>NW_027412578.1:4136508-9546626 GCF_025532065.1 Leptinotarsa decemlineata
GGGTGTTGACGAAGAAAATGATGGTGGAGATATGCAGTATGAGGTGATGAGCAAGGTGCAGAAGGTGGCTTAAATATCGAAGACGATGAGGCAATTGAGCAAGGTGTTGGGGATTTAGACATTGATGATGATGAAGAAGGTCTTGTTGAAGAAGAAGATGAAGGTATCGCAACAGTTCGACTCACGAGACTGACGACAGCGGAGTAGTTATGGCAATGTTGAGTGGTTGAATATCACTGAGACATTGGATGATCCGTTAGATTTGTATTGTGTAACGGATAGCCATGTCAGGATCAAACGATTGACGGTGAAATTGAGAAGTTGTGTTGGTGTTGCTTCCGCTTTTATTCTGTGCGGAATAACAATGGAGGGTATTATGAGCACTTCGACATTCATTACACCGCCCGCTTCATGGAGATGGGGCAAAACATGTGTAAAGCATGTGATAGGCCTTTGACCAACTTTAGGAGAATAGCCGTCTGTATCATATGTAACAACACCCCACCTCTGGAGATGTAACGTGGACCTTCTGGTCAACAAAAAAAAAACAGCCCTTTTCAGGCTACATTATTTAAACAAAGAGTAGATATCTCTTAATGAGATTGCAACAACACCCCATCTGCGGAGCAGTTACCGTGGACTTTCGGGTCAACAAAAATACAGCTCTTTTCAGAGCTACAAACAAAGTGTAGATATCTAATAATAAGATTGATCACTCAGTCAAAGAAATAGAATATTTTGAGTGTCACATAATCAGACGAAAAGTTTGTAATATATGGATATACCTCTAAAATGTACATCCATATACATATGAGGTTATGCACAAATGTGTTATAGAATATGTAAGTTCTCTGAATATCTTATCTTTGTAAAATAAATCACATTGAAAAATGTTTGTTTAAGCGTCCGAGTGGATTTGAATCTGTTTGATAACATACTAGCTCTCTCTTATCTGAACAATTGCAGAATTCATGTCAAGATTTGGAAATATAATTTCCATAAGACAATATTTCAAATTCGAGGGGTGTTTATTCAGAGTAGTCAATAAGAGTAATTGGTATTGTAATTCAGAATATTTATTTCAAGGTGGAAAGGAGAGAGGGAGGTAAGACACTGCCCCAACCACGAGTGTCTCGTGTACACCAACCAAACAAAATGTGTACTCCGAGGAAGGATAAAGGATGGGTGAAATAGGAAAAAAAAAGGAAAAGGATTACAAGTCGTCGTCGCGTCGTCGCTGTCATCGGGTCGGGGGGAAGTACTGCCACATCACCGAACCCTCAGAAAACGCCATTTCCTCCGCAAATGCGTCGTCGTCCCAGAGATCTCATCATCATCATCCGAGCTGCTCAAGTCTTCGGAGTGGTGTTCGGTACTGGTCACATGCAGTACCTGGACCGAAGATGTGGAAGGGTGATGAGGCGTGGTGGTTGAATCGGCCTCCATATCTGGATTCTCCATATCGAATCCTCAACTGAAGATCCGGAGTGGCGCTGTAGGTTCTTCCGCCTGGGGTCCGGTCGTGGAATCGGCTTTCCTGGTATGTTGACATGCTGACGATAGCTACTCAACTGAAGATTACATTGAGGAACTCCTACAATTATACTCTGCACAGGAGGGGTATAGTGGAGGCGGAGTGGGGGGGAGGGTGGGGGTCGCAAAAAAACGCGCCCCGGATGCAGTGGTGGATGTTGAGCGCCCCAGGCCGCGAAGCGGCCTGCTGAGCGATCGCTTCACGATCGCGAAGCGATCGTGAAGCGATCGCGAGCGAACCTGCGTCCGCTCGACCGCGGAGCGGCCCGATTTTCAGCGCTCAACATCCACCACTTGCATCCGGGCCGGATGCAAGTGGCGGATGTTGAGCGCCCAGGCCGCGAAGCGCCTGCTGAGCGATCGCTTCGCGATCTCCTATACAACCTTTCCCTTCGTTACTTATCCGAATATACATTGCTTGAAATTTCTTTATGATACGAATTTTTATCAACATTATTAAAATAATGTTCCAAAGATATTCAAAGAAATGATTAACTTTTCCATTTTCTAATTAGTTCATTTTATAGCGAAACAACTAACGTTTCACCGCAAGGGTTACCGATATAGCCCTATTTTTTTCACTACTACCAAATAGAGTGGTTAGGTTGAATGCTGCCCCACCCACGCAGCATTCCGTGTGCACCAACCAGGTACTTTGTGCACTCCGAGGAAAACCTAACCTAACCTACCTGATCATCATCATCTTCATCTATAATGATGATGTCAGGTTCTGGAGAATCAACCACCACGATGATATTTGGTGGAGCGATTTGATGATCTTCAAGCCACAGTTGATCCACAAGTTCTGGGCTGGCAAATTCATCATGTTCAAACTCATCTTCGTCTGAGGTTACATCTTGTTCTTCATTCAGCTCTATTGTTGTATCTGAATAACCATCGAATTCATCATCGGGAGATGTTGAATCAACTACAGCAACTTGAATGTCACCATAGGACCAATTCTCTGGTGGGGCAAAATAGGTTCACTGGTGGAATCAGCTTCCCGAATAATTGGTGTTGCTTGATTCATGATGAACGAACAAGTTGAAGAATATTGAGAATACAATCTTATTTATATGATTTGAAGAAAGTGGGGTAGAGTAAGGGAAGGGGAATATGTGAAAAATAAAGACCCACTAGGTTATTTATTCAAGTATTGATGTGAGAATTGGGGAATAAATCCAATATAATATTCATTAGATTCATGATTTCATTTTTACACATTCACATAAATGAAATTTGTTTGAATAATGTTGAGAGAAGTAATGATGAGAGAAGTGTCAAAGGTTTTGGAATTATACTCAGAGCATTACTAGAATCACCTTATTTATTCTCTAGAAAAAAATAACTATTTTACAATTCACACACTTTCAAATGATGGAAATTCTATACAATTATTCTATTTAACTAATTTTATTATATATACTCTACATGTGACTAGAAAATGACTAGAATGAAGGAATAAATACTGCCCCAACCACGCAGTATTTTGTGTGCAACAACCAAAATAGATATGCACTCCAATATTCCTTATTTTATTTTTTCATTCATAACATTCATAACCTTAAAAATTAACATGCAAGTTTTTATTATATTCCTAAAATTACAATTTTTTTATTCTAAACATACATCTAACTTAAACTAAACAAAAATATATTTACAAAAGGGTTAGGTATTAAGGAACCCCTGGCACATGGCATCCCATTCCTGAACAAGAGGTCCATATTTTTGGATGTAAGCCAAACTCTTTCCTTGTTGCGAATCTTCTTCTTGAAGTTTCGCCCTAAGCAAAGAGAGTCGCTTCTCTAATTCCAGTTTCTGGGCCTCGATGGTGGAAATATCCGCCATCAAGGCCCTTTTTCTGGAATCAGAACCATCCACAACCTTCTTTTCCCTCAAATATCTCTTTTTCACAGACTGTGCATAGGTAATAGACTCTTTGAGTTTATTACCCTCTACCACAGTCTGTGAAAGGACATTTTCCGGGCCAACCTCTTGTTCGGAATGCTCAACACGTACCTGGGGGGTGACTGGAGGGGGCGACGCATCCCGATGGACCTGGGGGGTGACTGGAGGGGGTGACGCATCCCGATGGACCTGGGCGACGACTTCCACCAAGTTCTGCACCTCCATCACTGGAAGGGGTGCTGTAGGCCAACCAACGTAAGGTGAGTTCTTTTCACACTTTTTGCGAAAAGCACTCAACTTACCACCCCCCACCTTTGGCTTTGGATGCCTTTACAGGTGCGGACTTCTTCACAGGTGCGGACTTCTTCACAGGTGCGGACTTCTTCACAGGTGCGGACTTCTTCATCTTCTTGCCCTCTTCACCGTTTTCTTGAACTCATCCCCTGAATCGATGGGCGACAATAGTTCGATGGCGATAAGAGACTTTGAAGATGCGATAAATCCGCCAGAGACTCGTCCAGGTCCGGGTTGTACACATTCAGTAAATCTTCGATTTGGGGTGCTGACGAAGAAGTTGGTCTGAATGTCGACAAAGTTGGTGGGGGGTCAATCTCCTCCTCGGGGGTTGGTTTGAAGTCCTCGAAAAAGAACTTCAAGTCTGGAGCCGCCACTTCCTGGGTGGAAGTCATCCCCGTGGTGGAATGGGAGCCGCCACTTCCTGGGTGGAAGTCATCCCCGGTGGTGGAATGGGAGCTGCAGCTGGTGGTGCAGCTGGTGGTGCAGCTGGTGGTTGTACCATGATGTCCTGTAGGACAACCACCCTCCTCCGCTCTACATCCTCCAACTGTCTCTCACTGAGAGTGGTAATCGGGGTCATCAGAGCATTCCTCAGAAAAGACATGATTCTAGAAAGAGAAAATGAAAATATTAGACAATATAATATAAATAGTATGGAAGTGTGTACTTACATCAAGCTGCTTGGAATTTTCAACTTCAACTAAGTTGGCTGGCAGGTATCTCAGGTTGGCTGCTTCTTTCGAAGGAAGACTGCAATCGAATGATGAACTGTGGCCTCCTCCTCATGTTTTATAGCCGTATGCTCCCTACCACTTCGGGTGGGAATGGGATTGGGGGTGGAAGTGGAGTAGGATAATTCGTTTGAAATATTCCACAAGTATGAATTTTACAATTTGTTGAACAAACCAGATAATGAGTGAAAAAATTCAATTACTCGATTGCTCTTCCAATAAGGCAATGAGTAAATTTAATTTCTTGTCACTTATACTGTTTTCATCTTTCAGTACATTCAAAAGAATTCTTAAATTTTGTTCGGAACTTGTCTGATAGAATTCAATATCGTTGTGGCCCCAAGGTAATGTCTTGGTGGTATTAGGAATGATGAATCGCTTATCATCATTATGTGATAGCGCGACTTTATTGCACATCAACGTGTAAATATCATGTAAATCACTCCTGAATACATTCATCTTTCTAAATATTATACCGCCTGTTTCAACAATCCTAATGTAATCTTCAATTGAAATTTGATTTTTTATAACGGATTTTTTAATACCTTTTGCTTTCTTTATTTCATCAGACACACTTTGTACATGATATGCTTTCGCACCGGTGCCATGGAAACTGATGATGGGATCACTCGGAAGTTCATCCTTCATATTTCCAATCACCGATTTGCTAACTGGCACATTGAATTTATTACCCAACCTATAGTTAGAAGTGTCAAATTTGTCAACATTTGCAATCATAAAATTATAAAAATTATCCGTCATTATTTTCAGTATCAAAGAATCCGTATCGGTATAGAGAAGAGAAGCTTGTGGTCCGTAATGTTTTTTGATGACATCATAGAAAAAATCATAAATGACTGTTTTCGACATATCCAATATACTGAACCCCAATACAATGGTTTATTATAACAAACCTTAACTTTATCCATATGTATGACGACAAAGTCTTCCGAAAATATGGATAATGTTTTGAAATTGGGACGAGCTATCAAAGCATTGGCACCCATACCTCTTCTTATGGATTCCCAATGTGTGACAATTCGAATGTCTCTTCTATTGTTTACATTTTCCATCGTTTTGCCAAATATGGAATTTATATTCAATTTGAAGTAACCCTTCTCAAACTTATTGGTAGCCTTATTTCTCAAATTTGTATTTAAATCGATATATTTTTTCAGCCACGGTGACTGATTGAATCTGAGAATTCTATGAGTTTTCATCACCATCAAACCATTACGGACCGCTTGTTTCAAATTCCTATAATGAACGATATATTTCTTTTTATCATTCAAATTAGGAATAAGTTTGGGTATTTTGGACTTTGAACCAGGTGGTATAATACTTTCAACCAAAAATGGTAAATCCGAATGTAGATCGTGTAACTCGACAGGGTAATGCACATCTACTTCAAGTATGTATCCTTGGGGGCTATCATCTGGAATACTATTGATATCCAACTGACATATTTCACTGGCGGTCAACCAAGTGAACCCACCAAAAGGTAATGATTGAGACATGCTATGACCATACAGATTTGTTGCATCCAAATACATTATGAAAGATGAAGGTTCTTCGGGATTATAATTTGGAAGAAACTGATTGTTTGCAATATGCTTTCTCTCCGAACACTGGCTTACACCACCACGTATACCGTTTTGGAGAAAATGCACCATATCGATATCAGTTAATAATTCCAAGTTGACACCCGTATACTTCAACATAGCATCCCAAGAAAGACCTGGAGAAGTGAAATAGTGAGCAGGATCCAATTTATATGTATCTAAACTCATATTTCTAAAATTTTCAAAAATATCGCACAACAGTAGAACATCAGATTTTAGGTATATGTCAGAATATTCACCCAAATCTTGACAATTGAATGTGTTCCATACCTGCTTTACTCTATCATAATCCTCATCAGAAACATGTTTTTCATTTAATTTATCATAAAAGTCCACCTTTGATGGTATACTAGAATAATTTAATTTATCTAAAGAATCGATAAAACTGTACGGAAAAACACCTTTCTGCCTCATAAGTTTGAATTTATCCTGTTCCGGAAAATATTTTCTTGTTTCCACAAAATGTTTTTCATCTAAATTGTCACCTAACTCTTGAAGGGAAGCAGCCATAAATTTAAAACTATCGATGAACCTTAATTTCAAAAACTTATTTTTCATCACTCCATTGTGATCTACTATTCTCTCCATAATTATATGTTTCGTGAAGGAAACATACTTTTCTTTAGTTTGAGCAATGACATCAACTTTTGTTTTGTTTGTGCATAACTCTTTTATGAACAAATGACAGTCATACCCACTGAGATTATGAAAATTATGGGTATAAAGTTGGGCAATTTGAAATTGAGGTTACAAATACTATGTGCAGCTCCATTTCTTTTTTTCCCCGTTAGATGGCAGTGGTCACGCACCTTAATATCACCATCACCAAATGGTTCTCCACATATACCACATGTGGCGGCAATATTGAAATCATGCTCTTCCTCATCAGTCAATGGACTCATTGGAATGACTTTCTTCAAATATTTGTGATAAATATTGGTGACATCAGCCTCCAAGTTTGACACAAACACTTTAGCTGCATCAGCACCTCTATATAGTACAAATTTAGATATAGAATCATCAAAAGAGCACTTTATGAGGTAAGAAAAAGCATATGGTTCATGAAGATATGTTCGATTTGTATAAGAGTTAGCAGGATTTGGGCTCATTAGTATGCACTGGTTTCAGAATAGATTCGAAATCAGCATATACAACGAATGGAACCCTCAACTGTTTCTCGATATTTTCAAATTTCAAAATATATATCTCAGGTACCCTTTTACCAAATTTATCAACCCTGAAATTTGTGGATGGTGTCGTTGTCGATATGTGATTACAATCATTCAACTGATGTCGCAATAAAGTTCGTTCATTATCAAAGTACAATAAACAACCATCACAAAAATACTTTTTATGACCACGGGCAGATATTTGTGATGATACTAGTCTCGATAAATCCTTAATCCAACAATAATGACTATTACCAGAATCATCTGTAATAATCAACAGATTAACATGACTATTTAATCTACGTTTAGAATAGTGTAACGGACCCACAACTTCATATTCAATTCTACCATTTTTAAAAACATTTTCCAACCCATAAACATTGATAGAGCAATCATTCATAACCTCAAACTTAGGAATATCTTTCAACTTAACTGGAAATTCCATACCTGCTACATTCAAGACGGTTGAGAAGTGGGGATATGATGAAATTTCATTAAGTTTCTGACTGGCAGGGTATAAAGCTGAAGTCACAGCCCACGCAAAGCAGCACTGATCTTGATTAAGAACATTCACCACACTTTTCTTCAATTCGATGAACCTTGGCAATTTGATGTATGAAGACCCTCCGAAGGGGCTATACTTGTTGATATTCACCTCCAAGTACAAATTTTCTCAATGGTCCAACCTGAAATATGGGTTTTCTATAAGTCCATCATCATCAACATTTTGACTAGATCACATACCTGAATCCCGATCTTGAAATTCCGCTGCTTTAACAGTTAAACTATCTGCAAAACTGCTATAAACCACATCCAAATCATTCGATTGATCAATTACTTCATTGGGACTATTAAATGATTTGATGTCTGAAAGATCCTTAGTTTGCAGACTGTACCGCCCAAACACTTCCATGTTCACTTTCATGCATTTATGGATATCCAACACTTCTTCGAGTAGTTTCACTACTTTCTGCTTAATTTCATTGAAGAATGTTGGGTAATCCATGTGGTGGTTTTCACTGTCCACTCGGTAGCTCACAATTCGACACTTGAAAGCTGTATTGACAATTTTCACACCTTCCCCATATTGAACACATGCATTTGTTCTGTGCTGCAACGTCCTCCGATGTACATTCATCTGATCGCTTGCAATAGTCAAATTGCAGCAAACGCATGTTTGCAGTGTTGGAAGTGCTGGGGGTGTCAACCGTTGCCTCTTCGATGTTGGAGGTCCATCACCATTTGCGGGTGTGCAGGAATCCCGCTGATGACGACGTAGGTTGTCACTACGAGTGAAACTTTTTTTACAATCAACGCACGAATACATCTTGTATATAGAAATATATACCGTACGATAAGGAGAATTTGAAATGAGTGAAACGTTCACACCACACTCCTTATAAAAGCCCAACTCCTCCCCCCCCACCATAACCCAAATGAGAGCTACAAGGTCAACATTCAATGCCACAGAGCAAGCTCAAGGTAGTCGAAGTGACGAACGTCAATGTCAAACCCCACACTCAAGGTCAAACACCGCAACGCCTAATCCCACTGTATATTCTGTACACGTCACGATTTCATTCAAGGTCAACATTCAATGCCATGGAGCAAGCTCAAGGTAGTCGAAGTGTCGAACGTCAAGGTCAAACCCCACACTCAAGGTCAAACACCGCATTCAATCTCATACTATGTGTACGACGTTCAAGGTTAGGTGACGTCATACGATATTCTGAACTTATATAGGAATTACCAACAAGGAGTGGACAACGCCGAACGCCCACTGTTCAAGGTTATATTCTGTACACGTCACGATTTCATTCAAGGTCAACATTCAATGCCATGGAGCAAGCTCAAGGTAGTCGAAGTGTCGAACGTCAAGGTCAAACCCCACACTCAAGGTCAAACACCGCATTCAAGCTCATACTACGTGTACGACGTTCAAGGTTAGGTGACGTCATTCAAGGTCGTGTGACGTCTCAAGGTCAAAAGGGGTGGGGGGAGGCGTTCAGTCGGCATTAGCACCCTACTTCTATAGACTGAGTTTTGCCAGCGTCACCTGGAGTCCTGGCTATAACCTCTATAAGGTGAGACTTGAGACAATCAAAAATAAATTCATTAGATTTTTAAACTTCAGGGTAATAGGTGTTTATAACGTTGATACTTTACATTCAGCTAGATTAGATTAACATTCAACATTTCACTATTAAAAAAACGAAGAATAATCTCGGAATTGGTCTTTGTTTAAATTCCTCAGGAACTACTATGATGTTCCAGAAACACCAGAAATAAACAATGTCTCAATGTAAGCTTGAAACATATCAATTTGGGTCAAAACGCCCCAATTCCTAGGCTTCGCATTAGTTTCAGTAAATACTACCAGGAGATGGAAATTTAATCTATACCTATAATGAAATTTAAGAATATCTATAATTTAAGGTTCTTTTCTTTGTATTTGTAAAGTGAAAATATGTATATGTATCAGTAGATACTGTTTTGTGTTTATACCTGTGTATGTACCTATCCCAAATCTGAATAAATTGTAAGGGTTTCTTTGCCTGTTTGTGTCGATGTTAAGATCAAGCGAATCAGTAAGTGGAATGTCAGTGATTTCATTTCCTACTTTCACTGAAAGATAACAAAAATTGTTTACTTTTTTACAAGAATCTATATTCAAAATAAATGTTAGAAGAATTTCCAATGAACACTGTGCTAACTACACAATGCAATGAATATTACTGGAGTTTTTTCCAAACACCAAATCGTTATTTTTACACCTCAACACGTGTTTCGATCACCAAGTGATCATCTTCAAGAGGAAGATAAAACTAGAAACTACTCAAAACTAAAGCTACTTATGCTATTCAGGTACATCATACAGGTAGGTAATCAGTAATACCACCCGTACAAGTGTACCACCCTAAATTAATTTAACAATTGGCCTTTCTATTATTTTACAATATGTCCTTATGTATGTTTAAATGTTACAGCTATTTATAGAACCATTTTCAGCTATATAAAATTAGTTTCACAATATTGCCTATCTAAATATATTTACAATGTGTCTTTTTGTAGTAATCAGTTAACCCAACAATATTATTTCAACAAGCTATATAGTATGCTATTTGGTATTGGTCCGTTATCGTTATTCGTAATTCGGAAAAGTCTGGAATTTACGAAATTGAATGTGAGGACTGCGATGCAAAATATTATGGACAGACAAAAAGATCTATTAAAGTAAGATATAAGGAACACATAGCACACTTAAAATATGGAAGACCTGAAAAATCAGCAGTCGTCATTTTGCAACAAAACCATTCCAAAGACTTCAGTTCATTAAGATTAGTTAGACAAGTTAACAACAACAGGCAACTAGATGTCTATGAGAGTGTAGAAATAAGTAAACATAATAATATCATAACGATAAGGGACCAATACCAAATAGCATACTATATAGCTTGTTGAAATAATATTGTTGGGTTTACTGATTAATACAAAAAGACACATTGTAAATATATTTAGATAGGCAATATTGTGAAACTAATTTTATATAGCTGAAAATTGTTCTATAAATAGCTGTAACATTCAAACATACATAAGGACATATTGTAAAATAATAGAAAGGCCAATTGTTAAATTAATTTAGGGTGGTACACTTGTACGGGTGGTATTACTGATTACCTACCTGTATGATGTACCTGAATAGCATAAGTAGCTTTAGTTTTGAGTAGTTTCTAGGTTTATCTTCCTGTTGAAGATGATCACTTGGTGATCAAAACACGTGTCGAGGTGTAAAAATAACGATTTGGTGTTGGGAAAAAACTCCAGTAATATTCATTACTACACCAAAGGTTCCAAACAGTTCATCATAAGTACACAATGCAAGATGAAAAAAAAATTTTTTTGTGACAGATTTGGTTCTCTGGATTTATTGCAATGAAAATTCGGAAGGGGGGTAGCGTCGAAAAAAGAAATCGTAGATCTTTCCAACTAGCTATTACCTCACCGCTAAGTCCATTTAAAACTCAACGTTTAAGAGGTACAATCTGCACGTACTGGAGAGATGAGCGTATCAATTCAATTAAAAAACTATTAAGCTGTTTCCAAAGTTTTGTTCGTTTTAATGTCATGATCCTTTTTTGGATCGGATCGTCACGTGTGATTAAAAGTGGATCCTCTATGATAAGAGGAAACGTTCAGGATAGTGGCCGATGAGCCACCCAGGCACTTTCCAACAAACGCACCAAAATAATACCATGGTTACTGTATGGTAGACAGCGGCTGGTGTGATTCACTATAATTTTTTTGCAACCTGGCCGAACCATCACAGCAGAGTCCTATTGTGACGAAATGTACCGAAAATTGCGTCACCAGCAGCCGGCACTGGTCAACAAAAGAAGTCCGGCCCTCACTCCACGACAACGCCCGTCCGCGCGTTTCACAAATCACCGTCCGAAAATTGAACGAATTGAGCGTTGGAGTTCTACCACACACCTTTTCATACGTTTTTTTCCATCGATCGAAGCATTGCTGGAAGTCTTTTTTGGTGAAGGAGCTCCACCGTTTTTTGCTTTACAACTTCCATCGTCTCAAATCGGGTGCCTTTCAAAGCAGATTTTATCTTCGAAAACAAAAAAAATGCCGCATGGTGCCAAATCTGGCGAGTACGGCGCGTGTTCGAGCCCTGGAGTGCGTTCATCGGTCAAATAGCGCTTCACAGATAGCGCGTGTTGGGCAGGTGCGTTGTCCTGGTGCAAAATCCACAAGTTGTTCTTCCACAACTCGGGCCGTTTCGTACGAACTCGTTCTCGCAGTGTTGCCAAAACTGACAAATAGTAAGTCAGTCTTACCCTCTGGAACCCATTCAGTCATCAAGATACCGTAAATGTCAAAAAAAACTATCAACATTTCCTTGAATTTTGATTTGGACATCCTTGCTCTCTCGGCCCTCACTGAAGCGCTTACAACACTCATAAACACGCGCATAAGATAGATGATTATCCCATAGGCCTCTTGCAACAAGTTTTAGCACTCAGTCGGACTTTTTGTTTAATATAATGAGAAATTTGAGATTGACACGTTGCTCCTGTTTTTCGTCACACATGGTTCTCGGCACGAGAAAAAAACACGTTCGTTTCAAACCGCTACTGCACAAATACTATGATAGGGCCGAAAACTCGTTATTCGCCACCCCTCTAGGGCGCCCTCTAATCGCACAGTCTCGTTATTTAATAGCCGGACCTCGTACTCCTCGTAGACCTCCCGCCAATCGACTACCATTTTTTAAAGTACTTCGATCACAAAACAGCCACACATAGAAATGTAAGTTAAATGGGAACACTTGGTTATATGTTACGCGGCTGCCAAACCAGGGATGGCGACACTATCGGGGTTTTCTCCAGTTTTCTGTAATGAATCACGTGCCTTCTGCGCGCGCATGATTCAAATTACTGTTTACAGAAGAAGAATGAACTTAAATTAGGTAGGACGTCCGTTAGTTTTGTTGTGATAATAATGTATAAATATGGTTTGGGACTGTTTTCCTTTTCAAATTGTGTTTTTGCTTGTGTACTGTCAGTTTCATATTTTTATTTATCGTAATGAGTACTTCCGAACATAAACGATATCGAAAAAAGTGCTGCGTTCCTTCTTGTGAGGATAGGAAGAGTAGTCAACATCGGTTTCCCAAAGATGACCCCGCTGTTTTCGATGTTTGGCTCAAGAATATAAACAATAAAGAACTCTTCAATGTACCCCATGAGACAATTTATTGTAACTCACGAGTTTGTGACAGACATTTCGCTGTTGAAGATAAAATTACTAGCAGAAGAGGTTTAAAACGACATGCTTTACCTATTTTATTTCTTCCTGGTAAGTAAGCATAATCCTTACTCCTTTCGATATCTTGCAATTCTAGTTTATATATCTTATTCATCATATTCTCATTATTAAACAACAATTTGATTAACCACTTATCGAGTGCACCATAAGTATTGCTATATGAATTTGCAGAAAAATAGAGATGTTATCATGTGGTTGAATAATAGTGTTCTATATGTTTTCAGAAGAACCAAGAGGTATGGCAAGAATGAGTAGGTCTTCTGTGGCAGGTAAGAATTATTGTAAAACTGTAGTTCCAAAATATATGTAGTTTATAGAAAAAAAATCCATACAAATGCTGCAATTTCATTTTATAGGCCAAGAACAATATGAGGACATGTGTCAGCCCTCCACTTCCATACCTGAGCTAGAAATTTGTTTTGGTACACCTTCCAGAAATGAAATTATCAGTGTTACCCAAAGTATGAATAGAAAAATCTTGGAATGTTCATCATACACACCAATTTGTTAATTTTACACAATATATGAAAGAAAGAAAGAGAAATTATATATTCATGTAATTTTTCAGGTCATGGAAGCTGTGATAATAGCTATATAAACCAGCCATCAACTTCCACTTTTGAGCAAGAGCAAGAAAGTCATTTCCGGACACCAACAAGGAATAGAATAAGCGTTTGTGTAATTTTACAAATATTTCACAAATTTTGAGGAAAATAATACTGGAGCAACTATCCTTTAACCTAGTCAACTGTCCAGATCATTCTGACAATGATTCAAAACTGTGTCATCTGATTGTTAGATGCTGTTTGTATTTTTGGTGTAGAAAAGTCAATTTGGTTACTAGGGGAAGAGATAAAAAATTCATTAGGTTTTTGAACACCCAGACAAACAGCGATTTCATTGATCCAATTATATTGTCTGCTCATGAAAAATTTTTGAAGAAAAAGAATCGTTTATTGAAAAAACATTAGTGTAAGTTGAGGTTTACGTATTTCCAATAAATTTTGAACTGAGTTCATATAGTTTCATTACCACATTTACACAAATTTAACTGAAAATAAATATGGTTGATCATAATTTGAGGTAATTCAGTTCACATATTTATTGTTGCTTCACTTGTTGATATTTTTGATTGGTCAAGGTTTTTCCCAGATGATTTCTGTGGAATCAAAACCTGACCGGTAGTGAAGCAACAATAACAATAAATGATGAGATTGGAACCTGTGGTGTAACAGTTGAAACTTTTCCTAGAGATCAATCTCCCTAACACCAAACTGATATTTTTGCACTCGACGCGCGTTTTGCTATCAAGGTTAGCATCTTCAGGAGAAGAAAATTGATACTGTATCAATTTTCTTCTTCTGAAGATGCTAACCTTGTTAGAGAAACGCGCGTCGATTGCAAAAATATCAGTTTGGTGTTAGGGTAATTGATCTCTAGGAAAAGTTTCAACAAAAAAGTAAAATGCGAACAGCCACTATTTGAATTTCGCGCTATATCTCTTAGGTTCGGCTGCCAAACACTGGAGGCGCTGAGAAAAGTGGTTCTGTCGTCAACATTGCCGTTACCGTTCTATGTGTGGCTGTTTTGTGACTTCGATAACTCTCTCACCGGTAGAACCTTCATCAATGAGGACCAGGCAAAAACAGACTTCGTCGACTTCTTCGCATCCCGAGTACACACTTTTTTGCTGACGAAGTTAATCGACTTGTATTACGTTGGAAAAAGTGCACTGATTCAAGTGGCGCATATTTCGTTCAACTTGAATACGTATATGTATTGAGATATAACAGTTTAAAGTAAACTCATAAAAAAAGACAAAACTTTTGTTTTGTTTTCTATTTTAATTTTTCCTTAATTTTTTTGTACAATAGGGTTATGCTCGACATTAGTTTCGATATCAAACCTTTTTTTATATAACCTCTAATCCCAGCTTATTTTCGATTACAAGTTTCAAAATTGTCACACGGCATGTAAGTTTGAAAATGAGTATGCGCCCTTTGCAGGACGGACCCATCCCCGTTGAACCCTTGACATTCATTTTAATGAAATTCGGCGTTGAACTTGTTAACTTTCAGCGGAAATTAGACGCCATCAAGTTGCGCGTCCTCGTTGGAACATGAAAGGATGGCAGAGACGTGGTTTCTGAAGGGTTAGGTGTCGGTTTCGGAAATTATGTTGGGGATGAAAAAACGGGCAAGGGTATGTTTGGGAACGTTTGGGGTTAATTAATGCATCGGTCCTTATAGCGGCAATGTATCATGCGACTATTTTATTGAACTGAAATTTCAATTTGTTAATAATAACAATAATAATATCGATTCCATTGATGCAAGCTTATACATATCTAATACAAGCAAAATTATACTAAGGTACTGAGAACAACTAAGTGAAGCCTGCAGAGCTGTGTAATTGGTGACATGTTTATTTTGTGAAAATTCATGATCACTTTAAGGTGAAACCACTTCACCCTTGCCCCTCATGTGAACCCATGACTTTGTAGGCACGTGTGGCAGACACTCGACGGAAAAATAACAACTCGCGCAGCTAATTTTGCGCAAAAGGCTGAATTAGAACCATCAGACACCTGTCTTTCATTTGGTACATCCTACTGAGTCAATTGCAGATAGAGCTTATAACTATTTGGAAATAATTTGATTTATTCGGAATATTCAGAGGGTTGAATTTTCTAAAAGGCTCTATAGTAGTGTATGACTTGTTTTAAATACCACCCCCTTACCTAGTTCCTTGAAAATCTTTCCGAAGTTCTTCGTGCATTGGTGGTATGGAACTGAGATTAAGAGGTTTAGGTTAAGAATGAACGAAATCTCAACTTTTAGAAACGACGAAAACCAAAATAAATATATCTCAGTTCATTCATATTCAGTATTCATTACTACGCCATGGTTCCAAACAGTGCATTACATGGGAGTACGCAGGTTACGCAGGTACGCAGTTGACACAGATTGAGACCCTTGCGCAGACCAACGGTGAGACCTGGGTAATGGGCTGATTGAGACCCCGGCATCAAGTCAGAAAACATTTGCAGCGTATCACTACCTGAGGAGTAGGTGGTTTCTTGAAAATGGCTTTAAAGTCCAAGCCACAAGATGGTATGTTTTTTCTTAATTCAGTGAAGAATTAATTGACGGTCAGTCTGCCACTACCTTTGTTAGGTAGAAAACAAACCAAATGTGTGGCTTGGGTAGTAGGTCTTCAGTGGAACTCCCTTCCATAGTTGCATGCACCAACTAATTAACCAACTAGCCAGGAGACGGTCTGTAGGTCTGAAATATCTGTCGATCATCTTTTGAAATATCTTTTAATGCAGCCATAATGGCATACTGAGGAGTTTCCATTTGATTTGTCGATATTGCGGTTGTCAATATTGAGGTTGTCAATATTGAGGTTGTCGATTTTCAATGCGTAAGATTTCCATTTCAGAGACCACAGGAATCTGTAAGTCATTTATACCTGACGATACGGTAGGCATCATTTAGCGGGACTGTTACCTCTACAGGTGACACCTCACCCAGCAGGGGTATTCCAACGCTATTCAATTTGGACATAAAATCATTGCAGTTGACGCAGATTGAGACTCTTGCCGAGATCAACGGTGAAACCTGGGTAATAGGCTGATTGAGTCCCCGGCTTCAAGTCAGAAAACCTTTGCAGCGTGTCACTACCTGATGAGTAGATAGTGATAGTTTCTTGGAAATGACTTTATAGTCCAAGTCGAAAGTCGTATTAACAATAACTCAAGACGCGGTTTAACCCGGACTTCAAATTATCAGATTTCTCTCCGCGGAAATTTTTCCGAATAAGTCAGCTGCTGCTACAATACATTTCCTCACAACAGGAATACTGTGACTGTTTGGTTAAGCAAAAGCAAAGAAGAACAGACCTAGAAACGTTACAATCTCTAGCTATGGTATGGGGCACCATTTTTCGAGCATTTTGGCCTTTCCAAGAGGTGTTAAACCATCAAAAATCTCATAGTAGGTAACGCCCAGTTCTTCCGCCATCCCATCCCGAAATTTCGCAAACCAACGTCAAACAGTGCCTCGTTAACACTATCATTGCCTAATGCCTGGTTATTTTTTCGGGCTGTTTCGGCACTGCTTTGGTTCCATTTGAATTTGTAGAGAAAAAGTGGCAGCTAATCGTGTAATGGCATCATATAGTAATGAGCTGAAGAGGAAGAAAATTGAAATGTGGAAAAAAAGAACAGCATCAATATATATAGTACAAAATTATCTTTGGATCAGCATAAACCACGACACAGTAGAATTATATCTTTGGATCAGCATAAACCACGACACACTAGAATGAATATTCATTGATATATGGAGCTACAGAAACACATGACATTAAAACGGGCAAAAATTTTGAAACAAACAATGTATAGTTTCAAACGAAAAACATCAATAAAAACATAGTCTGGGGAAGCGAAGAATAATATATCCCACCAGAAATTTGTAATGTGGCGATTTCGAAAAGTGCCTTACTGAAACAAAATGAGAGTAATTAAAAACTTAAATAGCTTCATGTAACAACAATTTGTGATCTTGTTTGTGGGGTAGTTGTTAGAACGATGTCACTATTTTTGAATACGACATTAAAACAGTTTTCAAACCCACCAAGAAGATACAACAATGTAACAGGTCGGCTAAAGACAAAAGGGGTCCACTATCAGCAGCAGAGGTTTATCGCATATCGTGCACTTGTCAGAAGGTATACATAGGAATACCAAAAGATCCATTGGAACAAGGCTGAAGGAACATGAAAGAAACTGCAGTCTAGGCCCAACGGACAAGTCAGTTGAATTAGAACAAGCACTCAGAGAAGGAAACCACAGGATTTTATTTGAAAAAAACCAGGAACTCATTGCCCCCGACCAAGGATACCATAGCCGACTTGTACGGGAGGCAATAGAGATACACTAACACACGGATAATTTCAACAGAAAAGAAGAAGCTGTGAGCCTCAAGCGAATAGGGAATCCCATTATGAGATGTTCAAGAATAGCAAACAGCATGACTGCTGATAGAAACTGGCCAATGAATGTTACTGAAAACTCACCTAATCCAGATACAAGTACAGATATTAACACTCCAAACTAGCTCACACAGCATAAATACGGGTTAGGAAACCGTAATATTCAGTTATCGGATATTTATTAACCCAGGATTTATAAACCTCTGAAGCTTCGGCGAAACGTCAGGAAGGAATTCCAAAAATCGATGGCCTTCAAGCGCGAAAAATAGTGACACTGAAAACCTCGGCAAAGCTTCAACCATTTTGTCAGTTGTTAGAACGTTTGTCAATTGTTTTCATTTTTGTCGTCCACTCAGTTAACATATATTACCAAAAATAGCATTTTTTTCAATGCTTCTGTGATTGATAATAATTATAACACTTCCAAAATACAAATCATGAAACTATAAAACAAAAACAAAAATAAATTGGCGCTCCGGAGCGACTTCATTGATTCCAGTGACGCTTTTTCAGCTGCAGAAAACCCGGAAAAACCTGCTTCTTGTTATGAAATATAACGGTATTTCTTTCTACTGGAATAACTTTCACAAATAAATCTCATTTTTAAAAATGCCCATTTTGAGTTATAGGAACATTACTCGCTCGAATGATTTACGATTTTCACCTCCAGCTCGCGTCGAAAAACTTTATTCTCACGAGAAACGGCTACATTTCTCACTTTCTGAATAATACAGTGTTATCGTTACAGGAAAAAAATTAATACAGAATTTCTTTTTATAGGGTATTTCCTGATTGCGCTGAAATGGTCCCGAAATACATTGTTTCTAAGATACAGGATGTTATTTTTTTTCAAATTCCTTTTGTGGTAATATTTTGAATATTTCTTATCCGTTTCCAATAAAATTTAACAATGTTAATTGTTAATTTTTCCTTTCAGATGTAGATTTTTTGAAGGGAAAACATTTTTGAATGCCGTTATTGCTTATGTCATGGATTTTCACAAAGTATCTAACACATCCATCATAATCACATTTTATTGTTATTGAATATTTTGTCTAGTTTTCATAACCTCAAGATCAAGATTCCATAATCTCAGTATGAACCCCTCTACTCATAGTCTCGATTTTTTCAAGCCGAGAATTTTTCCAGATTACACGTACACAAACATCCATCATCCCCTACTTCCTCTCTAACCGGTAATATTTTCATAAGGTGTTTATAACAACATCGTAACCTTTTTTAAAAAATGACTAGTTCCTCCACGGTGACATAGCCAGCGCGCCTGCTGAGGATGTCGGAATATTTTGTTTCTAAACGATCGTCATTTATTAAAAAAGACATCTAGCTTGCGTGTTTGTTTCGCGCTGACTTGTTTTGTTTTGAAATAGATTGCGGTGGCGAAGATGTGTTATAACGAACGCTAATCGTCAATTATTCGCTGCGAATGGTTTTTCTAAAAGTATGGATAATGGTAAAATTGTACTCCGGGGACGTTTAAAACTGCCTGGTATGGAGACGCAGTTTTTCCATTCGATACTTCGTAAATGGCTGACGATTTGCCAAGAAGTAGTTACATAATGAGCTAAGTTTTAAAACGTGACAGCTGTCTGTTCTTCAGTTTCTATTCGTCAAATAAATTATTTTGTTCACAGCAGTTTTGAAATTAATCCATTTTATTGTTATTTTTTTTCACTTTAAATGTTACATATTTTGCAATATTAACAGTGAGTAATCATTATTTACTAATTCCTATCCCCATTCTTCCAATATTATAACGATTCCAATTTTGGCTTACACCAAAGTACGTCAAAGCTTTCATCTGAAATTCAAAAGAATAATCAGTCAAGTATTGACTGCAACATAATTCAAGAAATGTTTTACAAAAAATTGTAATGAAAATGGATTCAGAACATAAAAGTGTTTTCAACTCCGCCAGAAGTGAAATAAGTTGCTGGAATTGCATCATTGAATTGAAGAAGTTATTCGGGCAAGCAGAAAACTTGAAAACAAACTGAGTAGCGGTAATGATAATGTTCCACCTAAATTACCGAAAAAGTGTGCTCATTCACTTTCTACCACACTCTGTCACATTATTAGCATTTATTTACAGTGAGGAATATTTCCGGATCAAATGAAGCTGGCAATAGTGTTACGATTTTATAAAAAGGGTAAACTGAACGATTTTGGGTAATTATAGGCCAATTAGTTTGTTGATAGCTTATTCGAAGTGATCACATCAATTAGAATCATAAATTTCTGCAATGCGCCAACACGGTTTTCTCGAAGGAAAAAATACAGAAACAGTACCTACTGTTCGATTTCATACACGAAATTCATTCTTCACTAGAACAAGACTATAGTGTTTGAGGTGTTTTCTTGGAGGTGATGCCTTACATCTCATTAAATCGTATCTTAGCAACAGATACTTTTTACTCTGCCATAGCTGGAATTCATGAAAATGTTCCACAAGGAAGTGTGCTAGGTCCTTTGTTGTTTATTTATATAAACGCTTCTCCTGGAATTTTTGAAAACATCAGCACCAAACTTGACCGTTATGCTGATGATTCCAATCTCGTCTCACCTCTTGGAAATATTATATTGGATGTTGTTCCCCACATCTTCAACATATTTCACTCAAAACGAACTTCTTTTGAACACAGCCAAAATCGATTGTACAGTTTTCAGAACAGTAAATATCTGCATCGTTGTTCCAGAGGTTGTTATAATGTACAAAAATGTTAGGGTCTATCTAGATGAATATTACTGAAGTTTTTTCCCAACACCAAACCGTTATTTGAACATCTCGACACGTGTTTCTATCACCAAGTAATCATCTTCAAGAGGAAGATCAGTCCTTTTTTTCACATGATCAGTTGGGAAAAGAAGAAAACGTGAAACCGTTTCCGGAATCTATTTTGTTGGTGTATTTTACTGAATCATTAAAAAAATTATATACTCGACAGTGTGAAACCAATGCTTGAAGTACTATCGATATACATCAAAGAATCTATTTGAAAAATTATTGACGTGTTAATGAAATGTAATGCATGAAATTTCGTGATTTACAAGACATAACATCAGCTTGATTAGAAAATGTACCCAATTCCAGTATAAACCCAACTCAGAAATTTCCAATTGCCGATAATGTTTATGAAGTGTTTCTCGGTTGCGCTATTCCAAATATGGGTAATATACGATAGAAAATCGTCTGTTGATCTTTGTTTCCGAAAGCCATATTGATGATAGCTCAAGATGTTGAAGCCTTCCAAATATTTGAGCATATGGTGGTTTATGATTTTCTCCATAATTTTTTATATCCAGCAAAGCGACTGGTGTATAGTTATTTGGTTCAGAAGTAATATGTTCATGTGACCAGAGGTCACATGAATATAAAAATATAAATACATTGTGGGTATATGCAGATCAGCACAAAATAAACTGAAAAAAAAAAAGATGAACAATAAAGACTGCTGAGAAAAATAGTAGAGAGAGAAGAAAGTAGATTGAATATAAGTTGGTCAAAAATTGTTTTTCTAATTATTAAATAGATGACGGTTGTAAGCTTATTCGAATGATAAGCAATACAATAGCTGAAAGGCCGATATCTGTTGTGAGTGGCACAGTGAGGTTCCCGGCAAGTAGCCATCTATGGATGTCTCTAGAATACTTTCACCATCAACGCTGGTGTTCCCCAGGGATCCATATTATCTCAAACCCTCTTTTTATTGTATATCAACGACTTATTGCAAAAACCAAAATTCCAATATATTGCTTTGCTGACGACAGCACACTTGTCTCGTCATTCCATTTGGATTTTAGGACATCGGCTACATCGGCACATCTTCACCGGCAGCAGGAGGTTGCATATCTTAATGAGGATCCAAAAGTGATTTTGAATTGATGTGAAAGTAACCAGTTTCAATTCAGTGCCACAAAAACCCAGGCACCGGTTTTTTCCAAGAAGATAAATGTCTGCGAACCAGATGTAATTATGTCAGGTCAGACAATTCCGCTTTCTGCTTCGATAAGTTTGTCGGAGGTTTAAATGGACACCAATATGTCTTGGTTCAATCATGTCGCTGAAATTGCAAAGGCTGCTTTTCAGAAGCTTGGAACACTGTTCTGAACCAGAAAACTATACACACCTCAGCAACTTTTGATGCTTTATAAAGCTCAGATCAGACCTTCTTTGGAGTATTGTTCTCATGTATGGAGCTCTGCCCCAAACATACCCTGAAGTTGCTGGATTTCATCCAGAAAAGAACCATTCGCCTGATTCGAGACCCGAACATCACGTGTAACCTTGATAGCCTGGAACATCGAAGAAAGGTTGGAGATTTGTCTCTCTTCTATAGATACTTCCATGGTAAGTGATCAAGTGACTTGGCACATTTGATTCCACCAAGAGCGGTACATATCAGAAATATGCGACGGACTGTGGCTTGTAGTTTTGAGGTTCAACTCAGTACATCTCGAACTTTACTGTATAAGAACTCTTTCATTTGAAGAGATACGTTTATGTGGAATATACTCCCTGAGAACGTTTTTTCACTTGAATTCAACCTCCAGCGATTCAAATTCAATGTGAATCGCTACTTTCGCACAGGCACCGCTCTGACAGCGCCTTAAGGATTTTTCTGTAGTGCTTGTGTTTTGTTATTGAAAAAAAGCAAAAAGCAGCCATTCATTTGCCTTGTATATTTATATATCTGGTACACGATGAAAAGATGTATTACTATTTTTCTAGGGAAAAAGTTACAACTCATATTAGTCAAATCTTTGAACGAAGTGTTCTGTCGAAAAAAAAAACTGGCTACTGAATTTCGACTAACCCCGTATAGGCATATTTTTGGAACCTGTATGTCAGACGAGATTCACTCTCGTCGTAAGCGGAGAGTTGGGTCGGAGAGGAAGAGGGAATCTCCGCACACTTGCGACATAGCGGCGATTGAGATCAAGCGGTCAAGGATCGACTGATGATAGGCAACGGAAATGGTTTATTCGCAATAATAGTGGTGAATTAGTTGTTTTCGTATCAAAATTATGAAGTTTACGAAATCTCATGTGACAAACTTTGGCTAAGTTTCTGTAAACCCGAAATTCGTCAGCGGCGTATCGTGAATAAGTATTTTAACTAGCGTTGAAAAATGCCTAATTTTACGTTGTGAAATCATGTCAATTTTGTGTCAATATGGGTCATTGATATTATTGAGTAGTATGCCTAATCAGTTCGACAATTTGATTCAGTTTCTGGACGATGTACCGTTGATTGAAAGAAATGCAATGTGGTTTATGCACGATGGTGCACCAGCCCATTTTAGCATATTAACTCGAGAGTTTTTACCAGTAACATACGGAGATCGCTGGATTGGTAGAGGTGTACCTCACTTATGGCCTGCTCGATCACTGGACTAAAACCCCTGGATTAATTCCTACAGTGCCACCTAAAGTCATTAGTTTATACTACTCCAGTGGAAGATGTGGAAGATTTGAGAAATCGGATAATTGCTAGGTGTAACGCAATCAGAAACGATTCTGTTGTTTTTTAAAGAGTTCGGTATACCAACCTGAATTAATTTTACAATTTTTCCTTATCTATTATTTTACAATATATGTTCAACTGTTATAGCTGTGTATAAAACAATTTTCAGCTAAATAAAATTAATTTCACAATATTGCCTATCTAAATTTATTTTTGCAATGTGTCCTTATGTAGCAATCAGTAAACCCAACAATATTATTTTAACAAGCTATATAGTATGCTCTTTGGTATAGGTCCGTCATCGTTATTCATAATATTATTGTGTTTACTTATTTCTACACTCTCATAGGCATCTAATTGCCTGATGTTGTTAACTTGTCTAACTAATCTTAATGAACTAATCTTAATGAAGTCTATGGAATGGTTTTGTTGCAGAATATGATCGGCGACTGCTGATTTTTCAGGTCTTCCATATTTTAAGTGTGCTATGTGTTCCTTATATCTTACTTCAATAGATCTTTTTGTCTGTCCTAAACTTTTTCCTTATTATGTCATCTACAATACCTCTCGAGAGGCTGCTATTTCCTTATTGTACGTCTTTCTTTTGTGAACCTATCATGTGTTAGAGGAAAAGTCAAAAGACAAAGTGCTTTTTGAATACGTTACTCTTGAAGTGATAATATTTAAGAAATCACTGTGTGAGTTATAAAGGAAAACCAAAGTTCAGTGGATAATTACACGTATTTGGAGAACGAAATGACGTATCGATCTGAGAATTTTATAGACCGTGATCATTAATGCCACTATCAAATTCTTAAATCGATATGAAATTTCGCATTCCAGATACATCCAATGGTCCACTGAATTTTGTTTTCCCTGTATAGTTGGCTATAAGCTTCTGAATTCAAGCTATTTTAGCCTGAAAAATAGGTAAACTATTACCGCCAAATGTTCACTAATTATTACTGTCATATTCCGCGAGAAATATTATTTTTTTATTACACAATTATTCCGAGGCTTCTTGCCAATTGCTAATATTATGTAAATTGAAATTGCATACTCAGTTCCAGCTAATTTATGTCACAAATTCATTATGAAAATAAAGTGTTTGTTGAAATTTTGTAAATTGCGAAAACATATTATGGCAGTGAGTGGATTTATGATCGTGAAATTTCTTCCTGAACTCGTAAACTGAAATATCGAAGACGTTGAAGAGAAAAATAAAGAGCATTGTCTCATTTCATAAGATGATGCTAAAGGTTATACTATCAATCCCTTGATCAAGCAATTTTGTGGTAAAATACATTTGTCTTTACCTCGATTTGAAATTTTTATGGCATAAACAAATTTTTCTATTCAGAAATCGAAGATTTTTTGATAACAAGTGTTTTCAACTCTCTCCTGATGAGATGTTTGGCGTACAAATTGAGAAATAGAAAGTAATTTCCGTATAATTCAATATTCAAAAGGAGATGTAGTTATTTCAGATGTACACGTATATACTCTTTCTTTCAGTTTGTATCTGAAAGAATTATATGTGGGTGATCTACATATATTACTTGAAGAGTTTTTTATCGATGTTTGTTGATTTTGCTTTGTATTTTCTGAGGTTTTTCCACTTTTTGGAGGAGTTGAAAATATGTGACTGTTTCTTGGAAGTCAGTTATTATTTTCTTGTCAATAGTACTTACCTCTCCCAAAAACCCACAGTTCTACATATTTTTCTGATCCTAGGCCTATCAGCATTGTTCAAACAATTTGAACATTTTTGAAAACTAGCAAAAATGCTATACACAAAAAATACTGAATTATGTAAATCAGTATATGTTTAATACACGTTATTGATGACATTGTCTGATGGTAAACGCATTCTGTTCAAAATCTGTTTATCCGTTAATCAGCTGTCGCCCCCATACGAACGACAACTCTCAGAAGTTGAGAAACTTGTGCGAGCTAAGGACTATCGAGGTCTTACCTTTTAACATGTGATTCCTAACACAGTTGCAGAATCATCCCAGCTTCAACCAGATGAATTCTCTCGAGAAAAATATCTGGTCGAGGCGGGAATCGAACCCACGGCCTTGCGATCGTGAGTCGGGCGCACTACCACTGCGGCCAATTCCACATTGTCATTGATGAAAAATATACAGCATTTGATTAAATCGTCCCAAGCATCAGGAGTGACTCATACAAACGTTTTAAAAATTCTTCATCGACACAAATTCCACTGGTGTTTTTTCCAGCACCAAACCGTTATTTCAACACCTCGACACGTGTTTCGATCACCAAGTGATCATCTTCAAGAAAAAGATCAGTTTGATTTTCATCTACACCTAAGGTTCTAAACAGTGCAACACAAATACAAATTCCACCTTTAAAAAAAATAAAATGATTAATGAATTGAACGGAGATGATTTTGACAGATTTGTATTTTGTGAGATCAGTTTTGAGAGAGTGCAATTTATATACATTACATCATTCTTAGTATAATTAATGTTGTTTTGCCTCGTTTAGCAACTATTTAGGTGCTAGGAATAGCTCCAACTTGAAATTCGTCTTTTTTATGTGATTGATAGAGATTTATTAAGAATTTTCTACGAAATTTCATGTCGTTGTCATTAAAAATCTGGACTCACTATACGTATTAAATGCCTAAACAGAGTATACATTATTGAATCTCTATTTCAATTGAAAGGTGTATATTTTCAGCTATATGTCTTGAAATTTCCGAAATTATTTTTCTGTGAATTTAAATCAAGTGATGTAGTTAGTACAAGTTGTAAATTTGCAGTATTTTTTCCTCATTTTCTTCGATCTACTAAATGCCATCGTGAACTAACAAAACTAAACTATAAACGAAACTAGTCAATCAATCTTTCATTTTCAACCCAACCTAAATTCATTAAGAGAACGTTATGTAAATTCCGAAATTGGTTTACTATTATGCGTTTTTTCGGTTCATAATAGAACCGGTATGAATTCATAACTTGTACACACCTTTAGTCGAATTGAGTTTACATTGAGTCACTGCGATTGAAATACATAATAATGTGTACGCGAGGTGGAAGTTGAAAAGAACTTGTAAATTCGCCACAGATGATTTCGAACTTTTACCACATCTGTTCGTATCTGATTTAATAATATAATAATAATAACAATTATTGTAGAACATTTTCTCATTTACAGAGCAAAGTATACATGATCAATACATTTTTTTCATACTATTTGATATAAAACTTAAAAAAAACTTTAGAAAAAAATTGTGAACAGATCTATACTCATTGACTATAGTGTCGCAACACGAGACTTATTTCTCATTTCACATAAGCTGCAACAAAAATATCGATATTAGAGAGCTTCATTGCATTACGACACATAAAGTTAATTGGTAATTTCAACATCAAGTTCGTTTGTGCCCTTTTGCATAAAAAAGTATCATTGTGTCTATATACTAGTCTTGGAACAAAGATTTCAATTCCTGATAGTAGTGCAGAACAGTTTTTTTCCTTAGCAGCTTCCTGTGCTGTTCCCCGGTACTGTCGTTGGGCATTGCTTCAGAGATAGCTGGCATTTGGCTCAGAGGAACAACCTTTATAGCGCCATGCATAGTCATTTCCTCATACGACAGTTCGGGGACTACCAGGCCGGTGAGTGAAGTCCGGTATTCCCCGGTAAAACCCCTCCTTCTCTCGTCTGCTAACTCACATTGTACCCCGTACAATTTGTCTTACTGTTTCAAATTTTTCATCTCTTCTCTCTGTCCTCTTTTTCTTTAGTTTCTATGATGTCTTTTATGGTTTCATATGCTATTCGTCATCCTTTTTCTCCTGAGAAGTTTTCGCAGTATGGGCACTTGTCACACTATCTGGCATTCAAATAGATATTTTTCAAAACATCTATGCCCTGAGAGAGCCTGTGTCAGGAAATGATGTGTTTCGTCATATTTTCTAGTCCACCATTCCTGTATGTTTGGAATAAAACGTTTAATCCAGCGTCCATATACTGCATTATCCCATTTGGTTGGCCACCTCATCTTCAAATTTCCTCTGGCAAGTTGTTTCGATAAACCATGGTATTCTTCCGTTATTTCTCTTACTAACTGTTCTATCGGGAGAAAACCTGCTATGACGGCAGCACCATCTGTGGATATGGTTCGGAAGCACTAAACACCTTGATGTTCTTGTTTCATTTTCAACGACGTTTTTTCATACCTCGACACCGTATAGCAACTTTGATTGGACTTCCTTGCATAGAGCTTCCTCTTCGATGCTGGAAAGCCCCACACGTTTGGTAGAAGGCAGGAGAGGGCGATCAGTGTCTTTCCTGCCTTTTCAACGGTTTCATTGATGTGTTCCGAAACTTTTCTAAAATGGCATCCACCATCTGTCGACCTTTTCTAAATCCAAATGGTCTGTTCGATAGTCCTCCTGTTCTTTGCAGTTCTTCGTTGAGACGTATGATTATGAGGTGT
Organism: Leptinotarsa decemlineata; assembly: GCF_025532065.1. Lineage (NCBI taxonomy): Eukaryota > Metazoa > Arthropoda > Insecta > Coleoptera > Chrysomelidae > Leptinotarsa > Leptinotarsa decemlineata. Next base: position 4,164,558 of record NW_027412578.1, read on the forward strand.
TCATATAGTTTACCCTATACGTCGAAAAAACATATCGGCCTGAAGGATGATGGATCTTCTAGTGTATTATCTTCTTTTCGTAGCAGGACTAGTTTTGCTCGTTTCCAAACTTTCGGAATGTATTTTCTGGCTGTAAACTGCTAGAAAGTAGTCAGACCTCTCTTTATCTACATGTTTTACGATTTACGGCAAGATTTCTCCAGGAGCTTTCTTGCTTTTGAATTTTTCGCATGTTTCGAGAAGTTCTTCCGTTGTGAATTCCAGTCTTCCACTTCCTGTATTGAGCCTTTCAAAGTTTATTTCTTGGTGATAAGGAAATAGATGCCGCACTATCTCCTCCATTCTCTCCAAAACATTCCATCATGCCAACCAATAACTTATATAAAAATTAAACATATGCACGATTTATTCGTCTCTTCAATGCTACAAATTCGAATTTATACTGCAGATCAGAGTAATTACAACAAACATAACAAACAAAAAGGTACGAGAAATCCTGACATTTTTCATATACATTTTTTCCAATTATGCTTTGAACAGTCCGATTCCTCGTATTCTGAAGCTGGGAAATCAATATTATAATAACTTAGATCTGTTTAATGTATCACTTCAGGTCTTTAAAAATCAATTGAAAAGGCTATAGCGTTTTCGAAGCTTTTCTTTACTTTACCATTTTCTTTGTACGTACCAGATTTTTTCTTGTGAGTACCAGAATTGTTTCATCTTTCAGTGATGTAGTCACTAGCCATAAGGATTTAGTAATATTTTGTATTTCACACTTCACTGAATGTTTTGTAAAATTTTAAATTGTAATGTAGACATCAGACATGAGCATTCAAAAATACTTTGTAGTTTCTCACATTCTGTTTAATATGTTTTTGTAACCTGGTTTGCCGTTGAATAAATAAATAAATATTGATATAAATGATTTCATTCTCGCCTTAAAAGGTTTCTGGATTCGAATAATTCAAATAAAACAAAAATTTCAAAATATAGCCGTTTCTGAGGCCCCCACGACTAAATTCGTGGGGGCTGAATTCCGTCAACCTCCTGCCACATCGATGGTGAATGTTATAAAAACTCCTTGAGTTATAAAAAACAATTGGAAATGCCAGTAGGCTCGGAAAATCAGTCCAGTTGATCACAGCCTTGGGCCCACACACTAGGTCATAGTGAAAGCTGGTCGTGGACAACCAAAATCCTCTGTTACGTAACATACAGCAAGTAAGTCTGCTACATGTATGCCAATCTCATGGAAATTAAGTGATGCCTCGAGACAACCGGTAACTGAACAACATTAACTGATGTAATACGACCGACTTGTCGAACAAAACGAACTCATTGAAAGCCGATTTTAATTTCGATGCTATTACAACATTGGCAGTTTTGTTATTGATGCGACTGCAGGACTTACCGTTGATTGCTTGTTTGTTATAGATTAACTCATATTTTGTTCACACATAATTTATGCAGTGTTCACAGACAAGATGATGAGTTCACCATTGTATGTCTACACTATTGACTGTGTTTGTAAGAAAAAACAAGTTCATCAAAATGATCTCGTGCGTGGGAGTAAAATCGATTTCATTAGTTTCTTCTTCAACTCATACCGATTTGTCGATTGTGCTTTTCTTTGTCGTGTTTCTGTTTTAACAACATTATCATATAGAAAGACTTATTCTTTTACGTTTGTTATTTTTCTCGATCCAACGAAAAAAACAAACGCTATAAGAACCTGAATATGTGATATCGGTTCGGTTTCTTTGTCGTGACTTGCGATGAACATTTCACCTGATGTAGTTATTTGTAAGAGAGTTTGATCGAATGTTCTTTAAAAATTACGCGTTTCTGTAGTTTCTAGAGTATACGAAGGGACACTGCAAAATAAAGTGAAACAATTTTGAGAAAATAACGGAAAATAGAAAGATCCTCAGTGGAAAATAAATTCAATACTGAAGTCTAGTCTAGTTCATGGCATAATAAGTTGTCGTCTGAAATATTAATAAGTGCAATACTCATTTCAAACGCCAATAGAACGAGTACAAGAACAAATTTTTTAAATAACTGTAAATGCGAAATAGTGAATGTTGAAGAACACGAGTGGGAGAGATCACTAAGTTGAACGACTAATAGAGGAGTATTTTCATTAGTTTGGACTTCCATTGTCTACTACGATTTGAAATCCTTGAAAGAACAAATAAAATTGAAAATCAAAATGAATAGCTGAAAAAAAAAACAATTATATTGAGGAGGTTATCAAAAAATTGATCAATATATGTATTGTCGCCAATAACCGATAAACCCTGGAAATTTCACAATAAAATAACATTACCTAAAATGAATATTACTGGAAGAGGAAGATCAGTTTGATCTTCCTTTTGGTGTTAGGAAAAACTCCACACCAAGAGGAAAAACTCCACACCAAAACAACACCAAAGGTTCCAAACAAATACCTGAAATGATTATGCCATAGATAGATGAAGTTGGGATGGACTGCGAATAGCCATGTTGTTTCTCAGGTGGTTTAGGGAGTTATTACCATTGCCTACCCACAACACGAGGCTAATTACCAAAGCTGTCAATGCCGTTGACCCCCCAAAAAATTATAACACAGTCATCTTCGAAGCGGGTATCAACAATCAAGAATATATTGCAGGAATATGAGCAGACATTCAAATGATATGCGAACAGAGGGATGTAAGGTAATTTATATTTTTAACTAACTTACAATCACAATTCATAAATTTATCAAATGAATCAATCTATCATAGGCTGTCTCTAGAGCAAAGAGGTTTGGCAAGTGACAGGGTGAAATGAGAGAATAATTATACTTCCCTGGCTGCAAGGAATGCTGCTGGAGAAGAAGGAGGACCAAGGTATACGTGTATGCTAGGGAAAAACTGGATTCAATAGGAAGAGAAATATTGAGGAGGACAGAGTGAAATGAGATGATATAATACTCCCCTGGCTGAAGAAGGGGAGAAGAAGGGAATAATGGAAGGGGTGGCTGGGAGGCTGTTCTACAGGTTCTGTAGAAGAATCGGGTATGACTCACTGAATCTGTCACTTGAGGCCACCCAGCTGCTTACGGGACATGGCAACTTCTGGGGATATCTTGCCAGGTTTACCCTGGGACTGGAGTTGCCATGTTTCTGCGGTTAAGATGATCCTAAAACGGCAGAAACGTGATAGAGAGAGGTATAGATGGAGACAGGAATGGATGTCGTGAAGAAAGGACATAAGGAACGAGAAAATGGAGTGAACACAGAGAGGAGAGAACGGGAGGGGTAGCGAATGGATATGGTTTGTGAACGAATGGGCAGATAACTTGGTGGGGGATGTAGGAGAAGGATGAAGGTTGTCAGCTTGCCGCTATGGAACTGAGGGATGCACAATGGTTTCCCCAATCATGGTGAACATATAACTGTGAAAATTGAGGCATCCTATTTGTAAATAGCTATAGTTAGTTGTCAGAATGTATCTTTTTTTTTCTTTTTATTATCTTGTATTAGAATGAGGGATGAGTACTCGTGAATGTACAATGAAAATGAATTAAGAGAGGGTCTTCTGCCCCGGCGGCATGGAAGGGGGGGAAAGACAGAAGGAATATGCTCAGTTGTGAAGCTTTTGGCTAGGACAATAAGGGGAATGGCACTTTTCCATGTATACTTCGAAGCTGCAAAAAATCTTTTTCAAAGTTTGAAAACAATTATTTGGTCTTCCGAAGGAAATCACTTTCCGCGCATAGTTAGACGTAGTGAACACTCATCGTCCTAGAATTGATATATAACCAACATTCACATTTTAGTTGGTATCATATGAGTGTATCTCAATTGTCAACCGGTTATCAACCGATTTCACAATTATTCCACCAAGAACTCCAATAATCAGAAAAACAATCTTGAAAGATAGTCTAGATGGAGTCTATAGAGTTTGAAGACAAAATCTCGATATTTCATCCGGTTTTCCTCTCCTTTTCGGACCATATTCGTGTCGCCAGGAGCTGTAAAGTCCACGACAAATGTCGTCTTGCTTTGGTGGTCGAGAATGACTACATCAGGCTTATTAGCTTGCATGAGCCAAAGGCCAATATTGGAATTATAGTAGCGTTCGCATCTGTAAACTGGAGAGTTTAGAAGAAAATTTGTGCTACTGCTACCTATAACTAGAACTGTTCTATTTCTTATTGTATATGGCGTACAGTTCAGAATAAAAAAATAAGCAGTACGGTGAATCAGTTTGTAGATCAAACAGATATCGAAAAATTTTCTTCAGAGCTCAAGACGTTTTAATTCATAAAATCTTAAATTGCATCTACATAAAAATTAGTGCCGTTGCGTATACAATCTGTAATTCAGAGTTGCACATATTTTTCTGATTAAACGCCTAGCGACTTTTTTGTTCTCCTGTCAAAAATGCGTTTGAATCTTGTGAAAACTCAACCCCGTGAAAGTGCCAATATGTTCTTCTCTCGCACATGCTATTGATTTTAAGATTGGTCCATTTTGTCAAAAATTTGGAATATCGATTTTGGAAACTTGAATTCTCAATAATCTTTTTGGCTTAACCAAAAGTAATAGCTATACCATGATTGACCACAGTACTCTTGTGTATAATACTGAAGTTTTCAACGGAGGATAATAACAAATATTGGATATGTTATTATGGACCACATCGCCAGAAGAGAGTTTTTTATTTCCATTCTACCCTTTGTGGTTAACCCACAGGGCTCATTTTTAATCATCCCACAGTCCATTTGTTTCCATTTGTGAAAAAGTTTTCCAAACTCTAAATTGAAGAGATTCGATATCATTTTGTTAATACACTCTGTGATAATGGCGAGAATTCTTACAACTGCTGACAGTATGTTTGTCGTCAATCACACTTATCTGGATACAGTTCGCAATTATTCGCTGAGGCAATAGATATATCAATGATTACAATAAATAATCGTAGTAAACGTAATGGTTTTACGGGTCATTTTAATGTAACATCAATCCTTGACAACCATGTTCACTAGACGGTGTAATATGAGCCCTGAGGTTGCTTTGTGCCAAGTTATGTGCTAATTTGTGTTTTCGTTTCGTGAAGAGTTGACGAGTTTGGAATAGAAATGAAAGTGAAATAATGAAAGACAATAACAATGTACTTTGAATCGTTTATTTGGAAGATGTTTGGAAACATAAACATATCATATATTTAGTTACTCTGAAATGTACATACCTTTCAAGATGTTCATCAACATTCACTAAAAGTGAAATTTCGTTCAACATACTGGGTGGTTCATCAAATACGTACTGCAACCTAGAAGTGGAGAAATATTTTTGCAAAATTACAATCACGTCAAATGTTTTTGACAACACATTGTGAACACTTGAGAACTGAATAAGGGTGTTATCCCTTGCAATTTTCAAAATAGGAATAGCCCGGTAAACATTGTATTGGCAAAATACTGATCATATAACACCAAAAAAAGCACTTTTCCCAATCACCAGAAATGCAATACTCTTCTCGACGGGCGTTTTACCAACCAAGTTGGCGTCTGCAGGAGATGAAAAGTTGCGTCAAGAATATTATTATTATTATTTTGGATTCACTCTACGCAAGACGTTCCGGTTTCATTGGTCATATGATAATTCTCGTGAGATAGAAAGATCAAAAGAATTCTAAACAATTACGTTCGTAATGACATGATCTCATAAATGATTTATAAATTACGGATATATGATTATCTCAGTAACGTTTGTTATGGGATATAATATATACATTTTTGTCGTGATTGAAATATTTGCTAAATTATTGAACATCATGAAAATGTCTCATATCAAGTTATTTTCTTTCAACTGGTGGGAATTCGTAATTTTCAATCAACCAAAAGCTGTTTTTCTGCACTTAATTCAAGAACAAATATTTTATTTTCGTTTTATAATATACTGAAAATTAACGAAATGAAAACATCAGTTGAGTAATGCAAAAAAGACCAATTATTTCAATCCTGTATGTAATGACGATTGGTTTTGGATGTTACATAGAATTTTTTTCGATTGAAATAATTGGTGAAACAATAAACATGAAAATGCTTATTTTCAGCTTTTGATGCATTCAAAATATTAGAAATAAAATGTTTCATTTCATATTATCGCAAATAGATAATAAGTAAATTCTTAAAGGTAGCAGTTATTATTAATCCAAAATAACATCATTTCAAGATTGTAGGGTTTTTCCTACAACTATTCAGTTCAGAAGAATTCCATTTCTTAAATGATTTTTATTTTGTATCATAAATTTTTATTACAAAATTTACTTTTCATAACTCTTTTATCGCTTAGGCATTCAAAATATCTATCTGCTTGGGTTTTTATGTTAATTCCTTTATTCTTATTCTTAATTATCATTTTCGTATTTTCTCATCGCATATTATTGGAATGCTCTCTACTCTCGAAACGAGAGTTTATTGCCGAAAAAACAGATGAATATTCAGAACAAAACTATTTCGGATGTTTAGAGTAGGTACTAATCGTTACGGATTTAGACAGAGAATTCGGGCACAAGTGGTTGACCCTTCTCGACTATATTTGTGACCCCGACCATATTGTCAGTGATGATTATTCAAAAGTGACTTTGAACAAATTTTCTTAGCCGATGCGTTCAGTTTATTCAGGGATTCTCCATGAGGTTAAACTGTTATTTTTCGCCACAGGCGATTACCCCATGGAATTGAATACAACCCTTTATGACCTCATGTGCAACAAATAAGTGAAGTTTTATGAAGAATTGATGCCGATCAACATTCCAAAAAGAGAGATTGCAGCCTTAAAAAGCTGTAACATGTAACTCATTGCCCCCGACCAGGGATACCATAGTCGACTGGTACGGGTGGCAATAGAAATCGACAAAAATACGGATAACTTCAACAGAAAAGAAGAAGCTATGAACCTCAATCGAATATGGAATCCCATTCTAAGGAATTCAAGAATAGCAAACATCACGCCGGCAGTTAGAAAAGGGTCAACGAATGTTGATAATTCACCTAATCCAGGTACAATTGTTAGCACGCCAAACTACCTGATGAGTCAGAATAAATATGCCTTACGCAGCCGTAATATCCAGTCATCGATGATATTAACTTAGGATGTATAAACCTCTGAGGAAGATAGCCACTCTCGTCAGCGAAACGTCAGGAACAAATAAACATTCACGGCCTTCAAACCCGAAGAATATTCAAACTCATAGATATACCTAAGTGTCTCCTGGAAATCCAAGGCACACACGATAATCTTAAACTCAATGCCCCAGAGAAAAATAATATTTATCAGTGATTGAGGGTGATGAAAGAATACAACTTGTCAAATGTAGGAAGAGCTTTCTTGATTTCATTAAGGTCTTGCCCACTTTACGTGCGTTAGAAGAGGGTGAGTACGACAGATAAAGAGAGAGAGAGACAGAATTCTCAAGTCTCTTCCTACATTTGACAAGCTATAGAAGCATGATATCGATATGGAATTCGGGGTGAACAAAATTGCAACGTTCGATCTTCCATTACCTTGCAATGGAGCAACGCCACTCCTAAAAGGAAAAAACAATGAAGCAGCCCCGATGCAAATATCAGCACAAGTATCATACAGATATGGTCATTTCAACCGTCGTAGATGGACTCGTAGTAGTCAAGTAACTCGGGAGGAGCTTCAAAAATGATGCACTTTCATAGGAGTCTGCAACCTAAATTTGATCATTCCACGGATACAACGAAGCAATAGGTAAGCCTGGTAAAGATCAACCTAATATGACTAACAACCAGTCCGTGCAAAGATTATTGTTAAATCATCTGAAAATGGAACTTTTAACATGACTCAACCTCTGACGGAAGCACCAAACTCTTACGTAGGTTCGAAATAGATGAACACTGCAATCTAACAGACAACTGTTATAATCTTCATGCAATCATTGTTCACTGTGGTTCTGGCGTTGAATCTGATCATTACTACGCCTTGGTCAAAGACGAAACGGACTGGTTTAAGTTTGACGATAGTCGTGTCACTAAGTGTTCTGGCGATGTATTGAATTTATTGGAGCCTCTGGAGACACCCTATATTTTGTTTTTTTGAGAGAGAGGACATTGGCAGATCAAGATCTTCAGATGATGTGGTGTTGCAGGTTTTTCAGGGTTTTCCTGCAGCTGATAAAGCAAGTGCGCCACTGGAATCAATGAAGTCGCCCCGGAGCGCCAATTAAGTTTTGTTGTATTATAATTTCATGATTTGTTATTTTCAGGTATTATCACACCATGAATAAAAAAAAGAATACTTGCCACTAGTCAAAATTATCAGTTAGATAACATTAATAGCAATGATAATACATTTTTATTGTTCATCTGTGGTGGTGTTCAATTTGTTGTGTGGATATGAGAAACTGAAATATTTTTTCTGTTAGTTTAATTTGACAACTGTAACAAATAGTTCGCCATACGTCTTCCAGTAGTAAACAAGACAAAAAACTATTAAAACCTCACTTCTCACACTCACTTTTGTTTTTCAATCACCCTCTAAACGACCCGGTATTTTGTGGACAGGTTCCGAATACCGACTGAAATATTCGCAGTTGGAGCGTTATTAGTAGATTTTCTGCATTCCTAAGTGGAAACAGTTGAGGGTAAGAAGCTAAGTGTCTGTTCTATAAGCCATTCAAAGATAGCCATATGCAATAAATCTGTATTTTTTCTGATGCTTGCCGTTTGTAAGAGGGTGTAGAAAAGGTTCAAAAGGCGTGAAAAGATACAGTGTGTTGAAGTTTGTATCAACGTAGTCTAGAAGTTGTTTTGGATGTAATCGATTAATGTAACATCTGAGGAGAATAAATTGATAGTGAAAATCATTTTCTAGTGACAAGATCTTATTAAGAAGCCTAAAAAAAGAAATTAAATTGAATAAAAGTCAATTAAACCATCTGATCTGAAGGAACAATTAGTTAAGGCCAGTCTCAACTCCCTACACTGTAGATTAATGGACTGACACCCATCAGAAACCAACTACTCCCCTGGCTAATACCACTAAGAGCGTTGGATTATATCCGACAGGTGTCAATGCAGGATTTTTCACAGAAGTTATTCCTGCATATGCTGTTGGCGATACAGCTGCCGCAATATATATTTTCAATTATTGGAACACACTTGCAGACCGGTTTCGGACTGCTTGGCTACTCGTCAGTGCAAGGTAGTGTCTATCATCAACATGAAGTCGATGATTTCCGATAATTGAAAATCGAATTCTTTCAGATTTCATTCCTGGAACTAGGCTGTAGCCGACAACAAACAACATGTTTGTCATCGCCCCATCTACCTGGGAACGAGGTAACCAACCGCATATCCGAAATTTGCCCAATTCCCCGTATAAGGAAAGAAAACTTTTCACGTATAGTCAGTGGACATACTTGAAGACTGGACAATCTTTTTAGAGAATAATAGTGTCCAGTATCGATCTCTGAAGAATTTCTAGTTCAGTATCAAAAGGTGAAGACAGTAAAAACTTTAATTTTCACATGGAGCACTTTTATTAGCGATGATATTGACTGAAAACAAAATATATTAACGAAAAAATCCTTAAAAACTTTCCAAAATTTACGTTATTGCAGTATTTATTTTCCTCAGTCTTCTATTATTAGGTACTGGACGGTTTTATTTAGCCTGCCCTGTTTGTTTGTTTGGGTCAAATTTAATAATTGATGTTTGACCCCCTTCCTGTAGACAGATTGATCTGAAAATTGGTACACACATTTACTTTTGATGACAACACAGTTTAATAAAGTCTGTATCATTGTGAATCCAAGATGGCCGCAGCTACAAAATGGCGGATTACATATTACCTTGTAATAATGAGGCACTAAATGAACTAAACAGAATGAGAATAATTGAGTAACAGAATTTAAAACTCAAAACTTGAAAATGAAATAGGTAAAGAAAATCGTATATTAAAACGGTTTCATTAAAAAAAGGTAATAATGATGTAGATAATGTATAAAAAACTAAAAAATAATTCTGAAGGTCCTAGGTAGCAGTCATCACACCACTCCCCTCAGCAATCTACGGTATTGATCAGATAAAAAACTAATAAATTGGTTGGGCGTAGTATTTACATATTCACTCATGTCACATGTCATGAGGAGAGGACCTCCCGAATTATTTTTAGTTTTTAGTACATTATCCTATATCGTAATTTTTTTTTTTCTACTTATTTCATCTCATATGATTTTTCATTGGTGAATACCTTAAAATGATAAAAATCCTCAAATTGAAGGCAGTGTACATAATCTCTTCAATTTTTCTACTGAACCAAACGGGGAATATTTGCGGCGATTATCACAGGAAAGCAAAATTATCTAGTTCATTAAACATGACAAGCACCGGCAACTGTTTCTAGTTCCTTTCCTTTCATTGAAATGTTTTGTAACATTCCTAAAATCAACACAGCATCAGACCACTTGACACCTGATAGGTTCTTACTCAAACATATGAATGCTCGTATCCGGTAAAAGTGGAACAACGCTCGCTAGATCTGAGTATTGTAAGGTAATTATTACAGGGTCAACTGTCGATATGGCACCGTTGGGCCAATGGACTCGTATAACAAATCGCGTAAAATAACGGGGATTCACGTAGAAGGTTACACACAGTCGATAATAACTATAATAGTTATTACTATCTGGTATAAAGCAACATTACCTCTTCAAGGCGACGTTATTTTAAATAAAGTTTCACATTAAATACAAATGAAAATATTCGGAAGGTGTGAGCGGTTGTAAACTAAGAAAAAATCCAGCCAGAGTTCTCATCAACTTTATGATCATTTAACAGTAAAATTACATAATTAAAACAGTATTCTTACGAAGCCTGGCATGAATTTGAAAATCATCTCTTCGATTTGGACCTCTCCAGCCGACTTCGTATACAAATCAACGCGTTCTTGAATTTCTTTCTTTAACACTTTGAAAGATACATCCATAGAAATGTCCAGATTTTCAAGAAAAGGTTTTTCCAGATGTTCAGCGACTGATTGAAGAGTGTCGAATTTGCTAAGTGAAATTTTGTGACATTTGTGCAATATTATTTTTTGTCTCAAATAGGGACATTTGACTGTACTTTAACAATTGATAACGGCCATCTTGTTGAAGTTACATCTGTCAAATTAGTTGTCATTTATTCAGTCTGTTTTGGCAAATCACCATGGTCGGATATAGCATTGAACAACACGTGCAAATGATAAAATTGACCAACTGACTCAAAAACTGGGTAAATTTTCGTTTTGAGGGCACCTGGCGATTTTGAAAAAAATTCTGAGTGTACCTACGTATTTTGATGCGTAGATTTCGAAAGAAAAAAGCGGCGCTATCCCTTATTTACGAAGTTACGGTCCTTCAAAGTTTAGAAAAGGGCAAGTTTCAACATCTTTTTCACAAAATAAACTATTCAAAAACACGAGAATCTTTGACACATTTCACTTCAATAACATTCTTCTTATAAAAAACTACTTAATTTAAAAACGAATGCTTCTTCTGGTGACATTCTTCTATTTTTGGGTTAGTTACTACTAGTGACATTTCAGAAAAAAGCGGTTGGTATTTGCCGCCTATTTCACTACTATTACTACTACTATTTCAAATTCGTAATACACCACCAAAAACCAATTTACGATCTAAAGAATAAAGGTAAAAAAACATTTGAATTACTTTCGGAATATGGACTGCATCAGTCGTACCAACCATGCCATTAACCTTAAAAATGTAAAATACAGAGATATATAACCAAAAAGCAGCTCCGTACATTTTTTAACATTTTTATTCGAAACATGTTGATTATTGAAGTGAAAAGTGTCAAAGAAGGAGGAATAAGGTGTAAAGGTGACCTAGTGAATGAATGCTTGTGTTTTTATACAGTTTATTTTGTGAAAAAAAAGGCTGAAAAGTTGCCCTTTTCTGAACTTCGAAGGGCCGTAACTTTGTACTACATATGCCTTTTTAAAAAAATATAGGGCTGTCTCGGTTAACACCTAGAATAACTGGACCTATTCAACAGTCCCGTTTTAATGAAAATTCAGTTCGAGAGTCCTTTTTGTCATGTGGATATTTTGAAAACCTAGTTTTATCGTTCAAAATGCGTAAACAAATGCTCAATGAATACCGAAATGTAATGGAAAATTCCCCCCTTCGTTATATTATACAACAAATGTGAACTCACCTTGAGGAGCATCACAAAGGTTGTACGAAGAATGAACTGAAAATATGTTATTTTTGAAAGTCAAACTTCTTCAGCAAAAAAATTGACACAAATTCGAGCCTAAGGTTTGGGAGCTTATTTGGGAAAGCTGTCACCGGAAGATTTTCCGGTGACAGCTGCAAAAAATTATCCAAAAATATGACAACTAGTTATGAGTATTCAGTCTTGTATCAAAATGAAATTTTATGTATTTAGTAGCACTAGCTTATCTTTCTATATGCTGCTTGTTAATTTATTGAAGACTAGTATAGGATCAAATAGATATAGATTCTTTAAGTAACCTTGGTTATTCGAAATATTCATATATAATTTCTCAAATACTCAAGTTCCTGCACCCTTGACCTCCTCAGTGACCAGATTCAGTTACTCTGGCCACCCAACGGCGATCGATGTGCGTCGAAATTTTCCTGGAACCCTCATCGATCATTTACATTCGTAGTTTATGTATCGGCCCTATAGATGACGTCTTCGTAGGGGAATTGTCATCATCACTTTTATTTCAAAACTGAATCGGCGCTAGCGAAATGATGATTCTGGACATACTTGTGTCTCGTTCAGCCACATTTACTGTTTTCTTGGTATAATTTGCTACGGAGTTACTGTAACCCCAAGCAATTTTTTTCTAGGTCTATGGTCCTCTTTTATAATGAAAAATGTTTTTTTGCTGTTCAAATTATGAGCTGAGAGGAGTGTTCTGGCGTTAACTCAGCGGATGTAACGGGTTTGTGAAGGAGTATTTGACATCGGAAGATATGATTTATTGGTTTTTTGGTGTATCTCAATGAGACATTGAGACCTATTGGAGATTGAATGAGTATTAAAAATGTCTTCTTGATCAACGTATTTCGTATACATTAGAAAAAACAAAAATACGGGCCAATATGCCCGTATTTTTGTAGTGTCAAACATTTCTTTTGCAATTGCGGCGTATATTATCAGTGTTTTCTGTTATCGTGATGCCGGCCGTAAAAGCTTATGCTCATATATTTTATATACATTTTTCGGTCTTGTATAGTATTCATCTCAAATTATATTATTTCCATGAATTCTCATATTACTATAAAAGTAGTTTATCATTTCTCATTAGAGAAATCGCGATACTAATATTCTGCAAACTGACTGTGACACGTATTTTTGAGTACTTATATAAAAAAAAAAGTTGTGTTCATGATTCAATATGAGTGTAGTGATATCATGACGCCAGATTTCAAAAAAAAATAGTTCAAATGTTATCTATGAAATTGTTTCCACTAGTTGAAATATGTATGTTTGCAGAGGTTTTCAAATTAATACCAAGTAATTGTTCAAATTCGATGTTGATTTTATCTAATACTTTAATTAGATAAGTAGTTTAGTCTTTTTTAAGTTGAATTATAATATATAAGGTTCAGATCAAATTGATATTTTCAACTTGGAAGTATATTTGGATCTACTATTTTTTTTTTAGAAATTTATTCAATTATTTAATTCATCTTCAGAACTCTATAAAAAACAATTTTCAACTACTAGTTTTTTAGAATTTCCTCTCGCCAAATACTTCAATTTTCAATAATATTAATGAACTTTTGAAAAGGAAAAAGAAAAGAACTCTGAACTCACAAAAAACTTCTATGTTTCAAATAATTTGAAATTGATGTGCAGAGAATGTATTCATCATGAACACATTGTGGAATCCTCTGAATTTCAAATTCCCAATTGTATTATTGATTTTTTTTGTGTGATACACTGTTTTCGATTCCATAACTTTTTTGGGGGTTTGTGAAACCATCTTCAGTTGGGAGTTCTGAAAACTATGGAAAAAATTGTTGTTTTGTTATTCCAAGGTGAAGGTTAGCTCCAACTTAACCCATCTTTGAAGTAGTTAACACAGTTAACAATTCTTTTCAAAATCAAGACAAAACTATCACTGTTTTTTTAGATTTAGCTAAGGCCTTTGACCCGGTGGATCACAATATACTTCTTCAGCGTTTATATGATTCGAGTATAAGAGGAGTAGCATCAAACATCTTTGAGGATTATTTGTCTACTAGGATTCAGAGAGTTAAAATAAATGATTCAATTAGTGAATCTCTTTTAATAACTAGGGGCGTTCCTCAAGGAACGGTGCTTGGCCCTATCTTATTTCTAATATAAATAAATAATATTTTTTCAGTAAGGGACTTCGAAGGTAATATAACTTTTTTTGCGAATGATACAGCATTAACTTTTGTCGGGACCACATGGGAAGAAGCTCATAGAAAGGCGGAGGTAGGCATAAATATAATTTTCCACTGGCTAAGTAATAATTTATAGAGTGTTAACGTCAAAAAAACTAAATTTATTACATTCTCCTCAACAAAGAAGGATCAGCCCACTATTACAGAGATTAAAATCCATAAACTTACTTGCCAAAACGATAGACTCTCTTGCACTTGTCCCTTCATAGAAAAAACTGATACAATAAAATACTTAGGGGTCCTAGTGGATCAGTGCCTTCGTTGGAATGATCATATTGACTATACGGTAAAAAGATTACGTAAGCTCACTTACAAATTTTATCAACTCAGAAATATAGTCAGTAGAAAAATGTTGCCTACTGTATATGATGCCCTGGCCGAGTCCATTTTACGGTATTGTCTAATAATATGGGGCGGAATATTCAAATCTTCCTTACGTAATTTAGAAATGATCCAAAACTCACTCATAAAAATTATGTTCAAAAAGAATAAATTCTATAATACTCAAGCATTATATGAAGAGAGTGGAATATATAGTGTAAGAAAACTGTATACTTTCCGTTGTATATTATGGACAGCCAATGTTACGAGTTCATTTGTTCAGAGTATATATATAATACTCGTTTACACACTTCTCAGATTGCAAAGGTTCCACGATGCCGACTTACTCACAATCAAAAATTTATCACATACATTGGACCAAAACTCTATAATTATTTACCACAGTCACTAAAATGTATCAGAAGTTATACTAAATTGAAAATAGAATTGAAAACATTTATCAATCACAACTACCTCAGATTGGAAACAATACTGGATAGTTGACTAATTCACCATACTGCAATCACTCAAAACAATGTCACAAGCAGTTGTTTCTGTTTCTTCTTTCGTATTTGATGCTCTAGTTATGCTAAAAGACTTCTTATCATTTTGGTCGTCTTTCTAGGACTTTCCAGAACTATTTAGTAGGTTCATCTTCGTTTGTAAATGTATTGTTTGTATTGGATTCGTGGCTGTAACACAAGCTTGGCTTAGATAGTCGCGATCCTTCAAAGATCTAAGTTGTAACGGTTTATATTTTATATTAATCTGAATGGTATAAATTTGATTTGATTTGATTTTATTGAAGTTAAGTTTTTGAAAACTTCTGTTGTTTTGTTCATGGGTAAGCAGGAATCGTCATGTACATTTAAAAACGCAATTTACTTGAGGTACTCATTCGAAATAACCAAATAAGTACCAACTGGTATCATGCAGTTATCCGTCACCAAATCATAATGAGGAATTCATTTAATGTATGTTCAAAAATCAAGCAACGGTTCAAAAACGGTTTGTCAAACATATGTCAAATCATGCACGATTACATGCAATATTCATCCATGCTACCAACAGGATCTACGATGACATTTAAATAAAAAATCTAATCAATTTCTCGAAATACTTCATTGCGATGAATACAAAAATCATCGCAAGTTTCAAGTTTGTAGAAAGTTGATGCGCAGCTTGGCTACTGGAAATTTTTATTTTGATCTTTGATTAAATATTCAGCGATAACTTTCACACGCAATAAACAATCCTTATCTTTTACGCCGTTTTCAAAGATTTTATCAGCCTTCTCAAAAATTACTTATATTTGTTTCATTTTATCGTTAACTGGTTTTATCTTCACTCACATTATTTGTGTTCCGGCAATAAAAAATCTATCAATAGTGATATATAATCTTTACCGACTTATCACGATATGATTAATACAACTTGTTTATTCCTATAAAAATGTAATAACCCCCGAACTAATGAGTCTAAAAAATACATATCTTCGAAAACTCCTAGTAAGTGCTTTACCACTAAACAATATACAAAGAGATATTTTATCACTAACAATGCTTCAAATTCTGACGAAATATCTGTCATCTCTACCAAATTAATGAATAGTGAACTGAAACTCGACGTTACTTTATATTGTGTATTGTAACACCTGAAGATGCTGTTGTATAGCGAAACACGTGTGGTGGTTTTGCAAACTGTCAAGCGGAATCTCACGTTGAGGTGTTTTTTGAATACGTTGTATTGTTTCCTGTCATGGTATCATATCAGCTTGTCCATGAAGATACTTCCCATCTTTACCTGGATGGTATGCTTTTGAAGTTATAAACGCTGGAAGTTTTCCCTTATACAGTTCTAGAACATGCGATAGTATTCGACAGCATTCTATAACATCCCAGAATACTCTAGAATGTGGAATGTGGAATGTTCCGAAGTAATTTGAAACGTTCAGGATCTTCAAGGAACATCTCAGTAACATCACTGTGGAATGATCAGAGAGTTATAATATATTGAGGTAGCCATCTATTCCTTTTCCATGGAAGATGTTTCTTTTTACACAAAGCGCGATTTTGAAAATGTAAGACCCTGAATTCACACTTCCTAGACATTTTTCGAACAGTTCTACACACATTTCAGGATTTCCCGGAATATTCTAGAATGTTCGAGAATAGCGTGAAATGTTCGAGAACATCCTGGAACATCCCAGATTATTGTGGAACGATCAAAGGAATTATATGGTAGTCCTCTACCCCTTATCCAAGACGAAGTTCCAGTGTTTACCTGAAGAGCGTGCTTTTTTGAAGATATAGAGACTCTATAGAAATGTCTAGAAAAGTCTGAAACAATTGAGAGTATTCAAGAATATTCAAGAACATACCAGAACATTCTGGAATATTGTGGAATGTTCGGGAATTGTCTGAAACTCTCGAGAATATTCCAGAACATAACAGGTATATTTATCATTATTTCCAGACTAGTTTGCTATATTGTTTTGTTTTCATTTTGAAGTTTCAACCTTTGATACTAAATATATTTTATTTAAGTACAGGTCATGCAGAAAATTCTTTAAAATGCTCAAATTTACCATTCACTTACTATTTAAATCTCTAAAGATTACATTCACTTGGAGCGCCTACTTATGACATTTACCCTCTCGAACACTTTCTGTGTATCAATAAAAAGCGACCCCAACTTAGCTCCACTCATATCACGGGACTCCATTTTCATTGTAATATTTTGTAAATCATGAGAGAACAAATCGTCATATGCCAAACTCAAAGCAAAGCAAATCCCAAATGGTTACATAAATTATTCTGAGGAAACACTCCCATTTGATCATAATTGTTTGTGTACTCTTTTTATTTCCTGGATTGATATATGTAGTCATATATGATATCTAGGATTCACGGTTCTTTGAACCGGCTCTGATCAAAAATGTCATTTACTGATTACTACGAAAACCGATATTGTGGAAAATAATATCGCCATATCAGATAAATAGTAAAAATTGCAAGTACTCATCCTTCAATATTTGACAAGTGATATCATGACGCCAGTTCTCAAATAAAAAATCGGGCATTATTATTTTTGATGCAAAGATTTTGTGTATTATTGATTGCTTAAGTTGTTACCATCTACAGGTGAGGTTGAAAGAAATGCATTACTAACTACCAACCAATTTCATTACTTCCATCATCTGGTAGGAGACTCAAACGCATAATATATAGTCTTTCATTAAGCCTATGAAATTCAGTTATTTTTGAAAACTACTTTCAGATACTGGAATATTCAACAGTATGTGATGCATACTATTGGATGCAGCTACTTCATGTATGACAATGTCCTTATAAGACGTCTAGAAAATTTATTGAATTATGTATGATAATGTCCTTATAAGACGTCTAGAAAATTTATCGAATTATTAACCTCCATTTCAATGGTGAATTTGATTGATGGGTGAATGAAATGGTTACAGTTCGACAAACTTGATCGACTGCCTACCTGTACTAGTAGAACAGACCAAGATACCAACTATGTATCAGTATAAGAAACCATTATTAGCCCTTCTCTGCATGAATAAAACTTTTCATTGAATTAAAAATAATTTTGAGGCAGCCAAATAGTTAGTATGACAAAAAACAGTAAGTAGTAAATAAGTAAAGGTAACAAGTAAAACTAACCAGTAAACACGTGTTGCGGTTTCGTAGACTGTCCAGTAAAAAGATCTCATAACGTGAATTCATTATGGATTTTCATCAAGTATTATCAAGTATCACGTTAATATATGTAATGGAATCGGCTGATACTTGATGGATATCCATAACGTATTCAAGAACTACTTTGTGAGATTTTCACTAAACAGTTTCACAAAAACGCAACACGTGTTTCGCTATACAATAGCTTTTTCAGGCGTGTCTATACCGTGTATACCGTTTAGATCGTCTATATCGTATTGACTGACACGCCTGAAGAAGCTATTGTATAGCGAATCACGTGTTGCGCTGTATCGCTATACAATTGCTTTTTTTAGGCGTCTCTATAGCGTACAGACACGCTATTGTATAGCAAATCACGTGTTGCGGTTTCGTAAAACTGTTTCGCTATACGATGGCTCCTATAGGCGTATCTATACGGTAAAGACACGCCCGAAAAAGCTATTATACAGCAAATCACGTGTTGCGGTTTTGTAGAACTGAAGCGTGTCTATACAGTATAGACACGCCTGAAGAAGTTATTGAATAGCGAATCATTTGTTGCGGTTTTGTGAAACTGTTTTGCTATACAATAGCTTCTATAGGCGTGTCTATACGGTACAAACACACGTGTTGCGTTTTTTTAACTGTTCAATAGGGCGATTTTTGGATAAACACGTTACTGTGAATTCACTACTTCGACCCGTTGATAAACTGAACCATGTGAAAATAAAGACACTTCGAACGATATCATCAGCTTGATGAAACATCTCAATAATTGTAAGTTGTAACCCACATTCATCAATAGGTACCGATCCTACCGCAATTTCCTAATCGTCTCAATTTGGTAAATCGTCTTCATTAGCCGGCATAATTAACCTTTTTTATTATTACCGATGCAATCTCACTCCTTTTAACATTTCAGTGACATTTGAGAGCCTTATATGGCCTAATCCGGTATTATCTCTCGACGGCCGGCAAGCGCGTTACCCAACAGCATAGGTGTTGTTAGCCTCGTCCCGTTTAGACCTACTGTTTTTGGTATCGAAAACGCATCCATCGCACGTATTTTCGTCGTGGAATCGTAATTAATTGATGAAATTGTTATTCGCCCGATTGGTAACTGAAAAACATCGTTGCCAATCGATTGCCATTTAGGTTTCCGTTCCGGCATCTTTCTTGACATAATAATAATGATCATTGATTGGATTGTAACAATTAAAAACGAATTCGCTTTTCAGTGTGTAAAAGCTTCATGGAATAAATTCATTATTTCGGTTACAGTACATATTTTAACAAAATCCCTAAACACGTCAAATTTAAATTATAATTTGACATACTTTAACGGAAAAATTCTACAACTACCTTCAACCTTCGTCGAATGACAGGTACAAGTCCCAATTTTTTAAATAGGAAGTATAGGCTTGTGATATATCGGTTGAAAAGTATCCTCATTCTCTATTCAAAAATGTTATCGCTTTCAAGTTAATTGCAATGTTAATTGCATGTGGTTACCGAAATTCGATAAAATACACCCAAAACTTATTTTTCGTTGAGGTATTGATAATACAAAAGTAAGCAAAAACCATAGCGATGTTCTTTTCTGATGGTATCCCTTAAAAAAACTGTAAATAATTTCCGTGGCAACGTTAGTTTGAAACATCTTGTCAACTTGTTTTTTATGTTACAACATTAGTTATCAGTATTTTAATTTGAGTTTAAAGTTCGTTAACATCAAGTCTGACAAATAGTTAGATTAACGGAGATGCATAAAATAACAGTTTTACAAATGATTGGTTACGGAGATAAAAGCCGAACACAACAGAAAGTAGTTTGCCTATTTCATGAAAAATTTCCTAATTTACCGCTCACATCTCAAGGAACAATAAGCAAAATAGAGAAGCAGTTTCGCGAGCTTGGTCATGTGGGGCAGAAAAAGCAGCTGCCAATGAGTGATGAAGTCAAATTAAATGTGATGCTTGAGTTTGAGGAATGCATGAATGCATTCCTATAAAATGATACCTACTCAGATGCTCATGGAAGACGATTTTGATAGAAGAACTTATTTATGTGAGCAAATGATGGACATGTTGGATAACAATATCATCCAATTATAAGACGTTATGTTTTCTGATGAGTGTACTTTGTCTCTTAACGGTCACGCTATTCGGCAGAATTGCCGCAACGGAAAATCGTCACTGGATAGATAATAATACACGCAATACCCTCAAAAGGCAAAACGGGAGTCTTGGAGGAAGTTCTGTGAGAGTACCTCTGATTTACGTCGCAGCGCAAGGATTCACAAGATTCTCTCTAGAGAGCCGACTACTGAAATTGGGTCACTTAAACGACCCGATGGAACATTTACGACCTCTAGTGAAGAAGTTAGAGCTTCTGATAGAAAACCACTTTCTTGGAAATCTGACTCTTGATAACAACAGAGCGCCCATCTATGAGGGCGCTAAACGCTCAAAAAAGAACGACTGGGATGTCGCGGGCAAGTTTATCACAGCACCGGCAGTTGAATGGGTTATCAAGTATTTTCAGCCCTTCAAATTTCCCGAAGAGAATGGTATATTTCAAGCTCTTCTCCAAAACGGACTGGAAATAATTTTACCTATTCTCACAAAATTGTATAGAGCTAGTCTGGCGTGGAACTATATACCACCTAGTTGGTTGGCAGCAAGGGTGGTATATATACCTAAAGTGGGCCGGAGAAACCCATACCCCAAATCGGTACGACCAATCCTGCTGAAAGGACTTGAGAGAATACTGGACGGACATATCAGAAGGGTAGCATTATATGCATCCCCACTGAATAACCACCAGTATGCTTATCAAACCGGCAAATCGACAGATTCAGCATTAAACACCCTCCTTGAGAAAATCTCCCAATCCCTTGACAACAAGGAGATTGCGGTTGCTGTATTTTTTGATATTGAAGGAGCATTTGACAATGCACTACCTAAATCTATAGGATTTTTTCTGGCTAGAAAGGGTATAGAATCGATCATAACTGACTGGATCTATGCTATACTAGTAAACAGAACTGCAACTACGACTCTTCAAGGCGAGGCTATCAGGTTCAGGGTCACCAGGGGCTGCCAGTAAGGTGGGGTACTATCTCCCCTTCTGTGGTCTCTCCTGGTGAATAGTCTGCTTGATGCCCTCGACAGAAGGAAAGTTGATCTGCAAGCTTATGCAGATGACCTTGTCATCCTGGCAAGGTCCACGTCGGGAAGGGTAGCTTGTAATATCTCCCAAAGCACTTTGAACGTTGTTCACAGTTGGTGCCTGAGGGGGCAGATGTCTGTCAACCCCAGTAAAACTGTTAATCCCCTTCACCAAGAGAAGGAAATTGGACGATCTAACGCCACTTTTCCTCAATGTGTGGTCATTCCATTTGGAACGGAGGTGAAATATCTTGGCATTGTCCTTGATGAAAGACATCTGGAACACTCACAGTTTCACACAAAGCCAGACTGTCTCTATGGGGTTTAGGTCCCAAACAAATCATTGTCAGACCAATGATCACGTATGGTGCAATTGCTTGGTGGCCGAAAGCTTTACAGAAAACGGCCCAAGCGAAGCTCTCTGGCTTACAGAGACAGGCTTGTCTGGCTATCAGTGGTGCCATCAGTACAACACCGTCAGCGGCCATGGAGATCCTTCTAGATCTACCTTCTCTCCACATTTTTCTGGAAAGAGAGGCTAGATGGACTGCATACAGACTTGTGCACATTGCCAATTGCACAAATCAATTCAATGCAGAGTGCAACAGACTGTTGGTTGACATTGGAAGTCACAGCATTCTGGAAATGACCTCTGACTTCATGCCTCCAACTGTCAACTACGAACTGCCTTATAAAATACTAATTCCGAGTAGAGAGGACTGGATCCTGCGGAAGAAGGAAATATTAAGAGCAGATAGTTGTTGGTTCACAGATGGATCAAAAACACCTTCCGGTTCTGGTGCAGGTGTTTTCAGTCGCAGACCCAGGACAGAGTTATCTACCTGCCTAGGAACTTATGCGACTGTATTTCAAGCGTAAATTTAAAATTGTGTGCGGAGAGATTGGATAAATCCAACCTCACTCATAATAGAAATATTCTCGGACAGTCAAGCGGCGTTGGAAGCTCTTGGCTCCCACCGAGAAATGTCTAAATTGGTAGCAAACTGACAAAAAAGACTCTCCTCGATAGGAAGACTAAACAGAATGTCTCTGGTCTGAATTCCTGACCATACTGGCCTGGAAGGCAATGAAGCTGCTGACTCTCTTGCAAAGAAGAGTGCTGCAAGCGGCTTCATTGGACCAGAACTTCTGGCAGAATCTTCCAGGATTGGCTCACTCCAAGGCGTTTATTCATCCTTCGAAGCTTGATTCCAAACAGTTGTTAGACTACAGTAGGGATAAACTACGATGTTTAACAGGCTTTCTTGCAGGTCACTGTCATTTGAATCATCACATGAAGAGACTTGGACTGTCGGAAGACAGTGTGTGTCGCCTCTGTCTGGAAAATGATGAAACTGCAGAGCATATACTTCGTGCCTGCCCCGTTGGGGACCGAATGAGGTTCTTTGAGTTCGGTACTCTCACCATCTGACCTGAAAGATCACTCACCATACAAACTAATCGGCTTCGTCAAGAAGCTGTGTTTATTTGGCCTCAAAAGGTTAAATGTTTGGACAGGGACTATAGGGATCTCCCTTTTTTATTGGGGGCAACTTGAATGGCGTTACTTATTTGGCACCACTTCAAAATGATGTCATTTCAAGTTTAGCAAATTTATATCCTGATCCAGGAAATCCCCAAGTTTCAGTGGATACGATATGGTTTCAGCAGGATGGAGCACCATCACATTACCAAGTTAATGTCCGGCACTACCTCGATACAACATTTTCCAGTCGGTGGATAGGGAGGCGAGAATCGAGACAACATTTTTGAATAGAGAATGAAGAGACCTTTCAAACAATATATCACAAACCTATACTTCCCATTAAAAAAAGTGGGGGTTGTACCTGTAATTCAAAAGAGGTTGAAGGTAGGGGTGGCATTTTTACGTTGAAGAATGTCAAATTTCAATTTACATTTTATGTGTTTCGGGATTTTTTCAAATATGTATAGTAACCGAAATAATGAATTTATTTCTTTTGGCTTTTACACACTGTATGGTCAATTATGTTTGCAAATCAGTAGGACTTGTGCCATTTTTTGAATTGTTCAACTATTTTTATTGATTTTTTTCTTGGTGAATATTTTAGGATTTTAGAGAAGTGATCTGTGTTTTTGAAGTTCAGGCAAATAATTCTTGCGTTCGTTGTTTACCGAAATATTTATCTTGGTGTTGAGTGAATATATTCTCTTGAAATTTGAAACTTGTTTGAATTTCTGAAATTTGTTTTCCGATATTTCACGTTGATTTGTATCATTATTTTTATACTTGCTTATGAGTTCTGATTTCGGTCTCATTATACCAGTATTACCTTTTTCGTTGACAATTACTTAATTGAGTGTTGGTGGGTTGAATTAGGGTAATGCAGATTTATCCAAAGTGAAAGTGATACCTGTTTTTTGAAGGTTTTTCAGTCGTATAAAATGGCTAAAATAGTGGGGACAATTTTCCTTATTTTCAACATAATAATTTAGGACTTCGTTCATCTGTTGGTTTTTCCCTATCCTAATAAATAATTATTCTACTTGCGAAATTTCATTCCTGAGATCTTATCCTCGATAATCAACGCCAAATGGTCGACCTACAATAATCCAGGACGGGGATTTGAAGACCCTGGTGGATATTATTTCAATGCAAACAGTGCTTGAGATGGCCGAAGAACTGGGCGTATTGGAAAAGTCAAAAAGCCCCACGATTTGAACGATCGAAAGAACACGTCTGAATAAACTATTGCATAGCAAAACACGTGTTGCGGGTTTGTAAAGTGGAAAATCTCGCGATGGAATGTTACTTGGATAAACTGAAGATTTTCATTTGATTGTTACCTTTGATTTTTCGCAAATATTGAATTAGATAATTATATTCAGTCAGCAACAACATGAGAGCCTATCGTGAAATCATATTAGAAATGTCATTCATTCATGAAATACCGAATTGGCGAGTCACGTGTACCAACGGAAACCGAAATATTCCGGGCAATGCCCAACCGCGCCGAAGGATTCGTATCTGAATCACGGTTGACCGCACAAACCGCGAATAAGTGTGCCTCTGACATTCGCAAATGAAAACCTAATTCGTATTCGATAAGTGCGCAAAACTCCGCTTCGACATCAAGGCAAAACAAGGCGAGAATGAGTCAATTCGATTTATAAAGTTTCGCAATGGACTTAAATAATAATTCTGTTTATTTGGCAAGTCGAACAGAAATAGCCGGCGAAGTAGGTCGCTCCTTTAATAACTTCCAGCAATGGATGGTATTGAAAGTTCGTTGTAATGTCTTGTTATATGACCGGAGTTTTTCCTGTTCTATCGACCTTTTTCAGAACGGCATAAGACTTTTGCGAGTTATATACGACTTTTATTACGTTTTCAGATCCTTGATAAAAAAATAAGGCATCTTTCAGGTTGTTTCAGAAGTTTTCCGTTTCAATGTCACGTGTTTTTGTAGCTTCATATCTCATTAAATAGTTATTGTACTATTTCGTGATATATACTGGTCGAAAGAGAATTTTGAATGTTGTTCATTTCTTGTTCCAAATTTTAATTTTTTGCTTCTTTTCGGCAAATTTTTCTTAACGAATTGAACCAGAGCGCTGCCGAAACAGTCAGAAAACATTTGGCAGCAACAATGTTGATCAATACATATTTCACGTTGGTTTGCAAAATTGCCTTCCAGAGATTTTAGCCCAGAAGATGAGCCCCGAACTTGTTGGTCTACAGTAATCCAGGTCGAGTATTCGATGACTCCTTTGGAGATTGACACAAACGGTGCGTGGGATGGTGAAAGAACTGGGCGTCAGCTCCCATGCGGTTTTTGGTGGTTTGAAACGCAATAAAAAGGCCAAGAAGCTTGAAAAGTTGGTATCTCACGATTTAAACCATATAAAAAATTGTCACGTTTCGAGGTCTGTTCTTCTTTGCTTTTGCGCAACCAAAACGACCTTTTTTTGAATCGAATCGTCACATGTGACAATAATAATACTTTATTTTCTTAAAGACATGCTGATACACGTGTAGAATTTGTCACAAAAATGAAACTAAAAACTAAGACTAAAACTCTTCCAAGAAATAAAATCCAACCATTCAACAGGTACTTCCTAAGACATTGTTTGAATGCTTTCAGTGTTATACATGATTTAATTTCGGGGGGAAATTTATTGTACAACCTTTGCCAGTTACAGTGGGTGATCTATATAAAAGATTAGTTCTTGAAAATGGCACATGTAAATCAATCCGCTGTCTTATATTAACATTGTGAATTTGTATATCGGTTTTAAAAGAGTTTAAATTACAAAATACAAAAACACACACTTCAAATATGTACAAACACGGCAAGGTTAAGATTTGATAGGTTTTAAAAAAATGTCTATGACTAGATGTACGAGAGACACCAGTGATTTTTTCTGCGATATGAACACATCATTAAAACAAAGCGATGATTCCCAAAAACATATTCCGTATCTTAATCAGGATTCGACCTGTGCATAATATAACATTATCAGTTTCTACGTTAAAACTGATCTCATGTTTCTGAATAGATAGCTTACAGAGTTAAGTTTAGAAATTACTGATAAATGTAAAGGCCCAAAAACTTTACACACGATACATTTTCCGAAACTTTATTATTAACATGCAGAACCAGTCATAGAGATTAGAAAAAACTTCATTACATCTTTCTTCTAGAGAAAAATTAGATTGTTTGGAAATAAGTGTGGACGTATTGTCCGCATACATTGTGAGATGTATGGATGGGTCACTCTAACGATATCACTTACATATATTAGGAACAATATTGGGCCCATTACTGACCCCTGAGGAACACCTACACTGATGTCAAGATGATCCGAATTACAAGTGGTCACCGTTTTCTCAGTCACTCCTGAGGGACTAACGTACTGGCGACGTGCGTACAGATACGATTTTATCCAATCTAGAGCAAATCCTTCAACACCAACCATACCATAGGGTGGTATGGTTGACGCAGTCGAAAGCGGATTCTCTATAAAGTCGTTCTGAACAGTAATTGGGCACCAATGAGCAAACCAGGCACTTCCCAAAGGCAAAAACTCACCAAAACAAGACTATGGTTACTGTATGGTCATCAGCGGCTGGTATGATTCACTATTAGTTTCTGCAATCGGGCCAAACCATCACAGCAGGGTCGTATTGTGAGGTGATCGATGAAATGTACCAGTAATCGCGTCAGCAGCAGCTAGCACTGGCCAACAGAAGAGCTCTGATGCTGCTCCACGACAACTCTGTTCTGCACATTTCATTTAAACGAATTGGGCATCGAAGTTCTGACCTCTGGCCAACCGACTACCATCTTTTCAAGCACTTCGATAACTCTTTCAACAATAGAACCTTCGCCAATCAGAATCAGGCCTTCGTCGACTTCATCGAATCCCTAGTAGCAATACTTATGTTGGCGCAATTAATCAAGTTGTGCTACGTCGGCAAATGTTCACTGATTCAAATGGCACTTATTTTGATTGAATTGAACAAGCTTCTTCATGAAGTACTCATAGAAACGGACAAAACTTATGAATCAAACTAATAGTTCAAAGAGTTGTTTGATTCTTACCGGGGACAAATTCAGAACGCTCGAGGGGACAAAATTACAGGTTGTTTACTTTCACAGGCAACCAACCATTGCAGACTTGCCATTCTCATTCATATACAACGTAAATCATATGGTAAAACTGAAACAAGTCCTGTTAGTCGTAGTTGAAAAATCAGAGTGGTCTCTTGATCTTCACTTTTGCGAAACTATTTTATTTTATGGCTTGCAAATGTGGAATTGGTATTCACATTCAAAAAACTATTTCCATGCTCTTTATTCATGTTGGAAAAGTTTCTCCTCGTTTGGCCAATCTGAAATTTCTGGCAGGAACCAAATATTGGTATCAATATTCTTAAACTCCTAGTGGTCGTGTCCAAATCCTTTTTTTTTTTTTTCTTCAACGAGCGATATTATTGATGGTTAACTAGTCTAATAACTCTTTCTTGACGTGGAAGACGGTTTGTGTAAGAACATGTTGGTTAACAATTCTAGTTATTTTCAATTTAATGAAAAGTTTCGTTCATGCAAGAGCTGATAATGGAAAATCCGTAGAGTTCTTTGCTAGCTGAAATATTTATGGATAACTTTGGGAATGAAATTCATAATAATTAGTTGATTAACAAACAGTTCCTCATAGATAATACGTAGATGATATCTCAGCCTGCTTTATTCTTATTCGGACACTATCATACATAATTCCTCCACACATCCCTATCAGCATAAAGCATCAGCACTCGATACTATTTAATTTTCAGAGGGAAATAAGTTTTATCAAACAGATTGCTGTAATGAAGAAAAGAGAATTGAAACTTTCTACGTTTTTATCACTTTTATTTGTAACTTACGTTACTGCAGTTTCGTCCTATAAGGACATTTTGAAACTTATACAATAAACTACCAACCGATCGGCCGATTTCAATTTTTTTCAGTTTCCTCATTCTTGCTACCTTGAAACTGCTTTTATTTGGAATGAAAAATATTTTGAATTTATTGCTCATCAGGAGGGTACTCAAATACACCTTGGGTATCAGCAACAAAATATGGGAAACCGATCGGCCGATTTAAAATTTTTTTTTCCCTTTCCTCTATCTTGCTATCTTGATACTGTTTTTTCTGAGAATAGAAAGCGTTTCAAATTTGTTGCTCATCAAAAGGGTATTCAAATACACTCCCAAAATCAGCAACAAAATATTTGAAACCGATCGGCCGATTTTTAACAAATTTGAAACTCTTTTTATTCTAAGGAAAACCAGTTTCAAGATAGCAAGAACGAGGAAAAAGAAAAAAAATTCAGAAATCGGCCAATCGGTTTCAACAATTTTGTTGCTGATACTCAAGGTGTATTTGAGTCCCTTTCTGGTGAGCAACAAATTTGAAACACTTTTTATCCTAAGGAAAACCAGTTTCAAGATGGCAAGAACAAGGAAAATGAAAAAAACAATTAAAAATCGGCCGATTGGTTTCAACTACTTTGTTACTGATACTCAAGGTGTATTTGAGTAAACTTCTAGTGAGCAACAAACTTGAAATTTTTTTTATTCGAAGGAAAACCAGTTTCAAGATAGCAAGAACGAGAAAAAAGAAAAAAAATTCAAAAATCGGCTGATTGGTATAATACTCCTGGCGAGCAACAAAGTTGAAACACTTTTCATTCCAAAGAAAAGCAGTTTCATGGTAGCAAGAATGAGGCAAATGAAAAAAAAAATAAAAATCGGCCGATCGATTTCAACTATTTTGTTGCTGATACTCAAGGTGTATTTAAGTTCATTCTTGGTGAGCAAGAAATTTAGAACATCTTTAATTCCAGGAAAAAACAGTTTCAAGATAGCAAGATCATAAAAAAATTAAAAAAAATATTTAAAATATTTTCACTATATCCAAGGTTTAGCAACTAAATATTCTGTAAAGATCAAAGGGAAAGTATATAATTCATTGAGTTACCTTGCTACCTTGATATCACGAAAGCATTAGTTGCTATTTCCAGGGATCGGCACGAGCAACAAAATCGTTGTTTTGGCAACTAATCAGCTACAAACTGATGGTTTCTTTTTTGCAAATTTGCTGGATTCGCCTTGCTAGCCTGATAGGGCTTTCAATTTGTTTGAAATGCTTGGTATATTTAAATGCCTTTTGTTGAAGTTAGAACGAAAAAGTGAAGTTTCTGTTTCACATTGTTTGTTTTTATCTGATAATCTTTGAATGGTCTTGGCAATTTCAATTTTGTTTGTAAATTAGTAGACTTTCAGCTAGTGTGTCTCTTCAAATTTGGTATCAGGTATGATATTCTCAAAAGCAACATGCCTTTTTTGTCGTTTATTAGATCAATTGACATTTTTGTTAGTTCTTTCCGCCTACACGCACCTGATAATCTAAGAATTGTTGAAACCTGAAAATGACGGTTGCCGAAAAAAACTTCCAATATCTTGCGACAATTATATCAAAGTAGAGACATAATACCATCCAGAATAGAAATGAAACTTTATGGCTCATATATTATGAAAAAAATATCATATTGTGATTGAAGTTATGGCCATGTATTGATACATGTATAGTATGTATGTATTGATAACTGACCCATGGCGTTTTTGAAAATACAGAATATCTGCAAACGCCTGTCAGTCATACGGGGTTCATGAATTCATCTACATTTCAGTAAAATTCAGAGAATCTGACTGGTTAGACTGTGCCAACTCATAAAATGTTGCTGAAAAAGTCACCAGATTATCTACTGAGATACTAAGAATTAGTATCATACTCGTGTCCGGAATACTTTTAGTTTATATAGACACTTCTCTTCATTATTCACTTGTAGTTTTATGGAATGAATTTTTTAAAAACACTTTTTCTTCACCAGAACAAAAATTCTGATTGTCCCTGATGATGCCAACTTGGTTAGCGAGACGCGCGTCGGGAGACAGCATTTTTCTTCTTCTAGACTAAAATTAAGTACTTAATTCTCGAGTACATTTTTTTGTCTTCCTGAAATGACATAATTTGTTACAATTATTCATTAATTTTTCTGTTAGTTCGTTCAATTAGCCAATCCGGATTTTGAAAGGGCAATAAAAATGTTCGCAGCTACATATATACGCACACAATCGGTGACATAAATCACACCTGAAAAATTCAATGAAAGTAAAATTGCATTATAGTGGGCTTGGCAAACGCGAGTACTCGTTCAATTGGGTCACAAAAATGAAAATGACATACGATTTGGCAGAAAAACCACAGCGTGGCGCGATTCGACGCGTAATTCCAGATCGTTTCGTTTGATTAGGATTCCCGACCTAACAGTCGGATATCGGGGGAATCGAGATTATTTTTGGGAATCACGTGAGGACGAGAGGAATTTTGTCAGATCGTATACTTTCTGGGAAATGCTGAGTACTTGATTCCTTTTATTCATGATCAAAACAACTCAGTTTTGAAGGGAGTATGTGAACTCCATTAAATGATCGCCCTGAAAATAACTACAATTGTGCAATGAAAATAGCTTGAAGGCATGAGTAAGTGAAGCCGATGACATCTTCTCTTACGATGACGCCATCTATGGGATTGACAGAAATCTCAGTCCATGAATAGATGGCGTCCTTGTCAGCGCGTGTTCCTACTCTGAATTTGCATTTAGGAGGAGTTCAGTCCAGCAATGCATTGATGGTTCAGCTTAGCACCACTGATGAGTACTGTGACAGATCGAAACATCACTGACTGGTGTTAGATCACAAATGCTTTGTTTGCTTGGACTATATATTCAGATGTATGTAGTGACAGCTATTATAAACAATGACCATAGATTACTTATCATTTTCGTGTTTTCTCATCACATGTCATTGGAATGCTCTCTTCTCTCAAAACGGGAGTTTATTGCCGAAAAACAGATGAATATTTAGAACGAAACCATTTGTGATGTTTCGAGTAGGTACTCATTCTTAACACTTCTATGGGTTAAGACAAGGGCCCAAGTGATTGATCCTTTCCGACTATATTTATGACTCGACCATTGTCAGTGAGTAAGTTACTTCGAACACATTTCTTAGCCGAGGCATTCATGCTGTTATGAGATTTCGGCCGGGAAGTAATCCTAATTCTGATTCTCCTCGCCACGAGTTTACACTGTTATTTTTCTATGGGCCATTTTGTTGATGTTATTAATGAATTTTATTATTTGTAAACGCTGTGCCGGCTGATTAATAATTCACCTATCACCAGTCCCGATGGATGTGTGTTTTATACAGTTACAGTTCGTTGAGACAGTCTAACAAAGTTATTAATTGAAATACCAAAATAACCTCAAGGAAATGAATGTGTAATTAGTCCATTCAAATAATAAGTGATATCTTCCTAGTTTCCAGCAAAACAAAAAAATAGGACTCAAGCAGTGGTATTCTTTGAAAATCTAAAATTCATGAATGAAAAATAATGCTAGAGTTGAACCTTGGCTAGTAACAAAATATCTAGGGAGTGAAAAAACTGGGGAATCCATGAGAAAGACGAATAAACAAATACATATATATCTACCGATATTGCAGTCGGAGTTAGAGTACCTCAAGGCTCAGTCATATAGTTACTCTAGTTATTCAAAATATAATTGCTTTTCCCAACTTCTTTTTTTTTCAATACATCCAGAACTTGTTTTATAACTCTTTAAACCAGGCAGATTGAAAAATTGAATTTATTTTTCTTACGATATTATTATAAAAAAAAGATTATGTGCTCTTTTTTCAGGTATAGGATTAGATCAGCACTTTTCTTTCAATACATATGTAGAATGTTAGTAAATTCATTCGGTGTCAAATAATATCAATTAAGATTCCTTTAATCATTTCTTGATACATACATAAACTGTTTTTTCTTTACTTTGGGGGATGACAATACAAAATTACATTTTGGAACAGAATGTGGGGTAGCTGTTCTGTGGCCCAGAAAAAATAATGCGATGCTTGGGGAATGTTTCAGTTATTTAAACAATTGAGGATACTTCCTTTCTAAGAACTTCATATTCTTGAACACATTCTCCAAATTCATGAAAATAGTAAGAAATTGATTGAAAATGATTCATTTTCTGGCAGAACAATTCCAGAAAATATGATTTTTATTTACCAAATATTCATCCAACCTTTCTTAATGTTCAGATGTCTTGAAGCTGACTATTTTGAAGATATAAACAAAAATCACTTGCCCTCTGTCCTTACGTGTTTCACTATACAATTGCTTCTTCAAGCATGTTCATATTTACGACTGAGGAAGAAATTATATAGTGAAACACGTGTTGCTTATTCAGTGAAAATCTCACAATAAACATTATTGTGTAATGTATTATGTAATGTGTAATGTATTATTGTATTATTCATATTTTATCAGTTTCAAGGGACGTGCCCACTAGCTTCGTAAGATCGATTGATTAATGCATCAAAGACACTTCGAGCATCAAAGAACGTTATCCATTTTCAGTATTGATTTCGTTTACATTTATCATCAGATCATGTTATCACTCTTCATACAGAAAATAAAGGGCAAACTTGATGCTCACAGTAGATTTTGTTCTTTTGTTGCTTCTCATATATTATTTTCGTTTTTCTAACAATCATAAAAAGTCCACATATGGCACACCAAAACCCGACCGATAATTCTCCATCAACATTTCCTTTCAAACAGCAGACAGTAAACATGTCTTTTCGGAAATATAAAAATGTCTCAAAAAAGTCGAAACCTAAATAGCGCCCTTGTTCGGTTCGTGACTTTTGCATCGAAGGGCAATCGAAAGGGATGTTTGTGTGTGTAAAAGGGAGGAAAACAGTCGACAGTCGGCGTTTCGCAAAAGGGCCACATGCCGGGTGTTATGCGCGGTAAGTGCCATTTATGGGGTGCTAATGATTTTTTGTAATTCTTCGGGGATGAGAGGGCTTTTTTGTTTCAGTAGCGATTATGCTGAGTTTACGAAAATATTGCGAAGTGTCAACGATTCACTTTGCTTTGAAGTATGAGAACACGTGAACGTATCGGCTATTTTGAGGGTCATGTGTACAGGATACTGTCCGTTATATTACAATGACGGAACCCTCTCAGAAGAAATAGACAGTGCTCATGTTTTTTATAACCGTTTTACGTTACGCGTTACACAAAAAAATCTAAACAACCATGATCGACAAAATATATTGAAATAGTTCAGAATCATTCAATTCAGATATACAGGATGTACAGCACGATCATGAGAGGTATACCACAATGACTAGCTGCTCCCTGATATGCTGACTGGAGTTTATTTCTGTAGTGTATCTAAACTAGCTTCGAGAATGATATATTCATTGTATCCATAATTGAGAAATAAAAAACGTAAAGATTGTTTGTTTCAAATATGATGACTCGTCAACATGTACTGGTGAATCAACAAAGGTTTTTCTCTAAAAATCTCGCCTACCGACAGTGACGCAAAAATCACAATTTCGGAATTCGTGTTAGGTTTGTTTCTGCTTGCAACAAATACAAATCGAAAATATAAAAAACTTTGCAAAATTGTCAACAAAAGAAAAGCAGTTGCTAGGAATTGAGTGGCATAGAAAAACTAATTGACAAAAATAGGAAACACTCTAAATGCCAAAGTGATTGTGTTTGCAAAAACCAAACAGGGTATGAGTTTATGAAACAGGACCAACGAATCAAGATGCATTTTGTGCTGGAATAAGACAAACGTATCAAGGATTCAGTATATCAAACGAGAAGCTAAAGTAGGAATAGACGAAGATCTCGTTTAGAAATACCATTTGAAAAGTCATTATTTGTTTCCAAAGTAACTTTCAGATACAAATTGAAAAAACAAGCTTTCAAAACATATACTTTTATATGAACACTGAGTTAAACAAAAAATTATTCGGTTTGTATTCAAAACATTCCTTAGGGAATTGAATCAGATATCATTCACAGGATTGCTGCAGAGTATAGTAAATGATAAAGGTAAAATTTTACTCACATGGAACACTGTCATCCTCACTGGTAGACATTTGATGTTTCGGAATAAGTCACTTGCCTTATTGGCTCTTAAGTAGGTACCAAATCTAGATAACATACTAAGAAAAAACACTCAATTCATTTATGAAATTACGACTTCATGTCACGAATGAGTTAATCTACTCATTTCATCGATGAAATTACGTAATGACATTCATTCGCGTATTCCATTAAATCCCAGCTTAAATTGAAAGGGGTAGGAGATATTAATTTCTGCAAAAAGAAAGGTTTTCGCTTTCTACTTCTTCATCTTCATACAAAAAAATTTGGAAGGAAAAATCAATTAAAAAAATTTACTCCATACAACTTTTATTTTTTGTTTCCTTCCTTCCTTTCTTTGGAAGATACCTACATTTGGCTTCCTATTCCTTTGTTTTCATATCTGGGAAATTTCGATGGAAAGAAGGAAGCAATTAGTTTTAAAATATCCCCTATAAAAGTCTTTTATTTTTCGTGTGCGCCTAAAAACAAACTAATAATTTTGTATAAAATTGGAAAACTTGGAATGCGGTCAATAATAATATTTTCAAAAAGGGTGCAACTGCTATTTGGATGGCTTCATTTTAATTTCAAACAAGCTTTTCATTTAGTGGAAATCCAAATATGCAACGTTCCCTATATGCCAATAAAATAATTCATATTACCATCCGGCAGGCAAGCCTGCATTTTTCAATATAAGTTGATTTTAGCAAAAATACAAAACATTTATAGTTGAAAAATGTTGAATTCCATTCGAGGGGTGAAAAATAAATAAAAACTACACCAAAAATTGTTTTTTTTGAGAATATCGCAAGAACATAAGAAGATATGAAAAAGATATCGAAACCAAAACTGTAGGATTTAGAATTTTCTATAAAATAGTCCTGAATCACTTTTGACGTAATTACAATAGGAACCAAGATATTTACAATAGATTATTGAAATTTATAGCTCAACAGTGCGGCGTACTAAAAAATTATAAAAACGAAAATGGTGAATTTTTAACTTTTCTTAATCGTATTTATAAAGTCTAAGGATTAATTTCAGAGACGTTATTTATTTATCAATTCGTTCAAAAGTTATTAACAATATAACAATATTTTAAAAAAATGTTTTTTACCAATTTTGTTTTTTTTCAATCGGTATTTTTTTATATTTTTACATGAAACACGCTAGTATAGGTATATATATTTTCAAGCACTTTGATCCTAAAAATTAATTTTGGTAAAAACGTTTTTTAAAAATATGAATGTTCATAACTTTGGAATGAACTAATAATAATAATGATAAATGGTATTTATTTTTATCTTGGCGGAGTTTAGCTTACGCTATTCTACCACTCAACCAAAAAATTAATTCCCGCATTTTTTGTTTCCACCATTTTTTCCTGTATTTTTATGTTATCAAGATATTTTCAAGCTATTTTTGAAAAGTTTTCAATTGTTTTCTACCTCAAATGGAATTCAATGTTTTTCAACTGTAGATCTTTTAAATATATGCTGAAATCAACTCACATTCAAAAATGTAGGCTTGATGTGTAAAAGCCACAAATATCCGACGTCGAGAAAATACCACTGGTTTTCGTGACATCGATCGTCCGATAGTTGCGGCCTAACATTTTCCTTCCGTTTTATCACGAAGTGATGCGTTGTTTCATTACATGAATAATCCACCCACAATATATTAGAAGATGCAAATTAAATTGATAACAATTCACCGCAAATTTCCTCGCGCGTACTCTCCACTTGAAATCATCAGTTGTATTAACACAAAAGAAAATTTCTGGCTGACCCCAATCAACCGTTTCCCTTGGCACTCGGGTTTTTTCTTGGTTATATCAACATGACAATGTATTAAAACATTTTTTCAATGTTTCGTGCTTTCTGGCATGTATTCCAATAAAGGTGTAGTAGGTGTTAGTCAGGTGTTTTCCATGTATGATACCAGCGCTGTTTTTTTATTTCATGGTGCAAAAATCACTTTATTTATGTTAATTTCTATTTACCACACCACACATGCTAGATACAATCCCTAGAATACACAAATGGAATGTTACAAAAGAATCTTTCATGGAACTTAAATGGATAATAACTTTTAGTTCATTTCTGATTCAAAGAATGAAATTGAAAAGTTTGCACTTGTACTTTTTGAACAGTAGTGATTTACGTAACAAGTCTGGTGGATTCTGGCTTTTTGGACGAGTAGACAAAAACACTGTTTTCGCACGTGTTGCCTAAACTATTTTTTCGCCAACCGTGTAGAATGGAGAATCAATGAGAAACATTTCTTCATTATATTTCTTCGTAAAACAAAATTTTGAACATTTTAATTCTTATTTGTATTGAATATTAAAATTCAAACACAAGATAGGTACTAATAGGAACATTCTAATTCTCATATACAGGGTGTTTTCCAACTACGATACGAAACTTCAGAGGGTGATTAGTTAGGTCGTTTCAAGAAAAAAAGTTTCTATGAACATATATCCGGAGTTGCTTCATTTCTGAGATACAGAAGTTAATAAAACGTTTTTTTTTTTTAGTTGAAGCAACTGAAAAAACTTTTTCGTCACTTGTGTTTTCATATCATGCCTCGTTTTCAAGAAAAAAAATCACTTCTAAAAACTATCTATAGACAACATAAAATAAAAACCAAAAGTAAAAATAAACAATTTCGAACTAGAAGTAAATGCGTAAAATGTCCACCTTCTGATAAAATACACGACTGCAATCGATTTGTCATTGATTCTCTGACGCGTTTAAAAATACCTGGAGTACTCCTTATGACATTGCAATTGTCAATTATTCGATTCTTCAAGTTATTCACATCTAGTACAGGAGTTTTATAAACAAGAGCCTTCAGATGACATCAAACATAGAATTCTAGAGGATTCATATCAGGACTGCGAGCTGGCCATTTTTGAGGTCTTACACGTCCAATCCAGTGGTTATGGTAGGTGATGTCGAGATGCTGACAAACAAGAACAGTAAAAGAAGCGTTGTTACAGTTTCTGGTCTTCCACCACCTGCATTTTCATTAAAACTTCCAGTTTCACATATTCTTGAATGCAGCGTTTTAAATGTTTTCGCACCTGCTATTACCCTATTAAGATATCTGTCCTGGTAAATTATCCATGCTTCTTCCGCATTTCCATTTGCTAATCCATTGATAAAGTGAATGTCAGCGTAATATTATTCATGATGGAATCATTGCTGATTGACAACTTTGACTTTCACTAATATGACAACACTGTCAGCTGGTCTCCAAGGCAGGTGTTCATGTAAAGCGGCTTCAATTTTTTTTGTCGAAAACGAAGCTAGATATGAAGAAAATATAAGCAACGAAAGAGTTGTATTTTTAGTTGATTATTCTATAAAAATAGAAAACTACAACAACTTGTCAGTGGCGTCTTTTTTTCAATATTGTTGGTTGTGGTGTCCATTGACACTCCACTGGACCTAATAATTTCAATTTGGTTAGGGCCAAATAAGCGCCTTATTACTTCAAGTAAATGTAGCAAATTTCAACCAATTTGGTGTAGGAATATTTATGATATTTTATAAATACCGTCTTTTTTAATCTCAGAAACAAAGAAACTCCGGACATATGTTCAAAAGAATTTTTCACCCTCTGAAGTTTCGTACCGTAGTTAGGAAGGGTGTTTCCTAACTACGGTACGGTATACTAATATTTATATGAAAATTTGAGTAATTGCCAATATTGAAGGGGTTCAGTTTGTTTGAAATACTGTATATGTAATTGCCTTTTGTTGAAGTCAAAACGAGTTTCTGTTTCACAATGATAGTTTTTATCTGATAATTTTTAAATGATCTTGGCGATTTGAATTTTGTTTGGAAGTGAATTGTCTATACTTCAGTGACATTGGTAGACTTCCAGACACTGTGTCTCTTCAAATTTGAGATGTTTCCACCAATATCAGTAAATAACGTCGATGAATTTCGACGAATTTTTAGGATTGGGTGAATTAAAAAATTCGTAACCTGAGATTCCCAATACTGTAGATACCAACACTTTCCTTTTTTGTAATTCTCGAATATTCGGTTATGTGGAGTATGGGGTGGCTGTAAAAATAAATATCGCCTTTACAACAGCAAGTTCTCTTCCCTAATTACAACAAAAGTTCTTACGTTATGTGTTTTGGAATCACAACCAACTTTTTTTTTTGTTGTTTATTAGATCAATTGACATTTTTGTAAGTCCTCCCGTCTACATGCTGCGGTTAACCCTATGAAAATGTTAAAATTACCTTTAGCATTAGATGTTTAATTATTTGCTTCCCTTATGAATTTGTTGATCTTCTCGCTGTTGAAAACTTTGTATTTTTTTCTTTATAACCAACGTTCTCCCTTTAAATAAATGCGACAACCTTTGGGAAAGTGTCTATATTTACATTTCTCTTCACTAAAATGGTACTTTTCAACATAGAGTACATGCTCTTCAAGATAGAGAATTTAACAGTTTGAGTTTATTACGTCAAATAAGCCAAAATTACATTCTCTGCAATAATTTAGCATTTCTTTATATCCATCCATTTCGAGAACAAATCAGGCAATTATTCTGCTGTAGCAGCAGCTTCTGCATTGGAAATTTTGTACTCACATTTTCAAACTATTTCCATAGTTCATTGCGATAATTGTGAACTTCAACTTGTGAATTTCAAAAATCGAAATGTCATCTAATTTCATGTCAAATAGATGTCAGTCGTTTTTTCGCTGATATGGTTATGATCAACTAGACAACGATGTGAATTATCCGGAACTAGTCCGGGAAGTACGGATTCCCCAGACTAGGTCGGAACAATGTTACTTTTTCAAAGAAAAAATATTGAAGCGTCCCGGTCGGTCGCCGACAAATAAAATTTGTATGCTTAGTTTTTTTTTAAATAACTAACGTGTTGGAAAGTAATCCCTTTCCGTTCTCAAAACCTAAAAATTCACTTATAAAAAACACTGGACTTTCAAAGATCTCCCAATAAGAGAGAAAATTAACACAAACATTTTAAGAAAATGTGTAGATAGTCCATAGATATTTTTTGAGTACAGACGTAAAAATGAATTTATGTGGTTAATTATTTTTTTCGCTCTACGAATATGAAATCTGTTTAAAAAAATGTTCAAAATCTGATTTTCCGTTTGTTTGAAGGTGATTGACAATGTTTCATGATGAATTTCTCTAGTTCGGGCTTCCATTGTCTACTATATAAAATGATTTGAAATCCCTGAAACAACTAAAAAAGAAAAATTGAAAATGAATAGCTGAAAATAACAATTATATTAACCAAAATAAACCTGAAATGAAATAATAGTGAAATAAAATAAAACAATTGAATAAATAAAAATAAAGAAATGAAAAAAGAAAGAAAATAAAAATAAAAAGTGAAGAGATTCCAAGTCACATTAGTTCACGACGTTTCGATTGTAGATACAAACATTGTAGATACTAACATTGTTAGTATCTACAATCGAAACGTCGTGAACTAATGTGACTTGGAATCTCTTCACTTTTTATTTTTATTTTCTTTCTTTTTTCATTTCTTTATTTTTATTTATTCAATTGTTCTATTTTTACTTGTATTTGATTTCACTATTATTTCATTTCAGGTTTATTTTGGTCAATATAATTATTATTTTCAGCTACTCATTTTTAATTCTTCTTTTTTAGTTGTTTCAGGGATTTCAAATCATTTTATATAGTAGACAATGGAAGTCCGAACTAGTAAAATCTGTTTTTCCGTTAATTAGCTGTCGCACCACTACGAACGACAACCCTCAGAAGTCGAAACTTATACGAGCTAAGGATTAACGAGGTCTTATCTTTTAACGTGTGATTCCTAACACGGGTTGGACGATAGTAAGTGAAAATCGATCGTTCAGACTAGGGCTTGAACCACAGACCAACACGGCAGTCAACTCGAGTTAGTGAACAAAGCACCCACGTCGAACCACCTGGCTACCGACCACCGGAATTATAATTCATAAAAAACGCTTCAAAAATGAGAAAATATTGAATTTAATTTTCTTTTTAAAAATCATTTTTGTCCAATTTGAATACCCTCGATTCGTATCTTATTTTCATATATTCTCAACACTGAAAAAGTTTCATTGACTGGTCAATAATTTGAATTCAAAACTGATGGAGTATCGAATGAAGAGGTGTCGGTTTCGAAAATATTATTTCACTAATTGCTTGATTTTGTTTCAGGTAAGACACTCAACTGTACCGAATTCATTTCTTGGTAGCTGAATTCTGGTAAGTACTTTAAAGTTGTATCTATATATCATTATCACTATCCCAAATAAAAATAATGAGTTGGTAATTCAATGAAAAAGCGAGTTTTGCAGAAGAAATCAAATTTTTTGAATCTGAAAAAGCTCGAACCAATGTTTTTGAACAGAACATTTCAAATTACTTGTTTGGACGATATTTAAAAAATATATTACTAATTATATCAATATTTTCAAAACTGATGTTCTCCTTTTTTTTTATTAATTTAACTGCTATCCCATTTTTTCTATACTATATTATTCATCACTCCTACTTATATAATATTCAGGTGCCTTCTCTATTATCCTATCAATTAGCAAAAATATGATTTCGTTACTTTTTTGAAGCAATATTTTATCTATTCTATTCTTCGAAACGCTTATCTAATTGGTCATTTGAAATAATTTCCGTTTCTTCATCAGTTGAAACCATTAGCTTTCAATAATAAATCATCATACATTTATCAACAGAAATAAACTCCTTGGATTCTACACATAGCCGGGAATTCGAACTGACATATCGAGAAAACTGCCAATAAATTAAAAACTTAGTTGACCCCAATTATCTTCAACAACTTTCTGCATAGAAGAACTGAAAACAAAAATATAATTGGCCAATTTCTCGCAGATGCTTGTACCGTTCCAGCTTGACGGTTTTCAGCAAAGTTTTGACACTTTGAGGAATTCGGTATGCCATAGTGACATTTTGATTTAGGTACTTCATCAAAACTAACCCAGCCTACGGCTAACAGGTTCACACGGAGGCGCTAAAGATGGACTGAAACAGAAATCTCAAACCGGAGTAGTTCGTGACACGCCAGGTCGGTACGGCAAGTAATAATGAACATAATATAACAAACTTATTCAAAAGAAGTAATGACATAATGATGTCATGAATTTCTTGAGTGAATACAAAATAACGATTTGATGTCCCTGTTTCACCGTTATATGTGAGTGTTTTGTAGGTGTTGGTGTTATTTTTAATGTGGAGGTATAAGTGGCGTGGATGAGAACCTGTCTCTTTATGATACTAACATTAATGAACTAATTGAAATCATGATGGATATTAAAAAGA
Organism: Leptinotarsa decemlineata; assembly: GCF_025532065.1. Classification (NCBI taxonomy): domain Eukaryota; kingdom Metazoa; phylum Arthropoda; class Insecta; order Coleoptera; family Chrysomelidae; genus Leptinotarsa; species Leptinotarsa decemlineata. The sequence continues at coordinate 4,206,135 of NW_027412578.1, forward strand.
AAAATACTGCAGGCTACGATGACATTTCGATCAAAATAATACAAAACCTTCCTACTAGTGCCCTAAATATACTGGTTCCAGTGATAAATTTATCCTTTCAAACAGGCATATTCCCCTTTCTTCTATGAAATCTCTGTGGTTATTCCTCTGCATGAGGGCGGAGATTCTGATGATCCTTGTAATCTCTGCGCTATATCTCTCACACCAACCATCACAAAAATCATTGAAAAACTAGTTAAAAAACGACTACTTGGATCCATAAATAAGCATAACATCATCAGTGAAAATCAATTCGGCTTCCATAATAATAAAAATATGCACGATGCTATTTTCTTATTTCTGAATAAAGTTTATTCTGAGATAAATGCCGGCGAAAGCTCCAATGTTATGGATGCAGAGGAGTAACTCACAAATGGTTTGATTCCTACTTAATGGGGCGGACGCAAATGGTCAAAACAACTCAACTTTCAAAAAAGGGAAATTAATTTTGGAGTTCCACAAGGTTCTGTGTTAAGTCCCATTCTTTTCTTATTATATATTAATGACCTCACCAAGCTCAATATTTCTGGGAAGTTCACCTTATTTGCAGATAACACTACCATACTTTGGAGTAATAAAAACACTTGAGTTGCACCTAATAATCTCTGCCGACTTGAAAAAAGTCAAAGATTGGTGTGATTCAGACAGTTTATCTTTCAACTCAACTAAAACAAATTTAATATCATTTAAATGCTCAATCAACGAAGTTTTTTTTGAAGACAGATCACTGGAATATAATCTAAAAATAACACTAAATTTCTAGAAGTATTCATTGACCATAATTTAAAATTTTTGAATCATGGAAAGTCTCCTCTGGATGTTATGCGGTTAAAGTGATTTATAAAGAATTGGGGTTCAGCACTGCAAAGATGGCGTACTATGCACTTATAGATTCTCACTTACACTACGGAATACCGTGTTGGGGAACATGCAGTCCAACTTTACTCAAAAGTCTTCGAATTTTACAGAAAAGGGCAATAAGGTATATAGGAAACCTTATAACCCAAGAGACTCCTGCAGAACCTTCTTCAAAAAACATAATATTTTGATGGTAACTGCATTATTTACACTGGAATCTGTTTAATGAATTGAGCATGTATTAAATTTTGCTGCATCCTCTTCCCACTATAACACCCGAAACAGCAGACACACTCTGAAACTCACTGTGCCAACTAAAAACATCACCAGAGACTCCATATTTTACAACCGTGAAAAAATGTATAATCATTTGCCTGTGGACATAAGATCTGCCAATATAGATGACTTCCAATTCAGGAAGTTAGTCAAACGATTTCTATCTGATAGACTCTATTATACTGTGGATGAATATTTTAACGATAGCTCTCAACTGACTTACTCATATTTTTTATCTTTATGCATTAAGGAGCTCTTAAGTTGTTACTTTTTATATCTACTCTTTTATAAACTTGACTTTTACTCTTTTATACATACATATCTTTTATATCCTCCATTTCAACATAGTTTGTACCCATGCACCATTTTTATTTCAATTTCATTTGGTATGTATTGCATACATACCTAATGAAATTCCAGACACAAACTGGAATAAAAAGCCCTCTCGAAACAGCCATTCTTATATAAACATTGAATTATACGAATGAAAAAATACTTTGGGAACAAATACTGTTATATGAACGCTAAATTATACGAAAAACAATTTTTTTTCCATTCCGTTTGTATTCCAAACACTCGTAATGGAATGGAATCAGATATCATTCACAGGATTACTACACAATATAATCAATGGAAGAAGACAAATTACACTTAATGTAAAATAATCTTGACATGTGTCATGAATAGCTGAAAATTAATAGTTTCAGTTCTCTTTTGAATAATGAAAAGTTATTTATGCATTCATAGGAATAGTATTATACATCTTTGATCAGAGGCAATAACTATAATATGTTATCAATGCAGAATTACTAGCTTCAGTCTTTCTATTGCTTGATAAATATATGATTGATTGTTAATTATTTTGGAAAAGATATAATAATCCTTTTCTGTTTCTGTCGAAGAAATATTAGCATTTGTCAACATCAACTGAGTTCTTTCGTTCATTGGTACATTGAATAGATATGACAGATGAATAATTTCACCTACAGACAATACACTACATCAATGCGATCTCAACCTTCAAAGTTATTCGCCGCTTAATACAAAACCTATGCAAGTGCAACCTTTCTTCATTTCATGTGCTGCATCGGTTGGTGAAGTCGCTTGAGTTTATTTTCTCTCGCGAAAGTTTCTTTTTCGCGATAACTAACTGATGAGGATGAATAATTCGATAAGGATTTATTCAACATGAAAAAATGAACCTCCGAATGTTTTTTGTATAGTATCTCAAGTTCGTTTGAAAGCATATTCGGAAATTTTACACCAGCCGAAATTAACGGAATTTAATTTTCTTCCTAATGTCGTGGGGGAGCATGAGCCACTACCTTCCCATGTATCGAGTATCCTCTTGGTACAGACTAGCCAGCTCCATTTGTAATGTGATATACCGGGTTTTCTTTCAGACACAACAGACTTAACTAAAGCGTGTTTGGGAGTGCCTTTCTGTCTCCTAAGAATATTCAAAAATTCAATGCGGGTGGTAATGATTCTATGAGAATATATTTTCAAATCTTATATTGGGTCCCAACATTCAAACATTCTATTTCATTGTAAATCTGTACATAAAAAGGCACGCTCCCGACATCCCACAGTAGACTAGTATATGAACGTTATGGCCACGTATCAATATCAAACTGTTTGCATTGTTCTCATTATTATTATTATTTTCCCTCTAGAACACCTCTATTGAAATCGATTTTACAAGTATTCGTTTTTGTGTCATTCAAATTTCGTTTTTCCATTCTGTTATCGGTGTTGGCTGTTGGTGTATTATATGAATGAACAAATAACAATCCAGAACATCCAAGAATATTCTGGAATATTTTGCGATGTTCGACAATAATCTAGAATGATCCTGGAACATCCCGGATCATTGTGGAACGATCAAAAGAGTTATATTCCACTTTTCCCATTTTAACCCCAAAGGCATGCTTTTGAAGCCATAAGGTGTAGAATTTTTGCCTTCTACAGCATTCTAGAATCATCGAGAGTATTAGAGACCTTTTCACAACAGAGAAAAACGTCCAGGACCATTCTGAATGTTTGGGAATAGTTTGTAACCTTCCGAAATTTCCTGTGTCATCACAAATCATTAAAGAACGATCAAGGATGTTATATGATGTGGTGATTTCCATTTTTACCTGAAAGGCAGCCAGACAGACAGATAGACAGACAGTTTTATTGATCATAACATCACCAATAAAATTTAAAATACCATTGGCTAGTACTAGAGTGCTACTAAGATTTAGCCAAAACCTCGGTAGAAAATAACATTATAAAGAGTACGACAGGAATTAAGGTAATCGCATTGCCGACTCTTTAGCCAAGAAAGCGGCTGGACTAAGAATTTTAGGACCCAGTGGCACCCACGGCCTGATGACTTCGACAATTGCGGAACTAGTCAAATGTTACACCCATGCTCAATCTTTAAAGAGATGGGATGAAATCAAAGGATGTAATCTTGCCAGGATCACCTTGGGCGACCCTGGGAAGCTGGCGCCGAAGAAACATCTGGCGATGACCAGGAAAAATCTACGCCTTACAGTTGGATTTCTGACTGGCCACTGTCAACTAAGGAAACACCTGCATAATATGGGGCTAGTGGACACAATTCTATGCAGGATGTGTGAACAGGAAGATGAAACTGTCAGGCATGTCCTATGTGAGTGTCCCGAGTTATCGGCAGTAAGAGAGTGTTTGTTCGGCGAGTCTTGGCCTACACCTGCCGATATAAAGATGTCTCCAAGTAACTATTCAGCTTCCTGGAAAAGACAGGATGGATGATGACCTAGGATGACAACTCCTCAGGAGGATGTACAATGGGTCACATGTGGCTAAGTATTGTGGGCTTACACTCACCCTCCCTACTCTATAGATACAGAGATCATTGAAAAGTAATATTGCAACAGTAATAACATGTCATATAAGACAACATAGGAGTATAAGTTAGCATGTCATTACAAATGAATAGTAAATACCTCAGCCACCTTAGATTAGATCAGATTGTCGGGGAGCTTGCCCATGGCCTGATTCACTGCGACCTTTTTAGATCCATTGTGATGCTCTTTGGTTGTAAGAGCTCATTGTCTAGCTTGATCTCTTTGATGAGACTCCATAGCCTTGACACTGACCCCTTCATATAACTGGCAGCCTCTGGTTTTTCTTTCCCGCATCTTGCGTGTCTCAGTCTTGCTATCGCTTCGCATTCACAGAGCACATGCAGTGCGGTTTCTTCCTCTTCTTGACAGATTCCTGCATTGTATTTTTCTGTCAGACTCATGTTGCTGAGCCGGCTATGCCCCGTTAGTAGACCCACCACTACCCATACTACCCATACGGTTGTGCTTTAGCAGGTCTTCCGTGAATCTGGGCGATGGTTTCCTTATGAACTCTTACGCCTGCCTCATTCCTGGGAGCTTATTTCACCAATCTATCGATTCTAACAGTTTATGAATGTCTTTATAAATGCTTTCGCTACCCTGCAGAAGGGTTCTCAGCCACCTTATTCACTAAAAAGTGCATACCAGAACTGTTTCGAGGATTGGAAAAGCTGGCACAAGTGTATCATATCTAAAGGGGACTACTTTGATAGAGCCGAAATGGAAATTGATGAATGAATACATTTTTTGAGGAAAATTCACCTTATTTTTCGAACGACTTACTGTTTCATTGTAATTGTTCGAAAATGTCCTTATATGACGAAACTGCATTAACAATATTAGTTACAAATGAAAGTGGTAAAAAACATAGAAAGTTTTATTTCGCATTTTTCACAGCGTAGATCACGTTTCAAAAATCTAAGTGCTCATGCCAGCTACGTTTTTCTGAGCTAGGAAGATAGGAACGCTTGCCAGCTGATTACTCAGGTGGCTGCAATTAGGGTAAGATGTGAATCTGAGATTCAGCGCGAACGTCGGAGTATCGAAGCATTGTACAAAAAAATAACTATTCAATGATGTACTTCATGCAAACATCAATCTAAGGAATTTATCAGGAAAATTCTGTAGAACAATGAAAAAATTGACCTTCTTCACGCACTCTGGGTCAGTTCCTTCCCCTGCCGAGTGCACAGGTGGACGTTGACGACGGTGTTGTATCCAGGCAACGTGGTCGAGCTGTTCTGGCTCCTGCCTGCCGCTCGATAACATTGCAGAAGGTCAACCTTGAATTTTGCATGGGTGGAAAGGAGTGATGGAATATTTTCAGAAGAAAAGTATCGTAGAATATGAGTTTTTAAAAATAGGTCTTTGTGCAGTTTTCAATATCGATAGTTGCTCAAAAGCAGACAGATTTATTTGACTAAAAAATATTTATACTGAATATAAGCTTTACTATTATTGTTACCTACACTGTTACTTCGTTTCGCTATTATGTAGGCTTTAGTTCGTGCTGAAATATTTCTCACTGAATTGGTGAAGTTCTTCTGTTTCGTTAATGATACTTTGAACAACTTTCAGCTGCACTATTATTTCTTTCAAGCTAACCAGACCATACCAGAATGGCCACTCCTCATGCTTCAGCGTATTTCTGAGAAATTTTGCTGGTATGGGGTTAAGCATCATTTTGAGCGAATATAAAATCACCTCCAAATGCAACTCTGCATAGCTGAACAACGAGCTCTAGCTCTGAATCAACATTCATCTTACCAGTTTTCTCCTAATCATGAAGGCTTTCCAGAACATTACCGTTCCTTTTCTATATTTTGAAACAGGTCTAATAGATAGCTTGAAGTCTTACCTATTTCAAACCCAATTTAAATTTCATTTAAACAAAAATATTACACTATTTTTCATCTATTCAGTTTTCGTGTTGAAGGTACCAGGTGAAACCAATACCAATTTTATTTCGTCTTGATGAATCTGAGATCAATAAGTGTCTTTTTCTGTATAAACCTAAACTTGAAGCATATTCCTTAACGTTCCAATAATTGAAATGTTTACATCTATGGTTTACAGAAGTTACCACTTCATTGGAAAATGAATGGATTCATTTCAGCCATTTGGTATACAATTTTTCTTTTTATCAAGAAGTAACTCTTTGATGACATTGTCTTGAACTGTTCTCTGAAGCTGCCCATTCCTAATAATCTGCATAATTTTTTTTTGCTTTTGCACCCAATGTTATCTGAAAATCGTGTCAAAATTGGAAATATCATTGGTCACACATCTGCAAGAGAAAATCCTATTGGGTTGAAGTATCTGGAACTTCTTAGCATTTTGTGTTCCACCTGAAGTCCTCAGTAACATTTATTCTCAAACACTAAGACAATCCAAAAGCTTCAGCATCCTCCAATAAATAACGATGCAACAAATATATCAAGTACTTTTGATAGGCACCACTTTGCATAAATAATTTTGAATTTTGAAGAAATTCACAAACTTTGGTCTTCTTTCAATCTGCAGTAACTGTGTTCAATGAACTCTGTAGGCTGTATAAATTTTTTTTCCCTGAAGTAATCTCTTTTGTCATTCAAGCTCACACCTGACTAGTTCTCTTTCTGCCATAATTAGTTTTGGCACCGAAGGCATATTCTTAAAATATCGGATATTCAGTCGGAGAAAAACTCGTTACAGGAACGACCATTTGACAACTTCGATTGTCTTTATCATAGGTAAAATCACAAAATGGTTGAATAAAGTATGAATATAATAAAAATGGTGTACAATGTACTGGTAAAAAGAGTTGAAACTTTCTAAATGGGCTGTAAATTATTAAAACGCCGTTCGTGATGTGTGAATATTTTCAGAAACCAAATTGATTGAGAACATATCATAAAGTGCGTTTCATTTGTTCCAATGAAATTTTCTTAAACATTTTTTTCTGAGAAAATAGATAATATGATCTATCCGAATGGTCTATGTGAGTCTATCAAATAATCAATGCTTTTCACAATTATTAGCTTCTGTCATCTCTAAAACTGACTTTCAAATAAAAATGTTGAGTATGTAATATTTTTTATTCGTCAATGTTTGTATTATGTGATAACAGGACACAATAAATCACTTATATGGCCAGTTATTATTATGTTTGATATTATCTATATATTTTCATCACGATAATTACGCGGCATATAACTTTTAATTTGGAACATATCGATTATTCAGGGTGTCCAAGATAAGGATCCTAAGCATGGGAATCTCAGTACCTGTTGGAGATACAGCTTAGGTTAAATTAGGAAAAAGTTGTGTTCTTTAAAGCTTATTTACATGCCGTTTAGAAGCTTGAAGAATTTTCATGGCCGCTGAGATATTTGGGAAAAACGAGAATTTTATATTATCAATTTTATTTTTTTCTGACTTTATTTGAAAAGATATCAAAAAACGAATAACACTTTTTCATTGGTACTTTCAAGGTACTACACGATGGTATTTTTAGTTTTTATATCCGACGTTTCCTTTTCAAAAAACCATCATCAACTTTATTTTTTAAATAGCCCGAAAAAAAAGTACACCCTGTATCTGATTCCATTTTTTATTACGAATTCAACGATGTAACACATGCCATTGTTTTCTATTTTTAAAATGTATTTTTAAGTAGGTTAATAATGATTTTTTTTTAAAGTACTTAATGAAAACAACAAAGAAATTAACGCATTTTTCATTTAATTCAAAGGAGGTGTTCAAACAGGTTTCCGTTATTTTCCAAACATAAGTATGATCTTCTAAATGTAGAACTTAAAACATCACGTAACATCTCTGGTGTGGTACTGTTAAATGCGACAGTTACACATTCTCGTAACTGCTGTTCAGTTTCAAAAGAATGTTGGTAAACCCGGTTTTTAACAAAACCCCATATGAAGAAGTCCATAGGAGTTAAGTCAGGGAATCGCGCTGGCCAAGACACTTCACTAAAGGTTCCAATCCACCTTCCAGGAAATCGCTGCGAAAGATACTCTCGAACTTGTCTAGAATTATGTGCAGGAGCACCGTCTTGTTGAAACCAACAGTTATTGACCTGTGCCAGAGGTAAATTATCTAAACAGTCTTCTAAATAGTTTTGCAATAAATGATGGTATCATTCGGCGGTCAAAGAATTGTAGTAAAAAAACGGACCTAGTATTTTAGTTCCTAAAATTGCACACCACATATTAAACCCAAAACGTTCTTGATGTCTTGATATTTTCTTTACACGCGGATTTTGCTGAGCCCAGTAATGCGTATTGCGGCGGTTGAAGATACAATTATTAGTGATCATACTTTCGTCGGACCATATAATTTTTGAAGGGAAATTATAATCATCTTCACACGCGCGTGTATACCATTCGTAAAAATTTCGGCGCCGTTCGAAATCCCCTGGTTTAAGTCCTTGGCAAATCCTAAATTTATAGGGGTGATATCTATTTTTACGCAAAATAAATTGAGCTGTGGATTTGGCTACTCCTACATTATTTTCGATTTGCCTAGTTGATATTTCAGGGTTCTTAACAACTGCTTGTAAAACATTATTTTGGGCTTCTTCTAAAGATTCCTTTTTTCGAGATAAAACAGGCTTTTTTAAATGAACCATATTCTTTTAAATTTCGAGCCAGCTCTAAAAAAATGGACTTACATGGCTGCTTTCTTTCTGGATATGTATTAAGATACATTGCTGCTGTATTCACAGTATTTTTGTGGAACAAAATGTAGCACGTTAGCATGTCAAACTTTTCTTCATGGCTATAATGCTCACCCGGCATATTCGACGATAATAACACAATATTATCTATTCAACAATAAACAATAATAACGACAACAGTAACAATAACTCTAAAAACAACAACTCGACAAACAGGCTAACAACAACGACAATTACTATTTTATCGTGTGATTAAATAATATTTGATAGGCTCGGTGACAGGTATTTACGTCAAAGCATTTGTTTGCAACGCCTACTTAAAGATTTTTTTTAAAATAGAAAAAATATAATTTTCCTTTAAACTAAAAAGAAAACAATGGCATGTGATATATCGTTGAATTCGTAATAAAAAATGGAATCAGATACAGGGTGTACTTTTGTTTCGGGTCATATAAAAAAATAAATTTGATGATGGTTTCTTGAAAACGAAACGTCGGATATAAAATCTAAAAATACCATCGTGTAGTACCTTAAAAGTGCCAATGAAAAAGTGTTATTCGTTTTTTGATATCTTTTCAAATAAAGTCAGAAAAAAATAAAATTGATATTGTCAAATTCTCGTTTTTCCCAAATATCTCAGCAGGCCATGAAAATTCTTCAAGTTTCTAAACGGCATGTAAATAAGCTTTAAAGATCACAACTTTTTCCTGATTTAACCTAAGCTGTATCTCCAACAGGTACTGAGATTCTCATGCTTAGGATCCTTATCTTGGACACACTGTATACAATGAAAATTCAATAAAACGAATAAAATGATCAAGAAAAAATGAAAATCACTACAGAGTAAAAAGAAATAAATAAATAAAAATTAGTGAAAAAATAAAAAAGATAAATAAAAAAGATTTCAAACCAAGTTACTTCACGACGTTTCGATTGTTAGTATCCACAATCGTCTTCTTGTGATGAATCGACGATTGTGGATACTAACAATCGAAACGTCGTGAAGTAACTTGGTTTGAAATCTTTCTTTGCTTTTTTGAATTGTTTTTTTATTTTTTTAATATGTTGCCTATTTTATTTTATTTATTTTTATTTATTTTTACTCTGTGGTCATTTTCATCTTTCATCTGTATTATTTTATTATATTTTCATTTTACGTTTAGTTATAAATTTCGAATCATATAAAAATCAACTAGTAAACATCACCATGTAACATTGTCAACCACCCTCAAACATATAATATAATGTTACTTGTTTTGATATTCATCTTTGCAATTTAAGTGTGAGATTCTTGGTTGAATAGGTATAATTTTGGACAACTTTTTTCGAGATCAATTGCCCTAACACCAAACTGATATTTTTGCACTAGACGCGCGTTTCGCCAACAAAGTTAGCATCCTCAGTAGAAGAAAATTGATACCTAGTCTAGTCTGGTTAATCCTTATATATAAGGATGCTGAGGATGCTAACTTTGTTGGCGAAACGCGCGTCGAGTGCAAAAATATCAGTTTGGTGTTAGGGCAATTGATCTCGAAAAAAGTTATTCAACTTTCACACCAAAGGTTCCAATCTTATCGTTATAATTTTGGACGACAATTTATTAAATTGAATCCAAAATGTTGATGTTATAATAATATATTTCACCGATTTTTTTTCAATTGTTTGAGTGATAATTGAACTTAAACGTGATTGTATGGAAAACAATTTTTCAATTATTCATCAATTTCTTCTTCAGTTCTGAGTTGGAAGCGAGTGTGTTGAATATATTTACGGTATCAGTAATGCTAGTAAATAGAACTGAACAATTAATATCATTGACATATATTTTGATGAAGTGTACTCGTCATGAAATCCAGAATCTCCCAAAATCCGATATATCCCAGGTCTCCATCGATTCCGCAGTTGAACTTCCTTCAGAATTTTTTTTCCAGTAAATCCACAATACTTAGCCGCTTTACTGCATCGTGGTGTGAGTAAAAAGTCTGGCACAAAACGATCCACCAGACTAGTTGGGCGATGGGGAACCTACCCCAACTTGGGGTAGGTCGAGTCACGGTCGAGCCACGGCCAAGGCCAAGGACGCCAGACGGCAGATTTATCCCACCCCCTCTGCGCCGCCCCCTGCCGCCCAACACTTTCGCTAGCCGTCGCGACGTCGAACTTTAATGTTCTCCGCACTCAGTAGTGGGAATTGGGATGTATTGATATTTTCTGTTGGTTAGCGGTGAATATGTGACGGGGGTTGAGACGGGTTACCAATGGAAATCGACGAGGTTTCATTTTGTTGTTCCAGGAATATCAGATTGCATTCGGTGGGTTCTAAACACACGTGGGTGATTCTTGCTGTTTATTGGATGTTTAACCTTCCAGAAACTGAAAAATGAACAATGCTCAATCAATCCATCGTGCCCGTACTGCTCTCGTTCATCCGCTTTTATTTTCTTATTATCTTTACGTTTTCCTTTCTTGTATTATTAACATTAACTTCCCAAACTGAATGTTTTTCATGGACAGAACACAAGCACTACTGGAAAATCCTTAAGGCGGTCTTATAGAGCGGTGCCTGTGCGAAACGAGCGTTTCATGTTGGGTTTTACTCGCTGGAGATAACATTCATTTGGAAAAACATTCTCGGGAAGTTTATTCCACCAAAACGCAGTTCTCGAAATAAAAGAGTTCTCAAACAGTGAAGCTCGAGGTGTACTGAGTTGAACCTCAAAACGATGAGCAGCCACATTTTGTCGCGTATTTCCGATATTTACCGCTTTTGGTTGAACAGCTCCCGTTGCAATATCTATAGAAGAGAGACAAATCTCCAGCCTTTCTTCGATGTTCCAGACAATCAAGGTTGCAACTGATGTTCGTGTCTCCAGTCAGGTGAATGGCTCTTTTCTGGATGGAATCCAGTAGCTTCAGGGTATGCTTAGGGGCGGAGCTCCATACATGTGGACAATTCTCCAAAGAAGGTATGATCTGAGCTTCATAAAGCATCAGAAGTTGCTGAGGTGTGTACAGTTTCCTGGTTCGGAACGATGTTTCAAGCTTTTAAGAAGCAGCCTCTGGAATTCCAGCGACATGATTGCCCCAAAACAAAATGGTGTTCAGTTTAACCCCCAACAATTGGGAGAATTGTCTGCCTTGCCATTATTATATCTGGTTCGGAGACATCTATCTTTGTGTTGTGGGGGTTGATATTTTACTTGACTCTTTCTGTTCCTTAGATTTCAAACAACCGGGGTCACTGTGACCGTCCATTTCATTTGCTTGTTTTTGGACTGCTTTGAACTTTGATTAATGTTGATCGTCTGATTTCCGATTGTTTTCATTACGTCGATCTAATATGTTGATGAGATCATTCTTTCTTCTAGTTCATTGATTATTTTGACTGTATGTTTCACGTCATGGGGAAATACATGTTACTCTACTTTTTCATTAATATATACCTTTTCTAATGCATCAAAGAATACCACGTCCGCCATCTACAACAAAAGAACCATAGACTAGTTGTTTACTCTCAGTGAGATCGGAAACAATGTATGCTTTGTTGATTACCATATTCTCGAATATTCAGAATGCTTCAATATGGTTTTCCGAAGCGAATACCTATAGACGACTCTCTTATATATCTCATCCACTTTTGAAAAAAATGCAGCTGAGAAACAAGGAACAATGTGTTCGATATTTTCAAATCCCTAACATCCTGAAGCTTAACTGGATTAACTTATACCTTATGAAAACTCATTTATCCTGACGTGATCCTTAGAAGAGCCTACTAGATCGCCTCATATGATGACTCTAGATGTTTTTGTCAGGACATCTGAAATGAACGATACGCAACCACAGTTCATTTCAGAACTCATGGCGGTTTTTTTAACGAAATTTACCACAGGAACATTTCGTAATTCAGGAAATAAATGTATAAACAGACTTCGTCACTGTCAGGGACTGGATCGTAAATATTTTGAAGATACTCTCGAGCTTGTCTCAATCGTAGAAAAACGCCGCCCTTTTATGAGTCTCTTCAATCTTGGGAATAGGAAAATATCGCATGGAGTCAAATCTGGTAAATACGGTGGGTGATGCATGATTACAGTATGGTTTTCGGTAAAAAATAACGATCAAGCAATGAGCTTCTGATGCACTACGCCACAGTAATCGAGGAAAATAGCGAGCAAAACCTTGACTTTTATTCAAACTAGGCATGCTCATTTTGGTTTCCGAGAAAATTTAATGGCATATCCAACCGACATGACGACATCTTCATTCTCCATAGAAATTTTCTTCGCATTCTCACCCTGGTGCGTTCAGAGCGAGCGTCGTCATTCACATTTTCTCGACCTTCTGAGGAGAGCTTGTAAAGCTTTTAAACATTTTTCTGACTCAGAGTACAATCACCGTATGCCACTGTTAGCATTTCAATTGTTTTTGAGCACCCGATTCCATTTTTACACAAATTTTGAGGCAAATTCTTTGATACACAATTTTCGATGGCAGAAAATCGACGAACACGCAAAACCCCCCTTAACTGTTATGCCGCTCACCAACAAACTGAACATGCTGAACCTGTAAACATATGTTCGAGAAGAGTATACCAACATTAAAAATTTTAAAAAAATCGCTAATCGAACATACGTAGTTCGAATAGTCCACTTATATTGGAATAAACTAAAGTGAGTTTTACATCTTTTACGTCTTGATTTTTATCTTTTGTTTGCAGATCCCTCAAACATCTAATTACTATAAGGAACGGCCAGATTCGATTTTCAAAGAAAACGTTTTGGATAGAGTATTGATAAAAAATATCAAACATGGTTTTCACAAGACCCCCTTTTTTATTTGAAAAAAATGTTGGTAACGCCCTTTCGGCAGAGTGGTGCAATACTAGTATTTCTTATCAAAAAGTACTGATGAAGGATACCCTTTTGGACGAATTTTACGTAAAGAAATATCATTTTCAGTAATTTCTAATAAGAACCTATCTTAGAGAAAGAAGTTTCTGTCACATCTTTCACATTTGTAGAAGATGTGACAGAGACAAATGTATATAACACAAAAAATGTATCTTAAAGATACATTTTTTGTGTTATATATTCATAAATTGCTTTGTGAAAGAATATGCAGCATATAACAGAGTTATAAGAAGAAATTTAATATATTTTCTCGCCAATCTTACAGATACTTTCACGGAAAGTGTACAACTGACTAAGACTGTTCGATTCCACCGACAGAGATATGTATCAGAAGTATGCAACAAACTACCGTTGTTCATCAGTTCGAGGTTAAACTCAATGCACCTTTAAATCTACTTCTTGAAAACCCATTTATTTGGCGATTTGAATCCAATACAAATCGCCACTTTCGCACAAGTACGCTCTCCATGAATCTCTGTTTCTATTCCGCACATCCCATATGCGATTAAAAGTTTAGATGACATGCAGATTTTGCAGCTGAAGACCTGCTTTTTCAGTTATAATTCAAACGGCACATCATCCAGATTATATTTTTGACAGTTTATTGACATATTTGTTGAATTTCTTACTATTTTCAATATGTAGTTCCAATAATTCGAAGCATTTTCAATACTTTCAAATCCCCAGTTGTATTGAAAACTCCCTGGATTTGTGCGGGGTAATGAATTCTGGATTCGACAGATCAATGGTTTTGAGATCCCTCACATATCAGGGAAACAGCACAATGAGAGATATTGAATTATCCAGTTGGTCTGTTTTTTTGTGAGGCATCAGTTTTACGATTCGTTGAATATTCATTGAAATGATCAACAGTCCTAAATCTCTCCTAATATTTTACAGGATTGGCATTCGGGATAAAAGGTGAATCGACTGAAAAAGTGAGTGTTGTCTGATATGATTTGGAAGATGGTAGAGGTTTAGTTTTTTCACTTGACGAGAAATAAGAGAATTGAAAAAGACAGAAATGAAAGAAGGAATGGAGAAAGGAGAAATGAAACAAGAAGTTTATGTATATAGCTGGTTTATTGGAAATATAAGCCATAAATGAATAAGCATGAAATTAATGAAGAAAAATCACATTCAAGCTGATAACTGTTACTGTTAATATATCAGTTCTTTTTTCATAAATATTAAAATTTTTAAAATGACAGTTTTTTCAACATTTCACCTTCATGACTATAGTTATAATATCAGACTTCTGAGACGTAACACGTCAATTGACTAATACATTTCAAATGGCAACTAGGAAATCAGGTGTACCACGGGGATCCTATTGTGAGCCACTGTCGTTCTTATCTGTTTTAAAATCTGTTTTTCCGTTAATCATTCATTCATAAATCAAATTTCTTCTCTCTGTGGACAATCGTGACGATGCACAGGTTCTTCAAAATGACTTGGAGGTAAGTATTTGTGCCTCCTTATTAACTAGTGTGTCTCTATGGTGTTTGGTGTGTCACAGTGCTGAGTTCATTTCGATTTCCACTACAATCTGGAAAAAAGTAATGAAAGCAGGTGTCAATGAATCTTCTGATTTTTATCGTTGTAAAAGAATTGCATGTAACAATCTATATATAACTCTATATAACAAGTTCGGTTTCAACCAAGCCTCAAAATCCTAAGTTAAAACTGAATATATCCACCGTTCTGGTAAGTTTCAACAAAATATTCCTTAAAATGATTCATGCAGATGTGAGTTCGGGGAGAACCTAGTCATGCCAAATTCATCTCTAAATTGAAAATAGTTTTGATCTATATACAGGGCTATTCAAATTCGTTTCTATAAATGGGGATCTCGTAAACACATATTATATGTGTTTTGATGAGCAGAAAAAAAAATGGTAGCAAAAATAAAATCCGAAACGAACACTATATTTATAATGAAAATTGAAATGAAGTAAGTAATTTATATACACAAAAAAATTAATTGTGTAATGAAAGTTCGAATTGGAGTCATTCCATTTCGAGACAAATAATGGAACAATAAGATGGTCTGCAAGATCACCAGATCTTACTATTTTAGATTATTTTTTATGGGGAACATTGAAAAATAGGATTTACGTTGGCAGAGAGATAGAAAAAGTGGAAGTCTCGAGATTGAGGATTTTGATTAATTTCGAAACAATACAGGAAATAAGTGTATTGAGGGCAATAAATAATATGGAAAATCGAGTTTTAAAATGTCTCGAAATGGAAGGACTCCAATTCGAACATTTATTGGGCCAATATTTTTTTGGGTACCTATATAAATTACATAATTTCAATTTTCATAACAATAATAGTGTTCGTTTCGAATGTTCCTATTGCTATCATTTCTTTTTCTTCTGATTAAAACACATATAATATATTTTTGATGTAGATATGTTTCAAATAATCATAAGTTTTTCTTATTCGAAGTTCATTGTAGAAAACGCTCAGAGCAATGGAAAAAATATGAATAGGTACCTAAAAATAAAAAAAAACTCTCGAAAAACTCTACGGTACATAGGGAGACGAGAAAGTTGCTATTATGTTTTTATTCAACTCAGTCAACCAATTTCCAGGGCCGTAATTTAAAAGGAAATAATTCACACAATTATAATCGAATATTACCGAAACATATCGAAATATAAAATTGAATTCAATTTCTCAGTATGAAGTGGACGTATACGATCCAAAAACAACAACAAAAAATACAGGTCCGTATTTAAAATTCAAAGATGGGGGTGGCCCAAGCCAGATGACACCCTGTATAAAAGATTCATGGATATATTCTGAGAGTCCACATCAAGTGTCAATAGCAAAATGTGGACAGATTTTCAATATGTCTGCGAATAAAGAAGATATAGGCAAAAAAATAATTTGTGATTTTTTGGTTTTTCCTGTATATCTTCAGAACCAAAAGAGCTATATTCGATTCCTTTACATCATTGAATAGGTCTCTAAAATACGCAATTTTGCCATGATTCAACCGACACTCTATCTCTCATCGTTTACAAGATCCCCATGTACAGAAACGAATTTGAATAGCCCTGTATAATCTTGAATGTTCTGATATGTAACTACATCTATCTTTGTTCGATGTTGTGGAGTTGAGTAAATTTCCAACCTGGATCTCACAATTTGAAGATTTTTATCAACTGGTACAGTTTTATCAACATGGAAGCTCATCGGAACATGTTGAATTTTCAAGTTCACTTATATGGAATTGGTGGTATTTTTCATAAAACTGTTATTATTTCCTGATATCGGTTGTACCTATAATGGGTCTTGAAGAAATATTATGTATGTATTTTTGGTGAACCATAAAAATGAGGAGGATAACTGAAATGAGAAATTAGTTCAGTGCTTTCTTATTTGGTTAGCATATTTTTATGCTAGTTATTTGTTTAACTGATTTTGTTGGATCATCCTTTGGTTTTTTGTATACGTTTTTTGCTACACATGTGTTGGTATGTAATATTCGAACACAACTGAGATAATGTATTTCATTTCCTCCACAAAAATATTACTTTCGTTCAATATCTCAAATTGTTCTACAGATATGTTGCTATATTGAGTGTTCAACAGCAAAACAATTGCCACTGTTCTTTATTTTCTCTTCACGTAGCAAACTCACTCAAACCCAAAGCAGTGCAGCAAGAAACCCAAGTCGAAATGAGTTTTCCGAGAAAAATATCGGAGAGAAAATTGCATGTTTACAATCCAATTTGGCGTTTGCATCTATTCCAAGTAGCAGTCTGCCTCCCAGGCCATACAAATAAATATTGGCTTTGTTCCGAGAGAACAAAAATCCGGTTGGGTGAGGCTCAAGGTCGTGGAAAGCGAAAGGAAAATCGATGAAGCGAGATCGACGTCGGCGCTGGGCGTCGCGTCAGGTCATAATGCGGCAACAGAACGAGGGAAACTGTTCTCCAGCTCGCCTTAATGGGATTTCACCGAATTTTGTTCTCTTCAAAGGTTTTTCACGATGAGGAATCCATTACAACTAAGTACCACTCCGCTAGTCGACTGTGGAGGGAAAGGAAGGGAAATCAAGACGATCAAGACGGTTATCACTTTCGATGAAGCGCCCACTGGAGTATAAATGAATAATATGAGAAATTCAAATATTATGCAGTGCTGTACCACTTAACCAAGTGGAGAATGGACCAGTACTTATTCTCAATGAAGATATTGATTCCAGAGGGTATCCCAACAGGGATTTTGACGATTGATAACCGCCATCTTGTTGCAGCTACATCTATTTTCTTCATAAACTACACTTTACGACCTGATCTTCACAAACTTCATTTTCAAATAAAATAATGATAAAAAACTTTTGAAACAAGCTTTTATTTAAGTGCCCTGAAAAGATCAAAATAAAATTTTAAATCACATTCATTTATGACTTTAAAGAATTGAAATCATAATAAAAGCTTGTCGCGATGCCTAGAAGAAATCTCTACATATTCAGTCACCATTTATTGTCTTCTTTTTAGAGTCGGGAAGTAGGTATTTGAAGGTAAAAGAAATATTTTTT
The DNA here is from genome assembly GCF_025532065.1 of Leptinotarsa decemlineata. Classification (NCBI taxonomy): domain Eukaryota; kingdom Metazoa; phylum Arthropoda; class Insecta; order Coleoptera; family Chrysomelidae; genus Leptinotarsa; species Leptinotarsa decemlineata. The sequence goes on from NW_027412578.1 coordinate 4,224,330, forward strand.
TTTTATTGAAGCCAACTCTGAATGTGGCATTCATTTCATGGTGGGTCTACCAACTGCCTATCATAAACGAATGCGTATACAAAATTTCGTGTCCCTGCTATTTACCACTGATGAGATCTCTCGTACGGAGCCGATCCTGGCAGCAGCATCAGGTCACGTTTAAGAGTAACATGCATTGTCATCGGTTCTGGACCTGCATGTAAAATTTCAGGTCAATCGGATACCCGAGTGGGTCAAAGTGAACTTGCAAGATTTGTTAACATACATACAAGTCAAGTCAAATAAAAGCTTTTAATAAAAATATATCACGACATGTTTCGCAATCGCAGTAGCTTTTTCGCAGTGAATGACAATACTACTAGTTAATTCCATTATATACTCTGATTTTTATATCCTCCAGGTAGCTATCTGTCTAATTAGTTGTCATTTATTCAGTTTTTCGTTTTATCAAAACGGGAGTACTGCGCGCTTCGCCCCTTTTACGGTCGCCATAATCGTCCTACCGAGAGGTCTATTCGCAATGTGGTCGATGAATATGAGTCTACTGGTTCAGTAAAAGATTAACCAACACCCGTACGTCGACGAATTGCAAGTTCTGCCGAAAACATCGACGCTGTCTGTGAGAGTGTGCAGGAAAATCTAAGGCAGTCGATTTCGCGTCACTCACTCGGCCTCACGCAGACCAAAACTTTTGAGTCATGACTTGGGCCTGCACCCGTTTAAAATTCAACGGACCCATGAACTTTGGTAAACGATCATAGATAACGACGTGTGTTCGCTGAATGGGCTCTTGAGCAGGCGGCAACTGCCCTTATTTTCATCGAAAAATCATCTTCAGCGATGAAGCCGGTTTATGTGGATATTTTGTTGAACGGGTTTGCAACTCGATGACACCGTTGTTATCACCTCGTTCAGTGTCAAAAACTAAACCAAATTCATCAGCCGCTCAAGCAGCTGCATTAAAGGGGAGTACTTGAATTCTTGCTCTTTCATGGTCGCGATCCATGCAGAGAAGAGAATTCGAACTCCTGATGAGTTTACAGGCCCCATCTAGTAACACTCTGCCAATAGACACCCTCAACTTGAAAGTTCACGGCCTCCCTGTTGACGGTGGAAGCACGACCGTGGAACGGGTAACTTAGCATGTAAACTATCATTGTTTACGTCTAAAAATCGAGTTGATTTAGCTCCTCCTGAGTACACTTCAAAACTCCGAAGGAATGTAAGATTTCAACCTCAAATATATTCGCAGCAGCAACTTTGTTGTTCCCCGACAATTCCTATAACAAGGCCTGTGAAAATTTGTGCTGATACTTGCCACGGAGAGAGTTCTTCACTGATGTCTCCTTCAGATGGTGCAAGATATTACCATCTGCGAGCTGTACAGCCTTTCCGTAATCCTACCATCGTCCTCTTTTGAGATGGACCGTTGAAAATTCGTCTATCCCGAATTTTATACCGATAACATGTGTAACCCTCAAGGACTGATGGAGGTACTTTTCTTTAGATACATTGAGTTTGAGAACATCAATATGAATCAAATGGGTGACTTTTTGCTTCCAGTTTCCGGGGTTGCCACATTCATATCCTCGAGTATTCCAGAGCGCAATGGATAATGGCAGTAGAAAGAGACTCAGGAAATTGCCCTGAAATATACTTCCTCTGAAAGTTACCCACTCTGTTTGGACTCCAGCCTGACCAGATGGTATGATACAGCAAGTTCGCCAGAGTGGTATTATTTGTTCAAGGCATTTCATTATTTTGTCGGGTACCGCAAGGCATCCGAGCAAATGCAAGATGAGCTCATGCTCATGATCCAATTCTTTGCGGTAATTGATCCACGCTATAGAGATATTACGCTTGTACTGTATCGAGTCCTGCGATACACATCTATCGATGAGCTGGTTCTCTTTACATCCAGCGAATACTCTCTTTGATCCTCTCTGCTCATATATCCGTTCGAATACTCGGTCAAATGCGGTGAGCATTTGTGTATATAAGATGCTCATAAACAGCTTATAAAATAAATTTAGGCATGACCGATAAGCCTGTAATTGTTAAAAATCGACAAATATCATTTTTTTGCTGCTAGGAATGGTCTGCTCTCCATCCAACCATGATTATTATTATTATAAAGTCGATACGTGCTCTTATTTTATCCTATCCTATCGATTTACAAAGAACAAATATCTTTTCTTTCGAATCGATATTGAAATCGGTCTGTGTAGAAAGTCACGAACAAATAATAATCAAAATAAAAGGTATTAACGTATCATTTCCTGGAAGTACACATTACGACCGAAATAGCTACTCGACACGCGGATCTAGGCGAAAAAATCTTTGAATTGGTTTCGCGTTTACCTACTGTCATTTTACTTTCTATTTCCTATGTGAATAGTTGCTCTTTCAGGCAATATGTTCATGTGTCAGTCAACATCGGCCTATGGAAAATTGATTGATTGACACATTTGCATGGAAATGATATGGACACTATTATAAGCAGAGTGTGCCGGAAAGATACCACACGGGAATTACAGGGGAATGATTTTTTTGCAAAAATCCCGCACACTCAAGTTTGTTTGTACAAAAGACCAGTTTTGTCCCCAAACATTTGCAAAATCTTCAACGGGAGTGTCATCTACAAGTTTTTGAAATTATTGTTGGTTATACCTCAATGAAATATGTTTTTGATTCTCTACTGATGGCTGTAATATTTTTCGAAATCAGTACATGCGTTCAAAAGATACGGGGCTTTGAAATTACAACAATACGTTTTCAGAAATTGAAAAATTAAAGGGGGGCGCAAAAGTGGGACAATCTACACTGAAAGAGTCACACTTAAATTTCGGATAACGGACACTGAAGTCTCAACCTGCGAAAACTGAAGAATAAACAGTCATCTCGAGGTTATGCTTAGGAAGAATACCTGTGATAGTCCAGTCATATTGGGGGTTGCCACTGGAAATGGGAAATAGTCCGCTATAAACTTGTATAAATCTTCGTTTTGACACCCTGAAACTTTTCCCAAAACCCACTCATTGTAGCCATTGTAGCTACGACCATCGATATCTGAAGTCGAAGGTAAAAAAATCTATTTCTTGAACAGTCTCTGCAGTAATCTCTGTTTCTATTTGTATTCTTCATAAATCTTGTACATGATTAAATTCTCTACAACCGGTAGACACTCATAATATTGTCAATCATACAGTGGTGAAATAATCTAGAGAGATGATTCGGTCAAAAATCTAGAAATTCTGTGTGACTGTAAATTTGTAAGTTTTATGTTACGTAACTAATTATATCAACAATTTTCCGGCTTTATTACTACTATATTTTTCACTTGTTCAATCCCAATTGGAATGAGCCACTTTGATTTGGTATCCTGTAGCGTCCACTGAAAGTTTGGAGAAAGTACAGAGACCATATCTGAGGTTCGTGACATTCATAATTGATGGTATTTATTCTAGCCACCCTCTTGAAAATGTTTACTTCCATAACAAGCATAATTATGTTGTATAAAAAAATTATTAAGATAGTAGATAACCTTTAATACTTGATTTTTTACTAATATCATCAATGCGATATCCACTGCGATTCACTGCAATCACTGCGATCTTAACAATAGTTGAGTAAATGTAGCATACTCTTGCTAATTCAAATTTCAATATTTCACAACGTATATGAACATGTACGAATATATTCATCTGAATTGTGATAGATATGCAACTATTTTTAATGTACTCGTATATAGTCGTATAATAATAGACTCGTTATTAAAACATGGAAGAAATGCAGTCAGATGGCTACCAAGAACAGCAAAAAAGAAGGTCCGAGTACTGAGCTTTGCGGTACTCCTGAATTTGGCAGATATATTCGATTTATTTCCACTGAATCTAACAAAATGTTACAGGTTGAAAAAATAAAACTGAAGGAGGAATTTGAAACTTGTTGCAAAAAATGAATTTTTAAATCAAGATTCCGTTGACTATTTAAGCTGTTTTTTATAAATCATGAGAATAATAACGACTCATATTGAGGATGAATAACAAGTAATAAATAAATAATGAGGCCGATGGCGAATTCTAAGTGAGGCTATTCTACTCAACCGACAGAGGGGCTTACGCCACAAAAGATGTTAATAATGGTGAATCAAATAATTAAATTATAATAAATTATGGAAATATTATTGTAAATTATGTGATCTCATCATCAGAGAGATTACATAAATGTGAAAGGTTATCTGACTTGACGCATAATTCTTTTTTATAAGGATAAAAGACAAGCACTACAGGAAAAACCTTAAGGCGCTCTAAGAGCGGTGCCTGTGCAAAAGTAGCGCTTCACGTCTATTCACTTGGATTTGAATCGCTGGAGATTGAATTCATTTAGAAAAACGTTCTCAAGAAGTTTATTCCACATAAACGCAGTTCTCCAAATGAAAGAGTTCTTAAACAGTGAAGTTCAAGGTGTATTGAGTTGAACAACCTCAAAACAATGAACAGCCACAGTCCATCGCTTATTTCTGATATGTACCGCTCTTGACGGAATCAAATGTGCCACCTGAACATCTCCCGTGAAAGTATCTATAAAAAATAGACAAATCTCCAACCTTTCTTCGATGTTCCAAACTATCAAGGTTGCCAGTTATGTTCGTGTCTCCAGTCAGGCGGTAATTGGTGGGTCAGGATTATTCAAAAGTTTTTTAACGAAGGTAAAGTTGTCTTATATTTTCCATGCTTAACTATCATTAAGCATGGACCGTAAATAAAATCATAATAATTAAAGTGACTGAAAAAAGTGCATAGTGTACGTTTCAATTGGAAATTGGTAATATGCCGATTACTCCAAAAGCCCTTCATCCCAGGCTTTCGATGTACTTACTTGGAAGGATTCGCTTTTTATGTGAATAATCATGTTATTTTTCAAAATATTCCTATTATTTTTATTACCAAAGAAAATCGTATTTATCCTTTTTGAGTTCATTGTTAAAGATATCATCAACTTGTCTCTTTGATGTCTCTTTGATATTGCGATGTTATTCATTGATAGATAATGATGAGCCTTGTTACTCCAAGTCTAGTGTCTTCCAACAGAAAGTTGCGAAGTATTGATAATGGCCATCTTGTTGAAGCTCCTTCTGTCAAATTAGTTGTTTTGTCGGGAACAGTACTTTATAAGGCAGTTCGTAGTTGACAGTTGGAGGCATAAAGTCAGAGGTCACTCTGTTGCACTCTGCATTACATTGATTTGTACAATTGGCAATGTGCATAAGTCTGTATGCAGTCCATCTAGCCTCTCTCTCCAGAAAAATGTGGAGAGGAGGTAGATCTATAAGGATCTCCATGGCCGCTGACGGTGTTGTACTGATGTCACCACGGATGGCCAGACAAACCTGTCTACGTAAGCTTCGCCTGGGCCCTTCTCTGTAAAGCATTCGGCCATCAGGCAATTGCACCATAAATGATCATTGGTATGACAATCATCACATAAATCCAATGGATTTGTTTGGGACCTAGTTTTACCACAAATCCTTCAACATGTCCATAGGGACAGTCTGGCTTTATGTAAAACTTTTGCCAAGTGTTTCTTATGAGTAAGTAAATGTCAAAATTTTTGAGCATATGTAGTATCAAGTTCTTACTGCGATACGTTGTGTACTATTTCATTCATTCACCACCCTAATATCGTGCTTCAAAAAATTTAGCTTACCCGGCGCCACAAATGTCTGGGAAACATATTCCACCATATATTTAATGCGGCAATCTTATTCATCCTCCAGAAGTAATATTAAGTGAAGTCTGCAAGTCGAAAATGTTTCTCCAGCGAGACGAAATTAGTCGCGGAATGGCCCTATCGTTGTATTCGAATAGCTCTTGTTTTCCGCGCATTTTCCCCAAAATATGCCCTCGGGCATACGTCGAGATTTCACGCTCGTCTGAAACAATCATCTACCGTCACAACACGAAAACATTAATCCAGAAAGGCTGAAGGCTTCCACATACTCTGTCTCTGAGAATGGGAAGGGCTTGGTAACCTTCATCATCTCGCTGTCTCCTCAAGCTACACATGGGGATGAATCCGCAACAACTTTGGATCACGATCCTGTTGTTAAACGACGCGATTTCACGTAATGAAGTTGTTAAATATGAGATATTTGGGTTTTGTTCTCATATATCAAAAAGTAATCATGTGTTTCACTTTACAATAGCTTCTTCAGACGTGTTTATACTATGTAATGAATTATATGACTTTTTACAGCTACTTGATTACCAATCATTCTACCCGAGTTCACATATTCACTGATTACCAATTCGAACTTTAGAAATAAAAGTTTTCAGACTCATTTAAATGAATATGTTTTTAAATGAATGTGTATCAAATGAATGGTTAGGACTTTCGCGGCCTAGGTTTCCAGTGTCACTATTTTTCGGGTTTGATTGCCATGGATTTTTGGATATTCTTCCTGACTTTTCGCTGACGCGAGTGGCTAGCTCCTTCAGATGTTTATACATCCTCCGATGACTGGATATTACGGTTGCGTAAAACGTATTTATGTTGACTCAGATAGTTTGGTATGCTAATACCTGTACCTGGATGAGATGAATTGAGTAAAGCATGTTTATTTTGACTTAGGTAGTCTGGTGTGATAATACCTGTACCTGCATTAGGTAAATTGTTAATAACCTTCATAGACCCTTTTCTACCTGCCGTCACGCGGTTTGCTATTCTTGAACTTCTCAGAATGTAATTCCATATTTGATTGAGTTTCACAGCTTCTTCTTTTCTGTTTAAATGTTTCATGTGCTTGTGGATTTCTATTGCCTCCCGTACCAGTCAGTTATGGTATCCCTTGTCGGGGGCAATGAGTTTCGTGTTTTCAAACAGACTCCTGTGGTTTTCTTCACTGGCCTATTCTGCAGTTTCTTTCATGCTCCTTCAGTATTGTTTCCATGGATCTTTTAGTGGTTCCGATGAATATCTTCCCACAGTTAAGCGACATGAGGCCGATCTGAGCCGACCAGAAACTTTGTTGCATCTTTTTATCGGGTTTGAAAATCGTTTCGAAGTTGTGTTTCTCCAATTCTGTCTGTAACCCTAGGTCGAAGACAGAATTGATAGATACGCGCGTGCAACCATCTGAGCCTCCTCCCGGTTTTTGAATCCTGGAACTCTTCAGTTTCATGGCTTTCTTGATCTTGGATACAATTTATCCATTCGATCACTTGAAGATAGAGAAAGTGTCATATATTGGTTTGTTCATTAACCTTCGCATATAAAAACAGTTTCCTTTTTTGTACATTTGTCACCAAATGACGACCTTTCATTTATTCCTTGATCGGTTTTGAGTGAAAATCTGGTAAATGATAAGAAACGTGTAGAAGTAGAAACTTTTTTAGATAACAATGGTTCAGTTACTGAAAATGTTGTTAGTGAGAGTGTGAATGTAAATTTGGAAGAAGAAAACATAACCAGTACTCAGAGTAGATTATTGAGGAGGCGTAGTCAAATCAAGGCGCTTGAACGACTTATTCTATAGATGTGTTATGTTATACGTTAGGTAATAGTCAATGTAAAAAATGTATATATGTGTGTATATATAATAATAATACAAACAATCAATCTCAATCTTCGGATATGTTAGCAGAAAATGAAACAACTATATATTCTTCATTAATTCATATTCCCATTTTATCAAAACAAATTGAAAGCATATTCTCAAAATTCAATCAAAATGTCATTATTAAAATTACAAACAAAAATATCAAAACCGTTGGAAACTGAAAGATAAAACAGAACCAATGAAGCAAACTAATATAGTATATAACATACCTTGCAATGATTGTGATTTACAGTACATTGGAACTTCTTCTAGATCATTCAAACATCGAATTGTTTCCCATAAAAGTGACATAAGACTCAATAAAAAATCTTGTGCTTTGACTGAGCATTGTATTACAAAAAATCATTTTCCAAATTACGAACAAAGTATGATTTTACAAATTGAAAACAATTACAAAAAATACTTTTTCTTGAAATGGTAGAAATCATGAAAGAGCCCAATACTATGAACAAACAAATGGATATCAATGTATATTTATTCATTATATTTAGACATAAATAAAAGTAAGTAACATCATTGGGAATTTTCCATCATGTATTTCTTTTTTCAATTCGTTAAGTCAAACACGTATTTTCTCTGACATTTTGTTATAAATCAAACATGACTATATATTTCCATGAACATCAACTATTTGTTTTTCAAAATTGTTAGACAAAGTTATATCAATTTTGACAACTATTAAGTCAATTTAAGTTCAATCTTTTGACAAAAATTTTTACAAAATTTCTACAATTATTTTATACAGTGTTCTTATATATTTTTTTATTTTCACTGTAAGTATCAATATTAACCTTTTTCTGTTAAAATTAAACCAAATTGTATTTTAGATAGCCCTGAAGAAGCTTTAAAATAAAGCGAAAGCTTAGCAAATATTGTAAATAAAAACCGTTTTTTCGAAAGTTTTTCACATTATTTGACTGCTGAACCCACGAAACCATAAAAAAAACATAACTACTCACAGTCGCTGAATATATATATATATATATATATATATATATATATATATATATATATATATATATAAGGTTAATGCAGTCAAGCTGTTGGAAAATAATTCCATAAAAATTGAAATATGAATAGATAAGTACTCTCTGATCATTCCCATATTGATTTCAATTTAAGAACCACCGGTAGACGGCTGTTTCAGCCTATTGGGCATCGTCATCATATCTATTCATATTTCGATGTTTATGGAATTATTTTCCAGCAGCTTGACTGCATTAACCTTTCTCGATTTGATATCATTTGTAGAAACATGTGGATTCGTTTTCCGATGGCATTTCAGGTTAGCTTCCCAAATTTCTGCTACCGCAGTTGTCGGTTGATTGGTCAAACCACCAACTCTGACATAAAAACTTGTCAAGTTCACTTGGGTATCACTTGCGTTTACGCAGTTATTTTTATCAAGTAGTTTTTCACATTTTGCCTTCAATCGAGGACCGCATGCCCGGTACTAACGATGCCCTTTTTTGTACCTTTCTGTCGACCTGCGATAATCAGAACACATTGTCAGTTGAGGTTGACATTAAACAGTTCAAATTAACGTAGCGGTGTTATAATTTCCACACCTTGTTTCTTACCTGAAAACTTCCAGGATATAACAGGAATATTTGGAACATCTCCAAGTGAACTTGAGATAGAACGGATACAATGTACCCGAGATCAACAAAGCCATGAAACTGAAGACTTCTACAGCTCAAAACGAAGAGAAGGCTCAGTTGGTTGCACGCGCGTAGGTACCTCATATACCTAGGGTCACGGATAGAATTGGAAAACTCCTGGAGAAGCACAACATAAAAACAGTTTTCAAACTCACCAAGAAGATACATCAAAGCTTCGGGTCGGCTAAAGGCAAAAGAAATCCACTATCAGCAGCAAGAGTAAATCGCATACCGTGCACTTGTGGGAAGGTATATATCAGAAACACTAAAAGATCCATGGAAACTGCATTTTTTCCCGTGGTCGCGGCTTCACTATGTTTTTCGTTTGCAAATGATGGTTTGGCATCTTTAGCATCTCGTTTACATTTATTTTCAATTTTGTTCAACCTTTTGTTTTTTAAATTTCTTGTAGCTCTGTGTTTCAGCATTATATTTTGATAGCTTGTTTTTCATTTAAAGATTATTCTAGCTGTTTCTGAATTGGTTCATTCAGGAAGTCGAGTATACCTCCTTTCGCCACTCTTGTAAATTGAATAAGAATGAATATCCCGTGCCTATACTTTGATACAACCATCGAATTGTCTTGATTATCCTCTGAACTATTGTTCCCACGTCGACTGATTAAACTTGTTATCTTCTGAATTGGTCGGCCAGTGTTTGTTCTATCACTGTAATGTTTTTGGAAATTTTGAGCACGAAGCGTATGGCTGCGAAGTTTGTTCCGGAATTGCAGAATTTCGACCAAAAAACCATTCAGGAATAGTTAAATGACGTCAACGGCAATCTAGATTTGCTTAAAAGCATCATAACAGATGACGAAACCGAAGTCCAATCGTCCCAATCGCCCAGGTGAGCCAAGACCAAAAAGAGCACGTCGAATTTGATCAAATGTAATCACGAGTTCTTGCTACATAGTCGTACAGTCAATGAGAAGTATTATCTTGAAGTTATGCGCCGCTTGCGAGAAGCAATACAAAGAAAACGTGCGATATTGTGGAAAAACAATTCATGGGATCACGATAATGCACCTGCTTATTCATCATAGCTTGTTCGTAATTTTTTTGTCAAAAACAACATTGTAATTATGCTTCAGCCACCGTATTCACCAGATTTGGCCTCTGTGATTTTTTCTGTCCCATGATTGAAAATACCTATGAAAAGACGGCGTTTTAGAGGAGATGAAAACCGAATCGCTAAGAGAGTGTCAAAAAGTACAAATCAGAACTGCTTCAATAATCAGAAAAAACGCTGGCACAAGTGTATTTAATATATCTGAAAGGGGCTAGTTTGAAAGGGACAAAATATAAATCAATGAATAAATAAATATTTTTTGAGAAAAATGAAAATTCACCTTATTTTTTGAACAAAGTACCGACTATAGTATTTTCAAGTAGATATTCATATAAAAGAAATTCTCTGCTTGATCAATCTTAGTAATCCTGCATATGACTGCATCATTCCACCCTGAAAATCCTGCTTCGAATTTGTAAGGACTGAACTGCTATAAAAAAGTCGTTTCAATTAACCAACGATCATTGTAACGCAAAATATTGGTGTCTTCAATGGTCAAAAATTCAAAAATGTTGCGCTTTGAAGATACACTTTTTTATAGCAACACTCGTCCATCTATTATATTGTGTATCATTTTCTTTGAATGATATTTGTTTCAATTTAGTTTACGAATATAAGATGCACGAATTGAGACACGAAAGTTTTTCTCAGATTATCAAGAAAGAAAGAAATATCTGTGTATCCATCTTCACTTTTTTCCAGGTAGCTCTTTTCGCTCTTCTATTTACTGTGTTTCGTTGTTTTTTTTTTTGTTATATGTTTAGTGAATATTACTGGAGTTTTATCCCAACAACAAACCGTTATTTTAACACCTCGACACGTGTTTCGATCACCAAGTGATCATCTTCAAGTGATCATCTTCAAGATCATCTTGAAGATGATCACTTGATGATCGAAACACGTGTCGAGATGTTAAAATAACGGTTTGGTTTTGAGAAAAAACTCCAGTAATATTCATAACTACACCAAAGGTTCCAAACAGTGCATCACAAATAAACTTTTAGTGCATGACTAGAAAGAAAACTAAGATGTTTTCTCCATAGAGAGTGTACTTTGAATCAGAGCTGTAAAATTCTTCTCGAATCACTCAAAAGGAAAATATTTAGAAGTAATATTCATTCCAATTGTTCAATTCAAATTGTGCGTGATTCAAACTCTTTCAAAAGAAATAATTCTACTTTCCAGAACTTTCCTTTCGAGCAAACGGGGTTAATCGGGAGTTGCTTGGCAACCTGTACTTTTTTGCCTAAGAGTTCTGAAATTCCTTTCCGTCGCGTTCCCGTCGCTTTTGATGCGCCATTGGTGCCCGGAGAACAGAAAACATCAGGAGGAGGATGGTACAAGATGAAATTGGATATGAAATGCGTGCTGTGAAAAGCCCAGGTTTTCGTTTGTTGTTCCTTTCGAAATGAGATGATTTTTCCGGAATTTTGAGACGGATCTCCTGACAAAGATGCCTCTTCTCGTACATCACGAGAGCGAAAAAGATGGCGAATTGGCATTTGGCATTTTCTCACATAATACAATGGAAATTGTTATGTTTTCAAATAACATCATGCGAGTTTGGTATTAGTACAGTAAATTTTGATCAATAATGAGAGGTTTACTGAGGAATGTATTCTGAATGACTTTCTAAAGTGATAACGTGAATAATATCTCAGATAAATCTTTTGCAGAGTGCATATGATGCTATATATGTGCTAAGCTAAATAGAGCATATTATGCCATAAAACAGCTGAAGTCCTGTTTGGATGAAACTGGCTTACTCCGCATATATTATGCCATGGCCTACCCTCATATAAGTTTGGATATTATGGCTTGAGGTGGAGGAAAGTATTTTTCCAGAGTCTATATAGCACAGAAACGCATCATAAGGCTAATCTTCAATATGGATTGCCGGGATAACTGCCGGCCCGTTTTTATAGACAAAAAAATATTGACAGTCCTCTTCATCTTCATTTTTGAATGTATTTTATTTATTAGGCAAAACTATAAATTATATAATAAGACTGCTTCAGAACACAGTCATATTACAAGAAATGGTGATCTTCTAAAAATCTCACAGCATCTCATGCCAAGCTTGTAGTACAACTGACTTACCTTATATACCCAAGTGTATCAAAAATGGTAAATGGACATTATTATTATTTTTATTATTACTGGGACTGTCGGAAGACAGTGTGTGTCGCCTCTGTTTGGAAAATGATGAAAAGCAGAGCATATACTTTGTGCTTGCCCCGCTGCGGGCCGAATCAGGTTTCCAGAGTTTGGTAGAACCATACTTCTACCATCTGATCTGAAAGATCACTAACTTTATAAACTAATCGGCTTCGTCAAGAAGCTGGGTCTTTTTGGTCAAGTTTGAATAGGTGTGAGCCACAATAAAACCTTGCGGGTTGCGTTGCGGGACGAATAGGCACACTCACTTTTGACCTAACCCAACCTTACCTAACCAATGACAAAATTCATATTATTTTTTTAACACTGATAAATTTGCACTGCCTTATTTGTTATTGTTGAACTGAACAAAATCATCTAATAAGCAAAGGCGATGACATCTACCTTCACAAAGAGGATCGGCAAAAGGTTCAATTCTCAAATATCAAAGCTGAGCAAGACTTTCCAAGGCGTCAGTTTCAAACCAAGCATCGAGATCGACCAAAAAAATCATATTTTTCTTTCACTGTCATGCAACTAGAGCCTAAAACAAATCCGAAATCAACGATTGGATTCTGTACTATTGATTGAAATTAAATTTTCGTTAACTTCCTGAGATTAGGCTGAAGTTTTGAATATTATCAGACATCCCACCGACAGACATCTACTCGGAGTAACAAATTCACAGACAATGAATATAAATTCTCCTGTTCACTGTTGGGTTCAATCAAATAATATTTCTCATTCTCGCCCCAGATTTCAGGTAAATTCATTTCATTCGGGCGCTTTCACCTATCCCCTCTTTGCTTTCTCCGCTTCATCGGTTCAGCTGGAGTGGACCGTTTTTTCACTGGATTTTGGGTTTTCATATGTTTCGTATCTCTACGCCAGTTTGGCTGAATGCGTCGTTGGACAACATATATGCCGCTTCTTTGAACTTCCTCTCAAACCAGTGTTTCTCCCTGTGGATGATCTCATCTTGGGACCACTTGATATTATGTTGATGAGTCCAAACATGCTCTGCTATTCCCGACTTGCTGGTTTCTCCTCGCTGTGTGTTTCTCTTGTGTTTCGCAATGTGGACTTTCAATTGCATCTTAGTTTCACTTATATAGGATTTGCCACACCGTCAGGGTAAATGTATTTCTTGGAATCGCAGTCTGCGTTTGGTGGTCTGGTTTTCGTGAGGCTTCTCTTCCTTGCGAGGCTCTTGCTGTCCTCTTTACAATGTCTGTTTCACTATCACTTTGGAGTAACCGTTCCAAATGAAAATTATTGTTATTCAAGGTGTCATAATCATAATATCGAATTGAACCTGTATATTTCTGCAAAGTTTCAATATTTTGTCATATTCCTATTTGAATATTTCATTCCGTTGGTTCATTTCGGTCAGAATAGTAGCAGTGGGTGAAATTGTAAGAAATGACACCTAGATGTTAATTTCATGGCTGTCAGCTTTGTTGCTGGTGAGAAGAAGCGTTGTATTTCTGTTAAACACATTTTTGGTGGCCTACTTTTCAATGTTCTCATCACTCTATTAAAATGATTTGAAAACATCGAAAAGTCCTTCCAAATTAGAACTCCGTAACTTCTCTTGAAAGTGGGCTCTCTTTATGAACTCATTATGCCATTATATGAAAAAGGCCACTTTGACTGTAACATCGCCAGCGAAATGGAAAGTCTGGGGAAAGTTTGGAAAATCAATGGGGGTTGTCTGGCGTCTGCAAAGCCCTCCATATCTCCGTCTCTCGCTCTCTGTTTCTCTTTGACCGATTCACCCTTTAATCTTGCCGTCGAAATTGGTAGAGTTCAAGGGAATCGAACGTTTTCCTTTTGGCAAGGGCAGGTCAAGTTTAAAGGAGTTTCCTCTGTTGGGGCGCGAACGAGGAAGTTTTTTCTGTTTGGGAGTGGGTGGCATAAAGGAGTGGCCTGTTTGAGGCTTCGGCAATCATTTCCGGAACTAGGACAGTGTTGCTAGGCGCGTTATCTAACAATGTACAGAGTGTTTTACATTAGTGTTCGGTATTTCACTATTACTCAGATATTTTCACTACATATAATTAAACTATCGTACGAATTTCCGAAAGGTTGACACCAATGGATGAGTGATTCAAGAGGAGGGTGTACAATTCATAAATGTTTTGTTTGAATCAGTTGAAATATGACGTTTTTTTCCAGACAAAGCTAGGGATCTTTCATAGAAAACATAGCCTAATATAGAGTCTTCCAATAGAGACTCTCAAACTTCGACAATTGATAACAGCCGTCTTGTTGAAGCTACATCTGTCAAATTAGTTGTCATTTATTCAGTCTGTTTTGGCAAATGACCTTGAATGGATATAGCATTCAACAACACGTGCAAATAATAATTTATCAAAATAAAATAAAATTTGAGGCTATTCATCGCAATAAATTAAAAGATATTGACAAATAATCATGATTATTTTTTTCTAAAAATGCTTGGGTATCACTACTTAACCATTAAATTTTAATATAAATACACAAAAAACACTATCACTCACTACGTAGTACGTACCATACTGTATCCTGCATCAACAAAACTCAAACGCACCGCCCATGAACGAATAACGAATAAACTATCAACCCGAAATAATAAATGCCATACGTTGCAAGGGAGCCAAGCCTCCGACCGCTTTAAAAAACACAGGCTCCACGAGACCGATCCAAACAGAGACATACGTCCCGATTTGTAATTTCAGTTGCAGAAATTATAGCGTCAGAGGAGGCTTGCCTCCAGTTGGACTCCGTTAGTGTACGAATGCGTTTGTTTTTTATTCAATTATTTGGACGGAATACCGTGACGGACCGGGACTGAAAAATATTCAGGTAAATCGTTTTAGTATTTCTTGATAATATTTGTTATTTGTGTATAAAACAGACAGTATTATATTATAGCAGTGCTTTTTGGTGATATTTTTAATGAGTTTTTGAAGTGTTTTCTTTCAATTTCAAGGTGTTTTCAGGTTTTCACTTTTCAGTAAGTTTTTTTTTCATTTATTATATAGTTGGACGAAATTAAAAAATCTGACGATATAGTCGATTGGTTGCTGAGAAATAATTTCAAGTCTTTATCTTATGATAATAAATTTGACATTATTGAAACTCTGGGAAGGCCTCAACCAAATTTTATTTCAATTAAATCGTCGGATAATTATAATCGACAAAATCGTGGACTTAATATTAGTTGGTACGATGAATGCGATTGGTTAACCGGCTCCATTAAACGAGAAAAACTTTTTTGTTGGCCCTTTGTTTTATTTTCCGTACAAACCGAATACCAAACGTGGTCTAAAATAGGATACTGCGATTTTAAAAATTTACCTCATGTTATGGGGCAAATATGATTCACGATTTGGCACTTTTTTAAACGGTAGCGTTTTTTCGGGCACCTCAAAAACCATCCAAAATGAGCTTATTATAAACAGTGTGGCATACATTATTAAGGAAAATATAAGCAAGGAGATTGAAAGTGTTTTCTTTGCATGGGAAATTGATGAAACTACCGATATTACCTGTACATCACGACTTTTAATCGTTTTCAGATATGTCAAAGATGGTAATGTGGTCGAACGTTTAATGGGTTTTCATGATGTTTCATCTGGGCGCACAGCTGACGGTTTGTTTAATTTTTCAATTCGTACGTGTGACACCTATAATTTTAGGCAAAAGTTAATTGCGCAAACCTATGTTGGGGCTGCGTTCATGGCCGGCCATTGAAATGGTTTACAAACTAAAATAAAGTCCATAGCTACTCATGCACTTTTTACGCATTGTCATGCCCATGCCCTAACTTAAATATCAAGCAAAGCGTGCAAAAACATGAAAATTTTCGCGCCTGTGTGTATATAGTCTATATGATTTAAGCCTCCCCTGTTCTCCAATGCACGAGCCGTCACTGTCATCGGTTATAGGGGTATGCGCCTGCCTCCCCGCGACCCGAAGTTATTTTCGATCTTTATTTAATGCACACTGGCTACGAGCAATTATCCTTTTCCGACAAAACGATAACATGTTAATAGACTGATCCAAATATACTTAATATACACTGTTAAATCTACCCATTGATATGTGAGCTGTGAAGAATATAGGTAGTGATTTTACCAATATTTATTAAAATTCACAGATCACTTCCTATACATTAACTGATTCCATAACTTCCCAGGGAAAGTTCACATTTGATCTGGATATTCACAAAGTAAAATAAGTTTTACCTCACCGAGATCATGATATCTGACACCGTTACACTTTTTCTTGTGAAATATGCATAAGTCGCAGGTGTATACGAATAAACCACAAATCACAGCGGTCCTCAAAGCCTACATGCCGAAAGCCCGTACCTTCGGTCAAATTCAGCCTGATTCATCACTAGAGTCATGGAAAATTGGACACGTGATTGCATCAATAGGTCTTGAAAACGAATGAAAAATTCAAATTAAATTTAAAGATAGGAATCGCTTAAGAACCTATACTTCTACAGAAAAGTCAACGATCGCATATTTCTGGATTTTGAGGATAGCATACTAGAAACTTTTTGATATTAATTTTGTACTAAAAATTAATAGTCAGATTTTCGATCAAGAATTAACTTTCTCTTCGCACACGAGCCAACTTACTTCCTCTGAAAAATGATGTACCTATAACTTTAGTCAGGCAAAGTAGATACTTTCAAAATATTGCTAAAATGATCTCCATTTACTACCGTTCCATCAGAAGTGAAATGGAATACGTAATAATAATATGGTACTCGCTCTATCATACTCATGTAGCTAGGTGGCCGTCGATGGATATCTATCAAATACTTTCACCATCAACGCTGATGTTTCCCAGGGATCCATATTGTCTCCACACCTCTTTTATTGTATATCAACGACTTTAAAAAAAAAAAGAAAAATCCAATATATTGGTTTGCTGACGACACCACATTTGTCTCGTCATTCCATTTGGATTCGAGGACATCGGCTACGGAGGCACATCTTCACCGGCAGCAGGAGGTTCCAAGTCTTAATGAGGATCTAGAAGTGATTTCAAATCGAGGTGAAAGTAACCAGGTTCAATTCAATGCCACAAAAACCCGGGCATCGGTTTTTTCCAAGAAGATAAATGCCTCCGAACCGGAGATAATAATGCCAGGTCAGACTATTCCGCTTTCTGCTTCGATAAGTTAGTTGAGGTTTAAACTGGACACCAATATGTCTTGGCACAATCATATCGCTGGAATTGCTGGAAAACTATACACACTTCAGCAACTTTTGATGCTTTATAAAGCTCAGATCAGACTTTTTTTGGAGTATTGTACTCATGTATGGAGTTCTGCCCCCAAGCATATCCTGAAGTTGCTGGATTCCATCCAGAAAAGAGCCATCCGCCTGATTGGAGACGCGAACATCACGTGCAACCTTGATAGCCTGTAACATCGAAGAAAGGTTGGAGATTTGTCTCTCTTCTACAGATACTTTCATGGGAAGTGTTCAAGTGACTTGGCTCATTTGATTCCACCAAGAGCGGTACATATCAGAAATACGCGACGGACTGTGACTGTTCATCGTTTGGAAGTTAAACTCAGTACACCTCGAACTTCACTCGAACTCTTCGAACTCTTTCATCTGGAATAAACTGGAATAAACTACCTGAGAACGTTTTTCCTAATGGATTTAATCTCCAGCGATTCAAATTCAATGTGAATCGCTACTTTCGCACAGGCTCCGCTCTGAGAGCGTCTTAAGGATTTTCCTGTAATGCTTGTGTTTTGTCCTCAAAAAATGGAACGTGTTCAGAGAAGGTTTTGAAATTCCTCAAACAACTAGAAGTTATCCTAAAAAGGTAGACACTACTCACTCTCTTTCATTCAAGAATCACTTTAAAAAAACTTCACTACACATTTTTACAAAAACTCAACACGTGATGAATGCGCTAGACGCGGATCATCAACTTCATATATAGGTCCTGAACCAGCTCTGGGGGTACCAAAATCATTGATACGAAACCAGATTAGGACATGGACCAAAAAGAAGCACACAGAGTACTGGAAAAAAGTACCTGGCAACAAACACAGTAGAACCTTCATTAGGGAACCGTCCGAGAAAAGAACTGAAGAACTACTTCAATATAGTAGGGATCGGCTCAGAATAATTACAGGGTTACTAACCGGTCATTGTTCGCTTAGAGGACACCTGTATGAAATGGGGCTGTACAACGGAGACCTCAGCTGCAGATTATGCAACGAAGGGATGGAAACAGCTCTACACATCTTATGCGAATGTGAGGCACTGAATCACAGGAGGCAGGCTATTGTATATGGACGTACAAAACTACGCCCAGAAGAATATGACGAACATCCAACACGGAACCTGTACAAACTAGTACAGGGAACGAGACTGATGGAATGGGTGTCATGAGAAGATGGGAGAATAAACGCAATAAGCCCAAGAGGCTGCAGTGTTTTCTGGAGACTTGGACTAAATGGACAAGTCAGACAGCTCCCAAGGTACAAAAAAAAACTCTTACCTACCTTGAAACATATCAAAAGAATCAAAAGAGATAATAGGGAGTCACTGCTGTTCTTAAGATCTGTACTGGTGACTTCAGAGCATTGAGAGTTGGAGAGATTTTTCTATCATCAGCTTTTGCTACATAAATGACAGATTAGCTAAACGGGTTCATAGAAAACAATTTTTTCTGAGTCAGTCGAGTTGTGAAACTTCTTGTCTGAAAAAGTTCGTCCACATTGTAAACATCCTTGAAAATAGTTGAACTCATTCATCTGATGGTACACGCCAAGAACTTACCATATCATTATCCAGTATAGTTTGTTGATACCCACCATGAGATATAGCTTTTCCTCCATTCTAATGAACTGTTTTCAAATCCAGTATGTTCGATTTGTCGATTGAACTAACAATATCATAATTTACTTTTGAGAGAGGTATGCTAGCAAACAGTCTTCAAATAACAGGTAAACAAATACAATTTGAAACGTCCTTAATTCTTCTAAGATTTTTGAAATTGCGGGAAAAAGCTTATTGGATATAGTTTTCGACACCAGTATAGATAGAGATGTTCTTTGAAAAACAGTTTTGGTGGAGAAGTCATTCTTTCTTGATGTTTTTGGGGTTTTGAATTGAGAATATGACTCAATAGAGGCGTTTCAATAGCGAATCATAAGAATTCGAATTTAACAATTTCTTGCAAAAATTAACTACCCCATTTTACTAATGAAAATAATTCTCAATGAAGATATAACATACCAGAAGAGGCCAGATATAATTGAAGTGAAATATCACAAACTACCGTATGTTGAAAATCTCTCTAAAAAACTTGGCCTAATTTCAAATGAGAAACATTTCAAAATCGCTTCCACCAATGATTATACGGTGGGAATAATGTTTGAGACGTCAAACAAAAAGTTCCCGTAAAGACTTGCAATCCAACTCAGTTCAAAAGATTAACTTTAAGGAATGTTCAGAATTTTACGTGGGTCAATTTAAGCGCTACTCAAAAAGTGGGATATCAAAGCATGAAAAACGCAGTAAGAAAATCAATGTCTTTTGTTGATCACATCATAATAATGAACATTTCAACCTTCTGAATCTAGAGCCTAGATTTTCAACCCATTTTGCCAAATATCCTTGTAAGTGAAATGATACACATTTTCAAACTTGATAGTGTAAATAACAGAAAGGATAATAAGGGATTGATCACCGTATATTTCAACTTATTGAAGTGAAAAAGCAATTTCTACACCTGCTATAATTTTTCTTATCATTTTCATGGAATTAACAGAACGGAAAAAACTCGCAATATATATCTTTATAACTTTAGATTTTTTTGTTCAGTATAGTCATACATGTTGTTTCAAACTATTATTTGTTTCGTGTCTGTTATAGCTTAGGTGAGGTCAAAAGTGAAAGGGCCTATTCGTCCCTCCACTGCAACTCGCTAGGATTTATTGTGGCTCACACTTATTTGCACTCGAACTAATAATCCCAGCTTGTTAACGAAGCCGATTCGTTTATATGGTGAGTGATATTTCGGGTCAGATGGTAAAAGTGCGGCTCTGCCAAACTCTGAAAACCTCATTTCGTCCGCAGCGGGGCAGGCACAAAGTATGTACTCTGCTGTTTCATCATTTTCCAAACAGAGGCGACACACACTGTCTATCGATAGTCCGAGTCTCTGCATATATGATGATTCAGATGACAGTGTCCTGTGAGAAGGCCCATTAGACATCCTAGTTCATCCCTACTGCAGTCCAACAACTGTTTGGTTTCAAGCTTCGAAGGGTGAGTGAACGCCTTGGAGTCAGCCAATCCTGGAAGATTCT
Organism: Leptinotarsa decemlineata; assembly: GCF_025532065.1. Classification (NCBI taxonomy): domain Eukaryota; kingdom Metazoa; phylum Arthropoda; class Insecta; order Coleoptera; family Chrysomelidae; genus Leptinotarsa; species Leptinotarsa decemlineata. The sequence continues at coordinate 4,245,181 of NW_027412578.1, forward strand.
GATAGAAGTCCATTAATCTTCTTGCCATGCAGGTGTTCAATGTTTGTTTGGCAAAACCTTAAGCGATGCCAATGACAGGTTTTGGTCTAATGCAGCACCCTCCTTTGCAAAGGAGTCAGCAGCCTCATTGCATTCCAGGCTAGTATGGCCAGGAATCCAGACCAGAGGCAATTTGTTAAGCCTTTCTATTGAGGAGAGTAGTCGTTTTTGCTTCAATAGCATACATTTCCGCTTGAAATACAGTCCCTATGTAGATTGATATATCTATCCTGGGTCTGCGACTGAAAACACCTGCACCAGAACCTGGTGGTTTTGATCCATCTGTGAACTAACAACTATCTGCTGCTATTATTATGTATATATATTTTTGATTTTGACATGCTCACACATATTCCCTATATTTTGGTCAGAATTAACTATTATAATATAGTTAATCATTTCTTTGGAACCCCGAGGAGGAATTTAGTAAATTTCGAAACGTCGACGAAAAACACGTAGTTTTTTCCACGTTGTTCCTTGATTTTTTCGTCCTTTGCCCAAACCAGTCCATCATTTGATTACTGAAAATTTAGAAATTAAGAACGGAACTAGGCTACTTTTCTACACGTCAACCATCGTGAAGAAAGCTAAGGTAAAATTTATAAATACAAGTGACCAACTACAGTGAATTTTCATGGTGAACTTTCCAATTTGCCCATCATTACACTTGAGTTGGTTCTCTGTTGTTCCTGGTTTACTTGTTCTTCAGATTGTGGGGGTTAAAATACAAAAATACATCAAGAAATAGGTAGCGATGTTCAGAAATTAAGTAAAATATCAATAATTTTTCAGAGATCAGGGGAAATGATTGGCTTAAGCCACTCTTTGAAATATGTTTCACTTCATCGACGCAATAAGGAAAACACAAATTAAAGACATATTGTACTTTGAATATATTGAACTTTTACTAGTCCAAATAGCATATAAACAATACAATAGTTCATTCACATCCTGCAGTCGATGCCTACACCAGATTAGCTGTTAATGTAATAAATGTTTACACGGTACGCGTGACACGCTTTTTTGTAATTCGATACGCAATAATTGAATGTTTAATTCAAACTGAAAACTCGTCCGTCAAGGTCTATCGTTTCGACCCAAATAACGGCGAAAAAACCCAGCACGGCAATAATTTACATTGCAGGTACATACATTTTATAAACTATGATATCTGGATGGGTGTACTCGTGTATACGTATAAACGTCATACAGTGCTTGGGCTCCTTGACATCGATATTTTTTTCTGCGAGAAGAGGCAAGGTGCGGATTTAGTTGTACGGAATTGAAGAAATAATTTATGTCTGGTTCTGTTGATGACATTATGTGTGTAATATAACATTATTCAAATGAAAAATGAGAACTGAAATTTTCTGTGTATTTTACCACTTTTATTTGTGACTAATGTTACTGCAGGTTCGTCCTATAAGGGCATTTTCAAACTTATACATTAAACTAAAAATGATTGATTATACTTTCACAAATTCGGACTTCCATTGTCTACTATTGTATAAAATGATTTGAAATCCCTGAAACAACTAAAAAGGAATAATTAAAAATGAATAGCTGAAAATAACCATTATATTAAGCAAAATAAACCTAGTCACGTTAGTTCACGACGTTTCGATTGTTAGTATCTACAATCGTTTTCGGGTGATGACTGGACTGATTCCTCCGAGAAATGACTATTTATAGGTCGTTCGAGTACTTTCACTTAGCCCCGCTTTCCATTTTCCGCTTCACTGGTTCCGTGGGAGATGACCGTTTGGCGGGAGTTGGCCATTTTTCGCTTGATGATGGGTTTCCATATGTTGCGTATTTCTACGCTGGCTTCGCTCAATACGTTGTTGGACAACATGTATGCGGCTTCCTTGAATTTTCTCCTAAACCAATGTTCCTCTCTGTGCAAGATCTCAGCTTGAGACCACTCGATGTTGTGTTGATGGGTCCAAACATGGTCTGCTATTCCTGATTTGCTGGTTTCCCCTTGCTGTGTGTGTTACTTGTGCTCATCAATGCGAACATTCAATGGCCTCTTAGTTTCACCAATATAGGATTTTCCGCACTCACAGGGTATCCGGTAAATGCAATTCTTGGAATCGCAGTCCGCGTTTGGTGGCCTGGTTTTCGTGAGGCTGCTACGGATAGTGTTACCGGATCTGAAGCAGGTTCTGATGTTGTACTTGGAACCAATTCTTCTTATCCTCTCCGATAATCCTCTGATGTAGGGAAGTGCAAGCACTGGCTGTGACGGCTTCTCTTCCTTTCGAGGCTCCTGCTGTCTATTAGCCAAAGTCTTTTCTGCCATCGTTTGGAGTATATACATTAGCCTTTATATAACATCACTGTAGGTAATGCAGGTACTCAGCCTAATTGAGTACCTGAATTTTGTTTATCTGTGACACTGTGGATACGCTAATTTGAAAACCGGTGAGTAAACTAAATCGATTTGATCATTTAACAGATTGCACCCGCAATGTTTATGCTTATGAATTTACAAAGATTCCAAATAATTGAGTTTGCATCCCTTCCTTGCTTAGTGAAAAATCTCCGTATCGTTTAGATTCGGTAACTTGTGGTTGCATCCCAAGGAATGGTTTGAAAAAGTCGAATAATTTTTATCTAGTCTGAAGGACCTTTCATGTTCAACATACCATTTTGAAAAATTTCGACAACATTGTCCCACATAAACACCACTTCCACATTGTTTAGTTCTTTAAAGAAACCCGAAATTATCTCCATTCTTTCATCAAAATATGTTAGAGTTACCCATTTCTTGATTTCTGATTGTCTGGGGGTATATTAATTTGTAACTGAATTTACGGTTTTGTTTTCTTAATAACTTCTGGATTGTGTCTGCTTTGAAACAATTATTTTGGCCTACCTGTGTAATTATTTCAATCTCCCAAGCTAGACAAAGGTAGTGAGAATACTCTGTGCAACAGTGAATTGTAGGCTGCTAATTTAGGACTGTCTGGATAGAAAAAATCACTTGTGATGGTAATATGTGTATAGCTAGGTTTTCTGAATATATTGAACTCAGATTTATTCTGATGGTGTGTAACGGTCAGGTCTAAGAAATTTATCTGTTTCTCTATCTCTGTTTCGAGTGTGAACTGAATGTTTCTATTGAGATTATTCATGAATGTCATAAATTGGTTCAGCTGTCGTGTAGTACCTCTGAAACAGGCGAGAATATCGTCTACATATCTTCGTTTCTGTTATTCCGTGAAAATGATTTTAGTATCTAAGAGGAAATTTTTCATTTAATTTTAACTATTTTTCGTTGGGTCTCACTTGATGATATTTAGAATGACTGATTCAATTTTCTGGATATAAGTTTCTCGTTTAAGAATAACGATGACATTCGATTTATCAGCTTTCGTAAAAACAAAACTTTTTTTCCTATTTTTTGTTGTATAGTTTTTATTATGCCTGTTTCTGTACGGTTTGCTAATGAGAATGGATGGTTTTGAATTACTTCATTCATTTTATATAGCGCTGTATCTTGTATTATCTGTCTGTTTCAATGCAACAGCTGTATCTGTTATTAAGGTATCTAAACTGCTTTTATTAATTATTTTTGGTGTATATTTCGGTTCTTTGCACATTGTTGAAAGTTCCTCTTTGCTAAACTTTACTTTGGTCAAGTTGATGATTTTTTCGCTGAACTGGTTCGACTGATTAGTTTTGTATTATGTTTTATACCTAACTTGGTTATAAAAAATGTTTTCAAATCAGCTTATCCACATTGTCACAGATAAACAAAATACAGGTACTCAATTAAGCTGAATACCTTTGTTATTACCTAAAGAGGTGTTCTATAAGGACGAATGTAATCACTCATTTTTAGTTTTTAGTTTGAAAATGTCCTTATAGGAAAAAACTGCAGTAAAGTTTTTTACAAATAAAAGTGGTAAAATACATACACCTGCGACTTGAGAAAACCTCACAAGAAAAAGTCTAGCAGGGTTAAATCGCACGATCTCGGTGGCCAGTTGACATCACCTCCACGTGACATGACCATGCCCTCAAATCGCTCGTGAAGAATATCCAATGTGGCATGAGCTGTGTGGCACGTAGCGCTGTCCTGTTGAAACCACACGTCGTTGGTGTCCATCAGATCATCCAATTCAAGTCAAAAGAAGTTGGTAATCATCAACTTATAGTATAGATGAAGTAACCTTTATTGTGAATACCTAAAGCTATCGGCATCTCAAAGGTCTAAAAAACCAATACAGATAAATAATGCCGCTGCGAACTAGTCCACGTGGTCTGAAGAATTGGCGGTTCGTATTGGATAATTTTTTACTAACCGGGTTTTGTGATTGGCTGAAGAGTCATGAAATTAAATTTGAAATGATGTTACGATGACGAATAGAATGTGGGGATGAGTATTGACGTTGTGTCGTCAATTTTCAGTTCAAGAACTGATCGCGATTTAAGTGTTGAAATTCGATATTGGTGCAGTTATAATTACATACATTTTTGTTATCTGTTTAAAATGTGGCGTCATTGGACAAATACTAATAGTCATAACGAGTGTGATACCAACGCATACTTTTTCCTGTTTAGTGATTCCAACAGCAATAGTGAACAATGCGAAAAAGAAATACCAGTGAATAAGATTCGAATGCATTTGAATATTGAAATACAGGTATGTTTCAATGTATATAAGAATCTACATTTCAAGTTTGGTTTCGAGGAAAACAAACTATTACAAGCAACATCAGATTTGACCGAAATTCCTTTCTCATATAAGCGTAAACTAGTCAAAAAAAACCTTTTGAACGCAAGACGCGATGTGATACGGGATTACCAAAACCTTCAGATGTTCATATAATAAAATCATTGAAAAAACAATATACGACTGTTACTAAAGCAATGAGATTCCTACAACTGAAATCATAAGGAAGAAATTGAATACATCCGGCCATAACGTCAGCTGCTGTGACAAAACTCTTCAAAATTGGATAAAGAAACTAGGATTTAGATTTAAAATAGAATAGTGAAATTGCGTGAAAATACTTAGAATAAATATCTAAATATAGACAAGAAGAACAGCAAATTTTCTATTTGGACGAAACTTTGTATAACACGACATAGTTACGAAAAGGTGGACTGATGGTTCGACAATGTGTTCGCCTAACATGCCTGCAAACAAAGGATCGCGACTAATTATTGTGCATTGTGGAGGAAGTAGAGGATGGGTTCCAAATTCTTTGAAATTATTTGAAAAAAAAAACCTGAGGACTGCAATGTTGACTATCGTAAGAACATGAAAGCTGATATTTTTAAGGAATGGTTCGAAAACACGTTGATCCCAAATTTGGATGCGAATAGTGTAATCGTTCTTGACAACGCTTCCTATCGTTCGCAACAGCTCATCGAAGTAACGAATAAAAATTCGAGGAAAGATGAAATACAAAGTTTTTTAATGAATGACAATTTTTATTTTGAAGATAACTATACCAAAAACCAACTACTTGAAGTTTTACAGACAAAAACATTTGGAAAAGTATATGCCCTTGAGAGTATTGCTGAAAAGTATGGACACACCATATTGAGACCTCCACCCAATTTTTGTGTTTTCAATCTCATCGAGTTGATTTGGGGGAAATCGAAACAAAGCATCAGACATATGGACTATATGAAGATTGGACACTTCCATATTAATGGTGGAAATATGGAAGAGGAATTATTGGGTGCAGGCCCAAGTCTCGACGCAAAATTCGCCAAGTTGTGTTCTGTGAAAGGCTAAGTTTTTGTAAGCGACGCGAAATCGACTGCTTCGGATTCTCCTGCACACTCTCACAGACAGCGGCAATGTTTTCGGCAGATCTTGCGTTTCGTCGATGTACGTGTTTATCGATCGACTGAACCAGTGGACTCAAATTTATCCACCACATTGCGAATAGTCCTCTTGGTAGGACGATTATGGCGACCATAAAATGGGCGAAGCACTCGGTACGTTGCTCGAACAGAACACCCGTTTTGATAAAACAATTTTATTATTTGCACGTGTTGTTGAATGGTATATTCGTTCATGGTGATTTGACAAAACAGACAGAATAAATGATAACTAATTTGACAGATGTAGCTTTAACAAGATGGCCGTTTTCAATTGTCAAAGTTCGAAAGAACCTGTTGGAAGATCCGTTACTTTTCGATAAGATGTTTCATGTGTTTTATGACTTTTTCCAAATCATTGCTGTACCACTCAAAACACTTAGAGTTTCAGAAAAAGGTAATAAACGAATACATTTTCTCTCTAGTCACCTGTCACCTGTGCCATTGGCGGTAGAACAGAAAAAGTCACTTCAATCGCATACCATGAAGTGATGGTGAATTATGTAAAATGTCTTGCCGATAAACGAGTTCTTTTCGTGAGTCTCCGAAAGTTTTTTCATCATCCATTTTTGTGAGTTATTCATAAACTCCGAATAAATTTACGAAACATCCATCACAATAACTTTTCAGAACCTCTCAAGCCCCTCGCAACTGCTTTCAATATAGTCAAATTATTTTCGCGCTATCACTTTCCTGTCGAACCGCGTCTGGAAAAAGGAAAATTCACAAAGGCTCCTTATCGTTTTTGAACGTTTCTCGTCAGGTCTGGAGAATAATTCGTGAAACTTTGATATTGGACGGCGAAAGAAATGTAGTAAAAAATACGGCTACGATACTGTTCTTAATGAAATAAAATATTCACTGATTGTTAGAAAATATTGGCACTCGTAAAATTTCGCCCAAATTTGGACCCTAATATTCTGATAAAACAAATTAGTCCCACTACGACATGTCTGTCATCAATACATCTATGCGTCGGCTCTTAATAAATGAATGGTACGTTTATTCAGTAACCTTATTTATTGAATGCTACTTCAAACAATTTCTAATCATCACACTTATTTCACTGTCACTTGTCGCTCTCCCAAACTTAGCCGCTTTCTGAACTCATCTACCTTTGCAACTTGATGCCATCTTATAGAAAATGGTCAAACGAAAAGTATCTACATAGCTTTTCAGGCCTTAGTGAATTTTATGTGCTCGGACAGGTCGATTTCAATTTAGAGGCTGAAAGATTTTCCGTGTATTGTCATTCTTGTCACTTTTAACCCCTAGCAGAGTTGGGCTGCAAACTCCTAAATCTCCAATGGAAATAGGGGCCGAGTAATACTGTGAAACGGAAGAAGGAAATATTAAGAGCAGATAGTTGTTGGTTCACAGTTGGATCAAAAACACCTTCCGGTTCTGGTACAGGTGTTTTCAGTCGCAGACCCAGGACAGAGATATCAACCTGCCTAGGAACCAATGCGACTGTATTTCAAGCGAAAATTTACGCTACTGAATTGTGTGCGGAGAGATTGGAAGAATCCAACCTAATACACAAGTCAATAAAAATATTCTCGGATAGTCAAGCGGCGTTGGAAGCTGTTGGCTCCTACCGAGCAACGTCTAAATTGGTAGCAAATTGTCAAAAACTACTCTCCTCGGTAAGAAGACTCATCAGATTGTCTGCAGTCTGGATTCCTGGCCATACTGGCCTGGAAGGCAATGAGGCTGCTGACTCCCTTCCAAAGGAGGATACTACAAGCAGCTTCATCGGACCAGAACCTGTCATTGGTATCGCTTTAGGCTGCGCCAAGCAAAGATTGAACACCTGGATGGCAAGAAGATTAATGAACTTCTGGCAGAATCTTCCAGGATTGGCTCACTTCAAGACGTTTATTCGCCCTTCGAAGCTTGATACCAAACAGTTGTTGGACTACATTAGGTATGAACCCTGATGTCCAACAGGACTTCTTACAGGTCACTGTCATTTGAATAGTCATATGCAGAGACTAGGACTGGAGTGTGTCGCCTCGGTTTGGAAAATGATGAAATAGCAGAGTACATACTTTGTGCCCGCCCCGCTGGGGACCGAATCAGATTTTTAATGTCCGGCAGAGCCGTACTCTTAACATCTGACCTGAACGGCCACTCACCATACAAACTAATCGGCTTCGTTGAGAAGCTGGGTTTATTTGGTCGAGTGTGAACAGGTGTGACCAACAATAAACCCTTACGGGTTGCGGTGAAGGGTCTAATAGACCCACTCACTTCGGACCTAACCTGATACTGTGAAATAATACTGTGGAGTAATACCAACAATGATCTATACCTCAATTGAATCGAAAATGGAATTGATAACGCAGTCATATATTTCCAGAATCAATGAACAAGTTCACTTATTGCAAGTTCCAATTATGTCATTGGTTTATTATAACGTCAATTTAACGAGTTATGAAAATGTGACCCATTTACTTCAATATAATAATACCGATTATGTTTTTATAAATTTCGAGCATTATGCAGCACATCACGAGTTATGCGTTGACGAAAACAATCCATGGAATCGGGCTTCGTAGCAAACCATTGATTTTTCAAGTAACCTCTAAGAAAACAGTCCAATGGTCATGAATCGGACGAACTAGCAGGACCTTCAATTGGACCTCTCCGTTCAATCCACTGCAATACAATAATACAGATTCGTTCAAATATTTTCCGAACAATGTGCAGGAGATCAGGTGTTAGGCCAATTCATCGTCCAGGAAACCGATTATTTGAAATGTATCTTAAAGCCAGAACATTAGTGCGGAGTCACTTCATATTGTTGCAAATTAAGCCGACCAACATTATTATTTTGGTCATCTTCGATATTTCTGTTATCAAACGGTCAATCGAATTTTTAAAGGAACAGTTCACCAGTCAAATTCCCAGGAATCCGGGAATGGAAATTTGTCCTACAATATGATTTCCTAATATGCCTCACCAGATGTTCATTTCCAGTGAGTTTTAGGTATGAACACAAAATGACAGTAACTGCAATCATATTCAATGATCAATAGAATGTTCATCAAATGAAAAATCTATGCGGATCTAGCTCATTTCTTCACAAAAGTAATTTTGGTCAAATCATTAACGTCAACTAGTTGGCGAGTACTTGGGGATGATCTAGTGTAGCAGGGCCAAAATATTGACTTCTACAGCTTCTAACCTGGTGTTACGCTGTGCTTGATAGAATTGTTTTTCCACACTTAGCAGCGGTAGTAGAGTTACCATAAAAGAAGAAACGCAAAAAATTCAGTATGGCATTTGGTCCTGATAGTATACCAACTTTTTTGGCATTATATATTGAGCCACTTGAATCTTGATCCATTTGAAATTCGATAGCATTCAGTAAATTCAATTTTCCCTTTTATATCGAAAAATTTTCAGGGAATGAAGGAGTCTTTTTCTGTATTCCGATTGAAAAAGACAACTTCAAACACTGAAAAAGCTGACTATTGCCAAACTGTTGTCACTGACTACATTTTTTTCAAATTTTCATATTCAATTTTCATCATGAATGGGAAAAATAACTGATAATCTGAGTATACCTACATCAGTTACTTCCAAAATTGTATTTCTCGAACATTTGTATTTTCTCTATTGAATAGTTGTATAGGTAGGTAGATAGATATATCGAAAGTGAGCGGATCTATTCAACCATCCACTGCTCACACCCTTTCAAACTATGATAAACGAATTCACCTTCTTAACGAAGCCTATCTTATTTGGTGAGTGATCTTTTAGGCCAGCAGGCAAGGACTGAGGCTCTGCCAAATGTTGGAAACCTGATCTGGTTCGTGGCGGAGCAGGCAGAGGGAATGTATTCTGCTACTAAGGCTTGAATTACTTCGCGAAAAATGATCTGATCTGACAGACCATTGTACATTTTCCTCAATCTAGTGAGGACCTGATCGGCGGACAGTCTGCGACTACACCTTTTCGAACCCGAACAAACAAATCCAGCTTCTAACCGAAGCCTATCTTATTTGGTGAGTGATATTTCAGGTCAGCTGGCAAAAGACTGAGACTCTGCCGAATGCTGAAAACCTGGTGGTAGGTCCTTTTGGAGAAACGCACTCCCATGGCTGAAGGGTTAGTACTCTGCACCCACCACCCAGTAGACGCTCCTCTTATTCTCTCCAGCAACTTGTAACCGTCCAATGTGCAGCTCCGGAATCATAACTGTGGGCCATCTTCTGAAATAGCCTCTGCGTCGATCATATTGGCATACATATTGGTGAATATTGAGGTTGTCTGGTGTTCAAGGTTTAAGATTTCTACTGTAATGACCACAGTAACCTTCCATACGAGGAAAGGTGTCAGCTAAACTAAACAATATCTTAGATTAAGTCATGCAGGGCTTTTTACACCTGTTTGAATAAATTATTGTTTGAGCGTAGGCTTCATCTGTTCAGAAATTTGATACAAGGCAGATTCGTGAGATGTCCATAAGGATTCCAAGACAAGAGTAGCTAGGGAAAGGAGGTCCATTATGTTTATTTCCATACTTTCGGAAGCATGAAATGTTGGGTTTTCCAGGTAGTTTAATTGAAGCCAGTCATTACCAAGAGTTTCGTTTTTATTCGTATCAAAGTTAACATCTTACATCGAAGAGTATATGCACACTAATGATTCATCAGAATCGGGGTTATACAGAATTGGTTGCTCATCACTTATTATCTAATTGTTATATATTTGAACTGCAAACAGTTCAATGTACTGAAAAGGTTGCAGTAATACATAATTAGGTCGAGGTGAGTTTAATGAACCTGCAACGTTTCTATACGTAGAATTGTGGAAAAGACAATTGAATATAATACGAATTTGGTAAACTATTTGAAATGTAAAATATGTGACTTAAATCTTTATCACACCTCCCTTGGCAAAATAAAAAGAAAAGTTTTTTTTAAAAAAAGTTTTCTTTTTCTTCTAATCACTAAAACTAAATCTAATTACAGTATCGAATCTAATTATACTATCACTCAGTTGTAATATGGTTTCACTCTGTTTTTATGCACTGTCACTTCTTTATTGTCCACTTTAATCACTATATTCGGGTGTTCGTCTCTTATCACTGAATAAGGACCCTTAAAAAGTTCTAGCATTTTATTAGTAACATTATTTTTCACTAAAATTAAATCTCCTACTCTAAACTCATTACTAGGATTACAGTACTCATCATATCTCTCTTTTCTATTTGTTTTACATTTTAACAAATTATTTCTTGCATCGGCACATGCTCGCTGAAGACGGTGTTTCAGTTCTAGAGGATAGTTATCAAAAGTATACAGAGGATCAATATTTTCACCAATGTTAGTGGGAAGTTTCGGTAAATGCCCAAAAACTAGCTCGTAAGGAGAATATTTTGTTTCAGTATGAACCGTTGTATTGTACGAAAAACACCAAAAAGGAAGCCAAGTGCTCCATGCAGACTTAAATTTAGATGTCTGCATTCTTAGGTACGCGCCTAGATGTTTGTGTGAATTTTCTAAGGATCCTATTGTCTGTGGGTGATATGCACACGAATTGAGTTGTTTTATATCAAGTAATTTACATATTTCGGCGAATACTGAATTTATGAATTCGGTACCCTGGTCCGAAAGAATTTGTTTCGGAATTCCGTATCGTAAAACAAAATTATTAACGAATGATTTCGCTACGGTTACTGCTTCTTTATTTGGTAGTGCAAATGCCTCCACAAATTTTGACAAGTCGCATTGTAATGTCAAAATATATTTATTGTTCTCAATGTCTTGTTCGATAGGTCCTACTAAATCTAAGGATATTTTCTCAAACGCGTATGATGCTGTTGTTGTTATATTCAGGGGTTCTATAAATGGTTTAGAGTGTTTGTATCTTTGGCAGTCATCGCAAATTTTTACAAATTTTTCTACGTCATTGTACAGTCCCTTCCAATTGTAATACCTTTTGATGTTGTTATACATTCTATTGATACCTGCGTGACCTCCTGTATGTAGAATGTGAAAATCATTTAAAATTAATTGTCTAGTTGCTGAATCGTTAATGATTTGGCAGTTGTTTATGAATGTAATTTTTGTTTTCGACTTCTTGAAGATTTTTGAAATATATTTAATTATATCTGCAGATAAATTGTTATTTTTATCGATTGATATTTCTGGAATATTTTCTTGTCCGGACAACTTTTGACAGTCTTTCAACATCTCTCGAAGATATAATGCTGAGCAAGAATCTGTCTTATTTAAATATATAATCTGCAAGCTTGCGTCATAAATTAAATAATCGTTCATGAACTTAAATTGTTTTTCTGACTTCCGTAGTGCATTGAATTGTTGTGAGCTCAATATTTTCAATTCAGTTACGTTATAAGGCTTTTTCAAAACTTCGACAATTCCGGGGTGATCAGTCCTAGTTTCATCGTTTACACTCGGGTTATCCAGCAATCTCTTTGTTCGTGAACGTGTTATAACATTCACAGAGGCATCAATTTTTCTGGACATTTCTTTCAAGTTGTCAGATGGTATTTCTACTCGAGAAAGAGCGTCTGCAACGTTTGAATTGCCCTTAACGTACTGTACTACATAGTCATATTCATCTAAAACAAGTCGAAATTTCGTCAGTCTACTAGACGGTTGATTTGAGCCGTACAAAAATATAAGAGGCCTATGATCGGTCTGTATTACAAATTTTCTTCCATACAAATATGGTCTGTAATGTTTCACTGACCAAACTATAGCTAAAAGCTCTAGTTCAATAATGCTATAATTTCTTTCTGCTTTATTTAATGTTCTACTGGCATATGCAATTGGTTTATTGTCTCCGTTACAGAGTACTCCTGAAATTGCTATTTTTGAGGCATCAGTTTTCAGTATGAAAGTGTTTTCAGCTGAAAAATCTGGGTATTGTAAAACTGGAGGTGATGTTAATCTTGATTTCAAATTTTCAAATGCTTCTTGACATTCATCAGTCCAGATAAATTTTTCACCTTTTCTAGAAAGTTTGTTCAGAGGTGATGTTATATGAGCAAAATTTGGAATAAACGACCTGTAATAATTAGCAAAAGCTACAAATCGTTTCGTTTCCTGTGCGTCTTTGGGTACTGGATATTGTTGTAATGCCAGAATTTTTGACGGGTCGGGAGATACTCCTGACGCTGAAATTTTATGACCTAAATAAATGATTTCTTTTCTGAAAAATTGACATTTACTTGGGTTGAGTTTTAAATTTACCTTTCGCAACCTGTGTAAAACTTTCGTTAAATTTTTGTTGTGATCCATTAAACTATTTCCCAGAATAATAATATCGTCTAAGTAAACAAAACAACATTCAAAATTTAAACCTGTCATAGCCATAGTTAAAGCCCTTGAGAATACACTGGGACTTACTTTCGCACCCATTGGCAATCTGGTCATTTGATATTGCCCTGTATTCGTGGTGAAAGCTGTATACTCTCTAGAAGCTGGGTCGAGTTCAATTTGGTAATATCCTTGTGCTAAGTCAAGATGGGAAAAATAAATTGCACCGGAAAGTGAATCTAAAATCTCATTAATATTAGCAATAGGAAATTTTTCGTCTTTAAGACATTTATTTAGTAATCTATAATCAATAACAACTCTCCACTTGCGTTCCCCATTTTCGTCCGATTTTTTGGGTACTATTAGTAGTGGTGACGACCATGGAGATCTAGCAGGTTCTATTATTTTATCGTTTAACATTTTTTCAATCTGTTTTTCAATTTCCAGTTTTTGTGATTGAGGTAGTCTGTATGGTTTTGTGTACACGGGGTTTGTGTTTTCGTTGAGTTTAATTGAATGTTTATAAATGTTAGTTACTGAAAGTATATCATTGGGTAAATGGAAAACGTCCGCGAATTTCGCACAGATATGGTCGAGTGCTCGTTTTTCCTCTCCATTTAGTCCGTCTTTACAAATTGATTTTAAGACTTCTTCCACTCGTTGAACGGATGAAACATTCATGTCGTTGTAAGAAATAATTTCGAACAATTTGGCGTCAGCAATTTTCGGTGAAAAATTCTTAATTTCTACTGGTTCTTCTCGCGTGTTCAGAATTTTTACTGGAATTTCATTTCCGTCTACCGGTTTTGAAATAGATCCGGCAACAAAGACACCACTGGCTATTTCTTGTGGAAATACTATGCATTCAAAATTTTTGTTTATCTTGAAGTACTTGATTATTTCACAGCGCGGGGGAATACTAGTATTTTTATTGAAGTTGGACTCTATTGGAATTGTAAATTTATTCCCATAAACTGTGAAAGAAAACTCAAAATTTTCATAATCTATGATTGCTGAGTATTTTTTGAAAAAATCTGCACCTAAAATCCCTTGTATGTTATTGTCAAATGATTCTATTATAAAGAATTTATGTGTGAACTCATTTTTGCCGGCTTGTAAAGGTAAGTATAATGACCCTAGCGTATTTGTTGACCCTGAAATTCCGTCGATTTTTATTGTGTCTGAATAATCTATTGTAGACAAGTGTCTGTTTACATGTTTGTGGAAAAGTGCGCTAATCGATGCACCTGAGTCGAGAAGTAAATGAATTTCCTGATTATTGTAATTGAATCTGACATAGTTTAAATCGTGTATATCAAAGTTAGCATAATTTTTCAGACTATTGGCCTCGAAAAAATGTTTGCTCTTGTGAGCTGTTTTGATTTGATTCCTCGTTTTCTACACTATTTACTAAAAACATATTTTGTCTTCTGTTGTCTCTTCTAATATTTTGATTTTGTTGGGGACGATAATTTGGTGAGTTTTGAGAGAAACGATTTCTATTCATAGGGTTGTTTTGTCTGTTAACACTATTGAATCTCCCTCGAAAATTGTTGTTTGGGATGTACCTTGTATTGTTATGTCTGTTCGAACTGTTTTGATACCTGTTCCCGTTTTGTCCTCTATATCTATTGTTAAAATTTTTGAAATGATGATTTTGTTTACTTCGAATATGAAACATAGTCGGTGGTTGATGGTTGTCTTGTGTGAATTCGTCTTTTGCTCCATTAATTGCGTCTGTCAGTGTGTTGTAATTCCGAGCTTTTATAATAGTTCTAAGTTCTGTATTTTGTATACCTTTTGCGAAAACGTCAATTGCTAGTTTTTCATTCTCTTTCCTGAAAATTTCAATAGAATCTGTGTTGTCACCTGCCTGAGCTAAAGTAAGATCTGACATTAATGTTTCTATTGATCTTCCATATTCATCGATACTTGAGTTACCTTGTTTTATATTTTGTAATTTAGCCGAAAGTGTTGGAGCTGATTGCTTTGGCAAAAAGTTAGTTTTTAAATCTTTTAATAAATTTGCGGCAGTGGTATAATTGTTTTTCATTCGGATTTTATCTCTGTGAGATATGCAAGCTTTAAGAACATAATTTATTAAAGATTGTTTGCCTAACGTATCTAACGTAGGTTCATATAATTCAATTCCCTCTATTAACTGATACACGCCTTCAGTTGTGCCATTTAATTTTGGCAGTAAGTTAGCTGCTGTTTTGAAATCAAATTTGTCTCCACTCATGATTATCTCTGTAATCAAAACTGTATCTATATTAGTGCTAATATCTATTTTCCTAACTGAACTGATCCTATCATCCAAAATATTTTTTACTCTAGTAGATACTTTCTCTAATCTATGTAAATATAATTCTACTTGAGCAATTTCATCCTTAGTTGGCCCGCTATTATTAAACTTATGAACTAATTTATTAATAAGTGAATTAATATTTTCTAACCTCTGATACCGTCTCTGCGTAGCTGCTTCACTTCGTTTTTCGTAAGAATCTTTGCGAAGATTTTCTTCAAATTTCATCAGTTGTTCTTCAGCTCCTGTGAACTCCTTCAGAATATCTTTGCTGCTCATGAGCCCTGGATACTAGCGTATTCTAATATTCTCTTTTTCAGTTGGAATTAATACCTTCTCGAGACCTTCGAAGTTCGCTTAACGCGATTTGTCGTTCCATTGATTTTTCCATACCATCTCGCATTTTCCTCCATATAAAATAAATAATAACAATTGCGATGAATATTAAAATTGGAATTATCATTCCGTCGGTGTGTGTAAATTCGGTGGAACTGGATTGATTTGCATTATTTGATCCCGTGCCAGTAGCTTGTATCTGCAGTCTTTCTTCGTTTGTAACTTTTGATCCACACATTTTTAACTATTTGGTTTTTTCTCTTCACACTTGTTGGACTGGACTGGCAGGATCGCCATGAAATGTTGGGTTTTCCAGGTAGTTTAATTGAAGCCAGTCATTACCAAGAGTTTCGTTTTTATTCGTATCAAAGTTAACATCTTACATCGAAGAGTATATGCACACTAATGATTCATCAGAATCGGGGTTATACAGAATTGGTTGCTCATCACTTATTATCTAATTGTTATATATTTGAACTGCAAACAGTTCAATGTACTGAAAAGGTTGCAGTAATACATAATTAGGTCGAGGTGAGTTTAATGAACCTGCAACGTTTCTATACGTAGAATTGTGGAAAAGACAATTGAATATAATACGAATTTGGTAAACTATTTGAAATGTAAAATATGTGACTTAAATCTTTATCACAAGCATCCAAAAGTATGGTGTCATATAAATGAATTTTTATCAACCTCTCTTTTGAACCACTTTTTTTAAGACAAAACAGAAGCACTACAGTAAAATTCTTGAAGCGCTCTAAGAACGGTGCCAGTGCAAAAGTAGCGATTCACATTGGATTTGAATTACCGGAGATTGAATTCATTTGCAAAAACGTTCTCAGGAAGTTCATTCCACATAAACACAGTTCTCCAAATGGAACAGTTCTCAAACAGTGAAGTTCGAGGTGTACTGAGTTGAGCGTTTAAACGATGAGCAGCCACAATCCATCGCGTATTTCTGATATGTACCACTCTTGGTGGAATCAAATGAGCCAAGTCATTTGAACACTTCCCGTGAAAGTATCTGTAGAAGAGAGACAAATCTCCAACCCTTCTTCGATGTTACAGGCTATCAAGGTTGCACGTGATATTCGCGTCTCCAATCAGGCGGATGGCTCTTTACTGGATGGAATCCAGCAACTTCAGGGTATGCTTAGGGGCAGAACTCCATACATGAGTACAATACTCCAAAAAACGTCTGATCTGAGCTTTATAAAGCATCAAAAGTTGCTGAAGTGTGTATAGTTTTCTGGTTCGGAAAAGTGTTCCAAGCTTTCAAGAAGCAGCCTTTGCAATTCCAGCGACATGATTATGCCAAGACATATTGGTGTCTATTTTAATACCCAACAAACTTATCGAAGCAGAAAGCGGGATTGTCTGACTTGACATTATTATATCCTGTTCGGAGACATTTATCTTCTTGGAGAAAACCAATGCCTGGGTTTCGTAGCATTGAAATGAACCTGGTTACTTTCACCCCAATTCGAAATCATTTCTAGATCCTCATTTACGATATGCAATCTCCTCCTGCCGATGAAGATGTATATCCGCAGCCGATGTCATGGAATCCAAATGGAATGACGAGACGAGTGTCCTGTCATCAGCAAAGCAATATATTGGTGAAAAGCGTATATAAAAACCGTTTGGTAGTTTTTGAGTTTATCGCGTCCAGACAAACAGACAGGCATGGTGAGGGACTTCAATTCATAATATGTATTGATAGATGGCAAAATACGTATAACGCTCCACATCTTCAGTTTTCTTTTGTGAAGAAAGTAATTCATTCAAAAGCCATATAATTTTCAAGAATAGTTCATCTCATTTCAAGCCATCATCCATTCTAGAATTCAGTCTAGCCAACCTCTATTTTTTGTTCGTGGTAATCGAGCACCGCCTGCAAAACTATTCAGCACACATTCCAGGGCCGGGGCAGGTCTGCGCACGTGCGACCTACCTCAACCCACAGACGCTTGTAGCCGCGCCTAGCTACGGCGGCGCTTTCCCTTTCCGGGACCTTCCGGAAAAGGCTCGATGGCGACGCTTTCCACCCGCATTTTCACTTTTCTCGCTTGGAACTGCGCCACGGAGCGGCGTGGAAATCGATATTGTGGGGGTTTGTATAATATAGTTCATGATCGTTGATCGGGGTTCTGCGAATCGGATTATAATAGTGTATGGAGTCCACTTTAGTGATTAGCTGATAGAACAATTGACTGATGAGTGACCATTAGTAGTATTCAATTCAATAACTTATTATATATAATGGAAGAAAAGTGTATTAATACAAAATAAAGGAGACTATTGACTGAGTATTTGGGTTGAAAAAAAAAAGAAGACTACGAATATAACATTTTGGAATATAAAAAGTATTGATAACCACCAAACAGTACTGCCTGCTAATGAGTCACTAGTCAGACTAGACTAGTAGTTTATTTCAAGTACTTTCACGTGTTGTGAATACGTCATCGACCGCTGATCGGGAAGAATCCTTGAGAAACAACAATTATGAGCATCCGCAAGAACTCAACTTAGAAATTCCAGCCTTTGCGCAGTTCAAAGCTGTCTGTGGAGGGCAACCCACAGATAAATCCTCAAGAAATTCGAAGGACTCTTATAGGTTAGAAAATGTTGAACTGAACATATATTGGTTGAAAAGGCTACCAATAACCCAGTATCATCTGGGCAAAGCTTTTAATTTATAACCCAATGGTTATGGATGGGTCTGTCGATTGTCGTACTTTTTTTATCTAAAAAACTAATATTTTTGGTTTCCAAGGTATTGTAGGCCAATAACATGCTTGAAATACTATTTCAATTGTTTACTGGCATTTCAGACGATCCAATATTCTGAAGGATATATGAGCAGAAAGATATACATAACAAAGGATACAACATCGCATGAGCTCATGAGATATCTCGAACAGCTGATACCGCTGTAGAGAACTTGCTTCACCATAATATCTGATTGTACTACAGTTCAAACTGGATGTGGATGATATTGAACTTCATAGCTCAGAAAAAAAAATCATCGGTCCTTGAGAGTAGTGGAGAAGTACACGCATGCTATCTGTAACAAATTTGGGATAGACGAATATACAAAGGTTCAACCCAAAAGAGATCGATGAGAAGAATACCAAGAAAATTTGCAACTCGTAGACGGACGCATTCTACATCATCCAAATACGGGAGAAATGGATACTCACCTTGGAGTGAAACAATGAAATGCCAGAGAGGTTATGGTAGTGAAGGATTCTCGCCACGCAAGTATCAGCACAAACTCCGACAGATCTAGTCATCGGAGAATAACAAAGTTGCTTCTACTGATGACTACCGTTCGAAACGCACCTACTTTTTTGGAGTAGTGAAGTACACTCGAGAGAAGCTGTATCAACTCGATGAAAAGTTCCATTAAAATCTGGTACTGAGGCGTTTCTTCCCAACTAAAGACTACACCTATGTCTTATTTATAAACATTAGACTTATCGGGAGACCTAGTCTTATCCTTCCGCAGATCAAGTGGATTGAGGTCGGAGACCGACGAATTAATTCGAAGATGATTCTCGATATTTCGGATCACCGTAGTCGCGAGGTGAGTATTGAGATTCCTGACCTCAAATGCATTATATGTCACGAGGCACCAGAGCCCCTTATACATTTTTTGTAGGGGATTTAGGCTCTCTACCAATATCCATCAAGAAAATTCAATATTATGTACGCTGTATTACCATCTCCAATACTTGCACAGTATTGTTAAAACTGTTGAAATATCGCGGTTAGCTGTTAAAAACCCATAGACTCTACCCAGTCCACTCTGTTGGAATTGCTGTTTTGATTATTAGGGATATTGGTGGAATTATGCCTTCTCTACTCTCCAACCTCTTGATCGTATCGGCTTGCTGTCGTATAGCAGAAAACAGGAGAGAAGCAGAATCCTGCCATTTTGGCTCGCTGTCTTGAAAAAACATTCGGGTACCACATTCTTGGTCGCCATACTCACTTTCACCAAAGTGTGGAGACGTATGGGTTAGAGCTCTGCGTAAAGAAACTGACCAACAACTAATGTAGTCCTCCTGGAGCGTTACAGTAAGACGGTGTTCGTCATTGATATTTCGGCTCAGGATGAGACTGATATTGAACAAAAAAAATGAAGAGCAGATAAAATATAGAGGTTTTCTATTTTAAATCCATATACCCTACCCAGACCACTCTTTCGAAATGGTTGTTTTGATTATTGGAGATGCTGTGGTGTAATGATGCTTTTCCTTTCCTCAAACCTTGCGAGGCTTGCCGCAATATGGCAAAAACAATGGCAGGACAAAAGCAAAAGGTTCCATTCTTGGTGCGCTGTTTCCCTGTAAAGGGGAATTTAATGATACTTTTGTAAGTGAGCTGTCGTACTTGTCTATCTGCATTAAATTGTAGATTCATTTGTAACAATTTCAACGAATTATCCACATTCGATAATTTTTTTCATATTTACCACTTTCATCTTTTTCTATGAAAATAACAAATTGTTCACATTTAGTAATAAACACAGTTATTATTACTTCTGTTACGTTTCCAATATTTTTCTCCATTATAAATAATGAAACTATCAAACTGACCAGTTATAAACTAGAGCCGAAATACAACGCATTTATGATTAAGCACCAGATAGCGCTGTTTCGACCCACTATCACTAATATCATCAGTGAGGCAAGGCTAGACTTAATTCTCTTCAAAGAACAAGCCTAAGTAAGTTAGAGCGATGACAGAGATTGAGCATGGGTGTGACGTTTGACTTGTTCCGCAATTGTCAAAGTCATCAGGCCGTAGGTGCCACTGGGTCCTAAAATTCTTAGTCCAGCCGCTTTCTTGGCTAAAGAGTCGTCAATGCAATTACTCCTGTCGTGCCCTTCAACCCACCTCAGGATAAGGTTACTATCGACTGAGGCTTTGGCTAAATCTTGGTGGCACTCTAGTACTAGCCCTGAGGTAACACGTCGTTTGTTCAAGGCTAATAGGGCTTGTCTGCTATCAGTGCACTTTGTTATGTTTTTGTCAGAAATTTCCTTCCTGGTTATTTCTTTTGTGCCAATTGAGATACCAGCCAGATCTGTTTGGACCACGCTGGAATTTTTCCCATTCCCTACTTAATCCTTAGGCTTAGTGATGTGGAGTACACTCCACATCCTGAGACTTCTTTGGTTTTTGAGCCGTCTGTATATATGCGTATTGCATCTGTAGTATCTGACTCAGTGTTCTGTTTTATTTGTATTTTGTAGGGTTTATTTAACATAAACCTGGGTTCAATTGTATCACTGGTTGCCTGCAGCAGAGGTTGTGCAGTAAACGCTCCTCGCCATAGGCTCAGCCTCAGTTGACCCATTCCTACTTCGAGGTTTACACCAGCCGTGCGTAATCGCAACATGGCCATCAACGCAACCTCCTCAACGTACAGGTCCAGAGGGGTCAGACCAGTAATTAATTTCATTGCCGCGGTTGGTGTTGTTCTCATGGCTCCTGTGATGATTAAACAAGCCAGTCGCTGTATTTGATAAAATTTTCGGGTGGCCGATGTTGTAGAACTTTCGGTTCCCATGCAATAGCTCCGTACGTTAACATAGGTCTTATTATTGCAGTGTAGATCCAAGTGACCACACGGGGTGAAAGAACCCATGCGCGTCCCACTGTCCTCCGACATGGCTCATAAGCCATATATGCTCTTTTTGCTCTACTTTGTAGGTGAGAGTCCCATGTTAGCTTCCTGTCGAGGATAGTACCAAGATATGTCATCTCTTCAGAGAAGTTTAGTTTGCGTTTGAAAATTTCGGGAGGTTTAAGCCCGATAAACTTATTTTCCTGGTGAAAAGGATCATCTCAAACTTCAGGTGTAACCAGACTTTTCAAGTATAAAATAATTATAATTAATGTACCTTTACAGTTTCTAAAACCGTAAGAAAGTTGTAAAAATGTCTCTTCTGTCATTTCTTGATTTTGTTGTTTCAACTTCAACCATTTCACATCAGTTCCAAGTGATACTTCATACGCACAAAATAATAATGATAATTCATCGATAATCGAGAAATAAAGTGAAATTAATGATTTTCTCTTTTGTTTCAGGTAATACCACAATTTGCGATCCGGTTATGTTTGATTCAAACAGCAAGAAGAGGTAGGTTTGTCCCAAGTAAATTCCACAGTAACTCGACGTTTATAGGGTTTTGGGAAATTCGGCGAAATGGACTTGAATTGTCTCCAGTTCATTAACCCATTCTTTCTGCGCCTACACCGTTAGGTATTGGAATATTTCTCTTTGGTAATGGAAAATGGAAACGATAAAGTTTAAACAAAACTAGATTGGATTCGGAATTGGTGGCACAATTTGGAGTGCTTTCAGGAATTATATGTTTTCGGAAAAAACGCAATAACCTTTAGATATGTTTATTGAGAGAATTGAACAATTTTAGGTTCAAATTTTAAGGGGTATATTTTTGAAAGCGATTGATTGATTGATGAAAAATATTTTTTTCTATTCAGTTTGTACTCCAAATATTCGTTAAGGAATTGAAGCAGATAGCATTCATAGGTTTGCTACATAATATAGTATAGAAAAGGGGCGAAGTTTCACTTACACGGAACACTGTCATCGTCAATGGCGGACATCGATGTTTCGGAATATAGAACATTTGTCTTATTGCCTTTTCAACACCAAACTGGATAACATTATAAAATGAAGCAATCAATTCTAGAAATTGCTTCTGGATTGAAATATTTATTTTTTAAACCTTTTATATTTTTAAAATTGTCGTATTCATTCATCCAATGGATAACTGCTTCTAGCATGTACTAATGAACGTATTATATTAGCATTATGCATACCGTGTTAGCAATCACACGTTAAAAGGTAAGACCTCGTTAGTCCTTAGCTCGCACAAGTTTCTCAACTTCTGAGAGATTAACGGAAAAACATATTTTGAACAGATTTTAAACAGATTGTATTGATGAACTTTTCCATGTTGAGCCACTTTTGCCCATCTAATTTTTCAGATACGTGGAAACACCAACGTAATCCGTGAATAAATCCTTCTGAATTCAACTCTCAAGATAAGGATCTTGCAAAAGAAAACTGCATAACAACAAAAGCTTCATATGAAGTTTTGCGCATACAGTGCATTTGTTTAATGAAAAAAAAATAAATAGTAAGGAGGGTCTTGTGACACATTATTTTGGAGCTCCTAACGAATACCTACTTCATAACCCTAAAATATAAAGTCCATATCTTCAGATACTACAAAATGGCGGAACATTTAATAATTTCCTGAAGACGAACACGTTAATATCAATATTTCTAAAAATATTCCTTTTTGTCTGTCATATGACAATTCCAACGACCCGATAAGGTTTGTTGAATTATTTTTTGTTTATAAAAACGAAAAAAAATGTCAGGACGACAATGAACATTATTGTTCAGTTAGAATATTCTCATTTAGTTTTCGGTTTTACTAGTATAGAAAGGTACCACCTGCACAATCTCTAAAATGGTCAATTCTCGTCCATTGGAAGAAAAAATGTAAGCCATTTTTATTTACGGTGCGACGCGACGCGTAACTTTAACGAGACCGAAAGCATTTTCAATGAACGTTTTCCGAATCGTTCTATCTGTAGAAAATATTTGAGGGAACTTGTATCCAAATTCACAACTACCAGTAGTGTACATTACAAAAAGCCCTCAGGTCATCCGTCTATTCCGGAAGAACAGCTAGTGCAAATATAATTGGTGAGATGGTAGTAAATCCTGAACAGTCTACTTATTCCGTCGCGAATGTTTGTGAGGTGTCTACTTCTACTGTGTGGAGACTTTGAAGAGGAATAGGTATCATCCATACAAAATTAAAATGGTACACCAGTTAACTGAAGATGACCTTGATCGAAGAACAGAATTCTGCGAAATCATGACGGAAACCATTGCAAGGCATCCTATCTATCTCCACAATATTTGTTTTAGTGACGACTGTACATGTTTTTGAACGGCAATGTTCACAGACACTGAAAAAATTAACGTTTGGACAGGCATATTAGGATATCATATTGTAGGACCTCTATTTATTGATCTAAATTTAACAGTCGTCGAAGCGAATCCTAATGATTTGATATGGATATTGTATTCCAACAAGATGGAGCACCACCACATTACTCCAAGCAAGTAAAAAACTATTTTTATACTACTTTTCCCGGTAGTTGGATTGGCCGTCGAGGTCCTACAGAATGGCCAGCCCGCTCGCCTGATTTGACAATTTGGACCTTATTCATGGGACTATTTGAAGCAAAAAGTGAACGAAACTGAACCTGATTCAATATTGGATATACGACAGAGAATAATAAATATTTGTAGATATATTGACGTTACTGTGTTCGAAAATGTTCGGCGTGAAATATGGAATAGGCTGTTCATTTGTCAAGAAGTTCAAAGCAACCATTTCGAGCATCTTCTGAACTGACCTCAAGCTTATTACCTCATATTATGTAGTTAACTGTCAATGTACTTACTCAGGTAATTATTTGTTCCTCCATTTTGTAATAGTTGAAGATATTGACATTATATTCTAGGGTTGTGAAGCATTTGTTAGGAGCTTTATAAAGATGTGTCACAAGATCCCCCTTTTCATATAATTTTATCTCCCAGATGGCGCCCAGTCGCCATCTTGAGAGTTTCATTTGTCAATTTCACTTCAAAATAAAGCATTCATGCATCAATTTCATTTTACCAAATTTCAATTTTTTGAGTTGAACCATTCAAAAAATAAAAGAGGGGGATATTAAAGGAATGCATTATAGTGTTCCGTCCTCATCTGTATTCTGAATTTGATTTCAATTTATTATTATTTCTGATATTATTTCTGGTAGTATTTTTCTTTGTATTTGATTTAAATTATTTAGATCGCGATATTACTGTACATGCCTTCATTTGTAAGCACAGTTCGGTTCAATTCCAAATATTTGCTCTGACTTTCCACCAAAATCTTGATTCAAATTTACGTCACAGGATATACAGTCTATGTACATTAATCCTCATATTTCGTATAAGAGTGTAAAAGTGGGAGAAAACAAAAATCATGCACTTGAGATTGCTGAGAAATTCGCATTTTCTCAACACACCATTAATCATAATGAAAAAATTTCGATTATAGTGCATGCCTTGTTGAAGTTGTTTACATCAGTAATATCGGAAACTTCTTAAAATACTTTCATTTGGGCATTTTTTCATCTTCTCGGATAATGATGACCTCTAAAAAACTGTTGTTATCAAGCCAATGAAATCCTAATTAATAACAATTCAATGCAGACAGTGAAATAATTCATTCTTTATTTGCCAGACGTCTGCTTTCTTATAATATTCTCCAGCGTTTATAAATTAACAAAGCAAACAGAATGAGAAATCATACATATTGTATACATCACACTGATAAATGATTCAGAATTCGGCAAAATTCAATGCGTCTGGAAATTTTCACGAAAAAGCCCTCTGGGCTGGAACGTTATCAGACAACAATTCAAAAAAGTTTTCAAGGACAGTGGAATCCTGTAAGAAGGAATATTTCATGAATGATAATTGATCAGGTAACAGAGAGTGCATTGGCAAAATTCCTTCAATTTAGACCAATTTGCCCAAAAATTATTTCCTCCAAATACATTTTGTCTATGAGAAATTTTCATATGGAAGTAACTCAACTTGATTCCTCAATAGAGTATAAACAAACTTGATTTGGAAAAATGAAAAATTCAAAATGGATTTGTTGCCAACATTTAAGAGTTGTTTTCTATACCTTCGAAAATTATCATTCAAAACATGCTGAAAGGGACCATATTGATCACATTATGGACAGATAATATTATGAAGGATATATTAAAGATTATTTTATGAACTTCGAATATTCTGAAATCATTTTTTATTGCACATCTGGAACATAAGACGAACCTACATACAAAATTTCAGCGTCCAAAAATATAGTGGTACAGAGAAACAGTGATGAAAAATAATTTTCATATGTAAACGCGTCCCTGTTATCCTTAGTGGCGGCTCCCACTCGAAATATTCAAAAATTCTTTCTTGTTGCACATCTACAACATAAAACGAACATACATATAAATTTTCAGCCTCCGAAAATAAAGCGGTACGGAGAAACAGTGGTTAAAATGTAATTTTCATATGTAAACGCACCCCGTTCAACTACAGGGGATGCCCCAGATGGAATATTTGAAAAAATCCTATCTTAATGGGCATCTAAGACCTGAGAAGCTCCTATATAAGAAATTTTAGCTTCCTAGGACTCACCAATACGGAGAAACAGAAATGAATGAGTAAGTTTTATGCGAGTGACTTTGAACAATTGAAAACGTGAGTTTGTTGGTGTTTTTTCGAAATTCAGCCCTCAACAACTTGATAAATAAACAAAGCTTACGTTGCTGAGATATATTATATTTGGGTCTTATAACAGATATAAGTTACATCTTCTCATTGAACATACTTACCACTGATGATATCTGCCGCAGTAGCAGGCAAAACGTTTGGTACTTCAGATTCCATTCGACCAAGGCCAATTAGCCAGGACTTCTTCAATCATGGCTCTTATAATGCTAGAACGAGTAATTCTAGTTTTAAGTTTCTTTATTGTCATAGGTTTCGCAACGTGAACTTTCGATATAGCCCTGAAGGAAAAAATCGAGGGGAGTCGAATCCGGTGAACGAGCAGATGTTTTCAACCTATTCCTTAGAGTTCTGAAAACATTTGGGATCCAACATATTGTTGGAAAACAACTGGATTATGAAATTCATCTTGAAGGTTACTACAGGAAAAACCCTTTATGCAGTTTCGATTTGTAATCAAACGTTCGGACATTAACTCACCTTCATTCAATACATGTACTATCTTCAGGTCATAGGGATAAAACTCATGTTCTGAGATATTTCTTTTGGTTGGTTTCAGGCAACTGCTTCTCTAGGACAATGTAGTTTTTCTTCCAGCCTCTCAAACTCTAGTTACATTTCCAGTTGTTTGAAAATTGTCAAACAATTTCAAACAATGTATTGTTGAAAAAACTTCATTTGAACAGACATTTTCTCAGTCGAAACATGAAAATGATTTTATGCGATAGTTTCATTCAATCCATATTCAACTACTGATGCGATATCGTCTATGGCCCTTGTCTCGATCAAATCACATCATCAAGAATACAGAGATTTCAGAATGCGTGTACAATATTGATTTTTGGTTTGAAATTCAGAGATCATGTATCTGAATATTCAATCCCATGGCATAAATTCAGATAGTTCGAGAGATCCTTCTCTTATCAGGCTGTTAGTATCTACAATAATATCGAAGAAAGTATGAAAATGCTTTCTTCGTTATCTTTCAAATATAGATTCAAAAAATTTTGCCTGAATAAACAATGATCTTGAAATCCAGTAACCAAAAAAAGTTCTTTAAAATATTTCCCGTTTTAGTTATTTTTTTAACAGTTTATTCTCAACATGTTAAAAATATTTTTATTTGTATGTATTCACCTATGTATGCTTGGTTGCGTGGAAGATTAGCGATGTATGCTAAACTCCGCCAAGTAAAATAAAGACCATTTATCACATTAATCACACGTTAAAAGGTAAGACCTCGTTAGTCCTCAGCTCGCACAAATTCTCAACTTTTGAGAGTTGTCGTTCGTATGGGGGCGACAGCTAAATAACGGAAAAACAGATTTTAAACAGATTTTTTTTTAATTTTTATTATTATTATTCCCTGAGATATTTTTGACAGATCGGGTTGAACACCCTTTCTGTTTCATAAAAATTACGTCAGGTCTCGGGGTGAATAACAAATGGCTCTGTTTTTTTTTCACTGGAGAATAAAGCTATTCCTCAGTGTCAATAGTGATAGCTGTCAAGTTAACACAATACTCACTGTCAGTAGGGTAACCCGTTGCGGATTCTTTTCTACATAGTCGATCAAAAAAGTCCTAAATCGGAATAAAAACAGAAATGCGGTTTTCTGTCAAATGCTTTAGTTCAATTCTCTTCTAAATACATGACAATTTCTTTTTCTGGCACATTACAAACTTTGTGTAACCCGTGATAACTAACTTTGGAGCTGTTCAATCCTCTTTTGGTTGCAGTTACGAATTATAATTTTTTTAGTTTCATATACCAATAACTTCGCAACCGGTAATCCAAATTCAATCAGTAAAGGAAAATAGAAATATCTTTCGAGCGAAGGGCCCACAGGCCCTCAAACATGAAAAAAACTCTCTACAACTAAAAATGGTAGCCATTATTTGTATACACAAACAGTGCTTTTCTTCAATGTCCCCCTCTCTTTTATTTTCTGAACGGGTCAACTCAAACAATTAAAATTTAGGATATTGAAATTAATGCATGAATACTTTATTTTGAAGTGAAATTGACAGATGAAACTTTCAAGATGGCGACTGGGCGCTATCTGGGAAAAAAATTAAAAGTAAGGGGGGGTCTTGTGACACATCTTTTCGGAGCTCCTGGCAAATGCTTCACAACCCTACAATATAATGTCAATATCTTCAGCTACTACAAAATGGCGGAAATTTTAATAATTGCCTGAATACATTGACATTTAACTACATAATATGAGGTAATAAGCTTGACGTCAGTTCAGAAGAGCTCAAAATG
Source organism: Leptinotarsa decemlineata (assembly GCF_025532065.1). Classification (NCBI taxonomy): domain Eukaryota; kingdom Metazoa; phylum Arthropoda; class Insecta; order Coleoptera; family Chrysomelidae; genus Leptinotarsa; species Leptinotarsa decemlineata. Next base: position 4,273,682 of record NW_027412578.1, read on the forward strand.
GTTGCTTCGAACTTCTTGACATATGAACAGCCTATCCGATTTTTCACGCTGAACATTTTCGAACACAGTAACGTCAATATCTCTACAAATATTTATTACTCTCTGCCGTATATCCAGTATTGCAGAAGTTTCGTTTTCGTACACCTTTTGGTTCAAATAGCCCCAAAAAATCCATAGATGTCAAATCTGGCGAGCGGGCTGGTCATTCTGTAGGACCTCGACGGCCAATCCAACGACCGGTAAAAGTAGTATCCAAATAGTTTCTCATTTGTCTGGAGTAATGTGGTGGTGCTCCATCTTATTGGAATACAATATCCATATCGAATTCATTAGGATTCACTTCGACGATTTCACTGATGAGAGGGTCAAGGGTAGTTTCCAGCATATTTAAATACAGTTCCCCTGTTGAATTTTGATGAATAAATAGAGGTTCTACAATATGGCTTCCCAATATTCCTGCCCAAACGATAATTTTTTCTGGATATTGGGTATATGTTTCCCGGAAACACCCAATAACGGCAATTTTGTCTGTGAACATTGCCGTTTAAAAACATGTACATTCGTCACTGAAACAAATATTGTGGAGATAGATAGGATGCCTTGCAATGGTTTCCGTCATGATTTCACAGAATTCTGTCATCTTCAGTTAATTGATGTACCATTTGTATGGATGATACCTATTCCTCTTCAAAAGTCTCCACACAGTAGAAGAAGAAACCTCACAAATATTTCCGACGGAATATTGTCGTACTGACATTTTTTGTCGTTTTTATAAACAAAAAATAACTTAACAAACTCTATCGGGTTGTTGGAATAGCCACATCGCAGATTAAAAGAAATATTTCTAGAAATATCGATACTAATGTGTTTGTCTTCAGGAAATTATTAAATGTTCCGCCATTTTGTAGTAGGTGAAGATATTGACTTCAATATCGTCAGTATTCTTCAAAATGATGTATCACAAGACCCCCCTTTCTATGGCGCCCAGTCGCCATCTTGAAAGTTTCATCTGTCAATTTCACTTCAGAAGAAAGTGTTCAGGCATTAATTTCATTATCCTAAATTTCAATTTTTTGAGTTGACCCCTTCAAATTAAAGGGGGGAGGGACATTAAAGAAATGCACTGTATAAACAAAAGTGGCCTGGGGTGCGGTATTGTTTCATCATTACTTATTGCTTTTACAACGATCCGAAAACGACTGGGGCGTGGGTAAGCACAATTTACCGGCTTTTTGTAGAATTTTTGGCGTCGCGGTATTGGAAAGGGTAATTGTCATATGTCGCCCGCCGACGTCGGTCTGGTCTGTAACCCTTGACAACGTCGCGACGCGAATGTGCGTGGATGCGTCGCGACGCAGTGCCAAAGCGCAAGGCGTCCCTCAGTGCCCAGGGTCAGGGTTGTCTGATATGACACTTTTTTCTCGTGGATATTAATTGTGGTTGCGATTCTACTAGTACGATAAAAAAAAATCTAAAAACACAAGTCCCAAGGTCGATCAAATGTCACGGTACTAGGTTTTCAGTATCACCATCAGATTAAACGAAACGTCGTGCATGTTTGATATTAACATGAATGATATCTCAATAAATCGACAGGTGATTAGGTAGAATTCGTTCTCATGGATTCTGGTTATGTTGAAAATACCTATTACATTATTATAATAATGAAGTTGTTCAGTCAATTCTAATTTTGTGCAATTATAATCTATTTTAATAGTGAATGTCATCCAATATTAGGTAGTCATATCGTAGGGCCACTTTTTATTTCTGGGAATTCAACTGGTGAGGTTAATCTGAACATGCTTGAAGATACAATTGATCCTCTCATAACAGAAATGATTGAAAATGACCAAAATTATAATGATGATCGGCTTCATTTCCAGCAAGATGGAGCACCTCCTCACTATGTTGCTCCGGTAAGAGAGTTTTTAGATGACCGGTTTCCTGGACAGTGGATTGGTAGGAGAGGCCCCATCTAATGGCCTGCCAGGTCACCTGATTTATCGCCGTTAGACTTTTTCCTTTGGGGACACTTCAAAAATAATAGTTTTGCTACGCAGCCCGAGTCTATAGCAGATCTTCGCCAACGAATTACAGCAGAGTGCAGAAGTATAACACCTGATATGCTACAGAATGTTAGGAATAGATTTGAACAAAATCTATATTATTGTAAGGAAGCAAATGGGTCACATTTTCAGCACTTGCTGAAGTAGGATTCTACTAAGTCAATAACACATTTCAAAGTACTGGGTTGTAGTTGTTTTTCTTCATAATACCTACATGTTTGAGTGAAATACAACAAATTAGGTATCATTGGAAAGATAATTTTGTGCCCTTTCAAATTATATATCACTTGACCCCACTTTCCATTTAAAATTTTAGGGTTGTTACTCACCCTCACTAGGGGGTTGAAGGCACAGGTAGAAAAATACATCCTAAATGTGTCCCAGTCAAAAGCAAAATTGACCTGTCCGAGCATTTTTGCGTTAACTTACAAAAAAAGGAGAAGAGCAAGGTGCATACTTTTCGTTGGACCACTCTGTATATTATCATGAGTTCAATCACCATTGAATATACATCGATACATCATGTCTTCGTTCAGTCCCCTTGTCTTCCCATAAATATGTCTGGTCAGCATCAGAACTACCTCTGTCTTACATTTTATCCTGTTCAAGTGTTGATTCCAGATCAGTCCGGGATCCAGGACCACTCCCAGATATTCAAAATTCCTTGACACTTCGAAGTTGTAGAAGTCATGGTTCCTTATTCTCGGCCATCTTGATAATAATAATAATAATAATAATGTTCATTTCATAAGATTGAATACATTTACATATAAACAAAAAAAAATAATTGTATTGTCCCAGGACTAGTTTGACTAAATCATGTGCATAACCCAGTATTCTATATCCGAAACCATAGTAACTCGTCCTTTTCGAAGTTTCTTAACTAAGGGGAGGAAGTTCCCCGCGATCCTTTATACCAATCTTTATCTAAGCATGCACTTAATCCACCCGCAGCTTCTATTATCGATTCCTCTCCTAGACGCCTGAATGATTGAATCTAAGAATCTCGATATTATCGAATGAGCCATCAATATCGAAAAAAGCCTCTTAAAGTAACTCCATGAAGAACTTACGTAAATATCACACCTGCTTCAAACACATTATGTTTCAGGTGCTCCAAGACTGAAATTCCTCTATTCATCTACTCCAATTTGAGATTCGGTATTGTACTTGGCTTTATTGCCATATATATTTATTGTACGGAATTGACTTTAAGAGGCTTTTTTTCGATATTGATGGCTCATTCGATAATATTAGACTTTATCGAATGTTTTTTAACTGCCCCCCTTGGCATAAAACCGCAGTTTATTTTGCCACAAAATGTTCGAATCAATCGAGTTACTTTTAATATTGATACTAAATGACAACAAGTTTTCAGATGCTTTCAGAAGTTCAGAAATAGAGAATTGTGGGATGAGATACGGTGTCATAAGATCATCATTAATTATAGAACACATTTGGTTTGACAAATGACATATGTAGTGACCAAAGAACTATTCAATTGAGATTTTATCAAAAATTCAATTGAATAGTTATTTGCTTTTAGAATACTCTATAACAGTCCAAAAACTAATGTCATTTATTTTATTGGTCATTGAAAAGAATTATATAACTTGAAAACTGATTTGAATACTTGAAAATATGAATTTTCCACAATCTGAAAATACCCAACGTAGGTCGATAAAACTTCTTCCTCCACAAAAAATGTACTTCGTTCAGTAATTAATCTATTTTTGTATATTTGACATGAAAATCCGAGATACTGCCATACTTAATGAATGAACTGTACATCATTCGTGTAGCTTAATGTTTTATAATAATCAGTTCGGATGAACTTTTCAACTTATCATGATGCCAACTCACTGACCCATAGTAAGAATAAAACAAGTTTTCATTCATCAATTAATATAAATACCAATAAGTGGATTTAATAGCGTGAAACCGCATAATTCCTTCTCAAAGAACTTAACTATCGATTTTCAATTCAATCTTCATCATAAGAACAAAAAAAGAAAATCTAATTGAACTGCAACCGTGTACTTGATCTAGTTTTTTATATAGTTTCGTTTGAACAGAAGCTTCATGCTTGGTTAAGTACAGGCGTTACGACTTATCAGATTTGTCTTCCACCTACCGGTGAAAAGCCTTCGAAATAGTTTGCGGGGCCAAGCCAAATTCACTTTTGATGTATTATCATTTTTGAAATGTCAGTCCATCAAGAAGATTGATTAATAATTTTTTTTGCGGCATTAATTGCTAGGTTATTAGTCGTGCTATTTTTTTTTCAAATTTCATCTATTATATCTGCGGCTTTCAAAAATGCCATCAGGTTGCTCAACGTTCGTCTATCAGCACATAGAATTTCATTCATTGCCCCAGTTGTGTTGTTGTCTCCTGGTTTCCTCATATTTCGGACATTCTTCAAGATTCGCAGAAAAAATACCCAATTAGCACCCTGATTAACGGATGGATTATTACACTCTATCAACAAAAAAAACATCATGTTAATGTGATTGTGGATACACAATACCAAGGCGTTCAGAGAGTCGAAATGAATAACGCAGTGTTCACAGATTTCATTGAAGCTACTGCACATAAAATTCAGTGGTGATCGTAGCATAACATTTGTGCGTGATGCTTCGCAATAGAATTTTAGATTGTGTCGACCTTCACTTCTTGGGACTAAGAAATTGATCTCGGGTAAAAGAACCGTACTGTCAATATTATTGTTAAGAAATTTATGCAGGAATTTTATACCAAGGATAACTCTCCTATTTTCCAAAGATATCATATCAAATCGTGTCAACAAAATGTTATGATCAATGCCTCTCGTGGGGTATTGTCCATCAACTTTTAGACATAAGTATTTTAGGAACTTTCTCTGCACGCTCTCAATTGATGTTTTTTGGTAGTCGTAAACTGAATTCCATAACACAGAGCCATACTCCAACTTAGATATGGCATACGCGAAATATAGCAATTTTAAGGTGGCATTACTTTTGAAGTTTTTGCCATTTCTGTAAATGAATCCAAGCATCCTATTTGCATCAGCAGTCATATTCCTTATATGTCTTGTTAATGTTAATTTACTGTCGTATGTTATACCAAGATCTTTTATCTCGTGTACGCGGTTGATTGTAGTATTGTTGATTGAATAATCGTACACTAAAGTTCGCTTTTTGTTGTAAATGATATTATTTTACATTTGGATAGGTTCAGTTGTAGACGATTATCATTACACCAAAGTTTGATTACATCTAATTCATGTTGTACACGTTGACAGTCTGTAATGTCGTCGATTTTATAATATAGTTTTAGGTTGTCTGCAAATAGTGGGCTAGGAATATTCAAAGAGGTTGCCAAATCATTAATAAAAATGAAAAATAAAAGAGGTCCAAGATTAAAACCATGTGGTACCCCAGATGATGATGATGAAAGATTCATATTCGACGAATTGTTTTCTGTTAACTAGATATGATTCAATTAGAGTAAGCAGTTGGTTAGAGAGTCCCAATTTCGTCAATTTGCTGAGAAGAACATAATGGTCTATTTGATCGATATAGTGTGACCCATTTGAAGGTGATACTCCTGTATTCTAGTAATTTTTCAAAGCAGATATATTTTTGGAAGGAATTGGTCAAATTTCGGATATGCAGTTGGTTACCTCGTTCACAGGCAGATGGGGCGACGACAAACCTGTTGTTTGTTGTAGTCTTCAGCTTAGTTCAAGGAATGATACTCTGACGAAATTCGATTTTCAATTATCGGAAATCATCGACTTCATATTGATGATATACACTACCTTGCACTGACGAGTGGCCAAACAGTCCGAAACCGGTCTGCAAGTGTGTTCCAATAATTGAAAATCTATTGCGGCAGTTGTATCGCCAACAGCATATGCAGGAATAACTTCTGTGAAGAATCCTGCACTGACACCTGTCGGATATAATCCAACGCCCTTCGTGGTATTAGCCAGGGAAGTAGTTGTTTTCTGATTAGCGTCAGTCCATTAACCTACTGTGTAGAGTGTTGAGACTGGCCTGAACAAATTGTTCTTCTAGATGATTTGATTTATAGCCAGTCTTCAAGTATTCCCACTGACTATACGTGAAATATATTTGGGTACAGGCATAGACCTTCATGGTCCGCACTTTTCGCAATACTTAGCCCTTAGCCCGAGTAACAGCCTTAAACCCAGCCTACTGTGTTCCTGCAAAGGGGGAAAATTCTCTATATTTTTCTTCGCGATGATGATACCGAAGTTATTTGAAAAAGTTGCCTACAAATCGATTTTGACCCTATACACACAAAATTTCAAAGCAAAATAAAAATTTCCATATTCATATCTGATTTTCAATTGATGGCTTTAAATAAGAATAAACAATTCTACTGAATATTGAACCTGGGTAGTAAGATTTCCAAAGAAACGTTTGACGTTGCATTTACACAACCCACCAAATTATGGTTTTCACAAGGATTATTTCCGGATAAATTTGAACTTCTCAAGTAACTCCAATGCTTCAAAAAGGCCCTCCAAGTTTGCCAGAGAACCACAGATTTATATCGAGTGATCTGATATTCAGAAAAATATTCAAAGTTCATCTGAAAGGGTTTCTCGCTCAAAAGTTTGACATGTAAAATTTGTTAGACAACTGTCAGTGCGGTTCAGTCAACCACTGATGCAGTTTACAAGATTATGTGTGACATAGTCGGAGCCCTTGCAGAAGGTATGCACACTGCAGCCATGTTATGTGACCTAAGCAAGGTTTTCGAGGTTGTCTCACACTCTCTTTTAATTGAAAAGTAGGAATACGCCTCTATCACACATCTCTTCTCATCTGAAAGATCACGAACAGTACATTTCTGTCATTGATATTCCCTCGGAATCACCAATTTTGACTAGAGGTGTGTCTCAAAGATCTGCCTATGGGGCCATACTTTTCATAATTTATGTAAATGATTTGTTTTACAATCTCTTTACCCCAAATACTTTGGTGCCCTAACAGCTGGTTCAGGGCCATGTCCAGTTAACTAGACAGCTTTTACGTGTCCTGGCACCCAGTATAGAGTCACTCTACTTCTGTCCGCCAGTTTCCCCAGTTCTTCATGGCATTCTCAGAGGTTAATAATCTCCAGTTTCACGTACTAATGATGTGGTAACCAGTTTCACACATTTATTTTGTAACCAAATATTATTTACAATTTATTAAATTCCTGATAAAATCGACCACAGAAATCCAATTTTACGTAGTCTGCGTGGCAGCACCTTTTCAGTGAAAACAAGAAGTTGAATAGATAAGGTCTAATTATAACTTAGCATCACTCATCGGATGTTATCGTACCCGGAAAAATGATACCATTTCTAGAAATGGTAACATTGTTCATGTACCTCTTTACACAAGTTTTACGATGCGGTTGGACTTTTTCAGTGGCATCAATCCGTCATATCCGGTTTTTTTCACAATAATTATACATATTCAACAAACAGAAGTCAACTAAGCTAAAAATACGTTTATAACTAGAACTGACACGCCCACGTAAAGCTCGCAAATACTTGGAAAGGAAGATAATTTCAATCTGACACCACAAAAGATGGGTTTATATCAGTTATTCATGATTGTTTCCACGTTCAATAGCGGGTCATCAAAAATACACGCTACTCAAAGAAATAATTAGGAGCTACATAGAAGAAAACAAGGTTGGGAAAGCGTGTAGAATCATCTAGCTTCTCCGAATCCTCTGTATAATGTTTTGGGGATGATTTCCAGGTTCTTTGAAAGTCCATGTCATTGGGAAAGTTTCAATGCATCTGAAGAAACGAATAAAACATGGTGATGGTCCATTATCCAATAATAAGTACTCGAACCTTTTTCCAACGTTAAGTATAACTTCAGAATCAAACTTTAACAATATTTATGTCTTAACCTAAATATCGAATGGAGGAATCTAAAATTTCCTTCGTTTTCATGCATCCCAAACAGTAATAAAACATAGAACCACTTAGAAAATGCCTTCTGAATATGTCCAATTCTAAATTTTCTTTTCGGCAATCATGTAGGATCTAGGATCTCCGATATTCCAGCCAGATGTTCAAGGACTGTCTTCACTTTTGGGATCCGATTTTGGTTTATATTTCTCACTGTTAACTTTATTATGCCGAGTTCAATATGAAGTAGCGGAAGTAGAATAAAGTATCGGCTAACTAAAGACACGTTATTAACATGTTTTGTATCAACTTTTAGCTCTCCTCTCTCTGGCCAACACAAATGTGTCATGCAGCAGTGCATGACAAATTCACAAAGATTCATGTGTGTTACCAATTGTAGAGGTGTATGTTCTTTTTTATGAACATCAGAATACTAAATCGTACTTTTGAAAACACCAAAACTGGCGCCAAAAATGTAGAGACTGTCAATTGATAGCATTTCAAAGTTTTCATTTCTATTCCTTCTTTCAATTGATGCCTATTGCAAAACTCTAAAGCTTTTGAAAATTCTGCGGTGAATACAGAAAACAACAGGGGCTGAGTATACTACCCCGTTGGACTCCCCTGTTGATACGCCTACCTTTCGAAATACCATTCTGATTATTTGCCATAACCAATGTGGTTTTTCAAGGAAGATTGTGTACGGCGAAATCAAGTCAGTTAATAGAAGAGAGGGGTTTACGTTCAGTACCGAATTAGAAAACTCAACCAAATTCTGATATAATTTCTGCAAAAGCTAAGGAGTGTTTTCATTTCTAATAGATTACTGAATGTAAAGGTCACAAAGACTGAAATGGTTTTTTTCAACAACGGATTTGCAAGTATAAAATTCACGTATGAAATTGAAAACAACGAAGAACTACCATTCTTGGAAGTACTAGTTATTAAAAATATCGATAAGAGTCTAGAGAAAGAATATTAGCAATTCCAGGTTTATCCCTGACAACTCCCATCATTGCCCACAACAAAAAATGGCAGGTCAACAATTTCTTGTCCATAGACTGCTCCCACTTCTTTTGAGCAAAGAAAGGTATGATATTGAGAAAAAAGTTGTTAGGGAGGTAGCTGAAAAAAACGGGTATCCATCAAACATACTGGAAAATTGATTAGAATTCAAAAATTCAGGGAGTAGCTGCGTAATGCCTCGACTTATCAAAAAGATAAAGATTCAAAATTCATAATGCTTTCATATGAACCCAAATACACCAATGGGTTGATCAAAAATTCAAAGAATTGAATATAAGAGTGGCTTTCAAAACTACACGTAAACTTCAACAAGTGTTGATCAGTTCCAAAGACAAGACGTTGGAAAATGAAAAGTCTGTGGCCATAGAGAACGACCATAGAATACGTGAGAAATGTTTGAAATTATTGGGACCGGTACATGACCATTTACACACATCGGAAAAGTCTGGGGATATTTTTAAAAATGGCAATAACTTTTTTTAAATCGCTTTAGGGAAAAAAAAAATTGACGGGTGATTATTAAACGAAAGTAACTTACAACAAAATTTATTAAATGGTCAAAAATACTGAGTGCGCATATAAGCAAAACTAAAAAAAATATGGCTCTTCTTTGGCACCCCGAAAAAAAATCATAATACAAAAAAAATTGGAATCAGTACAAAGTACCAGCCTCCACGCTGGTTTATTACCGCCCTACATCTATCGTGCATCGACAAAATGAGATTGTCAATGTCTTGTTAAGATACATTTGCCCATTCAGCGATTAAAAGCTCTCTCAATTGAAACTTTGTGTGAATGTTCCCCATATGCGGAGTATTTCTTCGTTGAAGCATGTCCCACACATGCTCGATGGGATTCAGGTCCGGTGATTGTGCTGGCCCTGGCAATACATCAACTCCTTCGTTGGTGAGCCAATCAGTCACTAGACGTGCGACATGTGGATGAGCATTATCGTGCATTAGGTGGAAATTTTCACCAACAGCACCAGCAAACGGACGGATTGGTAGAAGAATGGTGTCGAGATACTATCGAGCTGTGAGGGAGCGATTTGGAAAAACGAAATCGGTTCTGCCGCCGATCATGATTCCGCCCCATAGCATTACTGTACCACCTCTGTATGTGTGGACTTCCTGGACGTGTCTCAAACGTTCATTATTTCCAGATCTTCTCCACAGTCTTACTCGACGCGAATCTGGATAAAATCCAAATTTGGATTCGTCAGTAAACAAAACTGTGGCCCAATCATTTGCATCCCAGTTTTGATGTTCTTGACACCTCTCTAATTATCTACCGCGATTGCCTTTCGACAAAGGTGGACATCTAAGTGGCCTTCTGTTGTGGAGATCTGCTTCATGCAGTCGATTTCTGACAGTATCATGACCAATGGTTACCTGGTGCGTCTGCTGCAATACGTTAACCAACTCAGGTGCTGTGATTGTCGGTTGTCTTCTTGCGGTTAAGACCAAAAATCGGTCTTGAACTGCAGTTGTAGCGCGTCCTCGACCTGGATGTTATTCGGCTGGACAGCCAGTTTCACGGAAACGCCGCCACAATCGACTGATAACACTTTGGGAGACCCCCAAACGAAGAGCTACATCATTTTGTCACATGCCACCTTGAAGAAACCCTACAGCTCTATTCATCTCAGCCAATGGTAATTGATGGCGTTCCATGTTACAGCACAATATTTCCAGTTTAATTGCTAAGCAAGAACTGCATAGAATGTACAAACTCGACACTTTCAGATTATTCATTTTAGCCGAAAACCTACAGTTTGTAAAAAACTTGATAAAAGATTAGTTACCGTTTTTGCAGGCTTTGTTCAACCCAGAGAAATCTACAAGGTGGTCGAGTGTACCAATTTAATCGAAATTAAACGACCTCATGCATTTATTTTTATGATATTCAGTATGTTATGAAAATATCCCTAGACTTTTCCGATGTGTTCTGGATGCCTTCGATAGTTTGGAAGTCAAAAAGTGCGGAATGAGTTCCATGAATAGCGACAAAGGTCGTATCAGGAACAGCCGTTTGTTTTGTCTTATACGTAATAATTCTAGGTAAAAAACCGATAAATATTAGAGATAATCACTAACATAGAGAAAATACGTAGGTTAGGTTAGGTTAGGTCCAAAGTGAGTGGGTCTATTCGACCCTTTACCTCAACCTGCAACGGTTAATTGTGGATCAAATCTATTCACACTCGACCAAATAAACCCAGCTTTTTAACGAAGCCGATTACTTTTTACGGTGAGTGGTCTTTCAGGTCAGATGGTAAGAGTACGGCTCTGTCGAACTCTAAAATCCTTATTCGATCCCCAGCGGGGTAGGCACAAAATACGTGCTCTGCTGTTTCATCATTTTCCAAACAGTGGCGACATGATGATTCAAATAACAGTGACCTGTAGAAGGCCTGTTACACATCGTAGTTCATCCCTACTGTGGTCCAACAACTTTTTGGTATCAAGCTTCGAAGGGTGAATAAATGCCCTGGAGGGAGCCAATCCTAGAATATTCTGCCAGAAGTCCATAAATCTTCTTGCTATCCAAGTGTTCAATCGTTGTTTGGCAAATCCTAAAGCGATGCCAATGACAGGTTCTGGTCCGATGAAGCTGTTTACAGCACCCTCCTTTGCAAGGGAGTCAGCAGCATCATTGCCTTCCAGGCGAGTATGGCCTGGAATCCAGACCAGAGACAAGCTGTCGTCGAAATACGTAACAAATTAGAGGTATTAAAAACAGGTAGTTTAGCATAGAAATTCGTTAGTTAGGAAACACACGTTAAAAGGTAAGACCTCGTTAGTCCAAAGCTCGCACAAGTTTCCACTCCTAGGGTTGTCGTTCGTAGGGGTGCGACAGCTGGTTAACGGAAAAAACATAACATAACATTACATTTCATTACATTACATTATATAACATAAGATAGGATCAATAGCAGGTAGTAGTTGGGTAATACTAACCTGTCTAGTTAGGCCACTAGCATATAAAAACACCAACATAATAGTAAAATTCATTCATAATGATCCCCTGAGGACGATAACTTGGTTAGCAAAATGTGCGTCGAGATACCGGAATATTTGTTTTGGTGTTGGGAAAAGGTTTTCAAGAGAGGAACAATTAGTCATACTTGGCAATGCCATCCAACTCACAGAGACTTCTGACGTCACTGAAATGAAAGTTTTTCACGCTTGTTACTATTTGAATATCTATTGTTAATATCATTTACTAAAATTGTTTCAGAAATTATTTTGGCAAAATTCAAGTATGAAGGGTTATTGTTCGTGGACAAAACATAACTGCATGTGATCCTTTCTACTTTTTTCATGAATATTTCGTATACAAAAAGCAAACAGAAAACCCATTATTTTGTAATAATATATCCTTATGGGAAATTAATTGTTTCAAATGGACTCTTTCTTTCGATCTGTATCGGGAATAAACCATCTATTTATATTTTTCGCTTCATCAATATTTGTTCTTTCTTCCCTCTTGTTGAAAATATCATATAAAAATCTGTCAAATGTTTGCACTTTCTGAGGTTTGATTATGTATGCATTCCAACGCCCTCATACAGATAGCCGAGGGAATAACCATAAAGATATCGAGTCATATATTTCGATCGACAGCTCAACACTTGTCGCCCAAGGTAGGTATTTCCCAACATGAGGGAGGAATGTATTCAGTTTAAAACAACAATATTCTGGAAGTGAGGTAGACTTACAGGAAATGAATAATTGCATCGGTGGAATTATTTTCCGGTTGGTGATTTCTTTCAGTTGTTTAAGACCATTGTCTTATTACAGGGCCGCACCGAGTTATTGAAATGTTCATTTCAGTAAATTCGTAAATACGTACCTCGCTAAATATTATAAAAAACAAATCCCAAGTCACAAAACTTAGATATAGATATCCTTAGATATAGCTCGCTATACCCATTTCAATATTCAAAATGAAATGGTAATTGGAAAGCTATTTCGACGAATGCCATATTAATCCTCATCAAATGAATAATCTTGTTGTCTTAGGTCTGCCTTGAGAATTGTATGCACATTATAATTTTCCTCGCCATAAAATTCAAATTAATATCTTAGAAACTACCCCGATATTGAAAATATCGCATGGTTCGCATGAATACAAGAAGTGTCGCTAACCGATACATGATGAAGAAAGGTTGCAATTGCGTTGATTTTGTTAAACCGTAGTGATCCACTTTGAAGGTGAGGTCGCATTTTCATTTTGTGTTGTCTTTAGGTAGATTGTTAGTTTTTGGGTCCACTTTCTCGCAGGTCATCATTTTCAGTTAGAAGCTGACGACAGAAAAAGAAAATGTAAGTGTATACATTATGCTATCCATGCAAAACCGAGTTGGGTTGTTAGTGAACGTATAAAGATAATTTTTCAGATAATTCATGAATGATGAAAGTTAGTCACAGTAATTTTATTGCTTAAAGAATATTACCTATGAAGGTGATCAAATTGAAATTAATTATACCGTTAATGATGTTTTGTGAGTTACTGAATATATTTCATTGAACTGAGAAAAGAATCGTGTATGTCTGCTTTTATTCTGATTGATTCGGGCGTTACTTCATGAAGATTCATAAATTACACCTTACGATTTTTTAAATGAAGTTTTTAGAGATTCGTTATGTGTAGTTTATGAACACAAAATGTATGGCTTCGCTTATTAGAATGAACAAGTTCGTTTTGAGTATTGGTCACATGATACTACAACTCTTATCTTTCTTTCTGTCAAAACACAGATTCCTCGTCCAGAGAATTCTTTATCTTTTGTCAAAATATATTAAAAGGCGTTCAAATGCGTTTTGGATGACGATGGATCTCACTTGACTTCATGTAGCAATTTCATGAGAACAACCAGCACACACAAGTCCGTGAGGCAAATATTCTCAGTTCTTAAATTAAATTGATTTTATTACCTAAATAACTAGAAAGTTTAACTAGCAAATTTGTTTTTCAACAATAGGATTTCATTGTTGAAATCTGTCGTGCCTTGACATGAGACTACAGTGCCGGCATCCTAGTCGCCCAACTCACTTGATGCCGCGTACGTCGCGTATTCTTTTCGATTTCAATGTAATTGTTCAGAATATTGAAATTTTTGAACACCATATATTGATTGTTGGTATTTAAGGTGGAGTTTGATTTGTCATTATTTTCGTGAGGTTATGTGAATCACACAAGTGTGGTTTTTTATTTTGGTCTCTTATATCTGTTTACTGTATTGGTGAATGTTATTTGATATACACATTCACTTGAGTTGTCTCAGTGGAGTTAGGGACTAGTCACTGTTACAATCATAATATCCAAATTAAACTGTAGAAGCATTCATTCACGAAATTAGATTAATAAACAATTTTAATATTCAGAATATATCGATTACAAAGGTATTGTGTTCAGCAAGTCCGCCACTGTAAATGCATTAAAGCATCAGACAATGATAGAGATATTATCCAAATTAATATTCTTTGAGACTATTTCCCATAACAATGAAAATGAACGACAATGGAGCACAAATAAATTATATTCAAATTTATTACTCAAACATAGTCTGAAGAACAAAACGATGCAGTTGATTTTGAGTTATGAACAATCTACAGAGATTTATCCAGTCACGGATGAATACAAGGTGTCACAATTAGGAAGTGTTTGACCAGTTCACAAAAGACAAACAGTATATAACTGTTTGTATTCATTTGCTAAAATACTAACGTTAATTTGCTTCGAAAAGATAAGGAAATGGAAGGTCAATGAAGGAAATGAAGTTGGCGTGAAATGTAGAAATTAGCAAATATTCGTCCAGTTCAAACAAGGCAAACACTAGCAAATATTTATTTGCAAAAAAATGAGACAACATAAATACATAAAAAGATATAAAACTATATAGGGAATATAGAAATTGTATAGAAATATAGAAATTGGGGAGCTTCTGTCCAGTTCAAATAAAATAAACACAAGCACATAACTATAAAAAACTGAGGTCAATTTACTTCGACACCATAAGGAAGTAAAATATCAATTGAAGTAATAAAATTGTATAGAAATTAGCAAGTTTTTGTAAAGTTCAAACAAGACGAACACTAGCAAATAACTATTTAAATGTATTTGATAAAATGATGAGATAAATTTGCTTCTTTAAAATAAGGAAATGAAAGGTCGATATGGAAATCGTATAGAAATATATAAATTATTAGGTTTTTGTCCATTACAAACAAGAGAAACTAGCAAATAACTATTCGAATGTTTCTGCTAGAAAACTAAGGTCGATATGCTTCGACTGTATGAGGAAATACAATTTGAAAAATTATAAACATACTCAATACGAAGAATAAAGTCGACATTTCTATATAATAAAGAAATATAAAAAATTAGAACAGAGATTATTAGAAATAATAAGATCAGCATTGTAAGGTTTATAGAATCTTTTCTGGGTATTTATATTTTTTCTTGATATCATTCTGCCATGAATTGAATTACATTTTTGTATTATACTTGAGCTATTTCTTTTATAACAAGCCAGAAATTGCCTAACATTTGGTTCTGTAATGCACAGAATATATTAATATTTATTCAAATATTGTACAGATTATTGTTCGTATTTGAACTGGGTTTCAAGTACTTATATGGTTTCTGTTCTAGTTTCAAAGTTTCATTGCTGCTATTCCTCAAAGATTTATGTATAAGTTGCTGCATCCTGAATCAGAACTCTGTACCTCAGATTATTCGATAACGTGCTTGAAGTCGCACGTTGAAATGTGAGACTTCGTTAATCCTTAACACGCATCATTTTCGGCTTCTGAGGTTTGTCTTTCGTGAGGAGGCGATAGCTAGTCAACGTAAAAACAATCAGATCTGCGGAACAAGACATATTATGTTGTTTTTTATTTTGACAAACGGCCGTCATTCATTTATCTCGAACATATCGTAAAAACGATATTCATTTTAGCCTTCATAGCGCATTTTTGTCGACCTCTTTACCCGCACTCTGTCAGTCTCCAGTCGACCTAAATTTTGCGAAAATAAACCTCAGTGATTGATTGCGTTCCTTCCCGTTTCCTTGCACCTGTCATTAAATACGTATGACTTTGTGATATTGAGCGTGCCTAAAAAAATATAAAAATACGCGAAATCCGAAATAACAATAATTAGTTGAGACCATAGGATGTTAAGGTCAGTAAACACTGTACACTTGACACGAAACATTATTTTTGAAGCTAGATCTTGAGCGGCAATAGAAAAAAGTGACGGGCCGAGGTCGGGGACAGTTTATGAACCGAAATACATTTATAAACTAATAGAGAACAAACAGTTGTTATTTTTTCTCATACTGAGAAAGTTGCTAATTTGAAAATTCGAGTGAAGATTGCAGTAGCAAAATATCAGTCATTTGATAGTTTATGTAAGACTTCTGTGAATAGATTAAAACGATGTTGAAAGATTTACTTCATATTGAGCTAATCATAAAAAGTTGTACTAGTTATACAGTGTCACCATTAAAGTGCGCACCATATGGGAAACTTTTTTTTCGAAAAGTTTCAATGAAGTTTAATTTCGGCACTTGTTTGTGCTTTAAATTTAACTTAAAATGATGCGGCCAACTGCGACCCACTGACGTTCAGTGTTTGTCAAATTCAACTTTTTTTTTTGAAAAAATTGAAAAAGTGCATTTCTAGATCGAATTTAACAAAAAGGTACTTGAAAAAGTTGTGTCTACGGCAATTTTATATCCATATGCCAAATTTTATGCAACTAGGATAAAGTTAACGTTTTGCTTATTTTTGACAGATATCCCCTTTATTTTAAAAAACAAGTTCGGTTAATTGTCATCAATTCATGTATACATAACAAAGTCATCATGGAGTTTAACTTTTCTGATAAATTTTTTACTTATACGGACATTTTTAGAGAGATATTGAAAATGTTCTATAAAAATTTTAATATGACTAGTGCAAAGTTTCAATCATTTGGCTACTTCAAAATTGAATTTGATAGTTTGAACATACGTTTAATTAGGTGAATTTTATCAAAGATCGTTAAGGCATAATTAAGTTGTTAAAACAAGCAAGTTTCTAAATGCACAAAATGAACGATCGATTGCTGATGGGCACTATAATAGATGAGATAAACAAATGTGTCCACTAAAGTCTGCATTTAGTCTAAAATAAATTTACGTTCATCTTTACGAAAAGTTTACCTAGTTGTATTAGAAAATTTGACACTTCTCAGTTGAGTTCTCTTTTCTTGCTGTAGCTTGCGTTGCATCTTATATGTTACACCATTTATCTTTTATAATTCAGTTTTTCGAACTTTTTCCACAAAATAACGAATTTACAGATGAACTCTTTCAAAATATATAGCATAACATCAAAAATTATATACCAAAATAGCCCAATATATCTGTGTCTGCTATATTGTAGGGTTGAGGGATTGTGAAGGGCTGATATTAACATTCTATAATCAATATTTGACAAAAAATATCATTAGCGGTACCTTTACGAGCATAAACTGACCATTAGTTCAAATCCAATTTGAAAGTGAATATCCCTTAAAAAGTAGGTACTATTCTAGTTTCGATAAAGAATTTGTCATGAACTCCAATTAAGACAAAAGTAATATTAGTTGTCATAGGAAAATCATTAATGAATTTAATTTTTGCAAACAATCTAGAGATCCCTTCCATTGTGATTTTAGGAACTGTCTTGATTTCCGATAATAGTGAATAGATTCAACTGACAGAACATTCATTAGGATTTTTACGAATCCATATCTTTCGAGGGTTCGTGTGCATTTTTCAATAAATAAATGTTATCGATTGCAGCATAATAACTTATTTTTTTCTCCCGCAATCTATATGGCGAGGAAATGACATAAGTAAACATTTATCTTGTTACTCTCGATTTTTATAGGTTATCATAAAAATGTAAAAATAAAACGTTATCATATCAGGTTTTGTTTGCTCGGTACTGGTTTTTTCCACTTTCTATTGTTACCAGACTTAGAAATCACAAGTTCCTGGATTTTGCAACAATGTAAAATGGCGCCTAGTCCTTCGTCTTCCATAAATCGATAACTTCATAATCATAACGTGAAGGTAGAATTTCGAAAAGGATACACCCATCGATGAAAAAATTGGGGTGTACTCATGTATCATGGCGTGTAGATTACGAATCGGCCTCTCCATTATTTTCAGAATTACATTGAGCCCATGTTTTCTTAATTCATTATGAACTTAATTCTGGGATGTGGAATAAACAAAAAATATACAATGAACATTGTTATCCTCTCCTATGATAGGCGGCATTTAACAAATATGTATTTTTTTCATTTCAAGATGAGCACATCAATCACTATGGTTATTAATGCTACCTTACATTACATGATCATTGTATTCGAATTGACTGAAACATATTATTACCACTAATAAGGGTTTCTCGTAGTTCTTTCTGTAGTCCGAATTCTATTCTTGCTTCTTGGTACAAATTTGAAGAAAGTGTTTCACAGTTACTACTGTACCACATATATCACAGATTGTTTGTTCGTTTATATTTTCTAGTTTCTGAAAGGTGTGTCCAGGATTTTACGGATGGCTTTATTTCGGTTAGTTTCGAATTTGTCTGAAGCCATTTCTTTTGCCACTCGTCTATGAACCTATTATTGATGTCTTTTCGTATCCGACGGAGTTGCTTTGGTGATTATCCTTGACCTATGATCATCTTTCTATCTTCTTTCTGAAATATCTGCTTTTTCCTTACCAGCGATTTCAATATGAGATGGGACCTATATTAATAGTCGTTTTTTTGAGAACGACACCACCCACTATTTCCACACTAAAATCCACAATGCCGGAAATTACTTTTTGACAACGTCTAGTCAGACAAATTATGTCGAACCTGTTTCATAAGGAAGGGGTTTTTCCTTCTTGTTGGCAAGAACAACTACACTCGCTTTACTATTATTATATCAAAAATAATGGAGAAAGCCATAGACCACCATATCCTTGAATATTTGGAAGGCTCCGACATCTTGAGCAACCATCAACATGGCTTTTGTCGGATCATTTTTGTGTATGGCTCTCCAGCTTCCTGAAAGACTGTTTCCTGCAAATAGCCGTCGATGGATATCTCTCGAAGACTTTTACCATCAACGCTGATGTTCCTCAGGGAACCATATTATCTCTACCCTTTTTTATTGTACAACGACTTATTGGAAAAAGCAAGAATCCAATATTTTCCATTGCTGACGATAGCAGTCATTATATTTGGATTACAGGACATCAGCTGCAGATGCACATCATCAACGGAAGCAGGAGATTGCATACCTTAAAGAGGATCTAGAGGTAATTTCGAATGGTGTTGAAGTAACCAGGTTCAATTCAATGGCATGGGAACCCAGGCGTCGGTTTTCTCCAAAAAGATACATGTCTCTGAACCGGATATAACAATGTCAGGATAGGCAATTCCGCTTTCTGCTTCGATAAGTTTGTGGGGGCAAAATGGACACCAATATGTCTTGGCACAATCATGTCACTAAAATTGCAAAAGCTGCTTATCAAAAGCTTGGAACACTGTTCCGAAACAGAAAACTATTCACACCTCAGCAACTTTTGATGCTTCATGAAGCTCAGATCAGATCTTCTTTGGAGTATTGTTTTCATGTATGAAGCTCCGCCCCTAAGCATAATCTGAAGCTGCCGAATTATATCCAGAAAAGAACCATCCTTCTGATTGGAGATGCGAATATCACTTGCAACCTCGATAGTCTGGAACATCGAAGAAAGGTTGAAGATTTGTCTCTCTTCTATAAATACTTTCACGGGAAGTGTTCAAGTGACTTGGCACATTTGATTAAACCAATATGAATCGCAACTTTCGCACAGGCACCGCTTTCAGAGCGCCTTAAGGATTTTCCTGTGGTGCTTGTGTTTTTTTTTTTTTGAAAATAAATTACGAATTCTATTCTTGCTTCTTGTTACTTGATACAATTTTGGAGAAAATGTTTTGTGTGATTAAAGGAAATCATGCAAAAATTTAGCATGTCTAATACGTAGTCGGCAGATGATGTTTTCTGGTGTTTGGAAGGTATGTCCAGGGTTTTACGGATTTCGGCTAGTTTCGAATTCGTCTGAAGCCATTCCCTCTGCCACTCGCCTACCTATGATTCTATTTTTGATGTATCTTTTCATATCCGACGGAGTTGTTTTGGTGATTATCCTCGACCTGAAACCGTCTATCTCTTCTTTGGCTGAAATATCTGCTTTTTCATTACTAGCGATTCCAGTACGAGATGAGATCCATATAAATATCCCTTTTTTTCCTATCTCTTCGATTCTATAAAGTTCATTTTTATTAATGATAATATGGGATTGCCTGTATAAAACTATTGCGTACCCTTAATAGCACAAAACATTCTGTTTCAATTAGAAATCTATCATCAGTAGTCTTGCAAAGACTTTTAGTGAAACAGGATAATGAGGAGTCGCATACAGGAAGATTGATCATCCAAAAAGGAAGAGTAGTTATTAAATTAGAAAATCATGGAGGAAATGGAGGGTCTGTTTTTGAATGTCCCGTGAAATTTTGTTTGAATCGAGTTGTAAAAAAATTATTGTACGTTGGATGTGTTGGTTTGGTTGCAATAGAAATAACATAACAGATACTCATATATTGTCTACGGTAACTTAGAGGGGTTCCATTTGCTTCGCAGGAAGAGCTTTCTGTTGGGGTTATCCAATGAGGTCCTAATGCTATTCGAAGCGCTGTATTCTGAACAATCGACAGGCTTGCAGATGCATATATTATTGATCCGTAGTCGCTTCTGGACCCGATAAGAGGTGTGTAGAGTCGAATAAGTGTACTTGTGTCAGCACCCCATTTTGTGTTGGACAAATTTTAACCTCCGCACATTCTGATGAGATTGTGTGATGTGATATTCCAGATTTTTGCCATAGAGTTGTAGCGTTGATCGGTCACCGTGTGTTTCTTTCCTCTTAAAAAGTGTCATCTCAACCTATCAAAAAATTGGGTCACAGAAGTAAAAACATCAAGTAGGAAGTTAAAAGATCTAAACATCCTCAAAAACTCTTATCCAGGGTTGGCAGAAACTTATAAAAAATCAAAAGAACTACATCGTAGATTAATATTAAACACCAAGCGTAAGTTTTATCAGAATAAAATAACGGCATCCGACAACCCCACAAAAACAGCTTGGCAAGTGATAAATGATATTAATGGTTCTTCAAATGTGGGAACTATTCTTCATAATAGTGAGTATGTCACGAATCCCCAAGAAATTTCAGACCTCTTCAATGGATACTTTCTCTCTATACCTTAGAAAATCATCGATGATCTCAAATGTAATACCCTAAAAAATAAGTATGAAAATTCTCCTAACATTCCAGAAACTATATTTCTTGTCCCTTTTTCAGAAACAGAACTCTTATCACTCTTAATGAACAAACTCAAAAATAAGGGATCGTCTGGACCTGATGACGTGCCAATGTTTCTAATTGAGAAAAGTCTGCCATATATTATATATCCACTCACTTACTTAGTTAATCTGTCTTTTACGTTTGGAGTTTTTCCTGAAAAACTGAAAATTGGTAAAGTTGTACCAGTTCATAAGAAATCTGACGCTCATCTTTTAGAAAATTACAGGCCTATCACTGTACCCTCTCGTTTTTCAAAAATCTTTGAGTATGCATACTTAGAGAGATTAATGAATTTTGTTGAGAGTCATAAAATTATTTCTTCTTCTCAACACGGATTCCAATCTAGAAATTCCACCATAACTGCCATCTCAGCATTCTATGAGAAAATCTTGGAAAGTATCGAATGCGGCGAATGCCCTGTTGGGATATTCTGTGATCTCAGTAGGGCATTTGACTGCGTCGACCACATGATCCTGTTAAAAAAAATGTATTCAAACGGCATTAGGGGTAATGCCTTCAATTGGATTGAGTCCTTTACTAAAAACAGAAGACAGTTTGTCTCATTTACCGATCACCAGCGTATATTCAAATCTGGAACTCAAACTCTGGAAATTGGGGTCCCTCAAGGTTCTGTTTTGGCACCTTTATTATTTATATTATATTGTAATGATATGAATACTGCAGTCGCTGAGTATACATGCATTATGTATGCGGATGATGTCATTATTAGTGTCTGATAAATGCGACATTTCTTTGAAGGAGAAGTGTAACCGGTCACTAGATAATTTAGTTTTATGGTGCAATTCCAATTCTCTGTTTTTTAACTCTGAGAAAACCTTTTCTATTCGATTTCACCATCGACAAAAAACTTGTTCTGACATCAAAATAAATGCCAACGACAGGATACTTTCTAATGTTACTGAATGTAAATTTCTAGGGCTTACATTAGACCACTGTCTGAACTGGAAAGGACATTGCAGCCAACTTACCTCCAAATTATCATCTACCATATATTTAATGAGAAACCCCAAAATGATTTTAACCAGTGATCAAATACTGAATTATTACCATGCTCATGTAGAATCGCGAATTAGATATGGCATTTGTCTCTGGGGTGGTTCTTCACCAGCGCAAAGTGTTTTTGTCGCACAAAAAAAAATTCTCCGAATCTTGGCAGGAGTTGAACCTCAAACATCATGTAGAGACCTTTTCAAGCAATACAAAATATTAACTCTTGCGGATATATTTATATTTGAAATGTGTGTTTATATTTATATAAAAATCAATCAAAGTTCGAACGACATAGCTCCTATCATAGTATTGACACAAGAAATCGTAATAATTTCTATGTGAAACCCTATAAATACAACCTAACTGGCCGGTCCCCTTTTTACTTGGGATTGAAAATGTTCAACAAGTTATTTTCTTTCCTCAGAGAAATTGACAGAATCCATGTTTTTAAATTCAATTTGAAAATGTTTTATTGAATTATAGTTTTTATACCGTGCAAGAATTTTTCAATGTGACTGTATGATCTTCTTGATTGTATTCATTCATATAACTGACTATTCCAATACATGTTCATGTCTTATGGAAAATAAATATTATTATTATTATTATTAAAAGAGTATTGACCGTATTTTTTCTGAAGAGGAAGTGAGTCCTGTTGATTCAAATCAGAGTTCTAACTGACGTAGGTGATACTGGAGTATTGACCTTATCGTATCAATATTCTTTTTTTTCTAAATTTTCAAGAAACCTCCAGTATGTGTGTTCACGTATACTGTCGCGTGTGATATCTGGACATTCCATTCTTTTGACCTGTGTCAAAAGAAATTAGAACTATCAGTTTGAGGTGAGATTTTTCTAGTGAATACAGGTTTCGAGTATCAATATTTATTTTTTTCAATTGATTTTTCTCAATTTGTAGGCAAAATTTATGAATACGACAAGTTTACATTGCGGAGTAACTTTTTGGGGTGAACTTCACGGTTTGCCCTTTACTACACTTCAGCAGATTTTCTAGTGATTCAGCTTTTATTTTTTCAGATTACGAACGGTTATGAACCCAAAAAATACAGTATGAAATATTGAGTCCTCCACAAAAAAATGTCATTTAAAAAATATCTAACTTTTCGTTTTTTTTGTTACATCTCTACAGAAAAGTATCGTTATTCAATTTCCATTGTTCATAGCAATTGGTACAAACGTATTATTGCTACAAAAACTCCAACTTGTATTAGATATAGAATGAATGCCATTCTCTCTCACTTTGAATGAATTTGAAATTTTGTTCAAATTTATGATTGGGATTTTATAAATCGCTCACACTAAAATATATATTCTAACTATACGAATTTCGAATAGTAGTCGATAACAGGTACCAATCGCTTTTTTTCGAAATATCACTAGTGTATAACTTTAAAATGGAGTGTTTGCACCTGAAAACGAATCCATTGTTAAATAAAATTTTTTCACATAAAAAAGGTGTCTGCAAGAATTTCTTGCAGATGCTTCTATTCTTGTCGTGGTATTAGTTAGGGAAGTATTGGTTTTCTAGAGGCAGGTAGGGAGGAATAGTCGATTGTTTCAAATTTTGATTTTCAATTTAATTTCTGATATTATGGTTGTACAAAAAATTATGGATGTGTTTTTACCTTGAAAATCAACTGAGGAATTGATCATCAAATTTTGCATTTGTTTCGGACATCAACATCGCTTCTCAAGATTTCATGGTTGGAAAATAACTTCAGCGACGACAGATGCACAATTTAGTATCAATTTGTTCCACATAGAGAAATAAGAGCGCCACATGAGAGTCAAGATCAAAGAATATTTGAAAAAACGTTTCCATCATATCTCCAGCCTTTTGTAACTGGAAAAAGAACATTTGATAATTGGTTAATTATTACTATACACAGTTGTTGACAATCCGATAATTACATAATAATAATGAAGCAACAATTGTAGATCTGAGTCGTTACAGATAGTCTTCTTGTTTATTTTCCAAGAACAGAGAAGAATGGCCTCGCTGTTGCATGTTAGTGGAAAATTATTTCAGTGACACATCTCACTGTCGTTTGGTTACCATTATCAGGCTAATGGTGGAATATGTAACACTTTTAGTGATGATTTATTCGCCATTTGCATGTGATGCTTGCTTTTTATTTACAACGTGAGTAGTCTAGAGGTCGACTTCTTGATGAAAATGAGGTATATTTTTGATTCGGCAAGCCATGAAAGATATAAACCTTAACTTGAGTTTGTGCAATAATTGAACCTAGTAGTCATGGAAGGAAATAATAGAAGTACAGTTAGGGCTTTTTTTTTTTTTTTTTTTCTGATTGATTCGGCCGTTACTTGATGAAGATCCATAGTAATTTCACAAACTACACTTAAACGATTTGATCTCCACTAACTTAGTTAGTGGAGATCAAATCGTTTAAGTGTAGTTTGTGAAATTACAGTTAGGGCAATGAAAGATGACATAATGATGACGTGTATGTCATAAAATACACAAAACACATACTTTTCAAGGTTTTCTTTTCTTCTACAAATGAAAGTAAATAATAGTTGAAAAACCTGAAAGAACACGCTTCAATAGCAACACAAACTGAAAAATAAAAAATAATTCAAAACCAATTTAAGATTGTGTTCATCGATAATTAGTCCTATAGCTTTTTAATGACTTTCAATGAGTCTATTTACAAAAACATTAATTTTGTTGCAAAAAAGCTATAAAATATATTTTATGTTATACAATATATTTTTATTATGGCTCCAATCCGACGAACAACTCCTTACCAAGTAATTATAACAATGGATATGTAGCACCTCAAGCTTTTTCTCAACAAAAGTATTTTTTTTGTAAATGAATTCAATCTGGTTTCAGACTTATTTAAAGTAATTAGTTATCAGGCTAATAGGACTTGGAGGATTATCGATGTTGAACACAATCTTAAATTACTTTCGAATCATTTTTTAATTTTTGGTTTGTGTTGCTATTAAAGCGTGTTTTTTTATATTTTAAACTATTATTTATTTTGCACTTTTTAGTTTGGCTTGCTATTTCAAGCCCATTTGTTTTAATATAAAATATATACGCATGCGCAGACAGACAGTTGTTTCACTTGCTCTTACACAGAGACTGTGTCAGGAAATTATTCAATCCTGGCGATTCTGATCAGGATAATGAGATAAACTTATGAAAATAATGTATTGTCACCCATTTTTCATAAGTGTACAAAGTTTAAAATACAACTGTCTGTTTAAAGTTAGTCAAAATCGAGTCCAAAAGAGTCGGTTACAAGCGTGTTGTAAATCCTTAGGAAATTTTGTTCACCGCATTCTGCGATAAGTGTTATTTGTAGTATCTCTGTGATTTTTTCATGATCTCACAGAATACCTATTTTCGATTTGATATCTATGAATCATTTACGATAAAAAATACAGTCGATATTCTGAACAGACCGACATTGAACTGTTTCTTCTAGGCCGACATCCACTTTTAGCGGTAGATAACAAAAGACAAAGATTCATGGAAAATCTCACCAATATTATTACGTGATCATTGCCTACGTGATACTTTCTTCCGCTTTGATCACGTGAATCAATCGATGTTGCTTTTTGATAACAGACGTTTACGTTACACAACTACAAAGTGCCACTCAACTGGACAAGTAACTAATATTTTTGTATTAAATTGTTTGAGAAGTTTTGTCTGATTATATGTCATGTGCTTTTGTAGCTGGTCGGTCGGTAGCCGGTCGGTTCGACGTGGGTGTTTTGTTCACACACTCAAATTGACCGCCGTGTTGTTCGGTGGTTCAAGCCCCAGGCTGAACGATCGATTTCCACTTGCTATCGTCCAACCCGTGCTAGGAATCACACGTTAAAAGGTAAGACCTCGTTAATCCTTAGCTCGCACAAGTTTCGACTTATGAGGGTTGTCGTTCGTAGGGGTGCGACAGCTGGTTAACGGAAAAACAGATTTTTAAACAGAAGCTCCATATCTCAATAACTATTTTTGATCTACTGTTTCGTGATGTAACCTGATCGGTAGAGAATTTTTTACTGTATACATTGACGCCGTTAATGTTTTTCCAAATTTTTATTTTTTACCTCTTTACGGCTATATGATGTCGCTAAGCCAGTTTCGGTCAAT
Organism: Leptinotarsa decemlineata; assembly: GCF_025532065.1. Taxonomy (NCBI): domain Eukaryota; kingdom Metazoa; phylum Arthropoda; class Insecta; order Coleoptera; family Chrysomelidae; genus Leptinotarsa; species Leptinotarsa decemlineata. Next base: position 4,300,312 of record NW_027412578.1, read on the forward strand.
TTTTCTCTACGAATTCAAATTAAACCAAAAACGTAGCTGAAACAGTCCGAAAAATTGAAGAGGCATTTGGCAATGATACTGTTAATAAATTCAGTGTTCGCCGTTGGTTTGCAAAATTTCATTTCGGAGATTTTAGCCTGGTAGATGAGCTCCGAATTGGTCGACCTAACGTAATCGACGACGAGGATTTGAGTACCCTGGTGGAGACTGACCCTTCACAAACGGTGCCTGGTATACATCTTTACAAATATAACATTTCGTAAAGATACATTTTCTGGTTCAAGTGTTCAACAAAATGGAAAAAAAGTAACGAAGTTATTCAAGAATAAGTTTCAGTAGGATAAAAATATACTGACAAAAAAAACTATTAAAATGTAGTTGTATTGCCGACTCTTTAGCCAAGGAAGCGGCTGGACTAAGAATTTTAGGACCCAGCGGCACCTACGGCCTGATGACTACGACAATTGCGGAACTAGCCAAACGTCACACCTATGCTTAATCCCTAAAGAGATGGGATGAAATTAAAGAATGCAATCTTGCCAGGATCACCCTGGGCGACCCTGGAATGCTGTCGCCAAAAAAATATCTGGCGATGACCAGGAAAAATCTATACTTAACAGTAGGATTTCTGACTGGCCACTGTCAACTTAGGAAACACCGCTATAATATGAGGCTAGTGGACACACCTCTGTGCAGGGTGTGTGAATAGGAAGACGAAACTGTTAGGCATGTCCTAAGCGAGCGTAAGGCGTTATCGTCAATAAGAGAGTTTGTGTTCGGCGAGTCTTGGCCTACACCTGCCGATATAAAGAGATGTCTCCCAGAGACCTGTCCACCTTCCTGAAAAGAACAGGTTGGACGATGACCTAGGAGGACAACTACTCGGGAGGATGTACAATGGGTCATATGTAGCTTAAGTGCTGTGGGCCTATACTCATCCTACCTACTCTACAGATACAGATATGTACCTATAGTTACTGCTGAAGTTGTTGATGTTTTTGTCAAAATTATTCTGAAAAAGTGATTATCAGCTCAGTTTCATTGTTAGTGTTTTTTATTTTTGCCCTGTTTGAACTTGAGTTTAAATTCATTTCAGTTCAGAATCATTTTTCGCCAGAAATTTCAATTCTACCTATGCACTCGAGTTAATATGTCTTTTATTATCTTTTGTTTTATGGAAAATGGTTTATACACTTCGAAAGCGTATAAAAATAGTACCTATGTTTGCTATACTATGAATATAGAAAATCAGCAAGGACCACCGCTCGTGTTTTCAATGATAATAATCTAGACAGAAATGTAAGAGATGTCTGTATATGTATCTGTAGAGTAGGGAGGGTGAGTGTAGACTCACAGCACTTAGGCCACATGGGACCCATGGTACATCCACCCGAGGAGTTGTCCTCTTAGGTCATCGTCCATCCTGTCCTTTCCAGGAAGGTGGACAGGTCACTAGGGGACATCTTCTTTATATTGGCAGGTGTATGCCAAGACTCGCCAAAACACACACTCTCTTTGGCAACCTTGAGGTGTCTTTCGGTGGCCTCCGCGAAGGTTTTGGAAGGTGCAGCGATATTACTGTCGTTGCGCGGCTTCTTCAACCTTCTTAGGGTTCCCTCCGTGAAGGTGCACAAGTGAGGAAGCTTTCATCTCAATATAAGTCATGGAAAAATATTCCTCTATGCAGATTCTAGTAAAACATCTGATGATATGACACATATGACACAACCAGAACAACCACAACACAACCAGAACAAAACGGTATACATGCAATTTGCGAATTCATCGAGAAGTCAACATAATCTCAATCCAAAATAAACCTTTAGAACTGACCAGCTCGACAAAATTCTTAGGAACTATGGTTGACTCACTCCTCACATGGCAAGAACATATAGATTATATATGCAAGAAATTGAATCAATCATACTATCTGATGAAATCTCTTCAGTGCAAGTGAGATACAAATTCACTGATCAGTTTATTATGCCAAATTTCACTCGATCATGTATCAGAACATTTCGGTCTGGGGACTAGCTACTGGATCAGGCAGGATTTTTATAAAACAAAAAGCACTGCTGAGATTGATATTTAATTGAGACTTTAGAACTTCATGTATAAATATATTCAAACAAAATAAAATATTGACAGTTGCAAGTCTGTACATTTTAAAAACATTGACATATGTACATGAAAATAAAGAACTTTTCCAAACAAAAACAGAGATGCGTAGCTATAATATAAGAAGAAAAGATATGATCATAACACGAAAACATCATCACAAGGGTTTTTACACAGTAGACGAATTTACACTTGAAGTAAGCAATGAGCGATCGTATTTCTTTTGAAAACTTTTTCTCAAAATTTCCTTGTTATCTCTCTTTGTTTATTGTTTCTAAGCAAGCTGGTGATTCATATTTTTCCTTTTTTTTTCTATTTATATTTAAGTAATGTATTTGTACCACAGCTTATTTGGACTTATATTATTGATATTGTTACATAGAATTAGGATTTTATATAATGCCCGGACAAAATTATTTTTATTGTGAAACCTAGTTTACTTACATTCTATCTAGACCTAGAATTTCATTTATATGTTTGTTTATACCTTTGTATGTTTATATGTATGCATATTTATAACTTAACTATAATTATGAATTATCCCATCTACACATTATGTAGCAGAAAGGATCAATAAAAATCAATCTATCTATTTCCTGCAGGGATAGCCGGTTCCTTGCCTTTATTCAAGGCGGAGCTCATGGCGCCCGCCGCAGGAAGTATCCTTGCTGTTGGAGGTGAAGTGGGGGAGGAGGAGGTGCACTTATAGTTGCTGCCACTCCTGCCTGTTCCGCTCTCTTTCTCATCACGAGGTGATCTGCTATGTCCAGCCTCATTCCAAACGGTAGATCGAGGTGGACATTTCTAGTCAACCCCATCCACCGTCTTAGATTGAGGTGAACACATTTGCCCAGCCTCGGGATTGGTTTTTGTTGTTTCTGTTTTTGTGTTTGTTTCATTAATGTGTGTTCCCACGAGAAGCAAGGGAAGATTTGGTTACCTCTGGTAGAGCCCCGCATTGCCAAAGGTAGGCTGATTACAATGAGGTTTCGCCCAGTTCCCCAAATAGATCGTTTTTTACAGCATACTACCCTACGGCCATTCAACTGTCGGCACGATTCCTTACACCTTAGCTTGGGTAGGCTGGTCCACTTGGCATGTTTTCCAAAGGCTTTTGGGGAGTTTTAGTTCCCCTCACCCTACTTGTTTCTGCCACTGACCAGGAGTCCGGCTACCCCGTCCGTAAGGGGCCTTCAGTCCCCTGGTCGTTCCCCTATCCGCCAATATAAGAGATAAATATGAATTGGAATTGTAACAATATTCATAGTAGCTGGTAACGTTAATAACAGATAACATGGCCGTTCAAGAAGTTCTAGGCTAAGTTGCCTTGATAGAAATACGCAGTTTTTGACTAAATTGTCCCGAACATCAGAAGTGAGTAGAACCATTTTTAGAAATGAATAAGACAGAAGTGTTTTGGATGAATGAAGGTTTTTCAGAATCGGCAAGTGGATCGTCAAAATTTCTGACATGAGAATAATTCGAATTCAAAATACTAAATGTTTTGTCAGGAATTTTGATGGATCAATTCATAAGACCATTCTTTTTGGAACCAAAACTAAATGAAGAAAATATCTAACGTATTTTAAGGATTTTCACTGAACAGTTTTACGAAAACTTCTTTGTGAAATTGTTTAGTGAAAATCCCACAGTAAAGGGGTTTTTTGAATACATTGAATGGAAAATATATTTGCCGAATTATCAAGTTATCGAAAATCTGAAAGACGTATTCAGTGGTAGCGTTTGGTGTTAGGTATCTAGGATCGCTTTAACTATTGTTCTATGCTATGGAAGGCAAAGAAATAACAAAGGCAAACATTTCAGCTCGTATACTGCGTAGTGAGTTATTTATGGAAGTTTTTGGAATGTTTACGTTCAAATATTTTGCAACAGTGATCCTCACAGATAATCGTATAAGTAGTTCATACATGGCGCCTTATTTTATTAGATCTTGAAATGTTTGAAATCGCTTCCTACCCACAACTGATATTTGAAATGTTGTGAAATATTGTTGACACATTGTATGATAAATTTACTGCAATTGCAAAAATCCCCCTTGACCTTCCTCAAGATTAGGTGATATAAATAATATAATTTTCGGGCACTTAAAATGATAACCTGAAACGCAGAGTGCAATTACAATCAAAAATTTCAAACATTGGCTTGTTATGACATAAAGATAAATACTTAAAATTCAACAAAACTCACTCTTTCAGTGGATATGGAAATGTGTACTCCAAGATCGTGTTACCTAGGATAAAAGCTACAAAATATTATGATTGACTGCCTGATCTACAGGGAAAACTAAAATTCATGATAATGTGTCATACTTTCGAATTATCAGTGTCAGAAGATATTTAAAACCAGAGGATGTAAAATTGAGTTGATTTGAATATTCCAAAAACTTTGTTGTCCCAGCGGTCTAAGTCAAAATTTATCATTTGGCACATGGTTTGGAGATACGTCAATTCCACAATAAAAAATCCCACATAAATATTCAGTGATGAATTGAAAATGCTCATACAACTTCATACACTATTTGATGAACATCATCAACCTTTTACCCTTCAGAGAATTCTTCAAAAAGTTGATTATTGAAAGATTCATCAAAAAAAGTGAAAGGTGGTAATGTTTTAACCAGTGAAAAGGTTCAACAAATAATCGTCAAGTTCCTCGTTTGGCGGAAACTACCATAGTAGCAGGGGAGCCCACGATGCAAAATGGGTATTTACTCGAGCGTCATGTAGACATATTAGGTTGCAAAACTTAGTTGATAAAAAGAAACAAATGTTATATAATATAAACCTTTTCATCAGTGGGGAAAACGACTATAGATTTTTAAATATGTTAAAAAATACTGTTGCATGGACATACTCGAGAGCGTCAGATATTGATAGCATCAATGTCCTACGTATTTTTAATAATATTGGTATGTTAATCTGATCGTTTGCATGATGTGGGTGGTTGTACGTAAGTATTGAAAGTGAAAAGAAAAAAAATTAATCAAGCGCGTCAGATTTTCTAAGGGGGTGTTAAGTGCAACAAAAAAGGAACTCTCATTCAATAATCTAACGATTTCGATCTGACGCAAACTCTCGGCCATTATTATAATGTACAAAAAAAATTCGCCATTTTGAAATACTCAAGCGCGTCAGATTAAGATATATATGGTTCACCTTTATGTTTTAGACGTGCTGTCTCATAATCTGGCGATTATCTAGAGGGATTCGCTTGATCTGACAAAAACAATATTTTTTTTTAATTTTTTGATTCATTGAACTTAATTAATTGAAAAGCTCAGGAAATAGCATGCAAATAAGTGTATGTTTTCCAAGTAGAATACTCGTATTTATAAGAAAATAATTTTTTTAAAATGCTCAAAAAAAATTATTTTTTATAATCAATTGATTAATTAATGAATAAAAGAGAAATGAAACTTTCTATGTTTTTTACCACTTTTTTTTTGTAAGTAACGTTACTGCAGTGTCGTCCTATAAGGACATTTTCAAACCTATATATTGTATAAGTTTGAAAATGTCCTTATATATTGTATAAGTTTGAGAATGTCCTTATAGGATGAAACTGCAGTAACGTTAGTTACAAAATAAAAGTGGTAAAAAACATAGAAAGTTGAATTTCTCTTTTCTTCATTATGATTTCCTACCATGTAGTAACGGCTACATCCATCAATTAATTGATTAATTAATCATCATCTTCATCACGAACGAGTCTCAGTGATTAGCTGTGATGGCGTCATGGCAACAGAATTCAGAGTGGGACGGAGTGAGAGAGTAATAGATAGTGAAAAAGTGAATAGAGAATAGAGGAATAGAAACTCGGAGAGGGAAATATAGGTATCACACAGCTGCACGCATTAAACTTTATCGACGAATTTTTGTTATTTTGGCTTGCGGAAATCGTCAGATTATATATTTTCCGTTATCTTTGAATTATTTTCTTCAAGATAAAAAAAATTAGCCACGCTCGTGAATGTCGAAATGACGTTATTTTTTTACAAATTTGCTGCCCTCCCCTTTCTGTACGTCACTCTCTAATTGTCAGATTACTGGAATATACACTTTTTGGTAGGTAATTAACTCACCCTACCTTAATCTGACGCGCACGTGAATTTCTGATGATCAATTTTATTCACTAATCTGATCCTTTATCCCTCACAAGCGGCCTTATATATGGGGCTCATATTTGGTGAAGGTACTTAACCGGGTACATGGCATCCCCCTGTATATTAATATGCCGCGCTTCAGTAAATCCCGAAATCCCCGCTTGGGCTCCCCTTTTATAGCGAACTCAAATGCCATCAAGTATAATACTCAAAAGCTCAGACGAAACGTCAGGTATGAAATCTTGCAGACCACGGCTAATAAACTCAGAAACATCGCATAATTTGATAAACGTCAGAAATGAAACTGGTCTATCAAGTCAGGTCAAGTCAAGTCAAAATATGTTTCATTGTCTGAAGATTCATATCTTATTGACAAATCTTGGTTAAAATAATTAAATAAAAAAACAAACAAACAACAAGTAGCTACTGCTACTTAGTCATATAAAACTATAAACTATAGAATAATATACAATTCCAAGTAGATACTGAATATAAGTAAGGATATGTAACAAAATAGGACAGAAAAATAACAGAAACAGTTTGTATTTACTAAGCACAATACAACACTTTAGGAAAATAGCCAGTAATAATGTATTTTAAAAATTTCCAATATTAATTACATGAATTGTATTGACAATCGGACACAAGTCAATCAATCAATCAATCATACTTTATTGTCCAAGAAATCCTTATTGACAAAGCTAGTGAAACTTTATGAAGTCAACAATGTTAAAGTTTATAAAAAAAATCAAAATTATCATTACTGATATGTAAGCATCTGAAATACTAAGAGTTAAAATACATCATCGTGATATTCCTTCAAGTCCTAGTAGGATTTTTGTAGTAGTACTCCTATAACTAATTTTCTGAATTTTTTTGAATTTTCTATTGCCCTATAGCACATTGGAAGGTGGTTATATATTGTCTTGCTCTCATATATCAAAGAAAATTTTGTAATTGCTGATTTTGGGATTGGCAAGGGTAAATTCCTACTTCCTCTCCTTCTCGTATGGTAACGTCTGTCATTATTTGTTTCTGCGTTGGAGTATTTTTTGTGAATAAGGCAAACGGTTTCTAAAAGGAATAAACGAGGTACAGTAAGAATTTTCTTACTGATGAAAACTGGTTTGCAATGGTCTTGTGATTTTGCCCTTGACATTAATGAACTGTAGTCATTTTCACTGAGGGTCGAAGTAGAGAAGAGGGAAAGTAATTTCAAAAGGAAAAGAAAGTTGCAGGGTCTACGAAACTATTGGTAGTTCGTCAGAATCAGAAGCTTTGTTTAGCTGTTTTACATTTTGTTTCATTTGATGAGATTTCTGTGATTGATAATGAAAAATAGTTCTCGATATTTCACTCCCAAATTCTTTGAATTTGTTTAGAAAGCATAATTTCTTCTGCCTATTTTTGTTGTTGTGTCATTCCTGCGAGTCATGGAATACAATGGAAAACATTTCATGAAACTATACCAGAACATTCTTAGAAATGGTAGTCGGATTTACAGAATAAGCAAACAGTTTGAAGTCGAGAGTTCGAAAATAACCGAAATGCTATTCAGCTATTTCGACTGGTCTCTTCTTGAATACCCTAAAGGCAACTCCTGCATTAATTAGTATCGCCGATCCCGGCGACGTAATCCAAAGCACACTTGCATCAAACTCACGAGCAACATGAATAAATGAATAAATAGATTCCAACCCGTTCTTCTCTCTTTCTCCTCGTAATAACGAGAAGCGTTTTTTCATCTTCCTGCAGCAGCGGTTGCCGGCTGCGTTTTGCGAGAAAACAGGATTTTTCGTACAAGGACAAACGATTCCGGCTGCGGGGAGTACGAGCGGGAGTCGAATAAAAAATGCCTATCGGTGCGGCGTGTTTCCGCTATAACGATTCTGTGCAGCCGCGATGATGATGGCGAGAATCGCGAGATTTTTCAAGGCCATAGGTCTTCGTTGACGTTGACCCCTAGCGGGGCTGCGGGTTGGGAGGGTGTGGATCAATTGCACCACAGGTAAAGTAATGCTCTCAACTCCCGATTTGACGAATTATTTTTTATACGGTGTGTATCAACCAAATGGAGTAAATTCGATGATAAATGAAAGGGATCTTATTTCAAAAAGTTGTGCAGTTTCTGGTAGACACTACTAACTTTCCTATTTTGAGTGCAACATCCTATATATTGATCAGTTTCTGGAATTCGATCTTCTGCATATTTCTTGTACAATTTTCTATACCTATCTTCACAGAGTTTATTATTTTTAGTTTCAAACGTTTAGACTTGACAAATTGCATGACAGTAGATTACAGTGTTATGAGTTTCGTTATCTGTATACCAGAAAAATGATTTAACCGAAATGCTCAAAATAACAATTATACAGAGGATTCATTTCAGTTAATAAGAGAATGTAATACAGACAAATAATGAAGGAAGAGTATTGACGAAACTTCCAATAGTTGGTTACGGAGATTTCAAAACACATATACAAAAATGAAAGTTGCTTACTTGTATCATGAAAATTTCCAAATTTTTCTTCTGTATTTTTCACCTATTCCATCAGCGTTTTAAGAAAATTGATATCTCCAAAATTAGGAGTTCATGGAAGACGATTTTGAGAGGAGAACGTATTTTTGTGAAAAAATTACAGCAATGTGATCCAATTGGATAATGTTTTGCACCTTGACATGATGTTGATATATGAAATGAATGAATGAAAAACCATACATGATACCCTGAGAAGGCAAATTTTTGAGCACTAATTGTTGGCAAATAATGGCAATTTAAAAGGCGATAATTATTTAGCACTGCTTCAAAATAACAATCGACCTGATGAAGCAAAACAAAAAGTTGCAGCAAATGTGATATGGTTTCATTAAGATGTACCACTATGCTCTTACTAAATCACTGTCAGGCAAGTACTAAAACTAATCAACAAATCGGTAGATATAGAGGTAAAAATTAAAGAAATGAAATAAGTCAAAAGTGTATTCACGAAACCCACAACTTAGCTAAATCTTTCCATGAAAATGGAAAGTTACGGAGTTAGCAATGTAACGTTCCGTTTTTCCACTTGTCAATTTATATTATTTGCGACACAATCTGAACACAAAGAAACCTTTTATTATTCCAATTTCAATTTGTGGATTGTAACATACCAATTATTAAAATTTCTTCTTTATATTTTCACAGATCTGGGATTCTATCGTGTCCCTTTCAAATTATTCTCTCGTATGCCAGCGTTTTAACAACCCTCGAAAAAGTTCTGATATGCACTTTTTCGTATGTTCCGGAGCTGTCTCAGCGATTCGATTATTATCTCAACAATCGTCGCAAAACGCCGTTCATTCATGGGTCTCATCAATCTTGGGTACAGAAAAAAGTCGCAGAGGGTCAAATTTGGTGAATACGGTGGTGGCTTGAACATGTTTAAAGTGTTTTTTTTTTGGTCAAAAAATTACAAACAAGCAATGACGAGTGAGCAGGTGCATTACCGTGGTGCAGAAGCCATCAATTGTTTTTCCACAATATCGGACGTTTTCTTCGTATTGCTTCTCGAAAGAGGCGCATTACTTCTAGATGATACTCCTTATTGACCCTACGAACATGTGGCAAAACTCTTGATGCACTACGCCACGGTAATTGAAGAACACAGTGAGCAAAACTTTTACATTTCATCGAACTTGGCATGTTTTTTTTGTCATGGCTCTCCTGGGCTCCTCCATTGAGACGATCGGACTTTGGTTTCGATGTCATGACCATATACTCATGATTCGTAACCAGTTAAGCAAATGAGGATCGCCGTTTCTTTGGTCAAAATTCAGCAATTTCGGAACGAACTTCGTTGCAACACTCTTCAAGCCCAAAATTTTCGAAAAAATTGCATGGCAAGTGCCAACCAATATCTCGACATCCTCAACAACTTCTCTAATAGTGATTTTTTTCACTTTTTCAACATTTTCATCAGTTGTTGATGTGCTGGGGCGTCTAGAGCGAGCGTCCTTGGGGTTGTTCTTGATCCCACCTTGGGCTTCAATCTACATATACCCACGGCTATCCATAAAGCCATGCTAGGGTTTGTCAAACGGCTAACCCCAATTCACTGACTCAACTGCTATTAAAGCCCTTTTTTGGTCACTGGCCCGTCCACACCTGGAGTATTGTTTTTCTTTCTGGTTCCCTTATTGTGTAACTTATATTGAAAACATCGAAAATGTCCAACAAAACTTCCTCAGATATATAGCATATAAATCGGGTGTTCGTTGAGGGTATGAGTTGCTACTGCAATCTCTGAGTATGGCCTCCCTAGAAACTAGGAGGAAACAGAAAGACCTGACACCACTTTTCAATATTATCAACGGCAAATTCAGTTGTGCTGAACTCCTAGAAAAAATTTATCTACATGTTCAAAACGGCTCAACTCGACAGCAACAAACATTTTATGTACCATTTTATTGTTTGAACCACACATACAATAACTGCATTCCAAGAATCTCACGATTAGCCAATAGTAACGTTGATCTTGAGATGTTTAACATCTTCTTGCATCATTTTAAAACTCAATTACGGAATATTGTGTTTCAGTGTAAAGTTTAAGGTAATATATGTAGTTTTATTGTCGCTCATTGTTTTTTGTCGTTTTATACTCTAAAATTAACCCGTTTTAAACTTTAAATTCACCCCTTTTAAGCTATTATTAGTGGCAATTTGTAATTCAGTACCTTATCAAGTTATTGTTAATGGAAGCAACTCACTCTGGTCACTCGAGTCGTCTGAAAAAAAAGTACTTCGAATTGAAATTCACCAATTAGTTTTACAAAAACGCAACACGTGTTCTATCTAACAGCGTCTTCAGATATAAATAGGTCAGATTTAGTCTTAGGAATTACCCTATCGTTCCAGTGTTTGATTGAGAGAGCATGACTGTATTGGACGTATGTTCGTGAGCATTTTTGCAAATATTTCACTAGTTCGGACTTCCATTGTCTACTATATAAAATGATTTGAAATCCCTGAAACAAGTAGAAAAGAATAATTAAAAAAAATAGTTGAAAATAACAATTATATTAAGTAACAATAAACCTGAAATGAAATGATAGTGAAATAACCTACAAGTAACCTACGGATCTGAAACAGGTTCTAATGTTGTACTTGGAACCAATTCTTCTTATCCTCTCCGATAATCCTCTGATGTAGGGAAGTGCAAGCACTGGCTGTGACGGCTTCTCTTCCTTGCGAGGCTCCTGCTGTCTTTTAGCCAAAGTCTTTTCTACCATCGCTTTGGAGTGTCCATTCCGCTGAAGATAATTTTTGATGATGTCTAGTTCCTTCTCGAGACCTTCCTTTGTGTTACAGAGCCCAAAAGCACGGTCTAATAGAGTCTTGATGATTCCTCTTTTTGTCGATTGATGGTGGTTGGATTCGTGGTTCAGATACTGTCCCATATGAGTGGGTTTTCGGTATACAGATGTTTCCCACTTAGTGTCGGTCCTCTTCACACACACAGCGAGGAGAAACCAGCAAATCAGGAATAGCAGACCATGTTTGGACCCATCAACACAACATCGAGTGGTCCCAAGCTGAGATCTTGCACAGAGAGGAACATTGGTTCAGGAGAAAATTTAAGGAAGCCGCATACATGTTGTCCAACAACGTATTCAGCCAGGCCAGCGTAGATATACGAAACATATGGAAACCCATCATCAAACGAAAAATGACCAACTCCCGCCAAAACGGTCATCTCTCACGGAATCAGTGAAGCGGAAAATGGAAAGTAGAGAAAGTGAAAGTATTTCAACGACCTATAAAATAGTCATCTCTCGGAGGAATCAGTCCAGTCATCACCCGAAGACGATTGTAGATACCAACAATCGAAACGTCGTGAACTAACGTGACTTGGAATCTCTACACTTTTTTATTTTTATCATTTCCCTTTTTTCATTCCTTTAATTTTTATTTATTCAATTATTATATTTTTACTTGTAGGTTATTTCACTATCATTTCATTTCAGGTTTATTGTTGCTTAATATAATTGTTATTTCCAACAATTTTTTTTTTAATTATTCTTTTTTACTTGTTTTAGGGATTTCATATCTTTTTATATAGTAGACAATGGAAGTCCGAACTAGTGAAATTCATCACGAAACATTGTCAATCACCTTCAAACAAACTTTGCAAATATTCTCTTGATGTGCAGATGAGCCTCTCGAGCATGTATTAGTCCTGAATTACTTCTTGCGATATCTCTGAGGTTTTTGGATATTATTACAGTCGAATTTATACAGACTTGCAGACTCTTGCATGACCAGTTCAGTTCGACTTCCATTTCAGCCGATTAAATTTCCATTCTATGCAATACGAAAATCATTGGAAATTCATGAAACGATAACGGTACAAGCTGCATAGATATAAAAATTCCTTATCCCGATAATCTTGATGGACCGAAAGAAGCTGCTGGCCGGCTCTTCGAATGCTGGACACGTCCTCTCGCAAGCGAGCATCGTCTTCCGTTAGTTGTTCTAAGTCTTAGCAGATGAGGGGCGTGAAAATTGCACGAAGGAAACAGAAAGGAATCCGTAGAGACTGAGAAGGATTTTTCGTATTTTGGCAAAGAAAAATTGTTGGGTCAAAGCAATGGACCCATTAACTATCGAGAAAAAAAAGTTGAGAATTTCATAGGGTACTTATCTTAACGTTTTGGAGAACGAAATCTGGCCCCATCTGCAGAATTTGTAATCAGCGCTTCCGCAGTTTCTTTTCGATTGTTGCTCAATTTTTCACATATCAGGTTTAATATTACTGGAGTTCTTTACCAACATCAAACCGTTATTTTAACACCTCGACACGTGTTTCGATCACCAAGTGATTATCTTCAAAAGGAACTTTGATCTTCCGAAGAATCATTCATTTGTTGCTAAATGAATCAACAGTCATAATTAAAAAGATGGAAGTTAATGTTTGGGGACTTTTCACACTGGACCATACTAGCTCAACAAATCTCGGGTGTCTGTCGTTCATCCATATAATGAAATTTCAGAAACCTGACCAAGTTCAAATTTAATCCATGTACTCTTGAATATGCAACTGAACCTTTGGTATTACTTCCGCATTATGTTGGCAGGATAGACTTCATTGAATGACCTGCAAGGTTGCCCGATTCAACGCCATTGTATTTTTTTAGGTCAAATAAGTAAGCAATCATGAGATATGAGAGTCACGTGCCCTGAGTAGAAGCATTGAATCAAAAATGATTTCAACACGAACTCCTATAATTTGAATAACTATTTTAACATAGTGATTTGGACACTTGGCAATTGAATCAACTGTGAAAGTGCCTCTAAAATATTAATGTAGGATTACAATTATTTTAATGCTCATTTTTCCAACAAGGTGAATGAAGCTTGTGGTTTGAATTGAAACTTGCATAAGTATGAATAATATCGTCTATACTGGAGCTGATTTCATTAAGTTGCTACTACTGAGTTTGCCTTGATTCTCAAATAAATCAGCACCAAGTACAGAACGTGTGATTATTCGGGATGTTTTGTTCAAAAAGAAATACATTTCCAGTTTCACCACAAACTTACTGTTATAGTGGAATGACCTAAGATGGTGATGTAAATAAGTGGTGATGTAAATAAAATTAAGACACTGGAACATATGAAAAGAAGATACTTGAAAACGTATTACGACTAGTAAAAATTTGTAAATATTTTTCAAAATTCTGAAGGACAAGGAATTTCAAATTTCTACTCGTATTCTTTGACTTTTCTCATTTTTACCAATTCTTATTTTCGTATCTAGGTGTTTTAGATTGTGGCGAATCGGTTTTGTACCACTGATTCTATTAATAGATATAACTTAACTCTTGCATGTTTCTACACAATTTTATCAGGAACAAAACTGATATTCGTAACAATTACGATGATAATGATAACAAGGAAAGACATCTTCAAATAGATTATGCGTTTTAAAATATTTAAAATTGTCTGTATGAATTATTATACTGGTTATATTGGTATACTCAAGAAACGCAATTAAAATACGCCTTAACGTAAATATATTTTGATGCCACCTTTCATTCATCAGCGAGTTTCGTTAAACGACTTTTATGCAGAACATGTTGATAATTGACGAAATTTAATAATAGTCAAACATTTTATTTGCCGAATCTAGAGAAAAAAATCCATTCATTAAAAACATGTTTGGCTTCTTCATACATCAACCTATTTTTGTTGTTTCAAAAGTTTTTTCCGTTTTTAGAAGTCTACTTTGAAATGTAACATCTCAGCTAATACTTATTTAACTCAATGAGCGCCAAAAGTGCACGTTTACCAACGCAACACAAGTTGATTACATCCGTCAGCATAAAAATTGAGTGCTCAGGATTCGGCCGTTTTCGCCTGATCCTGATTAACGAAGTTTCTGCCAGTAAGAAAGTGCTTAAAAAGATGATAGTCCATTGGCTAGAGGTCTGCGAAGTATGGTGGATGAGACAGAACTTCGACCCTCAATTCTTTTAATTCTCGAACGGTGATTTGTAAAACGTGCAAACGGACCTTGTCGTGGAGCAGGATCGGACCTCTTCTATTGACGAGTGCCGGCTGTTGCTGATGCAATTTTCGGTACATTTCGTCGATTTTTTTCACAATAGGACTCTACTTTGACGATTTGGCCCATTTTTTTCTTTTTTTTTTAAACAAAACACAAGCACTACAGGAAAATCCTTAAGGCGCTCTAAGAGCGGTGCCTCTGCGAAAGTAGTGATTCACATTGGATTTGAATCCCTAGAGATTAAAGCCATTTGGTAAAATGTTCTCAGGAAGATTATTCCACATAAACGCAGTTCTCCAGATGAAAGAGTTCTTAAACAGTGAAGTTCGAGGTGTACTGAGTTTAACCTTAAAATGATGAGCAGCCACAGTCCGTATGTACTTGTCACTTGTCATTCACTTGTCACTTGAACACTGAAAGTATCTATAAAAGAGAGACCAATCTCCAACCTTTCTTCGATGTTCCAGACTATCAAGATTGCAAGTAATGTTCGCGTCTTCAATCAGGCGAATGGCTCTTTTCTGGATGGAATCCAGCAGTTTCAGGGTATGTTTGGTGGCGAAGCTCCATACATGGTCTGATCTGAGCTTGATAAAGCATCAAAAGTTGCTGAGGTGTGTACAGTTTTCTGGTTCAGAACAGTATTCCAAGGTTTTGAGAAGCAACATGTGCAATTCCAGGAACATGATTGTGCCAAGACGTATTAGTATCCCTTTCAATCCACAACAAACGTATCGAAGCAGAAAGCGGAATTGATTGACCTGACATTATTTTATCCGGCTCGGAAACATTTTTTTTTTTTAAAAACCGATGCCTGGGTTTTTGTGGCATTGAATTGAACTTGGTTATTTTCACACCAATTCAAAATCACTTCTAGATCCTCATTAAGATAGTCAACCTGCTGCTGCCGGTGAAGATGTGAATCCGCATCCAATGTCCTGGAATTCAAATGTAATGACGAGACCAATGTGTTGTCGTCAGCAAAGCAATATATTGGATTCTTAGTTTTTGCCAATAAGTCGTTGATATACAATGAAAAGAGGGTTGGAGATAATATGGATCCTTGGGGAACACCAGCGTTGATGGTGAAAGTATTCGAGAGATATCCATCGACGGCCACTTGCAGGAAACGTTCTTTCAGGAAGTTGAGGAGCCCTACAAAAAAGTGATCCGAAAAGCCATACCATCGAAGTTTGGCCAGCAAACCCTCATGTCACTGGTCTTTAGTTATTTGGAAGAGTTTTTTTTATCCTTTTTGGGAACAGAGTGAATACGAGCAATCTTCCAACAAGGAGGGAAAACCCCTTTCCTGTAACACAGGTTGAAAAGTCGGCAAAATACTGGTGTAAGTTCATTTGCACACTTTTTATACGATGACGGACACTTTATCAATGCCAGACGCCTTGTTAATATTGAGCTGTTTCAAAATTCGCCTGACAAAACGCTGTCGGAAAGTACTTTCCGTCATTGTGGATTCTAATGTGAGAATAGTGGGTGGTGCCATTCCCTGAAAATCGACTGTGGAGTGGGACGCAAATTGTTCAGCTAGTAGATTTGCTTTTTCTATGGCTGTTGTTGCAATTGAACCGCTTGTGTTAGTGGTGGAATTGTGGATTTCGTTAATTTCAGATTAACAGCTTCCGCTACCGACCAGAAGGATTTAGACCCGTTGAGATTGGCAAGCAGAAAGTTATAGTGAATGACACTAACCGCTCACCAACATACAGTAACTATGGTCCTTTTTTCGGTAGATTTTCACCTTCGAAAAATGCATGGGTATCTCATTGGTGTCCAAGCATATCCCTTAACGTCTCCTGTTGTTGTAAAAGATCCATTTTCCACCACACATAACGATCCGATCTAAAAAAACATCGTTTTGGATCCTGTTTTTGATCCCGGCTGTTACGGCAGCGCTTTGATTCAATTTGAGTTCGCAGAGAAGAATTGGCCGAATACCGCTAAAAAAATTGAAATTTGGAAAAACAATGAACAGCATCAATGAATAGAGTACAAAAAATCTCGATTATCAGTAGAATAGTGAGTTTCGATTACCAAGTGATCATCTTCAATAGGAAGATCAAACTTCCCCTTGAAGATAATCACTTGGTGATCGAAACACGTGTCGGGGTGTTAAAATAACAGTTTGGTATTGAAAAAAAGGTCCAGTAATATTCATTACTACACCAAAGGTTCCAAACAGTGCATCACAAGTAGAATAGTTATTGAGATATGGAGCTACAAAAACACACGACATTCAAACGGACAAAACTTTTAAATTAAAACAACCTTATAATTGGATCATAGAGGAAAATGATCTTAGCTGTCACTTCTGAAGTTGATTTTATTTCTCACTTGAAAAATATTGTATTGTTTTTTTTTGTTTCAGGTAACATTGCGGTTTCAAGGGACCCATTCTATTTCTTGGTAAGAATCATATAGAGTTTACAACTAAAAATTTTCATATGAGGATCGCAGTATCCTCAAGTCTCTAAGAAAAAAATCAAGAAATCGATATGTATGTATCCATTGGCGAATACTCTTTTTTCAGTCTTGACTGGATGCTGTTATTTCAATGGCTACGTTTTGTTTCTTCTGACTTTCTTCCAACTAACCACCCTTTCCAACCAACTAACTAAAAGAAATGCTAGAACTTCCAAAACTTTAATTGGCATGTTGTTAATATGTTATGTTTGACATCAAAAGCGTAATTTGTAGTCAATATTAAGTCCCGAACATTTAATTTTACTGCTACATTTAATCTCGTGATTGTCGATACTGATTTTGATACCCCTCTGTCTTTAGAACTTCCGAATATAATACAAGATGATTTGTTGGAATTTATGTTCAAACAATTATTTCTGGAAATATTCATCACGCTTTTTATATCGTTGATCAAAGAATGCCCCGTGCCAACAAATTCTCTAATTTACCTGAAAAATATATATTCGTATCGACTGCATAGTAGTACATTTCAAATATTCCAAGTGATCAATAATTTTGTTCGAATTTCCACCGGAAAATTCTGGACAGCCGGCCGCCTTCGATCTGCTTTGTTACAAGTGGGTTTTTAGGTTAAAAGCTGCACAAAAGCACATCGAGGCTCGCATTTAGGAACGACTTGCAGTCGGCGTGTGGTATGCGGCTTGGCCTTGAATGAGTTCGCTGCACTTGCACTTCCCGCTTGCATTTTCCCCCGCCCGACCCGCCAACCAGCCAGACACCCCGCGAAAAATAACACTCTCTCGCTCACTATCGACGACACCCGTCGGCCAAATAGTTTGTTAATCATTTAGAATGGCGGATGGTTTGGGCCGCTACGAGATGCAGCACAGAATAAGTTTTTCGTTTTGCTCAATAGATCATTTGCACATAATTTTTGTTGGCTAAATGGAACCCTTCATTTCCGCGTTTGCAAAATATTTTCCGAATACAATTTTGGAAAGTGATAGAACCGATATAATTTCAAACAGACAAAACAACGCGCCAAAAAATATTTGTGACGTCAGAAGGGCTGTATGCGTTGGTGGCATAGTGTTGTTCGTACAGTTTTTTGTAAGCAAAATATGTTAAAATATCCAAGTGCAAATGATAAACTATACTGAATATCAAATTAATCACATTTGATTCGAATAATAGCGAGTGAAAAAAATTGTCCTAATTGAAAAAGACGTGTTCTCAGATGCATTCAAGTTCTCGCCATTTGCTTCATCAATTTTGAGAATGGAGACAAAAAAATGTGGATGTCTCCTTAATAATGTCTCGTTGGCATCAAAACACTTGAGTTCTTCAACGACCATAACGCGTCTAAAATATAGAATATCCTCCTCGTTTTTTTTCCTTTCTAGGAGCCGTTTGACTCTGCAATTTCTTCCAAGTCTTCGGAAAACACTGCAGCCTTAAGGGCTTATTGCAACCCCCCCCTATGTTTTTCATGACACCCATTATGTTCCCTGTACTAGTCTGTATAGGTCTCTTACTGAACGTATGTTATATTCTTCTGAATATAATTTGGGTTTTTCGATAGCCCGGAGAAGCTCCAAGTGGAACTTGATGAGCTATCTGTCGAATTTGCAACATTGCAGATTTTCATGCATATCATACAATTTGTTATATCTCACGTTTTTGTAATGATTTTTATAAATGTCTACGTGAAGAACTCAATAAATTTATATTATTATTATTAATAGTCCTGTACTTATTATGAGCAGATCTCTGCGTTATTGAAGCAATTTTTCGGTTCTCTTCTCGGAAGCTTTCTTTATAAAGGTTTTTCCGCGTGTGTTTTTCCAGTACTTTTTATGTTTCTCCTTGAACCATTTACCAATCTGGTTCCTTACCAAAGAATTTGATAGCCCCACAGCTCATTCAAAGCTTATATACGGAGTTGAGAAACCGTGTAATACACACTCGTCAGCTTTTTCGTTACATGCGATGTTGAGTATTTTAGCACTCAGTATTGTGCAGATTTGGAACTACACTTTATGTCACACATATCACAAAGGATCTTCCTTTTTGCCGCATCCTTAGCTCAACAAGGTCAACAACAGGAGTAGATATAACTAGATAAGATGTGACTAGAAAACTCCAAACCATTCTACATAAATTCAAATATCTTAACACTCACTTACCCATCGAGGAAATGAAAGTAATCTACTCCGCCCTCGTAGAAAGTCATATCCGCTACGCTGTTATAGCTTGGGGTGGTGCGCTCCAAACCCATCTCAATGGAATAGAGGTAATACAGAGACGGTTCTTGAAATTAATCCTACAGAAAAAGCCTCAGATACAATTCTAATAGACTCTATAAAGAAATAAAAATCATTGTTATCAGGCAATTATTCTATCTTTATGTGAATATGAGGTACCACTTCCAAAAATATAAAGCTGAGATTTTCTAACCATGAATACAACACACAAAACCGTAACAAATACATCCTTCCGCATGTTACAAAATCAATAACTCTAAGAGCATACTCTTATATTTCAATAAAAAATTCAATGAAAGAGCCCAGAAGAGCCAAGACAAAAAAAAGCAAGCCAAGTTAGATCAAAAGTCAAGATTTTTTTCACTATTTTCTCACTCATCAGTGCTTGTTCGTACTTTATTAGCCAAAAGTAACACCGTCATCATGCCTCAGCCACCGAATTCACCAGATTTGATTCCGTGCGACTTTTTTCTGTTTCCATTATTGAAAAGACCCATATAAGGGCGTCGTTTTGCGGCCTTTGAGAGAGCTGAGAAAGCTCAAGGACATACTAAATACTGCACATCAGAACCGCTTTGAGGATTGGAAAAAACGCTGGCACAAGTATATTATATCTGAGGGGAACTACTTTGGGGCTGACAAAATAGAAATTGCTGAAAAAATAAATAATTTTTGAGAAAATGAAAATTCACCTTATTTTTTGAACAGACCTCGTAGAAATGCAATTAAAATTCGCAAATACGCAAATAGAATTGTTGGTAACACTGTGATGTATTGAAAGTTTTCTGTAATGTTTCTTCGCGGTGTATTTTCGTTTTAAATAAGATTTATCTCGCACTTATAATCTGTAAAACACATGTTTCTGGGTTTATTTCTGTAACGGTCGGTATATTCGGGCGAGTTGAGGTGTGCCATGCAGTTTTGCATTCTTTTTCACATTGTAAATGGGGTGTGTATATTAACACAGGTCGTTTCTATTGAATTTATGTTTAATGTATAAATAAACATGTAGTCGAGTTGTGATAATGTTATTATCATCGAAGAAGGGACCTGACCTGCAAAACTGCTTCGTTTAAACAATCATAATAAAAATCCCAATATTATTTGTCCTGATCTTGGTAAAATTATACTATCTATACTCACAAAAATGAATTTTGATCGACTTACCGCAACACGGCAGAAATCTTGAATGAGCGAATGCAGAACGCTGTCATTTTTGGCACACTGTGCTTATTCAGAGCACTCGATTTTCGGATCCAATGATCACTCTACTTCATATTTATCAAATAGACTTCAACGTGTTACTCTGAATGATAAAACTTCTAATTTTGCTCGTGTATCATGCGGTGTTCCTCATGGTAGTATTTTGGGTCCACTTCTGTTCACCTTATTTACTGCAACATTTCACAACTATCAAAATAAAACCGATGATATTCAGGTGAGTGTTAATGACTCTATTTTGAGAAACACCCATGATGCTGTCAAATTCCTAGGCATGCAAATGGATGAGTCTTTCTTGGAATGAGCACTGTGAACTAGTTTCAAAATTGAGCTCTATAACCTATCTTTTCAATAACTTCAGAAATGTTCTCAACATAAACCAAGTTATGGCTGTTTGTCATGCCCAGGTCCAGGTTGCGCTATGGTGTATGTTTGTGGGGCAACTATGCAAAGAGTTAAAATGTATTTATCCAGCAAAAAGCCATCCTACCCTGTTTGTTCAATGTTCCTCGACAGTATTCATGCAGAAACATTTTCGCTACACACGAAAGTTTAACTCTGGTTGGATTATATATTTATGAGTTGTCAGTTTATGTTTTCACTAACAGGAATGACTCCAATCCCAATAGCGATATTCATGATAAAAACACTCGGCAGAAGCAAATGATACACGTTAGATCGGCTAAGTATAAGATAACTCAAAGTGCACCAAAACGTATAGGACCCAAAATTTACAACTGTTTACCAAATAAATTGAAGTAAATATGCAGCCTTTTGTTGTTAAAAAAATAATTCTGTTAGAAAGATGTTTTTATACTCTTGACGAGTTTTTTAATACAAAAATATGATTTGCTATTCTGTGTGTATTTGTTCCAACCATTGTTTGTTGTTTTCATTCAGTGTTTTTTGCACTTTAGTTTAGTGTACACTATATTTTGCTTATATTTTTATATTCATAGGACATTTATGTATTTTATTTTATACTTACTTACTAGCTTTGTCAACAAGATTTTTTCTTTGGACAATAAAGTCTTATTATAACTACCACATGTATGCTGATGACACACAGATATATGACACCTTTGAACCTGATAATGTCATGCAAACTAACAGAGGCCGCTCCATTTCTATAACATAAAAAAAAGGCAGAGGAACCTCCAAAATTGTTTCATATTTGTTATAATTTGATATGAATTGATTTGCAATGCGATGATTCGTTCATTAGATTTCGTCATCAACTTACTTTTTTTTAATACGGACCTCTAGTTGTTTCATCGATATTTGAAGCCACTACAAATTCAGCTATATATCCGTATTCGAAAAAATTAAATTGATGATGAAATGAATAGAAAAAACGTCGCATCCAATTGGTTTCAATCAAATTATAACAAATATGAAATAATAATGAAAATGTCTCTGCCTCATTTTTATATCATTGATGAAGGCGATAGAACTAAAAAACGAAATTTGAATATTCTAATTTTTGACGAATATTTGAAAACCAACCACTGATATTCTCGATCTGAAAAGAGATTAAGTAGTTTAGTTTCCCAAATTTCAACCGATCTTGTAGGTCTTAATCTACTGAAAAAATGTCCTTTATCAGAACCAGATCTCTCCTTTGTGCTTTCTTTCTCTTATGTTCATGTATGCTATATAGTGTTTTCATTTCTCGAGAAGCCATTTCTATGTTCTAATCCTTACTAACCTGATCCAGACAAATGAGCAGCTCAAGGTGCTTCCAATGACAGATGATATCTGAATATTTAGGTTAAATCACCCCCCCTTTTGATTGGTTGATTGTTTATACACTAATTGGTGCTGACGTGCTGATTATATTTTCATTTTTTTGCACTAACTCATTAAGTTTCATTGAAAGTTTTGTCCTAGTAATCCTTTATCAATCAACATCGTGTGCCTCATCCACCAATTCTGTTGAAATATGTTGTTCCCCTAACGAACTGTCGTCCTCCTACAAACGACAACCCTCAAAAGTCGAAACCTATGCGAGTTAAGCATTGACGAGGTCTTACATTTCAATGTTATTTTAGTAACTAAAGCTAACTAAATATGTCATCAATTAAAATTATTTTCAAAACGTATATGGATTGACAAACGAGGTGTTTCAAATATATGTTTACAGACTAATTTTTTGAATAGAACATACGACATGGAACCTTGAATATGAAGTGGTGAATTATTGAATACTTTCGGTCCCAGAAACTTATACGATTTTTGTCCCACAGATTTTGCAACAAGATTTGTTATTTACCGGTTTTTATTTCTCATCGTATACATATGTGTTATTTTGTTGAGTTCACTTTTTTTCTTTGTATTGTTTAAGGAACAGAGATTTATAAATTAGTTGTCTAGGATCCAGAATATTCGATTGTTTATATAGTGACATTGAAGACATCAATGCACGTTGATAGGGATCTGTATAATGCGTTAACAACAATTGTTTCACCATGAAAGTTGATTTTCAATTTTATCAAGAATGAGTTATTAAATTGAATCAACTCATGTGACTTAGAGATATCACTTTTTATGAAAATAATCGTGCCATCATTTTGGTTGAGACAACCGTTGTTATATACCATTTAATATTTTGGAATATTGAATATGCTAGTATCTATCTATCTATGGAATATTTTCAAACTGGATATTGTCATATATAATCTTCAGCAGGGTATACGTTTGACACTTCACTTGGAGTTCCCCAGGGAATTATTTTGGGGCCGTTTATATTTCTGCTTTACATTAATGACCTGCCAGAGTATATTGGAACATTCTCGATTGTACTTTATGCTGATGACACATCGATTTCTGCAGCAGCAGATAATCCGGAAGAGCTCGAAGAGAGGCTGAATTTTATCAGCAATAATTTTACGACATGGTGTCATGATAATAAGCTTGTAAATGCAGAAAAATCAAGGTTAATAGAATTTTTTGGTAAAAAAAGATTTATTAATCATATACAGGTTTTAGTCAATAATGTCACAATTCTCCCAAGTGAAACAACCAAATTTTTGGGTGTTCACATTGACGCAAATTATTTTTGGAAATTTCATTCAAATCATGTAATAAGAAAACTTAATAGCAGCTTTTATGCCCTATTGCAACTGCGTCAGATTTTGGATGTAAAATCTTTGATTAACGTGTATTATTCTATGGTTCAATCTACACTGTCATACAATGTCATCTTGTCATTCTTCGCCTAATTTTTAATCTAGATAGAATCGAATCATACAGGCCCTCATTCAAACAAAATAAAATTTTGACTTTCCCAGCAATCTACATCTATGGTTGTTTATTATATACATGGAAAAATATGAATGACTACGAGTCCAATTCTCAGTGCCATTGATATCCCACAAGATCGGAAGATTCAATTAAAATTAAACAACATAGGACTTCCACCTATGAAAAGTCTCCCTTTTTGGCTGGAGCAAGACTTTTCAATTGTCTACCTTCTACTCTAAAAAATTTCTCCGATATCAAAAAGTTTAAAATGAACCTTAAAGAGTTTTTAATTGATCGGACTATTTATTCAGTGGAAGACTTATATAAAATTGACTGTACATAATGTGTGTATTATTTATATGTATTTGAATGTATATTGTATATAATAATTGTTTTTCACTTGCTGTAACTCCGTTATATTTTAATCTGCATATTATTGTTTCAATATACTTGTATTCGACGTTTCCTACATCATAATTGTATGATCTAAATGAAACAAAGGAACAAACAGTATTATTATCACCGTAGTGTGCGCTGGTCAGGCCCTATCCCCCAAGCCCCGATACATTCGGGAGGGCGCGCCAGCATAATCAACCAATTACCACTCCCCACACCGTGGGATAAGTGATCATTGGGTCCGAGAATCATGTGCCCTGAGCAAACGCAGTGAGCCAAGAATGACAGCCTTCTGCATCTGTGCGGCTAAGATTTCTGCCTTAGTGCGGCAAGCCGGTATGATTTTGAGATTCGAGAGTAGAGAGGACATCATTCCACCAAAGACTCAAATAATCAGAACATTATTATTATTATTATTATTTTTTTCACCGTAGTGTGCGCTGGTCAGGCCCTATCCCCCGAAGCCCCGATACATTCTGGAGGGCGCGCAAGCATTATCAACCAATGACCACTCCCCACACCGTGGGGTAAGTGATCATTGGGTCCGAGAATCATGTGCCCTGAGCAAGCACAGTGAGCCAAGAATGACAACTTTCTGCATCTGTGCGGCTAAGATTTCTGCCTTAGTGCGCCAAGCCGGTATGATTTTAAGATTCGAGAGTGGAGATGACATCATTCCACCAAGGACTCTAATAATCAGAACAAACATCTTGACAGAGTGATCTGGATAGAGTCTGCGGAGTTCGAAGAGAAAATCTCGATATTTTATCCGTTTTTCCTCCTCTTTTCTGACGATATTCGTCTCGCCAGGAGCTGAAAACTCCACGACAAATATCGTTTTGCTCTGGTAGTCGAGAAGGACTACATCAGGCTTATTAGCTTGTATGAGCCTGAGGGTGGGGAACGAATAGTTCCAATAAATTCGGCACTTCTCGTTCCCCACAACGGATTCAATATCCCCCGGAGCGTAGGGCAACACCGGTGTCTCGTCAATACCGTAAGAGTGCAGTAGATGGTAATATAGCACTCTTAGGGCCGCGTTATGTCGATGGATATAGGCCGAGACCGCATATGCGGGATATGCTGATAGCAAGTGCATTAGGGTCTCGGTCGCCTCGCGGCAGGTCCTGCACCTTGTGTCAGGAACCTCTATACCCATCACGCGACTGCGGTAGACTAAGGTGTTGAAGACACCATCCTGGCAAGCCATGATGAACCCCTCAGTTTCCGACTTCAGCCCACTCGACCTGAGAAGAGCGAACGTCAGGCGCTTTGATAAGCCAAGGTGTTCAATGTTATTGAAGAAGACCCCATGCAATGGCTTATCCCTGTGTCTCCACAGAAGTAGGTGATCTCTGCGGTTTTTATCTGAGCTTTTTGCTGAACGGGTTCCAACTCGGTGACAGAGTTGTAGTCACCTCGTTCAGAGTCGAACGAGGTGATTATTATTATTATTATTATGTATGGTACACCTGTATACCTGTAAGGTATAAATAAGGATAGCTTTGTAAGTATGATTAGTTTAATATTCCTCTTGAAGATGATCACTTGGTGATCGAAATACGTGCCGAGGTATTAAAATGGGAACAACACCAAAGGTTCCAAACAGTGCATCACAAATTGGATATATTTCCTTGTATTTCTAATTCTACCTCCCTTGGGAATGGTGTTGGGGGTTTACTTAAGACCCTCCTTTTTGGGGTTGGTAATATATTACTATTCTCCTTGCTTACTTCCAAGTCTTTTTTTATATCTGATGCTGTATACGCTTCACCTTCCACTATCAGTTCATTTTTTCGTATAAATGCCTACTACTAATTTTTTTTTTCTTTTGAAGGCCGAAATTACAAAGAAACGACCGCATATGGCCAAGAAAAAATGTTGTTTCATCAAGACACCGTGTCACAAGTCAATCAAAACAATGGCAAAATTGCATGAATTGAACTTCGAATTGCTCCTACATCCACCATATTCGCCATATTTGGCTCTCAGCGACTATTGGCTGTTTGCAGACCTCAAAAAAATGCTCACCGATAAGAAATTTCGCTTGAATGGATAGGTTATTACTGAAACTGAGTCCTATTTTGAGGCAAAAGATAAATCGTTCTGCAAAAATGGCATTGAAATGTTAGAGCGTGGCTGGAACATTTGTGTGACCCTTGATGGAGATTACTTTGATGAATAAAGCCCATTTTGAAAAAAATAAACGTTTTTTTTCTAAGGAACGGGACTTTTAAGCCCATGTGTTAGTTAATACACAGAAGTTAGTTGGTATGAACACGCCTGATGAAGCTATTGCATAGCGAAACACGTGTTGAGGTTTTGTAGTGTTCAGAAAAAATCTCACAAAAAAGTGTTACTTGAATATAACTGAAGTTATTTGAGATAAATGTCAATCTGAATGGAAAAATAATATAAAACTGAAGAAAATTATCCAGCCTCGTCTCTTCGAGAAAAATACCACTTGAGTTGAATAGACGAGAACAGGTTTATATCAACAAGTTTAAGATTTGCTCATACAAAAATAAAATACAAATATACAGACTACGCCCCTTCGCCAAAAAATTAAAGTATCCTGGAATCTCATTAAATCGCAATTCACCAATCAGAGGAATATTTTTAGACTCAGCGTTTAAATACAATCATGTATAACCAGCACTCCCACCATAATCAGAATGTGTACAGACTGTTAGAGATGTTTGAAAAGTACCTCAACTCTTTGTTTACTCTGAACCGCCTCACAATGTGGGGGTAAAAATAACAATGATGCGGTAAAGGCTCTTACAGACAGAAAAAACTTTGGGAATCTGGGATGCCAAGCAGGGGGTAACTGGCACGTGTATATTTTGAAATATAACGGTTCAGCACTTGCAACATGTGCCACCGAGTGTTACGTCTTATTTGTTAACAGACTAATGGACAAATTTATTCTGCTAACGAAGTAGGTTTTGTAATGTATATCAATTACGGCTTCTCTAACTTTTCTAGCATTTATCTTATAGTTGGTGGAACACAAACTATATTCCAATTCGAGGTTCAGCAAATATACCCAAAAGCACGCGAATGTAATTTTTTACCAGGGCCTCAATGAGTACAGAATGTTATTGCAATGTGGTTTGAATTTGTTCAAATTAAGAATTTAATAAATACACCAAGGGAAATTGGAAAAATATATCAAAAATAGTATACAAGGTGACGCAAAAGTACATATACAGGGTGTTTCCTAACTACGATACAAAACTTCAGAGGGTGATTCGTTAGGTCGTTTAAAAAAAGTTTCTATGAACATATGTCAGGAGTTGCTTTGTTACTGAGATACAGGGCGTTTGAAAAAATAATATTTATAAAATATAAATATCTTTAAGCCGATTTGGTTAAAATTTGCTACAGTTTTTTGAAGTAAGGCGCTTATTTAGATTGAAATTATTAGGCCAACAGTATTGAGAAAAAAAGGACGCCACTGACTTTTTTGTAGTTTTGAATCGTTTTAGATTGAGCCACTATAAATACAATTTTTTCGTCGCTTGTATTCTCTCCGTATCAAGCTTCGTTTTCGAGAAGAAAAATAACTTCTAAAAACTATCCACGAACAACATAAAATAAAAACCAAAAGTAAATAATAAACAATTTCAACCTTGAAGTAAATGAGCAAAATGTCCACCTTCTGATACATACACGACTGCAATTGATTTGTCATTGATTGTCTGACAAGTTCAAAAATACCTGGAGTACTCCTTATGACATTGCAATTGTTAGTTATTCGATTCCTCAAGTCACTCGCATCTAGTACAGGAGTTTCATAAACAAGAGCCTTCAAATAACCTCATGAATAAAAATCTAGAGGGTTCATACCAGGAGTGCGAGTTGACCAATTTTAAAGTCCTTCACGTCCAGTCCAGCGATTAGGATAGGTGATGTCGAGATGCTGACGAGCAAGAACACTAAAATGAGCTGGAGCCTCGTAGCGCATAAACTCCATGTTGCATCTTACAAGTACTGGCACTTCTTTTAACAAAATGGGTAAATGATCTCGCGAAAAGGCCGTGTAGGATTCACCTGTTTATCCCGCTGGTAGAAAAAAATGGGCCAATCAAGTGTTCGCCAATCATTCCTAGCTAAACGTTCAACAGAAACTGTTGCTGAGAATATCTTTCTCTAATAACGTGTGGATTTTCGTCGGCTCAAAAATGATCGTTGTGAAAGTTCATAATAGCATCTCCCGAAAAATTTGCTTCTTCCATAAATAAAATATGTGGTATAAAATTGTTATTGTGCGCCATCGTATGAATCAACCACCTGCAAAACATTGGAACCGTTGTATGTGATATGGGTATAGGGGGTTTCTTTTCAAAACTATCCATACGGTTTTTGGGCTGACTGCAGGCAATCTTCCTGGTACTATTTGAACGATCTTCTTCTATAGCATCAAGTGCGAAGCCTTTTTTCAGGTTTTTCAGTTAAGAGAAATTTCAAGAAGGACCAATCGATCTTTGCGTACTATTCTAAGATGTTATCAGGCAGAAACCCAAGAAGGCCAAGAATACAGAGCTAGGAACATCGATCGTCGCAGGGGAACAAGAGCGCGTGAGGATCGCCGTTTAAGACTTTTGGCATATCGGCGAATAAGAAGTTTCGGACTTTTTTCTTATCATTCTCATTGGGTGTTTCCACTGACTCTCGAGCATCGACGGAACCGATTGTACTGGTGCAAAGACAGAATAAATAGGGATCAACAGTGGAACCACTTAGTCTTCAGCGATGAATCTCGCTTTTGTTTAGGTATGTACGATAGACAAGCAAGAGTAAGAAGGCGTCGTGGTGAAAGACGAGATCCCCCGTTTGATGTGGAGTGGCATGTTCACCATACTGTTGGTTTGATGGTATGGGGCGCCATTGCATACGGTAGCAGGACACTTTTAGTCTTTATTAGAGGCAACATGACAGCTTTTCGTTACATTTACGAAGTAGTGGAGCCTCATGTTGTTCCAAATCTTGAGATCTTCATGGATCGGCATGACATTAACCGCTTACCATGGCCACCCAGATCGCCCGATCTTTCACCTATCGAACATGCAAGGGATATTCTTGGTCGCAGACTGCTGAATTTACAGACCACACAGACTTTTGCAGCACTTAGACATGAGTTAGAAGTAGGGGGGATTGAGATACCCCAACAGGATATAGACCACCTTATCACAACAATACCTAGACGTATCCACGAGTGTATAAGACATCGAGGATCTGCAACACAATACTGAACTTCACTGGTTTTACGATAATCCAATTTTTCTGAAAACTCATTCGTTTGTTTGCTATTTTCTGTCAAGTATGTAAAAAAGTAAAAAATTATTGAAATATTTTCAATATAAATGGGTGTTTACCTTTCTTTGTCACTTAGTATATTACAGTTTAAAGTAGACTCATAGAAACAGAACAACCTAATAACATTTGATTCATGTGTTGCAAAATGTTTATGTTACTTCGAGTGCTTTGATTTCGAAACCCAATTCTGGTTTGTTTCTCCAGAATCAAAGTTAATAATTCAAAATAGTTCTGAAAATAATAGGTTTTTATAAAATCGAATGCCTTTTCGAAAAGCAATCGTGCATCGAGAAGTGATTTCACTCGACGATATGAATTAAACTAAAGTGTGACGTTGCTTTCTTTCGAACGATTTCTTGTTTCCCGGAATAAGCCAATTTGAAATTCCAATAGAACGTACATCCCGTATAAAGCGAAAGCAAGTTTGCAGCCATCGCTTCTAATATACCAGTTATTAATCAGAAGATTACAGTTGTATTGAAAAATAAAAGTTATCGAATGCCTCTTGGTGAATGAAGCTTGCATTAGTTGCTATGATGCCCGAAGAAATTGTTAATGATGGCTCTCGGTGAAGGTTGCACTCGCAAGAATCAAACACAAAATGAGTTTGTTTTATTTCTCGAAAGGAAGGAAATGCACGATATACAGTGTGGTTGGTAAAACCTCTGAAGGTGATCGTAAAATAGCGTTAGTTGTACTGGCTTCTGCTAAACACAAACTATAGTTTGTCCAGAAATGAGAGAAACTACAGCAGTTTATCTATATATATTAGTGCCATCGCATTCAGATCATTTACTATCTTCGAATTGAATAAATGAATATACAAAATGTATTGTTGAAAAATCTCATTCATACCAAACAAAATAATCAACTACGATAAATGTGAAAATATAACCAGTAGTAACCAAGACATTCTCCAACAAATGAGTATTTAGTTGAAGGTGATTGAAAAACCATTATTTTTTTGAAGGCGGTATAAATAGATATTCCTTTGAATTATACCGTCAACATACACACTGCACCCATCAATAGGACCGCCTTGGATTTTTCCATAGGAAAAAAATATTAGATCATTTTCTGTTGGGATTTTGAAGGCCATGGTAGAGTGGTTAGTCTTGGTCTTAGTCTCGGTCTTAGTGATATTCTTCAGTTTACTTCGAGAGCGCGTTGAATAAAAAGCTACACAACACGGAAGCTAGTTGTTCGGGAACCGTGAAGCGTCCAAAACTGTCAGCATTAAATTTAAATGAAAAAACAATTGTTATGAATGTTTATAACTCTTTAAGAATACAATATCCGCCCGAAATGAAAAGTAGGGAGGAAGTAGTGCAAAAATGCGCGAGTTTGACTGGTGTCAGTAGATCAATAATTCAGAGAATTCTTAAGAAACTCAAGGAAAACAACAGCTTTTTGGAGCCGAAAGTATCCACAGGCAAAGTATTTGAATATCGACGAAGAAGTCAAAAAATCTATTAGGGTAACCACTCTCTTTACATAAAAAACGAAACACCTACATTAAATGAATATTTGGCAGTTATTCGTGAAGACAGTTTTTTCCTGATATAAGAAGCACTAGATTATGAAAAATATAACAAGAGCTGAACTTCACTCTTGGAAAATAAGATAGAAAGAGCATGTTACTAGAAAAATCAGAGATTGTAGAAGGGAGAAGAAACTTTGAGAAAAATAAAGAATCTATTTTTTATTTGGATGAAACATGGGTCAATGAGGATCATACCGTCTCGAAGGTTCGGCAAGACCAGAACATCAAACCCCCAAAGTGTATCTCTCAGTACAGCCACCCTTTTCAACTCCTTGAAAATGGCTTCAAAATCAAAGCCGAAACGTTGAACAATGCAAAACTTGCAGCGCTGTTCAACCTGAAATTCAGATGTTCAAATTTCTAACCGCAGAAAGCTATTCTATTTGTATACTTATCAGATGACGTTTCGAAAACTTTATCCATCTTCACTATCAAACCTACGATCAATTTGATATTATCAATGTCGATACTAACAATATCAAATTGATTTACATCGAAAAGCGAATTATAACTACAAATTATGATGTTTTAATTCAAATAGTTTGGATAAAGAAAATGGATAGTCTTTCAAATAATACATATTTATTTTTATATGCAAAATGTTTTAAATTCAAGTTACTGACGAATTAGTTTTTTTTCCAAAAAGCTAATTGATCAAATGCAGTGATTTTCTTGCCCCTCTACATTTGTAATTATTTTTAAATTTAACATTCTTAGAAGGTAACAATCCTAAATAAAAAACTATTTTAAATATAAAGTGTTCTTCTTAAAATGAAATATTCAAACAAAATTAGTGTTCACGAAATTCAAATTATCTTCTTATCATATAGAATATATCATTGGAAAATTTATATTAATACCCCCACTCCGACGCCTATTAATACGCAATATATAAACAGTGTCGGCCGCCTCTTCTGAAGTTCTTTGTGGGAGGTCACTATTTCAATGGCTCCTTAACGGAGTCCTCAACGGGCATAGCGGGTAGAAATACCTCAGCAACTTTGTGGATGAATTGCAGTGCCACTTGCTTGAGACGACTATGTTGCTTTCTTTTGCTTTCTTTGATGTACCTTCATGTTTGAATTCTTGAAATTATCTCACTCTCAGTTAATACCGAATGGACTATAAAGACGCAGTAAGATTTTCGTGGCCTCTGCTACACATAATAATCGCTACATTACACAGCAATCGGATCGAATATAGACACTTCAAGTTTTTACTGTCCCGATTTTTTTCGATGAACTTTTTCGAAAAGTCTCTAGCCTGAACCCTCTAGATAAGATGAAAATGGACGTACTTGACATCAAGATCATAGAGACTTTTCGCCTAAGCAGGTTGAATCTACTAATCTATACTACCCTCTCTTTCCCCTCTAGCCCTTTAGAGGAGCAAAGAGAAATTTTCAAAAACTATTTTTTATTTTCAAACCGCTGACTAGCAAAGTACCGCCAACAGTCGCAGAAATCCGATAGCGTATCGTGACGTTACATCGTCAACTCGGAGAACAAAATTATTTATATTATTCACCTAATATGTATGCTATCTATATAAATAAATTCAGTTTTGCGTTGTATTTTTAACACGCTTTTATTATTAGCTTCCCCTGTATGTATATATGTTTGTTTGTTTGTTTGTTTGTAACTCTTCTTTCCCATTTGAATGCTCGGGATCTGTATTTGACAGAATTATCAACATTATTGCTTGATCTATTCGCGGGCAGATGGCGCTGTACGTAACCCCTTTGATATAATTCGAACTCACTTTACATGCATTTCTTCATTTGAAAAAAGTATTTTTTTATTACCATTCGCGCCTGCTGCCTTATTTGTAACCCTCCTTTGCGCGCCTACTGCCTTGGACTTGGCTCCCTCTCCTGAATCGGAAAATATCAATGATCATTTTTCTAAACAATATACGACTGATTGATTCCAAAGTTAAGATATAATAAATATAGTTTAAAAAGACTAAAAAAACAAGCTTTTATAGCATACGAAACTAAAAAATGAAAAATAAATATAGTTTTAAAAAAATTAAAAAACACGCTTTTAAAGAACATCGAAATAAAAAGTTTTTTTTTTAATAAGCTATTTTACTAGTATTATTGTGAAAAAAGCGTGGGCGCTTGATATACAAAAAATATGGCACAAAGCGCTCACGACTTTTTCACAATAATACTAGTATTTTTTGTTCGTTATTGTTTTAAACTCGTTTAAAAAAATGTTTTTAACTTTTTAGTTCGATGTTCTCTAAAAGCGCGTTTTTTAGTTTTTTCAAGTATATTTATTACTTTACAGTCCTCAAGACTAAACCTCATCAGGATAACCCGGATATTGACATTGGTGGTATTTTTAAACTTATAGAAATGTTCAGATATCTTGGATGAAATGAATAATCCACCAGAGGTATCTCAATTATTTTCCTTACCAAAAGGTGTTTTGTAATGGAATTATAAATTTATTATTTCTGTGTCAGGACACATCTAGGGTGCATATTACACATATGTTGTATTCCGGTCGGAAAAATACTAAAACAACATAATTTTTGATTTCTCAACCATAATAACAAATTCAACTCATTTTTTAACCCAACGGATCAATTCAAGACGTTTATTTACTTTCCAGTTGGGTTACATTAGTTTTTAGTTACATTGGTGATGGGAGGGTTGGAGTTTTTAATTTTTAATTTTCAGCTTGTATTAATATTTAAAAAAAAATATTTTTTATTTTTTTGTTGTTGCTTGTATGTTATTTCTTTGTAATTTCAGTTTTTTGTTTAATAAAATTGTTATTTTTCGGTTAATCTTTTTAATTTTTTACAGATTCTTTCAGGGATTTCAAATCAATTTATATTATATTAGACAATGGAAGTCCGAACTGATGAAATACACCACGAAACATTGTCAACCACCTTCAAACAAAGGGTTTGGGTTACTATAGGCTCATGCCTCTTCAGGGTTAATCCCACCGATCTCATCATCATTATGAACTTCAACAACATTCCTAACCATCAAATGTTATCCGGCTAAAAGTATTACATCAAAGCAATATTATTTTTCTCCAATCAACCCACGCATTTCACGATCGAATGGGGGCAGTGATTGTTTATAATTTTCACAAGATCCTAACGCACAATTTCATCAAACAATAATAATATAAACAAAGTTCACCATTCGATTTTTTCCGATCGTCCTTAACCTGAATAGACGGGAGTTTCATTGACACAAAACTACTGGCACAACTAATAAATAAGGAAATCTTATTATGTTATTAATTTGTTGTTTATTTTATTCCGCTTGATATGTTCGAGCCGGTACCGATGAAGTGCTGTCCCATGTAATATGTACAGGGGAATTTATTGGCAACTTGTGCGATTTGTTCAATTAGATCAAGTTCAAGTGTATACAATTGATTTGTTTTCGTTTTCTTTGCAAATAATAAAGAGAAATAGATCGAATAATATTCGTAGAAAGATGTATCTTTGATATGTCCAACATATCATACAATATCTGAAAATGATAAAAAATTCTTTTGGTATCCCAACTAACATTTAGAGTTAGAATTATATCAGTTTGACCTACTGTCAGATTGGAATGAAATTATTTCGCGTGGGGAAGTCGTGGGGAAGTCGAAGCTGAAATCGAATAACTCTTTCGCTATATTTGCTGATTCACACATCACATCACATCACATCACATCACATTACATTATATTATATTATATCATTACCATTCAATTTCTTTAAGAATTACGACATCAATTTTGAATCCAACTTAGTTTGATATTCTGGATATGCACTTCTCTCAAAGTGATTAAAAGATGAAGAAAATAACCGACTGCTTCATATCATCAAGTTTGATGATATGAATGCATTGAGCATTATTTTATGAGACAAAGTGTTTTCTATAAATATATTTGAAAAAATAATGTATTTTTGGTTTTCCTGTTTTAAAAAATAGGGGAGTTTCAAATCAATCTGTGACAACATTGTTTTTAATTTTATTTAGAAAACTGTGAAAAAAATCTTCAAATATTTCATTTTATAATTAAGGTTTCCAAACACGCTTATTACATTCAACGAAAGTCATTTTTTGTGGAGGAAAAAATCAGTTTTTTATCGACCTTTTTTGGGTAATTGTTACCTTCCACAATCTGAAAAAATATAAAAATTATAATGGAGAACTTTATACAAGTGTAGAAGGGCAAACTTTTTAGTTTACCCCGATAAGTTACTGCGTAAAAATCAAAGTATTTTTCACAAAGAAAAATCTTCTATTTATCAGTAACTTGTCGTATTTAACAATTTTGCCTATCAAAAAAATTATTAAGAAATAATACTTATCTTTTACGTTTCGGAGGCCAAAATCTGCCTCCGTCTTCAGAAATGGATAAAAAATTCGAGTATATACGCAGTTATTCCTTTTTTGCTTATTTCTTTACTTCTTCGACAGATGTCAAAGAAGTTTTGAAACATGAAATTGTCAATGTCAATGTCAATGTTGTTGATTGACAACTGAAACATTCGATGTAATACAAGGTATTCTCCGATATCAGTTTGTTGCCATTTCGCCACTATCCAAAGTTTTCTTCAAGATGGGTAGCCAAGTACGGTCTATTTCTAAGGAGCTATTCGAGATACAATTATCTCCAGACATGAGAATATACGCTGATTCTTTTAGCTTACGTCTCTTAGAATGAGGCTCATTGGTAATCTTTCTTGTCCTATTCCATTCCACCCGATGTTCACCGTCTGATTTTATTTTTGGTTTCGTTCTTGTCTGTTTGATACATGTCAAAAAGTGTTTAGTATATTTCAAAACACAAATTTGAACTGATCAATAAACTTGCTATTTTTGTAAAATCACAAAAATTACTCCCGATGGATAATTTAAAAGAATTCAAACCACATAGAAAAATAGAAAACAAATATGTTTTAGAACTTGAAGTACTGAAAAACACCTTGATGAAACACTGTAACACTGTTTCCTCATCGACCGTTATCTGTAAACAAAGATTCGCGTTTTTTTTTTCTTCAAACAACTCCTCGTGTCGTGTTATCACTTCATGGTCTACCTATGAAAAAATCTCCACGTGTATCAGTTATTAACAAATTATCACTATCATTTACTACAATGTAAATATTTTCGCAGGAAAGCGATAGGTAATTTTCGAGAACTTATCTGCCGGGAAATTCGGCAACAAATTTTATCGTGAAGTTCTCACAATCCCAACTGTAGAAATAGACCTGTTCAATTATTAGTTTCGTATGCTTCCCAGTAACTGGTGAGATACATTGATAGATAAGGAAGGAAATGGTCTATTCTGCTGAAATATATTGACTTTAGGTACTGAAGAAAATTGTGTGGAATACCACCTATTTCCAGATTTTTTTCACGGTTGAAATTCAAATCAAATGAAAAAAGTAATATCTGACTGTTATTTGGGGAAGTTAAGGAATTATTTCTGCACTTATGTGATATTACTGTTCTGAAATAAAAAAAAATTAAAGCAAATCAAATATGAATGCCAAATCACTATAGTTACCCAGAAAAGTTAATGCATTTGAACATATTTCAGTTTTATCGAACTTTCAGACTGATACAAAATTTGAAGGCTAGACCGACAAAACAGTTTCACAGTGATTATTTCCTTCAAACTGAGAAAACGATGAGAAAATTCAAGGCTAAGTCACCAAAACAGAATTTTACAGCTATAAAACGCTTCTTTTCAACAGCGATAAAACTGATAGCCATAAAATTAACATCCAGGTGCCATTATTTTTTAGTCATATGTGAATTTCAATCACTGTCACTGTCAAATTATACAGATGATATCAAATATTCAAATATGATTGTGACTAAATATTAAAACTTTGCCTGTCTTAATCATAATCACAATCATTTATCTAATAGTATGATTATGACTGTGTCTAGACCCCAACTCTACTGAGACTACTGAAATGAATATGTAAAACAAATAAAATTCACTAAAAAATATGGTAGAACTAACGGATACATGATGCAAATCCATTATAACGTATTCAGAAAACACACTTTGAATTGAGAGTAACGGAAATACTTTTGAACATATTTTGAAAGAGTTTTTATATTTCGTGTGAAAAGGCAGCGCAATATTTTTGAATTTTCTCTCTTCTATAAAACATTCAGAATGAACATGTTTTATTCTGAAAAATAAGAATAAATACTATGTTTCTATACCACTTTTATTTGTAACTAACGTTTCGTTACATAACTAGTTTCGTAGCCCGTAGTTTTATGGTTAACACGCGCATGATTCATTTTTTCAATGAAAACTGAAATATCTCGTGGACGGTTGATTTTTTATACAGGGAATATACTGAAAACGATTCTGGATACTTCTCATCGAAACATCGTGGAGTAACTTGGTTTACAATTTTTTTATTTCTTTTTCATTTGTATTCTGTTTTTTTACTTTGTATTATACCCATAAGTCTTGGAGAAACGTCATTATTTTAATTCGATAAAGCATATTAAAAACCTTTTTTGACAATTTTCAGGTTATGAATCCTATTATTTCCCAAAATACGGCTAACCGACGCTGCACCCTGAATATACAGGGCTATTCAAATTCGTTTCTGTACATGGGGATCTCGTAAACAATAAGAGGTATGAATAGGTACCTAAAAATTAAAAAATACTCTCAAAAAACTCTACGGTACATAGGGAGACGTGAAAGTTGCTATCGTGTTTTTTTTCAACTCCAGGTCCGTAATTTAAAAGGGAATAATTCACACATTATATTCGAATATCACCGAAACACACACCGAAATATAAAATTGAATTCAATGTCTCAATATGAAGTGAACGTCTACGATCCAAAAACTACAAAATACAGGTCCGTATTTAAAAATTCAAAGATGGGGGTCGCCCAAGTCAGATGACACCCTGTATAAATTATTCATGGATATATTCTGAGAGCCCACATCAAGTGCCAATAGCAAAATGTGGACAGATTTTCAATATGTCTGCGAATAAAGAAGATATAGGCAAAAAAATAATTTGGGATTTTTTTGTTTTTCCTGTATATCTCCAGAACCAAAAGAGCTATATTCGATTACTTCACATCATTGAATAGTTCTCTGAACTACACAACTTTGCCACAATTCAACTGACACTCTATCTCTTATCGTTTACGAGATCCCCATGTACAGAAACGAATGTGAATAGCCCTGTATTAACTTTTTGGAATAAACTCTTCAATTTGACTTTTATTATAAACTTGATTCTGATTTTTCACATTGTGGAAAGTTGAGAAAAAATATAGTTCAAGAAGTATCAAGACTAGCTTTGATGCCATAAAATATATTTAAATGTTGTTGCTATTGTTGTGTTAGTTTGGTAAAGGGGTCATTAAATCAGAAATTGTCGGTTAGCTATTAGTACAAAATACCAAAATGTATTCTTTTCTTGAATACCTGATTATTGAAAATAAGTGCGAAAATGACATCTGAAAAATTTTGAATTGAATGAGAAATAGCTGCATCTCTTCAACAGTTGTGTGTTTCTCAAGTTACAGCACCTTGCAAAACAATTCGACGGCAGATATGACAAGACGAAGATGGGGGTTGGCTATTTAATTGAACATACTGACTTATATCATTCAGCCCTAAATAGCGACTACAGCTGTTCCCGCATTAGGAAAAAAATTTGCCGGCCGAGTAATATGTTGTAATAATGAAATGAAGAAGTTCCATGGTTAGTTTAACTAATCCAGCTCTTTTGGTTTTTTTACTCAATTCATCGATCATATCGAATATCATTCAAAAGTGATACATTGTATTACTGAATGATGAAAAATATTCAATACATCGGGATAATAAATAGTCCCTCAAGGTTTGAAGTGAACAAATTTAGGAAGTCCAGATATCACACAAAAACAAGTTAATTTATTCCGTTTTAACAATTATAATCCGGATATTGACTGGTTTACCTCTCTAGTAAAAAAGAATTCTACTTTACACACTATCAAAAAAGTAAAACAATTTTGACGTATTCTAAAAACTTCATTGTGAGATTTTCACTAAACGATTTTACAAAAATGTAACACGTGTTTCGCCATACGCTCCTTCAGGCGTGTCTGTACAGATTTAGCTTCAACAAGATGGCCATTATCAATTGTCAAAGATCGGAAGTCCCTGTTGGAAGACCCTATATCAATACATTTTCAATTACTCCTCTATAATTTCGTTTCTCTTTCAGAATATCGAAAAACTATATTGCTGAACTAGACTATATGATCACCGCCTGTTGAATTTTCTATAAATATTTAGCGAAACACTTTTTCCATGGTGTCATTATTGAGCATAACGTCGTTTGCGCAATCAACCTAAATTTAAATCACTCCACTTATTTTTGTACTGATAAATCATCTACACGTGTCACATTTTTATGGTGGTTTGTTTTCAATGAAGATTTCAATATTTTTCGAATAATAGTGTTTTGAAAGTTCCTAGCACGTTACGTTGAGTCAGATATTTGTGTATTGTGTATGTTATATCTTTTGGAAAATTCGAAATTTGTTTGTCAAACATTGCCAAATTCAGGATAGGTGCGATACGAGGAAAACAAACAAGCTATCTAGATACAATGGGTTTGAAAAATACCTTTAATAATAATCTACTTGCAAGAAATGTTTTTATTTGACAAGAGCTATTGTTGTTTATGTTCTCATCGATCAAACACTATTTCACAAAGTCATAACTGTATACATTTCTAAATTCTTTTCGAGGAAGGTTTCCATCATAATCTCAACGAAATAAAAAATTATGTAATAACTTTTGTGTGATATATCATACGGCTTCTTTATAATATTACTGTTTGACCAATATACTTGTTATTACTATAAATACATGAAAAGCAATAGTGTGAAACAAAGTGACAGACACTCTGACATTTTGCCAATTGAGAAATCTATCAACCTCAAGTTCCCTTGGGAAGGTGAAGGCAAAGAGTGAAGGCGAAATTTCGACATCAGAAACAACTTTTGCAAACTCAAAAATTATTGGAAGGCAATGCTGAACTAAATTTGCGACGATTATTCGAATATTCCCTTATATTGTGAATGGGATATATCACTGAGATACGAAGTAAACAATAGACACTCTCAAAGAAACCTTCATACCTTTACATGAAATTATTAACTTCAATATAGTTTAGGCCAAATAATTCAAGGTTAGACTCTTTCTTCTTTCAAGGCGGATTTCCAAAAACCAACAAAACCTCAACAAAATAGAAACTGTGTCGATTTCGACAAACAAAAACTTGAATTGTCAAAATAAGAAACATGTTTGGGACTTCATGTGACATAATTACTTTATTCAAAGTGTTTATCTGTGGTGGGTATACATTTCAATGATCCCAGTTCTCTATTCATTTCCATGTCATTATTTATCAAATCTGCCATAATTTTATTTATCTTCCCAATAATGATTTCATCCAGTATGTTGGTTTTTTTCTCTTTCGATCCTTTAGTCTTTTCGCTCAAAAGATTCGATTATGAAAAAACCGGAGACCATTATGAAAATATCGTCTAGAAAAGGCATGATGGAAACTCTTCGTGTATATAGTGGACTCTTTTTTCACTATATTCACATTTCACAACAAAACAAGTGACAGATACTTGTTTCGAAAACAAACTCAAAACTGAAACAAATTTTTTGTTTCTGTTCTGCCATTTCCAAAATAGATATTTCATGTTACCAAATTTCAATTGGACTTTGAAGCGTTGCGTGTGAAATTTTGCGTATGGGCTAGTAATCCCACTTCTGGTTTTTTTACAGGTGGAATTTTGCGTATGGGCTAGTGATCTAACGTCTGGATTTTTTTTGCAGGTGAAATTTTGCGTATGGGCTAGTAATCCCACTTCTGGATTTTTTTGCAGGTGGAATTTTGCGTATGGGCTAGTGATCCCACTTCTGGATTTTTTTGCAGATGGAATTTTACGTATGGGCTAGTGATCTAACGTCTGAATTTTTTTGCAGGTGAAATTTTGCGTATGGGCTAGTAATCCCACTTCTGAATTTTTCTGCAATTGAAATGCGTATGGGCTAGTGATCTCACTTCTAAAGATTCCACTTTTGTATTTTTTTGTGAAAAATTGGAACTGAAAAATTATGATTCTCATTTCATTTCGATCAAACCTGGACTTGATGTCACTGTCAAATTCTAAATAAAGCTATTCATTGAAAAAATCTCTTCTGATGCAGTCTATACTGTCCACTCTGTATATTCATACAACGATTTCATTCATATGTTGAATTTCTATTTTTCATTTTTTCGAAATTAATCAATAGGTTTAAATTGAAAAGGAACTACTCTTTTCCATCTTCATACAAAAAATGTGGTAAACTTCCGAAAGAAGCAATTTCCAAAATAAATTTTTTGTAAAGAGGAAAAGTACAAAGCTACAAACCTTTTCTTCCTAATCGACAGGTCTTTAAAAAAAAATTCAAAGCCACTCTTCATAAAAAGATCCATGTTTTGATTTTTTATTTTTTTTTATAAAATCAAATTCTGGGTGCTATAATAGTTCTTTTTGGTATGAACTGAAGAGTTCTGTTCTTATTCTAAGAACTATTTATTTCACATAAATGCGAAAATGTTGGCGCCAGACTTAATATATCTGCAAACATTGCTCACTTTATTCTCATCATGATTGACGTATTTTATAATATATAAAAAACAAAAATTAGTCAGTTATCAACAAAGAACAATGTTTTTTATCACATTGCAACCGTTCCTTATCTCCAGTATGATATATTTCCGGAGCCAGGTTTAATTTCAATGTCGCAATTTAGAGCTTATAATCATAACTAGTAATATTATCGGAATGTTTTCGTACATTGGCCCAAGGTGCGCCTCATCTATAGATAAAATTGATAATGGCGAATTGATGACAAACTGCGACTCTTGGAAACTCAAATGACGCCATGCTTCTAGAATTTTCTATCAGACAAGCCCTGTCCTATTGTAAGGGAACACTATGTAAATGACGTAAGGAGCAATGCCCTCTTCATTGGGTGTCAAATTGAATGCAGCATCAGAATCAAGGACTTCATTTTTCTACTGAAAGAGTTCTGAAGGCATATAGTTGATGGTGTATTGCGTTGAATCCCACAGCGATGGGCGTTTATACTCTAGTGTGATTGATTTTATTATAACTCAAAATGAAAATTCATGGACTCTGGGAGTTAGAGGCTTCACCAACATCTTCAGGGATGCAACTTTATTTAATAACTGGACCCTGACATCACGGTAGTCTCTGTTGGTGACCCTGTACATTTGGATTGTTTACTGCTATTGAGTGTTGCATATCCTTTCATTAGTTACAGCGTACTGATGAGGTCAATAAGCCTGAAATACGTATCTGCGGTTCGCATTTGTGAATGCTCAGTCAGTCGAACTTTTTTCGTCCCTATAGTCCTCAATTATCGTCGATATTGAAGACTAACAAGGTTGCTTGAGAAGTTAGGGTCTCGAATCATGTGGATGACTCTTCTCTTGATAGAATCTAGCATCGAAATAGTTCGAAACAGGTACTGCGAGTAACGTGAATGTGCCATATCATAACATATCGGAACAGCTAATGAAACTGGTGTCCTGACCTTTTTATTTCCAATTGCTTCACATTCACCTTCTTAGAGAAAATATATACTTGGGTTTTTGGATTATTAAATTCGACTTGATTCCTTTCACTACAAGCTAATTTTTTCCAGATCTCCATTAAAATATAAAATCGATTCTTGAGGATGATGTTAAGTAGCAGCTGATAATCTCCAATATATGGTTGATGCATAATAAAAAACGGTTGGAGACAATATGGGTCCCTGAGTAACAGAATCCGATGGTTATTTGTCAAGAAAGGGGTTTGAAAAAGCCGGAAGCCGTGTACCAAAACTGGTAAACGTTTGTACCAGACACGGCCAAAGACCTTTGCAAATATCAAGCAGGGTGGCCCAAAACCTGTGATGTTTGTTTCCTGAAATTATGTTGATGATCACTTGAGATATTGTGGTATTCCAAATATTAAATAATCAGTTGCTTACCAGCTACCTCTAGAATTTTGGTTACCACACAAGTAAAACAACTGGTTTGTAGTTATTTGGGAGGTTTTCGTTACATTTTTAGGTACGACCGACTAGTTCGTTGGCATTTTTTTAACACTTCAGTGAACGCAGCTACTCTAGTGGACC
This sequence comes from Leptinotarsa decemlineata, assembly GCF_025532065.1. NCBI lineage: Eukaryota > Metazoa > Arthropoda > Insecta > Coleoptera > Chrysomelidae > Leptinotarsa > Leptinotarsa decemlineata. Next base: position 4,343,758 of record NW_027412578.1, read on the forward strand.
TGGCAAGATTATGATTGGTGTTTCTGAAAAATTGTCGAAAGTGAATAGAACTCTCAAACCTTGTACCTTTCATTCATGAGATAATATATCAACATAGATGATCAAGATAGATCATTTTACGGACTGTCCAACTCCTATGAATTCTTTCAGTTCATTGTCACATGAATTATCTGCATTCATATCAAAGATACATAGGTCATTTATGATTCCGTCAGTAGCAGATAGTATCTATTAACCATATTCCAGTCAACTTAATTGAGAAACTGGTCTCTAATAAGAACCAAAAATTGATCAGGAACAAACTATATCTAAATCATGAAGAACCTAAAGGAGCTAAGAAATATGCTAGTATAAGCTATTCGGGAAAGATCTCCGAAAACATTAAAAACAATTCAAAAATTCAACATAAATACATCATTTACTGGTTAGAATAATTTAGGGAACATGTTATTCAACGCAAAATTCAAAAGAGATTAGTAAAATCGGCCATATATAAATTAGAATATGGTGACTGATCAGCAGCTTATATATAGGATAGACAGGCAGAAATTTCAACATTTATCAGATGAAAAATCAGCTATATCTGGACATCTGAAGGAAACTAACCACACAATAAATAAAGAAAACATGGAAATTCTCCATACCTTCAATAAAGGAAGGGAGATAAATTTGTTGAAAGCATTGGAAATAAATCAATTGTATAAAAACCCCCAATTTCAAAACCCTCAATGACCAACTAGAACTATGCATCTCTGCCCTTTTGAATTTGTGAATTTTGATAACTAATTTAGGATCCATTGGTAGTTGGAGAAATGTGCAAGTAGGTTTTTGGATCGATAGTTCGTAATTTTGATATGTTATAAAAGTTAAATAGTTATTGTTTTAGGATTGGTATTGATAATTCAGGTAACATTTGTTATTTTGCAGGTACATTGACTGTATCATTGTATATTTAAGGACTCGTTTGTCAAGATACAGTTTATTTTAAAATGGTTTAACAAACCGAAACCGGTCGTAACAATTAAAAAACTTAATAGAAATCAGACAAAAGTAAGTGTTCGTTCATTGACCATGCTAGAGCAATAAGTGAGTGAATTTGACAAACTGTTCAGTTGGACCATGTGCGATGACTGTAGTCATAATTATGGATCATGGAAGAGAGCAGGAAAGGCTTATACGGCTTCTTGAGAAAGTCCAACCAGAAGTTGGGTACGTTGATGAAGACAATTCAGGAGCGGAAGATAACATTGAAGAAATATCAGAAGGAAGTTGAACATATGAAGAAGTTGAGGCATTATAAATTGGTTGAGGAATATATTCCAGTCGTAGACCCTACTTTATTGGAAAAGTCCAAATGGGCCAAACATAGAGGACCTCGAATTGAAAATAATGTTTTGCAACGTCAAGGATCGAACGCATGTGCTAGAGATATAATCAATATCCAAGATATTTGGAATAATTGTTCAAATGATACAAACACCAAAATTGTAACACATTTGGCCATACACGAGACGTATTTTCTACAAACATCAAAATTAGTGCACTGATAGGCCTTTTGTGCCTGGCAGGTGTGAGAAAAGCAGTCATTTGAACAAACTCGATTTATGGATAACGAAAGGCCCTGTTATAGAGGTGTTTCGCTTTACAATTGTCAGTATTGGGTACCCATTGAGAGTAGCTAATCCTGATCGGCGTATTTCAGACGAATTAGCCATCATCTACTATTTTCTGTATCACAAAATCTATTTCTAAACATGAGAGTGGCCGTGGTAGTAGTTTTTTGCAAACACTAAAATAGTTGATATAATTCTGCTTATAACACATAATATTTGTTAATCTTGAGGCTGTACGGAGTTAGCCGGTTCAGCTACAGTTGAATATTGAATTTTTAGTTCAGTTTTAGTGCGTTCGAGAATATTGTTTGAGAATTTGATTGATATCTGTCAAAATTTGTATGACGTCATATTTTACCTTCTTTTTAAAGCAATAAACGATTGCAATTCACATATTTTTTTATTTAACACAACTTTTTCCAAATCATCGCACCTTTTTCTATCCCTTTTCAGTCACTTATTGCCGAGTTTCCTGAAATTAGAATGAAATTCCATAATTTGTCAGGTGCACACAAATCACTTCTTATAAATTGCATTAAGTTTCATTATTCGAAAATACGTTCCTTTTAGAATTTGGAGGTCAGGTTAGATGTTGAGGATAGGTACATAGTTTTTTCAAATTCTAAAGTAAGGTTAGAGTGAGTTAGGTTAGGTCGGGTTAGGTTAGGTTAAGTAAGCATTTGACGAATTATGGAATACTTGGCAATAAGTTAATGAAAAGAGATAGATAAAAGTGCGATGATATAGAAAAAGATGTGTTGATTAAAAAATATCTGAATTGCAATCGTTCATCGCGTAAAAAAAGGTAAAATATGACACCATACAAACTTTTACAGGCTGTATCTCGTGTTCTGAATTCCTACCATCACTTAGTATCATAACAGAAAAAATCGCGAAAATCCGTGAGTATCCCATAAAGTAAAAGTTTTCCCTCTTTTCTACTACAGCCTCTGAAAGACAGTAGCCTTGGGCGGTTGCCCTGTTCTCCACCACTTAAAGCAGCTACTTAAGGGATGTAAACATTCCACTTGTGGATTTAGCTTTTCTGCGTAATTTTACGTCCCACATGTACTCATAATCTACAACCATGATGCGATTCTTACTTTCTATGAGCGTGCACCGAATGCTCACTTTTAAACGTTCCGTGTTCGAGCGGAGATTGCAGAGAGAAATGAAAGAAATGATATACCTCGCAATCCACAATCATAACATTGCACCGGTCTATTTACGGAAAAGAAATTGAAACGTGAAACCAGCGAGCATAACGAAAGGCCGTCGCCGCGCAGTATACTGAACTTGACTCGATTCTAATTTCTAGTTCGAATCGGCTATCTGCTTGCTCTAACCTAGTCCATTCGCTGAATTTCTACTACGCTTCCTGGTCGGACAGCGTGCTCGTCGTTCCATTGGATACGGACGTATAGGATACGGTATAAAACAGGATACATATTTTGATTAGTTTGCCAACTTCTTCAATTTCTAGATAAGGTTTTCTGTTGATTGTTAATAATGCAGTGTCTGGCCTTTGATAAAACAAAGTTTCGTGGGAATTCTGGTTTTTTAACTGATTCGCTTTTGTTTTGTCAAAAATTATCTCCAAGATTGGCTCACACCAAGGCGTTTATCCACCCTTCCAAAATTGATACCAAACAGTTGTTGGACTACAGTAGGGATGAACTACGATGTCTAACAGGCCTTTTTACAGGACACTGTAATTTGAATCATCATATGCAGAGACTCGGACTGCCGTAAGACAGTGTGTGTCGCCTCTGTTTGGAAAATGATGAAACAGCAGAGCATATACTTTGTGCCTGTCCCGCTGGGGACCGAATCATGTTATTAGGTTTCGGCAGATCCGTACTCTTATACCATCTGACCTGAAAGACTACCCACCATACAAACTAATCGGCTTCGTTAAGAAGCTGGGTGTGAGCCACAGTAAACCCTTGCGGATTGCGGTGGAGGGTCGAATAGACCCACTCACTTTAGACCTAAACTAACCTGCTATCAATTGAAGTGCCAACTTGACATTGACAAGCTACGTCCCTAAATTGTACTCAGCACCTCTGTGAATGGGATGCTGAAATTTATTGAAACTCGTAGGTCTAGAGTTTTTGACAAAATATTTTACATGGTGAAAGGGTCCTAGTGATCACACCAGATATATTATATGCATCTTGGGTATAAAAAATGAATAACAATCAGCACTTCGGATATGGCAAATCTGGAATTTCTCTTTCGGTGAAAAATTCTGCTTTGGAAATGATGTGGCAATATGTATCGTTTCATATAAACCAAATAAGTACCTGGAAATATTTACTGATAGATATGTGGTATAGATAATCCTCATCATGAGCTGACTTGAAAATATTTGACGGGGTTCAAAATATCCGAGTTTTCGTATTTCTAGAATTGAATCAATGTGACAAGGTAGGATGTCCAACAAGAGTTACACATTTATCAGCTACCAAAAATCGACGACATTTATACTAATTACGATAATTGTTCTAGTGGTACTTTTCTGTGAATATTGGTCAAACAGCAGGTTTATGCTGGAAAATGGAAACACCTTTATAAAACATATATTTTCACCTGATTGAAATAATTGAGTTTTTTCCATTAGAAAGATATGCGAGTAGTCCACTACAACACTAAATTTGATGGGTGAGTTGTTTTCAAAAGCAACTTTTAGATTGAGATGTGAAAATTAAGTCGAAATGCGTTTGCCATTGAAATGTTATAAGAACATTAAATTTGGAAGAAATACCATTTCATTGTTCCACAGTTCAACATTCATCAACATTCTGGCTACTCTGTTGGATTTAGTAGATTTTGGTTCATCACTATCCAGAATTTCATCAAAATCTGTTCATCAATGAAAAAGTTACAAATGAAAAAGTGTGAAAAACATATGGGAATGGTGTACCTATAATTGTTTCTCAACTTACAGCTTCTTCAAAGATTTTGCTAGGCAATAGATTACAATATTAAAACCGTAATGATCGATTCACTGAACAGAATGAAATAAAGTAGTTTTATCGTACTCGAATTCTGAATTACAATAATCATAATAAGACTGAGAGATTATAGCGAAAGTAACCAACAATGAAAAATAATTCCAACATCATTGTTACATTTACTTAATTCGCATAATTTATATCATTTCACCAGAATTCAAAGTGAAAAGTTTCCAGATTTTCATGAGCCAGTCCAAACAGTACCTACCTATTTATTCAACCTTTTTTGTTGAAATTCTTTTGAATCAACTGTATTCTGTCAAGTTATGGAATATGAATAATGTTTTCACTTCATGTTTCATTTATTTATTTTATACTTGGAGGTATTTTAGGATTGAGTTGAAAAAAAAACAGAGTAACACTTATTATTACCGAGTTGACCTTCGCCCTTCATATTTCAAAACAAGTACGATGAGATAGTGAAAAAAAACAGCCTCTTTACGAGTTTCTTTCACCAAAAATTATTTCCTGGAATTCCAAGTGTATTTTTCGACTTTTGAAAATCATTTTCTGCGATAAATTCAGTTGCAAGTTTGGACCCGTACTAACACACAAACATGGCAAGTTAAATTAAGCTTTCAATCTGATTCGAATTCAAAAACAAAGCCCATGTTACTCTGTGACTGAAATTTTGAAAACGAGCAAATATTTTCTCTTTATAATATCAGCTTGCAGATCAGATTTAATTGACCGGACTATTTCCGTGAATGGCCAGTTAGATGAGACAAAAAAATGACATTCAAGCTTGCCCCGACCTTCGAAAAATCACCTCCGATCGGACAGACGCGCCGAAGAGTACCACCCACCAGGAAGCGAAATGTGTGTGTTTTGTTTACAACAATTTCTAACATAGACGAGAGAGATCATCTAATAGCTACCGACTACGCTAGGCTATGCCTAACCTAACTCAACTTTTCCAAGTCCGCGCATCGCGACACTATCATTTCACTTTCGGCCACGACGGTAGCCGAAAGCGCTCACATCGGCCGAACGACGCGTCGCTTTACTCCTGCCTCCTATATGAGTCAGTGGGGCATTTCAGTCTGCATCGCTCCACGATTGAGGCTGGTTCATAGTGAGATATATTAGCGAACTTCAATACGCGCGAGAGTGTACTATTTTCCACGTAACAGTGACCGATGTTGACCGTCGATTGTTTCCTGCAATGATTCTGATCAACCCCAGCAAGATGTCGATCATAGCCGACTTGCCCAACATCAAATCGATGGTATCCCCGAGGATCAAGGAAGAGTGCTGCGAGGACTATGTTAGTACTAGTGTTGATGAGGATGCTCCGCTCGACCTGAGGATTAACTGCAGCAGGATGAGTCCTGCTAGGGATTCCGGTACCGAAAGTGATGATACGGAAGAGAAGATGATGGTGGACGGAGGTGATTACAAGCCCTTCAAGAAGAGTCTGATTAAGAGATGTAAGTGAGGGTTCTAAAATATTTTTCGTTTGCGAAGTTTATTTCGTTTTTTTGTTGATTATTTCTTGGCAGCTGTTGCAGAGTTTTATAGCGAATTAATGCTGTAGATCTGTTAAAATTTAAATCAAATTGAACATGAATCGGTGCTTATGTCAACATCAATATTTTTGACAGGTACCTAGTTATAATTTTTGGAGGTTAATAATTTCTAGATATTTCCCATCAGTGCTAAAATTTGAATATTGTTTTTTTCCAAGTTTCTTTTTTTTTCTGAAAATAATCTCAACATATACTTATTTATTTCACACCATACTCTATAATCGTTTGCTTAGGAACAATGTCGAACCATATTTAATCCCATTTAACTTATGTTTCCAGAATATTTATGTAAACCGGCGAATAAATTGAACTTATTGTAAAATCAGGAAATCCCAATCAAAACCACCCGATTGCAAAATTATGCGATTCTTGGAATTTTCGAAAAAAAACACGTATTGTTCAAACTCATATCCTACAGTTTTTCGACCGATAATTGAATCAGGAAATTCCTATCTTTGATGAAACATACCTGAAAAGCTATAAATATGTCTTTTGTTTATTTATCAACCATTTTGGATCAAGGATTTGGGTAGTTTTATAATTCGACTCACATCTTACTAATAGCACCAGTTTCAAACTTACAATATAATAATTTTTTTTTATAAAAATTTTGCCCAAGGAATTTCATTTGTTAAGTACTTACCTATAGAAACGAAATTTTCTGAAAAGTAGGTTACTGTTGAATGGGCGTTATTCTACAAATTTTGTCATTAACTAAAATCTGTTCTGTTCTGTTCAAAATATGTTTTTCCGTTAATCAGCTGTCGTGCGAGCTAAGGACTAACGAGGTCTTACCTTTTAACGTGTGATTCCTAACACGGAAGGCTAAAGGAAGAAAGACTAGATTATCCCACTCCTGATTTCATCAAAGTATTTATTATTTAAAAAGAAGTTTGTTTCCTAACTTTTGTTATCTTGTATTCAACAGTGGGATATATACAGAACGATCCGAGTGACCGAGTCACTGACAATTAAGTATTCAAATACTACCTGTAATTTGATAATGACAATGAGAACTTCCTGAAAAAATGAGAATTAAGGAAACACAGAATAGTTGAATATGAACAAATATAATTTTATTCTTCTACAAAGAAAGTGTATAAAATGTTTTTACAACATGTAAGCGAAGTCTGATAAGTTATTTGTTTCCAACGAGGTTTCTAACTGAGTAGTTAATGTGGGTATGGGTTGTGTGATTTATTCAGTTGTTTTTTTTAATGATTTCAGTTACGAACAATTTGTCACAAAGAAAGTCGTGGAAGTTTCATAATGTGGTCGTAAAAAATGTATTTATATTATGTCACATGTTTAATTAATTGTATTTTGTTGGTCTGACTTCGTCAGAAGGAATTTATTGTTCTTTAGACAACCTATCTATCTATTTAAAAAGTGTCAGTAAGTATTTATTTTGATTCTTTTCTGAAGCTATGATTATTCCTATCAAGGTTTATAATTCTGTTGAAATATGCATTTTATAATGTTGTGTTCTTACATGATTTCCGAAGCTCAGGTTTCCATATATTTCCCAAAATCTTCCATTCTTGTTCTGTTTTTGTTATTGGCATCATCAACATCAAAGTAAAGTTGAAGGAAATCTTTGTTAAACTTCACTGGACACCTGTCAAAGCCTTCCATTGTCGTAACTCCAACACTTCGGAAGACTGATCCGCCTTTATAAAATATTTTGATTCTATTAAAGTAGAAAATGAATGATGAGGGTCCCAAATGACTACCTTATGGCACTCCAGAAGAACTTAGGAAAGACGTAGATTGGAATGTATATGTTTTTCTTTCGTAAATGTTTATTTCAATTACATAAAACATTACAATTATTTGACAGCCTATTTGTCTTATCGGCATCAATTTGTTCTCATTTTTGTTTAGGTGTTCCTTTGCCTTTCATTTGGAATTCCGATCATTATTTTCTTCCGGATTATTGAAAATAAAAGTTTAGTTAGTCGATGAATCGTTTCCCTTTTGATTTTTTTTTCAAGATACCTTGAGGTATAAGTGAGGCATACATATTTATTGGATATTATTCAATATTCATCGTGATAATATCCCGGAAAATAGTTGTTTTCCGGCATTAGGAATCTTCTGTGTAGGTACGTTGTTTCGGAATTCAATTTCAAAATATTTATTTTCTCATTATACCTACTCGATTATATTCAAGAATTCATTATGTTTTCAATATTTGTTCTTGTAACACCGCTTGAAACATTTCTTCAAAATTACCAGTTTTTCAGCAATAACTGACACAACTCGATATCATCATCGATCGATATGATCAATCCAGTATGAAATAGAAAGAACCACAGAAATATTTATGGGCCTCGACGAAAATATTATTTGCACAGATAGTTCTTGGTGTTTCATTAATATATTTCACTAAAACTAATGGTAATTTATGTTGAGTGATTTGGATAGGTATAAAAAAATATTATGAGTAAAATAACAATTCTTCTTTTGGAAAAAATGCATATTTTATTCACGAACGATCGGAATACGAAAAATGTCAAACTTTTGACAAACATATTCAAAATATTATTTCAACAGTTCGAATTCTCCAAGACAAAGCATCTTCGAAAAAAATTCACTTTATATTTTTCAGAATACATTTATTTTGGGGACGTGAAAAAATTGCCTCACAAATTTATCAAATCGTGCCCGTCGTTATCTGCCTGATCTAAATAGCAGGATTAAATTACTTAAGATAAAACATATTTTGCGTAAGGAGCTATGCTTTACACTTGTTAGATACATCTGTGTAACCTCCGATGCGTTGTGCAAGGTCACAAAAATGATAAGAAGTTATCTAACGGAGTTAAGCGAATGTATGTAACATTTGCGCATGTTTTTTCAACAAACCAATTTCACTGTTTACCGTATTCACTGCCAAAAATAAGGATACTATTAATACAATGTAGCAAAATATTTACAACAAATGCCAACTTTCTGGCAATGATTCGAGCAGTATATTGGATAAAAGACAATTAAAATATGGGTGGATCTTGAGCGAGCAAAAATCAGGAAATGAAACCGGTTATTTTCGATGTATGTGGAAGTGCTGTCAGCTTCCTGACAACGTTTAGTTTTTTTATGTTAATCTTCAGTAATCGATAGTGGGTGCCTGACCTTATCCATCCTTATCGCTAGTCATATCCGGCATAAAAATTTTATTATGTATTTTATTACCAGATATTTCCTTTGCGTGAACAACATTCATTAATGTATGGTAATTCTTGAAATCACGAAAAACGGATACAAGAAAACATTTTGGTGATAGATAAGAAGTTTTACGGTGATTCAAGTTACATAAGATGAACGACCTGGTCAATAAAATTCATGTTTGTCAATGGTACTTTTCTAATGTAGATTCACTGTTCAAGAAAATATGGAAGAAATACCAAAAAACGTAACTGTTCCACTCGATTTTTACTCATAGGCGTAGATAAGACGATCATCGATTACATAAGTGCTTGAATCAAAATGGCAACTTAAGGATTCATAGCAAGTAGGCCTTTTCCATACTTTATCTTTCCAATCTATTTTTCCTGATTTTTGGCCAGCGGAATGGTTAGGTATACTAAAATTTTTCAAATATTTTAAACTTACCATTTTCAAAAAACTGAATCATAACAATAGTTATTTTCTACCGTGTCACTTTTACGCATAGAAAGCTTTGAGCTTTGTATTTGAAAGTTTCAATTTTTTATTCGGTTTTGAAACAAAAATGAGTATAACTGTTCGTAATTTTAGGTATAAAAAATAGTTCAAATGGATTTTCAATAAATTCTAGAGAAATAATGACAACTAGCCGAAGTAACTTCAACCTTTTTCTTGAGCTCATACTAAAATGTGAAATTTTACATTAGATGATGATTTCAAGTAAAAAGATTTATAATTCAGATTATTCAAGGTTACCCGTCATTAAATTTATTTACAGATTAAAATACCATCCAAGACACGCACTAAAACATACCTAGCAAACAACTAAGATCAAGACACCTGATATTGCAAGGTCAGATTTTGTTTAAAAATAATTTCCATGAACGGTATACATCGGGGGAAAAAAAGCTCCCCCACAAAATTCACAAGCCACCGAATCGAAATCAAAATACCTCTAATGTTTTACTTCGTAGTAACATTGAATAATCATGTTTATTATAACAATTCTACGAAAACATTCAATGACCGCATCAAGGCACGGTCGATTGACCAATTTCATAAAACAAATCGGAAAAACGTATACGTCCTTTACTTATACGGTATAACATTCACTGTTGCCTAACCAATTGAGTTGTTTTGCGAGAGGTTGGTGCCAAAAATCCGACTGCACGAAACTTAATATTTGTTGAAAAAACCCCCTATATCTGAAAATCACTGTCGTCATTTAAATTAATAACTTTTCTGCCAGTCTTCTTCGGTAATATTAGATACTTCTTCTTTTACTAGCTCTATCACGTTCTTATAAAATTTTGGAAAATTATTTTTACGCCTGATGCTTTGTTTCAATTTTCCTCAAATTAACTCGATAGGGGGTAACGTAAGTATGGATTGTCCATACATTTCAGCAATACTCTCAAAGGCATATACTTTTTTAATAATTTCAAAGAATTAGGAACCCATCCTTTACTTCCTCCGCAATGCACAATGATTATTCGCGATCTTTTGTTTGCAGGCATGTTAGGCGTACACATTCTCGAACCATCAGTCCATCCTTTCGTAACTGTGTCGTGAGTGTCATACCAAGTTTCGTCCAAATAGAAAATTTGCCGTTTTTCTTATCTATATTTAGTTATTTGTTCTAAGTATTTGTTACGCAATTTCACTATTCTTCTGCTTTCCATAACTGCTTGACGTTTGTTGATTATTTTAAATCTAAATCCTAGTGTCTTTATCCAATTCTGAAGAGTTTTGTCACAGCAGCTCACGTAATGGCCGGAAGTATTCAATTTCTTCATAACGATTTCAGTTGTAGGAATCTCATTGCTTTTGTAACAGTCGTATATTGTTTTTTCAGTGATTTTATTAGATGAACATCTAAAGGTTTTGGTAATCCAGTATCACATCGCGTCTTGGGTTGATAAGGTTTGTTTTTGACTATTTTACCTACCGTTGAGAAAGGAATTTTGGTCAAATATGATGTTTGTAATAGTTTGTTTCCTTCGAAACCAAACTTGAGATGTAGATTCTTCTATACATTGAAACATACTCTCTGTGTTTCAATATACAAATGCATCCGAATCTTTTTAATTGGTATCTCTTTTTCGCATTGTTCACCATCGCTATTGGAATCACTACACAGGAAAAAGTCTGCGTTGTTATCACACTCGTTATTACTATTAGTACTTGTCCAAGGACGCCACATTTTAAATAGATAACAAAAAATTTAAGTAATTATAACTGCACCAATATCGAATTTCAACACTCAAATCGCGATCAGTTCCTGAACTGAATATTGACGACATAACGGCGATACTCATCCCCATATTCTATTCGTCACCGTAACATGACTTCAAATTTGATTTTATGACTCTTCAGCCAATCATAAAACTCGGTTAGTAAAAATTATCCAATACGAACCGCCAATTCTTCAGTCCACGTGGACTAGTTGGCAGCGGAATTATTTCTCTGTATTGGTTTTTTTGGCCAAATGATATTTGATTTACTGTTTTTTCTTTCTCCTGTTTTTGTCACTTTTCTACGAAGCCATAATAATGCCATTTTTTCGGGAAAAATATATAGCATAGATCGATTGGTAAACATAAATGGGGAGGGGAATAGAAGGGGTGGTATGGTCAATCTGTGTGTGCCGCTCATTTGAGCTATCGAGACAAAGTGGAAGGGTGAAAAATGCCCGGAAAGTTCGAAAAAAGCAGATAGTGCAACAAATACATGAAAGATACTGCAGCTTTTGTATTGGCAACTCTGATAACAACTCCAATCCTATACACTCCTAAAAAAATCAAATTCTGTGAATAGGGAACGCACATTTAGTATCGATCCACCGCGACCCTGACCTATACGGGGATTTGTAGGGGGCGGTACGTATAAAAACCCTGGAACCAGAAATGGCGCTGAGAAAGAGGGCCTTTTCAATGAACAAAAGAGTTTTATGTTACGGATGAGATATAACAGTACACGATATGTAAAAAAAAAAAGTTTTGGAAGTAGGTACGTCATGTTTGGATAGAACTTTTTAGATAATGGAATTGAAACCCACTGTTTTTTATAGTATGTAGCATTATTCATGAATTACATTCCCTCTGTATGTTAAATTGACTAAAAAATTAGTTTCTACTTCTTTGAGTTTTCATCTGAGTCAAATATGTATGAAATATCTGTTGTTCAATTTCGCTTTTTCTTTGATCATTTTCTATTATTAATGTAGTCATGGGTCAGATTTCTTTGAGTGATTACTTGGGGAAACTTGAGATGAACATTAGAGTTGAACAGGTAAAAACCAGAGCCAAAAAAGCAATTGTCATCTAATACAAAATAACTTCAGTCAAGTTATTTTTAATAGAAAAAAAAACTTGAATAATGTCAAAAAACAAAGCATGTTTCTACGGAAAATCAGAAAGTCAATGCTACATAAGTTTTCTTATAATAATATCAATTATTCTTTGAGGAATTTATCTGTATTTTATAAAGTAAAACTTTGACATATCTTCTTTTGAACTCATTTACATAAGTCCAAAACAATCTGGAAATGTATTTTATTTTGAAGCAACACCAATATTTTGTCATCTTTTTTTGTGCTTAACATTTGAATATTTTTGATATACTTAACAATTTGTACTCTCCATTCATAAGCTGTTTTGCCCGAATTTTATTTTGGACTTCTGAATCATTAAACGCTAAACTAAATAAGTATAACAATGAAGTGATAATAAAAAGGCATAAAAGATGGGAACGTGTGTCTTCATTTTTTAATAAAATCGAAACAAAACAAAAATCTCTTTTTACTGCAACTTCGAAGCCACATTATATACGCAAGCCCCAGTACTCAAAAATCGTCGATCAACCCATTCTCAGCCTTCAGTAACTTTCTCAACATCATGGTGGTTTAAAACATAATTTTTTTATTCACGGTTTCTTTCGAGTAATCATTATAATAATGTGTCTGGTGTATGCCCACGTAAAGGGTTGAAACTATTTTTTATAGGTCACATCCCAGGAAGGGTTTCCATCATCCTTACGGATGATGGAACAGGTAGAATATATATATATATATATATATATATATATATATATATATATATATATTTGGAAAAGTGGCCTACAGTGGTCTTTGTAACCTGCAAACGCAATAGTTCGAACAGCCTTTTTTTTGGAGTTTCAAGACTTTTATTGAATTGGTGGAACTGCCCCGCAATATTGTACCATATGCTATATGGGAGTGAAAATGTGCGTAATAAGTATTTAACAAAACATCTTCACTCACCACTTTCCTCAGTTGTCTTAAAATAAAGACCACACTAGAGTAAATTGATTCAATATGTTTCGACCAATTTAAGGTATCATCGAGAAGTTTGGCATATTCACCGATGTAATTATTTGTTAAGAAGTTCAGACGATTTGTTTTAGCCTCATTCAGCTTCAAGTAATTAGCAGAGAACCAGTTTTCCGCTTTCCTCTCCACTGTCGCGATGGAAACATTAGGGCACACATCTGAAGGTGTTGAATGAATCAAATCGTCAGCAAATAGTATGCACGTAATTGGTTGTATGTGGTAAAATAAATCATTGATATACACAATAAACAAAAGTGGACCCACAACGGAGCCTAGAGGAACACCGTGAGTTATAGGCTCTAAGTTAGAAATACTTCCATTTGAGCTAACATATTGTTTTCTATTTTATAGATAAGATTCAAGAAGTTTCAAAGGTATCCCTGTAATACCATAGCGCTTAAATAACGAAACTGAATGACTTTGGAAACGTGAAGAGAAACATTTTTTTTTCATCCAGTACATGAAACAGAACTCTTCTGAAAATGTTTGTCATGAATAATCACTGACAATTAGGCAAATTTTTGGTGTCTATCAATGAATATGACGTTTTGTTCTCTCAAAAAATTATGCATCCCGTAAATATAAAGGGAATGATTGATTGTAAACGCACGCTAGACATCCAACACTGCTATTTCTTATTGCAAGTTATAAGTCAATTATGTAGGTTAAGGCTGAACTCACAAGGAAAAATGAACTATTGATAAAGTTGTAATTGTGCTAATATCGTTGAACGTTATTTACAAGGAAATTCTTTTGATAAAAATGAAATAAAATGTGACCATTTGAATAACGAGTTCACTGTTTGTTTTGTTAAACGCTGTGAAAGCTGTGGAAAATTTCAGATATTGAAATCTCTATACAGTGTATTCCATTTAAAACGCGAGCAACCCTGAATAACTTTTGGCATAGTATTTCCAATACCAATTGGAACAGTACAGAAAAGGAATTCCCGCCTCGACATAGGCGTCGGCATGTTATTTTTCAGTGGTAGTTTTTCAGTTACTTATTCTTACAATCATAGCAATTGATCACTCCATGAAAAAGTTATCTCAACTGAATTTTTCCACCATGGGTAATTATGAAAAACTTCGAAATTCAAGGTAGTTGATTTCCGAGTCGAAAACTGTAAAATACAATAAAAACACAAATAATCACACCGAATTCTTGTCAAACATATATTTACAATATAATAGAGGCCAACAAAATTGCTAGAAACATCAAAATTCTCCTTCGCTATATTCGGACGAGGTGGAATCATCATCGGGTTGAATAACGATCGGATTTTTTGGAACTTTGCAAGTAATATTTGTTCTCTTCTTTTATAACGTGGGCCACACAGTTCTTCCACACATCACTATTACCTACTTCATTCACCACTCGCATTATATTGTCAAGCACCACTACATTCAAAGTCGGTGACTGATTACACCTTCTCATTATGCAACTCCAGTGCAACAATTTTTAGATGATAATTGTCCTGGTCGCTGGATTGGCAGAAGAGGTCCTTCAGAGTGGCCACCAAGGTCTCCGGATCTCACTCCTGTAGATTTCTTTCTATGGGGTCATTTGAAGTCTGAAATGTAAGAGATAGAATCAACAACATTGGGAGATTTGAGAGAGAATCTCATGAGGCATTGCAGAGAAATAACTCCCGAGATTCTCAACCAACTGAGGGCGGCAATGGATGCTCGTTATAAGGAAGTTGATGGAAACGTTTTTGAACATTTACTATAGACAATTTTTTCTTCTCACTGTCCAGTCATCAGATTTTGATTCAAGAATTAATAAAAAATCTCTTTTTCTGGTTTATTGCTTCCATATTTGTCTCTAGAACGAATATTTCAAAATGTGGCCTCCTGTATAGTTGTTGTTGACCTGTCTTTTTATTTTTCCTGCAAATCCCGAACCATAAGCTTCAGACCATATGTTTTATACTTTGTTGAAATCTGCTCATCAAGGAGCATCTGATAATGGCGAAATAATATAGGGTGATTCATTAAAAAAAATGGTGACACGCCCTGGGGGTGATACCTAGGTATCATAATAGTCGGTTGGTGGTTCAAGCCCCAGTCTGAACGATCGATTTTCACTTGCTATCGTCCAACCCGTACTAGGAAACACACGTTAAAAGGTAGAACCTTTTTAATCCTTAGCTCGTACAAGTTGAGGGTTGTCGTTCGTAGGGGTGCGACAGCTGGTTAACGGAAAAACAGATATTTTTTTTCAACAGTCGTTAGCAACATTTGAACTTCAATTTGAAATTAATTTATAGGGATTATTAATTTCAGGAATAGTCTCAAACTTTTGAAACAGCAGATTACCGAATAAAAAAGAAAAAATCTATTGTTCATGAGTGAAATGTTCAACCTGTACCTATCATTAACATTATTTAAATCACAAATGGAATGACCCGCTACTTGATGGAAATTAATAACACTATTAATTTAACAATTTTCACAAGGAAGGAAGCTACGGTGTTAGCAAAACACGTCTAGCAATGAAAAATGTTTGTGAAACTTTTTTAATTATTACCATGTTTGTATAATATTATTTAAAGTTTTTTCGCTAAAACATGCTTTTGTCGAAAAAACCAAAGAGTGAACCTTAGTATTGAAGATGGATAAAAGAATTTCTCCTTTTACAAATATTTTTAAAGCGTCTTGAGGTGTGGTGCAAACCTCTCGTTAGTTCATCCTCCCGTTCATCGTGAAGTATAACAACTTGTCAAAACATACCAGACACAATGAAATTAATATTATCTATCAAGCCCCAGTAGGCATAAAAGATATTTATAGACTTTCGAAATATTTTTGTTACATTGTTTCATTCCACTCGGACATTCCGTATATATATTTATGTCTGGACATACCTAATCCAATGGATCCGAACATTTCAGAGGCGCGAGGTATTCTTATTAAAATAAGAAAGGGCTAGACGTAATTTTTGTAGTAAGGTACCGTAAGGATGATGGAACAGGTAGAAACCCTTCCTGGGATGTGACCTATAAAAAATAGTTTCAACCCTTTACGTGGGCATACACCAGACACATTATTATAATGATTACTCGAAAGAAACCGTGAATAAAAAAATTATGTTTTAAACCACCATGATGTTGAGAAAGTTACTGAAGGCTGAGAATGGGTTGGTTGATCGACGATTTTTGAGTACTGGGGCTTGCGTATATAATGTGGCTTCGAAGTTGCAGTAAAAAGAGATTTTTGTTTTGTTTCGTTTTTATTAAAAAATGAAGACACACGTTCCCATCTTTTATGCCTTTTTATTATCACTTCACTGTTATACTTATTTAGTTTAGCGTTTAATGATTCAGAAGTCCAAAATAAAATTCGGGCAAAACAGCTTATGAATGGAGAGTACAAATTGTTAAGTATATCAAAAATATTCAGATGATACTTCTGATGATACCTTAAATTGGTCGAAACATATTGAATCAATTTACTCTAGTGTGGTCTTTATTTTAAGACAACTGAGGAAAGTGGTAAGTGAAGATGTTTTGTTAAATACTTATTACGCACATTTTCACTCCCATATAGCATATGGTACAATATTGCGGGGCAGTTCCACCAATTCAATAAAAGTCTTGAAACTCCAAAAAAAAGGCTGTTCGAACTATTGCGTTTGCAGGTTACAAAGACCACTGTAGGCCACTTTTCCAAATATATATATATATATATATATATATATATATATATATATATATATATATATATATATATATATCAACAGCTATTAGAAATCCATAAAAATAAAGATAATTACTCACTGAATTAAAATTTTCATGACTACCACACTCGACCTATAAGATATAGATTGAATAAAGCTAAGAAAAACTCTCCCAATATAATTCTTTATAACCACTTGCCTAGGGAAGTTAAATCTTTGTCCCCCAATTGTTTCAATCAAAAAGTGAAACAGTTCCTCATCAGCTCTAGTTTTTACAATATTGCAGAACATTCCCCCTCATTCGCATGTGAATGTTCAGATATTTAGTTTTTTTTTTAATATCTATAATCGTATTTACGTTATTAATGTTTTCTTGAGTTTAATGGTTCATGCTGTATATTCAGTGTTTCTGACTGACTCCATGATTTATTTTTCCTTCTGGAAATACAAATGCAATTATATTCAAATCCAATTTTTTCCAATTTTTGTAATATGACTTGCTACAAATGTAATTTACATGAACGTAGTTCAAATAAAGTATTCTAAATGTGGGACAATTCTGTAAGATGAAATGCTACTTTGAATTATTGAATAGTTCACTAGAACTATTATGGTGAGCGCATGCAATTTGCTGATATAGGCATAATAAAACGCGGCTTTAAATGTGAAATTATAGTCGGGATACTTTCTTTGCGTTCTCATCTAACGGAGAAACTAAATTTTCTCGTTTCTTCAACAAGCGTGTTATACGATTGACCTATTTTCGAACATACCGCTATCTTTTCCCCTCAATCAACACACACCGTCTTTGTACAGGTAGCAGATTTCGGATTTTTACCTGCCCCCGTGTTATTTTAATTTCATAGAGGGTGGTATATTTTATAGCACCGCAGGTTGGCTGTTTTTTTGCACGATAGGAAAAGGTTTATCTCTGAACGGTACTTTTGCTGAAATAGTTCTGGAAATTGGAGATTTATACCTAGGAATTTATAAGGGTTCTAAAAGGTACCGTTGTATAAAAAAAAAGGATAATGATCAATATGGGTTGTTCGGTTGGGTTCCAATTTGCCGGCGATTTCAAGAAGATCTATTCGCAAAAAAGAATTTGATACTACCCGTTTTGTCAATTTTGACTGAATAGCTCGAAATCTAATGAAGAAGATTTCGATATATTTCGTTAAGTTCGTTGATTCACTGATTCATTGTTATTTCATTTATTCTAGAAATTTACAAAAAATTATTCACAGTTGATCAATGACTCCTTTATAATCAGATTGATACTGTCATGAAATAATGATACTGTCATGAGTTGTAATATAGTTTCATTACTAGATTTCCTCTTCTTCACTCTATAGGTATATAAAATCAATATATTAGAAACAATTCGCAAATTCGAGATTCGATTTCTATTGCTATATCCGCACCTGCAGTAACTGTGATAATTTTCATTGTATCTGTACAATATACAACTGAAAATGAAAAATTGTTGCTTTTTTTGCATAATCGCAGAAATAAATTTATAAGAACACATGCTTTTTTCATTTTCATACCAAATTTAACGACTCTGAAACGCAATATTTCGAAAATCTACTCCAGGACTCAAAGGATTTGTAGAACTGAGCACAAATTTGTCTGAACTATCATCAGTTGGTATTATTCATCATTACTACATACTACAAAGTCATTAATGACAATAATGGTAAATGCTAGACATTTAGACATGCTTAAATTCTGAAGTGAATGTTAATTATTTTATTGGTAGATCTTCAGGTCTATAATGTAAATACTTTGGGGAACAATAAATTAGAATCAATTCATATTTTCAATCATTGTACATATTGAAAACAAAAACCTGAAACACGGTAACTTTACATTTTAAAATTAAGTACATCCTATTACGTAATCTCTTTATTCGAGTGTGTTGAATCTCTTGGTTTAGTTTTGTATACCAAATTTTCACATAACCTCTAAGGAAGTCTAAATTTCGCCGATAAAATGATTTCAGTATTTTTTTGTTACCTTTGTCTGTATATTAGGGAAGAAAGTAATAGAAATTATGAAACAACAAAAATTAGTTGGCGCTCCAGGGCGACTTCATTGATTCCAGTGGCGCATTTTACTTTTCATATGCTAGAGAACCCTGAAAAACCAGCAACACCACTTCATCTGCCAATGTCTTCTCTTTCATAAAACAAAATGGAAGGTGGCTCCAATAAATTCAAGAAATCGCCAGAACACACCGCCAGTGACACGACTATCGTCAAACTTAAACCAGTCAGTTTCGTCTTTGACTAATGCGTAATGATGACAAGTATTTTTAATTTTTGTATTGAATTTGAAAAAAAAATAAAAATTTTAGAACTAACAAGACGAAATCTTTTGAATAAAATATCATAAGCTCTACCACCTTTCATTTAAAAATTTTGGTGTTACAACCGTCACTTTAAGGGTGTCAAATTTAGGGGGAACATTTTTGCGCAATAGAACTTGATAATTTCAAAACGGTTTTGATTTTGTAGCGGTTTCGTTAAGTATTCAGTGAAAATAGCACAATAAAAGGTTACAATAAAGGGGTACTTTTATTAAGTATTGATCAATACCATAATAGATAATTTTGAAACTCTATATACACACCGATTGAATTAGTGATTTTTCAATCTACTTTTTTCACATTGTGACATGATTGCAAAGCCAATTGATTGCGATGATGAATGGGTTATTCTTGTAGCAGAAAATTCAAGTAACTAAGAAAAAAAACCCTGCAACTTCAACTTTGTCAATATGTTGTACGTAAGCTAATTTGACGATAATACAAAGAATGTAAACAACCAAATATAACAAATCAACCCCTATTTCAACTCCAATAAAAGCCTTCCTTTTGAGAGAGATCTTATTTACTAGGCAGTAAAATATTTTACTGCCGAAAAAATTTATTGCAGACAACGGTTGCTGCACATACTTGAGAAGGGTAGTAGTATACATTCGGTTAGAAAGTCACGTTATTTTTATAGGGGATGATTATGAAGTTGAACTGCAGAGTATTAAATTTTATTGGCCTAAATCAAAACAAATTTCGAGACATGTGGTTTTTCTAGTTTAACGAGTTTGAATCTGCCGATTGATTTACTAAACAAGACTGGTTTAAAATAAAGGACAAATTATTGTTTTGTTTGTGAGTATTAATGGATGTTATGGTGGGTGGTCTTCCTTTGCAAATACTTCAGCAAGGATGGTGAGAAAAAGAGTATTGAATATAATTTCAATATTTTCATTGCTGTTTCGAATTTTCTTTTTCCAAGCTTGTCACTGATATTATTTTCTCATTTTTCATGGGGGATCAAAGAATGTAAACTCTCACGGCCGGAGGTAACTGTGTGAAAGCTATTTTCTGTTTTTTTGGCCTTGGTATGTAGATTTGTTTGCTTGACGTTTCGTCTACTACTGCGGTAGACATTATCAAAGGCGATGATCCAATTCATGATCGAGTTTTTGTTTCCAACGCAGAAAGGGACGTTGACTCCTCCCAATAATAATAATTAAAAAAAAACAAGGATAGGTCTTCGAATCTAATAAAAGAGTTGTTTGGAGGACCACCAGAGGAAATTTATGTGGACTTCCACAAATGAGCTGTTGAAATCAATCCATATTTGAACTCGATACTCGTATTGGCTTCCTCATTACTCATATAAATGCCATTAATACAAATACGTCTTGCCGGAAGCAATAATGAAAATTTGTTATACAATATTTTTTCCTGGAAGGATTTATTGTTATTCTTGGCATGCTGAGCAATAAAGTGGCTCCTATATAAACAGTATGAAACATTTCACATTTCATATTCTGTAGTATTGTTTGTTTGATTTGAGAATTATTTGCGAGGTAATACATTTTTTTAAATCAGAAACGAGCTACCGTTTCAGTTAAATCGAGATCTCAATTTTTTTCGAACATTCTTTCATAAATTGAAAAAAGTCAGGTACTCGTATTTTTTCTTTAATCGCATAGCGAAATTGCTATTTCAAGTGAACCCTTTCCATTGGTTTGTATCTGAAACTCATTAATATCTGTTAATTGGTTCATTTGAAAGTTTTCTATTCTTTATACAGTGGAGAATTTCGTAAAAATTAACTTTTCTCGAAAGTTTCAAATGTTCGTAAACTACTACTAATATACACTGGGTGCCTGTCACGGTAATACGGAGCCCTAGCCCTTTACGATCCCCATAACCGAAATTTCTTCAGTATGCCATTATGGCTGCCAAAGAGTATATACCAACCAGATTATGGTCTGCAGGTACCATTCCAGTTCTATACTTTCCGACCTAGATGGTTGAAGGTGATCTGAGAGAAGAGCGGGTCCTGGCTAGTGGATGCACCTAGTACTCTGTAGCCATGTACCATGGTCTGTTAACCTTGGAGAGGAGCATTCTTCACGAAGGAATTCCAGGAATCAGGTTACGTACTCTGTGTCCGCCTCGCCGCGAGCCAGATCAGGTTTTCTCACTCCTGCTCACTCCTGCCAGCTGACCTATAAGATCACTCATCAAATAAGTTGGATTCATTTGATCGAATTCGATTAGGTGTGAGCCACAATAATCCCTCTTCAGTTACAGTGGAGGACCAAATAGGCCCACACACTCTGGACCTACCTGCCTTCTCCCTGGAGAACGCAGAGACCTACCAGCGAAGAGCTTAGTTGCAGGTAATGCATGTTGTTGTAACAACAAAGTTGTTCAGGTTACAAGATTGTTGGAATGGGTGCCATGAAAAGATGGTTAGAAAAGTCATGATTCTGTAGTAGTTTCCGAAAGTCTTGCAAGAAATAGGCAAGTCAGATGGGTTCCTAGTGACAAAAAATCAACTACCAATCAATTTTAAAAATCTCTTAGAAATACCACGGCCTTCAGTTCTGGCATGCGAAGCGTCTAAACTTCTTCAGTTGGTCTTCAACAAAGATATCTTCGTCTTCCTCTGTATAATCCAAATACACAAACTAGGATACGATCAAATCAACAAAAAGGCCACCCGTGTTGCGAATTCATCGCGATTACTTCCATATTCGCACTATCACGCAACTCAGATAAACCATAGCGATCGCAGATAAACATTTCTCAATAATTATGTGTTATGTTAGTTTCGACGGTATACGTTCTAGGCCAATTAGATGTTTTTTGGGGGCTTTAATTATAAGCGGAAATACCTCTGGCTCCCGATAGTCGATAATGTAATGGCGGCGGCCCTGAGCAGACGGCGGCGGTTGTGACCACTCTCACTTTTGGGGAGCTGGAGTTTGGCGGACGGATGACGTCACAGCCCCGCAGACATATTGATCTGTGACGTAGCGATGATCTTGTGACGGGAAATAGATATGGTGCTTGATAGAAAGGGATTTTTTTCAAAATTGTATTCGGGTTTAGTTGAAATAAAACAAATAATTTCAACAAGTGCTTGTCTCTCATATGTTGATGATCTCAGTGATACCGTACTTTTCAGTGAAATAACCTTTTCAAACTTAGCACACCACTTTCTTGTTCTTCTCGTAACTGGTGATTTTCCTGGTGCAAATCCGGATGTTGTTTATCAAACCAGGCCTTGGCTTCAACAGTTTTTTTTTCGCCAAAAACAATGCTTCATTAACACCCGAAATTTCTTTTTATCCGTTTTTTTTTAACTAAAATAAGTTGCTTCACTCAAAATATTCTATCCCACAAACTAAAAGTCCGACAGCTGTGAAACTTGTACACGTGTCTTCTGAAGGTTGGGGTTAATTAAAAAATATCGTGGATGAAAAGTTTGATAGCTGTTGGAATATCTAAATGTATTTCAGCAACTAGTTATTTAAATTTAACGTCGAATTCTACAATATACTGTACACAATTACAAATTGAATTCCCCAATGCTCTGTACAAAATTATAAATTTTTGGGATAGTGAGAATTTACAATCAAATTTTGTCTATTCTGTATACATACCTTTGATTTCATCATTCTCGTCAGATGCCTGTGCGTGTTGAAACGAATTCATTCAAACTACAAATGGATTTCGTAATCACCTTGTACAATAACAGAATTATTTTATGCACAGTTGCACATTCTTCGTTGAAGTTTTCTTAGTAGCCGCATGTAGTGATTTTATCGCCCAACATCCTATTATTCAAAGGGGAAGTCGAATTACAAGTATTTCCTGGTGACTAAGAACGGTTTTTGTAATAAACGTATTTCAACACCCTCCCTTTTTTTTTCACTTTACTCAGTTTTGTATTATCTCAGAATAACACCAAAAGGAAATTCAGAATTTGTTCATGAAATTCTTCATAATGATTTTAGAAATGCCTGTCTCTACGGGTTGTATACTAATATGTTCTTCACTATTCTATTCTCTTCAGGTATTTAATAATTGATGAAGCAATATCTGTCGTCTTTAACAATCCTTATTGCAACACAGTTGAATGATTTAACATCTCACCTTGTGCCAGTCAACAACGAAAAACAGTATTCATCAAGCTTTTAAAATAGTTTCGCCACAATGTATGTCGTCAGAAACGAAAACAAACTTTGTGGAGGAACTATTTAAATTCGAAACTCTTTTCCCGGTTGTTAGAAATGTTTCAAAACTTGTATGTACAGGGTACCATTAAAAAGATAGAAATCTATATTCCTTTATGAACGATTGGAAACAATATTTTTAGTAAAATCCATTTCAAATGAAGAAACGTTCGGAAAAGTGATATTCGATGAAAAAACATTTCATTGAATTTAACTATGAATCGCATATTAGAAAGTAAGACCCCGTTAATCCAAAGCTCGCATAAGTTTCAACTTCGTGAAGGGGAAAAAGCTGTTAAACGGAAAAATATTTTTTCAACTAGATAATCGTTTTAGACATTTCATTCATGTGTTTATTCGGTTTTTTCCACTAGCTTTTTTATTGACGACCTCCTAGGCATCAAACCGGAGTTTATTTTGCCACAGTTTCGAAATAAATCTAGTCGCTATGTTTTATATTGATATTTTAGATTCAATTATGAATGTTACAATTATATTGTATATTTTTTCATTGAGTGTAGCTAAAAGGACTGTTTCCATTAACGTTACCGATAAGCTGAATTTGCGATAATTTTAAGCTTCTTCATAACCCTGCTAGCTTCTATATCAGAATCAAATCTAAACTCCTACATCGCCCAGTGCAACAATCTTTTCGTTTGAATTGAAGTGAGGAATCGAAATTTATTGACAATTAATAGACTCATTGTAGGCTCCATTTATCACCTCTCTCCTATTCTTTGTAACCCGCGAGGTTTTATTGTGACTCTCACAAATTCAGACTCAAACACAATGTATGTGCTCTGCTCTTTCAACACCTTCTAATGTACAAATGCCTTGAATGGGCTGATGTATAAATCGCTTGGAATGGCTAATGTATAAATAACTTGAAATGAGCTAATGGTAAATGACTTGGAATGAAAAATTGTACAAAAGCCTTGGAATGGGCCAATGTATAAATGCCTTGGAATGGGCTGATATATAAATGCATTGGAATGGGCCAATGTATAAATGCCTTGGAATGTGCTGATATATAAATGCCTTGGAATGGGCCAATGTATAAATGCCTTGGAATGGGCTGACATATAAATGCCTTGGAATGGGCTAATGTATAAATGTCTTGAAACTAGCCAATGTACAAATGCTTTGGAATGAGCGAATGTGTGGAATGGAATGGGCCAGTCTATACATTTTTTTGGATATATCAACCCTGATGAATTTTGCCAGCAGTCTTAGGAATTTACTGTTGGCTTGTCAAGTTTTCTGTAGCTTCATTGCCTTCAGTAATCCAGTCCAGAGACAATTCATTAAGACTGATTTTTTGCTGTTCACCACCACTAGAAGGTTGATTATTTTCGCCAATCTCTACATTCAAAGATCAACAATATTGTTTCTATAGCTGGGTTCTTCTACAATATCTTCACTTAATAATGAAGAACAAAAACTAGAATTGAAATTATGCCGTAAAAAAATGTAAAAATCCAAAGAGGTTAGTTATATCAGATTAACACGGGTGATATGTACACTCTAGTAAATTTGAAGTTACCTTTTTTGGCGACATTTACATAATGATTTTCAAACGATGTCTACCTACTTCTAACTGCTTTATCCGACCTAAGTAGGCAATAGGACGATGTGTAATCGAGCCACACGCACAATAACCGGAAATGGCGGAAATAGACGTTAAATGATATAACGAAACAATTGATCGCCTATTTTGACGGAAATCCTAACGAAGTTAACCTTGGATCGAGACGAGCCAACGTCACTTTCACTGCAACGAGTATTTTGGCAAGCTTGGAAGCGCAATTGTTTTATAACATGGAGGTCAAATCGCGTATGAAAAATACAAGTATTTCGTGTGACCCAGATTCATCTCATTACCCCAAAGTGGGAGGTAAAACGGATTTAGCGATGGTTATATAATGATTTTGTACGAGGCAATACGCTGAATCGATTTTTTTTCAAATACTCCGATGGATCGTATTCTTCATGTCAGTTTTCGCTGTTGTTGCACAGTGCGCGGGAAATAAATCTATAACACAGGCTACCTCTGTTTTCTATGACTACTAATTCATATTTATCCGATTAATGAGAGCTGTAAATATTTTGGTGAATCCCCCTGTATTGTAGATATATTATTAATGACAGTATTAGGAAAAAAAATAAAAGTTACAGCTTTTTTGGTTATGTATGGAATTAAGCCGTTCATAAAAGAAATATTGCACATAGAAAACGATAATCAACAAAAATTTAATCATTTTTATGATTTTAATTAGTTATTTTGTATATACACAACATTAAAATGTCTATGAATTAGTACAGTTTCTGATATAATGGCATTGATGTGCTATTTGATGAAATTAGTTGTGTCAAAATGAAAATCTCTTATCAAATATTTTTTTAAGTGATTACTTGCAAAAGCAAGGTACTTGTACATTTCATTATAGTGGAAGGTTAAAAAAGAAGTAAATGAAGTACAATCCATGAGTTAATTGATACTTTCTGTCAACATTTTTATGTATTAATAACTTTATTGAAATAGGTTCTTCTATACAGGGAGATTTAATTAATAGCTATTGTTTTCAGTATTTAAAGAACTTTTTTTTTCAACAAATTGAAGGGCAAGCCTGAGTAAGAAAAGAGGACGACATCTTCACTATCTAAGACGCCATCTTTGGGCTCTACAGATCAAACGAATGCTTTATTTTTGGGTTCTGGTTTCATGAACACATTGTACAATTTTCAAACTGAGTGCATAAGTTATATTCCGCTATTGAGTCATATTTTCAGAAATAACTATACAGACTTGATAAACATCACTCCCATGAAACATTGTTTGCAATTTCATCGTCGCTGGCAAGATTGTTTGATATAATTTGTTGCAATTAATTGCTCTCCTGATTGAAATTGAGGTCAAACGCATGAATTCTAGACTGCGTTAATATTTTTAAATGACATAATTAGTCCGATTTATCAGTCCAAAGTGAGAAATGGGATTCATATTTATAATCACCGAGAATGCAAGAAATGAAATATTTACCGTCAAAAACGAAACAGCTTTATCGATGTTTCAATAACGCAAACTAAGTTTTTTTATACATCTGTAAATTAACTCCCGGAAGATATGTTCAGCAGTTATCTATTTGATAGAGATTAATCGGTTCTGTATTAATTGAAGCGTTGAAAAATAGAAAAGTTTCGTAAGACGGTTATTTGGGACGTAAATCAATATTTGTTGTTGACGCACACACGAAAAATATTTTGCGCAAATATAGCAAAAAATCTTCCGAGTCATTGACACTGAAATATAAATATTATCAAAGGAATAGTTATGAGTAGGAAATGTAAAGAAATCCATTATCAAATGTAGATAAAAACTATAATAACAAACACATGCGAAACGCAGATCAAGCAGTCTCAATTTATTGAAGAGTAATTCATAATTTCATTTCAACTTTCTATTGATTTCCAGTTACTAAAAAGAATTTTCTGAAATTGTAAAACAGTGGTATAATTTCATTGAACATTTTGCCGGAGTGGAGAAATTCTGTCAGTTGAATTCAGTTCCAAATTAATTATGAATCTGGCATGAATATTTTCGATCATATTGGCCATACAAATTTTATTATTCAGGTAATAGCCGAAAGGCAACAAAATAACAGTTTTACCCAGTCCCTGATGACGTATGAATACATTTTAAAACCGTATTATAAAAAACAGATCCATAAAAATTATCCACATAATAAAATGTAGTACTTCTTCAACTGATTTTTGAAATGATCTTATTTTCAAGTATTGAGTTGTAGAGTTTTGATCCTAAATTGTGTGGCGAATTGCATTAAATGGTTTTGATAATTACAATTGGAACCTCTGACATAAAGTGAAGAATACAAGATTTAAGAGGGATTCCAGAATAGGACTCCTGCAATTCATTGAATTTCACAATATTTCAAATATACTTTTATGGCAGTCGAAATCATCCATCAATAATGCTTGCTTCTTGTTCAGTTCGTTCTTAAATTTAGTAAGTAAACCAAGATTGCATGTAACTAGAA
This sequence comes from Leptinotarsa decemlineata, assembly GCF_025532065.1. Taxonomy (NCBI): domain Eukaryota; kingdom Metazoa; phylum Arthropoda; class Insecta; order Coleoptera; family Chrysomelidae; genus Leptinotarsa; species Leptinotarsa decemlineata. The sequence goes on from NW_027412578.1 coordinate 4,371,715, forward strand.
GTTATCCGACATGATGAAAATAATTATTTTGGTAAGTCTACATTAAATAATCTTACAATTTTGGATCATCCTCTAAACAATTTATATTAACTATTTCAGGACAAAACTCTTCATAATTTCGATTTACCCTTTCCCAGTTTATTTAATTTTTTTCACTATTCCAACTATAGAAAATTTGTATAAATTGATGCATGTAGCCGTTACGAAAATTTGGGTGTTGAATGATGACCGCAGCAGTCGTATTGTTAGACATTAAACAAAATAACTCTCAACGTGAAATTTTTCACCCTTTCAATATACAGTGAATTATTCGAGAATAAACAGTGACTTCTGCAACCTTGCCACTACTATATAGTACCCAAAAATAACGGAAAACTATGATGATTTCTACTAAATAACCTCGCCACACGCGAATAATCTTCCAAATTTGGTTCCGACCGATGTAGAAATCAACAATACGATTTATGTTGCATAACAATGATCCAACTTGTAGAACATGAGGCGTGGTTGGACCTACCTAAGATTACACACAAAAATTAACTCTCGTGGTCTTCTTGTAATTGGGAAATTTATAATAAAAGAAAGAGTGGAAGTTGTCTCCCGTGTTATTATTAATATGCTGTTTTTTTTGTCAATTCCATTACCATTCACCCAATCCGTCTGCGACAAAACTAATTAAAACGGAGTGCAAATAAACCGTTTTAAAACACATTTGTTTTGGCACTCTGGGGGCCGAACAGCAAACAGAATCGATAAATAGCCGTATTCCGACATGCAAAATAGGTCCATAACCTCAAAACTCAACCGCTGAGCGTTGACCTAGCAAAGTCTAGCCGTATCGACCGCTGGATCCTGGAAAACTAGGCAATAACCGAAGGAAATTACTTTCAGTTGTTGTTTTCGTAATCGCAGGTGTCGGGATATATTTTGCTGAATATTTGCTCGCATGATGTTTTCCGTAATAAATAAAATCGACGCCATTATTTTCATTTTTGAAATCTTCACATGGTACATTGTGCTGACTGATGACGTTATGCATCTTCTTATTCTTCTTCTTCTTGATTACTGGGTTTTTTATTTCAACATCTACCCAGCTTCAGATTAATGTTTCATTCTAGTTGACAAAAGTTAATTTTGCTAGACATTGTATGTCATATTATATTCAAATACTACTTTTTTCAAAATTTAGTACTCAATATTTCTCTCATAATGTGTAGGTATCTTCCTTACCTGCATGTGTTTATCTAGTGAGGAATATTGCTTGCATTAAGTCATGGAAACTTATTAAAGGTGCAACTGTATTCTTCAATATCAACATGCATAATATCTACAGATTATAATACGTTCATAATTGGTAAGTATCTCATTTTTTGCGTTATTGTTCATCTGTCAAACATATTATATATAAAAATAAATGAGAAACTGTTCTAACAAATTGTTAACTATTTTTAAAACATTTTTCTATTAAAAGAATGTCATCGCAAAGTTCACGTTGACGTTTAATTTTTATTGACTATTTTATGACGGAACAAAAAAAAAACACTTACAACTGAATTTGGGGACATACCTTTGCACAATTCACAACTTTTGAACTCATCAAACTAGATATTTTTCAAACCTAAAACCGATGAAAGTAGGTATTTTCTACATTAACGATTGTATCCAGATTCCAAGATGATGAAGACGGTCCTATTTATGAAGGTGATAAAAAATACATAGATATTAATGGATTCTTGAAATGATTGACGAGAACCTAGAAAAGTACTTCTACTAATGAGGGAAAATGGATGCTGAACTCTCATTTTTGTCCCTGTTAACGAAAATTGTTTTCAGTAAATTAATTTAAAGACAGAGGTTCCAATTTTTACTTATCCAGATGAAACATAAAAAGTTTCAGAAAAAAGTCTAGTGATGAATTAGGACTGAAAAATAAGGTGGAAAGAAGAATTGGGGACTGAGAAAAAGCTGAGAAGTATAGTTATCAAGTGGAGGGGAGCAAATCCAAAAAGTTTGTAGACGAAATTTATGACAAAAATTCTTACGAAGTTGTACAGAAACAACATAATGTGTAAAAAATGTATAAATGGAGTCATAAAAAAATGAAAATACAATTATCGAAGGAGTTCATCCATCATTTTCATATAGGCAGTGACATATTCTGAGATAAAGATAGCATCCATAATTATTGCTTTTTCACAAGTATACAATATGCAAAAACCGATTTCATCAATCAACACGATTGAATATTGCTGAAAATTAATAACAGGTTTTTAGGTTTGGGACCGGCAGAACAAGTGAAAGTGTAGCGTATGTGTTTTATTCGTGTCAATGCCAATTGTTTCGATACTTAAATGATAATCTGATTTATTCATCGGATTGGGTCGAAAGTTTATAATGTCGAGAGTAAACTGTTTTTGATCGGTAATTAGGTTATCAGGAAAAACAGAAACATCTTCGATGATAGGAAGTTGTGTTGGGTCAAACCTTCTGGTAGTTTTTCTACAGTGGAATATTTCATATTAGTAGCGACGGGGAAACACCAGAAAAAATTACTGAAAAATACTTTTTAGTTATGATATAGAAGGGCAGTAGCCAAATTACACATCAAGTCAAAGGAAGGATTCTCTAGGCTAGGATACATTCCATTGTTTACAAATCGAGTATCCTCATATTATTCAAGATGATAGATATCGCATAATTGAGAAACAGGAAAGAGGAAACATATTTTCCGTTGAAACACCTAATTAAGCGTTGTTTAAATTTGCATTTTGCATCAATAATAACAGGTACGATGACTCATGGTCACATACGCCCAATTACATCTCTTTCAGGATTTGTTCAGATGCATGAGTTATAGAGAGAACGTTTAGAAGAAAAACTCGACCTGGTTCTGTTTATTTTTTCCAGACAATCGATAAATCAACGGAAATGTGTTGTTTAATTGGGTTAATCAATAAATAATCATTGAAATTGAAATATAATATTCATTGAGTTGTTCGACATTCATATGACGATTATGTAACTGTCATTATTATTCTATACTTGTGAGAATTAACGCACAAAAACCCGTTTTATGTTCCATACCGTTTATTGAGAATGTTGGACGTAAAACTCTGGAAAATTCCCGTTTTTCATCGACGGTAATATTCTGTTTCCAACAACAGGAGTTTGTTTTTCTTATTAAGAACAACCTAGGGTAGAATAAGGTAGAAATGAAAATTTTCTACGAAATTATCCAATGGAAAAACAATACAGATCAATGTATAAGAATATTGGATCATAAAAAAACCTACTATAAATATATTTTCAAATCACTGTTTTGCCACTAAGATCAATCAATAAATTTCTTTTGAAATACAATTCGCACGCCACTGTTACATCGGTATACGACACAGGTATTTATTTTTTGCGCTTGCCGTCCTTAACCTACATAGGAATCAACTTTAAGCAAGTCTCACTTACATAACGATCGGTACGAAATACCAACTTCCTTTATAAGGTACATTTTTTAACCTCATTACAAAATTTATGTGTTGTTTCGCGTCAAAACCCTGTTGAACGTTCGTTCCACATTTCGATTTACTCTCGATTTCGAACAGAAAATCTCTAGTCGATTCATTAAAAGGAAAAGCTTAATTTGCCACGTGATTTTATCGGCTGCAAGAATAATTGGTCTTGAGCGGTTGGCGAAGAAAACATATTGTTCCTGAAATTGATACACCAAATTGCAAAAAGAGGATAATGAGACAGAATAGAGTTTGCTCCATTTCCCTTCTGGTTATTTTACTTTTACTTCACCACCTTGACTGAGCTAAACCTTAAAATTAGGTGGTATACGAATGTGAGATTACGCAATAACTTTTTTTGACAAAAATGCCAAAAAAACGTCAAACTATATGTTATATACGTCATGTAGCTCTGTTAATTTCGGCACAGCAAAAATGGACTTTGGGCTACTCCAGTACTGAACTTCAGTAGACTGGTACAGAACTATAGTATATGTTGAATAATATAACCAATAAAATTTAATTAAGAAATTCATTGTACTATTCAAAACAAACGTAGAAGTAAACTGAACTCTGATATCCTTTTGTTTGCATATTTCTTGAGGGTGGCCACCAAAGTCGCCAAACCTTATCCCTATAGTTTTGAGGGGACTGTCTAGAGATCAGTGATGATTTAAAATTATCCGTAAAATTTCGAATATGTTTTACTAAGACTGATTCATTGATTCGGAAATGTTGTTGAATAATTAGCTAATCTGTTTTTTTATAAAATAAGGATTTGTAGTACAAGAAAATGCTTATACCAAACGACTCAAGTATCATAAAAGGACAAAACTCCGGAAAAAGTGTGCAGTTAATAAACCAAATTCTGTTTTGAAAGAAACAGAACATTGTAGCAATAAACTTCAATTAATAGTCAGAGATTTTCTAAAAAATATCGGTAATAATAATTAACGGAAGGTGTTGAAATATGTATTCCTGGCCTCTCCAATCTCAAGTTTATATAATCTTGCAGTGATAGTGCATATGTCTGGGCAATTCAAACACAGAAACCTGTTTTCCTTAGGGCACACGAATCCTGCACACAATGGTTACTTATGGTGCCGGCGCACCCTTTGAGTTTTTGGCAAACCCTCATAGGTCACAAAAAATAATAATAGCCTTCACTGACAGGAATATATAGAAAAAAAATTCGGGTTTTTTGGCCCTGGTCTGCAGGTTTTTATGTCTGACGTTTCGTCCACTACTGCGGTAGACATCATCTTCCTAGGTAACGGGAACAACAACTTGGTCACCAACTGGGGCACTGTGGCCATTACCTTGCCTTTGATAATCTCTACCGCAGCAGTAGACGAAACGTCAGGCATAGAAACTCAGTGATCACGGCCAAAAAACTCGGAAAATAGCTTTTTTGTCCTTCAATGTAACCATGGCAATGCTTATCCAATTTTTAGGTCTCATTCAACCAATTATCGAACTGTTCGTGCCTTTATTATAATTTTGTTTTCCATCAGGTTTCGACTACACTACAAGTCTCATGTATACCAACTCTTTTTTTGTTGTATATTAAATACACATTAAAAAACGTCATCGATTCTTCTGTTGCCAATAATAACAACGCAATCACTGGATATTCTGAAGGGAGTTTCTACAAAAACACCCTTAGTCAATCAAAATTTTTGATTATGTTAAAATATAACGCCCGGCCAATTATTATGTAAAAATATGTATATGTCATCAACACTGTTTCCCCGAATTCCGCAATCCATTTCTATTTTGCATCTATAAAAATAGCTATATTGCGATTCTTGGAAGTTTATCGTTGACAACAAAATTCTGACCTGGTTCCGAAAAATTTCAACAAGCCCTCAACGACGATAACGAACTGGGTTAGGCTTCTGAATAATTTTCACTGTCTTTCTTTATTTCGCCAGGAAAAACGTAGGTTAAAATGAACGTTTCTCAACAATTACAGAGATTACAATATTGAGGTTAATGGCTGTATTGTAATGGTAAAAATTGTCTGTGTACCTTTGTTCGTCACAATTATAGTAAGCTTCTTGCACAATACCAAAACTAACTTTGCAAACGTATTTATCAAAAGTATTAAAATATGGAAAATTATCTCATCAGGTTGTAAAGATTTAGATAGTGGGTTTACAATGGATCTGACTAATCTCGGCAATGAGAATTTGATATTTTTTTTGCATCTGAGAATGTAATTTTACTCAAAACACGCGACTGTAAAACTAACCTTTCTGTTCCTCCTTTAGTATACGAAAAATAGAAAACTTACAGAAACAAAAAAGAAAGAATCAACAAGTATCGAGGAACTATGTTGTTCAAAAATAGGAATGGTATTAGAGCAGACATTTAAAAAATAGTAGAATATATCGTAAAACCGTTAACATACTTGAAGAATACTTGCTTTGCTCTCCAAACATGCATGCTCTCCAAAAAAGTCAAAAAATTTCATAATAAATTCACGTTACAAAAACGGAAGTTAACACTCGTAGAGCTCTTCAAAACATTTTGTCACACTACTCTTCCTAAAAAACTCAAAAGCTACGGTTTCAGAAGTAATACTTATGAAATTGTTAAAAGCGACCTATCTTGTAAAGAGCAAAAAGTAAAAATGCTGTTTTAAGTGGATCAGAAGCATTTAAAACAGGGTCATCCCAAGGAACCGTTCTTGGACCTTTGTTATTCAACATCTACATAAGTAGCATGCTATATTTTTATAATAATAACAGAGTCATAAGTATTTCCGACATGTTTCCGAGTTTTTTAAAAGTTCGGTAAATATATCCTGGGAAAAAGGTAAAAATACCAAAAGACCTATAACTTATCGAATACTTTTGATTCCAAAATCAAATTTTTCGAATATTTTGAATAATTCAGGAACCCGAACAACTGAAAATTTAGTTTTTCATACCAGATGATCGCAAACAAGTCAATCCAAATTGTTATGAAATTCCTAACGTTCAGAAAATGAATGAATATTGTGAAAATTTAACTTTATTCTCATCATCCGCAGCAGCTGTGGATTTCGTAGAATTTCATAGGCTAACTTTTGTTCGCCTTCACAAGTACTAATTGTTCATATTGTTTTTTACAACCAGTCACTTCTCAGGATCTATATCAGAAAAACGAAAAATGTCAATATTTTTTTAGATCATAATAGTTAAGAATACTTTGAAGAAAAGCGAAACAATCGATAAACAGACTGAAAATGGAATATTTTTTCAACTCCGGTAGTGATTATCCTAATATTTACCTTATTGGTATTATACTTAGAATATCGTAAAAGATAAGTATTATTTCTTGATAATTTTTTTGATAGGCAAAATTGTTAAATACGACAAGTTACTGATGAATAGAAGATTTTTCTTTGTGAAAAATACTTTGAATTTTACGCAGTAACTTATCGGGATGAACTGAAAAGTTTGCCCTTCTACACTTGTATAAAGTTCTCCATTATAATTTTTATATTTTTCAGATTGTGGAAGGTAAGAAATACCCAAAAAAAAGGTCGATATAAAACTGATTTTTCCTCCACAAAAAATGACTTTCGTTGAATATCTCTGTAGATAACATCCTCCTGAATAATGTCTCAACCTTAATGATTGCACATTTTTTCTGGTGTGGTATAAATGTTCAGTTGATATCTAATTATTGTGCAAAACATAGTAGTTAAATGAAATATATTTTGAAATTTTTTCTCGGGCCTTATTTATCGCATCTTATTTAAACTTTCAACATAATGTTATCGAAATTTTTCAATGCCCCGCCTAGACATTTCAATTAAGGTTTCGTATCAATAAATCGAAACTATTCCAATTCATTTCAAAGCACTTTCAAAAACTAATAAAAATGTAAATGATCTCTTAAAGTCCGTACTGTCGCCATTACCTTGTGTCATGTAAGCTAGAAACATTCGAACAATACCGGAAACTGAAATTTTCCTTGACCTAAAAAGTCCCATTTCATTCCACAGTCGACGTGTTGCCACATGATTTATTCAATAGTATGTGAATTATTAACTTTGTAATGCGGATAATCACCGCACTGACTGTATATACGAGCCTTCTTCGAAATTTCGAAATGACGCCGTGTGGGAATTATTCTGGCCCGACTACTATTAGGCAATTAATCGATAAAATCACCTGAACATTATGATGGCCAGTCTCGTTTTCCACGATTTGAATGAGTAGTTAACTGAAGCACCAATAATCACGTAACCGAGTAATTTTGACCCGTTATAGCTCTAGTCGAGCTTGCTACTTAGAGACGTAATCGCTATTCTTTTTTACGATTTCAATTAAAAGAAAATTTAGAATACTTGAGCTTCTACCCACGTCCTACTTTCAAATTGAGTCATTTAAGGATATAAAAAACACTATAATAAATATTGAAATGTTAGACTGAAAATATCTTATGGAAAAGAATGTAACACAGTAATGAGACAACCAAATCACTACGGTCATTGCGTTATCAACTCATGTGAAAAATTGCTCACTATTTCAGGTCAACTATTCACCATTTTATTAATTATTCGGTAAATATGTACATATTTGTATTGCAAATTCCAACTTCGATAAGTGGCAGTTTGAACATTCGAACATTCCAGTTTTTTTAAGGACAAAACACAAGTTTGAAAAGGCTACTGTACTAAAATAATATAAATACTGTGTTACTGATGTGATTGGATTTCTATTGCGGAAAAAAAAAAATTCAGTTCGGTAAATTCAAAAAACATTTCGAAATTAATCTCACCATAATGTGGATCAGACAGTTTCTACTAACTTCTGTTCTAAAGTAATATTGTTGTGGCCCATGAAATGTATTCGGTCACTTCCAACAGAGTGTCGACTAAGATTTTAATGATTTTTTTTGTTTCAGTTGATAAAGAGCAAAACAACTACAACCAACTTCACCAGTTACTTTCAAGACAAAGGACCGATCTGCAACATCCCAGCTTATGCGATTATGGACGAAGAAAATCCGTTTACCCCCCTACAACTGGTATGTGCCGATTATTCATCACGTTTTAAGCTCATGAAAAGTTCAAACCGTTTCAGAAATATTTTCTTCAAATTATCCGTTACGTCCGTCATTAAAAGCTTATAAAATCGGTCTCAATATCCTTCACTTCACTTTAAATGTCAATAAAACATCCTTAACGGTATTGAATGCTATCTCCCTATAAATGTTTTTCAGATACTTTTCTAGACTTTATCTCCTTGAACCCTCGATTTTCACTTCCAATAATCGAATGTATGCTATACAATCCCCCATTTTTATTAGTCCTGAAGATTTTATTTCGTCCTCAAAAGTAAACTAAGTCTGTTATAGTCAACACTTTTTTTGTTAAACGTCATTCAAATCTGCCACCAATGAGGAGTTCACCCATAACAATTGTTTCTGTGTTTATAAAAGGATATGTCACTGCTTCAGTCATAATTTGTATAACTTTGAAATCATTTAGTAACGTCCATCAATATGTTAAAAGCATATCTAACGTCATATCCGGGGTAAAATCGTAAAAATACTTGCATAGAACGAAAAGACAGTATACTCATTTCTTTAAAGTTTTAAAGTATATTACTACTACGCACACACCTTCAGTGAGGTGTAAGGTCTTGATATCATTGGTCTGGGTATCTGTGACGTCATTCCTTCAATCTGCAATGTTTATTTTCGTTGTAGTGTGGCGGTAACTTCAGTTATCGAGTCTGTGATTGGGCTATAATGCAGCAGAATAAAGTAACCTTTTCGTTTTTGGGTTTTTTATCTTATCACCACAAATGTTTTCTTTCAGTTTTGTAATTTTCGTGAGAATTCCATCGTGAATTATTGATTTTCATAAATTCTTTTTTATTAAAATGAACGCGACTGACGTTATGAATGACGATGAATCTTCTGCAAGTTCTGGTTTGAATGTTACATAAGAAAATTGTAAAACGGAGTACCTATGCTGAGTTTGAGGAGAATTTGAATGATACATAATAGTTCTCGCATCAGCATCGTAGGACTTGAAGAATCTGTCGTACCTTTAGCTGTACCTTTTTTCAGCGAATTGTTCTGAACATACCATCACCAAATAAAGTTGTAAAAATTTTTTGTTCTCAAGTTTGAGGGAATTCGCGTGAAAGGGCATGCTTTCAAGTGTCCGAAACCATCGTTGAGTCAAAACTCATTTTTTGACACACTATGTACCTTTTTTCGGCGAACACCATATATATGTTTGCCTTGGAAGGCTAATATTTCTGATACACGTTCTTTTGCATGACCATATTTTTCTTTGTATTTGCATGGACCCGCATACACACATGCCAAGCACTGACATCTGATATTATTCCATCAAAATCAATTCTTCTCGATGACAGTCCAAATCCCACCCCCAAATCCGACATTGCATATTTTTCTTCGATAACACGTATGTCTTGGGCAGATGTTTGTAAGGGTGCCGCAGAATTGACTAATCATAACGCAACCCCTTCGAACACGTGTCAAATGGGGAGATTTTCAGAAAAACACCCAAAATGCATAATCCTTTCGCAATGTGTCATTTTTGTGTACACTGCAACCGTATATTGTGGACATCGGGGTATCCACGTTGACACAATACTAGAATGTGTTGCTGTACAGCTGTCCTTAAGGGCTTATTCAAATGCTTAACCCTTTTGAATTGCACAACAAAGAATTAACTTGCAGCTTTTTGTTTGTTTGAAGAAGATCGCCGCAAAATCAATATTGAATCTTAAGTGAGCTTCAAGAATAGAATTGGACATTAAATGGTGACACTGTAAATATTTCTTGGTCTGTCTTGGATAAATCGTATAGAATATTACCCAAACCCAAGTCATGTTTTTTATAATCGTTTGGTATTTCCTAAAATTACCGAGATTTATTACCAACTTCGAATACAAATGGTAGCATGTGTTGATAGGTTTTAAAATGTATCATCGAAATATTTTATAGAAATTTCAGTTTTTCAAGGATCCTCGTAGATTTTACAATTTTTCAACAAATTGAGATATTTGTAACTTTGAATACTTACAAAAAGAGTCAGTTACATTTCAAAAGTTGTTTCAGAGAAGTACGGATCTTGGAAAATGGATAATCTATAAACTCAATATCAGTTATCTAACAAATATTTAAAAATTGATTTTTACATTTATCATCATTAATCAGTTGAAAAGTTCAAAAACTCACAAAATATGTATTATATTGAATGTAAATTAGTTATGCGACACTGGAAATATGTTTCGATCTGCTAGGGATCTCATCAGTGGTACTAACTGCAAATTAGCAAAATGCTAAATAAGAATAAGTGGTGTTAATGTAAAAATTCAACCACGAATATTAAAGACAAACAGTATTAACAATGGTTCTCATAGCAACAACAAACTCCGATATCGACAACCGAATGAGAATTCGTTTTCTGTCACTCTCTGCAGCTTTGGAAGCAATCAGGCAACTGAATGCTCAAATTGTATAATACATAATCTGAATGTAACTTCACACCAAAATGTGTCAAACAGTTTCTTCACAAAATGTAGGGCATATAAAAAAATTGTTTTATTGGATAAGTTGTATGCCAACGTAGTAGTAAAAAAAGATAGTTTTGGCTGACTCCAAACAATATGATATTTATAAGCAATCAGATTCGTGGATTTTTCCATAAAAATCACATTTTTGTTGTCTCAAAGCTTTGGACACATTTCTTCGATCTACGCATTACTCAAGATTTTCGTTTTGTAATACTAAGATTAGCGGTATCTCTCTTATCAGGACCACGACTTGTAAAAAAAAGTTTTTTAGATATTATATTTGTCGTCTTTTTTGCACAATCCTTGTCGACATTAATGATCGTGCTGAAAAAAATTAAATCCATTACCAATGCTTGTGTCACACACACCATATAATATCGCATATCCGATATATTTTCATTACCAATGATAATTGGTAGTGAAAATATATCGGATATTGCGATATAATGTATTTCTGAGGAAACCTTTTTTCATCGAATCATCGGTCAACAAATATTTTTTATTGAAATCGAATTATCAAAATCATACTTGAGAACATATTTTATAAACCCAAAATTAGTAATACACGAAGAACTCAGTAATCAACCACAAATGTTGTAGGTAGTTAAAAAAACGTCACAAAATCCCAAAACTACTTTGGAAGTTATATTTCAGATCATAAAACTGTTGAATTAAATGATTGTACTTTCGAAATGTGTCGATGATACAAAAATGATTACGTTTACGGGATAGATTTGAAGTACAGTGCTTTTCTTTAATGTCCCCCCCTCCTTTTTTGAACGGGTCAACTCAAAAATTTGAAATTTGGGATAATTGAATTAATGCATGAATACTTTATTTTAAGTGAAATTGACAGATAAACTTCAAGATAGCGACTGGGCGCCCCATAAAAAAGTCCAAAGGTGTCAAATCTGGCGAGCGGGCTGGTCATTCTGTTGGACCACGATGGTCAATTCAACGACCTGGTAAAGTATTATCCAAATAGTATCTTACTTGTCTGGAGTAATGTGGTGGTGCTCCACCACATTAGAGGGTCAACAGTAGTTTCCAGCATATTCAAACGTTAATTTTTTCTGGATATTGGGTATGTGTTTCACGGAAAACGTGAGGGTTGGTGTCACTCCAATAACGGCAATTTTGTCTGTGAATATTGCCGTTTAAAAAAAATGTACATTCGTCACTAACACAAATATTGTGGAGATAGGCAGGATGCCATGCAATGTTTTCCGTCATGATTTCGCAGAATTCATTTCTTCGATCAGGGTCATCTTCAGTTAATTGGTGTACCATTTTAATTTTGTATGGATGATACCTATTCCTCTTCAAAAGTATCCACACAGTAGAAGGAGACACCTCACAAACATTCGCGACGAAATAAGTAGACTGTTCAGGATTTACTACCATCTCACCAATCATTTGCACCTGCTGTTTTTCCGAAATGGACGGATGACCTGGGGGCTTTTTGTTATGTACACTACCGGTAGTTGAGAATTTGGATACAAGTTCCCTCAAATATTTTCTACAGATAGGACGATTCGAAAAACGTTCATTGAAAGTCCTTCCGCTCTCTCGTCCAATGGACGAGAATTGACAATTTTAGACATTGCTGACGTGGAACCTTTCTACTAGTAAAACCGAAAACTTAATGAGAATATTCTAACTGAACAATGATGTTCATTGTCGTACTGACATTTTTTTGTCGTTTTTATAAACAAAAAATAATTTATCGGGTTGTTGGAATTACCATATGGCAGATAAAACGGAATATTTCTAGAAATATCGATATTAATGTGTTTGTCCTCCGGAAATTATTAAATTTTCCGCCATTTTGTAGTAGGTGAAGATATTGACTTCATATTCTAGGGTTGTGAAATATTCGTCAGGAGCTTCAAAATGATGTGTCACAAGACCCCCTTTTACATTTTTTTTCCCTGATGGCGCCCTAACGCCATTTTGAAAGTTTCATCTGTCAATTTCACTTCAAAATAAAGTATTCATACATTAATTTCATTATCCCGAATTTAAATTTTTTGAGTTGACCCGTTAAAAAAATAAAAGGGGAGGGGGGACATTAAAGAAATGCACTGTATACAAGTTTTGAAAGTAACGGAAGCTGATTCTTGTTACATTTGAAAGTTTACTTAAATAACACAGTCCGAAACTTTATATTGGTCAAATGAGAAAAATTTTCTTCAAAAGTGTAAATTAGAATTGAAGTATTTTGCGAAAACGCTGTATGGCTTTCTGGTTCTCCATCATTATACAAAAAATAGAGTAACCTCCGAAGAAATGAAAAAAATAATAAAATTATTACACACAAAGTAAAAGAAAAAATCCAAGTAATTTCTGAAAGAGTAGACCAATTCAACATTTGAAACCTATCTCTTGGCATAACGTATTACATTTGGATTAGAAAAAACACTCAATAACTTGGAATGGTTAGAATTTATCAGATTCAAGAATTCACGTTTGCTCAATGATAATTAGACTTGCATAATTATCTTTTGTTAAATTTATTTGTTGGTAAGAGAACACAAGTAGTTACCATTATTAGGCAGTATGTTTGTGAAAATAATTCTAATTTAAAATAATAATTTATACATTTATAATACGCACTGTTTAGAATTCATAACACGCCTAGTGAAGATATTACAAAGAGAAAACACGTAATACAGTTTTGTAAACTGTTTAATAAAAATTTCTCATAATAAACACGTTTTTCAGAAGCTACAAACGCCGATAAAACTTAAACAAAAACATGAACAAATATCTCAAAAAAACTCTTTCGATGAATTACTACTGCATAATAAATCGCCATTTTTCATTAGCCTGAAAATACCCAAATGAATACCCTTCCTCTATCAACCGTAATCCTAAAAATTCGGACTTTTACCTGCAAAATCAAGTTTTCCCAGTAACGAACAGCGACAGCTTGCGAATATAGCATTACCGATTTTTGTCGGTCATCCCTCTTGGAAACCCGCAGCCGTTTTGTGAATTTTTAAGCGAAAAATTATACGCTCAATCCCTTCGACCCTTTATTCGAGCAACGTCTCCAAAAATTACATAACAAAAGCGCTATCGGAAAAATTACATCAAACCGAAACCGAGAACTAGTTTATAAGTGACCGCTTATTTATTTAGACAAACAGGAACTTTTTCAGCGTCCTAGGTGACCAGTGGTCAAGCGTGGGGATGTCTGGTTCACGAAGCTTCAACCCTTGAAATAGATAAATGCGTTCGCAGTGTGGGAAAATAGCGTAATTCCGTTATGAGGACATAGAAGGGCCAGATCGCTCACGGCATTTAATGTAATTTGAGGAATCTCCGGGATGGGTGGAATAATTCTGCTTTCGCTCTACCTTTGAATAAATATACTGAAGTTGGGACAATAGAGGTATACACATACGTCAACAATAAAATGTGCCATAAAACACATACCAACATCGGATTTGTTTTTAGGATATACTAAAATAAATGATAATAAATAGTGGGAATTTCATATTCAATAAATATGGTTTGAAAAAAATTAAAAACACGTTTTTAAAGAACATCGAATACAGATACATAATGACCATGCTGTGACCATGCTACGACTGGCCAATACATGTAGTGTGCTAGAAATAGATTTAGATTGGACTCTACCTCAGGGAGTATTTCGTAGAGCAATATTAGATTTTTTCTTGACTACATCTGTTTGATACGCATACAAATTTATTATATTTAGTATTTTCATCTGTGCACGAATATGATTTTCTATTGATAAGCTAATTTACATATATTACCATTATCGATTTTATTGCACAACTATATTCAATAACAGAGTATATATAGTTCATTGCTATTCAACCTCAAAGTTTTTGAGTAGGTACACAACTGACTCTCATAATTGTAATTATTGAAATGTGAAGATTATTTTATATTAATTATCCATGTAATTAGACCTTTGGTCTGTTTGGATACAAATAAATAAATAAATAAATAAATAAATAATACAGATCCCGAGCATTCAAACGGGAATAAATATGAAATGAAAAGGATAGTTACAAACAAGCAAACATACATACATACAGATGAAGCTAATAAACGCGTGTTAATAATCATAGCAAAAAATAAATTTCATTGACCCGAATCCGTAACATGGGATTTGTTTTAGTGAGTTTCAAAAATAAAAGGTTAGATGTGCACAGCTGGAGCTACATAGTTTTCATAAGTTCGTCAACTGATATCGAATGCCCAAATTGATGACGCGTGTGTATTCTTTCGTTGTCCCGTCTATAGTTGATGTTTTTTCTTGTTGGGGAATCATATGACACTCATAATATCACAAATTAATTTTTATTAAATGCAAAATGCAGTCAAATTACAACTCCATATAAGAAACAGTATTATAGCTGCGTTACTTTTTTTTCTACGATTTCAATACCGGAATGATCATTGTGCTACTTTTCATTCCATTTCAATCAATGGAATATTTGGGAAGGGGTAGTGGAAAAACTCGAAATCAAAATTTTGTCGAAATAATTTCCAAAATTGTCAATACTGTCACTGTTATTCATGACGTTTTTTGGTATATGTATTCCACTAATACTGGTTGGACCAAAAAAATCACGTTCGTTTAATTTCAATTGAATTGTATTCAGTGTGAAAAAGCAAGAAACAAAGATAAAAACAAAAAACAAGATATCTACCTTACTTGAAAATATATTTATTCATGAAATGAAACTTTAAGATTTTTTTATTTATTATCATTTCCTCAATGGCGGACTTCGAAGTTTCGGAATAAGACACTTGTCTTATTACCTGGCCGTTTTAACCGTTCTAACATCACAAGATAAAGCACTAAGGTATTTTCGCTTTTTCAAATGCATTGCATGAAATTGGTAGCAAATTTTTATCGTTTCTGGTGTTCAGTTTGGTACCAGATCCAGAATACAGACAAGTGCAGAATTTTTAATATTCTGTATGAACTTTCTATTTTTGTTTTTGCTAATGGCGGGTAAACTGTGCATTTCTAAAAATTACCTTTACACTAAATGGATAATGAATTGAATAGCATGGAATAACTGTTTATACAGCAGACAAAATTTCGGATTCGAGCCAACTGTAAATAATAGATATTTCTGAAAATGATTCACAAGCTAATACTGATTCCTCTATTGAATGAATCTACATTTCATAATCAAAAACAAAAACAGATGGCGAAATTTCGAAATAAAAAATATTTATCTTCACAACTTCTGATATCTTGGACATTTTTTCATAAATTTTTAATTGCATCTTGTTTCCAACAAAATTATCAAATTTTTTCGAAGGCACGTGGTAGGATTAGATTGCGTCTAAAAACACTCTAAACATATTATTACGCCACTGAGCCACAATTGAAAATGTTTTTCAACTTTTGAAGTTTGTTCTGTTTTATTAAACTTTATAACTTAAGGTTACAACAAAAAATTCAAAATGACGAAGATGAAGATTTTCTCATGGTAGCTTCCATTTGTTAGACTTTCAGAATAGAGGTTAATTATCCTCACTACAAGGGATTGTTCTGATCAAAAATAGTAATTTATGAAATATATTGATGAATACACGAAAAAAATGTCTTGTATCAGTTTGGCAATCGTTTAAGAAACCCCAGTACATAGATCCAAAACAAGTTTCTTTTTTTTATTTTTACCATTGTGCCAGAAAACAAGATCAACTCTCAAAAGATTTAGTGCAACTCTTACCTCTCGTTAAGGGGTCAGGAGATCGACCTACTTACGCCTTTTATCGCCTAGAAGATTAGAAAAGTCGGTATGTAAATGGTTTATCACATTACGCAAGGTGTGAGATGGGTCCCAGGTAAGAATCTGCGATATTTGTCACAACAATGCCATTACAAGTAGCTTTACAAAAGATCTAGCACTTGATTAGGGCTGAAGGATAATACGAAATGGACCACTCCGACCAAAACAAAGTAATGGATACCTCGACGGTACAGTAGGCAAGAAAAATACGATGGTGTTAAGATTAGAAGGCTATGAATGATAATGACAAAACGCTGTTTTTTGCTGTATAAGGGCTGAAAGAAGTTTTTGATTCGGTTTTACAGACTGTATAACATTCAGAGTGTGGTCTTTTTTTATGTTTTTTAAAGACAAAACACAAGCACTATAAAATAATCCTTAAAGCGCTGGAGGTTAAATCCATCTGGAAAAACGTTCTAGGATATTTATTCCATATAAACGCAGTTCTCTAATTGATAGAGTTCTCAAACAGTGAAGTTCTAGGTGTACTGAGTTGAACCTCAAAACAAACTTATCGAAGCAGAAATCGGAATTGTCTGAGCTGACATTATTATAGGAGACATTCATCTTTTTGGAGAAAACCGATTGTGTGGCATTCAATTGAACGTGGTTACTTTCACCCAAATTTGAAATTACTTCTAGATCCTCATTAAGATATGCAACCTCCTGCTGCCTTTGAAGATGTGCCTCCGTAGCCGATGTCCTGGAATCCAAATGGAATGATGAGACAAGTGTAGTGTCGTCAGCAAAGCAATATATTGGATTCCTGTTTTTTTTTTCAATAAGTCGTTGATATACAGTATGGATCCCTGGGGAACACCAGCGTTGATGGTGAAAGTATTCGACAGCCATTAGCAGGAAAAGTTTTTAAGGAAGCTGAAGAGCCAAACACAAAAATGATCCGACAAGTCATGCATCGAAGTTTGGTCTGATAAGATTCAATTGGAACATGGCTGTTTTTTTATCTTGCTTGATTACCGTTATGAAATATTCAGAAGTTTTTTCGCAACTTGTCATACATTTCGATTATGAAACCTGGAAATTGTTAATCTCTATCTAGTTAGATAGGGATATCAAAAGAAAGCTACACGTACACATTATGTTTCAATTATCGAAAACTTTTATCAATTTAATCAATTTTGTTGAATGAGTAAATTCATGTTTTATTCAATAATGTTATCTAAGTGAATGTAATTTCCGGCATGAAGTAAAACATTCTTTGTGACACCGAAATGATAAAACCGTTTCAACTATTTCTGTTGTTTTCAACTTTTTCAGAAACGTTTCAATCTATGTAATGTTCACTTTGTTAATTTGTTTACTGTCATTATAGTTTGGAATGTCACAATCTAGCGACATTATTGATCTATAGACAAGGACAGTTCCACTGAATGTCGAAGAATCTCTACTACTAGATAAATACCTAATTTGGTCAAACATAATTCAGCGTCCTTAAAAATTGTGGAAACGATTTGATGGAATATATGGGTCTTAGTGGTGTAATCGATAGTAAATAAATAATTGATTCAGTTAGATATAATAAATACTTGACACGTGCTTACTCGATAGGAAGAGATGGAGGATATAGCTACCCGAAAAAATTTCATAAGAGGGGGTTTTGTGAAACAAATGAATAAAGAAACACTTTGTACTTATGGTAGTTTTTTCTTCTCCGATACAATTACTATACTCAAAGTAAGCTCTGAAAAATGGTGAGTTCATAATATCCTATTCTCCCTGAATATTTCTTGGGAAGAATTCAAACTAATACTTACATTTCTTTCAATTTGATTATAACTTGAAGTAAAATTGCAATTTCATGAATTCCAAGTATGTCGAAATGCTTGTCAAGTTTTCAGATTCTATATTTTTTAGGTAGGTCAATTTCCATTAATGATGGGTTTGGGACCAACATTTTACACAATGAAATCCTAACTTGAATCATTCAGTACAAATCATCTCAACATTCAACAGTCCCATAACTTGATAGGTACAATTGGAACCTCAAGCGTAAATAATCTAATGAATACAGTTTTCCCACATCTGGGGGTTCAGTTGTGGGGTGGAAAAAGTGTTTTCATTAGAACCAGAACAAGTAATTTTGCGAATTTCTCTCAAGTCATTTTCAATCCAGACCACCTGTTGAAATATCTTGAAGTTCAGGATTTTGAGTCAGGAGCATCCATAAGTGTATAATATAAATCATGCATCATGTACATTATCGTTATAAATTTGATAACCTTTCCCATACATTCAAACTCCTAAAAGGACAGTTACGAGCTCTTTATCAAAAACATAATTAATGTTTTCCTAAGCCCCAAAAAAGGATTAATGTCCATTGTCGGTTCCCATGGGGTCAATTCCAGCACCGAAAAAATTAAACAGCAATTTCCTAGATATCGTGAAGGACAAGTTACAGGATAAGAATGCGACCTCACGGACGCAGAGGTGAAAGAAATCCCGTGTGCTAGAGCGAGAGGAAGACAAAAATAGCGCCGGCAAATCGTCATTAGTTGGAGCGTCTTTGTTCGAAGGGTAGTAAATAAACAACACACCCCATAGCATGTGGAAGAGCCCTAACAATCGAACAGGTTTTAAATCCACCGTAGATGTCCGGTCCATCCCTCGATGTCCGGCCTGACCTCGCGACCTTCTTGCCCATTAATCATATCTATTATACCGGACGGGGTCACTCTTCTGCTGCGGACCAGCTACGGCAACCCTTTGCCCACCCTTCCGGCCAAGGGCGCTACCCCTTTGGTCCGCTGCAGGATTCCAGATTATGTCGTTACTTAGGCTGACCGTTGGTTAGTCGATCTTTTCGATCAAAAGATATACCTACGTGAGAACTTCGGGTTACTTCTTTCGGTGGGACGGTGTCACGTGAATTGTCTTGCAATTTGCATACTCATTCACCACCACGAATATGTTTTGATTTATTTGATCGTCCTACAGTTCGCAATTTTTTCTTCCCCGTCGAGCCGGTAGTGTATATAGGCCCAGTTTGTTCACGAACGAATTTTTACGATTCGAATTTGCATATTTTCGGGTGCGATTGTCAAAACAAATGTGCGCCGACCGTTGGCCGTCAGCTGATTTTTGCGGATCGACGTGAATTGACAAATTGATTTTTATTAATAATAATAATAATTCATTTATTTTGCTTGTTAAAAAGTACATAACAATGGATAATTCTATCAGTACAATAACAAGGAAAACGTCATAAGATTTTGTGATTTTCATATACATATATTCAAACTCAAGTATTTATCTAAATATTTCAAAAGAATTGAGATAAAACATTCATTTCAATCCAACTTTATTGTTCCTTGAGACTACACCTACACAGTTTATGTTAAGGCAAATACGTTACGTAACAGTTTCAATAGAAAAATATTGTCTTCTACAGTAAGAAAAAAGTTATTTGAAAGACCTTTATGTTTTTCATATGTTTAATTTATTGAAAGGGTTAAATTTTTAGGAGTGATCAATTTTTGGTAAAGACAGTTTTTGGCTTTCTACTACTCAATCTCGATATTTAGTATATTGTGTAGGAATCCTGTGAATGTAATCTCATTCAATTCCATAACGAATGTTTGGAATAAAAACTTTTTTTTGGAGCATTCCCACATTTTTTTTTAAATGGCAAACAATTGTAAATATGTCATGCAGTATGGACTTTTTCCCAAAATCCTAAAAGCGGAAAGTTAAAAAATATATTTTCTTGTTATGATCAATAGAAGTTTTATGTTTGATTAATTTGATCGGGCTAATTCATATTTTCATGACATTTGCCCAAGACATTTTGTGTTAGTCTTTGTATACTTAGCATCAAATTGAATAAGTGTTTGTGGAGATAAAATTGTGAGTGTGGTTGGTCTATGAAAAAATCAATGTTGTGTTTAGATCATTATCTGGGTTATATGAACTTTTTTATATTGTGTTTGCGAAGCACGTCAGGCCATACTAACACGGCCAGTGTTGCCAGGTAATTATCATGCTTAGCAGTATATTTTGAGTCGGAAAAACAGTAATAATAATTATTATTATAAAAAGTAAACTCTCAGACAATAAAACAGCTCGAGAGCCAAAACAGGAAATTTACTGCAAAAATAGTGAAACGCTTCTTTCGTGCGATTTTTTCTTCATCTGCAGTGGATTGATTTGCAATATTTAGCAGTATAAATGCATTTTTGCTTCAATGTTAAAGATTCAATCGTCCGGCTCGCGACATTGTAAATAACATTGTGATAGATATTGCTAGTTGTCTTTGCACACACCATTTCAACTGTCATGACCTAACTTAATGATTGATATTTGATAAACAACTGTGGATGTCGCCTTTATGAACAAATAGCTTTTATTTGAATAACTTTCAATCCAACAGACAACAGAGGCCTAGAATGGATCTTTGGAGAACATCGCGAAAGTTATTGGTTAAAGTACTATGTGGTAGTTGATAACTAAACCAACAACTCTATTTTATATTCGTTATTTGACTTTTTTATCGATTCATTTCAAGATGTCTTCGTATGAGGAGACGTCATTGCCACTAATTCAATGTTGTTCTTAGTTAAGAAAGAGTTTGGATCAATGTCCCGACCTCATACTATAAGTGACATATATGACAGTTCACCGTCTGTTGGTAGATCATGGATGCAATGATTTTGGGCTCTCGTATCATCAAGTAATTAGTCGAAAAGAATTTTGAAAAATAAATGTATTTCCAAATATAATGTTCGACTTCAACATCTTTCATTCATTTCATTGTTAATACTTTCCTAACATGTATTTCGCTATGATATAATATCACGTTTATTTCAGCTTGAGCTAACTATGGAATTTGTTGAAAAAATTTGATGCATAATCTTGCTGATTTCTATGAATAAATGCAAAATATTAAAACGTTATAATCGTCATCGAATATCCAAATGACCGACGACCTAAAAACCGGTTAGAAGTAAAGTTATCAACGACTCACTGTTCGGTTATTTTAATGAATATTTTCGTAAATATGCCACTTGAAATTAGTTCAGTGAAATACTCACGGTCATACGGATTGCTAATAATAATCCAGGAGAACGTGAACGCCACAAAACTTTATCAACTCCAGAAATTTGTACGCGGGTGTTCCGCAAGATGCACATGTCAGCCCCTAATGCATATAACTTATATGGCAGAGTTTTCTTTCCTTTTCTGCAGTTCTGCAGCTCTAGACTTCAGACTTGATTGATTTTAGTATTGAAAGAAATTCTTCCTTTGAAGTGTTTCCCCGCTTTGTTCCAGGTTCCTTGCCTCCTAGCCCAGCCGATTCAGGCGTGTCGGACGTAGACAGTTCCTCAAGTGGCCACACATCGGACGACCTCAAGGCCAGGCTGCAACCAAACATCCATTCACCAGTAGGCAATTTATTCCCCAGACATCCTCTCTCCTGGACCACGCACCATGGACAGAGGCCTCCTAACCACATGTCCCAACAGTTTTACCAACCTTTTCCGACCAGTAAGTATTTAAATACTATACTTTTTCTCTGGCTTCTAGAGGTATTAATTTGAGGGTTGTTGATTGAAGTCATTAAACACCTATTCAAAAAATGTACTTTCCACAATAGTTTGAAATCAAATCACTACCCCACGCATCGAAAGAGTAGGATACTGAAAAAGGTGTATACTTCTTCCGAAACAGTAACTTAAACTTCGTATATCGGTGAAAATTACAATAAAATGCAATATTTTTTTGGTCTTATAGCTGCTCAGTATTCCGTTTATTGACTATGATTATGAAATTAAACTCCTCAAACGTCATGTATACCGGGTGGCTCTGAGAACAGGTTTACTTCAAGTCTAAAAAAACAAAATAGAAAAACAAAATCTAAATAAGGAAAGACACAAAAGACCTAAGAGTCTCTCAAAATCTGCTGATCACAGATTTCATGTGAAGATTAAAATTTGTATTCGTCATAGTCGTTGTTCATAACGCATTTCAATTTGGTGAAAACTGTGAAGTATATGGATTTGTACTTGAAAATAGTACTGAAGATTTCTTGGATGATCTACCAATATCATTTTGAAATTATTATCATATCCAGCAAGTAAGTATCCACAGATCAATCAGGTGTTTGAAAACTTTTGAAAATTGTCAAATTATATAGTTTGGTGTTACAAAATTATTCTATTTCTATTAGCTCAAAAACCTGAGAGTAAGGAAGGAGTCTTTTTTCAGGCTCATTCGGTATTTACATATTCATAGTGGGCAATTATAATAGTAACAATTAAGTTCAGATTCCTATTCAACTAACTGAAGGCATGTTTACCAATAATATTTATTGTTTTATAACTAATCATCAGCAATAGAGACTAGAATTTATTTATTTATATTAGTCTGGAAACCCTTTTTCCGTATCCTGTATATTATTTGTTCCAGAAAGTCAAATCGGATCAAAGTCAAACAGAAGCAGCTACTGTTTTATTTTCGTCCCACATAAAAATTTTAAAATAATTTACATCATGACGGGCTACATTTCCCCATCAGAACGCATTTATTTTTCGCTGCGCTTTTTTTATTTTTAAAACGAGCTCTCCGCCGTCCCAAATTTATTTCCCCGATTTGCCTATTTTGTGGTTTTGGCAAAGCAATACTTCTCAAGTTAAGGCAGGTCAAGTTGGCAGAAAAAACACCGTCTGATTGTGTGCTATGTCGCCAATTCATGTGGAGGAGATTGCGAAATTAAAATATTGAGTCGATAAAAAAGATTAGCAAATCCTTGATGCATAAAAACATTCGATAAGGTTTCAAGGGTCAGGGACCATTTCTGTCGTGTGACTTATGAGGAACGTATACAAAATCTTCGCCATCATTCCTCCTGTTTTTGTCACACTTAGCTATTTCTGATCCTACGAAATCATCGGTAATCCATCATAATTTCAAATAATATATATCTTGTTGTGCGTTTCGTATGGCCAACTTAACTGTTATTACAATCGTTACAACTAAGGTTTTCGCCGTTTCATATTCTCGGTTATCTGTAACATTTTGCGTTGGAAGCTTCATAATTCCCTTTCATATTCAATTTTTCTATAATTTTTGATTTGAGGTACCCGGAAAAAGAAAGTTTCACTTCTATTTTAGACTTTCTAGTTATCCAATATTGTTTCATTTCAGATTATCAACAACGGGCTTAACGATCATATTCATGATTCGTAGTTACTCGAAAAAAAGAATAGCTCAGTTTTGTTTATGGGCACCTCTAATTTGATTTCTGAATATTCTCCGAAGTTTCCTTTCAATGCCGTATTCAAATTTCATCAGTGGTGTTTTTAAGAGACTTTCTGAAAGTAATTAATTTTTTACTCTTGTACTCTAATAACAATTTCTGGATATGATTATATTTTAGCCGTCCCTCGTAAAAACATTCATTCTCGACCATCGAA
This sequence comes from Leptinotarsa decemlineata, assembly GCF_025532065.1. NCBI lineage: Eukaryota > Metazoa > Arthropoda > Insecta > Coleoptera > Chrysomelidae > Leptinotarsa > Leptinotarsa decemlineata. Next base: position 4,395,996 of record NW_027412578.1, read on the forward strand.
TTAACCTTTTTCACAACCGTCAAATAAATAACGCAACGGTATGAATTTTTTGGTAGGAACATTTGATAAAAAGTATTTGAGCAAACATTATTATCAGAATTTTTTATTATTAACCTTGTTTCGAAAAAGATAAAGCTTGTTTTTTTTAGATAGTATCATATTACATTTGATATGTAAAATGTTGAATTTCGAGATCCTTTAGACCCGCCAAAAGACCGATAAAATGTGATGAAACTTCCATGCGAACAATTTTTATAGATTACGTAAAAACTGACCTCCGACAATGTCAGGATCGACCAAAATAGAATGCCTAGACTTTCGGTTTCTATGCAGCGATGCTCGAAGAGAGAGAGAGAGAAGAAAGATCGATTTGAATTTGTTTGTTATTCGCGGCATTCAGACTTTGATTCGGATGTCTTTGGTAAGTTATGCAACTTGTCGGATCCAGTCAGAGTAGGTCAGTCAATTAATGAGAGAGATCAATATTGATGAACTGTATATAATGGCCGGACACACTGAGGCCTTGAATGAGAAGTTTCGAAAATTTGGAAACTTGCTTCGCAGTAACTTTAACCATGGAGTATATACCGAGTAAGTCGAAAAGACACTACATTTGCAGAGAGAAATTGTAATGTTAAACCAATTTCTGGTTGGAATCCTTCATTTGCATATTTTGTTCAGCCGAAGCAACATCAGTGTCCTCCACTTTGTACTGATGACGTTTCCATGGATTTGAGTTCCTCCTATCTGAAGAAACGAATCATGAAATAATTTGCTGCAAAATCAACGATGATATTTATTTCAGTGAATCTGGAGATTCCACATCCAATTTCCGGTGTTTGTATTTTTTCCAGGCTGACATTCCTTCTATGCTTGAAAATTATTATTAAACTGATTTTGCAAAAATGATTCAATTTTCATTAAGATGTATATTATTCTTCTATAACTGGGAATTGCAAATCCTCATTGCAACTGAGTTTTTACTTGGACAATAAACTTTTTATTCTCAATTTGAAAATGGAACTTCTCATACATACTCATCAGTCATTTATTTTCTTCTTTTTTATGTCTAACGTCCTTCGTTTTATTACTTGGCAACCCCTTTTACTCTTCATAATTTTGCATACTTGTTAAATCAGTTGTGATACTAGAGCCCCTATTTATATTTTGAACCTGAATAAAAAACAGTAATTTGCGTCATTGAGAAGAATTTCATTGTTCATAATACTCTCCACGGCTTCTGAGGAAAATCGTTTGGAAACAAAAAGAAGCGATTTGGTTTATGTACAGTTTTTTATTATTCAGATATTCAGTTATTATCGTGATGTTTGAAATTTATAATTGTCTTGATGAAGAATGACCCCATGCTGCTGATTTCGCAGACAAATGCTTGTGAACGATCATAATTGACAGTTCTAAAGGCACTGTAACCACATGACCAGTTTTTATCAAACAGGTGTTTTTTTTTCGAAGTGCTTCGAGTACGAACAACTTTTGTCATTTCAGGCGACTGTAAACAACACAAATCGCCATCGAATAATAAAACGAACGAAGTGGACTAGGGTACGAAATATGGAAAGTGAACGTTTTCAGAGCTCAAAATATCACTCAATATGTTGGTTTATATTATAAATGTTAGTGTAAGAATCATTTTCTTGTTCGAATAGGATAGGAAAGGTTTCATCTGTATCCAAGTAGCAAATTGGGTGGACCAGATTTCCTGTACACCAAATATTCTGCTGTAAAGTTACAAAAGTCGCTATACAGTCATAGGGACCTATTCTGTGTAGTCCAAATAACAAAGATTCATGTTAAATTTTGGGGTTAATTCTACTTAGGTAAAGTATCGTTCATTTACGAAGTTTCCTAATTCATGTCGGTAACTGGAAGTAATTACGCCTTTATCACAATTAGGGAGAGTGGTTTTCTGCCACATTTTTTTCAGTGCAGCAACTAGATACTTGCGGTACCGAAATAGATCGCGACGTAACGTGGGGCCCCTCTGTTATTTAACCTAGGGCAACTTGATTCCTGAACAGACCACTAGTGAATTTATAATCGACAAATTTGCCACTGCATTGTTCATTCGATTGTTTAAAGTCGTAGTGGCAAGCGCGTTAAGTTAGGTCAAAATTTGATTTTTAAATTAGGTGATGACTGCATGATTTATTTGTCGATATCGTTTTAAAAAAATTCATATCGCTACCGTTATAAGGAATTGTTGGAGAATACACTAATTTTACTGGCTAAAATTTTTTTTAATCTGCTCAAAACTGTGCCAGGTCTGTATCGTCAGGGAATAAAAGGTAACTTTTGTTACTATTATGATTTTTCTTATTTTGATACTTTCGGGAAAGGTTCCAGATGTGAATGAGGAATTCATCAAAGAGGTATTGCATTTGATCAAAATGAAATCATTTACTGAACCAGCATTTTCATTTTTCCATTATTGATACATACATAGGGCAAAATACTCTAGCACGTCTTTAATTTTTTATACTTTTGGGGAACCGATCGGAAATACTTTCAACTTTATCTCATGAACTCGTGATTTAATCATTGATTTTTCCCATGTTTTATGAATGAATGTGCCGATTAGATGATGTGAACGTGCAGACATTGGACAAACAAAAAAATTCTAACGTTATCAACATGCAAAGTCAATACGAGTCTTTTCTTGTTTGTTCGGGCTATCGTAACAACGCTTATCTCACGTAATCGTTGAATGATGCAGAAATCGCACATTAAAACTGACCTGCCTCTCGGTATAAAAAAATATGTACCGATTTCGAAATTTTGTTGCGATTTAACCGTATTTAATTAACGCGATGAGATAATATCCTCAAGTATCCTAAACAAGTACGAAATTGATTTGAAAAAATGAAAAACAATTTTAATCGCAATCTTAGTTTATGAGTGCTGAATTATCAAAGAGGTCACCTTCAACATTTTGGAGGGGAGATGGATAATCGGCTTGTATGAAATGCGTACACAACATTTTTTTCATTAATTTTAGAAAATGGTGTCGGAACAAATATAGGACTCCTAGATATTATGGAAGTTTACTCAAATCATGTCACATCATGTTTAAAAAAATATGTTTTTACGTTAACCAGCTCAGAAGTCGAAACTTGTGCGAGCTAAGGACTAACAAGGTTTACCTATTAACGTATGATTCCTAACACGAGTTGGTCGACAACACAGCGGTCTATTCGAGTGAGTGTACAAAGCACACACGTCGAACCGACCGGCAACCGACCGCAAATGTCTTCAAGTGATAAGAAAGTTTGGGTAAATATCTGAATTGAAACAGAAAAAAAAATGAGTTGCACTTCTAATTTCGCACATTTAATGCAATATCTATTAAAAAAAGATCATAGTATTGGGAGCTAGCAACCTTGAAATAGACTTTTACACTTTTTGAATATGAATAAGTTTTACGGTGTTGCCAAGTCCACAGTAGGTGAATGTTATTGACGTCACCACAATCGTTTTTATTAGATTTTGGAAAAACCATCGACAAAAAATTTTAAAAATATACAACGAGGTACTGTTATACAAAAGTAGTTTTCACTTAGGCGGCTATCCATTTGTCTGTGAAAAGGTCCATTCGTGTCTTCTTTTTCTCCTGGTACAACTTTCATTGGCTATAGCACACTTACAAAGAATGTTATCATGTTCAAATGCCATTTTTACTTCTATGCTCAGACCATGAAATTCTGCTGATTCGTAGATTTCTAAATTATGTACAAAAAACTTAACAGCAATCTCCCTGCAAACAGATAAAAATCCAAGTTGAGGAACAATTCTGATATAAGTCAAGTTTTGAACGAATGGAAAGAAATGAAAGAAATAAAAACATTAAAACTTTACAGAAAGTTTTCCAACCAAACTTAAGTGGCATCTTTAGGAGAATACTCATCTGGGATTAGTAATTTTGCTTTGTTTTGCTTGTATTCTTGCATTATATCTACTAGGAATCAATATTTTCAATTTTGATTATAAATTGGAAATTACGTTGCAATTTTAGTTCACAATGGAAACAAATGGTCTAACCAATAAAAGCTGGGTATGCTGAAGAAATTTCAGCATCATCAATGTCGTTTATACTGAAACAGGTTGTTGTTATTGCTGTTTAATCGTAGGAATTACCACAAAACGATATGCAAATCGTCCTGGATTTTTTATAATAGGAATCGATTAATTCGTAAATACGGCATGTAAACTTTGCAAATATATGGAAGCGCAGAAAGTCGATATATTTTTTTTTGGAATTTCGGAGTTTATTTTCAAAATTTCGAGGTTCTGCGCGAAAGTTGCGCTCTGTTTTAGAGATTGCATTTTCTCTAAAAAACTACCAAATTAACTAATCAGTGATGACTTCCTTGATTGAGTATAACCAAGTTGCTCAGTTACGATAAATTTCCAATAAGCGCAGCCCTGGCATTCAATTAGTAGTATAGAGTATTTTTTTTGCTTTGGAACACATTCATAATGTTTTTTCGAAAGTAATTAATGTCGAAAGAGAATATAATGAAGAAACCAGTTAGGTAGGTGTGGCTCTGTTTTGCCATTGCAGTACCAAATATCTCCTGTAGCGTAAATATGGATCACCCTGTATGATGTATCATATTAACATAACTTCGATTTTTCTTCTCGGATCCACCATAACACACGTCGGCAAAAAAGCCGCTAGACTAGTTTGTAAGAACAATACTGTCAGTTCAGAACTGACCTAGGACATGCTTTTATGTGCCGCGAATCATCATCTATCTAGTCTCGGTCTAACAGTCCGCGGCTTGTCTAGGGCACTAGATTACTGTTACATCCAACGCCGTCGCATTACAAAATAAACAATCGACCGTTGTTCAAAATACCCGTGTCATCTTCTCTTCAGTCGGAGGTAGTATTTTAAAAGCGTATAGGACATGTCCTCTCGTTGTGTATTTCTACACGTTATGAAATTTGTTTTGAACATTTTTAGGAAATGAATTCAAGGTTGCCAACAATCGAGTCGAGATGTGGGATGAAAAAATTCGTTAAGTTTTGAGACCTCTTCGTGACAACAGCGACTACTCAGCGTGTACGTGTACATATTATAATTCTTGACTGTTGACTATGTCACACTGTATATATAGGCATGGCAGTAAAAATTCACAGCCGGTATTTTCAAATCAAATAATGAATATTCGCAGAATAACAGAGATGAATTAAATTTTGGCTAATTGAACTGATCAGTTACGCAAATATTACATTTTGGATATTTCCAGTTATGATTTTCGTTCTTTGTTCCTTTTACGTGATTATCTGAAAGAGCTCCATACAGACCCAGTGCACAATTTGTCATTCGATTCAATGGCTAACATCTGTTGAAATTTTTTCATATTTCAACTATGTGTATGTCATATTAGAAAAACCACATAACATGTATGTCTATACCAGATTTGAAACTTAGCGTCGATATTTTTACAAGAAGCAATGGTCCCAATTATTCAAATATTATTTCATTCATTTATAATGTAGGAATGATGTAGTCCAAGAATAAAAAAGTTACCTCTTCATTATGACCTCAAAATTTGAAAGATATTCTCCAGTGTGTCAGTCTAATCAATGTGTGTAGGAAAATGTTCCGGAAATGCAAAGGCAATAGCAACAATTGGAGAAGATTGAAAAGAATACAAGAATTTTAGAGAGGTGATATTGTTGATAATTGGTCGATAATTGTAAATTCACTCAGTAGTAGTAGAAAACTATCTTTTTAGAGTTTTTTGTGAGTTTAACTCCGGACCATTTGACGAAAACTATGTTAGAACTTTTTTCATCGACATTTTTGTATGCATTCTAAAAATACTAATAAATCAGAATAAAAGAAGTACGTGTTATTTGCAAGTAAAACATGTTTGAATCGCCGCCCAAAAAACTAGTAGCTCAGATATAAATAACAAAGAAGAGTGGATCCAGGATGGAACCTTAAGGTATCCCATATGTAAACATCCAAAAATATAGACGGCCTGAAAACAGTTACATTGGGGATATTCATATACAGTACTCTAACTTGGGATAACCAGTAAATATGTTATGTTACGCCAAGTCAAACAAATCGCAAGTGACAATATAACAAAAACAATTGTTTTGCTCTTTCATCATAATTCCAACTAATACGACATACAGATATCACTGCAAATATCTATGTAAAATTACACATTTACTCATACCAAGAAAATTTTTTGGTTACTCTCAATTGAAATACATAAAAACCAGCCTAACCAAACAGAGTTGGTCACGATCATGATACTAAAGTTAAGAACAAATATGTAGATTACGGATTTCATAAATGTCTACCGGTCGATAGAAAAAATTGATTCTGACACAGTTTGAAGAATTATTGATTGAAAAAGTACTTTCTGGAGTATAGTTTATATATAGAAATATTTCTTATAGTACTTTAAACTTGAATTTATGGGCATTTCATATATAAGATATTCATTTATATATTTAACTCTGTATTATATGACTTGTTATAAGCATATAATGGAATTGATCTACTTTGATCAACTCATATTATTGTCAGTATCACTGAAAATTTCATATGAATCACATAAATAAATATTGCTGTAATAACGGTCCAAAATATCAATACGTGCGTACTTTCTTGAACAATAACCCACTTCCTTCGAAAAGGAGGATGTGGCTGCAAAGTTACGATCTAATAACTCAGGATGTGTAATTTTAAGTCAATTTTACACTTCCGTAGTTCTCGAAGTCCAAAGACAGACCAATGTAGACGCTGTATGGGTTCCTGTGGTTTCAAACATAATCCGGTAAACACTACTAAAATTTTGCACTATACCAAAAGAATTTTATTTCTTGCTTCAAGGATTCAAGCATGGTTTATTAGTACTCTGATATAAAAAGAGAATCTTTTGTATTGATCAGTCAGCGTTGCAGTGGATTTGGCAACTGAAATGATGAAAAAAAGTTGCCAGAAAAAATTGGCCGGTCGAGTTGAGTATATTCTAACAATACTTTGAGGAATTTATATTCGAGTTATTTATTCTAATCTGAGATCAAAGAGTTATTTATGTATTGCAGTCGTATGACAGGTTTTTTAATATATGCATTCGTTTGCGAAATCGACAAAAAGTGATTTCTTTTATTTTCGGGATATTATCGAAAACGATATATGTGACGATAACATCTATAACCAGACATTTCTTCTGATAACAATTTGATAACTTTCTGTATTTTTTCTCATGAAACCGTTCTGAACGTCAGCACTGATTCTTTCAAATCTACCTATGAAGAAAGTGAGAAACTTGGACGTACATTTACCAATGCAAAATCTTTTTTTCAACAGCCTTGAATAATATATGAATAATATTTCGAAGACGTTATTAAGATTCTCATTATCATACTAGTTGATGTTTCTAAAAAATAATAATTTTTCATATTGCAAGTAGATATAAATATCATGTGTATAGACATCTTAGCTCCTATATGCGGACCACGTACGAAATTTGATGACCACATAATGTGACTGTCGTATTTCATGTTCAGTGTTCATCCAGTGATCTTTTACAAGAAAACCACATAATACGCATAATATTTTGCGTTGTCATCTTCAATAACTCATAAGTTGAGTGATATTTTAGGATAGTCAGTTCAACTGTTTTCAATTGAAAAGTTAAAGGGGTTGTTTTTAGTATTAATTGAATTGAAAAATATCCAATTGTTGGCTGCTGGAAGTCGGAAAATTTCTCAATTTATTCTTTGCTATGGATTATTCATGTTCCATAGTGCGAAGTTTTTGTACGTCTGTTTATCAGCAGAGGTCGCTTCCCACTTTCTAGTCTTTCATTTAGCTTATATGCGATCGTTAAAATTCATGTCAATTGTGTCAAGTATCGTTTCTTCTTTTTTTGTATAAATCAATTTTTGGGGGTAATATTTATTTCAATGGTTGGAAAAAGCAACGAATTTCCAAAACTTGCTTTATTAGTATATTTGGAAACAGTTTTCGTAAATGATGGCAAAATATGGTGAATTGCTGAATGAACGAAATATCAACAGGGATTGTGCATGTAATAAAATAATCCTAAGGAAAAGGGAAATATAAAGGAAAAAATGAGTACTCCTCATTACAAAAATATATTTCAGTGAAAACTGAGTAGTACAAAACAACAAACAAGTAAATTGAAGAGAATGGAAAAGAAACATCTAAGGAAAGTAATGTAGAAAGAAATGAAAGATCACACCAATTACTCAAAAAAATAAACAAGATAATCGAGTGAACTATATAAGAGAGGTAGATTTTCATGAAGCAAGATATAAAGTGATACCTAGTTTTAAAGGTGGAGAAAAAAAGAAAAAGACAAATCAAAATGGACTTGTCTTGAACAAATAGAAGTAATTAATGAAGGGGAAATGAGAGTGGGCAAAAGGAAATGTGGAAACCCATGCCTGAAAGGGTGAAGGGACAAAGATAAAAAAGGATTTGTTAGCAATTTCCTGACTATATCAAATTGACTTCGGAAAGATCATGATGAAAACACAAATTTTCGTAACCTCAGGAAGCCATTTCCTCTCCACTAATTTTGCATATCCGATATAACTGGAAATACATTCGGATTCTTCTAGAGATAACGCGATTCCTAGGGCGAAACCGCAAAACCTGATCTCAAAAAAAATCGCCTAGAAATATCGACAATCTTTACGCAGACGACGATAATGAGAGTGAATACGATGTAGTTAGAGAGCAGCGACACACTGTTCCAGAAGCAGACACTGTAATCAAAGAGAGCGGGTAAAACGGAAGCGAAACGGAGAGTGAGTGCGAGAATGCATCTACAAAGCGGGTGACCTTGGATTTGCGGAAAGTCGCTGACGATGTCGACGAACTACTGACCGTCCGTCGCAGCTTGCAGTTATATAGATGGCTATGAAAACGAAGCCGATGCCCACCATTTCACTTGTTCTTCGAGCGGTAATTGGAAGTGATCGCGGTTCGCGATGACGGACGCCCGGATTGGCCCAAACAACGTTTCGGAATGTTGGTTCAGGCCGAATTCCTGAAGTAATAAAAATTACGTTACGATCCAAGGGCTCAGATGGCTTTGACTGTCAACCAAATCATCTGTTCGAAGTGTGTGCTGATTCTCCTGGCACTAAACACCTTATATCAACATACACAACCTCACTTCTAATTTAGTTTTCAAAATAATGATACATTAATGATGATACATTAGAAACATTGTCGAAAACTGCCTTGAAAGGTGATAAACCTCCTGAGAACGAAGAAAAACTACCCTCAGCTCCATTGAGAGCGGCAGCTCCATAATAGACATGGAAAGCAAAATGAGAAAAATTACGTTTTTCTGGTTCGTTGACTTTTTGAAAATCGACTTACAAATCGGAAGTGAAGCGCTCCGATCTATTTTCAATTACAATTGAATTTTTTACAGTGATTTTTTTAAATATCCTGAAAATTCATCGTTTTTGTCACTGGATTTCATTCAGTGTAAAAAGAATACACGATTTTAAGGATTTGATGCAACTTTCAGTGTAGGTATTGTCACCTTTATAAAAAATAACAAAAGCTGTAGCATCGAAATCGATTTTTGTTGCTCTTGTCATACGCTCCTCCTAAAATGACGAAACAATTCAAATTTTCATTCGCTTTTCACTTCTATACAAATTTCACGAAATTTCGTATTGCAATTTTGTGAGACAAAATTACATTTTCCTCATTTTTTTTTCACTAATTATTATCCGGCAGCTCGATTAGTCAAATATTCAGAATCCAATTTAATCCATTTTTATTCAGCCTACCCTTTAAAATAATAAATGTTTAGATTAGTATTAAATGTGTTGAAATATTCTAAAAAGTATCATATTTATCAGGAAAACGAGAATCAATAATCTACTAGTTTTCCATTTGAATCACATCGTATCGCTAGGAAATTAGAACTGTGAAAGAAAGAACCTGCTTAGAATTCTTGAATGGAAATCCAATAAATCAGTCGAATCCATCATGAAGAAAACCGATAAGAGTGTAATTTTTTTACAGCAAAGTCCACGATTTCTCTAGTCACAAAGGTGAAATTCAGTACATTCTCCTCGATGCAAGAATAATAATGGTAGGTTAAACACATAATAATCCCTGAAAAATCTAGCGGAATTTCACAAAATTTTCATAAAACTTTTTAGTTGAGATTTTTTTATTCCGCGCAAGTACTGATTACATCTGTGAAATTAGCACATAAAGAACGTTAACATTCATATAAATACAAAATATGTAATATAAGTTACACTAAATGTTTGAATTGACATTCGCTAAAAATGGTTCTCAATTCAGAGATGAAATAGGTTCCGAGCTAAGGATATTACTTTGACTTTTTCTTATTATATACAGTATAATCGCGAGTATTTTAATATGGACTTTCCTAATACCCTTGTTGCCTTATTGAGTTTCCAGACACAGAAAGGTTTTCAACTACCAATGGTTAAAAAAAATAGTTCATTTTTTTCGGAGAATCAGAATGAACAATTTGTTCTTAATATCTGACAACTCTGGTCTCTTCTGGTGAGGTTCTGACAAAACGAAACATCGGAGCTACCGATGTCAAGGCTGTTTTTCTTAAAAATTCATTTCAATAATCTACTCGTCACTTTGCTAAAGTGTTTTTGGAAATCAAAAAATGTATAACTCCTCGGGCTGACAAAAATTCCAACCTAAAATTAATTTTCCATTGTTCGCCACACAACTCATTTCTACAACTCTACAGAACGCGACATAAATCTAGCCCACTGAAAACATTTCCTTCATTTGGGATTTTTTCTTCCTTTTATCAAACACGGATAAATCCAGCTGATGCCGACCTGGCTTTGGGAGCAGATGCACTTTTTTGGCAAGGAACGCTACTTCGCAATTTCCATTTTGCTTTATTTATTGCCATGCACTCTCGCTCTCAGTTGGCTCCGCGTCAGAAAAGGGATAGAGACTGGCGCACCAGTGTTGCCAAATCAATGAAGTTGTTTTGCGCGAGGTTGATGCCAAAAATCCGCAAAATCCGAAAAAAAACGCGAAACATTTATTCATTGAAAATAGACGCTTACTTGAATAATAGCCATAAAAAGCCCCCTGTTCCTGAAATTTTACCAACTCCACTACAGTGACAAAAATAAAAAAGTAGGTACATCAAAAAATCATGATGTTTAGACTCTCAAGGCTGTGGTTCGTCCTGGCGTTTGTTGTTCTATCTTCTGTCTCTATCACTTTTTTCTGAAGGTGGGGTAAGGTCTTTTTTTAAGAAAAATACTACATAACCCATTAGGGGGGGACAATGACCAAGTAAAATAGGCAGTTTGATAAAAGTAAAATACACGTCAGTGGTAAAAGGGTCTCCAGAGTAAAAGATGGTGACAAAAACCATGAAGTGTTTGAAAGTGTGAAGATAAAAAATGGGTCGGTACTTTTCTCCTTGTTGGCAACACTGTCGTGGATTGTCCAATCAGCGTCCGTTTCCTCGATCAGCGGCGTCTCAGGAAGGACGAGCTACTATTTTTATATAGGAGAGGTTCGGATTACAGGAAGTCTTGCCAATATTTGCGGACGTATATTTTAGGTTTTACTGCCTAATAATGTAAATGTTTGGATCATCTGGCGGCTGCAAATTTTTTATTCGTCGACTGCGTTGTTTAGTCTTCGATGATTACATTTGATGAATTTTTGTTCCGTTATCTAAACGGCTACGAGGTCAAATGTATTTCTAAATCAAATGGATTTTCGCATCGCCAGAAATGCTAGTAATTTTCCAACAAAATAACATTTATCAAAAACATGTTCAGTCAGTACAAATTCATTAACTAATTACTATTTGTGTACCATCCGACATTTAGGTTACTGCATAACGGACCTAATGGAACTTCTGGTAGTCCAAGATCTGGGTTCAAATTCTTTCTTGTTTGTTCCTCCAAATCCTTACCCAAAGAATTTTGTTTTTAAATTGGTCTCAGGTTATATTTTGGAAAATGTAAAGTAATTGTGGCCATGTAAATAGAACCACCCAACTAACATTTTGATCAAGAATTTCTGTGATATAATGGTTTTAACGTTCAAAAAAGGCAAGGAAGTTAGTTGATACTTTGAAGACAAATACTACCATATAAATTTCTCCTTTGCACGTGAAATAATTACCTTGATTTTTTAAAATACACTCATCGAATGAAAGAACTTGCGATAACATTTCTTGTTTAGCTGATTAGGGTGTAGAATAATTTGCAGATTATTCCGGGATCATATTTTGTGATTTGGAATAATTGACTTTTATCTTCAGCTGAGTTTTGTTCAGAAGTAGATGTTTAAACTAGCTCTCAATAATAATAACGAGTTCATGTATTGAACATGTCAATCAACAAACACTGTTGGTGGCAGATTAGTTGTTAAAGTTGATGGATTTCGAATGAAACCATTTTCAATATCGTCCTAAATAAAATTATCTTTTTCGGTACAGGTTTACGAAACTTGTCATAATCGTTTTCGTCATTAATGAATAATGTGTTTACCACTTGTTTGTTGCGCTATTACGTCATAAAATCCACATTTCGGGGTTTATTAATCCTGACCTGACGTTAGCCCCGGTAACGATTGTTAAAAAATACTATCAGCGGCTCTCCGACAATTGGAGCTATCGAAAAACGAGCCTTATCGCCTTTACTGTAACGTGAACTGCTAATTCAATTACGAAAAAACAACTCATTTAGACCGTTTCCATAAAAAAGATAAAACCGTATCAGAAGTTGTGCAACTAGCACCCCGAAGGTTCAATTGCAGATATGATTTTTTTAAATGAAAGTCCACCAATTAATATCGGCAGCATGATATAATTTATCCGATGGAGAAGCTGGCAGAGAAAAAACAAATTGCAATCGGGCCGTTTCCGGTCGTCACACACGTAACGCCTTGTAGGAAAAAAACAAAAGAAGCCAAGATAGGAGCCGTGTATGAAGGCCATGCGATTGCGCAGGCGCATATCTATAATTATATCACTGCAAAACTGCAAGTGCAAACCGGGACGTCACTGAAAGATCGAGAGGGGGTGTCGGGGGGGAACTGTTGTGCCGGGGTGGACGGCCTGTTCAAGGTTTCGTATAGCCGACTCCATGAATACTCTGTTTGATGATTAGGAAGCTTCTTGATTGAACGAGTGTTTTGTTTTTATTCGCTTTGGGTGGGTCGTTAGTGTGTCGAGAAGAGAATATTTCATTCGTTTCAAATGTTTTCTATTGGCGAAATAACGAAAAAAAGGCATAATAATTTTTGCGAGAGTCTGATCTAATTAGGTTTGGTTATTCGGATATTATACCTACTTAATTCTGCCACGAATAATCAATGCCAATTCCACGAAAGAAAATATATTTTTCCAACTACATTTCTGTTAAAATGCACATTCAAATTGAACATTGCGTTAGTGGATGAATAATGGATTTATATTACAGTATTTACTTGTGACCAACATTTTATAAGAAACAAAAATATAAAGTGCTAACTACTGTCTATTGTTCAAGAATTGAAAAAAGTTTTGGCACATAATATTTATAAAAAAGTAGATGAATACAAGTATGAGGGTGAAACCTACCGGAATAAAATCACACAAAACTTCGGCCAAAATTCCTATATCTTTATCAATTCAATCCTCAAATAAATAAGTCCCCAGAAATATCAAAAAAGAAAATTGTTGTAGATCAGTGTTCACAGAAACATAGAACTAAAATTTTGAGGATATGTCAGACAGACTACCGATACCAACTCAATTATAAGTGTGACAGAAATTTCCCCAGTTTCACCAACTGATTAGAGGCAAATTTGAAATGCTTTCTGGTGCAAAAAACTGTGCGCTCTGTATTTATTTAAATGAAAATAAGACAAATTAATTTGACTTTATCATGAATTATACCCAACCTCAAATAAAATTTGTAGGTAAGAAGCAAAAATAATACCAGTTATGTTGTTGTTAAATGTAAAATAACAGTTCTCTTAATGTTAATGTATATTTTTGCTTCTTACCTACACAAATTATTTATGAATTAATACAGAGTACACGGTTTTCTGTACCAGCAACCAGCCGTTTACTGAAACTGGGGAATTTATGTCACATAAAATTTCAAAATTGAGTTGATATAGTTATTCTTTCTGTGGCATTTTAAAAAGTTTAATTCTATATTTCTGTGAACACAGATCTAGTACAAATTTCTGTTTTAATATTTTTGACATGACAGATGCCCTCCAGGCGTCCATAAAAATGATTGCCCTAAATTTATTGTCACTTTCATCGATTTCACACAACATAACGAGTGTTTGTTAAATTTCAACAGTTCCTACATGTTTTTTGACAATTATATGAGTGTTTTCCATCATCTATCAGTGATGTGTTTTAAAACTACTATATATTGTTGCGGCTTAGCTTGTGTAACCTCACTTTTCGTAAGTACTAATTCATCCGTAAGTACTGATTCATCTGTTGGAATATGTTTCTTCACAAATTTAATTCTTATGACTTCAGAGTTCCTGAAGGAGAGCTAATAAAGACTCGAAAGCTTGAACGGAAAAATAAAATTTTCATTTTTTCTTGTCTCCATATATATAATATTTTGAGAGCCATGAATCCTAGATCCTAGAAGCATTACAAAAAAATCATTAGGTAATTTGAAAAACATTTTTGAGATATACTTTAGCTGTCTTTTGCTGAGATTCTTCAAAGAAACCATCGCTTCTAAGGAAAAAATGTGGTTAATGAAAGTTCGCATCTGGGTAGACATGTGACATTGAAATTTAAGAATTTTGCAATATATAATTTTTTAAAACCAGTAAAAATATCGTTGTAATTATTAACAGAAGGTTTTTATTGTCATTCGAGCAAAAATAATGAAACACGTTATTGATCTATTCAGCTAAAAATTAGTTGAGACACCAAAAATAGTGTATTGTCTGTGTCTGTCTCATATGTCAAGTGTCAACTGTCTCGATTGACACTTGTCACTAGAGCCTGTTCTAATTTACCACAAACAGAACGATTTTTTCCGAAAAAAACTAAATTCCGTTGAGCACGTTGATCTCTGATAAGTTGAAAAATTCAAATTTCTGACAATTCTTTCAATCGAACACCACCTCATAATGTTAAAAATATTTATAATTCACATTCAAAATTCTTTCAACATGTGACAGGTGTACCCGATTTTTTATAATTTGTTAACTGACTAATCTAGAGCGTTTTCTATGTCTACATGTGTTTGAATTCCACATGTTTGTGAACTTGTCTTTCAATACTCGTAAATTCTAAAATATGTCATCGGGACCGCTGATTTCATACAAAAATGGTTTTTTTTCGTTACGTGAATACCGTTCGTAAAGCCTAGTTTCCAATACATCACCTTTAAGGTATGGATTAATCATATAAGACACATAAATGAGGCCGTTATTAATTGAATCTGGATAATCCAGAACCAGGCCTGACTTCAATGCCTTGTCAAGACCAGATGGAAGAATTCTAAATCCATACATAACCGTCTAAATATAAAGAACTTGCATAAATAGAGAGAAAATTATGTTTATACAATACTCCGCAACAAATCTCGGGTCAGAGTCGCTTTCATAACTTCACCTAATGCTGACACAATGCCAATCATTTAATTTATTTTTAGCGGAATAGAACTAGTATACATTTCAGGGTCATTGGGACAAATTCACGGTATTACGGAAGGTGATTGGTTTATAATTAATGTCTCGATAATGCTTTTTGAAAGAAAAATACACGTGTACTTCTAAATCAGATAAATAGCCTCGTGGCTATGAAATTCACTGATGAACATGTGGCAAGAAATTTTTTAACAAAAAGTAAGTAGATCTAAACGTGACAATCCAAAAATAATACATAAACCAGTTACGTTCTCATTTGAATATGGAGATGGATTATGACTACAGACATATTTTGTTGACAGTGTAGTTCTACAAACACTATTCTCGTGTAGTTCTACAAACACGAGAATAGAAAATGTTATATTTTCGAATCACTGGGTAGTTTTTCGTAATTCACAGTTGTGTCTTGATTTTTTTCTGTCAGTTGATATCATAACAGTTACCTTATTATGTCATTATGAAAACACTTGTATAACGAAACAAGTGTTGCGATTTTGTTAACTTGATAGTTGAAATCTCACGAAAAAGTGATACTTCAATAACTTATGGATTTTCATCAAGAATCGGCCAATTCCATTCCATAGTTACCTCAAGTATTAGACATGCATGTCCTCATTCATGAAAAATATCGCTCATACTCCGATGAGAATATAGATAAAATATAATGTAAATTAGAGTATAAAAACACTGAATAAAAAACCACAAACAATGGTTAAAACATACATACACATAAAATATGCTAAGTTAAAAATGATCGGTATAGAACTCAGTCAAACTGTAATGTTGTCTACTACTCAAAATTTCTTCAATAATTTTTCTGTACTGATTGGTATCTCTTTAATGTAACTCGGCAGATAGTTATACATCTTCACACCGTTGTAAAATAAGAAGTCCTCGACCATAAAGTTGCAAGGGATAGGTAATTTTAAATTTTTTTGCATGCTCTGGCGAGTTGTGTAATGATGGGTGGTAACTTCTCAAGTTTCACAAGATGTTTCTCAATTAAACACACTGTCTCCAGAATAAAAAGAGCTACTACCGTCAAAAAATTTTTATCTATAAACAGTTGCCTGCATAAGTCACGAGGTTTAGCTTTGCACCAGTGTCGTATAGCTCTCTTCTGTGATACAAATACAGACTCCAGCAAATTAAGGCTACATACACCCTAAAAAGGTATACCATACCTTAAGTGAGACTCTACCAAAGCGTGATACGCTGTTTTTACAGTTCTCTAGCAATAACTATCACTGCATAACAACCGGTGGAAATTTTACTTTTCGTTTTTCTGATGTGAGCGTCAAATTTCAGTCCACCGTCTATATACAGTCCCAGAAATTTAGTACACTCTCTGTTCTCAGTGATACCGTTCGCTACATATAAATTTTGAAGTGAACATTTGAAAGTCATAATATTTGTTTTAGAAATATTAAGGGAGAGTAGATTGGCAAGACACCAAGACTTAATTCTTTGTATACCATGAGCTATTGTCTCATTGAGTATATCTATACCTTTACTATGTCACAATATAGTCGTGTCGTCAGCGAAAAGAGTTAATGTTCCAGATATACTTATGTTCATCAAATCGTTAATATATAACAGGAACAATATGGGGCCGAGAACTGATCCCTGTGTACACCAGTATTTATTTCAATACTGTTTGAACATTTAATCGTTTTCACAATCTGACTTCGACCATTGAGATTCGAATTATATTATATTTGAAATAAAAAACAATAATGATTATACAAAATGAAAAATCATAATATTTTGGCGCCCAACGTGGGGCTTAGAGTTCGTATAACAGAAAATTACATGATCTTTATTTCAATTCAAAATGAATAATTGAAATTAGACATTTGGCAGCTGAATACGTTTATTATTATTGATACACTTTAATAAACTATAATATTTTGTTCTCATAGTGTAATCAATTTATATGTATTAACAATGTTTATGAAAAAAATATTTTAACAATTACATTGTTTCAATTCAATTACATTAGATACAAATCAATTATTGTTGTACTTGGAACTGAAGATTCTTTTTATATTCATGTGGCATCTACTAGAAGTAAATAATCTCACATACAGCGACATAATCTATGAAGCTACAGAATTTTAGCTATACGTATCTTCATTCTGAAATAGACAATTCCTTCAAAAATAAAATCCAAAGTTGAAAAAACTTTTGTTGCTTTATTATAAGTTCGGTCCTTCGAACCGGATGGTCATTATCCAAATTCTCAATATAAATCACCTACGAGGCGATTACTTCATCTGTGTCAGTAAGTTTCTTTTGAAAAATTAATTCATCACAGATAATGTCCCCACATCAAAAACCGAGCGAGATT
The DNA here is from genome assembly GCF_025532065.1 of Leptinotarsa decemlineata. NCBI lineage: Eukaryota > Metazoa > Arthropoda > Insecta > Coleoptera > Chrysomelidae > Leptinotarsa > Leptinotarsa decemlineata. The sequence goes on from NW_027412578.1 coordinate 4,414,040, forward strand.
TTTCCAAAGAATCCCAATTTCCTCGACAGATAAACTGATACGTCCGTAAAGTAGTTTTGGCTTAGCGGGTCTCGATCGTATCACTGTCTGGAGGAGCGGAAAAGAGTGCAGAGGGGGTTATGCGCGGTGAATAGGCAGCCCAGCCCGGCAGAGAACATTGACCAGGAAACATCGTTTTAACCTTCAAATCACTATGTCCTTGGTTGAAATAGATGCATTGCAGCGCAACATTGCAAATTAGGTTCCAGTGCACTCCTTTCCCTCGGCAGCGGGCGGGCAAAAGCCGAGGCATGTTTTTGTGAAGGGGTTTTTGAAGTTGAATCGACTTGAATGCGTTCATCGTTTCGAGTTGATAAAGTTGAGTTGACTTGAATACTAACGCATCACGTATTGTTACAAAAAAATTATGGTCCCTCTTGAATGTTCTGTCGTATACTCCTATTCCGAGTTATAGGTACAGAATTAACTGCTTTTCACATTCATAATTGCATGCTCAAATGCTGTTTCATATGACACTATTTGCTTGATTTTAGTACACTTTCCAGTGAAATGGTACCTTATCAAACTTTCAAACTATTAAGCATGGCGTTCCGCAAGGGTCTGTTTTGGGTCCGCTTTTATTTGCCATTTATGTGAATGACTTGTGCAAATATATGATCCCATTCAAATCGGTTCTTTTTACGGACGACACCACTTTCATTCTGTCATTGAAAGAAAAGAAGGCATTGAGAGTGCTGTCTAATATTGGATACAGGAATCACTGTCAAGAATATTTCCAAAAATTCAGAATTATGCCATTGCCAACTTTATTTCTTTATTACGTTTTGATTGAAATCCATAAGAAGAAACCATCCTTGGCGAAACAATGTCATATCCACGAACGTAACACACGAAACGCTCACCGCATTAGAATAAATCGATTTCGTCTTCACTTATCGCAAAAAAATTCTATAGATTACTCTAGGTACAATATTTTGCCCCAAGAGTTCAAAGAACTCAGTCTGAACACTTACAAGAGAAAATTGAAACATTATTTGTTGAGGCATTGCTTCAATTCTGTCGATGACTTCAGAACACATTTTTGTGGTAACACACAAGTCTACTTCTTTTTTATTTTCAAAGTGTTTACATATGTAATTGTTGTTATTTGCGTGTAAACTTCAACTTGTAAATTTTAAATGTAAAGTCAAACATGACTTGCTACAAATATATTGTATTATGTAACGAAGTCAAATAAATGCAGTTGAGTTTTTTTGTTATGTTCCATTTTTTATTATTATCATTGCTTGTTTATTGTTCCAAGTCATACCCTTTTTCTGACACGCCTTTCATTCTTTTATGTGTCCAACTGATGGATTTCTTCAATCTTTTCCTTGTCAATTCAACTTTTATATAAGTCGTATAAGCAGATGTTCAAATTATTTTGGTTTTATTATTTTTTTATCAAATATCTATTAGATTTTTGGAGAAACATATTTCCATTAGGGCAGAATTTGCTAATTCTGTCCAAAACAAAAACGATTATTTTGTTAATAAGCGAATATTTATAATAATTAAAAACGGAAATTGATTTTAATCACTTTTTAATCAGATTCAAGGAAATATAAAAAACATGACCAATAAATCAAACATTTTCTCTTTTGTTACTGTTGGATCAATTAATATTTATTAATAAACAGAAATTGAATAAAACGTACAATTCACTTTAACTTTAGATTTAGATAGACAGTATCACAAGCAGAAAAACTTACAAATGGTAAAGTTTCACTGCCTGCTTTCCAAAAATTATTGCATCTTCAGTATCTCTCACTATCCTCAGTGAACATTACCAATAAAAATAACATAAACCTGGAAAGTAATGACGTCTTAACGACACAAAACCACCGCACACGCTAATGGTCGCCAACTCATTTAAGCTGTCTGACCTCTACGTATGCGAGTCAAAAAATTGAACCCTATAACAACCGAACGCATTTAAGTAGGAAACGTCTTTTCGTGTTATCAATCTCAGACATATATATTAAGTGTTCCTCGTTGAATATTTATTGAGATATCTTTTTTCTCGCATGGGTGGGAACGAGATAAGGGGGATAGGTAAATGTTACGTGTCTTTGTCGAATAGAAATTCATTTGTTTCGAGATTTTATTGCGTATAATTCGAGTTTGAAAACGACCTTTTCGGTGGTTGCGCTTATATCCAATAATATATATCGTGTTCATTTATAGATTTACGGATTCGGTTCTTCAAACTACCTAGACACATTTCCTTTCAGAAACTATCAATAACTATTTTTTTTATTTTTATTATTACTATTATTGAATTCCAACTCAATTTTTCAACCAAGTTACTGAAACCCTATCGATAAAAGCTGTGTAGTTCCATGTTTTTTAATTTGCCTGATGCCAATATGGTATTAATTATTTAAAAAAGAAAACATAAGTTGTTTTGAAATTAAATAGCTTTAAAAAAATCATTTATAACGTTTCCAAGTTGAAAAACATACATGTCCAACGTCTAAACCAGCATTCTCTATACGTTTGTCTGAATATCTGCTCGTATGCAGGAATTTTATAAGAAAATAAGCAAATAAAGTTCATTATTGTACTAAAATTTTTTCACAAAAATACTAATGATTTATTTGATTTTTTCTCGCATTATTCAAACTGAAAAATATAACGTATTCAAAAAATAACTTTTTTTGAAATACTTGCAAATTATTATTTATTCCAGGTCGAAGAACGAAATTTTATGTTCTTTTAGAAAAGTTAGACGTCTTTCAAAAACTTTATTTTTATAAAAAACTTATTTTTCCACATCAACCTTGATCACTGAACAAAATGTCAACTAAAAAACGATATACAAGGTGCAATCAGATAACAATTATAAAATTTATAACAACTATATAGCACATTTTTTATCAATCGTGCCCATATCTGTATAATGCAAATTTCACTATAGCAGCTCTGCACCAAAACATGAAAAAAAAGTATTTTAAAAAATTAACTTTATGACTTGATGTTCCTGAATAAATAATTATTCAGGAATTATTCTCTAAATTATATTAAAATTTAATAATTTGAAAACAAAGTCTCAAATTATAATCAACATTTATTACAAGAATAATAAACATAGTTTTATTAATTGTATAACTTTATTGAATTTATTGAACTTCGTGATAGATTCATAGGAAACAACTACTGAAATCATTTTTTTACTGTTAATTGGTAAATATAAATGGATGTTTATTATTACACCAGCACTTTCACTCAAAAATACTAATGATATATTTGATTACGGTATAAATTACGGTTTTGAGTAGTTGAAGTTTTATAGTCACCATGGTAAATTCAGCAATTTTGTAACAAAAATATCAACACCAGTGGAAAAACTTATTATATAATTGTGTCTATATCTGTATGATACAACATTTCCATTTTATTTATGATGATCTAATTTTGCAAACAACATTTTTTTATATGTTGTTCAGCATGAATTTTCATTTTACAATTAGTTAATGACAGATTGATCAAAATTCCTACTTAAATGCCTGTGTTAATAACAATTCTCTGAAACGCTTTCAAACGGTGCACAGATAATTATATTGTTTATAAACATGAAACTCTCTATGGAATGAAAGTGCGTTTTCACATCTTTCACGTCCAAACGACGAGGATTTATTTTTCTTTCACGAACGTCTAGCGTACTACATACAAAATATCGAGCCACAACTGTACACAGTGACATATTCAGTCAGGGTTCCGTTCTTTTGTTGACAAGTCGAATTAAACCCGTCTTTTCGTGTAAACCGGAGTTAATGGTTTTTTTCGCAAATTAATTTGTTTGCTTCCTTTCGGGTTCGATGCCGTCAAAACAAGAGATCAACGGACCGGTGACTTTGTAAAGTACGTCCAGGTAAAAATTTCGGAGCATCTTCCATAACGTTCATCAGCTAGTCGATAATTACAGGACAGTGTCACTGACAAAATAACTTGCAGTTTGTTTTGACTCACTTGATTGAATATGCAAACAGATCGTAATTATCATTTCAAGTAGGTATGTCTTCTTAAACTTGGTGGGAGTTTCCACAGTATGAAATTGTCTCACAGAAGTGGCAAAGATAAAACATTGATTTCAGTTTGAAAACTGCTCCTTTTTACATTGAAAACTTTTTTGAATTGAAAACTGGTCATACTGATACATATATATTTCGTAACTCAAGCTGATTGTTATGAATTTTGTACTTCTTCTTTATCCTGAAGGATAGTAAAACCCCCACCTTCTTTCATCAAATTCATTCGATAAATTCTATTTTACGAAGTTTGCTGTTATTTTGATATCGATGAAGAAATAAAAAACAAAAGTGCAAGTCCTATACACAAATGAATTCATACTGGATTGGAAAAATTCCGTCCATGCACGGAAAATTAGCACATAAATAACAGAAATAATTTCGAGTTATGAATAATATTCTGCATATTATCATTGGTGTTATTGTAAAAAAATGTTAATCGTAATGTAAAGATGTTGGTAAAGACGTTTTAATAAAAAAAATAGGCTGAAGAATCGTGTATGTCAACTATTCGTCACGTTAATGGCATATACAAATCTTACCGATATACAAAATTATAATTTTTGAGTATAATGATGAGTATATTTTTGATAAACTTTCTTATTAGTCAATGGGCTATGCTTGAAGCCTGGCAGTAAACGTATGTGCAAGCTAGTGGCCATCATCGACCTAAAGTCAATGATATTCCATAATTGAAAATCGGAATTATTTCAGAGTAATTCATTCCTCTTCCTAAGTTGGAACGAACAACAAAATGTCACTTCATCTAGTGGACGAGGTACTAACCAACTGCATATCCGAAATTTGCCCGATTCCTCTGAATGAGGAAGAAAAACTTTCTTATTAGTCTGTGGGCTATGCTTGAAGTCTAGCAGTAAACAAATCTAAAGAAATGAACTTTAAACGTTCAAGCGAGTCTTGGATATAATCTAACGCCCTTCGTGGTATTAGCCAGGGGAGTAGTTGTTTTCTGATAGGCGTCAGTCCATTCAACCTACTGTATAGGTATATCCGAGACTGGCTTGAACGTTTAAAGTTCAATTCTTAAGATTTATTTTTGATAACTCTAATTTTTTGATTCTGTAATAGTAATAACCTCAATATAATAATATTTACTCTTGTCCTCTTAAATTTTAAAGGTTATATAGCCCGTGACCAATTTTTAGGGATTTATTTTTTTGATATCTCAAAAATGTTTGATTTTCATAGTCCTCAATCAGAATAGGTTTGTGGCTTATGCCGTCAGTTGTGGGTGACACACGTAAAAATCTTGAAAAAAAAAACAATCTCCCAAGTGGGCCGGAGGGGGGGGGGGGGTAATTCACCAAAATTTCTTGTATGGCTTCACTGAATTTAGATACCAATTAAGACCGCTTCACAGGAAAAATTGCAATTTTCAGAAAATTGACCCCTTTCTATAAATGTGATAAATTCCTGTCCGGATTTCGTGACATTAGCAAAAGGGATCATTTAATTGGTCATGCCACACAAACTAGTTGACGGTAAACGTAAGATTAACCGTACAAGAATGAATGACCTAGAACTCTAACTGACCCATATTAATATAACTAATTTTATAAAAGCCTTACAGGAATTTTTCGCCTTTGCATATAGAGGTTACTTTTCCAAGAATTGAATTTTTTTCCAAGTTTTCTTGGTGTTCAGTTAGCAAATATCCCAGTTTTGTTTGGATTTATAAAACCCGTATAAAAGTTTCGTCAAATTACCTACCACAATTTGAGTTATTGATTTAATTTTTCCAGGAATTTCACGTGTATCATTTACAGCTAACGGCAGAAGGCTCAAACTTTTTTCTTCCTCAGAAGAAACTTTCAGGCACTAACTGAAAGAAACAGTTCTCTCAAAACAACTACTTTTATATAATTATTGAATTATACAAAAACACTTTTTTCTATTCAGTTAATTTGCACTCCAAACATTCCTTATTGAATTGAACCAGATCTCTTCCGCAGGATTGCTACACAATATAGTATAAGAAAGAAGTAAAATTTCACTTACATCTTTCATCCTCAATGGCGGATATCTGATGTTTCGGAATAAGACACTTGCATTATTGCATCTTCAGCACCAATGTGGATAACATAACGAGATAAAGCACTCAATTTATCTACTGAAGTACGACTTCATGTCACGAATGAGTTGAATATACTTATATCTTATACCTTGTTTGAATTGAATGGGGTATATTTTTAGGGGAGATTGATTTTTGAAAGAAAGGTCTCCGTCTTTATACAAAAAAGAAGATTCCCACTTTTTTGTATGAAGATGGAGATGTAGAAAGCCAAAACCTTTCCCAAAAAATGTAAAGAATAACACCAAATTTAAAATAAATCGAATCTTTCATATTAATATTTTTGAAACATTTCGAATATGTGAACGTCTGATGACTGGTAATTTAGATTTTTGAAATGTCACGTTTATGCAATAAAAATTATGATTCAGTCAACCAAATGATAGGATCCCATGATTTCTACTGATAATGATTATAGTATCTCAAACATCGTGAATATTCTAAAAACGCGTTCTCCGTTAAACAAAACATAATCGAATCTCGTCAGGTGCACTATTAATACTCAACCAGGTAATAAAGAAATTATACTTTATATGCGTGGGAAAGAGAATTAGATAGCGACCCTATTAATAATTCTGATGCTTTTTTCAGTTTTCTAAAGCGACACGGCACTCCGACAGAGCCTATAATTTAGTAAAATGCGAAGACAAATCAGTGGACTACCTGTTTGGTAAACACCCTCCTCAACATAATTGATTTCCGGGGATCCCTCTCACATGCACACACCCTGCCTGTTGATCTACCTGTATGCACAGCTCAACCCCATACAATAATAGCATACCGCCTTCACATGACCTACTTTTCCGAATACAAAGGGTATTTCAGCCCTTCCGCCTTTGTCGTTTATTTACCGTGGGCCTTCTTTCTTCGAATCCTACATTTGCATTTTTGAAGGAAGCGCTTGGTTATTGGAATGACGTTTTCCTTATTTAAATGAGAGGTGTAAATTGACAAAGAGGTGCCGACTACAATTTTATCTAGATGAAGTTTAATAATTGTTAAAAGAAGTGTGAAAACTATCTGCTTCTTCGTATGAACGTGTGTCCTAACTTGATTCCTCTTTTCCAAGTAACGGAGTGCCATAGTTTTACTAAAAATATGGTTCTTTATCAATAAATAGCTCACAATTATTATCGTGCCGATTTTTATTAAACTACCTGTGTTTGATATGAAATTAGACTTGGACTTGGAATATTCAGAGCCTTTCTAGCTCTAGTAAGAGTAGTATTTATACCCAAACCAGGTAGGATGGACTACATCCTACCAAAAGCATTCCGACCAATTAGTCTCACATCGTTTTTCTTAAAAACCATGGAGAGGCTATGTGAGCGGTATATAAGAGATGAAGTACTTGTTAACAACCCACTTCATCCAAATTAGCATGCATATACCCCGGGAAGGTCTACTGATTCGGCCCTTCACCATGTGGTTGGCAGAATCGAGAGATCATTGGACAACAAAGAATCCACCCTGGGTATATTCATACATATCGAGGGAGCGTTTGATAAAACAACCTTTCCAACAATTACCCAGGAACTACACTCCAGGAATGTACCCCTGGTAGTAGAAGAATGGATACTCCAGATACTCTCTAGCAGAGCAGTAAAAGGACTGGTCATGAGGGGATGTCCACAGGGAGGGGTCTTATCACCCTTTCACTGGAACATAGTCCTGGATACCCTAATTAATCACCTTAACAAAAATGGATTCTACACAATTGCATGCGCAGATGACATAGTTATCTTGCAGACCGGCAAATTTGTAAACACTCTGTGCGATAGAGCGCAGGATGGGCTCAAATTAATAGAAACATGGTGTAAGGAACACTCACTGTCGATCAATGCCAAGAAGACTGAGATGGTCCTTTTCACCAGGAAAAGAAGTTTAAAGGGCTTAAAACCTCCCGAAATCTTCAAAAGCAAACTAAACTTCTCTGAAGAGGTGAAATACCTAGGTTTGTGTTTAATAAACCCTACAAAATACAAATTAAGCAGAACACAGAGTCAGATGCTACAAATGCAATACGGATTTATACAGATGGCTCAAAAACCAAAGAAGGCTCAGGATGTGGAGTGTACTCCAGATCAATAAGCCTAAGGATTAAGTGGGGAATGGGAAGAAATACCAACGTGGTCCAAACAGAACTGGCTGGTATCTCAATCGCCACAAAAAAAATAACCAAGAAAAGAATTTCTGGCAAAAACATAACAATCAGATCAATAAGCCTAAGGATTAAGTGGGGAATGGGAAGAAATACCAACGTGGTCCAAACAGAACTGGCTGGTATCTCAATCGCCACAAAAAAAATAACCAAGAAAAGAATTTCTGGCAAAAACATAACAATCTGCACTGATAGCAGACAAGCACTATTAGCCTTGAACAGGCAGCGTGTTACTTCAGGGCTAGCACTAGAGTGTCACCAAGATTTAGCCAAAGCCTCGGTAGATAATAACATTATCCTGAGGTGGGTTAAAGGGCACGACAGGAGTAAAGGTAATCGCATTGCCGACTCTTTAGCCAAGGAAGCGACTGGACTAAGAATTTTAGGACCCAGTGGCACCCACGGCCTGATGACTTCTACAATTGCGGAACTAGTCAAATGTTACACCCATGCTCAATCTTTAAAGAGATGGGATGAAATCAAAGGATGTAACCTTGCCCTGGGAAGCTGGCGCCGAAGAAATATCTGGCGATGACCAAGAAAAATCTACGCCTTACAGTAGGATTTCTGACTGGCCACTGTCAGCTAAGGAAACACCTACATAATATGGGGCTAGTGGACACACCTCTATGCAGGATGTGTGAACAGGAAGATGAGACTGTCAAGCATGTCCTGTGCGAGTGCCCGGAGTTATCGTCAATAAGAGAGTGTGTGTTCGACGGCGACCTGTCCACCTTCCTGGAAAGGACAGGATGGACGATGACCTAGGAGGACAACTCCTCGGGAGGATGTACAATGGGTCACATGTGGCCTAAGTGCGTGGGCTTACACTCACCCTCCCTACTCTACAGATACAGAGATAGACTTGCACTTTTAATTCCAGTGGCATCGCAAATGGTTACTTGATTGATATTTATGGTAAAAATCATAATGTCCTTGGAGTCAATTCTGTTGAAGCAGTTCTTCTTTATAAAGGTTTCCCCACTCTGTTGAACAGATTTTTCCCTCCTTCATTAGGATTTTTCTTTGTGTGTTCATGTTTCCAGATATATTCTCCTAATGTCTTGTAGCTCGCGATATTTTCCACTATCCGATATGAACGGAGTAGGTTCAAGATTGCTGATGGTCTGATTCTCATGTTATCCTTGCTTTCCTTATTTCCAGATACCGAAGTCTGCACCTTTTTAGACTATTTCAGAAATGAATCAACTCCAAGATATTTATTTTCATAAAATAGCGTGTATTCCTAATAACTACATAAGATCTAACATGGTTTTCTTTTGTTACAGATCTGGATCCCTACAACGGATACCTTCTCCAGCAACACCAAGTCCAGCAGTCCCATCACATGCATCATCACAACCAATCACCATTCACGACACCGTCGCCTCCCTCTCCCCGATCAGGCACTCCATCCCCACCTCAGTCATCCAAGCAGCTACCAGTAGTATATACGACGATCCCTACATGCTGGGTTTCTCCCCGAGAAAGCTGAAGAAAGTTAAAAAACAAAAGCTTGGAGAACCCGGAACGGTGAAAAGGAAAAGCAGGGAGGGATCGACGACGTATCTCTGGGAGTTTCTGCTGAAGCTGCTCCAGGACAGGGAATACTGCCCGAGGTATATCAAGTGGACCAACAGGGAGAAGGGAGTCTTCAAGCTGGTAGATTCGAAAGCCGTGTCGAGGTTGTGGGGAATGCACAAGAACAAACCCGACATGAACTACGAGACCATGGGGAGAGCTCTGAGATATTACTACCAGAGGGGAATCCTAGCAAAAGTAGACGGGCAGAGGTTGGTGTACCAATTCGTTGAGGTTCCTAAGGACATAGTGGAAATAGATTGTACAGGAGCAGCGTGAAGTGGTCGCCAATAAACTTCCCAGCCGGTTTGAGAGCCTGCTGTCTCGAAAGTACAACAAAACACAAATTATTTATTTAGATGAAATCGTCTATCAGATTGTATATATTAGCTATGACTCAAAAACAAAGACGTCAACAACGAATTATTCACTTAGAAAGATCTCATAGTGATGGTAGCGAGACTCTTGAGGTGACCTGTAAGGATACAACGAGGTTGTGATTGGATAGAAGAGATTTCCGTTAAGGTTGTGGTGAAATTTTCCAACTATGTAATCCCCCCACTATTTCATACGTTGCATAGCATTTAATCTTAATCAGACCAAAAACTTGAGCATTTGAATGAAGATCGTCCGCAGGACTCGCGACAGTCCTTTGGACGCGTTACTATATTTACATTTGAAATGACTGTTCAGTCACATGTTCAATGTTGCATTTAAAGTGCTTTTAATATTTACATGTTGTACAAAAATAACAGATGATTTGTTTGATCAAGTCTTATTACTGGAGTTTAAAAAAGTTGACCTGTAAATAAAAAGTTTATAAGTGAATCAACGGAATATCTATCTGTTGTTTGTTTAGTATGGAATAGTGAAAAATTGTTATATAATAGATTTTTATGAATATACCTAAATTTTAAATAAAAAATATCAATTATAATAGTAATAAAACGTCGGATATGAGTGAAATGTGATAAGAAAAGGACAAGGTATTTTGAGAAAGTCTTTTTTTTTAAATTTTGTTACCGATTTTTGATAAAATGGAAGGTGCTTTAAAAATGGATAAGAAAAGACTGCGAGGTGCCTAGCGATTGACAAGAGAACAATTGAATGTCAATGAATAGCTCTCTTTAATTGTATAACTTTACAGAGTGGCAAATAGTTTTGGTTTCTGATCTCAGTATGTACACAGGAATATTAAAAAAATAAACGTGAGTTTGATAAAATTGATTGCCTTTGATACCTTTTTTCGGGAAGGCTCTAGATAATTTTTCAAAAACACTCAAAAAAATGTACATATAAAAAGTTTTTCGTACTTACGTTGAGAGAAATTTGGGTCATTTAGAACTTTTTCAAATTGTAATTTATTATAAGTGTACATTCTGTATAGTATTTATTCTAATAATTTCGAAATATCACATTTAAGTTTTTTTTTGTAAATTTTTTGTAACTTTCTGTGATTTTTGTAATTTTAGTGGATTCTAAATTCTGTTTTATATAATTAACCTATGTACCTAAAGAATAATGTGTCTTGAACTCTTAATTAACTCAGCGCAAATCAGGACAAAACATAGAATTTAAATAATATAACCCAGGATTTCTTCCAGTGAAAATTTATACCTATTACCTAAGAATTGTGTAGAATCAAATAGATGTATTCGTGTAAGTTGTGCACAACAAACAAAAAAAAATTGTTGACTTATCGTCCAAATAACATGTGATATGTCTGCATGATTGTTATCTGTCATCTTTTTAGCGATTAATCATTATATTCATGAATGTTTTTTGTTTGTTCCGATATTTATCAAAAAAAAAAACAAAATTTTTTCCATCCATACCTTTTCCTTCTGATTTGCTATGATTTCACTAGAATACATCACTAAGAATCAACAAATTTCTATGACCAATAAGGAATATCTGAATTTGGAGATAATGCAATAGAAATATTATGAAACAGTTTGTAAATATAGGATAATTTTTATTACATAACAGAAATACCTACCTTAGAATAAGGATTTTATTGATTTTTAAATACAATATTGTATAGTTTTTATTTAGTTTAGGACAATGTACTTCTTTAATATATAGTTTATTGTAATATTTTGTCTTTACAAAAATATAATTAATTAAAATTACTTTGGCTTTTATATTACCCCTCAGTCTCAATCTTGAGTTTGCATATCGTGATATGGATAAACTTTGTAGAAGATGGATACACAAATTGATTTAATCAACAAAACAAAATACCATGTTGTGGAGGCTTCAACGAAAAGCATTGACTGATTTCAGTCTTCTAAGTCGTGAAGGTTTATATAATATATAACAGATTCTCCCAATAATTGAAGACAAATCAGACCAAGCACGTATGGAGGATCAATTTCAGTTGCTGTATCGCAGCAAAGTTCACTTTGACCATTGCCACGTCTTTTGATAATGTCTGACCTAACCTCAGACCTTAAAACCTGCAGAACACGCCTAAGAAATCCGAAAACAGCTAATGAAGTATAACATGGAAGTATGCAAACAAAGATTAATACAGAAAGAAATAAATATTTCGGAGATAGTTTTCCATCTCGACAAGTGCCATCATGAAAACATCATATCACAAAAACTACATTTGTTGTAGATTGAAAATATGAAATTATCGGAACTAAAAAATTCGACACGTTTTTTCAAGAGTCATATTTAGTTGTAAGTACAAAACAAAGCGTCTCATATATATCTATATTATTTCACCAATTGGAATTGGTGTCATTTTATTTAGCTTTTGGAGGTCTTCAATACAGAATACCTAAAGAAGAGACACCCAGGACGTAACACGAACCATGAATTTTCAACAATCTTGAGGTGATTATTGTCAACCTAAAAATTTCGTCAAATTGTTACCACCCATACATGGTAAATGGAGCTGGTTAGATTGAAATGTTGGTCTACAAACTGTCGATATGACATCTTGATAATTTCTCAGCTGCAAATAAATTATTTATCCAATAAGTTTCAAATAACTTGAATTTACCGGCAAAAATGACGAACCATCTCTAACACAGGATATATGTCACAGAAACTTGACCATTTTGGTGGCACAGATGAGTCTATCTTCTGTAAGGTAGTCTGTGTTTTCGTTTCGATATATTACATAACAGTTGTTTTTTCCAAAATAAAAAAAATCCAAAAGTTCTCTTTGTTTTATTATTTGTATACTGTTCTGTTAGCTATAAGCTAAGAACAAATAGTGTAATATAAAACGCTGTTTTTTACTAGTCTTGGGCTATCATAGTTAAAAAAGCTGTATTATAGGAAATATTTAATTCAATTACTCTCTTGGTTTACAATTGAATATAAGGATGTCCAGTAGGCTTTCCTGAAAGGAAAAAAAATTCTTTTGTATATTCTAAAGGACCAGCTCACTTATTAATTGTTCTATTCTAGACAAAAGGTTTATCGAACTACTTCAACTGGCAGCGTATAGGTATATATATATATATATATATATATATATATATATATATATATATATATATATATATATATATATATATATATGTATATATATATATATATATATATATATATATATATATATATATATATATATATATATATATATATATATATATATATATATATACCCTAGCCCTAGAGCAAGATGCAAACTGAGTACGTGAAACAAAACCACTTGAATAGTAAATGTATTTTGAGTGAAAGTTTGGTACTAGGATACCAAATTTGTACACTAAACAATGGTCAATTACTGAATCATTCTGCTAATATATTTTTTAATTCACTGCAGTTTCACTAGGAAAGCTTCAAGTACATATGTTGAAATTAATTTTTCCACCCGGACAAACAAGTAGAATGTTGCAGATTGATACATCTTTCAAAGTTTGTCACTACATTATGGTCATAAGATGTCTGCTATTGAACTGGTGTGTTCGTTCTACTGAAATTTTTCATATAGAATTATAGTCTTTAATTATTTTTTACTTGGTTCATTTCATATAGTTTTATTTTGGTACTTCTGTAGACCTGGTGGTAGAATCTATTATTTGGACCACAGAAGATTTGTTATGATGATATCTGTATTTTCATATTGCGGTAGCCAATTTCAGCAGTTTTCTAGCAGAATAACTGCGTTAGAAGTGCGCAATAAATTGAAATTAATATATTAAAAGACCAAAATTATTATTTCAGCTTCAATGTCACAAATTGTGGCTAAATTTTCGAAAATTTCAATACGTAATTGATTGATTGATATAATGAGTATTCGAGTGATAACATTGGATACAAACAATTTCAAAAAAATACTAAACTTACCTACATATTTTAATTCGTTAATCTTGAATCTGATCTCAAGTTTGCTTCAACTCTTAAAAAACATTTCTGGAAAAAGAATCACAGGTATTTTAGTGGTCCACAAATAATTGATTATTCCCTACAAAAGACGGCAGTATGATTTAAATACTACTTTATGGTTAAGAGAAAACACCATGTATTGTGTCTCAGTTCTATGAAAAGTTAAAAAATACACCTTGTTCAAACTTCAAGAAAATGAAATAACTGTATAGTTGCGACATCTACTAATGAAAAGTTAATACTGAGCCTCAATGGAAGCAAAAGCAAAAGCTAACGCTAACACAGAGAGAGAGAATTACTTTTTTACCGTCATCAACAGAGGCGAAGCAGAAAATAGATTTTTATAATTTTACTAAGAGCCTATCCGATTTATACATGCCAGCCTAACATAAATGAAGAAAAATTAAACTGAGAGATACATCTTGTCTACATTGAAGTATCTCCAATAGTTTCTTAACCATAGATACTTAGATACAGGCGTGCCATCTACTGAAAGAATAACCAAACGTCGAAATTCGTCATTCTTCATAACCGTTGAAAGGATAGCCGAGGTTCGTATTTCCTTGCCTCACAGTGTAAATTACAGAAAAAACGTAAGATCATTCGCGGTTTTCTTGATTTCTTATATATAAACAATCCTATGATTGAAGTTTCATTTCTTATTCAGAGTATGATATAATTTCTTGTGAGAGAATGTTTCCGTCGAGTATTTAACACACATACCTACAAAACCGTCGGTCTCACATGAGCGCAAGAGGCGTCAGATTCAGATATCACCTAGCTTATTTCATGACTAATAAAATAGTCCGATATTGGATATATTCATTCGACAGAACTCTCATTTCACAATGTAACGTACCTATAAAGTGTCGTTCACAAAGAGTTGATTTGATGACACGTTACTGTATACTCCTAAGGGGTGAGAAATGACATAGCACCACAGAAGAAGTCAAAGATCCGATATCTGCAATATATATCCAAATCGAAGCTAAGCCATCCTTTCGACATAGTCAAATTATTGTTTTCAAATTATAGTTATCTAAAGAAACATTGCTTCCGAAAATAAGTATCAAAATTAAGAATATAGTATAAATTTCAGTAGCATGAGAAATGTAATAAATTAAAATTGAAAAAAAAAATCGTATTTCTTATAGTGCTGCCATCTAGTTTTGATTAGATCAACATTATACCGGTAAGGTCCTTACCCAAACAGTAAACTATAATAAGTGAAAAAAAATCCATATTTTCACATCCAATCCGTGCTGCGCCTAATATTAGATGGAGCTGGGCTAGTTCCATTCATGCCAAGCTTCATTCATGATTCTGTCAGTGATCGTTGAGCTACATAGTAGATCGTAAATTCTCGGTCAAGTACAAATATTGCGGTAGGTATGCAAGTTCATTGAGGAAGATCGAGCAGCTGATACTGCAGTTTTTTGGGGTTTTAAAGAACGGGTAGTAACTATTTTTGAAAGTACTGCCCACCTGTAAAACTCAGAAAAAGGCAAGGTTCACAACAAAAATTTCGTTTCTGAAGCTACAGGACCGTCGGCTGAGGATCAGGTAATTTTTGAAAATATTTATTTAATCTAGCAATTGGTAAAAACAAATGAATTAATCAATAATTCCAGGTGAAAGTTCAGATTTGCGTGGGAGAGGCGGTTGTGGTGCGTGGGAAGCAGTAACCAAATATCCAAGTAATTTCAACTAATGAGATGTCATGTTATTTAAATCAATTGGGGGCCAAATTGCATGAGTTGAGGACAGTATCAATACTGAAATTAATTGAAATTGTTACGAAGTTGAAACAGACATTATTGTCAGTATTTACCATGGAATTCGCTTTAAGCAAAAAAACTTTTTTCATTATTCAATTCATTCATCATCAATCTTGACGTTCTAAGTATTTCCTAATAAATGTAAACTTGGTCCCTGCCGGATAGGGGAAAGTAAGTAGAAGTTGAAAGAGTTCAAAAGGTTTCTGAATATATACTTATATAATCCAACCCATGTCAATAATTATACCCATTTTACGCTATGAATTTTATTCAAAACAGATAGTTTCATCAGTTGAAGTGGTACATCAAATTATTCTACAATGTCTTTTATATAACAGTAGGTATACACAAAACCTAATTAGATAAATGACTGATTCTGTTGCGGCTGTGTTTCTATAAAACTGTTCGGTGAAAATCTCACAATAGTGTTTTTGAATACATAACCATATACCCATGATTCGTCACCAGTTATGACTCTTTTAAGCAAATCTGGATTGCCGTTGTCGTCATTCAACAATTCCTGAGCGATGCTCATGCGACGGTTTTTTTTATCAAAATTCAGCAATTTTGGTACGAACTTCGCTGCCACACGCTCATACATAAACATTTTTTGACTCAAAGTACAATCACCGTATGCTACTGTCAACAATTCAAATCTCAAAAACTACACCTCACGATTTGATCTCCACAAACTTTATTTGAAAAATATATCACAACATGTTTCGCTAGCACATTAGCTTTGTCAAGTGATTTGAAAACTTCAAGTTGTTCTTACATTAATATTTATATACTACAGGTAACTAATAGAGCAGATAAAGGCAACACTGTGGTTGCTATTGACCGAATCGACTATGTCAGCAAAACCCTTGATTTCTTGAATTTAGGAAATTTTGAAATGCTGAAACGTGATCCAACTAACTCTTTTCTGAAAGGGAAAAGTTCAAATTAACATTGATGAACCCCCAAATGCCTAAATAATATTCACTCATAAAACTGCACAGAGTTATCCAATTACACCAGTGGTTTCCTTTGTCACTGCACCATCAGTGAACTTCCAACCAAAATTCAGTCATATAACTTAATCAATAAAATAGAGAACATACCTCTACCAGACAACGCAAAATTACTATCCTTTTATGTGCAGAATCTCTTTCCCAGCAGACCTCCAGATGATAATATTACTTTAGTAATAGAATTATTGGATAAAAATAGAGTGAACCCAGTCATAAAACGAGAAATAATTGACTTTCTGTCGTTATGTCTCGAACAAAATTATTTTCAATTTAAGAACAATATTTATTCCTCCTCAAAAGGTTCAATTATGGGAAATCCATTAAGCCCCTTACTTGCATAAATTTTCATGGATAATCTAGAGAAGTCGATCCTTAAACACCCTTTGATTAAGAATTTCTTGTATTGGCATAGATATGTGGATGACGTTTGGGTATGTTTTACAGGTACTAAGAGGCAATTAGATACTTTCCATAGGGCTATTAACAAAATTTATGAAAATATTAAATTAACTAATGAAATAGAAGCAGACAACTCAATCAATTTCTTGGACTTAACAATTAGTAGAAGGAAAAACAAACATGATTTTTCAATTTACCACAAACCGTCCTATACGGATATTACTTTACATTACGATTCTACCCATCCTTAACACCAAGTAGCAGCTTATAATGGCATGATTCACATATTAGTTAATGTTCCCCTTTCAATAGATAATTTCAATGAAGAACTTAATATCATCACGCAAATTGCGGTTAACAATGGGTTTGAAGCCGAATTAATAAACAAAATACTTGCCAAAAAGTATACGCAAAAGCGATTCGAGACGTTTTTCCTATTGATAAGGTATATAATCATAATAGAGCTTTAACATTTTTTGAACAACCAATGAATAAAGTGGCTTCATTTTTGAGGAAACGAGACAAAACATCCAAATTCCAGAAATCAGGGGTATATGAATTAAATTGTGAAACGTACCCTAAGGAATCGAATCCAGGATCATTATACGAGTTATGTCAATAAGAAAACAAATTCAACATATTCAAATGACCTTCTAGAAAAAAATCATATCTTTAACAAAATTTCGAAATTTTGCACATACAAAATAAAGGTTTGAAACTGAATCATTTGGAAGCAATGGAAATTAATAAACTTAAAAATTCAAACATTCTAATGAATTACCAATTAGATTTGAATAGATCACCATTATTGAACTTGTTTTCTCAAAAACCGATGTAGATGTGAGGTATTATATACTTATGATGATGCACTGTTTGGAACCTTTGGTATAGTAATGAATATTAATGGAGTTATTTCCCAACACCAAATCGTTATTTTTAACACCTCGACACGTGTTTCGTTCACCAAGTGATCATCTATAAAGAGGAAGATTAAAACTAGAAACTAATGCGAGCTAGCCCTATTTATGCTATATAAGTATCCCATACAGATAAACCATCCAGGCATACCACCCATACAGGTATACCATCCGAAATTAATTTTACAATTTTGCCTTATCTAATATTTTACAGTATATGTTTATATAAAACAATTTTCAGCTTTATAAAAATTAATTTCACAATATTGCCTATACAAATTTATTTTTGCAATGTGTCCTTATGTAGTAATCAGTAAACCCAACATTATTTTATTTCAACAAGCTATATAGTATGCTCTTTGTTATAGGTCCGTCATCGTTATTCATAATATTATTGTGTTTACTTATTTCTACAATCTCATAGGCATCTAGTTGCCTGTTGTTGTTAACTTGTCTAACTAATCTTAATGAACTGAAGTCTTTGGAATGGTTTTGTTGCAAAATATGATGGGCGACTGCTGATTTTTCAGGTCTTCCATATTTTAAGTGTGCTATGTGTTCCTTATATCTTACTTTAATAGATCTTTTGGTCTGTCCATAATATTTTGCATCGCAGTCCTTACATTAAATTTCGTAAATTCCAGACTTTTCCGAATTCTCGACTTTGCCTTTTGGACTTCCCAAAAGGCTCTGTAGTATATGACTTGTTTTAAAAACCACCTTCATACCTAGTTCTTCAAAAATCTTAATCTTAGCCAAAGTTCCTCGTATATTGGTGGTATGGAACTAAGATGTATTTATCTTGGTTTTTGTCCTTTCTGAAAGTCGAGATTTTGTTCATTCTTAACCTAAACTTTTTCTTACTTATTATGTCATCTACAATACCCCTCGAGAAACCGTTAGTGGCTGCTATTTCCTGTATTGCACGTCTTTCTTTTGTGAACCTATCATGCGTTAGAGGGAAAGTCAAAAGACGATGCACTAAAAAATTCAACCCAGCACGTTTGTGCTGTCCACAGTGATGTGAACTGTCAGGAATATACCTGTACGTGCTTGTTTCTTTTCTAAATATATCGTATTCTAACCAAAACGTCAAGAAATGGTAGTAAATGGTAATTTCCCTTATTTTCTAACTCATACGTGAATTTTATTGATGGACATCTATTATTTAGAATGGAAACAAAGTCGTCAATATTCGATTTTTTGGTATGGAATATCGGGAAAATATCATCCACATACCTTAGCCAAATCCTAGGAAAATACTTCGACTTTTCTGTGGTTTCCATTTCAAATTTGCTCATGAACACCTACCTGGCAGTACTGTTAAATGTAAGGACTGCGATGCAAAGTATTATGGACAGACAAAAAGATCTATTTAAAGTAAGATATAAGTAACACATAGCACACTTAAAATATGGAAGACCTGAAAAATCAGCAGTCGCCCACCATATTTTGCAACAACATTCCATAGACTTCAGTTCATTAAGATTAGTTAGACAAGTTAACAACAACAGGCAACTAGATGCCTATGAGAGTGTAGAAATAAGTAAACACAATAATATTATGAATAACGATGACGGACCTATACCAAAGAGCATACTATATAGCTTGTTAAAATAAAATAATGTTGTTGGGTTTACTGATTACTACATAAGGACACATTGCAAAAATAAATTTGGATAGGCAATATTGTGAAATTATTTTTTGTAAAGCTGAAAATTGTTTCATATAAACATATACTGTAAAATAATAGATAAGGCAAAATTGTAAAATTAATTTAGGATGGTATACCTGTATGGGTGGTACGCCCGGATGGTTTACCTGTATGGGATACCTATATAGCATAAATAGGGCTAGCTCGCATTAGTTTCTAGTTTTAATCTTCCTCTTTGAAGATGATCACTTGGTGATCGAAACACGTGTCGAGGTGTTAAAAATAACGATTTGGTGTTTGGAAAAAACTCCAGTAATATTCGTAAGGTATTATGCTTCAGGCGATCATAATTGAACAGGTATCTTCTGTAGAAGTTTAGGTAATTATTTTGAGGGAGTCTCAATCATGGTTACCTGTAGTATATAAAAATTAATGTAAGACCAACTTGAAGTATTCAAATCACTTGACAAAGCTACTGCACTTGAATAATTTTTTTTGACAGTAGAAAATTGCCGAACACGCAAAACATTTCCAACTTTTTTTCCTCTCACCAACAAACTGAACACGCTAAACATCTAAAGCTGTAAAGATATGTTCGAAACGAGTCTACCAACACTAAACAATTAAAAAAATCGCTAATTGAATGTCCATAGTCCACGTATGTCTTGGCAAACAGGAACAGATGACACTAATTTGAACACTTCACTACAAAAGTGTAAATCAATGCATGGGATCTTCTTTAACAAAATTGAATACTAGGACTTATTTTTGAATCACCAGACCTTTCTTTTTATTCCTCAGACAAAGTGGTAAGTAATCAGAAATGGGTCCTTTTTCGTTTAGTCTAAGTATATTTTTATATTATTACTCTAAAGAATATTTCGGCCCTAGTCATTTTGTATTTCATTCATTTCTTTACCATCGAACGTCTAATACATTTTTCCCTATTCACAGATGATAATATTTATGATGATAATGATAATTAGGCCCTCAGAGTGCTTCATTACCACCTTCGACACTCCCACAGTATTGACGAGACACCGCTGTTGCCTTATGCTCCGAGGAATATTGAATCAGTTGTGGAGAAAGAGAGGTGCCAAATTTATTGAAGTTACCCATCCTCAGGCAGATACAAGCTAGTAAGCCTGATGTATTCCTCCTCCATCAACAAAGTAGGATGAAATTCGATAAGGAGTTTCCTGCTCCGAGTGAAGCGAGTATCATGCAGAATGAGGGGGAAAATCGGGTGGAGTATCGAGTGGTTGTTCTGATTATAGCAGTCCCACGTGGAATGTTGCTTGCCTTCACTACTCTTGACAGAAATCTTATAGCAGGGGAGCCCACGATGCAAAATGGGGATTTACTCGAGCGTCATTGAGACATATTAGGTTGCAAAGCTTAGATGATAAGAAGAAAGAAATGTTATATAATATATACCTTTTCATCGGTGGGGGAAGATGCTATAGATTTTTAAATATGTAAAAAAATACTGTTGAATGCACATACTCGAGCGCGTCAGATATTGATAGCATCAATGTCCTACGTATTTTTAATAATGTTGGTATGTTAATCTGATCGTTTGCATGATGTGGGATTAAGTGGGGTACGTAAGGGTTAAAAGTGAAAAAAAAATTAATCGATCGCGTCAGATGTTCTAAGGGGGTGTTAAGTGCAACAAAAAAAAGCTCTCATTCAATAATCTGACGATTTCGATCTGATGCAAACTCGCGGCCATTAATATAATGTGCAAGAAAAAATCGCCATTTTGAAATACTCAGATTAAGATATATATGGTTCATCTTTATGTTTTAGACGTGCTGTCTCATAATCTGACGATTATATAGAGGGACTCGCTTAATCTAACAAAAACAATATTTTTTTAAAATTTTCCTTTAATTCATTGAACTCAATTAATTGAAAAGCCCAGGAAATAGCATGCAAATAAATAAGCGTATGTTTTTTAAGTAGAATACTTGTATTTATAAGAAAAAAATTTTTTTAAAATGCTCAAAAAAATTTAAATTTTCTATAATCAATTGATTAATTGATGAAGAAAAGAGACATTAAACTTGATACGTTTTTTATCATTTTTATTTGTAACTAACGTTACTGCAGTTTCGTCCAATAAGGACATTTTCAAACATATATATTGTATAAGTTTGAAAATCATCACGAAATAATTTTCTTCAAAATAAAAAAAATTAGCTACGCTTGAGAATGTCGAAATGATGTTATTTTTTCACAACTTTGCTGCCCTCCCCTTTCTTTACGTCACTCTCAAATTGTCAGATTACCTACTAGAATATACACTTTTTGTCAGGTAATTAACTCACCGTACCTTAATCTGACGCTCTCGAGAATTTCTGATGATCATTTTTTTTTACTAATCTAATCCTTTATCCCTCACAGGCGGCCTTATATATGGGGCTCATATTTTGTGGAGGTACTTAACCGGGTACAAGGTATCCCCCTGTATATTAATCTTCTGCGCTTTAGTAAATCTCGAAATCCCCGCTTGGGCTTCCCTATTATTAGCCGGCCAAATGCAGAAGGTTGTCATTCTTGGTTCGCTCTGCTCAGGGCACAAGATTCTCGGATCCAATGACCGCTCATTTCACTGTTGTGGAGGGTGGTTAACGATGCTGGCACGTCATTCTGCATCATCACCATAATAAATGAGTGGTTATTCTTCCACTCAACCAAGAAAAAATAGTTGACGTGAGTGTTTGACAATAAGCTCATCTCATACGTCAAGGGAGAGTGATCCCAAGTGGAATATCGTCCTCATAAAACACAAAATCCAATGAAATTTAAAGATTTGAGGGATATCAGTGTCCTGCCATATTTTTAATTTTTCTCTGTTGCCTTCTGTTCAGTCGGGATTTCGGAAAGGGTAAGCAGTTAACCGCCCTTCTACGTATTGCGGATGATATAATGAAAGCAATAGATGAAAACAAATGTACGGTATTAGTCCTACTAGATTTCAGTCGGGCGTTTGATACTATTTATCACAATCTTTTGTCAAGCCTTTTGGATTATAATGGTTTTTCTGCCAACGATCTTGCATTATTGACGGACTATTTGAAAAATAGACAGCAACTGATTAGTATAGAGAAACACAACTCTTATCTTATATTTGAAATCAGGGGATACCTCAAGGATCCATACTCGGCCCTTTATTGTTCTCTATATATACATCCAACTTACTACAGGCTCTTCACACTTGTCAGGTGCATTTATATGCTGATGATACTCAAGTATACCACAGCTTTCCGGTGAAAATGGCAGAAAATGCTTGTGACATTATCAAATATAAATAGATTTGTTGAATTGGTAACGGACCACTCTTTCTAACTCGTTCGATTAATGACTTATTTATTTTGTAGAAATTCATGTTGAATATAGAATAAAGAAAATACTTTTGTCTATTTTCTACTGTGTTTATTTATTCGTTATGACCGGTTTCGGCTTATAAAGCCATTTTCAAGTAACTACCACAAATTGTCAAGTTGCGTCTTAAATAGTGTGGACAGGCGTTATGAACTTGGGGTCCTTGTACAATTTATTTATTTCAAACGCTTCCAATAAATTCTTCTGCCTTCCTTTGTTACATGTATGAAGAATTTTCATGTTTCCTTTATTTATTGTATGGTTTGTTTCTTTTAGATGTCCATATATGGCTGATTTTTTATCTGATAATACATGTTCTCGGTATCTTATGTCGAAGTTTCTGCCTGTTTGACCTGTATACCCAGCAGCTTACAATTTTTCATTACCAATTATGTAACAATAACAACAAATATTGAATAACATTAACATATAGACTAACGAATTGCACTAAATTAAGTGTTGGAAATGACTTCCTTCGGTTTCAATGCAACCGTCTAGCCGCCGCATTCACTATTGCAAAAATAATTGAAAAACTAGTTAAGAAAAGACGCAACAAATTTCTCCTTCGCTATAACATTATGAGGAAAAATCAATTTGGATTCCAGAGCAACAAGAGCACAGATGATGTAATATTCTCTTTCCTGGTTAAGGTGTATTCCAATATGAATGATGGAGATGCTGCTGCAGCAGTATTTTGTGACCTTTCAAAAGCGTTTGACTGCGTTGATCATAAAATACTGCTACGAAAGCTGAATATCTATGGATATAGAGGGATAACACTACGTAGTCCAGTCATTATAGTAAGTTCACCTCGGAATTCGAGATACCCAGCTGTAAGTCTGTAAATACTTGTATATTGACACCCTTAAAGTCAAAACCTACATATGGTAGGGTGTAAGCAACTATTAAATTTCAAGGTTAAAGGTCACAAAAATCGGTTTTTTGGAAAAATCTCATTTCCTATGGGTTTTTTGCTATTTGTATTTATTATCAATATTGTAGAATACAAAATTCTCTACAAATTTTGTTAAAAAAAATTTTATACGGTGAACCGTTTTCGAGATAGAGGGCGGAGAGAGCGCGGTCATAGCAACAAAAGTTGGGAAAGGTAATGTAAAAACGGAGATATACTCGACTGAAAGTTTTGATAATTATCCTCATTCTAAAAAACATATTTTATTTCTCCACGCATTAAGTGGCTGTGACACAACTTCTGCGCTTTTTAAAAAGGGAAAAAGTTTTTAAAAGTTTTTGAGAAACTGACAAATTTGGATGAACTAACTGCAGCATTTGAGGAAGAAAATTGTTCGGCCCAGAGATTATTAGAGAGTGGAACTCAAACCTTATTGGCAGTCTATAATGCTCCGAAATCTGTGAAAAGTCTCGATCATCTTCGTTATATGCATTACGTCAAGTCTACAAAACTTAATAAACTTGTGCAGCTTTCAAATATTCCACCAACAAGTGCAGCTGCTCATCAACATTTCAACCGTGTATATTATCAAGTTCAAACTTGGAACCCCATGTATGGGGTTGGGCAATGCGAAACTATTTTCTGGAGCCTATCATGACAATTTTACCACCTGCTCCAGAAGATTTGCTAAATACAATTTTCTGCAACTGCAAGAGTGGTTGTGGTTCGCGATGCGGATGCACGAAAGCGGGCTTGCAATGCTCTTTAGCTTGTGGCCAATGTAATGGGCAAGCTTGTCTCAATGCTCTACCATATCAGAGCGACATTAACGAAGATGGAACCTTTGACCCCGAAATCATGGAAAAACTTGAGACAAATGTCGTTGAAGACGATAATGAAGACCAGTTTGAAATTTACCAGCAGCCAAAAGACGACGATGAAGAGAAAGAAGATGATTAAAATTATAAATTGTAGTTTTTGTACCCTTTATTCCATTTCTTTACTTTCAATAAAAATAAATGTATTCAATGATATTTTTTAATAAAAAGATTAATTCATAATTTATTTGTTTTTTTTTCCTTATGTAAGAAGTTATAAATATTAACTGGGCAGGTAAGTGTTGTTAAATAAATTAATACTGAATTAAAAGTAGATAAGTTAGGAAAAAAATGATAAAATATAATATAATAGTTAATAAAAATTGACAAATATTTATAATCATTGATTTATCGATAGTTCATCAACTATATATGGCGTGTTTTCGACCGGAGGCACCGGTTGACCTGAAGTGATGCTGTGACCGCGCGCTCTCCGCCGTCTATCTCGAAAACGGTTCACCGTATAAAAATTTTTTTTAAACAAAATTTGTAGAGAATTTTGTATTCTACAATATTGATAATGAATACAAATAGCAAAAAATCCATAGGAAATGAGATATTTCCAAGAAAAGCGCAAAAAACCGATTTTTGTGACCTTTGACCTTGAAATTTAATAGTTGCTTACACCCTACCATATGTAGGTTTTGAGACAACCTTGAGGGTGTCAATATACAAGTATTTACAGACTTACAGCTGGGTATCTTGAATTCCGAGATTCTTACCTAATTTAAGCTTAAATGACTGGATTATACGGTGGTTTGAGTCGTATCTCAATGGTCGCAGTCAGATTGTGAAAACGATTAAATGTTCAAACGGTATTGAAATAAATACTGGTGTACCACAGGGATCGGTTCTCGGTCCCATATTGTTTCTGTTGTATATTAACGATTTGATGAACATAAGTATATCTGGAAAATTCACTCTTTTCGCTGACGACACTACTATATTGTGGCATAGTAAAGGTATATATATATATATATATATATATATATATATATATATATATATATATATATATATATATATATATATATATATATATATATATATATATATATATGTATATAGACAATGAGACAATGATATACAAAAAATTAAGTCTTGGTGTGATTCCAATCTACTCTCCCTTAATATTTCGAAAACAAATATTATGACTTTCAAATGTTCACTTCAGAATTTATCTGTAGCGAGCGAGAGTTATTATACTGCAAAAACAGCATATCACGCTTTGGTAGAGTCTCACTTAAGGTACGGTATACCTTTTTGGGGTGTGTGTAGCCTTAATTTGCTGTCTGTATTTGTATTACAGAAGAGAGTTATACGATACTTGTGCAAAGCTAAACCTTGTGACTCATGCAGGCAACTGTTTATAGATAAAAAAATGTTGACGGTAGTAGCTCTTTTTATTCTGGAAACAATTTGTTTAATTAGGAAACATCTTGTGAAACTTGAGGTTACCACCCATCACTATACAACTCGTCAGAGCGTACAAAACAATTTAAAATTACCTATTCCTATACCTATTCCTCTGGTCAAGGACTCCTTATTTTACAATGGTGTGAGGATATATAACCATCTGCCGAGTTACACTAAAGAGATGAATATTGATACCAATCAGTACAGAAAAATGATTAAAGAAATTTTGAGTAGTAGACCCTATTACAGTTTGACTGAGTTCTATACCGATCATTTTTAACTTAGCATGTTTTATGTGTATATATGTTTCAACCATAGTTTGTGGTTTTTTATTCAGTGTTTTTATAATTAAGTTTACATTATATTTTATCTATATTTTTATATTCATATGACATTTATGTATTCTTTTATATTTATTCATTAACTTTGTCAACAAGATTTTTTCTTTGGAAAATAAAGTATACATGAAAATAAGATTTGGGCATCGAATTGCTTCCACATCTACTGTATTTTCCAGATCTCAAAAAAAGGTCACCGGTAAGCAATTTCGCTCGAATAAAGAGGTTATTGCTGAAAATGAGGCCTATTTTTAGGCAAAAGATTAATCGTTCTACAAAAGTGGCATTGATATGTTAGAGTGACGCTGGGAAGATTTTGTGGCTCTTGATGGAGATTACGTTGATGAATAACGACAATTGGGAATGTTCTTCAATTTGGGTTATTACAGCAAATGCAAGTTTGAACAAAATAAAGTTGAGTTCAATTCATGAGTTTTTCAAATTCACTTCGAAAAGTATTCAAATTGATGTTTCAAATGTTGGGTTTTAATTTTTAAAGGGATTTGTTTCTAATTCACATATTGGCAACAGCGCCTAGAATGCTAGATCGGAGTTCAGGTTGGTAGTATGCTAGAAGAAGAAGAAGAATCATGTCAATAGTGTCAAATTAAGGCAAAATATAAATTATAGTTCAATGCCACCTCCACAAGCCACATAAACAACAGTTGTTTTGTTATTTATTTATATAGAGAAAGATAGGTTAGGTGCACAATATGTCTCAGAATGTCTCGGAACTCGGAACATAAGTAAACAGAACAGCACGCCTCTGAAATATGTCATCTTTGTTTGTCTCATTCAGGTAACAGATTCATTGTTCTTTATTAGCTATAACCGATGTTGCCAAATGGCGAAATAGAAACGAATCCCTTTGAATGTTGAATGCATTATTTCATTCCTCTTTTTCAACTATTTAAATAATTTTTTAAAAGAAAAGGTTGAAATGATAAGTTTGAAATGCGTTGTTTTAGAGCTCTTTTATGAAAACTACTTGATTTTCGTCAGGAGGAACATTCCCCATTGTGAACAAATTTCCTTCTTGGGCCCAGATAGTTTCAGCCCATGTGTTAAATAACAGAGTTCAGTTTAATTGGCTTATAACGTCCTGATTTCAAGCAGAAAATTCAGTAAACAGCACAGGACCTAAAATGGCACCTTGAGGCACGGTAAAAAAATCAGAACAGCTTGCACAGATACAAAATTTCAAGATATTCATAATTTTTCACCTCATTCACTCATTTTCTGCTGTTTTGAAGTTCCTAATCGTATTTGAACATTGAAAAGTAGAGTGTACACCAAGCAAATTCTGCAAATAAATATATCAATACGGAAAACGGTTTATCCATCTGATTCAAGAAACTAAAATATATTCTTATTTCAGTAGCAGACGCTACAAATCCGATTTCAAGTTTCAATAGATATTAAAATGATGTTATGAAGAACGTAGCCAAGGATACCGGCCACGCACCATTGATTTTCACGAAATTATTTATCCGGGACTTGACTTGGGAAAAAAGCAAAGTTCAACGAAGAGCTCTTCACGTAGGCGTACCTGGAATCTATTCTGTAATCCTGAAATTATCGACAAACTGTGGTAGGTAGATGAATGTAAATACAAGCAGACGACCGAAATTGTTAAGGGAGTTTACACCCACATTTTGAATATTACTTTTTCTTTCTATCCTCGGGAGACATCAGGGAGGAAAAACATTACATCGAGAAAATATAACATTGAAGAACATCTCACTGCTAGTTGTGAGAAATGAAACAGGCGCGCTCTGTAACTATGCACAAAAATAATAATAATACATAAAGATAATGCAATGGGCTTCTTAACGACAACGACAACGACATAATTACAATTGTTGAAAAAAGTACAAATAACTTGTGACTAAGCTATAAAAAGTAATCAATTGTTGTAGAGTGGGCTAAATTGGACACTTTAGGTTTTTTCATGTAGACCAGAGGTCGGCAAATAGTTTTACGCGGGGTCCGGATACTGTGGGAAAATTTTGACGAGGTACAGAAAAAACAACTGTTAAAAATTAAGTGCTAGATACCCATGTACTATTTTGATTTGAAATCAAATTCTGAATTATAAAACACAAGACCTTAAATTGATGTAAGAAATTACACCGACGGTCTTGAGCCAGTTTTTTATGGCTTGGTTCTTGAGAGAAACAGCAAATTCAAAGTGTGTCTTCTAGGTGGGCGTCCGTTATTCTCGAACGATATTTGTTTTTCAAAAAATATATCTTTGAGAAAGATGTTTCACGTACATATGTAGTAAGACTCTACTCCACACATATACAATATTTATGAGACCAATCGTGCACCATAAAGCCATGATTTACTGTACAACAACACACCGTATGCTAACAACCGAGAGAAAAATTCTTCGAAACATACACAACCTTCCCTACCGTTTCCCATTCAACCAACTACATGACTGCGTCAAACTCACACCTATTAACGTAAAATTCCAGGAACTCCGAGGTCGATGCGTCAACCGAACTCTTAACAGCACAAATACCACTGCCATCGAAGCGGTGTCTACTCTCTGAAAGCTTTGCACAACCATTAGAAGGATCCCGAGAAAGAAGCTCTCGTTTCAGCAAGACAACTAGGAGCTTTGAGAGCGGTTCCAGGACATCCTGGATGGGTTCTCGCTGGCAATCCGGTAGAAAAGACAGCCCCACAGTTCGGAGACACACCTGAACTCTTGACCCGATCCCATCCCAGGCCGCATCAAGCCAAAGCCCCTTCAAAAACCGACCTATGCTGTGTATCTGTACTACCCTAACAACCAGAAGGATGGACCACAACAACCGCACCACGAATCGCGATGCCCAAGGATCAAGAAGAAGCCCAGTAACTCACTAATATACAGTGCGAGTCTCTAACATGGAACAAATTCACTAAATCAAAGGTGTTGTTTCTTTCGGAAATATGCTCGGACACGTCGATTAGTATTTTAAATTCAACAAGTTGCACATGCCTGCGAAATTTCAATTTTTTACTCCTTGTCCTTCAAAAGATATTTAACAAACATTATCTAATTCAGAAAATGAATTCAATTCAATAGTCTTTCTTTAACAAGTGTTCAAAATGTTGTCCATTTACTAACTGACAATACCCTGAACATAACTGAAACTCGTTATGAACATTTCTGATTACTTCGCCGGAAATAAGCCTACACTCCTGTCTTATTCGTTCTTTTAAATGCTCAATATTTGCCGGTTTGGTCTTAAAAACTTTGCTCTTCAAGTAACCCCATAAGAAAAAGTCCAAAGGTGTTAAATCCAGAGACCTAGGTGGCCATTCATAGGGTCTTTTGCCAATCCATCTGCCTGGAAATACATCATTCAGGTTCCTAAGGACAGGTCTTGCAAAATAAAGAGGCGCGCCGTCTTGTTGAAACCAGATGTTTCTATTCGGGACGTCAGCTTCTATAGAACAAGGGAACAAAATAGCCAAATTTGGAACTAGGTCCTTCTGCAAGAATTCTAAATATCTTGCTCCAGTAAGATTTCCTTGGAAGAAAATCGGTCCTAGTACTCGATCACCAACCATCCCTGCTCAAACATTGACTTTTTCTGGATGTTAAGTGTGGCCTTCGCTCATCCAGTGTGGGTTTCTGTCTGCACAATAACGACAATTTTGACAATTTACCACACCATTCAACATAAACGTTGATTCGTCAGAAAATAGAACTTTTTTTTTTGTACAACATTCCTGTCTAGTAGATCCATCATTTGTTCGCAAAACTGGAGTCTTCTATCTGGATCATCTTCGGTGATTTCCTGAAGGGTTGTTAGTTTATATGGATGAAATTTTTCAGCTCTAAGAACTCTTGCCACTGAAGACTGACTAATTTCGAGTTCCCTAGCTATCTGCCTAGTGGGGAGATGGAGATTTTCTTCGACAGAGAGAAGAACATTTATTTTGACCTCTTCACTGAGCGCACTCCGACGATGATTATTTGACATATTTGAATTGAATTACTATTATGATCGGATATGAATCGAACATTGCCCTGCTGAGTTCTCCTAACTGGCGACACCAACCTAAGATGGCTTGTCACGGTAATATGTAGCTTTGTCGTGATGGACTTCCTTTCTTACGGAGTCGTGGAGACCTTTATGGACTATGAAGTAACCACAGAATTCGACCCTGTATCTGACCTGAGTCAACTGTTCTTTCTGTAGCACCGGGTCAAATGCAAAGTCTCCCTAGTTGTCTAACTCTTGACCCTGTTAACAAACTCAGGAGTAGTTCAGCCAGGAAGTGACTGATCGCCTCCTGAGGCAGAAGCTGAATCTGCCTCAACAGAGGAAACAAACTCCCCCTGAACAGGTCAGCAAACACCTACGATCAAACGATGATTCACGCAAATCAGAGGCAAAAAAACCGGCATGGCGGAATCTAATGTATCGTCATGTATGATACCACTATATGGTAAGGTTGTTGCGAGTATCGAGGTGGTAATATTGCATCTGAAACACACAAAAACCTCAATATTGATCAGTCAACTGAAATCTTTTCAATATTATGGACGCTGTAGCAGATTTTCCAGAAGATGGTCCACAGGTACGATTCTAGAGTTGCCTGAGCTGCCTGAGCTGCCAGGGCTGCAGCCTTCCCTGCAGCCATGAAAGGTTGCAAAGAACTAATTGGTAAAATATGGTTGCTTGGGAAGCCACATGTTTGTGTTCCTTACCTACCTGTCGAAGGTGATATCGCCGATACGGTCCTCACTAAATTAATGAAAATGTACCATGGACTGTCAACTTCGGAGTGGATTATTCTTCACAAGGAAATTCAGCCCTAAAAGATCACTCACGAAATAAAGTAGTCGGCTTCGTTAAGAAGCTATATTCTTTTGGTCGAATTTGAAAAGATGTGAGCCACAATAAACCTCCTAGGTTTGCAGTGGATGGTTGAATAAACGAACTCAGTTTCAACATACCTACATATCTATTGGACATATTTCCGGAAAATGGATAGGTATCCATTTAACAGTTTCGTGGCCCCCACGTTCACCGGATTTCACTCCGTTCGATTTTTACTCTTAGCATAACGATATATTCGGAAATAATACAGAAGGTGTTATCTGTGTGGAAAATAATGGACACTTGTTTGAACATCTATATGTTTGCTATTTTGTATTAACCAATTTTTCGATGAAACCTTTACTGAAAATTTCACAAAACCAGCTATACTAGTTGTACAGACACGCCTGAAGAAGTTGTTGTATAGTTGTTGCGTTATTGAATAACTGTTTAGTGAAAATTTCACAATAAAGTTTTTCTTAAACAAAGTATTGTTTAAATATGTTATCATGAATTCATTATAATGATTCAACATAATAGTAATAATAATGTTTCTTCACCATTTTTGATATACTTGGGTATATAAGGTAAGTCACTTGTACCAAAAGCTAGTAAAATATAAAGAGAAAGAGCGAGCGAGGATATATATATCAAAATTATTCATATCTTTTATCCCATTATTAATGACAACGGAGATTGGGAAAAAATTTGTTAGTTAACAATTGAATAACTTTTTGATTGAATAACAGTCAAGAAGATACTAGATTTTTTTCAAATTTTTAAAATGACATTTTATGTTATAAAAAAAATATTTCTTTTGATAAACTCTCTTTAGGGACAGCGCGCGCATGCCGTAACAGCCGCGCCGAACCCTATTTTCAACGTCAAATTAAAATTATAAATAATGGAGATCGAGTTTCAAGAGTCGGGACTTTTTTATCGAAATTTCCTCCTCTTTAACGAGCAGCTTTTTGCAAAATTGCTCAAATAATAATATTTTTTGAGTTATTAACGAAAAACTAATACAATTTTTTTTAAATCTTATTTTGTTAATAACAATTGCAATTTTTTACCTGCACCAAAATCCATCAAAAACATTTTTCTAGAGGTGATTCCGAAACGAATGAGGTATCGCTCATCTTTTTAGGACCTTTATCCCTATTTTTCATGTTTTTGAACTTGTTGATTAGACTACATAGCAAATTCATAATGAATACACACTGCATAATCGAAACACCCTGTATCTGGTCGTTATCGATTCCGACAAGCTATTTAACGCCCTCGTCTTTGAATTTCGTTTCGCATGCGTCTCTCTTATGTCATAAATTACAATTTTGTTGAAAAATTTCTCTCTTTACTACCAATGAGTTTTATGTTGATATGTGCGACGAACTGAACTGAAACCCTTGTCGAAAGGAGTGTTATTAAAGGAAATCTGTAAGTAGACAGCCAATCAATAATATACAAGATAATTAACTTTTCAATGGGAAATAACCTATTATTCACATTGTGAGATTTTATATCTCACATATCATAGTGAGTTTTCACCTTCGGTGTCAAAATTAAGGATCTGAAAGTAAGTTTAGTGACGTAAAATATATCATTGAGGATAATGATACAGCTCCTTCAGTAAAAATTCAAGGTCATTAAGAATTATTTGGCGTTAAAGTAATAATACGACGCCAATTTTAATATATTAATCTGCATTGTTTGACAGCTCTTTTGATAGTTTCAAATCCTCCCCATTATGAGTATAACATGTGCTTAAACCTCTCACAGGGTCATTCTATAACAAATCAAAACATTCAAATGAAAAAATTAATTTTTACACTCCAAATTCCATGGAGTAAGAAATATGTGAATTTCAATTTTTTTGGGAAAGAACGTTTTTGGCTTTCTACTACTCCATCTGATACAAAAAAAGGGATGAGAGAATCTTCCAAAGAAAGGAAGGAAGTAATCAATTCGAAACTCTATACATGAATGTGTAGATCATGCAAAGAAGTAACTTTCAGACACAAACTGAAAGAAAGTCCTCCTGAAACAGCTACTTTCATATAAACATTGAATTACACGAAAGAAAATAATTCTTTCGAAACAAATACTTCTATATGATTTATATCTATATGATATACTTTCAATTTTTTCATGCCAACATAATTTTAAGTTATCTTTGTTACGACTTTCCAAAAAACACCCAAAATCGCTTCCAAGGTATTTATTCAAATAGTAGTGGTTCGTCTCTTATTCAACCTGTAGACTTATCCAAGAAGATAAATGTCTCCGAACTGGATATAATAATGTCAGGTCAAGCAATTCCGCTTTCTGCTTCGATAAGTTTGTTGGGGGTTAAAATGGACACCATACAACCAATATGTCTTGGCACAATCATGTCGCTGGAATTGCAAAAGCTACTTCTCGAAAGCTTGGAACACTGTTCCGAACCAGAAAACTGTACACACCTCAGCAACTTTTGATGCTTTATAAAGCTCAGATAAGACCTTCTTTGTAGTATTGTTCTCATGTATGGAGGTCTGCCCCAAAACATACCCTGAAGTTGCTGGATTCCATCCAGAAAAGAGCCATCCGCCTGATTGGAGACGCGAACATCACGTGCAACCTTGATAGCTTACAACATCGAAGAAAGGTTGGAGATTTGTCTCTCTTCTATGGATACTTTCACAGGAAATGTTCAAGTGACTTGGCACATTTGATTCCACCAAGAGTTGTAGGTACATATCAGAAATACGCGACGAACTGTGGCTGCTCATCGTTTCGAGGTTCAACTCAGTACACCTCGAACTCTACTGTTTGAGAACTCTTCCATTTGGAAAACTGCGTTTATGTGGAATATACTTTCTGAGAACGTTTTTCCTAATGGATCCAAAAAACAAGTTTTTATTTAAGTGCCCTAAAAAGATCAAAATAAAATTTTAAATCACACTAATCACATTCATTTATGACTAGAAGAAACCTCTACGTATTCAGTCAGATGAAATTTAAATTAAGAAACATTCTGACAGATCAACTAGGTACTGCAATAAATTTCAAATCTAATAAATCCTATGTGTGCAAAAAAGTTATTCAAGGTTAAAGTTCCACGTTTTCAGCATTCACGACACTTTTATTTAATTACAAACATTATGAATTGCTTACAAGTTTAGTAGGTGCCCACCTAATTACAAAATTTCAATTACAAATTGAAATTATCGCGACAAGCTTTTATTATAATTTCAATTCTGTAAAGTCATAAATGAATGTGGTTAATGTGATTTAAAATTTTATTTTGGTCTTTTTAGGGCACTTAGATGAAAGCTTGTTTAAAAAGTTTTTTTATCATTATTTTATTTTATATTTTTCAGTTTCAATCGGTAGTTATCGATCAATACGAAAGTCCATCTATAAAACGGAGAGTCCTTCAACAGAAAAACTTAAGGAACGGGAAAAACTATTATTAGGATAAACTATATTCTTATAAAAGAATTAGCTTGTTATATTTCTCAGTCTATTCATTTCATTGATGGCGTCATTATTACATGACCGAGTCCCACTTAATTTCGAACAGTCTAATTCTTCTATCAGGATGCCTTTGACATTTCAAGTTAAGTTTTTCATTTCATTTCAATTTCTCTTTCTCTAACCTTCTTTTCCTTTGTGTTGATGTTTCTTTATTTCCCATGAGTACCGAAGAAATATTTGTCAACCCTCCCAGAGCTTCGTTTAGCAGGGTAAGATGTAATATACACTCTGATACCACTCAGTCCTCGGCACGAACTCACCTTGATAATTTGGTGAAAGATGCGCCACTTTTTTCAGTTTAGAGCTTATTCGTGCCTGACGAAACACCGTTCCAGGTTTGATTTTGGAGTTTTCCTTCTCCTAGACGGGTTGCAGACCAATGCTAATGACGCCCATCTCACCAAATTACACAAGTCATGATATTGCTTACATTGATTGATGGACCCTCTTACTCTGGGAACTTAGAGGTGGTAGATAATAATATTTTTTTACAATGCAAATAAATATGGGTTCTTACAACCTACAACATCATTTATTGTCTTCTTTTTAAAGTCGGGAAGTAGGTATTTAAAGGTAAAAGCTCGATTTAATTTTTTTCTAGAAATATATCTTTTCATTGAAGCCAACCCTGGATGTGGCATCTATTTCATGGTGTGCCTACTAACTGCCTATCATAAACGTATGCGTATACAAAATTTCGTGTCCCTGCTATTTACCTCTGAGGGGATCTCTTGTACGGAGCCGATCCTGGCAGCAGCATCAGGTCACGTTTATGATTGACATGCATTGTTATCGGTTCTGGACCAGCAAAATTTCAGGTCAATCGGTTACCGGGAACTGGGTCAAATAAAACTAGCAAGATTTGTGGACATACATACAAGTCAACTTAAATAAAAGCTCTTAATTAATTAAAAACATATATAGGGACTAATTATATGGGTACGTGTCGGAGTGAGCATGTTTCCGATTTGAAACGTTTTGAATGTAATCATTGATCGAGTAGAAACAGCGACTCAAAAGGAATTCCTTCGAGTGGTTCAAGAATTTCACAATACTCAGTTTTCTCAAATCCTCAGATAGAGTATTATGAATATTATAATTTGAAGAATTTTTTTGAGATTTACTCAGACGAAAACGATTTGATCATATATTGTTCGCATCCCTTGTATTGAAATTATGAATGTCCGAATGTATCGCCAAAAATTTGTCTTCTTGTGGATTTCAAGAAGGACATAAAAGAGATACAGAGATGTGAGCGAAATAAAGGTTGGCAATGAAGCCATATCAGCTACCAGAAAACAATTCCATAACTCCTATTTGAATGAACCAGAGAGAAATATGTCATATTCAATGTAATGTTACTTGTTATGGTTTTCAACTGACGAAGAATGAAAATAGATGTGGACAATTTATTCAAAAGAGAAATAAATATGTGAATTCCAAGATAGGCCATTGACTATGAAAAGTCCAAGTTTTTTTAACAATCTCGTGTTCAGATCTGTGAGGATACTTTGAGAAAAATGGCATTCATATTTTACCACTATTCAATTTAAGTTTGTACTTTGCAAACCAATGGTCAGATCTTTCCCTTGCCTTTTCATGAGTTCTCATCAGGTCCGTCATATTTTCTTCTGAATATATAGAATTAGTACCATCAGGAAAAAAAATCGAATTATAGTTGTCCATATATTCATCAAGGTCATTGACATATATAATGGATAATTAAGGTTCTAACACCGATCCTTGGGGAACACCGTGTGTGACATGTGTTAACTCTGATGTACTATTATGTATCCAGTAGCTGCAAAATAGCATTTACTAATATTTATTACGTTCATCCTTAATATATACAGTGGTAAAAATTACAGTGATGACTAACTTTCTTATCAACTTTTTAAACATCTTTTGTTTTGTCGCCCACAAAATACAAATTTGTCGGAAATTGAGAAACATTTTTTCAATAAGCCCAGCAATAAGCTGGGCTTGAAAGTAACTAAAATTGCAAAAAACTTGACAAAAAATTGACAAAACCGTGTTTTCAAAAAGGTCAACAATTTGTATCTCGAAAAAGAATGATTTTTCGATAAACATTTTATTGGAAAAAGTTGTTTATTTTGACGAGATCCACCACATACTTAGTTTTTGTAATGTTCTCAGCAACTTCACTCAACGCCCTAGGAGCCAAGTAATGTATCGATATAGAAAATTGTAAAGTTTTCGAAAACGATCACCTTCAGTGTTGTTGAAGTGTACCTTTTTTACTTGGGAAAAAATGTGGGAATCAGGTTTTTTCAATGAAAAGTACCAAAAGTTTACTGTCGAAGGGCAATTTGAAATAAATAATGACAGCATACGCAGCGCCCTCTAGATGTTACATGAAAATCAATATGAAATTATGATTTCCCACGTCAAAAAAACCCCGTGTACCAAATTTCCTGCAAATAACTTTTTTTTAACAAACAAAAAAAATTCAATTTCAACACTCTGTATCTCCGAATCGAAGACTTTTTTTTTAATTGTTTCAGGAATATGTCTCAGTTGAATATTTTAACGTATTTATGTTACATTCTACATTAATTATTATTACATATCGAGTCATCTTGTAGCTGTCAATTAACTTTCCCAATTCATTATTCACTCCCGATAATGCTTCAAACTTTCTGTAAAAATTTATTCATAAATATTAGCGCGATAACAGATAAATTTCGTAAAAATGTTTCATCTCAAAGACAATATAAATGGAATCTATCACTTAATGAAATCCAGCAAAATTCCGTATCAGACATCAACACCACTCAAAGGTTATCTCCTTTTCTAGGGTACAGTGCCGGAATATATAAATCCGTAGAATTCTAGCCTACCTAATCAGTTGGAAGCTACTACAATCATGATAATGATTGGAAAGTTGGCTGTGCTTTTGGTAGTGTTTTTTGTTTTAACAATTGCCTCCAGTGACGTACTTGACAACGAAGTGAACGGCTGCAATTTGCCAACTGAACTCAAAGCCGAGATCGCTTCTTATGGCCCGACAGTGAACAGAATCATAGATGCTCTCACGAATGGCAAGTTCAAAGGGGGTGTTTACAATGATCTGGCAAATTTTGTGGATAAGTTTGGAGCCAGGTTGTCCGGGACGAAGAATTTGGAGAATTCAATAGATTACATGTTGGATTTGATGAAGAACCGCAGTTTGGAAAACGTCCATGGTGAACATGCTATGATTCCTCATTGGCAGAGGTAAGTATTGTAAGAAATGGATGAATATTGTTATGTGAGGAAGTTACAGCTTGTCTTATCTAGGAAGAGACTTGAGAATCATCTCTCCCCCTCTCTCTCTCCCGCTCTAATAGTCTTCTAACGAACGCAAATCTAGTGGGCCGGACCATAACGGAATTCATAAAGCTCTTCCTACATTCGACAAGTTATACCAATATTATTCTTGATGTTTATAGATGTTCATGCCTTCAAAATTGAAAGAATGTCTTCAGAGTGAATCAAATATGGAGAGCAAATAACTATATTTTCAGAAATGTTACTACGTCCAGTATACCGGACGTTGTTAATTTTTTTGGTATAAAAATTCAACTTCTATTTTCAGAAAAAGTAGTCATGTTTTATTCAAATTTAGTGAATATATTGTCATATTTTTGGCTTCACTCAATGCTAACAGTTTTTTAATTAACACGCTTTTATTAGCTTAACATATATGTTTGTATGTTTGTTTGTAACTCTGCTTGCTTAATCTATTCGCGGGCAGATGACGCTGTACGTAACCTCTTTGATATATCGACATTATTGCTTGATCTATTCGCCGGCAGATGGCGCTGTACGCAACCTCCTAGATATAATTCGAACTCACTTCACATGTATTTACACTCACTTTACATTTGAAAAATGTATTTATTTTCATTAACACGCGCACCTGCGCGCACACGCGCCTATTCTGGCCTTCCCCATTATCACAAAATGTAAAGGAGGTAGATTCAGGAGTGTCTCCAATACAGCTGTTAGGGTAGTTCTCATTGCTTCCGTCATTCCCAAACATGCAAGTCTTTGCACCTTGCCTAGTTTGTTGATGGCGGTCGCCTGCTTCATCTTTAGTCACCAGACCAGAGATGCGTATGTTATCATGGGTTTAACCACCATCGTGTATAGCCGATATACCATGTCTGGTTTTAGCCCCCATGTTTTTCCATAGGTGCGTCTGGCGAACACCAGTGCTACCTCCGCTTTCCTCTTTATCCTGCCCAAGTGTTGGCTCCAGGTCAGTTTGGAATCTAGGATTACTCCTAGATATCTATCCTCCCCCGACACTTGTATTTCTTCACCTCGGAGTTTTAGAGGTCCGATACCCTCCGTTTTAGTCCTCTTGGTGAATGCTACTATGGTCTTGTTATAATGTTCAAGTCCTGCTGCATGCATCCCTTCACTACATTATTGTATTTACCCTGGACTAAGATGACTAAGTCAGTTGCATAGCCCAGTGCTTTATACCCATTATGTTCCAAGAGACATACCTGACCTTTATGCATATTGGTCTCGATGTAATGGTCTGATAGCCAGTGATATGTCGCTGATATGCCTGTCAAGTAGTTTTTCTAGCGT
The DNA here is from genome assembly GCF_025532065.1 of Leptinotarsa decemlineata. Taxonomy (NCBI): domain Eukaryota; kingdom Metazoa; phylum Arthropoda; class Insecta; order Coleoptera; family Chrysomelidae; genus Leptinotarsa; species Leptinotarsa decemlineata. The sequence continues at coordinate 4,453,943 of NW_027412578.1, forward strand.
TTTCAACGCAAATGACATGAGACTAATTGGTCTCAAAGCCTTTGCCGAGTCATGTCCGATTTTTCCAGGTTTCGGAATGAAGGTGGCCCTGATCAGTCTCCAAATTTTTTATATATGTCCCAGTGCTAAGCTTGCCCTGAGAATTATACACAATTTTTTGAAAAGTACTTCCGGTCCATTTTGAAGTATTACTGGGTATATGCCATCCGGTCCCGGCGACTTATAGGGTGGAGATGAATTTACAGCCCATTTGATTTTCTCCATATCTATCACCTTCTTTGTCATTTGCCAGCCTGCCAGTTGCCAGTTCTGAATTCGCCCAGGACTCCGGTGTTAGATTTGTAATTTCTGACCCGGGAAAGCTCTCTGGTAGTCTCTTCTCCGGTTTTTGTATACTCCTCCGTATTTGTTTTCAGATCACTTATTGAGACCTGAGGTTTCTTCGAGAGTATTTTGTAGAGCCTGGCACATGCTTGGGTCTGTTCGACCTCCTCACATTGCCTTCTCCACGTATCTCTCTTGGATTTTCTCAGGACTTTGTTATACTCAGTTAGGGCCCTTCTGTATTGGTCCCATGAACCTGATTTCCTTGCGTCTTTGAAGGCTTTTCTAGTTTTTTGTCTCATCCTCGCCAGATCTTCATTCCACCAGGGCACATTCCTGTTTGATCTCTGATTTACTATGGAACAATGTTCGTTGTACGTAGAGATGATAGCTCCCTGTAATCGATCTGCTGCCAACTCTAGGTCTGTGGAATCTCTGATGTCAAAATCCATGAGGTCTAAACAGGTTTCCAGGTCCACCGTATTTTTTCCGGTGTTTTCCGGGGATTTTGATATGTTAGGATCGAGGTCTGAATCCCTCCGACTTCAAAGTTTATGTTTCGATGGTCTGAACAACTTTCCTCATCGGACACATTCCATTTCCGAACATAGTTACTTATAAATGTAGTTCCTATCGTTACGTCTATCACTTCACTACGTCTCGCATTCATGAAAGTAGGTTTATTGCTTATGTTCAAAATGTCCAAGTTATTTGCCATGATAAACTGTAGTAAGTGCTCACCTCTTTTATTGGTATTTGTGCTTTCCCAGGTTAGGTGGTGTGCATTGGCATCACAGCCAATTATAAGTTGTAGTCCCTCTGCTTGGCATGCCCTAACCAACTCCTCCACTTCCCTGATTGGTGGTGGTTTCGGACTGACCTTTACGGATGATTATGCATGTTCTTGGGGCCTCTGAGGTTCTGTTATAAATTAACTCCCCTCTGATGCCCCCCAATCCCATTATTTTTCCCCTGTATACCCAGAGTTCTTTTATGAGAGCAATATCAAACCCCCCCATCACTTTGGCAAGGACAGCCGAGGCCTCCTTACTGTGTTGCAGGTTTGTTTGTATCACTCTCAACATTGCTGTTAAGGAGCTTGAAGGGGGCCATGCCCAGCTTGTAGTAGGCTTTAAACATGTTCCCCTCCAAGGTCCTGAAGGAACTTTCATTCGTGGAGTAGGCCAGGATTTCTCCTTCCTCTTCCACTTTTCTGCTCCTGAGGATCCAGTTTTCCACTTCCAGGGCAGGATTCTGCTTACTAAGGCGTGTCTTAACTGTAGCCTCCTCGTCTTTTTGACCCGGAATGAAGGCTAGGACTCTTGATCTCTTCGGGAGTTCGTTGGCCTCGACCACGGTCAAGTCCGCCCCCTCCCAAAGATTTCCCAAGTTTCCAATGCTGCCTCTGAGCCATTCTTTTGTCCCTTCATTCGCACAGGTTTTTCAATGGTTTTTCAATCTATGTTCCCGCAGCTATTTTCCGTGCTTTCATCAGTTTGCGCATTTGCGCACCTGATGGCCTTTTCTTCTGTAGTTCGACTTTCGTCAATCCTGCAGTTATGCTTTCGGCTGAGCTGGTGTTTCCCGCCGTTTGACTATGACTTTCCTGGTCAGGATACCTTCAGGATACTCTGATTTTTTATCTTTTTAGTTCGATGCTCTTTAAAAGCGTGTTTTTTAGTTTTTTAAACTATATTTATTGAATGTTTATTTTGGTTTTGTTTGGTAATCAGAATGTTAGTATTGTTCTATTCCACCATATATACATTAACATTTTCTTAAAATATGTTCAACTTATTTTTATCTTTTAATACCTCTTAAAGAAATATGAAGCCTAGATTGCAATATTTTTTGAAGTCATTTAGGAAACACACATTTATTGGGAATTGATTGAGTTTGATTGATTGATGAGGATTTTCTCCTATCAGGACTTTGTAAAACTCATATTATTCAATTGTTATTCGCTTTTATAAAAGTGGTAAAAAATAAGTTTCAATTATCTTTTCTTCATTATGATCTCCTACTACGTAGTAACGGCTACATCAATTCAATGTTTTCTCTATTGTTCTAAATATAATAATTTTTTCACAATTTTTGCGATAAGCTGAGGTATGTGATGCATTTTCCAAATCATGAAACAGATTAGATTACTCTCGTATTGTTTGTGACCCCAATATATTCTGATCACCTCCATCTGAATTGTTTCAGTTAATCTGAATTTTTATCCCTGACACTATCTACGTTCAATGATAATGAATTTGGTAGATGTATGTATGTATGTTCGTGCCTCTTTCACGCCTAAACGACTGAACGGATTTAGATGACACTTTACATAAATACAGTTTATACATCAGAATAGCATATAGGCTACAATTTACAAAGGTTTCGTGTAATTTCGGTTATAATAAAATGATGAGTATTAAGTAAGTCGGAAAAATTCTTGCTCTCTGAGAGCTATCTTGGCGTGTGCTGCCTACCGTTGGAGTTACATGCAGATAATGTACCATAAGATTGTTTATCTTAAATAGTTCTAAATAAAAGTCCGCGATAGCATATATCTACCTGTTATGTGGTAGCACTTTATGCAAAATACTTAGTCATAAATACAATTAAATTGGATACTTTTTTTACAATGTATATTTTAGAATATCTCTCAAATTCTTATAAAAATTGTTACAATTGTCGATTTAAGTATTTAATATAGGTAGGAACTTTGTCTTTTACACTAAGTAATTTGGACAAACTGTTTGAAAGTTATCACGATAAGATTAATTTGGCGCAACACAGTAAGCCATTGCGCGTCGCATCTACTGTAAGACGACTCGGACGTAGAAGAGCGGTCTAAGCAATGAAGCGTCATCGCCTAGAATGTGACCCGAATGCAGGCAGACGCGTGGCGGTTGACGTCGTTGGCGGTTGTGTTAGTTTTGCGAATTTCTTTATAGGTAACATAATTCGATTGTTGAAGCTATTCATTACTCAGTGCAGTTGGCATATTGTTTCAGTTACTGTATTTTTAAAGTAAAAGTATAAATTACTAACTGTTTCTTGCTCTTATTTTAACGTACAGTCGAAGCTACAGAACTTAGAATCTAGAAGTATGCCGGTAGGTTCTTTGTATAGCGTAAATAAGCATCAAAAAAGGGAATCAGCAATGTTCATCTCCAAGGGGGAAAATGGGGGTTCCAAGTCCTACTACTGACGTTGAAGAAACTTTCACGAAATTACTGCGAAAAAATTGAGCAAAACAATTTTTAGAACATTTTTGATGGAGTGATTTTCTAATGGCAAATCCTGATTCAACATAGTATACCAGCAAGTTTGTTCTTCAAAAATGTCGCCAACCAATAAGAACAATAAGAGCATAATATATATTGAGCAACTGACTGTTAAAACTATTCGTAAGTTGATGAAGAGATACTTCGAAGAATCAAGTTTTGTAATTAATTGGTGACAGTGGGCTTTCCACTCATCCAGATCTAGAGTGATTCCCAAGAATCTTACATTGTGATCAGTATTTGTTAGGGTCACATTGTTCACCATGAAATATACATTTTCCACTCTGTTTTGCCAATTGTGAATACGAGTAACTTCTGTTTTGTCTGTATTGAAGAATAAATCATTGTTATCGAAATAATTCGATATCCATGGCTTACTATTGTGGCACAATCGTTTTCTAATATTTTTTATCTGATGGAGATATAACTAGTAAAATTCATTCGGTAACTACTGAGTCGATGTTATTTACATAGAGTACAAACAATAGAGGACCCATTATCAAACTCTGTGGCACACCCATACTTAGACTGAGACATTCAAAATTAACTCTGTAGATTAAATTTTTTCTATTGACTTGTACTAACAAAAATTGTTTTCTATTTTCGAGAAATAATAATAATAATGTTTATTCACAGATATATCATTATATGCATTTGATAGAGAATTTAGTTGAACAAACAATATCACACAAGTCACAGAAGTGACACATAAATTTGACAGATAATAACAATATAAATAACACATTAATAATAATAATTAAAATATTACATTTTCACAATGACATGTTGAAATATCTCAATCATGAAATGAAAAGTATTGAAATATCTATTAATCAGTTTTTTATAATCAAATTTGATGAAGAAGGTGTAATTAGATCCAAACTAAAACTTTTACAAAAGAATCAACAGTCGAACAGAACGAATGAAACCGGGGTACATAGAAAATATTCTATATATTTGTGTACTAATTTTGCTGTAAGATGTTACTTGTCAATTTTTTCAATTATTTGGTGGATCGCTCTCCGATTCCTCTGTTATACATATCAACTCTCTTTTGAATTTTGATATCGATTGTTGAATTTTTATTTCATCAGGAAGAGTGTTAAAAGCCCTTGGACCCAAAAATTGATGACTTTTCTGGCCTACTGACTTGCTCATTATCGGTCGGACAAATTTGTTTTTTCCTCTGGTAAGATACGTATGATCCAGATTGAGAAGGTCAATTTTTTTTGGAATACTGCAATATTCACCTGTTCAAAGTATATTTGTCTCAGATCAAACGTTTTTGTCTCTTTATATACTTGATCACTGGAGTATCTACTATTTTTATTCAGGATGATTTTCAAGAATCTTCTTTGGGATACTTCCAATGCATCAAGGTGTGTTCTTGACACCCCGCCCCATCCGAGAATGCCGTATTTCAAGTGCGGTTCGACAAGACTTTTGTACAAAGTGATTTTTTGATCCTGGTCCAAGTACTCCGTCAGATACTTGAATCTACAATATAAGATGCATCGAAATTTTTCCAATAGATAGCTAATATGCTGATCCCACCGAAGATGTGAATCTATGATGATTCCTAAATATTCAATTTTTTCTTTTGGTTTTATTGCACATTTTGTTAGAGTAATATCAAACGTAAAAAGAAATGCATCTTGACAGTTAAATGGTAGGTAGTGTGTCTTTTCGAAATTTATTGATAAGAGGTTATATTCGAACCACATTTTCAATTTATTGAGGTCTGTTTGAATTTTATTTTTCAGGTCATACCAGTTGTTGTCTGTATAAAAAAGGACAGTATCATCAGCAAAGCTTTTTCCACCTTTTTCCACACATAGTAGGTCGTTGAGGTATATTGTGAATAATATTGGTCCTAGTACAGTTCCTTGGGGTACTCCACATGTAATGGATTTTTTCCGACTCGTTTTCCCTTTGAATTTCAATATTTGCCCTGTTGTCTGTTAGATAATTCTTTAATAATTCATATGATGAACCTCTTATACCTATGTCCTCAAGTTTTCGTAGAAGAATGGAATGGTCAACGGTATCGAAAGCCTTCGTGAGATCTATAAATACTGCTATTGATGGAATACCTTTATCTAATGCATTGTATATGTCTCCAGTTAAGACCTGAATTGCGTCCTGGGTAGATTTTCCCTCCCTAAACCCGTATTGTGTTGTTGAAAGTAATCCATATTTGTTAATGAATTTGCTCAATCTAGTTTTCAAAATTTTTTCTAGTATTTTGGCGAGGTTTGAAATCAAGGAAATAGGTCTTTAGTTACTCATATCAGTTTTATCTCCGCTCTTATAAATAGGCGTGACTACCGACAGCTTAAAGGCAGAGGAAAATTCACCTGTTTCCAGAGATATATTAATTATAATATTTAATGTTTTTTTTATATAGTCTGCTATGAGTTTTAATGTTACTGCCTTCAAACCGTCGATTCCCGGAGCCTTTTTATTTTTCAGTTCAGATATAACATTTTTTATTTCCTGTTCATCCGTCGGATTAAAAAAAATAGTTTTCTCAAGAATTTTTTTATGTTCTACATAAAGAAAATGAAGTGAGCCAACTGACAGAACCCCTCATACCATATATTTCCGATTTTGAAATCAGTTTTTTATGATTAACGCAGTCAAACGCTCTACTTAAATCACAAAGCACCACGGTTGGGCGTCCTGCCTCGTTAACATATTCTAGTAATAATGCAAACTTGGCCGTACTTGGTGATTTTCGTGGATACTACCGAATATCTATATGTAGAGTAGTTGTTTTAACATTAGTGACATTGAAAATTATGAATGTAACTGTAAATCAACATATTCATGCTTTGTTGGATAGCTTCATCTAGCACATAATCATCTGGAATGACATTCTTTTACAATATTGGGTTATGTAAGTAGATAACTCAAAACCACTATTGATTTGAATGACCTTACAAATGAAAATTTTAGTTTTTTTAGTTCGACCTACGTTTATCTGCAAAAATCAAAACTCACGACTATAAAATTCATGGACCAAGATATTAATGTCTAATAAAATTTTCGTGAAAGGCTTCATTTTTACTACTTTTTGATAAGAAAGGCAGAAGTGTTGCATTACTCATCAAATAGAAAGGGAGAGCTTGTGATCACTCGTTCAATATGTGATTTAATTCTGAATCCAATAATGTTTCACTTTCGGAAAACCGTTCAGCCATTCCTTAGTAATTATCATTTATAAATTCAGTTTATTTCAATGAATATTGAAAATGTTCATCGTTCTCCTTCCTACTTTCTGATGATGATCTGGTGATGTCACGTATCGCCTCAAAAATATCTAGAAGTGCCATGTCAGGGGATTCAGTGGGCCATTTCAAGGGACCATTTCTGCTCATCTACCGGTTAGGATCTTTGACAAACCCAAAAGGGTTATCAACTGATGAAACGTTCCAGCAAGATGAGCTATCTTCCCATTACGCAAGTTTGGATTAAAAGTGTCTATATGAAAATTATCGAAACCGGTGGATAGGTAAACGTGGTGCCTTACAAATGCCTTCTCGATAACCTGATGTGACGCTACCAGATGTTTTTGAGGAGTTCACGATATACAAACGCAGTTAATTTCAGAACTCGCGTATGAAAAAAAGGTTGCAACGAAAATGGCCCAGAAACTTTTCATAATGGCAAAAATAAATGTGTCAGAAAGTGAATGGTAAACATTGCGAACATCCATTGGAATAAATCAGAGTCAATTCTCGATTCTTTTTTTTTCAATTATGTTATCGTTTGTTTGTAGATGGTCAAAAGGAATATAAAACTGCTAACCACTCCGAAATGGCTGAATCGATTTCTAAAAGTGAAAAAGTATTTTTTTATTTGCGAATAACCTCATCAAACTTATGGTTATTCGTGGCAGAAAAGATATTTATAAGCAGTCAATACACTGACTACAGAATTATATTTTGTTGGACAAGTTCAGAGCACTGAAGTTATTTATAATCTTGCTAGCACCGTATCAACTTCACAAATGTGGCACTGTGGTGGATTTGCTAGATATATCAAGTATACGTGGGTGAGTCCTGATAGGAGTCAAGTGATCATTACTTTCTTCTTTTGTGCTCCGTAGGTTTCATGGTTCCATTTGGGTTTCCATTCTCTCAGTTTGTATGGCGTAATCTGCCATTCAATGTACTACTTACTCAACTTGAAGTTTTGTTTTATGTTGGTATGATATCTATACATTGTTGTTTCCTGGTTTGTGTTGCTGATCGCATAAAAGCCAGCCCTTTCGTTTCCCGAAATCTCCACAAGTGAAGGGAGCCGAAGTAGGATGATTTCCTTGCTGAGCGTTTGGAGTTCGTAAAACTACTGTTCGATAAGTATTCCAGTTGGGTGTTCAACATACATCCGTTGAAGGAGTTTTAAGGCACTGAAGGAGTCTGAAATTATTGAGACTGTGTCCGATGCACTTGACTTAGCGTAGCGAAGAGCTTGAAGGCAGGCGAATAATTCTCCGGTTAGTATTGTTGCTGTCTCTGGAAGATTGAAGGTGAATGCAACATGGTCAGTCATTACTGCAGCCTCTTCTCCGAAATGAGTTTTGGAAGAGTCTGTGTATATTTCTTCAGGGTGGTCGTATTGGTCCAGGATTTGCCGAAAATTTTGTATGAAGATGTTCTTATTCATATCGTGTTCAGGAAACTGTGATAAGAGAGTGTTTATGATAGGAGTCTGTATGATCCATAGTGGTGCAGATTGGATGCTTATAGGGTACGCGGTGGGAAATGACTCCATTTGTAAAGAACTAATGTGTCGTTGGATACTTTTGTAAAATGGAAGATCAGTTGTTGATTCGTTATTGTGTTTCTGTAAGTGCGAAAGTTTTTAATCGATGCAGCTGCTCCAGTATAAGAGAAATTCAACTGCGAATAATGAAGAACGTTATTCAAATTGACAGTAGAAGCCTTCCTCTGGCGTAGTACTATAAGCTCTTGCAATTATGCGCAGAGCAGAATGACATATTGAATCCCATTAAAATAATGTTCTTCGTTTAACAGAAACATATTCTTCGACTTATCGAAGGCATTCGACATTATTGACCTGGGATTAATCGAAAGTAAATTATATTCCCTTGGTTTTTGTGGAAATTTCTTGTCATGGCTATTTGTCATACATGCGTTTCAGGAAAATATCAGTTGAAATTGAAGAGCATAAATCTGAATGTTATGAGATGGACCGGGGAGTTCCTCAGGGAGCCTCTTATTTTTTTGTTATTCATAAACGATCTACCTGACAATATAGTTAAGATTCAGTAGTTCTATATGCAGATGATACTACATTGGCCATTGGTTCAGATAGTCCTGAAGGCTTACAAAAAAAATGAATAATTTAGCAGAAGAATTCATAAGTTGGTGATAGTGAATGCGGAAAAAACAGTCTGTATGCATTTACATTCTAGCTGGATATCTGTGACTGATATTCAAGTGGTTGTCAAAAATAGCACTATTCATCTTTCTGAAGTTACGAAATTCCTTGGAACTTATATAAATAGTGGAATGAGTTGGGAAAATAATATTGATGCCATAAGCAAAAAAGCGAACACAGGTTACTATGCTATATTGCAATTAAAAAATATGTTCAATACCAATCAAGTCATCAATGTATATTATGCTCTAATCTACTGCAACATATCTTATAACATCAACATCTGTGGATGCTCCAGTAACTCAAGCAGAATATTTGTTTCCCAAAAAGGAATTATCCGACTCATTTTCAATCTGAAACCAGATGAATCGTGAGGACATATTTTCAAAAATATAAAGTTTTAACAGTTCCATGTATTAATGTTTTCAAATGTATAATGTATTATGCTTATATTCATGTTATGCTAATGGTTATGTTTACTAATTTATGCAACATGTTGAGATTTATCAAACAGTTTCTCATTGCCATGATTACCCAACTAGAAATGGAGACCTCATCAGAATTCCTGCACATAGCTCATCATTCTATGAAAAAAGCCCCTCATATAGCCCCTCAAATTAAAAATTGAAAGTATATTTGCAAGACAAATGTTACTATAGTATCAAAGAATTTCTTGATGCAAAGTGAAAATGTGTTGAATAGTGATATTTTAATATTGTTGATTGTAAATTTGTCTACCATCACACGGTTTTTCATTTGTGACGTATCCTATATCATGCTGTATGTAATCTGTAAGGATTGAGTAAAGATTATTATTATTATTATGCAAAACAACCATACTCTAATTTAGAACGTAATATAGATCTGAACAGTAGCGGCAGTGTTGAACCTTCTGCACCCCATTGTTTACGATCTAGGTGTTTCAGTGAGTTTATTTCTTTTTGGTATGATAGCACTAGATGTCTGACATGTAGCTTCCTATTCAATTGTTGGTCGAACATTATCTCATAAAACAGTATTGGATCGAGAATTGAATTACCTGTTGAACAGGATATCAGAAAACCTTCCTTTCCATTTGAAAAATGAGTTGGTACCGCCATCTCGGCGATGAGTGATGCAGCATTTATGTCTTTCTTGAAAAGGATAGTGAAAATGAAGCATTTATACGTAAATTCTGCCTGACCTTGATATCTAGTTCCGTTCAAAAGTTAAGATGAGGGGGCCTATTTAGGTCCGCATTGTATAATACGTAATTGAAACTTTTCTAGGGGGGATGAATCAGGAGAACTATTAGAACCCCGGAAAGCCAAAATTGGAGTTCTGTCTCTAGGAAGTTCTGTTGGAACACCCTCTGGAAGTATTCAAGCAGAAGTTCTTGTTGTCCGATCATTTGAAGAGCTTGAACAAGCAAATTTTTCCCAAGCAGCCAAAGGTAATGATAATATTCGGTAATACAACGCATTCAAGTTGAAACGAGCCGCCCTGAATGAGAATTCCTATATTGAAACTGTGAAAATAATGGTAAAACATGTCACTAATAGTCAAGTGATACATTTACGAGAATTATTTCAGTTCTGTGTCCAACCCTGTAACATCATCACGATGAGCGAAAGCCGAAATCTTTCTTACCTATTTCTAATTTTTTTTTATTTGAAAATAACCGCATCAACCTTATGGTTATTAGCGGCGGAAAAAATATTTACAAGCAGTAACTATTTTGATTACAACATTATATTTTGTTAGATAAGTTCAGGGCACTTAAATAATTTAAAATCTTGCTAACACTAAATCCAAGGTTTCCTGCGATTCCGTCGATATTTTGCACATTTCCCTTTCTAATTGAAACACTGGACACTGCACTATGATGTGATGTATTGTTAGTGCAACTTCACAAATGTGGCACTGTGGTTGATCTACTAGAGATAAAAAGTATTCCTGGGTTAGTTTGGTGTGTCCTAAATCGAAGACGGGTGATTATAACTTGTTCCCTTCTTTTCAGTGTTCCATAGTTCCATGGTCCGACTTTGGGTTTCCATTCTCTCAGTTTGGATGGGGTACTCTGCCTTTCAATGTTCCACTTACTCAACAATAAGCTTTTGAAGTATTGTTTCAAGTCGGTATGACGACTATACCTTGTTGTTCCTTGGTTCGGATTATCAATCGCTTCACGAGCATAAAAGTCAGCACTCTCGTTTCCAATAATCCCCACATGCGAAGGAACCCAAAGTAGGATGATTTTCTTCTTAAGCGATTGGAGTTCGAAAAATTGTTGTTTGATAAGTATACCAATGGGGTGTTTGATATATATCCGTTGGAGGAGTTGTAAGGCACTAAGAGAGTCTGAAATGATTGAGACAGTGTCCGATGCACTTGACTTAGCGTACTGGAGAGCTTGAAGGATGGCGAATAATTCTCCAGTTAGTATTGTTGCTGTTTCTGGAAGTTTGAAGGTCAATGCAGCATAGTCAGTCACTACTGCAGCTCCTACACCAAGATGAGTTTTGGATGAGTCTGTGTACGGGGTTGGAAATGACTCCAATTGTAAAGAACTTACTTGTCGTCGGATCCTCTCGTAAAATGGAAGATCAGTTCTTGGCCGACAGTAACTTGTTGGAAATCGATTTGTTATTGTATTCCTGTGAGTGGGAATGTTTTCCATTGATGCAACTGCGGCAGCATATGACAAACTAAATTGGGTTCTGCGAAAACTCAGGGAAGGTTCTCCTATTTCACAGTAGAGGCTTTCCACTGGCGTGGTCCTATACGCTCCTGCGATTATGCGCAGAGCAGAATGATGTATTGAATCCAGTTGAGATAGTGTTCTTTGTTTAGCAGAAGCATATGCAATACAACCATAATCTAATTTAGAGCGTATTAAAGATCGATACAGCAGTAGCAGTGTTGAATCTTCTGCGCCCCATTGTTTATGAGCTAGGTGTTTGAGTAGGTTAATTCCTTTTTGACATGATAGCACTAGAAGTTTGACATGCAGCTTCCAATTTAATTGTTGGTCAAATATCATCCCTAAGAATCTGATGTGTGTTACGAATGTTAATTTTGTGTTATTCATTTTCATTGTTGGTGAGTTCTCGCATTTTTTCTTTGAGAATATAATGCAGTTCGTTTTTTCTGTAGAAAAATTGAATCCTGTTATTTTGGACCATTTTTCTAGAGAACCTATGTGGAGCTGTAACAGTTTAGCTAGGTTATGGGTATTCCTTCCTTTGACAAATAGTACCAAATCATCTGCGTATATTCTTGCCTGAAGGGGTTTTTCCAAGGAGTGTAAGACGTCAAAGTGTGCTCTTAGAAATAGAGAGGGGCTTATTATCGAGCCCTGAGGAATACCATTTTCTTGAATTTTGCACTGTGATAATGTACCATTTACTCGAACTTGGAACTTTCTTTCCAAAAAAAAGTTCTGTACAAATGCCCATCATAACCCCATTTTTTCAATTTGTCCAGAATATTAAAACGCCACGCAGTTTCGAAAGCTTTGTTAATATCGAAATAGACTGCAATACATTTCTGTTGTTTGGCAAAAGCCTCGTGAAAAGTGCTCTCCAGGTCTATTATATTATCTAAGGTTGATCTGTGAGATCTGAAACCCGATTGTTCCGCTATGATTCGATTTTGACTCTCAAGAACCCACACTTAACGTTTTTCCACAATTTTTTCGAGTAATTTGCACATTGTACAGGTGATGGATATTGGTCGATAGGATTTTGTTTCAAAGGCTGATTCATTTGGCTTCAAAATAGGGATGATTAGTGCTTATCTCCAAATTTGGGGAAATTTCCATTCGGTCCAAATTATATTGATAATTTGTAAGAGAAGGTTCTCTGCAACTTATGGTAGATTCCTCAAGAAGAAAGCTGGTATATCATCTGGACCTGAGAAGGTATCTTTCATTGAGATCAGTGCTTCATGGAATTCCTCATTAGTGATTGGGGAGTTTATTGGATCTTTATTGCCTCTGTTATTATTATTGGCGAGGATTCCTTCTCAGATTTGTATGTGATGAATGCTTCGTCAAAGTTTTCACTGGACGATTGTTGGCTGTAGTGTTCTGCAAATACTCTAGCTATATCTTCTTTCTGAGTGATAATCAATCCAATTTTATCTAATGCGGCTATACCGCATGTGGTACGTTTATTATACTTATTTCCCCAACGCGAGCTTCAACAGTTTTTTGAAAAAATTAAAATTATTATTATAAGTTGCATGATATTTCATCAAACAATGAGATTACTAAATAGTTCAAGTATCTATCTTTTGTTTTTTATTTTATCCAATATTTTTTTGTATAACGTTATCAGTTCATGTTGCTCTTTTTATATTTTTGTATTGTCCTGTAAATGGAGTAATCTGAACGTATAATAAGATATCTTACCTTTTCAGGAAAAATCGTCGTTTTCAATTTCCAATTTGAGAGTTATGGAAAGTCCGTTGCATATAGAGGTCAAGGGGCGACCCAAGCTGCCAAGCATGGAGCAGTTGCAGCTCTCATAAAATCTGTAACACCATATTCCCAGTACACTCTTCATACAGGGGAACAACAATATGGCAATAATGTAACTAAAATTCCCGCTGTGTCCATTACTGTTGAAGATGCCAGAATGTTGCAAAGATATCAGGTGAGTCAGTAGACCATTTGTTTACATTTTTCTGATTAACACTCTAATGCTTGTAATGTATCGCACTGCATATCCATTGGTAATTTCATATTGATTATATTCATACTTATTTTGCTTGTGTGCGAGTTATATGTAGATGTGCATGATACTAAAACAATTGAGGGGATGATATACAGGGTGTAACTAAATAAGTGTAAAACATTCAAGGAGGTGATTCCTCATCGATAAAAAAAAGATCTTTAATATAAAAAAATTTCATTGAAGCATCCTTTGGTACATAAAATTTGTATAACAATTTTTTCCACAAGCACTAAAAAAGTTACAATATTGAAATTAACCTGAAGTTTTGTACTACCAAAGAGACACTTAGCCAGATATTTATTTGGTTCACCCCATGGTTGTAAGGGGTGGAAAACGCAACCCCTAAAATTTATTTCCAATGTAACTTTTTGTCTTATTATTTGTATACCATTTAAAAATTTATTTTCAATAGCCTGTTTGATTCTCAACAAAAAATGTCTCTTGGGTTTTTTGCCCAAAATTAACCAGTTCGCAGCAAAAAATTATTTTACTAACAACTACAGAGATACATCGTCATAAATGCGAAAATGTGAAACTAATCTATCTAGTAGGTCGCTATTAGCGATAGTGACAATTCAATTGGTATGACGCTATCGTTTTATGAATTTTCGAAATTGAATTGATACTAATTGTGTGTTGTTGTCCTGTTCTTAATTTGTTACTTTAATTCACTTGTTATTAAAATGGCATACACAAATGGCTGATATGCATTACATTTACGGTCTGTCGCAGAGGAATGGGTTAGAAGCTTCTAGAAGATATGCTGAAATGTATCCTCAACGGCAGCATCCTTCACATAGAATATTTGCTCGACTTCATCAACGATTACGAGAATATGGTTCATTCGACAAAAGAACGCAGGATTGTGGTCGCCATCGAGAAGTACGAACACCACAGCTTGAGGAAGCAGTACTTAATTTGATTGAAGAACAACCTACTACCAGTACAAGAAAGATTTCTTTCCAGTATGACGGTATTTCAAATTTTAAAGGAATAACTCTTATACCCTTACCATCTGCAACGAGTACAGGCACTGTTCCGCGAGACTTTCCGAACCGTCTTGAATTTAGCAATTGGATGCTGGAAATGATTAGAAGAAATTGTGATTTTCCAAAGACGATAGAATTCACAGACGAATGTAGTTTTTCTCGAGACAAGATTATTAATTTTCATAATAACCACATATGGGCTGATGAAAACCCTCACGCTATTGTCGAAACTAACCATCAAGAACAGTTTTCTCTTAACGTGTGGCTCGGTGTTATTGGAAATGATTTAATTGGGCCTCATTTTCTACCTCCTCGATTGAATGGTGAGACATACGTTTAATTTTTAAGAGAAGTGCATCCAGTACTGCTGGAGGAAGTACTTTTGGGCGTCAGAAGGGATATGTTTTTTATGCATGATGGGGCTCCCGCCCATTTTAGTCAAGTAGCACGTCAACATTCAACTGAAACATATGCAAATCAGTGGATAGGTCGAGGAGGACCACAGAACTGGCCCGCTCGATCCCCGGATCTCAATCCTCTCCATTTCTCTATTTGGGGCCATTTACAACATTTGGTTTATCGTACTCCTGTTCACGATGTAGAGGACTTGAGAAACCGCGTCATCGATGCGTGCAGGGTAATCAGAGAGACTCCAAGAATATTTGAGCGAATACGTGGCTCAATGCGCCGACGTCTAGACGCATGCGTAATGTCTGAAGGTAGACATATTGAACATTTACTATGATTCCTACATGTTGTGTGTTTTGTTAATCATACATTAGTTTCGTTTATTACCATTTAATCATTTAATGCAGGTACTAACTACAAAATAACAATAAATCCAGTTCGCATTTATGACGATGTATCTCTGTAGTTGTTCGTAAAATAATTTTTTGCTGCGAACTGGTTTATTTTGGGCAAAAAACCCAGGAGACATTTTTTGTTTAGAATGAAACAGGCTATTGGAAATGGATTTTTAAATGGTAAACAAATAATAAGACAGAAAGTTACATTGAAAATAAATTTTAGGGGTTGCGTTTTCCACCCCTTACAACCATGGGGTAAACCAATTAAATTACTGGCTAAGTGTCTTTTTGGTAGTACAAAACGTCATGTTGATTTCAATATTGTAACTTTTTCAGTGCTTGTGAAAAAAATTGTTATACAAATTTTATGTACCCAATTTGCTCTTTATATGAAAGATCCTATCTTTTTTTCGATGAGGAATCACCTCCTTGAATGTTTTACACTTATTCAGTTACACCCTGTATAATGTCCAAAGTGAGGATTCTCTGAACCCAGAGCAACCCAGTCATTCTTTGGCTCACTGCTTCCAATTTTCATGGAATTTTACATTTTAGACTACTTGACATGACTTCAATAATGACATGAATGCCATTCATTTGTTCATGGGTCTATCAGCGTTATTGCCGCTGTTATTCAACAAACTATGCATCTCTGACATATCTGTAATATTGCTGAACATTTCATTTTCACAGTCACCGTAAGGTCTCCATTGGGATCTTCTGACCACAAACTCATTTCAGTGTTTAGCGGAATACCGGTAAATGTTGGGGGACAATCTAAGCCGCACAAAATTTGGCGTTACAGATCAGCTGAATGGGAGGATCTTCAAAACAATTTCCGAAATTTACCCTGGCTAGATGTTTGTTTCAGCTCTAAAGGTCTATCAACTTGTGCTTCTGAAGTCGCGGAAGTTATTCTATCATCTATGGATGCATATATTACTTTTTCAATGAAACAACCTTCTATCGGGAAATTTTGGTTCAACAAAAATTGCAAGCAAGCTGACGCCTCCAAAAATCTCGTTGAGAACCGAAGTAGGTTTGTTAATGCTCGCAATAGCTGCAAAATTAAGATAAATTAAAGCAAAGAACTTTACAATTAGAGAATTTGGGATAAACTGCTTGCCAATTCCAACAGGTCTAGATCCTTCTGGTCGGTAGTTAAAGCTGTTAATCAGAACTTTACAAAATCCACAATTCCACCACTAACACAAGCGGATGGTTCAATTGCAACATCAGCCATAGAAAAAGCAAATCTACCAGCTGAGCCCACTCCACAGTCGATTTTCTAGGAAAAGCACCACACACTATTCCTACACTAGAATCTATAATGCCGGAAATTACTTTTCGGCAACGTCCTGATGAAGTGACTGTCATCGTACTTGAAAAGTGCGCAAATTATTTCGCACCAGTATTTTGCAAGAAAGAGGTGTTTCCTTCTTGTTGTAAGATTGCTCGCGTTCAGCCTATTCCCAAAAAAGACAAGAAAATTTTTCCAAATAACTATAGACCAGTCGCTCCGCTATCAGTGATATAAAAAACATGGAAAAAGCCGTAAATCATCATATCCTCAAATATTTGGAAGGCTGGCCAAACTTCGATGCTATGGCTTGTCGAATCATTTTAATGTATGGCTCTTCAGCTTCCTGGAAGAACTCGAATACTTTCACCATCAACGCTGATGTTCCCCAGGGATCCCTAGTATCTCCAATCCTCTTTTTATTGTATATCAACGACATCTTGGTGAAAACCAAGAATCCAATATATTGCTTTGCTGACGACAGCACACTTGTCTTATTTTTACATTTGAATTCCAAGACATCGGCTGCGGATGCACATCTTCACCGGCAGGTTCAGTACAATGCCACAAAAACCTCGGCATCGATTTTCTCCAATAAGATGTTTCCGAACTGGATATAATAATGTCAATTTAGACAATTCCGCTTGCTGCTTCGTTAAGTTTGTTGGGGGTTAAAATGGACACCATTATGTCTGGGCATTGCATTATGTCTTGGCTGGAATTTCAAAGGCTGCTTCTCAAAAGCTTGGAATACTGTTCCGAACCAGAAAACTATACACACCTCAGCAACTTTTAATGCTTTATAAAGCTCAGATTATACCTTCTTTTTAGTATAGTTCTCATGTATGGAGCTACGCCTACGCTACGCCTACGCTGGATTTCATCCAGCAGTTTCAGGGTATCACTTGTATCCTTGATAGTCTGGAACATCGAAGAAAAGTTGGGTATTTGTCTTTCTTTTATAGATATTTTTTCGGAAAGTATACCTGGAACTTCACTGTTTGAAAAATCTTCCATTTGGAGAACTGCGTTTATATGAAATAAACTTCCTGAGAACGTTTTTCCGAACGGATTCAATCTCCAGCGATTCAAATCCAATGTGAATCACTGTTTTCGCACAGGCACCGCTGTTAGAGCGCCTTGATGATTTTTCTGTAGTGCTTGTGTTTAGCTCTGATGAAAAAAGTCATCTCCATTTTTCATCAACATTTGTATAGGTTATAGGTTTTCGAGATACTTTCTAACAATGATTCTGGTTAATCTTCATCCACCACACTTTCTTACGGACTTCTTACCGCATTCTTGTAGCCTTTGATAGTTTCCTTTCTTGATGCCACCATGCTACTTCTGCAACAATAGGTGCCTAGAAAATTATTTCACAAAATCATTGAGTTGTGAAGGAATAAAATTCTTCCACCGTTTCTTATTTTGCATCCATCGAAATGTTTACTCTATCACCAACTTTTTTTTTTTCAGGATAGAGGTCAAAAAATTGTTATCAAGCTGAAAACACACACCCATTCCCATCCAGATTCACCCTCTAGAAACGTAGTGGGTGAAATAGTTGGTAGCGCCAAACCAGAAAAAATAGTTTTAGTCTCTGGTCACATCGACAGTTGGGATGTAGGAGTTGGTGCAATGGACGATGGAGGTGGTGCCTTCATCTCCTGGTATGCTCTGAACGTTCTAAAATCTCTCGGTTTAAGGGCGAGAAGAACAATAAGGTAAGTGTGGATAAAACAGACTGTTATCTTTGAGCGATATTTCTGAAAAAAAACCCTTCTGTATTTTTTATCCTTATATATTCCTTTTTCAAATATACTATTCCATCAGCTAAGTAGGTAACAATTTAATAAGTACGTGTCGAGATGTTGAAATAACGGTTTGGTGTTGGGATTATAGTCAAGTAAAAATAAAAACAACAGTAAAAATTAATTGGCGCGTCGGGGCGACTTCATTGATTCCAGTGGCGCATTTGCTTTTTTAGCTGCAGGAAAACCCGGAAAAACCTGCAGCATCACATCATCTGAAGATCTTGATCTTCCAATGTTCTCTCTCTTATAAAACAAAATGTAGGGTATCTCCAGAGGCTCCAATAGATTCAATGTATCGCCAGAACACTTCGTGACACGACTATCGTCAAACTTAAACCAGTCCGATTCGTCTTTGACCATGGCGTAATAATGACCAAATTCAACGCCAGAACCACAGTTAACAATGCCTGTATGAATATTATAATAGTGGTCTGCTAGATTGAAATGTTCATGTATTTCGAACCTTCCAAAGAGTTTCTTGCTCCCGTCAGAGGTGGAGTCATGTTCGAAGATCATCAGTGTTATTATTAGATTGACTGGTGTCTCAGCTATACTTGTTTCCTCATAACAATTACTTGTTTGACAATACAGTCGATCATCACCTGTTAAAAATTCCATTTTCAGATGATTTAACAATAAGCTTTGCACGGACTGGTTATTAGTCATATTAGGAAAAGCTAGATGAAGTTCCAGAAATTCACATAAGTTTTTGTTGCCTCTTGAACACTTACTACAAAGTAAACAAGTGAGGATTTTTCCAGCAAAAGATTTACAAACACAAGATGGACTGTACGGAATAATTCAATCCAGAGCAGTCAGGAGTATTGATTTTGCTATTGTTTTGCTTACGAACAGTATTCAACAAGGCCCTCAAGAATTCGAAACAATCCTCTTGTTGTCCTAACGAGTATCTAGTGGACTTCAAAGATTTCAGGAAATCGGTTGGAGGGAAAGATGATACATTCTCACGAAACTGCAGCTGCATGAACAGGTGTTTGAGTTTGATGAATAAGTAGGAAACATTCCCGTTCTCGTTCATCATTAAAACCTCGTTCTTGAAATTCTTCGTCATGAACAACACTTGTAAAATGCTATTCATGTAGCAAGTGTGTCCTGAATTATCCAATCCAATTTTCTTCTCTAGATTTTCAGGATAACTCTCTACTGATTCGTAAGGAAGAACACGTTTCACAGAATCTCCATAGGAACCATTTCTCAAGCGTCGATCGATCCTTCCAAGTGAAGAAGGGTTTCGTAGAGGGATCGATTCGGCTCTTGCTTCATGAAGCTTTTCCACTGAAAGGGAACCAGAACTACGAGGACTGCAACTCATATTTGGGGGGCAAAAATGACCTGAGTCCACTGACCGCACTGAAAAAGAAGAAGGTGGATCAATCACTTGTGAATTAACCTTGACAGGAGACTGATGAATATCCACATATCTCGGCTTGTTTCGAAGAGATTTCAGTTCCATACTGAAACTAGGGCAATGCATGATCTCATCAAAATTATGTGAAGGAGGAATAGTTTCAAGGACCGAAGTAGCATTGCCACGTTGAATATTGATACTAATTCTTTCTATCAAAAAAGAGGTAGAACGGTGATCTTTCGCTGCTTATCCTATTCTCCTTCCGAGTTCATCAACGAATAACAAAAACTCCGGGCCATAAACACCAAAAGTTTCAACCGCTACTGGATGGAACAGATAGTTGTTACCAAGTTTTTGGAATTTTTTTCTTTTCAATTTCTCGCCAGACAATGCTGCAGTTCCAGCAGACTTCGAACTTTCGGCTAGATGGGAAGCCGCGATCGTGTCAACGCAAGTGAAATCCCATACCACAAGTTTACCCTATTTCCATAGTATGAGAAACATACCATCTGGTCGTTTGCCATCATCTCGACTGGTACCTAAGGGTTTCAGAATTGCAGGAACATCCGCTGACAATATAGCTCGTTTTAATATGTCGTTCACTTGGTGATGTCGAGATGTATGTCCTGTACTTCTCCTGCAACTCAAACCATGTGTACCTTAAGTAGGTACTTCTAATTCATTGATTCAGATTATATATGCCTAACAAGAATCCAGATGTTTCTGTGAGAAACATAATGTTGGAATAAGGGTGGCGTCCCACAAAGATCAGTTCTGAATTTTTAAATTTTTTCTTTTACATAAATTATATAACTGATTTAGGTATTTCTGGTAACTTAATATTGTTTGCTGGTACTACAATACAAAACTGATACTACAAAAACAAAATGTCATGTGACAGTTATATGTTATCATTGAACGTAACTAAAACAACTTTGATGATATTTGTTCTGAACTCAAATCGAATAATATTTAAGAATCAACTGACCCCAAGCAGAGAGCCTCAAACTTCTGGACACTCGGCAGTTAGCTGCCACAATATACTTTTTATGGCCACTACTGCCTGCTTTTCATTTATAGAATGATAGGTACCATATGGAACTATATGTTCCATATTATCCAGTCAGATTCTGTGACAAACCAAGCCCTAAATTGGATTTTGAAACCTCACGAATCAGTAGAGAGTTGTCCTGAAAAACCTGATAAAATTGGATTAGATAATTTAGGAAACACTTGCTACATGAATAGCATTTTACAAGTGTTGTTCATGACGAAGAATTTCAAGAACGAGGTTTTCATAATGAACGAGAACGAGAATGTTCCCTACTTATTCACCAAACTCAAACACCTGTTCATGCAACTGCAGTTTCGTAGGAATGTATCATCTTTCCCTTCAACTAGTTTCCTGGAGTCTTTGAAGTCCACTAGATACTCGTTAGGACAACAAGGGGTTCTTGTTGAATACTCTTCGTGAGCAAAACAATAGCAGAATCAATACTCCTGACCGTTCTGGATTGAATGATTCCGTACAGTCTATCTAGACTTGTGTTTGTAAATATTTTGCTGAAAAAATCTTCACTTGTTTACTTTTCAGTAAAATGAATTTCTGGAACTTCAACTAGCGTTTCCTAATTTGATTAATAACCAGTCCGTGCAAAGCTTAATGTTAAATCATCTAAAAATGGAACTTTTAACAGGTGATGATCGACTGTATTGCTGAACATGCGCCAAACTAACTGACTTTTATATAAAAAAAAGTATAGCTGAGGCACCTGTCAATCTAATAATAGCACTGATGATCTTCAAACATGACTCAACCTCTGACGGAAGCAAGAAACTCTTTGGAAGGTTCGAAATAGATGAACATTTCAATCTAGCAGACCACTATTATAATATTCATGCAGTCGTTGTTCACTGTGGTTCTGGCGTTGAATTTGGTCATTATTACGCCTTGGTCAAGGACGAAACGGACTAGTTTAAGTTTGATGATAGTCGTGTCACGAAGTGTTCTGGCGAAGCATTGAATCTATTGGAGCCTCTGGAGACACCCTACATTTTGTTTTATAAAAGAGAGGACATTGGTAGATCAAGACCTTCAGATGATGTGGTGCTGTTTTTCCGTGTTTCTCTGCAGCTAAAAAAGTAAATGCACCACTGGAATCAATGAAGTTGCCTCGGAGCGCCAATTAGTTTTTGTTGTTGTTTTATAATTTCATGATTTGTATTTTGGAAGTATTAAATATAAAAGTATTTGTTTCGAATGTATTTTTCTTTCGTGTAATTCAAGATTCCCACATTTTTTGTATTAAGATGGAGAGTTAGAAAGCCAAACACTTCATTTCCCAAAAATTAACCTCTCCTAAAAATATAACCCTTTCAATTTGAACAACTAATAAGAATGAATAACAGAATTCTCCACAATAATAAGTGTACACATTGTATAATGCTGGAGTTATCTAAGGAATTGACTATTGGAAATAAATTAAAGTCGGATTCTTAGAAAAATGTCGATTCCATTGAAAGATTTTATATCTGCTTTCAGATCTGTTCTCTGGACAGCAGAAGAACCAGGATTAATAGGAGCTCAGGCTTACAATAAAGCACATGCAAGTGAGCTGAAGGACCACATCTTCGTCATGGAATCAGATGAGGGAACATTTACACCCCTTGGTATTGAGTACAACGCTGGGCCGAAAGGAGGCTGCATTATACAGGAAATTTTGAAGTGAGTAAAGGTATAATCGAAGAATGTAAACTTTCACGGCCGTAGGTAACTATATATACTAATAAATGGTCCATCCAGAGTAGTAGTTTGTTTTTGCACATTGAATTTTTTTCTACAACCCTACGATCATGTGATAAGGCCAATCTGTCTTTGTACACACTCATTCATCTTACTAGCTATATTTTTCACCCATTTCAGGTTGTTGTCTTCGATCAACACCACTCAATCATCCTATGCAGATGCAGTTGGTTCTGACATCACAATTTGGGCTGGTCAAATACCTGGTGGAAGTCTTCTCAATGACAATGACAAGTATTTTTACTACCACCACTCTGCCGCGGATACCATGGATGTGTTGGACCCAGACAGTCTGGATAAGGCAACCGCTCTTTGGGCTTCCGTAGCCTTTATCATTGCTGATCTCAAAGATGAGTTTCCCAGAGATTTCAAGAAGGACACTTTGAATGATTCAGTATTGCTGAAAAAACTGAAAAACTCCAGCCAGCAGAGACCAAGAAGTCCATTATAGAGTGGAATTTTGAAATAAAACAACAAGTATTACTTGGCGTAATTTTATGTATATTTTTCAAACATATATGTAATATTTTATTTGAATATTATATTTGTTTTATATATTTTCTGGTTTTCCATTACGGGGTTAACCTTTACGTAGCGAAGAAATTTATTTTATTCATTTTACAATATTGTGGCACATGAGGTTGTTTGGGGTAATTCTCGACTTTACTCATTTCCACCATTTCAAACAGACTTAATTTTTTTCCAAGCTCAAACGCCCCTATTGTTATTCAATAATTATGAAGCTTCATCGATGAAGAAATATATATTCAGTTTAATCAAATTTTTAAAATCGATACGTACTTCAAATAAACAATTCACAATTGAATGAAAATATTATTTTTATATTTTGAGATTTTACTCGTCTTTTTGCAATTCGCTTTAAAATTCAATGCAGGCAATATTTCGCTGTTTTTTTTTTCACAAATTTATAGACATATATGAACAACTAACGCCCGCCCCGGCTCCGCACGGGTACAATGCTGATAGTGAATATACTACAGAATGTCTTTATATACAACGTTCACAGATTTTTTGTCATGACTGACAAAAAAATATATGAACCTTGTTACTTAAAAAAAACATGTTGTTTAGAGGTTACTATTGAAAGAGCGATATATAATTGACCCGGTACCGCCGCAACAGCTATGTCCCTGCATTTCAAATCTGTAATATCTTCGAAAATATTCATTCTAATAACTTGTTGCAAGGGGCCATATTGATAACATTATGGACAGATAAGATAAAGGATATATGAAAAACAATTTGCCTTTTTCCCCTGCGGCTGGCATCTTATTAGGAATATTGAAAAATCCTTTTTTATTGCACATCTGGAACATGAAACAAACCTACATACAAAATTCCAGCCTCCGAAAATTTAGCGGTACGGAGAAACAGATGAAAAAGTAACTTTCAAATGTAAACGCTCCCCTTTTACCCCCACGCGGGGCACCTCAGTTGGAATGTTCGAAAATTATTTCTATCTAAGACCGAAAAAGCACCTATACAGGGTGTAACATAAGTACATTAAAAATTCAAGTGACGTATTCCTGAGACAATTTTAAGAAAAAAAGTCTATATGAACTTGTGTCCGAAAATGCTTCGTTTCGGAGATACGGGGTGTTGAAATTGAATTTTTTTGTTCGCTTTTTGAAAATAACTCTTGCAAAAAATAAGTTATTTGCACGAAATTCGGTACCCGGGGTTTTTTTGATGTGGGAAATCATAATTTCGTATTAATTTTCATGTAACATTTAGAGGACGTCGCGTACGCTGTCATTATTTATTTCAAATTGCCTAAACTTTTTTGACAGTAAGCTTTTGGTACTTTTCATGAAAAAACCTAATTCCCACACCTTTTCTAAGTAAAAGAGGTACACTTCCTCAACAACGCTGGAGTTGATCGTTTTCGAGATATTTACAATTTTCTATATCGATGCATATTACTTTATAGCTAAATTTGATTTCAATAATTTTTGTCACTCTCGGCTCTAAATTAAGTTATTTAAATCGAGTAGGCTATGAAAGTTTATTTATAAAAATAGAAGTTCGCTGTCACATTTTTAACTATTAATTGACAAATTTACAGTTCAGAGTTCATAAAGTGATTTTTTGGTACCATGCCCGAATTTACGAATGCTGAAATGGCTAATATGGTTTTTGCATACGGCTTGGCTGACGGAAATTCAAGCCAGGCACATCTATCAGGAAAGGTATCCCCAACGCGTGACTCCTTTGCGCAGCGACATTTGCGAATCTTTTCCGGCGACTTTCCGAATCTGGAAGCTTTGAAACAAATGCTGCAGTAGGACGGCCACGGACTACAAGAACTGTCGAATTGGAGGAGGCGGTTCTCGAAGAAATTAGTGAACATCCAGAGACAAGTACAAGAAAAATTTGTCAAACTTTAAATGTGAGTCACATGACAGTTTACAGAATTTTAAAGGAACAGCAATTATATCCTTATCATATTCAGCGTGTCCAGACACTTACGCTACGTGATTTCCAACCACGTATCGAATTTGCTCAATGGCTTCAAAGAAAAGTCGAACAATATCCCCAAATTTTATCGAAAATCCTCTTCATAGATGAGGTTAATTTTTCAAGAAATGGTATCATGAACTTCCATAACAACCACATCTGGGCGGAAGATAACCCACATGCGATAACGCAAACTCATTTCCAATACAGATTCTCTTTCAATGTATGGGTAGGCATAATTGGGGATTATTTAATTGGACCCTATATTCTCCCCTTACGTTTGAATGGAGATGCTTACCTACATTTTTTGGAACACGAGTTTCCCCAACTTATGGAAGATGTTCCCATTGGTCTCCGAAATCACCCTAGGTTTATGCACGATGGAGCTCCTGCTCATTTTAGTGTGATAGCTAGAAATTTTTCAGACGTAGCATATCCTCAACGATAGATAGGAAGAGGAGGCACTGAGCATTGGCCCCCGAGGTCACCGGACCTCAATCCCGTCGATTTTTTCTTTTGGGGACACCTTAAATCACTAGTTTATGCTAGCCTCATTGAAAGCGAGGGAATGTTGAGGGATCTCATCATAGCTTGCTGCGAAACGATGAGAAACACTCTGGGCATTTTTCAACGGGTGCGGAATTCTTTGATGAGGAGAGCAGAAGCTTGTATTACTGTTGGGGGTCGTCAGTGTTGTGATAGTTGTTTCGTTCAATTTTTATATGTTTATTTTCCTAATTAACAACATAGTACTTCTCCGAATTGTTTTTTTTCACAAACTCTGAAATATACCACTTTCTAATTGAATAATTGAACCTGACATTTTTTTTTAATTTGGAATGAATAAGCAGTTCAATAATGCTCAGGTTAGAAAAAGTCTGTACGGGTATACTGCGTATAAAGTTTGATGAAAATATGACAAAAACCCATGATACTATAACCATAAAGATAAACCCACGCGCATCGTATCTTCTATCTCTCTTCCTCCTCTGACGTAAGCGCGTGACAAAACGAGCGATCGAGAATGGCGAATCGCGCTGTGAAATGTGGTGAGATGTGAATGCTGTCGCTGTGTTTAGGTTCCTTGCGTGTTTCTGTGTATCAAATACACGTCAAATATTCGAAAACAAAACAATGAACAATGGTTTACTGTGCAGTTACCGGTTGTACAAATAACAATAACAAAAAAACTAAAAACAATTCAACCAGCTACCGATACTTTACCTTTCCAACTGCTAAGGAAGTCTGCAATTTATGGGTACAGAAATGCTACCAAAAACATAATTTTAAAATTAAGAATGCAAGAATATGTTCTGATCATTTTACGGATGATGATTTTTGTGAAAAAGAAAAACTTTTACAACTACCAAGAAACAAATGGAAATTGGGAAAGAATGCTGTGCCTTCACTTAACCTAGCCAAATCTCTAAAGGCCAAAACCACAAAACAGATAGACCGAGAGGAAAGAACGAAAAAAAGGGATTTAATTAAAAATATTCATAACTTGTAAGTATTTTTGGCACTGATTAATATTAAAGAATGCATTTATAAAGTAGTTAGAGGGTTAGTTTTAAGGCAAGTTCAATAGTCCAAAACAACTTACGTAAATTTTAAATTTATAGGCAAAAAAAGCATGATTTGACATTAACAAATATTGGTGAAGGCTCAGGTGAAGTACTTGGTGAGCTTGGTGAGGCATTATTAATCAGTAGTACAGGTTTAGGAGAGTTAGAAACAGAAACTACAAGTAGAGATATTTCGACACAAACAATGAGGTAAATACCTACAAATAATAAATAAATAAAATATTACATGCCTGCTAATTTTAATAAACATTATAATGACATTTTTAGTTCACTAGAAGTAGAAGATTCTGAACTTTTGAATCATCTTCAGAAAGAAAACTTTGACCTAAAAGAGCAGTTGCAATCTTTCAAAACAATATTCACAGATGGACAGCTTCGTAAATTAAAAAGTAGAAAGCAAATTCATTGGACTGTTGATGACATAACTTCGGCAATATCTTTGTATTCCGCTGGACCAAGAGCATATCGCCTTTTAAAGAAAAGGGGCTACCCTTTACCAGCAATTTCAACTTTAAGAAGGTGGTCGGGTAAAATAAATATACAACCAGGTTAGTTATTTAACAAGGTTTAATTTTGGTAGATTATCTAATAATCAAAGTTTTAGTAAAAGATTATTACATATTGTACTTACCTTTATTTTATCTGCAGGTATTCTAAACATAGTATTAAGTTTAATGAAATCGCAAAATACAGTTTTAACCAAAATGGAAAGATGCTGTATTTTACTCTTCGATGAAATGAAAATACAAAGTACTTATGAATATGACAAAAAAAATGATATGACTATGGCTCCAGCAAAATATGCGCAAGTTGTTATGGCACGTGGGATATTCGGGAACTGGAAGCAGCCAATATTTTACAACTATGATTGTAAAATGACAAAAAACTTGATTTTCAAGATTATCACAAAGTTGGAGAATATTGGGTACCCTGTCTATGCCCTTAACTGTGACCTGGGTGGAAGTAACAGGGCTCTTTGGAATGCTCTGAATATTTCTGAAGGAAACACCAGTTTCAAGAATCCAGCTAACGACAAAGACATTCACATATTTGCAGACGCCCCACATATGATTAAACTTTTAAGGAATCATTTACTTGACAGTGGATATCTTTTAAACGGAAAAATTATCAATTCCAAACCAGTTGTAGACTTATTGCAAAATACTAAAAATTTGGACTTGAATATTGCCCATAAGCTTAACGCAGATTTATTAACTGTAAAAGGTAACTACCATTTAAAATTAATATTTTGTTTGTGTATATCATGAGGTCATGAACTTATTATATTATAATTCCAATTGATTTTTAGGTGCTCAAAGGCAGAAAGTAAAATATGCTTCTAAGTTGTTTTCGCATACAATTTCAAAAGCGATGTCTAGATTGGGTATGCTGAGCATTTACAAAACAGAAAATAACTGGCTTGAGTGCTCTAACTTTTTTAAAATTGTCAATGACTGGTTTGACGTTTTTAACTCGCAAATACCACATGCAGATTCACGAAATCGAGTTAAAGGTAAAAATAACAATATTCTATTCTAATCTACTTATTTAATACATTTTAAAATCAATATTCTAGGGTATGGTCTGGCTTTACAAGAACAAAACAAAATTTTGGAAAAAATGAAAAATATGGTTAAAGATATGAGAAAGATTGGGTCAAATACTTTACTACCGTTTCAGAAGGGGATTATTATAAGTATAGAATCCTTGCAAAAGCTTTTTTTTGACCTCAAAGAAGAATTTGGTGTCAAATATTTATTGACGTACCGGCTTAACCAGGACCCACTTGAAGGATTTTTTTCTATTATGAGAGCAATTGGTGGTCTGCATGACCACCCAAATGCCCTACAATTCAAATATCGGCTAAGAAATTATTTGGTGGGCAGAAATGATAATGTAATATCTAAATCCGCAAATATTGAAGAGGAACTTGACATTGTAACTAACCAACCAACCACTTCTGCAAATATTGTAAATGAGGCCAAGAACTCAGTAATGCAGCAGGTATTAAGAGGATTTCATTTCATTTATTAAATTTGGTTTCATTTTCATTTATTTTCTTTCTTTAAAAGTAATTTTGAATAAAAAATTGTACTTTTAGGCTCTTACCGGAGAAATGCTTAGTGCTTTAGATTTATCTGAAGACGATGAAAATGAGAAGGAAATATTTGAAAAAAATATACTCGATACAAAGGAAGAGTTAAGGTGGGACGGATTGGAAAATTTGGCAGGTTTTATCGCATTTAAGTTGAGAAACAAAGAAAAACCTGGTTCTATCCCCGATTCCAATGAGCTTTCTTTTTCCTGGGTCAACCATTTAACAGAAGGTGGATTACAGAAACCTAGTGAAGAGTTTTTATCCAAATGTAATGAGCTAGACCATATATTCACCAAATATAATGGAGAATCTTTGAAAATTGAAAAAAATTATCTTGTAAATTTAAATAAATTAGCGGAAAGTGTCCAGTTAAGCAATGCAGCAAAAAATTTATTTTTTAGGTGCAAAATGTTTTTTAGAATAAGAATTTTGAACAGAAATATTAAAGAAATATCTAGTATGAGAAAACGCAAAATGACCAAAATTGTAAATTAATTAAATTAAATTATATTCTTAGACTAGACCATTCACTTGTAAAATTTACTTTGTGTAAAATTGAGATATTCCCATTGATAAATAAATAAACATTTAAAAAAATATTGTGTATTTGTGTCGTTTATATAATATTATGTTGATGTCTTCCCATTTTAAAATGTGTTGTACTAACTTTATACACGATTTATTCTGCTACCGTAAAAGCGTGCCAAAAAATTAAAATTTGCCTCTGTAAAGCAATTTAAATTATATAGACTGATTTTTCCATTATTACATTCAATCTCATAAAATTACCGGTTACAAAATAGTTACAATGTTGTAAAAATCGTCGAAATTAATCCAAATTGCATATAAAATCCATGCTTCGCTGAGGCGTACTAATGCATTTTGTCACGCGATGACGTCGTGCGCGCAGAGGTCCAATTCTCGTCGCCCAATTGATCATATCTTTATGGTTATAGTATCATGACAAAAACCTACCATGTTTTGAAAAATTTCAACAATCTGTATTTCGAAAACGAATCATTCTTCGTTGAACATTTTATGGGAAAAAGTTGTTTATTTTGAGGAGATCCATGCATACTTAGTTTTGGTAATGTTCTCAGCAACTTCACTTAGCGCCCTAGTAGCTAAGTAATATGCATCGATATAGACAATTGTAAATATCTCGAAAACGATCACCTCCAGCGTTGTTGAGGAGGTGTACCTCTTTTACTTGGAAAAGGTGTGGGCATAAGTTTTTTTCATGAAAAGTACCAAAAGTTCACTGTCAAAAAAGTTAAGGCAATTTGAAATAAATAATGACAGCGTACGCGACGCCCTCTAGATGTTACATGAAAATTAATACGAAATTATGATTTCCCATTTTCAAAAAGCGAAAAACAATTCAATTTCAACACCCCGTATCTCCGAAACGAAGCATTTTCGGACACAAGTTCATATAGACTTTTTTTCTTAAAATTGTCTCAGGAATACGTCACTTGAATATTTTAACGTACTTATGTTACACCCTGTATACCAAATTTTAGCTTCCTAGGACTTAAAGGTTCAGAGAAACAGAGATGAACGAGTATGTGTTAAGTGAGTGACTTTTGCTAATATTGCTATCTAATATCTAATGTCTATATTAACGTAAACTATTTAGAAATTATTAGGAAAATTTGACGGTTTTGTAATAACCATTTTTTTACCTGGTCAATGAATTCTAGCGAAACGAAAAACAATTACTTGATTCCGTCGGTGGATAGTCGCTTGGTTAACAAAAGTAATTAGTTATAATCATTCAATCCCATCATGCCGCGCAAAGAGTCGCACGTTGAAAGTGAGACCTTGTTAATCCTTAGCTATCACAAGTTTTGAGTTTTGAGGGTTGTCGTTCGTAGGGGGCGACAGCTCAATGAAAAGTTTATTTTTTAAAAGCAGAATCAAACGCTTTGATTCAACCAACTCCAGTATTTTGTATTTACACAGTCCGACGCGTGATAGGAATCGCTTGTTGAAATGCAAGACTTGGTAATCCTCAGATCGGACAAGTTTAGAATTTTGAGGGTTGTCGTTCATGAGAGGACAACAGCTAGTTATTGGAATTATTGGAAAAAAAATGTTATCAGTAAAATAAAATGTTTTATTTTAAAGATTTCAAAAAATAATATTTTATATGAGTTTACATTGAGCTACACTGTTACTGAGTGGATCGGTTGAATATCTCTCAAATGAAAAAACATGTGAGTCCCCTGTTAGTTCAATTATTATTAGTAGACGTTTACCAAAAATGTGT
This sequence comes from Leptinotarsa decemlineata, assembly GCF_025532065.1. Taxonomy (NCBI): domain Eukaryota; kingdom Metazoa; phylum Arthropoda; class Insecta; order Coleoptera; family Chrysomelidae; genus Leptinotarsa; species Leptinotarsa decemlineata. The sequence goes on from NW_027412578.1 coordinate 4,485,187, forward strand.
TAAAAATCGACGGGGGCTAGCAATAATAAATATCTCCGCTCAACACAGTTTATAATAACACTGAAGTCTATATTACGGATGTCATATATTTCAGCTAATATGTTATATTTCACGTACAAAGTGATAATGATAGAGATTGACGATCAATTCCACTATTTATTTTTGACGACGTTACCTCAACAAAGGCCAACAAAATTTTGGAAAATCCCAAAGCATAATGGCTTAATTGCTATACAAAATTCATCGAGGTATTTGAAAGCTGTCTCAAGTGGAGAAACAAACCCCCCCATGAGCAGGTTAGCAAGTTCGCGCTCAAATGATGATTCACCAAAATCAGAGGCGAAAAAGCCCTAAGGCATCATCAGGTGTAGCTGACATGCAAAAACCTTTATATGAGAAGGTTGTCGCGGGTATCAAGGTGGGAATCTTGCACCTTGACTATCCGACTACCTCATTAATGATGAAACAGCAGAGCATATACTTTGTGCCTGCCCCGCTGGGGACCGAATCAGGTTTTTAGAGTTCGACAGAGCCGTATTCTTACCATCCGACCTGAAAGACCACTCACTATACAAACTAATCGGCTTCGTTGAGAAGCTGGGTTTATTTGGTCGAGAGTGAATAAGTGTGAGCCACAATAAACTCTTGCGGGTCGCGGTGGGGGTCGAATAGACCCACTCACTTTAGACCTAACCTAACCTAACCTAGTTTTTATACTTGATAATGGGATAAAACCTGAAATCGGTCGTAAAAATAAAATAAGTTGTGGAAATTTGTCAAAAGTGTTTTCATTCATTTCATCAAATAGTTTCTTGCTTGTAACATTTGATTATGATTATAAAATTCAACTTATCAACCATGGTGGAGAACATAATATTTCATAAGTGTTCAAAAATGTATATTTTACTTTTCTTTTCGTGTGTATGTATTAATTGGCTTCTCAAGGAGACTGTGGAAGAATTAGCTGCATAGTCTAATGATTTCATTAGATATGTTTGTAGAGAAAAATCACTTTGTATCACTTTATATATTATTAAATAAATTATTATTATTATTATTATATTATTATGATATCGTTGTTCTTCAATCCAAGTATATGCTTGTATGTCATTTCGAAAGAAGAATTACCATCCTCTACTACATCAGAGAGCAAAGTCAGAAGCCAAACTTAGTGAAATGCTTGACTTTTAAGTTATTATTGTTTGGATTTCATTTGAGAAAGCTTATATTCTTGATGAATTTCCGAAAACAAAGTTAGGTAGAATTGCGGTTTTGTTTTCCAGTCTTTCAGAGTTCACTGTTCGTCAATCTCTATCCCTTTAGATAATATAGACAAACAATGCAGTCTAACAATTAAACAACTAATTAACAATGAAATCTATAATTCACGAAAATACTTCATTGGAATTTTCTAGAGAACTGTCTATTCGCATGGTTGTGTCACATCAAAGTAATACTGTCCTATCAATCTCGTTCGTTGAAAAAACTATAATCACACAAAACAAATGTGTTCTACTCCTAATAACAACGAAAATATGTTTCCATTTGAATCCATCAAAAAAAGTTCAGTGTCTCTAGAAACCATCCAATGAAAAATCACAACGAACATTTTTTTCTAACAAATATATATATGATATTCATGAATATTATAAATGAATATTATTAAAATAATACTTTTTTCCAATTTTTGGCCAATCCATCCCCACTTTTGAATTGCTTGAATTGTATACCTAATGCTGTCAATATCAGTCTTTACTCATAGCTTCCTCTATCTTGTAATTGAATTTCTATATTGAAATTATTTTTAACATGAATAAGAGTTGAGTTGAAAAACAGCTTTAGCTGACAATTCGCGTCTTCAACTGATGTTAATACAAATAACATATCCTGTATCTCTTGTGACGAATAAAGTCGACTGTTATTATTATTATCATCATCATATTGAATATTCCAAAAGAAGCACTTTTGAAAACATATCATATCTTCCTTATCAAAAAAAAAACCGATTCGATTTGTGTTTTTTACAGAAAATGGATGTTAACCGTATTGCAGTTTTGTTAATTGTGGAGTAAATTTCTCATAATAAAGTGTTATTTACTTGGGATTATTAATAATTAGGTAGCTAGTTTTTCATATAAAATCAGCCAAATCTAACACAAGTTACAAATTCCAGGTACCTATATTTGATCATATTTGAAAATAATGAATTATTAGATATTTTATGAAGTGAATTTTGTAGAAAAACACACATTCAATATAGTGCTACTCCGAGGAAAAAATGTCTGAAATGATGCATTTTCAAAATTATGAAAGTTTATGCAGGTTGCGTTGAATCTCATTTGGCAACTGTGTTGTAATTTACAAAAATAATCAAAAAAGTGAAATTACCTTACACGGCCGAAATTTTGCACATGGGCAACAAATACCATTTCAAAAAATATGTTCAATTGTATTCCTCCAAATCTTGAGAGATACGAGTACACACACTTTATGATTTAAAAAAAAAAGTTGACAGATGATAATAGTTATTTTTCATCTCGTTAGAAGCAAAAATTTATGTCAAATGTCAAATAAAGCTATTCAAACAAATATCTATAAAATACGGGTTTTAGGTGGTCCGCCTGACTCACGATCGAAAGGTCCTGAGTTCGATCCCTACCTCGAGCAGATGTTTTCTCTAGAGTCTAGAGAATTTAGCTCGTTGGAGTTGGGATGATTATGTAACGTCACATGGCTGACGAACTGCAAATAGCTAAGGTGTTCACTAGGTGAATCGGGGAGTTATTAACATTACCTACCCAGAACACGGGACTAATAACCAGATCAGTCTATATACATATTTGAAAATATTGACAAATTTCATAAAACTTTCAATATACATACATTAGATAATGAGTGATTTTTTGATGGTATCTTTTTGGCAACACTGTTTTTGACAGATCACGCGTGAATCGTATCTTGTGTCATTGTCAAACTTGTTCAATTCGGTCTATAATTTAACCATGAATCTTACGAATGAATAACACTTGCAAATTATAGAATTTTATTATCAAAATTCACGCTCGGTGAAGAAAGTGCATCGTGCACTTCTTCCAATTTATGGGCAGTTTCGTCGGCCTACTGAGGGAGCTATTCGAAAGCTCGCGACTAAATTTCGAACCCAGTTTACATTATTGGACATTAAACCACCAACACGCATACCTACGTAGAGTGAGGACCGAAAAAAATATTGCGGCTGTATCCGCCAGTGTTCGTGATGACCGTGAAATGTCGATTCACCGCCGTTCGCAGCAATTGGGCCTCTATTACTCCACTACGTGAAAAATTTTGAGAAAGGATTTGGGTGTAGAACCTTATAAGATACAGCTGGTGCAAGAATTGAAGCCACACGACCTACCACAACGTCTAATATTTGGTGAATGGACGCTGGCAAAGTTGGAGGAAGATCCACATTCTTATCGAAAAATTGTGTTCAGCGACGAGGCTCATTTCTGCTTGAATGGATAAGTTAACAAGCAAAATTGCCGCATCTGGATTGAAGACCAGCCACAAGCATTGCAAGAGCTACCGATGCATCCCGAAAAACTCACTGTTTGGTGTGGATTGTGGGTCGGTGGGATCATCGGGTCGTACTTCTTCAAAAACGACAATAGCCGGAACGTTACTGTGAATGGCGAGCGCTACCGTGTGATGATTGACGACTTTTTGTTGCCCAAAATGGAAGAATTAGACATGCCTGACATGTGGTTTCAACAAGACGGTGCCACATGCCACACGGCACGCGAAACAATGGCCCAATTAAGAACCGCCTTCGGTGAACAGCATATCTCACGTTTGGGGCCCGTCAATTGGCCGCCTAGATCGTGTGATTTAACGCCTTTGGATTATTTCTTGTGGGGTCATGTTAAAGCTCATGTCTACAAGGATAAACCAGCAACGACTGACTCTCTGGAAGCCAATATTGAAGCATTTATACGTGAAATACCGGTCGATATGTTAGAGAGAGTGTGCCAAAATTAGACCTTACGCATGGATCATCTGAAGCGGAGCCGCTGAAAACATTTTCATGAAATCATCTACAAACAATAAATTATATTGATTGTTCTATCGATTCCAAAAAAGATTCAATCAATTTTTTCAAACTTTTTGTGTTGTTTTGAAAATTAAATCCTATACCTCTTAAAAAATCACCCATTGGAAGGCAAAAAAAATTTCTTCACTTTCCATGTGTGAGTCTCACATCAAATTCTCCTAATTGGGTGAAGCATGTATAATCACTTTCCCGAAAATGTCAAAGCAACAAAGGCATTATATTATCTTGTTTCAAATAAACTTCCAGTGACTTCCTATTGGCAAATTTTATTTACTCACTAGATGAGTATTTTGAAACAATGTTTGTATATCGGATGCACAAATTGAAGATGCATGTGTAATATTTCGTTGCCCCTACTGTGTATTTCTTATTTTGAATAAACAGAAAACAACAAGCCACTTGTTAGGATAATTTACACCGCATCATTTTTAAATGAGCGTATTTTCGTCCTGCTGTTCGAATACCATCAGCAGCGAATGTTGAGAAGAAGACTTTCCGTTCGCTCCTAATAGCGCAGTTTTCTCGCCATTTTCATTCAGTGAACAATCCGGGGATGAATTATCCATAAGCAAGAAGTTGTTGGTGGTGGTAGCACTGCTGGTGGACGGGAGACTGTGAATATCTGGCGAAGCTAGAGGAGGGAACGCTTTGGGAGATGCCTCAAGCGATTCCTTCAGATGCATCACTGGATAAGATTCCCTGAAATGTGTGAGTGGAGTCAAATATCAAGACAATTGGATTACTCAAAATTGGAAATGCAAAGGGTGGATCTGTGTCTTTTCATCAAACACAACATATAGGGCGAATCCACAAAGTTGAATTTTGAACGGGATAAGATATCATGTTCTGAAGAATACCAGCCCCAACGTTCAATTTCTGGGGAGTTTGTGAATGAGGGACAAGGACCACAATTTTAAGCAGGTCAGGATATTCTTCAAAAGGAAATAATGTTCAAAATATATCCTATAGCTTCAGATGATATATCCACACATTCTCTGATTATTTTTGTGTATACTTCATCATATCCTGTGCGTTTCTTAATGTCTAACGAGGCTATAACTGTTTTTACTTCATCCGTAGGACTGGTTGGCGAAACGAGCGTTGAGAGACAATTTTCTGTTCTAGTGTGGGAAAAATGTATTAGTAGATTAAATCTAAATGTGTTAACCTGTATCCAGATGTACTGGAGGTCTGAGAAATGGCAGAATCCTCATCCCAGGATCCATCGGCTATTTTACCTCTTGTCGCTATCCTGAGACGGTGTGAGTCGGCTAGAGGATCAGCTTTCTGAGCCTCCTGTTGTTTCGGCTGTGAATGAGCAGCAATGTCTGCTTGGACCATTTCGGGTTGTTGAATCGTAGGCTGTGATATTACTGACGGTGTTAATGGAGGAGATTCGAAATCCTGATGCTGAGGTGTCGGTGTCGCCATTTCAGCCTCCAACTTCATGTGTGCCAACTACAAAAATTTATGATTTCGAGTTTTTCTCAAATTGAAAAAATGTAAAAAACTTGAATTTCTTGAGCTCTTACAAGTTACACAAATATACCGTGTGACACAGACTTATGGTACACCCACTTTTTTTTCCTTTATTTCTCTAGCGATATTTCTGAAACTTGGAACATTGAATATGCTCACTAGACGGCACTTTTTGAAATATTTGTAAAACAAATTCACCTTCCAGCTTTTCCGGAAATGACAACAACTTTTGATTTTCGAATAAGACATCCTATATATTATCACAAGAACGGTTAGGGAAGATCATGAGAAATCCAACGATACCAGGTTTGATGGTGTTATCTCTAATGACTACGGAGATATCGCCATTTATTTTATACATTAGCTCAATGAGTAGGACAGAGAAACTTTTTCTGGAGGGTCCATCCAACTCTCTCTCTCACACTCATTGAGCTTATGGATGAAATAAATGGCGATACCTCCGTAGTCATTAGAGATAACACCATCAAACCTGGTATCGTTGGATTCCTCATGATCTTCCCTAACCGTTCTTGTGATAATATATAGGATGTCCTATTTGAAAATCAAAAGTTGTTGTCATTTACGGAAAAGCCGGAAGTTGAATTTTTTTACAAATATTTCAAAAAGTGCCGTCTAGTGAGCATATTCAATGTTCCAAGTTTCAGAAATATCGCTAGAGAAATAAAGGAAAAAAAAGTGGGTGTACCATAAGTCTGTGTCACACGGTATATGAGGATGACTCAGTATGCATCAATTATTTCTAGGCCTGGGTTGAAAATGCCTAGTTTCCTTCAATAACTTTGAGAATTTTGAATTGTATTATGAAAATTGATAAAAAATTATAATTTGTAAAATTTTTTGTTGTTCTGCTAATCTTTGAGTCCTCTCCAGCTGTAATTCTAGCTCAAGAATGTGACTTTCTATATTTTCATCATTTCTAACACTATGAAAGTCATATACAGATATTTCTTTACAATCCGAAATCCATTAGGAATATTAAAAAATCCTTTCTTATTGCACATCTGCAACATAAAACGAACCTACATACAAAATTTCAGCCTCCGAAATATAGAGGTACGGAAAAAAGGTGATAAAAAGCTAATTTTCATATGTAAACGATCCCCTTTTAACCCCGCGGGGGGCGACCCAGTTAGTATATTTGAAAATCCTTCCTTAGTGCGCATCTAAGACCTAAAAAGCACCTATATACCAAATTTCAGCTTCCTAAAGTCTATCCAAATCCAAGACAGAGTAAAACAAAACAAAACCGAAGCGTGATGTTCACGTGATCGCCCAGTATCAGATGGAAAGGGCCGCGTTCATTGGTGAATTCGCCTTCTTGGTACGAGTTCGGTACCAGCACAGGGTTGTAATCAGTCGTTTGCGTGTTTATGTGGCGTGCGTTATAGTATATTGTTTAAAATTGTTTTCCAAGATGTCCAGTACAGACACTGCTGATGACACTGTGAGCTATCCTCTGAGTCCAGCCAGGTAACGATCCAAAAAAAGGCATTTGTGTTGAGATGAAAGAAGTGATTTTAAATGTGTTCAAGAAAGAGATGGAAGAAATTGAGATTGTCGACGAAGTCGTATCGAAAGTTTCCAATAAAATTGGAGTGTGTTGCGCTTCGATTTACAATGTTTTACGGGAATATAAACAAAATCATACATTTTCCAAACCGAATACAAATCAGAATCGTCAAACCATTATAAAATCAATAGATGATGCTGATGTAATCATGTAATCAGGAGGAAAGTGCATAAGTACTTTTTCAGAAATGAAATACCCACGATAGACAAAGTACTCGCAGAAATAAATGAAGATTCAATAAAGTATTGAAATATTTGAATTTTGTATGGAAAAAACGAGGGCGCTATAGTTTATTATTGGATAGAGAGGAAATTGTGTTATAGAGGAGAGAGTATTTGACCAAAATCAAATATTGTAGGGAACAACAGAAAACAATTTATTATATGGATGAAACCTGGGTTAATGCTGGTCATACTACCCCTAAAGTATGGGTCGATGAAACTGTGACCTCATCTAGGAGGGCCTTTCTAGATGGACTATCCACCGGATTAACAAATCCATTAGGTAAACTTATATTTATATTAAGACCTGTCTCAATCTCAATATATTAAAAGTAACCCTCGTATTTGTTTCATTTACTTACATACCTCTTCATGATTTCAGGTAAAGGAAAACGGCTTATTATTTGTCACATTGGCAATGAGAATGGGTTTATTGCTGAAGGGCTGTGGTGCTTCGAGTCGAAGAAAACTGGAGATTATCACGAAGAAATGAACGGTGAATCTTTCGAACAATGGTTTTCCAAAGTTCTACCCCATCTGGAGGATAATGCTGTGATTGTAATGGACAATGCACCTTATCATTCGCGACGGTTAGAGAAGATTCCGACAACGTCTTCAAAGAAGGTTGAAATCCAAAATTGGCTGCGATCAAAGAATTTTAGCTTTGAAGACTCAATGCTAAGAGTACAGCTACTAAAAATTGTCAAGGAGTGCAAGCTTGAATACCAAAAATAAATAGTCGATGAGATGGCAGTAGGACAAAACAAAATTGTCCTTTGCCTGCCTCCATACCACTGCGAGCTCAATCCCATCGAGTTAATATGGGCGGATGTGAAGAATTTTGTAGCTCAGCATAACACCACGTTCAAATTTGCAGATCTCAAAGTACTTTTTGATGAGGCTTTGAAAAGAGTCACAGCGGAGAAATGGGAGAAGTGTATTCGGCATGTGATATCGGAAGTCGAGACAAAGATATGGAAGCTTGATCACATAATAGAGGCACAAATCAAGCCACTGATAATTCAGATTGGTGAGGATGACACTACTGAAGAAGAGACAAATTCATCCAGTTGAATAATTTTTATTAATATTCCTTTTGATTTTACATAAAATAAAAATTATCAATAAAGAAATAATTACGTCTCTTTTCATATAATGCTTGAGTGCGCTGTGAAAAATCCAATGAAAATCTTTTGATATTACACATATTATCTGCATTTTTACCGTTAAACTGCAAAACTTGTGCATTTCACTCGTTATTATAAAAAAGTTTTCCTAAGTATGATATAGCATTTGCGATCAACAAGATGTTGTTTCTGAATACGACCCTGGCCAATTCTTGGGATTTTCAATATCACGTGCGTAGGGCATGTCAATGTTTACATCCACTCTATCTTGGATTTGAATTTGCCTTTCTATGTTTTTTACCACTTTTATTTGTAACTAACGTTACTGCAGTTTCGTTCTAGACGGATATTTTCAAACTTATACAATAAACTTGTATAAGTTTGAAAATGTCCGTATAGGACGAAACTGCGTAACGTTAGTTACAAATAAAAGTAGTAAAAAACATAGAAAGTTTCTTTTCTCTTTTCTTCATTATAATTTCCTACCACGTAGTAACGGCTACATCCATCAATTTATTTCGCATTTATAAGTATGGATTTTCTGTATGCCAATGTGGTGTTCTGATTATAATCTCAATCAAAGAAAATATTTTGCACACAATATAAACTTCAATTTCACTGGTCTGTTGTTCCAAACGATTATTGAGAATAAAAATCATTTTTGACATTTTTAATAAACCATGGATTGTGCTTTTCATGGCTCCTTTCATATTACATTTTCTTACCTCGGCTCGTCGATTTTTCTTGCTTCTTCTAATGCGGAATGTTTTTCGACTTTGTGGTTTGATTCTCTGTAACTTCGATTTGTTGGGATATATCTCTCCTGAGCTATCGTCGGCAGGACTAGCAGGACTCAAAGGAGTCGTAGAAGTTTCACCTGATAAACGAATAAACGTAGAAACTTGACCCAAAAATGAATTGAACATATACTCACAATCAATATTTACAATCAAACTGTTTCACGAGTACTACAGTGTAAGATGCTCAAACGTTTGGATCACATAATACATTTAAACCACTACTTTGATAAATATGAAATGAAAAGCAATGGGATTTACCTGAAGAATGTCTAAATTCTACGGAAGATACAAAGCGGAGTTTATGAGCCTTGTGTGACATTAGGGATTCAGATTTTGGTAGAGTTAGAGGTACACCGTGATCGTCACTGACTGAAGATCTTTGAGAAGATCGATCTGAAACATTCACATGCATACATCGAAAAGTGAATACTGGAAGACGATGTGGGTCACCATCTAGTTTCTAAAACAGTTAATTTATTTCAGCTCGTTATTGAATGATCAAGAATTAGTAAGTTTTACTTCAAAAATTAGTACCGCTTTATATTCGATCCACTGATATTGCAATTCTATTATGTAATACTGATTGTGTTGCTTCATCTCCATATTCATATCTTCATTATATGAATTTAACTAGATCATTTATAACTATTTTGAAAATATTTGGACCTGAAATTGGACCCTGAGGAACTTCAAATCATCTCTAAATCAAGAAATAATATTCCTCTAACTCATTTTTCACAGTAATAAATATTCCCCACATTCTACTGGGGAGAATCCCAACTTTGAGCGATCCTTCGGCAGACAAATTCAGGTAGATGTTAGTGTTTATCATTATAAAAATATTTGACGGTGACTGGAATAAATAACTTCTAGTCCGGTCAAATTAGACCGAATAATAAGAGTAAAGCTACCTAAATTCCCACCAAGCTGAAAATCAGTAAGATTGTTTAAAATATGATTAAAAATGAAATTTGAAAGTTTTCCATATTTTCCCTGTATGGAAAGAATGTATTCAAGGTCAAAGTCAAAAAAATTAGTTTTTTGCGATTTTCAGAAAAACGGTTAGTTTTATCATCAAAATACTGAGCCAAAAATGATGGACCATAAAATTATCAACAAAAAAATGTATCGATACTTTTTTTCCTACGAGCCACCGTTTTTGAGTTATAATAATTCAAAAAGTTGTAAAAGTTATAATCGTCATTATATGCATGAGTACGCCACGTATGTACATCTCTGTAGTTGTTACATGTTAAAATATTTTTCTATCGGTCATTGTATATGAATTATCTCCCTACCCTTTATCGTTGTTTGATGACATCGAGATGGGTAAAACACATACATAAGTCTACCATTTACGATTGTTTCGAAAAGGTAGATTTTGATATTATCAACACAAATGCCACATACATCATTGACGGAGGATACTTACTACATTGCGTTGTGAGGGATAGCGAAGAAAAATTTAACGTTATCTTAGATAAATACGTACAGTATGTACGTCGACATTTTGGTTCCAGAGTCACTGTCGAATTTAATGGCTATAATGATTGTACGAGAAATACCAAAGCTGCAGAACAACGTCGTCGAACTTTAGCAACATCTACATCAATTGATATTTTATTTGATGAAAATATAGTTCCAACCAGTCAACAAATATTTCTTACAAATACTCAAAACAAGTCTCGGTCCATTTCAATGTTGAAAAAAATTTACTGCTGAAAATGTATTGGTAAAACAAGCTCATAATGATGCTCATATATTGATAATCGAAAATATATATATATCATCAAAAAGTTTATCTACTTTTGCAAAGTGTTAAAATCATGTACTATTTTGTTCAACGTTTTTAAAATAGTAATTCAACTCGACAAGATATTATCACTAACGGCATTCGCTTTCTTCTTTCTATGTAAAGAGTTCCTAAAAAAACTACCTGCTTAGATAAGTATAGATATGCATGTTTCGTTAAAAATACCAAAAGTAAAAAACAAGTACAATTACCTTATCTTCCTCCAACCTTAGTTGCTGCTCATCAATATCTTTCTCGGGTATTTTCAAGTGTGGCTTGGTTATCAGCTAGACTCTACAGACTGGGGTTGGTAGTTGATCAAAAATTCATTAGAACCAGTGCAAACGTGCACTGCGCCGGAAAAACTGCTCAACACAATTTTTTGCAACTGCAAAAAGGGGTGCAGTGCTGAATGTGGTTGCAAAACGGTCCGTGCTCCAATAATGAATCACCAACAGTGGAGGATTCGTTTGATTCCAACGAAGCGACATGCGATTCTTCGCTTTTAACGCAGTTCACATGTACTCAGGATGAAGATGAAGGAGAAGAAGAAGAAGAACAAGACGAACAAGAACAAGAAGATCAAAAAGAAGAACAAGAAGAAGAGTTTGAAAGTTACAACTAGGACGATTAAATTTCACTACTTTTTTTTTAACTTAAATTGCTTTTATATTTTCAATCTCTGGTAATATCCATTATTTTGTAATAGTTTCAAATTAAACAGGATCACAACTGACCCGTGGAATAGGCCTACTGGGGAAACCACGTTTAAAAAAACGCGCAAAGTACACTAGTTAGCTTGGAAACGTGTGCATATTTCAACGACTACAACTTTTATCGCGAAAAACTCATTTTTTGACCTTTGACCTTGAATAGAACTTTTTCCATACAGGGGAAAGATAGGGAACTTTCAAATTTTATTTTTAATAATATTTTAAACAATCTTACTGATTTTCAGCTTGGTGGGAACTTAAGTAGCTTCGAATGTCTAAATTGACCGGACTATTCATGGAATATTAAACATTTAAACCGGTTTCTTAATACCATATTCTTTGATCATGGAATAACTGACCAATTATTCGAATTGCTTTTGGGTCTTACCAGGCTGAACAGGTGTAGTTCCATTTCCATTAGTTTCATGTACTTCACTCATACTCAGATTAGTTGCTTGATTTGGAGTTGAAACATGACTTGTGCTAGTTGAAGATTCTGAGACGAAAGTAATACGAGTTTCATACGTACGAGATCAGAAAGGTCAAAAAAAATGTTATCATAAATGCTTTCCAAGCGCATTTCTTCATTTTGTCTGTATCTTAAACTAATATTGAATGAAATCAAATAAAACAGACCTGTACTGAAGAACGCGTTGTGTTACGTTGTTCAACGGGGGTGGAAGAGAAATTTGGTTTTGGAATGAAAGTTAAACCCCCCTTCGGTATATTCCAAAACCGTATTGGTAACAAAAATAATTTTTTTCGGCCACTGAAAAGTTTACTCAAATGACCACTCGGCTAGCTCAGCAATTTGGGGTGAGTATGGAGAATAAATCCACCAAAGGGTGCTGTTCTTGATATTTTACAAAAACTTTATTGAATCTTTAACAGGTTTCAAATAACATACAATGACAAATATCAAGAGAGAATATGCAGTGTTTGTATCAACCCAAAGTGGTTTTGAGGGGTATTTCTCAAAGCAGATTAATATATATATACATATATATAACAGAAATGCTTCCGTGCATGTGTGATCACACCTGATTCGAGCACGTTACTCAACAGGAAACAAATTCAATAAATCTATCAATAATAATTCTAATCTAACACTGAATCATTTACAAAACTCAGTAATCACAAATTTGATACAAATCAAAGTTACACTGACTGATAAGGGCAAAATAACAGTTTGATGCAGCACTTCTTATGAAATAGAGGCAGCAAATCGTGTTAAGGCAAGTCTCTAGTACTCGTAAAGCGTTAAGGATGCTAATGATTACGCAATGTATTGTTAAACAAACTGAATCGGTGTCAAGCACAGCTGCGGCAAGCTTTAGGCATTCATAAAGCTATAATAATTGATCAAGTGTGTTTATATGCCGCGGAATGCAGCAGGATACAGCGGAATGCAACAGGATGCAGCGTGCATGCAAACTCACGATGGTATTTCCCAGGTTGTGACATGTATTGCACCAGTTAGGCCATAGCAAAAAGAAACGGACTCACCAGAATAAATCAAATGAATAATGCTACTGTTACTTATCATGCAGCTCCGTGATGTCCAACTTAAATGCAATATCTAACAATGGCGGCTGGTGGTCTGAAGCGGCCGTTTCGAGAGGCTAGGGCAAAACACCAAATCCGACCTCTTGTCGGGATCCCGTACCAGCAAACTCCTTGTACTCGTACTCGGGACTCTCGAGTCTTTCCCTTACGAACCCAAAATACTTTGGAATGCAACAATTTCTCCAAATTGTTAACAAAATTAGGAAAAGACCTCTTGTTTCTTCCTCGTCTCCACGAACCAACCTCTCCTCTCTTTTTCTTTTTTCCCCTCCTCCTATAACCTATTTCCGCCTTTCCATTCCTACTTATTGAAATTCCTCATATAACACTCTTTCTTGCCTTTAGACTTCCTATAATTGATCAAGGTGATTGTTTGAATGTTCATAACGGTCACCTTTTACGTAACACAGCTGCAGCTATTTTATAATTCGCCTGAATCAAATTTTACCGCCAGGAAGTAAACCTGACTAGTTCGGTAGTCGATCTTTCTCGACCGGCTTGCGAACTACGACGGCAGCAAATGACACCTATGACAAAGGCAACATCTAGGTTTTGTTTACTTTTCCAAATGCGTCAATTGAATATCAAAACAGGAATGCCAAGTAAGTATTGACAATTGTAACATATTGGCCTTCCCTCTACACTCATTATTTTCATCTCTTTATATAAATGAATGAAGATATTTTGACTTTTCTTCCTTTTCTGGAGTACCAAGTTTGTTTATAATAATAAATTCCTTTAAAATGTTCTTAATCAAAGGTAGACAACCAACCCTACTTGGCAGTTGTAGTGTGGGCTGCCTATCTGAACTGATATTAGTGTATTTACATAGAATAAAATAGCCCAATGTTACTTGGCGGGAAACCGGCACGTAACATCCCCCCCCTTACGCAAAGAAAATTTCGCAGAAATTTTTCAGCTGGAAAATAGTCTATTGTTCATCATCTTCAGAAAGGACGCTAAATGTATCTTGAGCTCCATCCGGTTTCAAATCTTTAACGTTCCAGATCCCCTGAGATTTACCCTTAGCATCCTTCAGTTCATAGGCCCATGGCGATACCTTCTTGAGGATCGTGAACGGACCGATAAACCTGGGGGCTAGTTTCGCTGAGAAATATTGTGCAGCATTGGACTGGAAATGTCCCTTTCGCCACACCTTATCCCCCACGTCGTACTGAACGTTACGGTGACGCAAATTATAGTGATTTTCTCCCTTTTTGAAAGCCTTGTCCAGACGCGACCTCACCTCCTTAAATATCCTTTTGAAATGTTCTGACGAATTTTCCAAACTCAAACTAGGTTTGGCATCAGGAAGGTTGTCTATCAAAACATGATCATTGCCATGAAGGCACATTTCTCTCCCGAAATTTACGTAATATGGAGTTTTACCTGTACTTTCGTGAAGGGAAGTACGAATGGCACATGCTACTTTCGGTAGTACCTGGTCCCAGTGTCGATGATTATGTTGAATATATCCACGAAGCATCACCTCAACGGTACGGTGTTGACGCTCACATGGATTACCCTGAGAATGATAAAAGGGGGTCCGAATAGACTTGACTCCATATGCTTCAAGCAGTTTTCCCATCTCGTGACTAATAAATGGCTTTCCGTTATCAGATACTATAGATCGCGGTACTCCAAATAAGAGAAACACATTTTCCTCCAAGAGTTTAACTATGGTTTTTGCATTTGCCAATCGCATCGGAAAGAATAAACAGAATTTTGAAAAATAGTCCGAAATACTCAAAATATAGCAATATCCCGATGTTGACTTCGGCAACGGTCCCACCACATCTACAGATATAGTTTCCCATGGTTTTCGAACAGATGGACGACCTGATAGAAAACCTGCCGGAGCCTTCTGTTCCGGTTTTTGGGCTCGACACACTACACAAGAGTTGATATATCGAACAATATCTGATTTCATTTTAGGCCAGTAATATTTGCAAAGGATTCGCCCATAAGTTTTATGAATGCCGCCGTGACCTGAAGTGGGGTTGTCATGATTTTCTTTCAAGATATTTTTGCGATGACTTTTGGGCACCACTATTTTCCACGAATCTTTGCACCGTTTGTAGACGTAATCATCATCGCATCGCCATAAAGGAAAATTGAGTGGATATTTCGATATTTTATCCCTCATTTTTGAAAGCCAGTTATCTTTTCCGCCTGGGAAAAGATGTGGGTTTTTAGTATCTATCGTATCCACGATAGGCACAGACCGGGACAGAGCATCTGGCACGACGTGGTCTTTGCCCTTTCGATGCTCGATATCAAAGCTGTATTGCTGAAGCTTCACGCTCCATCTGGCTAGTCGCCCTGTAGGATCCTTTAGATCATTAAGCCACTTAAGGGCAAAATGATCCGTGATAACTTTGAAATGTGTGGCTTCGATATAGGGACGGAATTTCTCTATCGCCCAGAGAACGCCAAGACACTCCTTTTCGGTCACACTGAATTTCCTTTCATTTGGAGATAACGAACGACTAATGTAACTTATGACTTTCTCATTTCCATCGGAGTCTTCCTGAGTTAAAACAGCTCCAAGTCCAAAGTCACTGGAATCTGTCTGCACACAAAACGGACGTTCAAAGTCGGGACAAGACATCACGGGGGCTGTAACTAACAGTTCCTTGATTCGGGTGAAAGCATTCTCACATACATCATTCCAGGCAAATTTAATACCTTTCCTCAGTAAATTAGTTAAAGGAGCCACAACCGCGGCAAAATTTGGTATGAAACGACGATACCAACTTGTCATTCCGAGGATTCTTCTGACCTCCTTCACATTCTTCGGTCTTGGAACATTGAGAATGGCTGACACCTTATCTGGATCAACATGGAGACCAAGTTTGTCCACCACATACCCCAGATATTTCAGTTCTGAACGACAGAAGTTACATTTCTCCCTTGATACTTTCAACCCCGCCTTCTTGAGTCTACTAAATACCTCCTCCAAAATTTGTAAATGTTTTTCGAATGTTTGAGTAACTATAACGATGTCGTCGAGGTAGACGAATACAAAGGGTTCCAAATCAGCACCCAAGACTCCATCTATCAACCTTTGCCATGTAGAACTTGAGTTATGCAGGCCCATTGGCATGCGTCTGAACTGGAATAGACCCCGACCCGGAACGGTAAATGCAGTTATTGGTTTAGATTCCTCAGCGAGCGGTACCTGCCAGAAAGCACTCTTTATATCAAGTGAGGTAAGGTAAGCCGCATCTCTGAGCTTATCCAAAGTGCTTGAAATTAAAGGCAGTGGGTAAGCGTCCCGTTCAGTAACCTTATTTACTTTACGGAAATCTATACAAAATCTATAAGAACCATCCTTCTTTTTGACCATCACGATAGGTGACGCCCATGGTGAAGAAGAAGGCTCTACTACACCTTGCCGTAGCATTTCATCTAGCTCTTCATTTACGTGTTTTTGCAAAGCCGGTGATATTGGATAAAATCTCTGCTTGATTGGCTCTGCCTTGGTTCGTATGACGTGACTGACCAGGGAAGTGCAACCAAGTTCCAATGACACCTCCTTGAAAATGGATTCTATTAACTTTTCCAGCCGCGTTTTCTGAATATCTGACAGATGCTCGTTACTGGTTATACTAGCAACTCGAACTTCCATTGGACATTCAGAGAAAGTCCAATTGTTATTCCTGAGATCTGGAACTAGACCAAGTTGACGCCAAAAATCCGCTCCCAATATCAATTGATGAGGAAAAGAAGGTACCACAAGTGTTTTCAGGATGACCACCTTATCCAATACTCGAAACGGAATATCATAAGAGCCACTCACCAAGCATTCACCACCGTTTGCCACCGTGCAAACTTGGACCGTAGATGTATGCATGTTTAAATTCAAGCTTCGTATAACTTCCCAACCTCTCCGACCCAATATTGTACGGGATGATCCGGAATCGAGTAGTCCTACTAAATTGATTCCCAGAATGTTTACATTAAGGTAAGGTCTTTCATCTCCCTGAACATTAGCCAACACGTAATCTAAAATGCATTTAACGTGAGAGGGACTCTCTGAATTGACCGACTGATTGATTCGCGAGTCTACGACGCGGTCTGTTCGCGACCCGATTCCTCGTTTCCCGATTCCCTTTTACATTTGTCACACGTTCTGACAGTTTTGTCTAACGTTCCGCAACGATAACACCTCAGAATTTTAGGTGAATCGCAATCTTTTGCCATGTGACCAAAATGGCCACAATTGAAACACTTTACGTTCTGGAATCGCGTACTATGGATTGCTGCCAGTGCTGCTGAACCACTCGCTTCTTCTTGAAACTCCCCGTAGTGGTGATCTCTGTCGTATTCTACATGCACAGCGTCTGTTCGGTACCTTCCAGGATTGTACATGAATTCGGTTTCAGTAACAAGGTTTCTGTTCGTTGGAGGAGGTCTCCAGCGTTGAGTTCGCACATACAACTCTTCTGCCCTTCTGCCTAACTCCAATAATTCAGAAAAATGTAAAATTGGATCCAATGGCAGCCTAGACTGAATGTGGGGCAGCATGCGTTCTCGCATTAACTTGACCCTCTCAGCCTCTCTCGGTTTGGCTGTGAGTTTCCCAAATAAACTTTCCATATTTATCAGGTAAGTTGAGACATCCTCACGTTGACCCTGGGTACGACTTCGTATGTCATTCCAGATATCCTCATCGTAACTGGAAGACCTATAAAGCCGATTCAAATAGTACGTAACATCATCCCAAGAATTCAGTACTTCAGATGTATTTCTGTACCAGTGTAACGGGGTACCCTTCAGAAGGATAGGTGTATATTTGAGTAATTGAGATTTTGGGATATTACAAGCCACTCTCAGTTCCTCTACACGCTCTATGAAATTGGAAATACTCATATTTTGACCATCAAAACTGAGGTTCCATTTGGATATCGTGTTAAAATGTCGAGCTGACCCATCATCCCCATAAAAGCGGTCATGCTCCAGGTTTTCTTCCGAAAATCTGGGATGACGAAGATGACTCTCGTTTCCTATCCGAAAGTTGTTACCCCAGTCCCTATTGACTCTATTACCTAAATGAAGATTATCTGGCGTCGATCCAGATATATATGGGGGCTTGTTATTCTCGTTTCTGTTCAAAAACAGTTGAGGATTGATATCCCTTGTAGACGGATGATATGCTGAGAACGATACACGACGGTGTAGAGGAGATCCAAATAATGTATCAACCCTGTTGGCGATGTCTTCATCACTACGCTTTGATATAATATCCAACAATGACCGTTGCGACTTGTTAACAATGTTATCGCCTTCGCCCGCATCATTGTGTTCCTTGTGTTGCGGATTGGTTTCTATATTGATGATTTCCTGATCAATCGTATCTAACTTTTCACATAACTCCACGCATCGAGCTATAAGCTCATTTTTCCGCTCCTGAACACCCTCAGCGGCTATTCTACTAAGTCTACCCGAAACGTGTAACAGTCTTGATAGAATGCGCGAACGTTCATTTCTCGCGTTTTCATGATCAAAGTTATCAAGTTGTGTCTGTAGCTCATCTAATTTCTCAACACATTTCGCGATTTCCGTATCAGCATCTAAGTCATAGGAAAAAGAAGGCGTGTAACTGCCCCGTTTTTCTAGATAAATTCGTTGCCTTAACCGCATACGCAATTGATCGACCGTTCCCGATTCTGGTAACGCCCCTCTAACGCGAAGCTCATAGGCTAGTTCATCTGCTCGAAGTCTATTTACTTCCATGTCGATAAAGAAATGACGACAAGAAAAAAAACTCTCAAAGTTATCCTCTTATTCGCTTTGCAGAAGCGACTCTCCCCCTTCCCGAAAGAAAGAAGACCAATAAAAAGAAAAAGAAAAGACAACTCGACTCGAAACACCAACGGAGTTTATTGCTTTTCGATTAAAGTAATATTCAAAAATGAGAAAAAATAATCTTCTCTTGGTATTTATATTACCTTCTAGATGACCTTGTATATGCGTTAGTCTGAGTACTTACTTGTGGACCATCTGTAAGAGTCCGTACCCAAACAAAAAATAAATGCAATGTATAATGTAGAGGGATAGGTATACCAATATGAAATTCCACCCTGTATATTCACCTTATTACAAAGTAAACAAAATCTATCAACAGAAAAAAGTAAAAGACAAGTTATGATTCACAATAACCGACAAACCTGAAAAAACGTAGAATTAAAAAACATTTAAATTCAAAAAACAGACCACGATAAAAAACAATCTTCGCAAAATGTAACGTAGAATGCTTGCCTACACACTGATTTATATAAATAAACACTTGCCAAATACCATTACTTAACCGCACTAACAAGTAAAAAAAAAAAACACCCTTCCACTGCGGAGCTAGATGGGCGCCATTTGTTACGTTGTTCAACGGGGGTGGGAGAGAAATTTGGTTTTGGAATGAAAGTTAAACCCCCCTTCGGTATATTCCAAAACCGTATTGGTAACAAAAATATTTTTTCCGGTCACTGAAAAGTTTACTCAAATGACCACTCGGCTAGCTCAGCAATTTGGGGGTGAGTATGGAGAATAAATCCACCAAAGGGTGCTGTTCTTGATATTTTACAAAAACTTTATTGAATCTTTAACAGGTTTCAAATAACATACAATGACAAATATCAAGAGAGAATATGCAGTGTTTGTATCAACCCAAAGTGGTTTTGAGGGGTATTTCTCAAAGCAGATTAATATATATATACATATATATAACAGAAATGCTTCCGTGCATGTGTGATCACACCTGATTCGAGCACGTTACTCAACAGGAAACAAATTCAATAAATCTATCAATAATAATTCTAATCTAACACTGAATCATTTACAAAACTCAGTAATCACAAATTTGATACAAATCAAAGTTACACTGACTGATAAGGGCAAAATAACAGTTTGATGCAGCACTTCTTATGAAATAGAGGCAGCAAATCGTGTTAAGGCAAGTCTCTAGTACTCGTAAAGCGTTAAGGATGCTAATGATTACGCAATGTATTGTTAAACAAACTGAATCGGTGTCAAGCACAGCTGCGGCAAGCTTTAGGCATTCATAAAGCTATAATAATTGATCAAGTGTGTTTATATGCCGCGGAATGCAGCAGGATACAGCGGAATGCAACAGGATGCAGCGTGCATGCAAACTCACGATGGTATTTCCCAGGTTGTGACATGTATTGCACCAGTTAGGCCATAGCAAAAAGAAACGGACTCACCAGAATAAATCAAATGAATAATGCTACTGTTACTTATCATGCAGCTCCGTGATGTCCAACTTAAATGCAATATCTAACAATGGCGGCTGGTGGTCTGAAGCGGCCGTTTCGAGAGGCTAGGGCAAAACACCAAATCCGACCTCTTGTCGGGATCCCGTACCAGCAAACTCCTTGTACTCGTACTCGGGACTCTCGAGTCTTTCCCTTACGAACCCAAAATACTTTGGAATGCAACAATTTCTCCAAATTGTTAACAAAATTAGGAAAAGACCTCTTGTTTCTTCCTCGTCTCCACGAACCAACCTCTCCTCTCTTTTTCTTTTTTCCCCTCCTCCTATAACCTATTTCCGCCTTTCCATTCCTACTTATTGAAATTCCTCATATAACACTCTTTCTTGCCTTTAGACTTCCTATAATTGATCAAGGTGATTGTTTGAATGTTCATAACGGTCACCTTTTACGTAACACAGCTGCAGCTATTTTATAATTCGCCTGAATCAAATTTTACCGCCAGGAAGTAAACCTGACTAGTTCGGTAGTCGATCTTTCTCGACCGGCTTGCGAACTACGACGGCAGCAAATGACACCTATGACAAAGGCAACATCTAGGTTTTGTTTACTTTTCCAAATGCGTCAATTGAATATCAAAACAGGAATGCCAAGTAAGTATTGACAATTGTAACATATTGGCCTTCCCTCTACACTCATTATTTTCATCTCTTTATATAAATGAATGAAGATATTTTGACTTTTCTTCCTTTTCTGGAGTACCAAGTTTGTTTATAATAATAAATTCCTTTAAAATGTTCTTAATCAAAGGTAGACAACCAACCCTACTTGGCAGTTGTAGTGTGGGCTGCCTATCTGAACTGATATTAGTGTATTTACATAGAATAAAATAGCCCAATGTTACTTGGCGGGAAACCGGCACGTAACAGTTGAAAAGAATATTTTATCACATACCCTTCAAATGCGACATCATCTCATGACTTGGAGCGGATTTCGATCCATGGTGACCCTCTCCAGTGAATAAACCAATCAGAGAGTGTCTCTGGTGACGTGGAGGTACTTCCGTTGTCATTTGACATGTTGGACCTGTTTCCTTTTTAGTGTCACTTGAAGATTCGGTAGCTGAAAGAGTAGAGAGAATAAACACTAACGAAAAGTTTCGATTTAGTATTGCGCGGAGCTCACATTCATCTAGCTCTTCTTTCAACAATTTCATTTCTTGGGCCAGCTCCATTAGAAGAGCTCCCCTACTTTTCGGGAGTGGTAAACCAATACTCCGCATCTTGTTCCGAATCTTGGTGTGCATATTCCTTTCAAAATCTGATATGGGTGGTTGGGCCAGCTTCAAAGAAAAAGCCAATTGGTATCACAATCATGAATAGCAATGAAAAATTGCAAAAAATATCATAAATTGATGTTCAATTGACTTACATCAGTTGTATTTTATGAAAACTCAATCAGACCCATTTTAATGTAGTTCAGACTACTGAAAGTAGTTGCTTCCTAAAACATTTCTAAGAACTTGAGCTCTTACCTTCTGGAAAATAAAGGGTTGCATCAGAATATATAACACGGTTCTATGTGTGACTACAAAATCAAGAAAGTCCCATAAGAACGTAGCAGCTTCATTTCTTTTACCAAGTTCCCTCATAGTTCTGCCAATTTTCAACCAGTCGTTCATCAACTCTCCTTCAAAGCAAATTGCCATTATCTTCAAAGCTGAAACAGAAAAGATTCAGTAGGGAGACGAATAATTTTGAAAATGTATCTCCATCCAAGAAAATAAAAAACTGTCCTCACCTAAAAATGAAACCTGATACAATGATGTATTGATCTTTGCCGAAGTTTTTGTATCTCTAGTACCGGTGAAGGTAAGACTACCGGTTCTAATTTCACCTGTTGGTTTGACGTTGGTTCCAGATGGCCCTGCAGATTTTGTATTCGGTGGACTCATAGCATGAAGGACCAACGTAAGGGCGAAACTTATGTCGCTGTGTTTCATTTGGGAAACATCTACGGAAAAACAATGATATCTGGTATAAGATTCTCGGTTCAACTAACCTTTTCTTCCTGAACCAACCCTCAGACACAGCGGCATGATAAGATTCATGATGATACTTTCAGTTTTATCTTGAGTTGGAAATATAGAACTTCCACCACAAACTTGCTCTAGAGTACAAGTATCCTGGTTGAAGAAAAGAAGAAAATCCGGAACATTATATGGACCCTGTTGATGCGAAATACAAAAATATTATTGAAATTCATAATAAAGAGCAGACATACTAATATTCGTTATTTTTAGTAGTTTAAGGCTGAAAACTATTTGAAATTGTATTTACTTGAGTATTTTGTATCTGTAGAGCTATCAAACGAACGACCATGGAGCAAAAGTGTGGTGGAGGAGCTTGACTCATGAGAGCTGCAGTAGCCCCAGAAACTCCTTCAGTAGAACAAGTGTCACTGACAATAAGTCCCTGAAATAACAGATATTGAATGTTTCTTATTAGTCAGTCGGCTATGCTTAAAGACAGGCAGTAAACAAATCTAAAGAAATGAACTTCAAATGTTCAAGCCAGTCTCGAATATACCTACACAGTAGGTTGAATGGACTAACGCCTATCAGAAAACAACTACTCCACTGGC
Source organism: Leptinotarsa decemlineata (assembly GCF_025532065.1). Lineage (NCBI taxonomy): Eukaryota > Metazoa > Arthropoda > Insecta > Coleoptera > Chrysomelidae > Leptinotarsa > Leptinotarsa decemlineata. The sequence continues at coordinate 4,508,444 of NW_027412578.1, forward strand.
TAATACCAAGAACGGCGTTGAATTATATCCGACAGGCGTCAGTGCTGGAATCTTCACAGGAATTTTCCTGCATATGTAATTGGCAATACAACTGAAAGAGTCGACCTTCAATTTTGGAACGGGCACACTTGCAGACCGGTTTCGGGCTCATTAGACACTCGTCAATTCAAGATAGTGGCCAACATCGACCTAAAGTCAATGATATTCCATAATTGAAAATCGAAATTCTGTCTGTTTTGTTTAGGTGGAAGTCATCTTGAATTTAGACAGGTTGGAGCCTGATTTCCTTACCCTTTGGACTGATGTTTGCCAGAAGGACAAACGGGTCATGACTGATGTGGGTGTTATGGTATGGCGGCATGAGTGTCCACAGATATCAGTACCGCCCTTCATGGTGTACCCCTGCCTGGCTGGGGTGAATTGGATGAAAACGTTGTTCATCTTTCAACGGAAGATATAGGGGCCTCATTCGACAGTTTCGGGGCCTTCTATATCGGGAGGGGTCGTCTACAGTATAATCCATAGCTTCCCTGACTAATGGGTTTTCATGAGTTTCTGCACCATCGAAAATTCTCTGATTTCTCGACTGAATGGACTGCCGAATGGAAGGCAGCTGCAAATCTCTGCAGATGGCTTCATTCCGCACGAACCAAGGAGCATTCACAATCATCCTTATTAGCCTGTTTTGCAATACCTCCAGAATGGTGATATTGGATTTCGCCGCTTGTCCCCAGACGCCTGAAGCATTAATGATGACAGGCTTGAACATCGTATTATAGATGGTAATTTTGTTTTTGATTTTCTGTTGATCAGAGGGTACAGACGTGCTATCCGACCCTCGATCTTTGATTTGACGGTCTGTTCTGTTTAAAATCTGTTCAGAGTAATTCATTTCTCATCTTAAGTTGGTGCAAACATCAAAAATGTCACTCCATCTAGTGGACAAAGTACTAACCAACTGCATATCCGAAATTTGCTCGATTCCTCTGAATAAGGAAGGAAAACTTTCTTATTACTCAGTGGGCTAATCTAAACAAATCTAAAGAAATGAACTTTAAATGTTCAAGCCCGTCTCGGATATGCCTATCCTATACAGTAGGTTGAATGGACTGACGCCTATCAGAAAACAAACTGCGTCAGTGCATGGATCTTCACAGAAAATTTTCTGCATATGCAGTTGACAATACAACTGAAAGGGTCCACTCAAAGTCAATGATATTCCATAATTGAAAATCTAAATTCATTCAGAGTATTTCATTTCTCGCCTCAAGTTCGAGCGAACATAAAAAATGTCACTCCATCTAGTGGACGAGATACTAACCAACTACATATCCGAAATTTGCTCGATTCCTCTGAATAAGGAAGAAAAACTTTCTTATTAGTCAGTGGGCTATGGTTAAAGACAGGCAGTAAACAAATCTAAAGAAATGAACTTTGAATGTTCGGATATACCTACACAGTAGGTTGAATGGACTGACGCCTATCAGAAAACAACTTTGTCAGTGTAGGAATCTTCACAGAAAATTTCCTGCACTGACTCCTGTCGAATATAATCCAACGCCGTTCGTGGTATTAGCCAGTGAAGTAGTTGTTTTTTTATAGGCGTCAGTCCATTCAACCAGCAGTGTAGGTATATCCGAGACGGGCTTGAACATTTAAAGTTAATTTTTTTAGAGATATTGAATTATTACGTAGTTTTTGGTGAAAAAATTTAACACAAGCACTAACCTGACATGTGTTGATAAGTGCTTTGATATGAGACCAGTGGGTAATGTAGGGATATTTCACCATGGTATCATAAATTCCTTTTAGTAATCCTGCAGCAGCATCCCAATCAGTGTTCCTCTACAAAAAATAATGAAATATTATATACAATAATTAATAAATGCAAAGTTCTTTACTCTTATAGACGGTTTCTTCGAAATTTTCTGAAACACTTTATCCAACCTCCTAAGAATAGTCACCAGTGCCGGTCTCATGGAATCGTTAGCCCATTCAGTTGATGGCAATATGTAACTCATATAATGTTGTAGTCCTCTGCATCCCATAGATTCAGGGTCGTATGGAGACACTTTCAGTAGAGTGTGTGCTATGTCAGCTAATCTCTGAAAGAATCAATATTAAGAGAACTATACTTCATATGAGAAACCTTTTATTGATTTTAGTACATGCAAAACACATACACTTTTCGCAATATAATTTACTTTCGTTAACGACTACGTTTTTTTAAAATCATTTTCTAGAACACACTGTTTTAGCAGACAAATATAATTCAGTACCCAGAACATACCACATGTGACTTTATATCCAACAACTCAACGATTTTCCCATCCTGGTTGTTTTTTTTATTGAGTTCTTGCAATCTAGTCGTGGCCCTACACATAAACTCGCCGACAAGAGAGAGTAAAACGTCTCGAGGTCTCCTGTACTCTGCTCTGAGCACTTCTGAGTCTTCGACGTCATGTTCATACATACTCTTAGCTCTAGAGTGTTCGCTCATAAACTTGGAGTGAGAGTCATCTTCGAAGTCGAAACCGGGAGAATATGGCCCTCGACTGTAATTTTTTTGGCTTGAACCTTTATGTTCTGGGCTGGAACGGTAGGGTCCGTTGTAACTCCTGGAATGATCATTTGGGTTGTGTAAAATGATATTTGGTTGACATACCAAATCAAAAAATCTTATTTTCAAAACTATTTCTATTTATTCCAATAATTCAATATGTCTAGAGAACATAACTTCACTATGAATTGACCACTATTCAGTTACTACAGACATATGGATTATTTCGACCGAAAGTTCTACAAGCAACGCCCATCCAAAAAGTATATCAAATACAGCAATTGGCTTGTTTAAACATCACAGAAGCCATGAGAACAACGCCAACCGCGGCAATGGAATTAATTACTGGTCTGACCCCTCTGGACCTGTACGTTAAGGAGGTTGCGTTAATGGCCATGTTATGATTGCGCACGGCTGGTGTAAACCTCGAAGTAGGAATGGGTCAATTGAGGCTGGGCCTATGGCGAGAAGAGCTTATTGCGTAACCTCTGCTGCAGGCAGCCAGTGATGTAATTGAACCCAGGTTTGTGTTCAATAAACCCTACAAAATACAAATAAAACAGATCCCAGAGTCAGATGCTACAAATGTAAAACCCATATATATAGACGGCTCGAAAACCAAAGAAGGCTCTGGATGTGGAGTGTACTCCAGAAAGATTAAGTGGGAAATGGGCAGAGGAATGGGCGTGGTTCAAACAGAACTGGCTGGTATCTCAATCGCCACAAAAGAAATAACCAGGAAAGGAATTTCTGGCAAAGACATAACAATCTGCACTGATAGCAGACAAGCCCTATTAGCTTTCAACAGACTACGTGTTACATCAGGGTTAGAACTAGAGTGCCACCAAGATTTAGCCAAAGCCTCAGTAGATAATAACATAATCTTGAGGTGGGTAAAGGGCACGACAGGAGTAAAGGTAATCGCATTGCCAACTCTTTAGCCAAGGAAGAGGCTGGACTAAGAATTTTAGGACACAGTGGCATCTACGGCATGATGACTTCGACAATTGCGAAATAAGCCAAACGTCACACCCATGCTCAATCCCTTAAGAGATGGAATGGAATCAAAGGATGCAATTTCGCCAGGATCACCTTGAGCGACCCTGGGAAGCTAGCGCCGAAGAAATATCTGGCGGTGACCAGGAAAAACTATGATTGGAGTTCCAGGCAGAATGGTATGTGATTTGAAAATAAAGTTTGTTGAACGACACTGCATAACTGAAAACACGAATTTTTGTTGATCAGTGAATATTTAGAAATTATTGCTTCTCACTTTGTTAATGCTTCACAGTTATTCACCAAAGTCCTGATAGCAACAGCTAGCTGGTTGATGATTTCCTTTTCAGTCTTTCCTTCTTTATTGTAACTTGGCAACTGTATTTGCTTTACATAACAGGGCAAAATTGCTTCCAAGATTATCTGAAAAAACAACGTTCAAGATTTTCAAGCTCAAATTGGAATGGAACCAACTACTAGAATAAATATTAAAATTCGCACAACAAATAAAATGAATTGTCACCATTTCAAAGTTATTAACTTTACTCACCAGCATTTGGTAACCTCTAACACTCTCGGAAGAATAAGAAACAACCATAACACACATAGATATGCAATCTAGTATAGTAACCATCTCATTTTCATCGTGATAACAGAAATCTATGGCTTTCAAAGGTTTTTCTTCCTTCACTAATTCTGCTATATTCAGAGGATCAGGTGAAGGAGTTTCCAGACTCAGGAGCAGATTGAATAGACAGCTAGATTGAATCTGAAAAATCATCATGAAATTTTAAGCTACAACATATCTTAACCTCTCTTCAATAGAAGTTTCTTTAAAAGAATATAACAAAATGAATTGTTTCAAAGAACCTTATGAGCATCTCCGTAAGTGCCTTCTTCTTCAGTATCTAACATTGCCGATACAGAACCAAACATTTGCAAAATGAAAGGTTTTCTATTCATCAGATAAAATTGTTTCACAGCATATTCTATAGTTGTAGTGATCAGTTTATTCGTTTGATGATTGGAATAGATTTTAAGCAAGGTTGGCATTATGAGAAGGTATCTAAAAGCAACAAAAGATTAGCAATTTCAAAAAAGACAATGAAAAAATAAACCCAAATAAACAATATTTACCCGTTTGTGGAGAATATGTTCTTGAAATGGAAGGCAGCATTTATATAAGTAGCCATAACGTATCTCAAAATACAGGCGTCTTCAGAATGTAAAACCAAAGCACCGTTCAAGACATTCACGAAGAGATGGATATCACCAGAATACGCAAAATTTCCTGCCATAGCTTCAAACATTCTAGCGATAAGCCTGACCCACATGAACTTATGCAGAACATCCAAACCAAGAAGTTCTTTCCCTAATGGTCCACTCTTATACAGATCCAGATCTGATTCCAACGCTTTCCTAGGAAAGGACGGCAATTTCATGAGCTCCTCGTGAAGAAATACCACTCTCTGCACAACCATGTCTACGTTTTTCAAAATAGCCCATGTTAAGAGAACTTTGCCTATTTCAACGAATTTGTGCAAGAGCTCCTGTTTCTGCAAGGCATTGAATGCAATCTCTGGTTTCATATGAACCAGTTCCAGTTGTGGATATTGCGATCTCTTGAAGAAATAATAGTCTCGAACATAAGATGAAGGGTTTCTGATTTGGTCTGAAATGAATGTTCAGTAAACCTTTTCTTTCTCTTCTTTCGTATATGACTTGAAATGTCTGATAGTACTCACGAGTTTTATAATCCACCAAGAAGAATTCCTTGTGCCTATTCTCGTCGATGCCAAAGAAGTCTAATGCTTCTCTCAATATTTGACAGAACTGGGTATCCTCCTGTACAGGAAACTGTGAAGGAATACCTGCAGCGTCAGGATCTACGAATAAAAAAATGAATACTTTTCCCTCAGCAATCTGTCAATGAAAGGTGGTAGAAAATAATCAAACCTTGAGGTCCGTGGACGATAATTTTTTTGGCAGAAGGAACATTTGCTGTAAGCAGAATGGATGCATCACACTGCTCCTTCCTCAGAATCTGTTTCAGATCTTTGAACATAATACCATGAACGCTATGAACCACCTATAATTCAAAATTGGAACCATATTGGTTATGCACTTGGTTATGCACTTACCATCCACAAAAGTGAAAGGGCTGATCCAATCAACTGTTGGCCATCCTCATGAGGACTTCTTACATAAAACATAACATACCCTATGATATAATTATACAAAGCGAAGGCTGCTTGTTGAGGTAGTTTTGGAATGAACCTTATTAGATGTCTCAAAATCTTGATCATCAAATCCTGTTTCTCTCTAGTTAATCTTTCAAGAATGTATCTTAGGAATAAAGCGCTGTCTTCTACCAAACATGTCCATATGACTTGGTAAGATACTTCATAAACAGCGTTGCCATCAGCTGAGACTGCTGCATCATCCAGAAGATTGATAATTTGAACTACTGCTGAACAAAGGCAAGAAGGAAATAAAGAATGAGCAGAATGAAGATGATGGCCGGTATTCCTGGGTTGACCGTCAGCTTGTTCGTCATCAACTTAAATTAATGCAGAAATTAGAATATAGGTATTTCCACAGGAATGCATTTACCTTCTTCATGTTCTTCGCTGGTATGGTACAAACTTGGTTCATGGGCCGCTTGAACTGTAATAGGAATAGTGGTTATCAGAAATTTTTCCCTTTCCTCTCTTTTCTTATCATCTTGAGCTTGTAGAGCCATTTTAATCAGCTCTGTTTGTTGCTTCTTCCTGGTTTTCGTAGCAGTTACCAGAGATCTCTGAAATAATAAAACATCTATTCTATAACAAAAACTGGGAATATTAACAGGTTAGTTCCTCACGTGTCTTTCCTGGTTGATGGTTACTTCCTCAACTTTAGTTTTTACTAGAAGTTCCCAAGGAGAATCGACTACATCCAAAGATTCAATACCAATTTTAGGAGATGGTAACGTGAATTCGATCCCTGGTGGAGGTACTTTAAACAACATTTGGGCACTTTCTTCCATTCTAGGCCAAGCCTGATATCTCATTTTCCATAAAACTTGAAATCTGAAATATTAGATTGAAAGAAAATATATTGCATGTATCTACTGAAACATAATGTTTTTTCGGGGTGATAAAAATATATTATAACCTCAAAATCGCATTTATTCTCACTGCACATTCGGGTGGGACAATCCATGCTGCATGATGTCAGATACTTGCTGAGGTGCTTTCACAGCACCTAGAATGAAAATTGAAGCAGCACAAGCAGTAACCTCTTGGTTCGACTCCAGAAGTAACTCCCAAGCAACTGGTATTATTTCCAGAAAATGCTCGTCTGTTAAAATAACGGCTCCTTTCAGTAAAACCGCAAGTGGTGCATGAAAAGCATCTTTAACCTGAAAACTGATTAGTTCAGAATAGCGTTGAATTGAGAAATCAAAAATAACCTGTGTTTTTATATATTTCAAAATTGCAGGAGGTTCGCTTGGTTTTCCTTCAGTTGTTGTTTTGGATTCACACCCCGTATCGGAATCAGCAATGTCCCTTGATGAATCCTTAGTAGATTTTCCGGTCTGACTACCATCCAAATTTTTATCGATCCTTAAAACATACGTTGCCAGCAAAATACAAATTGCCAGTAAATACAATTTACCTGTCCTTTCTACCGACACTATCTTTTCTTCTGATTGGAGAAACTGTTGAACTTGTTTGATCAGATACTTTACGATTTTGATTCTTTTCTTTTTTATTTCCTTTTTTCTTTCCACCAAAATCCATAGATAATTTATCCTCCAACACTCCAAATTCTTCCCCATAAACTTTTCTGACAGCTTTGATCAATCTGCTACATCCTCTCATCACCCTCCTATAGCAAAACGGGTGGCAGAAATTTTGATGGGGACAAAAGTAATAAAAAGAGTTCGCTACTTGCACCATCGTCTTTAACCAAGGCATATTCTTCGTGGTATCATCAGCTGTATCGTTGCTATCACTAGGACTTTCTGGAGGTTGTTCGTCACTCAAAACCCCAGGAGATTCTTCCCCACTCACCTCACCTGGTGCTCCAGGCTCTGACGTATCACTCCTGTCAGATATAGAACTAACTTTCCTCTTGGACTGGATGGAATCGGTTCTTTTCACATAATCAGGAATTTTCCCTTCAAATATACTCAAGTTGATTTTAGTACAAACTCAATTTCATGACTCTTACACTCTATATCAGCGCCCTCTTTAGTTCCTCTTCTAAGCTTTAAACTTCTTCTTTTGAATGAACCTCCCGTAGGAGCTGCGGTTCCTCTTCGGAGAATATGAGAGGGTCTTGCAGATTGTTGCTGACGTTTGTTGTCGTCGCCTTGTAAAAAAGCCTGAAACAACAAAACAGTGTCTTCGCGAAGAAAACATCCACAAAAGCAATACCTGCATAGTAACCGTTGTGTTACTGCTTCCTTCTGAACCATTGTCTGGTTCATGAAGGACAAAACTGATCTTTCTTTCTCCTGTCTGACCTGAATCTCTGTCCCCTGCTATTGACTGCAAGCTTTGGGCAGAGGTTTGAGAGTGACCCATGGAAGAAAGTGCCATGCTCCACCTTCTGTTGGCTTCTCGACTGTATAACTTCTCCCATGCAGGAGGCTTTCCTTTATCTATTATCCTGGAAGACTTTGGTAGAGTCTGGTAGGTTTCTCGGAGAAAAGCCGTTATTTCTTGCAATAGCACGCATGCAATTAATCTCAAAGCCATAGGACAAGACGATCCATACGAATTGATGCTTGCTAAGTGAAAAAAACAATTATAATTTGTATAGGAATGTAGGTAAAACCCGGAAAGCAACAAAAACAATTATAATCTGCTTCTCATTTCGTGTATCCCTACCTTCATCTAAGAAATCCTCTTCTTCATCTTGAACTAATAATTCTTTCTGTTTCTGTTCATCTGTCACCATTGCAGTAACTTGTGATTGCAAGTTTTTATCTTCATTGATAAGTTCTTCAAGTCTTTGCCCAATTACCTGAAAATTAAAAAAATATTAGTGGCCATAGTTGAAATTTGTATTAACTATTACCTCTGCCCACTGGTAGAACATTTTTCCAGCTGCCCTCTGGAGGATATGGGATCTCCTGATACCGGTACTATTTCCTCTAGCAGGTAGCGGCCCAGATGGTCTGTAGACCGGTATATTGAATTTCATCCAAGACGGCCACTGGCCCTTGTTACAACAATGGACGAAGAAGGAACATTCCAATAGAAGCGCAGCTCTTGCAACGACAGTTGAATGAGGCTGAGAACGCATGAGTAAAAATAATAGAATATATATTTAGGTGAAATATTACCAAATCTAATGATGAAGCTATAAGATGGGAGTCTGGTACTGATCCGGGTGGACAAGTTTCTAACAAAAAAGATAATCTGCACATTCCTTGGTATACCATAGTTGTGGATACCAATTTCCTCTCCTTAAGTACAACAAATTCAGATTCTCTAGATGTTTCTCCATATTCGAAAGAATTCTTTCTGCTGAAATCTAGAAAAATGTCAGAAAAAAAATGTATTTTATCTCTACCAACAACTGTTGAATTTTTACATTCGGTATGATTGGTTATAATAACAAAACAAAAGAAGAACAAAAAATACATCCACCTAATTATATCTGAAGAATTCATGGTAGGAAACGTAAAATGATCAAATCAATTATTTAATATTAAGCATCCGATTTCTGCATAATACTTTCCGATATATAGGTACATCAAAGTTTATGACGTGATATTTCCAAATTGACTTTTATTGTAACTGTGAATAGTACGTCAATATCTACAGTTGCTATCACTGTTAATATATTCATTTTGGTCGGTCTAAGCTGCTATTCGTTGAAAAAGGTAAAACGAAGAATAACTTTGCACACATTATTAACGAAAAACTGCACAATCATTCACCCATTATCCATAGTTTTTCCAAAAACATCATTATTCATAATATTTCAATCCCTCACTCCAGATTGTTAATTCGTAACTACAATATATCTACCATTGAATAATTTCTCAAGCATCGTCCACACAAGTAAAAAACCATTTCAGAAAAATGCATTAGAAGAAAACACTGTTGAAATTCAATGACTACTCACATCCACCAGCTGCTTCTTCCGTACTACCATCTTTCTTTTTCCCCTTCTTCAAAACGAATTTAAATTTGTCCTCCATCCTTCGTTTTGCCTTTTGTATACTCTGGGTTACATTACTGAAATATTTACCCTTCTTCGAAATGAACGAAACAAAATAGATAAAAGTTTACCTTTTTCCAGATTCACGATGCTGATAGTACTTTGAAGATTGCCTCATGAAACTTGATGTATCTGTATATGAATCGCCATTATCTTGATTATCCAGTTCGTCAGCTGAGGAATTTTCCCCTTTCTTGAACCACTTGACTGAGAAAAGTGAGATAGAAAATAACATTATGGAATCATCTGAGTATAACTCACCTATTCCACCTAATTTTGATTTCTTAGATTTGACGGATAGAGTTGGCTCCAAAGCAATCCCTAAAGCTCTTTCGCTCTGCCTAGGCGTGAGAATGTGATGCTTCTTTCTCAAATTTCCCAGAGGACTTTGACTTGCCTTCGGCAATTCTTCAGCTTCTGTTTCGAGCAAACTCTGAAGATACGCGTGACCAGTTATAAATTCAAGTGAACGAAGCGATTTGGTGCTTACCGCGCATGTGGAAGATGTGCTACGTTTCTTAAAAAGCGACTTTCTCACCCCTCTGTCTTCTATAGTGTATGACTGAGTATCCGTAGGGGCATCAGGCTGATCCTCCATCTCTGACTGGTGCATGTGCCTCAGGAAGAATAGTTTATCATATTTATATAATTTTTCATGAAAAAAGTCAAGACGTTGACTTGACAAACTTTTGTTTGAATTCAATATTTTATCTTTATTTTCAACTTTCCCTAGAGGGAGTCAGAATAACAAACATTATCCGGGGAGGTGCATGCATCTCTTGAAAAAAAACTTCGACGAACATTATAGAGCATTCAAATCATCAAAAAAGAAAGATCTGAAGCAAGGTGACTTCAGGTCCAGTGTTATCCAACATATTTATGGATGAGAAAGTTTCAATATCTCAAGAAGGTGCATTTGTAGAAGACAAAGTCAAAATACTCAAAAAAACAGACAGATATTGGCAGAAGCAAAAAAACGACAAGAAAAGAGAAGGAATGGCCAAAATTATTCACAGTCCTTTGCGATAGGGAGCATACAGCTCGCTAAACGTATTATATTAATCAGATGCAATGATCAAGCTCACGAAGGACATGTTTGAGGCAATGGACAAAGGTGAAGCTTTATTGACTTATTGAAAATTCTTGAAAATATTGGATTTAGAGGTATCTCTAAATGTGTAAGGATTGAAAACTCATACCGCTCTAATAAATGTATAGAATACGGAGTGCCGCAGGGTACAGTTCTTGGGCTACTATTATTCAATATATACCAACGATCTTTATGAATCCAATATTGAGGGAACTAAAGTCAGTTTTGCTGATGATACCGCTGTGTTATATCGCGATAAAAATTGGACAAACCTCAAGAACAAATTTCAAAAAGACTTCATTTCTATAATCCAGAGGTTTGAGAGCAGACTACTAATAATTAATTTCACCAAAACACTTATTGTTCAACTCGCAAACTACAACAATAATCAACCCACATATGATACACTCATCTTCAATGACGATGAGACCATTATTGAAATAATTATGAAATCATATATCAAATACCTGGGTTTAATCATAGACAAAAACCTGCGTTGTAACAAACACGCCGAATACGTTGCAACAAAATTAAGATCCTTTTTAAATAAATTTAAGTTTTACAAGAAAATATTCTCTCTGACGCAGTTGAAAATCTTATACCTCAGTTTGACCCAAACGCATATAAACTATGCAATTACTGTTTGGGGAGGAATAATGAGTAACTATCTGAATATTATTGAAGTGTCACAGAACTGGCTGTTGAAAATTATATATAACAAAACATACACATATGCGTCACAGAAACTATTTGAAGTGTCACAAACCTTTACTTGTCTATCCATCATCACAAAAATAAACAATTCATGGCTACCATCGAACACAATTATGACACAAGATTTAAACAACAAAAATACCCAAAATGGGAACAACCAAACACCAAGAGTTTCTGTCTTATTATAGTTAAGACATACACGCAACCAACAAATATCCAAAAAAAATCAAATAGTGGCTTCAAACAGTACCTGCAGAAAGAATGAACCCAATTATTGAAAGAAGGATATACTGAATTGTTATCTAGAACAATAAGTTAAGTATCGAAAGCTTGAATTCCATTGGATATAATTATAGAAACTATTCTATTATTAAAATCGTTTAATTACTCATAAAGGGGAGGTACGTGGATCCAAACAGAATTCAATGCATACTTCACAGATATTTAGTCATTCTTTTATATTATATTTTATGTACTTGTTAGGTCAAGTTATAATTTCACATTCATATTTTTTCAATTTCACATATTTACCTTCATACACATATTTTACATTTTAACATTTGAAATTTTATATTTTTACATCTTTACATATTAACAATCTGTATTTATACATTTTAAAATTTATATTCAGACGTCTCTTGATATTACTATTTTACATTTATACATTTTAAATTTTATATCTTTACAAATTTTGATGTTTACATTTTATATTTTATATCTCCAACTTTACAACGTTCATTGATAGATTAGTTAACTTGCTCATGCAGAAGGTTATACCTTTTATGAACAACAAATATATAATAAATCTTTCATTCTGTTATGGATTATTTCCATCAATGTTAAAAAAAGGAAAGGTGATTCCAATTCACAAAAAAGGTAGTCCATCGCAGATGGAAAATTATCGGCCAGTTACAGTTCCGTCATCATTTTCAAATGTCATAGAGTATTGTTTTCTGGACAGGTTTCTTCAGTTTGTATATGAGAATAATATATTAACAAATAGACAGTATGGTTTTGTTGCAGGCAAATCTACATCAACAGCCATGCATTACTTGTGTAACGAGTTAATTTCATCTATCGAAGCCGGCGAGTCCCCTGTGGGGATTTTCTGTGATCTCAGCAGGGCATTCGACTGCGTTGATCACGACCTTCTCATAACAAACTTATCTAGATATGGAGTTCGGGATGCTCCTTTGAGGTGGTTACAATCATTTTTGAGAAATAGGATGCAATATGTCAGTCTACGATATCAAGATGGAAATTCCATTGAACAATTCAATATAGGTGTTCCTCAAGGTTCCATCTTGGGGCCCATATTATTTCTTTGCTACATAAACGATCTTCCAAATAGTTATGATGGAGCCTCGTACACTTTGTATGCAGATGATACATCTATAGTTGTTTCCAATAGAGAAGAAACAATTCTTAACGAACAATGCAATATTCTTATGAATAACATAAATGAATGGTTCGTTGATAATTAATTGCAGCTTAACGTGGAAAAGACCAATTTCATTCGTTTTCATAACAGACAAAAAAAATGTAATCTAGATTTATCACTGCGCTAAAATGATACAAATATTTCGAGAAAACAAGACACAAAATTTTTAGGCCTTTATGTGGATGAACATTCAAATTTCAAGAAGCATTGTGAACATATTATCTCTCTCCTGAATTCAGAAAGTTACAAACTGAAAAACCTTGAAACTGTAATGAATGAACACCAACTAATACAATTATAGGTATCACGCTTCAGCTGAATCAAAACTGAGATACGGTCTATGTTTCTGGGGAACATCTGCGCTAGCTGACAAAGTATTTAAAGCGCAGAAAAAAATTATCAGATGTATAGCAGGAGTGTCTTCAAGACAAAATTGTAAAGAACTCTTCATAAAATACAAAATTTTAACGTTACCCTCACTGTTCATCTTTGAGTTGTGTGTGTATATATATATATATATATATATATATATATATATATATATATATATATATATATATATATATATATATTTTTATATATATATATATATATATATATATATATATATATATATATATATATATATATATATATATAAATATATATTTATAAATATATATATATATATATATATATATATATTTGAAAACAAAAATAACTTCCTTATGAATTTTAATTATCACTCTAGGACAACAAGACAATGTTCCTTGTTTCATATTCCATTTGCCAAATATGAGGTTGGAAAGAATTCCCCAAGTATACTTGGTTTAAAAATTTTGAACAACTTACCAGATGACATAAAAAATTGCGAAAGAATAAAAATATTCAAGTCGAATTTGAAACGTGTTTTGATAAATAATTGCTTTTACAGCCTTTCAGAACTTTTCGAATAGTTTTCACCGCTTTAACTGGTACTATGTTCTTCATGGTTTCTATTTATATTATGTTGATGTTCTGTTGTTGTTACTTGTTTGTTGTTGTTTGACTTCGATAATAGAACCACCTCGAAAGACAGCACGCATTTCCGTTGCCTTTCTGCATTTTATTTATCTTATTTTAGTATTATGTTGGCATGTAACACAGTACCATGTGCTAAATGTAGTTATATATAAGCTTGGCGATTACCATAAAATGTAATTTTTGTCTAAAAGGTAATAAAGTATTATTATTATTATATTATTATAAACCAATCTATTTGCTGAATTCGATTGAATAATTCTTATTGTAATTTTATATATTTTCGATGGCAAATAAAGAAAAAGAAAGAGAAGAATAGTGAAAAATATTGAATTTTACCTTATAACTCTTGTTGTTTGGGTATTGGATCCCTTTTTATTTGGTCTGTCAGCAGTATCCAAAAGAGCACTAAGAGCCACCCGCCTGAATACGCTGCCATGCCCTTCCTTAACGTAAGTCATGAGTTGTCTTATTTCGCAGTACAAGGGCTAAAACGAAAGTGTATTGATTTTGATGAATTCAACGAATGTCGTAACATTACCAAACTTTCAGGCGTTTTGATTTCTTTGCTAGACTCCACGAATCTCGTCACCAACGGCTTGAAGACGTGGGAGACTATTTGTCCCTCTACACCTCGTATCCCACCTCCCCCCAGGCCTGCGCCAAAGTTGGATGTATGACCACTTTGCGATACTGTGTCTGGTGACTTGCTAGAGCCCCTCTTCTGGTCTGATAAAATTGGCAAAAATTTCTCAAAAACTAATTACCCACTTTTCTGGAAGGAATGGCTCAAATTCAACGTCATAGATTTGTCCTTACATTGAGTGCATTGTTCTGTCTGAGGTTATACTTCAATTTCACCGATTCATTTGCGCCCAAAAAAATTAAGTTGTGTTTAAAATATACAGGGTGTAACACGAAGCCTTTCTCAGGCGATATCTCTGTTATTTGAAAAGATGGAAAGATGATAAAAAGTAATTTATTCTGAAGTTATGAATTTATGGCTTACGATGTTTATTTTGAGGTCTTGTAGAACTAAAGACAAGTTAGTTTATCAAGACAAGTTACAAAAATATTAAAGTTGATTCCCGTACCTACATCACTGTTGAAGTTGAAATCTATTTCTTTATTGAAAAATATAAACTTGCATCAACTGTCACTGTTTACCAAATTACACTAAAATATCCCAATTTTTTTACAAAACACAAGCACTACAGGAAAATCCTCAAGGCACCTCTAAGAGCGATGCCTGTGCGACAGTAGTGATACGCGTTGGATTTGAATCGCTGGAGATTAAATTCATTTGGAAACACGTTTTCAAGAAAATTTTATTCCACATAAAGGCAGTTCTCTAAATGAAAGAGTTTCCTAAATAGTGAAATTCGAGGTGTACTAAATTGAACCTCAAAACGATGAGCAGCCACAGTCCGTCGCGTATTTTTGATATGTACCGCTCTTGGTGGAATCAAATGTGCCAAGTTCCTTGATCACCTCCTGTGAAAGTATCTATAAAAGAGAGACGAATCTCCAACTTTTCTTCGATATTCCAGACTATCAAAGTTGCAAGTGATGTCTGTGTCTCCAATCAGGCGAATGGTTGTTTTTTGGATGGAATCCAGCAGCTTCAAGGTTTACTTAGGGACGGAGCCTCATACATGTGATCAATACTCCAAAGAAGGTCTGAGCTTTATAAAGCATCAAAATTTGCTGGGGTTTGTATAGTTTCCTGATTCGGAACAGTGTTACAACCTTTTGAGAGAAGCAGATTTTACAATCCCAGCGACATGATTATGGCAAGACATATTGGTATCCAATTTAAGCTCCAACAAACTTATAGAAGCAGAAAGCGGAATTGTCTATCCTGACATTAGTATACCCTGTTCGAAGACATTTATCTCTTTGGAGAAAAATGATGCCTGGGTTTTTGTGGCATTGACTTGAACCTGGTTACTTTTACCTCAATTCGAAATCGCCTCTAGATCCTCATTAGGATATTCAACCTCTTGCTGCTGGTGAAGATGTGCGTCCGCAGCCGATGTCTTGGATTCTAAATGGAATGCCGAGACAAGTTTGCTGTCGTCAGCAAAGCTATGTATTGGGTTCGACAAGTCACAGCATCAAAGTTTGGCCAGCAAACCCTCAGGCCACACACAGTCAAAGGCCTTGAGAAATATCCAGCGCAACAGCTCTTGATTCTCTATGTTTCTGGATTGCGTTATTTCAAATATGGGTGACAAACGATGGAAGGTCACCCAGGGCCGTAGCGAAAAGAAAAATCAGGAGGGGGAATCCAAATTCTCCCAACCCCACGACCAAAATTTCCCAACTTTCTAAAAAATAAACGCCGAGGGTTAAGTTACTACTATAATTTATTAATTTTCTTACTTAGCTATCCAAAGATTGGCTTAATGCTTATGCCCGTTAGGGTATGCACAAACAAAAATAAATTTTGGTGATTATAAAAATAATAATGGGAATTATTCTACTTTGGACCAAGGCTCAAGATTCCCAACGTTTCCAAGTCGAAACGACAGCAAAAAGCTGGGAATTTTGTAAAATTGTCACTTCAAAATTTGTGGACTGTTCAGGACTGTTCTCTTGGGAGAAATTTAACTTTTTTGAAATTTTCAAACAACTCAGAATTTCAAAGTATGGGATATCCAAGTTATGCAGTTGGGAGACATGAGACATTGAAACAATAAAATATTAGAAAAAAAAATTTGTAATGTATTTTTTATAAAATTTTAATTTTCAATTGTCAATAAAAAAATTGAAAATGACAATTTTTTTATTTTGGCAACGGTAATCTATTTTTTGTCTATCAAGGATAACTTCACCAAAGGGAAAAAAATGCCATGGTTTTAGTTTAATAATTATAGGGATTTTTTTATTAACTTTCAATTCAGAAAAAGTTATTAATTAACAACTTTATAATTAACGTTAAATTTGGGATAAACATTTTTTGACTGCGGATTATTGTTTATTGATGTATGCCAACATTACATGAATTTTTTCATTCCTTAATATTTACATTTATTATGTTTAAATAATTTTTCCCAACTTTTCCAAGTCGAAAAAACAGCGAGAAGTTGGGAATTTTATAAAATTGTCACTTCAAAATTTGTGGACTGTTCAGAACTGTTCTCTTACTTGGGAGAAATTTAACTTTTTTGAAATTTTCAAAAAAAATTTCTTATTACCTCTCCCTTTCTTTCAACTCATTTTCATTTTTTTTATTTTCTTTCATTTTTTTACTATTATTTTTTTCTATCTTCACTGCCCAAAATTTCCCAACATTTTCCCAAGTCAAAAAGAAAGGGGGGGAGGATCCCACCCCATCCCCCCACGGCGACGGCCCTGAGGTCACCTGTTGATGTTCGTTTCCGAAAGCCATATTGATGATCGTTAAAGATGTGAAAGCCTTTCAAATATTTAGGGATATGGTAGTTTACGGCTTTCTCCATAAGTTTTGATATCACTGATAGCGAAGCGACTGGTCTATAGTTATTTAAAAAGTATTTCTTGCCCTTTTTGGGAGTAGGCCGAACGCGAGCAATCTTCCAACTTCGGAAATATTGAATAATTTCCATTTCTTCTTATTTGAAACTACAACACCTCTTATTCTCGAACGTAACATTTTTGGTTATAGTTTATATGGCAACCTATTATTATTTTTCAATGTAGATTAACACCCTGTGTTAACACCATGTGTAACAAACAAGAGTCATTATGACCTTCGATGATAACATATTCAGTCAGTAGTAAAAGCGTGAATGGTTAAAAATCCATAGTATCACACGCACACGTTACAGATCATAGAGTTTTCATCACCAGGTTATTTATTCATTTATTTATAATGGTCAACAGTAACAAAATTTAAGAGCTAATCTTTCAACTTCACAAATTCTACTCAAAAACTAGCTTCTAGATTGTTGGAGAGCTTCAAATATCTTGGTTAACTACAACACGTAGATTTTTATAATTGAGTGCAGTTTATTTTGCCGTATCATGGTCCTCTACATCTCAATTCTCATATAATTCAGAAAAGAAATATCTGAAACAGTTATTACATACAAATTGTGTATTCAACGTATTGGTGTCAAAAACAATTCTATATACGTATTGAGTTTGGCCACCCATCAAGAAAGTTTTGAATTTTCGCTACGTACTACTCTAACACGATGAAATTTTGGAATGATGAGGGAGAAACGCAAGACCAGTTTCCTAAGGAGCACAGCATAGCAACATACACTTGCAAGATATTAAAGTTAGTAATATGCATAGTAATATGCATAGAATAATGGAAAACATTTAGGAATTATTCTACGGCCTTCACACATTGTTTTCCCAAAATCATTAATTTGAGTATTTGAGAGTTACACAACATTGTTTCAAAAGTTTTGTCCGTTTTAATGTCATGTGTTTTTGTAGCTCCATATCTCAATAAATATTTATTCTACTGGGTCACGGTATACAGGGCGTTCCAAAAAAAAACTTGCCCTCCCTGTAAGAAACGGACGTTTCTGACTTACTAGGTGGACTAATTCTGATATGGAAATTATACCCGAAACGTCACCCCCCTGCGTTCAGCAACTACCCACCCTATTTTTTACAATGACATGGGGGTCGAATGATACATCATCTGAAAGTTCTTTTGTCCCTCTATTATTCTTGTAATTTTTTTCGAAATTAGTTCATTAGTAATTAATAAATTAAATGTTGAACGTTTCATTTGAGAAAAAAACAGAAAATTCGCTGTCGCTCATTTTATTGACAAAATCAACAAAAGTAATATCAATAGACCTTTTCATCATAAGACGAGCGCAAGCGTAGCTGTCATATTGAAATGGCGGTAATTGAAAACATTCGTACTGTTTTAATCAACAATGGCTGGGCAAGGAATACTATCTCTACAAACAAATACATTATTGGAAAAGCCATTGATAGTGCTTCACTTGTTAATAATTCAGTTGAGGCTCATAATTGTGAACAATTAAAAAGGTGGTTAAAACGTCATGAACGTCCGCAAAAAGGAAAAAAGTGAGCTGACTGAGAGGTTAGGTATCAGCATTTGTTTACTATCTAAAAACATATAAAAAAATAGTATTTACAGTTTTATTCTTATTGATAATGTCAATTTATTTGATGTAATTGAAAATATATTTCAGTTGACAAGAGTATTACTTATGGAATTAATAAATAAATCAAGCCATTAATATTCTGGGGCTGTACATATGACATTAATTAGACAAATATGTAAATACTGAATTGAATATATTCAACGAAAGTCATTTTTTTGTGGAGGAAAATCACTTTTTTATCGACCTTTTTTGGGTATTTGTTACCTTTCACAATCTTAACGTTTCGGAGGCCAAAACTCCTTTGACATCTGTCGAAGCGAAGAAATAAATAATCAAAAAGGTATAACTGCCACTATATTAGAATTTTTTATCCATTTCTGAAGACGGAGGCAGATTTTGGCCTCCGAAACGTTAAGATTGTGGAAGGTAACAAATACCCATAAAAGTCGATAAATGAATTGAATATGTTCAGTAATTTTTATTAAAGGGAAATATTTAATACAACATAATATATATGAAATTTACAGTCAAAAATGCAATAAGGAATAATGTACGTATGTTGAAATTCCTGATAGCTTAAAGGATCAGGGTTTTGTTCAGTTGGACCACTTTCTCCAATGAAATGTAGTGAGCAAATATAAGTATCCTTGGTAACATCATCAGTAGATTTAAAGCCTCGGTCACTCCTGTATCATTTTTTCACCCATAATTCACATTTTGCACATGCTTTAATATGTAATTTGCTTGATGATTCGATTTTTTTTTGCGATATTCAAGACAAGGCTTTGGGAAATTTATAAAATGGTTTTTTTTCGTTTTGAATGATTAATATTGTGTATCACTTGTACATACTCCATAACAACACCGTTTTGTTGTTCCTTTACGTACAGATATCATAATTATAATGGAGTATAAACATTTTTTCTGATTATTTTGACGTACTACTTTTTTTTCACTTTTTTTACAATCATTAAACTTCAATTCATATTATAATTTTTAAAACATGAGTTACGGGCTCTTTAACATGGTTGTTTACAAAAAACAGTACGAAAAAAATGGCCGATACTGACGCATGCGCACAAAAAAAATTGTGATGAAAAGGCCTATGGCAACACAATCAACGGATGTAGTGGTCAAAATGACCTCTATCTAGTTCCATACAATATACATTCTACTTTCGAAAGCGTTCCTTAAATTATTGAAGACGTTCGGAGTCAGAAATCGGCATTCCCGAACAATTCTCTGTCGCAGGTTTTCTAGATTTGTAAAATTTATTTATTTAGTAATAAAGTTTTGAAATGGACGACACTGTTAGTTTTTTCTGCACTGGTAGTTTTGTTGAACCTAGTTGTCGCAAAAAAAAGTAGATAGTTGGCCACTGTCACTTCTTCACGAATTATTATTCAGTCATCCTCGTTCACTGTATTCCAACATGGTTTATTCTACTGAAGAAATAGAAATAATGAATGTGCTAAAGCTGCTGCAAGAATTTATAATACGAATTATCCAGACCACAACGTGAGCCATCAATACGTTAAACAGTTAATGGATAAGTTTCGAACTTCAGGTTCTGTTCACAACAGAAAACATGAAGTATCCCGTCCTGTCAGAAATGATTGACTTGAATTGCAGTTTTAGAACCTATAAGTACAAATGGATAATTGAAAATATATCAGACAAGTAGCTAGAGCGCGTGGTGTATCAGCTACTAGTTATAGGAAGATGATCCTGATCATCGACTTCAAGTTTGTGAGGTGTTCAGCGAGAAAGTGGCCAATAACCCAAACTTATTATACAATACATGTTTTTCAGACGAAAGTTCTTTCATGTTGAATGGTGAAGTGAGCAGATATGATTGTCGTCACTGGAGCGATGTGAATTCTCATTTGGTGATGGAAACACATTCACAAACTCCACAAAAATTGAATGTCTGGGCCGGCATTCTTGGTAATCATATTGTTGGACCATTCTTCATTGAAGGTTATCTCAATGGAGACACATACTTTAATATATCACAAGACTGTGTAGATCCTATTATTACACAAATTTCAGAATATTATGACAATTCAGTGAAAAATGAAATAACACTCCAGCAGGATGGTGCATCCGCACATTTTGTAATTCGAGTGGGACAGTTTTTGGACAAACGTTTTCCAATGCGTTAGATCGGCAAAAGGCGTCCTGTGAAGTGGCCAGCTATATCACCTGATCTCACACCGATGGACTTCTTTCTGTAGGGACACCTGAAGTCGAAAGTGTACTTTGTGTCTGTCAATTTTTCTCTACGAATTCAAATTGAACCAAAACGCTGCCGAAACATCCCGAAAATTCAACCAACAATTATAGTGTTAATGAACGCACTGTTCGACGTTGCTTTGCGAAATTTCGGTCCGGAGATTTTAGCTTCGAAGATGAGCCCCGAAGTAGTCGACCTACAGATATCTAGGACGAGGATTTGAGGACCCGGTGGATGAGAGTCGTACAATACAGAGCTTAGACATCGAAGAGCTACCCAGGCGTTTCTCAAAGGCGAAAATCAACAAAAAAGGTCATGGTTACCGTATGATAGTCAGCGGCTGGTGTACCAAAAATTGCGTCAGCAGCAGCAGCCGACACTGATCAAGAAGAGGTCAAAGACAACACCCATCTACACGTTTTACAAATCCTCGTCTGAAAATTTGACGAATTGAGCGTCGAAGTTCTGCCTCACCCACCACACTCCCCAGACCTCTCGCCAATCGAATACCACATTTTCGAGCACTTTGCTAACTTTCTCACTGGTAGAACCTTCGCCAATCAGGACTAGGCAAAAACGGCCTTCATCGAATCCTGAGCAGACAGTTTGTATGCTGGCGGAATTATTCAACTTGTGTTACGTTGGCAAAAGTACACTAATTCAAATGGCGTTCATTTCGAGTGAATTGAATACATTTTTACTGAGATATTACAGTTTGAAGTAGATTCATAAAAACTGAAAACACTTTTGAAACAACCTAATATTTAAACTGGATAATCAAATTGATAAATTGTTGACTCGAAATCAATGACTGAAGACCATGTAGATGTGAAACAGAATCGTCATTGTGTTAGGTAAAAGTTTGTTTCTGTGAATTGAAATAATGTTCTGAATATTGTGTCAAATTCTGTTGTAAATGAAAATGTGATGGATATATTGAGTATACACTAGTGGTGAATGCGCAAGATAATCAACAGTTATAGCACATTAACCAAAAAATTTGACATTTTTTTCAAATTATAAATATTATATTTCAAGAATATAATGAATGATTTCATCAAAAAGATATATTTCATTATATTATATTGGCGGCAAACTAAAAATACATATTCAAACCAGGAAGAGAATCAACAAAAAACAGTGTCTCTTATATTTCGACTAGGACTAGAGTTAATTTTCTCCGACATTTCGATCTGGGGCACAAGATCCTTTTTTTGGAACTTGTGTCCAAGGGCACCGAAAATTATGATACAGGGCTTTTTTGAAACTTTTTGAAAAATTTCAAGAGGGGCTCAAAAAAATTGCAAAAGTTATAAACAATATAGTAAAAAAGGAAGGGCTTGGTTTCTTGCAAATATTTCGGAAAATATAAAAATATCCGGAATTTGAAAAAATATTCTTAAAAAAATATTCTTTAAAAAAAAGTTCCTGGAACTCTATCACCAATATTTATTATTTTAATTTGGAGGCGAAAATAGCGCTAAAAGCGGACCTTTGAAAAATAAAAATTATTCAAACCCATTAAATATCATTATTAAGAAAAAAATTCACATACCTTCTAGACACTTGAATTCACATAAAAACCCTGATCATTTTTAAACTGAAAACATCAAATTTTGTTCACTTCTTGGAGTTTTTCTTGAAAGTCTTCGAAAAATAAAAAATGGCGATTTTCCAATTTGTTATTAATAATCAAAGACGTTAAAAAGTGAAAAATTCAATTAAAGCAATGACATTTTTTTATATTCAAATTTATTCGTATTCTTATTATTTGAAGTTACATAGAAATAATTTTTTCATAATTCTTCGCTCTATTTGTTTGAAAATTTGTTATAATCAAATGTATTGTTTATAAGATATTTGAAATTTTCTTGTGATGATTTTTATCAGTGGAAAATTTCAAAAACGAAATCGTTGCTTGAAAAAATGTTATTGCTTAAAACCCCATTTGTTGATTACCAAATTCTTTATGCTACTAAATATGAATATTAGGGAACGATTTTTTCTTAAATCATGATTTTAATTCCACTTTGATATTCTGAAAAAAAACTTTTTTCATTTATATTTTCTTTATTTATTTGATGAACAGTTTGTTATAAACAAATTAATGCCTACGATATATAATTTTTTAAATACTACCATAAAAACAAAAACAACAATGTGTCACTTTATGTGTAAGAATTTTTCTTTATTTATTAACACAAAAAGTGACACATGGTTGTTTTTTTTCTGATGGTACTCAAAAGAAATATATCGTAAAAATTCATTTTTTAAACAAATTGTTTATTGAGTGAATAAAGAAAATATAAATTGCGAAAAAGTTTTTTTTAGAATATCAAAGAGAAATAGAAATTATAATATAAAAAAACGTTCCTATTTTATTATATTTAGTATTAAACAAAAATTGTTGATCAACAAATGCGTTTTCCAGCAATAAAAAAAATGTTTAAGACGATTTTGTTTTTAAAAATCATAATATTCATCACTGATAGAAATCTCCTCAAAAAAATTCAAATATCTTATAAACAATATATTTGTTTGTAACAATTTTTCAAACAAATAGAGCTGAAAATTATTGAAAATCATTTTCATGTAACTTCAAATAATGAGAATACCAATAAATTTGAATATTGAAAAAAAATGTCATTCCTTTTATTGAATTTTTCACCGTCTTTGATTATTGATGGAAAATCAAAATTTTTAAATTTTCCCAACGATAATCTTTTTTGAAGGCTTTCAAGAAAAGCTCCAAAAAGTGAACAAAATTTAAGGTTTCAGTTTAAAAATTATCAGGGTTTTTATGTAAATTTAAAGCTTGTAAAAATTAGTCAATTAACTAAAGTATATCTAATAAAATAATCTATATTCGCCTCCATATTAAATTTATAAATATTGATGATAGAGTTTCGGGAGGCATGATTTTTTTTAGAAAATTTCCTCCTCTTCAAGGATCTTTTTTCAAATTTCGGATATCTTTAATAATTTCCGAGATATTAGCAAAAAATCAAACCTCCCCTTAAGTTGCTAGAGGTCATTACGAATCGTAATGACAGAAGTTCAAAAAAAAGGATCTTGTGACCTAGACTATTTCGCTGAAACTTTAATTTATACGTTCGAATCCCCAATGGTAACTGTGTTTTTGTATAATGTGCTATAACCCAACATTTCTCATTGAGTGTAGTATGTTTAATGATCCTAAATCTTACTCAAAGGAGAAAGCAAAGAGCTGGGATCAATGCAATATCCGACGTAGGCGTGAAACAAGTCCATAACATCCGTCAAAGGTTGGTACTTTACGTAGTCTTTTAAAAAATTCTTGAACTGTTTTACGCTTGCTCTGTTCAATTTCACCAGAATATTCTGGCATTGGGTTCTTAGAAATTCGGCAGCTGGTCCTCTTTGACCATCTGCGCAACCATGAGGGCATCCCAGATGTTTCAACACCCTATAAATTATCAAAAAATATTTAAAATTAGAACGAATATATGACGAATTCATACCTATACGAAGAATGTTCAAAAAATGAGGCGAATAATAAAATTTTGGGCGCTGCGTACATTCAATTAGCGATTTAATTATTTTTATGTTGGTATACTCGTCTCGAAATGGAATTAAGTGCTCAAAAATACTTGAAATGTTGACAAAGGCATACGGTGATTGTACTCTGAGTTAGATAAATGTTTACAAGTGATACAAAATTTTCACAGAAGGTCGAGATGATGTGAATGACGACGCTCGCCTTGGACGCGCCAGTACATCAACAACCAACGAAAATGTTGAAAAAATCAAGACAACTGTCGAATCACTATTAGAGAAGTTACTGAGAATGTTGGCATATCGTTTGATTCATGCCATGCAATGTTTTCGAAAATTTTAGGCATGAAGCATGTGGCAGCGAAGTTCGTTCCAAAATTTCTGAATTTTGACCAGAAAAACCATAGCATTAGCACCGCTCAGGAACAACGATCCAGATTTGCTCAGCGGGGTCATAACTATCAACGCTGGTGTTCCCCAGGGATATATATTGTCTCCAAACCTCTTTCTATTGTATATCAATGACTTGCTACCGCGCGTACAGCGGGAAATTCAAATCCAGTAGATGAACAAGGCGGATTCTGGCACAATTCAAGGTCGATGACGTCACACGTTTCTCTCTGAAATACTTACCAGCAACGCACGACCTTGAATTGTGCCAGAACCCGCCTTGTTCATCTACTTGATTTGAATTTCCCGCTGTACGCGCGGTAGCTTCTGATAGGTCGACTGTATGACGGTAGAAGTGGAGAAGTGGAGGTGGTCTGAAGTGGACTTTGAAGGCTAAGGCTCAGTTTACACATAATGTAAGGCACTGACCTTTGCCCCTTCTGTGTGAAGTGGGCCTGAGGTCCAAAAAACGCCAGAATGAACCTGTTCAAATTTGCACGTGTTTTTCCATAAGGAATGACTTAGAACTCCTATAGATGTATTACTGATAAAAACTGGGGTCAGTGGCCAACTGCCCAGGGCCCATTCAGCGAACACACGTTGGCTAGATCGTTTATCTTCAATTCCTGGGTCACTTGAGTTTTGTACGGGTGCAGGCCCAAGGTTTGGTCTGCGAAATACGCGAAATCGACTGCCTCGGATTCCCTGCACACTTTCACAGACCGCGGTGATGTTTTCGGCAGATCTTGCGTTTCCTTGGGGTTGGGCGATCGTTTACTGAACCAATGGACTCAAATTTGTCCACTACATTGCGAATATAGTCCTCTCGGTAGGACTATATAAATATATAGAGTTCTATATGAAATTTTCGATTTGGGTTCCTTTCCAGCTGAAACGAAATGAGCACTTTTCCCAAACACTAGCACCAACTGCAAGGCTCTTTTCGTGCTTGTTTTGAATTTATTCTACGCCAGAGCTTCCAGTTCTACCCGTTATGAGTTTTTTCCAATTGTATTTTCAATAAAAATATCGACTCCGAACAACTTCCTTCCTTCCGAATTTCAATTCTTTTTCCATAGAAACAATTGAAAGGCAACTGGTACAATGGTCCCGGATAATAACTCCGAGTTTTACTAAGCAAATAAGTCTATTCTACCCAAAATAACTTTAGTGCCTTCTCTGTGTGCCTACTACGATAAAAATTACTAGGGTCAGTTGAAAACCCAACGAAGCTCCCAGCAACAACAAGGATATATCGGATCTTTCGAAGTTGTGGATCGGTGTACATTTAACTATGAAAGGACCCAAACCCGAACGCCAAACACAAAAACATGTAGACCCCGGTCTGCATAGCTTCGACATATTAAACTTTGGCCGTGATGACTCACATCCTTTGAGCCTTTGTACATTCCAAACGCTTTAATTTTAGGTTGCTTTTTAATATATACCACTTACCTCACTATAATATTCATGACCAATCTATGTGACGATACAATTTTTTCCGGTTTCTCGGTCTCCCCCAGTGAGCCTTGGGTGGCATATAGATGTACTTTTGCGCTTCTTTTATCGGGGCTAGGGCCATCTTGTTGGGATGCTGAGCTAGCTATAGCTTCATCTCTGAGGCATTGTTTCAATACACCCATGTCCATTAGGAGCTCTATCAGATTTAAAATAACTTCCAGAACTCTGAGGGTGCAAGCACTGCTTTCTCTAACTGAAGTTCTGTGGACTGCCTGAAAGTAAAGGATATCACCTATTTTTTCGAATGTATGGAAAAAAAATCTAGTAAAATCTATAAACAGACCCGAAAAAATTACTCAGAACATGACAATGAGAAAAAAGTGGAACTAGAATACTACTATTAACTAAAAGAAAAGGTAACCAATATCAGCTAAGTAGCACTAACAGCACTATACAAAAATGCCCACGAATTAGAAGTGAAATACCTCAGATATTCACATTGAAGAAAATCGGTACACATATAAAAAATTAGGCATGCGACAGAAATTAGAAATGTTCTGAAACAGTAAGAGTATTAGATTTGTGGCGAATATTATTATTTTTGTTTGAAGGTGGTTGACAATGTTTCGTGGTGTATTTCATCAGTTCTGACTTCCATTGTCTAATATAATATAAATTGTATGAAATCCCTGAAAGAATCTGTAAAAAAATTAAAAAGATTAACCAAAAAATAAAAATGTTATTAAACAAAACACTGAAATTACAAGGAAATAACATACAAGCAACAACCAAAAAATTTAGAAATTGAAATATTATTACAAGCTAAAAATTAAAAAATTAAAAACCAAGTTACGTCACGACGTTTTGATTGTCAGTATCACAATAGTCTTTGGGTGATAACTGGTTATCACCCGAACTGATGAAATATTATAATTTTCTTTCAAAAGTTTTGTCGGTTTTAATGTCATGTGTTTTTTTAGATCCATATTTCAATAAATATTCATTCTACTGTATCGTGATATATTCTGATTGATAAAGAATTTTGTACTCTATACATTGATACTACTGTTTTTTTTTAAATTTCAATATTTTGTCTCTTTTCAGCTTATTATTATATGATGTCTCTAAGCGATTTTCTGCTAATTTTTTTCTACGAACTGAAATTGAACCGAAACGCTGCCGAAACAGCCCAAAAAATTTGGGTATTTGGTATTTGGCAATGGAAGTGTTAATGGAGACTGACCCATCACAAACGATGCGTGGGATGGCGTAAGAACTAGGCGTCAGCTCTCATGGGGTTTTTGATGGTTTAAAGCGTATTGGAAAGGTCCTAAGTAAGTGCTCTATGATTTGAACGATCGACAAAAATTGTCACGTTTCGAGGTGTGTTCTTCTTTGCTTTCGCGCAACCAAAATGATCCTCTTTTGGATCGGATCGTCACGTGTGATGAAAAGTGAATCCTCGACGACAACAGGAGTCGTTCAAGAGAGAGGTTGGACACCGATGAGCCACCCAGACTCAAAGCTGAAAACCCACCAAAAAAAAAAAGAACATGGTTACTGTATGGTGGTCAGCGGTTGGTGTGAGTCCTAATGTGAGAAAATCGACGAAATGTACCGAAAATTGCGTCAGCAGCCCCCAGCACTGGTCAAGCGAAGAGGTCTGATTCTGCTCCACGAATTGAACGTCAAAGTTCTGCGTCATCCACCATATTCCCCAGACCTCTCGCCAACTGATTAGTATTTTTCAAGCACTTCGATATCACTCTCACCGGCAGATACATCGACAATTATGACCAGGCAAAAACAGCGTTCGTCAACTTTACGAATGATGACGGAATTATTCGACTTTTGTTACGTTAACAAAACTACATTGATTGAAATGGCGCTCATTTCAATTGAATTGAATAAGTATTCACTGAGATATTACAATTTAGAAATATAGCTAATTTCAGTTTTTTGCATTCGAGACAAACACTTTTCGAACGAATTCAAGAACATTGGAAACTAAAAATAAAAACTCAAAATGTTTAAACTTCTAGGTCTATACATCGATGAAAAATTATCATAGAAAAATCATTCCGAAAATTCAAAACGTAAGCTCTCTCCAATGATTGATATATAATTCAAAATACGATTTCACAATGCATATAATTGAAATTACCTATCAAACGGGATATTACAAGAACGCCCTTTCTATTTGGAAACAATCAAGCCCTGTCTGTCAAAAAGTACTGAAAATGATTCCTTTTCATACAAACTTTGGCCGACTTTTATATATTGCCCTCTTCAAAAGTTATGAGGGTAAGAGAGAATCCTTTTACAAATCAAAAGTATGTGAATTTGTCGATTCACAATTCGAATTTTGGAAAGGTGAATGAATTTACTGCTGATATTGTCCGCGACTGCGTATAGAGGTTCCTAACACAAGGTGCAGGGCCGCGAGGCGCCCGAGACCCTAATGCATTTGCTATCAGCATGTCCAGCATATGCGGTCTCGGCCTATATCCATCGACATAACGCGACCCTAAGACTGCTCTATTACTATCTACGGCACTCTTACAGTATTGACGAGACACCGGTGTTGCCCTACACTCCAGGGGATATTGAATCCGTTGTGGGGAACGAAAAGTGCCGAATTCATTGAAACTATTTGTT
Organism: Leptinotarsa decemlineata; assembly: GCF_025532065.1. Taxonomy (NCBI): domain Eukaryota; kingdom Metazoa; phylum Arthropoda; class Insecta; order Coleoptera; family Chrysomelidae; genus Leptinotarsa; species Leptinotarsa decemlineata. The sequence goes on from NW_027412578.1 coordinate 4,537,826, forward strand.
CCCCACCCTCAGGCTCATATAAACTAATAAGCCTGATGTAGTCCTTCTCGACCACCAGAGCAAGACGATATTTGTCGTGTAGTTTTCAGCTGCTGGCGAGACGAATATAGTCCGAAAAAAAGGAGGAAAAACGGATAAAATATCGAAATTTTCTCTTCAAACTCCGCAGACTCTATCCGGACCACTCTGTCAAGATGGATGTTCTGATTATTGGAGTCCTTGGTGGAATGATGCCCTCTGTATCTGGAATCTTTAAATCATACCGGCTTGCCGCGCTAAGACAGAAATCTTAGACGGGCAGATGCAGAAGGCTGTCATTCTTGGCTCACTGCGCTTGCTCAGGGGACATGATTCTCGGACCCGATGATCACTTACTCCACGGTGTGGGAAGTGGTCGTTGATTGATAATGCTGGCGCGCCCTCGCGAATGTATCGGGGCTTCGAGGGATAGGGCCTGACCAGCACATACTATGGTAAAAAAAATAATAATAATGATTTTACTTTCCACCACATATCATAGTTAAAAATATGTTTTATAATGAAGATGTGATCAACAAAAAATATTCGACACACATATATCGGGTAATATAGCTTCAACTTACTCCCAAACCTTTCGACAAATATTAAATATAAAACTCTTCTGTAAAAAGTTTTTTGAATAGAATAATCCTTCATGACAGTGATGAAAAATTCATTTTCTAAAAAATCAACCTCAAGTGTCCATTTTAGGTACACTATTATTTATTACTTATGTTATATATGGCTAGTTCCGAAAAATTGTAGGATTCAGGCGTATGTGGATGATGATAATCAACTGTATATTGATTTGGATATGAAAGATGTCGAGCATACTGAAAATTCCATGAAAAGTGACTTGAAAACGCTGAACGGTGTTGACAGCCTTGACGGTTGGTGATACTGATAGGTCAGTATGGCCAATATTGCTCAACATTGAATGGAATTTGATTAATTACTTGGCGTAGGTTGTTCTGTACTGTACCACTACTCAGTTGCAGTTTCAAAAATTGAGTTCCACAAAATTTAAAACATGTTGGATATTTTCTTCGATCTTTACCGACTCAGGACGGGAACAGAACGACTTGTTGTAAAGTACAAAACGGGTTCCAAAACAGGTCGGTTCTAACAACACATTTTTCATTGGAATCCACTACTTGTTGTACATTACTGTTTTGAGACACGTTGTTCTACATCTTGCTGCATAGTTTAAAATGAAATGAGTTCTCAAGACTGAAATACTCTGTAAAACATTAATCAAAGCTATGAAGGTGGTGACAGAGGCATTTGACTCATTTATGATAGGACCACTGCTGTGAGACTGGTAACCGCGCAGTTACCATTATCAATTTCGTTGACTGCTGATTGTCTGCTTTATCAACATTTTATTTAAATATTTCATTGGTTTTGCAGAATATCTACCTTGAGAAATCACTTCAACTCACTTTATTTTTTAACAGAATGGAGTAGCGATGGCGCCACGTGTTTCAATACTTTGCTGTCTGACTGCAACGCCTGCCCTTGGACTATTATAATGGCTTTTCAGTTAAATTTATTGAATTTGACATGGTGTACTATACATCCAGAATACACATGAACAAATGCAAATATGTTTATTTATTATACATATTACTATTATTGTCAGTTGTAGCTGAAACAAAACAACTGAGATGTTTACTTTGCATGTAATACGAACTAGGTGATGTGGTAGGAATAACCTTGAACTGAACTTGGCCTATTTTCATTATCAATTTATGACAATCTTATCGTTATAATCAGATGCGAATGAATGGTTACGAATGCAAAGCAACAAATAACATCAGCGCACACATTTGTAGCTAATACCTGCAGAACAACTTGGAAATCTATGTCACCATCCTTGGTTATGTAACAAGCAGCACCGGGAGCTTCTGGAATATCTTCTCCAGCGTATGTGATGTTAGAGTCTGTTTGAGAACGAGTCAAACTTGCCTTTCTTTCTTGCCAGTTACCTAATTTACTGCCCGAGAGACTTGCTGCGTCCAACTGACTATCCATAGAACCCTGAAATTTGTTATAATATGCCAGTGTCACTTTTTTCGGGTTTAAAAGCCGTCAATTTTTGTAATTTCTTCCTGACGTTTCACTGGTGTGAGTGACGGGATATAACGGTTTCGTATTTATGTGGCATCAGGTTGGTTTGCTGTCAATACCTGTATCTGGTTAGGTAAATGCGTAAAGCGCGTATATGTTGACTCAGGTAGTTTGAGTTTCGTGTTTTCAAACAGAATCCTGTGGTTTCTTTCACTAAGTGCATGTTCCGCCACAGCAGATTTGTCTGTTTGGCCTAGTTCACACTTTCTTTCAAGCTCCTTCAACCTTGTTCTCATGGATCTGTTGGTGATTCCAATGTATACTTTCACACAAGTTCATGGTGTGCATGGTATGCGATATACCTCTGCTGCTGATAGTGGGTCTCTCCTGTCTTTAGGCGACCTGAGACTTTGTTGTATCTTCTTGGTGGGTTTGAAAACCGTTTCAATGTTGTGTTTTCCAATTCTGTCTGTGACCCTAAGGATATATGGTAGATACGCACGTGCAACCATTTGATCCTCTTTCCCATTTTGAACCGTGGAACTCTTCAGTTTCATAGCCTTGTTTGTTATCGAGAACACTGTATCCATTCTATGGTTCACATATTATTTGAGCCCGTTCGGGCTCTTTTGACTAGGATGGTGGTTTGATAGTGTGCGCAGGTATCTATCCATGTGTGTGCTTTTTCCATACACGTTGTAGGTTAGTCTAGCACCACATCTTTCGATGAGTGCATCTAGGCAGGTAGAAAAGGGTTAATGAATGTTATTGACAATTTACCTAATCCAAGTACAGGTTTTGGCACACCAAACTACCTGTGGTCACATAAATACGCTTTACGCAACCGTAATATCCAGTCATCAGAGATAACTCAGAATGTATTAAATTGAAGCATTTTCCAAAATATTTTCTAAACAAAGTCTACCATCTATCACACTTAACAGTATTTTAATGAAATAATCTTTGAAATAACCATGTATTAAATCAATGGTGTGAAATCAGGTGATCCTGCTGGATGTTAGAGACTTTTCTGACGAATTCTGTCAATCAAAAGAATTTATTTTTTTCAATTGAATCTTTACCTTCCATTCCAAAATTTAGAGGTTGCAACCCTGATTTTTAAAGTGGGGATGAAAATTTTACACAGAAGGATATGATTGGATTTTTCATTATGCATAATAATTGAAATAACAAACCTATTCCACATGTCTGTTGTACCCCTTTATATTGAAGACAAATTTAAAAACATGTTTTTTTACCTGCCGACGCAAATAATCTGGCGATGGAGTGGGAGTATGTTCAGTAACGGTTATGATTGGATTTGCCATGGGCTGAGAATGTCCAAACTTACAAACTCTTCTACACTCCCATTGGTTCTCATCGACATACCTAGAGTGAGATTCGAGTGTAACAGTTGATTTGGAAATATATTTTTGACAATTAAGAATTTCGATGAAATAATACAATAGAAGATTTATAGCTGTGCAAGGAAATCGAAAAGCTGAAGCAGCGGGAAAAGATATTACATTAGCCAATTCTTTCAAATCAAATGAAGCTTCTAGAAGCCGGAAGAATACCCATAAAAAGATACAATTTATAATACAACCAGTTACATTTCAGTACTATTTATAATATAAGTAGATGGGCAATGTTTATTCTATGACAGCATGCGCAGTAGCAACCTGACATTCAACGTGTAAGAAAGAGCGCATCGGTTAGGAGATGAGAGAGATGTAACGGGCGTCCCAAAAACGCAACATACCGGGCGTCTCAAACGTGATCATTTATAGATCATTTATGAAAAAAACATTCATATGATGTTTGTTGTTCAACTGTTTGTTCAAAGTTCAATGATGAGGCTTTTTTGTTCTGTCTTTACTTTTCATTGATACGGAACAGATACTCGATCACTTCATACACATTCAAGAATAAAAATGGGGCTTCAACCCCCCTATAAACGATCAAGTTTGATACGCCTGCGTTTTTGAGACACCCGTTACATCTTTCTCATTTCTGAAACGGATCAGCTCCATGTAAGTCAGCACTCTTCTGACCGATACGCTCTTTCTCACACGTTGAATGTCAGGTAGCTACTGCGCAAGCTGTCATAGAACAAACGATGCCCATCCACTAATATTATTGAAATCAATGGATCAATATCAAGAAGATATAATATAATTGTTTATTGAAATTATGAAACTTATTTAGTGCACTATATTTTCAATTTGTGATGATGTTTTCAAATAATATTCTGAATTTTCAAATGTCATAGTGAAACAATAATTATAAATTCAAAACAAATTGACAAAATAAAGAAGTTGAAAAATGAAGATTTGCCGTTTTGATGTTGGGTACTTGAAACATCAAAAATAATATCGACCATTTTATGAGTATTTTTGTAAATTGCCTAATATAACCTCTACACGTAGGTCAACATACTTACCCTCCAGAGTTAAGTTCGTCTAAAATACAGCTAGGAAAGACAGAACGGTAAGAACATTCAGATAGACATAAATGCACATACAGAGAAGAGAATAAATACAATAATCAAATACACAAAAATACTATACTTTTATGAAAAATTATTGCCCATGATGTTCTGAAGTTGTGAATCGACATCAGCGATTGACGTCCAGCACACTCATCAGTTTTTTCGTTATCTGTGACTTCTGAATCTATTGAAATCTGTGTTTTCGGTCAACCAGCTGTCGCCCTCCTACGAACAATAACTCTCAGAAGGCGAAACTTGTGCGAGCTAAGGATTAACGAGGTCTTGCCTCGTAGTCCTGACCTAGCACTACCATACTTTCATCTTTCTCCAAAACTCCAAAGAATTTCTTGATGGAAAGCTCTTGGAAAATAAACAGTTACTAATTGACTTGCCAGTCAAGTGGCAAAGTTCTATAATGATTCAAAAGTTGGTTCCAGAACTTGACGAATGATAAACATCATTTATATTCATGAATAAAGTTTCCTTCACTTCATTACAAAACGGTCCTAATTTTAAAATTTCTCCGTACAAAATGTAAAGGAGTTTGAATCAAGAATGTCTCCAGTGCGGCTGTTGACTTTCACTGCTTCCAATATTCCCAAACAAAGAAGTCCGAACCCGCCTGATTTATTGATAGTAGTCACTTGTTTCATCTTTGTCAACAAACCGCAGACTAATATGTTATCAATAGTTCAATCACTATTGAGTACATCTGGTCTGCATCAATGTTACTTCCATCTTTCTTTTTATACTGTCTAAATATTGGTTCCAAGTCTGTCTAGGATCTAAAATCACTGTCACATATTCAACCTATCCTGACAGTTGTATCTCTTCATCTTGTAGTTGTAGAGGTCCTTAGTCCTCCCATCTTGGTCCTCGCCATGATTGGTCCATTTGGCTTATGATCAACCTTCCTCTGTTCTTCCTGTTATAAAATCCAGGACATGCTGCATGCTATATTTCCAATGGACTATAGTATAACCTAGTCGGTCGTATAACCCACTTATCCATTGTGGGCTAGAAGATCTAGTAATTCGTCCATTACATGGTTTCATACAACAGTGTGGATAAGTCACCTCTAATGCGTCATACAGGCGTCTTCTCGATGCCTATATGATAGCTCCTAAGCACATAACCTATAGTCTTTAAATAAATTAGTTCCATCAAAACACGTATCTAGTGTACCAGTGGATAAATTATGGACCTATGTTTGGTTCTCGACATATCTATATACTATGTACTATCTCTAGCTGATCATCATCAACTCTATGCTGTTTGTGACTTAAACCGTGAAGGTATGTTTCAAGTTTCTATTTTGTCCGATGCCTAGTAAGTAGTTCCATATTGTCTCATTTCGATTTATTTTAAGTTGTTTTTACTGAATAAATGACTTTCCGTATTTTCATGAATCGTTCTGAATGTAATCAATGTTTAGACTAATGTCATTATCAAAATTGAGAAAATTTAGCAATTTGGAAGTAATAGACATATACTGAATCAAAAATTATCAGAAGTTTTTATGGAAAGCTTCGTTAGTTTGAAAATAATGACGCTAGATTAATTACACTTAATAAAATTTGGCAATAATTTTTCATAACTGTTAACTATAATAAATGATATTAATTTGAGGTAATGCATAGAATTTGTGATGATGCATAGATCAGGAATATAATAAAATTTGGTACCAAAGGTTCCTATTCAGCCTGATCTTGGCATATCATTCTTGACAACTCAAACCTAGGATAATTCTTGTAGTTTTGTTATTATCATAATCAGGTACAGAAAATCAGGTTAGTAACAAGAGGTAAACTGATGCTCAAAAAGCAGTTCAAATGAAAACGTTGTTGATCCGAGCGAAACACAAAAAAATGTATTGATTCCTTATCACAAAATAAGTTATTTTAAATCATATATCACAAATTATCGATAAAAAATCATGCGATTTTCATTTTGTGAGTGTGTATCAGAAAAAAGGATTCAATTCGACATAGTGACAATTCGACATGATGGAACAACCGTTACTCCAGAGGGACTCAAAATATCAATGTTTCATTGTTTGATTTGTATCTTTGATCTCTATTTCGAATCTTAATTATCCATGAGATACCGTTCAAGTACCTGTTATATTCAAAGTAGTATCTTCAAATAATAGTTTTAAATAATTTTCGAAAAAAAATACATATCTGTTTTGGTTCCTTTTCAATTTCCCACACCGAAATACATTTTAGAAAATTCAAAAATTTCTTATGAATCCTTCATATTTCAATAATTGCACATATTCTATAATAATTTATTTTCATTACAGTTATAACAGAAATGAGCAAATAATTAAATGATTATGACCAAAACCTTTCAATTTTTTCAAAATAAGACTTGAAATCCCGAGACATTAGAGAATGTGGAATAGTTCACGAAATATTATATCTTTATTACTGGTAATAACAAACCTGAAGAGAATTACCATAGGTATGGGTCAAAATATGCAAATATGCAAATGTGAAGCATCTTCCATCTTACCTGAGGCTGGGCATACTTTTTCCCTTGATTAAATTAGTCGTGTTAGGTTCATATCGTTCGTACATTTTTGATATAGTGGACTTAGGCCTGGAAAGATGGTCGTCCCCTGTATCTAAGCTCCGGTGGCAATCCTAGATTATTAATAAATATATATTCAATAATAAATTACGTGGGAATAATACAAGGCTGAATCAAGTTAATATTTCATCATTTTTAACAATATTTCAGTAGCTTGTACCAAGATTCAATATTGTTGAATATCCCACTCCTGATATCTTCGAAATAGACAAGGAAAAATGAAACGGTAGAGACGAAGAAAGAGATAGAGAAAGATACATACGATCACATTTAACATTCTTCTTGAACCCACCGAAACTTGTCCAAGAGGTTTTTGTTCCTCCTGTCCGATTTTTTCCAGAGCTTTATCAGATTTCGATAATAGTTTGGTTTCGACGAAAGTTTTTAAATCCGCTATTTTCATTCGTCGTTTGCTTTTTTCGCTCGCGGTTCTTTTGTGAAGAGACTCGTCAGATTTTGTTTGACTGTGATATGGAGATTCTGAAAATTAATAGAACAGTAAAGTTTAACTGCAAATAAATATTTGCAGTAAGAGAAATATGGCTCTTATGCCTCACAAAATGATTTTAGCTACTTCAGAAGCATATATGGGTAATTCATCTTAGTTGAAACAATATATATAATCAGGACAGAAGGATAATAAAATTTAAAGGTTAAAAATCACCTTATTATAATTATAACAGTAAAATTCAGGTATTTTACAAATCAATTGTTGCTGAAGTTCTGGTAGTAACAATCATGTTGGTATGTGAATAATTTTTTACAAGATTACTCGTTTCTAGAATCAACCTTAAATCATTGATAATACTTCCTTCATTACCTGCGTGCAAGGAAACATCCTTAGGCTCAGGAACTTCAATGAAATCCTTATTACTGTTATCACCTTTTCTCGATTCAGTGCTTTGATATAAAGACACTTCAATCTTTGGTATAGGTAAAGAATTACTTCTTTTCCTAGGTTGTTGCTGACCAACAGATTCATCACTTATATCCCTCAACCTGAAATGAACAGTTAGCCAAAAATCGTCTAATTTGTCAGTCATTGTTCATCTTACCTGTTGTACATGTAATGCAATGCCCAGTAAATCCCTTCTTCTTGCCAATGGGTAATGAAAAGACATCTAAGCACAGCAACGTCCAAAAATGTTGCTGCAGATATGTCGTGAACGGGCATCATGCCTTTACTAGTATCATCTTTTTGACCTCCATCAGTGGATGCCAGTTTGCTACTATCCATCGAATCTTTATCGGTTGAAGATCTGAAAATAGAATTAATTGGTATTCCAAAAGTTACAGTTTCGTGATCGATGTTTACCCTATCTTCTGCATTGGTGGTTTGGCACCGGCAGGTTTATTTTCCGATCCAGTGGCAGCAGCAATATTTTCAGTTTTTACGTTATTATTTCTTCCATTTCGTCTCAAAGCTAACTGAATGATGCTCGTCTCAGCCTTGAAAGTAGTATGAACATCAGCCCTGGGTAATGCAATAGTTATTAGATTGTCTTACAGTATATATCGAAGGGTCTCTGATGAAGCCATCTGATTCGTGAAGAGATGGTAAACGAAAAATGACAACATGTTCTTCCTCTGTACTAGAACTTTCCTCGGGAATAGTTTCCGGAAATACTGTGTCTTTTGGTGAAGAGACCCATGAACTCTATAACCATAAGTTGAAAGATGAAGTACTGGATTGATGACAAAACTGTATTGTTTGATATTGCTCATATCACTCCTAATAAACCTCCCGAAAACATAATAAAATAAAAAAATTGAAATAGCCCTTACACCATATTTTTTGAGGATCCTTTCATTTCGGTCTGTCACACCTCTTATGTAGGGCAGAGAAGTTCTTCCATTTGCCGCTCGCTCCAGTGTCACCATACAGTGTTTCTGTATGGGTTCGCTATTTTCAGTCCCACAAGAACGATAAAAAAGAGTCTCAGGTCAGCAAAAGACCCCAGGAATCTTTTAAATACCCAAGAGCATAATGAATATCGTGCAGTAGTGGTTCGTTCTACACCGGAACCACAAAAAGAAGCGTTAAAACGTTGCCGCTATGGCTAAACAGATGAATCGGCAGTTCCTGAACACGCTTTCTCACAGGGCAGCCATGGAAATACATACATAAATATAAGAATGTCAACCATGAGAAAGAGAGCTCAAACATGAGACATGGACATCGGCATTTCATAACATAAAGATTCTCCCAATAATTCAAGAAGGGGCAGACCAATCGGGTACAAGAGCAGGCAGTAACACAAAGATTCTCCCAATAATTCAAGAAGGGTCAGATCTATCGGGTACAAGAACAGGCAGTCGTCCGACACCTAGTCCTATCATTAGTAGGAACATACCAGGACAACTTTTATCTTCCCCCATAACACCCAAATCCGGTGTCCCCCAGGGATCGGTCCTTGCTCCCTCCTCATTTCTAATTTACGTTCAGGACAATCCCACGACTCAAAACATCCTCCAGTAAACCGAAGACACTATCCTCTACTCCTACGCTCCCACTACATACAGCTCACAAATTCAAGCACTAACCATAATCGACCACTTTGAGCAGTGGTACAAGTGGCGTATCAAAATAAATCCCACCAAAACTCAAACCATACTTTTTAGACATCTGCATACCACTACCCGCCCTAAATCAAATCCTGATAACTTGAACCTCAGACTCTTAGGAGAAAACCTCATACTCCAAGACTTGGTATCCTACTTTGGGGTCACCTTCACGAGGACCCTCAACCGGTAAGCCGGAAAAAAGCAAACTTACTAAAAGCATTGAGGGGCAAGCTCGAGAGATGCGATAGTAAAACGGAAAAACAAGAGGAACACATGACAACATGAGACAACACAAAATAAGACATCATAATATAAGACAACACACACACAATCTACTAACCCTGAAGAGGCATAAGCATATAGGCTTATGCAACAATGTAATTTAATCAAAAACTTGAATAAATATTTTTGACTTGACTTGACATGGCCACTTTCAGTTTGCGCATCGCAGCAAAGTAGATCACTTCGACCTTTGCCACATTGCCTTTGATAATGTTTGCCGCAGTAGCAGACGAAACGTCAGGTATAAAAAACTGCAAACCACGGCTAATTAGCCCGGAAACATCGGGTTTGTTTATATGGCTACACTGAGTTCACAATCTGCCTACTCCTCTGGTAGTGACACGCTTCAAGGGTTTTGTGACTTGAAGTCGAGCTCTCAATCTGCCTACTCCTCTGGTCTCGTCATTGGTCTTCGCAAGAGTTTCAATCTCTGTACTCCAAATGAGCTCTGATCACGTATTTTTGTCTGTGGCCAAGAAAAGCGGACCGCAGCTGGGAGCGAAGATAATATTGGTAGTGGGAATGAGGGTGTAACTTGTAGAAGTCGGGACGTATTTAAATTTCAATATATCTGCAGATTATCGTGGTCTGTAGAGTGTTTTGGGTGGTAATGCTTTTGTTGATTTCGAAGCTTATTGTGAGATCAGTTTCAAGGTGTGTTTGATGATAAATGATGTTGGATCTGATTACGGACACGTAGCTCATGTTCATAGGCTCTATTGGAGTCTCTTCTGTTGATCTGGGCGAGTGAGTTCTGGCCGTAGGTGTCCGTTAAAAATTGGTGTGATATTCGGTAAATTGAATGTTAAAGTATTTAGATCCTATATATTTCAAAACAAAATGTCAGTTCTATGAATAAGTTTAGCGTTTGAGAATATAAGTAGAAAATTTTCAAGGCTTAATTGCAGTATTAAATAAGTTATGGAGTTGTTCATGTATGATTGGCCGCGAGGTAGTGAGTTATGAATATGGTCAGCTGTGATTGGTTGGAAGGTGTTACTTATGGGACATTTTGCCTACTTTCTCAACAAGAAACAGTCACATGATTATATTTCGAAATAAACCCTAACTTAAGAAATTACCTCATCGTCTATCTTAGTTATGGTTGCCGTTATTGTCACAGTGGTGGCAGATCCAGCTGTAGGAAAATATTGTTGCTGTTCTGAACTGGAAGCGCTAACCCCCTGACTTATTGTAGGGCTGTCGTGGCCTAGTGGATCATCCTGGGACGGTTTACCTATTTTAAATATCAATATGAATATTCATGTGAATATTGATAGTTGAAGTCACTAACTATTACTACATTTGTGTACCCATAAAAAAAGTTGTACCAAAAATTCGTGCAACATTCTTCGTCGAATTGTCATTTTATCTTATTATAAAAATAACTAGGGGACAGGAATGTACACTTCAAACCAATTTCTGGGCTTTTCAGTCTGCAGATTTTTATCCAAAAAGTTTCGTCTGCAACTGCGGTATATATACATGCCCTCACATACTTCATCGTACTTTAGTGTTAGTATATTCTGTGGGGATAGAAAACATACTGCGTCAATTTTTTCACTACCTTTAATAATGTATACCACAGTTGAAGACGTCAGGCATAAAAACCTGCAGACCAGGTTAGGTTAGGTTAGGTCCAAAGTGAGTGGGTGTATCAAATGAAAGAGTTTTCTGAAAATAATATGAAAAATATAACGTCACTCTAAATATAATATGGCGGATCATCCCAGATGACGGACTAGTTATTTGTTATGTATATCCATGATATAGTTGTTGAATGAAAGAGTTTTCTGAAAAAAAATATGGAAAATAAAATGACGTCACTATGAAATTCAATATGGCGAACCCCAAAGATTGTGAACTGAATTTTATGCATCTTCCCAGCAAACACACTTGTTACATTTACGTAAATATGACATAAAATTAACGAAACATGTTTATGTAATGCATATATGTAAATACTTACATTTCTAAGATAGTTTTACCCCATATTCAGATAAATAATTTATGTTAATATGTACAATATACCATTAGGTTTCTGTGGGAAAGGCTAGACTTTCTGAGACATTCTTATCACGTGATACGTTATGAGATTTGTGATTTTGTTGAGTATTTTTTACAAAAAAAACAAGCAGAGTCTGGTCAGGAAGTTTTGGTTTGTGAAGGATGCTTTTTCCAGTTAATGAATCCAAGTTTTTCTGCGAGCGAGTGTTATATTTGTTTATATTTACTCACTGAAATTATCTAAATAATGTTAAATAATGACATTGATGTTATGTAAAAATCGGGTTGTATTTGTGGTGGGTATTTCGCCAAAACAGGGATGTAAGTTTTACGTAACATAGTTACATAACACGTATTATCAGTTATGTAACATTCATGTCAATTTTACATAATTGTGTTTGCTGGGTTCATGGTATGGATATCAAATGGAAGGTTTCAGAAAGAAGAGATCAAGATGGCTGCCATACCAATTTTAAAGAGTTGTAACTTAGAGAAATTTGTGGTTAGTTTGGTAGTGCTCGAACAAATGTTTTAGGAACCAACTATGCAGCAATGAGACATTAAATGAAGTAAACACACACATGTCCAGCGATAACTAAGAAATACCTACAACGTAGGTATATGATAAATAAACTTGTCGCGAGATTCACCTGTGTAGATAAACAAGATTACAATAGCAACTCGATCTTGAGATAAGTAATTCCAATATTTTTTATGAAATAGATAAATCTCACGATAAACTTTCGTCCTATCATATGAATTGTGAAATGTAATAATCTGATGAGTTCAATGTGAAATTTATTTTCTTTTTTGTTAATCAACATGTAAAAAGACCTCGTTCAGAAAAATATTATTCACTATCAATTTATTTGAGCATATCCTTTGTACGCACATTGTACGTACTGAATAATTCATTTTAATCAAAATTTTAGGTTACTTGAATAAGCCAAATGAAACAAAATAATTCATTGAATAATTGACACCAATCTGGTGACAAAAAATCAACATGAACAACGGCAATAAGCGATAAAGAAAAAATATTGGCTCCTAAGTAAAATTCGACACTTGGAGATAGATTTTTACTTTATTTTTTATATTAAATCAAAATGTTCAATTGGCCAATTAATTCAATAACTCAGATACCAGTTTACATTAAAATCTTGGAGTACAATATCTCATCACGAACTCAAAATTTAGGGCTACTTGTATGCCTTTCAAGTAGTCTGACTTTACTTCTTATATTTGGCAACGTTGAGGCCATTTTAAGTAATTTTGAAAAAAGTTTAAATTAGATAGAATGGCGAAAAAGTTTCATATTCATAACGATATGATGGATGCAGAAAATTATGAAGTTTATAAAAGTATATTGATATACAGTGTATTCCATTCAAAAATCATAATATGATGTTATTTCCGAAATAAACGGAAGAAACACAATGACATATTACTTTTAAGAAAAAAATATTTAAAGGTATATCAATCTAGGACACATTCAAATTTGATAATTAATTATATTGGGTTATTGAAGTATTGCGTTACTTCAATTAGTATTATTATTCAGAACTTTACTAAAAACACGCTAATATAACAATTTTTAATTTCAACATGTAAAAAGTTTATAACATAGTGTTGTTTTTTTTTGATAAATACAATTGGTGCATCACTTTATTTTGTGGAAGGTATTTGAAATTATCATTTGAACCCAGTATTATGAGAAAAGTGAATTGATCCCATTATCATTCTTCATGAAAACAATCCTGCAGAACAGATTTGATTCAAATTTAAATCGATATGTTTACTGGCTAATGCTTTTGCATTTCACTCTATACATAATACTTGAATTGTTGGTATAGGAGAACCATAGATGCTATGTTGTTTCAATAGTTTTGTCCGTTCAAATGTCATGTGTTTTTTAGCTCCACTTCTCAATAAATATTCATTAGACGGTGACGTCGTGTATACCGATCGTTGAAATATGCTGTACTCTATACAAAGATGCTGATCATTTTTTTCTAAATTTTAAATTCTCGCCTCTTTTCACCTTATAACTATATGTCGTTGAGCGATTTCCGGCCAATTTTTTCTCTACGAATTCAAATTGAACCAAAGCGCTGCCGAAGAAGTCCGAAAAAATTAAAGTCTGGGTCACAAGATCCTCTTTTGGAACTTCTGTTCAAGGGCTCATTCGATTTGGAATGACCTCTAGCCACTTTTTGAAAAATTTCAAGAGTGGTTTGAAAAAATTGCTGTCTTAACTTTCATACTTCACTCAGGTTATTAACAACTTTGACATTTTGTGTCCTATGTGATAGATATTCCTTCAAAATATTGTATGTTGAGCCACGTACACCATACCCATGTAATTTCAATAACATGCCATGATCAACGGTGTCGAATGCCTTAGCTAGGTCTAGAAATATAGCTAAACATTTTTCTGATCTATCCAAGACCCCAATTATTTTTTGTACAAAATTTAGCACCGCTAATGAAACCGAACTGTCTGTCTGTTGGTATTTTTTTTGCACTGAGGTTATTCATGAGTCTACGCACTGTCCGAAGTAGGTTGGCGAGTTTCGGCCCGGAGATTTAAACTTCGAACATGAACCCTGAAATGGTGACCCTGGTGGAAATTGACCCATCACCAACGATGCGTGGGATGGCGGAAACTAGTCCATGGGCATCAACTCCCATGCGGTTTTTGATGGTTTAAAACGTATTGAAAAGGTCAAGAAATTCGAAAGTGGGTGCCCCACGATTTGAACTATATATTATAATGAAAAGTAGGTCCTCTACGACATCAGAAGACGTTCATAACAGTGGTTGGGCGCCGATGAGCCACCTAGGCATTTCCCACAGGTGAAAACCCACTAAGAAAATACCATGATTACTGTATGGTGGTCAGCGGCTCGTGTGATTCACTATAACTTTCTGCAACCGGGCCAAACCATCACAACAGAGTCCTATTGTGCGTCAGCAGCAGCCGACACAGGTCAACAGAAAAGGTCCGATCCTACTCTACGACAACGCCCGTCCTCAGGTTTCACAAATCACCGCCTGAAAACTAAACGAATTGAACGTCTACCGTCAACCGACTACCACCTTTCCAAGCACTTCGATAACTTTCTCACCAGTAGAACCTTCGCTAATCAGGACCAGCACACAATTTTTATGCTGACGGAATTACTCGACATGTGTTACGTTGGCAAAAGTGCACCGATTCAAATGGCGCTCATTTCGAATTAATTGAACAATAATTCACTGAGATATTACAGTTTAAAGTAAACTCATAAAAACAGACAAAACTTTCAAAACGACCTTTCGCTTAATGTAACTTACGCCCAAGAAATACATCTCCAAACTGCTGTTTGTTTTTTAAATGTTTTCCATTCAAAAACCTTGGTTTCGGTTTACAATGAGTGACAAAACAAGGAGCATCGGGATGCCTGAACTCCCACATCGCTTGCCAAATTTTCAACCCATTCTCCAGTCGAAAGTTTTGGAAATCTGACTCTTTCAAGTTATGGCAAATGGGTGCAAACAGGTAGATAAACAGCTGAAATCAATTCGGTGAAACAGGAATAATATCATTCAATTTACATACTGTCAACGTTGGGATCGAAAATAAATAGTAGAAGGGAGAGGTGTGGTAAACTCCTCTTTCAAAATCTTCGTCTGCGCATTCGTCTACTGCGTCCAATATTATCCAGTGCAATGTGTATAGTAATTTGGTTTCCACAGCTCCCAGACTTTGGATATTTCCATCTTTCATTCTGAAAATCAAGAAAATAATGGCATTTTTAGATCAGAAATATTGCGAAATAGTCCTCAACAGAGATTTATTGAAAAACCAAGCTACAGCATCAACCACCAAAAACGGATATCCCTTTCCGGTTTACTACAGCGCTCATTTCAAGCAATGAACTAAATGAAAATAGATGACGAATGTTCCAACGTGATGAACTCTAAGGATTGTCCTTCAAGACTGCACTCGTGATCCAGCTGCCAACCACTAATATATGATCTATGATTACAACTGGATCACAATTGCAACTGAGTGAAGAAAGTATGTCATTGGGGCTTATATTGATTACAAATGAATTGAAAGTTTATCAATGAACTTTCGGTAAATACTATGATTTTAAGAACTCAAAAAAGGGAAGGGAAGGGAAGGGAAGGGAAGGGGAGGGAAGGGAAGGGAAGGGAAGGGAAGGGAAGGGAAGGGAAGGGAAGGGAAGGGAAGGGAAGGGAAGGGAAGGGAAGGGAAGGGAAGGGAAGGGAAGGGAAGGGAAGGGAAGGGAAGGGAAGGGAAGGGAAGGGAAGGGAAGGGAAGGGAAGGGAAGGGAAGGGAAGGGAAGGGAAGGGAAGGGAAGGGAAGGGAAGGGAAGGGAAGGGAAGGGAAGGGAAGGGAAGGAAGGGAAGGGAAGGGAAGGGAAGGGAAGGGAAGGGAAGGGAAGGGAAGGGGGAGGGAAGGGAAGGGAAGGGAAGGGAAGGGAAGGGAAGGGAAGGGAAGGGAAGGGAAGGGAAGGGAAGGGAAGGGAAGGGAAGGGAAGGAAGGGAAGGGAAGGGAAGGGAAGGGAAGGGAAGGGAAGGGAAGGGAAGGGAAGGGAAGGGAAGGGAAGGGAAGGGAAGGGAAGGGAAGGGAAGGGAAGGGAAGGGAAGGGAAGGGAAGGGAAGGGAAGGGAAGGGAAGGGAAGGGAAGGGAAGGGAAGGGAAGGGAAGGGAAGGGAAGGGAAGGGAAGGGAAGGGAAGGGAAGGGAAGGGAAGGGAAGGGAAGGGAAGGGAAGGGAAGGGAAGGGAAGGGAAGGGAAGGGAAGGGAAGGGAAGGGAAGGGAAGGGAAGGGAAGGGAAGGGAAGGGAAGGGAAGGGAAGGGAAGGGAAGGGAAGGGAAGGGAAGGGAAGGGAAGGGAAGGGAAGGGAAGGGAAAATAAGAGAAGAGTACATTTTTATCCTGAATTGATAACACCCTAATTGATTGTGCAGTGATTTCATCTTTTGGCATTGAAGCCCTACGTAGTTGAATCTGTTTTAGATTTTTGTCACTAAGTGATCATCGTACATCTGCAAGTGATCTGTTGTTTTGCCAGAATACATCGATGCTGTTCGACAAGATATATAAACTTGTCGTGAGCGAAAACATTTAGAAGTTAATTATTATCGGTACGATAAAGTAATACTTTATCTTTAGTATACTTTAAAAGTATACTAAAGATAAACCATTTCATTCGAGTTGGAATATGCTCAATTTGACATGTTTTGGCTCTAGTTTTCTCTACAAGAAGAAAAAATAACTGATAAATGAAATACGGTTTCAAACAGATTATGATATATGTATATTTTTATTGTTCAAAGGATGTATACCTGTTGTATAAAATTGATGCTACTGCATGCATTACATGAGGTAAGGAAGCTTGAATCAGTCGCCATCTTGGAATCGATTTTATCGCCTCTGTTAAATCCGGTTTCAACCCTGTTTGTATGTTTTGAACCAATACCTTCTCGAAGGATTTGCAAGCTTCTTTCAATTCCTAAAATCAGTAGTAATTGGATTCGAAGAATTGAATGTTTTTATTAAAAACGTATACTCACATGATGGCCAGTCATCGCATGTTGGCAGAACTGAAATTTCAAAAAATTAGTTAAAAATATATGAAAAGTAGGAGACGTACCATGCATGACGCTTCGTGGAGCTTCCCCAATTTGGGCCTAACAAATGGGCTGGAAAAAAGATAATATTTTATAAACAAAACTCGTAGATGAAAACATATATTAAAAACTGAAAGTGATAGTATAATAGCTCACCCCACTTGTTTCCACAAAAATATCTGAATAGGAATCGGCAAAGCATTGTCAGCTAAGTTTATCTCAGCAGAGTTTCTTCTGTCTGTTTCTGGCATGGCGTTTTTCCGCTCTTCAACTCTGTAATAAACACTTGATATTAATAATAAGATAGTGCGTGTTATTATTAGCCTTTCCATAACACGGAGCTAATGGCCATAACATCAAAAAAAAACTAAAGTGGAAAGTGATTCATTTTTATCAAGGAAAGGTCCGAATATTATTTAATCTATTATAATCCAAAATAATACAGGAGATAACTATTGCAAAGATCATTCAGTAAAATATTTCATTTTAGTAGAAATAGCAAAAGCTATTAAATGAATCTAATTCTCTGATTCAGGAACTTTTTTCCTGAAAAAAAATGAAAATGTAACTAGTATTTTTATTTTTACCAAAAAGGTTGTACCCTTCCACCAAAACGCAATGCGCCTTATAAATGTCTTTTTTTCTGCCATATATTTTCAATCAGCTGGGTTAAACTATGTTATAAAAAAACTCATGAATTTCCTCTGAAATGTTACATAAATGCATACTTTGAATCATATATATCTGGTCTCATCAAGACCGGGGCTGATATATTGAACGCACTGCGCCACTTTACTTGTTTTCGTCAAACATGTCTCCTATTGGTTGTTTGGTTCTCACTAGTCAGTCATGTGTTTATCGCTCACTATTCTATTCTGTTGATAATATTCTTGTAGCCGCCATTAAAAATATTCATGTTATTATTTTTTTTCGAATGAAAAAACCAAAACGAGTGTGTTTGAAGTATAATATATTTGAAAGTACCTAAACGAAAATTGATTCTATATTTTTACTCTGTTCTGTAATTTGGCCATAAATCGTTAGGGTCACTTGAGGTATAAGTTAGTTGTAAATACTAATAACTTCAACTAGAAACTTTTGATTGCGTTGATATGAAATTTTAGAATGTTATATTGAAATACAATGAAGTTCCATGTTCATTCCATTTTCACATTGAGACATCTTTTCATGCAGAGAATGAATAGATAAAACTACATTTTACAGCTGGGTTAAACTATGTTATAAAAAAACTCATGAATTTCCTCTGAAATGTTACATAAATGCATACTTTGAATCATATATATCTGGTCTCATCAAGACCGGGGCTGATATATTGAACGCACTGCGCCACTTTACTTGTTTTCGTCAAACATGTCTCCTATTGGTTGTTTGGTTCTCACTAGTCAGTCATGTGTTTATCGTTCACTATTCTATTCTGTTGATAATTTTCTTGTAGCCGCCATTAAAAATATTCATGTTATTATTTTTTTCGAATGAAAAAACCAAAACGAGTGTATTTGAAGTATAATATATTTGAAAGTACCTAAACGAAAATTGATTCTATATTTTGACTCTGTTCTGTAATTTGGCCATAAATCGTTAGGGTCACTTGAGGTATAAGTTAGTTGTAAATAATAATACCTTCAACTAGAAACTTTTGATTGCGTTGATATGAAATTTTAGAATGTTATTTTGAAATACAATGAAGTTCATGTTCATTCCATCTTCACATTGAGACGTCTTTTCATGCAGAGAATGAATAGATGAAACTAAATTTTACAGTACTTCTCACTCGTCAATCATCTTTGGATAAATTTGAATGGCTACCTGATTCTAACTGATTCTAGTTAATTACCATTTTATATAGGTATGAAGAAAAGAGAAATAGAACTTTTTATGGGAAAGAAAGGTTTTTGGCTTTCTACTACTCCATCTGATACAAAAAAAAGGGATGAGAGAATCTTCCAAAGAAGTAGCTGTTTCAGGAGGACTTTCTTTCAGTTTGTGTCTGAAAGTTACTTCTTTGCATGATCTACATATTCATATATAGAGTTTCAAATTGATTACTTCCTTCCTTTCTTTGGAAGATTCTCTCATCCCTTTTTTTTGTATCAGATGGAGTAGTAGAAACCAAAAACTTTCTTTCCCAAAAAATTAATCACTCCTAAAAATATAACCCCTTCAATTCAGAACTTTTTATGTTCTTTACCACTTTTATTTGTAACTAACGTTACTGCAGTTTCGTCCTATACGGACATTTTCAAACTTATTTAATAAACTTATGTAAAACTTACGTTACTGCAGTTTCGTCCTATATAGACATTTTCAAACTTATTTAATAAACTTATGTAAAACTTATGTAAATGTCCGTATAGGACGAAAATGCAGTAACGTTAGTTACAAATAAAAGTGGTAAAAAACAGAAAGTTTCATTTCTCTTTTCTTCATTATGATTTCCTACCACTTAGTAACGGCTACATCCATCAATTTATTATATAGGTATATTTAATATGCCAAATCCAAAGACCATATGTACGTATGAAGGAAAATGAGTCATTGAGTCAGTTGTGGATTCAAAGAGCTTTCAATGATAATAATAATGAATCGACTTCATTCCAACATCACACATCTTCAGGGCAACTTCGTGGGAGATTTTTGGCAGAGTGAGGCAAGCCGGTATGATCTTTAGATTCGGAAGCAGGTAGGGCATCATTTCACCAAGGCATCCTTTAATGAGAACAACCATTTCAACACAGTTTCCTGCAACTGTCCATTCGACTAAGAAAACGTAATGTAGGTTAATTTGATGAGCCGAAGTGTCCAATATTTTTGTCTGATGCATCAGCTCTTTTTGTGGGCCTCTTGTTGAACGTTGACAGAGTTGTGATCACCTTATTCAGGGTCAAACACTTAACCAAATTCATTGGCCGCTCAGGAAGCTGTCTTATTTTAAGGCTCCCCCATTACCAAGGGATCAAGTAGTAGAAGTGAGTTACAATGGAGGCAGTCTCTCAGTTGATCTGTCAGTCTGGTGTGTTTTCTGGACAAATCTGGAATACTTTCATTTTTGAATTCTTCTAGGTACTGACGTGTTTGTGACTTCAAGCTGATAGAATCACCATTGGGAGTGTCTCATATTTAGTTCATTATTGTGGATTGTTGTTATCACCCCTGAAAGGGAGTTTCTACTCGCTTCTTCATCAAAGGTATTTCAAGTTACTACATTTTCTCGTAGTGAATCATTGTTTTTCTCCTAGATTCTGGAGCAATTGAAGGTTTTGATGTGACAATATTCTTCCTCTGTGTGTCGATTTTCACCCTTAGAGTGCTCTAGTAGATCTTGGCGGATCACTTGCATTGTCTCCTATATTTGCCTAATTTCCCCTACTTCGTCCCAATCGTTGTTTCTCGAATTCCATAAATTCTCAGAAAATAAGAAAAATACCATCTCTACATTAACGATCTTCAAAATCACCAATTTCCTCAAATATATCAGCTGGTAATTTTACTTCATTGTACACCATTTTTATATTGTTCAACAAATAAGGTGGAGATACTTATTATCAGCCCCTCAAGAGGTATCTATCTTCAGAATAAACCTTAATTAAAAATTAAAATGAGGAATATAAAAAATCAAGGCTTTCCACGTCTCCATCTTTATACAAAGATTCATAGAAGTTATTTTCAAATACAAACTGGAAAAAAAACCCTCCCGACACAACTACCTCCAAATAAACATTGAATTACCTACACGAAAGAAAAAGTACTTTCTATATGAATAGTGAATTATACGAATTGTACTCCATACATTTGTACAAACTGAATAACAAAAATTAATTTTCATATAAAATAATCAAAGCAGTTGTAGATAAAGTAGATCAAAAATTTGTAGTTTTGAATGCTAGAGGGGACTGGTCTTGTCAAATTTTTATTATATCTTATATCGACTAATATAAGAACTTTGCATAACCTCTGATACATACATAGTCCTTTTTAATGAAATGAATGTAAGTCCAAAAATGTCTACAATCGGACTGAATAACATTTTCTAATCTTATCAGAATAAAATTATATCAACCTGTGGTCTACTCCTTGCACTCAACAATGAAATGAACCAAAATTGGAAAATACATAAATTTGGAAAGATTTATTTCGGAAATTTTATTCCATGAATGAGACATGACGCACAATTTAATAAAAGTTTTATATTCTCCTTATTGGATAAAATGAGCGTACCTAAAATAAATAAATACTATAATTACCGTTCCACGTGAACATGGAAATTGTTATATATTCAATTGAATAAATTAAAAATTATTTGATAAAATCAAAACAACACTTTCTATACTGAACCTCTCGTCATTTTGATGAAGTGTTGAATCTAGAAATACATACAATCTTCATTTGGTCTAATATTCAACTGTGTAAAGTTTTCAAAAGTTATTTTCCAGCTCTACAGGAACATAGTCAAAAATTGTCAAAAACTTATGAAATATTTTAAATTTATTATTTTCAAAAATTTATGAAAATTTTAATGAATTTTCCAGTGATTAAATGCACTATAATAGGCAAATTATGATACACTCAAGACATTTGCTTAGCAAAATTTAGACAATTGGATTTGGACATATTTTAATCGATTTAATTTGGTAACTTGGGATACAATCCTTGAAAAAAATTAAATTCTGCGAAAACAGAAATACTCACTTACCTAATCATCAAAAAATAAATATAGATCATCAATGATCAGACAGACAGTGATTAGACTATGAGAGTAGAGTCATGATGGTCCCAATAATACTTCTATCTTGCTATTAATTTCAATATATCTTTATAGAAACCAATATGAAAATTTTACCAAACGTTCGCAAGAACAGTTTCACTTACCTAATTTATTTTGAAAATTAAACTGTTATCACAGCATTCTGAATCCACAAAAAAATATAATTGTTTCAATATTTGTATATACGCGGTTGCACATTTTTTGCGTAGAACTGTAGAATTAATATTCTCACGTTATTACATCCACATTTTCCAAGAGTTCCCGGAGTCTGTGGGCGGGATGAAAATGTGTCCTTGTATTGATTGATCCAGTTTGCGCAGATTCCAGGCAGAATAGCTTTCCAGAGGGATTTTCATTCCTATTATTTTCCTTATACCTTTACTCAGCTACCCTTTTATGTATTCGGTTCTCTTGCGAATACATCAGAATAAACATTTCTTTTCATTTCTTCATTATTTGAGATCACAAACGTGAATCCAACGGTTTGATTGTATTTTTATTTCCCAAAAAATCTATAATATGAATGGAGTTTCCTTTTTCTTTTCCTAATGACCATTTTTTAACTAGAAATACTTGCTTATTTACAATTCAATTTCAAAATAGCCGCCAAGAAAACAACTGTTGGATTAGGAAACCAGTCACTTGCAAGGGCAAATATCTGTTAACCGCGTTGCCAGGCATACGATAATTTGTATTTCATGGGATAATTTTTGACTCTAAGAAACATATGACAGTACTTTTCATGTAAGGCATGAATTATCAATCATAGAAAAATGAAATTGAAACCATCAGTTAATTTATATTCTGAAAGTTATATTACTCAGTGAGATCTAGGAAGATTAGGATGAAGATCATGTCAATTTAAATTCAAGAAATTTTTATTCTGTCAAATCTTATTTCAAATAACAGCAGATATCCGAGAATATCCGATTCACGTCCAATTCAGGTCGGTATAACCCTGAATATGAAATAGACATGGCATGTTTGGAATCAATATCATTCTGAAAATTATCCTATGGACATCCATAGAAGTTCAGTTCGATTCACCCTAGAATTTTCCAAGAATTATTATGATTGAAGAAATTTGTTACTAATTAATAAATCTAATGTCAAAACTATATTTTTCAACGAATATAATCTGCAGTGACGTAAATTATAGATCATTTTCACATATGCAATGTTCTCAGAGAAAATTTTTCGGCAGTGCTTGTGTACATCTATAAAAATATATCACAACGTTCTTTCCTATTATTGAGCTTTGGTGATCTGACAATGCTGTCTACTGCTCACTGCTCTGATTGGACTATTTTAAAGTTGTCATATATCATATATTTATACCAAGGAGGGTAACCGATTTTTCATTTCCGTCAAATTCTTGGTTTTGGGCTTAGTGAATAGCTAGTTTGGAAACGATTTATCATATTTTATATTTCATTTCAAGTTTCAAATTCAACTTATAATTGTAAGTACAATGTCTATATAGTGGGTGTCTATATTTTGGTGTCTACTGCGCAATTTCAGTAAACTTAATTTTTTATGCCCATGAATTCTTTTGTCTGTAGAGGCCATTAAGAACGTGGATATTACTAACACTTCTTGTTTTATCTTCCAGCACAATGGCAGACGAAAACAGAATCAGAAGTTTCAAAAACAAAGGAAAGGACACTGAGGTTAGTTTTCTAAAAAATTTAGACAAGGAACATAGGATTATTTGTCACTGAAATCCAGACCAAATTCTTTTGTGATCTCAAACAACTTACTATGGAACTCATATATATTTATTTCACGTTTCAAGGGAAAAAATAAAAAAAAAAACATGATTATTTAATAGTTTTCCAATGATGACAAGCATGGTTTATCTGAGGACTGGTCAACAAGGTCCATGTCATTAAATGTATCTACTTAACTCTACTTCACCAGGCAAAAGCTTTTCGCGAGATTCGTCATTACTGCATCGTCATAAAAGAGTTTTTTTTTAAGATATAATGAATTGAATAATAAAAAGTAGTCAAGATACATTGTGCATGTTTGCTTTAGGAATATACATAATCAATCTAAGCTACATGTTTCTTAATTATAGTAATTTAATTTTTCATCTAGGAAATGAGGAGGAGACGTATTGGCCAAAGTGTAGAGCTACGAAAAGCTCGAAAAGAGGACCAGCTGCTCAAACGTAGGAACATATCAACTGCAGAAGAACCAACTTCCCCGCTTCAAGAGAGCAACTCCACCTCACCTGTTACCATGAGTACTGAGGAAATCATGTATGGTATGTATTGAAAATGGATTCGATTACAATAAACCAAGTTTTCTTACTTGCCAATCTTCGCTCAAAACCATAAAGAATTTGAGTGTAAGAACTATTGAATCTCGATTAAAAATATAATTTGGGTACATTTTTATTTCTCATTGGTGTAGTATGTTGCACCAGTAGTATATTTCTTCAATTCATTTTTATATATACAAACAATAAATAAGGTGACTTCATTTGTCTCAAAAAATATTTGTTCATCAATTTCTGTTTTTTTCCCTTCAAAGTGGTCCCCCTCGGATGTAATACACTTGCGCCAGAATTTTTTCCAAAACCCTTGAAGCAGTTCTGATACACACTTTTTAGTATATCCTTGAGCCCTCTCAGCAATTCAGTTTGTATCTCCACAATTGTTGCAAAACGCCTTCCTTTTATGATTCTCATCAAACTTGGGAACAGGAAACAGTCGCAGTGGGTCAAATCTGGTGAATACGGTGGCTGCGTGCAGGATTTCGGTGTTGTTTTTGACCAAAAGATTATGAACAATCAATGAGTAGTGAGCAGGTTTAAAAGTAAAATGTTTTCCGCAATACCATAATAAATGAATTTTTTTTTTGAAAAATGATTCACTATATTTTTTGAACAGACCTTGTATTTAACTAGGTCTGCAATTAGTAGTAAGAATAGTACTTGAGCTAGTACACTAACTTGGGGAACAGTTGCTTCTAGCCTCACATTTTCAGAACGATTCAGGGGAGACCAGTCTAGTTCATAGTAAGTTTTTTGAATAAATTGACTTCCATCCAACAGATGGTCAGGTAAACCATTTCTCCTCTGTGCTGCTAATTCCTCCCAGTCATAACTTTTTGAACCTTCGAAAGGGACACAGGAATCTTAAGAGAGCCCTTTGGGTGTTCATCCATTGTCAGTTCCATTGAGGCTTTTGTCATAAAAGTCAAATGTTCCCGTTTTACTAGATTTTCCTGTCCTAAAACGATTTTGTTTTTTAGGATGTAGATTAAATTTAATAATGAATGACCTGCGACTAACAGTACTCAAAATTCTTTGTGAAAAGAGATATATCCAATCCTGGCTTGATAGTTTCCAATTCACGATTTCTCTTTCCTCTTATAATTTATCGGAATGATTTTTACCGACTTCATAATGCACTACTCTCTGTTTCCAGAGAACAGATCATTACATGTACAGAAAGACTAGTTGGTTCTTTTGCCAAACTCTCTCACAATGATGGTGGGAATTTCCTAGGGGTCTGCTGACATTACTTTTCCCAGTGAAATTGAAGTTCTAAACTTGAAAATGGATTCTATTACCTTATTTGGAGCTATATAAAAAAGTTGTTGAAAATATTTGTGATTTCTTCAGAATTGTTATATATATTTTTTTCGTTATCTTTTCATATATTTTTATTTCTGAGTGTATATATATAATTTTCTGTGATATTACTTTTATTTTTGAAAGCTGTTTTACTGAAGTATTGTTTTTAAAATTCTTTGACTAAATATGATGATTTTTTTTTCAGTATATCATGTTTTCAATATGTATATCATGAGTATATCATCAGTATATCATGAGTTCAATATCAAAAGGTAAACTTGAAACCTCTGGTATAGAATAAATCCTCAACACGCACTTTTTCCAAACACCAGAACCAACCAACCAAGTGACTCTGGTTTTAGGGAATAGTGTTTGTTTTGGATGAGTTCAGCATGTTGTTTTTAAAGAATATATAGATCTTCCAACACTAGAGTTTGAAATCATCTGTCACACAGTTTGTTTTACCAATATCATTTTTATGATTGTTATTAATAAAAGAACTCGTAAATGTATTGCCAATGTTTGGCTAACTCTCTTGTTGATTCGTCAAATTAACATCATTATTATTTTGTTTTCAGGAATGATGAATGGAGATGAGACTGTTCAGTTCCGGGCAACTCTTGCTTGTAGAAAGATTTTGAGTAGAGAACGAAACCCTCCAATCGATCATATGATTAGGTTAGGAGTTGTTCCAAAATGTGTCGAATTTTTGGGAAAAACTCACAAGTAAGTTCACCTTGATTAACCTCCTATGTTTTATGTGTCGAAAGTCCTGAAATAATTATATTTCTGTTTGCAAAGTGTTTTTTTTTTACTTTTCTAGGTTGATACAGTACAAATGTCATAAATGAGTTGAACTACACATATGTTGCTTTCTTCCTTCCTTTGGATGATTCTCACATTTTTTGGACTTTTTCATCAATAGGATTTTGTCTTCATAATGTGACCACAATTATAAAACTCCACAAGTCATTCAAAATTGACATGAACACTGTCCTAACCTCAATTTTCAATGGTTTCTCTAGTTCTGAATTTTGCCTTAAGAAAGTAAGCTCAAAATTGAATCGTCAACTAAAATCGTCACTAAATGCAATAATATTTGGTCATGAGTAGTCGGGGAAAAGACAATCCAAATTTTGGTTTTTGTATCCCAAGTAGATACAATTTTATTCTTTTTTTTCAAGTCCACCCCTTCAATTCGAAGCCTGCTGGGCCCTAACTAATATTGCTTCCGGTACATCGGAACAAACTGCTGCTGTCGTCCAGGAAGGAGCTGTGCCTAAACTTCAGTTGCTTCTTGCTTCTCCCAGAAATGATGTTGCAGAACAAGCGGTTTGGGCCTTGGGAAATATTGCAGGTGACGGTCCAGCCACCAGAGATTTGGTATTGAATTGCGGAGTGTTGCCTGATTTACTAAATTTAATCAAGCCCAACACATCTCTGTCCTTGCTCAGGAATACTGTTTGGGCCATTTCAAATTTATGTAGAAACAAGGTTGGTAAAATATAGGTAGTGATTCATTTATTTCTGAAAATATATAAGGGTTGTTCTTGTGTGTTCCTTGCTATGAAAACATTTTTGGCTGAATTGTAATTATCACTTATATTTCTTTTTATTTTGTGAAATATGTCAACACGTTATCTAGCAGCTTTTGACAAGCTAACATTGTGATAGAACACTGGAAAATTAGTTTTTCATAGTATATTTTCCATGGTTGTGACGACTAAGTCATAGCTGAGACTTTAATGTTAATA
Source organism: Leptinotarsa decemlineata (assembly GCF_025532065.1). Taxonomy (NCBI): domain Eukaryota; kingdom Metazoa; phylum Arthropoda; class Insecta; order Coleoptera; family Chrysomelidae; genus Leptinotarsa; species Leptinotarsa decemlineata. The sequence continues at coordinate 4,565,620 of NW_027412578.1, forward strand.
ATACAACTGAAAGGTAAAGCCGGAACCTCTGGCATTGAATAAATCCAAAATAAGCACTTTTAGCATCCGCTTCACCAACCTAGTTGGCGTCTCCAGAGTTTTCTTGGTCTCTCTCAAGAGTTTTCTTGGTCTCGATCAAGAGTTTTGATGAAGAGATTCGATAAAAGGTACATAACCTAGAATGTCCAAATTAATATAATGGATTTTGTTGTACTATAAAAAATGTTGAAAAAAATTAATTTGAACACCAAACATAATGAAATGCTTTACTTTATATTCAAGATAGGCTTTTTGGTTCAACATGAGATAGGTCTTTCCTTTCAACTTTCTTTTTTTCTGTTTGTATATGAAATATGTGGATACAAGTTCTTCAACATTGTATAATAATTGAAGAGCATGCAAACTATTGCTGTTATTTCTTTTTTTTTAAGGATCTTTTGAAGTTGAACTTGTTTTAGATTCCAATTTTGGAAATAATAATACTAACCAGTTAACTAGTTTAGTGATCCAATAATTTCTCTGAAGAAAGGTTTCTTAAAAAAGCAGTTTTCTCTTTCTGACATTTTGAATTCAATTAAATTATTCTTCAGGCTTCGAAAAGTTGTTTCTTCTTGTTAATTTAAAAACCATCGGACATATTAGATACATAATAAAAGATGAAAACATTGCAACAACCAAATTTTCTTGTTGTTTTGTGTTGGTGTTGTCCTGGAAATATTGGTAGTTGCAATGTTTTTTTTATATTATGTATCTAATATGACTGATGGTTTGTAAAATAGTTATATTATTAACACGAAGAAACAACTTTTCGAGGTCAGAAGAATTTAATTAAATTTGAAAATTTGACAAGAATTTTTTTTTTTTTTTTTGCAAAAAAGTAGATTTTGTTACCCAACTAACCTTTATTCAGAATAATAATAATGTTTCAATGCATTGGCAACTATAGTAGAAACACAAAAATAAATCAAAGCAAGATGAATACATCAATTTTGGATTTTTTTAAATTAAAATTCAAAAAATTGGGATGTCTCTGGGAGTTTCCAAACTGCCTCAAAAAAAAAAAGGTAATCAGTTTTCAACGACATTATTCAAACTTTAAATTCCTCATGAATACAAAGTCTACGTGAAATACTTTTGTAGACCTATTACTAAAAAAAAATAAAGGCACCTCCAATTCGTTTTTCTTTATGTTATTTATTGAATAAATCATTAAATCAAACCGTGTCTGCTGAAGACGGTAAAGAGGAAAGATACGTACTAGAAAATAAATATTTTGAAATAAAATCTCAAAGTCCAATTTTTTTTCTAATATTGTAAAATAAGCTATTTTTAAAGCAATTTTGTCACATGGGTAAAAGGACTTCGGTCGATAGCCAGTTAGGTTAGGTTAAACAAAATTATAATTTTGCCCAATAAACTACAATTATTATTATTATACATCTCTCCCAACTTCCTACACTGTAGGTTCTAATAATAATAATAATATGCTTTATTATCATAAGACATAATCTTGTAGACAAAACTTGGGTAGTAAATACTTAAAAATGCAATACATACCAAATGAAATTAAAATAAAAATGGTGCATGGGTACAAAGTATGTTAAAATGGAGGACATAAAAGATATGTATATATAAAAGAGTAAAAGTCAAGTTTATACAAGAGTAGACATAAAAAGTAACAACTTAGGAGCTCCTTAATAAATAAAGATACTGTTTGGTGAATGCCATCCGAAAAACAACTTTCCCAGCTAATACTGTGCAGGATATTGAATTATATCTGACACACTTATACAAGATACCTCATAGAGAATAGTCTCGTAGATGTTTCTCGTTCATCCAGCAGCAGGACCATGCTGAAATTATTCGATTGCTTCCTACATGGTCTTGCTGTTGGATCAACGAAAAACATCTGCAAGACTAACCTCTGTAAGGTATATTTCATAAGTGTCAGTCGGATATAATTCATTGTCCAGCGTGGTATTAGCCAGAGAAGTAATTGTTTTCCGGCAGGCTTTTTTCAGACCCTACTGTGTAGATAGTTGGGAGAGATGAATAATTCGATATTTTATTTAGAAATATTCATTTTTCAGTGAATCATTGAATGTTGAAACATATTCTGAATTTTGATATTACCATTTCCATTCGAAATTCATTTTTCAGATGAACCAATAAAAATATTCTTTATGAAACTCATGAATTTTTTTCAAGTTCTAAAAAAATATCTGATTGTAAACAAACAAAAATTTTATGAAAATAACTGCAGCTGAATGCTTGGTGAAAATATTTTGAAATAGAATACAAAAGTGATACAATAGACGGAAAAGGTGGAGCGTTAAAAACAAAATGAAAACTTGTCCAAATTTTTGACAAGAATTTTCATTAAAAATGATGAATTTCGGGAGGTACATTTTTATAATATTCTTGACAAAATATTGCATGAAGGTCTCGAATTTATTGGGGATATGGCGCTTAAAAACATGTTTCATTCAAATAAGTAGAGCAAGTTTCAAAAAATTTGCAAATTTTGAAGTAGAAAGCAGAAATTTGATGGAGGGGTATAAAATTGAAAACAACAAATTTTTCCCGAGGCATTTTCTGAAATTTACAGAGGTGACCCAAAATTTTGGAATTTCTTTTGAAAATTTTACATTTGACGTGTAGAGAATAGCACATGACAACTAAGTGAGACTGACATTCATTTATTTTTCAAGTAAAAAATAACGTCAAAGTAAAGTTTCAAAAAATATCTGCTGATGAAAAAATCTCACATAGTGCATACCTTGGTGTTATCATAGTATCAGTGAATAATACAACAATGATTTTCTAATCAATTATAGGAAAGAAATTAACACTCGAAAGAGAACTGTCATTATAGTTTAGGGTTTTCAGAAACTCTTCTGTGTATCGTCAAATCAGTTGGTTTTTCTTACTGTCTAATAAGTTGAATGAGAATTCATTTCTATTTTCTTTTACCGAATAAAAATTTTGCTAGTAAGAAATTCATATATGTATTATTCTATTACTTTTCAAGAATCCGTCGCCAGACTTCAACCTTGTCAAGCCTGCTCTTGCAGTATTAGCTCAACTCCTGTACAGTGCAGACAGCGACGTTCAGGCCGACACATGCTGGGCTTTGAGCTACCTCACAGACGGTCCCAACGAAAAAATCCAAGCTGTTCTCGACACTGGTCTAGTGCACAGGCTAGTCGAATTGTTGAACAGTTCGGAAAGCTCCGTACTGACCCCTGCGTTGAGGGCTGTTGGTAATATTGTTACTGGAAGTGACCAGCAGACCGACTTGGTCATTCAGGCGGGAGCCTTGAACTACATGGGTGGTTTGTTGAAGCATACTAGGTTGAACATTGTGAAGGAGGCAGCATGGACCGTTTCAAATATTACTGCTGGTGAGTATGTCGAAGTTATATATCAGCTCATTCTTATAATAACAGTTTGGCTGAAAAGTTCATAGGCTAACATAGAAGAAACAACTAGACTCCGCCTTCGTGGACGGAGTCTACTTCGAACTATACCACTTTTACCAACGTAAACTTGCATATTTTTCCCAATGTAAAACAAGTCGATTTATTCTGCCAGCATAAGAATTCGAACGGTGATATGTGAACCAGCCACAGACAACCATACAGTAACCATGGACTTTTATGGTGAATTTTCGTTTTTTGGGAAATTCCTGGGTGGCTCATCAATGTCCATCCAGTGTCATTAGCGTCTCCTGTTGTTGTAAATGATCAAAAAAGGGATTGTTTTGGTTGGGCAGAAGCAAAGGAGAAAAGACATCAAAAACCGCATGTCAACTGACGCCCAGTTCTTCCGCCATCCCATGCACCATTTGTAATGGGTCAGTCTCCACCATTGTCCTCATGCCCTAGATTTCTGTAGGTCGACCATTTTGCGGCTCATCTTCAAGGCTAAAATCTCCTGAACGAAATTGCGCAAACCAACATCGAACAGAGTGATCATTAATAGTATCATTGCCAAATGCCTGTTTCATTTTTATTTATTTATTTATTTATTCAACGGGTAACCCCCAATTTTTATACAATATATTAACCTTAGAAAGTTAACTATTCTAGTATCTATATATCTAAAAAATCAACCTATATAGAGAAAATTAAAATGAAATTGTGATAAAAAAAATAGTCTTATAAATCTATACCAAGTAGAGTATATTTAAGAGTGCTCTGAGAGATGTGAAAAAAGTCAATATTGGTCCCATTGGCATTTAATAGAATTCTGGACAAAGGAGAATGTTTTCTATTATTACACCTATGAAAGTCGAGACTGAAAGTTTGGTTGTTACATATCCTTCTCGGAGGAACATGCAGATTGACTTTACAGAGAAGAGTTAAGCAATTAATTTCGTTGTTCAACAATTTATGTAGGAATATTATATCTGCATGTGTCCGTCTTGTACTGAGTTTGAGCAATCCAATAGTAGAGCGAATTTCAAAGAGCGAATGACTTCTAGCTGGCATGTTCATTTCGTAGGCAACATATCTAAGAAATTTATTCTGAACTTTCTCAATATCATAACTGTAGTTGAAGTAAGTTGGAGACCAGATACAAGTGCAATACTCAATCACTGATATAACCAATGCAAAGTACAGTATTTTAATAGAAAAAATGTTGGTAAAATCTTTAGTTGATCTACATATGAATCCTAACATTTTCATCACTTTGTTAGAAATGTGTTCATACTGTAAATGAAAGTCCATCTTGTCATCCATCATAACACTCAGATCTCGTATAGAATTTCTTCCCTGCAATACTATAACCAGCTGACTTTAAAAAAGAAATACTTTTATATTTTGCCACATTGGCATCCATATAATTCATCTTACACCAATCTAAAAAAGATTTAAGGTTCATTTGAATTTTCGAACAATCCTGCAATGAATCTATTGCTCTAAAACATTTTAGATCGTCTGCAAACATCAGTGTTTCACAGTGAGTAATTTTTTCTTTGATATTATTTACAAAAATACTGAAGAGAAAAGGTCCCAAGTGACTCCCTTGAGGTACTCCTGAGGTAACAGATATCTCGTGAGAGATAAATCCTTTAATTTTCACAAACTGTGATCTATCACAAAGATAACTTGAGAACCAGTCCAACGAAATCCCAAAAAAGCGAATTGCCTTTAATTTTTCACAAAATTCACGATGTCAAATGCTTTTGAAAAATCGGTGTAAATTACGTCCACTTGTTGTTTATTTTCCACAGCATTCAAAATATACTGGGTGTACAACAGTAGATTAGTGTTGGTAGATTTACCTTCACTAAATCCGTGCTGTTCGTCGATAATCACTTATTTTAAAGGAATCTTTATATTATCACAAACGATGTGACTTAAAAATTGGCGTATTTTGGCAGAGCGTTGGTTCTATTTTAATTTCTAGAGAAAAACTAGTTGAAAATTGCCTAACGACATTATATAGCAATGAACTGAAAAGAAGCAAAGAATTGAAATTTAAAAAAAAGTCAACGTCATCAACAGCATGTATAGAGTACAAAATTCTGTATCGATCAGTATATGTTACGACACTGTGAAATAAATATTTATTGAGATATGGAGCTACAAAAACACATGACATTAAAACTGACTATACTCTTAAAACCACCAATTTTGTCAACATGTGTAATTAATATATTATTTCGATTAGATTTTTGTTTTCATTTGTTCAATTTCAGGAAACAGCGAACAAATCCAAAAAGTCCTTGATGCAGGCATCATGGCCCCTCTTCTGCATGTTCTTCAAACTGGCGATTTCAAGAGCCAAAAAGAGGCTGCATGGGCCGTTACAAACTACACTAGTGGCGGAACTATAGCTCAGCTAGCCAAACTAGTAGAAATGGGAGCTCTCAAACCGATGTGCAACCTTTTGAATTCCAAAGATTATAAGACTGTCGCTGTTGTACTGGATGGACTTACCAATATATTGAATGTGAGTATATACATTGAATGTTAAAAAAGTTTTGTTATTCATTTTTTTATTTGAAACGCTTGTATAATGTTTGTGAGAAGTTAATTTTTGAATACATTTCAATACTGAATCTGAATCTCTGCTCTAGGCTGCCAATAAAATGGGAGAAGTGGAGAAGGTGGCCATCATGATTGAGGAATGCGGAGGACTGGATGGAATTGAATCTCTGCAAACTCATGACAATGAAAAAATTTATGAAAAGGCTCTCAACATCATCGAAAATTTCTTCTCTGACGTAAGTAATATGAAACAATCATTATATTTTTACATTTCATATATGTCTGCCTATAACTTGCACTATAACAATGTAAAAGGTATTATTAGACATATCCGAAGAAGTTAGTGTATAGTGAAACACTTGTTTGCAGTTTTGTAAACTGGTCACATGAAAATTTCAGAATAGTCCAGACATTTATACTAGATGCACTGAAAAGTTTGTAGGCTAACAAATCCATATGATTTTCAGTTAACCCTAACCTTTAAAAGGCACATGTACAAATTTCACAGCTGCCAGACTATTAGTTTGTGGGATGAAACATTTTGAGTTTTGTTGATAAAGCATTGCTTTTTGGCGAAAAGAAAATACTGGTGAAGCGAAGGTTTGACTTGATAAACATAGTTCGGACTTTGTACCAGGATAGCTCAAGATAGCTGAAGCTCTAAAAGTATCAAAAAACGTATTGGAAATATCGTGCATGAATATTTGGGTATGTGAAAGCTCTGTTCAAAGTGAATGCCAGGCTACCTCACAATCGACCAAAAACAACAATGAAATAATAATTCTGAACAGTGTTTGAAGCTGTTCTACTATAAAAAACCCGAATTTATTCTCGATATGTGACAATGGATGTAGCATGGCTCTATTATTCCGCCCCAGAATCAAAAAGATCATCATCTGAGTGGACTGCAGTGGTGAACCGAATCCATAACGTTCAAAGACACAACAGTCGGCTGGCAAGCTTATGGAATCAGTATTTTGAGATGCACACGCATGGTGTAATATTCACTTACTATCTTGAGAAGGCAAAAATCGTAGGACCTTTTGAAGAACGAAATCGCAAAAAACGGTCCCATTTGAAAAAAAGAAAGTGTTGTTTCTCATCAAGACAATGCAGCTTGTCACAAATCAGTGATAACGATGGTAAAATTGCATTAGTTGGGCTTCAAATTGTTCCCACATCCACTATATTCTCCAGATCTAGCCCCCAGGGACATTTCCTGTTCTCTGGGCTTTCTTAAATTATTCATCAATATACAGGGTACCGAGTAGAAGCATATCATAAATCTCAGAGAAATATTTGTGATTACCAAATTCACCACACTACATGTGTTTTGTACATATCCAAGCTTAACACTAAATGTCTTTATAGATATGCTGAAAATATAATTCCCTAGTTGTACTCATCTTTCTAAGTTATGATATTAACGAACATTTTGAAAAAGCAGATACCTTTCTAAATAGCCCTGTGGTTCATATAAAATGACAAACTCTTTCTAAATCGAGAAACATTTTATGCGGCATTCGTTTCTAATAATTAAGTTAGAGATCCTATCTTCCAACTATCATATATCAGATTATATTCTGTCAAATTACTTTTGTAGAAAAGTTGGACCACATGGAAATTTTACTTTAGTGCTCCACCCTAGAAGCAGCAGATGCTGAGGGGCCCCGGTCGATGTCTTTCATCTTGAAACGCTGTGTTAACAAGAAACCTGAAACATAACCAAAGTTTTCAATATTTGATATCTCACCTACACACTGATGAAGGTATGTCCATCTTAAACCAGCGCTCAGCTTGCACTATTGAGTTGAATCAACAGCCCCATAAAGGGGCAATTGGTACTTGCTGCAGGATCAGTGTGAACCATATATTATAATGTGAAAAGGGGAAGTGTCACTGCAAACTATTTTTCCACTTAACCTAAATCTTTCATCACATTTTTTTGTAATCTCCATTTTACAAAGGTTTAATGGATTTTGGCAGAAATGTTATCAGTAAATTATCTTCGGACTGTATTTGAACATTCCAAAACGATAATACATTACTTGAAAAAGCTGGATGAATTTGTATATTCAAACGGGAACGTAATTTAACAACATATCCTAACAGAGTTGAAAGATTTGTCGTTAAAGAAGTGTGTTAGAGCTCCATGGTTGTAAATAAGTGAGTTCAGTTCTTTGTTTTGTTCATTTCTTTTTGACTTCTCCTGAACAGCTCAAGTTGAAAAGGGCTTTGATGAAGGCCCCGAACAGAGTCCAAAATAACCAAAATAATAATCAAGAGTTACAAAATAATACCCAACAGTTTCAAAATACCATACAATTTCAAAATAATACCCAAATGATGAGGATAACAACAGTTGCAAATTCGTCAGTCACTGATGTTCCTGTTCAAAATTTCAATTTAATGCAACAAGTAACGATTGAAATCAAGATGAGTTGGGGAAATAACGTAGGGCCCTGTGGAAGTGTCTTCAGACAATGAAAAAGAAACGGAATGACATCGTGACTAGTATAAGGGCTGAACATGGAGAATCACCACTGATTGGAGGAAACCTACTGGTTTGTGTGTCCCTTGACTTATATATGAGTTATGAGAAGTGATATGGGTTATGAGCAATTTTGAATTCAATTGAAACTAATTGAAGCATGAATGATGAAGTTTTGTCATTACAAAATTGTACTGTGATTTTGCTATTGAATATTTGTCACGAGAAATTGCCCATAACCTTCTGAGAATTTGATGCCAACTGTAACATGGGAAGCAAAGGAAGGCAATATTTCAGCTATATAATGTTAAAAACATTCCGTTATATGTTATACACTTTTCATTCTAGTTTCATTTTGAAAATACATTATTAACTTTGCTTGTCTTATTCAGTCAAACATCTTATATTTAAATCAACTACTTTAGCTTGTGTAAGCAAATTAGGAATTGTAAACTCATGTTGCACAATAAATCCATTTTTTTACTAAATATTGCTTTAATGATTACCTTCTATCTCCTGCTCCTTTGCCTCCTATCCAAGCCTCTTATCCATCTTTTTCTCATTGACCACCTTAAAAAAGAATCCACATTCAATTTGAATGTTTTTCCCAATTCTTTATCTACTGTGTGAAAACAATAAACTTTCTACACAACAAAACCAAAAACACAATATTTTGTTGGCGGTAGGGAATTAACTATTTCCATGTCTTGATGATTTGTCCCAAATGCTAATAAAAATCCTTCAATTTATCCATGACAACTACCTAGATATTCACTTGTTTCTTTCAAACAACAAATTTATAGACTATAAAAATTTTACTTGAATTTCAATTTATAATCCTCGAGTCTGTGTCATCATCATTATTCACCATAATCAATTTAGTTTTACTCAAGTTGACCCTTTAGATTTTCATTGGAATGTTTACAAAACTTCAATACTTGTTTGGCTATAAGATAGCTTCCTCAAGCATTTTCATATGAAATAAATAGCTTTCTCAAGCGTTTTTGTAGAAGACATTTGAGAAAACTATCATTTAAAAATCTGTTTAAAATCTGTTTTTCCGTTAACCAGCTGTTGCACCCCTACGAACGACAACCCTCAGAACTCGAAACTTGTGCGAACTGAGGATTAACGAGGTCTTACCTTTTAACGTGTGATTCCTAACGAAACACGTGTTGCGACTTTGTAAACTTCCAGTAAAAATCTCATGATAAAGTTTTACTTGAGTATGTTATGAATTTTCATCAATTACAATTCCATCACATACAATTTAGTTTTCGCGGACTGGATTTAGTTTATTGTCCTAAGAAAACAAGTTCCTGTTGCCAAACTTGTTTGAGCCATGTTGTGAAATAGTATAAAAGTAGTAGCTAAAATCTTATCTATATGAGATAGAATGTCAAATAAATTATTACAGAACAAATGGGTACTATACAAATTGAATTTTCTTTAAAAATATGTTATATTATAGAGAGATGCTTTAAGTAAATCCTACTATTCATAAAATGAATGGTCATTGTAAAATTCATCGAAATCTTAATAGGCTCTAATAATTGAAATATCCCTTAATTTTTTCCTGAAAATAATTAAGGAATAACTTTCTTCAGGCGCATAGACATCATTATTCCATTCTACAGGAACTTCTACACATTTGTTGAAATTCTGCGAAAATCACACAATTTGTTCCAATTTCTTGACTCTTAGGATTGAAATCATGGCAAATAAATTGATCGGTTTTTAAATCCTTAAGACAATGACAAATATTAAAATTGAGACAAAAACTTGAGAGAAGGAGACAAACAAAATCGTAAATAATTAATGTTTAAGGTCTCATAGGTGTTTTTGAAAAATTTATGTTAATAAGAAAACAATAAATTTAATGAAATGAGTATACAAAATTTTCTTGCAGTATTGAAAATTTGTTATCTTCACTTATTGAGAAAACCTGTCATTATTTAGTTATAACAAGTTTTATTGTTACTCATCATTGTACAAAATGACATCCATACAGAGCCAATATTTTGTTTTCATTGATATAATTGTCATATTTTTCAGGCTGGAATGGATGACAACATGCCTACTCCTTCATCAGCAGATGGACAGATCCAGTTTGCAGCTCCAACGCAAGTGCCTAACGGAGGATTTTCATTTTAAGTTGATTTTTCTTTCTTTGTGTCATTCTGGCATTCCAACATATAATAACCTTGATTAGTGAGAACAGAATATCAATCTAGTTTTTAAATATTTTCTACTTTTATATTTATCAAAGTTCGTATTGTATTTAGCCATAATTTGTAACTTGAGTTGTAGAGTAGCAGCTTCGATTTGTATCATTAGTTTTGTTGTTTTTTCCAATTATTACTATTTGTGTATATTCTCTGAATCACGTCTCAACTGAATGCCACTTATTCTCTCAGAAAAATGTTCTTGAACTATTTCATGGGCATTCTGGTAATAAACTATTTTTGTAATTTCAGTGTTTTTCTATTATCTTTATAAGTATGATTTTGAATTCTGATATTTGCAACAGATATTTTTATTACATCGTTCTATAAGAGAAGCTAAAACCACCTTTAAGGTAAGTTCTGCATACACTGGCACGTTACTTGTTAGTAGTTAGTTTTATTACAAAGATATTCAAATCTCGGTTTGCCGAGTATATATAATCATTAAAGTTGATGTATTATTTTCAGAAATCTCTTTATATAGTTGCAAATTTTTTTAATATATTTTTCACACCAACCAGCCTAAATTAACTCATCTGATGTATTAAAGAAAAATTAAAAATCTCAAGTAAGTTTAAAGATTTTATAAAATGTAAATTTGCCAAAATATATATTTATTTGATGGTCATTATTCCAAGAAATTTGACACTTCACATTAAAGAATTTGTGGGTTATTGGTAATTTTGAGAAAACTTAGATTAAGTAATGAATTTATAAATAAGTGAACAAAGAATATTTGGTGCCAAAAATTTTTTTTATAAAAATATAACTAGAAAAGAGTAGTAAGTACAGACACACCTGAAGAAGCTATTGTATAGCAAAACACATTATGCATTTTTGGGAAACTAGTGCACTGGTTTCCAAACTATGGGTCGTGGGTGGATCGTGGAAACATTTAAAACACAATTCTTTTGAATTAAAGGCTAGGGGAGAGTGTTCCAGTTCTTTCGAACATAGCTTTAAAAGAGCTGATGGGGTTTTCAACCACATATTTGTGTAAGAGGTCATTCTCCACTTTGGTATATTTTAAAAATAAATATAGAAATGAACTTTGGAAAGTGACCAGTATTAAGCTTTCAACCCAAATATAGAATTTCTTGTGAATCGTAAGCACCAGCTCCACAAGTCACATTAATTACGTAAGTCTCACTTTTTGTATTTCTTTAGTTTTAAGATTCTGAATTAAAAGCCTTTTTGTACTGTATTTTATCTTCAATTCCACAATGAAGGTGGGTCCCCAGGCAAAAAAGGGAAACGCTGGTTTAGTGAAAATCTCGCAGTGTTTCTTGATTCCATCACACATAAAAACAAAGGTATTTTATTATTTAACCATTTATAGATATTATTTCTCAAATAGAAATCCTTTTGTTGAGACGAAGAATAAGTTCCAACAGATTTTTTTCAATTACGTTCATTAAAGTTGATATAAATATAATTGGTCGATAATTTTCTACATCACTTTTGTCTCTACAGTTGAAAATTGATCTCATTAACTCACCTCTGAATAATTTCGGAAATATTGTGTATTTCTCATGGATTTGTAATATGTTATTGGTTCTGGCATTAAATCACTTAGGGTTTCCAAAATTCAAGTATGGTTACATTGGTTTTTTCATCCTTTACCTAAACAGTTTTTCGGCAAAACTATTCCCCTCTACTGAAATTATTTATAAATTCATTAGATATAATTCTTTCATTAATGAATTAGTATTTTCAAACCGAAATCAAAAAATATCTATTATTGTTTCTTTTAATTCCTAAAACTAGTTGGCGCTGCGAAACTGAAATTCAAGAATCCTAGAATTACAGGACTATCTCTAGGGAAACTATATCTCCTCCATATGGATGGTAAAAAACAGGGAAGTCTGTGAAAATGGATCCTGTTCATAAATTAGGACATTTTTTTCAGTATATAAATTTATCCATCATTTCCTTCGAGATAGATTTTAGTTTAGCTCCAAAGTATTGTTTTAAACAGATGAAAATACTTTATGGAAACTAATCAGTGAATTTGTTTTTCTTCAAGGAGTAATGAATAGATCAATTGAGAAGACCTCCATTCAAAACAGTGCGAGAAAGATTCCTCTAACTACCCCAATATTTTCTATGCAATTATTCAATTGGAACAAGCTGCCTATCAATTATTTGAACACTAATTGGAATTGTAAAAACTGACCTTCAATTTAAATACTCAATTGTAACAATTTTTCTGTGTTCTTTTTGTTATGTTTGAATGACTGTGTTTCGATTATTTAATAAATTTTTTTCACCATTTATTGTTCATCTTCCCAAATTTCAACCAACAAACTTAATGGTGAAAGGAAACATGAAAATTTTCGTCAAAAACTCAAGATGTCTCAAATGTTTCTTTAACCTAAGTATGACTGGTTCGTTAGCACGAGCATTTTTCTTATTCCCAACTTTTTCCTTTCCCTTTTTTGTAAAAGATTGCATCGGTGTAATGGTCTATCCCTTACTGACACTTTTCAATCTTGCAGTTAAAAATGATAATTTTCCTAAATTATGGAAGATATCACGAGTTTGTCCCATTTTTGAGTCTGGAGATTTATCTGATATTCGGAATTATCGTCCTATCTCAATCCAATCGAACTTTGCAAAACTTCTCGAAATTGTCATCTACAATCGCGTACGTTCCTCAGTTCGTAATATCATATCCCCGCAACAACATGGATTTATGTCAAACAGATCCACCATAACAAATTTAATTGTATTGACCCAAAATATTAGTGATGTCTTAGATAATCGTGGTCAAGTTGATGTGATATATACTGATTTTGTTAAAGCATTTGATCGACTTGATCCTTCTACAAAAACTCCACCAATTTGGTTTCCATAATTCTGCAGTACTTTTCATTATATCCTACTTACTTCAACGCGAACAGTTTGTATCTTATAACGGCTATGATTCTTTTTATTACAATCCGTCATCTGGAGTACCTCAGGGGTCGAATCTCGGACCTCTTCTGTTCTTATTATTTATTAATGACCTCAGTAATTATGTCCATTGTAATAAGTTATTTTTTGCAGATGATTTGAAAATATATTTACCTGTCGAAAATGTTAAGACTGTAATAAATTGCAATGACAGTTAAAAAATATACAGACTAGGTGTGAAGTAAACAAACTATATCTCAATGCATCCAAATGTAAAGTAGAGTCTTATAGTAGAAAAATGTCAGTCGAGTACGATTATCGAGTAGATACCATTTCATATATTTTGATCAAAATTTGTCTGTCAATTGTAGATTTTTTTCAAACATATCTGCTCTATTGACTCTTTATGTAGCCTACGTTAGGTCAAAATTAGAATATGGCTCTGTTCTATGGTATCCATTCTACAATTGCTATAATACAATAATTGAAAAAGTTCAACGTCGTTTCCTGAAGTTTATTTACTTCAAATGTTATGGTATCTATCCTGATAGAGGTATTCCATATGAATCTCTTACCATAACATTCAATATTGAAAGTCTTGAATTACACAGAAAACTTGCTGGAATAATTTTTCTGTATAACAATGTGGATGCTATGGAGGTGTTATCTTTTTTAACTTTCTGTGTCCCTCATTTCAGAACTAGAAGTACAAAAACTTTTTACAGCCGACTGGCCAGAACTAATTTGTATCTCAAGTCACCCATCTTTAGCATTTGCAATAATTTCAATTTGATTTCAAATTTGTGTGATATCAATTATGATTCCTTAGAATATATTGTTGACACTGCATCTCAGTATTTCATGGAGAATTTTTAATTTTCTGGTATAGTTTTTGTTCTATTTTAGTATTCATTCATTTTCTCAAATTGTAACTTTGTAATTATAAGGATCGATATAATTTTTTTAACATACTTAGTTAACCCTGTAAATGGTTTTCAACTATTGGGTAATAAATGCCATCATTATTATTATTTATATTATTCGTCAAAGGTAAAAACCGACTTCTTTTTTTAAATATATAGCCATTGCCTTTGTATTGATTGGTGTATTCATTTAGTCCATTTTTGTGTTGCTATTATACCTATCAATGCAATAAAGACATTTTTATTATAAACACACTTTATGCAAACTTTTTTTAATAAAAATATATAGTTAAACAGGGATTAATAATCGCTTTAACTGAAAAAAATTTAATTTTCAATTTTTTATTGAAATCCGTTAATATATAAAATATTTTTAAACAGGAACCGGAAGAACAGGTGCATCAGGCTTCACTGTCTTCACCTCGCTGCTGGGGTATAAAGGTAAAACCTCATCCTTAGGTTCAGCAACAGAAATGTTGTCGGGCAAAGGTTTCTTGGGACCAATTTTGCCTGTGGCATCATAAGGCAACATGATCTTAACTTTTATTCCCAGCACTCCCTGTCGCAGCAATACGTGGCGGGTGGCAGTGTCTACATAGTCATTGCATGGATCTCCTGAATGAATCATGAGACCATCTACGAATTTCATAGATTTTGCTCTCTGACCACGTAGTTTTCCAGATACAACTACTTCACACCCTGAAAGAATAATTATATTTAAGATATCACCTGTATTAAATCATTCTTATAAAATAAAAAGTCACAGTAGAAATCAATAAATTCATCTGCTTGTTGGCACAAATTAGGTACTTTATTGTGAGATTTTCACGAAACAATTTAACAAAAACACGTGTTTCGCCATACAATGGAGTTTAGTGAAAATCTCACAGTGTTTTTTTTAATACGATAGTTATAAGGATTTACATCAAGTATTGGCCAATTCCATCATATACTTTGCCAAATAGTTTTAAAATACTGAGATCTGTAGTTAATTTTATTTTATTATGTCTTGTGATTATTGATATTAATGAAATTATACAACAGTATAAAGAATAGACAACTGCCAGACCCTAAGAAATGCAACATGTATTCATACATTTAGCTTAGAAATTGAATAATTATTGTGTAAATAGAATTTATATAATTGACTTTCAAGCAATCTCTTTCCTTTCTCAAAATCTGGAAAATAATTTATGAAATAACTTTTGATCAATAACTTTCTAGATTTTGCAAATAGAAAAAAATTCACTTCCGAAACGATAACTATCTTTTTCCACAAATTCCGAGGTAAAGTTTTGAATTGCCGCTGTAACAATTGAGGATATAATCTGTTGACCAGAAGAACATCAAGAAACACAGGGTAGATTATTATTGTTTCTCTTGTACGTAATTTTAGGTGTGTTTATTTACTCTGTGTATTTTAAAAACCATATATTTTATGTACCATGACATTGACTGTATACATGTAATCGGGTGTAAACCTGTTTGGAATGCAGTTTAAATAAAATCTATCTATCTATCTATCTATTATTTTAGGACATTTTCCAACTTTATACATTCTGTACTTCTATATTACTTGATGGAGTATACTTCTTCACATGCCTATATATCAGCAGACTAATGATCAGAAGAATAAAGAAATATTTTGGTATACAGAATAAAATCTCAACTGTATTTCTTGGATCAAGTAGCGTTAGTATTTGTTGATTACTTTCATAATATATAAGGGCAATACTTCAAAGTGTGTCGAAAATAAGTCCCGAAATAAGATTCACATTAACATAAAAAAAAGTACTTATCAACTTCGAAAGGTGAGTTCGAAAAAGCAGATCATCAGTAGATATTACAGTACTTATTTCTTTCATCTATACATTTACTAATTTCACCCATCCAAATCAATGCATCGCATTCAAACATTCAACAGGCCAATTTAGTTACCTTTAGCTCCACATTCCATGATATACCTCAAGACACCATAGCATGCTCTTCTTACAGCAAGACCTCCAATAAGCTTGAACCTCAAGGATTCTGCCTGGGCGATAGCACACAAACCACGGTTTGCTACTTTTTCTCCGTACAAAACAACGGAGTTCTCGGGGAAACGGAATCTCTTTTGCACAACTGAAGTTAACTCGCGGATTCTTCTGTTCTTCTCGCCCAAGACTCTGTCTGTTCTCGTTGCCATAATGATAATTTCAGTACGCGTTGGGGTAACACGTACTTCCACTCCAGAATATCCATCTTCGGAAAGTTCCCGAGTCAGAAATTCATTCAATTCAGCCTTAAAGACTCCATCGGCTACGAATTTGCGCTTCTTTGAAATATTCGTTGCCATTTTGAACGGGGTTCCAGCAGCAAAGGAAGAGACACGAGGTGAACACAAATTAGTAACTTAAACAATTGATGGCAGCACTGCGTTTAGTGTGTTTCCGCTACTTTCCGTTGTCAATTTACAATGTTGCCAAGTTACAGAGAATGTAAAAAGGTGATTTGAGATGTTCCAAATCTCGAGGCGTTTTCTGACGCTCATGTATTCAATACGTATTCATCTGTGATTCAAATACATTTATTCTAACGTTGAATCGATTACGTCACATCAAGTATGATTTAAAACGTATTCATGATGATTCAAAAGTTGCGTGAGGTTGGTTTTGAAACAAAATTTGACGTTATGTTACGTCAGTTGTCAGTTTCTGCTTCATTTTGATCGTTATAGTTTATGAAGTGCTGAATTTTTTTTTATTAAATATGGCTCACCGATAAGCCATCAAGATGAATATACCTCTGAAGGAGCCAGCCACTCGTGCTGGCGAAACGTTAAGATACAGTTCCAAACCACGACGGCCTTCAAACCCGAACGAAGGTTGTAACCCTGAAAATATTGGCCGCGAAAGCCTTAATTAATTTATCAGAAATAAACAGTTATCAACCGAAGTCGATTGAGGATAGTAATAATCGAAACGTCGTGAAGGAGTTTGATCTGAAATATTCATTCCTATTTTTTGGCATCTGTTTTTATCACTCATCTCTATTACTTCATCTCAATTTTTATAGTTTACATTTTCTTTCACCATTTTTTCATCACTATATATATATATATATAAATCAAAAATGAAACAATTCGTGGACACATCACGAATGTGAAAAAAGGGGGCCAAAAGCCAGAAACACGTGTCCGCGGTTTACCCCCCTTTTTTGGAGTGTTGTGTCCACGAATTGTTTCATTTTTGATTTGTATCATGCACACTCGACAAAATCTCTCTCTCTCTCTCTAGATTTGTACTTACATAACTCGAGGACGAAGTTGTGATCTTCCTTGTCCCCAAGTCTTGTTACTAGTCCTATGTTTGCTGTGTTCCACTCGAAGTTCGTACGAACTGGTTCTCAGTTTGTACTGTATCGGATCGTTCAAAATCAGTGAGTCAGTTATGGACTGAAAAGGTTAACGAGACAAAATGTTCAGTATTCAGTTGGGCACCGTATAGCAATAAACGGTGAGTTCTTTGACTATTTTCTGACTGTTAAGAATAATCCCGGCAGAGAACCAGAACAAGCCTAAAGTGGTATATACAAACACTCCTACTAATCCTAATCAGCCTTCAACGTATTGAGGCTTTGGTTATCAAGTTTTTCAAAATAGTTCAACTTTGTGAGACAGCGTAATATAGGCCATTCCAAGATACCGCTCCTGTCAATTCTCCATCCAGGAAATTCTTCGTTCAAGAATTGGCTACATTTTGTGTTCTATCTTTCTGATGGAACATCAATTTGTTTCATGTGGGGTTATCATTTTCTAGTATATACTTCCAGTTCAGCATCTGCAGGAGAAAGTTTGAGATCCACAACAGTATCTCATTCGGCACAATAGAACGATATTGTTGTTGTCGCTTTTAGTTTTAAAAATTGCGCTCAGTTTCTCAAAACGCTCACATCGACCCACCTCTTGAGATGGGTTGTCGTGATCTAGGCGCGAGCATAAGTAATGACGTCATTAATGACATTTTCGCCGCGACCACAACGATCGCGGTCGCCATGTGGAACGCCTGAATGAGTATTTTAGGCGTTGTGAACGTTTAGTGGAACGCACAGTTCATTTATCTTGGAGATGATTTCATCGTACAAAAGTTATAAATAAATTCAACCATTTAGATAGCTGTCGATAAATAATGCTCAACATATGATCTCACAAGATCTCTAGACTCACACTGATTTTTTTTAGGTTGCTGCATACATGGTGTTGTTTCCGTGTCGTTGGTTGTGCTATTTGCTTTATTAATCGAATAAAACAAGCGTTAATCATCAGAAAAACTACTATGGTTCCGACTAAAAATTTTTATTCCGATTTATCATGTTTATTGAAATATTCATAGGGTAGTTAGTAAAAAGGAAGTAGATGTCTTCTTTATTAAGATCTTGCATCTTTTATAAGAAAATAAACATTTTGAAATGAAATCTTGAAACATGCATCTCTCCCAACGTACCTACATAGAACAGTTTAACAGATCTAGCTGTACCTCTGCGAATACTAAATGCGCAGTAAATCAGCCTGCGGAGTGTGGCGAGAGGTCATTAACATCGAGGAACTTGTGTAGTGAACATCGTGTTGGTACAGAGAGTGAAGAAATTATTCTCTGCCGTGGACTGCGAGTTATTTGTTGACTTTGAAAATGTCTTCGAACAGTAAACTGACAAACAAAATTCTCAGTGTGGACGGACGTGCTGATAACGTCCGTCCACAAAGAAGGTACGCGGATATCATGTGCTATCGTAGGGATCGGTTTTGTGTTGTGCTAGTTCTTGTAAGAAATATCGAAATGTGTGAGAGTTTTTAAAAAAGTGAAGTTTAAGGACCCCTTCATTCACGCCGGTATCTACGCCGGGGTGGTTCAAATAACCACGTAATGGGGCCATATATGTGAATTCAAAAATCAGAAGGTCTCCCAAAGAGAAGGCGACCCAATAAATATATATGTAAAAAATCAAAAGGTCTCCTGATCAGGATGCGACAGTAAAAAAGTACATCGTTTTTTATTTATTGAAAAAGGGTGACAAAAAAAGGGTGGCAGCATTGCTTCGAGCAAGACCGCTGCGCCCCTCCCGACGAAGCTTCTGTCAAATTGATGTCAATTTGATAGGAGGAGCCTGGACGAATGCGTCCGAGTGGGAAGAACGTCCACAAAATTAGAAATACAAACTTTATTGGGATTTATGCAAACTGAAGCAACGGCAGGAGGAATACAAATTCTTTTTGTGAAGGTGAAAATTAATTGTTTCGGAATCTGAAGATGGTAGTCTATTCGGAGTCGAAACATTTCCTGACGAAAACTATGCATCAACAGTAGGCGAAAAATTGTATTATCCTTAGGCAACCAATCTTCGAAGATTTATATTTAATTGTATCTATGTATATTTTGGTATGTTAGTATCAGTATTGCAAGCAATATTTTGTAGATTATTTACGTGCTACGTTTCATGATAAATTCTACTAACTATGCATTCAAATATATATCAGTTATCGGTTGTGAGTTTAACAATTTTCTTTTAGTTCATTCATCTCTAATGAGGACGTACGTATCTATTATCTTCAATTATATATCTCTCATTACCCTTCAATTATTTTCCATCTGCACAAAAGGAAGAGCTGGGGTTCTCACTGATATATGTGTAGTTGTCAACACTTGCCGAATTTATTTAAGCCTAATTTTTTTTCCGATTGTATTTCCTGATAAAAGTTGGTAGTGGACAGTTACTGTCTCTCTTTATCGTTCACGCATCTCATAGTTTGGGGCAGATTTAAATTAGGTACAGCACTTTTTTTAAGCAGTTTCCTTACAGACAATCCTAATAATTCGTTTCTCAGGTCTCTTTCGTAATCATTGCTAGTAAAATGAACGGAACAAATTTGACTGGTATCAGGATTCCATTTATCCGCTCTTTTGCAGCGTCTTATCCATTCTTTTCGTACAGTACCCGATACGAAATCATTTGCTTTAGGAAAGTTGTGGCAAACAATGTCTTTTCCGGTAAGTTTTGTGGACACACGGTAGTTGTTACAACCAAAAACAGCGCAACGACGTCCTGGCATGTTTATTGTAAAAAAAGTCTTTCATTTACTAGATGCACGAAGAAGTATAAACACAAAAACCGTCACTTAACAACGTGTCTCATCGCGTTCATAGTCACACACCGCGATATTCCAACGGCTACGGGTCCGCGGTGATGTCATAAAGTAGTGGGGACTCGGTTCACGCACGACAACGTTGCTGGTATAGGGATCTGGCTATCCTATGTTATATAACGGTCCTTGCACGGCTTCCTTGAATTTTCTCCTAAACCAGTGTTCCTCTTTGTGGATGATTTCAGCTTGAGCCCACTTGATATTATGTTGATGAGTCCAAACATGCTCTACTATTCCGGATTTTCTGGTTTCTCCTCGCTGTGTGTGTTTCTTGTGCTCAGCAATGCGAACTTTCAATGGCCTCTTAGTCCACATTGCTAAGAACAAGAAACACACACAGCGAGGAGAAACCAGCAAATCCGGAATAGCACAGCATGTTTGGACTCATCAACATAATATCAAGTGGGCTCAAGCTGAAATCATCCACAAAGAGGAACACTGGTTTAGGAGAAAATTCAAGGAAGCCGCGTATATGTTGTCCAACAACGCATTTAGTCAAGCTAGCGTAGAGATACGTAACATATGGAAACCTCTTATCAAGCGAAAAACGACCAACTCCCGCCAAACGGTCATCTCCCGCTAAAACCAATGAAGCTGAAAGAGGAAAGATAGGTGAAAGCACCCGAATGACCTATAAATAGTCAGATCTCGGAGGAATAAGTCCAGTTATCACCCGAAGACGATTGTGGATACTAACAATCAAAACGTCGTGACGTAACTTGGTTTGGAATCTCTTCATTTTAATTTTTCATTTTTGTTAATAATATTTTTTCATTTTCAGCTTTTATTAATATTTCAATTTTTTATTTTCTGGTTGTAGCTTGTATGTTATTTCCTTTTAATTTCAGTTTTTTGTTTTAATAAAATGGTTTTTTCGGTTAATCATTTATTTTTTTCAGCGATTTCAAATCAACTTATATTATATTAGACAATGGAAGTCCAAACTGAAGAAATACACCACGAAACATTGTCAACCACCTTCAAACAAATCCAAGATTCGATATACAAGTACATTCTATAAGTAGTATTAAGTTTTTAGGTAGGTACTAAACATGTTCATGGTCAGTGAGAATAATCTATTTTAGTTCAGAACGCATTTATTATCAACAATGATCAATACAGTGTCTAGCAACATGTTAACAACTCCAACAATAATTCCAAATGAATACGTGGTAGGTAGGTACATTTGTATTTGTTATTACCAAATGAAAACTGTACATCCATTTTGGCAAAACACAATATATATTTAGCTTATCACATATTAACAGCAAAAATTTAACATTCAATCACAGATTACATCAATGACACCTTTTCGTACTTGGGAGGATTATATATTTTGAATCTTGAACTGAATCATGACCAAATATTTCTCTAACTTCATGGGAGAATACTACAAATATTTTATTCACTATAAAGTAATTGAGGGCTTCGGTAAAAAATAAAGATAAAATTAAATGTTATTTTTTTATGAAAATAACCATATTTCACAGGAGTCGGCAGTGATTCAAATCTATCAGCGATGATACGTCGATATCACTTCTAGAAAATAAAATAACGTTCAAAAACTCTCCCGTTTTATTGATCGGTTTTTGGAATCACAAAGTTTGAATGGATTTAATGTATCAGAGGTAACACAACTCGATATCCAAAAAACTGTAATAACACAATTAAATTTCGAAACAAAAAAATAGACTCAAAATATATATCCAATAACTTAGGCGATTATCAATAGCTAAATATTAACAAAAATAATTATACAACATTCTTTGATTCATCAAAAAAATATGTAAGGAGCCCCTACCCAATAGTCGACATTTCATTATATTCTATTCGTATTATTACCTTCTTATGCCTATCTATAACATGATATGTATTCACTAGACATAGTGTGAGCAAAACATATCCTTCAGGGCTCTTTCTTTTTTAGCAAACATATATATATGTATTACAATATTTATTAGGCACATGCTTTGATTAAATATGAACACTGGTAACCTGCCTATATGTAGGTTGACTAAAACTTCTGTCTTGCTACCTCGATGAATTTCATCTGTACCCATAATAGAGAGATATCGGTAACCCAAATGACGTCAGACAGTATTAGCTCATGTTATTTTGACAATTTCACATATGCACGATTCGATTCTTAACACACCGTTCCCAAATAACGTTATCACCAACACTAAACACTAATGCGCCTTTTTCCTGAGAATAGTACAGCAAACGTGTCACGAGAGGCAGCACTAGTAGCAGAGACAAACAATAAACTATTCACATGTAAAACAGTGTTATTTACGTAACATTAATTTATTATTTAAAAATATAAATCTGATACAAAAAATTATTTTGTGCTAGTATAATGCCAACAAAGCATTGCTGTTTTGCGAATTGTACGTCGGATGATCAATATCCGGAAGAAAACGTGTTTTTTATACCATTTATAAAACCTCATATTGGTGAAGTTAGATGTAAGAAATGGATACATATTTCGAGAAGAGTGGATTTAACGTGCGACAAATAAATAAATATTCATATGTATGCTCTAAACATGAAATGAATAGTAAATTTTTCATAGTTATTTACCATTGATTAGAATTATATATAACCTCAATCGTTGAATCGTTAAATTATATTCATTCTATTCAATTAAATTTATTTCATTACCATCTATATTTGATTCATATTTCACTCGGAAATAATGAAATTCATAATTATTTTATATATTTTTTATTACAGTTTGAATCTACCGCTACTCTTTTACTAGAGTCTGTATACTAACTTGTCTATTAATTCAATTTTTTTTTTCAGTTACTTTTAAATTACGGCATGCAAGTCAACGTTTTAATGTTACAACATTGTTATTCTTTACAGTTGCAAATTTTAGTTTTGCTCCAGGAACATTTTCTTCTGTTAAAAACATTCTTTTTTAATTGTACTTTACCATATGTTTATATGAGGAATAGGCAGTGTTTGTCCCTACCGAACTACTAGCGCTACTAGTGAGTGATTTTTTGTACTTCAGGAAAAAGGTTCATTTACGAAGCAAACGACAGACGGTATTTGAAATACTGCCTAAAAAATTAACCTGCTGGACATGCGCAGAGTTTTTTTATTTAAAAGTTGAAGGTTATGTTAGTTTGTTGTTATTTATACTTACCATACAAACCTCAGAGTAACAAAAGACAATAGAGAGGCCTTTTCCATCCTTACATTGAAGGCAGCGTAACTTTGTTTGTTTACGGAAAGTAAGTTGGACCATAAAACAGTGGCGGTCGGTTTAGTTGATAACCGGAAGGATATTATATATTTATAAAATAAATCATTTCAAGTGAAAGTGTATTCTGTTCAAATAGTTCCTACAGGAAATCTGATTTATTATTAATGATTATGGAAATGGGGCCAGTTTTTCTACCACCTACTAGATTTTTATTTATGTTTGGCTTTATAATAAAGACCCTGAAAAATGGAAAACCATTCATACCAACATACAAATATATTAGAAATATAGAAATTTCATTTGAGTGGACACGAGGACAAGCCACAAAAACAATAAAGCTACACGGTAAAACGTCGCGTCGCTCCGATAACTGTTAAATAAAATTAAAATACCGCTTGACATAAAACCACTACCGCAGGCCATTAATAAAGTTCACAGACGCTATTCATTTTACCGATATCTCTCTAATGAATTTCATGGTCAGATCGCTACTGACATTTTATAATAATGTCAAACATATTTTGGTTCCAAGTTAAACTGATTTTGAAGTTCCATCCCTACATATGAACTAGTTTAATGAAAATATGTGCATTCATATTACAATATATGAAGAATTTCATTCTGGATTTTTTCATTTCTAAAGGAAAATAAGGAGACAGTCAGTCTTTAGCCAAATAAACATTTTCTAAGGCGGACTCCATTAATAGAAATGCACACGTCATTCAATATCATCAAGGTCAGTAGAAGTTTTGGCCACCGTGATCTGCTGAGTTAAATTCTAACTTAAATATCCTTCATACAGCAGGGAGAATAACGTTTATGTTGAAGGTTGTGAGCAACCATTTAAATAAAAATACTTATACGGTTCAAGAGACAAGAAATGAAGGAATTTTTCTATACTTCGGTATTTTTTCTACTAATACTCTGAATATTATGACATTAGGATATCTAGAGAGCATAGAAACAGAAACCCTAGTGTAGTTACCGATTTGCTTTTGTCTTATCAAAAGCCTCAATGCGACTGAGGAGGATATTAGCCCATACAAATATTGATAGATGGTGCAAGAATCGAATTCTGCAACACTGCGTGCGTTTACCGGTTTCCAACGGTTAAAATTATACTTTTCCGCTAGTAAAATGGCTAAGTCTTCACTACTGGATACATTTGAAACGATTACTAACTTTTACGCTACATTTAATTCTGAAAGCTAACACAATGTAGGGAAAGCACATAACATTTCTTCTTCTCTTTTTTATGGTCTTTGCTTCCGTTTCGGCGCAGTAGACCAGGCACATAACACTAACCTAATCGAAGATCTGTCATAAATTTCCATAGATAGTAGACATAATTGAAACTAATATACCTGTGATGCACTGTTTGGAACCTTTGGTCTAGTAATGAATATTACTGGAGTTTTTTTCAACAACAAACAGTTCGATCTTCCTCTTGAAGATGATCACTTGGTGATCGAAACACGTGTCGAGGTGTTAAAATAACGGTTTGGAGTTGGGAAAAAACTCCAGTAATATTCATTGAAAATTATCTTCAAAGGTAATTGAGTACAATAATATTCCTAGAGAACTATAAACAATTATTTCCAGGGTTTCTATGCATCTTGCAAAAGATGCATAGAAACCCTGGAAATTGCTTTCTCATACAAAAGATCGAATATTCCGAACAAATTAAATTGTTTAAACATATTAAATGGTTTGGACTTTCACGGCTGAGGTTTTCACTGTCAAGCAATGACACTGAAAACCTCAACCTCAGATTATTTATAAAGCATGCTATAACTTCAAGACCTGTATTTTCTATGGGCGACACGTAGTGTTGAGAATATAATTATGACATGAAGGCAGAAAGAATATTCCTCATATTGAATAATATTTCAGTATCTACAGATTTCAAAACTTCAAAATATATTGAAATGAAACGGAACAGATGAGATGTTCCATAACCTGGACAAGAAAAACTGTTCCGATAATAGGAAAACCATACTTTTCAATTATGACATATAATTTGAATAATTGAAGATGTACTTCTGACCATTTCTGAGCACTGATTGGGAAAGCAATTCATCGTGAATTTTCTAGCAGGCGAATCATTAATGAAATTCAGTTGGATTCCTTCGGCAAGGATCAAAATGAGGAACTTTCTTTCACGTAATGTGAATAATGGAATCAATTACTTCAGATATTTCCAATAAAGCAAGACACATTAAGACTAGGTAACTAGAAACATTTATATGTGCAGCCAGTGTAAAAGGTGATAGTGGGGAGTGCATTAGAATAGAAAATGTTTTTTTTAATTTTAAGAAATCAACGAATACTCATTTTTATTGAAGAACAGTATCAATTCTTCACTGGGAAGGGAAAAATTATGTTCCTTTTTTGCAAACTGCTTCGTTTCATACTTTTTACCAAAGCCCACGGACTTATAAATTGAAAAAGGCCGACATTATATGAAAAAAAATTGTGAAAATATCTTCTAGAGATAGCTTTTCATTTTGGGGCTGGCAACTGGTGACTTTATTCCAGATTTCACACTTATTAGAGTAATTTCATTAAAGCCATATATTTTGGCAAGAAATTATTTCATCTAAGCTAAGAACCGATTACCCAACTTTTTCAACATTAGAAGTTATAAAGTCATTTGATTAGACAAATTAGGCATATTTTCAAAGTATGTACTTTTTGCGAATCGATTTTGGATGACATTTTGACTATGGCGAGATTAAAATTATTTCAACATCTTATCAAAAAAATTCATCATATTTATCATTAGTATAAAGTATAATAGATGTATATTTTTAACCAAACCTAACCTATAACGGATGAAGAGAAGAGGGATAGATTTCAAAAAGAAAGTATTTGCGATTTTTAGGAATTAGCGAGAAATAACTATAAAAATGTTCAGAGCTGCAAATTCAAAGCCAATGCAATACGAATGCCTGTCCTCAGACACTATTATTGGAACTTAACATTGTATTCGTTGATTTCTCGATTACTTAAGAGTACAGATATACTTACAGATGCTCTATAATTATTGAAGCTTAAAATACTAGCTTTGAGATCATATATCTTCATCATTGAGTGTCTTATGATTGTATTCATTACAAGCATATAGATTGCATTCGATTGATTAAAGAGAATAACAAGCTTCGCATCAATATACACTTATTCAGTTGAATAAAATGTTCATGTCAGTTACTATGAACAAGAACTATAGCATTGATATCTATATTAAATAACAATAACACTTGAAAACAGAGAAAGAAAAGAATATTTATTTGTCACCTATGTTGATGTTCGAGATGACAGTTTTTTCAGTCGTATGAGGTTCATATAGAATATTATACTATACGTAATTCGTGATTTCAATAAAAAAATACTCAGATGACTTTATATACAAGTTATAAAACATTGTAAATTGGCTAATCAGTCAACAATTTGCTGTACAAATCACGTTCTTGATTGTAAACATGCGCAAGCAAATTTTTTTCAGTACAATATCGAAATTTTGAGAAAAAACATTGCTTGCTTCAGTGAAAGCTCTAACAGAGATTTCAGCAAGCGCAGTCTAAATAATTCTACGTCGATTATGAGAAATGATTGTTACTAGTTGATAACAGACCAAGATATTTTTGCAAAGAATTTTGTGCCGCTTTGAAATTGGACCGTCTTGCGACAGTTGTGCAAAAGCGTAGAAGGGGCCTCACTAAATATTTTTCTGGTATTTTCAACTTTCAATTCGGATTTATGTTTTTTGGCATTCAATTCAAACATTCTTACTTTTAACTCGGAATAATGTGAATCATGAATAAAATCAAGCTAAGTGAGGTTGGGTTAGGTTACAATAAAGGCTGTGACGGAATGCAAAAGTTACAAGCGATACATTTTATAATAAATGTTACCACAAAATAGGCACAAGATATAGAAATAAAAAAAGTTATATCTTCTGCCAGTTCCTAAATGTTAGCCTCAACGTCAGGATGCGGATTGCGTCTATCCTAACTTTAGTAACAAATCATCGGGACCTTTTTTTTTGCTTTTCCGCAATGGATACACTATTCTAATCAGACATATATAAAATATTCTGATTGTTATGAATAATTACCTAAGTTCATGCCGACATCAAACAGAATTTCATAAATATACATTTATGAACCCAATAAAAAAATTGCTTTTCCCAATTTGACTTTAATCGCAAAGTAATTAGTCTTTCCATATTTCCAGTGTTCGTCGGCGCCACAGAATGAATACCGCATTGCGCAAGATTCAAATCTCAAATTTAATTCAACCAACACCAAGAATTCATTTTTCCGAACTTCTATGTTACTTATTTCTTACCTCTTTGTTCCGTGTTGGACCTTCTTCATACATACAACTAACTTTTCTTATTACTTACTTCTCTTACGGCCTCAAAAAAACATCTGAAAGATCCCGTGTTAGAAATCGGAATTTCCGAATTGAATTATAGAAAGTGAGGTTAAAATTTTCAGCTCTCCAAATTATGGGAGCAAAGTTCAAACTGTCACGAGGCCATCGTTCTGAAATCGCATTTCAACAAGGAACTTAAAAAATAACAGTAACCAAGCTGTGTAATTAGCCAAAGGGAAATTAATTTTTACTGTTTTTATTTTATCTTCAATGAATCTTTGTCCAAGTCGCTTTAATTTTTTCTTGAATATATCAATAATTGATTGTGTGAGTATCT
Source organism: Leptinotarsa decemlineata (assembly GCF_025532065.1). Taxonomy (NCBI): domain Eukaryota; kingdom Metazoa; phylum Arthropoda; class Insecta; order Coleoptera; family Chrysomelidae; genus Leptinotarsa; species Leptinotarsa decemlineata. Next base: position 4,594,265 of record NW_027412578.1, read on the forward strand.
TCTGTGTTTGAAGATTGAAATTGAATGGTTCATATTCGTTTCCTTAAATATATTCATAATATTCACTACACCGATGTAATGTAGTAAGTTTTTGACTCTCTACTTCCTATACATATTCAAATATTTCATTCGATATCTTCAAAATGATATTTTAGATAATTGGGGTTATGCGTTAAAATGACAATTTCTTCTTCTCTTTTTTTATGGTCTTTGTTTCCTTTTGGCGCAGTAAACCAAGATTTTTGGGGGTATGCGTCAAACATTTGTCTCTGAAAATTGGAATATACCAACGATAAATAAACAATTTAAGAAATGTTCGTGTTGAATATTTATCGAGAGTGTCTACAGAGAACAACTACCTCGAACAGATAGAAATATGAATAAAACCTAACCTAACCATTTGAGCCAAATTAGTTTATCTAGCGATAAATAATTCGCAATTTCAATCGTAATCAAATATGTTTCAAATAGACCATGAGTGAATTTTCCGCAGAATGCGCATTAAACATCGCTAAATAAACTTACTTATCTCTTACTGCAAAGATGCGCAATAAATATAACTAAAACTGAACAAAGCAAATTAGGTATTCCAACTTTCCTTATGATGTCATAGTTTTAAATCAGTATTACTAACCTATCATTACCCGTATAAAAAAAGAGGGTAACCTTTGGCGCATTATCGGAACCATCGATAAAATTGTTTGTCCATGTACAAGTCTGCTCAAGGTAGAAGTTGTTTGTAGGTCATCTGTCATTGAAAAAATAATTGAGTTACTCTGGTAGTTCGTTCAAAAAATGATTTTTGTGTCATAATTTTTTATCTACAAATTGGAAGTACCTTGTGGGTTTTCTTAGTTTTCTCAATTCAGATAAACTTTCACAAATGATTCAGTTTGTTGAAAAGTTGAATGATAGATAATCTCATAAATAAATAGTCGTACAAAATATTTATATTTCTCTTCAAATGCCTATTACAAAAAAAACCCGTTTTATAGAAATAATTAGTAAGGTTTCTCGCTTTCTCACCTTTGCAAAAATATCCAACACTCATTCATCTGTTTCATTTACAAATTTCAAGCACTAGGTACTAGGGGAAGTTGTCCTGCTCGATCCCGTAGTAACACTACTAGCGGGTAGTATCAGCCTAGGTGGAGGTGCTACTCTAGGATATTCCTCACACGGGGGAAGCACGTTTTCCATGTAACTCCCAGAAATATTCCCTGGGGGCATGTAGTGGGCGACCACGACCACTTTTCCGGAACGAGATCGAGCTTTTCCGACACCGCAGTAGCGGGTGGATACCCATACAATTTGAGTAAAATGACCTGAAATGATTTATTGATCATATTTTCCGCGTATGTTTTATCGATATTCGCAAAATAACTAAAAAATAAATTACAGACCAAGAAATATTCCAATCAACAGTAAACATTAAGTGAGAAAAGGTGATGACATCAGAACAGATTGACAGAATAGTCAATCCATGAATACTAAAGATTAACGAGGTTTCCGAAGACGGTCCGTTACAAAGCCAAGCTTCGACCGCCAAATGAGAGTCGTCATCTTCATGCCAAAACACACTATCTGAAAATTGATAACTTATCGAATGTGGATGAACAAGATAAGAAAAGAAGTAGATACTGTGTTTTGATAATGCTGTATCCGGAACCAGTACTATGCTATATCTCTGGAACTAGTGAATGATGAATAGACTGGCTCTGAAGATGCATACAATCCATTTTCAGTTTTCAGGTCGGTTACCGTGTTTTGGTATGGAGTAGCCGAACTAGTTGAAACCAGTGCCCAAAAACAACACATAATGCTAGGCTGAGCTTGACTCAACTGCCTGATCGAATAAATGCTCGTTTTGGAAGACGCCATCTAATCGACAGACGACTCAAAACACGAATAACAATGACGAATGAGGCTCCCAAAGGCGGTTAATTGTAAACCAATCTTCGAAACCAACTGCCGGACCAAATTCTTGATCAGTCTGTCAATGCTTTCATCGCAAAATAATGAGATGAAACCAGAGTTAAAAACAACAAAGCATGATTTGTTTCAGTTCAGCACTGTATTCGTGCTATCTATGATGAAAATTGTATTATTTTCATCACGCTATACATTTTATTTAAGACGTGTTTTGCTACACGCTAGCTTTATCAGTTGGACTAGTACCATCAAGACCAATGGGTCAGTATATTCATGATGTTTTCGTGTTCAAAGTATCACCATTGATTGATGAAATATATGGCTGGTCGCTGTCTGGTGTTGGATTACGAGAATACTTTATTTTTGGGCCCTGGTCTCGATAAGTTAACATTAAAAAAATAAAAAAATAATCCCAAGGTATATTCACCTGCATTAACATTAGCATGTAAGCAATCTGGTTCCTTTCCATAGTCGTACTGGCGTACTGCAGAATACCAATATGTAGCTACTTCTTGTCCTTCAATAAAAAATACTGAGTAAATATTTATCGATGATGAGGATTCAAGGATTGTTTTACAACTGGAAACTGCATATTCATCAGAATCCAGTAAAATCGGCAAACAACAAGATAATTTGTTTCATTGATACAGAAAGTCTGAACATTTAAAGTATTTGTAGTAGTGCTTCCTGACATCGACATATTTCACTTGTCAACTGTCACTTGTCACGTGCAATTCGCCATTTGCAATCTGCCATCTGTAGCAAGGTTGGAGAAGATAGAAGTATCAGAAAATTAGCATTCTTGACGATTCTTGTATATTTGTCGTTTTTTGGGTTAGTTATCCGTCATTTAGCTCGGGTGATTTTGTCGATGTTTCGCCAACACCGACAAAATCTTCAGGATTATAAAGACTATGTTACACATGTTTCATCAGTTTAATTATTTATTGTTTATCCTCAATAAAAGTCGGGTTATTATTATTATTATCAATATTATTATTACATGATATATACAATAGGAATCATCTTGATTTATAATCGATATAATGAATATTCTATTCACCTGTAACTTCCTGAACTAATCCATTGGAAGGTCTGCAAAATAGATTTTGACCAATATCCCTGTCGTTTCTGTAGTAGAACCTGTTTGTGTGAGCTAAGTGATTCGCCCAGGTTTGAGCAAGGTGGCAAAGCTGAAAAAAATAAAAGATATTTTTTGAAAAACTGATTATTGGGTTGTATATAAACTGACTCGTGGCTTCAGTCGCAAACGTTATATTGGTCAAACAGGAAGAACTTTCGACAAAAGTATAAGAGAACACAAACCTAGTTTTTTTAAAGAATAGACCAATTCAACAATTGAAACCAAGTTTTCGATAGAAGGTCATGAATTCAATCAATATTACGACGTATTACATATTGTAACGAATCTGAAGCCACCCCTGACCGATATGTCGGCCAGCGAATAAACACATGACATCATCGCAAAAGGAATGCAGTCGGCAACCGCCGATTAAACTCTAGTTGAGTACCGAAACTATAACTATAGAATTCTAGAACGATCGTTACCGATATATAAGGCCGGCTTCTCGTCCCGAGAGGGCAGTTGAGTTCAGAAAGCGAATCGGGCGGTTAAACAAGGAATTCAAATAGTGGAGATAAATTAAGCGTCAGTTGAATATAAATTAGTTTGTGATTAGTGAAATATTGTTACAAATAAATTTGTTTAAGACGGTTAATTCTTTGAATTTATTACAATATATACATAATTTAGTTTAGTATTGAAGACGCTGGAGAAGTAATTGTATAGAAAAACACGTATTGTTGTTTTACTGTTAACTGAGAATTTCACAATAGAGTATATTAAAGCACATATCTTTGTTTATTTATTAAAAAAGAAACAATTGCTTCATTTTTTGCAAGTAAAACCATAAACATTTTTTAAAGAATTTGACAGAGGATTTTAACAATACCCTACCACATTCGTAAAAAAACACCTATGAAAATGTGATTTACTTTCATTATCCATCAATTTATAATGGCACTGGAACTTTTGAATGCAAATTTCGTTTTTATTTGTTTCACTTCATGAAAGCAAAGGCTGATAGCATTGCGACTGACTAAAAGGAAAGTATCCAAAATGAAATGAAGCCATAAAAGCTCGATCTCTGTGCCAAGTAAAAGGACTAATCGCCGAATTCGCCTGAACCATGAAAATAATGACGTGCATTGCGATCAAGAACAAAGATAAATGAAACAAAAGCACATTTATTTGATCCTGGATACTTTATTGGAACAATTGTCTTTAAAAGGGTAGAAACAAGAAATGTCTATCTGAACGCGATAAACTCAAAAACTACCAAACGGATTTGCTTATGATTTTTGCTAACGGATGTAGTGTTTCTAGAGGAAAATTTATGTGTTTAATTTATCAATGTTTTCTTTGAATTGTTTCAAATATCCCGTACAAAGTTTCATAGAAAACGATGTCTTATCACTTCGAGTATAAACATAAAAATTCACTTACGTTGTTCTTCCTTTATAAGACTACAGAAAAGTTCGCGAAGGCATATATTCATCTGTCAAGAATAGCTTTTATACCCATTCCAATGTTTATAAAACTGCACACATATAATGTGTCAAATACGTCAGTGACCTTAAACATTTCATGCGCATTATAATTGCTAATTACACTATACAATTCAAATTAATTTCCTAGGAGTTATTGGAAAATTCAAAATATCGCGCGACAAAATAAATTCAAGCGGCTTCACACACCATGCGACAAGCTTGAAGAAAACTGGCTTCGTTTTGTTTTACGTAGTGAATCACTTTGAAGACTGAGGTCGTGTTTTTTTTGTTGTTTTTAAGTAGATGACTACTCACATATTAAATTATCAAATTAAACTTCATAGTTGTGAACATACTTTTGTTTGAAGGAATTTCATTGAAGATCATTATTATTAGTAATACGCCCACTGAATAGTTATGGATGAAAAATATCGGGTGGTCACTTTTTAATGATATTAACGAGGCAGCCAACACGAACAGCTGCACCAGTACTATCACTGTGAGGTCAGGATATACTCCATAACAATCGGGAGTATCTGAGCTTCCGGGAGAGTAGCCGAAATCATTACAAAGGTCACAGAAGCTCTGGAAATGCGTTATGGACATCAGTACTTGAGAAATGTATACCAGAGCCAACTATATACACAGTTGACATCAACAACCACAGAAAATCTTACAGGATTATTTGGTAGATTTCGAGAGAATAATCAATCTTTCTTATCTCCAGCCTCTCAAGAACTTGAAGAGAAAATTGATGTACAGACCTTCATCGACACGTTCAAGGACACAGAGATGCAGAAAATTGTGAGGCTACATAGACATCCAACGATACATAATGTATTGGGTTGCAAACATTGCTTCCGAAAGAATTGAAATGCAGTTATAAAGGATAACCTGGTCAGAAGAAATAACTTATACATCTCTAAATTGAGCAAGTTGTATGGGAACATGGGATTCTCCAGAAAGAGGCGTTGCTACAGCTGCGGAAAGCACCTGCATGGACTGTTGGAAACGACCAAGGTCTCACGCTATTCGATAAAGGGATCAACTGAATGAAGAGGAGGGACATGACACTCCAAGACAAAATCAAGGCAAAAGAAAAGAAAACAATTTCAGGAGAGATCAAAGATGGCCAGCATCCGAGAGAGGACACAGGTTTGCCATTTTCATTAGCAGTGAAAATTCTGTTGCACATTGCGAGTATACGCATTTACGTTTTACTGTAGGAGTAGCACGAAAGGGCACGACGAAAGAGATAAGCGAGAGATGATCTGACACTGATTCAAAACTGGCCAAAAGAAAGAGTTTTACTTGATTGGCAGTGAGTCACCAAACATGGCACAGTTACCAAAGATTGTCGGGCTCAATAGGACACTGGCACGACTTCGATGGAGGTTGAGGAGTGCTGAAGAAAACGGGTACAGATTTTGAATAACTGCAAGAAGAATAGGTTAGTCTCGAATGCCAAGGAAAACGCTGTACTGTTATACCGACACCCGAAGAGCAGAAGAATCTGTTTCAAATTACAAAGGAAATGGAAAGGCCCATACTTGGTGACCAAGGAGAAGAAAGACTTGGTCTAGAGGAAACCAGTAGGTTGGACCCCTATAATGGTAGTCTTAGACGATTGTCACAATCAGGCAGATGATTTATTCGGGATGCAGTAACATGAAGAGGGGACACTGTTACGCCGTGGTCGTTGCATACGCCACTGGGGCACGTGAGAAAATTCTCAAAATTATTTAGGATAAGCGAAGAAAGCTTTAGTAAGTTCAATAATTAAACAGTGTTGGTGAAGTATTGTACTGGTCTGTGATTTGTGAAACATCGCAAATTTCTAACAGTAAGTAAGAAAAATATTGACCGAAAAGGATATCTTACCTCCGAAGACATTGTCAAAGGTGGAGCGGCATGTCGTTGACGATATACGTTGTGCCAACACAGACAGTCCGTAATGAAATCGCTGTCTTGCCACGCTGTCCTAATCTCCGAAATGTCAAGCACCATGCTCACTGGACGGTTTGTTAGTATCTGGAAAAAAAAACTATTGAATCGGCAGACATCAAGATGAAAAACATAACAATACTATTTCAATAGTTTGAAACAACTCTTTCTCAACTCTCTATGCAATATAATCCACTTAGATTAAAACGAGCGTGAAACAGTTCCAATGTGTGAGAAACATGTATTTATTGGAATCAATAGTACCGATTATTTGTCAATAGGATAGCTGATCAAATTTTATTAATTTATTTGAAAGTACTGTTTCCCCATTAAAGAGGCGCGTGCAGCAAATTCTGAATATTACTTCTAACAAGGTGGACTGAAGAAGAAGGTCTTAACAAAGGTCCATCCAAACTGACCATAGTAGCAGTGACCGCAAGAACCAAATGAAAAGTCATCCCGAGAAGATAATTGGCCCAAAACACCTGGTTAAATCACCTGGTGCCAATATACATCCGTCTTCCAGGCAATTCGATACTGCGCAAGGAATATTAAATGGAGGCCTTAACGAAATGACCTAACCAAAAGTTTGTATTGGGAAATTCCGTGGAAAAACTAAAAAACTGCTTGGGCTGGACTAGATTCACACTGTACTGGGTACCAGGATACTAAGAATAGCAGACAACGAAAATCTGACGAATTTGCTAGACACCGAACATCAACACAATACATAGACACTGAACGAATTGGGTGAGTGAAAGAATTATTGTCATGAGACCAGAGCAGGGATCCGCTCAGAATAATAACAGAACTATTCTCTGGACACTGCGCGAACAGGGGGCATCTTAACAAATCAATGATTCATAACGGAGACATCAGCTTATCAGAGACAGATCATCATGCGAATGTGAAGCACTGGATCACAGGAGATAAATAATTTATGGGCAATAATAATTATCACGAACATCTAACGAAGAATCGGTACAAATCGATTGGGGAATAAGATTGTTGGAATGAATGTTATAAATGAACGAGTCAGATAGCTCCTGATTAGCGAAAAAACAGAATATGACTTGCAATTTTTATGTCTCAGCAAAGGTAATTGTTAGAAAAAAATATCTGAACAATTGATCCATAATTTTTGTCTGTCGTATTCTCACTATAAAACCTACATTTTACTTGTAATGTATTCAACATCTGTACCAATTTATGCAAATTATCCCATTTTTTGTTCATTTTGATTGAATTGATATCGATTAATATTCAATTAGGCCAAAACCATCTTCATATTCCATCAAAAATCATTGAAAAATTGTTGAACAATAGATTATTAGAATATTCAAAAAGTAATGATTTTCTCTATAGCAGACAATCTGGTTTTCGCAGATCAAATGATACAGAGGAAGCTATATTGGATATAGTTTCCAAAATTCAACTTCAATTAGATTCAAATATTGTTTGTGATATGTTATCACTTGATTCACGGAAGACATTCTATATAAAGTGAATTATGATATTCTTCTGCAAAAGTTAAACTTGATTTTAGAGGAATGGTATTTACATGATTTCAAAATTATCTCAGCAACAGAAATCGGTATACTTGAATACAGAAAAAAAGAGTTCATTGAAAACCATCGAATGTGGCGTTCCACAAGGTTCTGTATTAGGTCCGACTCTATTCCTAATTTACATCAATTCTTTTACAGAACTACTGTGATATATTATTATAACTATCATTTACTTTTCTGAAAATACCAATATCATTGAAAACTCGATTTTAGAAGACTCAAAATTAATATCTCTCTGGTTGGGATCTCATGATTTACATTCGAATTTCGATACTATCCAGAACAACTTCGGATTACAAAACGTTTTTACTCAATTTCAATTATTATAATTTGATAGAATTCAAGAATCAAGTGTATACATTTTAGGTTTATATCTAGATCAGTATTTACTCGTATGTGTCTAATCAGAATCAGAAAGAAAATTGCACCTCTTGAAGGTATATTTTATAAAATGAAGAATATCATTCCTTTTGAATATTTGAAAAAAAATTGTTTCTCTTCAATACCTAAATTAAGTTTGAGCACGGGTGCAATGCTGATACTAGATATACATATAAACACGTATGATCGCTGCTAATCATAAAATACTATAGGGCGAAGCGCGGCCTTTGTCGCCCTATTTATAGCCACGCGCCGCCGGCCCCCCAACCGGTGCCGTCGCAACCACTATGTTCCTGCATTTAGAATATTAGAAAACATTCATTTGAATTACATACTGTAAAAGACCGTATTGAATGCACAATGTATTTAAGGTACCCAAATGGATAAGGATTAATGATGTATTGCTTAAAATCGCTTCGTAAAAAAGTTAAGGATAAAAAATGGTTATTGTCGGTTATCCCTAAGAGATAGACATCCTAGATCATTGCGGAGTTTTTTGTAGATCTTTTCAAGGTGTACAGTACTGTAGTATATTTTTGGATCTATCTCGTAGGGTTCAGCCAGCCACATTAGAAACCTATAAAATGATCACTGTTTCTCTACTATATTATACATGCCATATACATATAAACCTTTCCCTTGAATTAATATATCTATTGAAAAAACCCGTTGCGTAGTTTCAAAGATTTAAGCGTATTTAGGGACAGACAGCGGGAAGAGACTTTATTTTATACTAAGTAATGATACCTACCTCATAATATAAAAAAATAATTATACGAAATCCAAGACACAACTAAAAGAATATATTTCGAAATAGGTTGACAATTTTGTAGTTTTACATATTTAAGCTTTTTTAATTTTTTTCAGTTCTTATGTTCTTTTTTTTCCTAATATGTATGTTACATTGTCCATACTATAAACATGTAATATTTCTTGGGATTTTAAAAATGTATTTATCATTTATATTGAAAAGATTCACTCTTTTTCTGAGTCATATGCCATTCTAAATCGCTATTTATAACACGTCTACGTTTTTATCAGGTGATTTTACCTTCTAAAGGAAATATGTCATCAATATAACTTTTATCTTCTCCACGAGGCCTTGACATTCACCCAAACACAGTAAACAAATAGAAAATGGAACTTTCGCATGATTCGATGCCAAGCATTTTAAATAGGTGTCGCACCCAGAGGTGGGTTGAAATAAGTTAGGGCTGAAATTTTAGGATAGAGGGTTAGTTATTTCGAAATTAAATTTGGAAACATTTATCTCTCCCAACTACCTACACAGTAAGCTCTGGTAATTGCCTGTCAGAAAACAACTGCTCCCCGACTAATACCACACCGGATATTGAATTATATCCGACAGACATTTATGCAAGATACCTTAAAGAGGATTGTTTCTCGTTTACCCAGCAGCAGAACCATGCTACAAAAGTACATAACATTAAAACGTACAAAACTTTTGAAACAACCTAGTAATAAACATGTTTCAGATCGTTTTTCGTGAATAACGGAAAAAGTAAGTGTTCAAAAAATATTCTGAGTTAACATGTAGGTTGTGAAAAACAAAAATGATGGTGGATTCATAGTGTTTGTTAACCCAAATATCTTGTTGAAGGTTGGTTCACCAAAATTGAAAGATTCAAAGTGAATTAACCAAAAACCATTATTATTTTTTCAAATGTTTGAAAAATGTTTTACTTTTATTTTTTAAGAAACTACCTAGCATCAAAACTAAGCGAGTAATGACGGTAATAAGGTTGGTCAATATTTTTTCAACGAAATTTCAAAATCACTCTTTAATCACCTCCCCAAGTGTAAGTATTTGTCCCATATATGAGGTTTCGCCCCAAAGTATATTTTGATAATGCCTACTAGATTGTAGTCCAGAAAGGAGGCATCCACGTGGAACATCACCAGCAACCTTCATTCTGTGAAATATCAGGGACTTGTCCTAGTTTTGACTTCTGACTTAAAATGCTTGCCCCAAACCATAGTTGCCCATGACGACGGGGTTGAGCTCAACACATTCCCCAATTACATTTTTTAGGAACTCTTCCATTTGGAGAATGGCATTGTTTCATAATAAACTTGCCGGGACCGATTCTGAGACCGAGTATATTCAATATTTCAAAAATGTAGGTTAGATTAGGTTAGGTCTAAAGTGGGTGGGTCTATTCGACCCTCCGCCGCAACCCGCAAGGGTTTATTGTGGCTCACACCTATTTATTCTCGACCAAATAAACCTAGCTTCTTAACGTAGCCGATTAGTTTGTATGGAGAGTGGTCTTTCAGGTCAGATGGTACGAGTACGGATCTGCCGAACTCTAAAAACTTGATTCGGTTCCCAGCGGGGCAGGCACAAATATGTGGTTAGAGGCGACACACACTGTCTTCCGACAGTCCGAGTCTCTGCATATGATGATTCAAATGACAGTGACCTGTAAGAAGGCCTGTTAAACATCGTAGTTCATCTGTAATGTAGTCCAACAACTTTGGTATCAACCTTCGAAGGGTGCATAAACGCCTTGGAGTGAGCCAATCCTGGAAGATTCTGCCAGAAGTCCATAAATCTTCTTGCCACTCAGGTGTTCAATCTTTATTTGGCAAAGCCTAAAGCGATGCCAATGACAGGTTCTGGTCCGATGAAGCTGCTTGCAGCACGCTCCTTTGCAAGGGAGTCAGCAGCCTCATTGTTTTCCAGGCCAGAATGGCCAGGAATCCAGACCAGAGACAACTCACGATTTGATCTCCACAAACTTTATTTGAAAAATATATCACGACATGTTTCGCTAATACAACAGCTTCTTCAACAGACAATCTGTAAGTGGGAATGCAGAACTAGACACTTTCCTGAAGCACATCAACAACGTAAGTCCTTCCATCATTTTCACAATGGAGAAGGAAGTCTTAGAAATATTGGTGAAGAGGACCGACACTAAATGGGAAACATCTGTATATCGAAAACCCACTCACACAGGACAGTATCTGAACCAGAAATCCAACCACCATCAATCGACTAAGAGAGGAATCATCAAGACTCTACTAGACCGTGCTCTCGGGCTCTGCTATACAAATTAAGGTCTCGAAAAGGAACTAGGCATCATCAGAAATGACCTTCAACGGAATAGTTACTCCAGAGTGATGGTAGAACAGACTTTAGCTAGAAGACAGCAAGAGCTCCACAAAGAAGAGAAGCCGCCACAACTAGGTAGTACTTGTACTTTCCCACATCAGAGGATTAGCGGAAAGAAGAAGAAGAAGAAAAAGAAGAATATATTTATTGAAATAGGTAATCTTAATACACAATATTATATAAGACATATTCCTAACATAGAAATTGAAAATAATTATATAAAAAAACTCAAAATGTAGATATAGTTCAAAATTGAAAATAAAAATTTTTACTTTGAAAAATCACGACATATGCTATTAAAAATTCATTACAATATAGGTGCAGCTCCAATACAACGATCAAAAGCAGAAAACAATATACAAATACTATATTTATTAATATACCGAGTATTATTCTATCTAGCATTATGGATGGATTTCAATAACTGTATTTAAAAAATACTTAATGATGGACTAGATTTAATTTCGAATTGAAGGGGTTATATTTTTAGGAGTGATTAATTAAAAAAAAAAAAGGATGAGATCTTCCAAAGAAAGGAAGGAAATAATCAATTTGAAACTCTATACATGAATGTGTAGATCATGCAAAGGAGTAACTTTCAGATACAAACTGAAAGAAAGTCCTCCTGAAACAGCTACTTTCATATAAACATTGAATTACACGAAAGAAAATAATTCTTTCGAAACAAATACTTCTATATGAACACTGAATTATACAGAAGATACTTTTCTCTACTCAGTTTGTATTTCAAACATTTGTTGTGGAATAAGAATCAGATATCATTCACATGAGTTCTACTTTGAATGGCATCGTACCTATTTGACTGATAAGTTGGATTTTTGATTTCCTGTTTCTTTTGATTTTCAGATTTCCTATGAGGAATATTTTCTATTTCTACAGATTCCTCATGAACTTTGAAGTTTTCGTTTTCATTTGGTACTATACCACTTTCTATTTGCAGCGACAACAACTAATTTGCCAATAGATCAGCTTTTTCTAATTCTTCATGGTTTATATCTTGACTATCCTCACGCTTCTCAAAGGTAGAGAATTTAATGAAGCTACCGATTTTTTGTCTAACTGGGATAGACGGAAATTTTCTGACATTAGTTTTTTTACAGCTTTCGAATCAGTATTACCACAAGGAGGACACCTTCAATGTTGATCTAAACTCACAGCTTCTGTCACCTTGACGCATTCATAGCAAAACCATTTCATACAATTTGTACATTCAACCATTCTTTCATTGCGATATGGTCTGTTACATATAAGACAGTGGCCTCGCTTTGTTCTTTCATTTATAGCTGGACCCATACTGTAGACCAAATCGAATTTGAGCTTTTTTATATAGAGATATACATTATACATTGTTATGTGTATAAAGGTACCCTGTTGAATAAAATTATTTGCTAGTAAAACTAGTTACAGTGGTTTATTGATATATACTGCAAATTGGTCTCTCAGTAACCTATTCAAACTAAGTAATCTCAACAAAGCTCAAATTCGTGACAAGAACGTAAATAAGAAAATGAACAATTTAAACAAACATTATTCAACTTAGTTTGTATCAGATGGAGTAGTAGAAAGCCAAAAACTTTCTTTCCCAAAAGATTTAATTTCATTTGGTAATTTATTGTATGTATCAAACCCTTTGAAAAATAAAGAATTCATGGCACTTCTCCTATTTGTTCTGCATAAATGCAAATTAGTATGATTTCTTGTGGCATATTTGTGCACTTCTGAATTTAAACTAACACATTCAGAAAAATATGAAGGTGATAAGTTATTCAGAATTTTATATATAAATGTCATAGTTAAGTAATACAACCGTAAAGAAACTGGTAGCCACCGCAAAGTTTGTAACATAATTCCAATTTCAGTGAATCTATTCACTTTTAGAACAATTAGCCTACCGCGATTTTGAAGTTTTTGTAATGGGGATGTTTGATTTAGATTAAACAAGAAAATAATAGAAGCACAGTAATCAAAATGTGGTTGGATAATCACATTTCGCACAGTAATGTTAGACTGAGTGGATAAATTACCAGAAATTCTTGCGAAGAAATATAGTTTTTTAGATATTTTTTTACATATATAATCGAGATGATTGCCAAAAAGTAATAAATTATCTAACTGGAACCCAATATTTGATACATGACACAATTTCAATGTTTTCATTATCGATTTGTAGATTTATTTCATTTAAATCAAGGTTGTTCCATTTATATTTTGTTGTAATAATCATTTCTTCAGTTTTCATTTTATTTAGTTTTGATTTATTTGCCATGAGATACTCGTTTATTTACATCCTTTAATGCGGCATTCATTTTATCAATAGCTTTATCTAAGCTTGTATCGTAGCATGGCAATAGTGTATCATCTGCAAATAAATTTATAAAATCAACGTTTATAAACATGTTCGTGTCATTTAAGTACAAGATAAAAAGCAGAGGTCCCAAAACGCTACCCTAAGGCACACCTATATGTATATCCAATTCCTGTGAGATATTATTTTGAACTCTGACTTTTTGCTTTCTATGGGATAAATAGTCAGATAACTATTGGTAAACATCACCATCAATGCCATAACCTCTTAATTTTATTAGAAGAATATTACGATCAATTGTTTCAAACGCCCTCTTCAGATCAAGAAAAACAGCTACTACAAATTTATTGTTATCAACTTCTTTTAGATAAAGTGAGTTGTATTGCGGATTCACATGAAACGAAATCCAGATTGATTATTTATAAACAGCTAGTTCAAGAATATCTTCTATTGGTGGTAAGAATAAGAAGGATTGGGTCCAAGTATAACATCAGAACCTGCTTCAGATCTGGGAACACTCTCCGTAGCAGCCTCACTAAAACCAGGCCACCAAACGCGGACTGCGATTCGAATAATTGCATTTACCGGATACCTTGCGAGTGCGGAGAGTCATACATCGGTGAAACTAAAAGGTCATTGAAAATTCGCATTGCCGAGCACAAGAAACACACACAGCGAGGAGAAACCAGCAAATCCGGAATAGCAGAGCATGTTTGGACTGATCAACATAACATCAAGTGGGTTCAAGCTTAAATCATCTACAAAGAGGAACACTGGTTTAAGAGAAAATTCAAAGAATCCACATATATGTTGTCCAACAACGCATTTAGTCAAGCTAGCGTAGAGATACGTAACGTATGGAACCCTCTAATCAAGCGAAAAAACGACCAACTCCCGCCTAAAACCTATGAAGCGGAGAGAGGAAAGAGGGGTTAGGTAAAAACACTCGAATGAACTCTAAATAGTCAGATTTCGGAGGAATAAGTCCAGTTATTACCCGAAGACGATTGTGTATATTAAAAATAGAAACATCGTGACGTAACTTGGTATGGAATCTTTTAATTTAAATTTTTTTTTGTTAATAATATTTTTTATTTTTTCTTATTTTCAGCTTTTTAATAATATTTATATTAATAATACAAGTTTTTTGTTTCATAAAATTTTTATTTTCGGTTAATCGTTTTAATTTTTTTCAGGGATTTCAAATCAATTTATATTATATTAGGCAATGGAAGTACGAACTAATGAAATACAATCTGTTAAGTCTTCTTATGGAGGAGAGTCGTTTTTGGCAATTTGCTACCAATTTAGACGTTGCTCGGTAGGAGTAAGAGCTTTCAACACAGCTTTACTGTCCGATAATATTTTTATTGACTTGTGTATGTGGTTGGATTCTTCCAATCTCTCAGCACACAATTCAATAGCGTAAATTTTCGCTTTAGAGTCGCATAGGTTCCTAGGCAAGTTGATATCTCTGTCCTGGGTCTGCGACTGAAAACACTTTCACCAGAACCGAATTCAAAAATTCAACTTGTACTTTAGTAAGACTTTGAATCCAACTTATACAATTATTAATTTGTTTTTCTTTCCTTATTCGCGTTGAGATTTGACACTAAACTCATTATCAACTGTAATTCACATAGTAACGCAAACATGCCATTTCTCCCCGTATAATTCACCATTTCTTCTAGTAGTGACTAAAGCTGAATAGGCATACATATGATCCTTTTGTTGATGGACAGGGCCATACTTGTTCACTTGCCTCATTTGCTCCACGTCATTGTTTTAATTGAGTAATATTCAAATAACGCGATATCTTCCTTCCTCCGTGCAAATATGTAAGTACGCCACTGGTCTATGCCAAGGCATTCTCACTGTTATGTTGAGGTTATTTATTATCGTCGTGATTATCTGAAAGCAATCCACTGCCCTAAACGAAGATTAGGGGTTACTTTGTAATTTGCATTTTAGCGACTACTACTTACGAATGTTTGTTGCAATTTAATAAGAAGGGATTTCAGGATTTGTTCTATTAACCTCGAAACATCTCAAGTGGGGTGTTCAGATATGATTATTTATTGGAAAGGAAAATATAATTCATTTTAAAAATAAATAGGGTTATTTTATTCTTTGATGAATTTCATTAGTTCGGACTTCCATTGTCTAATATATAAAATGATTTGAAATCCCTAAAAGACCCAATACAAATTAAAAATTAAGAAGAATAGCTGAAAATAACAATTACAAAAAACCATTAAATGAAATTACAATGAAATACAATACAAGTAAAAAATAGAACAACTGAACAAAAAATACAAAATTAAGGAATTCCAAACCAATTTACTTCACGACGTTTTCATTGTTAGTATCCAAAATTGTCTTCGGGTGATAACTTGTTTGATTATTTGCATGATTATTTTCTTCAAACCGATAAAATGACGAAAAAATTTAAGACTAGATCACCAAAAGGACTTATTACAGCAATAAATTAAAACTGATCATATCTTTGTTATTTGAACAATCGGTCTTAAGTTAAAAAGTGGTTTTTGATGAGATTTCAATGCTATAGTAGGCTAACGTTCAAAAAGATCTATGCTGACTTATTATGCTTTAACGAACTCTCATTTTTTATTTTTATTTTATTTTTTTCATTTAGGTACAATTCTTTTGATTATATGTCTTCAAATTAACATAAGAGAAAACGAAAAACATTTCGAAAAATTTCGGTTTTCGGCAATGACAAGATTTATTCAGGTAGTAAAAGTTGGTCAACTTTAACTCTATTCGACCAAAGCTGCTGGTGAATTGGGGCAAATTTGGCTATTTTAGAGTTGCTTTTTGTATTGCCTAAAATTGCTTTCTGAATTACCTAGAGTTGCCTGAAAAAATTATAGCCCATCCTTTTTGGTCCTTTGTAATTGAACATTTAGAAATTCATTTTTTTTACGTAAGTACCTATGTATCCCTCCTCGATACAGTTTTCGTGATTTTGATTAATACAAATAACAATTAAAATGTTCGAACTTTTGTTCTACAAAGAAATATACTGAAGAAACGTGTCTCATCGATTAATTTTACACGATTGCCAAAATATAGTGTACGCAACACTGTTTTCTGAAATCGCAGACTGTATTTTCCGGACTTGTTACGTAAGTTACTATTGAACAATGAGAAATAAAACTTTCTTTTTATCACATAGAAAGTTTTACTTCTCCACTACGTAGTAACGTCTACATCCTTCACTTTATTAAATAACTATTATTTCAGGTTTCAGGTTTCGTTAAAAACTACGGATTGATAAGATTTTTGTTTCATAAACAACTTATTAAGTAATATTCGTAACTAAATAACTGTGAGAAGCTTCTATTGGGATGTACCTAATTCTTATCTCTTTTTTGATAGTCAAAATTATAAAATAAGGCAATCGCATTTTCCTTTATGAAAAATATATTGCATTTAGGTAGTAACTTTTCGAGGTAAACTAGAAATTTGCCCTTTCTACACCTGCGTAAAGTTACATTTTTTTCAGAACGTGGAAGGTAAGAAGAATTCCCAGAAAGAAACAACAGAAAAATGATCTGTATTTAAAATTTCATGAATGTATTCTGTGTCCAAATGTTATCAGATTTCCGAAATCTCTGCGAATAAGAAGGATTCAGTCGAAAAATACAAAATAACAGCCGAAAAAAGAACCAAAAGAACTAGAATTGTTTTATTTTGTTATCATTCAGTAAGTAGATATACATGCAGACATATTGAACATAAACGAAAACTGATTCAAACATCTTTTAGACACACCTACACGAATAATTTTACGTTTTTTATGCTTCAAAAGTTTTTCGTTTCATTTCTGTATACGGTTTCCCTCTACATTGCGATTTGAAACGGGATTACGTAAGTAGGTTTCATAATGAAGCGATAAAACTGTATTAATTACGTTTGAGAGAAGTTGGAACAGCTCTGTTTTCAGTATATTTCTAATGGCTTTCGAAAAGTGTTTATGAAAATAGATAGCGGAGAACTGAGGGAGATGAATTCATCAAGTTGTATTTCTGAACGAATTTATTTCTCTAAGTGAAAAAAAAAAACATAAGAGCAGTGCTTCATTACATAAACCAATGATTCAACTAATTCAGTTCAATAATTCTTCACATAGAAACAATTAGACCACAGAGTTTTTAATCACTGCCATGCAAGGGTATGAAAGTTTTTGTGAGTTGTTGATTTCTTTATATAACACATACAAAATCTATATTTTGTTAAAGTTGATCAGACTATTTCTTTTTCACGTAAATCCTTGTCATTCTTTGATTTCTTTGATTATCGCAGTTTTTTGAGATTGTCAACCAAATCAACAACTGTTTTCAAAATTAACAAAAATGCATAGCTGTCGTTTTGAATTTGACCAAGGCGTTTGATACATTCGATCATAATATACTTCTTCAACGTCTAGCTGACGTTGGTGTTAAGGTTGTTGCTTTGGAAATGTTTGAGGATTATTTGACAAATAAAACACAAATTGTCAAGGTCAACGATTCTCTCAGCGACCCACTACTAGTTACCCGGAGCATACCCCAGGGAACTGTATCGAGACCCATCTAATTTCTCCTTTATATGAACATCTTCAAAATTTTTAAATTCACTGGTAAAATAACTTCATTTGGTGATGACACAGCTATCACTTTTATTGGAAAAATGTGAGAAGAAGTATACAAACAGGCTGAAATAGACATCGAAATGATTTTCGACCAGTTAAGGTCTAATTTATTGAGTGTCAATGTCAAAAAAGCCAAATATATTGCAGTTACTCCAACAACTAGAGACCAACCAACATTATAAAAATTCACAAAACATCCTGTGCAACTGTTTCCAATTGTAGTTGTACACACATAAAACAGCCATAATAAAATATTCAGGGGTATTATTGGACCAATATGTTCGGTGTAACAAACGCATTGATTATAAAGTAACTGGATTACGTAAATTTATCCATGAATTTCATTAGCTCAAAAATATTATGAACAGGAAAATGATACTGATGGTGTATGATGCTTTGGCTAACTCCATAATACGTTACTATATAATAGTATGGGGTTGTACCTTCAAGATATCACTAGTTAATTTAAAAGTTATTAAAAATGCATTAATAAGAAATATGATGAAGAATGATCGGAGGTACTGTACTCTGTCGTTTTATGATGAAACTGGATAATACGGAGTTAGAAAAACAATAATTTTTCAGAGTTTCAATACTCGTAACAGTTCAGTTAAGACCATACATGTTCCCTGATCAAGACTCACGCATAATAAAAAATTTATAACGTACCTTGGACCTAAACTTTACAACACTCTACCTGAATCATTGTAATGCATGAGAAACACACTCAAATTCAAAAGAGTGTTAAAAAATGTTGACATCAATTACACTACACAACAGCATTTTTGTTGCATGGATTTTTTTAAGGATCTAGCTGCATTTTCTACCCAGATTCCAAATCTATACTCATATTTTTGCTAGCAGCTATTCTTTTTGAGATATGAAGGGTAGCTATTTTTATCGAAAAACATCTATCTGATTAGAACAAAACTTTCTTTTATGTGACTTCGTTAAATGAGTTGGTGTATTACTACTATTCTGGATGATCCAATAGTAGTTTCTCAAAAAGTTTTTTACGAGCCAAGCAAACTCCTTCCGGGCATTTTTTTCAGCGGTTGTCATACTTTCAGTAGAATTTACATCGTTTATTAATTTTATAATTTATGGTCCATCAAAAATTCCACCTTTTAACTTCTCAGCACTCAGTTTTGGAAACGATTTGGATGTATACTGAAAACATTTCCTCTTACATACTGTTTCATCAATCCTAGTTTGACGTGTGAAGGAGGTAATATTATACGTCCCCGAGGTACTACAGTGGGGGTTATTACATTAAACTTGCATTGTATTAATTCGTGTCTAAGCGGCCAATTTCTTCTGGTCCAATGTTCAGCTTAAATGAGCAATAGGCAAAGAGCCAAGTTTATTGCCATTATGTGAAAGTAAACATTCAAGACTGCGTTTTGACGAGTGTATAAACAAACGCCAATTTTTAATCCCATTTCAGTCACTAATCCCGGAATATTATTGCAAAAAACAAAATCGTCCTCGTTAGAAAGCACGTAAAATGGTGCACGGCTTTGGTGGCCGAATTTCTTTCTTTCAATAGAGAAGCTAGACGTTCTATATGAAGCTTTAGACAATACAAGATCTCTTAATCATTCATTTAGATCCTCTTGGTTGAATGGTCTTGGTCTTTCGGCGTCTTCAAATTCGCTATTCGCATCCATTCGTACGGAGGCTTAGACAACGGATAGATAACGCGCAACCCCTGGCCCCGACATCGCCTGAGGAAGTGAAGGACATTCTGAGACGTCTTGCCACTCGGAAAGCACCAGGCTCTGACAATATAACAAATCGAGCACTGAAAGTGCTGCCGCGAAAGGGTATAGCAGCCATAACCAACATTATAAATGCTATACTCAGATTGCAACACTTCTCGTACCCGTTCAAAAAGGCAACGGTAATCCACATACCGAAGCCCAAGAAGAACCACCTGTTTCCAGCGAACAACCGGCCAATTAGCTTACTGCCATCCTTAAGCAAAGTGGCGGAGCGTGTCATCCTGAAGAGACTGGAAGAACAAACTAGAGAGTTAGGGATCCTCCCCGACGAACAATTCGGTTTTAGATCAGAACACTCAACAGAGCTACAAGTCCTGAGGGTAGTGGACTTTGCGACAGAAGGCTTCAACCTTGGCAAAGGATACAATACCGGAGCTATCTTCTTACACGTCTCCAAGGCGTTTGACAGAGTTTGGCATGACCGTGCTACTAGCCAAGATGAGCGATTTTGGATACTCAAAATCAATGGTAAGATTAATTCAGTCTTTTCTAGCTGACAGGCGATGTCGCTGCAGAGTAGGAGACGAATTATCAACAGTTCGACTACGGGAGACAGGAGTCCCGCAAGGTGCAGTCCTTTCGCCACACCTCTACTCCGTATACACGGCAGACGTGCCCAAGCCAGAGAACAACTTTAACAAGTTCACGCTCTACGCGGACGACACGGCCCTGCTGGCGTTACGAGATACCTTCAACAACAGGTAGACAGATTGGAGGAGTGGGCTAACCTGTGGCAGATCAGTATCAACCCTGACAAGAGTCAGGCGATACTGTTCACTCGCAGGTTCGTACAACCGGTTCGTCACCTTCAACGGACAAGAGATTCCGTGGATAAACAAAGCGACATACCTGGGGGTCATCCTAGACAAGAAACTACATTCCAGGCCCACGTACAGCAAAGAATAGGAATGGCCAGACAGGCCAGACGACGCCTGGCGCCGATCATAGGAAGAAGCAGTAACATGGCATTGAAAAACAATTTATTAATGATCAGAACGATTCTAATGCAAATAATACTGTATGCATGCACTGCCTGGGGCCAGTGTGTGCAGACATACAGAAAGAAAATCCAATCGTTTATGAATGCGAGCGTAAGGGCCGCTGTTAACGCACCTTATTATATGCCCAACAGATTTATATACAGAGACTTAGACCTGGACACGCAATATGTGGACGTGTATATGAGAGAACATGCAGAAAGCACGTTCGATAGAATCAGATCGCACTCAAATCCAGCGTTCCGCGATCTATACGATGCGTTAAATATGGATGACCCCAGATTCCGAGAAAGGGACAAACATCCCAGGTCGACTAAACAGAATAACATACCGCCCCCGTTAGTCGCCGTCAGGCGACTCAGGTAAGTTTACAACTAACCAGATACACTCTCTTCCAGGTAAGTTCAGCGAAGAACACTTCGACCGCGATCGCGACTCTAAAATTTTTTCTTGGATTCACTGAGAAATGCTCGATGCATAACACATGGAGTGGGGTAGTAGTTTCTCCTCGCTAAATAGCTGAGGGGGGGAAGGGCTACTTCAGGGCACTCAACCCTGAAGGGGGCATGGGGGGGGCATCCATTCGTTGAACAATTTCGTGCGGACGTACCTGAGATGTACTTGGTTGAGGTTCTAATTTACCAGTTGAACGCAGGACAGGTCTAGTAACAGACGGCACAGTAGGATAAACCCACTTGGAATGATTTTGCCGGTCCATTATTGTTATGTTTAAGACGCAGAAATGACTATCGTCGTGGTGGTTCGACGGTTCTTGCCAAATCATAGGACTAATGACGTTCAAGGGATCCCTCTTGTTATTTTTCCATAATCGCAAAGAGTCCACACAGGTTTATACACTATATTTGGTATCCAGGGCTTGTTGTTTGTTTTCAATGGTCGTTGAAAGTACATCATGTAGGCATTTTTCACGAACTCCGACACATTTAAACATAAATTTTTGAATGTATATTCACCACAAATGTGACACAGTCTATTTGGATTGTTTACACAGGTTCTTCTGAACGAAGCCATTGCAATTAAAGAAACAAACTAGTAATACGTTGACGATAGCGATATCAACAGTCAAATAGAGAGTACATTTTAAGGGGGTATCTGTATCTCCTAAACTAGAGCTGCCAGAAAAAATCTGAGAGTAGATTCAAAATAAGCGAGCCTAAGTTAGTAGACAACAGGTAGAAAATCTCATGCCACAAAAAAAAAGTTCGATTTTGTTGTGCAGTGTTATGATATGCTTCTACAGATCGTTGAATGAGAAATAACCATTACTAGGTACCTTCCAAAGCGCCTCACAAACATATCTCTCTCTCGTCCTCTCTCTTCTTCTTCCTATCTCTTCCTTTCTCCACCTTGCAAAATTAGTGTGTTATTTAATACAGGATTAGACTATTTTTTTTTCTGTCATAAACTAATATGTATTTGCCTTATCATTGAATTGGATAAATTTACTTATTTTCTTTACTATCTTACCTCTTTTTTGCCCATTTTCTTAGCTATTTCCAAACAATTTGATATGTTTTGTTCACAATAACTTTGTGGGAAATGTGTTCGTTTAGAATGAATATTGTTTCTATCAATAACAGTGCTGAACATTTCCGAGAGTTTGTGAAAAATTTATTTTCTTCTGCTTGAACTCTTTCCTTGGTGTTACTTCCAAATCCATTCCTCGAAGTGAAAGCCCTAAACTCAGCTCTGACCGCAACGCGAAACATTTATAGGTGCTTCTCGTGTAATCGCAGGGTTATTCCGGTTGAACCCTAATTTATTGTTGCTTTATGTTACCTTTTCTTGACTTTGAAATATGTACGTTTACGATGCGATAGTAAACTTTTTATACCTCCAACGAATGAATGTTTTGTATAAAGTTAGTTACTTTACATGGTTTTCTTCAACTATTAATTCCCAAGAAACTATATACAATGGGTTATACAAGGAATTATTTATACAAGAAATATCCATACTTAAATATATAACTTCAAAAGGAGCTATTACAGAATTGGTCTAATTGATAACAAAAAAAATATGATTATGTAAATTAATGAAACAAATAGTTATTTATTTCTGACCGGGATATTATAAGCTTATATCGTCATAGTTACGCTATCAATAAAGAGGGTCATAACTCCCTTGGGACATTATAGATTTTATAATTCCCTCTACCTTTCACAAGTAAAAATAAATAGAAATGAAAACTGAACCATATTTTATTTATTCACGTCATTACAAATAATAAATGTACAATTTTGAAATGTTCCCTGAAAATTACTTCCGCCACAGTTCTTGAAAATATGCCAGAAATACAGTTTCAGTGACATCTTTTGGCATAACATTTTTCCGTGTCAGCCAGTCCAGATATATCTTGTATTCTTTTTGGTATACGGCTTCACTTTTCGATGGAATTAATGATTCTCTTGCTTGTTCAGCTTTTTTCAAAATATCCTCCATTATATTTGGGGTAGAAAACACGTTTTCACCGCAAACACAGCTTGATAACAAAGTTCTGTTTATAAACAAGTAACATAGCAACAACCTAGCAACAAGAAAACTCTACTATAATCAACGGTACCTGATTCAAATATACCGGGAAGGTAATGAATTGGTACATTTTTCCGTTTCAAAAATGAACAAAATTTTATTGAAATCGGTCAGAAATAAAATTATCTATGTACCACGGGAATTAATGAGCCTTAATAACCTCAGGCAATTGCTGTCCCTCGGGCCAGAGGCCCTCGGGACGCAAACTTTGCCATCGGTAATTAAGGCCCTCCTAATTCCCTTGATACATAAATAACTATTAATGCTACTTTAAAATTGTCTGTGTTGGAACATTTTTAAACGCATTTGATAATTTATTATTGCCCTTATTGCCTTGTTGAATATAGATTTTCTGGAAAATGCAGATTTGGGATTTTCTGTTACCAGATTATTAAGCTGTCTTGTTTGATGATCATGTTCTATATATTTCATAGTGGTGTGTGTTTTTTATTTTTCATAACAGACTGCAGAAAGGTAGATACTTCTGATTTATACATATAATCAATATCAAGTAAACGTTTTGGTTTATATAGATTTTTAGTTGATTCTAAGAAAGGTAGATGAAAAATGCATTCAATACTTGAGTATGTTATAGACTTGCATGAGGTGTTGCTCATAATATAATCTGCAGATGTAATTATTATGATGTAATTATTGTAATGTGATATTAGTGCCAAAATTTTCCATCAATCTGATATGAAATTTAGACTAAAGCTTTTATAATTTTATTCCACTTTGAATTGTTGAGTCTTTGGTTTGGATTTTAAATCTTCTAGTATTAACAATTTTTAGATTTGTATGTGTTTTAATGATGTTCACGTTTAATATTTGGACAGAGATTTCATCCACGCGCGGATTCATTTCCTTGTGGTTTTTTCTGTTTTGTTCATTTTATGATTGGTAGAATTAAGATATGTAATGAAATAGTACGAATAAAACTTTTTTTTTCACCGTAGTGTGCGCTGGTCAGGCCCTATCCCCCGAAGCCCCTATACATTCGGGAGGGCGCGCCAGCATTATCGACCAAAGACCACTCCCCACACCGTGGGGTAAGTGATCATTTGGTCCGAGAATAATGTGCCCTGAGCAAACACAGTGAGCCAAGAATGACAGCCTTCTGCATCTGTGCGGCTAAGATTTCTGCCTTAGTGCGGCAAGCCGGTATGATTTCAAGATTCTAGAGTAGAGAGGACATCATTCCACCAAGGACTTCAATAATCAGAACAACCATCTTGACAGAGTGATCTGGATAGAGTCTGCGGAGTTCGAAGAGAAAATCTCGATATTTTATCCGTTTTTCCTTCTCTTTTCAAACGATATTCGTCTCGCCAGGAGCTGAAAACTCAACGACAAATATCGTTTTGCTCTGGTGATCGAGAAGGACTTAGGCTTATTAGCTTGTATGAGCCTGAGGGTGGAGAACGAATTGTTCCAATGAATTTGGTACTTCTCGTTCCGGATTCAATATCCCCCGGAGCGTAGGGCAACACCGGTGTCTCGTCAATACCGTAAGAGTGCCGTAGATGGTAATATAGCATCGATGGATATAGGCCGAGACCGCATATGCTGGACATGCTGATAGCAAGTGCATTAGGGTCTCGGGCGCCTCGCGGCAGGCCCTGCACCTTCTGTCAGGAACCTCTATATCCATCACGCGACTGCGGTAGACTAAGGTGTTGAAGACACCATCCTGGCAAGCCATGATGAACCCCTCAGTATCCGACTTCAGCCCACTCGACCTGAGAAAAGCAAACGTCAGGCGCTTTAATAAGCGCCTGATTATTATTATTATTATTATAATAGCTTTATTATGTAAACTCGTTATTGGTTTCATAGTTGTATTTGAAGCAGTTCCTCATATACTAATTAAATACTGTAATTTCGAGTTTGAGAAATTTTCCAGATCAATAACCTTGGAATGTATTCTTCTTGACGTTATATTGATTTTTTTGCTATAATAAAATTTCCGTTCATATCGAGAATTAACCAGTAATGGAAGATGCTGGTCCCACCCGGCATCGCCCAGTGAGATACAATCGCAACGACTTAGGCAGCGTGAAGTTGCTTTCGGGCCAACGTTTGGTTGCCGCTGTTTCCGGTTTCAAGGGTGGGAATATAAGGAAAAATGCATGATGGCCATCCTAGGGTCAAAATACTCCGGAGGTAAAATAGCTCTCCGATCGGATCTCCGGATGGGGGCTGATTTAAGAGCATCATCCTTCAGAAGTTATTCGAAATCCACCATTTCTGACAGTCAGCAAGATCTACCTAACATTCATCAATCCACAGGGAAATAAATTTATGGTAACTGCAGTTGCTAAGAGGCCCACTATAGCAACTTCAAAATCGATTTCTGCAACATCAGAGGACTCAACTCGAATATAAAATCAGTGCACCAACATCTGCAATCAAATAGTCCTCATATTCTTGCACTCACAGAAACCAAAGTCAGTGCTTCAACAAACACCGTCAATTTTCTACATCCCGGCTATGATTTCCACTCCCGATTCAGACGTAACCTTGGAATATCTCTTTTTATCAGAAGCGATCTCTAATGTCAACGAGAGGAAATGCTGGAACCCCGAAACTTTGATATTATGTGGTTCAAAATAATATCACAGAAGATCACCTTTTCATGTGCTGCCTTTATCGTCCACCAAGCGATACACAATAGCATTCTCTTCACTTGCAAACGCCATTGACTTTCTGCAAATCAATCATGCCAGTGCCGAAATTTCAATTTTCGGTGACTTCAATGTCCACAAAATCGAATGGCTCAAATTTTCAAATGTCAACGACGAACAAGGTCGCGAAGCTGAGGCAATAAGCAGCGGACTTACTCAGATTATAAATGAGCCAACCACGATGCCTGACCTTGATGGAGAATATGCTAGTCTTCTACATCTATACCTAACAACCAATCCAGAAATTTACACGGTCTCCATTGGGATCTTCTGACCACAAACTCATTTCAGTGTTGAGTGAAGTACCTATAAATGTTGGGGAACAATCTAAGCCGCACAAAGTTTGGCATTACAGATCAGCTGAATGGGAGAATCTTCAAGACCATTTCTGAAATTTCACATGGTTAGATGTTTGTTTCAGCTCTAAAGAACTATCAACTTGTGCTTCTGAAGTCACGGCAGTTATTCTATCATCCATGGATGCATATATTTCATTTTCAATGAAACGACCTTCTACGGCAAATCTTGGTTCAACAAAATTTCTCTCGCCTACTGGCAGTGGCGCAACAATCCAAGTGCCGCAAACCAAACTAGGTTTGTTAATGCTCAAAACAGTTGCAAACTTAGGATGAATCAGAGAGTCAGGGATGAACTGATTGCCAATCCTAACGGGTCTAGATCCTTCTGGTCGGTAGCTAAAGCTGTTAATCAGAACTTTACAAAATCCACAATTCCACCACTTACACAAGCGGATAGTTCACTTGCAACAAAAGCTATAGAAAAAGCAAACCTTCTAGCTGAACAATTTGCGTCCCACTCTACAGTCGATTTTCTGGCAAAGGCACCACCCACTATTCCTACACTAGAATCCACAATGCCGGAAATTACTTTTCGACAGCATCTAGTCAGGCGAATTTTGAAACAGCTCAATATCAACAACGCGTCTGGCCCTGATGAAGTGCCCGTCATCGTACTGAAAAAGTGCGCAAAGGAACTCGCTATCGGGGTCGTCCAATCAAGTGATATATTTAGTAACTTTTTAACCCCCTCTGGTGATGCTTGGTGATGTTGTGAACTACCCTCCCTCTAGTCAAAATCACATGTATTTTTTTGATGAAAATATTCAAAATATCTTCAAGTGCATAAAACAAAGAATATATTCAATATTGTAGAATAGAGTAAAGTATTTTATTTGACCATTTTACATACAATAGTACATTTATGGCAAATGACAAGTACATTGTCCTCAGGCCACGAAGTATCGAGACTTTCTTCAAAACTAATAAGTGGCTAAGGCAGTATAGGATATAGGTCATAAGGCAATTTGTCAATAACTTTTATTTGTAAATACACGTGATTATTTCGCTACATCCCCCCTCATCCGTGGTGATATTTCGATAGTTTTTTTCGATTTCGTGTCCTGCCTCAAGGTAGATTCTGTATAGAGCTGAGATTGTTGGTTTGTTCCGGAATGAGAGTTTGTGGTATCCTAATCTGACCGACAATTAGACCAATGTCAAAATTGCAGAAAACTCAAATGTGTGTTCAAAATAAGAAAAAGGAAATATTTTGGTTGAAGTTCTCAAAAATTCAATAATAACAAGTTGATTTCAAGTTAGCGAGACTATGAATGTTTTGAAAACAAAAGTTAAATCAAATATTTTCCTCCGCAACTAATTAGCGGATAAATATATCAAACCAATGTTATAGTCAAAGTTCTGGAAAACTTAATAATAAAAAAGTCGTATTGCCTACTTGACGTCAAGTTAGCGAGACACCATGTATTAAAAAAAAAATTATCCGCTACTAATTAGCGACTAAATATAACAAGCCAATGAACTAGTCAAAGTTCTGGAAAACTTTATAATAAAAAAGTGGTATCGCTAACTTGATATCAAGTTAGCGAGACAACATGTATTTTTTTAAAAAAAGGGGCGAAAAAATATTTTCTTCAACAACAAATTAGCGAATAAATAGCGGCAAATTGTGAAATCATTCGTTTTGCAAATTTCGAAAAGTGTCTTGTCAATTGATATACATGTTAAAATGGACACTAATATGTCTTGGCCCAATCATGTCGCTGGAATTGCAAAGGCTGCTTCTCAAAAGCTTGAAACACTGTTCCGAACTAGGAAACTGTTCACACCTCAGCAACTTTTGATGCAGTATAAATCTCAGATCAGACTTTCTTTAGAGTATTATTCTCATGCATGGAGCACCGCCCTTAAGCATACCTTGAAGCTGCTGGATTCCATCCAGAAAAGAGCCAACCGCTTGATCAGAGACGCAAACATCACTTGCAACTTTGATAGTCTGGAATATCGAAGAAAGGTTAGAGATTTGTCTCTCTTCTATACACTGTGTCCGTAAAGTATGGAACAAATTCATTTTTAGCTAAACAGGTCATTTTAAGAAATAATCCTGAAACACGTCGATTTTTTATGTTAATTTACCGTATTTTAAAATAATAATCTAATATACAGGGTGAATTACGTTCGAGTAATGACGTCACCGTCATTTTTTTTAAATGGAACACCCCCATTTTGTCTCAATTTTCGGATTACTCTAGCTGAGCTGATTCCAAAAATGTATCACATGTTGATTCCAATTGGTACAGGGTGGACAAAAATACAGTAGTTGTGTGTGTGCTAATAAAGTAACGCGTAACATTCTTTATTAGGTAAATTAACAATATTATCAAAAATACTTTTTGTCTAGCGGACAGAATATGCTGGAATACATGACTTTATATTAAATGTTCGAACTGCAGCCCTTGCTGTATTTGATAGTAACCCAAACGGTGTACAAATTCTTGTTGAACCTTGTGTATGGTTTCTTGCGTAATATTGTTTATTTCTGTTCGAATTTTCACTTGTACATCTTCAATATTTGCTGGTTTCTTTTTATAAATAACATTCTTCAGATGGCCCCACAGAAAATAATCCAAAGGATTTAAATCTGGTGACCTCGCTGGCCATTCAGTGGGTCCACGTCTACCAATCCACTTGTTCGGAAAAATGTCATCTGCGTACCTTCTAACATCTACAGCATAATGTGGAGGTGCACCATCCTGTTGAAACCATAAACTTTCATCAAAACCTCCAGGATTACGTCTGCTGGGAAATAAATTACGTAAAGTAGGTACGAGATACCCCCTTAAAAACTCAAGGTACTTTGCCCCGTTTAAATTACCTTCGATAAAGTAGGGTCCAATGATTCGATTTCGTACAATTCCAGCCCATACATTTACCTTTTGAGGGTATTGTGTATGATGCTCACGCATCCAGTGGGGGTTTTCTTTTGCCCAGTATCTACAATTCTGACGGTTAACCTCACCATTCAACGTGAAAGTGGACTCATCAGAAAAAATAATGTTTTGTATCAAGAGAGGGTCTCGGTGACATTTATCCATCATTTCTTCGCAAAATTGGAGTCGTCTATCGCGATCATCTTCGTTTAATTCTTGCACAAGTTTGATTTTATAAGGATGCCATTTTTCAAGCTTCAATAGTTTGTGTACCGTTGTTTTGCCAACACCGATTTCGCGACTAACTTTACGAACAGAAGTGTGCACATCTTCTTCAAAACTCAGTAAAACATCTAATGCTGTATCAGCATTTGCAGGGGGACGACCTGATTTGCATACATTTGCAACCGTACCAGTTTCTCGAAATTTCGTTTCCAGTTTACTGACTGTTGAACGCGTTATAGGTCTTTCTGGATATTTATCATTAAACAAATTGCACATTGCAAATTCTTTGTTTTACACTTAACTCCATTTCTACTTCCAATTAAATCTAAGCAATCATTCGAATATTCACGAATACCAAAAATATTGTAGTACTAAACTGTCACTGAACATCAATAAATTACTAAACAAATAATGATATTTCACAAAAAACTAGACGACTATGTTTTTTATAAATGTAGATAAGAAATAATTTCTTTCATATTCTGTCTGCTAGACCACAAGTACCAAACATGTTTGGAAACAGCTCATTTTTATTACTCTAAACATGTAGCAAACTACGGGGTGTTACATTTGAACCAATTGCCGCTAGACAATAAGTATTTTTAATAATATTGTTAATTTACCTAATAAAGAATGTTACGCGTTACTTTATTAGCACACACACAACTACTGTATTTTTGTCCACCCTGTACCAATTGGAATCAACATGTGATACATTTTTGGAATCAGCTCAGCTAGAGTAATCCGAAAATTGAGACAAAATGGGGGTGTTCTATTTAAAAAAAATGACAGTGACGTCATTACTCGAATGTAATTCACCCTGTATATTAGATTATTATTTTAAAATACGGTAAATTAACATCAAAAATCGACGTGTTTCAGGATTATTTCTTAAAATGACCTGTTTAGCTAAAAATGAATTTGTTCCATACTTTACGGACACAGTGTATATACTTCCACGGGAAGTGTTCAAGTGACTTGGCACATTCGGTTCCACCAAGAGCGGTACATATCAGAAATAGGCGACGAACTGTGGCTGCTCATCGTTTTGAGGTTCGTTTTCAGTACACCTCGAACTTCATTGATCAAGAACTCTTTCATTTGGAGAAATGTGTTATGTGGAATGAACTTCCTGAAAACGTTTTTCCAAATTAATTTAATCTCCAGCGATTCAAATCCAACTTGAATTGCTACTTTCGCACAGGTATCGCTCTTAGAACGCTTTGAGGATTTTCCTGTAGTGCTTGTGTTTTCGACGCACGTTTCACCAACCATATTGAAGTCTTCAGGAGATGAAGAAAATGAAGAACATTGCATTTCTGGTGATTAGAAAAAGTGACTTGTTTGAAGAGATTGTCAAGAAATATCCACAATGAAACCCTTCCTTACTTATAATACAACACCAACAATTATTTCGAACTATACACTCACCCTGCTCTCGTCGAGCCAGTAAATATAACCGTCGCCCGTAGTGAATTCAAATTAATGGATTTTGGGGGAATGGCTCTTTTTTCGGGAGTCTAAGGATTTTCCCGACACCCACGTCTTACGTAATCATCCTCTGTGCCCTGGATGTCTGCCAGTTCAATCCAGGGATTCCATATCTGACAATCTCAATTGCAAAACTCAGCAATACATGACGTAATCCGGCAATTTCAATTTCGGGCGAGCGAACGTGGAAATTTTGAATTATCGACGTGTAAACAGATTTTGCGAATGTGGCATCAGCTCAATATTTATATTTGGATTCAAATATCAGACGAATGTCCAGGCTATTCATGTTGTACAGAGTGTGCCAAATTGGACACTTTTGAAGAGAAACTCCTGTTTTCAAACTAGATAGATGAAAACTGATGGCTGTGTCTGAGGGTCAAATTTTACGACAAACCTAATGATGAAAACCGCATATCGATATCTATCATCGTTTCTGAGTAACGGCATGTTTTTTGAAAATGTACATTTGTGAAAAATTGCTATAATTTTTTTTTGTCAAACATTTTTTGTTTCAGAGAAAACATTTCCAAAGCACGTAGAATTCAAAGGTGGGCAGTAAAAATGAGTGAAAAACAATGAATTGAACATATAAATTGACGAAAAAGTTAAACAGTTTGAGTAGAGCCTTGATGATGATGACACGACCAGCTGTCGAAAGCGCTCGCATATAATGCATATGATAAATAGAAGTTATAAAGCTTCAAATCCTCTTTGTGACATATATTAATATATGTCACAAATATATACACAGGGTGTATATCTGTATATATTTGAAAAAAATAAGTTTTGTACACCAGTAAATTCTACCTAAAAACTAATCTGGAAATGAATTCAGAGGTACCTACATGAAATTTTCGACAGGAAAAAGGTTACAGCAACTTTTCGAAAAAGCACATTTTCGACAAGGAACGATGGAGCTACTATACAGGGTGGATCATCGGGAATTCAAAATTACATGCCAACGACAGGGTGCCAGTTATTTTTATCAAGTAGTTTTCTTGGTTTTTCACATGTCGAACGATGCCCAACAGGCTGACACAGCCGTCTACCGGTGGCTCATAAATTGAAATATGTCTGTCTGTTCTGTCTGTTTAAAATATGTTTTTCCGTTAACCAGCTGTCGCACCCCTACGAACGGCAACCCTCAGAAGTAGAAACTTGTGCGAGCTAAGGATTGACGAGGTCTTACCTTTTAACATGTGATTCCAACACGGAAATAGTGCTTATCTATTTATCTTTTGTTTCCCGTGAATTACTTTTCTTCCAGCTTAACTGCATTAAACTTTCTCGATTTCATATCATTTCTAGAAACATGTGGATAGCTTCTCAAATTTCTGCTACCGCAGTTGTCGGTTTTAGATTGGTCAACCCAACAACTCCGTCATTTAAACTTGACAAGCTAACTTGGGTATCACACCAATAGATGGTTCCACTTATATCTCGCTTGCGTTTCCTCAGTTATTTTTATCAAGTACCTACTATTCTTGGTTTTTCACATATTGTCTTCAATCAAGAACCGCCTGCCCAGTACTGACGATGCCCAACAGGCTGAAACAGCTGTATTGGAGTAGATTCATAGGAATAAAAACAGTCGTCAGTCGTATGCCATGAATCTTTCACAAAAAAAACAAAAATGGTATGTTAACACGTTTTATTTAAAAAATATTTTTCTTCAAATATTACTCATTTCAGTTCTTGTCTCAATTTTTCCAGTAGATACTTTCGTATGCTGAACATTGAATTTTGAATCACCCCATACCAACATGTAAACTCACCCCAAAGAAAGATATAAACTTTATTCAGCCATTAACTGAACCAAATCACTCCAGTGAATGGCATTTTTTTCTAGCAAGACCGCCCTTTGACCACGGCGGGGAATTTTATTTTAAATGAGAAAAGTTTGGAAAGTTTTAACCTCGAATCCTCTCGTTGAGCGTTTGCTATTCGAATAAAGTGCGTTCCAGATTTAGAGATTGGAATGAAAATGTTTTAAGGAGGTCGAAACTTTGCGCATTGATTACCTGTAAAAAATTCCTGTCCTTGACACTTTCAAACTTCGTTATCGTAACCGGAGGACTTCAACACAATTGCAAGGTGGATGATTCTTAACATGCTGTATCTTCTTCTATGTTAGTTCAATTGTTTCATGAAACATAGGACATATTGGTGTCCATTTCAACCCCCAACAAACTTATCGAAACAGAAAGAGGAATTGTCTAACCTGTCTTAATTATATCCGGTTCGGGGACATTTATGTTCTTGGAGAAAACCGATGCCTGGGTTTTTGTGGCATTGAAGTGAGGATCACCCCAATTCGAAATCACTTCTAGATCCTCATTAAGATATGCAACCTCCTGCTGCCGGTGAAGATATGCCTCCGTAGCCGATGTCCTGGAATCCAAATGGAATGACGAAACAAGTGTGCTGTCGTCAGCAAAGCAATATATTGGATACTTGATTAATTGAAAGTATACAAGAGATATCCATCGACTGCCACTAGCAGGAAACGTTCTTTTGGGAAGCTGAAGTGCCATACACAGGAATTATCCGACAAGCCATAGCATCGAAGTTTGGACCAGGAAACCCTCATGCCACACGCGGTCAAAAGCCTTAGAAATATCAAGCGCAACAGATCTTGATTCTCCATATTTCTCGATTGCGTTATTCCAAATATGCAACATAGAGGTTGAGAGACGTAAATGTTATCAAAATTTTAACCAGTGAAAAGATAACAGATAAAAGTTTCCGGTATTTTCAAAAATAAATGTATTTTACTGCTGGACAAAAATAATATTTTCTGACAAACCTCGTACACGACTGAAAAAATTTGTTATCTGATGTTTACATTTTAGGTTTTAGACCATGCAGAATGATTTATTAATGATAAGTTTTTTCGTGACATTATAATAAAGAAGTTTTCTATATGGTGCGAACTTAAGTAGACGCACTTCATGTTATTATCAATCAATAAATGCGGTTATTATTACCATTATTATTACTGGTGATCGATGTACCTGTTTGAATCTTTTCAAAGTACATTTTGTTTCATCTGTGCTTTTTTGATAAATTATTGGATTTTTTATTATCGGCAAATTGAATTATGGCATGCCTTGTGTATGTAAATGAGCGAAAATTATAAATTCTAATACGGTGATAAACAGTGTTTGTAGGTTGTTCGATTGCGTTTTGCTGAATTAGTGACTGCAAGCGTGAAATGGTTTCGTGAATATATTGAGTATACACATTAAATGAATTTCCATAGGTTTCAAGAAGAAAATTGCTCTGTTATGGCAAAAATCTACATACTTCAAATGACTTAGAAAAAAGGCAGGAGAGTAACTATTAAGTGAGAGAAAACGATATAGTGTAACCTACCTTCCAACAGTTATATATATATATATATATATATATATATATATATATATATATATATATATATATATATATATATTTGATTGATGCAACTAATTTTCCTTCATTTTGAGTATTTCAATATTAAATTCTACAAAAAGGATTTGAAGATTTATATCTTCTATTAATTATCTGCGAGCGCTTTCGACAGTTGGTAATACTGTCATCTTCAGGCACTCCTCAAACTTTTTGAGGAGTATTAGGGGGCAAAATAGGCTCAAAATTCCTTCAGATTCGTTATCAGGACTACCAACTTACTACGAATACACTTTTTTTCCTGAAAAAATTTCAGTCTTGAAAAATCCGAATTTGTCTCATTTCTTATGGAAGCACCCCCGTATCTTCCGTAATATTCGAGGTGGAACGATGAAACTCTCAGCACTTATGGAAATGCTCAAAATGCACCTACCACCTAAATGGGGCTGGCCAGAGTGATATACACTGTCCGCCACTCGCGATGGAACACCCCATTTTAGGTAAAACATATTACGGCGGCGCAAAATAGTTCGCTTCCAATACCTGAACCCCTTCATTCTATCTGGAGAGTACTCTCAGGTATGAAAGATACAGATGCAGTGAGATGCTATCATCCATTTTAAGGAAAATGTCACAGCACCACATTCTCAGATTTTCGAGATAGTGTGAAGCAGTGTATGAAAAATTATCGATTGCGGCATCTATTATAACTGAAGAAGATTATTCGTAAAACTAATTCTGGTTGCTGAACATCCAAATTCTATCCCAACCAGAAGTGAGAGCTCTCGATTGATGAGCAAAAACTGCAAAAAATGGAAAAAATCTATATTCAAAGGTTCACATCTCGAAAACTGTACAATTCTGAGCTTTGGCTGTGGACACTTTCAATCAGCACATCAAGAACTACAACATATCAAAATTTCGGCAAAATTCAAAGCAAGCCATTTCTCATAAGAAATATACGGGGTCCTTTATCAAAATATTGAGGAAACATTTTACCATCCGAAACAAAATTAATCTTCATACTCATTGCAACACCGAAATAACTATTAATTTTTAAAGAAAAAATCGCACTCGGTGAACAGGTAGAATTTAGATTATTTTACCTACTTGCTGAATTGCTGTCTGAAATCATTTGAAGGGATTGAATTACATCAGTTTCATTGAATCATGCGGTGCCCTGAAATCACCAAGGAAAACAGTTGCTCATTGATATTTACTGTCAACCTAACAATATTGTTGAAAGATCTTGTTGTATTAACCCCCAGACCAGTTTTCATTGCGTTTGTTGTTTCTAGTATTGTTGTTCCTTGAATCATCGTTGTTCCTGTTGTTTCTGCCGTGTTTTTGTTCCCATTGTTTTTATTGTTCCTGTATTTGTGTTGGATATTGTTCCTGTGTTCCAGTTGTTTTCTGTTTGTGAGTTTCTGTTCATATTTTAATATTTCTGAAGTTTCCATTTTAACTGATATCAGCTCATTTTGATTGACAAAGTTCAACATGGCACGTCTGTCACTTCAAGCAAAAATTGAAATTGTTTTAATTGTTGGTGAAGGGGTGAGGTCTTATCGTGAAGGGGTCGCTGAATTTAATAGAAGACACTCGCTAGAGGTAGCTGTACACCTTGGAAATGTACATAAAATATATAATCTATTCGTGAGCACCGGCCAAGTAACAAAGGACAGAAAAATTGTAAAACATCATATTGATGATGATAAGATATTAGCGGCTCATCAAGCTGATCCTAGAATTAGTTTGAGAAACTTATCGCTTCAACTCAATATGAGCCGCAGTAAAATATGGAGGTGTTTAAAGAGGCATAAAATGCATGCGTTCAAATCCAAATTTTTACATACTTTGCACGAAGGAGATGAAATCCGCCGTATGGAGTATTGTTTTTGAATGCAGGGAAATTATCTCAATGACAGGATTTTTTTAAAGTATATCTTATACAGTGATGAGGCTACCTTTACCACGAATGGTGTTGTATATTCCCAGAACATGAGGTTTTGGGCTGAACAAAATCCAAATTGGGTGGTAAATTGTAGAGACCAAATATCTCAGAAAGTTAATGTGTGGTGTGGTATCCTGAACGAAAATATTATTGGGCCATTTTTTTTCGATCAAAATTTAAACGGACAACTATTCGTTGATTTTCTCGAAAATGCATTTTCCGATGTGTTGGAAGAACTACCTTTGGATGTGAGACACAGCATGATTTTTCAGTTAGATGGTTCACTACTTCACAATAGTGGTATAACAAGGATTTGGTTGCATAGGAATCTACCTATGAAATGGATAGGACCCAATAGCCCTCTCGTAGTATGGCCACCACGATCCCCAGATTTAACTCCACTGGATTTTTATTTATGGAAAAACTTGAAAAATGAAGTTTATAACGATAGGCCAACAAATAAGGAAGATCTCCGTGCAAGAATTATACAAGCGTGTAGAGAAATCACACCTAGAGAACTGAGAAGAGTTGGAGGAAATAATAGAAGGCGCATAGAAAAATGTGTTCGATTGGAGGGAAATTTCATAAAAATCACGAAAATATAAAATTGTTAACAGTTACATCATTTGAAATTTATTGTTTTGTTTTTAAATTGAAAATGTGATTTTGAAAGTAGTACTTCGAAAGAATTTTGAACTACATAACATTTTTCGCCACAAAATATCCTTGTTTTTTTTTTAAATAATGGGAAAATGAGAATATGAACTAACATTAACCATCCTAAAACCTCATTGATTACATGTTTCCGTTCCTCTTACAAAATTACCATTTTCTCTCTTTTTGAGAAGGAATAACTTTCCTGACAACAAAATAAAAAATAAATTATTTATGTGAAAACAAAAATCGAGTTTCTTTTAAACAATTTCGTTCATGTTTTGATGTCAAAACCAAAAAAAAATCTACTTAAATTATTACGGAATTATTCCATGAGAAGTGAAACAAATGCGGATTTTTCAGGACTGAAATTTTTTCAAGAAAAAAGTGGAATCGTAGTAAGTCGGTAGTCCTGATCACGACTCTGGAGGAATTTTGAGCCTATTTTGCCCTCTAATATGTTTTACCGTAAAAATGAGGTGTTCCATCGCGAGTGGCGGACAGTGTATATCACTTTGGTCAACCCCATTCAGGTGGTAGGTGCATTTTGAGAATTTCCATCAGTCCAGAGAGTTTCATCGTTCTACCTCGAATATTACGGAAGATATGGGGGTGTTTCCATGAGAAGTGAGACACACTGTATATAACTATAGATTATTTTTGAGTTGGGTATTTCAGTCAATCTCTGCGGGCTATGAAAACACTATTTTTTGCTATTCAAGCTTTCGGAAATTTTTTTTTTCCTTTATCAAGAATATCTACAAAATAAAGATCATGCAAACATTATGTAGTAATAGATAATAGGTATGTTACAAAAGACTCACAAAAGTTAGTTTGAAATATAAAAAAAGGCATATAAATCCAAACATTAAAATGAAAAGTCAAATGCAAAATTTGACGTTGAAAATTTTGTTACAGCACCAGAGAAAATGTGATTATCTATCTGTACATACAGTTCTGATTTTTTGTTTAAATGTTTAAATTATTGTTATTTTTACTTATGTGTACCATTTCTAAAAAAAGCTTTTTGACTTTATTATTTTCAACGGTTAAAATTTTAGTATTTTCATAATCCATAATTATCTGAAGAGATTACATGTTCAGCTAGTCCACAAGAACGTTTGCTAAGTGCAGTCACTTTTATGTGAGGTGATTCTTCCAGATAGATTACGACTGGTCTGACCAATGTAAATTGAATTACAAATTCAATTAAAATTGTTTGCATGATCTTTATTTTGTAAATATTCTTGATAAAGGAAAAAAGTAAATTTCCGAAAGCTTGAATAGCAAAAAATAGTGTTTCCATAGCCCGCAGAGATTGACTGAAATACCCAACTCGAAAATATTCTATAGTTATATAACAGCCAGTCAACTAAACTTGACCTTGAGAGTGCTTTCGACAGCTGGTCGTGCTGTCATCATCTAGGCTCAACTCAAACTTTGACTTTTGAATGCTTTAGACTCTTTAGAGAGTCTGAAAAACCAGGAAGATTTTATGGTGTAGGTTTTAATATTACCAAGATCATAAACTGGTTTTCTCGAGACTACAATTCTCCAAAGGCAGATCTCATTTACAGAAGCAATTACGTCTGAATGAGGGTGAGGGGTAATAAAATGTTTATTGGGAAATAATGCGAGAGGAAAGCTAATTTATGGCCATGTTTACTCTATTTTAGAGAGCAGAAACAATTCGTACAAAATTACGAAGTTCCACGATCGAATAAATCAGTATCTTTCATCTGATAAATGCAGCCAATTATGCGAGAAATAAAAGCGATCCAATATTGCCTAGAAGGAAAACGAAATAGCAATGAAATATTCTGACAACCCAGTAAGAAAACGGATTTGCCGTACAAATAGGATTCGCTAGCTGTAGCGTGTTCGTTGCGAATAAATAACAGTTTTGATCCCTGAATCGCATAGACCATACCGTTGGGGAAAATACGACTTGAAAGCAAAATATACAAAAGAAACAAAAGTGTTCTGTTCGTCATCCCAGTTTTAGGTATGGGATGTATCATTCAGTTTTTTGTGATCTCATTTCACAGTATCAAAGTATAAACCTTGGTATATCTCGGGGATTATACTATAATCATTGGAGCGATAGGTACTACTGTTATATATTTCTTTATCATATTCAACTTCGAAAGCACCGTAACAAATCACTGATAAATAAGTGTATAAAAATTCAAAAAGACTATTTGCCATGGAGAAAACATATCCAGATATCCATTCTATATATAGCACACAGAGGGGTATTTGACCCAAAAAGCTGGTCAAAATTATTTCACATCATGTTTTGCTTTATTTTGGTTCGATTAGGTGAGTAATTAATCACAATATTTTGGGTATTCAGACTGAATAATACACTGTGTCCAAGATACGAATGAAGAGCATCAGGATATCGGAAACGGTAAGTGATAAGGGGTCGATTGAATTAGAGAAAAGTAGCGCATTTATGTGACTAATAGTATGCCGTTCAGAAAGTTGTAATATTCCGAGTAGTTTCGGAGATATCCGAGAAAAACCGAAATTTGAGAATTTCGTTTAAATTTTTTCCTAGCTTTATTTTCAAACGAAATGTAAAACAAATAGCACTTTGTCATGGCCACTTTTTAAGGACTACACGAAAACGTAAGCACAATTTTTCTGCGACGTTTCGTCTTTTAGTACACATCATCAACTTTGTATTTTTATATGGGCCAAAACTAAAATATACCCTGTATTCGACTCCATTTTTCATTGTGAATACAGCAACATATCACACAATATGATTTCGTAACTATTTCTCGCGCAAAATGAAAAGTGAATATTTAACCTGCTTTTCTTCAATTTTAGCGCTGGAAAAAATTACACATCATGCTGTCATAATAATACTGTTGTTTGGTAAAATATTTAACATATCACCGTTCCTACTTTTACATCTCGTTAACTACCTAATTTGAGTTAAAAATGGAAAATGGCAGCTTTTTGAATACTGAAAAATTTGATATGTTGTCATGTCATGCCATGCCAAAGAAATTGTGTTCATGCTGAACGTGCGTACTCTAATAAGTATCCAGAGAGGCGACAACCTGGTAAATCAATATTTAGACGTTTAGTTCTTAATTTAAAAGAATACGGATCATTTAAAAAAAAATACCTGTGGTTTCCCGACAAAAGCAATCTAATGAAGAAAGTCAGCGTGATGTGTTACAGGCCGTTGTTGAAAACCCTGAGATATCCATTCGCACCATTGAACATAATACCGAAGTGGCCAAATCCACCGCTTACTTCATTTCAAGAAAAAATAAATATCATCCATAAAAATTTTGGATTAGTCATGGACTCAGACTAGATGACGATGCGAAGCGAACAACCTTTTGTGAATGGTACACTAGAAAATGCCAAGACGATGAAAATGTCCCTTTCAAAATAATTTGGTCTGATGAAACTAAGATCACCAACAATGGCATTATTAATAGGCGGACTGTTCATTATTGGTCACAACAAAATCCGCGTATACACAAAGTGTCCAGTCATCAACATCGTTTCGATTTTAACATGTGGGTTAGGATTCTCAGTACGAATGTAATTGCGCCTTTTATCTATCAAAACAATTTAACAAAAGAGCGATAAATAAATTTGCTAGTGAGTGATTTAGAAGACGCTCTAGATAATTTGCCTTTAGCGGTTACTCGCAGCTGCTGGTTTCAACAAGATGGTGCTCCAGCACATAACGCTAGAATTGTTTGTGATTATTTGAACCGTCGCTTTCCAGGACAGTGGATTGGTACTCATAGTGATACATCCTGGTCTGCAAGGTCCCCCGACCTAACCCCACTAGATCAAGTGTACTCTCATAATTTTCAAAATCAAGAAGATTTGAGATTGGTTACTGCATCTTTCAACAATATTGTTCCGAATATGTTACCTCAAGTTTTAAATTCGTCTGTGAGACGAGCCTACTTGTGCTTAGAAAATAACGGCGGGTTATTTGAACACTTGTTATACCACGAAATACTGTCAACCACCTTCAAACAAACTTGGTATAAGTTTCAGTTTCGTTCATTTCCTATATTACATATTAGCTCCTTGTTATTAAATTACAATTACATTTTATATACTAAACTTTTGATATTGCGACTCATCTTTGTATTCAACAACGCAAAAAATCCGACAAGTGGTAAAATTTATTATAAATAAGACTGATCAATTTACACATACATCAAAATATAACATTTTTTCCAGGGCGTACTATTTAAATTTGAAAAAAGCAGGTTAAGTAATGACTTTTCATTTTGCGCGAATACAGGGTATACTTTAGTTTCAGCCCACATAAAAATACAAAGTTGATTATGTTTCCTAAGAGACGAAACGTCGCAGATAAATTCTGTCTACGTTATCGTGTAGTCCTTTAAAAGTGGTCATGGCAAAGTGCTATTTGTTTTAAATTTCCTTTGAAAATAAATACGAAATTATGAAATTTCGGTTTTTCTGGGATATCTCGAAACTACTCGGAATATTAAAACTTTCTAAGCGGCATATTATTAGGCACATAAATGCGCTACTTTTCTCTAGTTCAATCGACCCCGTATCACTTACCGTTTCCGATATCCCCTTGCTGTTCTTTCTTATCTTGGACACAGTGTATAATTATTTCTTCAAAAAACACACTTAAAGAAAAATATAAGAATCAATCTGAAGAGTCATCCCATACTCATTCATCTGAGGTATCAAAGGAATTATTTTGCTCTGTCCGGAAATTGGGCACTAGTTGATCATTGTAGAAATTTTTCCAAGGTAGCAACATTTCAAGAGCAGCTAGAGTGGAAAACTTGGACTTCTTTGGAGCCTTTGGTCTTATGCTACTTAAGTATGAATCAGATGTCAAAAGTAGGCGATTGATGACATCCATATTGCATTGTTCCCTAGAAAATTTTCTGGAGTAATGTTGCCAAAATTGTCAGAAATGCTTATTCCGTGCTTCTGATGCCTCTTCTGGAAGACTGCCAATAATTAGGAAAGCTTGTTCAATAATGATTGGACCATGTTGTGATATCTTGTGGATACCAATGATACAAATTTACATAAAGTTGGGCAGTTTCATTACAATATAATGAAAATGTTGCAGTATCGATGTCATGTCTACTAGATATAATTTTCACGATTATTGCGAATCTGCTGGTATTGCAATCATTGCTGAATCCACAGCCTGGCTTGGGAACCTCTACAATGAGAGCAAGCTCATCTTAAACTGGTTTTGAATCAAGTGTTTCCTTTCTTTGCCACTTTTGAAATGGTGTTATATGAAAGGTGGAGAGATGATACAAAGAATCTTATCCTCGCGTGCAAAATAGAAAGATCAAATTCCAAATTGGCTAGTTCTACCGATCTTGTGTTGAATAAATCATTTAATGTTTTCGAAGTAGCTTTGTAGATGTAGCACCTCATATAGTTGATGCAGTTTGAATAGCTGTATTACAAACCTTTACATCAACCATAGTAAATATGATCTTGTGAGTGATATGACCACTGGATGATGAGTGACCTTAGAGACTTCTAAAATGAGTACATTTCTACGGAATTCGGTTGCTTGGAAGCCTAGATAGAGTAGTAGACGAAACGTCAGACATAAAACCTTTCAGTTTATTCACCTATTCATCCAGAAGAGTTGAACAGGTAACAGGTAACTCCTATATTTCATCTTTTCCAATTCCTGTGCATTGATATTTTAAAATATGTTTTCAGATTCTCTCATTCGGCTGAATATCTGCAATTGATCCCAATTTTCTTCGACTTCATTTAGTCAAAGACTTTTGTTCGGCAGAATTTAGAAATGTTAAATCTTTCATGTAAGTACAATAATAATCTTTCGAAAACAAATAAGTAAAAAGCCTTTGGAAGATACTTGTAGTTCAACATGGGAGGTTATGCTATTGAAATTATATATATTTCTAAAACTACGTACTTACCATACACTTACACATTGACTTATTTTAGGTCCTCCAAGGCATACTATGCTGATAAGTTTCATACAGTAAAAACGCGAATGAAATCTA
The DNA here is from genome assembly GCF_025532065.1 of Leptinotarsa decemlineata. Classification (NCBI taxonomy): domain Eukaryota; kingdom Metazoa; phylum Arthropoda; class Insecta; order Coleoptera; family Chrysomelidae; genus Leptinotarsa; species Leptinotarsa decemlineata. The sequence continues at coordinate 4,637,804 of NW_027412578.1, forward strand.
TCCACACTAAAAAGTAACATAACAAGGACAAGAGATGAAACCTAACCTCGAAAAAGTTTGTTCATTATTGAATTTAGTCCTCGACCACGAAAATACTTGTTTATAATCTACTCACGTCGAAGTAATCTTCACAAAAAATGAAGCTGAGTACTAGGCAATATTTCGGTTGAAGTTTAAGCCACTAATTTCGTGTTGTTTTTTATTGGGGACGAACACAAATAACATATTCGAAGGTTTTATTGATGTATTAGTACACTGAGGGACTGCACACCAACGATACACTTTTGAATTCATATTTTATAATAGTTATCACCAAATTCACGGATTAGCTTCTGGTGTTTACATGTACTCTACTCGAACGTGACGTCACAATTGACGCCATAACACTTTGAAGTATTTGGTGCAAGTTATGAACTTATACATCAAGGTGTATTCATATCATACGAAACTTTTGTTTTTTGCGATAAAATTATATACGTTGTAATTATAGTACATTTCCCGCATTATAGAACAGTATTTCAAATTCTGTCATCATGCCTATTCTCTTCGTAGGAACTTACTACTCAAACGCGGTTCAGAAATGTATCCAATTTCACAATATCGTCGTAGACACAATGTCCAAGTATGAACAGAAAAAAGAAGGTATTGAAAAAGTTCGCAAATAACTTTTGGCTTTTTCATAATGAAAATCCAAATAAATTATCCAGGTGGAAACCTTCTACCAATATCACGAAAATTTCGAGAATCAAGGAACTCACCGTGTGGTGGAGCCAGACCGAACGAAAGACAGAAAGTTATATAGACATAGTTTTCCTCGTTTTTCAGAGGAAACGCGCAGTTAATAATGTAGAAGTTGCTCTAAAAGTAACAAAGTGGATTGCCATTTTCTCTTGGAAGATTTGTCATTAGAGTTATTGCTGGAGAAATTTCGTCTTTATTTTATCAAAAAAGTAGAAAAGAATCCACTGGTGTTCAGCATTTTGAGGAGAAAAGTTGACACATTTATTTTCGAACTCATATCTGAAGATTTGTCAGTTCTAGAGCTATAATAACTTCTTTTCCAATTCCAGAACAGATGATTACCTGTGACTTTGAATGCATGGACAACTTCACGAGGTATTTCTTAATAACATAATAGTTGATAACGTATTCAATGTCATTATTTTTGAGTACATTCTGAGCAAAAACTTCATATTAGCATGTGTCGTAAATATCTTAGGTTTTTGATTGTTCATAAGTTAAAACAAAATTTCATTACGCCATATGGTTGTGATTGAACATCGAGAAACAATAGAAATAAACAAATAGCAGGATATAAATTAAATAATATTATATAATATATATATATATATATATATATATATATATATATATATATATATACCTCTGTAAGGTAAAACCAAGAGACTCTTGCAGAGAACTCTTTATTAATAATCAAATATTAACTGTCATTGCACTTCTCATCTTGCAGACAGTATGTATGCTTGGTGAATAAACACAAATCAAGATATAATGTAGCGACCTTACCCTATTCAATTCGAAATACGGAGTTTAGCCTCAGGCTCCCAATTCCCACCTCTAACTCAGTCAAGGATTCAATATTTTACAATGGTACTGAAATGTACAATCATCTGCCAGTCGATGTGAGGTTCTCTAATTTGACAGGCAAGCGTTTTAGAAAGGCTGTAAAGAAATTTTTAGTAGATAAGCCCTATTACAGTCTACAAGAATACTTTGTAGACACATTTTAGCATGTTTATTGTGTATGTTATGGTATGACCATGTATCAAGTGTGGATTTTAGACGAAAAGTTATTTCATAACTTGATTATTTTTTAAGTTTATTCACTAATTTTTTTTTATTATCTTTTCAACTTGATTTTTATTTATATTGATTAGTTATATGTAATTGTCCTTATTGCTTAAGCTTATGTTCGTATTTTACTAGTTAAACGAAATTTCTTTATTATCTACTATGACTTGCGATTTTACTTATATTAATAAGTTATATGAATTGTCCTATTGCTCAAGCTTTGTCAACAAATTACCCTTAAGACAATAAAGCATACTTATTATTATTATTATTATTATATGCGAGCGCTTTCAATCGCTGAACGTTTCATCCTCTTGTTTGTTCTTTTATGCGGTCAGAACGCCTTAGTGCAGGTACTTCAGGTACTGTAGGTGAATTTGCCTGTATTTGGGTTACATTAGTTAATATCCGCACAGAGAGTTCCTTACTCTGTAGAGTCTTTATCACGTTGCCTCACACAGAAAACAGAGTCTCTAATTCTACTGTCATCTCGTCTCAATAGTCTTCCTTTCCATATAGCATATTTTCTATTGAAATACTGTTTGGCAAACTCCACATTATTGTATGCCTTGAGATGCAGTCCAACTTGGATATGTCAAAAGGAGTTACATGAATTCGATTCCACCTTACACCAATATTTAAAAAAAATACCAATAATGAATTCGAAGATATCACTTGGAGTCAAGCTACTCTCCCAGTTAACTCTGGTGGTTTAGGTATTCGATTGGCTACATCCCTCTCACTGCCAGCATTTCTTTCCTCTCATAACAGTTCTCGTCATTTGATCAACTCCATTCTTTCCAAAGAATCTGGTGCCTGGCTGAATGCTCTTCCCGTGGCTTCTTTGGGTACCGTCTTAGATGATGCATCTTTCAGAATTTCGATAGATCTTCGGTTAGGTTCTTCAATTTGGGTGGTTAGTCATAAATGCAGATGTGGATCCACTGTAGAAGAAAATGGTTACCATGGCCTAAGTTGTAAATTTAGTTCTGACAGATTTTCAAAACATCATTCCATTAATGATATTATAAAAAGAGCTCTAGCAACTGCAAAGGTTTTTTCAGTTCTTGAACCCCTTGGTGTTAGTCGAGATGATGGAAAGCGTCAAGACGGGATGAGTGTAATTCCTTGGAAATTTGGAAAACCTCTGGTTTGGGACTTCACCTGCGTGGATACAGTTGCAACTTCACAGCTTGCCGCTACGTCTAATTCCACTGGTGCAGCTGCTATGATTGCAGAAAATGTTTCTTTCCAGCATATTCCTATCCGTGAGAACTTCAGATTTACCATTTCAAACCTTTACGGAAAGAAGAGGTTAATCAAGAAGAAGAACTCAGGTAAAAACCAACAACAATATTTATAGTAGGTAGTAGATAGTGTGTGTAAGGACAGTCTACTTTCGAACACGTACCAAAACATCATTTTACCAGTATGTAGGGAGCATAACGAGTAAGGTCAACCGATTTCCGAACACTTAACAGTAATATCCAGATGATGATAAATGAGACATTGTCGAAACGTCGGTGAGATTGAATATAATAGCACATAACATGGATCAAAACCCGGAAACCAGTTCAGCATATATATAAATATGCATAAATTTTTTTTTCAAGTAATATATCATGGTGACTGATATTTATTAAAAATTTATTGATTTAAAGATAATTTACTGTGATAAAAGTGGTTTTTACATATTACTTTGGGTACTTTTGTAAATTTGAGGTTAGTTGGCGATATGTTACTACTTAATTCACTACGAAAAAGTTACTGTGTTAGCGAAACATGTCGTAATTCATTTTTCAAATAAAGTTTGTGGAGATCAAATCGCAAGGTGTGGTTTTTGAAATTACTATGGATCTTCATCAAATAATGACCGAATCAATCAAAAAATATCATTCAATCACATCATAATTTAAGGTAAGACCTCGTTAGTCCTTAGCTCGTACAAGTTTCTCAACTTCTGAGAGTTGTCGTTCGTATGGGGGCGGCAGCTGATTAACGGAAAAACAGATTTTTTTAAACAGATATTATTATTCAATTTGTAATAAGTGTAAAACTATATATACAACATGACGATAGTATCAAAATAAATTTCAATAAACATCTAGAATACATGAATAAACTTAAACGAATAATCAAATAAATCAGAGCGAAAAATAATTGAAAAAAAACGACGTATTACTTCTTACGTGCGTACATAAGTACATACATTCTTTTTTCCTAATCGTCACACCGTAATGACTTCCTGGACGTTATTCGCCCATTTCGGCTCTATTAATTAGATAGGCCCACTAGAGAATCACGCAACTCTGTAATCTTGAATATGGTTCAGTAACGTACAAAACGAATCTCCTTAATAACATTTGAAGTTGATCGTTGATCGGAATTCGTAGCCCCGAGCAACTCGATCTATTCGCTCTATTTTTCTTCGGGACAATCCAATTTCAGATAATCGCCTCTTAAATTTGAGTAGCGATTGGTATAGTCGAAGTAACTGGTATTGTGCATAACTAAATCGAGCGGTTAAACAAGGAATTCAAATAGTGGAGATAAATTAAGCGTTAGTTGCCAAGTGTTGAATAATAATAATAATAATACGTTTATTATTTACCACAAACCCACAAACAATATTAAGTTTCAATAAAAAAAAAACTAGGTGAATAAAAGGTGAGAGTTCAGTTTTCTTTCAACACCAGGAAGAGAGAAACTGGTCTTCCACTCAGACCCTTACTACAACCTAAACTTAAAACTAAAATACACTTACTGACTAGTATCAGTAAACAAGAAGACGAGGGAAAAGAGAAGGAAAAAAAAAGATAAACGGGAGAGAGAGACAAAATAGGAACCCTTTTCATATCTATCTATCTAAAGGAATATCTGCCCTCACTTGTGAGGGCAGATATTCCTTTAGGTCGCGAAACCGCTAGGTTGCATGACGACGCTGTGAGAATTTAATTTTTTGCTCTAAGTTAGGAGATATTTTCAATTATTTATTCATTTTTATAGTTCACGCAAACATACAGTCATGGATTTTTTCAAAGAGAAACACGACCTACAGTAGTCGGTTATCTTGTACGTATTTATGTAACTAGCAATATTATATGAAAAACTACGTTTGAAAATTTTCTTTCTATGTCGAGGAATGGTGATAAAACAAGTTTGTCGAGTATTTCTATCATGTATGTCTTTTCTATATATGACTTTATCATGGAGATACTTGGGTTGCTTGTATTTCAAAAGTTTGTAGAAGTAGCAAAGGATATGTAATTTACGCCTGTTGGACATATTGAGCCATTCAATTTCTTTAATTTTATGGGAGATTCTTTGCCTGCTTTTTATGCCAAAAATAAGTCTCAAACAGCAGTTCTGGATTTTCTGAATACGCTGACTATCCAAGCCATCTAAACATGGTCCATATACAATATCACAATAGTTGAATTGGGAGATCACTAATTAATCACACAGCATTTTTTTTACATATTGGCCTAAATAGTGTCTATGTGAGTAAATCATCTTCAAGCTAGTGTAACTTCTTTTCAACATGGTATTAACCTGTTCTTTGAATCTCAATTTTTGATCTAGTATCTAACCCAAATTTTTTGCACTCTCACTAAAAGGTATTGTGTCATTTCCCATCCTCAGTATAAATTTATAAGATATGTCATTCCTGACATTGTCATTACAGAACAAAATAGCACATGACTTTTGAGGATTTATTTTGAGTAGATGTTCATCACATATGTCTTTTAAAGATTGTAAGTCAATATTTATTTCTCTGTTAGTTTGCATGACATTATCTGGTTCATAGGTTTTATATATATATATATATATATATATATATATATATATATATATATATATATATATATATATATATATGTGTGTGTGTGTCATCAGCATACATGTGGTAGTTACATTGCTGCAGAGCCTCATGATATGTTGCAGTAAACAAGGTGAACAGAAGTGGACCCAAAATACTACTCTGAGGAACACCGCATGGTACATGAGCAAAATTAATTTTATCAGTGTTTGTCAAATTCAACTTTTTTTTGAAAAAAATTGAAAAAGTGCATTTCTAGATCGAATTTAACGAAAAGTTACTTGAAAAAGTTGTGTCTACGGCAAATTTATATCCATATGCCAAATTTTATGCAACTAGAATAAAGTTAACGTTTTGCTTATTTTTGACAGATATCCCCTTTATTTTAAAAAACAAATTCGGTTAATTGTCATCAATTTATGTATACATAACAAACTCATCATGGAGTTTAACTTTTCTGATACATTTTTACTTATACGGACAATTTTAGAGAGAAATTAAAAATTTGCTATAAAAATTTTAACATGACTGGTGCAAAGTTTCAATCACTCGGCTATTTTCTTGAACAAACCTTTGATTTCGAAAACGCAGAGGCAACTAAAAAAAAATGAAAATAATTTCGATAGAACTATTATTATTATTATAAATTTCAAACAACAATAATATTATAGAAAATACAAATGGGTTCAAAAAATTACTTATTGATCTAAATGAGGTTGTCAAACACTTATAGCCTACATTTCAGTATGTCGTCCTCCAAGTTCAATACAAATTATGGTCCTTCTACTGACATCTGTAACTGCATTTTTAATAAATCGGGGATTTATATTTGCACAGCACTCGCGAATGGTATTTTCCAGATGTTTTATGTCAGTAAATGGTCTACTTCAGTACACTTTTTGTTTCAGGTAACCCCATAAGAAAAAGTCTAAAGGCGTCAAGTCGGGTGATCTAGGTGGCCAATAATGTTCCCAGTTACGTCCAATAACTTTGCCTCTGAACATTTGTTGGAGGGACTGTTTTACAGTAACCGTGTGATGTATAGGTGCGCCATCAAGCTGATACCATACATCGTATTTAATATTTAAAGGCATATTATCTAAAACTTCACTAACCTCATTATTTAAAAGGTTGAGATAACCGACGGATGATAAATTTTCCCTAAAGAAAAATGGCCCAATTATTTGGTCGTTAAGTATCCCACACCATACATTAGTTTTAATTGAATATTGATTACCACATTCAACTGTGAAATTGGGATTTTCTTGGGCCCACCATCGGCAATTTTGAGAACTTACCGTTTCATTTGAAGAGAACGTTCCTCATCTGTCCATAAAATTTTATATGGAAACTTTACATTTTTTTCTCTCTCTCCTTGAAACCAGAATGAAAACCCCAAAAGGACAAAAAAATCTCGTTCTTTTAATGTGTTAATAAATTTTGGCTCGTAAGGCCAAAATTTTTTCTTTAATAAAATTTTTCTAACACTTTCTTTCTTGTAATCGGTATTTTTTATAATATCAATTATGCTCGTTTGCCCGTGTTCAATGTTGAGTTGGGCCTCATATTTACTTGGAGTGTGCTTTTTCTTAAATTGATTTGCTACGGATCCTGTTTCTCTGAATTTCGACATTATCCTTGACACATTAGTATGTTGAACATTTTTTCCTGGATGCCGTTAGCTACTTGCCGGTATGGTGTATTCTCACCACATATTAAAACTATTTCTATTGTTTCCTGAAGAGACAACATTATTGCAACAATGAAATTTGACAAGTAAATCAACAACTTGACACTACCATAGCATGCATTTTGTTTGTCAAGACCTACTTAAAAATTTTATTCAACGTGATTAAACATCCTTACCGCCCTAGTTAGTGTTTATAAATAATCTGTAAATACTGACTATTGAAATTTTAATGTAATTTCAACTCTAGTAATTTTATTAATACTTATTGCAGTTTTTGAGTTGTGTCTGCTTTTTCAAAATTGAAGGTACAGACGTTTATTTAATAAAATAGCCAAGTGATTGAAACTTTGCACCTGTCATGTTAAAATTTTTTATAGCACATTTTTAATTTCTCTCTAAAAAATGTCCGTATGAGTAAAAATGTATCAGAAAAGTTAAACTCCATGATGAGTTTGTTATGTATACATGAATTGATGACAATTAACCGAACTTGTTTTTTAAAATAAAGGGGATATCTGTCAAAAATAAGCAAAACGTTAACTTTATCCTAGTTACATAAAATTTGGCATATGGATATAAAATTGCCGTAGACACAACTTTTTCAAGTAACTTTTTGCTAAATTCGATCTAGAAAAGCACTTTTTCGATTTTTTTCAAAAAAGAAGTTGAATTTGACAAACACTGAACGTCAGTGGGTCGCAGTTGGCCGCATTATTTTAAGTTAAATTTAAAGCACAAACAAATGCCGAAATTAAACTTCATTGAAACTTTTCGAAAAAAAGTTTCCCATATTGTGCGCACTTTAATGGTGACACTGTATAAATTAGTTTGTGATAGTGAAATATTGTTAGAAATAAATTTGTTAAAGACATTAAATTCTTTATTTTGTTACAATATCTATGGTGATGGAAAGCATTTCGGACAAGTTGGTAGATAACGAATACTGTGGTTTAGGGCTCTGATTTCAACCATTCGAGAAAAACAAAAAAAAATGGTGTGGAAGAAAAATTTGTTTTTTTAATTTTCTCCTAATTTGAAACTTATACGAAGTTCGTCATTTGATAGTTACTATCCCACAATACGCATTATGAACGTAAACTTTAATTTACTGAAATTGAAGTAGTCTTACCTTTTGGAGCAAATAAGGCCTATTGCAAAGTTCTTCAGGACTAATATTATTATTGGCACAAGAAGCCTCGATGGGTTCAGCTCTGTTAGCTTGTAAAACCCTCACAGACTGAAGTCTTCTTCTCAAATTTTGGAGTGCACGTGCCTCCTCCCTCTTTCGACTAGGCTGAAAAAAAATATTCATATTTATCAGTAGTGTTGCACAATTTTTCGTACGAAATGATTTGTTTATACAGGATTCACTAAATATGAATTGAAAGGGTTATATTCTTAGGAGTGATTAATTTTTGGAAAGAAAGTTATTGTATCAAGATGGACTAGTAGAAAGCCAAAAACTAGCTTTCCAAAAAACCACTAAATATATTTTCCAATTCAATATTCAATATTTCAGTTCCTCATTCCAAATGAATAGTATCTACAGGTAATGGGGAATGTTCCTCAATTTGGGTTATTACAGCAAATGCAAGTTTGAACAAAATAAAGTTGAGTTTAATTCATGAGTTTTTCAAATTCAATTCGAAAAGTATTCAAATTGATGTTTCAAATGTTGGGTTTTGATTTTTAAAGGGATTTGTTTCTAATTCACATATTGGCAACATTGCCTATATCAAGTTGAAATAATTTATACGTACCTAGATATTCTACTTTAAAAAAGGAAAATTATCTTTATAAATCAACAATTAAGGCAAAATATAAATTATAGTTCAATACCACCTCCACAAGCCATATAAATAACAGTTGTTTTGTTATTCATCAATATAGAGGAAGATAGGTTAGGTGCACAACATGTCATATATCACAGAATGTCTCGAAACTCGGAACATAAGTAATCAGAACAGCACTTCTCTGAAATATGTCATCTTATTTGTCTCATACAGGTAACAGATTCATTGTCCTTTATTAGCTATAACCGATGTTGCCAAATGGTGAAATAGAAACGAATCCCTTTAAATGTTGAATGCATTATTTCATTCCTATTTTTTAAGTATTTAAATAATTTTTTAAAGAAAAACGTTGAAATGATAAGTTTAAAATGCGCTGTTTTATAGCTCTTTTATGAAAACTACTTGATTTTCGTCAGGAGGAACATTTCCCATTGTCAGGAAGTTAATATTCCATAGCAAGACAACTTAAAGAAAGATTCAGTTTTGATTAAAGTTGATAACAGCATTGAATCGAAGAGAATTTTAAATCGTGATTATAACAGAAATTTTAACATCAAAGATAAAATGAATTTTGTTTCGACTTTTGTAATGAATTTCAAAGTATTAGAACATGCGCAAAAGAATGGAATATCCGTGAACAATTTGTTAAGGATAGTCCTTCATGAAAAAATCGAGTGGAGTTGTGTCAGGCGATCTGGGTGGTCATCCAAATAATCTACTACCCCATCATAGCCAGCGATTAGGGTAATTTTGATTTAACCAATTGTTCATGATGCTTTCATTATGTTCAGAACAACCATCTAACTGAAACTATAAATTTCTTGTTTCTGCAAAGGGCCATCACTTTACAAATTTTCGAAAACGCCAAAAGTGAAGTTAATTTCGGGCTAGGATGTTGTAAAGAAGTAGGTAGAAGGAGCACACTTTGAATGCAAGCATTCAAAAATTTTTTAAACGACCAACAAGAAGTTATTCACTCGTCATTGTGAAACTTGTTTCCATAAAAGTCAGTAATTAACATATTGAATAAACTAACTGTTTTACTAGAAGAGATATTGTATTGTAATTGTTTTTTCAACTGTACTTTTATATAAAAGACATTGAAGAATAGTTTTACGTACCGTGTCGCTAAACGCGTCTTAAATAAAATTTAAAATATCATGGATGGTTTTTTTTTTCAACTATTCTTTCAATTCAATAACCTTTTCTTTCTCTTTTATTTTAGGAATCAGTGTAATGGTTTGAATTCTTATTGCAAAATATTTTTTATGTAAAAATGACTTATATAGCACTGACCACTCAGTCTGAAATTGTAATTCATACATTTTGGAATTTAAGAAAAAAGGACAACTTAACTCCACTTTTAATTACAAAATTTTTAAATAGATGGTCGGTAAGTCAGTAGGTAGAAAGGGCGTTGAAAAATTTTATGTGAAATATAGATTTTTCAAAAATAAAAACTGAGTTGTCGAAGGATTTTTTGAAATATTTCACTGTTAAGAAGATGCTGATTGGTTTTCACACTGTATATGTCTGTATGCAGCTATGTGTTTGTTTTTAAATTAAATTTCAGTATTTCAATTCCACTCACTGAAATTCTTCACAAAACAGATTGTTGATTAAAATATAGCCTGTAGCTGGGGCCAACCTCCAGTAACCCTACAAATACTCACTTGGAATGCAGGCGCCGAAGGAAGAACAGCAAACTGGGGTTCAGCTGGTTGCTTGGAGGCGCTCAGCAGCTTCTTGCTGGCCGACTCCCTCGGCTTCTGATACTCCGTCAGCAGCTGGATCCCTGGAATGCTGGGCGGGCAGATGGACGTTTGAGATGCGATCCGCGGCAGCTCCATGCTCCATCGGAGAAGGGCACAGCATCCCGCCGGTGATCACGTCAACGCCGGGGTTGCGAGTAGTCACGGTCGAGGTGGGAAAGGAAACTGGAAAGCGAAAAGCGCCGTGTTGCGTGTTGCGGCAGTCGCAATCGCTGTGAGCGCGCAGCCTTTTGATATCTACGGGGCGGATATTTTTGGAGTGGTAATTTTTGAAATCGAAAAAAATCGGATCCCGGTATTCTTTTTTCTACAAGAAGTTTTCTCAAAAGCATTTGACTGTGTTGATCACCGATACCCAATGCTCAAAGGCACGATATTCTTACAAGTCGAACGTAAATAGTTTTCCCCTTCCCCTAATTTTTGAACGGAACAAGATACCTAGGTCAGACAAAATTCACGTAAAAACATATAATTTACAGTATTTTTTGATAGGAGAAGCGATAGTATTCTTTGAAAGACATTTTTTGTGGGAGACTCGATACTTCTTACCATAAACCTGCGGTATGGGACTTCACTTGCGTTGCCACGATCGCGACTTCCCATCTAGCCGAAAGTTCGAGCTCTGCTGGAACTGCAGCATTGTCTGGCGAAAAATTAAAACGAATAAAATACCAAAATCTTGGTAACAACTATCTGTTCCATCTAGTAGCGGTTGAAACTATTGGTATTTATGGCACGGAGTATCTGTTATTCGTTCATGAACTCGTAAGGAGAATATGCCAAGCAACGAAAGATTACCGTTCTACCTCTTTTTGATAGAAATAGATGAACACTTCAATCTAGCAGACCACTATTATAATCTTCACGCAGTTCACTCTGGTCCTAGCGTTGAATCTGGTCATTATTACGGATTGGTCAAAGACGAAACGAACTGGTTCAAGTTTGACGACAGTCGTGTCACGAAGTGTTCTGGCGATGTATTGAATTCATTGGAGCCTCTGGAGACACCCAACATTTTGTTTTATGAAAGGGAAGACATTGGCAGATCAAGGTCTTCAGATGATGTGGTGCTGCACGTTTTTCCGGGTTTTCCTGCAGCTGAAAAAACAAATGCGCCACTGGAATCAATGAAGTCACCCCGGAGCGCCAATTATTTTTGTTGTTGTTTCATAATTTCATGATTTGTATTACTTTCTTCTTTAATATGTATACTTCTTAGTATTTTTTTGGATATATAACTTTCCACAGTTTAAAAAATAAACGAAGCTAAATCAATAGAGAATATGTTGAAGTGTAATAGAGAGGAAATTGGAAAGTTACTGCGAAATATATAAACCACTGAAGAGTAAAATTAGTCAGTAACTTGTCATATTAAAACAATTTTCCTAAAAATTGAAAAAATTAACTAAAAATGAAACTAAATAATTATACTTGGCTTTCTTTAGTGGTCAACGTTTCTGAAAACGAACTTTGTCCGTTTTCAAAACTTGAAATTCATCTTAATTAAACCCTACGCCTCAAATCTTTTGACATATGTCAAAAGAATAAAATGTCCAGATATATGCGATAGTCTACATGAATACATACATATACCACAGTAAAATAATACAACCAGTAGGCTCTCTTACCACATGATCCAACCGAGTTGCCGGTGACCTTCAACCGCTCTTAAGATGAGATTCTCATCCAACGCGTTCAGTGCTGTAGTATCGAAGGATTCGACGATACCACGGGCATCGGATTAGTTATAGTAAATGGTCGGAAATTGATATTGTGTTTAGTTTATTAGCTGTTGATATTGTTTTTAGTTTTTGTAGTTGGTTATAAGTAATTTACCACAAAATATCCTAAAATCAACTGGTAATGACGTTATAGAATGGTGCGAAACAAAAATGATCACCATCTCATGAAAAAACCAGAAAAGAATTTGCATAGGTATATTCTTTTAGGAGGTAACAAGATAGGTTGAAAACGGAAATAAGAACCTTAACTGAATTCTTGAAAAACATCCAGTATTCGTGTAGACTATCACATATGAAATCTGAACATATCATTCTTTTGACGTATGCCAAAAAAAAATTAGAACTATTTACAATCTGAGGCGAAAGTTTTTAAATGAATTTCAGGTTTTGAAAACGGAAAAAGACCACTAAAAAAATAAGTGTAAATAATAAATTTTTTCAATTTGTAAGCAAAATTGATGAATACAAGTTTAGTTTTGTTTATTTTTCATATTGTGGAAGGTTATATACTCAAAAAACAGTAAGAAAAAATACAATAGCGTCGCCAAAAAGGTGCTTTCAACTGTTTTCAAATATGAAGGGGGGCTTGTGATAACTGGTTCGATAGAGATTTCAATTCTCTATCCAATATTTTTTTATTGTTGGAAATAGAATAAGCCGTTCCCGAGTAATTGGTAGTTTTATATTCGTTTCAAGAATCTGTAAACAAGCTCTAAATATCATAATTTCAAAAAAATACTTATTAGAAAGTCACTCCAGTTCATTCCAATCAATATTCAAAATATTTATCATTTTCTCCCTGACAGTAATGAAGTCTGTTCACAATTTATGAAATGCTACTAGTGTAATATCGTTGCAAGCACCTCTTTTTTCTATCCACGAATTCTGAAATGAATTTCGGTTGTGTATCGTACACTTCAGATGTCCATATTCCTTAGAAAACCTCATTATAAGGTGATCTAGTGGCCTCTTCTGAGGGATCAAGTTTGTCTGTCTACGGGTTTGGAAAATGTTCAAACCCGAATGAGTTTTTAACCAACATTAGGTTCCGGCAAGATGAGGTACCTTTTTATCAAGACGCACTGGTTTGTTAGTGGCTTGATGACAATTATCCACCCCAATGGAAAGGTGAAAGTGGTCCCTTAGAATGACCCGCTTCATTACCCGATATGACGCCCTTAGATTTTTATGAATAAAAGGTGCTACTAACGAAATTATCTCAGAAACATTTCATAATGAATTCGTGAACAAACTTTATTATTACCAGGAAGTGAATGGTGACCAATTTGAACGTTTACAGAAATTAACTAAAGTGAGGATTGAATAATTTTTTTTCTCAAAATTATCATATTCATCATTTGTTTGTAGACCCTTGAAACGAATATAAAACTGATGCTAATTACTCAGGAACGGCTGATCCGGCAGATCAATTACTTATTAAACGAGTTATCACAAGACCTTCTTTGTATTTACAAAAAAGGCAGATCGCCTTCTGGGCGACGAGTATTGCAAAAATATTGTCTTTCATATCAAAACGTACTAAAAATACCTTTTTACGTAAATTTGGTCCAACCTTGATATCTTGTTCCATTCAAAAGTTAGGAAGAGGGGGGCTATTTGCCCGTACTGAAGTCGGAAGGAGTCCTATCTCAATCAGCACACCCATGTTGTGAGAACTTCAAAGTCAATATTCTGATATTTCCTCGAATAGAAGCAATTCTCATTATCGAATAGAAGCAATTCTCATTATCTTTACATACCACCCTTTCACCAAATATGTAACTGAAAATATGTGTTGAAATTTATACCTCTATTTCCAGCGGGATTTTTCCACTTTGTACCATTTCCAGAGGTTTTAAAAAAACTCAAACTTCTTTGTCCAGGCCACATTTCAGCTCTCGCAAGGTTAAATCAAGAATCAATCAGTAATTAAAAATACGAGTTGTTGTTTGAGGAATTTGAGCTGGTATTGACCTCAAATTGTGAACAAATTCCAAATTCAAACGAAATTCCTAAGAGAAATTGCATGTTCCAGAAACCTAAAATAAAGTATCTGTTTCTGCCGGTATCTTTCACATGTTGTTCCAATTTATTGCTAACAGTGGTGCCCCTCAAGGAAGCAATTTAGCACCTCTTTTATTCTTACTCTTCATTAACGACATAGGAAATAATATCTCTAGTAACTTCTTACTCTTTGCAGATGATTTGAAAATCTTTCGTCCCATTACATGAGAGGAGGACTGCTTGATCTTACAAAAAGACCTTGATTTGTACCTTTGGTGTGCCAAAAATAATCTTCCTCTCAACACAAACATAATGTTATTTCTCATGATTACTGCATAAATAACACACCTCTTCAAATAAGCACTCATCAAAGGGATCTTGGTGTCACATTTGACCCTAAACTGAGTTTCTTCATACACTATGACACAATAACATGCTCAGCCAAACGGATGCTAGGTCTCATCTATCATAAGAACGTTCGTAGCATTGAAAGTTTTTTAACTCTTTTCTTTACATGGTCTCCCATATACAATATCCATATAAACAAAATGGAATCCATACAAAGAAGCTTCATGAAATATATTACTTACAAGCTAGGAGTTTACCCTGAACAAGGCATCGACAACAGAATACTATTGAATAAAGTTAATCTATTATCCCTTCAAAACCGAAGAACCTACTACTCTATAATTTTCATTTATAAACTAGTGAATAATCTGATTAACTATCCCGAACTACTCTCCCACTTTAACTTTCATGTTCCACAAATTAATTTAAAAAATTAACTGACTTTTTATCTACCAAATTCTAGAACAAACATATTACTCAAGTTACCAGTTGGTGCAATGAGCAAACTCTACAAGCAACTCTATGAAAATCTCGACATTTATTATGAACCCATTGGTCAAGTTAAGAACCATGTTAAGAAACTTTTACACTTTAGTCAAAATACATGAGCCTAACCTGAAAGTTACTCTACCATGTGAGCTTATTACTACTACTGTAATACAGCCGAATTATGTTTTTTTGTAATACTTATTAGCTCTATGTCTGACTTATGCTTTTTCAATTACTCTCCTAGCTTGCTGCACACAAGTTTTCACCTAATTTTTTATTCAACTCTCTTAAATGTTTCCTTTATTTTTTTGTTTACTCTCTTCAGGTATTTCTAGTTGATAATTTAGTATTCTATGAAAAATATAAATTAAAAGATTCCAAACCATCTTTCAATTTTTATTTTTCAATTTTTGTTAATATTTTTTGATTTTCAGCTTTTATTAATATTTAATTTTTTTATTTTTTTGGTTGTTGCTTGTATGTTATTTCTTTGTAATTTGAGTTTTTTTTTGTTTAATAAAATTGTTATTTTCGGTTAATCTTTTCAAGTTTTTTCAGGGATTTCAAATCAGTTTATATTATATTAGACAATGGAAGTCCGAAGTGATGAAATACACCACGGAACATTGTCAACCACCTTCAAACAAATTAATATGTCTTGTTATTGGGATTTATTTCTGTTTAGACATTGAACAATTTTTTTTTAGATACATCCCCTCTGGGCGACGTGGGGATAGAACTTACGACTTCTCGATCGTCGCACTATCACTGCACCAATTCAGCGGTGATTCTCTATTGATTTAACTTTACTCATTTTTCAGAGTTTCGAAGGTTAAACACCCAAAAAACAGTAAGAAATGTTGGCACCTCTACAAAAAAAGTATTTAAAAGAATATGAGTAGTTACCCTTTTCAATCATTACATGAGCCAGTAGCACTGCAAACTAACTGCAAATCTATTTCAAAATGAAACAGGGTTATTATTCGTGACCTGTTTGCCCCTTATCTTTTATTACAATGTCTATTTCCAGTGAATTTCTGAACTCTTTTTTTTTATTCAACTTAAATCAACTTTTCTTCGCTAGTTAACAAGGCTGATATTCAGAAAGTATTTACAATCTACTTTTTTTGAACCATACTTATTTTTTTATTGTTTCAATAAATATTTTTCAATTATCAATCTATTAACTTATTTGATTACAATACATATATTTTGGTTACTGCTATATAGAAGCATCTGGTTTAGAAGCAGAAATCGCTTAGGCAAAGATGCCTGTATTGCATTATGGCACCCTTCCAGTTGCTTTCAAATTTGTTTTATATGTAAATTTGTTGCGAGTGTAAGAGTACATAATTATTATTACTCTTTATTAGCAAATAATGCTCTTCATAGTACAGTCAGTCACTTATAAAATACAAAAAAATATATATAAAAATAGAGACATGTCACATTTTAAAAACAAGAAACTAGAAAACAAGACGAATTATTGATGACTATTACTTGAAATATATCCACTACATTTTCTTTTGGATGAATTTAATGAATCACAGCTTTTTATATGACTTGGCAATACGAGTCACAATCTATATGTTCTCTGTTGATATAAAAATTTCCTATTCTATTTCTAGTGGAGTGTGTATGAATACTACTTTTATAGGTTAACTGATCACTCATATAATTTGGCAACATATTGTGTTTAATTTTATCCTTTGTTTAGCAGACATAAGAGACAGTGTTTCCAACATGTATTCCACAGATGTGCGTTTATTACAACTTAATATTGCCCTCATGGATCTGTTTTGAAGCTTCTGTAGTCTGTTTAGATTTTCATTGCTCACAAAATAGAGTAATGTACTGCAATAGTCAAAGTGGAGTGCTATTATTGATTTATAAATTGTTAATTTTGCATATTCACTTATTTTATTTTTCAATCTATATAAAAGATGAATTTTCGTGGCTATTTTCTTCTGAATACAACTACAGTGCGCATTGAGGTTGAATTCTTGATCTAATACCATACCCAGATATTTAAAAATTGTTACCCTTTCAACGATGACATTATCAATATAAAGATTCAATGACAGCTGCTCATCTTGCAGTTGTCTTAAACGATACTTGCTACCTATTAACATGCATTTTGTTTTATTAACATTTAACTTGAGGCCGTTGTCACATAACCACTCGTTTATATTTGATAGTTCCTCATTCAAACATTCTGAGATTTCATTAGTTGTCCCAAAACAGTACAACATAGTGTCGTCGGCAGTTTTATCTTACATGTATCAAAATATCATTTATGTACAATCATTTATGTAATCAACCGAAAAAAAAATTGTAATGATGAGGAGAAACCAATGGAGACAACAGGGATTGGTTTTCCTTTTATGCCTTTAGGTGCATCACGGGATCAATAGAATACAAATACCATTACTAAATTTTATCTATAGGAAATTTATCGGAATTTATCAAGGTTTGGTAGTATACATTTTTTCACTTGTATTTTGAAAGTTTTGGGATTTTTTATTTCTCTAAGGTCGGGTGGGATAAGGTTGAAAAATTTTGGACAGTATTGAAACATCGTTCCATGTTTATATTCTTTTCAATGTCCCTTCTGACGATTCAAACATACAAATTTATAGAAAGGACTTCCATGAAAATCAAGCCAAAAATATACTACAAATTACCTAAGGTACATTTTATTTGTCATAGTTAAAAAACTACATTGCCTTATCATGCAAAAGTATACAGTATACAATTTATCTTATTATTATTAGAAATGCACGTCACACTTAAGGAACCATTTTCAGAATTATTTATATCAATGTGATCCTTCACAACAAATATATCATTTACAAATCAAGGCAAACAAACATTCTCCTTTACAAGATATTATCGAATCTATTTTGGAAGTACATATAACTTTAATTTGATTAAATAGTCAATTCATCCAAATATGGGTAAAGAAAGCTATTTAAAAAAGATGCAAAAATCAGTCTAAATAATAATTTTCGTCACCAGTGACTACAATTTTTGAGATCAAAGTATTGCACAAAAGTACTTTTTACAAAAGTGAAAATCGCAGTCTTTTACAAATGAATCTATGATAAATCAGAAATCAAATCTTAGTTGAGAACTTACTTTACCAAATTGTATAGTATAATGAGTTAATATTATTTCTAACAAATCAACAAATACAAATATTTTGCCAAACCTAGAATAAAATGATAAACTTGCAGTTTCTAAAGTAAGATATTGAAAGGTTTTTTCAAATGAAGGACAAAACTGACAATTAAGTCAGTATAATATCCAATTTCAATCTCACCTATTTTATGCACTCGACTGTAGCAAATACCAGTTTTGTACATCTTTATTCTAGGTCTAGGAGAGTCCACAGCATTATCATAATGTCAAAATTAGCTTTAAATTAATCATCAAACGTTCATTGCTTCGAGTATTGTGCCATTCAAGTATTACATAAGCACTAATGGGGGTATTTGCATTACGTATTTTTGATGACATGGGGGGCGGGGGGGTCTAGATGTTGATCACGTCAGCAGTAGTTATTTATTTTTTTTCACACATATGGCAACCCACACATTGTCTATGTTTGAAAAATGAAAAACATATATAGCAATGTTTACGTAAGCATGGGAGGGGGGTGGGTAAGAGCTTTGCTTATTTTTGCTGACAAGTGGGATGGGGGTGAAGAATTGTAATAAATATGCTTACGTAATACTTGAACGGCCCCTATTTTATAAAAATGAGATCTACAGTTATGGCACAAAACATTTGCATATAATTTCATTTCAAGATCATATCTTACTAATAAATAATTTGGATTTCAATATGACACAAGAGCAAGCCTCTTTCAAATGATCATATTTTAGAGACAGAGAGAGAGTGTGTGAGAGTACAACCAAAAATATAATAAAACTAATGTATTTGAAAATTATATGCCAACCTGATTGGTAAACATACACTAGAAGTATTTCCCAGTTCTACTCTTGGGCAAAGTAATTTTCATCTAATACTTGGCCGTGGTACTAATGATTTTGACAATATGCGAACAAGATTCATTCAATATTATATTTTGATAATTAGAACATCTGAAAAAAATTGAGGCTCCTCAGACATTACTTTATTCTGTATTCAAGAAGTCCGTAAAATATGTTCAATTGTTTGATGTCACATGAAAATCCACTTTGACAACATCATAAGTCTTTCACATTAGTAGTCCACACATGATAATATTACCTTATACAATGACTGCTCATACGACCAAGGATTTAACTGCCATCACGACTCCAGAGGCACTGCAGTGATTATGGAAAGGTATCTGAACAAAAATTGGTTGGAGGCAATAATTAGTGAAATACCAAGGTAAAACTAAACATTGAATAGCTCTCTGGAAATATTTCAACATTTCCAAGGATACAAATGATTTCAATACCTTACCCCTTGCCTCCCATGTAGACCTATGACTTTATAAGTACGTGTGACAGATACCCAACAGAAAAACAACTATCCCAGCTTAAGCCACGCAGAAAGCTGAAGTTAAGCCATCAGAAACCTGTGCAACATCTTCCATTTGAAAGATTCGTAGCAAGTAACTTCCTATATATGGAAAGCAGAAATTACATTCATTTGGTCGGGACAACAACAGATAGATTGGTTTTGGAGTACATACCTACAAAGTCATAGGTCCACATGAGAGGCAAGGCGTAAGGTGTTTTTCACCCGAGCTTGGGCATGTCATATGCACCTCTCCGAAATATGTTTATTGTTCTGACTCTCACCCCGGAGTATGTGTTTGTGGAGTTGTTTCCGGAATTTGTCTACAGATGGCGCAGTGGACATCCTACTGAAACAACTGCAAATAGAGCTTATGACTAGTTGGAATTTATTTTGTTTGTTCGGACTCTCCAAACCTGGGTGAAATCACGATGACATTCAGTTTGTTCGGAATACTCAGACGGTTCACTCCGTCTGAAATGTCCTCCCCGACGAGAAGCAAGTACTCCGAAACCGTCTATCGGTGGTCAACCCAGGCAAATGAAATGAATTTCTGCTTTTCATATATAGGAAGTTACTTGCGAAAAATCTTCCAAATGGAAAACGTTGCACACTTGCCTGATAATTTTACTTCAGCTTTCTGCGTGGCATTAACTGGGTTAGTTGTTGTTTTTCTGTCGGGTATCTGCCACATATACCTACAAAGTCGTCGGTGAGAGGCAAGAGATAAGATGTTTTTCACCTGAACTTGGGCATGTCATGTATATACTTTTTTGAAAATTGTAAACAACGTGTTTTTTATCTTTTACGTACACCAACTGCATACTTCTTATAATCTAGAATACTTTTGATATTATAGGCATGAATCTTGATATTAACCAGCAGAACCACTTAGCAATTTGGAAAGTATTTTAAGAATATAATTTTGGGGTAAATCCGTACTTCACTCCCGAATTTTTTGCCCTTCATTTAATGAAGAAATTGCTAGCTTAACATTAAGCTAGCAGAACCCAACTAAAAAAATAATATAAACAAAGTTTTTAAACTTGATAATGGAATAAAACCCGAAACCAGCTGTAAAAATAAAATAACTAGTGGAAATTAGACAAAAGTGTTTTTATTCATTTCATTAAAGCAAATAAACACTAGCATTCATATACATGAATGGATTAACAAGTATGACATCATAATCGATGTCCGATTTTTGTAGTATTTTTTTCATAACTATCAATTTCAAAATGTTTCGAACTCAATTTACTTGTATTTTCCATTTTTCAAGCAGTAGTCACAGAATTGTGCCAGAATAGTAAGCAGGATATCAACAAACTACTTCAGTAACAATGATTTATTCTTCAATGCAGACAAAACAGGACTTATTCTTATTCACAATTGGCAAAACCGAGTGGAAATCATATATTTCATGATGAACAATGTGACCCTAACAAATACTGATCACAATGTATCCTTGGGAATCATTCTAGATGAGTTCCCCAACTGGAAAGCCAATCAATTTCAAAACACAATTCATTCAAGTATATCTCCATGAATTCATAAACAGTTTTAACAGAGTCAATTACCAAATATACAGTTCATTTTTTTAATGTCCCCCCTTTTATTTTTTGAATGAGTCAATTCAAAAAGTTGAAATTTGGGATGATGAAATTAATGCATGAATACTTCATTTCGAAAAAGTTTTAGTAGTTTGTAGTAGTTGTAGTAGTTTGTAGTAGTTGTAGTAGTTTGTAGTAGTTGAAAATATTTTCATTATATTTTAGGGTTGTGAAGAATTAGTCAGGAGCTTCAAAAAGATGTGTCATAAGACCCCATTTCCATTTTCAAATTGTTTAAAAAGAGAATTATGCAAGGTATTTTTTAAGCAGTACAGTGGTCTAACTTTAACATCAGTTTATACTTTTGAACTGTGTATGTATGTGTTCAAAAATAAATCAACTTTTACAACGAATCTAAAACTCCATCAACTTGATACTAGAACCAAAAACCATTTTCATTTGCCCTTAGCTAGATTCAAAGTAACATCATGTGAACTGAAATACATTGGTCCAAAGATATATAACCACCTTCCACTTCATTTAAAGGCCTTGAACTATTTCTCTGTGTTCAAAAAATCATTAAAGAATCATTTATTAAAACATGTGTTATGCTTTGTAAATATTCTTTGATTAACTCGTATTCATCGGAGTTTTAGAGTATGAGCCTGTCTTCTTCTTTTCTTTTCTTTTTGAATTTGTATCTTGCATCGACACATCCTACCTAATTTTATTGTCTGACTGGAAATAATCAATTTTTATTATTATTAAGTCCCTATTAAGAGATGAAACTCGACAAATTGTATCAATAGAGTAAGTTTGTTTTTTGAAAGCATATTTGACTGAGAATCCTATTGCACGCCTACTCTTTTCTCTCTGTCAAATAAAATTTATAAATGAATAAATGAAATCCCTAGTTTCAATGAAAGCTTTCTCTTTGGTTGCTTTTGCTATCTTTACATTAAGCTAACTGAACCATTAGATGAAGTGTAAAAACTTTGGCAACAGAAAATAAAATTAGCCCAAAAATATTCGTTTGAAATTGATTTTGATTCCAAAGTGGTTCTTGTGGATTAACATGAGTATTATCATCTGTCGCTGAAACAAGCTTTCTTGCTATCATCTCACAAAAAAACAAACACCCCATACATACCTTACTGGGTTTGATATGGATATCTATTATTCTGCTTAAAGAAAGAATCCGATTGGATCTACATCAAATGTTGAGGGAATATCGGGGGATTGAATGTGTTGTCTCTGTACTGATGATTGTTCCTTATGTGAGAACTGAGATTTCCAGACTGCACAAAAGCCTTCTCGCAAAAGTGACACTTGAAAGGCTTCTCGTCAGTATGTAGGCGAATATGATTGTTTAGATTTCCAGACTGAGTGAAAGCACGATCGCAATGAGGGCATTTGAATGGTTTTTCACCTGATGACAAAAAAGAGTTTTCCATTACTTTATTTTTGACAAATCCCTAAACAAAATCTATAAAACTCATCAAGTGTCAAGCTTATAAAGTATGCTATTTTGGTGTTTATCAGTGCTCTCTAAATTTGAAATTATTTTCAATTAATAAGTTATTGTGAGATTTTCACAGAACAGTAACAACCGTAACAAGTGGTTCACTACTCCCTCAGACAAATCAAATCATATGACCTTCTACCTACTTCTTTATTAATAATTGTTCCTCTGTTCAGAAATAAACTAATTCAAACAGTATAAAAAATACAAATTCATTGAATGTAATAAACTAATACACATTTCCACATTAGAAAACAGATTTGATAAAGGGGTAGAATGCAATTCTATTTGGTCATTCAGTAAATTTTCAAAATTATTGTACTCATGTCCCACTGCCAAAAGATGATTAGCAAATGTGTAATTGGTTTTGACATTCAAAAATCTATTCCAATGTTCTGTTATTCTTTGGAAAAAGGTTTTCCCCTTTTGGCTAATATAAACTTCTGGACAAGTCAAGTTATATACTCCTGATCTATCCGACACTGAAGTGTTGTCTTTATTGTTTTTGATAAAGTTGTTCAAATTGTTATTTGTGCGGTTAATTACTTATTGGTTATTTGATGTATAGTAGCATAGACCTGGTGAATAACTTTTTCCCGTAGTTACCATTTTTTCACCAGTAAAATGTGAAGAAGAAATAATATTAATGCAAACATGAAATATTTAAAGTCCTCAAGTTGTAAAGACATCTCAAATGCCTTACTTAAAAGAGCTTTTGAAAAACTGCTTACACATCTAGCTTACCTCAAAAATGTATCGATTCAACGAGGAACATTTCTCTTAATGTTATTGTTTCAAATAAACAGGTGATAAAGAAAAAAATAGAGAAGTATGAAGCAATAATTCTATTTTCAAGTATTGGAAAGGTTTTTGAAGCAATTGTGAATAATACACTCTCAAATCAATTGATTAGCAATAGCAGATTATCTGATTGCTGAAAGGGAATCACAAAAACAAGACTACTGCACATTTATGCTGCACCTATGTATGTTTATAAATAATGTTTCAAAAGCACTCAATTGAAAACTCACAGCTTAAGGGATTTTTATAGATTTCTATAAAGCATTTCATGAATTACAAAGATAAAGGGTAAGGGGTGTCGCATATGAGTGGTCTGCCTCACAGAGGTTTGATGTTCATTGATATTCGAGTACCTCAAAGAATCAAACTTATTTATACTTTATCTCAATGATCAAATAATCTGTAAAAATCCTTGAGATAACAGACCTTTGCCGATACCCACCTTCCATTTTTCACTAAAAATAGGTCAAATGTCACAATGAAACAAATGTACACTAGTGTGTGTAAGTGGGTTAACAAGAATAGGTTATGCCTAAATATTGACAAAAACAAATATAACAATGTTTAAAACAAGTCGATCATATCACTTCGAATAACATATTATTTAACTGTGCTAAATGTGTATTTCAACAGTATTGCCATTGGTATATAATGAAATCAATAGCGGGGAAGCCACTGCAGCGGTGGCTGTGTCAATCACAGCATATTGCTTCAGAAACTCACAAGATATGGTTTTAAGGGACAACAGTCATATTTGGATTAGTTCATACCTTTCTGATAGGAAACAATTTGTGAGAATGTCTTCTAACTCTAACCTCAAGGCTCTGTATTAGGGTCCTATACTGTTTCTGTTATATATTAATGACTTAACCAACATATCGATTACAGGAAGCTTGACCATACTTGCTGACGACACATTATTGTAGCATGACAAGGACAAAAACAGATTTCATAACAGAATGTGCCAAGACATGAAAAAAATGAAGAATTGATTTGACTCGAATCTTTCATCATTGAATACCAGCAAAACAAATATATTAGAATTCAAGTGTAATATACCTGATATCCCCTAGACAATAACACAATAAAAAATAACTCCACTTTGAAACTTTTGTGAGTTTATTTAGATGAAAATTTAAAATTCTCTCAGCATATTGCACACATCAACAAAAAACTGACATCAGAATGTTTCACACCTACAAACATTTCAAAGGAACTGGGGTTTGCTGCAGCAAAAGTGGTGTACTATGCCTTGATTGACTCTTATCTAAGGTATAGTATATCTTTTTGGGGTGTTTGCAGTAAACAACTTATGCAGTCGGTTTTTGCCTTGCAGAAAAAAGCCATTAGCTACTTATGTAAAGCGAAACGGTGTGATTCATTTAAAGCCCTTTTTCAAGAACATAGAATCCTTATGGTTATTTCAATATTTTTATTGGAAACTGTATCGATAATACATAAAAATAGGGAGAACTATGAATCTACAGCCACATACCACACAAGGCGGTAAAATGGACTGAATATACCAATCCCGATAACATGTTTTGTTCGAAACTCTTTGATATATCATGGAAACAGGATATATAATAAACTTCTCAATGAAATCAAAGATACTTCTTTTATCATATTCAGAAAAAGTAAAAAATTATTAAGTGATACAGCCTATTATGACCTACAAGAATATTTTGACGATGCCCTGTGATTTATAATGTGTAGAATTTGCGATTTTACTGTGTTTAAAACATATTTTTATTCATTGTCCTAGTTCTTACAATTATACTTCATATCTTATACTTCATGTTTATATTAACATATTTGTAATTCTATTTATGATATTGTGTTTGTAACAAGAATTCTATTCTAAAACAATAAACATATTATCAATCAATCAATGTTAAATCTTACCTGTATGTACCCTCATATGATTGACTAAATTGCAACTTTGAGAAAAAGATTTCTGACATATTTCACAAATGTAGGGTTTATCTCCTGTATGGGTTCTCATGTGGATGGCAAGATTGCTGTGGGTGTTGAAGGTCTTTTGACACAAGGTGCAATATAGACGATCTTCGGGTTCACGTTTTACCATTTCATGCTTGAGTAAGTGCGTCCTCATTCGCCGAAAAAATTTCTTACATATTGGACACTTTTCTAGAGGACTCGATTTTCTTCTGGTATAAGTATCTTCTGCCCTCGAAGCTTCATCTTTAGAAATCAAGCGAACTTTTTCTCGAGGTGACCTGAGAAATTTATAAAAAATAAACAATCCCAATGTTTAGAATTTTTAACAAACTATTGGCAAAATAAATACAGATAAAGATCAGATGACGATAGTCATGTCACGAAGTGTTCTGGCGATGTATTGAATCTATTGGAGCCTCTGGAGACACCCTACATTTTGTTTTATGAGAGAAAGGACATTGGCAGATCAAGATCTTAAGATGATGTGGTGACTTCATTTATTCCACTGGAATAAATGAAGTCACCCCGGAGCACCAATTAATTTTTATTGTTGTTTTTATTTTTATCGTTGTTTTTTCTTAAATAAAACCTTTTTAGGTATACAAGGCAATTTCTAGTTCCCAAACTACGGTTTGAATTTGTAGAAAGATTTTTATTAACAACTTTTCACAAGGATAAAAATAAAAACAACAATAAAAATTAATTGGCGCTCCTGGGCTTAAATGAATGTATTATTAAATAATGAAACAATAATGTTTATTTACATTTACGCAATTTCAATATGAATGAACAATTCAAAATCACATTGTAAAATTACTAATAAATATTAATACATTAATAATAATAGTAACACTCTTTATTTAAAATGTTGAATTATCCAAGATTTGTGCAATCACATTTAATAATAGTTGAGTTTGTACAAACTGTGTTTAGACTTCTCAATTATATTCCCTTGAGATTTTGATAATCACTGTATTTGATAGCATTTGATAATTTGATAAATAAAAATTTACATGGGGAAGAGGGTCAACTGATTACACTAGGGATTCTATGCATTTTTTTCCAACTATTTAATGCTGGAGGGTTTGAGGAATTTGGAAAGCTTTGTTTATTAAATTTGACAATTAAAAATTTATAATGAACAAAAGGAATAACTTCGATTTTCTGAGGGTTTTCATGTTTGTTAACAAATTACCTATTTTTTTAATTGTCAAATCTATTTTCTGGAATTGGTAAATGAACATTATTATTATTATTTTCAATTTATCTTAAATAAATCATCATTAAACTATTTTTTAATAACTTTAAAGTCTTTAAATATTATAATTTGGATAGCTGTATGTTATAATCATGTCATGTTTCCAATAATATATTGATCAATGTCTGCCAAATTATTTATTTTACTCAAGTTATTTGGTAGAATTTCATATATTTTTCCTTGAAACCAAATTTCATATAATTTTAAAAAATTTCATGACTGACGTGTCAATTAAGTTTCATATTGAAATGAAATTCCATAAAGTATTTCATTATCTAATCGAATTATTTAAAGAAAAGTGAAGGTTTTGATAAAAATTCATGCAGACCTTGTTATACTCTGAACTTTGGAAATATTGTCATCTTGTGAAGGGGAATATTCTTTTTCGAATAGCCTAATTTTGATTTGAGGTCTCTTTTTCTTAACAGGTATGATTGAAATTTCCGGACCAATGGAGTTTATCAGTTCATCATTTCCATAGTCTCCCCCTCTCAGAGGATCCTCGACGATATCTTTGTACTCATCCTAAAAAATAAAGTTTACTACCTCTGATATTTTTATAGCAAAGTAATATCAAGAAATCTATAAAATTTTAATGATCAGTTATAAAAGATCCAGCAAACAGAAAATCAATAGGAAGTATTTTCCATTTCTTGATGTAATTTAAAGTGAGAAAGTTATTGAATTCTTTTATATTGTTGAAAAGTAACTTTACCTCTTCTAGACAACTCTCTTCATCATTAATTATAACCACAGGTTCAATCGTTGTATGGAAATCATCACCATCATCTCCAATATCCATAATTCATTGATATCTGGAAAAAAGTGGCATTTTGAAACTAATATAAAATATAACAAAGCATTTATTTTCGTTGCAGTTAATAAAATGGTTTAAATTTAAATAGTTTATTTACCTACAATATTTTTGTGGCTGTCAAAAAGCAATAAAATAAACAAAACAATTTTTGATTAATTATACACTTTAATTTCAAACTATTACCTCAATAGTTTCATAAAAGTCACTGAGTAGTACACGTAACAAATTATCAAAAACAATCAAAAATAATAAATATCACCAAACTAATGCAATTATGATAAACTATTCTTTAAAAAATATACAAAAAGTGCGCTTTTGCTGGGTGACTTTACTGTCAAATAAAAGCCGTCCTTTTTATCGATCCCATTTAGGCATATTTTCTGGAGAGTACAACAGGCCAAGTGACAACTGATGTAAATATTAATGTTTTTATTTTACAACTTTCTTCTAAAGTTTCAGTTCACCTACGAATCACCCTCAGATAGAAAATATTTCTTTGTGGATTGAAAGTGGAATGCAACTAAAAATTAACTACAACACAATTTTGGACTAAATTAATATATTCCACGTTCAAATTTCCAATGATTGTTACAACTAAATTTGTAATACATAATTGGAAAAGGAAAATATTCATTTGTAGAAGTTTGCACTTACATTAGGTCACAGAAATGATTGAAATGCCATTATTCAAAATTATAAATTCGTTAGTACAACTGTAAATTAATTTATTTACAGTGTGAATTTACAATAAAAATGTTAGTACTAAGGTGGTAGTTCAATTAAATTCGAATTCAAGTTTCAAAATCTTGTTCAAGTTCAATTTATCGTTATTTGAATTATAGCGTTTTCCACTGCTAGAACCAGCACATATTTAGTGTATTTCTGTCATCTTTCCTTGCGTTGAGAAATGAAGGACATAAAAGATACTGAACATACACAGGTTTCAGGAATGAAAAACTCTATTTATTTATAGATAGATAGATAGATGATAGCTAGATAATTTATTCAATTACGATACATATCGTTTGTGGCAGGTCATATAAATAAACAGTCTCATTTTAACACTAGGTTGTGAACATCTACACATATTTATGAGTAAACAGTTAGACAATCAAATAAGAAAACAGTAAAACAATAACCAACAAATAATTCCACAAAGAGGCTAACAATATTGTGAAACTGCAAAAATAATTATATTTTCAATACCAAAATAATAAGTAATATAATCTTCGTATATGGTACCACTTTGGAAAATTGGAGGCATTGGAAATGCACCTTAACAGAAATATCCCTTTATGAGAATTATAAAAGGTTTCAGAATAATTCCAAGGAAATCTATTAGTATCTTGCTGTTGATATCATAAGCATCACATCTATTTGAACGACTCAATTTGGCAACATGGTCTATCTATCTCGTAATCTTTATATTTTTTCCGTTGGCTACATTGATTATGAGTAACCATTAAGGTATATCCGTTGGTAGTGTTGGTGTCTGTCGTTTGTTCTTTCTGCTTAAAGTTACAGAATCGTCAACATGGGTGAGTGTTGTCTTCTGTACATTTTTTAGTTTTGGTGAATAAATACTAGTTTTTGCAGTGGTAATACAATTGAACTAGATTGTGTTATTTCTAAATGTCGTGTAGTATTGATAGTTACATCATATTTTTCAATCATTTCCAAACTAGTTCATTTTCGTTCCACAGCAACGCCTTCATGAAATGTGTCACTCAAAAATAATCTTCAATCATCCTTGAATGCGACAATGCCTGAACAGTTTTTGTTTGAAAAATCGGATCAACAGTTTAAAAACATCTTATTCGTGTGTGTAATTTTAAAATTTCCCCTAATTGCCATATTTCGCTTTAGGCAAACCCCGTGGATTGAAGACTGCAAGAAAACATGTGAACCATCGTAGACAACAAAGATGGGCCGACAAAGACTACAAAAAGGCACACTTGGGAACACGGTGGAAGGCCAATCCTTTCGGAGGAGCTTCACACGCTAATGGAATCGTACTTGAGAAAGTGTAAGTTTGGTGAAATATTCTTGGTTAAGTTATGCATTTAGAGACCGCCCAAACTATTCCTTATTGGTTTGTTGGCGTTAATTATATTATGATGCTATATCATCTTTTGCGCTCTGAACCATTGGATAGACGAAACGATGGTCTATACGCTCTGATATGTGCGCTACAGTTGAAAAAATCCGCACCAGGAGAGTAATTGTAATCTTTTGCGCAGGATTTCCTAGTGAGTTGGTTTTTGTGAATTCCAATCACAGGAAAATTCTGTGCGAAATGTTGCTTTCAATCACCATATTCAGTTTGTTTTGGTAAATTACAGAATTTTAATTTTGTAATTATTAGAAATGTACCCAAGATATGTTGCTAGATTTTTCAAAGATTGTATTTCCTTTTTCTGCATGAATTATCCCATGTGATATCTGAAGGAAATCTATTGCTATTCACAAATCATATTAATGTATGTTAATGTTTTCTATTACAACATACTCGTCAGTTCTTTTAATATTTTTGGCAGCTTTTTGAGATGCAATCGTTTCTTCGAAGTTTGGCGTTGGGGCCTTTTCTTGAATTGGATCACCTTATAATTGCATCCATTACTTACGTTCCCTACTTGACCGCTATGAAGTTTTGTTACCGTACATTTTATACATGTGTCTATAAGAGTAATGCTAGTGTCTTCTGGCATCTGCATCACATTGAGATATTTCTTATTGAGCTTGGTGTGACTAATCAACCATTTTAAAAATGAATCTCTGGTTAAAATCTGTTCTTCCTTTAACCAGCTGCCACCTCTATGAAGTCGAAACTTGTGCGAGTTGTGGATTAACGGGGTCTTACCTTATAACATGCGATCCCTAGCACGTTAGACGATTTGCTGTGGAAATCGGTCGTACTCCCTCGCAGATTTAACCACCAACTCATAACGACCAATTGACTGAGTGGGCAAAACGTCAACCCAACCGGCTTCTGCCATAAGTGTGGAAACTTGAAATTTGCCAGAATACAAATTTAAGAATAATTAACATTATAGATAACAGTCCTAGTTTTGCAGTTGCGTTAGTGATGCTTTCTTTTTTTAGAGGAGTTGAAGCCAAACAACCTAATTCTGCTATTCGTAAGTGCGTAAGAGTCCAACTTATTAAAAACGGTAAAAAAATTACCGCATTCGTACCTAGGGATGGTTGTCTGAATCACATTGAAGAAAATGACGAAGTCCTAGTAGCAGGTTTTGGACGAAAAGGTCATGCTGTTGGTGATATTCCTGGAGTAAGATTTAAGGTAAGCAAATTCTCAAAACACTTCAGTTCTGGGAAAAAAAAGTGTTGAAAGTCTGTTATCAAATTAATACTTCTATTTGATTGTTTGAAGTAATTTTGTTCAGAAAAATTTTGCCTTTTTATACAGTATTTATCCAGATTATTGTTCAATGTGCTCAGTAACTGAAAATCTAGCATTTTGTACAACTTGAAAAGTGGTTATAAGATTTTTTGTTTTTCAACATATTCAATAATAACTTTGGGCAGAATTGGAATGAAATTGGCGCATTTCAGTTCTTTTTGGATATTCCAATCAGAATTTCCTGAATTTTATAACAATTAGATAAGCTCTTGAATGGACAACTTTTTACAAATTTACCTGACTTTTTATATCTTGTGATTTTCACATTCTAGCTCTCCTTA
This sequence comes from Leptinotarsa decemlineata, assembly GCF_025532065.1. Taxonomy (NCBI): domain Eukaryota; kingdom Metazoa; phylum Arthropoda; class Insecta; order Coleoptera; family Chrysomelidae; genus Leptinotarsa; species Leptinotarsa decemlineata. The sequence continues at coordinate 4,669,398 of NW_027412578.1, forward strand.
TCTTGACCACAGCATATATTTTGATATCATTATAATTGAAAAATATTCATTATGGAATTTTTCAGCAGTCGATTTGAGCCGTAGCATACACATTTTAAAATCATTTGAGATTTCCCAAAATAGTTTCAAAACTCGACAGACGTTTCATTATACAATAGCTTCATCAGGAGTGTTCAATGTATACATTAAACAAGATAGATTTTGTGAAGTACTTGTCTCCAGTTAATCAAGTTGATTTTCTTTCATTGCTAAAAAGACTTAACGTTTTCATGATGAAGATAAATAGAGCCAATCCTATGAAATTATGTGATTCATTCTATTTTTTTAACTGAATTTATTGGAACTATTTCAATTGATTTTTTTTAACTAGAATTTGATTTAAATTTCTTTTTTTTTTTTTTTCAGGTTGTCAAAGTAGCTAATGTGTCCCTTTTAGCTTTATACAAGGAAAAAAGGGAGAGACCACGATCATAATTTATAATAAATTTGTTATTTTTTATATTTTGATGCTTGCCTTTCAATAAAATGCAAGTTCAAAGTTATATGGTTTTTTATTTGAATCAATAAAATTAGTTTATATTGTTTTATAAACCTTTTTTTATTTGAACCTAATTTTTGAAAATTGTGTACATTAGATATAAAGGGTGTTAATTAAGTATGTACCATAAATTTAACAGACGATAAGGTGATTTTAAGACGAAATGTTCATGTAAACATGGGTCCGCAAATCCTTCGTTCTAAAGATACAGGGTGTTGGAAATAAAAATTTAAAAAAAAATATTCGTAAATATCTTGAAAATCCTTCACCTAATTTTGTTGTAATTTGGCAATAATATTTATAACATTAAGGAGCTAATTTGGCCCGAACGTGATTCAATTTATTACGTCCAGTGGCGTCTCGAGCGGGATTTGTACGAATATTTTTGACTTGGAATGAACGCCACTGACTTGTGCAATTTATATTATTTCTTTGAATTAAACAATTAGAAATACAACTTTTTTGTCTCTTGAATTCTTTTCGTATCTTGCTTAGTTTTTAAGGAAAATAAAGTTTACCTAATTGCATATCCCTGGACCTCACAAGGAATAATATGGGAGTTATATGTTTATTTTGGAAATTATTATTTTTGAAATTTTTCATTACTGATTATGTAACAATAACAACAAATATTAAATAACATTAACATCTAATTTAACGAATTGCACTAAATTGATTATTGGAAATGGCCTTCTTCGGCTTCAATACAACCGGCGCATCATTGAATTTTGCACTCTTTTGAAAATACGTGGCGTATTTTTTATTATGTCATGAATTAATGATTTTATTCCATAAATCCTCTTCACTTTGAATAGCAGTTTCGTATAAAAACGCTTTACGGTGTCCCCAGAGATAATATTTTCATTCATTTCGGGCGAACGAGGTGGCCATAGGTGTGGGCCCCATGTTCTTGAAAATTAATTTCTATCTAGGCGTGTGGATTGTTTTCGGTCCAAATGTAATTGTTGTGGAAGTTAATAATTGAATTGCGAAAAAAACAAGCTTCATCTGTAAACAATATTCAACTTAGGAAACCTGGATTTCTTATTTTACCGCGTAACCAATTAAAAAAAGCTAGTCTTACAGGAAAATATCTGGGCAATAGAGCTTGCACACGTTGCATGTGATAGTGATATAGCTGTTGCGCTCTTAAAATCTGCCGCACTGTGACATGGGTAATATTCAGTTCTTCAGCTATTTTCCGAGTACTGGTATCTCATCTAAAACCGCTTCTTCAATTTGAACTGTTCGTACCGTTGCAGGCCTCCCAATGACAACCGTCGATCTTTTAAAGCTGCCTGTTTCAGAAAGTCGTGCATGGAGACGTACAAAAGTTCTTCTATTAGATATTAGGCACTATACGCTGAGAAAATATTTCATGGTAAATGCGTCTTGCAGCATTCTAGTTTCCGTGAGCCATTCCATAACAGAAATGCATATCTGCCATTTCACCGTTAGTAAATTGAACCATGTTTTACAAAAATGGTTCGAAAAATAACCACTAAACACACTTTTAATAACAATTATAAATTAAAAGCTTATAAAGTTGACAACTGTCAAGTTGTTTATTATAAATGCTCCATTCGTTTTCCAAGGCAACCCTTGATTATTATTCATGGTAGTTTCAGATGAGTGCGAAATTCAATGATGCGGTGGCTAGACAGTTGTATTGAAGCCGAAGGAGGCCATTTCCAACACTTAATTTAGTGCAATTCATTAGTCTAGATGTTAATGTTATTTAATATTTGTTGTTATTGTTACATAATTAGTAATGAGAAATTGTAAAAATAATAATTTCCAAAAGAAATATTTAATTCCCCATATTATTCCTTGTGAGGTCCAGGGATATGCAATTAGGTCGACTTTTTTTCTCAAAAACTAAGCAAGATACGAAAAAAATTCAAGAGACAAAAAAGTTGTATTTCTAATTGCTTAGTCCAAAGAAATAATATAAATTGCACAATAGTCAGTGGCGTATATTTTTAGGTCAAAAATATTCGTTCAAATCCCGCTCGAGACGCCAATGGACTTGATAAATTGAATCACGTTCGGGCTAAATTAGCTCCTTAATGTTATAAATACCATTGCCAAATTACAACAAAATTAGGTAAAGGATATTTAAGATATTCAGGAATAACTTTTTTTAATTTTTATTTAAACACCCTGTATCTTGAGAACGAAGGATTTGCGGACCCATGTTTATATGAACATTTCGTCTTGAATATTCCTAAAAAATCGTCTGTTAAATTTATGGTACATACTTAATTATCACCCTGTATGTTCAACCTGAAATGTGAATTTTTAATCGAAACTGCTCAAAGAGGGTTTGTGTAATTTTGGTACTGATCGGTTCATAAGAGCCCTAAGGCCAGGGCCCTCGTAAGGGCTACTGGCGCCTGTGTGCAAAAAAAGGATTTTGGCGCCCCTTAAGGCATTTTGGATCATGTTTTTTTATTTATTTTTTTGAAAGTAGGTAGGTGCTTGCAATAAAGCAAAAAACTGAACTTTAGAAGTCATATTCATTTGTAGACTAAAATATCAAAATGAAACAAACAGAATAAAATCATAACAAAATAAATTCTTGTTCACACTCATTTCAAAGCATTTACTTTACTGATAGAGTACAGACACGTTGTTTATAAATACTAAACAATAACCCGAAACTAAAAATCACATCTTTTTTACGAACAAATAACAGAAATATTGCCTAATGTCTACAATGTCTAGATATTTAAAAAAATATGCAATATGCAGATACTTCTGATAAAAAATACCTAGGTAACTTCGTTATAAAATCAAAAATGATAGCTAGGTACGATAGAAAAATACAAAATAGCTATTGTAGCAGCGATATTTTCCGCTAATATCGCTAGCCCGGACAATCTTTCTTGAAGCATTGTCGATCTTAAATAATTTTTAATGATTTTTAACTTTGAAAAAGATCGCTCGCCAGACGCTACAGATACAGGTAATGTCAGAAGAATTCTTAGTGAAATGCTTAAGTTTGGAAGGGTGGAGATTGAATTGTTTCCAAATATATATTGTAAAATACTCAAGAGGTCAGTATCATCAGGTAATGAAAACAAATTTAACGTACTCAAGTAAAAAGCAATTTGTTCGAGCCCATTCACTTAAACCCTTTCAAAAATAAAGGCAGAAAGAGTATTAAACTAATTTGATCTTATAGCCCTTAAAAAAACCTACAACATGGTTTTTTGAAAAGATCGATAGCATAAAAACTAAGCGAGTCATTAATAAAAAACCAATTATTTTTTTAAATTCGTACAGGGTCTTTGACTTTTTGACTATATTTATGTGCTTCCTAGAGCCTTTATTATGTCAGATAGAAAAAAAATGTTTTATGCTTATATTTGTTTGCTATTTGGACTATTGAAAATAAATTATATTTCTTCTAATTGTTTCCATGGCTTTCTCTGCAATTTATTTAAGCTAATATAACTCAAAAATTTAAAAACTGCTCGCCCAAATGATATCAACATATATATTTTTCAAATCAGAGAAAAAAAGGCTTTTATTTTACCGCATAATATACAGGATGTTTCATTAATGTGGATGCTGTCTATATTTTTTCATTTTCGATGCGATTTTGTTTTTATCTTTAACTTCAAAAGATAACACCTATAGGAAAAAAACCTCCAACTTCTGCTCAAAACATTTTTTTCTATTTGACATAATGAAGGCTCTAGGAAGCACGTAAATGAAGTCAAAGACCCTGTACATGACATTTCAATTAATAAAAAGATATTTGGGTAAACAAAAAATAATTATAACCAGTAACCTATAAAGGGTTAATGTTGATAGTATAAATTAAAGTAGGGACTACTTACCAATTTATAAAAAATCAAACCGTTGAAATTGGAGTCAGCAGGTATTCAGAATTTGATTTTTAAGAAAAAAAGTAGTAAACAAAATATTATACAACACAACACTTGACAAAATAAAAATAACTTTAAATGCAATAATTAATAGGATTACTTATTTTTATGCACTTGTTGCACGGTCCAGTGAACTAACCGGTTTAAAAACGCCTCTGGCGATGCATCATCTCTTTTATAGCGCTCCGGGCATTGTTCATGTCTAAACAGGAAAAATCACCGCCTGACGCTAGTTGCACACACACCGATTTTGGACGGCCAGTATTAAATCGGCCGATATTTTATTGGTAGCGGGTGCTTGCACACTCACCGGATTCTTATCGGTCAAACAATCAGTTGCTTTGTTGTCGTAATTAGCACGCACTACCAGAACGAAGTTAATGCGTAGTAACTACAATTTCACCGAGCATTCGAGACTGGAATGGTCGGTAAAAAACCGGTGAGTATGCAAGAGTGTATTTGGTCATGTACGCCACTACTTCCCGGTACTGCCGGCGATACAGTGGCAGTGGACGGCTGCTCACCTGTATTTTACCGGCGACGATCACCGTTAGGCATGTGTGCAAGGTCCCGTTCCCACATGTGGTTCACTATTGGAATTTGGACGACCGGTACAAAGTCGGCCGTCCAAAATCGGTCTGGGTGCAACTAGCGTGACATGTTCTCGCAACATAGGAATCGGCAGTAACTGGATGATATACTAATAAAATTTCGTGTGTATTTATACCTAATCCTATTTAATTTCTCAACTTCTATTTTAAAATTAATTTTTGTTTTTTTTCGAAAATCATTGCAAATTTTTACCCTAGATTTTGGCGCCCCTAAAGGATGGCGCCCGTGTGCATTGCACACTTTGCACATATGTTAGCGGGGGCCCTGCCTAAGGCAAGTGTCTTACGGCAAAACATCGATGTCTACCAGTGAGCATGACAGTGTTCCATGTAAGTAAAATTTTTATTTTCATTTAGTATATTGCCTAGAAACCCTGTAAATGATATCTGATTAAATTTTATAAGGAATGTTTTCTGTATAATTCAGTGTTCATATAAAAGTATTTGTTTTGAAAGAATTTTTCTTTTGTGTAATTTAATATTTATATGAAACTAGCTGTTTCAGGGAGGCTTTTTCTTTCAGATTTGTGACTGAAAATTACTTTTTTGCATGATATACACATCTATGCATACATTTACTTTCAAAATTGATAACTCCCTTCCTTTGGAAGATTCCCACATTTTTCTGTATCAAGATGAGTAGTAGAAAACCAAATGCTCTCTTTCCCAAAAATTAGTCACTCCTAAAAATATAACCCTTTCAAACATTCAAGAATTCTTGCGAACGTGGTTCAACTTGTTTCAAATACAAAACTGAGGAGAAAGTCTCTTAAATATTTGTATATTTGTTAACGTATAAAAATAACTCTAATATGAGATTTCCACTTGGAAGTTTACTAAATTGTGTTACGTGTTTCGCTATACAATAGCATCTTTGGTCGTCACAATAATAATAATGTTCGCTGTTAGGAATCACCAAGAATAGAACAATCATATTATTATTCCAACATTTGTCTCTACCCTAATTCGGCTCTTGTAGTACTCACTGAAAATCTGTGAAAATGTCTGCATCTGTGATACCTGAGAGTATTCTCCAGATAGAATGAAGGGGTTCAGGTATTGGAAGCAAACTATTTTGCACCCTGGTATGTTTTAGCGTAAAAATGGGTTGTTCCATCGCGAGTGGCGGGCAGTGTATATCACGTGGTAAGTGCATATATTGAGCATTTTCATCATTCCACCTCTATCATTACGGATGATACGGGGGTGTTTCCATAAGAAGTAAGACACACTGTATATTAGACTGATTAAAAAAATATCGAAATTTTTTTTTTCTTTAATATATCGAAAATATTGTTGAAAATGATGAAAAAATATCCTGTGAAAGCCACAGCACCTAATATTAAAATACCCTGCTTTGTAAATTTAATTTCCGTATGATTTATATGGAAAAGGTTGTTTTTTGAGTTTAGAATTTAACTCTGATAGTTCATCAAAAAGTCGAACAGTCGAAAAACCTGGAATAGACTTTTGACACACACGTGTAATACTATCCTTTTGTTTTCTCTCATTTCTATTTTTTTTATTTTTATTCATTTCTTTACTATTATTTTTATCTATCTTCACGGCCCAAAATTTCCCAAGTCGAAAAAGCAGGGGGGAAGGCTCCCCTCATTCCCCCCATGGCGACGGCCCTGCAGGTCAATATATGTTTTTGTTGGCAAAATGTTTCATAATCTGCTTCAAAGATAAATTTGTTGAAGGTTTCAAAGGTGTTTCAATTGTTTTTCGTATTTTAATCTACTAAATATCAGATGAGTCTCACGAATGTTTATTATAATGCACTAATCAATGTTTGCACAAGTGAAAAAACTTGAAGTGACGAATCATGGGTATATGGTTATGAATCGAAACCAAAGTCCAATCGTCCCGATGAAAGAGCCCAGGAAAGCCAAGACCAAAAAAATAGCTCGCCAAGTTCGATCAGATGACAAGATTTTCCTCACTAATTTTTTTCGTTAACCATCGCTTAGTGCATCAGGAGTTCTTACCTCATGGTCGTAAAATCAATAAGGAATACATATTATTTTGAAAAGATGCGCCGCTTGCGAGAAACAATACGGAGAAATCGTCCGGTATTGTGGAAAAATGATTCATAGATTTTGCATCACGATAATGCATCTACTCACTTGTCCATGTTTGTTCTTATTTTTTGGCCAAAAACTACACCGTAATCATGCCACCGTATATACCAGATTTGGCCTCATGCGATTTTTTCCTATTCCCTTTATTGAAGAAACCCATGAAAGGACGGCGTTTTGCGACGATTGAGAAAATAAAAACCGAATTGCTGAGGGAGCTCAAGGACAGCTTTATCAACTCTGGACTATTTCTATTTATAGCAGTAACTAATTCAAATGTTGGTACTATTTTGGGAATTATTGAATAATTTGAGTTTTTCCCAAGTAGTGCGATTCTTAATGAGATGTAGACATTTTTAATGGCAAGTTAACTACAGACAAGCTTTGGTTTGCAAGTTTTGCCCGTTTTAATGTCATGTGTTACTGTAGATCAATGAATAATAATTCTGCTGTGTCGTGGTTTATGCTGATCGAAAGAGAATTTTGTACTTTAAACATTGGTGCTGTTCATTTTTTCCAAATTTTGATTCATTTGTCTCGTTTCAGCTTATTTCTATACAATGTCGTTGAGCGATTTTTGGCCAATATTTCTCTACGAATTCAAATTGAACCAAAGCGCGGCCTAAATAACAGCCTGAAAAATTAATCAGGCTTTGGCAATGATAATGTTAATGAATGCAGTGTTCGAGATTTGTTTGCTCAATATCGTTCCGGGGATTTTAGCCTCGAAGATGAGCCCCGAAGTGGTCCACCCACAAAGTTGATGAAGCTATCATTGATAGCTTTAATTATGCTCCACATTAAAATACGTGCAGTTATCTCAAGTTTCTCCATTGCACAGATGTTTTCCCTTCTCTGTCTCTATTAATTTGATGGTATAGGTACCACCAATTCCTTGCATGTATTCAAATTGTCTAACCATAGAAATAAAATTATGTCATCAGTATATAATTCACTTCCTGGAGGTCTAATAGAACAAAAAGCTCAAGTGAAAATTGAGTTCGGAAACAATTATCATTATTTTTGCTTGCATTTTTGCTTTTAAAACTATTCAATCAAATTTAAGATCTGAATCAAGATGCATAAAATATCCCTGTGGTGTTATTAAGAAAGAAAAACGAAAGCGAGAGAGTTAAAACGCACTTTCAAAATTGTAGAATCTAAGGCAAAAAAAAGAAAGCAATGATTCGGAAAGAACTATGACGTTAGTTTTCAGGAAAGTTCGATCAGTAGTAGAGTAGATTATTTTGATGACAATGAAGATTAATGTGAATATGTCGATGCTACCGTGAGGCCCGAAAAAATTAACAACAATTTCGTTTTGATCAAATTTGAACAAAAAATTGATTGTCTACTACGTAGCTAAAATTATAAGAGGTTATTCTAAAACGGAATTTGTGTTCTCGTATTTGAGAAAAAACAGGAAAATCCAACTCCTTTGTGTTTCCTAATATTGAGGAAACTGCTTTGGCATTTCTGATGTCACATTGGTTATTCCTAACCTGAAATCTCCAGGAGCTTCTACATCTAGGACCTCTAAATTTTAACATTTCCTACTGATTTTACATAATCAAATGTGCAATAAAGAGTAATTGAGACTTATAATCTTTCCCTATGCATCTTAGGAACTGTCAGAAGTAGAAATTTCTTCGGCCAGTTTTTTTTGTTGTGTAAAATATAAACTTATTGCTTATTAACCGTAACTTTCTCATCCCACCACGATTCTCATATGTACGTTATACTGTGCCTTTGCCTATATTTTCATTCATTTTTCTGATGAGCTGTTTATCGTTTGGTTAGCACCATCATCGGTAGAATTTTTTTCGAATCAAGCAACTTGAATGCAGCTGTTGTGATTGGCAACACTGACACTGCCACAAACTCTACTATGACACTGGCAACATGGATCTTTCATTCAGCGAGCACATGTTTTGCTTATATTTTGGCGGCTCAGTTTATTAATAAATAAATCAATTAAAATGAAATATATTCTTGTAACGGGTGGTGTAATAAGTGGTGTTGGTAAAGGAGTCATTTCCAGTTCTTTTGGAGCGATTTTAAAATGTTGTGGTATAGAAGTAACATCTATTAAAATCGACCCATACATTAACCTCGATGCGGGGACCTTTTCCCATATGAACATGGTGAGAACTAATAGTGTTAGGAAAAATGATTTTTATGTCATTATATAGACAGTGGCAAACTCCTGAAGGAAAGTAAAAAAAATAAATACATCAAAGAAAGATGTATAGATAATATGCACATAAGTCAATCTGATACAAACCCAAAAAAAAAGCTATCCCAAAAAACTATTTTGACATAGAAACATTGGATCCCAAAGAAATAACTTTTTCTCGTTCAGTTTTTATTCCAAACACAAGATTGCTACACAATGTTGTATATAAACAAGAATTCATATAAAATTTCACTGGCATTAAATGGAAAGTGTTTTTGAGACTTCAGAATAGCAATTAATCACACCTCGATTAGTGTTACAAAATCGTTCTACCACAGAGATTTGATTTTGTTACTGAATTGGATATTTCTCAATGTGAAAAATAAATGCATTATCCATTTGTATGTCACGTCTTGAAGTCTGCATATAATAAATATATCTTTTATATCAGACTATAAGATGTGTCACAGAAGTGAATACAGTATTTTGACTTTAGGAAATAAAAAATGAATATATATATATATATATATATATATATATATATATATATATATATATATATATATATATATATATATATATATTATATATATATATATATATATATATATATATATATATATATATATATATATATATATAATATATATATATATATATATATATATATATATATATATATATATATATATATGCATATAAAAAAAATCATAACTGTCAAATGATATCCAGATGACTAAACGGTAATTTGAACTATTAATTTCAGGAGAGGTATACGTATTAGAGGATGGAGGAGAAGTTGATCTGGATTTGGGCAATTATGAAAGGTTTCTGAACATTACTCTGCATCGAGATAATAACATCACAACTGGCAAGATTTATAAGCAAGTAATAGATAGAGAAAGAGAGGGTGATTACCTTGGCAAGACAGTTCAAGGTTAGTTTAGAACTCGCCCCTAAATGAAACACCAAGAAAAAAGTGCCTTTTTTATATTTTTTATTGTACATTTTGTTTTTTTTGCATTGGGGAGGCTTGAAAAATTATTGACAGTGGCAGAATTTGATTTTCCATTATAGGAGATAATTCAAATTCAAGTCTATTCAGAAGGAATTTTCAAAGGGCAAATGAAATAGAGTTGATTAAATACTGCCTGTTTTCGAAGATTTCCCTTTTAGCCGCAGTATCTTCCTCATTTGCGGAAATATCAGAAATCTCTACTTTGCTATGGTGACTCCTAATACGGACCTGTATTTTTACAGAGGTTTTTTATGCTCATATAATATTGTAGAATCATATTGATCTGAATTTTCCTGAGAGTTTTGGTGGTAATAACAAATTGTTGTTTATTGCAACAGGATTTACCCATATACAGGGCATACAGTAAAAGAACAGTACAGCAAGTAAATGAAATGATAACAATAAAATATCACATAATCTAAAAAGTCATAAAAAACGAATGAGTAAAAGAAAAGTCATTGCAATGATCATTTAGTAGTAACAGCAATAATGAAAACAAATATGTTTTTGGATTAGAAAAAAATGCGAACAAATCTTTCCATTCTTCAAGTACAGTTACTTTTTGTTTATTATTTGTATAGTGATTACAAATTGAATGATATATTTCGCACATTGATTTTTATCGGAAACTTCAATGTAATATTTGTTCTTGCTCTGCTAGCATTGAAGCAGACTGCAGTGTGAAACAATCTTTTTTTTTTCTAAGGAGATGAATAGTTTTCCTGGATTAAAAATTGAAGAATTATAAAAATTTGCTTTGAACTTTCCCTAGAAAGTCTAGACAACGGACTAATTATAATCCAATATTTAATTCAGATCTGGTCAGATCAGATCTGTGGTGAAGTATTTTAAGGGCATTATATTTGTAAATTTGAATAAAAAAAACCTCTTTGTTTTTGTACTGTAAAAATAATTTGTTTTCAATATTTTAGATTTGGCTATGTTGTTATGTAAGTTGTTTTTCTCACCATTGCTGAACATTTTCCAAGTCTCTTGTACCAATGATCAGTTGTTTACAGTTATGTATAAATATAAGTCTAGATTCCATAATAACAGTTTTATTCATACAAAAAATATATTTTTGCTGTTTTTTGGATATTTAACCTTCCACTATCTTAAATATTGATCAAATCTAAGTCTATAGAGAATCTGCCTCAAAACTTTTGACAATTTGCAAAAGTTAACTTGTTATTTTTCAGTTGTACCTCATATCACTGAAGCAATCCAAGAATGGGTGGAAAAAGTAGCTCAAAAACCAGTTTCAGCCTCCGGCAAAACTCCTGAAGTCTGTATCATTGAACTGGGGGGAATTGTAGGAGACATTGAGAGTATGGCCTTTGTTGAAGCATTCAGGCAATTCCAGTTTAGGGTCAAACGTGAGAATTTTTGTGTGGCTCATGTATCTCTTGTTCCACAGCCAAAAACAACTGGCGAACATAAAACTAAACCAACACAATCTTCAGTTAGAGAATTACGTGGACTGGGTCTATCCCCTGACATCATTGTATGTCGGTCAGAAAGGCCGATAGGTGAAAGTGTCAAGGAAAAAATTTCCAATTTTTGCCATGTTGCCCCACAGCAGGTTAGTAAATTTTCTCATTTTTACTTAGTTTTTTGTAATACGTCAAAATATTGAGCTCTGCGAAATTAAGAATGATTTTCAAGTCTTGTGACAAAGCAAGTATCAAGAATTGCAGACCTATCGGAATTTTCAGTTCAATACCCAAATTATTAGAAACACCATTTTTTTGCTGTATTATCAGTATATCTTGGGTGCTTTGGAAGATAAGTTTTTTCAGTGAATTTGATACAGTCAATCACAGTATTTTATTACGTCCAATCATATATTCATATATATCCCAAACAAACTACTTTAGATGAATGGTAGGGATTTTCAGTTCTTTTCATCAAATATTGATGAATTTAATTCAGTGATAGGCATTGTTCAGAAAATTTAACAGAATTAACACAACTCTAACCAAAAAACTTCTCTGATCATAATTGTTTTCAAAATTGTGTATTTTTCTGGCCTATTATTGTGAGTAAAATGTACATTTTTCACTCAGTGTTTGTCATAGCTGATTTTTATCAATATTATTACAACTATTTTGATGATTGCCATACATTAGATTATTTATTCAAGTAACACTTTAACAAAATAGTAACATGTGTTTCTGTATACAGTAGCTTCCTCAGTCGTTATCATACTCAAGTGTTTTCATAATGACTAGGAAAATTCTTTTCTATATTCTCACTAAAATAATTTTACTATGCATAGTGGTGGCCAAATTGAGAGAGAGTTGTAGCAAAATATTTGTTCTGTTAGGCGTTGTAGCTTTTTCAAGCTTGCATATTTATTTAGAATAATAGCTAAGCTAGGGTACTCTGATTCATGTAGAGATGCTTTTAAACAGCTGAAAATTCTTACAGTTGCACCTACATACTAGAGGCTAGTGCATACGTTTTCAAAAATAAATCCAATGTTCAGTCCCCTCTTCCAAATCATAATGACAATACTCGTTCAAAAGATCTAATTGTACCAAACGCTCATAGAACTTCTTTGTATAAAAAAAGCGTAGAGTACAGTGGGTGTAAATTATACAATATACTTCCAATAGCTCTTAAGAATTCCCCAAATATTAATGTATTCAAAAGGCAGTGGAAAAAATGCTACTTCAAAGGACTTGTTACACCATTCAAGAATTTACCAATCAACTAACCTGAGATCTTGAGCTTTAAGCACATTTGGTTAATGTGTTTACTTTCAATACTTGAGAAATTGTGTGTTGATTATATTTTATCTGCTTTTTTATGTTCTATAACTAGTTATATTCATATTTTTATATTTATATTATACTTTTATTACTTATGGATGTTTATCACTGTTTGTGTTATTGTGTTGTTTATATTATTTTAACTGGCTTATAATATGGTTATATGTAGTATTTACATTTATATGTTTTTACATTTACTTTTATAATTGACATTTTCTTCGTTTATTGGATAAGAAATAAATAATATCATTATTATTATTATAATTAAACCACAACCACATATTGAGTTCTCCCATCCATGACAATACATCTCTTAGTGAAGTTAGTAATAGTGAGGTCAACATGTCGAAGCTTTTGATAAGTTGATAGATACAGAATCACAAGAAAATCCATTTATACATGACATGTTGGTAATTAAATCAGTAGCAGCTACATCCACTTCTATGGGCACTTTTCTCTAGAACCTCAGATATGAAACCCAACAGAAAAATTGGGAAATAACTATTAGTGGAAATTTTATATATTCTTTGAATTCTGTAAAACAATATTTCCTAACCAATTTGGTGCAATTTTCAGATCATCAGCGTTCCAGACTTGAAATCAGTGTATGAAGTTCCTGTTTTCATGGAAAATCATGGAATGGCTGAATACCTCAGCGAAAGATTAAATCTCGGAATAACTCCTCTGCCTCCCATGAAGAAATACATGACCCAATGGATTGATCTGGGAAAACGAATGGCTCATCTGAATCAAGAAGTGACAGTTGGTATTGTGGGAAAATATACCAGACTCGAAGATTCATATACATCTATTACGAAAGCTTTGAATCATGCTGGCAATAAAATTGGTTATAGAGTTAACATCAAATTCATCGAGGCCTCAAACCTTGAGACAACCATGCTTTCCGATGATCCAGCTTCCTATCATAGTGCGTGGCATTCATTGTGTCTGTCTGAGTAAGTATTATTCACAAATATGTTATTATAAAAAAAGTAGTATTTATTGAACTATTTCTTCATCCGATGGAATACATTTTCTTCGTATCAGAGAATCTGACTTGCTATAGGCCTCGTATTAACAGGTTGAGCGCCAACTACTCCGATCGGAGTATTCATTCGGCGTTGGCTATAGGCAGTTTTAGCTGTATCTGTATCTGTAGAGTAGGGAGGGTGAGTGTAAGCCCACGCACTTAGGCTACGTGTGACCCATTGTACATCCTCCCGAGGAGTTGTCCTCCTAGGTCGTCATCCATCCATCCATCAGTTTTAGCTGTACTGGTGTCCTTCTAAAAACACTTGTTGAGCACCTGTTATAGTTGGTTATGCGGTTTTTATTTTTTGTGTCGTTAAACATGGATCTTTTGGATTGCAGAAAAAAACGTAATTTACATGTGTACAGTAAGAAAGCACTCACAGATGAAGAATCATTGCAGTGTTTGGAAGATAGTAGTGGTGACGAATATTTGCCAGAGTTCGAAGACGAATATCCCTCCGAATCAGAAAGTGATTCAGATGCATATGGTGATGACCAGTCGTTAGGAAATATTCCAGTTTTGGTTGTAAATACTAATTCAGCATTGACTAATGGGCAAAGGAATTTCAAGTGGACAAAAACAAATACCTTGAAACAGTTTACATTAAAAAATAATCAAAAGCAATTCCGGGCAGAGGCAGACCTATAGATTTTTTCTTATAATTGACGACACAAATTGCCTCAAAAATATGGTCAGCAGTCAACCTGTTAATTACAGAAATACAAAATAATACAATGAAAGTTACAAAACAATAATATAAATATGAAAGTGAATGAGTTGAATTTACAAATTAACAACAGTAAAACTAAAAGTTCAGTATATAATTTTTTTTTTCACAAAATTCATCTAATGAGCAGTAGGGTTCCTAGTTCAATGAATATCTATCTAAATGAAATAAATAGCAGATTTTTTTATGTTTTGACTATTATATTATCTATGTAAATTGTATATTGTGCCTCTAAGTGCACATAGTTTGTATTTTTAATTTTGTATTTGTACACGTTTTGACATACTCAGTGTCATCTACAGATGATCCAACTGAATAAATATTACTATAATAATTATTAAAAAAATCATTGAAATTATTGAAATCAAACTGGAGAATCTCGGCTCTAACTGTTTACACATCAGAGCACATCAATTATTGCTAATAACTTGAATAAGGTTATTTACCAAAAGATTGAATAATAATGGCCTTATATGAGATATCTGAGTTACACCCAATGGTACCCAAACTGGTTTAGAGATAGAACTTCAGACCATTTCGAAAAATATTTTCTCTTTCCTGTACTTTGGTAAATTTTTCAGTAGAAATATCCGTCTACTCCTCATTTAAAAAATAATATTCTGATCATATTTGTTCATGTCATAATACTTCATAACAATGAATGCAATTCGATCTTAAAAGTTAGATTTTTTTTTTCATTGTAGCTGTGTTGTGGTACCTGGTGGTTTCGGAAAACGAGGCGTTGAGGGCAAAATTGAGGCATGTAAATGGTGTCGAACTAATGATAAGCCATTTTTAGGAATATGTCTAGGCTTCCAAGCAGCAGTCATCGAATTCAGTAGAAATATACTCAAATTAGAAGGGGCAAATTCGACCGAAGTCTGTAAGGACACTCCTCATCCGGTGGTCATAGATATGGCAGAACACAATACTGGAGCTATGGGTGGCACAATGAGATTGGGGAAACAAACAACCGTATTCAAGTCATCAGCCGCAAATAGTAAAATACGTGAGTGAAAATCATGGTGTACATGATCTGAAAATGATTATATAACATGTGTGTGTCGAAGCTATTTTCCAGGTTTGTTGGCCGTGGTATATATGTTTTTATGCATGTCTTTTCGTCTATGACTTCGGTAAACAGTATTTGTGATGAGGCAATGGAAGAAGTTCTCTAGTTGTCTTCACAGTAGATTTCAAATTATGTATTTGTATGTCTATGATTTCATTTTATCGCTGATGAGCATGGCTCTGCTCCTTGGTTGAATAAAGTTATATGTTTACAATTAAGGGAAGCTGGACAGAAAAGCACGGTCAATTACTACAGCTACAACTGAGTCTATAAACAATATTCTGGAAAAGCTTGACAAAAGAAAATGTCCAATTGGAGGATTCTGTGACTTGAGCAAAGCTTTTGATTGTGTACCACACAATCGGCTACTAGACAAATTCTGGGCACTCTGCATTAGAGGAAGAACACATGATTGGTTCAGCTCGTTTCTTGCAAATAGAAATCAATATATATCATTATCTCATAACAAGAAAGGTCTCATCACTACATACTACTCCAGTACACTACCTATGAAAGTAGGTATTCCTCAAGGAAGTGTAGTAGTTCAATTCTGTTCTCCCTATATCTGGCAGACATCGTGAATTATCTATCAGAAATCAAAGTTATCTTGTATGCTGATGATCTGTCAATCTTGGTATCTAAAGAATCTTATGATTCAAATGAAGAAGCTGGTATTGATTTGATGCATAAAACTGCAAAATGGTTTTCAAAAAATAAGCTGTATATAAACCCAGCAAAAACTGAATTTCTCATCTTCCATACAAGACAAAAATAAATTGAAAATATCAACCTGACCTTAAACAACACGTACGTGAACCGTAATACCTCTGTTAAGTTCTTAGGTCTGAATATAAATGATAAATTAAATTGGGAAACCCACGTATCTGCTTTAATAAAAAATATTAACACCAAAATATTTCAAATACGCTGTATGCATAAGGTCCTGACAACTCCAGCGATGAAAAATTTCTATTTTGCAGAAATTCAGTAGAGACTGGCAAACGGAATCATAGTATGGCGACAATCACCTGCTGCCAAACGTCTCTTCATTACACAGAAAAAGTGCATTCGTGCCATGTTTTGCAAACCCCAAACAGAATCTAGTAGACCTCTCTTTAGAAAGCTACAAGTATTACCCCTTATTTCTCTTTACATATTGTAAACTGCTTGTTACAGTTACAAACATAGAAATACTTTCCTCTGTCGTAATGACATTCACGCTTGTTCCATCAAGAATCGGCATTTATCATTTTAACTTTTTACTCTGTAATTTTGCATTTTGTCTCTATAATCCAAATTTTTGACATGTCTTATACCACTTGTGGTCTTCAGATTAATAATAAATTTGATTTGATTTAAAATGAAAAGTCTAGCATAAGAACCTGCAGATCACGCCCAACAAATCCAGAACAGTTTTGACAAGTTATCCTTAAAAGCTAACAATATTTGATGTTTCAGAGCGTTTATATGGAAACAAAAGCCAAATCGATGAAAGGCATCGACACAGGTACGAAGTCAATCCAGAGTATATAGCTAGAATAGAACAAAGTGGACTTCAGTTTATAGGTATGATATTTTGAAAAATATGAGGTTCTAATTTCAATTTAATTAGTATATGATTGCATTTACACATCGGTTGTAATAACAGACAGGAGTCGTAACATCCACTGTCTCTAATTACAACCAACTTGCAAAAAACTGTCAGGAATGAGAAACATTCTAGATTGAAAAATTGAAAGCTACAAAACTGTTGAGACCATAACTGAGAGAGGAGAATGCATATAATGAATATTATAAAGTTCACTGTTCACAATGTAGCATTTTCTCGATTATGGCTAACGGAAATACAAATGTAACACAATAGCAGATTCTGTCATCCTTTAAATATTTCGAAAAAATGGATTATTTTCAAATAAAATTTCTTTTTACTTCACTTTTCCTTCAATAGGAACTTACAAGAAAAAAGATATTAGTTCTTTGACAACCTGTATCTCATCTGAGCAAATTAATCTCTTCAGGTGTGGACACAGACGAAAAAAGAATGGAAATATTGGAATTGGATGACCATACTTACTATGTAGGCGTTCAATACCACCCCGAATATCTTTCGAGACCAATGAATCCGTCTCCTCCATTCATGGGACTAATTTTGGCCGCCAAAGACCATCTCAAATCGTACCTTGCTCGAGGTTGTAAACTGTCTCCAAGAGAATCTGACTATTACGATTCAGGTGAGTTTTATTGTTGTCATGTTTTAAAATTAGTTGGAGTTTTACGCTATAGTTACTATATGCTTCTAAACATTGTTTTGTTGATAATTTATATTAATTCCAGAAGAAGAATTTCCTGTTCTGACTGTCAAACTGCCAAATGGAAATACGGATCAGGATGATAATAGCAGTGCTTACAGCAGTTCCAGCATACCTTCGTTATGAAATACTTTAGCAGGAATGTTTGATTCTTCCTGTTGATTATAGTAACATTCTGTTCTGGGATTCAAATGGATTTCAAATGTTTGAATGAATAACCAGCCAAGTGACTAGTCTTCATGTTATTTCTTCCAAATAATTGTAAATTATTTCCTAACATAAGGCTAAAAATGAATTGTCCTAAGAATTTATAAATTAAGTTTCCATTGATTTGTTACCTTGAAGGTTTACATTTTTTGTAAATAAAATAATGCTAGGTATGTTAGATACCTTTGGTGATTCAAATATAAATATATTATTTTTGTAAATGTAAAGTGAATATTTTGGTTTTGTGGGACTTGAAATTTTCATGAATAAGGTTATAAAGAAATCAGTTTTGTGTAATTAGTTGTTATCTTCTATTTTCTTTTCACTTTAGGGGTTAATACGCATGATGACAGATTTTGAAATACTGACATATAATGTTGCAAAATTATAGTTACAACATGTACTCTACTCGAACGTAACGTTACGTTCAAGTAGCATACATGTAAAAACTAGAAACTCTGCCATAAATTTGGTGATAACTATTGTGGAATTGGCCGCGGTGGTAGTGCGCCCGACTCACGATCGGAAGGCCGTGGGTTCGATTCCCGCCTCGACCAGATATTTTTCTCGAGAGAATTTATCTGGTTGAAGCTGGGATGATTCTGCAACCGTGTTAGGAATCACACGTTAAAAGGTAAGACCTCGTTAGTCCTTAGCTCGCACAAGTTTCTCAACTTCTGAGAGTTGTCGTTCGTATGGGGGCGACAGCTGATTAACGGAAAAACAGATTTTAAACAGATTTTTTTTTATTAAATATGAATTCAATGCGTGTTTGGTAATCCATTGATAAGGTTTCATTGAATAAATACATCATTTTGGTGATTTTTACTTGTCATCATGCCTATTGATGTTTTTAGACAAATGAATAAAATAACCTGTTTCGTTCGTGCCAGTGATTGAACTGTCAAGTCAAATCGTGGCTATAACATGTGAATAAATATTTTTCCAAAACATTTCTTCAGTTATAATTGAAGGAAGTTATAACTTCCAATTGTCATTTAAAATCATAAACTTCAATATGGAGTTCATTGATATAGAAATACAGTTCACTAGGTGTAAATTTTCGATTAGAACAGGTGAATATTTGTTTCTGTTGACAAAATGTTTCATAGTCTGCTTTAAGGACTCAAAAACAAAAATAAAAAGTGCTGAAGCTTTCAAAGGTGTTTCAGTTATTTTCCATATTTTAATTTCTTGAATATCAAATGTGTTATAGTATTCAAATGAGTCACGAATGTTTATTATAATACACTAATCAAATAATCTCATAATATAACTTGCAGTGTCACTTAGAAGATGTCTATAAGTGTGATACAAGTAAACTGGTCAAGATTTGCCTGAATTGATCTTCCAGCTCATCATTTAAGATATATAACATGAATATCACGCATACATAAAAATTATAAAAAACAACTGCAAGATTTTCAGACTTTCGTGACAACACAGTCAAAAGCTTTCTCTACATCAAGAAATCACTAAGTGTGGCTATATTCTTGTTTAATGATTGATAAATTGAATTTGTTATTAATAATTATAATAATATTTATTGATTTCTTTAGGACATCCTAATATACATACATTATTTTAAAAATATATGGATTTGAGATTTATATATACAGAATTCTTCAAAATAAGTTGGAAGCAAGTTATGTGTTAGTTTGAAAATGAATATCATTGCTAACTCATACAGTCTCTGAGAATCAGACAGCCATTGCAATGTACTTAACATGTTTGATATACTAGAATACCTATTCACTTGTAAAATAATCCTCATTCCATGATTCTGTAACTTTTGTAAAGCAGATACCTTATTTTGGTCAAATGAGTGAGTATAACAAACTAGCACAATAATCAAAATGGGGTTGGATTACACAATTATATAATGTAATTTTTGAGTACATCGAAAGCTGAGATGAAATTCTTGAGAAAAAATATATTCCACCATGAAACCTAAGTATTTGAATTCACTTACAAACTCTATTACATCACCTGTAATTTGTAATATTATGTTGAGATTGTTGACGAGTGATAGCTTATAATCAGTTGATAAGATCATATATTTTGTTTTGGAGGTGTTGAGTTTCAGTTTATTGCGATTCATATACTTGAAAACATTTCTTAGTTCATTATCCATTTGATCAGCTACTGTTTCTATATTATCTCCTGAAGTTGATAGAGTGTTGTCAGTCAGGCTTTCTACTACTCCATTTTTTTTTGTATCAGATGGAGTAGTAGAAAGCCAAAAACTTTCTTTCCCAAAAAATCTGATTTTTATTCCACAACGAATATTTGAAATACAAACTGAGTAGAGAAAAGTATCTTCTGTATAATTCAGTGTTCATATGAAAGTAGCTGTTTCAGGAGGACTTTCTTTCAGTTTGTGTCTGAAAGTTACTTCTTTGCATGATCTACACATCCATGTATAGAGTTACTTCCTTCCTTTCTTTGGAAGACTCCCTCATCCTTCTTTTTTTGTATCAAGATGGAGTAGTAGAAAGCCAAAAACTTTCTTTCCCAAAAATTAATCACTCCTAAAAAATATAACCCCTTCAATTCAAACTTTTTTAGTACTTTTTCTATAATAACATTATATTTCTTGGACTTTGTCAATTAGATGCAAATCTTCGGACAATAAAGTATATTTTGATTTGATTTGAACTTTCCATAAAGACCGACTTGTACTTGGTGTGTTGAATACCTTGTTTTGATAATAGTGTTTCCTTTTTTCTTTCATCAATAAATGGTGTTTTTCTTAGTTTCTTTATATGCAGGTTCAAGAATAGGATATCAATTTTTCAGCATGAACAAATCTTTCAAAAATGTTATTGATTCATCCACTAATCTCTTGTTATCTTTACAATAGAATGTTTCTGAGCAAAATTTATATTGAGAAGATGAAGTATCGTATCATAGAAAATGTTGAAAGCCACTTTGAATATGTCTATGCCAACGATATATTCCCAATTTTCCAGTTTCAAGAAAATAGAAATGGATAATGGATTTTAAAATAAGGAGGTTTACTAATATGAGTTGCCTGCATTCTGTTTCGGTTAGTTTTTGTGTTTGACCAATGCTCTATAAATTTTCTGTTCCACTGATTTTGTTTTATCGTCGTTTTATTTTTTGTTATATTATGTTATACTCGAAATCAATTAAGATGATCAGCTATAATAACTCTGGGCTATTACGTTGATATCAGTAACAAGTCCAAATGTTGGTACTATTTTGGGAATTAGTGAGTAATTCAGGCTTTTCCCGAGTAATAATTTTCAATGAGATGTAAGAATTTTAAATGGCAAGATTACTACAGATCAAGAAACATTTCCAGCGATGAATAAAAAATTAATTGGTAGTAAAAAACATTTACTTTTAAAGAAATTTCAATTTGGAAGTATTAGGTTTTTACAAAAGTTTTTTTCGTTTGAATGTCATGTGTTTTGTACTCTATGCATTGATGCTGTTTATCATTTCCAAATTGTTTGCCTCTTCAACTTATTTCTACATGATATCGTTAAACGATTTTCGGACAATGTTTCTCTACGAATTCAAATTGGACCAATGCGCTGGCAATGATGAATGCACTGTTCGAAGTTGATTTGCGAAGATGAGTCTCGAAGTGGTCGACCTACAGTAATTCAGGACGAGGATTTGAGGACCCTGGTGGAGACTGATCCATCAAAAATGGTACGTGGGATAGTGGAAGAAAGGGACGTCAGTTCCCATGCGGTTTTCGATGGTTTGAAACGTATCGGAAAGGTCGACAAGCTCGAAAAGTGGGTGCCCCACGATCGACAGAAAGTGCCACGTTTCGAGTTTTGTTTTTCTTTGCTTTTACACAACCATTGGATCCGATCATCACGTGTGATGAAAAGTGGACACGTTCAAGACAGTAGTTGGACACCAATGAGCCACCCAGGCACTTCCCAAAGGCAAAAACCCACTAAAAAAGAACAAGGTTATTGTATTGGTTGTCAGCGGCTGGTGTGATTCACTATAACATTCTGCAACCGTGTCAGAAGAGTCCTATTGTGAGGAAATCGACTTGTACCGAAAATGCGTCAGCAGCAGCCGGCAGTGGTCAACAGAAGAGGTCGGATCCTGCCCCACGACAACGCTCGTCTGCACATTTCAAAAATCACTGTCCGAAAATTGAGCGAATTGGGCGTCGAAGTTCTGCTTCACCCACCGTATTCCTCTCGCTAACCAACTACCACCTTTTCAAGCACTTCGATATTGGCAAAGGTGCACTAATTTGAATGTCGCTTTTTTTGATTAAATTGAATAAGTATTCACTGAGATATTATCACAGAGTTTAAAGTAGACTCATAAAAACGGCCAAAACTCTTGAAACAACCTAATATTAAAACAAAAAAAATGAACTTTCTTTGCAGAAAAACTGGAAATGTACCTATCCTTCTTGGTCAAGTACAGTAATGACATTAATTTTGTCATTTATCTAGTTAGATTCAAGCCCTTAAAAGAGTCTTATGGTACATTATAAGTTCGCTATTAACTCTTTATCACTTTTGATATAATATAATTGTATCATTTCCTAATAAATAAGATTTATTACTTTTATCGGAACCAAAAATCTACTATGAAGAACAAGATATGAAACCTTCCGGGAGAATATAGGGCCTAGCATCCCCAATAACACTGGAAAAATTAGGGTTTTAAAAATGATTTTTAGATATTTGAAAGCAAGCACATATATCCCTCCATTTTAAAATTTTTGAGCAAATTTTAGGCAGACGGTTGGGTATCTGATGTCTATCTGATAAAGGGATATGGTATATGGTAGCTCCACTAGTAAAAAATGAAGAAAGATATACAAAAGAAACTATTGACATTCTTGAAAACAAGATGTAGTTAGTAGTATCAAATTATTTTATGTGGGTCGACATTGTTTGATTTATGTTAACCCCATCCGTAGTTTTGAATCTTGAAAAGCTGTTAATAAAGCATAACAAAAACAAGATTTTTTCTTTGATGAAAATATATTCAATCAAGAATATTATTAAATGAAGAAAAACAATACGTGTATTTATTTGATGATTCGATTGGTTTCATCATTTACATATTATTTTTCTTTTACATTCTATGAACTTTTAGAACGTGCCTGGAAAAAAATTATAACATTTGATCTTCACAGAAAAATAATTTGAAATGATGTCCCTGGTCTGGAAGACCCTGAAATCATGGTAAACATGTTGAATTTGAGTGTAATTTTAGATAATCATAATATAACACAAAATCATTGAAACTATTGATAATCTATTGACTTTAACAATGCTTTCACTTCCTGCAGGAATTGGAGAAGGTGTGATAGTGGACGTTGCGGAAGTGGTGCCGTTGGTGATAGTTGTGGGAGTGGTACCATTGGTGATACTTGCGGGAGTGGTACCGTTGGTAATAGTTGCGGAAGTGGTGTCGTTGGTGATAGTTGTGGGTGTGGTGCCGTTTGTGATAGTTGCTGGTGTGGTGGTGTTGGTGTTAATTATGGGTGTGGTGCCGTTTGTGATAGTTGCGGGTGTGGTGATGTTGGTGATACTTGTGAGTGTGGTGCCGTTTGTGATAGTTGCGGGTGTGGTGGTGTTGGTGTTAATTGTGGGTGTGGTACCGTTTATGATAGTTGCGGGTGTAGTGGTGTTGGTGTTAATTGTGGGTGTGGTGCCATTTGTGATAGTTGCGGATGTAGTGATGTTGGTGATATTTGTGGGTGTGGTGCCGTTAGTGATAGTTGTGGAAGTGGTATCGTTGGTGATACTTGTGGGTGTGGTACCGTTAGTGACAGTTGCGGGTGTGGTGGTGTTGGTGATAGTTGTGGGAATGGTGCCATTGGTGATAGCTGTGGGGGTAGTGTCACTGGTTGGGATACTGGTGGTAGTGCCGTTGGTAGCGTTGGGTGTTCGATAGTAATTATGTAGGTGTTCTCTGAAGTAATTCATCCATAGTAAATTCGCTTCAGCAGTTGCTAATGAATTGTTAGCAGATAGCAGATGTTCGTTTCCTAGTTCTCCACTCCATATGAACTGTTTCAACTGGCAAAAAACAATAAATTTGTTAATTCAAAAAGTAATAAAGTATTAGCAGGTATTTTTTGCAGGAGAAAATAATATAATATACAGTATTTGGTTTGGCGTCCTGGTAACTATTTTAAATTATTTGTTAAAATTCACAAAACAATTTTGGGTTCGGGAATTGAAAAAGAAAAAGATTATTTCTGGAAAACTTTCAAATTGACATTTTTTTATATAAATTGGACATTTATCGCATTTCATTTTCAATATATATATATATATATATATATATATATATATATATATATATATATATATATATATATATATATATATATATATATATATATATATATATATATATATATATCGTTTTCGATTGTAAATAATTTGAGACATCAGCTTGTTTTACTTACCTGATCCACTTGGTTTTGCGTGGTAATTTTGTTAGCAATATCACTTATAATTCTGGATATGGAGTTGAAGTTTGGATATCTAAAACAGAAAATTCATTGTAAATTCTCAGGATTTTATATTTTCTCTGTGTGGATAAAATAATTTAAAATTCGTTTTCGATGTCAAGTTAGGTGATGTGCATATCTGTCACCGAAATAAAACTTAAAACGTTTTGTTCATGTGGCTATAAAATGTTACTGCCGTTGAATTTGAATTAACGTAAAGAAAAAGGAAATTTTCAACAAAACACCCTAACTTAACATTAGTAAAATGTGATTTTCAAAATATTAACTGTTATCTGAGAAACTGTAAAACATACTGGTAAATCTGTAACTATTTAAAGAAACAATTATCATTTCACAGTTGACTTTCACATTTTCGATTAGACTTGATTTGATATAACAGAGTGATAATCTTAAGCTCTGCGTTAGTAGGAAAATGTATGAATACAATATAGCTCAAAGTATTACATTTTACACGTTGGGATAATAACATATTCGTAAGAAAGTTAACTTACTTTTGAACAACTTGTAGAGGATTTGTGACCAAAAAGTTGAGTGTTATATCAATTCCTATCGTGTTTCCATTCAAGACAGAAGAAAAAACTTCAAAGCGGTCCTTTGGACGAATTCCAGAATCACTTCTCAATGTTTTATCGAGGTACCTATAAAAAAGACTGGTTTCAAATATATCTTTACTGTAACGAATAATAATAATAATAAACGCAGGAGATAACTGTTGAGGTAATAATATTTTGGGATAGGCTAACATTACATTTTCTAACTTGAAGAAAACAATTCTCCAACTCACCCTTCCAACAAAGTTACATTTTTGGTACATCCCAAAGAAGAAAGTATGGTAATTTTCTCAGTAGCTATAGTTGTGTTCAAATATTTATTCCATAAAAAGTCCCAATTGCTGCTGCTCGTATCATCCCTCAACCCATTGCAATACACTATATTTCTCAAATTCTTGTCGGGCCTGAAAAAAAAACATTTTAAAGTCGTAACCTTCTGATGAAGCTTGAAAGTTGGAGTACTCTTTATACTACATAGAACACGCACACACCAACTCCCCAGGTAGTGACACGTTTAAAC
This sequence comes from Leptinotarsa decemlineata, assembly GCF_025532065.1. Taxonomy (NCBI): domain Eukaryota; kingdom Metazoa; phylum Arthropoda; class Insecta; order Coleoptera; family Chrysomelidae; genus Leptinotarsa; species Leptinotarsa decemlineata. Next base: position 4,695,413 of record NW_027412578.1, read on the forward strand.
TTTTTGTAACTTGACGTCGGGGTCTCAATCTCCCACTCCCAAGACTCTTCTGTTGGTCTGGCTGATGCCCTGTGCCTCAGTGGGAATGGTTCGTAGAAAGGTGAAAATTTTGATTGTTGGCTGCGAATACTGTTCTTATATCGTGCTTCTTCAGAATTCGGTTCACTTTGTCGGTAACTCTATGAATATGAGGAAGAAAAGCTCTTGGGTGGTCCGTCTGTTCATCAGGCTGTTTGGGATGTGATGCGGGTTTGCGAAGATGGACGGATCTTTGTATTTGGTATAGGCGTTTTGTCGAAGAGCAGATTTGAGTTCCTCTAGTTCTTTGGATCTATTGTGGCTGTCAGTGAGTCTAGACTTACGTATACCTAAGGGAATTCAAAACGGTATTAAACTGGACAAAATGATGATGGGACTTAGCATTGACGTAGCGATTGGTATGAGTTGGTTTTCCGTAAAGAGTCTTTTAGAAGAAATCATCGGATTTTGTTATGAGAAAGTCCAGAACTTCCATTGCGAATTTTAGGTCGGAATGTTAGGAGTAGATGTGGTGTAGGAATGTATGAAGACTTTCAAATCTATGAGGCCATATAGCAATGACGCAATTTTACGTATCGGAGCCAACACGTTGGTTTGTGGTCAGACATGACAGTGGCTCTGGTTTCAAACTCTTCCGTGTAAAGGTTTGAAAGGACAGGAGAGAGTGGAAACATGGAAACCCATGGGGGAGCCTTTCATTTGTTTATAAATTTTGCAGTAGAAAAGGAAATAGGTGCTTGATATATAGTGGCTGATGAGGTTGAGAGTGTCTAGAAATTGACCGAATCCTATCGTTGATTGTTGACATTCGATACGTGTTTCTGCTGAATGAATGTGTAATATCCTGAGAAGCTTAGAAGCAAAAAAGCGACGCTTTAAATCCACTGAAATATAAGGGCCTGTTTTATTCTAGCAGAAAATCAAGTGTATCATACTAGAAACACATTGACGTAAGGCACCATTTCATACATGAAGCACTTCAGAACAAATTGTCCTTGCAGCATATCTCAACCGGCGACATGATTGCGGATTTGTTAACAAAATGTTTACCCCATCCTCATTAGACTCACCTTGTTCCATTCATTTTGTACGATGAATATCTATTGCGAGATGCCTCAATGCACTGACTGTTTCCTAGAGAGCAAGCCCAAGATAGTGTTAAACCCTGTTTCAGAATGTCAATGTGATAGGCGTCGTTCAGTCTATCAAATGAGGTAGAATCATAGAGATTTGTCATCAATCTTAAAAGGTGTTTCTGAAAAAATATGTACAATTTTGCTTGATAGAAAATCGGAAACCGAAATTGAATTACTTATAACCTATGACAAAACTGAAACTTGAATCTGACTCAAAATACAATGAAATGAACAGTTATTGAACTTTATGAATTTTGGGCATAAAATATTCAGGTATTGACTCAAAAGGTACCAAGGATTATCGACAAGTTGAAGATATTTTTCTTGTCGTCTGTCTTTCCTTTTTGGTATTGTTCAGCTTGTTTTTTGGTGCATTCATTATTGGATGTTGAATAAAATTGAAGTTGACTAATTATGCAGTTTTTTTGAAGAAATTCATTAGAGAAATAATGGTTCACAAATATATGGTGTCATATTGTGAAAGTGTAAAACGTTTTATTGGAATTTGAGTGAAAATAATGAGCCATACAAGTAGTTTACTGTATATTATATGGCATGTTTCGATATATGGAAGTATTCTTCGGTTTCCCAAATCTTACCGATATCTGTTGACCTAATACAGAGTCGCTTCCAACTCGTTCTAACAAGAAGTTAAATCCATCGAATGCAACCTTCCAGCTGAAATAGGATGTGTCATTTGCCAAGAATTCTATTAAGTCGAATACTTGTGAGTAGTTTGTCTTTTGGATTCTTGCTAAGTTGAAGAGATCGTCGACTATTTGAGCTCTGTGTATTTTCTGATTTGAGAGCGGTTCCTATTCTGCTCCACAACTCATTGTCATAATTTACTCTGAAGTATCCTGGAAATAAAAAAAAAACAATATAAGAAACTATGTTACTATTATCACTTCAAGTGAAAATATATCATTATTAGGTGGGACAAGAAGTATAATAAAGTATTGTTGTAAATGGTGCCCGAAAGAAAATAACGTCGGCCGCCACTGGTAACCATAAACCAATGGTGATCGCGCGAATGTACGATGATTCCCCGCCACTCGAGAAGCAGCGAAAATAATGCTACCGACTTCGACAGAAATTTCTACGGCATTCGTTTACGATATTTAAACACTAGCTGCGAGCATATCAACACAGTCAAGTGGAAGCTATTGCTTCCTAGATCACGCGAAGTGATCTAGTAAGGCGATAGACGTTCAAATAATAGTTACATATTTAGTTGAAGTGTTTGTTGTATTTAAAGTGAAATAAAGTTAAGTTTGAATATTCAGTGTAGTCAATCATTTGGTGTCGGAAGTGGAATTATTGACTGGAATTTTATTGTTTTATGGTGAAAACAAGGAGTGTCGATTACGACGGAATGGAAAAGCTTGAGAAAATGTTTGAGGCTTTACAAGCGAGCCTGGCGGAGAATGAAGAACGCAGAAGAGAGGAAGAACGATTATGTCGAAACGAAGAACGTGAATTACTACTAGGTATTTTGGAAAAACCGGAAAGAAATAGAGAGGAATCCCTAGCTAGCTGGGTATCCCTGGCGTTGGCAAAATTTGCATCCAGAAACTATCAGAAGGAGAATTTATCACCAGACGTGATAAGGTAGCGGGCAGAGACTCCTTTATGGACAGCTTTGATAGGAGATAAGCTCCCCTACCTCCCGCCGCTTTGGGTTCCCTCTGACCTGGAGGGTAGCAACCTGAAAGGGTCCCTTGTCCAGGGATATGGACAGCCAATTTGAGGAATTGCCTGACCATGGTGTGGTACGGTCTTTAACAGCCTCTAAGGGTGACACTACCTTTCTGACGAGGCAAGATATCATCGTAGCGCTGAAGGAGGATCTTGTCTTGAAAACTGTATGAGAATGGATTGCCAAAGGAGCGAGACCGGAATGGCAAGAGGTTTCCAAGCACGACCAGAAGGAAAAGGGTTACTGGCTCCAATGGGACTCCATGAGCATTCGAGATGACCTACTCACTCGTAAATGGGAAAGCTTGGTTGGAAGAACCCATAAATTCCAGATTATCCTTCCTAAGAAGCGTATCCTGAGTATCCACGAACAGCTTCACGATCGTCGCACTGGAGGGCATTTCGGAGTAAAAAGAACTCTAGCGAGGGTGCGTAAGAGGTACTATTGGATCAATTGCCGCCGAGACGTGGAAGAGTGGTGTAAGCGCTGTGACCTGTGCTCTTCGAGAAAGGGTCCGAAGACAAGGCAAAGAGGAAAGTTGAAGCAGTACCTCAGTGGAAGCTCTTTCGAAAGAATCGCAGTCGACATTTTGAGACCACTGCCTATGACCACATCCGGTAACAAGTACCTTATGATTGTGATGGAATACGTCTCCAAATGGCTTGAAGTAGTAGCCTTACCCAACCAAGAGGCTGAAACAGTGGCAGAAGCCCTGTTGCAGAACGTAATTGCCAAACACAGAGTACCCCAAGAACTACACTCGGATCAGGGCCGCAACTTCGAATCGGATTTATGGAAGAAAATGATGACTCTGTTGGGAATGAAGAAGATAAGAACAACTGTTATCCATCCACAATCCGATGGAGTGGTCGAGAGGCATAATCGCACCATCAATAACTACCTCTCGATGTTTGTCTCCGAAAATCAAAGAGACTGGGATAAATTGGTTTCTCTTTTTCTGTTGGCATACAAGAGCTCCCAACATGACGCGACAGGTAATACACCATCCATATTGTAAACTGGTAGGGAACTGAAGCTTCCGATAGATGTATTGTGTGGCAGTCCTTTCGATGAATCTCAAGAGGTACCTCTTTCAGAGTATGTGAATAACCTGAGGAAGACACTGGAAATTGTACACGAATTTGCTTTGCAAATTACAGCTTTTCAGCGACAGGATGAAGATAAAATTTGACAAAAAGTCGCTGCCAGAGAGCTTCAAGGAGGGCGATGCAGTGTGGCTCTACCAACCCCAACGTCGGAAAGGTTTGTGTCCCAAGTTGCAGAGACCATGACAAGGACCTTACTTGGTAACTGAAAAGATAAACGATCTGGTGTACAGAATTCAATTATCACCCAGAAGCAAGCATAAAGTCGTCCACATAGAGAGGCTGAGTCCTTACATGGGTCGTGATGTCCCCTCTTGGAATTTTGTTCGGGGCAAATAACCTCAGGGAAGTAAAATCATGCCCGAAAGAAAATAATGCCGGCCGCCACTGGTAGCCATAAACCAATGGTGGCGTAGCTAAGAGCGCGCGAATGTACGATGATTCCCCGCCACTCAAGAAGCAGCGCGAATAATGCTATCGACTTCGACAGAACTTCGGCGAAATTTCTACGACATTCTTTTACGATATTTAAAGGCTAGCTTCGAGCATATCGACACAGTCAAGTGGAAGCTACAGTGCGGTACGCGAAGTGATTTAGTAAAGCAATAGACATTCAAATAATAGTTAAATTTTTAATTGAAGTGTTTGTTGTATTCAAAGTGAAATAAAGTTGGGTTTGATTATTTAATGCAGTCAATTATTGGTGAACCCACGGGGAAAAACGTCACAGTATTGAAAATTCGGCGAATGAACCAGTTTTATTAAAAATATTCAAATTGTTACAATTTTCTATGAAATAAAGGTATAAAATATTGCAATCGTCCATGTACGCTGGATCGCCAATCAGAGCGAATGACATCACGCCCCAGTAAATATGGCTATGTTTGTAGAATCTAGAACTTACTGAAGCACAGAAGGCCATATATTTTTATCACTTGTTCTTTTTTGTAAATTACGACTATGAAACTCGAAATTTCGACTTTAATCCCAAAATTATGACTTCAAATTTAGAATTTCGACGAAATTCGTCCTCTGTCTTTCACTGTAGCTTTCACTGCAAGGCAACCATTTGTAAACCAGAGTCCAAATATAACGCATTTAGTATTCAACACCAGACAGCGCTGTTTCGATCTGCCATAGGTCTCATCAGTGGTGCAAGGCTGAAATATCATGGCCCGTGCTTAGAATTGTCTTTTAAGGACGGTTGCATTTGTGGTTCAGCCTAGCACCACTGATGAAACCTTTAGCCGATCGAAACAGCGCTGTCTGGTGTTGGATCACAAATGCGTCGTGTTTGATCTCTGTTTTCCAACTAGTTGCGCTGCAGTGAAAGCAGGACGAATCTCGTTGGAGATCGATGCCAAAGCTTGGCTTTGCAACAGACTGCCTTGGGGAGCCTCGTTTATCTTTGATATTCGAGGATTAAGTTTCCTGTCGATTTCAGAGATGGCATCTTCGTCAAGGAAGAAGATATATATCCACCCAGCTTCTGTGGAAGAGCTGAAGGGTTATATCAGGGCCGCAAAGGCCAAGAAAGTTCCGAGGGTCGATTCAATAACAAATAAGTGTTTGATGAGGCTTCCTGAAAAGGGCGTTGAAAATCTATTACAGATTATCAACAGTTCGTTGGCCCGCAGATACATTCCCAGAAGGTGGAAGCTTGCGATCCTTGTCATGATCTCAAAACAGGGTCAGAACCTACTGTTCCCGCAGAATTATTTCCCGATCAGTCTGCTCTCGCTGGCGGCTAAGCTGGCTGAAAGAGTCGTTCCGCAAATACTCAACGAAGAAGTTGAGGACCGAAATGTTCTACCTAACTAGTCGCCTTCGACCTGCCTCTGGACCTGATCCGATGGATTGGGTCTTTCCTGAAAGACATAAAATTTCAGTCTGACAACAGAGAGATCCTCGCCGGAGTGCCACAGCGGGCCTTGCTCTCTCCCACGCTGTACTCTCTTTGCACCAGTGACCTTCCGAGGTCTGAGCGTGTGAAGATATCTCTTTACGCCGACGACACAGCTCTCCTCCATGGGTCGAGAGCTCGGGATCGTCTACATGCAACGTGCATTGGACGACCTCGAGCGCTGGTACTTCGAATGGAAGATGCGAGTGAACCCTGACAAAACTCAGGCGATAACCATGGGAAGAACGATGTCTTCTCCGGCCAGAAAAGTGAGGATCTCTGGAAGAGACATCGACTGGCAAGCGCGGGTGAAGTACCTCGGTCTTCTTATAAACCGTAGGCTCACCTGAAACCCGCACATCATAACCGTGAAGGCGAAGATCGTGAACCTACGATCTACAACATCAAGCAGTCCATTCAGTCAAGGAATCATCGAATTTTTGATTGTGCGGAAACTCACGAAACTCCGTCAGTTAGGGAACCTATAGATTATGGTGTAGACGACCCCTCCCGATAAAGAAGGCCTCGACACTCTTGTCGAATGAGGCCCTCTTGTCCCCAGTTAATGGATGAAACATTTCCTCATCCACTCACCCCAGCCAGGCAGGGGTTTCACCGTGAAGGGCGGTACTGATATCTGAGGACATTTATGCCGCCATCCCATGATCAGTTATGATCCGTTTGTCCTTCTGACAAACACCAGTTGTAAGTGTAAGGGAGTCAGGCTTCAACCTGTTAGGAAATTAAGATGGCTGTCGGAAGAATGAAGGTGAAAGACAGAGAAAGAATCTCATCGGCGGCATTCAGTCCATTCAGTCAAGGAATCAGCGAGTTTTTGATTGTGCGGACGAGATTAAAACAGTTTTAATCTTCCTTTTGAAGATGATTACTTGGTGATTGAAACACGTGTCGAGGTGTTAAAAATAACGGTTTGATGTTGGGACAAAACTCCATAGATTATTCCGAATACTTGCGTAACTGGACTAATAGTCAGAATTGAAAATAAAATAATAACTTTATCTGATAAGGACATTCGAAAAAGGGAGTTTTATGACACGATTCACATGAACTGAGAACTGTTTGGATCGAAAAACTTTTACTTACCAGTCACTTGATTGTTCAATATTATCCAAGAATCTCCTTGCATCAGCGTTATGTTTGCCGTCCCATTTGGAGTTAACCAAACTTTTGGCGACGTAGAATTGAATTTCGTTAAATCCGACGATTTGGTGTAACTGATTGGAATGAACCACTGTGAAGTACTGTTGTCAGAAATTGAGAATGTGGACTAGAATTGAGAAATGACTGTTAATAACTGATACATTTTCATTGTAAATTTTTTATACATTTCCTGAATTGAACACAGAAGTATAGTGACACTTCTCACTATACTGTAGTACAGTGAGATTTCGTCTAGTAGGGATAGTTTGCAGCTTTACATCCCACCTAAAAAAAAATCCAACCCGTGTTAGGAATCACACGTTAAAAGGTAAGACCTCGTTAATCCTTAGCTCGCACACAAGTTTTAGACTTCTGAGGGTTGTCGTTCGTAGGGGTGCGACAGCTGGTTAACGGAAAAACAGATTTTAAACAGATTTCTTTATTGATCTACTAGCATGTTACTCGTACATTCAGTGTAACGATTTCATACTCAAATTCCGAGTATTGCTTGTATATTTTTTGTTTCTTTTTTCTTCATAAAATACTTGTGGGTAATGAGGATCGGGTGACCACCATTGCCCGCTAGTGATCACGATTTCCCGCAATGTAAAGGCATACTATAATTTTGTTATTCTGATTTTAGATGCCGAAAGTACGAGATAGAACTACCACAAAAGTTTACTGGTGACACTTTGAATAAAGCGTTGAAACTTATTGAAGAAGATGGTTTTTCTATACAAAAAGCCACTAAGGTTTCGGCGTTTCGTTTTTTGGACCACTTGAAGGTGCATATAAAAAGGAGTACCACTTATACATGAGAAGTCAACTCGCAGAAAAGATCACACCTTACGAAGTGGCATCCTTATTGGGCAAGGCATTTAATAACGTTGCGTCTATTAGTTAAGGAGAGTCGGGATTTAGACCTACAGGTATTCATCCAATGAATCCAGACGTATTTTGTGATGAAGATTTGCTACCAGCTGAATTGCTCTGATCAGAAACTGCTGTCATTCAAAACTTTGATGAGTCAGTTGCAATTAATAGCCCAGCGCCAGGCCTAGAAAGCTCTTCAGTACCTGGCACATCAATGCAAGTTAATTCACTGCTACCACCGACGCCACCAAGAACTTCTAGCGCCGTTGATTGTTTAGCCTTTGGCCCATAAGTGGAAAGTGTGTCACTAGCACCTGGTCCAGTATATTCGCCAGTCCTTGGCACATCAAAACAAAGTTGCTCCAGCAGTCTCTAGTTTTGATATCGTGTCGAAATTAAGGAAGTTGCCAGAGAAAAGCAATACCCACAATACTAGACGAAGTCACCAAAAGCAGCATGCCAAAATTTTAACATCCACGCCAATGAAAGAAAACTTGACAGAAAAAAAAACAAGAAAAGTAAAACCGTCTGCCCAGCCAAGAATAAGGGAAAAGGAAAACCGAACCGAAAGAGTAAAGAGGAAGGTTCTCCATGAATCACATGATACATCTGTTTCAGACGTGGCTACTGATGATTTATGCCAAAACGATGACAAAGATTATGTTTGATAATGATGTTTGGTACAGGTGTACCTCATGTGGTTTATGGGCTCACGCAGATTGTACGGGGTGAGAGTCTACCAAGGGTTATGTATGCGATTTGTGCTAGATTTTTGTATGATCCTCATTGTTACCCTTACCTCAATGCAATGGAAATTACTTCTATATTACATTATTAAACTAATGGTTACTGATCTCAAATGATAGCCAATTAAGTAGATTTGTTATGAGGCGGTTGCAATAAAAATTTAGTTTTATTTCATTTATTTATTTCAATTACTGTTCAAGTGACCCCCATTGCCCCTTTCTACCCTAACCCTATCAATTTAGTTAATATTGTTCTGAATTCGGGAATTGAGAACACATTGCGAAGAAACAATTTGCAATTTTGAAGTTTATTGATGTGACAGTGTTTTTCATAGAATATTTTGAAAAAAAAAACGGAATTTAAAACCATGCTTACTTGAGTTAACACCAGCACACTCTGGTTTTGGAGAGTTGCTGTAATTAGAGGAAACCCAGGTTGTTGTATCCAGTCTTTCATTATAACATTCAAAGTGGTCGGTAAAGCATTAAAATTAGTCATGTTTGCTTGAAGATGTGTCCATAATTGCTCAGTTATTACATTACCAAGAGCACTGAAAGTATACAAAAATATTACATAATCGGTAAATATTGTTGTAAATCATGCCCGAAAGAAAACAACGCCGGCCGCCACTGGTAACCATAAGCCAAACGTGACATAGCTAAGAGAGCGCGAATGTACGATATTCCCCACTATTCGAGAAGCATATTGACACAGGCAAGTGGGCGTTACAGTGCGGTACGTGAAATGATTTGGTAAAGCGATAGACATACAAATAATAATTGAAGTTTTAGTTGAAGTATTTGTTGTACTTAAAATGAAATAAAGTTAAGTTTGATTAATCAGTGTAGTCATTTAATGGTCAATCCACGGGGAAAAACGTACCAATATAAATAATTTATTTTATCGGAATGTAGGCTTTCACGGCTGGCGTCAATATTTTGTCCGGTTTCCGAGATTTGCCGTGGTCTTTTATGGTTACAATTTCCAAACGTTTGAACTGCATCTGCGGCAGTTATCTTCAGTGGCGTATCAACTCATACGTCAGGAAGAGTATTTCGACTACGCTACTGAAGATGCCTTCCGCAGTTGCAGATGAAACGTTTTTATATTTATTTATTCATTTACAGCTTTGGCAACTCAACAGAACAAAAGTTCCAATTATAGAGTCGCACGGAAATTACAAAATTCGTCATTGCAATCAGGGAGTTGAGCTAGATCATACTAAAGATAATTATTTATAAATAAAATTACAGTTACCCTGTATATATGTATATGTTACCCTGTGTATAGTGAAACATACTATACACTACTTGAAAGAGGTAAGTGAAATAGGTCAACAGAGGAAAAAGTGAAATTGTAGGTTGAATCCGTGATATTATTGGAGCGTTTAAGAAATAATTACTACCTACTTGCTGGAGACAACTTGAATAAATCACCATTGCGCATGGAATAAACATTTGCCTTGAACGATATCTTTGCCAAACAATATTCTGAATCGATTTTATTGTTCAACAATTTACTAAGAAAAATGACGTAGGCAATTTTCTGTCTGGTTTCTAGTTCGTCAATTTTATATATTTTTAGGCTAGAAGTATATGGAGGAAAACTTTGATTTAATCTGAATTTGAAGTTTAGGAAGCGTATGAATCTCTTTTGAACCTGTTCTATTCTATTTATATATTTTTGATAAAAAGGATTTCACACTATTGTTGCATACTCAAGGAGGCTTCGAACAATGGAATTATGTAAGAGTATACATGTTTCGGGTTTTTTTTAAGTCTTTACAGTTTCTGACTAAGAAGCCAAGATTTCTCAGTACTTTTTCAATTACATACTCAATATGGTTTTCAAAAGACAATTTTTTATCAAGAATAATGTCTAGACTCCTTATTGGTTGAACTTTTTTCAGAGGTGTACCGTCTATCTCGTAAATGTAATGAAGCTTCCGCTTTTTTTGAGAAAATGTTATAGAAGAGCATTGATTACGATCGAGATGTAACTTATTGGAATGACAGTAATCAGATAAACAAACGATCGATGTCTTGTTGGAGAAATACTTGTAATTTCTGCTCTATCGGAGAATACATTTTCAAATCATCGGCGTATAATAGATAAGGACTATGTTGAAAGCACGAATCAATGTCATTAATGAAAATTGATAACATCAGCGGTCACAAGTGTGATCCCTATGGGACACCGGAAGAAATTTCAGATATATTATCATAAAGTTTCACAATCTGATACCTATTACGTAGGTAAGATGAAATCCACCTTAGCAGGCCGTCGTTCACACCGAAATTCTCCAACTTGATTAGCAAGGTTCTGTGGTGGACCTTCTCAAAAGCCTTAGAAAAATCTGTGTACACGGCATCCACCTGAACGTTGTCCTCCATATATTCCAACGTTCCTTGTACTACTAACGGCAGGAGCGCTGACGATAAAACTCGTGTTAAAAAATTGTTGGGCGATTTTTTGCCATGTTCGTCTATTATTATTCCCTCGTTTGGAGATTATAGCCAAAGAAGATCACGGCAAAACCCGGAAACCAACAAAAACATGTATTTTCATCGACAAGATTCAAATTTGATGCAGTTCAAACAGTTAAACCTTTCGCTACGAGCTCGGAAGGTATATTAGAGTTTCTCATGTTCAGTGCAGTGCATTGCAGAAAAGCCCTTCACTTCTCTGACGTATATATACAACTTTATATTGTCGGGAAACATGAATCCATAAATATTACTAGTTCTTATATGATGGTTCTTTTAAGAAGAAAAATTAAGGTATTCGACTGAAAGCAATTGAAATATTCTTTCGTCTCTTAGTAGTAAGCATATTCTCAAATTTTAAATTCGTCACATCCTCCTCGATAAAAAAAGCCGTTAAACAATATATTAGACAATATAAAGTTGTTTCAAAAGTTTTATCGGATTTTATGAGTCTACTTTCCCGTGGTTTGGGCAACCTATCGGGCGCGTCCCCAGGTAGCCGATAGGGGAACGGCCAGGGTACTGGAGGCCCTGTCCGAGAAGAAAATGTGGCCTTACGGACGGGGTCGCCGGCCTGCTGGTCAGTGGCAGAAATAAGTAGGGTGAGGGGAACTAAAAACTAAAAACCCCCAAAAGCCTTTGCAAAACATCCTACCCAAGCTAAGGTGCAAGAAATCGTGCCGACAGCTTAATGGCCGCAGGGTCACAAACGATTCCCTTGGGGAAGTGGGCGAAACCTCATTGTAATCAGCCTACCTCTGGTAATGCGGGGCTCTGCCAGAGGGGACCAAACTCTTCCCTTGCTACTCGTGGAAACACACGTGAATGAAACAATAGGTACAACAAAAACCTATCCCGAGGCTGGACAGAAGTGCTCACCTCAATCTAAGGCGGTGGCTGGGGATGAACAGAAATGTCCACCCCAATCTACCGCTTGGAATGAGGCTGGACATAGTAGATCACCTCCAACAGCAAGGGCACTTCCTGCGGCGGGCGCCTAGAGCTCCGCCTTGAATAAAGGTAAGGAACCGGCTGAAGAAGCCGCGCAACGACAGTAATGTCGCTGCACCTTCCAAAATCTTCGCGGAGGCCACCGTGAGATACCTCAAGGTTGCCAAAGAGAGTGTGTGTTCTGCGTGTGTTCCTACCAATATAAAGGAGATGTCTCCTAGTGTCCTGTTCACCTTCCTAGAAATTATAGGATGGACGATGACCTAGGAGGACAACTCCTCGGGAGAATGTACAATGGGTCACATGTGGCCTAAGTGCTGTGAGTCTACACTCACCCTCCTTACTCTACAGATACCAGATGAGTCTACTTTAAACTGTAATATCTCAGTAAATACGTATTCAATTTAGTCGAAATAATCGCCATTTGGATAAGTGCAATTTTGCTAATGTACCTAACAGAAGTATATTAATTCCGTCAGCATAAACATTAATCGTCGATTAATAAAGTCGACGAAGGTCGTTTCTGTCGAATCCTGATTGACGTAGGTTCTACCAGAGAGAAAGTTATCGAAGAGTTCGAAAAGATAGTAGTCGATTGGCAGGAGGTCTGTGGAGTATGGTGGGTGATGCAGAACTTCGACGGCGACGACTAAAGTTTGACCAATGATTCAAGCGATATCTATACTTCTTGGGAGTTAACTAGTGTCAGCATCAGACGGTATGCCTTGTTATGTTGTTCGTTTATGTAGACTGAAATCAAGTTAAATATTTCAACTATATGGCTATAGGATATCACGACAACGGTTGATGGTATCGAAGCTAGGTTTTGCATTAGACTGTAGTCAGGAATTTCTCAATAATTCAATGCTGAAATCATCAGGGTTGTTCATGTTGAAGTCAGCAGAGTACAAACGTTGCATCAGTGGTACAGTTGAAAATCTGATAAGATCAATGGCAGAGCGAAACAAGGTGGGTCTTGTATTGTATCAGGAATGCCAAGCTTTCGGGATTCGAATCCTTGAAGTAGATTGATAGTCCGAAATATAGAAAATTTTCAATCCAAACTTACTTAGTAGTTAGATAGTCTTGAATACCAGCCCGGAAATCACTACTTCCAATGATATGTTCTACCATGCGGAAAATACTCCCACCTGAAAAAATAACTTATATTTTTCTATGACTTGATCCTTATTCTGATGTGATAAGATTTCTTAAAATCGATTTTACGAGTGAAACTTGAGAAGTGGGTTCTGTTACCTTTAAAATAAGATATTCTGCTGAACTTGGACATCACTTCGGCTGGAGATGAAACGTTGGACTGAAGAGGTGAAATATTTTCACTATCATCCCGCATCACAGACTGTAAAATATCGATGACAAACTGTTTGTCAAGTTGGAATTCTGGTAACACCTGAAGCAGATAATAAATAATAATAGTTAATACACAGAACGCGATATTCTTCAGGAGTACTTTCTGAATGTGGACAAATTTAAGGGTAAATTCAAAAGTTGGTAGGAGTTTATTGTTCATTATTATGAATGAAGAAGAGTACTTGACTGAATTACTAAAATAAATTTAAATTTACAAAAATTACAAAGACAGTAATATTTATAGGGGACACATCCCCTATTGAATATTGATCCATTAATTTTTATGGGACCTCAAATTGAAATTATCTGCGGTTTCCAAAATTATATACATTGCACCCTAGAAGGCTGATGTTACTGACCGAACAGTAACCGCGGAGTACGACCCGCACGTTTACTTCAGTGTTATGTGGACTGTAAGCATGTTTGATGTACGTTAGTGTCATATATTTCTAACTTTTTGTTTTGTACAATCCGCCCCTTTCCCGAAAACAAACATACATCCGATGGATATCCAATTTTTGACCGAAATATATCTTGAATATCCATAATATATCTGGTGTTGCCTGAGTTGAAACTCGATCAATTATCCATTCTGAATTGGTCATTCCTTACCTTTCTCATCTTTTCCATTATTACAAAATACAAAGGGGGAAAGTTTCAGGCGTGCCGTCTCTCTGTTGGTGAGGTGGTAGATCAATTCTCAAATAAGCAAGCCCTTTCAAAAACTACACCTCACGATTTGATCTACATAAACTTTATTTATACCTCCAAAAAATTACCTAAACCTCTACCTAAGGTACCTGTTCAATTATGATCACCTGAAGCATATTACCTCACATTTACATCAATAATAATTCTTTCTCGGTTTTTAAGAAAACAAGTTCAATAATAGTGATCTATTCAAAGCCAGTTGGTCATTCATTAAAATGTTTGAATTTTTAAGTTTATTAATTTCCATTACTTCCAAATGATTCAGTTTCAAACCTTTATTTTCTATGTGCAAAATTTCGATCTCTTCGTTAAAGATATGATTTTCTTCTAGAAGATGATTTAAATATGTTGAATTTGTTTTCTTATTTACATAGCTCGTATGATGTTCCTAGATTCAATTCCTAAATGTTCTGCTAGGACACGTTTCACACTTCAATTTATATAATCCTGATTTCTCGGATTTGGATGTTTTATCTTTATCATTTTTAACTTTCCCAACGTATTACTTGTTCTATATACAATTTTAATTTTTGGGAAAGAAAGTTTTTGGCTTTCTACTACTCCATTTCGATACAAAAAAAAGAAGGATGAGGGAGTCTTCCAAAGAAAGGAAAGAAGTAACTCTATACATGGATGTGTAGATCATGCAAAGAAGTAACTTTCAAACACAAACTGAAAGAAAGTCCTCCTGAAACAGCTACTTTCATATAAACATTGAATTATACGAAAGAAAAAATTCTGTCGAAACAAATATATATGAACACTGAATTATACAGAAAATACTTTTCTCTAATCAGTTTGTATTTCAAATATTCGTTGTGGAATAAAAATCAGATATTATTCACATGAGTTCTACTTTAAATGTATGGTAACAAATTGCACTTACATAAAACACTGCCATCCTCACTGGTATTCACAGATGTTTCGCCTTAAGACACTTGCCCTAAGGCTCTTTAGTACCAAATTGGATAACATTATAGAAAATAGACACCCTTCATTCATGAATTACGATTTTTTAATGTCACGGAATAAGCTTGATCTGCTTATGTCACCGATGACATCGTAATGACATTCATTCACCTATTTGATTTAATCCCAGCCAAGAGGAATCTTATTTGAATTAAAGGGGTTATATTTTTTAGGAGTGATTAATTTTTGGGAAAGAAAGTTTTTGGCTTTATACTACTCCATTTCGATACAAAAAAAGAAGGATGAGGGAGTCTTCCAAAAATTAATCACTCCTAAAAAATATAACCCTTTCAATTCAAAAATTTTAATATCTCGTTTCCTCAAAAATGGAGCCACTTTTTACGTTGTTTGTCCAAAATTCGTTAAAGCTCTAAAATTTTGATTATCTACCTTATCAGTAGGAAAAACATCTCGAATCGCTTCTGTGTAGACTTTCTTGGCAAGTATTTTGTTTATTAATTCGGCTTTGAACTCATTGTTAACCGCAATTTGCTTGATGATATTAAGTTCTTTATTGAAATTATTTATTGAAAGAGGAACATTGATTAATCTGTGAATCGTGCTATTATAAGCTGCTACTTTGTGTTGATAAGAATGGGTAGAATCGTAATGTATAGTAATATCCGTATAGGAAGGTTTGTGATGAACTGAAAAATTATGTTTGTTGTTCATTTTACTAATTGTTAAGTCCAAGAAATTGATTGAGTTGTCTGCTTCTATTCCAATATCATTGATGTTGGGATTACAATGGCTGTCAATAGAAAATAGACTTATTTATTCAACTTATTTATTCAACTTTATATCTTCAAAATGTTGCATAATCTTCTTCCATCATATTTTCACAAATATATAACTATCAATACGCAAGTTCACCAGCATGATACGAGAAGTAAACATAACTTACATGTGACTAGGCAAACAAAAGCTTACAATATTAAAACGTTGGTGTTCAAGGGATTCATTGCTTACAACAGGTTGCCAGATGATATAAAGAAATCAGAAACTCTGCAACAGTTTGAAATAAAAATGATAAACCATTTACAGCAAAAGTAAAATCGTTGTATTGTATATCTATCAGGATTAATAATTTTTAGTATCAATACGAGTATTAATATATGTATCTTCTTACGGGATATGAGTGTATAGTGGGTAGTGGGATAGCATAACTTATTGGTTTCATATGTATGTTTGTATATGATTATTGTGGTATTTGGCTGTAGGTGAATGGTATCAATATATGTATTTTCTTTTTTTCGGGCTATAAGTGTATATTGGGATAGCATTCTTATTGGTTCATATGTAGGATTGTATATGATTATTATAGTATTTGGCTGTACTGGAATGGTTTTCTTTTAGCAAAACAATGGAAAATATAACTCGAAATGTAAATACCTAGTGTGTACGTTTAAATTTAAAACAAAACAAATATATTAATACTATCGAAGGAGCTGCTAATTATTATATATAAAAGTATACTTTGTGAATGTAGATTAGGATTACCTATTTCAATAAAGATTATTATTATTATTATTATTAATAGTGAATTTAATGTTTTCATGAATTTTGTTAATATCCATATGAAAAGTATCTAATTGCCTCTTAGTACTTGTAAAACATACCAAAACGTCATCCACATATCTATGCCAATACAAGAAATTCCTAATAAAAAAATGTTTAAAGATCGACTTCTTTAGATTATCCATGAAAATTTTCGCGAGTAAGGGGCTTAATGGATTTTCCATAATTAAACCATTTGAGGAAGAATAAATAATGTTGTTAAATTGAAAATAATTTTGTTTGAGACATAATAATAATAATAACTTTATTCACAACGTTTACAGATTAGAGTACAATAAAAAAAATATGTGAACAAAGTGATGATATATATTTTTCAAATAAAGTTTGTTGAGTTCGAATCGTGAGGTGTAGTTTTTGAAATTACTATGGATCTTCATCAAGTAACGGCCGAATCAATCAGAAAAAAAGGAAGCAATAGATGCATATGTTATCGTGTCTAGTTTCAACCCCCCTGTATTTCCAAAAAAGTCCATCTAACCAGAATCAGTGTAAGTTTCGCCTTTCTTTTTAATATTTCTGGAGGTTGGTTCTGGGATTTAGTGTAATCTCTTTCAGTTTTAAAGATTCATATCTGACTTGGTCCTCCTAGTTAATTCTACCATAGTCGTCTTCGTTGTGTATACGTGGGTGGTCTGAAAAGTTTCCAACCTCAGCATGAAGATAGCAGCACTCGTAAACAAAAGCTAGTATATTTTGTTTTTCATCTGTTGACAGTTACTCAGCAAAGTTTCAGCCATTTTGGACGCGCAGTTGTTATTATATCAGTCGTTGATGTGAGTGTTTTTATGAAAATGGACAAAATCGAGTATCGAGCTGTCATTAAATTTTTGTTTTTGAAAAATAATACGCCTACACAAATCCAAGATGAGTTTGATTCTGTGTGGGGGCTCTGCACCATCATTTAGCACAATGAAATTTTGGGTAGCTGAATGTAAACCTGACCGAAAGACCTTGGGAGACGATAAACGTTCGGGACGTCCAGAAACTGCAACTGCAACTACCGACAAAAACTGAAACATCGCCAAAGTTCACCAAATGGTGCTAGACGACCGCCGAAAAATGAGTGAGATAGCAGAGGTTATGAACATGTCAAAAGAACCTGTTTGTCACATATAAAATCAACATTTAGGCATAAGAAAGCTATTAGCGCGTTGGGTGCCGTGTTTGCTCACGTTATACCAAAAAACGTGTTCCAAGGAATATTTACAACGCTCTGTTGGCGCAGTTAGGGCGCGATACATCCGAGTTTTGGCGCCGATTAATTACTGCAAAGAGGGAATCGGCTCCAAAAAAAGTAAAAACTGTTTTTTCGGCTGTTTTTGGGGATATTCATGGAGTTATTTTAATCGATTATTTTCAAAATGGAAAAATCATTACAGGAGTATACTACGTATCATAACATGATAAGCTGAAGGCAGCGGTTGTCTTAGTGAAAATCTACGAATTTCGGTTTGAACTATTTGATCATCCGCCTTACTCACCAGATCAAGTCCCAAGCGACTTTTTTTTGTTCTCTCATCTAAAAATTGTGCTCGGAAGACAGAGATTTTCGTCAAATGAAGAGGCAATCACCTTTTATGAACAATTTTTTGCAGAGAAAAACGCCGAGTATTATTTGGACGGGTTACAGAGTTGGGAGCATCGCTGGCAGAAGTGTGTAGAGTTAAAAGAAGACTATGTTAAGAAATTAAAAAATATCTGATAAAATGTCTTGAGTTTTCATTAGGTCGGGATCTTTTCAGCCCTTCTTCCTTGGTCCATATCTTTTTATAATATCCAGGAGCTGCTGCATGTTTTCCCTCATTATTTAATTATATTTACCCTGCATGCCTACGGTACTTCATATAGAAGATGCAGTAACTGGGTTCATTACAAGGTCTCATATTAGTGAAGACGAAAGTCTTACTGAAGACATCCCCTGGCAACCCCGTGTAATGGTCGTTAATATCAATATCCCACTTGCAGGTTTTATCATTAATCCTTATTCTCCTCACCGAATGGACAATCGACTCTAAGGACGTATAATCAAATCTGCCCTTGATACCCAAAAAAACAAATATAACCAAAAAAAGTTTTTAACAGACATCTCAATGATACCGTTTCAATATGTCAAGAAGAAAACAAGTATTTCCATATCTGACCTGTACGCATATTGGTATGCGTGGTTTCCTAAGTCTCTAATATGTCTGCCAAGAAATGGTTTTGATACAAATGACATGAGACTAATTGGTGTCAAGTCGCAGACCCAGGACAGACCTAGGAACCTATGTGAGTGTATTTCTAGCGGAAATTTACGTTATTGAATTGTGTGCGGAGAGATTGAGAAAAGAATCCAACCTGGTATACAAGTCAATAAAAATATTCTCGGACAGTCAAGCGGCATTGGAAGCTCTTGGTTCCTACAGAGCAACGTCTAAACTGGTAGTGAATTGCCAAAAACGACTCTCCTCGATAAGAAGACTTAACAGATTGTCTCTGGTCTGAATTTCTGGCCATACTGGCCTGGAAGGCAATGCGGCTGCTGGCTCCCTTGCAAAGGAGGGTGCTGCAAGCAGCTTCATCGGACCAGAACCTGTAATTGGCATCGCTTTAGACTTTGCCAAACAAAGATTGAACACTTGGATGGCAAGAAGATTAATGGACTTCTGGCAGATTCTTCCAGGATTGGCACACTCCAAGGCGGTTTATTCACCCTTCGAAGCTTGATACCAAACAGTTGTTGGACTACAGTAAGGATGAACTACGATGTCTAACAGGTCTTCTTACAGGTCACCCTGTCATTTGAATCATCATATGCAGAGACTCGGACTGTCGAAAGACAGTGTGTGTAGCTTCTGTTTGGAAAATTATAAATAGCGGAGCACATACTTTATGTCTGCCCCGCTGGGGACCGAATCATGTTTTTAGAGTTCGGCAGAGCCGTACTCTTAACATCTGACCTGAAAGACCACTTACCATACAAACTAATCGGCTTCGTTAAGAAGCTGAGTTTATTTGGTCGAGTGTGAATGGGTGTGAGCCACAATAAACCCTTGCGAGTTGCGGTGGAGGGTCGAATAGACCCACTCACTTTGGACCTAACCTAACCTAACAATTGGTCTCAAAGCCTTCGTCAAATAATTTCTGATTTTCCCAGGATTCGGTATGAAGGTGGTTTGGTGGTTTCAACCAGTCTTCATGTATTGTGTAGGTATGCATCTCAGAGCAAAACTTCCTCTAAAGATTACAGTCAGTTTGAAAGTAAAAGTTTGGTAATGTTTGCCACATTTCTACGGACTACATGCCGTCCGATTCCGGTGACTTAAATGTTTGAAATGAATTTACGACTCATTTATTCTTATCAAAATCTATCAGAATCTTTGCTAGCTGGCAATCTATTCTGGGAGGCCGTGAAAACCCACGAGTTAGATTTGACAATTTTTGAACCGGAGTGTAGCCGAAGAAGCTAGCTCTCTTAGAGATTCTCCTCCTGTTTTCGTGAAGAGACGTAAATGTTGAAAATTATTTTATACTTTAATATATAATATCGAATCGTTCAAATTTATTGTGGAAAAAAATATATTATTCATGAAAAAATACCCTTCAGTCTTGGTTTGCTTAATTTTTACCTACAACTTTTTTATAAATTCACAAGTAATATTTAACGAATTAGAGAGTACATTATATGCCTAAGACTTATACGTACCTCGTGAGTGGCAAAATATTCAAAATACGTCGCCAATCCTTCGTTCAAAAACAGTTCAGACCACCATTCCAAAGTCACCAAATTTCCAAACCACTGATGAGCAAGTTCATGGGATATAATGGTGGCAACCAGTTGTTTAAATCGGTTGGAAGATTCTAAAGGGTCCCACAGTAAAAACTCTTCCCTGTAGGGTAAATTGAACATAAATTGAAAAAATTATATTTAAAAAATTGAAATGAAATAATAAATAGTTGAACAAAAAGTACAATGTAGAACCTAAATGAATTACAGAAAATAATATAATGAAATAAAGAAAAGGATAATGAAAACGAAAAAAATATAAAAAAAAATTACAATCCAAGCTACTCAACGACGTTTCGATTCTTAGTTTTAATAATCATCTTCGGTTGATAACTGGCCTATTCCTGATACTTCGAGAGTATTTATTAATCACTTGAATGTTTTGCACTGTATATTTTTGCTTTTCTTTAAAATTTATATTCGGTTTATCCCACTGATTTAAATTTCATCTAAAACAAAAAAAAAGTTCTAAGGGAACAAAAAACTGAGTGTACTTAGGAAAATAAAAGAAAACTAAAATTAAGTTCTTCGTAATACCCGCTGAAACTTTTGAAGTGGATCAATTTTTCAGAAATGATTAGAGGGAAAATTGTTTTCTTCAATTGAGAAAAAAAGACTTTTGTAATTCGTAACATAATATTTACCTGTATGAAACAAGTCCCCAGTTTTCCATTGCGCCATTAGCGAAGTCCGGTATTGCAACTTGATACAAATGATTTAAATAATCATTATAATTCAACCCGGTATAGTTGTTGAAAAAAGATAGCAGTTTGGGCGTTACTTCTTCTGCCCAACTTCTCAGCTCACTGGATTCGTTTCTCGAGCAAACTGCGGAAGTGATGTTGGCAAGAATTACTTTTTCGGTACAAGAAAATTCAGAAACTAAAATGGCAAGGAGATACGTGGACATCGGAGGCGTTGACTCAAAAACGGTTCTTTTCGTGCTGAAAAACAGAAAAAATTTTGGGGAGCTTCTTGAAATATAATTCACGTGTGTTAATAAAGTCCGTTATTAAAGAAGAAAGTTATACAAATCATGAAATTACGAAACAACAAAAATGAATTGGCGCTCCGTTATTTATGACTGGAATAACATTATGTGGTACACTCTCATAGTAGTATTTATTTATTTGTTTATTTGAGTATGGGAAGCTTCTTCCCATAAGAAGCCTATAATTTATTGAGTTGTGGATTTTTTTGCCATTGAATAACATTACAAATCATACAATAAAAATGAGTGAGAAACAATGAATTGAACATATAAATTGACGAAAGAAAGTTAAACATGTATAGGATTTTTTTGGGTTTGAAAAATGTCATACCTTCACATAAATGTCATTTTTCAATGGGCATGATGATTTAATAATCTTTGACTCTAGAGAGAGTTGATTGATACCTACAATTTTAATTATTTTCATGTTTTCAGGTGTAGTTCCAGTAAGTTACTGTATATACAGTAAGTTACTGCCCTGAAAATCCCAGATCAAAAGAAGCTCATGCAGAAGTAGGAGTACCACATTCATCTATCCTGGGGCTTTTACTATACAGGGTGTCCCTGGACTTCCTCTTTTCCTCTCGGGAATGTATAGATGGGGTCAAAATATCACCAGTACTTCATATAACTTTTTTTCCTAAAATCCTTCGTTACCAAGTAACGGGCCCTCGAAGTTACAAAATGATAAATGTTTTTCTTTGATAACTTTTCAAGTGAATATTCAAAATCATCCAAATTTTGGTAATTGACTAAACAAATGAATTCCTTCGATGAGCTTTCATGCAGGAGTCAGTTGTTTTGCTACAAAGTCAGGAACGGACTACCCCCGATGGTCCACACCCCAAAACTTTGAAATGACAGATATTTTTCAATATTTTTCAACAAATTAAGGTTACTTGGACAATTTTATGAATAAAAGTACTCGTGTGGAAAGTCGATCGGAGCAACGAGTCTTGATAAAAATGTAGTTCTACTCGACGACATCAAACCCGCTCGTCCACCATTATTTGAAATGAATAATTATCAAAGCAGAAATAATAATGATAACGTTAATTCAACAACATTTATCCTGAGATGTCTACCATTATTCGAAAATATTAGTTTTTAAGGAAAATGGAAATGATAGGTAAAATGTTCATAACGAATTTTTATAATGCAAACACGTTTAACTAACGAAACTCAAGAGCCTCAAGAGCAAACAGAAATGAAAAATCCGCTACAGAAACTGCTCGATATGACCACCTTCTCTCTCTATACATTTTCTTAGTCTGCGAAGACACCCTCTCTGTACTTGAAATAGCATTCCAGGGTCGTTTCGTATGGCTTCACAATGTAATGTTATTCTATTCAACAAATCATTTCTTGTGTGAATAGGTGTAGCGTAAACAAGGCTTTTTAGATGCCCCCACAGAAAGAAATCCAATGGATTTAAATCCGGAGACCGCGATGGCCATGAATATGGCCCACCTCTACCAATCCATCTATTGTGGAAAATATGGTTCAGATGGTCACGCACAATCAAACTAAAATGAGGAGGAGCGCCATCATGCATAAACCACATATCTCTTCGGGTTTGCAATGGAACATGTTCCAAAAGTCCATTCAAATCGTTCTGAATGAACTCCAAATAACGTTCTCCATTCAATCGGTCCTGTAGAACGAATGGTCCTATAAGATGGTTTCCTATGATACCAGCCCAAACATTCACGTTGAATTTCCGTTGGTGTTTGGTTTGCAATATCCCATGGGGATTTTCTTCGGCCCATATATGGAGATTATGAGAGTTGACAACTCCATCTCTACTGAAGCCTGCTTCATCAGTGAATAAAACTCGATTAATAAAAGTCAAATCCTCTCTTTGCCTATCCATGAACCAATTGGCATATTCCAGTCGTGCTGGAAAATCTTGAGGTGTCATGGCATGTACCTTCTGGATGTGAAATGGGTGGAGCAGTTGTTCCCTAATTATTCTATGAATAGTGGACTTGGATGTATGGAACTGTTCTGATAGATTTCTGATGCTCATTGAAGGATCATCAGCGACGGCTTCCAAAATATTTTCCTCCAATACAACGGTACGTACAGTCCAAGGAGCGCCCTCACCACCTCGTTTTGGCAAAACTGTACCTACAATAATATCGAAATAAAACAACGTGCTCAAATTAATTATCAATTATTACATACCTGTCTCCCTCAAGCTGCGATCGACACGCTCGAATGTTTCTCTTGACGGTACCGTTCGATTGGGAAAATGCTCGGAATACAGACGACGAGCTTCTGCAGCATTACAAAATGCCCGTCCATAAAATACATGCATATCTGCATATTCATTGAATGTAAACTGTTCGGCCATATCAAAAAAATTCAAAATATCCTATAGAATATTGACAATACAATGATAGTCATATGACAACGCACCACTCAACAAAACAAAATCGCATTCCAGTTTCTCATTTTTTATCAAAACTTTTTAAAAGGTTTTTTTGTCAACATCTGTGAAAGAAATGGAACATAATTATTCCCTGGATATTTTTCACCTGATCATGTGCAGCCGTTTTTGTAGTTCATTCGTTTGCTTTTTATTAGTATAGTAAATATTTTTTCCGATGTGCGTTTTTTCAGCTAAATTTAGATTCGTGTTAAAGAATTTCTCCCATAAAATTATAATTATCAGTGAAACTCCTCACCAGTTTAGCTGTGAAGAAGAATTTGAAACATTCGAATGTTGAGTTTCATGAGATTCAGATAACTGATCAACACGAAACGTGATTATTCCACACGTATTATGTACATACAAAATATGGAATGAATTCGATATTTCATAGTAGAGTAGCTTGTTAGTTTAAAAACACCACGAATCTACAGAACTTGATATTTCTTTTGAAAAAATATCTGCTATCACAATTGTGACTTAAACTTCCATATAGGTACTGTACTTTTTGTTTACGACTTCATTTTAGCATACTTTGTATTATTCCTGTTATAAATGTTGTTGAATTAACGTTATCATTATTATTTCTGCTTTGATAATTATTCATTTCAAATAATGGTGGACGAGCGGGTTTGATGTCGTCGAGTAGAACTACATTTTTATCAAGACTCGTTGCTCCGATCGACTTTCCACACGAGTACTTTTATTCATAAAATTGTCCAAGTAACCTTATTTTGTTGAAAAATATTGAAAAATATCTGTCATTTCAAAGTTTTGGGGTGTGGACCATCGGGGGTAGTCCGTTCCTGACTTTGTAGCAAAACAACTGACTCCTGCATGAAAGCTCATCGACGGAATTCATTTGTTTAGTCAATTACCAAAATTTGGATGATTTTGAATATTCACTTGAAAAGTTATCAAAGAAAAACATTTTTCATTCTGTAACTTCGAGGGCCCGTAACTTGGTTACGAAGACTTTTAGGAAAAAAAGTTATATGAAGTACTGGTGATATTTTGACCCCATCTATACATTCCCGAGAGGAAAAGAGGAAGTCCAGGGACACCCTGTATACACTGTTTGTAAAGGATATAAATTCAAAATTCAAAAGTGGTATATGCCTAATTTTAGAATGTATATTAGTGTATCGTTTTATATATTTTACCATTTATTGTCAGTAGTTTTTTCAAAATCGAGTATAAAAGACGGTAATGACGTCACTAATATTTGATATGAACTTGGCAACATCGTAAAATGTATTCACATCACATATTTAATTTTTTTTTATTTCTGTAATCTTGTTGTGTCAAGGGTGGGGAGGTGAATTTCTATGTAATGACGTCATAGTCATTTTTAAAACTTCAATTTTCCTTCGAAATTCAAAAGTTTGTGTGTTACTTTTTGATGAATGAACAATTTTCTCATAGAACCAACAAATAATATTGTTGAAGAGTGTGAAGGTCCATTGTGACTTTTTTTTTGGAAAAATGGTAAATGAGTTGTTTCGAAAATGAAAAATTATTACCCATTCGTAATCGTTGAAGATCTGATAGCTGCGTTGGAGTGAACAGTAAAATTTGATGGACAATCCACGGAGACGGTAAAACTAGCCTTGAACGACGGCTCATCGAAACAGGGAAAAGCTTTTCTGGCACTAGTTGGCTGGAACCGTGTTGTTATCAAATATTTGGTAACCCCTGCTGTGTTATCTATGTAACTACTTTTGTACAATCCTGTCATATCATCAGTTCTGAGAAGGCCGTTGAAAGTTATATTTATAAGGTAAGTATTACCTGCTTGAAGAGCTGAAAAATAAAATATATTCACGATCACAAATTCGGAGAATAAAAAAGTTTATTGTTGTAACACAACCGCTCCCACTATTTTTCATATCATATGTGTGGAATCACACGTTAAAAGGTAAGACCTCGTTAATCCTTAGCTTGCACAAGTTTCGACTTCTGAGGGTTGTCGTTCTTAGGGGTGCGACAGCTGGTTAACGGAAAAACAGATTTTTTTTTTATATCATACATGAAACTTTTCCTCTCTCCTCCCTTTATCCCAGTGGCGTACTTCCAGTAGGTAAAATAATGTTGCCTTCAAAAAACATCGAAGCCAGAATTACAATCATTTGAAAAATGCAAGAGGACGACTGCAATCGACTTTGAAAATGTTCAAGAAATCGGAATCTAGAGTTATTTGCTAACTGTATAAATATATCAAACACCACACCTCTGTTCAGCTTTTTTCTTCAGACGAATTCATGTTTTATGTGTATTCATGTAAATACTTCTTCTTCATCTATATAATGAGAAGACTCTGGCATTTTTTCATGTGATTGGTTATCTATGATCATGACATTAATTAACGTTCGACAGAGTCTGTTGTAGTAATAAAACAAGAGAAATTCAACAATATCACTATACCTACTCGTTTAATATCAACTGTTCACAAAACGACTTCCATTTGAACTCTTCTCTAAACCCACAGATTGATAAGTATTAGGTTGTTTAAAAAATGTTGTCCATTTTTATGAGTCTACTTTAGTAAGTAAGTAAGTTTATTTGACTACGTTACATTACATTTGTAGCAGGTCATACAAAAAGTGTATATACTAAAATGTTTACATAAATAATTCAATGTATAAAATTTAAAATTTACAAAATTACTATTTTCGATCAAGTTTAATGTAGTAAAAGTACGAAAAAGCCTAACGTAATTTACTAATAAACAAAGAGATTAATTGTGTTGATAAGACGTGAGAAGTGGTGCTTCCAAATATTCTCTCACTTCATAGAAACTATGCTCTAATAAGATATTTTTCACTTCACGTTTGAAATGATAAAGATTGGAATTTTTGATATCAGTATGGAGTTTGTTGTAAAGACTCAAGCCCAGAGAGTTGCGAGATGAAACAGTAAGTCTGTAACGAGGAGGTTTTAACTGATTTGCATTTCGCGTTGGATAATTATGCACATCAGAGTGTGTCATATATTCATTTATCGTTTTGTGAATCTCAATGACTGATTCATAAATAAACAAACAAGGTAGGGTCAATATCCTATTTTTTAAACAGTGGTCTGCACGTTTCTCTAAAGGGAGCACCATCTAAAATTCTCATTGCCCTCTTTTGGAGGCGAAAAACTCGTTCTAACTGAGTAGAGTTTCCCCACAATAGTATGCCATAGCTCAAGTGGGAGTGAAACAAGGAATGTTATGCCATTTTGAGAACATGGCCGTTCAGACATTTGTTCAATTGTCTCAGGAGTAATGACTGGCTGGAAAGTTTTTTGCAGAGTTGCTCAATATGAGCTGACCATGAGAGGGTGTCATCTAAAATGATACCTAAAAGTTTTGTACTAACCTTTTCTGACTTATCAACGTGTGTTTGAAACGTAATACTTTGAGATTTCTCGATATTTAGTTTCAAATTGTTTGATGCAAACCACTTCTCAGCCTCTTTGCCTGATTCCTCATATAATGCGTGCAACTTCTAAATGTTTTTATGCTGATTGATGATCGTCGTATCATCAGCAAAACAAATGCAATGTTTAGGAGAAAATTGATAGAATATATCGTTCACATATATTATAAACAACAGAGGACCCAATACAGAGCCCTGAGGAACTCCATGCCTGACTATTTCGTACGTTGAATTTACGTCATTTATAAATACTGTTTGCTTTCTGTTATTTAAATATGATTTCAGTAGTATGTATCAGAGATACACCCCTTATTCCATAAAACTCTAACTTCTCTAGCAAGAGATCATGAGATAGATACACAGTCAAACGCTTTCGAAAGATCAAGCATAGTGACTTCAGTGTGCACACCCTCTTCAAATCCCTTTAGTATCAACCAGTGATCTAATTGCTTGGGTGGTTGAACAACCTGGCCGAAAACCAAATTTTCCCTTGTTGAGTAGTTCGTGTCTCACAAAGAATTTTAGTAATCGTTCCTTTAAAATTATTTCAATAATTTTCCCAAAGATGGGAATTATTGATATCGGTCGATAGTTGTCAGCCAAGTTTTTATCACCTTTTTTGTATACCAGTAACACCTTTGTTAATTTCAGAATGTCAGGAAACACTCCTTCACTGAAACAACGGTTTATTAAACATAAAAAAGGGTCCATGAGAATATCGGTAGTTTCCTTGACTACCAGAGTTTTTTAAAGTTTTTATGGCGTGCAAAAGCTCACTTCTTGTAACTGGTGCTAAGAAAAAGGAGTTTTTTGGTTTGGGAATACCTCGAAGAAAGTTCATTGCATGGTGATTCGTCTGCGGTAAAGAATTTATTATTTATTCTGCAATACCACTAAAGTTAAAGTTGAATTGATCAGGACTTATAGTTGATGGGGTGGTTTTGATATTTTGATTTCTCTCATAATTGACTAGAAGCCACGCATCTTTGGCCCAGTTCTGTGAGTTTTGAAGAAATTGATCGTAGGATTTTTTTTCGCCTCGGATAAGGCGGATTTATATTGTTTTTTAAAAGCATTGAAAGTATGTTTGTCGAGGGGATCACCAGACGAATCACTAACAATTTTTATGGAGGCTAGGGATAACTTTTTTATTTTTGATAGTTTTTAGAGGAAAGTATTTTTGTATATGTATTGACTAAATTAGATGTGAGGTCTTGTAAGTTCATGTTGTAAAAAATATTCCAATCTATCTCAAAAAGAGATTTTCTTAACAATTGTATACCTTTATTAGTAATTTTTCTCTTTAACGCACCGTCTGTTGTCGAACGATTCTTATTATTTTTCAAAACAATGAATTGCGCAGAATGATCATATAGGCAAGGATCAACAATACCAACCTCATAGTCAGAGTTCAAAACATTTGTTAATATGTTATCAATGCAAGTTGAGGATCTTTGGTTAACTCTGGTATAATCAGAGATTGTCATTTTGAGCCCAAAAGAATCTACCAAATCTATCCACTCTTGGGAAAACCTTGTTTGTTTACTAATGTCAATATTGAAATCACCCACAATAATAATATATCTGAATTTATCTGAAAGAAAGGAAACAAGATCATAGAAATTTTCTAAAAATGCATGAAAGTTTTCATTCAATGGAGCTCTATAAGTTGTGATAAGGGCAGTATGAAATGAGCTGATTTCAATTCCGCAAAATTCTGAAATTGACTCCTTACAATATTTATTCAAATTCAAAGGTTTACACTGTACACTGGTATGTGTTGCTATAGCGACACCACCATGAAGTTTCTCTTTTCTGCAGAAGTAACTAGCCAAACTATAACTACCTAGATTCAGCAAGTTAATACAGTCCAACCGTAATATATCAATAAATACTTATTCAATTAAATAAGCACTATTTGAATTAAATAAGCACCATTTGAACCGGTGCACTTTGGCCAATGTAACAGAAGTCGATTAATTTCGTCTGCATACAAATTGGGTTCTCGAATTTCGATGAAGTCGACGAAGGCCGTTTTTGCCTGCTCCTGATTGGCGAAGGTTCTACCGGTAAGAAAATTATCAAAATGCTTGAAAAGATGGTAGTCGGTTGGCGGGAGGTCTGGGGATTATGGTAGGTGAGGTAGAACTTCGAGGCTCAATTTGTTTAATTTTCGAACGGTGATTTGTGAAAAGTGCAAACGGGCGTTGTCGTAGAGCAGGATCGGACCTCTTCTGTTGACAAGTGCCGGCTGCTGCTGATTTCCTCGCAATAACACTCTGCTGTGTGGTTTGGCCTGGTTGTAGAAAGTTATAGTGAATCACACCAGCCGTTTACCAGCATACAGTAACCATAGTCTTTTTTGGTGGGTTTTCGCCTCTGGAAAGTGCCTGGATGGCTCATGGATGTCCAACCACTGTCCTGGACGTCTCATGTTGTCGTAGAGCGTAGAGGATTCACTTTTCATCACACGTGACGATTCGATCTAAGAAATGATCCGTTTTCGTTGCGCAAAAGCAAAGAAAAACAGACCTCGAAACAAGGCAATTTCTGTCAATCGACCAAATCGAGGAGCACCTACTTTTCGATTTTTTGACCTTTCCAATACGTTTTAAGCCATCAGAAAACAGTTTGTGATGGGTCAGTCTCCACCAAGGTCGGCGGTTTGGCTGTCCTTGTTCATCTTTCACTGCCTGAACCACTGTGCATGCTGTTTTTGGCGAGTGCATTGGCTTGGGAAGTGAGAGTTGAGCAAACCTGCCATCGGATGCCTGCTTCCACGTAGCCCTGCTGGATACTGGAATGACAGAATCACTTGTGGTTCTGTTATTCTCTAACTGAATGGCATCCCAACAATGACTTAATCCTAAAGTATATGTATCCGTACCGAGAGGATGAATGACACTGAACCAATCAGCTGTCACTACGGAACTTTCGAGATACCAGGCACCCTCTCGTCGTAGCATCGCCTTGTCACGGTAATGCGGGGCCGTGATTAACCTTCTTTCCCTAGCTACTCGTGGGACTTTTATGGACAGAGTAAACTTAAAAATTGTTTCTGACGCTGAGTCTATAGAGGAGGTGAATGTCGAGCTCACGACTCCAACTGACCTCCCTGTAAATTCAGATCAGGAGTGAGAGCCTCTCAACTCTCCAAATTCTGATCCAATAACTGAACCTAAAAAAAAGGTTTGGTGGTGCAGCCAGGAAACGACTGAGTTGTCTCCTCAAGAGCGGGGTACCTTATGAAACCGTCTTGCACAGTATTCTTGAGTGGCGTACGCAGAATCTGTCTTAGGTGGAGAAACAAAGCCCCTATGAGCAAGTTAGCAAACGTTTGCGCTCAAGTGATGATTCACCAAAACCAGAGGCGAAAAAGCCCCGCATGGGTGAATCTAAGCCATCGTCAGGTGTAGCTGATGTGCAAAAACCCTAATATGGAAAGGTTGTTGCGGGTATCAATGTGGGAATCTTGCACCTTGACTATCCGACTACCTCATTAACGATGAAACAGCAGAGCATATAGTTTGTGCCGGCCCCGCTGGGGACCGAATCAGGTTTTTAGAGTTCGGCAGGACCGTATTCTCACCATCTGACCTGAAAGACCACTCACTATACAAACTAGTCGGCTTCGTTAAGGAGCTGGGTGTATTTGGTCGAGTGTGAATAGGTGTAAGTCACATTAAACCTTTGCGAGTTGCGATGGAGAGTCGAATTGACCCACTCACTTTAGACCTAACCTCCACCAAGGTCCTCAAAAACTCGTCCTGGATTACTGTGGTCGACCTTCTTCGATGCTTAAATCTCCGGAACTGAATTTCGCAATCCCACGTCGAACAATGCGTTCATTAACACTATCATTGCCAAATGCATGGTTGATTGTTCGGGTTGTTTTGATAGCGCTTTGATTCAATTTCAATTCGTAGAGAAAAATTGACCGGAAATAGCCTAACGACATCATATAATAAGCTTAAAAGAGGCAAAAAATTGAAAGTTGGAAAAAATAAACTGCATCAATGTACAGAGTACAACATTCTCTATCGATCAGTATATTCCACGACACAGTAGAATAAATATTTATTGAGATATGGAGTGACGTGACATCAAAACGGACAAAACTTTTGAAACTAATGAGTGATTTTTTTGCTGGTATCTTTTTGGCAACACTATTTTTGGCAAATCACGCGTTAATCATGTCTTTTGTCATTGTCAAACTTGTTCATGAATCGACTTACGAATGAACAACGCATGCAAATTATTGAATTTTATTATCAAAATGTATGTTCGGTGAAGAAAGTGCTTCGTGCACTTCCAATTTATGGGCAGTTTTGTCGGCCTACTGAGGGAGCTATTCAGAAGCTTGTGACTAAATTTCGAACCCAGTTTACATTATTGGACATTAAACCACCAACACGCATACATAGAGTGAGGACCGAAAAAAATATTGCGGCTGTATCCGCCAGTGTTCGTGATGACCGTGAAATGTCGATTCGCCGCCATTCGCAGCGTTACTCCACTAGACGTGGAAAATTTTGCGAAAGGATTTAGGTATAAAGCTTTATAAGATACAGCTGGTGCAAGAATTGAAGCCACACGACCTCCCACAACGTCTAACATTTGGTGAATGGACGCTGGCAAAGTTGGACACATTTTTATCGAAAAATTGTGTTCAGCGACGAGGCTCATTTCTGGTTGAATGGATACGTTAACAAGCAAAATTGCCGCATCTGGAGTGAAGACCAGCCACAAGCATTGCAAGAGCTACCGATGCATCCCGAAACAGTCACTGTTTGGTGTGGTTTATGGGTCGGTGGCATCAGCAGGCCGTACTTCTTCAAAGACGACAAAGGCCGGAACGTTACTGTGAATGGCGAGCGCTACCGTGTGATGATTGACGACTTTTTGTTGTCCAAAATGGAAGAATTGGACATGCCTGACATGTGGTTTCAACAAGACGGTGCCACATGCTAAACGACACGCGAAACAATGGCCCAATTAAGAGCCGCCTTCGGTGAATAGTTTATCTCACGTTTGGGGCCCGTCAATTGGCCGCCTAGATCGTGTGATTTAACGCCTTTGGATTATTTCTTGTGAGGTCACGTTAACGCTCATGTCTACAGGGATAAACCGGCAACGACTGACACTCTGAAAGCCAATATTGAAGCATTTATACGTGAAATACCGGTCGATATGTTAGAGAAAGTGTGCTAAAATTGGACCTGGCGCATCTAAAGCGGAGCCGCGGACAATATTTGCATGAAATCATATTGAAACATTAAATTACATTAATCGTTCTATCGATTTCAATATATATTTCATCAATTGTTTCAAATTTTTTGTGTTGTTTTGAAAATCAAATCCTATACCTCTTAAAAAATCACCCGTTACCTTATACCTATCTTCTCCAAATGAAAACTTACCTGTGCTTGAATGGATAGTCAATATCTCAGTGGCATCCTCGACTGTAAAATTTGTTTCACCAATGCCTACTAGATTCACCCCGGTAATTTGTAAAACAGGATTGGCGTGAATTTTGACTTGAGAAACTGTTTCCGAAACATTGAAAACGATCAAGACAGATCCGGAATATTCGCTGTCTTCTGCCAGGAAGGCACTCTCCGGGAGTTGTAAATTTAGTGTGTATTGAGTTGGTATGTAAATATTAGGCAGGCGGTATTCCAGGCCCGTGTTGTTGATTTGCGAGAAGACACATGGCGTGTATCCAAACAGGATGATTAGGATGATTGTTGAAGAAGCCATTCAAATCTCTGCAAAAAAAAACATTGGCATAAAAACCAATCCCGAGGCTGGGCAGAAGTGCTCACCTCAATCTAAGTCGGTGGCAGGGGATGAACAGAAATGTCCACTCCAATCTACCGCTTGGAATGAGGCTGGATATAGCAGGTCACCTCGTGATGTAATACAAAGGCCAAGGCGTAAGCGCATTTGCGGCGCCGAGGTCAACAGGAGAAAGAGAGCGAAGGAGGCAGGAGTGTCAGCAACTATAAGTGCACCCTCCTCCTCCCACACTCCTCCTCCAACAGCAAGGACACTTCCTGCGGCGGGCGCCAAGAGCTCCGCCTTGAATGAAGGCAAGGAACCGGCTGCCCCTGCAGGAAACCTTCCTCACTTGTGTACCTCCACGGAGAGAACCCCAAGAAGGTTGAAGAAGCCGCGCAACTACAGTAATGTCGCTGCACCTTCCAAAACCGTAAGACATCTCAAGGTTGCCAAAGAGAGTGTGTGTTCGGCGAGTCTTGGCCTACACCTGCCAATATATAAAGGAGATGTATCCTAGTGACCTGTCCACCTTTCAGGAAAGGACAGGATGGACGATGACCAAGGAGGACAACTCCTCGGGAGGATGTACAATGGGTCACATGTGACCTAAGTGCTGTGGGTCTCTCTCACCCTCCCTACTGTTTAAACACACCCAGAATTTTGTTAATGTCACATACCTGCCGTGAAAAATATGAAAACCGGTTATTTCACAGAATATACACTGAATGAATAATGTTTGAACTGAAAAGGTAATATCTTTTGGGGAAGATTAGTTTTTGGAAACCGGTATTTTGAACCGCTGCTGTTTTGAAATAGCGTGCGAAAAATGCTCCTGAAGATAATTTTGTTTTCTACTTTTGCGATGGAACTTTTTTATTTCATAAAACTCGTTCAGTAAAATAAATTTATGCATTTCTTTAAATATTTTGACAGTGCTCGTCATCCAGAATATAATAGTGAAAATTTCAAATCGATAACATTCACCGTTTTCAAGATACGCGATTTCGAAATTGTGCATTTGTCGAAAGCTTGTGTGTGACGTCATGAGATATGTGCGATTGTCGGTACAGCGTCTGAACTGTTATAAAGGAACGGTCCAGAAACATTCATCAAGGGAGACTCAAGTAAGTTTCCAAAGGTGGACTTATTCATGATATGGAATATTTCAATAAGAATATAAAGAATTCGTTAGTAGTGAAATAAGAGGAGTCAAAGTTTAGAGATACTCTAGTATGAACATGCCTGATGAAGCTATTGTAAACTGTTTAGTGAAAATCCCACGATGAGGTGTCACTTGAATAAATTATAAATATGAATATTGAGTATAATATAATACGTATATGATAAACCAGTGACATAAAGTGTTCAACACTGAAATTTGTCTTTTCATCGATAATGCAAAACCTTTTTGAATTAAAAGTTTAAGTTCAACGCCTCATAACTCATCTGAATAGCAAAAATGTGTAGCACCACACCTGACTTAGAATGTTTAAACCTGCATTTTTTGTAAATTTTTCACAGGGGAGAAGTTCACCCATTGAAAAAATAAAACGGAAATCGAGCATATGTTAATTAGATAATTTCGAAGTTAACGGTAAGACGAGCTTGATTCCAAATTTTTACGAAAATCTGAGGAGATTTAAAGAAGAAGTTTGATATGTATGTAATGAATATATGAAACTAATAAACATTCATTTGTAAAAATATTATTATGGAAATCTCCAAAAACTGAATTTTATAAAACAAATTTTGTGAAAAATCTCACAATTAAATATTATTAAAACTTCTATCATGAATTTTCATCAAGTATAGGCAACATTCGACACATATTTCAAGAAAGATCAGGTAATAATGGTTGAGTCATCTCCACTCTAACGGAACGGGCTCGTAGAATATCTTAACCAGAACATCTGGAGAGGGAACTGAAATACTTCGAAGTGACCTTGAGATCGAATGGATACAGTGCCTCCGAGATCAGGAAAGGCATGAAACCGAAGAGCACCACGGTTCAAAAAGCGAACAAGGATCGGATGGTTGCACGCTCATATCTACCGTTTAACCCTAGGGTCACGGACAAAATTGGAAAACTATTGGATAAACACGACACCGAAACAGTCTTCAAATCCACGAGGAAGATACAACAAAGCCTCAGGTCGGCTAAAGACAAAAGAGACCCAATATCAGCAGCGGGGGTCTATCGCATACCGTGCACTTGTGGGAAGGTGTATATCGGAACCACCAAACAATCCATGGGAACAAGACTGAAAGAGCATAAAAGGATCTGCAGACTAGGCCAAACAGACAAGTCAGCTGTGGCAGAACACGCACTGAGTGAAGGAGACCACAGAATCTTGTTTGAAAACACAGGACTAATTGCCCCCAACTAGGGATACCATAGCCAACTAGTACGGGAGGCAATAGAAATCCACAAACACATGGATAATTTTAACAGAAAAGAAGAAGCGTTGAAACTCAATCAAATATGGAACCCCATTTTAAGGAATTCGAGAATAATGAACGGAATGACAACAGCAGGCAGCAAGATTGTTAATGTTCCAGGTTCAAGTACAAGTACAGGTACAAGTGCAGGTACACATACAGGTACCAATACAACTGATTACCTGACAAGGCATAAATACTCTTTACGAAGCCTGAAAAGTTAGTCATCGGACAGCAAGCCATGATGGTTAAACTTCTGAAAGAGCTAGCCAGCGAAACGTCAGGAAGACATTCCAAAAATCCACGGCTTTCAAACTCGAAAAACAGTGGCACTGATTAATGGTTGAGTCGAACTATTTTTTTTAGTCGAAAATTAAACGAATCTTCATATAAAATAAAATAATGGTTTTTTTGTCTTACCTTCAACAAGCAATATATCCAAGAGACTAGCAGTTAATACCACAAACTTTCGAATTAAAAAAAAGTGATGAAATAGATGTAGGTAGATTACTAGACCCTTTATGAATATATGGCTTATCAAATTTTTTATGATTGAAGATTAAAAATCAATAAAATATTTCTTGTTATCCCGTTATAAAACAATTGATATTTCTATTGGAGAGATAATATAATTGAATGACACATTGCAAACAGAAGAATTACTTTTTTTTTCAAGTTTTATATCTAAAATCCTGTAATAAAAATTAAGTGGAAAATTAGAGTTTTGTATTTGTCAAGAGTGTAAATATTCATAAATAGCTATTCATACCTTAAACTATTTCTTTTAATAAATTGAGAGGGTGCCCTTTCAGCAGAAATTAATTTTTGGGAAAGATAGGTTCCGGCTTTCTATAGGTACCGTTGTTACAAAAGTTTTGTCCGTTTCAAGGTCATGTGTTTTTGTAGCTCCATATCTCAATAAATATTCTACTGTGTCGTCGTACATACTGATCAATAGAGAAATTTGTACTCTATACACGTTCATTTTTTACCAAATTAAAATTTTTTGCCTCTTGTCAGCTAATTTCCATATGATGCAAAGCGATTTTCGGCCAATGGAACTGGTCAACACAGGATGTCCGATCCTGCTCCATGACAAATCACCGTCCGAAAATTAAACGAATTGAGCATCGAAGTTCTGCCTCACCCACCATACTCCCCAGACCTATCGCCAACCGACTACCATCTTTTCGAGCACTTAGATAACTTTCTCACCGTTAGAATCAGGTACTCTGATTTAAATAATGTCGCTTATCTCTATTCAATTGAATAAGTATCCGCTGAGATATTACAGTTTGATAGACTCAGAAAAATGGACAAAACTTTTGAAACAACTACAAAATTTAACGTATTTCTTTCTCATAACATCGAACGTACCTATGTCTCTTCCTTTCTCTATATCAAACAAGTACAGGAAACAATTAAGATTGAAATGTGAGTCATGAAAAAAAATGGAAGAAAAAATTCAATAAGCCCCCGAGGTTCCACTGTTTTTCAGAGATTTGGAAAAAATGGTCAAAGTCAGACAGCACCCATAACCGAAAACAATATTACGCATATAAAGTGAAACATATATTGCACCTATTTTGTGAAAATCTCACAATAAAGAGTTGTTAGATACTTTCAATCGCATATGAGACTTTCAAACTTCAGTTTTACAACCATGATTTATCAACTTTTGGGATTCAACACTTTTTTCCTTGAGGAAAGTTCAATTCACTACCTTTCATCAAGAAACATTGTCAACCGCTTAACTAATATATAAAAATGAATGTTGGTTGATTGGTAAGTGATAAACTTCTACATTGGTCAACCGATCGTGATGAAACTTGACATGTACAAGTAATTTTTCATAGAGGTTTTTAGCCTATCAATTTTCCTGTAACTCGCCACTAGATGGCGCTGTAGAACAATTTTTTGAAAGCTCTGTTCTATAACGATGCGCACGCCTAAGTTCGTTGATTCTGATTCTGTCAAAACATTGGAACAGCAGCGATACAGCAACATAGTACTAGTATTAAATATTTCTGGTGTACAGTAAACCTTTTAATTAAAATATCTCAATTTCATCAGTTCGGACTTCCATTGTCTAATATAATATAAATTGATTAGGAATCCCTGAAAGAATCTGTAAGAAGATTAACCGAAAAATAATAATCTTATTAAACAAAAAACTGAAATTACAAAGAAATAACATACAAGCAACAACCAAAAAATCAAAAAATTTTAAATATTAATACGAGTTGAAAATTAAAAATTATTATTAACAAAAAATTAAAATTAAAAGATTCCAAACCAAGTTAAGTCACAACGTTTCGATTGTATCCACATTCGTCTTCGGGTGATAACTTAACATATTCCGCCTGCACATCGTCTCGAGTTCATTCAGGTTGGAGCCCAGCTGCAGCTCCCTTACCTTTATGGCTGATCTTTGTCGAAGAAGGACAAGTGGGTTCATGACTGAGGGGATGTTGGCGGTATGAAGTCCTCAGACATCAGTATCGCCCATCACGGGGTACCCCTACCTGGCTGGGTAGGGGTACCCCGGTATAAATACTCAGATCTCTTCCGAGATCTGAGTATTTATAGGTCATTCGAGTGCTTTCACCTATCCTTTCTTCTCTCTCTCCGCTTCATTGGTTTTAGCGGGAGATGACCGTTTGGCGGGAGTTGGTCGTTTTCCGCTTGATTAGAGGTTTCCATATGTTACGTATCTCTACGCTAGCTTGGCTAAATGCGCTGTTGGACAACATATACGCGGCTTCTTTGAATTTCCTCCTAAACCAGTGTTCCTCCTTGTGGATGATTTCAGCTTGAGCCCACTTGATGTTATATTGATGAATCCAAACATGCTCTGCTATAACGGATTTGCTGGTTTCTCTTCGCTGTGTGTATTTCTTGTGCTCAGCAATGCGAACTTTCAATGGCCTCTTAGTTTCACCGATGTATGATTCTCCACACTCGCAGGGTATCCGGTATATGCATTTCTTGGAATCGCAGTCCGCGTTTGGTAGCCTGGTTTTCGTGAGGCTGCTAAGGATAGTGTTCCCAGATCTGAAGCAGGTCCTGATGTTATACTTGGACCCGATTCTTCTTATCCTTTCCGATAATCCTCTGATGTAGGTAAGTACAAGTACTGGTTGTGACGGCTTCTCTTCCTTGTGGTGTGGTGGAGTGATGGTAGAACGGAATGGTTACTCCAGAGTAATGGTAGGACAGCCTTTAGCTAGAAGACAGCAAAAGCTCCACAAGGAGGATTATCGGAAAGGTTAAGAAGAATTGGGTCCAATTATAACATCAGGACCTGCTTCAGATCTGGGAACACTATCCGTAGCAGCCTCACAAAAACCAGGCCACCAAACGCGGACTGCGATTCCAAGAATTGCATTTACCGGATACCCTGCGAGTGTGGAGAGTCATACATCGGTGAAACTAAGAGGCCATTGAAAGTTCGCATTGCCGAGCACAAGAAACACACACAGCGAGGAGAAACCAGCAAATCTGGAATAGCAGAGCATGTTTGGACTCATCAACATAACATCAAGTGGGCTCAAGCTGAAATCATCCACAAGGAGGAACACTGGTTTAAGAGAAAATTCAAAGAAGCCACGTATATGATATCCAACAATGCATTTAGTCAAGCTAGCGTAGAGATACGTAACATACGGAAACCTCTAATCATGCTGAAAACGACCAACTCCCGCCAAAACCAATGAAGCGGGAGAGGGAAGAGGGGATAGGTGAAAGCATTCGAATGACCTATAAATACTCAGATCTCGGAAGAATATGTTCAGTTATCACCCGAAGACGATTGTGGATAGTAACAATCGAAACGTTGTGACATAACTTGGTTTGGAATCTTTTAATTTCAAATTTTAATTTTTTGTTAATAATAATTTTTAATTTTTTTAATTTTCAACTCGATTTTGATTTTTTGGTTGTTGCTTGTATGTTATTTCTTTGTAATTTCAGTTTTTTGTTTAATATCATTGTTATTTTTCGATTAATCTTTTCAATTCTTCACAGATTTTTTCAGGAATTTCAAATCAATTTATATTATATTAGACAATGGAAGTCCGAACAGATGAAATACACCACGAAACATTGTCAACCACCTTCAAACAAACGTTAAAATATCTCAACTTTTTAATGTAATATTTATTTCAACTTACAAAAATATACAAAATATACATCAAACAAAATATACTACTATACATCCTAAAATACACATACAAAGGGCTAATTTTTATTCCGAGTAGACTTTCGAATGGCCCCATTTCGTGCGTTGCTCCTCTCATTGTCTAATGTTGGAAATTCCTCCAACAAATTCTTTTTGACAGATATTTTGGAACAACTCGGAACTTTTCCTAAGCTTTTTCCTTCAGATTTGCTTGTCAATGTCTCATTTTTTTTAGAACCTTGCTTCAGCTTTTCCGTCAGTAATCTAGTTCTTGGCTTCAGGGCACTTTCAACTTTTGTGTCACAAGCGACAGATGTTACGGTTTCTTTGCTTGGTCCAACCTTAACATTACTACTAAGCTGAGGCTTTCTTTGTCGAGTTTTTCTTTCGGAGGTGTCTGTGTAAATTTTGATTTTTTGAGCTGGTGTTTTCAGGTTAGAAAGTGGGCCGAGATCTTTGAAAGGCTCAGTGAGATTTTCAGGAGACAAATTGAATAGCAAGCATTTTTTCCCTGGTTTTACTATAGGTGAAAAACTGGGACTCACTGGTTTCACGGGAATAGAAATCTGAGTTCTTTTAGATTCAGGAGTTTTCTGCAATTCCTCATTATCGTTCACAGACAAAAACTCCATATCGTTTTGAATTTCATGTAGCGGATCTACAGCTATCGTTTCGGTGAGATAACCCAACTTTTGTCCTATTGCCTCATTATACAAAAAAGCATGGTCGAGTTTAAATGTAGATAAGATGTCGATCAACTTATCATTTGTACTAAAAGATTCAGTCTTAATCTTCATCCTACACAAGTGACTGCTGAAATTTAACAAGGTATATCCATAGGATGACAAAAATTCCTTTTTATAATCAGGTTTCAGGTCATGGTGAATGAACTCTGTAATCGTTTCATCATTTGAATCCCACTTCTTGCTGTAATAATTGTATATATTTAAGGCACCTTCAAAGTAGCTTTGAGCAATTGACATGTTATTCTGCTTGATACTCAATAAGGCACTGATTCTGATTTGCTCGACAAGAAGAGTCTGGTATTCAAAGCAAATGCAGTAGAAACAAGGGCATGACTTTTTGTGTTTTGCCACAGTTGGCATGTGGAAGGACTGAACCACAAATTTCGGTGATGATGGTGAAAACTGGTTATGAATCGGCAAATCCAAAACAATTTCCATAGAATTGTTGGTGCATACCGTTTCGGAGGTTGGAGACAAATTTTTCTGAGAAATCTCCATGATTTTCGATTTTTCAGTTTTATGAAGAGACAAAATATTGGCCATACCATCGATTTTCACTTGGCAGTCGTTCAGACGACTTGACATTAGATCAGCGTGTGCAAGATACATCAGATAGGTTGAACATCGAAGGGGCAGGACCAACTTTTGGGTGAGGAGAAACGTTTCTCTGCCGTAAGTTCGTACTTCAATAGGGACTTTCATCAAGTGGTACAGTCTGGTTAGTTCCTCGCTGGCATCTAGCATTATTGAAGTTTCGTACTCCTTTTCATTTGGATTTATATCATCTGAAAAATAAAATGTTTTACTTTTTCTTTGTGAAATATTGAATGAGTTGATGAAGAAAATACTGTATATGACATGAATGTGATTTCACTCTATGTTCACTATGCCTCTGAGCATTTGTTTCCTCGTTTACTTAGCAGTATTTTCAGTGGTTTAAGTAGAGTATTTAATGATGCTTCCGAAACTGATATCAAATTCTACAATTTTGAATTATTTGAAGAGAAAATTATAAATATTTCAGTGGCATAAAAATTCTAATGTTCAATATATTTACAATCGCAACTCAATTTTTTCTTTAGATCCATGTCCGACAATACTGTATAACATTTGCAAGATTTCAATTTTTTTTTAATTATTATTTCAACACGCTTTTATTAGCTTCACCTGTATGTATGTATGTTTGTTTCTTTGCTTGTAACTCTCAAGCTCGGTATCTGTATTTAACATAATTATCGACATTATTGCTTGATCTATCTACTCACTTTACATGTATTTCTGCATTTGAAAATAGTTTTTTTTTTATTAACACGCGCGCCTGCTTCATTTGTAACCCACCTTTGCGTGCCTGCTGCCTTGGGCTTGGTATTTTTTCTAAACAATATACGGCTGATTGATCCTAAAGTTTAGATAAAATAAATATAGTTTAAAAAGACTAAAAAACACGCTTTTAAAGAACATTTAACTAAAAAGTTGAAAATATTTTTTTTAAATAAGCTTAAAACAATAACGAACGAAAAATACTAGTATTATTGTGAAAAAAGCGTGGGCGCTTTGTGCCATATTTTTTGTATATCAAGCGCCCTTTGCTTTTTTCACATAATAATACTCGTATTTTTTGTTAGTTATTGTTTCAAACTTATTTTAAAAAAAATTAATTTTTTAGTTCAATGTTCTTTAATAGCGTGTTTTTTAGTTTTTCAAACTATATTTATTATGATCTTATAGCTTTTAAATGCTTTGATGGAAAATATCTATAATGGTATACTCACCAAAGTGATTTTTTTTGTATTCATCAAACATTATCGCTGTAGCTGAATACACATCCATCAACGTATTTTTTCTGTGAATTTCTATTTCCAGAGAACAGGGCAGGCTTGAAAACTTGAATTTCAACAGAAGAAGCTGACTCTTGATAGAACTGAGTCCCTTGCTGCTGTCTTGATTATCCATCAACTGCGTAGCCATTTGAAAAGTTTTGTAAGATTCGTGAATATCGATACTGAATAAAGCTTTGCTTTTACAAATATAATAGGTCATAACAATTCTCAAATTTTGTTCTTTTGAAAAGTCCGCTCTTTCCAATAACTTGTCTACCATTTCGATTTGTTTTTTAGGGTAAAGTTTATTGACATCAGCAAATTCAACAATGAAACTTGATGCTTGGACAATACCAGCCAAGTTGTTTTGTATCTGCGCTACTTTTAAGGCCATCTGAGAGGCTTGTAAACTCCTTATTCTATGTCGAAGTAGCCTGTATTCATGTGATATTTGTATAAGACGGTCATATAAATTAATTGCAAATACACATTCGAGATTATCATCAAGATTCAAGTCGTGTATAATTTTTGAAAGAATAGTAAGTGCTTCATCGAGATTATTCAAGTTGCAGGTGAACTTCTCCAATGTTAAACTTTCATATGAAGATACTACATCACATTCTTCACTTGGATCTCTAGGAATGACCCCGGGTACTTTTATGGGGACAATTGAGGTCCATTCCATATCCTGAGCATTTTTTGCTATTATTTGCCTCATGTTATATTTATAACAGATATGGTACAATAGTGCTAAATGAACTTGTTTTAACTTGTTTCCAGTGTGTTTCAGTTTGTCTCTAAACTTGAATAAAACACTAGTGAAATTCTCTAAACAATTTTCATGTAGTGGTAGTACATGGTCACCAAAAATTTCTACAATGGCTTCTACAACCCCTTCCAGATTTGATAGTTCACACAATTCTTGGACAGCTGCCATTATGGGAACTTTACTTTTCCACCTCTTTTTATATTGCTCTAGTTCAAATTTCAATAAACACAATTTGTCAGAATCGTTCAAGTCAATCGCAAGTTCTGGTGCATCCTGTTGCAGCATTTTCAATGCCGCCACAGTTGTAATTTTTTGTATATCTTCAAATCCGGGTGATTTACTTTCACGTTGATTGTGTTTGAGTTTAACCCAACCTGCTGTAAAGACTTCTTTATTATTTGGGCATAAAAGAACAGCCAGAGCACTCAATCCTAAATATTTTTCTGGCTTATTTGAATGCAATTCACAGAGGATTTTCAAGCAATTTAAAAGTGTTGGATATTTCAAATATGTTTTACCCTTCCAACTTTCCAGATTAATGTAACTAGTCAAAAGGAAACTAAAATAAAGCAATGCCCCTTCATTACCACTTCGGTCTAGATGAACTCCGATATTAAAAACTCCAATTCCAAAAGCATTCCAAGCTTTCTTCCATTCCTCACATTGTTTCTGTTTCAACTGATTTATTTGATTCAACAAGATTTCCATTAATTTCAAACAATTTCCGTGATAATTACTCGAAATAACACTTCCAAATTGTGCATAAATTTCTATCAAACCTAAAATAATTTGGATATGCATAAAATTGTGGATTGAAACACTTGCCACAAAATTTAATATCTCAAGTTGTAGTGCTTCTGAAAAACGTAGCCATTCCTTTGTGCCGCTAGATTTGTAATAAAATGTTATGGTCTGGATTAGAGCCAACAATTTTTCTTTAATCTGTTTTCCATTTTCAGAGTCTATCCATATTTTATCAAGAATCCTCATACTTTCGCAGCATTGCACAAGAGTCTGAAATTTATCCTTCAATTCCACAGGTGAAATGACAAGTGATGACTTTAGTAAATGTGCCAAATGTACATACTCCTCATGAATCAATTTCTCTTTCACTAGACTAG
The DNA here is from genome assembly GCF_025532065.1 of Leptinotarsa decemlineata. Classification (NCBI taxonomy): domain Eukaryota; kingdom Metazoa; phylum Arthropoda; class Insecta; order Coleoptera; family Chrysomelidae; genus Leptinotarsa; species Leptinotarsa decemlineata. The sequence goes on from NW_027412578.1 coordinate 4,739,612, forward strand.
ATAACCTATTACAGAACTCTAAGGCTTGTTTGAAATCAAACGTTTTCAGTGTGTTATGCAAGACAATTGTGGAATAACAAAGAATATACTTGAAACATTCTTCTAGCTTTGGCTGAATTTCATTGCTATCTATCAATAGCAGAACATTTTCAAAAAACTTTCTTTGCTCATCAACAGAAATTTTCAAACATAATAAATTTGAGAAGCACTTGTAAGATCTGTTGATCAAATAAAGTGATCCTAACATTTTACTACATATTTTTGAAATCAGTGTGCATATCGAAATCAATGATTCATTGTTGTTTCTGTCATTTTCTACAGCACATTTTGCTACTAAATTGTGAAGAATTATAACAATGCTATCGTAGATATCTCTAAGATTCTTGGGTATAGCAGATGGTAAAAAGGGAGGCATCAAAATATTTTCCATTTCCATGATAATACTGTAGCAATTCTGAAAAAAAAAAAAAGAATTAATAAAAGAAAATCTAACATCTGGTTTTATTAATGATAACAGAAACTTTATTTGTAACAGTAATAACCTTGAGGTAATACAAGTTTTTATATACATTAACAAAAAATAAGAAAAGTATGAAGAAAATGTATAAGAAAGAAATAGGTTTAAAAAAATATTGTACATTTAGAAAATTTTGCGCATTGTTGTTTTTATTTTTATCGTTGTTTTAATAAATAGATTTACACAAAATTTTTTAAAACTGCCTTTATCGTTCAAAGTATTTTTATTATTATAATAATAATCATTATTATTAACATCTAAACATCAAAAGCCTTTTGGTGATCAATGAATACCTATATGACATAGTTTTTGTTAATTGTGGCACTCTGTGTTTTATTTTTGGTTTAAAATCCATTTGTATATTTGTATGGCATATTATTCTCGTCTGCATCATTATCATTTCAATTAATTCTGATAGAGCACTGACACCAGATAACCTAATATACATATAAAAACTGTTAAGAAATCATACTTAAATTCTAAATCATAAAATAAAATAGAACTCTATACATATACAAGTAAATTGCTTGATATGATTTATCCCTCTATAAACAGAGATTTTTCTTGGTAACCATAATAAATACAAACATGAATAAATATATATCTAACTGGTTTGAACTAAAAACCTTAATTTGTGCTATTCTGATTTATTAAAGCTTTATCTGAATCAGCATTGATATTAGCCATTCAGTTTAACAAGACAATAAAATTATGCAAACTTGGCTGGGGTCAATTAGAACAAATTTTCTTTTTTGTTGGTCAATCCCTGATGAAGAATATGCGCGGAAGGTTGTTGTTCATAAGGGAGCAACAGCTGGTTAACAGAAACACTATTTTTTATAGATTATAAAGTATTTAAATTGATGATTGCATTGAATGTCAGTCATCAGAGACGAGATACACGCAAAGAACAATTCACTGTTTTTTATCAGACTGAACTTAGATGTGAAGAAAATAGTATACTTTCAGAAATTTCACAAGATAAAGAGTTTTTGTTATTGTTGGTTAGCAAGGATAAGGTGGGTCTCATGATGAAACCTTGTAATCAGTGTACATGACATTAAAAAAAAAACAAACTTACCTTACGAACTAACATATTAAGTATATGGAATATTGACTGTATGTAGCGCAACTGATCTGTTTCATTTGGATCTCTTATAGAGGATACAATCAACTTCAAAAACTTGTGCAAATGTTCTTCAGATATACTCTTCGGGGTATCAATACAAGCGTTACAACAACTAATCAAGAGTTTTATACCGGAGGTTTGATCAAGTTTCTCCAAGAAGTTCTCGTTTTCATTCACTAGCTGCAAGATTTCCTCAAAGAACCCATTTTTGCATTGGTCCAAAAGATTCTTTAAAAATGTTTTTTTATTCATTTCTATACTTTTGATCTTGTCAGTAATAAATGTAAAACGAAATTTTAGAGAGATTTATTAACCGATTTAAATTACTATATTGACTGTTGTTTTGATATGTACTGTTTGAAAAAAATAGGTTATAAATCATAATGTTGAGATTGATCTGATTGGTCGAACAATCTAATATACACCTGCGTACTTACTCCCTGTCTTATCTCTAGGAAACTGTTCTGTGGTCTTTCAGAAAAATCCATGAAATATCAAATTGATTTTTAAAATCCTGTGAAGTCTTGTCGGTGAATCAGGATTCAAGGAAAATATTATTCTGGAGGATCATTGCCGCAAGGCTGCGGTGCCTCACTCTTGGAAAACAACGAAGTAAGAATAAGGATATTTTGCATTGAAATTTCTACGAATCAGCATTTGTTGTTTTAAGAAAAGTTCTCTCAGAATGCCTATTGTGAAAGTATCGTTTGTGCTGATGATAAGTTATTTAGGCGATAGTACTAGACCGTTAAATCGAAGGCGACGTCCAACTCGTAATAGTATCAACGAATTGAAATCACAAAGATTCGCACAAGCGGATACAAATTTTGCAAAGAATGTGTTAGTTGCTATGTTTGCATGACAGACGATAGAGTGAACAATCGTAGTACTACGATATAATACTAACCACCGTGCCTTCCACTAATCACTAACAACGATCATAATGCTCCTTTAGCCATTCCTTATAACGACCGCGATCGTTGTGGTCGCAACGAAAACGTCACTCATGACGTCAGATTCGCTCACGGCAAGCTCACAACGACCCATCTGAAGAGGATCCAAATGGACGTTAAAAATATTTAGGCGAAATTTTTGAAATGTGACTTTCAAAGCTTAAATATGGCGACAAGAAAAGTTACCTTATTTGATTCGGAAAGAGAAATTTCAGTAGAAGCTATTGTTTCTAAAGCCGACGCTGATCGTGCGCAAACAGGTGTGCAATTGGACATATTTTCGAAATTTACAGTGTAATATGTGATAGAAAATCATGTACCTGAAATGACTTTTGATTTCTCCATCTGAATAACGATTTATTACATAATCAATAATACGTGGTCTAAGTTTTCCGTATTCACGATTATAATATTATAAAGTTGTATTCCACTCATTTTAAATAGTTTCTGGAACCCTATCGCGGCGCATGCACAAAGACATTTTGATTACATTCAAACTTAATTTGTTTAATAACTTCACTGAAATTATATATAAAATATTGAATTATACTTCTTTTTTCATATAAATGAAGTCAGATTGCAATTATTGAAACTAATTGTTAAGGCTTACCTAACCTATTAAAAACTTATACTTCATTTTTTCAACCTCACCATTCGTAATATTTACATGAACGCCCAAAACACTCCATAATCCATTCCACTTGAGTTTACGACAGTAAAGCTCGTAAGCAAGTGAAACGGGAATTACTGCCGTCGTGAGCGTAATCGTTGTGAACGCTTAGTGGAACGCACTATAATTCAAGTCGCCTTGTAAACGGTACTTGTAACTTGGATGTGTATAGAACGATAACCCTATTTGTATGTTCTTCAACGATATATCAACTGTGCGTTCCACTAAGCACTCACAACGATCAAAATGCTTCTTTAGCTGTTCCACACAACGACCGCGGTCGTTGTGGTCGCGGCGAAAACGTCACTCATGACGTCATTACCTTCGTTCACGGCAAGCTCACAACAACCCATCTGAAGAGATGAGACAAAGTTGACGTTGAGAATATTTCGGAGCAATTATTTAAATTATTTTTGAAATATGGCATTCAAAGCTTGATAATGGAGACAAAAAAATAGGAGAAGCATACATTTATAGTACATACATATGTAAATTTAGAGTGTTATACATCTTTAGCTGAGTCGGTAATACGGTATTGTATAATAGCTCGAAGTGGAACATTTCATAGTACAATGACTTGCATGCAAACAGTGCAAAACACTTTGGTCCAAAACTCCACAATATGCTCAAATTGAAAAAAAAAGTATACCTCGATCAAAATGCAACAGTGTTTAACAATATCCCCACAAAACTGACACAAATTTATCATATCACACGAAAATTTCAAGGAGTATTCATTCATGGAATACCCGTTTTCACTCCTTCCTTTGGTCCATTGAATTTATACCTTCTCTCTCTAATATATTATATAACCTACAATATGAAAACTTTTTGTTTTGTTTTCTATGGTCGTAAGGATTCATTCAAATGGAGAGAATAGACACAATACAAGCATGTTCTGTGCTTAGGTAAAATTCTCAACTTTTTTATGAATGCAAAATAACACATAAAATAGGTAAATTATCTGATATGAATAATTAACTGAATTGAATAAATTTAAATAATCTAGATGTGCAATTAGACATGACATTTTCGAAATATGTAATAGAAAATCATGTACCTGAAATGACATGATTTCTTCATCTGAATAAAGATGATTTATACTCTCATAATCAATAATACGTGACCTAACTTTTCAGTTTCCACGATTTTAATTTTGTGAAATTGCATTCAACTCTCCATCTGAACTAGTCTCTGGACATTGTTTAAGGGAGCTATATTTCGACGTATTAACAAATATTATATTTACATAAAATACATTTTGATTACATTCAAACTTCTTTGAACTTCTACTTTATTGTTTCAACCTACCATTTGTAATATTTACATGAACGCCCAAAACGCTTCATGATCCATTCCACTCGGGTCTACGACAGTAACGCTTGCAAACAAGTGGAACCCGAAAAACTGCGGTCATGAACGTGATGGTTGTGAACGCCTAATGAAACGCATACTCAGTGTTTTATTAATATTAACATATATTTTATGTAGTGCTCGTGTAGTTGACGATAATATGCTTTATTGTCCTAAAAACATCGGATCTTATTGACAAAGCTGCAAAATTCACTTTAGTCACCACGCAACCATATATACAATACACATATTCATACAAATATAGTAACAACATCATAATAAAATGGCTCAAATACAGAGTAAACATAAATCTGCACAAATATAGCCATGCATTTAACAATTTTACCCAGGTACATACAATACATACAGATAGTGAACAGCAGTGGCGGATTTACCAGCAGGCTGAATAGGCTTGAGCCTAAGGGCGGCAGATTTTTGGGGCGGCAAATTTTGGGAACGATTTTTTGCTAAATCATGGAAATCAAAAAGATTTTGGCATGACGGTTTTCTGATTTCTTACAGATAGAAGTCTGCAACAAATTTTACGGATGACTCTCCTCCTCTCAAAAATTATTTGAGTCAGAGAAGTTTTTCTTGTCTGAAAAGGGTGAAAAATTATCTGAGATCGGCCTTGAGCTAAGGAAAACTGAACGCCCTTTCTCTTTGTTGCATAGAGTCAGAGTTTATGAACAAGAATACTTATGACGGTATCATCGATAATTTTGCCAACAGAAGTTATTGCAACGAGCTTTTTATAACTTGACTGAGGTGATTTTTTCAACTGTTAGGAAGCGCAAAAAAGAATATTTAAAATAATGTAGGGCATGACAATTTTAGAGACAAGGGCAGCAAAAATTATACAGCCTACACCTTGAACATTTCTAAATGCACCACTGCTGAACAGAGATATTACACATTAAAGAAACAATACTGGAAAAATTTGAATTATTAAAAATGCAGTGTACCATACTTTGTCAATATATTAAAAATACAGTTGATGAAATAAATTATAGAAAAATCATAGAACTCTTCTTAAACTATAAAAGCTATAATATGGTCTACCACATAATAAACCTTTTACTGATTTTTCCGAAATTTACAGTTATACTCTACAATTTTAATATAGCCAGGTAAGTGATTAATCATCTCAGGGCCATTATTATTTAGGTTTGACTAGAGTAGAGTAAGGAATGCTGGATTCTATTTGTGATATTATTTGTCATCAGAAACATCTAATTTCAGTTTATATTTAGATTCAAAGAAGCCCTGGTGTTTGAACTAATTCGCTTGTGCCTTATCAAAATCTCTCGATGCGAGAAATAAGACGCCCAACTTTGTACACATGTTGATAGATGGAACAATAATATTTTTCAAATGTAATAACTCCCTGCGCTACCTAGAAGGCATCATGGCATTACGGGGGCTATATAAAAGACATTGTAGAATAGTATCGTGTACCAGTAACTGATGAAGCTAATGTGTAGCGAAACATGTTTCGGATAAAATACTGTTAGAAAATTCTATAATTATTATCATGGATAATGTTATCAATTTTCTACAAGTGATGGGTCAGAGTATTCAAATTTCAAAAGTATTTCGGGAGCGTTTTTTATTTATCTTTGTAAATAGTGGTGTGGTATGGCTGAAAATATAGAGAACTTGTGGCAAATAAATATATAAAAAATATGTTTTCAAAAAAAAGCATTCTGTCACGTATCAACACTAGTTACTGTTCTTTTTTTCCCAAAAATAATCTTCATCAGGAAAAAGAATAACACGTCATTTGCCATAGGGCATCCTAATTTTTCTACATCGGATAAAAGTTAAAAGTGTCGGATGGATTTGCACCAATCAGAGAACTTTCGGATCACCGGAAGATGAAGCTGTGGAAATCCAGTATAAAGGGTAGACGTTTTGCCTGATACGCGACAGGATTCGCCGCAATAATGACATTGACACCTAAGTAATTAAGAAGAAGTAGAACAGATAAATTCGTTGTGGTTTGCTCAAGTTTCGCCGTTTCGCGTTTCCTGCTTGTAACTACCGTTTTGCTGTTTTTAGGAATGTCGCCAGGTCGCCATTGTTGTTCAATGAATAACTAAAAAAGTGATTGTTCACAATTTACCAATTAATTTCTTCCTTCCAACGCGATTTACAGACGTTGTTCGTACCAGTTTCAGAACTATGACTCCTATAAGCAAGTGTATAAATACTGAAATTAGTGTTCAAAGTGGTGCAATGTTGGATGAGTAGTTCCTATTAGCAAGCTTCGTAATAAACCGTTTCGTAAGCTTCTGTTTGTCACGTGGGAGTGTGCCGTTTTTCACCATCCAGGACCGATCTATCGTACTAATTAACGAAATAGTGTTTATTCTACGGGTGTATTCAAATATTTGATTGTGTAGTACTTCCGTCATCGATATATCCTTTAATAATTGGCTTAAATTCACGTTTGTTTTTGTTATGGAATTGGCCGGTGGTTAAATAGCCGCATCTTTATTTTGAAAGTTAGTTTTTTCGGCGGGTAAAGAAGGCTGGTCATTTCAAAACATAATTTGATAAATGTTGATTGACATGGTGAAGTTGAAATCAGAAAACACTGGATGAATGGGATTGCGTACGGCCTCGCTGAGGCATACCCATGCGGAGGTCATGGCCCCAGCTCTAACAGAAACGGTTCAAACGCAGAATTTTGACTTGCCACCAAAGTCTTGTTTAGAACCAGACTTTCCAAAAAATAGTTACATTAAAAATAAATACTTCAATAACTTTGCTCCATATTTGAAGGATGATGCATTCAAAAAATCTTCAGTGATCTCTGAAACAACAATCTCGCTGCGTAAGTTTCGCAACAAATCGAGTAGTGCCTCGGATAACTTTACCGGTTCAAACTTCACTATAATGAATTTTAGTCCATCATCTATGGGCGACCAAGAAAACAAGATGGGACTCCAAAAGACAGATTTGAATGATTGTAAAGATAAGAACTCTTGTGATATGCAAAATTTACTGAATAACTTGAGTTCTGTCCTACCAGAAACTGATGCCGTGAGTTCAACAGGAGACTTGGGAAATAATGTTGAAGATATAATGCAAGTAATTAAATCTATAGAAGGAAATGAACGATTGAATAGTAGTAATGATCTGAATAGTGAAGGTGAGGAAATATTCACCCTGGATACTGCCGAGTTAACCAATAACCTGTCTTCATTTGAAAAAGAACTGCTCGAAAATGTAGATGTAATGGATATGTCAATTGAGGACCAACAGGATGAGCTCGATACGGCAGTCAGACAGAAAGAATCTCAAGCTAACGAAGTATTGCTGGCACTGCAAAAGAAACATGCAAAAGAACAGAGGAGGTTGGACTTTTTGAAAAGGAGGGTCTTCAAGTTGCAGTCTAGATTGTTGGGGCAGCATGTGGCTAGTGAAATCGCTGGAGTGTTTGAAAATGTTCATCGAAATCTAAAAAAACCTAAGGAAGTTTTGGAAGGGCAACCTGCACTGTTACCAACGTTATGTAATGAAACCAAGAACCAACTTAAACCCATGTCTTACAGTTCAGCAAAAACATTAGTTAGGAAATTAGAAATGAGTGCAAACTTGCAAGCTAATACCATTGCCAGACAAAAGACTGCTCCCAAATACTTTGGATCAGGCTCCATTGAAATTCCTATGCCAAGGAATAGTGCTGGAACAATCAGTATTACTCCCTGGTCTGTTGAAACCAAAAATGAACTGCAAAAAGTGGCTAGACAATTAAAAACCCAAACCCACTTGACGCAAAAGTATGTTGATTCTGAAGCTACTGAAAGTAGCTCAGGAGGTGAGAGCTGTGATGAAATGCAAACTTATAACAACCCCCATCAGCAGTACCTCAGTGTGTGAGTATTTTTGTTTTTCTTTCCTTTATATTTATAGTCGTAGGGCTGTATTTTGTAATGAATATTTTCATAGTTGATAGCCAGAAGGTACATTTTGGAAAATGCAACTCTGATAACTCCATAGAGAACTACATCAACTTTCTGTCACACTGACATTTTGTAAACGTTTTCCCAGTCAACCATAAAAATGAACAATTGTCCTATTCCAAAGGTTACTTGTAATACTTGTTACTTGTAGCTTATATTTCAACATTGAATTAAATGTGCCTGACAACACCATTTTTGATCCTTTTGAAGTTACACAAACTTAGTCCACTTTTACATGACCATATAACATTGCTATAACAATTGAGGTTCTAATATCCATTCTCAGAGAAGTATTTACACAGATTAAGCATATGGCATATCTAAACATCTATTTTTATAAAATACTTTCCTAACTATCATAGTTGCTCAATTGAGTTAACGTGATAGTGAGAATAGTTTCTTTCTGGAACCATATTATTTTAATGTTTGCAGGGTGATGCCATATATTTAGTTGCTCCAGAAATTCTTACTATTCTTTTGCTTAAATGAAACAAAAAATTTCTATATTGTTTGTAAAATGTCAGATTTAATGAAATTAGTGTTTATACAGGAATTAACCTTGGTTTTAGTAACATTGGTTGTTATAAATCCACCTTTAGGATGCTGTGTACAAGTTCTCTTCATAAGGTTCATATCTAAGGTTATTCATAATGAGGTTCATATTCTAAATATTATTGCATTTATCAATGAATTGACTTTTATTATTATTATTATAACATGAACATAAAACTTATACGCTCTGCCATTTTGGTCAACCAAAAAATATTATTTTACAGAAATTGGCAGGATTTATTTCCTCATTGAGGGTAAAAGTAATAATTAAATATTAATGTTTTCATTATGGAAGTATATTATTTAACATAAATATGATAAATTCGTAAGTAGTTGACCCCTGATGAAAATATCTAATGAACCTATTATTTGAAATATAAATTAAGTTGAGACTAGATGTTTTTCAAGGATATTTTTAATATGCACCAAGTAATGAGATTCAATTGTTGAGAATTTATGATGTAGTAAGAGATGATTGTCTTCTTTAATTCTTCAAAAAGTATACTCTTGCAAAAAGTGGTGAGTTGTGACAATTTATATTTGAAACCTATTGTTGAAGGTAATTATTCATTATTCACTTTATCCAATTATTATGGGGATTAAATGAATAAATCTCTTTTGATCCAAATGTGTTATCCCTTAAAATGGTTTCTTGAGTTAATTTTATCATACTTGCCATCATGGCTCATTTCAACTTATATACACTGTGCATCTGAGCAATGGACTGCTCTAAAACATTACCTAGTGCATGTGATCTCCCAGACAAGGCTGCTTGTACAGTCACATTAAGGAATTACCTTTTTTTTTTTTAATATTCGGCTGGGTATAGGAAAATTTTTTTGGGCAGTGTAGAGACACAAATTGTCAGATTTTTCATCTGTATCAGTACTTGACATTTTAAAAATTTCAAACTTTAAGATACCGTATATGTACACACCACAGGCGTTGAAACATAACTGATTACTCCGACACTGTAACAATGAATTCCGCCAGTCGATTGCAGTTAAATCTGATTGGCCAGTGGAAGCAGGCTATCTTTGTTTGGGTTGCTTTGTTTGTTGGATGGGTATAATTCAGATGTTTTGGATAGAAAATAATTATTTATAACTGGGCAAGTAATAGTGATTGGTTTATCAGCAAAATTATTAAATACTTTAATTTTACAATTCTTAGAAAGTCATCACCATAATGAAAATAAATTCGAATCATCATACACCACTTTTTTTAACACTGCTAATTTTGAAGTAATTTGTTTTCCTTCTATAGTGTAGAATATAAAGAGTAACACCAAAAAAAGGTTTATAAAAATTTCTCTCTTGCTTGGGGAACATTTCCTAAATTTCATCTTTAAAAAATGTTATATCATTATAGGAAAATTGAAAATAAAAATACATTAACGCATCTGGGTAACTTTTTCTTCACAATCTTATATCAAGATTTGACACCGGTTTCATTATTAAAGTAATAATAAAAGATGAAGTTGAAGTTTTGTCTTTGAACTAGTAGTACCTGATAAATCACAAGAAATTATTTGTAAATATATGAGGGATCTCAAAGACAGTATGGTACAAGTCAGCTGACAAAAAAAATTGCCGCAAAATATATTTTTTTATTGAGATTACCATCAGAAAAATGAACAAGAGAGAATTATTTTCATTGGATTCAAATCACTGGTGATTAAAAACAGACTTGGAAAGTTCGGAGAAGCCAATCTCCAATCAACAATATTGTTATAAAGTTCATTCTCATAAATCTCAAAATGTTTACCAATCGATTCCTGGCAGTAATAAAGTCTTTCTTCAATTCAATTCCTTGAGGTATGAAATGTTCCTGGGGTAATATCGTTGCAAGCACCACTCTTTCTCATCCACGAGTTCTAAAAGAACTGGGGTTTTCTAGATGTGTCATATCAGATGATCTAGTGGGCCCGTCTAAGGAACCACGTCAGCCTATCTATCGATATCGATACTTGAAAAATCATATGAGTTTTCAACATATGTTTCAGAAGATGAGATTCTTCCTAATTACGTACAGGCTGGTTCAAAAGTGACCAGATGACAATTTTCCAAACCGGCGGATAGGCAAACATAGTTCTTCAGAATGGCCCGCTAGATCACCCAATATAATGCCATTACATTTTTTTGTGAGGATTCGGGATATCTGATGTATTTTTTACACAACCACAGTCTAGCTTATGGATAGAATAATTGGTGCTCCTAACGAAATTACCCCAGAAACATTCTATAATGTAAAAAATGAATTTTTAAACAAACTTCATTACTGTCAGGAAGTGAGTGGTTAACATCAAGCATTAAGCAGGATTGAGTTTTGAGAAAAATTTTCTTGCAATCGAAACGAATATGAAACTAGAAATTATTCAGGAAGACTGATCTGATTTACAAAAATAAGACCATGTTTGATAGAGACATGAAATGGCTATCAAACGAGGTATGACAAGACCCCCTTTTCTATTCTAAAAAAGTTGATAGCTTCCTCTCGGATATGAGTGCAACACTATTGTCTGTCTCATCGAAAAGTACTAAAAATTATTCCTTCATACATAAATTATGTTTGGCCTTGATATCTTGTCCCCTTCAAAAGTTGAATCTCCTTTACTTCCAGTCTCTTGTATAAGTAGTAGTATGGTGTCATTTTTTATCACTAATGAAAACATTATAGAGTTTGTTGTTGTATTGTTGTTTGTTGTTGTATTGTTGAATTCATATTTAAATAGGGTTAGGGATTATTGACAAGATTTAATAAATACCTTCATTGGATTGGATGAGTTATTTAGGAACAGTTAATAAGTAAGACGGGAGGTACAGAGTTGCAGGTTCAAGTCAGGGAAATGGTGATTCAATTGATAATTCCTGAGAATTTTTGGTGGGAGAAGAGTAAGTTTGTTTCTTTTTACTTTTGCATTACTCGATTGGGGAACAAACTGAAAATATTCAGACACCACTATTAAGAGATGTTTTCATTTTTTTTTTGTTATTTTTATTCAATTAATTTTATTTTGTAAAAACATTGTACTTCAAAGGTTTTTCTCATTAATAAATGTTGAATCTCATCGATGGTAAGTGTGTATTTGCTTCCAGAGTTTCACCTAAAAGATTGTGTTGTCATAAATAATTTAGGTAGGTTTTCAAGTTTGAAAGTTATAATTTTTTTCATTTTAAGTTATATGAATTTATACAATTCATGAAGATTTTTGGTGTTACCTTTTTATTTATTTGATTATTCAAGATAGCAGTCATATTTGTTTATATGTTTGTATGCAGTAGGAGCGAAGTCACGAGAGACTTTGGGGGCAAGGCCCCAAACATTTTTGGGCGAATATTCTACTTTGAAATAACCAGCTAACTAATAACCAATGACTACCAAGCAGAAATAATCTGTCAACAAAACTCGGCCTTGTTGCAATAGTGTTGGTATTAGTACCTGAATAGTAACCCAATCTACTCTTAGCTCTTGCGCTGAAGATGAATGTCAATAAAAAGGACCGTGCAATTTTACACTCTTATCCACTTTCACAGTTCATGCATAAATGCAATTTATAGGAATGACTAAATAATGAAGGATTATTTGGGAAACAAGTTGTATTTTTTAAGTGTGTAACATTAAGATAGTTGAAATTTTGATGAGTTATCATTGTGTATACTGAACTTTAATATCAGGTTAATATCCCTTTTTCTTTTTTGATGAGCCTAAATTGTCTGTAATAATGAAGAAATCAGTCCCCCAGCAAATAACCTTCAATTTCGCCCATGGTATGCAATACTTCAAATCTAATGACTAAGAGAAATTTATCATTTTAGGCTTGATATGATTTTTATGAGTATGTTTGCATTTCAGACAAAAAAGGGCCTTTTGGAAATATGCAAAGGAACGAGGATTGATAGCAGCTCGGTGGACCTGGATTCAAGCCCAGATATCAGATTTGGAGTACCGCATACGTCAGCACACGGATTGGCACAAACAGATCCGAGCGAATAAAGTTGCTGTAAAGTTAGGTGGCTCCAGTCCCCCATGTACCCCTTTGCTGCAAACTCCCCAGACTACAATCAATGGATATTGTGGCCAGTTGCCGGGCAGTTCCCCCATCTCAAAGACGGAGGACGGTGCCAAAGCTGAAAGTTCCGATTTAGACTATCAATGTGCCAGGACTAGACCACTTGTGATACACAAAAAAAGAAAGCTTCTGCAAGTTTCAGGGCTGCACGCGGTGTCGAGAAAGGCCGCGAGGCCCAGCACGATCCGGTGCGGGTGTGTTCCTTTATCTGTTCCGTGTGCGGTATGTACTGGAAGAACGGATCCGACCCATCCGAGAGACCCACCAGATACGATGAGCAAATCTGAGAAAGTATCTCTATTGGATCCAAGTTTTCATCCAGTATTCTCAATGCCTGAAGGTATGAAATTGTCTGTTTTTATCTATTTCGTGTTTAGTGTTCTGTTGGAATGCACCATGAAGCTTTTATCGGAATGGACTATTAATAATTCGTACCAAAAGAGTTTAGACAGCCTTGAGTGGTTGCGATTAACCAAACGGCCTGTTTGTGGAGACCTACTTATCGAGTGATAGGACTGAGAAATCTCATCTTTACAAGTGTTTGTGAGAAATGGCAATTTTCTATGTATGAATGGACCCATTATATTCAATTTAAGTATCAGTCTGAATGATGATGATTTGTCATTTTTATTTAGCGGAATTTAAGGAAGGTATTTCGAGTACAGAAATCTGAGTTTTGTTGTTGATGTATAAATTATTCCAGCTGGAAAAATTGACAAATTCCTCAACATTTCCTTTCTTTTTTTCAAAATCTTTTTGAAAGATACCCATTTTGAATTTATGAAGTAGCGAGTTCAATGGATTTTCTATTTCATTGAATTGTGGAGTTTATCTGTTCTTTCCCATTTTTCTTTGTTAGGTAATTTAGACAATGTTGGTTCCAACAAATTTTGAGAGCAAAATATAATTCAGACAGATTTCTTACAAGTTTCACTCTATTCATTTTTACTTCAATCAGGTTGAATCATTCATTGTTAATAACATAGATTATATACGGGTTATCGATAGTAAAGGTATGGTTTATTTTTCATACTCCAATCTACCTTTCTATACATTATCATAAGTAGATGAATAAAAATATTTTGAAAAAATTTTGGTTTATTATTTGCGATACCTGCCATAATAAATTTTGATTTTGTATATTTGCATATTCCTGATATCATCAATATTATAAAAATATTGGTGCATATATTATGTACAGTAGTTGTAAATTAGTTGTAGTAATGAGATACTCAATTTGGAATTTTACAAGAAGCTTTTCCTTATACCATTTAAAGTTGAAAAAGTATAGAAGGAATGAAATGAATGAAAAATCAATATATTAACTGAAATAGATTGATTTATTTTTTTTTAGGACTTCTGTAATTTCAAAACAAAAAGTAGAAAGTCAAAAAGTTTCTTTTTCCAAAGAAGAATACTTTCTTTTCAATAACAATCAGAAAGTTCCATCAAAAGTTTCTTGTAATTTTCAGGGTCAAATACCTCTAATCTGCTAATTATTTGACCCTCGTTTCATATTGATTACACATATGTGTTTATTTTCTTGTGTTTTTAAATATTTGGTTGATGAATTTCGTTTTGGAATTCATGTTTCATATGTAGATAGCCTAATTATCGGAAATAATTTGATAAAGTTACCAGTTTTGCGAGAGCTGCAAATTGTGATAAGCTTTATTTAGTTACTATAAAGTTTGTAAATATTAGGTCACTGATAGTACGCTAGCATCAGCAGTTGAATCATTGAAAAAATTGGGAACCTTTGGGGAGGTTCAAAGGCATTTAAATTAGTGATGGCAGATGTGTCACTCAACAGTTGTATGATGTGTTGATATCCTGAAAAAATAATAAGATTTGTCATTTTTCACAAAATTATTTTCCTTCAGAAACATTCATCAGTTGTGACTGGTTGATTAAACAACACATAGTAAAATTGTCAATAGTGGGCAATAGTAACCTAAAATTAATGCAGTTCAATTCAACAAAATGTTTTTAGTGGTTGGGTTCTATTAGCTTAACACCAAACTAGCAGAACTCACAATATCTCCGTTAATTGAAGATCAAAAAACTCTGAATTGAGTACAAAATTAGCCTAGAATTATAAATTGAAAATAAATATAAAAATTCAAAGTGGTTTTACTAGCTTAACAAGGGTTAATTTTTTGTAAAAGATTTGATAATTTGTATTTGGTCTTTATTTCGTACAACTTGCGACTTCAAGACTGAGTGCATAAATCTACCCCAACAATTATAATTCTCAAGTAAAAATCACGAAATTATGAAAAGAAACAACTCACATTTTTTCGTCTGACAGCAAATGGCTTTTGAAGTTTTGGTTTTGAACAACTAGATAGTAATTTTAAAAATAACTTTGTTTCATCAATAAGGTTAAAAAATAAAAATCGGAAATGAATATCTATTTGAAATTTACACATCATTATGTTACAGGTAAGACATTGTACTAGATATTATAATAACCAATCAGACATGCATGACTACAATGAGATCTGAAAGTAAACGTAGATTTATGGTGTCTGATTCAAGTGATAATTCTGAGTCTTCATTTAATTGTTTTTGAAGATGAAAAACTTCTACAAAGAAAATACTGAATATTAATCTTTTATAATTCCACAGATACTTCTCAGAAGATTCACTTTGAGGCTGTGATGAAAACTCAGGAATGGCAGCAGAGAAGTACTCGTATGAAATCTTTCAAGGTTTTCTCGAAATCTGAAAGGGCGGAGGCTAGATCTCTAGAACACAGAACAAGGAAAATAGATCATCGAAAGAAGTACGGCCGAATGCTTAAACCAAGCACCATCACAGCTTTATCTGCAAGTGAGTTTTTTTTTTTCATTGAAGATTTTTGTTTCAGGAGGAGTTTTTCTTCCAGTTTGTGTCTGAGAGTTACTTCTTTGCATGATCTACACATCTATGTATAGAGTTACTTCTTTCAAAATTGATTGCTTGCTTCCTTTATTTGGAAGATTCCCACATTTTTCTGTATCAATATGTAGTAGAAAGTCAAAAACTTTCTTTCTCAAAAATTTTTGTTATTATTAGTTTAGAATAGGTCAATCTGACAGTCACATAACTTCATGGGGTAAATATTCAAAGTTCGTTTGAATTTTCTCTATTATTTTTTAAAATACTTACTTTACTTGATAATAATCTTTGCAATTTCATTTGGTAATGTATATTGCAGTTATTGAATAGACAGGTCCAACAAAAGGGTTCCTCCTTTTTTCAATTTTCGTAATTTTTTTGGGGAATGGTTTTGGCTTTCTACTTCTCGATCTTTATACAAAAAAGTGGGAATCTTTCAAAGCAAGGAAGAACTAACTTTTAAAACAATTAATTAGGGATCTGTTCAATGCCTCAATAAAGTTTGTAAAAAAAAATCAGTCCCGACCCAGCCTTTCTTGAAATTGATGACATTGGACTATTGAATTAATAATTTCTTGAATGTCTGTACAATAGATATAGTATTATCTTTCCTATTTTCCCTTTGTCTTACTCTAAAATTAATAACGAGAAGATTTGGATTATAATAGTGACCTGCTAACAACTTGAACAGAAACAATAAGTATGTTTGGATTTGCCTATTTTCCAAATTTGTCAAATGGAGGATTGAACGGATGTCATTGTAGTTGTAATGTCCCACTTGAAAACCCATTTTGTAAGCAACAGTCCTCAAGAATTTATTCTGAAGGAGATCACACAATAGATGCATATTCTGAGTTCAATCTTATCAGTTAACAATACAAAATTCTCATTGTATTAACAGAGAAGTCTTTAACCTCAATGGCTGCCACAGACAAATAAAACTATGAATACAACTGAAAAATTGACAGTTGGTATCTATAAACCCATGAAATTAAAAAATTCCCTTTATTTTTTCAATATACCTTGTACTTACTGAACCAAAACCACATTACCAGGTTTCAGAAACTATAAAACCGCTCTATGCGTGTCATTTTGTCATGTAACAGACCCACTCCCTTCAAATCTATGTTGAATAGTTTAGGATAGCTACCAATTAAATAATATTTATTATACGAAACTCTTGATTTTCATTTACTTTATAAAATATTATAATTTTAAACTTCACCATTGAACGTTACCCAATCAGATCAGGATGAAATGTTCGTATTCTTCTAGTAAGGACTCTCAATTTTGTCTTTGTTAAAGAAGACAAGATTTTCAATGATGCAACCTCAGAAATAAAAGATACAGATCATGTTGATCATTACGAAAAAATGTTAAAAAACCTTTTGATGGGAGAAAGCAATAAGATTTGACGTTTGTTTTATGAAGATATCATCTATATTTATTCGTTATGAGGCTTAAAATGTTATTTCAGAAATTCTTATGTATTTTAGAGTCTTTTTGACTTTGAAAGTGAATGTATGTGTTGTATTTTTAAGTATTTTATCAATTTTCAACATCTTAAAATTGTCACTAACTGTACATTAGTTTTTGACTAAATAAAGTATTTTAAAGGATTTGAATTGAAATAATACCGAATTTTTGGCATAAAAATAACAAAACATGTAATTCACATAGATTCATTTTTATATTTTCATTTTTATATTTTTACTGGCAAAAAATAAATTTTTCACCAATGTTGCATTAATTCCAAAATTATAAGACTATGGCTCTTGATGACATTCTCAAATTATTATTTGAAGTGAAACAACAAGTAGGGTGTCATTAAAAACTATTATTCATTTGGTAATATGTCCACTAATTTTGTTTTTGGTTCTATAATTGAAAACATTTTTACAAAGATCTATACTGAAAGGTTTATCATGTTCCTAATTCACCTTTTCATTTTTCAGAAATTAGAAATAAGATCAGAGGAAGGAAGCCTGGCAGACATCCTCTGAATAAGATACATCGGAAAAGACATAACATTGCCAAAGAGACTGAAACCTTTTCAAACTCCCCTGCAGCAGACTGTGCAGACGAAGAGATAGATTCTATCGGGACCAGTAGCAATGCTGGTCCTCATTCCTTCGAGTCGCCAAGTTCTTCGCCCTTGCTTCACATGCACTCGATTAGCGGGTACAAAAAGAATAATCGGGCGCTGTCATATGATATTGATAACATCGTCATACCTTATAGCGTCGCTGCGTCAACCAGAGTTGAGAAGCTACCGTACAAAGAAATATTAACTCCAAAGTAGGCATATATTTACTTTCATTATTATTTTCAGAAGAAACATGTTGATAATATTGTTTTTAATTATTAGTATTATACTTGGTCAATTGAAATAGGATTTCTAACTGTAAAAAAATTCAAAATTGTGCAATTAGAATTTTATCTGGTTCCATACTCACCCCAATAAGAGATGTTTTCATTGGAATGGTTGTCTATTCATGAATTCCTTTTTAATCAAGCTCTCATTTTCATTCATAAATTAAAATTTGAAAATGCAACACCATATTAACAAAAAGAATACTTTTAGATACCATATCACAAAATAGCCAATGGTTACAGTTTTCTCCAACGGTCTGAATACAACAACATACTCCCTGGTGACATATGAACTGCATATATTTGAGGTCAAACTGAGAAAAAGTTTTTGCTTGGTGACTGGAATCCACATAATAACATAATGTTTGAATTATCGACTATTAGTACATACTTTCGCATCAATCAATTTTTGACTGTATTGTGAAGAGATTTCTCTATTTTTTTGTTTTTGCTCAATGCTCTAGAGATAGGGGACATCATTAACTACTTGGATAATAAAAAATTCTCTTTAATTTGGTTGCATACCTGTCTACTTATTAGTAAATCGGGTAATACATCATTTGAATTGAAAATCATTTCAAAATATTGCTAAATTTTGACCAATGTTTGAAGGTGGGAAAAATCTTTAATGAATAATCATAATCCAATGTTTTAGCTTCCTATCCTTTCAAAAATTTCAGAAAGAGCTAAACACGAAATATTCACAATATTTGTATATCCGTTCATCTTTGACATTATCAAGTTTTGACATTATCAAGTTCAGCCACCAAGCAGAGCATTTGAATATGGAAAGTGGGATCTTGCTGAAATGAAATAATGTCGAAGACGAGCAGATATACATCCGGGATGACACTTCAGCATGTATACATCTGGGATGACACTTCAGCATGTGATACCATCCGTGAAGAATAAGCATTATTTGTTATTTTCTTTTATTACCTCCATGAACATCTATGTTGTTTGGAATTATTAATTTTACAAAAAGTGTAGTATATTTTATCTTTTGACTGTTATATAACTGTTTTTTTTTTGCAAAATACTTTTACTTGACAATTACTTTGAATTTTTATCTTGAATAGGTGGAGAATTGCAGAATCTGAAGCTGCTGCTGAATTTGAAACAAAGAATAATGGAGCTGTTAAAGAACCTAATCAGGACAGTGATGTGAGTATACAATTGTTTCTTTGCAAACAATCAAGTGAGATTGGTATTGGTATGGTTACTTGGTATTGATCATTACTCTCTAACTTCAATATTAGAGTCAGACAAAATCAAAATTGTTTTGGTTTCCACTACAAATTTTTCAAAAACTTGTAATCGAATTGGAACATCAAGTAATTTTCAACAAACTGCTGTTGATTTTTGATGGACAAGTGAAAAGTTCAAAAATAAAAAACCTGATTCAGAAGCTGGTCTCAAAACATATTTTCAAAATATTCTGCCAGGCTGTAATGAACTTTTGAGAGCAATAGTTATGTTGCACGATTACAAAAGGCCTTGAGGGTTACTATACTTTTCAATTTGATTGGTGAGTGAATGAAAATATTTCAAAAGTCAGGCATTTTATTTGCAAGAATTTTTAATCTAATATATAAGTCAAAAAGATGCTTTTATTTTATTTTTGTAATGTACATGTATGTATCTATTTATATTTTATATATAGCCTAGTGCTCACATTTGACTAGTCTGATAAAATTTTATAAGTGTTATGTCATGCAATGCAATTGTAAAATTTTAAATGATGAATAAATTCTATTCTATATAGATTGAGACATAACGGGTGGGTGAATGGTGTATAAAGTAATAGAATGCAACGAAGGGTTCTAAACCGTACGAATTTTGTGTGCAATTATGGGACGGTATTTATGATGGGCCATGGTTTATTCTGTGTACTGTTTGTTGTGAATTTCACGTTCAAATTTGAATTCTATAGAGCTCTCTTCTTTTGCAAATAAGGCTTACTGTCTCCAAAAAAATGCAATATACAGTTAGTTATTTATTATGAGTAAATAAGAGTTTGCAATACAGTAGTTGTACCTAGTTTGTTGGTGATGGCATAAGAGCTTGATTGTTGCAAGTTTTTTGTTCAGGTATTTTATATAATCATCAAATTCCCAAATATTTTGCAGCTGGTTTTTTCTCTATGCTGCGAGTTTGAAAGAAAAAATTTTGTGCAAAGTATTATTTTTTATTTCATTACAGTTGTTGTATATTTCAAATTTTATTGTTCAGAACTTCATAATTTCTACCACACAAATAGTCTCACAATATGTCACTTATTTAATTCGCCACTTCAAGACATTAATCGCTCTAGTAGTTGCTTATACTGTCACCGTTAACTGATATGTTGGGTCAATATTCCCAAAAACCTTGATTGTTTTAAAAATATTGGATATACTAGAAAGGTTATCTTTATGCGTTCCCTGTAACTAAAAATTTGTATTTAGAATGAGTCAGTGGATAAATACTTTGGTATTAACACCACCCATTTTAATAGTAGTTCAAAAATCAATCAAAATATACTGTGTCTTTAAATTTTCTTATTTTCAAAGTCTACAAAGTAAAAATACAAAAGACACTTAGAAATATAAGACATGAAAACAACAAAATAAAAATGCAAATTTAGTTATGATGAAGTCACATTTACAAAATAACATTAGAATTGAAAAAGAAAAAGCATCAACAAATTTTTACAGTTTTGCAAAAATACTTCGTTTATATAAAATTTTGCAACATTTGTTTTTTTTCAGATTGAGGATCTGTCCGAAGAATCTGTGATCAATCGACATGATAGATGCGAATACGAGGAGAAGAAGCGTTTTCTCAGCTACTTAAAAATGCCCACAGGCTACGGCCGCACCCGTGTCCACAAGAGAACGGACAGCCGAGCAGAATCAAGTGGGGCCAACACTCCTGATCCAATGTCCCCACACAATATCGACCCAATGGAAAATACAACTTCTCCCATGACCTCTCCCCCCGCCACTCCGCTCTCCCTACACCAAGATGAATCTTCGTTACCTGCCCCTCTTCCTTCCTTACCTTCGATCGCAGTTATGAGGCGGAGGACCATGTCTCAGTCGAGATTTGCTAAGGATAAGGATGTCAAGGATGAGGCGCAACCACCTGCGCAAGATGTTGTGGAGGTGAGTAACAAAATTGAATTCATTACACATATTATACCAGACAATTTTTTATAAATTTATTTTATTTATTTATTTATCTAGCAGTCACCACCCAATATACAAACATGTTTTTTCAATGGTGTACGTAAATAGTAAGCTTTCGACTGCATTGATTTTATCTTGAGAAAAATGTTGAATTAGTACAGCAGTCCCTGTAAGGGTATCTAAGGGATCTGTTCTTGGGCCAATAATTTTCCTACTCTTTAGGAATGATCATCCAGACCATTTGACCACTGGAAAAGTCATCATGCTTGCAGACGATACAAAAATCACAGTATGTGGAGTGTTCTAAAAGTACATAACTCTTACTGAAATGGAATTATGGCACCAAATGAGTCGTTTGATTTTTAAATAAGGATAAAATCATTTACTTTTACGATATAAAGTTCGCCAATAACTTGGTACTTGGATAGACTGATCTCGGATTTACTTTGGCAGTAAATAATGGATGAATGCATTTTATTCAGAAACCTAATATACAGTATACACACAACAGCTGAAGGCGAGCGATTGCGTTGGTATAGACTCTACCAACTAAATTACTATTGGATTACGATAAGCCCCATTGCCGGTCAGGGTTGTACCTATAATTAGTTTTAATTAGGGTAGCAAATGGAACATGACTTCTTTGTAATTTCTTTTCATTTTTTATTTAGTATTACAGGTAGTAGTACAGTTCATTTATCTTCACTGCTGCTTGTGCTGATATCGTCATTTTAATTTTTAATCACTGGATTTACCTCTGTTTGAACATCTGTGAATGTTACATTTTTCCAATATTTCCGCTCTATATCTACTACATATCGGCAACCACTCTTTCAATGGTTCTTATTGAAATACCTAATAAAAAAAAAAAGATTTGTGTTGAAATAGTTATTTTTTAAATTTATTTAATGTTACCTGTAGCGAGATATGTTTTATTTTTCATATTTGATAACGTATCCGACTCACATTTAACACTTTGAAAATAATAGAACACTTTAAAAATTATTTCACGTGCCTTACTCACAAATTATTCAGACAACGCAGGCTGGTAATCACGTTTGGCGCTTGCTGTATATACATAAGAAAATCTTTATGTAAAACTCCATAATATTGGCACACAAGGAAATGCGCTGAACTGGCTGAAAACAATATGTCAGTATCACTAATGATAATTATAATACCAAAAAGTTATATGCATACGATTATGTGGAAATTAATCTTAATATGGAATCCATCTCTGCATATGATCATTTCACACTATATGCAATGATACATCACTGGTTATATCAGATAAAATAGATCAAAATCTACAAACCAAAGGTAACTTAATGCTGTATTTGGTTTGAGAAACATTCCCTAAATTTAAATAATCAAAAACACACTTATTGAGATTTCATGCTAGACAAAAAGAAATAGCCAGTTTCAACTTGAAAATTGAAGATGAAATTTCTCCGTGAAATTTTCAGCTGTATACTTGGATGAATTTCTCAGCTGGAAAACTAATTGTGGAACAATTGTCAAAACTGAATTCCATGAATAATCTTCTTAGAAACCTTCGTTATATTTTAGAAATAGCTGATTATGCTGGAAATTGCTCAGGTCGAATCTTGTCTTCGGTATGGTAATAATTAGCGATGTGGCGAGTACGTTTTTACTCTAGCCAGACTCGATCCCTACTTTAGAACTTGCCTACTCGAATACCAATTTATTTTGATTCGAGTATGCCGGACTCGATTCCGATACTCGAGTCAAGAAGAATCGATTCAAACTCGCTAACTCGATTCTATTTATGCGAGTGCAAATGACTCGAGTCTCGTATTCGAATTTGGTCAACTCGCTCGTACAAGCATTGCCAACCGTACTATTTAAATTGTATTTATACGACCTTTTTGGCTTTGGTACAATCTACAGTCGCCAGCACGTCAAGCTA
Source organism: Leptinotarsa decemlineata (assembly GCF_025532065.1). NCBI lineage: Eukaryota > Metazoa > Arthropoda > Insecta > Coleoptera > Chrysomelidae > Leptinotarsa > Leptinotarsa decemlineata. The sequence continues at coordinate 4,763,185 of NW_027412578.1, forward strand.
TACAAATCTGTCAAATTTCTGTAATCAATTTTGAACTTCATAGCAAAATAATAAGGTTGGTTTCCGTTTGGGAAAATTTTACAGTTTGTGGTAACTTGCAAAATATACGCTCTTTTCAGATATTATGTTCTATTTTTTTTTGTGTATCTCCATAGAACTCCTATGCTCTATATTTTTATTCAATGTTTATAATTATCTTTCTTTAAAAATTATTGATTTACTTATATTGGGTCATTATGCTTAACCTAATCTACATGCTGTTTGAAGTTAACTCCTTTTCATTTTTCCCTTTTGTTCTAAAATAGGACTCTAGTTTTGGACTAGAATTTTCAGACTCGAATTCTGGACTGGAATTTCTAGACTCTAGTCCAGCCAGACTTGGGTCAATATTGGAATACCAAACATAGAATTGGAGTACTGGTCTCGAATCAGGGAATCGAGTCATGATTCAAATACCACATGAACTGACTCTAGTGGACTCAATCCATCAAAATAGCGACTCGGCACATCACTAGTATTAATCTCTGAGGAGCATCCTCCTCATGCAAAGATGTGTTTGTCTCCCAGAAAAAGATAAGATGTATAGCAGAAGTCTTAAAAAATACAAGCTGTGATACCCTTTTTTTTAAATTTTGAAATACTAACGTTACCATGCTTGTATATTCGAATTATGTGTTTTTATATATGATGACTAACTGTTTCATAAGAAATGAAAGTGCATTCTAATAAGACTTTCATGTCAGAGCATACTACTTAAAACTGAAGAAACATCATTAGAAAACTCGACCTGTACAAAATTTTTAGGGGTCCACTTGGATCAAAAACTCACATGGAACGATCATGTTGAACATACATCCTCAAAACTGAGCTCATATTGCTTCATTATTAGAAACTTGCGTAACACAGTGTCAATGGAAGTACTGAAACTACTATATTTTGGCCTTATTCAGTCATGCCTGTCATATGGTCTGATTTTCTGGGGAAAAGCCCATAATAGTGGTCAATTATTTATCACTCAAAAAAAAATTATAAGGTGCATGCTGAATTTATCTAGCAAAACATCTTGTAAAAACCACTTTGTTGAGCTGGGTATTATGTCATTACCAAGCTTGTACATTTACTCAATAATTGTTCACATCATAAATAAACATAACTCTCTTAAAACAAGAAAGGATGTTCACAATCATAATACGCGGCAGAAGGACACCATCAATTTATGTTTCTCTAGATTATCAATCGGACAGGAGAATCCCAATTATATAGGAATCAAATGCTACAATAAAATATGTGAAATTAAGAAATTTAGAGAACTCAGCATAAGTTTATCTAAAAATTATCTGAAAAAGTTTTTAGTACAGAAATGCTATTATTCAGTTCAGGAGTTTTTGAATGAAAATTTTGACTCGGACCACATGAAACAGTAGTCTATTGATTCAAATTTTTAATAAATAATCCTAATTAGTATTGATAAACTTATATTTCATTTATTAATTTTTAAAGTGTGTACATGTACCTATTTATTTATATTAATTTATTTTATTTTATGACCAAAAAGTGAAATTGTAATATTATTATATCCTATTTATTAGTGACGATTCCCATAATGTATGGTACTTGTATTGTAACATTCAGTGGAAAATAAATTGTCTTGTCTTGTCTTGTCTTGTCTTGTCATATTGTGAAAATGCACTGACAACTCCCCCAATGTAATAGGACTTGGATTATTTGTTCCCCCTTGAACTAAAAAAAAACTAGTTTTTTCCACAGCTTCAAAATTACACTTGTCTTTCCTACTGGAAAAAAAATATTACTTCTTACAGGAAATAATAGAATAATAAAATAAAAATTTCCTTTCAGTTTGTGTTTGAAAGTTACTTCTTTGCATGATCTACACATCCATGTATAGAGTTACTTATTTTCAAATTGATTAATCCTTCCTTTCTTTGGAAGATTCTCTCATCCATTTTTTTGTATCAGATGGAGTAGTAGAAAGCCAAAAACTTTCTTTCCCAAAAAACATTAATAATAATAAAGGTTAGACCTCTCCAATCCTTAGCTTGCTCACGTTTTGACATTTGAGGTAGTTGATGGAACCTTGGGAAATAGCATGTTTTTTCACCTTATAATATACATTCTCTGAACAACAATGCATCTCTCAATCTATAAAAGTGGAGTTTGTGAAGCAAAACTTCATGACGTATATAGTTGAATACTTTTAATAGTTCTTAAAACACTACTGCCTTGCTTAATGTTCCATTCATGATATTTCAATTAGGTGAATGTTGTTTCAGGTGGCACCCTACGATAGAAGGGAGTTCCCCATCGGTGATGAAACATATGAAAAGATGCTTGAGCATATGCCCGAGAATCATCAGTTCCAAACTAATGCTCATTCGCAGGATTCGGCAGAATATGAGGGAGCAGCTGGTTACATGGATCGAAAAGTCGATTCTCCCGATAGCGAGTCTACAGAGTCCGCTATTGGAGAAGGAGAAGAAGATCCCAATGATCCCGAATGGATAGATATGGAGGGGATCAACAGGGATCGTTATAAAAGATAGAATATATTACTTGTTTAGGACCTGATTATATGGTAAGTGTAGTTGAAAAATTATTTATTTATGGACACTTTGCAACAGACCAAGTTCCGTTAAGGAAATAACAATACTGAACAAGGTATACTTGTTGAAACAAATAAAAATAATTCATGACTATACCATAAAAAAGTTGGGTCATTGGCCAACATCGAGAACGGAATATTCTGTTTTAGTATTTTTGTAATAAAATGCAACCTGTATGTATTTGTGCGTTTTATGAACCTACCTACTTTATCGAATGACTATGGTAAAACTTGAACAATAATGAAATTTACATAGACTTGATGGAAAAAAATCAAAATCGAATTTGTGCTAATGTGGGGTTTCCAACTACCTTGAATTGAGGGTTTTGAATAATATATTCATAATCTCACAGTGATTTTATGTACAGAAAAACTATTCCTTGTCTCTTATTTTATTGATTTAATCAGACCAAAAACAGCTCTTTACTTTGATTCCAGTGCAGTACTTCATTTGAGGATTGTCTATTTCAATGAAACTCTTTATTAATATAAACAATGGGAATCTGTTAATATTGCAACGAGTCTGAAACTGACGAAGATGATTATCATTATATGTGACAGGTGTAGATACATTGTTTATTATTTATGAACTATGACAGCCCTAAAACTATTGCCGATGCTTTTGCTGTACATTTCAAAAAGATCATTTGATACAGGGATTTTTCCAGGTGTTTGGAAAAAATCTTTCCTTTCTCCAGTATTCAAAAGTGGAAACAGAAATGATATTCAGAATTACAGGGGTATCACGAAAATTTCTTGTATTCCCAAAGTATTTGAATCTTTAATTACGGATGAAATATTCAATAATTTCAAACACGTCATAATAGAAGAACAACATGGATTCTACAAGGGAAGGTCTACTGCCACCAATTTGGCTGTCTATCAAAACTTCATCACAAATAAGCTTGAGCAAGGGTTCCAAGTTGATGTTATCTACACGGACCTTGCTAAAGCCTTCGATTCAGTTTGTCATGAACTATTAATTTTAAAACTTAATAATCTTGGAATAACGGGCAGATACTTGAAATTTATTGAATCCTACCTTTCCGGTAGATCGCAGAATGTGAGGATAGCTGACAGTGTGTCAGAAACAATTCATGTAACTTCAGGGGTTCAGCAAGGTTCGCACATTGGTCCTATATTATTTCTACTCTTTATTAATGATGTTAAATCAGTGTTTAAACACTGTAATATCTCTCTGTATGCGGACGACCTTAAATTTTTCAAAACAGTGCAATCTACCAATGATATTGAATGTATACAGAATGACCTAGATAGCTTTTGTACCTACTGTAATACTAATTGTCTAAAAGTTAACATTAAGAAATGTAATGTGTTGAGATTTTATAGAATGAGACAGCCTGTCATTGGAAACTACTCCATTAATGATGCAACTCTTCAAACTGTCAAAAGCTTATGCGATTTGGGAATTACTTTCGATAAAGATCTAAGCTTTATTGATCATATCAATAATATCTGTAATAAAGCATTCAGAATGCTCGGATTCATCAAAAGGAATACCCGGCATATTACAGAATATGATGCTATAAAGACATTATACTTTTCACTGGTTCGGAGTATTTTGGAATATAATAGTGTAATTTGGTGTCCTCTTTATTCTTGTCATAAAGAGAGGCTTGAAAAAGTGCAAAATCGCTTTTCTAAATATATAATTTGGAAACTTGGCCTACCCTACTATGGATTTACCTCGCAAATGAGGCTGTCGGTATTAGATTTATTATCACTTGAGGACAGACGTAAACTTGCAATGGTTCTATTCCTTCATAAAATAATAAACTTCCACTACAATTGTTCACCTATTTTAGATAACCTTTGCCTTTCTGTCAACTCAAGATCCTTAAGAAGCAATCGCATTTTTTCATTTGGGTTGCGATTCCACAAGACTAACTATGGCCCGATGGCAATAAGTTGTAGGCTTCAAAAAAATTTCAATATATACTTTTCAGAACTTGATCTTTTTCATTTGTCATATTTAAAATTAAAAAAAAATGGCAATTAGACGACTTCATCAAGAGATTGTTCATTAAACTTCTGAATAGTCGTTTATTATTTCTTTTAATAATGATAACTTATTCTAGTATTCGTACATGTCTTTTTTTTTTGAATTTGAACTTAATGCACTATTTGACAAATGAAAATGCAAGGTAACATTCAGAAGTGCACCTGCCGTTCTTAAAAAAAAAAGAACTTTAGAGAAAGTAATAGAATATATAAATGTTGAAGTGAGTAATATAATAAAAATATGTGGATATAATGAAGGCTAAAATTTAAAAAATTACTCATAAGATATTAACACTCCTTTCACTCTTATAGAAAATAATAAAAAACTGGAAGGTGAAGTTGATAATAAAAAATCGGGTGCTCCAATTAATGGTGAAATGTCTCGAAAATGGGAGACAATGAAATCATTTGTGAAATGATAGATAGGCAACAGAGAGCATTTGATATAATTATAATCAATGATAAATGCAACGCATTTATGAATAAACAGACAGCGCTGTTTTGTCCCTCCGTAAGTCTCATTAGTAGTGCTAGGCTGAGCCACAAATGCGCTGCTGGACTCAACTGTTCTTGAAGAACAAGCTTGAGTAAGTAAGGTCAGTGACATCTCCCTTTACGAAGACGCCATCTATGGCATCAACAGAGAACTCAATTTTATATATGTATATAGTTAAGTACCTGAGTGTCCGATCTATGTTATACTGTGTTATTATTGTTTTATATAATTTTCATGTTTTTTATTTATGACATGTCTTATATCATGTAAATGATCGAAAAGACGAGTAAAGTTATTATTATTATCCCCGAATATAAAAGATACATGATATTTCCCAAGGCGATCAGTTGCGAAGCCAAGCTACGAGATTCGTCCTCTGCCTTTCACTGCAGCTTCCACTGCAATGCAACTAGTGGAAAACCAGAGTCCAAATATAACGCAGACAGCGCTTTTTCGACCCGCCATACAGAGGATCCCATATTAATCAACAGTTTTTAACGAATATGTATTTCATCTTTGAAGATGTAATAATGAGAATATGTTCAGATAATTAGAAACGGTTTTATATTGTGATGTGTATTGGTCAAAGCAGTGGATTACTCCAGCCGAATTGGCACATACCACCTCGTGTGTCTTTAGGGTAAATTTTGGTTCCGCATCAGTCTGGGATTTAGTGTCCTTTCCATATATTTAACCTTCCCTGACAGATGTGTCTCTTCAAATTTCAAAGTTATAATGTTCCTTCTACCTCTAATTTGGACCACTTGTTGAAATGCTACTATGGTCAGTTTGGCTAAGTTAATCAATTGGTTTTGTTTTTTTTGCATGTCAATGAGCATGAAAAATGCTACTTTTTAAATGATTCACTATTTACTAATCTGGATCAACTTGTAAGAGAAGTTTCCTCATTAAGAGTTGCCTAAATATAAAAGTAAACTATAAAAAAAATATTTCTTGAATGTGACTTTAAATATAAAAATATCTTTTTTTATTGCAGGTTTAAAACTATCCCAGTGAGAATGATGGGCTCTGATTTGAAGTTTATCTGATATTATTTGAAACTGTCAGTTAGAGCACGAGACCCCATCAAAAAAGTTTGTAATTATTTTGACTTTTTTTATGGAGTTTATTATACAGGTACATTACTAGTATTGTGTAGTATTGACATTACTTTGCTTGCAGAATTAGTTCTGATCTGCGGCATTTAATTTTGTTAACTGTGAAAATTGTTGAAAATTAAATTGGTACTCTTCATAAGAGTAATATGTATCATAAGATAGTGTTATTGTATTTGTTATTTTGGTTAAACTAATTTTACATAATCTACCACAAAGTTTCCTGTATAATGTTATATCTTGTAAATTATATTGAATAAATAAGTGAAAAGAAAACATTATTTATTTTTAAAACATTAAATGTTGGCAAGAAATTTCAAGTTACCCGCACCTATCTAGTTGGTACATGAATTTTTATATCTGAATATGTTTTAATATTACATGATACAAATAAATTGTAACTCATTGATCGTTTGTTTTACTCTGCTTTTTATTTTTTCACTGAAAATCCAACACGCATAATTCTAGATTAATCAAAACTGGGGAATTATTTTCTTATTTTTTTGTCACTCTCCCAAGGCTGTTGTGTGAAAAAGTTCAGTCTGAACAGTTTGAATGTATCTTTATAAATAAACTGTGATACTTCCAAAGGGAGCAAGAATTGCTATTTTCGATAGCATTTTTAAGTGCAGATTTGAGATTTATCTCACACTGCCTTTGAAATAATGTGTGGTAGTGAGTCTATATCTTATATACGAATATCTCAGAAAAAAAATTTTTTCACAAACTTTTTTTGTGTGAGTAAAGAGCCAAAAGCCCTGTCTGTGAATTTAGCGAAATGAAAAATATCAGTGTCTGAAATGGAAACTATTTCAACATGTTATTAATAGTGATTTTATCTACTGAATCCCATACGTTCTCCTGCTATCAGGGCCATAGCGAAAAGAAATACCGGGGGGGAGGGAATCCAAATTTTCCCAACCCCACCAACAACCAACAAAATTTCCCAACTTTCGAACAAATTAAAGCTGAGGGATTAGTTACTACTATAATATATTAATTTTCTCACTTAGCTATCCAAAGACTGGCTAAATGCTTATGCCCGTTAGGTTATGCACAAACAATAATAAATTTTAGTAATTATAAAAATAATAATGGGAATTATTCTACTTTGGACCAAGGTCCTTGGTCTTCCACTATATCCGCCATGTATAGGATATTCAATACAAATGAAAGGAAACAACACTTGAATAATAATATTGTGCTTATTGTATTCTACTATTATTTTATTTTCACGGCCTGAAATTTCACAACTTTTCAATGTCGAATAAACAGTAAAAAGTGTGAGTTTTGTAAAATTGTCACTTCAAAATTTGTGAACTGTTCTCCTACTTGGGAGAAATTAAACTTTTTTGAGTTTTTAAACAACTCAGAATTTCAAAGTATGGGATCTCCAAGTTATGCATGTTGGGAAATCCCAACCTTCTCCCGGTTCTTTCCCTTTTCTTATTACCTCTCCCTTTCTTTTCTCTCATTTTTATTTTTTTAATTTTCATTCATTTTTTTACTATTATTTTTTTCTATCTTCACGGCCCAAAATTTCCCAACTTTTTCCCAAGTCGAAAAAGCAGGTTGGCTGTCCGTATACAGGGTGTTTCTGGACTTCCTTTCTTCCTATCAGAAATGTCTAGATGTAGTCAAAATATCACCAGTACTTCATATAAATTTAGTTCCTAAAATCCTTCCTAACCAAGTTACAGGCCCTCAAAGTTACAAAATGAAAAAAGTTATTCTTTGATAACTTTCCAAGTAGATATGAATTGTTTTGATGAGCTTTCATGCAGGAGTCAGTTGTGTTGCTACAAAGTAAGGAACGGACTACCCCCGTTTTGTTTGACGACATCCAACCTAAGATGTCTACCATTATTTGAAATGAAAAATTTTTACAGCAGAAATAATTGGATTTTTTTTGGTAATTCATGAAGTCCAAAGTATACAACCGTAGAGCTGATGGATAGAAAAAGAGGTGCTTCTAACGAAATTACCCCAAAAACATTCCATGATGTAAGAAACGAAGGATATTTATCGTTTGTTAGTAGATACTTGAAACAAATGTAGAACTGCTATCTGTTCAAAAATGGCTGATTCAATATTCCGAAATAAAAGTGTTGAATATAAACTTGAAATTTCTATGAAAATATCCCCCTTCCGTTAAAAAAAAGTTAGCGCACTCTCGGCAAGTCATGCTACATTATGGTCTTTATCAAAATTTACTGAAAATGATACGTTTTTACGTAAATTTTAGCGTTTATATTAGCCAAAAGAAAACATGTTCACCTGAAAGGGGCAGCAGAGTATCATCCTACTTCACATACAGAAAAACCTATAATACTACAAAAGGTGACACAAGTTCTAAAAAAACAGGAAAATATTGAGAAAAATATTCATGAATAAAGTTATAAAAACGTTTTTTCTGAATAATTTTAAAGCCTTACTTGATTTCACGTCACTAGTCAGTTTAATTAATATTTCAGGACCCAGTATATTAGAGGAATCACAAGTTGCTCTACAGTTTTCTCCAAAATAATGGAAAAAATTTTTTTGCCCGTTTTCAAGAAATTTATTCTAGTTCAGGAAAATGTGGGCATGTACTTCGACGATAAAGAAAGGAAGTAGAGCTAGCTAGTATCTCTTATCTATATGATTTACTTTGGAACAAACCCAGTTAATAATACACAACTATTTTTATGCCTCGCAAATATCTGCAGCCGACAGACATTACCCAGAAACATATAAATCAAAATAAACGCATAGTACGGATTGAAAGAGAGTGAAAAAATCATCGCGGAAGAATATCATGGTGGAAACAACGAAAAAACATTTTTGGGTTTTGAAAATAGTAACCATCAAGTGAATTAAAATCAAAAAGTATGACTGGAACCTCTGGTATTGAATAAATCCTAAACAAATATATCTAACTTTCACTTTTCAACACGTCGATGATTCATTAGGCTACAAACTCGCAGGAAATTTCTCTGCGAACTTCAATAGCTCATTGAGTCTGACCAATATTTTTTGTCAGTCTTTATAGGTTATTTCTTAAATCCCCGACTTTTCATTTTCCAACATTTTGTCATTAGTTGAAGTTGAACTGTTTAAAAAACTACTCTAAAGTTCAACTTTTTAAAAATGCAATCTAATCCTTTACTGTATCTTGGTTTATATGAAAGAACAAACTTTAAATCAGTATCATCTTCAAAAGTCGAAAATTTACTCCCCAAACATTCTCGGCCCAAACTTTACATTTTCTCATTAACTTATCCACTATATTTGAATGATATCCATTGCCATCAACTACATATCTGATAACATCTTTCTTTACAATATCAAGAAAAATGTTATCAGGAACTCGGCTAAAATAGGTATCCTGCCAAAACAGCTTGCTCACTTCCACAAAGACGAGATGTTGGAAAATGAAAAAAGTCGGGTTTGTATTAAACATGAGGTAGGGACTGTCATATTATATAGGACAGACTTAACGACCTATTAATACTTGTTTCAAAGAACACACATGGATGTCTGATTTCGAAGGTTAGAAAATTCTGTTGTTGCTCAACAACCCTTAGAGAAGGACCATAGAATATATTAACACTGTATAGAATTTGTTTTGGTTGGTTTCTGGGTTTTGCCGTAGTCTTTGGTTATAATCTCCAAACGTTTCGACTGCAACTGCGGCAGTTATTTTCAATGGCGTGGTTGAAGTACTCTTCTTGACGAGTCATATTTGATTTTTTTTTTGATAAAAATAACACTCAAATTCCATTAAAAAATGTAATTTCTGCAATAAAATATATAAATACAAGGTAATGTTGAATAGATATGTAAATCTGAAACTTTGTAAAATTTCTTTAAAAATAGCCTTTTTCAACTATAAGTAGGGGGAATACAACATTTTAAAAAATATATATTTCAGTTATAAACTAGATGAAAATATCCTTCTTTAGTATCTTATGTTTTATGCAACATTTTCTTTGCTGCTTTAATGAGAGGAGTGAGTGTTTTTAGTTCCATGCGGTTCTGAAGGAATTCATGGTTCAGCAAATCTTTCGCGGTACCTCGTTTGTCAACATCTACTTGAAGGCACAAATCGATAAAACTCTGTAACTTGGAAGAAAGTTCCATCCATCTTATAATCTTTGGTCTACCGTTAGCTGTTATTAAATACAAGGCACGTAAAGGGGGCTCTCGGAGATAAGGAGGCTCTCCGTCAAGCATTTCCACAATCATAATCCCCAGCGACCAAATATCGACTTTCTTGCCGTATTTCTGCCGGGTTACTACTTCTGGAGCCATCCAGTATGGGGTCCCAACCATGGTTTCCCTTTGCTCATTTCCTATTACGTTTGCACAGAATCCAAAATCTGTCACTTTCACCGTGCCATCCATACCCAACAAAACATTGTCAGATTTGATGTCTCTGTGAATAGTACCCCTGTCGTGCAAGTAGTTGATGGCCTGCAATACTTCAAAACAGACAGCAGCAATCTGTCCCTCTTTCATAACAGTTTCTGTAACGACATCAGTCAATGGGCCTCCATCTAGCAACTCCATCACTACCCACAAGTGATCTTCGTAGACTACAAATGCATCCAGGAAATTGACCAAGTTTTTATGTTTGAAATTCTTCATTATTTTTATCTCGCTCAGCAAAAGATCTTTCTTGTGTTGCTTTGTCATATCGATATCTTTAATTGCCACGAGTTGTCCGTTTTTCCGGCACTCAGCAGCAAACACCATTCCAGAGGCCCCCGAACCCAAATCCTTATTGCATCTCTCATAGTAGTCATAGGGGTCGCCAGGGTTGCAAATATTTTTTATTTCAGCCATGTAGTCTTCGTCTGACAATCCTGATCGCCTTCTGAGGAAATCGTCGTCGGAAAGATCCGAGTTCGTCTCAGATTTGTTTCTTATCTCTATATCATCATTTTTATCCTTGTCAACTAATGTTAGATCTACTAAGTTTTGAGCTAAATTTTTTGTCTGGACTAGGTTGGTCCCATCAATTTTCCTTGGAGGTCTGGATGGAAATGAAGACCTGTAAATCAGTTATTGATATTAATATTTAATAGTTCTACTGACAAAAATGTTAGATAGAAATCTTCATTTAGATAAATATTTTGAAGTAGTAAACTAAACAGCTGTTCATATCATAACTGCTTCGAGAATTGGAAGAAACAAGTTTATTATCATCTTATTTTATTATCAGACTTCGTATATATTTCAAAAGAGGTTTAACATGGGAGCAGTACGGATATTTCTAATGAGGAGTGAAATATAAAACCCCACATTTTCAAAAATCGAGATACTAAAATGTCAATTTCAAATCGAATGTAACATCAATATCACGTTTTTCATTCACTTTTAGGATAAGTGCATCATCGTAATAAGTAAAACCTATGGTATATGTGTTCTGAATAAAATAATTTGATAGCAAGCTGTTCAATAATGTTCAGCTAATGTTTTTGAAATCAAACAATAAGAAACTTTGAAAATTTATGAGGATGATAATTCCTCAGTAGTTCTTAATACATTGCTTTGAGCCAGACTTCTAAATAGATTTCACAAACAGCATTTTAAGATTTATTGAACAAGATACAAGATGAAACACAAATTTCATCTGAAACAAAGCTCAATTGAAAAAATAGTTTTTGAATTAATCAATCAATCAATCAAATATACTTTATTGTCTGAAGAAAATACATCTCATAGACAAAGTCTGAAAATACAAAGAATAATACAAGAAGAAATATATAAATAAAGTAGAATATATAAAAAATAATAAAATAATATGAATGAGAGAATAAATGATTCATTCAAAGTGACATGAGGTAAGGTTTTAAACATAGAGTTGGGAAAACTACAATTTTTTTTTGACAATTGTTAATATATTTCCAAAATTGTTGTAGGTCGTTGTTAATGCTGGTGTTTTTTTTGTTATTTATATAATTAGTGAAACATTATTTGCTCAACTTCTCACATTATCAGTTAGATAACGGTATTTTTTTTAATTTTGAAGTGATTCATATATACCCTCTTTTTTCGGACTTGAATTTATATAATGTTCTTATGGCTACAATAATGGTAGTATACTAAATGACTTTATTGTTGACAAAAGTCAACGTTTGGTTTACTCAATCCATAATTGAAGAGTAACAATCTTTAATGATATTGATAAAACATTGTGTTGCTATTTTATTCCCAATCAAGTAACTATAAGTTAATGACTGACATTACAAACATGACATACCCTGCATGTGTGAACCCATTAGAATGTTGGTTGGAGATAAAACTAATGTCAAATTCATTACACATGAAGTAAGATAGAATGAATGTGAGTTATTATAATCAAACATAGGTGAATCTACAAAAGGTTTACATCTTACATAACAACTCAATTTTTTCTTAATAATTGCCACTTCATTTATTGTTACACCACGAGAAAACAAAGTAAATTGGAAGTAATACGAAATAACTATAACTTTGTAAATAAAATATTACACAATTTATGAATGAAATAATTGAACCTCTCGTAAACTTCAAAAGGGCCTTCAACATGTCTGTAGCTTTGTAATTGTAAGTTGAGATTTCAAGGCTGTTGCTAAATTCAAACAAAATCTGAAATTATATTAAGGAAAGTAATGACTAACTTTTCTTAAAAATGATTTCTTTTTATTTAGTGATGAAAATTTATGGCATGTCATTCGAAAAATTTCCAATATCAATAAGTATATTGCGACAAAACTTATTGAAGTAAATTTGATTCCAAGAAATCTTAATTTAGAATACAGAATGAATAAATTCTGGAAATTGGAATTTACTTTTCTTTCAACATTTATTCACTAGAAATATACTTTCAGATGAGGTATAACTGGAATTTACATCAGATGATTTGAATCTATACACTTTACAAACAAGTATATGTCAATGAAAGAAAAATAAGAAAAAATGTGCCAAGCATCAACATTCAACTGCTCTGCTAAAGTCCCAAAAGGTACCAACTGGACATTGACCTGAATCATGAAAAATTAATGAATGTCAGTTATGGTGTAATTAGTATATTAAATATTTTTGTTTTTTCAAAAGTGGTTATAATCAACATTGCCATTCAATCCTTTCCTAAAAAATAATGCCACTACTCTGCCTATGCGTACATACACACACAAGAGATTTCAAGACTGAGTTTGATTTAAATTATAAGGAAGAAAATTATGGACAAAGCAATATATAATACTATAAGATATTTATGAGAATGTCAAAAATTATGGAACAAGGTTTGATGTCCCATTATCCAACCAGAACTGTTAACTTATTGAGGCCAACACAGTTACATCTATCAAAATCAGTGAGGTACAAGGCCAGGTAAACTCAGTCAACATGCTTTCAAATGTGCAGTAAAATACAATCTTCTTGAACCTGTTTCCTTTTTGTTGAAGACGGATAATAATTTGCTACAAATACATATGAATGTGTAGAATGGACAATAGATATGTCTGTCTATCTATTGAACAACATGATAACGTCTTAGAAATGTAAAATCTACTCATTTCAACAATCATCGATATACACATCTATTACCTTTAATGTAATGTATTGTATTACGTACCTATTGTCAGTACTTTTGTTAGAATCTTCTTTCACCCTTGGACTCTCATCAGATTTTCCTGATAAAATTGACTCCTTACTTTTGTGGGCATCCTTGGAATGCATATAGAGATCAATCTGTTTAGATTCTTCCACGATATCCTTCTCAGTGACAATATGCTTATATTCCTGAACATTTTCATTTCCTTTCTTTATGGAGTAGTTATAGTATTGAAGAACTTGCTTAACTATCTGTGGATTTTCCAACTGTTCATCTTTGGTTATCTGAGTTCCTATCTGTCTCATCCAAGCAGAAGGCAGACCCGTTAATATCCCCTTTTCATTGACAGTTACATGAATATCGTGATTCACGTTGGTTGGAGTTCCGATTATAGCGATGTTATTTTCTTCCCTCGCAGGTTTTCGTTTGAAGAAAGCAGAAAAGCTCATTTTCCTATCGACTATGGATGAAAGGAAATGGAGCTATTGAGAAATTTTTTATGAACACTGTTGTTAATAATACCTTTTCAGTCTTGAGAGGTTTTCCATAACTACATTACTTACATAAAAAAATATTTTAACTTTTTGGAATATTATTATTAATCACCCATCCCATCCTCCTAACAAAACTCTTTCAAGGAGGATGGTTAGGCCTCCTACACATCGACTCTTTGTTAAAGTAGAAATAGTCGCAATTCCTACGAAACAAGGACGTATATATATTGAGAGTATGGTAATGGTTGAATTTCTGCTATCTGTTTTTCTATAACGATTCAACGCACTGCGTGCGTATCCAGCTTAAGTATGTAATGTTGCCAGTTGCCAGTAATGGGAAAAATTTCTACCTATATGGCGCTAGTGTCTTTCACAACAAATGGTGCATCAAACGATAAACAACTGATCGCTACAACTGGACACGTTTATTGTTTCAGTATTTACTCTGTTTTGAATTGTCAAATCATGAATTCGTGTGATAATGAGTTTTTATTCACAATAACGATAAAAATAAAAACTTTTGTTAACGTAAAGCACAACACATCACAATTATTCGTAAAGACACCTGAAGGAGCCCTAATCAGTCACAATTCTGCGAATACGTCAAGAATATAAATTTCTCAGGAATTGTCCGCTGTGTCGTCATCTGAGAATACGTTGCAAATTACTAATGATTAGAAAATAGTGTCCCAGATCTTTGTTACTGTTTTACCGTTTGATCTAGTTCTACTACTATTGATAGATGTCATATCTGGATTAGAAAATGCGGATCAAAGGTGTCAATCTAATAGTTTTGAATTCGACAATTCTGACTCGTCTTCTATGACTATAATTTCCCTAATATGCTCTTCATTTCAAATTATTGAATTAGAAAGTGAAAGTATATAATGGAAAGGGGTATATTTTTGGATTCATTTTTGGGAAAGAAAGGTTTTGGTTTTCAACTTCTCCATCTTTATACAAAAAGTTGTGTTCACTTTTTTGATATTGATTGCTTCCTTTCTTTCTTTGGAAGATTCCCACATTCTTTTGTATGAAGATAGAGAAATAGAAAGTATATATTTTTGTTGCCACCCACTATAATTAAATTGATTAACTGATGATTATCATTTTGAAGAATAATCCACTATTTTCTCTAATTATGAAGTTTAAATAAGAGGCTTATTTGACGGTGCTTAGAATACTATTTGCAAAATGTCTGTTTTTTTCATTAAGTTTTTTCAATATTTAGTATTTAGTTGACACCACATTTGACACCAATGACAAACACACAGAATAGCCAATGCATGAAAATTACTTCACTGTACTTCAAATGAAATCTTTAGCCGGAATGGTCCATTGCTGTGAGCTATCATCAATATTTCTCAAATTCAAGTGTTGTATTTCTTTCGGTACGTAGTTTATATATATATATATATATATATATATATATATATATATATATATATATATATATATATATATATATGTATATATATATATATATATATATATATATATATATATATATATATATATATATATAAACTATATAGAAGCACGAAATGTTTATTTCAGCCTGATTTAAACGACGATGACCATAGACGAAATGTTTAGTTGTCGTTTCCAAACACTGATAGACTTATCGATGGTTTACGAAGCACATAATAATCCAATACACGTTACACTAGGTAAACAGTTGTTCAGTTTTCAAGTTTATACTCTACCTCTGAATTTCAGCTCTTTACTGTCATTTAAAATTTTTCTAAACAAGATATATATGCTGCATGCAGGTATTTCATTCATCAGACATATGAAGTTGATATCAGTGTGTTGTAAAAATTCGAACTCGCATTAGAGAATTGAAAACTGTATAACTTTTCCCAAACATTTTTATAAATTTCAGAGGAGAACCGCTTTCTGTAAAATTTATTTCAAAGATGTCAAATTTGGCAGGTTCATAAACAGCACAATTAAAATCAATTTTCAATTGAATGTATTATTAAGTGGTATAAACACAAAATAAGTTTTAATTCTCATTTTTCATGAATGTATTATTGATAAAAAATTATGATGCGAATTTCGGTGGTGTCACTATATGATGTTGTCACTTGTAGGGAGCTGTGCTAGCGCTATCAGATGAGCTGGGTTATTTCCGCAATAGGGTTACCTTAGCCTAGATACCCGGATATGAAGGAATCAAGGACAAAGAAGAGGCCGATGCTTTAGCCCGTGAAAGGCATCAAAGGCCATTTCAGGTTCAGAACTCTTCTGTGGGCTGGCGAAGACAAGCATAAAGCCATCTATCAATTCGTGGATGCAAGCCAAATCGCTAAATTGGTGGAACCGGCTTCCATCAGGAATAAGGCAGGCGAAAAATCACAACCACAACCGCAAGATTGTGAGGGTAGTGGTAGGTCTACTAACGGAGCATATTGTCGGCTAATGAAGCATATTACCATTATGGGCCTGGTGGAAGAAACTCCTTGCAGGTTCTGCCAAGAAGAAGAAACCGCATTACACGTGATCTGTGAATGCGAAGCGTTAGCAAGGCTATGGCATGGGAAATGCTGAAATGAAAAACCAGGGGCTATAAGATATATGCAGGAGCCAATATCAAGGCTTTGGAGTCTCATTGCAGAGATCAAGCTAGAGGAAGAGCTCTGATAACCAAGGGGCATCACTACAGATTTGCAAAGGTCGCTGTAAAACAGGCCGCATGCCAGCTCTCAAATCAATCATCTAATCTAGATACGACGTTAAGAGAAATTTTACTTAAAGCAAAGAAGCAAATATGTTCATTTGTTTGTCCATAATTAGATTTTTCAGTTATTGAAAATGTGATGAACCCCTATAAAATTTGGGTCTTGAATATCGGAGACAATGATGATGCGGAAAAAAAGGGTATAACTATTTTGCAGGTCTGCAGGTCAGCAAATTGTTCTCAGTAGACATTGCTCTCGTAATCTTGTAGAAGGACAGACATTCTTGCAGCTTCGATCAGGCTAACCATTTTCAACTTGGAGACCCGACCTGAAAGAATTTCCGCCGACCTGCAAAATTCATTTCCAATTTTTTAAGAATTGTGAAACTTTTGGATAGGAGTTGGAATATTTTTCTGTCGAAAATGATTAACCGGGTCGAGATTCATGTCTGGCAGACCCGATCTGCAAGAACTTTTGCCGACCTGCAAGGTTTATTTTCCATTTAATGAGGAATGTGGAATTTTTCCATGTCTGAAAGACCCGACCTGCAAGAATTTCCGCCGACCTGCAAAATGTATTTTCTATTTTTTAAGAATTGTGAAACTTTTAGGTGGGGGTTGGACAATTTTTCTGTCGAAAATGATTAACCTGGTCGAGATTCATGTCTGGCAAACCCGACCTGCAAGAATTTCTATCCTCCTACAAGATTACGAGAGCAATGTCTACTGAGAACAATTTGCTGACTTGCAGACCTGCAAAATAGTTATACCCGAAAAAAAAAAAACAATACACGTTATGAACTAACACTACAGCTGAAAAAACTTTCATTTCATGATATTTTCTGGAGTATTTATTCAATATTTTCCAATTCAGTTTGCAGCAGGATACCTATTTGAAGTTGGTTTTCGTCTCAGAAATAATATCTTAGCAAAAACGTCTCAGTAGAAAACATCGCAAGAAAAATATATCTCGAAACCAGAAAATTTCGCATAAAAAAATGTCAATCCGAAAATATGTCAAATACAAAAAATGCCAAATTAGACAAGTTTTTGTATGAAATTTTGTTGGACGAGATGTTTTTGGCACGATAATTTTTTGTCCTGAGCCTGCTGAGATATTTGTACCTTAGAAATTATGATGGGATACCGCTACAAATACATTTAAAATATTTTGTTTATTTTTCCTAGTACGAAGTCATCTATTTTTTGCATATTTTTTTGTCTTCCTGAATATTCGCCTCACTTCAAATAGCGGCCATGAAAAACTGAAGCAAATACATTTGCACACTATAGGTAAGCCTACACAACATAATGTATTTCCTCATTCCTGAAATTTCGGTTTCAGTTGAAATTCTCCATTAATGTCTTCCTTCACCAAAATCCTGGTTGTGCCCCTAATTTTTCATAAAAAGTCTCTAGAGATAAACGGTTTAAATGATTTTGCAGTTTATACTTTTTATGCTCTTTCAGAAGCTACATCTTCAAATTTAGATGAATATTGTATACACACAAATGGATGCATGTATACAAATGTCATTTTAAAATTTATTTTTTGAATCAACGCTTCCAAACAGCTTTTCATGAAAATACTAAAGAGAGTCACATATAACACACTTACCTAAGATATATAATAGATAGTATCTGTGAAACTTTTTGTAAGTAGGTATCAGTTCTAAAAACATAATTTTTTTTGTTAAATCGTTCATGCATATAAAAGTTGAAAATATTCACGTCCTATAAATGTAGTTAAAGTACAAAACCATACTAGGTCGAATGCTCGTATTTGGTAAGATTCCCGGCCTGGCAATTAGTCTGCTTCAGTTCAAAAGGGACATTCACTAAAATCTAATTTCGTACATTTTTTCATATATTTTGATAGTGCTTGTCAGTATAGCAACTGAGCCATTTATGAACTGTCATAAAGGGAAGCATTTATAGTGTTTGATGTTTGAATGAATATGAGTTCAGTCCAGGAAACTTTTATTAAAGCAGACACTATATAGTAATTTACCACAGGTTAGCGAATATTTTCATGAGGATAAAGACTGAGTTTTTTATAAAAATTAACGATAAAAACCTTTCCGAAGTTTGATTATTCAATTTTATTTGCAAAATATTGAAGCGAAATATTTGAGTGCATTGGTATGTTTAGGTCACAAATGAAGTTTTGTCCACCTATTCAACGAATTAAATGCATTTATTTTAGTAATAGTTCAAGATAAATGTAGGTAGTGTATTCACATTAAAATGGTCCTTGCAACAAAAACAAATTCATTTAACGAACTTCTTTCTTCAAATAGTTATTTGCATTCTTTGTTAACTTTTTCATTTTTGTTAACAGTAACAAACAATTTGTTTAGTGCATTTTGGAGTGAATAAGCACTTTCATGTACTTACGATACGTTTTTGAGACTCTAACTTCCATACTTCCACAACATAAACGAATGCAAACAACCAAAAAATAATTGAACCTTCACACAGCTTACACAGAAGCGTCTGAAACTAAACATATAGATATTAAAAAAATAGAGCCCACTATTGAACCTTGGAACACACAGCACCTAGAAGTTCCAATCCCTGAATATAGTGGTCATTTTTTACCAACTGCGGTAGCGATTCTCCAGGTAAGACCTAAACCACCGCAAATTAATAATCAAGTTTGTTCAGCAGCAGCAAATAAAACGCATATATAATTCAACAACAGACAGTTGAGTCCAGCAATGCATTTGTGGTTCATCCAAGCACAACCGATGAAACCTTTGGCGCGTCGAAACAGCGCTGTCTGGTGTTGGATCACAAATATGTCGTGTTTGGGCTCTGGTTTACCACTAGTTACTTCGCAGTGAAAGTTGCAGTGAAAGACAAAGAACGATATCGAAGCTTGGCTTTGCAACTGACCGCCTTGAGGAGCCTCGTTTATTTGATGATCGTGAATTGAGTTCTATATCGATCCAATAGATAGCGTCATTGGTCTCACTCGAAATTTCGACTTTAAAACCGAAATTTATATTTTCTGATTGATTCGGCTGTTACTTGATGAAGATCCATAGTGATTTCATAAACTACACTTCACGATTAGATCTCCACAAACTTTATTTGAAAAATATATCACGGCATGTTTCGCCAACATAATAGCTTTATCAACAGTGATATATTCAAATTACTGTTAATAAAGCTACTGTGTTAGCGAAAAATGTCGTGATATATATTTATTTTCACGCTTTATATTAGCTTCACCTGTATGTATGCATGTATGTATGTTTGTTTGTAACTCTCAAGCTCGGGATCTGTATTTGACAGAATTATCGACATTATTGCTTGATCTATCCACAGGCAGATGGTGCTGTACGTAACCTCCTTGATATATCGACATAATTGCTTGATCTATTCGCGGGCAGATGGCGCTGTACGTAACCTCCTTGATATAATTCGAACTCACTTTACATGTATTTCTTCATTTGAAAAAAGGATTTTTTTTCATTAATACGCGTGTCTGCTGCCTTCCTTGGGCTTGGTAGCTGATTTTCATTTTTCTAAACAATATACGGCTGATAGATCCCAAAGTTTAGATAAAATAAATATAGTTTAAAAAGACTAAAAAACACGCTTTTATAGCATACGAAACTAAAAAATGAAAAATAAATATAGTTTAAAAAACTGAAAAACACGCTTTTAAAGAATATCGAACTATTTTTTTTTAATAAGCCTAAAACAATAACGAACGAAAAATACTAGTACCTATTATTGTGAAAAAAGCGTGGGTGCTTTGTGCCATATTTTTTGTATATCAAACGCCCGTCGCTTTTTTAACAATAATACTACTATTTTTTGTTCGATATTGTTTTGAACTCACTTTAAAAAAAATGTTTGGTTCGATGTTCTTTAAAAGCGTGTTTTTTAGTTTTTTAAACTATATTTATTCAAATAAAGTTTGTGGAGATCAAATCGTGAGGTGTAGTTTATGAAAAAACCGAAATTTCTAGTTTAAAGTCGAAATTTCGAGATAAAAGTCGGAATTTTCAAGAAACGAATAAAAAAAATAAGTGGGCCTTCTCCGTTTCAGTATGTAACTGTAGCGCCTGTATTTATACTTTTAATTGAGCGTTGAAAATAGTGATAAAAACGGTTGGTTCGGTTGACGAGTCTGGCGATTCAACAAAAAAAAGTTTCAACCAGTTAATTATGAATATTAAAGAGAAAAATAGTTGCTTAATGGATGGTTGATTGAATAGCAGACCTCTGGCCAAAAATTTTGAACTTTGACAAATTTTATAATTTTTTTTTCTGAAAATATGCGTTGAAGGCTTCAGGAAAGATCCTCGATAGGAAGACTTAACAGGTTGTCTCTGGTCTAGATTCCTGGCCATACTGGCCTGGAATGCAATGAGGCTGCTGACGCCCTTGCATAGGAGGGTGCTGCAAGCAGCTTCATCGGACCAGAACCTGTCATTGGCATCGCTTTAGGCTTTGCCAAACATTGAACACCTGGATGGCAAGAATGTGTATGGACTTCTAGCACAATCTTCCAGGATTAGCTCACTCCACGGCGTTTATTCACCCTTTGAAGCTTGGACCTCACTAGGGATGAACTACGATGTCTAACAGGCCTTCTTACAGGTCACTGTCAGTTGAATCATCATATGCAGAAACTTGGACTGTCGTAAGACAGTGTGTGTCGCCTCTGTTTGGAAAATGATGAAACAGCAGAGTACATACTTTGTGCCTGCCCCGCTGGGGACCGAATCAGGTTTTTAGAGTTCAGCAGAGCCGTACTCTTACCATCTGACCCGAAAGACCACTCACCATACAAACTAATTGGCTTCGTTAAGAAGCTGGGTTTGTTTGGTCGAGTGTGAATAGGTGTGCGACACAATAAACCCTTGCGGGTTTCACTCATTTTGGACCTTATCTAACCTAACCTAACTATTGACCCGCCTATATATATATATATATATATATATATATATATATATATATATATATATATATATATGCGGGCCATGTATGCAGTTTACTTCCTTTTGTAGCATTTGCATTATTGCAAATGCTACAAAAGGAAGAAAGAAAAACATGAATGAAGCAATTATACTGATTGTTTTATTTTCTTATCATCAAAAACTAGATGAATATATTTTTCAAAGTTTTCATTCTCATTGTTTGAAAAACTATTAACAAATTATAACAAATGTTATAAATTGTTCAGAGATAATTGATTATTTTGTTAATTCGCTATATATTTTTTCAATAAATAATAAGATTATTAAAAGTCATTATTTGTACTGCTTTTTCGTTTTGGGATTTTGTAACGAATGAACTCATAAACTTATTTTTTAAATAGTAAAATTAGTAAATAAAAACAACTATATATCATTTTATTAAAATATAAGCTTCCACGGCCGGAATCACGACAAATAAAAAAACAAAATCTGGTATAGTAAGTTGTGGTTAAAAGAAGATTTTAGTATCAAACCAGACATGCTTAGTCGTTGCTGATAAGACTTTGTGATATGACTAAAAATGTTTACCGTAGTAGCACACGACCTACCAACACGAGTTTTGTTGTTTCTAATCATGTACTAATTATTAGTGTTTCCTAATATGACTAATAACCAATCCGTGCAAAGCTTATTGTTAAATCATCTTAAAATGGAACTTTTTAACGGGTGATGATCGACTGTATTGCCAAACATGCACCAAACTAAAACTGACTGTTATAAGAAAACAACTATATCTGAGGCACCAGTCAATCTATTAATAACACTGATGATCTTCAAACATGACTCATCCTCTGATGAAAGCACCAAACTCTTAGGAAGGTTCGAAATAGATGAACACCAATCTAGCCCTACATTTTGTTTTATGAGAGAGAGGACATTGGCAGATCAAGATCTTCAGATGATGTGGTGCTGCAGGCTTTTCCGGGTTATTATATAAAATAAAATGTTAAAATGTGACTAATACAGATTATTAATAAAAATGAATAGAAATTAAAAAAAAAATTCCTACAAAATGATGCATGTTTATTTTTATTTTTCACGATTATTACTATTGGAGAAGCGTTGAAATATATTTGTTTATAACACATTGTTTATTGGCTAAACAAATAGAACTTAATAAAAAAATGTGTGCAATTGGTACCTTTTTTACATTACGCAACAGCGTACGCGGTTGCAAAATTAAAATTTTTCAAAGGAAAAATATGTTAAAAGAAAAAAATTCAGGCTTCCGTTTTAAAAATTATCAAGATTTTCAAATAAACTTCAACACAGGAAATACCTATTTTAATATTTCGTAATATTCATATATGGGTTAATTTTTCGTTGATGCATCTAAATCGGGCGACACGTGCTTAAGTTGATCTATTTATTTTTTCTCGTATTTTCACCTCTCGTTTGAAAGTATGAATATCAGTGCTAACTGTTCTGGAAGGCGAAAACGAAAGTTGTTAAATGGCACAGACAAGTAAGACGAGTAATAAATTCTTTTTCTATAATCTCTCTCGATATACAGGTCTTTACAGGTTGTACTTGGCTGATACAACACTGTGGAGCTTCTTTAATAATAATAGTGATTGTAAACGTAATATCAATTTCTGTAGGTTCACATAATTAACACTGAATATTACTGCAGTTTTTTCCCAACGCCAAACCGTTATTTTAACACCTCGACACGTGTTTCGATTACCAAAGGAAGATCTTCCTTTTGAAGATGATCACTTGGTGATCGAAACACGTGTCGAGGTGTTAAAATAATGGTTTGATATTGGGAAAAACTCCAGCAATATTCATTACCACCCCAAAAGTTCCAAACAGAGTGCATCACAAATATATAATTAACACTGATTAACATAATAAGCATAATGATATCAAAGGCAAAATTCAAAAATTGTCTGAGATCCTAACAACGATTGCTCTTCCATTGCTCTTTCTTGTCCCAGACTCTAGTTTCAATTTTTTTCACAATAATATATTTCGTGGTTATAAATATAACTATTTCACAGTACGACTTTTGGGAGATTGAAAAGATATTTTTTGAGCTGAGCTCTGAATTTGCTTCTAGGTAATATTTTAAACTTCGGTGATACAGCATTATAAAGATAACATAACTGATGCTGAATGATCGCTGTACATTTTATATAGTAAAGATATATATGATGCAGTTCTCTTGCTTCCATTCAACTAATTTGTATTTTTCAAAAATATCACATGTTCCGCTATCACAGTAGCTTTTTCGTAGTGACTGTCTTGATATTTTTGGAAATTACTATGTATCTTCATCAAGTGACGGCCTAGTCAATTAGAAAATTATGTAAAATAGATTGACGCAGGGCCGGATTTGATAGTATGTAGGCCCTGGGGCAACAAAGGAGTTGGGGCCTTTTAATTTTTTTTTATAAAAAAATTAAAATTTTTAAAAAAGGGGAAGTGGGCGAAAACCGACGTGTTTTATAGATAGTGTCGTTTAAAAATGTCCATTCAAGTGATTTCGTCGAATCATTTTTGAAATTTTGTGCTCGAAGAAGTACAAGTATGACCTCTGCAGGGTCAACCGTTTTTCGGATTTTTTTTTCACTTATTTCATTTCTTTTCAACTCATGGGTACAAATTACACATTAAAAAAAGTGTTGCTACTGAAATGCTCGATTATCATCATAAAAAAAAACAAAAATTGATAGTTAATGGAAACTTGCAATCAGGGCTTTCCGATATATCGATAACAATATTATTATGTTTGTGCAAGTATCCTAAGTGAAAATGCAAATTTGGATACTTTTTTATCTTTATTGTGGAGGCCCCTCTCCTGTGGAGGACCCTCGATAGTAGATCCACCTGCTCTCCCCTTAATTCGGCCCTGGTACAGCGTTGTCTTATTTGAACTATAACTCTCAGACAAGAATTTTGAATTTTTTTCTGATACTCGATTGTTATATTTAGGCCATATGAATGAACTGTCTGCATAATTGAACATAGATAAAATCAATTGCCCACACAATGTTACTTTGACTTTCCGAGGCATAATATGCATATTATCATATATAATATTCATATTTAACTACATACCTTGGAGTGATTTTAAGACGTGTTTTTGACATCTCAAATCAACATCCATATTCACTTCAAGATTTTTACTTCATCCAGGAGAGAAATATTGTTTATGAAGTTTAATAATTCAATTCTCTCTTCTACCTTGCACCAATAACAATTCCTTCGATTCGCTCTCATTTAAAACAATAATGATTTTTAGATGCGGTAATAAAAGTGCTTTGTACAAGATTAACTATACCTACTCAAAGTTATATAACTGATAAGAAATCATCTGAAATATTTTTAAAGATGCAACTGATCATTCCCAAGTATCTAGTAGTTTCGTTAATACTTTCAGATACGGTCCTGTATTTGTAGCATACCATATGCCCACTTGAAATAAAAATTAAGAAAAATGATAGGTTATCCTTTCTCATCAGCAAGAGAGGCAACTCTATGATACGCTCTCACACGAAGAGCATCACCTCCTTTTTGCTTGCTCTCAGTCTTTACCCGTATTTCTATCTCAATATTTCAAACAATGCTTGAACCTTATCGCCACATGTAAAAACTGTATCGCCCTATAATAGTCAGTTCCTATACCACATATGATATGAATGAATCGTTTTGTGACTTTGTTTGGATAGTGAATAATACGCTGTTGACGGATTACGATACTCTTGCATGCTTAAAGTTGCAATACCCAGCTCAAAGTAAAATAAAAGCCAACAAAACTTACACGTAGTTATAATCGAACGCGGAATCGTGAATATCCCTGTAAAAATTCATCAAGCAATAGGAATAAATCAGCTTAGATGTCAGCAAATCTATCTTTATGGTTTAACTTTTCACTTACATGCGTGAGTAACAATGAATTTTCATCGATGACTCAAAAATAGATTTTTCCATATGCTCGTTACTAGCCAGAGTCCACGAAAGGGGAAAATAAGGTAAAAAATAATCAAATCATGTGAATGGTGATAAATAATTAAAAACCTGTTCTGTTTTATCTAAAACCGCATTTTTTCCTAAAAAGTATTGATTTCAGTGTACTCTCCGGAAAATTATGAGAACTGGCAACGTTGCTTGGATGTACCAACTCCACTACACCACGGACGAAGTCACCAAGGCGAGCTTGATTTTCACAAACATTTTCCGAGGACGGAACGATGCAGGACCTGCTGTGTTTGTCAACAGTGCGAAAATCGTAGCGGCCGTTATTACTGATTTTACGATATGGAAGTGATACCTACAGGGACTTCTAGGCTCTTTTTTATTTCTTCAGTGGAAAATAAAGATGATTTAGAAGAGGTAAATCGTTTAAAATCATATTAGCTAGTAAATGTCCGCCATTGTGGTTCCTCGCCTCAACTCGACTTCTTTTATTTGTATTTGACGCTGACAGTACCGTAAGCGCGGTAAATTTGAATTTATTTTTCGTGTTTCAGAAACTCGAGCGAAGTTACCAATTTCTTCAAAATACAACAGCTGGTCTCAGCGACAAGGATGCCCACGAGGCTCTCAATAAGGCCCTACTCAAAGAAAAAGGTTATGAGGAAGTATCATTTGGACTTTTGGTAACAATTTTAACTGAACCTCCAAATGCAGCAAAAAGTTATAGGGACTTAACATTAATTACCCGTGATGGGTTTGGACTCATATTAACAAATTTATCACAATTAGTGCTCGACAGGTATTTACGTTTTAATGATATAGTGAAGCAGCAATTGATATGGCTCCTTCGAGAAATGATAAAGAATGCAGTGACCAATGTGGATAATTTGGTGTGGAACCTGATGCGACATGCAGCAGGTGGTGATGTATCTTCTAAAAATATTACGCTTATTGAATCACTTCTTGATGTTTTCATAGAGTATAGAAATTGGCTAGAAAAATTTCCACTCTTAATAGCATCTGTAGTCTATACATATTTAAGATTAATAGAAGATCACAATGCGCCTTACCTAGTGAATTTGCGACAGAAAGAAGTTAGTTTTTTAATCAGTATAATGCGAGAACATTTTCACGAGTGCTTGGTCATCGGAAGGGACTTAGTAAGACTGCTACAGAATGTTGCAAGGATACCAGAATTCGAGCAGCTTTGGAGAGACATTCTGTTATCTCCGAAAACTTTATGTCCTACTTTCAATGGGGTGTTGCAACTGCTACAAAATCGAACTTCACGTCGGTTTTTACAATCGAGATTGACTCCAGAGATGGAAAGGAAGCTGGTTTTTCTTACTTCCCAGGTACGTTTCGGAAATCATAAGAGATATCAGGACTGGTTCCAACGTCAATACTTGGCTACGCCTGAATCACAAAGCCTTCGATGTGATATTATACGCTTCATTGTTGGTGTCATTCATCCAACAAATGAACTACTCTGCTCGGATATAATCCCTCGTTGGGCAGTGATTGGCTGGTTGTTAACAACATGCACATCAAGTGTTGCCGTATCAAATGCAAAGCTGGCTTTGTTTTATGACTGGCTCTTTTTCGATAGTGAGAAGGATAACATCATGAATATCGAACCTGCCATACTGGTTATGCACCATTCGATGCGCTCTCACCCTGCAGTTTCAGCCACTCTGTTAGATTTTCTTTGTAGAATAATATCAAATTTCTATCCACCTTTAGGAGACAAAGTTCGAGCCGGAATTT
Source organism: Leptinotarsa decemlineata (assembly GCF_025532065.1). Taxonomy (NCBI): domain Eukaryota; kingdom Metazoa; phylum Arthropoda; class Insecta; order Coleoptera; family Chrysomelidae; genus Leptinotarsa; species Leptinotarsa decemlineata. Next base: position 4,790,882 of record NW_027412578.1, read on the forward strand.
TCACCTCTCTTAGACAAATTTTGGATAAAAGAGTACTACCGTCTCTACTGCCTTTATTTGATAACTCTAAGCTGGACAGGGAGTTGAGGAATATGGTTCAGGAAACTTTCAGAGAGTTCTGCCATGTGATGCCTTCAGAATCGTCATCAAAGGAACCTTTCAATATTCAAAACTCTGTTAAATTTGAAGATTCTGACTCTGTTGACTCTCGAATGGCAGCAGTTCTTAACAACCACATTCTCGATAATGACCCTGCCTTTAGTGACGACGAGGAAGAGCCAAGTTTGAGAATAACCACCAGTCTGGAATATGACACGGACGACGATGATATTCCTTTGTCTAAAGTGAGACTTAAGGAGAAAAGCGACAAGTCTGATGACAGTTTGATAGAGGGGCCTATAGGGGAAACTTTGGTGAAACTTCAGAATGAAACTAACTCTGATGAAAGAATCGAACTAGCCGATAAATTAATGGAGCAACTGATTGATATGGAAGAAGACGATGAGAACTTACCAGCTATAGCAAAATCTCTGGTAAACTGTGTTAAAGATGACATCAAGGGGGATATATTTCCAGACGTGTTAACTGAAGAAAATCTGATGGAAAGTATCAAATCTCCGCTCTTCACTTTGTTCAAAACACTTTACGGTTTTAATAAGGACGAGTTAGGGAAAGATGTGTTATATAAAGTAGCGGCAGAAATGCATCCTGAACTGCCAAGCATGGGATACTTACTCCTGTATTATCTCAAAGTTAAAAAGTGGTCCGAAAACAAGAAAGAAGACCATTCTGTAGCCAGTGCACTCAAAATAAGTGTCTACAAGGATTTCTGTCAGAGCATAGAAAAGAAAATAGACATTTGTATTTATGATGACTTATTCGCGTGTCACGTGGCCGACACAGAACTGATGATTTGGATAGTGCCGGATTTGTATAGGGACTTCAAACAACAGACTCTAAATAATGCTCAAGTATTGAGAGTGATAATATCCGCTATAGACGCTAGCCAATTACAGACTTTAACGGGTAAAGTGCTACAGGGACATCTCATTATGTTCAAAGCGGAAAACATAAATTCGGTGTTGAAAAACAGTTTGATGTGGGAGAGTATCGAGCAGTTTTTCTTATGGCAGTTGGTCAATGCCCACGATATCTCAATAGATGCGGTCCTGCCTTTGATTACCGAGCTAGATTATTACCAACATTCTGAGGCCTTGACGGCTATCACCCTTATGCTCAAGCAAGAAAAACCAAATGCAGATTATATCAAATATTTATTTTCTAGAGACATTTGCGATCACGGTGATTTATTTGTGTTTACTATTATAAAATATTGGTGTGACGAGTATATAGACAAAGTTGCCGAACTGATATCTTCCCTTCTAAGTACGAGGTACCCTTCAACATCTCCCAACAAGCGAAAACGGTCTGGTAGTAATAAAACTTTGAGTGCGACAGTACCAAGTGCCGATCAGGTACTAGGACATTTAGAAATACTGCGTATTATTTGTGAAAAACATGACTGTATGGCGATTTATACTTTGGATTCCATGCAGAGAGCTCTCAGTATTGCCCATAACAATAGTAACGACAGTCAGAGAAAACAGTTCAGTAAACTGTTTGCGTTAATGGAGGAAGAGGAAGAGATTAGTGCGACAAAGAGGTCTCAAGGAAGAGGCAGGAAACCAGCAAATAAGAATATCATTGCTAGCAAAAGGCAGACGGTTCGAGAGATATCAGATTCTTCCGAAGAAAGTAGTGAGGTGAGCCTATTTCTTTAGTTATTATCTTGTTTTCCAGTGTGCAACAGATTTATATTTCTTTTTTGTGTTCAAAAAATACTTTCCGGTCCAACTATCAGTCATCTTTATTGTTTATACAATATTATAACAAACAAACTTTTTGAGTCAACTATGTCTTAATGGAGATTATATTTATTATAACTGGACTCCTTAAATACAGCAATTCAATCTTTGAATGTATGACCAATAAGATTATAGAAAGAATGAGTCCTTGAGGATACTCTCAAAAGTTCATAAGTATCATCAGTATTTTACAATATCAAAATTAATAAAAAAAGACTATCTCTAACTGACGGATAATCAAAGCAGTCTTCAAACTGAGAACTTGCAACAATTTCATGATGAAACCTGAATGTCAAACTAAAAATGTACCATTCATTGAGATTTTTTGTAATCAATGAATTGAACGTTTCTCCTCTTTTTATTCCACCATTTGATGAAAATTAAGCAATAGCCAGGTACAAAGTTTAAAGATATAGCATATGACATAAACATTGTTTATAATCACACACAAAAACAAATGCATTAACATTTAAATAACATCAACATTAACAACAACATTAACTTAGAATACCATTATGGTTTAGGTATTTTGATTCAATTATAATTTTTTCATAACTCTTTTGAAATGTTTCACTGAAGACATTGTTTTTATTCCATCTGGTAATTTATTATGAAATTTGTGGCTTATATACAATTTCTAACTACTGTTCTGTACTCCTATATATAGCCATAAAGATAACTATCTTCCTTATTAATATTTTGATTATCATCACTGATATATAAATTTAGGGAAAATGAATCTTAATGTGTCCTGATATTTTGAATTGGTACTCAATGACGATAGAAGTACTATTCATTGTATCATTTCAATGTCCTTCCTGCATTTATTCATTAGAAATAAATCAGCATCTTCAGGAGGTTACAATTACTAATTCAAATATTTGTTGATAACAGCTTTGTTTCGGATACAGTTTTTGTACTTAGATTTCAGTTACTTCTTACCATTGTTCAATATCAACATATTTTTAGCAAGACTGATATTTGACTAGAGTATCTCACAAAAGTTTGATACCTCTACAATCAATTTGATTGTTTGAAATTCTTTTGTGGAAATTGATTAAATATCCTTTGGGAATGACTTTTTGATCATTCAACAAACATTTGATTTTCGAATACCATATAATACTTTGTCTTCAATTTACAAGGTGTTGCAATCATGTAAAGCCCTATTCATACAACATTAGTACCATACTTGAGATTTAAGGCAGGTCAGTGTAAGTGTTAGTAGTCTCAATTTTATTGCTCCAGAATTCATAACTAAGATTTTCTTGCCCTGAATGGTTAAAAATTCCAACAAGATTATTGCATAATTACCTTCAAAACAATAAGTTAAAATTTATCTCTCTAATTTAATGCATAATGAATTCTTTACAAAAGCAAAGAAAGACTATAATAAATGTAGATGAAAAAACAGAAGGTTTCATTTCTCATTTTTCATGATGATATCCTACCATATAGTAATGGCTACATCAATCAATTTAAAAAATAAAGACACGACCTTCAATTCCTATGTTTGTTTGAAGGTGATTTACAATGTTTCTGATACAATGTTTCTGAAACGATTTGAAATCCCTGAAATAACTAAAAAAGGAAGAATTAAAAATTAAAGAAGAAGAATAAAAATGAATAGCTGAAAAACAATTATATTAAGCAAAAAACCTGAAATGAAATAATAGTGATAGTGAAATAAAATACAAGTAAAAATGGAACAAAATGGACAAAAATAAATAAAATAAAATTAAAAAGTTAAGAGATTCCAAGCCAAGTTAAATCACGACGTTTCGATTGTTAGTATCCACAATCATCTTCGGGTGATGACTGGACCGATTCCCCCGTGAGCCGGTCATTTTTGAGTACTTTCACTTATCTCTGCTTTCCTCTTTCTGCTTCACTGGTTTAGTGGGAGGTGACCGTTTGGCGGGAGTTGGCCATTTTTTGCTGGATTATGGGTTTCCATATGTTGTGTATCTCTACACTAGCTTGGCTGAATACATTATTGGATAACATGTATGCGGCTTCTTTGAATTTCCTCCTAAACCACTGTTCCTCTTTGTGTATGATCTCAGCTTGGGACCATTTCATGTTATGTTAGTGGGTCCAAACATGCTTTGCTATTCCTGATTTGCTGGTTTCCCCTTGCTGTGAGTGTTTCTTGTGCTCGGCAATTGGAACATTCAATTGCCTCTTAGTTTCACCGATATAGGATTTTCCACACTCACAGGGTATCCGGTAAATGCAATTCTTGGAATCGCAGTTCTCGTTTGGTGGCCATTTTTACTTGTATTTTATTTCACTATTAATTCATTTCAGGTTTTTTGCTTAGTATAATTGTTTTTTCAGCTATTAATTTTTATTCTTTTTCTTTAATTTTTAATTATTCCTTTTTTTATATCAGTACAATAGAAGTCCGAACTAGAATAGAATAGAACTTTATTCGTCACTGAAGTTATTACAAAAAGGAGTACAGAATGTATAACTTATTGGACTCGATACAAAATATGATGTAAATTTAGTATTTAGTCTACATATAAAAATCAGCACGTGAAGAAGTATAAAAAACAAATACAGACATGTAAAAAATAAAAATATACCTAATTACAACATATTAGTTCATGTCTCTAGAAATTCCTCTAACGAGTAGAATGCCCAGGGAGTTTTTGAAAATCCTCAGATTGGCAAGATCAATTTTGATATTGAACAAATCTATAAATCTATTATAGCAGAGAATACCTTTATATATGTGCGAGTTTTGCCCAATGGTTAATCTCTAATGAAATTCTTCAATTCCTTGTTGAACACTTGTGTGAAAATATGAAATATTGATTTATGAACAAGTTGGAATACAATACTAAAGCGTTTGAGAAATTAATGTATGAAATAAAACTTTCACATTACCAGGAATATCGAGAATTGTATCATAATCTGCTATAATCATAACATATTATCTATAAATCACTCCATAAAATCAATAAAATCTCATTAAAGAAGTCCCATTAAAGAAACGAAACTGAAAAGCTTATATCATTTAGAAAGACATGTGAAATATTGTAATGTGTTTCAATTGTATGGTTAACTTGTTAGATATCTGACACTTTTTACAACTCACTTTTAATGCTTATGAGTGATAATAAATAATAAATATAATTTCATTCTATTTTTTATGATGATATCATGATAGAGTAGCGAATCTATCCATATGCATGTATTTCCAATAGTATTTCTAAACTTGATTTTTCCTTTATATTTTTCAATGTTTTGTTCAAGTATCTAGATGACAAGATACATTTTGATGATACATTTTGATGAAATGTTCATTATGATTGGATTCATTTCTACAGATATAAATCTGATTGATTTCATTTATGTATTGTATATTTCTTCAATTAGTGTAATAAAAATAGGTTTCCTTCTTTGAAGACATCCAATAATAAAAATCTTTGTTTACCAAAATACATTTACAAGTTTATGATATGTGGAATTAGGTAAAAATTGAATAGAAATGTCTATACTTTTTCTACATATGAGAAAAGCAATATTTCATAATGGAACCTCAAAACATTCATTTCTCCCAATATACCTACATAGTAGGTTCTGGTAAATGCTTGCCAAAAAATAACTACTTTCCCAGCCAATGCCACGCTGGAGATTTAATTATATACAAGATACTTCACAGAAGTTGGTCTTGCAGATGTTTCTCGATCATCCAGCAATTGGACCACACTGGAATAAATCGACTATATCACCTACAACCGGTTTCGAGGTGTTACCTTAAAATTTCATTTAGAAATATTCATTTTCTTATATATATATATATATATATATATATATATATATATATATATATATATATATATATATATATATTTGTGTGTGTGTGTCTCTTCTCGATACTGTTTTCAAATTATTTTTATTCTTCTACACTACAACGTAGCGGTTACAGTAAATATTGTTTCAAAACTATCTCAAACGTTTTTTTTATCAGTTTGAGTTTGTAGGCGTGTTCATTAATTATTTTGGTTTCATTGGGCATCTATCCTATATATATGTCTTTGTGACGTTTAGGGTAATTGTGATGGAAAATAGAATAGAATATCCTTTATTCGCCATAAAAAAATACAATAGTATTATAAGGTTTTGTCAAATATCATATACCATAAGAATACCATAAAAACACTAAATGAATAAATAAAAATGAGATGTGAACAATTTCAATATAAATATCACTGTCTATGTAGATTGTAAATTCAAAATATTAGTTGGTGTTGAAGTCAAATGATAAGAATTCGTCTATACTATAAAAAGCGTTTTCCAGGCAGATATTCTTCATATAATTTGTAAACAAGGCTGTATTTGAGTTTTTTATATCTTCTAGTAGTTTATTAAATAAAATAGGACCATAATAATTTTTCGAGAAACGGCAGTGATTTATTAGTCTTGTGAATTCAGATAGATATGATAAACTGATATAATAACCACATTTTTCAGGTTTAGGGTATCTATAAAATATACATATTTTTTTCTAGCAAACAAATAGTCCAAAAGCCTTCGAAGCTGATGATATGTATTGTTTGTTTCTTACAGTTTGTTTTGTTTTCAGGAAGAAGAAATTGTGAAGCCAAAACAAGCGAAGAAAAGGAAAAAAGTTATGTCAGACAGTGATTGACGGAAGCAACTTTCAAGGGGTACCTTTTTTCTGGTATACGTTGAATATTATGAAATGTCGGTCATATCCAAAATGCGAGAGATTCATGCAGGTATGGAAGGAAAGGTGATGAAGAAACACTGCCCTCGCCATCAAAAAGGCAATGAATTGTCCTTGAAAAGAAAATCTTTTACGTACCTTTAAAGTTGTTGACATGTTAACGCACATATCACCGGAAGTTTTGCATCACAATTCTTTTCGCATAATTCTCATGGAGTAGCTTTTGAGAAAGGGGTTCAACAAGTAATATGAGACATAGAGGGGAATATAGTCCATCATGATTTTTTGTTTTTCGATGACACCGCAGAAAGCTTTTGAAATAGTAATGAAATGCGTCGGCTGTATTGAGAGTGTTAGATGGCACAGTACTGATTTTTGAACTGAAAGAGAAAGTCTAGAAGAGATATCGTAGCATTGTTCATGTGGAGTCCTAAATTGTGAAGTTGTTAATCATGGCTGAAACCAAACCCGTACCTTCGAAATTTCAATTGAAAAATTTGGCATTTTTCAATTTGATAAGGATTCCTTTTTGTTCAATGAAGTTTTCATCAGATTCATTGATAAATTCTAAACTGTCAATTTGGCAGCCAACTTTGGTTAGCCAAAATGGGGAAAACATATAATAATGTATTCATCCTGTAAGATTACATGTGATATAATAAAAGCAGTAAAAAGGTCTTACATTAGAACATTTTAATTTTTTTTTAATGGGTATATTTTTAGGACAGATTAATTTTTGAGAAAGAAATGTTTTGGCTTTCTATCTTTATACAAAAAAATGTGGAAATCTTCCAAAGAAAGAAAGAAAGCAATCGATGCCAAAATAAACTGTATGAAGATGTGTAGGTCATGCAAAGAAGTAACTTTCAGACACAAATGGGAAGAAAAAGGCCTCTCGAAACAACTAATTTCATATAAACATTGAATTACACGATACTATCGTATCAACTACTTTCATATGAACATTCAATTATATGAAAGTCACTTTTTCCTATTCAGTTTGAATAGAAAAGAGTTTGGATAGAAACTGAATTCCTATTTGATTTGAATAGGAAAAAGTAGTTGTTTCTTTTGTGTAATTCAATGTTTATATGAGAGTAGTTGTTTTAAGAGGTGTTTCTCTTCCAGTTTGTTTCTGAAAGTTACTTTTTTGCATGATTTACAAATCTTTGTAGAGAGTTCATTTTGTAATCAATTTCTTTTCCATTTTAAAATCTATTGTAACCATAAGCAAATTAGCAGTTTCTTTAATACCTTTTTTAAAACATTCGACTGAGTTCTTTCCACGTTCTATTCTTTTGAGATTGAGTTAAAAGTTCTTCAGTTCCTTTGTTTCATGTAAAATTCTATAAGTATTTTCTGTAATCATTCTCAACTTGAATTATTTGCAGAAACTGAGAAATAATTTATAAAATATTCAGCTCATCATGATCAGATGTTTTTATTATATTTTAGAAATTTATCATTAGAAATTATTTGAATTTAATTTTTTTTCAATTTCAAAGTGAACTGTTGATATTGGATAGGAATTCTATTGTTTTGATTAATTTTTACCAAACTGTTGGTTAAGTTTAGGATTCTACATGGTACAAGTAAATAGGAAATTGTTGAAAGGAGTGATGCAAGTCTCCTGGAGATTCGTGTACATTATTTTAGATGTTATATATCCCAAATAATAAGATTATCATTATCTGTACCTATATATTTTTTGTCTGTACATAATTGTTATTGTTAGTTTTCCTTGTTCGTTTTTTTATTTCTGGATCATTAAGTGAATATAGCAGTCAGATTTTTTAAGGAATTGTAAATTAATTGATTGTAATATTGTATTGCAATTTGAGAACTGTAAATAGATATTTGTAAATATATTTATATAGAATCTTGATGTGGATTGCCTCCTTTTGAAGCTCACTATTTAAAAAGGTGAACAATGGTTTTTTCGAGGATTTTGGAAGTGGAAACTGACAAAATGAATGGTAAGTTTTCTTGTAAACATCTTAAAATATGATAGATACATAGATCTTTAGTTAAAAATAGGTAGCCCTAATATACATATATATCCCAATTAAATCAACGGTGTATATATACAACATTAGACAAACACAAAAAAAGAAATACAATGCAACAATAATATACGAAAATCACAATTCAAAAATAGAATTAATAGAATTAGAATTACAAAAATTACAAGAATTGCTTTCAGTACGATATCTATTTCATCTTAATGAGTTCTTTCAATTGTTTTTTAAACAAATTCAACGATGATGATGTTTTAATGAAGTCTGGTAGTTTATTAAATTCTTGGAAACCTTTGAAAAATCAAGAGTTCATAATACTGCGATAAGCAGTGCTGCTAATGTGAATGTCATTTTTACCCCGAGTGTTATAAGTGTGAATGTCTCTATTCAATATTATAAATGTATGAAAGTAAACAGGAGCCAGGTTATTCAATATTTTATATACAAAAATCATTGTGAAATAATACATTCTTTTTTCGATTGAGAACCAATTAGGCGTTGCTAACATAGATCTTATGGGGGTGAGACGATTAGTTCTCACAATTATTTTCATGCCACGATTTTGAAGTTTTTGTAGCATATTCAGTTTAGTAAGATCAAACAAAAACAGGGCTAATGAGCAATAATCAAAATGTGGCTGAATAATTGAATTATATACCGTGATTTTTGTTTCGGTTGATAATTCCTGGGCTATACGAGAGAAAAAATAAAGTTTTTTTGAAATTTTTCCATGAATATAATTGAAATGGGTATTGAAGTTCAGAAAGTTATCCAACTGGAAGCCCAAATACTTGATATTCGATACAATTTCAATTTGTTCATTATTGATGTTTAGGTTAAGGCTATTAATATTAATGGTATCATATCTGTATTTACTTGTGAATATCATAGCCTGACTTTTAGACACATTCAATTTCAATTTATTCAAATTCAAATACTTGCTAATTGATTGTAAAACATTCATTTTTTGAATAGCCGTATCTAGGCAGACGTCACTACAAGCAATTAAGGTATCATCAGCAAAGAGGTTAATGAATTCGCATTCCACAAAGAGGTTAATATCATTAATGTATAATAGAAACAATAATGGGCCCAAAACACTACCTGTGGAATGCCAACATCATTATCTAACTCACACGAAACTTCAGACTTGAAACGTACCCTTTGGCTACGTTGCTGGAGGTAGTTATTTAGCCATTGGTATACCTTGCCCCTTATCCCATATTGCTTGAGTTTAACCAACAATATTTTACGATCAATGGTTTCGAATGCTCTCTTCAGATCAAGGAACACAGTAATTACATATTTCTTATTATCCAATTGAGTTTTTATATGGCATAAAGTTAATTGTAACGCGGACTCGCATGAAAACTGTTTTCGAAATCCTGACTGATTATTCATTAAAATACAATTTGACTCTACATGATGTAATAACTGATCGTATACAGCCACTTCGAGTAATTTTTCGATAGGTGGTAATGTATTGATTGGGCGAAATTCATCAGCTTTATTGGTATTAGGAACTTTTTGAATTGGTACAATATTCTTAATCTGACCACTATGCAATTGAATTTACTGCTACTGATATCTTCAGATGTGGTTTAATTTTATTTGGTATACTTTGCTTTATTGTAACTAAGCAAGAAAGAGAATCAGCGTTTTATCTAGATTAGAACTGCCAGTTGCAACTGATTTTCTTACTCAATGACTTTGAAATCTAGTTAGGACAAATCAGTAATATTGTTTGGTGCTCCCTGGTTTATGCAAAAGTCACATTTTGTATTGGACTAATTTCAAGCCTCAACAGGTTGAATAATAGTAGCATTTACGTAGCATGAGCGAATTTATTTCCCAAAAGATTGTACAATCCCTCCACAGGACAATATTGGAGTGACTGAAGAACATTGAATGTGGTATCCTCCGGGGTTCAGTTCTTAAGTCAATCCTTTTATGTGTTTTTCGAATGATATTAGTGAGATAGACAGTTGAGGAGTATTTACTATATTTGCAGATTACACTACGTTAATGCGGTATGAAAATAATATTGAACTTCTGAAAGCATCTCCAAGGACTTTGAAAAGGTTAAACTATGTTAGGTTTCAGATTTACTTTGTTTTAATATCTAGAAAACCAATATATTCAAATTCATTCATAATAATCTAGGCAGCCACAATAAATCATAAACAACATTTTTAGATATATATTCAGGTGATACAATAAATGTTTGAAAACCATAAGAAACTTTGATAAAAAAAAACTGTTATCATTTTAACTGGTACGGTATTGATTTTTTGAATGAAACAACTGATGTACATTTGCAAAAGTAAGCCGAGGGCATTCTGCGAACCTCTTTTTATCAAACACAGAATATTTAAAATATGTGATGGAATTAGATGTTACTGGATTAAAATCCATAAAGCATTAGAGAATGAACACGCCTAAGGATGTTATTGTTCCCCAAATGACTAAATCTATATGTCAACCATCATATTGCCTACTTAGCACCGAAAACTCACAACAGCCTACTTGATGAAATAAAACAAGTCGCCTCCCACACATTGTTTAAGAACAAATTAAAACAATTAATTCGTGATTCTCCGAGATCCCTTATTAACGATATGATTGAAGGAAGAAAATGAAAGCATGATTACGATCCTATTTGCAACTATTACTTTAGCGTCTTAAATTCTGTAATGAGGTTTTTTTTACCCCATATATGAGATACATGTGAGTGTATATATGTATAAAAGATTTCAAGATTAAATTATTTTATCTTAGAGTCATTGTACTTCTTTACTTTTATATTAATCTCGGAACAATTATTGAGTCACTTATCGAAAACGGTCGTTTTTTATTTCCTTAAATTTAATAGTTTTTGTATCTTGGATAAGGTCTGCACAATACACCAGACCAAAATAATAATAGCTAATCAAAGAGCCTATAATATGCGTCAAAATGTCAATATGTCTCTTTCCAAAGCTACCATGTCTTTAACGCAAAATTCCGTTATATTTAAAAGCAAAAACATTTATACCATTTACTTACCTGAATGTTATGAATGAAATGAGTGCTTCATATTGTAATGTTATGAACAAAGGTGCTGAGGAGGTAATAAGACAAGTGTGTTATTCCGAAACTTTGAAGTACGCCCTTAGGGATGACAAGGTTCCATATAAGAAAAATTTTATATCATAACCCTTTCATATATTATATTGTGTAGCGTTCCTATGAAAGATGTGTGATTCAATTCCATAAGAAATGTACTTATTAGTGGGCTATGTTTGAAGACTGGCAGTAAACAAATCTAAAGAAATGAACTTTAAACGTTCAAGCCAGTCTCTGATATACCTTCAAGGTAGGTTGAACGGGCTGACGCCTATAAGAAAACAACTACTTCCCTGGTTAATACCACGAAGGGCGTTGGATTATATCCGACAGGCGTCAGTGCAGGAATCTTCACAGAAAATTTCCTGCATATGTAATTGGCAATACAACTGAAAGAGTCGACTCTCAATTTTGGAACGGGCACACTTGCAGACCGGTTTCGGGCTCATTAGCCACTCGTCAGTGCAAAATAGTGGCCATCATCGACCTATAGTCAATGATATTCTATAATTGAAAATCGGAATTCTTTCAGAGTATTTCATTCTTCTTCCTAAATTGGAGCGAACAACAAAATATCACTCCATCTAGTGACGTCACTCCACCTGATAGGCGTCGGTCCATTCAACCTACTGTGTAGGTATATCCGAGATTGGCTTGAACGTTTAAAGTTCATTTCTTTAGATTTGTTTACTGCCACTCTTCAAGCATAGCCCACTGACTAATAAGAAAGTTTTTCTTCCTTATTCAGGGGAATCGGGCAAATTTCGGATATGCAGTTGGTGAGTACCTCGTCCACTAGATGGAATGACATTTTGTTGTTCACTCCAACTTAGGAAGAGGAATGAAATACTCTGGAAAGAATTCCGATTTTCAATTATGGAATATCATTGACTTTAGGTCGATAATGGCCACTATCTTGCACTAACGAGTGGCTAATGCGCCCGAAACCGGTCTGCAAGTGTGCCCCTTCCAAAATTGAGGGTCGACTCTTTCAGTTGTATTGCCAATTGCATATGCAGGAAATTTTCTGTGAAGATTCCTGCACTGACGCCTGTCGGATATAATCCAACGCCCTTCGTGGTATTATCCAGGGGATTAGTTGTTTTCTGATAAGCGTCAGTCCATTCAACCTACTGTGTAGGTATATCCGAGACTGGCTTGAACGTTTAAAGTTCATTTCTTTAGACCCATAACAATGAATGAATATAATATAATTAAAATTTCATATGAAAGTAGTTGTTTTGAAAGGACTTTTTTTTCAGTTTGTATCAGAAAGAAACTTCTAGGATTGATCTTAACATCTTTTTGAAGAGTTTGTTTTGAACTTATTTGTTTTCTTTTTTTCTTTCTTCCTTTGGAAGTTTCCCACATTTTTTTGTATAAAGATGGAGAAGTGAACGCCATAAATCCATTTTTACCCAAACACTGATTTCTCTTAAAAAAATACTCCTTTCAAGATTATCTTAGACGACGTATATTTTAGTTTGATTGATTCGATTTACTAGTAGTAAATCGAATCTATTAAACTAGTAAATTTTTGTAGTACTGCTACAAAAATAGACGACTTTGAGAATAAGAACATTGAAAGGAAAACAAATAAAAAATTACAGCAGATTGATAAAAAAAAGTCTTCCAAAGAAAGGAAGGAAGTAACTATAACGATGTCATCGATGACATAAGCAGATCAAGCTTCACTAGTTCGGACTTCCATTGTCTATTATGTAAAATGATTTGAAATCCCTGAAACAAGTAAAAAAGAATAATTAAAAAGAGAATAGTTGAAAATAACAATTATATTAAGCAACAATAAACCTGAAATGAAATGATAGTGAAATAACCTACAAGTAAAAATATAATAATTGAATAAATAAAAATTAAAGGAATGCAAAAAGAAAATAATAAAAAATAAAAAAATAAAAAAGTGTAGAGATTCCAAGTCACGTTAGTTCACGACGTTTCGATTGTTGGTATCTACAATCGTCTTCTGGTGATGACTGTCTGGTGATGACAGTCATCACCAGAAGACGATTGTAGATACCAACAATCGAAACGTCGTGAACTAACGTGACTTGGAATCTCTACACTTTTTTATTTTTTTATTTTTTATTATTTTCTTTTTGCATTCCTTTAATTTTTATTTATTCAATTATTATATTTTTACTTGTAGGTTATTTCACTATCATTTCATTTCAGGTTTATTGTTGCTTAATATAATTGTTATTTTCAACTATTCTCTTTTTAATTATTCTTTTTTACTTGTTTCAGGGATTTCAAATCATTTTATATAATAGACAATGGAAGTCCGAACTAGTGAAATTCATCACGAAACATTGTCAATCACCTTCAAACAAACAGATCAAGCTTATTCCGTGACATTAAAAAATCGTAATTCATGAATGAAGTGTGTGTATTTTCTATAATGTTATCCAATTTGGTACTGAAGAGCCTTAGGGCAAGTGTCTTAAGGCGAAACATCGGTGTATACCAGTGAGGATGGCAGTGTTCTATGTAAGTGCAATTTGTTACCATTCATTTAAAGTAGAACTCGTGTGAATGATATCTGATTTTTATTCCACAACGAATGTTTGAAATACAAACTGAGTAGAGAAAAGTATCTTCTGTATAATTCAGTGTTCATATAGAAGTATTTGTTTCGAAAGAATTTTTTCTTTCGTATAATTCAATGTTTATATGAAAGTAGCTGTTTCAGGAGGATTTTCTTTCAGTTTGTGTCTTGCATGATCTACACATCCATGTATAGAGTTACTTCCTTCCTTTCTTTGGAAGACTCCCTCACTTTTTTTTGTATCAAAATGGAGTAGTAGAAAGCCAAAAACTTTCTTTCTCAAAAAATGAATCACTCCTAAAAAATATAACCCCTTCATTTCAAAAAATTACACATTTTGCATAACATGGTTGATTGCTCCAAGCTCTCACAAAGGTTACAAATATGTACTATTAAAATTATTACACATTATAAGGATTGGTGATTTCGTGAGAATATTATTTATAGAATAGAATTAGTTATAGAATGTTAAATTAATTCTGCTGGCAAATAGCAGTTAGCTAGTTTAGCAGATCAGGACAATTGATAAAATTATGAACCAGTTTGACCTTTTAATAATTATTTTCTATACCATATGATATTGTTTCCAAAATACCAATGAGTCACTCAAATTTCAATGATTATTTGAAATATACATGAACTCACTATTTCTCGATCCGTATTCAGGGGCAGAATTATTCAACATATTGCAGACAAAACTCCAAAATAAAATATCTTCTGTACCTGAATGGGTTCTTATGTTTCTCCTAGGAAAATATTAAGTCTTTCTCATAAACGCTATTATGCAATTGGTTAACTTATCTATAACAGTATTATTACCATATATGCTTAAAATTAACGTAGCCTTTCATAAAATGGATTTGTGAAAAACTATAGACCCATTACTATGCCTTCCCACAAGAATATTTAAATATCCATTTCTTGACCATCATTTTGAAAATCATAGATTTTTCACCCAAGAAATCGATGATATCAGTACAGTCTGATTATGAAAACAATGTTGATTTGATTGATGAGGGCCAGTGGTAATCGAGTGTATCAATCAAGATATTTTGATAGATAAGTTGGAGAGGTATAAAATAAGGGACATTCCTCATCAGCGGCTTTGTAGTTTCTTCAGTTCAAGAAACCAGTCTGTTGCTATCGAGGATGTAATCACTTTAAAGCAACAGATCACCATAGAAAGCCCTCAAGGTTCAATTTGAGGCCCCATTCTCTTTACATTGTATTTGAATGATTTGGATGAACCAGTTCAATCCACTTGCAAATGATATTTCATTTCTTATTTCAGACATATCGGATGAGTTCTTGTATGATGAGTGTAATACAACACAAGTGTTAGTGACTGCTTTAGCGCAAATAATTTGAATTTAAATATTGCTAAAACAAACTCAATACGATTTCATAATCGCCTAAAACAATGTATGAACATGAATATCAGGTACTAGAATCAATACTAAATCAGAATTCATAACGATTCAGAAATCTCAAACTCATTTTGATCAATGAACAACTTTTAAAGTCAAGAGTGACAATATACACAATGCCATCTTTACAAATGTTATAAATGATCTGCAACCGGACCAAACCGTCACAGAGAGTCCCATTGTGAGGAAATCGACGAAATGTACCGAGAACTTATGATCAGCAGACGGCACTGATCAACAGAAGAAGATCGAACCTGGTCCAGGACAACGCCTGTCTGCACGTTTCACAAATCACCGACTACCATCTTTTCAAGACTTCGATAACTTTCTCACCAGTAGGTCCTACCGCTGAGAAATCAGGACCAGGTAAAAACGGCCTTCGTCGACTTCATTGTATCCCGAATACACAATTTTTATACTGACGGTATTAATCGACCGGTGTTACGTTTGCAAAAGTGAACTGATTCAAATGGTGCTTATTTTGATTAAATTGAATTAGTATTCACTGAGACATTTCAGTTTGAAGTAGAGTCATACAAACGGACAAAACTTTTGAGATAGGTAATCTAATATAAAAACATACTGTTTTTTACAAAAAAGGTAAAACTTTGTTTTATCAAACTTCACCAACTTGTGTCTCTGAAAGATTTGTACTGGACCAGGCGCGGGGGTTGTAGCCCCTCCCCTTACATTGTTTTTAAATCCGCCAATAGTGGACACATCGCATACTGAATATTAGCCTTAACTTAGCCATTACAAATGCTGCAGAGGTCAGATCTATCAGAAATTGTTTTGGCACTACTGAAAAAGTATGGTCTTTTTTAACACACCAAAGAGGCAAAATATTCTCCAGGTAAAAATTGAAGCCCCAGCACCAAAAACTAAGAAAACAAAAACTCAAACAGCTATGCCCAACCAGATGAGTTCAAAGACATGATGCTTTCCTCGTCATGAAGGAGCTGTACAACCATATCATTTCATTCTTAGAAGAAATCAAGTGTTGGGATGATAATGACACATCTTCAGGGGCCGATGTCCTTTTGACAGCTATATGTCAGAGTATATTGTAGCTCTAGTATCTGCTGAAAATCTAGTCAGCTACACTTTGATATTGTGTCAAAAGCTACAGTCAAGTGATGCGGATCTCTGGGCTGCTTTGAACTATATGCTGACTATGTAGTTCAAAGTCTGAAGTCACTAAGAGAAAAAGTTGATGAAGAGTTTTCACTCTTGTTTCAAGAGGCACAAAAAATGGCCGATTTGAATGAAACACAGACACACAGAAGCAATGTCTCAGCCGAAAGCACATAACAATTTTATAGAATTGACGTATTTATCCCCTGGATTGAAAGTTTTATTTCCTGCATCGAAGAACGTCTCTTAAAGCACAAGAACATTTTGAAAGGGTTTCACTGCCTGCTTCATTCTTATCCAGAGAATAGTGAAGAAAGTAAAGAAATGAAAGAGGCGTTTTTGAGGTTGATTGAAGTTTATGAAGAAGATTTTAAAAACAACAGCTCAAACGTGTTGATGGCAGAAATGGAAGTTTAGCAAGTTTTTCTCCAACGAAACAAGGCACACCACGTCAGTGCAATAGATTTTCTAAAAGTTTTTGTGATAAAACGATCTTTCCAAACATCCATATGCTACTCAAGATTTTCATCACTATACCTGTATTGACCAGCACAGCAGAGCGCTCCTTTTCCACTCTTTGGAGAATCAAGACATACCTAAGAAACTCGATGCCTGAGAGTAGGCTAAATGGCTTAGCCAATCTTAATATCCACAGTAAAATTCCAGTTGACAGACAGTGTTATTATCCATACTGACGAAGACCCAAAGAAAACTCAATTTTGTTTTGTAAGACAGCTGATATAAAAAGATTTTGTCAAAATGAAACCTAAAATCTTATTTTATCTGCCGAGTTTTATCATAAATTCCTATAGTCCCTACTTAAAACTTTCATTCAAAGAGCTAAAATAAAGTACTACCCTAAAATACCGATTATTCTAAGGAATTTTTAAAAAGTTTTCCGTTGGTCAGCCTCCCCCCCCCATAATTATTTTTTGAGTGCGCCACTGTACTGGACCAATCTTGATACCGAGTTTTCTAGTAAAAGATTGTATCCACCCTTTATTAAGCCCTTTGCTTCACATCTTCAACCTTTCACTGAAAACATCTACGTTTCCGGAGATTTGGAAAACAGCATGAGTATGTCCTATCTTGAAGAAAAGGGACGCAACTGTTATAAAAAATTACAGGTCTACTTCTATATTAAGCAATTTCTCGAAACTTTTCGAAATAATTCTATACGGTTTTATCTATAACTCGATCAGAAATATAATATCGGACAATAACATGGGTTCGTGGAAAAAAAGTCATGTGTGACCAATTTTGCATGCCTTTCACAACATGTTTCAGATGCTTTAGACCAACAGCAACAAGTTGACGTAGTTTATACGGACATGCAAAAGGCATTTGACCAAATTGATTTTTACATCCTCATTCAGCGACTATCATCGTTTGGCTTTTCTGGAAGTTTAATTGACCTTTTCACAAGCTATCTCTTTGACAGAAAGCAATACGTAGAACATGAAGATTTTCAGTACTCTTTGTACACACCTAGCTCAGGGGTACCACAAGGCTCGAACTTGGGGCCTCTTTCATTTCTGCTTTTCATTGATGACCTGGCGAAAATGATGAACTGCCCAAAACTTCTTTACGCTGATGATCTAAAGCTATACAAAGTAATTGACAATTATGAAGACTGCTTAATTTTACAAAATGAAATCGATGGTGTTCCTAGAACCATTTACGTTTGAACATATCGAAATGTTACATTTTATCATTTTCTAGAAAAAAAAATATAATAGAATTTTCTTATGTTAGTCGAGTAAATGAGATGACAGATCTTGGAATCACTTTTGATTATAAATTCACTTTCACTTCCCACATAGACCAGGCCATTTCATCAGCGAATTGAATGTTGGGCTTTATTATAAGGAGTACCAGAGAATTCAAGAATATTAATACGATTATAACACTGTTTAATGCCTATGTGAGGTCTAAACTAGAATATGGCGTGTTAATATGGTACCTATCCAATTTACAATTGCCACATACATCATATTGATGCTGTTCAAAAAAAATTTTTAAAATATCTGCCCTTCAAGGTCACAGGAATATATTCTCAGAGGGGAACCGACTATTCTATCCTTCTGAATCAATTTAATTTAATATCCCTGAATACACGACGACTTTTTGTCACAATCTCCTTTCCTCACAAACTGCTAAACAATAAGATCTCGTGTGCCCATCTTTTACAAATGATCAACTTCCGCACCCCACGCCTTAATTCAAGATACCAAAGGACATTTTACTGTGATCTTGTCAAAACAAATATAACAGTTTGAAAGCACCAGTGTCAATACTTTGTAACAACTATAATTCAATATGTGATATGTGCGATATTAATCACAGTTCTCAAAGTTTTATTTTAAAATGTATTCTCACTAGAACCTTTTAACTGTGATCACTTTTTCTTTTCACTTCTTGTGATATATTTCTATTTCTACTTATTTTTCTTTTAGTTGTAGCTATCTTTTTTTTTAACTAATACTGTTTTGCATATACAGGGTGTTCCTTAAACACATGAACATCCTGAGACGAGTACGAGGAAGATCGCTAGAACTCTGAATATTTGTCATCAAATTGTTTGGCATATTTTGGTTGATTTTTTGTTATACCCATACCATATTTCAAGAGTGCAGGCATTACTCCCCAGAGATTTTCCACAGCGTGTGGTATCTACAAAGTATTGCAGTAAATCCGCAGTTTGAGACACAAATTTTGTTCACAGACGAAGCAAATTTTTCTCGGAATGCCATCCAAAATTTCCATAACAATCATGTGTGGGCTGAAGAAAATCCCCATGCAATAACCGAAACCCATTTTCAACACCAATTTTCGGTTAATGTATGGGCAGGAATTATAGGTGATCATCTAACAGGCCCATTTTTTCTACCAGGACGCCTTAATGGTCATTCTTATTTACACTTTCTCGAAGAAGACTTACCTGGGTTATTGGAAGATGTGCCACTTGCGTTAAGGAATCGAATATGGTACATGCACGATGGCGCCCCTGCTCATTTCAGTGTAATTGTTCGAAACCATTTAAATACAGTTTATCCTAATAGTTGGATAGGTCGCGGAGGACCTCAGCAATGGCCAGCAAGATCCCCCGATCTCAACAGTTTAGATTTTTTTTTATGAGGTCACCTTAAAACTCTTGTGTATAAAACTCCCGTTAATACTTTAGAAGATTTAAGAGAGCGAATAGTTGCCTCGTGTGAAATTATACGAAATACGCCGGGAATAATTGAACGGGTGCGTAATTCCATGCGTAGAAGGGCGGAAGCATGCATACTAAGTGCAGGTGGCCACTTCCAACAATTTTTATAATCAGTTTTGGTATTATAACTAATTAACATATTTGTGCTATTCGTTTAGACTTTCTGCCACAAAATAAAATAAAACTCGTTTTTGTGAAAAATTTATTTTTTTGCAGACTATGTTTTCAAATATTATTAGGGAATTGGTAATGCGTTATGAAGCAATTTTCAGATTCTCATTCATTTTAGAATTGATCTAATTTCTTGATTTGCTTTCTGTCAATTTTTATTTTTTTGAGTGAAAATCATGCGTCGGACAAAGAAATACCAGGAGATCAAATTTTCTCAAAAATAAATGAGGATTTTAAAAATGATTTTATTTGGAAAAGAAAGCATTGGCCTAGTACTTTTTCCCCAAAAATATTCAATGCGAAACCCGTAGAGATGTGTACATCAGAAAATGCGCCTTGAGGCATGGAACATATGTACCAAATATGCCAAAGATGTCTACAAAATTATCTCAGTTATTATTAAAAAACTGATTATTTTTGAAAACTTTGCACCCTGTATCTCAAAAGTTGAGACGTTTAGGACATACGTCCATTGGAC
Organism: Leptinotarsa decemlineata; assembly: GCF_025532065.1. Classification (NCBI taxonomy): domain Eukaryota; kingdom Metazoa; phylum Arthropoda; class Insecta; order Coleoptera; family Chrysomelidae; genus Leptinotarsa; species Leptinotarsa decemlineata. The sequence goes on from NW_027412578.1 coordinate 4,811,565, forward strand.
GTTTTTTCCTTAAAATGGGTCTAAGAATTACCTCCTTAAATATTAGCATGTGTTTAAGGAACACCCTGTATTTTCATCAACACCTTTGTACATTTAATGTCATTGGGTGAATGCCTGTTGGAAATAAAGTGCTATCAATCAATCAAGAGAGTGTATAAATTGGAAATATTTAAAGTTATTTCTCAACTGAATATTTATTATATTGACTAAATTATTGTTTTAGGGTAGGGGTTAGAGAATTCACGTGAGTATAAGCGAAATTTAGCAATTTTTATTAATACATTTATCAATATAGTTCTCTTGGTATATCAATTTAAATATATTTGCATTGCAGAGGACAAGCCTCCATACCCGACACAGAAAATTACAATAATTTCTTATTATCACAATTTAAACATGGAAGTAAGTATTTGCAACAAATTCAAATATATTTTACAACTTTTAACTATCACCTAAAATTATAACTGAATATAACAGTAGCTGCTATTATTGCTTCATTGATGAGAAGAGGTTTAGCAAGGCTGTTTGTATTGTCTTCAAATATCACTGGAAAAAAAATTAAAATGTATAAATATTTTTTTTGTCATATCAAATATATGTGTGTGAATGAATAGAGGAGAGTGATTTTTCAGGAATTCAGTCTGTTAAAAAAGTAAGTACTCATAGTACTCTTTTTTTATGTGCCCGAACTTTCGCAAATCTTTATTTGCTTTAAGTTTATCGCCCACTTTATCGCCCGCTTTATGGAGGGCTGTAATATGAAAAAGGACACAATAATCATATATAAAATATAATAAGGGATAAAACAGTTATTGCATACCTCGATAAAACCAATGAACATTAGCGAAAGCTCGGGCAGCTTAAAAGAGTATTAAGTACTTGCTTTTTTAACAGTTCGATTCCCCGATAAACGGTGACTGTCACAGTCGACGCTTGAGACTAGGAAAATTGAGTCGACTCTCACAATCGACGCTTGGGAGTAGACATATTGAGACCCCGGTGTCAAGTCATAACACCCTTAAAGCGTGTCACTACCTAAAGAGTGCGCAGATTGAGACCTCATTGTAGTCATACCTCCTTGAAAAAAGACTTCAAAGTCGAAAACAAAACGTCGGAACAACTGAAAACAACAGATGCGGTTCAACCCGGACTTCAAATTATCAAAGTCGACGCTTGGGAGTAGGCAGATTGAGACCTCAGTGTAGTCATACCTTATTGAAAATGGCCTAGCCGAAACGTCGAACAACTGAAAATTAGGGGGTCACAAGTTTGAATAGGTTTTCAAGTCAGATTGTGAGAATGAAACTGTCGAAATCTGAAAACCACATTCGGTCAACAGCGGAGCAGACACAAAGAATCTGCTCTGCTCTTCCATCATCTTACAAATAGAGATAGCAGTCGAATATTCCTACTGTCCAAGTGTCTTCATATGATGATTTAGACAACACTAACCTGTAAGTACGCTTGTTAGACAACGTAGGTCATCGCTGCTTTAGTCTAAAAATAATTGTTTGACAAATAAATACCTTGGAATGGGCCAATGGTAGATTTTGCCAGACGTTTGAAGCCCAGGTATTCAGTGCCAAAAAATATTTAGTAGCTTCATTACTTTCCAGTGTGGCCAGGAATCTATGCCAGAGAAACTTTAAGTATTCTTAGTGGGGAGAGTCTTTTTTTTGCAGTTCATTACTAATTTGCTTCCAGAGCCTTTTGGCTATCGAAGATTATTTTTACTAACTTATGTGTGAGGTTGACTTCCACTCATCTCGCCAAACATAAATCAACGAACCTAGACATGTTTTGGGTCTGTGACCAACATCAGTTTTTTTATACATATGTGAACCAACTACCTCTTAGTATTTTCTCCTCGCGAAAGATCCAGTCCGCTATATTTTGGATCAGGACAGTTGGAGACGTCCAATTTGGAGGTCATTACTAGAATGCTGTGACTTTTAGTACCAACCAGTAGTCATTTAGTCATACATTTACAGTTGTCATACATTTCTGTATGTAATTCATCTTACCTCTCGCTTTTTAGAAAGATGTGGAGAGGATATAGGTCTAGATGAATTGCCATGGCCGCCAACGGTATTGAACAAATATCACCGAAGATAGCAAACAAGCCTGCCTCTGTATACTAGAGAGCTTCGCCTGAGATGTTTGCTGTAATGCTTTTGCCACGTTCCAGGTGAGTTATTTTAATAATAACTAGATATTTTACTTCCGCTGCAAATGGAATAACTTCATCACTGGAAGGAAGTGGAGTTAAATTATCCAGGTTCCCCTTTCTAATGAAGGGGCGAATCATATAACGGCAACACTATATAAATATATCGTGAGTTAAGACTATAGCTTTTAACAAAGCAATACCAAATTACCACCCACACCAGGATTTTATACATTTTTATAAAATAACTTACGAGTAGATTCAGGGGAGTTTCTTGCAACATACATCCAATAGTTTTCATTGGAAAAGTCTGTACTAGTTGTGGACGGTAACCAAGCCGGTTCAGCTTCGGGGTGCAGTTCATGGTGTTTTTCTTTCCTTAGTTGAATTGATTTTTCTGCGCTTCTGAACCACACGTTCATCAAGTTTGCTGAGCATCGAAGTTTGAGCACACCGTTTTCGAATAAGGGTTGCACGATCCTGAATCGGATGGTAGTATATGAGCTACAAATAAAAAATCACATTAGTGAAATATACATAATTTTTTATAAAAGTTTATTGCTTCAATGTTTAAATAATGTCGAAATTAAATAAAAATGTTGGATTAATGTCGAAATAATATAAAAATAGGGTGAAAAATATAATTCTTGCTACCTAAACGATACGTGCATTTTAGAGGGTGTATTGTACAGAGTTTTCCTGAATGTCATGGATGGTTTGACTATCTTGTTTGAATTTGACACAACGTTATGTTACCAACATCCATGTTCGTTTTTTTCGAGTTTGACTGATCCATTGAAATAATCAATATTGTTGTAAATCATGCCCTAAAGAAAATAACGCCGGCCGCCGCTGGTAGCCATAATTCAATTGTGACGTCACCAAGATCACGTCTAACTCATTCGAATAATAGTTGAAGTTTGAAGTGTTTTGTTGTATTCAAAGCGAAATAAAGTTAAGTTTGATTAGTGTTCAGTGTACTCGGTAAACCCACGAGGAAAAACTTAAAAATATTTTTACGTTCCTGATTGTAGCGAACAAGGGAGCACAGCAACTATCAATGGACCAACGTGCCTTCAACGTCCCATTTTTTATTTCAAAAAGAAATTTGATTTTTCAGCATTTAGTTCTTTAATTTTTCACCTTTTTTTTGCAAATCTTTCGTCAGCAGCGCATTTTTCAAACTCTGCTCTCTCTTGCCTCGATTTCTGTTTAAAAAAATGTGAAAACTGTTTTACTTATAGCACTATATTTTGGTCAAAATCAAAATTTAGTTCTCTATGATGGTAAGTCGTGCTTAGTCGATGGCAAATAATTTTCAAATGAAATATTTCTTCTTGGTATGTTTCTTTGGATTTCTGTTATAGAAATAAGAGGCATTCAGGAAAATGTTTGGGAGGGTCCAAATTCATGCTTCTAGGAACGGCTCTGCTACATGTGTGGATAATCTTACCTTACATAGTTTCCTTCAACATTTGTCTTGTATTTATGGACTTGAGGGCCGTCAACTGGCCTTCCATTCAAATGCCATGTTAAGTTAACCGCAGGATCGGATCTTCCCGAGGTGCAGGTTGCTTTAAGAAAGTCATCGATTTTATATCTGGATTTGGCACCCGTTATAGACACACTGTTTTTGGGAGGATCGACGACCTGGAAAATATTTTTTTCGAAAATACACTCTGGTTTAGGATTTGAATAATCATCTCACTTATGAACACAATAATAACCACACATAGAGTTCAATATTACTGGAGTTTTATCTCGACACCAAACCGTTATTTTAACACCTCGAGACGTGTTTCTATCACCAAGTGATCAACTTCAGAAGGAAGATTAAACACAGAGTTAATGAATTTAATTGAACTTGTGATACACTGTTTGGAACCTTTGGTATAGTAATGAATATTACTGGAGTTTTTTCCCAACACCAAACCGTTATTTTAACACCTCGACACGCGTTTCGATCAGCAAGTGATCATCTCCAAGAGAAAAATCAAACTGATCTTCCTCTTGAAGATGATCACTTGGTGATCGAAACACGTGTCGAGGTGTTAAAATAACGGTTTGGTGTTGGAAAAAAACTCCAGTAATTTTCAATGCAATTGAAATTCAATAAATTTTATAAACTACCACCAGATCTTGTAAACGTAATGTTTCATTTATTGATATATTACGTTATAAATATTGTAATATCTCACGCATAGGGTGGAAAAACACTTTATTGAGATATTTTTACTAGGAAAGTGTTTCTTGAGTAGTGTAAATCTTCCCCTGAAAAAAAATAACGCCGGTCGCCGCTGGTACATCGATTGTTACTTGGCCAAGCTCGCGCTTAACTCAACTTGTGTTTCGCGATTGTTCTAGATTCCGCGTCGCTACGATATACTTCTAGCGACTTTCCTATCGGCTTCGAGTGACTTCTATTACCATATGTAAACACTAACCACACGCATATCAGGGAAGTCTAGTTGACAGTGCGGTACGAGGTGATCTAATAAGGCGATAGACATTTGAATAATAGTTTGAAGTTTCAGTTAAAGTATTCGATTGTATTTTCAGTTTGGCAGTGAAATAAAGTTAAGTTTAATTGTACAGTGTAGTCATTTATTGACAAACCTACGGGGAAAACGTAACGTATTTCATTTTTATTACCACTAGATGAGCAGTTTTCATGTCCGTGAAAAAACTTGGTTGATCTGCAGTAACCTCACAGCTAAATTTCCCACTCATCGCAGTACTAACATTCTTCAAAACAACATGGGTTGCGTTTGAATTTTCCTCAGAGACGGTGAAGCCTTTTATTTCGAATAACTTGATTGGATGACTTTTGCTTGGAGTGAACCTATAACAAAATAGAAAGTATTAAGAAGTTTTGAGATGACATGAAATATTATTGATATGAGAATTGGTTGAAATCTGGTGAAATAAATGTGTCAAAGCTATTTTTCGGTTAGTTAACCGTGGTCTGTAGGTTTTCATGTCTGATTAGAGCATTTCGTCCGCTGCCACATCGCCTTTGATAAAGTCTACCGCAGTTGTAGACAAAACTTCGGGTATAAAAACCAATAGACGATGGTCAACAAACCTGGAAAATGGCTTTGATAAAATTGTATCCGGCGGCGAAAGTTGAAAATGAAATGAATTGAATGGAAATTTATTTCTGTTTTTGAAAAGACATGTTCTACAACAATTTATCAATTATTCAATAATTTTTAATTGTTTTTTATGCACTCGGCTCTTGAGATGAAAATTAATTAAACTATTTTTGATAATAATTGAACAATTTTTGTCACAATGAATTTTATTCAAAGCGTGTTTCACTACACCGTAACTTCTTCAGTTGAAATGTTATTGACTACATATTTTTATTATCTACCTATTTACCTAGAATTAGTAATAAAATTCTGTAATTTGTATAAAATGCATTGTAAAGTAGTTTAAAGTACAAGTGACACGCGTCTTGAAAAATTGCATATAGAGTAGTAATAATAGTAATAAACTTTACTTTAAAAAAAATTAAATATTTATAATTTTTGTAGTCGCTTGATTGAACAAAAACAAAAAACAATTTTAAATTATATATTTCGATAAGTTGTTGTGACTTTCTTCCCGTCAAAAGTTTCTTGTTTCTATGAAAATATCTCCAAAGCACTTTTTACGTAAAATTCAATGGTGTAAAAAACTTATTTTTTCAAATGAGATATAAATAGATATTGATGGAAAACTATTTTTTTAATGAAACACCCTGTATATTCCTGCATATTTCAATAGAGCTTAAAATTATCTTTCAAAAATGTAGCACACTTGATGTTTTGCTAGTCATCTTTGAAATACAGTATCAGTGTCGGGTAATCTGTTCCAGATTTCAAAATTTCTTCTTCGTAGTTATAGACAACTACTGATCTTTATTCGACAAATCCAAATGCTTTTCTGCAAATCTACCAATGGTATCTTTAATAATATATTCTTTATTTCATATAAACATTTATATATACAACATACAACATACATATATACAGAACAGATTTTAAACAGATATATATGGTATATACAAACATTGAAAGAAAAGACGTCAAATAAAAACAATAATTTTAGTGATTTGCTTCAAAATACGTTTTCATGAATCACGTTGATAATTTTGTGTTTTTTGTGTGTTTCTTTGCTCTGCTGGGCCTCGTTTGTTCCTTCTCTATAAAAAATCTCCGCCTAGTTGATTCAGAAAGTCTTTATGCTTAGTGAAATCGTTTTTTCTAATACCTACTCCGCTTTGCCAGAATGTGGTTTCTACATTTCTTCTTTTTTCGATAGTGGTACTCAGGGCCGTAGCGAAAAGAAAAACCGGGGAAGGGGGAGGAAATCCAAATTTTTTCAACCCTACTAGCAAAATTTCCCAACTTTCGAAAAAATGAAAGCCGAGGGATCAGTTACTACTATAATATATTAATTTTCTTACTTAGCTATCCAAAGATTGACTGAATGCTTATGCTCGTTAGGGTATGCACAAACATAAATAAATTCTGCTAATTATAAAAATAATAATGGGAATTATACTACTTTGGAAAAGGTCCTTGGTCTTACACCATATCCACAATGTATAGGAATATTCAATACGAATGAAAAGAAACAGCACTTAAATAATATTATGCTTATTGTTTTCTACTATTATTTTTTCTATCTTCACGGCTCAAAATTTCCCAACTATTCTAAGTCGGAAAAACAGCGAAAATTGGGAATTTTGTAAAATTGTCACTTCAAAATTTGTGGACTGTTCTCTTACTTGGGAGAAATTGAACTTTTTTTAAGTTTTCAAAGTATGGGATCTTCAAGTTATGCATGTTGGGAAATCCCAACCTTCTCCTGGTTCTTTCCCTTTTCTTATTACCTCCCCCTTTCCTTTCTCTCATTTTTAATTTTTATTCGTTTTTTTTACTATTATTTTTTTCTATCTTCACGCCCCAAAATTTCCCAACTTTTTTCCAAGTCGAAGAAGCAGGGGGGGAGGCTCCCTCCCATGGCGACGGCCCTGGTGGTACTGTCACTACTGGTCCTGAGAACTCGGAAATATCCATCACTAGGACCTGTGCCAATATTCTTTTTGTATACTCTATTTTGTTTGTTTTGTTTTTGATATAATATAACTTGACTTGACTTCCACGAAATTGTCATTGTTGTTGTTTGGATTATCATAGGTGTTATATTAGAAAACATAACATAGGTTATCGGTTCACTGTTTGAAATGTTATTGTTTACAATTGTTTTGGCGGCAATTTGTCGATTAGTTGTAATTGCCTAAGGATCCTTAGACAATGGTTAAGTTTATATTATTCCTGCTTTCTGTAACTGGTTTGCCTTCATTTGATCATAGTATAATCTTATTATTTTTATACTATGATTAGATGTTCCTGGTCTAGCGTTTGAATTGTTTATGTGTATGTATGACACTAATTCTTTCAAATACCTGATTTCTAGCAGCAGCATTTCTTTTATGCTCACGTTGAATTGTTTTTGATCTTGTATGTTGTCGGTTTTTTTGTAGCATATAACTTTATTTTCCGATAATACCTTCAATTGTTGGTTCCTTTTCGCGCAACTTTTATGGGTAGGTTAATCGCGAAACAATTTATACAAACTTTTACTCCACATTTTTTGTTTTCACAGCACTTCATAAAGTGTTCAATTTTAACTCGTCATTTGCATCTATTGAAAATCCTTCAACTTCAAAAAGTATTGTAATAATAAACTACATCAAAATACTTAATTATTTTGTCTATTGTAGGCTTGTAAACTGGTTGAATCTTTCACTAAAATGTTAATGAGTTTATTATATTCGTGTACTGAAGGTCACAAGGTCAATCTTTTCGAAATAATTTTATTTGAATTATACATTTTTTTCACCTTTGAAGATGCGTGTCACCAATCATTCGCCATCACTGGTCTAGTAGGTACTTTGCCAATGTAAGTAGAACGCAACACAAATAATAGTAATGATGGTAATAAATAAACAATTTCCACTCTATATGCAATTTTTCAAGACGCGTGTCACTTGTACTTTAAACTTTACTTTAAAAGAAATTAAATATTTATAATTTCTGTAGTCGCTTGATTGAACAAAAACAAAAAACAATTTTAATTTTTTTTCAGTCTACTATTGTGATGTGTGACATGCCACGAAAATTATGTTTCGATTTTTAAAATTTTGACATACTGAGCTCAAAAGATTCGCCATCATTGTAGAATTGTGACAAACAAAAAATATGTACCTATAAAATTCTGCTGCATCGTGGTACCACTTGACGGAATAGAGTTTGTCACCCTCAGAATCGAAAAAGCATTTCAGGATAGCATCGTGTCCTTGAATTACGGCGGTAGGCACTTCGATGCGGACTTCTTTCAGGCCGAGGCAGTCTTAAAAAAAAGAAAATGGCTACAATCCAAATACATTCACATTCTGTAGATTCAGTCCAACATTAAAATTGAAAATTAAGTTATTTTCGGTAATCCTGTCAAGATCGTCTTCGTTGAGTAGCTGGGTTTATTTGGTCGTGTGTGAATAGGTGTGAGCCACAATGAACCCTTGCGGGTTGCGGTGGAGGTTCGAATAGACCCACTCACTTTGGACCTAACCTAACATAAATCCTAAATATTTGAATTCAGTAATAAGCTCAATTTTGTCATTTTCTATTTTTATTTCAATTTGATTTAAATCTAATTCTCTGTACTTAAACAGTTTAAAGTATACTCATAAAAATGGACCATACTTTTGAAACAACTTAATATTGAAAAAAATTATCGAAACTTCAACACAAGATTTAATATGTCTGTTTTTTTATATTTTTGGTCTACAACCTAGCAATTTCCCAACAACGCTTGAAAGGTAAGGTCGTCAACTACTAGAAAACAACTATAATATCAAACGTAAGTTCTGTTTTCTGCTAGTTTTTCCAATAACGTTTTAAATGAGTCATGAATTTTCAGTTATCTCAAAGGGAAATACACATTATTTGAGTACTTATATTACTACCAAGAGATTCAATATAAACAAAACAATTAAGAAAAAAACGTTTTGGCTTTCTACTTCTCCATCTTCAAATAATAAAAAAATGTGGAGAACTTTCGAAGAAAAGAAGAAATTATCAACTTCAAAATAAACTCTTTGCGAAAAGGTATACATTATGCACAGAAGTTTCAGATACAAACTGGGAAAAAACAACTGCTTTCACATGGACATTGAATTACCCAAAGTGAAAAGTACTTTCGAAACAAACGACTTTCATATGAACATTGAATCACAATTTCCATGATGTTTGTACTTTTTACTTCTAACATTCGTTATGTAATTGAAACAGATATTCATTTCCGCCTTTCTTCGGAAATGTCTCGCATTTTTTATTGTTTGAAGATTCCAAAACGCTTTTTCCCAAAAACTGATCTCCTGTAGAATTCAGTATTCATATAAAAGTATTTGTTTCGATGGAATTTTTCTTTCGTGTAATTCAAAGTTTACGTGAAAGTAGCTGTTTCAGCAGGGCTTTTGCTTCCAGTTTGTGTCTGAAAGTTACTTCTTTGCATGATTTGAATTAATCACTCCTAAAAATATACCCCTTCCAATTCAAAATCAATGTTCATGTGAAAGTAGTCGATTTGAAGGAGCTTTTTCTTCCCGTTTGTATGTGAAATAAACTTGTGTGCATGATCAACACAGTTTTGGATAGTTTATTCTGAAATTTATTTTGTAGATGGATAGAAAGCTAAAAGACTTTTTCTCAAAAAGTATTCTCTCCTAAAATCTCATTTCAGAGGCTGTTTTGTGAGCATGAATAATAAAAATTCTTCTACAATATGAGAATTAGGTACTAATAGAAAGACTTCATATTTTTTTAGATTAGTGCCAAGAAAATATATACTTTTTAGATTATTGCCAGAAAATTTATATGTACTTCATATGCAAAATCACACAGAAAATGGTAGAGTCAAACATGGAATACTAAGTGGCGGAATGCCAAACTTACTAGATAAATGGGTCACACTGTTGCAGAGACAAAGTTCTGAATGTTCCTATCAATAGGAAACATATTAAATTCAGGAACAACTCATATTTCATGCCCACAACGATACCCTATTAGCAGATCACTGAATACAGGGCGATTGGACTACTTTATCTTTTACGGTATTGTATTCATGTCTATCGTAAATATGAACTGGGTGTATTAGAAGGGTTATTAACGATTTATTTATAGTTTTCTGAGTGTACCACTCAAGATTCTAATGATGGTTGTGAAAGGTATTAGCTTGAAAACGATATCAGTTAACAGTTTATAAAGCTACATCACAGAAAAAGATGCCAGTTGAATGTTATTCAGAAACAGAACTTGGATGGAAAATCGCCTTCGAAGAATTCATCTAAAAATTATACTGCAAATGATAACTATAAATCTGTGGTGTATTACATATATTCATCTATTTGGGACACTCGTTATATTATTTTTCAAAAAGTTATCAAGTTGTCAAAGAAATGTCAATTGAAAGAACACAAAAAAGAACGTCATATATTCATTTATAAAGTGTTATTAATACGTAAGTCATTCACAGAAAAATATATCACCAAAAACAATTCAAGAGATAATAACGGAGTAGAGAATTGAAGAAATCCACTGAATCATTTGTTTTTCTACCTCAATTTATTTTGTTTCTCAATGAAATGAACTGAAGCTATTTGATATAGAAAATATTTGTATAGTTTAGTTCGTCATAACATTCCTTTTATACAGTTTGAGCCACATTCATCCAAGATATTAGAAATCGAATTAAAATACATTATAAATTAAACTTGAAACTAATTTTCTAAATGCAATTTTTTAAAAAAATCCAGCTGCATGAGATAATTTTGATTTCCTGCCTTAGTTTTGGAAATTGATCACTGTTGTGAGACCTTACATAAAATTTCTTAGTTTTGACAATGTTTCATTACAGATACATTTTCTTTAGAGTAGCACTGTGATGACTGTTTGCTCTTCTATAAAATTTCGAAATCCAAACAGGGCTATTGAGTTTCATAGTCGATAGTTTCGTATTCGTACAACCTACTTTCATAAAATATCTTTTTTGAAAAGATAGTCTGTGTTGAATGGAAGAACATTTCAGTGTGAGTCTCATTTCCAAATGAAATGAACTCCGTCCTTTTCTCGTGTTTATTAGTTCATAGTCACAAATATGAAGTGCACAATTATTTATGAGGCGATTGTTATTATCATTGCATTTAAAAAATTATATAAAAATTACAACAATGAGGACACTACTGATAACACTGTGGCCTTTTTCGCTTTAATTATGTTATTCATTTAGACAGAGACAAATACTTAGATTTAGCATCATATATGAACATGAAAAAAAAACCACACTGAATGATGATGTCAAAAGCGACGAAGTTTTATGTAGATTGAGTTGAGTCTTATTTTGCCACTGCGTCGCAATTATCAAAAAATGGGCTAAAACTTGTATTAAGAAAAATTTATTTGTAACTTTTTTCGATATTTTGAAAAATAAACTCATTTTTGTAATTTTTTTGGGATGAATTACAAGTTGACAAAAAGCAGAAATTGATGCCCAAGTCGAATTTCGAATTGAAAACCGGTCTGCAAGAGTGCTCGTTCCAAAATTGAAGGTCGAGTCTTTCAGTTGTATTGTCAATTGCATATGCAAGAAATTTTCTGTGAAGATTCCTGCACTGACGCCTGTCGGATATAATCCAACACCCTTCGTGGTATTAGCCAGGGGAGTAGTTGTTTTCTGATGGCGTCAGTCCGTTCAACCTACTGTGTAGGTATATTCGAGACTGGCTTGAACGTTTGAAGTTCATTTCTTTAGATTTGTTTACTGTCAGTCTTCAAGCATAGCACACTGACTAATAAGAAAAATCCTAAAAGTTGTCTCAAAACCTACTTAAGGTGGGGCATATGCGACTATTGAAATCTAAAGTCTAAGGTCACGAAAATCTATTTTTTGCAAATATCTCGTTTCCTATGGGTTTTTCGCTATTTGTATTTATTGTCAATATTGTAGGGGATTAAATTCCCTACAATTTGTGTCAAAAAAATGTGTATTCGTTGATTTGTTTTCGAGATAGAAGGAAAAGAACGGGCGGTTAGAGCATCATTTAAGGTCAATCGGTTGTCCCGGTCAAAAACACGCCATTCAAAGTTTATTAATTTTTGATAAATACATAATTATTCATAATTTTCATTTCTGCGCTAAAAAAATTTTCAAAAGGATTTGAGAAACTGCCGAATTTGGATCAACTTGCAGCAGCATTTGAAGATGAAAACTGTCCGGTTCAAAGATTATTTGAAAATGGAATTCCAATCCAAATGCTCCAAAATTTGTCTACAAAACCTGTGCAGTTATCAAATATCCCCCAGCAAGTGCAGCAGCTCACCAACATTTCAATCGTGTCTATTATTGTTATTAGGGAATGATTTGGAACCCCAGAAATGGGGTTGGACAATGAGTAACGAATTCCTGGAACCTATCATGACCATTTTGGCACCTGCTCCAGAGAGGGATTGCTCAACACAATATTCTGCAACTGCAAGAGTCGTTGAAGTTAGCGATGCATGTGGATGCATATTGGGGTTGCAGTGCTCTTTAGCTTGTGGCCAGTGTAATGGGCAAGCTTGTCACAATGCTTCACCATATCAGAACGATGTCAATAAAGACAGAATCTGTAATCACGAAATCATGGGAGATCTGGAGACATGTCGTTGAAGACGACAAAAAAGAGGACTTTGAAGTACTACAGCTGTCGGAAGACGACGATGAAGAAGAAGATAATTAAAAATATAAGTTGTGGTTCCTGTAGTTTTTATTCATTTTTTTAAATTTCAACAAACTCTTACAAAGATTCAAAATTGATGAACACTTCAATCTAGCAGATCACTATTATAATCTTCATGCAATCATTGTTCACTGTGGTTCTGGCGTTGAATCTGGTCATTATTACGCCTTGGCCAAAGACGAAACGGACTGGTTTAAGTTTGACGATAGTCATGTCACTAAGTGTTCTGGCGATGTATTGAATTTATTGGAGCCTCTGGAGACAGCCTACATTTTTTTTTATGAGAGAGATGACATTGGCAGATCAAGATCTTCAGATGATGTGGTGCTGCAGGTTTTTCCGGGTTTTCTTGCAGTTGAAAAAGCAAATGCGCCACTGGAATCAATGAAGTCGCCCCGGAGCGCCAATTAATTTTTGTTGTTTGTTTTATAATTTCATGATACGTATTTTGGAAGTTTATCATTAGGTATATTTAATTTTCACAATCATGAATGCATGGAATATTTTTTAATCAAAACATTAATTAGGAATTCCTTTTTTTATTTATTTAAGAAGATATTAATATAAATTACATTAGAATTGAAATATAATTCAAGTATTTTCCTCCACAATTCCAAAACTTCACGGGCAGGTAAGTGTTATTAAATAAATTGTTACTCAATTAAAAATAGATATTTGTGTAAAATAATTATTAATATATGATCTGTTCTGTTAAAATCTGTTTTTTCCGTTAACCAGCTGTCGCACCCCTACGAACGACAACCCTCAGAAGTCGAAGCTTGGGCGAGCTAAGGATTAACGAGGTCTTACCTTTTAACGTGTGATTCCTAATACGGATGATGATGTAATAATTAATAAGAAATGAAAATTATTAATAAGTATTTGATTATCAATAATTAATAAACTGTGTGTATGGCGTGTTTCTGACCCGAAACCTACCGATTGACCTTAAATGATGCTCTAACCGCGCGCTCTTCGCCCAATATTGATGAAAACCTCATAGAAAACAACATATTTGCAAAAAATGTACAAAAACTCTATTTTTGTGACCTTTCACCTTAGATTTTAATAGTCGCGTACACTCTACCGTGTGTAGGTTTTGAGATAACTTTCAGGATATCAAAAAAAAGTTTATACGAGTTTATAACTGAGTTTCTCACATTCCGAGGTGAACTTACTAAGATGACTGGACTATATATTTATATTGTTTTTGTTTGTGGAATTCAAGGTTTGTTTTCTCGTACAAGCTTATAAAAAATAATTTTCATAATTATAAAGAACTATTATTCAAATGCTAACTTTCGTATGTTGACGTAAAATCATTGAAATTTTATCAAAAATATTTTTGTGAAATGGACGTGTCGTACATTTTTTATATCAAAAAAGATGAATAAACCCCCACTTGTAACTTCGAAAACAATAACAATTTTGAATTGACAATGAAGATACCTATTCAATGATGTAACAGAAGCTCATACACTCATTTAAAAATTTATGGGTTGCAATTCTTCCTCCAAGAGATGAAATTTTTAGATAACATAATATATAAAATTTTTTTACTAACATTTTTTATAAATATGCACAATGATTTAAATAAATAATCTATTCAGTTTGACTATTTTACACTGTATGTATAGAAATATATGAAATTACTTTGTTTTTGCTCTCACAGAACTCTTTGATTTTAGTCGAGTCAGATTTTTTTGCCAAAAATGTATCTCACTTGTACCATCTAGTTTGATTGTTTGGTTCTTAGGTACACTTTTTGATCGCGTCAGTGTTCTGACCAAATATATAATCAAAAAACAATTTCCATCACAAAATAATGGAAAAATGTATAACTTAATTCAAATGAATACTCCTCTAAATTCGTAGAATATTCACCTCTTTTCATCCATGAAAAAGTGATTCTTTTGTGTCACACGTGACACATCCCTACGTACGCCCTGAATCAGAACAACACCACCATAATATATTTCCGCGACTTACCTCTACATAAAGCACAAATAGCGAAAATGCCAACAAGAAAGCATTTTCCACCAGATTTCATCTTAGAATTCGCGTCACGTACAACATTAACTTGAGTGGATGGAATTGAAGGCACGGATTGGGGTTATTGAGTTTTTCAGTCTCAATTCTCCTGGACGCACAAACAACTAGGGTGGAAACGTTGCGATTATTGAAAAGTGGAAAATCCTGGCATTCCAGGATGTGGATTATTACATTTGGCGGATGCAACTGCGCACAGCATCCAATTCGATTTTATACAATTGAATCAATCTCGGAGGATCATCTTCGATATCCAGGGGTGGTTTCAGTAACGACCGTTGTGATTTATTTGAGAACACCGAGTGAGCTATGAAGATAGTGTGTCATCCGTTATATTTGGATTGGTGTAAAAGGGGATTGTTTTTGGCAATGGCGGGTCTGCGTGGGATGTTTACTCACTTCTTTTATCTCATGTTATATATCGTGTCACCTTCAAATGTTTTTTAGAGGAACTCAAGACAAACATTTTGCGGATAAATTATTCCATGAATAAAATCTTACGTATTCTATAATAAATATATTTTCGGTTTAAAGAAGAAAGTAATACAAATCATGAAACAACAAAAATTAATTGGTGCTCCGGGGCAACATCATTGATTCCAGTGGCGCATTTACTTTTTCAGCTGCAGGAAGAAATCAAAAGAAAGTTCAACTGATTCTCGTATAGTTTAAATAATGTATGAAATATTCATCAGAATATTGATGATAATGAAGTAAAGAGAATCGAAACTTTCTTGTTTTTTACCACTTTTATTTGTAACTAACGTTATTGCAGTTTCGTCCTATAAGGACATTTTCAAACTTATATATTAATGTACTTTAACATTATTGTATAATGTACTATAATACATTAAAGTATACATAATGCATTAATGTATAATACAGTTATACATTAATGTATACATTCAAACTTATACGTTAATGTATCAATACATTGATGTATACATAATACAATATTGTTTAATATACTTATACTTTAATATACTAATGTATACATTTGAAAATGTCCTTATAGGACGAAACTGCAGTAGTTACAAATGAAAGTGGTAAAAACATAGAAAGTTTCAATTTTTTTTTTCTTCATTATGATTTCCTACCACGTAATAACTACATCCATCAATATATTGATAATAATTTAATAGTTCATAGCACAAGATATTTTTTAGATTTTTTTAAAATTCATTTAGCTGAAATTTTTCAGAGAATTTGGGATATTTTTACATAATTTAAAACCACTTCAATGAATCGATTATTCTTATTCACTAATATTTGATGTAATATTCAAAATCCTTAGATTTTTTATTGCATTGTTGAATATTGATTATTATTCGTTTCGAAAATCTGATATCAGTGTTTCAATTTGTTTTTTGCCACATGAATAAAGCAAAGTTTGAGTTGTATACCACTGATATGTCTAATTTTAGTTTGTATTTGTTCATAAACACATTTCACTAATTTACTAATGAATGAATCATGAATGAATTAACAAATGAATGAAATAGTAGTATAGTAATAGTATTGAAATAGTAATAGTATACATGAGTCAAATATCTGAAATGTACAGAGTGGACCAAATTGGACACTTTTAAAGGAAACTCCTGTTTTCAAACTAGATAGATGAAAACTGATGTTTGTGTCTGAGGGTCAAATTTCATAGCAAATTCAATGGTGAAAACCACAGATCGATATCTATCATGTTTTTCGAAAACGTACATTTTTGAAAGGTTACTGTAACTTTTTTCTTGTATTTCCATAGCACTTTTTTATGTAGAATTCAATGGTGTGAAAAACTTATTTTTTCAAATGAGATATCAATAGTTATTGATGGAAAACTATTTGTTTTCAATGAGACACTCTGTATATTCCTGCATATTTCAATAGAGCTTAAAATTACCTTTCCAAAAATGTAGAACACTTGATGTTTTACTAGAGTCATCTTTGAAATACAGACCTGTTAGGATTTTTCATGTAGACTTTGAAACGCACACTTTGATCAAGTAGGCTTTGGACGACGTGGCGATAAAACAGAAATAAATTGTTCATTAGTAGTAGTTATCAAATGTTAATTAAAACGCATAGTTTTAATAAAACTGATAACCATTTATACTATATTTACTACTTATAAATGAAACTTCAACAATAATAATGATAAAAAACAATGAATTATATTTCTTCTGAGAATGTGTTCAAAATGTCTACCAGCTCCTCTTACACACAGGCGGCACCTCTTCTGAACGTTTTTTTTGTCGAATTAATAAGTTCAATAGGAGTGAGAGAAGCAAAACTTTACATTACTGCCGCTTCCAATTCGTAACTAGAATTGGTCGGCAATTTAAAAATAAGATGTTTCAACCTTCCCCAGAGGTAAAAGTCCGTAGGCGTTAGGTCCGGCGACCTGGCCGGCCAAGAGTTGGGCTATCCAATTATTACCAACATTTGCTGCCAAAAAATTGATGACAATTGCAGTGTTGTGAGCCGAAACCCTGTCTTGTTGAAAATATACTCAGAAACGATGATAGATATCGATATGCGGTTTTCACCATTAGGTTTGTCGTAAAATTTGACCCTCAGACACAGCTATCATTTTTCATCTATCTAGTTTGAAAACAATGGTTTCCCTTTGAAAGTGTCTAATTTGCCCCATCCTGTACATGTATGAATATTATGATCATCTGAAATGAATAAATTGTACCGAAGGACTTTTAGGTGTTTTGTAAACTTTTGAAGTCTTTCAAGAATATTTTGAATACACTGTGAACTGATCCAACTGAGGATGCTACTATGTAGAGAAACGCGTATTGGAAATAAAGTATATATTGTGAAGCTTTGCAGTTATTACCATGAATACTTTGAAAAATAGAGAAATAATTGGAGTATCGCTTCGAGCGGTACCCATAGAAAGACAGGTGGGTATCCGCGATACCACTGAATATTCTTTCCCACGAAAGTTACCAATACTGGGGGGGGGAGTTGATAATGGTTCTCGTCGCCGTCTTTCCAAAGCATCCAAAAGTTTAGTGCAACGTACTAGTTTTAATAATTTGAAACAATGTTCATTAAGCATATGGCGCTGGCTTCAGAAAAGCCAGCGACACACTAGCATTAAACCTTTCTTCTCTATAAAACCTGATATGCGTTCTTTGAAACGAAGTTCAATGGACCGTCTGAGAAAATTGCTGCTCATTGTCCTCGTAGCTTATTTTATGAATATCAGACTTTCAATTACTATCATCTTAACTAGAGTTGCCTAACATATAGGCAAGGTAGGAAACGTACATATGCTCAAGATCACAATTTAAAAATGAGCAGGAGACCGCTGCAAATGTATGAGTTTCTGTCCCGTGTGAGGAGGTAGGTTTATTGAGTAGAAGGACCGGAAGTGCTAGAAAAGTGACATGATTTGCATGCACACATAAAAACTGAATCACTGATGACTGGAAGAGAACCCTATTTTCTGATGAAACAAGAATAAACCTGTTAAAGTTCAGATGGGCGGCAATGTGTATATAGATGACCGGTCCACTCCTTGACTCGTTGGTCGTGCATCTAAAATGTTTTGAGTGGTAATTATTTCAATGGCCGTTCACAGT
Organism: Leptinotarsa decemlineata; assembly: GCF_025532065.1. Classification (NCBI taxonomy): domain Eukaryota; kingdom Metazoa; phylum Arthropoda; class Insecta; order Coleoptera; family Chrysomelidae; genus Leptinotarsa; species Leptinotarsa decemlineata. The sequence goes on from NW_027412578.1 coordinate 4,830,202, forward strand.
TAGTCATTGTTTACCCAGAGCAATTAATGCTAATACTACATATATAAGGTGCCCCTGAAGAATATCATCTAGGAGTTGGTAATGCTCATGTTCTGTTTATTGATTACGATTTTGCGTTACCGCATTCGACAAGATTTGGCACGGAGTAAATGAACTGGCCAGCACGAAACCCGGATCTGAATCCTATTGAGTATATATGAGACCTTATTAGGAGAACAGTTAGAAATTTGCCGGTTATACGGAACCTACGAATAGCTGGATCATGTTGTTTCAGCATGAGTGAATAAATATTTCCCAACATTTTATTGAAAACTGCATTAGAGGTTTACCACGCCGGATTCAGACTGTTATCTGAGCCACAGAATCATCTCATATTACTTTGTTCTCTTTGTCAACTAGGTAGGGCACATTTTTTAGTTAGTCTAGAAAAATAAAAGTTTCGAATTAAGTGATGTGTGATAATTTTGAACATAATCAGTGTATTTATTTTTATGAAAATATCTCAATATCTTTATTGCGAACTTCTCGAGAGTTCATTCAATGAAACTGGTAAAAATCAAGGGTTTCAAACATAGCTGCGATTATCAATAACGGGAATTCCCCTTCAAAAAAAGTAGGAACGTCTTTGGTTCAGCAAGCACCAAAAACATAAACGGGGACTTACTTGAATTAAATTTCCATATAAACAGAAGAATATAAAGTGGTGCATTTATTATAATATGGAATACTAGATCGATGTTGAATATTTAAAGAGAACAGAAAATGTGTCGTAGAATATCAAAAGTACCAATGGTTTATTTGAATTTATCCGAACTATGCTAAAAGAGAATAACGCAAAAGAAATTATTTATTTTGAGAACGATTTTGTAATTTCAAAAGTCGAAATTTTGAGATTTAAGTGGAAATTTCGAGTTTAAAAGTCGTAATTTCCAAGAAACAAATTATAAAAATATGCGACCCTTTTGCGCTTCCATAAAATTTCGACTGTAATCTCGAAATTTCGATTTTAATCTCAAAAATTTCAAGTTTAAAGTCGGAATTTTCGAGAAGCAATTTCACCTAATTTTGAAATATCGATTTTAATCTCAAAATTCCACGTTTGAAGTCATTTCCAAGAAAGAAATTATAAAAATATGTGGCCCTTCTGGGCTTCCGTTAAATTTCGACTTTAATCTTGAAATTTCGATTTTAATCTCAAAATTTCTCGTTCATAGTCAGAATTTCTAAGAAAAAATAGAAATATGTGGCCCTTCTACGCTTACGTAAAATTTCGACTTTTATTCCAAAATTTCGATTTTAATCACAAAATTCCGCGTTTAAAATCGTAATTTCCAAGAAACAAATAATAAAAATATGTGGCCCTTCTGGGCTTCCGTAAAACTTCGACTTTAATCTCAAAATTTCGATTTCAATCTCAAAATTCCGCGTTTATAGTAGAGTATGAATTTATAAGAAACAAATAATAAAAATATGTGGCCTTCTATACTTACGTAAAATTTCGACTTTTATCTCGAAATTTCGATTTTAATCTGAAAATCCCGAGTTCAAAGTCGGAATTTATAAGAAACAAATAGAAATGTGGCCCTTCTGCTCTTTCGTACATCTTTGAAGAAAACATATTTTGCTTTTTTTAACTTTCAAAGAAATTTTTTTGGATATATATTAAGGCCTAAGCTCAGTATCGAAACAAATAGAATAGTCATCAAGCAAAATCGTTACATTAAACTCATTTTAGATATTAAATATGAAGATTCCTGTAAGAAACCTTTCCGGAATACACATTACCGTGTATTCATCTTTACAAAATACAAAATTATGTTCATACAAATTCCCATTTGCCAAGTGAAAATGTGGAAGATTATTCTCATATCAAAAGACAGAGAACCGACTTCACTAGAAAAAAACATTTCCTATTAGCTCCTCAAGTTGGACGGTACCTGTCGTCTGCACAAATTGAGAGTTGCCAGAAACTTAAAACACCTTTATGTCACACCAATTTGTGAGCTGCTTCTCAACAACGATAGATTTTCAATCAAAATTCAAACTAATTGAATACAATAACGAAAGTGAGAAACATTTTTTAATGCGTTTTCATTATTTTCATTATCATATAATGGTATTTCTCTCATTCAGGATATCCATCACAAGTGAATCTCATTTTATTGTATTCCTGTTACAAGTCATATAAAAAGTATAGTACTCTACTCGTGAAAAAGAACAATCACTCGCTTGCATGATTTACGACGCTCGCCTTCTGTTTGCGTCTTCATACTTCATACTCACGTGTAATGACATTTATCGCTCTTTGAAAAATATACTATCAATTTCACCATCACAGAACATCTGAAGTGAAACAAAACAAACAAATTCAGGAAAACTCGAAACACATTCTTCTAACAAGACGTTTTTACATTTTTTGGGAAACATATTTTGGGAAATGTAACGTGTGATTTACAATTTCTGTGTAGAAAATTTGGAATGAAAACGTATTTAAAAACGCTCTTTAATGTGAGAACTTGAACCTCATATCTACTCAAATTATTAAAAAAACTTTTCCCATATATTATGAAAAAGAAAAACCACTTCAGTAAAGTCCTGAGACCTTGCAGGACACAAAACCACTCTCAATTTTCTGTTTTTTACGTTATGGTTAGGGCAAATTATAAAATTTGGACAGAAATATTACTGGAACTCTGTCATCCATTTTCATTTACTATAATGTGTAGTAATCCTGTGAATGATAACTGTTTCAATTCCATTTGGCAAAAAGTGTTGATAAATCATTGTTCATATGAAAGTAGTTGTTCCAATTTGTGTTTGAACATTATTTTTTATAAAAACATCTTTGTGTGGAAATTATCTTGAAATTAATTCCTTTCTTCCATCTTTTGGAAGATTCCATTTTTTTTTTTATTTCAAGATGGAGAAGTAGAAAGCCGAAACCTTTCCCAAAAATTCATCTCTCCCGAAAACATAGCCCATTCATTTGTTTTGGGAATCATCTCTGGTTTTTTACTCAAATCCTTGAACGATATGAAATTTAATTTTTTTCATAAGCAAACATTTCTGGTCAATTTACTAACTGATCGCATTACTAATCAGATTCAAAAACCTCTTACATTATTGCAATTGCATTATTAACAAATTTCAAACTTAAACTTATTTTACAAAAAAATTCAGTCATCTGATAATTGAACTACTATTTGAAGCAATCACATACGTCAAGCAATTTATTAATTAAATTACTCAATAAAATCCAATGTAAATCAAAATTTTCTCACAATCCCCACCCTCAGATAGTTTTCCTTCAGTGCTAGTGTAGTCTTTATGAAAAAAAAACTAAAATTTAAGTTTGCCAATAGAGCAGAGTAACCATTCAAAACAAATTTGGCACTTACTTCACAAATGACAGGCATTACACAACAGTTTTGTAAACTGAATTTAGCAATTATTTACATATACATTCATTATTTTCGATAGAGGGATCCTCATATTTTCATTCATTTATGTAATGAAATTGTTTTATACAGGCAGTTTTTTTCAGGTGCTATTTTGGAAACGGTAGGTCGGTTAAATTAGACGAAAGTTTTCTATTTTGGGGAACTTAAGTATCTTTTCAGATTCAGAATGTCAGTGGTTGTTTTTGAGATATTTGCCAAAAACTAGAACTGTTAAGTATCGTTTTTTGGCTCTACCGCCTCCATTTCGAGTGATGTAACAAAAAAGGAAGGGGAACTTTCAATACTGTTTCATATTCGTTACAATCTAATGAAAACCAATTTGCAATGCGACGTTTCGTTCATTAGATTTCATCATCAACTTCATTTATTAAATGTATACCTCTAGTTATTTTCATCAACTTTTGTAGCCACTATAATAAATTTATCTATGTATTACAATACAGGTTCATATTTAAAAAAAATAATAGTTGACGAGATCTAATGAATGAAATGGAGGAGATTAACTTAGAATGATTCAAACGACTACATCATGAAAACTGAACATTTTCTCAACTCTGAAAGTAGAATTGAAATATTTTATTAAATTTTGTCTTTTTGAAAAACCAATCTGAGCACATGATCAAATCATTGAATCCCGAATTGTTTCATTAAAAAAATCTGAAATGATGCCACAACTACTGTTGAGAAGAGGTTGCTATATCAAACTTCATGTTTCAAGAGTACTTTTAATCGATTCCTAAATCCAGCCGGAGTTCAAAGACCCACTTTTTTGCTCACATTAAAGATTTATAAAATGAAAACAATTTATTATCCTTAAAAATAATTGATAACAGCTCTGATTGTAAACTGGGAAGAATACATACATATAAAAAAAACAGCCTAATTTAATATTTAAAAAGGACTAAGGTTTCTGTATAATGAAATGTCAAACTGTACAATAGGTGTGTTTACTGATCATTTTCCTAGAAAACACATGAAAAAAACTCTTGATAAATACATGCCAACCTTTTCTTCATGAAAGTAAGCCCAAATTCTCTATCAAAAAATTATAATTGGTCACATATTCATAAAGAGTATACACAAATAAAAAGTCCTATTGAAAAGTTTAGGTATATGAGGTTACAAGATGTTATTGTAACAAACTGTGGAATTGATGGTGAATTGGTGCCAACGAGAGGCAGTAACTTAGAAGGCAAACAACAACAAGAATGCCATCATAAGACAGAACAGTCCCATAGCCTCAGACAAGGCGAAACCCAAGATAGCATATGAGAAAAGCTGTTGTTTCAGACTGGGGTTTCTGGCGTAACCAATGATGAGGGAACCGAATACTGTTCCAATTCCAGCTCCTAGAAACAAAACAAATATTAAATTTGCTACATCCTATCAAGATAAAAATAATGCAAATGGAAATAGAACAGCCTAGTTTCAATATTATTATTACTCTGTTCTACTTCCTTCACCTAAAAAAAAAATTATATATAAAACTGAACCTACCAAGCCCGAGAAAATATATTATAAATTTGCATGGATCCTCTTTCTCTTGATATTCTCAAACCAAAGAGCATACTTGATGTTCACCAATTTCAATAATTTTTCAAAATAATGTTCAAACCAGTAAAAATAATTTTATTTCAAATTCAATGGGAAATTGCATATATTTCTATGGTATTTATTTCTTAAATCTAAAAGGCAAATAACATCAAGAAAGCTATCATAATGCAAAATAAACCCATCGCTTCTGATAGGGCAAATCCAAGAATTGCATAAGAAAATAGCTGCTGTTTCAAAGAAGGGTTTCTAGCATATCCGATTATCAAACAGCCAAAAACTGCACCGATACCAACACCTGAAATTATCATTCTAATTTAAAATTTGCAAAATATGTAAAATTTTGACCATCGAACTCTAATGAAAAAGTCAAAAAGCAGGCAACTGGACTGGAATTTTGATACTATCGATTTAAATTATTTTCATAAATACATTTATATGGAAAATATGTAAAATGTGCTGCAGTAGCTGATGAATAGCTGATGTTCGTTTTCAGGACCAACTTAATTGGTTCAAGATGTCAAAAAAAATTATCTGAACACAACACTGGATTCAAGTAGTTTTCAAATGGTTCATGTCAAAATGCGTTCATCAATAAAAAAGTTATAGGTTATAGACCTTTCATCAAAATTCTGACTTGGAATCATCAGGTTTTGCTTCAACACTGTCTAGAATTTCATAGAAATCAATTCATGATTGAATAAGTTATAAGTGAAGAAGAGTTGAATGATGGACAACAATTATTGCATCAAAATTTCTTCACTTATAATTTTTTCAACAATAAACAGATTTCAATGAAATTCTGAACATTGATGAGCCAAAAACCTACTGAATCCAGTGGAGTAGTCAGAATTATGATGATGAAAGTTCTAAAATTCATTTGGTGGGATAATTGAATGACATTTTTCAAATTTCATTCCCTTAAACTTTTTCAATGACCTTTTGACCTAATTTTGACATTTCAAAATTACCCAAATCCAGTGGTGTCGTCAGATTAAACAAAATCAGTAAATTGTTTTTTTGATTTTTGACACAAGAATAATAAAAGTTGGCCCTGAAAATAAAGTCTCAATGACATATGGGCTCTAATAGACTTCTCAAATGTCTGCCCAATTGAAAAAAAAATCCAATAAGCTAAAAATAATGTTTTTTGAGTATATTCATTTTAAATGTGTCACACTGTATATATATATATATATTAAACGAACTTGAAAGCACATTCGAGAGTTTGACATAGACCTCCTTTTGATAACTTGCGCGATATATAGTATGAAAAAGGCAAATTCACCCACCACAAAAGGTTTTGGAGTAACAATTCATTCTTTCAGGTTGCACATGAGACATTACTCACAACCAGGCAAAAAAATTACTTGAATTGTGTTACAATCGTTTGTCATATAACACTCAATTCATTTCAATTTAGAGGTTAACTTCATGGTTTTCAAGAGAAAATAAAGTTTTAAAAATAACTTGAATTCAATGAAGCACTAGGCTAAGTTTTCCATTTTTGTTATGATCTGTTTATGACCCCTAAAACGTTTCGACAAGAAAAAGTATTCTAAAATTATTTCATTGCAAAAACCTCAATGTCATCTTTGTTTTAGGGTTTTCTGAAGTTCCCCTGAAAACAGAATGAATTTTCGATAAAGATTTGCAAATACTTAATGTAACTTATGCTAATTGTTTTTTAGAACAGAGAAAGTTATATAATATACCATCCAATTTGAAGTTAAAAAAATTAACATTATGAAAGTTCAGCCACTCTTAAGTATTCAATAAAAAACAAGAACTGAAATAATCATTTCCTCTTTTTTCAGATATGAATTCTCTATGGCTACGAAATTATTGTTCCCAGCAAGTTACAAGTACAAAAGTATCGTGTAATGAACAGAATATAACTAAAAGTTTGGAATAATCTCAATTATATAATTATGTTGCATAATGACGAAAGTTAAAATATTAAGTTAACTCTTTTTGAGTGTATGAAACCGAGGCGATTTCAGTGAAAAGAAAACCTCTTTGATCAGGTGAAAAGTATTTGATAATCCTGAATAATTAAAATGAACCATACCTGATCCTGCGACTCCTACTGTTGCAGCTCCAGCTCCAATGAATTTGGCAGCAGAGTCAATGTCTCTGTTTACTTGAGAGGTCTGAAAACTGCGGATGGCAGGTAGGAGGGATGGCTGCTTGTGTTGTTGAACATTCTGAACTTGAATTTGACTTTGACTTACTACACTGCTCAGTGGCCTCATGTATTGTTTGGAGTTGGCAATAAGCTGGAAGAAAATAATGGTCAAACAGGAGTTTTTCAAGTGAAAACTTCGACCTCTACAAAAGAATCTGATTTTTTTCAAAAATGAACATTTTCTGAAAATCTACTGCCTAATTCAACATTCACGCAAACTTGTTTAAAAAAAACAGTTTTTTGACTTATTATAACACACTAGGTGCGTTTAACTTCATTATAGATATGATTCTCAAATATAATATATCTGTAAGTTACATAATAGTCCGATTTTCCATGGATGGATTTTAAAGTGTGTAAATATAAAATAAAGTTCACTTACTGCGCTCCTTGTAGCTGGGGCAATCAATCTGGCACAGGCAAACATTTTCTTAGTTTATTTCGTTCGCTACTTCACAAGCCTAAAAAGAAATTCGAAGTTGATAAGATGGCAGCCGACTATGAACTGTCAAAGTCACAGGTCCGCGACTGAAGGGTTACTTATTACATAACGTAGTGAACCATTTGTTAACGTGGACTTTGTGTATGAATTTAAACTAAAATAAAATTGAAAAATGAATATGAATATTGCCAAAAATCAAACCTATAATAATGTAAAGTTAGCATTTAGATAAATGACAATCACAAAAATGGCCGTAGATAAAAGCTAGTTTTACGTAAGAGGAAATTCGTAAAAGTTTTGTAATTGAGTAAATATTCAAATATACTCTTTTTTTATTGATTTGATATCTCACGATATCCATGATTTAAGGCGATGGCAAGCGATAGACGAAAAATTTATAGATATATGAAATACTACCTTACCAAAGAACAGTGTAGCACAACACGAAAGCGAATTTCGGAACTGTGAACGAAATGAACCAACCACTGAAAAAACTGCAGGAGATTGCGCAATGTGCATAGATACGCTCATGCGCAAATTTATCTTTTATTCTCTCAAAAAGTGGAATATCTCGCGAAAGTTGCATTTTGGCTCCCATATTTTAGGAGAGGAAACTCTCGGCAGCTGTGTTTTTAGTTATACTTTAGTTATACAATTTATACCTCATTTTCTATTTTGAATTTTTCTCAAAATTATTGTGTACATTATTCACAGGCACAGGCTTCAATAATTTTTTTTGTACATTAAACGTATATTTATTTATATTTTTTTAACATATAACTTAAAAACTCTAACTTCAAGGTGAAAATAATGTGAATAAGATTGAGAGGTAAGATAGGGTTATAATGAAAAAAATATCCTAATTATATTACAGAAAGTGAGATTTAAATTCCTCCCCTCCCAACAACCACAGGAGTCAGTTCCAACTGGCGCGAAAAGTTATTTCGTTCAATAGTCACGTCAAACCAATGTTGTCAATTTCTACTTTCTGTCATTCCATAAGTCACTTATATTTCTCATTTCGCCCGAAAGTAGATCAATAAGAAATTTTTATTTCACAAGAACAAATACCTATAGGTACTGTTTCTCGACGTGCGATTCGATGAGTTAGTCATATTCTGATGATGGTACTTGGTTAACGAAACGCTCGTCGAGAGATCAAGTCAGAATAAGACAATTCATGCCCGTATTCTCCGTATATTATGCAAAGCCAAGCTTTAGTAAGCTCTGCTGAAAAATTAAACTCAACTTCAATATTGACGTTAAACACCGTAATTTCTTAAGTAAATCTTTCTAAAGCCCAAAATACATTAGGCAACGCATGAAAATTGTTGAAATTATCTGAGTAAATCATGCTCCCCAAGCACAATGAACTCAAAAAAAAAATTGTGTCAGAATCAAAGATAACCGGTCAAATTCGTGCAATGTTTGTGTTCGATTAAAAGGGATCGCGGGTACAGACAAAATATTCCAATAAGCTAATTTGAACAAAAATATGTAGAGTTTTGAAATAATTTTAGCTTTGAATGTATCTTAACACATCAAACAGCAAACTTTTACTATAACAAATCAAAGAATGTAAATCAACCATGGTCCATCAGTAAAAAGTAAAATAAGAACTTTATCTGTTAGGCACTGAAATTACAAGAACGAAGGTTGAATGTTATGGGTAGGTATATAAATATTTGTAATTTGTAGGTAGGTACAGTTGTAAATTATAGTCGTACTTCTTCACAGCGCAGACAGAAAATTAGGTTAGGTTCATAAAAGCTTGGCTCAAAGGCTTTAAGCCGCCAAAAATAGAGGCATAACTTTAAAGCTTGAGACTGATTTTTGTTACGTTGTATATAAAATTTACGAAACAAGCGAGCTTAAGGTCTGAACCAGACTTATATTATATGGATAATACGGCCGTTAGCGACTGTATACGGAAGACGCATCACTTTTCCTCTAAATCCATATGGTACACAGAAAACTCAATGAAAAAAATTTCAAATTTTTTTTAATCGAAAATAATCTACAGTTTAAAGTCGATTTGACCTAGAATTTGATCAAATTCCCCCAAAATGCCAGCGAATCACGTGGTTGTGCTTGTCTTATGAGAAAAGCCCTACTAGGTACTATCGTAACTAATTATCAATTATGATACAATTACAATGAACTAGTGATGAATTATTAATAACAATAGAAAACTTAATTCAAACAGCTTTCGGCTATTAACAATTGAATAAAAAACAATTTTTAGAAAGTACGGATACTTCAATTTTGAAAACAATATTAGAGATTCAAATTATTGTCAAAAATTGTGCATCAATATCACGTGTCAAAGCGAATACGCATGCTCAAATGGAGTGACCCTTTTTCCTGAAGTATGAAAAATTATTCACTAGCAGCGCTAGTAGTTCGGTACTGCCTTATCCTCATATAAACAATTAATTAAGTACAAATTACAATTAAAAAAGAATGTTTTCAACACAAGATGTTCCTGGAGCAAAACTAAAATTTGCAACTGTAAAGGAAAACAATGTTGTAACTTCAAAACGTTGGCTTGCATGCCGTAATTTAAAAGTAACTGGAAAAAAAGTTAATTAATAGACAGGTTAGTATAAAGACTCTAGTAAAAGAGTAAAGGTAGATTCAAACTGAAATAAAAGAAATTTAAAATAATTATGAATTTCATATTTATTTCCGAGTGAAATATGAATATAATATAGATGGTAATGAAATAAATTTAATTAAATATAGTAAATGAATATAGTTTAATAAAAGATTGAGGTTATATCTCATTCTAACCAATGGTAATTAACTATGAAAATGTAATAAACTCACTTCAGGTTCATTTATAAGGAACGGAATGAAACGACTTCGTAGAAAAACTTCCTCTATTCAGAATAACTCAAATTGATCTACCCTGTTTCAATTACATGATCCTCGTCGTAATCCTTCCCTATCTCAATGTTACATAATGTTTTAATAACATAAGATCGGCATACATCGAAAAGAGCTGTCCTGGCACGTATTAGGTGTTCTAATTAGAATATTGTTTATTTCTCAATTTGTTATTGTTCCACATTATTTGCTATACCAGTACATCTCCCCCGATGACGAAAAAAAAAATTTTAAACAATATTTTTTTTTCATTCAATAAACAATTTTGTCCTATTTTTGTGTATTTCTACCAGCTTATTATCTATTCTAACTACAACATTTGGATCTTTATCTTCTACTATAATATAAGGACCTTTGAAGATAGGATCATACTTATTTGCAGATGTGTTCCTTACTAATATCTTATCACCTATCCTAACATTAACAGGATTAATTTTAATATCTAGTTTTTGTTTTCGTAACGATTTTGATACCATTAAATTATTTCTCGCGTCATTCCAAGCTGTTTGCAATCTAAATTTTAACTGAATTGGGTAATCATCGAAATTATATACAGGGTCGACTTGTGTAGCAATGCTCGATGGTACTCGACTCATTTTGCCGAAAACCAATTCGTATGGACTATACCGAGTTTCCGTATGCACTGTATTATTATATGCAAAACACCAATATGGTATCCATGAGCTCCAGGTGTCTGGATGCTCTGATGCATGTATGCGTAAATAATCACCTAGATTTTTATGTGTGTTTTCCAATGCTCCAATGGTTTCGTGATGATACGCCGTTGAATTCAGCTGTTCGATTTTTAGCAGTTTGCACGACTCTTTGAAGGTCGACGCTAGAAATTCAGTGCCTCTGTCTGTCACAACTTGTTCTGGAATACCAAATCGTAAAATAAAATTTTCTACGAATGATTTCGCGACTGTTACTGTCTCTTTATTTTCTAATGGATACCCTTCTACGAATTTTGTTAACTCACATTGCAACGTCAAAATGTATCGGTTATTTTCCCTGTCTTGGTCTAAAGGGCCCACCAAGTCAAGAAAAACTTTCTGAAACGCTGAGGTAGCCGTTGTGGTTATTTTCATTGGTTGCCGATGCGGTCTTGAGTACTTATATCTCTGACAGTCATCACAACGTTTTACAAAATTTTCGATATCCTTTCGGAGACCAGACCAAAAGTAAAGTTTTCTAATATTGTTATACATGCGATTAATTCCAGCATGCCCTCCCGTTGGTAACATGTGGTAATCGTTCAAAATTAATTGCTGGGTTTCCTTCCTAGTTATGTGTTGCTGAGCTTTTATTATATTTATTTTTATACCTGCCTTTCGAATTTCATTGGGAATTTCCAAAATGTTTTTTAATAACGATGCGCATCTATCTTCTTTTACTATAACTAATTCTGGAATTCCATATTCTTGGCAAATTTCCTTCAGGTCTCTCAACGATGCACCGAATGCAGTCGCTGATCGAGATTCATCCTGATTCATATAAATAGTATTTGCCTTTTCATCATATAATATATTCCCTTTTATTTTACACTCAGAACGTTTTTTTCTTTGAAACTCAACTTTCGACAAAGGATACAACTGAACAAATTCTTTAGGTGGTTTCAATAATTCTACGACACCAGGATGATCAGGCCTGTTATCGAAAGAGATATTGGACTTTTCCCGTGAATTGTTGCCCAATTTCTTCGTTTGTGCCCTTGTCACGACATTCATGACTTGACAGGAATTAACTGACATTTCTTTCAGTTCGTCGGAGTCAATTTTTATACGACTTAATGCATCAGCCGTTACATTATCTTTTCCTTTAACATAACTTATTGTAAAATCATATTCTTCTAGTGTTAACCTAAATTTCGTTAGTCTACTTGAAGGATTCGTCATACCGAAAAGATATAATAATGGTTTATGGTCTGTAAGGATAATGAACTTTTTCCCGTAAAGATAAGGACGAAATTTTTTCACACTCCAACAAATAGCAAGTAATTCTTTCTCTATCACACAATAGTTGACTTCAGCTTTATTCAGCGATCTGCTGGCGAACGCCACCGGCTTATCATCTGAATTTGACAGAACTGCTCCGATAGCCAAATTTGAGGCATCGGTACGTAATTTAAAAACGTTTGATTCCGAAAAATCAGGATATGCGAGAATTGGTGGTTGTACCAGCGCCTGCTTTAGCGTTTCGAATGCTTTTTGACATTCTTCGCTCCAAGCGAATACTACACCCTTTTTTGACAATCTGTTAAGCGGTGCTGCGATATCCGCGAAATTCTGAATGAACTTCCTATAATAGTTCGCAAATGCTACAAACCGTTTAGTTTCATTCGAGTCTTTTGGAACCGGAAATTGCTGTATAACACGTATTTTTTCAAAATCTGGAGATATTCCTTCAGATGAAATCACGTGACCCAGATACAATATCTGTTTTTTCAAGAATTCGCATTTGTAAGGATTTAGTTTTAAATTGACCTGTCTCAATCGCTGCAAAGTTTTTACCAAATTCCGATTATGAACTTCCAAATTATTCCCGAAAACTATCAAATCGTCCAAATAAATGAAACATCTCTCATAATTTAACCCTGACATTGCTATGGTCATCGCTCGAGATAAAGCACTTGGACTCAGTTTCAACCCCATCGGTAATCTCGTCATTTGATACTGACCTTTATCGGTTGTGAAACTTGTGTAAGCTCTAGATGTTGCATCCAATTCAACCTGATAATAGCCCTGAGATAAGTCAAGATGTGAGAAGTACATCGCTCCGGAGAGTGAGTCTAAAATTTCATCTATGCAAGGTAATGGAAATTTGTCATCCTCAATGCGTTTATTCAACAGACGGTAATCGATAACTATCCTCCATTGTTTATTACCCTTACTATCCTCTTTTTTCGGTACTATTAACAATGGTGCCGACCATTCGGACCTTGTTTCCTCTATAATTCCTTCTGACAGCATGTTGTCAATTTGTTTATTTATTTCCGCTTTCTGCGAATGCGGTAACCGGTATGGTTTTACGTATACCGGAATGGCATCCTTTTTTAAATGTATGGTCTGTTTACAGACATTTGTCACCGTCAGTGGGTCATTTTCAAAGCGAAATACGTCAGCATATTTTGCACAGATTTTATCAATAGCTATTTTTTCCTGCTTATTAAGACCTTTGGTATTTATGGAGTTGAGTAACTTATCTATACGCTCAACTGAAAAGTGTGTGTTTCCAAAAGTATGAACATCAAATTCTGAAATATTTTCAGTTTTGGGCCTAAAATTTTTCAAGTGTACCTCTTTATCCGTAATATTCAGAATTTTAACAGGTATAATGTGGTTGTGAGGCTTTGCGATAATTCCCGCCGTATAAACACCTTCTGAAATTTCTTCTGGTATGATAATACAATCATCTGAGTTATGTACTTGCAAATATTTAATAATTTCGCACCTTGGTGGAATCGTTATATAATTTTCATACTTGGATTGCAGTGGAATCGACAGTTTCCGATTGTTTATATATATAGAGAATGTGCATAATTCGTAGTTTAATATTGCAGAGTGCTTGACAAAGAAATCTGACCCAATAACACCATTCATATCACTACCAAAGTCATTCACCACATGAAATTCGTGACCTATCTTAACGTCAGATAGTTCTAATGTAATATTAGCCGAGCCTTGCGTGAAGACAAAACCCGCTATGCCGTTTATTTTGATTCTATTTGTCGTATCAACAAACTGATTTTTATTTATACATGATGTAAAAATTACGCTTACCGAAGCACCCGTATCCAATAAAAATTTCAACTCACTTTTTCCGTTTTTCATACATACATAATTAAGACCATTCATACTTAAAACCTTATAATCACCTACATTCTCACTGACTCGACCGAAAAAACTGATTAGCTTGCGGGGAAGGGTTGTTTAATTCAGCATCCTGAGCGTTTTCCATAAAAAACCCTCTTCGAGATGGACTGAAAGTTTGGTTGTTGTGATTATTCCAACGCCCTCTAAAATTTCCGCGAAAATGTCCCTGGTTTCGACCCCTAAAATTATTTTTACTATGCAAACTACTTCCTCTGATCTTATTCGATTGTGAGTTATTGAATTGTCCGGTACTGAAATTTGGTCTTCCCCTATAATTCTGCTGAAATCCTCGACTCGTACGGTTGAAATTATTAAGTTTTGAGTTCCCTCGCATGTGAAACACCTGCGAAGAAGAGGTTGCACCTCCCGTACATTCCTCATCTACAGCTCCCGTTATAGCATCTTTCAAAGCGCTATAGTTCCTAGCTTTTATGACAGTTCCCAGATCGTGACTTCGCAGTCCGTTCGCGAAAGCATGAATTGCCAGTTTTTCGTTCGCAACTTTAAGAATGTTCATTGCCTCGACATTTCCATCGGCTTGCGCTATTGTCAAATCGACCAGTAATTCCTCGATTGATTTACCAAATTCATTCACTGATTTATGTTTTTGTTTTGCGTTATGTAATTCAACTGATAAACTTGCGGCAGAATGCTTTGTCAACAAGTGTGTTTTGATGTCTTTAATTAAATCAGTATTAGACGGATATGACGACTCTAATCTCATCTTTGCACTTTGTGACAATCTAGTTTTAAGGACATAGTTTGTTAGTGTTATTTTTCCATTATCGTCTAAAAGACTATCGTATAATTCAATGGCATCTATTAACTGTTTTACAGATTCCTCCGAATTGTCGGTTATAGGCAATAAGCTTGACGCTATTCTGAGATCAAATTTTTCACCCATTATTGTAAAACTTCTAGTAATTTCTGTAATATTAGCTAATCTAGTCTCTAAGGTATTTCGAATATCGACTAATAATTTGTTTGAAGATTCAACATATAACTTAACTTTTTGAATTATATCTGCATCTTTAGGGCCCGCATTGAATTTATTTTTCACTTCATTTAACTCTGATTCAATCCTATTTAATTCTTCAAACTTGCGATTTATAGCTTTTAGATCGACTCGCCTCTCTTTGCTATCTTTATTTAAATTCCTATTAAAAACTTTGAGTTCTTCAAACGAGTATCTAAATAAGTCTATGATGCTCATTTGCTACGCTAAAGACGAAAATAAATCGATATATTGATACACAAACTTATACTAAATAAATACGACCTTAAAATGTCTTTCCATGTGTCATCCAATTTCCACTCTACTTGTTGTTGGTTTTCACTTTGGAATGCGTGAACCACCCATGAAATTCGTTTTCTTCTCACTCCTTACGCCTATACCAACTCCTGACTCCTCGTTATCTCTCTTCTTATCTTCTTTTCTAATGATTTCTGGCACCTCTTTATTAGAAATGCGCCGAGTGCCAAAATGAAACAGGCGAAAGCTACTATGCCTAGTACTTCGGAAACGGAGAACCCATTGCTAGCTGAAACTCCACCACTGTTCCCGGCTTGGCTTATGATTACTTCTTCTTTACTCTCTGTGGATCCCATGTTGGAAGATGTCAAATGCAACTCGTCTCTATTTCTCAGTATCTACCCGTTAATAACATACGTGGTAATCCTGGAATCATCCTGGCAGGATCGCCATGTAATAAACTCACTTCAGGTTCATTTATAAGGAACGGAATGAAACGACTTCGTAGAAAAACTTCCTCTATTCAGAATAACTCAAATTGATCTACCCTGTTTCAATTACATGATCCTCGTCGTAATCCTTCCCTATCTCAATGTTACATAATGTTTTAATAACATAAGATCGGCATACATCGAAAAGAGCTGTCCTGGCACGTATTAGGTGTTCTAATTAGAATATTGTTTATTTCTCAATTTGTTATTGTTCCACATTATTTGCTATACCAGTACAAAAAGTTTACTATTCATTTCATGTTTAGAGCATACAAATGAATATTTATTTATTTTTTGCACTGTTAAATCCACTCTTCCCGAAGCATGTATCCATTTTTTACATTTAACCTCATTAATATGAGGTTTTATAAATGGTATAAAAAAACACGTTTTCTTCCGGATATCGATTATCCGACGTACAATTCGCAAAGCTGCAATGCTTTGTTGGCATTATACTAGCACAAAATGATTTTTATATCAGATTTATATGTTTAAATAATTAATCATTATTACGTAAATAAAACTGTTTTACATGTGAATAGTTTATGCTTGTCCCTACTACTAGTGCTGCCTCTCATGACACGTTCGCTGTACTATTTTCAGGAAAAAGGCTCATTGTGTCATATGTAATGGAGTATGAATTCTTAATGTATTTCCAACGTCAACGTCGTTAATTTTTTCAGTCGGATCTCAGATGCCTTTTTTTTCAATATTGCTTATTCTGTTAAAAGTTGTTTTTCCGTTCACCAGCTGTCGCCCTACTAGAAACGACAACCTTCAAAAGTCGATAACAGGTGCGAGCCAAGGATTAACGTGGTCTTATCTTATAACTTGCGATTCCTAGTACATTATATATTAAATGAATGAGTTTATCTTTACTGATCAAATTGTACATCAAGTTCAACTTATCGAGCAGTTTCAAAAGTTTCGTTCGTTTTTCATGAGTCTACTTTAAACTGTAATATCTCAGTGAATGTTTATTCAATTTAATCGAAATAAGCGCTATTTAAATCAGTGTACTTTTGCCAACGTAACACAAGTCGATTAAATCCGTCAGCAAAAAAATGTCTCACTCGGAATTCGATGAAGGCCGTTTTTGTCTGGCCCTGATTGGCAAAGGTTCTACAGGTGAGAAAGTTATCGAAGTGCTTGAAACGAAGGTAGTCAGTTGACGATAGGTCTGGGGAGTATAGTGGGTGAGGCAGAAATTCGACGCTTAATTTATTCAATTTTCGGACGGTGATTTGTGAAATGAGGGGACAGGCGTTGTCGTGGAGCAGGATCCGTCGATTTTCTCACTCTGATGTGATCGTTTGACCTGGTTGCGGAAAGTTATAGTGAGTTATACCAGCCGCTGACCACCATACAGTAACCATGGTCTTTTTTGGTGGATTTTTCCCTTACGAAAGTTCCTGGGAGGCTCATTGGTGTTCAACCACCGTCCTGAACGTCTCCTGTTGTCGTAGAGGATCCACTTTTCATCACACTAACGATCCGATCCAAAGAAGGATCGTTTTGGTTGCGCAAAATCAGTGAAGAGTAAACCTTGAAATGTGAACATTTCTGTAAATCGTTCAAATCGTCGAGCATCCACTTTTCGAGCTCTCTGACCTTTTTTTTACCACCAGGGTTCTCAAATCATCGTCCTGGATTACTGTAGGTCGACCACTTTGGGGCTCATCATCAAGGTTAAAATCACTGGAACGGAATTTCGCAAAAAAGCGTCGAACAATCGTTCAATACCACTATCATTGAGAAACTCCTGAATTCATAGAGAAAAATTGTTCAAAATTCGCTTAACGACATCATATAGTAATAAGCTGAAAAAAAGCAAAAAAACATAAAATTTGGATAAAATGAATAGTATCAATATATAGAATATAAAATTTTCTATCAATCAGTATACACTACGACACAGTAGAATAAATATTTATTGAGATATGTAACTACGAGAACACATGACATTGAAACGAAGAAAACTTTTGAAACAACCTTACTACTAATTAAACTATTGCTTCAATGTCAAGAATAAGTGAATGGACTCCCACTACTTCAGTTGAAATGAAGACATTTTAGAAGTTATATGTATGGAACATGATCATACACTTTTTCTCAAAGATAATTGGCGGCGGTCTACTCTCTACACAATTTCAGTCTCAAAGTTCATGAGTCGAAATCGATTTTAATTGCATTTACAAATGTAGTAATTGTCAGACAATGAGAAAAGTCTTCCGGGGAAGTTTAGCCCCTAATAAATACACTGAATATAACTTTCAAAATGCATTATTCTTTTTCATGGAAGAATTTTATTCCGCCAATCTAGGGAAAAGGACATTAATTTGGCTTCAAAGTTTTCAAGATATGTTCAAAGGGTGCCTATACATATATATTCATTGTGGGATGAAGAAAATCAAAAGAAGTCTATTAGTTTACAGAGTTGTTTTTGAGCTAATGGGGGTGACTGATTGAACCAATGGAAGATTATTTACTGATAACTGGTAAAACAGGAATTATAGAATACATGCCACACTTGGTTGAGAAGAGACAGATGGGAAATTTCAAAAGCAGCTGTTTCTAAAAAATTCAAAAAGTATGGGCAAGAGAAGATTGGAATAGTGATTGCAAAACACAAAACATTTGTAAATAATGAACCGGTTGACAAAATGACAGAAGTGAACGCCAGAGACGGTAGTGTATGAAATAAGCCCTCAGCAGTATGCTGTTACAACAAAATGTCTTTGTAGTCTATTGTGGTATGCAAGACCATGAAATGGTTCAGAAAACTACTGTGGAGGCAGTAACAGGAACATATATTGTAAACAAATATATCCTATACAATACAGTCAACAATGACAATTAACCTATAAAATTTAAAGAAGCCCTTTCTTTTCAGTCACCGCAAAATGAAGACAATCCACAAATACATGTTGAAACGGAAACAACAATTGAACACAAAATGAAGATATCTGACAAAAAAAGTATGCAAGTACGGTTATATTCATTAGCAAACAAAACAAAATATAGAACATGTTTGTCCACCTTGTCTAGGTCACCTAAGGGATTGCGTTTTCAATATTCATATTCATTTTGATAAAAAATTATTTAATATTGGCTTTATTTCCACCAAACACCCAACATATATTAATACCACTTTCATTTCCTTTTTTTAATTAGAAAATAGTTTTTAGTTTAATGGTACACAAATGTTCATTTCTTCAAAACAAACTATTCAATAAATGAAACAATAAACACTCACTTCATTTGTATGTTTTATGTGCTATAACAAATACACGCTAAGTGTGCAAAGTTAGTAAACACACAGCATAAAAGCGAATAATCGATTGTACACGTCACTTTTGCAAAATATCTTTGCATATGTTTAATTTGTAAAAATATTTCTTTGAGGTTCAATATGTAGAAGGTGTTCCTTGAAGTGAACAGTGCATTTTCTTCTTCACTAAAATATCCTTGTGAAATCTCAGGGTTGGTCCTACATACGAACTATCAGATTCATCAAAATTTCAATTGTCAAACCTCATATAATAAATGTGTGAAAAATTTTGTACTATGTCCAAAAATCGAGAGCCTTTTTGTTTCAAAACCAAACTTTACATATATTTGTGAAAACTTTAGGTCATATAAGTATTGTTCAGTTCAGTAATCAATCTTATACCAGGGCTTTGATATACTATTTTCTCATTTTTCTCGTTAATTATTCGTATTTCAATGTGAAGAATTAGGGTATTTATTATTTCGTGAAGTTACTACATTTTTTTAGTTCTATACCTGATTTATTCCCCCTAATTAACGTCTAAGTTAGAAAATATATCCCTATAATTCAATGGTTAAATTGAAATCAACTATTGACCCTCATGATAATTATAAAAGTAAAGCATTGTTTTATAATCGTTCGGTTTTTCTGCACAACGGACAAGTGTCATTGCCAACAAGCCACTGTGAGATACAATTAGAATGAAATTCATGCTTGCAGGGTAATATTCTCAAATCGCCGACCAATTTTCCTAAACAGATGCAGCACTGATCAATGTTCTTTCTTTTTCTTGGGGGTCTGAAATTCAAAAGATAAAATATTAGCGTAGTAATTCTTAATATTTTGAACTTAGTATACTATTTTGACTTGATATAAACTCTCTTCCCCATGTACTATAGAAAATTAATTTGTATTGAACAATTTAACAGTGAGAGAAACTGCACCCAGCCTAAGCTATTATATATACTTTTTGGGAAAATTTTCTTCATCTTTCAAAAATACCCATTCTGAATAGAGTGAAACCTTGATTTCAGGAATAAATTCATAATGAACAGAAACCCAGATGAATGTTTTCTCACCAAATCCATATGAGATCGTTCATACACCACACTTTTACTTTAAAATATAGGTGTGAACGCTTAAAAGTGAATGTGAGGTGTATGAACACTCATCGACTCACAATATTCACTGTAAAGTTTCGTATTAGGCATTTCAACTATATAGTAGTTATCACTTCTCATGTGGTTTTGATGACCTTCAAAGATTATTTAAAACCTCATGACATTTTCTCATTATCATTAAGGAGAACAATAAATTATAAAAAATCATTATGTTACATATTTTAAATTGATTGAGGTGTTTTCTGGCGTTTAATCTTATGGAGCATGTATTCAAAATCGATTTGTAGTGACGTCATTAATAATACTTGCTAGAATGGAAAGATTCATTTGTGTCAGATGTCAAATTCAAAAATAAAAACAAACTTTACAATTTTTTCTAACCTCAATTAGAATCAGATTTGCACATTCAATTTTTGCATAATTGTTACAAATATAGCTGCATTTTTGAAACAAGAGACCCAACATTTTTTTCTAAAAAAAAATATGAACCAACAAGTAGCTATTCTTCATCAAGTCCACCAACAATATGAAGAAACCAATTACATTATCAAAGTGTTATATGGTCTAATAAATGATAAAACTTGATTAATAACTTTCCAGCTTTATTTTGTACATCCTTACAACATATTTGATAAAAAGTTTTCAGCACTTTCATCAAAATATAGCAGAAACTGATTACTGATGTAACATAACGTCAAATTCTGTTTCAAAACCAACCTCTCCCTAGTTGAAGCTTGGTGATTGAACCAGCTATCACATGCAAATATTTTATATTCAATGTTAAGATTTTATTGAATAACATTTTATGTGAAAAAGAACGCTATTCCTTCTTACAATAAGTAGGTAGTTCAAGATACTACTGAATAAATATGGTTTTGTTAAAAGCCCTATGCATTTTGTATCGACTTTCTTCGATTATTTTCACCTTTCACAATCTGAAAAATATAAAAATTGCAATGGGGAACTTTATACAGTATTGAAAGGGCAAACTTTCTAGTTCACCCTGATGAGTTACTGAGGCATTCATCGGGAACTTTAGAGATAAAGGAGAATTAGTGAAGAAAAAACTGCTTATGAACTTAGATTTCTTTGAATTATGAAGATGGAGGCAGATTTTAGCCTCGGAAACGTTAAGATAAGTATCCATATAATTTCTCAGCTTTTCTGATACACTACACGTGTATAAAGTTATCCATTATTACAATTTTCCTATTTTTAGATTTTGGAAGGTGAAAATACCAAAAGAACATCAATGAAAAATGATTTTACTCCACAAAAACAAACTTTCGTTCAGCTGCTAAAATGAAATTTCCTGTGGAATACATTTGTTGATATTAAGTGTATACAGTAGATTCTGTCATAAATTTAGAGGCTTTGGTTAACTTTAATGACTTCAGTTACTTAAAAAATGCAAAATATATGGTTATATGTTCTCATTTCTAATTATTATTTTCTTTTTGAAACAATCAAGTAAATATTGTCAGGAGTCAAAAATCTTCTGAAGAATGGCTACTTCCAGCTATTTATTTTTAAATATAAGGCAACAAAACAACTCCCATACTTACTCTTTACTCTTGTTTGTGTCGTAACCAACACAATAGTTCGAGGGTGTACTCTGGTGACCTTCATATCTCTGATACTGACGACTCGACGTCCACAATGTGTAAGCTACAGTTCCAGCCGCTACCACTAACATAACGCCAAAAACTAGTGGGTGGAACTGAAGGGTCATTTTGATAGTTTTTTAGATTCCAAATTGAGCAAATGGTTGTTGAGTTCTGATAGACGTCACTTTGACAATAATCCCCAGCAGGAATAAGAAAAGTACTCCAAAATATGTATAAGGATACTTTAGTGGGTTGAGGTTGTTCAAGATTTGAATATTGTCTTTCAGATATACATGTTGCAGAAACAAGATAAAATGTTATAAATACTGTTAAAAAGAGGCCGATTTACTTCTTTTATTTGTTCTATCAATTCTTCATGTACTTTTTACAAACATATCACGAGCAGGTTTGCCAACAGCCAGCGTTGTCAACGCCGCTAGTTAATTTTATTGTACCAACATATCAAAAATTATGGTACAAGGCAAGATGCATAAAAATATTATGGTGCAAGTAATTAGTCCGCTCCTTATGTAAAATATTTTGAAGAAAACACTAGATCTAAGCCACTCTTGATTCTCCATAAAATGAAGAGGTCCAACGTACTTTGGTATTCCATTCACAGAGGCGCTAAGCTCACACCAATGTTTACATTTGGGTCAATCTCATTTCTCGCTTCGAGAGATTTTGACTTGACAAAACAAATCGAACCAGGGTTCCTATGAGTATTTGTACAATGTATGAAAATGAAGTGTTCGAACTGAAAAGAGGCACATGGATTTATGTAGGTGTGTCAATTAAAGCGCCTGCCTATTCCAAAACGTATTTGACCTTGAATGATTCGTGTTGAATATATTGTTTGAAACGATTATATGTGATGGAATTGGTCGATACTTGATAAAAATCCATAACTCATTCAAGTAACACTTCATTTTGAAATTTTCACTGCACAGTTTACAAAACCGCAACACATGCTTCGCTATACAATAGCTTTATCTAGTGTATGGAAACGTTTGAAAATGATATTGCATAGCGAAACACGTGTTGCAGTTTTGTAAACTGCTCAGTGAGAATCTCCAGTCATTTTTTGCTAATTATCATCGAAATTGCAGGATTCTTCATTCTCAGTATGTTAGACATTTTTTCAATATGTAATTTTGATTGTTTAGAACTTTTTTATTATTTCGGAATCAATTGTGCACGCGACCTACGTTGCTGCTTCGAAATAGTCAATTTTTTCAACCAAACTGTGAAAAAATACCACCAATAAAAACATACTAAATAGGTCAACGTTACATCCGGTTCCAGTACTAACTGTAAAGATACGCCTCAAGAATCCATTATATGGCAAAAGACCTGCTTAGTGAAAATTTCATAATAAAGTGTTTTTTTGAATAGACCTAACTAATATACATGATAACATAGACTAGCCATGACCTCACTTTTACATATATTTCACCTGTGGTCTGTGCATCACAGCGCCATGTGACAAATCAAATCACAATGAAAATATGACGTTGTGACTCTATCTGACGTTAAGTGAATGGGTGTCGTAATGCCAAAATGTGAATCTCTTCATCTTTCTTTAGTTGTTGGAGTCAATGTTTTCTCTTCAATGGCCAGTTTATATTATGAGATAACTACATATAACACATATTGATTTTTTTTCTGCCAATACGAGAAGTAGAAGTTGATTTAAAAATTAGTACTCTCGAAATTATTGTAGAATCAGCGCAGCGTAGCGTACTTTACAATAGTACATGATACTCAAAGTCAAAATATGGAACTTGTATTATAAAAACAACAAAACACATCAATCAAACAGCAGACATTCAGCACAAAACAGAAAGTATAAAGTATTACTCACAGATTACAATCTAGGCAAGTTCCTTAATATTACAGATCAATTGGTAGTCTCATCAGTGCGGAACTTAATAACTTGAGAATGATAATAAAAGGGAAGAATTGTACCAATTAACAACCTCAACAACATCACATAAGAAATTACTACCTGTTTAATTTTCGAATATTTGACTTAGTTGTTTAGAGCATGGCTCATTCCATATGTGACAATAGTTTTTTTTATTCCTGATTATATGTGAATCTTTTATTTGCAGTTTTCTTTGTATTTAGTTTCCATTAGTTAAAAACTGACACCGATAAACAGAGTAGCCAACTAAGAAAAAATACAGTTGCTCCAAATTTTGATACACTTGTGATATAAAGCAGAATGTGAAAAACTAAGGATACATATAGATTACGGCATGCTTCATCCGAAAGAAGTCAAGTAATTGGAGTTTGGTAGGCAGAAAAGTCTTATGTGATTTCAAGGTTGGCAATTAGTTAGGTATTGCCCTATTTACTCGAGTGAATGCGAACATGTTGAAATAAAGCTGATTGAAATATTGGCTCAACAGGCTGCTGAGATGACATTGTGATAATTTCTCAACTGCCATAAAATTACATGTCCCATAAGTTTTGAATTAATGTGACAATTGAAAAGTTATCATCAATTTATATTTAGCAGACTAAAACAACCCCTCAAAAAAGCAGTTGTAGAAAGAAGAATCATTAGCGAAAATAATTCAATATTTGACAGATACTACCAGTTTGACAACCTAAGGCGAAACGGTTTTCAATCATGTGATATTGTCGAGAATAAAAATAGAGGAGGTTGTTCATTACTTGATTACTTTGAGATAACTGAATCAGTTCATGAAACACAATAATATTAAATTATCTAAAGAAACATCTCGTTCAGGCCAGTGTTCCATTACCTACACAGTAGGTTCATGATCAGAAAACAACTACTCCCTTGGCTAGTACCACGAAGGACGTCGGATTATATCCGACAGATGTCAGTGCAGAGTTCTTCACTGAAGTTATTCCTGCATATTATGCTGTTGGCGATACAACCGCCAGAATCGATTTTTAATTATTGGAACACACTTGCATACCGGTTTCGAGCTGTTTGCATCTCGTCAGTGGAAGGTAGAGTCCTATATCAACACGAAGTAGATGATTTCCCATAATTAAAAAAATTAGAAACCATCGACTTCGACAGAATTTGAAATTGGTCAAATTTTAATTCTAGATTTTAGTATTTTCTATTTTTGAGTCCATCCCTGTTCGTGATTCGTTACCTGTCACAAAACAGATAAGATGTTCTATGAAGTTGTGGACATAGTTGCAATAATTTTTTTTAACAGCCCTATCAATCCGACTGTAACCTCACGAAATAAATCGACAGACATATTTTTCCCACTGATTCATTGAAGAAATATTTTCAGATGTACTATATTGGATTGCGAACTTTTAATTTTTGCAAGCAGTGAATGAACATATATATGGACTCCTAATGAAGATTGATTTCATTAAACTGAATTAGTGATAAAGGTATACATGATAACCTTGTCACTTATATGCATAGAAGATTATGGGAAATATTGACTGAATAAAATGATGTAAACACATAGCTGTGGATAATGAAAGAGCAAAGAATAATATAATGTAACTATGAATTATATTTCTTTGGCTCAGTTCTAGAACTGATCTCAGGTCGGACTCTGGTCGATTGCATCTGTTGCACGAATTTTTGGTATAAACCATTCCTACAAGTGTGAAAAATGTCAAATTTCAAATAACGCTTTCAATATTCCACGTGATTTATGAATAGAGGTCCCTAGAATAACCGGACATTGCCATGCCTGCTCGATCAAGATCGAGAATATATCCAAATGAGAAGTATAGCAACCTTGTCAACAACTTCATAGAACATAAAATCTGTTTTGTGGCGGTTTATCAATCATGAACAGGAATGGACTCAAAAATAGAGAGAACTTCAAACAAATACTTTTTTGTTTGTGAAATTATAAAACAACGATAAAAATAAAAACAACAATAAAAATTAATTGGCGCTCCGGGGCGACTTTATTGATTCCAGTGGCACATTTGCTTTTTTAGCTGAAGGAAAACCCTGAAAAACCTGCAGCATCACATCATCTGAAGATCTTGATCTTTCAATATTCTCGCTCTCATAAAACAAAATGTAGGGTGTCTCCAGAGGCTCCAATAGATTCAATTTATTGCCAGAACACTTCGTGACACGACTATCGTCGTTTACAAATTGTAAAATAGAAGGGATTTAGATCAATAGCTACTACAGTTGATAAATATTGGGAAATCGAATAAAATTCCGTACTTTTCAGTTTTCGTTCGTATCATTGATGAATAAAAAAAAGAACTGAAAAAGTTAATTTAAATTGAACAATTATTGAATGCTTCTTAGTGAATTTGTTAAAAATTTACTTAACAAAAATTTACATCGTATTGCGGTATAATTCAAACATAATTTTTTTCAGTAGAATTATGTATTTCTAAAGATTCAGCTGAAAGATTCAGATTCAAATGAATTCAGCTGAAATAAAAATTCCTTAAACGTCAAGTATCATCTACGTAAGGAAGTGTTTCTTAGGCATATTTTTAGGATAATTGCACTATTTCAATCAAGTTGATAAGATGAAAAATAAATGAGAGGTAGTGTATCCAATATCTATAATTATTCACTTATACCGTATATTTTTATACCGTATAGGTACGATATAAAAGTAACTAAAATCTGAATCATTCTCTGGACATGATGAAAAATCTGGGAACATCGAAAAGATTGATGCATGTTGCATCCCTTAAGAGACTACAATATTTCACTAATTGTTAGCTGAAGAATTATTGAATTTTCAAAATATGAGTATATTCCATAATAACATCAACAATTAAATATCAATTTCAATTACATTATGGAATGAATATCTGTTGATGTATTATCAAATATGTGTGTTAAAAAGTACATTGAGATGAAAGGGAAAACGTTGAATATACATATGAGAAGAATCGTTAATGGAACATTTCTAAACTCCATACTCAATGAAATGTAGCTCAATTTTATCCAGCTTTGAATGACAAAGATTGCATTGTATATTGAAAATTCATTCATGAATATCAAAATTACAGGTGAATTCATTTAGTGATGTTATAGAGGAGCATTCAGCAGTAAATTTACTGATTGGTCCATTTGAAACATTCATATAGAGTTACCACTGTCGACCATAAATGCATATTATAATATAAAGTTACTTACTCTATTGGAAGTGAATAATTTGAAAATATAACAATACAATTCAATGATATGACTAATATGACTTCAGAATAATTCTAATTTTCAGGTACAGGTCCATGTTATTATTTTTTGTAAATGAAACCGCAACGATATAGAATGCAAGTACTTCATTTTCGTCTAAATTGTTGATTTGAACTACAATTGTTCTAACAAGAACTAAGTGAAACTAACATACTCTTTCAGACAGACTGTCAAGAAAATTTTATTTTTTTTTATTGCTCATTGATTATAATATTGTTTAATTACTATTAATATTGCTTGCTGAAGAGTAGTATGGGTCTGGTTAGCAGGCGTCATTATAAAAAAATCATGGCATCATCAAAATAATGGTCAAGCAGAAAACACTTCACTCAACATTTTTTGTATGAAAGGCGGTATGTACTTCATTTCTCCAAAAATGTTTATATCTTCTCGTGAATCTTCATTTAATTTGGAACTATTTATGTGATTTGAAACACAGATCGATAATTTACAAATAAATTATAGATAGGGATTGTAATATGTTATGGTTAGATAGTGGAAACATTCTAACTAAACTTGATACTTTTATGACAGATGGTCAAGAAGAGTTACTCTTCTGCTTATCTATACATTGTTCGGATACTGTTAAAGATAATCCTTCCCAAGTAAGTACCTATTTCTTGATTTCAGGTAGTTTTAGTCTGGCTGACAGGTACCTACAGTAGTAATAACTGAGATGCCTGTAAAGTCATCGGTTATTTCATAAGTACGCAGTGTCGAAGAATCATTTGATAGTTAAGTGCATGCTCGTACGTTCTTCTAAACTGTGCATGTACCATCAGTTCAGTGCAAGACTCCTAGAATTACCCTGTACAATTCTAAAAACCTTGGTTTGGAATGACTGACAACAGCGCCCGAAACTCCAAAACTCTCAAGAGAGAAAGAGATGGATTCCTATCGCCAGAAATGGCGGCGCTCTGTCCAGGTGTACAGTATGGTTTATCTTCACAACAAAATTGTGGTGAAAATAATGACTTAATATTTGTGAAATTAACGGATTCGGCTTTACGTGCAATAGAGGAGTATATAAAAAACCAGGTGAGTTTTTGAAATTCTTAATGTTAATCTGATAAGTAATACAATCTGTTGCCTTCCACTTTTGATTAGTCGCCATATTCAGATGACTTATTAACCTATTATTTTGTTTCCATAATAAGGCTCTTTTCTCCTACTGTTTCTATGAGAGATTTGAAAGTTGGAAAACATATGTTAGAGTGTACGTTTTCCAAATTGGAATTCAGTTTTTGCTAATACGGCCCAGCCACGTCAACATATTGAAAAAGGATTTTCAAGTTTAAAAATTCCAATTATAATAAAGTATTTTTTTGTTATCTTAGGAGAAAGGAAGGTAATGATTATTGTGAATACTTTTGTTACCTATGGGTTTGCAGTTGCCACTGCATCATTTTCTAGAAAATGACCATGTACTTTAAATTTCAAATACTTTCTCAATTATTTCAAGTTTCTATTACCAAATCAAATAACTGAATTTTTTAAACATTTAAAATAATTGATTCGTTTGTCGAGGAAACCTAATACCAGATCTTTCAGATATATATATTGTTCATTGAATAAATTATGAAGGTATTTCTGTACACATTTAAGTAATAATTTCTTTGATATGTCTAACAAGTTTCCAAACCAGTTTGAATGTTCTTAATTGTCTTGTGTAGTTACTTTGTGTATATTTGTTATTTGGATTCCATATTCACTCTAATTCTATACTCAAGATAGTGTCTAGGGTTGCCAGATTTTTGTGTAGCATCTAAAATTAGATTCAAAGGTAGAAATGAAGCTAATGATGTGGGTGCAAAGAATTTCATTCTAGATGCAGAATTTGGTTAAAAATGGTTATGATGTAAAGTAATACTCTGTTTCAAAGTGTTGTTGAAAACCAAACTGTTTTTTAAAGTTGAATCTTGTCTACATAATGCCTGTTGATATAGAATTCAAAATTAAAAAAATGTCCATGACAACAATGCAATCAGCTGGGGGCCGAGACCATCTTGCATCCCTTAAGAATCAGTTGGGTGAAAACTGAATGAAAAATTAATAGTGGATATGTAATAGTTACCAGTTATCATACTTTGAATTTTTGGAAGTAGCAGATTCTCGTGGGGAATCTGAAGTAGAGGTTTTGACTGAAATAATTCAATTTCGTGTGATGAATTTAATTTTCTTATACCTTTGCTACCCTCAGAAATACTTTTCAAAATATAACAGTATAGTATATTTTACCAATGTACCTACTTATCCTATTGAATTTGTCAAATAGAAATCTTGTAGAGGTAGACAGTACCTCTTTGAAGTACCGGCTGTAGACTTTTTTAATTGAAAAGGGAATCTTTTTTATTAGCATATTAGTTTTTTGTTTAACTACTTCTTCATCATTGAATTGACAATGGGGAAAATTTCCAACGAAAGATAGGAAAAAGTAACTGCATTAAAAACTCATTATAAAGATATATGTAGATCATACGTGGAATTTTTCTTCGGATACAAACTGAAAGAAAAATCCCCATTCGAAACAATTACCTCCATATGAACATTGAATTACACGGAAGGAGAACATCCTTTTGAAACTACTACATCCATATGAACGTGAATTACTTGTGAAACATTTGTCTATTCAATTAGTACTATTAACCTTTGTTATAGAATTAATACAGATATCATTTATAGTTTCTCACATTTTTTGTTCAGTGATGAAAAAGTAGAAAGGCAAAAACACTTTCGGGATAGACATTTTCGCAGTTTTATTTTTGGATCAATTTCATGGAACAGATTTGCGGGAAGATGAATCATCCTTCTAGGCAAGCAGAACCACTTTGGAATTGAGGATGTTTTTTATTCCCAATTTCTTTGCAGTTAGGGCTTAATATTGCACCATCAGCTTTTATTTAAATTTTACAGGTTTACACACAATGAAGAAAACTGAAAGGACGATGTGCATTGTCTAAAATTACATCCAATTCTTAAATTTTTCCATAGGTCAAGAATTTTAATTTGGTTGTGGAGCTAATGCTAATATAGCACAATCCACTGATTGGCAAGCAGCAACAGTTAAAAAAATGTCGATAGCTAAAAACTAAAGCTTAAAATTATGATCTAGTAGTTACAGATCAGCTAAGAATTTACGATATTATTAGATTGGGAGTAATGTAGTGAGTCCACAAACATAATCTTGCTTATACATAGTAAACTTCTAATTTGTTTAAAACAGATAATTATATTTGAAAGTGCAATAAATGCAATATTCTGTATGTGGTTTAGCAAGAACATTTATATCAGTTTTTTCCAATTGAATTCAGTTTATTGTCCCAAGAAACAATGAATGTTCATTATCTAGAAAATATTTCACAAATAAAACGCAAGCATTTTGTGTTGAAATATTTAATGTGTGTATTTTAGTTTTTCTGTGTTAAAAGTCTGATTGCTTTCATTCGTACTGTCCCTGCTTGATGTAGAAAACAAGTTGAACATCCTGATGTCTTTGCTCCTCCAAAAATCACCTAAGTACATTGTATTGACGTTTGTTTTTACAGTCAGTAGAATAAGAAGTTGAGTGTGTTTACATGTGTTACTGGCTAAAACTAGAAACTAGAAAAAACTACTTTAAATTTTACTAGGAAGGAGTATATGGACTTGATTTTTCCTATGGGTGTTTATATCCAGTAAATGTTTGTTTGATTTGGTATTTCACATAGATTGATAAAATATAAGTGGACAGATAAGTGAGAGTAAATGCAGTAGATAATATATATGTTTCTTCCAAAACCTCCTTTAGGAAACAAAAAATACTTATATATTATTATCAAAATATATGGCATAAAGTTGAGTTTGTTTGCAGTTTCCTTAATATATCTGTAAAGATAACATTCTGTTCAAAATTGCCTGCAAAACTATATAATGCAGTGTATTATTTAAAATGTTTTCTTTTATCAATACATAACATGCTTGTTAACAAGATATGTTATCTTATATGGGCAATAAATAATACTAGAGGTATAACCAGGATTGAATATGACACCAATTCCAATATTCATTGAACTTTATCACCATTTAATTAGTTGTAACATCCAGGAATTAAAATCTCTTCTTCAAAAATTCCTTATATCTATTGGATTTCCACATGTGTCTATTCACTGATGAATGTACTATTTATTACAAATTACTGCGTAAGTATAGATCCTAGTTAAAATTCATAGTCACCTACCACATTTGATATTTATTATATATATATTATATATATATATATTACCTTTTAAGGTAAACTATTATTTTTTTGGTTTCAACGGCATCGACTACTTGATCATTAGCCTCGTGTTCTGGGTAAGCTATGTTAATAACTCCTTGTCCCACCTTGTGAGCATCATGTCAGCCACGTCATTTGACTGTATAATCATTTATCATATCAATTTAAGTATGATTGCGAAAAGGGTTATTTTGGTGAAATAGAATTATTATTTTGTGAAAACGTTCGAAATGGCTGGCACATTTACTAAATCATAATACTCAAATGAACAATCATTTGGATCAACTAGCCATTATGAAAAGCTAATTTTCAGCTTTCTGTAAAAGAATATTACAATTGATAATGAAACTACAAATATATTAATAATTATAATTTATAATGTATTTGTCGACTTTTGAATTATTAAACATTCCATGGAATATGCTAAATCCTTGGTATAAACAGGGTTATCAGACCTAAGAATGATTTGTTGCATCCCGTTTTTTTAAATCATTCTCGTGTCCTTGTATCAACACAATTATCTATTGAAATAGAGGATTAACTGTCTGCAGTCTAGACAGAAATGCAGAACTTGAGGCTATTAATGATAATTCAGAAATGTTCTATTTTTAGCTTTTATAGAATTACTTTTAAGAATTGTTCCTAAGAATGTATTTCAAAGAAACAGATAATAAAATGGCCCCATTTAACAATTCTTATCTATTGAGTCTAATTCCACCTCAAATCCAGACAATGGGATTAAATTAAAATTCAATCACTCATGAGGTCACTTTTTAATTTGTGTAAAGGAATATAAATGAGGGTCAATCTGACACCAACATTCAAAATATATTTCAAATGAGTGTTGGAATATATAGAAACACACATAGTTCATCACAAATTAATGACATTGGAATAACTTTTTGCATAAGTTGATATAGAGTGCAACCTTTCATTGGGATTATATGGTGTAATACAATTTGTCGACAAAGGATGTCATGTTTATAAATACATCAAATGTTAAAAATATATAAAATGTTTTTTAAAGACTATATAGTGTTCACAAAAATACAGTGAAGATTAAAAAACAGACAAAAAATAATAAAAAAATATCAAAGATAAGAAAAAATGTACAAATATGTTATCATAAAACAACACAATTTGAAATTACTTGACATAAATCGTAATATACATCGTGGTATACCGAAAGACTGGAAAGACTGATTTTCTAAATTTTTTAAGTTCATAATTTGATGTAATATGTTTTGATAGATGATTATATATTTGTCTACTTCTATAGATTTGAGACTGCCTGGTCAAAGATGATGTGGGTAGTGGAAGGGCAAGTTTTTTATCGCTACGTGTAGACCTTTATGTATGGCTTTCAAACTTGTCTTCATGTTTGTGAAATAAGCAGACAAGCCTCTAGAAAACAATTATTGATTCTCAAGTAATAAAAAGCCCAAAAAAATCGTAGAGTTCTCTTTAAATCTCAAATCATAACTTCAACGTCCTATGTGCACATAGAAAATATATAAGTATGTGGGTAAATTTCAGGTACATACCGATAGCCTGGTTTGATTTGAAATAATCGACCTACTCCTAAATTTTAATTTAGAAATTAGGAAGCGGTTTGCCAGTTTGAGTCCTTATCATTTTTTAAACCTCTTTATAAAAGTCACAGGTCAAAGTTTTTTCAACGTCTTTGAATTTTTATATTTAACGTATTATCATTTTTTCTCTGAATAACGTTTGGCAAGCCATTACATGCCTACTGAAATGTCTTGTTTATTATGAATCATTTTCTGTTATAATATTACAAATTGGCGAATGTTGATTAATAACTTTATAAGTGACCTTTAACTCGATTCAATAACTATTAATTTCTCATAAAAATCATCAACGCTGTGACAGAATCAAGTTGAACCCGTTTTATCTACTCCGGAGTGGTCATAAATGGCTTTACTTTGCAGTTTGAGATATACCGAAGAGATATACCGAATTGACGATTCAAACCTGAATGATGAAACCGGCAGGGGTTAAGTTAAATAATTTCGGATGAAGTTTACAAAAGGAATTATTACAAATTTTCAATTCGTAATGATGCTTTTCCGCATAATTAGATATTCCCCATAGGTTTAGTATTCACTTGTTATCAGTCACATCATATCTTCGAGATAGGTCTCAATTCGGGTGCTACCGTGAAGAAAATTCACTTGGCTTTTTGACGGAGTCTGTAGTACCACGGGGATTCGACTTGGGCCCTCTTCCCTTTTGATTATTCATCAACGATATCGTCTCGAAAGTCGAAAGTTCATGCCTACTTCATGGGGATGATTTCAAACTCATTGCCGAAATTGAGGGCATAAACGACTTCCTCTCTTTACAAAATTATATCAATGGAGTTCCGAAATGGTCCTCTACTAACAAATTACATTTTTTTGTGCTTGATATTTCTATGGCCTTTGCCTGTGTGTGGGCATGAGGGTTAGCTGGCCAAACTTCGATGCTATGACTTGTCGGATCATTTCTGTGTATGGCTCTTCAACTTCCTGAAAGAACGTTCCCCGCAAGTGGCCGTAGATGGATATCTCTGGAATACTTTCACCATCAACGCTGGTGTTCCCCAGGGATCCATATTGTCTCCAACTCTCTTTTTATTGTATATCAACGACTTATTAAAAAAAAAACAAGAATCCAATATATTGCTTTGCTGACGACAGCACAATTGTCTCGTCATTCCATTTGAATTCCAGGACATCGGCTACGGAGCCACCAGCAGCAGGAGGTTGTATATTTTAATAAGGATCTAGAAGTGATTTCGAATTAGGCTGAAAGTAACCAGGTTCAAGTCATTGCCATAAAACTCAGGACTCGGTTTTCTCCCAAAACATTAATTTCTCCGAACAGGGTGTAACAATGTCAGGTTAGACAATTACGCTTTCTGCTTCGATAAGTTTGTTGGGGGTTAAAATGGACACCAATATGTCTTGGCATAATCATGTCGCTGAAATTTCAAAGGCTGCTTCTGAATAGCTTGGAACACTGTTACAGAAAACTGTACACACCTCAGCAACTGTTGATGCTTTATAAAGCTTAGATCAAACCTTCTTTGGAGTATTGTTCACATCCCAAACATACCCTGGAGTTGCTGGATTCCATCTAGAAAAGAGCCATCCGCCTGATTGGAGACGCGAAAATCACATGCAAATTTGATAGCCTGGGAAGTGTTCAAGTGACCTGGCACATTTGATCCCACCAAGAGCGGTTGAGTTTCAACGCAGTACACCTCGAACTTTCATTTGGAGAACTGCGTTTATGTCAAATAAACTTCCTGAGAACGTCTTTCCAAATGGTCTACAGCGATTCAAATCCAATGTGAATCGCTACTACTGCACAGGCACCACTCTTAGAACGCCTTACGGATTTTTCAGTAGTGCTTGTGTTTGTCTTGAAAAAATATTTGGATAAATGATAAATGTTATATAATGTTTTATATCAGATCAAAGAGCACCTTATGAATTTATAAATGTTAGGATTCATCGAATTCCTGAATTCGACATGGTTTTCCAGTCTAATTTCTAATTTAATTTTCATTTCAATTGTGAAAAATCCTTTGTATTTATCGATATGAAGATACATATTTCTTTGCACCTCCATACGAAAATGTATGTACTGCAAAATTATTACTTGAAGTTCAACAGTCATCACGTCAAATCTGCACTATTTTGATATTTTGAAGGGAGTGAGGAGACGAAATAGGTATTGTCTATGAGGTATATTTCAACCCCAATTATCAGTCTAACCGTTTTGATATTGATTGTGGTATATTTTTTTCGATTTGGTGCTATGCAACAAGATAGACGCACCATTGCTCCAGAATTTCCATTGTTTGGGTTTGAATGCCATCGATTTTTCAAATTTCTGCAGAATCATGTCTTGCTTCGAACCTAGTTTTTCAAGTAGCACTTTTATGAAAGCTTTTTTTGGCGTAGACACAATTCTATGTTACTCAAAATGAAAGTGGAATAACATAATTTCAAATTGGGTCAAATGTTGCCAGGCTTGTGGCGAATACGACCCACATAAATTAACGCAGCATGGTCACTTAGATTTTGATGCCTCATCAGGTTTAACTGTTGCTTTTTTGTCTGTTTAAATTTCTGCCGTTTGTATCACTTTCTAAAATTGTATTCGGGAAATATTTAGCATATAAGATAATTAGGTTAGGTACAAAGTGAGTGGGTCCATTCGATCCTCCACCGCAACCCGCAAGGGTTTATTGTGGCTCACACCTCACACTCTACCAAATAAGCCCAACTTCTTAACGAAGCCGATTAGTTTGTATGGTGAGTGGTCAGATCCTGATTCGGTCCCCAGCGGGGCAGGCACAAAGTATGTGCTCTGCTATTTCATCATTTTCCAAACAGAGCCATGTCAATGACAGGTTCTGGTCCGATGAAGCTGCTTGCAGCACCCTCCTTTGCAAGGGAGTCAGCAGCCTCATTGTCTTCCAGGCCAGTATGGACAGGATTCCAGACCAGAGACAATCTGTTGAGTCTTCCTATCGAGTAGAGTTGTTTTTGGCAATTTGCTCTATATTTAGACGTTGCTCGGTAGGAGCCAAGAGCTTCCAACACCGCTTGACTGTCCGAGAATATTTTTATTGACTTGTGTATGAGGTTGAATTCTTCCAATCTCTCTCGGTTCCTAGACAGGTAGATATCTCTGTCCTGGGTCTGCGACTAAAAACACCTGCACCAGAACCGGAAGGTGTTTTTTATCCATCTGTGAACCAACAACTATCTGCTCGTAATATTTCCTTCTCCCGGAGGATCCAGTTCTCTCTACTCGAGAACAGTACTTTTTAAGGCAGTTCGTAGTTGACAGTTGTAGGCATAAATGCTGTGACTTCCAGTGTCAACCAACACTTGCACTCATTAAATTGATTTGTGCCATTGGCAATGTGCACAAGTCTGTATGCAGCCCATCTAGCCTCTCTCTCCAGAAAATGTGGAGAGGAGGTATATCTAGAAGGATCTCCATGGCCGCTGACGGTGTGATACTGATAGCACCACTGATGGACAGGCAAGCCTGTCTCTGTAAGCCAGAGAGCTTTGTCTGGGCCGTTTCTGTGAAGCCTTCGGCCACCAAGCAATTGCACCATAAGTGATCATTGGTCTGACAATCATCACATAAATCCAATGGATTTGTTTGAACCGAAACCCCAAGTTTTACCACAAATCCTTCGACATGTCCACAGGAATAGTCTGGTTTTGTGTAAAACTTTTTCCAAGTGAGTGTTGCAGGTGAGTTTTTTATCAAGTTCAATGCCAAGATATTTCACCTCCGTTCCAAATGGAATGACCTCACCATTGAGGAAAAGTGGCGTTAGATCGTCCAATTTCCTCCTCCTGGTGGAGGAGATTATCACAGTTTTGCTGGGGTTGACTGATATCTGCTCCCTCAGGCACCAACTGTGAACAACGTCCAAGATGACAAGGTCATCTGCGGGGCAGGCACAAAGTATGTGCTCTGCTGTTTCATCATTTTCCAAACAGAGGCGACACAACCCGTCTTCCGACAGTCCGAGTCTCTGCATATGATGATTCAAATGACAGTGACCTGTAAGAAGGCCTTTTAGACATCATTGTTCATCCCTACTGTAGTCCAACAACTGTTTGGTATCAAGCTCCGAAGGGTGAAGAAGTCCATAAATCTTCTTGCCATCGAGGTGTTCAATCTTTGTTTGGCAAAGCCTAAAGCGGTGATAGTGACATGTTCTGGTCCGATTAAGCTGCTTGCAGCACCCTCCTTTGCATACGATAATTATTCATACTTACGATAATTAAGAAGTATGAATGGTTATTTTTCGCCAATAAAAAATACGCGCAAGTGGCCTATTGAATTAGATAAATCATTTTGTGTGGGACACACAGTGTAACTGAAGATTCGAGAGTATTTCATCACGTCGATTTCCTCACAGAAATCGAAAATATTGTTTCATATTATAAATCTAAGCGCAGTATTCAAGCTTCATTTGTCTGTGAACTTTCACTCTTGCATCAAACAGAATGCACAATATAGGCGGCCACAACATTTTTACATCGGTTTTATGGATCTGAAATGACCGAGAATGGTACATTAGGAGTAGTAAAAGTGCCATTCGCTCGGCCAGCCATTTCTAATGACACATTTTTTACGATTGATGAAAACCAGGGAACTTATATGGAAAATCGAGTTGGGGTATTTTGTATCGAATTAATATGTGGAGGTCGGCAACAATTATCAGTCCGCGGTGCATTCAAACATGTCCATTATTGCATTCACAATACATATTTGAATATTTGAAAAACCAAACATTCAATTTGATTTTTACATTTTAATTTCATGTTAACTGACTTATAATAGTTTGTTAAGGGAATTCTAAGGTGTTGAAAATGTGTGCGTGTGAAATGCGTAATCAGCTATCACCTCCTTACGAACAACTTTCAGAAGTCCTAGCTCGAGCGTAAGGATTAACGAGGTCTTACGCGGTCTCATTCATCGTCGAAAGTTACAAAAATCGTTTTTTCGTGATTCTCTAGGTTGCTACAACTTCTTTGTTGCTAATATCTGTTATAAAAATTGTGGAACATAAAATAAGCGACGGATTTTGTTTCAAACTTTTATGGTGCGCTCTACAGTTTTTGAGATGAAGGGCGGAGAATACGCAATGCTCAGCCAATAATACTTTAATGTACTTTAAGTATAAAGTTAATTACCCATTAAAATATTAACAATGAATCAGTTGATACTTATATTTAATAATAGTCTACACCTATCTAATATTCATTAAATAATAATTACCTATTTTGTGTGATTCAAAACTCGACGAATAAATGAAATACTCATTGCATATCTCAGTCATATATTAGTTAAATCTAAAGCAAATGGAACTTCAAACGTTCAAGCCAGTCTCTATATACCTACACAGTAGGTTTAATGGACTGACGCCTATCAGAAAACAGCTACTCCCCTGGCTAATACCACGAAGGGCGTTGGATTATATCCGACAGGCGTCAGTGCAGGAATCTTCACAGAAAATGTCCTGCATATGCAATTGGCAATACAACTGAAAGAGTCGACCTTCAATTATGGAACGGGCACACTTGCAGACCGGTTTCGGGCTTATTAGCCACTCATCAGTGCAAGATAGTGACCATCATCGACCTAAAGTCAATGATATTCCACAATTGAAAATCGGAATTCTCTCAGAGTATTTCATTCCTCTTCCGAAGTTGAATGAAACTTGATGGTCACTATCTTGCACTGATGGTTGGCTAATAAGCCCGAAACCGGTCTGCAAGTGTGCCCGTTCCATAATTGAAGGTCGACTCTTTCAGTTGTATTGCCAATTGCATATGCAGAACATTTTCTGTGAAGATTCCTGCACTGACGCCTAACGGATATAATCCAACGCCCTTCGTGGTATTAGCCAGGGGAGTAGTTGTTTTCTGATAGACGTCAGTCTATTAGTTTATTGAAAATAGAATTTAAGTAGAAATAAAAGTAAATATATTTCAATTTTACCTTTATTCAGGAGATGTATATATTAATAATTCAGATCGATTGTGTCGAAGCTATTTTTTGGGTTTTTTGGCCGTGGTCTGCAAGTTTTTATGCCTGACGTTTCGTTTGCTACTGCGGTTAAAATTGTTCCAAGCGATGAGTTAACGGGTCGAAGTGCTCGAGTTGTTTCCAACGCAGAAACTAAAATGCCCCTCCCCCATTCCCCCTCCCGGGTTGAGTGCCCTGGGATAAAAACTTCGCCCCACAAAAGGAATTTTGTGAGGAAAACTTAATATCCCATTACTTCCACACCCGCTCTTACGTGAGCGGTCCTCAATCCTTCCTGATAGGCACTTTAGCAAGATTGACATCTGACCTTCGGTCGAAAGTCAGCCTTTAGGCGCTTTTACTTTCTAGTCTAATGTTTTGTTTTATTTTGACTTTCCTAACTGAATTTTTGCATGGGGTTCCCAAAAATTAACCAGAGACTATTGTTTAAGAAGATATTATTACCTCACTTTGTGTATAATTAGGGACAGGTAGCCAGATTTTACTAATGTTCATTGCCTCTACTTTCCATTGAAATTATCTTTGTCGGTTTGTCCTAGGCGACAATTTCTGTGTGTAGAGAGACCGGTACCTATACTTCTTTTCGTGGTCCGAATGTAGACTGACCCGCAGTTACAAAGAATTCGGATGCCCCAGGTGTTGCTAAAGGTTCTCTGGGGTGCTTAGCTGACCTTAAGACAGCGCTGATAGTTTTCGTTGGTTTGAATATAGGTATCACGTCGTGTTTCTCTAAAATTCTTCTAATCCGGTTTGTAACATTTTGAACATACGGAAGGAAGAGCTTTCCCTAAACGGACCTAGCTGGGGTCACTTTGACGTTGTCTCTCGAATTCTACTTCGCTCTACCCATTCCCTTTGAAGGCATTTTTTAGGTGATTGAGGTCCTTAGGAAGACTCTCTAGTTCACATATACTTAGCACTCTCTCAGCCAACGTTTTAATTACCCCTTTCTTTGTTGTGGCTGGTGATTAGAGTTTTTGTTCAGGTACCTGTCTATGTGTGTTGGTTTCATGTACACTCTGTGGCCCAATGTACCATCTTCACGTCTGTCACAAGAACATTCAGGAAGACTAGAGTCCCTTGGGTTTCTCGTTTCATTGTGAGTTGGATTTTTGGGTTGAGAGATTTTAGATATATGTAATAGAAAATTGTTTAGTGTCTCTTCCACCATCTTGTCATATCACGAACGTGTCATCAACATAACGCGGCCAATGATATGGTTTCACGGCCGTTTGATCTAAGACCCGTTGTTCAAAATTTTCCATGAGAAAGTTCGCCACCGCCGGACTTTTAATGGACTGCCATGGCGGTACCATCCGTTTGTTTGTAAAAAACACCATCCCACTGGAAACGAGTATACGTCACTCTCAGTTGTACTACTGTGAAAAAACGTAGACCAACCCGTTTGTGTGTCAACTAAGGCGACTAGAGACAGTTATTTATTGCCTTTGAGGATAACATCAAGCACTTCTCGGGTTTTCTAAAGCGGATCTAAAAAACTGTTATTTACTTTGGCAGTAGGTCTACGTTGTATTCTGTCAAGGTTTCCTTTAAATCAATGATTCCCAAAGTGGTCCAGATGGACCCCCAGGGGTCTACGAGAGACTCGACGGGGGTCTACGTTGGAAAAATGGGGGTTCACAATTCGTAAGCGGGGGTCAGCGAAGATTTATTTGGTTTCGATAGTGAAGAACTAAAATGTTGGTTTCGACTTCACCTATCAATGTAGGCAGAAAATATTTTAAGAAACTCAGAGGCTGTTACATGTAAAAACTTGCAAATTCTATATTCGGTACCAACGTGTCGAGACTTGCAAAGCGCCGCCGCTGTCGTCCGCAACGCTTGTACAGACGTGCAAAGGGAACGAAATACAACTTGTGTGTGTGCTTGCAATCTTGCATTAACTTGTTTGATTTTTCACCAATATA
Source organism: Leptinotarsa decemlineata (assembly GCF_025532065.1). Taxonomy (NCBI): domain Eukaryota; kingdom Metazoa; phylum Arthropoda; class Insecta; order Coleoptera; family Chrysomelidae; genus Leptinotarsa; species Leptinotarsa decemlineata. The sequence continues at coordinate 4,871,323 of NW_027412578.1, forward strand.
AATACTAATATTTCATTCATCTTCACATTTCACCGGAATCAGTGAAATTTTGAAAGTGGTCTATGTTTTTAAAAAAAGTTTGGGAACCTCTGCTTTGAGCAGTGAGCAACCCTGTTATTATTTTTAGCCGATTCCGGCTGTGTTAGATCAGTTCCCCAGGTCTTTTTCTATTCGAACCTATATAGAGTTTTTCCCGTATATTCCTTGTACTCTTTATGCTTTTCACTGACTCATTTCTGATCTAGTAGTCTGGTACTATTGATAATGATACTTCCACAGCTGGTTCAGAGCTGATATGTGGAGCTGATGGTCCGTGGTATGCTAAGAATCACACGTTTAAAGGTAAGACCTCGTCAGTCCTTAGCTCGCACAAGTTTCGACTTCTGAGGGTTGTCGTTCGTAGGGGTGCGACAGCTGGTTAACGGAAAAACAGATTTTAAAACAGAACAGATGCACACTCAGCAGCTTTATGCTGTTTGTGATTTCTGAGTGCTCAGATACCCAGTATAAAGTCAGCCTATTCATACTGTCACATATGAATGTCGAACCGCTCACTTTCATGAGGACCCAAATTGACGATGTCTGTTAATATATGTAATGCATTTTTAACAGTTTAACATATTATTTAATTGTTTGCACATATTTTCTCTTTTTTGATTCCGCTGCTTGTTGCATATTTGATTATCTAACTAATAATTATATTGACATGTGTATACGCATGTCATCGTCAACGAAACTCTCTGATGACAATCGACAATGAAGTTATTCTCTTTATATTAGACTCAGTAATTCTCGCCAATTATACTGTGACGTGAAAGCTACGTTAGAAACTCACCGTACGCGACAGCAACTAATCTCTAACGGGGTATTTATTACGTCTCGCCGTAAACATGCTGGGGGAAATGAGATTGGAAATGCGGATTATATGAATTTTAATTGCGTCTCGGAATGTTGTAAGAATTTAGCCGGACATGGCTAGTGCGGCGAGGATGGATATTCATCTGATTGAACAAGAACCTCTGTATCTTCTCGAATCAGTAACAGTTTTGGCATGTCCCAGGGTTGTGTCATGGGGCTGCAATGCACAATGATTAGTCGCGATCCTTTGTTTGCAGGTATGTTGAGCGTACACATTCTCGAACCATCAGTCCACCCTTTCGTTACTGTGTCGTGAATGTCATACCAAGTTTCGTCCAATTAAACAATTTGCCGTTGTTCTTGTCTATATTTAGTTATTTGTTCTGCTTTCCATAACTGCTTGACGTTTGTATATTATTTTAAATCTAAATCCTAGTTTCTTATCCAATTCTGAAGAGTTTTGTCACAGCAGCTCACGTTATGACCGGAAATATCCAATTTCTTTCTTATGATTTCAGTTGTAGGAATCTCTTTGTTTTTTTCAATGATTTTATCAGATCATCTAAAGTTTTGAGAAAGGAATTTCGGTCAAATGTTGTTTGTAATAGTTTGGTTTCCTCGAAACCAAACTTGAGATGTAGATTCTTATATACATTGAAACACTCTGTGTTTCAATATTCAAATGCATCTGAATCGTATTCACTGGTATCTCTTTTTCGCATTGTTCATCATCGCTATTGTAATCACTACACTGAAAAAAGCCTGCGTTGTTATCACATTCGTTATTACTATTAGTACTTGTCCAAGGACGTCACATTTCAAGCAGACAACAAAAATTTCAAATAATTATAACTGCACCGATATCGAAGTTTAACACCCAAATCGCGATCAGTTCCTGAACTGAACACGACGGCGATAACCATCCTTGCATTCCCCGATTTCTAGTCGTCACCGTAACATGACTTCAAATTTTGTTTTATGACTCTTTTCAGCCAATCATAAAACTCGGTCAGTAAAAATAATCCAATACAAACCGCCAATTCTACAGTCCACGTGGACTACTTCGCAGCCGGTTCATTTTCATGTATTGGTTTTTTTGGCGTTTAAGAGTGCCGCCAACTTTAAGTCTGCACTATTGTGCAGACTTAAAGTTAAAGTAAACGATATTTCGTTTACTTCAACTATATAAAATATCTAAATATGAACTTCTTCTCTTTAAACATTAAGTACTGCATTTCCAACAAAAATACTTTGTGAGACTACAGCATATATCTAGATCTATCATAGATAGGTAAATAGATTTGGTTAGATCTCGATAGAAGTATGGAATATAAAAAGTATATTAATTTTGTTGAATTATGAGGCAATTCGGATTAATCGTTATCGTTATATATGAAAATATATATTTTTTATCCATGAAAAACGCTTATTATGTAGAAAAACGTTTAGAATTGAAGTGAAAGATTACGAAATCATAACAGTTATGAAATATTATTTCGCACATAATGTTGCACATTATTGGAAAATTAATTAGGATGATGTTGTTTTGTACAAACCAGTTTGGTTTTACCGGTCCCATGAGATGCGCTGATTTATATGAACGGACGAATAAACATAATTAACCTTTTAAATTTAACATTTTTTATGTTTATTTGACAGTGACCTGCTGTCCAGTAAATTATGAATTCGTCTCTAATGTGCAGATTCCATGACTGTCAACATAAAAATACTTTGAATTATATTTTCAAGTTTTGATAAATTATCATTGAAGCTACTAATGTAACGAAATATTTTTCAAATTTTGGTAGGAAAATATAATTAGTTATAACTATATTATGGTGTTAATTATAACATAGAAATACGATTCAAAATTATCAAATTTGAATATCTGTACGGTTTCTACATTTTTCTGGTAATTTTTGTTCTTCAAAAACTTGATTCGTTCTTTAGTGAAAATTAATAGAATGCAGATTTTTGAAAACCCTGCTTCTGTCCCCAAATTCCGTAATTTGTTTACATGATAAATATTTGGCTGTTCATATGAATACCTTGTATCTGAGCAGTTGACACAGGTTATTCAAAAATACGTGGAAAATTCTGTGTTTTAGTGAATAACTTAATTGGAAAAACCCACCGGCCGTTTAGAGGGAAGAAAAACTCGCAGCTGTTACAGGTAGCTGCGTTTTGAAGATCAATTTGTTACGGTATATTAATGGAAAACATGATGGGTCCATGTTATTTCTACCGTTAATTCTGAAAGGTATAATTTTGTTGAAAATATAGATCCTCAAATTTCAATTTGCCTTATAATAATCGAATAATATAAACATTTATTGACTGGGCTAAAATGGAATTATACATACTCTGTATACAATACAGCTCTGATAAAAAAATGATAATAGTAATATTCTTTGTAGTGATCGTTTCTACAGGTATAAACTTTATACAATAAACTAGATGTTCTTAAAGCCGAAAGAAATAATAATTTATTCTACAGTGCTTCAGCTGCGTCTGACCCAAACACGTTTTTATAATAGTGAATATTTTAATCTCAGATAAAAGAATTTTATAAGGATCTGACTGCCACCTTTTTCTAATTTATGTTTTTTTAAATTTATGAGTAACCTCGACCGTACTTCTAGCGAGTATGTGACTTGTTTCAATTCTTGTTCAGGATGAGTCGCCCTGAAATGAAACTGAATGCGATGGTATTGAGAAAGAACCGTTGGCTAAAGATACTTTAAATTTAAAAACCATTCGGTGTCCCTTGTCGATTTGTTTCTGAACGAATTCGTAAATTGAATCTGAATAATTGAATAAATGATAGTTTTTGATGAGTATTTCAGTGAATAACAATTTCTAAATATCATTCTTTGTTGGTATTGAGTGAACTCTGTACCAATTTTAGTAATCATGAATCATAAGAAGATACAGGTTAGATCATCAGGGATTTGTCTCTGAGATGTAAAAGAACGAGTTATGTACAATATAGTTGAGAGTGTTCGAGCTTTATACTAATTCGAATACTTGAAGCTATTTGTCTTTTGACTTCTCCATCTTTGTACGTCTTCATCTTTATACTTTTGCATCTTCATACATTGTTTGTGTTGAGATGGAAAAATAGAAAGTTTTTTTCCCAATTTTTTTGATATTTTCAGCAGTTTTATCTAATGTAAAAAGTAAAAAATCAGCGCAGGAACGACCCAAACAGCCTGGGGCTCGATTGAATTCAACGCATGTAGGAGACATTCGTCTGAGAGAAAGATTTATCTATCTTGCGTAAGTCTGTCGGATATAATTCAATTTCCATCGTGGTACTAGCCGGGGAAGTAGTTGTTTTCTGGCAGGCATTAACCAGAACCTACTCTATAGGTACGTTCGGAGAGACGAATGTCTCGCGATTCTCTTTCGAAAAATTTATTTTCTACACGGAAAAAAAAGATTTATTGAATGAAATAAAATTCACTTCCTTCAAAGAAATAAAAGTGTCTCCAATCATAACTTTCAGACCTTCAAATCTATTAAATTTAAGAATTCTGGCATTTAATTACTTAGGTATAGACCTGAATAATAATAAGTATCTACAGCAAATCGCAAAAATATATAGTTATTTCAGAATATATGTTTTTAATTGTAATGGTATACATATTTATTATTAAAGTTATGAATGAAAGACATACCTCTGTTATATATGATTCTTAATTTATTCCATCAATTGCTTCTTTGATTGAATATTTTTCTTTTGCCAATTGGGGGAGTCATTTTTTTCATTTCTTCATCAGTGAGCCTTTTAGCTATGTCTAATAAGGTTACATCATTTTCTGTCTGAAAAGTATGTGTTTTAAGTATATTATTAGGGGATAAATAATATATGTATTTTTTTACCTTTAAAAATGCCAATCAGGTCATTTAATCCCAAGTTATTAAGAAATTCCTCCATGTCTAAAAATAAAAGAGATTATATTGCATGTTTTGAGTTCGTGCAGTTTTGTTGGATGTCATCATTTCTGTAAATATGTTACAAATAACTTTTCTTTTTCGGTATTACTGATTTTAATAAAGTAATACAAGAGAAAACTGTGATTATTTCACAATATTCTTTGAAAGGAAAATCTTAAAAAGAGGTTCCTTCAAGGGTTCAGTATATACTATCATGATGAAAATGAAATTATTGTTTACGGCACCATTCAATTATTTATGATGTAAGAAATTTAGAATTCGAACTAAAGGTACAGCTCTTCGCTGACATTGTATACCTACACCTATTTCTGTGGAAAACACTTTAATTGTATTTACTCTGAAAATGTCCAATTCCTCTGTATCCAAAGATCAAAGGTCAACTAGGTACCCAGTGTATGCATACCTACCTACCTCTCAATGATCATTTCACTCGACAACTTCTACTTTCTTAAAAACAGAATTGAAAACATTCTTTCTTTCAGTCATTACATTAAACAATACGAACTTCAAGCTACTTTTATAGATAGCTGTCGAGAAAAATGTATCGGCACGTGCTTAAAAAAACGATGTCCATTTATCCAATACATGCTATTCATAAATATTTCAAAATATGGAATGAAAGAAAGTATATTATCAACATACCTGTGAAAACACTGAAAAACTTCAATCCACGTATAATCAAAAAGAAACTGTAAACCTCTTCGTCATTTTCTTGAAAAACACAAAACACATTTTTAATTCTTATTCCACTCGTGATTAGTTTACGGTTCTTGCGAAAACGCAAATGGTGCCGACCTGCACTCTATTCCTTAGAAGTATTTCAACTATATCATTTCTTTCAAGGAAACAATTTAATTTTTCAAACCAACAAATAATAAAAATATTGAAATGAAATTATCCATAGTCTTGAAATTATTTCCAAAATTAGTTAAAGGTATTGATATGTATTGTTGAAGTGAAAATAAATATTCAGTTGATTCAATTATATATTAGTGTCAAAACAGCACCCCATAGTGTTAAACTGAATTGGAAAGTTTTCATTCAACAGACGTACTTTTGATTTTATGAAATTATATTGTTTGACTCAACCGAATTATTTTGAGAACTCAATAAATGTTATTCTTGAAATGATCCACAATTCATTCGACTAAGTAAAATACCTCTTGAATTGAAATATTAGAGAAATTAAAATGAGAATTTCATTTTGTCTCTCCGCAAAATTATCATCTAATCGATACAATACACACGTCGTTTGGAATGAATGATATTTAATCAAAGTGATGAAATAAATTAGACTAAATAAATTTCTTTGAAGTAACAAATCTTTTTTTTCCGTGTAATAAGTATATATCACTTTTTGGTACAGTCTTCAGACTTGTTTTATTTATGATGAGATATCAGTTAAAATTTCAGAAAATCTCCCAGAATACGCTTGAAATATTTTTGTTGAGGCCATTAATAAATTATTTTATTCTGGTATATTTCCTACATGTCTGAAACTAGCAATAGTCATTCCGCTTCATAAAGATGGTAAAATGAATGATCCATCAAACTTCCGACCTATATTATTGCTTCCGACAGTCCCAAAACTAATTGAAAAACTGGTTAAAAAGAGAATGCTCAACTTCTTAAGTAATAACAACATACTATGCGAATCTCAATATGGATTTCAAAGCCATAAAAATACAGTCGATGCAATCTTCTCAGAAGATGTATATATTGGTTTAAATAAAAACTAACCTATTGGGGCAGTATTCTGTGATTTCTCAAAAGCGTTCGACTGAACCATGAAACACCATTATTTAGACTTCAGTGCTATGGCTTTAGAGGATTGTCATATAACTGGCTTTACAGTTATCTAACAGGCAGGATGCAGTTAGTATAACTCCAAGGAAATACATCGCATATTGAGAATAATACACCAGGTGTACCACAAGGTTCCGTTCTGGGTCCTATCCTTTTTCTGCTTTATCTGAATGATCTGGTAACAATTGACATTAAAGGGAAGTTCACCCTTTTTGCGGATGATACCACGATCCCTTGGCGTGGGTCAAATGAAGATAATCTCTGGATATCTATAGGGTTAAACAGTGGTGCAATTCAAACTCCTTGTGTTTCAACACAAATAAAACAAACATAGTTTGCTTTAAACTCAATTTTGACGACTTATAGAAAATCACGCTATAGTTAATAAAACTCACACAAAATTTTTAGGGGTATTCATAGATGATAAATTAAAATTTGATGAGCATATAACAATGTCTTGCAAAAAAATAGCATCTGGGTGGTATGCATTTCGAGTTGTTTCTAACGAACTCAATCAATCCTCAGCCAGAACTGTATTTTTCATTGATAGAGTCGCACTTGGGATATGGAATTGCCTTTTGGAGCTTTTGTAGTCAGCAATTACTAAATACAGTATTCGTTCTACAAAAAAGGGCTGTCAGATACATATGTTGGGCAATCCCAAAATCAGCAATTACACAATTTTCTTTGATATATGAGCGCCAGAAAATATAAAACGACCTTCCAATGTGCTATAGGGCAATAGCAATTTTTAAAAAATTCAGAAAATTAGTTAAAGGAGTACTTCTGCAAAAAGCCTAATACGACTTAAAGGAATATTACGATAATGTATTTTAACTTATAGTTTTTCAGATGCTTACATATCTGTAATGATTTATTTATTATCTGTAATGGTGTATATATTGTTTTTTTATGTGTATTCCTATATGTACATTTTTTAACCCTATAATGATTTATCACTGTATATCCTAATTTTAATATTTTTTTAAAAAACTTTAACATTGTTGACTTCATAAACTTTCACTAACTTTGTCAATAAGGATTTCTTGGGCAATAAAGCATGATTGATTGATATCTGTAATTGTTATAGTTCACTGAATGTATGGAAAAATATGACTTTTCTCAGAATATTCAAAAACAACTAACAATTTCAAAAAAGATCTAGGAGAAGTTTTTGTTGAAGCCAAAAAAATAATATGAAAATATGATTAGTGTTTTCCTCTGAACATCTTTTGGTAAAAATTTCATCAAAACATGAAGACTGATAAATCGACGTCCGTTAACCGGAACAAGATGCAACTAAAAACTGAAAATATGGAAAAAAATAACGTTTTAGTTTATTAGGAAATAATGATGTACAACAAAATATTATATCCAAAGCGGCTACAGATATCAAATATTACCAGATGAGAAGTTTTCTTCACATCAACAATCACTATAACAAATTTTATGATGTCTTAGTTAATTTTCAACCATAGAATTGAGAATCCTCTTCGTTATTATCACTGTTATTCATTTCAATAAATCTTATCACAAACAGTTTATTTAGTAGTGTTGACGTTTACTGTCTCTTAACAGTACAATACTATGTGACGATGTAATCTATATAAAGATAATGAACGTGGAAGAAAAACTATGTTTGGGGATCGATATTAACGCTATAAAATCTAAAACAATGATTTTTGGAATACGTGTTCAACCGATTAACTCACGTACCACAATAAAGTGTAATACCATTATACCATTAATTCTTTCAAATTTAAGATATTTCTAATATTTTTGGCCCTTTTATCCATTTCAATTGAATTTTGTCGATGATTTCACTCGTAAGTTATTGTTACTTTCTCCTTATCAGCAAAATGGCAATACGTCATGGGTAGCAAATTTTTAAATTTATGTCTTATTTTCAAATACCGAAAATGTTTTCTGGGATCTGTTTATCCATATACTATGCATCCTACTTTCTAGCGAAATATACCTCATTTTCTTCTCTTATTGTTCGTTTCGGCGTACGTCCATTCTCATGACCTACCAGATGGACATGACAAAGAATATTTACCTGCTTTCACCCAGTTTCAGGTAAACAGGTGGACGATGTTGCACGTGCCCTTCAGTTTATCTACTTTGTCCGTGATTTTGAGATGTTTGCGTTATTTTAGTTGAGACATCGTTGTTTTTGGATAATTCTTGAAAAATTTTTATCAATTTTATCAATTGATTCGCGAAATATCTGTGATAACGTACTGGGAGGGATCAACAGGTAGCAGCACGGTCCAGAACTATTAAAACAAAAAAAACTTAAGTGGCATAGCCCCTTCTCTTACTCAAGACACTCAATTTATGAAGCAACTGGCAAATTGACAAATTGAACTCTGAATTGTAAAAATTAAATTATGAAAACGTTTAAAAAAGTGCTTGAGGAGTAATGGTGGAGAAATTTCATAGAGAAATTACGATATCCATCTGTGGACCATCTGTTTTCTGATTATTCATGTACAATCAAACAAGCAGCATTGCATTTTATATCAAGTTATCATGTACCACCACTTCAAACGAGTGGACACTTCGGACCACGAATGCGTTCTCAATATGTGACGCGATGAAACATGTACTTCTACATAGTCCTTTTTTTAAAATTTTATTAATAAATTATTATTAACACGCTTTTATTAGCTTCACCTGTATGTATGAATGTTTGTTTTTTTTTTACTCTCAAGCTCGGGATCTGTATTTGACAGAATGGGGAATGTTCCTCCTGACGAAAATCAAGTAGTTTTCATAAAAGAGCTCTAAAACAACGCATTTTAAACTTATCATTTCAACCTTTTTTTTTTTTAATTATTTAAATACTTGAATGAGACAAACAAAAATGACATATTTGAGAGGCGTGCTGTTCTGTTTACTTATGTTCCGAGTTCCGAGACATTCTGTGACATATGACATTTTGTGCACCTAACCTATCTTCCTCTATATAAATAAATAACAAAACAAATGTTTATGTGGCTTGTGGAGGTGGTATTGAACTGTAATTTATATTTTGCCTTAATTGTTGATTTATAAAGATAATTTTCCTTTTTTAAAGTAGAATATCTAGGTAACCTGAACTCCGATGTAGCATTCTAGGCGCTGTTGCTAATATGTGAATTTGAAACAAATCCCTTTAAAAATTTAAACCCAACATTTGAAACATCAATTTGAATACTTTTCGAAGTGAATTTGAAAAACTCATGAGTTAAACTCAACTTTATTTTGTTCAACTAGTAATGACCCAAATTGAGGAACATTCCCCATTATCGACATCATTGTCGGTATTTCTTCATTGGAAAAAAGTATTTTTTTTATTAACACGTGCTGCCTTATTTGTATCCCTTTTTCCTTGCGTGTCTTCTGCCTTCCTTGACCTTGATAGCTAATTTTCAGGCTTCCTCTCCGGAATCGGAAAATATCAATGGTCATTTTTTTTAAACAATATACGGCTGATTGTTCCCAAAGTTTAGATGAAATAAATATAGTTTAAAAAGACTAAAAAACACGATTTTATAGCATACGAAACTAAAAAATGATTATAGTTTGAAAAACTCAAAAAGACGCTTTTAAAGGACATCGAACTAAAAAGTTTAAAACATTTTTTCAAATAAGCTTTAAACAATAACGAACGAAAAATACCAGTATTATTGTGAAAAAGGCGCGGGCGCTTTCTGCCATATTTTTTGTATATCAAGCGCTAGTCGCTTTTTTCACAATAATACTAATATTATTCTTTGGTTTAAGTTTTTAGTTCGATGTTCTTTGAAAGCGTGATTTTTTAGTATTTTTAAACTATACTTATTTGTTTCTTCTACAAGTGGAAAACAGTTGAAGATTGTGAGCCTAAATTTGATAATTGATGACGTGTCACTATCGTTGACAGTTTACGGCAAAATTAGTAAGATTTTGAAGTTTTCCATATCACACAAATAGTTTTTTTCGCAACGTATAAACTGCGTGTATTACACATTTCATAGTAATATAATTTTATACCGTCATAATAAATGTTACCTTTAATTGGAAATGGCTTTGTCTATTGCTTTGCGTAGTAGAATATTCAAATGGGCAGATATGGGAGTTGCAGTATGGAATATGAAATGTAATTATACACAGAGTAATTTATAAAGTCAGATAGTATTTTTAAATTGGCCTAAAGTATAATATGGGTTACTTTTTAGCGATTTTTTGAAATAAAAACAGTTATTCATTGAATGATTGGGGGGTTCGTAGCAGCAGCCGCGCCTTTTCTATTTCATTTTTATTTTGATGCACAAATTGATGATGCTTTGACAATACTGTGTTGTGAGGTTTTATCCCGTCTTTTAAAATGTATGAGATTTCGTGATAAAATATAGACGTGGCAACGTCGCTGGACATCTACTCTGAATCCTTACACTTGTGGTGCAGCCTGCACCTCATGCAGGGAGTGGTTCTTATCCGACAAAAGATTCGGAATATTGATTGTTTAGGTTGGTGGGATGACGACAACAGGCGGTAGGACATTGTCACCGAATTTGCAGTTAGAAGAACACGTTTGACCTGTGGATTATTATTACCCTTGGTTCATGATTGCCGCGAATCTAAATACTCGGTTATCAAGGTTGTGGTAATGTTTATTTGTTTTGGAAATGTGAGACTTGGCAATAATAATACTTGTATGTGTGATATTTTGGAATGTTTACTGTTATTGGAAACGGTTTTTGTAACTTTTTGAAAATATTGACTTGATATAGCTGGAATCGGTGGACAGTCAAGAAAACGGATGAAATTGAAAATATTTTGATTCGGTTTAAATCTTTAATAATGAAAGTTATTAAAATCGCTACAAGACTGTAACTCTAGTTTAAATCGGACTCAATTTTTTTGGAATTGAGTTGGGTTAGCACAATCTGTAATTATTTTATTTCAAGTTAGTCTTGTTTGAAAGCGGTTGACAATGTTTCAAGGCGAATTTTACTAGTTCGGACTTCCATTGTCTAATATGATATAAATCCCTGAAAGGCATTCGACTGTGTTAATCATCAGCTTTTATTATCGAAGTTGTATAACTATGGAATCAGAGGCTCTGCTTTTAATTGGATTTCTTCCTTCTTAACTGAACATACTCAGTATGTACAAATTTCGGAACGTATTTCCGGAGCAAACACATTCGTTAATTCTGAAACTAAAGTGGTTAACATGGGAGTTCCACAAGGGGCTATATTGGGGCCAATTTTATTTTTATTGTATACCAATGATCTTGAGAAATACCTTACAGGGATCCCTGCTACCACGTACGCTGATGATACTTCTGTGATAATATCGGACAAGGATGAAATTGCAGCACAACAGAAATGCGAACAAGTTCTCAGTTCTATAAACGAGGGGTGTAGCCTAAATTCTTTATATCTGAATGCAACGAAAACCCAAATCGTCAAATTTCATAATTGGCAAAAAAATTGTCTTTCATTAAATGTTTGCGTTAGTGACACACTAATATGTAACATAACGAAGTAACATTTCTCGGACTAGTTGTCGATGAAAATATGAACTGGAAAAGTCACTGCACTTATTTGAATAAATGATTGAATTCTTTATGCTATATGTTCAGAAGTCTCAAGCAGGTCCTGGAGGAGCCTCAACTACTATCCTTATATCACTCCCAAGTAGCATCTCGAATCAGGTATGGAATTTGTATGCAAACTCCACTTCAATAAATGACGTTTTTTATCATGCAAAAAAGAGTTGTAAGAATTGTGGCCGGCGTTTCCTCCACGATCTCTGCTAGAGGACTGTTTGTTAAATATAACATATTGACATTATTTTCACTCTACATATATGAACTTTGTAATTATGTTCATGAAAACAAAACTAAATTCAACAGAAATGCAAACCTGCATGACGTTAACACTCGTCAAAAAAATCATTTTCACATTCCATTTTGCAAATATAAAATCAATTACAACTCACCTGATCATATGGGGCTGAGAATCTATAACAGACTACCCCACGATATAAAAAATTTCAATGAATGTAGGAAATTCAACAAGATACTGAAAAAATTTTTAATTGAAAATTGTTTTTATTCATTGGATGAATATTTTAATATGTAGTTGGTGGCCTGTTACTGTCTAGCTTATTAATCTTTTTACTTTTTACTTTTTTACCTTTTGTTGTCCCGACTATTCCTATACATATTGTACTATGTCTTTTTTGGAAAATAAATATTATTATTATAAGAATCATTACAATTGAAAATTAAAATGAAGAACCCTGAAATAAAATTACAATGAAATAAAATACAAGCAAAAAATTGAAAATTTGAACAAGTGAACAAAAAAGGGAAATGAAAATTGAAAGATTTGAAGTAAGTAACTTCACGTCGTTTCGATTGTTAGTATTCACAATTGTCCTCCTCAAATAAGAAAAACATTCTGTAGTAGATTAGAAAAAGACTGATATTATGAGGGGTTCATGACAAATTTCTGTAGCAAAGAGATATGCAACCATAAGCCATTACTTACGATAGGTATGAAATTTCTAATTGAAGTATAAAAGAATGTAATAAGAACCATAACCGGTATAGGGTGGAGAGATAAATGTAGATTTTTGTATTCAAGAATTTTGTTCATATTACAAACTCAATATATCCTTCTAGCCACACCACTATCCATCTCGTTATAGAAAACTAATTTATTAATAGTATTATCTTTACCAAGAAAAGATCGAAAATATTTAATGAGCTAGATGATGTAAAAAAAATGATAACCATTGTCTAATATGATATAATATGATTTGAAATCTCTGAAAGAACAAATAAAGTACAAATTAAAATGAATAACTGAAAATAACAATAATATTGAGCAATAAATACAATAAAATGAAAATAAACAAAAAATAAAAAATTGAACAATCAAAAATGAAATAAAGATTAAAAAGATTTCAAACCGAGTTACTTCACGACGTTTCGATTTTTAGTATCCACAATCGTCTTTAGGTGATGACTGGACTATTCCTCCGAGAGATGACGTGTCATTTGATCGCTTTCACCTATCCCTTCGTCCCTCTCTCCGCTTCATCGGTTTAGTGGTAGTTGACCGTTTTCCACTTGATTAAAGGTTTCCATAAGTTGCGTATCTTTACGCTAGCTTGGCTGAATGTGTCGTTGGGCAAAATGTATGCAGCTTCTTTGAATTTTCTCTTGAATCAGTGTTCCTCCCTGTGGATGAGCTCAGCTTGTTGATGAGTCCAAACATTCTCTGCTATTCCCGATTTGCTGGTGTCACGCTGTGTGTTTCCCTTGTGCTTGACAATGCGGACCTCAATGTACTCTTAGTTTTGTCCTCTTAGTCTTAGATTTGCCGCACTCACAGGGTATCCGGAATCGCAGTCCGCGTTTGGTGGCCTGGTTTTCGTGAGGCTGCTACAGATGGTGTTTTCGGATCTGAAGCAGGTTGTGATCATTTCCGACAATCCTCTGTCGTAAGGAAGGGCAAGCACTGATTGTGACGGTTTTTCTTCCTTGTGAGGATCGTGCTGTCTTCTAGCCAAAATATATTGCACCATCACTTTGGGGTAAACATTCTGCTGAAGATCTTTTTTATGATGTCTAGTTCCTTCTCGAGATCTTCCTTCATATTACAGAGCCCGAAAGTACGATTCAGTCTTGATGATTCCTCTTTTGGTAGAGTGATGGTGGTTGGATTCGTGGTTCAGATACTGTCCCGTGTGAGTAGGTTTTCGGTATACAGATGTTTTCCATTTAGTGTCGGTTCTCTTCACCAGTACGTCTAAGAATGGCAAATCGTTGTGGTTTTCTTTTTCCATTGTGAAGGCAATGGAAGGTTTTACGCTGTTGCTTCAGAAAGGCGTCTAGTTCAGTATTCCCATGGTTCCATATTATGAAGGTGTCGTCAACGTATCTCAACCAGGCTCGGGGCTTCTTGTGGGCTTCTTTAATAGCCAAAGTTTATTTGTTCTTTCAGAGATTTCATATCATATTAGACAATGGAAGTCACAACTAGTAAAATTCTTCAAGTTAGTCTGTTGGTCATTATCACTGTAGTATTTGAAGCACTGATTACTGATTTATTGATTAATTTCTTCTCTGAAATTTCGGTTACCACCAAAAACGCCAAGGGTTTTCCTGCTAAAAAAATAGAAGAAATAATTTTCCTTCTATATTTGATTCTGAATTTATGTCTGTTAACTCTTAACAACACAAGTGCCACTTTACATAAGTTTAGTGCGCCTTCATGAAAAATTGCATTTCGATTTGTAATTTCATACAGAGTAATTTGCGATTTCAAGAAATAGTTGAAAGTTATAAGAAATGAGGTATGCGTTTTTTGCAAATATCTCAAATTCTATTGAAGATTTATATAGATGAACCACAGACCTAATGAAAGTTACTCAAAATGTATTTTCGATAGACAAGTGTCACATGTCGTTGTACCCCAAGTATCGAAATTGGGACCCATACTGTTTATGCAATGACATGAATAGTACAAGTGCTGACACTAAATGCGTCAGGTATGCAGACACCACATCTCTTTGAATTTCTTTCAAAGGTGACAATCTTTTGATAAAAA
The DNA here is from genome assembly GCF_025532065.1 of Leptinotarsa decemlineata. Lineage (NCBI taxonomy): Eukaryota > Metazoa > Arthropoda > Insecta > Coleoptera > Chrysomelidae > Leptinotarsa > Leptinotarsa decemlineata. The sequence continues at coordinate 4,886,544 of NW_027412578.1, forward strand.
AGGTAATAGGGTTATTGATAGTTTAGTTTCCTGGCTGGAAAAAAAATGTTATCGCAATTTTGCTCTGAATGATGCTTTTGTTAATTACAATGTTCTTCCAAGGTTTGCCTGAAAACCTTATTTATTATTGAAATTGAAGCCAGATTTTTTCTTTTTTGGAACTATTCTTTGAAGACTTCAGAAATTAGGATCCTCGATGGAAAAATTGAAAGGATTTGTTGGGCAACTTGGCTCAAATCATTAATTGCTTTTTGGGTAATAACAAATCAAATTACACCTTAATCATAATTTTCATAGAAGGCGAACTGAAATTGTGTGAATTTAAACTTGTGAACTGGTCTCTTCAAAAATGTCTAACTATATGTGCATAGTAAAAATCAACCAGTAAGTCCACTCCCACTACTTTCATTCATAAGTTCACAAAGTTCTCGGTGACCTCGAAACGAAGTGCGGAGCCAATTTAGTTCTTTTACCATAGGCGTGCGCTCATATAAAAAAGAAATTCAAGGATATTATAGAAGCTTTTGTGGTAAGTTACTTATAACCAACTACAGAAACTAAAAACAATAATAACCAAAGCTAAAGCTAATAAACTAAACACAATATCAATTTCCGATCGTTTATTATAACTAATCCGATGCCCGTGGTACCGTCGAATCCGTCGATACTACAGCATGAACGCGTTGTATGAGAATCTCATCCTAAGAGCGGTTGACGGTCCCCGGCAACTCACGTGGTAATAGAGCCTACTGGTTGTATTATTCTACTGTGTTATGTGTGTGATCAGTTTAACTAGAATTAAGAAATAAATGCCGATGAAAAAACAGAATCAACATATCTTCAAATATTTGAACTGCTTTGATAAGTATATTATTCAATTATCGAGAAATGCGCCATTACTCATAAAAATGAAGAATTTCTCGTGAGTAGAAAGCTATACTTTTTCTGTGACTTTAAAGTAATATATTTTAAAATAAGATTCATTTTTGGAATATATCTCTAATTAGAGAAATGTCATTAATTTTTTCAATGAGTAACGACCATATCGAGCGGGTAATGGCCATTTATCGCAAGTAGAATAATATACTTTTTCTATGAAACCTAAGGAAGCATTTGAAATATTTTTACCTAATATTGAATACTTTGAAAATTGAATGCAAAAAAATCCTCACTTGAGCCCGAGCCTCATATTCTACTTCAAGACAAATGTGGGGGCTTTTAGAATCCCCTGTATCGCAGAGTAAACGAACGATTATCAATCTTACGAGCACTGGAAACTTGAAATCCTGTTTGCGGTTCTTTATTTGGAATCACAGCCAGTAGTTTACACGGAATATAAAGCATATGACGTCAATTTAGTTTTAATTCTTTCCTTAGTCTACAAGTGGTTATAAACGTAGCAAATGTTTGGATTTTCCTGATAATTAATCATCCGGATTTTCTTTTTGACGTATGCCATTTTTAAGTCGATTTGTTGTCGTGTTGAAAGAGGTTCATTTTATTTTTAATGAAGTTTGCATTCACTGGCTGCATTTTTTTGTTTCTCTACTGATCACTCTTTTGAAAAGGAAGGACGAACTGTATTATACAGTGTCCCCAGAAAGTTTGTACCATATAGAAAAAAGTGTTTTCAGTGACATAGAAAACCAAATTCCTACATTATGGTCTTGTGTCCGACCGAAACTGATTTTTACGACCGAAACCGAAACTTCCTTGCAAGAATTATGTTTTGAGGGAAAAATAAAGAAAACGTTATTATAATCAGTCAGTCTTTATTTTTTTATCTTTAAATCACAACGTTATGTATTTTTATTTATTGATAATCAACATAACAAACCCTTATTTAAGAAAAAAACATTAATTGCACCTTAAAGATACTTAAAATAGGTGAGGTGTTTATTTGAGTAGGTGTAGATTCTTCTTTTGAATATTATTAATGGTTAATTACTTCCTTATTAGTCAGTGGGTTATGCTTGAAGACTGGTAGTAAACACATCTAAAGAAATGAACTTTAAACGTTCAAGGCAGTCTCGGATATATCTACACAGTAGGTTGAATGGACTAACGCCTATCAGAAAACAACTACTCCCCTGGCAGAAGAGAAATGAAATACTCTAAAAGAATTCCGATTTTCAATTATGTAATATCATTGACTTTAGGTCGATGATGGCCACTATCTCGAATTGACAAGTGGCTAATGAGCCCGAAACCGGTCTGCAAGTGTGCCCGTTCCAAAATTGAAGGTCAACTCTTTCAGTTTTATTGCCAATTACATATGCAGGAAATTTTCTGCGAAGATTCCTGCACTTGACGCCTGTCGGATATAATCCAACGCCCGTCGTGGTATTAGCCAGGGGAGTAGTTTCTGATAGACGTCAGTCCATTCAACCTACTTTAGATTTATAAAATACTTATTTACGTTGTTACCTAATATCACAATAGGTACTTAATAGTTAGTTATGTAATAAACAAAGTAAATCAAAGTAAGTCACGACATGATTAGGCATGTGGACGCGGCAAAATGTCTTCGTCACTTGTATGACGTATGAAATTCAACGCGCCGAAAATGACCGATCACAGCGCGAGAACTCCCGAATTCAGTTTCGGTTTCGGTCGTAGTTTGGACAGGTTTGCCGCCGAAACCGAACCGGTTTTTTTGCCGAAACTCGACCGAAACCGAACTTTCGGTCGGACACTATGGATAATATGGTCTAATCAACAAAGTGTTTTTGTCCTATTAGAAACACGTTGGATTTCATGTTTTTGAAACCTTTTAAATCGGAGGTAAAATTTTTTATATTGTTCAAACAATATGTATGATACTTATATAATCCAGTTTTGAGTGGCCTTTTTTGAAAAAAAAAAAATAGATCAATTAGTGTAGCAACAGAACCTACATCATATATTTATGTAATAATTAGTACACCAACATTAAAGTTGTTTTTGATGGATATAATAATGCTAGAAGAAACTGAATCATCTGAGAGAAATCGCGTCTCGAAAAATAAGTAAAGAGAAATTGTTAGGAAACGGTAAAAATAAAAATAGCTATATTAGTTTTATCTGCAAACTTGATTGGAGTCAAGCAGAAAGTGATGCGGATTATTCAATTATACGATCAGCTTCCCTGATGTAATTGTAGCTGAGGATGTGTAAGTGGTATCCATTTAGCACTCGATGATAAAAGAAATACTTTGACAAACCACTCAAAAATATTGCCTTACAACAAGTTTATTCGGGAGGAACTATGAAATGAAATTTCCAACAAATTAAAGAATTAACTATCTCAAACAGATTCATTTCTAACAATATTTCACTAATCACACACTAATAATTTATATTCAACACTTAGCAACTAACGCTTAATTTATCTCCACTATTTGAATTCTTTGTTTAACCGCTCGATTCGCTTTCTGAACTCAACTGCCCTCTCTGGACGAGAAGCCGGCCTTATATATCGGTAACGATCATTCTAAAATTCTATAGTCGTTTCGGTACTGAACTAGAGTTCAATCGGCGGTTGCCGACTGCATTCCTTTTGCGGTGATCTCAAGTGTTTTTTCGCTGGCCGACATATCGGTCAGGGACGGTTTCAGATTCTTTACAAGATCATCTCTTCTTCATTCAGTGAATGCAACACTTTCAGCTTTTTATAGTAAAAGGAAAATGATTTCATGAAATATTCAATAATTATTAGAAAGTTACGTGCATTAACTGAAACTTTTATGATCGGGGAACGAAGTGAATATGCTTTTTTTATTGAAGATTTCAATTATATTCTCACAATGTTTGGTGCCATAACTGCTAAAAACTTGAATGAGCTGCGATACAACCGTTGCATAGCATTGGATCCAAAGAGCCATTGAGTGTTTTAACAGATATACCGAATTGGAAATTTGATCCTGAATGATAACACCACCAGGCAGATACTCGAAAGGGATTAAAGTGGATTTTTGTTAGACTATTTGCAAACAAAGTCGAATTATATCTGTTATGCAGGTAATAATTACCTTTAGTCCCTGTTTTGTTTTATCATACAGGATTAAATGGTTAAGGTACTATATTTCTGAAAACACTACTCATTTGTACATGACAGAGGATGAAACAAAATTATTCATTTACTGCAATCATACACATTCTGCAAATTGTTTGCTAATTTTTCAAATCATTATATGGTTTGAAATAACTCCGATGAGTCGATTGTTTACCATTTAACGTAAATTTTGTCCCGTTCGAAAGTTTTTACACTTCGAATTTATTAAGAAGACGACTAAGATGAAATCCCTATTTGGATAAAAAACAGTGTTTTTTGAATTTTAATATTTTTAGATAATGAAGTTTCAATGAATTATTATTATGTGACATTTATTATTATATTATCATCAGTGAAATTTTATATTTTTTTGGTAAATAACACAATTTTTTGTTTCAGAACAAATTCAATCACAAACCGACCATCAAATTTTTAGGGAACGAAAATGGGGTAAGTTGATTTTATATAATGTTTTAAATTATTTTCATTTTTTAATTTAAAGAAAACCCTACTTTCATTATCCGACATTTGCTGTAGATTTGGAGCTCAACTGTCAAATTTCGCAAACATATAAAGTAAAATTCACCTGAACAATATAACCCTTTACGGGATCATTAAGACAATTATTTGTACCAATCTTGAAATATAACTCGTGTTCATGTTTATGATGATCGATTAGAAACAATGAGTTTTATCAGTCGTGCAGTGAAGTGATTATTTGTGGTTCGTTTATTTTTGGATAATCGATAAGAGATGATTTTATTATATTACACTTCATCGACAACATAGAAGATTACTTTAGAAGGCAGGACTATATACTTGAATTTTTCTCTTCTTTTCTTCTCATTGGCATATTGGCCAGACAAGACGAACTATTGAAATTCATTTCAGAGAACACCGACACACATTCAAATTTCGTGGACCAGAAAAACCTTGTGTCGCCATTTGCGCCTTAGAGAACAGTCAGAAAAAACGAGAATGACTCAATTGCTGAGTCTTCGAGATATTACCTATGTCTTCGCAATCAACGCAGGTACCACTGATGAAGTATGTCGCAATATCAGACGAAACGTTTGGTACTACAGGGTCCATTCGACTCCGGACGTGAAAGTCTACGTTTTTATGTAGTCTCAAGTCTGTTTACGGCTGATTGATCCCAAAGTTTAGATAAAATGAATATAGTTTAAAAAGACTAAAAAAAACACGTTTTTAAAGCATACGAAACTAAAAAATGAAAAATGAATAGAGTTTAAAAAACTAAAAAACACGCTTTTAAAGAATATCGAACTAAAAAGTTTAAAATATTTTTTTTTAAATAAGCTTAAAACAATAACAAACAAAAAATACTAGTATTATTGTGAGTAAGATGTTTTTCAAAAGCGTGTTCTTTAGTTTTAAAAACTATATTTATTATGATGAAATTTTCAAAAATAGATAGTCTCAAGATAAGAATTACCACTTAAGGAGTCACATAGAAAAGTTGATAATGAATCATAAAATGACCATCGTCCAGAGGATGGTCTGTGCTGCCCAACAATAGGAAATTTACTTAATTCAATTTGAGCTAATACCCAACCATTAAGAAACTTATTTTATTGCAGTAATTTGTGCAAACTTTCTGAGAATGTACTTGCCAGTCGTAAAACTTCAAAATGTAATACTTACCCTTGGGTACCTGAACTGTTATTTGATCATATAGAAGCCTTCTTGGCCTAAAAGTTCTGTTCAGATTTATTTTTGTGTTATTATGTGTCATCATTGTATTATTGTTTTTCAGTTAGTTTTTTAGATCACATCATTGTTTTTTCAACTTGTTAATTCGTTTTAAATTTATATAAAAACCCTGATAATTTTCAAATAAAAAACCTCAAATTTTGTTCACTTCTTGGAGCTTTTTTTGAAAGCCTTCAAAAAAGATTCCCGTTGGAAAAATAAAATTTTTTTGATTTTCCACTTTGTTATTAATAATCAAAGACGTTCAGAAGTGAAAAATTGAATTGAAGCAATGAAAAAAAAATGTATTGCTTAAAAACGCATTTGTTGATTAATAATTTTTTTTGCTACTAAATATGAGTATTAAGGAACGTTTATTTTAAATCATTATTTTTATTTCTCTTTGATATTCTGAAAATAGAAACTTTTTTCAATTTATATTTTCTTTATTTATTTAATAAACAATAATAAATTTTTATGATATATACTACCAAACAAAAAAACCACGTGTCACCTTTTGTGTAAAAAATGTTTCTCTATTTTTTACAATTTTTTAATATTCTTCTTTTTTAAACAAAAAGTGACACATGGTTTTTTGGTAGTATTATAAAAACATATCGTCAAAATGTATTTGTTCATAACAAATTGTTTATTGAATGAATAAAGAAAATATAAATATCAGAATATCGAAGAGAAATAGAAATTATGATTTAAAAAAATTGTTCCTCAATATTCATATTTAGTGGCAAAAAAAATTGTTAATCAACAAATGCGTTTTTAAGTAATGACATTTTTTTCAAGAAACGATTTTGTTTTTAAAAATCATAATATTTATCACTGATAAAAATCCCCCAAAAAATTTCAAATATCTTACAAACGATAATTATGAAACGAAACAAAATTATGAAAAATCATTTTTATGTAACTTCAAATAATACGAATATCAATAAATTTGAATAATAAAAAAATTCATTGCTTTCATTGAATTTTTCACTTTTGAACGCCTTTGATTATAAATATAGTGGAAAATCAAAAGTTTTAGTTTTTCCAACGGGAATCTTTTTTGAAGGCTTTCAAGAAAAGCTCCTGGAAGTGAACAAAATTTGAGGTTTTTAGTTAAAAAAATTATCAGGGTTTTTATGTAAATTTGAAATTAGTTAATTAACTGAAGTATATCTAATAAAATAATCACGGGAACATTTTTTTCCATGGATTTTAGTTTATTCAAGTGTTTAGAAGGTATGTTAATTTTTTTTTATGAATAATAATATTTAATGGGTTAAAATAATTTTTATTTTTCTAAGGTCCGTATCGGTCAGCATGTGCTGAATGCGCATCGCCCGCTTTTAGCGCTATTTTCGCTTCTAAATTAAAATTATAAATATTGGTGACAGAGTTCCGGGACGTGAGAATTTTTTTAGTAAATTTCCTCCTCTTTAAGGATATTTTTATTGTTTATAACTTTTGCAATTTTTTCGAGTCCCTCTTGGAATTTTTCAAAAAATTGCTAGAGGTCATTCCAAATCGAATGAGCCCTGGATCATAATTTTCGGTGCTCTTGGACAGAAGTTCCAAAAAAAGGTTTTTGTGACCCAGACTAATTGTCATCTGTGTGAAAAACAACTGGTGAACCTCGTTCAAAACCACAACCATCGGCTTGAAAGGTTATGGCCGTGGTATGCGTCGATTATCTTGAGAAGGGAAATACCATCAATAGTGAATATTATGTAGCATCATTTGAGCGTTTTTATGGCGAAATTGCAAAGAAACTACCACATATGGCAAAGAAAAATAAAGTGTTTCATCAAGACAACGCATCGTGTCACAAGTCAAATCAAAACGATGGCAAAACTACATGAACGGAGTTTTGAATTGCTCCCACATCCACCGTATTCGCCAGATTTGGCTCCCAGCGACTACTGACCTCAAAAAAATGCTTACCAGTAAAAAATTTCCCTCGAATGAAGAGGTGATTGCTAAAACTGAGGCCTATTTTGAGGCAGAAGATAAATCATTTTACAAACGTGGTATAAAATAACGCGTTTTCGTTCTAAGCCTAGGTGTTGTGTCGAAATTTTGAAATGTCACGTTGATTCGCATAATTTTTGCCAATTGTGCAGGAGAGTTTTGGATTGATTGGAGTAAACTATACAAGCACGGCAACGTTTTCATGTGGGTTGTTTTTTATGGTAAAAACACTAGAAAGCACACCACAATCGACCAATTTGGAAAATGTACAACAATTTTGAAAGCATCCACAGACTAATGATTCAACCTGAATACACATTTCAACGAGAGAAATCAAAACACACCTGAAGACTGTATTTACAATTTGATATTCAAAGTCATATAGAATTCATTTTTAATAATCAACTTGAATCAAATAGAAAATTTCAAAACAAGTCAGTGTATCATCGTCTAGAAATAATAAAAATAATTTATCATCTCCACTAAATTGCCAACCTTCGACTTTTTCGAGTTCAAACCATGATTTCCTTCGAAAAATAAAACGATTAGAACAAATTATTTAAAATGCTGTAAGATTCTTTCGCTCGTCATCTGCGATATCAATTTCGACTTATTTCCTCCTATCGTAGAAGATTAAATTCGTAATACATATTCGAGAGCAATTATACATGGACTGTTCGATGAATATGAACCGAACATGATAATAAGCCGTAATTAGTTGGAAAGACCATCGCCGACGTTAAAAAAAATCGTTGAACATCCGGTATTCTCATCAAGGTTGGTGAACTTGTTTAAACAGGTCAATGCTATTGCAATCGCTACATAGTTGCTAAAATTACAATTTCGCTTGGCCTGTGAAATCATTAGTTTGCTGAAATGAAATAAGTCAAGAAATTGCATATTTTGACTATCATTCTGCAAATAAAATAATACCAATATGTTTAAAATCACCGGTAAGATACGCATTCGTATACTTATAATAAATTGATGGATCTAACATTTACAACGTGGTTAAACAATTTAGTAAAAAAAAGGGGTTTGGTTTTTTGCAAATATCTCGGAAAATATTAAAAATCCAAATTCTGAAAAAGGATCCTTAAAGAAGAGGAAATATCCTAAAATAAAGTCCTATCTCACCAATATTTATAATTTGAACAATAAACATTATTTTAACCCATTAAATATCATTATTGAGAAAAAAAATCACATAACCTCAAATTTTGTTAACTTCTTGGAGCTTTTCTTGAAAGCCTTCAAAAAAGATTCCCGTTGGAAAAATTAAGAAATTTTTATTTTCCACTTTGATAATCAAAGACGTTAAAAAGTTGAAAATTCAATTAAAACAATGAAAAATTTTTTTTATGTTCAAATTTATTCCTTTTCTTATTATTCAAAGTTACATAAAAATGATTTTTCATAATTTTTTTACTCTATTTGTTTAAAAAATTGTTATAAACAAATGTAGTGTTTATAATATATTTGAAATTTTTTTTGGGGATTTTCATCAGTAATGAATATTAGGATTTTTAAAAACAAAATCGTTTCTTAAACACATTTTTTTATTGCTTAAAAACGCATTTGTTGATTAACAATTTTTTTGCTACTAAATATGAATATTTAGAAATATTTTTTTAAATCATAATTTGTATTTCTCTTTGATATTCTGAAAAAAAACACTTTTTTAATTTACATTTTCTTTATTTATTCAATGAACAATTTGTTTTAAACAAATTAATTTTTACGATATATATTTTTTTAATAGTACCAAAAAAACAAAAACAACCATGTGTCCGCCTAGAACGAAAATAGTTGTCGATAAACTTGAATGTAGAAAAATTTCAAATCAGAAATATGTTTGTTTTATTCAAGCTTTTGGAACGGTTCCAAAAGCACACTACGACCTGCAGGAATACTATATACTATTTCTGATCTCAATAAAACACTCCTACTGTGTTATTATTTTATATGTGTCATATCGATCTAACCCAACCTTACTGAGTTGTAATGTACTGAATTAATTGTTTCCCTTTATTCAACTTTTATTTTATAAAAATTATATTACAATATTATTTTAATATATAAATTTTATTTTATATTTTATATTTTGGATTATATACTTAAATGTTACCTATACATATGATTTTTATATATATGACACTATGGATTGTACCACAAGTTATTGCACTCATCGCTTTGTCAGTAAGGACTAATTCTTGGACAATAAAGCACAGTTTTGATTGATTGATTGATTATTCATCGTTCTCCAAAGACCTGTTTTGTCAGGTTTATGTTTTAGAAATGGAGTCTGCTTTGGATTTTTTCCTCATCGCAAATCATTTAACCACTCGATTTGTTTTTTCTAGGACGTTTATATGTAGCAATCATGAAATGATTTTAGGTCATGTGTTCGATGAGATACTTGATTACGGTTTCAAATACACTATTAAAAATGTCCTTAGCACATATTAAACGTCAAGGCCACGTCCAATAATTCACAATTCTTGCAATAATTATATTTTAATTCATGATCCGTTTCAACAAAATGTCTACAAAACACCACAGAACCATTTACTGTTACAGAGAGGTGAAACAAAAAATTTTAGAGTAGCTTTCACTTTTATTATTCAGTATTTGAGCTTTTCTGAATTGATAATTTCTAAAATGTGCAAATCAAAACACTTTCCCATGTTTGGATTGATTGTTTTTCCGAATAATGTGATATAGTAAATTTTCGACCCGATGTTAATGCTTATTTGTGATATCTTTCGTGTCAAACAGTGCATTTTAAACAATTCCGATTCATGAATTTCAATTTCAATTCGTATTCAACATGCCCGCGTTATCGACTATTCGAAAGTTTTATGACCACACTTTTCTGAATATATTTTTTGAGATTGGAATAAAATGCTGTAATTATATTAAACTTATTCCATTATTTCGATGTATGTTATAGTAATGCATGTACGTAACATAAATGAGCATTGGAAATCGAGAATAACTAGGAACAAGTTTTGCGCCCAATGATTAAGATATGCAAATGAGATACTAATGCGGGAATTAGTTGAGATTTGTTATGAACTCAAATTTACCCATATTTGTTATTTAGGTGTGTGTACTCGTAGTTTATATGTTTTATACAGCGCATTTATTTAATGCCCCCCTTTTATTTTTTGAACGGATCAACTCAAAAAATTGAAATTTTGGATAACGAAATTGATGCATGAGTACTCTATTTTGAAGTGAAATTGACAGATGAAACTTTCAAGATGGCGGCTGGAAAGGGGGTTATTGTGTAACATCATTTTGAAGCTCCTGACGAATACTTCACAACCCTAGAATATGAAGTCAGTATCTTCACCTACTACAAAATGGCGGAACTTTTAATAATTTCCTGAAGACAAACACATTAATATCGATATTTCTAGAAATATTCCTTTTTATCTGCCATATGGCAATTCCAACAACCCGATAAGGTTTGTTTAGTTATTTTTTGTCTATAAAAACGACAAAAAATTTCACTACTAGCAGAAAGGTACCACGTCGACAATCTCTAAAATGGTCAATTCTCTTCCATTGGAAGAAAAAATTGAAGCGATTTTTATTTACGGTGCGACGCGTAACTTTCAGTGAACGTTTTCGGAATCCTCCTACCTATAGAAAATATTTGAGGGAACTTGTATCCAAATTCACAACTACCGGTAGTGTACATAACAAAAAGCCCCCAGGTCATCCGTTCATTCCGGAAGAACAGCAAGGACAAGTAATGGTGAGATGGTAGTAAATCCTGAACGGTCTACTTATTCCGTCGCGAATCTTTGTGAGGTGTTTCCTTCTACTATGTGGATACTTTTGAAGAGGAATAGGTATCATCCATACAAAATTAAAATGGTACACCAATTAACTGAAGATATTCCTGATTTCGATCCGGATCTGTTCTCCGGAATAAAATTCTGCGAAATCATGACGGAAACCCTTGCAAGGCATCCTACCTATCTTCACAATTTTTGTTTTAGTGACGAATGTACATTTTTTCAAACGGTAATGTTCACAGACAAAATTGCCGTTATTGGAGTGACACCAACCTTCACGTTTTCCGGAAAATACATACCCAATATCCAGAAAAAATTAACGTTCGGGCAGGAATATTGGGGAACTATACTGTAGGACCTCCATTTATTGATCAAAATTCAACAGGGGAAGTGTATTTTGAGTATGCTGGAAACTACTGTTGACTCTCTCATCACTGAAATCGTCGAAGCGAATCCTAATGAATTCGATTTGGATATTGTATTCCAATAAGATGCAGCACCACCACATTACTCCAAACAAGTAAAAAACTATTTGGATTCTACTTTTCCCGGTCGTTGGATTGGCCGTCGAGGTCCTACAGAATGGCCAACCCGCTCGCCAGATTTGACACCTCTGGACCTTTTTTTCTGGGAAGCAGAAGGTGTACGAAACTGAACCTGCTTTAATATTGGATATACAACAGAGAATAATAAATATTTGTATAGATATTGACGTTAGTTACTGTGTTCAAAAATGTTCGGCTTGAAATTTCGGTTAGGCTGTTCATATGTCAAGAAGAAGTTCAAGGCAACCATTTCGAGCATCTTCTGAACTGACCTCAAGCTTATTACCTCATATTATGTAGTTAAATGTCAATGTATTCAGGCAATTGTATTTAAAGTTCCGCCATTTCGTAGTAGTTGAAGATATTGACATTATATTTTAGGGTTGTGAAGCATTTGTCATGAGCTTCAAAAAGATGTGTCACAAGACCCCTCTTTCCATTTAATTTTTTTCCCAGATTGCCCGTTCAAAAAATAAAAGGGGGGAACATTAAAGAAGTGCACTGTAAAGCGTTATTGGAGCGGTTGAAGGCCGAAATTGCAAAGAAACTACCGCATATGGCATCAAGACAACGCTACGTGTCACAAGTCAATGAAAACAATGGCAAAACTACATGAATTGAACTACGAATTGCTCCCACAGCCACCGTATTCGCCAGATTTAGCTCCCAGCTACTACTGGCTGTTTTCGAGCGGTGCTGGAATGACTGTGTGGTTCTTGATGGAGGTTACAATGACGAATAAAGCCAATTTTGACAAAAAAAAAACGCGTTTTCTCTCTTAGGTCCGTGACTTTTCAGCCCATGTGTTGCACTCAGGTTATTAATTGATTTTTTGAAGTCCCATTTTTGGATTGCAAAATTGTCAAAAAACGCTCCAATTTGAAAGTGCGCTTACTTTGTTACCACCTCAAATTTCCGAATTTGCTCCCTATTTTGTAACTTATTATACACGCTTTATATTAGCTTCACCTGTATGTATGTATGTATGTTTGTTTGTATGTATGTATGTATGTTTGTTTGTATGTATGTATGTATGTATGTTTGTTTGTATGTATGCTTGTATGCATGTATATTTGTTTGTAACTCTCAAGCTCGGGATCTGTATTTGGCATGTGGCGCTGTACGCAACCTCCTTGATATTTCTTGATCTATTCGCGGGCAGGTGGCGCTGTATGTAACCTCGTTGATAGGTTGTTCTGAAGAAAATCAAAATAAATATAGTTTAAAAAAACTAAAAAACATGCTTTTAAAAAATATCGAACTAAAACGTTAAAAATGAATATAGTTTAAAAAAACCGAATAACACGCTTTAAAGAACATCGAACTAAAAAGTTAAAAATATCTTTTTAAAATAAGCTTAAAACAATAATGATCGAAAAATACTAGTATTATGTGTGAAAAAATATAACACAAGCGTCCACGATTTTTCCACAATAATGCTAGTATTTTTCGACCGTTATTGTTTTTAAGCTTATTTAAAAAAAATATTTTTAACTTTTTAGTTCGATGTTCTTTAAAGCGTGTTTTTTAGTTTTTTTAACTATATTTATATTTTACATAATGAACATTTTTAATAAAACTTCATGTGAGTTATTCAAAATCAGTATTTTCAATCCCTCATGGACCAAGTAATACAAGAATAGGGGGCTTGTTTGAAATGTTAGTTGTCTTTACGAATGTGGACCAAAAAAGCTGATTTATAGATTAATTGTTTCCTACTGTTGTTCACAGAATATTTTTAAAATGTCTTCTCCGTTTGAATATATATGTATGAGCTCATTTACATTCTGCATTCGATTATACAAATTCTTCACTGGCGTTCACTTCCGATGAAAATATCTTTATTAATTAATAAATTATATAAAATATGAGAGTATATTGAAAATTTTAAGGTTTTGTTTTACGAATAAATTTGTAAATTGTCTGATTTTTGTTTTTAATATAAAAATTTTTCATTATTTTTTATATTGAAAGACTTCATCAAAGTCATGATTTTGCTAAATTGGTGTTGGTCATCGAATAAGAATACGTAGAAATTTTAGAAAATATAAAAACGAAGCCATACGAGTCTCTGTAAGTATATTTAATTTTCAGTGGCATTTACGTCATGTTACTTACTGTGTTTTTTGTAATAACAGTTGAAAATTTTTATCACTAATGTTTTTACATGTAACACTATACATTGCATCCTTGATAGTTACCTAAAATAATGGGGAATGTTTCTCCTGACGAAAATCAAGTAGTTTTCATAAAAGATTTCTAAAACAAAGCATTATAAAATCATTTCAACCTTTTTCTTTAAAAAATTATTTAAATACTTGAAAAAGTGGAATGAATTAATGCATTCAACATTTGAAGGGATTCGTTTCTATTTCACCATTTGGCAACATCGGTTATAGCTAATAAATGAGACAAACAAAGATGACATATTTCAGAGGCGTGCTGTTCTGTTTACTTATGTTCCGAGTTCCGAGACATTCGGTGACATGACATTTTGTGCACCTAACCTATCTTCCTCTATAAATAACAAAACAACTGTTGTTTATGTGGCTTGTGGAGGTGGTATTGAACTATAATTTATATTTTGCCTTAATTGTTGATTTATAAAGATAATTTCCCCTTTTTAAAGTATACTATCTAGGTATGTATACATTATTTCAACTTGATATAGGCGCTGTTGCCAATATGTGAAACAAATCCCTTTAAAAATTAAAACCCAACATTTCAAACATCAATTTGAATACTTTTCGAAGTGAATTTGAAACACTCATGAATCAAACTCAACTTTATTTTGCTCAAACTTGCATTTGATGTAATAACCCAAATTGAGGAACATTCCCCATCATTCGATCTTGAAATAATTACCAATTTCGTCATTTGTGGCGACCTTCGATCGAAATGCAATTTTTTTCAACTCCGACTACTTTCAAGGATGACTGAGATTGTAGTTTTATGCTTGTGAGAAACTTAATTGCTCTCGTTCAAGCCACTTTTATCCCATTATCATCTCCCAATTAGCATTCAAAGATTCAATACTACTTTTTTTATTTCAACGCACCTCTTTGGATACAAGGTGTTTCTCGATTGCTACAGTTTCTAGCGAGAAATTACGTCGACATTCGTAATACTTGACGATATTTAATCTGGCCTATAATTGCTTTATATTTATAGAGCATTTTTCTATGTCACAATTTTTTGACAGAGCCAAAATTCAAATGGAACTACATTCTGTTTAAAAATCTGTTTTTCCGTTAACCAACTGTCGCACCCCTACGAACGACAACCCTCAGTAGTCGAAACTTGCGCGAGCTATGAATTAACGAGGTCTTACCTTTTAACGTGTGATTACTAACATGGGTTGGACGATAGCAAGTGAAAATCGATCGTTCAGACTAGGGCTTGAACCACCGACCAACACGGCAGTCAACTCGAGGGAGTGGACAAAGCACCCACGTCGAACCGCCTGGCTATCGACTGAGATTGAACATTGTATTGGTATATACTGTCATTGCTCTATCAAAGTTCTACACATTTTAGAATTATGTGAATTCACAGAATTTTTTCTCTCTTTTTCTTTTACCAGCTATCTCTCTTCTCTACCTCTGCTACTCTAATTTACCATATCTATCCCTTCGCATTTCTTCCCACAAATTCTTTCTCTATATAAATACTTCCCTCACCATCGCCCCCACTTTCTCGAAAGCATTTTTTCCTAATAAGAAGGAAGTAGAAATTAACCTATTAATATTTACATTTAATTGATTGATTTCAAGATGAATTTAGTATCTACCTACTGTATCTCATTCTTTTGCCAGAGCAACCAGGTGCTCCCAGTAAGGCTTGGCTGGGTAGGCACTCCATTATAATCCTTGGTGTGATTCTACGAAAGTTCAAGAATTTTAGGGGTTTCGAAGAAGATGTACATATTTTTGGACTGTAGTTGCATTTGATATGTGTTTCTGCTTCATACATTGCTACGCAGGTTTTTGAATAATAAAAATCAAATTTGGAATCACTGATTATTTCTTTTGTCATCCATCTAGGGTGGGCGAAAGAAGAAATAACATCATTAGGGGCGAGGAACTGGATACGTAAGCAGAAACCTGCTTACGAAAAAAAAATGTTGAATTAATACCAGAATTAAACTGACACGTTTGGACAGGAATGAAGATATTTCTTTTGTCCACAGGCCCCATTGCCCCATTGTCGTTCTATAAATTCGTAATTTGTCTTTTGTCATGTCCATATTTCTGAGAATTTTGATCCAGCCTCCATTTAGATAAATATTTGGGAGACAGATAGATTATGGCTTCTACGACTGTAGTTGGGTTATTGCGAAAGAAAGCCAGTTTTTCTACCATGCTTAATTTTATGGCTGTTATCATTTGCTATATTTTATAAAGCCATCTGTGGTTGATAAAAACCAAAGACAAACGGATAAAGTTGAAGGAAATATGGAAGTCAAGTTAGTAAACAAACTAATAGAAGCGCAAATGAATAATAAATGCATGGTGATGAGACAGAAGAAATGTCTAAAAAAATATGTAACATTTAAACATCAGTTGAAACTGATAACAAATTGTCAGTCAAAAGTCTTGCCAGAGTCTATGAGACAAACATTGCTTGACAAACGGCTACTGAAAAAATAGCAAAACATAGGATAGTGGAATGAAAGAAGAAGCCAAAGAAAGAAGATTTGAAGGGATTGCAATGATGAAAGAAATAAAGAAATATAGTATCTAAAGGAAAAGCATAACATCTCAAGTTAGAAACACATGATATCAAAACTGATCTCACCAGGTCAGTCTATCAAAACATCTGTGAAATGATTGAAGAGGAAATTCATTTCACATTATAATGCGTCATTTTTAGGAAATTTCTCTTGCAATATGCGTTAACAAGCAGCATACAGTTAATGTAATTGTTCTATAGTTTGCTTAACATTTAGGACGAGTCCCACTTACGAAATTAATCGAATTCGTTGTTACGATTACGGCTATAGATTCAAAAACTATTTGCGTCTCGCATCACATACAGATAGTCCAACATGAAAGTAAAAAAAAAAACGGTATTTTCTCGAATAATTAGAAAGTAGTTGCAGACACACACAGGAAATTCGTTTTTCGTAGGATGACTCGCGTCGTATAGAAATAAATAATTTAACGATTTAGTTAGCCAACACGTTCGCCTTGACAGTGGCATCGCTATATGGGGGCCTCGTTCCAATATTTTGTTGTAAGGAGTCGCTCGTGACAAATCTGGCAATCGACCTCGTCGGCCAAATTATTTGGTGTCGGCTTAGATCGGACATATTTTTCGGTGAAGTATTCAGAAAGTTGCATTGAAAAATACTCCACCGAGAGGAGGGGGAGTTGACCATGTTCAAAGTCAAGTCACAAAAAGACTGAGAATTTTTGGAATATTCTTTTCTTACCCATGTGAACCTTGTAGTTCTGGTGAATCATGCACTTCTTGAGAAGTACTGCAAACCCGACATCATTTGTAATGATATAGATCGATTGGTAGGCCTCGGTGTTCTTGAAATCTAGGTCGTCGATGATATAAGATTATTGTTGGTCTTTTTTACGAAGCATCTAATAAATATAGTTTTATATCAGTACGTGATTTTATAGTAGCTTTGGAAGAACTTGAGTTTTTGATAGTGAATTGGTATTTGAATATTTCAGACTTTTACATCATAAAAAGAATATTGTAACACAAATCGTCACCAATAATTCAGTCAGTTTTCGTCATTGATTAAATAAGAAATAGATGAAGGTATTAAAATAGAAAAATGCTAGAAAAAACTGACTGACAATATTAAACAAACATAAGTTACTCCAGCTACTGAAATTTATTCAAGGATTTCAAGTTTAATCAGAAAAATTTGTGCTGCAAAACCATGATTTTTGAAATTTTGCTAAGCTTGAGTATATTTGACAGCAACGGTCTCGGGCTAAGCAACCATTGTAACCAATAACGAATTGATCAGCCGAGCAAAGGTAATTAAATATTTGGAATGCTTTAACATCTTAAGCGATCATCAATATGCTTTCCCCAAGGAAAGATCAACAGAAGAGTGTTTTACCTCCCGATATTTTCAGAGCGTTTAACCGTGCCTGACACAAGAGTTTACTAATTAAATTTCGATGTTATGTCAGTTCGTCTTTGTTCGTGGCTTTCCAAGCCTTTTCTTTCAAGTGACCATCGATGGTTCTCTTTCGGATACCTTCGCTATCAAAGGTGGTGTTCCACAGGGATTCATATTGTCTTCAATCTTTTTTCGATTATACATCAACGATCTACTGGAAAATGCTAAAAATCTGATATTTTGCTTTGCTCAGCACATTGCTGCCCAAGAACAAAAGTTGTGGATGAAAACTCCAGCACAATTTTTCTCTAAAAGAGTGATTGTGTTGAAACCGGACATTATATCAGGCAAACATTTCTAGCTTTTTCGATTAATTTGTAAGTTCAAATTAAACCTGCTTTTACTCGGAAAGGCAGTAGACTGATACAAAAAACAGTAGAAAATACATTTATATATACTTACTACAAACATGGTAGTTTTCACTATTTACAGTCATTTAATAAATTACATAGAGTAAATTGAGTCAAAAGGGGAAATTTACTGCAAAAACAGTAGATACGGCAGCACTGAACACGGCGTTCTATTCGTGCGATTTCCCCTTCTTCTGCAGTGGATTGATTCGCAATATTCCGCAGTCTGATTTCATTATGGCTTCGTTGTGAAAGATTCCATCTTCTCGCTCGCTGCATTGTAGATAATACTGTATTGGATGTTGTCGACTTCACCTTTATTGTGACAACAATTATTCATGAGTGCACATTCAGAAATGTTAATTTGTTGGATATTCGATTTATTTTCTTAATTTTTCAAATGTTTCAATGATTATTATCATACTAAAAAATGAATATATCCAAATGAAATCTGGAAATATTTATCTTTCCCAACTACATACACCGTTGTTCTGGTGAATGCCTACGGGTAAACAACTATTTTCCCGGCTAATACCACGCTGGATAATGAATTATATCCGACAGACATGTATGCAAGATACCTCAGAGGGATAAGTCTCGCAAATGTTTTGGTCCATCCAGCAGCGGACCATTATCATGATAATCGATCCAGCCGTTCTTGGTGTGATTGGATATACAGGGTGAAACTGAATAAGTGTAAAACATTTAAGGAGGTGATTCCTCATCGAAAAAAAGATAGGATCTTCTTTCATATAAAGAAACTTGCATCTCTTGTTAAGATACATCCCCTTAAAGGGGGTTCATAAAATTTGTATAACAATTTTTTTCACAAGCACTGAAAAAGTTACAATATTGAAATCAACCTGACGTTTTGTACTACCAAAAAGATACTTAGCCAGTAATTTATTTGGTTTACCCCATGGTTGTAAGGGGTGGAAAACGCAACCCCTAAAATTTATTTCCGATAGCCTGTTTCATTCTAAACAAAAAATGTCTCTTGGGTTTTTTGCCCAAAATAAATCAGTTCGCAGCAAAAAATTATTTTACGAATAACTACAGAGATACATCGTCATAAATGTGAAATGGATTTATTGTTATTTTGTAGTTAGTACCTGCATTAAACTATTCAAGGGTAATAAATAAAACTAATTTATTAATAACAAATCACACAACATGTAGAAATTATAGTAAATGTTCAATATGTCTACCTTCAGACATTAAGCATGTGTCTAGACGTCGGCGCATTGAGCCACGTATTCGCTCAAATATTCCTGGAGTCTCTCTGATTACCCTGCGCGCATTGATGATGCGGTTTCTTAAGTCCTCTACATCGCGAACAGGAGTACGATAAACAAAATGCTGTAAATAGCCACAAATAGAGAAATGGAGAAGATTGAGATCCGGGGATCGAGCGGGCCAGTTCTGTGGTCCTCCTCGACCTATCCACTGATTTGCATATGTTTTAGTTAAATGCTGACGTGCTACTTGACTAAAATGGGCGGGAGCCCCATCATTCATAAAACACATATCCCTTCTGAAGCCCAAAGGAACTTCCTCCAGCAGTACTGGATGCACTTCTCTTAAAAATTGAACGTTTGCCTCACCATTTGATGGAGAAGGTAGAAAATGAAGCCACATTAAATCATCCCCAATAACTCCGAGCCACACGTTAATAGAAAACTGTTCTTGATGGTTAGTTTCGACAATAGCGTAAGGGTTTTCATCAGCCCATATGTGGTAATTATGAAAATTAATAATCTTGTCCCGAGAAAAACTACATTCGTCTGTGAATTCTATCGTCTTCAGAAAGTCACAATTTCTTTTAATCATTTCCAGCATCCAGTTGCAAAATTCAAGACGGTTCGGAAAGTCTCGCGGTACCAGTGCCTGTATTCGTTGCAGATGGAAAGGGTATAAGAGTTTTTCCTTCAAAATTCGAAATACCGATCAACATTTAGCTGGAAAGCAATCTTTCTAGTACTGGTAATAGGTTGTTCTTCAAACAAATTAAGTACTGCTTCCTCAAGTTGTGGTGTTCGTACTTCTCGATGGCGACCACAATCCTGCGTTCTTTTGTCAAATGAACCATATTCTAGTAATCGTTGATGAAGTCAAGCAAATATTCTACGTGAAGGATGCTGCCGTTGAGGATACATTTCAGCATATCTTCTAGAAGCTTCTGACCCATTCCCCTGCGACAGACCGTAAACGTAGTGCATTTCAGCCATTTCCTCATTTGTGTATGCCATTTTAATAACAAGTGAATTATTGAAGTAACAAATTAAGAACAGAACAACAATACACAATTAGTATCAATTCATTTTCGAAAATTCATAAACCGACAGCGTCATACCAATTTAATTGTCACTATCGCTAATAGCGACCTACTAGATAGATTAGTTTCGTATTTTCGCATTTATGACGATGTATCTCTGTAGTTGTTCGTAAAATAATTTTTTGCTGCGAACTGGTTTATCTTGGGCAAAAAACCCAAGAGACATTTTTTGTTTAGAATGAAACAGGCTATCGGAAATAAATTTTAGGGGTTGCGTTTTCCGCCCCTTACAACCATGGGGTAAACCAAATAAATTTCTGGCTAAGTGTCTTTTTGGTAGTACAAAACGTCAGGTTAATTTCAATATTGTAACTTTTTTAGTGCTTGTGAAAAAAATTGTTATACAAAATTTATGTACCCCCTTTAAGGGGCTGTATCTTAACAAGGGATGCTCCAATGAAATTTCTTTAAAGAAAGATCCTATCTTTTTTTCGATGAGGAATCACCTCCTTAAATGTTTTACACTTATTTAGTTACACCCTGTATATTGAAAATTTTTACATTTTTCATTTCAAGTTTTTTGTACAATCCAATCGATGAATAAGAAATGGTTTCTTTATGATGTAGAATATCGGAGAAATTTCAATTATTTATGATGTTTCGTCGTTATCGGCATCTGAGGATAAGTTTGTGAGCTTCATTTTTTATTGACAGACATATATCATACGTAAATACTTACAATAACAAGGTTGTTGCCAACGAATGATAATTTGTTGGTAGTTTAGGTTCATCATACTTTATTTAAAAGATTTGGGAGAAACCGAATTGTTGGAGTAACAATTCAGTTGTGTTTCCAAAAGAAACACATTATTTCACTTGTTTAATCAAGTGCCAAATCGAAATGGCAAGAAACCTTCAGTTCGTAATTTGTTTTAAAGGACAAAACACAATCACTACAGCAAAATTCTTGAGACGCTCTAAGAGCGGTGCCTGTACGAAAGTAGCGATGCACATTGGATTTGAATCGCTGTAGACCAAATCCATTTGGAAAGACGTTCTCAGGAAGGTTATTTCACATATACGCAGTTTAATTGTGAATTTTGACATTATTTTAGATTTTCCACTTTAAAATTAAATGAATTGAAGGAAAAATAAACTGTTTTTACTAGCAGTCTTCCATAGAGTTGCTTACTTCTGTCAACAGTCGATCTCCGAAACATCTTATATATTATAAACTTTCACACGGAATATACACAAATAAGTTTTCGAATTATTCTTTCATATTATATTTATATTAAGGATATTGAACACAAAAAAAGTATAGTCCATTAACTCCAAATGTTATTAATTTTTATGAGAACAATTTGTTATATGAAGGGTTTTTATATCTGGAATATTTTAAAGTTGATAGCGCAGCTGTCATATTTAAGATTCGTTAAAGTATCTCCCAGAAAGCAAAATTTTGCTTTACGGTTTCCTTTCACGCTGCTTAATCACTTTACCGAATTCAGTCAAAAACCAGGTGTATGCATCTATATTGAGTAGGGGTTTTTGGCAGTTCAATAACATTTTCGATCTTGGATCGTTGAGTACCAAATTATTATTTGTATCTGTTCTGTAATTATTGAACAACCAGATAGAATCATTATTATATCTCAAAAGTAAATAATGTAATTTTCCATGCTTCGGCAATATTGGGAAAAAAATAACATTCAGATAATATATACAAAATATATGCATCATGTTATTGTAGTCATTAACAGTTTTTGTTCGATTATTGAAAAAGGAATAATTTTTAGGATATATTAGTGTTTGGAAAAAAACTTGTTTACATTCTATTTCTCTATCAACATATAAATAGTGGGGAAGTTCCAAATAAAAAGAAGAAAAAAGTAATAAACAAACTCTTTCTAGAGATCACGCACAAAAATTCTTTCAGATACAGACTGAAAGAAAAATCGATTTGAAATTACTACTTTCACAATTATGAGCATTGAATTCTTATTAATTTTGTTCTCCGAAGTTTGGAGTCCAAACATACGAGTTCAGTATGTGTATTCGAGAATATCAAAACTTTTTCTTTCTCGAATAGTTCATGAAACATTCTAGAACTAATGAAGTGCGCAACTTCTTCGATATCTGAACGTCCTAAATATTTTTTTTCAATTTCAGGAACTGTCATTTCCGTCGATGCACCATCAAATGGGCAGCACGTCATTCAGCTTCTCCATGTCGAGTACAGCGGACATGGAGGGGCCAGGGGGTAGCTTCGAATGCATCAAACAGGTAGGACCTCCGCGTGGCCCTTTGGAAGCTTTAGGTTCGATTCCCCACAAAATACGTATCCATGCCAACGACGACGTTTACGAAGTTACCCGCACCCGCATGACTGAAGCAGAAGATAAATACAAAAACAAATGGTAAGCGTCATCCTTGTTCGATCTATTTTTTTTTTCTAATCTCTCTGCGTGCTGAATATTGCATACACATACATATGTAGGTGTATTTCATTAGAACTATGCTGAGCTAACACATTTAAGTTATGCCACATCCAAACAAAGGTAGAGGACGAATCTAGTTTGGCGGTCGATGTTGAAGTTAGGCTTTGCAAAGGACCGCCTTGGAAAGCCTAGTTTATCTTTGATACTCGCGGCATGAGTGTTCCGTCGATCCCACAAATGGTGTCTGAAATAAACGACCGCTTGTTTGGGAATAACTTCTAATAGGAAGGAAATACTAGTTATTTGGAGAACGTTGATAGTGTTACAGTACCAGAATAAAATGATACAACTACCATTTTCACACCAGCAGACGAGCTCCATTCTGGTTACTTTCTGAAACCTTATGCTTTTTGGTGAATATTTTTCGAGTCGAACAGTCATACGAGAGTGTCCTCAATTATCCTCCATTAGAGGGCAGAGGGAAAACTCTATAAACATTTCAATGGCTGGGACAAGGACTATAAGTTAGTCATCAATCTCAGTCTACAACTTGAAGTATGCAATGTTTGTTTGAAATAGGTTGACAATGTTTCTTGTAGGAAGTTAAAGATTCCGGACTCCCGTTCCTCACCTTTTTAACAGATTAATCGTTTTGGAATTGAGTTACGTCACGACAGCAACTTTTCGATTCAATCTATCTATTGATTAGAATCTACAATCGCCTTAGTGTGACGACACCACATCTATCACCCGAAGACTTCTGTATCTGTAGAGTAGGGGTGGTGAGTGTAAGCCCTCAGCACTTAGGTCACATGTGACCCATTGTACATCCTCCCGAGGATTTGTCCTCCTAGGTTATCGTCCATCGTGTCCTTCCCAGGAAGGTGGACAGGTCGCTGGGAGACATCTCCTTTATATCGGCAGGTGTAGGCCAAGACTCGCCGAACACACACTCTCTTATTGACGATAACTCCGGGCACTCGCATAAGACATACCTGACAATCTCATCTTCCTGTTCACACATCCTGCATAGAGGTGTGCACTAGCCCCATATTATGGAGGTTTAGTTGACAGAAATCCTACTGTTTAGGATAGATTTTTCCTGGTCATCGCCAAATATTTCGCCCAGGGTGATCCTGGCAAGATGCATCCTTTGATTCCATCCCATCTCTTTAGGGATTGAGCATAGGTGTAACATTTGACTAATTCCGAAGACTTGAATGGTTTTTTAGTTTTCAGGTTATACTTTACTGATACGAGTGATGCGTTAGTAATTTCATGTTTCATTAAAGTGCTCAGCTCCTCATTAGTGGCCTAGTATGTTGTCATTATATTCGTAGTTTTTAAGTTTCTCAACATTTCGCTAGCATAAGCACTGTCTTCAAGTACCTACAACACAATTCTAATAAAGAGCACAATTATTCGATAATTCGTTATGATACACACGGTTTGTTTCAAATTGAAGGATTTTCTAGCTTTTATCTTTATATTACCTGTTTCATTTAGGTCCATAATGAATAGAATAAATACATGATTATTTTGACTCATTCCAAAGCGAAGTCGTGTTATTTCGTAACAAGTTAAAGGTATGCATCTCTTCTCAAACAGTCTGCATCAGAATTGTTGTAAAAATTATAAATTCTCGTTTTTGTTGAGTTTATACTCAAATTGATCAGATCGAGATTCTGAAACACTTTTTTTTTATTGTTATCAATGCATGTATGTATAAATATAGAATGGTAGCGGCCAAAGAATATAACCTTGCGGTTCACCAGTCCTGAGAATACACTCTGAATACAGATTGTTTTGAAAGAGTTAAGATTGATGAAATCGAAAGCCTTTGATTTGTCCATTATCTGTCTCTCAAAGATTGAGAGAAAGAAGTTACTCGAAACTTCAGAGTACTGCATTAACAGCTTCGTAAGAGTTTAACTGAACTAAATTAAGAATAAAATGATAAATTAATCATTGAAAAATCAACAGAAAGTCGGAACTATTGAGTCTTTTTTATAACACAGCGATATCCTGAGTTCTTTTCAATTTATTCATAACTATAGCTTTTACCCGCGGCTTCGCTGGCATTTACGACATTAAATAAGTGTCAGTACAATAGAAATGAATCAATATAACTATATTTTGATGCTTGGCTGGGATTATCAATTTTTTAAAATTATTACATACAATGAAGTTTCGAAAATTTAAAATATGTTTTATTGAATTGCAACAACAAATGTTACAATAATTAAGTGACATCTAACCACAAAAATGACACCTAACCTAAAAATAAAAATGACAGAAGAAAATAACAATGAATATAGAAAAATTCCAAACAGTTGAAACTATAGTCAATTGGATTGGATTGGATATTGTCGTGACTATAAATAGTACAGTGCGATGGTATTATACGGTTCTAAGGGATGTTCTATTGGAATGCTAAATGACAAAGTAGCTAGATTTCAAGATTTTTTGACAAACAATTTTTTTATCTAACATTAATTTTTATTTTATATGAAAAGTATCCTATGTTACTTCTTATACCTCCAAGAACATGTGTACAAAATTTTATAGTGATCAGTTTAATAGTTTTCGCGTGAAACCGTAGCAAACAAAGTTACATGCGCATTTATAATATTCGTAGGGATGGATTACTATTATTTGTCATACTTCCATACCGTAATTCCGAAATAGTAGGCACTGAATTCTCAGGAATGACTGACGTTTTCGCCTTAATCTGTCTTTTGCGGTGGCGTACGGAAATTGTACTATAAAGTAAAATGTGATATTTGTGAGAATTTAGTGCGTACTATTATTGTAATTAGATGGATATTCATCACTAATAAACATTCTCTACACCTCAGTGTTGGGAAAATATTCTGAAGAAACTACATCCATGACGGAGCCATGTTGCGACTCTCTACGTCATAATTAGATCCGTATTGATTGAAATATGGAGCCTCATTTAACAATGGAATGATATTTTGCAATTAGGATGCAATTTCATTCCGTTTGCAATTCGATAAAGTAATAAATACAATTGGGTGCGGTTAAAATGATTCGAGTATGCTATTGCACAGGGCCGTCCGCAAAGTTTAGAGGTCCAATTGATCGCTGGTTTTTGCATGGGAAATGATATTCAAACGTCTTCAACATTAATGTAGAAAAAAAGGTTTTGTAAGAAGTTAATAAGACAGTTTCAATAAATTATTCCGTAGAAAAAATCTTGCAACATTTATTAAGTCTTTGTTATGGATCTCGTTTCTCAGATATTTGTCTTATACTCCAACTTGTAGTACTATCGAAGAGAAGTATGTCTGATGTCAAATAGGAAAGAAAACAAAAAATAAATCCATCGAGAGTTGAAAACATGTAGCTATATTTTCCAGTAGATTGCACAAAGAGTTAGCGCCGGTCCTGTCCATACCATACTGAATAATCAGACTGTGATACTTCTTCGTTCAACAGTGCTACTTACCTAGTTTTTATTCGACGATAACTTCTATTTCAGGACGATTCATTAGTTTTAACATCCTTCAAGTCTAGCCGGAATATAATCGAGTCTTTATAAAAAAATGTCAAATATTTCAAACGGTTCTTCTTGGCACCTTGTAGGTATTTTATTAGAAAAAACGATGAACAGGTTTTACATATGAATAACGATGTACGAAGCAGGGAGTTGAAAACACATGAAATTTGTTAAGAATCACTTTAGTTCAAACATGAAATTACTTTACGAACAAAATGTAGATTAGTTGGTCAAAATTAAAATTTTAGACGAATGTTTTGATCGCAGGATGTATTTCCTCCTTCGACCTAACATACATTTTCAAAATTATCATTTCACGTTCGGTAAACTAAAAAAATGTTAAGCATATAGAAAACATCGAGAGTTGAAAGTAAAATTGGAAAATAGAATATACAGTGCCTTCATTTCAAAACTGCCCACCCCTAGTATTTCGTTTAGCAGGGAGAATTTGCCGTAGCCAAAAAACACATCAATTCAGATATCGAGGGGGAAATTTAAAACGTGTGCTAGTGGTATTTTAGGTTTAACCCCCTTACCCCTAGCTACCGCCACTTAATGATTTTAAATGGCACCCCCTATCTTGTAACACATCATTTTAAAGATCTTAAAAATTCTCACTCAACCCCGTTTAGAAAACTGAAATTGGTTGATCCGTTCTCGTAAAATAGGGCAAAAAGAAAATGAATTATAACAAAATGCAAAAATGTATGGAACCGCTACCACTGACTCAATAATGGTATGTTCGTGTCTCTTTTTTACACAGAGTTTTTTTGTTTTACCTAAAAGTGAGATAAGGGCACACAGTTGCTTCTTGGCGTCAGTTACAATTAAATGGTGAAAACATTTATCAGAATTAGTTACTCCTGATTTTAAACTGTTTGTCAAGTGGTGTCAGTTGCACTGACAGTAATACAAATCGTAATGGTGTACACTTTACAAGAAAGTATTGAAATTATTTTTATTTATGGTGCTGAAGATAGGTGTGCTCGTAGGACAGCCCGGGTTTTTTAATGAAAGGCATGCAGGCCATAATGTGAGTCACCGATATGTTCTAGACCTTGTTCAAAAATTTGAAGAGACCGGTTCTGTATGCAACAAAGCAGTAAAGCAGCTGAAAGTTTTTACGAAACCGCACAGATTGAGATTTTAGGCCAATTCGCCGTTGAGCCTACTACTTCAATTTCGAAAGTCGCTAAGTTAGTAAATATTTCAGTTGGTTCTATACACAAAGTTTTAAAACTAAACAAGTTCTTTCTTTACAAAATAAGTATTATTCAGCAACTCAGTTAGAATGACTATGATAGGAGAATTGAATTTTGTGAAATAATGACTGCGAGAATTCAAAATGACCCGAATTTAATAAAAAATATTTGCTTCAGTGATGAACCAACTATTTTTCTTAAAGGTTTTGTAAATAAGCATAACTGTAGATACTGGGATAATGAAAATCTACACTTGTTTCGAGGGAATCATATTCAATATCCACAAAAAATAAACGTCTGGGCTGGAATTCTGGGAAACGAAATAATTGACCCTATTTTTATTAAAGAAAATTCAACTGGTCAATTGTATTTTAACTTATTGGAAAATGTAATCGATCCACTCATAACACAGTCCTTAGAACGCCACGTTGATGAAGAAGACAACCCGCTCTTGGATGAACAAAATTTACATTTTCAACAGGACGGCGCACCGCCACACTACACATTGCATGTCTGACAGTGGCTCGATCAACGGTATCCTGACAAATGGGTTGGCAGAAGAGGTGCTCTGGAATGGCCGGCGAGATCTCCGGATTTAACGCCATTGGATTTTTTCTCTGGGGTTATTTGAAGACAATGGTATACAAAATTCCCCCGCAGCACATTCAGGATCTAAGACACAGGATAACTGAGACATGCAGACAAATTAATAACAAATCATTTACAAAAGTCCGACAGGAATTCGAGAATAGATTGTACTTTTGCTTAGCTACCAATGGTGAACATTTTGAACACCTAATAAAGTAAGGTACATTTATTTAATTGCAATAGCTATTATTTTATTATTTATTATAATTAGTTTTCTTTTTGTTCTATTTTACGAGAACGGATCAACCGATTTCAGTTTTCTAAATGGGGTTGAGTGAGGTTTTTAAGATCTTTAAAATAATGTGTTACAAGATAGGGGGTCCCATTTAAAATTATTAAGTGGTGGTAGCTAGGGGTAAGGGGGTTAAACCTAGAATATCACGCACTGGTTTTAAACTTCCCCCTCGCTATCTAAATCGACATGTTTTTTCCCTACGGCAAATTCTCCCCGCTAAACGAAGTATTAGCTTCAAAATATTGATAATTTTTATGAATAATTTAGGGAAACAAGAAAATTCACTTGTGAAGATGACAACAATTCGAAAATGAAATTCCAAGAAGCAAGTTTAGAAAGAACGTTGATGTTTTTCTTATTTTCTTTATCTAACAACCGAGCTGGAAATTTGGATTAAGCATCTTCTGAAAAATATCGCACAAAACTACAGTTTTCTTTCGTTTATATTGATCAAATTAGAGGATGACGACACTCGTTTGAAAAAAATAAACTTATCTGTTATGATAAGACTGAGACTGATCGAGAATCTGATACGGGTATAAGAATAATCATTGCTCGTCATTGAGTGTAAAGCAAATATTGCTACAGTGAAATATGCAAATCGCCTACTGTATATTTCAAGAACATATTAAATTTATCAATTAAATTATTCATTGCTATCTCTCATATTTTATGCAAAATTCTTCGTCGGAGATTATTTTAAGATTTATAATTTTTCACTTGTAATATCCAATCTACACTGTTCGTTGAAAAAAATAAGGTGAATTTTTATTTTTCTCGAAAAATATTAATTCATTCATTAATTTCTATTTTGTCCCTTTCAAGATAATCCCCCTCAGATATAATAAATACAGTTAACTAGTTTAGTGATTCAATAATTTTTCTGAAAAAAGGGTTGATTGGGTAACGGGATCAATTTTTTGTTGAAACAAAAAACAATTGTATTCTTGCCGACGTTTCGAATTTAATTAAATTCTTCTTCAGGGCTCGAAAAACAGTTTTTTCGTGTTGATGATAATACTATTTTAAAAACGATCATATACGTATTTGAAAAATAAAAATAAAAAACATTGCAACAACAAATTTATGAGACAACACCAACACAAAACGACATGAAACAAACGAATTCATAATAAATACACTTGTGCCATCGTTTTTTCCAATCCTCGAAGCAGTTGTTCATGAACTCTCCCAACGATTCGGTTTTTATCTCCTCAATCGTCGCGAAACGCCGTCCTTTCATTGGTCTCTTCAGTCTTGGGAACGGGAAAATTTCGCAGGAGGCAAATCTGGCGAGTACGGTGGCTGAGGCACAATTACGGTGTTGTTTTTGACCAAAAAATATGAATTCTTTTTCAATAATGCCGGAGTTTTCTTCGTATTGCTTCTCTTAAGCGGCGCATAACTTCAATATATTAACCGTAAGATCATGTGGCAAGAACTGATGCACTGATGCACTAAGCCACGGTAATCGAAGAAAACACTGAGCAAAACCTTGAAATTTGATCAAACTTGGCGTGCTTTTTTGGTCTTGGCTCTCCTGAGCCCTTCCATTGGGACGATTGGACTTTGGTTTCGATGTCATAACCATATACCTATGGTCACCAGTTGTAACGGGTTTTTTGGTCAAAATTCAGCAATTTTGGAACCTTCGCTGCCACACGCTTCATGCCCTAAAATTTCCGTCAGGAGCTTCAAAATGATGTGTCACAATAGCCCCCTTTCCATCTAATTTTTTCCCAGATAGCGCCTAGTCGCCATCTTGAAAGTTTCATCTGTCAATTTCACTTCAAAATAAAGGATTGATGCATTAATTTCATTATCCCAAATTTCAATTTTTTCAGTTGACCCGTTCAAAAAATAAAAGGAGGGGGGCATTAAAGAAATGCACTGTATATCATAAACATTTTTGTAAATCAAAGGTAGTGTTTTTAGGATAATTGGCTGATGAATTATCGTGGGTTTTCTGGAAATACTCATTTGTGTTTGGTCGTAACATGATTTTCTTATTTTGTTTATCGCCATCGAAATATAGTTTTTGAGGAATACGGGATGCTATTTTCGAGTTAGTAGAAAGCAGGTAATATGTTTTTGTATTTGACCTGAACAAACATTTCTTATCTAATGAAATCATTCGTAGATAAGGTTGTGTATTTTCTTAGGTACTTACGCCTTTCTTCTGAAAAACACCTGATTTGAATTTTAAAAATAATAAATCATCCGGTTCGGATGCCTATCTTATCAGTGAAAGTAGCAGAGATAGTTAGCTACATTTGATCGGTTCTGTGAGACGAATAAGAAATTCATCATAATTTTTTATAGACGCCTCGGCGTCAAATTCATGGCAGTACTTAATTTGTGCTGGTTGTCTCAGAACTATCCCCAAATGGGATAGAGTATATGTTAATTGAAAAATTTTAAGTTTACATTTGTAGCAATAAACAATTATAATTGTTAGTTTTGAAATTCTTGAAAATACTGAAAAAAATCGAACCGAAATAATCGATTCAATTAGGTGAATCAGAGGTAATGTCAAAGAAATTACCAAAAATGAACTTCAAAAATTGTGAGGACGCTACTTTGTGAAGAAAACAAATAATGACCTGAAATGAAAATAAATTTAAAAATTCAAAGATGGGGGTGGCCCAAGTCAAATGACACCTTGTATAAAAGATTCATGGACATATTCTGATAGCCCACATCAAGTGCCAATAGCAAAATGTGAACAGGTTTTCAATATGTCTGCGAATAAAGAAGATATAGGCAAAAAATAATTTGGGATTTTCTGGTTTTTCCTGTATATCTCCAGAACCAAAAGAGCTATATTCGATTTTTTCACATCATTGAATGGGTCTCTGAAATACGCAACTTTGCCACAATTTAACAGACACTCTATCTCTTATCGTTTACGAGATCCCCATGTATAGAAACGAATTTGAATAGCCCTGTATAAACAACAAAAATGTTGTATAAGGGTACAATAAAATGAAGTAATCAAGATAAATGGTGAACAAAAAATAAGAAAAGATTTCAAACAATGTTACTTCACGACGTTTCGATTGTTATATAGTATCCACAGTCGTCTTTGTGTGATAACTAGAAGAGACAAAACCCATATCATCTTGAAAACTGAATGATTTTTTCGAAATTTTTATAGGGAAAATGAATGGAAAATGAATTTTATTACAAAAAGAACCATATTTATTTTAATTTCATAGAAATCTACACCAATAACTTCAAATATGAAAGCATTTCGTTCTTTATTCTTTGGTAGAAGTATAGATATGTTCTGTTTCTGTTTAAAATCGGTTTTTCGTTAACCAGCTGTCGCACCCCTACGAACGACAACCCTCAGAAGTCTACCCTTGTGCGAGCTAAGTATTAACGAGGTCTTACCTTTTAACGTGTGATTCGTAACACGATTTCTAATAAATACCTCAACTTGTTTCTCAGAATATGTTCGGAATACCATGCATTTTCTTCAAAATGTATCTTATGTCTCATCAAGTTCTGGAAACCAACTTGGAAGGCCTTCAAATGCTGCCCATACATTCATTTCTCAGCTACAGGAATCTTTATTAATTTCATGGTCGTCTATAAAATGACAAAGTTTTAACATATTAATTTGGTACATTTTCGTAATATCTCAACTATTGTATTTATGTTTGCTAACATCTACCTCCTATTTTGAAACCTGCTTGTCATATTTTTTAATTGGATTCTATGCTTCTTTGGTAAACATAGACGCAAGTTCTTTCAACAGCATTCTTATAGAAACCAGGTATTTCAACTGTTGGATGCATTTAGCTATTGCTTCAAGCTAAATTTGTCGAATGAAAAAAAAATCATCATTGGCCGATGTCGGTGTTTTTTTTCCTACATCGTATGTAGACAAAAAGTTGTTCAATATCTGTTTCTTCCAAAACATGTACTTTTCTCAATCACAAGAACTTCAAACCTCTTCTCGATGCTCGTTTCACCTACTGAATTTGCGCCTTCAGGACTTTTACTTTTCATCTGTTTTTCCGAATTGTGTTTCACCATACTGTTGGGATTGCTCGATAGTTTCATCATCAGACATATCCCCATCTTGTTCCCTATCACTATAGTCTATTTCAAAAGAGTGTAGAGTAATAAATCATGAAGTGTCATAAAATTTGCCTGAATTTCGTTGTCGTCCATGGGCGTAGGCAAATCTTAGGATTATTAAACTTAATAATTAAAGTAAATTAAAAATTACAGACATAGATAATAATAAAAGGCCATTTTTGGGAAGTAATTTGGTCTAAAACTAAGTACCTACATGTATTTAGGTAAGTAAAATTTCTTAAAAAAAGATTAAGATTAATTTTAGTGGTTCTTGTAAACTTATTTAATATGCAATTTGGGTTCATATACTTGAGCATGATTTCTCAAAAAAGGGTTAACACTTAGTTCCGAGGTGCCATGTCATTATAATAATCCCTTTTTGACCCTGCCCACCAATCATGCAATACCTATTAAACCCAGGTAATTAAAAAAAAGGGTTTAAATATATTGTAATGGTGTCTTAAACATTCGAGTTATAATAGTAATTGTTACTACACCAATTAAACGTACAGTGATATTGTGATATAGAAATAGTGAAAAAGTTATAAAATGGGGACATTTACTCCAAAGAAAAGAAGTGTAAAAAATTCTCCGCTATCTGTTTGCGAAAAAGTTATAATTTTAAATGTATATGATTGCATAAAACACGATCACCCTAGTTTGTCTGTGCAAGAAAGTGTTGAGCGATGTGCCCGAATGACTGGAATTGGACAGTCCACGATTTTTAAATTATTGCGAGAAAGAAAGATATCAGGCCAGGTAAGTCCATGCAAGAGAAAATCAGGAAGACCAATAAAAATCTTAGATGAAGACACCAAATGTGACATTCGAAGAAAAGTTCATTCGTTTTATTTTAAAAAGGAAATACCCACTCTTGAAAAAATATTTATCGAGATAAGCCAAGATAACGATATTCCTTTGATATCCAGAAAACTTTTATAGAAAACTTTAAAAAGTATGAATTTTGCCTGGGAAAAGCACAATCGAAAGGCACTATTACTGGAAAGTGATGAAATTGTTTGCTGGAGACGAAAATATTTGACAACTATAAAGCAGTACCGCAGAGAGCAAAAGAAAATTTTTTATCTTGATGAGACGTGGATAAACGAAGGTTATATAGTCAAAAAAATGTGGCAAGATAAAAATATAACAAGTTCTCGCCAAGCTTTCATAGAAGGCCTTTCGACGGGTATTAAAGTGCCTTCGGGAAAAGGGAAGAGGCTTATAATTGCTCACATTGGAAGCGAAGACGGATTTTTAAAAGAAGGTTTGTTAAGCTTTGAGTCGTGCCGGACGGGAGATTATCATGAGGACATGAATTCGGATGTCTTCGAAGACTACTTCGGGGAAATGTTAAAATTTCTTTCAGCTGATTCGGTCGTGGTTATGGATAATGCAAGCTACCATTCAAGGCGCTTAGAGAAGGTACCAACTTCAGCTTGGAGAAAGCAAGAAATTATTAACTGGCTGTCAAATAAAGGTATTCAGTTTGAGACGAATTCAGTAAAGAAGGAACTACTAGCCATAGTAAAACAACATAAATCTCGCTTCATGAAATATGCCGTAGAAGATGTAGCAGAAAAGTATAAAGTAACTGTGCTGCGCCTACCGCCATATCATTGCGAATTAAATCCTATAGAACTTATATGGGCACAAGTTAAAGGATATGTTGCAAGGCACAATACCACATTTAAAATGAAAGATGTCAAGGTATTGTTTGATCAAGCCATTATGGAAATCACATCAGAAAACTGGCAAAAAGCAATCCAGCATGTTTTAAAAGAGGAAGATAAAATGTGGGAACTGGACAACTTGGTCGATCAGGTGGTTGACCCTATAATTATAACACCAGGGGATGATGACAGTTCTTCGGATGAAGACTATACTGATGTAGAATAATTTAATTGAATTGTAAATACCTATACTGTAGCGGGATAAGCAATCTGGACAGAGACCAGTGTATCAGTGACAATGACACTTTTGCTTAGGTTAGGGTTTAGAATTAAGGGTAGTCTGAATAATTATTTTCTCGGAAGGTTCTCGAAAATTGTACCTAGTAATCTCTAGAACATTCAATTAGGGTATAAATAGAGTGTTGTTAAACGTTAAGGGAAGTTCACAGTTTTAGTATTGTTCAAGTGTCAAATTGTAATAACGTATCCAGTAAAGTTCTTGTCGTTTTTGTGAATAAATTGATTTAAAGTCCCCACAAGTGTTTCAATACGTAAAGTTCGTTCGTGTGTGTTTGTGAGTATTTCCCGATTTCGGTTCGTATATATTTTATTGTTACATTTTATATTTTTTTAATAACACTGTTCTGCTGTATTAAATTTTTATTTCCTTTAATATAATTTTTATGAATGCATATTCTTTTGGCAATTATCCCACTAGCGCGCCTCTGGCTCAGTATTTATCCGTCGATAACAATGGACAAATCCCTTAAAACAGGGTGATACCTACCTGCTCTTTATGAAACGACATAATTTTGCAATGCGGACTAGGGAAGTGACAGAATTTATTGACGGATCACCCTGTAGCGCTTTTGAATACTTAATGAGATTTTATTACTCTACACTCTTTTGAAATAGACTATAATAACATTGCTATAGCTTATTCCTCCAGAAATTCCTCCTCGAAATTTGATCCGTCGTCACTGGGGGCATCGGCACCTTCAACTTCATCGAAAAGACGCCGAAGATGTTCTTATTCTTTCTCATAATATATCTAAACTTTATTGAAATATATATTGTTCTTTCTGTTAACTAATACAAAATATTACCTTTGAAATCAATGGAAATTACAATTCAAAAGTACAAATCAAACAAATCAGATCCAAACGTTTAATAACTCGAAAAGTGTACCGCTATTTGGTTTCCAAAAGGTGAAAAGAGTACTCTACCACTGAAATATCCAAGAACTACTATTGAGCAGGTCTGTGAGAGTAAACGCGAGTTGTGGAAGGTTAGAAGTATTTAAAAAAAATATCTGGACTATTTACAGATCTCTGTAAAAACCCACACCCATATTAATCATACATAAACTTGGATAACATCTTTAAAATAGTATCGAATGTATTCAAAAATTGGTTATTATTGTTATATTGTTGGAGAACAGGCGACGACATCCTTCCTTATGTAAACGCCATCTGTGGGACCTACAGAGAACTTCGATCCGACCACAAATATCAATGATAAACAAGACTCTCAAAGCCTTTCACTTGGTTGACAGTGCAATTCGAACTAGAATTATTCAGATTAATTCCGTCATTAATTAGGTGTCGTTGTCTGCTTTCGTAAAAGACTTATTGACTTGTTCTCTACTGAAAATTGACTACTGTTTTCTTTGCTTCATAACCAGTCATGCTCTCTTGAAGAGATGCCGTAATAGGAAACAAAAATGATAACATTTTTTTAACTAATATTATAAAAAGTAAAGATTTGATTTTTTACTTGTAAGTAATGGATGAACTCAAAAACTACTTCCTGCGTGCGCTGCGAAAACTCTTGATGATATATTAAATAATGTTCTATATGTTTATAGTAAAAATTCCTCAAGGCTATTCGAGTCGAGTCGCTTTTTGTTTAAATTATTCGATCAAAACACTGTTAAAAAGATGACGACATTCATATCACGATATCAATCCTTTTCCAACTAAATAGTTTCATAATCACATAATCAATGATTATGTAGATGTAAATTTCTCTTTGAGTTATTCGAATCGAACGTTTCGACGGGTATAAAAATGCTAGAAGTAAGAAAAATACTATTGGAAAGCTATATTATCCAGAATTAACTACACGCTACTTTTTATCAAGATATCCCCCGGATCGGAATCTACTCGGCTTAATTAATTATTCTATGGCGAAATCTATTGTAAATATAAGAAATTCTGTAGTAATTGCAGTAATGATGAGACTTTTATAGTGACAGCCGAAAATACCTAAATTTGTTGATATTTTTAACGTGAAATTATGTTATTACAACTCTAAATATATCTATCTATCTATGTATCTAAATATATCTATCTATCTATCTAAACTGCAATCAACGTGAAGCCGGTCGGATCACTCGCCTTCAATACAGTGGTGATTCAGCATGTTGGTAAAAAGCTACAAAAAATACATCGTCGTCAAAGATTGAAGTTACAATACAGGGACAGGGTATGCGACATCAACTGGTATATCCGAAATAAGTATTTTCCTATCTTCTCTTGTTGTTTTGGTCTCTGACGAAGTAATGAAACTTGATACGACGTGAATATTGTTTCGAACAATCCAACCAATAATTGAAAAACGGCTTTTATTTATGTAATTCACAAGAAAATAACCCTTTACGATTTTGAATTCATAAAATTTCTCTGACTTTACTACTTGTTGTGTGAATACGTTATTTAACCCCCGTCAAATGTCAGGTACAACCCGTAATTTTTTAAATAGGAAGTATAGGCTTGTGACCAGTAAAATATTCTCTAGGGGGTTGGACAAAGCTGAGTTCGGACATTAATAGTGTAATATTTGTGACTTTCAGCATCGTTACGATTGGGGTACCTTGAGTCGTGGTGACTAATGGTATTTTGAAAAAAGGGGTTGATCTGATAATTTTGATAGGGTTTCTTCGGTTCATCAAACTACGTAACTTGGGACAGTTAAGATAATTATTATAAATTTTGTAACATATTGCGATTATTATGTATAACCTATTCTCTAAACTCGAGATTTCAAATTCTTTCCTGAGATCATTAGTTCTCACAGAATTATAATCTGGGTAGACTTTAAATGCCGTAGTAATCTATTTTGAATTTTTTCCAAGTTATTTTTATATATAAAATGATACCGATGCCAAACGGCTGCACAATATTCGAGTTTGGGTCTCACCAGAGCGTTATATATCCTAATGACTGTTTGGTAATTTCTAAAATGTTTACTTTGCCTCAAAACAAAACTTAAACTCCGTAAACCCTGAGGGACTACTATTTCAATGTGATTTTTGAATGACAGGGTTGAGTCATATCGTACCCCCAAATCTTTAACATTACTTACTCGTACCAACGTGATATTTTCCATTTCATATGCATACTCTATTTTATCTGTCTTTCTTGTGCAAGTCATTACAATACATTTTGACGTATCAAATGGTAACTTATTTTTCACACTCCATTGGTAAACATTTTCAATATCCTTTTGCAATTTACTCCAATCTTGAACACAATCTATTTTTCTATAAAATTTAAGGTCACCTGCAAAGAGTAAACAATTTGAATATTTAATTTCCGCTGATAGATCATTAATAAAAATGAGAAACAATAGAGGCCCCAGATTTGATCCTTGGGGCACTCCTGATTTTGACTGGTACTCATCTGAATAGTTGGTACCAAATTTCACTCTGAACGTTCTCTCATTTAAATATGATGCTAAAAAGTTCATAGTTCCTTTAGTAGCTCCACACAGAGAAACTTTATTTAATAATACATCGTGATTTACTTTGTCGAACGCTTTTTGGAAATCTAATTTAAGTTTAAAGTTCGTTAACTTCAAGTCTGACAAATGGTTAGATTAACGGAAGTGCATAAAATAACAGTTTTACAAATGATTGGTTACGGAGATAAAATCCGAACGCAACAGGAAGGAGCTCGCCTGTTTCATGGAAACTTCACAATAAATAGCATTAAACTGTCAAATGATCGTGAAACGTCATCAATTGCCGAATTTGGGCTTCGACTCTCTTTGTTTGATGTATCTAATGCAAGCTATCAACCTTCCTTGATTAAACATAAATGTTTCCTGTTTCGTTTTCTTTCACGTGTATTGATGAGCATGCGTGAAGATTCGTTGCCCCAAATATATTTATTTAATTTTACTATTTTGCATAATTTTTTGCGCTATTGAAGTAATATTGCTTTCAGCACAAGAGAAATCAAGCCCAACCAAACAGACATTGGAAGGAAAGTGAAAGTGAAACACACCAACAGAGCGCCGGTCCATCCAGCCCGCAAAGAGATGCCCTCGATGCGTGAAAGCCTTCTGAAGCAGCCGTCTTATCATTCGAACGCACCCTCCAAGCCCATCCCTCCAATTGTCCATTCTTCCACTAACGGATTATCCAACGGCCTAGGCAGTAACCATGTCAGTAGCTCACGACCACAACTCAACAGGAAGCCCTCTATTCCTGAAATTCCCAGGCGACCGCCGACGTAAGTGCAAGTTAAATCTAAAGTTACTCTCTTCAACTTGAGAGATCTTTACAAAGTACCTCAACCATATATATATGAGGGCCATAAAAAAATCGTTCAAAGTTTATTTAGTGCACTATTAACGATGAGATTGGAACCTTTGTGAAAGTTGAATAACTTTTTTCGAGATCAATTGCCCTAACACCAAACTGATATTTTTGCACTCGACGCGCGTTTCGCCAACAAAGTTAGCATCCTCAGGAGGAGAAAATTGATACCTAGTCTAGTCTGGTTAATCCTTATATACTAAAATTTGTTACCTGAGGTTTTATACCTGAAGTCCAATGTGGAATTTCTCGGTAATTAACTACCTGCAAGTTCTTAGTGATTATTATCTTCCTAACAGAAGATTAAAAAGCGGGCCAAACGGGATGGGTCCCTTATCGCCATTCATGCTGTTCTTACATTTTGCTATTTCTAGACTCTCACATGCATCGAGTAGCCTGGTGTCATGCACATGCTTAATCAGTTTCAGATTGTTTTCACCAATTTAGTGGTCCTTGTCTAGAGCATGTTGGACGACACTGGATTTCTCTATCCTTCCGTATTTCATGTGTGCACAATGCTCCTTGAAGCGGGTTTTAATCGCTCGTCGGCTCTGGCCGATGTATTTGCTGATGCAATCTTGACAACTGATTTCCTTAATCCCCGACCTTTCTGTGTTTTCTAGTCTATCTTTTGGATTACCAAGAAGCTGTTGCAATTTAAAAGAAGTTTTATATGCAACTTTCATATTTACTTTATCGAATATCTGTTGAAGCCCTCTCGTGTATTGGGGTTCATACGGGATTACTATAAACTTGTTATTACTCTCCTCTTTTTGAAAAGTCGAAGATTTACGAAGTGCTTCCCTAAACTTGCATTTTCTAATTATCTTGTCAACTATATCTGGGTTAAAACCGTTTGCTTCAGCTACATACCGAATCACTCTCTTTTCATTAATAATAATAATAATACTTTATTTCCGTGTAGACAATGTACATTGTATAGGAACAGAGTATAAGAAACATATAAGTTGAAACAACACCTTAAAACTAAAATAATACCCTACTTATCTGATCTAAAAAATTCATTCAATGAATAAAAACATTGTTCAATTAGAAAACTCTTTAAATTTCTCTCAAACATCACATAATTATGTTCTTCCCTTAAATGATCGGGCAGTTTGTCGAATATTTTTATTCCAATGTATTCTGGTGCAAATGAAGTTATTCTTAGTCTTGCATATGGCACATGAAATCTATTTTTTGTTCTAGTGTCATAGTGATGAACATTTTTATTCATTTTGAAATGTGTTTTGTTTTTAAATATGTAGCTGCATATTTCAAATATATAAACAGATGTGAGTGTTACGATGTGATAATTTTTGAAAATTTGTCTGCAAGATTCTCTCCTTGAGACATTCGCAATACACCGTATAATGCGTTTTTGAGCAATGAATACGTTATGAGTCATAGATGACCCACCCCAGAACCAGACACCATACCTCAGTCTTGAATCAACTTGAGCATAATAAATGCTCATTAGTTGAGTGGTAGTTAAAAAACTGTCTGCAGATTCATAAATAGAAATTTCATTGAATTAAGCTTAGAAATTAGATGCTGGCAATGAGCATTTCAGTTCAAGTTTTCATCAAGAAGAATACCCCGGAATTTAACACTTTTATTCGATTTTGAGTATGTCACATTATCAGCACTGAAACTGAAGTCTTCCATCCTATTTTGTCTATTATGAAAACGAATAATATTTGTTTTATCCGAATTAAAAAATAAATCATGATAATTGAAAAATTCTGATATATGTTCAACTGCAGAAGCACATTTGTCTTTCAATATTTCATCATCTGATGCCCAGATGATCATAGAAATGTCGTCGGCATAAGCTGTATAATGAACTTCAGAAACAACAGAGCCTATATTGTTTACATATAGAATAAAAAGGATTGGGCCCAGAATGGACCCTTGAGGTACTCCCATATCTACACTGAAAGGCTCAGAATTTATTCTCTGGATTTCATTTTTGACCGTACACTGGAGAGATACATATTGTCTCCTACCTTCAAGGAATAAGGATATCCAGTTGAGAGATGCACCTCTTAGTCCATATCTTTCCAATTTCAGTAAAAGTTTTTGATGATTGACGCAATCGAATGCCCGACTCAAATCACAGAATATCGCTGCCGGGCATTCACCTGCCTCAATGTATCTAATTACCTCATTATATAATGAAAAAATGGCAGTATTAGTTGAGTTTTCTGCACGAAAACCATGCTGCGTGTTTGTTAATATTTTGTGTAGAATCAAAAATGAAGTAAGTCGATCCAAAAATGCATATTCGAATATCTTTGATAGTCCATATGGTACTGTTACTGGACGATAATTTTCCATTAAGTTCGGGTTGTTTTTCTTGAAAATGGGAGTTACTTTTCCGATTTTCATTTCATGCGGAAAGACACCTTTTACAAATGACAGATTAATCAGATATGTTAATGGTTTTATTATGGTTGGAAGAATTCTTTTCCAAATGTAGATGGGAATATCATCTGCTCCAGAGGATTTCTTATTTTTTGTCGTACTTATCTTTCTTTAAAGGAAAAGTTATTAACCTGTGTACCAGAAATTGCAGTGCCGCCATTTTGTGTTGTGGACAATGATTCGAGTCATTAGGAATGTATCTGAAAGTGCCCGTGTCTTTCCTGTAAATGTCAAATTAAATTTCGTTCTGTTCATTCTTTATGACTAATACATCTAAAAACGGCAGGTATACAACCTCAGGTAACAAATTTTAGTATATAAGGATTAACCAGACTAGACTATCAATTTTTTTCTCCTGAGGATGCTAACTTTGTTGGCGAAACGCGCGTCGAGTGCAAAAATATCAGTTTGGTGTTAGGGTAATTGATTTCGAAAAAAAAGTTATTGCACTATTGTTTTAAACATTTCTTCCAAATGGTAATTCATCCAAATTTACACAATTTTATTTTGTTTATTTACAAATGCAAGAACACTTTGTATAACACCATTCATAAAACTACCTGTATGGATCAAGGAGGGAAATAACTTTCATGACAGTTAGCAAATGTCTTGTAATTAACTATTCAGATCAGATATTGTAGGTCTGTCATGTTTCGAGAATAATCAACTTATACAGTACGTTGGCTAGAATGACATTTTAAAAGTTGATGTGTCATATAGAAGAACATTCCACGTTAGAGATCCAGAGTCCGCTGAAGCAAATTTGTTGAACTGTTTTTTAGCGTTCTTTTTTCAAGTTGG
The DNA here is from genome assembly GCF_025532065.1 of Leptinotarsa decemlineata. Lineage (NCBI taxonomy): Eukaryota > Metazoa > Arthropoda > Insecta > Coleoptera > Chrysomelidae > Leptinotarsa > Leptinotarsa decemlineata. The sequence goes on from NW_027412578.1 coordinate 4,929,030, forward strand.
ATCAGATCTGAAAAAATTCTCTTCAAGAGTACTCAAGGATTGCAGTCTTCTTTATCATAGTCATATTTGGGTTAAAGGATGAACCTCCCATTAACAAACTTTCCAAATGTTCGAGCTCCGTTTTGAGTACCTGGGTGTATTAAAAAAATCTTTATAAGGAATCTGAAAGGTCAGCCATAGAGATAAGGTTAGATCCATTCAATTACTTACAATAGCCATATTTTTTAGCTTAATAATTCATTTCATTCATAAGATTACCTTTTGATTATCCAAACACAACATGTTTAGATAGATATGCTTTCAATGTCATAAGCAAATACATCTTATTGACAAACATTTTTCTTCTGAAATGTAATGTATAACTATATAATATTGAGAAATATTACATACATATGTTTGATAAAAGGTAAGCTTGTACTGGAGTAAAAATAAAATTGAGTAAGTAAGTGACATGTATGAAAAATACTACAAAGAGAAAAAAATACATATATGCAGATTATGTGTCAAAATTATACTCAAAAAATTCGTCTAATGTATAGTAAGCCTTTTTGACAAGAATGGCCTTCAAGTTTCTTCTGAAAGATAGTAATGTGACATTCTGTTCAACTTTTAGGTATAGTCTATACAAAGTCAATCCAAACAGCTAAATAAAAGACTTTTGTACCCGGTCTGATACATTTACTACTTAATACCATGTAAAACCTCCCACATAAAAATAATGATTAGACCTCGTAAATTATACAGTGCGCCCGTGCCATACAAAGAAACTGCCGACGTTCGGTAACTATTTAGTTGTTATGCCATTCGAATTGACTTTGTATAGGTATAGACTATTACTTGTACATTTTTAGTCCATTATATATAATTGAATTCTTGATTTGACTACTTGTTGGGATAGGAACTTCTAATTGGCAAGCCTGTCTAGTATTGTGGTGAGGCTGAGAATTAAAGGTACCTTTGTTATTTTTTATAAGGCATAGTGATTCAAGAACAAACAATTAAGTCACGATTAAAATTCCATGCCTTGTTAACAGCACCAACACCAAACACTGTTGTTTCGACCCGCCATAAGTTTCATCAGTGGTGTTAGGTTGAACCACAAATGCTTTGCTGGACTCTACTGTATTTAAAGAACAATCCTAATTCAATAGCTGACAGCTTTCAATATTCCTCTTCCTATCCTGTCAACAGCACAAATTATAATAGGAAAAAATATTTCAATCATCTCCCCCTTTCAATCAGAAAGTTAACCTGCTAACAGTTTCGAAAAAGAGTAAAAACTTCGCTAGATAAAGCTTATTATAGTACTGAGGAATTTCTTTCGGTTGACTTTGCAACTTATAAAAAATTTTATTACGGACTTATACCATAGACTTTTTGAAGTGTGCTTGAGCAATATTGATATCTTGTTTTAATTCTTGACCTGTGTTTTAATGTTTCAGATTGTTTTAGTTCTTAAGCCTGCTTTGTCAACAAAACCTAAACTTTTATGACAACAAAGCATTTCTGACTCTGGCTACATTTATCTTTGATATTCGGGGATTGAGTCTTTGTCGATCCCATAGATGGCGTCTTCGTGAGGGGAGATGTCATCGCCCTTATTCACATGAGATTACCATTCAAATTTTAAAAATTTCAAGTTTAATGTGCATGTATACGATCCGAACTATTATCAAAACTGTTGTTCTACTAGGAATAGAATGACTAATGTTTTGTGCTGTAATTTGAATGAACTCTTTTAACCGCAGAGTATTTTCCTGAATTGTGAATTTATTTTACTTAAATCTGTTATTTCAAAGCGGAGAACAACAAAAAACTGTTGAGTAGCGTTTTTTTCTCTTTGTATGCTGTATGCATTTTCACGATTAGGAGAACTATTTTTCATGGTCTTTCCGCCGAGAGAAATATACATAACAAATTTGAGATCTTGAAATTTCACTGTTTTCAAGCCAGTTGGAACTGTTTCCGGCATTCACGTAATTTCATTTATTTTTAGGCGTAAACCACAACCCCAAACGTTAACTCCGCCGGGAGGTAGCGATGGCAGCTCAGGTAGCGGCCAGTCGCCTACAAGCACCCATCCCGGCTCACCGCCTTTGATAACTTCTTCCAAACGTCCGGGTTTCCACGATGGACCGGACGGTTTTCCATACAAACGCCAGCGAATCGCCCACACTAACAAACAAGTCGACCAGACGTACCAGTCGCCCTTCGAAAACAACAGTCAACGAAGGCCCGTCACAGATTCACGCGATGCGAGCAACATGAATCCGAGGAGTAGGGAATCTCCTGCAGGAGGTGAGTGTACAAGAAAAGTAATGTTTTGTTTAAAAATGGTACAACTTATCTAGATACACTTCTGTAACTTTTCCATCTATTACCTTTTTAAAATTATATTTCCAATTATATTCAATGGAGCCGGACTCTTTACCTTTGATCCAACCCCATGCTATAATATTGAAGTTAATACGAGAGTATATCATGGATAGATATTTAGATAGATAGATAGCTTCTAATCGTAAAGATTTTGCACACGTCCAGAATGTGGTTACGTACATTTCAATTAAAATAAATCAAACAAGACAGAAGTACGGAATATAAACAAATTATGGTCAAATTGTCAAAATAAAAAAAATCAAATTCCGTTCAGTAACAACCCAGATCAGCATTAAAAATCGATTGAGTAATAACTTTCCTGTTTAATTTTGGTTTTGTATTTATTATAAAATAACCTCTCCAAATGTAAATGGAGCTTATAGTATCTAGGTGCCTAATAATTTACAGAATAATGACTTTCGTTAATCGTGCATTTTTTGTGTGAATGTGAATGGTGAATGTCACTATACATTTCAAATATGTGTTGCCTATCATGCATCCATAATAATCATTGAAAAATATATAAAGAGGGGTAAATCTTGAAATCTGTTCTACAACTAAGGCCATTTATTATTCTAAGGGTGCCTAATATAGGCACCCATACAGGTTTCATCATTTGCAACAGCCCGTAATATACAAAAATACTGATGAGGCCATATTCAATCTACTATTTGATGTTTATACTGAAATCAATGATGGTGAGGCAGTGTTTTATGATTCTCCAAATACTTGATTGTGTTAATTGTGGAATACTGTTGTGGAAGCTGAACTACTATGGCTTTAAGAGACTTTGACATCAGTGGATTGAGTCGTACTTAAATACTTACGTATTTAACTACTTGAATACACCCTGTAAATTAGAGATGTTTGGAATTATCCCTATATCAATATTTAGTTTCTTGTCCAGTCATTATTTTGGTTTGGGTAGCATAGTCTTTATTTTTTTTTGTATCTGTCCCATTTCTTTGTGGATTCAACGTCATCACTGAATACACTGATTTCAGACATTTAACTGCTTGTTGATGAGGGGACAGTGAATTTGTGTCTATAAAACTTTTTTTTGCGGAGTAATATTTTCTCAATCAAGTAAACTTCATCAGTCATCAGATATTTTTATTTAAGTTTCTCTTCACAGCAAGTTTTTGCTCTAAGTGCACAAGCATTATGGTAAACTGCATCACATTCCATAAGTACACTATATTTTTCAATTCAATTCAAAATATACTTTATTGTCTGAAGAATAAATTCTTTTTGACAAAGCCTTGTGCGAAATATAAATAACATATAAATGAAATCACAAAAGTATCACAAAAGTAATATCACTTACTAATACAAACGTTCAGGATATAAGAACATGGTCAATAAAATTAAATAAATCAACTTGAAACTAAATTGAATCAAATCAATAAAATACCGTAGATATTACAGTTAGTCCTACTCAATTAAAATTATCGTCGTAGAATTCTGCTAAGCTATAATAAGGTCTCACAGAAAGCAAGTCTTTCAACTCTTTGAGACCGTTGAAATCAATGGAATCTTTAACTAGGGTTGAAGAAAGCAGCGGTAATTTGAAGCTGAATCTTTGATAATAATAATAATAATAATCTTTATTTAAAAAATATGCCGACTATTACAGCTTGTACACAGACAACGTAGAATGAAATAATGTCAAAAAAAAAAAAAGACTACATATACTCATAAATATATACATTTCTATAATTCGATTTGGTCTAAAAAGTCACTAACACTATATGGTTCTAAATCTATTAAGTATTTTTTTATTTCATTCTTAGATTTTTTATGCTCCTCAAATCTTTGATTCGATTAGGAAATTTATTGTATTGCTTCATTGACATGTAATGAGGAGTTTTTTCTGTTATGGTTAACCTATGTATAGGGAGCACGAAATCATTTCTTCTTGTTCCATAGGAATGTTGATTAATATTGTTAACGAACAAATGCCTATTTTTTAATACAAACATTAAGCATTCGTAAATATAAAGAGCATATATCGTCATTATCCCGTTATTCTTGAAGACATTTCTACACGATTGATTATACTTCAAATTACTCATCATTCTGATTGCTCTTTTCTGAATTATAAATATTTTATTTTTATTACTATTGCTTCCCCAAAATATGATTCCATATCTAGTTACAGACTCAAAATTGGAGAAATATAAAATTTTTACCGATTCTTTGTTGAGATATTTGTGAACCACCCTTAGTCCATACGAAATTTTGCTCAATTTGTTAGCTGTATAATCAATCTGTTTGGTGTCTTCTGAATATTTTATAGTTGTTTTCAATATTCAAAGTTTGAGGTCGTTCTATCTGTAATTGATTAGTTGTAAAAAGTATAAGAATAGTTTTAGATTCATTCAAAATTAACTTATTCCTAGTGAACTATTCTTTTGTATCATTAAACGTTTCCATACTTGTTTTTACTACTTCAGGGTATGTTTCACGGCCTATTAATGAATTAGGGTCATCAGCAAAGACTGTAATTGAATTATGTGTGTTTGAATGATAACATAAATCGTTTATGTAGATAATAAATAACAAGGGGCCCGCAATGCTTCCTTGGGGTATTCCTACTTTCACTGCCGCATTCTCAGATTTGTATGTTCGACCATGTTTGTTAATAGTTACTATTTGTTGGCTATCTGTTAGGTAAGATTCAATACATTTCAGTGAGTTTGATACATTGGCTCGTCCAAGTTGTTAAACAAGTTCCTATTTTTGAAGAGAAGGCAGATTGTCTCATGTATAAATAAAGAGACCACAGTTAGGATTCTGTTAGAGGCAAAAAGAGGCTGACAAGAGTCCCTAGGCTTGGATTTGCATATGCATCGTATTGGGCGTTTTTGTATCAGTATTACTGATTGAAGGCATGTGGTAGAACACGTTTATTAGAACTATAGTTGCCACTCGCGGCCATCTTGATTCACGTTTAATACACACACAAACACCGAATTATATAATTCGATACTTTTGAATAAAGAATGTACCGTTCTTTGGATGATGAAGTTTCCTTCTTTCAGTGTATGCCCCTGTGAATAGCTACTCGAACGGAATGCTCAACGACAAGCCCAATTCTAGTGATGACGACGACGACGATGATGACGACGATATCGCCGGCAAAAAATCTACATGTGATAGTCATAGTTCTGAACTAAGCCAAGAAAAGACAATTGTCGATAGACGTAGTATTTCTCCCGGCGCTCCAGTCGTCAACAAGTCGAGCCAGGAGCAGCAGAGAGAGAGGTCTACTGAGCGGCAGAACGGATATATGAATCAAATAGCCACCAACAGAGTGAGGCGACAAGCTGTCGAAAAGGAAGTAGAGAAGGAGAGGAATGTAATATATAATAAAGTCACTTCTTCTACTGAGAATAGGATAGTTAGGGTTAGCCCAGATAGTCAAACTGATAGTATACCACCTGCGGATTTGGATCCGCCTCTCAGCACCGAGAAGGAGAACGAAGAGTTTCCTGATTACGAGAAGTAAGTGTTTTTTTTAATTCTGAAAGCGAAAGTCATTTTTATGATCAGCGGTTAGCTGTCTCTAACACGTTTAGCGCCGATGTTCACCAGTGGACAATGCCGAATTTTTCCCCAGAGACCTTTCTTTTTCAGTATTCTTGTTGAAATTTTATTCTCCTGATTATTCAATTTTATTATTGTTGTTTTCCAGTGAAAACTGTGTTTTTTCGATATTTTTTTATCTGTGATCACCAGTGGACAGGTGTTCCCAAAAGGTAAATTAAATTTGCTGTTGCGACGTGGATGAACACCAATGAATTGATGGATGTAGCCGTTCTATGTGGTAGGAAATCATAATTACAACTTTTATTTGTGACTAACGTTACTGCAGTTTAATCCTATACGGACATTTTCAAACTTAAACATAGTTTATTGTATAAGTTTGAAAATGTCCGTATAGGACAAAACTGCCGTAACGTTAGTTACAAATAAAAGTGGTAAAAAACAGAAATTTTCATTTCTCTTTTCTTGAATGAACACCCTTAGATACAGTTAGCCTTTTTTTTGTTTACACTCGCGGACCTGCTTTTTATGTTAGTTTCCCGTTTTTCGAACTTTCTGATCTTTCCAATACCTTTTAAACCATCAGTTCTTCCGCTATCCCACACACCGTCTAATCTGTCGTCCACTTATTGAATACTCGCACCCACTGTTTCTCAATATCAAACAAAGTGCCTTGAAAAGTATTGGAAACAACGGCTATAAGGAAAATAACAAGATTAAGGCATCCTAATAACCCCAAACACAACCCTCCAAACCCTCTGCTGTACTAGCTCACTGGTATTATCCCTATCAAGGAAAGACTACCGTCACTCACTCAGAAGTTTGATAAAAAAGATGACAATATAGAAATCATGTGTGACATGTATGCTGTGACAAGAAACCCCCATGCAAGAGTACATCGACACCCAACACTGTTAGAAAAGTTAAAGTTATCAATGAAATTGTTTTGTTTGTTCATTTTTATATCCATAGAGTATTTTTTTATGTTGTTATTGTAACAAAACTGCTTTGTTATTTCAAAGCAGTTTTGTTACATGGGCGGAAGGACTTCGGTCGATAGCCAGATGAGTAAAATTGTAATTTTGTTCAATAAATTACAATCATTATTACTATTGAACAGCATCAATCATTATATACGACGACCCCCCGTAGAATTAATATTTATTGAGCTACAAAAAACACATGACATTGAAACGGACAAAACTTTCGAAACAACCTAATAAGTAAAAATTAATTATTTATTGAATAACAAAACATTTTTGGAACATAAAAGGTGAAAACTGAATGAAAATATGAGATCACAATGCTGAAATGATTTCCTGTACGATTTTAGAATTCATATTCTTACATTGACATGATATTGTTTCTAAGAAAGTGATAAGAAAAAGAACTTGGGTTTGTTTTACTTATTGAACTTTTCATAGAAGTCTGTTGGATTGTTGGTTACTTGGATTGAATTTTTTCATGATATTGAAAAATAATTTCATCAATTACTTCAGTGAAATCAAAATGAGTCTGAAGATTGAATGAAGAAGAAATGCAATGTACTGAGAAAATGATATTTCAAATAAATTTGAAACATTCACCTCTCTCAATGTTCAGATCTGCTAGAAAACTACTTCCTCTGCTAATGCCACGATTGACATTGAAATTTATTCGATAGACATTCGTGCAAGCTTCCTCACAGAGGTACTAGCCGGGAAAGTAGTTGTTTTCTGGCAGGAGTTAAGCTACAGTACAAAATCTTTAAATATGAAAACAGTATTGGAATACAAAAACAATTGAAAATACAGCTGAATTTGAAATTCTGAAAACCAATTCCAACATACATACATGTTTCTTGCATCACACAATTGAAAGAATGTCTGAAACTAATTTTAACATATATATATATATATATATGTTGATTACAGCCAACAATTTAAGTACAAGCTGAACTTGTTCAATATTATGCAAACAGTACTTTATAAAACATATTTTGTTTGTGATACCCAATGTAGAATTCAGTTGTTATTACTTTACACTATTTTATAATTTTATACAATATTTTTTGAATGTGATAACAATTGATAACCCAGGTTTTATTCAATTCTAGGCAATATGTTACCATTAGAGACCTTGAACAGCGAAGGAAGTATAAAAACGATTACATTGCAGACTACAATGAATATCGAGTTTTGCACGCAGGGTTGGAAAAGGTTTCTGACATATTTTGTCATTTAGGAGAACTCCTGAAAAAAGAAAATGAGAAGAGTTCTAAATATAAAGTGAGTAAACATTTCTACACTATTTACTGCCAATTAAGAATCTTTCGTTGAAGATGACAGGATATTATACCTTTATTGCACTATATTTAATTATTATATTTTATTTATTTTTCTGTTCCTTCCATTTCAATTTATTTCACCTCATTGGATTTTTTGTTGCATTAGATTGCTATTCTTTTAGTTTTCAATGTTGACCTTCCAAATACTCGGATTTTTTGTTTATTTAAAAGATCCGTATATTTTTCTTCACCTTCAGTAAATTCGTCTCTAATAATTTCAGTTATTCAATGTTTGTAAACGTTTTATTAGGTCGACTTGAAGAATTTTTTCTTTTCATCTTCAGTATAGAATAAACACACAGATTATGTTTTACTTTTTTTTCAACTAGACATTTTATGATCAATAAAAACACTCACTTCTACTGTGAGTATAATCAAAGAAGTTCCAAGCCAATTATCAAATATTGTAGTATTGGATTTTCCCAGTGAATGAGAGTCATAGTTAAAGCCTTTGAAGGTCACATAGTATTGCAAAAATATGGTTTTTCTTTCAGTGATGTTCTATTTTGCTTTCAACTTCTATTAATGTTGCTCTATATTCACAAGTATATATCACGACACAGCAGAATAAATATTTATTGAGATATGAAGCTACAAAAGCACATGACATTAAAAGGAATGTAAATTTCAATCTCAAATTAAAAATGGCTCTGTGTAATGTTTCGCAAAATGGAATATTTAAATTGTGGTAGATATCGGAGTTGAAAATGGTTTATGTAATATATTTTTATAGAGCGACTGAATTAATTATTTGTTGATAATGACCCTGAAAAATATATTTCAAATTGTCTATTAATTGGTTCCGGGTTGAGCTAGGATATTTTAGCAGTTCATGGCAATTCTGGCCGACAATTTAAATATCTTCTTTACTGTTTTCATCAACCAGTACTCAATTTTTTGCAGGCCATAAAAAAACAGATAGTGAAAGAATACCGGGAGAAGAAAAAGGACTTTGAACATCAAAAAGCAAAACGCAGGTTCTATTACCTGCACGCTAAGCTGTCTCATATCAAAAAACTAGTTTCGGATTTCGATCAGGAAATGGTGGACTTGCAGTACTGACGCTGGGCAAAGGCCGGCGGCCACAGCCCTACTGCCTTTCGACGGACATATGCCATCAGGACATCACGAAATGTATAAAGAAAATTTTTCCCTTGTCTAATTTACGGTGAAGAAAGTCGAGTTTACTGATGTATATTTGAGAAAGTCTGGCAGTTTTTGTTGCTTTCGATGAGCCCCTCGACGCGTCCAAAATCTCATAGTGTGAATCTGCGTAGAATGGTAATTGAAATGGCTATCTGTGATAGGTTATCGTGTTGCAATGTAGAAGCCGATTAAGAACGAAATGTTGCGAAGCGAAAGAAATTCAAAATGAAATAGCTGAAAATGTCAGACATAATTAATTTTTCGTTCAGTTTGTTGACTGGACGTGAAGCTTTGATCAGATTCCCAATATAATTTCATATATAGTATGATGAGTTGAGAGATGTGCTGCAGGGGCAGCATACATATTATTGAAATTCGTTTTTAGCTGTGGGCGGTAGTTCGGAGGTTGTTTTTTGTGGAGGGAATTTTTTCATAGTTTTTGAGCAAGTGAAGGCAATGGATAATTGTCAGTTAGATCAGACAATTGACAGTTTAAATTGTCTAATATAAATGACAATTCCAACTACTGTTGATAATTATAAAAATAGTCTGAGGCCCTTTATATCAAGTGAAATGTATCACAAAAAATATCGCACACTGTACGATCATTGGTTGATCGTAGTCACAAATATTTGTCATCAAGTAAGATTCAATTTCTGTAACTGTGGATTTATGAATTTATGAAAATTATACCTTATTATGATTGGAAGACTTAAAAGTACTAGACTATAGATAATTTGTATCAAGACATGAATAGTTATACACTTGAATTTTTTAAAATTTTACAGTTTTCCATCCATTTTCCATCCATTACAGAGTTGTTTATTTTAATATCAGTAGGCTTTTCAAATTTAGACCCATTTTGAACAGCATGACAGTTTCTTCAATCTCATTTGAAAACAAACCTTTTTCATTTTCATTCCTTACCAAGAATTCAATATTATCAGTGTGTGAGATTAAGTATGAGAGATTGAGAAAATGATTCTAATTTAAAAATATATAAAACTAGGGAGGTGCTGAAGCGCCAAAAAGTATGTTTTTAAATGAAATCAACCATAATTCATAGTTGAACTGTCAATTATAGGTTGTCAGCAGTTCAAACTGTTGATTATAAAAAAGTACTTTGTAGCCCTTCAACTCATTCTAACAACACCTATTTTTTTAATAAAAGCATTCATGTACTCTAATGAAAAAAGTTATTTCAATATAGATAAAAAACAAGGTATATAAAACCATAACTGAAATTTTTCAATATTAAAAAAATATTTGAAATCGGGTTATTTACTACTTTATAGTGATTGAAATTTTCTTACTTTGAAGTCAAATATAACGTAAGTAAATGCACTCTTTTTAAAAGTCGATGATTATTCCCAATTGATCTTATTTCTGTCTGTACTCTTTTGAAAAAATGATGCTCAAAAAATCGAATCATCAGTTTGGAATATATTATGAAGGTCGGAAGTCTCGCCAATAAAAATTTTAAATGCTGATTAGTACAGCGATTCTATTTTATATACTAATATATTTGTAAAATATACTTTTTTGTTGTCAGAGTTTGTAATTTTTTTATAAAGATGGAGAAGTAAAAAGCCAAAACATTTTTTTCCAATAATCAATAACTTATAATAATATTACTAGTCATAGCAACATACAAAAATATTATGTTGCTCCAAATTATAGCCCATTTTCGAAGCATAAATTTTGAAGATATTCAATTTCTGAGTTTGTATCTGCTCTAGAAATCATTTTAGGTATTTTGTAAAACGGGCACTGTTTCATACTAAACGTCTACTGGATTTTTATTGCTATTAACAATTTTTATTCTTGACTGGGAGAGACCATTGACATCCGCACTTATACAAGCTATGTCACAGATCTTTTAAGTTCGTTTGTTTTTCACTCGTCCTTGATGGGCAAGACTTTCAGGACAGCACATTCTATTACAATTTTCTGGTTTAGTCAAAAGACAACCAACCTACATCAACTTACTCTGAAATACTCAAGTTGTACCATGCATTATGATACACTACTGGTTCCATCAGTTGCATATGTTGTTTAAGTTCGATGAGTCCATTAATTTAATATTAACTCTACATCCAACTTCATTTCTCGCGTGTGTCAAAGCTTTCAAAATGGATGTATAGGTATCTTCCAGTTTTTTATACTTTCCAACGATAGCCACCGTTATTCCATACTTCGATTGAGTTATTATTTTTTCTAGATCTATCCATGGTTTCATATATTTCTCTATCGTTGGTAGGGGAAATATTCCCTTATGAATTTTTTTGTACATCAAAATTTAGTAGGTTGAATTTTCAGGTTATTTGTGTTCCCAATTTGGAATCGATATACAAAGTGCCCTTTATGAAAAATCACGCAATAGCCAAGTAGTTAAGTTAGTGAATGCTCACTTAAATACATCTATCCATATATTCTATATCGGTAGTCAGGGAAATGTTCCCTTACTATCGATAGAGAAATATATGAAACCCCGGATAGAAGTATCTAAGTGAGCGTTTTAATTGCTCACTTAGTCACTTGCTATTTCGTGGTTTTCCATGTGAACGGGCACTTTGTATATCGACTCCAAATCGGGAACACCAATAACCTGGAAATTCAACCTTCTAAATTTTGATGCACAAAAAAATTCGTAAGCAATCCCGAATAACTTCGTTTTTGAAACACAATCATTTTAACGCAGGGCGTTTACATGAATTTATATTAAAAATATTTATGTGGTGAAATTGGCCGATACTTGATGAAAATCCACAATTCCACATTCATCACAACGATACGAGAATCAAAAACTAGTTCCATGTGCCGATTGCTAAATTAAAAGAGGCTTTTTTCTGGGCCAGACTACATTGGTCTAAAAATTTACAATAATCTTTCAGAATGTGTAGAGGCTTCAAAGCAATTGTATAATTTAAAACGAAACACTGAAAACATGTCTGTTGGAAAATTTTTATCATACACTATCAGAATTTTTTACTAATCATTAGATCTATTCTTCTTATTTCAATATCGCCTCATTTAATTTTTGTAATCAACTTTTACTATCTTTATTTTATTATGATGACAGTGTCCATTGTACAGTGAAACACTTCTTGCGGTTTTGTGAACTGTTTAATGAAAATCTCAAAAAAATCACTTGAAACCCTATAGATAGAAACAATCCAAATATACATGTGTACTAGAGCAAATGCTGTTTGTAGTTCATAAAAAATGTGTATCGAAGTACCAGAAAAGTGAGAAACATAAAATTTGTAGATATCTTATGATTGAAACAAAAGGGGTATATTTGCAAGACAGATCAGTATTTGGGAAAGAAAGGTCATTGGCTTTCTACTTCACCATAAGATTTAAAATGGACTCTAAAAGATGTGCAGATCATGCATAGTAGTTACTTCCAGATACAAACTGGAAAAAGGCCCATTTTCTGTTCAAGTTTCGGGAATGTTTTTTTCTTCCAGTTTGTATGTGGAAGTATTATTGGGTTGTAGAACCTAGTCCTGGCTTATTTTTTATTAATGTTGCAGTAAAACACTGCCAAATAAATTTAGGCTTACATTTGAATAATATTAGGTCTGATGATAGCTTCACAGTATTATGGTCAATTATAATTAATTTTTGTGGAAGACAACCGGAAGCTGTTTCAATTTGAATATTCGAGCTAACATTTTGCTTCAATATGTCTCAAATCGGCGACGAATCCTAGAGTTCAACATTCCTTAGAAATGCAGAAATACTAATAGAGGTAAAAAACTGAAATAAAGGGAAAGTGTAGATAATGTTGTTATAAATTATTCTGCAATAGGTTGTATTGCAATGAACCACGAAGTATTGAATGTTACACAACAGTTACTAGAGTATTTTTATCACATGGAATCTTACCAGTATTGAAATAATATTTATTTTTGTCACGAAGTTTTTTATTTCCATTTCATAGTTTCAGAACGTTGTAAGGAAATTATTTTCAGAAAATATATTGAAAAAACTTTACAACTTGATTTGATGTAGAAACGATTTTGATTTGTTATCAATTTTGAATATTTTTTTGAAGGCAAACTTTTGAAATTGATTATACACCGATTGAAAAACTCAAATGTAAATAGATGAGAAGAATAAATTTCAAATACAAATCTTGTTAGTTTCAAATGAGAGTTATTCAGTTTTCAGTAATGGCCCTCGAAAGTCATGAGGTTGGCAAAACTTTTTGGTCCTCATTATTTCAGGCATAAATATATAAGGTACAAGGTGTGTACAATTTGTAACTAGATGAAGATTGAAAAAACGAATATCAGTATCTAATTCAATGTTTAAAAAATCATTGCGGTATTTTCAACCATTTTGAAATCATCACCAGTTCATATCTTGATACTATTAGCCTGAGACCAAATGACAAATTTGGAGAATATATTCTAAGAAAATTCAGATCGAAAAAATAAATACTTTAACGTGGTTATTTTGTTTCTGCTCATCATATATTTATAATAAACTAAATAGATGACTTGTATGTATATTATTAATATATATTTTAAGTTTTTGTTCCATTTGCTGTGTTATATTATGGGTTACATTTCATTTCATTAAAAGGCAATAAAGACCTTAAATGTAGCAAAAGCTTAAAATATTATTTTTATACAGATGAATCCTTGAAAAAATCGTAAATTTTAAAAATGTGTACAAGAGACGCACATATTTCTAATTTTGGAGCCGAAAGACTCGATACAATATACTTCAATTGAGGAGGGAAATATGTTATGGCATGCCGTTAAATCTAAATATTTTCTTTTTATTTTAAAGTCTTGGTGACTACCTTCTCCAAAATAATTCATCTTTCTGAGATTATTGATCATCTTGTATTTTGAGTGAATATCTCAACGTTGAATGAAAGTGATCAGATCCTCAAGAGTCTTTATCCATTTCGTTCTTCCGTGATTGATTCCTTCCTAGTTAGTATAGCTATTGTATAGCGAAACACGTGTTGCGTCTACTGAAAATCTTGAACAATTCAAGAGTTTTTGTACTCGTGAAGATCCCAACCACTCGTGTCAGTTAAATGTTGAGAAATTCACTGGAAATAAACGATTGGCCAGTGCCGTGAGGCGATAAATATAATGGAACTCTCAGTTTATTACCTTCTCCAAATTTGTCGGGAGCTCTTGGATTATATTGGAATCGGATTGACCTAAGATTTACATCACCACTAATGTATAGTTTCATTTTTCTGTAATTATTTTCCTGTATTGTTGGCTCCTTTGACCTATTCTAGAAAAATTGAAATTTCTGTGTTAGGATTTGAAACTGCATACATAACGATGAAAGTGAAAAATAAAAAATAAGTCTTCGCAAAATCAATTCCTCCAACGACCAACTTTTAGACTGATTATTAATCGCATTCTTGTTTTTTTCTCAAGATATTTTTTTAAGTGTATGAGTAAACGTTGTCCTCTCTCCCAAATATTCTCGTTTCTGGTGTAATCAATTTATCACTTCTGTCATATCGAAAGTGCAATAGTTTCAGTTTCAAAGCACCTGCAATGTACTAAATAACATTTCACATTACCAGCTACCGTCTCTGTAGTGAATCTTTCAGTATTCGAGCGCAAAAACTGTCACAATCATCAAGGTAACTGAAAAATTTATGTTGAAGTTATATCAGTTGAAGTTTCGCCCAAATCGTTATGAATTGAAAAAATGTTGTAATCCCTTATTTTTTTGTTGATAATTGTTAGTTATTAAATTTGACGGCACTCTATTTGGTGTGCCGCTATGGCTATTGGACTTTTTTAAATAATGTTTTATTGATTATTGAGTTTTAGTTTGTACATACTGTATATTTTCGGTTGACATTTAATTTTTTTGTGAAACTTCTCCACAGAAGCGAAATGCTAGTATAACATGTTAATTTTTTTTAATTGAAATTTTCTGCGGCTCATGCATTTTGCTTGAAATACTTTTTAAATCCATAGCAATACAATTCAAAGTAGTGATGTAAAATTTTTGGAATTGAGTATGAATATTAATATATATTATGCCTGAACATTATATGATATTGTGCAATTGAACCTCTGTTTTGACCATTTCCCATTTCCACCATAAAATCCTTATCATCGGATACAAATCATCTTGAGCTGATGCTTGAGAGAATGGATTTTTTAAATTTCATTTTCATCCTTTCTGAGAAGTATACGTTCAGCTCTTTCCTGATAGGAACATATGTCAGCATACAAAACACCAAACCGTTGTACAGTGCATCACAAATAATAATAAGTAATAATAAACCATTAATCTCTAACAGGTATCTATCATCCAAGCAACCTTGCTGGAAGTTCTTTATTTTGTTCTCTTTATTTCTATATTCATGAAGCGAGCCAAAGGTCTCCAAAATGAAAATTTTGTAACCTTTCACTAGAAATCATTGGAGATTACTTTATAGTTTTGTCGTCTGGCCACTGCTAGTCGTATATTGTAGCTAATTAATTCAACTAAACTATATCCATCCAACAAAAAAAGCAACTCATGATCACCACGCATATCTGCAACAATTGGTTAAAATAAACAAGCCTCCTTATGCTGGCCAATCAGATTTAACTGCAGTCGGCTGGCGGAATTTATTGTTGGAATGGTCAGTTGTTTTTCAACGCCTGTGGTGTGTACGTATACGGTATTTTGAAGATGTCCCCCATTTTTTTTTGAACTGGTCAACTCTAAAAATTGAAATTTGGGATAATAAAATTAATGCATGAAAACTTCATTTTGAAGTGAAATTGATAGATGAAACTTTCAAGATGGCGACTGGGCGCCATCTGAAAAAAACCATTAAATGGAAAGGGGGGTCTTGCGCCACATCTTTTTTGAAGCTCCTGACAAATGCTTCATAGCCTTAGAATGTAATGTCAGTATCTTCAACTACTACAAAATGGCGGAACTTTCAATAATTGCCTGAATACATTGACATTCAACTACATAATATGAGTTAATAAGCTTGAGGTCAGTTCAGAAGATGCTCGAAAAGGTTGCCTTGAACTTCTTGACATATGAACAGCCTATTCGCTGAACATTTTCACAGTAACGTCAATATCTCTACAAATATTTATTATTCTCTGCTGTATATCCAATATTGAGGCAGGTTCAGTTTCGTACTCCTTTTGCTTCAAAAAGCCTCAAACAAGTCTAAAGGTGTCAAATCTTTCGAGCGAGCTGGCCATTCTGTAGGACCTCGATGATCAATCCAACGACCGGGAAAAGTAGTATCCAAATAGTTTCTTAGTTGTCTGGAGTAATGTGGTGGTGCTCCATCTTGTTGTAATACAATATCCATATCGAATTCATTAGGATTCGCTTCGACGATTTCAATGATGAGAGGGTCAATAGTAGTTTCCTACTATTGTTGAATTTTGATCAATAGAGGTCCTACGATAGGGTTTTCCAATATTTCTGCCCAAACGTTAATTTTTTTTGGATATTGGGTATGTGTTTCCTAGAAAACGTGAGGGTTGGTGTCACTTCAATAACGGAAATTTTGTCTGTGAACATTGTCGTTTGAAAAAATGTACATTCGTCACTGAAACAAATATTGTAGAGATAGGTAGAATGCCTCGCAATGGTTTCCGTCACGATTTCGCAAAATTCTATTCTTGGATCAGGGTCATCTTCAGTTAACTGGTGTACCATTTTATTTTTGTATGGATGATACTTGCACTTAGGGGCTTTTCGTTATGTACACTACCGGTAGTTGTGAATTTGGATACAAGTTCTCTCAAATATTTTCTACAGATTCGGAAAACGTTAATTGAAAATCCTTTTGGTCTCGTGAAAGTTACGCGTCGCACCGTAAATAAAAATCGATTTAATTTTTTTATCAATGGATGAGAATTGACATTTTAGAGATTGTTGACGTGGTACCTTTCTACAAGTAAAACCGAAAACTAAATGAGATTACTTGTGACGCACTGTTTGGAACCTATGGTGTAGTAATGAATATTACTGGAGTTTTTTCCCAACACCAAATCGTTATTTTTAACACCTTGACACGTTTAATTTTCCTCTTGGAGATGATCACTTGGTGATCGAAACACGTGTCGAGGTGTTGAAAATGGCGATTTGGAAATAAACTCCAGTAATATTTATATAAATGGGAATATTCTAACTGAACAATGATGTTGATTGTCGTACTGACATTTTTTGTTGTTTTTATAAACAAAAAGTAACTCAACAAACCTTATCGGGTTGTTGGAATTGCCATATGCCAGATAAAAAGGAATATTTCTAGAAATATCGATCTTAATGTGTTTGTCTTCAGGAAATTATCAAATGTTCCGCCATTTTGTAATAGGTGAAGATATTTATTTATTCATTTATTTATTTATTCAACGGGTAGTCTCAATTACAATTTGTAAAATCTTAACTAAATTAAAGATAATAAATTAAATAAATACATAATACAATATAAAAAAGCAATACAATAATATAGTGATAAAAATCACATTACAATTTTGTCATGGAAAAAAATGAAAAAAAAAGTTTGTAAAATCTCAAACTGAACTAAAGATAATAAATACATATCGCAATAATAATAATATGATATATGGTATAAAAAGAAAGCAATGTAATGATGAAATAGTATAGAATATTCAAAGGAAATGTTTCAGGAAATAATGTGACTCAGTTCAATTTTGATGGTATTTGTGGAGCTGCTAAAGATATAAAACCTGTTGATACATATTTCCATTTCTGAGCATTCGAGTGACATGAGAGAAAAAAACCATAATTTGTGGAGTAGAACGGTATTTTAAATGTTTCGGTACTGGCTCTGGTCTGTCTGTTGACATTCAAATTAATTAAAGATAAAATCTTCTCACAGTTGATGTTGCCAGTTGAAATTTTGCTTAAAAAACATACATCTAAAATAATTCTTCTATTCTTTAAATATAATAGACTCATCTGATCTCTAATGTTGTTGTATGCATATTCTCCCCTTCTTAGACCTAATTTGTATGCACAGATCCTCAGGAAAGTGTTTTGTGCAGCTTCAATTTGGTTTATTATTGACTTCATATTCTAAGGTTGTGAAATATCAGGAACTTCAAAATGATGTCACAAGACCCCCCTTTCCATTCAATTTTTTTCCCAGATAGCGCCTAGTCACCATCTTGAAAGTTTCATCTGTCAATTTCACTTCAAAATAAAGTATTCATGCATTAATTTCATTATCCCAAATTTCAATTTTTTGAGTTGATCCGTTCAAAAAAATAAAAGGGGGGGCATTAAAGAAATGGACTGTATATCAGTTATGATTTCACTTATGTGGTCATTAAACAATCGTTTTTCAAATCAGCAGTAAAGGGGGACCGTCATGATTGCTGGCATCGTTCCCACAGATTGTAGAGAGGTCTCTGGTCACTTGAATATGTAACAGCAGGCAAATTGTTACCTTGAAAAATGAGTAAAATACTGAATTCTTGTTTGTTTCTGACAACGGGTTTCAGCCCTTTTAAGGGTATTCTAAATCGTTTCTAAACATTTTGGCAATGTCACATATCTCGACTATTTTAACACCCAAAAAACATTGCATGGGCGACTTTCAATATGATATAACAAATGTTATGATTTAATATAAAATCCAGACCCCATCTCTGATCAACCTCACTTTGAATTCTTTCCAGAATGGTCCAGAAGATACGTATCTCGAAAGATGCGGTATTATTTGACAGGTCGGGCGTCAAAAACTGAAAATAGTGAAGTAGTGATAGTAATTATTTGATAGTAAGTATAGTAACCATAACAGTGAATATACCTGGTGAGCAGATAGTGGCATATAGTGATGAATTGGATAAGGGAAGGGTTATGAAACAATTTGTAAAACTAATTAGTTTTATTTGGAAAGTGAAAAACATCTACTTGTTAACAACCTTCACTTTTGTATTGCTTGGTTCATACTTTTTTATTTTCACTTTAAGGAAGTTGTCACAATGTATATCAATGGAAGCTTTCATACACCACACTTTTACTTTAGAGTGTGGTATATAAACACTCCCATTGATTTTCATTGTCAAAAAGTTTTTGAAGAAAAAGTTAG
This sequence comes from Leptinotarsa decemlineata, assembly GCF_025532065.1. Taxonomy (NCBI): domain Eukaryota; kingdom Metazoa; phylum Arthropoda; class Insecta; order Coleoptera; family Chrysomelidae; genus Leptinotarsa; species Leptinotarsa decemlineata. The sequence continues at coordinate 4,948,511 of NW_027412578.1, forward strand.
GTAAGGTTATTATCACATCATTATCGATATGGCTATCAGTTATCACTAATTGAGTTTAGCTGATATGAGAAAGACCCCAAAAATATTTCAAATATAAAATACTATAAATAGTAGTGAATGACATGAATATGAAAAAATGAATATTTCCAAACAAAATCTTGAAACATTAATCTCGCCCAAAGTACCTGCGCCGTAAGTTCTGGTAAATGCCTGCTGGAAAACAACTACTTCTCCGGCTAATACCACGCTCTACATTGAATTATATCCGACATACATGTATGCAAGATACCTCACAGAGGTCAGTCTTGCAGATGTTTCTAGTTCTAGTTCATCCAGCAGCAGGACTATGCTGAAGTCGGTCAAGTAGATCACCTACAGATCAGTTTCGAGGTATTACCTCTCATCAGTCCAGGAAAGATTCGATCCAAACAGCAGTGTGCTTAGGACTGGATCAAAATCCACGAGGACTACATGTACGAAACTTTCCTCCATCTCGTGAACGAAGTCCCAAGCGGGAAAAACATCCCATTTATCAATACTCCGACAGAAATCAAAATATGTTCGAAGACTGTATTTTGAAATGTTACCAAAATTCACAAGATTTTGCTAGCATACAAACTTTACATCTTTGTTATCTGATGCTCGAGAAATTGTATGATTAGAGACAATTCCTCTAATTTATAAATTTTGTTGCAAGAATTAGTCAATTGTACTAGACTTCTCATCTGATACTTTCTTATCTTATCTTAAAATGATTAAATATGTTATATGTCCATGAGTGAAATATAACACATATGAGAGCATAAATCATAAAGTTTATCTTATGTATCAACCGAACCCTAATGAAGTGACGTTAGGCGCCGATGCCAAGACAACTATTTTGCCTTGGTTCATCGCATGTATAAAATTTGAACCTAGATTCATGATGGGAATGCACAAAACAGGTGCACTAAAAGTATTATTATCCTGAAGAGAGAAAAAAACAGTGAAATATAACAAAGAGTACTCAAAAAGATTTTGTCGATGGAGTTGTATCGGATGCTCTACCGGTATCAAAGGGAATATCACAAGGATCTATTCTTGGGCCCTTGCTTTTAAGCTTGTATATCTGTGATTTTTGTCTGCTGTAAAAAATGCAATATATATCATTGTGCAGATGACACGCAGTTATATTTCTCTTTTTCGCCTCGTGATTGAACATCTTCCCAGTCATTTGTTAATAACGATCTTCATTTCATCTTTAACATTTCTACAGTCCATAAACTCAAGTTCAATTCTAATCAATCTGCAATAATGATGTTTGGACAGAGAGCTCACGAACTTCATTTTTCAAATCCACTTCGAAAATGAAATACTTCCTTCCGTGACCAATATAAAAAATATAGGATAGTGGTTTGATCCAGAACTTCGCTTCACTAAACATGTCAGCTATCTAAATCAAACTTCTTATAATGTTCTCAGGCAGTTATTTCCAAATCGTGATTTGCTCAACACGAAATTAATACTTAGACTAAGCGAGTTACTGATCATGTCAAAAATTCATTATTGCAGCAGTATTTATAGACCTGCTTTAAGACAATCGGATGCAATAGCTTCTTCAGGAGTCTATGCCCGAAGAATATCATATACCTAGCGAAACACGTGTTGCGATTTTGTAAAACTGTTCAGTGAAAATCTCACAATGAAGTGTTTCTTGAATACGTTATGGCGTTTCATCAAGTATCGGCCGATTCCATAACATATATGGAGGGTAAGTAGAAATCTAAAACAAAATTTTTGTGCAATTTGATGCTCTTGGGTAAAATGATACACTATCACCGTATTTTCCTTCCTTTCTGTAATTGAAAAATCACAAGCTCGAAAAGTGGGTGCGCCACGATTTGAATTATCGACAGAAATTGTCACCTTTCGGAGTCTGTTCTTCTTTGCTTTAGTGCAACCAAAACGATCCTTATTGGCATCGGATCGACGATCCTAATTGGGATCGGATCGTCACGCGTGATGAAAAGTGGGTCCTCTAGGAAAACAGGAGACGTTCAGGACGGTGCGGTGGTTGGACACTGACGAATAACCCAGGCACTTGCCAAAGGCGAACACCCACCAAAAAATAACCACGGTTATGGTTACTGTATGATGGTCAGCGGTTGGTGTGATTCACTATACATTTCTGCAACTGGACCAAACCATCACAGCAGAGCCCTCTATTGAGGTCAACAGAAGAAGTCCGATCTTGCTCCACGACAACACTCGTCCGCACGTGTTGCATTAAACGAATTAAGCATCGAAGTTCAGCCTCACCCATCATACTCCTCAGACCCGCCAATCGACTAAAATCTTTTCAAGCACTTTTATAATTTCCTCACCGGTAGAACCTTCGCCAATCAGGGTCAGGCAAAAACGGCCTTCGTTAACTTTATCGAATCCCGAGCACCCAATTTTTATGTTGACGGAATTAATCGACTTGTGTTACGTTGGCAAAAGTCCACTGATTCAAATGGTGCTTATTTCGATTCACTGAGATATTACAGTAGACTCATCAATAGGACAAAACTTTTGAGAAAATCTAATAAAATAGTGCTCTTTACAATTTGTTGAATATTTTTGTTTCAGATGTTCCTATGTCCAGAGGAGTGAAAGGGTTTATTGATCCATGACAATAAACCCTTCACATGTGTCAATATAATATTGACGCCACCTCAGTCTGTTGACGGACCTTCAATTGAAATCGGACTGATTTTGTATGCTTCAATATTATTGCTATCATTATATACTATCATATTGCTATCAATATACTCCGTACACGTTCAATATGTATTGATCAATATCGATATTGGCACAATAAAATTGATCGTGTAAGGTAGGCTTAAGGAATTCAGTATTTGTTCGTTTGGTTGACAAAATAATGTTTTACTTTTATTGCACTTTGTTGACGAGATTAATATTGACAGGAAATGAAGAATGTAGTATTAGTGCCACATAATTAAATGGAACTGACCTATTGTTTTGCAGTGGCGTGTCGTGATTGTTATTCATACCACCTCTTTCGCAGTTCAGCTGTGTTTGGATAAATACGCAATAGAGTATTTTTGAGATACGTCTCTCAACTTGTCAACTAATATTTGCAGTTTCGATTTTAGATGTTGTTCAATTATAATGACTAAGTGATTAATTTATTCAGCCTCAGGTATCAAAGAGTTTGGTCTGATCATTATTCGAATATAAAAGAAATAGCAAGTATTTTGTGTCAGCAAGTGTCAGAGTATTATAATCGAACCTTTTCTCTACAATTTTCTTATTATTTTCCACTTTTAATTTTAAGGAGCTGTAGACAAGAGCTGTAGGGAGAACAAGAGAGGGCCCCCAGTACCGTTCCTTGAGGTACTCCGTTATCTGAAAGTCATTGCTTCACTCATCCCCTGATTTTGCTATTCTGAAGCCATATTGATAATCGAATATTTGTCTTATATTTTTCCGAAAAGCTAGATATTTCGATTTCATTAATTTTCTCTAAAATTTCCGCAATGTTAGGAATGAGCGAAATTGGTCTAGTTTTCCATTTGCAGTTTATCTCCATTATGCGCTTCTGGGGAATAACCTCTTATCAAAATCAAAACAGCAGTTGAACAAATATTTCAAGGGTGTTTCTATTTCATCGAATAGGTATATTTTTCAAAGTTTCTACACCTTAATTATTATGCCCAGGTGATTTTTTTGTTTAAAATTCATGATAATTTCCTTGACTCCAGTGTTTGAGTTTTCGTGAGCACGTTAATCAGCTAACGTAACTTTTTCCCAGTACTGGTTTAATAAACTTTCGGTGATTTCTTTTTTCGTATTTGACATATCACTTCATATTTGAGACATTATCATCACGTTCCTTGTTTTAAATTTAAACATTAACGAACTGTATTAGATTTAACAGAAAATTGTTTTTGAAAAACCCTATGTAATACTTGAATGATATACTGATATGATATTTTTTCTTTTTTTCTTTTGAAACATCTTCCGCATACAAATTTGTATTCAAATTACTCTTCATTGTCTATAGTTAAACAGTCCATATACAAAAGTTAAACTGCTACATTCGCGACAACTGGCAACCCTGAATGCATTCATGTATTAGCTCATGCGCATTAATTAGGAATACAAATGTTCATACGTGTTTCAGGTGCTCGTGCAGGTGGTTGTGTAATTTTTAAAAGTGCTTTGTTCAGAAACCCGAAATCGTATTCCCTCAAATTGAATTAATGCAGTAAGTACCAATAACAATTGATTTTATTTCGAGGGTTTGTAAGCGTAGCGTGCCGTATTCACTTTACTTTGACAGATGGTGAAAACATTGAAATGCTGGTGTCGGTTAAAAAAAAGTTTTTATGCCGATATTTTTTTGTTTCCATTGAGCAAATATTTCAGAGATAGGTAGGATTTATATTTTATGTATAAAAACATTACACGATGTGTTTAGGCGTGTTATCTCGAAATTAGATAATAATCAACAGGTAATTGCAAACGAGTGTTAGAACAGGTGTTGAAATTACCTGTTCGATTTTTTTCATACAATACTTCGAAAGTTTTTCAAATTTTTCATGATTCTGATTACTTTTCGTGATCATAATTATTGTTACCGCTGCTACGGTTTGCACGGGATGAATACAATATACAATGTCAGAGTAATTATGTTTTTCAAGTGGATGAGGTTCTGTGAAATATACAAGGTTGTTTGAAAAAATAACTGTGTCTGGTGTTCAAAACTATTGTTTTGTCAAATCCTGAGAGTTTATATTGACATTTAATTAGAAAATATATAATCGTTGAATCATTGAACAAAAAACGGTAATTTCTTGTGTAATTTGAATATAATACTGACGGATCAAAAATGTCATGCCGTTTACAGGGGAGGAGCTGGTTAATTGCCTAGAGCCATAAATTGGGGCCAGCACAAACAGCAAAACAAATTAGGTGCTCCTCAGGCGTTATCTTGAAAAAAAAATCGAGTATGTTATGTCATGGTTTTGAAAAAAAAGTGAAAATAGAAAGTGTACTTTTTCTAATGGACAAATTAGACAAAAACTTCTCCGTAGTTTTGTAACATTTATAATAAAAAACGAATGTTTGAATAAGGAAGTGAAAATCAAGAAAATTCGGGAAAAACCAGCAATTATTGATACATAAATGGGATAATCACAAAAAAACGGGTCTGTCCCACCTGAGGCAAAACATCTGGCAATCTTGATAGTAAACTAAAATTGGACCTTCCTTATTTATGATGGTCCTATCAAAAAATGTGTGGTACTCAATAAATGCATAAATGAATATTAAAAAAAACTTATTTTCGCACAAAAGCCAAATACCTCAAAATTAAAAAAAATTGTACTGTCAATCGCCAAAACATTTTCGATTTTGCACCGGATGAAGTGCAAGAAACGTATTGTTCAAAGAAGCCTGTTAGATCCTCTTTCATGCAGTTCGAAAATTGCAGAAATCTTGTGAATTTTGAAGGTTTGAATGTTTATTCTAGTTTTGTTTGTTTGTTATTTTTTTAAAATTTCATTAGCTAATTGGAATAAGTATCATCATTAGGTTGGTAAGTTGTACTTTTAAATGATTTTTAAATATTAATATATGTAGGTGCTAATTTATTCCAAATCTCACCTCAAATCTTCTCATTTTCAACTGAAACTATTTACTAAAAAGTTGATTCGTAATGAAATCAGCGGAAGAAACCATTATTGTCACAAACAGCCCTGTTCATGTAAATCTTTTTCATTAAACAACATAATAAATGATAAGGATAACTGAATATTCTGGAAAATTTAGCTCGGGTTATGAGGAATATATTCATACGTTTTTCTTTAGTACTGCAATCTGGTATTGAGGAGTCGAATAAGACTTCCCTTTGAACAGCTGTTGTATCTCCACGGACAGAAATCCTCGGAAGGCTTCTGGAGACTTGTATGAGCAATAGATCAAAGAATTACCGTTTAACTGATTCTTAACACCATCCCAGCAAATTGGAGTAATTATTTTCTTTGTTACTGGCTTGTTTATAGTTGAATTATAATCAATATATAATCATTGATTAGTAATTGTGCTCCTAATGATGCATTATAGAATATGATACACTTTATTCATCCATCTAGGTGGTGTATTTTTGTTCATTTTCCAGCATACAATTTGGTTTTATCTTAAATTATGAGTGAGTCATTTTTGAGATATACAAGATTGCTCAATTCGTTTTATCAAACATTGACGTTCGGGTTCAGCAAACAATTGTTCAAAGTTGATAAAAAATGTATCACCTTTCCAAGATATTTATTTTTATGACTCGGTAGGCGAATGTTGACCAAACATACAAATTGAGATAATTAATTCTTGTTTTATATCGGTACCTAATCTAACTTGGGATGTATGTGTGGGCGGACTTCATTTTGCCTATTTTACATACAATTGATGTAATATAGTTACAGGATGTCCGCTGATTTTCGTAAATAAAAGTTCATGGCCTCAACAGTGATTTGGAATGCCATTCAGATTGGTTTAAGATTGTCACACCAAGTATAGAGGTTTGGAAAGTGTTCGGCCAAGAGGTCTCATATCGAGTCTTAATAATTATTTTTATCATCCGAGTTATTATAGAAATATTGGAAAAATAATGGTTATAAGAATAAAAAGTTGTCGTGTCGAATAAATGAAATTTCATAGTGCGTTAGATATACACTGGGTACAAGAAGTATCTTGTACCCAGCCCAACTAGCAGGATGGGCTGAATATTTCGTAGGCATGTAAAAAATTTCACAGCTGTCGGACTATTAGTTTGTGGGATAAAACATTTTGAGTAAAGCAACTTTTGTTAGTTTGAAGAAAATGGGTAAAAAGTAATTACGTGTGTAAATGAAGCATTGCTTTTTGGCGAAAAAAATAACGTTGAAGCCGAAGATTGGCTTGATAAACGTTATTCAGACTTTGCACCAGGAAAATCAACCGTTGAGAAGTGGTTTGCTAAGTTAAAATGAAGTGAAATGAGCACCAAGGACGATGCATGCAGTGAAGGCCCCAAAGAGGCTGTTACCGATGAAAACATTAAAAAGTCCACAAAATAATGATGACCGTGAAAGCTCTGTTCAAAGTGGGTGCCCTGAGAGTTCACAATCGACCAAAAACAACAATGAATTGATGAATCTGAGCAGTGTTTGAAACTGTTCCACCATAAAAACTCCAATTTATGCATCGATATGTGACAATGGATGAAACATGGCTGCATCATTTCATACCAGACTCAAAACGATCGTCATCTGAGTGGACTGAACGTTGGGAACCAACTCCAAAGCGTGCAAAGGCGCAGCAGTAGGTTGGAAAGGTTGAGGTATCAGTATTTTGGGATGTGCACGGTATAATATTCATCGACTATCTTGGAAAGGGAAAAACCACCAACAGCGACTATTACATAGCGTTATTGGAGCGTGTGATGGACGAAATCGCGGAAAAACGACCCCATTTGAGGAAGAAGTGCTTCTTTCAAGACAATGGCACCGAGTCACAAATCAATGGCGAAATTGCATGAATTGGGCTTCGATTTGCTTCCGTATGCACCGTATTTACCAGATCTGGCCTCCAGCGACTTTTTCCTGTCTTTAGACTTCAATAGAGTTCAAATTTAGCGCCGTTGAAGAGATACTCGTCGAAATAGGCCTATTTTGGGAAGAGTGTGAAGTTATCCACATTCACAAAGTACACTGAGAAAAAAATATCGACTTATTGTTTTTTCATTTACCGACTCTGTACACCTACTATTTTTCAATATAATATGCTCATTCACTGATTTGGTGAAAAAAAAGAACCGTCCTAGTTTATTAAACTGTCTGAAGGGGTGAAAATAGGATGGAAATGAATGTAACATGAAAAATCGACATTGCACACCTACAATATTAAGACATACTATTCCTGATGATCTATTCGACAAAAAAACTACACGTCATGGTTTTCCAGGCCGTCTGAGGGGGTGAAAATGAGGTGAAAATATTAAAAAATTTCGTAATATGAAAACTCGACTTTGTTCACGTACAAAATTGAGATATGTTATCCATGATGATCTATTCTACAGAAAACAACTTCACGTCATAGTTTTCCAGGCCGTCTGAGGAGGTGAAAATGTCTTATTCGTACTTCGGTGAAACATGTTCACTGTCATGGAATTCATTTATACTCGCAATATTTAAGAGTTCACTTCGACTGATTTAACATTCTGAAAAAAATTGCGTAATTTTGCTAAAAAAGAATCATGAACTCTCGGCGTTGTCACAATGGTATGTATTTCCATCCTATTTTCACCCCTTCAGACGGCCTGGAAAACTATGACGCGAAGTTTTTTCTGTCGAATAGATCATCAGGAATTACATGTCTCAATTTTGTGGGTGTACATAGTCGATTTTTCATGCTACGATTTTTTAAAATATTTCCACCCGATTTTCACCCCTTCAGACAAGAATAAATGTAAAAAATGCCATCCCAATTCAAATGAATTGGTTCAGTGAAAACTTAAGGGAAATGAGATAACGACTCCAGATAATTAATATAATGCACAATCAAGATCCTAATTTGATCCCAAGACAAATAGTATCTGAATATCGAAAAAAATGTAGACTTGAAATTTCAAAAGCTAAAATACAATATTTTGATAACTTCGTCAAGAAATCTACCAACAAGCAAGCAGCAATGTGGTCTATAATAAACTCAAAATCATCTGTGAGCAAAAAACCAGCAAAGTCTGATGAGCTAAACTCATATATCTTCAACAATTTCTTTGTAAACATTGCACAAAATGTAATTAATGATCTAGATCCTGCGGGGAGAACTTTTAAGGACTACATGCAACATACTCAGCAAAATATATCCTTTAAATTTAAAGAGGTAACTTTTATCCAAGTGAGAGATAAAATAAGTTGTTTGAAAAACAAAAACAGCAAAGATAATTATGAATTCACCACTTGTATTAAAAAAACCTTAAAAAATCTTATTGTTTATCCATTGACCCAACTCTTTAATCTCTGTATAATAGAAAGTATATTTCCATCCTCCTTAAAAATTGCAAAAGTGATTCCTGTTTATAAAAAAATAGGTTCAATTCATGACAGAAATAACTATAGATCTATTTCTCTTATAACGATATTTTCAAAGCTACTAGAGTCGCTAATGAGGGATCAAATTATAAACTATTTTGAGGTTAATGGTTTGTTTGTGGATGATCAATATGGATTTAGGTCCAATAGATCTACTGTGGCTGTCATTGATGAGTTGTCAGATATTGTATTGAACGGCTGGGAGCAAGGACTTGATACATATACTTCTCTATTTGACCTGACAAAGGCTTTTGATTGTGTCTCAACTGATAAATTGATTAAAAAACTAAAGTTTTACAACGTTTATTCTGATAGTATAGCCTTTCTCAGGTCCTACCTGACAGAACGTTCTCAGTATGTTTTATATGATGGTGTCTCTTCAGATATTATGCACTTGCATCATGGAGTCCCACAGGGCTCAGTTTTGGGGCCTCTACTCTTCTTGATCTATATAAATGACTTAAAAGTCAAATATAGCTGGCTCAAAACACATACTATTTGCGGATGACACCACTCATCTGCAAGTATATCACCCGTTTCAAGAAATTGTGGCTGAGGGACAGAATCAGATAAAAGAATGGTTCTTAGCGAACAAACTTTCTCTTAACTAAAACAAGACCCAAAATATCAATTTTACCCTCAGACCTCTGTATTCAGATCTGCCAAGAAGTGAAGGGGTTAATCTTCTTGGAATAATTATTGATAAAGGTCTAATATGGGAAAAAAACATTATTCAACTATCGTCTAAGCTCTCAAAAATTACATATATGATAAGATCACTTGTTAAAACTGTATCTAGAGAAACTATAATGTCACCTTATTATGGTTACTTTTATTCAAACATGACATATGCTGTGCTGAGTTGGGGTCACTCTTTCCATTCGGAAAAAATTTTTGGGCTACAGAGGAGATGCATCCGTATTATAATGAATCTCAATAATACGGATGCATTGTTTTGCTGAGCTTAAAACACTAACATTTCCTTGTGCATATATACTGAACTGCATTAAATATGTCTATAATAATAAACAAAAATATTTAACACACAGCCAACTCCATAATTATGAAACACGGCGTAACCAGGACTTTATTCCTGAATATCACAGACTGCATAGAACCAGAAAAGGAACTGACTACTATGGTATACACTTCTTTAATTGCTTGCCAGTGACCATAAGACTCCTTGAGGAGAGATTATTTTTTAAAAAAATCAAAGATTATTTGGTGAAGAAAGCCTTTTATTCAATTCAGGAATTTTTGGATAATAACTTCGATGACCTAATATGATTGTTTAAATTGTATTCAACTCAATGGAGAAAAAAAATGTTATTTTACTCATTTTATTTTTTAAACTGTAATTTTATAATTGTATGTATTCTTGTAAATGGTATTCTTGAATTGTATTCTTGACTTGTAAAAGCACGATGTGTATTATTACCAATAAAATTGATTGATTGATTGATTGATTGATTATTAAACTAGGACGGTTCTTTTTTTCACTAAATCAGTCAACAAGCGTAACATATTGAAAAATGGTTGGTGTACAGAGTCGGCAAATGAAAAAAATTACAATTCGATAGGTATTTTTTTCACAGTGTACTTTGTGGATGTGGATAACTTCACACCCGTTATTTTGAAGCTGAAGACAAATCGGACTACAAAAATGGCATAGAAAAATCGTATGAGCGCCATAATCGTTGTATTGTCTTCGACGGTAACTATATTGAATAATAAAATAAAATTTTATAAAATGTTTGTTTCTATGTTATTCTACGAACCACTACAGGGACTTCGGAAATGTTAAATTTGAAAGTAACGGAAAGTAACGTACTTTTTCAAAATACTGGCAACATCACTTCTTGATACGATGTTTCAGTGCTGAGATATCATCTTCAAGTTAAACTTTTCAAATGCGGACCTGTTTTACATTCAAAAGTATAAATCTCTGAGGTTCTTTAATGTCTGAGCCAATTTTATTTCAAAAAATATGTAGTCGACAAGAGGGCACACAAACGAAATATCATCCTGCGTCTGCTTCCTCGTCATTCTGAACTTAATCCTATTGAACTCCTTTGGGCTCAAGTGAAGTGGCTCCTTGCAAAAAGAAACCCGACATTTTAAATATAATATGTTAGAATGCTCTTTCAGAACTTCAACAGTCCTTAAAAGATGTGATTCCGATAAATAGTGAAAATGTATCGAACATGTTATAAAATGTTTAAATTGTAGAATCGGTAATCATAATATTCGACAAAGATTCATCGGATTTTTTTTGCTTATACCTAATATCTTCTTAAATAAACACACCTATTTATCATTTCGTGAATATTTCGAATTAAAGTTATAATATATATATGATTACTTGTATATGAATAAATAAATATGGTTATTAGTTTTAACAAGACTTATTAATTGAATACCAAAACGCACGCCACTGCGGGTGATAAAACGACATGTGTTCGATACAAAATTAGGGTGGGCCCGATAAAGTATTATGAAACCGCATCTACTCATCTGTAGCAAATCATAACGAAATAAAAAAAATTGAGCATTCTTGAGAGCGGTTTGCATTTGAAATGATCATTCATTACTCTTCATTGTTAGGAATGAGACTATACTGTCGGTATGGACGTACGTCAGCTATTTTAACTATAGTCTATTTCAAAAGAGTGTAGAGTAATAAAATCTCATTAAGTATTCAAAAGCGCTACAGGGTGATCCGTCAATAAATTCTGTCACTTCCCTAGTCCGCATTGCAAAATTATGTCGTTTCATAAAGAGCAGGTAGGTATCACCCTGTTTTAAGGGATTTGTCCATTGTTATCGACGGATAAATACTGAGCCAGAGGCGCGCTAGTGGGATAATTGCCAAAAGAATATGCATTCATAAAAATTATATTAAAGGAAATAAAAATTTAATACAGCAGAACAGTGTTATTAAAAAAATATAAAATGTAACAATAAAATATATACGAACCGAAATCGGGAAATACTCACAAACACACACGAACGAACTTTACGTATTGAAACACTTGTGGGGACTTTAAATCAATTTATTCACAAAAACGACAAGAACTTTACTGGATACGTTATTACAATTTGACACTTGAACAATACTAAAACTGTGAACTTCCCTTAACGTTTAACAACACTCTATTTATACCCTAATTGAATGTTCTAGAGATTACTAGGTACAATTTTCGAGAACCTTCCGAGAAAATAATTATTCAGACTACCCTTAATTCTAAACCCTAACCTAAGCAAAAGTGTCACTGTCACTGATACACTGGTCTCTGTCCAGATTGCTTATCCCGCTACAGTATATTTACAATTCAATTAAATTATTCTACATCAGTATAGTCTTCATCCGAAGAACTGTCATCATCCCCTGGTGTTATAATTATAGGGTCAACCACCTGATCGACCAAGTTGTCCAGTTCCCACATTTTATCTTCCTCTTTTAAAACATGCTGGATTGCTTTTTGCCAGTTTTCTGATGTGATTTCCATAATGGCTTGATCAAACAATACCTTGACATCTTTCATTTTAAATGTGGTATTGTGCCTTGCAACATATCCTTTAACTTGTGCCCATATGAGTTCTATAGGATTTAATTCGCAATGATATGGCGGTAGGCGCAGCACAGTTACTTTATACTTTTCTGCTACATCTTCTACGGCATATTTCATGAAGCGAGATTTATGTTGTTTTACTATGGCTAGTAGTTCCTTCTTTACTGAATTCGTCTCAAACTGAATACCTTTATTTGACAGCCAGTTAATAATTTCTTGCTTTCTCCAAGCTGAAGTTGGTACCTTCTCTAAGCGCCTTGAATGGTAGCTTGCATTATCCATAACCACGACCGAATCAGCTGAAAGAAATTTTAACATTTCCCCGAAGTAGTCTTCGAAGACATCCGAATTCATGTCCTCATGATAATCTCCCGTCCAGCACGACTCAAAACTTAACAAACCTTCTTTTAAAAATCCGTCTTCGCTTCCAATGTGAGCAATTATAAGCCTCTTCCCTTTTCCCGAAGGCACTTTAATACCCGTCGAAAGGCCTTCTATGAAAGCTTGGCGAGAACTTGTTATATTTTTATCTTGCCACATTTTTTTGACTATATAACCTTCGTTTATCCACGTCTCATCAAGATAAAAAATTTTCTTTTGCTCTCTGCGGTACTGCTTTATAGTTGTCAAATATTTTCGTCTCCAGCAAACAATTTCATCACTTTCCAGTAATAGTGCCTTTCGATTGTGCTTTTCCCAGGCAAAATTCATACTTTTTAAAGTTTTCCATAAAAGTTTTCTGGATATCAAAGGAATATCGTTATCTTGGCTTATCTCGATAAATAGTTTTTCAAGAGTGGGTATTTCCTTTTTAAAATAAAACGAATGAACTTTTCTTCGAATGTCACATTTGGTGTCTTCATCTAAGATTTTTATTGGTCTTCCTGATTTTCTCTTGCATGGACTTACCTGGCCTGATATCTTTCTTTCTCGCAATAATTTAAAAATCGTGGACTGTCCAATTCCAGTCATTCGGGCACATCGCTCAACACTTTCTTGCACAGACAAACTAGGGTGATCGTGTTTTATGCAATCATATACATTTAAAATTATAACTTTTTCGCATACAGATAGCGGAGAATTTTTTACACTTCTTTTCTTTGGAGTAAATGTCCCCATTTTATAACTTTTTCACTATTTCTATATCACAATATCACTGTACGTTTAATTGATGTAGTAACAAATACTATTATAACTCGAATGTTTAAGACACCATTACAATATATTTAAACCCTTTTTCTTAATTACCTGGGTTTAATAGGTATTGCATGATTGGTGGGCAGGGTCAAAAAGGGATTATTATAATGACATGGCAGCTCGGAACTAAGTGTTAACCCTTTTTTGAGAAATCATGCTCAAGTATATGAACCCAAATTGCATATTAAATAAGTTTACAAGAACCACTAAAATTAATCTTAATCTTTTTTTAAGAAATTTTACTTACCTAAATACATGTAGGTACTTAGTTTTAGACCAAATTACTTCCCAAAAATGGCCTTTTATTATTATCTATGTCTGTAATTTTTAATTTACTTTAATTATTAAGTTTAATAATCCTAAGATTTGCCTACGCCCATGGACGACAACGAAATTCAGGCAAATTTTATGACACTTCATGATTTATTACTCTACACTCTTTTGAAATAGACTATAATTGGTTCATATAACAATGCTTGATTCATCAAACATATCGCTGAGTACACTACACTGTTCAGATAACCGTGCAAGTACTTAAAAAATGACAATTGGCATATAGTTCTCCATTGAATGACCTTTTTACGGAAGCGCAGAAATGCCACATATTTTTATTATTTGTTTCTTGGAAATTACGACTTTGAATCTCGAAATTTCGACTTTAATCTCGTTATTTCGAAATTACGACGTTAAACTAGAAATTTCGACTTCAATCTCGAAAGATGGACTTTAATCTCGAAATTTTGACTTTAATCTCGAAATTTCGACTTAATCTCGAAATTTCGACTTAATCTCGAAATTTCGACTTTATTCTCGAAATTTCGAGATAAAAGTCGAAATTTCGATTCAAAGTCGTAATTTCCAAGAAACAAACAATGAAAATATGTGGCCCTTCTGCGCTTCCGTACCATTTTCCTGTATACCTAATTTTGCCAAACAGCGCCGATGTTAATAAAAATTTGGATTTAGGCTCTACTTCAATCTCGTTATTTCGAAATTACGACGTCAAACTAGAAATTTCGACTTCCATCTCGAAATATGGACTTTATTCTCGAAATTTTGACTTTAATCTCGAAATTTTGACTCAATCTCGAAATTTCGACTTTAATCTCGAAATTTTGACTCCAATCTCGAAATTTCGACTTTATTCTCGAAATTTCGACTTCAATTTCGAAATTTCGACTTGAATCTCGAATAACTGTTTTTTTTTTAAATACTTAATGATGGACTCGATTTAATCTCATTTGGTAATTTATTGTATGCATCAAATCCTTTGAAAAATAAAGAATTCATGGCACTTCTGCTATTTGTTCTGCATAAATGCAAATTAGTATGATTTCTTGTGGCATATTTGTGCACTTCTGAATTCAAACTAACAAATTCGGAAAAATATGATGATGATAAGTTGTTCAGAATTTTATATATAAATGTCATAGTTAAGTAATACAACCGTAAAGAAATTAGTAGCCACCGCAAAGTTTGTAACATAATTCCGATTTCAGTGAATCTATTCACTTTTAGAACAATTCGCATACCACGATTTTGCAGTTTTTGTAATTGAGATGTTTGATTTAGACTAAACAAGAAAATAATAGAAGCACAGTAATCAAAATGTGGTTGGATAATCGCATTGTACACAGTAATTTTAGACCGAGTGGATAAATTGCCAGAAATTCTTGCAAAAATATAGTTTTTTAGATATTTTTTTACATATATAATCGAGATGATTGCCAAAAAGTAATAAATTATCTAACTGGAATCTAAGATATTTGATACATGATACAATTTCAATGTTTTCATTATCAATTTGTAGATTTATTTCATTTAAATCAAGGTTGTTCCATTTATATTTTGTTGTAATAATCATTCCTTTAGTTTTCATTTCATTCAGTTTTAATTTATTTGCTATGAGGTACTCATTTACATCCTTCAATGCGGCATTCATTTTATCAATGACTTTATCTAAGCTTGTATCATAGCATGCCAATAGTGTATCATCTGCAAATAAATTTATAAAATGAACATTTATAAACAAGTGTATGTCATTAAGTATAAGATAAAAAGCAGAGGTCCTAAAACGCTACCCTGAGGCACACCTATATGTATATCCAATTCCTGTGAGATATTATCTTGAACTCTGACTTTATGCTTTCTATGGGACAAATAGATAACTATTGGTAAACATCACCATTAATGCCACAACCTCTTAATTTTATTAGAAGAATATTACGATCAATTGTTTCAAACGCCCTCTTCAGATCAAGAAAAACAGCTACTACAAATTAATTGTTATCAACTTCTTTTTTGAATTTAGATAAAGTGAATTGAAGAATCATGGATAAACTTACTTCAGAATTTGAATAATATTTCAAAAATCATGAATATGGGTATTTCATTTGAAATAAGAGAATTATTTCTTTAATAACTAGAAGTGAAAGTGAAATGAAAATATGTCAAACTAATAAATCAGTACCGAATATATTTGAAATATGTGTGCTTCCAAAATACGTCTAACACTCGTGTAGAATCACCTTGTAGAATAATATGGTAAATTGTAAATACGAGTATATTGTATACATGAAATATGGTTGACAATATTTTGAGCGCGTACCTACTTCTAAAAGCTCAATATCAATAATCTAAAAATTTTGGACATTCATGTATTCAGTATACTGGTATCCATCTTGTACAAATCGATCTTCGAGAAAATGAACTTGAACAGTATTCACCTACCTTGATGGTCGCGGTACAAAACGGTAAAGCACAATTACCTACAAAGGTAAATGCATCACTCTCTGAAAATACGGTAGTCTTACGTACACACGCATGTAATAACTTTTTATCTGCACGGCACTTCAGTCATTGAACAAGAATAACAGTTATTTTCAACGGGCTTATAAAAGAACAAATAATTGTTTTGTGAAGGATATAGGAAGGTTATATTTTTCATAAAATTTGAGTCGAATCAACGAAGGATTTTTGTCGGGAAGTTGTTAGAAAAAGTATCGATTTTGAATATTTTTGTTCCATTATATCATTTGAAATCTAAAAATATGTTTATTTTTATAAAAAGTGAGTAATGCGTTTATTTTCTTTGAAAAAATTTTTGGTATAGATTAGATTAGATTTTTTATTGGTCAAGTTATTACACCTTAGTGCTATGACAAGTCAATAATGTATAAAATAAATGTAAATTACAATTAAAATTACCGAAAAGGAGTAGGTAGTACATAAAAATTGTATAGTATACAAGCATAAAACAAAGTGAATAAATATATAAATGTAAAAATAAAAAAAAGATACATAGTGACAGTACCTACATTGACGATAGTTACTCTGTAAAGCTGAAGTCAGATGCATCATAGAGGCATTCTCTGAGAGATGTTTTTTCAGTCTCCGTTTGAAATTAGCGAGGGTTGCATTTTTCATTTATTGGGGGAGTGAGTTGTACAATGGCTATCTCCTTGTTATTTCTAGTCTTTGGTTTGGTGCTCTAATATTATCCTTGTTCCTAGTATTAAACGAATGGTTGTTACCGTTTGTAGTAAACTTTTGTAAATTTTCTTGATTGTGTATCAAATTGCAGTATATTACTCATGATGGCAGAGTTAATATATTGAACTTACTAAACCAATTCTTACAGCTCTCCATTTGACCTATTCCAGCTAAAGCTCTGATTGCTCTTTTTTGAATTTCAAATATTCTCAAGAAATGAACAGATGTGCCCCAGTTTATCAATCCATAAATTAAGGAACTATGAAACATTGCATGATAAGCGGTATGGGCAGCTTCATTACCGACTTTATTTTTTATCTGCCTGATTGCATAGACCTGGTATGATAGATTTTTTGCTAGTACGTCAATATGGGGTTTCCAAGTTAACTTTAAATCAATGGTTATACCAAGACATTTCACATTATTTGAGAGATTATGAGACAGCGAGAACATAACTGTTTGTGTCTTGCTTTTATTCACATATAGGCTATTCGCATTAAACCCGTCCGTAGCTTCTTGAATAACTCGCTTTTTTAATTCTGATGACTTCAATATTTTTTTTTTCGAATGGCGAAGGAAGTGTCATCGGCAAATAGCATTTTAAACATTGTCATTGAATTTGGCAGGTCATTAATATAAATCAAGAAAAGTAGTGGCCCAAGCACACTACCTTGTGGAACACCATTCAATGTCGTTTGTAAGCTACTGAGTTCTTCATTATAAGATACACATTGCTTTCTCTCATTTATATATGATGCTAGCAGATTGTGTGATATGCCTACAAATCCATAGTATCTCAGTTTTTCTAATGAAATGTCAGTAGACACGCAGTCGACGTGCTTCTTTCCTGTCAAGATATTTGTGTACTCTAAATAATTTATCATTCTTATTGCCATATTAATTAGTATGGTAACAGTATACTAAATATTTTTCCAATAACTGTGACTCCAAGTTGTTTTTGATGGATATAATAATGATGGAACACATCGAAAGCTGTTGAAACTTCAACAGCTGTGCCTGAATCAGAGCTACCTGCAGTTCAACAACAAATTCTATAAACAGGATTCAGGTTCACCAATGGGCTCACCACTTAGTCCACTTTTAGCAGACATATTTATGAATAACTTGGAGACCAGTATAGTAAACTCCGACCTGGCTAAAAAAAATATTCATTTTTGGTACAGATATGTAGACGATGAAAAGAGAAATGAAAATTTCTATGTTTTTTACCACTTTTATTTGTAACTAACGTTACTGCAGTTTTGTCCTATATGGACATTTTCAAACTTAAACAATAAACTAAGAATGATTTATTACATTCGCTAATATATATCATTCAGGTACTTGATTGAGTACCTGAATTTACAGTTCACAATGCGCATGTGCCAATTTAAAAACCGGAGAGTAAATTGAATCGATTTGGCCATTTAACAGGTTGCACCTGCAATGTTTATGCTTGTGAATTTCCAAGGATTCTGAATGATTGAGTTTGCAACCCTTCCTTGCATAGTGCAGAATTTCCGTATCGTTTAGATTCGGAAACTTGTGGTTGCATGCCAAGGAATGGTTTGAAAACGTCGAATCATTTTTTCCCAATCTGAAGGACCTTTCTTGTTCAGCATACCGTTTTTGGAAATTTCGTCCGCATTGTCCTACATAAACACTATTACACTCCGGACACTTAAGCTTATAAACTCCAGATTTTTCCAACTTGTCGACCTTATCTTTGGCATTGAAAAGAAAATGAGATAACCTGGCATGTGGTCTGAGTGCTACTTCCACATTGTTTTTTCTGAAGAAACCTGCGATAATTTCTGTTCTTTTTCCAAAATATGTTAGCGTTATCCATTTCTTGATTTCTGGTTGTTTGACCTGAGGATATATTAATCTGCAAGTGAATTTCCGGCTTTGTTTCCTGACTAACTTCTGGATAGTATCTGCGTTGAAACCGTTATTATGACCTATCTGTGTAATTGTATCAATTTCCCTAGCTAGATTGTCTGCATACAAAGGCAGTGAGAATGCTCTGTGCAGCATTGAATTGTAGGCTGCTAATTTATGACGGTTTGGATGGAAAGAATCGCTTGGGATGGTGATGCCTGTATAGCTAGGTTTTCTGAAAACATTGAACTCGAATTTATTCTGATTGTGTGTAATGGCCAGGTCTAAGAAATGTATTTGTTTCTCTATCTCTGTTTCGAGTGTGAACTGAATGTTGCTATTGAGATTGTTCATGAATGTCATAAATTGGTTCAGCTGTCGTGTAGTACTTCTGAAACAGCCAAGAATATCGTCTACATATCTGTACCAAAAATGAATATTTTTTTTAACCAGGTCGGAGTTTACTATCTTGGTCTCCAAGTTGTTCATAAATATGTCTGCTAAAAGTGGACTAAGGGGTGAGCCCATTGGTAAACCTGAATCCTGTTTATAGAATTTGTTGTTGAACTGTAGGTAACTCTGATTCAGGCACACATCGAGCTGTTGAAACTTCAAAGGAAGTGATATGGTCCACTTTGGCTTTATCTAATATGTCTAAATGAGGGGTTTACACTCTTTATACGGTATGTTGGAGAACATACTCTTTACATCGAATGAAACTAAAATTGAATTATGTGGCGTGGTTTGGTTCCTTATGTTTTCTACTAAAGTCAGTGAATTTTTAATGCTGTGAGGTGGGACGAAATTGGTAATATTTTTGAACAACTTGTTAAGACGTATTCCTAGTTCTCTTACCGGACTATTTGTATACGAAACTACCGGTCTTATGGGGTTATCCTCTTTATGTGTTTTTATCAGGCCATACAGTAACTGCAATAACGTTAGTTACAAATAAAAGTGGTAAAAAACATAGAAATTTTCATTTCTCTTTTCACTATAATATCCTACCACGTAGTAACGGCTACATCCATCAACTTATTATAAATGATTTCGTTTAAAAGTCTGAAAACCGTTCATTCGATTTTTGTGAATCGATTTGTTCAATTGAATTCACTTCTGAATCGTTTTATGAAAATACAATTCCACCTCTAGATGAGGTGCTCGTGGTATCATTTATTATCCATATGGGAGAATTGTTATCGGTTTGAAAAATTTTACGATACTTGAGATAACTCATTCGCCCTCTGTACCGGCTTTCATCATCAGTGAAAAAATATATCATCATGTGGTCTGATAGAGGAAGTGTATACTTGGTAAATTACATAACTTTTGATTACAAGAAAAAAATAGATAAGGTAGGATACGAGACTAGGTATAAATAGCACAAAACGACAAATTCAGTGCCTTCGCTAATTATTAAATTCTTTTTCAGTTATGTTCTTACGAAAACACTCTTTATTTTTTCTCCACTCTCGCACATTTTTAGTACACTTTCAAAATATATCATTGATCTGGCAGGGTGCAATTTAACATAATATTCTATTTGACATGCCTCAGAGTCACTCCTTCACACTATATTCAAAAATTGATTTTTTCACCAATTTTTTTTGAAATCTGAAAGTACAACTTCTCCTCTTCAAATAGCATTTTTAACCATTTGGTTATTTAATTTCGTTTTTGAGATTTCTTAAATCGATATTTATTATATTAGGGTTTTCGTTAACAACGTAAGGTAAAATCCCAAATCCATCAATTTATGAAACCTATATTTTTAAAGCAGACATTCCAAACCTCTTCACCTGAATACTCACAACCTTATAACTCATAACCACGAACCTCAAGACCCCTCACTATTTTTCCTAATAAACCAAACGCACTAACTATTAACCACAAGCTTCATTTCCCAAACCCATTCCAGACTCCAAAACCCAAAACATCTGAAAACCAAACCCTGTAGCCCTAAAACCCCTTCACAATAATGATAAGAATTATTGTGAGAGGCAAGGTGGTGCCAATGTTTTGCCTATAGATGACGACCGCGATGCCCCTGGATCCTTTCATGGACAAGTGAACTGAAAGGTAGTCTGATGCATGCTCTCTAGTGTGAAATATTATCGGAACATGCCAACTTTTCGCCCAAAATCTGGAGGAATAAGTATCCCATCTTCATCGGCGAGGTTAGCCTGCTAACGAAGTGCTTGATCTGGCAGTTGTATCTCCTGTCATCTTGGTTGAACAAGCGTTTCGCATCATGCTGCCGGTGGATCTTTCTCTGCACTATGAACTAATATCGAAGCATATAATCTTGTCACCCAAAATCTGAGGGAATAATTATCTCATCTTTGTCGGCGAGGTTATGTTGCTCATCCTCAGTGGTAGAAGTGGCAGTTGTACCTCCTGCTTGGTTGAACAGAAGTTTTGCTAATTGGAACAAGCAGGGCGCTTCACAAGATAAGGCTCCTGAAATCATGATAGAGGTTAGGTTATGTCCAAAGTGAGTTAGTCTGTTCCACCACAACCCGTAAGAGTTTATTGTGGCTCACACATATTCACACTCGACCAAATAAACCCAGCTTCTCAACGAAACCGACTAGTTTGTATGGTGAGTGGTCTTACAGGTCAGATGGTAAGAGTACGGCTCTGCCGAACTCTAAAAACCTGATTCAGTCCCCAGCGGGGCAGGCACAAAGTATTTACTCTGCTGTTTCATTTTCCAAACAGAGGCGACACACACTGTCTTCTGACAGTCCTGACAGTCCGAATGACTTGTAAGAAGGCCTGTTACACATCGTAGTTCATCCCTACTGTAGTCCTAACAACTATTTGGTACCAAGCTTCAAAGGGTGAATAAACGCCTTGGAGTGAGCCAATCCTGGAAGATTCTGCTGCCAGAAGTCCATAAATCTTCTTGTCATCCAGGTGTTCAATGTTTGTTTGGCAAAGCCTAAAGCGATGCCAATGACAGGTTCTGGTCCGATAAAACTGCATGCAGCACCCTCCTTTGCAAGGGAGTCAGCAGCCTCATTGCCTTTCAGGCCAGTTTGGCCAGGAATCCAGACCAGAGACAATCTGTTATGTCTTTCTATCGAGGAGAGTCGTCTTTGGCAATTTGCTACCAATTTAGACATTGCTTGGCAGAAGCCAAGAGCTTCCAACGCCGCTTGACTGTCCGAGAATATTTTAATTGACTTGTGTATGAGGTTGGATTCTTTCAATCTCTCCGCACATAATTCAATAGAAAGTTGATATCTTTGTCCTGGGTCTGACACTGAAAAAACCTGCACCAGAACTGGAAGGTGTTTTTGATCCATCTGTGAACCAACAACTACCTGCTCCCGGAAGATCCGTCCTCTCTACTCGGGAACAGTACTTTATAAGGCAGTTCGTAGTTGAAAGTTGGAGGCATGAAATTAGAGGTCATTTCCAGAATGCTGTGACTTCCAGAGTCAACCAACAGTCTGTTGCACTCTGCATTAAATTGATTTGTGCAATTTGCAATGTGCACAAGTCTATATGCAGTCCTTTCTCCAGGAAAATGTGGAGAGGAGGTAGATCTAGAAGGATATCCATGGCCGCTGACGGTGTGGTACTGATGGCGCCACTGATGGTCGGACAAGCCTGTCTCTGTAAGCCAGAGAGCTTCGCCTGGGCCATTTTCTGTAAAGACTCGACTGTAGAGACTCGAGGTTCGTAATGTTCTTACAGAAGAGGCTGACATCTGGCAAGTTAACAACGCCGTTCAAACCCTTTCTCAGCTGGAGAGGTGAAATTAATCCTCTTCGGTTCGGAAATATACAAAATGGAAGGTGTGATGAAGTTGGAGATAGCACGCTTCTTGTATCCAATGTGTGGTGGACCACAGGGCGGCTGATATGCATTTCATGCCTGCCGTGCTGCGAATAGGCGCTAAACTAAGACCTGCCAATAACAATTCGAATCAGGGAGTGTCGATTACCACCAAGCAGCATTGCCTTGATCAAATGCGAATGCTAGTGGCTGTTAAAAAGTCATTAGTGAGGCGAGCGAGATCTATTGTGGAAAATGCGAACTTCGTTTATTTCAAGGACATTCACGTATTGTAAATAACCGGCCAATTGCCAATCGGGTGGACTCCTTCTGGAAGGACATTTATGTCCTTCCAGACACTCCACCTAGACACTCTATAATCCCGAATTATATCCAACATCGTGGTATTAGTCGGGAAAGTAGTTGTTTTCCGGCATGCATTCACCAAATCCTACTGTGTAGGAACAATGGACGAGGTTGAAATTTCGAAGTTTCATTTGAAATTATCTTAACTATTGTAATTACCAAGTCGAGAAATGAATTTTCAAGTACCGATAATATGGTTGATATCACAGTATTTGGAAAGCAAAATATAATATTTCATTTTGCGAAAGATAAGATTTTTCATGGTTAATGAACGACGAGCAGGTGATACATTCACAGGTAGTGAACACAGTAGCACCATTTCCTCATATATTTTCGTTTCTTTTTCACCTAATGAGAGGATTTGGCTGGGAAAATAGCAAACAAGTATTTATAAATAATACTTTATCCATACAGAAATGAAAATATGCAGCAAATGTGTGCCGAATTTCGACCTTTATTTCACGTCAACTCATGTGGCACAATGGAGCATTATCCTGAGCAGTTCTCCATTAGTACGCTCCATGTTTTCCTTCCACTCCCGCGATCCAGACCTATCTCCGTCCATACATTCATACATCTCTGAATCACATACTCTGCCGTTTCAGGCTCTCCATAGCCACAAGGACACGGCACCTCAGGACCCAGGTTAAATCTAGCTAGGTATCCCGGAAAATTACCCCGTAAGCAGTTGAATATCCTTCCGCGACAGATCCAACGATTCATACCCAACTGTTCTACAGAAACTGTAAAACAGCCGTCCAGTCATACCACTCTCAAACTCTCGTGAGTGCGTGGCTTTCTTGTTACCTGTATTCTCTTCCTGATGTCCTCTCCTCCAGACTATCTGGGTACGTGCCCTCCATTCGATTCTTTCCTCAATCATCCGTTGAATCTTCGCTATCCTTTTATTCTTCACTCGCCCTGCTTTGATTCTATACACATCCATAGCAGAGTCACTAACCACAATCATGCTCCCTTCCATACTCCATATGCTAACCACTCTTTCGATGGAAATCAACTCTGCCTCATTCACACACATCCCTTGTTATTCACTTATTCTCCCCACATTTAAACGCCCAGCCTATTGAAATTTTTCCTTCCTCCAATCTCGCTCCGGCATTCACATATACCTCGGTCACTCTTTCGTCCTTCCTCCCCCTCCGGCAACCTGCCGTGCATCAAAGGGAATATCCTGTCCATCCCTTTCACTCTGTTCTCAGTCTACTTTACCCCGTTCATTCTTCATTCGTGGGGCAGTTGGCAACTGACTGATATGCTTTGGTATATCCTCGACGTCCCTTAGCGATTCAGTTTTTATCTTCTCAAACATCGCAAGTCGCAAAACGCCGTTCTTTCATGGATGTCTCCAATTTTCTAAACAGGAACAATTGCAAAGGGCCAAATCTGGTGAATACAACGGCCAAGGCGTGATAACGGTGTTATTTTTGTCGAAAAAATAACGAACAAGTAATGGCGAGTTAGCAGGGCATTATCGTGATGCAAAAGATGTTTTTCCACGGTTTTTTGGTCAAAATTCAGCAATTTTGGAACTAATTTCGTTGTCACACGCTTCATGGCCAAAATTTTCGAGCCAACCGATATGCCGATCCTCAGAATCTTCTGTAATTGTGATTCGATGATTCTCTATTACAATTTTCTTCATTTCATCAACATTTTCATCGGTTGTTGATGTGCTGAGACGTCCACGGTTGTTGATGTGACGAGACGTCCAGGGCGAGCGTCGTCATTCACATATTCGACTTAAATAATACAATTATGATATGTGGCAATGTAGGAAATGATGGCTAGAAATGTCTACATCTCTCGTAGCATCAGCGTTTTTATCGAATGAAAGTTTATAGTTATGAATATGCAGAATAATCGTTGAAGACACTGTTGGTGATGACGAATGTCATCAACACCGATTAACTGCCTGTAATTTATTAATTATTTGTTATTGAATTTTCGTTTCTGAATTAATATTGACAACATTGGTAATGGAACGGGTATTTACACTGCATGTATTGCTCATTAAAAATAAATTTCTGTTAGAAAGTACCGCAAAATGCACCTTGTAAACTTGACCTACCATTCTCTCGTTAACATATGGCGAACGACATTGGGGTCGATTACTAACGATGAGTGTGTGAAAATATTGAATGATTGAAAATCTAATATATAAAAATGGATGTTTGTTGGTTGGTTGGTTGGTTGATTGGTTGGTAGGTGATAAACTTCTACATCGCTCAACCGATCGTGATGAAACTTGACATGTATAAGTAATTTTTCATAGGGAAGGTTTTTAGGCTATACATTTTTCTGTAACTCGCCACTAGATGGCGCTGTAGAACAATTTTTTGAAAGCACTGTTCTATAACGCTGCGCACGCCTAAATTCGTTGATTGTGATTCCGTCAAAAACATTGGAACAGCAGCGAGACAGCAACATAGTACTAGTATTAAATAAAACTAATAATATACCACACCATACCAGAGGGGACAATTATTGTGTTAGTTCTGCAGTGATAAAGTTTGGTTTCAAATAAAATGATCGACTGCAAGTGTATGAAATGAACAACTACAACAAATGAAAGTAATAACAATTTTATTTTGGTTCATTTCCGCAAAAAAGTTGAGGTGCTGATTTTTCATGCATTTTGTCTTTAAAAGATATCTGCAATAGTCCAGACAATGGACCCAAACTACACACATCGGAAAAGTCTAGGGATATTTTTAAAAATGGCAATAATTTTTTTTTAGATCGCTTTAGAGGAAAAAAGTTGACGGGTGATTATTAAACGAATGTAACTTACAACAAAATTTATTAAATGGTCAAAAATACTGTGTGCGCATATAAGCAAAACTAAAAAAAATATGGCTCTTCTTTGGCACCCCGAAAAAAAATCATAATACAAAAAAAATTGGAATCAGTACAAAGTATGGCCTCCACGCTGGTTTTATTACGGCCCTACATCTATCGTGCATCGACAAAATGAGATTGTCAATGTCTTGTTGAGGTACATTTGCCCATTCAGCGATTAAAAGCTCTCTCAATTGAAACGTTGTGTGAATGTTTCCATATGCGGAGTAATTCTTCGTTGAAGCATGTCCCACACATGCTCGATGGGATTCAGGTCCGGTGATTGTGCTGGCCATGGCAATACATCAACTCCTTCGTTGGTGAGCCAGTCAGTCACTAGACGCGCGACATGTGGACGAGCATTATCGTGCATTAGGTGGAAGTTTTCACCAACAGCACCAGCAAACGGACGGACGATAGGTAGAAGAATGGTGTCGAGATACTGTCGAGCTGTGAGGGAGCGATTTGGAAAAACGAGATCGGTTCTGCCGCCGATCATGATTCCGCCCCATAGCATTGCTGTACCACCTCTGTATGTGTGGACTTCCTGGACGTGTTTCAAACGTTCATTATTTCCAGGTCGTCTCCACAGTCTTACTCGACGAGAATCTGGATGAAATCCAAATCTGGATTCGTCTGTAAACAAAACTGTGGCCCAATCATTTGAATCCCAGTTTTGATGTTCTTGACACCACTCTAATCTTCTACCGCGATTGCCTCTCGACAAAGGTGGACATCTAAGTGGCCTTCTGTTGTGGAGATCTGCTTCATGCAGTCGATTTCTGACAGTATCACGACCAATGGTTACCTGGTGCGTCTGCTGCAACACGTTAACCAACTCAGGTGCTGTGATTGTCGGTTGTCTTCTTGCGGTTAAGACCAAAAATCGGTCTTGAACTGCAGTTGTAGCGCGTCCTCGCCCTGGATGTTGTTCGGCTGGACTGCTAGTTTCACGGAAACGCCGCCACAATCGGCTGATAACACTTTGGTAGACCCCCAAACGAAGAGCTACATCATTTTGTCGCATGCCACCTTGAAGAAGCCCTAGAGCTCTATTCATTTCAGCCAATGGTAAGTGATGGCGTTCCGTGTTAAAGCACAATATTTCCAGTTTAATTGCTGAGCAAGAACTGCATAGAATGTACAAACTCGACACTTTCAGATTATTCATTTTAGCCGAAAACCTACAGTTTGTAAAAAACTTGATAAAAGATTAGTTGCCGTTTTTGCAGGCTTTGTTCAACCCATAGAAATCTACAGGGTGGTCGAGGGTACCAATTCAATCGAAATTAAACGACCTCATGCATTTATTTTTATGATATTTAGTATGTTATAAAATATCCCTAGACTTTTCCGATGTGTGTAGTTTGGCCGTGGAGACAAAAGATTCTCATCTCTTCTATTGCCTTGTCTTGTCTCGAACAAGACAACAGTAAATGTTTCATGAAAAATCGACTCTCGACAATACAGGATATTGGGTCATCTTGGTCAAGACAAGATAGTCCACTTTATTCACATAGCCACATTGGGGCTCTGGTTCTCAGCTATCAAGGAAAGTAAAGGGTCTTTTCATTCTGTTCTGTTTAAAATTTGTTTTTCCCTTAATCAGCTCTCAGAAGTTGAGAAACTTGTGCGAGCTAAGGACTAACGAGGTCTTACTTTTTAACATAGATGATTGTGTGAACCTCTCAGTAAACGTAGGACGGGTTGTAGAATGGTGTTATCGAAATAATTTGTCGCTAAACCCGGTAAGGTCATGCCCTACAGTTTAAAACGGACATCTTGATCTTTGATTATTGAATAGAAACCGTTTCCCTGGTGCGACCAGAAACATTTACTTATCTTGGCGTCACATTTGACACTGCACTATCATTTAATAGGCATATCGATAATGTTGTAACCTCCTCTTGTCGTTTGTACGGATTAATTGCACGTAACAGTAGTGATTTCAAAGAAACTTTGACCTTAAAAACTGTTTCTATGCTTTCATAAGATCAAAGTTAGAATACGCGTCAGTTGTGTGGAGCCCCTTTTATCAATATCATATTGATAGAATGGAAGCATTTCAACGACGATAAACTGATAAGCCTAAAAACCGATGGCATTTATCCTCCAAAAGGAACAACCCACTCTGAATTACTACAAAGGCATAACTTATTCAGTCTCGAAAAAAGTCGTGAATATTATAGTATTGTACTAACCTATAAAATTATTAAAAGTATAGCTGACTGCCCAACATTACTGGAAAAGTTTAATATTTGCATTCCTAGAATCTGTTCCAGATACCCGAGTACTTTCTATATAAAAACTTCTCGCACAAATGTTCTGGAGAATTATCCGATCCATACCATGTGTAAAGTGACAAACTCTGTTAGCGATAATTCAAATATATTTAGTTGCAAATTGTCAAATATAAAATCCCATTTCCTAAAATAATTGTTTTGTTACCTATAATAAATATAAAATGTGTAGTCTTTATAGTCACTTGTTTGTATTGTTTGTAGTGTTTGTAGACTTTACAGTCACTTGTTTATGATGTATTTATTATACTCTGTTATTTCCTGCTCTGTATTTGGGCTATGTTCTGTAGAGTATTGTATTACAAATAAATAAATAAATGAATATGGACTGATGATGTCGGTCAAGAGGAAAGTTAAGCAACTCTTATTATCAAAAACTGCAACACTGTTGAGGAGTTTCAGCCGTAACTTTATTTCCATGTGAAGTGTACGGTTTATTTAATATACACCTTTTTTATTTACACACGCATAGAATTAGTAACTTTAATATATTTTATATTTATACTTTTCATTATTTGTAATACTTGTTTGTGACGTGGATGTCCTATACACATCCAGAGATATTTAATCATTGTAGTTTCAGCCGTAACTTTATTTCCATGTGAAGTATACGGTTTATTTAATATACACTTTTTTATTTATACACACATAGAATTAGTAACTTCAATATATTTTATATTTATACTTTTTATTATTTGTAATAATGGTTTGTGACGTGGATGTCCTATTCACATCCAAAGATATTTAATCATTCTAGTCATTTCATATGTATATACATTTTCTTATATCATTTCTCTACTTGAATTCATTGACGTTTTTCTCTATTTTGCATTATCACACAGTTGATGTGCAAACTAATTTGTGAAAATAAAGAAATATTGTTATTATTATTAATCAATAAGCGAACACACGTCGTTGTCTATGGTCGTTTATCTTCAGTTCCTGGGTCATTTTAATTTTGTATGGGTGCAGGCCCAAGTTTTTGTGAGCGACGAGAAATAGACTGCCTCGGATTCAACTGCCCACTCTCACAGATATCGGCGATGTTTCGTTGACATAGGGGTTTTTGGTCTATCGTTCACTCGTTCTCTCGATAGGACGATTATGGCGACCGTATAAAATGGGCGAATCGCGCGGTACGTTGCTCAAACAGAACACCCATTTTGATAAAATAATTGTTTCAGTCCGTGTTGATTTGGCAAAACAGACTGAATAAATGACAACTGTCTTGACAGATGGAGCTTCGACAAGAAGGTTGTTATCAATTGTCAAAGTTTGGAAGTTCCTGTTGAAAGACCCGACAGATTCCAGAAGTGCCACCTCCTAATATGATTTTTTATTTGAACCGTACCTGTATCTAGTTATCTTTTAATAACAGCTATTGAGAAATTGAAAGGGAAAACTACCTAAACGTTAAATCAATAGAATATACGGTACAAACAAAAATAAACAATCAAAACAAATATTTCTATGAAGATTTCTTCCGTTTTATGCAATTGGTCACTCTAGCATGAATAACAAATTCCCAAGATTGCTATCTAGATATGTTGAATAAAAGATAGTAATTATGGGCGTTTGGCTGAGCCTTTGAAGCATGAAGATGTTAAATCAGAAAGTGAAAACATTCTGTCGTCTTGGTCTAATTATTTTTATATTACCGAGATTCTTCGAAATAATAATGAATTTGCTTCAATATTGGTAGGCGTGCAACATTGAAAAATATTTGGCCTGCTATTCTTGAGGTTCAGGGAGTAGAAAGTGTCAAAAATGGGAAGTGATTTTGCAGTACCGTATTTCTGAATAATTTCTACTGGTCGTGAGTGAGAGTTATAAACAATGAAGCCAGGGATTAGAAATGAAATCATAAAAATTTAAACTGTTTTATAAATTCATCAATTTGTTGGAATGATCTAATCAATAGAGGTGTAGAAGAAGCTGATAAAGACGTTCTTCCACAATGCGATCTTATCCAGTTTTATGTTTTTATGTATGTACATATTGTAATAATTTCATTTTAGATGCTTCATGATTTTATGCAAGAGGAAGCTCTCAAAAAAAGACGGGACTGGGACATGTTCTGACTACTGTTTCCTTTGGGATGTCTGTACAGTGGTTGATGCTTGAATGCGCTTTTGTTTCAGAATTTGTTGTAAACCGAAATGGTTAGAATTACCTTGGTGTAACTACTTAAACTACTGTGTTGAATTATTTAATGAAAACACTCGATCTACGGCACTCTTGATTCTTCATAAAATGAAGAGATCCAACGTAATTCGGCATTCCATTCGTAGAGGCGCTGAAGGCACACACATGTTTACATTTGACATTTGGAAACTATTCTTGTTCTATTTATCAACATGTTTACAAAATTAGGCCAATCTCAAAACAAAAGCGAATCGGTTTAAACACTAGGGTTGCTATGCATTTTTTTGTAGAGCAAATGGGATAGTTCCAACGTTGCCGCAAGATGGTGCGAGTGGCGTCTGCGTTAATAGAAAACCGATTTTGATGTATTACTACGTACCACTCTTTTCTGTAAAACTAAAATTTATTTGCAATGCTGTCATAGTACATGCACCCCAGAAAAGGATTCCATATTGTAGGTGAGATTCTATGGGAGAGTGATATGTAACTTTGGCAGCAGCAAATACTAACTCACAAGATGTCAGCCTCACAGCGTTCCAGAAATTTAGTTGATGGTATATTCACAACAAAGATGTTGTCAACTTGTAAATTGCTAATGGAACATTTGAAGCAAATTACGTTCGTTTTGGATATATTAAAACTAAGAAGATTTGCGTCAAACCATCTTTTTATCTAGTATCTCAATTCATTATTGTTTCAGTTCAGAGGAATATTGATCATGCCATAAAATTGTAGTGTTGTCAGCGAAAAGTGCGAACTCACCTTCAATACCAATAGATGTGGGATCATTATATACTGAAGAAATACTATTGGACCTATGACCGAGCCTTGAGGAACTCCACAGTTTGTTTTTACATCCTCAGATTGATTAGTCGTTTTAACAATTTGACTACGCTCAGATAAATAGAATTCAAACCAATTGAAACTTACACCTCTTAATCCATACTGTTGTAGTTTCCGAAGCAGTGTTTTATGATTAACACAGTCGAACGCCTTAGATACGTCACAGAACACAGCAGCTGCAGTATCTCAATCATTTAATTTGTTATAATTTGTTATATAGACTGTACAGTAATGAAAAAATGGCATCATGTGTTTTTTCTACTCTGGAATCCAAACTGACATTTGTTTAATATTTGGTAAAATTGCCAAAAATGGTTTCTTTGTGTTCATATTGCCTCGCAAACAGTATAAAATGAAAAGTTACAACGCATTCATGATTCAACATCAGGAAGTGGTTGTTTCGACCCGCCATAGGTGTCATCAGTGGTGCTCGGTTAACCTGCACGTCGTCTTGACTTCATTCAGGTTGGAGCCCAGCTCCCTTAACCTTTTGGCTGATTTTTGTCGAAGAAGGACAACTGGGTTCATGACTGAGGGGATGTTGGCGGTATGAAGTCCTCAGACATCAGTACCGCCCTTTACGGGGTACCCCTACCTGGCTGGGGTGAGATGGATGAGGAAATTGTTCATCCGTTGACGGGGGACAGAGTGTCGGAGCCCTCTATATCGGGAAGGGTCTTCTAGAGCTTCGCTAACTAACGGATTTTCGTGAGTTTCCGCATCTTCAAAAACTCGCCGATTCCTCGACTGAATGGACTGCCGAATGAAAGGCAGATGCAAATCTCTGCGGAAGGCTTCATTCTGCACGAACCAAGGAGCATTCCCAATCATCCTCATTAGCTTATTTTGCAATACCTCCAGAATGGAGATATTATATTTCGCCGCTTGTCCCCAGACGCCTGAAGCATACATGATGACAGGCTTGAACATCGTATTGTAGATGGTAATCTTGTTCTTCAAACTCAATTTAGATTTTCTGTTGATCAGAGGGTACAGAGACCCTCGATCTTTGATTTGACGCACATCATGTGCGGGTTCCAAGTGAGCCTACGGTCTATTAGAAGGCCGAGGTACTTTACCCGCGCTTGCCAGTCAAGAAGAGAGCAATCTTCCCATGGTTATCGCCTGACTGGTGCTCGGTTAAGCTGGACTCAACTGTTCTTGAATGACAAGCCAAAGTAAGTGTGGGCGATGACATCTTCCCTTACGAAAACGCCATCTATGGGATCGACATGGTTCTAGATTCTTATAGATTCAGTAAAGTTATCCAAAGAAATCGGGAAAGGTTCATGAATTTGCATACATAACCTGAAATAATATTTTATGTCAGTAATGTTATCATCTACGTCTCAATCTCAGTCACGTTGTAAAACACGTAACACTGTAGCAGTTATACTCTTTCATTGTACCGTCACATGAACAGGGATATTAACGGCAACTCACAAAATCCATAATAAAGATTGATATTACGGTACATTCTTGTAGTTATATAAACTATTTGCATCTTTTAGTACTTCACATATTCCTGTCATTATCGTTTTTTCATCCGATATAAACAAGGCAATTATAAGTTATGTAGCAATTATATACAAACTTCGTACAGAAGGGACCATATACACTTTGGGTTGGAATCCAAATTGTCTACAATTATATTATGCAGTATTAAGAAATCAGTCGGACGATTTTATATATTTTTTTCTATTAGTTTGGCTAATGAAGGGATAAGACACCTTGGACTAAAATTTAAAAATTCTTCATGATCATCCCTCTTGTATGACCACAGAAGTTTTGTAGAAGGTAGGAAGGAATTATTTATAATTATTGCTGAAATAGTTATTCTGAAAAATTATCAAATATTTTTCTTGTTATTTCATCAAATGGTTATTATTGTCTTTTTTAATTCTCTGTCATCTCCTGGATACATCGTTTACATATATGTTCCTCAGATGTATGAGAGGATCATAAGCAGTTGGAGTGATACTTGTCAGATTTGTGAGAGTCCTTAAAGTGCATTCTTCATTTTTGTTTAGAAGTCGAGTTTTATCTGGCTTGAACAATTATTATCGATTGACTGTTGCTGATTTTCTTTTGAGCCCTGTCTGATACCATTCACTAATTACACTGCTGTATTTAGCTCCTCGTGTAGGTTTTATGTTCTCATGAACATTTAAAAAAATGTGTGAAGGGATATTTTGTATTGTCGTGAAACTCTAACAACGGAAATCAAGTATCCTGGAAATGATTTTCAAGATTTTATGTAGAAGTTCAGTTGACTTTTCTTTTGGTTACGAAAAGTGACCTGGTATCGCGGTAATAAATTATCTCTTATATCGGCAGTTAAATGACTCCCCCTTTTATTTTCCGTCGATCTAAACTAGGATGTTCAGTATTGATTATTTCTGACATTTCAGGGTTTATTAAGAACTTATCAGGTCATTCGTGGGACATTTCCGCGTCTATTCTATTTCATGAAATATAAGGGTGTGCTCTGAGCTTATTAGTGGCGCAGTCACTTTAACATAAACATATCGATTGCAACATACAGGGAGGGCACACGTTAGAAAGAAACACTAAATGGAAATCACCATTACCCATCGCCCGTTTACTCATAATTTGCAAATTTGTATGAGACGAATGAAGTTGTATTTATTCAGTTATTGCTCTAACGAAATCTTAAGGCTCAACCATGTTTGTCCGAACTTCACAACTTATTAGGTGGCCTGAAAAGTTCGTAGGCTGACACATAGATAACGCTACTAGTACGACATCCATATGATTTTTACTCAACCCTAACCTCAAACAGACGCGTGTACAAATTTCACAGCTGTCGG
Organism: Leptinotarsa decemlineata; assembly: GCF_025532065.1. Classification (NCBI taxonomy): domain Eukaryota; kingdom Metazoa; phylum Arthropoda; class Insecta; order Coleoptera; family Chrysomelidae; genus Leptinotarsa; species Leptinotarsa decemlineata. Next base: position 4,982,899 of record NW_027412578.1, read on the forward strand.
ACTATTAGTTTGTTTGGTAATTAAATTGTTTTATCAAAATGTGTGTTTCGTTCCGAGCAACGTACGGCGCGCTTCGCCAATGTTACGGTCGCCATAGTCGTCCTAGCGATATCGTCCTAGAGACTATTCGCAACGAAGCGGATAAATTTGAGTCCACAAACGATCGACCAACATCGAAAACATCGTCGCTGTCTGTGAGAGTGTGCAGGTGAATCCGAGGCAGTCGATTTTCCATCGCTCATAAGAACTCGATCTTTCGCAGACCCCTGCTTAGTGAACTTTGCGTTGTGACCTGGGCCTGCACCTGTACAAAATTCACTAGACTCAGAAACTGAAGGTGATAGACTATAGACAACGACGTGTGTTCGCTGAATGAGCTCTGGAGCAGTTGGCAACTTACCATAATTTTCATCAAACAATCATTCTCAGCGATGAGGCTCATTTCTGGATGAATGGGTATGTGAACAAACAAAATTGTAGAATTTGGGATCATACCAATCCACATGAGATCTAAGAGCGTCCAACGTATCCTGAAAAAGTCACTGTTTGGTATGGATTTTGGGCTGGCCATATTTCATCGGTCCATATTTCTTTGAGAACGACGTTGGTCGGGCCATCACTTTCAACGGCGAGCACTAGAGGTCGATGATTATCAACTTCTTGTGGCCTAAATTGGCTGATCTGAACACCAACGACAAGTGGTCAATCAATCAATCAATCAAAAATGTACTTTATTGTCAAAGAAAAAAATTCTTATTAACAAAGCTTAAATAAATTGTGACCTTATCTTTCATGTAATACCACGATACTATGAGTGTATCGTGTGTAATACAAAAATTATAATAGATTTACTCAAAAGATAGGCACAATGCGTACGGCAGCTCTTCGTCGGTATGCACTATGGGTTTCGTTCAAAAAACTTTTCAGTCTCCTGAAATTTCAGCAATTGAATAATTTCTTTTAAAAAATCTAAGTTGGGCGCCACACAGCCTATAAAATAAATGACACATGACCTGGCCAACTGTGAAACCAAATCCAGCCAAATTGAGTTCTTTAAATCACAGCAATGAAGTGAATCTATAAAAATCAGATATTCTGAAGATAATTGATCTTCACAAAATAATAGGTGGTAAATTGAATAAGGGTAGAAATCAAAATCTGACAGTGCTCCATATTTGTCATTTAATCATGTGTAAAACAAATTGTAATAACTCAGTAATGATCGTACGCTTTCATTTACCTAAGGATAGTCCAGGTAAAAATATCACGAAAAGTATTACTTATAAGATTCATGTCATAGAAAAAAATAATTATTAGGAATGGTGTTAGAAATTACCTCACCAGAGTATACTCAGTTCAGGTTTACATTATGAATGGATCAACTCAAAATTCAATAATTGTATCATGTCAATAAATCAGTATTTCTAATGCAAAAAGTAGTTATTTTCGGAAAAATGAGTCAAGTGTAAGTAATATTTGCCTGTTAGTTTCTCGTCGAGCTGTAGTTGCAGTTTTCTTCGACCAGAAACGGGACAGACTTGGAGCACGTACTTTACTAATTGATGAAATGGACTTAGAATCAGGGATAGAAACCCTTGTTCTTCCCCCTTTAATGATTCTAAACAAGTTCTGTAGAAGTTCTTCTGCAGAAAAACTATTGTGAAAAGTCTCCAATACTAAAACCCTGAAAAAACAATTTCCATAATGGAAATTCATTCAAAAGTTCGATTCACTAAAAGGTGAATCTCATATGCAATTGAAAGGATCGAAATGAATTTTCATACCTTCCTAACGAAGGGTTCCGTTAACCAAAAAAATCACGAATAACGTTTTCAAAGAAATGGCGTCGCTCGTTATGGAAAAGTGGTTGTGACCCAGTAGAATCTTCAGGAAGTGCAACCTTTAATGGAACTCTCAAAATCTATATATGAAACTATATCCGAAACAATATCGTTCAAATTCTTGAAATTGGATCACACGGCTCACCACTAAACAAATCCCTTCTCAAGAATCTCGTCCATCACTCTCCTTTCTAAAATGGCACAGTTCCTTGCCGTTCTCATGATCAAGGATCACCTACCACGCAAGTCTATTCTGAGGAATTCACCCAAATAATTTTGGCAACACTTCATTCCTGACTTTCGGTTTAACGAAAATAGAAAATCTACCTCGAAGGGATCCGAATGAATCGGTACTATTGGAAAGAAAATGTATCAATCTGTACCAGAAACTAATTATCATATGTGTATAGGGAAGTGAAAATCTTAGCGAGGCAAAAGGTGTAAATTGGATTGCCTACTTCTCAGGAAACTTTCTTTAAAATCAACTAGGATTACCTTCGGTGAAATAAAGATTAAATGAAAATTACAGTAGGTTTTTATAAACGCTACAAAATAAAAAAACAGACAATTCACAGTGACAATGGAACAATATAGATTCTAACGCTACATGTAGACATGCCATAAGATTCTACAAAGCAGTTAAGAAATGATTTACATGTATAGATGAAATAAATAAATCAGTCGGTTCGACCTGAAATGTTCAAGTACCTACTCAAAATCTGTCTTCAAGATATTCTTCCAAGCTATAATATGCTTTCCCGAGTAAAAGTTCCTTCACACGTTTTCGGAATGTTTTTGACTCAATTATACTTTTCATTTCAAATGGTAGATGATTGAATATCTTCCTACTCTCAAATAATATGGAATTTTTTGTTAATGTTGAAGTTGGCTTTGGCAGAGGTATATTGACATTTTGCGGGGTGTTATACAGGGCTTTTCATGATGAGCGTTAATTAGCCGTTTCTGGCAAACTATTTAACGGATCAACCTGAAAATTCCACAGTATGCATAAGTCAATATGACCTACACGCCTAAAATATTTTAGACGAAGCGGCGTTGTCGCTTCTACTATAAAGTAGCGGCTTCTTTGATTTTTCAAATGGAACACCCCGTATATAATATCATATTATGATTCACTATCACTTTGTCAACAAATTCATATACTATTTCCCTATACCTATCTAGTACCGTTTAGAAGATATAAATTTATTTCGATATTTTTTTTACCAAACATGAACTTTTATAAATGCTGATAATCTTGAACTCTCTTGCACTAAAACGATCAAATTTGAAATGGAGTGGAGTGATACTATGAGAATCTTCACGCCGAGTCATATTTTCATTTGTCTCATACAGGGTCTTCAAAAAATGCAGATACTTTGATCTCATGAAAAAATGAGTGGAACTCAATTTTTTCAAATGGAACACCTTGTATATTTCAACATTTTTGAGCTCTACATCCAATTTTAGATTAACTTTGTTCAGATAATACTATTTCTATTTTGAACCGTTTTCGAGATAATCTGTTTCAAACGGAAATTGACATGGTTTCCTTGTTCATCACTCATTTTTGTAAAACAGATTTCGTTTGATGTTTCTCAATATCACAGATAATACAATGAAAAGATAATTATTAAAATACTCCTCAACCATAGAATGAAACTTCTCTTCAAACAATAGTTTTATTAACGCTGAAACACGAACTGAAAATAATAAACCCATAAATTAATGAGTTAATTTAATCGTCAGTGTATTTCAGAATATGTTCAAACACATTCCACCTCTACTTAAACAAACATGTAATCTCTTCAAAAGATTGTCATGTGTAGCACTTCTGATCAAGTCTGGAGTCAAACTATTGAAAGCAGTTGTAATGCTCGATTTCATATCTTCCATTGTTGTTATTGGAGTAGAGTAAACCATATTTTTAATGAAACCCCACACGAAATAATCTAATGGATTGCCATCTGGTGTTCTAGGAGGCCAACGAAAAGGTCCATTATTACCAATCCATCTGTCTTCGAAGATTGCGGTTAAAGCTTCGCTGACTGAATGAGAATTATGGGGTGGAACACCATTCATTTGGTACCATACACGTTCTCTTCCTGGTCTATTATTTAAAATCATTTGAATTCCATTCCTCAGTAAATCTTCATATTTTGATGCATTCAAATTCATAAAACTCGATATAAAAAATTGACTCATTCTTTATGGCACAAAATACATTGAATTGCCATCTTTTTCGAAAACGCCTTTGGCGGACAACATGGGGATTTTCTGGCGCCCAATAATGACTGTTGTGTCTATTGAGAACTCCATTATTTGTGAACTTGGCCTCATCTGTCCATATGATATTGTCAAGGAAATGTTCATCTTCTTGAGTCTTGACAAGTAACCATTCAAAGAATTTCACTCTACGAGGTAAATCAGCCTCTTTCAAATGTTGGACACAGTAGAACTTATAGGGATGCCATTTAAGCTTATTAAGAATTCGACAAATTGTCACGTAGGGTATACCTATCTCTCTTTCAGCTTCGTGCAGAGAAGCATTTGGAAATGCATGAAAGTATCCCAAAACTGTTATACCATTGTCATCATCATCCACTTTAGTCTTCTTATGAATGACAAGAAATCTTCATTACTGTAACCTAATCTTGACATTATTGTATTATAATTGGTAGCTATCACAATCAGTCAAAACCACCAACGAAAGTCTGACGTTAAATAATTGGTTTATTCATTTTTCCAAAGCACACTATTAAAAAATATCAATGTGTACTGTTGTATGTTAGGGACCAATACCTCAATGTATACAAATTGTAACTTTTTCTAAAGTAGGTACATACCAATTGGATGTAGAGCTTAAAAATATTGAAATATACAGGGTGTTCCATTTGAAAAAATTGAGTTCCACTCACTTTTTCATGAGATCAAAGTATCTGCATTTTTTGAAGACCCTGTATGAGGCAAATGAAAATATGACTCGGAGTGAAGATCCTCATAGTATCACTCCACTCTATTTCAAATTTGATCGTTTTAGTGCAAGAGAGTTCAAGATTATCAGCATTTATAAAAGTTCATGTTTGGTATAGAAAATATCGAAATTAATTTATATCTTCTAAACGGTAATAGATAGGTATAGGGAAATAGTATATGAATTTGTTGACAAAGTGATAATGAATCATAATATGATATTATATACGGGGTGTTCCATTTGAAAAATCAAAGAAGCCGCTACTTTATAGTAGAAGCGACAATGCCGCTTCATCTGAAATATTTTAGGCGTGCAGGTCATATTGATTTATACATACTGTGAAATTTTCAGGTTGATCCGTTGAATAGTTTGTCAGAAACGGCTAATTACCGCTCATCATGAAAAGCCCTGTATATTCTTTCGGAAGGAAAAGTATTTTTTCTCATTTGAATTAGACATACTGTTTCTAGAATGAAGATGTAGTAGATTGTTACTATTCTACTCTTGATGAAGAGTGATCTACAGTGGTCCAAACGCTTGGCTCTACATATATATCTTATCGACCTTTTTTGTAGAACAAATACTGATTGAATCAACATAAACCCCAGAAAGCGATACCATACCTCAGAAGAGACTCTACTAATGAAAAGTAAGATGTTTTTCCGGCTCCTATTTCCAACTCCTTGGTGGTGACACTGATAGCGTAGCAGCCATATGCAAGTTTTTGGTGACATGTTTTGCGTGTTCATCAAACTTCAGGGTATTATCAATCCATAATCCCAAGAATTTGGTTCACGTCTTATTTTTGATGACGTGCTTCTGAAGGCTTAGGTTTCCCGAAACAAATTTCAACAGAATGGCGCTACGTCCACACAGCTCATACCACATTGGATATTCTGCACGCTCCACCTAGAAAAGCCGTGGTGAATATTTGAATGATGTTTTGATCTACGCATAATTGCATCAATAGGTCTTTCTAACGAATAAAAAAATTCGATGATATCTCACAAGCTTTGTTTTTTTAAATTTAAATACCTATACAAAACGCCTAATGGAAGACCCTGTATCAATGCTCAATGCAACAGTTATTTTGCGATTCGCGACAGAAATGCAAATTGTTCCGAGGAAATTCGGTTTTAACATCAAGATGTTTTCGTTGGTCCACTCTGTATAAGGTTTATCTCTGCACCTCCTTGAGACATCGTCATCCCTGTATAATGAGTATTACACAGGACCGTTGAATTAAAAAAGGATGTGTTATATGTTGAGAGCTTTTGACAAATATTTTTTATATTGAAGTAACACTTTATTGTGAGATATTCACTGAACAGTTTACAAAATTGCAACACGTGTTTCGCTATACAATAACTTCTTCTGACACGAAACACGTGTTGCGGTTTTGTATCATCAAGTATCGGCCAATTCCATCACATAAATATTTCTCAGATTTGAGCTTTTATTTGTGTTGGTTTGAACATCGATTTCAACTACTGTACAACTTTATCAATCTCAATTGTTAGTAGGACGTTTATCGATAGTTTGATTGCAATAATTGTAATTATCTTTACTGATTTACTCGATTGAATCTATTACTGTATTCTGTCGTATCTATTATTAGTTACAAATGGAATGTTTTTTTCATTAAGACCAATAACTGGAATTAGATTCGATAAAATGTTATCAGCATTTTATCTGCACTTTTATAATAACTAATCTTTATCGTCGGAGGCGAACATATTAATGGTTTAGTACACGTAGTGCCAGAGTGTAACCTGTGTATGAATTAGTGCAAGGTTCAAGAAAATATTGGAGTTTTATCTTCACGTAATTATGTATGTTTTTTTAGGATAGTTGTAACGATATTCATGACAAAATATTTAACAGGTTGTCTATCATCCTGCTCTACTGAAATAAAGAAATAAATACCAGGTGTGCTTACACCTGACATCGATAATACTGACATATTTGAAAAAAAGTCTATATAAAAATGATAAGGCACCGGAATGGTTCCGAACTTTAACAATTAATAACGGCCGTCATGTTGAAACTATATCTGTAAAATTAGTTGTCATTTATTCAGTCTCTTTTGCCAAATCACCACGGACGGATGATATAGCATTCAACAGCACGTGCAAATAATAAAATTGGCCACGGGGATCGAAGCGAGGCGACCATTCGCGCGGCACCGTTTGCAGGCCACGGGCAGTCACGTTTGCCGCCGCGACCAGTAGTCCGACAGCGAAATGTCTATCGAAATTATCTCGATATTGCTTAGAAAGTAATAGTTTTTTGGTTGAAGACCTAATATTTGGAAGAGATTGTCGAGTACATGATTTGAATAAAGATCGGGGTATAGATGGAGAACTCCACAAGAAATACGAGAAATACAGATTATATCCAGAAATTTTTTTTGAGTATACCAGAATGAGTATTGAAACCTTCGATTATATTCTCATGAATATTCAACCAGAATTGGATAAAGAAGTTGATGCAAAAAGAATTTTAAATGCCGCTGAAAATTTGTTTTTGACAGATATGTACTTACCTATCTAAACATATCCATCTATATTAATCTACATCACGTATTTATCTATATACCTATGTATAATTACCTACAGTATCCATCAGTATGAACAACTTTTTCCAAGAAAGTAATGGTCGCAAACGGATTTTTTATAACTAAATTTATTTGGAACTATCTTTGCCCAAAATATTACCAGCTAATTAAATGTTACCCTGAATATTAATATTTCATGAAAATTATGTTATTTATTGCAAAAATCTAAATTATATGACAGTAGTTTTTTGTACAACTAAAACAAAAAACATCTAACTTGTAATTGACGGTAGAATGAAAAATGAATTTCTAACTTTTTTATCAGTCTTTTTTGTTCTTTTCAATCATTTTGAAGCATAATAATCAGACAGTCTTTTCGATGGTACTTATATGTAGGTATTCTATTCGTTACTATATACAGTGCGGTCCATATGTATGGAATAAATTCATTTTAATTGTTATTATGTACTATGTGAAAAAAACCTGAAACAAGTCGATTTTTATTCTCAAATTGACAATTTACAGTATGAAAATATTATCCCCCTCCAGCACCCCTTCTGAATTATAAGCATTATAAGAATTATAAGGGATTTTAGTCCTCTGTTCAGCACTATAAAGTTTTTTAAGTTTGGTGCAATCATAACTGAGAAAATTGATTTTTAGGATGTAAAATTTTGATAATGTCTCTAGGTATCACAAAACATTACGTAGATTGAAGATAATAATGCCACATAATATTTAGAATGTATTTTTCAATGTACTTTACAATTCAATTAAATGTTCAAAATGACCACCATTAACTTCTTGACAATAACCGAGGCGATTTTGGAATTCTCGTACAACATTTTGTATGACCTCGGGGGTTATTTTGTTAATTTCTTACTACTTTAGATTTTAAATAACCCCATAAGAAGTAATCGAGAGGAGTCAAATCGGGGGATCTAGCCGGCCATTGGATCGTTCCACGTCTTCAAATCCACCTATTGGAAAAAACCTCGGTTGAATAATTTCTAACTATACGTGCAAAATGCGGTGGAGCTCCGTCTTGTTGGTAGTAAATAGTTCGATCTATCTCATTTGGATGATTACCATCAGGAAAATGTATTTGTGATGTAGGCACTTAAAATTAATAAAAAAATCTACATAAACCTCACCATTAACAGTGCCCTCAAAAAAATAAGGGCCAATAATTTTATTGTTAATGATACCAGCCCAAACGTTAACTTTTTTAGAATATTGAGTGTGGGTCGCACACATCCAGTGAGGATTTTCTCTGCTCCAATATCTACAGTTCTGTCTGTTAACCGTTCCGTTTAAATGAAACGTCGCTTCATCAGAAAACACTATTTTGTTTATGAACTGCAAATCTGCGTTCATTCTGTCCATCATCAATTCACAGAATTCTTGCCTTCTATCAGGATCATCTTCATTTAACTCCTAAACCAACTGAACTTTTTCTTTATGCAAAACTCTCAAAATAGATGATTTACTTACATCATTGTCGGCGGCAAGTTCTCGAGTTGTCTTATGCGGATTTTCGTCAATCTCTAGAAGAACATCTAACTTTTTTTCATCAGTAAATTCAACATTTCTACCTGGTTTTCCAACATTTTTTACATGTCCAGTTGCACGATTTTTTTTTTCAATTTTGCTAACTGTAGACTGCGACACGTGTTGACCAGGGTATTTATTATTAAAAATTTCACAAACCTCCTTTTGAGTTCTTGTTTTGTTACCACGACCAATCATGATTAAAATGTCTATTCTTTGAGTCTCGGACAAATGAGCCATACAACTATTTTACTGACGTCTTTTAGTAACTTCAAATACCTAAATGACAGCAGCCTACTAGATTCATATCAATTGTTTATTTGGCTTTTTGTCTAATATTTTAGTATCTTCAAAGATTTTTTCCAGGATTCAAGGTTAGTAAGGAGCGTGTTACAGGGATGGTCTGTTTAATAGATCAGGTTAATGTCAAGAAGTGAATAATGGTGGTCATTCTGAACATTTAATTTAATTGTAAAAATTAATTTTCTCAGTTATGATTGCACTAAACTTAAAAAACTTCATATTGCTGAACATAGAACTAAAATCCCTTTCCAACAAGGTGCCACACGACCCCCTTTGCTATTTAAAATTTTTGAGGGGGTGCTTATAATTCAGAAGCGGTGCTGGAGGGGGATAATATTTTCATACTGTAAATTGTCAATTTAAGAATAAAAATCGACCTGTTTCAGGTTTTTTTCACATAGTACATAACGCTAACAATGAATTTATTCTATAGATATAAAGTCTCGGTGTTCATTTTTCGCGGCGAAAACAACTAAACTCGTTTGATCACTGCACTATTCGCCACGACTGCCGCTCGACTCCGTGGCTCGCGCCGTACTAATGCATGCATTTGTTTTGCTCGCCCGCCGCGTCGCAAGTCGCCCACGCGGTTCGCTCGGTACATTTCGCCGGTCGCCGTTGCGCGTGGCTTCGTAAGTACATTGCTATGCGTTCATTTCAGTCGCTAGACTACAGAGGTATTGCATTACTGCCTTCATTTTCATCATCAGACTTGTATCCTTCTGTAAAAAGTATTAACCTACTCGCAAAAGCCAATATGGATTCCAATCTGGTTTATCCACCCAAGATGCTACTCTTTCTCTGGCCAATCATGTTTTATCCAAATTTGAAAATTGCGAAAAATCGATCAGTATTCTATTTGATTTGTCACGTGCATTTGATACCATCAACCATCAACTTCTCCTCGATAAACTTTATGATACTGGAATTCACGGCCAAAGTCTAAAATGGATTAAGACTTATCTGACTGGCAGATCACAATCTGTTACGGTTAGGCTCAAATCTGGAATATATCATTCTGAAAATCGTAACATATTAACAGGTGTTCCCCAAGGAAGTGTCCTGGGTCCTACTCTTTCTCTCTCTTATTCGTCAACGACATCTCTAATATTAATCAACAACATTGTACTGTACAGTTTGCTAATGATACGTCCTTCTTATTGAGTTCTTCTTGTGAAGGGTTATCTGACCAGGCTGATATTGCAGTTGCTAATATGCTTAATTACTGCGCCAGAAACGGCCTCGTACTAAATAGCAATAAATTTAATACAATCGCTTTCTCGCTTAGAGAAATGGACTGCAGTATATTAGTTAGAGCTAATACTAAATCTATTGTGCAGAAAAAATCAGTCAAATTCTTAGGGTTGAACATTGACTCCCAATTATCCTGGAATGATCATATTGACTCTATTTCTATAAAATTATCCAAGCATTGTTTCGTCATTTGGAATCTCAAAAATTCTGTCCAAATAAATATTTTATTAAGTTACTACTATGACTATGCTCACTCAAGTCTAAATTATTGCTTAGTCTGCTACGGTAACAGCAGCAAATTGAATGATCTGTTGATTGCTCAAAAAAAGATACTAAGAACCATGTGTTTTAAAAAATATGGCGATTCTTGTAAGCAGTTATTTACTGAGTTACAAATTTTAACTGTGATATCCATGTATATTTTAAATTGTGTCACATTAAGAATCATTACCATGAGTTTCAGCAAAGGGATACTATTCGCATAGCTGCTGGTTATACTCTCAGGCAAAATTATAATCTGATAGTTCCAGTATACAAATTAACATCTGTATCAAACGGACCTCATGTTATGTCTATAAAAATATTCAATAAACTGCCAACATTCATTAAGAAAATTTCAAATCCCATTAATTTCAAAAATAGCGTTAAAAATATTCTCTACAAAAATGCCTTTTATTCACTTGATGAATATTTTCAAACTGATCTGGCTGCTTGACATCACGATTGTTTGCTTGTTAATATTCTATTGTTTATACTATGTATTTTTTAATTGTTTTATATAATTATCTCCTACATCTACTATTGATTTAATTTTTTTTATGTATGTTCCATATTTTATCACTTGTATTTTTCAACTCCAATCTTTACTGTGTATCTGACGATTTCCATGCTTGTAAAAAAGTCTCAGGAAAAATAAAGTATTGTATTGTATATACCATGACACAGTAGAATCACAGTAGAAATTGGAAAAGAAACTGGTTTGTCTGCATTTTGCTCTTCAGTTAGAACACAAAATATTTAGAGGGCGCTAATAAAAACAGGTTTTGAAACTTGATTTGAAAACAGCAGAAATCATTCGTTGAATTCTCGAATGACTCACGTTTTACGTCGGAATAACTTGAATTATTTGGTTCACTCATTATTTTGATCTATATGAAGTAAAAATGGGAAAATTAGCCTCAAGAGTGAATAATAGTAATTTGAGCGATAGAAGGGCATACATTTATATTCGAGTGAATGATGTCATTCTGAACTACTTTCCCTACGAGATTTTTTTCGAATTTGGTCTGTGTTATCCAGGATTGAGATGGGATGAGTTTTACATTAGAAGGGAACAATTTGGGACTCACTGTATATGAATTCCCATGCTTACTACTATTTGCCACAGTCAAATACTTTTACTAGCTCTAATAACATACCGAGTGCTAAGTATTTTCTCTTTGAGTCTGTAATATTTTGAGTAAAAAGAATAATTACACTGTGGGTTGATCTCCATCATATATATTCGTGGTTATTACTGAAAATGTTACATTCGTGTAGGAAATTATTGATGTTACATGAATATTGTATGTATGGTTTTTTTTTCATCACAGATTTGGGAATTTCAATAATCACTGGACCACCTGTTTCAACTTTATGTTTTTACTGAATTGAAATCTCGATGTTTCTGGAGAACAAGCGATATACAGAACAAAATATAACTAAATTGTGTTTCATATTTCCAAGTAATAACCGGTACTCTGAATCCTCTTTTTCAAGTAAAAATACTAATAATTTCCTTTTTGTATTGTCCAGTAGTGTTGTTCGAATCTCATGCTATATTTGTGCTCTTTGATGAACTCAATACTTAAATGACCATGACTCCGACTGAATCATTGTGACTAGCTCTCGTACATCCGCTAGATCTGATTTTGATAACCGGAACTACACGTCTATCTCGACCGGGAAAGTATGCTACCCTTTCTGAAGTAATTTCCGCTACAATCATGCAATTCATCTAATTTACGGGAAGGACAGACATGGGCATAATTTCTAAGTTGACACTGGAACTGAATTTTATTTGTATGTTGACTGAAATTATATATGACTATTAGGAAGAGGACTTTTGAAATTCTACCAATTTATGTAAATTTTTAAAAGGAGTTTATGGTGCCCCGCTTTAACATTCAGTTTTTGAATAATTTTGAGAATTTATTTAACAAAAAATTGAGTGGTGTGATTTAAAAGTCAAAGTATCAAATCAAACAAATGATTGTATTTGAAAAATTAATATTTCGACATGAAATTTCGAAACAATAATCTTTCCCAACGTTCTTACATAGTAGAATCTTATGAATGCCTGACGGAAAACACTACTTTTCCAGCTAGCACCACGATGGACATTGAATTATACGGTAACTTGCATAAATGCCTGTCGGATATAATAATAATTAGGTAAATTTTCATGTTTGTCGGAAGATATGGGATGCAAACTTTTAATTGGCCCCGTTAATGAAGAATTATATACAATAAAAAAATATCTTACAGAATATTATACACAATATCTCAATGTCTCAAATCTCAAATCAAATCTCAAATAATGTTTTCATAACCCCAACTCATATTAAAGATTCGCCAAAATTCTTGGACCTCCTTATGTTTGTCTAAGTGAGATACTATTATCATGAGTTGAGAAGTGTTTTACAAAGTACATTCAATTTGGTTATGTAACCAATGCAAATTGGCTGAATTTAATTTTAACTGTACAAGAAAAAAATACAAACGAAAAATAGCGCATAATAAAATGATTACCAGAATCTGAAATGTAGAAGAAAACCATTTTAGAGTAAAATTAAAAATGCATTAATATTCGATGTGTCCTCCTCTGTTCTGTAGTAAGGTATCAACTAGCTTGTACATGGAAACAATAAGGGCGTTGCTGGGATGTCGTTCCATTCTCCTTGGGCCGCGATTGTGAGCTCCGGGAGGGTGCTAGGAGGATTAATTCTGTTTGAGATTGCTCATTTAACGGAATCCCACATGTGCTCAATGGGATTCATATCTGGTGAATTTGCTGGCCAAGGTAATCTTTGAATATTCTCAATCTCTAGTGAATTTTGTACAATTCTTGTGCGATGTGATCTAGCATTGTCATCCATGAAAATGAAATTGGCTCCAATTTTATTCCGGAGAGGATAAACAATTGGTTCGATAATGTTTCGAACATATCTAACCCTTGTCATAGTATCCGGAATGGGAATAAGCTGCGTACGACGACCATGCATGATGCCTCTCCAAAATATTACTGATCCTCCTTGGTATGGAACGACTTCTATAGCAAAATATAGTTTTTCTTGTCGCCCTGGCCCTCTCCAAACTCTGTGTCGCCGAATATCACTAACTAAACCAAATCTGGTTTCGTCCGATAAAAGGACATTTCGCCACTGAGCTAAAAGCCAGTCTCTGTGTTTCTGTGCACACTGTAGACGAGCGGCTGTGTGTCTGGGAAGTAGCCTGGGTACTCTTAATAGCCTCCTGGATTGCAAATTGGCTCTTAGCAAGTCTCCGTCGTATTGTGGTACTGAAAATTAATCGACCAAACGTTCTTCTCAAATGAGTTCGGACTGCTGAGACTGTTATGGTTCGATTTTTTCGTAAATATCCTGCTAGATACAGATCTTCTCTTGCATTAGTTACCCTAGGACGCCCAGTCCCACGTCTTCAGTCAACGCTGTTAGCTTCCTGGTACGAATGTATTATTCGGATAACTGAAGCGCGGGGAATTCTTAGTCTATCCGCGATTTTATGATTCGGCACATCCTCATCATGCAAAGCCACTATTCTTGCTCTTTGGAACACTGAAATTATATTCCCAGGCATAATTGCAATATATATATATATATATATATATATATATATATATATATATACATATATATATATATATATATATATATATATATATATATATATATTCACATATATATTTACAAACATGTACACACATATATTAAAAAAAAAGATAAAATCGCCAGTCAGAACACTGAAACTAAAGCAAAATGGCAAGTGAAAATTTAGAAAGATTATATATCTTATTATTCTTCTGTGAAAGAATCCTCTAAATATTCCTTATGCCTGTAGTAACATTTGTCCAGTAATAAGTTTTAACTTTCTTACTGAACAAATTTGCAGAATTCAACCTCTTTATAGACAGTGGCAGTCTGGTATAAAAATTTATGGCATTATATGATGGAGATTTTTTGAAATGATCACTCTTATGTGAAAGGACCCTCAGAGCAGTAGCATGGCGAGTATCACGACCGTGAATGTTCAAGTTCGTTATGTACAAGTCAAGGTTCCTGTGCACAAAAATGACACATTTCATTATATAAATTGCGGGTGCAGTCAACAAGCGTTCTCTTTTGAAAACGGGTCTACAACTTTCTTGGTACCCCAGGTTGAATATCAGTCGTTTTTGAGAGATGAAAACTCTAGAAAATTCCTTTGCACATCCCCAAGCCATTGTGTTGAAACTAATGTGGGAGTATGCATTCGCAAAGTAAACATTTAGTAAACCAAACCTATATAAACAATGTTTTAACTGTTTAATCGAATAATGAGCAAAATTGAGTTTACTGCACACTTTTTGTATGTGACTTCTCCAGGTGAGATTCTCATCTAAAATAGTTCCAAGAAAATCAACTTCTTTTGATATTTTTATGGCATTCAAAGTGACTAAATTACAACAGAAATCCCTCCTAACAAATGTTTTCATCAGCACTGACTTAGATTCATTTAAAATCAGTTTGTTACGTTGACACCAACTACTGAATTCGTCAATAACTAAATTAATTTTCATCGATAATTCATTCTCATTTTTTCCCGAAACAGTGATTGTAGTATCGTCAGCGTACATAGTTATGTGACAATCTGATATGAATTCAGGCAAGTCATTGATAAAAGTCAAGAATAACAATGGACCTAGAACAGACCCTTGTGGAACACCTAGTTTCACATCATAAGGAACTGATGTAATTCCATTACATTTAACCACCAAACTACGGTTTTCCATGTACGATTCTATCCAACACAACATAATATTGGGAAAACCCATTACTAGTAATTTTTCAATAGAAATTTGGAAGAAACAGTATCGAATGCTTTTGATAGATCTAAAAAATGTGAAAAAACTAGGTTATTATTATCCACTTGTGCATAAATATAGTTCAATAGTTGATAAGATGCAGATTCAATTGATTTACTCTTCCTAAAACCATGTTGATTATTGCAGAATAGGTCATTTTGTTCAATATACATCAAAATTCTATTACCTATTATTTTCTCATAGAGTTTTGAAAAGGAGGAAATCAACAATCGAACCACTTTTTAAACATTGATATTTAACATTAGAGGGAATTGTTTTTGTAAGGCATGCTTAGCACAGGTGAAAGAAATAAAGATGAAATGTACAAAAAACCAGCCATGATAAATATTTTGTTTTACAATTTACGAGGGGGGTCCAAGAATTTTGGCAATGTGTATACATCATCGTAAAAGCACCCCATCCATGAGAAATTCAGTTTTTGTCAAATATCAAGAACTGAAGTTATTTGTTGATACTTATTTGGGAGTTTTTTGTAAAGGCTGACCTTCAGATGTCTTTAGACAGGATAATCTAAAGAAAAAATTTGAAGTTTTTCAGTTCATGTCTTTTTCACAGGAGGAAATTCTGTTATTCGATTTTGCCGCATATATTAAGAATTAACAAACTAACATGTTTGAGGTCTAGCCACAATTTATTGTCTTCCTTGATGAAGTAGAACATACGTCCTATCAATAAGCTGGAAGTTATTGTGGCTACGTGAGTATTATTCATTGTTCTCATGTCAGGTGCTTGGTGAATGAATGCTTATCACAATATGCCGTGTTTTGTGTGTTCCATTGTGACTTGAGGCATTATATTTTCTGATGCATAATTTCTAACTTTGAATTTCCGTTTCTTTCTCATCTTCAATTCTAAAACAGACGCTTTCACTCTTATTACTTTATCATCTTATTACTCTTTACAAAAAATGCGGGAAACTTAATAAAAAATAAGAAAGCAATTAATTTCAAAATAAGCCCTTTATATAGATGTGTAGATCTTGCAAAGAAGTAACTTTCAGACACAAACTGGAAGAAAAAACTCTGTGGAAACAACTACTTTCATATGAACATTGAATTATACAAAAAACCATTTTTCTCATTCAGTTTGAACTCCAAACATTCGTTATGGAATTGAATCAGATATTATTCACAGGATTGCTACACAATATAATAAATGAAAGAGGTAAAACTTCACTTACTTGGAACACTGCTATTTCAATTGCGGACATCAATTTTTCGAAATAAGACACTATTTTTATTGCCTCTTTAGCATCAATTTGAATGAATTGAGTGCTTCATCTTGTAATGTCGTCCAAATTGGTGCTGAAGAGGTAATAAGACAAGTGTCTCTTTCCGAAACATCGATGTCCGCTACTTCATATAATACATATACTCGATTCGATTGTACGATGGAAAAAAATAATGAAACTTACTGAATCAAAAGAAAATACATATTATTAATTAATAGTAATTATTGAAAAGGCAGATTGGCAGATGTCAACAGGGATATTTCGTAGGAGCATAATTCATTTATCGAAAATGTCAATGACGTTTCTTACAACTTGCTGAAAGTATGTTTTATTCAATCTCTATCAAAACTGAAATTCTTAAATCATGGTGAACTTTGAAACAATAAATTCCTGGAATACTAAACATAAAAATGTCGGAAGTGACGAAAGAGCTATACATTTGGTCCGGCGAGAGAATGTACATGCGATAAAATATATACTTTCACTAGCGACCCGGCAAACGTTATTTTGCCACAAAAAGCATTTCTATCAGAACAATAACACTTACAAATAATATTAACGCCTTCATGCTATAGTGTGTACAATATTTTTCAATGGTACAATGTCCGTGCGAAAAACATGATGCTCAAATCCAAGCCACTAACAGATATTATTTGGCCTTGGGACTGATTGAAGTCATCGCAAATGTCAATCTAATTGTAAATCGCACACGTTCAAAATAAATTGGCACATCTGTAGGTATAATAGGAATTAATGGTATTATTAGGTTTTGACCTCGGAACTTGATATTCAAAATACTGGCTTCGACAACGTTGTTCATTAATCTTGTAATGACTAATCGCGAGTCGTTGCACAGCCGTGGTGGATTCAAATTACGGAACAATCCAACCTTCAGTTTTAAATTATGCGTTGGCATGCCTGGCAAACACAATTGGATAATTCACAGCTTCAGTGGCAATGCAAACTGTATCTACGTCCGATGGATAAACAATAATAGTGGCCGAAAACTGTGTAGGGAGTGAGAGAAGGATTATTGTGTGACCGAGAAATGAGACCGGCTTCGTTCTCATCCCTACTCCTTTCTGTTTACTGAGTGAGAAGTGACACCGGTATACTCCTGGCGGAAATAACTGATCTATGATCAAGGTTAAAAATGATAAAATTTCTAAAATGGCTGTGAAAAATAGGGATTGGTTATACAAGGGTTAATTGAGGGTTGAATTTTTTATAATACCACATAAAAAAATAAAAACAAAATTCTGTCCCACAAATTGATGACGTAGCCTTTATCGTTTGACAGCTTACATTGTTTACATTACTACAATTTCTTGAGATTCATTTTTTCCAAAGGAGACTTCGTTGAAGAAAAATAAATAATTACGTAATTCCGACTAAACTTTGACAATTTCAAAACATACTTTTCGATAACTATTACTCGTATTGTTTTTTAGTGCCCCAATTTTTTGAAAATCGAATATTTCAATATACTTTGTGATCAGTATTAACGACAAGTTTCACAAAATTACTCTGAATCTCAAAAATCATAAATTTTGACTTCACTGTTTGATAATGATGAAGACAATTTTGTTGTTCTGAAATCATGTTTTCTACCGGAAAATGGGGCCACAGTAATGCTTCATTTGAAATTATACAAATTTCACTAGCTACTTCACTGATGGCATCATCAATATTTTTTTTTGTTTCAGAATAAAACATGCAGGAAACTGTGTGGGCTCGTGACCATACCGAAGGTTACGTCTTGGGTAGAATCACAGAAATCCTTGCAGATGGAGCCGAAGTAATACCTTTAAGTTCTAAATTTCCTAAAAGGGTGCTTCCATTCAATGAAATTTTCACTGCCAACCCAGATAAGGACAAGGACTATGAGGACAATTGTGAGTACCCGCCCTGTAATACAAACTATATTTTTTAAAAAACATGTTGAAAAATCTTCAAGAACAATTTTAATAAATGATAATCATTTTAGGTGAAATGATGTATCTGAATGAAGGGACTTTACTCAACAATATACGTACTCGGTATTATGCTGACAAAATATATGTAAGTATTCTGAGATTCCATAAGACAAATATAACATACTCGTAAATCAAATTTAATTGCTGATGTGAATGAAAATAGGAATTTTCGGTTTCGGCCAATCATTCAATGACAATATGTATAGTCTTGTCATAGTATACTGTGGTATGGTTTATAACTGGGAAACAATAAACAATGCGTCGATATTGATAATAACAATTTTTTCATTGTGTTGGAAAAAAAAACGCTTAAAGGCGTTCTTCTTACACATTATCCAATCTAGCGTTCCCCTTGGAGGAGAGGCTTACCAAAAATGCAAAATAAGACATATTTATACAGAGCATTCCTACAAAAACTTCCTCTTCCGTTATTAAGAAACGAAGGGTATCCAATAAAGCATCTCTGTTTTTTTTTTCAAAATTGGTACGTTTGTTATCGAGAAATTCGGTGTTGAATATTTTCTTTGAAAAAAAAAAACGTACATATTTTCAGTATATTATTTTTTTATTCATCTTTATTCTCTTTCAAATGAAGAAATAAAATAAATTCGATTCAGTCGAGCTTTCAAAATTGTTCATTTTCTTCATCAAGACTTTCTATAAAATACAAGATGGTAATTGTATAAAAACATAAGATATAAATATGTACTTGTAAACATGAAATGAATATGAAGTGAATCGATGAATAACATGAAAGATTTCATAAAATGACAAATCAAAATGACAGACATATTTTCATTAGTTATAGATGCTCAAATGTTCCAATATTTTATTTTAAGTTTGTCATTAGTGAACTAACACTAATGTTAACGAGTCGATCTACTGGTATCATTCAGTAGTACTCTAAAACGGTCAACTCTGCGACAATTCCAATGACTTTCCATAACTCGAATTTGCAAAGCTCTCCAAACTCCTTTCTTTGAATTTTTCAGTCATACGTAGCCAACATTTTGATAGCAGTCAACCCTTACAAAGACATTTCATCTCTCTACTCACCTGAAACAATCAAAACGTACAAAGGAAAATCCCTCGGACAAAAACCTCCTCATATATTCGCTATAGCTGACAAAGCCTACCGTGACATGTATGTACTGAAACAATCACAATCTATAATAGTCAGTGGAGAATCCGGAGCCGGAAAAACCGAATCGACCAAGCATCTGCTGAAGTTCCTCTGCGATAACTGGGGAGCTGCAGTTGGCACTCTGGAGAAGAAAATCCTTGATGCCAATCCGGTCTTGGAGGCGTTCGGAAACGCTAAAACTACCAGGAATAATAACAGTTCTAGGTTTGGAAAGTTCATCGAACTCCATTTCGATGATAAGTTCAAAGTGGCTGGAGGATATATATCCCACTATCTCTTGGAAAAATCTAGGATTTGTTCTACCGAAGGAGACGAAAGAAGCTACCACATATTTTACATGCTGATGGCAGGGGCTCCGGAAGGGTTGAGGAATCAGCTGAGCTTGACGCAACCAGACGACTTCAATGTAAGTATTTGAAATCTTGGTTAGCTGTTATATTTACAACTGATTAATTCATATTATATTTGTGGTAAATTCGAGAAATAAATATCCAGCTTCCTCAGTTTCCTCGTAGGTCTGATGGTCATCTTCTTTGACGTCTTCTATTGTAGAAAGGTTGTATGTGTCTGAACAGGTAGTATTCGTAAAGAGTAATTTATCAGATCAAAGGCCTATGCATCATGAAACACCTCAAGGATCCATCATGGGCCAATTTCTCTTTGTTATCTATATAAATCGTGTTTTATCATCTATTTACTATATAAATTTGCTTTGCCACAGTGTTAAATTCAAATTCTGATATCACTGTTTGGTGTTGGGATAGAACTCCAGAACTTAGTATTCAGTTGTACTCCTTTCCATATATTGTATCATTGTTAATTAACATTACTCTATGTAGTTCCTGAGGTTCGACACTTGGAGATTTAGTAATAATGTGAGAAAGTTGTAAAAAATAAAAAGTATCATATATATCATTATCCTATATATCATTATCCGCCATATGTTATAACATGGCGCAGTAGGATAATGTTATATGATATATTCTGGCAGCATTATCCTACTGCGCCATGTTATAACATGGCGCAGTAGGATAATGATGCCAGAATGAAAGAAGTTGAATTTGTCAGGTCAAAATGCGGTGTTGTAAGAAAATCATATATGGAAACCAGCACAAATTATTGAATTTGCTAAAGTAGTCACTTCCTTCAAGGTTGAAAAAGAGGGGGAAAATATTGTAGAAGAAAAACTTTTCGATTAAAAAAAAAAAACTCACGTGATTATAGGTTTAATGAAATAGAGCGTGATAATGACAATGGGGAAAACATTCCACATAGTTCATTTTGCTTTGTCAGTTGAAAAAATCATTGAGCCATGAAACACTTTCTCACTTTCTGTTATTCCTCCTCTGTCACCTTTTATATGGGAGGGATACTCATCTGGGGTTGATCTACTTACGCCATCATAGACTTTTGTCTATGCTCTCCAAACACTTGAATTATCATAATTATGAAACTAAAAGTACGAGAAGTTTCAGATAGCCGAAGTTCAGACTTGATATATGGATAATAAATTCTCTGGATCTTAAATTATTTAACAAATTTCCGCATTACGTGACTGAATGGATCAGGGGTCTCCAAACTACGGCCCGCGGGCAAAATCCGGCCCGCCAGTGTCATCAATCCGGCCCGCGACAGCCAATGATTTACTGTCATCAATCTGGCCCGCAACAGCCAATGATTACCTAATTGTTGTTACTATTGCTGTGATAAGTTGAAGAAGAAAACACATAATGATAATTACTCGGTTTTATTTACTTGCAAGGTAAAACTTTTTACGTAATTGCGATTGAAATATTATTATTTTCTGCCTGAAGGATTTGATATTGGTGTATAAATCAGGGAGAAGCTGATTTTCTCCTTGCAATCTCAAATTCAGTTCGTTCATATGATTTGTCAAATCGACATAGAAGGCTAACTTCCACATCCATTCACTATTTTCTAAATCGGCAAAAGGGCGCTGCTTCTCATTTAAAAAAAAATCGATCTCTGCTCGAAGTTCAAAAACTATAGACTTTTCCGCAACTAAGCCAGCGTACGGCAGTATGATATGGTAAATCATTTTCTCCAATCTGTTGAATAAACTCGCGGAATTGTCGGTGATTCAGCCCAGTGGATCTGATGAAGTTAACAACTGATATGACTGGTTTTAGAACTTCAGACATATCCAAACATTTTCCGCACAAAGACTGTTGATGAATGATACAATGTAAGACTAATGGTTTTGAACCACCATCATTTTCTACAGCCTTTGACACAAGTGCAACCACTCCTTTATTTTTACCATACATATTTTTGCTTCCATCAGTTGTTATAGATTTCAAATTTCTGCATCGAAGGTTCTTTTTATTAATGACATTTTCAACTCCCTTAAAAATATCTGCCCCAGTTGTGGGGCCGTGAATACTATCAATATCAAGAAGTTCTTCATACACTTCATAGCTTTTATCTACTCCGCAAATAAAAATCAACACCTGAGCAGTATCTGACACATCCGTTGACTCATCCAATGCTAGAGAAAACCACTCATGATGTCCATTTTTGTCAGACAGTTGAGATGAGATATTTTCTGCAATGTCTTGCACCCTCCGAGCCACGGTGTTTGCTGATAAACTGATACTTTTAAATAAATTTACCTTTTCGGGGCATATTTCTTCGGCTACTGCAATCAAGCATTCTTTTATCATTTCTCCATCGGTGAATGTTTTGCCACGTTTCCCGATTTCAAGAGCCACACGAAAGCTGACGCGAGTTGCAGACTCTTGTTCAGTATTCGCTTTGGTAAACAAAGATTGCTGCGATTTGAGTCCGCGTTTCAAAGCTTCGAATTTTTCCTTCCGCAAACTTCCTGTATACTTGGAGTAACTTTGAAGATGTTTCGATTCATAGTGTCGTTTAATGTTATAATCTTTGAGAACAGCTATGGTTTTATTACAAATTAAACATAGCGCCTTATTACTGGACTCAATCACAAAATACTGAAAGTTCCATTTTTCTTGGAACTTCTTGCATTCACTGTCGATTTTTCGCTTCTTTTCCATACTAACAAATCACATATAAAAACAATAAGTCAAATCAAAATACTTTTATTGACGGGTGTTACTTTATTTCACAATAGACAGTTTCGCTTCCTTCGCCTTTCCTACGCAGACTAACTCGCAGTTGCGCCGCTATCCTTTTTATATGCAGTTATTACTGCCATCTCGAGGTGATCGGAATACACTAGCTAGAACCAGAACTTTCTCGAACCAACGCGGTAATTCCAAATATTTAATTACGCCTAATGCCACCTAGCGGGTAGCTGAAAAAGATAGTACATAGTACCACTACTCGCCACTAGATGTCGTCGAGTGTCACAATACACAATAATAATTGAAATGCAAAAAAGCGTAAGTTTGCTTAGGTAACGCACTTTGGACTATCCTAGTCTAGAAATATAGTTAAGGGCAGAAAGTGGCCCTTGGAACAAACTGAAAAAATCATTATGGCCCGAAGGCTTCAAAGTTTGGAGACCCCTGGAATAGATCATCAGAGTTTTCAGATTAACAGAAGAAAAGTCCAGAAAAAAAAGTTAATGTTTTGTACACGAGATGGAGCTGTAACTAGTTAACAATCTTTCTCTTAGACGAAGCTTTTTATGCAATCGAGCCGCGTTAAAATCAATTGAGTCTGAGGCACTTTCCTGTTTGGCTCGGATCTTTCCTGCACTGGCGAGAGGTAATACCTCGAAACCGGTCTGTAGGTGATCTACTCGAATAATTTCAGCAAGTTCCTGCTGCTAGATGAAAGAGATACATCTGCGAGACTAACCTCTGAGATATCTTGCATACATGTCTGTCGGATATAATTCAATCTCTAGCGTGGCATTAGCCGGGAAAGTAGTGTTTTCAGGCAGGCCAAAACCTTTGGTGCAGGTATAGTGCAGATATGAATGTTTCAAAATTGTTTTTTGAAATATGCATTTTGTTTTAATTCGATTTTCTACATGATTTCGTTTATATATTCATTTTTATTGTGGATATTTTTAAACTTGCTAGACAATTCAGTGGTAAATTTTTGTTATATTCATGTTTCCTCAATTTTTGGAACTGTGTCGGCTCTGGTTGTTACACTATTTTACATTCTACTTTGCATTTTCAAAATCCGTAATTTGGTTTTGAAAATAATTTACAGGTAATATAATATTTTGTGAATAATAGGTATACATAACTTTAAAATTTGTTCACAGTATTTGAAAATGGGCTGTACAAAATACTTCGCTTCGAATGCAAATGAAAAAAAGCTAAATCCTGCACAGAAGAGTGCTGCCCACAAAAAAGGCGGACCACTGAGGGATATAATTCTAGATGATCTAGATGGCTTCACTGAATTGGATCAAGCATTAGTCCGCTTGGGTATGACTGACACTGAAAGACTGCAAATCTACACAACTGTGGCAGCTGTCCTCCATCTTGGCAACATTGAATTCGAAGAAAACCCAGAAGATACCAGGGGTGGCTGTAGAGTGGTTGCTTCCAGAGAAAAATCACTCTTGATCGCTTCCAAGTTGCTCGAAATTGATCCAAGTGAACTGAAGCAAGCTTTGGTATCGAGGGTTATGCAGAGCAGCAGAGGAGGGGTTAAAGGCACTGTTATAATGGTGCCTTTGAAGAAATACGAAGCCAATAACGCTAGAGATGCTCTTGCCAAAGCTGTATATAGCAACCTCTTTGATTATATTGTTAACCGTATCAATAAGAGCATACCATTCCAGTCTTCTAGTTACTATATCGGTGTATTGGATATCGCTGGTTTTGGTAAGCAATTTTTTTACTTATGTTATCAAATGGCTAATGTAAACTTCATTCAGTTTTTTAATTAAGACGGGTTTACACCAAACGGTCTCCCTTGCGACTAGTTTCGTTTTCAAAATCAGAAACTGAAAACTTGTTTCACTTTCGAAAACAAACTCGAATTCCACCAAACAGACAAAAATCAGCCATAGTCGCGTAGTAGCGTAGTAGCGAACGAATAAAATGATGGCACATTGAATAAATTATGACATAGGAATCGATGGTCAGATCCATCATCCTAATTTTCTAAGAATGTTCAGTCACGAATTTGAGAACTTGTTAAATGTACTGGGACCAAAAATTTTCAAACAGTACAAATCACAGATATGTTTTATCTGAATAGTTGCTTGTTGTTGCCGCCGACCGCCTACACAGAAACATTTTGATCTTTCCGTCTGCCTATGGGACATTTCAATGTTGACAGAAACAGTCGCCCGCGACAGGGTCTTCAAAATGTTTCTGATTTTGACAACTCAAGTTTTTGTTTTGTCAAAATCGACACCGTTGCTGTTTTGTTGTAATTTTATCGATTTGGTGGAAATCCGTCTTTAAACATGTCTTCATCATTCACTCTTCATGGTTTGCGACTTTGACTTTGAAGTTTGTAGCAACCATTAATTGAGAAATTGAGAAAATAAATCGCGGTTCTCTGGCGGTGCATCTTCCTTTTTTGCATAAGCTTAGGAAGCCTTGTTCTTTGATTCAGCAAACTTTAATAGTCTCATAGTCACTATAAGTTGATTAAAAATTGAAAATATCTCAAAAACATAAATAGGTATGCAAAAAGGTCGAAACAAAAAATGTAGGGATTCAAAATTTCTATGAAATCATCCGTAATCACTTTTGACGTTATCTATATGATAAAAAATGTTATTTTACCAAAATTATTTTTTTTAGTTTATTTTTTTAACATTTTTACATTTTTTTAATCCATTTAAAAATGAATTGCCCCTGAGTTTACGCTTTGGGTCTTCCGGTATGAGGCGAGAAAAAAGATATAAAGGAATAAGAGTAGAGAAAGGTTAATGCAGTCAAGCTGCTGGAAAATTATTCCATGAAAATCAAAAGATTAATAAATAAGTAACATTCCGATCATTCCCATATTGATTTCAATTTAAGAGCCACCGGTAGACAGCTGTTTCAGCCTATTAGGCATCATCAGTACTGGGCAGGCGGTCCTCGATTGAAGACAATTACTTTACTTTTCTTGGTTTTTCACATTTTGTCTTTTGTCGAGGACCGCCTGCCCGGTACTGACGATGCCCAATAGGCTGAAACAGCTGTCTACCGTTGGCTCTTAAATTGAAATCAATATGGGAATGATCAGAATGTTACTTATTTATTAATCTTATATACACATAAAACTCTTTCATTGTAGATAATTTCTGAATCGTTTGGAGATCTTTGATATTATAATTGTATTTAATTTGTGTTAGGTACTGTTAAAATCATTTAATTCCAGAATATTTTCATTGAAAATATTAATATTGTATTTATGAAGAGAAAACAAAATTATGAACAAAAAATAGAAGATGAGGAGACTCCGATGAATAAACAATGAAACGAGCAATATAAATAAGTAGATACCATGAAGGTAATAATGCTGAACTGATAATAAAAAGTATGAAAATTCATTTACATTAAATATGAATGAAAAAACTTTATTATATCTATCAATGTTTCAGAATTTGAAATGTATAAAATAACCAAGTAAACATGTAACTGATAAGATATGAAATTTATCAATAATTGAAAAATAGAGATTGTCAAAATTGATTACATAAGTGATTTGATATTGGAAAAACCATCTGATTAAGGTTGAATGGTTATATTTTGTAACGATTTATTTGTAGGTAAGCTAAGTACACTGATAATCACGAGATAATTTAGCAAACAAATTGTTTGCTAAATAATATGGTAATTCTATGGCCCTAGTAGTGCTAGTACTGAATCTAGTTGACCTCAGACCTCAATAATTCATTCACCAAATATTCGCATTCTCCTCCAAAATTCTTTCAGAGTGGTCTATATTCTGCATTTAAAAACGAACAAATTTAAAAAAATTAAAAAAAGTGCGAAATTTCGATGCATGGGTAATGAGGCTCAACCACTGAAATGCCAATAATAATAATAATAGTAATTCATTCATTTCGCTTCGCTTGTTGAAAACAAAACAGTGGATAACAAAGCAAAAAAAAAGAAATTTGTGTCGACCATTATTCGTTAAATATAAAATCCTGACACTGACACCAGTAGCTCTGTTCATATAGAAAAATATTTTATTAGCAATTCCAGCCTCTATCTAATCTTGTCTTTTTTTTCTGATTGATTCGGCCGTTACTTGATGAAGATCCATAGTAATTTCAAAAACTACACCTGATGATTTGATCTCCACAAACTTTATTTGAAAAATATATATCACAACATGTTTCGTTAAAACATTAGCTTTTTCAAGTGATTTGCTTGAAGAAGCTAATGATTTAGTGAAACATGTGATATATTTTTCAAAAAAGTTTGTGGAGAATCGTCAGGTGTAGTTTCTGAAAATCTAATCTTGTCACAAAGATTCTCTGATATACAATGATTGTAAAATATTAAAGCATCCACCAGTGAAAATAATAAAAGAAACAATGAAAACGTCACCCAAAAATAGCCATCGTTTTACTGATTTTTCATGATATATTTCAAATGTGATTAATTACCAGTTCTAAAGTTTTTTATAAAAGTTGTCCTAGGGTGATTACCTTTGTCTGATGTACCTATTATATTTGTTCCTTTTATATTTTTTCAATATGGCTCTGTCAATGAGAATTTTAAATTTTTCTGTTGCAAAGTTCTTCAGTATATCGAAAATTGCGAGAAATTAATTTGGGTTCAGACTACATATAAGTAATCACATAAGACTCCTTTAAGTTTTTTTTCGAATACTTCCTTATAATAAAGTCTGCTTTTGAAATAAAATGTCTACAAGATGTTCAAGGCAATTATAGTAAAATGACTCGAAACAAGATTTATTTACCATCTGTACTTAGTGGCGAAAACGTTTTTTCAGAATTCTTCACCGTTAATAGTTTCGAACAGTTCTGCATCAATTACTGCAATGAAAAACTCCAACAATTTTTTAACGATAGAATTCTCAAATCCGAACAAGAACTGTACCAAAAGGAAGGCCTGAATATACCAGAAATCAAATTTGTTGATAATCAAGACTGCATCGGTAAGTCGAGGTTTTTTCTCATGAGGAAAGCAAAATATCAATGACTTCTTCCTTACAGATCTCATTGAAACCAAAAATAAGGGCATTTTAACTCTACTCGATGAAGAGTCTAAACTCCCCAAACCATCCCCAGCTCATTTCACTGAAGAAGTTCACAAGATTTGGTCCAAGGAATATAGGCTAGGTTTACCCGTTCTTCCAAGTTGAAGGCACATAGGAGCCTCAGGGAGAGTGAAGGATTTTTGATCAGACATTTTGCTGGAGCTGTTTGTTACCAAACGGTTAGTGTGGATGTACCTTTTCAGGAAATCATTTGTTTTTACAAGTCTTTTGTTATTTTCAGAAATATTTCATCGACAAAAATAACGATGCACTTCATGCATCTCTGGAAGGAATCATTCAAGAGAGTAAAATCAAGTTCATTCAAAATTTGTTTTCCACGTCTAATACATTGAAGGGCAAACTTGGTTTTACAAGTGTCAGTAACAAATTCAAAATTCAGTTGGGGGAACTGATGGAGAAACTGAGAAGTAACGTGAGTAACATTTTCAGAAAAGTAAAACAGCTTTCACACAAAATAAATTTTCATTGTAGGGTACAAACTTTATACGTTGCATCAAGCCTAACAATAAAATGGTGGACCAGCAGTTCGATGGTAATTTGAGTTTGATGCAACTGAAATGTTCCGGTATGACAAATGTGTTGGAGCTTATGGAATATGGTTATCCGAGCAGAACTTCTTTTGCTGAATTGCATTCCATGTACAAAGAGTATCTTCCAAAAGAGTTGAAGATGTTGGGCCCTAGAATGTTTTGCGAGGTAAGGAAGTTTAAATACAGTTCAATGAACATGAAAATAATTCAGGTTCTGTTGAATGAAACTTTGATGGTTTATTATAAGTACACTAAACAATTGCCAAGATACCCACATAATCTCCTGAGATGACTAACTATTAACTGTTGATATAATAGGGAATTTTTAAGAAAACACTTTTTTGGCTTCCTTCTCCATTTATATACAGGGCTATTCAAATTCGTTTCTGTACATTCGTTTTCTGTACATAAACGATAAGAGATAGAGTGTCGGTTAAATTGTGGCAAAGTTGAGTATTTTAGAGACCTATTCAATGATGTAAAAAAATCGAATATAGCTCTTTTGGTTCTGGAGATATACAGGAAAAACCAAAAAATCTCAAATACTTTTTTTGCCTATATCTTCTTTATTCGCAGACATATTGAAAATCTGTCCACATTTTGCCATTGGCACTTGATGCCAATGGCAAAATGTGGACAGAATATGTCATTGAATCTTTTATACAGGGTGTCATCTGACTTGGGCCACCCCCATCTTTGAATTTTTAAATACGGACCTATATTTTTTGTTGTAGTTTTTGTATCGCCGACATTCACTTCATACTGAGAAATTAAATTAAATTTTATATTTTTTTTATGTTTCGGTAATATTTGATTATAATTGTGTGAATTATTCCCTTTCAAATTACGGCCCTGGAAATTGGTTGGCATGGTACGTCTCCCTATGTACCGTAGAGTTTTTCTAGAGTTTTTTTTTCAGTCTTAGGTACCTATTCATATTTTTTCCATTGCTCCGAGCTTTTTCTACAATGAACTTCGAATAAGAAAACCTTTTATGATTATCTGAAACATATCTATAACAAAAATATATGTGTTTTGATGAGCAGAAAAAAAAATGAGAGCAATAATAACATCCGAAACGAACACTATAATTGTAATGAAAATTGAAATAAAGTAATTCATATACACAAAAAAATTAATTGCGCAATAAATGTTCGAATTGGAGCTCTTCCATTTCGAGCCATTTTTGAACTCGGTTTTTTCATACTATTTATTGCCGTTAATACACTAATTTGATGCATTGTTGCGAAATCATTCAAAATCCTCAATCTCGAATCTTCCACATTTTCTATCTCTCTGCCAGCGTAAATCGTATGTTTCACTGTCCCCCATAGGAGATAGTCCAAAATAGTAAGATCTGGTGATCGTGCAGGCCATCTTATTGACCCATTATTTGTTTCGAAATGGAAGGACTCCAATTCGAACATTTATTGCGCCATTGATTTTTGTGTGTGTATAAATTACTTCATTTCAATTTTCATTACAATTATAGTGTTCGTTTCGGATGTTATTATTGCCATAATTTCTTTTTCTGCTCATCAAAACACATATAATATATTTTTGTTACAGATATGTTTCAAATAATCATAAAAGGTTTTCTTATTCGAAGTTCATTGTAGAAAAAGCAAGGAGCAATGGGAAAAATATGAATAGGGAGACGTTAAAGTTGCTATTTTGTTTTTATTCAACCAGGCCAACCAATTTCCAGGGCAGTAATTTAAAAGGGAATAATTCACACAATTATAATCAAATATTACCGAAACATCCTAAAATATAAAATTGAATTTAATTTCTCAGTATGAAGTGAATGTCTGCGATACATAAACTTCAACAAAAAATACAGGTCCGTATTTAAAAATTCAAAGATGGGTGTGACCCAAGCCAGATGACACCCTGTATAAAATATTCCATGACATATTCTGATAGCCCACATCAAGTGCCAATAGCAACATGTGGACAGATTTTCAATATATCTGCGAATAAAGAAGATATAGGCAAAAAATAATTTGGGATTTTTTGGTTTTTCCTGTATATCTCCAGAACCAAAAGAGCTATATTCGATTTTTTTACATCATTGAATAGGTCTCTAAAATACGCAACTTTGTCACAATTTAACCGACACTCTATCTCTTATCGTTTACGAGATCCCCATGTACAGAAACGAATTTGAATAGCCCTGTATAAAAAGTTGTGGACTTCTAAAAACGGAAAAATATCAAAACTTTTTAGAAAGATGTGTAGATCATACTCAGTTCTTTCTTTGTAGTGCAAACCAAAAGAAACAAATCTATATGAAAAAAATACTTTTAATTAGGAACAAGTGATTTTATCACGAATATTTGCTGTAAAAACTAAATAAGAAAAAGAGATTTCCATGTTGGTCAATGTTAGTAATTGACAGTAGTTTGTTGGGAACGATATTTTCTTTAAATTAGTACTTGGAAACCTTCTCCGTCCTCTACTTTTGTGTTTAAATCTGTTTAAAATCTGTTTTTCCGTTAATCAGCTGTCGCCCCCATACGAACGACAACTCTCAGAATTTGATAAACTTGTGCGAGCTAAGGACTAACGAGGTCTTACCTTTTAACGTGTGATTCCTTTTGGAAGTTCCCCACTCTTTGTATCTATAATTACTGGGAAAGTGGAAATCCTTAAATGTTGTTTCCCAAAAAGAGAAATTTATAATTTGAAACTTTCAATTATTTTGATCATTCATTGATAATTGAAAAATGATATTTCAAATTAATTAAGAAAAAGATATGAAAGATATAAGGTGTGAAAATATTTCACTGATGTAAATATCTAGATTCCATCAGATTAGTGTTTACTATTAAAAAAAATTCAAAGAATGTTAATAGAAACATTACTCTTATCAAGTAATACAGTGAGGCGAATACTCCTAAGAACAAAATCTCTTCAACGAATTTGGTATGGATTCTATCCAAAATGTTTGAGAAATCAGTGATGCCATAATTTATTTTTAAATTAATTCACAGTTTGGTTGATTCAAGCATATTGTTATCAATATACTCAATATATTTAACCATTTGAGCTTAACGATTATATTTACTGAATTTTTAATTTATTTCATATATTTTTTTATTATTTTATGAATTATTATGGTATTAATTTCATATGCTTTATACTTATTATATACTTAATAAAGAAAGAAGATTGTCACATCTCACAGAGAATAAAGTATATAACGATTATCTCATTAATAAATCTAATACAAATAAGTACAATAAAAATGTTTGCATGATAATAATAATCACCACCCATTATAATTGTAATATTTTTCATTCAGAAACTGCCTTCTTGGAATTTATAATTTTTTTATGTGTTTAATGTCCACATGTATGCTTTGATATAAGCATAATGTATTTTTTGTTTATAAAATGTGATGTCATGTCTAGGCATACTCAGTTGAAAAATTACGTTATGCTATCTGGTAAAACTAAAGACTGAAAGTACAGAGATGGTACAGGTAATACTGAAAACTTCTTGTAAATACCTGTTGTTAACATTTAAACAAATCAAATAAAAATGTATACTGATATTTTCTTAATAAGAACCTTTAAAAAAATAGTTAACATTCTAAGGTTATATTTATTTATATGTTCCACATTAGTACAAAACTCCACAAGTTATTAATGTGAATAACTGATTTTGATTTTCATATCTTTGAGTTCAACATGAACAACTAGATATGCCACATTAACCAAAAATTACTTTCTTTAGGCGATGCTGCATAGTTTGAAACTTAGAGAGAGAGACTTCAAATTTGGAGTGACGAAAGTATTCTTTAGACCAGGAAAGTTTGCAGAATTCGATAAAATAATGAAGTCGGATCCAGAAAACCTGCAGTCCATTGTAACCAATATAAAGCGGTGGCTGGTTTCATCAAGATGGATCAAAGCACAGTTCTGTGCTTTAACTGTGATAAAAAGTAAATGGAGGCTTTATTATGTTGTTCAGTTAGGTATTTAAAGTTGAAAGTTATTGGGTGTCGCCTTTGATTTTTGTGTTTGTTTGGTTATGCCCAATGCTGAGGAGCTTCTATTTTTTCTGTTTTGTTTGAGTTCACCGGCTTATGTCAAATGCCACACCGAATAAGAATGTACAGCTCAGCTCCCAGACTTTCTTCCTCGGTATTTTATTTTTATCCAGATTTAGTGAAGTTCTTGTAGGCCTAAATATCATGGAGCTCAAATATCACCATTTGTATTGAGGTAAAGTACAGCTCTGCAATCTTATGGAGAAAAAGCCTATCATCTTTTATACTAGTTTAACGTTTCTTAACCTTTTTCAGCCCACGGACCACTAGAAAATCAAGCATAATTTCAATAACCCCCCCTTAATAAAAATACAGGAATAAATTTCAGGCAGCTAAAATCGGATTCCAATCGTGATCTGTTGCTGTATTCATTTTTGATATATACAAGAGCAGAGAATGCTTCTTCACAGATTTATGTGGATGAGGAAAGCAGAGAATATCTCAGTGCTTTTGTTTGAAGGTGGTTGACAATGTTTCATGGTGCATTTCATTAGTTCGGACTTCCATTGTCTAATATGATATGAAATTATTTGAAATCCCTGAAAGAATCAATAAAATTAAAAGGTTAGCTAAAAAAAAATAACAATTATATTAAGCAAAAAACTGAAATTACAATGAAATGAAATACAAGCAATAATTGAAAATTGAACAATTAACAAGAAATGAAAATTAAAAATCAAAATATATCAAGTCATGTTACTTTACTAGTGAAGTGGAGTACCTAACTTGACTTGAAATATTTTAATTTTCATTTTTTGTAAATTGTTCAATTTTCAATTGTTGCTTGTATTTTATTTCATTGTAATTTCGTAATATAATTGTTATTTTTTTAGCTAATCTTTATAATTTTATTGAGTCTTTCAAGGATTTCAAATCAGAGTGTGTGTTCGGCGAGTCTTGGCCTACACCTGCCGATATAAAGGAGATGTCTCCCAGCGACCTGTCCACCTTCCTGGAAAGGATAGGATGGACGACGACCTAGGAGGACAACTCCTTGGGAGGATGTACAATGGGTCACATGTGGCCTAAGTGCGTGGGCTTACACTCACCCTCCCTACTCTACAGATACAGATTCACGTATAAATGCTTCAATATTGGCTTCAAGAGCGTCAGTCGTTGCTGGTTTATCCCTGTAGACATGAGTCTCAACATGACACCACAAGATATTCCTTGGATTGGATTGGATTATTATCCAAAAGAGTTGAATCACACGATCTAGGCGGCCAATTGACGGGCCCCAAACGAGAGATAAACTGTTCACCGAAGGCGGCTCTTAATTCGGCCATTGTTTCGCGTGCCGTGTGGCATGTGGCACCGTCTTGTTGAAACCACATGTCAGGTATGTCCAATTCTTTCATTTTGGACAACAAAAAGTCGTTAATCATCACACGGTAGCGCTTGCCATTCACAGTAACGTTCCGGCCAGGCCCGATGATGCCACCGACCCATAATCCACACCAAACAGTGACTTTTTCGGGATGCATTGGTAGCTCTTGCAATGCTTGGGGCGACGAGGCTCATTTCAACCAGAAATGAGCCTCGTCGCTGAACACAATTTTTCGATAAAAATGTTGATCTTCATTCAACTTTGCCAGCGCCCATTCACCAAATGTTAGACGTTGTGGGAGGTCGTGTGGCTTCAATTCTTGCACCAGCTGTATCTTATACGGTTTTACACCCAAATCATTCCGCAAAATTTTCCACGTAGGGGAGTAAAAGAGGCCCAATTGCTGCGAACGGTGGCGAATCGACATTTCACGGTCAACACGAACACTGGCGGATACAGCCGCAATATTTTCTTTGGTCCTCACTTTACGTATGCGTGTTGGTGGTTTAATGTCCAATAATGTAAACTGGGTTCGAAATTTAGTCACAAGCTTCCGAATAGCTCCCTCAGTCGGCCGACGAAACTGCCCATAAATTGGAAGAAGTGCACGATGCACTTTCTTCACCGAGCATGAATTTTGATAATAAAATTCAATAATTTGCAAGTGTTGTTCATTCGTATGTCGATTCATGGTTAAATTATAGACCAAACTGAACACTCATCAGGTATATTATTTTAGACAATGGAAGTCCGAACTAATGAAATGCATTTCAGTGCTTCTTCTGAAGATATGAGCCAAATATGCCATCATTGTGAGTCATTCAAAGTTATTGAAGTGATCAACATGTTTACTGGCGAGGCTTACAGAATTAATAAAAAAAAAAAAACATCTGATCTTATCTCTCAGCTCAGCGGACCTCAATACATATACCTGCGGACCCCCAGGGGTCCGCGAACCACAAGTTGAGAAACACTGCACTAGTTGATAGTTGCTCTTCTCTGTGTCTGAATTACTTGAGCATTATGGTACTTAGATATTTCAAAATGTATCCCAAATAATTATTGTACTGAAATTTTTTGACTATTAATATTCATTAATTTTGGATCATATTTACCTAGAAAAAAGGAACCATTTGAGTTCATGAAAGTATTTCTAACCGCACATTTGCTTATGAGTACGTTATGGATTTTTTTGCTGTCTTATGTCCAACATGCATATGTTATCATCGCTTTTGGAATATTTTTGATGCATCTATGTGCTAAGGATTAACGAGGTCTTACCTTTAAACGAGCAATTCCTAACACGACCAAGAGTATTGCAAATCTGTCACCAAATTTCACAGTGTAAATCACGATATAGTAGAATAAATATTCATTGAGATATGGAGCTACAGAAACACATGACATTAAAATGAACAAAACTTTTTAAATAACCTAATATATATCAAATCAAATATGTTATTTCATAACACACTCAATGCCTTTAACAAAAGATAATATCTTATTATAGTGAAAAATCAAATTGCTTGGAGGAGACAAAACCTCATCAAAATGCAAAAGGTCGTTAGAGGATATCTAGTTAGGAAGCGGCATGGTATCCGAATTCAGACTTTGAGAAATATCAGAAATTTGGACGGAAATTTGAAGAAAATAGAACAGAGTTCCAAACAGCTGAAGAAAGACAAAGATAGTGTCGCCAATGAAATCAATAATTTGAAAACACAATTTGCTGCTGCTGTTGATAAGATTAAGGTATAGTTAGTTGTCCGTAAAACATTATCTAGGACTAATAAATATATTTTTTAGAGTGATGATAAATTAGACAAAGCTTCAGTTGGAAACCTTTATGTAAAGTTACTAGAGAAAGTGAATTTGCAAATGGCAGCTCTACAGAAAAAACTTCAAGATCAGAAGATCGCTGAAGAACAAGAGAGGTTGAGGAAGATACAAGAAGAAATGGAAAGACAGCGAAAACTCAAAGAAGAGGAAGAGCGTAGGTTGAAAGAGGAAGAGGAAAATAGAAGACTAAAAGCCGAAATGGAAGCAAGGAGGAAACGAGAAGAGGAAGAACGTTTGAAACAGGTTATTATTTCAAAATTCGACTTTTAATGTTCTTTACATCAATTTGTTTCATGTTTCGTAGGAAGAGGCAGACAGGAAATTAGCCCTAGATCTGCAGAAGCAACATGAGAAAGAGGAACAAGAAGAACGTGTTTATCAGCAGCATCTTGAACAGGAAAAACAAGATCGAGAGCTGGCTCTTCGTCTGGCTAATGAGAGCAACGATCAGATTGAGGAAAGCCCACCAGTTGTTCGCAAGTAGGTTCACTTGAAATATTTATAATATTTTCATTCAGATATTTCGAAAAATCTTAAACAATTTTCTGGAATGAAATTTACCGTGTGGTTGACCTCAACTTACTATATTACAGTTCATTTCTTTCCAGTACAAAATGACAAAAATGGAGATGGACAGATTTTATTACAAATTAATTGCAAAATTTCAATCATGAAAAACTTTCTAGTAGGACAAATGTGGAGAGGTGAAATAAGTACAATATCGTTGAACAGGGTCATAAACAAAAAAAATATATAATTCTAGATAGTTGAATGGGCTACTGTTGCGACTATGAAAATTGCCTCGTTAATTATATGAAGTGAATTGAAAACGAAAAAAGTTGTCGTTTAAAAAAAGAATATCAATCGGTCCTGTCGTTTTTTATTCTGGAGAGAAAAACTTCTTCGTTTATTTTCAACTTTGTTAATTCCATCCTCTCGGGTGGGATGGATTCAGGGGTTGAGTGATACCTCTTTTGAAAGACAGATTCCTTCTTTCAATACTACATAATTTTTAAAATTATATGCAGCGGATATCGGAAAATGTTGTTTAAATAATTCAATCAATCAAAAATAAACTGTATTGACTGAAGATATTATCTTATTGACAAAGTCATTTATAAATATAAAAGTAAGAGTATAGAAAAGATGGGCTGAAATAAAAAACATGTTTTGGAGTTTCTGGGGTAATTTTGGTGTAAGCACTTGAATTATTCCATTTATGAGTTTTCAAATTGACTGCGGTTGTATAATGTATGACCGTGAGTCGTTGCTGAGACTTGTCAGTCAGTTGTTGCTGAGACTTGTCAGTCAGTTGTTGCTGAGACTTGTTGGTCAGTCGTTGCTGAGACTTGTCGGTCAGTCTTTGCTGAGACTTGTCGGTCAGTCATTGCGGAGACTTGTCAGTTTGTTGTTGCTGGGATTTCGAGACATTATTTTCGTCCTCGCATTCAGTTGTGAACCAATGTAACTGAACAGGCAGTAATTCACCAAAATCCATATTCTGTGTGGTATGGATTAATATGTGGTTTCTGACTCCTTTATATTTTATATAAAGCAAGTACTACTGTGTTTTTATTGATTTCTGTGTTATTGTGAGGTTTGCGAAAAATGTTTATAATAAAATCTTTCATTTCCATAAAAAATTAAATCAAACTCTAGTTCATTATTACATATCTATGGTTCTCTCATACTTTGTTAAACATTGGAAAAACAATTATTGGTAAAAATTATCCCTAGAAGGTAATGAATAGGTTATTTATTTATAGAGTTGTTCTTATTTTCATGATGCAGTGGTGGAGTAGAAGTGGAAAAGCCCTTCAAATTGAACAGGTATTTGACATTATTCGATTGGTAGAGTTGGTACTAATTTGGTTGTTAGATCTAGTATTGTTAGATTGATTTGTAACTAACACCAGGGGCTATGCTAACAATATCATCAACATTAAATGATAATGCTGGGTGTATCATTGTCATACTACTTGGTGCTATGAAAAGTTGACTATCTATCTTATAACCCTTTCAGTATTGTAGAAGTCACCCCTTCATGAATCGTAACATTTGAGCTGAATAGTATATGTAATAGAATTCATACCAAAAACTCATACCAAAAGTGTCACGTGTTAAAAAATTCATCACATATTTAACATATGGCCAATTACATTTCCAGACAAGTCACTTTACCCTTCGAGAGATTTGCATTCAGTAAAGTAAAATGTGTTTTGAAATATTTTCTATCTTTTCATTTATACTTCTCTTCTCTCGTAACTAATACCAAAAGTGACTCAGGTGGAAAAAAATTGATGAGAAATTCAAGGTCGTTAGATGTTCCTTCCAGGAGTTACTTCTGGTGTGAAATATTGAACAACGAATGTTTCAGATACATATTTTGCTAAACTTGAGATAATATTGATTCAATGTGTTTAATATGATTATTATAATTTTGTTTGATTTTTTGCTAACTTGAATTCTTGTTCTTATATTTTCTAACAGTTTGAGACTTCTTGGCTTCTATCATACTCTTTATGTGTCGAAACATGCCTTTTTTTTTTCAAATTCAACTCTCAACAATTAGTTCTTGAATTTCTGAGCTATCCTAGGTTGCTTGAATTTATTTTCATCTTATTGAATTTCTGTATTTCATAAAATTGTGATATGCAGCATTTATGGGAAAAAATCATATCTCATAAATAAAAAATGGCGATTCAACACCAAACCGCGCCGTTTTGACCGTAATAGGTCTCATTAATGGTGTACCAGTTATAAATGGTACGCATCAGTTGTATCATTGGTGATGGGACTATTGTGCTTTTGAGAAAAACGTGTATTGGAACAAGCTCAAAAATAAATCATCTTCAGGGCCTGATGAAGTTCCCGTATTCATTTTGAGAAGAATAATTGGCATTGTGATTGAGCCTTTAACATTTTTGGTTAATTTCCTTCTGATCTCAAAATTGGGAAAGTTATACCTGTATATAAAAAAATGCCCCGGAAACTTGGAAAAATATAGGCCTATAACAATATCCAGTAACTTCTCAAACGTTTTTGAATACTGTTAGGCACCTTCCCCTATGAAGATGGCATCTATTTGGTTTGCAGAGAACTCAAACCTGTTTTATCCAAGGCATCTTCATAGATAAATATGTCCATGCTTACTTTTACTCAGCATTGACTACTAAGCTTGACTGAGTATAACAATGTATTCGTGGTTAAGCCTAGCACCACTGATGGCAAGTTGAAACTGTGCTGTTTGGTGTTGTTTGTTTTTAGGCTCTTGTTTCATCTAATTCCATTACATTCAGAGCTACAGACTGCCGTGGGGAATCTCATTTATCTCATATAGCCATGTGAACTATTTCGTAGAAATTTCATACATGAGTACATTATCTCTATAATGTATCGTTTGGTATCAGTATCAACCTAATATTCTACTGTTTGAGTAATTCATTTTTAATTTATTGAACTTTCTTTGTTGTAAACTAGTATTAACCACTTCTAGCAAGAATTAATCAGATGAAAATCGTGTTTTCGAATACTACAATTCCAAAAAAACCTGCTCATTATGTGACATGCAGTGACCTCTTGATCATGTGATAGAAGACAGTGGTAGTATATCCTTTTATTCTAACTGATTAAATGAACTGTAATGATCCTACTAAAATAATAAGTGGGCTAAGACTTGTGAAAGTATCCATATGATAGAGAAAAGTCCCCAACCTTCTGTGATTTTCCAGATGATTAAGATTGCTGGTGATATTTTTCTGGAATTAATTTAGCAGCCTCAGAGTGTATCCTTATCGGCCTCCGTACATACAGTGCATTTCTTTTAATGCCCCCCTCCCCTTTGATTTTTTGAACGGGTCAACTCAAAAAATTGAAATTTGGGATAATGAAATTAATGCATGATTAATTACTTACTGGGCGCCATCTGGGAAGAAAATTAAATGGAAAGGGGGGTCTTGTGACACATCATTTTGAAGCTCCTGACGAATACTTCACAACCCTAGAATATGAAGTCAATATCTTCAACTATTACAAAATGGCGGAACTTTCAATAATTGCCATTCAACTACATAAT
Source organism: Leptinotarsa decemlineata (assembly GCF_025532065.1). Classification (NCBI taxonomy): domain Eukaryota; kingdom Metazoa; phylum Arthropoda; class Insecta; order Coleoptera; family Chrysomelidae; genus Leptinotarsa; species Leptinotarsa decemlineata. The sequence continues at coordinate 5,022,870 of NW_027412578.1, forward strand.
ATGAGGTAATAAGGTTGAGGTTAGTTCAGAAGATGCTCGAAATGGTTACCTTGAACTTGTTGACATATGAACAGTCTATCCGATATTTCACGCCGAACATTTTCGAACACAGTAACGTCAATATATCTCTACAAATATTTATTATTCTCTGCCGTATATCCAATATTGAAAGCAGGTTCAGTTTCATACATCTTTTGCTTCAAATAGCTCCATAAAAAAAGTCCAAAGATGTCAAATCTGGTGAGCGGGCTGGCCATTCTGTAGGACCTCGACGGCCAATCCAACGACCGGGAAAAGTAGTATCCAAATGAATTGATGGATGTAGCCGTTACTACGTGGTAGGAGATCATGATGAAAAGAGAAATGAAAATTTCTATGTGTTTTACCACTTCTATTTGTAACTAACGTTACTGCAGTTTCATCCTATATGGACATTTTCAAACTTGAACAAGCTTGAAAATGTCCATATAGGACCAAACTGCAGTAACGTTAGTTACAAATAGAAGTGGTTAAGAACATAGAAATTTTCATTTCTCTTTTCATCAGTATCTAAATGGTGTCTTACTTGTCTGGAGTAATGTGGTGGTGCTCCATCATGTTGGAATACAATATCCATATCGAATTTATTATGATTCGCTTCGACGATTTCAGTGATGAGAGGGTCAACAGTAGTTTCCAGCATATTCAAATATAGTTCCCCTGTTAAAAATTTTGATCAATAAATAGAGGCCCTACAATATGGTTTCCCAATATTCCTGCCGAAACGTTAATTGGGTATGTGTTTCCCGGAAAACGTGAGGGTTGGTGTCACTCCAATAACGGCAATTTTGCCTGTGAACATTGCCGTTTAAAAAAATTTACATTCGTCACTAAAACAAATAATGTGGAGATAGGTAGGATGCCTTGGAATGGTTTCTGTTTTCCGATCAGGGTCATCTTCAGTTAATTGGTGTACCATTTCAATTTTGTATGGATGATACCTATTCCTCTTTAAAAGTATCAGCACAGTAGAAGAAGACACCTCACAAACATTCACGATGGAATAAGTAGACTGTTCAGGATTTACTACCATCTCACCAATTATTTGCACTTGCTGTTCTTCCGGAATGGACGGATGACATGAGGGCTTTTTGTTATGTAGGTACACTACTGGTAGTTGTGAATTTGGATACAATTTCCCTCAAATGTTTTCTACAGATAGGACGATTCGGAAAACGTTCATTGAAAATTCTTCCGGTCTCGTGAAAGTTACGCGTTGTACCGTAAATAAAAATCGCTTCAATTTTTTCTTCCACAGCGAGAATTGACCATTTTAGAGATTGTTGACGTGGTATCTTTCTGCTAGTAAAACCGAAAACTAAATGAGAATATTGTAACAATTATGTTCATTGTAGTACTGACATTTTTTGTCGTTTTTGTATAAAAAACTTACTTAACAAACCTTATCGGGTTTTTGGAATTGCTATATGGCAGATAAAAAGGAATATTTCTAGAAATATTGATATTAATGTGTTTGTCTTAAGGAAATTATTAAATGTTCCGCCATTTTGTCGTGGGTGAAGATATTGACTTCATATTCCAGGGTTGTGTAGTATTCGTCAGGAGCTTCAAAATGGTGTGTCACAAGACCTCCTTTTCCATTTAATTTTTTTTCCAGATGGCGCCCAGTCGCTATCTTGAAAGTTTCATCTGTCAATTTCACTTCAAAATAAAGTATTTTTGCGTTAATTTCATTATCCCAAATTTCAATTTTTGAGTTTACCCGTTTAAAAAATAAAAGGGGGGTACCTTGAAGAAATGCACTGTATCTGCAATATTTAAAAAAAGGTTTTTTCGTTACTGATGAATCATAATTTTCTCGTGGTATCATATTTGAGTATACATGTATTATTATGTGTGATACTGATCTCTGATATAGATTTAAATTCATTCTTTGATATGAATAAGCGCAAAAAACAAATTGAATTATATTCAGTCTTCATCTGATCCTAGTTCAAACTTCATTGCTTTTAAACTTTTTGATTCCTCAACTTTCAAAGATATATCTTATCTTTTGGGCTTTCCAGACCTCTATTGCGTCAATTGAGAGACAATAAAAATAGCTGCTAGCTATTTCATGATATAAAATTGAGAAATAATTGTGCGCCGGTCAGAATCACATTACTCTTCCAGTAGTGAAAACATGATTTTCATCAGATGATATTTCCTGTTTTTGCTATTACATTTTTAAAAAAACAAAGAATTCACAGAATTTTCAAACCTTATTATTAAATTTGATGCAATACAGATCAGAAGCGATGAAAAATCAGCAGGCAGCACTAGCTTCGAGCAAATACGACCTTTCAAAATGGAAATACTCTGAGCTGCGAGATACGATCAATACGTCATGCGACATCGAGCTTTTGGAAGCCTGCCGTCACGAGTTCCATCGTCGCCTCAAGGTTTACCACGCTTGGAAGGCGAAGAACCGCAAGCGTACCGTGATGGACGAAAACGAACGCGCTCCCAGATCCGTCATGGAATCGGCATCTAGGACTACTAAGATGACGCAAAAGACCGTGCTGGATAACAACAGCCAACGCTATTTTCGTATTCCGTTTCAGCGACCAGGGGGCGATCCAAATAGGAGGGGTTGGTGGTACGCACATTTCGATGGGCAGTATGTGGCAAGACAGATGGAACTGCATCCTGACAAGCCTCCAATTTTGTTGGTAGCCGGTAAGAATTTTTTGTTTGATCCGGGTTTTTACCACCACTTGTAAAAAGATTCAGATAATTGGGTGTCATCCAAATTCAGATTAGTCAAGGAGTTTTAAGATATATATTATTACAATCTCTATAGTCATTATAAAATACGAGAGAAAAGTTACTTTTGGCAACTTATGAAAATTAATTTTTTTAGAACATATCACTTCTGAAGTTCAAAATGTGATAATGACATTCAGTAGAAATTTTCTTTAATTTTAAACAAGTCTCACCAAATATAAAAGATGTGAGAATTGAGAAAGTATGATGAAAGAGAGGGCGTGTTGAAAGAAAGGGAATGATAAAAGAAATGCACAAAGAGGGAGCACAGTGAAATTGAAAATAATGAAATAGATAAACCACAATGAAAAGAGGTGAGACAGCGAATATGAGAGGAAGACAAAACAAATAAGACTGAGAGCGGAAAGAGAGAAGTGAATGTGAGAGAGATGAAAGATGAGAATTACAGGTACAGGGTAATGGGAAGAAGATAGAGAAAAACTGAGATAAAACAGATAAATAGGAGATAAGAGAGCCAAAGTGAAAAATACGAGTGAAAAGGAGACAGAGAGATGGAAAAACAAGAACGAGACAGATGATGAGAGGTACAAACAAAGAGATTAGATAGAATAAGCAATATACAAGATGAGAAAGGTATGAGAAAATGGAGTTGAAGAGGGAAAGGAAGATGAAAGATTGAACAGGGATGGGAGAGAGATAATAAAAGGCAATGGGATTTAGTGGGAAAGATGAGTAGATATACGGAGAGCGAAGGAGGAGAGAGATGGGATATAGAGATAGGGACTAGACACAGTGGGAGAGTTAGGTGAAATAGAGGGAGTGAGTAAAAAAGAGACAAGTGTGTGACGTAAGAGAGAAGGAGGTTAAGATGAGAAACCAGCAGGGAAGTAGGTGTGAGTGAACATAACAAAAATGAGTCAGCAGTTGATTGTATGTGATTTTACAAATAATAAATAACCAAACTTAAATTTTATGAAAATGCAGGTTAACACATTGTAATGAATTGTTACATGATTATTGATACATATTCAATCTAGATTATTTATCGTTGTTGGTATGATTCAAGAGAAAAAGCATGATATAGTGAACATGATTGAGACTAAAATGTCTCATGATTTTATCTTTTGGTTACTCTCGTATAACACACTTAACGTCTCTTTCTTCTTTCACATCTTCATTTTACTTTATTTTGCTCATCTTTCTCCTCTCTTACTTTCTTTTCTTCCGTACTTCTATCTTCTCGGTTTTCATCTTTCAAAATTGTTCTCATCATCACTTTCTCTTCAGTCTCTCTCCCTATTATACAGATTTCCTCTTTCATTGTCCTGTTTCACTTCTCTCATTCTTCCCTTTCTTCCTCTTCCACCCCTTTTTTATCATTTCTGTTTTCTTTTTGATGCTTTCTTCCTTTTATTTTTTATATGTTCTCTTTTCAGCTATCTCCTTCTTCAATCATCCTTCCTTTTATTCACTATCTCCTCATCTCCCATTGTCATCAATAAATTTCTGAGAAAAATTTATGTTTATACATTGATTTGCTTTCAGGAAAAGACGATATGCAAATGTGTGAGCTGTCCTTGGAAGAAACGGGACTGACTAGAAAACGCGGTGCAGAGATTCTAGAAAATGAATTCAATCGAGAATGGGAAAGAAATGCCGGGGCAGCATATGTTCGTCCAGCTGACAGAAAATGAGCTTTCTGTTTTGCTTTAAAAAAATTATTAAGTATTATTCAATTCGCTTTTATTAAAAAATCAACAGTATTTATTACAGGGATTTTTCTGTGCTTCTATAAACAGAAGTTATGTTTGGAATTGATTACAATGCAATATTAAAACCTTTTGTCAAATTTGTGTTTTTGTTTGAAGTTGTTTTAATCTTTGTTCAGTTGCCTGACAAACCTGTTCAATGAGCTGAATTCTAAATTTCATTTGACCTTTAACGTTGGAAAATACACTAGGAAAGCAAGTAATAACCACTACTTTTAGAATATTTTGCATATCAAGAGAGAAACCAGTGTATGAAAAAATATTTTATTAACATAGAAATGGTATTAACATACAAGTTGAAAAGCAAAATCAATTTCGAAAATTCACCATAAATTAATGTTGTTGAACGTTTCGTCTTAGGACAAGCTGGAACTGCTGTATGCACTGCTGCTATCTTCACAATGATTGGTTGAACTCGTTTGTTTAGTGTCCAGGTATTCTTCATCTAAAAAAGTGAAATTTACATTTCGACAAGTGCATATACAGGATCTTGTAATATCTGTTATAACAATGGATGAAGATTTCATTTTTGAGATTATATAAGACTATTATTTATATTTCAGATCATGGGAAAATAAAAAGACCTACGTCCTAAAATACGAGCCTGAACTGAACATTATATAATTTTTCAATATAAATGTTGAGGTGACTGCTTGTCAATTTTCTTTTGAAAACAATTGATAAAAAATTCAAGTTTTTCGGATGAAGGATTCAGTTGTCCATTTCATATAAGAATATACAAGACTAGATTATTCTTATTTTAGATCCCGGTAAAACCAAAAATGAAAAAACCAACTACCTGTAAATACAAGGCTAGGCAAAAAAGGAAGACCCTTGTAACACCACTACTTTAAGAAGACTGCTGGTCGATTTTCATATAGCTTAAGTTTAGTTAGTCTGTGTTTGAGAGTCATTGAAAATGAAAAAATTTTGCATTGTTATAAAAATGAATGAATTCGAATATTCAGCAATCATTGAATTTTTGTTTGTGACAAAGAAAAAGAACGGAGATATCAGTGTCGAATTAAAGTACATGCTCCTTCAATATCAACAATAAAGTGCCGTTTAAATCCATAGAATGATATTTTCAGCCTCCTATTAGTAAAGACATCCACAGGGTATGCTCTTTGGGTTATGGTTATAGTATCAGGTCGTTTCAAAAGTTTTGTCCGTTTTTATTGCTCTACTTCAAACTGTAATATCAAGAAAACTCATTAAATTTAATTGAAATATGCTCTCTCGCCAATATAGACAAGTTAATTAATTTCGTCAGTATGAGAATTGTGTGCTCGGGATTCGATGACGTCGACGAAGGCCGTTTCGCCTGGTCCTGATTGGTAAAAGTTCTTCCGGAGAGAAAGTTTTTGAAGTGCTTGAAAAGATGGTAGTTGGTTAGTGAGTATGGTGGGTCAGGCAAAACTTTGACATCCAATTCGTTTAATTTTCGGACCGTGATTTGTGTAACGTGCGGACGAGCGTTGTCATGGGGCAGGATCGAAACTCTATTGTTGACCAGTGCCGGCTGCTGCTGACGCAATTTTCCGTACATTTCGTCGATTTGCTCACGATAAGACTCTACTGTTTGGCCCGGTTGCAGAAAATTATAGCATGTTTTTTTGGAAGATTTTTTGCCTTTGAGAAGTGCCTGGGTGGGTCCACTTTACATTGCACGAGACGATCAATGTACAGAGTACAACATTCTCTATCGATCAATATATACCATGAACAGTAGAATATATAACAATTGAGCTATGCAGCTACAAAAACACATGACATTGAAACTGACAAAACTTTTGAAACAACAACCTAATATTTCCACTAATTTTCAAGAAATAATAAATACAGGTTATCATAAATATTCAACCTGAATCCAACTGCTCTGCAGATAACACTTTACATTCTTGGCTCAAGTATGATTCAAGTCTGTTTTCAGCTGCTGAAAGTAACCCCACGAATGGCGGTGAAGGATTCATTGGCCTGGAGAGGTACTCTGGATGGTACTGAACACCTATATAGTATGGATGATCCTCTAACTCAAAAATTTCCATTCTTTTTTGGTCACTATCAACACCTGTGGAATATTTGTATAAAACATGTGAAATGTATAGAGGTGTGATTTCCTACCTACGAAGTACATCCCATTCTTTTCATACTCTTCAACATAATCAGGATTGACTTCGAATCTGTGTCTGTACCGCTCATAGATATTTCTTTTGTCTCCATACAAGCGTCCTAGGGAATAGATATATTATTTCAGGAAGGGATTACAACTATAGATGTCTCACTTATTTTGCTGCCTTCTGTACTATCTTTGAAGACTGTTAAACGTCTTCCTAACCTCATTGTACCTCCCATCTGCCCATTATTATGTTCTGACATTTCTATAATTACGGGATGGTTACTTGTTTTACACAGTTCAGTCGAATTGGCTTCAGTCAAACCCAATACGTTCCTGCCGAATTCGATGACGGCAACCTGGAAGCCTAAGCAGATACCCAAAAAAGGTGTTTTGCTTTCTCGACACCATTTGCAGGCGTCTATTTTGCCGCTCACGCCTCGTATTCCAAAACCTCCAGGAACTACAACACAGCTAGAAGAGAAATTTTGGTGTATAAAATCTACCAACTAGTGAGAAATTTCAGGGAACAAATAGATCTTTATAAGAGAATGGGGTACCAGTTCTACCTTTTATTACTGATGGTACCATGGATGGTACCGAGGATTTTTGTGGCTCATCTATTCAGACTAGACCAAATAATTACAGTTATTTAATGAAAACGATTACGTCCTTTTGTTTGGTGGGTGATGAAAATAAGAGAGAAACTCTGTCTCCGGATCAGAGATCTCCAAACGGAGAGAGTCAACAGAGTGGAGGTCTCAGTTGGGCAACTTCAGAGTTTCAACACTGAAGTTGCAAAAGCGGACCTATGGGATTATTGAAAATTAATGAAGGGACGTACAAGGAAAAGAAGCAGGAGCGATAAGGATTCTTTGAGTTATAATAACTTATAATAACCTCAATACATGTCGGAAAGAGTTCACATTGAATTCACATTCTTCTTTGGACTTTCTTTGATTTCATTTCATGTTTTGTCGAGTAGTTAAGTACTAACACGAATAACCATATTAAAGGGAATTAAACGGGATTAGAATAAGTTCAGACCTGAGAGAATACACCGCTCTCGTCTTCATTGTATTTACACGAGTTTTGTCCTTGCTAGAGTCAAAAACTGGTAGAGTGACATCGGTATGGTAAGGCAGAGATTATATATTATAATTTGTACTAAGTAGGTTATTACTATGATTCTTAGGCTGATAAATATTTGAGAAACTCAGTCGTTATTGTTTTAATAACCGAATTAGAGGCGTGCTACCTAGGTCATTACCTTTAACTCTTCAATTTGGGAAAATAAGTTCCTTTCAAAGTAAGAGAAAATATACCAAAACAATGGAGCTAAATGAAAACAGGAAAATAGTTGCCGAAGAAGCAAAAATTCATATTAGGGGAAGTGAGAACAAAACAAAGGAGTTACCAGGTGACCAGATTTCTGAAGACCTGCCTTTAGCTTCAGGCACGAATTTCAGAGATTTTTTGAACAAAACTAGGGAAGTATAGAGTTGGAGGGGTCCTGCAATTCATATAAACCAATGTAGTTTTTCTTTTAATCTTGAACCACTGCTCAGAAGAGTAGTTTGACCAAAATACCCATTGTTATTTGGGTAATTTATATATATTTATAAATAGTACTCTTGGGCGCTGATTGAAGAAAGCAACTCAATGCTGAAAAATTCCATTGCAAGGCCACTAGTTTCAGTGGAGAAGAATCTAGGCCAGAGAAATTTTGTTGAGTCTTCCTATTGAGTGAGTAGAGTCTTTTGACAGTTCAGTAACAACTTGGAAATTGTTCTGTAAGAGCCACAGGCTTTCATAGTTTTGTTGGTTAATGTCAGCTTATATATGTTAATATCTACACACAAATCAATGGTGTAGACTTCTGCCTGTAATGCGGTCGCTTTGGACTCTAAGCAGGTGCTCATCGCTGAAAAATGTATCTGCCCTTAGAATTTCCTCCTCCCAAAGGAACTAGTTCTCTCCACCTAGGAGAGGAGGTACGTCCAGAAGAATTTCTATGTCATCTGACAATGTGGTGCACCAGAGATAGCCAGGAAAGCATGTCTCTAAACACAAGAGATTGTCACCAGAGCTGTAAAGCAATTGTTACGTATATGATCATTGATCTGACAATCATTACATATATCCAATGGATTTGTTTAGGTCCCAAGCCTCTAAGATTTTCCACAGAGTTACCGACATATCTGGCTTTGCGAAGATGAGTTTTTTATCGAGTATAATTCCTACATATTTCTCATTTACTGCAAATATCACTGATAATGATCCAACTCGACGGGGCAACAATGTCAGTACAACACACAAACAATCTGGTTTTGAAAATAATGGACTGACAATGGAGAAATGGAAACAAAAGTCCCCAATGGTCGTGCCTGAGGATTTTTTGTCTATAAAACTTGGGTAAAAAAAGTGAGAAAGGTTTTAGACTAGGTAAATTGTCCTGAAGACATGATGAAATGGTTCAAAATGTTGTGACCATGCTCCAACAATAAATGCCTGAAGATAGATACTGTGAATAGCTGAAACAATACTTCACTAATGATCTTTTACAGGAAGTGTAGACACATTGGGAGCAGCACATTTCGTGAAAAATACATGGTGGCCAATCGCAAAATAAAATCATCAAGTCGAGCTTTTTGGAAAAAAAAGAAGAAAAATGAGCATCACAGCAAACAAAAAATGAGCATTACAGTGAATTCTGATTGGGATGTGAACGAAACGTAATCAAATATTTGAATTGAAAGTGGTATATTTTTAGGAGAGAATAATTTTTGGTAAAGTAAGGTTTTGACTTTCTACTTCTAGATCTTTATTAAAAAAATGTATTTGGTGCAGAAGACCCGATAAGGCGAGTGTTTTAAGCCGAAACATCAGATGTCCACCAGTAAGGGTGACAGTGTTCCATATAAGTGAAATTTTACCTCTTTCATTAAGAATATTGTGTAGCAATCCTGTGAATGATGTCTGATTCAATTCCATAACGAATGTTTGAAATACAAACTGAATAGACATAAGTGTTTTTCCAAAGTATCTTTCATTCGTGTAATTTAATTTTTATTTGAAAGTAGCTGTTTCAAGAGAGTTTTTCTTCCAATTTGTGTCTGCTACGTTACTCATTTGCGTGATCTACACATGTGGAGTTAATTTTTTGAAAGTGACTGCTTTTTTCCTTTCTTTGAATGAGCCCCACATTTTTTGTATAAAGATGGAGAAGTAGAAAGCCTAAACCTTTCTTTCCCAATAATCAAATAATCATAATGATATTATCATAGCCCTAGTCTGAACGATCGATTTTCACTTGCTATCATCCAACCCGTGTTAGGAATCACATGTTTAAAGGTAAGATCTCGTTAATTCTTAGCTCGCACAAGTTTCAAATTCTGAGGGTTGTCGTTGTTAAACAGATTTAAATAAAAAATAATATTATCTGGCTCTAATTTATAACCCATTTGCAAAGTATACCCACATTTGGTAGATATTTGATTTACGATTTTGTATCTGCTCTAGAAGTCACTTTGGATATTTTGTAAAATGAGCAGTGTTTCTATACTTTCAATGAAATCATACTACACGTCTACTGGATTTTTATCGCTTTCAACAATTATTATCCTTGTCTGGGAGAGACCATTGACATCTGCCAGGGCAGCCACATTCTATTATTACAAATTTCTGGTTTGGTTAAAAAACAACCCACCTACATCAACTATACTTACTCTGAAATACTCAAGTTGTACCATGCATTATGATACATTGCTGGTTCCATCAGTCGCATATGTTGTTCCAAGTTCGATGAGTCGATGAATTTAACATTAACCCTACATCCAACCTCATTTCCTGCGTGAGTCAAAGCTTTCAAAATGGATGTATAGGCATCTTCCAGTTTTGTATACTTCCCAACGATAGCCACTGTTGTTTCATACTTCGGTTGAGTCATGATTTTTCCGAGATCTATCCACGGTTTCATATATTTCTCTATCGGTAGTAAGGGAAATATTCCTAGTTCTAATCGCTCAATCAGATACTTGGCTATTCCGTATTTTTCCATGTGAACGGGCACTTCGTAAATCGACTCCAAATCGGGAACACAAATAACCTGGAAATTCAGCTTTCTAAATCTTGATGTAAGACATATTCATAAGCAATTCCAAATAACTTCGTTTCCAAAAGACAATCATTTCAGCGCAGGGCGTTCGCATAAATTTGTATTAAATATATTTCTGCGATGAAATTAGCCGGTACTTGATGAAAATCCCCAATTTTACATTAAATAAGAGTATTCACTACAACTATACGAGAATCAAAAACCAGTTACATGTATCCATTGCGAAATTACAAGTGGCTTATTCTATGTCAGACTACATTGGTCCAAAAATTTACAATAATCTTCCAGAGTTTGTGGAGGGGGCGGATTCAAAGCCACTATATAACTTTAAACAAACAATGAAAGCATATCTGTTAGACTAGCAGAATGTTTTAATAATTATAAGGTTTGTTCTTCTACTTTTACTATGGGCTCATTTAATTTTTATAATTAACCTTTAGTAACTTATGTTGAATATTACTGGAGTTTTATCCCAACACTAAAGATCAAACTGTTTAATATTCATCTTGAAGATGATCACTTGGTAATCGAAACACGTGTCGAGGTGTTAAAATAACGGTTTAATGTTGGGAAAAAACTCCGGTAATAGTCATTACTACACCAAAGGTTCCAAACAGTGCATCACAAATAAGTAATTGATAGAGAGGCATCAAGATTTTTTCAACGGTCAATTTTTTATATATTTTGCCTAACTAAAATTGGTAGTATTATTTTGAACTGCCAAAAGAAACTTATATTCTGCACGAGAGAGTTCAAACCCTAGCCTTTGTTAACTCGTGTAAATTTTCTCTAATGGTCATGCATAAAAAATAATTGGGATAAAATTGATTTTAAACGATAATATGATAATAATAACTGCCGTGGAAAAGTTGTTAAAAAGAGTTGTTTATGAACAATTGATCCAGTATGTAAATGATAATGATATTTTGTATCTTATTTGACTGGTAAATGTGGATTAACGAAAACAAATCAATTGGAGCCATATTCTTAGATTTGCGACGCGCCTTCAAGGCAGTTGATAGAAAGATATTAGTTTGAAGGTGATTGACAATGTTTCATGATGAATTTCACTAGTTGGGACTTCCATTGTCTACTATATAAAATGATTTGAAATCCCTGAAACAACTAAAAAAGAAGAATTGAAAATGAATAGCTGAAAATAACAATTATATTAACCAAAATAAACCTGAAATGAAATAATAGTGAAATAAAATACAAGTAAAAATAGAACAATTGAATAAATAAAGATGAAGAAATGAAAAAAGAAAATAAAAATGATAATAAAAAGTGGAGAGATTCCAAGTCACGTTAGTTCACGACGTTCCGATTGTTAGTATCTACAATCGTCTTCGGGTGATGACTGGACTGATTCCTCCGAGAGATGACTATTTATAGGTCATTCAAGTACTTTCACTTATCCCCGCTTTCCATTTTCCGCTTCACTGGTTCCGTGGGAGATGACCGTTTTGGCGGGAGTTGGCCATTTTTCGCTTGATGATGGGTTTCCATATGTTGCGTATGTCTACGCTGGCTTGGCTGAATACGTTGTTGGACAACATGTATGCGGCTTCCTTGAATTTTCTCCTAAACCAATGTTCCTCTCTGTGCAAGATCTCAGCTTGGGACCACTCGATGTTGTGTTGATGGGTCCAAACATGGTCTGCTATTTCTGATTTGCTGGTTTCCCCTCGCTGTGTGTGTTTCTTTGTGTGTGCTGTGTGCTCGGCAATGCGAACATTCAATGGCCTCTTAGTTTCACCAATATAGGATTTTCCGCACTCACAGGGTATCCGATGAATGCAATTCTTGAAATCGCAGTCCGCGTTTGGTGGCCTGGTTTTCGTGAGGCTGCTACGGATAGTGTTACCGGATCTGAAGCAGGTTCTGATGTTGTACTTGGAACCAATTCTTCTTATCCTCTCCGATAATCCTCTGATGTAGGGAAGTGCAAGCACTGGTTGTGACGGCTTCTCTTCCTTGCGAGGCTCCTGCTGTCTTCTAGCCAAAGTCTTTTCTACCATCGCTTTGGAGTAGCCATTCCGTTGAAGATCATTTTTGATGATGTCTAGTTCCTTCTCGAGACCTTCCTTCGTATTACAAAGCCCAAAAGCACGGTCTAATAGAGTCTTGATGATTCCTCTTTTAGTCGATTGATGGTGGTTGGATTCGTGGTTCAGATACTGTCCCGTATGAGTGGGTTTTCGGTATACAGATGTTTCCCACTTAGTGTCGGTCCTCTTCACCAAAACGTCTAAGAATGGCAATTCGTTGTGGATTTCCTTCTCCATTGTGAAATTGATGAAAGGTCTCACGCTGTTGATGTGTTTCAGGAAGGCATCTAGTTTCAGCTATTCATTTTCAATTCTTCTTTTTTAGTTGTTTCAGGAATTTCAAATCATTTTATATACTGGACAATGGAAGTCCGAACTAGTGAAATTCAGAAATATATTACTTTTAAAACTACAATACTATGGAATAACCGGCACAGTACTGAAATGGTTCAGAAACTATTTGAGTGATAGAAAACGATTAACAAAGGTCAATAATTCCGAAATTATTAATGATAATGAAGTGCCACAGGGTAGTACACTTGGACCCTTACTCTTCCTTCTGTATCTAAACTAACTTGTTTCCGAGATCTCTGAGTGCAAAATTAGTTTGTTTGCAGATGACACCTCAATATACTACTGTCCTTATAACGTTAATGAGCTGGTCGATAATCTAAATAGTGAGCTGTGCAGAATTAGTCTATGGTGTAATCTCAACACTCTTAAACTGAATAGTGAAAAGACGAAATTTCTCTTACTGAGTAATAAAACAGGTTATGACGAAATCAAAAATAGAGGAATTAGTATAAAGATTGCTAATGAGGATTTCTGAAGTGTAACAGTGGTGAAGTATTTGGGAGTATTGATTGACCAAAAACTAACATTCAAAGAACATGTATTGAAAGTGATAAAAACTATCACCAATAAGGTAAATTTTCTGGTGAGAGTATCGCCTAGCCTATCTAGATTATCAAAAATTACAATTTATACATTACATATACATATACATTAGTTTTAACACTTACTTTCTGTTCTTCAATACTATTTACGGGTTCAAAAGTAACAAAATTGAGCCATGAGGATCATACTAGGTGAACCAAGAGACACGCCAATAATCAACATGTTGAGATAATTGAAATGGATGTCATTAAAAGACTATGTGTACTATCAAACAATGGTACTGATATATAAGATGCATCACCATCTATCTCCGAACTACTTGAGCAGAAAAATAACAAATAATAACATATAACAATAACAGCATAATTATAATACCAGAATCAACCGAACCAAAAATTAAGAGGTGCACTGAAAAATCTATTTATCATGCAAGAATGTTGGCATTCAGTAATTTAGATCATGGTATCAAAGATAGTAATTCGATAAGTCAATTTAAGGGAAGGCTGAAAATGCATATAATGGGCGAGTGATTTTGATTTATTGTTATTTCTTGAGTTCAATAACTTCATTACTATTCCAAGGTTTTAAAGTGTTGTGTTTGTTGCATTGTATCTGTATCAATACTTTTCTCTTACCATTGTTGCCCATCTATGTGTAGATATTTCATAAGAGTGGTTGAAGTTTATTATTTGTGATTGTATATATTTGTAATTCATTGTTTGAATATTTTGACATTAGCCTAACGATAGTTAGGATCGAACATATTGTATATTAGCTTATACTAAATAAAGGAATTAATAATAATAATAATTGAAAAGAATATATGGTATGTAAAAGAAATTGTACAAAAACTGAAACACCTTTCAAGTACCTGAGCAGAAGCAACATTGCAAAAGTTGGATATCTTTTGTTTGGTGCTATTTCTTATCGGTTTCTCCGATCTGCAAATTATTATATCCGGGTTTAGTCCCAAACGTCTCAATTCTTGTATCGACGCCTGAGTTGGTTTTGTTTTGTGGTCCCCGGTAGTCTTCGGTTGGAGAACAGGTGAAACGTGGGTTACACAAAAATTCTCTCTTTTGATTCGATACTGAAATTGCCTGAAGGCCTCGAGAAATGCTACGCTCTCAATATCGCTTACAGTTCCACCCAGCTCGATGATACACACTTCAGGAGTTTTGCCAGTATCAGAAACTGGCTTTTCAGCAACTCTTTCAACCCATTCTTGAATGGCATCGGTTATGTGTGGTACGACTGAAAATGAAAATATGAAAAAACAAAAAAAATCGACAAACTCATTTGTATAAAAAAATTATTGATTCGAAATGGTTACCGAAACATTTATCTCCCGCAATGTATCTACAAAGTAGGTTCCAGTAAGTAAATGTCTTCCGAAAAACAACTACCCCTCGAGCTAATATCACGATGAACAATGAATTATTTAAGGAAGATACTTCACTGGGATAAGTCTTGCAGATGTTTATCGTTTATTGAGCAGCAGGAATAGGCTGAAATCAATCGTGTAGATCACCTACAAACCGGTTTCGAGTGCAGGAGAAATCCGACTCAAACACAATGGTCCGGGACTCGAGGAAAAATATTTTAAACTACATCTCGTGAAAAAAGCACCAAATGGGGAAGAAACATCCCATGTACCAATACTCTAACAGAAATTAAAATTAGCCTGAATGGAATCTGTGTAGGCACAGATATATGTACTCGATAGTCTTCAGATTAATTTAGAAATTCATTTGTGTTTTATTGTGGAGTTGGTATCAGGATCTATAAGCTTATACAATAATAACGAATATAAACAATGAATTTGACAGCTGTAATGATATCGGAAGCTTTGAAAGAAAGCATGTGATAAGGGATAGCGTCATACGTTATCACGAGAGTAGTGAATAAGCGGAGAGGGTACATGACGAGAATGCATGCTTTGTGATGTGACATACACCCAGAGCATGCTGCCTGCTCCACACAAAACTTGACGGAATATATTATATCTCCAGCCCGCTAATTAAGTGATAGAAGTGAAGTTCTACCATCTGACAAAATGACTACGCCGTGTCAATCGCGGAATTCCGATCTAGCAGTTGGAAAGATTGAACAGGATACACAACTCGAGAGTTAAGTTGAAGTTGACGGGTCGTATCCAATGCGTGATGGATTATAAGATGGCCAATGGGCCTTTTTGCATCGAACAGCCGCTAAACTGAGCCGTATCCATCACACTTAGGACTCTTTCATACGGGAAGCTCCGCGTCTCTCGCTCCCGAAAGAGAGGAAGGCTCTTGGCGCTAAAATGCAACGAGTCCAATGAAGCTTTCAGACGAAGAGCGGGAGCTGCACCTCGAGCACGAGAGCCATTCTTGATCGTTGATGTTTCTGTCGTCCAGGTTTGTGTCGAAGCTAGAGGAGGTATATGGTAACAGCTCGACTGAGCTCAAGGAGCTCCATGGGTGGTAGGTAGGAGTGATGAACGCTCCCGTATATAATCGAGAGACGTGAAGCTCCCAGTGTGAGACGTCTCTACCAGGAGTGATAAATGCTCCCCGTGTGAAAGAGTCTTTACCAGGAACTAAAAAGGCTTCCGGTGTGAATGGGTTACCGTACCTATTTAAAGCAAAATACGTAATATACAAAAATCGTGTATTGCCAAAAATTATACGTATAAAACTGACCATTAAAAAAACAAAAACAAAGAAAAAGGGTTGTCTTTGAGTTATTTGATATAAATTATTTTTAATTTTTTATTTTTAAACATAAAATTTAATAAAGCTGAAGGAGACTTGCAATTTTGAAACATTTGAAGGTCGCTGTACATTACGATTAATTCATTTTTCAGTTGAATAACATCGAAAAATGGATTCTGAGCTATTAAGTCGTTGTAAAGTTTTTTGGGAAAATCTTTGGTATAAGACGAAAATTTTTCAAACAACAACAAATCAACGCTACTGTCAAATAGTAATCATGGCCTGCTTACCAAATACCGAATGGAAATACCATTCTGAAGGGACATTTTCACAAATAAATGTGCAGTAATTTCAGAGCATTCAAACAAAGACAAATTGATTGATGTCTTTGATTTTATCCTAAACAGTGACGATTTTAAAACCGACGACCAAAGTCTTAGGGAAGCGAGAGGTTTCAAATATATTTTTAATGATCAGAAGTTTTGTTTCTTGTTAGAAATATTTAAATTAATATTTGAACATACCGATGTTGTTTTTTCTATTCTTCAAAATAAATCAACAGATATTAATTACTCAAAACAACGGTTAAACAATTCAACAGAAATTTTGATGAATTTTAGAAATAACGATACATTTTTTAATAATATTTTCGAATCAATTGATTTAACTCTCGAACCGCCGACGCCGACAAAAAGAAAAATCAATTTAGACTTACCCGATTTGAAACAAAATTATAAATAGATTTATAATGAAATATTGGACACCTTTCTAATGCAAATCAAAGTTAGATTTGAATATTTACTTTAATTAAACTACTTTGATTTGTTGTTGTTTGAAAAATTTTCGTCTTATACCAATCATGACTTCTAAAAATGCCGATATCTTTTAGTTAAGAAGTACTATGACATCGAAATTTGGTTTGGAGTTAGGTGATACTTGGACACTTCCCACACGTCAGCCTAATCTCCGTTACTTCAATACAGGGTGGTAAAAAAATACAGTTTTTCGTTTGCTTGAAAAAGTTGCTGAAATTTGATTATTTTAAATGGAACACCCTGTATATTATTGAAAATTCGGGAAGCTGCTGAAATTTGCTTTCTTTCTATGTATATCATACCTATACCTAACTAGTCAAGTTTCGGACTTATGAACATTTATTTGTGAAAATGTCCCTTCAGAATGGTATTTCCATTCGGTATTTGGTAAGCAGGCCATGATTACTATTTGACAGTAGCGTTGTGACATTCTCCTAATAATATCGACATTTTCGTCACTTCAGAAGTTGCAAATACCTTCAAAACGATGAAACAAAACTATTCAAACGAAGTTCTTATGAATTTGTTTACTATTTTTGGACAGTGTGACAAAATTATCAGCAGAACATTAGAACATGATTCTGATTCTATTGATAATGAATATAATTAGCATAAAACCTATTGGAAACGAGATATTGGCAAAAAACCTGCAAAAAGTCGTTTTTTTTTGACTTTTGACCCCAAATTTTTGAAGTTGCGGCCGTTGAAACATATGTGAATTTTGAGAATACTTTTATGATGCCAAACTACAAAGTTAAGACGAATTTACAGCTGGGTATGTCCACTTTCTTAGGCAAACCCCCTAAAATGACTGGACTAGTGTGGTATTTCAGGCGACAAAATAATTGGGCCGTTTTTCTTCGGTAATACCATTAATGCTGAACGACTATTGAACTTTTTTGATAATCAATTGTGGGAAATAATTGAAAATCTATCCTTCAATTTGCGACAAGAGATGTACTTTCGGGTAGACGGAGCTTCCGTTCATAATTCCTGGATGGTTCGAGAGTGGTTAAACGAACATTTTCCATAACGTTCGATAGGTAGAAATAGTCCATATGAATAATGGTCTCCTCGCTCTCCTAACTACAATGGAAATCGACGAGAACTTTGTGAGAGAACACGGCAAGCCTGCCGTGAAATAAGTATTCTAGAGAGTGGGCAATAATATCAGAAAAAGAATTGAAAAATGTATTAGAACGCTCAGCGGACCATTTGTATTTTCGTATCTTCTTAAGAAAGAAATTGAAAATTGGACTTGAATATGAAAATATATCTTTCCAATTTTGAAAATAAACCTTAGTGTAGGTTTGGCATATTACCTACGCAGAATAAAATTTAAATTATTGAAAACAAATGTAAGAATTCAAATAAAAGTAAATTGAGAATCGAAAATTATGCTCTAAAAATATTAATGTAGTTTCTACCGACACGTAGGAGAAACTTGGTGGAAACGAATGTATCCCACCAGATGTTTGTAATCTATTGAAAACAAGTTATCAAAACTATAACGAAATGGAAGTAATTGAAAACTTAAATAGCTTTATGTCATACCAATTTCTCATAGGAAAATAGGAAATATTTTTGAATGCTTTTTTGGGTTGCCTAGATGACATTTCTCTCAATACATTAGTTTTTACATAACTGAACCATTTTTGTTCCAGAAATTACTTGTGGTAAAATATTTTATTCAATTACATACCGTGCTAGGAATCGCACGTTGAAAGGTAAGACCTCCTTAGCTTGCACAGGTTTCGACTTCTGAGGTTGTTTTCTGTATGTTATTTTTGAGTTCCTCCAATAGCTTTGCTCATTTTTTCTAACTTTTTGTGCAACAGTTGAAAGATTAGCTACTACCAAGCAAAATAATGTATTCAATTTCACTTTTTTAGAATGAAAATACGATGTATAGAATACAGAAATCAGTCTACTTCAGTGAATAAATGATCATAAATCATTAATAATTTATTTGACTTCATATAAATTATTGTGAGTGGTATATTTTGTATTATTTTCAAACCTTAGTTACGTAATCTTTCGCAAACAAAAATTTTAAGTTTTTGGAAATGGTCAGAAATACTTTACACTAGGCTAACTGACATTATTTTCAAAATTTGAATTTTATCACATATGCTAACTGTACTATTGTATTGTAACACTCTGTAGACAAACATTTGCGCATCTCATAGTTCAATCATTATCAGACAATACACCATTTTTCTGGTTTAACAATTTCAGAATTTTCAATAAAGGATATTTCATTACCTACCTTGTACAGTTTTTCCCATGAAGTCACCGTGTCTTTCACGATCAATAACTTGTTGATATATCTTTCCTGTGGTGATATTGTTTTCTCTATGTAGGGTTACGTTCAAGAAGCGTTCGTAATTTCCTAAATCTAAATCAACTTCTCCTCCATCATCCAAGACGTAGACTTCACCTGAAGTTGAAACGTTCGTATGAGAATAAGAAAAAAGAAATTTCACTATTGATTTGATAAAAAACCCAAATTGATTAATATAGATTGTAGTACAAAAATTATAGTGGAATCGTAACGTCGTGAAGTAGCTAGGTTTTAAATACCTATTTTTTTACAATCAATTTTTGTTCTTTTTCAACATTTATATTCATTACTTCGCATTGCGTTGATATCAGTTTTTGGGTTTTCCAGATTTTCTAACAGCAAAATGTTCTCATGAATCTGCTTATCTTTGACTTACAAAAAATCTTTTTAGGAAGTATAGAAACCAAAGTTTGAGACAAACCGTTTAATGATTGTTTTCCCCCGACAGATGTTTGACGTACGGAATTGTTTTTTTTATTTATGAAATGATTGTAACAAATCAACACTAAATATCAACTGAAACTTACCATGATCCATTGGTAAAAACTACACCGAAATCGGAAATTTAATTTTTGTCATTACTCCGCATAAACGTACAGACAAACAGACAAAATTCTAAAAATTATTTTTTTGGGTTCTTTTGTGTTGATGAATACGCCCAAATATTTATTCCCAAATATTTTCAAGTACAACCAGCGATCAGTTATACTTTAATTTGGTGTATTGATATTAATTTTTTTAAATTATTGGTATATCATTGACATTTCACTTATTGTTAAATCCAATTATTATTGATTTTTATTTTTATCACAATAATTTCACTCATTGTTTATTCTCACTTCCAAGATCAATTCCTTTTTTTACCTAACTCATGCGAATATTTCGGTCCTGATATTTTTATAATAATAATAATAAGTCTAATATAGTCCTTCTCGACCACCAGAGCAAGACGATATATGTCGTGGAGTTTTCACTCTTGGCGACACGAATATCGTCCGAAAAGAGGAGAAAAAATGGATAAAATATCGAGATTTTCTCTTTGAACTCCGCAGACTCTATCCAGACCACTTTGTCAAGATGGTTATTCTGATTATTGGGGTCCTGGGTGGAATGATGCCCTTTCTACACTCGAATCTTAAAATCATACCGGCTTGCCACACTAAGGCAGAAATATCAGCCAGATAGATGCAGAAGGCTGTCATTCTTGGCTTACTGCGCTTGCTCAGGGCACATGCTTCTCAGACCCAATGATCAGATCCCCAGCTTCGGGGAATAGGGCCTGACCAGCGCATACTACAGTAAAAAAATGATAATCTATTTGAAAATCTGTTTTTCCGTTAACCAGCTGTTGCACCCCACGAACGACAACCTTCAGGAGTCTAAACTTGAGCGAGCTAAGGACTAACTAGGTCTTACCTTTAAACATGTGATTCCTAACACGGGTGGAACGATAGCAAGTGAAAATCGATCGTTCAGCCTGGGGCTTGAACCACCGACTAACACGACGGCGAGTGAGCGAACAAAGCACCCACGTCGAACCGAACGGCTACCGGCTAATAATAATAGTTATAATAATGGAGGTCTTCATTTCCCATCATAATTAACTGAAATGAATTACGAAAAAAAGAAAAAAATATTTAACATGGTGGGAAAAGGCCGGACATCAGATTAACTGCCGGCAGCTCCTGTTATTGTAACATTTTATTTAAAATCGACCTTTGAAATTCAAAATGATAGTAGTCTAGAATCCATAATCAATTTTCTCAGGCTATAACACTTTCTAGGACTGAACTCGCAACAAAATAGTGAAGTCTATTTTGAGTGCGCTGAAGATCTTTTGTGGAAAATGTACTCATCACTAAATACGAATAAGTTATTGTTTAAATAAGATTTTAGTATTTTAAAATTACCCACAATAAAAAATGATAGTAATATTTCATTTCTCACCATGTTCATATGGAGAAAAAGTTCCTGCATCAATGTTGAGGTAGGGATCAATTTTAATAGCGGTAACTTCAATTCCGCAACATTTTAATATCGCTCCAATGGAACTGGCTATAACACCTTTGCCAACACCGCTTATAACACCACCAGTTACAAGGATATATTTCATTTTTAATTCATTAACGATATATTTGTCACATAAAAAAGATGCACCTATACGATAAAGAGAAAACCGTTTGTCACTTTATTTGAAAGTGTTCGCGCAAAGTTAGTGCTTGAATATTCATCTCAGTTTGGGATCCCCAGAAGGTGTAAACACATTTGAATTCATTGCGCGGTTGCCAAGTTGAGGTTATCTTCAACTATTTCTAGATTAAAAAATTGCAACTTTTGATCTCATATAAGATCTAAAGAACATATAATGGTTATATTCCCATCAAAATATTCAAATGAAATTTATTAACAAAATCCATTTTGCAACAATATAATACTTTTTTTCTTTCTAATTTCAAAAATTTATTTTTTCTGTGAATAACTCGTTTCTAAGAGCATGTTCTTCAAGTACAATTGTGATTTTTTTAAGTAGAATTAGAGATTTTTATGGGATATTTGGATTCCTAAAATTATTTTACGTAGAAGTTGAGAGAAACATTTTTAGATTGCCAAAAAATAGTTGGGGATAGTTTCTTCTTATCGGAACTACTTGTATCTCGTTAGCGAACTCCTATCATTAATTTGAATTTACTATTCATTTGTTAGATCCCATTTATAATATGGTTGTCTTATCTGGTATATACTACACACATTCAATCGCTTGAATCGCTTAATCTTCCTCTTGAAAAAAAAACACTTGGTGATCGAAACACGTGTCGAGGTGTTGAAAATAATGGTTTGTTGTTGGGATACAACTCCAGTAATATTCATTACTACATCAAAGGTTCCAAACAGTGCATGACAAGTATTAAATTTACTAACCAAATATTATCTCGGTTTGAGGAAAACGATCAAAAATTGTTTTGAGTTATATCGTGTTTCATTGATTGATTACCAATTATTTAAGAAAATGAATATTTCCAAATGAAATTTGGAAATACAACACACCAAACTACCTGAGTCAACATATACACGCTTCACGCTATCAACCTATTCCAGATAAAGGTATTGGCACAACAAACTACCTGAGTCAACACGAAAGTGCTTTACACAATTTACCTTATCCAGGTACAGGTATTAGCACACCAAACTACCCGAGTCAACACGAACATGCGTTACACAATTTACTTAATCCAGGTACAGGTATTAGCACACCAAACTACCTGAGTCAACATAAACACGTTTCACGCAGTTAACCTAATCCAGATAAAGGTAATAGCCTGGCAAACTACGTGAGTCAACATAAACACGCTTCACGCTATTAACCTATTCCAGTTAAAGGTATTAGCACAACAAACTACCTGAGTCAACACGAACATACTTTACACAATTTACCTTATCCAGGTACAGGTATTAGCACACCAAACTACTTGAGTCGACACGAACATGCTTTACACAATTTACCTTATCCAGGTACAGGTATTAGCACACCAAACTACCTGGGTCAAAATAAACACGTTTCACGCAGTTAACCTAATCCAGATAAAGGTAATAGCCCGGCAAACTACGTGAGTCAACATAAACACCGTTTACGCAATTTACCTAATCCATATAAGGTAATAGCACGCCAAACTACCTGAGTCAACACGAACATGCTTTACGCAATTTATCTAATCTAGGTACAGGTATTAGCACACCAAACTACCTGAGTCAACATAAACACGTGTCACGCAGTTAACCTAATCCAGATAAAAGTATTAGCATACCAAACTACCTGAGTCAGCATAAATACGCTTTACCCAACCGTAATATCCATTCATCAGAGATAACTCAAGATGTATAAACTTCTGAAGAAGTTAGCTACTCGCGCCAGCGAAACGTCAGGAAGAAATTCCAAATATCGACGGCCTTCAAACCCGAAAAAGCTCGGCCGCGCGGTGTCTCTGCTAAGTCCACTCACATCAGCTGCTGACTTCTTGCTTGATGTCACCATTTGTAAAGAAATTGTACCGCGGTCGATTTGCCAATGGGAAAAAGTTCAACGAAGAGGGCGCTAGTGTGTTCAACAAATGAAACATAAAACAGTTAACAGCCGATTTTTACAGTTGAATAAAAAACAAGGTTATATTTATTGTTTTGGGATGTTTTTTGAGTTTTTTGATTATGAATTTATGGGAATATACCTACACCGGAGAAACTGATGAATATGTGAAATAAAATACTTTCTCAAACGTGAAGCATTCCAAACCACAACGATTTGTATTATGAAAGACAACTACGGGACTAGTTTCATTTCACAATTTGACTTGAGTAGTTCTTATATTTCCGAACATCGTATTTGGATGATGAATTTTCTTGTAGTGGGAATATCTCTTCTAATATGGAAACTTGACAACACAGTTCAATACTCGAACAAAACAAAGACGTTGCTGACAAAAGTACCATTCTTCAATAATAAATTGTCCACCTCGAAGTGTTTATACTGAAAAAGTGCAATAAGCGCAAATCGTATTCAATGTTTATTTAAAATTACACAGATGTGGATACCCGTATAGGTTACAACAGTAAAGGAGAAACAAATATTGAATAACGGAAAAACAATTTGAAGATGAATATCTTTGGCGCATTTTTACGTTGGTTCGCAAATAAATAACGATATCCGGTAGGAAATGAGATCAGCAATCTGGAAAAGTCAGTAACTTATACAGTGAGGTCCTTAACTAATACGTAACTTATAGATAGATAGATAGATAGATAGATACTTTATTCATGTTGTTACACAAAAGTGTTTATACATACGTCACATAAAACAGTTACAACAGAAAGTAAAAATGTGAAAATTACAGCGAATAATTATGTTATTTAAAATCCATTACAATCAACACCATTTGTCAGACAATAAAACATATTCAAACACAAATATGTATAGCTTTGTATACTTCATAAATACATAAATTCAGTTACTTGATTACAAATAGGGTATCGGATATGAAAAGTAATTGAAATACTCTTCAAAGGAGTAGAAACATTCCTCGATCAGAATACTCTTTACTTTCTTTTTGAAGTTGCTCAAACTCAACGTTTCGTTTTTCAGATTCTTAGGAAGAGCGTTAAAAAATTTTATCGATAGATACAGAGATGATTGTTTGATCTTAGTTGTTCTAGGCTTTGGCAGTCTTATATCACTTTTTCCTCTTGTGAAATATTCATGTACCTGCTCATATTTGACGGTATCACCACGAATATTTTTATTTTTTATATAAATCAAACATTCATATATGAAACAAGAGGGAAGTGTAAGTATCTTAAATTTTTTAAATAGTGGTTTGCAATGATCATTATAATCAACCCCTGCCATAATTCTTAGAACTCTTTTCTGCAAGACAAAAATTTTGGCTGTATGACTTGATGCACCCCAAACAACTATAGCATACGTCATTGCTGCGTGAAATATTGAAAAGTAAGATACCCTGATGAATTCTTCAGTTAGCTTGCCCTTCAATTGTCTAATAATAAAAGTTGCCGTCGATAACCGTTTGGATAAATGGCTTATATGTGACAAAAAATTTAAACTGACGTCTAGATGCACTCCTAATAACTTAATATCATTATTAGCTATCGTATTGTTCAGTGTGAAAGAGATTCTTTGTGTTTTGTCCAGATTTAATGTCAGATAGTTGCTTTTGTTCCATATTTTCAGTAATTCTTCAGATTCCATTATATTTTGTTCGACAATACATTTATCCCTGTTACAATGTATGATGGAGACATCGTCAGCATAACTAGTTACATGTATATTAGTTGGTTTGGACAAATTGAACATCATATCATTAACATAGATTATAAAAAGTAGAGGACCTAAAACAGAGCCCTGCGGAACTCCATGTTTCATTACAACAAAATCCGAGATATTGTCTTGCCACTTGACTCTTGATTTCCTATCTATAAGATAGGATTTAAATAATTCCAGTTCGTTTCCCCGCACTCCATAGTACTCCATTTTATTTATCAAAATTTTATGATTTACAGTATCAAATGCGCGGGAAAGGTCATAGAGATTTGCCATACAACATTGTTGATTCTCGAATGAGTCTAATATTTTTTCATAGGCTTCGCACAAAGCAGTAATTGTCGATCTGTTTGACCTATAACCGTGTTGGAATTTTGTTAGCAAGCTATTTGTTTCAAAATAATTTGTTAGTCTGTTTTTTAAAATAATTTCAAAAATTTTTGCTAATATTGGAATTATTGAGACTGGTCTATAGCTGCTTGTGTCCTCAAAGTTTCCCTTTTTATGTATAGGTGTTATTTGAGAAAGTTTGAAAATTTCTGGAAATAAACCCTGTTCTATACAGGAATTCATCAGGTTTGTCAGTGGCTCGATCAGAAAATCCCTTATCAGATTTAATAATATGCTGTTCAAATTAAATACATCCATTGCTGGTGATTTTTTGAGGTTACTAATAATATCTCTAGTTTCACTGACAGTAACAGGAAATAGGAAAAAAGATTTTTGTGTGGATGGGGCAAACTTCAAGAAATTTTGAAAATCTTGATCATTTACCCCAACGAAATCTGTTAAGAGTTCTTCAATAATATTAACAAAATATTCTGAAAATTCATCCGAAGTCACGTCCGATTTGTAGTTGCTAGTCCTTTTAGTCGCTCTGTTGGCATTTATTATATTCCACGCAGCCTTCTGTTTATTTTTAGATTGATTGATATACTCCGAATTACTTTCAAGTTTAGACTGTCTTATTTTATTTTTATATATGCATTTCAGTTTTCTGTATGCTTCCAAATCTTCTTTATTTTGAGTCGAGTTTGCAATGACTTGTGTTGCCGCTAAAGAGTTTTGTAATTGAACCAGTTCTGAATCAAATTTAAAATTTATTTTTTTAAATTTTTGTTTCTTTACTGTTTTTTCCTTGAAGCATGATTCATAGCAATATGATAGAAAATGTGTAAGATAATTAGCCTTTGAGTTCGCACAAGTCAAATTGTAATACTCTTCGTTATTAAAGTAGTTAACGCTATTTACAAACTCCTGTTTATTGTTTTCTGTCATAGGTCTGCATATAATGTATTCATCTTTTATTTTTCCTATATCAAAATTAAAAAATATACCTCGATGATCAGATAAATGTGGTTCTACAACTTGTACATTGTATGTTTCCTTAATATTGGTAAAAATATTATCTATTTTTGAACTGCTCTTCGGAGTAACTCTGGTATCTTCATTTACTTTCTCTGTTAGGTTATGGGACGACATAGTATTTCTACAATTGTTTGAGTGACAGTCATTTATATTGAAGTCGATATTGTAATCCCCCACAACAATTATTTGTTTATTTATAGAAATATTTCCCAATACTTCATCTATCGCGTTCAAATATGCATTCACCCCAAGACCTAAACTAGATCTATATGTACAAATCACTACCGTCTTCTCTGTAACTAATTCGATACCCGCAAATTCAGCAGTTTGTTCCAAACAATATTTAGACATATCTAAAGGTTTTATTTTCAAGTTGGAGTTTTTTCTCCCTAATATACATACTCCACCATGCCCAACTGTTTCTCTACAATAATAAGACAATAATTCATAATTTGGAATATTAACATTTTTTAACTCACCTTCCTTCAACCATATTTCAGTGAATAGTATAATGTCAACCTCATATTTTGTTAAGAAATATTCTATTTGTGTTATTTTATTACCAATACTTTGGATGTTTATATAAAACATCTTTACGTCAGATTTATTACCTTTCATATCCAATTTTCCCATATATGATGTATTCGATACATTAGAAATGTTGGTTAGTGACTCATTATTGTAGTTAGTTGTGATAGACGAGGGTATAAAAAATTTTGTTTATTCGTCTCCACCTGACTTTCTTGAAGTTCCTCAGCTAATGGTTTAATTTGGTACGTAACAAGAGTTGCTTCGCGTTCATCTTTGTTTGATGGTTTAGAGTCACCGTTATTGTCGGCTACTCCTAAATTTGACATAAACTTCCAGATGGCTCTGCATACAAACTGTTTTCCTTTTCCTGTTAAGCTTTGTCCGTTTTGATTATAATTGGATTCCCTCAGAAAGTTGTTGCATTCAAAGATACATGTACTATGTAAATTCAAATTAAATAATTCTTTTTTCAGTTTTAAATTACTTTGATATATAGCATAATTGTTTGTTTTAATGTCATAGCGGTAAAGTTCAGTAATTATAATAGGATTTGTGTGAGTCATCTTCAATATGAATTCTTTCAAGTTCATGTTTTTTTCATCAGGCCACAATATCACTATATCTTTTTATGGGTAAAATGCTGAAAAACTCCATTGAAAAAACTCTTCCCTCGCCTCGTCATCTCAACGTAATACATCGAAATTACAAGACCATTTACCGCTGATAGTAAAATGTATATAATCTTTCTACAAAAAAAAAAGAAAACTTCTATTCATGTACAATTCACGTGGCTCAAGAACTTAATGAACATAACACTGATCGTTGACAGGAATTTTCCAAAATTATGCCAAATAGAAGCCAAGATGCCAACAAACAGAACTTTAGATACTGTTATACAGAAAATTCATATTTGATCATGGAAGCTAAGACTTGATTTCACTTTCAAACAAACTTAATTTCATGGTAAGGAGAATATTTGGGCTGTAATTACATATTCTCAAACTTTCGAAACATATTCTTTTGATAGAGAATTCAAAATAAGCAATATTCCCTCTGGTGTCGATGTTGTGAACAAGAGACAAGTACATTGGTTACCTTGGTAGTCATTGATGGGTATGTATTTTTGTCGCTGTTATAATAACATACTGGTAATAATATACTCCTTTTCAATTTTGATGTACAAAATGAGTAATTTACTGAAATCCTCCAGTCTAATGGTAGGTACACATTGTACCAATTGTCTTTTTGAACGATTTGAACTTTACACAGTAAGAGAACTTTATTTTTTATGATAAAGTTATGGTGTGAGGAAGAAGTATTTTTGTTGTTTTTTTAGTTATGTTTTTTCAAAGGGTCCGTTTTTTTTTATACGAAAGCCTGACATTCAACAATAAATTTAGGTTGTTTCCAAAGTTTTGTCCGTTTTAATGTAATGTGTTTTTATAGCTCCATATCGCGATAAATATTTATTCAACTATGTCGTGATTTATAATGATCGGTGTAGAATTTTGTACTCTATACATTAATGCTGTTAATTTTTTTTATTTTAATTTTTTGACTCTCTTCAGCTTATTACTTTATGATTCAGATTAGCTGTTTTCGGCTAATTTCTCTACACGAATTCTAATAGAACCAAAGCGCTGCCGAAACTAGCCAGGGAAGTAGTTTTCAGGCAGACATTCACCAAATTCTACGGGTAAGAATGCTGAAAGAATTTGGTTCAGCTCCAAAAGACTTTTTAAGACAAATTTTGAAAATACCGGTGGCTCGAAAGAAAACGAGATATCACGATATCATTAGTTGTAATTGGGAGCTGGTGAAATAGCTGCATTAGAGTCGGAAATTTCTAATTGCAGCTTCGGAATAGTTGAAGTGCATGAGAAATGTAAACAAGTTGAGCTAGAGACAAGCGCAGATATATGCATTTCAAATTAATGAGGAAGCCGTACAAGCAACGAAAGGACAGAGTATTTAGTGAACTTTTGAAATTTTCGCTCTGATAGAAGCCACTTCCTCCATTCCTCTGATAAGAAAAACATTATGAAAGTCATCATTTTGCTGTTTATTTCAAGAAGTTTTATTATTTGCTCTGAGGGGTAGATGTAGGGGAGAGGTGGCATGAAAGGGGCATTTTTAGGGTAAATATGTATATAAGCAATATCAATGTATTTTACATTTATTGAATCTGATATTATAATTGGTACAACATTTGGAAAAGGATTTTGAGTATGAAAAACATAAAAAAATTAGTTGTTATTGAAAAAATTAGAAAAATATGAACCACTGTATTTGCCCCTTTCAACACATCTCACTGGATTGAAAGGGGCACATTTGGGGCTGAAAGGGACACATACAAAAACATTTAAAGTAGGTGTGATGAATCAATATTAAATGAAAAAAAAGCTTTCACTCTTGCAGTCCCGGCATTATCAAGAGGTGGAGGTAGTTTGAGTAGTATATCCCCTTTTTTGACATCAGCCACGTCATCAATCTTAGGAACTGTCGTAGGAACTGTCATTAACTTTTTTTAAAAACTTAACACTGACTTTGCCATTTTCCATGAATTCATTTATTTGCCCAATAAAATGTCTGATTATTTTCTTTTTCGCAAATTTAACGACGATAAAATCATCCACGTTGAAAGAATCATTTTCGGCGAACCTCGTTTCTTCCTCAA
Source organism: Leptinotarsa decemlineata (assembly GCF_025532065.1). Classification (NCBI taxonomy): domain Eukaryota; kingdom Metazoa; phylum Arthropoda; class Insecta; order Coleoptera; family Chrysomelidae; genus Leptinotarsa; species Leptinotarsa decemlineata. The sequence continues at coordinate 5,052,844 of NW_027412578.1, forward strand.
CCTCCCAATCCAAAGAAGTGTCACTTTCGGCATAGACAACATCCTCTTCGTTGCTACTTTCACTGCTACTACTTTGCAATACTTTCCTTTTTATTGCTTTTTTTTATCATCCGTGTTGATCTTGCTTAGTTTAATTTTTTTTAATGTACAGGCTTCCTCTATTTCATTTTTCTCTGGTGCGGCAGTGATTATGCGACTAGTTCCTCTTTTTCTTCCTCTTCGATTGAGTTGTCTCGGAGGTGCCTTTGGAAATGGTTTTACAGAAGCAGGTGATATAATTATAGATTGGTCAGTGGAGCAGGACGGACGCGGTTCACCAGAGGGTACACCTTCTAGATTGGGCCCTTCTGGTTCAACTTGTTTATTTGGATCTTCGTGGTCTGTTACAGATGCGTATAGGAAATCTTGTTACGCAAATATATTTTTATCAAACGGATAAATACCAGCCTTTGAAAATCCGGAGCAAATATTCTTGGCTGTGAAAGCACTGATAAAAGCAGAATTGGCTAATTTTGGTAAATGATAGATTGATATGGTTTTACCCGGATTTGATACCATCCAATCATTTTGGGCAACTTTAAAATAATTTTTGAATGGCCCGAATACCGAGATGTCTACCAAAGAAAATAGCCCCCATGTGTTTTTTGATGGTCTAAAACATATTGGAAATGTCAATTAGCTTGAAAAGTGGGTCTTCCAAGATTTCAAGGTCTGTCCTTCTTTGCTTTTCACAACCAAAACGAGATCTTTTTTTAATCGGATTGTCACATGTGATGAAAAGTGGATCCTCTACGACAGGACTCGTTCAGGACAGTGGTTGGACACTGATGAACCACCCATGCTTTTCCCAAAGGCGAAAACCCAACAAAAACACTATGGTTACTTTATGGTGGTCAGCAGCTAGTGTTATTTACTATTACTTTCAGCAACCGAACCAAACCATCACAGGAGGGTCCATTTTTTCAAGCACTTCGATAATTTTCTCACCGACTTCATCGAATCCCGAGTACACAGTTTTTATGCTGACTAAGTTAATCGACTTGTGTTACGTTGGCAAAAGTGCGCTGATTCAAATTACGCTTATTTCGATTTAATGAGATATTACAGTTTAAAGTAGACTGATAAAAACGCACAAACTTTTGAAACAACCAATATATTTGTAATTGATATTTGAAATAATATGAAAACGTTCCTAAAATTAATATCAAACACATTTTCTTTATATGGTATCCCAAAAGTGGACAAAATCATCGCAAAAACTCCCTTAACATAAAAAAGTATTTTATCCAAACATCACGAATACATAAATCACTATGATATTGCCTTAGTTCGTTTCTTTGGTAGAGTTTATGGTTGTTGGGAACACGGAATGGTGAATTATATGCTATGCAGTTCAGTTTTAATAGAAATTTCCCAGTAAAAAAACATTTCTCGTAAGCATATTCACTTATGCTGGTTATTATAATTTGAAGCTCTAGTATTCGCTTCCTAAATGAAAACTTAAATTGTTTAAAAGTGAGATCAAATGGTGTATAGGTTTGCGACATTTTGCCTGATAAGCAACTGTGTGGGAAGTTGGGTCCAGCGGCGTGGACCGGTATACAAAAAGAGTACGGGTATATCTTACAAGGAACGTAAAGATTATGGGAAATTGTTGATTAGCAATGAATGTATGAAAATAATTTGTATGATGCTCAAAAGTTAATCAATAGTTTGAATTTCTTGATCGAGTTTTTTTCTCAAAAAATATTTTTTGATGAATGTTACTAGAAAAACTTCTTGCTCTCTTTAACAAATGTTAGCCTGAAGAAAAAGAAAAGGAAATGTAAAATGAAAAATAGGGGATATATAAAATAAGGAGTACTGTGACAAAAATATGTCGATCAGACTAAGGCTGTTATTAAGAGTCGTTTCAAAGAACATGCAGCACTTATCCGATTTTAGAGACCAGAAAAATCTAGTGTCGTCTTGGAGAACGGTCATAGACTGAACGAAAACTGTCTAAAATTGGTGAGATCGGTACATGCAACTAAATTTTTGCGTGCTTTCAAAAATCTTTAAACAGCAAAGTGTTGCTATTGAGCAATACCAAAGGTCATGGGTAAGGTTATGACAAAAGTCAATAATGATAAAATTCTCCAACAATTTCTACCAGAAATCATTGATGTCTGTCGAAAACTAAAAGTGAAATTGTACCCGGTAGCCAAGCGGTTCGGCGTGGGTGCTTTGTTCACTCACTCGAATTGACTGCCGTGTTGGTCGGTGGTTCAAGCCCTAGTCTGAACGATCGATCTTCACTTGCTACCGTCCAACCCGTGTTAGGAATCACACGTTAAAAGGTAAGACCTCGTTAATCCTTAGCTCGCACAAGTTTCGACTTCTGAGGGTTGTCGTTCGTAGGGGTGCGACAGCTGGTTAACGGAAAAACAGATTTTAAACAGAAACAGACCCTGTTAGATATAAATAGAGATCAGTTCGGAAGTCAAGGCGGGTATTGCTTTTCGGGTGATTGACGATATGACAAGCCACAACATAGAAATTTAATTAGTAAACCTCCATGCCAGATACGGTCAAAGACGTTGAAAATATCAATTATAATAGCCGAAGACTGACTATGTTTCTCAATTGCTTTGGTCCAAAGGTGAGAGACGTATATAAGGAAAGCATCTGTTGATAAATCTTTCGAAAACCATATTGATGATGGCTGGAAATGAAGAAATATCTCAAATTTTTATGTATGTATTGTATTGTATTCCTCATTGTTTTTGGTACCACTGATAGTTAATCAACTGGTCTAGAGGGCTACGTTTTTATAAAGTTGTTCTTATTTTGTGTAGTTGGCGTTCTGTATTTTTGTAAGTTTGAGATGAATAAACAATAATATAGTTCTCTCGTTAATTTTGGGTTTAGGTTAAACTTTAGCAGATATAGTTATTAAATAACTGCTCTGTAAATCCACAACAGGCATCTATTTTCCCTCACAACAGTTGAATAAGGATCAATGTAAGCTAAGTTTGCCGATTTTTGAGTTGTATGAACGTTTCAAAGAAGAGCGAGAACACATCGAAAATGATCCATACCCAGGATGTTCTTCAACTTGAAAAACACGGATGTTTATATGTAAATTGGGTTCCTGCAGGATTTAAAAAATATCATCTGAAGGTGCTAGCCACTCACCGTGAGCGACGAAGAAGAAAGCGACGTGTATGCTTCATCAGGACAATGCTCCAGCCCAGTGCACTGATTGTTGAGTTATTTTTGATCAAGTATGAGAACCCTGTGTTGGACAATCTACCCTACTCACTAGTTCCAGTTCCGTGTCACTTTTACAGGTCCAAGAAAGTGACAGAAGCGTTTATAGAAACCAGATTTGATACAGTGGAAGCTGTGAATGAAAAAGCGACAAAAACTATGAACTTGCTTCTAGAAAATGACTAACTCAATACGATACAGTGAAAAATTCGAGTGGAAAAGTGTGATAATAATGGAGAGGAGTACATTGAAGGAGATGAAGTGAAAGATGTAAGCCCAACCTCGTAGAAGTCAGTGGTCTGTCATTGGTAATAATGGTCTTCATTTTAGTAACTGAAAACTTCACCGCAACCTGCAAGGGTTTATTCACACTCGGCTTCTAAACGAAGCTGATCAGTTTGTATGGTGAGTGGTCTTTCAGGTCAGATGGTGAGAGTAAGACTCTGCCGAACTCAAACCTGACTCGGTTCCCAGCGGGGCAGGCACAAAGTATATGCTCTGCTGTTTCATCGTTAATGGGGTAGTTGGATAGTCGAAGTGCAAGATTCCCACCTTGATACCCGCGACAACCTTTCCATATGAGGGTTTTTGCACGTCAGCTACACCTGACCATGTCTGAGATTCAACCGTGCAGGGTTTTTCACCTCTAGTTTTGGCGAATCATCACTCGAGCGCAAACGTTTGCTAGCCTGCTCATGGGGGGTTTGTTCTTCCACCTGAGACAGATTCTGCGTACGCCGCTCAAGAATTTGGTACAAGGCGGTATCATAAGGTACACCGCTCTTGAGGAGACGAATCAGTCGTTTCCTGACTGCACCACCAAACTTTTTTTTCAGGTTCAGTTATTGGATCAGGAGTTGGAGAGTTGAGAAGCTCTCGCTCGTGAACTAAATTTACAGGGAGGTCAGTTGGAGTCGTGAGCTCGACATCCATCTTCCCAGTAGACTCAGCGTCGGAAATAATTTTTAAGTTTACTCTGTCCATAAAAGTCCCACGAGTAGCTAGGGAAAGAAGGTCAATCACGGCAGAGCCCCGCATTATAGTGACAAGGCGATGCTCCAAGGAGATGGCGAAGGTATCTCGAAGGTTCCGTAGATACAGCTGATAGGCTCAGTGTCATTCATCCTCTCGGCACGGATACACACACCTTAGGATTAAGCTATCGTTGGGATGCCATTCAGTTAGGGAATAACAAAACCACAAGTGATTCTATCATTCCCGTATCCAGGGGGGAAGCTATGTGGAAGCAGGCATCTGATGGCCGGTTTGCTCAACCCCCACATCCCAAGCCAATGATCTCGCCAAAAACAGCATGCACAGTGGTTCAGGCAGTGAAAGATGAACAAGGACAGCCAACCCGGCGTGTGGGAGGCTAACTAGTTAACATATCTGGCCATCAACCGATCTAAAAGAAAAAATGTATATGATCATCGTTGCAGAGAAAATAATAATTATAGATTGAACCAACATATGACTTTCAACCCTGCGTTAATATACAACCCTACGCATTAGAAACATTGTTTTTAGATTACTGCTGGTTCATAAAGTGGATGTGACTATTCAATCAATATATAAAGATAAGAGACAAAATTCCCAAATGTTTCTGTATTACTCACAATGCGTGGGAGTCGCAAATTGATTTTCCACTTTTATAAGTATAAGTTTCTTTCATTTCCAAAGAGGGAATGAAGTATCTGTATTCGAGATGTACATTCACTCCATTATCATCTTACTGTCTAAATTCGATGGAACAAATTCAATTAGTTGGTGCGTTCAGGTGGGTTTATGTAGTGGGTGGTGTTGATATCAATCATGACCGAGAGCACGATCTGTTGAGTGAATGCAGACTACATAGTGGAGGCGTTTGTTTTTGATCCCTTCCCACTATGTGCAGTGTAAAGCTCTGCTCCAGCTTTGGAAGTTTGCGAAACATTTTTATCTGGTATATATGCATGCGCTTTGTGACGATATTAATTTCGAAGGATGTTTCGAGGTGAAGGTTAAATTCTTCCGTAAATATCATTGTATTTTCATCTTGTTGACAAATTCGTAGTTGTAGATATTCTCATGAATATATAAAAAAATCAGGAGAATTTAGAATATTGTAGAATGAAATCAGCAACTTGGGATGATACTTAGCAAGAAAAGGCTGAAGTAGTGTGATATAATAATGATAATAAAACACGCAGGTTTCATTTTCATTTGAATGAATTGAAATGGTATTGAAACAGTATGCTTGGTTTATAAAAAATAAATTAGCATGTACACTCCCAGGACAAATTGTCACAACACCAGACAGAACCATATGCTTTACTTACCTATTCCAAAATTCGCCTTGACTCCGCATTCTCTGATTTATGAAAGTACTAAAGTATATCATCACCTTCCTAACATTCTAAAAAATAGCACAGATATCAAAAAGTTCCGAAGTACACTTAAAGATCTTTTAATCAAAAGCACTCATGTTTTATGTGTGAAATTGCGATGTATGTATTTTTTATATTTTATGACAGGCATTTTATTTTTTTTACAAGACTTTGTCAATAAGATACTGATCTTCCGACAATAAAGCATATATTGATTGATTGATACTAATAGAAAACACATTACTTATTGGTTAGTTTCAAAAGTTTTGTCAGTAATATTCCATAGGATATTCATGCAATTCAATTCAAATAAACGCCTTCAGAATCAGCTCATTTTTGCCAAAGTAACATAAGTCGATTAATTTCGTCACCATAACAATTGGGTGCTTGGAATTCGATGATGTCGACGAAGGCCGTTTTTGCCTGATTAGCTGATATTCTACCGGTGAGAAAGTTATCGAAGTGTTGGTGTCGGTAGTGATGGTAGTTGGTTGGCGAGAGGTTTGGGAAGTATAATGGGTGAGGCAGAGATTCAGAGGGAGATTTGTGAAACGTGTGAACGGGCGTTGTCGTGGAGGGAGATCAGACCTCCTCTGTGGCGGCTGCTGCTGAAGCAATTTTCGGTACATTTCGTACATATAAATACCCGAAAAACCAGTCCAGCATAGTCCTATCCGTGAGAACATCAGATTTAACATTCGATACCTTAACGGGGAGATAAGGTTAACTAAGAAGAAGAACTCAGGTAAAATTCAATAACATTTAAGTAGTAGGTAGTAGAGCGTTTATGGACATTCTACCTCCGAACACGTAACAAATACCATTTTACCAGTATAGGTTCGAGCAGGGTCGACCGACTTCCGAACACGTTACAGCACACCTAGATAATGACAAATGAGATTTTGTCGAAACGTTGGTGAAATTAAAGATAATATCACATACACGGATCAAATACCCGAAAAACCAAGTTTTGTATTCGAGTTTTGTAACTGACAAAATTGGTCGAATTCTCAAAAAACAGGACATAAAAACGATATTCACCACCAACAATCAAATTTCCACATTCCTTCGTTCTCCTAAGGACAAAATTATCAATGAATCCCAGGGTATATATGAAATTCCATGCTCCGATTGCGATAGAACATGTAGGCCAGACCAACAGACATGTGACGAGTAGTGTATACGAACATCAACTTGCTGTCCGAAAGTCAGACCCATCCTCAGCCTTATCAAAACATCATCAAGAGACAGGACACAACATAGACTTTGCGAACACAAAGACCATCGCCACAGCGAAAACACTCCAAGCTCGGATAATTCGCGAGGCCATCGAAATCGAAAAGCGACCTTCCTGCCTGAAAAAACGTGACGATGGTCAAAGACTTCCAACTGCTTGAAAAGCCCTAATTTCCCGATGCTCACTCCCCACCAAGACGTCCGGTGATAGTAATCACCCAAAGCCCTGCCCCCACCTTTCCGCATCAGTAGCTTCCGTCGATATAAATATCACCGAACACCCATCGACACCTCAGTTCAATCTAAGGAGTAGGCAGAATGAGACCTTAGAGAGAATTCCCGACAAGACCTGTGAAGTAGGCAGATTGAGGCCCCGGTGTCGAGTCACATAAAATTCTTGAAAATGGTTCAAAAATGGCTCCAAAATGGGAGCCGAAACGTCGAATACAAAACTCCAGATGCGGTTCAACCCGAACTCAAAGACAACACACAATTGTTTTTAAAAAATATATTCTGGATGTCAGATCTAGGTGTTCTACAGGTTTGTTGAAAAATCTGTTGAAATCTGTTTTTCCCTTAACCAGCTGTCACACCCCTACGAACGACAACTCTCAAAAGTTGAAACTTGTGCGAGCTGAGGACTAACGTGTGATTCCTAACACGGGTTGGACGATAGGGAGTAAAATCGATCGTCCGGCCTTGCAGTTCAAATCACCGGTTCACACAGCGGTCGTCGTCGTCGGTTCACGTCAACCCAACCGGCTACCGTCCCACAGTACAGTGAATTCGAACTCAAAACTTCGGAAAAACTAAGACAATACTCAAAAACTACAAATCAATTAGACATTGCCCAAAATACTTCCAATCCAATGCGTTTTCCAAGCAAAAACAGAAATTATATATAACTTCATTTGTGTTTTCTCACTTCGAGATAATAATTCAAACTTTTATGTTTAATTGGTCTCTGCAAAAATTGCAGTTTCAGTAACTCGATTACACACGGGTCTCGAGGGGAGATGAATTCTCATCTCGTGATGACAATGTTTCGGTAACATTTAATGAATTTACTGCCACCTTCAGGTTTTTATGACAAAAGTTTGCTATAAAATGACATTTATAAGTTAGAAATTAAAAAGTAATAGATGTGAAAATTGCCAATATAATTGAAAAGTAAGTTTAGGAAGGGATCGTCGTTGAAAAAAATCATTACAGGTCTGAGGATAATGACAAAAACATCGCCGGTAGATTGAAGAATTTTCTAGATCCTTATAGGATTCTGTGATAAATGTTTTCTAGAATAGTGACAATTTTTTAATCTCTCATTTTTTAGGAGAGATTAGTTCGTATCTGAGTGAAACTTATCTATCTTGAAAAAATATACACCTTTCGATCCTAACTAGATTCTTATGTCTGTGATCAAATCAAATGAGGGTATGAATGACTGTACGTACAGGGTGTCCCAAATACGAGGATGACTATTGGGATCACGGAAACCGTAAAAGATACAGGGTCGATTAAAGTAAGGCAAAGTTGCGTAGTTTGGTACTTTCCAAAATGATGCACTACGCCATGGTGATCGAAAAAAACAGTGTGAAAAACCCCGACATTTGATCAAACTTGGCGTGCGTGCGTTTTTTGGTATTGGCTCTGCCGAGTTCTTCCCTTGGGACGATTGGACTTTGGTTTCGATGTCATAACCATATACTCATGATTCGTTCCCAGTTATGACCCTATTGAGCAAATCTGGATCGCCGTTGACGACATTAAACAATGGGCTCATTTAACAATTCTTTTTTATTTCATAATTTGAAAGTTTATGTTTCAAATAGTACAACTGCAAAAAAATCTGAATTTTTACTCTTTATCTTCCCCCTCAAATTAATTGTTGAATGTGGCGTTCACCGAAACGGGGCGTGGTCAAGCTTGACGTCACATCAGTCGACTCGGCGACAAGGGAGTGCTGCCGGATAAGCAAAATACATGTGCTGAAGCTGTAGAAAGCAAGTTGTGTGTTGTGTGTCAACTGCGTGAATATGAATAATGATAAAAATTACGTTACAAGTATTGCATCTTTCCTAAATGCAAGAATTCTTTATTAGCTGCACCAGACAAAATTTTTATTTCACTGTTACGAAAGTTATGACAGCGCGCCATGCGGAGGGCCGACTTTGTATCTGCCAAGGGGACGCATTTTTGTTGCGAAGATCATTTTAATGTAAGTATGAATGATAATGATTGATAAAAAAATTATAGTTCACTCTGAGCACTACTTTGAGTTTTAGGTCGAAACAGACTTGGAAAATTACATGTATATCAAAACTATGAAAGGAAAAATTATATTGAAACCAGGCGTAATTCCGCATATATTTTATTGCTAGATTGATAGACCGAAGCGAGGTAGGTACATACATCTAAAGCTCCATCGTTTGTTCAAAAAAAGGAAAAACATTTTTTTTGAATACTTGTAACGAAGATATCGCTAAAAATCAAATCATTTATGATGGAGCACGTACACAGGAAAATATCTTTGATGTTGGAATTCAAGTTAATAAACAGGTTTTTCTAAGATCAAAAGCTAAACAGACCGTAAATATTAATATATACCACCAAAAAAGAAATCGTTGTAAAGAAATAGAAAATGCAGATAGTATTGGAAAAAATCACTACTAAGTTCCCACGAGGACAGTAAGAGTTTAAGTACATCATACATGACTTCTGTTGGTACATCATCAGATTCTACTTTGTCTGGAATATTAGTTGAAAACTGAAATTCGAAAAATAATATTGAGCGAAGATCTATTTACGTCATAGAGAAAAATCCAAAATCATGTCTTGGAATCTGTTTTAAAAAAAATCTGTTTTAAAATCTGTTTTTCCGTTGATCAGCTGCCGCCCCCATACGAACGACAACTCTCAGAAGTTGAGAAACTTGTGCGAGCTAAGGACTAACGAGGTCTTACCTTTTAACGTGTGATTCCTAACACGGTTACAGAATCATTCCAGCTTCAACCAGATAAATTCTCTCGAGAAAAATATCTGGTCGAGGCGGGAATCGAACACACGACCTTCCGATCGTGAGTCGGACGCACTACCACCGCGGCCAATTCCACAACAAGGTACTCTTCATTTATTATAAAACTTTTGTCTCAAAAATGCCAGTTACCCAGGATTGATATAAACATTACTTTGAAGAAAATTAAATTGAATTGACGATAGCAGCGATTCATAATCTCCAATTACAGGCCTGGTTGCCACCGCTCGAAGCTCGTTTGCCTGGTGTGACGTCATGATGTACCGCGAGCGATCTCACATTTTCAATTGCTCTTGCTCAGATAATTTTGCTCAGATAATTTTCAATAAAAAAACTAAATTAGCCTGAATGAGTTCATTCCTAAGCGATGCCCATGTGACGGTTTTTTGGTTAGAATCCAGCAATTTTGGAACGAACTTTGCTGCCACACGCTTCATGCCAAAAATTAACGAAAAAATTGCATGTCATGAGCCAACCGATATGCTGACATCCTCAGCAACTTCTCTAATTCTCCATAACAATTTTTCACTTTCTCAACATTCTCATCGATTCTTGATGTGCTCGGGCGTCCAGGGCGAGTGTCGCCCAACCTTCTGTGAAAAGCCTGTACCTACCATTTGTAAGTAAACATTTTTCTGAGTCAGAGTATAATCACCGTATGCCACTGTGAACATTTCAAGTTGAGCACTCAATTCCATTTTTTACACAAAATTTGACGTAAATTCTTTGATTCAGTTTTTTCGAGCAAACTGAACATGCTAAACAGCTGAAACTGTGAACATGTGTTCGATACGTGTGTACCAACATAAAAAAATAGAAACATCGCTTATCGAATGCACGTACACCGCGAACATCGAACATTCACTTTATTTTTTGAGCAGATCTCGTACAAGCACCTTTTGATAGACTCAAATTAGTATATTTATAATAATAATAATAAGCAGGGATGGTCACTAACACCCTTGGCCTTTGGTGAGTTGCGACACCACTTACCCGAGCAACTGGTGCAAAACCGGACCGGCAGCCCAGGCGCACCCGGGAAGAACTCGATTCTCCCACCGGTGCCGGCCGTGGGTCCACAGGGTTAACCACCCGGTGGACCCAACACTTGGTTCCCAATAATCAAGGAAGGGCCCCACCCGCTCGGAGGGGTCAGAAGTAAGGTGGTGTGGCCCATAACGATGATATGCCTACCGATGAAATCAACTCGACGTAAAGACCCGAAAAATGATGCTTCTCTATAGGAGTCTGATGAACTCGGTATAGTTTTCGACATTGAAAGTGATCACAACTCTGTCACCAAGTTGGAACCCGTTCAGCAAAAAGCTCAGATAGAAGCCACAGAGATCACCTTACTCCTGCGGAAACACAAGGATAAGCCAATGCATGGGGTCTTCTTCAATAACATTGGAGACCTTGGCTTATCAAAGCGCCTGACGTTCGCTTTTCTCAGGTCGAGTGGGCTGAAGTCGGAAACTGAGGGGTTCATCATGGCTTGCCAGGATGGTGTCTTTAACACCTTAGTCTACCGCAGTCGCGTGATGGGTATAGAGATTCCTGACACAAGGTGCAGGGCCTGTCGCGAAGCGCCCGAGACCCTAATGCACTTGCTATCAGCATGTCCAGCATATGCGGTCTCGGCCTATATCCATCGACATAACGCAGCCCTAAGAGTACTATATTACCGTCTACGGCACTCTTACGGTATTGACTTACGCTCCGGGGGATATTGAATCCATTGTGGGGAACGAGAAGTGCCGAAGCTAATAAGCCTGATGTAGTCCTTCTCGACTACCAGGGCAAAACGATATTTGTCGTGGAGTTTTCAGCTCCTAGCGAGACGAATATCGTCAGAAAAGAGGAGAAAAAACGAATTAAATATCGAGATTTTCTCTTCGAACTCCGCAGACTCTATCCAGATCACTCTGTCACGATGGTTGTTCTGATTATTGGAGTCCTTGGTGGAATGATGTCCTCTCTACTCTCGAATCTTAAAATAATACCGACTTGCCGCACTAAGGCAGAAATCTTAGCCACACAGATGCAGAAGGCTGTAATTCTTGGCTCACTGCGCTTGCTCAGGGCACATGATTCTCGTGCCCAATGATCACTTACCCCACGGTGTGGGAAGTGGCCGTTGGTTGATAATGCTGGCGCGCCCTCCCGAATGTATCGGGGCTTCGGGGGATGGGGACTGACCAGCGCAAACTACGGTTAAAAAAATAATAATAAGAATGATAAACAAAAAATAACAATATTAAGTTTTAACTACATAAATAAAGTTATAGTAAAATGCGAAGTTCAATTTTCGTAGCTATACAAATAACTACTAAATTGTTTTTCCACTTAACCTATAGCTTCCAGAATATTCGAAAAATTGCCAATCGATACGAGAAAAATATAGAGTTTGAACGTTTTTGGAAAACGTCTTCGTGATTTGATAACAATAAGTTTGCCTCTGGTGTTGTAGAATATTTAAATGTATTCTCAGTTTTCGATGTTTACTATCTCTACAACTTTATTATCTGACTTGAAATACTTACTTTCTGATCACTCCTGTGTAATGTAAATTGGAAAATAATAAATTGAATTGAATGTCATTTACAAGAAATATTTCAAATACTTCGCCTCTGTATTCTCACAACCCACGCCAACTTGTTCCTCTCTCGTAAAATGTCAAAAGTCCATTGTGGGTAGCACGGCCTAGCGGGATCCCGTTTGTCCGCCGTTTTCAGCCTTCGGCGGTCCCGCCGCCCCTGAAAATGGGAACGGAATTGTGCGCACGTTCCAGGATAACGTTATCACCGGAGTTATGATGGCGTCCGCACGGGTCCCGAGCTAGTAGTAACTCCTAGGCGAGTGTCAGAGTCCGACCATGAAGCCGTGTGAAACCTTCCATGAGTATCACGAACAGTCACCAAAATCCGCGATGAAAAATGGCCTCCTGTCCGAATCGTAGTTTGAGTGAAAGTGCGCGAACGATTACACCAGGATAATCCTACAATTCTCCGGGGATCGCATCACCACATGATGTCACTTCTAAGTGTGACAGGTAAGGGCCGGTGATTTATTTTCATCTGCAATCAGAGCAGGCTGCTCTCCTCCATTCAGCGAACAATTGCATCAATCCTGGCTACTACGATTAGATTAGGTTTTGTTTTTCTCGGTGACGGATCAATATTATTATCGCTGTGGCATTTGCGGTTTTTGCCGTCGCCAGTGCTTGTCTGAGATATATTCCTGGTTATGTATTGAGAAAATGATTGATGGAGAGTGTATAAATCGAATACTTGCTGCGAAAGCTGCCGCTTTCGCCAGATGACAGAAACTAGCGTTTTCAGGACACTCTAGGTTACCGACCTCAAATTCGCCAGTGCTATTTTTAGATCTCCAATTAGAGATTCACCTGTCTAGTCCTACTGGTCCATATCTGGACATGTATTCTCGCTTGTGAAAACATGCTCCAGAGTATTTTGCCAAGGAACTGACAATTGAAATGTAAACGATTTCAACTTTTTTGAATGTTCACGAAATGTTGATTAATTTAATGACCATGCGGTAAAAATGAATACGAAACCATGTGATGCTTATAATTTATTCAGAATCTTTTAGTGAAAACTGTCTTTCATTTGAGCTGCTGATATCTAGTATTAACACAGATAATTTTTCTACAAAAATTTTAATTATTTCAATTACAAACTGTACTGACAGAAAAAATCTAGAAGAAGACCCAGTCTGTTCCACAGACTTGGTGAATTTCTAGTTATTTCGGTTATTTCGAAATAATTACTTTCAGCATTAAGACGATTTCATTGTCTAATTATTCTTGATTTATTTATTTGGTATGTCCACTGATGTCTGCCTCATAACTAATTTCCTTTTTGTCAAGAAATGAGAGTTTATATATTTATATTCACAAGCAAAAACATACACACAAGCAACAATATATATCATAATAAATATAGTAAAAAAAACTAAAAAACATGCTTTTAAGGCACATCGAACTAAAAAGTTAAAAATTTTTTTTTATAAGCTTGAAACAATAACAAACGAAAAATACTAGTATCATTGAGAAAAAAATTGACGGGCGCTTGATATTAAAAAAATATGGCACAAGGCGCCCACGCTTTTTTACAATAATACTAGTATTTTTCGTTCGTTATGGTTTTAAGCTTATAAAAAAGTATTTTCAAATTTTTACTTCCATGTTCTTTGAAAGCGTGTTTTCAAGTTTTTTTAAACTCTATTTATTTTATTTGAACTTTGGGATCAATCAGCCGTATATTGTTTAGAAAAATGACCATTGATATCTTCCGATTCCAGAGAGGAAGCCTAAAAATCAGCTACCAAGCCCAAGGAAGGCAGCAGGCGCGCAAAGGAGAGTTACAAATAAGGCAAATACGGTGTTAATAAAAAAAACCTGTTTTTCAAATGAAGAAATACATTTCGAGTGAGTTCGAATTATAATAATGAGGTTACCTACAGCGCCATCTGCCCGCCAATAGATCAAGCAATAATGTCGATAATTCTTTCGAATACAAATCTCGAGATTGAAACAAATAAACAAACATACATACAGGTGAAGCTGATAAAAGCGTGATAAAAAACAATATCTAACCCTATCAGCCTATTCCTGTTGATATGAGAGAATACTTCAGAACAATTCCTGAAGAAGAACAAAAATTTACAAATATAAAACTAGTGTTAATTTTTTTTAGATCAGAGCATATTTTGAAAAATGCAAATACACGACATTCGATACTTTTGTCGTGTTCTGAAATCAAAAAAGTAGGCCCAATTTTCAGAATTGTACCTTGAAAGTGTAGTGAGTGGAGATGAAAGTTAGCGTCTTTCCAGCTTCCTAATTTTTGCTTGTGGAAACGGATTATTTCAAAGACCCCAGTATGAACAATGCACCCGAAGTTGTACCGGTTAATTATATGTTTTTTAACCTATTTTTATGCAAGGGTTTTGCTTTCTTGCTGAAAGTCATCAAGCTTGGTCTGCACCCAAAAATGTGATAAAAATCTTTTAGATAACTATGAATAGTTACTCAATTGGGATACCAAAAATGATGATGAAAGCTGGTAATTAATACAATACTGATATTCGAAGTGCTTCAACATCTTAGGTGACTATCAAAATGGTTTAAATAATCAAAGATCGACAGCCGACCTTCTAAACATATGTAATCCACGTTTGTTACAATGTAATCGAGAGTTTTCAAAGCCATTGGTCGTGTGCGGCATGGATGTTTTCTAGTTGAACTTTGATATTATATGGCTTCACAAATCGTCGCTCTTGATGGCTATCCAGCTTCCTCAAAGACTTACCTTTACCATCAATATTGGTGTTTTTGAGCAAAATTTTTGATTTCAAGGATTCTTTTTATTACACACGCATCTAGTTCAATAAAATGTAGAAAAATAAAAGAACTCATTCATTAAAAAAAAAACAGAACGCACAATTGCCCCTTCTCCGCGCCCACCGCCATTTGAAAAAACTGAAAGAAAAATCAGCATGTTTTCGAACTTTCGATTATATATTCTATTCGGTGTAGTCAAGCTTTCGCTTATATCTTCTTCTTGGTACATTTTGAGTTCCACTCACTGCTGTGAAGAATTAAATTTCCTATTTGAATTGAAGGGGTTATATTTTTAGGAGTGATTAATTTTTGGGAAAGAAAGTTTTTGGCTTTCTACTACTCCATCTTGATACAAAAATGTGGGAATCTTCCAAGGAAAGGAAGTAATCAATTGGAAAATTAGTAACTCTATACATAGATGTGTAGATTATGCAAAGAAGCAACTTTCAGATACAAACTGTAAGAAACCCCTCCTGAAACAGCTACTTTCATATAAACATTGAATTACACGAAAAAAATTCTTTCGAAACAAATATTTTTTTGAGGATGACAGTGTTACATGTAAGTGCAATTTGTTATCATTCATTTAAAGTAGAATTCCTGTGAATGATATCTAATTTTATTCCATAACGAATGTTTGGAATACAAACTGAGTGGAGAAAAGTATCTTCTGTATAATTCAGTGTTCATATAAAAGTATTTGTTTCAAAAGAATTTTTTTTCTTTCGTGTAATTCGATGTTTATATGAAAGTAGCTGTTTCAGGAGGGCTTTCCTACAGTTTGTGTCTAAAAGTTGCTTCTTTCCATGATCTACACATCCATGTATAGAGTTACTTATTTTCAAATTGATTACTTCCTTTCTTTGGAAGATTTCCACATTTTTTTTGTATCAAGATGGAGTAGTAGAAAGCCGAAAACTTTCTTTCCTATACATTTCCTACATTTTATGTTTCTCAACTCTTCTCTAAGGACTGATAGTTTCGGAGATTGCACATTAAAAAAATGAAAAAATCGCATTTTCAGAAAATTTGTCAAATTGCTAACTTTAGGACTTCAGTCATATCCAATTTTGGGAAACAAAAATCAGGATAAAACAAATGTACTCTTCAATTAACAAAAAATTCAAAAACAACGGATAATTGTTTTTTTTCTATTGTGATGGAACATTATATCTAAAAATCAGATTTACTTTGAAATATATACTTTTACTCATTCTCATTACGAGTATAATTCCAAAGACTCGATTCCGCGCGCAATATTGGATTGCGACACCACTTTTGGGTTTGGAAAGAGTGAATTATGCAAACTTTTCAAAAAATATCCAACTTGCTGGAGCAGACGCAGAAATTTGAGGTTCCCCAAGAAATTTCACTAGCTGAGAGAAAATCTTGGTATCCTGTTTGATGGCAGTAGACAACAATAGTTGTGCTTCCTTCGATACAGAAAATTCTAGTCCAATACCACCAAGCTCAATCTGGCTAAACTAACTTCCACCATTGATGCAATACATCTCCACTCCATCAGGTTATGGAATAGATGGAGATTGTCTTTACTAACTCGAGTGGGGATGGGAGTAAAGAGCACGATAACTGGGAACCTATCAGGGAGAGTAGAGACGCCGCTTACCCAACTTTCCCAATACCTTCTCAAGTAGATGTACAACTGGGTGTATTTGTCGTCCTTTTCAAATTCTAGGTTGGACATGAATATGATAATAGCAGTGAGATCAACACCAATGTAGATGTAGAGCCACCATTCGACTTCATTAACTCCCCCTCTTCGAAGGAAGTAAAGCGCATGTATATTTGTTTTCTTCCAGTTTTCAGCTCAATCATCAGTTTGACTCTCCCTGCTTTTGTTCGTGGTTTAATTGAATGAAAGGATTTGCTATGTATGTATGCAAGTGAAATAAATAGTAGGTACCTGCCTCATAAAAATTGCTCTATAAAAAGTGAAATATGTGAGACACCAGAGAAATATTGCTAAACATTCCAAATTGAAGCCAAAACTGGGGAGGAATCATTGTTTTTTATCATTGGTGTCACAATAGCGAAACTCACATTTTTATCACCTTCTCTGTAGATTAAATAAGAAAATACATGCGTTATGTAGGTGATCAATTTCCTTACAAGTATTTTCTGATACTCGTTTCCCTGGTGTCCTAAATTTACTGAAGACTGCAGGATCTAAAACGATCATATCTGCAAAAAAATTAGAAACATACATTGTTTTATTCTATACAATATCAAGCACAACCTTTTTGTAGCTACAATGTACCTAAAAGGAAACATAAGAAGAAGAAGAAAGTGTCGAATTTTTCGGTCTTTTCGAAATCGCTGCAGGGGTAGAGGGAGAGGAAATTCAAACACTTATTAATTAGATTAGGTTAGGTCAGAAGTGAGACGTTCTATTCGACTCTGCACCCAGACTGACTAACATATCAAATTACCGGGGTTGGGAATTGAACTCTTCTCCATTGATGTGAATTTCAGATCAAACTTATATGATGCTAAGACAGTAGGAAAGGCATCATTCCACCAAGAACGCATATAATCCGAACAACAATTTTGATAGAGTGGCCTGAGTAGAGTTTGCATTCCCAATCTACCGCTCGGAATAAGGCTGGACATGGCAGATCACCTCGTGATATAATACATGGGCCAAGGCGTAAGCGCATTTGTGGCGCTGGGGCCAAAAGGAGAAAAAGAGCGGAAGAGGCAGCAACTATAAGTGCACCCTCCTCCTCCTCCACTCCACTTCCAACAGCAAGGGCACTTACTGCGGCGGGCGCCAAGAGCTCCGCCTTAAATAAAGACAAGGAACCTGCCCCAGCAGGAAAGCGCCCTTACTTGGGAAGGTTGAAGAAGCCGCGCAAAAACAATAATGTCGCTGCACTTTCCAAAACCTTCACGAAGGCCGCCCTGAGACACCTCAAGGTTGCCAAAGAGAGTGTGTGTTCGACGAGTCTTGGCCTTCAGCTGCCGATATGTAGGCCTATCCACCTTCCAGGAAAAGAGAGACTGAATGATGACCTAGGAGGACAACTCCTCGGGAGGATGTACAATGGGTCACATGTGGGTCTACACTCACCCTCCCTACTCTACAAATACAGAGAGAGTTTGCATTGTTCAATGAAGAAATCTTGGTATCTTCTTCATTTTTCTTCAATTTCTGGATTATAACCATCTTTTCTGAATCATATCTCGACTAGCTTTGGTTGTCGAGGAGGGCTGAATCTAGCTCATTGTATTTGTCTGGAAAACGAATTCCGGACCTCTAGGTAACCAGCTTGTGAGGACCCCATTCTTTGCGGGCCTAAGACCATGATAAATTCCCCGGTGTCCAATTTGAGCCTATTGGACCTCTCCATTTTTCAAAGATTCTTATTCTAAAAGGTGTTATAGTATTCATACCAAAGACCGGAAGTGCTTGCATAGAGCAATTTGTCTACAAAGCAAGAAAATCTACAACTATTGTCCCACAGTGTCCCAGTGGAGGAATCTATTATAATTTTGTAAAATAAATTATGGATTTTCACCCTCATTGATATAAAGGATGTTTTGACAATATGTCACAATCTTGGGAACAAGTTGGTCACGAAGGCTTTCCAGAAAAGTGAAATACTTGATAGATTGATGGATTTGGTATTGCTAAATAAGAAAGTTTTCGTTGCAATTCATCGATGACATAGATAGATTTATTAGTCCTTTGTGCTACATTATGTAGATAAACAGGTCATATTTCTCAGGTATAATATGAATGTGTAATATTATAAGATGTCATTTGAATATAAAATAATGTGACACACATTGTAAAACAAACACATACATATTAAAATATGAGTAAAAAATAGAAATAGATAAATAAACAAAATGTTACGATACATACGTCACAATGACAGTGATCTGACATTACCAACTTCAAGTATAAATTCATCTACTGTGTAGAACCCTTTTTCTGATAGAAACACTTACAACTGTTTTTTTAAAAACTTGAGGTCTTCATATCGCATAGTATTATATTAAACAGACGGATACCAGCAAACATATGATACTTTTTATACTTTGCGTGATGGTGTTTTTGGGTGATGAGCATATGGTTATTCCTAGTATGATAATTATGGACTTCCGATTTCGACTCTAGTTGTCTTCTATTTTTATGGACATACGTCAATGTTTTCAGAATGAACAAACAGGCAACAGTTAGTATTTTATTTTGACGAAAAATCTCTTTACATAAGGTTCTGTAATATAGATTGAAAATTAGCCTCATAAATGCTTTCTGTTTTATGAAAATTCTGTTGCTAAACCCCAGACAGCAATGTTATTGTAAATAATATACTGAAACTTAGCGAAATAAACTGATATCAGTGCCTTAGTATCTAATTTATTCTTGAGGGATTTAATGAGACAATACGATTGGTTCAATTTCTTGGATGTGAACGTTTATTATTGTTATTGTCCATTATTGTTCCTAAGAATTTTGTTGAGCTTGTTAATGCCAAGGATTCATTCCGGAAAATGAAATTGAAATCATGTAGGCTTCGAGATGAATTTGCAAATTCCATGCAGACAGTTTTTCTCAGGTTAACTATAAGTCTATTCCTGTAACACCAGTCATCAACTTCGTGTAGGACTGAGTTTACAAGGTTATGCATTTCTTCCGTTGTTTTACTTGAAATAATAATGGAAGTGTCGTCTGCGTAAAGGTATATCGCACCATTACTTATATTATTAGGTAGATCATTCATATATAATAAAAAAATTAGTGGACCGAGGGCACTGCCTTGAGGTGTCCCATTACTATTGATAATTTTAAGATGAATGAAGTGAACTTGTAGGTTATCGTGTTGTGACACTGGAAAGCCTTGTGACCTATGATAGTCTACTTTACTCTTTGTCCCCCTTCTTCAGTCCCTTCGATATAAATTTCCTTGACCTATTTTCTACTTATTGAGATTTTTTCAACTCCCATAAAAAGTGTCCCCATCATTTTTCTTACTCGCAGTCTTTAACCTGAAATTCCATTTGATTTTGATATTCGTTGGTTCAACACGAAACATTAATCTTGTGAAACCGAATGGTATCGCATTTGCCCACTTCTTTATTTTTATGGATATCAGAATATGAATTTTCCTTCGTGAGGCACAACAATAGTTTTCTCCATTACAACCGTGGCCAGACTTAATTTCCATTTAATAATATGCATCGCATAATTTCTACTGATAAGGTCACGAAACAAAGTTTTATATTCGACTCGATTTTTTAAATTTGAACAAGAATACTGGTATGCCTAAGTCTAATTTTGTTTCGATATGAATGTCACTGAACTGTTTTGAAAATAGAAAATTCTAGTCTGATTCTGTATATTATTTTCTATCGGTTTTACTTTACGATATAGCGTTTGGAAAATGTCTGTCAAAAAACAGCGACAGATATTTACGCAACTTCCTTGTTTAGAAAATTTTTGTGAACGATTTTCTTTATCCAGCCTCAGGGTTTTGCCAAAATCAATCAAATGATCACTTTCACACCTGTTTTGGAGTATTACTTCTCATCAGTACAAGACTGATCGAATCAAGACAATATACAGTTTTTTTCTCTACCACTCGTGAGTCGTCTAACTTTTTCTTTTCTCAGAAGTCTTTGGAAAACACTGTAGTCTCATGGGCTTATTGCGTTTTACTCCCATCTTTCTATGTCACTCATTCCTACAATTTCGTGCTTTTTGCTGGATGGTTATCATACTCTTCTGGACATAATTTGGTTTGTTCTGTAATCTATCGCTTTACATTCGTATAAAACATGACCATCGGTCTTGGTTCTCTGTTGAAGGTCTCTTCTCCATTGGACGGTCCCTTCATGAAGATTTCCCGTGTATTTTCCCTGGTATGTTTTTCCAGTACTCCCTATATTTTTTATAGACCCACTTTCTGATCTAGTTTCATAGCAGAGATACACAGCTGGTTCAGTCTGGCATCAGTTTTCCGCTACTGGATTTTCCTGAAATCCAGTATACAGGGTGGGGCACCGAAAACGAAACAGATCGAATATATTCAAAACACATGTTTTCTGAAAAAAAATAATGCGAAAACACGTCGATTTGTAATCCAAGAGGGACATCTTTCTATCATAACCTCAACTGTCATACATCTCCCCCCACTCCTAGGTCACTATCACCCACCGACACTATGTCGGTGGTAGGGTACATTTGATACTTTCATTTTTTCAGTTATACATTTCAGAACCGAGATAAGTAGAAGTTTACGGGCATCATGGGAATTTCTCGAACGTAAATACTGAATACAAAGACGGCAACAAAACGATAGGTAGGTAGGTAGATAGGTCCAAAGTGAAGATCGGATCAGCAGTTAGTCTGCGACTATATGCATTAGGAAGGTCTCTTGAAAAATTGGTCTCCTTGAGAAACGACCTCCCACGACTTCAGGACCCTCTGCCTGGATACTCTGGTAATTTGTAGCCAACCAGACTGAAATGGAATCTCACCAGCCATAATGGCACACTGAATAGATTCCAGGGTATTGGTTAAGACTCAGGTTGTCAGATGTTCAAGGTGCAAGAATCCCAATGAGGGCATCTGTTAGTCAGTTATGAATGAGTTGATACAATAGGTTCAGCTATGCAGGGTTTTTTCGCATCTGCTGTGGGTGGATCAGTTGTGGGTGGTTCAGTTGACGTACATCTTCTCTGTAGCTTCAAGGTCGGAGTATTTGCCTCTTTGATGGTTCAGTCTTACAAGTATTTGGTGAAGGAGCCGGGATCACCTTTCTATCGATATCAATATACCAGATGTGTTTTTTTTGTTATAAGAATTTGGAAATCTACTGGAGGCGTCAGGTTCAGAGAATAGGAACAAGTTAGGATTGAGGAATTAGAACAAGACAGTTCAGAACCCAATATAGCGAAAACTTCAGTAGGAAAACTTCTCAGTAAAATCTCTTTCGAAAATCTCGATTAGTTAAATGGGTTCATATGATGTTTAGAAAAAGAAAATATACAGATCGAATATCTTCCAAAAACACATGTGTTCTGAAAAAAATGCAAAAACACGTCGATTTGTAATCCAAGGGGGACATCTTCCTATCATAACCTCAACTGTCATACCTCTTCCCCCACCCCTCGGTGACTATCACCCGAACAAGACTTGAATCAAATCGGACCATAATTGCAAATCTTGTCCACCATTGTGAAGCCGCCATCTTTTTTTCCCCTAGAAAAACTCCATAATGCATTTTCACCGAATGTATGTCAAATTAGCTTGCGAATGAAGTATCATAATTTGGAATACGGAATAGTTTTTTTCCCGCAAGAAGGCTCCAAAATCGAAAGTTAGGTAGCTAAAATTGACATGGCTGAATTCCTTATGAAATTACCTTTTTAACGATGTGTCACACTTACTACTTTCCCTATTCAAATTGTTTGGGTGATAGTCACCGAGTGGTGGGGGAAGAGGTATGACAGTTGAGGTTATGATAGGAAGATGTCCTCCTTGGAATAAAGATCGACGTGCTTTTGCATTTTTTTCAGAACACATGGGTTTTGAAGATATTCCAATTGTTTAATTTTCGGTGCCCTACCCTGTATATCTATGTACATACGCGAAATGTAATTACTGGAATTGGCCGCGGTGGTAGTGCGCCCGACTCACGATAGGAAGGTTGAAGCTGGGATGATTCTGCAACTGTGGTAGGAATCACACGTTAAAAGGTAACACCTCGTTAGTCCTTAGTTCGCACAAGTTTTTTAACTTCTGAGAGTTGTCATTCGTATGGGGGCGACAGCTGATTAACGGAAAAACATTTTTTTTTAGGTCGAAGAAGTAATACTTTTTTTGCGATGCTATAATCTATATCTTTTGAATTATAACAACTGAATTGTCGAATCCCTCCACTTGTATATTCTGGATATCATTAAAGACGATATATTTACTACAAAGTTTGAAACTGGCTGGAATTATACTGACTGCATTATAAATAAAAAATATGTTGGAAATATTCCCCATCGAAGTAGTTTTTGTAATTTTCAACAAGACATAGAGTGTTCTTCGAGTCACACTCATTCTGAAATCAAGCCAGAATTCAGGCGCCGTAGGCTGGAGAACTATCGATATTGGGACTTTTGCCAATATTTCCAAATGGTAAATGGCCTCAAAATAGATTTATATATTCTTTCAGTTTTTTTGCCAGATCCATCGAATACGTTTATTTTCTCTTAATGTTGGTAGGTTAGTATTACATGCGTTTTATGTAGTGCCCTGCTGTAGGCTTGTTCCTCTTCAGGGGCTGTGTTGATTGAAAAAAAAATTGTTTTTATGTGCAGGTCAATCGAGTTCTTGCTGTTTCTGGGTCACAAGACCATTTTTTTGGCACCGAAAATTATAATCTAGGGCTCGTTCGATCCGGAATGATCTCTTTCAACTTTTTGAAAAAATTCAAGAGGGCTCAAGAAAATTGCAAAAGTTATAAAGAATTTAGTAAAACAGGGGGGTTTGGTATCTTGGAAAATATTGAAGATATCCGAAATTTGAAAAAAGATCAGAAATTTGGAAATAAATATTTATAATTTCAATTTAGAGGCGAAAATAGCGCCTTTGAACAATAGCGAACTTTTGAACAGTAAAAATTATTTCAACCCATTGAATATTATTATTAAGAAAAAAAATTCACATACCTTCTAGACACTTGAATAAACGAAAATCCATGGAGAAAAAATTCGCGTGATTATTTTATTAGATATACTTAAGTTAATTATTTAATTTTCACAAGTTATAAATTTACATAGATTTTCCACTTTGTTATTAATAATACTGAAAAATTCAGTTGAATCAATGGAATTTTTTTCTTTAATATTCTAATTAATTGGTATTTTTAATATTTGAAGTAACATAAAAATTATTTTTATAATTTTTAGCTCTATTTGTTTCTTATAAACAATACATTTGTTTATAACAATTTTTCAAACAAATAGAGCTAAAAATTATGAAAATTCATTTTTATGTGAATTGAAATAATAAAAATACGAATAAATTTGAATATTGTGAAAAAAATTTTTTTTAATCGCTTCAATTAAATATTTCACTTTTCAACGTCTTTGATTATTAATAACAAAGTAGAAAATCAAAATTTTTCAATTTTTGCAACGGGAATTTCTTTTGAAGGCTTTCAAAAAAAGCTTCAAGAAGTGAACAAAATTTGAGGTTTTCAGTTTAAACATTATCAGGGTTTTAATGTAAATTTAAAAATTGTAAAAATTAGTTAATTCACTAACGTACCTATATCTAATGAAATAATCACTGGAAAACATGTTTTCTATGGATTTTCGTTTATTCAACTGTCTAGAAGGTCTGTGAATTTTTTTTCTCTCAATAATTATATTTAATGGGTTAAAATAATTTTAATTGTTCAAAGGTCCGTATCAGTCAACTCGTGCGGGACGTGCATCGCCCGCTTTTAGCGCTATTTTCGCTATCAAATTAAAATTATAAATATTGGTGGTAGAGTTTCGTGAGGTGGAACTTTTTTCAGGAAATTTCCTCCTCTTTAAGGATCTCTTTTCAAATTTCGGATATCTTCAATATTTTCCGAGACATTTGCAAAAACTCAACTCCTCTTTTTTTCACTAAATTGTTTATATCTTTAGCATTTTTTTTCGAGCGCCTCTTGAAATTCATCAAGAAGTTGCTAAAGGTCATTCCGATTCGAATGAGCCCTGGATCATAATTCTCGGTGCTCTTGGACGGAAGTTCCAAAAAAAGGATCTTCTGACTAAGACTATTGGGTGTTTATGTTTGGTTACAATGCTTTTATCCTGTGTTGGTCGGATTAGTGGGCCTTCTCTCGTTCCTTGGGAATTGTTGTTCTTGTGTATGGGTTAAGTTATCCTTGGTGAAGTTCTCCGGGTACAGCTGCAGGACAAATCATGAAGGTATATAATAATCAGTTGAATTTTCACACAAAAGTGACTTCTAGAATTTTTTTCAAGTTACTTGAAACTGAATTATTACCTTGGTGTCTTAAAGTTGGTGTCTTTAAATATTTCAGAAACCATCAATATTTTCGTTATTGCTCACAGAGATACTCGAGACGTGAAGGTAACTTCCAATGAAGAAATTATCGTGTTGAAGATACACAAAAAACAGCTGAATTCCTAACTCAATCAAGCTAAGAATTATTCCTGCTAATACAATTACTCAAGTTTCAAAAACAGTACATTTTTGGTATTTTCATAGTATATTTCAGTACTGAATTATTGACTCGATCAAGTCAGTAAATAATCAAACCAGATCATATGTTGAATTGTTGAACACGCCTCATCAAATTTATCAAAATTTTTGGCATCTATCCGATTGGGCTGTCATCTAGTTACCGCTCAAGGAAACAAAATTCAGACAGCAGCGCCATCTCGGATGATTTCGAAAGTTTTAGAAAATGGGTGGAACAGCCTGACTTACTTACCAATGTGAATTTTCATTGCTGTTATCTGTGTAACATTCTAAGTAGTGCTTCATCAACTTACGAGATACTTGGCGTCTAAATATGTTTAATCGATTTAAAAAAAAAACGTTAATTCGTTTGAATATTTCACATAGGTAGTTATACTTGAAAGTAGATCCTGATATATGAATTTTTCCAGTTATCATTGACGAGGAAGTTGTCCATTATTTCAATAGTTCAAATTTATATTCACGCAGAGAGTTCAAAAATCAATTACAATTATTATCCTGTATTCAAGCTGAAATTGGGGTTTTGATGATTTACCTACCTTGACATTCTATAAAAAAAGCGCGAAAGCAGATTTCACGGTTCACGAGAAAATTTGTCCGTGAACGTTTATCACAGTTTTCCACTCGGATCGCAATATTTACACGCGACCTCCCTTTCAGCGAAGAATATTAGCAAAACAGGTCGATTTTCATGACAAGCTTGGAGTTACTTCAAAAGTGCCCCGGGTGGTATCAGAAAACGATTCATTATTTCTCCATTTGAAGTTTTAAGTGGAATAGCCTGTTTTTTTTGTCATTTTCGGTCTCGCGTACAAGCAGCACTGAAAAACTGTGTTATGATCGAGTGATTTATCGGTAGTTCGTTATCGATGCAGTGACAAGCGCGCTTTGCAATGACGTTTTAGTTTCAACTTTTAACCACCTCTCACTTTATAGTGATCTACTAGCCATCTTCCTTTCATTTATGCACATCACGATCTATCTGCGGATGTCTGCGTCTATTAGTAACAAAAATATGACTTACCGTCTTTTTAACAACCTCGTCAAGTTTGTTTTTTCTTTGTCAATGAATTCAGTATCCTCTCCCTGACCGATTCAATGACCAAATCATGGACAAGGACCAATTAGTGTACCTATTCAAGAACTACACCGGCACCCTTCTCCCTTTTATTTGATGTGCTGCACGTAGCGATCTATTATTCACAAAGATACGGCTTAGTGCCCTTTTGGCATGTCACAACCTCAGTTTTTTTACAATGAATTCTACAACCCTCCTATTTTCATTCGATGTGCTGCAGATACGGCTTAGTGCCCTTTTGGCATGCCGCAATTTCTGTTTTTTTCGGTCGATAGATTCTACATAACGTTACCTCCCCCTTTCATTTCATGTGCTGCACCCGTCAATCTAACTATTATTAACGAAGATACAACTCAGTGCCCTTGTGAAATGTACATTGCTTGCCATCTTCGTTTTTTCCTGGTCAATAAATTCAACTTCACTTTTTCTTTTTCATTCGATGTGCTGCACTGATGATGTGAGTATTATCAGCGAAGATACAACTTAGTGCCCATCTGACATGTTGTGGCATCTTTATTTTTTCTCTGTCGATGAATTCTGCATTCACTTCCCTTTCATTTGACGTGCAGCACCCGTACAGTCCATTATTATCAACGAAGATGCGGCTTAGTGCCCTTCTGACATGCCACGTAATCTTTGTTTTATACATTCTGTATTCCTTCTCTTTTCATTCAACATACTGCACCTGTCGATCCCATTATTATTAATGAACATGTGACTCAGTGCCCTTCTTACATATTGCGTTATCTCTGTTTTTCCTTTGTTACAACTCATTCATTTTCACAAATCAGGCCACCAGCTGCCACGCCGACGATGTATCCCTAAACGTTTTTTATGTTTTATCATCATTACTATTATTATCATTATTATTATTATTCAACCCTCATCCTCGTGTTCAATTTCATCTCAAACAATCACCCAACCAATAGTTGTTCCCTCCATCCTCATTGGCTGACCGACGTCACCGTGTATCATAAATTAGATCGAGTGTTCCACAAGGTTCCATTCGGAGATCCAGAAATAACTGAAACGGAACATCATGAGAACAAGCATGGGATTTGGTCCCAGAACCAGCATAGAACCTTTACCGAAAGTAATTTTTTCTTTAGGAAATCAGAGTTTTTCATCGACCTTTAAAACAAAAAATACACTGGGATCTATACTCACACATACAAAACCCAACAGCATATAAGAAGAGAACAAAAATGGAATTTATGAGAATACCTTGTTCTTGTGGTAAAAGGTATGTTGGTGAAACTTTTAGACCCTTGAAAATGCGCGAGAATGAATATAGATATTATACTTCGAGAATAGACAATTAACAAGACAATTGTCAGAATGAATTTTGAACTCAGACAACGAACATCCAGTTGATAGGAACATGACGGGAATTTTTGTCAATGAACCCCACTCTAAGACACGTAAATCAATCAACAACATCGACATATTTCACATTTTGAAACTTCTTTGACATCTGTCGATAACGTTTGGAAATAAAGCGAACCAACGAAGAAAAAACTATGAATAATCTTGAATTTTTCCCTTTCTGAAGACGGAGGCGGCCTCCGAAACATTAAGATAAGTATCTGTAGAATTTTTAACTTTTTTGTTGATAGGCAAAATTATTAATACGACAAGTCACTATTGATTGAAATATTTTTCTTTGTGAAAAATACGCAGTAATTTATTGGGGGGAACTAAAAAGTTTGCCTTTTTTTCTTTCTCCATTACAAGTTTCATTTCCTTTATGATTGTGGAAGTTGAAAATACCCAAAGAAGGTCGATGCAAAACTTTGTATTTGATATTTTGCAAGTGCCTATTAAAATAAAAAAAAATAAAATGAATGAAAAACTTTTTTTCTGATTCAAATCATCACAAATTCATTTAGAAAGATCATACCTTCCATGAGTATTTGGTTATGATACGAAACCAAAGTCTAATCGACCCAATGGAAGAGCCCAATGGAACCAAGACCAAAAGAAGCACTTCAAGTTTAATCAAATATCAAGGTTTTACTCACCTTTTTTTTCGATTACCTTGTCGTAGTGCACCAGGAGTTCTTGCCACGTGGTCATACGGTCAATAAGGATTATTGGAAAAACAATTCATGACTTTTGGCGTCCCGATAATGCACCCTCTCACTCGTCATCGCTTGTTCGTAATTTTTTGGCCAAAAACAACACCGTAATCATGCCTCAGCTACTGTATTCACCAGATTTAGCCCCTGCGACTCTTTACTGTTCCCACGATTGAAGAGAACCATTGAAGGACGGCGTTTCACGATGATTGAAGAGATGAAAATTGATTCGCTGAGAGAGTTCAAAGACATACCAAGAAGAGTATCTCAGATCTCATATTCAGAAATAAACAAACGAAAAATTTGAAATTCCTCACCATCACGAATGAAACCATTCAAGGTTTTTTAGACCCCTCCATGAAGACACTAAAAAAAGTTTTGATGATGAAAGAAAACTATGTTCTAAGAGTTCCTATGATCCAAAAAGATCATTTGAAGAACATAACAGTTGTAATCATTTCTCTAATTTTAACTCTATTACTTTAGTCTTGCTCAACATTCAGTCCCTTCGGAACAAATTAGACGAACTTTTTATATTTTTAAGTGACTTGAATTTTCCTACAATAGTCTTGCTTACGGAACATTGGTGTAATAAGCTCGAACCAATAAGCATTCCTGATTACACTGTAATATCTAGATACTCCTGAAACTGTTCTAATCATGGAGGAACTGTAATATTGATTAGGAATTCGGCTCTTGGTAAATTGACTTTCGTTCAAGTTGATAAGTTCCAAGACTTGTCCGAAGACAAATCGTTTGAGTTTTCCGTCTGCTGTTCACCTTCTGCTGATGTAGATATATTTTTTAATAACCTGAGCTATTTATTATCTGAGTTATCTGTCAACTCATCTATATTATTGACTGGTGATTTTAACATAAATTATAACAATGTGGATTGGACAGACACAGACTCACTCAGAAATTTATTTCTAACTTTTGACTTGAATATGCACGTTGATTCAGATACTCGTGTATCCCGATTCTCTAGCTCTTGTATTGACTATGTTTGTAGCAATTTTGATGTACAGAACGTATCATGCTCAGTGATACCATCAGGTTTATCAGATCACGAAGAAATTACTTGTTCTGTACGTTTTGACTCATTAAGTACACAACGTAAACTTAAGTTTGGGAGAATTTACAGTAGAACAAATTACAATAGGTTTGATCAGAATTGACTAAAGATTAACTGGGAAGGTATGCTGTCCCAAAGTGAACCTTTCCTGGTATTTCACAACGCGCTATTGAATGTATTCAATAAATCATTCCCCATGCAAAATATCAAAGTCAAAAAAAGACAACTATGGATTACAACAGGACTGAAAATTTCTTCGAAAAATTCACGTACACTGCATAACATACGAAAATTTACTGACTATCTTTACTTTCACGACTTCTTCAATAACTACCGCAGAATATATAGATCCACTATTGAGAGAGCGAAGGAAATCCATTATGATAACCAAATCGGTGAATCGACTAATAAAATGAAAGAAGCGTGGTCTGCTATCAGTGATATTACGGAAAGATAAAAAAACATGTGGGAATATCACTTAGTCCTGATAAAATCAATGATTATTATTGTTCGTTCGCAAAAAATCTTAGTGAGGATATAGTGGTACCTTACGATCCCTTAAAAAATCTTGAAGATGTCAGAATTGAGAATAACCTAACATTGTACGATACAAGTATTAGTGAGTTAGTAGAAATTTTGAGGAATATAAAGAATAAAAATGCAACTGGACATGATGGAATCTCCATAAAAATTATTCAAAATTTTCCAATTGAGGCACTGCAAACATTGGTATCTCTAATCAACACCTCTTTCCACAATGAAATTTTTCCTGATTTTCTGAAAACATCCGTTGTCCTTCCATTATATAAAGGTGGAGATTCAGATGATTCCGCGAATCTTCGTCCGATCTCTCTCATTCCAACTATAGCCAAAGTTATCGAAAAACTTGTGACAATACGTGTGACAAATTTCCTACAACACCACACTATTTTAAGTGAAAGCCAGTTTGGTTTTCAAAGCAATAAAAACACGCACGATGCCATCTTTTCGTTTCTTTATGATATTTACCCCAAGTTTAATTCTGGAAGTGTAGCAGCTGAGGTCTATTGTGATCTTTCTAAGGCGTTTGAATCCGTTGATCATAAGATCTTGCTAAGAAAAATTCACCAATACGGCTGCAGAGAAATAACGCTCAAATGGTTTGAATCTTACCTTTCAGGAAGAAATCAAATTGTAAGAACAACAGGACTTTCAGAAAAAGAAAAGAAGGAAATTTTGTGTGGTGTTCCACAAGGATCAGTTTTGGGACCCATCTCAGTCTTATTATATGTCAATGACATTGCAAATTTGAGCATTTCTGGAAATTTGACTCTTTTCGCTGATGAAACGACGATATTGTGAAAGAACAAAAACTCAAATGATTTACACAATGCAATATCTACTGAAAAAAATCAAGGAGTGATGTGATGCTGATTTGCTGTTCTTCAATATGACTAAAACACACATTTTATCATTTGGATGTGCTCTTGATGACCTGTCATTCGGTGATAACTTAGTGATCAGGGACGAGACTCAATCTAAATTTCTAGGTATTCACATTGACAACAAGCTCAAATTTATTGAGCATATTGAACACCTCAAAAGTGAAATGTGTTCTGGATGTTATGCAGTGAGAGTAATTTCAATAAATTTGGAAATCAAAACTGCCAGACGGTGTATTACGCCCTCGTTGAATCCC
This sequence comes from Leptinotarsa decemlineata, assembly GCF_025532065.1. NCBI lineage: Eukaryota > Metazoa > Arthropoda > Insecta > Coleoptera > Chrysomelidae > Leptinotarsa > Leptinotarsa decemlineata. The sequence continues at coordinate 5,084,246 of NW_027412578.1, forward strand.
ACCTACGTTATGGAATAAAGTTTTGGGGAATATGCAATTCATCAGCACTTCTGTCTGTATTAGTACTACAGAAACGGGCTATCAGATATATGTGTAAAAAAATCAAACCTCGTGATTCATGCAGACAAATTCGCTGAACAAAAGATTTTAACAGTGATTGCTTTGTTCATTTTAGAAACGGTTTGCCTCATTTACAAAAATATGTCCCTATTCTTATAGGATTCCATTCCATTCTTATAGCACCCGTTCTACCGCGTTGAAATTGCCAATTCCTTTAACAAATTTGGTTAGGAATTCTATTTATTACAATGGGGTTAAGAAGCTTATAACTTGCCCTCAGATGTAAGACAGGCACATTTGATAAACAAAATGTTTAGAATAAAAGTAAAAACATTTCTGGCTGATAGACCCTATTATAATTTGCAAGAGTTCTATAATGATAAATTTTCGTGACAAAATGTGCATATTTGAATTCAGGTTATATAAGATTTTTGTTTATATTCTTGTTTGGATATAAATGTTTGTTTGTCTAGATCAATGGGTGTGTTTATTTATGTTATATTATATATAAGTATATATATGTTTATAAATCTATTATATAAGTATTGACAATAGTTTTGAACAAGTCTGTACACAACCATGTTGGGCCAAAATTTCGATATTGAACTATAGTGTATGTTCTAACTTTACTTTTTTACAGGTGTTTTTATATTCACATTTTATATTTCTATAGTTACATTTGTATGTACTTTTCACAAGCTTTGTCCACAAGATTTATACTAATGATGAACTGTTTGGAACCTTTGGTGTAGTAATGAATATTACTGGAGTTATTTCCCAACACCAAATCATTATTTTTAACACCTCGACACGTGTTTCGATCACCAAGTGATCATCTTCAAAGAGGAATACTGAAACTGTTTTAAAACAGACCAAATAACGATTTGATGTTGGGAAAAAACTCCAGTGATATTCACAAGACTTATTCTTAATGACAATAAAGTATATTATTATTATATCAGAACTGATTCGTTTGCACACGTGTATTATCTGCGGTACACTACTTGGAAGGGGATAGAATAGAAATTGATGAATGAATAACTACTTTTTGATAAAATTTAATTTTTAAACAGACCTTGTATACTATAATTATATTTACTCGTTTCCATATCCCTTCGAATATCTAAAATCTGGAATGAGTTTACAGCTGTTGCATCTCCTTTGAATCTCTCAGTAAACCCACAACATCTGAAGCAGCGAACAACGTAATTGAAATTTTCATGACGGATAATGAATCGAGAACATTAATTTCTTTCCTGAATTATCTGAACTGTTTTCTATCTATTCGGATCGTCTTCCTGGATGCGGCATTCGCTGGAGCGTGGATCTTATTTCAATTAATTTCTACCGCCGTTATACCGAAAGCTTTCATCAAGTCGAGAGTAAAAGATCATTGGATTAAATGAATTCTCCCGTATTCACCTCGATAAGATTCAGTTTCGCGTAATTAATTTCAGTTGCGTTCTGAAACGTACATTTCTAAATCTGTATCGGGGAGAGATGAATTCGAATGAGAAAATAAATATTTCGAAATGGGGTCTCGAAACATTTACCTCTCCAAACGTACCTACACATTAGGTTCTAGTAAATACCTAAGGGAAAACAACTACTTCCCCGGCTACTACCATGCTGGACATTTGTATCCGACAGACATTTATGTAAGAAACCTCACAGAGGTTAATCTTGTAGATGCTTCTCGTTCTTAACAATAGAATTGAATAAAGTAGGTAGAAATTTATCACCTTTTTTTTTAAGGACACAACACAAGCATTACATTTTCAAAGCGCTTTCAGAGTGGTGCCTGTGCGAAAGTAGCGATTCATATTGGATTCGAATCGCTGGAGATTAAATCCATTTGGGAAAACGTTCTCAGGAAGTTTATTCCACATAAAGGCAGTTCTCCAGATGAAAGAGTTCTTAAACAGTGAAGTTCGAGGTGTACTGAGTTGAACCTCATAACGTTGAGCAGCGACAGTCTGTCGCGTATTTCTGATATGTACCACTCTAAGTGAAATCGAACGTGCCAAGTCATTTGAACACTTCTGGTGAAAGTAACCATAGAAGAATAACAAATCCCCAACCTTTCTTTGATGTTCCAGACTGTCAAGGTTGAACGTGATGGTTGCGTCTATGATCAAGCGGATGGCTCTTTTCTGGATGGAATCCACCACCTTGAGGTTTATATTGGAGCAGAGCTCCATACATGAGGACAATACTCCAAAGAAGATTTTATATGAGCTCTATAAAGCATCAAAGGTTGCTGACATGTGTACAGTTTTCTATTTCGGAACAGTGTTCCAAGCTTTTGAGAAGCAGCTCTTGCAATTCCAGCGACATGATTGTGCCAAGACATATTGGTGTCCATTTTAACGCCCAACAAACTTATCGAAGCACAAAGCGAAATTGTCTGACCTGACACAAGCAATATATTGGGTTCTTGTTTTTTTTCCAATAGGTCGTCGATATACAATAAAAAAGGGGTTGGAGACGACAATTTTGATCCCTGGGGAACACCAGCGTTGATGGTGAGAATATTCGAGAGATATCCATCGACGGCCACTTGCAGGAAATGATCTTTCAGGAAGCTGAAGAGCCATACACAAAAATTATCCATAGCATCGAAGTTTGACCAGCAAACCCTCATGCCACACACGGTATGGGGCCTTACAAATATTAAACGCAACAGCGCTTGATTCTCCATGTTTCTCGATTGTGTTATTCCAAATATGGGTGACGTGCGATATAAAGTTGCTTTTGTTTGAAGTTGATTGACAATGTTTCATGATGAATTTCACTAGTTCGGACTTCCGGTGTCGTCAACATATCTCAATCAGACTCGCGGTTTCTTGTGGGCTTCTTCAATGGCTAGAGTTTCAAACCACTCCATATATATGTTGGCTATGACTGGTGAAAGTGGCGAACCCATTGGCAGTCCCTCATCTTGTGTAAAGAATTCGTCCTTCAGTTGGCAATAACAGTTACGTACACAGCATCCTAGTAATTCCATGATTACTTCTATAGGTAGATTCGTTCTTTCTTTTAGGTTCCTTCATAATATGAAACCATGGGAATACTGAACTAGATGCCTTCCTTAAACACATCAACAGCGGGAAGTTTTGAAATGAAGGCACTGTATATAAAAAACCGTTGTATGTCGAAATACGTATTACGATTTTGTAAACCTTTTATAATAAATTTTATAAGTAAGTTTTGATAAAGGTCAGTATTGCGAACACGTAAGAAATCTCGAAGGCGACTCAAACCAATAGAATTCAATAAATCATCACATATGAAGTTCCACATACATAATATAAACAATTTTGTCCTTTGGCTTATAGATATAGTATTCCAAAGTGGACTAAAATAATTCATTTTTTGTTTGAAGACGATTATGGATACTAACAATCGAAATATCGTGAAGTAACTTGGTTTGATTTTTTTTAAAGTTTTTTGTTAGTTTTTTAATAGTTCAATTTTTAATTTTTTGCTTATTTTCAGTGCTCAATATAATTGATATTTTCTGCCATTCATTTCAATTTTATTTGTTAAAATTGGTTTTATTGTAGTATTTACTAAGTATATCTGTTTTTGCTACATTCTTTACATTTTACATATTCATATCACATCTTACATTTGACACTCTTTATTTTTCATTTTACACGAAACATTTTTACATTTTCTCAATTTTTTGCACTGTATTCCTCATGCATTTCCTATATATGTATACCTATGTGTATATGTGTATAAATGTGTAGGTGTATTTGTGTATATGTGTATGTGTGTATAATTTCACCACATTTTATTATACTTTTTTACTATTTTATCATACTTATTTTTATTTTATCATTATTATTAAATTTTCCTCATCGTTATTTTACCTGTACTGTGTATATGAGAAACAAGTGCTTGCACTTATCTCCACACTGTTTTATTCAGAACAATCATGTAACCTTTCAATCAAAATTATTTTCCTTTACTCTGAGTGAAGTTATTATTATTATTATTTCAGATATTTCAAATCATATTAGAATCATATTAGACAATGTAAGTCCGAACTAGTAAAAATATATTTCATTTTGCTACGTAGTAAACAGAAGTAAACAGAAGTCACGGAATATGATGGCCACATATTTGCAAATTCCTTGCAATTACGTATAAGGAAGCCAAAAGCTATGTTAGCATTGGTTATGCTTCCAATAAGTGGATTCCAAAAGCTTCCCATTCACACGCCCGGTTGACTGGACATTCTTGGTTTCTCAGTAATGCACGCGATTCCTTGAAATCCTTTCTGTAGTAGTGTTTCTTTTTTTGAGACTGAAAGAGTTATTTGGTTTCCACCGTTTGATCTCAAATTCAACTAAATGTGAAATTCATCATAAAGTGGAGGTAATATTTAATGTATATTTTATTATAACGCGTTTCGCGGCCTAAGTGATAATTTACCACTTTATAACAGTTTTTCTTTTACTGGCATACTTTTGAATCTTTAGTTTTTCATAAAATAAAACCGCAACTACAGTACATAAGCACATAATCATTGTTTAACGTATCAATATGAATCAAGATCATCGTATTTGCTGGGAAATACAGGGAGTTCCACATCCTGGGAAAAGTTATACACAGAAAATTTGGCAGAATATTAATGACAGCCATTTACCTGATTCAGCACTCAGGTAATGGAAGTCACTTTCCATTTGCTCCATTTGCTTGATGTGACTCCAGTTGGTGTCACATCGCCTTCCATTACCTACTTTATAACAGTTATTCTTTCATTCATAGGAACGCTATTAAATATAATATATGAAATAGTTATGATATAAAAGTCTACTTACATGCATTTCGCCGTTTCGGAATAAGACACTGGCGTTATCACCTCATCAGTACAATTTTGGATATTACAAGACGAAGCACATATTTCATTCATAACATTCATAACGTTAAAAAAATTTTTGTATGAAAATGGAGAAGTGGAAGCCAACTATTTTTTTTCCAAAAACTCCTTCTTATAAAAATATACATCTTTCAATTCAAACGAAATTAGAAGTTACGCAAGAATGCTGAAGAATCGGACCTTAAATCGGAGTCATCTTGCAAAAAACTCAATAGATATTACGTTCAACTGAAGCTGAATTACAAATCTAAGACATTGAGTGAAACTAAAAATGAAAATTATAACAATTATGAAATGTATTCGTTATAAATGATCTAAAAATATGATCGTAGATTGAAATTGAGAGTTAGTACATTCAGTAGTATGTCATTTCATTTGTGAAGCTCTTTTTAATTACTTTTAGTTTTGTAGAATATCGCCAAAAACATCTGCTTCATTTTTCCATACAACCCAATCCAAAAATTCCAAATATATATTCAGGATATAAGATGATTTGACATATCTACTCCGGCATCAGTTTTGACCAATCAGTTTTTTGGCTCTTTGAGAAAAGCTGTAATTCATGTAATTCTTGGAAACATTGTTCTAAATGAAAAACACAAAAAAACAGTAAGATACGAATAGTCGCCTCGTTCCAGACGACTTTGTAAAGATGTCCAATGGCTTAAAATTTCCGAAGAAATACTGATTGCTCGAGTTTCTGAATTGACTGCCTGTAATTGATTAAAATGAATTCTCCCAGGGAACACAATTAATCGCTTTACGATTCTTGGGAATTGGATACAAATGTAACTTGGGACTTTCCGTAGCAGGCATTTTCTCCTTTGATGTTGAAGCAACCGAAGTTCAATGAAGTACATCTTCAAATAACTTCAACGTTATTTGCGACTAGTGGAAACTATTCATGAAAATATACTTCAGAATATACAGGGTGTAACTGAATGAGTGTAAAACATTTAAGGAGGTGATTCCTCATCGAAAAAAAGATAGGATCTTTCCTATGAAGAAATTTCATTGGAGCATCCCTTGTTGAGATACAGCCCCTTAAAGGGGGTACATAAAATTTGTATAACAATTTTTTCACAAGCACTAAAGTTACAATATTGAAATTAACCTGACGTTTTCTACTACCAAAAAGACACTTAGCCAGAAATTTATTTGGTTTACCCCATGGTTGTAAGAGAACATTAACAACAGTAGCACAGAATCAGTTTTGGTATTCTTTAAAGAAACAAGGGCTTCGAAAAACTCTAAGAACTGTTTAGTAGTATTTTTGGACCTAGCCATGGCCTTTGATATATATTCTTATGAAAACCTTTGATGTTCTGCGAAGTCATCTATTTCAGAGAACTCAATGTGTTGAAGTGTGTATTAAAAAGACTAATTTTTTTTGTAGAAGTTCCACTGGGAACATTATTCTTTTTTTTTTTCATTCTTTTTTTCATTCATTTAGTATTATTGAATTTACAGGGCGTCTCATATCAAAGAGGCAGTTCAATTTCATTACCCAAAACTATAATGAAGATTTAAGAAATATATGAATATTCATTACTCACATTCAAATTAACACATCAATAGGATATTTCAGGATTTTGTCTGACGTTTTGTATAAAATGCGGTAGATATTATCAAAAGCGATGAAGCAATAGAGGAAGTGCTCACACTGAAGGTTTGAAACTCCGATTTTATTCCATTGGTTGCTGGCCAAGGCTTCGTTTATATTGGTTGAAATTAATTATATATTTTTCCAAGTGTTGTTCAATGTGGGTTGCCAGATATCATTGATGTTGATTCCCTCTTCTCGACTGAAATTGTTTCCGTGATTTTTAATTTCTTTCACCTCCCTATAGAGTTTAGGGTAGTTGCACTTAGTTCTGTCGAGCTTTTGGACCTTTTCGAACGCGATGACCATCTTCGAATGCATGTTCCGCCACTGATGATTTGTCGGTATGCTCAGGCGACTATTTCTCGTGTTCAGAAAGAAGGATAATTACACTTTTCTTCTTTTTTCCATTGCAGATCGATTCGCAGCTGAAAGGAATCTGGTATACTCATGGAGTTGCAAAAGGCTCTCTGGGATCCTTAGCTGACTTTAGACTCTTTTTGATTGTTCATTGGAAAGAAACATTTTCCATTGACAAGCTCATGTGGACTTGCTTCAGCACTCCCTTTCCTGGGTCGTATTGTCCGAGCTCTCTCAACTGAAGGTTCAATTACTCGCCCCTTATGTATTAGCTGGTGGTTGATGTGCAGAAACACAACATGAAATCGGTATTCAGTTCTACAAAAATCATCAGAGAGAGTCTTAGATGCCCAGAACGACCCAGAGGGTCTTCAGCAACACCGTTCAGCAACACCGGAGGTATACTGGATTCTAAGTAGCTGTGTCAACTGTGTCTGTCAACTCAAACTCTTGGTAGAACTAAGACGTACTACCCGAGACTATATTGGAAGGCGTTAACAATTCAAAAACTTCAAAACCATTTGAATCGGAGACAGAAGGAAATTAACATTATTATGGTCTGGCTACCTGTACTGAATTACACTCGTAGTAGCAGAAAGATATCATCAAATTCGACCGATGGAAAGTAAGCCACACCCACCATCAATGAAAAAAAAACAGACTTTAAAATTTCGAATATTGTATACGTGAGGATAATTCCCATAAACTTCGTTTTTTGTCTCATCGGTTTGATAATGTCTACCGCAGTAGAAGACGAAACGTCAGGCAAAAAACCGACAGACCACGACCAACAAACCCGGAAATCAGGATCGACACACCTTCATTTCAATCCAACATTTTAAATTCATGTTTCCAAAATTTTGTATTGAGGTTATAAGATCTCAAATGGCTATTTTCCGGGTATTCTGGCCGTAGTTTGTAGGTTTTTGTACCAGGCCGTGAATGTTTACATCCTTCGATCATCTTGTAACAACTTTATATTTTTTATACGACCAATGTGAATTAAAAAAAATTGATTTTCGATAAATTGAAAAGCTACTCAATTTGACTTATAGAAAATATGAAATGTTTTCACCCCAAAAATGATGGTAACTTGCATATTGAAACCAGAAAACGATATATTACAGGTGCCAACTCCGAGAGAAATTATTGTTGTGAATTATTAAAAAAAAAAAAAATAACGCCGGTCATCGCTGGTCTCCTACGATCGATTGCAACTTAGTCAAGGCCCCATTTAAGTCTAACGTGAAACTTCTAGAAGCTGTGTCTTTTATATAAGCATTATAGCGCCGTAGGAGAGACAGTCTAGTTCGGAAAGTGCAGTGCGAATTGAGCTAATAAGGCGAAAGATGTTTGAAAATCAGTCAGAAGTTCAGTTGTTAGTAGCTAGAGTTTTTGTTTTGTATTGACAGTGTAGTAGTGAAATGAAGTTGAGTTGAACTGTATATTGTTAGAATAACGTTGAGTCGAAAAAAAACCCAACAGGATCTGTCTATTTCAAGGCATTCATACATTTCATCCAACTTAAATCGTTACTTTCGCACAAGCACCGCTCTAAGAGCACCTTAAAGATTTTCCTGTGGCGTTTTTTCCTCAAAAAAAATACAAGGAACCGTTTCTTCAATTGGGATCAATAGCATGTCCTGCAACTGTGGGATTATGCACATTGGAACCACGGAAAGATTGGCTAAACCATATGAAAAAGAAGGCTGAAGTAGTTTTAAAATCGAGGAAAAGCCAGTTCTTGTACCTACTTTCGAATATATTCCTCTTCATTTAACATTACGAAAAATAACTGCAAAATCACACTCAATCAATCACCTCAAAAAATTTTCCGCACCAGTCCTTGTCAATGTTTTCCAGGTAGTGGAACTGTAGAAACTAATTTAAAAGACGTTGCAGGTTGTGAGATTACCTACAAACTTCAAGTATCAACTTCACTATTCTGGAAAATTGCAGAAAACTCTTGGCAAGTTTCGCAACAAGAATGAATTGTTCTAGAAAGAGCAACTGCTACTGCTGGTAAAACAGTTTTTCATTCTATTGAAATATTCATGGATAATGGATCGCTTCTAGTTGGCTGAATTTCAGACATGTATACATCCACTCAGTGGAAGGTAAAGAATATTTGTCTTTTCAGTCTCACTTCTCGAAAGCATAGAAATTGTCGGATTTGAATAAGTTAAAACAAAAGCGACGAACGCATTCGCATAACAGTCAGAATTGTGAATTCACAAAGGATTTCTGTTGGCTAAATCAAAGTTTGCAGCAGTATAACTCAAATGTCAAGTATGTATCCACACTGAATACCCAAATGACTGTCTCACACAACTACAGCTTTGTATAAGGTTATTTCAAAAGTTTTGTCCGTTTTCATGTCATGTGTTTTTTATGGAACGCCGTTTTACTTTTTATTATCACAAATATTCATTCCTCAATTTATTCACCTAACAATTTATTTGTTTGAAATTAATTGATTCATGCATTTGTTGGACACATTAAAAAATTGTTCGCAAAATTTGTTCTATTTTAAATGACACTTGATTTTAAATGTTACATGATTAAAATTGTTATTTGAATAAAAAAGACTAATGAAATAACTTGAAGCTTTTATTGATTCCGAAGGAAAATATTGTTTCAGAGTATTGGAAAATGGAACTCCAATTTACTATATATTATGCTGAAAAATAATCTTTATACATACATTATTCAACAGTCAATGGAATGTATTATTCGAGTAAATTCAACAAACATTTCAATTTCGTATATAATTTTGACCTTTGAATAAAATGTTAGTTATTTATATGACTGTTGAATTATAATGAAACTTTAAATTGACTTTCTAAAAGTAAGTTTGGGCATAACACTTCAATGAATATATTTGAATGACTGTCAAAGTTTTCCCAGGAAACATTGTTGGTAATAAAACTTTCGTTTGTCTGACAATATAACAAAAATTAACTTTCCATACTAAGTATTTTTCTATGAATAATAAAGATTGTTATATTGCATTTTTATTGCAAGTGTTGAATATTTCCAACATTCACTTCAATGCATTCAATTTAAAATTTGGTTACAACTTTTGTGCAAAACATTCTCAAGTAAGTATCATTTTATTTCATCAATCTATAGAAAAGCTAATTTCTGACGAAGAATTAATTTTTTTGATGATTTAAAAAGTTTGTTGTATTTGAAAGATACATTTAAAATGATTGTTGATGATTTTAATTCGGCGCTGGTGTTGAGCGGATTTATCGAGAAGTGTTATATATGGCAACATGATAGTTCATTTATAGTAAATCTGGCAACATGATAGTCTAGTGATAATAACACAATATTTCGTCCGACCGCAGCGCCGAATAAAAATTATCAATAATCCATTTAATTCATGTATCACTGAAATTCAACAAACAAAATAATTCAGCTCATTTCAAAGGAATATTAATAATTGGTATTTTCTAAAAATGAATTGTTTTGACTGTTGCATTTAGGTGATACATGAATTAAATTGATTGTTGATAATTTTTATTCGTCGCTGAGGTGGAACGGATTATTACCGTACTATGACCAATACATATATGCAGTTGAGTAGTTTCACAGAAATACGCCCGACGTCAGCGCCAGTTCATTTCAAACTTCATTATCCCAAATTTCAGTTTTTTGAATTGACCCGTTCAAAAAATAAAGTGGGAGACATTAAAGAAATGCACTGTACACACATTTATCCATCCTCACAAACTTTCACATTTACATTGGAAAGGATTTATGAATTATGTCTGCGATCATTTGATTACGAACGTAATTGCTTAGAACTATTCCTATCTATCTGCAGATGTCTTACAAAAACCATCATAATGAGCTTTGAAGACGCGATAATGTTAGCCTTCATTGTCCAAAACCCTGCGACCAGGGCCGTCGCCATGGGGGGGATGGGGGAGCCTTCCCCCATCCCGAGTTTCGACTCGGGAAAAAGTTGGAAAATTTTGGGCCGTGAAGATAGAAAAAAATGCTAGTAAAAAAAATTAATAAAAATAAAAAAATTAAAATAAAAATGAGAGAAAAAAAGGAGAGGTAATAAGAAAAAGGAAAGAAGCATGAGAAGGTTGAGATTTCTCAACATGCATAACTTGGAGATCCTATACTTTGAAATTCTGAGTTGTTTGAAAACTTCAAAAAAGTTTAATTTCTCCCAAGTGAGAGAACAGTCCTGAACAGTCCACAAATTTTTTTGAAGTGACAATTTTACAAAATTCATAACTTTTCGCTGTTTTTTTTGACTTGGAAAAGTTGGGAAATTTCAGGCCGTGGAGATAGAAATAATAATAGTAGAAAACAATGAGCACAATAAGTGTTGTTTCCTTTCATTTGTATTGAATATTCCTATACATGGCGGATATGGTGAAAGACCAAGGACTTTGGTGCAAAGTGGAATAATTCCCATTATTATTTTTATAATTACCAAAATTTATTCTTGTTTGTGCATACCCTTATGGGCATAAGTATTCACCCAATATTTGGATAGCTAAGTAAGAAAATTAATATATTATAGTAGTAACTAATCCCTCGGCTTCCATTTTTTCGGAAGTTGGGAAATTTTGCTAGTGGGGTTGAGTAAATTTGGATTCCCTCCCCCCTGGTTTTTCTTTTCGCTACGGCTCTGTCTGCGACTCGTTGAAAATTTTATCGTCATGGCGTTATTTTAATAAAAAATGTTGTCACATAAGTTACACTTTACATAATCACTCAAAAAGTATCATTTGTATAATGAACATAAATGGTTGATTTACTTCTTTCGAGTCATGTTTTCATACTCGAACACAAGAGAAAGAAAATTTATTGCCTTCGTCACTAGGCGACGTGAAGCAAGATAATACATCTTTATTAGATGGGATGTCTGGAACAAGCTGAAAATACAATATCTCGTAATACTTACTTTCCCAGAGGACATCCATCATAAATACATCAAATGACGTGGGTCCTCTATTTACTGACGTCGTATGGAGTCTTTCGAATTGGGAAAATGAGATCATATTCGTTTATAGGAATTGAAAATAGACCGAGAAAATTGTGTGGGCTGACTATTCGATTCTGAAGAGAGCTTAATTGAAAATATAAAGCATACTCAATAAATTAGCAAACCAATCAAGCATAATGAATTGAATTATCAACATAGCTTCACATGAACAATTTACGAAACTCGTATTCTGCTACGCAGTAATTTTTTCAAGAAAAGTTTTGGCTTTCTACTTGTCCATATTCATACAAAAAAATTGTGTGAATCTTCCAATGAAAGGAAGAAAGGAAATAATTATAGATTAAACTCTTCACAAAGATGTGTAGATCATACAAAAAAGTAACTTTCAGCCACAAGTTGGAAGAAAAAGCCCTCTCGAAACAACTACTCTCACATAAACATTGAATTGCATCAAAGAAAAAATACGCTCGAAAGAACTACTTTTATATGAACATTGAGTTTTACAAGAAACACTTTTGGTTTAGTAGTACTTTAGTAGTTGTTTCGAAAGTATTTTTTCTTTATTGAAATTCAATGTTTATATGAAAGTAGTTATTTCGAAAGGGCTTTTTTTTGCAGTTCTTGCCTGAAAGTTAATTCTTTGTATGATCTACACATCTTGTTGAAAAGTTTTTTTTTGGAATTATTTACTTTTTTCCTTTGTTTGGAAGATTCCCAGATTTTTTTTTATGAAGATTTACAAAGAATGTGAGTTTTTTTAAGAATCAGTTTCTCACAACATAACGACGGATCAGTGTATTCCGCGATACAGACATGTTATTTTACCTAATTTTTTTTTAGACTACAGTGTTTGTACACTGTAGATCGTAAATCGTAACGTCTTATACAAGAACCTACTGCATCTTGGTTTCTCTTATGCTGCAGCAGCTTTAATTTATAATTATTCAACAGAATGGAACCAATCTGTCGTACTTGCTACATCTAGAGACAGCTGAATACGGAGTAACATAAGGTTCAATTTTGGGACCACTTCTTTTTCTATTTATATATCCAATCTCCATGGGTAGATATATTCATAACTGTACAACCCACCACTGCTGACGATACCCAACTGTATTATGGAAGACATAATCCCACCATGATTCTATCCAAATCAGTAGCCATGCTTTTTAGTTTTGAGTCGAAATTCCTGAAGTATATACCATAAACCTCCACTTCTGATAGGTACTTCTCTTACCTTGGTCAAGGAAACCAAAAACCTGGGTGTATGCTTCGACGAAGACTTGAGATTCTCAAAGCACTTGAGTTACTCTTGCCAAAATTCATATAACGTTCCAAGACAAATAATCACGATACTTTATCATCGAATCAGTATACCAGGTGACAACGTATTCATTGTACACGGTGCCATTCTGTTGATTATGAAATCGGAAATTTGAAAAAAAGCTTCTTGGTTTTCTACTTATCTATCATCGAACAAACAATATGGAAAACTTCACAAAGCTTCTTTCCCTCTCAACAAAACTAATCTCCCCTAAAAATTGTGTTTTGGGAAATCATTTAAAAATCTCTCAGAACAGGTTAGTTTTCTAAGATTGTGTTAAACAACCAACCTTTTTGAAAACTTTTTTTTTATCCAAAAGTGTTACAAACGGTATATTTTTATGCAAATTTTCTCTGTTCTTTTCTCAATGTCTCATCCCGTTCCAAAGAGACGGATAATACTTACGTCGTAAACTGATTATGAGACGCTAGCTGGAATATACTGCGAATAAATTTACATTACAGCTATCGATTGGTCAATATAAAACAGTCTTCTAGGATGAAGTGTATACGATCATGCAAAGTGCAGAAAACATCAATTTGAGGCCTTAACGAAATGAGAGAAACAATATTGTCACAGACAACCATGATGTTCTTGAGGTATTAATGAACCCAAAAGGAAAGAATTGAGAGAGCTAGCGAATTGAAATATTTCGCTTTCATGCTGGGTGCCTGTTTACTAATGAATCACAGGCAACTAAAAAGCTAATGAGTGTGCTAGACATGGCACATCAAATAATATCTAGGCTCCGAATCAGCTGTGGGAGAACAAAAACCATGGTTCAAGAATTGAAGAATTACCCCAACAGAACAAGAATAAGTTCATGAATCCAGGATTAGTCATAGGATCCTAATCACATAGAGGACACCTGAATAATACAGGGTTGCATAATACAATACAACAAATGGATAGAGATGGATCGTCAAGCAAGCAACTCATGTACAACTCGGATCAAGTCTAGATTGTGAAAGGTAATAGCATTCCAACTAGTTACAAACATATTTATTCATGATATTATCTTTGAGTTTTAATTACAATGATGATGTATAGTTATCAAGAAGATTCTCGTAACAATAAGAACATTTGCAAGAATTAATGAAATTCAAACTTTTTTCAGATGTTACAGCTTGCTCGCATTTTTTGTTAAGTCAGAATTTTTTCATTCAGAACTCACTGTCACATCTATGCCTAATAAATTATCATGAAAAAAGAGAAATAAAACTTTCTATGGTTTTTACCACTTGTATACAAGTGGTAAAAATACAGAAAAAGTTTTATTTGTTATTTTTCATTTTTCATTGATATAGCCGTTACTACCACGTAGTAACGGCACATCGAGTTCAGAAGAACATATCTTTATGGAGGTTTAACGGTAACTACATAGTTCGTAGTTTGTTGTTGAGTCTATGAGATTGGCAAATTTTCCATCTGGGACGGAAAACCCTGTGAGCTGCTTTCCTATGCGCACAGAATCACTAGTTATTTATTCAAACTGGTAATTTTAGGAATCGGTTAGGATTTACTTAACAGAGTGCCTTTTACTTTTGATTCGATATATACTATATTGTATATGGGAAAGTGAAAAGGATTCTGCTTCTTCGAGACCTTGGACATCACTAATTATTGAAAATTTGAATAAGCCAACTGAACAAAGCTCAAACGAAATGCATTTGTGATCCAACACTATACCGCGCTGATTCGATCCTCCATAGCTCCCATTATTGTGCTAGTCTGCATTCACCTTACCCCCTCCCCCACTCCGGGGTTGAGTGTTACTATGTGCTTAACCTGCTCCTTGGCACTTCATCCAGATTGAAATGTGACCTCTTTTGGTCGCAAGTCAGCCTCTAGTGCTTCTACTTCCCTATTTGATTATTATAAAACCTGGCTCTACTGGTGCAGGTATTTTCAGTCGCAGACCCAGGACAGAGATATCAACCTGCCTAGGAACCTATGCGACTGTATTTAAAGCGGAAATTTACGCTATTGAATTGTGTGCGAAGAGTTTCGAAGAATCCAACCTCATACACAAGTCAATAAAAATATTCTGAGATAGTCAAGCGGCATTGGAAGCTCTTGGATCTAACCGAGCAACGTCTAAATTGGTAGCAAATTGCCAAAAACGACTCTACTCGGTAGGAAAACTTAACATATTGTATCTTGTCTGGATTCCTAGCCATATTGGCCTGAAAGGCAATGAGGTTGCTGATTCCCTTGCAAAGGAGGATGCTGCAAGCAGCTTCATCGGACCAGAACGTGTCATTGGCATCGCTTAAGGCTTGCCAAACAAACACTCAACACCTGGATGGCAAGAAGAGTTATGGACTTCTGGCAGAATCTTACAGGATTGGCTCACTCCAAGGCGTTTATTCACCCTTCGAAGCTTGATTCCAAACAGTTGTTGGACTACAGTAGGGATGAACTACGATGTCTAACAGGTCTTTTTACAGGTCACTGTCATTTGAATCATCATATGCAGAAACTCGGGCTAATGTATTTGTTCCTCTCACGGAATCTGAGGTTGTCCCTGTTCACTGCGTCGTGAAAATCACGCAGCGCTGGGTTGGTGTATGCTCGGATTCGCTAGAAGTTGTTTTCGGCGTGGTTTCTCATAAGCGCATTCACGTATTGAGTGCTAAGATACAGGTTTTGATAGATGAATCGGTTTGGTATATATCTGGGATCGTTTAGGTTCGCCTGCAAGCAGGTGTTCATAACCGTTTGGATTTGGCGTCTCTATGTGTCTGCGCACTGCCCCCAGTCAATGGAGGCTTACAGAATGGTGAGGACTAGGATTGTGTTCATTAGGAGCAGTTTCACTTGGAGATCCATCCATCGGTCCGATGATCGGGTAGAGGTTGTTTCGAGCGGCTTTTGCCAGCCCCAACATCTGTTGGTTATGGGACCTGAACATTAGCTTCCTATCAAGGGTGACTCTCACTTATATTGCTTCTTTTGTCCAAGGAATCTCTTGTCCGTTGGAGACGACGTGTTCTTCCGGATGTACCTTTCTCCAGGTGAATATCGCCTTACTCCTGTCAGATTTCACTGCAAAGCAAAGCCGAATCTTTGATATGCGGGGATTGAGTTCTTTGTCGATCTCATAGATGGCGTCATAGTAAAGATAGATGTCTCATATTCCCTCAGGCTTGTTCTTTGATATTTGGCGGGTCGAAACGCTGTCTAGTAGCGAATAACAAATATATTTTGTTTGGGATGTGTATTCCAACCAGTTGCTTTGCAGTAAAAGCTGCACTGAAAGACCGACGGCGTCGATGTCCTAGCTTGGCTTTGCAGCTGACCTATTTCATCTTTGATATTCGAAGATTGAGTTCTCTGTCGATGCCATAGATGGCGTGTTCATACGAGAAGATTTCGTCGCTCTTGTATACTAAAATTATCCAATGTGAAAGTTTGGCCCCAGAATGGTTTTCATAGAAAATACTTTAATGCCCTGAATTGTGTGCAATTTCAAAAACTACACCACATAATTTGATCTCCCCAAACTTTATTTGAAAAATATATCACAATATGTTTCGCTAGCACAGTAGCTTTATCAAGTGATTTGAGTCTTGACCCTTGACAAAGTTATTGTGCTAGCGAAACATGTGATATATTTTCCAAATAAAGTTTGTGGGTGTCAAATCGTATAATCAAGTAACAGCCGAATCAATCAGAAAATTGTGTGTAGTTTGGATGTCAGCATGAGAAAGTTTCTTACTGTTTTCCAGTAAATTGTGATTCTGTGATTGAGATTTGATGCGGAGAGCAAAAGAAAGCAAACAACAGAGATTTTCGTTCGATATGGACAATCTGATAATGTTTTAAGGTTATGAATCCAAACCAGTAAATTGAATTTATTTGATCACCAATATTGTCGAAGATCTATGAAGCGACAAAAAAGAGTATCCACCCAAAGATCCAATTGGAGAAACTATTTATAGTGCTTGAGACAATATTTTTGGTCTAATATTTCTCGTATATTGTTCTGACCAATATCGCGAATAAATGCTCTCATATTGCCTAGCTAAAACAGTTCTCTCATAACCATTTTCCAACATTCAAACGGACGAACATTTCCATTTCCACAATCCAGTCAAGAACGATTAAACGTTGAATATCGAACAGTTTCCCGCCACACCAATTCCGCTGAGTGGAACGTGGGACTTTATTGTCTCTTTTATGGCGTGTACCGAGCACGTGTTTTATTCAAGTGTTTTCGAAATGTCTCTAGACTAACAATACACGTCGTCGCATCAAATATCAAACGGAACACGCCACGGATGAATAAAATCATTTGATCGAAACTAATTATGTGTGTTTTTTTAACTATTTTGATGTCTGTTCGAATGGTTGACATTGTTTCTCAGAAATAAAATGAAATGTTGAAATTTTTGGAAATTACTAATATTCAGATGAGTTAGAAAAATATGCAACAACCAATGGGAAGAAAAGTTCAAAATTATGGTGAATGTTCAAAAAAGAAGGAGAATGTTCAAATTTCGCGGACTGCGTACATTTGAGTAGCGATTTTTTATGTTGGTACACTCGTTTCGAACATATGTTCACAGTTTCAGATATTTAGCATGTTCAGTTCGTTGGTGAGAGGCATACCAGTCAGTGTTTTGCTTGCTTGGCGATTTTCCGCTATCGAAGAAAATGGAAAAAAAATTTCATCAATTTCATGTAAAAATGGAATAAAGTGCTCAAAAATACTTGAAATGTTCACAGTGGCATACGGTGATTGTACTCTGAGTCAGAAAAATGTTTACGAATGTTACAAGCTTTCTACAGATTGTCGAGAAAATGTGAATGACGAAGCTCACCCTGAACGCCCCAGCACACCAACAACCGATGAGAATGTTGAGGAAGTGAAGAAAATTGTTATGGGGAATCATCCAATCACTATTAGAGAAGTTTTTGAGGATGTCGGCATATCGATTGGCTCATGTCATGCAATTTTTTCGGAAATTTTGAGCATAGAGCGTGTGGCAGCGAAGACAGTTCTAGAATTGCTAAATTTCGACCAAAACAAACATCCCATTAGCATCGCTCAGGAGTTGTTAAATTACGTCAACGGCGTCAAGATTTGCTTGGAAAAGTTATAACTATGACAAATCATAGGTATGTGGTAGTGATATCAAAACCAAAGTCCCGTCGGAAAGAGCCTAAGAGAGCCAAGATAAAAAATGCACGTCAAGTTCGATTAAATGTCAAGGTTTTGTTCACAATTTTCTTCGATTACTGTGGCGTAGTGCATCACGACTGTTTGCCACATGGTCGTACGGTCAATAAGGACTATTATCTTGAAGTTATGCGCCGCTTGTGAGAAGTGATACGGAGAAAACGTCCGATACTGTGGAAAAAAATCCATGGCTTTTGCGTCACGATAATGCACCTGCTCACTCGTCATTGCTTGTTCGTAATGCCTAGTTTTTTTTCGAGGCCTTCCTTCGTTTTAAAAATTTTTCTAAAAATCCTATCTCAACAGACTTGTTCCTTCTGTAAAAAACATAACCTACTCGCAAAGAGCCAATATGGACTCCAAACTAGTTTATCAACTGCTCTTTCTCTGGTCAATCATGTTTTATCCAAATTTGAAAATAGCGAAAAATCGATCAGTACTCTATTTAATTTGTCACGTGCATTTGATACCATCAACTTCTCTCCGATAAACTTTATGACATTGGAGTTCGCGGCCAAAGACTAAAATTTATTAAGACTTATCTGACTGGCAGATCACAATCTGTTAAGGTTAGGCTCAAATATATCATTCTGAAAATCGTAACATATTAACAGGTGTTCCCCAAGGTAGTGTCCTGGGTCCTACTCTCTTTCTCTTATTCGTCAACTACATCTCTAATATTAATCAACAACGTTGTACTGTACAGTTTGCTGGTGACACGTCCTTCTTATTGCAAGGTTGTGAAGGGTTATCTGACCAGGCTGATATTGCAGTTGCTAATATGCCTAATTACTGCGCCAGAAACGGCCTCGTAATAAATAGCAATGAATCTAATACCATTGTGTTCTCGCTTAGAGAAATGGACTGCAGTTAGAGCTAATACTAAATCTATAGTTTATTAAGCTACTACTATGCCTATGTTCACTCAAGTCTAAATTATTGCTTAGTCTGCTACGGTAACAGCAGCAGATTGGATGATGTATTGATTGCTCAAAAAAAAGATACTAAGAACCATGTGTTTCAAAAAATATGGTGATTTTTGTAAGCAGTTATTCATTGAATGTAGCAAGTGTTTCTTAAATTACCTAATTCAATTTTCTTCAGAAGATTTTCAGGACGACTCTCTACTGATTCGTAAGAAAGAACATGTTTCACAGAAACTGCATAAGAATCATTTCTCAAGCTGCAGTCGATCCTTCCAAAGGATGAAGGGTTTCGTAGAGCGATCGATTCGGCTCTTGCTTCATGAAGCTGAAAGAGAACCAGAACCACGAGGACTGCAACTCATATTTGGGGGGCAAGAATGACCTAACTCATGAATATGAAGTCGGGTATCTTGATCTAGAATTTCGTGAAATACTGAGTACTGAGAGTGTTTCATCAACAGCTAGTTGAATGAAAAATATCATGAAGTGGGTACCTTCTACCTTTGTGTGCGGCCTCAGCCGACTTGTCGGCTTATCAGAGGTTACACTTTCTCTTGTGTTCGGAGAGACGGGTCCCTATACTTCCTTAAGTGATTCCGATGTAGGCAGACCCGCAGCTACACGGAATCCGGTATACCCCTGGTGTTCCTAGAGGTTCTCAAGGTTCTTCGCTGACCTGATACTTTGCTTGATGGTTTTTGTTGGCTTAAATATTGGTTTCACGTCGTGTTTCACTAAGATTCTACCAAAGCGGTCTGTGTCATTTTTGACATAGGGAAGATAAGCTTTTCTCTTGACCAGCCTTGCTGAGGTTACCTTTGCGTTCACTCTTCTGGGTTGTATGGCCCGCTCGAATTATCCTTCGCTGTATTCATTCCCTTTGACCCTTTAGGTGATTAAGTTCCTCAGGAAGACTCTAGGGTTCACAGATAGGTCATGCTTTCTCATCCAACGTGGTTCACAGATAGGTCATGCTTTCTCATCCAACGTTTTAATTACCCCTCTCTTTTGTTGTGGCTGGTGGTTCAAGTTTTTATTCAGGTATCTGTGTGCGTTGGCCACCACCAGACAGATACCTGAACAAAAATTTGAACCATCAGCCACAACAAAAGAGAGGGGTAATTGAAAAGTTGTTTGAGAGAGCACAACGAATCTCCGGCCGTGAAAGTTTACATTCCTCGAAAAATTATCATGTAGAAACGAATGTGAAAAAAATATTAATATTATTGAAAGTTTTTGAAAGGAACTCGGAATCCAATGACCCCTTCATCGTATTTTTGGGCCTCTTTGAGGACCTGTTTTCGACAAAACACTTGTCAACTAGACTACAAAACACCTCGTCGTATCAACTATCAAACGGAACACGCTACGGATAAATAGTTCAAATGGAACGTCGTCTTATCGGCTCGTTTGTATCGAATTTGTAAATAGAACAATAAACGACGTAATGGAGATTGATTGGCGGATAACGTTACGATTGTTGATTGTCTAGGCATTCGCGCCCACACTTTACACGCCTCCTGCAGACGCCAAACACTGCTTGTGAATGAAAATGAACAGCGAACAACTGATAAATGAATTTCAATAACGGACGTAGTGATGGCATAATTCAAACGAGATGCTTGGCGGGGAGTTGGTTTGAAAGTAAGGTTAGAATGGAAATTTCAGATGGGCTGAGAAATTCGTAGGCTAACGTGAGTAGTATCAGTTACATACGATTTTCAGTTAATCCTAACCTTTAAAAGACACATGTACAAATTTCACAGCTGTCAGACTATTAGTTTGTGGGATAGAGTGAAGCTACTTTTGTTGGTTTGAAGAAAATCGGTAGAAGGGAATTTTGTGTGTTAATAAAGCATTGCTTTTTGACGTAAAAAATACTGTTGAAGCTGAGGCTCGGCTTGATTATTCGGACTTTGTATCAGGAAAATCAACCGTTGATAAGTGGTTTGCTAAGTTCAAACGAGGTGAAATGAGTACCTACCCAGGAGGATGCATGCAGGGGACGTCCCAATAGTCTGGATCACAAGATCCATTTTTTGAAAGTTCTGTCCAAGGGCACCACAAATTATGAACTAGGACTCATTCGATTCGGAATGACCTCTAGCCACTTTTTGAAAAATTTCAAGAGGGTCTCGAAAAAATTGCAAAAGTGGTAAACAGTTTAGTAAAGAAAGGAGGTGGGTTTGGTTTTTTGCTTATATCTCGGGAGATATTCAAAATTTGAAAAAGATCCTTGAAGATGAGGAAGTTTTCTAAAAAAAGTCCCACCTCCCGGAACTCTATCACCAATATTTATAATTTTAATTTAGAGGCGAAAATAGCGCTGAAATACTACTAAAAAAACAAAAACTACCATGTGCCACTTTTTGTGTGAAAAAAGAAAAATATTTGAAAAATTGTAAAAAAATTAGGATTTTTTTTGTAGTATTAGAAAAATATATCGTAAAAATTAATTTGTTTAAAACAATTTTTTTATTAAATAAATAAAGACAATATAACTAAAAAAAGGTTTTCTTTTAGAATATCCAAGAGAAATAAAAATTATGATATAAAAAAAATGGTTCCTCAATATTCATATTTAGTAGCAAAAAAATTGTTAGTCAACAAATGCGTTTTGAAGCAATAAAAATTCTTTTTTGAAAAACGATTTTGTTTTTGAAAATCATAATATTCATCACTGATAAAAATTACTCCAAAAAAATTTCAAATATCTTATTAACAATACATTCGTTTATAACAGGTTGTATATGTAAATTTGAAACTTGTAAAAATTAATTGCTTAAAGTATATCTAATAAAATAAACAATCACGGGAAACATTTTTTCCATGGATTTTCGTTCATTCAAGTGTCTAGAAGGTATGTGATTTTTTTTTCTTGATATTTAATGAGTTAAAATGAATTTCATTTTTCAAGGGTATGCTTTTAGCGCTATTTCTGCCTCTAAATAAAAAAATATCAATTATTAAAATTGGTGATAAAGTTCCGCGAGGTGGAACTTTTTTTTCAGTAAATTTCCTCCTCTTTGAGGACTTTTTTTTCAAATTTCCAATATTTTCCGAGATATTTGCAAAAAACCAACCCTCCCCCTTATTTTCACTAAATTGTTTATAACTTCTGCAAATTTTTCGAGCCCCTCTTGACATTTTTCAAAAAGTTGCTAGAGGTCATTCCGAATCGAATGAGCCCTGGATCATAATTTTCGGTGCCCTTGGACAGAAGTTCCAAAAGGAGGATCTTGTGACACAGACAACGGAGAAGTTGTTACCGTGTTGAATAATACGTGCAAACATATATGCGAAAGTTCTGTTAAAAGTGGGTTCCGCGCGAGCTCAAAATCAACCAAAAACAACAACGATTGATGACTTTTAGCCTTGTTTGAAACTATTCCAGCATAAAAAACCCAACTTATGCGTTGATATGTGACAATGAATGAAACATTTTTCACATCCGTTTCAAAACGATCGAAAGCGTGCAAGGAACAGTACGAGAGGAACCGTGGGATTATGCCTGAACGCCTCATTTCTAGTCAAAGGTAGCAACAATATCTTTTTGAGTTCCGAAAGTCGAAAGGCTCAAAATAATGTGATTTCAATAGACAATCGTAGTTAGCTACGTTTGTCTCACTAGCCCTATTTGCCGTGAAAGGAACGATCGGCGGCGGGATCGATCCTTGTCATGTCCGATCACTCGGAATTGTCTGTAGACGACTTACGTACCTGTCAGAGTGTTGTACCTGGTAGAGCAGTTTCCCCGCTGCGATCTACTTGGACTCAGCCCTTAGCTTGGGTATTGGTCTTGTTGGTGAAACGAGATCCCTTTTCATTATTATCATCATTATGTTGTGTTATAATATCTCAACATCATATCGTCGATATCGGCTCTCAAGCATTTGAAGGATGAAATCGCAAAAAAGTCCTCATTTGAAGAAAAAGAAAGTGCTGCTTCATCAAGACAATGTCACAAATCAATGAAAACGATGGCAAAATTGCATGAATTCTTTCCACATCTACTTTATTCTCAAGATCTGGCCCCCATTGATTCATTTCTGTTCTCAGGTCCCAAGAGAATACTCACTGGGAAGAAGTTTAGCACTGATGGAGAGGTAATCATGGAAACTGAGACTAAAAACAAATTTACCCATAAAAATGATCGAAGAATTGTATGACCGCTATATTCGTTATTTCGCCTCCGAAGGCGAAGCAAAAAATGTTTTTTCAACGTTAGCCTACGAACTTTGAGCTCTACTGTTAGTTCCAAGAATAGTCAACACTCAGGTAACTCAAAAACATTATTGGTAAACTTGGAACGTTAAACTCATATACAAAAGATATATTGTGGATCGAAACGTACCTTACCGGAAGCTATCCTACTCATATTCTTCCAAGTCTTCTGAACATACTGAAGCTACATGGACCTATTTCTTTGTTGGGTTGTCTGTAACTAAGATCTCCAACCAAGATCGCCAGCCCAATGTTATTTGAATATTACTGGAGGCTTATCCCAAGACTAAACCGTTGTTTTTAACAATTCGACACAATTCAATCACCAAGTGATCTTTAAAAGGAAGATTAAACTAAATCTAGAAGGGTTAGAAGTAAGGTTAGATTTAGTTTATTATTCCTCTTGAAGATGATCACTTGGTGATTGAATACAGAAGGTTCAATTCGATAACATAGAACTATGTATATGAATATTACTGGAGTTTTTCCCCCAACACCAAATCGTTATTTTTAACACCTCGACACGTGTTTCGATCACCAAGTAATCATCTTCAAAGAGGAAGATTGAAACCAGTTTTAATCTTCCTCTTTAATTGAAACCAGTTTTAATCTTCCTTTTTAAAGAACACCAAATCATTATTTTTAACACCTCGACATGTGTTTCGATCACCAAGTGATCATCTTCAAAGAGAAAGATTGAAACCAGTTTTAATCTTCCTCTTTAATTGAAACCAGTTTTAATCTTCCGTTTTGAAGATGATCACTTGGTGATCGAAACACGTGTCGAGGTGTTAAAAATAATGGTTTGGTGTTGAGATAGAACTCCAGGAATATTCATTACTACACCCGAGGTTTCAAACAGAGCATAACAACTGTGTTATTTGAACAAATCGGACCCAGTAAGTAGTTCTGTATTTATTATGTTTGATTCCTGATATCCCAAAGCAGTTATTCGGTTTGGTCACTTCATAAACATTTTTCGAGTGTGCTTCCAGATTTGTTATGTTTCTTTTGGACTCCTTATCTGGTTCAGTCCTATAGCTCAAATTTGATACCTGTACAGCTGGTTAACAGCAATGTATGAAGTTGATGATCCATATCTAGCGCACTCCTTACCATTTATTGCTGTGATTCCTAAATGTCTTGATACCAAGTATAGAGTCAATCCCTTTCAATTTGACAATTTTCTTAGTTCTTCATGGCATTTCCAGAAGAAACATCCTCAAAACAAATGGTACTCAGCGAATAGCCCTGTAATTATTCTGAGCCGAATAATGTTTTGCTGGTGCACTTTTTTGATTTTCTTCTGACAAGGCAACTTATAATATTTATCGAATGATCTGTTGGATTCATTTATTGGTTGATTGGGAAAGTTTGCGCGATTCTGTTAGTTGAAGTAATCCATCGGAATTTTTCTGTTGAATTTAGGAACTCACCTAAACAGTCTCGTGTGTATTATTGGGTACATGTTCTTAACGTTTATTAATGAATAATTTCCTAATATGTTCCTTTACAATTTGTTCCTCTATGGAATCTGTGACTCTCCCAGTCTTTTTGGTTTACTTTGAATACTGGCACCCAGTGTAGGGTCAATCTTCTCTCCGTACGCGGCAATGGATGTCATCTTTATAGATTCATGGAGAGAGAGGCTAGATGGAGAACATACAGAATTGTAAATGTTATCAATTGCACAAAATATGCTTGTGTGTGACTGAAAGTAAACATCGCAGCATTCGGGAAATGACATCTGGCTTGATGTCTTCAAATGTCAACTACGAAGTGCCTTACGTAGAACTGTTTTCGAATAGATAAGTTGTATTCTGCGGTAGTAAGAAATATTAAGAACAGATAGCTCTTGGTTCACATATGGCTTGAAAACAGTGAAATCATGCTTTCCGAGCCATCTACTCGGGAAATTATCATCTAGGAGTTGTTGCCCTGGTATTATGTAACGGGGATAGACTGCATCCTGTTGAAAAAGTATCCCGTTCCACAATAGAAGATGTAACTGGATGACGTTGTTAATACTTGGCATAACCTGGTTATCCAAATTGAAAAATTCTTCACCATTTTGTTCCGAAGAGAATAGTTCTGCATTAGGCTATGAACATTTCTTTCAAAACACTCAGTTTTTGGGCATATTGGATGTGAATTTGGCATGTTATATGAACCACTTCAGTTATCGGAAGTTTAACAAAGCTGGATTATAGCTGATGCGTTCCAAAAAAAAAACTTACAAAACTCAACTCTTTTGTCGAAGAAGAATACAAAAAACGTTTGTACGACTCACTCCTGATGCTTGGGACAAATTAGTCAAAGACTGCGTATTATCTGCATTAGAAGTATTGACAGTTAGAGCAGAATTATGCACTGAGATCATATGACTAGTTCTAAAGCAAAAGTTTTTTCTCAATTGTCTGAAAAGTATGGTGCAGTGGGTAGATGATCATATATTTTCCTCGTTATAGATGATAGAGTCCTTTATCATAGCATTGATCGTACTTTGTCTCGTGTTATCATTATTAAGATATATTCGCATTGTAATGAAAAATAATGGGATCTGGATTACGAATTCTACAAGTCACTCATTTCATAAAGATAATCCTACATTATAAAGGAAATGTTCAGTGTTTTGATTTAGATCACCGCATCATATTGTTCTCATTGAGAAATAATCAGCCCCATTTCTTAAATCCTCTGTTATTCTGACTTTGTCAGTTTCATGAACACAACCTCCTTTTCAGTTAGTATAACCGCAGGAAGGATCTAATTAATCAGATTGTTTATTTCCATTTCTGTTATCTCTTCCAAGATTAAATGTGAATCATCAACGAACCATTTATTCAGCTTCCATGCTTACAAATCAGGTAATTGGTTGCTTTGATCTCCCGGACTCGCAAAAGGATTTTCACGTGCTCTAGGCAAGCCGTAGATTTCCGTCTAGAATTATCGGATAATATATGATTAACTAATTTCTAATAAGGGTCTGAGCAAGAAATTGATCACTGCTATTCCTGGAAATCGACTAAACACTAATTTGAGTTTATTGAATATGGGAAAACTTCATATAGTGGTTAAAGGTGGAACTGGAACTTCTGGTGTACAATAAATCCAAAACAAGCATGGTTTTCAAACACCAGAAGTGCACCACTGTCATTGACACGTGTTTCACCAACCAAGTTAGCGTCTTTGAATTTACAGATATTCAGGTAATGAATTGTCATTCAAGTTGGGGTTTTCAGGAAAATCTACTTAATCACCTGGCTGATTTGAGAACTAACAGTGTTTTTTATATAGGCCGTTTTTTCATTTGGTAATATTACTACATTCTAAACTGTAACACATACGAAGACGATTAAATGGGAAAAAAGGTAACTGCCATCGGGAACAATACAATGGTTGAAGAAAATTTACGGGGACTCTCGATAAATCGTTTCGTGTCAACATGGCTACCGTGATTTTTTTTTTAAATACGGATCTGACTTTTTTATTATAGATATTGATGAAGCAATAAATTCACAATCCAAGGGTATATTACATTTGACATTTTTATAGCGTTTCATTTGAAATAACTATCATCATCGGTGATAACAATTTCAAATTACGGTCCTGTCGTTACCTCTTTTGTAAATTGTTTTGATTTCTTCAAAATATAATTCAGACAACCCAATAAATTCGACAGGTAGGTACCCTAATACAATGAAAATTCGTACATTTTTGTTTTGTAAATTTTTGTATTACCGTAATCCTCCTTTCAAGGCTAATTTCTCCTTAATCAATTATAATTCGTAATATTTTTATAATTCTCAATCCTGAAAGTAACGAAAATATTAGTTTTTGGTCAAAATTCGATTGTTGTATAATTTGCTAGGATCAAATAGCATCTTAATTCATTTACCATCTTTAACGCGTAGGCTTTGTTTGGTTTCTGTGGCAGGAAAAATGAATGCGTTCTGCTGAGAACTGTCAGACGTTTATGAATATATCAAAGATGTATTCAAATGATGAAAAGACTGATATGCTATTTAGTTATGAAAAATCAAATAGACATCCTCTTTTGGCAAGGAATACGTATGTTAAGCTATACCCGAATGTTTAGACGATTAGAAAGAAATTTGAGAGACTATGGAGCACTTGACAGAAGGAAAACAAGAAAACGTGTCGTTACTGGAAGTGAGAGGAATCAAATAAATGTGATGGGTGAGCAAATATTAGCACATACAAATCTACACAGTGAAAACATCTTTTTTGTTAATTTAGAATTGGCCAGTTACAAAAATTTTGCTAATCAAGATTGTTCTTTACGAGAAATTGTCTACGAAATGGAGATTTCTGTAAAATCCACCAGAACTATTTTGAAAAAGAACAAATATGATTTGCTGTTCTGAAACCACAGGTAACTTCATCTGAGATGATCATGACTCCATCGAAAAATTTTGTTTGATGAACACTATAGTTGTCAGAACTCATCAAACATCTTGAGTTTGCACGAACGAACGAATTGTTCTTTTAGATAATCTTACGTTTGCACAAATACTTCAGTCGAAATGAAGAATAACGAGATATTTCGAACCTTTATTATGAATTTGATAGGAATAGTACGAAAATAGCACAAATTCATTTCGAATTATTTCCGGAAAGACAACAGCCGGATAGAACATTATCCGGTATTTTGGACAAGCACTTTGCTGAGTACGGTGGATATCAAAACCTGAAACAGTTCCAGTTGATAAGTCAAGAAGAGTATTTTAACCACACCACTGAAGATGACTGCTGCAGTTGCAGTTGAAACGTTTGGAGATTGTAACCAAAGTAGGCTGTGGCAAAACCCGGAAACCAACCAAGATAATTGTGTTGATTGTCGGAAATTATATTGGTTTGAATTATTTTCCTGCAAAATATTTTTGTGCATAAAAACATTGACTTATTCAGTTATTTGCGAATTCTATCTACAAATATCAATATAAATGTTACCATATTTTGCTTAGTTATCATTGATTTTTACTTCAGATACCATGATAGTATCTGAAGTAACTTCAAGAGTTTCAAATATTGATATTCTTTTTTGTTTCAGTTAAGAAAGCCCGTTATGTTGGAATTCAAGGTGAGTCAAAAATGCTGAACTGCCATAATCCTAAAAAAATAGACTATTTACAGTTCTTGAATTTTTCTTTACTTTCTTTTGAAATGAAGCATTTTCAACATGATTTTGACTATGCTTCTGTTATAATTCTTGAACTTTTCTACACAATCAGTTTCTGAAGTTACATACATTTTTAATCGCCATGTGTAAAATTTTTAATTTTGCTTTCAAAGTAATCATCAACTTTTTTCCTTTACAGCACAACAATTCAACACATATGCTACATTGAAACTACAAAACGTTAAATCGACCACAGTAACTGTTAAAGGAGCGACACCATGTTGGGAGCAAGATTTTCTTTTGTGAGTATCCTTATATAATGAAAAGTTCGAAAGAATACGGCCACTCGACGAAATGATAAAAAATAAGTGTTATCACGATTAAAAAATATTTGATATGTCATTAAATAAGTGTCAGTACAATAGAATTGAATCAATACCGAAGCTGGATCAGAGCCTATATATGGAGGTCGTAATAAAAACTGGATATATTTCAAGATCTTACTCAAAACTCTATTGTGACAACTGTGAAACTATTTTGACGACTACTGACCTTCGTCAGTATCAAAACTTGAGACGATGAATTCATCTAGAAGATTTCTTATGGATTTTCTGGGATGTTCTCACATTTGCAATTTTGACTTCATAATCAGGACCTTTGTGAATTTTTTCAATGATTCCTGGTGTTCATTGAAATCAACCCCATAGTTCATTGATTACAACAACTTCATCCTCCTTGATATTCGATTCATTCTTTGTACGTTCAGAACGCCTGATAAGCGTTGGAAGATATTTACGTAACCATTGCTTTCAAAATAAATCTGCAAAGTGACATCCTCTACTGTTCTCTGAGTACTAGATTATGAGCGATAAAAATTTCAGATGCCATGAATATGAATATGTCATTGGGGGTAATACTTGTTGATCATTTGGGTCATCTGACAGTGGAGACAATGGACAGCTATTGAATATGAACTCGGCTTGTTTGAAAACAATCAAAATTGTTAACTGAGTATACATTGAAAATATTGAAACTGACAAAACACACATATATACCGGCGAAGTATCAGAAAAAATGAAAAGACTATTGACTAAACAGAATAACAGCATACAAGGTAAACACCTCAGGTAAATATATAGGGCGTTCCAACGAAAACTTGACACCCCTGTAACTCAGGAACGGACGTGTAGTCGAATTCAAAGAACACGTTAATTTCTATTTCTAGGGGGACTAATTCTGATATGGAAATCATATCCGAAACTTCATCCCCTGCGGTCAACAACTACCACCCCTATTTTTTTCAATGGCATGAGGGGTCGAGTGATACATCATTTGAAAGGTCTCTCATCCCTTTATTGCCCCTGTAATTTTTTTCGAGATTGATTCATTCGTTATTTTGAAATTGAATGTTGAACGTTTTATTAAAAAAAAAAACAGAAAATTTGCTGTCGCTTATTTTATTGAGGAATTCAACAAAAGTAATATTAATGGCAACTCAATCAACAGATAAAGTGTTCAAAATGACCTCCATCCAGTTCCATACAATAATACAGTCTACTCTCGAAAGCGTTCATAGTGTTCAAGTTCATAGGTGTGAGATCAGGTGATCTAGCCGGCCACTTCACTAGATCCCTTCTGCCAATCCAACATATTGGAAAACGTTCGTCCAAAAACTGTCTCACCCGAACATCAAAATGTAGGGGTGCACCATCCTGCTTGAATGTTATTTCATTTTCTACTTAATTATCAACATTTTTTAAAAGTTGTGTAATCATAGGATCTACACAGTCTTGTAATAGATTCAAGTATGTGTCTTGAATTTCTCCAGTAACGACAATTATGTCTATCACCATTCAACATGAATGAACTTTCGTCTGAAAAACATTTTTTGTATAATAGGTTTGGGTTATGGATCAATTTCTCGCTGAACACCTCACAAAACTGAAGTCGGCGATCAGGATCATCTTCGTTTAATTCCTTAACTAGCCTCATTTCGAAAGGATGGAATTTGTAGGCTCTCAAAATCCGAAAAACACTAGAAGGTGATACACCGGACGCTCTAACTACTTGTCTGATTATATAGTCCATTATTCATTTGTACATGTCTTAAAACTGCAACTTCAATTCCGTCATTTGTGATAGGACGGGATACTTCATGTTTTCTGTTGTGAACAGAACCTGAAATTTGAAACTTATCCATTAACTGTTTAACATATTGATGGCTCACGTTGTGGTCTGGATGATTCGTATTATAAATTCTTGCAGCAGCTTTAGCACATTCATTATTTCGATGATAGGTTGCAACAATTTCTATTTTTTCTTCAGTAGAATAAATCATGTTGGAACACAGTGAACAAGGATGACTGAATAATAATTCGTGAAGAGGTGACAGTGGCCAACTATATCTTCTTCCTGGGTGGTAAAATAAGAAAGCTTCATGTATTCAGGGACCTCGTTGATTGAAATCATGAAATTTTAAGAAAGAAATCTCTAGACAATCTCAAAAATGACATAACATACGCATCGTACCTATAGGAAAAACATATATTTGATTTGATACGATTTTGTGAATAATTGTATATCATATTTTGTTGTGAACTTTCAAATTGTGGTTGATCATTTTTCATAATCACGATATACGAATACTTCATTTCATGAAATAATTCCATTATTTCATACGGCATTAAAATCCATTGCCACAAACAATGGAAAATTATCATCAATCTGAAAAAAGTTTCACTGCTGTTTCAGCAGGCTGAACGTGTTGTTGCTTCATTATAATGCAGTTATTTCCATGCGAGGCCATCTGAACTAATTGAACTCACTGAGGAGACCACTGTTCAGGCAACAAATCATTTCCAATGGAGTTCTGGAAATCGTATTATGAACAACTACCAAAATCAAATTATGAGCGAATTCAAATACGAGTGGGTGAAAATCACATTGACGGGAAAATAATTGGAGCTGATGTACACAAACTCAATCACTGAAGTTTTTGTTGAGCAGTGGTCGATAATTGATGAAGCCTTGGGATTTGGATAATTACAAATTTATTGTTGTTACAGATACACACACCTCTCTGTTGTACAGAGACATGCTTGCCTGGCTATCTTCGATGCCATCAGTATCACTCCGTTAGTGGCCATGTAAATCCTTCTAGATCTACTCCTAACATTTTTGTGGAGAGGGGGGAGAGATGGACAAGGTACAGAATTGTACATACTGAAAACTGCACAAGACAGGCTTATGTGGAGTGTAGCACACTACTGAAAGTCACAGCATTCTGAGCATAATCTCAGACTCAATGCCTCAGTCAACTACGATTTATCTTATACATTCCTTCTACTGAGTGACAAAACACAAGCACTACAGGAAAATCCTTAAGGCGCTTTAAGAGCGCTGCTTGTGCGAAAGTAGCAATTCACATTGGATTTGAATCTCTGGAGATTGAACCCATTTGGAAAAATGTTCTCAGAAAGTTCTTTCCACATAAACACAGTTATCCAAATAAAATAGTGAAGTTTGAGCTATACTGAGTTGAACCTCAAAACGAGCAGCCATAGTCAGTTGCGCATTTCTGATACGTACCGATCTTGGTGGAATCAAATGTGCCAAGTAACTTGAACACCTCCCGAAAAAGTATCTAGAAGAGGGAGACAGATATCAACCTTCCTTTGGTGTTCTAGACAATGAAGGTTGCAAGTGATGTTCTTGTCTCCAATCAGGCGGATGGCCCTATTCTGGATGAAACCCAGCAGTTTCTGGATATGTGTAGTGGTGCAGCTCCATGCATGAGAACAATACTCTACACAAGGTCT
Source organism: Leptinotarsa decemlineata (assembly GCF_025532065.1). Taxonomy (NCBI): domain Eukaryota; kingdom Metazoa; phylum Arthropoda; class Insecta; order Coleoptera; family Chrysomelidae; genus Leptinotarsa; species Leptinotarsa decemlineata. The sequence continues at coordinate 5,116,755 of NW_027412578.1, forward strand.
GATCTGAGCTTTATAAAGCATCAAAAGTTGCTGAGATGTGTATAGTTTTCTGGTTCGGAACAGTGTTTCAAGCGTTTGAGAAGCAGTCTTTACAATTTCAGCGACATGATTGTGACAAGACATATTGGTGTCCATTTTAACAAACTTATCGAAGGAGATAGCGGAATTGTCTGTCCTGATATTATTATATTCGGTTCCGAGACATTCATCTTTTTGGAGAAAACGTTGCCTGAGTTGTCGTGGCATTGAATTGAACCTGGTTTTTTTCACCCCAATTCGAAATCACAAAAATACCGTCAGTTTCTGATGAAGGACCTTGGACTGAGATATCCACCTGATTGTGGAGCTATGCTACTATATTTTAAGTGGAAATTAACGCCATCGATTTATGTTTGGAAAGATTGGAAGAAATCAACCTCGCACAGAAATAAATCTGACACATACATCAAGAATTTTTTTTCGGAAAGCTAAGCATTTGGCTTTCATCGAACCACGACCAAGTTGATAGCGATCTGCCAAAAACACACAAAACCTTACTCAATAGAAAGTTTGGAAAAATCATCTCTGGTTCAGATTTCAGGCCGGACTGATAACTATCTCCGTTCGAAAGAAAATGAAATAGCAGATCACAAACTATGTGCCTGCCCGCAATGGACCTAATCAGATTTTCAGCGTTTGGCAGAGTTTTTTTCTTGCCATCCGACCTGAAAGATAATCTGATCGGCTCCATTGAAGAGCAAAATTCTTTTGACGGAATGCAGATGAGATTCTAGTAGGTCCACTAACTTTGGACCTACCTACTTTCTACCTAGACATTCCTGGACTCAACCTTCACTTCACAGACCTACCTCGGATATACAACGTTACATTATTGGATTTCCTACTCAAAAATTCCATAATCAGCGAAGGTCAGGCGCTTTGATAAGCCGAGGTCTTCAATGTTGTTGAAGTTGTGTGAAGTAATCTATGCGGCTTTTGCATGGGCCTTTTGCTGGATGGGTTACAATTCGGTGATAGATTTGTGATCACCTCGTTCAGTATCGAAAACTAAACTGAGTAGATCTAGCCCTAATTCAGGCAGATTGTGACGTCATCACACCAGTAAGGTTGTCCTCAGCTTGCCCAGTCGACCAGAATGCATCAAATTGTCACGTGGTGTCCTGTTACCCAGCGGTGAACCAACCAGAGTGTACCAAATTATCATATAGCGTCCTCAAACCGTCACGCAGCTCGCCATTTATTCAGAGCGCACACTTCTGCATCTCATAACATCGTAGCGGGAGATTTGAATTTTTGTGGACATAAATAATTCAAACAGACGAGTAGTTATCTTACCGCTGAGCTGGATACAATCCATCAAGTTCTCTCAACCCTTAGCTGTAAGGATGACGTAGGTACGTCATCAGCTGCTGGGGCAGCTGCCCTGAGGAGAAATGCTTCAGTTCCTGCTCTCTCATGGTCGCGGACCATGCAGAGAGGAGGATCTGAACTTATTATTATTACTATTTATTTCGTTCTCATCGGAATTTCTCGCCCGGTTTCGTATTTAGAAAGGTAAAAAAATCATACTTGATGAGAATTTTTGATTTCTTTGGCGTAAAATTTTCTGATTTTTCGCTCTGCAGTTCCAGTCAGTGGGAAATACTGATATTGTGTTTAATGTTCAGAGTTGTTTTGAGCATCGAAAATGCCGTGAAGATAATGCCCTATAAAAAATGACAATGGCCCTATTGTCTTCATGAATAGATAATGTAATCAATGGAATAGAGTGTCCGTATCATAAATTATCTTCTAAGGTTGAAAATGTACTTCAGTTATTAATGTTCGATTTTGATTTTCCAGTGAAACCAACAATCTTGATACAGGTTTGCTGATAGAAGTGTGGAATAAAGGAATGATTTGGGACCGAGCTATAGGATACCATTGGATACCGCTTCAAACAATAACCTATTCAAACGAGGTAAGTATAAAAATAACATTAATAATGGTATATTATCCAACGAGCGAGAAATTTTTCACGATTAGAACACTAAACGTTCTCTATGACTTATAAGAGAAATATTTGATAATGAGAGAAGCAACCTAAAAAAACATCCGAGAATATTTTCCATTCTTGCTACTTTATTCAATTTCAAATAGTTTGAATATCGTTTTAACAACCACTCCAAGGAGGAGGTTACAAATTAGCGTGAAATGAAATCATTGAAGAAAAGAAAGATTTTGGCATTTTACTGCTCCATCTATAGGCAATTATTGTTATACTTCCCTAATATTTCTACGACTTCTTTTTCGCTACTGAATAACTTTTCATTTTGACTTATTACTACTATACAGGGTGATTCAAAAGTACTTTGACAAACTTCAGGAGGTGATTCCTCACAATATTCTAATATGAATTGTCCGAATAAATAAATGTCCGGAAACGCTTCGTTTCCAAGATACAGGATGTTGAAGTTTTATTTTTATTTTCGTTTTTCTCAAATAACTTTTGAAATACTGAACTTAATTAAACGAAACTTGGTAATAGGATGTTTTTGATGTGTCGAATTCAAACCTGATACTCTTATTGCTCTTACTCGTAGGGGGCGCCACCTACACGTGTTTTTCTTTTTTAAAGATTCATAATATTTTTGGGCGTACTTCTAGCACATTTTTCAGTAAAAAATCGATTCCTCTATCATATCTACGTAAATAAGCTACCCTTGTTACTAGTCGCTGTAACCGTTTTCTAAATATTTGGACTTGAAAACTTCAAGTCAATGCGCGCGAAGCAAGACGTATTTACCAGGAGCGATTTCCTAACCGAGTACTGCCTTCAGCTCCACCGTCGTTTGGCAGAAACAGGTAGCTTTAAGAGGGCAGCTGATATTATTGGAAGACCACGAGCAGTCCGAACCCCAGAATTGGAAGAAGCTGTTTTGAACGCTCTCGAGGAGAATCCAGAAACAAGCACAAGAGTAATTGCTGAAGCTGTCAATTCTACTCAGTCCACAGTTTGGAGAATTATCCACGATCAACAGTTTTATCCATACCATATTCAAAGGGTACAAGCTCTTTTGCCACGAAACTTTCCCCAACGCATTACTATGTGTCAATGGTTTTTGAGAAAATTGGCTGGAAATCCTCAATATTTAACATATGTACTCTTCACGGACGAGGCAAACTTCTCCCGAAATGCTATCACAAACTTTCATAACAACCATGTCTGGGCTCTCGAAAATCCGCACGCAGTTAGTGAAAGGCATTATCAGTATCAATTTTCTGTAAATGTATGGGCGGCAATAATTGATAATTACTTGATAGGTCCTTTCTTTCTTCCGCTCCGACTGAATGACGCAACTTACAGACACTTTTTAGAAACTGAATTGCCGGGACTACTTCAGAATGTACCATTAAAAATTCGTAACCGCATGTAGTTTATGCATGATGCATGATGGGGCTCCGGCCCATTTTAGCGTTGTAGCCAGGGAATTCCTTAACACAGTCTATCCAAATCGATGGATCGGTAGGGGTGTAGAAGAACCTAACCAGGCGTGGACACCAAGGTCCCCAGATCTAAACCCGATAGATTTCTATTTTTGGGGACATTCGAAGTCACTAGTTCAAAGGACTCCATTAGTGAACGAGGAAGATCTAAGAAACCAAATAGTAGACGCCTGTGAAACAATAAGAAACACACCAATAATTTTTGAGCGGGTACGAGATTCAATGACTAGACGACTGACTGCCTGTATCTTCGCTGAAGGTGGACACTTCCAACAATTTATTTGAAAACAATTCAGTTTTATTTTAGTTTATTCTACATATTCAAAATTTCCTGAAATAAAATGTTGACATTTCTTGCAAATTTCATTAAAACAAATACTGATTATGTACCCTTGATACAAAAATAACTATTTCGCTTAAGGATGTCATAAAGGAACGTACCCAACAGTAATTACCTCTTCAAACGAGTAAAACGTCAAATTCATTTCCAAAGCATTCTTATGAAAAAAGCAAAATATTCGTAATAATTTCAACATGCATCGATTATCAAATAATCGACTTGAAGTTTTCAAGTCCAAATATTTAGAAAACGGTTGCTTACAGCGACTAGTTACAAGGGTAGCTTATTTACGTAGATATGATAGAAGAATCAATTTTTTTATTGAAAAATGTGCTAGAAGTACGCCCAAAAAAGTTATGAATCTTTAAAAAAGAAAAAGACGTGTAGGTGGCGCCCCCTACGAGTAAGAGCAATAAGAACATCAGGTTGGAATTCGATACCTCAAAAACCTCCTATTACCAAGTTTCGTTTAATTAAGTTCATTGTTTCAAAAGTTATTTGAAAAAAACGAAAATAAAAATAAAACTTCAACATCCTGTATCTTGGAAACGAAGCGTTTCCAGACATTTATTTATTTGGACAATTCATATTAGAATATTGTGAGGAATCACCTCCTGAAGTTTGTCAAAGTACTTTTGAATCACCTCGTATGTATATTTATATTAATTTTTTTGTGGTTGTTTTATGATTCTCCAGAGAATTTTGGTTTCATTGCTAGAATCCTGAACCTTCTTCATGAAATCATTTGTTTTTCCTGACGTATTTAATTTTCTACACTCTTCTTGGTTATGCTGTAACCGATGTTACTATTTTCAGCGTTTTTTTCCTCAAGTGATTCAAGTGCTTGAGATCATCAATTTTATTCTTTAGTGAAGTGGAAAGGGTGATTCCATTGTTTTGCTCTTGGTATCTTTTGTTTATTGTGGATATAGGAAATGCAGCCTGAAAATACCATAGAAACAACATAGGACAAACAATGGCATTTCTTTACGACCGCCGTATTAAAATTTCTTTGAATAACGGTTCAGCTGTGAAAATACACTTATCTTAAAATTGAAAGAAGTATTTTCAAAAGAGAAAATTATGAAGAAAGGAATTCATAAATTGGTTTAATTTTGAATTGATGAAAACTCATATTAAATTTTTTTTCTTCCGGGATTGAATAATACCACCGGGAATTGAAAAGCTTTCACTACGATTCAGCTGATCAAAGATTTGAATTGAATTGTACTCCAAACAATGAGTTTCCTCGGCGATGAAAAGTGGCTGATATCGAATTCAATGCAGCAGGCGAATCATCTTTCTATTCTTATATGCTAAACTAGTCTATTCACACCAAGAAATTGACCTTTCGAAATAGGTCAGTGATATGCTCTATTATGATTCAAGATTTTCCAATAAATCATTCGCTTTAGAGCAGTGGCGTCCTAAGAGCCAGTATAAATTAGTTTATCCTGAAAAAATCATTTAAAACCATTTGTCACTTCATTATTTCTTCATATTATATGAAATATTTCCACTAGTTAACTTTTATAATTTTGCATAGGTACCCTCGTCATAATTCAATCAATTTACATAAAACGTTAATGAATTATACAGGGTGCATCAACGATGTGTGGGTAGACAATAGTGTCTTACTTATTTAGAATAGAAAGAAGTATTTCGAAGAAAAGTTGTGGACATTATTGAAAGCTATGTTACAATAAATATAGTTTAAAAAAACTGAAAAACACGTTTTCAAAGAACATCGAACTGAAAAGTTAAAAATAATTTTTTTAAATAATCTTAAAACAATAACGAACGGAAAATACTTGAAAAAAGCGACGGGCGCCTGATATACAAAAATATGGCACAAAGCGCCCACGCTTTTTTCAAAATAATACTAGTATTTTTCGTTCGTTATTGTTTTAAGCTTATTTAAAAAAATATTTTTAACTTTTTAGTTCGATTTCTTCAAAAGCATGTTTTTTAGTTTTTCAATCTATATTCATTTTTCACTTTTCAGTCCGATTTATTGTCAAAAATAATTTTCTTTTAAGTTCTAGTCACTAGTATTGTAAATCTTTAACAGATGGTGCACGAATGTAAAACTCCTCTCAAAGAACATAATGAAGTTTGAGGTCTCAAATTCTATAGTAATACTGAGATGCAGTAAGTTTCCAACAGAGGACGGACAGTTGTGAAATTTGATTCGATTTTTGATTTGAAGTTTCATTCAAAATATTAATGGACTAAAAATATTTTTTCAGTGAATAATTTTATTTTTCAAATCAATCTTTTGATTTGAAATGTATGTCAAGCACCTTAATTCTAATTTTTGGATTTTTTGAAATATTTGAGTAACTGAATTTTTCAGGTGCACAATTTACGATAAAGTTTTCATTGTTGAAATCCATATTCTGGTTGTCTTTCAAAAAATCGAATTAGATTTTGAAATGTATCTTCCGTTTCGTTCAAAACTTTTTTCTGTACTGAATCACGGGTAATTGTAAATATTTAAATATTTCATCTGTAGTACAAAATTTCGCTAACACTTATAATTCTTAAAATATGTTTTTTATTTTGATTTTCTTTTGAACAACCTATCAAGGAGGTTTCGTATAGCGGCATCTGCCCGCGAATAGCTCAAGCAATAATTGATATTACGTACAGCGCCATCTGCCCGCGAATAGATCAAGAAATGTCAATGAGGTTACGTACAGCGCAATCTGCCCGCGAATCGATCAAGCAATAATGCCGATAATTCTGTCAATACAGATCCCGAGTTTGAGAGTTACAGACAAACATACATACATACATACAGGTGAAGCTAATATGATGCGTGTAAAAATAACTAACAACATGAAGGGTTTTTGATAAACGTGTGTTTTTTTTCAAATTAATATAAACTTCAACTCGATTGATTTCTCTGCAAAGAGTTATTTTAAAATATAACAGGTTATTTGGGTTAATATCAGGTGGTTCAGAAGTGAAATATATATTTTTTATTCAATTTTGATGATAGTCAACTTGTTTGCAGTGGCAGAGTGTGAAAATCTTCAACGAAATATCAGAGTTGATTCACATTTTCATAGTTGCCAAAGGCGATATCAATTTCTTGAGAGAAATTTACTGTTCGTTCAACGAACATAACGATGACCTAGGCAAATATTGTAGGTTATACAAACTACTTGAAATTCCAGATGATACTTTTTCTTGGTTCTTGTTCTTCCCTGATGAAGAGCATGAGCAAGAAAATCTTCTGTTTTTTCATCATACTAGTAGCAGTTGTTTCGAAAATTTTATTTCCTTGGAAACAATATTCAATGTCTTGTTTGCCATTTTCCTCAAGTGCAAGCAACAAACTTTCGTATTCCATTTTGTTTCTGAACATGTGAAATTGAGAATTTTCCCGATTTCGATTCATAACCTGTTCAAAAATTTATTATAACCGTGTACTAATCGAATGTACGAATATACTTGGGATTATATAATAATAGCAGCGAATAATAAGATCACAATTTGAATTTTTTTTATGTAGGAAGGAAATGGTCAATGGAGGTCTCTGGATGCTGAGCTGGTTATGAGAGATGGAGAAGTAGTAGGTACTAAAATGGCAACTGGTCATAACCTCCTTGTTGACTGTCGATTCGAATTACCATTTGGTGAGTATTTATAAGTTAGAATTATGTTTCGATGAAGTAAGTAATTGCTCCAAAGGAAGGCATTCAAAAAGGGAAAACACTAGATTGAAAAGATAATTTTGTTTTTGTTTCATTGAAAACAACGGCTTAATCGGACTAACTATTGATTCACCACGTAAATTTTATCATTATTTCAAATCAGGAAATATTTACACTTTGTAATTTTCATTTCAATGAGAATTATGACTTTATTCCTCATAAGGAATTAGAATAACAATGAATTTCACTAGTTCGGACTTCCATTGTCTACTATATAAAATGATTTGAAATCCCTGAAACAACTAAAAAAGAAGATTTTAAAATGAGATAGCTGAAAATAATAATTATATTAACCAAAATAAACCTGAAATGAAATAATAGTGAAAAAAAATACAAGTGAAAATAGAACAATTGAATAAATAAAAATAAAGAAATGAAAAAAGAAAGAAAAATACAAGTAAAAATAGAACAATTGAATAAATAAAAATGAAGAAATGAAAAAAGAAATAAAACTTCTTTTTTTTCATTTATTCAATTGTTCTATTTTTACTTGTATTTCATTTCACTATTATTTCATTTCAGGTTTAGTTTGGTTAATATAATTATTATTTTCAGCTATCTCATTTTTAATTCTTCTTTTTCAGTTGTTTCAGAGATTTCAAATCAATTTATATAGTAGACAATGGAAGTCCGAACTAGTGAAATTCATCATGAAACATTGTCAATCACCTTCAAACAAACGTAGAATAACAATATTTAAATATGTATATTGATAATGAAAATAGTTAGGAATAGACATAATTATATTATAGGATGGAATTATTGTTGAGGAATAGCATTAATAATCTGAATAAATATAAAAAATAAATACATGCATAAAATTATGCATAGATATTCAATTTATTATATTCATTTATCAAATTATAAAACCAGATCAGGTGGAAATTATTTAAAATAAGAAAGTTAAAGGGAGAGAGAGAAGACTATCACTGTCACATAGTTATGATAATCGTGGTGAAGAATAATTGAAGAAAATCATTAAAATTTATCAGGTGTGAACAATGTTCCCAAAGAGAACTTTTCTCAATCTTGTTTTAAAAAAATGTTCACCTCTAGATTAAAAATCTGATATTTGTTGTGTGATGCAGGATGCACACTTTGAATTGGAAGTCAGATTATAACAGAATATTATTTGAATTTGTAGATCCGGAAAATATCGAGGCCATGGATTTACAAAGAAAATTGGAAATGCTGAACAATATCATGGACCAAGAGGGAAGAATAGATAATTATCGTAGACAAATACAATACCTTGGACATTGTAAGTATATAAGTTTCGAAAATATATTCGTCAGTAATGATTTCATATGGATTTATTGAGTTCAATACAGAAAAAATTAAGATTGAACATGATAAAATGAAATGATAGCTCTTGGAACAAAACAATTTTGTTGTTTCATTTCTTCCAATTGTGTTTTTGAATATCGTTGCTGAATTTGAGATGAATTATTGGAATTGAGATGATTCTTTTTCGAAATGAGAAAATTTTTCCAATACTTTGATCAAACTCAGATAAAAACGAATTCCAGAGGTTAGATGTCGGGTCTGCTGAATATTATTCACACAAAAAAGCTGTAAAAAGTGATTGTTTCAAATATCATTTGTTCAGAGATTGTTTTCAATGAATCACTAAACACTATGTCTGTATTGTGTTCGAAATTCCTTCAAGAATAAATTGTCATTTGCAAAATTCATAATGTATTCTTGGGTAAGACAGTTTTTGGCCTTCTACTTCCCCGTCTTGATGAAGAAAATATTTGAATTTCCCAAAGAAAGGAAGGAAGTAATCAATTTCAAAGATTAACTCTGTACAAAGATGTGTAGATTATGCAAAGAAGTAACTTTCAGACACAAAATCTGTAAGTTCTTTCGATCTATTCACAAATCCCATATGCCTATCGACTTATTTAGCTCAGACCGTAATTGTAAAAAATATTGTACAAAATGATCGTATTATTCATACAAGAAATATAACAATGGCATCGAGTAAAGTGCCGTGCTTGATTGCTTTCATTTTCAATCTGTTAATTTATTCAAAATGACGTTTACAGATGATTATAAATATAATGTGAGTATTACACGGTTAGGTTAGGACCAAATAAACCCAGCTTCTCAACGAAGCCGATTAGTTTGTATGGTGAGTGATCTTTCAGGTCAGATGGTAAGAGTATGGCTCTGCCGAACTCCAAAAACCTGATTCGGTCCCCAGCGGGGCACGCACAAAGTATATGCTCTGCTGTTTCATCATTAATGAGGTAGTCGGATAGTCAAGGTGCAAGATTCCCACCTTGATACCCACGGCAACCTTCCCACATGAGGGTTTTCGCACGTCAGCTACACCTGACGATGCCTTAGATTCAACCGTGCAGGGATTTTTCGCCTCTGGTTTTGGTGAATCATCACTTGAGCGCAAATGTTTGCTTACTTGCGCATGGGGGGTTTGTTCCTCCACCTCAGACAGATTCTGCGTACGCCGCTCAAGAATTTGGTGCAAGGCGGTTCCATAAGGTACCCCGCTCTTGAGGAGACGACTCAGTTGGAGAGTTGAGAAACTTTCGCTCCTGATCTGAAATTACAGGGAGGTCAGTTGGAGTCGTAAGTTCGACATCCATCTCCTCTGTAGTCTCAGCGTCAGAACGAATTTTAAAGTTTACTCTGTCCATAAAAGTCCCACGAGTAGCTAGGGAAAAAAGGTCGATCACGGCAGATCCCCGCATTACCGTGACAAGGCGATGCTACGACGAGAGGGCGCCCGGTATCTCGAAGGTAGAGACAGCTGATAGGCTCAGTGTCATTCATCCTCTGATACACACACCTTAGGATTAAGCCATCGTTGGGATGCCATTCAGTTAGGGGCTACGTGGAAGCAGGCATCCGAAGGCTCAACCCCCACTCGCCAAAAACAGCATGCACAGTGGTTCAGGCAGTGAAAGATGAACAAGGAAAGCCAACCCGCCAGTATTACACGGTCAACGTATACGTTGTAATACGTATATAAATATATATGTATTTGATTGACAATGTTTCATGATGAATTTCATGGCATGTTATTCAGGTACCTACAAACAACAAACATAAGAACAATGAAAAATCATCTATCAAAAAATTAAAAAACTCAGAACGGCTGGCTCATTTTCTCAGTGTTGCCGGCTCATTCTCGCATCACAAGATCTACCAACTATTTCCAATTATTTCGCGTCCTAATGAAAAGTGATATTTGGATAACCTGGCGAGAACGAATGTGAAGTTAGGTTTACTTTTCATTTGTTTTGTATGTTTCAAATTCATGGTTTTCTTCATATCAAGTATGAACTACAATAATCCCACAGTCATCATTCACTTATTTCGTGACCGTTAACAGTTCGTTTCTGCTGGTCTCCCTGTGTGAAAAATAGCAAATCATTTGAAATCGATTCAGGAACTGAAACACTGGTGAACTGAAAATACAGCCTGGAGAAACCAATCGAAGCTTCTTGAACCGAACATTGAATATAATCCGATAAAAAATGTTGGACTGGGAATCTTGGAGGTCCAGAGCAGTCCGCCTTGAGGGAAATCTGAGTTACAAGCATTTTCCCTTCCGGAACGAGGTTAATTCGATTACATGTTCATTGGCTCTCTAATCTTTCCTGGGGCCAGATTGTCACGTCGATAAAACATATACACTTCGATGACTTCCACAAATTTATCGAACTCCCCAAGATTTCTGACCGAAAATACGGTGGAGCGATATACTTGTGAACTGGAAGAACGTACTTCGATAGAAATGATTCAGGCGATTCTGGATATCGTTTGGCTGCCAGAAAATCCTTGTGAAATAATACAGCAGATTAGGACATACTATATCTATTAGTGTCAAATGATCAACTAATTCACTAGTATAACGCAAAAAGTTGTATCACCAACTGGAGCAAGATTTCTCTGGTGGAACAATTATGAAAGGTGCGATGTGGGACTTTATCTCTTCGATTTTTCATATTATGAAAAAAAACTAAAACAAATTTCTTGCTCTAGTTATTTCCAGAGCATACTATGTTTTTTGGGGTTCGGCTGCCAGGTTTTTCCATCTAAGGTGATGTTTTCTATCGACTGGTTTGATTAATCTGATTAGTGTAATGTTGAGTGCGGGTTGTTATACTCCATTTGTATTAATATCATCTATTTTTCGGATGAAATTGTATGTTTCTAAATTCATATGACCTCTTTATATGATCTTAGATAGTAGCCCCGAGTACTATCAAGAACTTGGGTATCTTTCAATGAAATAACAGGAGTACCTTCTCTAAGTAACTCCTCAAATCTCCAGTCCTGATTTGTCGGTATTCCCGAGCCAATAAATCCTCTAATGTTCAGAAAGCCGGGTTTTGACTATTCTTTTTGTGATGTCAATGTAGATAAGGGTCCGGTATCCGGTGTAGCTGAAAGCTTTTTTTCGGAGGTCCTTACTGACTTGAGATCCACTGGTGCTTGATTTTACATTGCAATTTCTAAGAAAGCTTCTAATACGGTCTGTGATATTTTCAACTCAGGATGAAAAACGTTTCCATTGACATGTTTATCTGCTGTAACCTTGACATGATCTATCGCTCGAATTTGACTTCGCTATACTCATTCCCTTCATTTTTCCGATAAGTGAGTTCTCGGGAAGACAATCGAGACTTTTCAACTAACCTTTTGATCACTGTTTTTTTTTTAATCTGTAGCCTCATCCTAGGGTTAGTGTATACAAGCCGAAAGCATGTATGGTCCTGAGTGTCACTAACGGAACCTTAAAAATAGTGGACGCCCTTTTGTCGTAGATAGCCTTGTCACTGTAATTTGGGGCTTTGCCTTGATATACTTCTTTTACTTAGCTGCTCGTGGGACCCTTTATGGACTATGAACTGACCAAATAATTCGACCATAACCCTACAGAAAAGATGGAGGTTATAAAAAAGACTCTAACTGACTTTCCTGTAACATCGAATCAAAATCCAGCAATTTTCAGTTCATCAGCTCTTGATCCTGTTATTGGTGCAGCCAGGAAGCATCTCATCCCCACCTCAAAAAAGGTATAATTCATGAATCTGCCTCGCACCATATTCTTGAACAGCACAACCAAAATGTTACAGAACCAGGTTTACTGTTTCGTATGAACACCTACTTTTGATGGTGTAATAATATCACTGAAAAATGTCATGCCATTTTTCCTGGAGTAACATTTTTTCAATGTTCATCTGAACGTAGAGCTACTCATGGTCTTTTGTGAGTCTGGAATGGTGTTATATATCTTATGAAGAAAGGATCTTCAGTAAAGTGAAGTAGGGTATTTTGGAATAGTGAGTTGGTATTTAAATCTGGTGAAAAATTCGTGAACATCGTACCTGAATTGGAGTTTTTCGTATAAATATTTAGTAATCATATTGGTCTCATTGTTAACTAATTCGACTCTTTGATTTTATGGGAAATTAAGTTGAATTGAGTTGCATTTTTTTGTTCCATAAATGATTTGGGTACATTAGTTCTTCTCTATCTGGATACGATTTTAGTCGTGGTTCGTTAGGCAAGGATAGCATACTCTATTTCCAAAGTTGAAGCTACTCGGTACTGAAGATGCACCCAATATTTTTTTCGTCTTGATGTCTAGAATTTTAGAAACGTTAGAAATCAATTTGAGGTACAGTATGCATTTCTGGTATATTTTGTTATATGTCGCTCAACCGCAACTCCGTATTCATAATTGATCCTAAGTTTTTTGAAGAATTTACAGCTTCAATGGGTTCCGCACCGATTAGTTCGGACTTCCATTGTCTAATATATAAAATGATTTGAAATCCCTCAAACAACTAAAAAAGAAGAATTGGAAATAAATAGCTTTAAATAACAATTATATTAAGCCCAAAATCCTGAAATGAAATAATAGTGAAATAAAATACAAGTAAAAATAAAACAATTGAATAAAAAAATAAAAATGAGGATATACAAAATGAAAATAAAGATAAAAATAAAAAAGGTAAAAAAGTTAAGAGATTTCAAGCCAAGTAAGTTCACGACGTTTCGATTGTTAGTATTCACAATCGTCTTCGGGTGATGACTGGACTGATTCCTCCGAGAGATGACTCTTTATGGGTCGTTCGAGTACTTTCACTTATCCCCGCTTTCCATTTTCCGCTTCACTGGTTCCGTGGGAAATATTTCAACGTTGGCTTGGCTGAATACGTTGTTGGACAACATGTATGCGGCTTCCTTGAATTTTCTCCTAAACCAATGTTCCTTTCTGTGTAAGATTTCAGCTTGGGACTATTCGATGTTGTGTTGATGGGTCCAAACATGGTCTGCTATTCCTGATTTGCTGGTTTCCCCTCGTTGTGTGTGTTTTTTTGTTCTCTGCAATGCGAACATTCAATGGCCTCTTAGTTTCACCAATATATAATTTTCCACACTCACAGGGTATCCGGGTATCGTGAGGCTGCTACGGATAGTGTTACCGGATCTGAAACAGGTTCTGATGTTGTACTTGAAACCAATTCTGCTTATCCTCTCCGATAATCCTCTGATGTAGGGAAGTGCAAGCACTGGTTGTGACGGCTTCTCTTCCTTGCTAGGCTCCTGTTGTCTCTTAGCCAAAATCTTTTCTACCATCGCTTTGGAGTAGCCATTCCGTTGAAGATCATTTTTGATGATGTCTAGTTCCTTCGAGTTACAGAGCCCGAAAGCACGGTCTAATAGAGTCTTGATGATTCCCCTTTCAGTTGATTGAAGGTGGTTGGATTCGTGGTTCAGGTATTGTCCCGTGTGAGTGGATTTTCGGTATACAGATGTTTCCCACTTAGTGTCGGTCCTCTTCACCAAAACGTCTAAGAATGGCAATTCGTTGTGGATTTCTTTCTCCATTATGAAAGTGATGGAAGGTCTCACGCTGTTGATGTGTTTCCAGGAAGGCGTCTAGTTCAGTATTCCCATGGCTCTATATTATGTAGGTGTCGTCAAAATATTTCAACCAGATTCGAGGTTTCTTGTGGGCTTCTTCAATGACCAGAATTTTAAACCACTCCATATGCTTAATATGATTGTTATTTACAGCTAATAATTTGTAATTCTTCTTTTTTAGTTGTTTCAGGGAATTTTAAATCATTTTATATGTTAGAAAATGGAAGTCCGAACTAGTGAAATTCATTATTGAACATTGTCATTCATCTTCAAACAAATGACTTGATCGGTTTGATTTTGTTATTTGTTGTCCCAAAAATTAACAATTCAGATTTTTTGGAATGAATTACTAAACAATGATCTTTTGATATATCAGATCTTCATTAAAAGCAGTGCAGCAATTACGTACATGTCCAGAATTGAATGATTCATTAATTTGTGTGTCATCTGCATAATAATGAGACTGACAAGTAGATAAGTTTGCAGCATATATTATAAAGAGTAAAGGCTACAAAATAGACCCTTAGGGGATACCACACGTGAGATACAGAGGTACGGGATATTTACCTCGTATTTTGAGTGGCTGGATACGATCTGCTAGATTATTCTCTATCAAGAGAGTTGCTCAATTATTTACTCGAATTATATACCTTATCACAATTTGGTACGTTCTGAATTAAAGACAAAGAAATTATAATTGACCTTCAAAGGGTATATTTAAAAAAAACATGAGATTAGTGAAAATATGACTGATTCTTTTTATAATTTGACAATAAATCTTCGGAGAAGTATTTTCATTTCTACAAAAGTTCTTAATTGCATGATGATAATACAAAAAGTTCCAATATTTTTCATTTCGATATAATATGTACATACTAACAGAAAAAAATATTCCGATTTCAAATCGTTCAGAAATTTTTGAAGATTTGATTGAAAAAATGAAGAACCAAACAGTTCATTCATTTCCTGACATCAGAGAAATTTTGAAGTCTAATGATGGTCATCAAATTATAATTGAAGGCTTATATTTTCGTATTATTGAAAAGTTGTTATTCATTTTCAGTTAAACATTTTTGCTAACTTCCTCTCAGTTATATATAATCTAGATGTAAATTATTATCAAATAAAAATGAATACATTAGAAGAAACACTGGGAAAGCTACTCTCCACAATCGATCCAACTGAAAACGATCAATCTTCTTCATGGTCCACCTTCTTTTCCAGCGCATGATAATCACTTTGAAAATGACATTTCAGCGGGGTACTCGGAGGACAGCGACTACACGTCCGATCTCAACTACCCCGTAGGTCAGCACGCCAATTCTTCAGCTTCACAGTTCCGATCGGCAGCCTATCAGATCAACACTCCACAACGGTCTCTGGAAACATCCAGAGAAAATTCTTCTGAGCGTGCAGACACTCCCAATGCCCACAACCAACAAATGTTGAGTTTATCTCAGAACCACCAGCAGCACCTTAGTCCCGATGTTTATAGGAGGTACCACCAGGTGAGCTCGCACGTATTCATATCTTCATTTGGTGTCTTTAACAGGTTATCAACTCATAGAATGGGTAATTGTATGTAGACCATCACGAGCGGTGTCTAAGAGATTATTTGCTTCTTTGCCAATGGTTTTAAAGTTCCGTCATCATTTGCTGTGATGTGGCAATGACCGAAATAATACATATAGGTTACTGTATTGATAATTGTGATGGTATTCATGAATATTCTACACTTGTTTCAGCATGTTTCTCTCTCCCTCTCTCCTCTCTCCCTCTCTCCAGGATATCAATTCAATTCAATTCTGCAAGTGTTCTAAGGGAAAATTGCTCATCAGGTGACAATTTAATCACAAGCTCTGCTTAGGTAATGTCCTCCAGATGGTTTATAGCTGACGTATCCATTTATATATAAAAACGAAAAAATATTTTTATTATGATTTATATCACTAAAAATAAAATTTGTGGACTTGCGAATGAATAAATTTGTAGCATATTGTATTGATTTACCTTGCTGCGACATGCAAACTGGAAGTCTTGACGTGTTCGCATTCATAATAGTACGGAAAATTGGACGTTCGCTTATTTGTTCACCTTTTCTGAACATTACCTTATGTTAACATATTTTCATTAGGTTGGGGATTCTGTGGAAAAATAGCAGTTGCACAGAGTTCAGTTGTGATCAATTTCTATATGGAAGAATTTGAACGACAAGCTCTAGAATCATCAGCGAAATACTATTAAAATATATAGAATATCTCGATTCCTGCGAAGTTATTCTGTAGACCTGTTCAGAGCCGTTATTTGGACTACATAAAATTTGTATATATGACACCATAAGAATTGTATCTACACAGCCAAATGGAATAAATTCATTATTTCGGTTACTGTATATATTAAAGAGAAAAAACCGAAACAGGTCAAATGTAAATTATAATTTGACATTTTTCAAGTTTATTGCAACAATTGAAGTATGTCAAATCATAAGAAACTGATTGACCATGAAGAAACTGATTGATTATCGACCCTGTAGTAGAGGAAGATGCCATCGCCTTGACTTTTAGGCTTCATTTCGTTAGAACAGTTCAGGTGTTCAGTCCAGCACCACTGATTCTACATAAGCGGGTCGAAACATCGCTATCCGGTGTTGGATTTGTTATCCAACATCACATTTGCCTTGTAGTGAAAACTGCAGTGAAAGACAGAGAACGAATCTCATTTGGCGCACGATGTTGAAGCTCGGTTTCGAAACTAACTGGCATGGAAAGACTTGTTTATCCTTGATATTCGAGGATTGAGTCCTTTATCAATCCCATACATGGCGTTTTGTTTGGTGATGTCACCGCTTCTACTGAAACTGTTATAGTTGACAACAGCCAAAGCCATATTTGTAGCTGTCTAGCAGAAAAACCCTACTGTAACCAAAAATCCAACTTACGGTGGAGAAAAAAGACATAGAAAGAATAACTTTCCTAGATATATCGGTGGAAATTCGAGGGAATGGCAGACTGGAACATAATATAAATAGAAAGCCAACCTTCCAGACTGATATTTGAACAGGGGTTCCAACCACCATTCGAGGAAAAGAAAAGAAAAGTTATTTTAACTCTGCTGAAGAAGACAAACCTTATTTGAAAACCGGAAAAAAATTCCTAATAACTGTAGACTAGTCGCTTTGCTATCAGTGGTATTGAAAATCATGGAGAAAGCTGTAAACCACCATATTCTTGAATATTTGGAAGGCTTTAACATTTTGAGCGATCATCAATATGACTTTCGGAAACAGAGATCAAGAGGCGACCTTCTATCTTATGTCACCCATATTTTGAATAATGCAATAGAGAAACATGGAAAGTCAAGAGCTGTTGCGCTTGATATTTTTAGACTTTTGACCGGGTGTGGCATGAGGGTTTGCTGGCAAAACTTCGATGCTATGGTTTGTCGGATCATTTTTGTGTATGATTCTCCAGATTCCTGAAAGAACGTTCCCTGCAAGTGGTCGTCGATGGATATTTCTCGGATACTCATCATGGAGTATTTGGTTATAGTTTTTCCCAATTAGTGAATTGGAAATGGGTTACTAAAATGGCCAGCAAAATCACGTGACATGACCTCTGTAACAATATTTGAATATTAGGGTCTATGAACGGTCTATCAATGATATAATTAATCCCCAGAATAGAAATAGTGTCTCATGCAAGATGCCAAATTTGAAAATGATGAGGTGGTTGGACGTTGGATACTCGCTGAAGGAGTCGCAATGTATTTTATTGATTATTGATCAAATTCGAATTATTATTTCATGTTGTCCAGCATTGCAAATATTAACAAAATCTATTATGAAATATATACAAGGTGTTATGCAACAATTTGATGAAAAACAGTTTGCAGTCGATTTAAATTTGTTGGAAATTCCAAATACGACCAGATCCAGTCCAAAATTTAGTGACAAATAAACGTTTCAAAAAAATCGATATTTTCCTTGAACAGGGACTGAACAAAGACTCTGAAAATGTGTAATAATTTGACCTTAGACTAGACCTTAGATTAGACCTTAGACTACATTGGGGTATAAATGGAATCAGCTTTCTCTACTGCAAACCAACAAATGTTTCTAGTGCTTTATATCGAATCCTAGGATTCCATGACATAATAAATATTCCAGAATTCTGAAAATGAATTTGAATTTCAACTTTTTGAGTTTCGATTACGGTATATTTAAAAATAATCGTCAACACGGTTTGAATTTTCGAAAAATAATCTCTATCAATTTAGGGTCCCTATATCTAAAACAGCTCGCTTCACTTATGAATACACCGTATTTGAAAGTTGTTGTCTGTATACACTGTGTTCTATATAAGAAACGCCAGTATGGGAAAATCAGAAATCGTAAGAGATACAAAAATGGTTAAGATGCGAAAAAGTTGTTCATTCTGGAGCTCATTCAGATGATGTTTGAAATTTAGACAATTTTGACTGAGTTGAGACATCAGTGAAGATGTCATCAAAAAGAATAACTGATACCGTCCTTATAAAAAATTTAAATTGGTGATGCTTTCTCAGAGACGAAATGTCGCATTGAAAGCTTGTGAAAACTTTCTTGAAACGTTGCAAAACTAATCGAGAAGTTCTAACATCATTTAATGAAGCTCTAAACTTGACAGTTTCTTTCTAATTCAATCGCCTTTGTATCTTTCACGTTTTTCAATTTTTCTATACGGACTCTCTTTTTCTTGAACATAGTATTTATGTTGAGGAATTGCAATACTTTCTTAAGAGTGAAGTTAGTTGAGTCTCTGGGAGTGATCTGTATCTGTAGAGTAGGGAGGGTTAGTGTAGGCCCAAAGCACTTAGGCCACATGTGACTCATTGTACATCTTCCCAAGGAGTTGTCCTCCTAGGTCATCGTCCATTCTGTCCTTTTCAGGAAGGTGGACGGGTCACTAGGAGACATCTCCTTCATATCGGCAGGTGTAGGCCAAGACTCGCCGGACACACACTCTCTTATTAACGATAACTGCGGACATTCGCATAGGTGCCAGCTTCGCAGGGTCACCCAGGGTAATTCTGGCAAGATTGATTTCATCCCATCTCTTTAGGGATTGAGCATGGGTTTAACGTTTGACTAGTTCCGCAATTGTCGAAGTCATCAGGCCGTAGGTGCCGCTGGGTCCTAAAATTCTTAGTCCAGCCGCTTCCTTGGCTAAAGAGTCGGCAATGCGATTACCTTTACTCCTATCGTGCCCTTTAATATACCTCAGGATAATGTTATCATCTACCGAGGCTTTGGCTAAATCTTGGTGGCACTCTAGTACTAATGATACGTTGTCTGTTCAAGGTTAATAGGGCTTGTCTGCTATCAGTGCAGATTGTTATGTTTTTGCCAGAAATTTCTTCCCTGGTTATTTCTTTTGTGGCGATTGAGATAACAGCCAGTTCTGTTTGGACCACGCTGGTATTTTTTCCCATTCCCCACTTCATCCTTAGGCTTAGTGATCTGCTCTGGAAGTGTTTCCAATTGGTTATTGATTAGGCAGGGATATGTTTCAGGTTACGCCAAGATTTTAATTACCTACATTAAATTTTCAGCAATCTTCGAACGTGGATAATAGCAGTCCTTATAAATCAACATACCGAGGACCGTCGTCACGACAGTACCAAGAAAACAACACGGATCCTGAACCTTTGTTCTATAACAGTCGACCGCCGAACAAGTCCAATTACTCAAGGTAAATATTCTACTCAGCCATCTCTCTGAACAGAACATTCGTCGTCAATCCGAAATGCAGAAAGTTTTCAAAAACTGGACCACTTCCGTCTAAAGTTTTTCAACACCTCCAAACTTATTTGAATCAGACATGTCCTAGATTACGTATTTCAGTTTTTATCACTTGAAACTTCCATTCGATTTGCGTCGTGCTTGAAAGATTCCAGGAAAGCAAGTTTTCAGTTCACCGTTACGGTAGTGTTGTGTGCATTTTAATGAAACTTCATGGAAAGTCGTGATTTATTTTTTATATATATTTCCCAAAACTGCCAGCACAATAAGGAACATGCATAAACATTTATTCACAAAAATTACATTGAGAATTAAAATATATCATTGTAATAAAGCCTTTATTACACAAAAAAAAATTAAATGCTAGTCGTTCTTATAGAAATAAATAAAGTTCACTAAAAATTTAAATTTCGTCACGTGACCAAAAACGCCCAGCCATTGGATGTGACGTCATACATTGTTTCGCCAGTCGCCATTCCATTTATGTTGAACTGTTTGCGTTTGCTAGTTCAAAGTTTCTGTTGATTATTGTGATATTTTTGTCCAAATCTGTGGTTTTTACTTTATTTAGTTAATTTTACACAGTATTATTTAATATTAAGTGTGTAAATTCGAACAAACATAACCGACGACGGATTTACCAAAGGTCAATTCGATAATCTGCCAGTTGTTGATATGTTTATTGTAGCAAAATTCATTAAAGAAGCTGAACATTTTTCTCTTGAGGTACGCGGAGTTAAATGATAATAATAATAATAATGCATTTATTTCGCTTGTTAAAAAGTACATAAAGGAGACAAGTTAGTACAACTATTATTTGTTGTAAGTTTAATCACTATGTATAAATTATATGTATTTCTGTAAGTTTTTCCGCATCTATTTAACAGTTTTTTCGACGATTATGATCATTTTCAGGTATTTTATTGGGTGATATAATGGAAGTATTTGTGCACAAAGGAACAATGCAATATTTGTGATATTATTTGTGTTCCATTGCTTTTGAAATTGAAAGTCCTTATTAGATTTATCAATTCAACAACACACAAACAAAGCTGAATCAACTTTAAACAAAAATCACAAAACTATACAACTAAATAATACAAATCTACTAAAAAATAGGAACTCATCATATTTTATACAAAAGCGTTTGGTTGCAGCTGCCTAAATAAGTAGATTTAAACGGCAGTCACAGCCTGCGTCACATGCATACACCCGAATTAATACAGTATGACGTCATGACAGTTCACGCATTTGAACGCCTGTGACATATGCCTGCGGCCGGATTAATACCGTATCACGTCATGATAGTTCGCGCCTTTAAACGCTTGTTTGATTTGGTTTTTCAACGCAAAAATTTTTTATAAACCGACTATTGATATTTTACTGCTCATATTCTGCAGTATTCAAGAGTTATCATAGCAGAACACATTTATGATGTAAACAAAATCTGCAAGTTCCCTTTGGGAAATATTTTTTCGAATAGAAATGAGGGTAGATCAATACCTCGTACTTTGACATTTACACTTTTTTGAAAAATATAAAATGCAAAATCTATCTAATCGGCAACTATATGCTCTTATCATCAACAGAAAAACGATTGAATGACATTATCAAAACAAAAACAAACATTGAAAAATAAAAATACTTTTATGAATTATACTAACTTACATAAAATATTTTCAGGTGGAACATAGGAAGATCTGAAGATCTTCTGGGTTTTATTGATCGACAACAGGGTGTATCATAAAAATTATGAACACTGTCAAAACAAAACACTCAGCTTAAAAAACCAAGAACGATCAACATATGAAATTAAAACCGCGCATTCTGAATTCCATCAGATATCGAGACCTAATGGCAAGAGTCAATAAAATCCAAATTAATTGAACAGAAACTAGAATGTAAAAATTATCGTATTTGAGTAAATAAACTGAAAATGATTATCAATATGAAATTGATGAAGCAAACAATATTGTAGCCCATAAACGACATAACCAATAAACAGCCCGCTTAAGGAGGGCCGATTAATGATGATATAATAAAAACCACTTCCCTTAATGTCATTTTGGCAGAATTGGCTCTGAAATGGCAAAACACTGATAAAACATTTCTAGTCGATGACCAAAAGTTGAAAGTTCTGTTTCAAATTTCTTTCATCATATCGCAAAAACATTCACTGATTTCTGGTCTGAAAAATAATAATAGAATTTCATAAAAATATTTAATTTCATTTTTCAGTCGCCAGATATGGGCCAGTTGTGAAAGTGGAACTTTCAACAAAAGCGGTGATAGTTTTGATGCCGGTTATTTCATGGACCCTAATGACATACCACCCCAGACGACAAAATATCCTAAAGGTAAATATTCATTATCATTGTGAATTTGTCTTCACAGTCGTTTTGTTTCAGCTGGTCGCAGACCTAGTTTAGAAAGGCAGTCAACGTTGTATGACGATTACAGTTTTTGCGAATATCCCAGTTATCAGATGAATTCAGAACTTAGCAGGTAAAATTATCAATTACATGTTGTATGTATGTATGATTTCATGTTGTATGTTGTTTCAGTTTTTCCGTTCAAATTGATAATTGTTTTTCTGTGAACGACAGCAGTGCAATAGTTTGTTCGGGTTTCTTTATAATGAAGAAGGTTATTCACATGTGGCAAAAATAAAAACTGTTAAGACAAATGAGAATTAAAACTTCTCTACCACTCGTATTATCAACTAATGTTTTCGCAGTTTCGTCCTAAAAGGACATTTTCAATTTTGAATTCACATTCCAGTTGAACTTTGACTGCATCTATCTATATTATCAAGCCTAAGTTAGCTTGTACAGGATGTTCCTGGACTTCCTCGTTTTCTCTCGGAAATGTATAGATGGGGTGAAAATATCACCAGTACTTCATATTACTGTTGTTCCTGTAATACCAGTACGTTACCAAGTTACGGTCCGTTAAAGTTACAAAATAAAAAACATTTTTCCTTGATAACTTCTCGAGTGAATATTCAAAATCAACCAAATTTTGGTGATTGACTAAACAAATAAACTGCTTTGATGAGCTTTCATGCAGGAGTTAGTTGTTGTGCTCAAATTGTCTCTGGTCTGGATTCCTGGCCATGCTGGCCTGGAAGGCAATGAAGCTGCTGAGTCTCTTGCAAAGGAGGGTGCTGCAAGCGGCTTTATTGGATCAGAACCTGTCATTGGCATCGCTTTGGGCTTTGCCAAACAAACACTGAACACCTGGATAGCAAGAAGATTTATGGACTTCTGGTAGGATCTTCCAGGATTGGATGACTCCAAGGCGTTTATTCACCCTTCGAAGCTTGATTCCAAACAGTTGTTGGACTACAGTAGGGATGAACTACGATGTCTTACAGGCCTTCTTACAGGTCACTGTCATTTGAATCATCATATGCAGAGACTTGGACTGTCGGAGACAGTGTTTGTCACTTCTGTCTGGAAAATGATGAAACAGCAGAGCATATACTTTGCGCCTGCCCCGCTGGGGACCAAATCAGGTACTTTGAGTTCGGCAGATCCGTACTTTCACCATCTGACCTGAAAGACCACTCACCATACAAACTAATCAGCTTCGTTAAGAAGCTGGGTTTATTTGGCCGAGTGTGAATAGGTGTGAGCCACAATAAATCCTTGTGGGTTGCGGTGGAGGGTTGAATAGACCCACCCACTTTAGACCTACCTACCTAGCTAGTTGTTGTGCTACAAAGTCAGGAACGGACTACCCCCGATGGTCCACACCCAAAATCTTTGAAATGACAGATATTTTTCAACAAAATCAGGTTGCTTAGAAAATTTTCTGAATGGAATTAGTCGTCTAAAAAATAGATAGGAGCATGATTTTTGATGAAAATGCACTTTTGTTCGACGACATCCAACCTGCGATGCCTACCATTATTCGAAAAGATTAATTTTGAATGAACGAATTTTTATAATGCAAACACGTTAACTTAACAAAACTCATGGTGTAAATATCAATTGCAAGCCTCAACAGCAAACAGCAACGGAAAATGCACTAAAAAAATCTGATTGATATGTCCCCATTCTCTCTCAATAGATTTTCGTTGTCTGCGAGGACACTTCCTCTGTACTTGAAATAGCATTCCAGGGTCGTTTCGTATGGCTTCACTATGTAATATTATTCTATTCGACATATCATCTCTTGTGTAAATAGCGTTAACAAGGCTTTTCAGATGCTCCCACAAAAAGAAATCCAATGGATTCGAATCCGGGGACCGCGGTGGTCATGCATATGGCCCCCCTCTACCGTTACATCTATGTAGAATATTGAAATATTGGAATATTGACAATGAAATAACAATGCACTACTCAAAAAAACACAATCGCATTATAGTTTGGTAGTTTTTTATCACAACAATTTTTTTTCTTTCTAAAAAGGTTTTTCGTTAACATCTGTTGAAAAAATGAAGCATAATTATTCACCGGATATTTTTCACCTATTCATGTGCTGTCTTTTTTTTAGTCCATCCGTTTGCTCTTTATAAGTATTGGTAAATATGCGTTTTTTCAGATAAACTTATAGGATTGAAGATTTCCTCCCATCGAATTGAATTATCAGTGAAACTCCTCAACATTTCAGCTGTGAATGAAAATTTGAAACATTCAAATGTTGATTTTCATGAGATTCAGATAACGAAACACGAAATGTGGTTATTCCACACGTACATACAAAATATGGACTGAATTCGATATTCGCTTCCTTCGCGTAGTTCAAAAACACCAAGAATCTACAGAACTTTATATTTCTTCTTATTCTTCTTATGTTGTTGCATTAACGTAATCATAATTATTTCTGCTGTGAAAATTTTTCATTTCAAATAATGGTATACATTTCAGGTTGGATGTCGTCTAACAAAAGTGTATTTTCATAAAAAATCTTTGCTTCGATCGATTTTCCACACAAGTACTTTTTTTCATTCAGAAAAACATCTAGCTCACCTGATTTTGTTGAAAAATATCTGTCATTTCAGTTTTGGGGTGTGGACCATCGGGGGTAGTCGTTCCTAACTTTGTAACAAAACAATCGATTCCTGCATGAAAGATCATCAAAGCAATTCATTTGTTTAGTCAATCACCAAAATTTGGGTGGTTTTGAATATTCATATGAAAAGTTACCAAAGAATTACATTTTTCATTTTGTAACTTTGAGGGCCGGTAACTTAGTAACTTGGTAACTTGGATTTTAGGAAAAAAGGTTATATGTAGTACTGGTGATATTTCGACTCCGTCTTTACATTCCCGAGAGGAAAAGAGGAAGTCCAGTCGAAGTTATACAGAAACCTTAAGCAAATCGTGTTTCCTCAAAGGCTGGAAATCATCCATATAAACAACTTCATACACGTTAAAACGGATTTCCATCAAACGGACTCGCTTGCGACTAACTAAAAACAGATACAACAACTTGTTTTACTTTCGAAAATAAAGTCAAAACTCGAATTTCACCAAACAGACAAAAACTAGTGTGAGTCGCGTGTTTTTTTGTTAACTGTTTTCTATCCTTCCCACTACACGAACAGCAAATGAATTGCTGCAACTGTCCATTCCTTTTTTTGCTCGTGTTCAACAGAGGAAAATTAAATCTTATTTTTGTTCGAAATGGAGAACAATACAACAAATCAATAAAGATAGCCTGCCCAGAGCCGATAATAGGAATTGATAACCACCACAGATTTACATTTCAAATCAAACTACATATCAGAAAGTAGGAGTTTTCTCAATGAATTTTTACGAATATATAGAGGAACATATCGGCCAATATTTTTTTTTGTTTATAGATTCAAAATAACGATTCTATTTTGTATCTAGTCCTTTAACATTGGCATCATACTTCATAAATGTTTGTTTCTTGAAATATTTATATTTCCTTCATAAAAAAATATTATCTCGACGAATGACGGTTGTAACACTTTACTCCGCTAGCGAGGCACTCTGTTTCATAAGTTGGGAAAGAGTTTGACACTGCCAATAAATTAGTTTTAACCCAATTATTAGTGCTCTACCAATCCTTAGCATCAATTTACTGGACATACAAGTCTTCCATATAAATATCCGTTGAAATGGCAAAACCATCAAAGCAAGTTGAAACAGGAAACTACAAAAAATGAAATCTTAAAAATAACTACAAAATAAAACTGAATTCTAGAAGCAAAATATCAGGTTTTATAAACATATGTATAAAGATACGCCCACATTACTTAAGTTCATTATGGTTAATGTGTAGATCAACAGAAAAAATTAACATTTCTCACCTTCCATTTGTTTCCCCTGATGGCTTTGGAACAGGTAATTTGGCAATAATTTTGTCATTTCGTAAGTGAATTTTTCATTTGTGTGAATAAACTTAAATGTGGGAAACAGTCTTTTGACATACTGAACATTAACGTCAGATTTAAATTGAGATGTGCCGCCAAGTAAAATGTAACTCGTACCCCAATCGAAATTTCGTCATCAAATGCTGATTTGTAAGCAAGCAAAAATATTTTCGGTTATGTTTCATAAGTCACACTAACCTATAAATATGCCTTTTGAGCTATAAACTCTAATTTTTATGATATTTTATTATGAAAGCAGTAATATACAATTTTCAAAGTACCCATAAAAATTACTTTTGACTTGAAAAAATATAAAAACTTACTTTCAACATATTCGAGTGAGTTTTATTCCAGTGCCTTACTACATCGTATAAGTTGGCAGAACCGAAAGTTACACTGTAACCTGTATAACATTGTGCTCCTACTTCCCCTACCTAATACATTATATTTAAAAAATCTGGTATTTCCGTCAATGGGGATAATAATTTTGAAACATAGGAATGTAGACTTTCACGGCTGGCGTCAATGTTTTGGTTGATTTTCGAATTTTGCCGTGGTTTCTGTTGGTTATAATTTCCAAATATTTCAATTGCAACCGAAGATGACTGCCGCAGTTGCAGCTGAAACGTTTGGAGAGTATAACCAAAGAAAACCACAGCAAAACCCGGAAACCAACCAAAAAAATTTCGAAACAAATCAAAATTTCTATAAGTATCCTCTATTCCACATTATTTAACGAGTAACTCGTTTTTAGGTACCACTCTCTCGACCAAAAACCCAGCATCGATGAATACTACGACGTCCTACCATATTCCTTCCAGAACGAGAGATTCGACCAGGAAGAAGAAGACCGTCAATGGGACAGCGGAGGGTTCGAACCATACCCTCCACCACCGAAACCGAAAACCCCCAAGAAACTCCCTTCGATACCAGCACTGAAAAATCTCACGAACAAACCACGCCTTTGCAATAATGTCAGCTCCGTATACGACGAACCCGTTCGGCCAATGTCGAAGGGACGCAGAATGATGCCGCAGATACCGACAAAGAAGGCGTCATGGCGACAACTTCCCCAACCTAGCCACGAAATTTCCGACGGGATCCGAACTCCCGAATCCTATTCCCACAGAGGGGCCAGCCTTCCTCCAACGCCCACTAAGAACGCTAAGGCGGTGGGGCGTTTTTCTCAGAACATACTAGGAAACTTCAGATCGGCCACCCCCGGTCGTCAGCTCCCCAGGCCAAATAATGACCTTTCCAGCCCGAGAACGAAAAGAAACAAGCTCATGAAGAGGACAAGTTCCGCAGATTACGCAGATGATGCTGCGGAAAATTATTACGCTCAGCTCGGCACCCTCAGCGCAATGGAGAACTACAATGAAGACTATAATTATGCATATCAAAGTAACGATAATCTACTGGTAGGTACTAAGCTTACTAAGCACTCACTACTGAAACCTTTGGTGTAGCCTAGATCCAAAACAAGCACTTTTTCCGAATACCATAACTGCAATACTATACTCTCAGCGCGTTTATAACGAAAACCTCATCTTCAGAAGATAACTTGGTAGGTGAAAAGCGCTAACAAATATCATGATTCAGATACCAACTGTCTGGATAGTTCAAAAATTCAACACCTGTGAAATGTGAAGTTCAGATTTCCTGAGAAGAAAGAAAACTCTTCTTGGAATGGAATGGAAAAAGTTTTCCGGCATTAGTCAGTTTTTGGTTCAGAGAACCACAGATTGTTTCTCCGATTAATCAAAGGTATCCAAAAATTTCAGTCCTTCACCCTCGATAGACTCAATGATCATTTATGATGCACTGTTTGGAACCTTTGGTGCCGTAATGAATATTACTCGAGTTTTTTCCCAACACCAAATCGTTATTTTCAACACCTCGACACGTGTTTCGATCACCAAGTGATCATCTTCAAAGAGGAAGATTAAAACTAGAAACTAACTCGAAGCTAACCCTATTTATGATATATAGATATTTCATACAGGTAAACCATCCAGGTGTACCACCCATACAGGTATACCAAACTAAATAAATTTCACAATTTTTCCTTATCTATTATTTTACAATATATGTTTAACTGTTATAGCTGTATATAAAACAATTTTCAGCTATTTAAAATTAATTTCACAACATTGTCCATCTAAATTTATTTTTGTAATTTGTCCTTATGTAGTAATCAGTAAACCCAACAATATTATTTGTTGTTGTTGTTAACTTGTCTAACTAATCTTAATGAACTGAAGTCTATGGAATGGTTTTGTTGCAAAATACGATGGGCGACTGCTGATTTGTCAGGTCTTCCATATTTTAAGTGGGCTATGTGTTCCTTATATCTTACTTTAATAGATCTTTTTGTCTGTTCATAATATTTTGCAGCCTATAGGCTCCCAGAAGGCTCTGTAGCCTACAGAGCCTTTTGGGAAGTCCAAAAGACAAAGTAGAGTATTCTGAAAAGTCTGGAATTCACGAAATTGAATGTAAGGACTGCGATGCAAATTACTTCTTTTTATTTATCGTGATTGAGCCTTGTACTAGTGTCCATCCAAACAGTCACACATATTCGTGTGTGAATGAGCCTAGTACATATATTTTATCTATCTCAACAGTCACATATTCCCATTTGTGATTGAGCCTTGTACATATATTGTACCCATCTCAACAGTCACACATACTCGTCTGTGAATGAGACTTGTACATATATTGTACCCATCTCAACAGTCACACATACTCGTCTGTGAATGAGACTTGTACATATATTGTACCCATCTCAACACTCACACATTCTCATATGTGATTGAGCCTTGTACATATACTGTACCCATCTCAACAGTCACACATACTCGTCTGTCAATGAGACTTGTACATATATTGTACTCATCTCAACAGTCACACATTCTCATATGTGATTGAGCCTTGTACATATATTGTACCCATTCCAACAGTCACACATTCTCATATGTGATTGAGCCTAGTACATATATTGTACACATCTCAACAGTCACACATACTCGTCTGTGAATGAGACTTGTACATATATTGTACCTATCTCAACAGTCACACATTCTCATATGTGATTGAGCCTTGTACATATATTGTACCCATCTCAACAGTCACACATACGTATACTATTTGAATGGTCTAGGTAGTTAGCCAGATGTCTTATAGATGTGAACTTAGCTGCCCTAGCGGAAAGTTTGATGTGTTCATTTCCTATACCTTCAATAATCGAATAAAAAATATTCGTCTCGTTGATATCTAAATTCAGTTTTTTAATTTTTGGCAAGTTTTTCGAAACAATAATCACTCAGTTTTTGTCCTTTCTCATGAGAATAGTTTGCAGCTTCAATAAACAATTTTCCGAATTTAACATCACTAGGAAAAGTTTCGATAAGAGATGTTTTCATATTCTCTCACAAAGAAAACTCTTGTATTAAAGAATCGTACCATTTTCGCGCATTCCCACGTAATCTGTTAGTTGCTAATTTCACAGTTAACATATTGTCCCACCGATATATATTTTTCAGTTTATCAACTTTTTCTACCCAACTCACAGAGTCAATGACTTGGCATGCCGGATCGAATTCGGGAATCAACGATTCATCAATACTCAAGACTACTATAAATGTTTCTACTCACAGTTTTTCTGTGAGTTGTTTTTAACTTTGTTCTCAACCTCCTTACTTCCGACGAAGAATCACTGGATGATGATGTGGAAATACGTCGGTTCCTTTTTTTCGATTTTTCTTTCGGCACTGTAAATTTTCGGCCTCTAACAGCTTTACTACCTTCTCTCAAGTAGATCACTATCCTACTTCTGACTTGTAGTAATAATAAAAATAACAGTAAGCTATTTACTATAATATTTTAATAGAAATATCTTGCTCTTACCGTTAGGAGGCGTCACCTACACGTCTTTTTCTTTTTTAAAGATTCATAACTTTTTTGGGCGTACTTCTAGCACATTTTTCAGTAAAAAAATCGATTCCTGTATCATATCTACGTAAATAAGCTACCCTTGTTACTAGTCGCTGTAAGCAACCGTTTTCTAAATATTTGGACTTGAAAACTTCAAGTCGATTATTTGATAATGGATGCATGTTGAAGTTATTGCGAATATTTTGCATTTTTCACAAGAATGCTTTGGAAATAAATTTGACGTTTGTGAGTAGTTTTGGTAATTACATATTTTGTGACAGTTAGACGTTTTGTTGAAGTTTCCGTAAGTAGATGTAGAAAACACTTATTTTGAAAAAATGGATTATTTGAACAATAATGCTCATTTAGCCGATATGCATTTCGTTTATGGCCTTGCGGATGGCAATGCGCGCGAAGCAAGACGTATTTACCAGGAGCGATTTCCTAATCGAGTACTGCCTTCAGCTCCAACATTTGCTAGTCTCCACCGTCGTTTGGCAGAAACAGGTAGTTTTAAGAGGGCAGCTGATATTATTGGAAGACCACGAGCAGTCCGAACCCCAGAATTGGAAGAAGCTGTTTTGAACGCTCTCGAGGAGAATCCAGAAACAAGCACAAGAGTGATGGCTGAAGCTGTCAATGGTTTTTGAGAAAATTGGCTGGAAATCCTCAATATTTAAGATATGTACTCTTCACGGACGAGGCAAACTTCTCCCGAAATACTATCACAAACTTTCATAACAACCATGTTTGGGCTCGCGAAAATCCGCAAGCAGTTAGTGAAAGGCATTATCAGTATCAATTTTCTGTAAATATATGGGCGGCAATATAATTGATAATTACTTGATAGGTTCTTTCTTTTTTTCGCTCCGACTGAATGGCGCAACTTACAGACACTTTTTAGAAAATGAATTGCCCGGGACTACTTCAGAATGTACCATTAGAAATTCGTATCCGCATGTGGTTTATGCATAATGGGGCTCTGGTCCATTTTAGCGTTGTAGCCAGGGAATTCCTCAACACAGTCTATCCAAATCGATGGATCGGTAGGGGTGTAGAAGAACCTAACCAGGCCTGGGCACCAAGGTCCCCAGATCTAAACCCGATAGATTTTTATTTTTAGGGACATTTGAAGTCACTAGTTTATAAGACTCCAGTAGTGAACGAGGAAGATCTAAGAAACCGAATAGTAGACGCCTGTGAAATAATAAGAAACACACCAATAATTTTTGAGCGGGTACGAGATTCAATGACTAGACGACTGACTGCCTGTATCTTCGCTGAAGGTGGACACTTCCAACACTTTATTTGAATACAATTTAGTTTCGTTTATTTTAGTTTATTCTACATATTCAAAATTTCCTGAAATAAAATGTTGACATTTCTTGCATATTTCATTAAAACAAATACTGATTATGCACCCTTGATACAAAAATAACTATTTCGCTTAAGGATGTCATGAAGGAACGTACCCAACAGTAATGACCTCTTCAAACGAGTAAAACGTCAAATTTATTTCCAAAGCATTCTTGTGAAAAAAGCAAAATATTCGTAATAACTTCAACATGCATCGATTATCAAATAATCGACTTGAAGTTTTCAAGTCCAAATATTTAGAAAACAGTTGCTTAAAGCGACTAGTAACAAGGGTAGCTTATTTACGTAGATATGATAGAGGAATCGATTTTTTACTGAAAAATGTGCTAGAAGTACGCCCAAAAAAAGTTATGAATCTTTAAAAAAGAGAAAGACGTGTAGGTGGCGCTCCCTACGAGTAAGAGCAATAAGAACATCAGGTTCGAATTCGACACCTCAAAAACCCCCTATTACCAAGTTTCGTTTAATTAAGTTCAGTATTTCAAAAGTTATTTGAGAAAAAACGAAAATAAAAATAAAACTTCAACATCCTGTATCTTGGAAACGAAGCGTTTCCGGACATTTATTTATTTGGACAATTTATATTAGAATATTGTGAGGAATCACCTCCTGAAGTTTGTCAAAGTACTTCTGAATCACCCTGTATATTAAACGTATTCTGTACGATCGACCATACAACACTCTTCAATTCCACTTGTCGCCTCGTAGCCTTTTTTTCCAGTTATCAATTCGTACTCGTGAATCAGCTACTTTTTATCCTTTGATATACATTAGCGTAACAGGCAACTCTTCCAAAGGGTAGAAACACGAAGTCGATCTCCTAACACTCAGGAAGATGTTATTATCTACCGAGGTTTTGGCTAAATCTTGGTGGCACTCTAGTACTAGCCCTGAGGTAACAAGTTGTCTGTTCAAGGCTAATAGGACTTGTCTGCTATCAGTGCAGATTGTTATGTTTTTGCCAGAAATTCCTTTCCTGATTATTTCTTTTGTGGCGATTGAGACATCAGCTGGTTTTGTGTGGACAGATGGAGTTTGAATGTAACTCACGTTGAAAATAATCTTACTGTGAAAGATTTGCAAAACACGCCTGACAAAACGAACACTTCCTTGTTTATCAAAACTGAAAAAATGGAAGTTCAAATGAGCCATGCACGTTATTATTATGAATAATATTATTCAACGCTATCATTTTTTTTCAGGCAGAACAGGAGACAGATATCTACTCGATGGCGAGCGTCATCAACGAGATTGGCACCGTCAACGCCAACTACTTGCAAAGAAACAGTTATCCGTTGCAGGACGATTACTATAGAAGTGCTCAAAGTAACGATTACAATCACAAGTATTACAACGTAGACGTGCCGGTGGTTCCGCAGCGAAAAAAACCATTAGGCGATCACGACGTAAGTCAACTCGTTCAACAAAACACGGATAGTTTAGAATCTCGCGACGACGAGTTGAAGGACTCTTTCGAAACTCCCGTTTCATCGATGAGCAGCTCGTTGCAGCAAATCAAGTCGACACAGTACCAGGAGGGTACCGGCGATGCACACAACGTGGACATAGCACAGAAAAACATTCTGAATTCAATACCACACACAGGGGACCAGCACCAATTCAGAGCAATAGATATTACATCGCTGCCTAGCCTTACAGTAGCTCAAGTGCACAATCATAATAGTTTAGCGGAAAACGGACAGAGCAAAGGGTTTTTGAAGCAGCAGAATTGCGTTGACACCAGCTATTATGTACAGAATCAGTTGGAGAGCCAGACAGACATAAAAGCTGTCGAATATAATGGCACCGTTCCGGAAGAGGCTTACTTGGAAATTCAAGAGTCTGTAGAAAGTTATGTAGAGGAAGAGACTGAAGGAAGTGTTGCCTACGGTAAGTATGATGACGTCATTGAGACCTTTACAATTTTTTTCAGTGAAATTTTTTGATTGATATAAAATAACTATAATATAATTACAAGAATGAAATAGCATAAAAAATCACAAACATCCCAGAGGTTCATTTTTTCCTATACGCAAGTTGTTTTCGGCCTTAATCCAGCTCCAACTATTGAAGTTTGTAGATACTCCGTTGATTTTTATATACCCCGTATATTCAGCGACCAATAATCCACAATAACGATTTCCATATTCAAGAACTGTCCTCAATCAAAAAGCTACTCTTTTCTAAAAGTATTTGAATTCCCGCGATTTTTAATGCTTTATAAAGCTTATAATAATTTTTTTCTGGAATACTGTTTACACATATGGAACCCCATACCGGAAAATATCCAGAGATACTAGATTTCATCCAGAAAAAACCTTTGACCAGATTGGAGACCCAAACATCTGATCAACAGAAAACTCAATCCTCGATAAACAATGATAAACGAGACACCGTCAAATGCCATTGCTTCGAGGTCGATTTTGACTACCTTCTCATTGGACTCATACAAGAACTCTTTCACTCTTTGTGGAATTAATTTTCAAAGACTTAACTCCAACAAAAATAGCAGTTTTTACACAGGAACCGCTCTCGGCGTTCAACTGGCTTTTCTGCAGGCCTGTGCATATTCATGAATGAAAAAATACATTTTGAAGTTGAGGAGGAGAGCTACTTTGGTGTCCAACTAAAGTGACAAACTGAAGATTTACCGCTTCTTAATCTCACCTCTTTTTTTTGAAAGAAAAAAATTACCTTATAGGAGAGCAAAGCCACAATCACCGCTTCAGTAGAAATGACTATTGTGCTTCCATTTACATAGGTGATTTCTTTATCAACCTACCAGATAAAACCATAGTTGAATCACTACAGGAGCGATATATCTCATCAACCGCTTGGGATGTGATCAATGCTCAGAAATATAATTCTATTAGATCCCAAATAGAGAATCTTTTTTCATAGAAACGACTGTGGAAAAGGTCAGCAAAGGTCATTGTCACCTTTGCTGTCGACAGCAAGGTGAACTACCACCTTTACCATAGTAAAGGTTCATAACATCAAACAAGCTCTAGCTTGATCCAATATTCTAGTCGTCACCATTGAAGGCAAAATTGATGGACTCTCTTTGATTTCATGCAAACTCAATAGAGAGCTTGTTTGGTAATCAGCAAGAACTTCCCATGAATTATGGATACGGTGGCAAGGTGGGTACAAAAAGTTTCACTATTGGCGGGAGACTGGAAACCACCAGTGGGATCTTGGAAACTGGTGGTTTCCAGATACGAAGAAATTGGGGCAAAGTTGCGCATTTACCTGACTAACAATATGCCGTTGAGAAAGTTCTGAAATTCGGAGATATCCGAAAAAAACAAAAATTTCGGAAAATGGTTTTTATTTTTTTCGGGTTTTATTTTTTGAAGGATTCAAAAAGTAATAATAAAGAGATCCAATTAATTTCAACATTCTGTTCACAGAGGTGCTGTGTACAACTCAAGTGATATTGCTTGACAATGTCAAGCTTCCTTTCAATTTTCAATTTGCATTTGGGAGTAAATTGATATTAACTGAGATATTTTTTTACATTATGGTCCATAAATTGAAGATCTGGACAAAACATGAAAAATTTTGTTTCTTGCGCCATTCATCAACCTATCTCCAAAAATGGGTCAATCTCATTTCTCGTGTCGAAAGATTTCGAAAAAACAAAAGCTCATTGCTTGGATTTTCTCTTCACTCTCGCCATCTATCATACAATATAGAAAGGAAAGCTTCATACTCCATTCAGAACAAGAAAGTAGATAACCCCATTCATTAGAAGCGCTATCTGTTGGAACCTCGGTACACTGATATGGATTAGATTATCTAGTTAAACATTTTCCAAATATTTCTTCGATTCTCACTGGATCATTAAATTGGATTTGACGTACAGAAATCTACCTTTAAACGCGAAAGTATGTAATGTAATGACGTACACAGTAAAAATTTGTCCATTTTCTTATCAATATTTAATAAACGATATTCCACTTCAACGGCCTCTCACATTCATCGATCTAGGTGTTACCTTCGACACAAAACTTTCCTTCGTACCACACATTGAAGCCATTCTGTCTGCTGCAAACAAAATGTATGGATTTATTGCACAAATCTTCAGATATTTCGAGGATTCATCTACATCGAAAACCTTGTACTATGCTTTCGTAGGATCAAAATTAGAATATGCATCCATAATCTGGAATCCATCTCATCAGTTGTATACAGAGAATGTTGAATCAGTACAACGTCGTTTCCTAAAACTTCTCTCCTATAGATCAGACAATAAAGATCCACCAATTGGATTTACCTATGATGCATTGTTAGCTAGATATGCTATGATTAGCTTGAGTTACCGTTGTGAATGTAACTCCACAATTTTTCTTTTTAAACTGATTAATAATTTAATTATTGACCCACATATTCTGCAAAAACTAAATTTCAATGTACCTATACCAACCTCTAGAGCGAGCAAGTTATCAACTCGACATTTTTTGCTTTTCCATCTCTGAGATTAGGTCTTTTTTACTTCAGCTTATTCTATGTGTATTGCTTTCATCTTACAACCTATTGTAATTGTATTGTATTGTGATTTGACTTATATCCTTGTTCTGTAGTTGGATATAACCTCTATAACAGTGCATAAATAAATAAATAATATAAATAAATTTCATTTAGCGTTATTGGCACTTGGTTCAGCGATATATTAAACTCATCGCCCATTAACAATATTCATATTTCAAATCTTTTTAGATACTGTCGTGAAAGTTCAAAAATGAAACGAATTTGGGAAGGAAAACTATCATTTACTTTTTCTATCCTGAAGACGGTGGCAGGTTTTGATCTTCGACATGTTAAGATATCTAAAATGCCTAGCTCTTTGTGCTTGACAAAATTGTCAAATATGGCAAGTTACTGATATTTTTTCCGTGAATATTTTATTGAATTCGTGAAGTAACTTGTCAAGGTGAATTAGTTTTTTTTTTATATTGTGGAATCTAGTCTGAACATTTTCAAAAGTAGTAATGGCGAAAACTGAGGAAGATATTTTCATTTGAAACCTGTAACACTACGTCAAGCAAAGTCTGATATATTTGAAACATTTTCAGTTCAGAATTGAATTATAGGAAGAGGACTCGTGAAAGCGATTGAACAAATTACAGAAAAGGAAAAATGAAGCAACTTTTTCACCATAAACCAGGTGCCAATTGGATCATTACAGAAAACCATAGACATTTAAATATGGAATAGCCTACCACTTGAAGTTTTATTCTATTTTTTTGATCTGTGAGATGGAATGAACCTTCATTATTGTTAGTTTGTAATAGGTGAAAAATGTGGAAAACAGGATTCTCCAATACCAAGTTCGGTTGTGTGGGATTGAATTTTTCTAAACAGATATTGAACATACTGAAAATTCATAAAGATATATTTAGGACATTGGAAAACTCTGATTTCATTAATTGATGACCGATAGTCAAATATTTAATTTCTTCTTAAATAAGCATACTTATTTATTATTATGTGAATATGATCATGACAATATTGGTTATGTATAACCAAATGAACATATTTCATTTTTGGGTATTTTTGATCAAATACCCAAACGCACGCTACTGCAGGTCATGAAACAGCCTGAACGATCATACAATGTTTTCTCTGCGACCTGTTGGCGTTACAAAAATAAGGTTGTCGCGGTAACGTATTATAAATCCGTCTATACGTGCTGTCACAATTCATAACGAAATCACAAATTTCTGTTTGATCAGTCTAGCGTTTTGCATTTATGATGAGCATTTATTACTCTCAACTATCTGGAAACAGAGCATAAATATCCTTTTTCCAATTTCATGCCACAATGTAACATGTGCTTTGCAAAGGCATATTTTGTGAAGTATTTTTTAACTTCTCAAACTGTTGTTCTATTTTTCTATTCATTGTAATATCGATCCCATATTTCTCCAGCAAAATTCATTCTTACAGGCAATTTTAATATGTTACAGGTCCAAACGCAGGTTGCGGTAACCAAGCAATAAAACACGATTCCCCATTATCTGTGATACACGTAGAAAATCGAGAGGATGACCAGAAGACGCGTAGTAGAGAGTCATCCCTCGTCAGCGTAGTCGATCCTTATCACCCAGCTTTGCAGCGTTCCACGCAACCACCGAGCGTTTCCTCCAGAAGGTCTTCTGGAGCCGAAACGGCGTACCAGAACTACGAAGACCAGTTCCTGAACTATTCACTCAAAAACGGGTCGGACTCCATCTCTGCGAGGCGTCTATCAGTCAGGCAATCGCCTAGCACCCCCGACAAGAGCGCAGAAGCTGCAGCAGATCTACAGGCAACCATTCCCGAGATACCAGAGACGATTCTGCAGAAAGAGGACGAGCAGAAGGAGCAGAGGCCGCAGATAACCGCACAACAGAGATGGTTGTGGGCCTACAACAAGATTATAATGCAGCTGGACGTGAGTGACTCTTTGATTCATATGAGAAGTTTTGACAAAATGGAGAAAGTAGGAGAACTAGAGAAGGTATATTCGTTAATAATCGGGGATAAAACATTTGAATACGTTATTGTAGTCAAGTTGAAATGCAAAGAAAATTACTACTTATTTCGATGCAAGTGAATCCAAAATTGTGATACGGCGAGTTTTGTAAGTCACCGGTTTTCAAATTAGTACATCTGCATTGTGAATTGTAAATTCAGGTACTCAATCAAGGCAAGTACCTGTATTATTACCTACAGGGGTGCTATACAGGGCTTTTCATGATGAGCGTTAATTAGCCGTTTCTGGCAAACTATTCAACGGATTAACCTGAAAATTCCACAGTATGCATAAGTCAATATGACTTACACGCCTAAAATATTTTAGACGAGGAGGCGTTGTCGCTTCTACTATAAAGTATCGGCTTCTTTGATTTTTCAAATAGAACACCCCGTATATATTTTCATATTATGATTCATTATCACTTTGTCAACAAATTCATATACTATTTCCCTATACCTATCTATTACCGTTTAGAAGATATAAATTATTTTCGATATTTTTTTACCAAACATGAACTTTTATAAATGCTGATAATCTTGAACTCTCTTGCACTAAAACGATCAAATTTGAAATGGAGTGGAGTGATACTATGAGGATCTTCTCTCCGAGTCATTTTTCATTTCATGAAAAAATTAGTGGAACTCAATTTTTTTCAACGCTGTTCAGATAATACAATATCTATTTTGAACCGTTTTCAAGATGAACTGTTTCAAACGGAAATTGACATGGTCTCCTTGTTCATCACTCATTTTTGTAAAACAGATTTCGTTTGATCTTTCTCAATTAGTCACAGATAATACAATGAAAAGATAATTATTAAAATACTCCTCAACCATCGAATTAAACTTCTCTTCAAACAATAGTTTTATTAACGCTGAAACACGAACTGAGAATAATAAACCCATAAATTAATGAGTTAATTTAATCGTCAGTGTATTTCAGAATATGTTCAAACACATCTCCACCTCTACTTAAACAAACATGTATTCTCTTCAAAAAATTTATGCCATTTATGCTTATTAAGAGTTCGACAAATTGTCACTTAGGGTATACCTATCTCACTTTCAGCCTCGTGCAGAGAAGCATTTGGAAATGCATGAATGTATCCCAAAACTGTTATACCATTGTCATCATCATCCACTTTAGCCTTCTTACGAATGATTTTTGGACGGAAGGTTCCATTCAACCTACAGTTTTTCAGTAGTCGATTTATGACATTATTATTCGGCTTTGGAAGTTGTGGATATCTTTCATGAAATACTCGGCATGTTCTACTTGCAATTCTATTTTGCACTCACCATAAATTAAATTCAAGAAATCTTCATTACTGTAACCTAATCTTGACATTATTCTATTATAATTGGTAGCTATCACAATCTGTCAAAACCACCAACGAAAGTCTGACGTTAAATAATTGGTTTATTTATTTTTCCAAAGCACACTATTAAAAAATATTAATGTGTACTGTTGTACGTTAGAGACCAATACCTCAATGTATACAAATTGTAACTTCTTCTAAGGTAGGTACATACCAATTTCGAATTGACTGATCTGAGACAGTTAAAAAACTGGATAAAAAAGAAATATTACTAAGTATAATAAAAATGTTGAATATCCAAAATAAGTGATGAATTCAAAAAAACGAGCAAGAAAACCACGTCAGTTCTCGTTTGAAACAGTGCATCTCGAAAACGGTTCAAAATAGAAATAGTATTATCTGAACAAAGTTGATCTAAAATTGGATGTAGAGCTCAAAAATGTTGAAATATACAGGGTGTTCCATTTGAAAAAATTGAGTTCCACTCTTTTTTCATGAGATCAAAGTATCTGCATTTTTTGAAGACCCTGTATGAGGCAAATGAAAATATGACTCGGAGTGAAGATCCTCATAGTATCACTCCACTCCATTTCAAATTTGATCGTTTTAGTGCAAGAGAGTTCAAGATTATCAGCATTTATAAAAGTTCATGTTTGGTAAAAAAAATATCGAAATTAATTTATATCTTCTAAACGGTACTAGATAGGTATAGGGAAATAGTATATGAATTTGTTGACAAAGTGATAATTAATCATAATATGATATTATATACGGGGTGTTCCATTTGAAAAATCAAAGAAACCATTGTTGGTTTTATGTATAAGTTTGACGAAACTGTAGTATCGTTAGTTACAAATAGAAGTGTCAAAAAACAGAAAGTTTTCCTCATTATTTCACACCCAATTTATGATAATCATATTATCATAATTAAGGTAAATTTCTTTAGTATCACCAGAAAAATTAAGTATTTCTTCTATGAACTATCACGATAGTGAAGAAGAATGTATCTTCCGACCAATTCAAAGAAAAAATCCTATTCCATTTCAAACTTCAAACTTTCATTACTGAATTTCCACTGATGAATTTGTTTTGAAATTCATTGAAATTTTATATTCAAAACAACATGAATTGATGCATTTGAAAGAAGTATATTCAAGTTCGCTGCAGAATTGCCTTTACGTGGGTTCTTTCCATTCTCTCACTGCAACAGAAACATTGTTTATTCATAATCTATCGATTCACTTTCTTAATAGCTTTTTGATGTAGTCCAATATCGATATTTATTGAGAATCATTATTCCATGTTGAGTAAAATATTAAATGCAATAAAAGTGTTTTCGAGATGAGAACAGTATATCAATACAATTAGTAAATTGTTATCAGATCGTGTGCAGTGATTTTCGTATCGCAGATATTGAAAATATTATATCAAATCGACAAATCACAAATTGCTCATCGTAATTAAGGTTCGTTGATTTTTATCCTCATCTTGCTCTGCAAAACAGGCACGCACTTCTATTTTTGTCCTTATGATTCCCAAAAAACTGAGCCAAAAACTCAGCATATTTCTAAACATAAAATTTTCTAGACCTCAGAGGATTGATCTGTCACCATTCCATCAATTGCTGCTTCGTTTCTAGATGTTGAAAGTGTTGAGTTTCATCCCAGTAACAACACGGCTTTGAAAGTTCTTCTTTTTCAAACCGAGTACATTTCGAATGGGATTTATGTACTTTTCCACGTATCTGGTCAATATTTAGACATTTGGGAATCAATTTTGGAAACTACTGTTCTGTCTTATTCAACGCATTAATGTACGGCTCCATATGAAGGCCATTGAGATCTATGAGCATCCCAATAATTTCGTCAGAAATAAAAGTATACGGGTAAACATAACGTAGTAACCAGTACTCAAGAAAACCAGAAATGTCATGTCATGAACTGAATCGATATTTACTAGGTGGATACAGAGACCTGCGTTCCCTTCATCTCTAATGGAAAATTCATGTTTTTTGTAGCTTGTAATCTAATTTTTCATATTATTATTTCCACCAATCGATTTTCTGGAGTTTTTGAAGTCCACTAGATACTCGTTAGGATGACAAGAGGATTGCTCCAAATTTTTTGGGTTCTTGTTGAATACTCTTCGTGAGAAAAAAAAAAGTAGAATCAATAATCCTGACTGCTCTCTTACAGTCTATCTCGTCTTGTGATTGTAGATATTTTGCTGGAAAACTCCCCACTTCTATACTTTGTCGTAAATGTTTAAGAGATAGCAAAAACGTATTCGATTTTCTGGAACTTCAACTAGCGTTTCCTAATATGACCGATAACCAGTCCGTGTAAAGCTTATTATCAAATCATCTGAAAATGTAACTTTTAATGAGTGATGATCAACTGTATTGCCAAACATGCGCCAAACTAACTGACTTTTATAAGAAACCAAGTATAGCTGAGACACCAGTCAATCTAATAATGACACTGATGATCTTCAAATATGACTCAACCTCTGACGGATGCATCAAACTCTCACTTAAACTCGAAATAGCAGACCACTATTATAATCTTCATGCAGTCATTATTCACTGTGGTTCTGGCGTTGAATCTGGTCATTATTACGCCTTGGTCAAGGACGAAAAGGACTGGTTTAAGTTTGACGATAGTCGTGTCACGAAGTGTTCTGGCGATGTTTTGAATTTATTGGAACCTCTGGAGACACCTTACACCTCTGTTTTATGAAAGAGAGGACATTGGTAGATCAAGAACTTCAAATGATGTGGTGCTGCAGGTTTTTCGGGGTTTTCTTGCAGCTGAAAAAACAAATGCGCCACTCGAAACAATTAAGTCTTCCCGGAGCGCCAATTAATTTTTATTGTTTCATAATTTCATGAATTGTATTATTTTCTTCTTTAAAATATATGAATTCAATTTTTATAATCATGTTCAACACTCGTGACTGTGGTTCAATTTTTTGGCGTGAAACTTTAGGCATTACATCAATTTTTCTTGGCTTTATTATATCCTTCAATGAACAGAACAGCGCATTGAAAGCCAACGCTTCTAGGGGAACAAAATTATACTTCGTGATCCCACACAGCTCTGCTTGAGTGCTGTGCTGCTCAGAAATGAATCTGCCTCAAATTGGCAGATGTAAATGTTTTTGACTGCTTTGTTAGCTGTCAGCAATGTTTTTCTGGATTAATATTATTGTCAGTGTATGTTATACCATTCTCCTATGCAGAAAAATGTATTATACTTGAGGCTGCATTTCTGCTGTGCAGGAGGAGGGTTTGAGGATTCATTTTTTACGTCAAAGGTTCCAGTTGAACCTTTCCCAACAACATACTTGAAATCTTCGATTTTGAACGCAGTTGGTTGAATATGAATGAAAATGAAAATAGATGAGTCAAAAGTTAGAATACCAGTTTAACTAGCTCGTCTCTCCAGAAAGATGTGGCGAGGGATAGCTTATAATTATCAGTCTTACAAACATCACATATATCAATTAATTTGTTTGAGTCCTGTGCCCCAATATATTTCACAGATTCTTCAACAAATCCATTAGAATAGTCGGACTTCGTGCGAAACCTTTTCCAAATAAGCGTTCCAAGTGAATTTTTCATCGAAGATAATACCTGGATAGTTCATCTCCAATGTGAATGTAATAACCTCACCACCAGAGTGGCATTATTCAGATTCTTCTTCCTGGTAATGGAGACTGTCACAATTTTGCTGTGGTTAACAGCAAAATTGTGGTGGTATCAGCTTCGAATATTGTTCAATGTTGAAACATAAACGTTCACGGCTAGAGTCACGATTGAAGAAAAGAAAATCCGCAACCAATACTTCGAAATATAACTGTCGTCCTCGTAGTCAACGTGCGTACCGCGAATGATGTCTGTTGCAGTAGCAGACAAATTGATTGGTACTCCAGGTTACATCCCACCACGGTCTTTTGGCCCGGATTTTCTTCTCTCAAATCGTCCGATGTTGTTTGGAG
Source organism: Leptinotarsa decemlineata (assembly GCF_025532065.1). Taxonomy (NCBI): domain Eukaryota; kingdom Metazoa; phylum Arthropoda; class Insecta; order Coleoptera; family Chrysomelidae; genus Leptinotarsa; species Leptinotarsa decemlineata. Next base: position 5,160,493 of record NW_027412578.1, read on the forward strand.
GATATTGAGGGTTATATTTTCCAACGTGGTGTGTCTCATGGTGACAGGAACGTCTGCGTTAGCTTGTGGATCTGCGTCTCTTCTGCCCATCAGGAGTATCAGGCCAGTTCTGGCTGTGGCAGATCCAATCATTTCGATTTTTTTGCTTGCTTGTTTGTTGAGAGTCAACAAATTTTTATCTGTTGATGTTGATATTAGTATTAGCTCAAGGCTAGTAGTAGATTTTCACCAAGATTTAGCCAAAGCGTGAGGTGGGTTCAAGGGCACGTCAGGCTCTTAGGCAATACCAAGGAAGCGGCTGGACTAAGAATTTTAGAACCCAGTGGCGCCTACGGCCTGATGGCTTCGACAATTGCGGAACTAGCCAAAAAGCCAGCTAAAGAGATGGGATGGAATCAAAGATGCAATCTTGCCAGGATCACCTTGGACGACCCTGGAAGTGGCGCCGAAGAAATATCTAGCGATGAGTAGGAAAAATCAACGCTTAACAGTAGGATTTCTGACTGGCCACTGTCAACAAAGGAAATACCTTCATAATATGGGGCTAGTGGACACACCTCTATGCAGGATGTGTGAACAGGGAGATGAAACCGTCAGGCATGTCCTATGCGAGTGCCCGGAGTTATCGTCAATAAGAGAATGTGTGTTCCGCGAGGATGGATGATGACAACTCCTCATGAGGATGTAAAATGGATCACAGATACAGATACAGAGATAGCTCAGTGATAGCATTCCTTTTCTCACGCAAACATTTGGTATGCTTGTTACTTGGTTGCAGTTCTGGTATGTTCGTTGAATTCATTCATATGCAAAGGTTGCAGTTTCACTTTTTCATAAAATATACTAAAAAACTATGAATTTGGGTTCAATTGGTTGGAATTAAAAAAAACAGTATACTAGCATTATCAAAAATGAAATCCTCATTGGAGAATATTGGTGACATTATTTGAAATATTAAGGTAGGAAATTTTAAGGAAGTTGCATTTATGCTAATCATCAAATATCATTCATGATGTGAACAACATCGTTTAGTAGATGGTTTCAATTTGAAAACTTCCATTAGGTAAACAAAAAGTGAAAATAGCATAATCAAGAGACTATGATTTCTATTACTTCCCGTGTGTGTCTTGATGCAAATTTTTATATACGAGATAGATAGTTTCAAATAAAACTTGTTTAAAATTGAAATATGGGATCCAGAAGTTTGGTACTAGCCGTATATGAAGACAATTATGAATTATGGAATTCTCTAGTTCTCGATACTTTCTTTATTCTCATAAATTATAATAGCAAATGTAGAAGTTCATCAGCAGTTGGGATTCTGTACATTATAAATATGAATAATAAATTAGAAAACACCTAGAAGAACGAATTGAAAAAATTCTGTTAACGAAAATAAAATACTCAATTCGATATTAAAAAACATGAAAGTTTTAATGTTTTCGAAGAGAGAAGTTGAAAGTCTTTCCAAAATATATAATATGAATAAATAAAATGAATAGATGTTCCAAAATAAAAACCATTCGAAGAAGTCGCGAAATTTATCTTTTGAATATATATTATTCATACATTTCTAAGTTATTACTTCTCACATCATCTTCTAGTCTGCTTTTCTGATTAATTACTCAACAAAGCACAACGTGCAAGAAGTTGTTGATTTATTCAGAGAGTACAAAGTTAATGCAGAGTGGTTCGCAAATACTGAAAGATTTGCCAGAGGAGCTTGTGAGTTAATCATTCTAAAATAGTATTTGTACGCCGAAGCTATCTCGTTGAAACTCTCATTTTGGGTTGGTATATGCAGAAAAAGGTGTTGCAAAACACTAAGTAATAAGTAGATCGTGAATCAGAATTGCAAAATGATTATTATTAAGTAACATGTCATGTCAAGTATTTCACTATACTTTTGGAACAGTATTTGAGTCATTTGAGATTTTGTTTCAATCTTCCCTTTCACTGTGGTTGGAACTTTGTTATTAAAGACTGCCCATTATTGTTTTGCAATATCAGTAGCTTAATTTCTATTGGTTGTATTGAGTTTCTTTATTGATGTCAAGTGGAAGGGTTTTGAACATAAACATGATTCGAGATGAGATTATTGATAGAACAAGTTTGGAGAAACACTGCAATCCATAAGTTAAAATGTAGAGTTCTATAATAAAATGGAAATATTCCTGAAACCAATTGGGATGAGGGATGTTTCGAATAAATCGATTACTGTTTCCAGAATTATCTATCTGTGATGCTTTGAAAGCATTTCCTGTTTGTAACGTAGTTCAACAATGCGACATAAATTCAAAAATGAATATTACTAGCCTAGGAAAGTTGGATTCTTGACTGTAGAGAAACCAAAATGATGCATTCAATACAATTTTAGAGAGAGTAATTCACATATTCCTATTTCTTTCTGGACAAAGGGGATGACGGAAGTGTAGTGATCAGTTTACGATCTGCAAATAATCGGAACAAAATGAAAGGTAAGTGCGTGACTGATTTCATAGGAGTGAGGAAGGTATGTTAATTTTACTAAATATATTTCCATCGTGATTGACTTCTGTCACGTAAAGTACGTTTAGCATAATACACAGGTAACGAAAGACTTCGGAAGAATATAGCCTAACGTGTTTCTGAAACATTGGTAGAAAAAAAGCATTTACTGTAGAATAAGATATGTTATTAGAAAAGGACTATATTTTAAAGAGACAGTTGTACGGAGTTCTCGGTAATTTTATTGATTTATTCAATTCTTACCTACATTGAAATTTGAGACTGCCAACAGGTAATAGAGAGATCCATGTAAACTGCAAACGTTTAAGTTCTGCACAGGCAAATCTCATGACAAGCTTCGAAATCATATAAATTGTATAATGTAATTAACGGTAATATCAAGTAGTGTTTCATTTTCCATACTCGGATCATTTTATGCGTCATTCTTACATGGTGAAATTATCGGAAATAATCTGGAACATTTAAAAGTAGCCCCGCATATCCCAGATCATTACGGAATTTCACTAGTTCGGACTTCCATTGTCTAATATATAAAATGACTTGAAATCCCTGAAACAACTAAAACAAAGAAGAATTAAAAGTGAATAACTCAAAATAACAATTATATTAAGCAAAAATAACCTGAAATGAAATAATATTGAAATAAAATACAAGTAAAAATAGAACGATTGAACAAAAAATAAAGAAATAATAAAAATAAAAAGTCAAGAGATTCCAAGCCACGTTAGTTCACGACGTTTCAATTGTTAGTATCTACACTCATCTTCGGTTGATGACTGGGGAATGATCAAGGAAGTTTTATGTTGTGGTAGCCCTCTATTCCTCATCTATGCAAAAAGTTTACGTTTTCATCAGAAAGGTGTGATTTGAAAGATGTGTGGGCTAAAATGTTTGCCTTCTCGATATTTCTAGTACAGTCCAGAACAATCTACGGTATTCGAGAGCATCACACAACATTCCAGAATACCTTAGAACATTCTTGAATCTTCGGGAATAGTCTGGAATGTAATATTCTGAAACATCCCAGATCAGTGTGGAACGATCAAGGGAGTGACATGGTGTGGTAGCCCTCTAAATCTCATTTCGTTTTCACCTGAAGGGTGCGCGTTTCAAGATTTGAGTGCTGGAAGTTGCACCCTTTAGAAATTTCTAGAACAGGCTAGAACATTCTGGAGTATTCGAGATAATTCCACAACATTCCAGAAAGTGGAACTGAACAGAAAAAATTACTTTATCAAGAGTTCAAACTGAGCACCATATAGTGGTATAATGAATTTTGATTTCCTCCTTTACATTCTGAAGAATATCAGGTACCAACACCTGTAACTTCTTCATTGGATTCATATCGGGGAATTTGGGTGGCTATTCTGGAGAACCTCTCCGTTTATGGACTCGTAAAGTTATTAGGTATTAATCTTTTTGAAAAAATACCCTATTTTGCAGCTACTTGAACTGAAATATTTGGGAAAATTGTGTAACAATTATTATGGACAGTGTAACTAATTTTCATCAAGTAACGGGTCAGTCCATTCATAATGTTTGATAATTTCAAATAATGATATTCTGTTTTCAGATTGACCTTCTTCTTTCGAATTGAATGAAATCTCAAAAAAATATTTGATTTTTTCTGGCATTACTTGTCGTTTTAATGTTAATGATGTTTCAAATTACTTGTAGTTGTTACCAAACTATTATTTTCCGTTGAAATTCTCAACATATATGGGTTGTTGTGAGAATTGGGTGGCTGACAAGGATTTGATTTTGCTTGGAAATAATAATATCTACTACTCGTAAATTATCTTTATTTTACGTGACTTAGTTCAGCAGAGCGCTATTGTTCCGCTCAACGACGTTTCAGATATGAAAAATTACAAAAAATGTCATAATATACACTGAATGCATCTGATGTCTGGGAAAAAAATTGTTCATTAAATGAGTGGGTTGTTGTTTTTATATCAGTTTGTGAATTGAACAGGCGAAATGCAATTTTTTTCTGCTTTGCATTTTTAACCAATTCACATGATTGATTGAAGGATTCACATAATGTAATTCAGGCTACATATTATTCTTTATGAATTTGTGCAGAAGTTTTGGAATCGAGAGAAGGGCCATAGGTGATATCGCAATAATTGAACATAAATAGAATCAATAGGTACGTTAAGAAAGGGCAATTTTGAGTGACCCACAAAGAAAGTGTCTATTTGAATATAGATGTTTCAGTGTACCGTACGACCTCTGAATGAGAGTATTGACTTGAACAAATTTGAGTTTGTAATCTATATGAAGTCCTAAACATTTCATTCTCTTAGTAAATTTCACAATTATTAGAGAGGATTAACTAGGATTTAGGCCTAGACAGTGTTGTTGGCAAATCTGAATAAGATTTTTTTTGAATTGAAGGGGTTATATTTTTAGGAGTGATTAATTTTTTTTGGAAAGAAAGTTTTTGGCTTTCTACTACTCCATCTGATACATCCCTTTTTTTTTGTATCAGATGGAGTAGTAGAAAGCCAAAAACTATCTTTCCCAAAAAGATTTTTTTATATCACTATCAAGCGATTATTCGTGATTAATAAGATGATTTACTTTATCGGAGTAGTACAAGTGTCGTCTGTATATGTATGAATGTTGAAAAACTTAGGAGAAGTCAGATGTGTAGATGGTAATGAGTAGCGGGGCGAGAACTGAATCTTGCGGGGCTCCGTGACCTACACTCATATTATGAGACTGACAAACTACCCTTTATCACAGTAAATTGCTTTCGATTTATTGAAAATGTGTCCCTAGAATTGACTGCAACCTTCGGGCTTGCGGCCTGACATAAAACCGCTGCTTATTGCGAAATGATGTGGATGAAGTTTCAATATCTTTCTCAAGACTTTAACCTCATTAAGAAAACATCCCGGGAAAGAAAACACACCGGTAGTCTGAACTGATCATCTGGCTCGTCTTTTTTGTTAATGCGTCTGTATTTCAAAAACTGCCCGAATCCAGAAAGGTAAATTTATTGCGATTCAATGCGGACTGCGGATTAAGCTCGTCTGCATGGAATATTAATTCATTTTCGTCCGGCTACTGAATTATTGCCACTGAATATTATTACGGAAACATTATATAGCGTGGAATTAAAAACTTTTTCGATTTATCAAGTAGAGAGAGATTTTCTTCCGTAAGTTTTGGAAAATACTCGCTTTTAATCCAGGTATTCTTTAGTCATTTTATGAATTCTGTGCAGTACGTTCAGTAAAAACTCTCGTTGGTTTTTTTTGGGAAAATAACTTCCAGGAGTTTTGAATGTCTGAATTGTTATATATGGAAAGAGTTGAAAGAGAACAAGTTCATAATCACAAATGACTGTCCTCTTATTATTTTTCATGAAACAAGCGGAATGAATTCCTCCCAACGGTCACGAACAATCTTTCGTTCTTTTTCGTTACCAAATTATATAGTTGAATATAAGTACTTTCTGTAAATCATACAGTATCATTCTAAATGAACTATTTCAAGAACAAATAATGCATCTTCTGCTACTAAATCTGTAAAAACACTTGAAAATTATCAATTGCTCAAATTATTCACGAGGCGTCGCTTGAAATATCACAAAAAATTTCTTTTTCTAAGGATAAAACACCGCTCTTGGTGGAATAAAATGTGTTAAGTCACTTGAACACCTCTCGTGAAAGTATCTATAGAAGAGAGACAAATCTCCAACCTTTCTTCGATGTTCCAGGCTATCAAAGTTGCATCCTTTCCGGATGGAATCCAGCAACTTCAGGTTATGTTTGGGGGTAGAGCTCCATACATGAGAACAATACTCCAAAGAAGATCTGATCTGAGCTTTATAAAGCATCAAAAGCATCAACAGTTTTCTGGTTCGGAACAATGGTCCAAGCTTTTGAGAAGCAGCCTTTGCAATTCCAGTGATATGATTGTGCCAAGATACATTGGTGTCCATTTTAACCCCCAACAAACTTATCGAAGCAAAAAGCGGAATTGTCTGACCTGACATTATTATATCCGGTTCGGTGACATTCGTCTTCATGGAGAAAACCGATGCTTGGGTTTTTGTGGCATTGAATTGAACCTGGTTACTTCAACCGCAATTCGAAATCACTTATAGATCCTCATTAAGATTTGCAACCTCCTGCTGCCGGTGAAGATGTGCCTCCGTAGCCGACGTCCTGGAATCCAAATGGAATGACGAGACAAATGTGCTGTCGTAAGCAAAGCAATATATTGGATTCTTGGTTTGTTCCAATAGGTCGTTGATATATAATAAAAAGAGGGTTGGAGACAATTTGGATCCCTGGGGAACACCAGCGTTGATGGTGAAAGTGTTCGAGAGATATCCATCGAGGGCCACTTGCAGGAAACGTTCTTTCAGGAAGCTGTAGAGCCACACACAAAAATGTTTCGACAAGCCATAGCATCGTAGTTTGGCCAGCAAACCCTCATGTCACACAGGTCAAAGGCCTCAGAAATATCAAGCGCAATAGCTCTTCATTCTCCATGTTTTTCTATTGCATTATTCAAATTATGGGTGACATACGATAGAAGGTCGCCTGTCGATCTTTGTTTCCAAAAGTCATATTGTAACTTTCCTCATTGCATCAGAGATTCTATTGTGACCTCCATTCATCGGTCTTTCAAAACTTTGGACGGAGTAAGCTCCGGAGATTTTATAGGCCGTTTTATTATTCCGCGTCCACCAATCAACCAATGTGGAAGAAAAGATGCTTTCACAGCCGGAGTCATTATTAGAGAGAACAAAATCCGAGCTGGCAGGCCGTGATCGAATGAAAATTGTAGTACCCATCGTTTCGCCTGCCAGTGCGGTAAACATCTGTGGTACATGCGTTGACTGCGAGGACGAAGGTAATATGTCAAATCACAGCAACGACTTGTTCGAATATAATGCAGAAATTGTTACAATAATATGTTGTTGTAGCAACTACTGATAATTTTCACCAGTCAATTAATTTTCGTTGAAAAATAGTCCCAATATTCAGGTACTCAGTATTCAGATTCCCAAGCCCACACGTTGATTGCCTGTGGATTTTTAAGACGAGACTCCTTTCTCCAACGTGGATTGTCAGTAGTTCAATATCCACAATTTTGGCTAGTCACAATACCATTCAAACAGAAGGTGGTGTCATTGAAGAGTATCACTTGGTTGAAAAAAATGCGTTATTGCTTGTTCCATTATTATATCTCAGATTCCTGTCCGTGGTCGTAATTATCTTTTTCTACACCCGTACTCTAACAATACACTTATATGACCATAATCCGTTTCATAATGATATCCATTATGATACAGATTTTTCATAACGATACAGATTATCAACCAATAGAAACCCATAATTTTTCAATCAAGAATCCTGTTCCTTAGATTCTAACCTAAGTAACTAATTGCTTTATTTGTCAAAATCAGTTTTCATATTACCTACCTATATTATCAAAATGTCTGAAAACAGCGATATAGAATACCATCGACTCCTATATTTTTAAAAGATCAGATTAATTACAGTTGTTATATTCAATATAAATATAATTAGAATCTTTATAGTTTTCATATATCCATGATAATACCATTAAGTTTGTGTTTAAAAAAAAATATGAGTTAATTACTGTAAATGTGTTCAATACAAATATAATATTTATAGTCTTTCATTATTTATCGGGTTTAGAAAAAATAGCGTATGCAACTCTCATGTAATGGTTATTAATACACTCGCATATACCATACAAAACTCGCCTTTGGCTCGTTTCGTATCCCGGTTAATGCTCGTGTCTTAATAACCATCATTACATGATCGTTGCATAATATACTATTATCGTATGGATACCATTTATTGATTTTTAAATATTAAAAAAATAAACGATTGAGTGAGTGAATGTTCAACTGCGATCTAGTTTATGGGGCTTTTTTGTTAGTCAGTAAAACATCCAACTGTTTGTCTTCTGAAATTCCAGGACAATGAAATTTCAAAACTCCTTCATTTTGCTCAAAATCAATTTTGTTATGTGGCATGATTTCTATAATCAATCATCGTCAATATTTCGATTCTCTGTGCCTTAGTCAATTGTACCATTATAGTATATTTTGGTAATGGAATACTGAAGATGTGTCCACGTTGTTAAGAAACTAAGAAAGAAAAACAAAGAAGAAATACGTATTTCAGTAACTTTCCCAAAGTTTCTCAAATATTCATCAGGATCACATCAAAAGTGGTTCTGATATTGAAATGTATGAAGCCAAAACTTTTCGCTATAAGATTGAGTATATATGTGCTCAATTAATGAAATTTCAAAAGATATTGGTTCATAATCTTTGCTATTTGTTTTATGAAAACAAGCTGTTTTTCTACTTCACCATCAATAAATAAAAAATGTGGGAAACTTCCAAAGAAAGGAAGAAAAAATAACTACAATAAAAACACTTCTCAAAGATATGTTGTCTCTGAAGTGATACCTTTATTTAAAAAAAAAAAAATTTAATCTTCACCGTATAATTTCCGCCTAATTCGCATATGTACAATTAGGAAAGTAATTGAGATAATTTTGAAAAATCGTTTTTTTTCTTACTTTGAAAAACGGTTCTACTCCAACAGTTCACAATATGGTTTTCGAAGAAAACTGTGTATCGTATGCTATTTGATTGATGCTATGGTGTACAAGCATAGCTTTCAAGCTTGTTCAGTCTTATCTCACCAATGGGTACCAATATGTTGAAATGAACAACATAAAGTCAGACCTCAAAGAAATGAACCATGGCGTGACTCAGGGCTTCGTTTTAGGTCCGGCATTGTTTTTGATCTATGCAGTTTTGTAAAACCAGAAATGAAGCATGGTGTTACTCAGTGCTCCATTTCACGTCCACTATTCTTCAATGATCTATTCAGTTTTGTAAAACCAGAAATGAAGCATAACATTACTCAGGGTTCCGTTTTAGGTCCACTATTGTTGTTGACCTATATCAATGGTTTCAAAAAACCAGAAAATTATACCTTGTTTGCAGATGATGAGCCTTTATAATGCTGTTATGCTCTAGCAAAGCTCCAACTAAAAGTATAGTTTTACGATTCGTGACTAGCACACTTTCTACTGTTTTATTAGTTCTAAGACGATTGAATAATGTGGTCAGCTCATTGAAGCACAAAAGAGCCTTCTATGGATTATTCCACTCAGTTATGTCATATGGTATTCTGATTTGGGAACATTCAGGTAACTCTATCAGTATTTTTTAATGTCAAAAAAGCCCATGAGAATAGCAAGCAAGTAACAAAGGGCACTGTCGTCTTATTTCATATATCTATAAAGTTTCAATACAGATTCATGAAAACGTCAATATATTTGACTACAACGTGATAATCATGCATTTGGAACGAGATCTGCAAGTTATTGAACCTGCACATAAATTAATAATTAGTAAGATAAATTCACTAAACTCGCATTTGTATATTCATCTTTACTCGTCTCTGAAGTCACTGAGCCTTGGAAAATTTAAAACTACATTCATAGTTTTAAATGTGTTTATAACATTGAGGAATATATTGACGTATCAGGGTCTTGAATTTGTAAAATATCTCGTTAAATCCTTAGTTTATTGATTTTTTACGAATTATAACAGTTAGAATTGGATGACGGTGTAAAAAGACAGCATAAACATCAATTAATATCCTGAAACCTGTTTTTAGTAATTTTCATCAGCCTGTATGGGTGATACATGTGTGAAATTAGTATTCGTAGTATATTTGCATGAGAATCCAAATAATACAAAAAGTGTAATTCAACAAAAATGGCACTAGACAACATGGCAAGTGAATCCAGAAATTGAACGTGGTCTTTCCTACATGGAAAGAGTCTACAGAAATACCAACAAGTTGTTCGCTACGTCACATCCACGATAAAACGTACTAGCATTCGTAAATTCATTCTGCATTACTCACTTTGATTACCCGTTTGAAATGACCCAGTTACCTTCCGACTTTACGATACTTTTATTTGTTGTAAAAGTATAAAAAGAATGTAGTCACCTAAACTGCTACCTTTGTTTTTATTACTACATTGGAGGATTTTTTCCTAGATGCAAGATTAACAAAGGAATCTCAAGGAAACCTGCAATTCAGTATCAAGTGAACGCTTCAAGGAATTTTATTGATGCTTATTTCCATTGCCCATTTCTTCTCCGAATATCATCTTATGAGTTTCGACAAGAAGTTATCATCCTCAGGAGTTGACTATGCTAGAAGTTTCAATTCTACCTTTTATCAACGAATGCATTACACTTAGAGAACCCTTCAAACTTTATGAACTAACAAGATGTTGAACCTTCAGAAATACAGGGTGTCTCACTTCTCATGGAAACACCCCCGTATCTTCCGTAATATTCGAGGTAGAACGATGAAACTCTCGGGACTGATGGAAATGCTCAAAATGCACCTACCACCTGAATGGGGTTGGTCAAAGTGATATACACTGTTCGCCACTCGCGATGGAACACCCCATTTTTACGGTAAACAATATTAGGGGGCGAAATAGGCTCAAAATTCCTTCAGATTCGTGATCAGGACTACCAACTTACTACGAATACACTTTTTTCCTGGAAAAATTTCAGTCCTGAAAAACCCAAATTTGTCTCACTTCTTATGGAAACACTCCCGTATCTTCCGTAATAATTGAAGTAGATTTTTTTTTTGGTTTTGACATTGAAACATGAATGAAATTGTTCAGGAGGTAAAAGATTTTACCGCCTTACCTCACCCCGTTTTCGAGGATGCTGAACTTTGAGTTTGGGTGTCCCAACCCCATAAACGGAAGAAAATAAGCCCCAAGTGCACATTTTTGATATATGAGGCACTCTAATAACTCATTTTTCGAGGTGGCAATGTGCTAAAATTGTATTTCACCGTTATCGAAGATGCCCGACAAAATGCGACGAGATACGCCTGCATAAAATGGGGCTGTTTGGTCTGGTTCTCATTCATCGAATAATTTAAAAGTATCCGAAGATCGAAAAAAATATTCGGTATTCGGATACTTACAAATTTGGCCACGAATACGGATACTGACTACAAAATTTGAAAAACATCCGAATACAGCTTTCGAATACATATAAAGTATCCGGATACTGTATCCGAATATAGAATTAATCGGATACTACCCAACTCTGATATGCTGGTTGGAAACCAGTACGAGGTATTTAATTTCCTTAACCTTTTCAATACTTGGACAACTATACATAATGTTTTTGGGCAAGTAGGCTTATGAATGTGAATCATTTGCATATCGGATTGTTGGTTATTTTTTAGAAATATGTGAATTATGATTTTAAGACATTGAGGTTGAGTAGATTGTCATTTAGCTATATATGTATTTCTTTCAAACTTTCTTCGGCTTGTTGTACATATCAGAAATACGCGGCGCACTGTGGCTGCTCATCGTTTTGAGGTTCAACTCAGTACACCTCGACCTTCACTGTTTAAGAACTCTTTCATTTGGAGAACTACATTCATGTGGAATAAACTTCCTGAGAACGTTTTTCCAAATGGATTCAATCTACAGCGATTCAAATCCAACTTGAATCATTACTTTCGCACAGGCACCGCTCTTAGAGAGCCTTACGTATTTTCCTGTAGCGCTTATATTTTGTCCTTGAAAAATAGACGAAATGGCCTTTGAAGTTTTTAATTTTGGCTATGCTGTTGATATACACTGGAAATATTTTGGGTCCCAAAACTGTGCCCTGAGGTACCCCAATAGAGATTTCGCGGTGAAAACTGATGCTGTTGGCAACTTTAACAGTTTGTTTTCTGTGTGATAGGTAATTTCAGAAGATTTTAATTGCCGGGTGTCGAACTCATATGAGTATAGAGTTTATTCATCAATTTTTCGTGAGAACCCTGTCAAAGGCCTTGGCTAGGTCTTCAAAAACAGGTAGAAATGTATTTAAATTATCTAGGGTCTCTGTTAATCGAGAAAGTAAATTCAATACAGCGGATTCTGTATCGCTTTTATTAATGAAATCGAATTGCCATGTAACTTCTGCTCCGTTTTTTATTTGAAACTTTGCCTCCAATTCAATAATGACAAAGTATTAGTAACCTAACAGTGACAGAATCTAATTATATAATTAACCACACGCACATACTTACCTTTTTCTGCCACGTGTCCAAGTAAATTACTTCGAAGTAATCCATGAATTATTGCATGGTACATTTTTTCGTGTCCAACCGTGAAAACCACAAAATGAAACCAATAAAAAATAAAGTATATCAACATCGAAGTTATTTGATTTGAAGAACTCTCAACACCACCTGCGTCACACAGGTAGAGGAGAAGTAAGGGAATGGATGAAATAAATCCTCGGATCACGGAGGGATGTCAACATTTTCCATTATAAAATATCAGACATGGGTGAAAACATTCGGGATGTGACAGTGAAATCATGATTTTCACAAGTGAGTTTTATTTGTGGTGGTGAAATTTTGCACAGAAAATAGGATTCTCGAAGTGTTGCCTAGTATATTTTAGATATATCCATATTTTGGAAAATTATGAAAACTTCTTACGCATGAGAAAATAAATTTGTCGAATTATATGAGCTGATAATCTAAAATATAAAAATATAAAATCATCAGTATGATGAAACAATAAAAATGAATGAAATGTTCAGAATATTTTCATTTATTTATTTAATATTTTGTTTCCTAACAGACCAATATGGTCTAATCACACAGATGAAATATATGCAATATTTTACCTCGGTTACTTTGGCAATAAAGTTCAGCAATATTTCGTATTTTCTATTCTCTTTCCCGAACCAGTGAAAAATGTATTTTGAAGGCATCATGAATATTTGAAATGACGGAAACTATAGAAAATAGTGAAAACTAAACGAAAAATCCAAGCAGGGGGCGGTATACTCTCTGTCTGCCTGTCTGTCTGATTTTAATCAGACAATCTGCCACCTTCATATTTTGTTATAGTGGTGACAACTGGAAATAAAAAAATATGTCAGAAATGAAATAAAAAAACCGGCCGTCGGGGGCGGTACAGATCCAGCAATATTTTTATTAGAGACTCTGCCACCTTCATATTTTGGTATAGTGCTAAAAAATGGAAATGAAGAAATATGTCAGGTGTGAAATCAAAAAACCGGCCATCGGTGGCGGCACAGATGAAGCATTTTTTTCATTAGACACTCTGCTACCTCCATATTTCGTTATAGTGGTCACAACTGGAAATATAGAAATTCGTCAGAGGTGAAATAAAAAACCGGTCTTCGGGGGCGGTAAAGATGTCCACACGTGTTAATTATTGAAAAATAAATTTTATATTCAATCAAATGGATCTGTACCGCCTCCGACGGCCGGTTTTTTTTATTTCACCTCGGCCATATATCTTTATTTCCATTTCTCAACACCATTCCAAAATATGAAGGTGGCAGAGTCTCTAATAAAAATATTGCTGGATCTGTACCGCCCCCGACGGCCGATTTTTTGATTTCACCTCTGACATATTTCTTCATTTCCATTTCTTAATACTATACCAAATAATGAAGGTGGCAGAGTCTCTAATAAAAATATTGCTGGATCTGTACCGCCCCCGACGGCCGGTTTTTTGATTTCACACCCGACATATTTCTTCATTTCCATTTCTTAACTCTATATCAAAATATGAAGGTGGTAGAGTCTCTAATAAAAATATTGCTGGGTCTGTACCGCCCCCGACAACCGGTTTTTTTATTTCACCTCGGCCATATATCTTTATTTCCATTTCTTAACACCATTCCAAAATATGAAAGTGGAAGGCTCTCTAATAAAAATATTGCTGGATCTGTACCGCCCCCGACGGCCGGTTTTTTTATTTCACCTCGGCCATATATCTTCATTTCCATTTCTTAACACCATTCCAAAATATGAAGGTGGCAGGTTCTCTAATAAAAATATTGCTGGAACTGTACCGCCCCCGACGGCCGGTTTTTTGATTTCACACCTGACATATTTCTTCATTTCCATTTCTTAACCCTATACCAAAATATGAAGGTGGCAGAGTCTCTAATAAAAATATTGCTGGGTCTGTACCGCCCCCGACGGCCGGTTTTTTGATTTCACCTCTGACATATTTCTTTATTTCCATTTCTTAACACTTCACCAAAATATGAAGGTGGCAGAATCTCTAATGAAGATTTTGCTGGATCTGTACCGCCCCCGACGGTCGGTTTTTTTATTTCACCTCTGACTTATTTCTTTATTTCCATTTCTTAACACTATACCAAAATATGAAGGAGGCAGAATCTCTAATAAAGATATTGCTGGATCTGTACCGCCCCCGACGGTCGGTTTTTTGATTTCACTGCTGACATATTTTTTTATTTCCAGTTGTCACCACTATAACGAAATATGAAAGTGGCAGAGACTCTATTAAAAATATTGGTAAATTTGTACCGCCTCCGACGGCCGGTTTTTTGATTTCGTCACTGCTATATTTCTTCGTTTCCTTTTGTTAACACTAAAACAAAATATGAAGGTGGCAGGGTGTCTGATTAAAATGTTGACAGAAGTATACCGCCCCCTACTCGTTCAGTTTTCACTATTTTCTATAGTTTCCGTCATTTCAAATATTCATGATGCCTTCAAAATACATTTTTCACTGTTTCGGGAAAGAGAATAGAAAATACGAAATATTGCTGAACTTTATTGCCAAAGTAACTGAGGTCAATATTTTACGTAAAATAATATTGATATCATCATAATATGTATTCAATATTGTCTCAATTTATATATACATTATTGTACGGGATCAAACAAAAGATTATATATATATATATATATATATATATATATATATATATATATAAATATATATATATATATATATATATATAAATATATATATATATATATATATATATATATATATATATATATATATATATATAAATATATATATATAAATATATATATATAAATATATATATATAAATATATATATATATAAATATATATATATATATATATATATATATATATATATATATATATATATATATATATATATATATGTATATATATATATATATATATATATATATATATATATATATATATATATATATATATATATACATATACAGTGTCACCATTAAAGTGCGCACCATATGGGAAACTTTTTTTCGAAAAGTTTCAATGAAGTTTAACTTCGGCACTTGTTTGTGCTTTAAATTTAACTTAAAATGATGCGGCCAACTGCGACCCATTGACGTTCAGTGTTTGTCAAATTCAACTCTTTTTTTTTGAAAAAAATTGAAAAAGTGCATTTCGAATTTAACAAAAAGTTACTTGAAAAAGTTGTGATTACGGTAATTTTATATCCATATGCCAAATTTTATGCAACTAGGATAAAGTTAACGTTTTGCTTATTTTTGACAGATATCCCTTTATTTTAAAAAACAAGTTCGGTTAATTGTCATCAATTCATGTATACATAACAAACTCATCATGGAGTTTAACTTTTCTGATAAATTTTTACTTATACGGAAATTTTTAGACAGAAATTAAAAATGTGCTATAAAATTTTTAACATGATTGGTGCAAAGTTTCAATCACTTGGCTATTTTCTTAAAACGTCAGCACCTTCAATTTTGAAAAAGCAGACACAACTCAAAAACTGCAATAAGTAGTAATAAAATTACTAGAGTTGAAATTACATTGAAATTTTAATATTTCAGTATTTACAGATTATTTATGAACACTAACTAGGACGGTGAGGATGCTTAATCACGTTGAATGAAAATTTTAAGTAGGTCTTGACAAACAAAATGCATGCTATGGTAGTGTCAAGTTGTTGATTTACTTGTCAAAGTTTTAACAGTTATTGTTGCAATAATGTTGTCTCTTCAGGAAAGAATAGAAATAGTTTTAATATGTGGTGAGAATACATAATACGGGCATTTAGCTAACATTTTCAATGAACGGCATTCAGGAAAAAATATTCAAAATACTACTGTGTCAAGGATAATGTCGAAACTCAGAGAAACAGGATCCGTAGCAAATCAATTTAAGAAAGAGCACACTCCAAGTAAATATGATGAGGAGGAACGAGCATAACCGATATAATACCGATTACAAGAGAGAAAGTTTTAGAAAAATGTTATCAAAGAATAAATTTTGGCCTTACAAGCCAAAATTTATTAACACATTGAAGGAACGAGATTTTGATGTCCGTTGGGGTTTTCATTCTGGTTTCAAGGCGAGAGAGAAGAAAATGTAAAGTTTCCGTATAAAATTTTATGGACAGATGAGGCAACGTTCTCTTCAAATGGAACGGTTAGTTCTCAAAATTGCCGATGGTGGGCCCAAGAAAATCCCAATTTCACAGTTGAATGTGGTGATCAGTATTCTTCAAAACTAATTTAGGGTGTGTGATACTTAACGACCAAATAATTGGGTCATTTTTCTTCAGGGAAAAATTTATTATCCTTCGGTTATCTCAACCTTTTAAATAATGAGGTTAGTGGAGTTTCAGATAATATGCCTTTAAATATTAAATATGACCTATGGTATCAGCTTGATGGCGCACCAATACATCACACGGTTGCTGTAAAATAGTCCCTCCAACAAATGTTCAGAGGCAAAGTTATTGGACGTAACTGGGAACATTATTGGCCACCTAGATCACCCGACTTGACGCCTTTAGACTTTTTCTTGTGGGGTTACCTAAAACAAAGAGTGTACGGAAATAGACCATTTACTGACATACAACATCTGGAAAATACCATTCGCGAGTGCTGTGCAAATATAAATCCCCGATTCATTAAAAATGCAGTTACAGATGTCAGTAGAAGGACCATAATTTGTATTGAACGTGGAGAACGACATACGAAATGTAGGCTATAAGTGTTTGACAACCTCATTTAGAATCAATAAGTAATTTTTTGTACCCATTTGTATTTTCTATAATATTATTGTTATTTAAAATTTATAATAATAGTAATAGTTCTATCGACATTATTTGCATTTTTTTAGTTACCTCTGCTTTTTCGAAATCAAAGGTTTGTTTAAGAAAATAGCCAAGTGATTGAAACTTTGCACCAGTCATGTTAAAATTTTCATAGCAAATTTTTAATTTCTCTCTAAAAATGTCCGTATAATTAAAAATGTATCAGAAAAGTTGAACTCCATGATGAGTTTGTTCTCTACTCAAACTGCTAAAACAGTTTGGTGTTGATATGTTGTTAGTTGAAACATGGCTACAAAGGGATTCCTAATAAGTAATACCAAAGGTATATTGAACATAGTAGACGAACAAGTACGACGAACAGGAACATGAAATGATATCCAAGATAACATCAATGGTCACTTGATTTCATTATTCATAATATCGTTTATTTATTGATTCATTTATTGATTTATTAATTTTTATTCATTTATACATTGTTGTACAGGTTACACCCAACTACAGAACAAGTTAAATCACAATACAATACAATTACAATAAGTGATAAGATAAAAACAATACATGTAGATTCAGCTGAAGTAAGAAGACACAATCTCAGAAATGGATCAGTAAATGAATAGGCCAATAGCCAGAAAAATATGACAATTGAAAATAGTACAGTCTAAACTGTTGCAATCAAGTTATTAATATTTCCAAATCAGCCTGGAAGTATTCATTGAGGTACAGTCTAAACTGTTGCAATCAAGTTATTAATATTTCCAAATCAGCCTGGAAGTATTCATTGAGGGAACAAAATGTATTATCATGTAACAGTTTTTTAAAATTTTTTTTTGAAGGAATGCAGGTTTGATAGCTGTTTAAGAGAGATAGGTAGTTTGTTGTATAACTTGATGGGCATAATTAGAGGGCAGTTTGTTGCTTTCGTCAATATATGGTGGGGAACATTAAAATTATAGTTAGATCCTATAGGTGCAGACGTGAACATTACAGAATATTTGTACATGGTGTTGGCAGATAAAAAGGATTACCTACTCTAGAGGTTGGTCTAGGTACATTGAAATTCAGTTTTTGCAGAATATGCAGGTCAATTATTAAATTATTATTCAGTTTAAAAAAATTGTGAAGTGAAAATCACGACGGCAACTCAAGCTATTCATAGCATGTCTAGCTAACAATGCATCATGGGAAAATCCAATTGGTGGATAGATATTGCCTGTTCTATAGGAGAGAAGTTTTAGGAAACGACATTGTACTGATTTAACTTACCCTGCATACAACTGATGAGATGGATTCCAGATTATGGATGCATATTCTAATTTTGATCTGACGAACGCATAGTACGAGATTTTCGATGTGGATGGATCCGCAAAATCTCTGGAGATTACTCCAATAAATCTATAAATTCTGTTTGCAGCAGACATAATGGCTTCAATGTGTGGTACGAAGGGAAGTTTTATGTAGAAAGTAACACCTAGGTTGGTGAATGTGAGAGAACGTTAAGGTGAAATATCGTTTATTAAATATTGATATGGAAATGGACGATGTTTTAGCATGTATGGCATTACATTACATTTACTAGCGTTTAAAGGAAGATTATTGCGAAAAAACCATTGCTCAACACGTTTCAGATTGAGGGAGAGTTGAAGACAGTCCTCGATGCCATTGATCTCATAATGTCAGGTCAGGTATTAACAAATAACATCATCAATGAATTATCAGATGTGTTATCATAACGTCTCACTATGAGAAATCAATTTTCCAACTAACTTTCGAACAATTCCAATGAATGTTTTGTAAATCCATATTAATTCAATTTTTGTAAAAGACTGCCATGATCTACTTTGTCAAAGGCTTTGCGAAAATCGTATCAAGTTGTATTATACTTTCTGAAGTGTCATAGGCGTTTTTACTGAAAATTAACAAATTACTATTTATCGATTCATTTGCTACGAAAGAGTGGGCCAATTCAGACCGACCTACAAGTAATCGGGCAAAACACAAATTCCAGAATATGTTTCGTCAGACTCATTTTCATTTCTATTGGATATTGATTTTGATCTATGAACAAACAAAAGACGATTTCAGACGGTAACCCTGTACGAGCCCGTGTAACTTTTTTATTCTCTCTCAACGCAAGCTTAGAGTGCTCGCTCTCTCACAATATGAACCTTGTATGAGGCCTGTATATGTGTCTGTAGCCCATGGCTAATGCCGGCAGCATTAGTTTCCAACTGAGCGAGTTAAATCAATGAGGAGCAATGTCGGAGGTCTTTTCCACGACCCACCACTTCTTTTTCGCATTTATCACGATCATGACATTGTTTTTGCTGATAAAGTCAGTAAGTGGTCGTGGAGGATACACGTATAACGGAAAATTCGACGCGGTCGCAAATTTCAGTGAACTTTTTCGTGGTAGAAGTGTTCAGAGCGCGGCGAAGAAGTGTTTTGCTTAGGATCCGAGAGTGAGTGCGGTAACAAGTAGGTCGTTTTATTGTCTAATAAGGATTGAGACACTATTTGGTGCCAAATAAAATAGAATTTACTGAGTATTGGTCGAGAACAACACTTCAAACGATCGAAGTTTTTCTGGCTAAGACCCAACAAAGTCAGTTTATGTAAACAACTTATATCACGCTTCACCATGACTGCTACCATTTAAAATGTATAAGCGTCGTTTAGTTCACTTTTGCAAAACAGTTTTCAAAGTTATTTGTCTGTTTGATCAATGAATGAAAAAATAGAGCAAATATCAGAAGTAATTAAACTCTAACGCATTCAAAAAACACTTTATTGCGAGATTTTCACTAAACGATTTTACAAAAACGCAACACGTGTTTCGCCAAACAATGTCTTCTTTGGGCGTGTCTTTACCTACTAATTCTACATATTTAATGCTTAATATACCATATTTTACAATTTGAAGTACCTACATTTCAAGTACCTGATTTTTACCTATGTTTGTAATGAATTAAATTACCTGAGCCTATACCCCAGTTTCCACATTTGAAAAAATATTTAGTAACGGGAAGTTATTCAATTCCAATTGATCACTCAGCAAATCACCCGAATTTTCGAATCTATTGATTTCTGAACATTCTAGAAGATTGAGTTTCAAACTCTTCTTTTCTAAATGTAACACATCATATTCATGATTGAACTTTCGTCCTCCTGCTGAAAGGTGGTTTGCAAATGTGGAATTGATCTTTCTATTCAAAAAACTACTTCTATGCTCTTTAATTCTTCGTGAAAATGTTCTACCTGTTTGGACAATATACAGTTTTGGACAAGTCAGCTTATATACTCCTGATCTATCCGACACCGAAGTTTGGTCTTTATTATTTTTAATAAATTTACTTAGACAATTATTCCTTCTGTAAGCTAGGTTTACGTATTATTTCTTCAAAAAACGGGCAATATTATTGGTTGGTTCACCCAAATATGACAATGTCCTATAACTGGCGTTATCGCATCTTGAATTTTGGTAGACCAGGTCCGTGGCTTGCTTCTGTAGTTTTTTTGGAAAGAATGGAGTCTATAATATCTAACTTATAACCAATGTTAACCGCCATTTGTTCGACCAAACTCGACTCTCTCTGGAAATTAATGAAATATGCAATAGTCTATTGAATGCAGCAACTGTATTCTGGTAAAGGTGTGTGGAGGAATGATAATGATCCTGAAAGTCCTTCTGATGTATTTATTTAACAATGTTGAACCTGATCCTTTTGATATCTAATATATAAAATTATTTCGCAAAAACTTGAGGTGTCATATTAACAAACTTGAAAACTTTGTGTAGCGGGCGACTATTTTTGTCAAAAATGAAATGTCCAATCGGCAGGAAAGATCAAAAGGTTTCGGTGTTTTTGTCTGTGTTTTTGTAAACAGAGTTCGCTATGTGGAAACGGTTCATGTGACATTATAACTTTATTCAAAGTTTTAATCCGTGGTGGATATGAATTTTGATGGTCTCAGTTCTTCGAAATTTAATGTCTTCCATAACCTACTCGTCTTATTAACAATGACCTCTTACATTATCTTGTTTTTTTGGCCTTTTGCTCAAGAGTTTCGACTACAAAAAAATCCGCAATCATTAAAAATATCTTCTAGAGAAGAAGTGATTAAAACTGTTCGTGTAGTGAAAACGACAGACAACATTTCACAATAAAACATGCGACTCGGACTAAATTTTGTCTGTTTGGTGGCACTCAAGTTTCGAGTTTGTTTTCGAAACCAAAACAAGTTGTTCGTTTTTGTTATTGAAAACGAAACTAGTCGTAAGCGAGTTTGTTTGGTGGAAATCTGAAATCTCATAATACTGCTGGGCCAATTTTCATTATTTTCATTAGCTGGATTTATCCTAATTCGAAACAGCAGAGTAGCTATTGAAAATTTTGAAAAATCGAAAAAATATATTGAAGACGTTCGGTTTATCAGATTATGACGATGGTGAAGAAATCGTACGTGAGGAGCGTCCTGTTCAGTGTTGTTAGGTCTACTTTTTTTGCAGTAATTATTCTGTTTTAATTCTCGAATTACTGTTATACTGATTCAGATTCAAAAGCCAGTCATAACACAGTTCATTTTCTATAATAATCATTCCCTAACTGTGAATAGTGAAAATTATCACATAGTGAGTAGGTATGTTTCTGTAAGATACATTTTCTACTGGTTTTTGTATCAATCTATTGTTTTCCTGATACAACATCTACGGCTAAGCGGTGAAGCACGACTTCGTGCTTCACAAACGCAATTTAAAAAAGTAAATATGATTCAGCTGATAACTCAACATAATATTTATCAAATTTAAGTCGGTACGAAGTTTGAAGGGTCAGCTAGTATATGTATATTCGTCACGAAAATAACTGAAAACTACATTGAATCACGTAAACAATCGATAGTCGCTTCATTTTGGACACAAATATATACAATATTCTTTTCCTCTCTTTGAATATGTTGAATGCAACAGGTTTGAAGCGTATTTACTTGAAGTGATTTTGTTTAGTTGGATATAAAAATTTTCTCATTAGCTACAGCCATCCCTTTTCGACTGCCACCTATACTGATATTACATTTCTGAATATGTTAACCGAAGCATAATATTGATAAATATCAGAATTGAAGTCAATAAGCAGATTCAAACATTTGAATAATGATGTTGTACCGCGACATTTCCAGCGTTATAGCATAATTTATTTAAATTTGAAGTCGGTATTTGCATACAATTTGCTTGCTGAAATACGGTTTTCCGTTTAACCGACGCTCCATATTCGAACTTCTATGGTACGAGTTTCCTTGTCAAAGCACTGTTTTAGAATTATTGTTTACAAACATCCATATATTTCTCGTTCGAAGACAAACACGAGAAATCGTTATATTGACAATGATATTGGCTCTTGAATACCGAATTCAAGTGTTAAGTGGCACAAGTCGTAAAAATATCTTAAGTCAATTCGTAAATTCTAACTCTAGAATGTTCCTAAAGTATCAGCGGAAAAACCCAAGTTATTTCACATAATTCAATTAAAGTAACAAAATCGCTTTGGGATTTTTTTATTTTTATAATCTTGAACTACCGGGAGGGTAGAAAAAACTTAATGAGTTTTTTTTTCAAATTTATCAACCCCTTTGTCTACTTTTTTCAGAGAAATAAAAAAGTCTACAACGCTTTTTTGCCATATTGAGAAAAATCGAAGGGAATGTAGTTAAACAATTAGAATGTAAGCTAGGCGAGATTCTATATATGAATAGAATCGATGCACCATTTCATATGTAATCGAATTTAAGAAACAGACGGACGGGCAGAGAAAAACTTATTTCCCGATAAGGATAATTTTTTTCGAAGCTTTTGGCTTTTGAATACCAAATTCAATTGTTGTGCAGTGTCACTATTTTCCAGGTTTGAATGCCCTGGATTTTTGGAATTTCTTCCTGACGTTTTTCTCAGAGGTTTATACATCCTCAGTTAATATCTCCGATGACTGGATATGACGGCTGCGTAACACGTATTTATGTTGATTCTCCAGGTAGTTTGGTGTGCTAATATCTGTATCTGGACTTGTTAAATCGTCAATAACGTTCGTTGACCCTTTTCAATTTGCCGTCATGCTATTTGTTTGGTATTCTTGAACTTCTTAGAATATGATTCCATAGTCGATTGAGATTCACAGCTTCTTTTTTTTTCCCGTACCAGTCGGCTATAGTATCCTTGGTTGGAGCAATGAGTTCCGTGTTTTCAAACAGAATCTTGTGGTTTCCTTCACTGAGTGCGTGTTCTGCCACAGCTGAATTGTCTGTTTGACCTATTCTGTCTTGGCCTATTCTGTTCTTCAGTCTTGTGCCCATGGATCTTTAGGTGGTTCCAAAATATACCTTCCCACAAGTGAACGGTATGCGATAAACCCCTACTGGTAGGTTTGGAAATCGTTTTGATGTTGTGTTTCCTCAAGAGTTTCCCAAATATGTCTGTGACCCTAGGGATATAAAGTAGATACGCGTGTGCAACTATCTGAACCTTCTCCCCGTTTTTACCCGTAGAACTATTCAGTTTAATGGTGTTGTTGATCTCAAGGTCACCATCCTAGTCAAAAAAGAGAAGTCATCTCCACTCTAACGGAACGAGCTTGAGGAATATGTGAACCAGAGCATCTAGAGGAAGAACTGTAACATCTCCAAGTTAGGTTAGGTTAGGTCCAAGTGAGTGGGTCTATTCGATCCTCCACCGCAACCCTCAAGGGTTTATTGTGGCCCACACATATTCACACAAATGAACCCAGCTTCTTAACAAAGCCGATTAGTTTGTATGGTGAGTGATATTTCAGGTCGGATGGTAAGAGTACGGCTCTGCCGAACTTGAGAAATTTGATTTGGTCCCCAGTGGGGCAGGCACAAAGTATGCGCTCTGTTTTTTAATTATTTCCCAAGCAGAGGCGGCACACACTGTCTTCCGACAGTCCGAGTATCTGCATATGATTATTCAAATGACAATTACCTGTAGGAAGGCCTGTTAGACATCGTAGTTCAATTCTACTGTAGTCTCAACAGCTTTGGTATCAAGCTTCGAAGGGTGAATAAACGCCTTGGAGTGAGCCAATCCTGGAAGATTGTGCCAGAAGTCCATAAATCTTCTGGCCATCCAGGTGTTCAATCTTTGTTCAACAAAATCTTTAGCTATGCCAATGACAGGTTCTGGTCCGATGAAGCTGTTTGCAGCACCCTCCTTTGCAAAGGAGTCAGCAGCCTCATTGCCTTCCAGACTAGTATGGCCAGGAATCCAGACCAGAGACAATCTGTTGAGTCTTCCTATTGAGGAGAGTAATTTTTGGCAATTTAGACATTGCTTGGTAGGAGCCAAGAACTTTCAACACCGCTTGACTGTCCGAGAATATTTTCATTGACTTGTGTATGAGGTTGGATTCTTCCAAACTCTCTGCACACAATTCAATAGCGTAAATTTCCGCTTGAAATACAATCGTATAGGTTCCTAAGCAGGTTGATATCTCTGTCTTGGGTCTGCGACTGAAAACACCGGAACCGGAAGGTGTTTTTGATCCATCTGTGAACCAACAACTATCTGCTCTTTATATTTCCTTCTACCGGAGGATCCAGCCCTCTCTACTCGGGAACAGTACTTTATAAGGCAATTCGTAGTTGACAGTTGGAGGCATAAAGTCAGAGGTCATTTCCAGAATGCTGTAACTTCCAATGTCAACCCACGGTCTGTTGCACTCTGCATTAAATTGATTCGTGTGATTGGCAATATGCACAAGTCTATTTGCAGTCCATCTAGCCTCTCTCTTAAAAAAAATGTAGAGATCTAGAAGGATCTTCAAAGCCGCTGACGATGTGGTACTGATGGCACCAATGATGGCCAGGCAAGCCTGTCTCTGTGAGCCAGAGAACTTCACCTGGGCCGTTTTCTGTAAAGCCTTTGACCACCAGGCAATTGCAACATAAGTGATCATTGGTCTGATAATCATCACATAAATCCAATGGATTTGTTTGGGACCAAAACCCCATGATTAACCACAAGTGGATACAGTGTACCCGAGGTCAACGAAGCCATGAAAGAGGTCTACGGCTCAAGACGGGGAGAGGGCTCAGGTGGTTGCGCCCCGTATCTACCTTATATCCTTAGGGTAACAGAAAGAATTGGAAAATTTTTGGGGAAACACAGCAACAAAACCATTTTCAAATCCACCAAGAAGATTCAACAAACTCTCATGTCGGCTAAAGACAAAAAAAACACCCACTATCAGCAGCAGAGGTTTGTCGTATACCATGCACTAATTGCATGGTATACATGGTATACATGGGAACTATCAAAATATCCATGAAAACAAGGTTGAAGGAGCATGAAAGCAATTGCAGACTAGGCCAAACAGACGAATCAGCTGTGGCAGAACACGCACTCAGTGAAGGAAGCCACATGATTCTGTTTGAAAACCTGGACCTCAATGCCCCCGACCAGGGATACCAAATTCGACTGGTACGGGAAGCAATAGAAATTCATAAATAGAACATTTCAACAGAAAAGAACAAGCTGTGAATCTCAATAGAATATTGAACCCCATTCTGAGAAGTTCAAGAACAGCAAACCGCATGACGGCAGGTAGAAAATGTTCATCGGTCGTTATTGAAAATTTACCAAATCCAGGTGCAGGTATTATCACACCAGACTGCCTAAATCAATATAAACACGTTTTACGAAATCAACCTAAGTCAGATACAGGTATTAGAACACCAAACTACCTGAGGAGTCTGTATAAATACACGTTGAGCAGTCATAATATCTAGTCATCGTAGATATTAAATCAGAATGTATAGATATCTGAAGAAGCTGGCCACTCGCGTCATCGAAACGTCAGGACAAAATTTCAAAAATCCTCGACCTTCGAACCTGGAAAATAGTGGCACTGCGAAAGCCTTTTTTTCAATTGTTGTGAATTATGACCATCACAGACAATTGGAATATTTTTCAATTTCATGTTGCATTTAGTTTTTGAATTTTCACCTGGAAGTTGCGACAACATTAATGTTCATAATACTTTTTTATTTCTTCCTAAATGTACGGTATTCATATAGCTTTCACATAAGTGAATTAATAGTGAAAAGCAATAGGGAATAATTCACACAATTATAATCGAATATTACCGAAATACCTCGAAATATAAAATTGAATTCAATTTCTCAGTATGAAGTGAACGTCTACGATCCAAAAACTACAACAAAAAATACAGGTCCGTATTTAAAAATTCAAAGATGGGGGTGGCCCAAGTCAGATGACACACTGTATAAAAATTCATGGATATATTCTGAGAGCACACATCAAGTGCCAATAGCAAAATGTGGACAGATTTTCAATATGTCTGCGAATAAAGAAGATATAGGCAAAAACATAATTTGGGATTTTTTTGTTTTTCCTGTATATCTCCAGAATCAAAATAGCTATATTCGATTTTTTCACACTATTGAATAGGTCTCTAAAATACATAACTTTGCCACAATTCAACCGACACTCTGTCTCTAATCTTTTACGAGATCCCCATGTACAGAAATTAATTTGAATAGCCCTGTGTATACATACACAGATGTACATCAAGTTTTAACCAAATCTAGAAATTCATCAATAGCATGTATAGGATTATTGGCCAAGAGAGTTTTCAAATTCGTTAATAGAAGTTTTTTTTAAATTTGTTTTACAACATACATACAGGTTTTGTCCAATAGATACTTGAACATTCGCATAATATCAAATAGAACTGAGGATGGAAAATATTTATGTAAAAGCTTATCACATGCTCATTAAAATTCTGATAGGAAGCAGAAAATATTCGAATGAAACATTAAGAATAGTAACTTGTAATGCACAACATATAGTAGCAGTTAGTGATGCGTCTTTCTGATATTTTTCCTTGTTGTTCTAACTTTCGTTGTTGTGAGTGGATCATGTACAGGAATGTTCATTCCCAACGAAAATTTTCCACCAGTAAGTGTAATTATCCGGCATTTCAGTTCAAGTTCATAATAATTGAGTTAGAATGTTGATTGAAACAATTTAGTTTGAGTATTATTTCAATAAATAGCTACAGACTGATCCACTGATTCTACATAATATCGCTGGTACCTACGAGAAATATGAATATTTTTTTGAATTTTCAATTTTAAGATTTCTTGTCATGCCCAAAGTGACTACTAATTAATCCCTGTGTAGAGCTGAATCAGAAGACGTGTGATATGATTCTGAATATAATGTTTTGATTTCAATAGACGACATCTACATTAGCAATCATTTTCTATTCTAATCTGAAGAAAAATGAACTTTGAACGTTCAAGCCAGTCTCAGATATACCTACCAGGTTGAATGGACTGACGCCTATCAGAAAACAACTGCTACCTTGGCTAATACCACGAAGGGCGTTGGATTATATTCGATAGGCGTCAGTGCAGGAATCTTCAAAGAAAATTTCCTGCATATGCAATTGGCAATACAACTGAAAGAGTCGACTTTCAATTTTGGAACGGGCACACTTGCAGACCGGTTTCGGTCTCATTAACCATTCATCAGTGCAAGATAGTGGCCATCATCGACCTAAAGTCAATGATATTCCATAATTGGGAATCGAAATTCTTTCAGAGTATTTCATTCATCTTCCTAAGCTGGAGGGAAACAACAAAATGTCGCTCCATCTAGTGGACGAGGTACTAAACAACTGCATATTCTAAATTTGCCCGATTCCTCTGAATAAGAAAGAAACAATTTCTTATTAGTCAGTGGGCTATGCTTGAAGATTGGCAGTAAACAAATCTAAAGAAATGAACTTTAAACGTTCAAGCCAGTTTCAGATATACCTACATAGTAGGTTGAATGAACTGACCCCTATCAGAAAACAACTTCTTCCCTGGCTAATACCACGAAGGGCGTTGAATTACATCCGACAGGCGTCAGTGCAGGAATCTTCACAGAAAATTTCCTGCATATGCAATTGGCAATACAACTGAAAGAGTCGACTTTCAATTTCGGAACAGGCACACTTGCAGACCGGTTTCGGGCTCATTAACCACTCATCAGTGCAAGATAGAGGCCATCATCGACCTAAAGTCAATGATATTCCATAATTGGAATTCGGAATTCTTTCAGAGTATTTCATTCCTCTTCCCAAGCTGGAGCGAAACAACAAAATGTCGCTCCATCTAGTGGACGAAGAAAAACTTTCTCATTAGTCAGTGGGTTACGCTATTCTGTACCATTATAGATGTTCAACAACTCCAATGTTGATGTCTAGCTCCTTCATTTTGAAGAAATTGGAAGGAGAATCTGTCTATGATTTTTGTAAAGCATTTCTTTCATTTTCTCATGAATTAGCCAATGGGAAATATATTTAGCTCCAGAGTCACGAATCATCTTTCATTAGTTCGGACTTCCATTGTTCAGAATGATATGAATTCATTTTATCTGATACATCTGCTAGTGGGCAGGTAGATACAAACTGAGTTGGTCCGTTCATCTCTTCACTGAAATCCGCGAGATTTCATTGTGGCTCATACCTATCCAAACTCAGCCAGCTTCAGAAGGAAGCAGATTAGATTAGTTATTTTTCTGGTCAAATGACAAGAGTGACTCTGCGAAACTGTTTCATCTTCCGACGGCCCAGGTCACTTCTAACGATGATTCTGACTACAGTGACCTGAGTGTGTAGGTAGACAACTATCTAACAATTGTTCAGTAACATTCTTCCTTAGAATATGACAATCTATGGTAAATTTTG
Source organism: Leptinotarsa decemlineata (assembly GCF_025532065.1). Classification (NCBI taxonomy): domain Eukaryota; kingdom Metazoa; phylum Arthropoda; class Insecta; order Coleoptera; family Chrysomelidae; genus Leptinotarsa; species Leptinotarsa decemlineata. Next base: position 5,189,730 of record NW_027412578.1, read on the forward strand.
CCTGAAGTCTGAAATTTTTCTTGCAGTCAGCCCAGAAGTTCAGTGTTTTTTTTTGGCCTAAGCGATGCCAATGATAGGTACTGGTCCAATCAAACTGCTTGTACTGCCCTTTCGTGCAAGAGAGTCAGCATCTCCATTGCATTCCACGTCCGTGTGGCTAGTAATCCAGACCAATTTATTAAACCATTCTATTGGGTAGTTTTGTTGAGTCCAATACCAACTTGGATATTGTTTGGTGGGAGCCAAGTACGCCGACTCTTTGTCTGAGAATTTTGTGTGACTATTGTATGACGTTGATTTTTACCGTTCTTTTCACCTGTGAATTGATGGCGTAGATTTCCACTAGAAATATTGTCTCACAAGCCCCTAGGCAGGTTGATATCTCTGTTCTAAGTCTACGACTATATGCATCTGCACCACAACACCAAGGTGTTTCTAATTCATTTGTGATCAAAAAGTCATTTACTTTTACTGTTTTCTTTCTCCCGGATGGACCAGAAATTTCTACTTCTACTATGCTGAGCATAAGTTTATCATTAAGAGATCAACATGCAGTATGGTCAGGAAGCCAGATCAGATATAATTTGTGAGTTTTCACATCTGTTACTTAACAGATATTTGCTCTCGATATTATTTCCTCAAAATCAATCCTTTTCATTTCGAATGAGGACTGTGAAAGGTAGTACATAGTTGATAGTTGGAAGCATTATGTTGGAGGTCATTTCCAGAATGTTGTTTCCACCCAATATCTGCTACCGTCCGTATGGACTGGCAATATGCACAATTCTGAATGTTGTGCCTCTTTCTCCAGAGATAGATATCCATGGCAGCTGACTGTGTGGTGCTGATGATACCAGAGGTAGCCAAGCCAGGCAAGCACTTGATTTTGGAGCAAATGCTGAGTTGATATCGAACACGCCCTTTGTGTTAGTGATACGTTCATGGAGGAAAGAATTGATGCAGTTTTCATTTTCACCACAGGTTATTTTAATGGATTTCCATTTTATTTGAAAATAACACTTCTGATATGAAATACGCTCGAAACCATTTCGATAATTCACTGTATCCAGATTTCGTCGATGACCGGTTCCAAAGAAAAAGCCATTAGCCCATACGCGCGATTAGGTTGTCTCCCGGCATATTCTAGATAACGAATGTAACGTATGTGTTTCGACAAACCTTTGGTACCCTAATAGCTGGCTTATCCGACATTATACACTACCATATGAAAATGGAGCGGAAGACAATAAAAACGTGATCGGAATTTTGGAAATGCCTCCGGTTAGCAAGAGAGCGTTTACGGCTCTTTGTCAAGCGTGGCACGAATGAAAGAGATAAAGTAATTCAAATTATTGTATTAGACGTCTTCGAAAGAGAAAAAATTGAGACCGACCTATATAGAGTGGCTTTAGAAAACAGTTCAGCAAGATTTACCGTTTTGAATGTGGGAATGAAAAAATCCTCAGGGCCGTATACTTTTGTTTTCAGGAGATATATTTACATGCGTTCTCCATCACGTGGTAACGGCATGATAGGTGAAGAATCTTTTGAAAATGGAACTATAATGATGATTTTTATTATATTTCTGAGATTTTTTTGATGACATTGAAAATGGGTGATGGATTTTTCATCAACTGATTATTGAAACAAGTGGAATTCCATTCTGTTGTGCATTTTCAGGCATTCCAATCATTGACGGTTGGTGGTTCCGGAATTTCAGATGTAAAATGAATCTAACACATGCATCCTGGATTTTTTGAAGTCTTTGGACTATTACGGGGTACTATTTATATTTCGGTTATAGTAAATAAAAAATTGCTGTATTGTTTTTGAAATATTTCCTTTGATGACCAATACATTTTCGCATTCGTTCAAACCATTTGCCAAAGCAGTTTTTCCATTCCTCAACCGCTTCTTCGGCGCTCGTAAATCGTTGACCATGCAGTTTACCTCTGATATTCGGGAACAAGAAGAAGTTATTGGGTGTCAAATCAGGATTGTACGGAGGATGAGTAATCGATTCGATGTTTTGACTGCTCAAAAAGTCACCTGTTTAACGAGATATGTGAGAGAGAGAGAATGATTCGTCTTCGGCGGTTAGTTTTACAAATTTCTCGGAAGACTTCCGGAAAACATGGTCGTGTACCACTCAGAATTCACCAGTCTACGTTGCTCAAGCGGAACAGTGGCCACATGACCCATTCGGCCGAAGAAACAGGCAACAGGCTTCGCTGTGCTTCTTTCTCGAACAAATTTTGTTGGATTTAGCTCGTCTTGGAATAACTGATTGTTGTTTTGTTTCCGGCTTATACGCATATATTTATGATTCGTCACCTGTCAAGATTTTGTACACGTTTTTTGAAACAGCACGTTCGAAATTTTCATTCATTTCCTTACACCGCTTGACGCGAGCCTTTTTTTGAGCGATTGATAAATTATAGAGTGTCTGTATCTGTAGAGTAGGGAGGGTGAGGGTAAGCCCACAGCACTTAGGTCACATGTGACCCATTGTACAACCTCCTGAGGAGTACAATGAGGAGGAGGTCATCGTCCATCCTGTCTTTTCCAGGAAGATGGACAGGTCACTAGGAGGCATCTCTTTTATATCGGCAGGTGTAGGCCAAGACTAGCCGAACACACACTATCTTATTGTCGATAACTCCGGGCACTCGCATAGGACATGCTTGACCGTCTCATCTTCCTGTTCACACATCCTGCATAGAGGTGTGTCCACTAGCCCCATATTATGGAGGTGTTTCCTTAGTTGACAGTGGCCAGTCAGAAATCCTACTGTTATGCGTAGATTTTTGTGGCGACTGAGATACCAGCCAGTTCTGTTTGGACTGCGCTGGTATTTTTTCCCATTCCCTACTCAATCCATAGGCTCAGTGATTTGGAGTACACTCCACATCCTGAACCTTCTTTGGTTTTTGAGACGTCTGTATATATGCGTATTGAATTTGTAGTGTTCTGTTTTACTTGTATTTTGAAGGGTTTATTAAACGCAAATCTGGGTTCAATTGCATCACTGGCTGCCTGCAGTAGAGGTTGCTCAGTAAGCGCTTCTCGACATAGGCTCAGCCTCAATTGACACATTTCTTTTTCACCTGCCATGCGCAATCGTAACATGGCCATTAGCGCAACCTCCTTAACGTACAAGTCCAGAGGAGTCAGACCCGTAATTAATTCTATGCCGCGGTTGGTGTTGTTTTCATGGCTCCTGTGATGTTCAAATAAGTCAGTCGCTGTAATCGATATAATTTTTGGATGGTCGTTGCTTGTAGAACTCTCGGTCCCCATGCAATGGCTCCGAACGTAAACATAGGTCTTATTATTGCAGTGTAGATCCAGGTGGCACCATGCGCATCCCACTGTCCTCCGACATTGCTCATAAGCCACATATGCTCCTTCTGCTCTACTCTGTAGGTGAGAGTTCCATGTTAGCTTCCTGTCGAGGATAGTATCAAGGTATATCACCTCTTCCGAAAAGTTCAGTTTGCTTTTGAAGATTTCGGGAGGTTTTAAATGTCAAACTTCATTATAGTGTTGCCACATTTTACCTATTACCCCATCGTATTTACAATATCACAAAATTTGGAAAAACGCAAAATTGAAGATTCACATTATAGAGTTTTTGATGATTCAGTTTGATGGCAGTGCCTATAAGAATAAAGTGTTCAGCAAACTATAAGATTTCTGTATACCTAAGTGTATTAATATGGACAATAAATTTGAGGTCAAAATCCAAGTTGAGGCCTTTAATATGTGGCAGTTTCTGTCGGTGTCTTTCAGGAATTTCAAGTAGATTTTCAGTGTGTTCACCTAGTATATTTTCTTAAGGAAGAACATGTTCCATTTTAGTGGAATAATAAAAACTTCTATCATCCGCATACGAATTTGAACTTATGGAAAGCGGTATGATGCTTTCAGAAGACATTATTGTTGTTTGAAATTTGAGCTGAAGACCACCAAGGAATCTCTGTTGATGCAGTAAATCTTCTGAGGATTTAAGCTGGGTTGCATACATTTTTTATTTCAACTGTCTCACACTGTGTAGATGAAGTTTTGCTGGAATATCGAATTTTCTCAATGATAACGTTGGTCGTTTTTTATGATTTCGATGAATGTCGAAGTGAAGGTCATTTCCATACAATTCTCGAAGGAGTTAATTTTTATATAAGTGCTTTATATTGTGCTTTGGAATTATCCGTATAGTGGTCCGCAAAACTCCCGTCACATTAGACATGTTTCCAGTACTTCATTGCAATTTGATCCAGGCCAGCTACCGGACTTTCAGTAAATCGTTTTTCATTTCTTAATGATCCAGTTTGCCAGAATTTTGATATTTATTCTGTGATATATGCATGACTCTCATCAAACAAAATTTTCGTAATTATTGCACATTGATTGTTTGTCCACATACAATTCTATGATTCACAGTCAGTCCGTAGCAGAATATACAATTTTTGATTGAATCGAAAAAAAAGCACAGAAACAGCAAATCATTCACATGATCTACGTTACTGGACATAAACTTGATTTGTCGACTGATTTGTCTCTCAATATGCGTTTCGCTTACCAAATTAGCATCATCAGAATATTATTGAAACTGGGTATTTCTGTTCTGTTGATGGAAAATGGATCTCAACAGATTCATTCAACACCATAGGCTCCAAATTCGCCTTAACGCGTGATGAAATTAATGTGTAAATATTTCCCCTTGAAAACAGAAAAAAACGAGTCCGAGGATTTTCAATTTTCACATACAAAGTCGTGAAATTTGCAGGACTATTTTCTATGAGCCACTCTATATATTGTCTGAAACTCGCTTTCCGGTTAGGTGTCGTCGCTTTTCCGGAATGTATATTGAACACTCTCTTTTCGCTGACGTTACGTTTTGCCTTTGTACGACGTGAGGTATCGGATCTTCTTTGGGATGTTGAATCTTCTGAAGACTGACATTTTCCAAGCGTATCTCAAATTCTATTTGCGAAGTTGTGCATAGCAAGGAATTTCAATTTTGTCAGTTCTGAATTTATTTTGAAGGGTGTGCTTTCTCACACACCTGAACTAGAAACAACTTTTCTCGTATAGTCAAAATAACATGACTACCCGATTAGACGTTCGAAAATACGTAGGACAATACTACTCTATTTACAAATATACCCCCATAATGTATTTTGAATATTGAATACATTTTTGTATACATTTTATATAAAAGTGGTTGTTTCAGAAGTATTTCTCCTTTTGTGTTATTCAATGTTTATATAAAAGTAGTTGTTTCTAGAGGGCTTTTTCTTTCAGTTTATGCCCGAAAGTTGATTGTTTGCATGATATATACATTTCTGTAGAGAGTTGTTTTTTAAAGTAACTGCTTTCTTCTTTTCTTTAGAAGTTTCCAATATTTTTGGTATAAAGGAGAAGCAGTAAGCCAAAACCTTATTTTTGGCCACATAATAAGTGACCGGTTTCAAGATCTCTTCAAAAGTTAAGAAATCAAAAAATGTGGGCCGAAATCTATGAACTGTGATGAATGTCCCATTCCTAATAACCCAATGTTTGTAAAACGTAATTACACGTACAAAACAGGTGAAGAATAGTTATTAATTAGATAGTGAATAAAAATAGGAGCAATAAAAATACTAGAAATTAATTCAATGACCTCCATTAGGCAGGGTAATGATTCATCTAGATGCATGAAAAATATAACCATCGATGTAAAAAGTAGTTTTAGTCATTTCCTGATTATGCTAACTTGGTTTGCGAAACGCTCGTCGAGAGACAGGATTTTTGTTCTGTTGGGGAAAAAGTGTTTTGAATAGAATTGTTTGTCACAACACTGATCATCAGTTTGAATAAATTTGTTGAAGGATTTTCACATTCGTGAAAAAGTTTTGAACTTTTCTCTAGGGGCAAATTATTTTTTTTCTCAATAAGTTCATGTTCTTATTTTATATATTTTCACTTATATGAGTGCGTAGATTTTCATAGTTATATCGTTTCTTATCATATATACTTGTCGACCTTGAATTTAAAACAAGTGTTAACCAAACCAAATGAATGTAAATCGAAACAGTGACAGCTTCACTACCAACATTTCATCAGTATTCATATATAATGCAATTTTCAAATGACATATTTATTGAAATCCAATAAGCTCCTATATTCATATCAGTATATCTCAATTGGCAACCGAATGTAATGCAACAATTGTTCAGAATATATTTTTTGCGGAATAGCCAGTACGATATATTTTGAAAATACAAAAAGCGAAGCCATCCCGTAGCATGCCAGGTCCGTCTTTCATTGATGTAAACAAGAAATATTTTTTCAGTGATTAATTTGTAGAAAAAAAACAATTTGACTTTCTACGTCATAATATATGACTTCACCTTTTAGTTACCCAAATGTAGCTATTTCATCTTGTGTAACTGGTTTACTCAGTGGTTTCTTATTTCGTTGCTACTTTGAAAGGTTAGGTTAGGTTAGGTCAGTTCTCCAAATGAAAGACTTCTCAAATAAGTCGTTGATATACGATGAAAAGAGGGTTGGAAACAATATGGACCCCTGGAGAACACCAGCGTTGATAGTAAAAGTATTCGAGAAATATCCATCGACGGCCACTCGCAGGAAACATTCTTTCAGGAAACTGGAGAGTCACACACAATTAATTCATATCTAAACTTCAGTGAACTAATGAGTCATTAAGTAGGTGGAAGGTCGAATGATTCAAATTTTAATATTATATAAAAAACAAATTAAACAGAATTCAGTCCGTATGAATACACTCCAGGAAATTATTGTATAGCGAAACTCGAGTTGGAGTTTTGTAAACTATCCAGCGAGAATCTCATAATGAAGTGTTGCTTGAATACGTTAAATGCAATGAGGCTCGATAAATTATGATCCTTCCCCAGAACTACAAAGGTTTATTTCTAAATGCTATCACAACACGACTCACGAGTCAATTTGAAATGAAAGCAATGCGATATTGATTGAATTACCTATCGAATGAAAAGGTCGATGCATACATATACAAAAAACTGCTCCGACACCTGTAGCAATCCACTCGGGTCCTCATTACCATTAATGAATTCGGCTCGTATCAGTTCGAAGGAAAGTAATTCGACCATAACCTCAATTAGACATCCTTATCAGACAATAACAAAACCCTGCTGGTAGCATAGTTATTGCGGTGCGATTCAACAAGTGCGACCTTACCGTTTGCTGTTGTGAGAAAAACCTTAGAAAAGGTCGATTTTTCGGTACACAGGTGGCGGCAGGTGGAATAAAAAAGCTACGCAAAAGTGCGGATTATAGTTGAGTATACAGAGTGATTCTTAATTTCAGCGGATAGGTGCAGATATTGATAGATGCAAGAAAGTAAAACTTATGTAGTTGAATATTTATTTGAAGACTTCAGTAGATTTGAAGATGAAAGTGATTTGAAGATAAAAGTAATTCATGGAATACATTTTTCAACAGGTAATAGGTGTTGGGATGAATTCGAGACAGTTTTGGAAAAGGCAATCAGTCCAGGATACCGATTTCAATCGAAAACTCAAATCCAACTCCCATTTTGTTATAAAAGCGTTTCTGGTTTAAATAATCAGATGTTACCAAATAGTATAGATTGTCTGTTTTATCTATGTGGTAATCAGTTTTGGTAAATATTCGTGCCTTCTTTTTCACAAGATGAACTATATAAAAACACAAGCATTTATTCACAAGGTCACCTTCACACCGTATTCCTCCTTCCTTAACACTTTTCACTTCAAAAATCTAAATTTTTTCATTAAAAATGTTACAAAGCTGCTTTTTGGTTATATATCTCTGTAGTTTACGTTTTTATGGTTAATGGCATAGTTGGTACAACTGATGCTGTCAATATTCCTGAAGTAATTCAAATGTTTTTTGCCTTCATTCTTCGGATCGTAAATTAGTTTTTGGTGGTGTAATAAGATAAGATGGATTCAAGAAGTAAACTAACAGCAGCTTATATTCCGCAAAATAATCCTAGTGAGTAAATTTTGTACGCAAATTTTGTGCAGTACAATTTTTCCAATTCCAATTTACATTAGAAGGAAGTTTCCATTCTAGCACTTCTTTCAAAAATGGTACAACGTATTATTGCTGCAAACACTCTTATTTGAACTAAATAAAGAGTTAACTTTTCCCTTACTTTCACTAAATTATTAATTTCGTTCAAGTTCATTTTGTGTTTTTCTAATTACTCACGTCAAACTGAGAATCCAAATCTATGAATTTTGAACAGAAGGCGGCAAATACCAACCGCTTTTTTCTGAAATGTCACTAGAAATGAAAATAGAAGAATGTCACTAAAAGAAGCATTCGTTTTCAAATTAAGTTTTTTATGAGAAAAATGTTAATTATTGAATTGGAGAGTATCAATTACGGAGGAATAAGGTGTAAAGGTGACCTAGTGAATAAATTATTGTCTTTTTAAATAGTTTATTCTGTGAAAAAGAAGGCTGAAAAGTTGCTCTTATCTGAACTTTGAAGAGCCGTAACTTTTTAAATAAAGGAGAATGCCGCTGTTTTCTTTCGAATTCATCAAAATACGTAAGTACACTCAAACATTTTTTCATATCCTTATAAAAAATTGAGAAAAAAATGCACTTGTGAAATATATACCTGAACACTATTCGATAAGCAACAGTGTTGGAACAACTCCTTAACAAATATTAATAGATACGACAATGACATATTCTAGTACAACTATTTCAGTACGACTTGCAAGTAAATTATATAATATTTGGCGGAGTCGCCAGTATACAGGTCGTTTCTTAAATCATGTCGTTCTGAGTTCTAATCCGTAACATATATGAAAAAGAATCATATTCTTTCAGAGTATTGATGAATGTGTATTTATAAGCCCTAAATGAATTTTTTCCTTCCATAACTGATTTTTTATGATATTAACTATAGTGGTTGTCCCCATTCAACTATATTCACTGGCTAAGTGTTTTTTTTTGAATGATTTTCTACGGTATCACTGCTCAAATTTTGTTATTATTTCTGACACAGCACATAATTTAAAGTTTCTTATCGGTGTGGTGTCTTTTCACCACAATTTCACCACCTGAAAAATTCAGGTTTGACAGAAGGAAAACGCTTAGTCCGAGTTCTATCGCAATGGGTGGTTGTATTCGATTGAAACAGATATTTATTATTATAGATATGCTATCAAAATCCATTGAACCGTAATAATTTAACCTAGTAGATTTTTTCCCTGAATTATTTCCAAAAAATTCTCCTCGATAGCATATAAAAAAAAAGTACGCACAATATACGACTGGTGATTTTTATTCGAATTGTTTTGAGTTTTTCAGTTGTAGGTATTCACTGGGTGAAAAATCTTGGTATTTTTTCAATATACCGTAAAACTATTTTGACTTTGCAACATTTGCTCAAGTTTTTATATTGTAATCCAAATAAAGATTCCAAATATTAATAACTGACAAAAACTAAACCGTATAACATGTTACTTTTCAAGACGTAAATATGAACTGAATATTTTTCAAAATAAATGGGTCATTTATTCAAATTGGGTGGGGGACGTTATTTGAATATTTGAAAGAAAGTTCACATCTATTCATCAGTATAGATTATGTTAGTGAATGTTGGTGAGACTCATATTCCACTTGAAGGTGTAGGTAAAAAAACATAGGTGTTTCGCTAACACTATAATATTATCTTCTAGATTACCTTTAAGGAAATAGTAACTTCCAGGAGAACTCTGTATACTCATCGTTTTCTAATACGCCAGCCACCTAAGAACCGTTCCCTCTTCACAGAACAAACGAACTTTTAAAAAGGAACATCGCGAAAAACTTCTGCAAAAACCGCCGCCGCACGAACGTGATATAAAAAGTGACAATCGGCGCATCGGAAAACATCTGCCGACACCGCGATGGATTCCCCTAGTTTCCCACGGTTCGCGTGCATCATCAAGAAAAAGAGGGGCGCGAGCGGCATCAAGAAAAACGTCCAAAATGACCGCCATCGCATGCGACGTGGTTCCAGCCTTTCGAATCTGGATCAAATTTCGCAAGCTCTTCCGGATTTGGTTAGATGCACCACCGCGGATCAGCAACTTTGCGTCGGTTCCGACGACTATCTCCAGTCGAGTAGTCCGAATATGTCGAGGTCTTTTCTGGCTAGTAGTAATACCCTGAGCATCGGGGGTTAGTATAGAGTGTTGGAGATGGCTATGAATTTCAACTTTTCATTTTCTTATAGTTTTAATCACCCCTATATCATGAAATGGTTTTTTTTGGAGCCAATAACTCGAGGGACATTCTCATTATATTTCCCTTGGAGAATATTGATACAATTTCATTTTCGAGGATAGTATTAACTTCTTGTTAGAAATGCTTGAAATCATTTGCAAAATGGAATTCGTACTAGAAAATTATCAACATTTTCATCACATATCTACATCATTATTGTGAGTGTTTCATATTCTCATTATTAAATTTCAGTGGTCGATCACAAGTCTGCAACAAAAAATTTATCTGGATGTTTCGAACTGATTTCTATGTATTTAGGTGTCCTGAAAACTCAAATTTCAGAACGTCAGGCAAAAAGCAAAATTGTATTATAAAACAAGTGTTTTCTGGGCTAACTTGAAATCATAAATGATTGGTATTATTCTATTATTACGATGAAGAAAAGAGAATTGAAACTTTCTATGTTTGCGGAAATTTTGCACTATGCAAGGAAGGGTTGCAATCTCATTTATTTGGAATCCTTGGCAATAAACGTTGCGGGTGCAACCTGTTAAATAATCAAATCTCACCGGTTTTTGAATTGCCGTATCCACATTGTCACAGATAACAAAGTGAAAGTGGTAAAAACAGAAAGTTTCAATTATGATTTCCTACCACGTAGTAACGGGTACATCCATCAATTTATTTTATTATTACTGTTTTTGAATGTATACAGGTCATAACTATTATTATTTTCTAAATAAAGAACGTCCTATACTCTACTTTGACCAAGAGAACGAGTTGGTTCATTGTACCATTATTGAAGGTTTGATACATTCATTTAATATCTCATATGACTCAGCACAGTGGCGTATTTTTATAGATGCTTCAAAAAGAAGCCTCAAACAGTTCTGCTTCACAATGGCGGTTTTTATGCCTCCATTTCTATAAGTCATTCCGTACACGTCAAGGAAATGTACAAGAACCTGGAATAAATTTTTTACAAATTATTGGAAAAAACCGGGAATCCAATATAATGCTTTGCTGACGACATCACACTTGTATCTTCATTCCATTTGGATTCCAGGACATCTGCTACGGAGGCACATCTTCACTGGCAGCAGGAGGTTGCATATCTTCATGAGGATCTAGAAATGATTTCGAATTGGGGTGAAAGTAAACAGGTTCGATAATTTTGTTGGGGGTTGAAATAGACACAAATATATTTTGGCACAATCATATGCTGGAGTTGCAAAGGCTGCTTTTCAAAAGCTTAGAACACTGTTCCGAACCAGAAAACTGTACAAACCTCAGCAACTTTTGATGCTTTATAAAGCTCAGATTAGACCTTCTTTGGAGTATTGTTCTCATGTATGAAGCTCTGCCCCCAAACAAACCCAGAAGTTGCTGGATTCCATCCGCCTGATTAGAGACTAACATCACGTGCAACCTTGATAGCTTGGAATATCGAAGAAAGGTTGGGGATTTGTCTCTCTTATATAGATACTATCACGAGAAGTGACTTGGCATATTTGATTTCACCAAGAGCGGTAAATGTCAGAAATAGGCGACGGACTGTGGCTGCTCATCATTTTGAGGTTCAACTCCGTACACCTCGAACTTCACTGTTTGAAAACTCTTTCATCTGGAGAACTGCTTTTGTTCTGTCCTCCAGAAAAAGACTGCAGTTGGCAAGTGTGGATCTACCAAATTCTCTTGCTTTTTGTGTCTATGTGATAGTAGAGATCGAGCAAATCACTGGACCAAAGAGCCTTTGAGGGAGCTTAACGTTACCGAAAAGAACATCCTGTGTGAAACTTTGGTACCTCCACATGAAACTGGGATTGATAAAGTAATTTGTGAAGTCACTTCCAACAGATGAATAGTGCTTCAAATACTTGATATCAAAGTTTCCAGGTTTCTCAGAGGCAAAGTTGAAGAAAGGTGTTTCCGTTTGGTAAGACATCAGACGACTTGTGGCTGATCCACAGTTCATGACAACCATGACGGATCCCCAAAGAGGAGGTTGGATTGCCTTCAAAAAGGTCATAGAGAAATAGATAATGAAAAAGACCCCAATTACTAATAAATCGTCAGAAGAATGATGAAAGCATTTCAAGTTCCAGGTTGCCTAATGACTTTTTGAGTACAATTTCTTCATTCCCACCCCGACTACTTTCCAGAAAATTATTGAGATGTGAGTAAAGAGGGGGGTGAATGATTTCACCAAGATATTGAGGAGATGAAAAAAAGATGACAGGGGAGATGGAGCATCTCAATAATGACAGACTACTGTTGGAACGCTTTAGAGAGATCTTCTAGATGCTTCCTACAAACGAAAATGTACCAAAAGGAGCCTTACAAGAAAAAAGGAATGTGTTTAGTGCTTACTACTGAATGTATTGTATTTTTGCATCTTTTATTTTAAGATGATAACTTGTTCAACATAGATACATTGTTAAAAAACGTGACGATCTATGACAAAAAAAAAGTTATTTTCAGATTCAGCACACCCAAAAACATGAGAATTACGCAAAAAACAGCTCTCAATATTTTTTTTTGCAGACTTGTGTGATGAACTTCCTGTTTGTAGTTATCTCAAACTGTCAATTATTCTGTAATAATTCACTCGTTAGTAAATAAGTTCATCAAACAGAAATGTCATTAAAATGTGAAGTATTTTAGTTTACATGTGTAACAGGTGTTTAGCCAAGTCAGGTAGAATTTTGTACTCTGAGACTATCATTCCTAAGCTGTTTATTACCCTATTTCTGCCTTCGAAGTGTTTAACAAATTTTAGCAGAAAGTTCAGATATCTATTCAAGGAGTTTTCTTGATTCGAAATATTTGTTTTTTAACTTGTCTTAAGTCTTAACGCCTTCGCGAAACATCTAAGGCTCATTCAGTTATTGGTAATTAATTTATGCATTGACAGTTGATGAAGCCATTGTGCTGTTGTTTGCAATTTTATGGTATCTCCCAGAAGATCGTTGATGTAATAATAAAAAAGGATTGAAACCAAAATGGACCTCTGGAAAACATCAGTATACGATCTGTCAAGATGCAACATCGAAGTTGTGAATTCTCATACCATAAAAATAAAAATCCTAAAAATATCGAAGGCAGGAGTCACATACTCTTTGCATTTCTATTTCTGCTTCCAGTAGAATGGTCGTTGCTTCCTTAGTCTGGTGCATTTGACAATTCGTATATATCTATTGTATTATTCCAGAAAATGGGTTATATGAAATACATTAAAATAATACCAAGGAACTTTTTATGTTGTTTCATGTTCTTGTATGAACAATGTTCACTGAATTTCGTTAATTTAACTCCATTAACTCTTTCCAATTCGGGCATATTTTTCACCAATATCCGTAGCCACTATGTACAAATGTATTTCCCAACATTTCTCGGCACAAAATATCGATAGGGCTACATACAATTTCCTGACAGATATGTCTGAGAAAAGTAAAGGCTTTGTGTTCAGAATATACATCAATTTCAAGGATATCTTGCAAATTTGCAGGTAGATGTGAATACCCATGCAACAAGACAGTTTTTTGCAAATATTTCGAATAGTCGCGATCCGAAAGAAAGGTTTTATCGTAACCCCAAACAGGCATATTTTGGGTTATTTAACCAACCTTGTAAGTCTTGCCTGCCAATACCAAGATGACAACTGTGGAATCACTTGAAAAACGGTATGTTCATCGCCAAAACGAGTTTCCTTGAATGAAAGGAAATGAGATTGTATTCTGCATTCTGATAGCACATTTTGAACAAGACACTTTCAAAGCTTGTACATCCAACAAGAAATTTTACAACCAACCCTCAATATCACTTTGTATGAGAATAATAGTACCAACAACTTTCATTTCTGCCTCTCAAAAGTTGAAATTCATGGCTGGTGAATCGAACACCTCAGCAAACCTCCTACAAATTCCTAACTCAACTCCTCAGGTAGCTTCGGAGATCTGATGAACATGAAACAATTTGGTAGTAGCCAATGGAGCCTGCGCAGCGAAAGCCTTATAGCGAAGACAGTGCCCCTGTCAACAGTCACTCACAAAAGTTCTTTCAGCGCGTTCAAGGACCCCGTTTTCGAGGATTTAAGTGGCTCATTGACAGGGGCCCAGAGGACTTTGAGGCTTTCCAAATTACTGGAGCAACACAGGACCAGCAGGAATCACAGAAGTGGAATGGTGAGTAGCTTTATATGTTTGGTGAAGGGTTCGAAGATTTTCTCAGACATTTGTATATATGTAGCCTTATTGGTTGAAATTATGTGAAGAAAATCCCAACCATCCTGGATTCGTTGCATTTTCTCAACATTTTGTGTGATATATTCATAGTATATCATTCAACGACCAAGAAATGTGGTCATAAATTCTGATAGTGATGATCAATCTCGCGTGTTGAATACTATATTTCTTCTATGACTTATACTTTTCAGGAGTATTATAAAATGAGATTCATTTGTGACGATGAAAAAGCTTTTCAGTTTTCACTCCTTCATCTTTATTCAAAAAATTGTGGGAAACTGCAGATAGAAGAGAGTAAACCGAAAAAAAATCAATTGCGCTCAAAATAATCTTTTTATGAATATGTATACAGTGCATTCCATTCAAAACGAGCCTCCCTGAATAACTTTAGGTACAATAATTTGCAGAAAAAATTATGAAACACGCCAACCATAGTGTACATGGTGACACATTTTGACATATTCACTTGTGATGTTACTTCCCCTATCGCATTCCCTGAGCATGTCACCAAGTTTTTTAAATGGATCACACCCTATATTGTTTCGCATTGGCAGATGCTCTTTGATGAGCATATTTCAAAAAGTATAAAACATATGGCCTGAAGCTCATAGTTTGGAAGCTAAAAATTATTTGAGTCGAAAACGAGTCACGTTCAATGAACTTCTGTACAATCTCTTACCTAGGTTTCATAGGTGTTTCTGTAGACTATACTTCAAAAAATTATTTTGCCTAGTTAATTTTGAATTCGATATTCTCCTCATTTTGTATTTGTCTTATTCTACAATAACGATTACCTAACAGGTGTAGTTACAATTCGTGTTTCTGTTTTTGTGAATTCTGAAGAAGCAATGGTTTATACGCTTCGATAACGGATTGAAATAGTGAGTTTGTACTACCAGAATGGAAATAGTTCTAGAGCTACTGCTCGTTTCGGAATTATTGAACAAATTTAAGGAAACTGGATCTGTTAACAATAAAAAACATAACTGTTCAGGGGTTGTCAACGATGAAGCTATTTGTACTGCAATTTCAGGTGCCCTAAAATTACAGTTATTTCGAAAATCAGGAATCAGTCGTACAAATGTTATAAATTTCATCCATATAAGATTAGAGTAGTTCATGAATTGAACGAAGATGATTTCGAAAAACTTATCGAGATTTGTGAAAGTCTCACTGAACAAATCAACTTGCATCAGAATGTCTTGTATAAAATTTGTTTTTCGGATGAATGTACGTTCAGTTTGAAATAAGAGGTCAATCGGTAAAATTGTCGATATTGGAGTAACATGAATCCTCATTTATACTATTAAGTTCATACCTAACGACCTCAAAAACTGAATGTTTGGGCAGGAATTTTAGGTGACCACATCATAGTACTTTTTTTATCGATGATAATGTGACAAGTGATAAATATTTGAATATATTGGAGAATCGAATAATACCGTACATCAGTAGAGCAATTGAGGAGGATATAAATTTATTTGAAAACGAAAGAGTTTTTGGATGAACATTTTCCTGGTCGCTGGATTAGCAGAGAGGTCCTACAGAATGACCACCGAAGTCTCCGGTTCTCACTCTTGTAGGTTTCACTTTCTATGGAGGTAATTTGAAGTCTAAAGTGTATGAGATAGAATCAACAACATTAGAAGATTTGAGAGAGAATATCATGAGGCACTTCAGATGAATAACTCCCGAGATTCTTAACCATGTGAGGGCGGAAATGGAAGCTCGTTTGTACCATTGTATGGAAGTAGGTGTTAACGTTTTTAAACATTTACTAAACACATTTTTTTCTCTTCTCATTGTCCAGTCATCAGATTTTGATTCGAAAATTAATAACAAATCTCTTTTTCTGATTTATTGCTTCCATATTTGTCTCTAGAACGAATATTTTGAAATGTGACTACCTATATAATTGTTGACCTGTTTTTTTAATTTTCCTGCAAATCATTGTTTCAAAAGTTATTCAGGGTGACTTTTTAGCTTCCGAACCATAAGCTTCAGACCATATGTTTTATACTTTGTTGAAATCTGCTCATCATGGAGCATCTGATAATGCGAAACAATATAGGGTGATCCATTAAAAAAAAAGTGACATGCCCTGGGGGTGCGATACGGGAATAAACATCAAATGTGAATAAGTCAAAATATGTCCTCCTGTATACTATAGTCAACTTGTTTTTTTTTTATTCTTCCTGAAAGTTATTCAGGGTGGCACGTTTTGAATGGAATGCACTGTATATCATGCACAAAAGTTACTTTCAGATACAAACTGAAAAAAAAAGGTCATTTAGAAACAACTACTTTCACATGAACAATCAATTACAGGAATGAAAAAATACTGTCGTATCCACTATGAACATTCAATTATACAAAAGTCACTTATTCTTATTTAGTTTGTACCCCATACATTCATTATGGACTTTCATAGGAACGCTACACAATGAAATACATGAACGAATTACGAGATAAAAATCACTTACATGGAACATTATTATCCTGGATGATGGACTTCAAAGTTTGGGAATAAGACACTTATCTTATTACCACATCAGAACCTTTCACGTTACAGGGTGAATCACTCAATTTTCCAGTCATACAATTAGTTAATTCAATCTCAGCCATATAATTCTTGTTTTAATCGAAAGAGGTTATTTTCAGGATAGCTCTCTAATCTGGAACTTCAGTAAGAGTAAAAAAGAATATCGTTAGAAATGAAAGATGAAGAGAAATACAACGCTTTTACCTTTTACTTTGCTTTTGTATACAATCTTGCAATAAACTTCAAGTAGAAAATAGTAATTTTTTTTTCATCGACTTATGTATATGATTCCGTATATAATTAAAAAAAACAATACTAGAGAAATAACATGATGATAATAATAATAATAACAGCCTGGATATAGCCTCTAAAGTCGTCAGGAGTTCGGATCCCCTTGTCTGCATGGTCCGTGACCATGAGAGAGCAGGAATTGGAGCATTGGCCGCGGTGGTAGTGCGCCCGACTCACGATCGTAGGGCCGTGGGCTTGAATCCCGCCTCGACTAGATATTTTTCTAGAGATAATTAATCTGGTTGAAGCTGGAATGATTCTGCAACCGTGTTAGGAATCACATGTTAAAAGGTAAGACCTCGTTAGTCCTTAGCTCGCACAAGTTTCTCAACTTCTGAGAGTTGTCGTTCGTATGGGGGCACAGCTGATTAACGGAAAACGGATTTTAAACAGAAACAGATTCCTCTTCTGACTTTCGCTTTCCTCAGGTCGAGTGGGCTGAAGTCGGAAACTGAGGGGTTCATCATAGCTTGCCAGAATGGTGTCTTCATCACCTTAGTCTACCGTAGTCGCGTGATGGGTATAGAGGTTCGTGACACAAGGTTCAGGGCCTGCCGTGAGGCCCCCGAGATTCTAATGCACTTGCTATCAGCATGTCCAGCATATGCGGTCACAGCCTATACCCATCGACACAACGCGGCCACAAGAGTGCTATATTACCATCTACGGTATATTACCATCTAACGGTAATGACGTTACACCGGGGTTGCCCTACGCTCCGGAGGATATTGAATCCGTTGTGGGGAACGAGAAGTACCGAATTTACTGGAACTATTCGTTTCCCATCCGCAGGCTAATAAGCCTGATGTAGTCCTTCTCGACCACCAGAGCAAGTCGATATTTGTCGTGGAGTTTTCAGCATTTGGCGAGGCGAATATCCGTTTAAAATCTGTCTTAATGAATCGAAGAGGTTGTGTATTGAAGTGTTAAATATTTTAAAATTCTTGCGAAGCGCTTTCGACTTTCGTCATCATCAGTGCTCACTTGTCAGGCAACAGGAAGTATCAAGATAAGTGAATTGTACATTGTAATATTTAAATTATATAAAACAAAATAGGCTTATAGCCAAGAAAATACATTTTTGGATTCAGGCCATGTGGTTCAGTCAAAGTATCTTATGAAGTTGCCTGACAAGTGAGCACTGATGATGACGAAAGTCGAAAGCGCTTTGCAAGAATTTTAAAATATTATACACTTTAATACAAAACCTCTTCGATTCATTAATTCAAATAAGTGTATTCAGCTTTTCCAAATCCTTTTATCCTTTTAAAATCTGTCTGTTTTTCCAGTAATCAGTTGTCTCCCCCATACGAACGACATCTCTCAGAAGTTGAGAAACTTGTGCGAGCTAAGGATTACCGAGGTCTTACCTTTCAACGTGTGATTCCTAACACGTTTGCAGAATCATTCCAGCTTCAACCAGATAAATTCTCTCGAGAAATATATCTGGTCGAGGCGATCTTCTGATCGTGAGTCGGGCGTACTACCACCGGGTCCGTCGTCCGGAAAGACGAGGAAAAATTGATAAAATATTGATATTTCGTCTTCAAACTCCGCAGCCTCTATCCAGACCACTCTGTCAAGATGATTGTACTGCTTTTTGGAGTCCTTGGTGGAATGATTCCCTCTCTACTCTCGAATCTTGAAATTATACCGGCCTGCCACACTAAGGCAGAACTCTTAGCAGCACAGATGCAGAAGGCTGTGATTTTTTCCTCACTGCGCTTGCTCAGGACACACGATTCTTGGACCCAATGATCATTTACCCAACAATGTGGGGAGTGGTCGTTGGTTGATAATGCTGGCGCGCCCTCCCGAATGTATCGGGGCTTCGGAGGATAGGGCCTGACCAGCACATACTTCGGTAAAAAATAATAAGAATAGTAACAATATCGTCTTTATTATGTGGAGGGAGATTATAATTCATCACATAATTCAAATGAATAATATAGATAATCTCGTTGTTGCTTGACCATTACGAGGTTAGATTTAGCCCTCGGCTACTTTTACATCTAACCCTCTGATACTCATCTAGAGTTGATGAAATTATATGGCCCTATAAATTACAATATTAAAAAAATAATAAGGAAAAAATTACATTACTATGTTTTTTCGACCAATATCTGCTTACATTGTTTACTGTGCAGATATTAAGGACTTTTAGAAACTTTGTCCCGTATCCCTTACATTAATAGAATGTGTATGAAATCTGATTAATCTGAAATCTGATTAACCTCATCTTCATTTCCTATCATACATGGATGCATGAAGTCGTCTACGACTTTCCATATTGACCCATTCTAACTCTCTTGACTTTTCAGATACTTGATCATACCGACGTAATTCGTTATCAAGACAAGGATCATACACATACAGTTTTGCGCAAATTTACATTGAGAATAAATCGGTTGCTGTAAAGGTTTTCAGTGACGTGAAACATGGTTTCTAGATGGAAAGACATATATTATGAAATATACAAGTGCATTAGAAATATGTCGGATCTAAAAGAAAGATTGGCAGTAGAATTATTCTGCTGATCAACATTTACAACCAATTCGTAAAGGAGCCGCAGTCTATTTCTATACTATTTTAGTTATTCATCAACATCTTGAATTTGAATGCACTCAAACTGTTTGAAAATGAGAGATGAAATACAAGGGAAATAATTCAGTGCCAATTCAAGTAAAAAGTTTGTTTTTGTATCATCTAACTTCCTGACTGTCTCCCAATAGAGCCTGTCCCTTGGGCTCTATTTTCCTCACTACCACTCTAGTTGCCAGGAAGATGAAAAGTGACGGCAATAAATCTGTTATTCTCTTAATTTAACCCATTATACGCAGAAAGTTCGTGATGGTGAATTTCCATGAAAACTGTACAGCTCATTTTAACACAAAGAGCGCCTTTGTGGGGTTCTGTTCGGTGGTAATTACTTGAGTGTTGGTATAAATGTGCAGATTATTTTCGTAACGTAACTTTCAGTCTGCGAATAAAGGAATATAGAAATATTTCCAGCCGAGACAGATTTTCCACCTCGATTAATCTTCTGCATGAATTATTTACATTTGTGATCCAAAACATGGCGAGTGACGGTTCTAGGAACTCAATAAATTCTAGTGAATTCAATTATTGTTTCAACAGGTTTTGTTGATGATTAATGTCTATGAAGAAAATTTTTTGTTAGCCATGGAGCAATATTGAGCTCCGTCACGCTGGAACCCGCTTTGAAAAAAATTTACCTTATTTTTAGCCTACTTTACCTACAAACGATACTAATAAATGTAGTAATGTTAATTTTTTTGAATTCTTGTCGGTTACTGAGAAAGCACTATTGATATTATTTTAACTACGAAGGACGAATAAAAATGTGCCAAAAAGTTCTAAAATAGGTTCTAAATGGATTGTAGTTTATTGTACTTACATTGAAATATTACTATATTTTATATTCTTTTGAAGTATGGCGAAAAAGCTACGATAACAAGACTTCAAATCATAAAAATCAAAAAAAAATTGTCCTCAAACTACAAACGATGGGGTTGATTGTAGCTGAAATTAGATGTATGTAGTTACCATTAAACACATCAAAAATGAATGGAATAAAAGGTATTTTTCAACTAAACTAACATAACCTTTCCTAACCAACATATGTAACCTGAAATCTGAAATAAAAACTAATGTATTTTAGAATGCTTCATTTGGAAAAAAACATCTACCCTCAACATCTAACCTGACTTCCAAATTCAAAAACGAACTCATGTTAGATTTCAGGATCAAAAATTATTTCCAACATACTAACATGAGTTCGTTTTTGAATTCGAAAGTCAGGTTAGATGTTGAGGGTGAATGCTTTTTTCCAAATGAAGCATTCTAAAATACTTTAGTTTTTACTTCAGATTTCAGGTTACATATGATGGTTAGGATAGGTTGAATTAGGTTAGTTTAGTTGAAAAATACTCGATTTCATTTCATTCATTTTTGATGTGTAACTACAAACATCTAATTTCAGCTACAATCAACTCCATCGATTGTAGTTTGAGAACAAATTTTATTTTATGATTTGAAGTCTATACTCCATAAGGATATACAGTACTACCATCCACTCGGGTGGTAGTCATTTTCAAGAGTGCAAGAATCCAATCATCTCCTCATAGACTCCCGAACTTTTTCAAAAACACCAGGATCGTTTCTGATTGCGTTACACCCAGCAATTATTCGATTCCTCAAATCTTCCACATCTTCCAGTGGAGTAGTATAAATTAATGACTTGCTAGATTTTTTGTTACTTGGTAGGTCCAGTGTAGTACGTTATACTTTTATTTTGGCTGCGTTAATAATTTTAAAATTACCAAAAATTGTTATTGTCGAAATTTGTTTCGCCTCGTACTTTGGAAAAAAGCGCCCTATCAAAAGATAAAATATTCATAGAATAGTTTAAGGAATCCACCGTTTGCACATATTTTACCTAAGTACGATCTTTAATGGAAATCAATACTATTTCAATGAAATTATTAAGTGTGATGACAACTTAACTTTTTCGAAATTTTGCTTATTTTGAATAGTTACATGTTTTCAAATTGAACAAAATCATGTTTAAAATGAATTGAGTGTTTGAAAACATTCTTTATATTTCTCTTGTCAATACTTTCTCTTCAACTGATAAATTTCCCTCATTGTTCCTCGTCTCTTTTTTTTAAATTATGAAAAGATTTCCTATCAACTTTTTGAAAAAGCTGGGCATTCCAGCTAGTTACTAGTGATATTGACCTTGAATAATTCCCACTTCTAATTTTGGAATAGTTCTCACCTACTCCAAAACCTGTCTACGTAAAAACAACATAAAACAACAATGCAACATCATCCGTCAAAATGATCCACTGCGTAGAAAAAACTAACGCCATTACAACCTCTCTTCATCATGTGTGTCGTATAGGTTTGTCAGACCGCTCGAACTTGTTTTTTCGCGAGAAAGTTTAAACTCAGCTATAACTCCTTTCTGAAAAAGCTGGGTATTCCAGCTAGTTACTAGTCATATTGACCTTGACTAATTCCCAATTTCAATTATGGAATAGTTCCCACCCACTCTAAAACCTATCTACGTAAAAACAACACAAAACAACAATGTAACATCATCCGTCGAAATGATTCCCTGCGTAGAAAAAAAACTAATGTCATTGCAACCTTTTTTCATCATGTGTATCGTATCGGGTTGTCAGACAACTTGAACTTATTTTTTCGTGCGATAGTTTTAACTTCGATGTAACTCCTTTCTGAAAAAGCTGGGTATTCCAGTTAGTTACTAGCGATATTGACCGTAACTAATTCCCAATTTCAATTATAGAATAGTTCTCACCAACTCCAAACCAATCTACGTAAAAACAACACAAAACAACAATGTAACATCATCCGTCGAAATGATTCCCTGCGTAGAAAAAAAGTAACGCCAACCTCTCTTCATCATGTGTATCGTATCGGTTTGTCAGACAACTTGAACTTATTTTTTTGTGCGATAGTGTTAACTTCGCTACATATAACTACTTTCTGAAAAAGCTGGGTATTCCAGCTAGTTACCAGTCATATTGACCTTGACTAATTCCCAATTTCAATTATGGAATAGTTCTCACCAAATCCAAACCAATCTATGTAAAAACAACACAAAACAACAATGTAATATCATCCATAGAAATGATTCCCTGCGTGTAAAAAAACTAACGCCATTGCAATCCCACTTCATCATGTGTATCGTATCGGTTTGTCAGACAACTTGAACTTATTTTTTTGTGCGATAGTTTTAACTTCGCTATAACTCCTTTCTGAAAAAGCTGGGTATTCCAGTTAGTTACTAGTGATATTGAACTTGAAAAATTCCCAATTTCAATTATGGAATAGTTCTCACCTACTCCAAAACCTATCTACGTGAAAACAACACAAAACAACAATGTAACATCATCCGTCGAAATGATTCACTGCGTAGAAAAAACTAACACCATTGCAACCTCTCTTCATCATGTGTATCGTATCGGTTTGTCAGACCGCTTGAACTTTTCGCGTGATAGTTTCAACTTCGCTGTAACTCCTAGATCATTATTCTGGATTTTATGGTGGAAACGGCCATTATCTTACGATAGTGTTGCTTGTAAGTGATTCCATATACCACATTGTGTAGCGTTTATATGGATGTTATCTGTTTCAATTTCATAACGGATATTTGTAGTACAAAACGAATGGTTGAAAGTTTTTTCCGTGTAATTCAACATTCACATGAAAGTAGTTGTTTCTAAAGGGTTTTGTGTATCATCTACACATCTTTATAAAGATTTTTCATTGTGGTAACTGCATTTCTATAAAAATTCCCCATATTTTTTCAATGATGGAGATCTGATATCTTATTGAAAATTCAAAGTATAAAACATTTTTCTCTGTGAATGAAGAAGATGCATTGAATTTTTGGTTTTCTCATATTTGGAATCAAAAAAGCTACAGTTAATTTGACAATAAGATGGCAACTTTGTCACAATTTTCCCAAGTCTCTATCTCTTACCGTTAACAAAATATTCATGCACAGACTCGTATTTGAATAGAATGAGGGTTGAAAATTTGAACGAATCAGGATCTGAATCGGCAAATTCGGATAATTTTGTTGTTAGTAATCAATCAAATACCAACCCTTCAATAATCACCGATAATGGACATAATTCAAATTCCCAAAGAAGTCGTTTCCCAAATTCTCTCCCATTCTCTAGGAGAAAATTAGCTCCCACCTGATAATCCGAACGGCAAACTTTCGGGCCGTTACTTCGAATTGCCTACGCTGACCTTCGTCAACACATAAATCCGTTAATTTGGCTGACTGGCTGGTTTGGAAATGAAAATTTCATTAAACGCAGCAACCGCTGTAATATGTCATTTCAAATTCCATCAAGTCGGATACGAAACTAGGTTATGAACTGTTAAGTGTAGAGATAGCTACAGGAGTCACCCATAGATCCATGCCAACCTGATGTCTACTTTCAAATGGTATCAAAAATTTATATTACTATGGAAGATAAAAAAATTAAAAATGAAAAACGTGATTAAATGGTGGCCTATTTTGATAGGCAGAATTATTGAATATAAGTCACTGATGAATAGAATATTTTTCTTTGTGAGAAATATCTGAATTTATCCGATAACTTATCGAAGTGGAACAATAAAATTGCGTTCCTATACTTGTATGAAGTTCTCATCATAATTTTATTATTTTTTTCATATTGTGGAAGGTGAAAACGTATGTCGTTAAAAATTGACTTTCGTTCAGAATTTATGAATAAGTATACTAGTAATACAGAGTGTACTACTAATTCACTCCTAGATATGAGATGGATCAACTATTTCAATAAATGAGATTGTGTAGAAACCTCAATCTTCAGACCATAAACTTTTATCGACAATCTGAAAAAATTAAACTAGAGAACTTTGTATTTACAGGTGAAAAAAGGGCAAACTTTTTAGTTCACCCCAATAAGGGGCCGTTCAATATTACGTAAGCGTGTTTATCATCCTTGTCAGCGGAAGCAGGAGCAGAGTTTTCACCCCCTTCCCTCTCATGCATACGTTAGGTCTAAAGTGAGGGAGTCTATTTGATCCTCGACCACATCACACACGGGTTTATTATGGCTTACACCTATTCACACTCAACCAAATAAAGCCGATCAGTTTATATGGTGAGTGGTCTTTCATGTTAGATGGTAAAAGTACGACTCTGTCGAACTCTAAAAACCTGATTTGGTCTCCAGCGGGGCAGTGTAAGTAAGTGTTCTGTTGTTTCATCATTTTCCAAACAGAGACGACACACACTGCATTCCGAAAGTCCGAGTCCCTGCGCATGATGCTTCAAATAACAGTGACCTGTAAGAAGACCTGTTAGACATCGTAGTTCATCCCTACTGTAGTCCAACAACTGTTTGGTATCAAGCTTCAAAGGGTGAATAAACGCCTTGGAGTGAGCCAATCCAGGAAGATTCTGCCAGAAGTCCATAAATCTTCTTGCTATCCAGGTGTTCAATGTTTGTTTGCCAAAGCCTAAAGCGATGCCAATGACAGATTCTGGTCCGATGAAGCTGCTTGCAGCACCCTCCTTTGTAAGGGAGTCAGCAGCCTCATTGCCTTCCAGGCCAGTATGGCCAGGAATTCAGACCAGATACAATCTGCTAGATCTTTCTCTCGAGAAGACTCGTTTTTGGCAATTTACTACCAATTTAGATAATTCATTAGTTCGGATTTCCATTGTCTAATATGATATAAATTGATTTGAAACACCTAAAAGAATCTGTAAAAAATTAAAAAGGTGATTATCTGAAAAAATTACATTTATTTTGAGCAAAAAAACTGAAATTACAATGAAATAAAATACAAACAACAAACAAAACATTAAAAAATTTAACCATTAACAGGGATGAAAATTTGAAAAATCATCAACAAGAAATGAAAATTAAAAGATTCCAAACCAAGTTAATTCACAACGTTTCGATTGTTAGTATTCACAATCATCTTCGGGTGATAACTGGACTCATTCAGAATGTCATCTTGAATTCTTTCAGGTTTGGAGACCAGCTCCCCTACCCTTTCGACTGATTATGGACTCATTCCTCCGAGATTTGACTATTTATAGGTCATTCGAGTGATTTTACCTATCCCCTCTTCCCTTTCTCCGCTTCATCGGTTTTAGCAGGAGCTGACCGTTTGGCGGGAGTTGATCGTGTTCCGTTTGATTAGAGATTTCCATATGTGGCGTATATCTACGCTAGCTTGGCTGAATGCGTTATTGGACAACATAAATGCGGCTTCTTTGAATTTTCTCCTGAACCAGTGTTCTTCTTTGTGGATGATTTCAGCTTGAGCCCACTTGATGTTATGTTGATGAGTCCAAACGTGCTCCGCTATTCCGGATTTGCTGGTTTCTCCTCGCTGTGTTTGTTTCTTATACTCGGCAATGCAAACTTTTAATGGCCTCTCAGTTTCACCGATGTATGATTCTCCGCACTCGCAAGGTATCCGGTAAATGCAATTCTTGGAATCGCAGTCCGCGTTTGGTGGCCTGGTTTTCGTGAGGCTGCTACGGATGGTGTTCCTAGATCTGAAGCAGGTTCTGATATCATACTTGGACTCAATCCTTCTTATCCTTTTCGATACTCCTATGATGTAGGGAAGTACAAGTACTGGTTGTGGCGGCTTATCTTCCTTGTGGAGCTCTTGCTGTCTTCTAGCTAAAGCTTGTTCCACCATCACTTTGGAGTAACCATTTCGTTGAAGGTCATTTTTGATGATGCCTAGTTCCTTTTCGAGGCCTTCCTTCATATTACAGAGCCCGAAAGCACGATCTAGTAGAGTCTACTAGATCGTGGGGTAAGTGATCATTGGGTCCGAGAATCACATATCATGAGCAGACGAAATGCGGTAGACTAAGACTAACACTTCAGTTTCCGACTTCAGCTTAATCGATCTTAGTAAAGCGGTGGTCAGGATCTTTGATAAGTCGAAGTTTTTGATGTTGGAGAAGACCCCATGCATTGGCTTCTTCTTGTGTTGCCGCAGAAGTGAAGTGATCTGTGCGACTTTTATATGGACCTTATTATTATAATCATCATTATCATTAGAAGCATTCACTCAATAATTTCGTTGATACTCAAAATATATACCTTTTTCTCTATTATGTGGCCTAAATATTTTTGATATTTCGATTCAATACTGAGATTAGACAGTCTTTTTTTCCTGTGGCAGACGAGTTTTACCCTATCTTTGATCATTTCTTACTTGAAGGTCGAAATGGGGAAAGCAGCAATTCACAATCGATTGATTTTGTCTTCAATTTTCATTGTGTATCCGTTGAAATGAATCGCCTACAAAAAACCGCTCATTACACAATATAAATCGATGAAGCCACGTGTTGATAAGAGAAAACCTGCATATTCATGAAATGAACAACGTAATAGGCTCAGTAAACCTTGTGTTCTTAAGACAAAAGCTCGATCTTAACCACGACACATTAACCGCGCGGAAAAACGTTCCGAGACAGAGTTATACGCCAGTCGAGAATGACGGTTAATTTCACAACAGCTGCTGAAATATAATGGAAGAGGCTTTTTGCGACGGAACGCGTTCTTGAAATGCAAGACCATTTCACAATTGTTTGTTTCGTTCGCTGGAGGATATAATCAACTTCGGCACAGAATTATATTTTTCCCAGACAAAAACTTCATTCTTCTGGGACTCCATACGTGGAGCTTGGAAAATGAATCTTTCGAAGTCAAACAGAGTATTGTGGAAATATGAAACCAGAAAAAATATAAGAAAAATGAAAGATGTAATAAGTTAGACAATGAAAGCCATAGAGGTATAATTTCTTCGAAATTAGGGAAATACGTATTTCAATTAAAAATAGTCTCTCTAGGAGTATTACCACGTCTGAAGAAGCTACATACTTAGGGGCGGAGGTACATATATGAGAACAATACTCCAAAAAAGGTCTGATTTGAGCTTTATAAAACATTAAAAGTTGCTGAGGTGTGTCCAGGTTTCTCGTTCGGGACAGTGTTCCAAGCTTTCGAGAAGCAGCCTTTGCAATTCCAGCACGTGGTTGTGCCAAGACATATTGGTGTCCATTTTAACCCCCAACAAGTCATCGAAGCAGAAAGCGAAATTGACTGTCCTGACATTGATATATCCGATTCGGAGACATTTATCTTTTTGTAGAATACCAATGCCTGGGTTTTCATGGCACTGAATTGAACCCGGTCACCTCAAATCGAAATCACCATTAAAATATGCTCCTCCTGCTGCTGGTGAAGATGTGCATCCACAGCCACAGCCATTCCAAATGGAATGACGAGAAAAATGTGCTGTCATTAGCAAAGAAACAAATTATTGTTATTTCCAAGTCGTTAATATACAAAAAAGAGAGTGTTAGAGACAATGTGGATCCCTAAGAAACAACAGCGTTGATAGTGAACGTATTCGAGAGATATTCTCAGAAGGTCACTTGCATTTATTCCAGGAAGCCGGAGAGCTATATACAAAAATGATCCGACAAGCCATAGTATCGAAGTTTGGCCAGCCTTGGAAAGATCAAGCGCAACAGCTCTTGACGCTCCATGTTTCTTGATATATTACGACACATCCCAGCATTATTCTGTTAGGGATTTTTACGACGAGAGAGCGCCTGATATAAAGAAGGTTTCGTTAGAGAAACCGATTTAGGTTTCGTGGTTATAACTCATTTTCGTAAGCGGATTTATTGAACTTTCAATAAACGAGGCAGTAAATTTCATGACTTCTTACTTGTACTATTTCCTTACTCATTACTACGGCCCGCGGGCCAAATCCGGCCCGCCAGTGTCATCAATCCGGCCCGCGACAGCCAATGATTTACTGTCATCAATCTGGCCCGCGACAGCCAATGATTACCTAATTGTTGTTAGTATTGCTGTAATAAGTTGAAGAAGAAAACGCAGAATGATAATTACTCGGTTTTATTTACTTGCAAGGTAAAACAACGACAGAAATCACGACAAAGAAAACTTAACTTAAGTATCTAAGTTTGAGCATATTAATAACTAACAAATGATTGTAATGAATCACAGTAAAACAAAAACACTAATGAGATTTAGGTAATTGTGATTTTCCACCGACAATACTTTGTAGTTGTGGATCAATTTTACTTGTACCAATTATCAAAAGAGATTTAAGATGCTCATCGGTTAATTGAGATCTGTAAACATTCTTTGTGTACTTCATCTTGGAAAACGTTTTCTCACACAAGTAAGTAGTACCAAAAACAAAAAACAACTCACGAACAAATTTATGCAAATTATCAAATTGTTCCAGTGGAAGACTTTTATAGAATTCCAACAAAGATGAATTTTGATATTTGTTCTTAAGCATATCACTGCACCGTAAATCAATAATTTACATTTGGACTTCCGGAGCCAGGATTTCAATGTCAGAATCAAAAGGATTTTGAAAAAGCTTTTAATTTCATTCGCAATGACATCAAAACCTGAAAAACGAGTATCAAAATTTATCTTCAAAGCACTCAAAGTTTCGATTGCAAAATTGACGGGAAATTCAGTCTCTGCAGTGTGGCTGAGTATTTCACATGTTTCAAAATGTGTGAAACATTTTTTACGTAATTGCGATTAAAATAGTATTATTTTCTGCTTGAAGGATTTGATATTGGTGTATAAATCAGGGAGAAGCTGATATTCTCCTTGCAATCTCAAATTCAGTTCGTTCATATGATTTGTCAAACCGACATAGAAGGCTAACTTCCACATCCATTCACTATTTTCTAAATCGGCAAAAGGGCGCTGCTTCTCATTTAAAAAAATTTCGATCTCTGCTCGAAGTTCAAAAAAGCGCTTAAGGACTTTTCCGCAACTAAGCCAGCGTACGGCAGTATGATATGGTAAATCATTTTCTCCAATCTGTTGAATGAACTCGCGGAATTGTCGGTGATTCAGCCCAGTGGAACTGATGAAGTTAACAACTGATATGGCTGGTTTTAGAACTTCAGACATATCCAAACATTTTCCGCACAAGGACTGTTGATGAATGATACAATTTAAGACTAATGGTTTTGAACCACCATTATTTTCTACAGCCTTTGACACAAGTACAACCACTCCTTTATTTTTACCATACATATTTTTGCCTCCATCAGTTGTTATAGATTTAAAATTTCTCCATCGAAGTTTCCTATTATTAATGGCATTTTCGACTCCCTTAAAAATATCTGCCCCAGTTGTCGTGCCGTGAATACTATCAATATCAAGAAGTTCTTCATACATTCCATAGCTTTTATCTACTCCGCGAGTAAAAATCAACACCTGAGCAGTATCTGACACATCCGTTGACTCATCCAATGCTAGAGAAAACCACTCATGATGTCCACTTTTGTCAGCCGGTTGAGATGATATATTTTCTGCGATGTCTTGCACCCTCCGAGCCACGGTGTTTGCTGACAAACTGACACTTTTAAATAAATTTACCTTTTCGGGGCATATTTCTTCGGCTACTGCAATCAAGCATTCTTTTATCATTTCTCCATCGGTGAAAGGTTTGCCACGTATTCCGATTCCAAGAGCCACACGAAAGCTGGCGCGAGTTGCAGACACTTGTTCAGTATTCGCTTTGGTAAACAAAGATTGTTGCGATTTGAGTGCGCGTTTCAAAGTTTCAAATTTTTCCTTCCGCAAACTTCCCGTATACTTGGAGTAACTTTGAAGATGTTTCGATTCATAGTGTCGTTTAATGTTATAGTCTTTGAGAATAGCTATGGTTTCATTACAAATCAAACATAGCGCCTTATTACTGGACTCAATCACAAAATACTGAAAGTTTCATTTTTCTTGGAACGTTCTGCATTCACTGTCGATTTTTCGCTTCTTTTCCATACTAACAAATCACACATAAAAACAATAAGTCAAATCAAAATACTTTTATTGACGGGTGTTACTTTATTTCACAATAGACAGTTCCGCTTCCTTCGCCTTTCCTACGCAGACTAACTCGCAGTTGCGCCGCTAGCCTTTTTATATGCAATTATTACTGCCATTTCGAGGTGATCGGAATACACTAGCTAGAACCAGAACTTTCTTGAACCAACGCGGTAATTCCAAATATTCAATTACGCCTAATGCCACCTAGCGGGTAGCTGAAAAAGATAGTACATAGTACCACTATTCGCCACTAGATGTCGTTAAGTGTTACAATACACAATAATAATTGAAATGCAGAAAAAGCGTAAGTTTGCTTAGGTCACGCACTTTGCGACTATCCTAGTCTAGAAATATAGTTGAGGGCAGAAATTGGCCCTTGGAACAAACTGAAAAAATCATTATGGCCCGAAGGCTTCAAAGTTTGGAGAAGAAAGCAGTACTTTTGCCTAGTTGGAATGACTAGCTCTTGCATTGCGGAGGCAAGGGCGCAGGTTGCTTCTTTACATAAATATAAGAGTTTGCATCCCTAATCTTGAAATTAATGAATGAAAATGATAAACAATCAATATTGGATTCAAACTGTCACCATAAGAAAAAATCATAGTGTCCTGAAACTTTCTACTCTTTTCAGTAGTTGCTTCAATAGGAATAGTAACAGAATACAAGATGCAAGAACCTCACAACTCCTGATCGGAATCATATTTTCAGAAACCATCAAGGCTTTTGGTTCCACATGCCTCCTCTGATTTTTGAGATCTGGGACTCCGGCAGTATCTAGCAGTAGCCACCTCGGACAAATGTATCTTTGAATATTCAATGTACTCCACCATTTTCACAAACATTTCTTATTCACTAACACAGATTCTACCTTCGTCTTTACAAGTGACGCATACCCCACTGAAGATGTCTATCGCAGTAGCAGACGAAATTTTTGGCACTACAAGTTCCCTTTGACCACGACTTGAGAGTCCGAACTTTTGTTCCCTCTAATAGTGATATCATTCGGCATGTGGGATGTTGTTTCTGAACCAATGATTCACATATCATTTATTATTTTAACATTGAACATAAAACATTGAACGAAACATTTATTTTGATAAATTTCTTCTGGAAAACAGTATTTTTTTTTCAAATGTCCAAGTTTTATGCAGTAGAACCAAAACAATTCCGTAACCTCTTAGCAGATTCATTCAACTTTGAAAAGGAGGCAGGAACTATAATTACCATTTACATTCAATGTATTTTAATTGTCAATCAAAAAATTTTTTTCATTATTTACATTTCAAAAGAAAATCATATTTGAGCAACTGTGGCTAGGCCACAGATGGCGAATCCGTTTCATGATATAGACAAACAAATCTCCGGCATTTTTATCCTGCATCGGATCCATTCGTCGATAGGAATTCCATTCTGTTCCAATTGTGGAATTCTTGGGTACTGCATACCATGTTCTGTCTATCCTTGAACTTTTTTCTCGAGTGTGTTAACGCGTTGAACTAGACAGGACAGCAGTTTCTCCTTATTCGACTACGTGTCCTGCAGTTTCTGCAGTTGCGGGTTTCTTTGGTTGCATAAGGCGGCAGCTACGCTTGTGTTCTTGTATCCTGGTGTTGATGCTGATGATGCAAACTGAGCAACTGGAACCTAAAATCATGGCAGATGTTATAGGCCCTCTTTTGTCCTTGGCTGATCTGATAGTGTTTCGTCATTGTCTTAATGTTATTACGTTTCAACAGTTTTCAATGCGATCCTTGGCTTCGTTTATATGAGTCAAGTAGACTTTGTTTGCTACTATCGGTAGGATTGTGATCGAATTCGAAGTATTTATCCTTCTAGGATGTAGAGCACTTTGAATTTTTTGCAGTGCAAACCTATTGGCCAAATATAGAGCTTGATCCTAATGACGAAGGTTTTCCTTGACAGGTTTCCATCCTGGATGGATTTTTTAGTTTTAGTGGAGATACCGATTAGTTTGTGCAGATTCATATGAATAATTCTCAAGGATATGAATGTCTGAAAGTTCTTCTGAAAATATTGGAATCAACTGTTTCACAATGAAATTAAATGACAAATTTGATTTTTTTTCCAAAAAGCTAATTCATCAAATGCAGTAACTTTTTGCCCTTTCTACATTTGTATTTATTTGTAAATTTAATAATCTGATTATTTTATAGGTAACAATTCTAAATAATAACAAACTACTTCAAATATAAATTGTCCTTCCCAAAATAAAATATTAAAACAAAATTAGTTTTCACCATATTTTAATTATCTTCTCAGCATACAGAATATATCAATGGAAAATTTATATCAATATTCCCAGTCCGACGGCTATTAATAGTATCTTAAACGTAATATCAGAAAAAACATCTAACGGTTCTTTTGGCGGTATTTTCGTATTCTTTATCGGTGTTTTCCCTATTTCATATCCCTATTTCAATGGCTCGTTAGCGGCGTCCTCAAGGGATATAGAGGGTAGATATATCTTAATGATTTTGTGGGTAAATTGCAGTGATATTTGCTCGAGACGACTATGTTGCTTTCTTTGATGTAGAGACGTGTTTGCATTCTTGAAATTATTTTACTCTCAGATAATACTGAACGAATCATAATTCCAGTTTTAGACAAGTCTGAAATGATTAATATCTGTGTAGATTCTATACATGAAATAAATATTCTGATTTGCTCCCTCGGATCGAAATCATGCAATTTGCAATTTTAAAAATTATTTAGAAACTTTTTCCGTCTATCGTATCATTTATTAATAAATATGAGTAATCTCATAAACGTCTTCAAACTAAAATGAACACTTGAAGAATCAATTATTAAACTTCCCAAGGTTTCATTTCAACCAAATTTTATCTCAAAAAGTAACAATATATCCCACTTTCAGATAAAGTCGACCTAATAACTCATTAAACTTGAATAGCATCTTCAAAAACAAACTTCGCCTCGCAACTGTTTCATCAAAACTTCAACTTTCGATGATTGCTTCAAAGCCAGTATTCGAGGATAGAAGGTATCCGACAAATACTTCGGTATGAATTCTTTACAATTTCTTTTCAAACCGGTTGCAGGTTGACAGCCAACTGTTTTATGGTATCACCTTTGTCAAAAAGCGGAAACTCTATTCAAGCTCGTGATAAATGTTGAATTTTTCGCGCAATTTATTTTTATTGCTGCGACTGCGAGTTAAGGCGATTCTTTCCATCGTTGAAAATCATGGAAATGAAGCGAATCCTTGGTTCCACACAGGATATGGGAAAATTATTGTTTTTATTTCCTGCAGTAAAACTGAAAATAAACATACATCCTCGGAGTCTACATAATGAAACAACTATGAAAAGAGTCAGTAATCCCAAAAACGACAAATATAATTATTATAACAGTCAGGATATTATGCCGGGTTTGTCGTGCAGGTTTTTATGCCTGACGTTTCATCTACGACTGCGGGTGACATCATCAATGACGATGAGGCAGCGGAGGAGGTGTTCTGATTGTCCTGAGAGATGAATTGAGAGTTGAATTGGTTTGGGTGTCCGAATTACATATTGCTTGATCAAATATTGAAAATGTTGTTTTCTTCAGTTTTGTTTGCATTTTCTGTAGCTAGAGTAAGGTAAAGTTTTGAGTTTTGATGATTTATGGAAGTTGGATCAATAAAAATGACCATAATAACTGAGATCTGAGGTCTTTAGATTTTAATCTTAGATTTTAATCTAAAGCAAATGAACTTCAAACGTTCAAGCCAGTCTCTATATACCTACACAGTAGGTTTAATGGACTGACGCCTATTAGAAAACAACTACTCCCCTGGCTAATACCACGAAGGGCGTTGGATTATATCCGACAGGCGTCAGTGCAGGAATCTTCACAGAAAATTTCCTGCATATGCAATTGGCAATACAACTGAAAGAGTCGATCTTCAATTATGGAACGGGCACACTTGCAGACCGGTTTCGGGCTTATTAGCCACTCATCAGTGCAAGATAGTGACCATCATCGACCTAAAGTCAATGATATTCCACAATTGAAAATCGGAATTCTTTCAGAGTATTTCATTTCTCTTCCAAAGTTGGAGCGAACATCACAAAATGTCACTCCATCTAGTGGACGAGGTACCAACCAAATGCATATCCGTAATTTGCCCGATTCCTCTGAATAAGGAAGAAAAACTTTCTTATTAGTCTGCCAGTCTACAGGCATAGCCCACTGACTAATAAGAAAATCTTAGATTTTGCCTGATAGTTTTTGTTGGCATAAACATTGGTTTCACGTCATGTTTTTCCAGAATGGTCTGTACCATTTTTAACATAGGGAAGAACATCTTTTCCCTTGACCTGCCTTGCAGGAGTTACTTTGACGTTCACTTTTCTAGGTTGTAGGGCCTTCTCGAATTCTCCTTCGCTGTATCCATTTCCTTTTACAGCATCCTTTAGGTGATTGAGTTACTCAGGAAGACTCTCGGGTTCACAGATACGTCATGCTTTCTCAACCAATGTTTTAATTACTCCTCTCTTCTGTTGTAGTTAGTGGTTAGACTTTTCGTTCAGGTATAGTCGAAGTAAATGATATTGTGAACACTTACAGTTGGCGGTACTCTCAAAGGCCAAAAAACCAATACATAGAAATGAAACGGCTGCGAACTAGTCCACGTGGACTGTAGAAGTGGTGGTTCGTATTGGATAATTTTTACTAACCGAGTTTTATGATTGGCTGAAGAGTTATAAAATTGAATTTGAAGTTACATTACGAATAAAAATCGGGAAATGCAGGAATGGTTATCGCCGTCGTGTTGAGTCCAGGAACTGATCGCGATTCGAGTGTTGAAATTCGAAATTGGTGCAGTTATAATAACTTAAAATTTTTGTTATGTGTTTGAAATGTGGCGCCC
The DNA here is from genome assembly GCF_025532065.1 of Leptinotarsa decemlineata. Lineage (NCBI taxonomy): Eukaryota > Metazoa > Arthropoda > Insecta > Coleoptera > Chrysomelidae > Leptinotarsa > Leptinotarsa decemlineata. Next base: position 5,225,423 of record NW_027412578.1, read on the forward strand.
TTGGACAAGTACTGATAGTAATAACGAGTGTGATAAAAATGCAGACTTTCCAGTGTAGTGATTTCAATAGCGATGGCTAATAAGAGATTCCAGTGAATAAGATTCGCATGAATTTGAATATTGAAACACAGAGAGTATGTTTCAATCTATATAAGAATCTACATCACAAGTTTGGTTTCGAGGGAAACAAACTATTACAAGCAACATCAAATTTGACCGAAATTCCTCTCTCAACTGTGATACAGGATTACCATAACCTTTAGATGTTCATATAAAGGTTTTGGTAATTGAAAAAAAAACAATATACGACTGTTACAAAAGCAATGAGATTCCTACAAGTGAAATCATAAGGAAGAAATTGAATACTTTCGGTCATAACATGACCGATGAAATTGCGTAAGAAATACTTATAACAAATAACTAAATATAGACAAGAACAATGGCAAATTTTCTATTTGGACGAAACATGGAATGACATTCACGATACAGTTACGAAAGGATGGACTGATGTTTCGAGAATGTGTACGCCTAACATGCCTGTAAATGAAGGATAGTGACTAATCATTATGCATTGCGGAGGAAGTGAAGGATGGGTTCCAAATTCTTGGAAATTATGTGGGAAAAACTTGAGGACTGCAATGTTGACTATCATAAGAACATAGAAGCTTGCTCTTTTATAAAATATTGATTAACAAATGTCCATCATATTTGTATAACAAAATAAGATTTCGTAGCGATGTACACACTCTAAATTTGAGGTTTAAAGGGTTACTTTCTCCGCCGCCCCATCGAACCACTCTATATCGACGATCCTTCAGTTATAATATATATAGTTTGTACAATAATTTTCCACAAAAATATAAAGTTAGTAAAGTTTCTTCATTTAAGTGCTGTTACAAAAAATATCTCTTCGCTGCTCAATTATAAAGCCATTGATTTCATAGATTTTATACTTCTGAAAAATGTTCAGTAATAAATTTGACATGTTTTCTCTCTCTCTCTCTCTTCCCTCTATATATATATATATATATATATATATATATATATATATATATATATATATATGTTGAAATTATTCTTCGGGTTTATTCCGTGTGGTGTATTGTCATCCCCGATGGGAATGAATTTCGCAACGTTTCGACAAAATCACATTTGTCATCATCTGGCGATTATTGTTAAGTGTTCGGAAGTCCTCTGACCCTACTCGGATGACTTCTTACTGTGCAGGTACAATGTTGTCGTTCCATAAATACCGTTCTTGATTACCTAAGTTTGGTACCTGTCCGTGAAAACCTTCGATTAACATTTCAAAACCTTTACGGGGAGATGAGGTCATATCGAGAAGAAGAAGAACTCAGGTACCAAAACATACAGGTACCAAACTTAGGTAATCAAGAACGGTATTTATGGAACGACAACATTGTACCTGCACAGTAAGAAGTCATCCGAGTAGGGTCAGAGGACTTCCGAACACTTAACAATAATCGCCAGATGATGACAAATGTGATTTTGTCGAAACGTTGCGAAATTCATTCCCATCGGGGATGACAATACACCACACGGAATAAACCCGAAGAATAATTTCAACATATTCCTGTCCGTGAAAACCTTCGATTAACATTTCAAAACCTTTACGGGGAGATGAGGTCATATCGAGAAGAAGAAGAACTCAGGTACCAAAACATACAGGTACCAAACTTAGGTAATCAAGAACGGTATTTATGGAACGACAACATTGTACCTGCACAGTAGGAAGTCATCCGAGTAGGGTCAGAGGACTTCCGAACATTTAACAATAATCGCCAGATGATGACAATACACCACACGGAATAAACCCGAAGAATAATTTCAATATATTCCTGTCCGTGAAAACATATATATATATATATATATATATATATATATATATATATATATATATATATATATATATATATATATATATATATATATATATATATATAAATCGATTTAATTCCTCACGAATTAAATCGATTCATAGTTAATCCAGTCACTAATTATTCTGTTATATATATATATATATATATATATATATATATATATATATATATAGAGGTTGAAGGTTAGCACGACTGGCTAAGTTAAGAAATAGCACGGGGATTGAAACGGGTGTGCAGTCGGAGACAGAGAAAAATGAGAACTCTTTTTTCTGTTCAAGCTTTCGAGACTTTATTGACTCTTCTTCAGGAACTCTAGATGATAAGATGAAAATTAACAATTGTCAAAATTTGTTGTACTTTACTTACGAAAGTTGAGGTTATGTATATGAAGCAAGCATGGGAAGAATTATTTTCTTAAAACACTATGAAACTGTGATGATTTATGAAACACTCATGATACTGGATAACAGGTTAAAATTGAGAACATTATAATAAAATGTGGATGGCACTAATAACATTAGATTGTTGTAAAATAAAATTTTTTAAATTTTTTTGTATACATCTTGTGAAAGGAACATGTCCAAGTCAACTGTCAATTGTCTTGTCAAAAATTATTGGAAAAGGAGAAAAAATCCATGTCTGTGGTATGGAATGCAAAAGTGACTAAGTTTATCATCAGACAGGAATAAAGTGCTAATTGAAATTTGTGATGAATTTTTAAAAATAAATTGAATAGAATTTTGTTTTGGTTAACATCTTGGAGGAATGAACAGTTGTCTTGTCATTTACAGCAAATATTGAAAATTGATAGATGAATGGTTGAATGTGAATTTATTTTTTGATTGAGTTAAAAGAGGGTTTATTGACTGATATTTCCAATCATTATGATGTGCAGATTGACTTTTATTGTATTGGATTGGTAGCAGGATGGTTGGTGCGTCTGTTTTGATTGTCTAAGTGAAGTAGGTAAGTATAGATTATACTAAGTCCTTCTATGTCTCTTCTAGAATTCATACTGAGAGGATTTTTGAAAATGTTTGTCATTTCTAGGAACATTCTTTTGTGTACGTTGTTGGATTGGTCTAATATTTTGACATTGTCATATGCAATTTTATGGTCATGGTTGATGGAATGTTGTGCTAAAGTGCAGCTATTTTTGTTGTTTTTTATATCACTTTTGTGGGCTGTGATTCTATCTTTGAGGAGTCTGCCAGTTTGGCCTATGTATATTTGGTTGCATTCTGCACAAGGAATTCCATAAACTATGCCTGAGTTGTGTAGAGTTGGAGTTTTATCTTTTAATTTAGAAAAAATGTTTTTTACTATCACTGTATTTTTTAATGAAATTGTAATGTTTTGGAAAGGTTTGAAAATTTTTTTAATTTTATACGATAATCCTTCGATGTGAGGAATGGAGAAATATTTGGAAGTCACAGCATTGTGTATGGGAAGGGGAGCATCAACCCTACTGGGTTCAGTAAGAGTGGTGGAACGACTGAAGATTAAACTGTTGATTAATTTGGGTGGATATCCACTTGCGATGAATAAGTTTGTAAGTTTTTTGAGATTCTGGTTCCGAAGGGTGGAGTGGCTTGTGAGGATCACTCTGTTTTTCATTCCTAAGACCAAGAAAAAAAAAATCAATCTGGTCTTAGGAATGAAAAACAGAGTGATCCTCACAAGCCACTCCACAAGCCAGACCAGATTGATTTTTTTTTTCTTGGTCTTAGGAATGAAAAACAGAGTGATCCTCACAAGCCACTCCACCCTTCGGAACCAGAATCTCAAAAAACTTACAAACTTATTCATCGCAAGTGGATATCCACCCAAATTAATCAACAGTTTAATCTTCAGTCGTTCCACCACTCTTACTGAACCCAGTAGGGTTGATGCTCCCCTTCCCATACACAATGCTGTGACTTCCAAATATTTCTCCATTCCTCACATCGAAGGATTATCGTATAAAATTAAAAAAATTTTCAAACCTTTCCAAAACATTACAATTTCATTAAAAAATACAGTGATAGTAAAAAACATTTTTTCTAAATTAAAAGATAAAACTCCAACTCTACACAACTCAGGCATAGTTTATGGAATTCCTTGTGCAGAATGCAACCAAATATACATAGGCCAAACTGGCAGACTCCTCAAAGATGGAATCACAGCCCACAAAAGTGATATAAAAAACAACAAAAATAGCTGCACTTTAGCACAACATTCCATCAACCATGACCATAAAATTGCATATGACAATGTCAAAATATTAGACCAATCCAACAACGTACACAAAAGAATGTTCCTAGAAATGACAAACATTTTCAAAAATCCTCTCAGTATGAATTCTAGAAGAGACATAGAAGGACTTAGTATAATCTATACTTACCTACTTCACTTAGACAATCAAAACAGACGCACCAACCATCCTGCTACCAATCCAATACAATAAAAGTCAATCTGCACATCATAATGATTGGAAATATCAGTCAATAAACCCTCTTTTAACTCAATCAAAAAATAAATTCACATTCAACCATTCATCTATCAATTTTCAATATTTGCTGTAAATGACAAGACAACTGTTCATTCCTCCAAGATGTTAACCAAAACAAAATTCTATTCAATTTATTTTTAAAAATTCATCACAAATTTCAATTAGCACTTTATTCCTGTCTGATGATAAACTTAGTCACTTTTGCATTCCATACCACAGACATGGATTTTTTCTCCTTTTCCAATAATTTTTGACAAGACAATTGACAGTTGACTTGGACATGTTCCTTTCACAAGATGTATACAAAAAAATTTAAAAAATTTTATTTTACAACAATCTAATGTTATTAGTGCCATCCACATTTTATTATAATGTTCTCAATTTTAACCTGTTATCCAGTATCATGAGTGTTTCATAAATCATCACAGTTTCATAGTGTTTTAAGAAAATAATTCTTCCCATGCTTGCTTCATATACATAACCTCAACTTTCGTAAGTAAAGTACAACAAATTTTGACAATTGTTAATTTTCATCTTATCATCTAGAGTTCCTGAAGAAGAGTCAATAAAGTCTCGAAAGCTTGAACAGAAAAAAGAGTTCTCATTTTTCTCTGTCTCCGACTGCACACCCGTTTCAATCCCCGTGCTATTTTTATATATATATATATATATATATATATATATATATATATATATATATATATATATATATATATATATATATATATATATATATATATATCTGTTTCTATATCAAGACACTCAATAACTTTCATATTTATATATATTAACTATTATATATTATGAGTTAACTCTCTCTTCCCTATCTTCCCATATCACGAACGTGTCATCAACATAATGCAGCTAATAATATGGTTTCACGATCGCTTGCTCTGAGGCCCGTTGTTTGGAATTTCCCATGAAGAAGTTTGCCACTGCCGGACTCAATGGACTGCCCATTGCGGTACCATTCGTTCGTTCGTAAGGAACAACATCCCACTGAAAATAAGTTGATGATAAACAACGAGCGAAGAAGACGGTTATATCTGCTGGGAATACTTCGCTAATTACCCGTTTCGTGTCCTTGATCGAAACCATTGTGTGTAAGGAGATCACGTCAAAGCTCACTAGTATGTCTCCAGGACCTAACTTCATATCTCTACTATTTTGAATCACGTGTCCCGAGTTCTCACTGAATAACTCTGTATTTCCTATAAATGGCTGCATTAGGGTAGTAAAGTATTTGGCCAGCTCATAAACTGGTGAACACATCGCATTCATGGTAGGTTCACGTAGTGGCACATTCGTTTTTCTCCAAATCCCGGAGGTCGGGTCCCGACTGAGTCTTTCGTATGTCCCTGGACTGAGTAAGGCGACAATTTTCTCATTATGATCCTTGGTGTTCATCTCGATAGTGGTGTTTCCTTTGTCAGCCGGCAATATCAATAAATTAATATCTGCATTGAGATTTATCAGCGCCTCTAATTCATGTCATGTTTTGTTGGCCTTGGGCAGTCTTTTATATGAATAATTTCAAAAATTTGGGTCGATGATTTTCAAGGAGGTTCATATCGCTATTTTCAAAAACTGGAATTTATCTGGAAAAGTACCCTCTCTTATACATAATAATTTCAATCTAGTTAGGGATGAATAAGCGCCTTATATAACTAGCAAATTTCAACCAAATCGGTGTAAGGACGTTTGAGATATTTTATAAATACCGTTTTTTTTTCAACTTCAACACCCAATAGCTCAGGAACGGAGCAACCCCTGACATATGTTCGTAAAAACCTTTTTTTCTTAAAACGACCTAACGAATCATCCTCTGAAGTTTCGTACCGTACTTAAAAAATACTCTGTATAACATTTGAAAAGTACTCACATTATAAATGATTCTTGTCACCCCATCACAATATATAGTTAGGAATCAAGTACCTATAAACCAATTTTTGTGAAATCTCATTTTCGTTTGTTATCAGGTTCGTTCCAACCTTGAGTCACAAACAGATTTCCAACTGTTTGTAAATCGTTGACAACGCGCATGTCTGGTAAATATTGGTTTCTGATTAATTTGAAATTTCTGATTGGAACAGCAGATAGTTCAACTGAAGTTTGGCATGGAATTTCAACATAACCTTCAAAAATAATTTGGGAAAGAAAGTTTTTGGCTTTCTACTACTCCATCTTAATACAAAAAAGGGGATGAGGGAATCTTCCAAAGAAAGGAAGGAAGTAATCAATTTGAATGTGTAGATCATGGATGTGTAGATCATGCAAAGAAGTAACTTTCAGACACAAACGGAAAGAATGTCCTCCTGAAACAGCTACTTTCATATAAACATTGAATTACACGAAAGAAAAAAAATTCTTTCGAAACAAATACTTCTATATGAACACTGAAATATACAGAAGATACTTTTCTCTACTCAGTTTGTATTTCAAACATTCCACAACGAATGTCACTCCCAAAAATATAACCCCTTCAATTCTTTAAAAATAAATCTAATCAAGTGTATATCTGGAGAGTAAAAGAAGGTTGCAGTATTTTATATCTCTATTCTATTTACTTATCAACATGGAACTGGGAGGTCACCGCAATAATTAATTTGTGTAATTAAAGATGTTCATATTATAGGTTCACTTAAAGAATTCCCAATTTTTCCTGCGCCAGCAAATACATAATTTATTTTATAACAATTTTTGCAGATTATGTTGTTTGTAAGTTGCATGAACATAAAACAGAAACAGTAATACGGAATATGCATGCGTCAGATTGATGGTTAGAAGATAATCCTCAAACCATTCTGATAGATTTCGAACAGGTTTGAATCTTGGATGGAACAGAAAACTGATAGTTTATTAATGGTTGGAAACTCACGTTGGAACGCAATCACATTACTGCGCAGAATCCTGACTGTAAGAAACTGTTTCTGACGCTGGTTGGAACGAACCTATCGCGAACGCATTTTTTTATCAGAAAATAACGACATACGAGATCAGTTGAACAAAAAAGTATATGAATCGGTTCGATGTGCATTTCCTTTCCATATTTCTTGATAAATTTTTTCCTGGTCGATTTTGGTCTAAGATATCAGGTTTCTGGGTCAAACTCGTAATTGTGGCTAGAGCCCCCATAAGAACGATAACACTAGCCATTGATCAACTTGAATTGCGTGCAAAGGAGTTTTATGACTAATTAGCGACTTTTATTTTTATAGGTAAACGGATCGTTGAGATTCAAAACGTTATATGCTAATATCATGGTAGGAAAAAAATGTTAATTTCATTTAATTGCTACTCAACTCGAACGCCCTTGGCTTGAATAAATTTAAAATTATTCGTCAATATCGAAAATAATTCAAGCACTGGTGGTATTACGAGTGAAAACATAATTCCTCGAACCAGAAATCAATATAATTATAATACCTTTGGCCAGCCATCATGCACGAACTCGTCTATATTCTCTTGTGATGAATTAGACCATCACTTAACGTAAGTGGACAGAAAGACGGTCCATAAAATGCACCACATAAATAAAACTAATGAATAACGGACTGGCGGGGGAGATTTTACCCAATAAATTATTCGAATTGAACTTGTCAGGGTGACTTTTATCAATTGATCGAAATGAATTGGCAATTTCATTGGAAATATCGCTCGAAGCATCAGAAATAAATTTTTCATTTCGATAATCCTCAACATTCCAATTTTTTATGAATTGCCTTTATATCATATACCAGTATATCATATAGTAGAAACATGCTATTTAATATTGAACACGGTGTATTATATTTTTGAAGAACAACAATGAAACAAAAATTCCAAATCTTGACAAATGCAAAGTGAAGAAGCACTCTGAATTATGTGGGCTTTTCCTGCCACCGTTGAAACTTGCCTTGTTCACAGTCTAAATGTAATGAGAAGATTTTGAAAACCGTCTAGATGTTTCTATCACATTTTTAGCCGATATTTTAATGTATTGGTGATGTCAATTTCCATTTTGTTCCGGAGACACGTTTTTCTTCAATGGCCGAGTTGAAAAGTTTTCCGAGTGCATAAATATGGTCTCTCAATATCAATAGATTGATTTACATGGAAACGGCATCAAAAACTGGTTACTCATACAATATTATCACCAATTTGAATAAAAACATCTTTCCGATTAGTTTTATTTGGTCCACTATTCTCTAACCACGCGATTCAATATCTTTCTGTCAGAATTAAAATTTCTAGTGAACCCCAGACACCTGTATCAGTAGAGTACGGAGAGTAAGTGTAGGCCCACAGCACTTAGGCAACATGTGACCCATTGTACATCCTCCCAAGGAGTTGTCCTCCTAGGTCATCGTCCATCCTGTCCCTTCCAGGAAGGTGAACAGGTATCTGGGAGACGTCTCCTTTATATCGGCAGGTGTAGGCCAAGACTCGCCGAACACACACTCTTTCATTGACGATAACTCCGGACATTCACATAGAACATGCCTAACAGTTTCATTTTTCTGTTCACACATCCTGCATAGAGGTGTTTCTACTAGCCACGTATTGTAGAGATGTTTCCTTAGTTGACAGTGGTCAGTCAGATATCCTACTATTAAGCGTAGATTTTTCCTGGTCATTGCCAGATATTTCTTCGGCGCTAGCTTTCCAGGGCCGCCCAAAGTGGTCCTGGTAAGATTGCATCCTTTGATTTCATCCCATCTCTTTAGGGATTGAGCATGGCTGTGACGTTTGGCTAGTTTCGCAATTGTCGAAGTCATCAGGCCGTAGGTGCCACTGGGTCCTAAAATTCTTAGCCCAGTCGCTTCCTTGGCTGAAGAATCGGCCATGCGATTACCTTCACTCCTGTCGTGCCCTTTAACCCACATCAGGATAATGTTATTATCTACCGAGGCTTTGGCTAAATCTTGGTAGCACTCTAGTACTAGCCCTGAGGTAACACGATGTCTGTTCAAGGCTAATAGAGCTTGTTTGCTATCAGTGCAGATTGTTGTTTTTCCAGAAATTATTTTCCTGGTTATTTCTTTTGTGGCGATTGAGATACCAGGCAGTTCTATTTGGAACACGCTGGTATTTTTTCTCATTCCCCATTTATTTATATTCTGTAGGGTTTGTTAAACACAAACCTGGGTTCAGTTGCATCACTGGTTGCCTGTATCAGAGGTTGCGCAGTAAGCGCTTCTCGCCATAGGCTCAGCCTCCATTGACCCATTCCTACTTCGAGGTTTACACCAGCCGTGTGCAATCGTAACATGGCCATTAACGCAACCTTCTTAACTTGCAGGTCCAGAGGGGCCAGACCAGTAATCAATTCCATTGCCGCGGTTGGTGTTGTTCTCATGACTCCTGTGATGTTTAAACAAGCCAGTCGATGTATTTGATATACTTTTTAGATGGCTGTTGCTTGTAGAACTTTCGGTCCCCATGCAATGGCTCCATACGTTAACATAGGTCTTATCATTGCAGTGTAGATCCAGGTGACTACACGTGGTGAAAGACCCCATGCGCGCCCCACTGTCCTCCGACATTGCTCATAAGCCACATATGCTTTTTTTTTATCTACTCTGTAGGTGAGAATTCCATGTTAACTTCCTGTCGAGGATAGTACCAAGGTATTTCACCTCTTCAGAGAAGTTAACTTTGTCTTGTTTATCTAGATTGATCGTTTACAAAAACTGAGAGCTTCTTCCACAGAATATAATTTGACATTTTTCAGTTCAAACAGCGATATAGACTTTTCATCTCAGGAATTAGTTACGATTCAGTGAGCAAGGGCGATGGCAACTCCCCTGTTGCAAAGCAAAGCTGGGACAGCAACCGCTGACGAGATTCGTTTTCTGTATTTCACTGCAACTTCCACTGCAAGGCAAATAAACATATGCCAATCACAACGCATTTGTGATCCAGCATCAGACAGCACATTGGTGTCATCAGTGGTGCTAGGCTGAACCACAAATGCATAGTGCATTGCTGGACTCATCTGTCCAGCAATGGACTATGCCATCTCTACTAATGAAGGCCCCAACTAGAGTCGTAACGATTTCCTATCAGTTCTTTCGCAGTAGTTTGATTTGTTATTTAGGTACTTTCTTTTCTGAAAGGTTTCCACGTCACTTGTCTTGCGTTAAGAAATCGTCCCAATTCCATAATTACTATTGGGGCCTTGTTCTGGCTCGCAGATTCTTGTCTTCGGATATGCAAATATTTAGCACCTATTGGTGAACTGCTGGGAAGCTGGTATCAACACTGAAATGACTTTCTCGCTTTTCAATTATAGATCATACATCTACCATAACTACTCTTTGAAAATTATTGTTTTGCGTATAATATCATTTTGCACTCTATAAAATAGAATCCATCCTCATCATGGTTGTGGAATCAATAAAATCAATTTCTCCTCTTCCCAAATTCAATATGAATAATGCCAAGTTCAGAAAGTTTCCAATTTCACCTGAGCTTTTCTGTGTCATATATTAATACCTTCGCGATATGTTCGCATTCATTTTCCGGTGGTCAAGTAGATTGTGCATCACAACTGAACTCATGTGGACCGCTCAATCTTATTGTATCAGGGCAGTAATGGGATGGAACTAAATCCGGATAAGACGGAACCTCTCAATATAACAAAGAAATCCTGGAAGCTCAAAATCTTTGACAAATTGTGACTTCAAAGAGATGTGCTGATGAATGCTGGTGTTCAACCTTGATATGGCACATTTATTCGTTCATCTATATATACAGTGTGACCCATTTAAGATGGAAGCACCCTCCTAAAATCTTTATTTACCCCCATTTTTTTTACTTTATGATTAATTTATTTCACGAAATATGCTGTTGCGTATGGGTCAATGGTATGAGCAAGTAGGCTGCGACTAGTTTATCATCTATTTATTCAGGAATTGTTATTTCGTAATTCACATTTATTACCCAAATCGTCCAGCACGGAACATAAAACTAACCAAGCATTCAATCGGACTGGAGCAGTATCCACGTATATTTTGAAGAATAATATACGAAGAAGGAATGGAAATAATCAGACTATATATTTCAGAAATAATCCAAATAAGAGTTAAAGGGTGGTCAGCTTAGATTTAATTAAATTGAAGGCATTTGCACCAAAATTTTTGCACACTCCAGAACCAGGTGATCAAACGGACGGATACCTCAACGCTAGACATATTTTACAGAATATTATGTTCAGTGAGGAAGCTAGTTTCACAACAAATGGAGTGGATTCATCACCAAATTTTTTATATTGGTCCACTGATGATCCAAACTGGGTGAATAACTGTAAAAAGCAGTATTCAGCAAAAGAAAATGTTTGGTGTGGAATATTGAATGAGGGAATAATTGGACCATTCCTTTTTTGACAGCAATATCAATGCCACAAATGTCTTACAATTTTTAAGAAATGAATTGTCGGATGCAGTAGATGAACTTTCTCTTGCAGAATAAAGGAATTTATATTTTCAATTAGATGGATATTCTGTTCATAATGGGGGAATCGTGAAGAGTTGGCTGTATCAAAACTACCCTAATCATTGGATAGGACTGGGAAGTAGATTAATTGGATGGGTACCTAGATCGCCTGACGTTACTATACTGGATTATTTCCTACGGAGCTATGCCACACAAAATGTCTACAAATCACGACCAAGGCAACGAGCGGAACTGTGTACAAGAATTCAGCAAGCGTGTGCTGCAATTACACCGCACGCCAAAATTGAAAGTTTCAATGTAAAGTAATCAAAAAAATACATTTTTGACAGCAACATCAATGCCACAAATGTCTTACATTTTCAAGAAATGAATTGTCGGACGCAGTAGATGAACTTCCTCTTACAGAACCAAGGAATTTATATTTTCAGTTAGATGGCTATTCTGTTCATAATGCGGGAATCGTGAAGAGTTGGCTGTATCAAAACTACCCTAATCATTGGATAGGAGTGGGGAGTAGATTAATTGGATGAGCACCTAGATCGCCTGACGTTACTATACTGGATTATTTCCTACGGAGCTATGCCACACAAAATGTCTACAAATCACGACCAAGGCAACCAGCGGAACTGTGTACAAGAATTCAGCAAGCGTGTGCTGCAATTACTCCGCACACCAAAATTGAAAGTTTCAATGTAAAGTAATCAAAAAAATACATTTTTCACAGCAACATCAATGCCACAAATGTCTTACATTTTCAAGAAATGAATTGTCGGACGCAGTAGATGAACTTCCTCTTACAGAACCGAGGAATTTATATTTTCAGTTAGATGGCTATTCTGTTCATAATGAGGGAATCGTGAAGATTTGGCTGTATCAAAACTACCCTAATCATTGGATAGGAGTGGGGAGTAGATTAATTGGATGGGCACCTAGATCGCCTGACGCTACTATACTAGATTATTTCCTACGGAGCTATGCCACACAAAATGTCTACAAATCACGACCAAGGCAACGAGCGGAACTGTGTACAAGAATTCAGCATGCGTGTGCTGCAATTACTCCGCACGCCAAAATTGAAAGTTTCAATGTAAAGTAATCAAAAAAATAAATTTTTTTGAAATTATGGACCATTTTTTGAAGAGGTTGAAAGAATTGAAATTTTAATTTTTTTGTTAAAACCCTAACAATAAAACTAAGCGAGTTATGACAGAAATAATGTTGGTTCCCATTTTGTCGGTCACAAAAAATGTAAAAATCAGTCTCTAATTCCGAAAACTATTTTTCAGATGAAGTTTGTGGAGATCAAATCGTGAGGTGTAGTTTATGAAATAATTATGGATTTTCATCAAGTAACGGCCAAATCAATCAGAAAAACAGTCTCTAATTGTTACTCCTATTGAAAATGATCATATTCACTTCAGAATTCATTTCATTCATATACTTTTAATATGCTCTAGTTTCATAGTTTGAACCGCTCAATTTTGAAAAAGAAAGAGTTTGCAGTGAAAAAAGCATTTTTGTGATTTTGCAAAGAATTGCCTTCAATATAACTTGGAAACTTCTTATTGGGGCATTGATGAATGAATAGACATTATAACTATGATATGCTCATTATTGGAAGACTTTGAGTCATTTTGAACGAAAGGCAATTCTTGGTGAAATAACAAAAATGCTTCTTCCACTTCAAGCTAAATCTTTTTCAAAAATGGGCACTTTGAACAGGTTAAATTTCCAGAACATATTTCAAATACAAATTTGAGTAGGTAATAAAGTGGTAACGCTTATTTTAACCCTTTGTGGACGGAATTATTTTTTTTCGAATTATTCCGAAATTGAATAATCTTAATAAAAATTGAATAATCTTAAGAAAAAAAAAACTGATGAATTTTTGTTATATTTTGAATATTTTTCGAAAAAACAGGTGGTTACCCTATGGAACCACTAGGCCACAAACAAATTGTTAAATAACATGAAATGGAATGAAACAGTTCCTCCCTTCAGAAAGACAAACCTACATTACATGCAGTACAGTGCCATTTTGTGCGATGAGGTACTGCTTTGGTACTGCAATGTGAACAACGTAGTTCAGTTCCATGCTTAGGTATATGAGCAGCTTTATCAGTTCTTATTTCTATAGGAACTCGTACTTTGAACTTGTTGCTGGTACTTGGCTTATCCGTGCTTCTTCTCCCTAATTGCGGCATTTTTGGGTCAGCTCCAATCAAACCAATCTTTCACTAATTTTTCACACTTCACTTCTGTGGTCGTTCCATCTTTTTGTTTCCTTTTTACAGTTTCTACATCTTCAGGACTATGAAAGTTACTTAGAAAAAGTATGGGCTTTCTATCCATCCATTGCAGAGCTAGCACTCATTCTCCAATTTGAATCACCTCTATTCATTTTTTTCTTCGTTTTGAGATCACCCGGAATATCTTTTCTGTCTTTTCTAGCTGTTCCACATGCGTAGATCTTGTCTTGCAGCAAGTCACGTTGTAATTCTACAGAATTAAAATAATTAAGAAAATAAACTCAATAATTTTTTCCGACCAAATCTCTCGTGAGGTCATTTATAACTCTCGTTCCAAGATTCTGCTCCCTCAAATCATTGACTTTTCCAGTATAGATTTGAAATTGGCAGACGTAGCCTGACTGTTCAGCACATACCCATACTTTGTACCCCCTCTTTATGGGTTTCATGGGCATATATGAGGGGTAAATCATCTTCACTGTGAAAATCATCATTTTCATCACGAATATCTTCTTGGCCATCAAAAATATCGTCCTGATCTTCTAAAATATGATCTACTTCATCTGAATCGAGTACCATGTCCAACTCAATAACTAAATCCCCATACTCTGAAACATCAGATCCCTCCGATGGAATATTCTCCAGCAAATTGTAAGCATCATCACTAGTTATTCCACTCAAATCGAAATTTCTATTCATCTTGAGAACCTGCAAAAAATAATCATCATTACCCATCTATCGGCGTAGTGGCACCAAACGGAACCACCAATCAAAATACCAAATATAACTCAGTTATTCACATATTTCACAACAATGCATTAGGCAACACAAAGAAGTACTTATTTATGAACAAATAAAAATTTTACATACCTTATAATAACCTCAGACAGTTTGCATAATTCGCATTGAAAAACGTTACACTTGCACATCAGCAAACGCGCCAAATATCTGTTGTTTACTAATTCTGAATCCCCACTTCAATTCCGCAAAATGTTCAGCCGATGAAATATACGATGTAAGCATCGTTTTGAACCAGGTGGTTCCAGCGCTCGATCACTCCGCCGGAAATTTATAAAATGGTGGTCCAAAAGTGGAACCACTGAGCCACAAAGGGTTAAATTATGGTGATTTTCACTTTTTATATCGTCGAAAAACACAGAGAATGTTTTTTATCATATTTCGTCTGATTTTGGTGATGGACACTTTTCAAAAACAAAAAAAAGCTCTTCTCAAAATATTCTATGAGTTTCTTTCTGAAAATGCATTGTTTTTTGGTTACTTCACGTTTGAACTTTCAGTTCTGTCATTTTATTCGAAAGAATCACCCTTCAAGAAGCTATTGTCCATAAACTCACATTTCTTTTTGTTTCTTATATATTTTCACAGATAATGATTATCCGATTAGATACTTACTTTTCGTGAAAAACCTTCTGAATACGTGTGTTAATTGACATTCAGTTCTGGACTTACTTAAAAATTAAAAAAACATATGTTTCTCCGTTAACCAGCTGTCGCACCTCTACGGACGACAACCCTCAGAAGTCTAAACTTGTGCGAGCTAAGGATTAACGAGGTCTCACATTTCAACGTGTGCTTCCTAACACGGGTTGGACGATAGCAAATGAAAATCGATCTTTCAGCCTGTGGCTCTAACCACCGACCAACCCGGCGGTCACTTGAGTGAGTGAAAAAATCCTCCACGTCAAAGGAACCGGCTACCGACCGTTCCAATTGAAACATTGTTTAAACCTGACGTAGGCCCCCCAGAGTAAAAGCACTCCCAGTACAGGATAAACTCCGAAATAAAAGATAAGTAGAACCTAAATAAAAATTCTCATGAATATTAGTGTTATTTGACATACTAATCATACGAGCATAAAGTGCAAAAGAATGAACTCAATTTCAACGTAAAATCGTAAATTGAACTAAAAAAAAACCAATCCAAATTCGCTCATAGAGGAATGGTAATTTCAAAAGTGATTTTCACTTCAAGAAAAAGCACTGGTGTATCATTTTATTCTCTGTTCATATCAAGTATTTCTATAAAAGTCTCAAAAATATTCTTCCGAAACATTAGCATGTTTTTACACCTGAACACTTGAAATTAAAGTGAGTGAGCTTACCATGATATCATTTGTTGAATCCTGACCTGCCATTTGACATGTTTCTCGCATTTTTTCAGAGATAATTTTACTATATAAAAATATTCCACAAGTGACATTTCTGGGAGAACACAAAATACTACATGGATCAATAAGTCCCGAGACTAACCCAGAGATGGCGCTCTTAGTAAACCAGTAACCACGTCTTTCTAGAGTACTAACCTTTGCTTGAAACGTGTCGAAATTTTAAGTCGATCGGACCAGAAACAGCTGAGTTATCGAGGTTAGAGTAAAGTCGTTTTGTAGTTTGTTTAAAAAATGGAAAAAACCGAGTTTCGTGTTCTTATAAAACATTGTTTTTTAATGGGTAAAAACACCGTGCAAGCGAAAGAATGGATTGAAAAATGTTACCCGGACTCTTGTCCATCAAAAGCAACGATTTGTCGGTGGTTTGCCGAGTTTAAACGTGGTCGTACCGACACAAATGACGCAGAACGCTCGGGTAGACCTGTGGAAGCTGTTACACCGGAAAATGTGAGTGAAGTGACAAAAATTGTAATGAAAGATCGTAAAGTGAAGCTCCCTGAGATTGCTGAGATGACACAGATATCATATGGAAGTGTATTTACTATCCTTCATGAAAAATTGAGCATGAAAAAGGTTTTTTCTAAGTGGGTGCCGCGATTGCTTTCGATGGAACAAAAACAGCAACGAGTCGATGATTCAGAAAGCTGTTTATCGCTATTTACTCGCAACAAAAAAAAAATCTTGCGTCGTTACGTGACCATGGACGAAACATGGATACATCACTACACTCCAGAGTCAAAGCGGCAGTCATCTGAGTGGCGCACAGCTGGCGAAAGCCGTCCGAAACGTCCGAAAACGCAGCAGTCAGCTGGCAAAGTGATGGCGTCAGTTTTTTGGGATGCGCATGGCGTGATTTTCATTGACTACCTCGAAAAAGGTAAATCGATCAACAGTGATTATTATATTGACTTACTGGTACGTTTGAAGGAGGAAATCGCAAAAAAACGACCGCACATGCAGAGAAAAAAAATCCTTTTTCACCAAGACAATGCACCTTGCCACAGGTCGATGAAAACAATGGCAAAATTAAACGAATTGGGCTTTGATCTGCTTCCCCACCCCCCATACTCACCAGATTTAGCCCCCAGTGACTACTGGCTCTTTGCTGATCTTAAAAAAATGCTCCAGGGAAAAAGATTTGGCTCAAATGAGGAGGTCATCGCTGAAACTGAAACTTATTCTGAAGCGAAAGATACATTTTTTTATAAACATGGTATTGAAAAATTGGAAAAGCGTTGGAACCATTGTATCACCCTAAAAGGAGATTATGTTGATGAATAAAAAAAAAATTTGTAAAAAAAATGTTGTTTTCATTGTTAGTCTCGGGACTTATTGATCCATGTTATAATGTTGTAATCAATATAGTTACTGCTTGTAAATACATCTTCCGCCGCTAATAACCATGAGGTTGTTGCGGTTATTTTCAAATAAAAAAACACAACACCGGTAATACGGGATGAAAATTGGTTTACACAATCTAAAAATCAATTCTCCCGACACTACAAACCAATTACTCGGAGCGAGAGCATATTCAACAAAACTTTAATACTTGCTTCAAGTTTTTATTAGTGTTGCACTCTGATGTAATATTCATAAGGTTTATTCTACTTCCATATTTCCACGAGATCCCTAGTGTAATTCTCTGTCGTTTAATCTATGTGTGCTTTCGAAGAGCAGATGAATATAAGGTACAGGACATTATCTATGATCCATTCGACGACTAATGAATCGATCCCTATGCTAGTTGAACTCTGAAAATTACAAGCGTGCTGGTGCAGGTTCAGATTTTATCTGATGCTGAAGATTTTAAAGATTTCAAAGCAGGTGATCTAAAGCAACACGGTGATTATAGAATAATATCAATCATTTCAAATTTTGCAAAACTTTGGCTGAACCATTTGACACTGTGTCTGAGGATGTTTATAAGTTATATGAAAATTATATGACAAGTAGAAACTAGCGAGTGAAAATTGGTCAAACTCAAAGTTCTCCTCTGAAAATAAATATTAGTGTACCACAAGGTACGGTATAATAACTAATACTGTTCCTAGTGTGAATAAATAGTATTTGCAAAATGAATCATGACCAATATCATAATATTTCAAAGCAACACATGAGAAGTGACTTTTCTCTTAGCCAAATATCTCGCGTTCAACCTATTCCTGAAAGGAGCAAGGAAAATCTTTCAAATAACTTACAAGATCAACCAATTCTAAAAACAATAAGAAATCATGAACCTCATTGTCCACGACAAAGTTGTCAGTGTCCGGAAATATTTGAAACTCTTCTGGTGAATATCTGAGAATTTTTACTGATCACTATATGAGATGAAATGACCACAAATGACCGAAAAGAATAAGTGCTAATGAACAAATTTTATACTCTAAGATAGGGATCTCCAAACTTTGAAGCCTTCGGGCCATAATGATTTTTTCAGTTTGTTCCAAGGGCCAATTTCTGCCCTCAACTATATTTCTAGACTAGGATAGTCGCAAAGTGCGTGACCTAAGCAAACTTACGCTTTTTTTGCATTTCAATTATTATTGTGACACTTAACGACATCTAGTGTCGAGTAGTGGTACTATGTACTATCTTTTTCAGCTACCCGCTAGGTGGCATTAGGCGTAATTGAATTTTTGGAATTACCGCGTTGGTTCGAGAAAGTTCTGGTTCTAGCTAGTGTATTCCGATCACCTCGAGATGGCAGTAATAATTGCATATAAAAAGGCTAGCGGCGCAACTGCGAGTTAGTCTGCGTAGGAAAGGCGAATGAAGCGAAACTGTCTATTGTGAAATAAAGTAACACCCGTCAATAAAAGTATTTTGATTTGACTTATTGTTTTTATGTGTGATTTGTTAGTATGGAAAAGAAGCGAAAAATCGACAGTGAATGCAGAACGTTCCAAGAAAAATGGAACTTTCAGTATTTTGTGATTGAGTCCAGTAATAAGGCGCTATGTTTAATTTGTAATGAAACCATAGCTGTTCTCAAAGACTATAACATCAAACGACATTATGAATCGAAACATCTTCAAAGTTACTTCAAATATACAGGAAGTTTGCGGAAAGAAAAATTTGAAGCTTTGAAACGCGGACTCAAATCGCAGCAATCTTTGTTTACCAAAGCGAATACTGAACAAGAGTCTGCAACTCGCGCCAGCTTTCGTGTGGCTCTTGAAATCGGAAAACGTGGCAAACCATTCACCGATGGAGAAATGATAAAAGAATGATTTATCATTTCATACTGCCGTAGGCTGGCTTAGTTGCGGAAAAGTCCTTAAGCGCTTTTTTGAACTTCGAGCAGAGATCGAAATTTTTTTAAATGAGAAGCAGCGCTCTTTTGCCGATTTAGAAAATAGTGAATGGATGTGGAAGTTAGCCTTCTATGTCGATTCGACAAATCATATGAATGAACTGAATTTGAGATTGCAAGGAGAAAATCGGCTTCTCCCTGATTTAAACACCAATATCAAATCCTTCAGGCAGAAAATAATACTATTTCAATCGCAATTACGTAAAAAATGTTTCACACATTTTGAAACATGTGACATATTCAGCCACACTACAGAGACTGAATTTCCCGTCAATTTTGCAATCGAAACTTTAAGTACTTTGAAGATAAATTTTGATACTCGTTTTTCAGATTTTGATGTTATTGCGAATTAAATTAAGCTTTTTCAAAATCCTTTTGATTCTGACATTGAAACCCTGGCTCCGGAAGTCCAAATGGAAATTATTGGTGTACGGTGCAGTGATATGCTTAAAAACAAATATCAAAATTCATCTTTGTTAGAATTTTATAAGAGTCTTCCACTGGAACAATTTGATAATTTGCAGAAATTTGCTCGTGGGTTGTTTTCTGTTTTTGGTACTACTTACTCGTGTGAGAAAACGTTTTCCAAGATGAAGTACACAAAGAATGTTTACAGATCTCAATTAACCGATGAGCATCTTAAATCTCTTTTATAATTGGTACAAGTAAAATTGATCCACAACTACAAAAGTATTGTCGGTGGAAAATCACAAGTACATAAATCTCATTAGTGTTTTTGTTTTACTGTGATTCATTTCAATTATTTGTTAGTTATTAATATGCTTAAACTTAGATACTTGAGTTAAGTTTTCTTTGTCATCATTTCTATCGTTAAGTTTTACCTTGCAAGTAAATAAAACCGAGTAATTATCATTCTGTGTTTTCTTCTTCAACTCATCACAGCAATAGTAACAACAGTTAGGTAATCATTGGCTGTCGCGGGCCAGATTGATGACAGTAAATCATTGGCTGTCGCGGGCCGGATTGATGACACTGGCGGGCCGAATTTGGCCCGCAGGCCGTAATTTGGAAACCCCTGCTCTAAGAGATATGTTAAAAAATCAATTATGTTATAATACTGTTCAGCTGAATGTATCTTGCATCTCAGCATGGGGAAGTGCTCTCTATAATACCCACAAGTCTCACAAAATACTATAACGAAAATGAAGAAACGATATTTGAAGAAGTATCTTTATTATATCGTTGTTGAATATTCATGGTTTACACGTATTTACTCACTTGCATAAAATTCTTCTTATCACCTCCGACAGCCCTCCTGACGTAAGGAAGGGATAGCCTTGCGAGGTTCTTGTTGTCTTCTAGTCAAAGTCAGTTCCACCAGCTTTCTGAAGTACCCATTCTGGAGATCTGGCATAGTTCTTGACAAGTAATTTTTAATATTCTCAAATATTTTAGTCTCCCATGATACCTCAGCACTATAGAAAATGCAGAAATAAATGAATAAAAGAATGAA
The DNA here is from genome assembly GCF_025532065.1 of Leptinotarsa decemlineata. Taxonomy (NCBI): domain Eukaryota; kingdom Metazoa; phylum Arthropoda; class Insecta; order Coleoptera; family Chrysomelidae; genus Leptinotarsa; species Leptinotarsa decemlineata. Next base: position 5,246,477 of record NW_027412578.1, read on the forward strand.
AATGAAATATAGAAATAAAGATGAGGAAATCTTCAAAAGACTACGGTCGATCCGTAGAGGTGAATTTTGACCACCTCTTCTTTCTGGAGAAATCAAAGTTAGCTGTGTTTCTAGGAATATACCCAAATATCTTACAGCTTTGCTGAGTCCAAAAGTTGTTTCTTGGAAGACGAAATTTCTCGACATTTTTCAGAATCAACTGATATTATTTATAAAACAAGTGAAAAATGAAATTTCCTTTAGGAATGACAAAAAAATGTTTGCTCTTCAACTCAGTTACCGTAAATTGAATGTAGTCAAAAAATAACTTGGTAACCTCGTGAACATCTAACATTGAATCCAGCGATTTGTCTGAAAAAAATTCGTTTCATAAATGGGGGTCTCAGCCAAATCGATTCACCGAATGAAATTTTATTTCCCTCCTCTCGAAATAATCAGACTAGAGTTGCTATATGTTAATTTGCTTAAACTTTTTAAATCCTATTATTGTGCCGGTCGAAGGGAATTTTCAACAAGGACTCGACGTGTTAAATCCGGACGACGAAAGACTTGTTTATGCAAATGGCTATTTTTTAAATATTGTGTACAATGAAGTTCACTCGGGTTATCGCTTTTTGGTGGAATTTTCATTTATTTTGCCATCATGGCAGCTTAAATAATTATTTCATCGCGTGACTTTTCAAATAACCCTTATATCGATATGTTCGTAGTAGAAAAAGTGTGGCTATGGAGAATATTGTTTCCAAACTAAGGATAAAACTACCACTTCATCTACCTATAACATATGTTCTATTCCACTGAGTTTTCCTTCAGATTTATAATTGATTGGCCTGATAAATAAAGATTACAAAATATTAATTGATTTTTGTGATTCACTTTTTTTGTAATAAAATCAAGAAAGGTTAACGCAGTTAAGTAGCTGGGAAATAATTGCGTGAAAATTGAAGGATAAATAGATGAGCACTCTTTCCACAATTCACAACTTGATTAAAATTCAAGAGCCACCGGTACGCAGCTGTTTCAGCTTGTTGGAAATCATCAGTACCGGAAAGGCATGCCTCGATTAAATATGAACTGTGAAAAACCAAGATGAGTACTTGATAAACATCACTACGTAAAAGCTGGCAAAAGAACCACCTATTGTGTGCCAAGTTTTTTATGTCGGCGTTGGTGGTTTGACCATTGTTTGAAACCACCAACTGCGTTAGCAGAAATTTGTGAAGCTATTCTGGAATGCCGTTGCAAAAAAGAATCCCCATGTTTCAAGAATTGATATAAAATCAAAAGTAGATTATGAAAACCTGTATTTCGACTTTCTTGTAAGGGTGCTCGAATTTACTATTACCCGGCATAGTACGGTTGGTCTTGAAAATGATATAACGTTTTGACAAAATTTACAAAAATCTCCCTTAGTTACGATCCATATGACGGATATTTAATTTTATTTTCGAAGCTTTTCACAGTGCTTTCTGATCGGTCAGAATCGATAAGTAGGAAAGTTTAAAGATTTAGAACAATAAAGACAAATTAAGACATCGGACGCCTAGTCAGCAACGCGGAGGTTGAGGAAACATAAACAAGAAACAGTTTATTTTCGAAGGATATGTTATTAGAGGTTCGGTTTTAACGGATGTTTTCTTTGGAATATGGGTCAGAAACAATGGACTAGCCAGTAACTCACTCAATAAACTGTGAAAATCAGAAACAAATCCGAATAAAAGTTGGTGCGTTATTTGAAAAGGGTGTTTTTGCATCCATTGTATCCTGAAACTCATTGAAACTAATATTTTCTTTGATGTTGATAACTAATTCTTGAATAGAATTAGCCATTGATTGAAATCCATAACGTATTCAACAAACACTTTTCTGTGATATTTCCACTACACAGTTTCACAGAAATGCAACAAGTGAATTATACTAAAACAGTAATTCTTCCTGATAACGCTAAATCAATATCGCCAATTGATATAATAGAACTGGTTGAGCGTCTCTGAGACGAAAATCATGTAAATCCTGTAAATAAACAGGACATTTCAGATTCACATACTATTAGTCTATCTCAAAATTATTTTCGACAAAAAAAATTGATTCAGCTGAGAACTGAAAATGAAAAACCAGTTGAGTTTGCTGGCCGAAATATTCATGAATAATATAGAGAATGAAATCCATAATAAGCAGATGATTAACGTCTTCTTGTACTGGTATAGATACGCAGATGATATCTTTGCCTGTTTAACTGGTACCTATAGCTAGGCAATTAGGCAAGTTTATCGAATATGTCAATTCCATTCACCCGCCAATAAAATTCACCACTGAAAGGGAGGTGAGTAATTCAATTCTGACTTGATTATTCCGGAAATTAATAATGAACATGATTTTGCCATTCAATACAGACATTGTCATACATAATTCTTCCACATATCTATAACAGCATAAAGTAGCTGCATTCAATAGTGTGCTTCACATACTATTGAAAATTCCACTGTCGGAAAGTAATTTTTAGAAAGAGCTGAGTTTCATCAAATAAATCGCTGTCAACAACGATTACAAAGTAGGTATTGTAAACTCCCTCATTTCCAAAAAACAATCCATGCACCAGGTCTATCCAACTTCAAAAAACGATGGCGTCCATCATATATTGTCATATCTCAGTGAACCCGCTAATAATATCGCTCGTTTTTTTTTAATGAATGCTTGGACTTGCCTCACAGAAAAAATAATTTGACCAACTTTATTAAGACCAATAAGGACAAAACTACAGTGTCGGGTTGATCAAATCCTTTTGGACTTCATTTCCGCAGATCAAAAATTACGTGTTTCCTGGGACTCATTACCTCACATCTCTTTTTTTTTCAGAGTGAGCCCATTAATCATTGTGCGCCTTAAGGAAAAAATCCTTAAGGCGCTCTAAGAGCGGTGCCTGTGCGAAAGTAGCTATTCATACTGGACACTATTCGCTGGAAATTAAGTCCATTTGAAAAACTGTTCTCTGGAAGTTTGTTCCACATAAAACAGTTCTTCAACAGTGAAGTTTGAGGTGTACCTCAAAATGATGAGCAGCAACACTGCGTCACGTATTTCTGAGATGTACCGCTCTTGGTGGAATCAAATGTGCCAAGTCACTTGAACACCTCTCGTGAAAGTATCTATAGAAGAGAGACAATCCCCCAACCTTCCTTCGATGTTCCAGACTATCAAAGTTGCTAGTTATGTTCGTTTCTCCAATCAGGCTGATGGCTCTTTTCTGGATAAAATCTAGCAGCTTCAGAGTATGCTTAGGAGCGGAGCTCCATACATGTGAACAATACTCCAAAGAAGGTTTGATCTAAGCTGTATGAAGCATCTAAAGTTGCTGAGGCGTGTACAGTTTTCTGGTTCGAAACAGCGCTCCAAACTTTTGAGAAGCGACTTTTGCAATTCCAGCTACATGATTCTGCCAAAACAATATTGATGTCCATTTCAACCCCCAACAAACTTATTGAAGCAGAGCGGAATTGTCTGATCTGACATTATTATATCCGGTTCGCAGACATTTATCTTCTTGGAGAAAACCGATGCTTGGGTTTTTGTGTGATTGAATTGAACCTGGTTAGTTTCACCCCAATTCGAAATCACTTTTAGATCCTCATTAAGATATGCAACCTAATACTGCTGGTGAGGATGTGCATTCACAGCCGATGTCCTGGAATCCAAATGGAATGACGAGACAAGTGTGCTGTCGTCAGCAAAGCAATATATTGGGATTTTTGTTTTCATCCAATAAGTCGTGGTTTTTTCCAAAGAGGGGGTTGGAGACAATATAGATCCTTGGGATGATGGATTATAGTGGTGATCGTCTTCCTTTTTTTTTTGGTTACGTATTTTTTCAGGTTTTTCAAGAAAATATTTCGAACTTTTACGTTTCGATTTTTTCATAATGCTGTTCAAATGAAATAAGAATGATTAAATATATTTACATTGTTTACTTCATCTCTATGAAGGTGAACAAATTTTTTTTTCGCCTTCTTCATAATTGGACCCATCTCGGATAATTCCTGTTTGTGTATTCTCATTGAGAAAAAACGTAAACATTTTTGTGTTGGGCTGATATGATTCTCTTTGAAAAAATCCTCTGAACCAGAACTAATGAGCGTTCACTAAGAGGTAAGATATTTTGCGTTTGATGTTCGAGCAACGATTACACTTTAACCTTTCCGACAATATCATGTCACCGACGGAGCCGACGGGATTCAAAGAGGTTTTTTTATGAACTCGAGAGGAGAATGCAGCCGGAGCTTACAGTTCATTGTGTTCTGTCTTCATCATTAGGAAATGTCGGATGGCATTCACAAACGGATTTGTGTTCCAAATTTTTGAGAAGCATGTACTAATACTGATGGAAATAATAATGATATTTTTTTTCAGTGGAATCTATTCACAAAAAAATAGCTGAAATGCTTGATATAGCAAAAGAATTAGTGACTGGATGAATTATAAATCGGTACTGTTTGTGAAGTTGCACTCAATCGCTGAATTGTTACAAAGAAAACTCTTTGTTATGTGTCAAACCTTCAAACCTTCATCAGGACAACTACAATAATAAGATTGAATATCTTGTGAAAATATAGATTTGGGAACTTTCTAACCTGAGAATAAATTGGACCGAGAATAAATTGGACCGATCAAAATTTGACTGACAATGTCAAGTGGAAAAATTCTGAATAGTACTAGATCTTTCATATTTCAGTATGTTTTGAACATTTCATGAATATTATTTTGAAAAACAGTGATTGAATTTACTGTTGATTCGGAAATATATGGAAGCGATTTATAAATAAATGAAGATATGAAGTCATGTTCAACTTCTTCATTATTTTGAGAGTTCAGTTTTTCACAGAATAAGAGTATTTACTGAGAATTTTAGATAAAAATTTTATTGAAATTAGATAAACTTCTGTTTCGTGAATTAGTGAGTTCTTCATATTATTATTGAATTTTTCCTGATGAAAGTGTGTAATATACTGAAACACACATAAATAACAATTGCAATTTTCCGCATTGCAAGCATATTGAGGTTAGGTCCGAAGTGAGTGGGTCGATTCGACCCTTCACCGTAGCCCGCAAGGTTTTATTGTGGCTCACAACTATTCACACTCGACCAAATGAACCCAGCTTTTCAACGATGCCGATTAGTTTGTATGGTGAGTGATATTTCAGGTCAGATGGTAAAAGTAAGGCTCTGCCGTTTCCTCGACGTATTGATGTCTCGTCCGCACCAGAGTGAATGTCTTCAAGTTCGTAGTCGTAGTTGATCCATCTACTTTGTGCAAGCACCTTTTGATGTACCGCCTTCTTCTCGATCTTTTCTGAACGCGAAGAAGCATACGTTCGCTCGTTCGCTAGCCCGTACTCACCAGAATATTATTGATGCAGAATGCTCATTCACTCTTGTTCGCTCGTGCTCGCTTTTTTGGTGAATACGCACCTTTAGACATCGTAGTTCATCCCTAATGTAGTCCAACAACTGAGACAATCTGTTAAGTCTTCCTACCGAGGAGAGGCGTTTTTGACAATTTGCTACCAATTTAGACGTTGCTCGGTAGGAGTCACGAGATTCCAACGCCGCTTGACTGTCCGAGAATATTTTTATTGAGGTTGGATTCTTCCAATCTCGCCGCACGCAATTCAGTCGCATATATTTCCGCTTGAAATACAGTCGCTTAGGCTCCTAGGCAGGTTGATATCTTTGTACTGGGTCTACGACTGAAAACACCTGCACTAGAACCGGAAGGTATTTTTGATTCATCTGTGGACCAACAACTATCTGCTCTTAATATTTCCGTCTCCCGGAGGAACCAGTCTTCTCTACTCGGGAACAGTACTTTATAAGGCAATTAAATGAGTATTAAATGAGGTCTTACCATCAAATACAAAGAAGTAGATTTCAAAGATAAATCCATGACCTTTCAAAAAAAGTATCTTACAATCCGATTAAGGTGGAAGTAAAATGGTTGGAAATACTTCAAAATGAAAATCTGAACACGAATCATGAGGAATTGCACTAGTTTCACTTTCATTGACTCGTTCTGTATATTTCACTTATATTTCTGCCACTTATACATTCAGATACCTACGGTCGGTAGCAGGGCGGTTCGACATGGGTGCTTTGTTCAGTCAATCGGCCAATGTGTGAGTCGATGGTGCAAGCCGCAGGCTGAACGCTCGATTTTCACTTGCTATCGTCCAACCCTTGTTAGGAATCACTCGTTAAAAGGTAAGACCTCGTGAATCCTTAGCTCGCACAAGTTTCGACTTCTGAGGGATGTCGTTCGTAGGTGTTCGATAGCTGGTTAACGTTAAAAACATATTTTAAACATGAAGGATAAACAAATCAACAGGTAGAAATGTATCTACCTCACGATGTGTACCTATAAAACAGAGAACATTCGAGCTATCTTTTAGTTTGGGATATTTATAACATTTCAAAAATAAATTTTGAGTTTCATTGAAGTTTGTGCGACTGGCTGCGAAATGTATCAGTTCACTAATAATATTCCAAAATCTTCTCAGACATTCATAAAAGATTCACTTGTGAACGTGATCAGCCTGAGAAGTAGTATGGTTATGCATATTTTCAACTTGCGTTATTTCTTGCACAGATTGCATAAAAAAATGAGAAGTATTTATCAGATATCCAATCTTCAAAACTCCAGGCGACTTGAATGGAATCAAGCCATATTCTGACCTACAGAACAACCATTATTCACCCACCGGGTAGTTTCGCTCCAGACGAAGTAACAAGAAATTATTCATGGATGTCAATGACTCCGTTTTCAGTGTCCTATAGACATAGAAATCCAACAGCGATACACTCGGGCGCCCCCCAAAGTGGGCCACAAAAAAGGAACACTTCGAATCGAAGCCATCGGGTATTGTTGAAGCCAGGCGGTAATACATAGTCCTAATGAAAAATATAGTAACGCCACAAGTTTGTATATTAACGCTAAGCAAAGCAACAAACGGAGGCTCTGTCGTAATGTGGAAAAAGCGCGCGCGGGGCAGAGGAAATCAATATGAGGGACGGCTTAAGGGGCGCAGGTCTGCGGCTCCCAGTCAGCTACAGAACACCAGTTTGCCTTCGTTGGTTTCTGCGCGTACTTCTCAACGAACGCCATTTCTATCGAAACGTACATCATTTCAAACGTGCGTTAGTTTTAGACTGTCGCGTTTGTCAATCCGTCTCTAAAAAGCTCCAAACCGCCTCAATTGGGAACATTGACTCTCCTTAAAAAATCCACTCAGATTCGAGAGGTGTTCTAACCACGTGTGTTGCGTTGCAAGTGCCAACTTATCGCCTAAAGTTCGAATTGATCTGGCTATTCAATTTAGGATCCTTCGCTGATTGACTTCTTTCGGTCTGGTTTCATCCACACTTATTTTTTTCATTTTAATCAGCATGTCATCTTGTAACACATATCACACACATTCATCACCATTTTTCAGACTCATTCTGCTAATCACCTCAGATTTTGGTATGGTAACGTTATTTTTTTGGTAGGGACAAAATATTTACCATACTAATATTATCTGTAAGTGCATGTGTAGAACTAAGATCATGGTAATAATTTCCAGAATGACTTAAGTACCATTTGATGTGTGAAGAATCAATGTGAGGAAAATTTGGGAATACTAACACCACCGACCAATGAATGGGCGCAGAACGGTTCACATGAATATTTATGTCCGTTGGGAGAGTAAGAGTAAAGTTAGTCCGGGGGCCATTCCATAATATTCATTCGAATTGAAAAATGGAAGTTATTATTTCGGGCAACTATATTTTACATGAATCTAGTAGAAGCTCTGGACAATGAGGCAGAAATGATTGAATTTTTTCATTGTTCAATAATGGCACTTATTGGGGGAACCAAAAGTGTTGTTTCAACTTTTTCTACAAATGCGTCAATGTTAATTGGTAAATATATGTGCAAAGGTTTCAGTTGGAATCTTGTTTGAAGTCTGTACTTGAGAAAATAAATTGTTGTTTTGCAATAATTTTCAAATTCAAATCTCTAATAGAACGGTTTATTGGTCATGTCCTCTATTACTTAGCAAAACATAAACTCTAGACTATCTGTACAGCAAATACATATGATTTGCGATATGGTTTCGGTTGTGGTTTTGAATTGCTCACTCGAAAAAACTTTCCATTTCAGATTCATATACCTGTAGTATTGGATTAGGTTGATCTAAAGTGACTGGGTGAACCAGTGTTCAGGCTCAGGATGACCTGTCCAGGGAGAGCTTGTTCCCTCCCTTGATGCCAATTCTGGTTCTGCTGTTCAAGAATTTTGTGCAGGGTAGATTCATGCCGCTCTTGAAGAGCATATAGATCACTTCCTAGCAGCACTGAATAGTCAAAGGTCAAGCGCAGGAGAGCTTAGATGCTCTTTTTCTTGATCTGATATTACAGGAGGCAGTTTGGGTCATTTAGTCGACGCCTATCTCCATTATAGACCTGGAATCGGATAGTCTGGTTATTTCACGGTTTACAAAAGGTGCTTCATACGAAGGTAGGGTGCTGGAAGGTTCCGTAAGGTTCCAGAACCGTGCTTCTTTTCGTCACAGATGCACACACCTAAGGATGTGGCATCCTCTGTGCTTCACAATTTGTAATTTTTGTCGTTGTTATCAATAAGAAATATGAACTGATTCATTTTGAAGAGTGAAGTGATACACACGCATTTTCTTGAAGTAACAATTTTTGAAAATTATATTCTCCTCTGAGTTGATGAGGCTGATGCAGATACCAAATTATGATGAAAAAAAAATTCAACAAGCAAGAAGTATTAAAGAACTTGGTTTGGACTATAAGTAATGGACTATAAGTAATAATGAAATAACTGAAAATGGTGAAATGGGGGTGGTGTTTAGGTGTTGAGAATGAATTTTTCCGATTTGGAGCCAAGCTTGACGACCTAGGATAAACTGTAGATTTTACGCAAAATTACTCGATTCAGATGAAAATTTGTCAAATTGTACTCAAACTGAGTTTATGGAAGAAATCTCAAAATATATCACCTTGTGAACCTTTTTCAGATTTTAGATGGTAGCTTGTTGCGGAAGGTTATATGACAAAAATTATACTTCTGACAAAATTACTGAAAAATATTTTAAAAACCTTTGAAGACGAATACTTCCATATTCATGGATATCTGTATCTGTAGAGTAGGGAGGGTGAGTGTGAGCCCACGCACTTAGGCCACATGTGACCCATTGTACATTTTCCCGAGGAGTTGTCCTCCTAGGTCGTCCATCCTGTCCTTTCCAGGAAGCTGGACAGGTCGCTGGGAGACATCTCCTTTATATCGGCAGGTGTAGGCCAAGACTCGCCGAACACACACTCTCTTATTGACGATAACTCCGGGCACAGGACATGCCTGACAGTCTCATCTTCCTGTTCACACATCCTGCATAGAGGTGTGTCCACTAGCCCCATATTATGTAGGTGTTTCCTTAGCTGACAGTGGCCAGTCAGAAATCCTACTGTGAGGCGTAGATTTTTCCTGGTCATCGCCAGATATTTCTTCGGCGCTAGCTTCCCAGGGTCGCCCAAGGTGATCCTGGCAAGATTACATCCTTTGATTTCATCCCATCTCTTTAAAGATTGAGCATGGGTGTAACATTTGACTAGTTCCACAATTGTCGAAATCATCAGGCCGTGGGTGCCACTGGGTCCTAAAATTCTTAGTCCAGCCGCTTCCTTGGCTAAAGAGTCGGCAATGCGATTACCTTTACTCCTGTCGTGCCCTTTTACCCACCTCAGGATAATGCTATTATCTACCGAGGCTTAGGCTAAATCTTGGTGGCACTCTAGTGCTAGCTCTGAAGTAACACGCTGTCTGTTCAAGGCTAATAGTGCTTGTCTGCTATCAGTGCAGATTGTTATGTTTTGGCCAGAAATTTTTTTCTTGGTTATTTCTTTTGTGGCGATTGAGATACCAGCCAGTTCTGTTTGGACCACGCTGGTATTTCTTCCCATTCCCCACTTAAGCCTTAGGCTTAGTGATCTGGAGTAAACTCCACATCCTGAGCCTTCTTTGGTTTTTGAGCCATCTGTATAAATCCGTATTGCATTTGTAGCATCTGACTCTGTGTTCTGCTTAATTTGTATTTTGCAGGGTTTATTAAACACATATTTAATGGATATCCCAATCCAATAAAAATTGAGCACGGGTTTTAATAACTACATCAATGGTATTGAAAACGCTATCAAAACTGACATCAGCACATTTTGGACATATACAAAAAATAACCAAAAAATTCTTCACCACCTTCGGTCTTTCAATACAACAATATGAAATTCAGCGGCGCTGATATTCCAAATTGCTTTGGTGAATATTTTGAATCTCCATATTGCAAGCAAACAGCCCAATACAACGTTAACATTGTTACTGAAGAAACCCTATTTCTGATTAGACGAAGTAACAGGAACTGACTATTTTATAGCATTGAAAAAACTTGAGCCCAAAAAATGTGCTGCTATGGATAATATTCCACCTTATATTATGAAAGGTTGCTCGGAGGTTCTCCAAGAATCAGGAGTGCTCCAAGGATCAAATCTTGGGCCTCTACTGTTTCTTATTTTAGTAATGATCTACCAGCAGATACTGAATATTCAAATTGTTTACTTTTTTTTCAGATGACCCTGAATTTTATAAAAAAATAGATTGTAGTAGTAGTAATAGATTGTAGTAACCTGCAAAAAGATACTGAAAACGTTTACCAATGGAGTGTAAAAAATAAGTCAAAATGTGTTGTAATGAGTTGCATGAGAAAGAAGAAGAAATTGAATATGCGTATGAAATAGAAAATATCACGTTGGCACGAGTAATTAATGTTAAAGATTTGTTGGTAAGATATGACTCAACCCTGCCGTTCAAAAACCGCATTGAAATAGTAGTCTCGCAGGGTTTACGGAGTTTGGGTTTTGTTTTGAGGCAAAGTAAATATCTTAGAAATCACCAAACAGTTGTTAGGATATATAACGCTTTGGTGAGACCCAAACTTGAATAGTGTGCAGCCGTTTGGCACCCGTATCATTTCATATATAAAAATAATTTGGAAAAAATTCAAAATAGACTACCACGGCATTTATATTCTAGGAAATATGGAGTCTATCCAAATCATTATTGTGTGAGAACTAATGATCTCAGGATTGAATTTGAAATTTTGAGTTTGGAGAATAGAAGGTTATAATAATCCGTAATAATCGCAATATGTAACAAAATTTATAATTACTATCTCAACGTATTTTGATGGAGAAACCCTATTAAAATTACAAGATCAACCCCTATTTTCGTAATTCCATTAGTCACCACGATTCGAGGTACCCCAATCGTAACGATGTTGAGAGTCACAAATAATATATTATTGATGTCTGAACTCAGCTTTGTCCAACCTCCAAGAGAATTTCTCACTGGTTTGAAAAATTACATATTGAGTATCAATCATTAGCTTATCTGTTATATTTTTGGATTAGTTATTTATTCTTTCTTATAACATAGCTATCTTCAATTTGGAGGTGATTGACAATGTTTCATGATGAATTTCACTAGTTCGGACTTCCATTGTCTAATATATAAAATGATTTGGAATCCCCGAAACAACTGAAAGAAGAATTAAAAATGAATAGCTGAAAATAACAATTATATTAAGCAAAAATAACAAAAAATAAAAAAATATAAATAAAATAAAAAGTTAAGAGATTCCAAGCCACGTTAGTTCACGACGTTTCGATTGTTAGTATATCTACAATCGTCTTCGGGTGATGACTGGAGTGATTCCTCCGAGAGATGACTATTTATGGGTCGTTCGAGTACTTTCACTTATCTCCGCTTTCCATTTTTTCCGCTTCACTGGTTCAGTGGGAGATGATCGTTTGGCGGGAGTTGACCGTTTGGCGGGAGTTGGCCATTTTTCGCATGATGATGGGTTTCCATATGTTGGGTATCTCTACTTCATTTCATTGTATACTGGCTATGAATTAATGATACTTGTATAACGATTTTCTCATGTAATTAGGTTACACCTGTATGAGAATAAATAAATAAATAAATAAGTTTTCTGAACATTCGACATGGAACATTACATTTTTTCTGAAAGAAGTGTTCGGTAGATTTTTGAAGCCATCTGGAATTGAATTGAAAATACTTTCGAAACTGAAGGAGACGCTTTATCGATACTGAGAGGTCTAGAATTTTGGTTCAAGGTGTAGAATTTTGGCAGTTCAATATAAAACGCTCAACTGTATAGAAATCTCTTCTCGGCCATATTCAACCAGCCCATTAGTCGAATGTGCAATGATATGTTTTTCAAAGTTACAAATGAGCCTCACACACTAGTTGGGAATTCATTGAATTTGTCGTTTGTCGTATTGGCGGAGAGTAGATCCATAAACAACCTCTGCGTAGTTTGGTTGGGACATAACCAATGAATCACAAAGAACGGTTTCAGAGGACTTGTTCAGAATACTGCGGTTTACATATCCCATTGATATGTGTAACATGATTGGAAAAGGAGAGTGAGAATTTTTTTGTTAAAATACCTTTCGTTAATCCAGTGTGAGGTATATTTGCCCAATTGGAACGACTAGCCGCGGATCTGCAGAGGCAAGGGCGCAAGTCGATTTTTGATCTTTTATAGGAGCTCAACAATAAGTGCTGAAAAGGGTCACTGACTTCAAGTTCTCAGTTGGACGCCATCTACAGAAGTTTATAGAAATGATGTACCCCTTTTCAACACCCATCACTGTGAATCAACTTTGTTACACAGTGATAGGAGACACTTCCATACTATCTTTAAAACAAGAAAAACGGTTCAGTTCAGAAAGTTTTTATTTGACTTAATTTTTAACAATTGGACTCGTTCTTGAATGAACGAATCAGTGTGTCAATGGCTGAATATTGAATTCTTTCCCGATGATGGCCTGTATAGGAATATTTAATATTTGGTTTCCATACTATTTTATTGTTGTATGCCTTTTACGAGTTTTTATAGTATATATGCCTCAAAAATCGATGACCTTCGATACCTTTGACAAATTTTACTATCGACTATGGTTATTATTGCATGATTTATTATATTTCTCTCTCTCTCTCTCTCTCTGTTTAACTATGTTTTGCTTTGTTTTACAATGTTTCGCTTTGTTTTTCTTGATAGAACTCCAAAGTTGGAATTAACTTGGATTGATGATTTTTCAAAATCAATAATAATTTCAATCACTATCACTTGTTCTCTCTTTGAAGCCAAGCACAAAAGAAACCGTTTCAAAACTTTATTTTTCATACACAGAATCGGTATCGGTTCCAAGTTCAAACTATCCTCTCATCTAATAAAATAGACATATAAACAAATCCTACAGATTCTAAGAATGTCATGAAAGTAGATATCTCTCTCTGTGCCTCGCTTCTAACTTGACTTTACACAATATTGTGGATATGAATTCCATGACTGAACAATAATATTAGTTGACGAATTGTTGCATACCTAACCGTGACATGGATAAAAATAATCAAAACAAACAATATTGCTTTTGAATGCGCTACTGTAAACTGTTCAGAAAGGTAAATTTTCGTGTTGTGGATACCCAGCGATTTTGAAAAAATTTTTGACTGTACTTACGTATTTTGATGCGTAGATTACGCGGCGCTCTCCCTTATTTAAAAAGTTACGGCCCTTCAAAGTTCAGAAAAGGGCAACTTTTCAGCCTTCTTTTTCACCAAATTAAACTATTTAAAAACACAAGCATTTATTCACTGGGTCACCTTTACACCTTATCCCTCCTTCTTTGACACTTTTCACTTCAATAATCAACATTTTTCTTATAAAAAACTTAATTCAAAAACGAATGCTTCTCCTGGTGACACTCTTATATTTGTAGGTTAGATACTAGTGACATTTCAGAAAAAAGTGATTGGTATTTGTCGTCACCTGCTATTTTAAATTCGTAGATTTGAATTTTTAGTTTGACGTGAGAGAAAAATACAAAATGAATTTGAACGAAATTCATAATTTAGTGAAAGTAAGAAATAATCTAATTCTATGTTTGGTTCAAGTAGGAGTGTTTGCAGCAACAATACATTGTACTAATTGCAATGAAGAGTGCAAATTAAATTATGAAACTTTATGGTATAGATGCAATAGAAAGCGGATTATGAAAATACTGAAGAAAAAAGCTCAGTACATTTGTTGTAATTTTAAGAAAAGTGCCAGAAGGGAAACCTTCTTCAAATGCAAATTGGAGTTGGAAAAAATTGTATTGTTCATAGCATACTTTTTGTTTATTCCACACCCTAGATTTAAATTTATTAAGAACGAACTGAAAATGAGCTTTGAAGCTATAATCGATTGGAGTAATTATTGCAGAGAAGTAAAACATTTGGTTTTTCTTGAAGTATTGTGTATTATTACATTCACTATCATTTTATATATATATATATATATATATATATATAATCTAGAAAGGTTAATGCAGTCAAGCTGCTGGAAAATAATTCCATGAAAATCAAAAAATAAATAGATTTTATGTCAGTGTTGGTGGTTTGACCAATCAACCGACAACAAAATCACCACGGAGGCAGCTATAGCTACCTGCGTGACATCCGGGTCCAGGAAATTATACAAATATGAAAGTTATTGAGTGTCTTGATAGTTTTCTTGTGAACACGAGATGTATCAACTGAAACCACAAATGTGCGGTTGGCTCCTGTTGGTGGCTCCGTGCATTTGTATTTCTATATTTCTATCTTTTGGTAACCAAGTGTTGCCCATTCTTACACTTGGCTGCACCATACTGATGATGGGCCAAAAGCCCGAAACACGTGTCTATGGTTTGCCACTTTCATGAGTGCTATGTCCGATATTAACTTTTGTTTTTATATCAAGACACTCAATAACTTTCATATTTGTATATATATATATATATATATATATATATATATATATATATATATATATATATATATATATACGAAAACTTTTACTCACGAACAATCAGAGAGGCAATCGAAATTGAAAAACGACCTAATAATATGAACAAGAGGGATGATGCGCAAAGATTACCATCAACATGGAGATCCGTTTTATCACTTCGCACAAGCAATCAGACCGCTCAACTTCAGAGGCAAAACTCGGTACATGACAATACAGGTACAATAACAGAGACAGGAGAGGCAGCTCAGGTAATAAGACCAAAACAGGTAGTCGAACAAACACAGGTAGTGGCAGCAACGCAGGTAAAGGGAAACATCCATCCCTATAAATTGAGAACAGAGTTCGAAGTAATCAGTCTAGTTGAAAAAACCAGACATCACCAGAAGATGGCAAATGAGACTTTGCCGAAACGTTGTGAAAATAATCCTTATGGGGAGAAAATACACAGAACACGGAGCGAAACCCGAGAAAACAGCTCATCATATATATATATATATATATATATATATATATATATATATATATATATATATATATATATATATATGTTCAAAAGCAAATAATGAATATCGTTTTTCAAATGACTTTAGCAATTTCCTCCGATATTTTGATTTTCCGTTTTTTATTGCATCTATACCGTAAAGTGTCATAATTCAATTTGCACTCTTCATTGCAATTAGTAAAACGTATTGTTGCTGCAAACACTCCTACTTGAACTGAATGAAGAATTTAAATGACTGAAATAAATAATATATATTATGGTTATGTTTTATTCATCGGCATATATGTGTATAAAAATTTTATTTATGTTTTTCTTGGTTCCCCATTTAGATCCTCATAAATGTGATGTAAATTACATTTACTGAAATAGTTTTTCCTCCTGGCGAAGCCATTTTCCCCATCGAACCAATAACTATACAGATTTTTTATTGTTTTACAATAGTTATACATAAGTCGCATTCCTTTGGTCCTGACTAAAAAATTATATAAGAGCATCGTTTAGAAAGAAAAAGGAGCAAATTTTCACTCTTTCGTCATATTTGAATGTCTTTGTGGATAAAACCTCAATAATATAGTTTGGCCATTCACTTTGATGTCCAACCACATCTTGCATCAACCATAACGCATCACCTATAAAATTGATCAAAAAATTATAATTTCAAAATTTACCTACAACTCATACTCACTAGGATTATTTTGCGGAATATAAGCTTCTGTCAGTTTATTTCTTAAATCCATCTTACCTTAATAGACTACCAAAAACCAATTTACGAGCTGAAGAATGAAAGCAAAAAACATTTGAATTACTTTAGGAATATTGACTGCATCAGTCGTACCAACCATATCATTAACCTTAAAAACGTAACTTTGCTTTTTGGTTACATATGTAACCAAAAAGCAGATCCGTACATTTTATAACATTTTTATAAAAAAAATGTTGATTACTGAACTGAAAAGTGTTAAAAAGGAGGAACAAGGTGTAAAGGCGACCTAGTGAGGAAATTCTTGTGTTTTCAAATATTTTAGTTGGTGAAAAAGAAGGCTGAAAAGTTGCCCTTTTCTGAACTTTGAAGGGGCCGTTACTTTTTAAATAAGGGAGGGCGCCGCTTCTTTCTTTCGGTTTCGTAATCTACGCATCAAAATACGTAAGTACAGTGAAAAATTTTTTCAAAATCGCCGGGTGTCCACAAAACGAAAATTTATCATGTTACAATGTTATTAACAAACATTCTGTGTAATGTGTTTAATTTTGTAACCATCAAAAAAATTATGAAACCTGTTTTCACTCCTCACTCATCCTCATTTCTCAAAACAGTCGCTGAAAATCTTCGTGGAAACACAAAAACGCCACGCCAGATGTTCCTCAAGAATCTCATCCATCAACTCGTTTGCTTCAGGTTTTTTTTTCGATAAAATTGACTTGGCTGCTTTCTGAAATCTTGAAAAAAACCTCCGTTGCCAAACTATTGGATTATGACATTAATAGCATTATTGGCATTATATTAATGATCCGACTCTAATTCTGTTGCGAAGGAAAACGTTTCCGAATGATAAATTAATTACCGGATTCGACAGATACGACTGGGAATCATTCATATGACATAATTCTAATAGATGAACGGGTCGAAACACACTTAGTGATTGATGTTTTGAATCATAAATTGGGTTAATCCAATGTGTACATGTTTGGGAATCAGCTTCAAAGGTTATCTCCAAACAGCAAATGCATTTTGAACGAACGGTTGGGAAAATTTGTGTAAATGCATCAGTATAGGATGATTCATACATAACACGATATCATAGTTTTCTGATATCAGGAAAGGATTCCGGAAACACAATTTCAAAAGGTGAGAAAGTTCTCTCAGCTCCATTTTATTGCAACTAGTTGAACTATACCTGAATTTTCTTTCATTTCACATATTTTTTCTTGAACTTCGACCATCAAACGTCCTTTTGAAAGTATCGTTTCAAGCGGAAGTGTGTGAAAGGAATATTTTTTCAGGTCTCAACAAGGACTTCCGAACTTTGACAATTGTTGAAGCGATATCTGTCAAATTAGTTGTCATTCATTCAGTCTGTTTTGACTGAAGATGTATCTCTGTAGTTGTTCGTAAAATAATTTTTTGCTGTGAACTGGTTTATTATGGGCAAAAAAACCCAAGATACATTTTTTGTTTAGAATGAAACAGGCTATTGGAAATAAACAAATGATAAGACAAAAAGTAACATCAGAAATAAACTTTAGGGGTTGCGTTTTCCACCCCTTACAATCAGTTTCAATATTGTAACTTATTCAGTGCTTGTGAAAAAAATTGTTGTACAAATTTTATGTATCTCCTTTAAGAGGCTGTATCTTAAAAAGGGATGCTCCAATGAAGTTTCCTAATATGAAAGATCCTATCTTTTTTTCGATGAGTAATCACCTCGTTGAATGTTTTACACTTATTCAGTTACACCCTGTATATTTATAAAATGAATAATTTCAGGTGAAAATGTATTCTGTTCAAATAGTTCCTACAGGAAATCTGATTTATTATTAATGATTATGGAAATGAGGCCAGTTTTTCTACCATCTACTACATTTTTATTTATGTATGGCTTTATAATAAAGCACGTGGTTTACTGGGTTAAAGTTAAATTATTTCAAATGAACTAATTCATAACAATGATAAATGTTAATTTCAAAATTAATGAGCTTTGCTTCATAAAATCAGATGAAGAAATTTGTGTTTCATTTTCAGATTTGATACACAAGCGGTACGGTTTGTGAGGTCCGATATAAAGAATTTTCGATTAGAAATCATGAATATTTATTATTATTACGATTGAGGTTTTATATTATTATGAGATTTTATTCAAAGTTGGTATCTAGGGGTCTTTGTGGGCCGACATTATGAAAGAGGATATTTTTGATCTTTTTAATGATAACTTTTTTGATCTTATTCTTATAAATAAAGTTTTTTCAACTAGGTTCATATTATTTCATTATTTGACATATCGCAACAAAAAAAAGGTTTAAAAAAATGACAACCGTCATTTCTTATTGAATACTATCTGTATGCAACTCGAGAGCCTCGTGCAAAGAAAGAAAAACCAAGATGGAAATCATATTCTTTGTGTGACGTAAGTAAGTTGTTAAGTGAGCAATAACACCGGTTCCACAAGAATAACTATTTAGTATACAAACTGAACATTGAGCAGAAAGCGTTTTAATCTGTTGATCACAGAATGAATATGACCTATGGCACACATATAAAAAACATATTTTTCATTTTTGAAGTACAGTTTTTTTCATAATGAAGAAAAGAGAATTGAAACTGTGTATGTTTTTTACCACTTTTACTTGTAACTAACGTTACTGCAGTTTCGTCCTATGAGGTCATTTTCAAACAAATACATTATACATAAAAATGGTAAAAAACATAGAATGTTCCAATTCTCCTTTCTTCATTATGATCTCCTACCACGTAGTAACGGCTACATCCATCAATTCATTTACATTTTTTTCATTTACGTTATTGATTTTCCGTAATTATAGGATTCGTCAGCATGAATTTTTGAAGAAAAAAACATAATGTCGGCCCACAAAGACTCCTGGATACCAATTTTGAATTGAATAACATAATAATATCAAACCTCAATCGTAATTATAAATATTCATGATTTCTAATCGAAAATTCTTTATAACCTCACAAACCATACCGCTTGTTCATCAAATCTAAAAATGAATCACAAATTTCTTCATATGATTCTATGAAGCAAAGTTCGTTACTTTTGAAATTTAATTAATATTTATCATTGTTATGAATTGGTTCATTTGAAATAATTTAATTTTAACCCAGTAAACCAGGCGCTTTATTATAAAGCCATACATAAATGAAAATCTAGTATGTGGTAGAAAAACTGGCCTCATTTCCATAATCATTATTAATAAATCAGATTTCCTGTAATACGAACTGATTTATTTTATAGATATATAATATCCCTCCGATTATCAACTAAACCAACCGCCACTGTTTTATGGTCCAACTTAGTTCAAATGTAAACAAACTCTTCATAACCTCTCATTACCCGCCACCTCCACACGCCAATAATTTGTACAGAAAAGGATAGTCCGATACCCGTTTCAAAATAAATGTATTGTATTGGTATAGGAATGGCAAGTATATGTTTTCTCATTACTTTGAGATTGAAACAAGCATAGTTGTCGCATTTGGGACGACACTAATCCATATGAGATCCAAGAACGTCCAATGCATCCCAAAAAAGTTTCCGATGACGCCGCCAGGCTGACTGTTACTATTAGTATATTCATGCAAGGGAAAGCTCTCAAGAGTTAACTCTTGATATACATTTATGTTTTATTTGTTCCTCAACATTTACTTTGAAAACCTACTTTTCGTGTTACAATAAATAAGATAACCGACTACTTCTCTGAGTATCTCGAAAACATTCTTTCGTTTTCGCTCCGTTTCCTACCCTAGTTCGCTTTGTTACGGACGACACTTTGAAGGGTTTTCTCATATATGTTTATCTCCGCCTATTATCCTTACTATCGCAATCTGTGCCGCTTGTGTGTGGCCCCCGAGGTTGTGTGCTGAAATGGCAGCAAAAAGAGGTGGTGTTTAGCGATAAATCATTTGTGATTTACGTCGTGCCATGACATGTTTTCTGGATTGGATTTTCCTGAAACATCCCATTTCCCTCCTGGCACACACAAGGTGTGATGTCTTTGTGTATGTTCTTCGTGAACTCCATTGAACCAGCCATTTTCGATAACTAGAAAGCATGGTTACACTAGGGTCTCAATCTACCTACTTCCCAGTCCTCTTCACTGGCTCCTCAAGGGTATCAATCTGCCTACTCTCAAGCAAAGACAGAGGGGACTCATGCCTCTTGTTGTTGATGAAACTGCATAGTAGAACAATTAGTTCTGCGTTCCGTCATTTCCGAGGAGACATTCCAGCTAGGCGAATGGTTTCAGTTGTTGTCACCGTTTGCCGCAAGGACTTGAGCTTGAACTCTAACGAGACTCCCAGGGTTCCAACACCTATTTTTTTCTTCGCCAGAAAAATCAATGATTCATTATTAGCAAGTTTAGGATGAAGCTAGTACTGTGATATGGTGAAGTGATAAGGTTTGTTAACACGTTGGGGTTTGATCCCCCTCCATAATGACACAAGATCAGACTGGAAGTATCCCTACGATCCCTAGCCCTACGACATACTTCAACGCGTACTGACCTATCTACGGTTCTAACTCTCGAATATACTACTAACCCTCGGAGGTTCAAGGGCATGTAAAGCCGCTGGCGTTCCAGGTAATGCTACCTTCCACTTATGGGAGGTTGCCAGGTTGGTGTACCTACAGATGTATTGAACAGATGGTGTAGGCGAATATGTTGAAGGGGGCCTCTTCTTTGGAACACTTCAGCCGATGGGCCGTGCTGGATCTAAGCCCCGAGAAGGACTTTCTTTGTAATAGTAAAACTGGATAGATCCAAGTCGGGTCGAGCTAAAAAGTTCGATTTATTTATGTATGGTTGCTGTCTCCACGCATACCTGATCTGGAACACCTCGGCGAAATCGAGTTGAAACGCTCGGTTGAGTATTTTGTTGTTATGAAGTAATTTTGTTAATATATTACATTCAATCACCAAAAATGCCATCGAAGCTTCTCCTTTTATTACAAATTTGATCTCCACCAGAGCCCGAGTATTTCTTGATCTGCCTTTCTTATATTGCAAACACTTGCAATGGTTTTACATAAAAATATTTCGAACTCAGTTGGGAATTTTTGCAATCTCCAAAATTTACCTTCAAACTTGTTTTATACAGTCTCCTTGTTTGCTAGTGCAATCGCTTGCAATGGGGAATGTTCCTCCTGACGAAAATCAAGTAGTTTTCATAAAAGAGCTCTAAAACAACACATTTTGAATTTATCATTTCAACCTTTTTCTTTAAAAAAATATTTAAATACTTGAAAAAGAGGAATGAAATAATGCATTCAACATTTAAAGGGATTCATTTCTATTTCACCATTTGGCAACATCGGTTATAGCTAATAAAGGACAAGGCGTGCTGTTCTGTTTATTTTTCCGATTTCCGAGATATTCTGTGACATATGACATTTTGTGCATCTAACCTATATTCCTCTATATGAATAAATAACAAAACAACTGTTGTTTATGTGGCTTGTGGAGGTGGTATTGAACTATAATTTATATTTTGCCTTAAATGTTGATTTATGAAGATGATTTTCCTTTTTAAAGTAGAATATCTAGGAATATCTAGAAAAATTATTTCAACTTGATATAGGCACTATTGCCAATATGTGAATTAGAAACAAATCCCTTTGAAAATCAAAACCCAACATTTGAAACATCAATTTGAATACTTTTCGAAGTGAATTTGAAAAACTCATGAATTAAACTCAACTTTATTTCGTTCAAACTTGCATTTGCTGTAATAACCCAAATTGAGGAATATTTCCCATTGCTTGCGATTGTGAAAAAAGCGCACCC
The DNA here is from genome assembly GCF_025532065.1 of Leptinotarsa decemlineata. NCBI lineage: Eukaryota > Metazoa > Arthropoda > Insecta > Coleoptera > Chrysomelidae > Leptinotarsa > Leptinotarsa decemlineata. The sequence continues at coordinate 5,268,471 of NW_027412578.1, forward strand.
CTCCACTGCTCCACCTGTCCACACCACGCAAACTCAAGATATGGTACAATCCAAATTCAGGCACTCTATATTCATTCTGTAAATCATTCTACCCTGAGTGTACCTAACCTCAACTTTTGCTATGGATAAAACTGAAGCGCAAATGTTTTTCAAACAACTTTCTAGATCAACCAGTACTTTTCCATCTGTCTTTAGTGAAAATCTGCTGGAAAATGAATGTGTTTTAAATCCTAATTGTCCCTATAGAAAAATGTTCTATAAATAAAAAGTGTGCATGGTGATTTCTTTCACAGAGACGCTATGTGAGTCATCTGTGATCCAGGTTCAAGTTTTCTGTCAACCTATAGGTGGCTTATTTATGAAGAATTCTTGAAACTTCTGAAGGGGTCTTTACACGCTTAGATAAATCGTAATAATTGATTGAACGATTTCTGACTCCAACAAATTGAATCAGAAGAGCACTGTTTACATGCTACGATAAATTGTAACGATTTCTTGTCAAATGTCACTTACTTGGTCTTGCAAAGTCCTGGTAGTTCAAGAAATGAAGACGGTCGAAATACCACAAACTAGGTTTGTAGATGTCATCCGCACGAGCCCCGGATTTCTCCGAACTCTTAACTTTCAAAAGTTCTTTCTTATAAACCGTACGCAACGTGTTGATTTTTTTTACGACAGTGTTCCTATCTACAGACGGATCAAACTCCTTAAACTTTTTAACTAGCTCAATATAAGCTAGGTCTTTTTTGTTCCTGTCGGAGTATTCTTTGCTCTCAACGAGCCACAAACACGTAAAACTTCTATAAAGTTCTATAAATTCAATTAAAAACTCACGAGGTGTTTGTTTACTTGCATTTTCCGCCATGTTTACCTTCAACACTATGTAACAAAAAAACCTTACAGTGCAAAAACGGATACTGAGTGAAATCGTAGCGATAAATTGGTGCAACTGTTACGCTATAGTTTCACACACACCGATTTTGGACGGCCAGTATAAAATCGGCCGATATTTTATTGGTAGCGGGTGCTTGCACACTCACCGGATTTTGATCGGTCAAACAATCAGTTGCTTTGTTGTCGTAATTAGCACACAATACCAAAACGAAGTTAATGCGTAGTAACTACAATTTCATCGAGCATTCGAGACTGGAATGGTCGGTAAAAAACCGGTGAGTATGCAAGAGTGTATATAGTCATGTACGCCACTACTTTCCGGTACTGCCGGCGATACAGTGGCAGTGGACGGCTGCTCAACGGTATTTTACCGGCGACGATCACCGGTCGGCGTGTGTGCAAGGTCCCGTTCCCACATGTGGTTCACTATTGGAATTCGGACGACCGGTACAAAGTCGGCCGTCCAAAATCGGTGTGTGTGCAACTAGCGTGTGTGCACACTCACCGATTTTGGACGGCCCGTATAAAATCGGCCGATATTTTATTGGTAGCGGGTGCTTGCACACTCACCGGATTTTTATTGGTCAAACAATCAGTTGCTTTGTTGTCGTAATTAGCACGCACTACCAAAACGAAGTTAATGCGTAGTAACTACAATTTCATCGAGCATTCGAGACTGGAATGGTCGGTAAAAAACCGGTTCACTATTGATATTTGGACGACCGGTACAAAGTCGGCCGTCCAAAATCGGTGTGTGTGCAACTACCGTTACACGTTCCAACATATCGTTACGATTCCCAGAAATTGATGCCGGTCGACTTCAACCATCCACTCCAATTCCAATCCCAATAAATCGCTACAATCTCCCGTTTACACACAACGATAAATTGTAATAATATGATCGATACGATAAATTGCTACAACTTATCGTTGCGTGTAAAGCCCCCTTAAATACATGATATATTACAAATTTTTATCAATGAAGAGGTGAAAGCAAATAATCAATAGAGTTGATGACATACCTGGATGAGAGAAATTAGTAATGACAATTATTGAATCAGAATCACAGTTATGTTTTCAGCAGAACATTTATTGAACAAGCAATAAGTATACGTTGAAGAGTTTGGTAGGTGATTTTTTCATGTGTAAATACTGAGAAAAAACTTTAACCGAATAGTACTGATTTGAATTTTGAACTTCAAGATTCTTTAAATCTGTCATTGGTTGCCAATGATGTGAATACTACAACTGTACATTGCTATGGATAGTATTGTAGCTGCAACAGAAGAGACAGTATTTCCATTGTCTCATCTGATGTAATATGATTTGAAATCTTCGAAAGAATGATATTGAAAATTGAAATGATAAGCAACTTTAATTTTTAGTTTTTTTCAATTTTAAATTTCTTGCTTAATTTTTAACTTATTGTAATTTTAATTCAGGGTTTTGTGCCTGATAAAAATTGTTATTTTTAGCTATTCATTTTAATTTCGAATTTGATTCTTTCAGGGATTTCAAATTATATTACATAATGTTGGACAATGGAAGTTCGAATTAATGAAATTCCCTATGAAACATCGTTAGCCACATTCAAACAAACGTAGAAGAAATAGTTCTATGTAGATTTCCGACATTTTCAGTTTCAAGGTCCAACTTGACCCTCATCAACAAGTCCACCAATCATCAAATTGTTCACGAACTATAGTGATAAGTCAAAAATAAAATTTCTCTCTTGGATAATTTTCAGTTTTTTCAGACGTTTCTAATTATTATCAGAAAAATTTAGGAAAATCTCTTTTTGCTATATATCCTGTATTTTCAAATTTGTGTACATTTTTTTGTAGAACTCTGACTTGAAAGTTTCTCAAGATTTCACTGGAAGAATGAAATTAATTTTTTGGTCATTTTTGATTTTTCTAGTAGTTCCTGAATTATTCAATGATTTGAAACTTTCTGACAGTTTCCGGAGAAATTCTTTTTCAGTTATTAGATTTTACTCAAACTGAAACAGTCCAAGTTTCCACGAAAGGAATGGAATTGACCTCCTGACAATCCCTGATTTTTCCAGTCATTCATGAATTATCAAAAACATTTTAAAAAATCAGTTCATTTTCTTGATATTTTCCAAATTATCAAAATGACCAAAAAAGTGTTCATGAAGCACCTTTTTTGTAGAACTTTGATTCATCCTATTTCAATGAACACTGAAAAAAGTAGTCAAAAAATGTCAAATTTCTGAGTACCTCTAGTGTACCTTCAACTTCAGAAATAACACAAACCCACATTGTTCGGGTGTGGTTGACAGATAAAGGCTGAATAATTCACAAGATTCAAGTTCTCCAAACTCCTGTAATCACAACATTTGAACAAAAATGCATTCAATAAAGGCCCAGAAATCTATAATTCATCAAATTCACAAATAACATTAGAAGCTCTGAAGTCTTATGTTTCTGAGCCTAAATTTACTTCTGACTGCGAAAGCTTTTTGAGAAAACCAGGAGAGAAAACAAGAAGTAACTTTGATATCTATAAAGAAATCATAAGCAATGAGAAATTCAAAATCCATACCAATAAAGAAGCCATTTATTTTTATTTGAATGGAACTGGCCGATACTTGATGAAAATCTATATTGAAACTTAATAATACAGTTTATTGTATAATACAATCATACAATACATACAAATCATACAATAAACTGTATTAATGAGTTTCGATTTATTTTTGTAAAACTTATAAGAATGATGAATTTGGATTATGGGAATTGGATCACTAGAAACTGGACTTGAATGAAAAGAAATGATATTTATAATTGGACTCCTCACCGAACACTTTCCAGTGAAATAATTCCAGCATGAATTCCATAAATGAGGACTGTTTCTATTGAGGCCGATCCAAACACTTCTAGTGAGGATGGTTAAGCCACAAGGGGCTCAAGTTTTGAAACTGCATCATTATTTCGAGCACTACAATCCAAATTATAATTTGTATCCAATGGCGTTGTCAATAAAAATCCGTTGTCCAATATTGCAAGGAATTATTTCCAATTGAACGATTCAGTACTATGAAGATTAGATGACTTTTCTCACCTGATATTTAATAATTTCTAGCAGCATTCTATTTCCCTTTCTGAGCCATCAGTTGGCTTTCAATTCTCATTTACATTTGACCACGTTGTCTTGCAGACTAGGGATGTTTCACCCAATTTACATTCATCAAGAATTTGCATCTAACAATCTTTGGCAATTACCATAGTCACTCGGCTTTACCTTTACGTACTTGCTTAGAGATCGATGAACGCAACACTGGACCTCTTTCACCTTCTCCGTTTTGGATTTATAGTCGTGTCAAAGGGCACACTTCAGAAGTGATATGGTGTTTATTATTTTTAGTTTTTTTCATGTTGTTCAAAATCAGAAACCTTTCTGTATGCTGTTCATGTAGAAAAAAGTTTTTCATACAATATTCATTGCAACTAATGTATTCAGTTTGGCCCTGAATTTGGCGATGAACGTCACCGAAACGTTGACAATTGTGAATTGTAAAATTCACGTGTTTTGTGTCCAATCACCAGTGAATACCTTCAAATCATACAATCTGGACTTAAAAAAACTCAATATTTATTTTTGGCTTTCTACTTCTCAATCTTCACACAAAAACATCTGGGAATCTACCAAAGAAAGGAAGAGAACAAATAATATCAAAATGAACTGTTTACAAACACGTGTACCTACATCATGCAAAGAAGTTTTCCATCCAAAGGGGGAACATTCATTCTTGCAAAGACCAAAAATTCTAGTTTCGTATCAGAAGTTCCTTTTTTGCATGATCTGCACATCTTTGTGAACAATTTATTTTGAAATGTTTTGCTTTCTACCTTTCTTTCGAAGATTCACTCTTTTTTTGCATAGAGATGAAGAAGTAGGAAGCCAAAACAGTTCTGTGCCAAAAATTTATAGCTATCCTCTACATAGTACAAAACAAATTTGCTTTCTGCTGTTTGTACTTATGTATGGTTAAATCTTCAAAACTACGCAACGGATTTTGAAGCGGGTTTTCTCAATAGATACAGTGATTCAAGAAGAAGGTTTCAAATGTATATAACATGCATGATATAGTAGAGAAACACTAACTTTATAAAATTGGCCCCATGTTGGGCGCCAAAAACTGATCTGCGCTCTTGCCTTCGTAGATCCAAAGCTAGTCGTTCCAACTGGATAAATGTACCGTTATGTTGCTCTCGATTGAGTAACGTTACAGAATGATATCTGATTCAATTCCATTACCAATATTTAGAGTACAAATTGAATGGGAAAAGTGTTTTTTTTGTATAATTCAATGTTCATATAAAACTTGTTGTTTTGAAAGTATTCTTTGACAACTGTCATTGAAAATGACATTTCAAATGGTTATCAAGAGTATTGAAAGAAGAAGTTCACAAAGAAGCGTGTTGAAAATATTGTTAACCCTAACATCAAAAGTATTTTCAATACGATTTTTTCTTCCAAATAGCAATAAACAAAACAAAATTATTCGATTTTCAAGGAAGTTTTATTATGAACAATAGATATAGATACAATTAAATTCTGTTACAAATGTATTATGGTCACTAATTACATTATAATTATCATTATTATTTATGAACAATTATATGAAAAGTACGATCAGAACAACTGCTGATATTAATACCTTGCGATATTGAAGAACCTTGTAATATATTTGAACTATCTGAGTTGACAATTTCATGAGCATTACCATTTAATTTTCGAAGTAAGGAGGACGATCCTGTAACGCTGGAGCTGTTGGGATTATTCTTTCAGCAATAGCCTTTTAATGAGAAATAGATAGATCGATGTTACCCTCAGCTACTGTTGTAGACTTCCATCCTCCGTACTTCTCAATATCCGTTTTATTTGCTCCTAATTCTGCTAGCAAAGGAGCAGAAGATCTTCTGAAGAGTGACCTGTATATTCCTTTGGTTCCGGGAGGTTCAGAAACTTGATGATTGATAACAGAAGGGCGTGATGCAACGTATTTATTAAAATAGTCAATGTTTTTTCCAACAATGCAAAAAGAACGACCTATTTTTTTTTGTATTTGGAATTTGTACAATCAATGATTTATCTATTAATTTAATGTCTTTTAATAATAAATGGCACAGCTTTTCACGCCACCAGGCTCCATATATTCCGAAAATAGTGGCAACTTTTGTCATTTATATTTTTCATCTGGCGCCTCTGGACTTGATCAGTCTTGATACTTTTTGATTTTTTGGGCCTATAACTTTCATTTTTTTGCTTTAAGAACGCTATTATTTTGATATATTTACTTGTATTAACACCATCTTCAACGAGCGCACTCGATTTTTTCATTGAAAACTTGCTCCACAAAGTTGACGAGTTCCATATTTTTGTTTTCTCTTCTAGATAGGCTAAGAAGACGGTTTAGCTGAAATTGTCTTCGACGTATTTAAGTCTACACCAGCTAAGAAAATTAGAATATGCAATGTCGCACTGCTGAGCCACTTTTTTGGTAAAAATTCAATTGAAGCTCTTTTTGCAGCCTCTTCAATATCGTCAGGAACATACAGTTCCTCACTATTCTTCTTCATTATGCAAGACATTAAACACCAGCAAAATTTTCAAATATGACGTCAAATAAAACGCGTGAGCTGTAAACAATACTGTTCGTTGGTAACCAAGAAATTCGATGTCACCTGACACGGCCACTTCGCAAATGCGATAACATAAATATAGTTAACTGACAAGAGATCTCAAAATGTGTTTTTATAGAAATATCACATTTATCTATTTTATTATGAAAACAGAATAGTTGTATGATATTTGTGTTAAAAGTAAGTTTTGTTTTGTTCGTGAAATTGCGAAACGAGCGTAGCGAATTGAGTTTTCAGTAAAAAAATAAAACCTTATTTTCAACATCCAAATCATTAATAACTATTTTTTTGTGTAATTCAATGTTCATATAAAAGGATTTCTTCAGTTTCATGCCTGAAGGTTAGTTCTTTGCATGATCTACACATCTAAGTAAACAGTTTATTTTGAAATTTTTTGCTCTCTTCCTTTTTAGAATTAAGATGAAGAGTCAGAAGCTAAAAACTTCCTGTTTCAAAACCCAAACTTAAAACAGACAAATTCGAATTTTTCAAATAATTGTCATGAATATATTGTTGATTGAAACAGAACCTTTTTGTATCCACTTCAAAAAAAGTTTTCTGATTTCAAATATTAAAAAAAATACCAAAATTAGGGCTGTTTCAAACGACTTCCAAAACTTGACCTCTCTTCACTTCCTCTATCCTAGACTTAGATCAATATTCAAAGATAGCCGGAGAATCTTGCCACACCAATTTGGTGAACCCTCATTTGTTACTCCCAATAAGCTTAGTTATGCTGTACCGTGTTTTGTGGTAGGGATTATCTTCATTTTGTATGCGGGGATTTTAATTAAAATTATATATTTTCGATTCATTATGCACACTTGCTCGGATTAGTTTGCCCAGAGAAGGGCACACGAGGCGAAACGGTTTCTAATTTAATGTGGAGGAAAACCCTTTCGATGGCATACATACATGCCATGCAGGGATAACCGTATCTATAGGAAGCCAAGCATATATTGATTCTTAAGAATCTGTTCGATTATCTACAAATAATGGAATTATTTACTTTAAAATTTTAATACAAGCGTTGAATATATCAAGTGAATATACAGGGTGTAACATAAGTACGTTAAAATATTCAAGTGACGTATTCCTGAGAGAATTTTAAAAAAAGCTATATGAACTTGTGTCCGAAAATGCTTCGTTTCGGAGATACGGAGTGTTGAAATTGACAGTAAACTTTTGATACTTTTCATGAAAAAACCTTTCCCAAGTAAAAAAGGTAAAAAAGGTGATCGTTTTCAAGATATTTAAAATTTTCTATATCGATGCAAATTACTTAGCTCCTAGGGCGCTAAGTGAAGTTGTTGAGAACATTACAAAAACTAAGTATGTGGTGGATCTTGTCAAAATTCCCTTGCCCTTTTCAAAGGCACCGAATATTATGATCCAGGGCTCTTTCGATTCGGAATGACCTCTAGCAACTTTTTGAAAAATTTCCGAGGATGTCCGAAATTTGAAAATAGATCCTTGAAGAGGAGGAAATTTCCTAGAAAAAGTCCTACCTCCCGGAAAGCATATCACCAATATTATTAATTTTAATTTAGAGGCGAAAATATCGCTAAAAGTTGGCGATGCACGTCTCGCACGCGCTGAAAGATACGGGCTTTTGAACGATGAAAATTATTAAGAAAAAAAATTCACATACCTTATAGACATTTGAATAAACGAAAATCCATGGAAAAAATTTTTTTCCGTGATTATTTCATTAGATATACCTTAGTTAATTAACTAATTTTTACAAGTTTCAAAATTACATCAAAACCCTGATACTTTTTGAACTAAAAACCTCAAACTTTGTTCACTTTTTGAAACTTTCCTTGAAAGCCTCCAAAAAAGATTCATGTTGGGAAAATTAAAAAATTTTTATTTTTCACTTTACGTCACAAAGACGTTAAAAAGTGAAAAACCCAACTAAAGCAATGGATTTTTTTTAAATTATTCCAATTTATTCGTATTCTCATTATTTGAAGTTACATAAAAATGATTTTCTATAATTTTTAGCTCTATTTGTTTAAAAAATTGTTATAAACAAATGTTTCGTTTATAAGATATTTGGAATATTTTAGAGGGATTTTTATCAGTGATAAATATTAAGATTTTCAAAAACCAAATCGATTTTCAAAAAAAGTTTTTATTGCTTAAAAACACATTAGTTGATTAACAATTTTTTTGTTACTTAATATGAATATTAAGGAACGATTGTTTCCAAATCATAATTTCTATTTCTCTTTGATATTCTGAAAAAAAAATTTCAAGTTATATTTTCTTCACTTATTTGATGAACAATTTCTTCTAAACAATTTAATTGTGAACAATTGTCCACTATTTTTTACCAATTTATTAATATTTTTGAAACAGAAGTTCCAAAAAAAGGATCTTGTGACCCAGGCTATGTTGCTTAGCGACGCTTTTGATTTTTGAAAGCAATGACGTTCTATTTTCGACTTTTGACCGGTTTTTACTCAAAAATGATTATTGGAAGTTCCACTGAAAATCGAGAAAATTAAACAAACTGTGTAGATTATTTTTGCTATATCAACTGAAACTGAGATTAAAATGATAACTATATACAAGGTCTGTTCAAAAAATTAGGTAAATTTTCATTTTTCTCAAAAAATATTTTTTATTCAACAATTTATCCCCTTCAAAATATTTCTCCTCGTATATAATACACTTGTGCCAGCGATTTTTTCAATCTTCTAAGCAATTTTGATGCACTTTTTAGTATGACCTTGAGTTCTCTCGGCGATTCGGTTTTTAGAACCTCAATCGTCGCAAAACACCGTCTTTTCACGTGTCTCTTCAATCAGGAAAAAGTCTCAGGGATCAAATCTGGTGAATACCGTGGCTGAGGTATGATTACGGTATTGTTTTTAACCAGAAAGTTACCAACAAGCAATGACTAGTGAGCGGGTGCATTATCGTGACTCAAAAGCCATAAACTGTTTTTCCACAATACCGGACGTTTCCTTCATATTGCTTTTCGCAAGCTGCGCATAACTTCAAGATAATAATCCTAATTGACCGTATAACCATGTGGCAAAAACTACTGATGCACTACGCCATGGTAATCGAAGAAAACAGTGAGTAAAACCTCAACTTTTATTCGAACTTGGTGTGCTGTTTTTTGGTCTTCGCTCTCCTGACTCTTTTGGGACGATTGACTTTGGTTTCGATGTCATAACCATATGAAATAATATACCCAGCCTCAAACAAATAGCAGATAAAACTTAGAACCCAAATGGTTTCATAGCGTACAAACAGGTCAAGGGAGAATATGGCAATAAACTGATATCCGCTAAAAAATGGCGAATGATGAATACATTTCTCCGTCCGTGCTGGAAAATAATAAATTTCGATAGAAATAAATACGATTCAAAGACAACAATCGAACTATCATCTGATGAGATGAACAACCTTTTCAGTAACATTGCTGATAATATCATTAGTTCTCTCCCGCATGTTGTAAACGAGGAGCTTTTAAGTTTTAAAAAATTTCCTGTCCCGTGTAAGTCATTTTCTTCCAACTCGTGCATGAGATTTGGAAGAAAGTTGGAAGAGAGTTGGAAGCGATTAATTTACTGAAGGTCTCCAAGTATTCAGATATCCATGACCTCAATGTTCGAATAATAAAGGAAACCTCGTCTATAATAATCCAATCTCTTACTATACTGATCAATTCAATTTTATGTACTGGTATCTTTCCAGATATCTTCAAGTCTTCTAAAGTAGTGAACCTTTTTAAAAAAAGTGATGAAAAAGCCATTGATAACTACATACCAATAAGTATTATTTCAACATTCAGCAAAGTGGTTGAAATTATAATTAAGATTCAGCCTACTTTGAAAATAATAAATTTTTCAGCAACTCACAATATGGTTTCCGAAGGTCGCGCTCAACAATAGATGTAGTGTTCGACGTCGTGTCTGGCGTGATTGAGGAACTTGAGCAGGGCAATCACACTGCGTTGATGCTTTGTGACCTGTCGAAAGCGTTCGACTCTCACATGAAATTCTATTGGAAAAATTAAACTATTATGGAGTTACAGGTATTCCGCTTCACTTAATAAGAACCTATCTTACTAATCGTCAACAAGCAGTGATGCTCAACGGTACCTTATCAAACTATCAAGCATGGCGTTCCGCAAGGGTCTATATTGGGCCCGCTCTTATTTGTCATTTATGTAAATGACTTGTGCAAACATATGATACCGTTCAAATCGGTTCTCTTTGCGGACGACACCACTTTCATTCTGTCGTATGAAAATAATGATATGTTACAGTCCATTCAAATATTCAAATATTCAAAAGAAGACCTTGAGAGTGCTGGCTAATATTGGATACAGGGATCAGTGTCAAGAATATTTCAGAAAACTCAGAATTATGCCATTGCCAACTTTATTTCTTTATTACGTTTTGATTGAGATCATGATAAGAAGAAACCATTCTTGGCGAAACAATGTCATACCCACGAACATAACAGACGAAACGCTCACCATATTAGAATAAATCGATTTCGTCTTCACTTATCGCAAAAAAATTAAATAGATTACTTTCTGTACAATATTTCGTCCCAAGATTTCAAAGAACTCAATCTGAACACATAAAAGAGAAAATTGAAAAATTATTCGTTGAGACATTGCTTCTATTCTGTCGATGATTTCAGAACACATTTTTGTGGTAACATACAAGTCACTACTTCTTTTTGATTTTAAAACTTTTTACAAATGTGATTGTTGTGTCAATTTTAACTTGTAAATGTTGTGTGAATTTCAACTTGTAAATTTTAAATGTAAAGCCAAATATGACTTGCTACAAACATATTGTATTATGTAACGTAGTCAAATAAATATTAATATTATTATTATTATTATACCCATAATTCGTCACCAGTTATGATCCTTTCAAACAAATCTGGGTCGCCGTTGACGTCATTCAACAACTCCTGAGGGATGTAATAATAATAACAATAATTCAATTATGAAATTATCGATAATAATAATGTCTACAATACTCTCTAATTTCAAGATCATACCAGAAATCTCAGCCAGACAAAAACAGGAAGATGTCTGCTCAGGACACACAATTCCCGAACCCAATGGCCCTATTTGGGAAAGTGTTTACTAGTAAAGAATCTGGCATGCCCTCTGAATGGGTCGGAGTTTCGGGTATCTACAGAACATGACCATCAAACCATTTTTAAATGTATAAGAATGATAATGATAATTATGGTTTTAATGATGATATGTAAGAAGAGTAGTTTTCGAAGGAAGTGATAGATTGTTCTTGATTTTTAACAAAATTACCCTGTTTGGGAAAATAAATGAAGGTCTCAATTACAGTTATGAGATGACATATTTTTTATGAATATTATAATATATGATTTGAAAGGTATCAGATGGAGTAGTAGAAAGCCAAAAACTTTCTTTCCCAAAAAATTATAATATAATTATGAATTTGTAAATATAGCCATCTTATAGGCTCATTTTTTACATGGTGCTCTCAAATCAAGATTTTTCGTTTTTTTTTTTAATATGTGTAGAAATTCATAATAAAAAGCCTGTCGGATAATTTCTTAAAAATGTGTGAATAAATGGACCTGTTGAAAGTTCACTTGGTGCTCGTGAGTCTCCGAAATGAAAATACTTTCATTCATTCGAGTGAAAACTCTGTTTAATGTTTCATGAGTGATAAGTTAAACAATAACATGTTTTCAAGATACGAAAAACGTGCTTTATCAACCCTTTATTCAAGTTGTAAGTATCACAATATCATTTCGAAAGTGAATGACAGGAAAATTTATGGAGACACTTCCAAAAAATATTATGCCGGCATCGCATCCATTCAGAGTGTCAAAAGTCACGAAAGAATAAGTAATGTGAAAATAAACGTCAAAGGTTCAAAACCACCTTCTTCGACTCATAAAACTTTCATTATAACGGATACATTAGTGACAAGTTTTCATTTTCCATGATACCGTCAATAATCATGAATTTAGAGCAGCTGCGGTAATAATTGATAATCGATGTCTAATGATGATTATCAGATGCCTAGTCTATCAGTATAAAAATATTATATTATCATTACTGTTCCAATATATTGGGATCAATACAACTGTGAATCATAAATCATGACCAGTTCATAGTTGAATAATTGATTTGTCAACGATACATATTTCACCGGAAGCCAAAATCCAACTTATGCTCAAGAAGACTTAATGATCTCATCTACTTAGTGGTGAGAAGGGTAGTTTCAACAAACTTTTTTTAATTTTCATCAGCGGAAGACTCATAGCCCCAAATAACCTGATTCAATTGTTGAAGATAATGACAGTCTCCTCTTTCAGAACCCAACACTTGAAAACCTTTAGTGGGGGCGATAATATCTCTTCTGGAAAAGACGTCAACCATGGGATCGACAAAAGACACAATTCATGAATACCGATACTAAACACTAGTCAAAAATATTCTTGGACAGTCAAGCGTCGTTGGAAGCTCTTGGCTCCTAAAGAGCGACGTCTAAATTAGAAGCAAAAACGACTTTCTTCGAAAGAAAGACTTAACAGATTGTCTCTGGTCTGGATTCCTGACCATACTGGCCTGGAAGGCAAGGAGGCTGATGATTTCCTTGCAAAGCTGTTTCATCGGACCAAAACCTGTCATTGGCATCACTTCAGGCTTTACCAAACAAAGATTGAACACCCGAATTGCAAGAAGATTTATGAACCTCTGGCAGAATTTTCCAGGATTGGCTCACTCCAAGGCGTGTATTCGCCCTTCGAAGCTTGATACCAAACAGTTGTTGGACTACAGTATGGATGAACTACGATGTCTAACAGGTCTTCTTACGGGTCACTGTCATTTGAATCATCATATGCAGAGACTCGAACTGTCGCAAGACTGTGTGTCGCCTCTGTTTGGAACATGATGGAACAGCAGAGCGAATACTCAGTGCCTGCCTTGCTGGGGACCAAATCAGGTTTTTAGAGTTCGGCAGAGCCGCACTCTTACCATCTGACCTGAAAGACACTCACCAAACAAACTAATCGGCTTCGTTGAGGAGCTGGGTTCGTTTGGTCGAGTGTGAATAGGTTTGAGCCACAATAAACCCTCGCGAGTAGCGGTGGAGGGTCGAATAGACCTATTCACTTCGGCCTTAACCTAACCACTGCAGCTGTCAATGCAAAAACACTAATTGGAACCACAGCCCGAAAACAAAGTATATGTCTCACCGGTGGTGAGGTGGTTTCAACTGTTGACTAGCAGTGACATCTACAGTCAAAGCGAGAGCAAGAATGTCGTTTGGCTGTCGATGTCAAAGCTTGCTTTTGCATCTGACTGCCTTGAATTACTTTGATTTTCGTGAGTTGTCTTCTTTCGATCCTATAAATAATTTCTTCGTAAGTTTGTCCTTGAAGGAAATTGAGTCCAGCTATGTCTCGTGGTTTTTCCAACCATCATTGGAATTTGAAATATTCCTGTTTTGGAATTGAACCTCAAAATTCTTTTTTGTTCACCTACTCCGAGTAACATGGTAATAATCCAAACCTGTTTGTATTATTACCTTCAGTTTTCTTCATTTTCTGAAGACGCCAACTTTGTTGCAGTTCCGGTGTTGTGATGCTTGTTTTGGATTAACTTCACCTTTTAAAAAACACTAGTGTCCAGCCCTGGCTGGCCTGAACAAGAAGGTTCAGTAGATACTTGTTGCTCAGAGAATGTGAGCTGATTGTTAAGTCTAATACATGTTGCCTATTATTAGTGACAAAAGTTGGTTTCGAGCCCTCATTGATTACAGACAGTCCTTCCCCTAGTATATAATCAAAGAGTAACTCACTTCTGTAGTTTATATTCGTGCTGCCCCACGCTGTATGGTTTGAATTGGCGTCACATCCCATTACGATTTGAAGTTTGTTCCTTTTGCTGTAGTCGATGAGTCGTCTTACAGCTAGGGGAGGTACGGCATCCGAATCTCCCGGAAAGTAGGCGGGCAGGCTATAATATTCGTCATATTGTTCTTGCCCGATAGGGAAATTTGGATCGCTACCACGTCTTGGGTGCAGAAGCCTGTAAGCAAAAAATAATTATTGTCATTCCTGATGACCAGAGAAGCTCTGGGAGTTAACCCCAGGGCACACAATATTCCTCCAGGAATATTGCTTAGTTCGGTTACTTGCATTTCCTGTCCATGGTTCCTGCAGAGGATAAAAAATGGTTACTTCGTAAGAGATAAACATATACCATCACTACTTGTTAAAAATGTCTTTTCAGTTCTTTGTTTTCCCAAATAATTTTTGTTCGTTGTTTGAACTTCTGTTATAGTGTGACTCACAGAACAAGTGACTCTTTATTGTCAATTCATCTTCAACGATATCTATTTTTTTTATTGTATTGGTAAAAATTCATGGAAAAAATCCTTTTTGGGAAATACGCAATAAAAAACATTTTGAAAAATTTGTAAATTTTCGTGTGACTCGTGTTTCCTCCTCAGAATTGTATTTTATTTTTGGAAAACTCGCGAATCGCTGGATTCGCGAGTTGTTAAAATTATCACACAAGATTATTGAACGAATATGATGACGGTAGAAAAATGAAATGCGCTGATGTGTTAGAAAAATAACACAATTAAAATTCATGAAACATGATTATCATAACTTAAGACGGTTTTTGAGCATTCGAATATTGTTTTCAAAATCTTTAACGACCCAATATTTGTACGTGAAGTACAAATAAAAGACTGTGTATTTTTACATCCAGATTGAGAGTGAGTAACGTGTTCTAAAAATACTTCATTGTGTGATTTTCACTAGACACGCCCGAGGAAGTCATTGTATGGCGAAACACGTGTTGCGTTTTTGTAAAACTGTCTAGTGAAAATCACACAATAAAGTGTTTTTAGAATACGTTAGTTATGGATTTTCATCAAGTATCGGCCGATTCTATCATATACAGTGTCACACATAAAGTCCGCATCAAATGGGATTTTTTTTGTTCATCTTTTCAAGCAACTTTTGATATCTCCATTAGGTTGTGCTTTAAAAATGATGCCAAATGACATTTTTTCCAAAAAATGTTCAGAAAAGTAGTTATTGCTCGAAATTTCGAAAATCGGTAAGGAGAAAAGATGATTGTTTTTTCATTCTTTACCCATATACCAATTTTTAGCTCTCTAGTACAAATATAGTTTTTTTACAGTTTTTCGAAAATTTGACATTTGCCGATTTCTCAAATTTAGCCAAACCTCAACAAAGTTAGTGCTTTATGCCTAACTTATCTTTCCAACGCATTTTTATTACCAATTGCAATTCTGAATTCAACTTATTTCGCAAAAATTTAAAACACCAGAAAAAATTATGCCAAAAATTATGCAAAGTTGATACAGTTTTTAAAAACAGATAAATATTTCACTTTATTTTTTGCGAAATAGCTTGATACATAAGCATAATTAAAAAACAATATCAATGAAAAGTCAATAATTTATTCTTTACTGCACTTTTCAAACAGTTAAACTTTGATTTACTAATTACGAAAAATTACAACGCAATTAAACTAAGGGAAGAAATTATACGAAAGTAATTTCACATTTACTAAATATCTTTTATGAGGTATGAATGAACAAAATTACTTCAGAAATCAATTTAGATTTTGTTGCCTAGAAAACTAAACCGTTAAAAATTCTAACAAACATCTGTTAAAATAAAGTTATAATTTAAATTAAGAACACTAAATCAAATCGAAACATATGCCTAAACCATGTAAATACCAATAGAAATACAAAATAAAAAGTCCCATTTCGGTGTGCCTTCCACCACGTTCAATGCAATCAATTGCAATTTAAATTATGTCTAAAAAAGTATGGTCCTATAATTTGATCGTTTAATATGCCACACCATACATTCGTCTTAAACGAATATTGATCTCGACATTCGATTACGAAATGTGGGTTTTCTTTTGCCTACCACCTGCAGTTTTGCGAGCTCACAATGCCATTTGAAGAGAAGGTCGCTTCATCTGTCCATAAAATTTGATGAGGAAAATGATTTTCTTCTTTTCTTCTTTTTCCCCTTGAAACCAAAAAGAAAAATACAAGCGCATATCGAAGTCCCTTTCTTTCAATGTATTGATAAATTTCGGTTTATAAGGCGTTAATTTATTTTTGTGTAAAATACACTCTCTCGGTTAACATCTGTTCTATCTGCAATATCTTGAATACTTGTTTTTTTATGTTCTACGACATCCAAACATATTTCAAATTCCACTTCTTCAGTATGTCTAGAAGGCTGATGTGCTTTTCTAAAATTACTCTCAACCGAGTCAGTAGATTTAAACTTAGATATTATCCTACTAACTGTTGACTGATGAATATTTCTTGCAGGATGTCTGGCATTGAAAATATCACCTACTTGTCGGTGACCGGTATTCTCGCCGCATTTTAAAACGATTTAAATTTTCTCTTGAAGATTCAGCATTTTTAACTATTTTAAATCTAAAACTGATAAACACTATTTTGAGTTATTCAACAAATGTCATATGACAATAAAATATTTTGCTTATTCAGTTCAGTTCAATTGTTTCCACAGTACCCTTAGTTTAATTTCGTTGTAATTTTTCGTAATTAGTAAATCAAAGTTTAACTGTTTGAAAAGTGCAGTAAAGAATAAATTATTGACTTTTCATTGATATTGTTTTTTAATTATGCTTATGTATCAAGCTATTTCACAAAAAGTAGAAATAAAGTGAAATATTTATCTGTTTTTAAAAACTGTATCAACTTTGCATCATTTTTGGTATAATTTTTTCTGGTGTTTTAAATTTTTGCGAAATAAGTTGTATTTAGAATTGCAATTGGTAATAAAAATGCGTTGGAAAGATAAGTTAGGCATAAAGCACTAACTTTGAAAAAAGTAGTGAATTTTCAATATTTGGTTGCTAATAAAGACAATAGGTGACAACTGGGGGATTATTGGGAGATATTGAAATGAGTAACACTCCTCTAGAGATTAAAACTGAAAACTAACTGTTGCATTTACCTACATAGACGGTGTCTAATAGTCCGGCGCAGGATTGATTTCATGTCAACATGTCAACAATCTTGCACTTATAGTTATTCAAAGTAGATAGTTGAAATCACAATACCGAGTAATCTTACATAAAACAGATGAATTTCGTGTATTAGAAATAAATGGCATATGATTTGGAATCATATGCCATTTATTTGCCGTTCGTAGGGGTGCGACAGCTGGTTAATGGAAAAACAGCCAAATTAACATGGAAATCCAACATTACAGAACAATTAGAGATTCATGTAAGAATCATGAAATGATAATTTTGAACGTCCCCTTCATATGAAATTGACAAATTTCTCAAGCTGCCGATTCCGCAAGAAATACAGGGCACTTGTTTCGACGGTCATCTGCTTCCTCCTTGTTGAGACTGGAGCAGATTTATTAACCCTCAGCAACACAGGGATATTTTTGATAGATGATAGATAGATAGACTCTAACTATTGGAACTTTGTTCTCTGCGTAATATCACAAATCAAATTTAAAGTAAATCATCAGGTACAATACTCAAAAATTGATATGAGTACGAGATCAAAGGAAAATCATTTCCGGAAAAGTAATTCATGATTTAGGAAAAATTGGCACCTATTCAATTTATATTTTGAAAGTGTAAAACATATGCTTGAGATCTGATCTTTTATCTATTAGAGTTTTCAACATTTGTCTTCGACTGAAGTTGAGTTTCACGCACTTGTTATACGAAGTAAGTATTTGATAGAAGTGCAGTATTCCATTCAATTACTTTCGATGAGTAAATGTCATTTCTATAACCGTTGTTAGTACATAACTACATACTGGCTGGTATCTCAATCGCCACAAAAGAAATGATCAAGAAAGGAATTTCTGGCAAAAACATAACAATCTGCACTGACAGTAGACAAGCGTTTTTAGCCTTGAACAGACAACGTTTAACCACAGGGCTGGTACTAGAGTGCCAGCAAAATTTAGCCAAAGCCTCGGTAGATCATAACATTATCCTGAGGTGAGTTAAAGGGCACGACAGGAGAGAAGGTAATCACATTGCCGATTCTTTAGCCAAAGAAGCGGCTGGACTAAGAATTTTAGGACCCAGTGGCACCTACGGCCTGATGACTTCGACAATTGCGGAACTAGTCAAATGTTACAGCCATGCTCGATCCTTAAAGAGATGGGATGAAATGGAAGGATGTAGTCTTGCCAGGATCACCTTGGACCCTGGAAAGCTGGCGCCGAAGAAATATCTGGCGATGACCAGGAAATATCTACGTCTAACAGTAGGATTTCTGACTGGCCACTGTCAACTAAGGAAATACCTCCATAATATGGGGCTAGTGTGGACAGGATGTGTGCAGGATGCAGGATGTGTGAACAGGAAGATGAGACTGTCAGGCATGTCCTGTGCAAGTGCCCGGAGTTATCGTCAATAAGAGAGTATGGCCTACACCTGCCGTTATAAAGGAAACCTGTCCACCTTCCTGGAAAGGACAGGATGGACGATGATCTAGGAGGACAACACCTCGGGAGGATGTACAATGGGTCACATGTGGCCTAAGTGCTCTGGGCTTACACTCACCCTCCCTACTCTACAGAGATACAGATAACTACATACTGTTAAAAGCATAGGCACTTATGAGGCCTTGTATATTTAGATCATTTTCTCGACATCTGAACCGTATTCCAAAGTACAGTATTTTGTCCGATCCCACTAATTGATCGATACCGTAGGAAATTTGATACAGGAGATTATGTGTTATTGAATGAAAAGCTTTACGGCAAATTGGTTGTCAGGAAAAAAATGTCGCTAAAGAGACATACGATACTTCGACTTTATAAAATATTGAATAATGGCTTCAGCGGAATGTGAGAGGAGGTCGGGACCTTTGCAAAGCCATCATGCAGGGTGACTCAACAAAAACGAAACAGGACTTCGTTTTAACTTGTAGTTTGTGCTCGAATTGAAAATAATTTTTTCTATAATGAAAAAACAGTGAGAGAAAAATGTAATGAGCATCATTGAATCGGATACTATGCTACTTCTGCACGATTCTCAAAACATTCTACCCATATGTTGAAATTTCAACTATAATTTATGATCGTTAAGATACATCCTTTGCTCTAAAGAACAAAGTAAGAAGTGATGACTAATAAATGTCAATTTTGCGCTAAAACTTGAAAGTACAAATACTATCTGGTTTCATACATCTCTACCATTATACAAAAATCTGAGAAAAAAAAATAGGGTGATTGATATCAATGAAACTCTTGGTATGTCGATCATACACAAAAATAATTTTCAGATACAAATTGCCCTAAAAAATCCAATCGAAACAACTACTCTCAATTACATAAAGTTATAATTACACAGAAATCACTTTTTCTCATTCATTAATTGAATAGAACTGGCCGATACCTTATGAAAATCCATATTAAACAACTAATCAATACAGTATGATTTTCACTATAAGGGTTTTATAAAAACCGCGACACGTGTTTCGCTATAAAATAGCTTCTTCAAGCGTGAACGTTTGAAGCCTTTACGCTTCTCTATTGACTTTTTCTCATTTTTGTACAATGACGGGGAACAGAAATTCACAAAGCTTTTTTTTAAAAAAAAATTCAATTCAGCATGAACTTATTTGAACTACACATGAGCATTTTTATGGTCAGGTGTAGATTATGTATCCGAAAAACAGTATATCAATATAAAAACAGTTCTATATATATTTTATAAATACATACAACATACATGGTCATTTTCACTATTTACAGTCATTTGATGATCGTTCTAGAAGGTTAACTGATTCATCAATAGATTTAATACTTAAATGATGGAAAACTAACTGGAAATAGATCTACTGCAAAAACACTGGCAACACTGGCATCACTGAACATGGCACTCCTCTCGTGCGATTCCTTCTCCGTCTGCAGTAGATTGATTCGCAATCTTCCGTAGTATAGATGTTTAACGACTTCGTTGTAAAAGATTCAATCTTGCTGCTCGCGGCATTGTTAATATAACACTGTGATGACTATATCTGACTTTGTTTTTATTATGCCATAACAATAACTCATGCGTGCACAATCACAAACGTCATAAACTCAATTTTCTTTACGCGCACCATGACAACTGTCATAACATAACAAACCGAACGTCGACAATTTGTTCAATCTACATTATTTTCTCGATTTTTCATATGCTTCCATAGTTTTTGTGCCATTTCAGAGGAAGAAAACCCAACAGATATAATATCATGAAAACCGGTCATCCATTCTTATTTATAGAGTTTTATATGTATATTAGAAAATTATTTTCCTCAACTCTTCAAATGTTTTAATATTCGCAAAACAGTCATTTCTCACAACTGTCAATATTGGTTTGATAAACATTCTAGGAAAGTTCACAAATAAAAACTTCTGAAATGTATCTGTGGACTGTGATATTCGGAAAAATGGGCTTTTCTGCACACAGGATGCCGTTTCAAAGGCTTCCCAAATATCTTATTCAATGTGGGTTAGGACACTATATGCGAATTAATTATTCTCAATTACCACCAACTGTTTCGTTAGAGAAAATAAACATTATTGTTTGTGCGTCTGAGAACCCCAGAAATTTTACTGCGAAACAATTTCAATTATACCCTTTCGAGGAAAATTTCCGGGGGTAAAGTTAAACACAACTTTGGAATATCTTATACAGTAATGAGGAAAATAATATTTCGGTTGATGAGAGATTGACAAAAAATAGAACTAACATTCTGAATTTTGCTATGTAAAATTGAAAACACTTTTCTCAAACAAGAACAAAATAGGCTTCCGAAAAGTGTTTCGCTTGCCAAGTAGACATCATCAGGAGATGAATCAGCCTAAATTTTACAACTAAAGCCTATTTATATATCATTACTTCACATGATGAATGTCATCTAATGATGTTCATTGAAATAATTCATAGTAATGTATTAGTTTGTGATGCCACAATCCCTGATTTCGAGTACCTGTTATGTATCTTATATTCACCTCGTTTCTGCCACCACTGTCCTTTTCTTAGGCATGTTGAGCTACACTAGAATCCTCTGGTCTACAAAACCGAAAATATAAAATGTTTTATGAAATGCATTGGGTTGTAACGTTGATCATCCAATATCTATTCTATTTCAATGACATTATGAAAATTGAATTTTTTAAATTGAGAAATGCTTTTCTTTATCAGGAGTGTCTCATATAAGATGTGTTTGCGATGCAATATGTAATACTGAATATTTGAGGTATATATATAATATGAATTGAAGGGGTTATATTTTTAGGAGTGATTAATTTTTGGGAAAGAAAGTTTTTGGCTTTCTACTACTCCATCTTGATATAAAAAAAGGGGATGAGGGAATCTTCCAAAGAAAGGAAGGAAATAAGTAACTCTATACATGGATGTGTAGATCATGCAAAGAAGTAAATTTCAGACACAAACTGAAAGAAAGTCCTCCTGAAACAGCTACTTTCATATAAACATTGAATTACACGAAAGAAAATAATTCTTTCGAAACAAATACTTCTATATGAACACTGAATTATACAGAAGATACTTGTCTTTACTAAGTTTGTATTTCAAACATTCGTTGTGGAATGAATTCCACAATGCTACTAAGTACGGATAAAAACATACGTTTGAACTGGACACATTCAAACAGAATATTAATGAATGAAAACAATCAATGAATATAGGGATCCATGGCAGAAGTAAACCGTTGTAAAATGAAGTTGAATTATAAAATGAAGGTGATTTTAATCTAAATGGTTCCAGACTAAAATTAATACACAATATATATATCTACAATCGAGGAAGTAAGAATTTAAATTTATATTTGTCTATGTATCTCTGTTCGTGGTATATTTTTAACAGATAATTAGATTTTTGCCACTAATTTTTTGAGATTTGATTCACCTCTTAAATTTTCGGGAAGAAAACTGTAAAGATTTGAGTATCAATGGTATGACGATACTATGATTCCGACGTGTAGCATATTCATGGGGATGAGTTGTTAATTCTCCATTATTTTTATGCTGTACAACAGTAATATTTATAAAAAACAGCTGTCTCTGTATGAATACATTATAGATATGCTTTTTCATAAGAAAACGAAATATGTAATTGTTTTTTTTGTACATTTGAAATGCTGTCCCTATTTTCGGTTTGTGATACGACGGAAATGAAACATCCTGTTTACAACGGTCATCAGTATATTTTATAATTTATGAGTTGCGAAAGAAAGGTTCTGGTTTCCTACTTCTAAATCTCTATACAAAATAACGTGGTAATATTTCCAAGAAATAAAAAAAATGTAGGTACACAGCAAATGCAGGAATTACTTCTGTGAAGAATCCTGCACTGACACCTGTCGGATATAATCCAACGCCCTTCGTGATATTAGCCAGAGACGTTGTTGTTTTCTGATAGGTGTAATGTAATAATGAAAAATGTATACATGACTATTAATAACTAACATCATTAAGGCGATAAGCATTTATAGATAATTTACGAATCATTTATATGACCATCTCAATTCGAATGTAATTGCTTAGAAAAAGTCTTAGGAAAACCGTTATATGACCGATATTTGGCAAATATGAGTTCACTGGAAAGGCTGCATTTGAACAGCCTTGTTTGGAGAACAGTAAAAACTATTGATAGTACAGTTAGAAGTGAAGTAGTAATAATAATATACCAGAATAAATGAAATGGCCTTTTTTCGGAACTCTTCATTTTTCTATACCCTTCATCATGTAAACATATAAAAAGGTGATATACGTTAATTTTATATTGTATATCACAGAAGTTGTGCACGAATTCCCACACGAGAAAATACATTTTATGTCCCTCCTTATTTGGTCTCTATATTTATCGAAGACAGAGGAAATGATAAATTTCAACGATAAAGTCCGTCGTGTTTCATAAATATACTTCTTGCGAATCTTTTGACACTTTGCTGTGGAGTTTCATTTGGGATGGGAAATTCAACAATAATCATAAGTCAGCAGTTCCTGAGAATCGTAAAAAGTTACGACCACGCTATGCAGGAATTACATCAAATATATCTCGACTGCTGATTCGGCATCATAAAGCAGGTGAATAATATCGAAAATAAAGTCATCATCACGAATAGAAGTGAATATATTCGAAAAGTTATAGAAGTAAGAAAATGGTTGATACAGAAAATATGAAAACTTGATACTGGTAACTAATGAATCGGGTGCTTGGCTGAATGCTTTACCTCTTGGCTTGGCATCTCTTGGAACACTATTAGACGATGAATCCTTCAGAATAGCAGTAGGACTCAGGATGGGTTCATCTATTTGTGTGCCTTATACTTGTGTTTGCGGTAGCATAGTTGATGAGAAAGGTACACATGGTTACATATGTACCTTTCTCATCATATTCGTTGCAGAAGAAGTGCAGGACGTACATCTCGACATCACCAAGTGAACTACATATTGAAACGAGTTATGTTGTCAGCGGATGTTCCTGCAATTCTAGAATCCTTAGGTACCAGTTGAGATGATGGTAAACGACCAGATGGTATGTGTGTCATACCATGGAAATACGGTAAACCTGTGGTATGGGACTTCATTTGCGTTGACACGGTCGCGGCTTCCCATCTAGCCGAAAGTTCGAAGTCTGCTGGAACTGCAGCATTGTCTGGGGAGAAATTGAAAAGAAAAAAATACCAAAATCTTGGTAACAACTATCTGTTCCACCCAGTAACCGTTGAAACTTTGGTGTTTATGGCCCAGAGTCTCTGTTATTCGTTCATGAACTCGGAAGGAGAATAGACCAAGCAACGAAAGATCACCGTTCTACCTCTTTTTTGATAGAAATAATTAGTATTGCTATTCAACGTGGCAACGCTGCTTCGGTTCTTGGAAATGTTCCTCCTTCACATAATTTTTATGAGATCATGCATTGCCCTAACTTCAGTACGGAACTGAAATCTCTTCGAAACAAGCCGAGATATGTGGATATTCATCAGTCTCCTATCAAGGTTGATTCACAAGTGATTGATCCACCTTCTTCTTTTTCAGTGCGGTCAGGGGACTCAGGTCATTCTTGCCCCCCAAATATGAGTTGCAGTCCTCGTAGTTCTGATTCCCTTTTAGTGGAAGAGCTTCATGAAGCAAGAGCCGAATCCATCCCTCTACGAAACCCTTCTTCACTTGAAAGGATCGATTGCATCTTGAGAAATGGTTCTTATGGAGATTCTGTGGAACGTGTTCTTCCTTACGAATCAGTAGAGAGTTGTCCTGCAAATCTAGAGAAGAAAATTGCATTGGATAATTTAGGAAACACTTGCAACATGAATAGATACTAGATACTCGTTAGGACAAGAGGATTATTCCGAATTCTTGGGTTCTTGTTGAATACTCTTCATGAGCAAAACAATAGCAAAATCTATGCTCCTAACCGCTCTGGATTTAATGATTCTGTACAGTCCATCTCGTCT
The DNA here is from genome assembly GCF_025532065.1 of Leptinotarsa decemlineata. Lineage (NCBI taxonomy): Eukaryota > Metazoa > Arthropoda > Insecta > Coleoptera > Chrysomelidae > Leptinotarsa > Leptinotarsa decemlineata. The sequence continues at coordinate 5,293,570 of NW_027412578.1, forward strand.
TGTGTTTGTAAATCTTTTGCTGGAAATATTCTCACTTGTTTACTTTGTAGTAAATTTTCAAGAGGTAGCGAAAACTTATGTGAATTTCTGGAACTTCATCCAGCTTTTCCTAATATGACTAATGACCAGTCCATGCAAAGCTTATTATTAAATCATCTGAAAATGGAATTTTCAACAGGTGATGATCGACTGTATTGCCAAACATGCGTCAAACTAACTGACTGTTATAAGGAAATAAGTATATCTGAGGCACCAGTCAATCTAATAATAACACTGATGATCTTCAAATAAGACTCAACCTCTGACGGAAGCAAGAAACTTTTTGGATGGTTTGAAATAGATGAGCATTTCAATCTAGCAGACCACTATTATAATATGTTCTGGCGATGCATTCAATCTATTGGAGCCTCTGGAGACACCACACATTTTGTTTTATAAAAAAGAGGACATTAGTAGATCAAGATTTTCAGATGATGTAGTGCTGCAGGTTTTTTCAGGTTTTTCTGCAGCTGAAAAAACAAATTCGCCACTGGAATCAATGAAGTCGCCCCGGAGCGCCAATAAATTTTTATTGTTGTTTTTATTTTTATTTTTATCGTTGTTTTAATAAAATCAATTTCATCAACCTAAAAATAAAAAAAAATTATTATTCATAAGAATATTTTGCTTGTGACAAAAGACCTGTTAAACTGACTCTACTTTAATTTCTTTGTTCTATTTTAGATGTCTGTCAATTATTACTTCAGAGTATTTGCTACTTTATGCCTTTTGCCCCTAAAAGTCAGCCACTGCAAAGTATTCAGTTGTATTACATTTCGCATATCTCACTTCGGATGGATCACTGCTATGGAATATAACACTGAAATTTCTTTATCACGTTTTTTCTGGCTCGCTATTCTATAATGAAAGAATTCAAGTGTTTTCGAAGACCAAAGGTTCTAAGTCATAATTCGCATGATATGCATTTATATCCAAGTTCGGTCATCACAATATATCGATATTTCAATACTTCACAGTAATTTTCATCTGGAAAAATTAATGAAGCCACCTTGGTCCGCAGAACAAGCTTCGGCTGGCTTAAGTTATTTGATTCATGTTAGTTATCAAAAAATATTATCAAGCCTAAATTGGACATGGTATATTTTAAAAGTGATTAATTTTCGGGAAAGAAAGTTTTTGGTGCTGAAGAGGCAATAAGGCAGGTGACTTATTCCGAAACATCGAATGTCTACCAGTGAGGATGACAGCGTTCCATGTAAAGAAAATATTGACCTATTTCATTTGCTATATTGTGTAACAATCCTCAAGTCAAGCCAAAATATGCTTTATTGTCTGAAGATTCATATCTTATTGACAAAGCTTGGTTAAAACAATTAAATAAAAAACAAACAAACAAAATTTTACATATTAGCTATCGCTACTTGGTCATATAAAACTATAAAATGATATACAATTTCAAGTAGATACTGATAATATGTAAATATAACAAAAAAAGGAAATAAAAAGGTAACAGAAACAGTTTGTATTTTATAAGCACAATACAACACTTCAGGAAAATAGGCAGTAAATGTATTTTAAAAATTTCCAATATTGATTACATGAACTGTATTGAAAGTCAGACACAAGTCTATCAATCAATCAATTAACCAAGAAATCCTAATTGACAAAGCTAGTGAAACTTTATGAAGTCAACATTGTTGAAGTTTTTTAAAAAAATATTAAAATTATGATGTACAGTGAACAATCATTATAAGTTTGAAAAATGAATATATACGAAAACACACAAATAAAACAATATATAAATCATTACAGATAATATAGAAATAAATCATTACAGATATGTAAGCATCTGAAATACTAAGAGTTGAAATACATCATCGTAATATTCCTTTAAGTCATAGTAGTCTTTTTGCAGAAGTACTCCTTTAACCAATTTTCTGAATGTTTTTAAATTTGCTATTGCCCTATAGCACATTGGAAGGTGGTTATATATCTTCTTGCTCTCATATATCAAAGAAAATTTTGTAATTGCTGATTTTAGGATTGGCAAGGGCAAATTCCGACTTCCTCTCGCGTGGTAACTAACGTCTGTCATTAGTTACTGCTGAGTTGGAGTATTTTTTGTGAATTAAGTAAACGGTTTATAAAAAGAATAAACAAGGTACATTAAAAGTTTTCTGACTGATGAAAAGTGGTTTGCAGTGGTCTTGTGATTTTGCTCTAGATATGTATCTGACAGCCCGTTTTTGTAGAACGAATACTGAATTTAGTATTTTTGGGGCTACAAAAGCCCCAAAAGGGCAATTTCATATCTCAAGTGCGACTCTACCAAGGAAAAATACACAGTTCTGGCTGAGGATTGATTGAGTTCGTTAAAAACAACTCGAACTGCATAGCAGCCAGATGCTATTTTTTGTATAACTTTGTTATATGCTCATCATATTTTAATTTGTCATCTACAAATACCCCTAAAAATTTGGTGTGAGTTTGGTTAACTATAGCGTGATTTTCTATAAGTAAGTCGTCAAAATTGAGTTTGAAGTTAACTATGTTTATTTTATTTGTGTTGAAACATAAGGAGATTCAATCGCACCATTGCTTAACCCTATAGAGATCCAGGGTTATGATGTCTCTGAGATTATCTTCATCTGTTCCACGCCAAAGGTTCGTGGTGTCATCCGCAAAAAGTGTGAACTTTCCTTTAGTGTCAATAATTACCAGATCATTCAGATAAAGCCGAAAAAAGATAGGACCCAGAACCAAACCTTGTGGTACACCTGATGAATTATTCTCAATATGCGATGTATTTCCTTGGAGTTTTACTAACTGCTTCCTGCCTGTTAGATCACTGTAAAGCCAGTTATATGAAAATCCTCTACAGCCATAGCACTGAAGTTTAAATAACAGTGTTTCATGCTTCACGCAGTCGAACGCTTTTGAGAAATCACAGAATGCTGATGATATCTGATTTAATTCCATAACGAATGTTTAGGAAATAAACTGAATAGAGAAAAGTGTTTTTTGTATGATTCACTGTTTTTTCTTTCGTATAATTTCATTGTTTATATGAAATTAGCTGTTTCTAAAACGCTTTTTCCTTCCAGTTTGAACTACAAACCTTTGTGAAGAGTTCAGTTTGAAGTTAGTTATTTCCTTCCTTCCTTTGAAAAATTACTACATTTTTTGTAGGGAAATAGAGAAGTAGAAAGCCAGAATATCATCAAGCTAGAATATTCTAAATGAATGTTCATTAAATGGTGACATTGAGATCAGAAATGAAATTAGATTACATACACTGAGGGTAAAGAAACCGGTGTAACTATAATTTTACTAATATTTGGAGCTTCATAACTCTCAACGTAGCAATCCGATTACATCAAACTTTATTCGTTTTTAGAATGATTTGTTGATATTGAGACACATTGTTGAAATAGATGAATGGGAAAAATAAAAATTCAGCTTACTTTTTGAACAGACCCCGTATATTGTTGTCGCGGCAAATTTAATTCAATTGACACTTACGAAATTTTCCGCTCATAGAATCTCCCGAGTTCTTAACTTTGTGCCCGAGACAGTGCAGTGATTCCACGTCAAAAACCCCGTTATGGAGTTCTGCCAAAGACTCCAAGCGACTCCCATCCAGAACACACTTGTTGGAGAGTGAATTGACTTCGGAACATTTATAGAACTACAATGCCACAAAATCGGTAATTACCTTCAACGGACCCGGCATTCGATGCGATATAGGCAATACAAATATTTGCCAGGAAATGGAACGGGACAGAAAGATGGATGATGTGCGGGTAGAGGACAGGAAGGGGCGAAAGAAGGAAATGCAATCGGATTAGGTTCTAGCATCATGCAAGAACGTAAAGTGCATTGCGCTTTTGATTGCAACATCCTTTGGGGGCATTATTTTTTGAACTGAATATAAAGGAGGCGAATCCATTTGTTACTTTGAGAATATTGCATTGGTTTGAAATCAGGGCATTGTTCGAATGGTATTTGTTCCATAGTTGCAAGATATTTGAAATCTATGAAAAGATACATGACTGAAGTACAAGAGATATGGATTCCCAGATCTTTGTATTGTGATAGTCAAAACAACTTCACTGATAGTCATGAAGTTACCCGAAAGCTTTTTCTTGAGGACAAAACAAAAGCACTTCAGTAAAATCCTTAAGGCGCTCAAAGTTGCACGTGATATTCCCGTCTCCAGTCAGGCAGATGGGTCATTTCTGGATGGAATTCAGCAACTTCAGGGTATGTTTAGAGGCAGAACTCCATACATGAGAACAATAAGTCAAAGAAGGTCTGATATGAGCTTCATAAAGCATCAAAAATTGCAGGGATGTGTAGTTTTCTGGTTTGGAACAGTGTTCCAAGCTTTTGAAAAGCAGCCTTTGCAATTCCAGCGACATAATTGTTCCAAGACATATTGGTGTCCATTTCAACCCTCAACAAACTTATCGAAGCAGAAAGTCTGACCTGACATTATTATATCCGGTTCGGAGACATTTATCTTCTTGGAGAAAACCGATGCCTGCGTTTTTGTGGCATTGAATGGAACCTGGCTACTTTCACTTCAATTCGAAATCACTTCTAGATCCTTAATAACGTATGCAACCTCCTGCTGCCGGTGAAGATGTGCCTCCGTAGCCGATGTCCTGGAATCCACATGAAATGACGAGACAAGTGTGCTGTCGTCAGTAAAACAATAAATGGATTCTTGTTTTTTTTCCAATAAGTCGTTGATATTCAATAAAAAGAGGGTTAGAGACAATATGGATCCCTGGGGAACACCAGCGTTGGTGGTGAAAGTATTCGAGAGATATCCATCGACAGCCACTTGCAGGAAACGTTCCTCCAGGAAGCTGAAGAGCCATACACAAAAATGATCTGACAAGCCATAGCATAGCCTACCCAGGACGCAATTCAGGTCTTAACTGGAGACATATACAATGCATTAGATAAAGGTATTCCATCAATCTAACGGAGGCTTTTGATACCGTTGACCATTCCATTCTTCCACGAAAACTTGAGGACATAGTTATAAGAGGTTCATCATAAGAATTTTCAAAGAATTGTCTAACAGACTGAGGGCAAATATTGGAATTCAAAGGGAAAATGAGTCGGAAAAAATTCATTACATGTGGAGTACCCCAAGGAACGGTACTGGGACCAATATTATTCAGAATATACGTCAACGACGTACTATGTGTGGAAAAAAGTGGAAAAATCACAAGCTTTGCTGATGATACTAACCTTTTTTATACAGATAACAACTGGTATGACCTGAAAAATAAAATTCAAACAGACCTCAATAAATTGAAAATGTAGTTCGGCTATAACCTCTTATCAAACACACTACCTACCATTCAACTGTCAAGATGCATTTCTTCCTACGTTTGATATTACTTTAACAAAATGTACAATAAAACCAAAAGAAAAAATTAAATATTCAGGAATCATCATAGATTCACATCTTTGGTGGGATCAACATATTAGCTATTTATTGAAAAAATTGCGATGCATTGACTTCAAAATGTAATATCCAATTCTTACCTTACTCAATTCATTCGAAATAAGCTTCATTTGAATCAGTGCATGTTTGCCAACGTAACACAAGTCGATTGATTTCGTCAGAAAATTGAGTACTCGGGATTCGATGAAGTAGACGAAGGCTGCTTCCGCTTGTCCTGATTGGCGAATTGCTTGAAAAGATAGTAGTCGCTTGGCGAGAGGTTTAGGAAGTATGGTGGGCGAGGCAGATTTTCGACGCTCAATTGGTTTGATTTTCAGACGGTAATTTGTGAAACGTGCAAACAGGCGATGTCGTCGGACTTCTCCTATTGACAGGTGCCGACTGCTTCCGACGCCATTCTCGGTACATTTCGTCGATTTCCTCACAATAGGACTCTGCTGTGATGAATTTGCCCGGTGGCAGAACGTTATAGTGAATTCCACTAGCCGCTGTCAACCATACAGTAACCATGGTCATTTTGTGATGGGTTTTCGCCTTTGGAAAGTGCCTTGATGACTCGTCGGTGTCCGAGTGCTGTTCTGAACGTCTCATTTTGTCGTAGAGGATCCACTTTTAATATTTTCGAGCTTTTCAAGCTTTTCGACCAAGCATGGGAGGTGACGCCCAGTTCTTTCGCTATCCCACGCATCGTTTGTGATGGGTCAGTCTCCATTAGGACCCTCAAATCGTCGTCCTGGAATACTGTACGTCGATTACTTTGAGGCTCATCTTTGAGGATAAAATTTCCGGAACGAAATTTCGCAAACCCACGTCGAATAGTGCTCTCATTAACACTGTCCTTGCCAAATGCTTCGTTGATTTTTCTGTCTGTTTCTGCAACGCTTTGGTTCAATTTGAATTCGTAAAGGAAAATTGACTGAACATCATATAGTAATGAGCTGAAAAGGGCCAAAAATTGAAAATTGGAAAAAATGTATATCGTACAAAAGTCTCTATCGATCTGTATATACCACAACACAGCAGAATAAATATTTATTGAAATATGGAAGTACCAAAACACATTTCATTAAAATGGACAAAACTTTTGAAACCACCTAATATTTCTTGCGGTATCCAATTTTGATAATGGTGACTCCTCATCTTGTACGCTGTGTATAACATTTTTTTTGTTGAATTTACTTAGTTTCCTAAGTATGAATTGCCACTTCATGAACCATTCATGACAACATACCTAAACAAGTTTCTCTTGGTAACGACTACTGCTATGGGTCATTTTGTACAGTCCTCGAACTGAATTCTCATTTGGCTTTTATTGCTTGTTTGCAATTTCTCAGAATTCTGCACAGCACAGTAGTATGACAGCCTTCGTGAAAGTTGTGAATGATGTGCACAGATCTATTGATAATAACAAACTCTGTATTCTGATGGTCGCATACCCCATGAACTCCTATTTGCTATTTTGAGCTACCTAGAGTTTTCAACACATGCTGTAGCACTACTAAAAAGTCACCTTTGCAATCGTTGTCAAAGACTTTTGTGTAATTACGAAGAATCTGATGTGATACAAATTAAAAACGGTGGTTCTCAAGGTTCAATACTGGGTCCTCTCTTGTTCGTTTTGTTCACATTTTAATTCCATAGGTCACTCCAATTTGCAACCATGCATTGTTATGCCGACGATACTCAGCTGTACATGGCATTCGACGATAATTCAAATAACGAGGCCCTATGGCAAAATAATACCGATCTCGATATGTTATTATGCTTGTTAACTAAATATTGCCTATCTGCTAATGCATCTAAATCTAATGTTATGCTCTTTGGTAGAACAGTGGCGAGAAATCGTTCTGGCCTTATAAATATTGTAATAGATAAAACAGAACTTCCCTTGAAAGGAGTTATATAAAACTTGGGCCTATATCTTGTCAAAAGTCTTCGTTATGAAACACACATTTCGCAAATTCTGAAACGGGGTTATGCAAATTTGAAAATGATATATTCCAATAGAGCATTTCTGGATGAAAAAAGTAAAATTATACTCTGCGATGTTTTAGTTCTTTCACATGCCAACTACGCAGACGTGGTGTATGGTCCGAGAATTTTGAAGAGTGACAGAATCCAAAAGCTCCAGAATGCATGCATTAGGCTCCTTACGGGTACGAGGAAATGAGAACACATTTCCTATCTGTTCGAGGATGTGGGTTGGTTGCATATGGAATCCACACGAACATTTCATTCTGTAACATTTTTTCAGTAACTCCTTAAAACAAAAAAACCTCTTATCTTTTCGAAAAAATATATTTTGGAACTGACGTACACCATCTCTACTTTACATTCAAAACGCATTTAACAAACGAAAACATGAAACTTTTCTGTATCGCGTGATGCAATATTGTCTACTCATATAATCGGATACCCATTGTATATAAACCTTTGCCATTAGGAAGCTTCATATGAAAGATAAAAAAATATCTTCTCACAATGAATAGATCCAACTAATCGAATTATGTCGAAATCAATTAACCTTTCTCCAAGCTTGAAAAAAATATACATTTTGTATTTCAATTTCGCTGTATATACTGTTGTACTGTTCTTGATAGCATCTTTTGTTGTTACGGTTGGATGAATGAGTAATCTCTGCGATGATTTATCATAGGCAGATATTGAATCCTGCCATTTGATTGGTTGTAATTGTGTGGAACCATCAATGAAATCTATTATTATTAATATTGATTTTTTTAAGGGCAGAACACAAGCACTACAGGGAAAACTTTAAGGCGCCTAATTGCGAGAGAAAATAATTTGTAATATTCTGAGATTTCGAAAATAATATTTTTATATACCCCATTAGTTCTTCTCTTCGAATCAACAACTGTTGAATTCCTCTTGAGTTCAATTTTGACCGTGTCTAAGGGCCATTTTGAAAAATGAGACGTTCTAACATCTTCATAACATAAAACATAAATTAGTAGTGGATTCATTATAAACTAAAACCAAGATAATCGCACCATCCCGTACCAGTTTTTTAAATCATGCTCGATATATATATATATATATATATATATATATATATATATATATATATATATATGCAACACTTAGCATAACGCTTAATTTATCTTCACTGTTCGAATTCTTTGTTTAACCGCTCGATTCGCTTTCTGAATATCGACTTCCTTTCTGGACGGGAAGCAGCGCTTTAATATCAGTAACGATCGTTCTAGATTTATCTAGTGGTCTCTGTACTCGCCTAGTATTTTCTTGGCGAGTCAGACTGCTTCTTTCATGGTGATGTCATGTTTATTCGCTGGCTGAGATATCGATCAGGGCCGGCTTCAGATTCGTTACAGTATATCGAATTTCAAATCTTTTTAGAATCCTCTCAGAGTAGATTTATTTCAGTCGTTTATTACGTATGACGTCTATTCAATTCCCTCATTCAAACTGAATTGATATTGCTTCAATGAATGATCTGTTAGACAAGATAGTCAACATGTATGAGATCGATTTGTTACATATCCTATCTCTAATATTTTCGTTTGATTTTGTAATTAACCTGACCGTTGAACATCACATGATGGTGTTATTTCCCAAACACGAACGATTTATGGAAAACCATGATTAGTTCATTGGAAAAATTATATTCTACTCCTTCGTATCAACGCCCTCATTTCGTTTTTCTTTGTAAACCCGACGTCTTCCACTTTCTATAGAAAACTTCGAACGGGAGTTGGTATCTCGATGGAATCTCGTGATTGTATCTTTTATATCCTCCAACGTTTTCAATTAATTATATCCCTTCATCGCAGCCTCTGAAGTTTTTCCGACGCGAGTCCTTTGTGTTCAATATGTTTTTCATCAGGCTGACCACTTCTTGGTCCTTAATCTTGTATGATGATAAATTTACTACTATTATAAAAAACATCAATGCCATACTTGCTATCACTTCATTAATTGATAGTGTTGCCGGTCCACATATTTATAATCGATTTAATGAAAAGTTTAAACGTAGATGAATCAATGAAAAATCTGACCAACTATCAAGAAACATCTAAATTATACAGAACTTCTCAAAGGTGTAACTTTCAATACCAAATTGACATTTTTAACTTAAATACTATATCTTTCATATGTCCACTCACTGAAAATGGCTGGTTTGAGTGCAAGATACTTCACCTTTTCTGATGATACCGCACTAGTATATGAAACATTAGAACAAACAGTGAATAATGACCTAATCAAATACTATCAATAGCTACTGATAAATAAGCTAGCATTGATTGTTGAGAAAACTGTATATATGGTGCTAAAACACGAAAACAAACCAGATCGGATAATACAATTATATATAAACCATAACTTACTGAAAGAACTCGAAGTTTACAAATACTAAGGACTGTTGATCGATAATAAACTCCAGTGGACACAGCATATCAACAAAGTGAAAACAAAAATTGTTTCAATGACAGGATCATTGAAACGCTGTGCAAAATATATAAACCACAATGTCAAAAAAACAATATATTACAGCTTTCACAAACATTGTTTATGAAACAACGGGATTCCTGAAAATAGAATAAATCATTAAACTTGAACAAGTTATATTTATACATGGAATCTTGAATGAATACATTTTATGTAATACCACCATGGAAACAGTAGGAGATACATATAATCATAATACAGCAAATGCTGTAAGACTGAAACAAGTATACATGAGAACAAAGAAAAATCAGTATACGCCCGACTTCCTGAAACTTGAGATTTTGGAACCTTTGGTGTAGTAATGAATATTACTACCAAACCGTTAAATTTTACACCTCTACACTTGGTGATTGAAACACGTGTCGAAGTGAAAAACTCAGCATTGCCTAAAATTGATAAGATTAGTGTGTAACATTGCATTTTTGGAGGGATCAGATAGTGGCTTTTTGGACAACGACAAAAATCGTCTCTCTCCAAACAGACAATGATTCATTATTACTAAACTATTGTTGCTAAATTTCTAGGTGAAGTGATCGATGTATTTTTTCATCATCAATGATTTCGAGCAGCAATTGAATTATTAATGATGAAATGATTATACATTTGATTACTTTTCAGAAAAAATAATCTACTAATAACGCAACTTTGACAGAACGCGCAGCTAAAACGATATTCTGGTCTTTGGTAAATAACCCAAATGATATAAAAGTGATTGCAAACCCTTATTGTAATTGATAGGTCAAACGTTGAGTGGGACCATGCGTTTCATTACCATTCCATTTTCCTTTGAGATAGCCTTCCAACCCATTACTATAAAACCCAAATGAAACAAAGTAATGTTCCGAATCGCACCCCATTACCTAATCCAGGAATTAAATGAACCCGACTCCGATAGGAAACTCACAGTTCGTATAAAGCAAGAATTAAAAACTCCCTTGACTCTCTGATTTCCTGAACTGCCTATCCGAATTCTTCCACCCATGACGGTTTACCCTTATTCGATCCCCAGACATCTTTTGGGGCTCGTCAGGTCAACGAGAGTCGTTCGGATTGACCAAACAAAATACAGTGTAAACTTCGAATCAATCTTCTATAACTTGACGTGTACTTCATCAATTTGATCCTCTGGTCTACCCGTTATTTTAGTAAATTGCTTCGTTTACTGCGGACCATATGATACCGGCATCGGAATTGAGACACGACCTGCTTCAACTGAAGCGTTGTGAAAGTCGTTCAGAGACTTCAGGAGGTGATTAATTGATTTGGTTTTGGAGGTAAAATGTGTTACGATGTCCAAACTAACGTTGCTTTTGTCGTTTTCTTTCCTTTAAATACAGCTGTGAATCAAATGTCTATACTTCGAGAGAGACGAAATCATGAAATCATGAAATCATGAATATGCTGACCCATTACTTGATGAAAAATAATAACAGTACCTATCCATTATCTATACCTACCTATAAATGCAAAAATCACGAAACTAACATTCATCTCTATTTCTCCGTACTGACACGTCTTAGGAAGCTAAAATTTGGTATATAGATGATTCTTAGGTTTTAGATGCGCACTAAGAAAAAATTTGCATTTATGAAAACAACCTTTTAATCACTGTTTCCCCGTAACGCTATATTTCTGGAATCGGAACTTTTGTATGTGGGTTCCTTTCATGTTGTAGATGTGCAATAAGAAAGGAATTTTTAACATTCCAACTGAGGCGCCTCCCCTTGGGAGGCGGGAGGTGAATTTTGTATGTAGGTATGTTTCATATTGTAGATGTGCAATAAGAAAGGCTTTTCGAGTATTCCAACTGGGGCGCCAGCAGCGGGGAAAAAAAGGCGCGTCCATAAAACAAAATTACCTTTTCATCACTATTTCTCCATGTCCTTAAATTTCCAGTAGGTTAATTTACATTTAGTATCAGCATTGCACCCGTGCGGAGCTGGGGCGAATCGTAAGTAATAATTACACAATTCTCGAACTATGAATTTCATTCACTACGCGTTTTACTACAGGGTAGTTTCATCAGTTGAACAGGTATATTCTAAGAAGTCTGTTTGAAAAAAATATTTTTACCGTTAACCAGCTTTTACCCTTCTACCTACGATAACTCTCAAAAGCCTTGTGTGGGCTAAGGTTTAATGAGGTCTCACCTTTTAACGTGAGATTCCAGTAGGTAGTTGAAGAACCTAATTAGATGAATGATTGATTCTGGTACTGTTCTCAGTGTATGTTATGTCTTTTTAATAGTGGCTTAAAATAGGACAATGTTTGCAGAACGTATATCTGATCTGACTAGATATGTCTGACAAAACTAACCACTATCTGTGAATTTTCATTCAGAAAGATCAATTATGCATCTAATATATAAAAATGGATGTTTGTTGTTTTTTATAGAGAAGGTTTTTGGCTATCAATTTTTTTGTAACTCGCCACAAGATGGCGCTGTAGAACAATTTTTTGAAAGCATTGTTCTATAACGATGCGCACGCCTAAGTTCGTTGATTCTGATTCTGTCAAAACATTGGAACAGCAGCGATACAGAAACATAGTACTAGTTACTGATAAAATTGAAACCTTGTAGTATTCTGTGAGATTGATGACTTGTTTATTTTGTGGAAATTCATGATTAATGAAATTAATAACAACACTTTTATCCAATATCCACTAGTTATTTTATTTTTACGATCGGTTTCAGGTTTTACCCCATTGTCAAGTATAAAACTAACATGTGAAATCTGAAAACTTGGTTAAATCGGAAGTTTTTAGGTAAGCTAGAAGGAGAGGTAGTTGAATGAACAAGGATGCCAAGTATAAAATTCAACACTGAAGATTATAGGGGTTGTTGAACTTATAAATTCAAGAGTGGAGACCTACATAAATCCAGTTGTTCTTTTGGAGGTATATATTTTGGGTTTTAAATTGATTTATTAATTTCCATGGCTTCCAACAAATTCAGTTTCTCCCCTTTATTACATACGTCTAGGATTTTGAGATTATCTTTATTAATCTTGTGTTTTGATTGTAGATTTTTTGTCCAAACAGATGTGTTCACGGAATCTAACGTCAAAATTTTTACCGGTTCGGCCTGTATTCACTGCAGAACAGTCGCCACACTCTGTTTTATATATACCTAACTTTTTCATTATATCTTGTTTGGGTTTTGCATTGAACAGAGTTCTGCCTAAATTATTATTACTCAAAGCTGTTGTTATTTTGTATTTAGTTGAATTTAATATCTTCTGAAAGTTTACCTGTGTAATTGATTATAATACATGTAAATATAATAGCATTAGTTACTCAGGTGAACTTGCAGAAGATATTCAAAATACTTCTTTAAATACAAAATAACAACAGCTTCCATAAGTGATAATAATTCAGGCAGAATTATGTTCAATTCAAAAAATATATACAATATAGTGTGGGGATTGCTCTGCAGAATATACAGGCCAAACCGGTAGAAATTTTCACGTAAGGTTCTGTGAACACGTCTGTTTGGACAGAAAATCTACAAGGTAAGTAAAGATTACCTCAGAATCCTACACACATGTAATAATGGAAAAAAAGGAATTTGTTGGAAGCCATGGAAATTAAAAACCAAAAATATATACCCCTAAACGAGCAACTCGATTTATGTAGGTCTCCTCTCTTGAATTTATAAGTTTAACAACTCCTATAAACTTCAGTGTTGAATTTTAAAGTCGGCACCCTTGTTCATTCAACTACCTCTTCTTCTGGCTCACATGAAAACACAAAAGTGTTTTTATTCATTTCATTAAAGTGAAAACTTGTAATATTCCTAAGCACATACTTTTAGTTTCAACCATCCAAATAAAATGAATTTTTTTCGGTCTGAATGAGGCACATGCAACAGAATTGAAATCGAGTTTGGTTGATACGGCGATGAAGAACTCATATTACATCCACCTCAGTTTTGACATGTTTTGAAGCAGAACTAGAGCAGTCTTCATCAGCGTTTCAGTGCACTGAAAAAAAAAATGTAATCTATTTTTCATCCGAAATGGCAAGACATTTGCCAATCAATCTTCAAAAGTGAAAAGCTACTAATCGTTATTGCATTTTCATCATAAAATGTATTTCGTTTGCTACACGTAGCATGTCTGCTACTACTTTTAGTAGGTAGCTAACACACAGATGTCGCTACTAGTATCAAATCCATATGATTTTCAGAACGGACACTCAACAATTGAAACAAAATATCAACATATAACAACTTATCCAGATTTCCGTGATAGTACTTCAATATTATCAAATAACTGAGTTCTCAGCTGTTTTGCAGAGCAAGGAGCCCGAGAAGTGGGGATCACGTGATGTTTGTACGCGCAAAGAAGTTGCGCAGAAACTTAATCATGACTGAGAAAATAATTTTTTTTACTAACAAGCCGATTATTATTAAAAATACAAGATACGTAAAAATCATAAAAAATAGAGCATATTTAGTACTTTCATGAATATATTCGTGATTTAGGCACTCGAAAACATAAAAATTTGCAAAAATAACCAGAGCTGTGTTATGTTATTATGTAATACGTAGATTTTATTTCCATTCAACTTTTACAATATTTTATATTAATATTTTAATTTATATTCGTTTAACTTCTACTTTTTCACTAATCCTATTTACCTCCCAAGTTATTTCTTCACACATAACATCAATATCTGCAATTAGTTTATATATAGAGAAAATTCTCTACATTATCATCACGCACAAGCTGTATCCAATTCAGCGTCAGTGATTAAGCTGTTTATTCATTCATATGTATATGTATACTATATCTGAGAAATACGTATAAATTCTATTTGTATTTGGTGAATGAACATTACATTACATTACATTACAATGAACCTAGCATTGACTCATGGAAGTTGAATATTAACCAATTGCCATGGGTAGAACTTTCGAAGCATGAACAAAACTTCATTACTTGGCAACGATTATCATTCACATCGAAATGAAACAATTCTCGTGATGGAAAATATCTTTGAAGAAGCCATAGAATTCATGACATACGTTGTTACATGTTTCAAATGCGACTTTAGAATAACAGTGGCCTAAAAGAACAATTATAAATATATTTTAAAATGACAAGTTCGAAATGAAACTAACCTCCGTCTTATAAGCGTTGATCCAGACGCTTTCGAGTTTCGATTGATCTGTCACATACACACAAACCATTCCCACCACGAGCCAACCCTCATCAGCCAACCAATTCATTATCACAAATTTTGTTGCTGACATTAAAAGGAATAGGTTTTTGATGAGTTGATTCAGTTTCGTGCTAATTAACGTTCCTGAAAGATGAGGATGCTCAATGAGCCTTTTTCATGAGACTAGTACAGCAAACGTATCACGAGAGGCAGCACTATTAGTAGGGACAAACAATAAACTATTCATATGTAAAACAGTGTTATTTACGTAATATTAATGTATTATTCAAGAATATAAATCTGATATAAAAAATTATTTTGTCCTAGTATAATGCCAACAAACATTGCTGTTTTGCAAATTGTTCGTCGGATAATCGATATCCGGAAGAAAACGTGTTTTTTATACTATTTATAAAACCTCATAATGATGAGGTTAGATGTAAGAAATGGATACATGCTTCGAGGAGAATGAATTTAACAGTGCAAAAAATAAATAAATATTCATATGTATGCTCTAAACATGAAATGAATAGTAAATTTTTTATAGTTAATTACCATTGATTAGAATGAGATATAACCTCAATCGTTCATTAAATTATATTCATTATCAGTTACTTTTAAATTACGGCATGCAAGCCAACGTTATAATGTTACAACATTGTTATCCTTTACTGTTACAAATTTTAGTTTTGCTCCAGAAATATTTTCTTCTGTTGAAAACATTCTTTTTTAATTGTTCTTTACCATATGTTTAGATGAGGATTAGGCAGTGTTTGTCCCTACCGAACTACAAGTGCTGCAAGTGAGTGATTTTTCGTACTTCAGGAAAAACGTTCATTGCAGGAAGGGTGTGTACATAAAAGCATCAAATGGAAAAATGGTAGATATTTGAACACAAAGATCATGTTTTTTACTCAGTTTGATATGATAACTATAAGATTTAGGGGTTGAAAATGGCTTTGAGTTAAAAATAATTTTCCTAGAGCCCTTATCAGAGAAATAATTAAAGAAAGAATTTTCTCCTCCCAAAATACAGGGGTGAAACCTAAATATCACAAAATTCCATTTGTAGAAAATGTATCTGATGAACTCGGAATGCTATAAATTGAAGTGACCCTCTCAAATGAAAATGCAGTTGGAAAGCATGTTTTCTCGAAACAAAAAACAAAAACACCACAAGAAATACAGTCCAATATAGTGTAAAAACTGAACTGTGAAAGCTGTCACAAATGCTATGTTGCTCAAACCGGAAGGTGTCTTAAAACACGAGTTTCAGAACACAGGAGAGACTCTAAGAAACTGAATATAAAAAACCCCCACAGCTCTCTTCGAACATGAAGAAGAATATAGAAACATTTTTTATTTTGCTAATCCAACTATTCTAGATGTTCAACCATATTTATCCAAAATACTTTTGAGCGAAATGCTCAAATGCGAAAGTGTTAACACTAGAAGAGATGTCGATGGTCTCAATAGTGCATATTTCAATTTGATAAGTAAAATACCGGAGAAATTTACACCTTTTTCATTCTTTTTCTTTCTACCATTGATTAAAAAACAGACACCACCTTATCAGAATCACAGATAAAACCATTCGTTTGTTTTATGTCGTTTTGTGTTGGTGTTGTCTAGGAAATTTTGGTTGTTTGCGATGTTTTTATTTTTTTTATATGTATCTTATATGTCTGATGGTTTCTAAAATAGTAATATTATCAACATGAAAAAACTACTTTCCGGTGAGTAATTTATTAAGAACTCAATATTTCTTGTGAAATTGAATCGATAATAATCGTAAAAGTTTTGTGAAAGGTATCATTCGTTCTGTTAGCTTCGTTCACGCATTCTTCCTTCAAAAAACGGGCAATATTATTGGTGGATTCACTCAAATACGACAATGTCCTATAACTGATGTTATCGCACCTTGAATTGGTAGACCTGGTACATGGTTTGCTTTTGTAATATTTGGATATTTCCAAATATAAACAGCATCAATGTATAGAGTACAAAATGATCTGTCCATCATTATACACCACGACATAGTAGAATAAAAACTTATTGATTATGGGGCTACAAAAACAGATGACATTCAAACGGACATCAGTTTTGAAACAACCCAATGAGAATTTTTCTCTCCGAATGATTCACAAAACTACCTCCTGTACATGACATTCAGGAACACTCTGCGATATTTTTGGAACACGTTTAAATTCGAAGATTATTATTATCATCAATGGGCCCATATCTCTTGAAGACAACAAGCAATTGATATTCTGATTCGCTCTTCAGAATCGTTCTCTAAATATGACAATTCACTTCACATAACGGACCTCAGGCGATGAAACTAGACTACTGCCTCATTGTTGCTCATTACGCCAAATTATAATATACGTATTGAACTCGTGGCAAATGAAAGGCATCATTATGGAAGAATTCTTGGTTGTGATGTATAAAACTCCCACCAGTCTCGTTAAAATGGATATACGAAAAGACCAATTAGCTTTGACTCGACCGAAATTCACAAGAAATAGGGTCAAGGTTCTTTTTTCATGGCACTGTGGAAATCATTCTATATTGATTGAATGGCAAAATTCAATAAATAACAGTCGCATCACAAATATCGGAAACATACTCTGGGTGTTTTTCAATAACAGCTAACGTGTATCTTTGAAGAAATTGCAATTATGTCGAACTATTGCGAACATTTGATCTTGTATCTCTTGAAAAAAGAGAACAAGCATCTGTATTTTTTTTCATAATTTGTTAAATGGTAGAATTGATTCTTCGGAATTACTTTCTGCAATAGATTTTCTTGTACCAAGATCAACATCCAGAAATAATACCATGTTTTTGAATGGCATCACATGTAGGGGGTTGCCATTCAAGACTATAAAGTTGGGGTGGCTGGGGGCTAATAGTTGAGTGAAAACAAGTTGTTTTCAGAGATTTCTTATATTTTATTTGATTGTTCAGATATAGGCATTTGTAAGTTTTCAAATTGTCACACTTTATGTATATGTATATGCATGTGTATAATATTATTATTATACTTACATATAGATGGACCTGAAGAAGTTGTACTTAAGTGGTGTGGTCTAAAGCACATGGTATTTTTTTTATTATTCTTGATATAATTGTTCAACTGACGAATATTTTGACCTTAATTTCAGTCACATTTTCTTCTTTGAAATCCAAAGTTTCTTTTTTCAAAAAACAGAAGACTGTATCTGTAACATTCACCAAAAAATATTCTCAAATATTGTTTAAACAAAAACAATAATGATTTCAGCTGAAAATCGACTTATACATCATGCTGGAATGATATTAGAACTGAAACTGTCAAGCACCTGAACTAAAGAGATGTTTTACAAAAGGAAAATTTACTAATTGTTTGAAGATTGGCATCATCAAACCACTATTCAGAAGTGGAAATAAACAAAGTGTTGAAAACTTTAGACAAATTTCATTATTATCCGTTTCTCAAAGATTTTTGAAAAAGTCTTGAATAATAGAATCTCAAAGGAAGTTTTTGGCTTTCTACTACTCCATTTTTATACAAAAAAAGATGAGGGAATCTTAGAGGTTACTTCTTATCATGATCTACACATCCATGTATAAAATTACTTATTTTCGAATTGATTACTTCCTTCCTTTCTTTGGAAGATTCCCTCATCTTTTTCTGTATCAAAATGAGTAGTAGAAAGCCAAAAACTTTCTTTCCCAAAAATTAATCAATCCGGAAAAATATAACCCCTTCAATTCAAATAAGATTCCTTTTGGCTGGGATTAAATCAAATAGGTGAAATAATGTCATTACGATGTCATAGATGACATAAGCAGATCAAGCTTATTCCGTGACATTAAAAATCGTAATTCATGAATGAATTGTGTGTATTTTCTATAATGTTATCCAATTTGGTACTGAAGAGCCTTAAGGCAAATGTCTTAAGGCGAAACATCGACGTATACCAGTGAGGATG
This sequence comes from Leptinotarsa decemlineata, assembly GCF_025532065.1. Taxonomy (NCBI): domain Eukaryota; kingdom Metazoa; phylum Arthropoda; class Insecta; order Coleoptera; family Chrysomelidae; genus Leptinotarsa; species Leptinotarsa decemlineata. The sequence goes on from NW_027412578.1 coordinate 5,312,683, forward strand.
ACAGTGTTCCATGTAAGTGCAATTTGTTACAATTCATTTAAAGTATAGAACTCATGTGAATGATATCTGATTTTTATTCCACAACGAATGTTTGAAATACAAACTGAGTAGAAAAAAGTATCTTCTGTATAATTCAGTATTCATGTAGAAGTATTTGTTTCGAAAGAATTTTTTTCTTTCGTGTAATTCAATGTTTATATGAAAGTAGCTGTTTCACGAGGACTTTCTTTCAGTTTGTGTCTGAAAGTTACTTATTTGCATGATCTACACATCCATGTATGAAGTTACTTATTTTCAAATTGATTACTTTCTTCCTTTTTTTGAAGATTTCCTCATCTATTTTTGTATCAAAATGTGGTAGTAGAAAGCCAAAAAACTTTCTCTCGCAAAAAATTATCACTTCTGAAAAATATAACCCCTTCAATTCAGAATCTCAAAGTTCTTTGAAAAATTCAACAGTCTCTCCGAGAATCAATTTGGCTCGCTCTACAGAGGATGCGATTTATCGGTTGACTCATGAAATCTATAGTTCTCTGGACAGAAAATACCCCTATTATGTATTTTCGTAGATTTATCGAAAGCTTTTGACACCGTATGTCACAAAAGAGTACTAAAAAGATCGAGTCGTATGGAATAAGAGGTCCAACATTCTTTGGGTCATTGGTCATTGTTGAAGGATTATCTGTCTGATCGGGAACAAATGGTGAGTATTGATGGGGTTTTTAGCTTCCCGAGAGTCGTAACGTATGGAGTGCCGCATGGTACCGTTCTAGGACCACTTCTGTTTATCGTTTATATGAATACCTTGATGAAAATCCGATCGACGGGAAGTCTCTTCAGTTTTGCGGATGATACGGCCATTATGTACAAGGGAGAATCCTGGTCCGACCTGAAAATTGACGCCCAAATTGACTTTCAAAAAATATGTGATTAGTTTGAATGTAACAAACTAACATTAAATAGCGAAAATAGTATATTATGCAACGATCATGTGATGATGGTTATTAAGACACGAGCATTAACCGGGATACGAAACGAGCCGAAGGCGAGTTTTGTATGGTATATGCGAGTGTATTAATAACCATTACATGAGAGTTGCATACGCTATTTTTTCTAAACCCGATAAATAATGAAAAACTATATATATTATATTTGTATTGAACACATTTACAGTGATTAACTCATATTTTTTTAAAAAAACACAAACTTAATGGTATTATCATGGATATATGAAAACTATAAAGATTCTAATTATATTTATATTGAATATAACAACTGTAATTAATCTGATCTTTTAAAAATATTGGAGTCGATGGTATTCCTTCTATATCCCTGTTTTCAGACATTTTGATAATATAGCTAGGTAATATGAAAACTGATTTTGACAAATAAAGCAATTAGTTACTTAGGTTAGAATCTAGGACAAACAAAGGAATAGGATTCTTTGAAAAATTATGGGTTTCTATTGGTTGATAATCTGTATCGTTATGAAAAATCTGTATCATAATGGATATCATTATGAAACGGATTATGGTCATATAAGTGTATTGTTAGAGTACGGGTGTAGAAAAAAATCATTACTTACCATTCACAATTTACTCCAATCACTTACCTAATCTAGGACCTTTGGAAATAGACAAAGATACGGTGATAGTGGAAAAAAATTAAACGAAATATCTCGGAATCATTAAAGATATGCACCTGAGATGGGATTTGCATATTACCAGCGTGAAGAATGAATTGAGAGTATTGCTAAGCAAATTCAGATATCTGGTCGATTATTTGAACATGAAAAACCTCAAAATATTGTATTTTGCACTGGTTCAGTCTTAGCTATCCCAGGGCATCCTGGGATGGGGTGGAGTGACAGAAAATAACTTGAGCAATTTGAGTGTACTACAGAGGTGGATATTGGGAATAATATTTAGAAAAAACATGAGGTATTCCTCAGATGTACTTTATTCCAAAAACCATATATTTGATTTAAGACAAATATTCTGCAAAAGAATATTAACTTCTGTAAATAAAAACAAAATTTCTCTCCAATTCATTGAGCACACATATAATACAAGAACTAAGATGAATTATAAAAATGTTCCGTGCCGTGAAAAAAATATTGGGCAATGTTCCGTAGAATTCTTGGCACCGAAAATATTCAATTTGCTACCATATAAAATAAAACTTTTCAAAAATTATTTTTCTCTCAAGCGTCATGTAAAACCAGGGATAGACAGAACTGGTAGAACAATATTCAATAATATTATCGACCTGAAATTTTTGAAATAACTTATGATTGTTTCTGCTGAATCGTCCCGATATTGACGCACTCACCCAATATAGACTTAGAATCACGGAATCGATACATTTACTCTAATTTGTGCATCACGCAGAAGCATTTTTTGCTTTAGTGATTAGTAGTTTGTTTTCAAAAATTGTTGTAATTCATAAACGTGTTAAAATTTGTGTTTCATCGAAAATAAACATCATTATTATTATTAACTCAAGGTGAACAAATATTTTTGATTATTTTGATATTGCAGCTGCTGATTCAAACCACAATGAACACACAGGAAGACGTTTTCAAAGAACCTTACCAAGAGCGACATATAAAACATGTCTCACAAACTATAACAACACATTATACTCGTATACTGTACATAATACCATTATCTAATGTGTTATCTTCCACTCATCCAGTAAATTCAGTATACTTTCGTGTTTCATAACAACGTCACTTGTAGCTTTTTTGTCAATAAATTCTTCGGAAATTGCCCTTGCGTTATCCGAATACGAACAATTCTGTAGAGAACCGAGCATTATGTCGACTGCCGCCTATATTATGGTGTTTGCGAAGCGTGAACACAGTATGTGAGTGAACAACTGCATGTGCTGGCTGGATCGATTCCTGCCAAGCACGCACGTGGTGGAAGCGCAAGTAACGAAATATCCTTTCGAGTGGAATATCCTTCTCAATTCCTGAAATGATTCAAATCTTCCAGGTGCACTGAAATATTTCAAAAAAGCACTTTTCATTGAAACCTCTCTATTGATATCATTTTATTGTAACTTCATTGCACGGTTACTATTCATATAATAGTACTACATACCTGTGCTGGAATGGTTTCTGATTTACCCACTAATAACCGTCATCAGTGAAATTAAGAAATATGGAATCAGATCATCATCATTCAAATATCCTCTCGACATTAGTCGATCGAATTTATAAAAAAACTGGCTATTCTGGAAGGATTCGGCGATAGATTGCGTGTAGCAATTTAGTCATCAGATTTCTGTAAGACAATGCTAAATCCAGATGCCTGCCTGCATCCATGAAATCTCATTTGAGATACACTGTCAAATATCCTTCAGCAACGGAGGTACTCTTTCATCCACCATGGCTTTTTAACGTGATCACACTGGTTGCAGTCTCTAACAAAAGAGTTGTGGATGTTAGGTGCACACCGTGATCTGTAAACTTTTCTGGTTTCAGATATGAACTGGATTTTCCCAAATATATGTTTTTCAACTGTTTTGAAATGAAGCAACCTTGCCTGTAAATTGGAAAAAGTAGTTGAGTATTTGTGGTTCTTACTTGAATCCTTACACAGCCTAAACGGGGGGAACATTTTTCCGAAGACTGAAAGAACACATATGAATAGTTTCCTGAATATGAAGACCAATTCAACAGTTGCAAACCATCTCTAGGTAGAGTAAAATTTGAAATTTGATCTTTTCATATGTTTAGAAATTCATGAAGATGATTGATTTCGAAAATTCGCTGAATTACCAAATAGAATATATAGAATTCAATATATTTTCTAATGTGGAGATTTATGATTCGTTTAATACATGTCCATATATCAAGTTGGTAAAATCAATTTAATAATGTTTCAATTTTCAATTAGTTTATATGAAAACTTTCGTGAAATAAAGGGCTGCTTGAAGAGGTACGTTATGGATTTTCATCAAGTATCTGCAAAATCCATAACATAAAATAATTAGATTCTTTCATTTTTGAAGATAGTGATGTCAAAGCAAAGTGATAAAAAACTTTTTTCATAAGAAAACCGGAGGCAGTTTTCGCTCCTAAAGCATCAAAAGTTATTTTATTTGTAAATTTTATACATTTTTTCACTCGTTCAAAAACTCATTTTATTCATCTCAAATGGTGACGATATTTATTTAACACTAGTACCTACCCGAGGAATGTGAAACAGTGTCAGTTGAACTTCAAAATAATAAGGTGTGCTGGCTTAATCCATAACGTGTGGCAAGTTTCTGTTGTATGATCCGCAACTAGGTGTTACTAAAATCTTCCAAGTCTGAAATATGCCGAATGGATATCTGTCATGGATTATGAGTGTGATTTTTTGAAAATAGATCAGTTTTTCACGAAATAAGCTGTAATTTAATTTCAAAAAAATTACAGTTGCTTCAGAATAATTAAATGATTCTATCAACATTTTTTTTGATTCGATATTTCCGTACTTGAGAATAATCCAATGGGGAATGTTCCTCCTGACGAAAATCAAGTAGTTTTCATAAAAGAGCTCTAAAACAACGCATTTTAAACTCATCATTTCAACCTTTTTCTTTGAAAAAATTGTTTAAATACTTGAAAAAGATGAATGAAATAATGCATTCAACATTTAAAGGGATTCGTTTCTATTTCACCATTTGGCAGAATCGGTTATAGCTAATAAAGGGCAATAAATTTGTTACCTGTATGAGACAAACAAAGATGACATATTTCAGAGACGTGCTGTTCTGTTTACTTATGTTTCGAGACATTCTGTGGCATATGATATTTTGTGCACCTAACCTATCTTCCTCTATAAAAATAAATAACAAAACAACTGTCATTCATGTGGCTTGTGGAGGTGGTATTGAACTATAAATATTTTGCCTTAATTGTTGATTTATAAATATAATTTTCCTTTTTTAAAGTAGAATATCTAGGTATGTATAAATTATTCCAACTTGATAGGCGGTGTTGCCAATATGTGAATTAGAAACAAATCCCTTTGAAACTTAAAACCCAACATTTGAAACATCAATTTGAATACCTTCCGAAGTGAATTTGAAAAACTCATGAATTAAACTCAACTTTATTTTGTTTAAACTTGCATCTGCTGTAATAACTCAAATTGAGGAACATTCCTTATTGAAAACCCCGCGTGGAAAAATTATATCCTGGTAAAGTTAAAGATGACATAAATGACAAACTTGAACTTGAAGTATAATTTGGAAGAATAATTTGATAGTTCTTTAAATGGAAGTTCAATCTTCCCTGTCGAAGAATACAAGTATAAGTAACGTATACAAAAGTTCATGTGAAGATTCAACCATGAAATTACTTCCACTGATTGAGAATACATATCCCCTTCATTTTCAGTTCAATAACTCCTAAAGTCCTGAAGAAAGATAACATAGTAGAGAAGAAAACATAATTTTTGACTATCTGTTTTTGTGGAATATAAAATGTATATGAAAAATTCAAAAGTATCACTTTGTGTTATACCTAAGTGAATTCTAATTAGTGATTGATATGTTATTTGGTGATTTTATACGTAGAGGATTTGTGGTGAAACTTTGGGTTTAGGTCCCAAACAAATCCATTGGTGCAATGATCACTTATGGTGCAATTGCCTGGTGGCCGAAGGCTTTACAGAAAACGGCCCAGGCGAAGCTCTCTGGCTATCTCCTGCCCACAATTTTTGAAGAGAGAGGCTAGATGGACTGCTCACAGACTTGTGTACATTGACACTTGCACAAATCAATTTGATGCAGAGTACAACAGACTGTTGGGAGACACTGGAAGTCACAGAATTCTGGAAATGATCTCTAACTTTATGCCTCCAACTGTCAACTATGAACTGCCTTATCAAGTATTGTTCCCGAGTAGAGAGGACTGGATCCTCCGGGAGAAGGAACTATTAAGAGCAGATAGTTGTTGGTTCACAGATGGATCAAAAACACCTTCCGGTTCTTGTGCAGGTGTTTTCAGTCGCAGACCTAGAGCAGAGATATCACCCAGCCTAGGAACCTATGCGACTGTATTTCAAGCGGAAATTTATGCTCTTGAATTGTATGCGGAGAGATTGGAAGAATCCAATGTCATACACAAATCAATTAAAATATTTTCGGACAGTCAAGCGGCGTTAGACGCTCTTGATTCCTACCGAGCAACGTCTAAATTGGTAGCATATTGCCCAAAACGACTCTCCTCGATAGGAAGACTCAACAGATTGTCTCTGGTCTGGATTCCTGACCATATTGGCCTGGAAGGCAATGTGACTGCTGACTTCCTTGCGAAGGAGGGTGCTGCAAGCAGCTTCATCGATCCAGAACATGTCATTGGCATCGCTTTAGGCTTTACCAAACAAAGATTGAACACCTGGATGGCAAGAAGATTTATGGACTCCTGGCAGAATTTTCCAGGATTGGCTCACTTTAAGGCGTTCAGGTCTTCTCACAGGTCACTGTCATTTGAATCATCATATGCAGAGACTCGGACTGTCGGAAGACAGTATGTGTCGCCTTTGATTGTAAAATGATGAAACAGCAGATCACATACTTTGTGCCTGCCCCGCTGGGGACCGAACCAGGTTTTAAGAGTTTGGCAGAGCCGTACTCTTACCATCTGATCTGAAACACCACCATCTATACAAACTAATTGGCTTCGTCAAGAAGCTGGGTTTATTTGGTCGAGTGTGAATGTTGTAAATGGGATGGATTCTTATTATTTTATCGGTTTTAAAATAGACTTTGACTTTTCTCGTAATGACTTTTAATTAATTTTTAACAACTGAACTCTACTCTATACAATAGTTACCAAAAACATAAAACAAAATTATTCCTATAGGGAGATAAAATATTAACATCGATATATTATAATAAACAATTCCAACAGTGAATAGGTGTGAGCCACAATAAACCCTTGCGGGTTGCGGTGGAGGGTCGAAAAGACCCATCCACTTTAGACCCAATCTAAGTTTGTGAGTAGTTGTGCTGAGAGTGACACTACTTTTGTTATATTCAAAACAATTTCGTGTTTTAATTTTACTCTGCTTCTTGATAAAAAAAATGGCGTTCAAGCGAAGCAACGGTTTGAAAAGTGTCATAAGGACTCCGTTGCATCAGAAACAAAAGTTAAACATTGGTTTGTTGACTACAAACGTGGTTGTAGTGACACCAATGATGCAGAACGCAGTGGTCGTCGACCAAACACAAGAATGTCTTTATGATTCTGAGTAGTATTTGAAGCTTTTCTACCATGAAAAATCCGAAAACTTCACACCGGAATCAAAAAACGATCGTCATCTGAGTGGAGAGCAACTGGTGAACCTTGTCCAAAGCACTTGAAAGCACAACAATCGGCTGGAAAAATTATGGCCTCGGTATTGTGGAATGTGCATGGTGCATTATTGGAGCGTTTGAAGGCCGAAATTACGAAAAAACAACCCCAAGTGCTGCCTTATCAAGACAAATAAATGCTCACTGCAACTGAGGCCTATTTTGAGGCAAAAGATTAATCGTTGTACAAAAGTGGTACTGAAGTGGAGCTTGATGAATAAAGCTATTTTTGAAAAAAAAAAGCTTTTTCTTTCTCAGCCCAGGTGCAGAAAATATGATAATTAGAAAATTGTGGGTTGATCCGAATTTTGGAAAAATTGAATATAAAAATTGCATTCAAGATTCCTTGAATAGCATTCAAGTATTTACGTAAAATCTTGGTATTTAGAGCTTGAAGAAATATCTCAGTTATGTGTGATGATTGTCCTGATGAAATATTTCATTGAAACTGTGAATATAATCAACACTATTCATAACTAAAAGTCAGAAACTACAACTAGCATAAATTTTCAGTTACTATCTGCGTTTCCACAGTATTCTCATTAATTGCATTACTCATTCTATAGAAGATTCAATATCGTTAAAATAGAAAGCAATATGGCCTGCAAGTGCAGCAGAAATATTTCATTAATGAGGATATTCTGCATGAAACAGAAGGGTTTCATGAAAATTTTCACCTTAGCGCTGCGGGCTATTTATTTCCAGCCACTCTTTCCTTTTTTGAGTAAGAGTCCCCGAAGCCTGGACCGAATACAGAGGATGTCGACTTTATTTATGACCCGTAAATTTGTGCGAGAATGACTGCTTGAGCTCGATCGATTTCTCATCGGAACGTATGAAGGGTGCAACAAAAACTGTCTTGTTTCCCGTGATAAAAAGCCCTGTTCGAGCCACGATTTGTAAAGCAATGTTGACAGCATGCCGTTTTATTATGCATAAGATTATCCGCCTAGCTTACGATGTAATTGTTTGGAAGGACAATAGAGCTGTGGAAATCAATCAACATTAGCACTATACAACTATTCAGTCAGAGGTGACAAGTAGATTCCATCGAAAAGTTTACTGCATGGAATATAATTTTTTCACGATACCCTTCACCGGAAAGAAGAATCTGGGTGATATAACTCCACTTTCCTTCAATGGTGAAGTTATTTCACCTGCAGAGGAGGTGAAATGTCCAGGCGTTTTTTCTTCAAAAAAAAGTTCACTTGATTTTGGATAACGTTTTGGACAAAACCAGACAGTTTATATGGACATGAAGAAGGATTTTCGAAAAATCTTGCCATTCAGGGTCTGAACGAATACATAAGTTATATGTTATGATTGCCAGATCAATGATCATGAACGCAGTAATGGTTTGGTGACCAAATCTCAACAGCAAACGCTCTCTGATGGATAGAGTTAGGTTTGCTGTGGTGCCAGCCATACCGATAGCTGTCATGAAAATCTAGACCCATTTTCTCTCAATATATGCCTGGAGAGAGAGGATATATGGACAATATACATAATTGTGCATTCTGCCAATTTCGCAAAGTAGGCTTATGCGGAGCCTATCAAACTACTGGTTGACCCAGAAAGTCTCATCATTCTTGGAATGACCTCCAACTTAATGCCCTGTCAATTGTGGCTTGCCTAATACAGCCCCAATCCCTGGTGGAAAGGATTGGATTCCCCCGAAGAAGGAAATACTGAAAAAAGATAGCTATTGATTCACAGATGGATCAAAAACACCTCCAGTGTCTGGTACAGGTGTATACAGATGTAGACTCAGAACAGAGACATCAACCTACCTAGCGACCTATCCGAAAGTATTTCAAGAGAAAATCTACGCCATTCATATTCTTAGACAGCCAAGTGACTTGGCTGCAACCCGTCTAGGAGAAGGAAAACTCCAAAATCAAATCCGGAACGGTGTTTCGTCAGGCACGAGTATGCTCTAAGCGGAAAAAAGTGGCGCATCTTTCACCAAATTACCACCCAAGTCAAGGTCAGGCCGTGCCGTGGACTGAGTGGCATCAAGGTGTAAAATGATGTCGTGAACGTACCACCTCAGGGCAACGGAGGGCACCCTGTTGTATATTAGCTCTTACCCTGCTAAACGAAGCTCTGGGAGGGTTGACAAATATTTCTTTGTTTCCATAAGGAAACAAAGAAACATCAACATAAAGGAAAAGAAGGTTAGAGAAAGAGAAATTGAAACGAAATAAAAAACTTGCCAATGAAAGCGTTAACTTAAAACGCCAAAGGCCTCCTGATAGAAGAATTAGATTGTTCGGAATTAACTGGGACTCGGCCATGTAATAATGACGCCATCAACGAAATGAATAGACTGAGAAATATAACAAGCTAATTCTTCTATAAGGTATGCCGGAGGAGTAGGTACCTACCTACTTCTATAGAATATAGTTTATCCTAAATAATAGTTTTCTCCGTTTCTTAAGTTTTTCTGTTGAAGGACTCTCCGTTTTATAGATGGACTTCCGTATTGATCGATAACTATCGATTGAAACTAAAAAATATAAAATGAAATAATGATGAAAAAACTTTTAAAACGAGCTTTTATTTAAGTGCCCTAGAAAGATCAAAATAAAATTTTAAATCACATTAACCACATTCAATAATGACTTAAACTTAAAAGTTTGCCCTTCTACACTTGTATAAAGTTCTCCATTCTAATTTTTATATTTTTCAGATTGTTGAAGGTAACAAATACCCAAAAAAGGTCGATGAAAAACTGATTTTTTCCTTCACAAAAAATGACTTTCGTTGAAGGTTTTCATATGTTACGTATCTCTACGCTAGCTTGACTAAATGCGTTGTTGGACAACATATACGCGGCTTCCTTGAATTTTCTCCTGAACCAGTGTTCCTCTTTGTGGATGATTTCAGCTTGATATTCTGTTGATGAGTCCATACATGATCTGCTATTCCGAATTTGATGGTTTTTCCTTGCTGTGTGTGTGTTTTTGTGCTCAGGAATGCGAACTTTCAATGGCCTCTTAGTTTCACCGATGTATTATTCCCCGCACTCGCAGAGTATCCGGTAAATGCAATTCTTGGAATCGCAGTCCGTGTTTGGTGGCCTGGTTTTTGTGAGGCTACTACGGATAGTGTTCCCAGATCTGAAGCAGGACCTGATGTTATACTTGGACCCAATCCTTCTTATCCTTTCCGATAATCCTCTGATGTAGGGAAGTACAAGTACTGGTTGTGGCGGCTTCTCTTTCTCTGGAGGAACCATTCCGTTGAAGGTCATTTTTGAAGATGCCTATTTCCTTTTCGAGACCTTCCTTTGTATTACAGAGCTCGAAAGTACGGTCTAGTAGAGTCTTGATGATTCCTCTCTTAGTCGATTGATGGTGGTTGAATTTCTGGTTCAGATTCTGTCCTGTGTGAGTGGGTTTCCGATATACAGATGTTTCCCATTTAGTGTCGGTCCTTTTCACCAATACGTGACTTCCAGGTAACTTCTCCATTTGTCCAAGAAATCTCCTGTCTGTTGAAGTCGGCGTGTCTTTTCGAATGTACCTTTCTTCTGGTGAATAGTCTCACCTGACTCTTGTCAGGGTTGATACCAATCTTCCAGAGATTGGTCCATTCCTCTAATATGTCCGCTTGTTGTTGCAGGTATTCTGTAACTAGCGCGTGGTTGGTGGATCTTGCCAGCAAAACTCTGTTGTCCGCGTAGTGAGTCAAGTTGTTGAAATTGATTCAGACACCTCTGCCTTATTCACCGAGAAGAGATGTGGAGGAACAACTGCGCCTTGTGTCACTCTTGCTTCCACAAATCTCCTGGTGGAGAGATTCTGTCCTACTTTGTATTGCCATCGTCGGTCAGCTAACGAAAAGATTTTACCGTTGCATAAAAGCTGCCAACACTACTATCTAAAACTACAAGAAACCTTAAAAGATGTTTTATAAAGTCAGAAAATACAACTAGAGATGAGTTAGAAACTCAAAGTATAAATTTTTAATAACTTTCTGCGTTTCACCAATTTTCATAAATTGCATTATTCATACTATAGAAGATTCCATATCGGTAAAAAATAGTAAGGAATATAACCTGAAGCACATTTAAGAAGTGTGGTAAAAAGATTTCATCAAAGAGAATATTCAGAATGAAATAGTGGAGCTCAATGAAAATGTTGATTTAAAAGCTGCGGGCTATTTTTCTCCAACCACTCTTTAATTTTTTGGAAAAAAGTCCTCAGAGGATGCCGACATTATTATTTATGACCCACAAATTTATGGGAACGACTGCAAAGGCTGGATCGATTTCTTATCGGAACATATAAAAGGTGCAACAAAAAGTGGCTTGTTGCCGTTATAGAAAATCCTGTTCGACCAGCTATGTCAGGGATTTGCAAAGCAATGTTGACATCACGCCGTTTTATTATGCATGAGATTATCCGCCTGGATTACGATGTAATTGTTTGGGTGGACAACAGAGCTGAGGAAATCAATTATTATTAGCACCGTTCAACTATTACGCCAATTGGATATGGCGACAAGTCGCTTTCATTGAAAAAGTTTGTTGCATGACAATTGTTTTTCCGAACAGGGAGAATATACGGATGGAGTTAGTAGAAAAACGTTCAAATCGCTGGGTTTCCTAGAAGTTACCTCGCAAACTTTTCATCGTTCCCTGTTGAGAGAACCGAATTAAGGAAATGATTACTTTTAAATGAAATTCGAATGCAGTAGGCTATCGAGTGATGATATACAGACCGGTTCCGTAGTATTACTCTTCATTGAGAAGTTTGGAAATACTTTTTACAATTTCGAGTTACTAAGTCCTTATTGAAGTAACATTTCATCGTGAGAGTTTCAAAAAAAGTCCCTACAGGACTTTTCGGCCCTTTAGTACTACACACGAAGTACACTCCGAATTCACATTGCTGAAGATGAATAATAGAAGTAAAGCATTTCAGGAAGAATCAATCATGAAAGATCAAAATGGATGAAGACAAAAAAAATTTAATATTGTAAAAGTCCTTTTTTTTCAACTCAATTTGTTGATAATAATCTTAATTTTTGTGTATTGTGGAATCATCAAAATACCTTCATTTGATTTATGATCCGCCCCGGCTCGACACGAGTGCAATGCTGATACTAAATATAAATATAAACGCGTGCGATCGCTGCTAATCATGGAGTGGTATAGGGCACGCGTCGCCGGACCCCCGGTCACTACCATCGCAACCGCCATGTCCTGCATTTTTAATCTGTAATATCTCCAAAAATATTCATGTGTAGAGCCATATTGATATCTATTGAATGCACGATGTATTTGATGTACTTATTTGGATAAGTACATCATATACATCATTAATAGTGAGTATTTTTCAACTGTTAGCAGTAGCATATCCAAACCTGATACTGAAAATATTGATTATATGTCATCTTCACATCAAAGTATTTTTTTATATCCAGCAACTAAGATGGAAATTGAACAAGTTATCAAAAAAGTTTGTAAGAAAAAATCGTCCGGTATTGATGAAATTCCTGGTCTTGTTATAAAAAACGTTGCCAATATAATTTCTGAGCCTTTGACTCATATAGTTAACTCCACTTTCATAGAGGGGAGGTTTCCTGATATACTGAAAATGTCAAAGGTTTTGCCAATATATAAAAATAAGGGCTCGAGATCTGACTGTGCATCTTACAGGCAGTTTTCTAAGATTATTGAATACTGTTTCTATCAAAGATTATATGATTACTTTGAATCATTTAGATTATTTTCTTCTAGTCAGAATGCTTATAGAAGAAATAAATCCACTGTTGGCGCAATTGATCAACTCATTAAACATGTGTTGGAAATCTTGGAAAACAAACAGCAGACTCTGGGGTTATTTTTTGATTTGAGCAAAGCTTTTGACCTCGTTGACCATGACATACTGCTACACAAATTGCAGTTTTATGGTATACGTGGTCCTGCATTGAATTGGGTTAGATCTTACCTGACTGGCCGTAGTCAGCTGGTCTGTGTGAATGGAATTAACTCTGTAAGTAAATGTATAGTAAGAGGGGTACCTCAAGGCTCTGTTTTAGGACCTCTTTTATTTTTGGTTTTTATTAACGATCTTCCGAAATTTTGTTCGAAAGCTTCCATTATTATGATTTTTGCGGATGACACTAATATCTTGGTATCTGCGGAAACTATGTCCGAAGTAATTGTCAAAGCTAATGAAGTAACTGATCAAATTGAGGAGTGGTGTTCTACAAATGGTCTGCTGTTAAATTCTGCCAAATCTCAAATGCTCAACTTTGTTACTAAAAATATAACTATTGATAAAAGCTATTTGGTAAGATTAAATAATGAAACTTTACATCAAGTTAATTGTACTAAATTCTTGGGTGTTGATATTGATAATAAACTTACCTGGAGTTTCCATGTTGATAGTGTCAAACTGAAGCTCAGTAAACATATATATTTACTTCGTAGGCTGAAACAAACAGTCTCTTTTGATGTTCTCATGCTTTTATACCACAGTTTAATTCAGTGATTTCCTATGGTCTTGAACAGTGAGGCTTATCAGCTAAAGCTGCTGAAGTGTTTGTTATTCAGAAAAAGGTAATCAGAATTCTGGCTGGGGCATCTCCAAGTGCAAACTGCAGGCCATTATTCATTCGTTATAGTGTATTAACAATGCCTATTTTGTATATCTACCAAACTCTGATATATATATAAGAAACAATATTTCAATTATTCCTAGAAATGAGCAAATCCATGGACATTTCATCAGAAATAACCTTCAACTTTATCAGCCTTATAGTAGATTGACAGTATCTAAGAATCACCCCATGTGCTGTGGGATTAAACTATATAAAAAGCTTAGTAATGACATTAAGTCCTCAAACATCAATGTCTTTAAAAGGAAGCTTAAGGTTTTTCTATTGCAGAAAGCGTACTACTCTGTGGATGAGTTTCTCCTTGAGTCATAATTTGATGGTAGCTTAGTAATTTTATTTTTAGAAAAACAAATACAAAGTTATGCTTTGTATTTGTTTGTCTATAATAGTTTGACCTGTTGTATCAGCCAGTATTTTATGATGATGTTTGCCTAATGTGATTGTAAATGAAAACTGATTCAATAAATGTTTGATTGATTGATTGATTGATTGATACCAGCTTTGATGAATTCAAAAGTGATATCTTGGAATCTGTTTTTCCGTTAACCAACTATCGCCCCCTACAAAGGACAATCCTCGAAAGTAGAAAATGTGCGAGCTAGTATTTAACGAGGTTTTACCTTTCAACGTGCGATCTCTAGCGCACGGAATGCTGTACAGAAATGAAGCAACTCAGGCAGGAATGGATGGAGGGGAAACGAGTGAAGAAAAAGCTGATGACTCTGCTAGACATACATCTGGATAGGCTCTGAACCAGTTGTAGGAGCAGAAGACGAAATCAGGAAATGTGGCAATAAGAACACGAGGGGCATAAAACATACACAGAAAAACGTTGATATAAAGTGACAGTTTGATTATAGAACTGATTCAACACATCAGATATCGGCTGAGAATGGTTTCAGGGCTACTTACTGAACATTAATCATCTAGAGAACACCTGAAATAATTTGGGCTGTAAAATGGAGATTTTAGTTGCTGATGCCTCAGATTGCAGGAGGCAAGCTATTTAGTGGCAGCACAAATTATTTCAAAAAGAGTACAATGAATATCTAACAAAGAAGAAAAACGCAATAGGGTGTAGAGTTTTACAAAAAATTTGAAGAAATGGGCAAGTCAGACGTCTCCTAAGCAGCAGCTGAAAATATTCAGTTGCTCAGTACATTCATTCGAATCAATTTCATGTCCTTGTTGTGTTTACTTGGCCCCGTTTCTCATCTAAACTATTTTGTCAAATACTCTCGTCCTACAGCACTCTTGATAAACAAATAATAAAGAGATAATGAATAAATAAACGAATAAATCAAAGATCTGACCAAAATACGCGCGGCAGATTTCGATTCTTGCGCCATCTATCAGCATGTGTACAAAGTAGGATTAATCTCCCTTCTCGCGTCGCGTCGAGAGTTTTTGACAAAACACTAGGGTTTCTGTGCATCTTTGCAAAAACAAGGCTGAATGAGCAATTGGATTGCTATGCTGCAGGAGCTATGGCGTGTTATAAAGGGAGAAATAAACCTCACTGGTTATACTATAATTACGGTTGGGCCGTTTGCTTTGTTGTTGAATCAAATCTCCCGTTCAATCTCTTGTCCAAGTTTCACAGTAGCGGAAAGCAGCTTTTGACCAACGTGCGTGTCCACTCAACTGATCTGGGTTTCGTGACTAATGAGTACGCTCGAGATATTTGATAACTGCTAAAAACTATACTCGCTTTAGATGGCTTTTCGGTTAATGAATTCCTGTTGATGGTAGAATAGATGTTTTGTACATGAATTATTCATTATTGGTGTCATTTTGCCATTCGCGATTTGCTGAGGATGTAGTGCTATATATTTGAACTGAAAACTGAATGCTTCGAATAGAGGAAGAGTTTGATCAAGTACAACGGGCACAACGGTATAGTAATCCAGGACCAGGATTTGAGGACCCTGCTGGAGACTAACACATCATAAACGGTGCGTGGGATTGCGGAATAACTGGGCGTCAGCTCCCATGCGATATTTGATGGTTTGAAACGTAACGAAAAGGTAAAAAAAGCTGAAAAAGTGGCTGAACGATAGTCAAAAATTAGCCTGGAACATCGAAGAAGGGTTGGAGATTTGTCTCTTTTCTCTAAATACTTTCGCGGGAAGTGTTCAAGTGACTTGACACATTTGATTCCACCCAGAGAGGTACATATCAGAAATACGCGACGGACTGTGGTTGCTCATCGTTTTGAGGTTCAACTCAGGACACCTCGAACATCACTGTTTAAGAACATCTGGAGAACTGCGTTAATGTGAAATAAACTTACTGAGAAAGTTTTTCCAAATGGATTCAATCTCCAGCGATTCAAATCCAATGCAAATCGCTACTTTCGTACAGTGGTTGGATACCGATACGCCACCTAGGGACGTTCCAAAGGCGAAAACCCCCAAAAAAATAGAATAGTGTACAACAAGTGAGAAAATGACATATTTCTCACGAGCACAGAAGTTTGTTGGCACGAGCCAAAGAACTTTTTCTACGGTTGCGTTGTTTTCAAGAATTGAAAATTAAAATACATATATAATAATACTTGTATGTCATTAACTCCTTTTTATATTTTATTCAAAACAGTTATCAACAGTTATATTTGAACAATTTTGTAAATTAATTCCTGGTGGGTCGATTTGTTTCAACGTGTTTTCGGTAATTGAAATATTCGCTGCGGTCGAAGTTGAAGGGGAAACGTACTGAGCTTCCACAGCACTGATGTGTTCAGGTTCTAATGGCGCTGGAGGCTGAATGGATTCTACTAAACTTTTTGAAATTTTCATTTTGTAAGTTATGGAGTTGTCGATATAAGACTCGGCAACATTGCTGGATTTCCGACCCCCATGGCGTTTTAAATTTGGAAGATCTGCCCCTGCATTAACTGAAATAGTCGCAGATAACCTTCGAAAACAGTGGCCAGTACATAATTCAGTCCGGTAATTGCAAAAATTTCGCTATTCCTTTCGCCATGGTGCCAAATTCATTTATCTCCACAGGATGTTTCGTACATTTGCTATTTTTGTAACTTGAAAAAAACGTGTTTCATTTGTGCATGGTCGAAGCTTCACATATTTTTTGTAAATTTGGTAGAATTCTCCTGTGACTATGAAATTTCTAGAAACCTTGGTTTAAGTATCGGGTAATTTTATTAAAAGGGCCGAATTAAGATCTTCCATATCATCAATTTTTAATTTTCGAAATTCATCACAACGGCATGCCCCTGTAAGGCCAATAGCTAAAGCAGCCTTAAATCAAAACCAAACATTCATTTTTCGATAACAATTAAAAAAATTTCAATTCATACTTTTCATCAGGCGCATCTTTTAAAAATTGTTATATTTCTTCAGAAGTTAATGTTTTTGACTGTTTTGGAGCATATTTTTCAGATTTACGTTTTAAAAATGCACGTAGTTTTATGTATTTTGATATATCAACACAGTTTTTAATACTTAAGGTACTCCTGAGCATTGAGTACTGATACCATAATGTTGATGATTTCAATCTTCTTGACAACTCTTCAAAACAAACTAACAAGGTATTTTCGGAACAAGAATTTATCTTAGCTTTTATTTTCCAGTCCATCAAATTTCTGTAAGCGATTTCATATTTTTCTCTTGATGTGCTTTGTAGTAAATTATTGCAAACATCTATTGCTTTGTGAACAATTTCTGGAGGTGTATTTTCCAGCTGCAAATCTTCGTATTCCATTATGTTCAATATTTAAAATCATTTTCGTTGGGTGGGTTGACGGCAATAATTATGCAGTGCTTCGGTTTTGTTATTATGGAAACGCCGACAATGGGCTACTTCGATATTGCACGCGAATCGTCGGCATAGCGTTGTCAACATGCAGAACGTGTCATATCAATCTGACATGTAACAATTCATGACTGACTTGGGTTATCGTGATAATAGTGAGAAATTATTTCTCACTGCGTGAGAAACCATCACAGCAGATTCCTATTGTAGCTTCCTACCGGTGAAGCTACGGTATTAGCGAAACAGGCCTAGAAATTGAAATGTTTGTAATAATTGTGTAATTATTATGATGGATAATACTGTTATTTTGACACGCGTTTCGGTAACCAAGTTATCAAAAGATGACTTAGTCGCAGCCATAGACGAAACTACGGTGAAAGTTTACATTTTTCAATAGATGTGTCAATTCAAGAGTCAAATCAGAAGTAAAAAGAGTAGACCTGAACACACCTATTAGACGCTTTCCTCGTGAGATTTTTTCTTCATCTGCAGTGGATTGATTGGCAATATTCCGTAACCTAATTGCATTGTGGCTTCATTGTGAAACATTCGATGTACTCGTTCGAGGACACAATCACTATAACAACCTAGCTAACTGAAAAGTGTCAATTTGCTCAATCTCTAATTTTTTTCTTAATATTGTTCTTGTCCTCGTTCGAGGACACAATCACTGTTACAACCAAGCTAACTGAAAGGTGTCAATTTGCTCAATCTCTAATTTTTTTTTCTTGATATTTCAAATGTTATGATTATCATTGTGAAAATGTGAGCGGGGACGAATCCAACAAATTGAAAACCCTAAAAATCGGTCCAGCCATTTTTGAGTTACAAATGGTGTAACTGAGACGATTCTGTGACATTGTAAAATATTCAAAATTGTGTTAACTGAGCATCAAAAACACAACGATGAACTAGTTCGTTATAAAATGCTACTAAGTATTCCAGAATCGTAGAGATTTTTTTATTCACACAAAACATCACAAACTATCTAAAGACGTGACAGTCAGAGAAAATCATTAAATCTTCACGTATCTTCTTTCTTGACCACTTTTCTGACAATATAAAACTCCAGCTAATTTTGTCGTGTAAAAACTTATATATAGTACAGAAACATATATTGCCAACTGTCACGAAAGTCGCTTTATAGCTCATTTTTTCACACTCTCCCCGCTCTATTCGCTGTAGAAACACATTTGAGAAATAGGTAACAGGTGCTTCAGTGGAAAGCAGAAACATCAGTGGCGTAGGCATAGTGGGAAGAATTGAAGTAAGAAATCTGATAATAGATTATCCAAATGAACATTTGATAACTCAATAGGTTATCATTTCCTAAATTGATATACAGGGTGTTTCAAATTCGATCCCCACCATTAGGATCTCGGAAAATATGAGAAATGTGAAGATGGTTGAATTGGGACAAAGTTGTGCATGTACCTGATCAACAATATGCCGTTGAGAAAGTTGTGAAACTCCGAGTATATCCGGAGATATCCGGAAAAAACAGAAATTTCGGGAAATGGTTTTTATTTTTTTCTGGCTTTACTTTTCGAAGGATCCGAAAATAAAATGCACTTCCACAATGCCACTTTTTCCCTGATACAAAATAGTGTTTTCAGATTTGCTATCCGACGTTTCGTCTTCCGGCCACCATCATTAACTTTATTTTTTTTTATGGGCGCTATATTGGATTCTTCTTGTTTCGAATGAAACCAGTGTTTACCTTTTCACTGATGTATCATAAAATATCATTCTTTTTCGAAAAATTTGAGATATTGAAAAAAAATGTATTCTAATCATAATAGGCTTTGACTTTTATGTTTTTAAATTTGACTTTCAATTTGTAACACTTAATGATATTTCCTTACTGTACAAGTCATTGCATTTTTGATCAAAAATGACTTTCACGAATGAAGAAAAAAGAAACCTCGGTGAGATTCTAATCCAATAACTTGATCATAGTTCAATGTGATTGTCGTCTTTCAGAATACAATTTTAAATACATTTCCGATGTCTTAACACTATTTCTATCGTATTTGTAATACATTTGTATCATATATCTTTTTTCTTCATTCGTGAATGCCATTTTTCGCCAAAAATTCGCCAAAAAACTTGTTCAATAAGAAAATGTCATTGAGTGTAACAAATCGAAAGTCGAAGACGAAAGCCGGAAGACGAAACGTCTTGACTATCCTAGTCAAAACTGATTGACAATAAATTATTCATTAGAACAAAAATAAACTTTTGTTTGAAGATGATTGACAATGTTTCATGATGAATTTCACTAGTTCGGACATCCATTGTCTACTATATTAAATGATTTGAAATCCCTGAAACAACTGAAAAAGAATAATTAAAAATGAATAGCTGAAAATAATAATTATATTAAGCAAAATAAACCTGAAATGAAATAATAGTGAAATAAACTACAAGTAAAAATATAACAATTGAATAAATAAAAACAAAATAAAAATAAAGGAATGAAAAAAAATAAAACGTGTAGAGATTTCAAGTCACGTTAGTTCACGACGTTTCGATTGTTAGTATCTACAATCGTCTTCGGGTGGTGACTGGACTGATTCCTCCGAGAGATGACTATTTATAGATCGTTCAAATACTTTCACTTATCCCTGCTTTCCATTTTCCGCTTCACTGGTTCTGTGGGAGATGACTAAAAAATAAACTTATTTTCAAAACTGGAATGTGACACATTACATCAACTCATGTTACGATAAAATACATACAGTATGCAGTTGAGAATAAGTCTGAAAAAATCAACATTTGATGTAGATCCACTTGAGACTATTTTTGAATTCATTCAGAGATACCTCTGCTATACCTAAAATTCATTCATTCATTAGTTGAAGTATCCGATCAATAGGGTTATGTAAGCCAATAGGGTTATGTAAGTATGGAACTTAATTTGAAACAATAATTTGATCATTCAGTAGCTTGAATATGGCTATTAGTCACAAAATCTTGATAATCTCTCATGGGCCCTAATCTAATATTGAGACTACTAGAGCCATGAAAATTATCCAGAAAACAAACAGAAGAATTGCAACTACTTCTTCGTTTTTGAAAACATCATGAGAATACGTAAATGAGTAACTCGTCTCCTAATATGGCAAAAAGTTTCCAAAAAGTTTCCGACCTCAACATGGCACTCGTAAATAAAAGCTAGTGAATTCCGTAGTTCATCTGTTTACAGTTACTCACCAAAGTTTCAGCCATTTTGGATGCGCAGTTGTTATGTAACAGTACGTTTGAGTGACTTAATGTGAGTGTTTTTAAGAAAATGAACAAAACTGAGTATCGAGCTGTCATTGAATATTTGTTCATCGAATGGTGCTAGACCGGCGCCGAATTGAAGTGAGAGAGATAGCGGAGGTAATGAATATGTCAAAAGAATGTGTTTGTCACATATTGAATTAACATTCACCCATGAGAAAGCGGCCCGCGCGTTGGGTGCCGCGTTTGCTCACGTTAAACCAACGTGTTCGAATGAACATTTCCAACGCAATGAATTCGAATTTTGGCGCCGATTAATTACTGTAGATGTAGATGAACCTTGGATACACCATTATACACCCGAAGCAAAAATACAGTCCAAACAGTGGACTGCAGAGGAGGAACCGGCCTAAAAAAGCAAACACTTATTTTTCGGTTCGTAAAGTAATAGCGACTGTTTTTTTGGGATAGTAATGAAGTTATTTCAATCGATTATCCTCAAAACTCATTACACAAGCATACAATGCATCATTACTTGACAAACTCAAGGCAGAAAAACGGCCACATTTGCAGAAAAAAAAGTTCTATTTCACCAAGACACCGTCTCAAACCTCAGCGGTTGCCATGGCGAAAATCCACGAATTACGGTTTGAACTGCTTGACCATCCGCCGTACTCACCAGATCTAGCCCCAAGCGAATTTTTTTTGTTCCCTCATCTAGAAATTGCGCTCGGAGGACAGAGATTTTCATTGAATGAAGAAGCAATCACCTTCGTGAACATTTATTTTGCAGAGAAAAACGTCGAGTTCTATTTGGAGGGGTTATAGAGATGGGCACATCGTTGGACTATGTTAAAAAATGAGAAGAAAATTGAAAAAATATTTTGTATCTTTGTTAGGTCGGAAACTTTTCAGACTACCCTCGTAGTTTTTTGGACTAACAAATTGGTCCAATTTTTTTCAGTTGAATTTTGGGCAAATCAAAGGGTATTTGGAAAAGAAAAAGTATGGAATTTACGAAATAAGCTGTGACGATCGCGTCAAAAGTATGTTAGTCAAACAATGCGGACATTAATAGCTCGCTACAAGGAACACGTTTCGAATAATCGAATTCATAGAACATAGAAGTCTAGTGTCGCTCAACATGACTCAGGGAATAGTCACAGAATAAAAGAGGAATGTGTGTTTGAAGATGGTTGACAATGTTTCGTCGTGTATTTCATCAGTTCGGACTTCAATTGTCTCATAAATTGATTTGAAATTCCTGAAATAATCTGTAAAAAATTAAAAAAGTGATTAGCTGAAAAAATTACAATTATATTAAGCAAGAAAACTGAAATTACAATGAAATGAAATACAAACCACAACCAAAAAATTTAAAAATTTAATTATTAACAGGAGATGAAAATTCAAAAAATTATCAACAAGAAACGAAAATTAAAAATTAAAAGATTCCAAACCAAGTTACTTCACAACGTTTCGATTGTTAGTATTCACAATCGTCTTCGGGTGATAACTGAAATTGCAGAGAAATAACATACAAGCAACAACCAAAAAAATTGGAATATCAATACAAGCTGAAAATTAAAAAATAAAAAAAAAATAAAAAATATCAACAAGAAATAAAAGTTAAAAGATTCCAAACCAAGTTATGTCACGACGTTTCGATTTTTGGTATCCACAATCGTCTTCGGGTGATAACTGGACTTATTTCTCCGAGATCTGACTATTTATAGGTCATTCGAGTGCTTTCACCTATCCTCTCTTCCCTCTCACCGCTTTATTGGTTTCAGCGGGAGATGACCGTTTGGCGGGAATTGGTCGTTTTCCGCTTGATTAGAGGTTTCCATATGTTACGTATCTCTACGCTAGCTTGGCTAAATGCATTGTTGGACAACATATACGTGGCTTCGTTGAATTTTCTCCTTAACCAGTGTTCCTCCTTGTGAGAAATGCTTGCAATTGTAGGTACCGATACACGACAGAAGGTTTCAGATGCCTTCGATAATTTAGATATCGAAAAATATGAAATGAGATGTATCAAGAGCGACAAAGAGTTTTTTGATTGTTTATTTTTTGAGAAAGAAAAGGTTTTGGCTTTCTACTTCTGCACCTTTATACAAAAAAATTTCAAAATCTATCAAAGAAAGGAAGGAAACGATTGATTTCAGAATAAACTCTTTAGGAAGATGTGAAGATCATGCAAAGAAGCAATATAGCTTTCAGATACAAATTGGAAGAAAATGCCATTCCTTTCAGCCAGCTACTTTCATATAAACATTGAATTATACTAAAGAAAAAATACTTTAGAAACAAACTACTTTTATATGAACATTGAATGGAATAAAAAAACTTATTTCTATTCTGTTTGTACTCTTACCATTTTTTATGGAAGTGAATCAGATATTCAAAGGATTCCTACACAATATCGTATATGAAAGAGGTTAAATTTCACTCTCTTTCCTTTCCCAAAAATATACCCCTTTCAATTTATAATTTACTTCCTCATATACTTCCGTACTTAGGTATTAAAATAGGTAATGATTAATATTACGAACAATAACAATGAAAACACTAAGTTATACTAGGAAATCATTTATTGTCCCTCACACGTTAAAAGGTAAGACCTCGTTAGTCCTTAGCTCGCACAAGTTTTGACTTCTGAGGGTTATCGTTCGTAGGGGTGCGACAGCTGGTTAACGGAAAAACAGAATAGAACAGATTATGCAGTGTGATAGTTTCTCATAGATGTTAATGAAAATATTATTTTCGCCCTACGATTTAGGTCAAGTTATTTTCTGATGAGGCTGATTCGATTAGCGAAATCCTTGTCAAAAGACGGTATTTTTGTTGGGAAACTTGTTTTCAGTAGATCAATTCCAACATTTCGACCTATCAAATGATTTTCAGGTCAAAACCTATCCCCGTTACAAACCTGACATGTTTTTCTCTTGAGATTTTCGATGATCAACTTGCTTGCTATTAACGCCTCATCAATATTCAAATACTCCTCCCACACGGTACCGTTAAAAACAATAGCCCTCCTCCTGCCGCCTACATTTCCACCCCAACGATCGCGTCAAAATCACCCTCTCCTCGTTATGACGTTCCAGATTAAAATTACATATTGACAGGTATCTTCATTGTCTTAGACGAACTCACCACCTCATGCCGATGGGAGACGCTTTCAGAATTCGAGATCTCCGGATTGTTTGTCGCGTAATTATTTCATTCGAATTCAACGCAGTGATCTGCGTCGAGATACGTCCCATTCATTTTGGAGAACACCTCATGAATAATTAATCACTGAATATATTGCCTGATGTAACGTGTCCTTGCTGGTTGAACTGATTAAAAAAAGTTTCCGTATGCTCGAGGTAAACTGTGACACATACACATAAAAGGGTTGAGCTCCCTTTCGCCAGATTTTTTGGAGAGTTATGAAAAAAGAGAAATGCATAGGGAAGTTTTTTTTCAATGCATTTATCGTCTGCTCTTACGAACACTAGAAAATAAAGGCATTAGAGGGACTTGCTTTTTAAATGTTACCTCGAAAACGAAGCACGCTGTAAGAGTGAACGACACCCATTGGTGATCAAAAGCAAGTTAATTGTGGTGTTCCTCAAGGCACAGTATTGGGTACTTTATTGTTCATCATTTATATTGATGATTTATTTAAATTGCACAGTGAGACTGAGATTATTGGATATGCTTATGACACGGTGGGAACCTGGAGTTTGCTTTAAAAAAAAAAGTTGAAAAAGACTCTAAACTAGTGAAAAAATGGTTTGGCCACCGTCTTCTAACAGTATATCTAGAAAAAAACAACTATTTGCCTTTGACCTGCAATATATCGAATAACTGTCCACATGGGAGTATTAAAATAATCAACACTCAAGATTATACAGTGTCACCATTAAAGTGCGCACCATATGGGAAACTTTTTTTCGAGAAGTTTCAATGAAGTTTAACTTCGGCACTTGTTTGTGCTTCAAATTTAACTTAAAATGATGCGGCCAACTGCGACCCCCTGACGTTCAGTGTTCGTCAAATTCAACTTTTTTTTTGAAAAAAAATTGAAAACGTGCATTTCTAGATCGAATTTAACAAAAAGTTACTTGAAAAAGTTGTGTCTACGGCAATTTTATATCCATGTGCCAAATTTTATGCAACTAGGATAAAGTTAACGTTTTGCTTATTTTTGACAGATATCCCCTTTATTTTAAAAAACAAGTTCGGTTAATTGTCATCAATTCATGTATACATAACAAAATCATAATGGAGTTTAACTTTTCTGAAAAATTTTTACTTATACGGACATTTTTAGGGAGAAATTAAAAATGTGCTATGAAAATTTTAACATGACTTGTGCAAAGTTTCAATCACTTGGCTATTTTCTTGAACAAACGTCAGTACCTTCAATTTTGAAAAAGCAGACACAGCTCAAAAACTGCAATGAGTATTGATAAAATTACTAGAGTTGAAATTACATTAAAATTTCAATATTCAGTATTTACAGATTATTTATAAACACTAATTACGGCGGTAAGGATGCTTAATCACGTTGAATAAAATTTTTAAGTAGGTCTTGACAAACAAAATGCATGCTATGGTAGTGTCAAGTTGTTGATTTACTTGTCAAATTTTTAACAGTTATTGTTGCAATAATGTTGTCTCTTCAGGAAAGATTAGAAATAGTTTTAATAGGTGGTGAGAATACACCATACCGGCAAGTAGCTAACATTTTCAATGAACGGCATCCAGGAAAAAATGTTCAACATACTACTGTGTCAAGGATAATGTCGAAATTCAGAGAAACAGGACCCGTAGCAAATCAGTTTAAGAAAAAGCACACTCCAAGTAAATATGATGAGGAGGCCCAACTTAACATTTGTTCAAAAGTTATTGAACACGGGCAAATGAGCATAACCGATATTATAAAAAATACGGATTACAAGAGAGAAAGTGTTAGAAAATTTTTATCAAAGAATGAATTTTGGCCTTACAAGCCAAAATTCATTAACACATTAAAAGAACGAGATTTTGATATCCGTTTGGGATTTTCATTCTGGTTTCAAGGAGAGAGAGAAAAAAATTTTAAATTTTATGGACAGATGAGGCAACGTTCTCTTCAAATGGAACAGTAAGTTCTCAAAATTTTCGATGGTGGGCCCAATTAAATCCCAATTTCACAGTTGAATGTGATGATCAGTTTTCCTTTAAAACTAATGTATGGTGTGGGATACTTAACGACCAAATAATTGGGCCATTTTTCTTTAGGGAAAATTTATCATCCGTCGGTTATCTCAACCTTTTGAATAATGATGTTAGTGAAGTTTTAGATGATATGCCTTCAAATATTAAATACGACCTATGATATCAGCTTGATGGCGCACCAATACATCACACGGTTGCTGTAAAACAGTCCCTCCAACAAATGTTCAGAGGCAAAGTTATTGGACGTAACTGGGAACATTATTGGCCACCTAGATCACCCGACTCGACGCCTTTAGACTTTTTCCTGAAACAAAAAGTGTACCGAAGTGGATCATTTACTGACATACAATATCTGGAAAATAACATTCGCGTGTGCTGTGCAAATATAAATCCCTGATTTATTAAAAATGCAGTTACAGATGTCAGTAGAAGGACCATAATTTGTATTGAACGTGTTTGACAACCTCATTTAGATCAATAGGTAATTTTTTGTACCCATTTGAATTTTCTATAATATTATTATTGTTTAAAATTTATAATAATAATAATAGTTCTATCGAAATTATTTGCATTTTTTTTAGTTGCCTCTGATTTTTTGAAATCAAAGGTTTGTTTAAGAAAATAGCCAAGTGATTTAAACTTTGCACCAGTCATGGTTAAATTTTCATAGCAAATTTTTAATCTCTCTCTAAAAATGTCCGTATTTGTAAAAATGTATCAGAAAAGTTAAACTCCATGATGAGTTTGTTATGTATATATGAATTGATGACAATTAACCGAACTTGTTTTTTAAAATAAAGGAGTTATCTGTCAAAAATAAGCAAACCGTTAACTGTATCCTAGTTGTATGAAATTTGGCATATGGATATAAAATTACCGTAGACACAACTTTTTCAAGTAACTTTTTGTTAAATTCGATCTAGAAATGCACTTTTTCAATTTTTTTTCAAAAAAAAAAATTGAATTTGACAAACAGTGAACGTCAGTGGGTCGCAGTTGGCCGCATCATTTTAAGTTAAATTTAAAGCACAAACAAGTGCCGAAGTTAAACTTCATTGAAACTTTTCGACAAAAAAGTTTCCCATATGGTGCGCACTTTAATGGTGACACTGTATAATTGAAGTTCACTCTGTGAAAGAAATTTAATATTCTACTCAAAACATGTTTACCAGATAAGGAGTAGAAAAACTATATTTCGCCTTAGTGGAAAGTTACCTGAGATACGGTATTACAGTGAGAGGCTCAGTTTTGCGGGTACATTTAAATTCATTATAAATGAAGCCCTAGCTCGAAATCAAAAGTATAACACTCGAGATCGTGAAAAACTCACTTACCCAGTTATCGTGAGAAAGGCGATATCACAAAGAGCATACTCTTTCACTGCTGCGAAACTTTATAATACAATACAAGTGATAATCTATTTCATGAGTTATTGTTGAAAAAAGAATTAAAAAAATCTTAGGACCCAGTGGCACCCACGGCCTGATGACTTCGAAAATTGCGGAACTAGTCAAATGTTACACCCATGCTCAATCCTTAAAGAGATGGGATGGAATCAAAGGATTTTTTCTTGCCAGGATCACCTTGGGCGACCCTGGGAAGTTAGCGCCGGAGAAATATCTGGCGATGACCAGGAAAAATCTACGCCTCACAGTAGGATTTCTGACTGGCCACTGTCAACTAAGGAAACACCTCCATAATATGGGGCTAGTGGACACACCTCTATGCGGGATGTGTGAACAGGATGATGAGACTGTCAGGTATGTCCTGTCCGAGTGCCTAGAGTTATCGTCAATAAGAAACTGTATGTTAGGCGAGTCTTGGCCTACACCTGCCGATATAAAGGAGATGTTCTTCCAGCGACCTGTCCACCTTCCTGGAAAGGATAGGATGGACGATGACCTAGGAGGACAACTCTTCGGGAGGATGTACAATGGGTCACATGTGGCCTAAAGGCGTGGGCTTACACTCACCCTCCCTACTTTACAGATCCTACGATCCCTGAGCCTGAGCCATAAATACGCGATCAATTTTTTGGACCGAATCTGACCTCATGAACTGAATTTAACAAC
This sequence comes from Leptinotarsa decemlineata, assembly GCF_025532065.1. Taxonomy (NCBI): domain Eukaryota; kingdom Metazoa; phylum Arthropoda; class Insecta; order Coleoptera; family Chrysomelidae; genus Leptinotarsa; species Leptinotarsa decemlineata. The sequence goes on from NW_027412578.1 coordinate 5,340,963, forward strand.
AAACCTCCATAATTACAAAACACGAACAAAATATTTTACTCTGAAAAATCCAAAAGGAATTTACAAAATAATAAACTATTTGATGTAATCTCGGTATTTCCTAATACTAAAATCCTTCGTTCACGAAAATATATCATTCTTCAAGAAAGTCTCACTCTCCCTCCAATTGAATAATATACTGAATAGTTACACTTTCACTATGCAATGAATTACTGTACCATTACAATGTTTCTGGAGGACAGCAGACAAGCACGACTCAAGCATACAAAATGCTTAGGTGCAGTCTCGTCATCCAACAGAAACTTTCTGGATTCCATCCAGAAAAGAGCCTTTCGCCTGATTGGAGACGCGAACATCACGTGCTACCTTGATAGCCTGGAACATCGAAGAAAGGTTGGAGATTTGTCTCTCTTCTATATATACTTTCACGGAAGGTGTTCGAGTGACTTGGCATATTTGATTCCACCAAGGGCGGTACGTATCAGAAACACGCAACGGGCTGTGGCTGCTCATCGTTTTGAGATTCAACTCAGTACACTTCGAACTCCACTGCTTGAGAACTCATCTGGAGAATTGCGTTTATGTGGAATGAGCTTCCTGAAAAAAAATTTCCAAATGGATTCAATCTACAGCGATTCAAATCCAATGTGAATTGCTACTTTCGCACAGGCACCGCTCTGAGATCGCTTCAAGGATTTTCCTGCAGTTCTTGTGTTTTGTCCTTGAAATAAAACTTGAGCCGACTCTGTATTGATTGGGTTTCTCCTATATAGAACTATTTTCCTGAGTACATCCAATTATTTTAAAATCCACTAGAACATTGAACCAACGGCATTAGAGATTGATGCAGATGATAACAAAAATTGAGACATAGTCTCACTAGCAGCAGACTTTTTGCGTTTGCTATATTGCTCCATAAACACCGAATATGGATTTCCATGCGGAGAAAAGTCGAATTTAGGTCACTTAGCACTCTGGGGAAACAAAATTTGAATGAGAAGGGTCCTCCTCGGATTACAACGAATAAGATGGAAATTGGAATATGCACGTCTGGCGAAAAAAACACTTGTTGGAAACATTGAAACGTATAAATCCCGAAAAGATATGACTGTAGGTTATTTGGGCGAATCACGGAGGATATTTTTTTGCTCGCCTGAGAAGAGTCTGTTTATATCAAATTCCGGAAATGAGGGGATAGAAGAAAGTAACAATAATTGGCATTTTAGCAGAATGGTTGTTGCCAGAAAACAAGAGGAGATAAAAAGTTTTTACATTTTAAAATTGCATTATTCGAAATGCTTTCACTCCAATCATATCCATTAGAAACTGAAAAGAGAGTAGAAGTTCATGTATTAAATTATTCATTTAGTAATCAATTTCCAATCAAAGATACTCCATCAAATCAAAAATTTACTATGTTTTAGAACAGTACTCATACGAAATGTTTCTTCGAATCAGTTCCGGAAGTATTCGCTGAACGTACTCGTTATGATCAAAAATACGCAAGTTTTTTTCTTCTGATGGTAAATAATTGAATATATTGGGTTGTTTCAAACGTTTTTCTCGTTTTAATAGCATGTGATTTTGTAGCTCCATATCTCAATTGATATTAATTCTACTGTGTCGTGGCCCTTATTGATATATGATATCAATAAGGGCCAATTTTTTTTTAAATTGAGCCAAAGCGCTGCCGAAATAGCCTGAAAAATTACCCAGGCATTTGGAAATGATAGTTTTGGTTTACGAAATTTCGTTCCGGAAATTTGATCCTCGAAGATGAGCCTAAGTGATCGACCTATAGGTCGACAAGGATTTGAGTACCCTGTTGGAAACTGAAGAGCCATCATGAACGGTAAGTGGAATGACGAAAGAACTGGGAGTCAGTTCCCAAGCGGTATCTGATGGTATGAAACGTATTGGAAAGGTTGAACATGTCTCTTCTTCCCATTCGGATGCCGGGATTGTAGCAGTAAGCACGTTTCTGCTGACAACTAGAGGTTTCATATCCTCTTGCATACCTATCTGGCTTATTACGATTTTTTTAAGAACAAAACACAAGCACTACAGGAAAATCCTCAAGGCGCTCTCAGAGCAGTGCCTGTGCGAAAGTAACGATCCACATTGGATTTGAATCGCTGGAGATTAAATTCATTCAGGAAGTTCATTCCACATAAACGCAGTTCTCCAAATGAAGGAGTTCTTGAAGAGTGAAGTTCTTGATGTACTTACTGAGTTGAATCTCACAACGATTAGCAGCCACAGTCCGTCGCGTATTTCTGACATGTACTGCTCTTGGTGGAATCAAATGTGCCAAGTCACTTGACCACTTCCCGTGAAGGTACATTTAGAAGAGAGACAAACCCCCAACTCTTCTTCGCAGATGGCTCTTTTCTGGATGGAATCCAGCAACTTCAGGGAATGTTTGGGGACAATACTCCAAAGAAGGTCTGATCTGAGCTTTATGAAGCATCAAAAGTTGCTGAGGTGTGTAGAGTTTTCTGATTCGGAAGTTTTCCAAGCCTTTGAGGAGCAGCCTTTGCAGTCCCAAAGACATGATTATGCCAAGGCATATTGCTTTCAATTTTCAGCCCCAACAAACTTATCGAAGCACAAAAACATAATGCCTGGGTTTTTGTGGCATTGAATTAAACCTGGTTACTTTCAACCCAATTCGAAAGCACTTCCATATCCTCGTTAAAATACGCCACCTTCTGCTGCCGGTGAAGCATATCTTAGTTTGTTAGATTGTATCGATTGTTCTCCTGATGCATCGAAGAAAACTTCAAATACATTGATGGGAAGTGTTCGACTGACTCAGTACTCTTGACACCATCGAGAGCACTATATGGCAGAAACATGCATCAACATACCTGTACCTACCATTCGCTGTAGGATTCAACTCTTCTCCAAGAACAGAATACTTGTGGAATAAACTGGAGCGTTTTATTGCGTCATTAAAAATAATCATGAAGTAAGATTTTATTTGATAAGCTTTCAATGGAACTTACTTTGGAAATTCCGCGGCTTGTGGGCCTCCACTTTGGCCGTCACTTTGATAAAATTCTAAAATTGTCCAGATAGACTGAAAAGGATGGATGTAGCCGTTACTGCGTGGTAGGAGATCATAATGAAAAGAGAAATGAAAATTTCTATGTTTTTTACCACTTTTAATTGTAACTAACGTTACTGCAGTTTCGTCCTATATGGACATTCTCAAACTATTATATGTATTATAAGTATTAGTTTGAGAATGTCCATATAGGACGAAACTGCAGTAACGTTAGTTACAATTAAAAGTGGTGAAAAAGATAGAATTATATTATTATATGTATTATAAGTATCAGTTTGAAAATGTTCATATAGGACGAAACTGCAGTAACGTTAGTTACAATTGAAAGTGGTGAAAAACATAGAAATTTCCATTTCTCTTTTCAGACTAAAAAGGGATGAAACTGCAGGCTCTTTTATCCAAAACTTTTGAGAATTTAATTTTTTTCTGTCCTAAATGCTAGTAACTATTAGACAATATCTCTTATAATTATTCACTTCAATAACTTGTTGTAATGCCTCTTTGAACGACAAGAAAAACATTTTTATAATGTTGAATTTCAATCTTTTTTTTCGAAAGTATACGGGCCTGGTCCTTCTACCCGAATGTTATGAAACCCTGTTTATGCATTCATAAATTATGAAAGGTGCAGGCCCAGCCAGACGCTTGGCTTCTCCTGCCACTCTAAATTTTGTACCGCATTGACTCCGCCTTCTACTTTCCTGATCGACTGATTTTCATTGACAAAATCGTCCCATTCCAAAACTTCTTCAACTTTTCCCACTTATCATACCTTACATAACCTTGAGCAACCATTGTAGCGAACAAATATTCTAAGAGTGTGTTAATTACTCGTATTTTCAATTTGGTTGTAGTCTCGTACGTAAGCAGTAACTTCAAAAATCTTACGCACAAATGTCAATTTTGGAATTCTGTTCAAAAAATCTGTTTAAAATCCTCAGAAGTCGAAACTTGTGCAAGGTAACGATTAACGAGGTCCTACCTTTTAACAAGGTGATTCCTAACACGACCCTTGTTAGGAATTGAATATAATCATTAATTTCGTTAGTAGCTTAAGAAACTAGCGATGAACTAATTGTGAGTCAAACATGTTTCTACTAGTATATTTTTGAAACGAATATGTAAAATTTTGTTTCTTGTCGCCTAACATATTGTTACCCACCGATTTCTTGTAGCACGCTCTCAGGACGACACAATAATATATAAACTCCAGTAATCCTATTTGTTGGATTCTCTACGACCTCAAAATTATTTTTCTCTCCACGGCTTGGTTTATACTTCACTCGGAAATTTCGCCGTGCTTCACCTGGAAGCCGAGATTTTACAAAGCTTTCATTTGACCTAATTTATGACTTGACATCAGAGAACGTGTGCATGTCCTAATCGTATTTAAATATATTTCACGAGAAAATGATTGATGACTAAAGGTGTTGGTGGTTGCTATGATGCAGAACGTTTCGTGAAATACTGAATAATTTATTACACATATTTGAAGTCTTATTAACAAGATCTGCGTCTATAGACAAATAGACACAATCTACATTAATTCCAAGGGCACGAAACGATATCATTTTATTTCAACCTCGTTATTATTCATTTTATACATAAAAAATCATCTGAGCAAATGTTCGGATGACATAAACTTTCGATTTTATATAGGAAAAAATCAAGATAAGTCAACTCCGGTGAACGAGCAGGCCATTCCAAAGGACCGCGCCTACCAATTCACAGTGGCTGGGTATGTCTGTTCCAAATAATCTTACAATAAGGAACGCACAACCTAATGGGAGAACGACTGGATTATCGAATTCATTCTGACCAATTGCAGACCATTGCACAATCCTTAGTAATTTTGTCTGTAAATTCCCGTATCGTTCCAGGTTGCATAACATAAACTTTCGATTTTATATAGCTCCAAAGAGGAAAATCGAGAGGAATTGAATTCGGTGAACGAGCAGGCCATTCCAAAAAAACGCGCCTACCAACGCACAGTGGCTGTGTAAGTCTGTTCCAAATAATCTCTAATAGACCTTTACAATAAGGAACGCACTACCTAATGGGAGAACGACTGGATTATCGAATTCATCTTGTTTGTCGCTATCAATTGCAAACAATTCCTCACAATTGCACAAGCCTTGGTAATTCTGTCTCTAAGTTCCCGTCTCGTCCCAGATTGCGTAAAATAAACTTTCGATTTGATATAGCTCCAAAGAGGAAAATCGAGAGGAGTTGAATCCGATGAACGAGCAGGCCATTCCAAAAGAACGCGCCTACCAATGGACAGTGTCTGAGTATGTCTGAAAATCTGTTTTGAAATATGTTTTTCCGTTAATCAGCTGTCGCCCCCATACGAACGACAACTCTCAGAAGTTGATAAACTTGTGCGAGCTAACGACTAATGAGGTATTATCTTTCAACGTGTGATTCCTATTACGGTTGCAGAATCATCCCCGCTTCAACCAGATAAATTCTCTCGAGAAAAATATCTGGTCGAGGCGGGAATCGAACCCACGATCTTCCGATCGTGAGTCGTGCGCACCACCACCGCGGCCAATTCCACAACAATGTCTGCTCCAATCAATCTCTTATAGCGGGGCGTACTGGATTATTAAATTTATCTTGATTGTTGGCGTGTATAAATTAAATTTTGAAAAATTTACAAATATGAATAGTTAGTCAGGATTTCCTCTAGGCATATGGGAACATGGGAACGACAATATAACTTCCCAATATTCCTGCCAGAACATTTACTTTCTCAGGAGTTCCAGTATGATCTCAACAATATGTGAGTTCATGTCCAACCGGTATAGCGCATTTTGGTGGTGTAAAAGTACCTTTGTCACAAAACATATTATTTTTGTATGCAGTTTCGATTAACAATCAAACGATGACAGTTCAACTCCCATTCTTCTATCATGGCCATCTTCATCTCATTCATGTAACGTCTTCGGTTTATATGGGTTGAACTTTCTTGACAATGGTTGTTGAAACATTATTCTCACGAGCAACTGATGTGGTCGGCTGCAGAAAGTTATTCAATGCATATGCAAGGATTTTTACCTGTTTTTCGTTTTTTCGTTCGATATAGACTTACTTTCAGCTCCTCTAACTCCTCAGTTCTTTGATAGTTCTGTCATGGTTTTTTCAAGGACTTTTTCCAGGAGTATTTGGCCAGTTCTGACAACCATAGCGGCAATAATCTTCGAACAACATTAACATCAAATGCATGTGATGGTGTGCATAACACAACCCCCCGTTGCGTTATGCATGCCTCGTTTAACTGTGGTCGTGAGGGCACGTCTATAACGGAGAGGAAGCCCTTTACACTTCACCTTTCAGGTGTGGAACTTGCAATGTGGATGTGATATTTCAACTTTTCTGTTCAAAAACAATCTGTTAAAATATGTTTTTCAACGTGTGATTCCTAACACGGATGAAGAAATTTTTGAGTTTGAGTTGTTTGATATTTTCCAACCGATTTCCCGAGAATGGAAATGGCAGATGGAATTATCAAGAAATCTTGCATTGAACACTGTTTGAGCCTTAAACGAATTCTCAGTGTTACGGTGCCAGCTGTTAGGCTAACACAATACCCTCTGTTACTAGGGTAACAAGATGTGGACACAGTCGATCGGATTGAAAGCAGAAATGAGCTTATTTTATTATTTTGGCTGAATTTCATTCTGAATACGAAACATTTACTTTCGCAATTTCACGTTCTTATACATTATAAACTTCGTGAAACATGTGATAACTAACTTTGAATCTGTTCTAATCCGCTTTTGGTTGTAAATTTACGAATTATCACTTTTCCCAGTCTTCAATTCAAACACCAATGACTCCGCAGCCAGCTATACAAATTCAAAACAGTAGAGATCGTTGTATAGAGTATTGAAATACCTTTCGAAGAGTTATCCCCTTCCTATTTGAGAAAAAAGTTATTAGCGTCCTCTCTGCGGTGAAATGATGTCACACCATTGGCATTTTCATTGAAGATTTCTTAAAATAACTCTTTTCATAGAAATTTCGTCCGACTTTCGACCGAATTGTATTTTGAACTTTCCATTCTTAAGATATGCTAAACCTCCTGATGGAATATTAGTAACGTCGCTTCTCCATAACTTCAATAGATTAATTGAATATCGTGAAAGGTTAGCGCACTGACAGAGCAGTTATTTCAGTTTCAACGTATTTGGGCCGTTATACCTTTTTGTTATTTTAAAAATAAGGTTTCGATTTTGTTGCGGCTAACAGAGCGGTTGAATATTTGGATAATGGAATTGGTTGGCGAGTTTTCATGTGATAATTTCCAATCCATATTGAATTAACTCGGCCATTTTGAGGAAAATGTTATGTCGGATTTCTGTTTTGGCAAGCCTCTATTTCTCTTACGCACAATTAACTTTGGACCGGAAGATATGAAAACAATTGTTTATGGTCTAATTAGGAACTGTTTTGATATTCACATAGGTATGTTCGAAATTATACAGATTTCGGTAGGGCGAATATTATTTTGGTGGTAGATGATTATTTTCAGATGGAGTTATTTCTCTATGATCAACCTTTCGAATAATAAGGTTTTAAAGTACCGAAGCCAATGACTATAACGGTGAATTCTTGAGTCTTCTTGACAGTGTCCGAGAATACCTACCACAGAGAAGCGACATTAACGTCGGATCCTTTGATGTTCGGTGTCCCAACTCCGAACCGAAGATTGTGAGTGATAAACAACCTAGTTCACTGAGAAAAATGACCTCTCAGCGATATACACTAATAAAAATTCATACTCTTACGTTCTAGTATAGTACGTGGGCTCACTGTGAAATATAAAATTATAGTGTGAAGGGAATCTTACTCCATTCAATTTTTATATTGCTGATTGAACAACTTTCGCAATAACAATAGAGAATATTCAATTATGTTGCCAATTTATTATTATTTATGATGAATTGGCTTTTAAGAAATAAATTAAATTACTCTATTTTGTAAATCCAATTCATTAGATAGAAAATTGAAATAAAGTTACGATAATAGAATAACGCTTATATTATATAATCATTTTATGTCCTCTAAAATAAATAAGTCCACTAAGGATGAATAGAAGTGACTTTTGTTATTTTATGTAATCTTGACTTAAACTTTCATCAATAACATCAATACAATCTCAGGGTTCTAATTAAGTAAGGTTCCGAATGGAAAAAATAATGAAACAAGATATTTTACCAAAACCTCTCAATTTAAAAATGTGACAGAATCTTAAGTTTCCTTTTTACAGTTTTACCTTTGGTATTACTGATATCTCTATTAGTATATTTGACACTATAAAAAAATTCATTCTTATGAATAGCTTAATTATATACATTTTTGGAAAATTTTCACAATGATGAAGAAAATCTACATCCTTCATTAGGATGAATAATATATCCGAAACTGCTCCCCCAGTAGAAATTTCTGTAAATCGATTGTAAAATAAACATTCCAACTGATATAAAATTAATGAATTCATCTGGTGGTGAGCGCAAATTTCCAAACATGTTTTTTTCCGTAGTATAAGCTGTAAAAGAGCTTAACAGACGATTTACATCCAAAGTCTTGCACTTTGTGCTGAAAGAGTGACACACATAACATGTATAAACTTGAAGAGCTTTTTTTAAAATGTATCCACAAACGTAAATGAAAGAATTCTGAGTACCTACATCTTCACTTTTATAATCATAATCCGGAAGGGCAAGGGCTGGAGAAAAATGTTTCTCATCTGATATAAATATATCATTTACGTTTGTGGATTGTATACTGATTAATAAATCATCTAAATCATTCTTACAATTTATATTATTGGAATGAAAATAATTTTGGCAAAACAACTTCCGGAATGCCCTTTGAAATTGTATGGGGGTCGGATTAACATTAATTCCGCATTGTTGTGTTACAGCACCAAAAAAATGTTCAAGACAATCTGAATTGGGTCGTCTTGTTTTTAAATATTTATAAGATTTGGTGCGAATCTATAAAATTGCCCTATTTGCTCATAAAAAGAGCCCACAAGGGACCAAGATGTACTTTTGCCTTCAAAATGAAATGAATGTTTTAAAAAATTGTTTCTAGTGGCTTTTATCAAATGACATGTATCAAAAATATAAACAAGTTTTTCACCACCGAGCTCAAATTCAGATTATTCTAAAGTGACCCCTAATAACTTTGACAATTCATAAAAGTTAGAGCCCATCTCACTCACAATGCCAACAACATGCAGACCTATATTGGATAGTTTAGAAATGCACTTATCCAAAGAATCACGTAGATTTTTTGCTGGTAGCTGTGAATCACTGAAAAAAAAGCAATCGGTTTTTTCCAGAGAGAATAAAGTCCTCTAGCCATAATAACGAGAACATTTCTACATATGGAATTTATTTGCCTCTCCAATATCTTCGAAACCAATAATTTCATCACATCCTGAATCAGAAAAAAGATTGAATTTTAAAGCCATCCCATCTATAGATATCACACATCGCTTGACCTGTTCGAGCATTGTTTTAATTTTAATTTCAAGTGCCTTAAATATTGATGAATTTCCTACTGTTTCTCTCACGATGGATTCTCAAAACTAATTATCTCCTGAAAATTCTTGCTTAAATAGCATAATTTTGATGTATAGGGAGTTAGGTAGGTACCTTTTGTAACTAACTACCTACCTCATTATGTTTGATCAGTGCTCACAGACTAACGGAGACAAGTAAGCCCGAGAATAACGTGGAGACAACCAAGTCGACGCATGCGTCTACGAAAAAAGGACACAAAATGCTAGGTTACCGAGGGAAAAAGTAACTTATGTGCATGCGCTATAGTGTTGTCTAATCGGGAGAGAACGAGGCACTTTTGTCCCGCGTACAGGTGACGAAAAGCGAACTTTTCATCCCGCAGTGAGAAAAAAGCTTTTCACCGCAGTTAATAAGTAAGGTTCCAGTTCTTGCATATTTTGACGTCAATCGTTCTGTCAATGTTTCTGTCAGTAACTGTTAGTGAGTCAATTCTTGGTGCGGTAATTATACAAAATTAAGAAATTGTTGCCTACGCTTTTTTGAAGACATTGCGCTCAATAAAAAGGAAAGTTTATGCAATTATTTTCAGTTGTCAGAAATTTCCGTCAATATGTATAATAATATATGTACATATACCAATAATTGATGCTATACATCAAACAGTAGATTACAAGATTCACTTCAAAGGATGAACATTTACAATATGTTGACGAAGAAAATGTTTGGTCCCTCTGTAAAATTTTACTTCAATGGTAAACGTGAAATTCATATCATCGATATTTGTCATTTTGGATTAGAGAAATCTGAAAATTGAATAGGAGGTATTCTTCGAATTGAAAGTGAGGATATTTTTGGAAGAGATCAGTTTTTGGGGAGAGCAGATTTGGCTTAATACTGCGTTTTTATACAAAACATATGGAAAGCTTCCAAAAAGTGAAAAAAAACAGTTGATTTCAAAATAAACTTTACGGAGATATGTAAATCATGTACAGAAGTTACTTTTTAAATTTTCCATATTTTTTGTATGAAGATGGAGAAGTTGAAAGCCAAAACTTTTCTTTCCCGAAAAGGAATTCTTTATTATTTATTTATCCTTCTATCTAAATGCACCTTTTGATTTCAAGTTCTGTGGGGACATTTTGTTGTTCGCTTCAACTTAGGAAGAGGAATGAAATACACTGAAATAATTCCGATTTTCTATTATGGAATATCATTGACTTCAGGTCGATGATGGCAACTATCTTGCACTGATGAGTGGCTAATAAGTCCGAAACCGGTATTGCAAGTGTGCCGTTTCCAGAACTGAAGGTCTACTCTTTCAGTTGTATTGTCAATTGCATATGCCGGAAGTTTTCTGTGAGGATTCTTGCACTGACGCCTGTCGGATATAATCCAACACTATTCGTGGTATTAGCCAGTGGAGTAGTTGTTTTTGATAGGCGTCAGTCCATTCAACCTACTGTGTAGGAATATCCGAGACTGGCTTGAACGTTTTGAGTTCATTTCATTAGATTTGGAATAAGTCACTTGATCACCTTCCGTGAAAGTATCTTTCTAGATCTTTCTTCGATATTCCAGACTATTAATATTGCAAGTGATGTTCGCGTATCCAATCAGACTGATGGCTCTTTTCTGGATGGAATCCAGCAGTTTCAAGGTATGCTTAGGGGTGGAGCACTTTACATGAGAACAATACTCCAGAGAAAGTCTGATCTGAGCTTTATTAAGCATTAAAAGTTGCTGGGGTGGTGTCCATACTGGTGTCTATTTCAACCCTCAACAAACTTATCGAAGCAGAAAGCGGAATTTTCCGTCCTGACATTAATATATTCGATTGGGAAACATTTACCTTTTTGGAGAAAACCGATGCCTGGGTTTGTGTGACATTGATTCGAACCTGGTTACTGTCACTTCAATTCGACATCACTTCTAGATCCTCATTAAGATATGCAACCTCATGCTGCCAGTGAAGATGTGCCTCCGTAGTCGATGTCCTGAAATCCAAATGGAATGACTGTAGATACACGTTACCAGAAATGTATACCTACACCCTTTATTATTCATGTTCTTGGTATTTCAATCAAACCGGCAACGCTGAAATTTTGCAGACTTCCTAATGATCAATCGGATAAGAAGCGCTAATAAGTCCGTAACGTCACGTATATGTAGCTACACATGAATTTGAATTTTCTTCCTAATGAGTAGGAAAAAAAATTCATGAAAGGAGCTCATTGTTCGATAGATGAATTTTCGAACAGAAACAAATGTGAAAAATGAAGCAATGTCCTTTATGTATATACTACGTCAATATCGACCCCAAATTAAATGAAGGCTAGCCGGCATTTTCCAGATAATGAAAATCCAAAACAGTTTGAATAAATACAATCCCGAGTGCATGTTTTCAATTTCTATTACGGTTTATCGATTGTATAGGTACAGTATTCATCAACAAACGATTTGAATTATCGGATATGGAAATTAAGTTAAAATTTTACTATTCACAATCATGGCAAATGATCGCAATCTCCCAATTAAATTAGTTGAAGCCAATTTGATGTTGATTGCTGCGCTTGAAATTTAGAAATCCACTTCACTGTGAAAAATCGGTTTGAATGAGTAAATATTATTTTTCGCAGCGGCCGCGGCCGCATCAAACCGTTTCAAAGCGACTCATTTGCTTTGTCGAAAGTTCAGGAACGAAAGGAGGCAGGAAGGTGAGAAATATTCCACAGGTAGCTTTTATTTCGGTTTAAAACACTGTACGTATTCGGATAGAAGCTCACGATGAATCTGAAAAAGTGAACGACATTGATTTGATAATCATCGCTTTCCTGCTGAATTCTCATTCATTCTTAATTTCCTTTTCGAACACTGTATTTGTAATGAGAATTTTTGTATTTATTGTTATCTAGGGGTGCAATACAATACGAATGAAAAATGTTAGCGATCTTTTTCTGGAGAACGAAAACAGAATTATGATTTTAGTTGACATAATTTGTTGATATAATCTGCAAATTTCAATTAAAATTTCAAGCAGACCTAAACATGCATACTCGTGTTTGGAATCAATAAAAAAAAAGCGATTTATTTCCAACAGGAGTACCCAGTTACAGGAGTATACTTATATGAAATAAATATTAAAAATAATGGAATTTAGAAATGTATAAAAGTAAATGCTAAAACAAAGTTTATAAAAAAATTCATATACGCAGAATTTCAAATAATATCCACATTCATGGATACATGATATCCACAATCACTTGCTTATTTGAAACTGTAAAGAAACACGTGAATGTCGCTAACATACTGATACTTTTTATTACAATAGGTATACAGATTTTTTTAAACAGATACATGCATTAACAATAAAGTGTATATTTTGCACAAGAGATGGTGTTACCAGTAACAAATAAAAAATATTTTCATTTTGATACATCATTCTAAGACCCCCACTTATCAAAATGAACAAATAACATTAACTTGGTACAATTCCTAATTTACGTAAAAACTTATGATGTTCAGCAGGGCATAAACCTTTAGTGAGGATATCAGCTGTCATTTCTTCAGTACATAAATATAGAAGTTTTATATATTCATATTCAATAACATCTCAATAACATCAATATATTTCGATCTATTGTGACTTTGATTGCTTACTGCCAATTTTAATGCACTTTGATTGTCACAATATATCTCAATCATATAAAAACTACCTATAATTTCATGAAGAAGGTTTCTAAGATACACTGCTTCTCGGGATACAGTATTTTGCTTCCTGCTTTGCCATGAAATGACTGATCCAGACAGTGTGAAGCCAAAGCCTGTATACAACTTTCTGTCTAAATCATCACTAGCCCAGTCACTATCTACAAAACCCTGTAGCTTGCTATCATCCTTACAAAATCTTAAACAATATATTTTTGAATATAACAAATATTTTAAAATGCGTTTAGCATAATGCCAATGTGTATAGTTGTAACAACTATTAAATTGGCTCAGATAACTGACAGAATAGGAAATGTCTGGTCTAGTTAGTACTGCCAAATACATTAATGATCCAATTAACTTTTGATACGGGAGATCAGATACACATTCATCAGCTTTCTCAACATTTAATTTACATTCTATCAGGGTTTTATATGTTTCACAATCTGACATATTGAATCTAGAAGCTAAATGCTCAATATACTGTGGTTGATCTACAGTTATTACATTTTTATTTTTGTCTACATTTATTCTCATACCTAGATATTGTCTTACAGGTCTCAAATCTTTTAATTCAAATTCCGCACCCAAAATGCGTTTCAAATTAACAGTTTCAACAGAATTATCAAAAAAAATTTAAAAATCATCAACATATAGGGCCACAATAATTTTTATTTCACCCTTTGTTTTTGTAAACAAACAAGGCTCGTACTGACTATTTTTGAAATCCAAATTATTAAGTAATTTTTTAACTTTGGCATACCACGCAAGAGAAGATTGTTTTAATCCATAATTCATAATTTCAAAACTTTTCCCCCACTTTTGTTCACAAAACCCTCAGGTAATGACATGTAAATAATATAATTTCTTTTCAAAAAACCATTTAAAAAGGCTGTAGTTACATCTAAGTTTCGTTCTCCGTCATATGTGTGCTTGCCCCGGAATCTACGTACCACTCTGTTTTGTTAAATTATCCATTCAGGAAAACGACATTTAATACATATTTGCTATTAGTTTTCTTCAATAACGGGCACTGATTTCATTGTAAAACCCGTGCCATTCAACCGCTGTGCTGTCTCGACTATTTGAGTCACATATGTCGCCATATAATCACAGTTTTCTTGTTTTATGGATATCAAATGTTGCAGCAATGTTATTATTCTTGAGAAACCTGAATCATCAAACATGGTCTGCAATGTGGTTCATAATTCTGCTGAGCTCTTGGTATTCTCAATATGCACGTTCAATGGCGGGTCTACAGTCAATATTAGTTTTGCCTTCGTTTTTGCATCGTCCACTGGCTTAACTTCAAAATCTGTCGTCGTCCTGATGTATTTGTCCATCCCTTCGAGCACCAACAAATTTTCAGCCGCGAAGCTCCACTCATCATAGTTCTCTCTTCCTTTCAGTTAAGGAACACTGGCAATATAGTTCGTAGTCATGTTTTCGCGATACAACTTCCACAAATTATCTATTTTAGAAAAAATAACTGATAATTTCGGGGTAAGCCCATAACTTGTAAAGAAACACGTGAATGTCACTAACATATTGATACTTTTTATAACATTAGTTATACAGATTTTTTTAAACAGATACATACATTAACAATAAAGTGTATATTTTACACAAGAGATGGTGTTACCAGTAACAAATAAAAAATATTTTCATTTTGATACATCATTCTAACAGAAAAAATATCACCTAAATCACATTTGAAAATCGTGATTTTGGTCTAAGATACATTGAAAGATGATGAATCGACATCACACCATTGTTTGACACCTTGGTTGAGTTCCTTGGGTAATTGGGTTGAGAGCAATGGGCCGAGACCGGAACCCTGTGGTACCCCACAATTCGAATTCATTAAATGAGAAGAAATGCCGTTGAAGTATAGTCTCTGTATTTGACCTGATACATATTAAACAAATCACATTGAAATGTTTTCTTGAGAACCATACATTTTGTAATTGGCACAGTCAAACGGCTCAGTCAGATCGCAGAACACTGCAGTTGCAGCTTCACTGTTATCGATCTGAACACAAAAATCATCAAGTAATGCAAATATTGCCTCGGGTGTAGGGCAGGACGGGGGTAATATGTCCAATTTAGTAATATTGCTTCGTTACTATTAAACTATAAGGATTCCACAAAATATTCAAAAATCAGCAACTAGCGTAGTCTTTCCTCTAAACGTAACTAGCAAGCCTTCCTGGCTCGGCACGAGTGCAATGCTGATACTAAATATAAATCACCGGAAATTTGAGGGCATGGAGAAGCAGTGACGAAAAGGTAATTTTATTTAATGGACGCACCTTTTTTCCACGCGCCAGTTGAAATATTCAGACATCCTTTCTTATTGCACATCTACAACTTACGTCCTCCAAAAAAAAAACCGAACAATCTATTTTCACTTCCATCGTTCAACCCGTCCTAAGAATCACATGTTGAAAGGTAAGACCTCGTTCATCCTTAGCTCACACAAGTTTTGACTTTTGCGAGTTGTCGTTCGTAGTGGAGCGGGGGAGCGAGTTAACGGAAAAACAGATAGAGTTCTTAACAGATCCATGGATGCAACTAAAGTTGACGCCTATGAAAAATCACTGCTTCATAGTGTATTTGTGAACCTCCATTAATCGCAATCGAAGGTCTGAAGGATATAGGAATATCCTGGTGAATCAATTACAAATCCAGCGATGCACGAACCCGCAATGATCATGATCACAGGACTTGCAGTAAGGTGTTAATCAATCACTATGTCTGTAAATCATTCCCTGTTACACCAGATCCAAATGTGTTCTCGATGTCCCTCGTAATCATTCTAAAAGTAACGAGCGAATAGTCGACTTGAAAAAGGAAGGCTCCGTCGTCTACTTCAGCAAACATCAAGTGGTCGTCGATTTTTCAGAACGGACAGGAACGGTTATATTTCACAGAACCCATTGAAACGACCTCTTGATTTACTACTGGCTTTGCTTTGGAGTAGATTTCAAACAACTGAAGAACGTTTTATTTGAAAAATACAAGGATTACTTTCGTTTTGAAACGACTGAAGCATTATTGTGCTACCACAAATTGTCAGTAGTGTTTGAAGAATGCAATAGCAGCAAAATTGCTACAATGTATTCATTGTAGCACAGTTCAACATGAACTGTTTCTATAATTGCTACAATTATAGAAACAGTTCATGTAGAAGAAGATTATTTTTAATATTTTGATAATTTTACCGAAACTCTAATCTTGACAATCTAATAGTCAGTGATATATCTCAATAATCATTAAAATAATATAATAATAATAATAATAATGGCACTATTGCCATTATCCGTTGCGCTCAGAAACACTCGAGGGTATAACTGTGGCACCCCCGGAAACCGGAGGCACAAGGTCACCCATCTGTTTTATATGGATGATCTTAAACTTTATGCCTCTGGAGAGAAGGATCTCCATCAGTCCTTGAGGGTGGTGGAAGAGTACACGCATGCTATCGGTATGAAATTCGGGATAGACAAATGTGCAATGGTTCATCTCAAAAAAGGACGATGCGGGGACTACGGAGAGGATGTGCAGCTCGTAGATGGAAGCATCCTACACCATCTGGATGCCGGAGAGACGTATACTTACCTCGGGGTGGAACAACGCCACTCACAAGAGGTAACTGCAGTGAAAAACTCTCTCCGCGGCAAGTATCTCTACTCTCGAATCTCAAAATCATACCGGCTTGTCGCACTAAGGCATAAATCTTAGCCGCACAGATGCAGAAGGCTGTCATTCTTGGCTCACTGCGTTTTCTCAGGGCACATGATTCTCGGACCCAATGATCACTTACCCCACGGTGTGGGGAGTGGTCGTTGGTTGATTATGCTGGCGCGCCCTCCCGAATGTATCGGGGCTTCGGGGGATAGGGCCTGACCAGCGCACACTACGGTGGAAAAAAAAAATAATATATTTATTCAACAAACGACAGAGTTAGTTATATAATACATATTATATAATAAATAATTTACATAGTATTATATCATGAAATGAGATATGAATAAATAAATATGAGTGATAATCCACAAAAACATATGCTTGTCGTTGAACAATGAAATGAAATGATAGTAAATAATAAAGGATGTTGATGAAAGATCAATTAACATATACATATACATACACATACATATACATACATACACACATATACACACATACACATATATACATGAAGCTATTTGAGATTTATAGTATCGATACTTTTTCATTGAAGAAAAATTAGTCTGCAATGAAAACGAAGACCTCTGTAGAACAGTCTTCTGGTGCTATGGTATTATTTCAGAAATTATTCTTTTTTTTTATTTATATATACTTTATTGACCAAAGAAAAAATCTTGTTGACAAAGTTAGTGAATTAATATAAAAGAATACATAAATGTCCTATGAATATAAAAATATAGATAAAATATAATGTAAACTTAAGTATGAAAACACTGTATGAAAAACCACAAACAATGGTTGAAACATACATACACATAAAACATGCTAAGTTGAAAATGATCGGTATAAAACTCAGCCAAACTGTAATAGGGTCCACTACTCAAAATTTCTCTAATCATTTTTCTGTACTGTAGTACTCTTTACTCTTAAGTGTAACTCGGCAGATGGTTATACATCTTCACACCATTGTAAAATAAGGAGTCCTTGACCAGAGAGTTGCAAGGAATAGGTAATTTTGAATTGTTTTTGCACGCTCTGACGAGTTGTATAGTGATGGGTGGTAACCTCCAGTTTTACAAGATGTTTCTTAATTAAACACACTGTCTCCAGAATAAAAAGAGCTACAACCGTCAACAACTGTTTATCTATAAACAGTTGCTTGCATGAGTCAGGAGGTTTAGCTTTGCACTAGTATCGTATTGCTCTCATCTGTAATACAAATACAGACTCCAGCAAATTAAGGCTACAACGTCAAAAAGGTATACTGTACCTTAAGTGAGACTCTACCAAAGCGTGATATGCTATATTTGCAGTATAAACTCCCAG
Source organism: Leptinotarsa decemlineata (assembly GCF_025532065.1). Lineage (NCBI taxonomy): Eukaryota > Metazoa > Arthropoda > Insecta > Coleoptera > Chrysomelidae > Leptinotarsa > Leptinotarsa decemlineata. Next base: position 5,359,296 of record NW_027412578.1, read on the forward strand.
TTCTCTAGCAATAACTCTCACTGCATAACAGCCGGTGAAAATTCTACTTTTCATTTTTCTGATGTGAGCGTCAAATTTCAGTCCACCGTCTATATACAGTCCCATAAATTTTGTACACTCTATGTTCTCAATGATACCGCTCGCTACACATAAATTCTGAAATGAACATTTGAAACTCATATTTGTTTTCGAAATATTGAGGGAGAGTAGATTGGAATCACACCAAGACTTGATTTTTTGTATATCATGAGCTATTGTTTCATTGAGTATATCTATACCTTTACTATGCCACAATATAGTTGTGTCGTCAGCGAAAAGAGTGAGTGTTTCGAATATACTTATGTTCATCAAATCGTTAATATACAACAGGAACAATATGGGACCGAGAAACGATCCCTGTGGTACACCAGTATTTATTTCAATACTGTTTGAACATATAATCGTTTTCACAATCTGACTGCGACCATTGAGATACGACTCAAACCACGCAGTGTTATCCCTCTACATCCATAGATATTCAGCTTTCGTAGCAGTATTTTTTGATCAACGCAGTCAAACGCTTTAAGGTCACAAAATACTGCTGCAGCAGCATCTCCATCATTCATATTGGAATACACCTCAAACAAGAAAGATAATATTGCATCATGTGTGGCTCTTGTTGTTCTGGAATCCAAATTGATTTTTCCTTATAATGTTATGGCGAAGGATAAATTCATTGAGTCCTTTCTTAACTAGTTTTTCAATTATTTTTGCAATAGTAGGAATGAGAGATATTGGTCGATAATTTGAAGGATCATCTACAGAGTTACCTTTTTATCAAGGAATCACTATCGACAATTTTAGAAAGGATGGAAACCTGCCATTTCTGAATGAAAGACTTGTTAGTGATACAAGAGGTCTGAGCGCTTCTATCGGAAGATTTTCAATAATTTTGATTGAAATTTCATCATAACCAGATGTTGATTTATTCCTTATATCACTAAAAACTTCAAACATTTCATCAATATTCGTATCATCCAATTGAAGAGATTCATTGATTGCAACATTTTCTAAATTAATCAGTGGGACATATGATACCACAATATTCTGACTGAGCTTCTGTCCAACCGAACAAAAGAATTCATTTATATCGTCCATGCTGATTGGTATTTCAATATCTCTGCTCTTTTTGGTACTATCTCTCAAATCATTCATGATAGACCAACTTTCTTTCATTTTGTTGTGTGAATTGTCAATTCTATTATTGAAGTAAATTTCTTGAGCAAGTCAAATGGTATTTCTATAAATTATCCGATAATTGTTGAAATATAAATGAAAGTAAGGATTATCCTACACTCGATGTGAACGATAGTGTCAAGCACATAATCCAGAAGTGCCCAGTTTTTGAACCTGAAAGGCAAGCTGCAAAACTTTCCAGTGATCTCATTTCTGCATAAGAAGTAGCAAATGAAAACTTGTTGTTGACTCCAGTGACGTGGATACAGCTGACAACGATGATGATGATGTCAAAAATATCTGGATCAATAAATAAGTTGATCTTATTACATAATTCAACACGAACAGTCTCCATTACTTCCCCTGTAGGTCACGTTTTATATTTTTTGAGGTATCGTCCGTCGTCTACTTCAACTGTTTGACGTGAAAAGCACTCTGTGATAGAATCTGATTTATTCATTGGCGGGCCAGGTAACAAATTATTACTAAAGCTGAAGGATCTTCGATACAGCACCTCAATCTCCTCTTCATGAATTATTGATTCATCTCCACCAAAACTGTGTTATTTGCGACTGCCGCTACAGATTTCCACGACCGGAAACCGGACAGTCCAGGTAGGAAAATCTTATGAATGGACAGTTCTCTAACCAAGTATTTTTATCAAAATTCATTTACATGCGATTGATCGGTTTCAACAGTGGAGAAAAAAAAAAGATTTGTTTGTTTGATTCGGATGTCATTATTGTTCATTTGGATCACACTTTGATTCCATGCATTGAATCAAAGATTTTTTCAAGTACAGACTATTTTATTCGAAAGTATTACTATTATATCGAAAGAGAAACCAAAGAAATATTTTTTTCCAGAAGGTTTTTTATTGTTAAGTATATTGTAGATTAGGTTAGGTTAAGTCCAAAGTGAGTAGGTCTATTCGACTCTCCACCGCAACCCGCAAAGGTTTATTATGGCTCACACCTATTCACACTCGACCAAATAAACCCAGCTTCTTAACGAAGCTCAGATGCTAAGAGTACGGCTCTGCCGGACTCTAAAAACCTGACTCGGTCGCCAGCGGGGCAAGCACAAAGTATGTGCTCTGCTGTTTCATCCTTTCCAAACAGAGGCGACACACACTGCACAGTAAAAATAAAAATCTCAAAGTGAAGAACATTATCTCGATTTAAAGAAATCTTGCTCTCCTATATTCATGATGAAATATTTTTTTAAACTGAGAAACATATTCTCTCAAGTTGAATTTGAATCATTATTTCAAATGGACTGAATAAACGCTTCTTTCAAGTAAAAAAAAATATTCCATATTTGTGCATACATTTCAATAGAAATAATCACATTAGCTCAAGAGAAGTAGGTATGCATTTTTTTGTCTCAGCAAAATTGATCTCGAAGCAAAACTGTTTTGGGTTTTGAAAGAATGATATGTTTACTTGGAACATTATTTAAATGTCTCCGTATGAGAAAATAATTGTTTTCCTTTGAAGAGAAGCATTTTTCATTAAAAAGCTTCTATTTGTACAAATGAAATAAAATCATTTACTTCATCAAAGATAAACTTATGCTTCTGTTTATAAACCGTCCCTCTCATTTGGATGTATTTGGTTACTTGAATCCAAAGTATATCATCTGTAATATGAACAGCTATAAGTGGTAAGGAAAGAAACTAAATAATACATTACATATTATGATTGGTTTATCTGAAGCAATTGCAAATTATAAATATTATCCTGAAAAAGCATGTGATGAAAAACAAAACTTAATAGAGAACTAAATTTTCTTTGCTAATCTTTGTTTAAATATCATATTCCAACCGCACACGTTATACAAATAACATGAATAAATATTCAATGAGAAAACATATACAAAAAAGGATCATATTCTTGACAAACTGCAAATTAACAAAATAAAATTAAATCGAAGCCTATAAACAACATTACAGACAAGAAAATTAATTGATTTATTAGTACTTTTACATAAATGAAGTTTTTGAAACTAGATGCTATTCTGGTAAATAACATTAAAAAAATCACTATCGTCGATCAAGTTCTGCATTCTGCTTTTGTTTATCCACAATTGCCGGAACATCACTTGGATTTTGAAACGAAAGAAGAAATCAGCACATCATCCTTAGCCACTATTTCAAACATATAGAAAGATAAAAATATGAAAACAGCAGCCACTTGATAAACAAAATTGTTTTTCTTTTCAATAAAACACTGTTTAAGTGGGTTGATTCCGTCAACCAACCCAATTGTTGTTCGCATGCGAATGACAACCCTCAAAATATTAAACTTGTCTGAGGTCTTATTATTTAACATACGATTCCTAGCAAGTTAAAAGGTGCTAAAATTTGATCAGAAATAAATAATCAATTCAAAAGACGTACCTCAAATCCCTTTGAAGTGGACAGAAGTCTATACAGAAAAACTGCCTTTCAAAATATTAATTTTGGAACCGTTATAGGAATTCAAAGTGTCGTGTGAGTATTATAAGAGGATCAATGAAAAATATAAAATGTTTATTAAAAAAAATGTAACTCATGATCATACAAACATACTTAAAGGAATATGATACGCTATTTAAATAACAGTATTCACTATTTTCATGTTTTTGGAAATTCATGTTTCATCTCTAGTGAGTTTGGTAATATTTCTACCTATTTCTTACATTCCTAAAGGAAATCTATCGAATAATCTCAAACTGAGTAGGATATATTCAATGTGTTCCCAATGAATAACATAAAAACATTTCTGAAGTGATTACACAAAGCAAAGACGTTTCGGAATTCAACAAACATTTACATGTTGAAATCAGAAGTTAGCTGTCACATATAAAAGCTTTTTATACCTACTGGTGCCTTTTTTGGTATTTTTTGTATTATAATTTATTGTCGAAACTATAAGTACCTCTTTCATTAAAAAATGAATTCGGTCTAAGAGAAAATCAAATTTTATTTAGAGAAAATGCTCTTATTTGAAACACGATAAAATGTATGTTCAAAACAAGAGATTGGAAAATTTGAATCAACGTGGAAGATTTTTCAGTTTAAATTTTTATACACTTGCAGAGCTCGGCAAATATAATAATGCATGTGTGAAAAATTACGGAGCATTGGTATAATTTTCGCAAAATGAAGGAAAAATTAAGAGTTGCCGTCAAAGTTTACCACTTTCTCTTCGGTACTACGTATACAACGCGATACTTATTGATATAGCAGAGTTTTATCCAATTATAATACTTACCCATGAAAATATCTTTCAACTGTGCAAGACCCCAGTCTTGTAAAATCTGTTCCATTATGGTAGATACAAAATAATCGGAAAGAAATTGCACTGCCTACAGACACATAAAACACTTCCTCCTCAAAATCGCAACACATCAACATCACTCTCCAACACATACTGGCGCGTACGCGATGCTTACAACGGAATTCCCCGCTCTCCTCTCACTTAAGAGGGTCATAGAAAGACAAGAGTACCACATGTTTTTTCAAACTGAAATGATAGAAATACTTCTTCAAAAGAAACCCTGTTCATTCTATACAAAATTCCTGTTATTTTCAGTCGATCTTAATATAGTTTTGTATGTAGATTCACAAAACTATTGTTATAAACGAATAGAGTTATTTGAAGGGATACATTATTAAATTCAAACAAACACTATGTGTTCAGATCAAATTGATATTGCTCTTCATTTGAAACAGTATATTTTTCCCTTTAAATAGGTGGTGGATTTTGAGATGATATTATATTTCCTTGATTCAAAATAGTTCATCTTCGCAATGATATAATCAAACGAATGATGTCGTTGAAAGGCCAAGAAATTTGATTTCTTTGTTGAAAAAAGTGTGATTTTCTGGTGGAACATGGCGATGTTGGCATAAAGTAATTTTTTTTCCAATAGAGATAAAAATTTCAAAGCAACCTATGATCTTCTCTTGAAGAAATACTTTTTACTGTGTGTCTTCCGACAGTCCTGTTGTATGTTCGTAATATGTTTTTCCCGTTAACCAGCTATCGCACCCCTACGAACGACAATCCTCAGAAGTCGAAACTTGTCAGAGCTAAGGACTAACGAAGTCTAACCTTTTTACGTGTGATTCCTAACACGGGTTGGACGATAGCAAGTGAATATCGAGCGTTCAGCCTGGGGCGTGAACCATCGACTCAACACATCGGCCGATTGGCTGAGTGAACAAAGCACCCACGTCCAACCGCCCGGCTACCGACCGACCTGTTACATCAGATCAACATGTATCCTCTATTGTGGGCACGTATTTTACTAGCAGAAGCCTAAGGTGCTTTTTCAACTTGTCATATGTCTCATCAGTTGTGTTAGACTGAATCACGAGTGCACTGTCACTTCGAGAACAAGCTCCTAAGTGAGTAAACAGGCGACTCCTAATGAGTCCAATGCAAGAAAAATCACTGTGTGTGTTTATTATTCCTCAAAGCTGCAATATACGTCCCTCCTGTCAATAGAAAAAATATACACCTCTATACTCACAAGAGATTTAGATGACACTCGTAAATCGTTGTAGTATGGTTGAGCTGATTGCAATATCACTTTCTATACTAATAGTCGATATGTTCAATAATTGTGATAATAAACGTCACATCATAGTTATAGTTATATATGAAGATAAAAATGGAATTCAAGACCTAGGAAAGATAATACTACAGTTGTATTCATACCATTTGCCTATATAGGTATGGTTATCTACAGTATGTTGTGTGATGTTCGCGGTGGTGGTCCTATTGTCCCATTGTGATTCCAGTACAGAAAGGTTGTAACGAAAAGTTTCTAGACTGTCTGCTGCGTACTGAGTTACAAATAAACAGAAGAAAATCGGTTGAAATTTTTAATTCGTCTCTGAATCTATATATGGGAGAAAATATCTTCAAATGTTCTACTACAATTCGGGTAAATTTGTATTGATGGGAATTTTGTGCACTTTCTTCTTTCTTTGCACTTCGAACATGTTGGTTTTTCCTCTCTATCCAGAAATTCTTATTTTTTGAAGGAATTCAAGCACTGTGATAACCTCAGATGACATTTTTTTGTGTTATCGGGTGTGTATGGGTGTATAGATTTCAACTAACCGACGAAACTGTTGACAAGACTTGGAGTTGTCTTTCGTCAAATATCTCTTACGTTTATTAGATAAAAATTTAATTCTTCGTCAATTTCATGACATAATTTCTATATCGTGGTTTCATGTTGTGTAGTAATTTGAATTTTAATGATTATTACTATCTGACAAATTTCTACCTATTGAATAAGCTAGGTACATATAAACTATCACACGTTAGAAAGTAAGACCTCGTTAGTCCTTAGCTCGCACAAGTTTCGACTTTTGAGAATTGCCTTTCGTAGGGGAGCGACAGCTGGTTAACGGAAAAACAGATTTTTCAACAGGTTCGTTTGAAAATGTCGTTATAGGATGACACTGCAGTAACGTTAGTTACAAATACAAGTGGTGTAAAAACATAGGGAATTCAATTTCCCACTCTTCATGCATTATGAATTTTGATCCCGGAGATACTATCTGTTATCTTGGTCATGATTTCACAAAAAACTTTGGTGAATTGTTTATTTTTTCGGTAATCAGATGATTCATAGAGATTCCAGAGACCTTTTTTGATTTTCAAAATGTTTACCTTCGAAAAAGTTGAAATGAAACATTTATGAGTTTCTGGATTTCTATATTAATCACTTCTGTTACTTATGATGCACTGTTTGGAACCTTTGGTGTAGTAATGCATATTACTGGAGTTTTTTCCTAACACCAAATCGTTATTTTCAACACCTCGACACGTTGTTTCGATCACCAAGTGATCATCTTCAAAGGGGAAGATCAAAACTAGAAACTATGCGAAGCTAACCCTATTTATGCTATATAGGTATCCCATACAGGTAAACCATACAGGCGTACCACCCATACAGCTATACCAACCTAAATTAATTTTACAATTTTGCCTTATCTATTATTTTACAATATATGTTTATATAAAACAATTTTAAACTATATAAAAATTAATTTTTTGTCCTTTCTGAAAGTCGAGATGTCATTCATTCTGTCAAAAAGAAATTTCAACGAATTTTACAAACCGTACGAGCTTTCGAAGATGTTTTTGAGATTAACGTCTAGCATATAACTTTCAGAATATGTATTTGTGGTTACGATACTTCATTGTACTTATGAAAAAACTTCCATCTTACTGAAAATATCAGGAGCTTTTTTCTTCTGGAAATTCCCTCGTTTATAACAAAATGGAAGAGTTGTGAGCCAACAAAATCCCCCAGAGTATATTGTGAAAGAAAATACTCTTGGAAAGTAGAATTAGTCAGGAGTCTCTTATCATCACCACTTCTTTCTAGGATAACGTGGTGTAACCGAATAGACGATGAAGCATGAACCACATCAGATTTTGTACTGAAATTGAATTGCGCGACTCATCCAATTTGCTCCCACTATTTACGATCGTATATTATGCTGCCTTCCTGAATTTTGCCGTTAAGGATGTAATTTATTGCAAATTTGGCCGATATTCTCGACGGTGCAAATGGAGGTTCAGTATCACGACGCGGTGTTATGAGATCACCTAAATCACATTAGAAACTAGACCGCAAACCGTTCATACAGCTCCAACCTAAAAATGGAGACACCTATAATTATTTTCTTTTCGATAAAATATTAAGTTCTCGGCCCTAATCGAAGGCAACTAGCAATCTACAGGTTGGGCCTGAGCAAGGACCAAATTCTCGTAGTTGACGTTTAGAGAAAGTTGATAAAGTTTAACGATATTGAAGTTGAATTGTCATAATGTTTTTTTTTTCAATATTTACCCGGTGAACTTTATGCAAATAGACCAAAATTGTTCTAATAATTGAGTTCGAAGTGAGGTGATCACAAAAATGATTTATCAATAATGTAAATATGGTGGCATAATGAATAAATATACATTTTTTCCCTGACTGAAATATTTGGTAATATTTCGAACGTCATTAATATGTCTTATATTTGAATCATTTTCTTCTAGCTGATTGGAATACGTATTTTTTATTTCATCAGTTCGGACTTCCATTGTCTATATAATATAAATTGATTTGATAACCCTGAAAAAATCAAAAAGATCAACCGAAGATAACAATTTTATTAAACAAAAAACTGAAATTACAAAGAAATAACATACAACAACAACTAAAACAACTAACCAAATAAAAATTTAAATATAATTTAAAGCTGAAAAAATTCAAAATATTATTAACAAAGAATGAAAAAATCAAAATTAAAAGATTTCAAACCAAATTATGTCACAACGTTTCGATTGTTAGTATCCACAATCGTCTTCGTGTGATAACTGGACTTCTCAGAAGGTCATCCTCGTTTCCTTCAGGTTTGGAGTCCAGCTCCCCTAGCCTTTCGGCTGATTGTTGGTCTCAAGAAGGACCAACGGGTTGATGACTGATGGTATGACGGCACGAAGTCCTTAGACATCAGGACATCCTCGACTGGATGGACTGCCGAATGGAAGGCAGCTGCAAATCTCTGCGGATGGCTTCATTCCGCACGAATCAAGGAGCATTCACAATCATCCTAATTAACTTATTTTGCAACTTTTCCAAAATGGAAATGTTGGACAGAGCCGCTTGTCCCCAGACGCCTGAAGCATACATGATGACAGGCTTGAACATCGTGTTTTAGATCATGATTTTGTTCTTCGTGCTCATTTTTGATTTTCTGTTGATCAGAGGGTACAGGCTGGCTATCCGACCCTCGATCTTAGACTTAACACACATGATGTGCGGGTTCCAAGTGAGCCTACGGTCTATTAGAAGACCGAGGTACTTTACCCGCGCTTGCCAATCAATCTCCCTTCCAGAGATTCTCACTTTTCTGGCCGGAGAAGATATTAATCTTCCCATGATTATCACCTGAGTCTTTTCCGGGTTTACTCGGATAACTGGACTTCTCCTCCGAGATCTAACTATTTATATGTTATTCGAGTGCTTTCACTTATCCCCCCTTCCCTCTTTCCGCTTCATTGGTTTTGGCGGGAGATGACCGTTTGGCGGAAGTTGGTCGTTTATCGCTTGATACGTAACATATGGTAACCTCTAATCAAGCGAAAAACGACCAACTCCCGCCAAACGGTCATCTCTCGCCAAAACCAATGAAGCGGAAAGAGGGAAGGGGGGATAGGTGAAAGCACTCGAATAACATATAAATAGTCAGATCTCGGAGGAATAAGTCCAATTATCAACCTTTTTATTTTTGAATTTTTTGTTAATCATATTTTTAGTTTTTTCAATTTTTTCAGCTTTTATTGATATTTCGATTTTTATTTGTTTGGTTGATGTATGTTATTTCCTTGTAATTTCAGTTTTTTGTTTAATAAAATTGTTATTTTTGGTTGATCTTTTTGATTTTTCAGGGTTATCAAATCAATTTATATTATATTAGACAATAGAAGTCCAAACTGATGAAATACACCACGAAACATTGTCAACCACCTTCAAACATACGTATTTTTTGATCAATGAAAATCTGTACTTTCACTTATACATTTGAACGTAAGAAAGAGGATATTTTATTTCCAGATCGTAAAAAAAGAAGATAAACAGTTGAATATCTTATTTTTTTCACTTTTGGGCCTGAGTGTGCATTTTAGTGATAGCACTGGGTCTATTTTGAAATTCGATGTTTCTAATAACAAAAAAGTGAAAGCAGTTTTTGTTATCTTCTTCTGAGGGTACTTATGGTGAATCTTTCATTTATTGACATTCATAAAATTTATATTGACAGATATTGTTACGATATTACAATGGGATTGAGTTAACATTTCAATAAAATTGAATATCAAAGATTCAAAATCTGTTAGAAGGAATAACCATTCAATTCACAAAAAAGTAAAACGAGTTGGTTTGAAAACTTTCAAAACCTATTTTTTTAATTGACGCACATCGTTCCTTGATATTCACTGCATCATATTAAATTGTCCCGTTTCAACTGATCCATCTAGTATGTACAAACAAAAGTTCAATCATCACCCTCTCAAGTCTCAAAGACTAGGCTATAAAATGATATTGAAAACAATAATCGCGAAAATAAATCCAAACATCAACATTCAGACCCATTTCATCAGTCATAAAAATGCGATTAACATTATACCGGAAAAATTCATCTCAAATTTCATATCTTGTGGTTATACTCGTTCATCTTGAGCCCGTTTAAAAACATTAGTGATTAAAATTTCGTTACGAGAAAAAATTCAATTTCAACGAGTGAAGCTTCTCCTTCTGTGAGTAAACCGCTCATGCTTTTCTTCATAATTATATTGTGCCAGGAAATGAAATTCTGTGTCGAAACAAATAATAAGTTGCCGTCTTATTTTTTAAATATACCTTTTGTCGTACCTGTTTGAGTTTAATCTCATTTCAGACAGGTATTGATCATTCCACCACTCTTTCTCAGGGTCCGTAGAAGGAACAGTTTTTGCTGGAAACGAATATTAAAATCTTAGGATACGGTTTTCGAAATCAGCGCGTTAAAAGTTTTGATTTAGAAAGTCATGTTTTTAACCAGGTCTTCCTAATAAATATAGTTTGAAAAACTTAAAAACACGCCTTCAAAGAACATCGAACTGAAAAGTTGATTTTTTTTTTAAATAAGGTTAAAACAATAACAAAGCCACGGGCGCTTGATATACAAAAAATTTTGCACAAAGCGCCCACGCTTTTTTCACAATAATACTAATCTTTTTCGTTCGTTACTGTTTTGAGCTTATTTTAAAAAATATATATTTTTAACTTTTTAGTTCGATGTTCTTCAAAAGCGTGTTTTTTAGTTTTTTAAACTATTTTCATTTTTCATTTTTTAGTTTCGTATGCTATAAAAGCGTGTTTTTTAGTCTTTCTAAACTATATTCATTTTATCTAAACTTTGGGATCAATCAGTCGTATATTAAGATTCCGGAGAAAATCAGCTACCAAGCCCAAGGCAGCAGGCACACAAAGGAGGGTTACAAATAAGGCAGCAGGCGCGCGTGTTAATAAAAAAATACTCTTTCAAATGAAGAAATTATGTAAAGTGAGTTCGAATTATATCAAGGAGATTACATACAGCGCCATCTGCCCGCAAATAGATCAAGCAATAATGTCGATATATGAAGGCGATTACGTACAGCGCCATCTGCCCGCGAATTGATCAACCAATAATGTCGATATATCAAGGAGGTTACATACAGCGCCATCTGCCCACGAATAGATCAAGCAATAATATCGATAATTCTGTCAAATACAGATCCCGAGCTTGAGAGTTACAAACAAACATACATACATTCATACAGGTGAAGCTAAAAAAAGCGTGTTAAAAAACGAAGACAACGTGTGACTTCCAAAAAATCTCCCATCTTCAAAAGTACTCCTGTGTGGGGTAATTTGTATTGTCATGTAACATTTTTTTAACATTTTTTTGAAAATTCTTTCCCCGTATCAGAATTAAGACTCCTACGGCACTTTTGGACATAATCTCTCATTACGTCAAAAAATGCCTCTTTGTGAACATATTAGAGATTCAGAATTTCCTGGAAATAGCTGCTGCGTTACTGCTGCGACACCCGGTATAATAGTTCCAGGATTATTTCCGGAAGAATTTACAAATACTCAGTTCCTTTATTTTCATTTCTAATTTTCTAGACTCACGTCTGTTTTTGAAATGCCTCATTAACATTTCACATTAACGTCCATTTTAACATTGCTCTAATTAGTGCGGCTTTTTTCCTAACTCTGCATTTCGATGGCATACTTGTCCGTCTCTCACGGAGAACTTGTTCGACCCGAGAAATGTGTCGGAATACGAAATTGAAAATATTTCGCATTCCAGGACCGGCTGGAGAGGAAATTTAATTGACGCGGTGATCCGCGTGGAAAAATGCAATTTTCCTGTGAAGTGGAGACTACAAAAAACTCTAGAAGTCGTGATGTATTCACGCTGGGATTATTACTGCTTTATTATGTAATGAAGTTAACATTCCTTCGAGGAGATTGAAATTCTCAGGGGGAATATTTAATAAACAGGAGAATCAGCAATTGCGAAATGAGTCCTTGTTGTTTTATTCATATCCTTACTATGAGAAATGGAGCATATTTCATCAGTGACTTCGTTTTATGTTATTGAAATTTGAATTGGGCTCTTCTATTTCACTTGCTTCATTTCTTCGTTCATCCATATTGAAATTTACGAACGTAGATATAAGTACGTCTATGAGTCGAAACTGCCTGATTTTACTTGGTGAATGAAATGTGTGTAGGATTTTGAGTTCATCCTACACATATGTAATAAAGGTAAAAAATAAATTTTCTGAAAGCCATGGAAATTAACAAATCCATTAAAAACCAGAAATGTATACCCCTGAACGAGGAACTCGACTTATGTAGGTCTCTAATCTCGGATTCATAAGTCTGAACATTCCAAATCATTGTGGATCGATCACAGAAGTAATATGGTGTGATATCCCGAAATCCCCCAGCTAATAAAAGTTTTCGTTTTCACGAGGGAGTTGTTAACTATTTGGAAGAGTCTGTTACTTTCAGAAATATCCCAGATCATTGTGCAGAACAGTATCGAATGCAGTGGAATGTTCCGGAACATTGATGTTTATCCTTCCATTCCAACCATTACACAATCCAATATCAACTTCCAGAACCAAGCCGAGTAGTACCTCCGCTAGTAACTAATAAATAGTCACGTTCAATGAACATCACTCAAATGAAAGTATGTTCACAACCATGGTTGAGTACCCATCTACCCAAAGCAAGAGAACAGAAATACAAGCCTAATTAATCTTCAGGATGATTCAATATGTGAAAATGCAATTGAAACTTTTCTGTTACCCGCAGCGGTTAGTCGGGCTGCTTTTAATCATGAATGGCTTGCAAAACCGCTATACAATAGCTTCCTTAAACAATCCTGAGCTAATATCCATTTATACTCTGGAATAATGTAAAAGGTAATAAATATTTGGAAATGGAGTTTGAAAACATTCATCTATTTCAACTACATATTGGTAAATCCCGGAAAACAACCACTTTTCTGGCTAATACCACGCTGGATATTGAATTACGTTTTCAGTTTATTTTTTATTCAGATTCTGAAAACACATTTCAGAGTATTAAATGGAGTATATTCTGTATTCATTCAAAGCAATAAATTGATTGAAATATTGAAGACAAGGCCGCCAAAACACGATTTTTTAGAGACTATTTCCTTCAAACCGATAAAATGATGGAAAAAGTGATGGTTAGGCTATTGAAACAGAGTTTAACAACAATAAAATGCTTCTTACCAGACAGCTGTCAAACTAACATCTAGATGTTCTTGGATCACACGTAACTCGCAGAGCCTAATTATGCATCATTCTCAGAATTTCAATCACTGTCACTATACTAATCAAATTGAACCAATGAAATCGAATGTTCAATTATGATAGTGAGTGAATATTGAAACTTTGCAATAATGCTTTCAGATAAACTCACAATTTTGGCACACTTCACTGGATCACATAACCTCAGGAGAATAAGATAACAATCCTTTAAATAATGCTTGTTTCATTGGCTCATCGATGTCCAACCACTGGACTGAACTTCTCCTGCTGTAGAGGATCCACTTTTCGTCACACGTGATGATCCAATCCAAAAAATAATCGTTTTGGTTGCCCAAATCAAAGATAAACATACTTCGAACCGTGACAATCATTTAAATCGAGCTTTATGACCTTTCCAAAACGTTTCAAACCATCAAAAACCGCATGGGAGCTGAATACCGGTTCTTGCGCTATTCCACGCACCGTTTGTGATGGGTCAGTCTCCACCAAGGACCTCAAATCCTCGTCCTGCATTACTGTAGGTAGATCCTTTCAAGGCTCATCTTCTAAGCTGAAATCTCCGGAACGAAATTCCGCAAACCAACGTCCAACAGTGCGTAAATTAACGTTATCAAATGCCTAGTTAGTGTTTTGAGCCGTATCGTAGCGCTTCGGTTCAATTTCAGTTTTTAGGGAAACATTGGCCGAAAATGTCTTATCGACATCATATTATATCATTATATCATTTTAATCCATTGTCAATTCATATATTCTTAATCTATATCTATTTATACATTTGTAACATAATATTATGTATAATGTGTAATTTAAGTAAGCAAATAAAATTATTATTATTGTATTATTATATATATCGTGTTGAGCAGAAAAAAGTATAAAGTACATAATTCTCTACCAATCAATATATATAGTGATACAGTAGAATAAATATTTAATAAGATATGGAGCTACAAAAATACATGACATTGTGTGATGTGCGGAACTTTCTGTCGTGAGTTCAGTATAACAATAAATAAAGTAGCCCGAATAACCCGTTTATTGAATATTAAACATATATAAAAGTCAACTGTCTCGATACAAAATCAAAACGCCACTCGTTCCATGTCCGAGTGTGAAAACTCGCACTTAACCAATACATGCGCATGACTTTCATATAGGAATATTTACAAGGTATATACATATACATTTCGTTTCTCTCCCTTTTTGGTCTTGAAAATGATAAAACTAATATTTCAAACTTTCTGGAGGTTTACATCTACGAGTACCCCTACGGATCAAAGTTTCTGGTGTTTTATTTTCAGTTTCAAGTTGGGTTTCAGTTGGTCTAAACAAATCTGATAAATCTAATTGTTCATTTTCATCACTTTGCGGATGTTCGTTATTATGATTAGTTTCTAAATGTTCACTCTCACTAATCATTCCACCATACTCTAGAATTTGATTCAAATGCCGGTGCCATGTTTTTCCTTTATATCTGGTATAAAAACTAAATATGTTCGGGGACCAATTTTCTTCTCAATATTTCCTACAATCCATTTTGTTTTCACTTCCTTATAATCTTTAACTAATACTATATCTTCTCTACAGAAAGTTTTTACTCTTTTTCCCCATAATACTTTTTTGACGTTTCAAACTTTTAACCACTGTTTTGACCCACGATTGTTTTATCGTGAGTATGAATGATCAATGCACACAAGAATTACAATAACTCTTATGAAAAGATAGGATAAGAAAAATAACTAGCTGTAGACAAGACAAGATTTAATTCTAACTGTACTCTTACAAGGTTTGAAACGTAATGAATGAATTTTACACAAATGCAATGTTTCACATCGGTAGGTATTTAAGAGAAGGGTTTTCAGATTGGTTTTTGGAGGGATAAACGAAGGTTTGGATTAACAAAGGTAGGAGAGATCATAATAGCGGGTAATTTCCAACATAAGGAATACAAGGAATAATTAAGGAATTAAAAATGTACGGGTTGCTTGAGAAAAGATATTTGGGAATATTGAATTTTAGGAGCATAAGTGGATTAGAAAGACCCGTAAATTTGAGACCAACTGGAAAACCCCGATTATGAATAATGAAAAATTAAATAACTTGAACAAGATTAGTTAACAATAAATAAAATAAAAATAATGCCATGTTGTTTTGTTGTACAAATTTTAGAGCTGGCAACTCTAGGCTAAATACTAAAAAATTAAGATTCACTTGAAAAACATAATGATTTCTATAGTGAGATTTTGAGACCGAACAACCACTTTTCTAGTAAACTTCTTTTCGTCTTTCCCCTTTTTCGTTTCTGGTAATAACAAATCTAGCTTAGTACGAATTTTACAACCAATCATTATCTCCGCGGGACTTTTACCAGTAGTAGAGTGTAGTTTTTTAATCCATCAAAAATCGATTCAACAATAAGTCCAAATCAGAAATATCTGAATTTACACTTTTACAACTTTTGAAACAACCAAAACTTCTAATATTTCGAATGTTATTGATTTCATCTAGAATGAATCTTCAAGATGAGCAGTTGGATTCGGGAAGAAATTTTCTAGGCTAAATACTAAAAAATTAAGATTTACTTGAAAAACATAATAATTTCTATAGTGAGATTTTGAGACCGAACAATCACTTATCTAGAAAACTTCTTTTCGTCTTTCCCCTTTTTCGTTTCTGGCAATAACAAATCTAGCTTAGTACGAATTTTACAACCAGTCATTATCTCCGCGGGACTTTTACCAGTAGTAGAGTGTAGTTTTTTTAATCCCTCAAAACTCGATTCAACAATAAGTCCAAATCAGAAATATCTGAATTTACACTTTTACAACTTTTGAAACAACCAAAACTTCTAATATTTCGAATGTTATTGATTTCATCTAGAATGAATCTTCAAGATGAGCAGTTGGATTCGGGAAGAAATTTTCTTAGCGTATCATTACCATACGCAATATCGAAAGGTGAACTGAAATGTTTTCCCGATAGAAAGCGCTAGTGTTTCGAAACGATAATAGATAATCCAAGTTTCAGGAATTCAAGCGTAGAATGCACAAACGAGATAAATTGAAGTATAGAATTTTATGGATATTGCATATTTGTGGGTAGTCGCTGCCGATACATTCATGATATTGACTTGTTCGTCGCTCGACGCTATGAATAAACAATTCACAAGAGTCCCTAGAAGAAAAAGTGCGCTGGCTTTCAACTCCCGCATGCTTTCGAGTAGGAGCTTTAGCAGGAATTGGAAACGATTCGAAAATGTTCTTTTATTGTGCTAATATGGCGTGGGAAGTGAATGTAAAGACTGGTGATGGGTTTTGAATGTATTTATAGTATTCGTTCCGAAATATTCGTGCGAAATGACAGTTTCAGAAGAAATTTTGCTTTTTTATACTGTCGAATATTTGTGGTTCCGAATTCATACTTCAATCACAAGGTATTTCTATGTTGAAATCTGAAACAAACACTGCTTCCATAGACCAGAACTGCAACACTCTTCTCAACTCTTTTATAACTAAACAAGTTGACACCGTGGAAAGATGAACCACCTCAAGTACTAAAAACGGAAAGATTTCCCCGAAAGTTTCTGTCTATTTGGATTGGAACCTTTACTATTGTTTACTACTGTTCACTAGCAATATACTCTCAAAAGGATCTAAAAACTTAGTGTCATGTAAAGATTCGTTAAAGATTCTTCTCTATAACATAAAAATCAATTGAAAAATTCAACCGAATGTCTCTTTATCACTATCAAAAATCTGTTAGTTCTAGAGCCGGTACTTTACGACCTTATTCTAATCAATTCATTAGCGATTATCTTTTAATCGAGATTTCTTCGACTTCATCATTTGATGAAAATTCAAATGGACGTATTTAGGTTCAATTTAACGGCATGATATATTGTCAGTTAAATATATTTGATACTATTTATTTACCAATGTTCTCTGTTTTTCTATAAAATCTATTATTTCTTGATCACCGTCTTCAATGAGATTATTTATATAATCATTAAAAAATTTTTGGGAAAGAAAGTTTTTGGCTTTCTACTACTCCATCTTGATACAAAAAACAAGGATGAGGGAATCTTCCACGTAAAGGAAGGAAGTAATCAATTTTAAAAGTAGTAACTCTATACTTGGATGTGTAGATCATGCAAAGAAGTAAAGAACTTTCTTTCCCAAAAATTAATCACTCCTAAAAATATAACCCCTTCAATTCATAAAAAAATATACAGTAATGTTATATTGTCATAAAGTATGGACTTTTGGTAATCAAACACGATAAATTCATCGATTCTGATCAACTAATCACAATTTCAACACTGATACGGTTCCGACCTCATAAATTATTATTATCACTCCTATACTGAGTAGTTACGTTCTCAAAACTAATTGATTATAACATTTTATATGTCACGAGGCCCTTCCTTAGTAGAAATCAAAATAGTATGTCAAAAACAAACAGGAGCAATACGAGTACAAAACCAACTATTAATAAATATAAACACTTTTTTCAAATGAAGAAATACATAACTTTTTTCGAGATCAATTGCCCTAACACCAAACTAATGAATATGGTAAAATATATTATATAACAGACTGAATTACCTAGATTGGTGATTATTATTATTAATATTACTATTTTTATTTGAAAAAAGTTATATTGAGAATGTCTCCAGATTTGAATCAACAGATTTTTTATTTATCCTCAAAAAATATCATACATGTGAATTCCCCGAAATGTGGATTCTTCTTTTTCAAGTTACCCAATTTTTCTCACATTTATTCTGATAAAAATAGCGAACAGAAATAAATAAGAAACTACCAACTTTTCTGATATAAGGATTCCACAGCATGAAGTTATGAATTGTATTCAACAAAAATGAAATAGAAAATATCTTACATTTTGTCACTATAATGAAAAATAAATCATATTCAAATATTTTAAATTGAAGACAAAAAAAAAGTAGACACATTTGTTATTTGAAATCGACCAAAAGCCAAACATTTTATACTAACCATAAATTAAATTATGACAAATGCACTATAAACTGTTCATCTATTTTCCTTCCAGCGCACAATATGCACCTAACCACACATCCATGCCAGATTCACACAACAAAATACCATTTTTCATCATACATATTTTTGTTTGTTCGTATATCCGGTGACAAATTCGTTAACAAACATGTGCCTTATGTTTATACAGAACATTATTCCATAAAAAAGTGTGGATATTTGCCCATCAGTGATTTAACATCGACTGAAAATGTGAAGTGATAGCAACCTGCCATCGGAAATTGGATATTTATGGATTTTCCTATGCATATTCGTTTCTGATGTGAGCTGGAATTGTTGATACAGGTATGTATTTCCATCGACATTCACTAGAATATCTACTCTTTCTAAAAATGCATGAAAATGTAGGTCACTGCTGAAATACGCGATAAACATCAACAGTTTGGGTTTGTTGGAGAGAAAAGTCTGATAGATTTCCAGAGGTATTGTTGAAAGTTTCGCAATCGAACCGAAAGATCTTCTCAACAGATTTGAAATCTAAGAGAAGACAAATTATTGGCACAAAGATATTCCGAGTATCAGGTATTATAATAATATCAGAAAATGAGAAAAATGAACTTTGAATATGAAATATAAACACACTATAAGCACACTAATTAGTGAAGAAATTACTACTTTCTCGCTTTCAAAGAATAATGCTTCATCAATATTCGAAAGATATCATTTCGTTAACCAAAACATAATCTTGGAAACAACTATACAGAGTGATTTCTAACTACGGTACGAAACTTCAAAGAGTGATTAACAACTTCTTCGTGATTGTTGCACAATAATCATGAATTTATTCTCATCGAAATGTAATCAGTATGAAAATGAAAATATTTTCAATATGCCATTGGAAAACTTACTCCCTTTCCAGGTCATACAGGAAAACATGAAAAAAATCAATAGAAAACATGATATACATAAAATCATTAAAAATTTATTGTAACAGAAAAAGAATCTCAGCTTTCCACTGGTGTGTTTCTGTCATCTGTACATTTTGTAACAAATATGGAAAATCGGGTCTCTACAATATTGCGAAATCGTCTTTCCGTAACACCTGCTTATAGTTTTTGGAATGTGAATTCTGTAACATCTGAAACTATTTCTTCTAAGGTCTCTCCAATCACTAGTTCCAAAAAAAAGCATTTATATAGATGAAAATTTGACGTTTTAATCTACTCGGATTCCTAATCATCTGCAATATATAAACTTCTACAAAAATGTTCATAGCAATGATAATTCAACATCAATTTAACCTCATCGATTTCATTCACTTCAATTTCGTCATTAATTCTACAAGATTCTTTGTCGTTATTCCCGTCAAAATTTCTCTCCAATGGTTCAAACGAAGTTCGATAAAGGATATATACGAACATACATTTCCGATGTTTTCACACTACTTCTTTGGTTTTATCATATGGTTTTTTTGTTCCTTGGTGAAGTCCATTTTGGTCGACAATAGCGATATGTTCGAAAATGTCGTTTGAATGTAAGAAATCGAAAAATAAATGCCTATTATTACATTAACAATTCAGAAGTTTGGAAAAATAAAGCTAACTTGAAAGGCTTTCAAATTTTATGAAAATCGTATGTGGTGCTCATAAATTGGAATAAATTTGAAATTGTGACCGTCAGATGAAACGCCTAATGGAATGGATCTAGGTTGAATTGACTGACGCCTATCAGAAAACAACTGCAACGGTGCAGGAATCTTCACAGATAATTTCCTGCATATGGAATTGGCAATACAACTGAAAGAGTGGACCTTCAATTTTTGAACGGGCACACTTGCAGACCGGTTTCGGGCTCATTAGCCACTCGTCAGTGCAAGATAGTGGCCATCATCGACCTGAAGTCAATGATATTCCATAATTGAAAATAGGAATTCTTTCAGAGTATTTCATTCCTATTCTTAACCCTGCGTCCGACACGTGGGGTGTGACATACCCCAGCCGTAGAGAATTCCATATAACTTTTCGAAATTGGCGCCCCAGCGTCGGATATATTTAGTAGCTTCCGCATATAGCCTCCACTATCATATTCACATCTCAAATCAGTCGTCGTTCGAAGTATGTTTCAATGACACCTGTTATAAAGCGACTGGGGTGCACGAAACCCCACGTGTCTCTATACGTTCCAAAATAGTGCGCATACAAAGAAAACTAAATCAAGTAGTTTTTTCAATTATTCGATGAAAATAGGTGATTATGATCGAGAAATGGCCCGTCTTCAGTAATTATGGGATGAAATAGGAAGTGATGATGAAAATGACGAATGTGATTGTGATGAAACGAACGATAATGTCCATCCAAAAGACTTTAACAAAATGGTCAAGAAAGGTGTCAGGATTGTCATCGTGCCCGTGATCGAAATACAAAATACATTTGTAACAAATGCAATAAATTCATATGTCTGGACCATGCAGAAATGTACTGCAAATCTTGCGTAGAAATGGCAAATTTTGATGACCTGTAACTTTATGATTTTCAATAATCTTTTTTTTTTCTATTTTATTATGTTTTACTATCTGTTTGAACCAGCAATTTGATTTTTATTTGGTCGTTTTATGTGCAAAAGACTTCTTCGAGTAAATCTATATTTTTTCCATTAAAAGAACCCATTGTTCTGGTAAAGACGGAATATAACGATTTATTGCTCGTTTTGGTAAATCATAAATTATTTTATTGCAAAAAGAGATATTACAGGATAGAATTCTCATAACAACTGTGTTAAAAATCAAAAAAATATTAATTTTAACAGAAAAATCATATTAAGGTCTCACACACCCCACGTGTCTACAAATGTAACAAAAGTCCACATGTCGGACGCAGGGTTAAGTTGGAGCGAATAACAAAATGTCACTCCATCTAGTGGATTTTCAATTATGGAATATCATTAACTTTAGTTCGATGATGGTCACTATCTTGCACTGACGAGTGGCTAATGTATTGCCAGTTGCATATGCAGGAAATTTTCTGTGAAGATTCCTGCACTGACGCCTGTCGGAAATAATCCAACGCCCTTCGTGGTATTATCCAGGGGAGTAGTTGTTTTCTGATAGACGTCAGTCCATTCAACCTACTGTGTAGGTATATCCGAGACTGGCTTGAGCGTTTAATGTTCATTTCTTTAGAAGAAAAATGAAAGCGATTTTCCGAATAGTTCAGGAATAACTCCAAAATTCAAAATTTTCTGAACGGAATTTTTATGGCCACATAATTCCAACTATGCCCCAATTCAAATATCTTCGTATCGGAATATAAAGAGTAATTTTTCATTTGATTCATGAACATTGTTGCCAAATAAACTTTTACCCAAGTCATACAGCCTTCTGAAGTGGGAGAAAAACTATCGCCATTCTCAGTGTTTGAATAATCATGTCCAAATAATTAATTCGATCAAATTCATTAAAAACATTGAGTCCACATTCGGCCAACTTCATTACAAAATATCAAGTCCACATATCACTTCTAATTGAATTATCGATTTGACGGCAGCTTTCGAAAGCACACAAGCACAAACGTTTGTATCTAGAGGCACATTACCTTATCATACCTCGTTCTGAGGACAATTCGTTACGAATTATGAGGAACTTCGTATTGCTTTATACGCTCCAGAATGAGTTCGATCTAGTCTTAATTGAGCATGAGATATCTCAAAGAATCCGTCCAATTGGAAGATGATATTACACTTCCATTACCGTTATTAGATATATAAAAGTCTCAATATCTCAAATGTTGCGTGAGAGAAAGGATCCAGCTTTTCCAATTCACCTGATCTAATCTTTCAGGCAGTTCCTTCATCAAACCGTTTGTGTTTCGTGACTCAATATAATGTGCCAAGGACATACAAGAATGACTTTCTCAGGATGAGGAGGAGTTACTCAACATGAAATATTTGCATTCTTTGCTGACGATAAATAGACAGATATTCATTGACTAGGTTATTTACAATAGATGCCTGAAGTTATTAATTGAATAGAACTGACCGATACTTGATGAAAATCCATATTGAAAAAACTAATTAATACAGTTTATTGTATGATTTTCACTATAAAGGGTTTTACAAAAACCACAACACGTGTTTTGCTATACAATAGCAATAGCAATTTTATAGTGAAATACGTGTCGCGGTTTTTGTAAAACTCTTCATAGTGAAAATCATACAATAAATTGTATTAATTAGTTTTTTTTTGAAGTTGTTAACATGAAACTTCAAATTATTGAAGTAGGTATTCGTGTTTTCATTAACATGTATGTGAAACGGTTTAGTATATTTATGAAGTGGGTATTGGTAGTACTCTATATTTGTTGAATTCAATCGTAATTCAATCATTCTTCAAGTCAAATTTTGAATTATGAATATTTTTCTATAAATCGTAACTGCTCCCCAGAGCATGAAGTCATAATTTATGAACACAGGTGGGGACCGTGATAGGCTCTTTAAAGAGTTCCCAAATTTTTGAATGTTTCGGGTTGACGAAGAACGTATACATAGAAACACTATTATAGGGTATTTCTGTTCAACGCAATAGAACACAAAACTTCTGCCTGTGTACGTTAATCTGAAATACGAATCGACCTATTTGGTTGCAGTTGCACTCAACATTTCATAATCTGTTGGAGAAAACTCACTCATTTATAGTTTATGAAAGATTTTCTCCATAAATTGAAGACAGGCAAATGTATTAAACACTCGAAAGCCAATAGATGATAGAGCTACTGCACTGAATTGAATTTAGAAAACATACAAGTTTTGATTTCACTTCTAGTGTGTTCCAGTGAACTATGATCTTATTCAAATGTCATGATCCAACACTACATCAGCACTGACCTACAAATAACCAAGTAATAACCAAGCAACCGTAGCTCATTATTTCAATATCTTTTTCAGACTGCAGACAGACAACTTCAGGAGGCAATGACAATAACCACTTTCCAGTCCAGCAAAAATTCGCATAGAACCAAATCCAGGATGGGAATAAGTACCAGGACCCTAAGAGCTAAAAACTTTTCAACATCTCAAATCAGAATCCCGTTTCAGTAGCGGTCTACAATGAATACTATTGAACAAAACCAACACCAAAATGCCATCCAATCAGAGAAGAATGTTATCGAACAACGAAAGTATGAACCTCTTCAAGCGTGCCATGGACAGAAGCCATCAAGTCACTGAAGTGAACGTGGAATGTGACGGTTCTAGAAGATGGAACAGGATTGCAGTGTTATGAATAGTGATCCTGATCAAATGGCTCCAGCCATAGTACAACAACAGAAGTACGATGCAAACGCAGATTACGTTATCAACGAATATATGGAACGCCTAGGCACCCGCCTAAACATCCTTGAAACCGAACTGAAATACGCATGGCGTGCTCTGGATCTCCTTTCTCAAGAATACGTGAAGATGTGGGAACGCCTAGAGAAACTGGAAGGTCTCTTATACGAGCAACAAAGCGTCATCTCCCAACTCCTAGACTTCTACACTTCCGGTGGAGGTACGGCAGCTCAAGCCGCTGTCGCCTCTCTAGAAGGCAAACTGGGTGAACTGGAGGTCATTAGAGAGATCCTTGGAAATGGAACTGTTGAAGACGGCCTCGAGGAAGGACTGGATGTCACTATATCCCACGATCAGTCGGCGGATATCCACGAGCTCGAACTGGATACCGCTCTGGATGAAATTCACATACCTGACGAAGCTTTCTACAAGAGCTTGAATCAAGCCTACAGAGATGACCTCGTAGGAGATGATGCCTCCTACAGAATCAGCCAGTTGGGTATGATATGGGAGGAGAGAGAAGAGGGAAGCGAGAATGGAGAAAGGAAACCAATGGACACGTCTGGACGACTGGATGACTCTCAGGAAATTTATAGCGCCCTCGACTACAAAGACTACCGAGGTAACTCGCCCTGTATCAGCGAGCAGGATATAGCCCAACTCAGCAAAATCGACTCCATAGACCATTTAGCTATAGAAAAGTTGGATGAACTGGATCGACTGAGCAACAAATTACACCAAGACTCTGTTAACATTAAACAACTTCGTAGAAAACTGTTGGAATCTCCGATTTCTATCAGTGAAATAGAAGAGGAACAGCTGGATGTGAAGAATGTTACAGATCTATCAAATATTGACGAAACATTGCAGAAAATGTATGCCGACGAAAAGTGGACTTTTACTAGCGATATCAAAGACAAGAACGAATTCTTGATGTTAGCCAAATCTGATTTGTCTGGCTTGTTATCCAACGCTTCGTATCCCTCCAAATCTAGCTCTCGTTTCTCCCTCACCGATACCGACAAGGAAGTCGCTGAGACTTTATGCAGTGGAAGCAGAAGTCCCACTTCTCCTCGTAGAAGGCAAACAGACATACCAACCTGTAATGCCCCATTCACCACAGTTACTGGAAGGTTAGCTTACAGCGCAGCTGTCCAGCATGTCGAAGAGGTAGAGGCAGCAGTTGCAGCCATGGCAGCCCACAATTCGAAAAATCCTTTTTTCTCAGATAACTTGGAGCTCAATTCACTGATAGCAGCTCCTTACGAAACAGAATTGTGTTCCACGCCCAGTATATTTAATGTGAGATCCGAAAAGACAGGATCTCCTACTCTTTCGATCTGTAGCATGCGTACTAGACAGGATGGCTATGTTGATATAAATACATCTCAGAATATGAAACAAACCCAAAGTCCACCGCCCCCAGCACCTGACATGCTGGGAGCTGCCTTTCCATCAGCAAACAAAGCCTCCAGTGCTAGGAATGTGTTCTTGGATGTCGACAATTCGTCAATTATTCAGAATTGCGACCAACTCAGTCCAAAACCCCATTCTCCAAAATCCAACAAAACATCACCGAGAAGGAGTAAGAGTCACTCTCTGACAGCTGCAAAATCAGATTCAGGTTTATCATCTATGAGTGGGTGGTCCAGTCTAGAAAAGTCCCCAGGATCTCCTAAAACATCCAAAATCAATCCATACGGGGAAACCAGAATTGCTAATAGTAGGCTAGTTTCACCAATACCGATGCAATACAGTTCTAACAATCCCCGACCATTCACAGAATCTTCCGTTGATTCTAAATTATCAGATTCTCAAGGGTTACCAAGCAATCTGCTGCCAGGCGGGCATCATCTGTCAGCATTCACAACTGTCAAGTCACCCTGTGGTATCGATTCGTTAGAGGGGTATGGAAACTTCGTTCCAGCTCCTGCTCCAGCATCAGACATCAACGTTAGCCCCAACACGAAAAAATCTGACAAAACCAATGTAACCACAAGCGATGAGGAATTTTCAGGGACATGTTTGTATAATTTTGATCAACCAGCAATATACTCGGTGGCCGGTAGTAACAGAGACTCTTACACTTCAGTATATACTGGCAGCCACGCCGAATATATCTCCCAAACAAATAACTATCCAGATTTGATCGAGCCTTACGAAAACAACGAATTTTTCAACGCCCATCAGAAGAATTACTATAGTTCTCCAGCATATATGCCTTTCTCAACACCTAATACAGATGGAGTACAAGGTCGATACAAACCGAATACAAACAGAGAGACTGAAGATATAACTAACCATGAGGGGTATCGGACAGCAATGTACCGCACAATGTTTCCTTCTGGCAACATTACGGACGCACTGAGTTATTACCCCACCTCATCTAGAAACGACACTTCAGAAACCAGCTACGATGAACAACGAATGTGGCTAGAATACACAGCTGATAATAGGTTACCTGATAGGCAAGTGCAACTAGAAGAATTACAAGATCAAAATTTTTCCCATTCCCCTCGACCAGACAGGAGTCGCAACAACCATTCACAACCAATTTATGAGAATCAACAGCATCCGGAACAACCAAACAGACAATGGAATCAACGACAGGAAATACCCTACTTAGACTTGGACTTGCGGAATAAAAACTTACCTGAATACGTCGTCCAACAACAACACGGTCAAAACCTATATTACGATACCGGTGGTATCATCATGACTCAGTCAGGTTACATCACAATCTCTTCGAATACTGACCAACGAACCCAACAGTTCACTGAAGCACCTAAAAAAATTAAGCGAGCCAACACTTTAAAATCAGCCATGAGTTCCGTGACTCACTGGTTACCAACTCTACATTTACCCAAAAGAAACCGATCCCATTCATTACCAGGGATTAAAAGTATAAAACCCAGCACTGGCCGAAAGAAAAAGAAAAACAGCATCGTTTCCACAGTCTCTGACATTATTCAGAAAGCCAAGAGAAAAGGTAGTTTAGCACCACAGTATTCCTCCTCGTTATCGGACCCAGAACAGTCTGAAAACGAATGGTCTATTGACAGAAGCAAATCCGTGAAGTCTGAAGACGAAAGAAGCGAAGATAGCTCCAGTATTTTTTCGGAAAACAACGAGACCGATAGTGATTTCCCGACGATAGAACATATTAAGATGAAAAGACCTTGTTCTTCTGAACAAAAACCAAACGAAAAGTATGCGCTACAACCTGTTTTCGAAAGTGAGTCGAATCATAGCGACGAAGGTGAAGTAGAGAATCACATCGAAGAGGAAAGAGAAGACAGCGATAGAAATGATTGTAATAAAACTTTCCAGACTATTGGAGCCCCAAAACAAAATTCAATTCCCTCAGACAATGTCGATGATATAGCAACCATCGAAAGTAAAATGATGGTGGTAGTTGGTGCAGGGGCTTCCATGGAGTTTGCTGTTTCTAGAGCTCTCGGAAGATTCAGACAAAGACAATCAAACTCTTTCTCTGACGATCAGTTCAATGAAGAAGATGAGATCATTATAGAGGAGATCACTGAAGAAAAAGAGGAACCGTCCCAGTCAGTGCCACAAATTTGTAACAAAGTCTTACCAGAGCAAAAGTCTAGCGACAGTCAAAACAGTTCCGACAATAACAGACCATCCGCTACAGACTTGGCTGAAGAACCGGCCGTATCAGAAGACAGTCCATCGACAATAAGCATCAAGTCACACACCAACCGTTATTTACCTAAACAACAGCAAAGTTTAGAAATTCCCGGAGGTCGCGATGATGATGACTGTAGAAGCACTCATTCGTGGAGAAGCAATTCAAGAATTTCATCAAGAAGACAAAGTACAGAAGACAGTATAGATAGTGAAGACGAGTGGTACTGCTACGAGCTGCGTAAGTTGGAGGAAATGGAAAGGCAAACTCAATTGGAACAGGAAATGGGTACAACATTGCTAGAAGAACCAGAACCTTTGGAGGAAGAACAGTTCGAGCCCAACGAGGAGGTGAGGGAGATGATGACGTTCGTTTTGAGAGAGTTGAGGATGAAAGCCAAAGTTGTGGAAGGAGTATTAGACGAGAAAGATAATAACCTGTTGGTAGTACAATCTCGAAAGAATCGAGAGACCAAAAGGTCTTCCTTTCAATTAGATAACGCAGCCGCTTTGTTCGAAAAGATTAAACACTATCATCATGAAGAAAGCCAGGATGAAGGTGAAAATAAAACTCAAGTCAAACTGGAACTGCTCAGTCCGCATGACCGGGAGGATCTTTCTTCGGGTGCTACATCTGGGCCTGATAGTCCACACAGTACGGACGAATACGATGAAGCGGAAATGGCTTTGAATGACGAATTTGCTCTTTCTCATATAAATAAAGAAGCAGAAGAGGAGAGGAGTAAGGTTGCCGAGACCAGGATTTCTAAAAGTGATGAAGTTTTAATACCAAAAATACAACTTGAATCGACCACACCAGCAAAAGAAGGAAAAGAAGATAAGGAAGGAGCTCAGTTAGGTAGTAGGTGGAAACTGTTAAAAACATTGAAGGAAAGGAAGGCTGAAGAAAAAAGTAATCAGGCAAAGACGCCAGCGCAGCCTCCTGTAGAGAAGAGTAAAGTGAGTATTGAGCCGAGTGTCACAATGTTAGAAACTTGTTAGAAATTTGAACTGTATGGTAATTATATGTTAATTTGCGTTACATATTGATTGTTTATAAACGTATGAGCTCAGTGTTTTGAATTGAATTTTCAACTAATTTACACTATTATATAATTGATCTTTCAAACAAAATGTCCCAGCAGAATGCCTTCTGAAAAAAATATTTCACAAGATCGTTCATTATTTACTTTGAAAAATTCTTTCTGGCAGTGATTTCGATGTTATTGAGTGAATTACTAATGAACTACTACGATGAATTAAAGAGAAGTCAATAACTGTATATTATTTCGTACTAGACTGGAGAAATGTTAATTTTTTATTCTTTAAAAGTGAGTCCAATTCAATAATAGAATGGAATTTTATTCAATTAGTTACGTCTTGTTTCAACAGGCATGCCTATACTTCCAATTAAGATAATAAAGTGAAATTCTTGATACTTCATTTGGATACTTTTCTATTGATTTTTCTTCATCTCTGCCTTCAATTTTCCAGACACAAATTCATTTCTATTCAACATCGATATTTGATGCGCCACAAAAAAGACAGTATTGCTGTGATAAAATGAAATGATTATTAAGTCGCAGTACGGAATCATTTGTTTTTTGTTGCTGGCATACGTCATTAGTTCTTTCAAAATATATGGAAAAGCTGATGTGAGTGACACTATAAGTGAATGTTGAATGTTTTTTAGAAAAATATCATATCTAGTTAGAGTAAACAAACATATCAAATACTCAAAACAAGAAGTCTGTTCACTTTTTTAGTGAGGTTTATTATTATACAAAATTAGACATACTATGTGTCGATGACTTGAAATTATTAACTACAGACCAATCAACGTCATATCAAACATTACCAAATTATAGAAAGAACTTTTAAAAAAATGCATATCAAACTTTCTAACAAAATTCAACGTATTGTCTGGGAGGTAGTTCGTATTCGGGGAACAAAGATAGACGGAAGATGCAATTATACATTGCTCTAGATAAAAAAATACATCACTCTGCATTTTCATCGATCTATCTACAGCCTTCGATACTGTCTGTCTTGATAAGTTATATTGGACATACCTACTTGAAGCTCACGGGATAAGGGATAATATTTGTACTAATATACAAACGTTCTGATGGATAGTCTGGACCAAATTCGTTTTTTTCAAATGGTATGTTCGATATTTTTTTTTATTCTTCACTATGCCTTTTTGAACCCTCTTTATCGAACCGTATGCCACGTAGGGAGCTAAAATTGCCTTCTTTATTTCTTCAAAGGATAAGAAATGCGTTCCATGAAACCAGGTATTGCCATCCAGACACTTGACTACATCATACTGAAGGCAGTCAAGTAGGACGAAGAGATTATTTTTTCGAAAAACGCATCTTGAACAAAATCATAGATTATATTGTTTATGATTATTTGATAATTCTGAAAATGAAAAATCCCACTGATGATGAGCTTCTTAAAATACCTAACTCATGCTGCTTGTTCCGAACAATAAATTATGTATCTGGTGCAATAGTGAGATGCAGTGAGATAACTCAACCTTTGAAATATTTTACTGCAGGTAAACTCAACTATGAATTTTTTTTTTCAGAAAGAATCTGGTATAGTAGGTGATCCATCCGCCCGAGCAAATGGGTAAGTCAAGTATACATTTATTATTCATAACTCACAATTCACTGGTTCAAAAATCACTGATTAACAACTTAAGAAATGTTTGTGACCAAATTCGGTGAATATTTTTCCGTATGATATCTGTACGTTACTGATTTGTATAACTTTGATCACTTCCTCGTTTTAGATTTTCAGAACCTCAAAATGCGTATTAGAGAAAGTTGATAAAAAAATTAAACAAAATTCAACCGACTGGTGGTAATTATTTTTTCATAGCTATATAATATACATTACAGTGGAATTTGATGAGACCAGCAGAATTCGTCCCTGACAGTAAATATTTTTAGTTAAATTAGTATTTTAAGAACTATTTTCGGGTATATCTTGAAACACTATATGTGATTGAAATCCATTTCTATCTCTAGAAACTCCATTACAATCGATGAAATCTATAGAAACATTAAAATTGAAACAGTTGCTTTGTCAAAATATTGGAAATGCATTCGTGATATGAAAATAATGATTGAAACATACACGTTTTAGCAAGCTTTATGAATTGAAGATAAGAAATCAACTGCTTTCATTTTTAACTATGAATAAGTTGCTATCTTCAAGTCAGTATGGTTTCACAAAAGGCAGAAGTACTGAAACTGCTTTATATAATTTTCAAGAAAATGTAATAATAGCCTTGGATGGAATAGTCCAAATTTGTGGGCTATTTATTGACTTTTCTCGGGCCTTTGATTGTGTTAATCATGACCTCTTATTAATTAAGCTTCAGCGATATGGTAAAAGGGGTGTAGCATTGAATTTAATAAAATCATACTTAACTGATCGATCCCAGAGTGTATCATCAATACAACTCAGAGCCAATCTCTCATTGTTAAGCAGGGAGTTCCCCAAGGCTCAATTCTTGGACCTTTGTTATTTTTAATCTATGCTAATGATCTCATTAATTTCCTCCTTGACATCTGTGAAGTCCAAGTAATATCATATGCTGATGATACAAATTTACTCATAACTGGTCAAGATACTTGTGAACTTGTGATAACATCAGAAATTATATACAATAAAGTAATGGAGTGGTCCGAATTAAATCATCTAACGGTAAATGTATCTAAACCTCCTTGATGAAATTTACTCTGAGGGGAACTATGGAACAGTTCAAAATTTTTATTTCAGGACATATAAAGTTTACCCATTTTCATGGATTCTACCACTAATGCTTGAATATTATTCACAAATCATTGTGATTTAATGGTTCGTTTTCATTTTATGCGATAAGGGTTATAAAATATATGTACTAGCAATTCCGCACGAGATGTGTTTTGAATGAGTTCAAAGTAAGTTTTTCCGTTATCTACCTATCATGTATATACAGTCGAAACAATTGGCGAACTAAGAATTGAGGAAGTCTCACCTGTTCGATGCCACACCCTGTAACAAACGAAACACATATTCAACTGATGTTTTTTAGAAACTTAAACAACTGTTCTTTGCAGACATCCAGGCGACAATCCGTTCTACAGCAACATCGATAGCATGCCCGATATCAGACCCATCCGAAGGAAGTCAATACCGCTTGTATCAGACCTGGTGAGTTATTTCGTTCGTTTCCACAGTACCATTGATGAAGGGGAAATCTAAATAGGTTTCCAAAATGTGAAGCGGTCGTTCAGAAAACTAACTTAGTTATTTCTTTTTCGAAGAGATATCAAGAATATTATGATGTTTGCAACTAATGTTATCGTCAGTTTCATTCGACATGTATTCCAATAATCAATATCGAAAAAACCGCGTTAGAATACAGAAGGTTCAATTCGATAACATAGAACTAGGTATATGAATATTACTGGAGTTTTTTCCCAACACTAAAACTGTTATTTTCAACACCTCGACACGTGTTTCGATCTTCCTCTGGAAGATGATCCAGTAATATTCATTACTACATCAAAGGTTCCAAACAGTGCATCGAAAGTAGAACTGTATGACTACTGAATTGATCAATTTTTTTGAAATTACCAGCAAAAAATTATTTTATAATTTTGCACGAATTTTAAACAAAACATAATATTTTTCCTTTCCAGACAAAATCAAGATTAAACAGATTCAAAGTAAATATGTATGTGGATCTTCGAAAACTGCTTAATAAAAACTATCAAGTTTGATAGTAACTTTCCGTATTCATAATATTGCTCATAAATAAAATCAATGACTGAAAAAATATTTCTTCAGTAGGTAGCTATTTCAAATCGGCTAGCAATTTCCCAAACTTTAGCCGTTTTGAAAAATCTGAGTAAGTAATAATTTTTTTAATCATTAATTTTATTCATAAACAGAATTTTTATGAGTAAAAGTTGATAAATGATTGAACTGTTTGAAATCTGTTCATAATCTGTTTTTCCGTTAATCAGCTGTCGCCCCTATACGAACGACTACTCTCAGAAGTTGAGAAACTTGTGCGAGCTAGCACTAACGAGGTCTTACCTTTTAACGTGTGATTCCTAACACGGTATCAGAATCATCCCCTGCTTCAACTAGATAAATTCTCTCGAGAAAAATATATGGTCGAGGCGGGAATCGAACCCACGGTCTTCCGATCGTGAGTCGGGCGCACTACCACCGCGGCCAAATCCACAACTCTTCAGAATGATTTTATAACGCGGTGACTTTATCACACTTGAGCAGGATCTCCGTTGATCGATATCTATTAATTTTTTGTGGTTGGGAGAGAATAGAGACCCAGAAAACATAAAAAATGACATTTCGGAATTATCAAATGTTGAATTCTTTATCAACATTAGAAATATCGAATTACATCGAATTACAATATTATTTTTTGAAATAACTGAGTGTAGCCCTTTTATGTCAACCATATGACAGCTGACATCTCATCCACCTTATTAGTTATAACAGAAACACTTGGGATCGCTACATCTCCCCCATATATTTTCTTGACATTACTTTGACAATAATTATGATTGTCTATGAATTGTTTACCTCCTGTGGTCCAACTGTCAATTTTTCAATTTCTTGTTCTGCAGGGAATGATTCGTAGCTGATCTCCCTGACCCGTTTTCCGATCTGATCCCAGTCAGAGCTGGTACGGTAACCCCAAAACTTGTTCATGACCCATGTGTAGATTTGAAAGTCAGTGTCTTTCTCATTCATCAAGTTTCTGTTTCATCTTATTCCATTTTGAATCAATATATATTTGTATCGAACAGTTAATTCAGTATATCAATTCCCATACCAGTCATGCACATTGATTTCCAAATTCCGTCCCATGTTCAATTTTCAACCCGTCTATATACCAAGGAGGTTTCAGCCAGACATGTTTTTGGAATAATTCGTCATCTATTCTTCATGGTTTGGGATTTCAACTGAGAAATTTGAGTGGAAAATTTACTTCGGTAACATATGAGGCGTTGCTTGGTTTTCTTTCCTCCAAATACTCCAAAATTTCTATATGCCTCATCGCTGGAAGCTTGAAACATGTTTCAGGATGAATTGGTCATCCCACTTTTACCTCTCCCGTACACAGTCTCGTCATCCTGATCAGTTCGTCAATAGCGGTGGTTTGTTTGATATTTATCTTCCAATGTGTTATCATAGGTTCCACTACCATGGTTTATGATCAATGCCCACATGTCTTTCCGTTCATCTTGTTCAAATGTTCAGAACCTTAGTTAGGTTGACTTAGTCATGTGACAAATATTGATTATGGTCCAGAAGACCATACGAAGACCATCTATTACGAAGTTCCCTGAAAGTTGGAATACAAGACTAACGCTGCGGATTCCCCCTGCTATCCATGCCTGTACTGTTTTCTGCATAATAGTCATGTATACCAATCCTCCTCTAAGAATGGAGTCTATCCGTCTGTAGCCTGCAATATTTCGCCCCCTCGACCCTTGGATTATCATTTCTGAGGACATATCATCAAATGTGCCCTCCATATTCGAAAAAGTTACTAGTACTCTCTTGTTCTGTAGGCATATTGTGTTTTTTTCTTGACCTGATATACCTGCCCTGTATGCATGTTGGTGTCGATGCCGTAGTCTTTTTCCCATGTCAAAATACTCCGGGATATCATGGTTGTTATTCTATAATTCCGTTTCTTGTGTGTCTGCGTAATCTTTCTGGTTCTGGTTTCTATATTGTGAATTTTATTTCGTAATATCTGTATCGGTAGAGTAGGGATGGTGAGGTCCATAGTACTTAGGCCACATGTGGCCCATTGTACATCCTTCCGAAGAGTTGTCCTTCTAGGTCATCATCCATCCTGTCCTTTCCAGAAACGTGGACAGGTCACTAGGAGACATCTCCTTTATATCGGCAGGTGTAGGCCAAGACTCGCCGAATACACACTCTCTCATTGACGATTACTCCGGACACGCATTAGACATGCCTGAGTTTCATCTTTCTGTTCACACATCCTGCATAGAGGCGTGTCCACTAGCCCCGTAATATGGAAGTGTTTTCTTAGTTGACAGTGGCCAGTCAAAAATCCTACTGTTAAGTGTAGGTTTTTCCTGGTCATCGCCAGATATTTCTTCGGCGCCAGCTTCCCAGGGTCGCCTAGGATGATCCTGGAAAAACTGCATTATTTGATTCCATCCCATATCTTTTGACATTTCGTAATATTTGAAAGTCATATTTGATTTATTGAATCATATCAAATCTGATCCACTGTAGATGCCATCACATGCTAACAAGGGTTGAACGTATATATATATATATATATATATATATATATATATATATATATATATATATATATATATATATTGAGGATCCAAATCAACAATGACCTCAATATGGAGAAAATTATTCTGGCAACTGCGTTCATCATCTCTGTTGAGTTATAGAATAACTCAACTAACCTACAGTCTCGAAGAAGTCTGCACTGAGGTGATTTCAGTTAATCCAAATAAGTGTCACAGTTCTTCAACAAAAAAAATCTAGCTGGTAGAGGATTAAAAATTGATTTGAAACATTTTTAGAGACCAAATTTTCCTATTTCAATTATTAGTTATTCGGTGAGAGAATGGAGGTAACATGAAGTGCGTGTTCATGAAAAATACAATACCTGTCGATCCCGTCTTCGGAATTACAAACTGAATTTTGAATGAACGATCGTCTGAATAATGTAAAACAAATTGCGTGTTCTGATACTGATTGACGATACATTATCGATATTGGGATATTTTGTTGGAAGTACGAATAAATATGAAAGAATATAATATCGAATGAAACTGAAAATATCATAGAAAATTTCTACGTTCTACCAGTTCCTCAAACAAGACAGAAATATTCCTCAGAACGGCTGCTTCACCACACGCTGGTCTAATCATATCGAAGACTAATTAATAATCATCTCTAAATGTGTTCCTTCGATTCAGAACCGATTAATTGTACATTCTCCAGAATTGCCGTCGTGTAATAACTAGTTCGCCGGTAATTAGTTCAAACAAGTATTATGGGATTCCACTTGATAGATGAGGACAATATAATTACAGCGTCTTCTCTGCCGCAAAATGAGCGATGATCAATTGATCGTGGCGGCGCAGTAATAAATAGAATACTTTCGAACAAATGAAAGTGCGCCAATGTAAAGGGCTTGCGGCATTTCGGAGTTGAAATATTGGTGTCAGAAGTGGGAGCGGACGCATTTTACACGTAAACGTGTAATGAGGAATAAGGGGCTATTATTGACTATTTCTTGCTTTCAATATAGTACAAATTCAAAAATTCCACACCAATTGATTTTTAGACAGGATACGTTATTGAGGTCGGACAAGTATGCGTCATTTTTGTACGTTCAAATAAGAAAAACGATAGTTGTCGCTGAGAGGAAAGGGATCTCATATCGCTGAATGGAAATATGATCTTGTGATACCTTTTTTTATAGATCTTTCGATATTCTATCCAGAACTGATTCATATTTTGGAATCGGACTAACCGTCCCTGAGTTATCAGCGGTTATTTTATTCATTTGTTACTTTCAAACGAACAATTATAATGCAAATTCCTTAAAAAAAAATTCATCCAAAACTCTCTGCAAAAAACTGGAAATGTTCATCATTCCCCCCCTGGCAATTACGAGGCCTATTTTCAGAAAATAAGAAAAATAAGGTGCATAACCTTATGTTACACGTACTTTTAGAGTGTACTGCATTTGTGTAATATACACTTTTGATTTTACATATCCTCACAAAAAATCTGAGGCTATTTATACTATTTAGATATACCATATAGGTAAACCATACAGGTGTACCACCCATACAGGTATACCACCCTAAGTTAATTTTACAATTTTGCCTTATCTATCATTTTACAATATCTGTTCAAATGTTATAGCTGTATATAAAACAATTTTCAGCTATATAAAAAAAACTTAATTTCACAATATTGCCTATCTAAATTTATTTTTGCATGTGTCCTTATGTAGTAATCAGTAAACCCAACACTATTATTTTAACAAGCTATATAGTCCGGTATTGGTCCGTTATCGTTATTCATAATATTATTATGTTTACCCATTTCTACACTCTCATAGGCATCTAGTTGCCTGTTGTTGTTAATTTGTCTAACTGATCTTAATGAACGGAATGGTTTTGTTGCAAAATATGATGGGCGACTGCTGATTTTTAGGTCTTCCATATTTTAAGTATGCTATGTGTTCCATATATCTTACATTAATAGATCTTTTTGTCTGTCCATAATATTTTGCATCGCAGTCCTTACATTCAATTTTGTAAATTCCATACTTTTTCGAATTCTCGACATTGTCTTTTGGACTTTCTAAAAGGCTCTGTAGTGTATGACTTGTTTTAAAAACCACCTTCATACCTGGTTCCTTAAAAATCTTTCCAAAGTTCTTCGTATATTGGTGGAATGGAACTGAGATGTATTTATCTTGGTTTTTGTCCTTTCTGAAAGTCGAGATTTCGTTCATTCTTAACCTAAACTTCTTCTTCCTTATTATGTCATCTACAATACTCCTCGAGAAACCGTTAGTGGCTGCAATATCCTGTACTGTACGTCTTTCTTTTGTGAACGTTTCATGTGTTAGAGGGATAGTCAAAAGACGATGCACTGATAAATTCAACCCAGCACTTTTGTGTTGTCCACAGTGATGTGAACTGTCAGGAATATACCTGTACGTGCTTGTTTCTCTTCTAAATATATCGTATTCTAACCTTCCATATTGGCTCCTTATTACCAAAACGTCAAAAAATGGTAGTTGTCCCTCATTTTCTAACTCATACGTGAATTTTATTGATGGACATCTATTATTTAAAAAGGAAACAAAGTCGTCAATATTCGATTTTTTGGTATCGAATATCGCGAAAATATCATCCACATACCTTAGCCAAATCCTAGGAAAATACTTCGACTTTTCTTTGATTTCCATTTCGAATCTGCTCATGAACAGGTCTGCTAGGTAGGGGGAAAAGGGATTTCCATGGCCGTTCCTTCCTGTTGTTCATAAAAGCAACCTTCTACCTGGAACCGATTTTGTTTCATACACAAATTAGTAAGAGAAACGAATTCATCGATTTCGTTATTATTGAAATTATTTTTCTCTAGTCATTCATAAGATAAGGCAAAATTGTGAGATTAATTTAGGGTGGTATATCTGTATGGGTGGTACACCTGTATGGTATATCTATATACTATAAATAGCGTTAGCTTCGCGTTAGTTTCTAGTTTAATCATCCTCTTGAAGATGATCACTTGGTGATCGAAACACGTGTTGAGGTGTTAAAAATAACGATTTGGTGTTGAGAAAAAACTCCAGTAATATTCATTACTACACTAAAGATTTCAAACAGTGCATCATAAGATCTTGATGAGGATCTAGAAGTAATTTCAAATTTTGGTGCAAGTAACCAGGTTCAATTCAATGTCACAAAAACCCAGGCATCGGTTTTCTCCTAAAACAGTAATGTTCCCGAACCGACTATAATAATGTCAGGTCAGACAATTCCGCTTTCCGCTTCGATAAGTTTGTTGGGTGACTGCTTCTCAAAAGCTTGAAACATTGTTCTGAATCAGAAAACTGTACACAACTCAGCAACTAGTGATGCTTTGTAAATCTCAAATCAGAGCTTCTTTGGAGTATTGTTCTCATGTATGGAGCTCTGCCTCCTAACATACCATCCATTTTTCAAATGGATTTGATCTCCAGCCATTCAAATCCAATGTGAATCACTATTTTTGCACAGGCACCGCTCTAAGAGCGCCTTGAGGATTTTCTATAGTGCTTGCGTTTTGCTCTAAAAAAGGACTTATGAAATTACCCGAGACACTTGATTGCCATGAATAGGATGCGTAACATTCTTTGATAAACTACAGTAAGTTTAAAATAAACTTTCAGTTCAGTTATTGTTATTTTGAAAGTAATATAAAACTGTTGATTACTCAGTAACGGCATGAAGATTTCCCAAAGCGTTAGATGATTGAGAAACTCATTAGAGTATCACCAGATCCCTTTTCATTTGGAAAAATAAATAATAGCACTTTCCCAGTGGCGTCATACTATATTACCCAGTAAAAAATACAATGAAGTTTTGCCTTTTCACATAACTCTGTACGACCTTAATATCTAGTTTCGTTAATAGGTGAAAATTTTGAAGTATATGAGGATTGTATTGAACTTCAAAACAGTCAATGATATCAGGGATTTGTGCCTTCGTCGTTTTTTTCAAACATCTATTTTCCGGTGAAATTTTTGAGGAGAGTACACAATAATCGGTTCTGAGATTTTTCATCCGTGATGAAATTCTGAATGTTTACAATATTTTAATTGGCGGGAAAATATGTTTTTACTTCTTTCATCAGCTATTTGATATTTAATGTAAAAAGCCGCAGTAGAAATGAAATGATTTTCCGAGTCTCAATAATGAGAGCTTGGTTACCCTTATATCAACATCTGAGGCTTGGTGGGCATGTCAAAATTTCGCAGGGAGGTTCGTTTTCAGAAAAATATATATTGAACCTCCGTATAAATTGAAATAAATTTCATATGTAAATTGAGTATCTCCAGCAACCTCTTCGTACAAAAAATTTTTGAAAAATCTTCAAAACTAATTATTGAACCTACTTTTGAAATACAAGGTTTATAATAATAATAACGCCTGAATCGAATATTTCATCAGAAAATTTGATTGTTCATTTCTGTCACCGAATCACCCCTTGTGTCTGATTGAAATATCTTTATTAAAGATAACAAAATCCGGTCTGGAAAGCAGTGGTCGATAAGAACATCAAGTACCTGACTCAGTTGTCGCTGAGACTTTGAAATATAACCTTCACCCTTATAATCAACGCTCATACCACTAATGATGTCTGCTGCAGTAGAAGACGAAACTTTTGGTAATTCAGGTCCCATTCAGCCACGGCCTGATAATCCAGACTCCGGCCGGAGTCCGGATTGTCAGTGGTCATTGTTCTGTCAATTTTTTTATTATTTTGTTAGATAATATTTAAGTTGGTTCTGATTTCCAAATATCAAAATTTGAACCACATCCAATTTCATTGTCTGAAAACCTCAAGATGAGTATTCTTCAACTGCAGATAAAAGAGGCAGATTGAAAAAAAAATGAAACAGAATTTTTCTGAAAGATGAAATATGTTTAGGAGTTACTAGAATGTTTATTTGTGAAAAAATATACCTTCTGCGCATACTGTTCGATTTGTTTTCTGAATTAATTTATACAAAGCTGTTTTTGGGATGCAGAATTTGAATTAAAAATATTCATAATTTTTACAGAAGTTCATAAAAATGAATGTCAGCTTGCAACTGAATGCAGAAATGTGGGAATGTTCAGTGCTGTGTATGAGAGGTTATCGATAAAACTACTTTTGGAGGACCGATTTCAATGCTCCCATTGTTGACAAACAAACTAAATCCTCAAGGAAAGAATTCAATAGTTGAACACCTTTCAAAGTTAACTCTGCAATTCACGATCAGATTATTAACTGACAAAAAATTTATTTTGTTGGTCAAAGATAATGGAGAGAAGTTGAAAAACGAAGTTTGCCAAACGTGATATTCTATTTCAATAAATCAACTTCGACAGCTTTCAGACGCGTAAGCGGGTGTTTCAGACAAGTTTTCCACAGTTCAATTTCATTTGAACGTCAAGCGAAACACCCATTAAAAAGCGGTTAACCTCTGAACATTCCAGGAAATTCGTGCCGGAATAGATTTATTCTGTGTTAGAGTTAGATTGCTATTGAAAAACAGATGAATTGAATATACACTCGAGACAATGAAACAATACCTACACCTGCTCCATCAATTTGTGCTTCTGATATAAGTCGGCAAAGTAATGAAAACGAAATAGTGTCGTTATTGCTCCGATGAACTTAATCTTTTGCTGAAAATTCCATGTTATGATTTTGGGCCTATTTCATAAAATTCTTTGTCACTTTTATAATCTGCGAAACATCAGTTTTCATATTTCTGACAATTTGAATAGATCAGAGTTTCTCAAATTTATTTTTATATCGTCTACCACCCCCTAAACTTTTTTACTTTACTACATCTTAAGAATCACAATCGCAGTCATTATTTTAATAATTAAAACATGTGTGTC
The DNA here is from genome assembly GCF_025532065.1 of Leptinotarsa decemlineata. Lineage (NCBI taxonomy): Eukaryota > Metazoa > Arthropoda > Insecta > Coleoptera > Chrysomelidae > Leptinotarsa > Leptinotarsa decemlineata. The sequence goes on from NW_027412578.1 coordinate 5,400,123, forward strand.
ATGTGAAAATCAGACTTACTGTAGAGGCTAATGTGAAAAACCTTTTGGTAATATTAGGAAAACTTTTATTCAGGTTATTAAAACAAACATTTCAATTTGAATTTCAAAACTAATCTAATGTGAATGAATGATTTTTAACAAGTTTGTTAATATCAGGCTCGAATTTACTCAAAAACAGCCATAAATCACCGCGTTCGGTAATCTGCAACCGATTTCTCTTTTATAGTCAAAATTCTTGGTATCCATTTTTTAATTTTATTTTCATTTCCTCGTTCGTTATCAGTTCTATGAGTTCTTCTAAATTCTTCTACCAGCTGTGGTCATCCTGCTGTTTTGACATTTGAAAAAGGATTCAACACCCAGTCCAGTATTTCCAATTTTAAAATGTCCTGGATTAGTTCTGCGAAATCACTGTGGAGGTTCTCTAAATGTTAGCAGTAAACAAGCAAGTCGTCGTTGTTGAAGGGTACTGCTGAAAAATTAGGGAAATTGCGAAACTCACGTCTGCCGATGTTATTCTTGTATAAGAGAAATTTGGCAACAAAAGCAGCAATGACATTTTTGTTTTAATCAAATTCAAGTCGTCACCTTGAAGTTGGAGATTGACTTCATTGTATAATTAATACAGATCTGTCAAGTACGCAATATCATTATATTGAAGTGATGAGGTTGTCGTGCAATTCTTTGTCTTTGTTTTCCGAGAACTCTATTGGTAGAATAGATTGTAAAATCGAGTCAGACAGTTACCTCTTGATAACCAACGCACTTCTGTGTGAAATAGCAATCAGTTGAAATCTTCATCATTAGCAACACAAAGCTGATAAAATACTCTGTCATTCTAAGAGCTGTTTCGGATTTTATTGACTGATTTGATGATATATTGCAGTGATTGAGAGAGGCGCTCACTCAAATTTTTCGCAATCAAATGTTGCCTATGAATGACGCAATGTACAGCGAGCACATCTGGAATTTTATTTTTCAAGTACACTATGAAGCCTTTGTGACGTCCTGTCATAGCTAGAGCGCCATGCGTAGCAGCTTATGATATTCTTCAGTGGAATTTCTTTCTCATCACAAAATTTTTCCCGTGTATTATATATGGTTTCTCTTTATAGGCCCCCTAGAGGCCTCCAGCACCCACAAGGGGGCGTTATCTTTCCATTTTGAAAAAGACTAGAATAGATAGTCATTTTCCTTCTTTGGTCAAACTTTATAAATTCGATATAAAATTTACTCATCGACACTGTCGAATGTTTTCAATAAACAAAATGTTAACAATATACACTATCACACAATAGAAATCCAATTGGTCTCAAAACCTGAGGAATTGCCTACGACTCACATTTGTATAGCTATCTCTCTTCGAATCAAACAAGTGCTTTCCCTGATTACCCCAAACGTTTTCTTTCTTTTCCACTTGTGAAAGAAAAGGATAACATATAAGATTACGGGTTTTGTCGCGCATTCTATTGAAGACGCATGTGTATTCTTTCATTGTCTCGACTGTAAAGCATCTAGCACTGAAAGTGTTGATCCTGAATTGGCAAAACAGTGTGTTTTTGAAAATACTTTTCTTGCTTTCCACGGCATTATCATACAGGGTGTTCTTAATGGAATGCTGATATTTAGTAAGGCTATTTTTGACCATTTCTGGAGAAAAAAGTTTTTTTTGTACTAGAGGGAACAGTAATTAGCTTATAATTTTTTTTGATAACTTTGCTATGACCCAATGGAATATAGTACGCATCAACTTTGGTATATTTCATATTTCAGTGAGAATCACAATATTCGACCCACCTTCTAGACAGCCAAATGGAAAAAATCGATTCTTAATAAATGCAGGCGTATATATCGGAAAACAAAACATGTTATAATTGGTCACACTTTTATCAAACAATGTCATCATTTTCTCACGAAAGTACGAGTATATGGAAATCGTTTTTTTTTGTAATGTTCGAATAACCGATCAATTGCTAATAACTAACGTTGTTGTGTTGATCTTATGTTCAAGCTTGCAAAAATGTCTAGAATGTTTTGAAGAATCCAAAAATTTAAACACTTTTGAAAGACATTTTTTGTAGAGGATTCAATACTTTCCACTGTTTTTTTTAGTATATAGTTTTTTTTTTATTTGTAGAAGGTTATATACCCCAAACAGTAGGAAGCATAGAATGTTCAAAATGATAAAGAAATAATAAAGTATATCTTTGTTATTGACACACGGCAAACATTTATAAATTTTCAAAAAATGCGCAATTCAGAAGATCAATCTGTGTATTCGATTATTTTTCAAACATGTCCCTGTTCATTTATTAGGAACGTTTTCCCATTTGGCTGATACACTCTGTATAGTTCAACATCCCCATTATATTGAGGGGGGTCTAAATCAGATAAATTGTGTATTTGTGAATTATTCAAAACAAATACTTAATTGAAAATATTTCACACTTTCCATTTCCAACTGTTTTTGCGGTATTTCAAAGCGATATGTAAACTGTTCATATTTATGTAACCAAGGAATGACCTCAATACTTTACGAAAGGGTCTCGATAATCCGCTCTTCTACGACTTCGCTACTTCTACATGTGTCACAAGTTATCCAGACAATTAAGTCAGCAATGAAAAATATCGACATTCAACGGAAAAACCAATAAATACCGTCATCAGGTGCATTTCATTGAGAATCAATTCTTATAGCCGATCTTCCTCGCATCGTTTGAATACTATAGCTTTCTTTCAAATAACTTGCTCTAGGCTTTTGGGATAATCGATGAAACTACCTGTTGTCTGACCGATTTAAATACCCTCCGAGAGTTTGCAGAGAAACTAAATCTTCAAGAAAGAAATTCATTATTTACATTTCATTGCAGGTTCTTTGTCTTCTCCGCTCAAAATAGAACTCCTTCATTTGAATACCTTAAAATATTCCGAGAACATTCATTTGAATAACTCCGGAAGAAGATTGAAACTGATTACTAAAATATTGAAGTTTCATTTCTTGAATGTATCATCAACGTAAAAAGTGGATCATAACTGTGACAACTGATAGTTTTATAATTATGTCCAGAATCTCTTGTGTCAAATTATAAAGGTAAGGTCCAAAGTGAGTGGGTATATTCGACCCTCCACCGCAACCCGCAAGGGTTTATTGTGGCTCACACCTATTCACACTCGACCAAATGAACCCAGATTCTTAACGAAGCTTAGTTTGAATGGTGAGTGATCTTTCAGATCAGATGGTAAGAGTACGGCTCTGCCGAACTCTTAAAACCTGTCTTCTGACAGTCCGAGTCACTGCATATGATGATTCAAATAACAGTGATCTATAAGAAAGCCTGTTACACATCGTAGTTCATCCCTACTGTAGTTCAACAACGGTTTGGTATCAAGCTGCTTCGAAGGGTGAATAAACGCCTTGGAGTGAGCCAATCCTGAAAGATTCTGCCAGAAGTCCATAATCTGTATCTGTAGAGTAGGGAGGGTGAGTGTAAGTCCACGCACTTAGGCCACATGTGACCCATTGTACATCCTCCCGAGGAGTTGTCCTCCTAGGTCGTCGTCCATCCTGTCCTTTCCAGGAAGGTGGACAGGTCGGCAGGTGGTTTATATCGGCAGGTGTAGACCAAGACTCGCCGAACACACACTCTCTTATTGACGATAACTCCGGGCACTCGCACAGGACATGCCTGACAGTCTCATCTTCCTGTTCACACATCCTGCATAGAGGTGTGTCCACTAGCCCCATATTATGTAGGTGTTTCCTTAGCTGACAGTGGCCAGTCAGAAATCCTACTGTAAGGCGTAGATTTTTCCTGGTCATCGCCAGATATTTCTTCGGCGCCAGCTTCCCAGGGTCGCCCAAGGTGATCCTGGCAAGATTACATCCTTTGATTTCATCCCATCTCTTTAAAGATTGAGCATGGGTGCAACATTTGACTAGTTCCACAATTGTCGAAGTCATCAGGCCGTGGGTGCCACTGGGTCCTAAAATTCTTAGTCCAGCCGCTTCCTTGGCTAAAGAGTCGGCAATGCGATTACCTTTACTCCTGTCGTGCCCTTTAACCCACCTCAGGATAATGTTATTATCTACCGAGGCTTTGGCTAAATCTTGGTGGCACTCTAGTGCTAGCCCTGAAGTAACACGGTGTCGCTTCTCGGCCCTTGGCTAAGATCAAAGTGTAGTATCTGTTCTTATCAGAAGTCCATAAATCTTCATTCAGGTATTCAATCTTTGTTTGGCAAAGCCTAAAGTGATGCCAATGACAGGTTCTGGTCCGATGAAGCTGCTTGTAGCACCCTCCTTTTCAAGCGTCAGCAGCGTCATTCCCTCCAGGCCAGTATGGCCAGGAATCCAGACCAGAGACAATCTGTTAAAGTTCCTAGGCAGGTTGATACCTCTGTTCTGGGTCTGCGACTGAAAACACCTGCACCAGAACCGGAAGGTTATTTTGATCCATCTGTGAACCATCAACTATCTGCTTTTGATATTTCCTTCTCACGAATTGTAAAGGAATGGAAAGTATTGAACAAGAATTACCAGTACCTCGTATGGTATAATTCCCCTATATTCAAAATCCATGCCAATCTGTTTATTTCAAATGAAACATCTTCTATATTGCAACATATTCTGATACTTGCAATGCGGCATGAAGCAATAATAGTCATTTTTTCATTCAATGGCTAGGCTTTGTCTTCATCCTCTATAAATCAAAAGATTGATTGAAATTGAAAGAATGAAAAAAAAAAATTTCCATCAAGTTACGTGCATAACTCAACAAACTGTTGTACAAATTGGAAATTAATAGCAGTACAGGAGTTTCATAAACAAAAACCTTCACATGACACATACATAGACATCTAGCGGATTCGTATCAGGACTGATAGCTGGCCCATTTTGAGGTCTTGCACGTCCAATTCAGCAATTAAGACAGTTGATGCTGATGAGCTAAAACACTGATGGTGTCTTTTTCCCTCAATATTATTGACTTCGGTACCCACTGAGAGACCTGATAATTCCAATCTAGTCAGATCTGAATTGAAGCCTTATTACTTCAAATAACCAAATCAAATCCTGGATATTTATGAAGTTTCATGTACCCACTGAGGGACCTGATAATTTCAATCTAGTCAGATCTGACCAAAAGCCTTATTACTGCAAATAACCAAATCAAATCAGTGATATTTATGAAATTTTATGTATACTGTTTTTTTTTTCAACTTCAACGCCCTGTATAGCAGGAATGAAGCAACTCCAAACATATGTTCATGGAGACTTTTATTCTCGAAATGACCTGACGAATCACTTTTTGAAAATTTGTACTGTTTGTTTGTAAGTTAAGAAATATTCTCTATACGGTCACATGATAACGAGTATATTGACAATTATACTTTCAGAAGGGTATCAAAGGGTTTATCTCGGTAACTACGAAGAGTTTCTTGCAGCTGACACCAATATAATAAATACCAATACATAAATAAGTTTTAGGATTTCATCCTAGTAATCAGACTTATGTACAATACGAGTAGTTATCTATCAGCGTTTCTAGATATGGTCATTCGGTTCTCTCCACCCCTAGCTGTAGGGGTGACGTCGCTACGTGAAGTGTTGGCAAAAAGGCTCAAATGTATATCCGAGAACGATGGATTTACGTAAGTTCTGTTAATTCTTGTAGAGGAGATCGTCAATGACCAGAAAGGTAATACACCACTGAGAAGTGGAAATACAATGGAATGATATAACTTTTCAAGCAACCCTGTTAGTGTAGATTGTCAATGACCAGAAGGGGTCAAAGACCTGCCCTAATATAATAGGTAACCCCTTTGGGGTGTGTGTTTTGACGATCAGACAGGGTGGTTTTACTAAAAGGGCGCAAGTGGTCCGATGGAGGCCAGCCTAGTCACGCCTCGACAACGTAATATTTGGTTTGTTGTGACGGTGTGTTGTGGTGGTTGATTGAAAAACAATTTGATCTTTGGGATCGCAATTTGTTAATATAATCGCTAACTTTGTTTCATTTTACTTGTAATGAACGACTAAATGAGCTGATTTTTGAGTCGACAACGATTTTCAAGATTGTAATTTGAATAATTATCGTATTTATGAACAGAGTAGAAAAATAAAATACGTAATTGATCAACATTTCTTATGAATTTTTTTTCGTTGTTTTTCGTAAAATTCGGAAAATGCGTTCTTTTAGCAAAACCACGTCATTCCATTGTACTCTCAACTTCTCAGGGGCGCATAATGGTCCTTTTGACACTTCTCTTTGTCGGCGACCACCCTTCTGGTCATTGACGATCTCCTCTACGAAAACTAACAAGGGTGATCAAGAACTTAATCAATATATTGTTCTCGGGGATATATTTGAGCCTTTTGACAACTCTTCACGTACTGAAGTCACCCTTACAGCTGAAGGTGGAGACAAATCGATGACCAATATCTAAAAACACTGTTAGATAACTTTTATTATAGGATCGCATTACATCTTGTTATTCTTCCTACTCAAACAAAATTTTCACCAAAAAAATCAAAATTACTCGAATATAAATAATCTATTCCTACCTGCAAAAAGTGATTACTACTAATTAGATCAATTGTATCAATATTTCCTCGTACATCAAAGATCATATACAGTGTCATCCCCAAAGTATGCACCATATGCGAAACTTATTTATTAAGGGTTTTTCGACAAAAAGTTATTCTTGATAAAAGTTTGTGCATCCCCTAAAACTGAACATGCACCAACAAAATACAGTACAACACACATAATATACGAGGAGCCTTTAAATATTTGATTTTGTGACAGGAGTAGAGTACTCTTATTTTGAAAAATTTCGGAAAATGTTATTTGAAAAAGTTGTTCAATGGGGACTACGAAAATAAATTTTGCTAAAACGATATATAGACAGTATACGACGGTTCATTTTAAAAACCTGTAATATTACAAATTACGCAACTATGGTGTTAACCACGGTCAATTGTTTTGAAAAGTAAATTAATTTTCAAAGTTTTTGCTGCAAAGTTATTTTTATTTTTTGTTAACACTGAAAATTACTCAAAATTATACAGTATTGTAACAAGAACTTAATATTCGATAATATCAAATCACAAAACATTAAAATAAAATAGGCATTTCGGAAGAAACTCATTGATTTTCTGGAGATTCAACTTAAAACACTTATTTTGGACATGAAAATCTCCAGGAATTCAATTGAGTTTGTTCAGAAATACCTATTTTATTTTGATGTTTTGTGATTTGATATTATTGAATATCAAGTTTTTGTTACAATACTGTATAATTTTGAGTAATTTTTGGTGATAACAAAAAATAAAAATAAGTTTACACCAAAAACTTTGAAATTCAATTTACTTTTCAAAAAAATTGACCGTGGTTAACACGACAGTTGTGTAATTTGTAGTATTACACGCTTTTAAAATGGACCGTCGTATACAGGATGCTGTTTATTTACCGTTTGACCAAAAAATTGTTTTTTGTAGTCTCCATTTAAAAATAATGGGTAAAAAATAAAAATCCACTTGGATGGCCATGACTTCAAATCTAGATGTATTTTTCAATGATGAACAACTTATCTACATAACATTTCCCGAAATTTTTCAAAATAACAGTACTTTACTCTCGTCACAAAATCAAATATTTGAAGGTTCCTCGTATATTACGTGTGTTGTACTGTATTTTGTTGGTGCATGTTCAGTTTTAGGGGATGCACAAACTTTTATCAGGAATAACTTCTTGTCGAAAAGCCCTTAATAAATAAGTTTTCCATATGGTGCATACTTTGGAGATGACACTGTAGATATCAAAATTCTGCCCAAACACACAGTCATTGAATTTTCCGACAACAATTTTCATCTAAATAAAAATAATTTTCAGTGCAAAACTCAAAAATAACATATCTTTGAGGTGAAATATAAATGACTTTAACTCATTTAGTTGAAAAACAATGATATGACGTAAACTAACCTACACATTCTGAATATTTCAAATCACTTCGACGAGAAATTGGCATGCTTTCTTTTTATGTAAACTAGTACCACTCATTTCATCCAGATAAAGCTGCAGACTAAAAATCAAAATGAAAAAACTTTGGAGATTTATGATTCAATCGAATGAATTTATTCAACCTTCGTCATTTGCCTACATGAAAAAAAATTTAATGTCGATACTATTACTATAGAGATAAAATCTTCTCGAAAGAATACCAATAACAACATTTCAAATGCGGCTTTACGGCAATCATCGTTCTGAGGACTAAGCGCCGACGATACCATAATATCCCTCCAATTAGAAATCTTGTAAACATTCATTAATACCTGTGTTTTGTACTTTTTCCACTGAACGTTTCCGATCCACAGTTAATATTCATTATCCCATAAATCTGTATAAATCCATGTGCAACCTACCAGACCGTTATTGTTTTCAGCAATTGTTAATCCTAACTGACGGTAGCGCTAAAAGGACTTCACGGTAATGGATTCATTTATTCGAATGTACCCTTCAACGAATTGGTAATTGAAATTTGTTTGATTATCCCCATTGGCATTTCGAATTATATTTCGACCACATAAAGGATAACAAATTTGTTAATTTACAGGTGACGATACCATGAATTCTTTATCAGAGCAAATTTTATCATGGAGATTAACTGCGAATTAGAAATTTTCAATATGCCCTTTGAAAGTTTATCATATTTTCTACCATTATCATTTTCAACCTAAAAAGTGGTTGTTGGTCAGGCCCTGGACCCAAAGCTTCAGCTGATTCATCAATCAATAACCACTTTCCACATGACCATCTTGTGCATTGAGGAGACGTAGTGATCCAGCCGTCTGAGATTTCTGATGTCTTGAGGCCAGCCCGTCTGGTCTTAAGATCAGACAGTAGTGAAGACATAAATTCACCTGAGACTTCTATAATCAGAACAACTATTTGAATAGAGTGTTCTGGGTCGAATCTTGAAATTTCATCTGCTTTTCCTTCAATTTTCGACTGATACTCGCTTCAATCGGAGGGAAAACTCCACGACGAATTTTGTCTCACTTTGATGGCCAAGGAGGACTACATCAGGCTTAGTAACTTGTACTTGCCTGGGAGTGAGGACTGACGAGTCTCAATTAATTCGAAACAACCCATTCTCCACAACAAATTCAGTATCATCCGAAGAAAAAGCAAATTCTGGTGTAACGTCACACTCTAAACTCCAAAGTTCATCACCTGTCTTCTTGGGTCTTTATGTCGTGTTGATGTAACGCTTCTTGACTTTAAGGGTTAGAGTAAGATCGGAAAAATAATCATATTTGTAGCAGCGACTTTGTTTCTCCTCGACAAGATCTGTCAATGCTTGTGTTGATACTTGCCACCAAATAGCTTATCTGGGCTAGGAGCAGCAAAGTTTCCAGAAGAACAAAGACTCTTCGCAAATCATTCGAGATTATCTAGGTGGTCAGTTTAATATACAGAGCCTGTAGAAGCTCTCTGGCTTCGAACTTCACTAGGAATGGAGAGTTGTCTGACTGCGGATGTTCAGAAATATTCTTCCAGAAGGATTCAATCTGATGAGCAGTCGGCAGATTATCCACGATACGTGGTGGTCATTGAAATAAGCAATATTTTTATCGAAACATAAGGTATTCATTGATACTTTCTTCTTGCCTCATTAGTAACCTTATGGTTGCTACTAGCCTTCCTATTCTATTAAGGCAATGCTACTTGGTGGTCAACAGCACTCTTTGACTCAAAGTGTGATGGACACTTCATTATTATCATTATTTGCATTTCAAATAGTATCTATTGGAAAGTGGAAACAACAATTCCTTCTTATGAACAAGTCATGTATGGGATTTACAGGGAACTCAAACTACGAATATTGAAAATCAATCAAGATTCCCTACGACAAACTGTTGCAAACTTCGACTTTGATCACTGAATGATGGACCGTTTTCTGTCTCTCTTTAGCTGCTGCTTGAAACATGAACATGGTGAATGTACCCGAAGAGAAATAAAAAAGTAGAAAATATACATTTGATTGTTTGAACACTCTCGATATAGTGGAGTTTTGCTGCCATTGGCTCTTGCTCAGTTGGTAAGGGAAGTGACACTCTTCCAACATAATGATACAATTCAAAATTAATCTCATTAACTTTCTGGAACGACTTCAGTGAAATGTTTTTTCAGAAGCAGATGAAATTGAACTAGCACCGTCCTGTATGACGCTATTTGGAAGGTGTCCCAAGGCATGGAACATCATCAATCTGGTTTGAAACTTTTAGTGTGACCAGATAGCATTTATTCAGAAACACTGAAAAAAAAAACTTCAAACTTCAAAAATTGTATGTGATCCTCGAAACAAAAAGCTATGGAATACATACCATAAACATAATTAGGACCACCTGCATTCAGAAACTTTCAATGCACTGTTTGTAACCTTTGGTGTAGTAATGAATATTACTGGAATTTTATCCTAATACAAACTCATTATACGTATAACCTCGATACGTATTTCAAATCACCAAGTGAACATATTCCTTTCGAAGTTGATCACTTGAAAATGATCAGGCGGATAGCTCTTCTCAGGAAGGAGTCCTGCGGCTTGGGGGTATGCTTAGGGGCGGAGCTCCATACATGAGAATAATACTCCAATGAAGGTCTAGTCTGAGCTTTAAGAAGCATGAAAAGTTGTTGAAGTGTGTACAGTTTTCTGGTTCGGAACAGTGTTCCAAGCTTTTGAGGAGCAGCCTTTGGAAATCCATCAACAAACTTGTGCCAAGACATATTGCTGTTCATTTCAACCCCCAAGAAACTTATCGAAGCTGAGATTATCATATCCGGTTCAGGGACATTTATCTTTTTTGGAGAAAACCGATTCTTGGGTTTTCCTGGCATTGAATTTAACCTGGTTACTTTTACACCAATTCAAAACCACATCTAGATCCTCATTGAGATATGCAATCTTCTGCTGCCGGTGAACATGTGCATCCGATGTAGATGTCCTGGAATCCAAATGGCATGACGAGATAAGTGTGCTGTCGTCAGCAGAGCAATAAACTGGATTCTTGTTTTTTTTTCAATGAGTGATTGATATACAATAAGAAGAGCTCTTCACTCTCCATGTTTATCGATTGAGTTTTTCCAAATGAGGGTGACATACGATAGAAAGTCGCCTGTTGATATTCGCTTCCGAAAGTCTTATTGATGCCTCATGATGTTGAAGCCTTCCAAATATTTGAGGATATGGTGGATCAGCTTTCTTCATGATTTTTGATCACTGAATCTCAATGGCATGAAACCATTTCAGAAAAAGTATAGTCACCTGGGAACGTGGTCACAAAAAACCCTTCATGAAGGATCTATCTAGAAAACAAACTGAAGACCTGCTTCAACATACGTAGACTTTACCTACGGGCAATGTAACGAAGGGACATAGGCATTTTGCCACAGGAGGTAAGCAACTCATGGCCGTTCCAAATTTCATCTAGGACAAAATTGTGAAGGGACCAAAACTTCCGGATCTATTTGACCGTTCACAGCATACAATCTGTTCCGAGTGTTCAAATCTCTTCATATGGTGATTCAGATGACAGTATTAGTAGGCATGTTGAACAACGTACCTTGTCCATACTGTAATCAAAGAATTGTTTGATATCATACTCATACAAAGAGCCAACCAGAGAACTTCTGAAGAGCCAAATTAGTTGGTGAAATGCGCTTCGCATTTCTGGTGGTTAAGAAAAGTTCCTGTTTTGTATTTACCTAGACACTTTGGACAGCACGACTTGTTGGAAATCCATAATAGCATATTTAAATAATATTTCATTGTGGGAATTTCACTTGACAGTGTTCAATACTATATAATGAAAATCTCATAAGTGTCGCTAAATTTCAACCCATTGTTTTCGAACATAAAAAAATGTTTATTGACTTTCGAAAATTATTATTTTCATCTCATGTTTTGAACATATAATTCTCCATATTTCCCAAACATTTGTGAGATCGACTTGATTTAGGACCCTCGAAAGCTATAATTTTCATGATAAAAATGTATTTTAAAATGGACGAATACCAACGCCTTTTCAACGCAGAATGGAGAAGTTTCAAGACCACTTCAGTGCTAAATTAACTCAGTTGATTTTGAAATATGAAACAAAACGTTAGACGTCACACGCCGGATGAAATTATTCTTGCAGACGCAACCTCAATTACATATAACTTTCTTAATTGTAAAGATAGTTTGATAATTCGTTCACAGTTTTGTTCTATTTCACTTTAACTTTCATAATTATTCTGTAGTGAAAAATTGAAAACTTCTCCGTTGTCTGTTCTGCAAAAAACCGTCAAATTTATTCTTGCCATCACTTATTGAACCACAATTATTTAGCTAACACCGGCAATCTCGAACACTTCAGAGGGTGCAAAATACCCATCTCATCACCCTTCGGCGAGAAATTAGCTCTGCCAGACTCCCTTTCACCGAGGGCAATACCAAACAGACGTCTCATAATGATATTGTTGCGACATTATGTGGAATAGTGATTCGTTTGGGGCTACACGTAACGAATAATTGGAGCAACACGATGACAATAATAATAGAGTCGTTGGCGCTACCGTCACATAGTGTCCCATTTCCCCTGAGTGTTAAATGTGATGTGTAAAACTATGATCTTCTCCTTCAGCTATTACTAATCTGTTTGTGTTGTTTGTTCTCTGTTTGATGGTTTGTCCTGTGCGACGCTTCACTTCTCCAGGTGCTCAAGGTATTGGTCCACAATCATTTGCAATAGAAAACTAACAAGCATTTTTCTGAAGTTTTTCACATCGGCTTACTAACACAATATGCGGCTGGGTGTGCTTGCAACTTCTTTGACATCTTTGAGAATGTTTTTGCCTAGAAAAGGATTGTTGAGGATGTTTTATAAAAAGAAGATGTGGATATGTTCACAGACTTTGAAGATTTTGCGATTTCAAGTTTTTCAACACCGTCCAACTGAAATGGAGTTGGAATTCAGATTCTCCTGATAAAACCAGATTCAGTTATCATTTGGACCTCTAAGATAACATTAATTGAAGGGGAAGTATATCGTCTAACTGAATTTTCAAAATATCTCAACATGAGTTGTTGCGATCATGAACAAAAATTTTCAATAAAGCTCCGAGATGAGGAGGCTTAGGTCCAACCTCTACAAGTTATGTTGGTAGATCAACCAGAGAAATGAAAGCTTCGCAAAATAAAAGTCAAAGAAATATCTATAATATTCAGAAGAAAACATACCTAGATAGAAGGAATGATAATATTACATTGATGAAATCTTGGAAAATGTAATTTATTCTCATAATATTAACTTGTTGACGGAACGTGATCTGTAGGGTTCAAATTTTAAAATACAGCTGAATGATGAACATGAAAAATGTAAATTATTTATCAAAGTGATTTGATAATTTATCGTCTGAAACAAATTAAATACAGTGTAAATTTTATACGGCCCTGCAAAATACACGTTAGCAGACCTTACGTCGATTGGCATATTATTCATTTTGGTCACATTATAAAATATCGAGGTGGAGAAGAAGAGTCTGTAATCAAACTTACTGTGTCAAATCGAATAAAGCGACAGTTTCTGCAATACTGAAATCCTACTCTTTAGAAACCATTTTCATCGCATAACATCCATTAAGAAACCAATAATGAGCAGAGCGTGGAAAAATATTGAAAGTTCAGTATCAGATGAATTTAAAGTCATCGATAAATAAGTATTGAATATATGCCTATCTAACTTTCCCTAACATAAAAAATATATAAATATAATATTTTGAACAGAAAAATCAATTCAATTCCAGCGACACATCTTTCAACTGATTGGTAGGTCATAACTCTGGTCATGTATTTGGAAGAATTCTGAAAATCTGGAGATTATCTGGGAATATATTATTTTGACAAATCAACAATCTAAATAAATACATATCCTCATTTAATCCAGGCACATGCCCAAAGAAATAGCCTGAAAGAAGGGAGCAAGTACACCCAACCAACTGAAACTTACGAACAAATTTTAACATCAGTTAGGACTGAGTAATGTTCCGAAATGAAATTTCATCGAATTTCCCTGTAGACTAGTTACATCATTTGGTCAGCATGTCGTGTGAACTGGGTGAGATCATAATTGACAAATTTAGAACAAGGTGATTTTTTCTAATACAAGGTATCTAGGAAGTAAGGTACTATCTGCAAAGTAGGTATATAGGAGTACCAAATTTTAAGAAAAGGTTCTTTTGATTGAAATTACACAAGTTCTCATAGTGTCTATTGAAATACCTGAACGGCGAAATGCCCTATTTCGTCCATAATAAAATATTAACTGAAGTCCAAAAATTATTAGTTATACATTGAAAGACAAATTAATAAATTGGGGCAAAAATTAACGTTTCATGGTCATCAGTAACCATTAAACACAAGGCGTAAAAGGGTCGTTACACTATAAAATTTGATTTCTTCATAATTTCCAATTTGCCCTCGAAATTCTGATGTTAGACTTGTAATTCTGTTTTTCGATTCGGAATTATGATCTCAATTTGGAATTCTGATTTTTGATCCAATATTTACAGCAGTCGTGGCCGAGCGGTTAAGGCGTCTGACTAGAAATCAGATTCCCTCTGGGAGCGTAGGTTCGAATCCTACCGACTGCGACTTTTTTATCTTCTTATTTTCTTCGTAGATTTTCATACATGTATGTAGGTACATACATTCCAAAATGAAATACATCAATTTTTTTCATAAACTAGGTACACCTTACCATTTGATCTTCACAAATTTCATTTTCACGACATGTTTCGTAGTGAAAAGCTACGAAAAAGCTACTGTGATAAGGAAACATGTGATATATTTTTTGAAAATAAAGTTTGTGAAGATCAAATCGTAAGGTGTAGTTTTTGAAACTACTATGGATCTTCATCAGGTAACGGCCGAATCAATCAGAAAAATGAAATACATCATTTAAACTGATGAAATAAATAGAATAGGTAGCGCCCTTTTGAATTTTTCAGTGGAATTTATTTTCAAATGTACCTATTTTTTCTAATATTCCAATTTTAAAAGTATTTGATAATTTTTTGTGAAGTGAAAACTATAGTGGGTATGAGGATTAAACAGAGCCTGAACATCAATTCCATTACATCGATTAATTCGGAACTTCTTCGTTTTCGTTTCTCTGCATTACAAAGTGTCGAATTATATCATCAAACTTCTAGAGACATTGTTCATACATGAATGAGTAGAACAATTCCTTTCGACTTTTTTCTATGGTCCGGTTGAAGAATGAATTTTATAAGCAATCTTGCTTTTCTGGTATAAACAACTCATACCTGGATAACGGTAAACTCTTCAAATTGTATAACATTGTTTGTTTATATGAGAAAGAATTTAAGGGTTCATCACCAAAAAAAGATTAAATATAATGCATAGAGCAATAAAGATAAGTGAAAAAAGAATGATATGGCAACTAACATTGTGAGTCAGTAATATTCAATGTAAAAATTGAGGAAATTATTGTTTCTTTTTGTGTGAACAGTCGTGGCCGAGCGGTTAAGGCGTCTGACTAGAAATCAGATTCCCTCTGGGAGCGTAGGTTCGAATCCTACCGACTGCGATCCTTTTGCATTTTTTTTAATAATTTTTCATGTTATGGTAGGTACTTCCACTCAGAGGTTTTCGATGTTTGGTAACGAATAAAATGAAAGTTTTATCACATACCTGAAATGTATTTATTGTACCTAGTACGGCTAGACAGAGCACAATTATATGTGAAATACAATATCTGGCAAACCACCATTTCTCTGGCAGCACACAATTCTTTTGTTGAAATTTCCCATTACTTCTAAACACATTTATGGAGTTATGTCACGAATCATTTGTGAAATTTCTTGTTTCAATTGTTGAATGGTTAGAGAATCGTTTTCGTAAGCTTTGCTGTTCACACAGTCCCACAAAAATAATTCAGCAGCATTAAGTGTCATGATCTTGGTGGCCAATGTATGTCCTTATTCCTTGAGAAACCTTCTACGCAATAAATTCATTGTTTTCGTACTGTATGGCATGTCGCAGCATCTTGTTGAAACCATGTATTTTCTACATTCATGTCCATCATCCCATCCTATAAAAACATCAATCATCAATCGGTTTCGCTATCCGTTTACTGTAACAGCTCGTTCGTCTTCTCCTAGTCGGAAAACGGCACCAAACTGTCACACGATGAGCGTCCATTAGCTTTTCGTGAATTGCATTGCGCCAGATGCAAAGATTTTCCTTGCTTGCGTAACCGTTCAAGTGGAAATGAGCGTCGTCACTGAAAATGATTTTATGGTAAGAATGATGGTCCTCTGCCTTCCTCTATAGGATCCAATTCCTAAATGCAGGACATTGTCCATGATCTGCTGGCTTTAGCTCCTGTTTAAGTTGAATCTTGTGAGGATGTAGACCTAAATCTTTTTGAAAATTCGCCATATCGAAGTTTTGCTGACGTCCTGATGTTGTGAACGCCTTTCAACAGATAATTGTGGATTTTCAGCCTGAATTTCCCGAACAACCTGAACGCTCTCAAACGAACGAGATGGACAATTGCTCATCTTCGTTTAACTCAGATGGAAACTGGCTTCCTTACCCTGTATGTCAGGACGACAAATGTTTTATGACTGAGAGTGGTTGGTTGCGGAATGAAGGGACATGACCCCTAAGCCGTTCTGGCCCTGTTCACACCTTTCTGACAGAGGTATTTGATGAACAAACTTTTTACAGACATCGTGGGGCCTTCTACATCATAAGGGGTTGTCTGTAGCATAATCTACGGCTTCTCTAACTAATGGGTTTTCATGAGTTTCCGCTGATTCGAAAACTCCCTGATTCTTCAACATGGAGCATCCACCTGCATCCGTAGTATCTTATTATGCAATCTTTCAGAAATGGAAATATTATTCGGGGCGGTTTGTTTCCAAGGGCCTGAAGCATTCATGATGACAAGCTTGAACATCGTATTGTACACTAAAACCTTGTTCTTATCATCATCTGTATTTTGCTCTTGGTGGACTTAGACTCAACGTATCGTTTCCAGATAAGACCATGGTCTGTACAACAAAACATTGTTCTCATCCTCATTTGAATTTTGCTCTTGTTGGATTCGACGTGGTGTTTCCAGGTGAGACCACGATCTATCATAAGACCCAAGTACTTGACTCGAGACTGCCATTCGATCTCCCTGCCTGAGATCGTTACCCTTACATTCGAAGAATCGTTACGTCTTGTCCATTTGTTTTGTATGGATTCACTCAGATCTTCCAACTCACGACCCATGGAAGAGTCGAGGAGAGCCGTGTCATTGGCGTGAAGGAAAACCTTCACGTCGTTTAAACTCGGAAGGTCGCTCACGTAAAGGCTGTATAGTAATGGAGACAGCACAGTTCCCTGAGGCACTCCAGTTTGGATTTCCCTGATGGGGGACATAGTTCCTTCGACTCGGACTTGAAATATTTTGCCTTTCAGAAAGGACCTAATCCACCAGACTAGGCCCCGAGTCAGGTCGAAAACAAGGCCTTCGTACCAGACACGGTTGAAGGTTTTTGAAATATCAAATAGAAAAGGTGGAATGTCTCTCTGTTGCTTAGCTCTGAGATGGAGTTTTCAACCAGTCTCAGAGCCTTCAGTTCGGTGGGGCGTGCCCTTCTGAAGCCAAATTGTTCATCAGACAGAACATTTCGAATGTTAACTTCTTCTGGTTGCCTTTGCAGCACGACACGTTCAGCCAGCTTAGCCGTTGAGCACAGCAGTAACTGAGAGCGATTGGGCTGTTGATTATGGTCACGTTCCCGTACTTGTGTTTTTATACGGTAGTTTCGAATTTATGCACTATTTTGCGAGTTGTTCTGTTAAAAATAATGTATTTCCGTTAACCAGCTGTCGGCACCCAACCCTCAAAAGTCGAAACTTGTGCAAGCGAAGGACTAATGAGGTCTTACCTTTTAAAGTGTGATTGCTTACACGGGTTGAACGAAAGGAAGTGAAAATTGATCGTCCGGCCCTGCGTTTCGAACCACCGCTTCACACAGCGGTCGACTGAGTGAGTAGAGCAAACCATCCGTGTTCACCCCAGACAATCATCCCAGCTTCTGAAGAATGATTGAATAGAACAAAGTAATCACGAATTCGATATGTGGCTCTCACAAAAGACCTATTTTGAAAATATGTTTTGATGATGTAAACAAGTTGTTCTACTGTAAAGCGCACCACTGTACAAATTGTACTGAATTTCTCAATGCATCGAATGAAAAAAATCAAGATAAGAAAAGTAGCGAATAAAAACTTTCGAAACCTCTTATTGGAAGACCCTCTACAACTCATATAATATAAAGCAAACCTGACGAAGTTTTCTAATGACTATCAGTTGGGACTCTCATTGTCTAATATGATTTTCCTATAATTCGAAATCTATTAAAGAACAAATAAAATTACAATGAATAATTGATATTTGAACAATTGATTCTAATTTTATTTGTTCTTTCATAGACTTCAAATCATATTAGAATCTTATTAGAAATCTTATTAGACAATGGAAGTCGTTAGAATAGTTTGTAGTGAAAATGACAATAAAAATACTTTCTTTTCATACATAGAAAAATGGCCTCATAACTTTGAGAACTGAAATTTTCACCATAGTGAGTTGTGTGAGACACTGAAAAAATCGCCTATATTCTAGTTGAGAGAAAACGGCCTATTTGACTTACCCAGTGAACACTGAAAATAGCTATGAACGCATGAGCTGCACGTATATTTCCCAGCATGATTATTCCTAATGAAAATGATTGAAATTCCACCTATTCAAAATATTATTTCTACAGGGAGACACTTAAATAAAATCGACGGTACGATTTCGAAGCACGAGTTTAACTAACCAGATGCATGTTGTAGGACCAGTCTTCCATTTCTTTTTTTCTTCTTCAGAAGTAGTTACACGACATACCTGCCAATTCCTATTTCCCGCCTTGTACCAATGGACAAGATATATTTCTTTGAAACATCTTTTTATAAGGTGACAATATCAGGGGAATACCAAAATGACATTTTATCTAGTTCACTGAAAGTGAAAGGGAAATGAAACGAGCACATACAATAATTTCAAACAAATGATTTTAAACACTGGAAAAAAAATTGGCAATTTGCTTATCATCAAGTATTTACTTATATTCACAAAATACTCACCCAACATCAATGAAGAACTATTACCCAGCTTCAGACTAAAATATTACGTATATTGCTGTGAAATAAAATATTTTCATCTGTTCAAAAAAATCTGTTTAAAATCTGTTTTTCCGTTAATCAGCTGTCGCCCGCATACGAACGTCAACTCTCAGAAGTTGAGAAACTTGTGCGAGCTAAGGACTAACGAGGTCTTACCTTTTAACGTGTGATTCCATAATTAATATATTAATCAACGAACGAGAAATGTGGCCATAACTCGTGAAAGTCAAAGGTGAGCATCGTGATTCGTGAAGATATTCCGAATGACGGTAATACACAGTTAACTAGTTCAGTTGGTAACAGGATGGACGGGTAATTATTCAGGTATTTCACGTATCGAATTGAAATATGCAGTATTGAGGCCATCGACATCTCTTCTAGTGTTAACACTAACGCATTTGAGGATAACGCTCAAAAGTCTTTTAGATAATTATGGTTAAACATCTAGAATTGTGGAATGATCAAAATAAAAAATGTGTCCATATTCTTTTTCATGCTCAATGAGAGCTGTGCGGTTTTTTATATTCAGTTTCTTAGAGTCTCTCATGTTATCTGAAACTCGTGTTTTAAGATACCGTCCGGTTTGACCAACATATCATTTGTGACAGCTTCCACAGTTCAATTTGTACACAATGGTAATACCATTGAATTTTATAAGAATAAGTAACAAGAACAAGCATTCAAGTTTGACATTAGAAAATGGAATTTTCAGAAACCTAAAATCACTTCAGATCCTGAGAAAATTCAAATGAATAGTTTCCTTAATTGATTTTGCAGGTTTAGTTCATTGTATATTCAATAATATGGCAGCCAATATCAATATTGAGGTTAATAATAATGAGAAACTTTGAGTTTGACAAAGATAACCTATAATATCAAACAGCATTTCTACTGTGATGCTGTGAAAGTATAGAGATGAAAAAACTTTTGAACCAATCCGCCATTATTCGAACCATCATCAACGATCTAAAATTCATTTCAGCTGGAAAAATCTCACTTGCAATAGTGAATTAGAAGTGAAAGTAATAAAGTTCGCCTGCTGAATATTTCAATAAAGTTTCACTCAGCTAGTCAAGGAATGCACCTGAATTTCATATTAATTAGTGGTGCCAAATTTCTTCATTTACCTCGACGAAAATTCTCCCGAGATGTCTAAAATGTTCCACGAGACTATCATCAACCACTTATTAGGAAATGATCTCCAAGCAAACTTTGAAATTCCTGAAATTTCTTACTCGTTAGTTTGTTGCAAGGAATTACGTGAAAACGAAATTTCATTCATAGATACGGTATGCCAGTGAAAACAAAAACTGAAGGGGTACTGGAAATTTAAATGTGAAAAAAAATTCAGGTCATTCAATAAACATTTGTTGTTCATTAAAAACTACTGGAGACGTCAAAAAAAATGCAATTCATGAGAAATTCATGAAACTTAAACGTTTCCAGTGTTTTATTATTTGTTAATGAATTCGGGGTACAAACAAAAAATCCACTACAGTAGCCACACGATTGAATTATCAATAAATCAAAAGTAACCTGTAATACACATATACATAGTGTCTAAAACAAAGGATGAGTCAGAATTAAATACAATAACAATGAAAACTGATTAATAGTTATTGACTAAATGTATTAATGAATTATAATTTATAAAAGTTGGTTTTCAATATTTTTTGGCCGTAAGCAACGATGTATTGAAAATATCGAAGTATTTTGCAAGAATATTACCCCATTTAACGCATCGATATAGAGGAAAGTTTTGTGAACAGTTTGTTCTCAAATAATTCGTGTGCTCTTATTGCCCTTTTTGGAACATTTGAGCAAATTATTATCAGAGAAATTGAGTCAAGTTTCACCGCAAACTGTTTCTATCATCAACCGTTGAGAAGAAACTGTAGAAAAAAGGTCTGTTTAATAGATTGTATAATGTGAGAAAACCTGTTGCACTTTCCTAAATCATGATTGATTCAAAACTGTGGACAAAATTCTCAAAGGAGAACATTCGAGAATTATTTATAGAAATATTATCATTATTATTATTATTTATTGTAGCTTCGGAAAGATGTGTTAATATAAATGTACTATCAGCTTCGCGAAGATTGAAAAAAACTTCCAAAAAAAAAAGGGAAAATTATACTGTATATAAAGGTTGGCTTCTGAGCAACCCGATGTTAGAATATCAGAACCAAAAAAAGTAACTATGCTTCGCCAACATTGGCCAATCTTTCAAAAAGTGAAAAAAAATCTCTGCCAATTCATCTGAAAGCGCTTTGATTTGAACCTTTTATTTTGAATAGCTGAAAATAACAATTATATTAAGCAAAAATCCTCAAATGAAATTACAATAAAATAAAAATTAAAGGAAAAATTGAACAATTGAAAATGAAATGAAAAATCAAAAGATTACAAGCCAAGTTACTTCACGACATTTCGTCATCGTCATTGCAGCTTAATCGGTGGAAAACAAATGTTTCAGAATTCAGTTGCAAAATTCAATTCGAACTAACTTACAAACATTGAAACTCAAATGAAACCTTGTTGAAAAATCAGATGAAGGAAAAATTGAATGACTTTTTGAATTTCCACCCGCCATAACTGTTCGGAGTCAATTCGAGACTCTTGAAGGGCGACTAAAACTGTCAGATTCAAATCGTAAAGGCCCTTAGAATGGTGAGAAAATGTTGATGAAATTCATGCATAGTTGAAAGACAACAGTTGAAGGTCCATTACACACTGATAAAATTGATCATTGGTCACATCAGTTTTTCATCATCGATTGAGATATTGTGAAATACAGTCTTGCGGAGTCATTTGAAATTTATTGAATTATCATTTTTGTCAAGATTTCTTTCTTAGAAATATTTTGATTCGAGCAAATTTTATTTGAAATACTTTGCATGCAAGTAAGTTCAGAAAACATCTAGCAATGTATATTATATGAAGGTCATACATGATGCAACTTTTGAGGAAAAATCTAATGAACTTTGACAATAACTTTCAGAGCTATTTTTTAATTGAATCCCATTTTTTTAAATTTATGTGTTCGAATGCCATGCAAAGATCATTCAGACTCAAACTCTGAGAATTGAAAATTTTCAGAAAATGAACAATGCCGAAAATATTCAGTATTGAAAATGTTGAATCAACAAATGTATCAAGAAAAGAGTTTTCTGAGCAAACACGCCCCATCAATAGGCACAAATTATCCCTATCTTCGACGTCCCATTAATATGAATTGCCTTCGAATCGAATACCGCTCCCATAACCATAAAGCACTCGTTTCATTTCCCTTAAGCTCCACAGTAAACAAGAGAACTGATACCATGCTCTGGCTTTATAACACAGTTTAGAATAACTGAAGAGATTGGCGTAATTCAGGATGAAAAAAAAAAACACAGCTCCTGCAATTACGGCTTGGCTCTAGCAAACAAAGCATTACGGAATGAAACGGTAGGTTTTTATGCACAATTTAGGTGATATTCGCAATATAGAAAGCTTACGCAGAAATAATTAAACCCCTCTGATTGTACTAAGCCTCGTTTTTTGTGCAGACAATGGCCGCTACCAAGAGGAATGCCGGATTGACGTCAGCAGTGCCCAGGGCTACCCTGAATGATGAAGAGCTGGTGAGTAGATACCTTATTTTAGAACAATCACACAAAGAATACAGAATTTTGAGTAATGTCATTGCGGACTCTTTCATATTCTGCACAAAATGATTTTTTTTTCTGAAATTCTTAATTTTGCTTTCAGATTTAATTCACAACATTTTTGAAGCGTTGACAGCATTTCAATTCAAAGTTATTTCCTCACAAATATTGAATAATAAAAGACACTGTGAAAAGGGGGCATCCATAAATTACGTCACACGAATTTAATAATTTTTGATCCCCCTGCCTCGTCATAGCTGGTCATATTTGTCGGACTACCCTCCCTAGTATGACGTCACATATTTTACAATTTTACATCTAGAAATAATTATTGAATTGAAACAGCAGTTTCAGAATTTGTTGATAAAATGAACATCAAATCAAACATTTCAAGAAATTAACAAAACGAAAAAGAATAATTATAGAGTGCCACCAAGATTTAGCCAAAGCCTCGGTAGATAATAACATTATCCTGAGGTGGGTGAAAGAGCACGACAGGAGTAAAGGTAATCGCATTACCGACTCTATAGAGTCGGCCAAGGAAGCGGTTGGACTAAAAATTTTAGGACTCAGTGACACCTACGGCCTGATGACTTCGACAATTGCGGAACTAGCCAAATGTTACACCCATGCTCAATCCCTAAAAAGATGGCATGGAATCAAAGGATGCAATCTTGCCAGGATCACCCTGGGCGACCCTGAGAAGCTGGCGCCGAAGAAATATCTGGCGATGACCAGGAAAAATCTACGCTTAACAGTCGGATTTCTGACTGGCCAACTAAGCCAACTAAGGAAACACCTTCATATTATTTGGCTGGTGTCCTATACGAGTGCCCGGAGTTAACGTCAATAAGAGAGTGTGTGTTCGGCGAGTCTTGGCCTACACCTGTCGATATGAAGGAGATGTCTCCCAGTGACCTGTCCACCTTCCTGAAAAAGACAGGATGGGCGATGACCTAGGAGGACAACTCCTCGGGAGGATGTACAATGGGTCACATGAGGCCTAAGTGCTGTGGGTTTACACTCATCCTCCCTACTTTACAGATACAGAAGATTAATTGAAATAATTAATGATCAAACCTGAACATCTTGAGTTCATGGACTTTGAACCCACTCCTTTGAGGTATTTATAACTGGCATAGCAGCGACTAAGTTCTCGTTTGGAACATTCGTTTTCATCTAACCATACAGCATCATCGTCATCATCCAAACAAACAATTTCTCTGGCACGTTTAGCAGTAATTCTTTAGGGACGAATCTTCGCGGTGGACAAAACTTCTTGTTGTTTCTTATGTAATTGTTTGTGTTAATTAGATTATAGATGCCACATGATCGCAGGTATGCCACGACATTGGTGCAATAGCTATCATACGGAACTGGCTTCGAAAATGATGACGCTCGGAGATCCAAAGCTAGCTGAAGTAACAGTGCAGCGAATTAGGCTTCGAAGTCATCTTTCTCTATGGTAATATACTCACTTAACGTCTGATTAACTGAAACAGACTAGATCTTCGCCCACCACGACATGAGACAGCCTCGCATTCTACTAGTTGTAATAAATATTGTGATTACCACATGATTTGCGTATTCAGTTATATCAATGTATTCGACAACCACAGGAAAATCATCAATGACCAATTGGCTCCAAATATAATGCAGCATAATGCCTGCACTGCACTGTAGTGAATGATGAGAATATATTATTCCATAGAAGCAGCAGCAAGGGAATGAAAAAGAAATTTTACAAAATGAATTATATGGAAATTATCAATTTTGATGCTCTCCGGTAAAAATCACGAATTTTTACAAACTTTTTGCACTAACAGTAGCGATAAAATTTCCACTAGAACTTAAAATCAATGAGAAGAGAAATGGCAACTTGAAAATAATCAAATGTTGCAGGTGACAAATATGCCATAAGTTACAATGAATTGCAAAATGATAACTGTTTTGTATCAGCTCAAAATATGAACTGTATCAAAAAAATAGCATCGAGAAAGTGAAGAAAATTACTTATGGACTTCCCCAAATTCCCAATCACTTCTTGATTATGAGATGGGGCCCTTCTCCAGACTATGGTGTTATCCAAGCTATCCAGTAATACGTTTCGTTTTTCTAAATCCAAATCAGTAGTTCCATCACTGCAAATGTTTTTGAATTTTTCGTTAATAGTTTGAGGTTCGTGTTTTAATACATAGATTACAACAGATTTTGAAATGTGACGTCACCAAATTAAGGACCCTTCCACACCCTTGTCACACAATATCACACTTTGTGGCCCCCTCCCTCCCCCTTAACGTGTGATGTAATTTATGGATAGCCCCAAACCACGGAAGATATGATGAACCAGTTGACATTATTCATGAAAACGAATTGAGATAGAAAAATATTGCATGAAAAATTCAGTGTCATGATCTACACATCAATTTATAGAGTTACTTATTTTAAAATTCATTACTCCCTTCCTTTCTTTGGAAGATTCCCACATTTTTTTGTATCAAGATGGAGTAGTAGAATGCCAAAAAATTTCTTTCCCACAAATTATTCACTCCTAAAAATATAACCCCTTCAATATAACCTGTTTTTTGATACAAAAAAAAGAAATATTTTGATAATTCTTCTGACGTATATATGCGTATGTGGTAACGTATTCAGGATACCCAATAATAATCATTTCAAGTAGGTGCCTAATCAAAAATTCAAAGTATTTCTTAAAAAATTGCAACACAATCATGTTTCTTACAATATCAAAAAATACTTAGAAGTTTCATTTGGAACATCTTGTATTTAATAAAACACTTTACGAACCTTTCCATGCGCCATTTTGTTCAACTCACCTGTAAAATGAAAATATATCTTGTTAAGTCATCACTGTTATAATGTGTGTAATGTCTTTACTAGAAATAGGCATCTGTCTGATAATTTCGAATTTGAGAATATCAAGTAAAAAGGATTTTTTTCAGCTAATAAAAAAATCCGTGTAGGTGGCCTATTTTCATCTCTGTTGAAATGACCGTTTTGACTGGACTGATATATCACAGCTCATAAAATGGAATCAATAAATCAAATTCAATTTCAGAAAATGCACGTCTACAAAAAGACCCTCCAAGCTCTAATCTATCCCATCAGCAGCACGACCCCTCACAACTTCGTCTCGTGGACGGCGACCGCCCCCACTTACTGCTACGAGTGCGAGGGGCTTTTGTGGGGCATCGCCAGGCAGGGAATGAGATGCACCGAGTGCGGTGTCAAGTGCCACGAGAAGTGCAAAGATCTACTTAACGCCGATTGCTTGCAGAGTAAGTATCAAAAGCTTTTTTTCATCCCTCGGAAAATAGTCGCGGTTTGATATTATTCCATCATTGAATACGTAAGGGTTGCGAGAGGTACTTTATGAAAGGGATGAACGTGATTTGTTTTCCAGAGGAATCTCTTGTACAAAGCTCTGTTTTTGGTTGGTGAAAACTTCGGAGGATGTTTCAAATGTTACATAGTATTTCACTAATAGTACAAAATTTGTATTAGGCAGGATTTGAAGACATAATTTGTTTTTGATTCTTTGATGTCAACGGCATCAACTACTCTTCCAAGTGTTCTGGATATGCCATGTTAATAACTCCACGAGCCACCTGAAGAGCATCATGACTATTGTAAGATTGAAGAATCATCCCAACTTCAAGTGGATAAATTCCCTATAAAATTATTCAGGATGATCATTTACCTGTTTATTTATGGTTGTCAACGTTATAGAATCATGTTCCACAAACTCATTATATCTGGGGAAAGTTGTATGAAATTCTTTAGATAAGAGTCCAGGTAGATGTTATTTCATATAGATTTTTGAATCAGACAACAACAATAATTAATTGGCGCTCCGGGGCAACTTTATTGATACCAATGGCGCATTTGCTTTTTCAGCTGCAGGAAAACCCGGAAAAACCTGCAGCACCACATCATCTGAAGATCTTGATCTGCCAATGTACCCCCTCTCATAAAACAAAATGTAGGGTGTCTCCAGAGGCTCCAATAAATTCAATACATCGCCAGAACACTTAGTGACACGACTATCGTCAAACTTAAACAAGTTCGTTTCATCTTTGACCAAGGCGTAATAATGACCAGATTCAACGCCAGAATCACAGTGAACAATGACTGCATAAATATTATAATAGTGGTCTGCTAGGCAATATAATAAGGCACTTGTTGAAAGCTCAGTGATTGGCTGATGAAAGTTACTTCAAGTTTTTTGAGGGCCACTTTTTTTTCTCATCCGACATACAGGATGCTCCAATAACTGCGCACAATATGTATGAATAAGTGAGCGTTCGACTTAATTGAAGCCTCATATTGTTTCTACTTAATTATACAATCGTGGAAAAGAACCAGGGTTAAGATATACACGGTCAATAAAATATAATTTCGCGAAGTTATTTGAGATATTCATTCAGCTGTTTCTACACAATATTTTATCACTTGAATATTATGTTCTACAAACTTGAATGGGAAGGGTTGGAATAATACTAAACAAGTCATACCACTATTATTGATAATTGGAGAATTATAAATATCAATTATCAATAATGTAATTTACTAAATGCCCTGTCTCTACCTACCAATGCAACTTTTAGTATCATCATATATTTGTTTGAAAGTGGTTGACAATGTTTCGTGGTGTTTTTCATCAGTTCGGACTTCCATTGTCTGATATAATATAAATTGATTTGATAACCCTGAAAAAAAAATCAAAAAGATTAACCGAAAATAACAATTTTATTAAACAAAAAACTGAAATTACTAAGTAATAACATACAACAACAACCAAACAAATAAAAATTGAAATATTAATAAAAGCTGAAAAACATTGAAAAAAATTGAAAATATTATTAACAAAAAATGAAACAATAGAAATTGAAAGATTTCAAACCAAGTTATGTCACTAACATAGTGATTATTAATATTTCAATTTTTATTTGTTTGGTTGTTGTTGTGTTATTTCTTTGTAATTTCAGTTTTTTGTTTAATGAAATTGTTATTTTCGGTTAATATTTTTGTTTTTTTTTCCGAGTTATCAAATTAATTTATATTATATTAAACAATGGAAGTCCAAACTGATGAAATATATCATCATATAGTTAGTTTATAACTCGCTAAGAAGTGTAAATTGTAGAGTATTATTTTCACCCTGCCAATTCAATTGAGATGAATTTACACTGAAAGTTGTAAGATACATTCCAAATGAGAGGCTAAGTGGGTGTTATTGTGTTATTATATTATAAATAGATAAATTTACTAAACTTCCTTACATAAATATTTCGTGTCACTTTGTGCTACAATTTGTATGGATAAACAGAACGCTTCAGACTGGATGAACCTGATACAATTGTTCCATTCTTATCTTTTCCATAGAAGTTTTCAACAATCATGTCATTGGCACAATCATGTCTCTGGAATTGCAAATACTGCTTCTTAAAAGCTTGGAACACCGTTTCGAACCAGAAAACTGTACACACCTCCGCAACCTTTGGCGCTTTATAAAGCTCAGATCAGATTCCATTCAGAAAAGGAAGGTTAGAGATTTGTCTCTCTCTTCTATAGATTTGTCTCTCTTCTATAGATACTTTCACTAGAGGTGTTCAAGTGACTTGGCAGATTTGATTCTACCAAGAGCGGTACATATCAGAAATACGCGACGAACTGTGGCTGCTCATCGTTTTGAGGTTCAACTCAGTACAACTCGAACTTCACTGTTTAGGAACTCTTTCATCTGGAGAACTGCGTTTATGTGGAATACACTTCCTGAGAACGTTTTTCCAAATGGATTTAATTTCAAGCGATTCAAATCGCACAGGTACCGCGCCTTAAGCGCCTTTAGGATTTTCCTATAGTGCTTGTGTTTCGTCCTTGAAAAAAGGTATATGCAAAAATTCATTTTTCGTGTGGATCACTTAATTTCCTTATTTGGGATAAATAATTTTGTGTTTCACATGAACTATCTAACGAATTGAATGTTTTGACCCCGACGGAAAGGGAAATGTCACGTATCATAGGCGTACGTGACATATCGTATGCTACAAAGTAGATCCGCATGGAAAACAAGACTATTGACAGCCACAACATCATTTGAAAATATATTCATCAACTGCAATATTCTGAAGCGAAATAATACCATCCGTTGTTTGGATAAACAAGTGCAAAGTGTGAAAATTACCTCACATATAGAGATAATTACAGATAATTACATATTTTAAATGGTAGGGTAGCCTTCTCAAGTGGAAATCCATTTCATGTAAAGCCATAGAAATGTAGTTGCAAGGTCTCAAAGTGGAAACTAAGTTAATTCACAAGTATGAATACAAAGAAAAGTAGAATATTCGGATTAGTCAGAAGTGAAAATGATATTGTCGCAACTCAGTACTTGCTTGGCTATTAACGCTGTTTCACCCATTCATCATTCATCCAAAATAATGTTTAAAAAACAAAAAATCTGTTTTTCCGTTAACCAGCTGTCGCACCCCTACGAACGACAACCCTCAGAAGTCGAAACTTGTGCGAGTTAAGGATTAACGAGGTCTTACTTTTTAACGTGTGATTCCTAACACGGGTTGGACGGTAGCAAGTGCAGATCGATCGTTCAGACTAGGGCTTGAACCACCGACCAACACGGCAGTCAATTCGAGTGAGTGAACAAAGCACCCACGCCGAACCGCTTGGCTACCGACTGACCATGAATGTATGAAGATACTTAAATGTTAATAAAAAAATACATTAAAACACCAAAAACTTACATTATACTGCCACCCGGCAGGATTTAAGAGAAGGAGATGTGCTGCATTGCTGATGAGCAATAGATAATCAAATGAATTTCTGAATACTGCATCTTAATGATCTTGACCTCCCTCAATTTTTATGAAGGTGTATACGCTGACATTGCAACTTTGATCCGGCCACTGTACTAAGGTAAAATACTCAGCAAGCATGTGCAAAGTTTGCCTATTTGGAGGAGATTGTTTTATATTCTATATCCTGTGATCGGATCAATTTCGATGTCTATGAATATTGAAATATTAAAAGATGGAATTCTGAATACTGGGTGTTTTTGTGCTAAAATATTGAAGTTCAGGTTGGAACATATTTCAATTCATGTACGAATTTGAATTATTTCATGATTATTTTCTATATTTGACTATATTAAAAAATATGAAAAGAAATTATCAATTGAAGTCATATAAAAAAAAATTGTTTTAAATATTCTTCACTCCCTAGAACTCCCCTAGAACAACCCTCAAAAGTCCAATATTGTGCAAGATATAGGTTACCGAGACCTCACGTGTCAACGTGCGTTACCTAGTACGTTGCGAAAAGTTTCAATGTCACATCCCATTTCAACCGATTGCAAGTTTTGGAATTTTCACCAGTATCTGTTTTGATTCAGTTTTAGGCAAAAAAATCATTACTCGATGATGTGAACGAATAAATGAAAGTAAAGATCCTTCATCCGGTAAATAGGTAATGTCGAGAAACTTTATGTGGCAATGCAAGGCATACATTATTTATGAAAGCCCGTTTGTGAATGTGACATGAAATAAACAAAGTCAGCAAGCAATCTGTAGGAATGATAATGACGGTACTGATCTGCTGATAACGAAATATCGGAATATTCAAACCATATAGAATAGTTGAAATATTGTTTATGATTTTGGGCATTTGGCCAGCCTGGCAAGCAGCATGACAAGCAGTTTTTTTATCGGAAATAATAACCGAATTCTAGAAAGATTATCATTCTCGTTCCATTAACCCACTGAATATAATAATATTTTGTTGAAACTTCCCACAAATTTTATGGGTGAAGTTATTGAGTTCAGTTTGAATTGTATACCAACACAAACTATTTTGATTTAGTGAGATGTGACTGAGAAAAGAGATTACATATTAACGTAAATACTCAATATTATCTTAAAAATTTATTTTTCCTAATGAAATTGGTTATACATTGGTTATATCTTTTTTTTTCATTTCCAGCAAATCATGAACTGCCAATATTCATTATGCCATCTTTTTATACATGTTTCAAGCAATCTTATTTCCTGTACTAGATAGTACAGTTATATTGGGACGATTGGACTTTGGTTTCATAACCATAAACCAATGATTCGTCACCAATTATGACTCTCTCAAGTAAATCATTAGCGATTCTCCGGCCACGGTTTTTTTGTCGAAATTTTCGCTGCCACAGACTTTTTGTACAAAATTTCCGAAAAAATTACATGGCATGAGCCAACCGATATGCCGATATCCTAAGCAACTTCTATAATAATGGTTGGACTATCCTTCATAACAACTTTCCTCACTTTCTCCATATTTTCATCAGTTGTTCATTTGCTGGAGCTTCCTGGGCGAGCGTCGTCATTTACATCTTCTCCACCTTCTGTGAAAAGCTTGTACCACTTGTAAAAAATTTCCTCACTCAGGGTACAATCACCATATGCCACTGTCAACATTTCAAGTGAAAGCGGATTAACTGAATCAACTGAGTTTTTTCCACATTAAAAAACAGGTCGTGACTATAGAAATAGTTTGAAACTACATCCACACTGTATTCGCATTTTCGTGTTAATTCATTCGTCGCTTTGGCAGATATCGTCAAACTAATATCATTTGCATAGGCAGCAACTGCAGAATATGTTATTTTTCTATCTATATTATTGATATGTAATAGAAATTAAGAGTGGCCCAAGTATAGATCCCTGGGTTACTCCCAACTGGACCGACCCCATTTCTGATGTTGAAAACGATTTAACATTATCTTTGTCATATTTGAGTGAGACACACTGCATTCTTTTGCTGAAAAAAAATGGGACCCATGAATATGAATTTACCCTTATTCCATAACGATCTAAAATGTCTAATAGCTTGGTATAATCAACAGTCAAAAGCCCTGCTCAAGTCATACAGAACTACAGCGGACACTCGCCTGAGTCAATTAATCTCATCAAATCATCGTAGAAAGATAGTAGGGCACTTTGAGTAGATTAATCAAACCGGAAACCATACTGTATTGGAGTCAGTATACTGTGTGAGCCGATAAAATCGTTCAGGCGGTCTAAATTGCATACTCAAAAATCTTCGAGAAAGTTGAAGGAATAGTAACTGGTTTCAAATTTTCTAATATTGATAATTTTTTATTTTTTCGCTGCGATGGGAAGATGCCGTTTGAATATGATAGATTTACCAAAAAGATTAACGGTTCTATCATAGTATTTATTATTTTTTTTCACCAAGAAGACAGCTACCTCGTCGATTCATGATGACCTTTTGTTACTCAAATAAAGTATGTGGATATAAATCTGTGAAATTAGTCGGATTGTCTACATACCATTTTTTCAGAATGTTCTCCATCGGTGCTTGAGGGGCCTCAATAAAAACATTGTATAATTCAGTCACAATCTTTGCAGGATCTTCTATCAACTCACCATCCTTTTTGATAATCATATCTCCTGGTGTATGTTCAACTCCACTTGAGAGTTCAGATACGACATTCTACAAAACCCTTGAACTATTTTCATACATTCGTATTCTCTCTTGATAATAGTTTCTTTTAGTTTCCCTCACCAAGTTTATATTTTTTTCTTGTTATTTTTGTAATCATCAACCAAAGCACATAATGAAGCTACCGTGTACTAAAACGCATTTTAAATGCAATCAATTGTAAAAATTGTATAATTATGGTCGATGAAAATACTTGCAAATCCAGTAATTACTCGCAAATCTTCGCTGTATTGAATATGGCCCCTTTCGCAAGAAAGGGGCCTAATTTAATATTAGCAAAATATCACATATTGTCAGTGGGCAAACTTGAAGACTGGCTATAAATGAAATCATCTAAAGGAACAAATTGTTTTAAAAAAATATGTTTTTTCTTTAACCAGCTGTCGCACCCCTACGAACGACAGCCCTCAGATGTCGAAACTTCTGCGAGCTAAGGATTAATGAGGTCTTACCTTTTAACGTGTGATTCCTAACACAGGTTGGACGATAGCAAGTGAAAATCGATCTTTCAGATTAGGGCTTGAACCACCGACCAACACGGCAGTCGATTCGAGTAAGTAAACAAAGCACCCACGTCGAACCGCTCGGCTACCGACCGCCCACTGACCATTCTATGTGAAGTTTTTTCCGTATACATGGAATTGGCAAATTTCGGATATGCGGTTGGTTACCTCGTTCACAGGCAGATGGAGCGATGACATATCTGTTGATTGTTGTCTGCTTCAACCTAGTTCGAGGAATTATACTCTGAAGGAATCTGAATTTCAACTATCGGAAATCATCGACTTTATGTTGATGCACTGTCGAGTGGCTAAACAGTTCGAAACTGATCTGCAAGTGTGTTCCAATAATTAAAAATCTATTGCGACAGTTGTATCGCCAACCTCATATGCAGGAATAACTGCAGTGCACTGACATCTGTAGGGTATAATCCAACGTGGTATTAGCCAGGAAAGTAATTGTTTTATGATGGGTGTCAAACCTTTAACCTACAGAGACTGGCCTAAACAAATGGTTCTTTTAGATTTCAGATGATTTAACCAGTAAAAGATTTAATAGTAGTAACTAGTAACAAGTTTTCAGAAACGGACCTGAAATAGTGTTTTGTACAGTAGAAAATGGAATGAAAAAATGTATGGATAGCTTGCGGTAGTATATCGAAGGGAATAAGGTGATAGTTGTAAAGGAAAAAAAGTGTTACATCAAAAATCCTGTTATATTCTAGCCACATCTTGTCCTTGTTTCCAAAGCTCGCATAACTTTGGACAGATTCTGTCAAACTAGTATGGCTCCAAGGATGAATGGACATGTCGACATCCACTTCCATCCAAACATTCACGATGCCCGAAGTTGAGTTCTTCACGTTCCTAAAATTTCCTGAAACCCCTTGCCGTTTGTTATCCATCACAGCAAAACTTCGTATGCATTTCACGGTCGAATCAACAACATTTTGCGAGGTACTTAGTGCGAATATTCTGCATGAGCATTGCGGCATCCGAGGGGATTTCATGGCAGCGACGAGCTTGATGTGCGAATACAAAGGATTAGATTAGAGAGGAGAGCATAACGCCGCTCTGTTAAGTGAATATGAACCTTTAATTCAACAGAAGCGCATTCCGTGTACAAGGGATTAGTGACGTGATTTTTATTTCGCCATTTTCACCGTTAATTGAATTGCAGTTGAAAACTGGATGGTGGGTAACTTCCTGGTTTTTCTAAATACATGAAAAAACGTCTAATTTTCGGTTCGGAAATAGTATCAAAACACTGTTTTTGGAGTGATAAGTTCCAATTCCAGTGTTGTATAAACGTAAAATAACCTGAATCATATTCACATCGTTCAAATAACATACAAATATTTAATGGAGATTATGAGGATACATTCATAATACCAGAGTGGTTTCAGGAGAACCCGGCCTGACCTAGAGATGGCGGTAGTTGTTTGAAAAATATCAGTATATAAGGAAGTACATAATCTTCAAAGCATATGTTTCAAGTTTGAAGACGATGTTTGTTTAGTATTCGTTTGCAGCCAAAAATAGCGAACGTTTTCGGTGAATTTGTGAAAATGGAGAAAATTGGTACTCGTTGTGGTACAATATTTTCATTTGAAAGGCCTCAGCCGAACCAATATAAAAGCTGAACCGGATTGTACTCTTGGTGAGTCTGCTCCTTCGTTTACAACAGTAAAATATCGGGTAGCAGGGTTTAAACGAGGTCATACTAGCTGCCAAGACGAGCATTCCAATGGTCGACCAAATGAGGTGTCAACTCCAGAAACGGTGAAGAAAATCCACACCAACAAAGCAGAATTATCGCATCGTTCGTATCCATAGATGAAAGATGGGTCCACTCAAGACAAAAAAACAATGAAAATAGTGGACTCAAAGAGGAAAACCGGCTCCGAAGGAGGCGAACTAGCAAACTACGTTTCGTCTATAGGCAAGGTCATGTCTTCGGTTTTTTGGGATGCGCGGGATAATTTCAAAAACGGCCGCATTTTGCTAATAAAAAAATGTTATTTCATCAAGACAATGCAACAGCTCAAAAATCCATTATCGCAATGACCAAAATCAACGAATTGAAGTTGAATTGCTTCTTCAAGCACCCTATTCGCCAGATTCAGTCCCCTCGGATTATTTTCTGTTCTCAAACTTGAAAAAACAATGCAGTTAATGGCTATTTTGAGGAGCAAGAAAATTCTTATTATAAAAACTGTAACGTCGCTGGGAAATGTGTATAGAGCTGTAAGGAGATCATGTTAAGATTGAATATATTTTCTCCAAAATATTTGGGTTTTTTTGTTGGGCCGGTTACTTCTGATACCACTCTCGTGTACGTTTCTCTTGAAGCTATAAATCGAGATTTTTCTCATAGTGAGCCCTGAACTATTCACGTATAGGAAAGTAAGTACATAAACAATTTAATGTTGATTTTGGGTATGATGAACATCGTCACATCAAGGGCATTGAAAATATGTAGAAAAATATCTGAATTCTGAATCATATTTACGTCGTTCAAAGAACATAAAAACATTTGATGGAGGTTATGAATCTGGAGGACATCATAATGATGTATCCATAATAGGTTTCTCTTGGGGTGATAAATCCAGATTTTTGGCGTTGTTATGAACATAGCAAGGCCTGAAACATATTTACGTATAGGAAGTACATACAGAATAAAATGTAAATTTTGCTTAAGGTGAACATCGTTACATTGAGGTCACACGACATTCACAACTTTGTTCTGCTGTTGGGGAAACGATTATCTGAAAAATAATTTCTACTGTGCTTCGGACCTGCAATCTACCTGTTACGAAGCCAATATGAACAAAACTTTAAAATATTTGTTGCTTCACTGTGAGAAATATCTCAGCCTAATCTATTCATTTGATATATAAATAATATATAAACTCTCCTGCCACAGGAGGAGAGGAAGGGTCGTGTTAGGGTAGAAGAATAAAGGAGATGTTCATCTATAAGTGTTTGGAAGGAAAGTAAACTGCGGCCAAAGAGTAAAAACACATCCTCATGACCGTTTATAATCATCACAGTAGGTATAATCAGAATAGAGCTTGTGCAGGGGCTTCTGAAAAAATATAAAAATAAAATAAGTGAAAAAATTTCTTTTTTTTATGTTAAAGATAATAATGATGAAGATAATGTATTGAAAGTTGTATTTACATATTCACTCAGGTTATGCTACGCCCAACTATTTTATAATTTTTTATCTGATCAATACTGTAAATTGCTGAGGATAGTCGTGTGATGACTGCTACCTAGGAACTTTCAAATTATTTTTCAGTTTTCAGTATATCACCTGCATTATTATTATTTTTTTCTATAAAGCCGTTTACTTACTTATTTCATTTTCAAGTTTTTAGTTTCTAATTTTTATCCACCCTAATGCCACAGTTCTCGGCACGTTTCAACCTTTTACCTCAAAGGAGCCGTCCATTAATCACGTGAGGCTTGAAAGGGGGAGGGTTTAGTAAAAATCACGAAATATCACAAAGGGGAAAGGGATGGGAGTTGTAGTAAGATATCACGTGTATTTATTTTTTCGTCAAACGCGCGATTTCTAAGCCGAGAAGCGGCGTGTGATGTGACTTTGACTCGCCGTTGCAAGGCAACGACGACCACCCGGCTTGGCTTGCCAGTTATAAGCTTGTCGTCCACTTGTGCGACACAGCACAGCACGGCCCGTCCCGCCCAAATACGGATAAGTGGAAGTGGGTTAAGTGGAAGAGCAATTGAATGATGACTTGTCATCATGTAAATTGAACTTCGCCTTTTATCTTCTTATAATACATGAACTGTACATGATTAATTTGCTTTAAATGTATTAGAAGATAATAAAGACGATATCATTATTATTATTATAAGATTGAAACAATGAAAATAAATGGACAACCGCCTACTAGCCTGGCACAGCAAAGCCAAGAGCGTCCGCCGCCAGAAAAGATTCCAGCTCTCCGATCCTGTCCGGCAAATAATGGTACGTGCTGTGACGGACTGGCCAAGTGAGCGTCGCCAGTGCCTGCCAGCATCAACTTGTCCAAACGTACCTGGGAAGTTTCTGTCTGTCTGTTTTGCTATTCCATCAGTTGACAGCACGGTGTCAGACGGTACTCATAAAAATGGACGAGGAAAAATTGAGTTGTTTGTTGAGGCAGGCTCTAGAGTCTAGAGTATCCAGAAGTTTGCCGGGAATCATTCGATCATACTGGATAAATTTATCCGCGTCTTCTTTCAGGTCATTGAAAAGATGCTGGAACTCTCCAAGATTTGCTCTCTTTTGATTAACGGGATGGACCCACATCCTTCCTTTTTGTGACTATTTTCTTCTACATTCAAAAATGCGGCCACTATTATGACGACTTCTTCGTCAAAACTACACCGCTCGATGTCAACTGAAATTTCGTTGAAATCGAACAAACAACACCTTCAGTATGCTGGTTGTAGCTGGACAAGTGGGCGATGCTACTACCCGTCGCCATTAAGCGACGGAGAGCGCAGTGCTGTGGTGTGCCGGACAAGTAGGCGACAAGCTATATTCTGTTACTTACGCGCTGAATTCATGCAAACACCGTTACCGCGTACGTATCTCAACAAAACAATATCTAAGGAAGGTGATCTGTACCTATTTGCAGAGTATAAGAAAGGAACAATTTTTGAGATTATTTGTAGGTACTGAAAAATACATGTGATTTTGAGTGTAGGAGGGGAGGGGAAGTCATCGTCCATCCTGTCCCTTCCAGAAAAGTGGACAGGTCACTAGGAGGCATATCCTTTATATTGACAGGTGTAGGCCAAGACTCGCCGAACACACAATCTCTTTGGCAACCTTGAGGTGTCTCACCTTCGCGAAGGTTTTGGAAGGTGCAGCGACATTACTGTCGTTGCGCGGTTTTCTCAACTTGTTGTAACAAACATTGCCTCAGATTTATTGATATTCAATTTGAGTTTATTCGTATATACAAGGGTATCATCAGCAAATAAATTAATATAGTGTGAACCAGGTACATAGTTGAAATCATTTATATAAATAATGAATAGCAGTGGTCCCAAAACACTACCTTGTGGTACACCTGTCATTTATAATTTGATCGGACATTATATCACAAATTTTAGTCCTTTGACTTCTTTGCTCAAGATAACTATCTAACCAGTTTAAAGCTTTTCCAGTTACACCATGATACTTCAGTTTATTGATTAAAGTTTTCCTATTAATTGTTTCAAAGGCACGCTTGAAATCTAGAAATATAGCAACAATATATTCTTTCTTATCAATACTTTTTTTCCACTCTGTGACTGATAGTTGTAATGCTGTTTCGCATGAGTGATTCTTACGAAAACCAGACTGATTTTTGATTAATAAATTATTTTCATTAAAGTATGTAACTAGTTGTTCATATACTGCCAGTTCCAGTACTTTTTCTAGCGTTGGAAGTAGCCCAACCCACGGGCTTAGTTGACAAGTTCATTTCTATAGATTATATTGGATTTGCATCTTTTTCATAGTGTACTACTATTGTACTAGTCATTCGATACCCATATTGAAGTAGTTGTGAAAAAATAGGTAATCCGCCATTTTGTAGCTGTGGCCATCGTGAATTTGTATCTTTTTCAAAGTGTACTACAGTCAATTGATACCCATATTTAGGTAGTTGTAGCTGCCAGTTCGTAGCTGCGGCTATCTTGGATTCACAATGATACATAATTTACTCAATTGTTTTGTCATGAAAACTAAATGTTTGTACCAAACCGGAACAAGCTGAATGAAACCGTTTAAAAAACAGTCTCAGTCATCTCCTGATGATGCTGACTTGGTTAGCGAAACGCGAGACAGCAATTTAGTTCTTGTGAGGGAGAAGTGGTTTCAATAGATATAAAAGAAACCGTTTTAAGCCTATGCGATTTTAAAATTCTGGAACGATTTTACGAGTTTATCAGAAGCAGTCATTTGTATGCCGCTCAGAAAACAAAACACTTTGAAATATAACATTCGTCTTCGTAGTTAACGTACATAACACTGATGATGTCTGCCGCAGTAGCAGATGAAACGTTTGAAATTGCATTCTCTTCGATTACGGTCCTCCAGTTCAGATTTCGTTTCCTCTAATTTAGTAATTTTGCTAAGCAAATAATTTGATATGATGAATTTAATCTTAAATTATTTTACATGTAATTTTGGAATTACACGCATTTCGTTGAAGTAAGTTTGATTTGTATAGATTATTTGTTTAGATTATTTCCAGAAAAAGGACCCTATAATATGTTCATTTTCAATTGATTCGATATGTCGAGCATTCAAACACTGTAAAACTCTGTAAACGTTGTCAAACTGTTTCATCACTTATAGACATTGTGGGGAATAATCATTATAATTTCTCCACAGGGGCGGCTGAAAAAAGCTCAAAACATGGTGCCGAAGATAAAGCCAACAGCATCATCACTGCTATGAAAGATCGAATGAAACAGAGAGAAAGAGAGAAACCGGAAATCTTCGAACTCATCAGGTACGTTTTTTTTCCAACAATTTAATCATCCTTATTTTTTGACATATTTTGACATATTACAGAAACTATCATTTCATGCTCTTTTTCAGGCAGATGAATAAAAGTTTATCTGAAATTATATCTTAATAGTTTCGGTTCGAATAAAAAGAAGGATAGGAGGAGCCACTGTTCCCATTTTTAATTATTTTCGAAATAAATGCTACGAGTTCATTTTGCTGATTTTTTTGGATTTCGCTTCTGAATAATGTCTCATGCAACAAATCACCATTTATTGATATTTCTCTACTTTTAAATAAACTGAAAAACCAATTAACAGAAAAAAAGGATAGCAAAAATTGTCAAATTGCATTTCCATCTTGCAAATAGATACCTATATCGTAATTATTGATATGACATAGCTATAAAGGAACAAGAAAGAATAAATGATTGCCTTTGGGTCGGTTTATCAATGACTAGGTGAACTCAAACCTGTAATTGAAGTCAAAGCTTCTCAGAATATCTAAAAAAGAATGAAAAGTTAAAAAAAAGTGAATAAACAACAATATATTTTTGTGTTTTTGTAGTAAAAATTTCAGCTGAGATGATTTTAACCATAAAAACACCACTGGTCGCCTCGTTCACCAGAAACGAATCATATATTTTCTTTCGAAATTTTTTTCCACCTGATATAGCAATATAGATTCGTGATGGAATTCGCCTACCATAGTCAATTAACACTTCATTATGAGATTTTCACTAAACATTCCACAAAACCGCAACACGTGTTTCGCTATACAATAGCTTCGTCAGGCGTATTCATACTAGCTCAATTTCACCTAAATAGTTCTTTACATGAATTAACAATAGAATCATATGACTTTCTACGTACTCCATGATTTTATGTGAGTTCAGGAATAAAATAATTATAAATTTAAATATTGGGAAAGAAATTTCACAAGCTCATTCAAATAGACATGTGATGAATAAAAATTGCAATAATTTACGTATCAACTAATTTTCAATTAGAAAAATGATTTATTGAAGTAGTATATATTGAAGTAGTATTCAATTCTACTCTATCATTCAGTAAATTTTCAAACTTTCACATTGATATCCAAGAGTTTCAACATTTTCTCTTCCAGATGTAATACGTCATAGTCTTGATTGAACTCATGCTCCGCTGCCACGAAATGGTTTGCAAATGCTATTTTATTCTTTCGGAAAAAATCTCCTTGTTTGGCAGATGTAAATTTTTTGGAAAAAAACACAAATCAACTCATTTATTCCTGAACTATTCGACACTAAAGTTTTGTCTTCATTGTTTTTATTGAATTTGCTCAAATAAGTATTTGTTCTGTAATTTACCACCAAGTCTTCTTTTTTTTTTCAAAAACTTTATATTGGCCAAAAGTAAAATTGCGGTTTTGTAAACTATTCAGTGAAAATTTCACAGTAAAGTGTAATTTGAGAAAAAAATGAGATATGAAATTATTGAAGCCTTCTGAGACGAGTCAGACAAATTTTTTCCTGACAATGCAGAGGATGTGAATAAAATACGCCATTTCATCCCAGATTACATATTCATGATTGATTGTACTAATTTCACTCGAATTGGGAAAAATCGTAATAAATGAGTGTTTCTTATAAGAGAAATTATTCAGTGGTGAGAATCCAAAATCTCATTCGCAAAAAAATCAACTTGATTTCAAAAGGCAAACAAATTAAAGAACTTTTTGACGCAAACAATAAAATGTTTCAAAAAAATGTAACAAAAATCCAATTTCGTTATAAAAGTTTTTCATCAATGAATATATCTAATGGGAAATAAAGGGGTGATATTTTTGACCTCTTATGTCATTTTATCCAAACCCCACAGCACATGTGAATCAACATACATTTCTCAATCCTAAGGATAAATTATAGTCTTTCTGTATTTACAATCGTTCCTTTAATTTTTTTTGTTACTCATTTTCGAAGTTATGGAATGGACATGTTTTTTTGTGGAATAGATAAAACATATAGACGTTCGATTCTCCAAAATAGTATTGATTCAGAATGAACACCAAACCTCTGTTTCCGCTCTTTGAGAACATCGCTGAAATCCAACACGATTGCTACTCAATAAGAAACACCATTACCAACTTCCGAAAAGTTTTCTCGAAGACGGGAGTAAGTATTACATGATATTACATGATTGGGGTCTCAGAAAATACAAAACACGAAAAGGCGTAAAAGAATCACGTCCGCAGTTTAATACTTCGTTTCTGAGCTACAGGGCGTTGAAATCATTGTAATTGATTGTCTGACACGTTCAAAAATACCTGGAGTATTCCTCATGGCATCGCAATTGTAAATTATTTGATTCCTCAAGTTCTTCACATTCACATCAAGAGCCTTCATACGACCACATAAATAGAAATCTAGATGATTTGTATCTCGACTGCGAGCTGGTCAATTTTGAGCTCCTGCACGTCCAATCCAGCGGTAAATGATGCCGAGATGCTGACGAGTAAGAACACTGAAATGAGCTGAAGCCCTGTCGTGCAATAATTACTTGTTGCCTCTTACAAGTTCCGTCATTTCTTCTAACGAAATACGTACATGATTTCGCAAAACGTCCGACACGTCCTAACCTGTTGATCTCGCTGGCAGAAAAATTAGCTTTGTTAGGTTGTCACCAGTTATTCCTTCTCAAACGTTAAGGAAAAATTCGTGCTGAAAATGACTTTTTCTAATAACGTGGGGATTTTCGTCGGCCAAAAATGGTCATTGAGAAAGTTCATAATAGCATCCCGTGAAAAATTTTCTTTGTTTTTGCCAAATAAAATATTTGGTTAAAAATTATTATTGTATACCATCGTATGAAACAAACACCTGCAAAACATCAATCTTGGGTGAAAATCTCGAGGTAGTAGAGCTTGGATCCGCTGTATGTGATATGGCTATAGAAGGTTTATTTTTAAAACTGTCCATACAATTTTTGGACTAACTTCCAGCTGCAGTGCAATCTTCCTGGTGCTTACCGATGAATTTTCTTCTATCGCGTTGTTATAGTTTCTGGTCTTCCACCACCTGAATTAAAACTCCCAGTTTTACATATTTTA
The DNA here is from genome assembly GCF_025532065.1 of Leptinotarsa decemlineata. Taxonomy (NCBI): domain Eukaryota; kingdom Metazoa; phylum Arthropoda; class Insecta; order Coleoptera; family Chrysomelidae; genus Leptinotarsa; species Leptinotarsa decemlineata. The sequence continues at coordinate 5,442,716 of NW_027412578.1, forward strand.
CTCTGTTGAGATATCTGTCCTGATGAATTATCCCTGCTTCTTCCGCATTTTCATTTGCAAATCCATAAATGAAGTGCATGTCAGCCATTTCAGCGTTAGTAATATCACTCATGAGATTCAATATTATTCATGATGGAATCACTGCTAATTGGCAACTCTGACTTTCACTGATATGACAACAATGCCAGCTAGTTTCCAAAGTGTAGGTGTTTATGATGCGCAAATGGGCTTCAGTTTTCTTTTCCCGAAAACGAAGTTAGATATGAAGAAAACACAAGTTGTATATTTCAGTTGATTATTCTCAAAAAATAAAAAAGTACAAGTCAGTGGCATGGTCAGTGGTTGTGGTTTTCAATCTAGCTAGGGCTAGAAAAAAAACTAGCAATTTTCAACCAATTCGAATATTTTATAAATACCGCTTTTTTGACTTCAACGTACTGTATATTAGAAACGAAGCAACTCCGGACATATGTTCATCAACGAATCACCCTCTGAAGTTTTGTACCATAGTTAGGAAACACCATGTATAAAGAATATAACAGTTGGACAACGATTAGATATAAAATGTTATTCAGGCTTCGGGATGAAATGTCAAGAGAAATAAACATTCTACTATGAAATTTATAGAACAAAGAAATGTATATGATCATCAAACAAGGCAGCTCAATAATCTGTTAATAAAAATTTCAAATCTACATTTTGCAGAAAATCTATATTTCACGAAGGAATAATTGCATATAACGAATCACCAAATGATAAACAATTTTCCAACACAGTAAAATTTAAAACAGTATTAAAAAACTATTTGTTTTATTGATTCACTTTATGATATTTGTTTGGTTTTTGTTTTTTTTATTGATTGGACCAATTTCGAAGTAGCTCCCTTTGAAGTTATATTTTTATAGATGAATATTTCTATTACATTAAAATTCCAAATGATAGAATTCTTGACTGTCAGTTCATCTAATCTAATTCAACTTCCTCATACTTTCAAAATTGTGAGGAAATATATCTTTAAAAATATATAAAGAAAGATGGACAATAACACTTTCTATTGAATTCATTTTTATCCATAGGATGGAGAAATGTTGTTCATGTACCAAATTGTTTTCTTATGAAGGTTCCAAATGAAATAATTCACTATAATTTCAACAAAATTATATTGAATGGGAGAAAATTCAAATGAAGAATAAAGCTTTTATGAAGGGGTTTATTGTCCCGTGGTGAATTTATCGAAGAAGTTATATCGAAACTGAGTCCCAGAGTTATTCTATTCAATTTGAAGTTAATTCTGATCTCAGAGAAAAAAAAATTCGACAGAAAGTCTGAGGATCCGAGATGTGAAATATTCAGAAAAGCAACAATACTATTACCAAAACCACTCATTCTTTTTCAGGTTTCCATTGCGATCAACTTCGAGCATGCTACTGTTTTTGTAAACGTTTGTGCATGTTTTTTCTTTCATAATCACTTCAGTGTCACTCATCTTCTTCATTGCCCAATTTCCAGGTTGAAATTAACAATCTATTAGTGCCATAGAATAATATCACCGGAATTTGTTCTCATGCACCATTGAATAATTCTCATTAGAAATGTTGGTTAACTCATTCCTTTTACTATTTTTCTATGATACACGTATTGATATATACAGGGCCGTTTTCGGCGTCGAAGAAAAAAACCACGCGGGCCATATGAAAGCTGTAAACCAGTCCGTACTAGATGGTACTTCTAAATGGTCCGCCAAAATTAACATCACAGGTTTGTCCTATCGACTGCTGTTGTCATCGGTATTTCGTATGTTTCGGGTCTATATTATGTGGAATGTTATTTTACATCAAAGAAAAACTCAAACCTTTGTATTTACTGTTTGTTGTAAGACAACACCGGAAAGTTCAATATTTTAAAAAATTATACACGGTGACCTTCTGTTGAATTTGTGTGGTTGATATTTTCATACATCACGAAAGCTTTTATTTCTTTCTCATGCGAGAAACCCTCAAGACGCCACTTTTTATAAATACATGCCTGTTCTAATATTTGATATTATCTAGTTCCGATGATACCTAATTTCTGACTTGTTTGAAATTGGAGGTTAATTGAATTCATGTTGAGAATCCTAAATGAAAAGAAAAATTTCAATTAGAACTGCATATATAAATAATCATTTGGTTTGTATGCAAAACTTGTAAATACAAGTTACTGACTAATTGAACATTTCAGTCGGTAATATTACAACTTTGAAGATTGCTCTTCATTGAAAACCCAGGAAAAATTGAAAAAAAAAAAGAAAAACAATTACTTGATGATTTCAAATAGCAGAAGGGTAATAGTTAGGCGTTTATTTATAACAGAGTATACCAATCTAAAAAAAAATTAAATCTTAATGACTCTCATAGATTTTGTATGCAGAAATTTGATTTGATTATGACAACTTTTTGACCCACCTTCCATTATGAGAATTCAATAGAATCCCACAGAAGTGAATGTTCGGATTTTTCAAATGAAAATCGAATAGCATACATTGAAAAGGTTGAAAAATGAGTTCTCTCTGGACATATGGAATATTTTGAAAATGTTCCCCTATTTTCTTAAATTTACAGTTAGTGGTACCACAATTTTTTAACACTGTTGATTTGACACAATACTAACCAAACTTGAAGAATCTGTTATATAAAAAAACACGTGTTGCGTTTTTGTAAACTGTTCAGAGAAAATTCCACAATGAAGTGTATCAAATATATAAATCAGATATCTTTGAATGTTTGACAGTCGTTTTCCAATGCCTCTGAAGTAATTTTCAAATGACTAGACTTCAGTGAAATTAAAAACCGAATATCCTCAACAAAACTATTACATAAGCAAAATATTCTGGAAATTTCAAAGTGCTACCAAAAGGCACCTCTATCGGTTTATTTCGGATAAAAATAATTATGTTCTATTCAGTACCTGATTTTGGAATTTCAATGACGTTATGAAACAAAATACTTTTTCACTAACTGCGGACTTGTTAGTTTACTCATTTGGAAAAAAACTATCAATGATCGAGTATAACAATTTAAAGATTACTAATTAATTACAAAATGCAAATTTACATGTTTTTGATCGACAGTAGTGCCTTACATTTTAATATCCATTCTTGTTTTCTTGATCTGAGTGATCTCAACAATCTCCAGACAAAATAAGGTTTAACCCACTCCGATCATCATCATCATCCAATTGCATGCTGGCAATGAAATCTGCAGATAAGGACAGAAAGAGATTCCCATTCAGCGGTCGACATAAAAACTTGGCTTTTCAACTCACCGCTTTGGGGAGCCTCATTGATATTCGTCATTCGAGTCTTCTACCTACATTATAGATTGGGTCTTCGTTAAAGGTTATGTTGGCTTCAGAGCATGAGGAATGCATAATTCCAGATTTTTTCATATCATTTTGTCAGCAAAATTTATTTCATAGAAGATTTTACATTGATATATTCTCTCACTGTTTATTCTGTTCATTATATTTCCTTACAGGGACTCCATTATGGCATTTACGATTTATAAGCAGTATCAAACAGACTACAACTGAAGTTCTGATCTATTAATATCATTTTGTCGGCAAAATTAGGTTCTCAGAAGATTTTGCATTGATCAGTTCTCTTACTGAATATTCTGTTCTTTACACTAAAGACACGCCCGAAGGAGCCATTGTATGTCAAAACACGTGTTGCGTTTTGGTGAAACTGTTCAGTGGAAATCTCACAATAAAGTATTTTTTGAATACGTAAGTTGAGAACCTGACTGATAAAAGATTCGTAACGGAGCAACTTTATTGAAGTTGTTACTGGCGTAGGCTACAAGCTATCCTGAAAACTGTAATTAAACTGAAATTATTCCTTCGGCAGAAACGAAAAATTTCTGAAATCTTTTGTGATTATACTCACTTCGAAGAGGAATTCTCATTAACTCCTGAAAGCAAAATATTTCTTCATAATAGAATGAAGTTTTCGTTCTTTTCATTTCATTTGTGTTATTTCGTATTCCATGTAATTATGGCTTTCTAATTTCTGAATAGTTTATAAGAATCGGTTAATATCTCTTTGGATAGTTGATGTTTATCTCAATTTAAAATTCTCCGATATTTTCAATTCATTAATGAAACGACCATTTTTTTCTCATTAGGCGAGCAATACTTATAATTATATCCAGTTAGTAATACACTAGAAAAAACTGTTCATTCATTATGTATAACATTTTTGAAATGTTCGACATTAAGTTCATTGAAGTTCATTTATTTATTGACATACTTCAATTCCGATATGGGTGAATAAACAATGTAATGAACAATGTGTTCTTTGATTTTCATCGCGGAATATGGGATGGAAGCAATTATATACTAGTTGAACAGATTCCCATTCGTTATGAAAACAGGTAGATATTTTTTTTCACTGATGAAGTGTATGAAACGCGTTCGACGGCTAATCAACTGAGGGAATAAAAAATTACCATGTTCTAATGGAATAATTGGAATGGAATTAGGTTATCTCTATTTATTGCATACTAATTTCGCAAATGAAGATTGAAAATATTTTAATATATTGTGTCCTACATCCACATAGCACTTTCCGTGCAGTTTCATCAATTAATATCTTGTGTGATAATCAGTATATTTGGTCTACCACACACTTAAAATGTTTTACGACTTTTTTTCAGACTCCATTATGTACATGTGATTCGTGAAATTGTCACTAAACATTTGTATGAAGGTGGTTGACAATGTTTCATGGTGCATTTCATGGTTCGGACTTCCATTGTTTGATATGATATAAATTGATTTGAAATCCCTGAAAAAATCTATGAAAAATTAAGAAGATTAGCTGAAAAATAACAATTATATCAATCAAAACAAAAGGAAATTACAATGAAATAAAATACAAGTAACAATAAAAAAAAAAGCAGGGACTGCCAATGGGATCACCACTTTCACCGGTTATAGCCAACATATATATGGAGTGGTTTGAAACTCTGACCATTGAAAAAGCTCATAAGAAGCCCTGAGTCTGGTTAAGAAGCACATCAACAACGTGAGTCCTTTCATCCCTTTCACAATGGAGAAAGAAGTCCTCAACGAAATGCATTTTTGGATGTTTTGGTGAAGAGGACCGACACTAAATGGGAAACAGCTGTTTACCGAAAACACACTCACACAGGGAAGTATCTGAACTAGGAATCCAACCACCATCAATCGACTGAGAGAGGAATCATCAAGACTCTACTAGACCGTGCTTTCGGGTCTGTAATACAAAGGAGGGTCTCAAAATGGAACTAGGCATCATCAAAAATGACTTTCAACGGAATGGTTACTCCAAAGGATAGTGGAACAGACTTTGGCTAGAAGACAGCAAGAGCCTCACAAGAAAAAGAAGCCGCCACAACCAGTACTTGTACTTACCTACATCAGAAGATTGTCGGAAAGCATAAGAAGAAGTGGGTCCAAGTATAACATCAGAACCTGCTGCAGATCTGGGAAGACCATCCGTAGTAGCCTCACGAAAGCCAGGTCACCAAACGCGAACTGCGATTCCAAGAATTGCTTTTACCGGATATCCTGCGAGTGCGGAGAATCATACATCGGTGAAACTAAGAGGCCATTAAAAGTTTGCTTTGCCGAGCACAAGAAACACACACAGCGAGGAGAAACCAGCAAATCAGGAATAGCAAAGCATGTTTGGACTCATCAACATAACATTAAGTGTTCTCAAAACTGAAATCGCCCACAAGGAGGAACACTGGTTTGGGAGAAAATTCTAAAAAACCACATATATGTTGTCCAACAATGCATTCAGCCAAGCTAGCGTAGAGATACGCAATATATGGAAACCTATAATCAAGCAGAACATGACCAACTCCAACCAAACAGTCAGCTCCCGCTAAAACCGATGAAACGGAGAGAAGGACGTTATCACCCGAAGACGATTGTGGATTTTAACAATCGAAACGTCGTGAAGTAACTTGGCTTGGAATCTTTCAATTTTTCATTCTCATTTCTGGTTAATAATATTTAATTTTCCTCTCGTGTTTTTGAATTTTCAACTATTACTTGTATTTTATTCCATTGTAATTTCCGTTTTTTTGCTTAATGCAATAGTTATTTTTCAGCTGAACTTTTTGATTTTTTATAGGTTTTTTCAGGGATTTCAAATCAATTTATATCAATGTTATTAGACAATGGAAGTCCAAATCAATGAAATGTCACTAAATATTTCACAAAACATGTTTCTACACGTGTTAAATGAGTTTGTATATGAAATGTACAAATCTTACATAAAATATCCATTTAATTACTAATTTCTTCATCACCAGAAAACCAGTTCAACAAAGGAGAAAAACTCAATCCTATTCTATCATAGAGCAAATGATGCTAGTTGTTGTGTTTATTGATTTCTGAATATTCCAAAAGATAGAGTTTCAAACCTCCCTCTTTTAAATGTAATACGTCATAGTCATGATTGAACTCATGTTTCTCTACCAAAATATGCTTTGAGTTGGTCTTCTCATTCAAAAAAACTACTTCCATGCTCTTTGGTTCATTTTGAGAAACTTCTCCCTATTTGACCAATAGAAGGTATGGGACAAGAATAACAAACTAATTCACTCCTGGTTCATCCATTATTGAAGTAATGTCTTTATTGTTTCCAATAGTTATAATTTATGTGAGTGATCACCATGAGACAGTGTTTTTACGGCGCCTACTATTGTTTCTTGTAAGTAATTACAGAATTGAATGAATAATTGCACAGGCTTGACTTGTGCAATATGCACTTTAAAAAAACAATCATTTCGAGTCACTAAAACCCACGTTTTTGCAAGTGACGGGATTGATAAAAGTTTTCGCAATGATCCTGTTTTTCGTGCTGAAAGTTGTTCTGATATTCTCAAATATTATTTTCATAAAGTCTCTCTCTCTCTCTTTAGGTTATTCTTGGCCTTTGTTTTTCATAAAGTCAGTTCAGAAAAGCATAATGAGAATTTTTTTTCCTTTATAAGAAATCTTTTTTGACTTTCCAGTGAAAACTGCAACTTATTATTTTATTAAGATTGAGCCGTGTCCATAACTAGGTTTCGAGTAGTTTAAACATACGAACCCCATCGAATTCATCAACCACCAAAATCAATACGAAGTCTAATTGAACTACAGAGAAATGATAACAATAGCTACAGAATATCAAACAATCACTACTATCACTACTATTCACTATTACAATCACTATTAAACAAGGGGTTTGAGTTTTTCCTGTAGTTTCATAAACGGTATTATGTTTATGAAATTGAGTAGCGAATATTTCGTAAAACGTATCGGAAGATCTGTACAAATCGCTTTCTCGTATATTGTCACTTGTAATTAGATGCTGAATGATACAAATGGCAACCGCTTCTGCTTTCCTCACTTGCAAAAAATAACAGTTTCAACAAATGGCCTTTCATCACACACAACGTTTATCAAATATCGATTCAATTACTTATATTTTTTATAAATGCTGTAAATAATATGTCATTATGAAGTATATGCATGAAGATATCATAGATTCCCTAGATGGCTATTATAGTTTGGTATCACTACCAAGAATAGAAAATAGTCACCTGTCAGTCTGTGTGCGATTATAAATAGAGTAGATTATTGAAAATAGAGAAACATATCACCCAAGTGCTAAATCTCACGACACAGTGATATTAAAATGATTAGTAGTATGAAAGCAAATTTCAGGCATAAAAATTTGTGCCAGTAGTCAGATATCGATGCAAACACACTCTGTATATAATTAGACTTCTGCTGCTTATGAAATCGATGCGAATTTTTACAGTACATTTCAAGCAGAGCATTCGGTTTTTCGAAGTAAATTTTTTTCAATATTCCTGAAAGTTTTGGATACAAAGAGTTGACTTTATTTATTAAAAGCTCTATACAAAAATCAACTCACACGGTTCCTTCAAATAGGTCAAAGTTTCTAAAAGCCAATCAAATGATATTGTTCAAATATTATGTACTAGTATATCGGTGAATATTACAGTCACAATGAATACCAATATTGTTTAGCAAAAAGTATTTCAATCATTTCCTCTTTTTTGACAAAAAGGCACCATATTAGTGATATGAGGATATGGGAGAAGTGATGATCCAAAATCAATCTTTTTGGATTAATAAAAGACAAATCTTATTTTTGAAACTCTCAATGCAAAACCTTGAATTCCTTGACTGAAATTGTAGAGCCGTCTGTCGAATATGAATGAATATGAACAAAAAAGTTGGTCTTAAGAGTAATCGTGATAACTGGATGCATATTTTTTGCATATTACTTCCTTGTTGTCCAAGAATTGTGTGCGGAGAGATTGGAAGAATCCAACCTCATACACAGTCAAGCAGTTAAGCGGCGTTGGAAGCTCTTAGCTTCTATCGAGCCACGTCTAAATTGGTAGCAAATTGCCTAAAACGACTCTCCTTGGTAGGAAGACTTAACAGATTGTTTCTGGTTTGGATTCCTAGCCATACCGGCCTGGAAGGCAATGCGGCTGCTGACTCCCTTGCAAAGGGGGGAGTTGCAAGTAGCTTCATCGGACCAGAACCTGTCATTGGCATCGCACCTGGCACCTGCATGGTAAGAAGATTTATAGACTTCTGGCAGAATCTTCCAGGATTGGATCAGTCCACGGCGTTTATTCACCCTTCGAAGCTTGAAACCAAACCGTTGTTGGACTACAGTAGGGATGGACTACGATGTCTAACAGGCCTTCTTACAGGTCACTGTCATTTAAATCATCATATGCAGGGACTTGGACTGTCGGAAGACATTGTGTGTCGGCACTGTTCGGAAAATGATGAAATAGCAGGGCAGATACTTTGTGCCTGCCCCGCTGAGGACCGAAACAGGTTTTTAAAGTTCTGCAGAGCCGTACTCTTACCATCTAACCTGAAAGACCACTCCGCATACAAACTAATCAGCTTTATTAAGGCTCACTTCAAGGCGTTTATCCACCCTTCGAAGCTTGATACTTAACAGTTGTTGGACTACAGTAGGGATGAACTACGATGTCTAAGAGGCCTTCTCGCAGGTCAATGTCATCTGAATCTCATCATATGCAGAGACTCATACTGCTGAAAGACAGTGTGTGTGACAGCAGCGTGAATAGGTGTGAGCCACAATGAACCCTTGCGAGTTGTGGTGGAGAGTCGAATAGACCAACTCGCTTTGGACTTATCCTAACCCTAACCATCTAAGAATGGTGTTTCGTCAGAACTTACGTAGTTTAATGGAAAAAATCTCATATTCAAATTCTGTAATTCTTTAGGTTCGAAAAATCAATTTCAAAAAAATTAACTGTAGAAAAGCAATCAATAGCCAATATCGGTGCATAGAATTTCTCAGAGAAATAATATCTACAATTGACTTGATGAAATGATTACCTACAGAATTGTTTCGGAGTGTGTGCTCCTCATCAGTATAGGGCGGATCGAAGAAAATTTGACGTGCTGCAAGTTCATCGAATTTCTGTTCCTAAATAACCTCTGTCTGAGCATGAAACTATGTAAATGTAGATCGTATGTAATACCCCACCATCAAAGAAACATTCTTTATTGTAAAATACTGTAGACGACTGAGAAGAATCGAATACACTAAGAAAGATATATTGAAAATCATTTGATATTCAAAATATTTGAAGTAGTCCATTTCTCAGTGTACCAAAAACTTTTGTATCCTGAAGAGTGAAGCATTTTGAAATAGTAGTCTTAGTATATTCATATTTTCTAGACAAATATATAGGCTGATTTAAATTAAATGCACACCATTGGCGACTTTGTTATTACTAGAGTTACAGTAGTATTTTATACAGTCATAGATGCAAAAAACGAACTTTCTGGGTGAAATATATTTTTCTGATGAAAACTGTTGATATTTGAATTATAAGAGTGTATGTTGTATTTTTGTTCAATGGAATTCAACTTAATGATTCAAATCGATAGTAAAAAAAATGAATGATTTCTTTTCAGTATTTCTTTCATAATTTTCTGTTGTAAGTTGATCACATCAACTTCACCTTCAAAATTAAATTTTCGAATAACTGCTCGGAAAAAAATCAAGGGAAGTTGAATCAAGAAATCTGGGAGGCCATTGAATGAAACCGAGTAATACTACTTTGAATTGACACTTCCTTTTACAGTCTAGTAACTCTATGCTGCAGTAAAAACAAATTGTACCTATTTATGAGGTCGAGTTCATCCAGAGAGTAAATACATTTTCTACTAATGGATGTCTCTTTCACGATTTGAAGAGTTATCCTTAAAAACGGAAATTTACTCGAGGAATATTTTCTTCTTACTATAAGTGATGGTTTTTTCATCTCACATTTTAGAATCGGGAAAGTCGGGTCACAAAACTGTCTATCGACAGTTAGTGTTATAACAATGATGAAAACTGGATTTCCTGCCGCTAAAGACTGAATTGCTTAACATTTATAAGTAACAAATTTGTGTTCTTGTTCATTCCTTGTCCTGAATGGAGTTGTAAGTTTCAAAATTATCCAGAACATCAATTTAAATGGACTAGCTATTTATGAAATTCTTTCTAGTTACGTTCTAGCAAAAACAATCTAATTTTTCAGATACAAAGATACGATATCTCATAGAAGTCGATACAGCATAGTATTCTATAGCTCTATAAAATCGTATTCTGTTTATAGATAAGCCTATCACATTTTCTGGATTCGGATGGGGGGTATAAAAGAAATAATGAAACTTAACTATTACTAATATAATACAGGGAAAATATAATGATGGGTTGGTGCTTCGGGCTTGATGGATTGGTGCTTGGCTTGACTAGCAATCGTCATAAAGAAAAGTCGATGCATGGGTCTTCTTCAAGAATACTGAAAACCTCAGCTCACTGAAGCACCTGACTTTTGCTTTCCCCAGGTCGAGTGGGCTGAAGTTGGTTGTGCTGAAGAGGTTCCTGACACCAAGTGTACTTGAGATCCATATGCATTTGCTGTCCACTCACCACATGCGGTCTAAGTTGATATTCACTGACATAACTCGGCCCTGGGATTGCTATAGGCTGACACCAACGAATAAGCCTGATGTAGTCCTCCTTGACCATCACAGTATGTCTATATTCAACAAGAAGTTGAGGCGAATATCGTCCGAGAAGGGTAGGAAAAACAGATGAAACTTAACAGACTTTGTTCAGATTGTTACTCGGATTATTGAAGACTTTGGTGGAATATCACTATATCTACTCTCAAGTCTCAATATCACACCAGCTGGCCGCATCAAGGCTACATACAGTCTTGTCCAGACAAATGGAGAAAGCTGTCTTTCCTAGTTCGTTGCTTCTACCTAGGGCACATGATTCTCGGACCCAATGATCACTGTGTGAGTAGTGGTTATTAGCATTTCTGGAGCTTCAGGAAAAAAACCCTATAACAGGCGCAATATACATGGCGGAAAAATAATGATGATACTGTTACTTCTGATGTTTGACTCTGAAGCCTATTGCCTCCATATGGTGTGCTGCTCAGTTCATGAACAGACAAAATCCAAGGCGACTTAGGACTTGTATCTAGCAGTTCTATTTGTTAATCATTTAGGTATATAGTGAAAATACACCAGATTATTTTTATTTGTTAATATCTTATTTTGATGTTTCCGTTAATCTTTTTGTATTGGAATCTACATGAAAATTTCATTTTTTATGTATGAGATGGAGAAAATATGAGATATAGGGTTTTCCATAAGACATTCATAGACATTCCATTAGACATTCAGCACAAAAAAATGAGAATACCTACTTCATTCTATTGTTTTTTTTTATTTAATTCATTCGAATCTATAATAATAAAGTCACCAACGTGGCATAGCTAGTTTGCGTGTTCATTGGCATAGTCTATATATTTGAATGCCTCATTTTTCGCATACAAAGGCAACGAACGCCTTTGATAATGTCCATCGCAGTCAAATATCGGCCTATATATTGCCCCACCTACTATAACTTACTATCAAGCATATACGTGTAATCATGGACGAAAAAACTACCATCGTTCCATTACTCGACCACCACAGAATTATATTAATAGGCAGAACTCAAGGGCACTACAACTTTCGCATTGAAATGTTCGACAAGAGCAGAAATCTCTCCGGAAAGTTTTTTATTTCTTTACTTCAATTCCACGGTGAATTCTAACGAATGAAAAACGAATGATGCACTCTAATTAAAATAATTGTGCAATTCTCAGTCCGTCTACGTATGAAGCCGTTTCTACGTTATTTGAATGTGTGCCAAAAATATAAGGCATTTCTCAAAAAAAACATGTTGTGTGGATTAATGGCCTGCCTGTTGAAATTGGTAAACTCGCATATTATTTCTCTTCTCCATACTCTTTACACACTTCTTTCACCACAGGGGCTAGTGATTTAAACAATAAGTAGGATAATCGGAACTAATGAAATTAAGGGTTTGTAGATCAAATCAGTCCCAGATGCCGGTCTAATCGAGAGCTACCCCCAATTTCATTAGTTATGATCGACCTGCTAGCACAGTCAACATATGTTTTATCTGTTGTTAGTTAAATAGTATCATGAAAGTTTGAACATACCAGGTGTCAACAAATTTATTAGACAAGTCATAACTTCTTGAGTATTAGGTGTATCAAAATGAGATTTGGTATAGATAAATGGTATGTCAAGAGGAGAGTTTTCACATATTTTTCACTTTCCGGTCACTTACTGTTTCACCGGAAATGGCTCCGTTTCTAAATTTATGAATGAAACTGTAACATTGTAACATTTTTATTTCTGAGACAATTCTGGATCAGAATGTGACATTTTCGAAAGTTTTTACGCCTACCTGATTCTTTCAGAGCCACTTTTGAAATTGCATAATCGGACATAAACATGAGGTGATATCAGAAAATTACAATCGCGGAGTGTTACTGACTAGTGTGTTATATTTGAATAAAACAAGTTGGAAAAGTAACATTTTTGTGTCTAACTATTACTTTCCAAATGGCGACCATTTTTTGAGAAGCACTTTTCGAAAAAAGTGTTTTTACGAATCTAACGATACTAATTGAAATATTATTTGTTGTAATATTTCAAAATTCAGAACTGTTCCATGATTTGTTGCTGGGCAGAAATGGATTTTTGTTATTGCCCCAAAATTTTCTCACTAAAATGGTGTAGGTTCATTGTTGCACAGAAAACTTGTATCTGAAATACAAAAATTTCAAAAAAGGCTTCAGTCCCTAGCCTCGATTGTATCTGTATCTGTAAAGCAGCACAGCACTTAGGCCACATGTGACTCCTTGTGCATCCTCCCGAGGAGTTGTCCTCCTAGTTAATCTTCCATCCTGTCCTTTTCAGGAAGATGGACAGGTCACTAGGAGATATCTCCTTTAGATTGGCAGGTGTATGCCAAGACTCGCCGAATACACTAGCTTGGGTAGGATGGTCCAAGGTGGCATGTTTTGCAAAGGCTTTTGGGGAGCTTTAGTTCCCCTCACCCTACTCATTTCTGCCACTCATCAGGAGTCAGGCGACTCCGTCTGTAAAGCCACATTGGCTTCCCGGACAGGGCCTTCAGTCCCCTGGCCGTTCCCTATCCGCTACCTAGGAAAGCGCCTGATAGGTAACCCAACCCACGGGTTACCTCGACTGTATTTCAAGCGGAAATGTATGCTTTTGAATTGTGTGTGGGGGAATTGAAAGAATCCAAATTTATACACAAGTCAATAAAAATATTCTCGGACAGTCAAGCGGCGTTGAAAGCTCTTGGCTCCTACCAAGCAACGTCTAAATTGCTACCAAATTGCCAAAAACAAGTCTCCTCGATGGAAAGACTTTACAGATTATCTCTGGTTTGGATTCCTGGCCATACTAGCCTAAAAGGCAATGAGGCTGATGACTCCTTTGCAAAGGAGGGTGCTGCAAGCAGCTTCATCGGACCAGAACCTAGCATTGGCATCTGTCTGTTCAAAATCTGTTTTTACGTTAGTCAGCTGTAGCCCCCATACGAATGACAACTCTCAGAAGTTGATAAACTTGTGCGAGCTAACGACTAACGAGGTTTCACCTTTCAACGTGTACTTCCTAACACGGTTACAGAATCACCCAGCTTCAACCAGATAAATTCTCTCGAGAAAAATATCTGGTCAAAGCGGGAATCGAATCCACGGCCTTCCGATACTGATTCGGGCGTACTACCACCGCAGCCAATTCCACAACATCGCTTTAGGCTTTGCCAAACAAACTTTGAAACCTGGATGGCAAGAAGATTTATGGACTTCTGGCAGAATCTTTTGGGATTGACTCACTCCAAGGCGTTTATTCACCCTTCGAAGCTTGATAGCAAACAGTTACTATAGTAGGGATGAACAGGCCACTGTCATCTGAACCCTCATATGCAGACACTCGGACTGTCGGATGACAGTGTATATCGCCTCTGTTTGGAAAATATGAAACATCAGAGAACATACTTTGGGCCTTTGTGCCTGCCTCGCTGGGGAACGAAGTAGGTTTTCAGAGTTTGGCAGAGCCGTACTCTTACCATCTGACCTGGAAGACAAGTCACCATACAAACTAATTTTTGTCAAGGAGCTGTGTTTACTAACATTACTTTACCTTAGCATTGACAGCTATCAAAACTCAAAAATGTAAATTACGATACATCATCCATTGATTTCTCCGAAATTTTTCATGATTGTTACCTAAGTGAATTTGGTTAATTTCGACCAGGTTTCTTTAAAGGGTTTTTCCCAATCTATTTGATCAAACATAGATAGTTTCTACTTTTTCAAGTTGATTAATTATTTCAAGAATTTAATTTCCCAATTATCGTTTGTTTTCATAAGATACCCAAACAACCTAATACTTGGGGTGACTTTTTAAATGTTGTATATTATAAATTATCCATTTTGAAATTTTCATGATACCATATAGCGAACGACAGATTTATCAAAATTTCGAATTGCATGACTGTGCTATAGTCGGTTCGATTACTACTAGCAGATTTTCGACTGAGAAAAAAACAGAAGAACATATATCGAGTTGATCGACAAAATCAAGAGTAGCCGTCCTCCTACACAGCAACATTCTAGGTGGTGCCAACCGAAGGAAATTTTCCGAAACAATCCTGACTTTAACGTAATAATAATAATGTTTTGTTTCCGGTGGCGTTGCGCAGAACAACATTTTCAGTGGACCCAGACACACACATTGATTCAATTGAGCAAGCGGAACAAATGACAATCGAAGGCACTTCGAAGTGGTCGTGCAAGATAGCAATCACAGGTATTGGCAGCTGCATTCTATCGGGACGCACTTTGAAATGAGAATCTTCTACTCTTTCCGTTCACCTGCTGGTTATTTCCGAATGCTCTTCATGAACGTTTCGAATTTGGCCGTGTGGAGAGTAGTTCACTGGGGTAGACTAGTTCACAAGTTGAAAATCGTGGCAATTATTGCTATTGGCAAGTAGAAGAATACGAGAAAATTTTAAATCTGCAAAAGTTATGAACAATTGAAAATTCCTGCAGAAAACTACATTTATTTGATTATGCAAAAACTGCACTGGCAATTGGATATTTTTCTATTGTAAATCAAAATGCGACCAAGAGCTCATTGAATTTATGATGGCACCTAAAAAATGTGTGAAACTTTTAAATCTACACGTTAACTTTTGCAAAAGTTATGAATAATCGAAAATTCCTGCAGAAAACTACATTCATTTGATTATGCAAAAACTGCACTGGCAATTGGATATTTTTCTATTGTAGATCAAAATGCGACCAAGGGCTCATTGGGTTTATGATGGCACCTAAAAAATGTGTGAAACTTTCAAATCTACACGTTAACTTTTGCAAAAGTTATGAACAATTGAAAATTCTTGCAGAAAACTACATTTATTTGATTATTTAAAACTGCACTGACAATTGGATATTTTGTTATTTTAAATCAAAATGCCACCAAGCAGGGCTCATTGGATTTATGATGGCTCCAAAAAAATGTGTGGAACTTTCAAATCTACACGTTAACTTTTGCAAAAGTTATGAACAATTGAAAACTCTTGCAAAAAACTACATTTATTTGATTGAATCGAAAATTCTTGGAGAAAACTTCATTTTGCTATTGTAAATCAAAATGCCACTAAGAGCTGATTGTATTTATGATGGCACCTAAAAAATGTGTGAAACTTTCAAATTTACACGTCAACTTTCGCAAAAGTTATGAACAATTGAAAACTCTTGCAAAAAACTACATTTATTTGATTATTCAAAAAGTGCACTGACAATTGGATATTTTGCTATTGTAAATCAAAATGTGACCAAGGGCTTATTGGATTTATGATGACACCTAAAAATGTGTGAAACTTTCAAATCTACACGTCTTTTGCAAAAGTTATGAACAATTGAAAATTCCTGCAGAAAACTACATTTATTTGATTATTCAAAACTGCACTGACAATTGGATATTTTGCTATTGTAAATCAAAATGCCACCAAGCAGAGCTCATTGGATTTATGATGGCTCCAAAAAATGTCTACACGTCAACTTTCGCAAAAGTTATGAACAATTGAAAATTCTTGCAAAAAACTACATTTATTTGATTATACAAAAACTGCACTGATAATTGTATATTTTGCTATTGTAAATCAAAATGCCACTAAGGGCTCATTGGGTTTATGATGGCACCTAAAAAATGTGTGAAACTTTCAAATCTACACGGTAACTTTTGTAAAAGTTATGAACAACTGAAAATTCCTGCAGAAAACTACATTTATTTGATTATTCAAAAACTGCACTGACAATTGGATATTTTGCAATTGTTAGTCAAAATGCGACCAAGGGCTCATAGAATTTATGATGGCACCTCAAAAATGTGTGAAACTTTCAAATCTACACGTTAACTTTTGCAAAAGTAATGAACAAATGAAAATTCCTGCAGAAAACTACATTGTTTTAATTATCCAAAAACTGCACTGTTAATTGGCCGTTTTGCTATTGTGAATCAAAATACAACCAAGGGCTCATTGGATTTATGATGGCATCTAAAAATCTGTTTGGAACTTTCAAATCTACACGTGAACAGTTGCAAAAGTTATGAACAATTGAAAATTCCTTTTATTATTCAAAAACTGCACTGCACTGACAATTAGACATTTAGCTGTTGTTAATCAACGAATAACGTGAACAATTGAAAATTTCTGCAAAAATCTACTTTTTCGTATTGATCAAAAACTGCTCTGACAATTGGACACCGAACACATATCCATTTATCAACAATTACCAATGTCTGTCGCCATCTTCAGGTTTACGGTAAACATTACAAACATGCCTAGTGGATAACAACCACAGGGGGGAGCATGGGCGGTCTAATTTTATTCAGTATTCACTATATACATGGTGTACCAAAACATAATTTAACTTTTACATACCAACCCATTCACATAATTATCCAAGCCAACAACAAATATTTATATTAATTGATATCAACATACAACTGCATAAAACAATACTCAATTTAATAATATAATACCAAGTATTTTTAAAACTGTTATTCCATGAGGAAATATACATTTTTCATTGGGAAAGCAAGTATGACGTTTATAAATTATTTTTTTGGATAAATGAATGGAGTTGTTTGTAATGCGATTGATTTTGTATCGTAGACTTTGAAGATTTTGTACCGCAAATGTAAAAACATTTCTGTTGAATCGATTCATTACAGAGAAGTTTGCACTATATTTTCTGATCTATTTCTAGGGGTGAATGATTATTTCGTGCACATATAACATATACACTTTGGGTGAGTAGTACCAAAGAACAGCAATGTCAACTATCTCGTAACCCTGAAAATGGCGACAAATGTCGCCGAAACGTAGGTAATTGAATTGTATAGAAATGAATATGTGTTTGATGTCCAATTGCCAGTAAATATCTTGTAGGTGTAAAAACCAAATTATATCAAAAAACTGTTGAAGATATATTTTTAACAAAAAACTTCTTTTCAAGAAGAGAAATTTTCTGAACTCAATTATCGTAACTTCTATTTTTAAAATTCAAAAATTTGTTAAATAATGACTTTTGGTATATGAATATATTCGAATATAATTAACTTTTACATTTAAGTAATCTTTACAATAAATTTCGGATTGTGTACACAGAAGAGGTGTTCTAACTACAGTACTTGAACACTGAAACATCGCACAAGACACAATTACAAAAAAACCTATCAGTTCAACAGTGCTTGGGAACACGTGACGGCAAAGCCTGACCTCATTTTCAACATACCATACATTACATTTTCAACATACTCATAGTCAACATACCTTATGTTGAACGAAAGCTTCTAAATTTATTCCAACAGCTTCACTAAATAATAAAAACAATTTATTTTTTTCAAAAAATATACAATGTTTGTAAACGGAAACAAAGAATAAGAGAATAAGAAAATAATCTAGTCGACAGTTCCAACGATTCTAGATTTTTGTGATCAGTGTCTAAAGCTGTCTCTCGACGAAACAACTTCAATACAAGTAACTATATGCCAGTTGTTCAATACCCATGATTTCAAAAATCAAAGCGGAAACTGTTGATCAACACTTTCTTCGATATTTGGAACGTTTTATCATTTCAAACGATCATCAATATGGTTTCCACAAGAGAAGATTAACAGGCAAACTTTCGAACAATGCACCCGTGAAGAACAAAAGGTTTTGAGCTGGTCTGCTTGTTGTTTTCCAGACCGGATCTGGCATGAGGATTCACTTATTAAACAGCTCTCTTCAAAACTGTTCATTCTTTCTCCCAATTACACATATATCCATATTCTCTACCCTCTAACCTTTTTTTCAATATACATCAATGATTTATTGAAAGATATCATATTCAGAATATAAAACTTCTTCTCTATATTTAGATTCATGACCATCCTGTGCTACTGCACGTCTTCGATGACAACAAGAAATTTTATATCTGATGGAAATTTTGGCTTGGATTACAATAACCTAGTAGAAGTCAATGAGACAAGAACCTAAGCAAAGGTTTGTTTGAAGGTGATTGACAATGTTTCATGATGAATTTCATTAGTTCGGACTTCCATTGTCTACTATATAAAATGATTTGAAATCCCTGAAACAACTATAAAAGAAGAATTAAAAATGAGATGGCTGAAAATAATGATTATATCAACCAAAATAAACCTGAAATGAAATAAAAGTGGAATAAAATACAAGTGAAAATAGAACAATTGAATAAATAAAAATAAATAAATGAAAAAAGAAAGAAAATAAAAAGTGAAGAGATTCCAAGTCACGTTAGTTCACGACGTTTCGATTGTTAGTATCTACAATCGTCTTCGGGTGATGACTGGACTGATTCCTCCGAGAGATGACTATTTATAGGTCGTTCGAGTACTTTCACTTATCCCCGCTTTCCATTTTCCGCTTCACTGGTTCCGTGTGAGATGACCGTTTTGGCGGGAGTTGGCCATTTTTCGCTTGATGATGGGTTTCCATATGTTGCGTATTTCTACGCTGGCTCGGCTGAATACGTTGTTAGACAACATGTATGCGGATTCCTTGAATTTTCTCCTAAACCAATGTTCCTCTCTGTGCAAGATCTCAGCTTGGGACCACTCGATGTTGTGTTGATGGGTCCGAACATGGTCTGCTATTCCTGATTTGCTGGTTTCCCTCGCTCGCTGTGTGTGTTCTTGTGCTCGGCAATGCGAACATTCAATGGCCTCTTAGTTTCACCAATATAGGATTTTCCGCACTCACAGGGTATCCGGTAAATGCAATTCTTGGAATCGCAATCCGCGTTTTAATTCTTCTTTTTTAGTTATTTCAGGTAATTCAAATCATTTTATATAGTAGACAATGGAAGTCCGAACTAGTGAAATTTAACTAAGCAAAGGTTTTCTCTGGGAAAGTGAATTTGGCAGCATCGGATATACCTAGTACCTAGTAATGTCAGAACTCACAACGAGGCACTTGCATATATTTTTTGCGAAAAATAACTCTTCATATTTGATTATCGCGTATGTAAAATATTTTTCAAATTCGACAAATTTGAAAGGTGATAAAAACTACAGAAATAACATAAAACGCGACAAAATAACATTGTGACGTCAGAATAGATGTATGTGTCGGTGTCGTTGGCTTGTTGCCAAGTGTTAATACATTCAAACTTGGAATGACTTGAAAATTAAAGTAAACACATGGCGCGAGAGTCTGTGGGTTGTGAGACATGGGCTGAAAAATCCCTAACCTAGAAAAAAAATTTTTTTTTTGTTCAATATTGACCACACAATCATCCCAGCGCCGCTCTGACATTTCAATACCACTTTTGTTGTGCGATTTATCTTTTGCCTCAAAATACGCCTAAGTTTTAGCAATATTATCTTCATTTTAACAAAATTTCTTACCGGTGAGCATTTTTTGAGGTCTGTGAATAGCCACTATTCGCTGGGAGTGAAATATGGCTAATACGTTGAATGTGAGAGCAATTCGAAATTCAATGCATGTAGTTTTGCCATTGTTTTGATTAACTTGTGACACAGTGCGTTGTCTTGATGAAACAAAATGTTTATCTTTGCAATATGCGGTCGTTTCTTTGCAAGTTCGGCCTTTCGTCCCGCACAGTACCCAAAAGAACTAATTCCCAACGGAGTTGAAATAATCCGATAAAGCCGATGTTTCGTCCGAATCCATCAGCAGATTCGACAAAGTCGCTTCTGACTAGGCCGCCGTACAACAACAATTTAGCCATGCGTCCTTTCAAACACTCCAGAAGATTCGACCAGTTTGTGGATCCTGACTGTTGTCATACGTGCGAGTTTCTATCTACATACACAATCGACTGTAAGGCAATAAGTTTGCAGCCAAAGGGTCTGCAGTTACCACTACATCAACTCAATTTTGCAAGCCCTGATCGCATGTTCACCACTTTAGAACTTGCTGAACAGCCTGAGCAAAAACATCTCTTCGAACGTGAGAAGGAAGTCCACCCCGGTTATAGTTGGAATGTGTCGTTTTGTGAGGCAGTTTGACCACTAAACTCACAACATTAGCACGAAAGACATGAGAGTGGGTGAACATTCCAAAAACGACCAAGCAGTTATCATCAACACGAGCACCCAGCCTATTCGGTCCGATGTGGATTTATAAAATGTGGCAAAGCATATAGACAGACTGGATCCAGCGTAGACAGCAGATGGGATAAAAGAATGGATATGTTAACAGAAGGACCAACTTCGCCAGTACAACAATTAGCGACATCTTTGGGGGGGCAACTGTCAAGTCGAACATATATCGTGCCGGATATCACATTACTGAGAATATCCAGCCTTTCCTCACGCTGCCTCTCAACGTTGGGAAAGAGTAGACCGTCAGGGAACCACTTGAAATATTCCTCACCACAGAATGTCATCATGATATCATCCAGGTTTGGAGATCAGCTTCCCTACCCTTTTGGCTGATTGTTGGTCTTGAGACGGACCAATGGGTTCATAACTGAATTGGTGACGGCATGAAGTCCTTAGACATCAGTGCCGCCCTTCACGGGATACCCCTACCTAGCTGGGGTGGGATGGATGAAAAAGTTATTCATCCGTTAACGGGGACATGAGGGCCTCATTCGACAGAGTGTCGGGGCCTTCTATATCTACAGCACAATCTGTGGCTTCCCTAACTAACGGGTTTTCATGAGTTTCCATTTTTTCGAAAACTCTCTCATTCCTCGACTGAATGGACTGCCGAATGGAAGGCAGCTGCAAATCTCTGCGGATGGCTTCATTCCGCACAATCATCCTAATTAAAACTTATTTTGCAACCTTTCCAAAATGGAAATGTTGGACGGAGCCGCTTGTCCCCAGACGCCTGAAGCGTACATGATGACAGGCTTGAACATCGTGTTATAGATCGTAATTTTGTTTTTTAAACTCATCTTTGATTTTCTATTGATCAGAGGGTACAGACTGGCTATCCGACCCCCGATCTTAGATTTGACGTACATAATGTGCGGGTTCCAAGTGAGCCTACGGTCTATCAAAAGGCCGAGGTACTTTACCCGCGCTTGCCAGTCAATCTCCCTTCCAGAGATTCTCACTTTTCTAGCCGGAGAAAATAGTAATCTTCCCATGGTTATCGCCTGAGTCTTTTCCGGGTTTACTCGGATCTTCCAATCGAGGTACCAGGGCTCGAGGTCGTCCAATGCACATTGCATGTAGACGACGCCGAGCTCTCGATCCATGGAAGATGAGAGAAGAGCCGTGTCATCGGCGTACAGGGATATCTTCACTCGTTCGGACCTAGGCAGGTCGCTGGTATAGAGTGGATACAGCGTCGGAGAGAGCACGCCCCCCTGTGGTACTCCAGCGAGGATCTCTCTGCTGTCAGACAGAGAGCCCTCTACTCTGACCTGAAAAGTTCTGTCTTTCAGGAAAGACCCGATCCACCGGATCAGGCCCCGAGGTAGGTCGAACGCGTTTAGCTTGTGCAGAAGACCTTCGTGCCATACTCGGTCGAAGGCCTTCGAAATGTCTAACAGCACAATATGTACTTTTTTGTTAGTGTTTAGCTCGCTGATGGTGTTTTCGACCAACCTTAGAGCCTGTAACTCAGTGGAGTGATCTCTCCTGAAGCCGAATTGTTCGTTAGGCAGAACATTTCGGTCCTCAACTTCTTCGTTGAGTCTTTGCAGTACAACTCTTTCAGCCAGCTTAGCCGCCGACGAGAGTAGACTGATCAGGCGATAGTTCTGCGGGAACAGCAGATTCTGACCCTGTTTTGGGAGCATGACGACGATCGCATGCTTCCACCTTCTAGGGAAGTGTCTGAGGGCCAACGAACTGTTGAAATTCCTCACCAAAAACAGATCAGAGGGGATGATTTCGTCGAAAACTAATGGCCAGGTCGAAACGTGGAAGTAAGTAATACTCTGCGAACCTCCCGTTAACCTCATATTGCATTTGAAATTTTTCGACTACAGCCACTACGGTTGCAAGAAGATCACCAAGGCTTTGGAATTTGAATTCCGACTTGAAAATTGATTCGATAGTGGTTTCGTTGAAAACACAGTTGCAGACGAAAAGCAGTACAAGCTATTCGCCGTCGTGTACCACGACGCAAAGAGGCCAACATGGAACACCACGTAACATATGCCTTTCACGTCGCGTCGGCTACAACTTTTGTTTGAGGTATGACGATTCCTTTGTCAATACACTGCAGAAATAATACGTGTTGAAGTCCCAGGGATCGCGAATTCCTTATTTGTTGTTCTACAGGGACAGCGATGTGACCTGACACTAATAAAGGAGTCCTTTTTCACCGTCTGGGTCGAATTTTTATGGTTTTTGTTGGTTTCAGTGGACATTTCTTTTTTTTTTCATTGAATATTCATTGATTATATTTCAAGATTTATTCCTGAAGAAATAAAAACAGATAAGTTATCTGTCACATGAAATATACAATATTTTGCCAAATTTGTTGTACTCTTGATCAAAACACGTCAGATTTGACATGATTATATAAAATTGGTCATTACCAATGACAACTGATTATGACAGATAATGATGCAGTTTACTTATGTCGTTAATAACCTCTGCAAAATCGTTTCGATGTGACGTTGAATCTGTTGGACTCTCTGCCATAATATCTCAGTGTATAACCTTCTGTTTGAAAAAACAAGTGAACCGGTACCTCTATGATGCCAAATAGAAAGGTTTTATGGGTATTTGGGCAAAAGTAACGGAATTCTTATGTAGCCCATATTTCCCTATTATCACAAGCAACCTTGATATTATGAAACATCGAAGGACTTCGTCTGTTGTGAGGGTTTGTGAATTTCACACATTTTCCTAGAGTACTTGCTCGCATTTTAATTTTAAATAGCGATAATTAACAATTTTTTCAACTTGTGAACTTTTCTAGAGGGCGATGGTCTAAACAAAAGTATTACTGATACGAAACACAAAAAAATGATAATGACTCTTATATTCGATAAAATCTTCGTTGGCACTTTCGTTTGATTTATTTGTGACGTTGAACGTAATTTTTTCGCTCCTCTTGGTGCATCGTCAATGAAATCAACAAGTTGTTTGCTTCACATTTTCATATAAATGGAAGAACTATATATTAGAAACAACTATAACCAAACAGTGGCTGTATACCTGTTTTATCTGAAAAATTATGTCTTGGATCCGTCAAGTTGCCTAATTTTCAGTTCTGCTTTTCAGTTTAACTTTTCCTTCGAATATAAACAGATATATTTTCCAACAATTGAACGTGTGATTCACTTTACTGCAGTCAGTATATACAGTGGAATGAAAATAATTTACTCATTCCATGGAACATTTTGCATTGATAGAAAAATATATCAATACTGAAACCCTTTCTTAATAATATGGGAAAATCAAATTACCTTCTGAATAAGATGGAACAATTCGTTGTTATCTCTGAAAAAAAGTTATTCGGATGATTTAAATAAGCAAAACATAGTTTTAAATAAGGAAATAAGATTGTACATTCTCCTTTGGTATACTAGTGTATAAAACTGAAAGTTAAGCAACTACTCCAAGCAAACTTCGGATTTGAAAAAGCAATAATTCAGATAAATAGAAGGTTACTACCACATGAACAGAATCAAACCTGGATACACAGCCCACATCAACTCTCTCTTCCGAGAAGATTAAATTTCATGCGAATGAAATGAACTCCTATATCGTCAATAATGTGGAACTGATGAAGTAACAAAATTGTAACAACCTATGAAAAAATATTTTTGAAAACAAAATTATTAAAATGTTACTGAACACACGAATAAATAGGTACCTGAACTTAAAAAACTCCAAGCAAACTTTAGTGAATCGCACTTCGAGTTATGAGCGATGAAACATGAAATTCTTCGCCATATGTAACTTTAGTCATCACCAAATAAAGGAGTTTAGCAGTTGGTCCATCAAAAAATCTGTTTGCAATCTGTTTTTCCGTTAACCAGCTGTCGCATCCCTACGAACGACAACTTTCAAAAGTCGAAACTTGTACGAGCTAAGGACTAACGAGGTTCACCTTTTGACGTGTGATTCCTAACACGGGTTGGACGATATCAAGTGAAAATCGATCGTTCAGCCTGGGGCTTGAACCTGCGACCAACACGGCGAATTATATATTTCAGAATGTTCATAATTTTTACATATTAGACCTCAAGGGAGATTTCTTTTACAAATTCGATGCGATGGGAGTTCTCAAAATAGGTAGGTAATGTTACCCCTATATTGTGAGAATCTAAAAGGTTTCCAGTAGTGTACCTCAAGGATCCGTGATAAAAACAGTGGATTTGGGGAACCTGTCTTCCACAAATGACTCCTGGCAAAATCTACCAGAATTAGTCCATTTCAAAGCATTCATACATTCTTCTGAGTTACCAAGGAAGTCCTTGAATAATCCTTGGACTGTCAAAACACAGCTTGTCCGAAAGAACAGTAGCTTCTTTAGAAGCTCAACTTTTTGGGGTCGAGTTGCAGTGACCCACTGTCTGTGGATCTACATATCTACCCAGCGCGATCAACTATGTTGATGATATTGTTGCCCGGTTGAAGTTCTCTTCAAAGCCTTTGAACAGTCGATGTGTGATGATTATTTCGTTGGCTGTGTATTCCAAGCTACTGGGGATTTTCTCACTCGTCTGAACTGCTACAGTTCTTCAGAGTTAGATCTTTCTCATTTCATGTAATGCTAATTGGAATTCAAATATTCATTAGGATATCTTTCTTTCTTCGGAATACAAACTTAAAAATATTATGAAGATTTAAGGGCAGAAGGTACCCCTTTTTTCGCCGATTCCATACGAATTGATTGAAATAAAACAGTAACTACCTCCACACAGCGAAAGTTAACCCGTTTATGAAGGTAAATTTCCAATTCGAAATGTTTCAACTTTCTTAACATAACAAGAATTATTCTTCAGAGTAGTTAGATTGATTTCAGAGGAGTACTACAATGGTTTTACTCATCCTACTCTCACGTT
Source organism: Leptinotarsa decemlineata (assembly GCF_025532065.1). Classification (NCBI taxonomy): domain Eukaryota; kingdom Metazoa; phylum Arthropoda; class Insecta; order Coleoptera; family Chrysomelidae; genus Leptinotarsa; species Leptinotarsa decemlineata. The sequence goes on from NW_027412578.1 coordinate 5,468,770, forward strand.
ATCTCCAATGAATCTGTTATTTTGGGGAACTAAAATCACTGAGCAAAATAGCGAATCCTTGTGATACTCCTCAATCTAGTCTGACTAACAACCATATGACTTCACTCTAAATCTATCTCTCTAACCTTTCAACTTTCAATTTTGCTTAACGCACTTTCACACAAACAAAAATTTACACTAATGTTTGCAAAGTGCTGAGCTTCAAACAATATTTTTGCACAACAAGTGTGTCTACAACAAAGAGCATGTTTTGAAAAACTGAACGAATCAGTTTTTTCAGTCGCTAACCAACTTCTTGCAAAATTGACAAGTTTACTAAGAATGACCTCTTCATCTCTGAAATTCTTCATTTTGCTTGCCCGTAAAATGTAGCTACAGGCCTGTTTAGGTAGAAGATTAATAAATTTGCATCATTTATGCCGCTTACTTTGTTGACTTCGAATTAAACAATCACATTTCACAATGCAACACTTCTTGACATTCGAGAATACTCAAAACTGAGCAAAAGGATACATGTGCTAGTTCAGGTAAAGGATTTTTATTTCAGGCTTTCATCAAATACAGAAGTTGTCAATTTGTGTGGTTTTGTGGTACGAATCAATTCCAACAGGAGATGCCGAATTTGAGAAAAACAAGCACAATAGTTAGTTGATGTGTAGGTACAATAACAGCAAAGGGTTGTATTATCCTTTTGCTCAAGCTTTTTTCAATTACACCACAAACTTACTCGTACCCCAATAAACACCCATAATACTTCTTAAACATCAGTATCATTTCAAAGCCAATATACTAAACATCAATATTAAAAAATAATGATTCTTCTGGATTGGTTTGGAAGTAAATGTCTTCGTGGAAAATATATGACAAAACCACCAAAATGTATTCCCAGCCCCAGGTGAATTTATTTGTTGAATATAACACTCAACTCGAGAAGTTGATCTAATAGTTTCCAAAATTGTAATCAAACTGAAAGGTTGAATTACTTCTCTCAAGTTCTACTGAATTTCAATTCAAACACATCACTGTCAATTAATTTTCAGGGTGTTCCAACAATTAATATTTTCATGAAGATCTTCTAGTTGATCATCTATATATGTTTTCAAGGGCTGATTTTATCGGTTTTTGTCCATCACTTGGGTCAGAATTAGTTGGATCGATGTCAACCAATAAACTTGTCAGGTCAGTTTTTCAAATTAATGAAGAGATGGACAGATCGTGACCCTTTATAGTAGCCACCAAAATCACCAGATCTCACCATAATGGATTTCATTCCATGACTACAAATAAATTCAAAAAATTTACGGTTAATGAACAGATGAACATTGACAGATGTCATGTGACATTTCGCAAAATTTGAACAGTAAATTATGACTGAGGTATCAAGAGCAGAACATTTAACAAAAAGTCTGGCCTCTTGCGACTGAATTCCCAATTCAACGGTGAGATTACGGTGTTTCAACTCGAGCCCGGTTCAGGCGTTTCAAACACCATTTCAACTGATTGAATATGAATAGTGAAGAATTAAAAATTGGGTATATGATGGATAAATTAATAAACTAATTTTTATGGCAATTTGTCTCCTTATTATGCTTTTGTTGATCATTTTTTGTCAAATTCAAGCGTTACACAAATACCTTGATTGATTTCCGAAATTGAAGCTTCGAAAAGTCAAAGATGCCAAACATATCTGAATGAGCATTGAAAAATTCCTTTTCAAATATCCCAATTGTTTTGTTTTAATTGATAAAAGGTTCATGGATATTTTTTCATTTTTGTTGTTTGAAAAAATTGTGCATTTTTCATGGAATAACAATTTCTTTCATTCTTACTGACGGATTCAGGATTTTGTTTCAATTCTCTATTTGATTATTCAGTTAACAATTCGCTATAAATGATGGAAATTTAAAACATGATTTTTTCAAGCAGTGAATGAAATGCATCGAAAATAACTAAGTATTATGCTGTAAGGAAATAAAATAAGTAGAATAGAAAAAATGTCTATAAATTGATACACGATCATTTTTATTCAATTTTTCACTATTAAGGATGAACTGAGTGTGTAAATTTATTTGTTAATGATAAATATTTTATTGAATGAGCTCACCGAAAAATCAAAAAACAAAAAAGTATTATGAATTATTTTCTTAGAATTCAACGATAGCTTTAAAAAGTGTGAAATTGAGCTTGAGTTTCAAAAATTATCAAGATTTTCATGTTACCTTCCACAATCTGAAAAATATGAAAATTATAATGGAAAACTTTATACAAGTGTAGGAGGGCAAAGTTTTTAGTTTACCCCGATATATTACTGCGTGAAAATCGAAGTATTTTTCACAAAGAAAAATCTTCTATTTATCAGTAACTTGTCGTATTTAACAATAACAATAACAAACGCGAGGCTAATTACCATAGATTTTAAATCCGGAGACACCGAAAAAGATTGAATTAGAGTAGATTATATTTAATGAATTGGTTAAGGCTTTAGCGGCCGTGATTTTCAGTGTTACTATCTTCATTCGGGTTTGAAGCGCAATGCAATGTTACGTCATTAACAGGTAATAACACTTCGGCCAATAGCAACGCACCAACAAGAGATGCGGACTGCCTGAGTCAACATAAATACAATCTACGAACTAGAAATCACTAGTCATCTGTAAATCATCAAGATGAATAAACATCTGAAGAAGCCAGCCACTCTTGCTGACGAAACGTTAGGATGCAGTTCCAAACTACGACGGCCTTCAAACCAGAATGAAGATAATAACACTGTATAATATTTGTTTGAACAATACATTTGACAACATGAAGATGTAGATATACATAGAAATTGCAGACACGTGTTCAACTGATACATCAAAAACATTCCACTTGACATTTCGTTTTTTTTTTCGAAAAGTCGACATCTTCAATACCATTTTTAGTTGGAACACCCTATTCAAGCTCACGTCTTTTTCTGTTCACACATTTCATTGAACAAATATAATCAAGACACGTATATTGAACTTCCAAGCCTGTGGAACTGAAAAGGAAAACCTTCGTTTCAAGTCATGAATATGTTAATAATAATAGACAGAAGGATTCTTCCGTCATCCACGAACCCACAATGTCGCATTGTCTTCCAATTCCAAAAGATGAGATTATAGGTACGCCTCATTGATTACTACGAATTCGTAATGTTCGGTTGACTGGAAGCCTAAACTATGTGTTTCAAGTACATGGAAAAAATGCAGGTAAACAAACATATACAGATTCTCCGAAACACAGTGCCCTAAATACTGTCGGCTGTACAAAAACAGGGTTATTCAGATGCAAAAAAACGACATAATAAAATTTTAAACAGAAAAAATCTATGCATACGTTCAGAAGATGAATGTCTTTTGTTCTGAGTATCATTACATATAATGTGTATTACAGGTTTTAAGTACACCCTTTCTGTCTCCTTTATTTCTTCGAATTTACATTTCCAAACCATTGAATTACTTTGCGAAAGCACTTTTCAACATAATAAAAGATTTTATCAATATTTTATCTCAAATGATATGTCTTAAAAAAATTGTATATCCATTTATACTCCATCATAAACGACAAACACGATATCAACTTCAACACCAGACGCGCTGTTTCAACCTACCCAGGTCTCATCAGTGGTACTAGGCTGAACCCCTGAACTGTCCTGAAATGAACAATCATGACAGTTGGGGTGATCACGTCTTCTATAGATCCAATAGATGATGTCTTCGTAGGGGGCGATGTCATAGCCTTTGCCAGCAGCCTGACTTGTCCATTTACTCCAAGTATCCAGAAAGCACTACAGCCTCTTGGGCTCATTGCGTTCATTCTCCCATCTTTTCATGACACCCATTCCATCAGTCTCGTTCCCTGTACTAGTTTGTACAGGTTCCATGTTGGATGTTCGTCATATTCTTTTGAGCGTAATTTTGTACGTCCATATATTGCCTGCTTCCTGTGATTCAGTGCCTCACATTCGCATAAGATGTGCAGAGCTGTTTCTGTCCCTTCGTTGCATAATCTGCAGCTAAGGTATCCGTTGTACAGCCCCATTTTATTCATGTGTCCTCTAAGCGGACAATGACCGGTTAGTAACCCCTTTAATTATTCTGAGCCGATCCCTACTATATTGAAGTTCTTTTACTTTGATAAATTCAAATAATTTCACACTAACTTCAAAATACCAGGAAGAGGAGTATATAGTAAAAAGTTTGGGTGTACTTTCCTGCAAGTATTTCAAAATACGACATTTATAGTCCATTTTGTGAGGGGTATTATATCGGGATTCTGTACAGAGTGGGCCAAATTGGACACTTTCAAAGGAAAACTTCGGTTTTCAAACTGGATGGATGAAAACTAATGGCTATATCTGAGGGTCAGATTTTATAACAAACTCAGTGGTGAAAACCGCATATCGATATCTATCATCGTTTCTGAGTTACAGCATGTTTTTCGAAAATGAGCATTTTCGAAGCACTTTTAACGTAGAACTTATTGGTGTAAAAAATTTAATTTTTCAAATGAGATATCAATAGTTTTGATATAAAACAATTTTTTTTTCGTGAGACCTCCTGTATATTCCTGCATATTTCGATAGAGTTTTAAATTATCTTTCCAAAAATGTAGCACATTTGATGTTTTGCTAGAGTAATCTTTTAAATAGGGAGCTTTTAGATTTTTTCATGTGGACTTTGAAAAGCAATCTTTGCTGCGATAAAACAAAATATAAATTTTCACTGGTAGCTGTCCAATTTTAATTTAAGCAGTGAAGATTCTCTTCAATTAGTGGTATTTGATCAATTTTCAAAAACACTCGCAATGAAGTATGAGAATTATGACATCTCTGCATCTCCCCCGGTTTTATACAAACCGGGGGAGATGCAGAAGCAGCAAGCAATTTGTATCACGAGGGGCATCCAGAGAGAAGACAACCTTTTTGAGACAGTTTCGCAAGACTGCGACACAACCTAATCAATGGTGGTCAATTTAAAAAGGAAAGGTATATATTATATGAATCAAATGGGGATAAGAAGTTGGAAGAAATAGTCGTTTTAGGAGCTGTTGAAAATAATCCCAAAACATAAACGCGAAATTTGATAATATCAACAGGCCTACCAAGAACTAACATGAGGAGGATTTTAAAAAAACACACATTCAAGCCATACAGGATCAAAAAGGTTCATTAACTTATACCAGGGGATTTTGAATAGCGCATGGCTTTTTGCCAATGGTTCCTGGAAAGTTGTAACCAAGTGCGTGATTTTTCGTTAAATTGTATTTGGATAGACGGAGCTTATGTGAGCCGGCTTCTTCAATCCCTACAATTATTATACTTGGGTATAACAAAATCCTCGTTTTAATGTGGAGCAGAAAAGTCAAAAAAAGATTTGGATATAGTGTGTGAGCAAGAGTTTTCAGGGGTAGAATTATCGGTCCGTTCTTTTATAATGACACTCTCTCACCTCAAAGATATTTAGACATTTTAAGGCTGAATTTTGAACCCCTTGTTGATAAATTGTCACTAAGGGAGCTCAGAAAAATATATTTTCAAAAAGGCGGGGCTTTGCCTCACAACACTGCAGTTGTCACCAATTATTTGGCTGTAAATTTTGGTGATTATAGGCTAGCCAACCAAGGACCCATCCGTTGGCCGGCCAGGTCACCGGACCTAACGCTTAGGGACTTTTTCCTCTGGAGGATGTTGAAAGATCTTATGTTTGAATTGTCAACCAATTCTAAATAGGAATGTGAAGCGGTAGTGATGAAAAGTTTTGCTTCCTATTGGACTAATTAATACAGCAATAAACGTTTAGAAAAGGTGTCGCCTGTGTGTAGGAGAAGCTGGTAGACATTTCGAATGCCTGAAATATATTTCATTGTTTGCCTTTTATTATTATTGTTGTTGAAGTTTCATTTATAAATAGTAAATATAGTTCAAATTGTTATCGATTTTATTGAAGCTATGCGTTTCAATTACTGCTGTGGAAATATTTCTATATAATGAATAGTTACCACTTAACAATTTTTTCTGTTTTTTCGCCGCGTCGTCCAAAGCCTACTCGATCAAAGTTTGCGTTTCAAAGTTTTCATGGAAAAACCTAAAAGCTATGTATTCCAAAGATGACTCTAGCAAAACATCAAGTGTGCTACTTATTTGAAAAGGTAATTTTAAGCTCTATTGAAATATACAGAAATATACAGGAATATACAGAATATCTCAAAGAAAAAAATAGTTTTCCATCATTAACCATAGATATCTCATTTGAAAAAATAGTTTTTCGCAACATTGAATTCTACGCAAAAAAGTGCTTCGATAATGTTTCCATAAAAAAAAGGAATTTTTGACAGAAAAAAAGTTACAGTAAATTTTCGAACTGTAACTCAGAAATACGGTTTTTACCATTAAGTTTGTCATTCAATTTGACCCGCAGACACAGCCATCAGTTTTCATCTATCTAATTTGAAAACAGGAGTTTTCCGTTGAAAGTGTCTAATTTGGCCCACTCAGTACAAACAAGAATTAAATTATCTAAGAACAATTCGTTCAGGCCAATCTCCACTCCCTACACAGTAGGTTAATGGACTGACACTATCAGAAAACAACTACTCCCCTGGCTAATACCACGAAGGGCGTTGGATTATATCCGACAGGTGTCAGTGCAGGATTCTTCACAGAAGTTATTCCTGCATATGCTGTTGGCGATACAACTGCCGCAATAGATTTTCAATTATTGGAACACACTTGCAGACCGGTTTCGGGCTGTTTGGCCACTCGTCAGTGCAAGGTAGTGTATATCATCAACATAAAGTCGATGATTTCCAATAATTGAAAATCGAATTTCGTCAGAGAATCATTTTTCGAACTAAGCTGAAGCATACAACAAACAACAGGTTTGTCGTCGCCCCATCTGCCTGTGAACGAGGTAACCAACTGCATATCCGAAATGTGCCCAATTCCTCGTATAAGAAAAGAAAACTTTCACATACAGTCAGTGGGCATACTTGAAGACTGGCCATAAATCAAATTATCTAAGAACAATTCGTTCAGGCCAGAAAACAACAAGTTGTTTTCTGATAGGTGTCAGTCCATTAACCTACTGTGTAGGGAGTGGAGACTGGCCTGAACGAATTGTTCTTAGATAATTTGATTTATAGCCAGTCTTCAAGTAAGCCCACTGACTATATGTCAAACAAGAATTTCAAATGGAAATACGAATTGAGTTTGAAAACTGCAAATACTTTCTAAAATACGAGAGATTAGCTTTAGTACATTGTGAAAAATCTCATATGTGAAAAAGTGCTTCTTGTTGAGTTTTTTGTTTTATGAAAAAACGGCGACTTGCGAAAAATCTGTAACACGTATGTAAAATTACTCAGATTCAAGAGAGACATAAAAGTAGTTTTCGTGTGATTCTGTTCTCACATCCTGATGTTATCAGCAACTAGTCATTCTGAAATAATATCATACGAAAATTGAATCATTCTAAAGTGAAATATATGACACTGCCAATGGTATAAGAAATAAACAACTAGGCAAAATTGATTTATAATGTTTTATCTACGTTATAGGTATATGGTTGAATAATTAGTTCGTAAATATTATTTATGATGTCACAGTCTGCTTTATGCCGTTTTGTGATCGGGGACAGTTGAAAAAAATGAAATTATATTGTAATTGTTCCCGTTACTCTGAATCACCCTGTTGAAATAAAATTCAACAGCTTACTTGTGATTCTATTTTCTTTTCTTCGCCTGCTCTAAGCATGCATGTCTTATTCGTGTCTTCGGAAAGTATCGTGATGTTCAGGACTTGAATGTGTTGGATGTGTTGCATTATGTAAATAAGTTATAAAAGATAGTACTTCTTGGGCAATGAGCATATGATAAATGAGCAATACTCATCGATTGTTTCATTGAGTTTCACTGAGATATACAAAATTGAGTTGTGATGAAAATATTCAATGAAGCATTCGCCAATATAGAATCGAAATCAATTATTTCCATCATGACATCGAAAGAATTGATTTGATTAAAAAAGTATCTTCAGTATAGTATCTGAGACTAATTTCCATTTTTCCTTTAGTAAAATCCGCACAAGGTTTGATTGCCAAGGATAAAAGTGGAACTTCGGATCCGTATGTAACTGTGCAGGTCGGGAAAGTTAAGAAACGCACAAGAACAATGCCCCAAGAGTTGAATCCTGTGTGGGATGAAAAATTTTATTTGTAAGTATATAATAGGTACCTCTACCAAAATGTCCGTTATTACGTTGGTCATTATTATTATACAGTGTGTGTCACCAAACATTAAACAGAGTGACTATCTTCAAAATACATTTATTGAGCAAAAAATTCAATAACAGGTCGATTTCCAATTCATGGAACACATATTTCTACTACTACCTCAACTGTCATACTTCCTTCCCCGTCCCGTGAAGACCTACACTTCTAGAATTCGCATAATAATAAAATCATTTATTCAACAAAAAACATATTACATGTGACTACACATGTATTATGTGTTATCACATAAAATAGGTGAGAAACACCACTATTGAATGTATAGAGATATTTTATTAAGCGCTTGCTCACCTTTTAACGTGTGATTCCTAACACTGGTTGGACGATAACAAGTGAAAATCGATCGTTCAGCCTGCGGCTTGAACCACCGACTCACACATTTGCGTGAATAGATTAATTATATGCGTGTCAACGAACTGATTAACGGAAGCAGTTAAGGCATAAGGTTCAATTCAACGAATACAATCAAAAGCTGTATTTTTAAATAGCAGTACATTTTCAATTGCCAGTAAAATTTATGGTAATTCATCATGTAATTTATTGGCCGAGTAATGACAGCCCTTTTCAGTGGAGTTCAGAATGTGTATGATGAAATTAGAGTGAATTTTTCTCCTCGTCAAGTTACTATGATTTATAGCATGTTCCTCTGAACTTCTCTGGGTATTTTTTGACAAATAGTAGGACTTTCAGTATACAAGTATAGATTCTATGAGATGAAATTGATTGGTTCACACTTTATAATTCTCTTCAATAATAGGGGAAGTACAAAGTGTGATACATCATTGTATTTTTCTAAGGAATTCATTAATGAATAGTTTATGAATGTAAAAAAGTCATCAAAAATAACAAACATTGAGAGAATGTATATTGTATGGACCCAAATTGATGTAATACATTTGATACAAGACTACTGAGAACTACCCGTCTCTTTGATAATTTCAATCGTTGCAGTGAATGCCATAATTCGTCAGATAGAATCAAGGTCCGAGTGTGGGATGAAGACAATGATTTGAAAAGTAAACTACGGCAGAAACTAACAAGAGAGTCGGACGATTTCTTGGGACAAACAATTATTGAGGTAAAATATATAATGTATTTGACCAGATTGACAGTACTATACTACTTCTTTTACTATTATACTACTTCTTTTATATATCACAACGAAAAAACTGTTCATATCAGTTATTTGAACAGGAAAGAATTGAAAATCATACAAACACTCAACATATGAAAATGATGAAAAAAATTAGATGTTGAAGAATTTATCATTTTCAATAGTGAGAGTTCATTTTTGCAATACCTCAATCACCTTATTTCTTCATTTTTAAAATTTTCATGAGCAGGAAAGTTACAAGCTTATATTTATTCTGATTTGTTGGTTAGTATAGGGCAAATCTCCAAACCTGGTTTTGAACTAGTTAATCTCGATACACTGACCTGAAGTTTACACCCAATGCATGAATGACTGAATGTCGCCATTTCAAATCCAGTATGGTGGACACCACAGAATTGTGATTTACGTGATCTATTGAAAGCACTTCTTCCTCACTAGAATATCATCAGATAATAAAGGCTAGTAGTGTTGTAGGCTTAACTATCTCCTGATGATGCTAACCTATGTCAGAGCTAATTTACGAATTTTCTGGTCGTTGTGTGACAGTTTTTATGCCTGACATTTCGACTACTACTGTGATAGACATTATCATGTCTATTCCTGCTATTTTTTAATTACCTTCAACGGCTCATGAAGTCTCCCAAATTATTATATGCTGACGATCTGAAGGATTTTATTGTCTATCAATTCGAAGAATTTTTTTTAACATTGCAGAAATATATTACAGAAGGTTTCAATCGATGTTGTGCGAATCACCCTCATCTCAAAATCACTGATTGTTCCACAATATTTTTCTTCAAGGAATTTCTCTAGAACGGAATAAATGAATCACAATTATTCCGTAGGGATGTATAGTTTCTTGGTAAGACAAGTCAAAGAATTTCATTGAGTAGAAACAATGATTTCCCTTCACTATACGCAAGCTCGAATATGAAGAACTCATTTGATATCTTTCCTAACATGTGAAATTACCAATGTCAAATGCATTCAGAAAATATTTCAGAAATATTTTGTCTTATACAGAAGTTTGTTTACTCTGTACATCTTTGTAAAGAGTACACACAAAGGACAATGTCGAATCCCGACTTTACCATGCATACTCTAATCTCAAGGTCGAATTCCATGTTCGAAGTCGAATTTCACGTTAAAGGTCAAGTTTCATTCACACAGCTGAAAGACTTCCTTCAAGATCACATATCAGAAATCCTTCAAGGTCACAACTCAAGGTCACTCATCTAAGACAGACTCAAATCTCAAATCCGCCATATACGAGTTCATATGACCTTGCAATAGCTCAAGGTCGTGTGACGTCACTCAAGGACAATGCTATCAATGATGTCATATTGGTAGGGGGATGCCCAGAAACGGCTGTTTTCTCCTACTTAAATATGTTCATCAGTCTCTAAGGTGCTCACAATTACCTCTCCTAAATTCATCAAATTTTGGCTACAACTTACTTTATATATGAAATAAGAAATAGAGAAAATTGAAATTTATCTCTTTTTCACATATTTACAGGTACGCACATTATCCGGTGAAATGGACGTCTGGTACAACTTGGAAAAAAGAACAGATAAGTCGGCGGTATCGGGAGCCATCCGTCTCCACATATCGGTAGAAATAAAGGGAGAGGAAAAGGTGGCGCCCTACCACGTCCAGTATACCTGTCTCCACGAAAACCTATTCCATTATTTATGCGAACAAAATAATGGGGTGGTGACTCTGCCGGAGAATAAGGGTGACGACGCTTGGAAGGTGTATTTTCACGACGCCGCCGAAGAAATCGTCGACGAATTCGCCATGCGATACGGAATAGAATCCATATATCAAGCTATGACGTGAGTAGTGTCCAATATTACAATTCATGACTGAAAGGAAATTTACTTCAAAAAAAAGAAGCAGAATAAATAATAGATTTCCTGTGTTTGAAAATATTTCGTTTTGATACAATTTTTAACGCGTTGCTTTTACTTCGAAGTCGTTCCTCAAAAATTAATATTTCAAAAGGGAATAAGTACAATAGCAGGGGAGCCCACGATGCAAAATGGGGATTTACTCGAGCGTCATAGAGACCTATTAGGTTGCAAAGCTTAGATAATAAGAATAAAAGAATGTTATACAGTGTGACCCATTTAAAATGGAACCACCCCTGTAGAATGTGCATTTTTCAATCAATCTCAATTTTTTTTTTATTGAAATATTAAGCATGAAAAACTGTATCTTGACACTAACTTTCACAATTTTAGTTTCATTTCCAAGGCACTCTATGGTTTTTTTTGTTTGTCAAAAACGGCAAAAGTTTATTAGGCAATTTTTGTTTTCAAATGTCACTACACCACTGGATTCGTAGTCGTTATAAATCAAAAATGTCAAATTTTCATTAAAAAATATTTGTTAACAACGAAGTTACAATAACTTCAATTTTGGAAACAAAGTATTTGTTCGTAATTTTTATTCAGATTATAGACATATTTGAGATCTGACAACACTGTCATCACCAAGTAGAACACCAGTGAATTTGTACAGTGAAAATCCGAAGTCAACAGCTCAATGCGTTCTACAGTTATAACTCCTGAAAATATGGTAATGTGAGAGATTTGTGGTGCAAGCGTTTTGTAATAAAAATCTGACTACGCCACTGGATTTGTGGATAATATTTCCTTAAAATCATTCATTTGAGTGTAGGTTACGAGAAGTGAAAATTAAAATAAAAATTGAATAATTGAATAACAGAAAATTAAAAGTTCATTTTCAAGTTACGCAGTAGTAGACCAAGTTCAGAATCTCATGTCATGGGATCTCCCAATTGCGCTTTTACCAAATCTTGATAGAATCTTGAAGTATTAATGGTCATACTTGTAAGCTTTTTGGAAGTTTCCCAATAATAAATAATGGTACTTTTGTAACAGCGCACCTGGAAAATCACATTTTATGAGATTCTGAACTTACTCTACCTTCTTCTATAGCTGATGAAAACAAAATGTATACAAACAAGTTTCAAAGTATTTATTCAACAATTAATTGCCATTAAGAAAAAACTGATACTAAAATAAACATTGATTTAAAAGTAAACATTCAAATTTTTGTGGCTTCTACCAAACCTCCATTGAGTTCAATACATTTATCGTATCTCTTCCGAATATTGTTTACACTATTTCTTATTTGTTGAACTGTAATTTCGGCACAAGCTTGTCGTATCCTTTGCATGAGTTCAGCTCGATTCATTGGTCTTGTTCTGTATACTTTTTGTGTCAGAATACCCCACAGAAAAAAGTCTAATATTGTAAGATCAGGCGATCTAGGTGGCCATTCAATTAAGTCACTACCTCGTCCTATCCAATGATTTGGAAACTGGTTATTTAGCCACTCTTTAACAATCCTCGAATTGTGCACGGAACAGCCGTCGAGCTGAAAATATAAATTTACTTGTTCCGCAAGAGGCATTTCATCTATTTCGTCCGATAATTGGTTATTTAGAAATTCCAAAAAATGTTGCCCGTTTATGTTTCCATCAAAAAAATATGGACCTATTATTCTATTTTGTACTATACCACACCAAACGTTAACTTTTTCGGAATATTGACTTTTACAATTTACGATCCAGTGCGGATTTTCCGTAGCCCAATACCAAGCATTTTGCGATGAAACTACCCCATTGGTGCTGAAAGAAGCTTCATCACTAAACATTATGCAGTTTAAAAAATTTCTTGTATTCAGGTACTCGCCTTGTGCCCACAAACAAAATTCCATACGTTTCACTTCATCACCTGCCTTTAAAGAGTGAAGAAATTTAGGTTTAAATGCTCTCATTTTGTTTTGTTTAAGACATCGTCGAATAGTCTCTCTCGGTAAGTTTAAATCCAAACTGCCGACTCGTAAACTTCTGTTTGGGTGGTTTCTAAAATAATCTAAAACAGCACCTTCGTTTAAATTTCTTCTTCGGTGATTATTTTTTAAAATATATTTGCTGACTGCACCGGTTTCTTTAAATGTTTTGTTAATTTTACTGACGGTGCTTCTGTCAATGGGAAGTCGATTTGGATGTCTGTGATTAAATATCCTAGCTGCTTCTCTTTCACTATGATAATTGTCCCCAGAAATTCTCACAATTTCAATTCTTTCTTCTAATGATATTTGCAAAGCCATTATTAAATGCACGTAACTAACAACTATTATTTTATTTATGATTAACTGTCAAAATCACAGCCTACTGTTGATTTATTATAAAACCTTTGCATAATGAGTTCAGCTTCCTCAAATTATTGATATCTCCTCTAAAAGATTGTTTTAGCTGAGTTATGAAGAATTTACAGGGAACAATTTTTGTCCTGCTCTCTGTTTTATTATTGAATAAATGATTTCCATGCTTTAAATCAATTTGATTTTAGCGGCTATGCGGAAGAATGTACTAAGTACTGCATAACTTGAAAATGAATTTTTAATTTTCTGTTATTCTAGAATACACTTCTCGTAACCTACACTCAAATGAATGATTTTAAGGGAATATTATCCACAAATCCAGTGGCGTAGTCAGATTTTTATTACAAAACGCTTGCACCATAAATCTCTCACATTACCATATTTTCAGGAGTTATAACTGTAGAACGCATTGAGCTGTTGACTTCGGATTTTCACTGTACAAATTCACTGGTGTTCTACTTGGTGTTGACAGTGTTGTCAGATCTCAAATATGTCTATAATCTGAATAAAAATTACAAACAAATACTTTGTTTCCAAAATTGAAGTTGTTGTAACTTCGTTGTTAACAAATATTTTTTAATGAAAATTTGATAGTTTTGATTTATAACGACTACGAATCCAGTGGTGTAGTCAAATTTGAAAACAAAAATTGCCTAATAAACTTTTGCCGTTTTTGACAAACAAAAAAAACCATAGAGTGCCTTGGAAATGAAACTAAAATTGTGAAAGTTAGTGTCAAGATACAGTTTTTCATGCTCAATATTTCAATAAAAAAAATTGAGATTGATTGAAAAATGCACATTCTACAGGGGTGGTTCCATTTTAAATGGGTCACACTGTATAATATATACCTTTTCATCGGTGGGGGAAGCTGCTATAGATTATTAAATATGTAAAAAAAAACTGTTGCATGGACATACTCGAGCGCGTCAGATATTGATACAATCAATGTCCTACGTATTTGTAATAATGTTGGTATGTTAATCTGATCGTTTGCATGAGGTGGGTGGTTGAACGTAAGGGTTAAAAATGAAAAAAAAAAAAAGGTAATCTAGCGCGTCAGATTAAGATATATATGGTTCATCTTTCTGTTTTAGACGTGCTGTCTCATAATCTGACGATTATCTAGAGGGATTCGCCTAATTTGACAAAAAAAAAATTATCATTGAACTTAATTAATTGGAAAGCTCAGGAAATAGCATGCAAATGAATTAGTGTATGTTTTCAAGTAGAATACTTGAAATACTATAAAAAAAATAATAAAAAAATGCTCAAAAAATGTAATTTTTTATAATCGAATAATTAATTGATGAAGAAAAAAGAAATGAAATGTTCTATGTTCTTCACCACTTTTATTTGTAACTAACGTTACTGCAGTTACTTATACAATATATAAGTTTGAAAATGTCCTTATAGGAAGAAACTGCAGTAACGTTAGTTACAAATAAAAGTGGTAAAAGAACATAGAAAGTTTCATTCCTCTTTTCTTCATTATGATTTTCTACCACGTAGAAACGGCTACATCCATCCATTAATTCATTAATTAATCATCATCTTCATCACGAACTAGTCTGTGATCAGCTGTGATGGCGTCATGGCAACAGAATTCAGAGTGGGGACGGAGTGAGCGAGTAGTATATAGAGAAAAAGTGAAAAAGGAATAGAAACGCGGAGAGGTAAATATAGGCATCACGCAGCTGCACGCATTAAACTTTCTCGACGAATTGAATTATTTTCTTAAAAAAAAAATTAGCTACGCTCGAGAATGTCAAGATGACGTTTTTTTACAACTTTGCTGCCCTTCCTTTTCTTTACGTCACTCTCAAATTGTCAGATTACTGGAATATACACTTTTTAGCATGTAACTCACTCTACCTTAATCTGACGCGCTAGAGAATTTCTGATGATCAATTTTTTTCTACTAATTTGATCCTTTATGTTTCACGGGCGGCCTTATATATGGGGCTCATATTTGGTGGAGGTACTTAACCGGGTATAAGGTATCCCCCAGTATATTAATCTGCCGCGCTTCAGTAAATCCTGAAATCCCCGCTTGGGCTCCCTTATTACAAATAGAGTAAATCTACTGTGAATATTCCGATGTTTGATAAGCTATTTGTGACTGCATCATTGACTTCTGATGAACAAATTGTTACATATCAACCAGTATTATGAATTTTTGCCAGTAATTTTGAATATATTCATAAACATAATTTTTTTATGATCTGCGCGACTCTTATATTTTCCGTTTTGAATATATTCATAAACATAATTTTTTTATGATCTGCGCGACTCTTATAATTTCCGTTTTCCTGTTCAATAATTTCAACATGATTAGTTGATGTAATGCTTACTGAAGAGTACCGAAACATCTTAGATTTCAAATTTAATATAAGAGTGAATGTAAAATAGCTTGATCAAGAAGTTACCTGTAGTGCTACTTCAGGTAAAAACTGAAAGTTCAGTTAGATTGGGTTAGCATTCATTGAGTTTTGTTATGACATACACGAAATTTTCAGGGTACATCCATTAGATACAGTAAAGGTAATTTAAAGATACAGACATGTGTAGCTTAGGGAACATTTTTAGACATATTCTACTACTGGGTCTCGAACCTGGACTGTGGACCAGGGAAAACCAATAAGAAAATGAACTATTTGACGATGAGGAAAGGCCTGGAGCTAGCGTTTCAATAGGAAAAACAAACGAGGTTTACTCTTGAAGCAAGAATAAATTGACATGCATGAAGTTTAAAAATATTGGAAAATTAACCAACTAGCGATAAGGAGAGGCCTAGAGCTAGCTTTTCAACTGGAAATATAAAAAACAAACTAGGTTTACTCCTAAAGCAACAATTAAATTGACATGAACTCATACATATAGTTGAGAAATATTGGAAAACGAACCAACTGACGATAAGGAGAGGCCTAGAGCTACTCAATTCTATATACATGGAGATATATGAATGCAGTTAACTGATGTATAAAAAAAATGGAAAATTGGGACAAAGGACACCGAAGAACATTTCGGAAAAAAATTTTGAGACCGTAAGTCATATCAGATGAACCACCTTTCCAACTAATTACCACAGATGCCGATCCATTCGAATGTATCATTGAGTTATTGAATAGAAATGTGTGAATTATTGGGAGAAGCGTTATATCATTATCATCACCATTCGTATCAGTTGTTCTGCAGAGAATCTGAGTATCATTGTCCCATTGGAAATGGCCGTTTGAAAACATGGACCAATAAGGTTTCCATTGTATAGTCCACAGAAAATGTTTACACTTCATATATCTTGAGAATGCGTTTCCTCTATCCAACGGGGATTAGGTACTATTGGACCAGTAATGGGTAACAATAATTATAAAACTTGGTTTCATCGTTTCAACAGATTGGGAATCCTGAATTATCGGGATATAAATTCAATAATTTTTTGCATCCATTTCAAATCTGTTAGTCGCAAACCGTGCACCAAATGAACTTTGAAAAAGTGATATAACTATTTTTGAAAATTCTCAAACGGTGCTGACACCAAGTTCTGCTGCTAAAACATGGATTGAAATGAATAGATTTCAACAGACTCCAGCATAGTCCAGAACAATAATTTCATTTTCGTTACTCGTAGCTGGTACTCAGTATTGTACATATTTCTGGGCTAGGCAGTATCAGTATTTTAAACAGTACCTAATATGACAGGAAGAATCGAACAGCGCAGCGTGTAAATATTTGGAGGAACAATTTTCAAAAAATGGAGTGGCTTTTTGTGAACTACGATAGTAAACATTGTGTCTGAACATCATTGCCTGAGGAAGTCATTTCAATTTTAAATTATGTGGCTCGACATCAAGACGAAATTTGGAATATTGATCCATGTCTAATACCTAGATAGAGTTGATGGTGAAGACAACTCAAGGCCTTAGTAGACATGGTTTCTAATAGGGATGGATCTACTTTGGAAAGATAGATACAACCAGCATACGTTAGGTGTCCCTATATGACTAGATAGGGACGGGAAGCATAGACATGAAGTGGACATACCTCGATGATCCCAATCAACACAAAACCGATGGTTAAAAAAATATTTGCGTGAAAAAAAAATGGGTTGATAGTTGCATGTAATGTGAAAAAGGATTTCCCACACAGATGGAAGCATCTGTTTGAAAATCTGTTTAAAATCTGTGTTAATCAGCTGTCGCTCCCATACGAACGACAACTCTCAGAAGTTGAGAAACTTGTGCGAGCTAAGGACTAACAAGGTCTTACCTTTTAACGTGTGATTCCTAACACGGTTGCAAAATCATTCCAGCTTCGACCGGATGAATTTTCTCGAGAAAAATATCTGGTCGGGGCGGGAATCGAACCCACGGCCTTCCGATCGTGAGTCATGCGCACTACCACCGCGGCCAATTCCACAACAAAAAACTGTATGCTTGAAAAAATATGATTTTCTTCAACAATTGGGAATAGGCGCTGAACTTGCTGAGCGAATCATTTTGTCAAAATGTACAAATGAAATATACGACGCATTTGGAATAACATTCACTTGAATACAATGATGAGAT
Organism: Leptinotarsa decemlineata; assembly: GCF_025532065.1. Classification (NCBI taxonomy): domain Eukaryota; kingdom Metazoa; phylum Arthropoda; class Insecta; order Coleoptera; family Chrysomelidae; genus Leptinotarsa; species Leptinotarsa decemlineata. The sequence continues at coordinate 5,486,961 of NW_027412578.1, forward strand.
CTTCGTTTGTTCACAGGATGACATATTGAAAACGTACCATCCCCTATATTTCAGCCCATATAGAAAAACTTGAATTATATTTGAGAGTTATATTCAAGAGGGACACTTCGTAAACTGGTTTTCAACTGAGTTACATCAATCCCCTGATAGGGGCGAACACAACCCCTAAAATCTTCGTAGTACCACCTTTCTTTGTAGTACTTTTGGAGAAAGCAAGTGGAATCATGGTGATATTTTGGCCAAAATGTTAGTAAAAGGTAATTTGACTTATGGAATGTTGAAATGTTGTCCATCATCTTCTAAACGGTGATAAAGTCTGCGCACAGAATCCTTTCTAATATTTCGAAAATCGTCTTCCTGAAGTTCTCTACACGCAGCTGTTATTCTCCTCTTCAAATACTCCGAATCTCGAGGCCGTGTTTGATGAACAATTGATTTTAGATACCTCCATAGGAAAAAATCTAGAGGTGATGCATCGGGTGATTGTGGTGGCCTATAAGTCGACCATTTTATTGCTCCTCTTCGACCAATTCAGATTTTCTTTATGTGCCGAAACATAGGCGATGGTAAGCTCTCAAATTGAAGCACTGTACATCACATCGACCCCATGAATGAAGTGTTTCAATTACAACCAAATGAGCTACTGAGTCAAACTAATAGAATATCTCTGGTTTTAATTTGTCACCTCCATTATTAACAGGTATAGAAACAATACCTGTGCTACTAATACATTATTAATAAATAGATCAAAAAGTTATAAATACAAATGAAGAGCATGGTGTCAGTTCTGAAAATATTCATTAGATATTGAATTTTCCAGGCATTTTCACTGCCTTTCTACAAAGTACCTATGCCCTGGAGTTCCTGCCGTTATGAGTACACTACTGGCGAATATAAATGCTTACTATGCTCATACAACGGCCCTGTCAGCGGTCTCAGCTAGTGACAGATTTGCTGCATCCAATTTTGGCGTAAGTTATTTTACCTCATTTTCAATACGATAGTGTTCTATGTACGTCACGTTAATAATTTCCCAAGCCACCTAAATAATTTTATAGTTATTGTGATCTTGTCAGCCGTCTAATAAAATTGTAATGTCACGTAACGTAACCCACTATAATAATTCAAATACCTGAATTATCAAACCATGACCGATGAATACCTATCTACCTAAAGACAACATTAAACAAAAATACAACCTTGGCTCCTCGGTTTGTCAGGCCGTTTGAATTCATTTTCTCGCGCGATAGTTTCAATTTTTGCGATAACTTCTATAATACTGATTTCACTCGTATGGCGAGAGGAATAATGCGCATGAAATGCTTAAGATAACTAGTTTATTCATTTCTCAATGGTTAACATCTTATTCATCATCAGTTTTACAATTGCCACATTATATGAGACCGTTATTTCAAACATTGAAATGGGTATAGTGAGCTATCCTCAAAAGATAGACATATGACATCGCGGACTTGTTTGAAGACCTATGAAAAATAATATAATGTAGTCATTTGTTTTTTCATATCTCGATGAGCCATCGCTATGATTTCTCACGTCATATTTCAAACACTTCACACAAATCATTCTTGAATTATACACATAAATCTTCCTCTTCCTCTTCCGTCATTGGTAAAAACTGTATGAAAATCCGTTCCGTAGTTATGAGTTCAGACAGTCAGACAGACAGACACGGTTTGTGGCTTTATACATATATATTAATTGGAAACAGAGTAGAAGTGACTTCTGTTTCTTTCCTTCTAAATTCTTTACATTATTGATTCCTCACATTTTTATTCCCGACAAATTCTTTGTATTGTTGTAATAATAGAAAAAGTATTGAACGAAATTAATCGATTCCAACGGACATATTTTTAGTTAATTTGACGTACAAACTTGTACTTTATGCATTCCTATGTTTCAAGAACAATACACGAGCACTACAGAAAAATGCTGAAGGTTCTCTAAGAGCGGTGTCTGTGCGTTCACGTTGGATTTGAATCGCCAGAGATTAGATTAATTTGAGAAAAAGTTCTGAGAAAGTTTATTCCACATGAACGCTGTTCTCCAAATAAACGAGTTTTCAAACAGGAAAGTTCGAGATGTACTGAGTTGAATCTTGAAACAATAGCAGCCACAGTACTACTCTTGTTGAAATCAAATGTGCCAAGTTACGTAAACACCTCTCGTGAAAGTATCTATGAAGAAGAGATAAATCTCCAAACATTTCTTCGATGTTCTAGACTATCAAGGTTACAAGTGATGTTAGTGTCTCCAATCAGTGGAATGGCTTTTTTTCTGGATGGAATCCAGCAGCTTCAGGGTATGCTTAGGGACGGACGTCTATACATGTGAAATATACTCCAAGGAGGGTCTGAGCTGAGCTTCATAAAGAATCAAAAGTTGCTGGGGTTTGTACAGTTTTTCGGTTCGGAACAATGTTTCAAGCTTTTGAGAAGCAGCCTTTGCAGTTCAAGCAACATGATTTTGCCAGAACATATTAGTGTCCATTTTAACCCCAAACAAACTTATTGAAGCCAGAAAGCGGCATTGTCTGCCCTAACATTATTATATCCGGTTTTTGTGGCCATTCAATTGAGTCTGGTTACTTTCATCCCAATTCGAGGGATGGCGACAATATGGCTCCCTGGGGAATACCAGCGTTGATGATATTCCATGGTTGAATATATCATAAATTCTCATTCTAGATTATTATTCAACTCAGGCATGTACTAGAATTGTTCATTGTCATTGTCATTGAAACAATGGATGTAAATTTCAGAAAGAAAAATTCGTCAGACTCCTGGACCAGTTGCACAACTCCCTGCGAATAGACCTCTCCATGTACAGAAACAACTTCCCCGCGTCCAGTCCAGACAAACTGAAAGATCTCAAGTCAACTGTGGATCTTCTTACCAGCATCACCTTCTTCCGTATGAAAGTTCAAGAATTGGCGTGTCCTCCACGGGCTAGTACCGTAGTCAAGGATTGCGTCAAGGCCTGTTTGCGATCGACATATCAATTTCTGTTCGAGAACACATACGAACTCTACAACAGGGAGTTCCAGAGTGACCCCAATGAGCCCAAGAGGGATACGGAGGACCACGGTCCGCGCCTGGATAGTGTGGACTTCTGGCATAAATTGATAGCACTCATAGTGTCCGTCATAGAAGAAGATAAAAACAGCTATGGACCTGTTCTGAACCAGTTCCCCCAGGAGCTCAATATAGGACAGGCAAGTAACAGTATATTTTTTTGATAAATCTCAAATACTTGAGATTGTTTGGAATTTATTAAACGTTCAAGCCACTAATAATGATAAAATTAACTATTGTTACCTTATCAGACAGGGCCCTTTATGTGATTGTGCAGTTCCGGGCTATTCATTTCATTTCACTATGATGATGGGTGGAGATTTACATAATATTCGTGTATTACTGAATACTTCAAAGTCAAAAAATATTCTTTTGATGATTATATAATCATATGAGATATAATTGTATTCATTGTCTCAGATCCCTTGAGTCATGTAGTTCATAAGAAACCCTTTCAAAATTATATACTTGACGTAAATAATTGAAAAAAATAAAAATCCAGGCTACCAGGCCGTGGTTGAAAGGAACCAAACATTTCGTCTGCTGCTGCATCATCAGTGGTATGTGCGTTTACTGCAAAGTCTCAGTAACGAACGTTACATTCGGTTTCATTCGACCACGGCAACTTTATTATATTCTCTTTAATCGTGACTCCGGTTATGAAAGTCAATGGTCTTATATTGAAGTTGATAATTTGTAACGTTTCACTGTGCTCAACATGGACCTAGATTGATCGTGGATCAATACGTATCATATCACGTATTGCCTTTGAAAAATAATAGATTATCCTATACCACCCTGCATATTGTGAAAAACTGAAAATTTCGAGTTTTTTTTTCCAGTTGTCAGCTGCTACAATGTGGAGCCTATTCGCAGTGGACATGAAGTATGCATTAGAAGAACACGAACAGCACAGGCTGTGTAAATCGTCAGCGTATATGAACTTGCACTTCAAAGTTAAATGGCTGTACTCCAATTACGTCAAAGACGTACCTCCTCATAAGGGAGCAGTTCCAGAATATCCAGCGTGGTTCGAACCCTTCGTAATGCAATGGTTGAACGAAAACGATGACGTCTCCTTAGAGTATTTACATGGTGCCTTCAATAGAGATAAAAAGGATGGTGTAAGTGTTATAACGCGATGAAACAGTTATACTGCAAATCAATATTTGACTCAGGATCAAAAAAAAGTTTCGTTCCACAGATAATCAACTTCATTTGATATAAGTGATTCCATAACAGCGGATGAAATATAATACATATGAAACGAATGGAATGAGAAAATTCTAGCTTGAAGGTTCGATACATTTTCCCGATACGTAGCCTTCAAGTTGAATACTTCGAAGCTCTAGATCCCTTCGTTGTGATGTCCGCTATCAAATATTGAAACTTGACGACTTTTCCTTTTATCTTGTACAAAGTGGTGCTATATCTCGAAATGTTGAGTCTTCTGTAGTTAACAATCGTTTCATTTCAGCTTGTTTTGAGATAGGTAGCTTGTGATGCTACCTATCTCAAACCTTTGGTGTAGTAATGACTATTACTGGGTTTTTTTCCCAACACCAAACCGTTATTTTTAACACTTCGACACGTGTTTCGATCAACAAATGATTATAGGTAGCTTCTTTAGCAGCTTCAGTGAGTCTCATATACTCCGTTTCAGAGCTAAACATCGCTGCAGTTTACTGCTTTCTTGATAACTACTCCACCGTATTCAATCGTCTGTTCTTCATATCTATACGATCAGATTAACTAGTCAAATAATTCTGCTACTTCATCATTATTCTTGAGAAAACCAAGCACTTATTTAGAGTACCTTCCTAGTACCTAGGTTCTTTTGCAGATACCTGTATTGGATTGAAGTTCTAGGTACTAGGTACCTATGTACTATCTAGTTTTATTGAAAGTACCAAGGTAGAAAACCCGTATTGAAATCATTTCAATTATTTTTTATTAACTTCTGGACGAATCATTTTTTTAGCATCTATATAAATTTGGGCTGGTTTACAATCAGTCAAATTAAATTTCTCAAGAACATTTCTGGCAGAGCTTTCTTCACTCATACTTATTCCGTTTCCTCTTTTTCTTAGCTTTTTCGAAATCTTTGTATTTGCAATCGTTGTAATATAGTCGTCAATGAAAGCTACCATGACTACACTTTTGCCAATAATTTTGTAGTACATGTATGGTTCCAAAAAAGATTTTCTGTATGCAATCACTTTAAAAAGTCTAGCTCACCTAAATTCATAAAGAGCTATATTTAGCATACAATTTCCTGGCCTTGTACCTCATAATTGAATATTCCTTGGACTACGAAGTAGCCATTTTCATTAAAATCATCATTTGAGAAATTTATTACAGTAATTCAGTCATTTCGACAGTAATTTGGCAACCAAGCTCGCCTTTATATTTGAAGACTGCCGTTAGCTTTTTGTTTTAATCTGAAAATTCACTTACTTCTCACTATCATCTGATCAGACGAAAGTCCAAATATAATTTCCCCTCAGTGGAAGCATACTGATCCTATCCGTCGGATAATATCCAACGACCTTCGTGGTATTAGCCAGGAGAGTAGTTTGATAGGTGTCAGTTCATACACCCACTTTGTAGGTAGGGGAAGACTGGCCTGATCAAATCGTTCCTTTGAATAATTTCTTTATACGAGGTTTGGGCCATTTGGATATGCGATTGGTTAGTACCTCGTCTACAAGCAGAGGGGGCGATGGCAAATGTGTTGCTTGTCGTTCGCTTCAGATTTGTTCGATGTGTGATACTCTGAAAGAATTCGATTTTTAATTGTAGGAAATTATCGACTTCGTGTTGTAATGACGAGAGGTCAAATAGCCCGAAACCGGTCTGCAAGTGAGCCTGCTCCAATGATTGAAAATCGATTTCGGCAGTTGTATCGCCAAAAGCATATGCAGGAATTTCTTCTGTGAAGAATCCTGCACTGACACCTGTCGGATATTTCCAACGCCTTTCGTGTTATCAGCCAGAAGAGTAACTGTTTTCTGATAGGTGTTAGTCCATGAACCTACTGCGTAAGTAAGGGAAGACTGGGCTGAACGAATTGTTCTTTTAGATAATCTGATTACATAACCTGGAAGGTTTGAAACTATTCTAGAGTAAATTTAAAATTTTGGATCAGACTCAGCAAAATTTTTGTTTCCTCTGATGGAAAGATCGATCATGTACCTCTTCTGTTACAGTTTCAGAAGAGCAGCGAACACGCTCTGTTCTCGAATTCTGTCGTTGACGTTTTCACGCAGCTGACGCAATGTTTCGATGTAGTTTCTAAACTAGAATGCCCTGATCCTGAAATATGGAAACGTTACATGAAAAGGTTCGCAAAAACCATTGTCAAAGTCCTCATAGCTTATGCAGACATAGTCAAAAAAGAATTCCCCGAACATCTCAAGGAAGAAAGGATAGTAAGTTTTGCCACCCTGCTTGTTTCAATTCATCACCCAATCATTACTTTCACAGGCATGTATTTTGATGAATAACATTCAGCAACTGAGGGTTCAGCTAGAGAAAATGTTCGAGTCTATGGGAGGCGATAAGCTGGAAGAAGATGCTGCGAATATTCTAAAAGAACTTCAACAGACACTGAATGGAAGCCTTGACGAACTGGCCCAACATTTCGCCTGCAGTTTAGAAAATCGGATAACAGTCAGCGTGAAAGAACTCGCGGATCTTCTGCTAGCAATCAAGGGAGGTGGCCAGCCTGGTCAACTCAATCAACCTGCTCAGAGGAATGCCGTAGCAGTAGAAGCGGATGAAGTTCTCAGGCCGTTAATGGATTTATTGGATGGTTCTTTATCATTATACGCGCAATCATGCGAGAAAACTGTATTGAAGAGACTGCTGAAGGAACTGTGGAAGATAGTGATGAGGATACTCGAAAAAACCGTTGTTCTTCCTCCTATGACTGATAAGACGGTAAGCAAACAATGACATTAATTTTTTTAAATGATAATATGATGATTATTGAAACGCACAGAAGTTTCAAAATTCGTTGAGAGTTCCAATTTTCATTTTTTGAATCCATAAAAAGCAATCTCCCAAATTTCTCTTCTTACTGTTTTGATAATGAAAATAATCAAATTCCTAGCATGCGGATTGCGTATAACATTATTGTTCTCGCAATAATCAGTAATGCCAAATCTTTAAAATGAGGAAATTAAATTTCAAATTTACGAAAAAATTATGAAAGTATGAAAAACTCTCAAGAGAAATAAAAACAAATATTAATGAAAACATTTCTTGAAGAGTTTTAGTGATAATTGTAGTGTGAAAAATATCCAGAAATACGATTCGAATGGCCAAACAATAATCGTTGGGAAATTCATAGAACGTTAATTGAAATAAGCTCATATCATTGATTTGAAACTTAACGAATTCAAGTAAACAAAAAATGTATCATTGCCCTGATTCTGTATACTGAATTTACCCTCTGTTGGTGGAGTGAAAAACGTCAAGAAATATCAGCCTAAATTTCGATTGAAACTTTATTGAATTTCAGTTCATTGATTCGTAACAATCAAATCAAATAACAAATATCACATTTTTTGCAAGTTACCGGTTCTCTCCTGTCTTCGCTCTTTTTCTCCTTACGAAAAAGTGAATTGAAAATCTGAAACCTGGCCACTAAAAACCACGCAGTATATGTTATATTTATTGTCTATTATATAAAACACTCTCATGTTTTTATTTTAATGTATTGAATATATATCCATAGTGATATTCAAAGGAAAGCCGTTATCGTATGCCACTTCGCCCGAGAAATAATGATCGATCACTAACTACTGTTAGAATGTATACAGTGCATTTTTTTAATGTCCCACCCCTTTTTTTCGAACGGGTCAACTCACCAACCCCCACGTATTCCGGGAAGTACATACCCAATATCCAGAAAAAATTAACGTTTGGGCAGAAATATAGGGAAACCATATTGTTGGACCTCTATTTATTGATCAAAATTAAACAGGGGAACTGTATTTGAATATGCTGGAGACTACTGTTGCCCTCTCATCACTGAAATCGTCGCAGCGAATCCTAATGAATGCTATATTCTATATTGTATTCATCACCACCACATCACTTTGAACGAGGGAAAAACTATTTGGATACTACTTTTCCCGGTCGTTGGATTGGTCGTCGAGGTCCTACAGAATGGACAGCCCGATCGCCAGATCTGATACCTTTGGACTTTTTTCTATGGGGCTATTTGAAGCAAAAGGTCTTCAAAACTGAATCCGCTTCAATATTGGATATACGGCAGAGAATAATAAATATTTGTAGAGATACTGAGTTCGAAGATGTTCGACGTGAAATATCAGATACGCTGTTCATATGTCAAGAAGTTCAAGGCAACCATTTCGAGCATCTTCTGAACTGACCTCAAGCTTATTACCTCATATTATGTAGTTGAATGTCAATGTATTCAGGCAAATATTGAAAATTCCGCCATGGTTGTAAAGCATTCGTCAGGAGCTTCAAGACTCCCCGTTTCCATTTATTTTTGTCCCAGATGGCGCCCAGTCGCCATCTTGAAAGTTTCATCTGTCAATTTCACTCAAAAATAAAGTATTCATGTGTTAATTTCATTATCCTTAATTTCAATTTTTTGAGTTCACCCGTGCAAAAAAAAAAGGGGGGGACAGTAAAGAAATGCACATTGTTTTGTTAGGGTTGTTATTGAATTCTTTTGGATTTTCCCTAAACAGATGATTAAGAGGCATTGAAAATGCCAATATGATTGGTTGAAACATTAATACTTATTCACTATAAACACAGGTTCTACAAAGTCTTTATTAAGTACACAGTGTTCTTAAAACTACCTTCTAGTAAATTCCTGCAAAAACAATTATTGATACACTTTATTGAATGATTTTCATTGCAGAGGGTTTTACAAAAACAGTGTTTCGCTTGAGAAAGCTATTGTATAGCGAAACACGTGTAGTGGTTTTTGTAAAACCCTTTATAGTGAAAATTATACAATAAAGTGTATTAATTAGTTTTAATATGGATTTTCATCAAGTATCGGCCAGTTCTATTAAAAAATTCCTGCAACTTTATTCAGCCCAAGCTCAAGTTGAATCAGTAGTTAATCAGTGATAGGGAGTTGAAAAATGTCCGGACTATCAATAATTCCCCTGATTCAGTACCTGATCGGCAGCAATAAAAATATTCAACTTCAGAAATCAGTTTCACAATCCACTGTTCGTTTCAGATGATGTTCAAAAGTTTAACGGACAACGCCAAAAACCTGGCAGCGAATACTAAAATAGAAGATATGTCCAAACTATTCAAGAACCACATGACCGGCAAACAGGACGTGAAAAACGCTTTGAGCGGGGTCATGGATATTTCCAAGGAGGTGGAAAAGAACCTTTCTCCTAAGCAGTGCGCCGTACTGGACGTAGCGTTGGACACCATCAAGCAGTATTTCCATGCCGGGGGAAATGGACTAAAGAAAGCCTTCCTTGACAAGAGTCCCGAGCTCCAGAGTTTGCGTTACGCCTTATCACTCTACACACAAACTACGGACACGCTCATCAAAACTTTTGTCACTACGCAAATAAATGAAGGTGAGTGATTTTTTTCCATCGTAGAATTTGTTGTTGTCGACATCAATATCACAGGTCCCACACAAATTTCAAGAAGAGTTTCTAAAGAGGTCAGGCTTCAAAGGCACAATACGTACATCTAGAATCAATATTCAACATTACCGCTTCTCTTTTATTCCGGTAGGACTTCAGTGCATGTGTTCTGAAGAAAGTCGTGATCAGATTTTTTACCTAAGATAATGACACCACATTTTTTTTTTCACTAGACAAATTTAGCAGTCAAGTCATTCATCTGGTCGCTCAGACACTGAGCCTATCAAGTGTCTGAACTACTCAATAATCTACCATTCCAGTTGTTTGATGATCTACCACTCCAGTAGTATGATAATGATTGGATGTTCACAATAAGTGAAGAATGAGACTTCTGTAAATTTTGGTCCACACGAAATGACTAGAGTTTAAGTAGAAAAACCTTCTTTCACCGACCACAAGTAACATGCTCTGTTTGAATTGTAGTACGACCAAATATTATGAGTAGGGGATTTGAGCCGGTTCTAAGCCTCCCCCCACCACTATGACGTATTAATTGCTTTTTTATTGGTTGTTGTTTGGTGAAGTTAATGTGATGTGACCTTGAAGGGTGTGGTGTATGGATCGTTCAGAAATTTTTTCCCGGTTCTAATCCTCCCCCCACCAATATGACGTGTTATTTGCTTTTTTTTGTTGTGCAGTGAAGTCAAGGCGTTGTGACCTTGAAGTGTCTGGTGCATGGATCGTTCAGATTTTTTTTTTCATATGAGATTTTGTGTGTGTATGTGTGTGTGTGTTAGAGAATGCACGGTACAGGGTTTCATCATGTGCTTGTTTGTCTATGTACAAACATACGTCTGCATACTTCGAAGATCCTCCAAGTAATGAATGCTCCATCGGTGTGAGGGCACCAAGTTAGTAGTGGAGTGACGTCACAGCAATAACCGTTCAACGGCTAGAGAGCGACATGTTCACTCCACGACGTGTGGCAGAGTAATGCGTATTCATCGGTCTGCTCTCACCTCCCTCGATGTAGTGAAGGATGTGACGTAACGCCCCAGACTCGCCATCAATGGTGACACGCAGGCGGGCGAGGACTGTGCTAACGTCTGTCTTCTCCGAGAGCGCAACGACAATTGCTTGTTCGGCTATCGCTCTCGAAGCAGTGAATGATGTGACGTAACGCATCACCCTACCCTCGCTATTGATGGTGACACGCAGGCGGGCGAGGACTGTGCAAACGTCTGCCCTCTCCGAGAGCACAACGATCACTGCTTGCTCGTGCCGGCAACTGTTATCGCATCAAATTGGGAGATGGGCTTGGCTGTGACGTCAGGCATCTCTAGCGGATGCATCGATGTGTCCTTACCTACCCTCACTCTCTACGGTGACGCGCAGGCGACGTGGATTATGGTATTTAAGAAGCGGGCGAGTGTTGGTTATGTCAGTTTCCATCGAGTGAGTTAGTGAGAACATATCATAGAAAATGTATTCTTGTGAATGTGGTAAATCTTTTACCCGTAGTGACAACCTTCGTCGTCATCAGCTCCAGAGTTGCCAAGGAGGGCCATCAGTGAAACGAGTGAGATTAGATGACGCTGCAGCACCTATGTACACATGTAATTGTTGTAATGTGATGATTCCATTGACTCAAGTGAATTCTCACAATAGAACTCTACAACATAAGAATAATACATGTGTTCAATTCAGTGATGGTGTTCAAATTATAAAGAGCGCCTTCAAACGTCGGATTGCGACATACAGGGTGCAGAGTTCCATTGTTTCCACCGATTACATGTTATTCTTTAATGAAATCAGGCAGAAAGTTATAGAATTATTGGAATCGGCCATCAGGGTTCACAAAATCATCAAAGTGAATATGGAAGTATTTGGGAGTTATATTCTACAAACACAAGACCTGAAGGAAACGAAATCATTTAATTCACAGAATAGAACAGTTGATCAATCTACTGATTTGAATTCCTTATTTGATGGATTTCGAAATGGGATTATCGCTCAAACTACAGAATTCCAGGAACGTGATTCAGGTAAACATTTCTACCAAGTTTTAATTGGATGGATTAGTAATATTGTTCTGTATTTAAGGTTGGACTTGTGAAAAAATCATGTTTCTGGAGTTGAACATTAATAAATACAGCCCGCTCAGTGGATGTTCATATGTGAAGCTGCCTGAATGTATTGAGCGTAGGAAGGCCGTGGTTAATGTCCGTAATGAAGATCAGCATTGTTTTGCATGGGCTATCACTTCAGCACTACATCCTGCAATCGATAGAACATCAGAAATTTCATCGTATCCACATTTCAGTACAGTCATAGATGTAACAGGTATGAATTTTCCGGTAAAGTTGAAAGATATTGTGAAATTTGAAGACAAGAATGATATTTCAGTTAATGTGTACGGTTTAGAAAGTAAATTCGAGAAGGGTAAAATAATGTATGAAATAATTGGACCATTACGTTACTCTCAGAGAAGACTTAGAAGACATGTCAATTTGTTACTTATCACAGATGATTTCGGTAATAATCATTATTGTTGGATCAAAGATCTTTCAAGATTAGTTTCAAGCCAATTATCGGCTCATGAACATAAGAAATATTTTTGTGATGGCTGTTTATTATATTTTTCTAATGAACAATTACTATTACGTCATAAGATAAATGATTGTAATCACTTGAGTACTACAACACCATCAACCAATTTCAAAGTCAATAAATATGGGAAAACGGTACCTGAAAATATACTAACTTTTGAAAACTTTGAAAAACAAATGAAGGTACCATTTGTAGTGTATGCAGATTTTGAATCAGTACTGAAGCCGATTCAAACCACTAAACCAAATCCTGAATACTCGTATTCGATCAAGACATTCAAACATGAGCCTTATTCATTTGCTTATTTGATTAAATGTTCATACAATGATGATTTATCAAAATTTGTTTCGTATAGGGGTGTGGATGCAGCCCAAAAATTCGTTAGCAAAATCGAAGATGATTTGAAAAATATTTATGAAAATCATCTCAGGTTTCCTATTCCTATGGATGTACAAACTCCTGAGGAAGAGGAACAGTTTGCTTCTGCCACAAATTGTGGCATTTGTTCCAAACAATTTATTGATGGCGAAGTCAAAGTGAGGGATCATTGTCACCTCACAGGAAAAAAAAGGTCCCCTGCTGCTCATTCATCTTGTAATTTGAATTTTAAATTGCCAAATTTCATTCCTATAATTTTTCACAATCTCAGTGGATATGATTGTCATTTATTCATAAAGGAATTGTATAAAAACAAAGATAAAGTGGATGTCATCCCACAAACTAATGAAAAATATATATCTTTCACAAAACATCTCTTTACACACTCCTATACGGATAAAGATGGTAGGGTGAAGAAGAATTATTTGAAAATGAGATTCATTGATAGTTTCAGATTCATGCCTAGTTCTTTGGAGAATTTAGGTGCAAATTTAACATCTGATCAGTGTATCGAGATGCGCAAACATTTCCCACAAATTGAAAATTTCAATTTGATGAGAAAGAAAGGTGTATTTCCCTATAGTTTTGTTGATGACATCGAAAAACTGAATCATCCAAGACTTCCAACCAAAAATCAATTTTATGATAAACTCAATTGTGAACATATATCAGATAATGATTATGGGAGAGCACAACTTGTTTGGAATTTATTCGAATGTCAGGATTTGGGTGAATACTCTGATTTATATTTAAAGTCAGATGTGTTACTATTATGTGACATTTTTGAAAACTTTAGAAATATATCTGTTGATAAATATAAATTGGATCCGGCACAATACTTCACTGCACCCGGATTATCGTGGGATGCCATGTTGAAATATACTAATATTGAATTGGAATTACTAACTGATATTGATATGGTTCACTTCTTTCAAAAAGGTATTCGTGGTGGAATAAGTCAATGTAGTGAAAGGAAACATAAAGCAAACAATACATTTTTACCGGATTATAATCCAAATGAACCATCTTCATTCATTTCATATTTGGATGCAACAAATCTATATGGTCACAGCATGTCGCAACCATTACCAACAGGTGAATTTTCATGGTTAGCACCTCATGAAATTCTCAATCTTGATATAATGAATGTGGATATCGATAGTCCTTATGGATATGTATTGGAAGTGGATATACATTATCCCCAAGAACTTCATGATAAACATTCCGATTTACCATTCTTAGTTGAACGTTTGATACCTCCATATGCAAAATCGAAAGTTCCCAAATTAATTCCAAATTTAAACGACAAAAGAAAATATATTGTTCACTATAGAAACTTACAGCAAGCTGTCAATCATGGTTTGATAGTGATGAACACACATAGAGTATTGAGGTTTAAGCAATCATGTTGGATGAAGCCTTATATAGATTTGAATACTGAAATGCGTAATAGGTCTAATAACAAATCTGAAAAAGATTTCTACAAACTAATGAATAATGCAGTCTATGGAAAAACAATGGAAAACGTAGACAATAGAATTGATGTTAGACTCATTACACATTGGGAAAATATAAAAAGAACTATAGGTGCTAGTTGTCTCATATCTCGACCAAATTTTAAAAAATGATCTATTTTCACAGAAAATTTTGTTGCCATTCAATTGGCTAGAGTAAAAGTTCATTATGATAAACCACTATATTTAGGATTTTCCATTCTAGAATTATCTAAAACAGTTATGTATGATTTTTTCTATGGATGTATCAAACAACAGTTTGGAGAAGATGCGTCCTTACTCTACACTGATACCGACTCCCTTATTCTCAAAATAAATACAGACAATTTCTATGAATTTATCAAAAATAATATAAATAAGTTCGATACATCTAATTATAAAATAGGAAACCAATTCAATATTCCAGTGACAAAGTCAGTTCTGGGTAATTTCAAAGATGAATTCCCAAATGATCCAATAATCAGCTTTTACGGTACAGGTGCTAAAGCGTATTACGTGAAATCTGTTGATGGTGAACTGAAGAAGGCCAAAGGTGTGAAACGATCTGTTATAAAGAATGAATTGACATGTGAAGACTATGAAAAAATCATTGAAGAGGGAGGTATGATATTCAGGAAGATGAACTCGTTCAGAAGCGTATTGCATGATATTTACACTGAATTGAAAAATAAAGTCGCTTTATCGTATCATGACGACAAGAGATTCATCATTCCGAATACCACTCGAACTCTTCCATGGGGTCATAGCGATATAGAATTTTATCGAAATGATCCTAATGATAACATTCGTTGGGTGTCTGAAATCGTTCATTCTTTTTCTCAAGAGAGCGCCTTAGACCAACTAATCAATTTGTTGACTGTAGAGATGAATAATTGAATTATAATTCGAAGTATTATTGCTTATTCCTTCAAACCGGAACATTCTTATTTGTGATTATTTGTGATTATTGTATTATGTATTGTATATGTATCACTTTTACCAAGTTACTTAGATGAATAAAAAATGATAAAAATATTATTTGTTTCATTTCTATTTTCCTAACCAATTACTGTATATAGCATAATGTAAATGAAAGAAATATCAGTTTGAAAAGAATCATCGTAGAGTGCACAATGTCTAAAACAATCGATAAGTTTGGTAGAAAAAGAAAATTGGGTGGTAATGTCATTCGAGGTCCTCCCGGGATTGGTTTTAAATTAACAAAAGATGGTCATTATGACATGCAAAGAAAAATATTGAAAAATATAAGCGAACCAATTGACAAGAGTGATTGTGTAACTGTATCATATCTTGAGGGGGAAATTAACGGAACAAAGGAGGTTATACTTCTAGCCCTACAAGCTGCAATACAATCCACAATAGGTAATATTGCTCGCGATGCCCGTCAAGCATTTGACGATAAAATTGCAGAGGCTCGGATAACTTTCACTCGTAAATTTGACAAACTTACAAATGATGTGGACATAAAAATGTCTGACATAACAGCGTCTACAAATAAAAAATTTGATGCTATGTCAAACATAACAGGGACTACAATGAAAAAGTATGATGTACTAGAAGAGAGAGTTGAAGTTTTGGAGAAAAGCCATAAAGTCAGGCCATCAGGTGGACTGGGATATCCAGGACTGGACATTGATCCAAATGTTAGAATAATAGAACCAAAACCAAAACCAACAGATGACGTATTAATTGAACCAACATGGTGAATTTACTCCCGCGTTAGGTTAGATTAGATTAATACATACTGTAGGTTAGGGTCATAGGTGTTAGGTTAGGTTAGGTTTCACGGCGCGCGAAGCGCGCGGGTGGGGGTGGGGGGCGGCGGGGCCGCGCGTAGCGCGGCCCCGCCGCCCCCCACCCCCCCCCCCCCCCCCCCCCCCCACCCCCCCCACCCCCACCCCCACCCCCACCCCCACCCCCACCCCCACCCCCACCCCCACCCCCACCCCCACCCCCACCCCACCCCACCCCCACCCCCACCCCCACCCCACCCCCACCCCCACCCCCACCCCACCCCCACCCACCCCCCACCCCCACCCCCACCCCACCCCCACCCCCACCCCCACCCCCACCCCCCCCCCACCCCCACCCCCACCCCCACCCCCACCCCCACCCCCACCCCCACCCCCACCCCCACCCCCCCCCCCACCCCACCCCACCCCACCCCCACCCCCCCTCCTCCCCCGGGGTGGTGGGTGGGGGGCCACCGCGCCGGCGCGCGAAGCGCGCCGGCGCGGTGGCCCCATTACGCTCGCGCCGGCGCGCAAAGCGCGCCGGCGCGAGCGTAGCGAATTGGGGCGTAAGCCGCGCGGAGCGCGGCCCGCTTTCTTCCCACCATTGCTCACCCCGCCCACTTCCTACCATTTCTCGCCCCACCATATTCCAACCATTGCGCATGCACGCCCCCACCTCATTCCCTCCACTCCCAATGATGTTGATACCCCGAGGAGCACGTTCTTCTACATTCAGTACGACAACTCCAGTCATCCAGAGCAGTCCAGCCATACTCAACCAGAAGCAGTGTACTATACGACGAGGAGCTAAGTTTGAGTAAGTTAACAATGTACTTTAATTTTTTACATCTACTAACTTTGTATTATTTTACATTTTCAGAATGGCATCCAACACTCAGGAATTAAATAACGCTGTGGCATCCATCATGCCTATGACAGAGCAGGAGAAGGCATCCACTTCGCGAGTTAGGTGCAGATCCACCAGCCCTGACTTATTCGAGGAGGAGGAGGAAGTCAGGCCTGTAAAGAAGGTTTGCCAACGACCTGCAGCGAAGGTTGGTCCTATTTCTAAGTACCGAGCTACTTGCAATAGGACTAATCCTTATGCAGGTAGTTGGTCGACCGCTCCAAACAGCTTAAGGCCCTCCACACCACCCGCAGCAGTAGTGGAACAACCTAGGGCGCCTTCTCCGGAGGAGCCACCAGTTGTATTGTCCCCATCGGAGGAGGCTCCCATCGTATTCACTCCGTCGGTGGTGCCGCTTTCGCCGATGCTGGCAACACCGGTGACGAATCCTGAAGTGTTAGTGCCACAAGTGCGACAGCCTATCGGAGAGGTTAGTGAAATGTTGGACAGTTTTCTACAGAGATGTAAGGAAGCAGAACATGCTTCTCGAGCTAGTGAGGCCGCGTTGGTTAAAAGGAAGCGCGAAATGGCTGAAATTGTTAACCGACGGAGGGAAGCAGAAAAAGTAATAGCCGAACTAGATCGGAAGTATGCATCTCTGGAGAAAAAGTGTGAAGCAGATACCTCTTCGATAGAGACTTATAAAAAGTTAGTGACTTTTATAAAAACTTTCCCATAGATTAAGTGTAAGTGTAGTAAGATTAGTTTTAGGTTAGTTAGGAATATTTAATTAAGATAGTTTTAAGTTTATGTTTGTAATTTTAGGAAATAAAAATAAAATAAAGAAAAAAGAAGTGAAATTAAGGGTGTACATTGTTTTGGTTTGGTACACATTGAACAATGCGATGGTTGGAGCATTTTTCTTCACTTCGTCTCATTATTATTTCCTTTTTTTATTTCAATTACAAGTTCTTCTATGCAAATACCTCACATCAATTTTTGTGTTCTCTAATCTATTGTAAATAATCTCTTGGGAAGAAAATATGTTTCATAATGAAATCAATAAGTATATTTCATATAATTCATATAGTATTTTCAATTTTCTCTTTCATGGAATATAGCTCATGTCATTTTTGAAATTCATTCCCACTTAATCCCCTCTCCTCCCCACTCCTCCCCCACTCCCTTTCAAAAGTATAAAAGTAGGAATTATCTGTTGGAATATTCAGTTGATCAGCCACCTTCAACATGGAACCTGATTCAACTACTGAGCCGTACAGTGACCCAGCGCATCAACATCCTTACTGGGCTTCTATCCATGAAGGTTTCGTTACCTCCACGACGGCACCTCACTCGATGAATTATGATGACATAATTTATGATGATCGGATACAAGTGCTTCACGTTACTGGAACCGATCAAGCGGACCTGTCTGATGGGGATTATCCAGATCCCTATGATTGGCGGAATGATTACGAATGGGATACACAGTCCGGAAACACAGACGACGACGACAGCGATGACGATGATGACGGTGACGCTGACAATGAGTCCGATGATAGTCCTCCACCATCCCCTATCCTGATTGATGAAGTCCTGAATTCAGACGATGATATGTAATCGTTTCCTCATTTCTCCCATCCTTTCTATTCCTTTCCTTTCCTTCCACGGAGTACACACTTTTTGGTTGGTGTACACGAGGCACTGCGAGGTTGGGGCAGTGTCTTTTTCCCTCTCCCTTATTAGTTTTTTTTATAATAATCACTCAGAGTTTCTCATAATAATAATCACTTAGAATTTCAAGAAAATTGTCATTCTTATTGCTTTCGAATTTCAAACACTGAATTGTTCTACATTTACACTTCACCCCCTCCTTTTTTTTCCAATATAAATAAAGCATCAATCCCAGTTCTATATCATTCTTCCACAATGTCGAGTGCTGATTCCACCACCGAACCGATGAGTGTACCAGAGTGTTCTATGACGAGTACAGGCCCCATCCAGGTACATGGAATAGATTCAACGTTCGATCATTTCAGTACAAATTTTGCACAAATGCTGCAACGTATCTATGATCTACCTGATGATTTCCCGGCACGTATGGAAGAAGGTATGCAAGAGGAAGTAGAGGCAGAGTTAGAGATGGATGTCAATGAGTTAGACGATCTAGAGGATAACGAGCTAGATAATTATGCTAATGATGATGCCATTAGTATATCGTCTGATTCAGATGATTATGAGGATGACATCATCAGTATATCATCAGATACAGATGATGATACAATCATCATTGTTTCTGATGATGATGAGGAGCGTTAGTCCATACCATTGCATGGATTAATAAAAAAACAGCCCTTTTCAGGGCTACAATTGAAGACTGAAACAATAAAAAAAAATAGCTCTTTTCAGAGCTATCATTATACTTTCAAACAGAAACAGGTTCATACCATTGTTAACATTATAGTCTCAAACAAAATGTATGTATGTAAAAGTATTCATCATTATATGCATACAATGATTGACAAAATGCCAACTTCAACTTTCATTTAAAGTAGTACTCATCATATGCATAGATATTCAATGACTATCAAATTCCAAATATCGACTTTTCAGTCAAAGTAGTAATTTATTTGTCATATAATGTATAGATATTCAAAGACTAACAAATTACTTAGACTTTTATTAGTCAAAGTATTCATTTGTCATATAATCTATGAATACTCATACAACTAACTACTGTTTGTGTGAATAATGTAGCCCTGAAAAGGGCTGTTGTTTTTTTTTTGACCAGTAGGTCCACGGTTATTGTGCCACAGGTTGGACATTATTACATATAATACATGTAGATACTCGGGTGAAGTTTGTTAGTGGCCTCTCGCAAGCTTCACACCAATTCTGCCCCATTTCCATAATTGAGACAGTGTTGTGGGTGTTGACATGGGCATACCACCCTCCATTATTGTTTCTATGCGAATAAAACCGAAAGCAGCACCAACATAGTTTTTTGTTCTCTCCATCTATTGTGCTGATCAATACGTATGCATCCATTGCACAATACAAATCCAAGGGATCTTCCAGTGTCTCACTGACATTGAGCGTTCGCATACCGATCCTCAAAGCACCATCGCCTTCAGTTGTGTCAGCTTCTATCCCTTCATCATCTCCTTCTTCATCCATGACCCTCTCAAACTCCATCACGTCATCATCTTCGTCGCTTTGGTTGGCCTCGTTTTCAACTTCGTCTATCTCATCTTCATCGACTCCAACATCTTCTGCTTCAACTATCACTTCCTCTAGCGGAACATTGACATCCTCATCATCTGATTCGTCTATCCAATTGTTTTCATCAACAGCAGATATTCTATTTAATGCAGCATTTATTTTTGCAGAATTCATCTTGTTGTTGTTTGATCACAGTTGTAGAGAGTGAATGAATGAACTCTAGGTTTGCAAGTCGACTTATATAGGAGGTGATGCGACTCCCACTTGACTCGTTTAGAGTGGAATAGTAGGAGAAGTTATCCCACTATACTTTCACATGATGTTGATTTGTATAAATAGGAATCGTAGGTGTAGGAGAGAGCATTCAGAGTTTCTGTAAGTCATCTCTTAATATTTCTAATCGAATTAGTAAAATGCCGTTTCCAAAAGAGTGGAATGAAAAACCAAAAGTGTGTGTCTACCCAATGATGATTGCAGGGGCTATTGTGTGCTACTTTTGTCAAATAAGTAGACCTAAGGATTCAATCAATCCATGTACTGGTATGTGTAGTGATTGCGTGTTGCGGATTCAACTATCGCCTCCTTCTCATCCACCGAAGCGAACAAAATCGGATTATCGTCAACAACAGTTACAGTGTCTGAAGTGTTCCGAACCTATAATATTTAACAATATAGGTATCTGTAGAAATATTTGCGGTACCTGTGCTGCCGTTCCAACTCCACTGCAACGTTGTTTGCGTTGTGATACATATTCCATGAATTGTTGGAATCATGTATGCAATGCATGTAGAAGTACTTGGGATCTGTGTGAGAAGGTTGGTCAACTCTACCCCAATAGGAGAATCCATTTTTTTCAATGTTGGTGTTTGACGCACGAGCAACAACTATTGAGGAATAGAGTCAAAGAACGTTCCACATCCACAGAGACATATTAACATTTTTCATTTTATATTTTTTATTATCGTTATTGTCCTCTATTATTAATAAATATATATATATATATATTTTGAATTTATTTGTATTATTTTCCAACATTTAAAAATACATGCATGCAACACAAAGTTTTCCTCTTAAATGACAAAGATTGTTACATGCGTGAATAGTTTAGTGAGAGAGCGCATGTGCCAGTTGATGAAAGAGCGCATGCGCTAGTTTATTTTCTTCTATAAATGGTGAGGTCTCAGTAACATCATCACCTTTCCTATCCACATTCTATTGCTATCACATATCATTCCTCAGACCTTAATAATCATGAGCTCTATGCCGCTATTGATTGCTGAAGATGGTTCACCACTTGTTGATATCGATCAGACTGATTTTGAAAATATTCCAGTATTACATTTATCCAGTCAAGATTCGATAAATGATTTTGATATTAACGACTTCGTTAACTTTGCTGATGTGCCAGAACCAAATGAGCAAATTATTATTGAAAATCCGATCGTTTCGCAATTATCATCACTCAAACACTCTTCATCTACCCTTCCTCTTGGTGTTGATAAGAAATCTAGAACAATCAAGAGGAAGGTTACTAAGGCAGCTTCATCGATTGTCACTGACTTTAAAGAAAAGAAAGAATCCAAAAGTGTTGTGCGACAGAAAAAACCCGCAACGAAAAGTGACAGATCGAAGAGGAAGCCAAAAGGTACTCCTAAAGAAATGAAGAGTGATTTGAAAGCTGAACCGCTATCTTCTTTCAGTCCCCTCCATCGATTTGGGGAAATGAAAAGGAAAGCAAAATACCGTCTTGTAAAGGCACAGATGACTATTGCTGAACTCGAAAAGAGTGAGCGAGCTATTAATGCTAATAATGAAACTCTTGAAGCATTAGATGCCAAGATTGCATTAGCGAAGGTTGAATTGGCTAGAATGTCTAAAGATGCTGATGAACTCCGTTCAAAAATAGGTAAAGATAAGCAATTCCATCAACGTTCGAGAATGCAAGCTCAGGCTGAGCTTGAGCAGTCGACTAAGCTTTATGAGACGGCATTATCAGTGAGAGATAATTGGCAAAAAGAGTTGGATACTGCATTTCAAAGTGACGGCGATTAGTTTTGGGAATGATAATGTGTTTTCAATATCGTGAGTTGAAAAATATAAGCGGGAATGGAGTATACAATTAATTTGGTTTGGTATACACAGAACATTGCGAATGGCTGGGGCAATGTTTACCGCTGCAATATTTTTCAATTCACATACTTATAATTGAAATGAAAACAATAATGAACTTTAATATTACTTTATTCATAAAAGTCACTATTAGATACATTTAAACCATATTTGATTCATCAATCCAAGAATTTTGTTCGCTAGGAAGACCTAACCACTTTACATATACTTTATTTTTTCTTCTCTTCAACACCTTCTCAATCAGATATACGTCAGGATTCTCGGTTCGTAATAACTCTTCTTCGTAAAAACATCCTCTAATCGGCTGTTCATTCATATCTTCAAGATTATAAGTCGTTGGGATGGTTTTATTAATTTTAACAATCTTGAATAGCTCCGTGGTAAAATTCGCAGTGTAAGACTTTTCAAAAATATTTTTGTATTTACTTATACGTACAATATCATTCAATTGGAATTTGGGTTTACTTTGTCTTCCTCCAATTCCATTGATACCCTTGAATTTCAATTTTGTTGTTGAATCAACATTGATGGGTGCCATACCTATTGTACGATGAACTTTATTATTATATCTACTAGTTATAATTGGAAGAATATCAAGCCATTTGTGGTGACCTCTCATCGAAAATTCCTTGTAGAGCCATGCCTTTATTGTACGAATCACTCTTTCTGCTATAGCTGCCTTCTTTGTGCTGAATGTTGAATAATGATTGATATTATATTCTCGCATGAGAGATGAGAAGCTTCTATTAAAAAATTCTTTCCCTTGATCGCTTTGTATATGTTTAGGGGAAAATTTGGCTTTCTTCAGTACATATTTCATTGCATTAGTTATTGTACTACCTGTTTTATCTTTAACTGGCACAGTCCATAGATATTTTGAGTAACAATCAATTACTACAAGTATATATCGGTATCCTTCATTACTTTTTGCATAAGGTTGTAGTTCAGCTAGATCTATTTGCCATAGATCTGCAAAACCTTTGATGGTAGTTATTCTTCTACGAAAATTACGTCTTGCAGGTCTATGTAATTCATTAACAACTTGTCGTTTGATATCACTTACTTCATTAGTCATTCTATTTCAATATGATTAAAGAGAAAAAAAGTGATAATGTTACTGCATTGAATGATGATGTGACAGTGATCATTACTTATGGATATATATTAATATATTATACCTTCTTCACGTAATTCTTCAATTATTGAAATTATTTCATTATCATGTCCGGTATGTCCAGCTGACTTTGATGCTACCAATAGTCGTAGGCGAGCAACTAACTCTTTCGGTGAATTCCAGTACACATAATTCGCAGGTTTAGAATTATATGTTTTCTCCATTTTCACTCGTTTGAGTGCTCCACCAATTTTACTTCTACTCCTAATTGGATATTGTCGTGAGTCTAATAGTGGTTTGATGACTTCACGAAATTTTTTAGAATTTGTATTTTTAAAACCATTCTTCAGATGATATTGTTTATATGGAGCATTCGTTATTTTCAATATTTTGGAATATACTTGACGAGTTTCTTCATTATCAACATCTTGTGGATTCTTCAAAAAGATCATATCATATAATTCTGGACTACCTGCGCATTCATATTTTTTCACTTTATTAGCATCCCAAAATGAAATGTTTCCATCTTTGAAATGTACCACTAGACTTCCCATTTTCAGCTTTTGTGTAATTGGATCCATACGTACGCCAAATGTTCCATCATATGCTGGATTTCTAGATTTTACATTATTCAAATGTTTCATCAAAACATCTTCACCACTTTCATTCATAACAGGTGAGATGTCAGGATCCGAGGAATCGATGTGGGACGATGATGGTGTTTCGAATAGAGTTGTTCTCATATCGTCTTGAAGTGTGCTCGTGTCACTATTCACAGATGATACACCATCAAAAGATTGTTTTCTTCCTATTGGAGTACTCATGGGATAATTTGAAGTAGATTGAACAGATCCACGATTTGGTGATAACACTGCTGATTTAGAAGTAGCGTTTGATGATAAAACATTCAATGGTTTCATTATGGGCTCATACAATCTTTCAAGTGTCGAACGATTTTCAATATTATCATTCTTGATAGAGTTGAATTTCTGTCTGACAGCTTCTGTTGTCTCTACTAGTTGACGTTTCAAATTCATTTCATTGTTTTTATGTTCAGAATCGTTTTTTGTATTCATAATGCCCTTTTTAAATTATAGCTCAATTCGTTGATGAAGTGACCTCTACAATATTCAGTGATCGAATAAGTTTCAAAAACAAGATCATGGGTATATAAAACTATCGAATCCTTTGCGATATCTACCTTCATCTATTTTTCTATCCTTATCAATTACTAGAAATCCATATTGATCCTCCCAGCATTTAACACACATCAATTGGAATTGTTTGAATGTTACATCGGGTGAAACATGATCTGAATAAATGTGATGTAAATTCGTCTCATCTTGTTTGAACATTATAATGAAATTGGTATTGTCACGCACTAACTGTTTGGGTACCCGTGAATATGTCTGTGCTAGATAAAAACAATCAACATCCTTATGACGTCCCATACAGAAATATGATCTAATAATATCTTGCTTTTCACATATCACATCATCGAAAATGAAAACAGAATTAGGCTTAGCGTCGGAGGGTTCCACTATTTCTGCATTATTGCTGAATGTATAAAAACCTAATCCTTTTATAGGTTCCAAAACACTTCGCAAGTACTGATATTTAGGTTGATTGAGTGACTTCGAATAGAGATACACATTTCTAAATCTCAATCCTTGTGGATGTGTTAATAGTGATATCATTGCATTCGTCTTTCCACAATTTGAAGGTCCTATAATGAGTCCTCGAACTGATGATGGAAGTAGTGGACCATGTCTGAATACTCTTTGTCCATTCAATCCACACCCAAATTTCTCATCTAGATTATCTACAGCAAACTTTTCTTTCTGTTTTACAATGCGCATCGTGCCGTGGTTGGAGACTATATAAATGTTATTAGCTTATTCATTTCAATGTGTACCATCAAACGATACGGACGTATTGAAAGTGATCGTAAAATTAAAAGAGGTTGTGGTTTTGTTAATGATTTAATAAACAAACTTCCTTTCGAATTACATCTACCTGGAGGATATCAATACTGTGGACCGGGTACAAAATTGAAACAACGTTTAGCTCGTAACGATCCTGGAATCAATAAATTAGATATTGAATGCAAAAAACACGATATTCAATATTCTAAGCATCCATCTGATCTTGCAGCAAGACATTTAGCCGACAAAGAACTTGAATACAGCGCTTGGGATAGGGTTAAATCAAAGGACGCGAGTATTGGGGAAAGAGCAGCTGCATTACTTGTCACCAACATTATGAAAGCGAAAAGACATATGGGCATGGGTTGTAGTACCAATAAGAAAAAATGTAAGAGGAAACAATCGAAGAAAAATAATATTAAAAAAGTTGCATTTGGTGCTGGGATAGTCCATAAAGTGCGAAATGTATTGAAGAAAGCTGGTGGGAATCAATTTGTGACGAATAATAGCAAAAAAGCTATCACTGTGGCATTGCAGGCGGCACGTAAATACCTTAAAGCTGCCGGTGGAAAGAAGAAAATCCGCACACCACGCATAATTCCTGTTCCCAAGATCGGTGGACTTTTACCATTGATACCAATTTTTGCTGGACTATCCGCACTAGGAAGTTTGGCGGGAGCCGCTGCTGGTATTACCAAGGCCGTGAATTCGGCAAAAGCCAGCAGAGCGGCTTTAATGGAAGCCAATCGTCACAATAAAACCATGGAGGCTGTAGCATTAGGCAAACGCGGAAGTGGAATATATCTCAAACCATACCGTAAAGGTTTAGGACTATATTTAAAACCATACAAAGCCACAAACAAAACAAAAAACTGATTGAACCCCTACCTCAGAGGCCTCTTACTGATCTCGATCTCAGTTATTATGCACAAAAAATGAAAATTCCACATTTTCGTGGTGTTTTTATGCGTGATAGATTACCATCTTCAGGTCCAAAACAAAACGAGACAGCTATTGTTAATTTAGATGGAATAAGTGGACCAGGAACACATTGGGTGGCATATAAAAAATGTGGGAAAGAAGTCACATATTTTGATAGTTTTGGAGATCTACCCCCACCATTGGAATTGACTCGATTCTTTCGAAAATGTTCGAATGTAAAAATCAAATATAACTATGATCGACAACAGAAATTTAATACAGTTCTCTGTGGTCACTTGTGCTTGCAGTTTCT
Source organism: Leptinotarsa decemlineata (assembly GCF_025532065.1). Lineage (NCBI taxonomy): Eukaryota > Metazoa > Arthropoda > Insecta > Coleoptera > Chrysomelidae > Leptinotarsa > Leptinotarsa decemlineata. The sequence continues at coordinate 5,513,365 of NW_027412578.1, forward strand.
CTCTAAATAATTTTCCAAATAAAAATGGATTCAACACCAAAACTGGATCGGGAGGCTATCAAGGGAATGGGGTTTTCACTTAGAATGTTTTCAAAATATGGTACCTTGAAAAAAATGGATAAAGTGATGCTTGCAAATATGCCTAAGGAAGTGATACTTGCATGTGTTGCACATGAGATTGCATATGTTTGGGAAAAGTTGCCTAAGCATCTGCAAGATGACATCGATATAATGAAACATAGATATTGTTATGAGCACCACCACGATCAAAATTCAGATTCGGATGTTAATGATGGTCCTATACCTCGAAAATCTATGTGTTGTATTTGTAATATAGAGGATGTGAATATTGGTATCAATAAAAATGATACTTATTACAATACAACACCTTCCAAAAAGTGTAAATTGTCTCAAATGTGCTGTTGCTGTGTACAATAATAAATTGAAATGTGTTTCAAAATATTCATCAGTCATGTCACGAAAGTTCGAGCTACAAGCTGTCGGGACAAGTGTCTTGAGTGCGGATTTTTTTCCACCAATTGAATTGGATAGGAACAGTCGTTATGGATTAGGACTTTTGGGATTCTATGGATGCAATACAATCAATAATATAACTGAAGCTAATAACTTAGTTAGTTTTAGAATCAGTAATGACAACTCATCGATACCCCAAAAGTTGACAATTGAAATTCCATGTGGTGCTTACGAAATAGAAGAGATCAATGCCGTCATACAGAAACATATCATGTTCAGATTGTTTCATGATAAAAAACCAAATGATGTCGTTGCAGATGATATTTTCTATCTACACGCCAATAATAATACATTCAAATGTGAAATGCGATCCAAATATGAAATTGATCTGACACATCCAAATTCTATAGCAGAAATGATGGGGTTCGCTCATGGAATATTTCCACCAAATCAGATACATGAATCATCATTACCAATAAACATTACAACTGTGAGACTTATCCGCTTAGATTGCAATATAATATCAGGTTCATATATAAATGGTGAAGAATCTCACATTCTTTTCTCATTCGATATTGATGTTGAACCTGGCTACAATCTTACTAAAGAACCACACAGTATTATATATATGCCTGTCAGTCCAGAAGGTCGTCAATTGATTCACAACATTACAGTGCGTATTTTGGATGAAAAAAATAACCTTATCGATTTTGGAAGTGAAGAAGAGATTTTCATTATTTTGGAATTGAAGAAAATCGAATAACTGTTGTTATGGGTTTCATTTACAATAGACAAAATCGCATTGAACAATCCCAAACGAGTTGCACTATCAAAAAGAAAGGTGTGCATAAAAAGAAAAGTGTGCATAAAAAGAAGCTCATTCCACAAGTGTATGCTAAACAGTTAGCACATAACGCTCTGTCTGTGAGTGATCTTAAATTTTTGAAATCAATTGGATTGAAAGTGAGAAAATAACAATGGTGCTCGAAACAAACAGTGAAAAGTTGAATATATTCAATGAACCAGTGCTCGATCATTCTCTCATAAGTTTACATGAGCACACATATAAGCCCTATGGATCACCGCTATTCAGAAATTCGGATGAAATCAGAATTGCAATCAATAATCAAGATGTTATACTAGATATTGCCGACAGCTTCATTTACATAGAAGGTAAATTCACCCCCAAAGATGTAGCGAAAACATGCTATCTCTCGAATAATGCAATTGCATTTCTCTTTGACGAAATTCGTTATGAAATGGGTGGTGAACAAGTGGCTGTTGTTAGAAAACCTGGGATAACATCTACAATGAAAACCATGATATCATTTGGACAATCTCATGCTAACACATTATTGACATCTGGTTGGGGACTTTCACAATTGAAGCAAGATATCTTGGATACAAACAGTCATGTTTTTAGTGGAAAACTACCACTGAAATATTTGATGGGTTTTGCTGAAGATTACAACAAAAGTATCTTGAATGCCAAACAGGAATTGATTTTGATTATCGCTCGATCATTCAAAAACTCGTATATAGGTGAGGTTGATGCTGATTTGGAAATAAATAAAATCGAATGGAAAATAAGACATATTGTACCAGATGATAAACACAAGCTCAAACTTTTGAGTAGAATAAACAAAAGCGGTCTGAATGCCAAAATCAAGTTGGCGTATCGTATGTGGGACCTCTATGAACTACCATCATTACGTGGGACTTCTTCAGACATATGGGCCATCAAAACAACTAATGCATTGGAAACTCCTCGTTTTGTCATCATCGCATTCCAAAGTACTACCACATCTGAAGATAGAACACAGGATATTACAAAATTCACAACTGCTGATATCAATAGTATTCGAGTATACTTGAATTCTGAAGTTTATCCATATGAGCGTTGGAATTTGAATTTCGATAAAAAACTTGATGCTCCTGCTTATTATGCTTTTGAGAGTTTCCAGCGAAGTTATTATGATAAAGATATGAGTGAACCTCTGATGGACATTGGGCAATTTAGAGAGAATCCACTATTCGTCATCGATTGTTCCCATCAACCGAATGCAACAAAATCATCAACTATTGATATAAAGATTGAGTTTGAGACGAGGAAGACCAAGTTTCCAGACAACACTAAAGTATATGCATTAATTTTGCATGATACAGTTTTAACATACAATGCATTGGATGGTTCAGTTCATAGCAGATATTGACACTTTTTTTCACTCTATCATATACTATTTTTATGATCTTTTTTTTATTTGTAACTGACTTATATCATGTATTGTATTTTATATCATATTTATTGTTTTGTAATCATTTTCTATTGTATTTCATGAGATTTAAATAAATAAAACATGAAAATAATACAAAGTTTTTTATTTGACATTATTTATGATTTACAGGAACATACAGACTATCTAAAATAACTTCTTCCTCATAATCATCATTTTCGCGACCATCTTCAATTTCCTCTCGATTTTCATCATTCAATTCAAAGTGATGAATAATCCATTCTGGCAAGTATGGTTGGAGGCTATACAGGAATCTTCTTAGGTTCAGTTCAATCATAACCTCACAAAGTTGCCACAATTCCAATTCATTATCCAAAAATTTGTTACAAACTTCTGCACCACTCCAATACTTCTCAGCATCACGAAGGCATAATTCGATTTGTTTTTCATCATAGCATACACTCATATCATAATTGCTTGCATGTTCGGCTCCATCACCCAACACCTTCAATTTAGACGACAAATGTTGAACCGATGATTTGAGATCTACAACATCGACCCAATCTTGACTTGCGTACTGCATCCACATCTTTAAATGGTGGAACTGAAATCGAATAAAAAAAAACAATAAGCAACCTCCAATTTTTCAGTGATATAATACTCACATTCCCATTTTACTTGTAGTTACAAAGTGGGTGTATTCAACTAAGTTAGTAATGTTTATATTTCCATATAATTATCATCTAATATATGAATATTAATAAAACAATAAGAAATTCATTATAATTACTATTATTATTCAATCATATTGAATTTGACTAGAGTTAGCGTTTTCACACCAAAAAACTTTGTAAGCTATGACCTAAAGAAATTCGCTATAAATTATTACAATTATTATTCAATCATATTGAATTTAACTAGAGATCGCGTTTTCATGCCAGCAAAACTTTGTTGGCTCTGTCCTAAATACACCATCGTATATTTACCACCTGATGAGTTGATACAAGATATATCGTCATCACTGAATTGCAACGAAATACGTTTTGGTAGCCATGTTTTAAATAATTTATCATTGCTCACATCTTGCAAAGTTAATAAAATTGATTTACCAAATCGTGTAGAATAAGTTGACATATTTTTAATTACGTACACTTCATCAATTGGCAATGATGATAAGGCCTTTTGCTCTAGTATTTCAACCTCCTGTACAATCAAATTATTAATTTTATTCAAGTCTACTTTTGAAACGGACATGATGATAATATATATGAAAATATAAACAATTTCCAACAGATAAATACACTCACCGTCTTCCTTCTATTACGAACTGAATAACACTCTACCAATTGCTAACTGCTGCAGATATATTCGTCTACTGATTTCATAGTGTGCCAGGCATTTCTTTTATATTAAACAGTGCGAGTCACCCCCACCATGAAACTGTGACAGGTTCACATTGCTAGTTGCTATCCACTAGAGATGCCTGACGTCACAGCCAAGCCCATCTCCCAATTTGATGCGATAACAGTTGCCGGCACGAGCAAGCAGTGGTCGTTGCGCTCTCAGAGAGGGCAGACGTTTGCACAGTCCTCGCCCGCCTGCGTGTCACCATCAATAGCGAGGGTAGGGTGATGCGTTACGTCACATCATTCACTGCTTCGAGAGCGATAGCCGAACAAGCAATTGTCGTTGCGCTCTCGGAGAAGACAGACGTTAGCACAGTCCTCGCCCGCCTGCGTGTCACCATTGATGGCGAGTCTGGGGCGTTACGTCACATCCTTCACTACATCGAGGGAGGTGAGAGCAGACCGATGAATACGTATTACTCTGCCACACGTCGTGGAGTGAACATGTCGCTCTCTAGCCGTTGAACGGTTATTGCTGTGAGGTCACTCCACTACTAACTTGGTGCCCTCACACCGATGGAGCATTCATTACTTGGAGGATCTTCGAAGTATGCAGACGTATGTTTGTACATAGACAAACAAGCACATGATGAAACCCTGTACCGTGCATTCTCTTACACACACACACACACACACACACACACACACACACATACACACATACACACACAAAATCTCATATGAAAAAAAAATCTGAACGATCCATGCACCAGACACTTCAAGGTCACAACGCCTTGACTTCACTGCACAACAAAAAAAAAGCAAATAACACGTCATATTGGTGGGGGGAGGATTAGAACCGGGAAAAAATTTCTGAACGATCCATACACCACACCCTTCAAGGTCACATCACATTAACTTCACCAAACAACAACCAATAAAAAAGCAATTAATACGTCATAGTGGTGGGGGGAGGCTTAGAACCGGCTCAAATCTCCTACTATTATGGGGAGCAGTCCTCTTGAAATATATATATGGTTCATATATCCAAATGTGCAGTGACCTAATGGAAAGGAGCTTTAAATGCCTTGTGGAAATCGAACTGAATCAATCACATACTCCTGCGAAGTATATCTGTTATGACTTACAGCCAGCTTCCTCCTTCTCTGTCCCTACCAGTATATATGAGTTATATTCAGACATGTATGCTCCCCATACAGTTGAACATTCTGTTCAATTGGCGTTGTTGCCAAGACAAGGGCAAGAACTCTTCAAACTTTAACCGCAATTTATTGTGTTCAGGCTGTCGAAGTTCGTAAGGACTGCAGTGTTTTGTTTGCTCACAAACACTTTTCCAATAGGATCAAAACAGATCAGCGACCGGTAGATTATCCACAATTCGATGCTCTATCAAAAAAAGGATGTTTTTCGTCGTAATCAAAATTTTATGTGATGCAACTTCGTTGCCTCATAACTGTCATCTGTGCAGGTATTAACATTCATGTTCTAGCAATGCAGTGTTGCTTGGTGCTCAGAAGTATCTAAAAATGTGATTAACGGTCTCGGTTTGCTGTCATTTATTACAGTGAATACCAGAAGTCTAGTGACTTAGTTTCCGTTTGCGCTTTGGATCCTTTAACACTGCCATTGACGGGGTAGTTGTGAATACTCACATGTCTAGAGAGGAGTGGCTTTTGTCTCAAATGGGCATAGGCAGTCGCTCAGTTTCGTAGCTTTTTGAAGGTCAATTGTGACACAATTCATCAAAAAATCAGAACGAGAATAACGAGCTAATAATCAAAGTATTCACATACTGTGGCATCTGTACAGTTCATTGTTCAAAAAATTTGGGAAAGTCCCTATCCGAATTACCAAATTTGTAAATTTGTGCTACTTAGTGTAATATGACTTGCCATATCCAAGCACAGCTTGACTACAAATGGTTAATAAAGAATCTGAATCTAATAACCCAATCTGGGAAACGTGCAAAACGATAATGTAGATCATTTTTGAAAATATAGGAGCACATGGGCAGCGTGCGCAGTAACTATCTGGCATTCGACAGATAAGAAAGAGCGCATATTGACATTCAACGTGTAAGAAAGAGCGCATCGGTCAGGAGAGCGCCGACTTGGATGGAACTGATCCGTTTGTTATTCACCTTGTATATTGAGTTTTTGAGACGCCCGTTACATCTTCCTTATCTTTGAAACGGATCAGCTCCATCTAAGTCGGTGCTCTCCTGACCGATGCGCTCTTTCTAACACGTTGAATGCACTTTTCCTTACACGTTGAATGCCAGGTAGCCACTGCGCATGCTACCATAGAACGATTTTTGTCCATCTACTTATAAGTATGATGAAATTAGCCAAGAGATTAATATCATTCACCACCACCAAAAGTTTATTTCTTTATGTGGGAGACAAAATCAGAGCGCTTTCAATCTGTTCGATACAATGAAAACGAATGGTAATTGTAGTTTTTGTCAGTTCATACTTTAAAGAAAACTCTTTAGAAACTCTTCTACAGTCGTTTCGAATTAAAACAATTGCTGTTCCTACTCAAGTGCCGCTAAATAATAAGCAAACGATGCTGCAAAGACAAATATCGATAAGAGACGAAACAGACACAGAAACAGGACTAGAAGCGCTAGAGGAGCCTTTGAAGGCAAAAAAGAGAAGGGAAAGTGATATCCAACAAGGTAGACATTTTATGACAATCGACTTCTGCTAGTTTGAAGCATTGCGCCAGAATTTTATCGATTACGTTTTCCAATCAGTTTAGATATTCTCGTATATAATATATGACTAAAAAGTCCAGTAAATCTCACTTTTTATGATCCTTGTTTCGAAGTTTCCGAATTAAATGTATTCTGTTGAATTTTCACTATCATTTTTATTATTATTATTCGTGTCAATACGAGAATATCGAAATCCGATGGTTAACCTACGACTGCAACATCTGCTCTTTATAATATAGCATTTAGTTTGAAATTGGTAGCTACTAGCAATAGATTTCTTTGATTAGTTTTTTGATAGATCGATTGAATCGGTTCGCTAATTTGCCCCCAAGCAGCTTTGCCGTTATTTTTAGGATTACGAAACAGAAATAAAAAGTAGTCCAAACTGTTCAAGTCATGAATCATAGTGAAGAATGTGTAAGTTATTCAATTTTTACCATCTCCATCTCCGAGAATTTTATTTTAAATGATATAGTATTCAATTACTGCAACGATCATTAAATAAAACCAGTATTAGGACAAATCCTTCAATATGAGATACTATTTTGATTATCACTCTCATAAGCAAATCATTCATTGCGACTAAAGTCTAACGTGGCACGTAAATGCAAATTTGATACTTCCTAATGTATCGTTTCACTGCTCCAGAAATGTTTTAGTGACCTTCTTCTTTCTATTGTCTAAAAAACATTACTTGTTTCGAATCGGAAAGAAGTAGTTCATCTTGGTGCCATGGTACCATCTTGGTGCCTATACAATCTCTGCAATCCTATTGTTTGTGAGTTATAACCTGGAATTGAAAGATACCCACATTTTCCTTCAAATTGTAAACATTATCGAGAAGGATTTTTCGTCAACTTTGTTGTCAACAAACAAGAGAACATTGGCCATAGTCACTTTGATCAGACAGAGCGGAAAGCTTTCGTTCTAGTTTTCCAAATGCCCAACAGTGTCATTAACTATTTCTAGACACCCGACTGGAAGTTGAGACCTTGGTCTTGAATGAATTTCTACAGGTACTTCACGCAATTAATTCCAATTATGGGTTTCCTTACTTATTCAAGTTTTGACGATAATTTACCTCAGTATTTCTTAGATACCCTCGGCAAAGTTCGGGTAACAATACAAGTTTTTCAGCATGAACGTACTGGAACTTGGTACTCGAACTGCTACTAAGGCATGTCTAGGATTCAATATTTCTGTTTTTTGCCAGTATGCATTATATGAGTATGTTATGATGGAAATCTTTCATATGATAGTTTCTGAAACAGAAAGTCATGAATAAGTAACACAATTTAAAAACAAGCAATTCTCCCAATCAATAGAACTGCAATACGTCAACGGTTCACCAATCAAGTTAGCGTCTTCAAAAGATAAAGAAAAATTATCAATTTTCAACGCCAGAGGTTTCAGTTGTATTATTCATCAAATACCACAGTATTTAACTTGTCTCACGTCTGCTATGGCAAGTTTTCCTTAGATGTCGATTTTACAATTTACTGAAAAGTGGACTGTATTTGTTGACGAGATATTGCACCGTGGTGATTTTGTAAAAGCGGGAGGTTTTTGTGAAAAAGATGAAAATAAAAGCGTGACGAGCAGAGAAAGCACTGAACTCGGTCGTAACCTATATATTACTGACGATTTTCTCAATAGCAACGTATACCGGGTGTTTGAGGCCTTTTGACATGTGCGAACATGATATATTTGTGGATAAATAACAATTACTAGGCTATATATACTCAAATTGAGTTTTTTGTTTGGATGAATAATGAAATAAAACGAAAATAATGATTGTTCAGTCGCTTTTGTGGTTTCTGTATATGAAGATATGTAATCTTGACGCATAATCATGTTATTTAAGGGATATTCGAATGGAACACAAATTACTTAATGACTGATGATATATCAGTTTTGAGAGTATAGTTAGAATTTCTGGAATTTAAACTTTTTCGAACGGTTCATTTTCAGATTCTGAATAAAATTTTGAAATTTCAAAATCCAATGCTAGGAATCCGTACTAGGAATCGAACGTTAATGAAAAATATTATTAAGCCTCAGATCACACAAGTTACGACTCTCGAGAGTTGTTGCTGTGGAAGAGAGACACGTTATTAACAAAATAACAGATTTTGACGAATATATTTTCAACAGAATGATGTTATTAGATCATTTAAAGATTGTTCTGTCCTACAAAGTGAAATTTTATGGATAACCTGATTAATCACTTCAACAATAATGTATTCTACAAAATTGCATATGCAGATGACATAGTTATCTTGCAGACCGGCAAAATTGTGAACACACTGTGCGATAGAGCGCAGGATGGGCTCAAAATAATAGAAACATGGTGTAAGGAACACTAAGTGTCGTTCAACCCCAAGAAGACTCAGATGGTTCTTTTCACCAGAAAAAAGTTTATCGGGCTTAAAACCTCCTCACTTCAAAAACATACTAAATTTCTCTGAAGAGAAATACCTTTGTACTATCCTCGACAGAAAGCTAACATGGACCTCTCACATATAGAATAGAGCATAGAGAGCATATGTGGCTCTTGAGTAATGTCAGAGGACAGTGGGACGCGCATGGGGTCTTTCACCCCGGGTGGTCACCTGGATCTACACTGCAATAATAAGACCTATGATAACGTACGGAGCCATTGCATGGGGACCGAAAGTTCTACAGGCAACGGCCATCCAAAAATTATATCAAATACAGCGACTGGCTTGCATAAACCTCACAGGAGCCATGAGACACACACCAACCGCGGCAATGGAATTAATTACTGGTCTGAGCCCTCTGGACCTGTACGTTAAGGAGGTTGCGTTAATGGCCATGAAAAGATTGCGCACGGCTGGTGTAAACCTCGAAGTAGGAATGTGTCAATTGAGACTGAGCCTATGCTGAGAAGCGCTCACTGCGCAACCTCTGCTGCAGGCAGAACCCAGGTTTGTGTTTAATGAACCCTACAAAATACAAATGAAACAGAACACTGAGTCAGATACTACAAATGCAATACGCATTTATACAGACGGTTCAAAAACCAAAGAAGGCTCAGGATGTGGAGTGTACTCCAGATCACTAAGCCTAAGTAGGGAATTCGAAAAATTACCTGCGTGGTCCAAACAGAACTGGCTGGTATCTCAACCATCACAGAATAAATAACCAGATGAGGAATTTCTGGCAAGAACATAACAATCTGCACTGTAATCGCATTGCTGACTCTTCAGCCAAGAAAGCGGCTGGACTAAGAATTTTAGGACCCAGTGGCACCTACGGCTTGATGACTTGGACAATTGTGGAAGTAACCAAATGTCACACCCATGCTCAATCCCTAAAGAGATGGACTGAAAATAAAGTATGCAATTTTGACAGGATCACCCTGGGCCACCCTGGAAAGCTGGCGCCTAAGAAATGTCTGGCGATGACCAGGAAAAATCTACGCTCAGCAGTAGTATATGTGACTGTCCACTGTCAACTAAGGAAACACCTCCACAATATGGGGCTAGTGGACACACCTCTTTGCAGGATGTGTCTGGATTTATCGTCAATAAGAGAGTGTGTGTTCGGTGAGTCTTGGCCTACACCTGCCCATATAAAGGAGATGTATCCCAGAGACCTGTCCACCTTCCTGGACAGAACAGGATGGACGGTGACCTAGGAGGACAACTCCTTTGAGGGATGTACAATGGGTCACATGTGGCCTACACTCACTCTCTACTCTACAGATACAGAAGTGAAATTTCAATTACAAATGAACAATAAAAATAAAATGAAAAATAATCAAGATGAGTGATAAAATGAGAAAAAACAATGAAATATTTTCAAATCAGGTTACTTTCCGAATACGAATATGACATACGAATATGACAATATCGATAACCCATGCCAGTGAAATAATACTAATTTCATATGTTGAAAATTCAGGTCCCCTGTATCTACTGTTCTGTAACTCCATTTGTGAATCAAAATGAAATCATTTCGCCTTTCACTGATCTATTTCCCACTTTGAGCAAGATAAAAGTGAAAGGACCATTAGAATTTTTCTGTCGGAAGACTCTAATCAAAGCTCAATCGGCAAGATAAATTGGCTTCGAGCTGAAATGAAATTGAATCAGGCGTCGAATCAAAATTGCGATTCAAAGTATTACGTAGAATTGTGATCGAACACTTCTGTCAAATCCAAACATTATAGATAATGAATACCTAAAGTGCCTAATTAAGCTATGTTCCTGATTGGATATTAACCCCGCTTTGTTCGTGAGTCATCACATGATTGAAAATGATCTTATTTGGCTGAAGTTAGCCGGTTGAAATTGAGCGCAATATGCTTTTTTCATCCCTATTGGGTTTTATCATCAAAAAAGCAAATACAATTATAGTGGAACTATTTTCTGAAACATTAACTAGTATGTTGGTGTTATCTGGAAATATCACTGTTTGTGGTTATTAAAGAACTATAAACACTGGCTCGCAATATTGAAATTCGCCTCAAGACATGAAATACTATTCGGGGAGTGAAATAGTCACCCTATTAGAGTGCCAGCCCAAATATTAATGTTCAAAGTATTGTGATTCGCTTGTATAATACAAGGGTTTTCATCAAAAACCTGAATAATTGGTTTTTTCCTCCGTTCAACCTCGCACTCAGTTCACAATGGAAAAGTGAAACTGAGAAAAGATCGGCCAAGGACAAAAAAAGCCTTCGACATATACTGGGTATACATAATTCCCTGTAACATCAGAACTACTGAACGCATCATCAGCAGAAGGATACAAAAGCTGAACCCTTACTGCCACCTCATGCATCCGGAAAAATCCACAATTTTAGAACAAGTGCTATCAGAAAAAGACAGACACTATCGTCCTGTTTGATTCAACGCATTAACGCCCATGACTTTATAAAGAGGCCCTTGGATTCAGGAAAAAGTTTACGTGTCAACAAAACGTGGTATCCAGTACTCAAGAGAGCTAGAAATGTACTAGAATACAATTTCGATTGGCATCTCACTAGCAACATAACTGTCAACAACGTTGACCAATCAGAACAACCTAGAAACAGTGCGAACCAGTCAGAACCGCCCTGCAAACGTGAAGACCAAATAGAAGTGAGCATTCGCATGGACACCGCGCCACTACTCCCTCCATTACCCCCACCATCCGCCAAAATTATAAATATGAGTAAACACGAAGCTCACCAGTCAATCGTTGCTGAGACTTCAAGATATAACCTTCGTGCTAGCAGTCAACGCACATCACTGATGATTCTGCCGCAGTAGCAAACGAAACGTTGTTGCTGCAAATTCCATTCGACCATGACTCTACCACCAAGATTTTATCTGTTTAATTAAATTTCGTTGAATCAAAAGTGTATTTTTCATTGAAAATTCAATAAACTTGTATAGTTATTTTTATGGTAAATTTTATTTCCAACGAATTTTTGTCAATCACGACTGATTTAAACAACCTTTCCGTATGCAAGTGAAAATCTATGGCGATCATGGTAATAGATTTGTACAAAAATGTAAGTGAAATTCACGCGCAACTTTATGTGTCAAATTTTAAAACAACTGGTTCTGTACAAAATACCAAGGCAAATTTGTCCAGAATTCAAAATGGAAAAACTGAAGTTGACATTTTCAATCGAGTCGGTAAATATATTTACAAAGTTGAGAGAAGAGTCGCATGAATAGTTTTGGATTATATTAAAATCCAAGAAGATTTTTCTTCATGAAATATATATTCTGTCTTCAGACGAACAACATCCAAAGACTTGAGACTTGAGACAGTCGATGAGTAAAAATTCAGAGGTGTTTGATGCAATGGTAGATTCTTCTGCCACACTCACCGTGAATAATCTCTTCTGGTATTGAATGTAGGATGACGTCAGAAGCATACATGATGATAGGCTCGGACATTTGGTATGGCAGCCTTAAATCTAAGCCTGTTGATGACAGATGAGCTATCCTGTCATGCATCTTGCAATCGAAAGTTATTTTTCGGTGTATCCAAATTTTTGACACGCGACTGTTCGAACTTCCTTTCATTTATTCTCGTGAATGTGGTCATCAGTACTCCTATCTCCAAGTCTAGATACAAAGATTAACTCGAAGAAAGACGAAGAGAAAGAGCCGTAAACAGTGGGAAACAACACTGACACAGACGAAATCTCCTTATTACTGAACAGAGAGTTTATTGTATAAGTTTGAAAATGTCCGTATAGGACAAAACAGAAAGTTTCATTTCTCTTTTCTTCATTATGATTTCCTACCACGTAGTAATGGCTACATCCATCAATTTATTGAACAGAGATTCGTACATTTCATATTCCACCTTTCTGCGAGAACTCATTCTACGAACCAGACCTCGAAGCTTGTCAAAACTAAGCAATATATGAAGAAGACCTTCAAACCAGACTTGTTCGAAGTCCTGTTTGATATATATGAGCACTACGTAGTCGTGATTATTTTGAACCAGCACTTAAAAAGTATTTTTGATCACAGAATCTGTATCTCAAAGGGTGCTCCCATGAATTCAAATTGTTCTTCGAGTCGTAATATGAATCTACTATACACTATACTATACATTAATAGTACTTTCTCAACTGTAAAATATCACGTATGATTCGAATTAATCACTCACATACACGAGAATGCGAAATTTTCAGAAATGAATGTACTATCAATTTCGTACCACCATTTTCACCTACTATCGAAAAAATCACCATTAGATTATCAGTTCTTGAAATTCTAGATAGCATGTTTTTTTTAACACCAACATAGAGCTGAGCGTTCCTACATAAAATTCACTTGAGTCTTCAAACGAAACTTCAATAATAATTCGAAGACAAAATACAATGGCTCAAATTTTTATGCAGTCCGTCCAGCTCTATAATGCTTCAGTTATTATAAACTCAATCGTATATCAATAACACAATAAATTACCGACTATAAACATACAAATATTTCCAGATAACGTGGATGGACCAGAAGGAAGCGTGGGAGAAGTTTCGATCCAAGTAGACCTCTTCACTCATCCAGGAACAGGCGAGCACAAGGTTACTGTAAAAGGTTAGTCGTAATTGTATTATAATTTGAGCACAATATAGAACAGTGCATATTGAACAATTATATTCATACGCAAATATTTCACAGTATTATTCGATATCAATGGTTCAACTTTTGTTACACTTCTTCAAAAATAGAATGTTTTAACATGAACTTCTCTGTTAGTACTACTCAAAGTCTATATTTTCCTTCTCAGTCTCCAATAGCAAAATTTTGTTCGTTTTTTAAGTTTGTGTTTTTTCTCGAAGACAAAACACAAACACTGCAGGAAAACCTTCGGCCGCTTCAAGCGCGGTTCCTGTGCGAAAGTAGAGATTTTTGTTGGATCTGAATCGCTGAAGATCAAATCAGTTTGGAAAAACATTATCAGGAAGTTTATTCCACATAAACGCTGTCATCCAAATGAGTTTTTGAACAGTGAACTTCGAGGCGTACTGAGTTGAACTTCGAAACAATGAGCAACCACAGCCCGTTTCGTATTTCTGATATGTACCGCTCTTGGTGTAATTAAATGTACCAAGTCACTTGAACACCTCCCGTGAAAGTATCTATATAAGAGAGACAAATCTCCTTTCTTCGATGTTCCAGGCTATCAAGGTTGCAACCGAGGTTCGTGTCTCCAATCAGGTGGATGACTCTTTCCTGGGTGGAATCCAGCAGCTTCAGATTATGCATATATGAGAACAATACTCCAAAGTATGTCTGATCTCAGCATTATAGAGCATAAAGAGTTGCTGAGGTGTGTACCATTTTCTGGTTCGGAACAATGTTTCAAGCTTTTGAGAAGCAGCCTTTTCAATTCCAGTGACATGATTGTACCAATACATACTTTGGTGTATATTAAAGCCCGCAACAAATTAATCGAAGCGGAATCATTTGACCTGAAGTTATTATATCCGGTACGGAGACATTTATCTTTTAGGAGAAAACCGATGCCTGTATTTTCGATGCCTCTAGATCCTCATTGAGATATGCAACCTCCTGCTGCCGGTGAAGATGTGCATACGCAGCAGATATCCTGGAATCCAAGGGGAATGACGAGACAAGTGTGCTGTCGCCAGAAAAGCAATATATTAGATTGTTGTTTTTTTCCAATATTTCGTTGATGTACAATGAAAAGAGCGTTGGAGACAATATGGAGGAACACCAACGTTGATGGTATTAGTATTCGAGAGATATCCATCGACAGCCACTTGCAAGCCATATCATCAAAGTTCGACCAGCAAATCCTCATTTCACACACGGCTGAAGGCCTCAAAAATATCATGCCCAACAGCTCTCAACTCTCCATGATTCCCGATTTCGTTATTCCAAATATGGATGACATACGACAAAAGGTCGCCTGTTGATTTTTGTTTCCAAAAGCCATATCAATGATTGCTCGAGATGTTGAAGCCTTCCAAATATTTGAGAATATGGTGGTTTACGGCCTTCGCCATGACTTTTGATATCACTGATATCAAAGCGACTGATTATTTGAAAGATTTTTCTTGTCTTTTCTGGAAAAAGACTGAAGGGGAAAACCCCTTCCTTGTAAGACAAGATGGGAAGTCTGCAAAGTACTGGTACGAGTTCATTTGCGCACTTTTTAGGTTTGATGATGGGCCACTTCATCGGGACCAGACGTCTTGTTGATATTGAGCTGTTCCAAAATTCGCCTGACTTGACGTGTTGAAAAGTAATTTACGGCATCGTATATTCTAGTAGGGTAATAGTAGTTGGTGCCTTTCTCAGATAGTCGACTGTGAAGTGGAACGTAAATCTTACTTGGTTCAGATACTCTTGAGACATACTTCTAATAGGAACAACTGATACTTCATGGTTGCTCCCTAATTTGCAGAAGGGAAGTGATAAATAACGTCTCAGTTCTTGGAAGCAGACCCTGATTGGTGAGGTGGTACTCTCTTGAAGTCTTCGCTAACTTCTGGTCACAGTTTACAATACAATAATTGTTATATAATGAATGAATCTTTAATATTTCATGGCAGTTTCACTGAAAATGATCTTTTGCAGGTATGTCCTTCTTCATGCTTCTACGCATCGCATATTTGGTCTTTTGTATGATTTGATGACGACGATTTAGAAAAACTGTAAATAAACATTATTTCTTTCGGACTGTTCATTTAGGAGAAAACACCATCTATAGGATGAGATTGCTGAAACTGATGGCTTACTTTACCTCTGTTTCAACAGATATTTGTGCTTCTTGAAGCCATTACTAGAAAGGACATGTACAATACATCTGAGATACGAAGCATGTATGAATCCAATCAATCCTTTTTGTAGGACATTCAAAGATTGCACCCATGAACTCTAAAATGAATCTGCTTGATAAAACCGTTGTAAACATGATACACCAAATGACTCTAAGCATACCCTATAGCTGGTGGTTTCCATCAGCTTAATTGAAGACGAAAACATCACTTGCAACCTTGATAGTCTGGAACATACAAGAAAGGTTGGAGATTTGTTTCTCTTCTATAGATACTTTCATTGTTGAGGTTTAAAATGGACACCAATATGTCTTGGCACAATCTGGGACATCGAAGAAAGGTTGGAGATTTGTCTCTCTTCTATAGATACTTTCACGGGAAGTATTCGAGTGACTTGGCACATTTGATTCCACCAAGAACGGTACATATCAGAAATACGTAATGGACTGTGGTTGGGGTTCAACTCAGTACACCTCGAACTTCACTGTTCAAGGACTCTTCTATTTGGAGGACTGCGTTTATGTGGAATAAACTTCCTGAGAGCGTTTCAAATTCAACGTGAATCACTATTTTCGTAAAGGCACCGCTCTTAGAGTGCCTTAAGGATTTCAATGTAGTACTTGTGCTTTGTTTCGTGCTCTTTAACCCACCTCGGGGGGTTTTACAATAATTGTTCCATTCAGCTTTCCATCTACACGAATGCCATTGCTTAACTAACTGAGAGACTTCGATCATTGTCATCATAACTGACTTATTTTTTCAAACTCTGTACAACTGGTTCACGTCTCGATTGTTTTCAGTGGTAGCAGCAAATGACTTGAAATGGAACGTTGTTACGGGCATGTTCAGGCCATTTGTAGAAATAAATCTCATAGGACCACATTTAGCGGATAAGAAAAGGAAACACACTACGAAATCGAAAGCGAACAACTGGTCTCCGAAGTATAATGAAACTTTTCATTTGTAAGTAACAGCAAATGAACATAGTATATACACAATGTACACTTTCAACACGGCCAGTTTCATAAACAGATTATTCAAACTGCACTATAACATATCTCCATCATGAATTTCACTAGCCTTTATTTTTTGTAGCATTATCGGAAATGAGGAGCAACTCGACTGCTTCGAACTTCACATTTGCGTTAAGGATTATTACTTCGCAAGAGAAGATCGCTTGGTTGGTGTGGCAGTTATGCAGCTCAAGGATATTGTAGAAAAAGTGAGATATCGTCCTTAGTTTCTTATTTCTCCTGAAGATATTGGTCGTAGTGACTTTTTTCTACTAAATTATTTCTCAAAATTTTCAATATTCAACATCCATTAATGTTTATTTTATATAAGGTTTTTTCAAAAGTTTTGTCCGCTTCAATGGCATGTGTTTTTATAGCTCCATATATAACTCTATGCATTGATGCTGACAATTGTTTTCCTAAATTTTAACTATTTTCATCTTATTAGTATATGATGTCGTTGAGCGAGTTTTGTCCACGAATTCAAATTGAATCAAAGCGTTTCATCAGTTCGGACTTCCATTGTCTAATATGATTTAGATTGATTCGAAATCCCTAAAAAAATCTGTAAAAAAATAAAAAGATTAGCTGAAAAACAATTTTATCAGGCAAAAAACTGAAATTAAAATAAAATAACATAAAACTGATAGCTAAAAAAAAACAAAAAAAATTAACTATTAACACGAGCTGAAAAAATTAAAAAATTATTACCAAGAAATGAAAATTAAAAATATAAAATTTAAACATTCCATACCAAGTTACTTCACAACGTTTCGATTGTTAGTATCCACATTCGTCTTCGGATGATTACTGGGACTCATTCCTTCGAGATCTGAGTATTTATAGGTCATTGGACTGTTTTCACGTATCCCCTTTTTCCGCTTCATTGGTTTTTAGCGGGAGCTCACCGTTTGGCGGGAGTTGGTCGTGTTCCGCTTGATTAGAGGTTTCCATACGTTACGTATCTCTACGCTAGCTTGGCTAAACGCGTTGTTGGACAACATATATGCGGCTTCTTTGAAATATCTTGTACTCGGCAATACAAAATTTCAATGGCCTCTTAGTTTCACCGATGTATGATTTTCCGAAATCGCAGGGTATCCGGTAAATGCAATTCTTGGAATCGCTGTCCGCGTTTGGTGGCCTGCTTTTCGTGAGACTGCTACGAATAGTGTTTCCAGATTTGAAGCAGATTCTGATATTATACTTGGACCCAATCCTTCTTATCCTTTCCGACAATCCTCTGATGTAGGGAAGTACAAGTACTGGTTGTGGCGGCTTCTCTTCCTTATGGAGTTCTTGCTGTCTTCTAGCTAAAACCTGTTACACCATCACTTTGGAGTAACCATTTCGTTGAAGGTAATTTTTGATGACGCCTAGTTCCTTTTCGAGACCTTTTTTTGTATTGCAGAGAACGAAAGCACGGTCTAGTAGAGTCTTGATGATTCCTCTCTTAGTCGATCGATGGTGGTTGGATTCCTGGTTCAGATACTGTCTCGTGGGTTTTCCATATACAGTGTGTTTCCCATTTAGTTCACCAATACGTCTAAGAATGGCAATTCGTTGTAGACTTCCTTATTCATTGTTGTTGTCTTTGAGAAAGGCGTCTCGTTCAGTATTCCCATGGTTCAATATTATGGTGTCGTCAACGTATCGCAACCAAGGATTTCAGATCAATTTATATCATATTAGACAATGGAAGTTCGAATTGATGAAATGCACCACGAAACATTGTCAACCACCTTCAAATGAACCAAAGCGCATATGGCAATATCATATGGCAATAATAATGTTAATGAATGCACTGTTCTACGTTGGTTTGAGAAATTCAATTCAGGAGATTTCAGTCTCGAAGATGAGCCTCAAAGTCGTCGACCTACAGTAATCCAGGACGAAGATTCGAGGATCCTGGTGGAGACTGACCAATCACAAACGGTGCGTGCAATTGCGACGGAACTGGGCGTCAGCTCGAGAAATGGGTGCTCTACGATTTGAACGATCGACAGAAACTGTCATGTTTCGAAGTCTGATCTTCTTTGCAACCAAAACGATTTATTTTTGACCGGATCGTCACACGTGATGAAAAGTGGATCCCATACGACAGAACGAGACATTCAGGACAGTGATTGGACACCGATGAGCCACCCATGCACTTCCCAAAAACGAAAACCAACCAAAAAAGACCATGGTCACTATATGGTGGTCAGCAGCTGGTCTAATTCATCACAGCAGAGTTATATTGTTAGGAAATCGACGAAATGTACCAAATATTGCGCCAATACCAGCAGGCACTGGTCAACAGAAGAGTGCTCCATGACAACGCCCATCCGAACGTTATACAAATTACCTTCCAGCAATTAAACGAATTGAGTGTCGAAATTCTGCTTCACCCAACATACGCCCCAGACCTCTCGCCAACCAACTGCCATCTTTTCAAGCACTTCGATAACTTCCTCACCGGTAAAACCTTTGCCAATCAAGACCATACAGAAACGGCGTTCTTCAACTTCATCGAATCTCGAATTTTCTTGCTGACAGAATCAATCGACTTGTGTTACGTTGGCAAAAGTGTACTGCTTCAAATGGCGTTGATTTCGATTAAATTGATTAAGTATCCCAGGAGATATAACAGTTCAAAAGAACAGTTTACAAAACAGCAACACGTGTTTCGCTATACAATAGCTTCCCCAGGCGTTTTCATATTGAATACATTCTACCTATTTAGTGCTTTATATAACAATTTGAATCACATGACCTACCTACTCGATGACTAATAATTTTACCAGAGTTTATGTATGAACTAAAAGAAAAATTGAACATCATGAAAGAAATTGAATAAAATGAAAAAAATTGAACATGTAGTAAACTGATTATTAATCAACACATCAGCAAAAAGATTCAAAAGAGGGGAAGAATTCAATTCTATTCGGTCATATGTGTGGATATTTATACAGTGCGGTCCATATGTATGGAATGAATTCATTTTTAGCGTTATTAGGTACTATGTGGAAAAATCCTGAAACAGGTCGATTTTTATTCTTACTTTGACAATTTACAGTAAGAAAATATTATCCCCCTCCAACACCCCTCCTCCACCTCCACCTCCAAAGGGGGTCGTGTGGCACCTTGTTAGAAAGGGATTTTAGTTCTCTGTTCAGCAAAATAAAGTTTTTCAAGTTTGGTGCAATCATAACTGAGACAATTAATTTTCACAATTGAATGAAATGTTCGAAATGACCACCATTATTCACTTCTTGACAATAAGCTGATCTATTAAACAGACCATTCCTGTAACATGCACCTCACTAACCTTGAACCCTGGAAAAAATCTTTGAAGATACTAAAATATTAGACAAAAAGCCAAATAAACAATTGATATGAATCTAGTATGCTGCTGTCATTTAGGTTTTTGAAGTTACTAAAAGATGCCAGTATAATATTTGTGGGCGTATCAAATTTGTCGGAGACTCAAAGAATATTATAATTGGTTGTGGTAATAAAACAAGAACTCAAAAGGAGGTTTGTGAAATTTTTAATAATAAATACCCTGGTCAACACGTGTCGCAGTCTACAGTTAGCAAAATTGGAAAATAGTTTCGTGAAACTGGACATGTAAAAAATTTTTAAAAACCAGGTAGAAATGTTCAATTTACTGATGAAAAAAACTTAGATGTACTTGTAGAGATTGAGGAAAATCCGCACGAGACAACTCGAGAACTTGCCGCCAACAATGATGTAAGTAAATCATCTATTTTGAGAGTTTTGCATAAAGAAAAATACCACCCTCACAGAGTTCAGTTGGTTCAGGAGTTGAATGAAGATGATCCTGATAGAAGGCAAGAATTATGTGAATTGATGATGGACAGAATGAATGCCGATTTACAGTTCATAAACAAAATAGTGTTTTCCAATGAAGCGACGTTTCATTTAAACGGAACAGTTAACAAACAGAACTGTAGATATTGGAGCAGAGAAAATCCTCACTGGATCTGTGCGTCTCACACTCAATATCCTAAAAAAGTTAACGTTTGGGCTGGTATCATTAACAATGAAATTGTTGGCCCTTATTTTTCTGAGGGCACTGTTAATGGTGAGGTTTATCTAGATTTTTTGATTAACTTTTTAGTGCCTACATTACAAATACATTTTGCTGATGTCAATCATCCAAGTGAGATAGATCGAACTATTTACTACCAACAAGACGGAGCACCACCGCATTTTGCACGTACAGTTAGAAATTATTTAAACGAGGTTTTTCCCAATAGGTGGATTGGAAGAAGTGGAACGATCGAATGGCCGGTTAGATCCCCCAATTTGACTCCTCTCGATTACTTCTTATGAGGTTATGTAAAATTTAAAGTATATTTTAACAGACCATACAAAATAACCCCCAAAGTCATACAAAATGTACGGGAATTCCAAAATTGCCTCGGTTATTGTCAAGAAGTTGATGGTGGTCATTTTGAACATTTAATTTAATTTTAAAGTACATTGAAAAACACATTCTAAATATTATGTGGCAGTATTATCTTCATTCTACGTAAAGTTTTGTGATACCT
Source organism: Leptinotarsa decemlineata (assembly GCF_025532065.1). Taxonomy (NCBI): domain Eukaryota; kingdom Metazoa; phylum Arthropoda; class Insecta; order Coleoptera; family Chrysomelidae; genus Leptinotarsa; species Leptinotarsa decemlineata. Next base: position 5,535,011 of record NW_027412578.1, read on the forward strand.
AGAGACATTATCAAAATTGTACAACCTAAAAATCAATATTCTCTGTTATGATTGCACCAAACTCAAAAAACTTCATATTGCTGAACAGAGGACTAAAATCCCTTTCCAACAAGGTGCTACACGACCTTTGCTATTTAAAATTTTCGAGGGGGTGCTTATAATTCAGAAGGGGTGCTGGAGGGGAATGATATTTTCATACTGTAAATTGTCAATTCAAGAATAAAAATCTACCTGTTTCAGGTTTTTTCCACATAGTACATAATAACGCTCAAAATGAATTTATTCCATACAAATGGACCACACTGTATAGTGTGTATATTGTAATTTTGTATTTACTAGTATTGTCTTCATTGCATGATTTGTATAGATTAGCTTTCTTATCGATTTCTGCATTGACAAACCTGAAATATTTATTATGGCAAGAAAGGTAATGTTCGAGTTAAAATGAATCCATCAATGCACTCATAGTTCTGCCTGATGGAACCAATGACGGGTCGAAACTGCGCTGCCATCATGAATGCTTTATTTTTAGGTTGTGGTTTTGACCAAGCTTCGCATATGCATATTAACTCCTTCTGAAGTTGAATACTTTTTTCTTTTTCAGGGGTCTTGTGCATGTTGGTTATCCCTAGGCAAAAGAATTCAAATGGACGAAACAGGGTGGACGATCCTAAGGATTTTGTCGCAACGCACAAACGACGAGGTGGCGAAGGAATTCGTCAAACTAAAATCTGATATCAGACAGGAAAATCCGCTTCCAAATCAATAAGGCATCTCCTCCAGGTTCAGCCGCCGTGTGACTTTATATACAGACAGCTGTGTATAGGCTTCTACGTGTAAAATATTAATTGTTTTATGGACCGTCCCAACAGACTGATGACAAAAAATCCACGCATCATCACATTCTAATAATAATATTTAATGTGCCTCCCAACTTGTACATTCAAACAATAAGTAAATAACCACTTTATGACGTGTATCATCCTTCACCCATAATCATCATTCAACATTGAACTGTAAAAATCGCAATAAAGGGCAAATTTTTACATTCCTCTCATATATATAACTTAAAATGTGATTCAGATAGTTTAAGGTATTGGATAGGTGAAATTATATCAGATATTTTTATGCATGTAGGAAATTTTCAGTTTGCGGACTCATGCATGGACCGTATATTTCGTCATAATTTTCTATATCTTCCACTCTATGCACAATAATAGCTATAACCGATTCCAATTATTTTTGTTTATTCTTATAAGAAATGACCTACAACACAGTGCTAGTCTGAAGAATATCTAAAATTGAGCCTTATATACTTATTCATTCGTAAAACTAAACTCTCGCTTTACTTAAATAATTATAACTATAATATCCGTATCGCATTTTTCGCTGTGATAATAGTACAGTGTGTATCGTGTCGTCTGTGTTGTACTTTCACTCATATGCTGAAAAGTCTATTTATATTCCCTTCAAGAGAAGCGAAAGTAGCTCTGCTCCTTCTCCTCTATAGTAGCTGACATTCAAACTGAGGAAATTTTTGAATGACTGTTCATAATATCGACCAATGATCTGTAGTCTCATAAAACTTTATTTCTTTCAGTTTTGTGTCCCAAAGTTACTTCTTTGCATGATCTACACATCTTTGTGAAGAGTTTATTTTGAAATTAATTGCCTTCTTTCTTTCTTTGAAAGATTCCCACATTTTTTTTCACTGTTTTTTAATGAACATGAAGAAATAGAAAGCCAAAAACATTTCTTTCCCAAAAACTCTAATTGAATTTGTAAAGTTTTATAATTATACAAAAAACACTTGTTGCAGCAATCGATCAAAAGTAATAACATCACTCGTCACAAGAATAATCAATTATTGTTCAAACCAATGACAGTGCTTCAAAAAGTAACAGATACATTCTTCACAATATATGTCAAAGCTATAGTTTGGGTCTCTAGTTTTGTCCCTTTCGTTATATGGCGGCACGGAGAAGAGTAACTAAACCAGTTTCTTCAATGTCTGCGCTGCCATAACCTTAAAATCCATTTCATAATGGAACGAGAAACACAAGAAACAATCGCAAATAGAGTGTACACGAAACCAAGTCGACAGAGTTGTCTGGATAGAAAATCCAATCCCCAGGCACAGGTATAATTATAAACTTTGGTTGAGTCAGTTAGACAAATCTGTGGATCTGAGGAACCCAATCATCTGGAAAATGCATTCACAGGGAATGAGTATAGCGAAGCCAAATTCGAGCAGGCGATATGAGCCAAGAAAGAGAATGCTAAAGCTTTCCTGCATTATGTGAAGTATTTAACGGATTGGATTGAGACAATTCTGAAGGATCATACCATTCAATCGAATTCAGGCTAACAAAAACTATCAGAGAAAGAGAGCTAAGGACCCTGAAGGGATTTTGACAACGTTGGATTTCATATAGCTATGAATTGCTCTACATTGGAACCACGAAGATGAGTGTTATTACTCGGCTCTCTAAAGGCAATAGGAATTATCGGTTACGACATATAAACTGATCAACAGGAGCAGAATATGCAGTAAGAGAAGCACCCAGCTATTAGCAGCTATGGTAAAATGAAAGAAATTTAGAGACCCGAAAATAATAACAACTGAAAAGAAGAGGAAATTAACATAAATTTAGGTTACCTGCACTAAATCACACAGTTTACTTATTTCAAACAATAGGAACGAAACCATGCCTTCCACCGATAAAACTGGAGACACAAAAACCAATAATGTAGTATGTGCTGTGAGACTAAACCACTTCATCGGTTGCCTAATCGCCGTTGATGATATATACCGTCAACGAACCCAAAAAATAGCTTCAACAGTTGTCTCCGGTCGTGAAAATTTACAATGGTAGAAAAATATTCCAAATGAATTTTAGAATACAAATATTTTCAGTTGCTATTTGGGGAAATGATTTCCAATAACCTGGCACTGCCAATTTTGAAATTCAAGTGACAAAGTATTCCTTGACATAGTTCAATTGATATATTTGGCGTTGTTGAAACAGCCATAGCAACGTGACAGTTACAAAAAAATTTTGTAGGTAAACAAATGAATATAATTCAATCAATATACTGATAATACAGAGTTATTATGACTCCTATAACTTAAATAATCGTCCGATTTTGGGCTTGATATAGAGACTAAGACTCCATGTTCTATATTTAAAAAAATTAAATGAAATGCAATTCGACCCAAAAGCGAAACATAATTGCTTCAATATTGTTACCATATTTAAAATTAAAGCAGAATACAACAAACTAATTCGATGATGAAACTTAAAATTGACGTTTTTCCCGAATACTTTGCCCAGTACATCTTGATTTTTCTAAAAATAAAAAAATAAAGAAAAGAAAATTGAAACTTTGTAACTAACGTTACTGCAGTTTCGTCCTATAAGGACATTTTCAAACTTATACATCAATGTAATCTCTTCTCTTCGTCATGATTTCCTACCACGTAGTAACGGCTACAACCATCAATTTATTGAATAAAAAAATAATTGATTTATTGATTACATCAAACATATTTTCGGTTGCCAAAACTTCCCTCACATTAATTTGTCTCACTTATGAATTACGTAAAAATGAAAAAGTAATAATTTTTACAAAGTTTATTCGATTCAGTTCAGCATCGAAGATCATTGGTACAGATGAAGGGGAGGGGGCAAATACTTTCGCTTTGAATATTACCTATTTTCTCAATAAATTCTACTCCAAAAACAAATTGAATACGCAGCGTCTCAGCTTCCTATAAAATTCACTTCAAGGCTTTCTTAGTGTTGAAAAAATATTTGAAGGAACTGTATAACTTTCAAGTAACACTTGTTTTATTTCAACCTACCACAACCTTGTCAACAGTTCCAGTTTAGTAAAAATAATTTCTTTCAGCTCTCAAAACATCAATATTTTGAGTTATTTTATAAAAAACACATGAGAATTTTGGATTGTTGTTTGATTATATTCATCAAAATTTTTTTCATAAAAACAAAGAGAGGATATTATAGGAACTGTTAATACGATAACCCCAACATTCATCAATACATCAGAACTGTTCCCAAAATTGTGGTATTAGATTCTGGGAGAGCTTCGGATTTATTTGTTTGTTGGATCTCAAAAAGTTGTTTGAGTTTTCCACATGGTTGGTACCTTAACTTCAACTGTTGAATTATTCACAAAACTTGTGATGTTATCGATGAATCATGTCTAATCTGAACGACTTTTCAAAAGAAACACTTTTCCCAATCTCCAACTTTGTCCATCTCCTAAAGAAGCCAAATTGTTTAATGAAACGCTTGTCGAAAAAAGTAATGCATTTCTGGTGATTGGAAAAAGTGCTTGCTTTGGATTTAGTCTACGCTGAGAATTCCACTTCTTCCTTTCATTAAAACACCTTTTTATTCGAAAAAATGTATCAAATATATCTACAATTTTCAATTAGTTAATAACAAACTGGGTTGAAAATAATATATCAAGATATCAAAACAAGTAATTGGTGATGTTACCATTGTTTTTTCAATAATGCATTCCTTCGTCAATTCATGATAATTTGTATTTTTTTTATTTGCTTTCCAATTCGATCTTTCATCGTTTGATATCTTTCCACATTTGTCCATTTCTCTAATCTACCATAAAACTTTGTCTTTAATCGTTTAATTTTTTCGTCCACATGTAGTTTTTGGTTACTTTTGAACGATGGAAGTTTAAATCTTCAACACTCACCAACTATTTATACTTATATATTTAAAAAAATCCTTCGTGAGAGAGCAACAATGACTCAGCCTATAAAAATAATCCGTACGGCTAAATTTTTGTGTTGACATACGAATATAGACTCATTAGATGAATTTATGGAAATGACCACTTTCTCTGTTTTTCAATGAAGAATAGTTTTCTTGGTGATAAGTCTTAAATGGTCAAGTAGATTAACTTAAACTCTGTATTGGTAAAATTATTTACTGGATAGTAGATTGAAATGAGATCAAACGGTTATGATTTTTTTATTTTGCGTTTCAGCCATCCCCAAAAGGGTATAGAATAAGTTCGCTGCAAAAAATTAGTGTTAGCTTAGTGATAATGTTGGTATTTCAATATCAGATATATTTTTTGAAAATAATCTATCAGTACTGATGGTTTCAATTTCAGAATCACTTAAATTTGATAATTCCACATATCACGATCAAATTATTTGCAAGATTGGCATTTGTTTTCTGCTACACTACATAATAAATGTACAGTAAATACAGACAAAACTGAGAAGATGTGTATACGAGTACTAGCTAACTTGCAGTCTGATTTCATATCACTTTTTTTTCCTTCTTCAAAAATAATCGCATCATATCACTTTTTTGTTAACAAACGGTGTTGTCCTTTCTGATGCGAAAGATAAACATAGATACCTATCAACAATCTATTCTAGCCCCTCCTTATTGGTAACAAACGAAAAGCATACTGTCAAATTCTAAGGATCATGTAGTTGTTTTCAAGAATTCAAGAGAAGATTGATAGATGATATAATGGAGATGGTATCAATTGAATTTCACTAGTTCGGACTTCCATTGTCTAATATATAAAATGATTTGAAATCCCTGAAACAACTTAATAAGGATAATTGAAAATGAATAGCTGAAAATAACAATTATATTAAGCAAAAATAACCTGAAATGAAAGAATAGTGAAATAAAATACAAGTAACCATAGAACGATTGACAAAAATTAAAAAATGAAGTATAAAAATTATAAAGAAAAAAAATGAAAATAAAAATAAAGAGTTAAGAGATTCCAAGCCACGTTGGTTCTCAACGTTTCGATTCGGGTGATGATTTTTTTGTTCAATCGTTCTAATGTTACTTGTATTTTATTTCACTATTCTTTCATTTTAGGTTATTTTTGCTCAATATAATTGTTATTTTCAGCTATTCGTTTTCAATTATCCTTTTTTAGTTGTTTCAGGGATTTCAAATAATTTAATATATTAGACAATGGAAGTCCGAACTAGTGAAATTCATCATGAAACATTGTCAATCACCTTCAAACAAATGGTATCAATTCATTGAAAAAAATAAGGCCCTATTCAATTGTTGAAGTTGAAGTTACCTCAGCCAATATCAGCAGAAGATTTTCATTGTTTGATGAAAAAGTCTTGAGATATATCCAGATTTTCCACAGAAGAAACTAAATATTGAAAGAGGATCGTTAAATACGACAAATGTGATTGACTTTTGTGAATTATAAATAAACCCCTGTCTTTTTTGACGAAGTTTTTGAGTGAACACCATCTTGATGAAAAACTTCAAAAACATTTTTTCAATAAAGGAGATATACGGATATACCTCCATAATGATGTTTGGGGAGGTATCCTAACCAGGAAAATAGAACATCGGAAAATACATATAAACCTAATAGCTCTATTGTTCTAACGGGTTTCTTAAACAGTAGAGAGAATATTGACAAGAAAATTTATTTTTTGACATTCTTCTTCGGTATATAAATAATTAAAATATTACAAAAATGAAAATTCGGGGAAAAAGTATATCTGAAAATATGTTTTGCATACTTGAAACGAATTTTCATCTGTTAAACTTCCATCTGTTCACTAAACTAATATTTTATACCTACTTTATTATCAAAATATGACAGAAGATTATTATTATCAAATATTTTGGAAAACAGTGAATCCAGTTTCCAATATTATCATAGAAACAGAATGAAACAAATATGTAGGGGGAAGTTTCTGGGAATTCCAGGAACCAGAATTTTTTTCCACAGTTTGTCATATATCATTCTCATGAGTTGAAAGGATAACAAAAATTTGTAAATGATTGAATTGATTCCATTAAATGAACCAACCATGTGAAAATTTCAAAAAACAATCTCTTTCGAGATTCTAATGAAAATCCGATTTCCGATTAAATTCAAAAAATGTTCGTGAATTCTTGAACAAAATATATCAGTTGCATTTGTATTCAAGTAAAATATACATATATCATCCTTACATCAATTCATGTTGAAAGGGGCCAGCATTTCTTTATTTGTTGTTCTTTCGGGTGCTTCTTGTTACGTTTTATTTCAAATTAAAATTAAAGATATTGTTACCAGCTGTTGAGAAAGGTTTGTTAAACGATAGAAAAGGTTTATTGAGTGTACATATCAAGAGATAATGAAAAAATTGTTAACATATTCGATTCAAGTTTTTTCAATACAATGTGGCGATTATTTTTGCAATGTTTTTTATGCACAAATCTCTTTTCCTTTTCTAACTGACCTCTATGTTACCTAAATTTTGGATTGCGATAAAGGTTAATGATGTACAAAAATATTCGTCATTAAAAATTGAGAAGTGTGTAAAATTGAAACCAGGCTAGAATAATTTAGAATAATTTTCATTAATACATGTATGTACAACAAAATGATTGTATTGACTAGTCTAAGAGATAATAATTTCCATCGTCGAGCTTATCGTTTTGTACCTAAAGATATTGAGTTCAATATATTTGCAAAACCCACATTGGAATTGAATTGCAATGTCAACATCATGGAGCCGTTTTCATCAATTTTCAGTTAATTAGACACATTGTTTTCGAAGATCCATAGATGTTGCATTATAATTCAAAACGATCATTTTGATGTGACCCCAGTATAATGCAGACAAAATAAAAAATTTTGATGTCAATAACTCGATTTTCTCTCTCAAAGTGATGTATTTATCATTATTATGTGAAAATAACTTCAATGGTGTCTTTCAACACCTCAAAACTATGATCTGTTATCTGTTAAACTGTAAATTGTAGATTATTGGAAATGCCTTTGGGAACTGATGAGATTAATAAAAATGACCAATGAATTTCATGGAATTTTTCTCAACTTTTAGGCACATTTACCCACCAGGGATCTCTGCAGAAGATTCGACATGAGAAGTCGAATGCGATAATGAAAAAAAGTATATCGTTTCGCTAACAAAAGTAGACAGCTTCAGTGAGTAAAGGGCATTCAATTCAATTTGTGACGTTTGTTGGTTCACATTATTGAGTCGTTGGGTGTGATTATACTGAGACATATACAATTTGACACCCACGCTAGCTATCAACTGTAATTTTAAATAAATGAATCTCTCAAATCTGATATGCCCCCATTCTCTTGAAGCATCTGAGGAAAAGAATAAATGAACAAATATATTTCTTCATATGAAAACACCAACTATGGAATCGACAGAAAATCAAAACTTTGCTCAACCTACATTAAAAAAGGTCCTTATGGTGGTGTTACAGAGAAAAGTTCTTTCCGGCATCGAATGCCGAATGAGAAAGCGTTTTCTGTATCTCAGTTGCAAGGGAAAAAGACGCTTGAAGAGATTTCGTTATTCATTAAAAATAATAATAATAACCTTAGGTTCCGCGAGAAACCTTCCCGCTTATTCCAAGAGCCTCCACGTGTTGTGGATAATCCGTCGACCGCCCGTCAGGTGGAATCCTTCTGGAAGGATATCTATGAACACCCGCAGCCACTCAATTAAGACACCGGTGTTGCCCTACTCTTCGGGGGATATTGAATTCGTTATGGGGAACGAGAAGTGCCGAATTTATTGGAACTATTCGTTCCCCACCCTCAGGCTCATACAAGCTAGTAGGCCTGATGTAGTCCTTCTTGACTACCAGACCAAAACGATATTTGTCGTGGAGTTTTCAGCTCCTGGCGAGACGAATATCGTCAGAAAAGAGGAGGAAAAACTGATAAAATATCGAGATTTTCTCTTCGAACTCCGCAGACTATCCAGATCACTCTGTCAAGATGGTTGTTCTGATTATTGGAGTCCTTGGTGGAATGATCTCTTCTCTACTCTCGAATCTCAAAATCATACCGGCTTGCCGCACTAAGGCAGAAATATTAGCCGCACAGCTGCAAAAGAGTGTCATTCTTGGCTCACTGTGCTTGCTCAGGGCACATGATTCTCGGACCCAATGATCATTGGTCATTGGTCATTGGTCATTGGTTGATAATGCTGGCGCGCCCTCCCGAATGTATCGGGGCTTCGGGGGATAGGGCCTGACCAGCGCACAACACGGTGAAAAAAAAAATGTATTCACGTAGTGAAGAAGAATACAGAAACATGTAGTAAGAAGATAATGATGAATGAATGAGTACTCGATAAGTGTTTTTCACACTTGTTTCAAGAAAATAGAATGCTATAAAACTTATAAATAACAAACATACTGACTGACAATTGAGGAAATATGAAAAATTCCAATTAGTATCAATCTTCATTTCTAATTTTTTTTTTGTCAACAAAATCAGAAATCATCTGTCTTGGCAGTCTGCATATAAATTGCCTCGATGACTTTTTGAAGTGATGAAATATATTAATGTCTTTATTGTATTGGGAAGAGTATTGAATAATTTTGGAGCTAGGTAAGTATATGTATGCTGTAAAAGTGATTTTTGTGTTGATGGAATTACATGGTTTTTTTTTGGGTGTTATAATTGTGTGAACGGTAAGAGATAACTTTTCTTCTTTTGGTACGATAAAATTACATTGAAATAAAACAGTTGACGAATGTCAAAAACCGGCTTCACAAATCAAATTGTCTGTAAGAAAGCGTGAAATTTTCGAATGTATCAGTTTCAGAAATTTGTTTTGTAGTACTTCAAGAGAACGAAGGTGTGTTTGGAATGCCCCGCCTCAGCATGCTATCCAGCATACAAATGACTTTCTACTAGTGCGAGGTAAAGAATTTTCAGGCGGTGTTTTAAATTTGTGTAGAATTTTTCGCAGCATTTTGCAAATGAAGTTTATGTGCTCATTCCATTCAAGATGTGAATCAATAATTACCCCTAAATACTTCATCTTATTTTCAGGACGAATCAAGTGTTGATTGCCTAGGTCTATACAAAAAAAGGGTGGTTTGTTCATGATATTACAGCTGAATGATATATACTGGGTTATCTCCAAATTTATGGTTAATAGCTTGTATTCAAGCCAGTTTTTTGTTGTATCAAAATCTGATTCTACGGTATATCTTAATTTTTGCCAATTATTTGCCTTATATAATATTGTTGTGTCGTCTGTAAATCCTAAAGTGTTTCCTCAACTTTCTAGAAAGAATAAGTCATTTATGTACAGATTGAACCGAGTAGGTCCAAGAACCGTAAACCATAAAAATGAGTGAAAATATCATGTACAAGGGGAGTAACCATAAACTTTACCAAACGATAAAGCCGTGCTTTTTATAAGTAACATATAGGTTACGTAACAAAGAATGATAGGTAAATCCAAATTTAAACCTCTACGCGGGGATTTACTGAGTCTCTCACCTATTAAAACTCATCCAAATGAGTCCAGCTTTTCCACGAGTATGAATATGTGTGATTTTATTTCATCAAACAGAGATGGCACACATTATCTTTCAACAGTCCAAGTCTCTGCAAATTAAGACGACCTGTAAGTGGTTAGACGTCATCCCAACTGTAATCTAACAATTTTTTGGTAACATAATTTGAATGAGTGGTGGAATAGCGTAAGCTAAACTCCGCCAAGATAAAATTAAAGACCATTCATTTTTATTATATTATGATTATTGAATGCCTTGAAATAAGCCAAGCGTAGCTCAGAAGGGACCAATTACAGTTTCTGGACAGAAAAATGACTCGCAGCACCCTTCCTTGCAAAAGAGTCAGGAACTTCATTACCTTCTAAGCCGAAAGTTCAGACCAGAGAAGATTTTTTGAGACTTCCCATTGAGAACAGCCTTTTTTCGTAATCCACTCAAGTCAAGCCAAGGCTGATACTTTCGAAGCCGTTTGATCGATGTGTGAGTTTGGTTTCCACCAGTCTCTCCACACCTACGGTTCCAAGCTCCCCAGATTGTTTGATATCTCTGTCCTGGATCTGTCACTTTGAAGCAAAAATATCAGAGATCTACCTCACCTCTGTCAAGGATATCGAACAGGCTAACAGAAGGGGCAAAGGAATCTACCCTGAGGGCAGCCCCTGGTGACCAATGGTGACCCCTGGTGACCAATGGTGACCCCTAGTGACCTAGTGACCAATGGCTTCATCTTGAAAAGCTAAATTAGCTATTTCATTCAAGAAAATGTCGTTGATACAGTCAGTTTGGTCAATTACATGTATACCTTTTTCAGCCGAAAATTATTCGATAGATTTATTGGCCGCGGTGGTAGTGCGCCCGACTCACGATCGGAAGACCGTGGGTTCGATTCCTGCCTCGACCAGATATTTTTCTCGAGAGAATTTATCTGGTTGAGGCTGGGATGATTCTGCAACCGTGTTAGGAATCACACGTTAAAAGGTAAGACCTCGTTAGTTCTTAGCTCGCACAAGTTTCTCAACTTCTGAGAGTTGTCGTTCGTATGGGGGCGACAGCTGATTAACGGAAAAACAGATTTTAAACAAATTTTTGTAAACAGACTGCAAGGACACAGAGAAGATTGAGCGGCATTGAAGCGGTTTAGAGGGCGATGGCTAATTTCAAAATGGTTTTTTGTTCTCAACACAAATTTCACCGCTCCTTTACGCTTAACGCGCGATTCCTCGTGTAACGCCATCTAGGGGACTAGACAGTAACTATTTCCTGTCCGATAGTTGTCAAACTGTACAATAGATGGCGGTAAGCTTCAATGCGAAGCGAGAAGTTTCTAGTCTCCATTCTCGAAAGTACTAGGCCCGCCCGCTGCCTCATATAAAAACTCGCGTGCCATCCAGCCAATAATGTAATTCTACGATATTACGAAAACAAGTGAATTCAGTTTGCGACTAGTTAGGTAAAGTGTTGTACGCGTGGTGGTGAATACTGTGAGTGGTGTCATTAGCTAGTTTTTTAATACTCGATTCTTCACTTTGGAATTTGGTTAAAACGAAAAATGTCGTTGGTGCTTTTGTAGCTTTTTCTCTTACACAAGAATAACATCGGCAGATGTGACTTTCGCAATTTCCCTAATTTGTCAGCAGTATGCTTCAACAACGACGACTTGCTTGTTTACTGCCAACATCTAGAGAACCTCCACAGTAATTTCGCAGAACGATTCCAGGACATTATAAAATTGGAAATACCGGACTGGGTGTTGGATCCTTTTTCAAATGTCAACACAGCAGTATTACCCCAGCTGGAAGAAGAACTCATGGAACTGATAACGAACAAGGAAATAAAATTTTAATTCAAAAATGGATACCAAGAATTTCGGCTACAAAAGCCAATCCCGCAATTTTACCCTGGATTTTGGTCCATCGTTCAACGATTTTTGATAGCATTCCCATCATATCGTATTTGTGTGAACGTGGATTCAGTGCTGTGGCAACGTTCCTAACTAAAAAGAGAAATCGGTTGCAGATTACCGAAGCGGTGACTTACGGCTGTTTTTGAATAAATACGAGCCTGATATTAACAAACTTGTTGAAAATCTGTTTTAAAATCTGTTTTTCCGTTAATCAGCTGTCGCCCCCATACGAACGATAACTCTCAGAAGTTGAAAAACTTGTGCGAGCTAAGGACTAACGAGGTCTTACCTTTTAACGTGTGATTCCTAACACCTAACCTAAAAATCATCAAATTCATCCTTCACATTAGATTAGTATTAAAATTCAAATTGATTTTTTCAATAACATGAATAAAAGTTTTCCTTATATCACAAAATGGTGTTATTCATTAACCTCATCAGAAAGTCTTATTTTCAAATGACACACATAATTCAATTATTAAAATAATGACTGCGATTGTGATTCTTATGTATATATGTCATATGAAATGTTACACTGCTTACGTTTTTCCAGTTGGTAATATTTCAAGAGGACCTATACTTCAAAAGGGCCTAAAAGACAAGTTATTGCTTGAATTCAGAACGTTCTGCAGGGGAATATAAATACTTGGAGTAGGATAGTATTTCAAAATACATTTATGATTTTTTCTTTCCAACGTGTAATTATAAACGTCCGCCAGACCCCACAACAGGTGTCGACCTGGTATGCCATTATAAACACCGCGGTGGATAGATGAAACGCAAGAAAACCGAAGAAAGAACAACATTAGCAATCTACGGTTCCGAAATCGCGCTATGTGGGAGCCACGAAAGCTGAGCGACCAGCGCAGTGGTGGGAGTGGGAGAGAGCGCCACGACGCCTTTGCCTTCACTTAGTGGAAGGCAGCATGTGGTGGTGGCTGCTGCTAGTGACGCTGGCGACGGCGAAACGGGCTCCGTCGACCCAAGAACCCGTCATCGAAGAGGTCACGGCCAAACAACTGGAACGCATCCTCACCGACAAGGACTACGTGGCCGTGTTCTGGTGTAAGTAGCTCTCGAGTGTGGTGTGTTGAATGCGACGAGAGACGCGGATCCGCGAGTGTATTAAGTGTCCCAGCCGGGCCATATCCGAATTTGGCTTGCTCCCCGATCTCACTTGTGGATACTCCTCCCGCACAATGATGCAACAGTGCCAGATATTCATCGGCACCGTCCAGACACAGGACTACTCTTTTTCTTTGGCTTTTGACGGAATGCGAATGTAGGCCGCACACATTCGTAAATAGATTTGGCCGTGCAAGTTTGCCGTTACGTAAAAATAAACCTTGTGTCCCATTCCGATCAAGTATAATGAAGACGTTAAAAATAGTTCTCGTCTAAGCAGTTGATATCAATTGGATACCCGTTGTTTTTCATCGTATACATATTTCGTATGCATCATTCGAGAAGAAGGCTTCGATTTGTGGTCGGAAATAGTCCATTAGTCGATTGAAACGCTTTTGTTTGTTGGCTCGTCAAAAATAGATAACCTAACCTCACTATCCCTGTTTCTATAAATGTTGCACAAGAATATTCCAACTCCATTTCGTTAGTGTTCTAGAAAACCTTCGAGTAATTCGAAAATCTGGCAATATTACTGAAATTTTCGCAAAACATTTTTGAAACTATATTTAAAACATATATTAGGACACTAAACAAATAGTGATACAGAAAACATACTAATCATGAGCTTTCTAACCTTGTGCGGTCTGAGATACCACTTATTGAGTAAGAGGCATTCAGGCAAAACTCAAGCCTGCCCATTCTTGGTTTTGAAACACTAAAAGTCGTATCTAATTTCGATTTCATCATTCAATTATAAAAACCATTTAATCATTAATGACGCAACATTTTCCAGAATTGTAAATACATGTATTGATATAGTTTCTCAATGTATACTTCGTGTGTATTGTCGAAATACATTCGACAACACACATATTAACTTTCAATTCCTAACCTATTTTTGTAGAGGATTTATTTTCGTATTCAAAGCCTCATCTAACCTAATCTCGAATTGGAGTGTATAGTATAAATATGACTTTTTTGAAGAAAACAACTCTCGTCGATAAAATAATATACTGGTAAATAAAGTGAGGAGTTTGAGTGCATATTCCATGTATATAATTGTTAACTTTGTTATCTAACCCATATTTGAGCCGGCATTTATAAGGGCAATAATCAGTGAGAAATCAGAGCTTCGCGTCCCCTCGCCCACTTTTTTATTTCGTCAATCAGAGCAACAACCCTCATAATGATAGTATTTTCACTTCATTCAATTTTACTCTTGAAATTATGAACTATGAGCTCCACTCCTAAAACTATCGGTTGAAATAATATGAACCTAAGACTACAATAGTTTCTCCTGTATATTTTCGGTTCAGAGCCTTTTGATTGTTCTGAATTTTGATCATTAGATCGAATCTGTATTCGTTAAGTCGGTATTATGAACTACTTAAATACTAATTGACATTGAACAGTAGCTTCACAAAATCTTCTGTAAGATTTGTCTAACTTTCTGTATAAATATTTTTGGTTGACCTTGGTAGCTACCTCAAATATGGTTGACTTATGTCAATACTTCCACCGCGTTTGTTAAAATGCATTTTTCTGTTAACCAGCTCTAACCCCTTAGACCGAAAATTCTCAAAGTCGAAAAATTCACGAGCTAAATGTCATACCTTCAGTGTGCGAATTTTATCTCGGAACCATTCAGGTGTTAAACTAGTTCGCCTTGATCATGTTTCAATTTTGTATTAAATGTTGGGAAAACTCAACAATTAGTTTTCGAAAAAGGTTGATGACTCCTGAATCTCAGCTAATTGAATTTGAAAGTTGAAACAACTAATCTGGAACTCAGCTCATTTTTATCTCATCAACCGCTGACAAATAAAAATTATTACTCTGAATGAATGTTGAAGCAATGAACCTCATCTGCACTTATAAGGAGAAATATGAACTTTTATTTGTTAAAAAATACCTTGTTATCCTTCTATTTTTTCTATTAGGTATTTGTTGTTGGCCACATCGTTATTCCACATGTTCTATACCTTCAGGAATAGTGTCCAATAGAGTCCACTAATTTTATGTTCATTCTTCAATATCTATTGTCACAATGTTATGATGTTCTTTGCGCCAGACAGGGATACATAAAATACATGTAGGTATTTATCATTTCATACAGGAATTACTTTACTGTTGATGTAGGATCCAAAGGTTCCAACGGGAAGGCAAAGGTCTTCTATAAGGGAAGGCAAGCGTCTTCTATAAGGGAAAGATTTTAAGGCGTATCCCTTAGCATACCTCAGGATTGAAAACCAAAGTTCTTTCAAGCATCGATCTATTAATGCGATAAATCTGTTTTATCTTTCTGTGGCATCCAATTTTATTCATGTATGTTGAAAAGTTGTAGTTCATTATTTGATTAGGGATTAATTTTCTTTGTCATCTTACAATCAGTATCACGCACAACAGTTCACGAAGATATTTTATTCTGTCTTCAACTCTTGGATTGAAAATTATTGCTTGATGCCTCGTTAGTGTTATGATATTGTGATCTTCAGTGTGATCTGTACCTATAGCCAGGTTCAAACAAATTAGATCATATACTTTATATCAATCGTCAATGGAAAATTTTGTAGGTAATCATAAATGGTTTGTATATTTTGTAAGTGGAGATTCACGTACCGCACGTGCCAGTCAGAAAGCAAAAATTTCTCTCAGAATGGCAACTGCTGGGTTTTCTTCAAACGTGGAGTATTCAATAAGTTAGAAAATCGTGAAATGTTTTGCTTCTTCACATACACGATTCCATAAAATTGAGGTCAATAATGATAATAATCTCGAATCTCAAGGTCATGACGGTTTGCCACCCTAAGGCAAAAATCTTTACCAAATCTTGACATGATTCTCTGACCCAAAGATCATGAATCGTCAATGGTGGATGATGCTGGCGTGCCCTCTCGAATGTGTCACGAGCTTCGAGAAGGGGCCCCGACCAGCTTAATATTAATAATGATGATAAAATCGTCTTTATTATATTCAAATACATTTTAGACGAAATTACATTACTATAGTGTATTCAGTGTATAGTGTATTCAGTTCGTCACGTTTTATATGTTAGGGTAATTCATTATACTAGTATTTTGCACAGATCTACAACTCTGTCGGAAAAACACTGTGTGGAAGGGCGGAGTTGGTCGAATTTTATAAATTATATTGAGGTTATGTACATGAGTTCGAAAAACTATTTTTGGGTGTAAATGTATTAATTATCTCATGAAACGCAGTATGTAACTCTCTCCTATCAGTCATGCTCAACCAGCCAATATCTTTCAGTATATATGATATTCTTTCTCTTCTTCGAATTCCATAAAATAACCGTCAGCGAGAATTTGAAACTTTTGGTTTCGAATGTATTAAAAAATATCATGATTCAGTGCGCACCAAATATCTGTCCTAAATTTAGTTTATAATATATTACAACTGTCTGACTACTCTATTTTAAAGCAGGGTATAATGATTTGAATTTGATAAAAGAAAACTCGATAAATGTTATTGAAAATCATGAATATTTTCGACGTTTGGTAAAAAAGTTATTCGTAAGATTCAAAAATAACGAATATTATTGTTGAAGTGATGGAACAGGTACAATAAAAAAAGCAGATGATTTTCAGAATTACCAAAATTCAATTTCAAAAAAAGTGAATACACGGCAAACGATTCACTCTTTATGCTAATAATCGAAATACTTGAAAGGTATGAAATATATTCCCTGTGCATGAAAAACAAATTTTCATACTCCCACCTACGAATATTTGTTCACGTTTAATATGCTGAAATGCCAAGTGAAAATAAATTTATAAATGAAAAACAAGATATTTCAGGCTTTCTGTTGTGAAAAACGACAAAACAGTATCTCCTTTCGAAATTATGAAGATAGACGGAAAACAAAATCGCTTATATAGTTATTTTTTCTACAATGATAACAGCTGGCGTAATTTCGATTCCCACTGCCTACTGACGTATCAGTTTACTTGTATGTGTTCAGAAGCTAAAATTCGTCTATATAGGAATATTTAAGCAGGTATACTCATTTCGAATTCACTGAATCTTCCGTTAACTTCACCTCTGAAATGTTATATTAGGTCAATTATTCATAAAACTGTTCAATGATTGATATACAGAACAATAAAAAGAGTTACTCTTTTCGAAATGGTTTCTCGATATAAATCAATTACATTTTCGAGAGGAAAATAAAAAAAAATTAAATAACGAATAGAATAACTATAGATCAATAATAATAATGATAAAGAATTTATATTTCCCTTATTTCTTTTAGTTCTATCCAGTAACTTTTTCAGTTTTCCCTTTATATCCAATGGGAGAACTTGAAGTTATTATTATAGAACATAACTGAGTGTTTCCTGATGATTTGACGATATTTGGCTTTGGAAAAATGAAAATGTTTCCATTTGTGTCTTTCTCATTACTATAATAAAATAAGTAAAATAGTTTTCATTTTAAACGGTTTTATTGAAAAAACTGAAAAATAATTTGGGAGGTCCTAGGTAGAAGTCAGTACACCACTTTCCTATCTGATCAATACTGTAGATTGCTGTAAATTCAATAAAACCGTTTAAAATATTTTTTTCACTTAGTTTACTCATTTTCAGTTTCTAATTTTGTTGTTTGTTTTAGTTTAATTATCATTAACCTATGTTGTTCCCACGAGTACTAGACATTATAACACTCGACCCCCCCAGAGGTCTAATTGAAGGGCAAGACATTACATACAACAAAATGTGCCTGAGTCTTGAAGGGAAAACGCTAACGACATATCATTCTTATCCACCCTAATGCTACACAGGTCTCGGCACGTTCCAAACTTTTACCTCAACTTGTGTGGTGTATCGCTGACAACGTATCAGTTTTAGCCACCCTAACGCCACATAGTCCTCAACACGATACAAAATCATGACTTGGGTGGGAGATCCATGCTTGTATCCCGATTCTGAGATGGCATAGTTCTTTCTACAGATTATAGTGATATATA
Organism: Leptinotarsa decemlineata; assembly: GCF_025532065.1. NCBI lineage: Eukaryota > Metazoa > Arthropoda > Insecta > Coleoptera > Chrysomelidae > Leptinotarsa > Leptinotarsa decemlineata. The sequence goes on from NW_027412578.1 coordinate 5,553,372, forward strand.
GATATATATTGTGCGTCTCAGAATAGTACTCCTCCATACTTTAGTAAGCTCCATCAAGTAGTGCTTCTTTAACACATTTTCAAAATTTTTTGAAGTTGATAGTCTTCAGGCATAAGAGCAGATGATTATATATTGTTATGCTTTCGTATATAATTGATTTTCTGGTCAGGTTCGAGGAAGCTATATGTAGAGGTAGATTGAGATTAAATGTCCTACATGTTCTGTGATATAACTGGGGATTATTCAAGTTTTCGCAATTTTCAAAGACTAAACACTAGTACTAGTAAAGAAAATATAGTGAGTATTTTCTGAGAGAAGAAAAACGGCCTACATGAATGTTTGGAAGATACCTTACATTAATATCGTATTGCCCTCTTCTGTAAAATGAAAATGTAGCCATTTTTACGGCATGACACCCCGAGGCCAATTTTTTACTAAGAACGAAGATGTGATCTATGATGGAATCGGCCGATACTTGATGAAAATCCATAACTGACGTATTCTAAAAACACTTTATTGTGCGAATTACAGTCGCATCATTCCTTTATCTTTACTAAGTCATTCTGAATTGTTTCCTTTGATGTTGAAGAATTTTTTCCGTGCCACAAGATGGTGGTATCATCAGCATATGCAGAAATAACTTATGTGAAGAATCCTACCATGACCCGTGTCGGATGTAAACCCACGCCCTTCGGGGTATTAACTAGGGTAGTAGTTTTTTTCTTATAGGTGTCAGTCCATAAACATACTGTGTAGGTAAGTAAAGACTGATCTAAACGAATTGTTCCTTTAGATAATTTGATTTGAAGTTAGTCTTCAAGGATGCCCTCTCGCTGTAGGTGAATTCTTCTAAGAAATTCATATGAGAATAATTTTTATCACCCCATTTCAATTGAGGGCGTTTATTTTCCTTTTTTTCAATAAGCACACAGTGAAAAAACTTCGTAACAGAAATAATACTTTGGTTGTTGTTATCATTCATATTTTTTACCAATTTCTTCGGAATTAACAACTTCAAAACAATGGTTTTTATATGGACTTACCTGTATCGTGTAGGCAACCTAATTTTTGTTTCGTCTTTATGCGCAAACTATAACACGTATGTGAGTCGCTGTGTGTGTGCAACCCTTAAAAAATATGTTTTCAAGTTTTTTGACAGGAATGTTTTCGGTTTCAAGTTGGTCAATCAATACACATCATAGGATATGTACATATCTAAATAATTGCCTTAGGTCAGTCATCCACATGATTTATTTTGAATCTGTAATCATTCCAGCGAAATGAATACTACAATGGAATGGAGCAACGATAAATTAATGCAATTTTTCGAGGGCGCATAAATCAGGCTGAATTTGACCGATTGCATGGGCTCTGTTAGCTTTTTGGACCGCTATGGTTGGCGGCTTATTCGCATACATCTGTGACTTAGAAAACCACACAAAAAAGTCTAATGGGGTCAAATCGCACGATCTCGGTGGCCAGTTCACATCACCTCCAAGTGAGATGACCAGGCCAAAAGAAGTTGGCTGGGGGAGTTGGCATTTTTGTCAAACGAACCCTCCAGTGCGTCCAGTACGGCATTGTCAGTGCCCGATTACACGTAACTGAGGCTGTGTGGATCGAAATTCAACTGAGCAGGGGTTGTCACAGAACAATCATTTACTCCTAGAATCTCTGGATGAACTGCTGATGGGAAGCAACATTCCGACAATTGCTGCTGGTCACTTCAATGCCAAGCACAGATCGTGGATCTGTCAAAGCCTTGATACGAGAGAGAAATCGCTTGAGAAGGCTCTATCAAAGAACCCTTTTTCCAGGGGACAAAATTGCGGCAAACAGGATGGCCAGTCACCCATTCAGGGAGAGCGCGGAGTGTGCTACTCGCCCGCCGACAAAGCGTTAGCCTTTGCTGACACGATGAAACGTCAGTTTCAGCTTAACGTTGACGACGATGACAACATCGACCGCGATATGCTGTTGGAAGACCGGGTTCACCGAATCCTCAGGGAGGATGACGATGATGACATCCGTCCAGCTTCTGTGGAAGAGCTGAAGGGATACATCAGGGCCGCAAAGGCCAAGAAAGCTCCGGGGATCGATTCAATAACCAATAAGTTGTTGAAGAGGCTCCCGGAAAATTGCGTCGAGAACTTACTGTTCATTATAAACAGTTCGTTGGCCCTCAGATACTTACCCAGAAGATGGAAGCATGCGATCGTCGTCAAAACAGGGTCAGAACCCGCTGTTCCTACAGAACTATCTCCCGATCAGTCTACTCTCGTCGGCGGCTAAGCTGGCTGAAAGAGTTGTTCTCCAAAGGCTCAACGAAGAAGTTGAGGACTGAAATGTTCTGCCTGATATACAATTTGGCTTCAGGAGAGAACACTCCACTGAGTGACAGGCTCTAAGGCTGGTCGAAAACACCATCCATGAGCTAAATACAAAAAGAAAGTACACATTGTACTATTAGACATCTCGAAGGCCTTCGACCGAGTATGACACGGAGGCTTTCTGCACAAATTGGACGCGTTCGACCTGCCTCGGGGCCTAATCCGCTAGAGTGCCACAAGGGGCTGTGCTCTCTCCGACGCTGTATTCTCTTTACACCAGTGACCGTCCGAGGCCCGAGAGTGTGAAGATATCTCTATACGCTGATGACACGGCTCTTCTCTCATCTTCCATGGGTCGAGAGCTCGGCGTCGTCTATATGCAACGTGCATTGGACGACCTCGAGCGCTGGTACCTCGATTGGAAGATCCAAGTGAATCCGGACAAAACTCAGGCGATAACCATGGGAAGATTGCTATCTTCTCCGGCCAGAAAAGTGAGAATCTCTGGAAGGGAGATTGACTGGCAAGCGCGAGTAAAGTACCTCGGCCTTCTAATAGACCGTAGGCTCACTTGGAACCCGCACATTATGTGCGTCAAATCAAAGATCGAGGGTCGGATCGCAAGTCTGTACACTCTGATCAAAAGAAGATCAAAAATGAGTTTGAGAAACAAGATCACTATCTACAACACGATGTTCAAGCCTGTCATCATGTATGCTTCAAGTGTCTGGGGACAAGCGGCGAAATATAATATATCCATTCTGGAGGTATTGCAAAATGAGCTAATGAGGATGATTGTGAATGCTCCTTGGTTCGTGCGGAATGAAGCCATCCGCAGAGATTTGCAGCTGCCTTTCATCAAGCAGTCCATTTAGTCGAGGAATCAGCGACTTTTTGATTGTGCGAAAACTCAGGTTAGTTAGGTAAGCTATAGATTACGCTGTAGACGACCCCTCTCGATATAGAAGGCCCCGACACTCTGTCGAATGAGGCCGCTATGTCCTCCGTTAAAAATAATTTTTTTCATCCATCCCACCCCAGCCAGGTAGGGGTACACCGTGAAGGGCGGCACTGATGTCTGAGGACTCAATGCCGCCAACATCTCAGTCATAAATCCATTTGTCCTTCTTCGACAAAAATCAGTCCAAAGGGTAAGGGAGCTGGGCTCCAACCTGAACAAAACCAAGACGACGTGCAGTAAAAGAAGTTGGTATTCATCGACCTATATTGCTCGCCATTGACAGTGATAGGCTAACTAACGTCGTTCTCAGAAGAATATGGATCGATGACGCCGCTAGGCCAAAATCCACACCAAACAGTGACTTTTCGGGATGCAATGGACGCTCTTGGATCTCATGTGGATTGGTATCCTTCCAAATTCGACAATTTTGTTTGTTCACGTACCCGTTCATCCAGAAATGGACCTCATCGCTGAATATGATTTTTTGATGAAAATTAGGGTCAGTTTCTAACTGCTCCAGAGGCCTTTCAGCGAACACACGTCATTGTCAATGGTCATTCACTTTCAGTTCCTGTATCAGTTGAATTTTGTAAGGGTGCATGCTTGAATCACCACGCAAAATTCTCTAAGCTGTGGTCTGCGAAAGGGCGAGTTTTTTTGAGCGACGCGAAATCGACTGCCTTGGATTTTCTGCACACTCTCACAGACAGCGGCGATGTTTTCGGCAGATTTTGCATTGAGTCGATGTACGGGTGTTGGTCGATCATTTACTGAATCACTGGACTCAAATGTATCCATCACATTGCGAATAGTCCTTTCGGTAGGACGATTATGGCGACTGTAAAATGGGCAAAGCGCGCGGTATGTTGGCCGAACAGGACACCCATTTTGATAAAATAACATTATTGTTTGCACGTGTTGTTGAATGCTATATCCGTCCATGGTGATTTGGCAAAACATACTGAATAGATGACAAATAATTTTACCAATGTAGCTTCAACAATAATTGTCAAAGTTCGAAATTTCCTGTTGAAAGACCCTATATTTAAGGTTTTTTCTTTTTGTTTTAAATAACTTTCAGATTTCTGGTGTGATGCAAAGATGTCATTCAACATTTTCGTGTCATAGGTTTCTCTTTCAACTATTCAGGAGATTGTAATAACATACATTAAAAAATCTCACGGCGCTACTATAGGATTCTTTATCCTTGCTCACATATATTCATCAACGAAATATTCGACGAATAACGAATAATTGTTAACGCAGGAAAAGAGCTGGCTTTTTAATTACGTATTATCCATTGACTAATATTTTCAATAGTTTTGGATTAGCCATCGTTTTAGACTGAAAATCAATTATATAATATATATAATCCCTCTGTGACGAATAAATCCAGAACAAACGGAACTGTTCTCTCGTACCATTTTTGTACTTGAGTACACTTTACAATTTGTATTTTTTCGTGAAAAAAACTACTTTGTAAATGGTTTTTATAATAGAAAGATACGAAATTTATGAGTTTGATGATGGCATAACTGCGTCAACTCTTAAAGTATCCGATTTCATGTCTATTAGTTCGTGATATTTATATCATTTCAAACTTATTATTGCTTCCAAACTTTCGTCATTCAACCTATCTAGTCGTAAATTTCGAACAATTCGACAAACTTATTAAAAGCACGAAGCGTTCGTATCACAACGGAATAATATATAAAAGTGTATTTTTAGTTGGCATTTCGACCTATTTATATTTTAATAAGACGCTAGAAATGACTACAAAAAGTCAGACAATATAAGTTTAACTACAGAAAGGTAACGACTATCGATAATAAAACTACTGAAACCTACGAATACTACGAATAGATGATTGAAGTGGCTCATTAGAGAATAGATAATAATTTCAGGGATGAATCAACATCAAAGAGAAATACGTACTCATACTTTGGCAAATGATCTGCTCATACAGCAGCGTAATTGTTTCGATCGCTGGCTAGGTAAGATCTAGTTCAGATGAGACGTTTTACGCGCCATTCAAATGGAGCGTTTACTTTGTAGTAAATGTTCCAGAGGTAGCGAAAAATCATGTGAATTTCTGGAACTCCATCTAGTGTTCCCTAATATGACTAATAACCAGTCCGTGCAAAGATTATTGTTAATCATCTGAAAATGGACAGGTGATGATCGACTGTATTGCCAAACATGCGCCAAACTAACTGACTATTATAAGAAAACAAGTATAACTGAGGCACCAGTCAATTTAACCATCTCAACTCAACCTCTGACTGAAGCAAGAAACTCTTTCGAAGGTTCGAAATAGATAACATTTCAATCTAGCAGACCACTGTTATAATATTTATGCAGTCATTGTTCACTGTGGTTCTGGCGTTGAATTTGGTCATTATTACGCCTTGGTGAAAGACGAAACGGACTGGTTAGTTTGACGATAGTCGTGTCACGAAGTGTTCTGGCAAAGTATTAAATCTATTGGAGCCTCTGGAGACACCCTACATTTTGTTTTATGAGAGAGAGAGGACTTTGGCAGATCAAAATCTACAGATGATGTGGTGCTGCAGGTTTTTCCGGGTTTTCCTGCAGCTGAAAAAGCAAATGCGCCACTGGAATCAATGAAGTCGCCCCGGAGCGCCAATTGATTTTTATTGTTGTTTTTATTTTTATCGTTGTTTAATAGACATATCCAGGTTGTGTTTCACCAAGACGTCTTCAGGGAGGGTCACAAAAAGTTGTATTGTTTTGTAGCCTGCTTATTGTTAATGAAAACAAAGCAAGTAAAGAGAAAACCGACAATATGGAGTTAATAAAATTGAACGTGATGAAATGACTTAACACTGAAGCTCCATATACAACGAAAAAATTGATAGATATGCTAGGCATGGACCATTAGCTCCTTACGCTGGTCATGGACTAGCTGTGGAAATTGCAAAATACTCTAAATCAGCAGGTATCGGTTTCGAACAATTTCACGAACCCTTGGTTACAAAGAGGACACCTCAGCAAAATTGGGCTGCCTAACGAAGACTTTAGGTGCAGGCTGAAAAACCTACAAAATGTTTTTAGGGTTTCTGTGCAGTGTGGGAACAAATCGATAGAAAATATTCTGATTCTCTAACGTCACAATCGACAATAGATTGGTTCCATAAAATGAAAAGATATTTGGGGACAAAGAGAATGCGTACATGCGATGAAAAAAATTGCCATCATAAACAAAGTAAGAAAGTAAAGGATCATTACTGAGTGTTCGGGAAAACCAAATTTACCATTCCTATAAAGTCCAACTAGTTAACGGTAATAATTCTGGTCGTAGAATACTGTTGAATAATGGAGAGTTGAGTAGATTAGAGTAGAGTCGACTGCAGCAATTTACAAACTGCTAACTGCATCCATTGTTCAGCCTAGGACCACTGTTGAGATCTATGGTGGGTCGAAACAGCGCTGTCTGGTATTGAATCACTAATGTTTTGTTTTTGGGATCTAGTTTCAACTAGTTGTCTTACAGAGAAAGCTTCAACGAAAGTCTATTGGAAACACCTTACCAACACTAGAACAAAATTACGGTCTCTCGACGCGCGTTTCGCTAACCAAGTTAGCATCCTCAGGAGATCATTATGACTGAATTGTACTACTATGTTAGTGTTTTTATATGCTAATTTCCTAACTACTATCTATTAGTAGTACTTAACTATTACCGGTTATTATTACCGGCCTATTACTTATTTATTGTTCCTATGCTGAACTACTATGCTAAAAACACATGGTTCATCAAAGGGACGTTTAGAGGTATTAAAAAAACATCCCCTACAATTTTTCTCTAGGGAATATTGGGGATAGTCACTAACATAGAGAAAAAACCTAACAAATTAGAGGTATTAAAAAACAGATAGTTTAGCATAGGATCAATAACAGGTAGTAACATTAGGTTAGGTCCAAAGTGAGTAGGTCTATTCGACCCTCCACCGCAACCCGCCATGATTTATTGTGGATCACACCTATTCACACACCAAATAAACCCAGCTTCTTAACGAAGCAGATTAATTTATATGGTGAGTGGTCTTTCAGAACAGATGGTAATAGTACGGCTGTGACGAACTCTAAAAACCCAATTTGGCAGGCACAAAGTATGTGCTCTGCTGTTTCATCATATTCCAAACAGAGGCGACACACACTGTCTTCCGACAGTCCGAGTCTCTGCATATGATTATTCAACTGACAGTGACCTGTAAGAAGCCTGTTAGACATCGTACATCGTAGTTCATCCCTACTGTAGCCCAACAACTATTTGGTATCAAGTTCTGAAGGGTGGATAAACGCCTTGGACTAAGCCAATCCTGGAAGATTCTGCCAGAAGTCCATAAATCTTCTTGACATCCAGGTGTTCAGTCTTCGTTTGGCAAAGCCTAAAGCGAACCTCGTGTTAGGAATCACACGTTAAAAGGTAAGACCTCGTTAATCCTTAGCTCGCACAAGTTTCGACTTCTGAGGGTTGTCGTTCGTAGGGGTGCGACAGCTGGTTAACGGAAAAACAGATTTTTTTTTTTAAACAGATGCCGATGAAGCTGCTTGCAGCACCCTCTTCTGCAATGGAGTCTGCAGCCCCATTGCCTTTCAGGCCAGTATGGCCAGGAATCCTGACCAGAGACAATCTGTTAAGTCTTCCTATTGGGGAGAGTCGTTTTTGGCAATTTGCTACCAATTTAGACGTTGCTCGATAGAAGCCAAGAGCTTCCAACGCCGCTTGACTGTCAGAGAATATTTTTATTGACTTGTGTATGAAGTTGGATTCTTCCTATCTCTTCGCACACAATTCAATAGCGTAAATTTCCTCTTGAAATATTGTCGCATAGGTTCCTTTCTTCGATGTTCCAAACTATCTAGGTTGCAAGTGATGTTCGCGTCACCAATCAGGCAGATGGCCTCTTCGGGATATGTTTAGGGACGGAGCTCCATACATGAGAACAACACTCCAAAGAAGGTCTAATCTGAGCTTTATAAATCATCAAAAACTTGGTTAGCGAAGACCATTATATTCAACGAAAATGTTCATCTTCAGTATTCGTTGATTGAAGCTTTTATCGATTTCGTCTTTGTAAAAGGAGATATCATCTCCGTTTTTATTTCAAAACCGTCCAAGTGTTTTCAGTGGTGTCCCATGTTGGCACAAATTAAAAAAAAATGTGTTGATAAGTTTACCTGATAGTTAATTTTGGTATCTCAACTAATTAATCGAGTTTTGATTTTCTTCTTGTACAGTGGTCATTCAAATTATGGTGTTAGCGTAATTTGCACATAGGATTTCAATTGGTCACACGATAATGACAGTGGTAAAAACATTTGAACAGCACAGTACAAGATTAATTTTCAAGATTAATATTCAATGAGTACTAGGAGCTATATATTGTACGGCAGAATATACTTAAGAAGCTATTTTATACGACACACAAACAGTATGCCATTATATAAAATTGATATATTTCTTATCTTTCATTTTCATTCAGATGCCCGTAGCTGCACCACATGCGACAAGGTGCTGCAGGAGTTAGAGCAAATCGACGACGACACCGATTCCTTTGGAGTTGATTTTGTCAAAATCAACGATAAACGACTGGCCAAACAGTATGGCATCACCAAGTTTCCGGCACTCACATACTTTAGGGAGAAACAACCGATCATCTACGAAGGTAAGAACGGATTAAATTTAGCATCAACTAGTCCTCACACAAGTACCGCTATCATGTTATGAAAGAATCTACACACATCGGAAAAGTCTAGGGATATTTTTATAACATACTAAATATCATAAAAATAAATGCATGAGGTCGTTTAATTTCGATTAAATTGGTACACTCGACCACCCTGTAGATTTCTATGGGTTGAACAAAGCCTGCAAAAACGGTAACTAATCTTTTATCAAGTTTTTTACAAACTTTAGGTTTTCGGCTAAAATGAATAATCTGGAAGTGTCGAGTTTGTACATTCTATGCAGTTCTTGCTCAGCAATTAAACTGGAAATATTGTGCTTTAATATAGAACGCCATCACTTACCATTGGCTGAGATGAATAGAGCTGTAGGGCTTCTTCAAGGTGGCATGCGACAAAATGATGTAGCTCTTTGTTTGGGGGTCTCCCAAAGTGTTGTCAGTCGATTGTGACGGCGAGGACGCGCTACAACTGCAGTTCAAGACCGATTTTTGGTCTTAAGCGCAAGAAGACAACCGACAATCACAGCACCTGAGTTGGTTAACGTGTTGCAGCAGACGCACCAGGTAACCATTGGTCGTGATACTGTCAGAAATCGACTGCATGAAGCAGATCTCCACAACAGAAGGCCACTTAGATGTCCACCTTTGTCGAGAGGCAATCGCGGTAGAAGATTAGAGTGGTGTCAAGAACATCAAAACTGGGATGCAAATGATTGGGCCACAGTTTTGTTTACAGACGAATCCAGATTTGGATTTCATCCAGATTCTCGTCGAGTAAGACTGTGGAGACGACCTGGAAATGATGAACGTTTGAGACACGTCCAGGAAGTCCACACATACAGAGGTGGTACAGTAATGCTATGGGGCGGAATCATGATCGGCGGCAGAACCGATCTCGTTTTTCCAAATCGCTTCCTCACAGCTCGACAGTACCTCGACACCATTCTTCTACCTATCGTCCGTCCGTTTGCTGGTGCTGTTGGTGAAAACTTCCACCTAATGCACGATAATGCTCGTCCACATGTCGCTCGTCTAGTGACTGACTGGTTCACCAACGAAGGAGTTGATGTATTGCCATGGCCAGCACAATCACCGGACCTGAATCCCATCGAGCATGTATGGGACATGCTTCAACGAAGAATTACTCCGCATGTGGGGAACATTTACACAACGTTTCAATTGAGAGAGCTTTTAATCGCTGAATGGGCAAATGTACCTCAACAAGACATTGACAATCTCATTTTGTCGATGCACGATAGATGTAGGGCCGTAATAAACCAGCGTGGAGGCCATACTTTGTACTGATTCCAATTTTTTTTGTATTATGATTTTTTTTCGAGGTGCCAAAGAAGAGCCATATTTTTTTTTTAGTTTTGCTTATATGCGCACTCAGTATTTTTGACCATTTAATAAATTTTGTTGTAAGTTAAATTCGTTTAATAATCACCCGTCAATTTTTTTTCCCTAAAGCGATCTAAAAAAAATATTTCTATTTTTAAAAATATCCCTAGACTTTTCCGATGTGTGTATATACGTATATATCTGGTGGAAATATTTGTTGGAATGACGGCCACATATATGTTCAACATAATACATACATAATACAACGACTATATTCGTATGACGGATAAGATGATAGCGACAACATAGGTTGTTCCTGCTGTAATCCGACAATTGGATATATGATTAAATACTTCTGAAACTTGTTTTGCAATCCAAGTATTCATAGTTTGTTTGGTAAGAGATGAAATGATATCAATGACACAGTCTGATCCATTGAAACAGCTTAAAGCCTACTCCCTTGCAAGGGAATTGACAGTGTTTCTTCTCGGTACAAATACATTGACAACATTGTTAGGGCTTTCGCAGCCGAGGTTTTCAGAACTATTTTCCGGGTTTGAAGGCCGTGGATTTTTGGAATTTCTTCCTGACGTTTCGCTGGCACGAGTAGTTAGCTTCCTTAAAGTTTTATATACCCTGAGTTAATATTTCCGGTGATTGAAAATCAAGGCTGCGAAACGAGTATTAATGTTGACTCCTCGGGTAGTTTGGTGAGCTAATACCTATATCTGACTTACTTTACATTACACCACACCAGGTTGTCTGGTGTATTAATTCCTGTACCTGGATTTGGTAAATTGACAATAACATTCGATGACCCTTTCCCACCTGCCGTCATGCTGTTTGCTATTTTTGAACTTCTTGGAATGGGATTCTATATTCTATTGAGGTGCACAGTTTCTTCTTTTCTGTTGAAATCCTCCGTGTTTTTGTGGATTCCTATTACCTTCCGTACCAGTCGGATATGGTATTCCTGGTTGGGGGCATTTACTTTCGTGTTTCGCAATAGAATCCTGTGGTTTCCTTTACTATGTGCGTGTTCTGTCACAGCTGATTCGTCTGTTTGGCCTAGTCTGCAGTTTCTTTCATGTTCCTTCAGCCACAAGTATATGGTATGTGATAAACCCCTGCTAATGATAGTGGGTCCCTTTTGTCTTTAGCCGACCTGAGGCTTTGTTTTAATTTCTTGGTGGGTTTGAAATCCGTTTAAAAGTTATGTTTTTCCAAGAGTTTTCCAATTGTGTCTGTGCAACTCCGTTTTGAGCAGTAAAACTCTTAAATTTCATGAATTTGTTGACCTCAGGTACACTCTATCCAATCCACGGCCTTCAAACCCGAAAAATAGTTACACTACAAATACATTGTTACTAACAAATATATCCAGCGAAGGGTTTCCAAAACTTTGCTACGTGTTTACTTATTGTTGAAATCACGATACTATCTCATGAGAGCCCATAGTTCCCACCTATCTTAGGGCCATACACTGAAAACTTTCAGCTTTCATGAAATAACAAATGCCAGGCATTCGCGGGTCCTTTTTCTAGTAGCACCAGCATTAACATTTAGCGAAAGAAAAGTTTCTGGATAATCTTAAGTAAATGATGTACGTATGTTCACATAGGAATACTACAGAGAAGCCGTCTATCATGCTGCTTTTTTTTACGAATCAATGAATCACAGCAGATCACTTTGAGAATTTAATATTTTATTTCGTTGTGTATACAGTGTGGACCTAAGTAGTCCCCCGCCCTCTTGAGTTTTGAATGGGGCAAGATATCAAAGTCGGATAAATTTTTTATAAAAGCTGATCATTTTCAGTACGTTCCGATAATAAAATTGGTGCCAAAACCTTTCTGTTTCAAATGGGAAAGGAATGTCACCCTTTCTCTATACAACGACTTTTAACTGTTTGGATAATCGGTGGAATTGAGCGCTCAAAAACACTTGAAATGTTGACAGTAGCATACGGTGATTGTGCTCTGAATCAGAAAAATGTTTGAAAGCTTTTCACGGAAGGTTGAGAAGATGTTAATGACGACGCTCACGCTGGACACCCCAGCACATCAATAACCGATGAGAATGTTGAGAAAGTTAAAGAAAATTGTAACGAAGAATCGTCGAATCACTATTAGAAAAGTTGCTGAAGATATCGACATATCGGTTGGCTCATGACAGGATTTTTTTTTTTTAATTTTGGGCATAAAGCATATAGCACTCCAAAGTCTGAGAGGAGTTCTTGCCGCATGGTGATTGGGTCAAGAATGAGTATCAAAACAAAACTAATCTGCTTGTTTTTGTTTTGGTACTAATCGTAGCTTGGTGGACAGTGGTGTCACAGTAATATGCCCCACGAACGTGGCAAAAAATTTAAGTTTCGAAATGGACGTGAATTTAAGGTTTACAAAACATGTCACAAAATGTGTTCAAAGAAGTTACATGAGTTTGAAAATGCTTTATCCTCATCGGCATTCATTATCAATAAGTTTGAAAATGAAATTAACAAATTCTCTTGTGTTGAGTTATTTTGCATGTTGTCATGTCGTGAACGGATAAAAAAGACATTTCTAGAATTGAAAGAGTTCAAAAATCATATCTATGGTATACAGGGTGTCCCTGGACTTCCTCTTTTTCTCTCGGGAATGTTATTGAATTAACGTTATCATTATTATTTCTGCTTTGATAATTATTCATTTCAAATAATGGTGGACGAGCGGGTTTGATGTCGTCGAGTGAAACTCCATTTTTATCAAGACTCGTTGCTCCGATCGACTTTCCACACGAGTACTTTTATTCATAAAATTGTCCAAGTAACCTTAATTTGTTGAAAAATATTAAAAAATATCTGTCATTTCAAAGTTTTGGGGTGTGGACCATCGGGGGTAGTCCGTTCCTGACTTTGTAGCAAAACAACTGACTCCTGCATGAAAGCTCATCGAAGGAATTCATTTGTTTAGTCAATTACCAAAATTTGGATGATTTTGAATATTCACTTGAAAAGTTATCAAAGAAAAACATTTTTCATTTTGTAACTTCGAGGGCCCGTTACTTGGTAACGAAGGATTTTAGGAAAAAAAGTTATATGAAGTACTGGTGATATTTTGACCCCATCTATACATTCCCGAGAGGAGAAGAGGAAGTCCAGGGACACCCTGTATACAGGGTCCTGCAACAGTGGCGCGGTGTTCCATATCTCTATATAGGAAGCAGATAGGAATCTAATTTTCTATAATATTACCTTATTGCTCGAGCTCGACAAAATAAAAATATTGGCGGTCACACAGGGTGTTCGATTTTTTCTGGGCGGATCCCAACTGTGTCCTTTTAAATGGCAACCTATATTTTTTATCGCTTTTTCGGTTTCTTCATAGAAAATAAAATAAACTTTATGTATATCTGCACTTCGAAAATATTGACGGTTTTCGAGATATCTAGCATGACAGGTTTTTTTTTCCAATATTCGTCACTCAGAATATTTAAAATTATAAAGTGGTGCCAAGTCCAGTTGAAATTTTTTTTTGGTCGAATATTCTACATTGGTAACTCTCTCAAACGATATATCTGAAATCGACCTGTGATATACAGGGTATGAAAAACCGCTTGCCAAATATTGTAAATGAAAATTTGCAAAATCTTCCTTAGATTAAATGGAACACCCTGTATATTATTGATCCATAAGAAGCGCCAACGAAACCTCTACAAATTTCATGAAGTATTCCCTATGGCTAAGTTCAATAGTTTTTCTTAAATGAGCATTTCTTTCGAAAAATGGTCATTTTTTCAAAGCGAAATCCATTTGACGACTGATAAAAATATACGAAAGATATCTTGTTTCAATTTTGTACATTAGAAGGTGTCCAAACGAATATTTTTTAACGAAATAAATGTATATACCTATCACTTTTTGCTAAATGGAAAATTATTTTTTCATTGGATGCAGAATTTCACTCATAAATCGTGCAATATCAAACCAAACAAGTTAAAAGAAAGAAACATTATAAATAACTATTTTTTTCATGTTATTATATTCATTCAGAGCTTGAGTTCTAGATATTCAAATTTGTCAACTGGCAAATTACAAAACTACAAAAGGGAGAGTTTAATTAAGGTTGATAATGAAACTTTTATAAAATATGTTCAACATGTCTTCCATTTTCTTGAATGCAGAGCTGAAGTCTATGTTTGAAAGACTGTTCTACCCTGCGCAAGACAGCTGGTGTAATGCTGCGAAAAGCATTCGTTATTCTAAGTCGCATATTTTCGGGAGAAGTTGGTGGCTCAACGTAAACCATATTTTTTATGTATCCCCATAAGAAAAAATCTAGTTTCGTTAAATCTGGTGATCTAGCGGGCCACCGTACAAGCCCATTCCGTCCTATCCATTTATTGGGAAATACTTCATTTAGATGATCTCTCACTTCTGCCGAATAGTGAGCAGGTGCACCATCATGTTGTAACCACATTCTATTGCGGAGGTCAAGAGGAATATCATCTAACAAACCTGGTAAATCATTTCGTAAGAAATTGAGATACATTGCACCATTCATATGTCCCTCAAGTATGGACCAATTACATATTCTCCAATGATGCCTCCCCAGACATTTATCGACCACCTATGTTGATAATCCACCTGTCTCAATAAGTGAGGATTTTCTGTCGCATAATAATGGTAATTATGTCGATTTACAAATCCATTTTTATGGAATGTCGATTCATCCGACCATAAAATATTATTGAAAAAATATTCGTTTCGACGAATTTTGTTCATGGCCCAAATGCAAAATCTCACTCTTTTCTCGAAATCAGCATACAGTAGTTCTTGATGTAACTGAACGTGGTATGGATGCAAGCGATGTTTCTTCAATACTCGTTGCACTGATCTCTCACTTATATCCACTATTTCCCCAATTTGTCGTTGACTCCTACTAGGATCTTCTTCAACAGCAAGAAGAACTTGCAATTCATTATCTTCATTAGTAGCTGGCTTGATGCGCTCATGTTTGGAATAATTAATAGATCCAGTTTCAACGAATTGTCCCAAGACCTTTCGGAAAAATCTTTCATCTGGATGCCTTCTATCTGGATACCGTTGAGAATAAATTCTACTTGCCAATAAACAATTCCTGTCTGATTCACCTAATATGAAAATCATATCAATCAAATCACTTTTTGATAACAACATTCTGATGAAATTATACCGACAGTTCAACTTCACGATTGACTAAAAATTTCAATATTCATTTGCAGCCAAATATTTTGTTCTGTCATTTGCCAGACTACTTGATTTCCAATAAATATTTCATTCGGTGAAAGGTTGTTTTAGACCGAAAGAATATGGCACAAATTCCGAGATTTTTGAAATTATTGTAACTATTCAAGAACGTCCATTTTGTGGTGTAATTCGCAACTTGTTCATCTAGCAACAGGTAATTTTAGGAATGGGCGATATTTTAAGGAAAGGGTATTTTTTGTATATTCTTATCAGTCGTCAAATGGATTTCGCTTTGAAAAAATGACCATTTTTCGAAAGAAATGCTCATTTAAGAAAAACTATTGAACTTAGCCATAGGAAATACTTAATGAAATTTGTAGAGGTTTCGTTGGCGCTTCTTATGGATCAATAATATACAGGGTGTTCCATTTAATATAAGGAAGATTTTGCAAATTTTCATTTACAATATTTGGCAAGCGGTTTTTCATACCCTGTATATCACAGGTCGATTTCAGATATATCGTTTGAGAGAGTTACCAATGTAGAATATTCGACCAAAAAAAAATTTCAACTGGACTTGGCACCACTTTATAATTTCAAATATTCTGAGTGACGAATATTGGAAAAAAAAACCTGTCATGCTAGATATCTCGAAAACCATCAATATTTTCGAAGTGCAGATATACATAAAGTTTATTTTATTTTCTATGAAGAAACCGAAAAAGCGATAAAAAATATAGGTTGCCATTTAAAAAGACACAGTTGGGATCCGCCCAGAAAAAATCGAACACCCTGTGTGACCGCCAATATTTTTATTTTGTCGAGCTCGAGCAATAAGGTAATATTATAGAAAATTAGATTCCTATCTGCTTCCTATATAGAGATATGGAACACCGCGCCACTGTTGCAGGACCCTGTATATAGGGTATTAGAAAATATGACCGAATTTCATTTAAACTTAAGGAATAGAAAAGGTTAACTATAAATAGATATAGTAGCATCGAACCACTCTATATCGACGATCATTCAGTTATATCATATATAGTTTGTATACTAATATTCCACAAAAATATAAAGTTAGTAAAGTTTCCTTATTTAAGTGCTGTTTGTTACAAGTCATTGATTTCATAGATTTTATACTTCTGTATAAACTTTTCAGTATAAACTTTCTTCATGTTTTCTCTTCCTCTTTTTTCTCTCCTCCCTTTTTTTCTCTTCTTTTTTTTTTGTTTTTTCTCTAGCTTTTTTTTCCTTCCAGGCTAGAACTAAGATCAACAGTACCCTTCCTGTACATATTGTTTCTAGCCTCATTTGTATTTTTATTATAACTTTCATAGATTGAATAATTATTGTGTCTATATGTAATAAGGAACTACAAATAAATATTATTATTATATATTATTATCTTGAACTTATGCGACGCTTGCGAGAATCAATACGAAAAAAAACATCCGGAATCATGGAATCATCATTGCTTGTTCGTAATTTTTTGACCAAAAATAACACATGTCTCAGCCACCGTATTCACCAGATTGTGCTCACTGCGAGTTTTTTCTATTGTCAAGGTTGAAGAAACCCATAAAAAAACAGTGTTTCGCGACGATTGTGAGATAAAAACTGAATCGCTGAGAGACTCCTGCATAACCTAATAAAAAGTGCATGTCAGGAGGAGCTTTGAGTAGTATATTATGCTTTTACGAATTGCTATTTTGAATTCAGAATAAAAACTCATGAAGTTTTCCTGATCCAAAAATTCATGCAAAAATTCAAGATAACTTCAATCGCTATTCGCGAAATTGCATGAAAAAATAATTTATTTTTTCCTAATAATATAGAAAATATTGAGAAGGATCTGCTTTCGAAACTTTTAATAATGTATTTTATCTTTCCCAGGGGACCTGATGGATGAAGATAACGTCCTAGATTTCCTTACAAGCTTAGAGGCAATGGATTTACCCGACCGAATCGAAGAAGTTAATGCCAGAATTCTAGATAAGATTGTTGAAGAAACAGATTTTGTCGCCGTCCTATTCTGTAAGTACACTTTTTAAATACAATTCCTAGGAAGATATTTAATTCCAATTCACATGAATCGCAACTGGTAAAGAAATTCGTGTTCAGCATGAAATGAAAAATTCGTGAAAAAACGTTTTGACTTGTTACTTCTTCATCTTTCAATAAATAATCAAGGAAAAATGAAGGAAACAAAACGATCAAGTTCAAAGTAATTTCTCAATAAAGTTGTGTAGATCATGCACAGATGTTCCTGAAAAAAAAACAAACAAAACAGATATCCTTCATATGAACGGTACACAATCTAATATATAAAAATGGATGTTTGTTGGTTGGTTGGTTGGTTGGTAAGTGATAAACTTCTACATCGCTGAACCGATCGTGATGAAACTTGACATGTATGAGTAATTTTTCATAGAGAAGGTTTTTAGGCTATCAATTTTTCTGTAATTCGCCACTAGATCGCGCTGTAGAACAATTTATTGAAAGCATTGTTCTATAAGGCTACGCACGCCTAAGTTCGTTGATTCTGATTCTGTCAAAATATTGAAACAGCAGCGATACAGCAACATAGTACTAATTAGTACTACAACTACCAAATTCTACGCGAGCGAAGCTGCGGGCAACAACTAGTATAATATATGAAAGAATGCCGATATGAAATTTGATTTACCTGAAACAATATCAACCTTAGTGGTGGTATACTTCGAAGTTTCGGAATGAGACACGTCATTTTACCTCGTCAGCATCTTTCAAATAACATTACAGGACGAAGCTCTCATTTTATTCTTTCAGTTTTTATCTGAAAGAAACTCATATGCATGATCTACACATCTCGTCAGGAGTTCATTATGAACCTAATTTCTTTCTTAATTTCTTTCTTTCGGAAGTTTCCACATTTTCAATATAACGATAGTGTCTAAAAGTTTTTTTTCCCAAAACTAATCTCTCCCGAAAAATATACCGATTTCAAATTGAGATGAAAATTATTTTGTTTGATAACTGAAAATCCTTTTTTCAACGACGAATAGCTGGAATAGAAAATAAAATCGATTTTCATTGTGTAAATAAACAAAAAATCTTTCAGTATCACTAATGAATTCACTTCGATTTGAATAACAGCATTGTTTGATAGTTCAATTCGTGCATCAATGTATTCATTTAAATCGTGTTTATAACTTACCACTTCAGGTCCAGATGCGGACAAGTGTGCTAAATCCGGAGGCAGTAAGTAACATTTCCTTTTCCGACTTCTGACGTTATTTCTACAGCTTTTCATCCAACCATTGGCCGCGGATCACTTGAGAATAACCAGAATAATGTTTGCAGTTTGGAGATCTCTGACAACACAGCTGATTTTATTGCAACTCAAATAAATGCTTCGCATTTTCTTCCATTGTCGAATCCAGTAGTATTTGAATTTTTATTTTGGTGAATGATTGAGTACAAAGGGTGGTTAGAATATTGATAGAAATGAAGGAAAGTAATATATTTTCAAGCCTTCATAAAGAACACTGGGTTACCTAGTTTCTTCATTACGGAAAGTAATACCACAACACTAGGAGGCGATAAATCGCAATAATTTTCTTGTGGGACTTTCGTGAGTTTCAGTGCATAATCACTTTTTGTCACCTGTAAGATAATTGCATATGGAATCTGCAGTTCCCAGTTCAACATGTCACCTAGACCTAGTTCTTGACTTTCCAATGAATATATTCGTAAATGTGTACGATGCTCATAAATACCAAGTCATTTTCCAGAGTATTTTTAGAGGAAATCATTATTACATCACAAAAAACAAAAAGGCTACTGCACATTCAAAAACATATTTCAATCGCTTATAAATAAAAATGAACCAGTGAATGTATTGCGACCCATGATTCATCAAGGGAAGCTTCTACCTCACGGTATGTAGTAATTCATATGTTCAGATAGGTTTCCACGGTCAGCAATCTGAGAATTTGAAGTTCAGGTTGAACTGCATCCAAAGACTTCTGTGTTTCGACGTTTCCGCTTCGCCTTTGAAACCATAACCACGCCGAGGTCTCAATCTGTATCAAAGAGGAACGGATGTGATACCATCTGTGAAGGATGGAATTACATGCTGAAAAAGCTAATAAGCATGATGCAATTCTTCTCGATCATCAGATTAACACGATATTCATTTTGGAGTTTTCTGCTCTGAATGAGCCGAATTGACCTGATTAATTTTTGTGATAATATTTATATTTATTCGAGAAACATACAAAAATTATTTCCTTCAATATTTGAACCACTACATAACTGGATTTCACAATCGGTCGATACTAATTGAGTGAACATTCTTCCATTATATTCAGTAGTAATTGGGATATACTGATTTTTGCGAAGTACGGTGGATCATTAACAAAGCATACTGAGAATATATCCGTCAATAACTTAGTTTTTTTGTCGCAGACAAACCCGATTGTAAGAAGTGTTCCAAAGTATTACTCGAACTTGAGAACATCGATGACGAAGCGGACCAACTTGGAATTGGATTCGTGAAAATCAACGACGAGACTCTAGCTGATGAATATAATCTGGGAACACTGCCAGCGCTCGTCTACTACAGGCATCAAATTCCAATTATCTACGAAGGTATGTGTGTGAACAATAAAGTCTACTCATTCGGTTCTTATTGTAAGTTGACTAATAACCTTGAATCGAGAGTGTAGTACAGCTTGTCGAATCTAGGAAGCGACTACTGACAGAAAACGTATTAGAATAGAAAAGGATGAAATCTACCGTGCGACTTGATGCGCCTATTTGGGTTTTAGAGTAGCCTGAGAGTACAGTCCTCGCCGCAAGTAGCAATAGAGGCTGATGGTTTTTAATTAATGGTCAATTATAAGTTTAGTATGAAAATGCGGTATTTACGTAATTGAAATTAAATGAGTTTGTTTTTCAGCAGTCTGTATTGCATTCAATTTAAGGTTTATTAAGGAAAGGTAGAAAGACTTGTTCTAAAAATGTAATTTATTTGGGTTTCAAAATGAAAATTTCTTAGGAAACATTATATTTATTAAGATGAATGAATCCAACCAAAAAAATAATTGAAGTTATGATCAAAAAATCACAAAGGTTCAGCTCCTGACAGATAAGAATCGCTTGAAAAGTTATCACTAGCCTCACTGGTACTATCGTTGTCACTATCATCTTGTACATTTATAATAATTATGTCTATTGCACAATCAATAACAGCTTCCTTCGAAACATAATATTCTTCGAAACGTTTAGCGTCTTCGCGGCTTTTGTTCCACTGCTCTTGAGAAGAAAACGAAGTGAAGAATACGTCATGTAAAATTTCAACGGATTTGAAATTGAAATCCAGATTTTTATCAGCTACATATTGTTTCAGTGATACCCATACTAATTCTGTAGGGGTCGAATCTGAATGATAAGAGGCAATCTGAAAACAGTATGTCTCTGATATTCCATAACACTATCAGTTTCATACAACTTGAACCGTGGGTTTTTTATTTTAATAATGCAGTAGAGAGCAATTTTCAGCATATCATCCGTGAAATGAATGTTCCATCGGCTCAACCATTCCCTCATCTCATGTTTCCTCGAGAACATGTCCGGGCACATTTCATACTGAATTGTGGCAAGGGGCATTGTCTATAACCAAAACGCTTTTTTCTGAAAGATTGCAACCACTTTTTGTAATTGTTGTAATTCTTTTCGCTATGATAGTCGCCCGATTTTGTGTTGGATTTGAATTTTGGATATAAATGTTTCACAAATATATTTTCTCTTCCAGCATTCACAATTATAAGTGTCGGCCCTTTTGAAATTGGTGCAAGCAACCTTTCATTCAAATCATCATTCCAACTCTTCTTGTGTGCATGTGAAACATGGATATATGTTTCATCCATAAAAATAATTGTTCGACATTCTTCACGGTATTTCTTCATGTCTCTGAGAAAATTTCTTCGCAACTGCTGAATCGCCGGTTTTTTCCAAAAGCAGTTTTCTGTTTATTCTTTCTTTTTTCTCCATCTAAACCCTATTTCTTTCATGATTTTCCTTAGAAACTCATAAGATCCCTTGTAACCATTTTCACTAACGAATTTTTTATGTATGTGGTGTAAAGGAATTTTGTTCTCAGTAATGTAATAATTGATTATATATCGACGAAGAAGACCCGTGTCGAACTCGTTAGAATCTGATTTTAATGCTTTTCCATGTCTTTTTTATTAGTCGTTGAAAAAGAGGACAACTCACCATTTTCAATTGTTTTCATTTCACGAACTATTCTCATGATGCTACCCAAACTTACACCCGCCGCTTTTGCACAACGCTCTTAAACTTTGTGCAGGTCCGTGCTTATGCCATTATCAGCTTCTCGTTGCACGTTGACTACTATCACTTACTATACTTCAAATAGACATAAGATTGTCGTTAAGACTGATCTACGATCGTTTTCTACCACGCGCATCTTAGGGGAGGTCTAAGCCGAGACTTTGAAGTCGCTTCCTATAATTGGCATGCTGTACAGTACACCCGTCATAAGACTCTCAAACAAAATTCCTATATTGGAATCAACTTCGATCAAAACTAAAAAATCAGGCTCTAAACTGACTTTGTTGATGTGAAAAGTATATACTTTGTAAAACAGATTTTTTTCAATTTCTTTAGCAAATAGTAAGGTGTCAAGTCAAATAAGTGTCATACGTCTGAATATAATTTACCTGCTACCTCGGCTCCTGAATATCACGTTTAATTATGTTTCTTTGTTGAACTTCAATTTTTATCATTCAAGGTTTGTTTATGGTTGAACCATGACGTATTTTGAGGCGACAGCTGCGCCATCTATCGTATATATGGAGAGTTTTCATTTGGCAAGCAAGCAGGCAACTTTGAAATATATTCATATTATGAAGTAACTGTCATTAAAAAGTTTCTTGGTAGTTCACATCATCAACTCTAGGAATTTTTGATCCCCAACAGTGAAAATAAAGATGTAGATAACTTCTTCAGTAGAAAAAAAATGTCGCATTTTTAGAATTCAATAAAGTATACAAGCCAAAAGTTCCGCAGCATTTAGAATTTGACGAATTGTGTCAGAAGATGAGGATGACGATGAAGAGGATAAAACACTGTTGATCGCGTTCATTTTATTATGTAGTGTATCCCCAATCATCAACTAACGTAACTGAATAAATTGGAAAAAACATCATAGAAACCAACCCAAACATATTTTCATACGAATACGCATGCACAACAGAACAGTTCTCATCAGTTCAGCCTCTAGAGAAAAAACAAATGATTCGTGATGGTTCAATTCAGTTTCGTATCATTTCGCACTCGAAACCAGAACAGAAGATTCATCAGTCTGAAATTATCCTCAATAAACCAGAAACGTACTATATCAACTGCAAATGATCCTGGCGCCCCACTCGTAGATCCAGAAAAACCTATTGCAAGTCTGTTTCAATATTTTAGACATTTAAGGTAGTTTGTACTGTTTGAGTCATTAATGAGGTTAACATCAGGATATAAATCAATAACTTCTAAGTAATCATGATGCAGTATTTGGAACCTGTGGTGTAGTAATGAATATTACTATTAATCTTCCTCTTTGAAGATGATCACTTGGTGATCGAAACACGTGTCGAGGTGTTAAAAATAACGATTTGGTGTTGGGAAAAAACTCCAGTAATATTTCTCGACTTCTAAGTAAGCTGGGAGGAAGGCATAACTTCATAAATGTGAGAAAAAATACAAAGGTGTAATTAGGTTTTTCCAAAGCAAGGTGAATTGTGCACAATTATTTTCTTTGCATGATATTTTATACAGAGTTTTCACTATTGGTCCAGCGAAGTGATTGTATCAAGGCAAATTTCTATTCAATGGTACAGTCAACATACTCGTAATAATCGACGCATTGAGATCGTTAATGTACAATAAAAAAAGGTGGAGATAATAATGAATTATATAGTATATCGTATTCTTCCCGATTAATTTCAACAAACTAGATATATTATTTGTACTACGACAAGAAAAAGTTGTTACAATCTCTCCAATGACTCTTTCTCTGCGTACTTGTCCGATTGAATTATCATGATGTGCCTCCTTCATTCAGATTCTGAGTTTTCCCAGAAAATTTGATTGTGTGCGTTAAAGTACTCCAAGAATTTGGGCAGAAATTATTAACATTTGTTTTAAGCATATTTGCTATTGAAATCCTTTAAGTTTTGAAGAGCTTATACAAAATAAATATTTCGCTCATATATTTAGCAGCTGCATCAGTGGATGTGAAAAAGATGGTACTCTGAGTGATTCGTGCAGCATCGTCCTACTTGATGTCAGAGAAGATGGTTTTCAGTGAATCTTGATGAAAGAAAAATAAGCTCTCTTCACTGATTTGTTAACAAAATAGGACTAAAATTATATTATACATATAAAATATTCATTCACTGAACGCAACGAAAAAACCTTCATTTTTTTCAGGAGAACTAACCAAAGAAGAAGATGTATTGGAATGGCTGGTCCAACATAAGAGTACAGGAGATGAAGATGATATCATTGAAGATGTTACTTTGAAAACTCTTACTACCTTGATTTCTAGTGTCGATCATTTGGCTGTTTTGTTCTGTGAGTATAATTCAGAACCAAATAATAATAATATGTATTCTACAAATAATCGTAGAAACTCATACTGATTTTTATGATTTTCTACGATTTATGATGTCGTTGAATGGCATCGAATAAATATACTGATTTGTATGAGTTTCTACGATTTATGATGTCGCTGAGTGGCATCGACTAAACAATTTGTGCTTATTTTCATTCAAAAACATATGAGGAAAAGTATACAAAGTAGACAGGTAGATGCGCCCTACGACACAACTGGCGTCTACATCGCAACGATATATCGGAGTGACCATCTAGACGCAACGACTTGTCGCTACGATTTCCAGAAAATTATGGAAATTTGCATCAACCTTCAACCTGACTCCAACCCCGAAAGGTCTTAACGGTTTCCTGTTCACACGTTACGACATGTCGGCAAAGTTCTAGTTGCAGACAAATCGTTATGTTTTGTCACATCGTGTAAACCCACCTTAACGCTAATAATCTCAGTAGTTGATGCACTTTACTTAAAAGAATTGATTTTGGATGCATTAATTAATTATCGAATATTCTAGACGACCATGGAGACGAAGATTCCATCCAGGTCTTAGACGATCTGGAACACATTGATGATGACTGCGATAAATACGGCATTCAGTTCGTCAAAATAGATGATCCGCATGCGGCACGGGAATTCGGTTTGGATTCTTTGCCGTGCGTTGTTTATTTCGAAAAGGGAATACCGAACGTGTACGACGGCGATTTGGAAGAGGAACAAGACATCCTCGATTGGTTGGTCGAACAACTCGAAAAAGACGAAATCGAGGACGTTACTGACGAAATGCTGGACAAACTAATAGCGGAAGGAAAAACTCTGGCTGTGCTGTTTTGTAAGTATTGTATTATTCTTTCAATTCTTTCGTAGTTGATCAAGAACCAACGTTCTTCCAGTGGAGATTTTCTCTACATAATACTGGATTAAAGTTAATTGATCTCACCGTTTATGACGTTAAAGATATCTGCGCGTCGCTTCTACGGTAAGAAGCACAAAAATATTCGTGTTATAACTGAAAATATCGACTCGACTTTTCTTTTAAAAGACCTGTAATAGTCCAGTTCACACTGGCCAAGATATAGATTGCTTTAGTAGAAATTATTATTATTATAAATAAATGTTCAATAGGTAGATGGTAAAACTACACGTGAGCACTAACATGAAAAGTTGAAGTCGTACATGTTCTTCAGAAAAATATCATTCAAAATCAGAGAGCATAAATCTGAATATTATGAGATGGACCTGGGAGTTCCTCAGAGATTTATTCTGGGTCCCTTATTTTTTTGTTATTCATAAACGATCTCCTGACCATATCTGTTGAGATCTTGTAGTTCTCTATGGAGATTGACAACTGATTCAGATACTTTTGAAGACTTACGAATAAACCTGGATAATCTACCAAAGAATTTCATGAATTGGTGTGAAAGAAATTGCTTGAAAGTGAATGTAAGAAAACAGTTTGTATTTCTATTCTAGGTGAAAATATGTGACTGGTATTCAAGTGAGTATCAGAAATAGTACTATTCATCTTTCTGAAGTTACGAAATTTCCTGGAACATAAGCTATATTGCAATTAAAAACTATGTTCAATGAAAATCAACTCATCAATGTTAGGTTAGGTTAGGTCCGAAGTGAGTGGGTCTATTCGAACCTCCACCGCAACCCCCAAGGTTTATTGTGGATCAGACCTATTCACGCTCTACCAAATGAACCCAGCTTCTCAACGAAGCCGATTAGTTTGTATGGTGAGTAGTCTTTCAGGTCAGATGGTAAGAGTACGGCTCTGCCGAACTCTCAAAACCTGATTCGGTCCCCAGCGGGGCAGACACAAAGTATGTGCTCTGTTGTTTCATCATTTACATTGACAAACAGAGGCGACATACACTGTCTTCTTCCGACAGTCCGAGTCCCTGTATATGAATATTCAAATGACACTGACCTGTAAGAATGGTGAATAAACACCTTGGAGTGAGCCAATACTGGAAGATTCTGCCAGAAGTCCATACATTTTCTTGCCATCCAGGTGTTCAATCTTTCTTTGGCTAAGCCTAAAGCAATGCCAATGACAGGTTCTGGACCGATGAAGCTGCTTGCAGCACCCTCCTTTGTAAGGGAGTCAGCAGCCTCATTGTTTTCTAGGACAGTATGGCCAAGAATCCAGATTAGAGATAATCTGTTGAAAGTTTTCCTATCGAGGAAAATTTGATACCAATTTAGACGTTGTTGAGTAGGAACCAAGAGCTTCCAACACCGCTTGACTATCCGAGAATATTTTTATTACTTGTGTATGGGGTTGGATTCTTCCAATCTCTCCGCACACAATACAATAGCGTACATTTCCGCTTGAAATACAGTCGCACAGGTTCCTAGGCAGGTTGATATCTCTGTCCTGGCTCTGCGACTGAAAACAACTGCAGCGGAACCGGAAGGTGTTTTTGATCCATATGTGAACCAACAACTATCTGCTCTTGATATTGCCTTCTCTCGGAGGATCCAGTCCTCTCTACTTGGGAACAGTTCTTTGTGCGGCAGTTCGTAGTTGACGTTATGAGCGTGAAGTCAGAGGTCATTTACAGAATGCTGTGACTTCCAGCGTCAACCAACAGTCTGTTGCACTCTGCATCAAATTGATTTGTGCAAATGGTAATGTGCACAATTCTATATACATTCCATCTAGTCTCTTTCTCCAAAAAATTTTGGAGAGGAGGTAGATCTAGAAGGATCTTCATGGCCGCTGACGGTGTGTACTGATGGCACCACTGATGGCCAGATAAGTCTGTATCTGTAAGCCAGAGATATTCGCCTGAGCCGTTTTCTGTAAAGCCTTCGGCCACCAGGCAATTGCACCATAAGTGACCATTGGTCTAACAAACTCATCAATGTATATTATGCTCTAATCTACTACCACATTATCATATAAAATCAACATCTGTGTCGAATATATTTTCAAAAATATAAAATTTCAACAATTTCATGTGTATATATTGTCAAATCTATAATGTTATTTATGCAACATACCGACATGTATCAAACAGTTACCCCACTAAAAATGGAAACCTTATCGGAATTCCTGCCCACTGCTTATTATTTTATGAATAAAGACCATCGTATAGAGATTAGTGTCCGACCGAAAGTTCGGTTTCCGTTTCGGTCGAGTTTCGGCAAAAAACGGGTTTAGGTTTAGTTTCGGTTTCGGCGACAAACCCGCCGAAACTACGAACGAAACCGAAACGGCCGAAACGGTCATGTTCGGCTCATTAAATTTCATACAAGTGATATTAGGTAACAACTCAAATAAGTAATTTTATGTTCAATATTTTTGAAAACCCATCAATAATATTCAAAAGAAGGATTTACACCTACTCCAATAAACACCTCACCTATTTTAAGTATTTTTAAGGTGCAATTGATATTTTTTAAATAAGGGGTTTTTATGTTGATTATTAATAAGTAAAAATGTCGAAGACTGCATAACGTTGTGATTTGAAGATAAAAAAATAAAGACTAACTGATTAAAATAACCTTCTTTATTTTTCCCTCAAAACATAATTCTTGTAAGGAAGTTTCGATTTCGGCCGAAACTGAGACCGTTGCCGAAATCCGTTTTCGGTCGTAAAAACCAGTTTCGGTCGGACACTAATAGAGGTACCTATATAATTTTTAATTCATCTTCCGGCAAACCTGAGAGAATGAAAACTTCAAATTAAAATTGAAAGGATATTTGCATAATAAATATTTTTATGGTATCAAAGATTGTCTTGATGCAAAATGAAGATGTTTTTTTCTGTGTTGAATGAATGTTTCTATGTATATGAGTACAAATCTGTTAAATAGTGACATTTTAAATATGTCGATGTGTCTACCATCTCATAATTTTTATTTTTATCCTATATCAAGCTGTATCTGATATGAAAGGACTGAATTATTATTGTGGTGTTATCATAATAAAATGATTGTTATAATTGACAATCCAACTCATCGTATTCTATTTCCTTGTCGGATGGTTCTCATTCACTCTCATTGCAGCTCATCCATAATATATTCTTCTTTAATCCTCTTTAGGTATTTGCAAAAGTTTTGCCACTTCTGAGTTGTCACTTCTTGCTAGTTTGCAGCTGGTTTGAATGATACATAACGAGCTACTAATTTATTCTTCACTAGTGCCTCTATTTTTTATGGGGTGAACTCCGGATGGTATGGTGGTAGGTGCAGTGTTGAAATGTCTTATTCCGCTAGAACCGTGTCGACACTATATTTTTATAAGCTGGTTTACGCTTTTCAAATAACCCATAAACTTCAGCTTTCAAGACTTTGACTTCATATGAAATACCTCGTTCTATTAGTAATAGCTGCATCGCTGCTTTTTTCCATTGAAAATATGAAGTAGGATCCACCTGAGCATTGTGGTAGGAAGCAATATGGACAACTAAGTCGCATTTTCTTGAAGTATTTCTTTGGACACTGGAGCTTTCATTTTTACCATCGTCCCAAGTCTTTAGTATCATATGGGAACTGTGGAAGTAGGTTTCAT
Source organism: Leptinotarsa decemlineata (assembly GCF_025532065.1). NCBI lineage: Eukaryota > Metazoa > Arthropoda > Insecta > Coleoptera > Chrysomelidae > Leptinotarsa > Leptinotarsa decemlineata. Next base: position 5,582,126 of record NW_027412578.1, read on the forward strand.
CGCAATATATTCAACACCAAAACTGCAACACTCTCCTCAATGCGTGTTTCATCAACGAAATTGGAGTCTTCGAAGGATGAAGTAGACTATCTACTCCGTTTTCTGAAGCCGTCAACTTGATTGGTGAAACGCGCGTGCAGAAAAGCGTTACGGTTCTGGTATTTGGAAAGGGAGCTTGTTTTGGACAATTTCTACACCAAAAGTTCCAGCTCTACCTCTATTCAAAATAATGGTAAAAAGTTTCTATTTTACTTCTGCAGGTGAAATAATAATCTACTAATACAAAAATTTTACAATATTCAGTTGTCTCAAAACCCTCATAAACAGACATTACCGTACATATCACGAAAAAATTTAGAAATTCAAACATATCCATAGAAACTGAAGGATTGGTTATATTTCAGATGACAGCGATGACAGAAAATCCCAGAAGGTCCTCAACGAACTAGAAAATATCGACGACGAATGCGACAAGCTCGGAATCGTTTTCGTTAAAATTGACAACGATGACGAAGCTAAAGAATACGGTATCGAGAAAATTCCTTCTATGGTGTACTTCGAGAATGGAATTCCTACGCTATACGAAGGTAACCTGGAAGATGAAGATAAAGTACTGAAGTGGTTTGAACATCAAGTGAAGAGCGACGAAATTGAAGATGTCACCGACGAAATGCTGGATATCATACTCAACAAAAGACAATTCGTTGCTGTTTTATTCTGTAAGTAATTTCCTTCAATTCATCAGAACATCACAATTTTGAATCTTTGCAGATGACAAGAACCAGAAGAAGAGTCAAAAAGTTTTGGTGGAATTGGAGAATATTGATGACGAATGTGACCAGAACAACATAGTTTTTGTGAAAATCGATAATCCAGACGAAGCCAAAGAATACGGAATCGACGTCATCCCTAGTTTGGTATTATTCGAGAAAAAAATTCCTCATTTGTATGAGGGAGATTTGACGAAAGAGGAAGAGTTGCTCGGATGGCTCCTACACCAAAAAAGACATAGTGAAATACCAGACATCACTGATGAAATGATGGACTTACTTATTGATTCGCAGAAGTATCTAGCAGTACTATTCTGTAAGTATCTTTTCTTGAAAAATGAAGTGACTAGTGATAAAGCTTGAGTTAAATAAGCTGTGATGATAGTGATCAGCAATTTCATTACAAGATTTTATTGGAGACTTTCTCAACTTCTTCAACTATACTTAGCATGTGGATGGTGATACGTATCAAGGTGAAATAAATAAAAATAGGAAAATATAATGATGAAAGAGTACAAAAACAGATTCATAACCGAGATATTTCATTTTGTTCCGATCTAAAGTAGCCACAATCGTCTTTGGATGAAATTGTCACTTAGCTTTGGGTAACCGTTTGGAAGTTTTCGATACACTACAGGAACTAGAAAAAAGCTGTCTTGCTTTTGAGTATGTGATTATTAGAAATATAAAAGTACATTATAGAACTGTAATGAAGAATCTTCGGTATTTTTACAGAGTAAATATATATTGAAAACCCTTTTCACACACCAGAACAAAAATACTGTCTATCGACCCACTTTTTGCTAACCTAGTTAGCATCATCAGGAAATGCCTAGTCAACCAGCTTTATTCAACTACTGATGATGCTAACTCAGCAAAACACGCTTCTAGTTTCGTTCTGGTGTTGTGAATAGATTAATGTCATTCCAGAGCTTTCAGTTTTATCTATCAAGTTCTTCACAAAGTTTCCGATCTGTTCATCTTGTATATATTCCGTTAGTGAACAGATCACGACTTTTTGTTCTCTATCTAGTTCGCATAGTCCTATAAAATCGATTCACTTTTATTGAACTTTTTCTTCTGCCAATGCTTTTTTCCTTGTATTCATAAACAAATTGGTTCCTTCAATAATTTCGGGACGCAATTATGGACACTTCTCTATGAGGAATGTTCGCTGATTGTTGAAACCATCTTAATTGAACAAAACCCTAATCCAGGAATTGATTCAGCGCCAGATTTTCTGCAACAGATCATGGATTCACATTTGATCAGAAAACTGGTTCGAAGGCTACTATGTCAATTGTGAAGACATGTTCCTCATCATCCTTATGATGGGAAGATGAAAATTCTGGGTCTTGGGAAACCAAAATCCGACACCTTCCAGAGTACTGATATCGATGTTTCATTATATCTCTAGCTATCTGTGATCTCATTTTCCAGGTGCCAGTTAGAAATTATATCTTGGGCGTTATTCCAAAATCAGACCTATCACGAGAGAAAATGAATTCAAGCTACAAAAGTTTTTAATTTGTTGTTTTTAGATAGATAGGTACCTACCTAATACAAAATTGATATTTGTCAATATACTTTTTTAAGTGAATTTTATCAATTATTATTATTATTTGATAGGCGAGTTACCCATCTCTGCTCAGGTAGAAAATATAAGATGAAAGATGGTGTGGTGGTTGGAATAAAAAGACTTTAAATTATGAGAAGTCGACGTATCTTACTTTATATACTCTTACTAATCGGTAGCTCCGCCTGCACACAGAAACGAATGTTCCAAACTATTCCCAAATGGTTTCGAATACTCTCGAATGTTGTTATACTATGACAGTAAAAAAATATAGGCACATATGTTCTGCTACCATTAGAAAGCCGGGTCGGGTTAACCAACTGTCGCTGCCCTCAGAAGTCGAAACTTGTGCGAGCTGAAGACTAAAGAGGTCTTACATATTAACGTGTGATCCCTAACACGGGTTGGACGATATAAAATGAAAATCGATCGTCTGGCCTTGCGGTTCAAACCACCGGTTCACACATCGGTTGATTGAGTGAATGAAGCAAATCACCCACGTCAACCCACCAGGTTACCGTCCCACCATACATTTATTCATTCCAGTAACCAGAATCATACTTTTTAATTATTCACATAAAAAAATAATGAGCTTTTCAGTTATCTGACCAAATATATTAAAGTTAATATATTCGATATTAACTTTATCATTTTGTTGTTCATCAAGCTCTTTGTCAAGAAATATGTTCATAACTGTCTTCTATATTGTTCAGAAATCCAGAAGAGCAAACCCTTAAATTTAATTTTGTTCTGATTAAAGATGACAAAGACGACAAACAAGACATCAGAGTCCTGAATGAGCTCGAAAACATTGACGATGATTTGGAAAAAGAAGGAATAGTCATAGTGAGGATAGACAACGATGCTGAAGCTAAAGAATTCGGTATAGATCATCTACCTACCCTGGTTTATTTCGAAGATAAGATCCCGTCCATCTACGAAGGCGACCTAATGAACGAAGAGGAAGTTCTCAAATGGCTCATAGAACAAAAACAAACGGCGACGATCGAAGAGGTCACAGACGAAATCCTCGAAGACCTCATTCAAGAGCACGAATACGTCGTTGTCTACTTCAGCGGTAACTGTGAGGAAGGACAAGAATGTGATGACATCTTACGCGATCTGGAAAACATCGACGATGAACTAGATGAAAACGGTATCATCTTCGTAACCACGGAGGACTTGGTCGTTGCTAAAAAGTACGGAATCAAGAGTTTCCCGAAATTGGTTTTCTTCAGGAACAAAGATCCGCTTGTTTACACCGGAGACTTAGAGGATGAAGATGAGGTTCTAGCTTGGTTGACAGACGAGAACACTTTGGAAATACCTGACCGAATAGAGGAAGTTAATTCGAAGATGTTGGATAAAATACTGAGCGAAAATGAGCATGTCGTCGTTTACTTCTGTAAGTATATTCCTTTTTTATAATCTATTTTGAATTATGTAAAAATCATTTTTTTCAAAATGCTACTATTCCTCTTTATGGATTTAAAAAGATTCAAAAACTACCTAGAATATATTCGAATGTATTGAAACGTTATCATTTATAAAAATTTTATACATTTATAGTTTTCCTTAAGGAAGACTGAAAAGTGATAGAGCTGAAGAGGCACTGATACCATAAAAAAAGAATACCATGTAACAGTAATGAACTTTCAACAAATTCCGGTAATTCCTTCAGGCAGTGGCACAAAAATCCCAGTGCTAAAAACCGAACTAGGTTTGTTAATGCTTGCAACAGCTGCAAACTTAGGATAAATGAAAGCGAAGAACTTCACAATCAGAGAATTAGGGATTCCACTTTCTAATTCGTTTGTTGTGGGTTAAAATGGACACCAATATGTCTTGGACATATTGGTGTCCAATGTTGGTGAAACGCAAAGGCTGCTTCTCAAAAGCTTGGAACACTGTTCCGAACCAGAAAACTGTACACACCTCAGCTTCATAAAGCTCAGATCAGACCTTCTTTGGAATATTGTTTTTATGTATGGAGCTCCGTCCCCAAACATAACCTGAAGCTGCTGGATTCCATCCAGAGACGCGAACATCACGTGCAACCTTGATAGCCTGGAACACGGAAGAAAGGTTGGAGATTTTTTTTTTTTTATAGATAATTTCACGCGAGGTGTTCAAGTGACTTGGCACATTTGATTTCACCATTAGAAACAAGCAATGGACTGTGGCTGCTCATCGTTTTGAGGTTTAACTCAGTACACCTCAAACTTCACTGTTTGAAAAATATTTCATCTGGAGAACTGCGTTTATGTGGAATGAATTTCCTGGGAACGTTTTTCCAAATGGATTTAATCTCCAGCAATTCAAATCCAATGTGAATCGCTACTTTCGCACAGGCACCACTCTAAGAGCGCCTCAAGGATTTTCCTGTAGTACTTGTGTTTTGTCCTTAAACAAACGCTTCGAAGCATCCACCTTCGATAACTTAACATACTCTTAATAATGAGACCGGCAAAAAAATTATAGTCTAAAAGCTTGACGGAACGAATTCGAAAGAATTCGAAACTGACGTATAAAGATTCATTAGGCTTGGAATTAGCTCTTCAGTAGATCTAACAGTAAAATTATTGGCGCAGTTCTTGGAACTTCCGGAAAATTCTAACACCCATATCGAAAGAACCAATAGAGACACTATTGAAAAAGTTGATCATCTTCATCAAAATTCACGACCAAAACAAGAGAACTGAAACTATTGAAATATTTTAAATGCATCCAGAACATCACAAACGTACATGGACTTTTAAAAAAATCAAGTGAATGTTCAAATTTCGCGGGCTACGCATATTCGATTAGCAATTTTTTAGCCACACTCGTCTCCAAAATATGTTCTCAGTTTCTGTTTAGTTTGTGGTGAGAGACATAAAAATTAGTAGTGTGTTGCGTATTCAGTTTTTCTGTTATCGAAAAAAAAAAATGGATCAAAGAATTTGCATCAACACTTTTAAATGTTGACAATAGCATATGTGACTGTACTTTGAGTAAAGAAAATGTTTATAAGCCGTACAAGCTTTCCACAGATGTGAATAACGACGCTCGACCTGGACGCCTCAGCATATCAACAACCGATGAAAATGTTGAGAAATCGAAGAAATTTGTAATGGAGAATCGTCAAATCACTATTATGGAAGTTACTGAGGATGTCGGCATGTTCGTTGGCTCATTTCATGCAATTTTTTCCTGAATTTTGGGCGTGTGGCAGCAAATTCGTTCCGAAATTGCTGAATTTTGACCAAAAAACACGTCGCATCAGCATCGCTCAGAGAATGTTTAATGACATTAACGACAATCCAGGTCATAACTAGTGACTGGAAAAAACAACATTCTTCACTGACAGCAGACAAGCCCTATTAACCTTGAACAGACAACGTGTTACATCAGGGCTAGTACTAGATTGCCACCAAGATTTAGCCAAAGCCTCGGTAGATAATAACATTATCCTGAGGTGGGTTGAACGGTACGACAGGAGTAAAGGTGATCGATTGCCAACTCTTTAGCCAAGGAAGCGGCTGGACAAAGAATTTTAGGACCCAGTGGCACCTACGGCCAAATGTTACACCCATGCTCAATCACTAAAGAGATGGGATGGAATCAAAAGATGCAATCTTGCCAGAATCACCCTTGGCGGACCTGGAAAGCTGGCGCCGAAGAAATATCTGGCGATGACCAGAAAAAATCTACGCTTAACAGTAGGATTTCTGACTGGCCACTGTCAACTAAGGAAACACCTCCATAATATGGGGCTAGTGGACACACCTCTATGCAGAGACTGCATAGAGACTGTGAGACTATGAGACTGTCAAGCATGTCCTATGCAAGTGCCCGGATTTATCGTCAATAAGAGAGTGTGTGTTCGGCGAGTCTTGTCCTACACCAGCCAATATAAAGGAGATGTCTCCCAGTAACCTGTCATTCTTCCTGGAAAGGACAGGATGGACGATGACCTAGGACAACTTCTCGGGATGATGTACACTGGGTCACATGTGGCCTAAGTGCTGTGGGCTTACACTCACCCTCCCTACTCTACAGATACAGTTACAGAATCAGTGACGAATCATGGGTATTCAGTTATGACATCAAAACCAAAGCCCAATCGTCCCAATGGAATAGCTCAGGAGAGCCAAGACCAGAAAAAGCACCATAAGTTTGACCAAATGTCAAGGTTTTGCTCACTGTTTTTTTCGATTATTGTAACTTATTGGATCAGGAGTTCTTATCAAATTGTCGTACGGTCAGTAAAGAGTATTATCTTGAAATTATACACCTTTTACGAGAAGCAATATGAAGAAAACGTCCAGTATTGTGGAAAAACAATTCAAGCTTTTTTCATCACGATAATGCAGCTGCTCAATCGTCATTGCTTCTTCGTGATTTTTTCGCCAAAAACAACACTGTAATCATTCCTCAGCCACCGTATTCACAAGTTGTGGCACCCTGTGATTTTTTCCTATTCCCGAAATTGAAAAGACTCATGAAAGGACCGCTTTTTTCGATCATTGAAGATATAAAAACCGAGTCGCTGAGAGAGCTCAGCGAAAAGTGAATATGCTTCGGGTATTGGTGTATTATTGGTGTATTATATCTGAGGAAGACTACTTTGAAGGAAACAAAATATAAATTGATGAAAAATAAATATTTTTGAGAAAAAATTTAAAAAAAGTCATATTCAACGCAAAAACCTAGGGAAAAGGCAAAACAAAATATGGTTCTAGAAACATTGGACAAAGTACAGTTGAATTTCGATATGATACAGCGCGATTGATATTTCCTGGTTAGTGAACATGTTCACGCTCTAGAGGTTGCCGATTCCGTTATAGAAATCATTAAATCTGATGACTATGGAAACAATAGAATTTTAATTTTCTAACTACTACTACTCATGATTCATGAATTATTTGTCAGCATTACAGAAAAATAAGCAGGTCAATCTGAGGTAGACTTAATTTTAAGAACGAATCGAAACAAACTGTGTTATCGACAAAGACATTTACAAAACCGTGGTCCGTGTCATCTTCAACAGGCCATTTTGGTCATCAAGGAACAGTAAGAGATTGCGAAACATATTTTCTAAATCTACAGTATCACACATAAAGTTCCCGACATATGGAGTTTTTTTTATTAATAGATATAATTTGACTGTGACACTATTTCACTTCTACAGTTTGGTGGATCGGTGCCCCATCAAGCTGATACCACAAATTATTATTGTTGGATCACCAGCGACAATGAAAGTTCTTCTCGAATATAGAAATATCTTTCTTCAAGAGTCTATTTCTCTGACAACCCCTATATCTTCACTGCTACTACTGATATTAGTTTTTCCGTTTTCGACAACACTCGAACAAATATTAAGTTGTTCTTCTTCATTTTACTTTATTGGATTATGTGATTTCTTGAAACCATTGTCCACACAGCCAGTTTCTTTGAATGTTTTCAATATCTTTCCCGCGGTACTAAAGTGAATATTTCTTCCTAGATACCGGTGATTGAAAATAGAAGCAACATCTCGATATGGTATATTCTCACCACATAAAAGAACTTTTCAAAAACTACGCCTCACGATTTGATCTCTACAAACATATAATCACATGTTTCGCTAGCACAGTAGCTCTCTCATACAATGAAATGAAAGAACTAGGTGAACTTTTCTACAACAAAGACGAATTTCTGGAGGTGTATTCATTTTTTTTTCTGGTAACAGGCTAATGCGGGTATTTTCTGGGCAAGATATTACATTGAAGTCATGTATTCATCAAAATTATGGAATTTCAATCATGTTTCGTTCGAATGGATAGAGTGAAAGATACGAAAAATTAAAAAAAATAAAAAAAAGTCTAAGTGACAGTGGAGAGTCCAAATTTTGAGCAAGGATATTAAATTGAAAACTGAACAACTTTTTTTTTCTTTAGCATTTTTTGAAATTTGAAAAAAAACTGATTTTTTCGGGAAAAAATGTCAAATTTGACATTTTTTTCCCGAAAAAATCAGTTTGACAAAATGAAAGTGGCTGAATTTCACTCACTTTTCAAGCTCAAACTAACTGCGAAGTCATATTTTCATTATATCTATTAATAAAAAACTTCCATATGTCGCGAACTTTATATGTGACACTGTAGTTATCATTATCGTAATGAAGCCAGGATTTATCGAAAATATGGGAATTTACAGATCTTTCAAAGTTGAAACCTCACTCACAAGTGAAACAGGAATGCGTGTATAGAACATTTTCAGTAACGTTAGTCACAAGTGAAAGTGGTAAAAAACATAGAAAGTTTCATTTAACTTTTCTTCATGATGGAAAAATTGCTGTTCGAGTATTGAAAATTTTGTGAATACCAATCATCGAATAGGTGAAATCTTTCATATGGTGGACAATATCATTTAGTAGATACCAACGTCATTGGTGAACCGAGGAAAATATTTTCCGTTGAAGTGGAAAAAATGTTTACAAAAGAAACTGCTGAATTTTCCACTGTGAGGGAGGATGTACAATGGATCACATGTGGCCTAAGTGCTGTGGGTCTAAACTCCCCCTCCCTACTCTACAGATACAGATACAAGCACACCTTTGTTGGGATAAAACATATTTCTCACCTTTTTCCATTTTTCTGTTTCCAGACAAAGAGGGTGACAAGCGATCCCAAAAAATCTTACAAGAGCTCGAAAACATCGACGACGAATGTGAAGATAAAGATATCGATTTCGTCAAAATATCCGACGAAGGAATACAGAAAGAGTACGATTTGCCATCTCTGCCTGCGGTAGTGTTCTACAGAAATAGATTCAGAGAAATATACACTGGAGATCTGATGCACGAAGAAGCTATTCTAGATTGGATTCTGAAACTACGAGAATCCGATCCAGACATCATAGAGAACGTTGACAGAAAAACTTTACAGGTAGGTAGGTATGTTTCTAATGTTGAATGTTCCAGCAGCAGCAGTTACTTGCGGATAAAACTTTTCTTTGATAGTATAATGCTTTATTAAGAAGCTGAGCTACACTCGGTTGAAATATTTTCAGATAAAAATGAATCTGATATGAGTAACACCACAACTATTAAACTATAGAAAGTCATTGAGTATAGTGCACCGAAAAAGTGTGAAAAACAATAGAAAAAGATTGATCAAATATTAGAAATTTTCAAAAATTATTCGTCAGAGAAATCAGTGCATAGGAAATTCCAAACCCTGGTTCAGTAAAGATCTTTCAAGAATAATAACGTGACAAATTCCACCCCAAAAGATACACGTTATTCTGACAATGAACATTTATTTAGTAAAAAAGTGTTTGAATTGCCAAAAATTAATATTATGAAAAAAAATTCGGTAACCCTGCTCCAAAGTGCGTATGGAAATCAATAAACAAAATTCTTTGTAATAAGACAAATCATGGAAATGGTTAAATTAAATTTATATCCGTTGATGAAAATGAAATTGAAAATATACAAGATATTTATGAGAGTTTAAACAATTATTTTGTTACTGTTGGTACTAATGTATCATCTAGTATTCCTACTCAAAATAGTCCAGCAGTTCAATCAAAATCACTCAGAAGAGATAGAAGAATTAAATATTAGATTCTAGAAAACCTTCAGGATTCGACGGAATTACCATAAAAATTATTTAAAAAAGTTTAATAAAATTTACACCTCTGATGAGTAAATTGATAAACTATTTTTTCAACAGGTTTGGTAACTAATAATGCTAAAATTGACAAAGTAAAACCATTATTTGAAGCAGGTAAAAAGAAGAGACTGAATGCCAAATTATAGACCAATTTCAGTTTTACTAGTTTTATCTAAAATTATTCAGAAATCGGAACATTCTAGATTGTTTGAATATCTTGAAAAGACAAAATTATTATATGATGGGCAACACGGATTTCGAAAAAACTGTGAGTCCGCAGTATTAGATGCCATAACCCAATTGCCATAACCAAAAATGTGGAGTTTTATAGTTCACTGTGAACTATAAAATTGTGCTGGAAATAATGCATAATATAGATATCCGTGATGTCTATATGAGCGACATAATTTGTTACAAAAAAATAATATTTGGGGTACCGCAAGGATCAATATTTGGACCTGTTTTGTTCATTATATATTTCAGTTCTTTGGCTACACTTAATTTATTTGGTAAATGTCTGATGATGACATCAATTCAACTCACAATGGAAATAGGGTACAAGAAATCAAAATTATTATTTTAAAAGACCTTCATCAAATATCTTCATGACTTCAATGCCGTAAAATACCAATAAATTTTCAGTTATCTTCGTATATGTTTGTATCAAAAAGGTCTTTATAAATTGATTTGAAAAATCCAATCAAATTCCATAATGAAAATATCAAATACTCTCCTAGTGCTAAATTTTTTGGTTTCATTCTAGATGAAAGTGTATCATGGAGACAACATATTGAGAAATGTTTTACAACTAAAATACCTTAAATTGATTCATTTTTCATTCATTATCTCATATCAGTATGAGGAATGGCAACAAATTCCTCATTGAAACTAATTGAAAATCTTAAGAACAAAATTATAGGGTGTATATTCAAGTTAAACTACGAGGAGCCAACAGTCAACTTGTATAAACCAAAAACACTACTAGATTTGTCATCCTTACATGAATTCAAATTACCTTCATTCGATTGGTCGAAAATGAGCTCAAAAATCAAAATCAATGGTGACCAACAAAACTATTCAATAAGATATTCAGGCAATCTAAAATTGGAGAAAACAAATGTTGATCAAACTTCGATTTACTGTAAAGGTATCAAATTTTACAATAAGCTACGGAATGCTTAAAACCATTCAATGTCTTTTTCAAGTTTCGGTTCTAATTTATCTTTTTTAGTGTTCTTTTCGTACTCAATTATGTTATAGTTAAACTATATCCATCCAACAAACAAAGTAACCCAAAGATAGAGGCGTGATCAAAGCCTGATCATCAAGCATATTTGCATCTATTGGGTAAAATAAACAAACCTCCTTACGCTGGCCAATCAGATTTAACTGCAATCGGCTGGCGGAATTCATTGTTACAGTGTCAGAGTGGACAGTTACGTTTTAACGCCTGTGATGTTTACATAAACGGTATTTTGAACTTTCAAAAATTTTCGAAATGTCAAGTACTGATATGGCTGAAAAAAACTGCTAATTTGTGTTCCTTCACTCTACCAAAATAAAACTTCGATCCTTCCTTAATGCGACTCTGTACAAGTAGCTTCGTCTGGGAGACCACGTGCACTAGGCATGGTAATGTTTGGGAGCAGTTTGTTGCTTAGTTGGACAAAGTATTTTTTTGTACCTTGGGAGCTGTCTGACTTGTCCATTTAGTCCAAGTCTCCAGAAAACACTGCAGCCTCTTGGGCTTATTGCGTTTATTCTCCCATCTTCTCATGACACCCATTCCACCAGTCTCGTTCCTGTTGGATGTTCGTCATATTCTTCTGGGCGTAATTTTATACGTCCATATATTACCTGTCTCCTGTAATTCAGTGCCTCACATTCGCATAAGATGTGTAGAGCTGTTTCTATTCCTTCGTTGCATAATCTTCAGCTGAGGTCTCCTTTATACAGCCCAATTTTATTCAGGTGTCCTCTAAGCGGACAATGACCGGTTAGTAACCCTGTAATTATTCTGAGCCGATCCCTACTATATTGAAGTAGTTCTTCGGTTCTTTTCTCGGACGGTTCCCTAATGGAGGTTCTACTGTGTTTGTTGCCAGGTACTTTTGTCCAATACTCTGTGTGCTTCTTATTGGTCCATATTCTAATCTGGTTTCGTACCAATGATTTTGGTACCCCCAGAGCTGGTTCAGGACCTATATATGAAGTTGATGATTCGCGTCTAGCTCATTCATGCTTTATCATTACCTGTGATTCCTGAATGCCCTGGCACCCAGTACAAAGTTGATTTGTTCCTGTTTGCAAGTTCATTCAGTTCTTCATGGCATTCCCAGACCAGTTTTGATGTCACCTTCGGCTTTGTCAGAGCCCCTAGTGCGCTCTTGCAAAAATATTGATGCGCTCATTTCTTTGAGGTCTCAATTTAATAAGCCTTGCACACTGCAAGATAGCATTCACTTCCGCCTGAACGACAGATGTGTATAGTCCTAGCGGATAGCTGTAGTTTAAATTTCTATCCGCTCGGTATATTCCAGCTCCCGTTCCATGTTTGGTCTTCGGCCCATCTGTACACCAGGTGTTTTTTTCAAACATGTTTTCGGGATGACTAATGGTCTTCCACTCTTCCCGGCTTATAATTTTGGCCATGAAGTTTGTGTTAAAGGTGTACTTCGGTGTCATGTGGTCCGTGCACATATTCAATATGTGCTCCTCCACTTGTTCCGAAATTTCTGTTCGGTCCGAACTTTTGTAGTTCGGTGAGTTTTCCAGTCTGAATTGGCCCATCCTGGCCTCCCCCATTATCACAATGTGTAAAGGAGGTAGATTCAGGAGTGTCTCCAATGCAGCTGTTGGGGTAGTTCTCATTGCTCCCGTCATTCCCAAACATGCAAATCTTTGCACCTTGCCTAGTTTGTTGATGGTGGTCGCCTGCTTCATCTTTGGCCACCAAACCAGAGATGCATATGTTATTATGGGTTTAACCACCATCGTGTATAGCCAATATACCATGTCTGGTTTTAGCCCTCATGTTTTTCCATAGATGCATCTGGCGAGCATCAGTGCTATCTCCGGTTTTTTCTTTATCCTGTCCAAGTGTTGGTTCCAGGTCACTTTGGAATCTAGGATTACTCCCAGATATTTAACGTCCCCAGACACTTGTATTTCTTCACCTCGAAGTTTTAGAGGTCCGAGACCCTCCGTTTTAGCCCTCTTGGTGAATGCTACTATGGTCGATTTGGATGGGCTTATGTTAAGCCCTTCTTCTTCGGTCCATCTTGTAATATAGTGAAGGGATGCTGCATGCATCACTTCACTACATCATTGTATTTACCCTGGACTAAGATGACTAAGTCGTCTGCATAACCCAGTGCTTTATACCCATTAAGGTCCAAGAGACATAGTAGCTCGTCCATTACAAAGTTCCACATCATAGGGGATAGAACCCCCCCCTGAGGACAGCCCCTTGCTGGACAGAGTATAGTTTATGAATTATTGATTGTTTTCTGCTATAAATATTGTATGTTTCTTTGGAAAATAAATCGTTAAATATGCGATTTGTTCTTAGTCGCTGAATTTTTTTTCAACATTCAACGAGTATAACAATCATCTTGTAATATCATCTCGGAGTTCAACATATTTTTTCAGAACTACAAAACAGTTGCAGTCAAATATTCAATGAAAGTCATTTTTTGTAGAGGAAAATCAGTTTTTTATCGACCATTTTTGCGTATTTTTACCTTCCACAATCTGAAAAATATGAAAATTATAATGGAGAACTTTATGCAAATGTAGAAAGGGCAAACTATTAGTTTACCCCGATAAGTTACTGTGTAAAATCAAAGTATTTTTCACAATGAAAAATGTTAACTTACCAGTAACTTGTCGTATTTAACAATTTTGCCCATCAAAAATGAACAAAAAATTCAAAGCTATTTGCAGTTTTTCCTTTCTTGATTATTTATTTCTCAACTTTTTCGACAGATGTCAAAGGAGTTTCGAAATGTGAGTTTTGATAACAACGTTACATCTTTAATATTTCGCAGGTACTCATAAACGACGTCGAACACTTAGCCGTTCTCTTCTACAGCAATGAATGCGAAGAATGCAGTGAAATTCTGGAAGAATTAGAAACTATCGACGACGATACGGACAAACACGGTATACAATTCGTGAAATCTATGGATGCCAAACTGGCCTCCGAAATAGGAATTTTCAGCTTTCCGGCTTTGGTCTACTACGAAACGGGAGTGCCAATCATGTATGACGGTAAGCCTTGTTTTGGGACCGAGTTTTTCATAGGTTTTTCGAAAATATTCTCAGGTCAGGTAATTAATTATCTCAATGAAATGTTATAGGGAACCTTAAAAATGAGGACAGAGTTTTGGAATGGCTAGTTGAACAAAAAAGTAAGGATACCAAACTTTCACTATCTTAACATCTGATTTCAATAGTAACTATCGCATTTTTCACGAAAAATTATTCGAATATAAAATTTTATAAATGGCTTCAAATGCGAGGTTTGCGAGGTGTGTTGCATGTGGGGCTGCATGTTGCTGTAATTTCTTAGGTGATGTTAGCGCGAATGAAGATGATAACGATGACGATGACGAGGATGAAGACCATAACAATAACCCTAACGATTTGGAGAAAAACAACAAGGACGTTGGCAGCGGACTGCAAAATTTCGATGAGTTGGTTAAGGGATTTGTTCCAGGTAAAAGTGGATCGTGTTTGGTGGTAAAACGGTGGAGATGTGTCGAATAACTTGCGACTAAGACAAAAATATAGAATAAACAACATCTGCATTAGAATAACATTTGCTTCAATGGCAGCAGAAAGAAATTGAGCACCCAAATAGTAAAACAAAGTCAATAGCCATAATTTATTATTATTATAAAACTTGCAAGTGACAAAGTTACTTTTTTCACTTTATTCGATGAGAACAGCTTTTGCAGACCAACGGTTGAGCATCGGTGGTTTTCACTCGATTTCCTTCCACAAAAATATGTGTTAAAATGGAAATGAATCATCTCTAGTATTCAGCTACTGCCAGAATAAATTGACAAGAACATTGTAGACTTCGAGTAGCCCTCTCAGGCTGTGATAAAAATATTCAATTTAAATAGGGAAGCGAACAATATGTTACCGTTTCAACGTAATTCTATTTTTCGTAAAACAGAAGTAGAATTAGAAGATTCACCATAAAAGTCTGCATCTCTGTAGTAGTTCCACCATTGAAGAAAGCATCGATTGAAACAATTTCGTAGAAGACCTGTGGTCTATAACCTTGGCTTGGAATGACAATCGATATTCAAATGCTGCTATTCCTGTCTCACTTCTTCTAAAGACTCAAGACATACGAATCTTAGACATTAATGCATATGTATGAAGAGTCATTCTGTAATAATAATAGCAACCGACTATTTGTGATCACCAATACAATCAGATAGAACTCTGTCATATCTCTAAGTTGGCGTTAGAATTCTGGGAAAACATCTCTAGTGAGTTTGTCTCTGATTACCACAGATCTTTCATAGTATTTTCATCAAACGTTGGATCTTTACGTTCATATATTATCTAAAAGGGCAAGTCTTGACTTTGAATGAGACTTGATATATCTACCATTGTTTGAACATATTTGGGTTGCTTCAAGCAAAGTTAATTCAACTAGTTAGGAGATGGGTGACACAGTTTTCGAAAAAACTCAACCAAAGTAAAGATCCGAATGCAATACATGTCAAATGCCGGTGGATAGGATTTTATGATGATTTTCTTGTAAATTATTTTCGGTTTTGATGAAAACTATCAATAATACTTTCTAAAATTCAACTTAAATGATCCAGTTTTCAAGAAACTTTTGAGAGCAATTAAGATTAGAAACCGTGGCTACCAATTTGGATCGAATCAAGTCTTTCTCAACTTTTTTCGTGAATAATTTCGTAATAAACGATAGAGATAGAAGTATTTGATTTTCATACCGTATATGTCCTTCAAAATATCTGCGAGTCGCTTCTATGATGAGAAGCAAAAAATGATTCAAGTAAAAACTGAAAACATTGGCCGAGTTGAAGATTGGTTTAGTAGAAATAATTATTATACGTTTAAAAGTAGATACATTTTAAAGGGTGAAAAAACTATACGTAGGTAAAATGTTGAAATTACAATATGAAGAGCTCACAATAAAAATGTCCACTGATATTACAGGAATTTACAAGATGATGTAATCGAAAATCACTAATGTCTTAACACGGGTAATTGAATAATTTTAATACTTATCCATTTACATGTCGATTGAGATTTGTTTTGATAGTACGAATATAGACTTTTCAAGAAATATCTCATCTGTTTCAGGAACATTATTTATGATAAATGAAAATAATTGCGTTACAAAGAACAATATTTTCGATGAAAAAGTGCATATATTTCACTGTTGATAAGATTATGAACGATTAGTAACAATTTTTAAACCATTAATTGTAATGTTAATGAGAAAACGAGTTTATAATTATGTTGCAAGAGCTAATATTGATAAGTATTCAACTGAACTACTTAGCTTGTAGATAGAAAACAAGTCCAATTGACTACTTTTCTAGCGAAAGAAATTTCGCATTTCGGTAGCATCCAAACCCGACAAATGATTCCAATATAATAAAAGCCTAACAACAAACACTAACGTTCAAAAGTTAATCAACAGGAGGAATTTGGAAATCGATCGAATGACCTAAATAAAAGTGCATGTAGTGGAAGGACATATACACGGTGATGTGTAATGAGTAACCAATATTTTAGACGGAGATTCCTCAGTTATTTATAAGGTAAAAATTTCATCTAAGCATGGGTCCACAAGGCCTTCATTTTTGAGAAAATTTATTTTTATTTTGGGTTTTCGCTAATGAATTTTGAAATAATGTCGATATTTGGAAGAAAATTAGTATTTGGGGACTTTTCAATAGAAGAAATTCGAATAATGTTTCAGTTTGGCACTTGATTGTGAAAGGCGCTTGTAGCGACTTTTGACAAGCATACCTTTTTCACGTAAAAATAATAGAGAAGCAAGATACCAAGACCTGTAGGTAGCGCCCCTACAATTAAGTGCCAAAGTAAGACTAAAAATTAAGGCTTTGCGGACCCATGCTTATATGAACTTTTAACTTTATAAATAACTGAGAAATCTTTCTGTAAAATGTTGGAACTATGAAATGAAACAACGAAATGGAATTGAGATTATTCGTTCAGAAATACATGATTTGTTTCATCCTCAAATTATACAGTATGTTTGTGAAAACTCTGTATAACATTTACATATGAACATTTTGAATTAGAATGGCATATTTTTTTAAAATGACCCATAGAAAAAAAGAATACGAGCTTCCTTCAAATAATTTTATTATTAAAAAATAAGGTAATCAGTCATTTCATCGCGCAGTTAGAATTTCATCAGTCTACAGGAAAAGTGTAATAGTCTTGAACTAAAAAGTGCATTTAGTGAAATAATAATTTTGATATCAAGCTCAATTTGACTAGTCCTAATCGTAAATTATTCGACACTTCGAGAAACCGCCCCTCCCCTCGCTGTTAGTCCGAGAGTCCGGCAGTCCTGGACGGTAGCCAGCTTCTGGAGTAGGCCTCGTATAAATATGCATGATTTTATCGCACTGCATGCAGGACATAGTGTCAGACTCTCACTTCACTGTAGTCTCGTATTTTATCATCGCATACTAACAGCTATTCGCCTTGTATTATATATATTTTCCGATTTATACCAAGTGGATTCTGACATTATGTTTCCTGCTGCAGGGGATGGCTGTTTCTACATCGGCATGGGGGGCAAGGGACAGCTCCCGAACCCGTCCTACCAACCGTACCAGTGCTGCCCAAAACCACCAATGAAGGCCAGCAAAATTGCCAAACTCCAGCCGAAGCTGACCGCCAAGCAGGTGACATCGAAACCGTCCACGCCGAACCCCTCTAAAAAATCTGAACCGGCGCCGCTGAAAATGGTTTCGAAAGCCAACCACCCCATCAAGACCAAGGAGGGAAGGGAAAAGAACCCGGCGCCCGTGCCCAAGGGAGAGAAAGGGAAAGGCAAGAAGGGATTTTTCGGGACTGGTAAATATATCTGGTGGTGGTAATAGGTAACGGACACTAATCCTGAAATTTTCCATGGCGAAGCGTGAACTCGATGGTGAGGGTTGTATATGACCTCTGGCAATCCAAGTGTAACCTACTCTTCGACTACAAACTGCTGTTGTTATGGCTTTTGAGTGACTTAATCATATATTGGATAACTGACTACATTTTCATTTCACTGTTGACTCAATATTTTTTCGAGAGGCATATACTTCAATACAATCAGAGTTTTCAAACGGGTTACTATTTGATTATCTCTCATTATAATGGAAAGAGAACTTAACTCATACTATTTTTAACGTCATGTTTTGAACCATTGAGCTTGACTTTCTTTTGATGAATTCTTCAAAAGGATATCTAATTTCTAATTTGAATTTCTCTCACTTAGATTTATTCACTTACAGGGTGGAAAAGGCTTTATGTTATTCTTCAAATTCGTTTCGATTTTAATTGTTTTTTTTTTCAATGTTCAATTATTTTCATCTGTGAAATTATAAAACAATGATAAAAATAAAAACAACAATAGAAATTAATTGGCGCTCCGGGGCGACTCCATTGCTTCCAGTGGCGCATTTGCTTTTTCAGCTGCAGGAAAACCCGGAAAAACCTGCAGCACCACATCATCTGAAGATCTAGATCTGCCAATGTTACAATCTACCATGAAAGACCATATCGAATACGATTCCATTTGTAACACATGTATTTATTCTGGGTTGGCTACATTGTTTTTGTCACCAGTGTCAGTTGTCATGATAACTGTTCACACCATTACTTCTATAGAATATTGAGAGTACTAAATAGAAAATGAATAAAATGAAAACAGCAAATAAAACTCAAAAAACAATATGAACATCAACTACATATAACAGTTGATACTGACGATAAATACACAGAGTAAAATGGCTATACAGCAAATAAAACATCATCTACATATTGTCAAATATGTATAAACCTTCATAAATATTGAGGGAGGTCAAGATCATTAAGATGCAGTATTCAGAAATTCATTGGAGTATCCATTGATCATCAGCAATGCAGCACATCTTCTCTTCAATCCTACTGACACTGATGACAAATACACAGAGTAGCCAACATAGAAAAAATACATGTGCTCCAAATGATTGTCATTTTTTCTAGACATCAGGTTACGCCCAACTTTATCCATAAATCTTCCAATGTGATCTATCCTTGGAATGATGTGATGAAAATAAGAATATTACCAAAGCTCTCAAAGCTCACAGTAGATATCTAATAGAATAAATTTATCAGCGATAGTATTGAGTGCTGTACACAGTTTTCAAATCCAAAGATTTGCCCCTCGATTCTACCCACATCGAATTGAAAACCATTTTCAACCTCTCGATCGCAAAGTATCGCAGCTATTCTAACGATATCTCTTATCATTCGAACAACACAGAATTATTTTGTTCTCCTGAAAATAATTTTTTTAACGAAGTCATTGTCAGATCCTCAAGGCAAAATAAAGTTATATGATGACACTATTCAAACAAATGTATCACGAGTATGACAAAAAAAGCATTGAGTTGGAACTACAAAGCATTCAGTTGTAACCACAAAAAATTCAGTTGGAATAACAAAATGAAGGTTCGCCTAATAGGAAATTCATATAATTTTTTCGTTTGAAGCTCTGTTTTGTTCATCATTTCCGAAAGTTTTTTTTTAAGATTACAGATTTTCTCAATATTTTCTTTAACTATTCAAAAGTTACTATAATCATACACAATTCTTTCTTATTCAATTCTGTGTTTCACAATTACCAAACACTCTTTTCCGGCAGTCCTATAATATTCATGGAAAAATGCATCGGTGTAATAAAACCATTCACCATTGTAAACTGTCACCAACTGACACCAGTTACTGATAAACAAATAAACTAACAGAATAACGATGAAATTAACAAATGAAAATTAGCGAAGAAGATAATAATAATATTTTCATCGCTATTCCAAGCAGATACATTTCTCAATGCATATCAAAAACATACTCCTCTAGCTAATACCATCACGGGCATTGAATTGAATAAAACTTTGGTTTGTGCAAAATAACTATATTCAATACTGAAAAGTATTCATGTAAATGACAGAAAATCAAATAACCCCTATCGTCCTCATTTAGCTGATATATCAGTTCTTAATATTCTCAGTATATGCCTCCAAACATGATTTACACCAACCATATTTCACTCGTACCTACCAAATTGAATTCAATCACTTTTCAGCAAAATCACGCAAACTCATTTTCATACAAACTCATTTCATATGTAGAAGATTTATTGTTGGTTGAATTTGAAGGGCGTAAGAGAAAAAATCAAACTCGATCAAATAAATTTTGGTTGGTAAAACGGCCTCTTGAATCATAGTCTAGGTCCTAGCTTTTTTATTGTTTTAGACTAGCTTGAACTTGTAAATATTGTTGATAATATTGTTATTGCCTATTGGATATGTAGCTTTTTGATAGCATGTATTATATATGTAAATAAAAGTAACTAAAAAAATTGTCGCCCCGAATTCACCTACATCACAGATGGCTTTACGTGTTTGCATGATCCGTTTTACGGTTGATCTTTTTTCCACCTTATTTTTCTGATTTAGTTGTATTCGGGTACGATGAACACTGCCGCACACCTCGCATGTTCAAAATCAACAACACTGTACATTTTCTTGAACAAATAAATTGTTATCTACTGTTTATTTCTCTTATTTTTGTCTAATCACAGATGTGGAAGATGGTACAAATTATACTATGACTTCATTCCAGAACTTTGTATTCTAGAGAGTATGTAGATGATTGTTATTCTCATCTGAAGGGTAAATACAAAAATGGAACCTCAAAAAGTTATGTCAGCAATTGTAAAGACCAATAAAAAAATTAATAAGTATCTCTACTGGTGAAAAAGTAGGTATCATTATCAATATAAACCGCCGGTGAACAAACATTGCATGTTTATATATCAAACTACAAACAAAATTATTTTTGAAAAATTTGTAAGGTGTATATTTAAACATTCAATGTGGAAAATTTTCAATTTTTGCTATTTCGAAATCAAATTTTCACATTCATGAAACAATTTTCTGAAGTAAATTGACGGATGTAGCCGTTATACGTGGTAGGAGATAATCATGAAAAATGTTTTTACCACTTATATTTGTAACTAACGTTACTTCAGTTTCATCCTATAAGGACATTTTCAAACTATTACAATGAACTTGAAGAAATTCATACTTCAAAACTGAATACCACAGGTGAAAGAAGGTTAAGGTTATACTTTACACGGTCTTCTACCAGTGAAGTTTCAATAAAATAGTAGTCTACATATCTCCTAAATAATGTTTCAAAATCACTGACTTGATACCCAAAATAGTATTTTTTTGTATTAGGTATTCATTGAACCCCAAGTAAATACGAAGAACGCATCTAAAAAACTTATTCAAATTAGAATCAACATTCTCATGTATGACGTTGAATCATCTGATGGAAAAATTCGTTCAGGCCAGCCTTCTTTTACCTACACAGTAGGGTTATTCACTGAGACCCATCAGAAAACAACTACTTCCCTGGCTGATACCACGAAGGGCGTTGGATTAGTTCTGACAGGTGTCAGTGCAGAATTTTTCACAGAAGTTATTCCTGCCGGAATCGATTGCATACAGGTTTCGGACTATTTGACCACCTGTCAGTACAATTTAGTGTCCATCATCAACATGAAGTCCATGATTTCTGATAATTAAAAATCGAATTCACTTAGCGGAATTACTTCTGTAAAGAATCCTGCACCTGTCGGATATAATATAACGCCCTTCGTGGTATTAGCCGGGGGAGCAGTTGTTTTCTGATAGGTGTCAGTCCATAAATATACTGACCAAATCGTTCCTTTAGATTTTAGATAATTTGATTCAAAACCAGTCTTCAAATAGGCCCAGGTACTATTGGCATGAGAGTTTTTTGTCCTTATACGAGGATTTGGGCCACGTGGATATGCAGTTGGTTAGTACCTTGACAGGCGGAGGGGGCGATGACAAATATGTTGTTTGTCGTTCGGTTCAGCCTACTTCGAGGAAGGATATTCTGAAAGAAATTCGATTTTCAATTATCGAAAATCATCGACTTCATGTTGATGATGGACACTACCTTGCATTGAAGAGTAGTCAAATAGCCCGCAACATGTCTGCTAGTGTGTTCCAATAATTAAAAATCGATTCCGACAGTTGTATCTCCAACAGCATATGCAGGAATTACTTGTCAAGTATCTTCAACTGACACCTGTCGGATATATTCCAACGCCCTTCGTGGTATTAGCCAAGGGAATTGTTGTTTTCTGATAGGTGTGAGTCTATAAATCTACTGTGTAGGTGAGGGAAGCCTGGCCTGAATGAATTGTTCCTTTAGAAAATTTGATTAAAAGCCTGTCTTTGGGTATGCCTACGTACTATAGAAATGAAATGTGTGAAGTTGATCAAAAAAGTAAACAAAAATCAAAATCTGGTATCAGTTGATCGAATGAATATTTCAAATTTTATAGGGAAATACTTCCAATGAAGCATTTCTTTTTTTCACATAACAATGTGACATTTTGATGAAACATTACTTTTTGTTTCGCCTTGAAAAGAAAAATCTATTCTATCCCGATGTGTGCTTTTACCCTGGGGATGAAAACCACCCCAACTGGGTGAGGTGGAAATCTTCATATTGAAAATTACCTCAAGAATCTATAGAAAAATATATTCAAAGCAAAAAATTATAGTTTTTTTGAAATATCAATACTTTTAGTCTTATTCGCGATTGAAAACTTCAAATTTTATTTTGTTTTTAATCGATTTCTCTCGAATAACTCAAAACGTTAAATTGTACCAAAAATACTGTGGATATATGAAATGTATATAAAATGTATTGAAAGAACAATTTTGAAAATGTAACAGAATATAAAAAAAACATCAATTTACAGAAAAAAATTGTGGAATCTTTTTTAAATTAAAACTTGAAAAAAGAATCGAAATGAGACTTTGTGGAACTCTCTAGCCTGTGAATTGAGGGAGTTATTACCCAAATGAGGTCGATTTTTATTTTTTAAACAACAAAGCACGCTACCCTTGATAGTGCAATCCCAATTGCAATTGGAAGTTGTCCAACTACATTTCACTTTGTATAGGCACCAGCAGAGGGATCCAGAAGTTTGAACAACTTAAAATGCATAAATATTACTGGAGTTTTTTCCCAACACCGAATCGTTATTTTTACACCTCGACACGTGTTTCGATCACCAAGTGATCATCTTCAAGAGGAAGATAAAACTAGAAACTACTCAAAACTAAAGCTACTTATGCTATTCAGGTACATAATACAGGTAGGTAATCAGTAATACCACCCATACAAGTGTACCACCCTAAATTAATTTTACATTTGGCCTTTCTATTATTTTACAATATGTCCTTATGTATGTTTAAATGTTACAGCTATATATAGAACAATTTTCAGCTATATAAAATTAATTTCACAATATTACCTATCTAAATATATTTACATTGTCTTTTTGTAGTAATCAGTAAACCCAACAATATTATTTCAACAAGCTATATAGTATGCTATTTGGTATTGGTCCGTTATCGTTATTCATAATAATAATAATATAATAATAATATAAATATATTATAATAATATTATGAATAACGATAACGGACCAATACCAAGTAGCATACTATATAGCTTGTTGAAATAATATTGTTGGTTTTACTGATTACTACAAAAAGACACATTGCAAGTATATTTAGATAGGCAATATTGTGAAAAAAATTTTATATAGCTGAAAATTGTTCTATATATAGCTGTAACATTTAAACATACATAAGGACATATTGTAAAATAATAGAAAGGCCAATTGTAAAATTATTTTGGGGTGGTACACTTGTATGGGTGGTATTACTGATTACCTACCTGTATGAAGAACCTGAATAGCATAAATAGCTTCAGTTTTGAGTAGTTTCTAGTTCTAGTTCTAGATCATCTTCCTCTTGAAGATGATCACTTGGTGATCGAAACACGTGTCGAGGTGTAAAAATAACGATTTGGTGTTGGGAAAAAACTCCAGTAATATTCATTACTACACCAAAGGTTCCAAACAGTACACATAAGTTAAAATGTATAATTTTGAAAAAACTCACAGAGTAAATACAAGAGATCTGTTCTGTAGAATAGGAAGGGTGAGTGTAGGCCCACAGCACAGGCCAGATGTGACCCATTGTACATCCTCCTGAGGAATTGTCCTACGTCTCCATCCTGTCCTTTCCAGGAAGGTGGACAGGTCACTAGGAAACATCTTCTTTATATCGGCAGGTGTAGGCCAAGTCTCGCCAAACACACACTCTCCTATTGAAGATAACTCCGGACACTCGCATAAGTCATGCTTGACAGTTTCATCTTCCTGGTAATACATCCTGCATAAAGGTGTGTCAGTCAAAAATCCTACTGTTAAGCGTATGTTTTTCCTGGTCATCGCGAGATATTTCTTCGGTGCCAGCTTCCCAGGGTCGCCCAGAGTAATCCTGGCAAGACTGCATCCTTTGATTCCATCCCATCTCTTTAATTACCTTTACTCCTGTCGTGCTTTTTCACCCAACTCAGGATAATGTTATTATCTACCGAGGCTTTGGCTAAATCTTGGTGGTGCTCTAGTTCTAGCCCTGAGGTAACACGTTGTCTATTCAAAGCTAATAGGGCTTATCTACTATCAGTACAGATTGTTTTGCAAGAAATTTCTTTCCAGGTTGTTTCTTTTGTGGCAACTGAGATACTAGCCAGTTCTGTTCGAACCACGCTGGTATTTTTTCCCATTCCCTACCTAATCCTTAGGCTCAATGATCTGGAGTAAACTCCACTCAGCCTTCTTTGGTTTTTGAGCCGTCTGTATATATGCGTATTGCATTTGAAGCATCTGACTCTGTGTTCTGTTTTATTTGTATTTTGTAGGGTTTATTAAAGTCAAACCTGGTTTCAATTGCATCACCGGCTGCCTGCAGCAGAAGTTGCGTAGTAAGCGCTTCTCGCCATAGGCCTAGCCTCAATTGACTCATTCCTACTTCGAGGTTTACACCAGCCGTGCGCAATCGTAACATGGCTATTAACGTAACCTCTTCAACGTACAGGTCCAGAGGGGTCAGACCAGTAAATAATTCCATTGCCTTGGTATCTGACCGCTGTGTTTGATAAAAGTTTTGGAAAGCCGGTGCTTGTAGAACTTTCGGTCCCCATGCAATGGCTCCGTCCGGTAACATAGGTCTTATTATTGCAGTATAGATCCAGGTGACCACACGGGGTGAAAGACCCCTGCAGTCAACTAACTGCTGGCAAAACTAACGTTTTGTCAGTACGCAGTTCCAAACTACGACGGCCTTCAAACCCGAATGAAGATAGTAACACAAGGAAGAGTATTGGCAAACGTCCATAAATGAAAGATACAGTAAAACAGCAGAATGGAATTACAGATATTAGCTGAAATTAAAATCAAGATGCAAAATTACACAAACAACTACATATCAATATTGAATTGAAATTGTTATAAAAATGAAACCTTCTCTGACTTACAATGGAAACACTCCCTAAGAATTCTGGTTTAGTGATATCACCTTCATTCTACTATTTCCAATAGAAGATACAGGAGTTCATGAAAATTAAAAAATATTTTGATTTTTCATCTGAAAATATATTGAATATTAGGTAAACTATTCTACAAAATAATGAATGAAATTGACGTTAAATTTTAAGTAATATATGATTTATCCCTACTCAACCACTGGTGGTAATGTAAATGAGCCTCCAGTAATTAATAATGTGATACCTTTTGTTCTTCATTATTCCGCTGGTTATATTTGTGAATAGAGCTATGAAGTGTTCAATGAATTACACTGATGATTTGTCTGTAGCTTGAGTTGTCAACTTCACTTATGATCCTATTGATAAGGCCACATGCTCTTGGTCAAGTAGTAATAATTATAACTTCTATGATAAAATGAACAATTGATTAGGGATTCAAACATATCCAGTTTTTGACAAAATGGTTAAGGCTTTCGCGGCCGACGCGACGTTTTCAGTATCACTATTTTACGGGTTTGATGGCCTTCGATTTTTGGAATTTCTTCCTGACGTTTCGCTGGCGTGAGTGGGTGGCTTCTCCAGAGTTCATAATGACTGGATATTAATTACGGCTGCATAACGCGTATTTATGTACACTCAGGTAGTTTGGTATGCTAATACCTGTACCTGGATTAGGTAAGTTGCGTAAAGCGTGTCCATGTTATTTGGTATGAAGGTGCGTGAAAGAAACCACAGACTAGGCTGCAGAGAAGTCGGCTGTGCCGGAACACGCACTCGGTAAAGAACACCACAGGATTTTGTTTGAAAACACGGAACTCAATGATCACACAAACACGCGGATAATTTCAACAGAAAAGAATCTATAAATCTCAATCAAATATGGAAATCCATTCTAAGAAGTTCAAGAATAGCAAACAGAATGACGGTGAATAGAAAAGGGTTATTGACAATTCACCTAATCAAGGTACAGGTATTAGCAGACATTGGAGCACAGTCATCGGAGATTACTCAGGGTGTATAATTCTCTGAAGAAGATCCACTTTTGCCAACCACGTCAGGAATAAATTTTAAAAATCGACGGTTTCCAAACACGATAAATAATGATACTGTATTTCATTGCATCAAAGATTCAAATTTGATTTAAATAATCCGTAGTTGAATGAAAGTGACAGATCTGTCGAGATGAAAAAACATCATATGAAGAATACTTCTTTGAAAATTTTCTCATGCAAAATGTTTCAAGGCTCGCAATGAATTCGCAATGTTATTTTTATAGCCTCAGACATCTACATACTTCCAAAAATTAACAATTTAACAAAAGAGACAACATACGAAGGGTGTACAGAGTGATTGTGAGATATTTTACAGGAAATCTACTGGACGAGACAGAAGTGCTGGAATGGATGGTAGATCAAAAAAATGATCAGAGTATCGAAGAAATCAATCGTGACAAACTATTCACTTACATTGACACCAAGGAATTTTTGGCGGTTGTGTTCTGTGAGTATTACTGAGCATCTGCTGAGAAAAATTATATTCTCTAGGACATGAAATAAAACCGAAAAATCCGTCTCAATAATACAATACCGGATGGATTTTTCGAATAATAATAAGACGTTTATTAATCCGAATTCACAATTCCATGACATACACTGTGTCCGTAAAGTATGGAACAAATTCATTTTTAGCTAAACAGGTCATTTTAAGAAATAATCCTGAAACACGTCGATTTTTGATGTTAATTTACCTTATTTTAAAATAATAATCTAATATACAGGGTGAATTACGTTCGAGTAATGACGTCACCGTCATTTTTTTTTAATGGAACACCCCCATTTTGTCTCAATTTTCGGATTACTCTAGCTGAGCTCCAAAAATGTATCACATCTTGATTCCAATTGGTACAGGGTGGACAAAAATACAGTAGTTGTGTGTGTGCTAATAAAGTAACGCATATGTGAAAGAACATTTGAATATCTCTTTCTTATGGGAGGGTATAGGAGCAGTTTTTTCGTTTTTTGAAGTTTTATAGATAGATCTTCATAGATAGATAGATAGATAGATAGATAGATAGATAGATAGATAGATAGATAGATCTTTATTTAAATAGGATATCCTAATAATATACAAATCAACTAGAATGGTAGAAATAAAAAAAAAGGTATGTGTTACATCTAGAAATGACTCAAATGTATGACAAACATAAGTTCAATAAAATATTTTTAAAGACAGTACTACAAAAACAGCAACATTATACATTCGAAAAATTTCAATGCAACATGTAGAAAGATAAATTACATAATTATTTGAAATATATAACGAACATTAGATGAATGGAATTATACAAATTACAGCTATAGGTAACAAAGACATAATACATATCATATTTGTTCATTTAAAACAAATTTCTTCAGTTCATTTTTGAACATGTTCAGAGATGGGCTATTTTTAATTGCATTAGGTAATTTGTTGAACCGATCAAAACCCTTGAAAAACAATGAGTTCATAGTATTTTTGTTTTTTGTTCTGTTAATATATAAGTTATTATTATTTCGAGTGAAGTGGTGGTGAATATCGTGATGAAAGACAATATACTGATTAAAATAAGATGGTCCTAAATTGTTCAATATTTTGTATACGAAGATCATTGTGAAGTATAGCAGTCTTTGGGAAATGGATTGCCAATTTAAAACATTGAGCATAATATTGATAGGAGTATCTCTACGGCACTTCAAAATGATTCTCATACCACGATTCTGAAGTTTTTGCGAGTTGAGACAATTTATTCTGATTGAATAGATATAGGATAGAGGAACAATAGTCAAAGTGTGGCTGAACAATTGACTTGTAAACTGTGATACTTGACTCCGTTGAAAGATTATTGACAATTCTAGAAAAAAAGAATAATTTCTTTGAAATTTTTTTATGAATATACTCAAAATGTTCATCAAACGATAGAGTGTTATCTATCTGGAATCCCAGATATTTAGTTGAATTCACTATTTCAATTTTGTCATCATCAATGTTGAGATTAATAGTTTTAGAGTCTATTTGGCTGTATTTAAACTTGGTGGTGATTATCATCGCTTTAGTTTTCATCACATTCAGCTTGAGTTTATTAATTTTTAAATATTTGTTGACACTTGCTAGAGTATTATTCATTTTTTGTATAGCCATCGTAAGGTTTACATCGCTACATGCCAATAGAGTATCATCAGCAAAAAAGTTCATAAATTCACAGTCGACAAACAATGGCATGTCGTTTAAATATAGTATGAATAGAAGGGGTCCCAGAACACTACCCTGGGGAACTCCAACGTAATTGTCAATTTCACAAGAAAACATGTCTTTAACTCTTACCCGTTGTTTTCTGTTGGTCAAGTAATTAGATAACCAATTATACACTTTGCCCTCAATTCCATATATATTCAATTTGGCTAGTAGTATAGACCTATCAATGGTCTCAAATGCTCTTTTGAGGTCAAGGAACACGACTACAACAAACTTATTATTATCCAGCTCAGATTTAAATTTGTTTAGAGATAGTTGCACTGATGACTCACACGAATGCAATTTGCGAAAACCCGATTGATTGTTGATTAAAATGTCGTTTTTTTCCACATATCTTTCTGGTATTTCGCCAGTTTCAAGAGAGGTGTTGATAAGGTGCAATATAACGTGACCGATAGTCTCAAAAACTTGTTTCAATATTTTGAAGTTGAGGATTTCATGTATACTGCACTTATTATCCAAGGAAATTATAATTTTACGTAGGTCATTTAACGAAAGCAATCTGAATTCTGAGAAAGTTTTGTATAAATTGAAGTTTTTATTGCACCATGACTCTGAATAGTCAATGCTCGCCACAATTTCATTTATGCTTTCAACAAAATAACTGTTGAAGTTATCTGATATTTCAATAACATCTTTTAGTAATATAAGTTCACCAGTTTTCTCAAACTGAATACAATTTGGAAAGTCAATGTCATCTCCTTTTACTAGTTTTTTGAGAGTTTTCCACATTTGTTTAGAGTTGTTTCTATACCGATCAATTTTTTCAAAATAATATTGATCTTTTTTTCTTTTCAACACATTGACAACATCATTTCTCAATTTCTTGAAAGTTTCCCAGTTATTTTGTTTTTCTAGATTTGAACAGTTTCTGAAAGCTCTGTATGCCCTATCACGATTCTTAATTTTACAGTGAACTTCGTTATCAAACCATGGCAAATGACTGTTAATACTACAATTTTGTATTGGAGAAATATCATCAATAACTGCTTTGCAATTATTCAGTATTTCTTTATAAATAACTTCAACATCAGTAGAATTTAAAGACCATTTACATGATATTAAGTTAATTTTTATAAGGTCCAAATTGCTTTCACTTAAGTTTCTATATTTTTTCATAGTTTGATTTTCGTTATTATGAATATTAGTAAAGTTGACAGTGATTGTTGAATGGTCTGTTATTATTGGATATGAGTGCACCGACGCTTGACATCTATTTACGTTCGTTAATACATAATCTATAAGCGATTCGCTGTGGTTAGTAACTCTAGTTGGTTCATTGATTATTTGTGATATGCCATACGTATTGAGAAGGTTTTTTAATCTAGAAACATAAAAACTATTATCAGAGTAGTTCAGATTGAAGTCGCCCACTAAAATACAATGAAATTTCGTCGAAAATAAACTATCACAGATATTTTCAAAATCCTCTAAGAATTTTGCATCAGATCCTGAGGGTGAATGATAAAGACATCCCACTAGAATAGGGCGTTTGAGTCTAATTTTCAGAATTTTACACCAGTAATTACCTTCTAATATATATGTTTTATATACAGAGTTCACAATGTCACTTTTTATATATATTAAGACACCACCTGTATGTCGAATTTTTGAGTCACAGCGTACTATATTGTAATTAGGAATTTTCAGTTCACTTTCTTCAATATCATTGGTTATTCGGGATTCACTTAGTAATATAATTTTTGGGTTGTAGCAAACTAGACTTCCTTGTAATTGATCTTTGTTTTTAAGAAGACTTTGAATATTTAGGTATATAATGTCAGTGTTTAATTGTATATTAGAATTATTTTCTACTTTTTTGAAGGATTATTCCAAATTTTGTTGACAATCATGGGTTTGTTATTCATATATTTTATTGTTTTTGAGTTGTCACCATTTTCAATCAAGTTTTGCAATTCTGATTTCAACCTTTGATAGTACTCTCGCTGAGCTCTAGTCTGATCGCTAAATATTTTAATACTTGGGACTGTTAAGAGTTGCTTATTTTTAAGGACATATTTTGCATCGTCTGGCGATTGTAATATAACTTTGATAGGACGGGTTCTGTTTGCTAATGCTTTCCCTAATCTGAACAGTTTAAAATTATTTTTATTTACATTGAAATTTTCAAGAACTTTTTTAACAGCTTCTGTATCTTGTGAGATTCTTTCAGCCTGAGTCTTTAATTGCGATTCATTAATGTTCAACATGATGAGGTTTGATGCACGATTTTGACGCTCAAGCATTTCAGAAATCACTTCTTCTCTATCTATTTCACTAACGCTATTCAGAGGCATAGGTGGCTTACACATTTTCATTTCTTCAACTTCCTTTCTCAGGTCGGAAATAGCTTTAATAAGAGCTGGAACTTGACGAAGACCGGATTTACATTCTTCACAAAGAAACTGTAGTGATCTCCTTTTCAACTGCATACATTTCAATTCGCTGGGGCATAATTCAGAGCAAGCTGAGCTGGTATGAATGGGTCTCTTACATGAGTCACATTCAAAATATGATTCATTTTCCTCAAATTCCACATTGCATTTGAAACAACTGTTTGCCATGTTCGAAGTAAAAAAGTTCAGAGAAATCACCCAAAGAAAAGAAAAAACTACAGATGAAAATAAAAACAAATAGCTGATACACAGATAAGGAGACGTTGCTTTTTGTGGACCAGGTGTTTTTGTTGATTTCTATAACTTGTCACTGGAAATTTACAATCATCTGAGCGTTATATTTACTATTCACGTAACTTTTTGAATTTATATGTAGCACAGTTACACAAAGCACTTCACTAACTTCACTTTGATACTAATTTTAACTTATTTAGATTCATATAGACTGGGTAAATAGTGCTGATAATTTTAATAGAGAACTCAGTATCATTAAGCAAATTGCAGTATAGAAGAAACAGGTTGTAGTAGTAGTAGTCTTCAATTATACATATTCATCCAGTTTATTTCCTTCAGTTTAAGCGACACTCTCTGTCTTCGCCTTATACCAAATATCAACTTCAAAAAATAATTCACAGAAGTTCATGTGTGAGAGAACAATTGAATCACATAGTTCTTTCTTTGTGCTTTGATTTAGAAATTTTCTCTGGGGTAGATCATTTTCAAAATACATGGCCAATTGTCAACTTTGAAGTGAATTTAAGTTTATTGTCACTTATATCAAACCCATATTTCTAGCGGATGTTCTGAAGAAATACTCTCATTAGCCATAGTAATGTTCAAAGATGGTAGTTTGCTTTCAACTCAAATATCGCGATTGAAGAATGTTTTTTATTCTGACATAATACCTTTACTATCCATTCGTCTATTGGAGAGAGATTTCCTTCAAAAAATCATAGATTTATCAGAAGGTGTTTCTTGTTATTAGTTTACATCTGAATGAGGGATTATTTATACATTCAAAATCTTGAAAAATTTTGAGAGACAAATTTTGCTTGAGGGTTGAGTAAATTGGTGAGTAAATTACAAAATTCAACTAATTTAGTTCTAGTAAAACTTAGTAAAATCATATTCAAAATGATATTCAAAGAGTTTATTTAGGAATTATTAGCTTTCTTCTTTACTTTGGAAGATTCCTACATGTTTTTGTATGAAGATGGAGAACTGAAAAGCCGAAACCTTTCTTTCCCAAAAAGTATCTCTCCAGAAAATATATCCCTTTCAATGTTTCGATATTCTTTATGAAATTATTTGAAATCATGTCTCTGTTAGATAATGGTGGAAATCAATAATTGAAATAAAGATTTCAACTATGAGGAGTTCACTGCCATTTTGAAATGAACCTTTTTTTTTCAATGCTGTAAGAAAATGGAGTCCATTCTTTCATAGGTCGCCTTTGAAATGCCAATTGCAAACTCTGCTAGTCCTAATAGCTTTACGAACCAATCGAATGAAAAAAGCCTAATTATGATAACATGTTTCAAGGACTATATTTTTTTTCTCGAATAGAAAAACATTTTATTATAATTCTTCTGTAGGCTTCAAAAAATATATTGTTTGCTTGGGTATCTGTGATTGCAACCTGGGGCAAAATCATGTATTTTTACTGCCATATGTATATATTGAATATACTATTTCAAATATACAGTTCGAAAGTTACGACATAGTTCAAGAAATGTTACACCCCGCTTCATTGATTAACTTTTCATCTGATGGATAGTGAAATTGCCAGAGAAGCCAAGTCCGGCCATGAGAAACATGAGAAGTTTCCTTAGAACGACAAAAACATGTTGAAAAAAAAATTGGAAAAACTCAGATCCAGCGATGGACTGCAATTCAAATTTCCCGCGTAACCTCACTAACACGGTCCAGTTCTTCTTCTCTGCTTTGTAGATGGCACTGTCCTGAACTATCAGGGATTTATTATTATCGCATATTCTGTTGTGCAGTTTCAAACATTTCTGATATTTAAGAACCAGAACAATCCTTATACATCAGTTCCTTCAGATTTGCATGACACCAGATTAAATTCTACTTACCAAATATAAGTCAAAAAAAAATCAATCACTGATTCGACCCTTTCCCGCAACCCGCAAGGGTTTATTGTGACACACGCCTCTTCACACTTGACCAAATAAACCCCGCTTCTTAACGAAGCCGGTTAGTTTGTATGGTCAGTGGTAAACCTGATTCGGTCCCCAGCGGGGCAGGCACAAGGTATATGCTCTGCTGTTTCATCATTTTCCAAACAAAGGCGACAGACACACACTGTTTTCCGACAGTGCGAGCCTCTGCATGTGATGATTCAAATGACAGTGAACCTATAAGAAGGCCTCTTACAAATCGTAGTTCATCCATACCGTAGTTCATCAACTGTTTGGTATCAAGCTTTGAAAGGTGAATAAACACCTTGGAGTGAGCCAATCCTGGAAGACTCTGCTAAGAAGTACATAAATCTTCTTGCCATCCAGGTGTTCAATCTTTGTTTGGCAAAGCCTGAAGCGATGCCAATGACAGGTTCTGGTCCGATGAAGCTGCTTGCAGCACCCTTCTTTGCAAGGGAGTCAGCAACCTCATTGCTTTTCAGGCCAGTATGGCCAGGAATCCAAACTAGAGAAAATCTGTTAAGTCTTTCTATCGAGGAGAGTCGCTAGAGCCAAGAGCTTCCAACGCCGCTTGACTGTCCGAGAATATTTTCATTAACTTGTGTATGAAGTTGGATTCTTCCAATCTCTCCCTACACAATTCAATAGCGTAAATTTCCGCTTGAAATACAGTCGCATAGGCAAATAGATATCTCTGTCCTGGGTATGCGACTAAAAACACCTGCACCAGAACCGGAAGGTGTTTTTGATCCATCTGTAAACCAACAACTATCTGCTCTCAATATTTCCTTCTCCTGGAGGAGCCAATCCTCTCTACTCGGGAACAGTACTTTATAAGGCAGTTCGTAGTTGACAGTTGGAGCATGAAGAGATCTATTTCAGAACGCTGTGACTTCCACTGTCAACCAACAGTCTGTTGCACTCTGCATTAAATTGATTTGTGCAATTGGCAATGTGCACAAGTCTGTATGAAGTCCATCTAGCCTCTCTCTCGAGAAAAATGTGGAGAGGAGGTATATCTAGTAGGATCTCCATGGCCGCTGACGGTGTGGTACTGATGGCACCTCTGATGGCCAGACAAGCCTGTCTCTGTGAGCCAGAGAGCTTCGCCTGGGCCAAGGACAATGCCAAGATATTCAACCTCCGTTCCAAATGGAATGACCTTACCGTTGAAGGAAAGTGGCGTTAGATCGTCCAATTTTCTCCTCCTGGTGAAGGGGATTATCTCTGCTAGTCCTAATAGCTTTACAAACCAATCGAATAAAAGAAGCCTAATTATGATAACATGTTTCAAGGACTATATTTATTTTCTCGATTAGAAAAACATTTTATTA
The DNA here is from genome assembly GCF_025532065.1 of Leptinotarsa decemlineata. Taxonomy (NCBI): domain Eukaryota; kingdom Metazoa; phylum Arthropoda; class Insecta; order Coleoptera; family Chrysomelidae; genus Leptinotarsa; species Leptinotarsa decemlineata. The sequence continues at coordinate 5,617,036 of NW_027412578.1, forward strand.
TAATTCTTCTGTAGGCTTCAAAAAATATATTGTTTGCTTGGAAATCTGTGATTGCAACCTGGGGCAAAATCATGTATTTTTACTGCCATATGTATATATTAAATATACTATTTCAAATATACAGTTCGAAAGTTACGACATAGTTCAAGAAATGTTACACCCCGCTTCATTGATTAACTTTTCATCTGATGGATAGTGAAATTGCCAGAGAAGCCAAGTCCGGCCATGAGAAACATGAGAAGTTTCCTTAGAACGACAAAAACATGTTGAAAAAAAAATTGGTGAAAAACTCAGATCCAGCGATGGACTGCAATTCAAATTTCCCGCGTAACCTCACTAACACGGTCCAGTTCTTCTTCTCTGCTTTGTAGATGGCACTGTCCTGAACTATCAGGGATTTATTATTATCGCATATCCTGTTGTGCAGTTTCAAACATTTCTGAGATTTAAGAACCAGAACAATCCTTATACATCAGTTCCTTCAGATTTGCATGACATCAGATTAAATTCTACTTACCAAATATAAGTGAAAATAAATCAATCACTGATAAATTCAGTAGTAACTCGTGCACTAAATATTGTTACTTATTTCCTTCTTAGAAGTAAATGACAGGCAGCTTAATCAATATAAAAATTTGGTACATCAATCACACATTTTTCCATGAGTAAGACTATAATCATTTTCATTTATTTAGTTATCATAATTTGTGATTCAATCCATTACTGATGGATATCATCCGGGTGTCAATCGAGTAACAAAACACTCCCTGAACCAGAACTGCAACACTATTCCTGATACACGTTTCATCAACCAAGCTGATGCTATCAGGAGAAAAACTAGACAGTCCAGTTGATTCGAATTTTTAACAAATCGCCTCGTCACATCTCGTTAACAGTTAATAGGGACTCTATTGCAGATAAAGAGGAAGACCCCGACAGTCCACGAATTCTAAGACACGTCGAACTGATTGACGACGAAGCCACGGAATACGGTATAAAAATAGTCAAAATGAAAGATCGACTGATGGCCAAAAAATATGGATTCCGAGTACCGCCAGGTATAACATATTTCCGGAAAGGCAAACCCATCAACTACGACGGAGATATAGACGACGAAGAAGAAATTTTGGACTGGCTGACCGATCCGGAAAATATGGAGCTGACGGATCATATCGAGAGAGTGAACAGGAAGATGTTCGAAAAAATCCGACAAAGGTCGGATTACGTAGCAGTATTTTTATGTAAGTTGATTTTCTGTTCTCGCCTGTAATACATACATACACTTACATGAAATAAAATCTGAAATTTGTAGTTTGGTAACATCTATTCGTAGTTCATTGAAATTTGAATCTGAAGAAGTGGCATTATGGCTGATCATTTGCTCCGCAAAACATATTGAACTTTACCTACAAGCTCTTATAGCTGTTTGATATTCATAGAAACTAATTATATAATATAACCAAACTTACCTACAGGTTCATATTTACCTGATATATTTACCGAAGGGGGGAACGGTCGACTCCAGGCTCCGCACCAGCATTGACCTGGGGGTCTATGGCTGACAAAAAAACCTGAATACATCTTGTAATATTGAAACAATGAAACAAAAAAAAAAGAATTTCACACTGTTCAATGTCAAAAAGTTGTCGTTCTCATGTTAAAGATTTCGTTTAAAATTAAAATTTCTGAAGAAAATATCCTCACATAGCACAGGAATGTAACTTGAAAATGTAACATTTCAATATTAACATTTGTTTACAAAAAGGATTTGAAGCTTTAAAAACTTTTGCTTATTATATGCGAGCGCTTTCGATGGCAGGCTGGAGTAGCATCTTCATGGCTCTACTCAAACTGAACGTTTCATCTTCTTGTTTGTTATTTTATACGGTTAGAACGCCTTAGCGCAGGTATTTGTTCTCTCCTGTCTTCTGGATGTCTCTTTAGGCATGCTAATCATAAAAACGAACAAATAGGAAGATAAAACGTTCAGTTTGAATAGAGCCATGAAGATGATAGTACAGCCTGCTATCGAAAGCGCTCGTATATAATAAGTAAAGTTATTAGGGCTATAAATCTTTTTTGGAAACAATTAATATTGTTATATATATATATATATATATATATATATATATATATATATATATATATATATATATATATATATATATATATATATATATATATATATATATATATATATATATATATATATATATATATATATATATATAAACAATATTAATTCACGCAAGTGAAACATAAGTGGAACCAACTATTGGTGTGATACCCAAGTCAACTTGCCAAGTTTGTATGTCAGTGTTGGTGGTTTGACCAATCAACCGACAACTGCGGTAGCAGAAATTTGGGAAGCTAACCTGAAATGCCATCCAGCAAGGCTGCTGGAAAATAATTCCATAAAAATCAAAAAATTAATAGATAAGTACTTTTTGATCACTCCCACATTGATTTCAATTTAATAGCCACCGGTATACAGCTGTTTCAGCCTATTGGGCATCGTCAGTACCGGGCAGGCGGTCCTCGATTGAAGACAAAATGAGGAAAACCAAGAAAGTACTTGATAAAAATAGCTGCGTAAACGCAAGCGAAACATAAGTGGAACCACCTATTGGTGTGACACCCAAGTCAACTTGTCAAGTTTTTATGTCAGTGTTGGTGGTTTGACCAATCAACAGACAACTGCGGTAGCAGAAATAGGTGGTTCCACTTATGTTTCGCTGGCGTTTACGCAGCTATTTTTATCAAGTACTTTCTCGATTTTTCTCATTTTGTCTTCAATCGAGGACCGCCTGCCCGGTACTGACTATGCCCAATAGGCTGAAACAGCTGTCTACCGGTGGCTCTTGAATTGAAATCAATGTGGGAGTGATCAAAAAGTACATATCTATTTATTTTATATATATATATATATATATATATATATATATATATATATATATATATATATATATATATATATATATATATATATATATATATATATATATATATATATATATATATATATATATATATGTATATATATATATATATATATATATATATATATATATATATATATATATATATATATATATATATATATATGTATATATATATATATATATATATATATATATATATATATATATATATATATATATATAAAGTGGATAAAAGTGGATAATCTTAGCGACTGGAGAAATGTACGGTAAATCAAAAATCAAACTCTGCTTTACTTAGCCTTTATAAAGCTTTCACTTCTAATGGGAAGCTTCTTCAGGGCCTATAATTTAATGAGTTGAGCCATTGAATAACATTACAAATCATACTTACAGTAAAAATGAGCGAAAAACAATAAATTGAACATATAAATTGACGAGAAAGTTATAAAAATTCCTATACATGTATAACTTTCTCGTCAATTTATATGTTCAATTTATTGTTTTTCGCTCAGTTTTACTGCCCTGAAGAAGCTTCCCATTAGAAGCGAAAGCTTGGCTAAGTAAAGCAGATTTTTTGACTGAGAAACCCTGTTAATCTATTTTACCACACTATATTCCACGATATTCCACGATATTCTTCTAAAATTCGTTTCTACTAGAGTATAATATCGTTTTTCTCTTATCATTCACAGTATTAAAGCCAAAGTTATGAATTTTCTCAATTGTTTCCAATTTTGTGACCCTCATACCAAATTTGTTTTAAATAATTCAAAGAAGCTGTACAATTCTCATATAATCAACACGATTATACACAGGATAAAACAAGTATTCGAAATTTTCTTCAATTCTGTAATGTTCTCAAATTTGATACAAATATTTCAGAAACACAGAAACTAGAGTGGAATCACCTATATCTAGCATAATTTACACAAATAAACCGAATATCATGAAATTCACCAAATTCTGTTCAATTTTTTTATTCTTCTCAAACTTGCTCCTAATATTATAGAAATTGAATAAGTTTCGGTATGGTTGTTCAGCCCAGTCTGGTCAAAATTGCTTGTTGACTCGTTTATAATCTAAGTTAGGTCGTTGCTTATCGCGAACTTCACTGTCTTGCTTCATAACTATTCATAACTGATGATTCAATCCAGGTGATACTATGGACAATTCTATCAACAAATATGAAAAAATCATTCGTACATCATCATACATCACTTCCATGCCTGTCAATAATCCATAAACAAATATGAGACATCTCCTCCAAATGATTTGTTTCAGACAGCAGCGACTGCAAACAATGCCCCAGGGTCCTGGCCGAAGTGGAACACATCGACGACGAGGCGGATTCGGCCGGCATCAACTTCGTCAAGATCGAAGACAAGCAGATGGCGAAAGAACTGGGAGTATTCGCTCTGCCGGCCATTCTCTTTTTCAAGATCGGGTCGAAGGAGCCGGTAATTTATGCCGGAGATTTGTTTGACGAACATCAGATACTCCAGTGGTTACTAACGCAGAAGGATCCTTCTGGAGACGTTATAGAAGCCAGAGAGGGGAGTGAATTGATCACGTTGATAGATAACGAAGAAGCTTTGGCCGTGTATTTTTGTGAGTATCGCGGAAAAATCAAAATAATATCTGAGATGGGCTGGGCGACGAAGTTTTCTCACTCGTTTTCGAAATTCTCACTCCACTATCTCGATTGAAATGCTTTGTAATTCGTTGAAGAGCTAGTACGAAGTTGAAGACGTTCTGAATGTCTAAAATGGTGATTTGTATAAATTATCATTGGGTAAAAATTATAAAATGGGTACAACCGAACGAAGACCGGGTTAGTTTATTTTCGATAGTAAATTAATGATAACTAATACCATGAATACTAAGACCAGGCTTGTCAAGTCGTGGATTATTTTCGTCTCTGTCAGAATTACTCGTATTATCATAATCAAATGAGAAATATTGAAAACGTTTTGTGGTACATTGATAAAAATCAACAAAATCGATTTATATCATCTTTAGGATGTGTTCAACCCTTCACGACTAGGTTAGGTTAGGTTAGGTCCAAAGTGAGTGGATCTATTCGACCCTTTCCCGCAGCCCGCAAGGGTTTATTGTGGCACACGCCTATTCACATTCGACCAAATAAACCCCGCTCCTTAACGAAGCCGGTTAGTTTGTATGGTCAGTGGTAAACCTGATTCGGTCCCCAGCGGGGCAGGCAAAAGGTATATGCTCTGCTGTTTCATCATTTTCCGAACAGAGGCGACAGACACACACTGTTTTCCGACAGTGCGAGCCTCTGCATGTGATGATTCAAATGACAGTGAACCTATAAGAAGGCTTGTTACAAATCGTAGTTCATCCATACCGTAGTTCATCAACTGTTTGGTATCAAGCTTTGAAAGGTGAATAAACACCTTGGAGTGATCCAATGCTGGAAGACTCTGCTAAGAAGTACATACATCTTCTTGTCATCAAGGTGTTCAATCTTTGTTTGGCAAAGCCTGAAGCGATGCCAATGACAGGTTCTGGTCCGATGAAGCTGCTTGCAGCACCCTTCTTTGCAAGGGAGTCAGCAACCTCATTGCTTTTCAGGCCAGTATGGCCAGGAATCCAAACCAGAGACAATCTGTTAAGTCTTTCTATCGAGGAGAGTCGCTAGAGCCAAGAGCTTCCAACGCCGCTTGACTGTCCGAGAATATTTTTATTAACTTGTGTATGAGGTTGGATTCTTCCAATCTCTCCCTACACAATTCAATAGCGTAAATTTCCGCTTGAAATACAGTCGCATAGGCAAATAGATATCTCTGTCCTGGGTCTGCGACTAAAAACACCTGCACCAGAACCGGAAGGTGTTTTTGATCCATCTGTAAACCAACAACTATCTGCTCTTAATATTTCCTTCTCCCGGAGGAACCAATCCTCTCTACTCGGGAACAGTACTTTATAAGGCAGTTCGTAGTTGACAGTTGGAGCATGAAGTCAGAGATCTATTCCAGAACGCTGTGACTTCCACTGTCAACCAACAGTCTGTTGCACTCTGCATTAAATTGATTTGTGCAATTGGCAATGTGCACAAGTCTGTATGAAGTCCATCTAGCCTCTCTCGAGAAAAATGTAGAGAGGAGGTATATCTAGTAGGATCTCCATGACCGCTGACGGTGTGGTACTGATGTCACCTCTGATGGCCAGACAAGCCTGTCTCTGTAAGCCAGAGAGCTTCGCCTGGGCCAAGGACAATGCCAAGATATTCAACCTCCGTTCCAAATGGAATGACCTTACCGTTGAAGGAAAGTGGCGTTAGATCGTCCAATTTTCTCCTCCTGGATTATCACAGTTTTTCTGGGGTTGATAGACATCTGCTCCCTCAGACACCAACGCTTCCCGGCGTGGACCTTGCCAAGATGACACGGTCATATGCATAAGCTTGCAGATCTACTTTTCTTCTGTTGAGGGCATCAAGCAGACTATCCATAAGGAGCGAACACAGAAGGGAAGATAGTACTCCACTTTGAGGGCAGCCCTTGGTGACCCTGAACCTAATGACCTCGCCTTAAAGAGTCGTAGATGCAATTCTGTTTACCAGCATGGCATAGATCCAGTTATGGTCGATTCTATACCGTTCCTAGCCAGAGACGATCCTATTGATTTAGGTAGTTCATTGTAAAATGCTCCTTCAATATCGAGAAATACAGCAACCGCCGCAATCTCCTTGTTGTCAAGGGATTGGGAGAGTTTTCTCTTCAAGCCTGTTTCATGCTAAATCTGTCGATTTGCCGGTTTGATAAGCATACTGGTGGTTATTCATTGGGGAAGCATATAATGCCACCCTCCTGATGTGTCCGTCCAGTATCCTCTCAAGTCCTTTCAACAGGAAGGATGTAAGGCTGATTTGTCGTACTGATTTAGGGTGTGGGTCTTTCCGACCCACTTAAGGTATGTATACCACCGTTGCTGCCAACCAACTGGGTGTTGTATAGTTCCACGCCAGACTAGCTCTATACGACTAGCAACTATGTGAAAAATCATCGGTATCATCAATTTTATAAAGTTCACTAAAATTATATTTTAGGTAATTTTGATACTTTAATTCATTTTTGTTTCTCTTCAATTCAACGAACTCTCCATAGAATTCTCCGTGTTCGAAGGTGGATTATGATTTCCATTTCATTCCGAAATATTCAAAAGGATATTTTTTTCAAATACTGCATGAAAGTCAAGTTATCGAATGATAGAGATCTAGTACTAAATACATTTTGGTGATGATATTTACAATGTACTGAAATCAACTTTCAGTTTACACATGAGATATTTGTAATAATTGTTGAAGAAAATCAGTAAATAAATATTTCCAGTATTTCCATTCGGAGGTATTAGGTAAAATCTGCTTTTCCTCAATATTTGAAAACGGGACATACAAAAATCCACAGTGGTAACCGAGGTAACCACTTCAATTTTTCACAAATACACGAAAAATTTGCTCCAATGAACCACAAAATTGTTCAAGCATTCTTTAATATTTCAATAGTTTTGCCTTATTTTTTCCCAAATTTCAAAGATAATATTCAATTTTGAGGGTGTTCGGGAACTTTTTGTGAAAATTCTTTGTGAATTTGTGAATACAAAAAAATATAAATTGCATAAAACTTCCAAACCTTGTTACATTCCATTTTGTGTTCCAAATAGTATGAAATATTTTACATGCAAATTTTAATTTTAGAAACATTGAAACATATTTTCTGTTAGACTACGACATGCTAAACAAAACAGTGAGAACCCAAAATCGCTCTCAGTCGATCTCAATTTCAGAACCTTAAAATATTTTTTAAGTTTCGATTAAATTTATCATGAGTGCTAAAAACATTCTCAACCTCAGTGGTTTCGTGAGCTGTGACTCGATTCAATCCTTCTTATGACGTTTTAACGATTGTGTCTTTTTGTCTACGCTAAATTCAATGTTGGGTTTGAGTTGTTATCCCATCACTACCAACAACTTCAATTGATTCCGTCAACAAAAAAAAAAACATTATATATCTTACTAAACCGTTTCTTTATACATAATTTATAATAGTGTGAGATCCCGACTTTCATACAGAATAATGTTTAAATGAAATGAATATAGTTTTAAAAAGCTAAAAAACACGCTTTTAAAGAACATCAAACTGAAATGTTAAAAATATTTTTTGTAGTACAAAATTTCGCTAACACTTATTATTCTAAAAATCCATCTTTCACTTTGATTTTTTTTGAACAACCTATCAAGGAAGTTACGTACAGCGCCATCTGCCCGCGAATAGATCAAGCAGGTTGCGTACAGCGCCATCTGTTCGCGAATAGATCAATAAATATCAAGGTTACGTACAGCGCCACCTGCCCGCGAATAGATCAAGCAATAATGATGTCGATAATTCTGTCAATACAGATCCCGAGCTTGGGATTTACAAGCAAAAAAACATACATACGTACATACAGGTGAAGCTAACATAAAGCATGTAAAAAAGAGCTATTTCTTAAATTAATATCATCCATTTACAATATTTCTACATTTAACCTCATTAACTTTTCTAGCATCAAAATTTGGGTGAATTTATTACGAACACACAGTACAGGGTTGCCTCAGTAAAAGTATACAAGTTTTAAGGTTGTCGCGATCCAAAGTATCAAAAACTGCAAAAAAGATCATGGCGATACAAAGGAACATATGAAATTTGGAGATATCTGTTACAGTTATAAAAGATATATATGTGTGATGAAAATAACAAATCCACAATGACTTCTAGAACCTGTTTTGGTGTAAATAATATTGATAATGACATAATTTACAATTATAGTAGTGAATACTTCAAAGAAACAAATTTTCTTGCCATGAATTTGCTTTTTAACAATAACTATAGAAAATAATAGTAATGAAACCAGTTAATGGACACTGTAAATTTTTCTGTTGTGAAGATGTACAAATTCCTGTAGTAGCTTCTTCACATATCAGTTTTATTGTTTTTTTCATCAGCTAATATTTTTTTTACATAAAGTACAATAACATATAATTCATTATAACATTAAAATCAACAGTTCAAAAATAACTTTTCAAAATGCTCAAAGGTGCGAAATCATTTCCTCCTCTTCATAGAAGAGGATGTATGCATCTCCACTCACAAGCGATTTTGGTGAAATTAGTGACACTTGTGAACCATTGTATTCGTGCCACGTGCCTGTATAAGAAGAAATCAGGAGTATATAAATTGAAGTGTGGAACGTGCCCTAAGGTATATATTGGTCAAACTGGCAGAACATTTAGGAATCGAATCCAGGAACATCATAGGAGCTATGTAAATAAGAAAACAAATTCAACATATTCAAATCTTCTCCTAGAAGAAAATCATTCCTTTGACAAAGCGTTCGAAATTTTGCACATAGAAAATAAAAGTTTGAAACTGAATCATTTGGAAGCAATGGAAAATAATAAACTCAAAAATTCAAACATTCTAATAAATGATCAACTAGATTTGAATAGATCACCATTATTGAACTTGTTTTCTTAAAATCCGAGAAAGAATTATTATTGATGTAGATGTGAGGTTATATGTTTTAGGTAATCATAATTCAACAGGTACCTTAGGTAGAGGTTCAGGTAGTCTCAATTACGGTACGTGTAGTATATAAATATTAATGTAAGAACAATATGAAGTATTCATACACTTGAGAAAGCTACTGTGCTAGCGAAACATGTGATTATATTTATCAAATAAAGTTTGTGTAGAGTGTAGATCAAATCGTGTTGAAAAGATATCTAATCTATCCGGATACTTGATGGGTGTACTATCGAAGAAATTTGACACAATAATTCTCAACTAAAAATGATTATGGAAGAATATAGACCTGCGTTCTCAATCAGGACTTGCCTATTAATGCGTTATATTGAGTAAAATGCTAATTTTATTGGAAAACTTGGTATGAGATGGTGGACTCGAGTCGGGATCTTAGACTGTAAGACTGTCTAAAAATAGGTAAAATGTTATTGCATGATAGTCGACGAAATAGACAAATAGTTCAATATTTTGAGGTTCAACAAATATATTTCCAAAATCTAACAGTCAAACTCGCAGCTCAGCCTAGCTAACATACTGATTTATTCGAGAAACTCTATCGATGTACTCAGGGAACAAGACATTGTGCGAAATGTGCAGTGAACAACAGGATCAACAACAGCGTACTAGGAAGGTTCCGAAGAAAGGGTCCGAGGAAGATAACGAGACGAGAGTCGACGGTACTACCTAGTGACCCCGTAGTGGTAGTTTAGTAGGTGGTACTAACATACATGTGTCGAACACTATAAGAAAAAAAATATGAAACACATAAACTTTTTAAATATTTCATGTCAAAAGACTTCGCTTCAAACATTCTGTGAGAAAGTTTTCATGACTTTTGTAAGATCAACGATCGACGTGATTATATCATCCGAATTTTCAATCGTCCTTTCTGAAGTATCTATTAATTGAATTCGATTTTAATATTAATATTACGAAGCATGTGTGGAAATATTTTTAGTACATGTATGTTGAAACTACTCCACCTAATTGACAAGCAATTTTGGGAAAATTTTGAAAATTGAAGAACCTAAACGACAATTAGGTTTTTTAATATAAGGGCACTGAAATATGAGGCAATTGAGCTCCTTGCAAACATAAAGACACTAAACAATGTTGAAACAAAACAATATAAAATAATATGAATATGAATATTTCACGAACGATTACATCATGAGATTCTGATAATCCATATGGTTAGGTCATTTCTGATAAGACATTCTTTGAAAATTAGAGCCCAAACGCAACGCATTCATGATTCAACACCATACAGCACTGTTTCGAGCCGTCATATGTCTCATCAGTGCTGCTAATCTGAACCACAAATGCGTTGCTGGACTCATCTGTCCTTGAAGGACAAGCCTAAGTATGTAGGGTCGACGATATCTTTTACTCATGCCTTTCTTTCTCCATTTACTTCTTCATTACTTCATCTTTTGATTGCCCCCACCAGCCTTTATAATTGAGTATTTGATTTCATTTAAATAACTTCCATAATTTAAATCTTTGTCAATCATCAGGCCCGAATATTTATAATTTTCAACTTGGTTGATTGATCTATTCATAATTTTAATAATCAGTTTGTATATTTTTTTCAATGTTTTTTCTGAGTTGAATTCTGTTAAAATCTGTTTTTCTTTCAACCAGCTGTCGCCCTCCTACGAACGACAACTCTTAACAATCGAAACTTGTGCGAGCTGAGGACTAACAAGATCGAACCTATAAACGTGTGATTCCTAACATGGGTTGGACGATAGAAAGTGAAAATCGATCGTCCGGCCTTGCGGTTCACACCACCGGTTTACACATAGGTTGATTGAGTGAGTGGAGCAAACCATCCACATCAACCACATAACCCACCAGGTTACCGTCCCATTGAGGTCATTTAACCATTTTCATATCACCATTTGTATATTTTTCTATTACATTTTATTTTTTCCTTAATACAATATTTTAAGATTATCTGCGAATGATAAGTGATCACATATCAATGTTGTCAACATAAAGTAAATAGAAAAGTGGAACCAAAACCGAACTTTGTGGTACACCACTTTTACAATTAGTAAAAACTACGTTGTTTCCTTTGTATTTTCTGTTTTCACTGGAAAAAAATTCATGTTATCCCAAAATTGCTTGCTATGAAGTTCCCATACTCCCTTACGCATGATACTTTTATGTGAATAGGAACCACTGAGCGAAGAAGGACTCGTGTTTTAAAAATCACTTGTTTCTTTTTTCATTATATTTCATTATCTGATTTGTTTGAGTATATTTTGACCTTTAGCTGATGGCAGTGAGAAATGAAAAGATTTTTGTGTGCAGAAAAATAGAAAAGTTTAATAATATTTTTGTCTACATAATTCTCAAAATACTCCTTGAAACTCGTATCATTCGAATAAACAAAGCTCCAATGAGTTAAATTAGTATGCCAAACTTTGATTTTGTGAGACTGTCCCACACTATAAATCCTTCAGAAATTTGAGAAAAACATGAAATTTTATGTTCATTTCGGCTCTCACGGAATGAACATTATCGACTATGACGTCTATATAGTAATAGTAATGTATATACACCAAATTTAGATAAAAGTTATACATAATTCTCGAATATGAAAAAATAGTATATAAACAATGGCATCACAGAACGACAATCGGCGACATAGCCCAGTCAAATTAGGATTTGACAACACAGGCAATTTTTTTTCGAAATTCTTTAGAGGAGGCACTGGTAGTCTAAATTTGAGTTCCCGGGTTACCTGACGAGTCAATCATTCACCATCTAGAAATTAAGGGTTGATTTTTGTTCATTGAATAATTCGTTTGTTTTAAATTTCAAACAAAATTAGTTATTACAAAAGTAGTTCACAATTTAATATCCTACAATCTTGGTTTCAATCAATTTCTTTCCTATGATCGATATTTTTCGATTAATATTTGAAAAGAGGGGGGTGATTTTTTTGTAAAGAACTCGTTTATTTTTGATTTTACGAAAAAAAATTGTAATGAACAAAATTGTCTATTTAATCAAATTTTCTACAATTTTGGTTTTCATCGATTTTTTTGTAGAATCGGAATTTTCCGATTCATACCCGAGAAAAGAGGGGGTAAAATTTAATCATTGTATTATCACGTGTATTTTCAATTTTACGAGAAGAATAGTAGAAACAAAGTTACCTAAAATCAAATTTCCTACATTTTGTCACTCATAAATTTTTTCTAGAATCGATATTTTTCCATATATACCCGAGAAAAGAGGGGGTAAAATTTAATCATTGTATTAGTCGTCTCTATTTTCAATTTTACGACAAAAATTGTAATGAACAAAATTGAATGAAATCAAATTTTCTACGATTTTGGTCTTTATGAATCTTTTCAGTAGATCGTTATTTTTCGATTCAAAAGGGATAAAGGCACCAGATGAGGTCAACAACAATTGAATTATGGGGAGTTCAAGTTTATTTAAAATTTCTAGAAGTTGTGAGAAGTGGAAATCGACACGGTTCATGTACTGTGAGCTACAAAATGGGACAATTTTTTCTGGGGAAAAAATATAACTTTTCTTCATTCTCAATACAAAAAAAGTTTTCCGATATGCACGAAGAAATGACAGAAACGTAAGACTTCAATATAGATATATAGAAATAAATTGCAACCCTATACAATATATTTTGTTCATAAAAATGAACCATTTAAATACCATTCGATTACAAAAGTGTGATAAAAGTCTCAGCGTATAATTTTACTGTTCATAGTTACAACCTCATGTTCGAGTTTAGTTCAATGTTGCGACTTTATCGACAGGACCATTTCTATCTGTTAGACTGTTTCTGTGTTCACACAGGTCTGGTTTCGTTTCCATTGAAATAAAACAAAGATTCGAGTCGATCTGAAATCATTCAACTTGACCTTTCCTTCAAAATTAAATATTAAATCACTAAAAATCTCTTTCATTTCTACCAGCATTCTCACCGCACTGCCCCTCTTGCTTTAATACCGAGCAATACCAAGTAGCTCTCACTACATTTTCTCCACCCTTAAATTCTAACGATACAAACTTCTTCCCTACAGATGACGACACCTGCGAGCAGTGTGTCACAATCCTCGAAGAACTAGAAAACATCGACGACGATTGCGAAAGACACGGCATCAAATTCGTCAAAACTCAAGATCTCAGGATAGCCGAGCAGTACGGAGCGACAGACTACCCGGTGCTGATGTACTTCGAAAACGGCATCGGGGGAGTTTTCGAAGGCGATCTCGAAGAAGAGGAGGAGGTACTTCAGTGGCTGATCCAACAGAGGACCGAAGACAGGATAGAACTGATCACGCGCGTCATGCTGGAGAAGATGGTGGAAGACACGCAGTACCTGGCCGTCTACTTCTACAAGCAGAACTGCCACATCTGCGAGGAGATTCTCGAGGAATTGGAGCAGGTGGACGACGAATGCGACGTGTACGGGATCCACCTGGTGCGGATACAAGATCCGCAGCTGGCCAAGAGATACAGCATCAAAACGTTCCCCGCTCTGGTGTATTTCCGGAACGGGAATCCGTTGTTGTTCGAGGGGGACTTGCAGAATGAGCAGTCGGTGTTGGAATGGTTGATAGACGATGACAACAGGGAGCTGGAGGATCAGATCGAGTCGGTCAACGAGAGGATGTTGAGTAGGCTCTTGAACGAGTCTCCGTTTCTGGCAGTTTTCTTTTGTGAGTATTGTACGTTTATTTTATTTTATTTTCCATTGTTTCCATTTGACGTATTCATTTTGAGTTCACTTCTCAACGTATCTCCAAGAAATGTGGTTGCCATTTTCAGAAGAACAAAGAGTGTCTTTGCACTCCTACACAACAAAGTTTTCATGATTTTTTTGTGGATCTCAACTTTCTACAATCCGAAAATTATGCAAATATCTATGAGAAAGGTAAACTGAAACGTTGCAATATAAAAGTTGCAATATAAACTACTGAAAAAAAAGCAATCATTCAGTAACTTCGTCGTACTGATAAATGTTGTCTATATACTCGGCTTATTTCGATGATTGATTTACTTTCGAAAAGCTCTTCTTCTTTCCGTTCTCAAAACTTGTTAAAAAAACAACAACTTTATAATTAATGCAAATTTCGCAGTGAAATTAGAACGAAAAAACGCAGCTTCTCGAAACATTACACATTTATAAAGAAACGCTTACTGTATAAAATTATTTTTCCATTATTGACTAATTGCAGTTTTAACGTTTGTTTGAAAGTGGTTGACAGTATTTCATGGTGACTTTTATCAGCCCGGAGATTGTCTAATATGATACTTCTATGATTTCAAATCTATGAAAGAATAAATACAATTAAAATGAATACTTAAAATATCAATTATATAAAGCAATAAAACCTGAAATGAAAAAAAAAATAAACAATATACGAAATGAAAATGACCACAGAGTAAATAGAAATGAAAAAGAATAAAATAAGCAAATACTAAAAAAATAAATCAAAAAACTAAAATAGGCTTCAAACCAAGTTACTTCACGACGTTTCGATTGTTGGTATCCACAATCTTCGGGTGATGACCTAAAGATGATTAAAATACCGTAAAAATTCAGTCGGTTGACTCCTTCACACACCAAAAATTTGTCAAAATCATAAACACTCACAATGTTATTACTGGCGCATTTTTGCCTATGAGTGCCATCTACAAGATAAAAACAATAGTTAACGTTTGAAAATGATAAATCCACTTCAAATCAACTATATGTACCTTTGTAATGTACCTTTATACTATATACAAAGTCTGTACAGTCAATACATAACAGTAAAGTACTTACAGTTTAGCTTCACTTTTGAAATCTGGTTTCATCGTGAATTACCTATCCAAAATTTTTCAAACCAATGAACAATGTCGGTTTTATCACAATTGAAACACCGATTGACGTATTGAGTTTAGACAGGTTCCCTGATCAGCTCCCTGATCCTTTTGACATGTGTTTGTCAGGACAAATGGGATAACCTGACTTTCCTGACCAACTGTCTTCATTTCATTCAGGTTGGAGCCCAGCTCCCTTACCCTTTTAGCTGATTTTTGTCATAGAAGGACAAATGGGTTCATGACTAAGGAGATATTGGCGGTATGAAGTCCTCAGACATCAGTACCGGCCTTCACGGTTCAGAATCATGATTTTAAAACATTCTTGAATGGTTAGATACGTACATAATCAGTTTTTTTCACTAGCGTCATCTATCCGTGAGAAACTACAAATTATCCCAGTCTATTTGAAAGTAAAAGTATTCTACCATCCTATTTACCGACCTATATGTAAGCGTCATCTTGTCTTTTATTGGTTGAAGAGAAATTGTTCAAGCAACGCCATTAATAATAAAAACAGTGCCGGAAAATGAAAAAGTTATACCTATTAATCATTTCAAATGTTTCATGAACTAATGGACTGACTATACATCGACGTCACATGGAAACTGCTAAATGAAAAACGATTGTGGACTTCAATATGTGTGTCATCCATAAATCTATTCAAAAATATCTTCAAAAAATATGAAAGTAATCCAAATATCACTGAAAATTATCAAGCAATCTAGAAAAAAAATCAAAAAAGATCCAGGTCTAGCTATTTTGATCGGGCTGACACAAGGTTCACACTCCCAGGCGCGATCCCACTACTGCACGACGCGGAGACTTTTGGCTGCTGGGTTTCCCCCCTGGCCCGGTTCGCCTCTCCTTAGCCGACCTGGCTGTCCCGGACTCCTCCAGGACACCCATATCGACGCCATGCTTAGTGTGGACACCCGGTCGACGTGAGAAACCCTGCACCAGGACTCCCGACCTCAAACCATCCGCTGAATCCGACCTCCAAGTAGCTTGGATTACAGGAGACGCCACACTCCCAGTCGAAAGTAATCTGCGATGTGTTGCGTTATAAATAACGAGTTGCGCGTTGCGTCGACGGTGTATTTGTAGTTGCCTACAAACGGAGATGTGTTTGCAAGGTATAAGTAAGAATGAACACTTCAAACAAGCATCATCAAGAAACAATAATATGTGCGTCACCGATGTATTTTTAGTTGCCTATAAACGGAGATATATCTCAAGAATACTAGCCAAGAAGGTGTCGAAATATCAATTTCGCAAAAATAATGAAGGGATCAACACCCAGAAAAGCAATTATGCTTTCTACTATAAGTACTCATACACCACTTGCCTTATTTAATTATGCATACATTTATATCTAAATATATATACATATGGACCCATAATACGTACAAACACACATTCTCTCTTATTACAGAAAAGGGGGGTTACATCTCACTGTTCTGAACCGCGTTACCACAAAAAAGTGAACCAAATTGCAACTATCAATCCGAAACCAACTGAAATCAAATCATTCAACTCAAAACGCTTTCAAATATTACAACAAAGTCGGAAACTTACAGAAAAAATGTCTGTTTATCATGTTCAGAAATTATCAAAATTATGTCGTAATATTGAATAAAATAAAGAAACTAGAGTTTTTTACGAAGTCACCTATTTCCAACCCCCACCCAAAAGTTTCACAATTCTTAAAAAATTGGAAATACATTTTGCAGGTCGGCGGAAATTCTTGCAGGTCGAGTCCCCCAGACAGAAATCTCGACCAGGTTAATCATTTTCAACAAAAAACATTACAACCCCCACCCTTTGAGTATGGAAAAATTCCACATTCCTCATTAAATTGAAAATAAACCTTGCAGGTCGGCAGAAATTTTTGCAGGTCGGGTCTGCCAGTTATGGATCTTGACAGGATTATTTATATTCGACAAAAAAAATTCCAACCCCCACTCGATAATTTCACAATTCTCAAAAAATTGAAAATACATTTTGCAGGTCGTAGGAAATTATTGCTCCCAGACATGAATCTCGCCCAGAGATTGATCATTTTCGACAAAAAAAATTCCAACCCCCACCATTTTAGTATGGAAAAAAAATTCCACATTCCTCATTAAATTGAAAATAAACCTTACAGGTCGGCAGAAATTCTTGCAGGTCGGATCTGCCAGACATAAATCTCGACCAGGTTAATCATTTTCGACAGAAAAAATTTAGAACTCACACCCAAAAATGTCACAATTCTCAAAAAATTAGAAACAAATTTTGCAGGTCTACGGAAATTCTAGCAGGTTGGGTCTCCCAGACATGAATTTCGACCAGGTTGATCATTTTCAACAAAAAAAAATTACAACCCCCACCCATTGAGTATGGAAAAATTCCACATTCCCCATTAAATTGAAAATAAACCTTGCAGGTTGGCAGAAATTCTTGCAGGTCGGGTCTCCCAGACATGAACCTCGACCAGGTTAATCATTTTTCATATCTGGGAGACACGACCTGCAAGAATTTCTGCCGACCTGCAAGGTTTATTTTCAATTTAATACGGAATGTGGAATGTTTCCATGTTAAAAGGGTGGCGGTTGAAATTTTTTCATTCGAAAATGATTAACCTAGTCGAGATTCATATCTGGAAGACCCGACCTGCCAGAATTTCTGCCGGTTTATTTTCAATTTAATGAAGAATGGGGAATTTTTCAATACTCAAAGGGTGAGGATTGGAGTTTTTTTTGTCGAAAATGATCATCCTGGTCGAGATTTATGTCTGGGGGACCCGACCTGCAAACATTTTCTCCGACCTGTAAAATGTATTTCCAATTTTTTAAGAATTGTGAAACTTTTGGGTGGGGGTTGGAAAATTTATCTGTCGAAAAGAATTAACCTGGTCGTGATTTATGTCTGGCAGATCTGACCTGCAAGAATATCTGTCCTACAAGATTACGAGAGAAATGTCTACTGAGAACAATTTGCTGACCTGCAGACCTGGAAAATAGTTATACCCAAAATTCCGTCATGATTTGAAATAATACGAAAGTGCAAGCAAAGCTTTTTAGAAAGAATTAAAGTTTGTTGCCTCAAATGAAACCTCATAATTGTCAGTGAAAAAAACATAATAAGACGGAAAACGTGTCGACAAGTTAGTTACTGTCTTCTTTCTCGGTCAACTCTTGATATCTGGCATACATCATATTCTTGACGCAATGTTTGTATGATTCACCAGCTAGGGCAGAATAGCCCGGGAGTTTGTTGCCAAGTCCTACTGTGCTGGTGTGTTGTTCAGCCTGAATAATTGTTGTTGTAAATATTTTCAAAGTATGAATATTTTCATCAAAAAGAGGAGTAATGATCAATACTCAATCAAATGAATATTTTCATCATCGGGCTAGTGTCAAAAAGGCAAAAAAGGTATAGTCAGGTATATAATCACGTATACTCTGGGATTTTTTTTCAACTGTGACCACGTGTCTACCTGATAAAAGAATTACACAGTATCATCTACAAAGCTGAAAATCGTTCTCTCCAGAACATATTCTTTCTTGGCTATCCGAATGAGTCATTTTTTGTAACTATTATATTGCTTAAATTGAAGGTCTCCAGTATACAGTAATGTTTTTCTCATAGATATTATTATTTATATTTATGGATTTCAACAAATCTTTTGATATCCATGTCTTTTTACTTCGTTTATTTTTTAGAAACTTCATTTCAGTTGTATTTTTAAGAATTTAAAACTTAGTTTTTCAATGAAACTGTCTGAAATAACATTATTTTTATTTAATTGGTCGATATAAAACCATGTTTGTTTTTTCGCATCTAATCTCAATTTGTCATAATTAATATATTTTATGCGAGAGTAGCTGATAACTTAAAAACATGTTGAGTAGATACTAAAAACACCAATTTGTCGGTATGCACTACAATTTCTGAAAGACAACAAATTAAATAAACTAATATGAACGAGTCTCACGTTTTAATCTACAAGGAAAGGAGAAAAAGATAATGACCTTCGATATTGATGCCTCAACACGCAAACAGGTATAAAATTTTAAAAACCATAATACATGAAAAGAAGCTCAATTTCCATATAATTTCATAAAATTCTTTAAGGCTAAACAGTTATCAGAGTTTTTTCAAGCAAAAAAATTCATTTATGAAACTCTCTTTCATCAGAATAACAAGATGCTCGGACTAAAAATAAGCAATTGAAATCTGAAAGAAAGTGACAAAATCAGTGCAATAAAAGAGAAATACCAAAAAAGAAAAAATTCAAAGTAGATTAACTCTGACACAGATAAAAAAAATTGTCTAAATTGTTTATACTTTCAATTTCATTCCTGGCAGTAACTGATTTATTGTTCTACTGATGCTAGAGTTTCTTCAAGCAGTAACACAAATATTCATTTATAAAAATCTCCTTCATCAGAATAACAAGATGCTTGACCTTTCTTAAAATGGGCAATTGAAACCTGAAAGTGACAAAATCAGTGCAATAAAAAAGAAATACCAAAAAAGAAATAATTTAAAGTAGGTCAACTCTGACACAGATCAAACATTTGACAAAATTGTTAATACTCTCAATGTTATTCCTGACAGTAACTGATTAGTATCATTCTACCGATGCCGGTTTGCATTATTATCCATTCAATATAACCCACAAGTAATATCTATCAGAGAAAAATCACAATAAACAATTTAAAATTGATGAATCCACCCCAAAACAAATATATGTACAGTTAGTACATAACACGGAGGGGCCATTTGTAGCAACATGAACCAAATCATCATACATTATTCCAACAAAAGTATGCATCGTTTAAACAAATATTAAACTAGTCAAAATCACAATTAAAAAAATATTTTCAAAAGAATGAATACATACATAATCCGCTTTCTTACTAGCGCCATCTATCCGTGAAAAGCTACAAATCGTTCCAGTCCATTATATGAATGAAAAATGTATTCTACTATCTTATTTACCGACCTATATGCTTATATCATTGTCTATAGATTTACTTGGACAATGCCTATATGTAGGTACGCGTCATCTTGTTTGTTATTTGAAGAGCAAATATTCAAATAACGCTCTTACATATAAAAACAGTGGCGAAAAATAGAAAAGTTTTAGTACTTAATCCAATCGTCTAATGAATCAATGGATTGATTACCTATACATCGACCTCACATAAAAACTACTAGCTAAATGAAAAACGATTGTGGATGTGTGTCATCCATGAATCTATTCAAAAATATCTTCAAAAAATATGAAACTAATCCAAATATCACTGATAATAATCAAGAAATCTAGAAAAAAAATTAAAAAAGATCCAGGTCTAGCTATTTTGATCGGGCTGACACAAGGTTCACACTCCCAGGCGCGATCCCACTACTGCACGACGCGGAGACTTTTGGCTGCTGGGTTTCCCCCCTGGCCCGGTTCGCCTCTCCTTAGCCGACCTGGCTGTCCCGGACTCCTCCAGGACACCCATATCGACGCCATGCTTAGTGTGGACACCCGGTCGACGTGAGAAACCCTGCACCAGGACTCCCGACCTCAAACCATCCGCTGAATCCGACCTCCAAGTAGCTTGGATTACAGGAGACGCCACGCTCCCAGTCGAAAGTTATTCGCGACGAGTCGCCTTATAAATAACGAGTTGCGCGGTGCATCGACGGTGTATTTTTAGTTGCCTACAAACGGAGATGTGTTTGCAAGGTATAAATAAGAATTAACACTTAAAACAGGCATCATTAAGAAGCAATATGTACGTGTTTGTTATCTACGTTCGAAAGGGTTCATAATCAAATACTTTTTCTTGATGTTGTGATCTATACTCACCGTTCTTGGCTATCGGAATGAGTTTTTCTTGATTATTTTTGTAACTATTATATTGTTCGAATTGAAGGTCTTCGGGATACAGTACTTTTTTTTTTCATAAAGATTATTGATTTAATTTTTAATTTCAACAAATCTTTGGATGTCTATTTCTTTTCACTTTGAATTTTTTTTCGAATCTTCATTTCAGTTATATTTTTGAGAATTCATAATTCGAGTTTTTTAATGAAAATGTCTGAAATAACATTATTGTCTTATAATTGATCAATATAAAACCATATTTCATTTTTCAAATATAATCTCAATTTGTCATAGTTAACATATTTTTTCGTTTTCCATAGTGTTATTTTGCATTCAGTGGTAACTAGGATCCTAATCAATGCAATGGCATGATGATCAGTTATTTTTATAGAAAAAGGTATGATTTTAGATTATCGTGGGTATTGACATCTGTTTTTATTAAGAAATGATCAAGGCAGGGAGGCCTAGTAATATCATTTATATAGTATATGAATTAAAAATATTTCAAATAAGTTTTAATATCTACATCTTAGGATGAGATATACAGGGTGGTAATCGAAAACCTAATATTGGAGTTTTGGGTAAAAGTATCATTGATGTGAATGAACGCTCGGGCAGATCGATTACAGATTGAAGGGGGATTTTTTGTTTTTCTACATGCAGCACCGTCAATTCAACCAACGAGCAGTGGGGTTAAGAGCCACCTTGAAAATTTGAGTTGCTTGAATTCTGCTTCTCAGAGGCTCCCTCAGGAATACATCTAGGGGAGACAGGTCTGGTGATCGTGGATGCCATTCTATAGAACCTCGCCCACCAATGAGTTCAACTGTATCTTTAACCAGTTTCAGATACAGTTTCCCTTCTAATAATGAAGGGCCAACATGAACATGGAATATGTGGCAATTCAAATCAGTCCAATAACGACAATTGGGGTGAATAACTATACCGTTCAGTGTGTCAATTTATTTTTGTAAGGATGAAATTTGTGACTTTTTGAAATAAGCTGTATACTGATTCGTAGAACACCGGAAACAATTGCTAGCTCTCTTGTTCTTGACATATGAAGAGGCTCAGCATGGCTCAACAAAAATTCATACATCTCAAAATTCAGAATGGTTTTATACTTTCCGCAGAAAACGATTAGTATTCTTATCGTTTCTGAGATATTTATTGAATATAACACTGGTGTAATTTATAATCTGGAAAAAATTTTACCACAGCAGATTTAAATCCGCTCATATCACATTTTTCGAGATTGAAATAAACTTTCTATTTAAAACAAGGAAGAAATTTGAACTTTTTATTTTTCTATTATCAAATGTCAGGCATACAGAGATCCGGAATAGAAAGAATTAGTAACTTATGAATATGATCGGAATTTTTTGTCTAAGAAACTATTAGGTATTAATTTAATATTTCTGGTAGCAAAAACCTATTCTCCCTCACGAGTGTAAGGATATAACTGTTTGTCGTGTACACGAAAGGCATAAACGTAATTTGTTACCCGATCATGGGATCTCTGTGTTGTAACATCCACCCTACTCACCAGATCTAGCTCCGTGTGACTTCCAGAAATATTTCACTTTGTACAATCACAAACCACAAATCCATTTGATTTTCACAATATGCATATACCTACCTACTCGTTACTTCATTCAAGTACTTGATTTATTCGTAAAGTGTTAAAAATGAGAGATTATTTCAATGACTCAAAGTGGTTTAATGCAACATATCTCCTAAGACTAAGACTAAGAACTGAGAGTTCGTTTATAACAAATCAGTAAGAACGTTTATGGAAACTTGACAAAGATTAAGAACTAAGAACTATGCCTACCTAGAAAATTGGCACAATGGCACACACATTCAACTAAAAATTAAGTAAGAGCGTAGGTCGAAACTAAATGAGCATGTGCCAAGTTGAAATATTCACCTACAGCTGTCATTGATTCGAGAAATTTCAAAACGATTGTTTCAAATTTGTATCTTGTATAATTAAAATATGTATTTAATGGAAGAGTTTTGTTTGTATGGAATTATTTTCTGTAGTATAGTTAAATATCGAATAAATAATTGTTGCATGTGCATAACCGTGTTTACCATCACTTGCAATTCCAGATGAAAACCAGAACTTTATTAGAGTTAGAAGCAATCGTTAATAAATAGACATGTGAACACTATTAGAAACACAAATTTTAGTTTTCTATTTTATGCCCTCAATCATGAATATTTCATACAGGTATAGATATGTGTACAATAGGTTATATCATTTGAAAAAAAAAACAAATTGGTATAGGTAGAACCAGTAGAAGCTTTTTGTGCATTGAAAAAAAATCATAACCTCACAATATAATAAGCAATTTCTGTGAATTTATATTACAAGACGGATGAAATGAATGACTCACCCCTTTGATGACTTACTCAAAAAGAATGGTTTTAGGTTATTAGAATAGGTAATTTAAAATAAATTCATTCGAAAATATACACATGAAATATGTGGTTCAACATCACTACGAACACTTTTTAAATTTTCAAACACTTGCATTGTAGTTTCGACGGGTTACACGAAAAATTACGTTGAATTTTTGCAAACTTGTCATGTGGAAAACCGACCACGTGCGTACTCTAACTTCTTGTATTTGAGTGATACGGCATGGCCACATGTTTACGTCAAAACAACCAATCAGAAGACTATTACGCTTGTCATGTTACTCTTTTTTTGCAGAGAATATTGCGAAAGCCTTATTGGTTTTCCGTTTTAAAGTCAGAGGCGAAACTGGTAATAAATTCTGCTTGCCATGTTCGTAGGAACAATAATAATTTTTTCAACGTCTTAGCCTAAGCCACCTTATATTACGAGTATTTGGAAAAATATTCGCACGACAGAGGTTTGGTTGTATTATCAGTAGAAATTATGAAAAATTCATTACTGTTATTGAAATAGGTAAATATTGAGGTTTTGATATGAAAAAAGACATTTGCAGCCAGTTAGAACCCTTATTAGTTGTATGTCAGCAAATTCAATAATCTGTCCTGCATAATTAGTTTCATCAAAATTCTCTTCGAGTTCATTAGACTGAATACATATAAATGTTAAAAATCAGTAAATTGATGGATGTAGCCGTTGTAACGTGGTAGGAAATCATAATGAAGAAAAGAGGAATGAACCTTTCTACATAGAAATAAAGAAAGTTTGATTTCTCTTTTCTTCGTTAAAAATTAGGTCAATGAATCTAGGTATGCAGGAGTTTTAACCCATACAACAACGGATATCTTATGGATGTACGATGGATATCCATTATATATCCAATTTATATCCAAAGGATATCTCATGGACATCCATAAGATATCCTCAGTCCACCAACTTAGACGTCCATAAGATATCCGTGAAAGACGTCCATAATATATCCGTGAAAGACGTCCATAATATATCCGCAAAGGACGTCTTTAAGATATCTGCCATGGACATCCATAGAGTATTCGTGAGTTAAGTCCATAAGATATCCATTACGGACGTCCATGAGATGTTCTCCGTGGACATTTATAAGATATCTTTCATGGACGTGTATATTTTATATTGTTATAATTGATTTTGGTCGACATGTGTGGGACAATAGGTGATGAGTGTTTCCTAATAGTAAATTAAAACATTTTGGGATGTTATTCGATAGTAAATTTTAGTACGAAAAGCTCATATATAAATATCTGCTATCAGCAGCAGTTAAAAAGAACAAAATATAATGTTGATTCAAGTGTATTTGTGTTAACATTTCATTTGAACTGTCAGTTCAACAAGCTCAGTATTCTATATAGTATTGAATAACGCAAACATATTACTTCAATATTGGAGATATAAAATAGTTAAAAAAATATAATGGTTCATTTGTTTTTCGAGGACCTAGTATACCATAATTTGTAGAGCAACTGAATAGAAAAGAATTAGTGTAAATAATTTGTAATGAACATATTCAATGATTCCTAATATAAAAAATTTAACTATTCAACTAAATTTTTAAGGAGCTGTAGCTGCCTAAGAAATCATTTTATGATTTTCAACATTATAAACCATCTTTTATATGAAGGTTCAAGTTTCTCAAAAAAAACCTATCCAAAAATATCAGTCTATATTCTTCAGTACAAAATAATATTAGTCTGCATATTATTCAGCACAAACAAAATCCATTAGAAAAATGATATACTAACAAAAACTCGTTTTGAAAACAGTAGCATGGAAATGAAGAAATTATCCTATATAATAAAGAACATTGAAAAGAAAATGACGAAAAATAATTTAAGAACCTAATAAAACTTTGGTAAACAGTATCACTGAAATAACTTTAGAAACTCATTATATTTTTGTTATGGGTAGAATAAAACACTGTTTTGGGTTTCTTCTACACTAACATTTTTCTTCAGTGATGAAATATGTCTCTCCTTAGCTCTTCTCAACCATGCTTTGATAGCATCTTCTGTAGATTTTTTGTTTTCTGATACGCAACAAATGCCAGCAGCTTCTGCAAAAAAAATATTTCCCAATAAAAAAAAGGAAACAGCATATTTAAATATGCTCAATTGAACATTCCCTCAACTTCAAACAAAAAAATACCGATTCCATAAAAGAAGAATTACCAAAAACATAGACAAAACCTTTGATGATGTGTACACCATCCACAAACAGTCAGTTAGAAGTTAGAAGGGGTAATTATAATGCCTTGGGTATTTGCCTCATCAATTCTGACAGACAAGACATCATCACTAGGTTGGGCATCAGTGATATCATCACTACTCGAAGTGGAGGAAACTGAACTGGAATATTCACGAGGTCTTATATTGGAAAATGATGAATCATTGGTGTCGGTAGTCTCCAAACAGGTGGATGATCCTCCACTGCCTTGTAATGATTTTAACTCCTTTCTTGTTCTCTTGTATATTTTATGGAGCATTTTTTTTTCTTTTAACATTTTGTTTTTCCATCTTTCAACACTATTCAAAATGCGTTTTCCTATAAAAATTTGATTATATAGCTATGTCAGGTTATAAAATATTTAATGGAATATTTACCTGCTTGGACTGCTTTTAATAAGATTTACCAATCAAACACCGATTCAAATAAACATCTAAATGGGATCATAACAACTAATAAAAACACTAGGTACTTCACAAACTACCTACGGACCTCACGTGTCTCTTTTCTTTCCCAGCCTTTGACGTTTGACCAGGCAATTCAACATGCAACATGAAACGTCAAACGGCATGCTCAGTTGCACTTACAGTGTTGCTACAGCTGTTTGACAAGAACTGCATGGTAGATCAGTGGTTTTTGAGCAGAGAATTGGTAAATATTGGTGAAAAGTACATATCAGAAAAATAATAATAAGTCCTTTAGATAATATCCAGTCATGTCTGGGAGGATATCCAGTTTTTCAATATCTTATGGATATTCAATTTTGGATATCTTATGGTTATCTGTTTTGGATATCTTATGGATGTCAAAAATATGTCCTCGGGAGAATATCCAGTTTTTTGAATATTCAATTTTGAATATCTTATGGTTATCTGTTTTGAATATCTTATGGATGTCCAAAATAGGTTCCCGGGAGAATATTCAGTTTTTGGATATCTTATGGATATTCAATTTTGGATATCTTATGGTTATCTGTTTTGAATATCTTATGGATGTCCAAAATATGTCCTCGGGAGAATATCCAGTTTTTGGATATCTTATGGATATTCAATTTTGGATATCTTATGGTTATCTGTTTTGAATATCTTATGGATGTCCAAAATAGGTTCCCGGGAGAATATCCAGTTTTTGGATATCTTATGGATATTCAACTTTGGATATCTTATGGTTATCTGTTTTGAATATCTTATGGATGTCCAAAATATGTCCTCGGGAGAATATCCAGTTTTTGGATATCTTATGGATATTCAATTTTGGATATCTTATGGTTATCTGTTTTGAATATCTTATGGATGTCCAAAATATGTCCTCGGGAGAATATCCAGTTTTTGGATATCTTATGGATATTCAATTTTGGATATCTTATGGCTATCTGTTTTGAATATCTTATGGATGTCCAAAATAGGTTCCGGGAGAATATCCAGTTTTTGGATATCTTATGGATATTCAACTTTGGATATCTTATGGTTATCTGTTTTGAATATCTTATGGATGTCCAAAATATGTCCTCGGGAGAATATCCAGTTTTTGGATATCTTATGGATATTCAATTTTGGATATCTTATGGTTATCTGTTTTGAATATCTTATGGATGTCCAAAATATGTCCTCGGGAGAATATCCAGTTTTTGGATATCTTATGGATATTCAATTTTGGATATCTTATGGTTATCTGTTTTGAATATCTTATGGATGTCCAAAATAGGTTCCCGGGAGAATATCCAGTTTTTGGATATCTTATGGATATCCAAAATAGGTCCAAGGATATTCCGACTTGATTTGGACATAAATTGGATATCCATAAGATATCCAGTGTTATCTGGGAATTAACTCCTTTCCAGAAGTTTGTTTTACAAGTTTTTAGAACGGACACCTAAAATTCACAAGTGACTTTTAAATTCCAGACGATGAAGATTGTCCAGAATGCGATAACATCCTAGAAAATCTGGAAGAAATAGACGGTGAAGCAGATTTATTTGGAATCGACTTCGTTAAGATTTGTAGCGCGAACGCAGCGGCTGAACAAGGTTTGCATACTCTCCCAGCTCTGATGTACTTCCGAAAGAAGAAACCAATGGTGTATGACGGAGATTTGACACAGGCAGATAGAGTGCTTGACTGGTTAACATCTCAAGACGTGTTCGAAATCAAAAACGAAATTGAAGAAGTCAATAAGAAGATGTTGGAGAAGCTTCTGGAAGAAAATGAATATGTTACAGTATTCTTTTGTGAGTATCACGTACTTTCTTCAATAGAAACAGCTCTTGAGAAACTAAAAACTTGTGGCAATACCACAGGCTGCTTCGAAATAATTAAAACAATGTTGCATACATCATTTTGTGATGTCATGGGCAAAAATAATCAAGTTGAATTTTTCGCTCAGATCTTTAAGTATGTAGTTGATTTTTCTCCCACAGTTACAGTAGGTACTTCATACTATATGGGGTTAGTTTCATCAGGGTGTGAATTGTAGCATATTCCACAGTTGATACTATTATACATCGATCTCAATATGAAAAGAACAGCTTATTAAGATTTTGATTTCGCTAACCTACCTCATATACATACCATCTATACGACCTAAAATAACTTTTCGGCCATTAGAAAATGATCCATTTATGAAAAAACATGATATTTTCAATCTATGTAGAATGGATCTAAGTACAATGTTGGAAAAAGACGAAAATTCTTCACAGATTCTTCACGTGATCGAGTTGTCATCTGTATCTGTAGAGTAGGAAGGGTGAATGTAAGCCCACAGCACTTAAGCCACATGTGACCCTTTGTACATCCTCCCGAGGAGTTGTCCTCCTAGATCATCGTCCATCCTGTCCTTTCCAGGTCACTAGGAGATGTCTCCTTCATAAGTAGGCCAAGACTCGCCGAACACTCACTCCCTTTGGCAACCTTGAGGTGGCTCACAGCGGCCTCTGCGGAGGTTTTGGTGCAGCGACATTACTGTCGTAGCGCGGCTTCTTCAACTTTCTTGGGGTTCCCTCCGTGGAGGTGCACAAGTGAGGGCGCCTTCCTGCAGGGAAAGCCGGTTCCTTGCCTTTATTCAAGGCGGAGCTATTGGCGCCTGTCGCAGGAAGTGCCCTTGCTGTTGGAGGTGGAGTGTGGGAGGAGGGTGCACTTATTATAGTTGCTGCTACTCCTGCCTCTTTAGCTCTTTTTCTCCATTTGGCCTCGACGCCGCAAATGCGCTTGCGCTTTGGCCTTTGTATTACATCACGATGGACATTTTTGTTCATCCCCAGCTACCTTGCATTGAAGTGAGCACTTCTGTCCAGCCTCAAACATACATATGCTCTGCGAATTAGTTCATTCACATGTTTTTCAAAACGAAGGTTCTCAGCCATAGTGACTCCTAGGTTTTCAGCACAATCAACTACTTCGAGTTTATCTTGTCCAGTTCTATTCTCCACCAGACATTTTACCAAAAGTTTCTATTATTTTTTGAAACTGTACTTTGCAGATCTATTATCTATTATTATTACATATATTGATTCGCAGATGAAATCAATTCAGAAGACAGCAAATCCATACTGGAAAAGCTGGAGAACATAGACAGTGAAACAGACAACTTCGACATTACTTTCGTCAAGATGGCGGACGCAAGATACGCAAGAAAATGGGGCGTTACCAATCTACCCGCGATAGTTTATTTCAGACGACGATTCCCGAGTATATACAGAGGAGATCTACATTCCGAGGCCGACGTATTGGAATGGTTGAGAAAAAACCGTTTCCGCCAACCGGAACTCAACCTCTTTATGTATGCCCTTATGGCAATTATTGTCGCATTTATCATATACACGGCGTTCCTACTTCAATGCTTCAAAACTACACCAACGACCACAGTTGTGACGCATACGAAGCAGAGTTAATGATTAGAAACAATTTCCAAAATGAGACACTCCCTTCTCGTGGAGGCATATTAGCACCATCATCAGGGATAAGACGATGTTGACAATAACTAAATATTGACTGTAACTAAAAATGAGATCCGAAATATATTCATTTCACTATAAGGATTCTCATAGTTCCTTGATCACTCGTGATAGTGGAACCCCAGAGGTGAAACTGTGAATTAAAAATAACTTTTAGAATATTCATACTCAATCAGTTAATGTTAATTTTAATTATTGTCAACTCAATGTAAAACAATTCTCCCATATGCTGGACTTTCAGTTTTTGTTCTGCCATTGTGAAATTTATGATTTCAAGTCTAAGATTCTCTTTTCGAAAGATTTTTGAATTCAGACATTTCTGTACGGCAGAAATATTTTTCCATTTTTGTGTATTTATTTCCTCAATAAATATGAAGTTTGTCCAGAAATTTTACTATCAAAGAAGAATGAATGCCATACTTGTTTCCTTTTCAGTATAACTTTGTAGATCGTTTCTTATAAACGTGAATTGAAAAGAATTTTCAGCTTAGTTGGTGGCGTACATAATTTCCCATATTTCATTAATATAGTTATACAAATATCTAGAAGAATGAGTTTGCCTTCGATTCGATATGTTGAGTGGAAAAGTTATTAGTTTTTGTTCATTTCAATAAAATATTTAGTATTTAGAAAATACTCCTTAAGTAGGTACTGATATTCATCACTGAATGGATTACATAATCCTGGACCAAGTTTCAAACAATCATCAACTCCGAAGTGTTCATCAGTAAAAACGTAAATTATGTTGTTTACATACATTATACAATCATTCCCAAAGACTAAAGAGCATGTACGTTGTGCAAATACAAGAATGAAATAAAGGAATGTAAATCTTGTAAATAAAACTGTAAATACCACATTATTTGTTTGAATTTTCCTAGTATAGATAAAAGAACATTGAACAGAATCAGTTCATAACTCTGCTTGTGTGGATTATTGAACCAAAAGTCTAATTCATGAAAACCATGAGAAGCTAGTAGGTATAGTCTATATGAAATCAATCCGAACAGCTAAATAAAAGACTAATGTATAGTTCAAGTAAACTATATAGTGCAACCTACCTTCCAACAGCTTCCCTTCAATAATATAGTTAGGGAGCTAACTAATTTCGCTATTCAATAATAATTCTCCTATTTAATAATATGCGAGCGCTTTCGACAGCTGGTCGTGCTCCAATCAAACTCGCGCTCGCATATAATTAAATAGGAGTTATAAAGCTTCAGATTACGGTAGTTTATGCAGCACACAAATCTCATACAAGCATTTTGTATACGTTGAAGTTTGTGTTTATTATAGTCTGGTAAGAAGTTGTAATACACTGAGCTGCAATATTCAATATGGGGATAAATCAATGATTGAACTAATTTCAGCTTTGTTTCTTGAGAAAGCTGGAACTTAAACTTGTATAAGGATTTCAGTTTAAAAAAACAAGTTTTGTAAATGTGTTTAACGTGCTCGTTGAACGAGAGATTGTTATCAATATATACCCCTAAATTTTTTGCTGAACTCACCCAGTCAATCGGTTCATTGTCAAGAAAAAGATGAAAATTTGTTTCAACTTCATTTCTTTGTAGATCAGATCCCAAACATAGGGCTACTGTTTTATTTGGATTAATTCGAAGGCCATGATTTTTGGAAAATAGAAATGTATTTTCTAAATCCAAGTTCATCCTGGTGATAGCATGGTAAATATTATTAGATTGACTTGACAGATATAATTGAAAATCATCAGTATATAAATGTACGTCGCACTGGGATAACGTGGCAGGAAAGTCAAAAATGAAAAGAGAGAACAATAATGGACCTAGAATGCTACCTTGTGGTACACCAGAAGAAGTTTCCTGAAGAGATGAGCATAATTGACCATTATCCAGTATAACCCGTTGAGCCCTTCCTGTGAGATAGCTTCTCACCCAATCTAAAGAACTGCATTCAAACCCAATGTATTTTAGTTTACTCAGCAATAGTTTGAAGTTTACCAGATCGAATGCTTTGCTTTGATCAAGCATAACTAAAAATGAAACCATCGATTTGTCCCGAGAAGTAGTGATATCATTGATAACCTTCAACAGAGCAGTGTTGGTACCGTGTTTCTGTCGGAATCCAGATTGCACTTCTGGAAGTATGTTAGCTGTTCAAAAACACTCCCCTAACTTTCTTCGAAAGCTTCTGATAGTTTCTCTTCCATATTATCTGTTTCACTATCTCTATCACTATCATTTAAATCAATAATGAATTTATTTCCGCCAATAATATGGAAGTGTCCAATCTCCATAAAGTCTTTTTCAATTAAAATTACTTTTTTAATCCTTTACTGCCAGTTTTCTTCGGTAATATTAGATAGTTCTTCTTTAATTAGCTTTATTACCTACTCATCAAATTTTGGAAAATTATTTTTACGCCTGATGCTTTGATTCAATTTTCCCCAAATCAACTTGATGGGATTAAAAACACAAAAATAGGGGGGAAGTCTCAGTATGGTGTGTCCATACTTTTCAGCAATACTCTCAAGTAGTTGGTTTTTGATATAGTAATCTTCAAAAATACAAATTGTAAGCCATCAAAAAATTTTGTATTTCATCTTTCCTCGAATTTTTATTCGGTACTTTGATGAGGTGCCGCGAATGATAGGAAGCGATATCAAGAACTATCACACTATTCGCATCCAAATTTGGAACAATTTTTTTTCAAACCATTCCTCGAAAGTATTAGCTTCAATGTTCTTATGATAGTTAACATTGCAGTCGTCAAGTTTTTTCTACATAATTTCAAAGAATTCGGAACCCATCCTTCACTTACTCCGCAATGCACAATGATTAGTCGCGATCCTTTGTTTGCAGGCATGTTAAGCGTACACATTTTCGAACCATCAGTCCACCCTTTCGTAACTGTGTCGTGAAAATTTGCCGTTGTTCTTGTCTATATTAAGTTATTCGTTTTAAGTATTTGTTATGCAATTCCACTATTCTTCTGCTTTTCATAACTGTTTGGCGTTTGTTTATTATTTTAAATATAAATATCTGTTTCTCCTCACTGATAAGTCCTAGGAAGCTCAAACTTGGTATATAAGTATGGTATATTCCAACTGGGAAGTCACCCGTGGGGGTAAAAAGGTGCCTTTATATATGAAAATTAAATTTTCATCACTGTTTCTCCGTACCGTTATATTTTTGGAGGTTGAAATGTTGTATGTAGGTTCGTTCCATGTTGTAGATGTGGAATAAGAAGAGATTATTAAATATTCCAACTGGAGAGCTAGCCGCGAAGGGGAAAGGCGCGTTTATGTAATTATCTCTAATATGCATTTTACTGTATTTGTTCATAATGTGATCTCCTTACAGCATGTAATTTGAATGAATATTTTCGAAGATTTACAGATTTACATAGCGGTTGCGGCGGTACCGGACCAATTATATGTCGCTCTTTAAAGAGAAACATCTAAAGGAAATATTTTTGTATTGTCTACTGACAAAAAAGCTGTGGGAGTTGTATATAAAGAGATCCCGGCCGGGTCGTTATTAATTATATATAATGAATTATCAAATTACGGTAAACAATTTTCCGCATAGGAAAAATTCAGATTAGCTGCAAAGAACTTTTTAACATATTCAAAAACACTTCATTGTGAGATTTTCACAGTTTTACGAAAACGTAACACGTGTTTCGCCATACAATGGCTTCTTCGGGCGCGTTTTTACTAACTATATATTCTACATATTCAATGCTTGATATACTCAACTCAGTGCCTTAGTTTTACCTAAGTTGTGATGAATTAAATCACCTGAGCTTATGCCCAAGTTTCCATATTTGAAAAAATATTGAGTAAGGGGAAGTTATTCAATTCTAATTGAACTTTCAGTAAATTACCCGAATTCTTGAATCTATTGATTTCTAAACATTCTAGAAGATCGACTTTCAACCTATTCTCTTATGAATATAATATGTCGTATTCATGATGAAACTCATGTCCTTCTGCTAAAAAGTGATTTGCAAATGTGGAATTGGTCTTTTTATTTACAAGCCTACTTCCATGATATTTATTGCTTTGGAAAACTGTTCTCCCTGTTTGGCCAATATACAGTTTTGGGCAAAAACTACAAGTCAGCTCGTGTACACCTGATCTCTTTATGTGTATCTGTAGAGTGGAGAAGATGAGTGTAAGCCCACAGCACTTAGGTCCATTGTACATCCTCCCGAGTAGTTGTCCTCCTAGGTCATCGTCCATCCTGTCCTTCCCAGGAAGGTGAACAGGTCACTTGGAGACATCTCTTTTATATCGGTAGGTGTAGGCCAAGACTCGCCGAACACACAGTCTCTTATTGACGATAACTCGGGCACTCGCATAGGACATGCCTGACAGTCTCATCTTCCTATTCACACATCCTGCTCAGAGGTGTGTCCACTAGCCCCATATTATGGAGGTGTTTCCTTAGTTGACAGTGGCCAGTCAGAAATCCTACTGTCAAGCGTAGATTTTTCCTGGTCATCGCCAGATATTTCTTCGGCGCCAGCTTCCCAGGGTCGCCCAGGGTGATCCTGGGGCCACTGGGGCCTAAAATTCTTAGTCCAGCCGCTTCCTTGGCTAAAGAGTCGGCAATGCGACAGGTGTAAAGGTAACACCTGTCGTGCCCTTTAACCCACCTCAGGATAATGTTAATATCTACCGGGGCTTTGGCTAAATCTTAGTGGCACTCTAGTACTAGCCCCGAATTAACATATTGTCTGTTCAAGGTAAATAGGGCTTGTCTGCTGTCAGTGCAAACTGTTATGTTTTTGCCAGAAATTCCTTTCCTGGTTATTTCTTTTATGGCGATTGAGATACCAGCCAGTTCTGTTTGGACCACGCTGGTATTTTTTTAGGCTTAGTGATCTGGAGTACACTCCTGATCTATCTATATAAAAATAATGGAAATAAAGTTTGTGAAGATCAAATCGTAATGTGTAGTTTATGGAATTACTATGGTTCTTCATCAAGTAACGGCCATATCAATCAGAAGATTAATCATATTTGTTTGTTTTTTAGACCAATTCTGAAATAGCTCCTTTCGAAGTTGAATATTTATGTAAAAATAATTTTTTGTATGAATTATCCTCTGTATAAACTATTGTAGTTTCTTGGGAACAAATAAATAAACTTCAGTGAAGAAAGACGGAAAAAACATTGTGTTCTCATTTTTAATTCGTCTTATCTGAAAAGCCAGTTCTTGATTTCGACACGTTATTTCGTTCCTATTTGCCATGAACTGATAAATATAATACCCTGTATTTAGTTGTCGGCACGAACATTGAAGGGATTCGAAATGGTATAGTATTACTTCATCTTTTTTACGGGGAAATAGATATACGGAAACCTAAAACTCTTTAGACATTACCCAGCAAGACTCTCCACGAAACCTTTCAGTTTTCACTCCTATTTCGCTGTGTGCGTTTACCAGTATTTGTTTGACAAATATGAGTGATAACAACGTTTCCAAAGTTATAATCATAGGTAGTGGGTTGGTAAGAATATTACTCAACAAGAAAATGGAAAATGGAACGAAATTTTACCAAAATTTCAGGTAGGATCCTTATGTGCATGCTTCATGGCCAAAAGAGGATATGATGTGGAGGTTTATGAGAAAAGAGAAGGTAAGAAACTTTCGAAATGAGTTAGAGAAAATCAGTGATGCATATTCAACATAGATTTATGGATATGGTCCTTGTTGATATCAGTTTGTTTTCTTATGCAGTGATATTCTGCTGAGTTTTCCTATTCACAGAATCTGCATCACTGTATAATGGCCGAATCGAAAATTACCGCAGATGAAATGACTTCAGGTTATGATCCTGAAAATTTTGAGAATGAATACTTATACAGAGAGTAACAAAAAGGTGGGAACATTGATTGAACCGCATATTCTGGGGTCAAAAATAACTCAAATATAACTTACATCGATGCAAATGTGCACCCAAAATAAATTAAAGCCCTGGGAAAGTACAGAATGAAAATCGATTTTTTCCAATATTTCATGATCTGTTGTAATGGAAATAGATTCATGGCTATCTTATCCTAAGAGCATGATATATGTTCAACCCGGGGTATTGACCCCCTAAAACCCACCAAAAGTTACTATGCGTTACAATGAAATTTGCATTGTGATACCATGGATTTAATACATCATTTTTGAAAATGTTTTACAACTTTTTTGAAAAGCCAGTTCATATCGAGATGCGGGCTCTTTTTCATTATACTTCATTATCCTGTTCAACACTTGTAGTTACTATAGGTTAGGTTACGTTAGGTCAAAAGTGAGTGAGATTCGATCCTCCACCGCAGCCCGCAAGGGTTTATTGTGGCTCACACCTATTCAAACTCGAGCAAATAAACCCATTTTCTTGACAAAGACGATAAGTTCATATGGTGAGTGATCTTTCAGGTTAGATGATAGGAGTGTAGTTCTACCAAACTCTGAAAACCTGATTAGGTCTGCAGCGGGGCAGGCACAAAGTATGTGCTCTGCTGTTTCATCATTTTCCAGAGGCGACACATACTGTCTTTCGACAGTCCGAGTCTCTGCATATGATGATTCAAACGACAGTGACCTGTAAAAAGGCTTATTAGACATCGTAGTTCATTCTTACTGTAGTCCAACAACTGTTTAGTTTCAAGCTTCGAAGGGTGAATAAATGCCTTGGAGTGAGCCAATCCTGAAAAATTACTGCAGCTACATCCTACAAGGACATTTTCAAACAAATAGAATAAATAGTATAATTAACTTTGTGAGCTGCAACGCCTAAAGGTTGAAGATACTTTCACATGTAGACAAATCGATGTTAGGATTACTAAGCCAATATCTGAGGACTCTACCCAATGGATAGCGATATTTCCAAATAAAACGACAATCCACCTACAATGTAACGAATGAGAAGAAGTTCAAAGAATAATGGGATTCGTTTCAATCGACATCCCAGTAGGCTGCAAAATCAAGGCGAATCAAATCGAAATAATTCATGAAGAAAGGATAATCAATAACAGTCAAATAATATTGATTACCGAATTCAACCAAGATTACAACCCTCTAAAAAATGTAAATATGAGCTTTCAATTGGACGACGATGACCTGCAAGACCTCCAAAACCTTAAAAATCAGCTTATTGATAACAATCTTGAAATAAAATTCAGCCAAGGGGACTTTACAGATCACCGAGTATATGAACTTTAGTTATTTATTTGATGATCATAGCAATGAGAGTTTACTTCTCGTATAGAAAAAATTCACTTCGATATTGCACCAATAAGAAGCACCAACTACAAGTAATGAATGAATTAACGGATCTATCCACTTATGATGCACTGTTTGGAACCTTTGGTGTAGTAATGAATATTACTGAAGTTTTTTAATCTTCCTCTTTGAAGATGATCACTTGGTGATCGAAACACGTGTTAAAAATAACGATTTGGTGTTGGGGAAAAAACTCCAGTAATATTCGATCTACCCACTGTTTAACTACTCCGCTGTGCCTGATAGTTGAATCTACGGGGGGATTATCTCACCACCTAGGACAATCCCGCTGATGTAGTAGTACCACCACCCTGTTCCAGATACTGACAAGACAGTTCTCATAGGAACAGACATTTTCGAAGCTTCACATCCTGAGCCAGTCAATTTTAATTCTTCAAAGTAACAAGACGTATAATTTCATATATTTTGTACTTCTATAATTTCAGATTTCTGTTACAACAAAAGTGTTTTTTAAAATCCAGTTCAATGTCGTTGATTCACACCAAGCTCAAAAGGTTCGCCATGACTGGTCTAGAACCTCCAGTGGCTGTGTTACATATATTGATAAATATCATCCTTGGACATCTCTGTCACTCTAAAGCGTTTTTGCTGCTTACTAGATCTATCGAATGTTGATGTGTTTCAGATATCAGATTAATGAAAGAACTTAAAGGAAGATCTATCAATCTTTCTCTATCTCATCGTGGAAGAAAAGCTCTAAGGGAAATTGGTTTAGAGGAGGAAGTACTATCCACATCTATTGAAATGAGGGGGCGGCTTTTGCACACTTCCGCAGGAGACCTTGAATCTATTTTGTACGATCCCACATTCAATCAGGTACCTATTATCATTCATAAAGATGGTTTTCTTCGAATACAGAAGAATATGGCAGCATCTTTCTTCTTGTAAAATTCTGAATCACAGGAATATAATCAAACCAATAGGTTGAAAAAATTTTAGAACTTCCGAGAAACTGAATCTTTGGGAAACAATCAAATCATTTGTTGACAATAAAAAAATTATAACATAATTTTATGTAAAAATTCCAGTCACTTGACACATTCATTTTCAATTCGTTCACTTTGTATACAATAGGCATGATGACAGATTTTGAAATACTGTTTTATAATGCCGAGAAACATTATAATCATAACGTATATCATATTTCTACAAAAAATAAAAATTAGGCATAGAATAAATGTATATTATTTTTTGAGTTTAAAAATTCGTACCAAAACAGTTGAGGGTATCATGGCGTCGGTTGTGACGTACCCTTCGAGTAGACTACATATAAACACTAGAAGCTCTTCCATAAATTTGATGATAATTATTATTGAATATGAATGCAATATAGTAGTGTACAATTCCCCAGTGTACTGATAGATCAATAGAAACTCCGAACAAGTTATTTGAGTTCGTACCACACAGAAAACACTTGCAAAACGAAATTCAAAGGAAATATTACCCAGAACTCATCTTTATTTTTGTGAAGATCACTATGACTATTTACCTAAATCTGTAAATTATGAACCAGTATTATTTTGGTCAAGAACTGAATTCAATGATAAAAAAAACTTTTTTGAGGTTAGGTTTCATCTCTCGTATCTTTTTATACACACCATTGAGTCGTGAGGAAAATCAGAAAAAAATAAGGGTCAAGTATTACTGCTTGATTATACAAGATGTCGTATTCGTTTGTTAACTCTAACGTGACGTAATTCGCTCTAACAGGCATTCACTTGGCGTCTTGCTGTATTTTGTAGTTTTCTTTTATGATAAATATTAATTTTAGTGATTTTCACTTAATGTTGTTATGTCTATTATGATCTAAATATACAGGGTGTTTCAAATTCGATCCTCACCATAGGGATCTCGAAAACTATGAGAGATACGAAGATGGTTGATTTGGGGCATAGTTGTCTATAAATATGCCGTTGAGAAAGTTCTGAAATTCCGAGTACATCCGAAGATATCCGGAAAAAACTGAAATTTCGGAAAATGGTTTTCATTTTTTCTTACTTTTCTGGCGATGTTTCGTCTTCCGGCTACTTCTTATGGGTGCTACATGGTATTCTTTAGTTTCCTTGTCCATTCTATTTCCGTATTTTTTTCTCGGCTTTTCAAATAAACCAAACTCGGTAAGATTTTGATCCAATAACTTGAAAACGGTTCGATGTGGTTATCGTCTTTTGGGATACAAGTTCAAATACATTTCCGATGTCCTAACACTGTTTCAATCGTATTTGTAATATATTTGTATAATATCTCTTTTTTCTTCATTCGTGAAAGCCATTTTTTGCCCAAAATTCAATGACCTGTGCAATAACAAAATGTTTTTGGAAGACAAATTTAGAAGCATCAAAGTCAAAGCCTATCATGATGAGAATAAATTTTTTTCAATATCTCCAATTTTTCGAAAAAGAATAATAACTTATGATACATCATTGAAAAGGTAAAATCGGTTCTATTCAAAACAGAAATAATCCAATGTAGTGCCCATAAGAAAAATAAAGTTGATGATGGTGATCGGAAGACGAAACGTCGGATAGCAAATCTGAAAACACCATTATTCAGCAAGGAAAAAGTGGCAACATGAAAGTGCACTTTATTTTCGAAACCATCGAAAAATAATGCCAAAAAGAAATTAAAACCATTTTCCGAAATTTCTATTTTTTCCAGATATCTCCGGATATACTCAGAATTTCAGAACTTTTTCAACGGAATATTGTTAGTCAGGTAAATGCGCAACTTTGCTCTAATTTTACCGTCTTCGTATCTCTCATAGTCCCAATGGTGAGGATCGAATTTGAAACACCCTGTATTTTATAACATTGGCATTC
Organism: Leptinotarsa decemlineata; assembly: GCF_025532065.1. Taxonomy (NCBI): domain Eukaryota; kingdom Metazoa; phylum Arthropoda; class Insecta; order Coleoptera; family Chrysomelidae; genus Leptinotarsa; species Leptinotarsa decemlineata. The sequence goes on from NW_027412578.1 coordinate 5,657,013, forward strand.
CTCTTTCACTACGCAAACAAGCTCTCTCAAAACCATTTGTAACACATATTCTGATGTTTATAGTAACTCAACGTTTAATTTATGGGAAAAACTGGACTATGATTGAATTGAATATGGATTCTCTTCAATAATAGTTTTTCATCAAATCTCAAATTTGAAATAATGTTTAGTCAATCATGGCTGGTTCATGGTGGTTCATACTTCAGATATTTTATCTTGTACTTCAAATTAACTTTTTCAAACAATGGGAGCGTTTATATACCTCATTTTTACTTTATAATGTGTTGTATGAACCATCTCATTGATTTACATTGTGACAAATTTCTTAAAGTGAAAGCATAAAAGTTTGGTGTGTGAATGAGTCATCACATTTTTCAGTGCATTTATTCAGTTGGAAGGAATTACCTGAACAGGAAGCTGTTGGAAGGTGAAAATACTAACAGGGTCAGTAGCATGTAATTAATAACGAAATCCGATATTTTCCAGCCACAGAAAAATATCCCAAGATAAAATTATATTTCAACCATAAATTAATAAGATCTGATTTTAACGAAGGATCTGTAACGATGTTGAAGTAAGTATAATGGGTATGTTTCAGTATTTCACGTTATATTTCCAGTAGGTGACTTACTACAGATTTCAATTGACAGTTCAAAATAATGGTATCTACCAATTTCGGTTAAGCAAAATATATAATAATTATAAATTGGAGTATATTCTGAAGTTTTATAATATTTTTTATTGAGTGGCGTTGATAGAAACATGGGTGTGAAGTTATCCACATCCACAAAGTACACCGAGAAAAAATATCGCATTTTTATTTTTTCATTTACCGACTCTGCTACTCTTCCACTCAACCAAATGATATGATTATTTACTGGTTTAGTGAAAGAACCGTCCTTGTTTATTAAACTGTCTGAAGGGGTGAAAATAGGGTGGAAATATTTGAAAAAATCATAACTAGAAAAATAGACTTTGTACACCTACAAAATTGAGATATGATATTCCTGATAATCTATTCGTCAAGAAAAACTTCACGTTATAGTTTTCCAGGCCGTCTTAGGGGGTGAACATGGGGTGGAAAGTTGAAAAATCGTATCTTCGATAATAGAATGTGTACACCTACAAGTTTGAGATTTGTTATCCATGATGATCTATTCTACAGAAAAAAACTTCACGTCATAGTTTTTCAGGCTGTCTGAGAGGGTGAACATGGGGTAAAAATATCAAAATATTTCAAACTTTAGGTGTACACATTCAATTTTTGAAGATACGAATTTTTCAACTATTCACCCCATTTTCACCCCCTCAGACGGCCTGGAAAACTATAATGTGAAGTTTTTCTTGTCGAATGGATCATCAGGAATATCATATCTCAATTTTGTAGGTGTACAAAGTCGATTTTTCTTGTTACGAATTTTTGAAATATTTCCACCCTATTTTCACCCCTTCACCTCTAATAAACAAGGACGGTTTTTTCCACTAAACCAGTAAGTAAGCGTATCATTTTGAAAAATGTTAGGTGTGCAGAATCGGTAAATGAAAAAATAAGAATGCGATAGTTTTTTCTCAGTGTACTTTGTGGTTGTGGATAACTACTATAAATTACCAATTTCAGTTAGCCTAAATAGTACAAAAAACGTAATTTGGAGTATATTTATAATTGAATGACATTCTTCGTTTACTATAGTTGGTTGAAGAGTAGTTGAGTATGTAGTGTGCTCTTATGATGCACTGTTTGGAACCTTTGGTGTAGTGTAGTGAATATTACCAAACCGTTATTTTAACACCTTGACACGTGTTTCGATCACCAAGTGATGATCACTTGATTATCGAAACACGTGTCAAGGTGTTAAAATAACAGTATATACGATTAGCAATTTTTATATGTTGATACACTCGTCTCCAACATATGTTCTCAGTTCAAGCTGTTTAGCTTGTTTAGTTTGTTGGTGAGAGGCATAAAAGTTAGAAATGTTTTGCGTGTTCGGCGATGGACCCAAAAATGTGCATCAATTTTGTGTAAAAATGGAATAAAATGCTCATAAATACTTGAAATGTGGACAGTAGCATGAGCATCTTCACAAGTGGTTCAAGCATTTCGCACAAGATCAAGAAGGTGTGAATGAATGACGGCCTGGACTGGAATGTGCTGAGAAATCGTAGAACATTGTTAGGGAGTATCGTCTAATCACTATTAGAAAAGTTGCTGAGGCTATTGGCATATCGGTTGGCTCATACCATATACTTTTTTGGAAATTTTGGGCATGAAGCGTTTGGCAGCTGAGTTCGTTCCAAAATTGCTGAATTTTGCCCAAAAAAACTTTCGCATGAGCATCGCTAAATAATTTGTTGAATGACGTCAACGGCGATACAGATTTGCTTGAAAGGGTTATAACTGGTGACTAATCGTGGACATATGATTATGACATCGAAAGCAAATTCCAATCGCCCCAATGGAAAAGTCCAGGAAAGCCAAGACCAAAAATAGGATGCCAAGTTCAATCACTGTTTTCTTCGATTACCATGTCAGGAGTCCTCGCCACATGGACGTGAGGCAATAAAGAGTATTATCTTGGAGTTATGCACCACTTGGGAGAAGCAATACGAAGAAAACGTCTGGTATTGCGAAAAACAATGCATGGCTTTTGAATCATAATAATGTACCTGCTCACTCGTCATTGCTTGTTCGTGTTTTTTTGGTCAAGAACAAAATAGTAATCATACCTCAACCACCGAAGTCACCAGGTTTGGTCCCCTGTGACTTTTTTCTGTTCCCAAGGTTCAAGAGACTTATGAAAGGACGACGTTTCGCAACAATTGAGGAGATGAAAACCAAATTAAAATTCACCCTATTTCTTAAAGAGAGGTGTAAATATGGAGGAGGTTTCTCCCAAATGAATATTTTTCTAGTTGGCTATAACTTTGAATTATGACAGGAACTTTTATAATAGTTGTTTATGATTATTATCATAATCTTTTGTTTTAGTTCTAGTATTTGTGTGTTACGTAGCTCTTGAAGCGTAAGAGTGCTTTCTCGTTTCAACTCTAGGGTCCAAATGAAGTAATTGAAATATATTATCATAAAATAATTTTTGGTCAGATAATCTTCTGGGTATTGCTTCAAAATTCTGCACTTACTTTTGTGATTTGAAGAAACTCTTCAATTTTCAGATCCTTCAAACAAAATACTCTTTCAACTGTCACCAAAATTGATCCGAAAAGGCCTTTCGTCATGCATAACGTATGGGTATTTTGAAGTCTGCCCAGCTAGTAGTTTCTTCTAACTTTCCTACTAGTTACCATGGCGAGGCTGGATACTGCTTTTGTTAGATTTTCTTTTTATGTCTTCTCTTTCTTATTCTATTCCTTGATTCTCAAGTCATCGTCTTTTTTCATCCATCAAAGTCTAAATCTATTGTTTTTCCACTTACCTCGGTTCGCTCATTCGATGATGGCAGATTCGTTCTCAACAGAGTTGATTCATTTACTAAAATCATTTTCAAAAGTCTGGAATTGAACCTCATTAACTAATCATCTGATGTTATGTCTAGAGGGAAGAATTTCTACCGAAGATGGCACTGCTCGAACAGTTAACAGCTGATAGGAGTAACCGAATGTTAAACTCAGGTTATGTCTATTTTTTCCGGAGGTAGGCCAACTATGGCGCAGCCTACGCACAACTAGCTGGAGACTTCCAGCGCCCGGGAATAGGTGTAACTAGATTCTGGCGTGAAGGAAGAGTTTATCAGTTTGGTTAGGGAGGTATAGGGAACCTTGGGGTCCGGCCTTGTTGCCAACTATGTGGCCAGTCGTCGATTATCGATGTCATGATACGTTGAGCCATCAGCAAGATGCGGAAGACCTTGAGGAGGTCAAGACCTTCCGGTAGCCTAGCACTCAATCATCAGCCGACTCGTTTGATTCGTCGGCAGACGAGCCTAAAGAAACCTTTGAGCATGTTTGTCAAAGTTTTTGGCGAAACCCGCAATATTGCTTCGACACACTCATATCCATTATACAGGGTGTTCCTTAAACACATGCTAATATTTAAGGAGGTAATTCTTAGACCCATTTTAAGGAAAAAACGTCCTATGGACGTATGTCGTGAACGCCTTAACTTTTGAGATACAGGGTGGCAAAGTTTTCAAAAATAATCAGTTTTTTAATAATAACTGAGATAATTTTGTTGACATCTTTGGCATATTTGGTACATATGTTCCATGCCTCAAGGCGCATTTTCTGATGTACAATTTTCTTAATTTTCTCTGCCAGTGACGTACGTACGAGTTTTGAAATGTATATTTTTGGCGAAAAAAATACTACGCCACTGCTTTATCTTGAATTAAAAATTATTTTTAAAATCTCCATACATTTTTGAGCACATTTGATCTGTTGGGTTTTCTTTGTCCGACGCATGGTTTTCGCTCAAAAAATTAAAAATAGCTTTACTTAAGGATAAATTCCTTAAAAATCTGATGCGGTATCATACATCGACTGAGAGCAAACTAAGAGATCAGATTTGTTGCAAAATAATTGAGGATCTAAAAGGTATTTGTTTGTTGTCAGATGCACTGTTCTCAATTAAAATTATGTCATAACACAGCACCGCTTAATAATTTTTGAAAACATAAATTTAGTTATCCTGGAATAAATGACGTGTAGCAGAATTTATTTACTGCACCTCTTGGAAATATGGACTTTGTCGATATGTGATTTCTTTTAAAGATTAAAAGCAGAAAAAACAGCGTACCCACCATAGCAATAAAAAACGAATTCTCTGTATGTACAAACGTCAGTAGCTAATATTGATGTTGATTCAAAGTAAGGTGTTGGTGTTAAAAACCGTTACAGCGCGTTTTGATTGATTTTGAAGTGTTATTGAAGTTATTTTGGTAGTCCGCTGTTTTTCTGAATATCAGTAAATATGGTAAATTATATGAATGCGGAAATGGCACAAATGCATTACGTATATGGCCTTGCCGATGGTAATGCAACAGAAGCCAGGCGCATTTATCAGGAAAGATATCCTAATCGTGCCTTACCAGATAGCCGAACCTTTTCAAATATTCATCGTCGACTTGGGGAAACTGGTAGTTTCAAGAAAGGGGCTCCGGAGTAAGAACTCCTGAAATTGAAGAAGCGGTGCTGCAAGAAATTGAGGAACATCCTGAGACGAGTACGAGGAAGATCGCTAGAACTCTGGATATTTGTCATCAAATTGTTTGGCGTATTTTGGTTGATTTTTTGTTATACCCATACCATATTTCAAGTGTGCAGGCATTACTCCCCAGAGATTTTTCACAGCGTGTGAACTGCAGTCAGTGGTATCTACAAAGTATTGTACTAAATCCGCAGTTTGAGACACAAATTTTGTTCACAGACGAAGCAAATTTTTCTCGGAATGTCATTTAAAATTTCCATAACAATCATGTGTGGGCTGAAGAAAATCCCCATGCAATAACCGAAACCCATTTCCAACACCAATTTTCGGTTAATGTATGGGCAGAAATTATAGGTGATCATCTAATAGGCCCATTTTTTCTACCAGGATGCCTTGATGGTCGTTATTATTTACACTTTCTCGAAGAAGACTTACCTGGGTTATTGGAAGATGTGCCACTTGCGTTAAGGAATCGAACATGGTATAATGCACGATGGCGCCCCTGCTCATTTCAGTGTAATTGTCCGAAACCATTTAAATACAGTTTATCCTAATCGTTGGATAGGTCGCGGAGGACCTCAGCAATGGCCAGCAGGATCCCCCGATCTCAACAGTTTAGATTTTTTTTATGGGGTCACCTTAAAACTCTTGTGTATAAAACTCCCGTTAATACTTTAGAAGATTTAAGAGAGCGAATAGTTGCCTCGTATGAAACTATACGAAATACGCCGGGAATATTTGAACGGGTGCGTAATTCCATGCGTAGAAGGGCGGAAGCATGCATACTAAGTCCAACAATTTTTATAATCAGTTTTGGTATTATTACTAATTAACAAATTTGTGCTATTCGTTTGGACTTACTGTCACAAACTTGTTTTTGTGAAAAATTTATTTTTTGCAGATTATGTTTTCAAATATTATTAGGGAATTGGTAATGCGTTATGAAGCAATTTTCAGATTCTCATTCATTTTAGAATTGATCTAATTTCTTCATTTAATTTCTGTCGATTTTTATTTTTTTGAGTGAAAATCATGCGTCGGACAAAGAAATACCAGGAGATCAAATTTTCTCAAAAATAAATGAGGATTTTGAAAATGATTTTATTTTGAAAAGAAAGCATTGGCGTAGTACTTTTCTCCCAAAAATATTCAATGCGAAACCCGTAGGGATGCCACTGTTTGAAAAAATACTAGTTTGTGTACATCAGAAAATGCGCCTTGAGACATGGAACATATGTACCAAATATGCCAAAGATGTCTACAAAATTATCTCAGTTATTATTAAAAAACTGATTATTTTTGAAAACTTTGCCACCCTGTATCTCAAAAGTTAAAGCGTTTAGGACATACGTCCACAGGAAGTTTTTTTCTTAAAATGGGTCTAAGAATTACCTCCTTAAATAGCATGTGTTTAAGGAACACCCTGTATTGGGAGAAATTTCACACCTCATTTAAATACTTTTCAGTTTGAAAACGTCAGAGAAATTTATCCGGAAAGCTGATTTCATCATAGGGGCTGACGGAGCATACAGTAAAGTAAGGTTGGCCATGCAGCAGATACCATTGTTTCAATACAGTCAAGAATACATCGAACACGGTTATTTAGAGCTTTCAATCCCATCGAAGCTTGGAGACAAAATGATACCAAATCACCTACACATATGGCCGAGAGGAGAGTTTATGATGATTGCCCTTCCAAACAGAGATATGTCGTGGACGGTGACTTTGTTCATGCCCTTCGTCAGGTTCGAAATACTGGATGATAAAGAGAAAGTGATGCGTTTTTTCAAGGAAATGTTCCCAGATGCAGTAGAGTTGATCGGAGAGAATGAGATTGCGGAAACTTTTCTAACTACGAAGCCATCTCATTTGGTATCAATCAGATGCTCTTCGTATCATGCTGGCTCGAAGTTTTTGATTATCGGCGATGCCGCACATGCGATGGTTCCGTTTTTCGGCCAAGGTGAGAAATCAGAATTCATTTTCGAAAAACTTGTCACGGGTTGAATTTATTTCTGAAAGTTCTTGTAAAATACAAATTTCGAAAAACCAAAATAGATAGCATATGATATACTTACCTACATTACATATTACACATTAGAAGAATATATATGTTTAAAATATGTTGTTCCGTTAAAAAGCTGTCGCATCCCTATAAACGACAACCCTCTGAAGTCTTAACTTGTGCGAGCTAAGAACTAAAGAAGTCTTACCTTTTAACGTGTGATTCCTAACACGGGGTCTACATAAATTAGACAGAAAAACTTTTTTTTATAAAATTTGATTTTGTTATTCAATACAGTTGCCTTCGAAGGCGATACAATGATTATAGCGGTCATACAAACTTCTCCATACCATTTTTACGAGTACGAGTTGTCCACAGCCTCAAAGTGGTCAGTTTCGACGATCACCTCTTCATCGGAGGTAAATTGTTTTCTGCCGAGCATCTTCTTGAGGTCTGACAAAAGGAAAAAGTCGCTGGGGCCAGATCTGGAGAATACGGTGGATGCGGAAGCAATTCGGAGCCCAATTCATGCAATTTTGCCATCGTTCTCATTGATTTGTGACACGTTGCATTGTCTTGATGAAGCGGCACCTTCTTTTTCTTCAGATGGGGCCGTTTTTCCGCGATTTCGATCTTCAAACGCTCCAGTGTAATAGTCGCTGTTAATGGTTTTTCCGTTTTCAAGTTAGTCGATGCATATTATACCATGCGAATCCCTAAATAGGTACTGATACCATAACCTCGCCAACCGAGTGTTGTATCTTTTTATGCTTTGGAGTCGGTTCACCACGTGCACTCCATTGTCACATACATTGTCATCAAATCGTTGTTGTTTTTTTTTCAAGACAAAACACCAGCACTACAGGAAAATCCTGTGCGATAGTAGCGATTCACATTGGATTCGAATCGCTGAATATTAAATCCATTTGGAAAAACATTCTCACGAAGTTTATTCCACATGAACGCAGTTCTCCATATGAAAAAGTCCTTATAAACTGAAGTTCGAGGTGTACTGAGTTAAACCTCAAAACGATATGACCGTTATTTTTAACATTGAAATGGGTATAGTCAGCTATCCTCAAAATATAGACATATGACATCGCGGACTTGTTTGAAGACCTTCAAAAAAATAATATAATGTAGTCAATTGTTTTTTCATATCTCGAAGAACAATCGCTGTTCTTCAGCGTGCATATGGAATATCCAAATGATGAGCAGCCACAGTCCGTCGCGTATTTCTGATATGTACCGCTCTTGGTGGAATCAAATGTGCCAAGTCACTTGAACACCTCCCGTGAAAGTGTCTATAGAATAGAGACGAATTTCCAACCTTTCTTCGATGCTCCAGGCTATCAAGGTTGCATGTGATGTTCGCGTCTCCAATCAGGCGAAGGCTTTATTCTGGATGGAATCCAGCAACTTCAGGGTATGTTTGGGGGTATGTTTCATACATGACAGCAATACTTCAAAGAAGGTCTGATCTGAGCTTTATAAAGCATCAAAAGTTGCTGAGGTGTGTACAGTTTTCTGGTTCGGAACAGTGTTCCAAGCTTTTGAGAAGCAGCCTTTGCAATTCCAGCGACATGATTGTGCCAATACATATTGGTGTCCATTTTAACCTCCAAAAAACTTATCGAAGCAGAAAGCGGAATTGTCTGTACAGACATCATTATATCCGGTTCGGAGACATTTATCTTCTTGGAGAAAACCGATGCTTGGGTGTTAGTAGCATTGAATTGAACCTGGTTACTTTCACCCCAATTCGAAATCACTTCTAGATCCTCCTTCAACCTCCTGCTGTCAGTGAAGATTTGCCTCCGTAGCCGATGTCTTGGAATCCAAATGGAATGACGAGACAAGTGTGCTGTCGTCAGCAAAGCAATACATTGGATTCTTGTTTTTTTCCAATAAGTCGTTGATATACAATAACAAGAGGATTGGAGACAATAGGGATCCCTGGGGAACACCAGCGTTGATAGTGAAAGTATTCGAGATATATCCATCGACGTCCACTTGCAGGGAACGTTCTTTCAAGAAGCTAAAAAGCCAGACACAGAAATGATCCCTCACGCCACACACGGTCAAAAGCCTCAGAAATATCAAGCGCAACAGCTCTTGATTCTCCATGTTTCTCGATTGCGTTATTCCAAACAGAAGGTCGACTGCTGATCGGGTGTAGAAATCATAGCCGGGATATAGAAAATTCACGGGGTTTGTTGAAGCACTGACTTTGGTTTCTGTGACTGCAAGAATATGAAGAACATTCGATTGCAGATGTTGGTGCATTGAGTTTATATTTTTTATATCCGAGTTGAGTCCTCTGCTGATGATTTTGAAGTTGCTAGTTGGTTTTGATCTCGCTCGGCACCCACTTTGAACAGAGCTTTCGCATACCCAAATATTCAAGCATTATATGTCCAAAAACGTTCTTTTGATATCTTTAGAGCCTCAGCTATCTCGGCCAACTCCACTTGCGGACTTTTTTTATATTTTCGTCGGTAACAGCCTCTTTGGGGCGTCCTCTGCATGCATCGTCTTCGGTGCTCATTTCATCTCGTCTAAACGTAGCAAATCACTTCTCAACGGTTGATATTCTTGCTGCAAAGTCCGAATAATGGTTATCAAGCCAAGCCTTGGCTTCAACAGTATTTTTTTCCAAAAAGCAATGCTCAATCCCACATGTTCTATCCCACAAACTAATAGTCCAACAGCTGTGAAGATTTTACACGTGTCTTTTCTATAGGAAAATACCCATCTAATATGGCGGAACTCTGAAGAAAATGTAGCTGATTTTAAGCACTGTTGAAACTAGAAAGGCTGAAATTTTAAGGCTGAAAACTGCATTCATAAAACTTTTCCGAAAACATTTTCGATATTTTTAGGAATTTTCTATAAAAAAATAAATAAAAATGTTACAGTTAATTCGAAGTAGGTGTGCCTACTTCATTTTTGGTTACCTTGCATTTCGATCAAAGCAGAAATTAATGCCAAAATTATAGTTCAAATTCAGTTAGTGATTGAAATTCCTCTATAATGATCACACTGTATAATGAATTTTTCTCGGTCATTTCAATTTTAGGGAATTATTATTTAATCCATTCATAGATAACACATTATACGTCGCCGATACGCCGATACGCTCGTAAAGCTATAACATTCAACTACATGAACATTTTTGAGATTTGAACATTTATCAACCCAAAACTTCAGAAATTCAGACATTTAGAACTTTTTGTAAATTTTCCGATGTTTCCGGGTTTATAAGCCGTGGTCTGCAGGTTTTTATATCTGACATTTCGCCTGCTACTGCGGCAACGGTCGAAGTGTTCTATCTTGATGCGATGCGCGAACTAAAAATCGTCCTGGTACGTTTGAACTTAAGATGGGATGGATACCAGCACTTCATAACACAAAGATTCTTTCACTATTTGAAGAAGGGTCGGACCAATCAGGTATAGTTCAAGTGAACGATATAGTGCAATCTACCTTTCAACAGCTCCCCTTTAATAATATAGTTAGGGAGCTAACTAATTTCGTTATTCAATAATCATTATTTCTGATTATATGGTGTGTCCATACATTTCAGCATACACTTTTTCAAATGTTTTTGTCTGTAAAACTTCAGATAGTTGGTTTTTGATATAGTTATCTTCAAAATACAAATTGTTATCCATTAAAGAGCTTTGTATTTCATGTTTCCTCGAATTTGTATTCGGTACTTAGATGAGCTGTCTCGAATGATAGGAAGCGTTGTCAAAAACTATTACACTATTCGCATCCAAATTTGGGATCAATGTATTTTCAAACCATTCCTCAAAAATATTAGCTTCCATTTTCTTATAATAGTCAACATTGCAGTCCTTAAGTTTTTTTCCACATAATTTCAAAGAATTCAGAACCCACCCTTCACTTCCTCCGCAATGCACAATGATTAGTCGCGATCCTTTATTTGCAGGCATGTTAGGCGTACACATTCTCGAACCATCAGTCTACCCTTTCGTAACTGTGTCGTGAGTGTCATACCAAGTTTCGCCCAAATAGAAAATTTGCCATTGTTCTTGTCTATATTTAGTTATTTGTTCTAAGTATTTTTTAAGCAATTCCACTATTCTTCTGCTTTCCATAACTGCTTGACGTTTGTTTATTATTTTAAATCTATATCCTAGTTTCTTCATCCACTTCTGAAGAGTTTTGTCACAGCAGCTCACGTTATGGTCGGAAGTATTCAATTTCTCCCTTATGATTTCAATTGTAGGTATCTCATTGCGTTTGTAACAGTCATATATTGTTTTTTTTTGCAATTATTTTATTAGATGAACATCTGACGGTTTTGGTGATCCCGTATAACATTGCGTCTTGCATTCATAAGGTTTGTTTTTGACTATTTTACGTACATTTGAGAATGGAATTTCGGTCAAATCTGATGTTGCTTGTAGTAGTTTGTTTCCCTCGAAAGCAAACTTGAAATGTAGATTCTTATGTACATTGAAACAAACTCTCTGTATTTCAGTATTCAAATGCATCCGAATCTTATTCACTGGTATCTCTTTCTCGCATTGTTAACCATCAAATTCAATTTCAAATTCAAATTTATTGCATCCATATCCTATTAACAAGAAATAGATCGGATTAGTCCAAGTTCACAAATTAAATTGTGTCTGATGAATATATACGAATAAAATGACAAACATAAATAATAGTTTAAAAAACAAAACTACATTCTTGAATATTATGAAACATCGAGTCAAAAACCGAATTTGAATCGGGTATTTCAGTGATGCATACTTCACCGCCTGTGAAAAATCACACAAAGATAAAGCAAAATATGAAGAAATATGAGAAGGTCAGTACTGAAAGTCACTTACGACCAAAAAGTTCGAATTCACGGAGGGAGTAAAAGCATCCTTCGGCCAGTACTTTCTTTAATTTGCATTTGAAGATATTTGGACTTCTGCTCTCTCTCAATTCGAGGGGCAGAAGGTTGAATAGACGAATTCCAGTAGTCACTGGAGCTTTTTTTTGCATGGAGTGACAAATTTTCTTCGGTAGGATATTTCTTTTGTTTCTGGTGACATACACGTGAATATCGCAATGGCTTCTAAAGCTAAAGTGAGTCAAAAGTTTTAATAAATAAATACAGGGCACCGTAAGAATTTTATTACTTTTGAAGGTGTCTCTGCATGATGTTCTATAAGATAAGCAGAAAATACGTCTAATAATATGTTTTTGCAACACAAACACTCTTTGTAGTTCGGACGCTTGACCCCAGACAACGATACTATATGAAATAGCGGAGTACCCCAGTGCATAGTCAACTTCAAGCAGACAATCTCGTTCCAGCATGTTTTGAAGTGTGGTGACCACATAAAAACATTTGTTCAGCTTGCCACAAACTACATCGACATGCGAGTTCCATGATAGGTTGCAGTCGAATTGTGTTCCTAAGAACTTCACCATTATAGATGGCTCAATTGACACTCCTTCAAATGAGAGCGGTAAATGCAGAGGTGTTCTATGTGTGCTACAAAACTCTATATATTCCGTCTTATTATGATTAGTCATAAGTTTATTTTTAAAGCACCAGTCCTTGAACTCTTTTAGGATTGTGTTGACCTTCTCAGATAGTCTTACAGATGAAGTATCTGACACAGTAATGCAAGTATCATCTGCGTACATAAGTACCCTTCCTTCAGATATGTGAATGGGAAGGCCGTTAATGAAAATGAGGAAAATTAGAGGACCGAGTACGCTTCCCTGGGGTGTACCAATATCTGTTTCAAACTCCTCCGAGATGACATCATCAATCTTAACAATGAACTTTCTTCGTTCGAGGAAGGACACTCATTGATTGGGCCGCGGACACCAAGGTTATTCAATTTATCAGATATGAAAGGAATATCGACCAAGTCGAAAGCTCTAGTAAGATCAAAGAAAATTGAGATCACAAATTCGCCAGAGTCCATTTTGTTGTTGACATATTGAACAAATTCAATCGTGCTTGTTTCAGTTGATAAACCACTACGGAATCCATGCTGATTGTTACATAATACCAGATATGTGTTGAGAAAATTTGTGATCATATTGGCCATTACTTTCTCTATCAGTTTGGAAAAAATGCTTAGTAAAGCGATTGGTCTATAAATCTCAATATTACTTGGATCGCCTTTTTTAAAAATAAGAATTATAGAGGCTAATTTGAGGCTAGAGGGAAATTTGCCTTGCAATACAGACATATTGATAATATGCTCGAAAGTTGGTGCAATTATATCACTGGTGATATAACTGGTCGCTATTAGAAATTGGAATCACTATACAGGAAAAAGTCTGCGTTGTTATCACACTCGTTATTACAATTAGTACTTGTCCAAGGACGCCACATTTTAAACAGATAACAAAATTTTTAAGTAATTATAACTGCACCAATATCGAATTTCCAAATCGCGACCAGTTCCTGAACTGAACATTGACGACACCACGTCTATACTCATCCCCATATTCTATTCGTCACCGTAACATGAATTTAGTTTTATTACTCTTCAGAGAAACCATAAAGCTCGGTTAGTAAAAATTATCCAATACGAATTGTCAATTTTTCAGTACACTTTGACTAGTTGGCAGCGGCATTATTTCTCTGTATTGATTTTTTTGGCGTTTGAGATGCCGATAGCTTCAACTTTTCACAATACAGGTTACTTCGACTATATCAGAGTTGGTCCTCCGACATCTAGTCCTCATTACAACTACAAACGCAACAGGACCATTATCCGTTTGGGCATCTCAGTGAGGTAGATCACTTCGACCGTTGCTGCATTGCCTTTGGTAATGTGTGCCGTAGACCTGCAGACCACGGCTCATAATCCCTGAAACATCGGACAATATTTTATAGTCACCGACCGTGGAAGCCTATACACCATGATTTTGTAAATGCCAAAAAATATGAGTGGAGTGTTCAGGTTTTGAACAAATTTCACAATTTTTTCATTGTTCATCACCCGAAGTTTTGTATATTCCGCAACTCAGTTGTAACTTTGGTATGTGATTTGATAGGTAGAGTTATAACTCATTTTCCCACACCAGAACCAAAATATCGTCTCTAGACGGGCGTTTCGCTAACCAAGTTAGCGTCATCAAGAGGTGCCAACTTGGTTAGAGAAATGCTGGTCAAGAGACAGTTTTCTTGTTTTCAATAGATTTTATATACACTTTTCCTTGGGTTTGTAGGTATGAATTCTGGATTCGAAGACTGTTCAATTCTGGACAGTTTATTAACAAAGAACCGGAACAACATCGAAAAAACTATCAGAGAGTTCAGTCGGCACCGCGTAGATGATGGACACGCTATTTGCGATTTGGCTATGTACAATTACATAGAAATGCGAGACCTAGTGAACAAAATCTCCTATCGCTTACGGAAGAAAGTAGATACCTTCTTATTTAATTTTTTTCCCACCATGTGGATACCACTTTACATCGCTGTCAGTTTTTCTCACATGGATTACAATCAATGCAGACTCAATCGAAAATGGCAAGATAATGTAGGTATTATTAAAATATGATTACTATACATATACATTGTTTTTTGTTCACAATGTGAAATTACCACAATTCACTTTCAATTAAATTTTTAAGGATTTTCATCTAACATGAAGAGAATCTGTAAAATTCTGTTGTGAAATATTGAGTAAGGTATATTGGATATTTCACTTCAAAAAATTGATCATTGGCACAGTTATATTAAATTCTTTTTCAGGAGATCGTGAGGAAATTTTATTCTTAATAACTCTTAAAACATTTTGTGACTATATGTCACTCTATGTTTTCACTTCCCAATATGAAGGTTTGAATGTGATAATAAAAAACAGAGGTCCCCAAAAGTCAGTTTTCCTGTAACAGTTCAAAATATAACATTATAATGAGCACTCAGAAAACACAGACAACAATAAATTTGTATTTTCAGTTGATTAAACTAAAAAAATTAAGAAACACAACCAGGGCCGTAGCGAAAAGAAAAACCGGGGGGGTATCCAAATTTTCCCAACCTCACCAGCAAAATTTCCCAACTTTCGAAAAAATGAAAACCGAGGGATTATTTACTTAATTTCCCTACTTAGCTATCCAAAGATTGGCTGAATGCTTATGCCCGATAGGGTATGCACAAACAAAAATAAATTTTGGTAATTATAAAAATAATAATGGGAATTATTCTACTTTGGACCAAGGTCCTTGGTGTTCCACCATATCCACCATGTATAGGAATATTCAATAAAAATGAAAGATAACAACACTTAAATAATAGTGTGCTTATTGTTTTCTACTATTATTTTTTTATCTTCACGGCCCGAAATTTCCCAATTTTTCCAAGTCGGAAAAACAGCGAAAAGTTGGGAATTTCGTAAAATTGTCACCTAAAAATTTGTGAACTGTTCAGGACTGTTCTCTTACTTGGGAGAAACTAAACTTTTTTGAAGTTTTCAAACAACTCAGAATTTCAAAGTATGGGATCTCCAAGTTATGCATGTTGGGAAATCCGGATCTTCTCCTGTTTCTTTCTCTGTTCTCATTACCTCTTTCTTTCTTTTCTCTCACTATAATTTTTTTATTTATATTAATTTTTTTACTATTATTTTTTTCAATCTTCACGGCCCCAAATTTCCCAACTTTCTCCCAACTTTTTCCCAAGACGGAAAAGCAGGGGGGATGCTCCCCCCCATGGCGACGGCCCTGAACAACAAGTAAGTGGCGTACTTTTTTTTCCAATATTGTTGGCTGTAGTGCCCAATGAGACTCCACTGAACCCAATAATTTCCATCTAGTTAGGGCTAAATAAGTACCTTATTACTTCAAATAATTGTAGTAAATTTCAATCAGATCTGCATAAAGATATCTATGATATTTTATAAATACCTTTTTTTAAACTTCAACGCACTGTATCACATAAACAAAGCAACTCCGGACATATGTTCATAAGATTTTTTTCAAAACGTACCGTAATTACGAAACACCCTGTATAAGAATTGCCCCCCAAAAATACACTTCAGGCAATTTGCAATATACACTCCTCGTGTGAAATTTCAGCTTGTTTCAAAAATATAGTATAGTACAATTATTTGGCAGTTTGCCTATAGTATTAATCACAATACAGTTATAAATAAAGCGATAGTCACTATACCTACTACTCTGGAATGATATAAAACTACACTAATTATCTTTTTCAGGTGATCCAGATCATATTCATCGCGTTTGGAATAATCGTTTCAGTAACATTATATCTCGTAACGAAAAGATTCTGGTAACTAAGAATAGATCTGATGGGTTTGTGGGGAGAAGTAAACATTATCTTTCTTGTATTGGTCGCACTAATCGATTTGTCACATATATTTTCACCTCATACAAAACCGCAGTATCGATATCTACAACGACATAATGTTGATAGAGAATTTGTTATTTTCTTCTGCAAGTTTCAGAGACAAAGTAAAATCTGAAAAATCATATTATGTTTCCAAATCACAATCAATTTGTTTCGCTTGTTATTTTTTACTGGGTGTACAATATCATATTACTAAATATTTCACTGCCACATATTCACTTCTTTCTGTATAGGAAAGAAATTAAATTTTATTCAATAAGAATTATGATATAAAAAAATAAATAAATGAAATTCACTTGATTCAAACAATTTGTTTCATTTGCCATTTTATTAAACTAGTAAATTGTTACAAATAAACGTATTAAAAGAACAATAAACTGCGAGTACATGAATGGAATCGTCCTTACAAGGATATCAAACAACTAAATGATGCAAGAACTAATGAAAGTCCACTTAATAAAATTCCTTCTTCATGATCTTCGACTCACGAAAATTGAGTAGTCAATGACTCTCTATCCCAAACTTATAGCCCTTCAGCTTGTATCTGATCTGAGAAGCATGCATGGATAATTTCAGTCAATGAACTGCATTGAAATTAATACGTCAGGACAGAAAAAAAATCACCAAAGAATTCATAAGTAGGTATCACTTGTCTGAAGAAATTGATGATGGTTGTATCTCCACGTGATAAGTCCTTACTAGATTATCTGTTTCTGTATTCATATATATTCATATTGATATATTAATAAAGAGTTATTGCCACTCCTCTGAAAAATACGGTAACGTTATTTTAACATCCAATACAGTATTACGGTATGATGAAAAAAAGAGAGTTATCGCAACATGCGATAACTTTGGGAATACGTAAAAATGATGACTGACTTATGGCATATGTCATGTCACAATCATAACATAACCACCATTAGTTTATTTTAACCTGGACATTTTAACTTCATGCAATAAAACAAAAGTTAATAATAAATTTTGGTAGATTTACTCAACATAAAAATTTATTATGAATAATATTCTGGAAGCTGTGATTATTGGTGGTGGCTACGACGACGATATTGAGGATGCAATTTTATTTGAAATTCTTAATGAAGGAGAGAATGCTGTGGGAAATCGAGCAGAACGTTATGGAAGGTTTGATTTGAATGAATTAGTTCCTGCTGAATTAAAAAATAACTTCCGTTTCGACAAAGACAATATAAATCATTTAGAAAGAGTTCTTGGCCTACCTTAGTTACCCAACAAAGGCATCGTATTTCTGGTGAGTAAAAAAACTATCTAATTTATTTGAATAAACTTATGCTCTTATATTTCAATAGAGTTGTTAATATTTCCAATGATCTTTTTAATTTCAGGGCTACATGGACTTTGTATTTTGCGAAGATTAGCATATCCTAATCGGCTATGTGATTTGGATCCATTGTTTGGATTATCTGCACAATCATTATCGCAGATTGCAAATAAAGTAGCAGGTATAATATACCAAAATCATGGTCATTTAATTGAAAATTTACAGAATTTACCGTGGTTGAATCTAGACAAGTTAAGGTACTAGTCACATGTAAGTTTTCTAGAAAATTCTTGGCATTTGTAAAATTCTTACAAAGCTTATTAATTCTGATTGTTGCTTAAAATAGCATTTTTAACAGATATCTCTCATTTTAGGCAGTATTTGCCAAAGATGCTCTTTTAAATAACTGCTGGGGATTTATTGATGGCACAACACGAGCCATTTGCAGACCTACAGAAGAACAAGAAAATTATTATTCTGGACACAAACGGTATCATTGTGTAAAATATCAATCTTTGTTGAGTCCTGATGGATTGATATTATGCCTGAAAGGTGCATATCCAGGTCGAATACATGATGCAGGTATTTTTCGGATCTCCCATTTGTACGATGAATTGGACATAGTTGCAAGATTTCCAAATGGAGAAAATTTTGTTTTATATGGTGATCTAGCATATGGTATAAGAGATCTATTGATATGTCCTTACGGAAACCAGCACTTAACTCCACAACAACAGGAGTTTAATAGAAGCATGAGTGCAGTTAGACAAGCTGTAGAATGGGGTTTCCAGAAATTTACTGCAGAATTTGCTGTCTTAGATTTCAAGAAAAATCAGAAACTTCTTGTTCAATACATAGAACAACTTTATAAAGTGGCTGTACTGTTAACAAATTGCCATACTTCCCTATATGGCAGTCAGACGAGTCAATATTTTAATGTGGTACCTCCAAATTTAGAAGAATACTTGGGAGTTTAATAGCGTAACTTCCAGACAAGTGTATATGTAAAATATAAACAGTGAACACTAAATGTTGGACATTTTTATTTACAATAACCTACTTCATAAAGGATTATCTAAGCTAACTTAAAAATAAAAACCTGTACAACTAAAATCTATATTTAAATAAACCTACACTACACTAACTTAGAGGTATTACTCCATGTTACAAACTGCTGCAATAGTTGCGTTTGCACTTTAATCATTTCAATTATTTGTTTTCTTTCCTCTTTGTCTTGTAGAAACTTTTTTTATTTTATTTTCCTGTTTTCAGCTTTTTCCAATTTTTCTGCTTCAAACTTCTCTTTTTCTAGTATGAGTTCCTTCTTTCTAACATCAATTTCCCACTCCCGCTTTTTTTCCAAATAATCCAATGCATTTTTTTCATGGGTGGATTACATTTTCTTTTTCTGGTTGGTGCTAAAAAAAATTTGTGAAAAAGTTTAACATTTGGAGTAATAAAAGGGTAGGAGAGCTTCTGACTGAGAACCGCATGGTTCTGGGTTGGAACCCCAGTCAAAGTAAGAATTTTTTTCCGTTATTAAATTAATTTAGAGAGCCACAGAGGGTTTTCTGCCCGACCATTCACTGTTGGGTTCTAATTAACAGTGCTGTTCCTAAAGTGGTACATGGAAACAGTAACAAAGTCTGCCCAAAACACGAGGCAAATGGCCATAGATGCCGAAGCCATTGACATAAAAAAGTAATAAATACTAAGTAATTACAATTCAAATATACAAACAACATTAAAATACATAGGCATAATAAAGCACACAAAATGATGAAATTTATAAAACCGTTTTCAACTAGCCCCAATTGTACTAAGTGTTTACACAAAATCATTATTCGAATATTACTCACTCAAAATCTTTCGTTTCACGTTTGGGGTATGTGTGGTCACTGAATCAGGTTCTTCAATCAGACAATGTAAATCCACATCTGCTGTAATTTCTTCAGCATTCGATATGACTGAAAATATATTTTGAATTTGACAAAATGTAATGCAACAAAATATATTTTCACCATGCAACTCCCGTTTTGGATAAAAAAAAGTAAAAATATACCTACCATAATCATGATCTGAATTAATTATTTCATTTTCTCTATTTATAATGTGGGACTTCATTGCTGAATCTCTGGCTTCTTTTCCTTTTTTTGCCAATATGGTCAATAATTGTTTTTCATTTTTTTTCTCCGACGTAACCATTTCATTTGTGGCAATATCGATTATTTCCTGTAGAAGTTGATTCAATTCCGAATAAACCTCTTCCACCTCAGATCTAAAAATACAATTTTCATTAGGTAAGAACAGTAATGAAGTAATTACATGATACTTACTTGGATCTGTTGATTTTATCCTTTTTTACATATTGTAGGTAATATAAGCATATCTAAGTGTTCCTTTAGTAATCGTATTGTAAAATTTTTTGTGGTTAAGATATTAACATTAGTTTGGATTGTTTCCCATCTTACAGCATCCTCATAGGGATTCTGACTTAATATTTCTCTAGCTAATATAATATCATTTTCATATGTAAATCTTAACCGACTTTTGTTTTGTGCCATCTTATTACACTCACTATGAAATATCCGGAATACCAGAGAGAAAGTCACAGTATACAGTTTATTTTTGAAATTTTCTATTTCTTTTTCTTTCCGATTCGGTATAAATGACATGCGGACATATCCGAAGAGTCACGATCATAATACGGTAACCTTACGGTATTCTTTCAAAATACCGTAATACGGTATTTGCCTTTAACGCTATTTCCAAAACACGTAGATGTCAAAATAACGTTACCGTATTTTTCAGAGGAGTGAAATATATTCATATATTCATTATATTTGAGAAACACTTGAGATTTTCACTAGACAGTCCACAAAACCCCAATACGTGTTTCACTTCTATACTTCTGTGTGGTGAAAATCTCACAATTAAATGTTTCTTGAATATGCTATGGATTTTCATCAAAAATCGGCCGATTCCATCGATGCTTCATCCAACCAATGACACCTATCGGTGGAAAGCACAACCTTTTTCTGAGATTTATCACTTCTGTAGTCTATATAGAAAGCTTCTGTGTTTATTGCGTTTGTCAATAAGCTTCAAGCGGATAGTTCCAAAAAACACCAATGTTCCAAACTCACCCACAATGATATATGAAGTAATAATACTTGAAAGCAATCTGCTGCTGAAAGAACAGAATCTTTTAAATTTTCTAAGTAGTTTATGTCTTGACCGCTCAATAGTATGCAATAATGAAGCCAATGACGTGGCTTCTGCCCTAACGAAAACGCTATCTATGGGAAGACTCAATCCAACAATATCAAAGATGAATGAGGCTTCTTGAAACAATCAGTTACAAAGCCAATGTTCGATATTGATTGCCGAACAAGATTCAACTACTGTCTTCACTGCAGCTTCAACTGCAAGCCAACTAGAAGAAACCAGAGTACAATAACGAAGCACTCACTAGTGATCCAATACCGATCCAAAAGAAGTCTCATTAGTGGTGCTAGGCTAAATCAAGAAAGCATTCCACCATGCTCCCCGGGGTTGAGTGCCCCGGGATAAAATATAACCCTAACCATAAATATAACACTGTTTTTGTGAGCAGCAGCAGAAATCACATCCATCCACCCCCACTCACTTCCGAGTGATCTTCAGCATGCTGTTTGGCGCTTCAGCTAGATTGATATCTGACTTCTTTTGGTCAGAAATCAGCCTTTAGTGAGTTTACTCCCTTATCTGATTATTACAAAAGCATTTCTGGGCCCAATTGTCCCTTAAGGAGAAAAGTTAATTGCATTTTCCGTTACGAAAGCGACATCTACAGAATCAACAGAACACTCAATTCAAGAATATCGGAGTTTGAAGAGTTAGAATGGTCTTTTGACTCAGGACAGTGAGTCAACGCATTACCACTGCGCCAATACACTGCTCATTAGATACTGAATGAAATTAAAGTTGAGTATTTTGCTCTTTATGTGAAGAGATTCGTTGGAGAAATAATGGTTTACAAATATTATATGGAGAAACTTGGTTCTTAGCAGCATGACAAGATTTCGAAGAGTTTTCAAAAAAGACGACTTTGTGTGAAGACAATTTCAATGTGAATAGAATGTTCATTAATTTTCTCAGAACACAAACCAACTCTTTTGTTAGCACTTGCAGATAGTATAAATATTACTTGAAGAGAATGACATCCGGGTTAATGGGCCGTGACTGAATGGAACCCAAGCGTTTCGTCTGCCACTGCGGTAGATATTATCAGTTAGATATGCGTTAACGGCGAGTACGAAGGTTATATCATTTAGAAGTCTCAGAAGCGTCGATATCGTTCAACTAAATTTTTAATTGCCCCCTTTTTTCCAGGCTGGTGGTTGGAGTTATCATTTTGATTCAATTCACGATAATAATAACAAATTTTCACAAAACATACTTCATTTTCAGTAATTATTAATTTGTCTCCATGATGACAATATCAACTGGTTACCAAATCAGCTTCCGAATTCTGTCTTAACATAAATGAAGTATATATTGTGGAAATATGTATTTTTATCATCATGAATAATATTATTGATTGTTTTGAAAATTCAGTTAGCCTGTGTGAGTTTTTTTTCACACAGACTCGAAAAATATCTTCAACACTAAATTGTTATTTTGAATATTTCATTCATATATTTAGCAACCAGTTTATATTATCAATTTGAAGTCAAATTAATAACCATAATCTTACATTATTATATTCAAACATTTGAAATGACACATTTCATTGTTCAAGAAGTTATCGACATAAAACCCAGCCATATCGAAGTGCTTATAGTATTATTATACAATTCAAAATGAATTTAATGCATCGTTATATCAAAAGTAGTATTTATTTAATACTAAATAACAAAGATAATAAATATAACCCTCAAATTGTACAAAAACAAGTCGATCAGTCTCTTCCTAATTACAATATCTCTAATTTTTTTTCTTCAGGATTCTCTAAGTAATTGTACTTTTGCTCTTCAAACATATCGGTCAAGGATTGCATGAATTTTCTATGGTATTCCTCTACTTGCTCATGAGAAGGGTTTTCGATTTTCGGGACATCAAGTGGCCTGCCAACTGAAAAAAATAGTTATTAAAAAGTGACGAAAACTACCCCAATTTCTCTTTATTTTCTAAAGTACGCATAAAAAGTTACATTGGTAACTTGCGTTTACGCAGCTATTTTTATCAAGTACTTTCTTGGTTTTTTCCCATTTTGTCTTCAATCGAGGACCGCCTGCCTGGTACTGACGATGCCCAATAGGCTGAAACAAGTGTCTAACGTAGGCTCTTAAATTGAAATCAATATGGGCATGCGAAAAGAGGAGAGAAAAGCATCTGTCCGGCGAGAGAGGGGAAACCTGCTTGCACTGCCGTATGCGTGAGAGAGAGGGAAGCCAGACAGACTGGCGCTGTTACGAGTTACGTAACGAAGCGTAATGTTTTTCTGGAATAGAATGCTTGAATAGCTATGGATTGTTTTCTATTGCTTATTGGGAAATAAAACTTTAAAGAGAAACTACACTCTTGGCTTTAAGTAATTATATCACCCTCAAATCAGGGTTGAATACATTACAGTAGAAGAGCTGGAATTTACTGTGCGGGAATAAATCTTCATTTCAGTTACTCACTCCTATCATTCTTCCAGACTGAAGCAATGTGGATCAATATTCTTACAGACAGCCAGGCTCCACTTTGGGCACTGATGAAGCCAAAAGAGACATCAAGACTGGTCTAGGAATGCCGTGAAGAACTGAGGAAAATGGTGGGCATGATTAGATTGCGCATACGAGTATACTGGGTACCATTATACTCGGATATCGCAGGGTTATGGGTACTACTTTCTCAATAACTATGAGTAGGAAAAGATAATGACATCTCCCCTCACAAAGACACCATTGGTGGCGTATCTATTTTTTCCTCTTTTCGCTTGATTTCCTCACCTATAGCTGGCTAATCATTACTTCCAGTCACATTCTGTAACTATTCAAGTCATTTTTTTTAACTCACCTACGGTCGTTACTGGACATCTTCGTGGAATAATTCCAAAGGAATATTGGAAGAAGCCTCTGCCTATGATCACGACCGGAGCGAAACCGATCCATCGTCTTATCCTCTCTTGTATCCTATTCAGGATCGGACCTTCCACTTGATCGAACAGATCAGTTTCACCGAAAGAAATCACCGGTACCAGGGGAGTACCGTTCTTCAAAGCCAATTTCACGAATCCTTTTCTTTTCCTCAGTATGACTTTATAATTTCCCGGTTTACAGTAGTACGCCTCCGCCGCTCCTCCCACCATCAGTACGCAAATATGGCCTCCTTGTGGTCTGCTCAGGACATAGTCGATGGACTTGGCGGATGCAGAAATTCCCCCCAAGCTCAGAGCCAGATCGCGATAAAATGGAACATGATAATGTTGAGCCAAGGTTACTACTCGCGGATCATGAGCCGGGAAAAGACTCCTGAATTCACTGTACTCGCTGGCGAACGCACTGAAAGCACTAGTTGACAAAATACCGTGTGGAAAGGCACAGAAAAGATAATTCCTCTTCGGATCCAATTCCACGAAGGGCACCTTCTCCAAATGTAAAGGAAAGTAGTCCCTCAGGTACCTCCACCAGACCCATTTACGGACCCATCTCCTAGGTCGTCCACCACACTCTGATATATCTTTGTCCACTACCCACACCCAAAACAAATATATAACTATCAGCCACCAATATTTCCAGTACAACACCAAGTATACGGCGAGGACGAAACCTAATATTGCTCCGAAAGTTATGGTGAACATCCAAGCGGCTGTTGCGAGAGTCTGTAAACGCCGGTTCATTGGGACACTGAGGGGAGCAAATCTGATTCCCAAAATCTGCATCTGAAAAGAAGATAGATATTTGAAATGATAAAGAAGGAATCAATGAAAACATATGCCAATGTTGGGAACTGCTATCCATTCCCAATTGGAACGGCAATAAAAATAAGAGTACAGTCATAAACATTTCTTGCCTGTGGCCCCTAGTCGCCCAGACAGTTAGTAAACGTGCTATCAAATGTAGTTGAGGAATAAAGGCTAGGCTAGCTGGACTGGCTGAATACTAATTTTTTTGTCCGTTTCACAACATTTCTTTATCAGTGCCATGTGTTCGTGGGGTTAGGTGAATTAGTGAGCGGTTTTGCAAACCGATTTTTTAAAACTTTTTCTAGAGATCAATTGCCCTAACACCAAACTGATATGTTTGCACTCGACGCGCGTTTTGCTAACAAGGTTAGCATCTTCAGGAGAAGAAAATTGATACTGAATCTAAAGACAAGGGTTAGCTGTTTATATACCTAAAGTTTTTTTGGTCCGATGTGGACTTTGTTTGTTAAATGATGATTATCCTAACCGATTTTTCGGTAATCAACTAGTGGAACCACTACCTGCAAATTAATTTGTCAACAACATTACGTGTGAGGAATCTGTGACAATCGACAGGGATCCGGAATTTGAAAATTAGGACTTATATATTCAAATTCAGCGAGTAATTTTGAATATTCATGAATGCTTGAAGAAGGAAAAGAATTTCTAAAAAGAGTATATTAATGATTCGATGTGTGAAACACGTGGTCATATTCTCTTACGTTTGCCTCCATACTATTGTGTGTTCAATCCAATTGAAATGGTTTGGGCCACAATGAAAGAAAGCTTGCGAAAATGTAATCAGCCACCGACTTTGAATGCTGTGGTGCTTGACAATATAAGGCGAGTGGTGAATGAAGTAGGTGATAGTGATGTGTGGAAGAACTGTGTGGCACACGTTATAAAAGAAGAGAACAAATATTATGTGCAAAGTTCCATAAATCCGATCGTAATTCAACCCGATGGTGATTCCAACTCATCCGAATATAGCGAAGAAGAATTTTTATTGTTCTAGTAATTTTGTTGGCCTCTATTATTTTGTGAATATATGTTTGACGAGAATTCGGTGTGATTATTTGTGTTTCCATTGTATTTTAGAATTTTCGACTCGGAAATCTTGAATTTCGAAGTTTTTCATAATTACCCATGGTGGAAAAATTCAGTTGAGATAACTTTTTCATGGGGTGCTCATTTGCTATGATTGTAGGAATAAGTAACTGAAAAACTACCACTGAAAAATAATATTCCGACGCTTATGTCGTGGCGGAAATTCCTTCTTCGTGCTGTTCCAATTGGTATTGGAAATACTATAGTTGAATGATTTTGTTAAAATTTTTGAGAGCAATAAGATATCAGTCTCATTTGTGACGAGACAAAATGATCTGAGCGTTTTAACGTTTTATGAAGTACTCCAACATGATTGAACCACTGGAGACAATATACCAAAAAATTAATGAATCAGCAATATCTGGAATAATTTTGTACGCCACATATATGTTTAATGATACAAGCAAGACTCATAGTGATTATCTGATGCAGTAACAACGAAAATTCACCTGAAATTACGTGTAAAATAGTTTGCAGATAACAATAAACAGAAAGGTTATTAGCTATCTCAAAGGAAAATGTAAAAAGTAATAGATTGAAAAGAACTTTAATGAATAGAACAACTTTCAATTAACAACGTTGACATGATTTAAAACTCTTATGACTTCAGTCAACCAAAATTGTGAATATGGAAGCAAAGTTATAAAGTACTATTTACCTTTGGTTTTTTTGCTGATTGGGTTGACGAAGCAAACGTAAATCAGATGAATATTCACAAAATATTCAGCTTACTTTTGATCGGCAATTACTAATGACTAGGTTAGTATTTTATAAAAATATTTCGGAATTTACGGAGTAACTTATTGGGGTGTATTAGAGGTTCGATCTATCCTCCTCTTCTGAAAGGTCTCCATTCCCATACTTTCCCATACAAAATCGATTATTTCGATGGTAGTTTACAACAAATTATATTTTTTCTCCAGTAAATAGAATGGAACAAAGTTACCGAAAGTGAATCAATACATATGAAGTCCCCTACCATGTATCTATCTGTCTGAACCCGATAATATCAAAAACTACAGAAATAGTTTCCGCCGATGGAAGAGAAAGGTTATATGTATAATTTATTAGCGTTTTGTTTGAATTTGTTGAAATATAAAGATTTTATTCGTGAGAAGGCGGGGCGGTGGTGATACCCGTTCGGGTTGTCATCGAAAACACTGCCTAATTCCTTTGAGACATAAAACAATTCATTACACATTTATAGGCCTACAAAAAAGCCCACGATGGCTCATGTATATATTTTAAGGATAATGTTTGACATGAGTGTCATCTATAATGGCGTAATTGGAAAGTTATTTATTCAGATACGATATTAATCTTTCGACAAAAACAGCGAAAAAGCGCTGTCTGATGTTGAATCATAAATGCTTGGTGTTTAGGGTTTGATTTTCAATCATTTTCCATCGTTTATGTGAATAATCGTTTTTGGTCTAGTGGGATAGCTAAGTTTTTTGATGCTCCGAAAGAAAATTGTTAAGGAATGCAAATTGCTGCACAACTAATAATATAATGATAGATTCAAAAAATCGGCAGATAAGACTTATTGTTAGGGAATTGGTTAAGGTGAGAAACGGGTGCAATTTTTTTTTTCAATAAAACGTTAAAATCGAATTTCTCGATAACAAATGAACCAATATTAAAAAATTTTAAGGTATAATAGCGAGGCAGGAGTCTTCTATATCACAATTGGACTCTCTCGAAACAAAAATTAACGCTCTGTACATATATGCCTACATATGATTTATATAGGCATATAAATATATGGTCATTATAAGGTTATGTTGAAATTCTAAGAGTGCCTCTCATGTGGACCTACAATTTTGTAGGTACTTGTGGCAGATACCCAACGGAAGGACAACAACTAACCCAGCTAATGCCGCGCAGAAAGCTGAAGCACAACCATCAGGCACCTGTGCAACGTCTTCCATTTGGAAGATTCGTCTCAAGTTACTTCTTGCATATGAAAACCAGAAATTAAAGACTGGCTGGAATTGATTTTGTTTGGTCGGGATACTCAGACGGTTCACTCCGTCTGAAGTGACCTGTCCGATGCATATGGGTTGGCCCCCATACAACCAAATCCTGAATCCGACCCTGGGGATCGCCTGTAGTGATAATTATATGACATCAGTTCGTCAACATCAACAAATTCTGTCATTTGTTGTGTTATACTGTTGTGTTATTATGCGTGTTGTCTAATTTGTTTTACTTTTGAGTTATCAGATACAGAATATAATCGAAGCCTGCAATTTTACTGAGAGATTCATTGAGAAATAATGGATTAAAAATACTTGATGGTGCCGTACCACAGAAAAATAATACAACCAGTAGGCTCTCTTACCACGTGTTGGATTCTCATCCAACGCGTTCAGTGCTGTAGTATCGAAGAATTCGACGGTGCCACGGGCATTGGATTAGTTATAATAAATGATCGGAAATTGATAGTTTACTTACTGGTGTTATTATTGTTTTTAGTTTTTGTAGTTGATTATAAGGAACT
This sequence comes from Leptinotarsa decemlineata, assembly GCF_025532065.1. Classification (NCBI taxonomy): domain Eukaryota; kingdom Metazoa; phylum Arthropoda; class Insecta; order Coleoptera; family Chrysomelidae; genus Leptinotarsa; species Leptinotarsa decemlineata. The sequence goes on from NW_027412578.1 coordinate 5,685,396, forward strand.
CACTACAAAATCGTCTATAATATCCTTAAATTTCGTTTTATATGAGCGCACGCCTATGGTAAAAGAACGAAATTGGCTCCGCACTTCGTTTCGAGGACACCATGAATTTATGAATGAAAGTAGTGAGAGTGGACTTACTGGTTGATTTTTACTATGGTACCACCGTGTTCAGGCCAAACAGATGTTCATGAAATTGCCGTTTAAGTATAATAAATGAAACACTTGGTTGAAAGCAGTCATCTCAGAAAATCGAAATAGGGTTATCACCTGGAAATCTTTAGAACACGATCACTTTGATGAAAAAATGTGATGTACTATTGTCCTTATGTCACCATGATATAATTTTTTCCATTCTCTCAAAAATGAAATGTTCCACACATGATAGTATGGATAAATAAACATGTCTTATCTTTATTCAAACAGAGAATTTATATCTGATATAATCAAAGTGAACATTATCACATAACTCAATATTTGTTATTGATTGTTTCAATATTATTTTTAAAACACTTGATAGTGAATTCATCCAAGTTACTCACATATCCCTCAGTAGGTATAAATCGTTAGTGTTGTCAACGAAGAAGTAAATATAGTAAAAGTAAAAAATCTCATAACATGTGATAATTGTGTGTGGGTACTGAATGTACTTTTCGCAATTCATTGATTTGGAAATATTAGTTGAAAGTAATCCTCACATCAAATGACCATGTCAATAATATCCAAGTAGAAATTTGATAAATAACTAGAGATCAAATTACAATAGGCTCTGGTTATCGGCATCGCATGATGATATGGTCATTCATCCTTAGCACACACATTTTTCCAAATAGTTTGCTGGTAGCCTCCTGCTTCTTCTACATTTGCCTGAATTTCTCACCAACTATTCATTCTTATAGATTCTTTTAGAAACAATCTTGTTTGGGGAGCCCCATATATGTTTTCAATCAGAGCAGAATACATGCCGTATTGATATGTATGTGATATTGATCTACTATATAAAAATGGATGTTTGTTGGTTGGTTGGTTGGTTGGTTGGTTGGTAAGTGATAAACTTCTACATCGCTCAACCGATCGTGATGAAACTTGACATGTATAAGTAATTTTTCATAGAGAAGGTGTTTAGGCTATCAATGTTTCTGTAACTCGCCACTAGATGGCGTTGTAGAGCAACTTTTTTTTGAAAGCACTGTTCTATAACGCTGATTCTGTCGAAACATTGGAACAGCTGCGATTTAGCAACATAGTACTAGTATTGTATATGATATTGTATATATGTTGATGTCAGGAGTCAGTCTAATTTCATTGCTTTCTCAAAGACATTCGAACGTGTTGGGATTGGAGATATTGGTCGGTAGTTCAATATTTCATCCTTGCTTTCATATTATCAACTATCAACAACAGAGCATCTTTATTTTCGAACTGCATTAGAAATCAAAGAGTGTGAACTTTCACGGTCGGATTTTTTGGCCGTGGTCTGCAGGTTTTCATGTCTGTCGTTTCGTATACTACTGCGGTAGACATTATCAAAGGCGATGAGGTAAAGGTCGAAGTGCTCGATTTGCTCTTAACGCAGAAACTACGATGTTAAAACTTGTATCTCGTTTTCTATCATTAGTGGCGGGCGTGGATACATGTCTCTTAACTGGATTCAATGAACTTGTTTGGTACAACTGAATACAGGGAGCCAGATTTCACTTATGTTCATTGCCTTTCTATTGAAATTATCCCCGTGTTTCTGAATTTCTATTGCCTGTCTATACAGTGCCTTCATTTCAAAACATCCCACCCCTAGTAATTCGTTTAGCAGGGAAAATTTGCCATAGGCAAAAAACACGTCAATTCAGATATCGAGGGGGAAGTTTAAAACCAGTGCCAGTGGTATTTTAGGTTTGACCCCCTTACCCCTAGCTACCCCCACTTAATAATTTTAAATGGCACCCCCTATCTTGTAACACATCATTTTAAAGATCTTAAAAATCCTCACTCAACCCCGTTTAGAAAACTGAAATTGGTTGATCCGCTCTCGTAAAATAGGGCAAAAAGAAAATTAATTATAATAAAAACTAAAATAATAGCTATTGCAATTAAATAAATGTACCTTACTTTATTAGGTGGGTAGTGGTTAAGATTTTTTTCAGGTACCTGTCTGTATGTGTTAGTTTTATGTACACTCAATGGACCAATGCCGATTTCTAATGAGAATTGGTCCATGGAGATAGATTTGTGAAAACAGTAACGCAACTATCATTGTTACTATAAACCGATTTATGCTATTCATCAATTAGGTAATGTTTAGTACGAAAAAAATTCAATGTCATAAAATTGGAGAAATTTTTATAATGGAAGTCAATATCAAAAAATATTTTTTACTGAAAATTTTCTTTAATACTAACTGAATACATGCAGCTGTTGTATTAAAAATATAGAGACTCTCAGAAACACAATCTACTAAGAAAATGAAGAGGTTGAAAGCAAGTAAATTTTCTGCAGTAAAAAAAATGATTCTTTAACACTGATATAAAATTTTGGATCACCAATATCTCGAATGTGAAGTAGATCTGAACCAACTGCATAAATTAACGACTAGAGCGCATTTTTGGAAGTTTTCAAAAAAGTTATTTGATTTTTTATTTGTTGAAATGAATTTCCAACGTATGAAAACTCTCTTGAGAGTCACTTACGGTGTATTCAGTGCTACTTTTCTTGTTTTCTTTTCAAGTCACTGTCAGACTAGTTGGAAAGAAGTATCCATGATTACACCACAGTATTGTAAAATTTTTACTATCTGAAATCAATACAGAATGGTTATGTAGTTCACAAAATTTCTAGGTTTATTACTATCAGTAATGTTCGTCGAATCAGCTGGAGTTTTCAGTAATGCTCTTAGTGTTTTGTATTTCAACGCGTTTCACAATCACTCCTTCAGATAGAAACGGCTGAGAATACAGAAACCAGGCAGAGCGCAGAACCCACGAAAATCGAACTCAGCAAGTCACATAATATATGTCTAACGTGTATGCATATTTACTGGAGCCAATATCCGATTTCACGCAAAAGCCTTGCTTGTGCTTCATGATATAGATAAATCCATTACTGCTTTCGATAAACATTTCATGGTTTTCATGAACGCATTTATTTCTTCAGTAAACGCTGTTTATCATATATTCATAAATAAATTTAATTTGAATAATTTGATTCATGGTCAACATAAAAACATTCATATTCATTCATTCATATTACTATAAAAATTACTTTGTTAGTACCATAAAAATAGTTCATGATTACCATTAATGAATGTTGTTTAATTCATGAATATTCTCAGGAATACAATGAATCTTTGGGCATAAATGTATTTATTATCTCAAACAATATATTCATTTATTCGAAAAGCTGTTTTCTTGATAGCAGTAAACAATATTTCATTTAGATCATAACTGGTAAATGTTGATGCACAAAATAAATTAATGAAATCTCAAAAATATTTTTATTCTGGTCATAAACGCAAAGTTACTGATTTCATGAACGGAATTTTTTTGAGTGTATTAATACATTTCTGTGTTGAACGTGATTTTTTTTATTTTCTGATCAACCTTTTCTTCAATCACAATTCAATTGTTATTATTTATATCATGATTGGCGAGTGATGCCATCTTTTTTTAATCGAATCCATAAACATCAAAGTAGGATTCGAATTTTTGTGTATATATGAATCAAGCATGACATAAATTAAAAATCAAAAATATAATTATTGTTACATGATTTTCAAAAATGATTATCAATTTCAAACCATGCTTCAAATTTCATTTGAAAAATCGCGTTTGCCAGTAGTGTACATGTACAACCAGTGATTTTCAGAACTTTTTTCAATATTATTCATCACAGAAAGCGGATTTCTTTAGGTTTACTTAATCACTCTCACAAGACGTGATGACGAACGTGGTTGAAGGTATTGCAAAATATAAAAGAATGTATAAACAAAATTATCCATAAATTTTGAGAGCTCTTCATGAAAGTATATCTTTCGCAAGTGAAAAATCTGAGCAATTAAAAATATTTCCGAGATTTACAATTCAATGATGAAGATAGCTAGCGGCTAATGGTCCATAAATAACTTGTTTATGTGGAGATAATTACTATCAGGATAAATTATTCAATCAGTAATTGCCGCACAATTTCAGGCTTTGCATACATAAATTCCAGAGTTGATAAAGGAATATTTTATTGAAAACTAATTGGGTATTGTAAAAGTTTTCTTCTATATTCGGTATTGTACCGAATAAAGAAGAGGGATTTACTTATCTATTTCATGACATAAATTTGTCAATTTACTGTATAGATCTGCCATTTCACAGCACATTCGTTATCATAGTATTCTTACTATAGATAGCCTATTACCCCAATCTACAAACTACTGACGGGCAAGCGGATTATTTAACTGAGACTATTAGCAGAATGGTAAAACAGAATACGCAAAGCAAACAAATACGAAGACAAGAAACTAAAAGAAATAATTGGATCACAGAAGGACTTGTCATTTCAATTAATCATAAAAGCACATTACATCGAGAATACAAAGAAGATATACATAACCCCACGAAAAGAAAGAAATACATAGAATACAGGGCAAATACGAACAAACTAATAAAATCGACAAAGCTGAGGTTCCATAAGAATGAAATACAAAACAACCAAAACATTCCAAAAAAAAACTGTAGGAAATACTCAACAACATCAACAGACTTGAAAAAGATACTACAATGAAAGAAATACTAGGCGAAAGTGGAAAAATAACGAAAGATGACACACCAAAAGCAGAACTGTTCAATAGTTTTTTGTGAATGTGGGAAAACAACTCGCCAAAAAAAATAACTAAACCTTCTACAGAAATTCCAAAACAAGCCGTGAACACACATTCATTTTTCTTCAAATCGGTCACATCGTTGTCTATGATCGTTTAAGTAGTTCCTGTGTCAGTCACGACGCAGATTTCGCCAAGTTGTGTTCTGCGGCCGAGTTCTTATGAGCGACACGAAATCGACTGCCTCAGATTGTCCTGCACAATCTCACAGACAGCGGCGATGTTTCTGTTTAAAAAAATATGTTTTTCCGTTAATCAGTTGGTACCCCAAACGAACGACAACTCTCAGAAGTTGAGAAACTTGTGAGAGCTAAGGACTAACGAAGTCTTACCTTTTAACGTGTGATTCGGCCTATCTTGCGTTTCGTTGAGGTACGGGTGTTGGGCGAACGTTTACTGAACCAGTGGACTCAAATTCATCCACCACATTGGAAATAGTCCTCTCGGTAGGACGATTATGGTGACCGTAAAATGGGCATTTCGATGAAACAATATAATTATTTGCATGTGTTTGTTGAATATTATATTCGTCCATGGTAATTTGAAACAACAGACTAAATAAATGATAACTCATTTGACAGAATAAGATGGCCGTTCTCAATTATCAAAGTTCGCAAGTCCATGTTGGAAGACCCTATATCATCTGTATTTTCTGAGTCACGTGTTGGTGCATTTATAAAAACGTGTCTGAATGTAATTGACACTAATGATTTAGTGAATATTGTAATACAAGGTTGGCACACGTTTTCTTATGACGCAAATATATATTGAGGCCATTACCGGAGTAAAAAATCAATATGCTTTTTGTGAGACGTAATAGCGTAGAGCGTAATAGCACTTGACGGGATTTTTTTTTTGGGAATCGCACAATCACTCATGAAAATGAAAAGTAAGAGACCCGAATGAAAGAATTTTATGTACGGTTTTCTTCAAAAGTATCGGACAAAGTCTATACAATTATTGACAAAAGAAGTTCAGAAAAATGACTGATTTTTCAACCTCTCACCCCTCGACCCTCAATGGGTGAAAACTCTACTTCTGAAAATTCATTTGGCAAAATACCACTCGTGATAAATGCGTAAATAGACTTTTTATAGGAAATAAATCAAAAAAAGACATTGTAAGCTCAACAGCGATTGAGAAGGCGAAAGTAATCTAGTATGCTACCTGAATTACTTTGTTGAATGAGGTATATGATCAGAATATATTGCGCTTCATTAAAGAATCCATAGGAAGTGAAATTTTTGCATGTGTTGAACGGTTCCAAAAACAATTGTTACTAGACAAATTCAGAATGATAATTCTAAGTCGAAAATCTCAAATTATACTTTTTTATAAATCTCCTCTTCATTTAGGAAGAATAATTTTAGTATAGTTTTTCATTTGAGAAGTTTCTATGTTGGAGAGGATTTATATTTTATAAAGCTAGGCAAAAAAACAAATCAACCTCCGCGTAGCATTTATGTAATCTCTGAAACTCTAAACTTTCAAAAAATATTTCAAGACTCCTCACAAAAATTATATATTATAAATTTCGTTTTTTTCCCTACCAATAAATCAAAACGTTTCGTGTAAAATGCAGTCTTTCGGAAAACAATGAGTTAAGTACTTATAATATGAATAAGTTTTCACTACATAGGAAGTGTACTGATAAGCGTACTAATCGATTTCTAATTGATATTTTATCACATCCTATTTACGTATACAAGTCATTAAATTCATCAAGGTTTCATTATAACTTCTAATAGTTAATATATACTTAGCTGCTATAACAGTAATATAAAAAACATTAGTATTATCTATATTTGAAATGTAGTTGTATTTCCTGGCTATGAAAACCTAGGCAATCCCTGAGCAATGCTCAAGCGACGCTATTCTTGGTCAAAATTCAGCAATTTTGGAATGAACTTTGCTTCCACACGCTTCATGCCGAAAATTTCCAGCATTTGCATGGCATATGAGCCAACCGATATGTCGACACCCTCAGCAACTTCTCTAATATTGATTCGAAGATTATCCATAACAATTTTATTCACTTTCTCAACATTTTCATCGGTCATTCACATCTTATCGCCCTTCAATGAAAAGCTTGTACCACTTGTGAACATTTTTCTGACTCAAGAGTAGGTACCTACAATCACTGTCAAAAATTCAAGTGTTTTTGAGCACTTAATTCCATTTTTTACACAAAATTTGATGCAGTCTTTGTCTAACTTGAAAATTATTTTTCAATTGGTGAGATTCCTTGTAATGTAAGCCGTTATTTGAGATATACAACAGAGAAAATTATCAGTTCATCTACAATTGAATGCGCCCCTCAGGTTCTTAATATTGTGTTTCTTCATATCTAACAGTCCCCCACATCCTGAATACGTTACTGCTGATCCTAGAATCTACTACCAAATGAGGCTAGAACCCTTTCTGTCTAGGTAGTACTTGATTCTTGAAAATTTGAATGACATAAAAATAATTCAGAGAAAAAAAATACTCATTTCGGTATTTGGTGATAAAAGATAATAAGGGTAATCAACCAAATACTTTCATCAGATTCAAAACGTTTTATCATGAATATGGGAGCAGTAAGTCTTAATGTACGTAGTTTCTTTATCTTTGAGTAAATATATGAAAAAAGCATGCCATGTATTACCTATATATGATCAAAAAAAATTGATCGATTACATTTTTTATCGATATCAAACAAAATTATCATACATATATGTGGGTAGAGCGTTCCATAAAATCAGACAGTACAATATACAATTCTTTTACATTATTTCAAATAGTTCCATACTAATACCAATACCTATTAAAATTATTTGACTGCAATATTTATTCTCCCCACTGCAGATACTTACCTATTAGACCCTACGATCTACCTAAAATCGGCTGACACTTATTTCCTTTCGTTTTCATTACTAAGAATACTGACCAATCAGAAAATTATAAATTATGATCAGTTGGATTCGACCCCGTCTGCACGCACGCACGTGAAAGTTCAAAATATCAAACCTAATTCATTAGTCACATGATGTACGAACAGATCATTCAAGAAAAATAAATTACTCACTTTTGTTTCAATAAAAATCCTCCTCAATTAAAAATGAAGCGTGTAGAAATTTCTTCCACTATAATTGTTACACGATATTTTGAAATTCACTCAACAGTCTCTACACATAACCTAGGCTAACTCGCTTTCTTTACAACTCGCTTCCTTTACTCGTTAAACGCACACCAATGCTAAGCTAATGGTTTTATTTAGCCCGCTTCCCACTTTGAACACAGTGTACTTTTCAATTATTGTACAAATAAAATTACATTATCATTCATCACTGCACAACTACTCACAGATGAGGAGTCGTTCGTGTAAAGTCGGAGAATCGAGAACATATGTATGTCTTGGACAGATAGAAGGGTCACATTACTATTGTGGAACGGTTTACATGGACCTTTTAAATTCAAAACTTGAGATGTCGTATATAAATATTTATTCTACTAAAATATACTCCTTCATGATAATCTTTGTAACCAACTATTAACGTCCCACTCGAAATCTTTTCATTGAGTGAAGTGAACCATTTTTGTTTCAAAGCTGTTAACAAAATAATGTCCTTATGAAAAACGAAGACTTCTCATCCACACCGCCATGTTTAGATCGATCGAGAGCGCGGGAAATAGGTAATAATACCGGGTAGACTGAAAAGTTAATATCTACTTACAACTAGAAAAGTATAGATATGCTTCAAAGTTTGAGATTCCTGTTCAACCGGTGACGTATATAGGGGGTAACAAAGATGAGCAATTTCCTCTGAGGAGGAAGATATTACCAAAAAAAATATTTTTGAAAGATTCTTGTATCAGGTACTTACATATAAATTATTTCGTCCTTGACTGATTGAATTCAAAACAAATATGAATTTGGGATTCTTTATGATTGCCCCCTCCCAGCCCCAGAAACAAAACATCCTGTGAATGCATAACTCTTTTCAATGTTATTATTGGAGTATTTTTTAAATGAAGGTGATATATGTAGTAAGTTGTGGTGGATAAGTTATTTTAGGACTAGCTTGGTCTTTTTTTTGTGTCACCGTCGTTGATTCCTTTGATAGGCTATGTTAATAACCACTCTAGCCGTCTAGGGGTTTAAGCTACTCACAGTGGGATGACTATTCAATTTAACAGAATCAACCAACCTTCAACTAGATTAATAGACATGGATGACAACTATTACTGGATCAAACCGTTAGTTTAACACCTCGACACGTGTTTCGATTACCAAGTGATCATCTTCAAGAAGAAGATCAGATTTGATCTTCCTCTTGAAGATGATCACTTCTTGATCGAAACACGTGTCGAGGTGTTAAAATAACAACGATTTGGTGTTGGGAAAAAACTCCAGTAATATTTATTACTAGTGTAAGATTTATTCCAAATAGTGCATCACATGGATGACAATATCATTTCTAATTTAGAGTTACCAAAATCAGACGACAGAACCGTGAAACTATGGAACAAGAATATATAGCAACTAGCTCTAATTTGCCTGCAGTTGATTTGTGAATACTAGGAGGCCTCTGTTCAGCAGAATTCACATTACCTATCAGGTATCAAGACTGCAATCCGTAAAATAGGCTTCAGTATGAAATATGCATTTCAAAATATGCTAAATTCATAAAGGAGATTCACATATTTATTTCTTCATTTTATCAACGTTTTAGCAATCTGTGTATTCCATGCATAATCTGTCTGGAACACTGTGTCCATGAAAAGCTAAAGGGGGTGGCATTAACAGTTACACGAAAACATAACTAATGTTTCATCAAAATGAAAACTAACATCAAAGTTATCTTTACAGAAAAAAATTGGGGAATTTGGAGTCACAGATATTTGATCTCCTTGGATCTTTTCTTATTTCCTATTGATATTTTATGTGAATCTTAAACAAATGAATCAGTAATACTCATTAATACAGTTAATTGTATGATTTTCACTATAAAGGGTTTTACAATAACCGCCACGCATGTTTTGCTATACAATAGCTTTCTCGACGCTTGATGAAGCTATTGTATAGCGTAAAACCCTTTATAATGAAAACCCTTTATAGTGAAAATCATACGATAAACTCTATTAATGAGTTTCAATATGAATGTTCACCAAGTATCGGCCAGTTCTATCCAATCAAATGAATCAGCAGTTTGAAAAATTCCACTTATACGCACACTGAAACTTCTGGAAAAAACAAAGAAATGTTTCGAAACCCACCAAATGTTGATAAGAACATTATATCAGGTCTGCAATGCCGGGACAGGTGGGGTACGTGGATCTGTAGAACATGACCTATTCTTGTAGCTTGAGAATTCGTTGTCACAAAATTCATAAATTGAAGCAGTATATAATTCTTAACTGTTCACACAGAATAGTTAATTCTGTGCTGACGTGACGTCATGATCAGAAGCCATGACACTGACCAGTGTTTTTTGGCGCGAATTTCGAATTGAAATTGCAATTTTTGTCTGCCAAACTTCTATATGTTCGTATCGTATCTCACATAACATGACAAAATATCTCACACAGCAAACACTGTAACACTGTGAATTATTTCAAAACTTACCTACAATTTGTTATCAAAGAAGTCAAGTTGGCAGTATATTAAATCTGTATATCAACAATATTGACGTATTGGGCTTGGAAGGAAAATCAAATTGAACAGAAATTATCGATAATTTGGTTTCGTTTTTTTAAATTTATAGTTGTGAGTTGAAAAAAAAGTTGAATGTAACACAACCACTGCTCACACACCAAAAAATCAGACTCTTAGGTACATTTCACCAGCCAAGGTGGTTTTATCAGGAAAGGATCGACTGCTAAAAGATACATGATGAAAAAAATGCAAAAAAGTTAAAAATGAAAAAAAGATTTCAGATTAAGTTACTTCACGACGTTCTAACTGTGGATACCGATGATCAAAATGTGGTGAATTATTTTATTTGATTTGAAATCATTCTCATTTTTCACTTTTTGGAACTTTGTCATCATTTATCTCCATTATTTTTTATTCATTAATTTTTTATCCATATATTTTACATATAATTGTCATTTCATTTATGTTCAAACCAATCCATCCATTCATTCTCATTTCAGGTCACATTAATTTGTTTTCTTTACAAACTAAAGTTCTGTTAGTTTTGGAATTCATTTTAACTGTTTTTTTTTTTCTCAATTTTCTTAGTTTTTTCTGACTCATCCGAATATCAGGTGGTGTTATTTCAAGTAATTGGAATATTTTCAATACATCATTCATATTTAATTTATTTTTTGTTTCGAATCTATTAAAAACTTTTTAAAGCAATGCAAGTCCGAACCTGTAACATTCACCAACTAACATTGTCAAATACTTCCAAACAGTGAAATTGAGCGTTTATTTTTAGTCAAAATAATATCAAAAGCCTTAAACACAGTTATTTTAGCAATATTCAGCGATAAATAATGTGATATGTATAATTAAGAATATATATGCGCGTTTGCATGCCAATTCGAAATCGGAGCCCTTTTGTAAGAATCTTGGCTCATCTCACTGGGAATATTCGTCTAAAGCCAGATGTGTACTATTAATAAATATTAATCTCTGCTTTAGAATGTGTGACAAGAGCGATTGTTTTTATTGCATAGGTTTAAGAATTTGGATCATAAAACGCCAGTCTCTGTCCATTTTAAGGACAATGTCATTTAGCAATATCAATTATCTGACATACGAATTTTCAAAATAGATCCCCTGATATCTGTAAGACGTAACAAATACTCCTTCATTCTTTTATGTAACTGTAGTTTCGTTGAAAACATATTTGCTCCAAATAAATAACTTTCTTGTGGTAAGTAATTTACCGAAAATATCCATCAGGCCGCAATGCTTGTTAACTAAAAATACCCATCCATCGAAATTATATTTAGTCAGTCTAAAATTCAGTGAATATTCGAAATCACAAGTATGGTAAATGTAACCTGGTAGCCTGATATGGCAAATGTAACCTGGTAAATGTAACGCTTTTTTTCGAATATCCTTGGGAGACGAACCGAAATAAATACTTGAAGCCATAAGAACATATCTATCTAATTCATTCTTCTATTTGTCGGTGAAGATTTGCCTACACCTTTGATAACCAATTTTTGTTGATGGTATTGATAACATCGTGTTGATTATCTCTTCGGCAGTGAATTTTTTACAAAATCATGTCAGAGTGCGATCCCAAAATCACTTTTTTTGCAGCATGCAGTATCAGTGCGTGTAATACTAGTCGATCAGACTTTTTCATACGATGCCATGTCATTTCTACGATTTTTTCTAAAACAAACAAAATTGTATGTAGCAGAAGCTCAAGAGGCCAACAAAAAATGCAGCACACATGTATGGTGTTGGTTGTGACATGTGACTACCAGCCCATATCAAGTTGAGACAATCAGCCCCAAAACACATTTCAAAATATAACCAACCCCCAGAAATAACTTTGAATCCATATACATTCATAAAAACGGATAGTGAACCACATATGTCAAATCAAAAATACATGAAATGATATATATCTACGGAAAATTCTGGTATTTTTATGAGATTCGACACAAATGCACAAAAATTTACTTTTGCCGTCCGAAAAAAAACTAATGTACGTATCTCCCTCACACAGTATGCGCGTGAACTAAAGTGGTGTTACTTGCTCTCGCGTTCCTTCGATTTTGTTCGATAAACTCTTTCGTTCATTCAATTTTTCAATATGGCAGCTGTGACAACCAACCCGTGAGACAACCATACGCGGTCTCCCCTATTAATAATGTAAATACTTCGACCTTATTAGCCAAGTTCGTAAAATGTTTAGTTTAATAAAAAAATGCAAATGTTCAGTCTTAGATGGTATCCGTTTGTGCAGAAAATTTTATTGTTGCCTTATTTTCACATTACCTAGACTCATTGCAAAATCCCCTTGCATCAACAAGTATATAATATCTAGAATAAATAGTTACCATGTGACAACTATGTATTTCAGTGTAAGTGGAATTTGATCATGAACTTGTCGATGAATAGTTCAACTTCCAACCTGATCTGTGAATTAATTATTGACTGTTTTTGTTTACCACTGCAACATGCTGCAATAAATTGGACAGAGGTGCAGACACATATACAGTTCAAGGTTACACATAGAATCATTTTCAATCCTACTCTGTTATAGGCGGAGCTAGAAAATAATGACTTCTTTCAAAACATTTGTGGTAAGCCGCGGACGTTCTAGCATAATTCCGTGATTTTTGTAGGGCGACTCATTCCATGTTTCAGCTACAGAGAAACATCGAAAAGTCGAAACAAACAATACATTAATCTGCATCTAACCGAAAATGTATCAACAGACAAAAAACTATTCTGTTGGTTCTTATTATGTTCAGAAAGAAATATGTATTACTGGGAAAATAAGAAAATGATTAATCATATTCATAATACCGATTTATTTCGACAACACCGTTAAAAATTATGCAAAATGGCTCGTACCGTTTTCTGTATACATAAATATAGGCATTCACTTGATATCAAGTTTGTAAAAGAAACTCTTTATCATCGCGGATACTCACTTCCGATTCATACACAAATTTATTTAACAAAGTCGGCGAAACATGCCTGTATTATGGGTGGTGGTCGCCCAATGCGACAAAATTTTGAAGAACTGAAATGAAAGATTCAAAACTTTCCTGAATGATTTTATATTCATTTTACAGGAGTCCAGTCCAGTCAAGTGAATGATGAGAAAAAAGTATCCCCCTAAGACACTTTATGTATATACAATGACAAAAAATTGTCTAAATTAACGATTTTTTTTTCATAAAAATAAAAGGCTGTTCAATCAATGGTTGATATAAAATAAAAGTACTCACCAAAATTTACAAATTGTCATCATCTAGGTATTCGCTCACTGAATAGTAGCATTTTGAGGCTGTCTTCTGTTCCCAATCTTGGGAACAGGAAAAAGTCGCAGGGGGGCAAACCTGGTAAATACGATGGCTGAGGCATGATATATTATGGTACGTTTTTAGTCCAAAAAATTACGAACAAGCAATGACGAGTAAGCTGGCGCATTATCATGATGCAAAAGCCATGAAATGTTTTTCCGCAATATCGGACGTTTCCTTCGTATTGCTTCTCGCAAGCGGCGCATAACTTCAAGATAATACTCATTATTGATCATAAGACCATGCGGAAAGAACTCCTGATGCACTACGCCACGGCAATCACGGTGAGCAAAATCTTGACATTTGGTCAAACTTAACGTGCTTTTTTTGGTCTTGTCTCTCCTGGGCTCTTCCATTAGGACGATTGGACTTTGGTTTCAATGTCATAACCATATACACATGATTCGTCACCAGTCATGACGCTTTTGAGCAGATCTGGTTCGCCGTCGAACTGAATTCAACAATTCCTCAGCGATGCTCATGCGACGGGTTTTTTGGTCAAAATTCAGCAATTCTGGAACGAACTTCACTGCCACACGCTTCATGCCCAAAATTTCTGAAAAAAATGCATAGCATGAGCCAACCGATATGTCGACATTCTCAACAACTTTTCTAATAGTGATTCAAAGATTCTCCATAACAACTTTCTTCACTTTCTCAACATTTCCATCGGTGGATGATGTGCTGGAACGTCAAGGACGAGCGTAGTCATTCACATCTTCGCGACCTGCTGTGAAGAGCTTGAACCATTTATAAACATTTTTCTGACTCAGAGTACAATCACGCCTTATTCTATTTTTTCACAAAACTTGATACAAATTCTTTGATCCAATTTTTTTGATTGCTCTTACTTACACTAACTTTTATTCCTCTCCCCACCAAACTTAACATGCTAAAACTGTGAACATACGTTCAAGACGAGTGTGACAATATAAAAAATGAAAACATCGTTTATTAAATGTACGTGGCCCACGTAATTTAAAAATTCACCTTATTTTTTGAACAGCCCACTATTTTGGACAAGTTTAAGTCTGTGATGCGGAATTTTTCATGTATTACCACGTGTTGTTCTGTAAGGGTGGTTGAAATTCACGGTATGTATGGTATCTAAGTGGGATTTTATATATTATGCTAACTAGGTACTGTCGTTATGCGTATTTTTCTAAAGATATTTATACAACTAGTTCTTCCGTCTTTGAAAACTATGATTCTGATAGATCTCTTCTGTAACTTATATCATCGATCGGCTTCAGATGAGTAACTTCACATGTAATTTTTTGACTGAAATATGGTTTGACCAAACAGTTCACCGATAGATGGGACCCTAAGAATTTTGTTAAAATTACCCACTTTCATTTTCATTTCTGGATTAAAGTAGTTTTTGCTATGTTTGGAAGTAAATTTGTTCTCTTCCAGTCATCGAGAAGTATTTTCAAATATTTTATTAGCTTCAATGATCACATTATCACATTTCCTATGATTAATCTGGAATGAGGATCTAGGTTGTATGGTCGGCGAATAAAATTGCTTCTTGGCATGTAGAAGCATTGACATTTATTATATACAATAATATAACTCCACAATTGAAGGATATAACATGGGCTGAAAAGTTCCGTGCCTTAGAAAAAAAAACGTGTTTTTTATTAAAAATGTTGCCCGAAAATAGGCCTCAGTTTCAGCAATAACCTCGGACAAATTGTTCGCTGTTCATTCGAGCGAAATTTCTTACCGGTGAGCATTTTTTTATGTTTGCGAACAGCCAGTACTCGCTGGGAGTCAAATCTGGCGAATACGGTGGATATGAGAGAAATTCGAAGTTCAATTCATGTAGTGCCATTGTTTTGATTGAATTGTAACACGGTGCGTTGTCTTGATGAAACAGAATTTTGTCTTCGCCATATGTGGTCGTTTCTTTGCAATTTCGGCCTTTAAACGCTCTAATAACGCTATATAATATTCACACATTCCAAAATACCGAGGCCATAACCTTTTCAGCCGATTGTTGTGCTTTCGGACGAGGTTCACCAGTTGCTCTCCACTCAGATGCTGATCGATTTGATTCCAGATGACTGAAGTGATGGATCCATGTTTCATCCATTGTTACATATCGACGCAAAAATTCCGGTTTGTTATGTTTAAACATGGCCAGACACTGCTCAGAATCATCAGCAAGTCGTTCTTGTTTTTGGTAACAGTGAGCTCGCGCGGCACCCACTTTGAACGGAGCTTTCTCATAGTCGAATGCTAAATAAAGCCAACACGTTTTTTTTTTATATCTTTACAATGTTAGCTAACTTCACTTCTCGATCATTCAAAACGATTTTGTGTTTTTTTTTTCATATTTTCTGATGTTGCTGCCTCGTTTGAACGTTCAGTGCGTTCTGCATCACCAGTGTCTCTACGTTTGAAGTCAAACTTTTCAGCCCAGCTAGTATTAATTAATTCCAGTGGAAATATTTTTTCTACAAATTCATGCTGATATCATCATGTACAAGGGAAAATGTATTTTTCACGTTTTTAACAAAATTCAAGAGTTTGGGAAATAAATAATGTATATAATGTACATGTTAAAAGGTAAGACATCGTTGATCCTCTGCTCGCACAATTTGAAGTCAAAATTTTGAGAATCAAATCGAAATTTCGAGTTGAAAGTCGAAATTTTAAGTTCAAAGCCGAAATTTAAGTTCTTTTTTTTAACGACAAATCACAAGCAATACAGGAAAATCTTCAAGGCGTTCTATGAGCGGTGCATATGCAAAAGCAGCGATTCACATTGGATTTGAATCGCTGGGGATTAAATTAATTTGGAAAAACGTCGTCAGAAAGATTATTCCGCATAAAAGCAGTTCTCCAAATGAAAGTGTTCTCAAACAGTGAAGTTCAAAGTGCAATGAGTCGAACCTCTAACTAAACGATGAGTTGAAAATCGAAATTTTGAGTATTGAAGTCAGGAATTTCAAGAAACAATAAAAATATATGACACTTCTGTGCTTTAGTAGAAAATAAAGCCAATGATATGGAATATTAAAATTTATTGTAAACAATCATAGCCTGTAGACAAAAATTATTACAGCAATTATTAGAATGTATTAAAACTAATATACAAATATAAAGGACTACCAATAAAAATCACAACCAAATAAATAGAATACAAGCTCCATTTCCCACATATAAGGTGAGCATTATTGGTGGTGTAATGATTCAAATATGATTTCAATTAGTTACCAATTTGTTGCACCTAATTTGATAATTAAATATCATTACCAAGTAAAGCCCAAAGTCTGATCTACAAGAATCACGATTTATATATATTACTAATATTTATTTTGATTTTCACTATAAAAGGTTTACAAAAATCACGACACGTGTTCAAGTGTACAATAACTTTCTCAAGCAGGATTTGATTAATTAGTGTTATATTGAAACATTTTATTCAAAACGAAAAATGTAAAGCACAGATAAGTTTTTGGGAAAGGGAGAAAGAAAGCAATTAATTCCAAGATAAACTCTTTACGAAGATGTGTACATCTTGCATAAGTTCCCCACATTTTTTGTATAGAGATGGAGAAGTTAGGCAGCCAAAACCTTCCTTTCCCAAAAACATTTTATATTCTGAAAACATTAGTATGATCTGCGGATCGATCGGATGATTAATTCTAATTCACTTTCAACTACCTGTAAAGGGCTGATACAACTATTTCTTCAATTATAAAAGTCAGTAAATGCAGGTAATAAAAAGATAAAAATGCTCATTCACTAGTAAAAATTATGTGAAAAACAAGTCAATAAATATTACACATTGATTATTCTAGTGAGACCAAGCATGATTATCTGGTAGGAACATATTAGTTTCAAACATTTCGTATGGAAATAAATAAATTTTAATTCATGTTCTTTTATGTGTGCTATGAATGTTCTTCCAGTTTGACCTATGTGAAACATTGAACAAGAACCATTCAGTTATTTAGACTTACGATTCTCGTATGTTATGAAAAAAATAGTTCAAAATCATTTTTATCAAACATTGTTTTCATAACCACAATACTAAAATATGTAATTGCTAAAAATAGTTATCCGACTAGAAAAATTTTGAATTACCTCAACTTATACAAGATTTTTGTTGTATATGGGTTTGCTCAACTTCATTTCATTCTGAGATAAAAATGTGTTAGAGTTAGAAATTTCACTGTCTGAAAAAGTGTTGCCAAATTCAAAATCTATGAGAATATAAAAAAAAATAAAGTGACAATGAACATATGGTAAGAAATTCAAAAGAAAATAAATTATTTTTGTAATGAAAACATTCACATAGTGACTCGAAATAAAAATGATAGAAAAAATGGGTTGACCAATGACCAAAATTCACAAACAAAAATAACAATTGAAGAGAAATGACGATAAAAAAAATTAAAATAATAAAGAATTTAATATTAAACTACTTTTCATGATGCTTCGATTGATAATATCCAAAATTGAAACATCATGAAGTTTTTTCTTGGAATATTTTTTTTTCATTTGCATTATATTTCTCTTCAATTTTTAGTTTTTGTAGAGTATTGACATTTTACCCATTTTTCAACCCATTTATGAATTAATTTTCATTTCATGTCACAATAATTTGTTTCCTTTGCAAATTAGCATTTTATACATTCAGATTTTATATTAATTGTAAGTCTTCTCATTTTTTAATATCTCAACATTTTTTTCACTAATTTAAATAATATTTCGGTTTTAATATTTTCATTTCATTAATTTTTTTCTCATGGATTTCATATCAACTTTTTTATACAGAGTAACATTCACCAAAAAACACAGTTAACTATATTCGAACAAATCTTCTTATTACTTTGGGTTTTACTTGTTTTCAACATTTATATTGTAATAAACATCAGGAAAAATTTACAGCATATTTCACAATATATTGCAAAGAAGAGAAATCACTTATCATTTCACCAATAACACAAAAAATTGTGACCTACAACTTATAATTGCTAACAATCATTAATGATAAAATTTAAAAAAATATTATATCAATATACATGTATTATAATTTGCCTGCGTTGTATAAAGATGACTATTTGAAAAAGTTGGTGAAAATATGTTACAAATCCAATACTTGTGCTAAATTAAAGAAAAATAAATAATACTGATTGTATTCTTAAAACTTACATTTAATCTAAAAAAAATATTAAAAAAATGGAATCAGAAATCACAAGATGGAAGTGAACATGATTTATCGGGAAAAATCCCAAAGCTTCGTTTCAAATCAATAGATTCTTACCAAATTAATGAATATAAAAATTGAATAATAACAAATAAAACTATATTCGGATTGAAGGTATAAATACAAATAATATCATATATTGTTTATAACTCTTGCCAAGTTCATTTGCAAAAAAGTACTAAACATGATTCCTTTTTACAGAAATTTCGTCCAACTCTGATAGCTGCCCCCTTCGAAAGTTATTAGGGGAGATTTACGTCAACACTGTTTGAATTGTATAATTCCTTCATCTAAAAATGTCGATATTTGAAACAAAATGCTTCAATTAATGCTAAAATACGTAAATATAGAAAAATCAAAAATAATAAAGAATTAACTATTGGTATTGAAAAAGGTCAAAATTATTAAGATTATGATGGAAATCAAAACTCATCAAGAATCATTACAATCAAAATCAAATAAAAAATGACAAAGGCATTCAAAATTTTGAGTTTTTTATATATTTTATATGTTGATATAGTTTCTTCTATTTTCAGCTGTTCATCATTTATTTATTTCCTTAGATTTTCTCAGTTTCATGTAGAAAGTTTTTTAATTGAACTTGTTTCTAATTCTACAGCTATTATTTCTTTAACACTAATCTGAAAAATTGAATTGGATTGGCCGATACTTGATGAAGATCCATTCCCAAACTCACCAAAACGATCTACTTTGATTTTCACTTTAAAAGGTTTACCACACCGCGACACGTATTTTGCTATAAAACAATTTTCCCCAGCATGATTTGTGAAAATCAAAATGAACCTAATCAGTATGTTTTACTAATCCGAAAATCACGGATCAATCATTTATTTTCTCCAAATCTATTGTTTTGAAAAACTGACAGCTAAAACGAAAACAATTAAAATCTTCACCATTCAGAAAACATGGCAATCTATACAAATAATAATTACAACACACACACCTAATTCTCGAACATACATAAAACAATCATTAAATCAGAGAGACAAGATGATAACTATTGGTGATGGTTCATTACTTGTGTCAAGCTGAGATTTTGCATAACCGTTTTATGAGATCACCCATCACTTATAGACTCATTAGAAGATATCCTTGAATTGATATTTTCTTCAATTTCATCGTTATCGAGAGTAGATTCTTCAAGTATCTCAGTAGGTGACACCTCTGAATTTTGGGATTCAACTGCCTCTACCGATGTATCAAAAAGGTTAACCAAATGCTGCAGTGTCACTTTACTTTTATCCCAGTTTTCAGCATTGGAAGTAGTAGCTTGGTGAATACTCTCCTCGATTGTGTTTTTTATGAGGAATTTGTGAACGAATGTTGGTCTGAAAAATATCAAAACAATTAAAATAAATTTCAAAAAAAAAGAAGCTGGGCAAATATTGCAGTGGATCAAGAGCTATCTTATGGAAAGAACCCAAATTGTTAGAGATAATCATTACTGAAAAGAGAAATGAAAATTTCTATTTTTATTTGTAACTAACGTTACTGCAATTTCGTCCTATATGGACATGCTCAAACTTATACAATAAACTAACAATGATTCATTACATTCGCCAATATATACCATTCAGGTACTGCGGATGTGCCAATTTAAAAACCGGAGAGTAAATTAAATCGATTTGATCATTTAACAGGTTGCACCCGCAATGTGTATTTCCAAGGATTCTAAATAATTGAGTTTGCAACCCTTCCTTGCATAGTGCAGAATTTCCATATCGTTTAGATGCGAAAACTTATGGTTGCATGTCTACAATTCAATGTTGCACAGAGCATTCTCACTGCCTTTGTCTACACACAATCTAGCTAGGGAAATTGATACAAATGCACAGATAGGTCATAATAATGACCTATCCAGAAGTTAGTCAGGAACCAAAGCCAGAAATTCACTTACAGATTAATATATCCTCAGGTCAAACAACCAGAAATCAAGAAATGGGTAACGCTAACATATTTTGGAAAAAGAACAGAAATAACCGCAGGTTTCTTCAGAAAAAACAATGTGGAAGTAGCATTCAGACCACATGCCAGGTTATCTCATTTCAATGCCAAAGATAAGGTCGACAAGTTGGAAAAATCTGGAGTTTATAAGCTTAAGTGTCTGGAGTGTAATAGTGTTTATGTGGGACAATGCGGACGAAATTTCCAAAAACGGTATGCTGAACATGAAAGGTCCTTCAGACTAGGAAAAAATGATTCGATGTTTTCAAACCATTCCTTGGCATGCAACCACAAGTTTCCGAACCTAAACGATACGGAAATTCTGCACTATGCAAGGAAGGGTTGCAAACTCAATTATTTAGAATCCTTGGAAATTCACAAGCATAAACATTGCGAGTGCAAGCTGTTACTTGCCTGTGTTACTTGCCTGTAAGAATTATATATGTTCATATTGTTATACATTTTAATTTTTTTTAAATAATCAACTTATAATTTACTCTTAATCCACTGTATTACATTAAGTACTATATAGCACTGTACTACTAATATCTAAATTGGGCTTACAGTGTACATACACATATACATAAATAAATATTAAACACATTTATTTTCTCAAAGATGATGAAACATATAGGAATAGTCACTTATAATCTAAAGAATAAAAAAAATTTATCCAATGTATACAAAGTATTGTCGACTAAATATGTTCTCAAGTGAGTTTGAAAAATACTAATATTGGCGGAACTTGCTATTTCTTTGGGTAGTTTATAGAAAATCTTCAGACTCAAATATTCCGGAGATTTCGAAGATACAACATATTTACAACAGGGAATGTGAAAATCAGCGAATTCCTCGTATTGTAACTATGTACTTGTTGAATCCTAGTAAACTTATTTCTATTTGTGAATACTTATATACACTTTGAATTGAATAGGTTATATTTTTAGGAGTGATTAATTTTTGGGAAAGAAAGTTTTTGGCTTTCTACTACTCCATCTTAATACAAAAAAAAGGGGATGAGGGAATCTTCCAAAGAAAGGAAGGAAGTAATCATTTTGAAAATAAGTGACTCTATACATGGATGTGTAGATCATGCAAAGAAGTAACTTTCAGACCCAAACTGAAAGAAAGTCCTCCTGAAACAGCTACTTTCATATAAACATTGAATTACATGAAAGAAAAAAATTCTTTCGAAACAAATACTTATATATGAACACTGAATTATACAGAAGATACTTTTCTCTACTGAGTTTGTATTTCAAACATTCGTTGTGAAATAAAAATCGGATATCATTCACATGAGTTCTACTTTGAATGAATGCTAATAAATTGCACTTACATGGAACACTGTCACCCTCACTGGTATACAGCGATGTTTCGCCTTAAGACACTTGCCCCAAGGCTCTTCAGTACAAAATTGGATAACATTATAGAAAAAACACAATGTTATCCAATTTTGTACTGAAGAGCCTTGGGGCAAGTGTCTTAAGGCGAAAATGATATCCGATTTTTATTCCACAACGAATGTTTGAAATACAAACTGAGTAGAGAAAAGTATCTTCTGTATAATTCAGTGTTCATATAGAAGTATTTGTTTCGAAAGAATTTTTTTCTTTCATGTAATTCAATGTTTATATGAAAGTAGCTGTTTCAGGAGGACTTTCTTTCAGTATAGAGTTACTTATTTTCAAATTGATTACTTCCTTCCTTTCTTTGGAAGATTCCCAATTTCCCAAACACTTATATACACATTTTTAAAAGTAAAATACTTATCAGTGTTATAGAACACATGGAATAAACATTGATATAAAATAAAGTTTCCAAGAGGAGTATCTATTAGAGAAAAACTGAATAGTATAGGTCTTTTTGGATACTTCTAATGTCTCCGTATTAGATATAAATTGTCATTTTAGTTCAGGTCTGTTCTCGACAGTTAATTTGTTTGAAACACGCACTTTTCCCAATCACCAGAAATTCAATATTCTTCTCGATGCACGTTTCATCAATTAAGTTTGCATCTTCAGGAGACGAAGAAGATGCTTATTCGCCTTCCGAAGAAGCAAACTTAGTTGGTAAAACACGCATCGAAAAGATTATTGCATTTATGAAGGAAACAGTTTTCTTCGTCTCCTGAATCAACAACATGTTTGGTGAAACACGTGTTGAGAAGAGTAATCCATTTCTGGTGCTTGTTTTGGATTTATTCTACGCCACAGTTTCGGTTTCATCTTTTATTAATTGTTTTCTTGTTTGTTAAAATATATTAGGTCACTGAAATATATTGAATTATTGAAGGCTCTCACATTATCTTGTTTGAAGCAACACGAATACTGGAGAAAACTTCATAAACACCGAAAATTTCAATAGAAGAGGAAATTAACGTGAATAAAATCTGGATACCTGTTCTTAATAACACACAAATGAGACCATTTAATCCAAAGAATCGAAAAGAACGACCAGCACTAATTGAATAAAACCGGAGACGAATTCCAATAACATAATATCTGCTCTAAAAACAACCCAGCACTTTATATGTTGCCTCATCATCTTCGATAATGCCCACAGCAGTAGTAGACTAAACGTCAGGCATAAAAATTTGCAGACTACAGCCAATAAACCCGTAAAATGACTTTGACATATTGTTATTGTGATTTCTAATAACTAAAATACTTCAAAAAATTTCAATTTATAAAAGTTCGAAAACATGAATTAATTTGAAGTTATAATACAATTGAAAAATAATAATTAGTATGTAATTACTAGTCCATCATTTACATCAAACCTAGAGTAGCATAAATTAATTTAGATAGAATAGATAGATACTGATACTTTATTGTCTAAGAATAACTTCTTATTGACAAAGTGTCATAAGTAATCATTAAAGTAATGAAGGTACAAAATACAAGTAAGCATAAAAGTGGAAGTATAAAAATTATAAAATTAGTCGAGACGAATAAGATGAGATTAATGTGTATAAACAAATAAGTCGCAAAAAAGTAAAACAAGTCTAACAAAAGTAAAAACATGCGCCCGAGGCGCTCATCAGTCTACTATACAAAACTATAAGGTAAAATACAAGACAACAAAGACAAATCATCAGTTTTACATTTAAAGCGAATCGTTAAAAAACTCATCCAAAGTGTAGTATGCCTTATCAAACAGTAACTCTTTGACACTTTTCCTAATTTTTCTCTCTGAATTTAGATCTTTGATATTCTGGGGTAAATGATTGAAAATTTTTTTTGAGTTATAAATCAGGGAATTTTTAACTTGTGTAGTGTTGGGCTTAGGAAGATCCAAATTACCCATCTGTCTAGTCAGGTAACTAGGGTTTTTTTATGGTGTTTCTATTTAACTTATGTTTTTTAAACATCAAACACACCGTCTCTAGTATAAATATGCAGGTAAGGGTCATTATTCTATGTGATTTGAATAGTGGACGACATGAATCTCTAAAGCCAGCCCTACAAACATACCGGACAGCTCTTTTTTGTAGCTTAAATATCATATTGAAAGATGCTTTGTCGGAATTGCCCCAGTAGCAGATCCCATATCTCAGGTGTGACTCTATAAATGCAAAATATGTTGATCTTGCCATGGTTGGGTCGAGTTCCTTGGATATGACTCTAAGTGCATAATAGCCTTTGGCAAGTTTGGTACATAAACTTGCGACATGTTCCTTGAACGTCAACCTACTATCAATAAATACCCCAAGGAATTTAGCCAAAGAGGATTCTTGTAGACATTTATCACCTATTGAAATTGGGTTTAACAAACATTTAAAGGTGAGAATGTGGGTTTTATTTACATTGAAGGACAACAGATTGGCGTCGCACCATTTCTTGACCTTGTGAATGTCATTTTCTATTATTGCATTCAAATGATGAGTGTCTTTATTATGCCAAAGAATGGTGGTATCATCTGCAAAAATTGTAAATCTACCCGCAATATCCAAGAGTGCAAGATCATTCACATAAAGCAGGAATAATAAGGGTCCTAAGACAGAGCCCTGTGGTACTCCACAATCCATCAAAGACTCATGAGAGGTTAGACCATCAGAGTAGACCACCTGTCTACGTTTATAGAAATAAGACTCGAACCATTTCAGAGCCACATCACGGAAACCATATCATTAGTCACTTTATTTGGCGATGAAAATTCAAAACTAAAAAATTCTGTTCTACAACCAGAATGATTTAAACACAGTAAATCATCAAATATAAATTATACTCACTTTGTCTGTCCAATTCGATTCACTCTTCCTATTGCCTGAAGTTCATCGGCTGGATTTAAAAGGGGTTCTACAAGAATGACGTGTGTTGCTTCGATTAAGTTCAGTCCCTTTGATCCCAAGTTGATAGGTAGGAGTAAAACTGTTATATTTTTGGTTGGATCCTAGAATATTATCAGGTGTTTTTAAATGATTATATTACCATCAGATCGTTATCAAGCAGTAAACATGTCCTCTTATTCCACTAAAGAGTGCAAGTATGGTGTACCGCAAGGATCCATATTAGGTTCCACCCTTTTCTTATTATATATCAATTAGTTATTGAATATTGACATCTGTGGTGAATTTATAGTATTTGCAGATGATACAACCATAAAAAAGGAACAGACGTTAGAAAATAATATGAGGGTTGATATGGAATGTTTGAAAAAATGATGTGACTCAAATTGTCACGCATATAAAATTTCAAAAACAGGTATATTATCCCTCAGGTGTGAATTAGAGAACGAGATAACACTTTACACAAATACTGAAAACTGTACAAACAACAAATTTTTAGGGGTTTGTGTAAACAATAAACTTAAATTTGAAAACCATATTTTGAACATAAGAAAAATCAGCTTATGAGTGCTTCGTTGTTAGACTGTTTTTAAGTGAACTTGGGTCATCAGCTGCAAAAGCTGTTTATTATGACTTGATAGAGTCCCATTTGAGATATGACAATTCATTCTGGGGAGTAGCAAACAACAATCTTATGCAGAGCACATTGGTCCTAGAAAAACGTGATGTTAGATATATTACCAAAGCCAAAACACAAGATTCTTGTAGATGTAGATAGATCGTTGTTTATCTCACAAAAGTTGTGGAAGCATCATGTATGATAAACAAACATCTCAGCAAGTTTAACACTGCCTCTTCACAATATTCTAATGGAAGAAAAAATACAATCAAATTACCTACACCAAATTAGGCTTTTATGAAGGAATGATTCATTTATAATGGAAGTAAAATGTTCAATCATTAACTTAATATTAAAAGGAACATAAAAAAATTACAACAATCTTAAGAAGGCTGTTCAATTTTTATTTTGTGAAAAACCTAATTATAGTCTGGAGGACTTCTATAATGATAATTTTGACTGAACAACTTATAATCTGGAACATCTGGAACATTTCACTTTTATATTGTTATTAAAATGTGTAAAATTCTATATAAACTTTCAACTATTTTTATTATATATCTGTAATGTGTCTTGTCCATATAATAATAATAATAATTGGTTTCATTCCACCAAGGACTCCAATAATCAGAACAACCACCATGATAAGTTCATACATAAGTAATCAATACACACATAGCTCTTATCAAATGGCAGGATTCATTTTTCGCCCATGTTCACACATGGACAAAACTTGCTCTTCCATCCAACCTTATATTTTCACTTATGCATTTTATATGTTTATATATATTTGAGGGGTATGCATTAGTTTCATAATTGTGACTGCCTTGAATATAAGAATTATTTTCTTCATGGCAATAAAGTATATTTCCCTCTCTCATAATTTCAATAACATAATTTATTAAATTATTTATTTTACAAGGAAAATATAACTTAATTATAGGAGGGAACTTAATCAATAATAAATAACTGAAACAGTAATAATTGTAGTAAGGGACAGAAAATAAAAAAACATTGATATCAGTAAATAGTTCATAACTTGTACCACTGAATAGTTATAAAAAAAAGTATGCATAAAGCAACAAATTTTCTTTCAAATTCCTTGTATATTTCAGTTTGCCATATTCAGTAGTTCATTGTAAATTTTTATTCCAGCATAATGAATAGATTGTATCCCTATATTTCTAATAATTTTGATTGAAGCTAACTTCTTGATAAACTGATTATATTGGAAAATTTTGTGTGGAAGAATACTTTTAAAATTATCGCTACACTGACGAAGATGATCAATAAATGATATCATTAAATAAAATTTTTTTAATAACTGAGAGCAATGATCAAAAAGCTTTCCACAAAAAAAAACTATTGAATTATATTTACCTTGAAATTTTTTATTTTGGCTTCCACATTCCCTCCTTGTGATAACAACTCGCAAGTTATTGAATTACATTGCAAAGCACTCCTCAAGCATTTTAGTACCGTTATCCAAGAGGAAAACAATAAAACTTTTACGTCTGGATGTTCTTCTCTCAAATCAGTCAGTAACTTTATGACAGCCTCGATTTTTGTAGAATAGTTTCCCTTTATTTTTTTACAATCTTCATCGGTGACAGTGTTACCAGCTTTGATATAGGATATTTCTTCGTATTTCTGTTTATTTCTGCATACAGAGCATTGTATATGATCTCCTGAAGTCTGTAAAATATATATATAAAAATTCTATAGAAATTTGGAAACTGTCAAAGCTTCAATATTCTACACAGACAGAAACTTCAACTAGATTATACTGTAATTATATCAAATGAAAACTATTTTTACAAAATTAAAATGAGTTCATAAAAAGAAAAATAAAGTCATTGAAATATTTTTTTCAAAGGTAAACTACTGAAATAAAAATGTATTTGGCTGACATAAAAACTTCAAAGGTGAATTTTATGGAAATAAACCCTTTTCGTGATGTATATCACTGCCGTCACTGACGGCAAATAATAAAATAAAATCGGATAGTTTTGGGTCATTTTCCAAATAAAACAGTTTCATTACATCTTGGAAATGAAACAATATTACAAAAACTGACAATATTGTTTCACCTATTTATATCACTATGTAATCACATTTCATTGGCAATAGTCACTGTCAGATAACTAGAGATATTATTATGTTTCTTATAGTATATCACTTGTACTTTGGTTTATTTCACACTCAAGAGAACATTGTTTCAGAAATATTTTTAGAATTAGGTCAGAGAGATTAAATTCATGAGGAGACGCAAAATGAAGAATGATGTATTGTATACAAAAATACATTCCTCAAATTCTCTTGATAAATTGAAATATTTTCATCTCTGACCTACCTCTTAGAAACATCATTGCATTTCTAGAATTCCCTCATGAAGGCCCAGGACAGTCAAATGACTAAGCGAGTTTGAGTTATTTCTTACTGACAATATAGGATCAGCTTTGGCTGAAATGTACATATAATCAACCATTACTGGCCGGATCTACGTCATGCTCACGAACAGAAAAGCTACTATGAGTATGACTCTTCAAGATGAGGGTTACCAGAGGTTGTCCACAGGATAGACTTAGTATCTCCCTTCTGTGGTCACTCCTGTTATTCTCTATAGTGAATTTCTTCTGTTTGCTGATGATCTGGTAAGCCTTGTTCAAAATTATTCATGGCTCATCTGATACTAAATTATGACAGTACGATTTATCCAACTTTGTACGCTGGCGTGATATAAACTTATTGTAATGAATATAGACAAACGTCTAAAATTTACTTTTTTCCGAAAAAAAATCCCATAAATAGTTCATATAGAATCAAGTAATCGGAAACAGCAAATACAATCTAAGATTTAGGAATCACTCTTGACCCAAGTTCTCGAAACCCCCTATTGCAAATATTACTTCTAGAGCAGTAAAAATGTTAGGTTTCACTTTTAGATCTGCAGAGGAATGAACTTCCTCTTCATTAAAAATCCTATATTTTTCATTTGTTGGATCAATAATCGAACACAACAACTCCACGATTTGGTGCCCTTCATATAATGTCGATATTGATATGCTTGAAAGTGTTGCAAACAAGTTTTTCAGGTACTCTGCTTGCAGAATGGAATATATTGGTGAATATACCTATGAAATTATATTGGGACATTCTTAACTTGAAAACTCTAGCTTTTAGAAGATTAGAATCAGATCTCACGCTAATTCACAAAATAATCAATAGCATTAATTTCCCAGAAATTGTTGAACCTATAACTTTAAATGTGAATTCGAAGAGAACAAGAAATACAGAAATCTTCAAAGTACCCTATCATTATACCAACTCTACTTTGAATTTTGAGACTTGCAAACACCTACAATGTGGATTTGGAACTTTTCAATTCTTCTTTAGAATCATTCAAATAGACTTTGAGAAGATTGTAATTGATTGGCTTACTATTGCCTTTCTTTTTTATTTCGATGTTTTTTCCTCACATCTAGCTGATAGTTATAGTACATATTTGTTTATTTGTAAAAGTAAGCAATGCCTTAAATAAATTAATAAACAATTTGCTTGATGTCCATGACCGAAGTGAGGTAGATCTGCCTTCCAACATTCAAATAAAGACTGTCTTATGCAGCAACAATTTCGATAAGGGAGGACTGGATCCTCTGGGAAAAGGAAATAAAAGAGTAGATAATTGCCGGTTCACAAATGGATCAAAAAACCTTCAAGTTGTGGTGCAGGTGCATACTACAGACCCAAAACCGCATTTCAGACTGAAATCCACGCCTCCGATTTATATGTGTGAAGTTTGCCGGAAACAAACCTTACACATAAATCAATGGAATATTCTTGGATAGCCCAGAGTCTTTGGAAACACCTGGTTTTCACCAAACAACATTCAAATTGGTATTGAACTGCTAAACAAACTTTCCTCAATAATCCATAAAAACGGTGTTTTATTCTGTAGTACAATTCCATAAATGAGGCACAAAATTCTCAGAAACGACTGACGTTTTTGTCTTGATCTATCTCTTGCAGTGCCGTACGGAAATTATACTAAACAGATGAGGAAAAATTATGATTCAATATATAGAATCACAATCCGACAACAATGTTTTCATGTTAATGCAATTTTTCTGAGAATTTAGTGCCTAGTAGTATGGAACTATAGTATAAAGCGTGAAAACTGTTTTAATTTAATAGATAACGTTTGAAACACTTGATATGAACTGGTAGTAATATTGAAAATGAAGAGATTAAACGACGTTAAATAATATATTTATTAAAAATGTTGTCCAGAAGTAATTTCGATAAAATCTACTCACCTGTTCCAGAAGTACTTGAATACACTCTAGACAATAACTATGACCGCAAAGTAGTATACTCCAGTGTTGTTCGAGGGCGTTTTTACAAATGGGGCAAGGGTCCGGGCTCTGTCCCTCATACTGTTGCTTCCTGAGAGTTTCCAAATAACTTTGGGTACCTAGAAGTTTCTCCAGGCTGGCGGTATTCATCTTATACTCGTTTTTCAGGGAAGTCATTTGAAAGTCAAGCTTAAATAATAAAAACCTTAAACTTGTTAAAGTGCCTTTTTAATGTCTTTTTACCTCGTGCACACTCAATAAATTAACAAATTCGTTTCTGTTTTCCACCTGATAATTGAGATTCTTAAGAGCTTTGTTGACTTTATTTTGAACTTTGTTGTCTTTCTTCTCGTCATTGACTTCAGTTTTTAGCTGCAATCTCACTTTGCAAATATCTAATTCGTCTTGGGCGCATATCTGCTGATCCAAAAATGTCCACAGCTTACGAAGTTCCTGAATAAGGTCAATTGAACTAACTCAAAATGAACTCCAAGCAAACGTCGTTAGTGCAAAAATATTCTGCACTTGAAATGATTTACTCTCTATTTGAATTTTTCACTAAACAGTGTACAAAACTACAACTCCGCAACACGTGTTTCACTAAATAGAGAAGCTGTTGTACAGTTACACATTGCGGTTTTGTACACTGTTTTATGAATATATTACAAAGTTTTATTAAATACATTGACATTTTGTGAGAAAACTAGTCGAAACTTGATGAAAATATATGATAACGTATTTATTGTGAGATTTTCACTAAACAGTTTACAAAACTGGAACACGTGTCTCACTATACAACAGCTTCTACAAGTGTATTTGATAATCATCATTATTTTTTGTTTAACCCAGGTCCATAAAAAAACATCTGATGAAGTCAACGAAACATTCTTCAAAAATAGTGTTTACTGGGATCTAGTGTGTAGGAAAGTGAATTTTATTTTAAATTAATTCTAGGTCAGTTTGGAAATTTCAGGACCCCCCTTGATCAACAATCAACACAATGAATAATTGCAGCTGGAAACAACTTTAAATTTAGCATAAGTAAAAACTGAAGAGTGAGGAATATTTACATAGGATGACGAATAAAATAAATTTATTATTTCATTTATTTATTACCTTGAACTCCTTCTTCAGACACTCGATTATATTAATGTATACTTCACCATCCTGAATGTATTCTGGATTCGAATTTTTGCTTTTTAATAATGCCAGTAGAGCTGAAAAAACAATATCAAAATTACTAGGAATTCAAAACCAACAGAGTTGATTTCAATAGAAAGAATGAGGCAACACAAACAAGGTCAGGTAATCCAATTAAGCCCACTAATAATGATACAAAACCAGAGTCAAATACCAGATCGCAGTTACAGTTTTCAGAATATCGGGAACAACTCGAGCACTGCAACCTTCACCCCATTGCCTCTGATGTCAACCGTAGTAGTACACGAAACGTCAAGCATAAAAACCTGCAGACTGTGGCCAAAAAATCCGGAAAATAGCTTTCACACAGTTATCTTCGGTCGTTAAAGTTTACATTCTTTGACCAATCCGATTCCCATTTTAAATTTTTTTTACACTTATTTTTTGTATATTTGATTATTTTATTTCATTATCGTTTATTTTACTTGTTTTTACATGATTGACATTTCAATTATTGTTCAACCCATTGATTTATAATTTATTCTCGTTTTAGGACACAACCATTTGTTTTGTTTACAAATAAGCATTCTTTTAAGTTTTGCTATTCATTTTTGCTCATTATTTTGACATTATATCATTCAACTAACTCAACCAAATATTTCGGTCCCAGTAATTTTAGTATTTTTAATAGTTTCAATATTTCAGTTTATTTAATTTTATTTGTTCTTCTATAAATTTCAAATGAGTTAAC
The DNA here is from genome assembly GCF_025532065.1 of Leptinotarsa decemlineata. NCBI lineage: Eukaryota > Metazoa > Arthropoda > Insecta > Coleoptera > Chrysomelidae > Leptinotarsa > Leptinotarsa decemlineata. The sequence continues at coordinate 5,717,584 of NW_027412578.1, forward strand.
ATCTTTTTAAACACGTTTTGATCGGTATTGGTACATGGAATGTTTCTTCTCCGCTTGGGGCTTTGTTCACGAGATGGCACTGTTACTGGTTTACAATCTTTCTTTTAGACAAAGGTTTCATACATGCAGTTGAGCCGCGTTGAAATTAATCAAGTCCCAGACACTTTGCTGTTTGGGTCGTATCTTTCCTGCACTGATGAGAGGTAATATCTCGAAACCGGTCTGTAGGTGATCTATTTGAATGATTTCAACAAGGTCCTTCTGCTGGATGAAAGAGAAACATCTGCGAAACTAACCTCGATGAGGTATCTCGCATATGTCAGTTGGATTTTATTCAATATTTCACGTGGTATTAGCCGGGGAAGTAGTTGTTTTCCGGTAGGCATTTACCAAAACCTATGGTATAGATAGTTAGGAGAGATGAATATTTGGAAATTTTATTACAAAATATTGATTTTCTAGTATCTTTTTAGAAAATGGAAGTCCAAGCTTGCCAATTTTGATTCAATATGATACATTCGACAAGTACTTATGCAGTTACAAAGGTGTAGTGTTTCTCGAAAGAAAAGTTCTTATTTCCATTATATTAGGTATCTTCAAAAACTTTCTATACTTACACTTCATGATTAACTCTTCCAGAGTGGATTTCCAGCTGCCCTTCAACGACATGTCTTCAAAATTCTTTTCCCTGTGGGTCATGCTGAACAGTTTCCCTTCATACATTTTCAACTGGACGTTAGCTTCACATACGAGACATTTCGCAGCTTGTTTAGATTTCTTTTGTGGCCTCAGATGACAGTTCATCGCTTTGATCACCACTTTGTCTTTGATTATGATCTTATGAATACCTTCAGGAACGTATTCATAGAGCTCATCGATAGCTTCGAAAAGTTTAGACCGCAAATATGATAAGTCATCATCCCAAGAATAAAGTAACTGTAGTATTTTGCGTTCACTTGAACTTCGGAAAATACTGAAATACAGAATTTATATAAAAATTTATGTAAAAACAACTCATCACAAACTGTTACCATCTGACACCTTATTTAGATTAGAGTACTTTTTTTTGGCCATTTTACATACTATAATACATTCTTTTATCTATATCTATTTATATATTTGTAACTTATATTATTATTAAATTGTTATATTATTATTATTGATGCCATTTACTTCCAGGATCTATGATATAAGTACTAAATTTTAATACATTTTTAATTCACATATTCTTTATCTATATCTAATTATATATTTGTAACATATATTATGTATAATGTGTAATTTGGGTGCAAATAAAATTATTATTATTATTTATGGCAAGTATACAGATATGTTTTCTTACCAATGTTTGCCAAAGTTGCCATTTTCATTGCCATTTTTCAAAAGATATAATGACGATATAATTACTTCCATTCCAAAAAATAAACAAATTTAAAATTTTAGAAACTTTTCAGAGATTTCATACAAAACTGAAATTTATTCTTGAAATGAAAAAAAAAACAACTTTAGCATTTCTAGACACCACAGTAACCAAAGTAATCAAAGAAATCAAGGGCGATTGCCATTTCCAATCTTGAGTTTCATAACGAAAATCTCTAATTAATCGAGAATTACCTAGTAAAAATACATGAGTAAATGAAATTGGAAAGTATTTTTCCTTAAAATAAAAAACTAAAAGACCGCATAAAAAGTGCACAAATTGAACTCTGAAAGCTGTCCCAAATGTGATGTTGGTCAAATCGGACAATATCTCAAAACAAGAGTTTCAAACACATGAGACACTCTAAAAAACTAAATATCAAAAACCCCCCAGCCCTTGTAAAATATGAAAAGAACACAAGCTCGGTTTTGACTTTGAAAATCTGACTTTTCTAGATGTTCAACCATATTTATCCCAAAGACTTTTGAGCCAAATGATATATATTCTCAAATATGATGGTGTTAACACTAGAAGGTATGTCAATGGCCTAAATACAGCATATTTCAATTAAATCTATAAAATACCTAAATAATTCTCGTTTTTTTCATTCTAATTTTTCTGTCATTGATAAAGACAGACACCACCTTATCAGTATCATATCATACATCATATCATATCATATCATATCATATCATATCATATCATATCATATCATATATCATATTCAAAGCCATTCATTTGTTTCGTGTCTCTGTTATCTCGAAAATGTTATTAACTTACTGTTTTTTATTTTCATCACATATCTAATATGACTGATGTTTCTAAAATAGTTATATTTTCAACCCGAAGAAATCCCATTTTTCCATTTAAACTTTTCTTTTGTCGATTCAAAATTTATACAGCATAGACTATCATTAAACTAAATAGAATTGTGATTTTCGACATGTAATGAGCAAGAAGTACACTTTTTATGTTTTTTAGAAAGATAACTAACTATATGTATTACGGGTAAAACAAGACTGTATCTTCCTGGTTTGTAATAAGTACATACCAGGCAAAAAATACATTCGTTTATTAATTTACGTTATACTGTTTCAATTATTTCAACATAAATAATGAGAACCAAATTATCTAAGAACAATTCGTTCAGGCCAGTCTAATCTCCCTACACAGTAGGTTAATGGACTGACACCTATCAGAAAACAACTACTCCCCTGGCTAATACCACGAAGGGCGTTGGATTATATCCGACAGGTGTCAGTGCAGAATAGATGGAACACACTTTATGTTGATGATATACACTACCTTGCACTGACGAGTGGCCAAACAGCCCGAAACCAGTCTGCAAGTGTGTTCCAATAATTGAAAATCTATTGCGGCAGTTGTATCGCCAACAGCTCATGCAGGAATAACTTCTGTGAAGAATCCTGCACTGACACCTGTCGGATATAATCCAACGCCCTTCGTGGTATTAGCCAGGGGAGTAGTTGTTTTCTGATAGGTGTCAGTCCATTAACCTACTGTGTAGGGAGATGAGACTGGCCTGAACGAATTATTCTTAGATAATTTGATTTATAGCCAGTCTTCAAGTATGCCCACTGACTATATGTGAAAATAAATAATGAATTCTTTGAAATGAACAGATATTTGGCAAACTCAGCTATGACGTTCATTCTCTGCAATTATTATCTTCACAGGGGCACTTTTAGTGGTCACCTTCTGAAAGGTCACAATTCTTATAAATACAAAGTTTCATCTGATAATTTTTATATTATCATTTGTCATTATGTCATATGTTTGCGTTAAAATAGCAAGTTTCTCAGTTAATTCAATATATACAGATCGAAAAAAAATTTGTTCCTACTGCAAAAAATGTCATATTTCCATCAATTACGTTACTGTTGATTTGACATTTGTCTAATTTATATTCTCAGCGGAGGATTACTAAGGAAGTATTATGGAAACTGTGAAAAAAGTAGTTTAAAGAAAGAGACTCACTTCAGATTACAGGGAACACCAGCCCCATCACAAGATGTTTTGATTCTATCAAGAAGGTTATCGAAATAACCATTTATGAGAGTCCAATCCATTCCATCCGAGTACCACTGGCCATCTTTCAGAGTAAGCTTGTTACGTAATTTTTCCACTTGCATCATCAGCCCACTGAAACTCTCAAAAGCAGTTGTAGACTGAAAGTGAGAAATGGATCAAAATCATATTATGAAAATAAAATGTTCATTTCTTTTTTACAGTTGATTATTTTTACCTCACTTATAAATTTCTCCATATATTTTTCTTCCAAATCCTTGCAATCGTTTCTCAAATTCCCGTCTCTCAAAGTCGGCTGATCTGGCTTGAAGTTATCCAGTACCTCAGCTAAGTTATATAGCGTGTGTATGACCTGAGGTTTGTCCACTGTTAATTTTATTTCTCCTTGTTCCCCAGAAAACCTGGCAACCAACTGTAAAACAGATCTGTAATAATCTATAGCTCCTTGAGGATGCTGGAAGATGAGCTCAATGCCTGCCAAACCTAAAATCGATTGGAATTGAAAATGATGATGTTAACTTGATGAAAATGTGTTGTGAAAAACTATTCTATTCTAGTATTGTGGATAATTACATTTTATATGGTATTAATGCTCGCAGAATACACTGTGCTAGCGAAACATGTTGTGATTATATTTTTCAAATGAAGTTTGTGGAGATCAAATTGTGAGGTGTAGTTTTTAAAAAAATTGTCTTGAAATCTTTTGATTTTTTGAATTTTCATTTCTTGTTAATAATTTTTAATTTTCATCTCTTTTTAATAGTTCAATTTTTGATTGTTGCTTGTATATTATTTCATTGTAATTTCAGTTTTTTTTTGTTTAATATAATTGATCTTTTTCAGCTAATCTTTTTAATTTTTATAGATTTTTTCTGGGATTTCAAATCAATTTATATCATATCAGACAATGGAAGTCCGAACTAATGAAAAATAGTCTCTCATATGAGAAACTGAGTAAACAGATACTTTTTACTGATTTTACAGTATACAATTTTTGTACCTGAGGTTCACTTGTTCTACATATGTTCTTCATATGAATCATCTTCGTAAATTACATTATATTCTTCAGCAATTATTATTCAGTTCATTCAGATTACAGTTTACTATTTTTATTTATATTATTTACTAGACTCACTTTTTTCAAAATATCAACTGATATTAACTACAAACTAACATGTGGATTATACCCAAAAGTTTCTATATAGTAAGGACTTCAAGAAATATTGTAACAAGGATCGCAGAACATAAAAGAAGTTTTGAGCTAAAGACCTATTCTAGCTATCTTTTAGATAAAGCCAAATTTCAACATGGACTACGATATTGTTATGTTATTCAATTTTTTTGAATGACCAACAGGAAGTTGAATATTACTGGAGTAATATTACAGGAAGGGGTCTTATCACACCTTCTTTGGAACATAGTTCTGGTCACCCTGATTAATTACCTCAAAAATAATGAATTCTACACAATTGCATATGCAGATGACATAGTTATCTTGCAGACTGGCAAATTTGTGAACATACTGTGTGATAGAGCGCAGGATAGGCTCAAATTAATAGAAACATGGTGTAAGGAACACTCACTGTCGATCAATTCCAAGAAGACTGAAATGGTCCTTTTCACCAGGAAAAGAAGTTTATCGGGCTTAAAACCTCCCGAAATCTTCAAAAATAAAGTAAACTTCTCTAAAGAGGTGAAACACCTTGGTACTACCCTCGACAGGAAGCTAACATGGAACTCTCACCTACAGAGTAGAGCAAACAGAGCATGAGAACAACACCAACCGCGGCAATGGAATTAATTACTGGTCTGACCCCGTGGACCTGTACGTTAAGGAGGTTGCGTTAATGGGTCAATTGAGGGTAAGCCTATGGTGAGAAGCACTTACTATGCAATCTCTGCTGCAGGCACCCAGTAATGCAATTGATCCCAAGTTCGTGTTTAATAAACCCTACAAAATACAAATAAAACAGAACACAGAGTCAGATGCTGCAAATGCACAGACGGCTCAAAAACCAAAGAAGGCTCAGGACATGGAGTTTACTCTAGATCACTAAGCCTAAGGATTAAGTGGGGAATGGGAAAAAATACCAGCGTTGTTCAAACAGAATTGGCTTGTATCTCAATCGCCACAAAAAAAAAATAACCAGAAAAGGAATTTCTGGCAAAAACATAACAATCTGCACTGATAGTAGACAAGCCCTATTAGCCTAGAACAGACGTGTTACCTCAGGGCTAGAACTAGAGTGCCACCAAGATTTAACCAAAGCCTCGGTAGACAATAACATTATCCTGAGGTGGGTTGAAAGGCACGCCAGATGTAAAGGTAATCGCATTGCCGACTCTTCTACAAGGAAGCGGCTGGACTAAGAATTTTAGATCCCAGTGACACCTATGGCTTGATAACTTCGACATTTGCGGAACTAGCCAAACGTCACACCCATACTCAATCCCTAAAGGGAAGGGATAGAATCAAAGGATGCAGTCTTGCCCGGATCACCCTGGGCGACTCTAGGAAGCTGGCGCAGAAGAAATATCTAGCGATGACCAGGAAAAACCTACGCTTAACAGTAGGATTTCTGACTGGCCACTGTCAACTAAAGAAACACCTTCATATTATGGGGTTGGCAGACACACCTCTATGCAGGATGTGTGAACAGGAAGATGAAACTGTCAGGCATGTCTTATGCGAGTGTCCGGAGTTATCGTCAATAAGAGAGTGTGTGTTCGGAGAGTCTTGACCTACAACATTTCAAACTATCTTTGAAAAGTTTCTCATCTGCCATGCCTCTTATTCACTAGACGAGTATAAAAAACGTAGCGACTAGGCAGTTTTGTTTCAATGTATTTTTAAAATGTGTTTATATTTAAATATTTTTTTTTATTCTTATTATTCTTAATCAATTTGTAACGACTAGAATGTTTGTGATATTCTTAATATTTATATAATGAGAATTTTTCCCTCTTTATGTGTGACTTATCTCATATTGTGAAGCAACCATAAGAGATTGAATAAATATCTATCTATCTATCTATAAAGGAGATGTCTCCTAGTGACCTGTCCATCTTCCCGGAAAGGACAGGATGGACGATGACCTAGGAGAACAACTCTTCGGGAGGATGTACAATGGCCTAAGTGCTGTAGGCCTATGCTCACCCTCCCTACTCTACAGATACAGATTACTGGAGTTTCATCGCAACACCAAACCGTTATTTTGAGATAACACTTCAGTAATATTCACTACTACAATAAAGGTTCCAAACTGCATCACAAGAACAGGAAGTTATTCATTTACCGCCATTGAAATTGTTCTCATAAAATGTCAATAATTTACATATTCAGATATTAACTGTTTTCCTGAAAATAATATTGTATTAATTTTGTTTTGTAGATCTACCTGAATTATTCATTTATCTAATTGAGTTTTGACATGCAGCCGAATTTGTTTCACACCACTTTAATACCGAATATTACATCGTCATGGTGGATATTCTTCATAAGAAATAATATCACAATAAAACTGCTCCTACATACCATAACTGCAAAAGTCTTCTCGACGCAGGTTTCAAAATAAGTTGGCGTCATCAGGAGATGAACTGAATTAGTGATTTGAGTAGTGTTTGTGTTTGATTTGATCTAAGCTAGATGTCCCATTTCCATCTTTCAGCAAAATATATTAAATAGTAAAATGAATTGTGAACTTAGCAAAGTAGTTTCTACTAGATGCTGTTCTTGGCCTGTTTATCATGCGGCAAATATTTTTTTGTGGTACTGAAAAGTTGAACATTATATTCTTACCCCAAGAATATAAGACCACATGATAGATATGATTATAAGAGTCCCAAATATAACAGTTGAAGAAAGTTGATGAAAGTTTTATAAAATATATCTCATGAAAAGGCACAATTACTATTATTAAAAATATTTGATTACATCACTTTACCTTACCATTCAGAGACGATATGATCAATCGGAGGCAGTCCTCACTGTCATTGGTATTTTTGACAATGAGAGCATTGAGAAGGTCTTTCATGGATGTTACTTGTTTTTTCGTTGCCAGATATCTACCTCTTGAAGTATTGGGATGAGTACATGCATGCCTCAAAGTGTATAAGGGGTCCAGCAGCTACAAAATCAAACCTAGATATTTAACAATATGAAGCACAACTGGCAGAACTTAAAAATCGAAAACTTATAGAAATCTCTTTATGAAAAAACTAGTTTAGAGAGTAATAAATTCATTTTCAAAATCTGCAGTAGATTCAATAGTAAAGAATCTACACTGATATACAGAGTATAATGAAAGTTTACAAAAAGCCATAATTTGTCCTGTGCTACAAAATTAAACCAAGATATTTAACAATATGAAGCACAACTGGCAGAACTTAAAGATCGAAAACTTATAGAAGTCTCTCTATGGAGAAACTAGCTTAGTGAGTAATAAATCAATTTTTAAAATCTGCAGTAGATTCACTACTGAAGAATCTATACCGATATACATAGTATAATGAAAGTTTACAAAAAGCCATAATTTGTCCTGTGCTACAAAATTAAACCAAGATATTTAACAATATGAAGCACAACTGACAGAACTTAAACATCGAAAACTTATAGAAATTTCTCTATCGAAAAACTAGTTAGTGAGTAATAAATTCATTTTCAAAATCTGCAGTAGATTCGATACCAACGAATCTACACTGATATACATACTATAACAAAAGTTTACAAAAAGCCATAATTTGTCCTGTGCTACAAAATTAAACCAAGATATTTAACAATATGAAGCACAACTGGCAGAACTTGAAGATCGAAAACTTATAGAAGTCTCTCTATGGAGAAACTAGCTTAGTGAGTAATAAATCAATTTTTAAAATCTGCAGCAGATTCACTAATGAAGAATCTACACCGATATACATAGTATAATGAAAGTTTACAAAAAGCCATAATTTGTCCTGTGCTACAAAATTAAACCGAGATATTTAACAATATGAAGCACAACTGACAGAACTTAAAGATCGAAAACTTATAGAAATCTCTCTATGGAAAAACTAGTTTAGTGAGTAATAAATTCATTTTCAAAATCTGCAGTAGATTCAATACCAACGAATCTACACTGATATACAGAGTATAACAAAAGTTTACAAAAAGCCATAATTTGTCCTGTGCTACAAAATTAAACCAAGATATTTAACAATATGAAGCACAACTGGCAGAACTTAAAGATCGAAAACTTATAGAATTCTCTCTATGGAGAAACTAGCTTAGTGAGTAATAAATCAATTTTTAAAATCTGCAGTAGATTCACTAATGAAGAATCTACATAGTATAATGAAAGTTTACAAAAAGCCATAATTTGTCCTGTGCTACAAAATTAAACCAAGATATTTAACAATATGAAGCACAACTGGCAGAACTTAAAGATCGAAAACTTATAGAAGTCTCTCTATGGAGAAACTAGCTTAGTGAGTAATAAATCAATTTTTAAAATCTGCAGTAGATTCACTACTGAAGAATCTATACCGATATACATAGTATAATGAAAGTTTACAAAAAGCCATAATTTGTCCTGTGCTACAAAATCAAACCAAGATATTTAACAATATGAAGCACAACTGACAGAACTTAAAGATTGAAAACTTATAGAAATCTCTCTATGGAGAAACTAGCTTAGTGCGTGCCGACTCCATTTTCAAAATCTGAAGTGAATTCAATAGTAAAGAATCTACACAGTTATACAGAGTATGTTTAGTTCATTCCAAACGTAGATACGGTTATTGGGGTGGAGTGAAAAACATTTTTTATTGATATAGTCTATGAATATATTCTGTACCGTTTCAAGTTTTTTCATGTAAATATCGTATCAAGGGTTTCATATTACAGAGCCATAACTTAGAACACTATTGACGTATGACATATAGAGAATACGGAAAGTATTCCCAACAAGTTCTCATTACGAAACCTAACATTTTGTGAGCCTTTTTAGAAACGTAGAAAATATGTTTATAGAAAAGCATTTTAGAATCAAATATTATTCCTAAGTCCGTTACAGTTTGTAAGTGACAAGAAGATATTTGATATGAGTGATTTACATTGTTTTTTCCCATCCAAACAAAATGTGGTAACACTTTTCAAAGTTCAGATACAGACTATTCACCTCACAGTAATCATAAAAGGTATTGATATCCTGCTGTATAAGCGTGATATCGTTAACATCAGAAATTGAATGGTATATTTTTAGATCATCCGCATACATTAGAAAATTGGCGAATTAAAAGCATTGGGATATATCATTGATATAGATATTAAATAGGAGTGGCCTTAGATGTGATCCTTGAGGCACTCCGGAGGTAATTAGGCGATATTCTGATTTGTGTTTACCGACTGTTACCAGTTGACAATGATCAGTCACATAAGATTCGAACCCGTTCAACAGATTGCCATTTACTCCGACTCCAGCGAGCTTCTGTAGCAGAACTGAGTGATGGATTTTGTTAAAGGACTTGCTGAAGTTGATTTCTACATTTTTATGTATAAAGGACATTATACCAACCTTTTTAAGTGTGCTTCTATCCAGTCTATCTAAGAGCAAAGTTAAATCAAACTTTGACACCTTCGACAGAAAATCACTGCAGATAAGTTCATGCTCTCTTCGGTAAAAATATTTCTCAACTGCCGAAAATTCCAATAAATGCTCTCTGTACGTTTGTTTTGGAATATTTATCTGAAAATTCATAAAAATTCAATGCCATTTATTCGAGTGGAGGGAATAGTGGAAATTACCTGATCTAAAACGTCTTTCTTAGACGTCCTCCACAGCACCTTGGACAAAAATTCAAGCATCGGTTTATCGTTACCTTTCACATAGGGCTCATACAATATTTTGTTCCAAGTAGTGAGGTCGTTGAATGGAGTAATTTGTATATAATCGATGAGTCCATACAGATCTAGGAAGAACAGTTCAAAAATAATAATCAGCATTCACCAACCCAATATTGTTTCATAAAAATTGCGTCACTGAAATCTTTGATAACAAATGACGAGTTGATTTGACACGGAATATACTGAAGCATTTGATAAATCCAATCACTCCCTGTCGATAGCTGATTTCCACGTTTATGGTATTACAGGAAATATTTCAAACTGAAATCAAAGCTATTTGTCAAACCGTACTCAAATTGTCAAAATCGATAATTTAGTTTCCAAAACAGTTGGTAACATCTGCAACTCTTCAAGTAACTCACTCCGAACCCTTTCTTTTCAATTCATTCATAATTGACATTAAATCGTGTTTTAGCAATGCTTCTTTCCTATCGTTGCTTTCCAATCTTTTGTTAAATATAAGAAAATACTATCAGAATACTTTGTGTTAGAATGCATCAATCATAAGTTTCACTTAATAATAATAATAATAATAATAATATAATATTTATTTACCAAGATTTCAAATCAATTTTACAATATATATATATATATATATATATATATATATATATATATATATATATATATATATATATATATATATAAATATAACAATGGTGAATGAATAAAAGAAAGGAAGACCCACAAAAGTAAAACTTGTGCGTGGACAGAATATTAAAATGTGTAAAGTAAAACAATAATAATGATGATTCATATAGAGAACACTCGTAAGTTGGACAAAATTATATTAACAATGTAATAGTACTAATACTTATTGTTGTGAATATAAGTTTCTGTATCATTCTAAGTACAATAATGGATATCAGTTTCTTCGATGATTTCCATGAATAAACAGGGAGACCCACAGAAACCTAGGTTGTGCGTGGGGTTTTGTCCTGTTTATTCATAAATTTTGTTGTTTAATGTAGAGGTATTTTATAATTTTTTCAATATTGTAGTCAACATAGGGGAAATAACCCTTTAATTTTCAACTAATTGTTCTGTACTCTTAATATATCGTGAATTACTTTTTTGTCTAGATTAAATGTGTACGATTTTAGTTTTTTTCTGATTAAAGTGATAGAGTTGATGTGAGTGATGAGATCCTTTAAACTTTTATGTGAGAAGTTGAAAACCCGAGGTGCGAGGTAAGTATAACATCGTTGTCCTACCGCTTTTTTTGAGGATTTCGTACGAATATCAGAATTGCTTTTTTGTCTTGTTGTGTATTTATGTTCTAGTGTTTTCAGTTCATGTTTGTTTCTGTATAGGTTAACTAAAATGCTATAAAAAAATGATTGTTTCAAATCGAAGCATTTCGATTCTTTATATAATTCGTCTGTAGGATACCTATATGGTCTCTTGAATATTATTTTTAGGAATCTTTTTTGCAAAATTTCAATTTTTTTCAGGTGGATATCTGCTATGCCTCACCACCCTAATATCCCATATTGTAATCTTGATTCTATTAATGCGTGGTACAGAACCTTCATATGGTGAGTATTTAATATTTTCACCAAATATTTGAATTGTGGGAGCATGTACCTTAGAGTATTAACGATATTCTGAGCGTGTATATCCCATCTCAAGTGTCGATCTAATGTTATTCCCAAATATTTAAAACTAATTGTGGAATGTATAAGTTCAATTGTATCATTTCTTTGAATTAAAATCGTTTCATACTGAGGTAGATTGTTTTTGTAGATGGCAAATGGCATAAACTTGGTCTTGTCATAGTTTACTGTGAGGTAATTCTGCTCAAACCATTTCAACACACTTTCAAAATCTAACTCGATTTTGCTTTTCAGGTTGTTCCATGAATCATCTTTGTATAACACAACTGTGTTGTCAGCAAAGCTGTAGATTTCTCCTCCACACTTCAGGGTAAATAGTTTATTCACATAAATAGTGAAGAGAATGGGTCCTAAGACGGTACCTTGTGGTACTCCACATGTGATTATCTGTTGAGTGCTTATTTTGTCTTTAATTTGTACTGACTGTTTCCTATTTGATAAGTAATTTCTGAATAATTTGAGCACGATACCCCTAAATCCTAATTTCTCCAAGGCACCTAGAAGCAGTTCATGATTGACTATATCGAATGCCTTGGAGAGATCGAGAAATATACCAATTGTCATTAATCCGTCTTCCATACCTTCGTATATTTTTGATGTGATTTTCGCTATTGCATCCTGGGTGGATTTTCCCTGTCTGAACCCATACTGTCTATCTGAGATCATTTGATATTTATCCAGATATTGTGTCATTCGACCTTTTATTATTTTTTCAAAAATTTTTGTTATATTCGTTATGAGTGACACGGGTCTATAGTTCTCCGGTTTTGTCTTTTCTCCTTTTTTGAAGAGAGGTTTTACAATGCTCAGTTTGAAGTGTGAAGGACAAATTCCCGTAGAGAATATTCTATTGATCAGATGTGCCAATGGAGTTGAGACTTCTTGTGATATTCTTTTGAGCGTTTCGGCGGTGATCGAATCGTACCCGAGAGTTTTTCCATTTTTTAGTGAATCAATTGTTGTCTTGATTTCTTTTTCCGTAGTGGGTGTCAGAAAGAACGAATTTGGGACTGGTTCTCTTTCAGGTGTGGGTTCAAGTGAGGGTGTTATATTTTCTGCTAGAGTTTTCCCTACATTTATGAAATAGTTGTTGAATATTTCAGTCATCTCCTGTTCATCTTCGACTATATTTTTATTTTTTGATTCAATTTTCGATATCTCTTGTTTTGGATGGGAGTTGTGTAGAGTTTTCACAGTGTTCCATAATGTTTTCGTGTTATTTTGATTTTTTTCTATCTTTTTGACATATTACTTTTTTTTGTAGTTTCTATCAGCCTGTTCAGTTATCAGTTCAGTTATCATATCGATGATAAACCTATCCAAAAAATAGATGAAATACGTGATGAAATTGATATTTCACCACTTATTACAGGAATGAAGACTTTCAAGGCTGGCGTCAATGTTTTGGTTGGTTTCAGGGTTTTCACTATATGATTTTCCTTAGTTATAATCTACAAACATGTCAACTGCAACTGCGGAAGATGACTGAAGATGACTGCCGCAGTTTGAGTTGAAACGTTTGGAGATTATAACCAAAGATCACGGCAAAACCCGGAAACCAATCACCCCTTATTATATCTTGGTCATGAAAAATGCTGAGTTTTTTAATATGCTTATCATTGGGGTTTTCCATTTGTACAATGAAACTTCTGTACTGCTGTCTTGAAAGATCTCTTCTCAACTATAAACCAGCTAGTTCTTCACAATTTTCATTTCAGGTAATATGAATTGTTGTTGAAAGTTTGGGTTAGTTTTTTTGTGAAACGAACAAAACCATCTGTCTCACTATATATACCTTTCATATTCTGGTGAACAGAATACCAGGAAGATTTGCAAATGGATTCAGGAATAGTCATATTTGGAACAACATCACAATCTTCTTAAAATCAATTCATTCAATTGGTAGATATATATTTTTCAGTTTTAATTCAATAGTCATTCTATAAAAATGCAAATTAAATTTTTTTAAATAATCTGAATATATACCTGATATATTTTTAGATATAGGTGTTCCGGTGACAGCCCATCTATGGACGGCATTAATTTTTCCTGCCATTTCAGACACCATGCGACCTGGAGTGTCTACGGTTTGAGCTTCATCCAAACAAAGTCGCCACCATTTAATTCTGGTAAGTGGACTCCCCTGAGGGGAATATTTTCTTTCCCTTCTCAAATTAATTGCCTGAAATTTCGAACAAGAATATTATGAACATATTCAAAAAGTAATTAGATATGAAAAAAGATTTTCAGTTTTCTACTTCTCCATTATTATACAAAAAATGTGGGAAACATCCGAAAATCACTCACATTTTTTTGTATAATTATGGAGAAGTGGTAAGAAGAAAAGCTTTTTGATATAAACTAATCTCCCCTAAAAATATTTCATTTTCAATTCGAAAGTAATCAGATATTTTTACTAAATAAATCAATTCAACTAGGCATTGATGCAAGTAAATGATATAAAATTTGATGAAAGGGGTAAAAAATTGCCAGGGACGATGTCAGGTGATAAATTTTGCAAAGTTCAAAGCTCATTCCATGCTGGATTATTTTTTAGTAGAACATAGACATCACAGAGTAGAATAATTGTCAACCAGATATTTTTCTCAAGAGAACTTATCTAGTTGAAATTGGGATGATTCTGCAACGTTACATGGTTGGTGGGCTGTGAAAAGCCATGATGCTCCCTACGAGGCTCAGGGAGTTATTAACATATCCTTCCTTGAACACGAGGATAATGACCAGAGTACTTGATGCCATTGACACCAAAAAAACATGTTTTTTTTTATATTCGATGGTAAATTTTTTATTATTATAGATATATATTGTTTGCTGCATACCAAAACATTACTCAGCAAATACGTTAAATTTGATATTTCCAGAATAACATTTTAGGTTACAAAGCGATGTCACCTCACCAGATCATAGAGATATATGCTAGGTTGAGATGTTACACTGCGATTCATCACACACACGTAACAATTGCAATGTTAAAAGACGTACATATTCTTCATGTTGTCATGGAGACATCGAAAAACATTCATATTTTTTAATAATTTTGTAGGTGTATCTGTGCCTGCCACGAAAAAAAAATTAATTCGAAATTGAAACGTGAATTTAAAGAGTTTCTTTTTCCAATCATGAGATAGCAAAATTTTGTTGAAGTTATCAAATATAACCAAACTTTCCATTTAAATGGCCCATTGTAGCAAAGCCACTGATCTTCGAACATCCCATTCAACAACCCAGCAATGGTACCAGTACTATGTGCAGGGACTCCATCCATCTGATACCATAACTTGAAACGGTATTGTTCAGAAACATGCCTTATGGATTCACCAACCACATTCCTAATTATATGCGAATATCTATCGCTATTCAAATTCTCTTCATAAAGATATAAACATAAAATTTGGTCTTCCTTTATAGCGCAAAAAAAATTAAAACTCCATGAATCCTGGAAGTTGTGCTGGCGAACGAACTTTGGATTTTCTGCTGCTCAAAAATGAGTATTATGGCGATTGTACATACCATTCTTCTTGGCAAATTTGGCTTCATCTTTCCATATCATGAATTCAGGGTCCTCCTGTATCTTGATAAGAAACCATTCGCAGAATTCCACTCGTGCGGTAAGCCGTGAGGTTTCAGATTTTGAACCTGGTGATATTTAAAGGGACGCCACTTATGTTTGATTGAAATCCGGTTTATTGACGAATATAAAATTTTAAGTGACTTTTCTGCGTCTTTCAACGAATTTTCTGGATAAGCTGTGAAGAAGGCCAAAACTAAAATTTCGATGTCCTCATTGTTTACGAGTGTTTTTTTTTTGTTGACGACAGACGAAAAAGATCCGAAATCACGGCAGTTTCTTAGAAGTCTTCTCAGAATATTTTTATTGGGTCTTTGTAGATTAGGAAATATTTCTGCATAAACACGACAAGTTCTGTCCATTATCTTATTACATTCACCATGAATGATTATTAAATTCAGGAAATCTTCATTAGAATACCCCAAACAAGAGATTTTGCACACAAATAGTAAACTACGAAATACACGCCAATTATATCGCATCAAATTTTCATATTTGTTGTAACTTAATTTGTTTTCAAAGCTTTCTTGGTTTGGTATTGCTTCGAATGATTTACATTTCAAATATTTCCCAAAATCGGATATATCTTACCAGGGATGTATTTTAGGTATAGGACATTCTTCATGAATTTGATATCTATTTTTCGTAATATCCAAAAATAATAGAATAGTGTATGGTTTCCATTTTAAAAAATCGTGGTTCATCAGTTTTCTCGATGTTGTTTTAGGTGGAAATTTCGACCACTCTGTAATGAATTATTTTCGAAAGACCCTGTATACAGTTACAGTATTCATTCTAAAAGTGGATGAATATAATTTTTTGTGAATAATAGTATAAGTATAAAGAATATGAATGAAATTCTTAATTGATTTGGCACAGCACCGTGGCAAAAAATCCTGTCATAGCGATATTTCAAATAACTTATTATAGTGATATCAAATCAAATCCATTATATTTTTTTCAAACAACATTGTATAAATATTACTGGAGTTTTTTCCCAACACCAAATCGTTATTTTCAACACCTCGACACGTGTTTCAACCACCAAGTGTTCATCGTCAAGAGGAAGATAAAACTGTTTTATCTTCCGTGGAAGAGTGTAAATCTCCATTGTATAGATAAGAATGCTTATTTTTGAAAACGTATACACACATACAGGCTCGTACAGATGAGAATGTTGTAATTTTTGAAGAGATTACGACATGAGTAGTCACTTTTGACTCCAGCTATACATCTTATGATTTTTTTTTTTGAGAAGATATTGTAAATTTCGTCAATTGAGTGGAACAACAGTACATCTCTGTGACTTAGATGTGACACTGCATGACACCATGATAGATTTTCTCCAAAAAATACATTATTATTTTCTTTTACTTTTATGGAATATAATATATATTTGATAATCAAAATGCGATTTCTTTGAATCTACTTACTTTTACTCCCTTTGGAAATAATTATAAGAAATTTTTTCCAAGATAAAATAATAGACTTATCAAGGCAAATGAATTTGCCAAGTATTTATTTTTAGGAGGCAAATTTAAATTCTGCTTTCCTATTTCTAATAATCTTTCAGATGTTTCAATTGTAGCACTTGCTTACTACGTCAACGTACAACATAAAACTTTGAAATCATCTTCACGAAAAAACTTAGTATTATCTTATCTTACCAGCGTTTATAAACTTGTGAAGTCACAGTGGTCACGTGTGAAATATTGGCGTTTTGAAACGAAATTTGGAACGGAATATAAAATAAATGATTTGACAATCAGTTGTATTGAAAAAATTGCAAATTTTGGGCTAAATAAGGTACATTCCTAGTGTAAATCTAACACATTGAGGAGTGAAATGTGACATGTAAATGTATATATAATGCATTGAATGGAACTATGTGTGAAGAATTTGAAAAAGTCACTTCCAAGGAGTGATATGAAATTTCTATAAATACCATACCTGAACATTTTCAGTAAGTCTCAGTTCATTTTGTAACACACTGTATGTCGTTATCACAATATCATACTCCTTCAGCTGAGTGGGATAAACAGGAGTGAGATTGCAACCATCGTATTGCAAAACCTTCAGTTTTCCTCTAATGTGCTTGCAAATTTCTCTTGACCACTGAGATCTAAGGGTCAGAGGAGTGACAATCAATGTAGCTCCGCATTCCAATAGGGGTTCGTCCATCCAACATTGAGGGCAGAGGTACCTCCCCAAGGATTTGTTATATCCCAAGCATTCACGGTGTTGGTATTTGCCACAACAGTCACACTCGATGATCCCATCTTCTGACCTGCTTCCGCAAATGCACTGAATCGAAACCCTATCTTCATCTACTGCAGATGATGATGTTGTGCTAACATCTGACAAAATACTATCATACCACATCTTTAGAGCTACGTAAGTGGACGATTTTTTACTTGACGTTTTTACCCAATTGTTAGGAATTTTCAACTTCTTGGAACGATCATGGAGAATAGAGCTTGCTTCTTCTTCTTCATCAACAGGCATTTTGCGTTTCTGTAATTGTTTCACTACGACTGGCTTTAAATCGGTTGCAGAATCTTTTTGCTCAATTTCATGAGAAACTTGATTTTTCGGATTCAGTAGTATGCAAGCCAGAACTTCAACTGTTTTCCCCAGACCCATTTCATCGGCAAGAATACCTCCCTGACTGGATTTAGCGATCACAGGTCTTTCTAGAGTTACATACCCGCTGTATTTGTCAAGGTATATGGTTAAATCAGATTTTAATAACAACGGAGTATAAAGAGGTTGCAGCTGATCTGAAATGAAAGTGGAAATTAGGTTTGATGAAACGTTGAAAATAATACAGCAGATATTTCAATATTAAGTGTAATTGTTTTTGACAAAAGTATTATGATGACTCTATAATATATAAAAAATGCTAGAAGTAATTAATAAAAACAAAAAAAAATAATGTACTTATTACATCAGATACAGATAAGAGTGAAATAAGGTTATTAAATACCTAAAACTATAACAATAAACTGAATTTGGGAAAATTTGTGGGAAATTAAGTGAATTCATGTGCATGTTTTATATCCTGAGGAATTGTTTAGCAAAAAATACTACCATAAATATATATAAGGCCCTAGTTGAGTCTATTTTGACAACCAGTCATCAAAATTCTAAAAAGAGAAAATCACTGTATAGAGTGAGACCCCCCCTTTTCATTAAAAAAAGTTAACAGCGCCCTGTACGCCGCAAGTGAGGTCACACTATTGGCTATTTATCAAATTGTACTAAAAATGATTCCTTTTCGCAAAAATTTTGTCCGACTCTGATTTTTTGCCCCGCTCGAAAGATATTTGTGTCCTGACTGTATACCTACACATATCTAGTTACCCATTAAAATTAGAAAATTTGTCTGCAGTGAAACATTTCACAACCATATATTTAGGAGAATTTTATCCAAGCTTAGTTTTGAGATATTCCACGTAGAACGAAATTTGATGACTTCACTATTGATTCTTCAGATGAAATTGTAAATAGTTTTGCAAATTTTTTCCACAGTACATATTCACAGTCTGCAGTTGATGAAAATACTTTGCATCCATGCTTATTACATTCCAATTGTTTTTATAATAATATAAGCTTTGAAAACATCAGCGAAAAGGAAATCTTGATTGCAGCACGTAAACTAAAAATAGTTCACTTCTAGTCCTGATAAGATACCATCCTTTTTGATCAAATATTACATCTGTGTCTATTCCTTGAAGCACTTTTCAATCATGAAAATAATGCTTTTCCTGAGATATCAACGAGTTTGTCCCATTTTAAAGTCTGGAGATCCATCTGATATTAGGAATCATCGTCCTATTTCAATCCTATCAAACTATAATCTCGTACATTGCTCAGTTCATATCATATATCCGCAACAACATGGATTTATGTCTAACAGTTAGTGTGTTAGTGATGTCTTAGATAATCGTGGTCAAGTTGATGTGATATACACTGATCTTGCTAAAGCATTTGATCAACTTAATCACATGATTCTTAGTCAAAAAGTCCACCAATTTGGTTTCTATAATTCAGCAGTACTTTTCATTAAATTACACCTACTTCAGCTATGATTCTTTATATTACAATCCTTCATCTAGAGTACCTCAGGAATCGAATCTCGGACGACTTCTATTCGTATTATTTATTAATGACCTTAGTAATTATGCTGATTGTAATAAGTGATTTTTTGCAGATGATTTTTTATTTTATTATATTATATTTTTGTTCATTTTATCAAATTGTAACTTTGTAGTTATGACCACCTATATGTCTTTTTTACCATACCATAAATGGTTTTTATCTGTTGGGTAATAAAGGCTGTTATTATTATTTAAGTATGGATGGAATAAAGCATTTCTACATCTAGTTCTACATATTAAAATAATAAAATAAGTTTTCTCAACACCATGTGGACATTAACTAATATCTTACCAAGTTCCATGGTATTATTTTTTTCACGAGAAAGCATCCATCTAACAGAATTCTCTTGATAGGGTCTTAATGAAGGCTTAAGATTTGGATGTAGGACACTCTCTCTTTCAAAATTAGCAAGGTCATTAGTTTTCCTCATGTGCCATAACTTTTCATATAACCCAACAATTTCTTTTCCTCCATGTCTATTTTCATTGATACTACTCTCTTCATCTATGGAAAATGTTAATATTATTCAAGTACTGCTTAGTGGAAACCAAAAATATTACCTTCAGTGGTATTTGTATCGATTTCATAAATTAATGAAAAAAGTGTTTTTATGCAATTTCCTATCCTACTATGAAACGTTGGCAGTGGTAATGCTTTGAAATACATTGATAAATACACTTTCTCATCTCGAACAGAAAAATCGAAACAAAAAATCTTCAAAGTGAACAAGTCTGAAAAATAAAATAAAATGATTTGAATACAATACATGAGTTTGTTCTTTAGATAACTTAGGGAAGAATGAAAATTGATAACAAAAGAAAGAATAATTCATTTCATGAAAAAATAGAAAGAGTATAACAATATATAAAAAAGTTCGACACTTGGAACATGCACAGATAGTAATAGTAAATATTAGTAAAAGCTATGAATTGGCGATGTGGTAGTATTCCCCACTCACGAGCCGTAGTAATGAGATGGAATCCTACTTTCCAAGAGAGATTTTTCTCGCAAGAATGTATCTATTTGAAGGTGGATTGATTCTGCTATGTTGAAGAAAGAAATTCTTTTGTATCAAGTTTCATTCATTTTCAAACAGACATAATTCAACTTTTCCAAATGTAAAACACTGAATTTTTTCTTTTGTATATAATGTTTCAACATTTCACTACGTTTTTTATCAGAGGTATACTATACGAAAAACTGATATTTTACAAATTATACTAAGTTTTAGTAATTGTTGTAACTACAAAAAAATGTATTTTCTTACGTTCACTTACTCAAAATTGTTTTTTGAATATTCAAACTAATCACTAGTACATTAGCATTTTTCATACCATCTAGTGATAGTAATCAGCGGTTTCAAAAGTAAGAAATGCGTAAAAAACCTAAAATATTTGTACTGCTTTTTTCTTTGAAAACCCAGTTATTCAAGACTGACATCAAAAAATGTATCTCGGAATTTATCAATAACGCCATGTTTTGAAGTTTCTTTCCTGTGTAGATTGAATTATTTTCATTATGAATTATATATTGGAAGATATGGTGCAAATGGTCTATGCTTTGAGGGAAAGTGACGGAAATCACCCAGTATGCGAGAAAATATCTTTAAAAAATAGTATTTATCAATATGACTGCAAAAAAATTGAGCAACTCCAACCCTGGCCTATTGGCCCTTATTTTGTTATTTTTAATTGTTTTTTGGATACGAGAGAAATAAACCAGGCTACATGCTTTCTACTGATATTTTCAGATTCTTCGAAACAATTAGCTACTGATTTGGCATCTGCAAGTGTGGTACTATTTATTTTCAGAGTTATACTATATGTTACTTTTTGTTTTCTGTCCAATTTTGTGTTAACTTCTTTCCAAATTGGTTTTGTTAGTGGCTTTGAAAATGTGTTCATTCGGGTTAGACCTTTTAGTTTAGTTTACTCTCAAAATGGATTTGCAAAAGAGAGAAACTTGAGAATAATTTTTTGTTTTATGCATTTCATGAAGATTATGCCAGTGGTTAAAACTATTCCACATAATAAACAAGTACCACTTACCTTTGAGAAAGTTGATGTCTTCATAGATTTTAATGATAACCATTGAAACCTTATCACATTCAAGGATTATTGTATCTAGTTCATCATTACCTCGATCATCATCATTCAAAATTTTGAATGAAACTCGACAATCTGTATATTCACTGGGGAAAATATTATTCGTTTCACCAATCAGTAGCTCCCCTATATAAAACTGTTTTTGTTCTGTTTTTGCAAGTTCAACATTGAAAAATCTGTTCATAGATTTTTTGATATGTGATTTTCGTTTGCGTTTTTTGGACACTGGTATATAATCTCTGTAATTACAGTTGTCTTCAATGGCAGCGATCTTATAAGGGATATTCTTCTGTCTACCCATTTTCAAAATGAATTACTGACAATACATTCCAGACTCAGTGGTTTGGGAGGTTAAAAGAATGGTACCCTTCAATTTAAAATGCTTTGTTTGAAGACATTTTTGCTTTACTCTAATTAAAAACCGTGAGTTCATTCATAAAATTTTTTTTATTTTAATATTTTATTTTATACTAGACTTTTCAATAACATAACCTCCCAACCTACAAACAAAAATAGAACCAGCCTAAAAGCAGTGACGTCATAATATGGACTGGCCTTTGAAGAGAGAACATTGACACAGAACACCCTAGTATTCTGTGACATCGACGCCAAGAACTATAAAAGAAGAGGTGCATTTACGTCACTCATACTGCCGCGAAAGGGTATAGCAGCCATAACCAACATCATAAATGCTATACTCAGATTGCAACACTTCCCGGACCCGTTCAAAAAGGCAATGGTAATCCAAATACCGAAGCCCAAGAAGAACCACCTGTTTCCAGCGAACCACCGGCCAATTAGCTTACTGCCATCCTGAAGAGACTGGAAGAACAAACTAGAGAGTTAGGGATCCTCCCCGACGAACAATTCGGTTTTAGATCAGAACACTCAACAGAGCTATAAGTCCTGAGGGTAGTGGACTTTGCGACAGAAGGCTTCAACCTTGGCAAAGGATACAATACCGGAGCTATCTTCTTAGACGTCTCCAAGGCGTTTGACAGAGTTTGGCATGACGGGCTACTGGCCAAGATGAGCGATTTTGGATACTCAAAACCAATGGAAAGATTAATTCAGTCTTTTCTAGCTGACAGGCGATGCCGCTGCAAAGTAGGAGACGAATTATCAACAGTTTGACTACTGGAGGCAGGAGTCCCGCAAGGTGCAGTCCTCTCGCCACACCTCTACTCCGTATATACGGCAGACGTGCCCAAGCCAGAGAACAACTTTAACAAGTTGGCGCTCTACGCGTTCGACACGGCCCTGTTGGCGAGATCTACGAGTCAAGCACACGTTACGAGATACCTTCAACAACAGGTAGACAGATTGGAGGAGTGGGCTAACCTGTGGAAAATCAGTATCAACCCTGACAAAAGTCAGGCGATACTGTTCACTCGCAGGTTCGTACAACCGGAAGGCAACGTCACCTTCAACGGACAAGAGATTCCGTGGACAAACAAAGCGACATATCTGGGGGTCATCCTAGACAAGAAACTAACATTCCAGGCCCACGTACAGCAGAGAAGAGGAATGGCCAGAAGACGCCTGGCGCCGATCATAGGAAGAAGCAGTAACATGACATTGAAAGTCAAGTTACTAATGATCAGAACGATTCTAATGCCAATAATACTGTATACATGCACTGCCTGGGGCCAGTGCGCACAGACATACAGAAAGAAGATCCAATCGTTTATGAATGCGAGCGTAAGGGCCGCTGTAAACGCACCTTATTATACACCCAATAGATTTATATACAGAGACCTAGACCTGGACACGCAATATGTGGACGTATATATGAGAGAACATGCAGAAAGCACGTTCGATAGAATCAGATCGCACTCAAATCCAGCGTTCCGCGATCTACACGATGCGTTAAATATAGATGACCCCAGATTCCGAGAAAGGGACAAACATCCCAGGCCGACTAAACAGAATAACAGACCGCCCCCGTTAGTCGCCGTCAGGCGGCTCAGGTAAGTATAACACTAATCAGATACACTCTCTTCTAGGTAGGTTCAGCGAAGAACACTTCGACCGCGATCGCGACTATAAAAATTTTTCTAGGATGCACTGTGAAACGCTCGATGCATAACACAAAGCCGCCGGATCCGATAAGAAAGTAAAAGCACCTAAAGGCTGTTGTATATTTCCTGAAAAATTTGGGATTTGATTTGTTAAATGATGCTGTGACGCATGGCCAATACATTGAGTGATCCGCAGTTGGAATATATGTAAAAGTGACATCTCGGCCAATCCATATTATCATGTCTATGTTTAAAATGCTTCCTTTCTTTCATTCTTCAATCATTCATAGCCTCCGTTTATAGCCTTGGTCACCAGAACAACCCAGCCTATATCTTCTTATTTCGTTTTTTACAGGGTGTATGATAATGATGACTTTACTTTCATTTAATAAAATATAAGGTGAATAGGCATTTGTCTTTCAAGAAATGATGAAAATCTATTTGTTATTAATGCTCTTTACAAATGACTCAATTTGGTGGAATTAGTTTTGAAATAGTAATTCAAGTGGTATCGCAGGATGGATACTCGATTGCAAGAACAATTCTATGATAGTTTGATTTTTTGTAGTGTTTTATTTTTGAGGAAAAAATGAAGAGACAAAATTTTTGAACTGAGATAAATTGTCTCAAATTCTGCCGAAATAGTAATATATATATATATATATATATATATATATATATATATATATATATATATATATATATATATAGGACAAATAGAAAACGAAAAAAAGTATTGCTCAAAAAAACGGATATTAACTGAAAAAAATTATTTTAATTTCGAAATACCTGAACACTAATTTACAGAACCAAAATATTTCGTGAGATAAGGCATTTGAGTTTCGAACCTGTATAATCGATGACGTCAGAGATACCAACATGACGTGAGTAGAAAACTATTCATTAAAATGTATCCCAGTGGAAAAATATTGATTATTTTATGTTTCATTATAAGTATGTCACGTTACTATGGAAACGTACTTTGATTTCGAATGTTTTTCTGCAGATAAAAATGTCTGCATTAACTTGTTTTGAATTTCTAATCCTCTTATCATTCAATTTCAATTTCACACAAGGTGAGTTTCAAATGAATTAATGAAATGTAAAATAAATCGTATGATATTTTGCACAGTGCTTTCAATCGATTGTTTCAAATGTATATCAATCAACAAGAGTTACAGACCGTGCGAAGATCCCTTTCATAACAATTATACCGCTGAAATTCTTCATTCGCCGTGTATGGGTGGCAGAAAAGGCAGAGATGGCGTTTTTCCAGCAACTTCCTGTATAAAGATAACGGGAGTATTTGGTGAGTATGAGGATTTTTTAACTCCAATGTCCCTTCAAAATAGTTCGGAATATCAAATACATAATTACTCCAAGCTAATGATCACACTTCAATTACATTAGAACAAAAACATTGTTTTTCGGCGCAGGTTTCACTAACCTAGGAAAATATTTTAGTCATCAGGAGATGACTAAAATATTTGAACAGTTATAGTAAACTCCTGATGATGCTAACTTGGTTAGTGCGTTGATGTAGACAGTGTTTTCGAAAGAAAACGCTACTTTCAGATGAACATTGAATTATAAAAAAACACTTTTTTCTATTTAGTCTTTAGTCCAAATATTCGTTATGGAATTGAATAAGATATCGTCACAGTATAGGTAACATGCTGTGATATCGTTCATAGGAACGCTACACATTATAAAATATGAAAAAGTAACGATAAAAAATTTGACTTGCATGACTATCGACGTCCTCAATGGGGAACTTTCAAGTTTCGTAAGATACTTATTGTATTACCTCATCAGCAACATTCTGGATAATATAACAAAATGAAGCAGTCATTTCATTCATAACATCAGAAATTTATGCCACGGATGAGTAAAATCTACTCATGTAGAAGACGTACTGACGTCGTGACGCGAATAGACTTCGAGAGTTGTTGACTACAACAGTCTTCCAACTCAATAATAGATAATTAAAAAAGTAATAGTTAATACATCTACAATGTTATATTTTCAGATGAAACTGAAGACGAGATTGTTCTGAGAGGTTGTGCTTTGGATAGTGGTGGTTTGACCGCAGACACCGAGTTAGTTAGAATGTCCCACTGTGGCGGATTTTACTACGACAATAAGTATTCATTGGAGTCTATTTAAAACTATATATGACTCCGCTCATTTTATATATATTTTCAGATATGTTCGAGGTTGTGTTCAAAGTTGCAATGACGCCGATGCCTGCAATATTTCACTAACACTGAAAACAAACACCATTTTTGACATGTACTTATATATTTTTTATGTTTTTGTCATGTTTTTCGAATAAATATAAAGTTAATAGCATATTATGATTGTTATTATTCACAAATGTTTCTACGAACTCCACCCCAACGATAGGCAACGAGAATATGTTCCAGTTTTGAAATATTCATATTTCAACTTGTAGTTACCATACACTCAACAAAGATTTGAAAATTACCTGGAATAAAACTTTGATTTTTTTCAATATGTGATAATATGTGAAGTCATATTCATCGGTATTTGATGAATAAATCGATTTTGCTTCTTTCAGTTCCTATTTTCACAAAAAGAGTTTGGCAATTGTCCCACCTGAAGTACCCAAAACTGAAATACCCTTTGTTTCCATTTATTATGACTTAATCGTTATTGATTATCTGAATTTTTGTTGCGAATTGCAAATCGCCAAATGATCTTTGCGAATTAACTATCGATGGTACTAAACTTGCTTTTCAAAAATACTTTTATTGTTATAATAATCAAAAATTATATAAATACAAAATACATGAAATCACACCTGTTTTTACTTTGAAGTATGAAATCTTACTTACTCGAGATGAGAAGCTTCGAAGATGTCTGCTACTGTACTGTCAGCATCTGGAACAGTGTGGTGGTACTGCTAGATCAGCGGTATATTGTCCTAGGTCTGTGCATGATAAACGAACATAGTTGAAATATTTGGTTGTGGTAATCTCCATGTATTCTATCATTTCTAAAGTTGTCATCAGCAAAAACTATTTTTACTTTGCGTGAAAACTTTCTGTAATTTGAACATCCAAATAAATTATTCCAGTCATCCATATTTCAACCTAACTACTTAAATGAAAGTTGCTGGATATGTAATTCATTCATTTTAAATTGAAAGAAAAATCAGAGGCTCTATAGACACCCTACAGTTTGTTTTTCGAAAGAGAGGACATTAGCAAATCAAGATCTTCAGATGATGTGGTGCTGCAGGTTTTTTTCGGGTTTCCCTGCAGCCGAAAAAGCGAATGCGCCAATTTTCCCTGTATAAGAGAGGGGTATATTTTTAGGAGAAATCAATTCTTAGGAAAGAGGGGTTTTTGCTCTCTACTTCTCAATCTTAAAACAAAAAATGTAGGAATCTTCCAGATAAAGGAAGAGAACAATTATTTTCAAAATAAAGTCTTCACATTTGTTCTAAATCCATATTCATCCCATTCGCATTAGAATTGAAATATTCATTTTTTTTTGTTATACTTGCATTTCCAAAGATTCTGTGAAGTTTGGTGCAATTTATGCACCTATCCTAATCACAAAACATCAGCGACTTACGACTTGGTACTTTTTGGGGCAAATGCCTAAAGAAATAGAAAAGAAGAGTAAGAGTTACATAACCTCCTCCCTTGTTTTTGTTTTAAAAAAGGGAAAAAATGAGTTTATTTAAAAATGTAAAAAAATTAGTATTAGTTCAAGGAAAATAATCAAAATATAATTTTTTTCAGGTACTTTCAAACAAGGTATTAAAGAATAATGCCTTCCGCTTGTTACATACAACATCGGCATGTAATAAAGTTCAGGCAGGTCGATACAGAATAACACCTAGAAAGGACATGCCCCTAACTTATGAAATGGCAAATCCTCCTCATGAAATCGCTCATAGAAAATCATGGAATTCTTGGAATACATGTAAGTTCACTATATTTGAAATTACATTTTACCAAATGGCTAACAATCTTGAATAACCCGAGAATTGAAATTAAAATAAACAGTGGAAAGTATCAATTCTAAATAATTGTAGATGTTTGAACTTGAGATTATTCTTTATTTTTAGCTAATCTTGATGGAGGTCTGCGCTCCTCAGAAACTGCAGTCGAGGACCTATTTATCCGAAAATTTGTGACAGGAACTTGGCATGATCTGTTTTTAAGTGAGGTTATAATTAAGAGGCAGCATAACATTGTTAGGATAGCTGGTATTATTCACAGAAGTGTCAGTGCCAGAAAAATATACTTCTTGCTTGGTTACACCGAAGAGCTCTTGAGTTTTTGGCTCCAGTGTCCGGTAAAAATGGAACTTCAGACTGAAGCTGATAGGAAAAAAGTTATTTTCAAATATATCTGAATTGTGAATATGTCTCTGAATTATCATAGGTGTATGTGAACAAATCCCATATTATACCTCTTGTAAAGGCAATAATTCCATCTTGCCTCTATTTTAAATAGGTAGAATATAACATACAACCCCCATTTTTCTCCACCTTAAGAAGAGAATTAATGCAGGTTCATTTAATGTAATTAATGACGAAACACTACAGTGCTTCTGTATTCATCTGGATATTTTTATCTTTATCTGGTTTCTCAAGAAAATTGTAGATATTAATGGCTTACTTTCATTCATAACCATAACCATAATTTACTTTTGGTAATTAATTTTGAATGTTCATTTCATAACTGCACTCTGTTGTGAAAATATTGAAGTAAATAAAACCCAGCTAACAAAATTCAGCTAATCGACATCTCAGTGATATCACATTGTGATGTAAACGTTGACATGAATTCCTCGTCTGGAGGAAATTATTTTGTCTCTGTGATATAAAATGTTGGGTTGGATTTGTTTCGTTATACAATAGCATCTTCAGGGATCACAATTTAAGCACAGATGAATAATTTAGGCATAAAGTCTTTGGTGTAAAATATAATTTACTTACATCATTTGGAGTAAAGTAATTAACGTGATATTATAATTAATGTCGGTGTCATATCAGCAACATCATCAATTCTTTTGTAGATAACATTCATTTGGCTAAATGCGCTGTACGGAAGCAAAGACCAAGATAACCTAGAGTGAGAGCTGACACTCATTGCGTTAGCGATTTTATGCCTGCCTAAACTTACTGATAACTACATGATAAGAACCATATTTGAAAAACATGTAGCATATCTGTAAACTTCATCAATCATTTGGTCTAATTGACAGGAGTATATTTTTAGGAGAGATTAATTTTTGGGGATGAAAAGTGTTAACTATCTACTTCTCCATCTTAATGAAAAAAAAAAAAAAATGTGGGAGTCTTTCAAAAAAAAGAAAACAATTAACTTCAAAATATACTCCTTACCAAGATGTGTAGACCATGATAAGAAGTATATTTCAGACCAAAATTGGAAGAAAAAGCCATCCCGAAATAAGTAAGTATATTGATATAAATATTGAATTACATGGAAAGAAAAAACATTTCGAAACAACTACATACAACTATGAACATGAATTATACAAAAAACACTATTCAGTATGTACCCCAAACATTCGTTATGGAATTGAATCAGATATCATTCACAGGACTACCTCAGTAGGAAGCTATGGTGTTAGCGAAACGCGTCTATAATTGATAACCTTTGTGACAATTGTGTAATGATTATCATTATTATTGTTATTATTTTTCATCAACTAACGGACCAGTCCATTCATAATTTGAAGTATAATTTAAATAAATACAACAATTTAGTAATCCAGAGCATTATTCCATAGAAGGCACATTTTCATAAATGAATTCAAAGTACGACTAATTGGACACATTAGTTAAGAAAATTTCCCGCGATAAATTTTTCATTTAAGTGAATTTAATGGACCAATGTGAAGTTGGCTGACAAATCTAGCTGATGAATTTCCGAACATTGCCGAGCAACCAGTGGTGTACTAACACCAAGTTACCGGGGTGAATTAACTCGTAAGTATACTAACATAAATATATGAAATGTGTCACAACTGATTGTTAATCGAGAAAAAATTCTGCTCTTCTATGTGAAATATGAAATGAAATAATTTCTAATTGAAATTGAATTATTAGAAGTCTCACTTATGTGGAAAGAGCACTTCTTGCTGCAAAGACCAAAAGAATCGTAATTAAATGTTGGAACGAGACGAGAATGAAGGAAAACATTACAATTCTCTACGTTGAATATACCATTGGAAAAAGTAAAAATTTTTTTTTTCATTCCGAAAGAGCTCAAGCGTTTCAAGCCACGTGTGATTTTGAAGCTCTATTGATATCGTCTTTAGAGTTTAGCCAGTAAAAATCTAGATTACGAGATCAAGAACGGCCTCTTAATGAACGAGTCCCACCATCAAAGTGCTCTACAACCTACATCGACATTGATAAGTGATATATTGATATCAAACTAAAAAATGAAATAACGGTTGAACTCTTTCTGAATAGAATTCAATCTTTCAAGATTTAAAAAAAAACCTAAAATTACCTATCTCAAAACGCGTAAAACTAGCTTTGAATTGGATTCTCCTTTTGCCCAAATGTTGCCAATTGGGAATTTGCACTAAAACTTAACAACTTCATTGTTTCTCAATAAAACTTTTGTTCATTGAGTAATATAACTTGACATTAAAATTTATGTATTTGATTATGAATCCGTTACTAATTTTGATGGTGTTTCTGGCTCCGGGGGCGTGTGCCTTTCCTGAATGAAAATGTAATGCATTGAACTAAAGAGTGTCATCAAAGAGCTTCATATTCTGATTATAACTCTGAAAAAATTCTAAGAAATCTAGGTTGGTAATCATGAACCGTAATAATTTAACCTATTTTTCTTGTCAGTGTAGTTGTCAATTGTGTTGTTTACTTTTCTCTGTAGTAGTGAGGTTATCTCAAGTTTTTGAAAGTGAACAGTTTGTTTGAATTGCAGAAGTTATATTTATTTGTAGATAGTTATTGAATATAATGAGTACGAAAAACACAATGACAGAAGATGTACAAAAACATTCCGTTCATACACTTGTATTCAGATCCTTGAAGAGGTCTCATGATATGTTCTTATCCAACCAGGGCACTTTACCAACAGTAGATGAAGAAGCGTAAGATCAGCTTATTTTACAGAAAATTCCCAACTCTCAATTGATTTTCTTCAATAACTAATAGAAAACTTTTCAATTTTGCAGAGAAAAAGTAAGAAGACAAGTTAAGGCTCGTGATTGTTATGGAATGGTTTTCGACGATGTAAAGAAACTGCAGGCTATGAAGCACCTCCGTGATTCAGAAGCGGGGCCCAATCCTCCGCCTCCGGGTACCTCTGAAGTTGAGTCTACCATTTCAAATGAGACTGCTGTCGTACCTTATTCAGATACTAGTCTAATGACAAGGACGCCACAAGCAAATAATGTGAATCAGGTGGCCAATATGATGAAGAAAGCACCTACCATGCCAAAACCTAAGTGGCATGCTCCTTGGAAATTGTACAGGGTGATATCAGGACATTTAGGTTGGGTAAGGTGTGTTGCAGTAGAACCTGGCAATGAGGTAAGTCAATCAGTTTAGATTTCAATTATGTATGCTTGTACATGGAAATTCAATTGGTCTTATTTTCTTGAACTAACTTGAGCTTCCAAGTTCTGAAAAATGAATACAGGTCTATACAAGCGTAATAAAATCCAAACAGCATACAATATCTGGGTAATCAGTAACTTGTATCTTTCCTCAATTTATTTGCTGATAAACTATCCCTTCCTTAGGACTCTGTTTTCAAAATTTGCTTTTTCAATTGCAAATTTTTTTCCAATGTAGTTACTCCATAAAATGGGGTAAAACAAATTTGAATTGTAAAATTTATTTTAATCATTAATTTTCAGAAATGCCCTTATGCCAGTAGACCTATTTTGGCAATGAACATTTGTTGAATGTTTTTATAAGAATACCAGATACTGAAATTTCACTATTTCTATTATGCAGTAACGATTCACATATTCCTTATTTATCTAGATTTATTTTGTTACGAAAAACATTTTAAATAAATGTTCTTCAAAGAAGTAATAATTAATTGATCTATTTATGATACAGTGGTTCGCTACTGGTGCTGCAGACAGGATAATAAAAATATGGGATCTCGCGAGTGGACAACTTAAAGTATCTCTCACAGGGCACGTTAGTACTGTAAGAGGTTTAGCTGTTAGTGCTCGCCACCCTTACCTCTTCAGTTGTGGAGAAGATCGCCAAGTGAAGTGCTGGGATTTGGAATACAATAAGGTTATCCGTTCATATCATGGACATTTATCAGCTGTATACTCTTTGGCACTTCATCCAACAATTGATGTGGTTCTTACAGCTGGACGCGACTCTACAGCAAGGGTTTGGGATATGAGGACAAAGGCTAATGTTCACACCTTGACAGGTCATACTCACACAGTATCTACTGTTCTGGCACAGTCTTCAGAACCACAAGTAAGTATTGATATTCTTGAGAAACTGTTTTTATACATATGCTGTCTATAGCTGAGTCAAGTACATTTCAGTTTGTGTTAGGTACAAAGTACACATATTAAAAAGAAGTACTCGCAAACAAGTAGGAATAGTATTATTGTAAAAGTAGTTATGCTCCTTCAATTCTAAATTGTCTGAAAAAGTTAAAGTACTCTTTTAAAGTAGATTTTTCGCAAAATTATGATTTTATAGACTAAACTTAATGGACAACTTTGAAAAAACTATGCAACAGCAATATTCCAAAATATATTTACTGGTATAGCTTGTGATAGCTTGTTTCACTGGAACACAGACAATTACAGTCATTTTTCCAATACATCAACTCTATTCATGGAAACATCTAATTCACAATAGAACTAGAAACCAATGATACATTTTTTGAACCTCCCAATTACAAAAATTAATAATGAACACGATTTCACAATTTACCATAAACAACTATAAACATTTATTCTAATCACCAACAGCAACATAAATTAGCAGTTCACCACAGTATGATCCACAGACTCATTAACACACCAATGATCACAGAGAATTTTAATAACAATTCAATCTGATAAAACAAATTGCAGGTAATAACAACTTCAACCCGAATGTAATTCATTACATCCTTGATAAAAAAACCTTTCAAACAAGCTATTAACCAAGTATACCCTCACATGAAATAAGACACTGGCATCTTCAAGACACTTACATATAGTGGAAAAACATCAGGTAAAATAAAAAAAACGACTGAATAAACAAAATATTAACATAGCATATAAGACTGGTTACTTCTGGGGTAGACATATAAAGAGCAACAAGTCATAGTTAGACAAGAATAACAGATCATATGTTTACAAACTAACATGCCGATCATATCCAAAAGTGCATGTAGGAAGCACTTCCAGAAATTTTAAAACAAGAATCACTGAACATAAAATAGTTTTGAACTGAAGAAGACCAATTCCACTTTTTGGAGAACAGTCACGAGTTCAACACTATGTATGACATACTCCATGTAGAAACTAAGGGACAGAAGTTGATCCTGCTGGAGTTGCTATAAATAGATAAAGATAAAAATTCGGGTTCTCTGCTGAACGACCAACAGCAGGTGGACCACTCATCATTGTTAAACCATTTTTCTTAAAACCAAGAAGTTTATTCATATTCAAAAATTTACCTGATGTTCAAGAACTAATTGAGAGTGTAATTGGTTTACAAATTCTATCTGGCATTGCTTTCAATAATAATCACTTAAGTTGGGTACCTATCACTGTTGTTTATAAGAATATTCATTTCTATTGAGGAAGCTAAGGTGTTCGTGAAATGCATCTAGAAAATAAAATGTTTATGAATCCTGAATCATGTAATATACTTTTCCACTATTTATATTGGCTGTATTCTCTACAACACCATGTCACAGCTTTAGGATCAGCCCCTGGAATTGCTTGGACTATAGTTTCTCACCCCAATATCCGAAGGTTTGCTGCTTAAAATAGCGATAAAATAACTAATTTTCAACAGATTTATAGAAAACAGTTGTACTTGAAACAATATTTGAAGTTGGATTTGGTCAGCAAATAATTCGTACTTCAAGTATTTATACTAGAGCAAAAATTGATACACAAAATGTCAATCGCAAATACTTAGTTTCCAGAGTTTAAAATAGAAAAATGCGTTATGAAATTTATGTTTGTAGATTTTTTAAACAATTCTTAGAAATATGAATTATTCAGGGTTTTGTTTTTAATATTGATTTCTTTTCAGGTCATTACTGGATCCCATGATTCCACCATAAGATTGTGGGATTTGGCTGCAGGAAAGTCAATATGTACCTTGACAAATCATAAGAAGAGTGTGAGAGATCTGGTTTTCCACCCTACGTTGTGAGTATTTTTACCATATATAGTTTGGAGTAATAGGTAATAGTCTGAACCATAAGATTGATTCATTTTAAACTTCTGAATATAAATTGAGGTATAGTTGGGTCAACGAAAGAATACACATGCATCATTAATTGTGCATCCGATATGAGTTGACAAACTAACGAAAACAAACGATTGGCTACTGACGAATTGTTTTATTTATGAAGACCTCATATTAGCGGTGGAGCACCTATGAAATCATTCAAGTACTAGAGCAATGAGGTTTGCTTAGATCTATCCTATATTGATGAGGAGTCATACTCCAAAACTGGTCCAAAGGTAATCACTCAATTGAATTCATCGATGTTCTCCTGCTGGATAAACAAGAAGCATATTCAAGAGTTTTCTCTGGAAAGAAACTAGCAGGAATGCTTGTCGACTGAATCCAATGCCCGTCGTGGTATTAGCTAAGGAAGTAGTTATTTTCTGCAGGCGTTTACTATACCTACTGTGTAAAAACGTTGGGAGAGATAAATATTTCAAATTTATATTTGATGTATTCATTTTTTATCATAAAATGAAATTTTTGTGGCTATAAATTTTTGTTGCAACTGCAAAATATAGAATTTTAAAAGAGTTATAGTTTAAAGACTAGCATGTGAAATAATATTCAATTATTTCAGAAATATGTTCGCATCCGGTTCCCCCGACAACATAAAACAGTGGATGTGTCCTGATGGGAAATTCATCCAAAATCTTTCCGGTCACAATGCCATCATCAACTGTCTCGCTGTGAATCCAGAGGGCGTTCTTGTTTCTGGAGGGGATAACGGCACACTGCATTTCTGGGACTGGCGAACAGGGTATAATTTCCAAAGGCTGCAAGCTCCAGTACAACCTGGATCTATGGATAGTGAGGCGGGAGTATTTTCCATGATTTTCGACAATTCAGGTATGTAAATAACATTAAATTAGCCTAAGACTGATTAGGAATCATGTTAATGGACGTTATTAATAAGATGTTTATTACAGGGTCTCGATTAATAACAACAGAAGCTGACAAGACAATAAAAATTTACAAAGAAGATGACAACGCGACAGAGGAATCACATCCAATCGACTGGAGGCCAAATATTCTCAAGAGGAGGAAATTTTGACAGATACATTGTTATATTTACTTTAATAAAATGGTCATGTACTAATCCTGCTTCAATTAACTCAGTAGATTCTCAATTCGACAATGATTTTAAAATGTCTTACTGACAGTCACCAAATTACCATTTAGACCTGCAAATATTCTCAAGAGGGGAAAATTTTGACAGATACATTGTTATATATACTTTAATTAAATGCTCATGTACTAATCCCACTTTAATTAACTCAGTAGCTTCTCAATTCGACAATGATTTCTCAATGTCTTCAATAATCGATGCGGTACAATAATAACCAGACATAAATCTACTGATAGTCACCAAATTACCATTTAGACCTGCGAATTGATATCGACTGTATAGAACATGAAATATATGTAGAGAATTAGGAAGCACTCAATTCATTCATGTAATGTTTTGGTCGTGGTTTTCTTTGATTTTAAGTCATTTCTATATGTAACACATACCTTGTTTTTTTTTTATTTCTACCATTCTAGTTGATTTGTATATTATTAGGATATCCTATTTAAATAAAGATCTATCTATCTATCTTAATCTCTAAACGTTTCAACTGCAACTGCGACAGTCATCTTCAGTGGTATGGTAATGTTATCCAGATTAGTGCTGAAGAGGCAATAAGGAAAGTGTTTTATTCCGAAACATCAGATACATGCCATTGAGGTTGACAGTGTTGCATGTAAGTGAAATTTTAGCTCTTTCATATTACTATATTGCGTAGCAATCCTGTGAATGACATCTGATTCATCTTCATAACGGATGTTTAGAGTGAAAATTGAATGGAAAAATGTGTCATATAAAAGTAGGTGTTTTCAAAAGCATTTTTTCTTTCGTGTTATTCAATGTTTTTATGGAAGTAATTGTTTTGAGAGTGCTTTTCCTTTCAGTTTATGTCTGAAAGTTACTTCTTTGTGAAGAGTTTATTTTGAAATTAATTGCTTTCTTCTTTACTTTGAAAGATTCCCACATTCCTTTGCATAGAGGTACCGAGAAGTTGAAAACCAAAACCTTTCTTACCCAACAATATTAGGGCTTGAACATTTTCAAAAGAAACATACTTCAATACTGTTACACAATACATAAAGTAACTCAAATGAATACTTTTTATGAGATCTAACATTACATGACACAGTCAATAATAAAAATAATTAACAACTTAATCTATTATATGAACAAAAAATAACTTGAATTGAAGGGGTTATATTTTTAGGAGTGACTAGTTTTTGTGTAGAGTTACTTATTTTCAAATTGATTACTTCCTTCCTTTCTTTGGAAGATTGCCTCATCCCTTTTTTTTGCATCAAGATGGAGTAATAGAAAGCCAAAAATTTTCCCAAAAAATAACTCAAATAACAAATTTTTATGGGATCCCATTTTGCATGAGACAGTTAATAATAACAAATAACGACTTACATACCTTGCTTCTCTTTCTTTGATTGTTTTTCGTACAAAAAATTTACAAGATGAACAGGTGGGATGTACAAGGTTAAGAAACAATGATAATGTAGAATTAACTCAAAAAAAGTTTTGATAAGGCAGTATGAAATGATCAACTCTAAAGTAGCAACGATGCCTTCTCTTGAACATCAATTTATATGAATTAATACATAAAATACACATAATGTGTGATTTTTTTGCTGGTATCTTTTTGGCAACACTATTTTTGACAGATTACGCGTGAATCGTGGCTTGTGTCATTGTTAAACTTGTTCAGTTTGGTCTATAATTTAACCATGAATCGACTTACGAATGAACAACAATGCTTGCAAATTATTGAATATAATTATCAAAATTTATGATCGGTGAAGAAACTGCATCGTGCACTTCTTCCAGTATATGGGCAGTTTCGTCGGCCTACTGAGAGAACTATTCGGAAAAAATTTCGAACCCAGTTTACATTATTGTACATTAAACCACCAACACGCATACGTATAGTGAGGACCGAAGAAAATATTGCGGCTGTATCCCCCAGTGTTCGTGATGACCGTGAAATGTCGATTCGCCGCCGTTCGCAGCAATTGAGCCTCTGTTACTTCACTACGTGGAAAATTTTGCGAAAGGATTTGGTTGTAAAACCTTTTAAAATACAGCTGGTGCAAGAATTGAAGCCACACGATCCCACAACGTCTAACATTTGGTGAATGGGCGCTGGCAAAGTTGGAGGAAGATTCACATTTTTATGGAAAAATTGTGTTCAGCGACGAGGCTCATTTCTGGTTGAATGGATACGTTAACAAGTAAAATTGCCCCATCTGAAGTGAAGACTAGCCACAAGCATTGCAAGAGCTATCGTGTTTTTTTGTGTTGTTTTGAAAATCAAATCCTATACCTCTTAAAAAATCAACCGTTACATAAATTTTTTACTGCAATTGATAATGTATGAGGGACACAGTACTTTGTTTCAAAATAGTTCTCCTGATTATCCACTTTTTGTGAGATTGTCATAGTTGATTGCTGAGTTTCTTTCAGAATGAAAGGGGGGATATTTATAGGAGATTAGTTTCCGGGGAAAAAGCCTTTTGGCTTTCTACTTTTCCATATTTACACAAAAATGCGGGAAACTTCCGAAGAGAGGAAGAAAATAAGTTGAAAAAAAAAACTCATAGATGTGTAGACGTATAGTTCATTTCATGTTCAAATTGGAAAAATGTTCCTTCCAACAACTACTTTCATATGGACATTGAATTACAAGAAACAGAACAATTTTTATATGAACACTGATTTACACGAAAAACACTTTTTCCATTCGGTCTATTCTCCAAACATTCGTTGTGGAATTGAAACAGATATCAGTCATAGAAACGCTACATAACCTCATATATGAAATAATGATATATGATATAAATGTCATTTACATAGAAATCTAGCATCCTTAAGGTCTATTTTTCAAAGTTTCAGGTTGGAAACACCAAGCATTTCTTGCGACTTTGTCACCGAATGACACAAATTTGCTTAAGTAATAACGACAGTATGTAAAACATTTATATGTTGTTTATCATCTTTTTGTGAAGAGTTTATTTCGAGCTTAATTATTTTCTTTCTTACTTCAAGAAGTAAGTGAAATTTTATATTAATGTTTCTCCACGTTGTGTAATTTCCCTGTGAATGATATGTTTCAGTTTCATAGTGTTTTGCCTGCTCGAAAACATTTTGTAACAAATTATGTCGCTAACTGTAACATTTTAAAGGAATTTGTAACTTTTCAATGAGTCGCGCAAAAAGTGTAGTATTTCCCGCCGGGACATTGGTAACACTGGCTGATTTATCATTAAAAGTAATAGTTGACATGTCAAAAGTGAAAGATGTGTGAAAAACACTGATTTCATAAGGAGTTTTTTGAGAACAGACTTAATGGAAAAATGTT
Organism: Leptinotarsa decemlineata; assembly: GCF_025532065.1. Classification (NCBI taxonomy): domain Eukaryota; kingdom Metazoa; phylum Arthropoda; class Insecta; order Coleoptera; family Chrysomelidae; genus Leptinotarsa; species Leptinotarsa decemlineata. The sequence goes on from NW_027412578.1 coordinate 5,756,338, forward strand.
TTTTGTGTAATTCAATGTTTATATTTAAGAAATTATTTCAGGATAACTTTTTATGGGAGGGTAAACCGCTTCGTTACCTATTAGTTAATGACGCCAGTTTGTCTGGCTTCCCTTTTTCTCATGCATACGTTAGAGGAAGGCAGGCTTCTCCTCTCTCGTCGGACAGACGATCAGTGTATAATTTTCGTTAGACAAGTACTGTTGACAGTATTATAAAAATCTAACCAACAAGCACGTAATATTATTTTATTATATAAAACGTCGCTTAAAAATGATGATACTAATTTTGTTCATGTACATTATTAGTGTCATTATTCAATCCGCCAAAAGTAACAATTGGCTTATGGTCAAAGTCAAAGACAAAATATGCTTTATTCTCTGAAGATTAACATCTTATTGACAAAGCTTGGTTAAAATAATTTGAGAAATAAATTCACACATAGTAGCTATCGCTACTTGTCAAGTTATAATTATTCGAATAATGTGTTCGAAAACTATACACTATAAAATAATATACATTGACAGGTAGTTGTTGAATAAAATTTCAGGTAGTTATTGAACATATGTATAGAGAACAAAAAAATAGCAAAAACAATTAGTATTTACATAGAACAATACATCACTTGCACGAATATAGCCAATAAGAGTTTATTTGGAAAATTTTCAATATTGATTATATAAAACGAGTCAGCCACAAGTCGAATGAAAAAGTATCTTGATAGTACTCTGATAAATTATAATAGGCTCTCTCAAAAAAAAAATTCTTCAAAACTTCCCTAAAGTTTACGTTATTTCAGATTTGATGGAAGGTGATTGAACATTTTTAACCCATTATAAATGAAATAGTCTTTAATGAGGGAATATTTTGGAATGGGCAAATTGAAGTCGTTTTTTTTGTTGAGTAGTGTTTGTGTTAATTGAAAATCGATTTTGATGTTTTGCTATGAGACATATAGTTTCAATAATAGAAATAGATATTACAGTGAGGATTTTCTTTTCCTTAAACAGTGGTCTGCAAGAATCTCCTCGTGGTTTTGCTTTACACAGAAAACGTACAGCTCTTTTCTGTATAACTAAAATTGATTGCAGTGTTGTCATAGTAGGTACATGCACCCCAGAAAGGAATTCCATATGGTAGATGAGATTCTATGAGAGAGTGATATGTTATTTTGGCAGCAGCAAATCCCAACTCATAAGATGTCAGCCTCACAGCATAAGACCCTGAGGATAACTTTGATTTGAGACTCTTGATATGGTGTTCAAATTTCAAATCACTGTCAATAGATAGTCCCAGAAATTTGGTTGATGGTTTATTCTCAACAAAGATGTCAATTTGTAAATTGCTGATGGAACATTTGAAGCAAATTACGTTCGTTTTAGAGATATTGAAACTGAGAAGATTTGCGTCACACCATCTTTTTATATTGCTAATATCATGATTTATTACTGTTTGAAGTTCAGCGGGATTTTGATCATGCCATAAAATTGTAGTGTCGTCAGCGAATAGTGTGAACTGTCCTTTAATATCAATAGATGTCAAATCATTTATAAACAAAAGAAATAATAGTGGACCTAGAACAGAGCCTTTTGGAACTCCACAGTTTATTTTTCCTTCCTCGGAATAATTAGTCGTTTTAACAATTTGACTACGCTCAGATAAATAAGATTCAAACCAATTGAGACTTACACCTCTTATACCATACTGTTGTAATTTCCGAAGCAGCGAACCATGACTAACACAGTCAAACGCTTTCGATATGTCATAGAATACAGCAGCTGCAATCTCTCCATCACTTAATTTGTTATATAGACTGTACAATGATGAAAAAAATGGCATCATGAGTGCTTTTTCTACTCCGGAATCCAAACTGACATTTGTTCTGGTTTCTCTCGAGAAAAAACTAGTCTTCTATTGACTAGTTTTTCTATAATCTTTGCAAGTGTTGTTATTAAAGAGATAGGTCGGAAGTTAGAAGAGATGCCAATATCTCCACCTTTATGGAGAGGAATAACAACAGACGTTTTGTGAAAATTTGGAAAAACTCCTTCTTTATATGAGATATTCATTATGTCAACTAGTACTGATAAAGCATTGTCTGGTAGATTTTTGAAAATATTCAAGGAAATGTCGTCAATCCCTGAAGTGTGTTTATTTTTTATCTCCCTGAAGACTCCTTTCAATTCTGAGAGGTTTGTGTCATATAGAATAAAATTATCTGTCATATCAATATCAATTAAATTATCAAGTGAATCATACGGAATGTGAATATTTTCAGTTAATTTTTCTCCTATCATGCAAAAATAGTTATTGAAGTCGGTGGATGATAATGGAGTGTCCAATTTTTGCTTTCTACCCTTTTCCCTGAGACCATTAATTATCTTTCATGTTTCTATTGATTTATTGCTAGCTTTGTTTATTCTGTTAGGATAATAAAGAGTTTTAGCTAGTTTTATAATATATATATATATATATATATATATATATATATATATATATATATATATATATATATATCTATATCTATATATATATATATATATATATATATATATATATATATATATATATATCTATATCTATATATATATATATATATATATATATATATATATATATATATATATATATATATATATATATATATTAATATATATATAAATGAATAGATGAGTACTCTTTGATAATTCCATTCCCATATTGATTTCAATTTAAGAGCCACCGGTAGACAGCTGATTCAGCCTATTGGGCATCGTCAGTACCGGGCAGGTACTGGAATTATTTTCCAGCAGCTTGACTGCATTAACCTTTCTAGATTTCATATCATTTCTAGAAACATGTGGATTCGTTTTCCGATGGCATTTCAGGTTAGCTTCTCAAATTTCTGCTACCGCAGTAGTCGGTTGATTGGTCAAACCACCAACACTGACATAAAAACTTGGTAAGTTGACTTGGGTGTCACACCAATAGGTGGTTCCACTTATGTTTCGCTTGCGTTTACGCAGCTATTTTTATCAAGTACTTTCTTGCTTTTTTCTCATTTTGTCTTCAATCGAGGACCGCCTGCCCGGTACTGATGATGCCTAATAGACAGCTGTCTACCGGTGGCTCTTAAATTGAAATCAATATGGGAATTATCAAAGAGTACTTACTTATCTATTCATTTTTTGATTTTCATGGAATTATTTTCCAGCAGCTTGACTGCTTTAACCTTTAGCATATATATATATATATATATATATATATATATATATATATATATATATATATATATATATATATTTATAATTTAAAAAATATGCCTTCCATATTTGAATTTCGAACAATTTTCATTGTTGTAGTCCAATTCAACATTAAAGTGGATGACTTCGTGGTCTGACAAACCTGAGGGTAATACCTCGCAAAACACAGATTTAGTATTCAGGTTAGTACATATATACATAATCAATAGTTGATTTTGAATATTGCATAATGCGAGTGGATGAGTTAACATGCATCTTAAAACTGTAACTCTCTGGTAGCTGTCATATATGTACCTAAACACACAAAATAATAAAATATTTTATTTATAATGATAAATAACCTTTCCTTACATTATCATATTAATATACATTGAATTTGAGTAAAACCTAAGTTTTTATCTGAGTTCAACAATTTCAATATTAAATAGTTCAACATAGATTAGTTAAGTTATCACTTCTGTCGGACGTTCCGAGACGCACCCGTTTTTTTCTTCCAGTTTGTATCTGAAAGAAACTTCTGTACCTATATGATCACGCATTTTATTTATTGGAATATAATTTTTTCTTTCTTTTTTAATAAGTTTTACGCCTTTTTGTATAAAGATAGAGAAGTAGGAAGTAAAAAAACAGTTTTCTTCTAGAATACTTTCACATTTGAGCAATTACCATTGTAATTACAATCATGCCAAAACCTTTGCTGAAAATTGCTTGAAATGCTAGTGAATCAGACAAATCATCTTCAAACATACTGTAGTGAACATATACTTGAACCCTACATTATGAATATTTTGGAAAATAAATCAATGTATTTTTGCTCACTTCACTTTTTATTAAATAAACCAACACCTTTTTTTCTAGATGCAATGATTTCTACAATGAGTATTACAGTCGAAAAAATATATCCGACTAGAAGAATATTGAAGATAGGAAGTAAATTAACGAATTTAATAGTTCCTTCATCCAAGTCGATATGCGACTTATGTTTGTCCCTCAAAATGTCATACTCCCATTTCGCAATGAAACCTGCACTACTTATTCGATTCATAATACTTTGAAACACGTCATAAAGCGGAAAACCCTTTCTCATTATCATTATAATAGGAAAAGTGACTACATGATCATTTAAACAATATATTAAACTTTTCCTGCTGGCCAAACTTTCGACATTATTGAAAAGATATTGCTTATGCAGATTGGGAATGCAAAGAGCAGCTTTTTTAGATGTTAGCAAGTTTTCGGTGCAAGTTTCCAGGTTGGTACATTCCTTCCATTTATGCAAAATCAAACTGATAGGCACGCCGCCAACGAGATTATCTTCTTCCTTACCATAAGACTGGAAATAACCTTCACTATTGATAAAGTATGTGTCAAGGTTATATTTATATATAAGCTCTACACTGTTGTATTTCTCTTTGAAATTGTGGCTGGATAGGATACTTGTCAGGTAGCTAGAATAAAGTATGTTCAGGTGGAGACTGAAAATAATCAGCAAGCCCATGAGGAATCTCACTAAACCGGACTTTGGTAGGGTATTCGCACAGAATCCAAGTAGAACCAAAAAATTATTCAAGGATGTGTCGCTCAACCTACTGTACACCGACCTCTCCTGATTCAAGTCAGTGGTACTTAGATACCAGATCCCCAAGGTGAAAATAATGTATAATAAAATTACTCCAATCCATACCGGTCCGTTCAAAATATCTATCAATGGTTTCAGCCCCAGCGTGACCAGCTCGTGTGGTACACACCAAACGAGAGTCTCTTGAATATACGAACGACTACAATCGAAGTAGACTGATCTCGCGTATGACTTCGTGTAGCCTCCTAACAAAATGTCTACATCGACGTCGTTTCGATCAAGGAGGCTTAGATCTCCCGTGAACGATTTATTGACGAAAGCTTCGCCCCAAAACGATACGTTGCTAGACTCATACAAGACGATCAAATTTAATGTGCTTGCTACCATGTTGAGTAGGTTGACATCGATTCCTTGGTTCAAGAGAGAGTTCGGTTTCTGGAATCCCTTCGAAACGTCTGTTGTAACAAAAGGAGGCCATTTGATATATCGAGCCTTGATTGTGCAGTTGTACAACTCTCCTTTTATTTTACTTTCGAACCAGGAGTTATTGGTTTCCATGACTCCGAAAGAGCAGCTGTCAGTAACTCGAGTATCCTGAAAGTTATCTCCACAGCTACTGTTGCTGTAGGGTTCCCAGGTATAAACATTCAATTTCGTTGTATTTTCTGGCTCAGGAAGCAAGATAGCAACATTGACAACGTTGTATTTCCACAGAGACGCTGTTATTTCTGCGGCAATCTCATCGGGGTTCGGGAATATCGTGGAAGACACCACTAGGAATCTTGCATGCGGATTCCAAGATAGATGTTTCTCGAGCTTTTCGATGACCGTAGAAAATTCTCCGTGTCCCCGAATTTGTATGATGTAGTTCTTGATTTTGTCGTGTAGTCTTTTGACGTTGATCGTGTATGTCCTGAGGTTTTTTACTAAAACTGTTACTCGCTCCGTTTCTTCGATCACTCTGAGGACTATTTGGTTGAGGAGGTAAAATGATTTTGGATCTTTGACTTCTGTGAGAGGTAAATAGTAGCTTATGGTTCCGAAACTCGAGGTGAAGTAACTTCTCACACCTTCGGTGATACACATACCTAGAGAAACCCTGGTTTGAAAAGTATCTAGATTCAGAGGTTCCAGTTTTGCTTCACAAAATGCCGCGAAGGAAAAGAGGAAGGCGAATTTGAACGGCAGCATATTAACTTTATAGCTTTTTGAATAGAATGTGTATTGAAGGGCGACTACTTATTACATCAGATAGTATCTTAGCGGTAGGTAATGTTACACGCAAAGCATAGACTGTTCGAAATATAATTCTCAGAGGGAACAGAAATACAATAATGAAAAGTTGTGGATACTTTCATTTCGTAGATGATAAACAAAAATTGATACTGATGTTATGAAAAATGGTAGTATTTTTTTGAATACAATTTTTAACATTTTCACTAACGTTGTTGATGAGTAGTTGAAAACATTAGGATGATTTCATTTTCTTTCGTATATGAAGAAATAGTTGATTGTTGATTATTTAAAAGCATGAGTCACTGTCTACTATTTATATCACCACAATGAATTTATATTATTCTTTGAGAAACTTTTATATTCATCCATATTCTTCACATTACTTTGTATCTGAAATCCGAAATTTGTTTGTATGATAATATGTTCATCAGTAAGTATATTATTTATTATCGTGTATTATTGTAATTGTTTTTTGTATATAGGTGAATATTTGTATCTGTGTGCATATGTAATTGTGTAGATATATGCATCTGTCCGGCTAAGATTTCTGCCTTAGTGCGGCAAGCCGGTATGATTTTAAGATTCGAGAGTAGAAAGGGCATCATTCCATCAAGGACTCCAATAATCAGAACAACCATCTTGACCGAGTGATCTGGATAGTCTGAGGAGTTCGAAAAGAAAATCTCGATACATTATCCGTTTTCCTCCTCTTTTCTGACAATATTCGTCTCGCCAGAAGCTGAAAACTCCACGACAAATATCGTTTTGCTCTGGTGGTCGAGAATGACTATATCAAGCTTATTAGCTTGCGTGAGCCTGAGGGTGGGGAACGAATAGTTTCAATAAATTCGGCACTTTTCGTTACCCACAACGGATTCAATATCCCCCGGAGCGTAGAGCAACACCGGTGTCTCGTCAATACCGTAAGAGTGCCATATATGGTAATATAGCACTCTTAGGTCCGCGTTATGTCGATGGATATAAGCCGAGACCGCATAGGTATGCTGGACATGCTGATAGCAAGTGCTTTAAGGAATCGTGCATCTCGCGGTAGGCCCTGCACCTTGGGTCAGAAACCTCTATACCCATCACGCGACTGCGGTAGACTAAGGTATTGAAGACACCATCCTGACAAGCCATGATGAACCCCTCAGTTTCCGACTTCAGCCCACTCGACCTGAGAAAAGCGAACGTCAGGCGCTTTGATAAGCCAAGGTCTCCGATGTTATTGAAGAAGACCCCATGCATTGGATTATCCTTGTGTTTCCGCAGAAGTGAGGTGATCTCTGCTTTTTGCTGAAAGAGTTCCAACTCGGTGACAGAGTTGTGGTCACCTCGTTCAGTGTCGAAAACTATACCGAGTTCATCAGATGCTCGGGCAACTGCCCTAAAGAGAAATGCTCCAATTCCTGCTCTCTCATGGTCACGGACCATGCAGCGAAGGGGATCCGAACTCCTGACTCCTGAGTTTAAAGGCTGTATCCAGTACCATTCTGTCATGTAGATACTCCAAACTCAAAAGTCCACGGCCTCCCTGTTGTCGAGGGAAGTATAATTGTGAAACGGACGATTTGGGATGCAAACTCCTATAGAGATGCATCATTTTTCGGGTCTTTACGTCGAGTTGATACAGCTTCTCCCGAGTCCACTTCACTACTCCAAACGAGTAGAGTAAGATTGGAATGGAAAGCATATTTGTTGCAGCAACTTTGTTCTTCCTGACAGTTCCGATGACCAGATCTGTCAAGTTTGTGCTGATACTTGCCGCGGAGGGAATTCTTCACTGCTGTTACATCTTGTGAGTGGGGCGTTGTTCCACTCCGAGGTAAGTATACGTCTCTCAAGCATCTAAATGGTGTAGGATGCTTCCATCTACGAGCTGCACATCCTCTCCGTAGTCCCCGCATCGTCTTCTTTTGAGATGGACCATTTCACATTTGTCTTTCCCGAATTTCATACCGATAGCATGTGTGTACTCTTCCACCACCCACAAGGACTGATGGAGATCCTTCTCTCCAGAGGCATAAAGTTTAAGATCATCCATATAAAACAAATGGGTGACTTGTGCCTCCGGTTTCCGGTGGTGCCACAGTTATACCATCGAGTATTTCTGAGCGCAACACCACTTCTGAAAGTAACCCACCCTGTTTGGACTCTAGATATTATGGTGAAGCGAGTTCGCTAGAGTGGTATCAGTTATTCAATGCATCTCACTATTTTGTCGGGTACCGCAAGACATCTGAGCAAATGCAAGATGAGCTCATGCGATATGTATCAAATGCCTTACGGTAATCAATCCAGGCCATAGAGAGGTTATGCTTATATTGTATCGAGTCCTGCGTCCTTCTCCCTTCGACCCTCTCTGCTCATATATCCGTTCGAACACTCGGTCAACTGCGGTGAGTATTCGTGTGTATAAGATGCTTGTAAACAACTTATAACACGAATTGTTATTATTTTTATTATTATTATTATTATACCGTAGTATGCGCTTGTCAGTCCCTATCCCCCGATACATTCGGGAGGGCGCGCCAGCATTATCAACCAACGATCACTCCTCACACCGTGGGGTAAGTGGTCATTGGGTCCATTATTATTATTATTATTCCTTCCTACTTCTATTCGTTTTGATAATTCTCATCATCATTTTCATTTCATCAACATCACCAACATTGATGCCACTGAAAAATGATATATTGAATAATATAATTACTTTAAAAAAAATATTTTCCGATAAACGTAAAATTACACGTATAGTAATGAAAAACTCAATTCTACTATTAACTTCAGCATTTACTTTCAAATAGAAATAGGTAATTTTATTTTCTCACTACGAAATTTATTCCTGAGATATACCAACATATCACCACTTCTTAAATTTTTATCACGTCCACCAATTTTTGAAATTTCAATATCAATATTTGCTGTCAGCCAAGTTTCACAAACAACGGAATAATGAAAATTATTGTCAAGTATGCCAAAGGCAATGACGCTTAATTCGTTTAATTTTCGGACGGTGGTTTGTGAAACGTACGGATGGGCGTTGTCGTGGAGCAGGATAGGATGTTTTTGACCCAATTCTTGGTACATTTAGTCGATTTCCTCACAATAGGACTCTGCTGTTATGATTTGGCTCGGTACACAATAGCCGCTGACCACCATATAGTAGCCATAGTCTTTCCTTAGTGGGTTTTTACCTTTGGGAAGTGCCTGGGTGGTTTATCGATTTCCAACCACTGCCCTGAATGTATCTTGTCGTAGAGGATCCACTTTTCATGTCACGTGACGGTCCGATCAAAACATGAATCGTTTTGGTTGCGCAAAAACAAAGTGGAACATACCTCGAATCGTGACAATTTCTGTCGATCGTTCAAATAGTGGGGCACTCACTTTTCCGGCTTTTTGACATCCTCGATTACTGTATGTCTACTACCTCGGGCTCATCTTCGAGGCTAAAATCTCCGGAACGAAATTTCGCAAACCAACGTCGAACCACCAGAACAGCGATCGTTACACCTTTCTGGCCAACAGCCCCACAGGGATCTGTGGGTGTCAGCGCCAGGTCGCAGAGTACCTATATGACGCCTTCACATTAGGCCACATGACAGCCTCGCGGATCTTTTTAGTATGGAAGTCGCGCGGCAGCCAGGCGACCTAATGTGGAGGCACCCTAAGAGCGTTTGCCCACATATGTATTCAGTTCATTTCTTCATTTGTTTTGCACTAGCTTCACAGATATGTTGAATAAATTATGGTTAAAATAAAAATATTTATACTAGGTGCATTTTTCTAAAACTCAATGTATTTCTGCATTTCCGGGTATTCAATGAAATTAGCTTTTAGCTGTGTGTCTTGCTTTAATTCAACGATTTTATTCATTAACTGTGATTTAGAAAAGCCAAACTGGCAGGATAATTTCATAACAAGGGTTTTCCACAAATAAAAAACAATTCTTAATTTTCTTCACTTCGTCAAATCGCCAAACAACACAATCCCAAAGGAAACGGGAGTAGACGCCTATAAAGAGTAAGAGTCAACCACAGGGCCAGTAACATCAAAATGGCAGTCTTAGATTTTTTGTCCTCTAAAAGTAGACGTTGGCTGTTGATTATCATAATTCAATTTTGATTCAACCGTTCCTTCATTTGTATTCATTGGCTCCATGTTGAGTCACCCTATAGTAAATTTTGAACGCTTGAGTATCAGCATCTACATATCGTCCATCGTACACTCCAGATACGACCCTAGTGAATTAAAGCTCTTTCTTCTAGTCGAGTTTTGGATCAGGAGATGAAAATTCAAGATAAATTATAAGGTTTGGTGGAATGGAAACACTTTGAACAATTTTCTTTTAAGAAAGTGCTTTGATATACCTTTTAACGAAATTATAATTTTTTTTCGAGAACTTCTTGCGATTCATTCGAATTATTGCTGTTTCCCTCAAAATATAAAATCATAAATTAATAAAATTTGAATGACTACAAGAAATAACGAATTCTGAGTTACCAACAACCCTTTTCAGTTTATTGTAGTTGAAAGTTACGGTGCTACTGAATTAACAAACAAAATGACTGTCTCTGAAAAAAATGAACATAAGACATACCATGTTTTTTATTTCGGTCTTGAGATAAAATAAACATTCAGAGGCCATTAATTGTCATATGTGTCTGATATTATCGCTTACTCCGCTATTATTTTTGAAACGAGTTAGATATAATATAATGAATCGTGACAGGTCCGGTTAAAGTTGCAAATTAGAAAAAAGGTCCTAACGAATAGATATATATAGATAGATATATAGAAATTTTAAAAGTGTTGATATATACTGAGAAAAATCTTTCATAATTTAACAATAAAATATTGATTTTTGTACGTAGAAAACTTCATGAGCATTTGGGCTCTCTGGACCCCTACCAGAACAAAAAGCCTATCTCCGACGCGTATTACGCTAACCCAGTTAAAGATGTCTGAAACAGTTTCAGTCATCTCCTGATGATGATAACCGAGTTAGATATGACATGACAGTTATAACTGAATATGCTTACTTGGTTAGCAAATTTGTTCTGGTAAGGAAAACGTGTATTCAATAAATACGTAGAAAAATGAAATTGATAGATTTTATTTGCATTCAAATATTATCGTTCAATTTTGGAAAATTCGTCAACTTTTCATCAACATTAAAACTATTTTAGACATAAAAACAGCGTCAGAAGCATATTTTTCTTATCAGAATAATAATAAATAACCAGATGCACAGTCATCATTCGATAATAGATTCAGCAAATAATGAATGATGTAACTCCTGAAAAAAAAGTTCAAAAAAAACTTTTTCTATGAATTCCATTACGTTAGATCATTAGAAATTGTCAATATATGGGTTTTCTAGAATTTGACTATCCGAAGAAGCTTTGTATCCATTTCTGAATATTTCGTAAATTTGGTTTGCTAAATTAATATGGTTGAAAATTATAATAAAACTATTTATTGTACAATAATTATAAGCTTCAACATGTTGGTAAAGAAGTACATGGCTTGTACTCTAAGGGCTTGGATTTCTTATCGCAGAATTGGTCAGGCAGCGCTGTCTCTTCATCATCTACACAAACAACACTTCTTCTTTTCATCACCTTTTTACCCTGTAAAAGAGATACTGATTTAAGAAATTCCTACTTTAGGGGTAGGGAGAACAAAAAAAGTGGGGAGTTGGCTTGAAATTTATTGTACCAGAAAAGAATTCTTTTTCGCACCAGATTCAGAAGTAAGGTACTAAATTACTACATTTTTTAGGTTGCAGATTTTGCGACGTCAGTAAGCCAATGACGTCATATGAAAATTGACATTAAGAGGCGGGTAATTCATAACCTAATTTTGAATTGAAAACTCATTCTTTCAAAATCTATTTGAAATATTCGTTATCAATATCACTGTTACCAATTTCTCCATACTCCTCATAATTTTCCTTGTCAAGTTTTCTTACATTAATAATATACTTTATCCGTTTTTATGATGCACTGTTTGGAACCTTTGGTGTAGTAATGAATATTACTGAAGTTTTTTTCCCCAACACCAAATCGTTATTTTTAACAATAGATAAGGCAAAATTGTAAAATTAATTTAGATTGGTATACCTCTATGGTTGGTACGCCTGGATGGTTTACCTGTACGGGTTACCTTTATAGCATAAATAGGATTAGCTCGCACTAGTTTTAATCTTCCTCTTTGAAGATGATCACTTGGTGATCGAAACACGTGTCGAGGTGTTAAAAATAACGATTTGGTGTTGGGGAAAAAAACTCCAGTAATATACTTTATCCGTACTCTATCTTTCATAAAATCACTATTTTCATCCTCGATCGGAATTTTATCAGTTTTACGTATAGTAACAATATTTGCAGCTTGGGAATCTTGGGAAAGGTTTGCTATTGAAATGTTAGGAAAAGTCGCCTGAATAGTAAATTTTACAAAATACCTACTTTCCCACTTTAATTTGAAAATAAAAAACAAATAACTATGATTTTGAACCAAACATTCAATTTTACAAAAACAATGAAAACAAAACAACAGAAATCATATCATTTGTCATTACTGTCATTTGTTCTAGTCTAGCGTCCAAATTGATTCATCTTCTTATATATATATATATATTTTGATTTCCAGTGTACGTTAGTTTATTGAAACAACGATAAAAATAAAAACAACAATGAAAATTAATTGGCGCTCCGGGGCGACTTCACTGATTCATTGGTAGCTAAACTTTGTTGTATGAGGATTAAAGACGAACTAGGATCGATGTTACGTCCAGTAAAGTTTGGTTTCGGTACTGCAGGTGGATGTGAAGCTGTTGCTCATGCTGTTGGTAGATATATTAATCTTCATCCAAATACCTATTCAAAAATTTTCCTGAAAATAGACTTCAAAAATGCCTTCAACATGATTGATAGAAACATCATGCTTCGTAAGGTTAAAGATTCGTTTCCAGGATTTTATCCCTTCTTAAGTCAGTGTTAAAAATCAGCTTCTTATTTGAGTTTTGGTGAACATCTGATTCTGTTTGAGAGAGCTGTTCAACAAGGTGATCCCTTAGGACCTGCTCTTTTTGTCTGACCATCAACGAACTCACTAGAAGCTTATCATCCGAATTTAATTGTTGCTATTTGGACGATGGCTCAATCGCTGGCGATGAAAACAGTGTTTCGAAAGATTTAGAAAAAATCATTGATTATTCAAAACATCTTGAACTAAATTTTCAAAAATGTGAGTTGATTACTCTTTTAACTGCGAATAATATTTCCGAATCCATAATTTTCAAATTGGCTCCTGGCATAAGAATTATAATTTGCCGTTTTCGGTGTTCTTCCTCAATATAAATGGAAACGTTATAGAGTAGAGGCGAAAAATTGAAAATATAGTACTAGAATTGTCTCGAACTTTCAATAATTGTACTAACGTACCAGCAGATTGTCAAAAGTACTAGAATTAGTATAATTGTTCTAGCAGGAACATCGCTGCGGGCAGGCGTCTTGGTGGAAGTCATCTTGAATTTAGGCAGGTTGGAGCCTGCCTCCTTTACCCTTTGGACTGATGTTTGCCAGAAGGACAAACGGGTCATGACTGATGTGGGTGTTAATGGTATGGCGGCATGAGTGTCCTCAGACATCAGTACCACCCTTCACGGTGTACCCCTGCCTGGTTGAGGTGAATTGGATGAAAACGTTGTTCATCTTTCAGCGGAAGATATAGGGGCCTCATTCGACAGAGTGTCGGGGCCTTCTACAGTATAATCCATAGCTTCCCTGACTAATGCGGTGTCTTGGAAAATCAAGACGAATACTTCATGTAAATCACTGCGTAAACAAGAGCGAGATATAAATGGAACAACCTAGTGATGTGACATCCAATTTGCTAGCCAATTTTTCATTTGGGCATTGGTGATTTGACCAATCTTTAAAACTGACAACTACGTTGAGAATGACTTTTCATCTCGTGATGATGTTACATTGTTTAGCGTTTTCTTCAGATCTATTTTATGCCAGAAGTTCCAATTCTACTTATCAAGTTGACATTATTAGTCACGCCCAGTGATATTTCAGCTAGGCATTTTCGATAATAAGCACCTATAAGACAAAACTGAAATAAAAAGACCGGGTAGGCTTTGGAATAAAGGAATCCAAAACTTGGATTTGCAGTAGATCGATTAAAGATGGACATTATATTTACGAACATTGTTTTACAGTTAAACGGAAGTTCGAGAGACTCCTGTAGGAGTCAATTCGAAATGATTGAAGAAAGTGAAGGATGTTCCAGTTTTCATAAGATGCTCTTGAAGGTAATTTAGTGATTGATATATGATTTAAAACTTCCCCGGGCTCACTCTTCTATGCCCCAAATCTAATATTGAATTGAAGGGAAATTGTCAGGTAGTTGAGAAAATGTCCTATTTGAAGAAATTTAAATGAGCCGTAAGCTCATTTCAATTAAATAATTCACCAGAACCTGACATTTTTCCAGTAAGTTTGTGAAATGTACGGAATTTTTAGTTCTGTGTGCATTCCTTCAAGCAAGTTTAGTTCAGGTATACATACATAAAACATGGAGACTGCTGAGGACAACCTTCATGCCAAAACTTGGAAAATCGGATCAATTGGTCTCATGTCATTCGTATCAAAAATATGCGAAATGATGACTGCAAAAAATACTTTCAACAAAAGACTTTTGGAGAATAATGAAAAAAAAATTAGGGTTTAACCTGAATGAACAATATATTTATAGTTTATTGAACACTGTTACGAAAGAAAATATGGATAAAGGATCCAATGTACATTACCTGCCGGAAACACGTTTCAGAACACGCCTGCCACGGTCCCGCCCACCATTTGTATGCGCATGCGTCGTCGTTGCAAGTTCTCATTTCTTTCTCCGGCTTTTCCGGTGATTCACAGAAGTATTCGTCTACGGGAGTTGGCCTCTCCAGCTCCGACGTGACGGTAGATACTGTAGATTCCTGACAGAGTGGCTGTCGATGTTGGATTCCGCCTCCGCACGTTGCGGAACATTGCGACCACTCTCCCATTATCCAGGAGTACTTGATCTGCTTCGTTTTTTCTTGTTTCCAAATGGAGTACTTGTAGTGGACCCCAGGGTTCAGTGTTTGGCCTCTGAAGTATAACTGTTGAATACTATTACAATGAGAGTCCTATTGGTAATTGGATATTGACAATTGAAAAATTATTCATGGAACGAATGAAGATCACTCAAAAGATGAAATAGAGAACCTACGATTCTAGAAGAGTAGTAAATAAAATTAACGGAATTGAGAATAGTAGGAAGCAGAGGAGACAATAAATAAAAAAAATTATGTAGATCAAATAAGTCATTTTCTGAGAATAAAACACGACAGAATATTCAAAGATAGTTGTAACAAAGTTATCGACTTATGGTTCATTTCAATTTGTTGAGAAATATTTGGGCGTGATTACA
Source organism: Leptinotarsa decemlineata (assembly GCF_025532065.1). NCBI lineage: Eukaryota > Metazoa > Arthropoda > Insecta > Coleoptera > Chrysomelidae > Leptinotarsa > Leptinotarsa decemlineata. The sequence goes on from NW_027412578.1 coordinate 5,771,870, forward strand.
TAACCTGTCAAGACTGCCTCATTGGGAGAGATATCAAAACCATCCTACACTATAGTAATTTAGGAAACTAATATATTGTGAACAATAAATTGATCAGAGATTGATCAGAGAAACTCACATATACAATTATCGGTTCCTGTATGGGCCCTGGAATACGTATTTTCTCTAAATGGTTGTCTCTTCCGTAGAGGGCTTGGGTTCCAGCAATAGTGTATTCTCCAGGCAAAGAAATACGCCTGAAAGTATGAAAGTCAATGATGAATTGAAATCAACAGAAATTTTAAGTAGTTGAAGCTCATATAATAGTGTACAGAAAATATATTCCCAAAGCATTATTGATTGATTTTCAAAGATAAAAACATTAGCTACCGGCAAACCCGGATTTGAGTTGACGAAATCATTATATATATACTTTTCAATAGAACATATTTTCATTTGTCAGTGTTTCAAATACTTGAGTCAGTATCAGGCGCAATTCGAAATAATATCGAAGTACCACAGGGGAGTGTACCAGGACCACTACTAATGATTATTGATTCAATTAATTTGCACGCTGATAATATTTGCGGAAAGATTGGAAGATTCCAACCTCATACACAAGTCAATAAAAATATTCTTGGACACTCAAGCGGCGTTGGAAGCGAAGCTCTTGTCTCCTACCGAGCAACGTCTAAATTGGTAGGAAATTTCCAAAAACGACTCTCTTCGATAAGAATACTTAACAGATTGTCTCTGATCTGGATTCCTGGCCATACTGACTGGGAAGGCAATGAGGCTGCTGACTCCCTTGCAAAGGAGGGTGCTGCAAGCAGCTCCATCGGACCAGAACCTGTCATTGAAATCGCGTTAGGCTTTGCCAAACAAGGATTATGGCACCTGGATTGCAAGAATTCTCCAGGATTGGCTCCCTCTAAGGCGTTTATTCACCATTCGAAGCTTGATACCAAACAGTTGTTGGACTACAGTGGGGATGAACTACGATGTCTAACTGTCAGTTGAATCATCATATGCAGAGACTCGGACTGTCGAATGACAGGGTGTGTCGCCTCTGTTTGGAAAATGATGAAACAGTAGAGCACATACTTTATGCCTGCCCCGCTAGGGACCGAATCTGGTTTTCAGAGTTCGACTGAGCCGTACTCTCACCATTTGACCTGAAAGACCACTCACCATACAAACTAATCGGTCTTCGTTAAGAAGCTATGTTTATTTTGTCGAGTGTGAATAGGTGTGAGCCCCAATAAACCCTTGCGGGTCGCGGTAGAGGGTCGAATAGACCCACTTACTTTGGACCTAATCAAACCTAACCTAACGCTGATGATATCTTGGTGCAAGTTTTTGCGTGATTGATATAAACGGGATTGATGAAAGAATCCGTTTCGAATGGATTTACCCTAACGTGTTATCTATTACTCGACCAATCCTGTACTCCGACGATGCACCAGTGCCACAAGCATGAAAGTGAAATAATTGATTCTATTTCAGATATTTCTCCTGAGCCCCTTAACCAGGAAGAACTCAACGCTTTGGTCAGGAACCTTGGCCTTCCTAAGAAAGCATCGGAGATTCTAAGTTCTCGATTAAAACAACAAAATCGAGAAAACATCGTCACAGAATTGCTCTAAATGTATCCTGAAATGTGTGTTTATGCCTAAAGACCATAAGCTGGGTCGTTACTGATTGTACATTCGACTAAAGTCAAAGAAAAATATGCTACTGTGGATTTTGTTTTGGGGAAAATCAAATACCACGTATACAAGTGGCTCCTGTGTGTAGATCTGATAATATTGAATATTCTGCTCGGACAACAAGGAGGCTATACAAAATATCCTTGTTTTTTTTTGTTTGTGGGATAGCTGAGCTCTTTCAGCTCTGGGTTCAATTAAACTGGCCTTACAAGCCAGTTATGGTTCCGGGAAATTTAATGAGCCACTAGTACCTATTACTTTTTCATTTTTTATTTTATTTATTGAGTAATCTAGAGAACAAGCAGATCCAATAATCGATTACAATATCAAAACTAATTAAATAACCATTCTCAATATAATACAATGACTAAAACTAAAGTTACTCCAAATTACCTGAATCAAATTCAAATTGAAAGACACGTTCAGTTGAAAATGACAAATGGACCTTTTTCATTCAAATTGACTCTCAGTTACAGTTAGTAATAATTTCTAAGGATGACATCTCAATTCCAACATTTTTTTAAAAAGTTTTCACATTACATTTGACAAAGAAATCTATATTCCTCAAACAATTTGCCAGAGAACACATATTGTATAGTGGGGAATTCAAACCTAGATTGGTTCGAGGTTTAGGCAAAACAAATATATCTTCATTTCTATTATTGAAGTATGTACTGCAGTTCAGATAAAATTTTTGATAACAAGTGTGGTTTATCTACTTTATTATGCAATAGCTTATAGAAAAATAATAGAAACGCAAGTTTTCTTCTAAATTCTAAAGTTGTGAATTTGAATTCATTCAAGGAAGTATGATAACTAAGATTGAAAATATATTCACCATGTTTTTTGTAATGTAGAAATCTTAAGAATTTTTTCTGCACCTTTTCAATATCATTTTTATGACCTGAATAATAAGGAGACCATATTATTGCACCATATTTCAGTATACTATGGACAAATGTGTTAGTAATGTGAATATTTTTGTGAATTTGAATGAATTCCTAATAATGAAGCCAAGCATTCTATATGCTCCGTTTATAATGTCGGTCATATGTTGATCAAAAGTGAGTTTTTCATCCAGCGTAACTCCCAAGGTCTACATTCTGTCTTCTTGGCTAAATATATATTGTTTATCGTAAACTGAAAATCATTCCGTAGTTTTTTCCTAGTAATTGACATACTAAAGCATTTGTCAACATTTGTTAAATGTGAGGCGGTTTGACAGGGACCACTCATGAACTCTATCTACGTCATTTTGTAGCAAAATCACATCTTTTTGTCTTTTGATTTCCTGAATAATTTAAAATCATCCGCGAATAGTGCACATTGCGAGTCTTGAACTATCTCTGGTAGATCATCTATCAGTAATAAAAAGAAGAGTGGTCCTAGATTGGACCCTTGGGGTACACCAGATCTTGTGAAGAAATCCTCTGACTCCCATCCCTTATAAACTACATACGGTTTCCTGTCTATAAGATACGAAGCTGACAGCTTCAAGTGTCGTTCCGACAGCCCAAATGTGTTAAGTTTTTTCAACATAACCTCATGATCAACCTTGTCGAAGGCCTTACTGAAATCTGTGAAAATAATATCTAATTGACTATTATTTTCGACAACTTGATTTGCCTCTTGTATAAAACACGTTAGGTTAGTTATCGTGGACCTTTTAGGTAAGAACCCATGTTGCTTTTCACTTAGACATGGATAAACGTGATTTAAAATTTTTTCATGAATGATTGATTCGAAAAGCTTAATGGGTGCACAAATCAGTGCTACTGGCCGATAGTTTTGTATATTCTACCTAATACCACTTTTAAATATTGGACAAACTTTAGAGCATTTCCATAGTGTAGGATAAGTACTAGTTTGCAAGATTAAGTTATATATTATTTTCAAGGGTTTGATCAAGAATTTTATGCATCCTTTAACTATATAAGAGGGAATCATATCTGGGCCACAAGATTATTTTGGTTCAAGTTTTTTTGCGGCTCTTAGAATATCTTCATCATTTACAGAATCTATATCTAAACAAGAGTTCGTTAAAAAATCCATTAAGATTTTCTGTGTTATAATCCGCTTGATCTTTTGAATATACGCTCAAGAAATTATCTGCGAAAGCTTCTGCAATATTTTGCTGACCCTTTATTGTTTCCCCTCTGTACACCATGGTTTCAGTCAAGGAATTTGAGATTGATTTATTTTTTGCAACATACCACCAAAAATTTTGAGAGTCACTAGATATGCTGTTTTCAATTTGTTGCAGATAAATCCTATAAGCAATTTTAATTTCCCTTTTTGTTTTTGTTCTCAAATATATGAAATTTTGATAATCCAGGATATTGTTAAATTTTTCATATTTTCTACGAAATTCATCTTTTCTTTTCAAATCCTTTATTATTTCTTTTGAAAACCATGGTGGATAGCATTTTTTAATTTTTCTAGCCAAAGGGACGCATTCCTGTAAGACTTTATGCAAAATATCATGAAACTTTTGTACTATAGAATTTATATCCATATTATTACTTTCCAATTCATCCCAACATGTTTCCTTCAAGATATGATACAGTTTTCTGAAATCAGCTTTCTTAAAATTAAATTTGGGGTTAAAATTCTTATTTGGTTGGTTATTTTCACTTCTAGGGTTCACTTTCAACTTAAAAAATAATGATGGGTGGTGTTCATTCTCTACCACAAGTGGCATATCACATTTCTCTAAACTGATGGAACAATTACTAATTACTAAATCAAGGTATCTATTGAGTCCGTTTGGTACATTATTGTACTGCACAGCGTCAATTAAATTCAAACAATTCAGATATCTTTGTTCAATTGAGGATAACCTCTCTTTGTTGCCTATATTCACAACTCCTGGAATGTTAAAATTCCCCACCAACACAAAAACATCATTCGAATCTAGTAATCTATTCTTTATGTTGTCAAAGATATGCTCATAAGTTTGTAAATTCATACTATCGGGTACATACAATGCATAAATGAAAATATAGCTACCATAAAAATGCAATTTAACCCATAAATCCTCAACGTTACTATCATTGTAGGAATCAATGTTTAGGAATAACGTGTTAGGAATCACACGTTAAAAGGTAAGACCTCGTTAATCCTTAGCTCGCACAAGTTTCGACTTCTGAGGGTTGTCGTTCGTAGGGGTGCGACAGCTGGTTAACGGAAAAACAGATTTTTTAAACAGATATAATAATTGTTGACATTCATTATCTTTCCTAACTGCTATTAGTGTTCCTCCTCCTTTCTTCTTTCCCGTATCACAAAAATGTCTGTCTCTCCTAATCACCTTGTAATTATTATAAATAAAGAGTTCCCCATCAAAAACACTGGGGGCAGCCATGTCTCGGTTAATATTATGACATCATAATTTGCAGCACTCAAACTCAAAATGGACTCGTAGATTTTCGAATTTAATCCTTTCACGTTTTGATAATAGACATTCAATTTTTTGTAATTATGTTTAATGCACATCGTTTAAATTTGATTCAGATTTTATTAAAAATATACGGGAGTTTTCGGACTGCCTCATGAAAATATTACCATTCCTCACCCATAAAAATCTTCCTTTGTTCTTTTTTTTGAATTCCCTACATTTGACAAACAAAGTCTTGTTTTGCCCGGTAAGCGCTTCATTTACATAAATTGGGGGTTTGGCGTCAACGCCTTTGATATTCGGATAGACTCCAATGTTCAAGGATTGTTTTACTCTTCTTGCTTCATAAACTCTTCTTTTTTCAGCCTAGACACAAACCTCAGGATAATTGTTTAGGGTTCACCTTTATTATTTCTCCTTTTAGCGCGATAACAGAAGTCAATTTCGTTCGTTTCGACTTTCACATTTAATGCCTTGCAAATATTCATTACAGTGGTCTGCACATTTTCTTCCTTGATGTCGGGTACCCCCACAACTTCAACCGTTTGATGGAGATTGAAAATGTTTCATGATGAATTTCACTAGTTCGGACTTCCATTGTCTACTATATACAATGATTTGACAATTGACTAAATTAAAATGAAGAAATGAAAAAAAGGAAATAAAAAAAAGTGGAGAGATTCCAAATCACGTTAGTTCACGACGTTTCGATTGTTAGTATCTACAATCGTCTTCGGGTGATAACTGGACTGATTTCTCCGAGAGATGACTATTTATAGGTCGTTCGAGTTCTTTCACTTATCCCCTCTTTCCATTTTCCGCTTCCACCAAACGCGGACTGCGATTCCAAGAATTGCATTTACCGGATACCCTGTGAGTGCGGAAAATCCTATATTGGTGAAACTAAGAGGTCATTGAATGTTCGCATTGCTGAGCACACGAAACATACACAGCGAGGATAAACCAGCAAATCAGGAATAGCAGAGCATGTTTGGACCCATCAACACAACATCGAGTGGTCCCAAGCTGAGATCTTGCACAGAGAGGAACATTGGCTTAGGAGAAAATTCAAGGAAGCCGCATACATGTTGTCCAACAACGTATTCAGCCAAGCCAGCGTAGAAATACGCAACATATGGAAACACATCATCAAGCGAAAAATGGCCAACTCCCGCCAAAACGGTCATCTCCCACGAAACCAGTGAAGCGGAAAATGGAAAGTAGGGATAAGTATAAATAGTCATCTCTCGGAGGAATCAGTCCAGTCATCACCCGAAGACGATTGTAGATACTAACAATCGAAACTTCGTGAACTAACGTGACTTGGAATCTCTCCACTTTTTTTTTTATTTTCTTTTTTTCATTTCTTTATTTTAATTCAGTCAATTGTTCTATTTTTACTTGTATTTTATTTCACTATTATTTCTTTTCAGGTTTATTTTGGTTAATATAATTGTTATTTTCAGCTATTCATTTTCAATTCTTCTCTTTTAGTTGTTTCAGGGATTTCAAATCATTTTATATAGTAGACAATGGAAGTCCGAACTAGTGAAATTCAACTTCAACCGTGTTGAGTTTTGATTTTTGTTCTTGGAAATTTAATTTTAACTTAATCTCATCATTTTCCTTTTTGAGATATACGCATTCTGTTTCTGATTGCTCGATCTTTTGCATACACTCCTTGATTTGCTCAGCTTGTGCTTTTATTAACCTGTTATTTTCATCAATTTTGTCATTACAACTTTCCATAGTATGTTCAATATTGTTTATTTGACCTAAAATGGTTTTTATCACTTTCAATAAGTCAGCAATAGAAGGGTTACATTCCTTGCACATCCAATCTTCATATTTTGTACATAATTTTTTTGCACATTCTATATGACTTGCTTGTTTACAATCATCAGTTGTGCATTTTGATTCTTTCCATACATTTGATATTTTCATATTACATATGTCGCAATATGAGTTCATTGTACTTTTTGACTTTGCTTCCACAAAAAGATCCGTATTCCGGCAAATTGGAACAAAAACTCAGTAGAGTTCGGTCTCTTATCAGTTTCTTACCTACCTGCCATAATGTGTGCGAACCTTTATGATATTTAGGTCATTTAAGTTATTTCTTGTTATCATCCGCCACTGCTTCTTAATAACCACAATAAAGGGAATTTACAGAAATTACAAAATAGAGCAATGCAGACTGTTTCAAGATCCGCAATTAGTGTAATGCTGACCATTCTGAATAGGTTTTCAGTTGAATTAAAACTTTATTTTATGTTGATGATACAAAATTACCAAGGACACCTTACTTGAAGATGTTTTATATGAATGAAATCCACCAGTAAAGTACAAACTCTTCAAATAGTTTTCATTTAAAAGAACAAGATATAATTCTCCAATGTATACACTTTCCCAACATTAGAACAAAATACGGTGCCTCGACGCGCGTTTCGCTAACCAAGTTAGCGTCTTCAGGAGATCATTGAAAAATAAAATGGTGAGAGAAAAAATCTTGAATGATTGTTGTTGTATCTCCGCTGGTAGAGCAAACCTAGGTAAATATTCCTTTTTGGATTCAATCTACCCTCTCGCATATTCAGATAACCAAAAAAGCTGCACCTCAATAAAAATATAACTTACATCTCTCCGTTCAGATAGAATTTCCTGTCCAAGGCGCTGCCTATACTAATATAGTTCTGGGAATAATCTTTCTCGTCAATTTGTATATTGCGGGCTCCGCGTGGTATGACCACAATTTCTTCGTAGCCCAGGGACCAATTTTGTTTATCGAACGTCCCTTCCTTTTTGTCGCATTTACTTCCATCTCCCTGGCAGATGCCGCAATCGTCCTCTTCGGTAGTTGAGTCCACCACCCAGTCGCATCCGACTTTCTGGAAAATTAAACGGAAATGCGTATAATTTGAAAGCGGGGAGGGTTTCGTTAAAGCTGGCCATACACGCAGACATATGTTTCAAAGCAACCGATTATGAAAAATAGAGGAAATAAATTTGTTTCCAGGGATTTACGTTTCGTCTTCTTATTCTTGTAATATATAGAAAAAATATATGAAAACATACTGATAGTAATAAAGTGGTAATTGTATTCCGGAAAATCAAATCAAAGTAAATAATCTTAAAAAAAATTTGTAGGCCAAAATGTTACAAATTTTTAAAAATTCTCAAATTATTATATTTTATGTTAACTTGAAACATATTTGGTTGTTATGAATCACACGTTGAAAGGTAAGACCTCGTTAATCCTTAGCTCGCACAAGTTTCGACTTCTGAGGGTTGTCGTTCGTAGGGGTTCGACAGATTTCAAACAGATTTTTCAAACTCACATTTTAGAAACTGTACAAAAATCAGTAATAATGACGATGATTCCTCATCAAAAATTCATAAAACTTATACTAATTTATATTTATGTTGTGAATTTCAGATGTAAAATGAAAATTTATACAGCTAAAAATACTCACAGGTGAAACTGTTCCTGTTTTTGAGTTTCAAGGGTGTTGTTTGTTGGGATTTTTCCTGACGTTTCGCCGAGGCGAGTGGCTGGCATCTGGCTGGCATCTGGCATCTGGCGATGAAACAAACCTGTAAAGAAACCATCCATTCACGTCGGCGAAACGTCAGAAAGAAATTCCAACAGATGACGTCCTAAAATACAAAATCACAAACAGTCTCAACAGTCGCAGAATTGATTTAGTTTTTTTTATCATTTCATACTTGGAAGTATGGATACTTTCGATTTATGAGCTTGACTGAAATGAGGCGATAAGAATTTATAAAAACCCGAAAAACATACGTTCACATTTTGCCTTTTCAATTACTTTGAAAATAAACTAAACAACATGTCAACGAAACAGTCTAGTTGAATCTATAGTTGAAAGCGTTCAATATACAGGGAGTAACTGAATAAGTGTAAAACATTCAAGGAGGTGATTCCTCATCGAAAAAAAGAAAGGATCTTTCATGTAAAGAAACTTCATTGGAGCATCCCTCGTTAAGATACAGCCCCTTGAAGGGGCTACATAAAATTTGTATAACAATTTTTTTCACAAGCACTGAAAAAGTTACAATATTGAAATTAACCTGACGTTTTGTACTACCAAAAAGACACTTAGCCAGTTATTTATTTGGTTTACCCCATGGTTGTAAGGGGTGGAAAACGCAACCCCTAAATTTATTTTCCAATATAACTTTTTGTCTTATTATTTGTTTACCGTTTAAAAATTCATTTTCGATAGCCTGTTTCATTCTGAACAAAAAATATCTCTTGGGTTTTTTGTCCAGAATAAACCAGTTCGCAGCAAAAAATTATTTTAGGAACAACTACAGAGATACATCGTCATAAATGCGAACTGAATTTATTGTTATTTTGTAGTTAGTACCTGCATTAAACGAATAAAGGGTGATAAACAAAACTAGGTTATTAATAACAAAACACACAACATGTAGAAATCATAGTAAATGCTCAATATCTCTACCTTCAGACATTACGCATGTGTCTAGACGTCGGCGCATTGAGCCATGTAGTCGCTCAAATATCCCTGGAGTCTCTCTGATTATCCTGCACGCATCGATGATGCGGTTTCTCAAGTCCTCTACATCGCGAACAGGATTACGATAAACCAAATGCTGTAAATGGCCTCAAATAGAGAAATCGAGAGGATTGAGATCCGGGGATCGAGCGGGCCAGTTCTGTGGTCCTCCTCGACCTATCTACTGATTTGCATATGTGTCGGTTAAATGCTGACGTGCTACTTGACTTAAATGAGCGGGAGTCCCATAATGCCTAAAAAACATATCCCTTCTGACGCCCAAAGGAACTTCCTCCAGCAGTACTGGATGCACTTCTTTTAAAAATTGAACGTATGCCTTACCATTTAATCGAAGAGGTAGAAAATGAGGCCCGATTAAATCATCCCTAATAACTCCGAGCCACACTGCCACTGTTCTTGATGGTTAGTTTCGACAATAGCGTGAGGGTTTCCATCAGCCCATATGAGGTAATTATGAACATTAATAATCTTGTCCCGAGAAAAACTACATTCGTCTGTGAATTCTATCGTCATCAGAATGTCACAATTTCTCCTGATCATTTACAGCATCCAATTGCAAAATTCAAGACGGTTCGGAAAGTCTGGCGGTAACAGTGCCTGTACTCGTTGCAGATGGTAAGGGTATAAGAGTTGTTCCTTTAAAATTCGAAATACCGTCATATGATCAACATTTAGCTGGAAAGCAATCTTTCTAGTACTGGTGGTAGGTTGTTCTTCAATCAAATTAGGTACTGCTTCCTCAAGCTGTGATGTTCGTACTTCTCGATGGCGACCACAATCCTGCGTTCTTTTGTCGAATGAACCATATTCTCGTAATCGTTGGTGAAGTCGAGCAAATATTCTATGTAAAGGATGCTGCCGTTGAGTATACATTTCAGCATATCTTCTAGAAGCTTCTAACCCATTCCCCTGGGACAGACCGTAAACGTAATGCATATCAGCCACTTCCTCATTTGTGTATGCCATTTTAATAACAAGTGAATTATTAAAGTAACAAATTAAGAACAGAACAACACACAATTAGTATTGATTCAATTTCTAAAATTCATAAACTAACAGCGTCATACCAATTTAATTCTCATTATCGCGAATAGCGACCTACTAGATAGATTAGTTTCGGATTTTCGCATTTATGACGATGTATCTCTGTAGTTGTTCGTAAAATAATTTTTTGCTGTGAACTGGTTTATTTCGGGCAAAAACTCATGGAACATTTTTTGTTTAAAATTAAACAGGCTATCGGAAATAAATTTTTAAATGGTAAACAAGTAATAAGACAAAAAGTAACATTGGAAATAAATTTTAGGGGTTGCGATTTCCACCCCTTACAACCTGAGGTAAACCAAATAAATTTCTGGCTGAGTGTCTTTTTGGTAGTAAAAAACGTCAGGTCGATTTCAATATTGTAACTTTTTTAGTGCTTGTGAAAAAAATTGTTATACAAATTTTATGTACCCTCTTTAAGGGGCTGTATCTTAACAAGGGATGCTCCAATGAAATTTCTTTATATGAAAGATCCTATCTTTCTCTCGATGAGGAATTACCTCCTTAAATCTTTTACACTTATATAGTTACACCCTGTTTTTGATAAACCAAAAACTCCAATAATAATGAAAACTTTAACTTTGGAGAAACAATTATTCTTTTTTTTTGATGTTGAAGTACTACCTAACTTCAACTTTAGTACAGATGAGACGTTACTAGTCGAGATGAAATGTAAAAATTTGAATATAAGTTAGTTGATATAAATTAAATTTTATTTCGAAAAATTCTGATTTCAATGTTAATTATTCATGGTGTCTATAATTCGCCTTGAAGATGTTTTTCTGAAAAAATATTTGATATTGTTAATGAGATAGTTTCATCCTGAAGAACATTTTATGTATATTTGAAAATTAATGATTACTATAACAACAATTCTGAATGACCCGTTCGTGGTTAGGTTTTTTATACAGATTTTAACAAATTCAAAAGTCCCTTGATTACTATCTGAAAGTTATATATTCCATCGTCAAATCCGCGTCGTGAATTAATCTGAATTATCTAAAACGACTGAAGACCAACAACTCAAAATGAAATTATGGAAAATAGCATAAAATTATTGGAAAAATTCATTGTGTGTTGCTGAGTTTTGATTCACCTTAGCTAGAACTAGAAACTTCATCTGTATAAACATTTAGTGATTGGAAATTGAATTTGGATATTGAAGTATCCACAGGAGTCCTTATTCACATTATTTATTAGTAAGGGAATGGGAAAAATATTGTCGCCTTCGCCAAAACAGCTAACCCAAAACTTCCGCCATAATTTTAAACTTATCAGATTTCTCATGAAGTTCTATCAAAAATTTACCTTGCATATACCTGATATGCAGACGTCGCGAGAGACGACACTGCATGGAGTTCCATCTTTGGCATAATCTCCCCAAGGAACAATGACAGACTCACTGAAATCACTGCAGTAAAGTTGGCAAGGCTCACCTGAAAAAACATCCATAATCACATAATTATTGCCAGGAAATACACTTTAAAAGTTGAGAAAATACATTGGAAATACATTGAAAGGAACACAATTAAATTGGCTCTCCGCTCATGTATGAGCTGATCCTCAATCTCGATTGGACGTTTCTAATGCGTTTCGCAATGCAGATGATGCCTGTCTTCACTTTTATGAAAAATTATACAGTGTATTAGATCGCTGCGTGTCGAAATTTTTGATAAAATCTAAAAATAATTATCCAGCCTACTTTGATGGTGCATTGATGAAGAAAATTGTAACTAAGACAAAATTTTGTTGTAAATACAAAAGAAACGGCGATATTCACGCTTTTCACGAATTCAAACGTCTTCGGGCAGAAATCATAAGAACCATTAGAAGAGCTTATAAAAAATTATTTCAGAAAACTGAGAGCGACATTATCCATAACCCCAATAAGTTTTGGTCATTCATCAACAAGTCAAAATATACGAATGGAATCGGAAATGTTACATGAAGGCAAGCTACTTGATAATCCCTCAGATATTCTTGATAGTTTTGCAGATTTCTTTAGTGTTTCTTATATAGTGTCAACACCAAGTGACCTAGCGAACAACAGTAGTGATATTCCCAGCTTAGTAATCAAAAACTTTAGTATTGAAGATGTTTATCATACCCTAAAAAAATTAAAGTCTAATTTCACTGCGGGACCATATTCCAGAATTCAGATTGTATCTCAGCTCTGGTTGAATCACTAACACCTCTAATTGATATATGCATGTACCATCAATATGGAAAATGTCGAAAGTCTGTCCAATTTTCTAAAAAGGAGATAAAAGTGAGATAAAAAATTACAGACCAATTTCATATGCAACTTTTGTAAAGTGTTTGAGATGATTCTTGAGAAAACAATCTATTGTCATGGCACCAACATTATTAGCCCCAATCGACACGGTTTCATGAAATGACGTTCAACCACCACCAATTTTGTAACAATCACTCAATGTATTGAAGAGGGTATTGATTGTCAGTCTCAGACCGATGTCATCTACACTGATTTTTCTAAAGCGTTCGACAGTTGACTATAGTATCCTGCTCAACAAACTTTCGACTTTTGGGTTATCCAATGAATCAATTACCTTCTTCAAATCGTATTTTTACAACCGTAAGCAATAAGTCAACATATCCAAATGTAATGTAATGTCTTACTCACTGAAAACGAACTTGAATTTACACAACTTACTGATCTAGGTGTTACTTTTGATTCATTCATCTCTTTCAATAAACATTTTGACACTTCTCTAACAGCAGCTTATCGCATGTATGGATTTATAGCTAGAATTACAAAAGACTTCGAAAAAGCTTCAACATTGAAATTATTTCATTTCACTTTCGTTCGATTTAGGCTGGAATATGCATCTGTCGTGTAGAGTTTCTATCAGGTCCATATAAATCAACTAGAAGCCCTATAGAGGCTCTTCCTAAAATACATGTCTTTCAAACTTGAAGGAAGAACTTCTGAAGGAATGCCCTATTAGGAACGGCTTGTAACTCACAATTTTTGTAGTCTCGAGGTGAGGCGTAAATATTATTCCTTTCCTTTTTATCCAAGGTTATAAACAATATCATCGCCTGCTCTCAACTGTTACATATGTTGAAATTTTGGGTTCCTAGACGGTCATCTAGGAATAGTGTTACATTTTATCTCAACACTCCGCGTACAAATATAATGAAATAATCTCCAATTTATACAATGTGCGATACCCCTGATTTTGTTAGTCTTGTCCTAGATATATTCAACTGCCAGATTATACAAATCAAAATACATTTCTTAGCTAACTGACAGTTCTGTTTTTAATTTTTTTTAAATAGATTCACAAATTATATTATGGCATTTGTAAATGCCACTGTTACTCCCTATTCTGTAATTGGGTTCATCCTGTAGAATAATGTATGAAATGAATAAATGAATAAATAAATAAATGAATAATCTCATCATTCGATATTTCTGTTATTTGTGAAGCTGAAAAAATTAAAAACATGCGGTCTGAACGAAGTCAGATTACTCCTCAGAAATCATCTTTAAAATCGTAACATTGTAGTTTCTATGGAATTATCACAAATATATTTTTTGAAAGGGCACCCTCAACAACTGTATTGTCACGTTTTCCCCGTGGGTTGACCAATAATTGACTACACTGGATAATCAACTCAACTGAAATTTCACTTGAAATACAACAAACACTTCAAGTGAAACTTCAACTATTATTTGAATGTCTATCGCCTTACTCAGTCACTTCGCGTACCGCACTGCAACGTCAATTCGACTATGTAGATATCCTCGTGGCTAGCCTTCAAATATCGTAATCGAATGTCATACAAATTTTGCCAAAGTTTTGTCGAAATCGGTTGCGTTATTCTCGCTGCTTCTAGAGTGGCGGGGAATCATCGTACATTTGCGCGCTCTTAGCTACGTCACGTTTGATTTATGGTTACCAGTGGCGGCCGGCTTTATTTTCGTTCGGGCATTATTTACAAGAATATACTTTTCTTGAATGTCCCTGTTACTGTATATATAGAAAGACAGTATTACGAGATATATAAAAAAGTCATTCAACTATACTATAAATAATATGTTCTGTGATTAACATAATCCCACACGAATGTCGAAGTGAGTTAGTAAACACACGCCGGAACGAGGCATTTTATGGCAAAACACATGTTGCGTTTTTGTGAAAGTGTTTAGTTGAAATCTTACACTGAAGTGTTTTTTGAATACGTTATGGATTTTCATCAAGTATCGGCCAATTTCCATCATATGAATGAAAAAATTATATCAAGTGATGTTGATCTATGAAATGACAAACATTGAATGAAACTTTGAGGTACCAAAGCATTGCAGTTTATACCTTGATGGAAGTAAGTTTGTCATGGTGAATTGTAGAATTAAATTATGTGGTGTTGCTCTCCAAAACGAGAAACATCAAATAAAACTTTGAGATACTGAGCCATTGTATTTCCCACTTCAATGGAAGTGAGGCTGCTATTTATGCAACTTCGTATTTACCGAATTGGGTTCAATCAATACAATAATTGTTCGAAGAAAATAATGAAATCATGAGGTGTTGCTCTCCACAACAAAAACATCGAATGAATCTCCGATATACCGAAACATTATAGTTTCCTACCTTGGTCAAAGTAAGGCTGCCATTTATGCAACTTCCCTTCATAGGTTGTATTATCAAAATGACTGCACTGGGCAGCCCGAAAAGACGGCTCTCCCGTTGGGCAAGCATCCGTATTGCAGATCCTGTAACGCGTCCTCTCTCCCACGCAGAACCGTCCTCCGGCAGAGGGCGCTGGATGATCACACTCTCTGTGCATTACGGAGACTCCGGAGCCGCACGTGCGTGAACATTCGCTCCAGGCACTCCACTCGCCCCACCCGCCATCTATCGGTAAGGGGGGTTCGAGCATTGCTACGCATCTGCGTTTTTGACACCACTGAAAAAATGGATAAATGATAGAAATTATATAGATCTTTGTTCCAAGAAAGGGAATATATACAAGCAAACAAAAAAAACATTCCACAGTTGATAATGAATCATTTGAACAATAAAATGTTTGTTGATTTGAACAGAAACTAATGATGATGTGATATGGAGGAATATATAATTAATAATCGAGTGACGAAGTGTATACTTTTTTATGTCAGCAACTATTTTTTCAATTTTGATGTGAAACAAACCATTTTTCAAAGTTTCCTCATTGAAAGTGGTAAACTATTGTATTGAATGATTACCGATATTCTGTACCTACATATATTGAATAGATGGATATATAGAAAAAGTGTTGATTAAAATAAATTATAATTCGGTTTAACAAATTTGTCATTTGCCATCGTAATTAGATTGAACGGATGTCTATTTGAACTGGAGACATATAAGGCCGGACACACTTGAAAGTTGAATTTTTGGTGTGATCAATAAATGAAAAGAAATGGAAATATGCCCTATGATTAACTCATTTATTCAAGGATATCAAGCTCTAATTATCTTCTAGAAATCAACGATGAAATAAAACTTCTTCACTACTTCATTGCTAGGTCTACGGCCTTGCAGTAATCAATTTACTACAAATGAAAAAATTACACGAGAGGAGCACCGTGTTCAGTATTGCCAAGTCTACTATTTTTGCAGTAGACACTGTTTTTGTTAGGTCCACTGCTTTGCAGTAGTCGATCTACTGCAGATGAAGAAATCGTACGAGAGGAGTACCGTGTTCAGTACTGTCAGGTGCACTGTTTTTGCAGTAGACACTGTTTTTGCTAGGTCTACTTCTCTGCAGTAGTCGATTTACTGCAGATGAAGAGATCGTGCAAGAGGTGCTCAGTGTCCAGTATTGCCAGGTCTACTGTTTTTGCAGTAAACACTATTTTTGCTAGGTCTACTGTTTTGCAGTAGTTGATCAACTGCAGATGACGAAATCGTACGAGAGGAGCACCGTGTTCAGTACTGCCAGGTCTATCGTTTTCAGTAGACACTGTTTTTGCTAGGTCTACTGCTTTACAGTAGTTGATCTACTGCATATGAATGAATCGTACGAGAGGAGTACTGTGTTCAGTACTGCCAGGTCTATTGTTTTTACAGTACACACTATTTTTGCTAGTTCTACTGCAGATGAAGAATCGTACGAGAAGAGCACCGTGTTCAGTACTGTCAGGTCTATCGTTTTCAGTTGACACTGTTTTTGCTAGGTCTACTGCTTTGCAGTAGTTGATCTACTGCATATGAAGGAATCGTACGAGAGGAGTACTGTGTTCAGTACCGCCAGTTCTATTATTTTTACAGTACACACTGTTTTTGCTAGGTCTACTGCAGATGAAGAATCGTACGAGAAGAGTACCGTGTTCAGTACTGTTAGGTCTATTTTTTTTGCAGTAGACACTCTTTTTGCTAGGTCTACTGCTTTGCAGTAGTGGATCTACTGCAGATGAAGAAATCGTACGAGAGGAGTACCGTGTTCAGTACTGTCAGGTGCACTGTTTTTGTAGTAGACACTGTTTTTGCTAGGTCTACTTCTCTGCAGTAGTCGATTTACTGCAGATGAAGAGATCGTGCGAGAGGTGCTCAGTGTCCAGTATTGCCAGGTCTACTGTTTTTGCAGTAAACACTATTTTTGCTAGGTCTACTGTTTTGCAGCAGTTGATCAACTGCAGATGACGGAATCGTACGAGAGGAGTACTGTGTTCAATACTGTCAGGTCTACTGTTTTTGCAGTAGACACTTTTTTTGCTAGGTCTACTGTTTTGCAGTAGTCGATCTACTGCAGATAAAGAAATCGTACGAGAGGAGCACCGTGTTCAGTACTGCCAGGTCTATCGTTTTCAGTAGATACTGTTTTTGCCAGGTCTACTGCTTTGCAGTAGTTGATCTACTGCATATGAATGAATCGTACGAGAGGAATACTGTGTTCAGTACTGCCAGGTCTATTGTTTTTACAGTACACACTATTTTTGCTAGGTCTACTGCTTTGTACAAGTCGATCTACTGCAAATGAAAGAATCGTACGAGAGGAGTACCGTGTTCAGTACTGTCAGGTCTAATGTTTTTGTAGTAGACACTTTTTTTGCTAGGTCTACTGCTTTGCAGTAGTGGATCTACTGCAGATGAAGAAATCGTACGAGAGGAGCACCGTGTTCAGTACTGCCCGGACTACTATTTTTGCAGTAGACACTGTTTTTGTCGGGTCTACTGCTTTGCAGTAGTCGATCTACTGCAGATGAAGAAATCGCACGAGAAAAGCGCCATAGATTACGAATCAGAAAGAAAAAATCAGGGCTCTCCCTTATATGTTATAGAAAATATGTTGATTATTGAATCAAAAGGTTTCAAAGAAGGTGAAATAAGAGTTGAAGGTGGTGTGGTGGAGAAATACTTGTGACTTCATAGTTTGTATTCTGCAAAAAAATGCAATTTTCAGAACTTAGAATGGCTGTAACTCTGGAAATAAGAGAGAGCATCAATTTTCTTTAGAATTCGTACATCAGCTAGTAATATATAAAATACTACTGATGAAAATGAAAAAATGAATAACTTTGGGAAATATATAATTCATTGTTTCTTGCTGTTTTTCGGGGATTTTCAACCACCCACAATCTGAAAATTCGATAAAGATGAATCAACAAAAAATCCACCAAAGTATAATGAAGGACAAACTGTGAAAGAAACAAGAGCCCAGAAAAGATAGCAAGAAATATCCTGTCTGATATAAAAATGTTTTCCTAAAAATATCTAATTCACTAAAGCTGTTTCATCTCACCATATGTTTCCCACAAGAAGTTCCAGAAGCAGCAGGCCTCAACAGAGTAGTGCAGGAATTGTTGACAGAACACCAAATATGCAGGCAAATTTCTTCCAACGGAGCACAAGGAGTAGCTTTGGTCCCGAACTGAAGCCGACATTGATGGTTGGCATCGTACATGACACCTGGTGGCAAATCCGGATACTTGTAGTCCTCCAAATCCTGTGGTCGATCCTGTAGACATTTTCCTAAACCTTTGCTACAAAACATATTTTTCGATTATTCATAAAAAGTTGCAGGATGGAGAAAGCGCAGGGAATTAGAATGGGGCATATTTTGACAAGATACCATAGGGTTAAACATGGAATCAATGAATGATTCGTTCATTCATGTTCATTAATTTTGGGACGATTTGATATTCAGGTGGATAATTCATGGTATTTATTGAAAAATATATTCAATTATAAACTTGGGTAATCATTTATTCAGTGATTTTGTGGTATGTATGATTCTAAGACTGAAATATCGCAGATGGAAAACATTATGTAATATTTCTTCCGTTACTTGGTGTTCTACAAAGATCCGAGAGTATCGAACAAAAATGATTTTTGTGAAATTCGAAAAAAATGAGACTTTTTGGAACTGAACGTTCTGAAGATGATTGCGTTTGGAAAAATAAGTGGAATGTATGGAGAAATTCACATTTTGTTCAATGTAACTCATCCAGACCGTCTTTCACTATTGCAACTTGGTAACTCAGTTCGTTTCGGGGTCTCTTAAGATGTCAGTGTGTCAAAACATACAGTTTCCAGATTTTTTCATGGAGCATATATTTTACATACAAGTGCCATTGGTACAAAATTGCCTGATGATGATTTTGATCGTTGAGTGCAATTTTGTAAGACAATGGTGCAACTCTCCAATATAAATCCTTGTTTGATCAAGAACTTGCCTTTTATGAGGTGGCAACATTTCAGTTCAATTATGGTACTATCAATGATCTGTTCGCATTAAAATTTATAAACATGAGGTTGCGAGATAGGACTGTTTTTCCATACTTACTCCAAAAACCTGGTGATTTCTCTCCGACTGCATTTGGACCAGTTGACATTTACAGAATCTGCTTCAAAATTTGGAGTCATTATGTGAATAGTGTTGCCGTCTTTTCGTTTGCATCCTGCTTTGTCAGTGTCATGAATCATACCAAAACTGAAAATAATAGTTTATTAGGTATTATAAAACGTGTCGCTGTGATACTCAATTTTTTTAAATAAGAAATTGAACAATCTGGAAAAAAAATTGTAATGGTGAGCGTCATACATGTGTATAGAAATTATTTAGTATTCTTAACAAAAGAGAATGTACTATGCTATTATTAGTATTCCAAAATACAATACGTATGTATCCAGACGGCTCAAAAACCAAAAAAGGCTCAGGATGTGGAGTTTGATCCAGATCACTAAGCCTAAGGATTAAATGGGGAATGGGAAAAATACCAGCGGGTATCTCAATTGCTACAAAAGAAATAACCAGGAAAGGAATTTCTGGCAAATCATAACAATCTGCACATATAGTAGACAAGCCCTATTAGCCTTGAACAGGCAACGTATAACCTCAGGGCTAGTACTAGAGTGTCACCAAGATTTAGCCAAAGCCCCAGCAGATGATAACATTATCCTGAGAGGGGTTAAAGGGCACGACAGGAGTGAAGGTAATCCCATTGCCGACTATTTAGCCAAGGAAGCGGCTGGACTGAGAATTTTAGGACTCAGTGACACCTACGGCCTGATGACTTCGACGTCGGCAGAAGTCAAACGTCACACCCATGCTCAATCCCTAAAGAAGTGGGATTGAATCAAAGGATGCAGTCTTGCCCGGATCACCCTGGGCGACCCTGTGAAGTTGGCGCTGAAGAAATATCTGGCGATGACCAGGAAAAACTTACGCTTAACAGTAGGATTTCTGACTGGCCACCGTCAACTAAAGAAACACCAATGTTGATGCCAACTGGAAAAACTATAAAGTCGCTACACATGAACCAACATTCCGCTACACTGTTTTATATTCCGCTACGCTTGTATATCTGACGAAATAAGTTCGCGCATGCGCCCTATCCGAAATTAAATACCACAGAAATTACAGTTTGTGTACTGTTTAGATATCACAAAACTGAACTGTCACCAATGTCAGGAATCAGGATCATGCTAATTTTCAACCGCGCAACTCAGTAGATGGTACCTAATTTTCTAAATTTACAGCAGTTAAGTTTTGAAAGTTGTCGTCTCGACCAAATATTTCTTAGCTTGTAATAATGATTCTGAAAAGAAAAAAGAAATATCAATTTGTTCACGTACGTATACAGAGCTCTTGTCATACAGAGCTCTTGAACGATCATTCGCGACAGGTCTACTCCATCCTTTCAAGTTGGAATCAGACAATCGATGTTGAGAGAAAGTTTGTTTTCGAGACTTTTGTATTTTTTGGAACATGTCCCGTTCCCGTCAATTTCAACTGCGGCAGCTCTTTCGCTTGAGCTACAATCAGATGGACAATCAGAATCGAAGCAGAGATGTGGGATCTGGATGATCGCATAGACTCATTATCAAAAAAAATGGTTCCAGTTGTCATCAATCCTGATGAAACTGATTCATCTAGTGAAGAATCACTCAAAGAATCCCTGTAGACTTTTTTCAGATGAAAATTATCGCAATGTCTTATTCGAAGTGAGTATTCCCATTAAATTTATAAAATAACAAGAATATATAAAGTGTATCTCTCAGTGCAGCCACACTTTTCTACTTCCTGAAAATGTCAAAGTCGAAGCCGAAACGTCGAACAACGTAAAATTTTGAATGCGGTTCAATTCGAAATCAGATGTTCAAATTTCTAACAGCGGAAATCTATTCTATTAGTATACTTATCTGGTGATGTTTCGAATACTTTATCCATCTTCATTATCATACCGACGATCAATTTGATATTATCAGTGTCAATGATAATAATAATATCAAATTTATTTACATCAAAAGACGAATCATAACTACAAATTTTATTGTTTTGATTTAAATAGGTTGGATAAAGGAAATGGATAGAGTCTTTAAAACGTTACCAAATGATACACATTTCTTTTAATATGCAAACTTTTTTAAATTCAAGTTAATAAGAATTTTTTTCCAAAAAGCTAATTTATCAAATGCAGTAACTTTTTGCCCTTTCTACATTTGTATTTATTTGTAAATTTAATATTCTCATTATTTCATAGATCTGTAGAAGGTAACAGTTCTAAATAATAAAAAACTATTACAAATATAAATTGTTATTCCCAAAATAAAATATATAAACAAAATTAGTTTTCACCATATTTTAATTATCTTCTCATCATACAGAATATATCAATGGAAAATTTATATTAACACCCCCAGTCCGACGCCTATCAATATCATCTTAAACATAATATCGAAAAAAACATCGAGCAGTTCTTTTGGCGGTGTTTTCGCGTTCTTTGTCGCATATCCCTATTTTAATGGCTCGTTAGCGGCACCCTCAAGGGATATAGAGGGTACACATATCTCAATGATTTTGTGGGTGAATTGTAGTGCTAATTGCTTGAGACGACTATGTTGTTTTCTTTGATGTAGCAATATGTTTGAATTCTTGAAATTATTTTACTCTCAGACAATGCTGAACGAACTATAGGTACTCAATTAGGTACATCCTCAATTATCATTACCTAGGGCATATTATGTCACTTATATATCAATGATAATATGTCTATGAAGACTAGAAAAACTTCGATTTCTATTTAAATTCAGTTGGTCATTCAGTAGAATGTTTGATTTTTTTTTTTCATTTTGAAGCTATGGAAGTTAATAAAAAATCAAACGTTTTACAGAATCACCAACTAGATTTGAATAGATCACCATTATCGAACTTGGTGACAACCATTTATTTTCTAAAAGCATTTTTTAAATAATGGAGTTTTTTCCCAACACCAAACCATTATTTTAACACCTCGACACGTGTTTCGATCACAAAGTGATCATCTACAAGAGGAAATTATTCCTCTTCACCAAGTGATCGAAACACGTGTCGAGGTGTTGAAATAACGGTTTGGTGTTGGAAAAAAACTCCAGTAATATTCATTACTACACCAAAGGTTCCAAACACTGCATCACAAGTACATTTCTTTTATGTTTTGAGTGCTTTTATTTCAATACTGTCATTATATAATTATTGTATTTATGTTTCTAATATGAATTTCACTGTCTGTAGTGTCTTGCAACATAATATTTCTAACAAATCAATAAACACCTCTATCTATCAAATGATATCTTTGATATTGAATATTATTGGAATTGTATCCCAACACCAAACCGTTATTTTTAACACCTCCACATGTGTTTCAATCACCAATTGATCATCTTCAAGAGGAAGATTGAACTGATACTGATATTGATTGAAATATATTTCAGTTCAACATGCCATTTAGTGAAAATAAACAAGTGCAAATTTGCATACTAACTTATGACCGAGTTCATGAGCGATGGTATGAGATGACGTTATTCCGTTATCTTCGTTGACGCTGCAGCTCCTGCTAGCTTTGCACATCCCTCCGATATGTGCAACCCCCAGAGTACCGCATGGCGAATTTTGCCTGGCGCAAATATCCTTTCGAGTGATGAGAATGGCAACATCATGGTGGTGGGGGTCGTTGTCCTTCGGAGGATTCAAAGGCATCTGCCACTTGCAGAACGTCTTCAAGGTCAGATCCGCGTTGACAGTGATGTTGAGAAATGGTTCGGATGAAGGGTCTTCTATCAGGATTATCTTCACGACTACTATGTTGACGCTGTTGCCCAAGCTTGGATCTTGAAAGAGCATGGATACCTGTAAACAAGACAAATCTATTAGAAATACAAGTTAGCATCATCAGGAGTTGATTAGAACTATTATAACAGTTTTAGTCATCTCCTGATAATGCTAACATTCTGAGCAAAGTGCGCGCCGTAATATAGCATTTTTGTTTTATTTTGGTCATCTACTGGTAACAATTCTAGTCATCTACTAATGATGCTGACTTTGATAGCAAAATTCGCGTCGAAAGACATCATTTTTGTTCTGTTTTCAATAGATTTATTTTACTCCAGCGGTACCAAATTCGAGTTATTGAAATAACTGGAACTAATTGTGAATGAGAGAAAATATTTCATAGGGTGCGAAGACGCGAAAGGAAAACACAAAAATTTAATAAACATTGCACATTTTATGAAGCACGCTACCTTATACCTGAGTAACTTCGTTATAAACCATTTGAACAGGACTACAACAATTTGAAATATTTTCCCAAATTGATTCCAACGTTCTGTGGATATACAATTTATACAGCCAAATAAATAGAAGCTTATATGTTGTAAACGGATAATCTCAAGATATACCACTGCTGTTTACAGTTATGATCCTTCGTAGTTTAACAACTGGTTTCTTTACTATCAGAATCTCCATCTTGCTCTTCATCAACTTTCTCCTCCTCATTTATTCAAACTCATTTTCGTACTTGCAGCCTTCAACAGTGAATAAAAGCACAGCTCTGGGTATGACCCTTTTTCGGATGTAGTGACCGATTTCAAAGTCAGTAGTCAGTGTATTTCATCGAAATCATCTTCTTTAGTATCCTCGGGAATAGCAAAAGGGCTGAAGAAATTGAAGAATGAGTCATTCTGACCAGTCTTTGTAATAGTGCGAATAACGTCACGGCTCTTATGTTTTTGCTTTTTCTTGACTGTTTTCAAGGTAACGTTTTTGCTATAGTTTCAGTTAATAACGCATCCTGTGCATTTGTAGATCTCAGGACCTTCAAAGCTGAAGGAATCTTTCTCTTCTGGAGAACATTTCATTTCGTATTCTTTTGTGAGTACAAGATTGGTGAAATACTCATTTGGCAAAAAGTGAAATTCAAGAATGAAACTCATTGGATCTTCCTTGCAAGTAGTCTTGATATCAGTTAAGTGTTTCAGAATGAGAACATCATGTGGTTAAACCATTTCAGATAGTAAGTTGACATTTCTAAAAATAATCAACCAAAATTCCGGAATCCCTTTCACGTCTTTGTCTTCCTTCATGAAATCTTCTATGGTGAGTTTATCTTTTAAAGCATCAGGAATATCTTCCTTTTCTTTGGTATTTTCGCCAATTTCTTCTTCGTTATCGGAAGGTCATAGAGATTTACCGTCGGTTGGTTCATATAAACCGTTAACGATACTATTTCTCTTCTCATAAAGAGGAAAATAGAGCCTGTAATATTTGTATTCCAATTCGTGCACTTCTTTGAAAACTTTGATTCGATATTCGTAGCTTCTAACTGAATTTTTTTGAGAGCTTTAACTCTCCTTTTCTCATAATCCGGTAACAGAGCCAGCATTTCGGCATGTCGCTGACTCTGTATAGCGGCCAGAACGTTTGGAAAATCTAGGATTCTGACGATGTTTTGTCCAGTGTCTTCCTCTTCGACTGATTCAATTTCGTCATCACAATCTCCGGGTTTTTCGTATTCAGTTGCCATTTTGCTCTTTCGATTTACAATGAATGCAGATGTCAGCGAACAATCAGAATACCTGCTCTTTTAACGGCGGCAAACTGAAGAAAAAAGAGACACATATAGAGATGAAGAGAGAAAGAAAAAGGGAACAGTGAAGACAGTAAAACTGAAGAAGTGAAAAAAGGTAAGAAAAAAGAAGAGAGAAAATAATCGAAAGGATAACTGGGACCTTTGACGTAAATTAACTTCTCAACGAACCCTTTTCTCAAACACTAGCACTGCAATACTATTTTCGAGGCGCATTTCAACAATCAAGTTGGTGGTCGTTTGGGAAAAAGACTTGTTTTGTAGAGAAGAAAAGACTAACGAGAAGAAAGAGGAATATAAGAAAAAAAGGGGAAGAAAGGAGAGAATTAGAAGAAAATTATTGAATAATAAGATGTACAAAGATGAATGAAAAAAGGAGCGTAACGAATGTAGATCAACTGAAATAATACAAAGAAAGAACTGAAGAGAAAAAAGATAGTTAAAGAAAAAGACGCACTGAAGGCACACTGAAAGTATTTGTACAAATGCATGACCATTGTAGAGTATTTTCAGTAACCATGATAATAATTATAGAAATTTCACAATACATTTCATTCAAGACACGTTTCGATACACGGCAGCTTCTTCAGTTACTGGTATATCAAATTATTCTGTACCTGATGAAGCAACCTTGTAGCTTCATGGAGATGACACAGAGCTTAGTCATCTCCAGATGATGCTAAATTGGTTAGCAGAACGCGCGTCGAGAGACAGCGCCAGGGAAGTGTTCTCAATAGATTCACTCCATGCCAGCGGTTTCAGCTGTAAATATACTTTTTTGAGAGGATTTCATTCAAGATAACTATTATTAGTTACAAGTTGGGGCTCCCAGCTCCGCTTAGAGAGTTGATACGAGATTATGTGGTAGTTGGAAAAAAAAATAACTTTAAATTATGGGTGGTCCACGGATCTAACTTTAATATACCTCTAACAATTACTCATTGAAAGGCTCATTGAAAGGCACAAACGTGAAAGGCTCTGAATGGTCTTACATGTTCCAGAACATTTGACATCACTCGAGACTGTTATGGAATGTTTCACAATTAACTAGCATGTTTGGGAATATTCCCGAATGTTCCAGACAATTTTGGAAGACTCTCAAATATGCTGGAATGTTCTAGAAATTTCTGGGGTGTGGAATTTTTAGCCCCTTATCTTCAAAAACACGTCCTTGAGGTAGAAACGGTAACATTTTTCTTGGATAGGGGATGAGGCTGCCAACTTTACAACCCTCTTGATTATTTTACAATGATCTGGTATGTTTCAGGATATTTCAGACCAATTCCGAATATTCCAGATTGACCTGAGATGTTCTGAGACTATTTAGAATTTTCTACAAGGTGAAAATCCTAGCTCTGGTTTTTTCGAAACCACGCTTTTCAGTTTCCTGAAAGAACGTTCCCTGCAAGTGGTCGTCGATGAATATCTCTCGAATACTTTCACCATCAACGCTGGTGTTCCCCAGGGATCTATATTGTCTACAACCCTCTTTTTATTGTATACCAACGGCTTATTGGAAAAAACCAAGAATCTAATATATTGCTTTCCTGATGACAGAACACTTGTCTCGTCATTCCATTTGGATTCCAGGATATCAACTAAGAAGGCATATCTTCACCGACAGCAGGGAGTTGAATATCTTAATGAGGATCTAGAAGTGATTTTAAATTGGGGTGAAAGTAACCAGGTTCAATTCAATGCCACAAAAACCCAGGCATTGGTTTTCTCCAAGAAGATGAATGTCTCCGAGCCGGATATAATAAAGTCAGGTCAGACAATTCCGTTTTCTGATTCGAAGTTTGTTGGTGGATAAAATGGACACCAATATATCTTGACACAATCATGTTCCTAGAATTACAAAGTCTGCTTCTCAAAAGCTTGGAACACTGTTCTGAATAAGAAAACTGTACACACCTCATCACTTTATGGAGCATCAAAAGGTCAGATCAGACCTTCTTTAGAACATGGAGCTCTGCCCCCAAACATACCCTGAAGTTGCTGGATTCCGTCCAGAAAAGAGTCATCCGCCTGATTGGAGACGAGTACATCACGTGTAATCTTGATAGCCTGGAACATCGAAGATAGGCTGGAGATTTGCAGGGCCGTATTTAACCTTTCGGATGCCCTGGACATAATAGAATAATGGGGCCCCTATGACTTTGACAGAACACTATTTTGTTAGAATAGACAAAGAAAGTAGATAAACAAGGTTAAATATTTATTTTTATTAACAATCACATGAAACGAATAGATAAATGGAATATAGTCCACAAAAGTAACTTTCTTAGCATTTACAGGTTAGAGCTTAAAAATCTATTTTATTTGAAGAGGAACTCTTCTAGATTTCAGATGGGCAAAATCGTTAATCACTTTTTTAAAATCTATGCTCCTTAGCACATCATATTCTATCGACATCAGCGACAAACTGGTTAATCTCTCTTAAAGCACTGTACTTCTTAATTCATTTTTGACCCTTTTTTATTTGGAGAAGGAGCATTCCCCACTGCAGTTAGTTGCCATCATGCTTGAAAAGATTTCTACATTTGGAAATGTGTCTACAATTTTGTTTTCTTTCGAAAGTTGATATATTTTTAAAATACAATCCTCATTTTCAGTGTCAACAATTTTCAAGTATTCTGTTAAATGCAAACATTCTATTTCTAACCCTTTATCATCAACATCTTCATAATAAAATTCAGCAAACTCTTTGCAACTTTGTCTCAACTCTTCAGAATTCAGAGTTTTCAAGCGAAAAAATAAATCAAAACATTTACTGATATTCTTATACGAACTTAATCGCTGTTTTAAATGAACGCTGAGGATATCAATTATGGGAAGAAAGGTTTCTATTTTAAATTTATCTCTTCCATTCAGTTGGACTGACGGCGCAGAGCCATCAAAAAACTCTGGCGAGAACTTCTGCGTTTTGTTCTTAGAGATAGATCCTTGTAGTCAGATATTCCGGGTTCCTTTCTTTGGCAGACGATTCGAAGTAATCAAATTTATCCCTGAGGTTAATAATAAAATCATCAAGTGAAGTAAACATATTAGTTGCAACATCTAGTGTTATTGTTTCTTTCTAAAGATCAAATCAAATCAAAATCAAATATTTATTGATCCATTGAAAGAGCTTAAAAAAAGCAATTGGACAAGTCAGTACATATGAAATACAGATATAAAATATAAGTATATAATATACACATTCATAAATAACAACAGATACTAAAACAATCCGCAATCAATGCAGATAAGAAAAAAATTCATCGATTGTATAGGGGCTAATTTCAGAAAGTAGTTGTTTTATTTTATATTCGAATACTTGTTCCTTGGTTATGATTTTGAAAAACTCCGGAAGTGCATTATATAATCTCAGTCCCAAAATCTCAAACGAGTTTAGACGTAAAGATAAACGTGTTTTTGGTATGTGAAAATGATTTCTGATGCGTGATTTTATATTCATGAAAAGATTGGTTTTGTTTGAAATCCTCTTTATTTTTATGAATATACAACAAAAGTTCCAGAATGTAAAGACCAGGTAGGGGCAAAATTTTCAATTTTTTAAATAATGTTCTACATGATGAAGTTCGTGATGCGTTTGCAATGGTTCTAATAATTCTCTTTTGAGTTATAAAAACATTGTGCGCAGATGGAGAATTTCCCCAAACAATAATCCCATAATTGATTCTTGATTGTATCTGACCGTGGTAATATAAGAGTAGACCAGATTTGTCTAGAATTCTTTTCAGGTTTCTCAACAGATAACACTGCTTATTGAGTATTTTGATGAGATTATCGCAGTGCTGTCGGAAATTGAGATTGCTGTCTAGAAAAATCCCTAAGAATTTCATGCTATCAACTCTCTCTATCTCAGCACCGGATATTTCAATATTGATGTCTACAGTGTTAATATTTTGGGCAGTATGAAAAGCTACTGCTTTCGTTTTGGAGGCATTCAAAAGTAGTGAATTTTCACTAAACCAATTTTGCAAGCTATCAACATCAGAATTTATATTTTGTTGCAGTTCAGGCAAATCTTTTGATTTAAATAGGAGAGAAGAATCATCAGCATACAAACAAGTGAGTGACTTTTGCAAAGCAGATGGCAACTCATTGATATAAAGAATAAAAAGAATTGGCCCCAAAACTGATCCTTGGGGAACTCCTATGTCATTATTTAACTGATCGGAAAAAAAAGTTTCGTCATAATTCTCATTCGAATATTGTATTTTGACAGCCTGGGTGCGATTTGAAAGATATGATACGAACCATTCATGCTGAATACCTCTAATACCCGTTTTGTACAGTTTGTCCAGGAGATTTTCGTGTTGTACGCAGTCAAAAGCACGGCTGAGGTCACAAAAAATTCCAGTGGGATTTTCGCCTGCTTCAACAGCCTGTAGAAGATTCGAATAAAAAGAAATTATTGCCGTTGTAGTGGAATGATTCGATCGAAATCCGTGTTGGTTCGGAGTTAGAACATTATTTATATTCAGAAATTTATGTAGAAATTCCAACATTATGTATTCGAATACTTTTGAGAGTGCTGAGGAGACAGCAATAGGACGATAATTCTCCAAATTATGAGAGTTTCCTTTTTTCAGGATTGGAGAAACTATAGAATGTTTCAGTCGCGAAGTCGTGAAGATAATTACTCATTTTGTCTATTATTTCCAAAATACAGTTCCAAATTTCCGTTAGTATAATATATTCCACTTTTTCCATTTTTCTGGAGAGACTAAGGGCCTTCTCTCTAGTTTCTCGTGCCTGTTCTGTATCTTTTGCGATAGATATCAGAGCTTTTATAACTTGTTCATTACCTTCATGCAAGGCGCTTATTACATCTGCTCAGGCTGACCATCTGGTTTGCGAAAGACTTTCAACAACTTTTTTTGAACCTAAATGTTCTGTCAATATACTCCATCGACGAGTAGAGTCCGAAAAAAAGTTGTACACTTTCTGAACCATTTCAAAAAACTTTGTTGCCTCCGATACACAGCCAGCAGCATGTACACCTACTAATTCAAACTTGGAGCTTCATACTTCGCTTCGTTCGCTCAATTTAAATGGAGCGAGTCACACTGATGAGTGCACTACTGATGATTTTTCTTTAAAATGTGTATGTGATTAGTATACCAATATATATTTGAATTTATCCAAGTATGTTGAAGTCGGAAAGTCTAATTTTTGGGTGAGAGTAGAATAGCTTCGCGCATGTGAAAGCTAGTAAGTTGGTATTGTAGTCAGTAATTTAGGTTCGATTTCTTCGAATTATATACGTTTTTTGGTATCTGATAAATATTGGTTATCGTTTGGTGGTCTGTCAGGAACTAGGTATTTTGTATTTGATCTGAAGGGGGCCCTATTGATCGCGGGGCCCACTGGGAAAGAGGGGTTTGGAGATTTGTCTCTCTTCTATAGATACTTTCACGCGAGGTGTTCAAGGGACTTGGCACATGTGATTTGACCAAGAGCGATACATAATTTCACTGTTTAGAAACTCTGCTGTTAATCTTCAGCGATTCAAATCCGATGTGTATCGCTACTTCCGCACAGGCACCGCTCTGAGAGCGCTTCAAGGATTTTCCTGTAGTGCTTGTGTTTTGTTTTATAAAAAAAGGAAATCTTTTTCATGGGTGAGAAAGTGAGGGCCACAATAGCATATAACTTTCTTGATCGTTTCACAATGATCTGGGATATTCCAGATTGTTCCAGAACGTTTCGGATTATTATCGAACATTCCACTATATTTCAGAATACAACATTTCAGATATTCTGGAATGTTATTATTTGTTGTTGAATATTCCTAAACACATTCAAATATTCTGAACTAATCAAGAACTGTCTAGAGGGTGAAACTTCCAACTTCTAGAGATAAAGGAGCTGGAATGGTTTTGAATACTCTCGAGTCCACTGCACTGTTCTAAAACTTTTAAGAGGTTGAAACTCCCATCATATCTTCAAAAGCACTTCGTCCGGGCAAAAACTTCAACCTTCTCGATGATAAGAAATGACAGAAAAACTGTAGGGCTATAAGATCTGTGCAAAGTCGGGTTGAATCTCTAGTTTAACACATTATTGATCCATATTACCTGTAAAAAAAGAGTTCCACTGTTGGTACACACACCTGAATATTACCTTCACTACTCACAACAAGATGGAGCAGTCATTCAATATTTGCTCACTTCCGGAATATAAAACTTAATTGACTATATCTTCCAATGTAAGTTAGGTCCATAAAGAAGAATCTATAGGCAAATTATACACAGTTCCATCGGAAACAATGATAAAGGACATAATCTGGAATAGGTTTGCGGATATTCGTCCGGAATGGGCTTTTTATTTCCGTTTGATGGAAATCTCTGTTCGGAACTGTTTTGTTTTTATCGTTAG
Organism: Leptinotarsa decemlineata; assembly: GCF_025532065.1. Classification (NCBI taxonomy): domain Eukaryota; kingdom Metazoa; phylum Arthropoda; class Insecta; order Coleoptera; family Chrysomelidae; genus Leptinotarsa; species Leptinotarsa decemlineata. The sequence goes on from NW_027412578.1 coordinate 5,803,307, forward strand.
GTTTAGCAAGGAACGAATAATTATGATTGCTGAACGGAAAACATTTTGTTCAGAGTGATCTGGGATTGAATCGGAAAACCCTGCTGAATTCGTTTGTTTTGAACTCATGAATTAATTAACATTTCTATAAAATTTGCGTAGCATATGCAGTGGTTGGGAGAAATCCTCACGTTATGATATTTATTCAAATGAGAAATTTGAGTTAAAAAAAGTGAACTGTATCATTATTAGTATGTTGGTCCTTCAAATGACGAAAAAATCATTTATAACCTGTTATTGCAAGGTGAAATGATTTTAAGAATGTAAATAAATTACTTTTCAGTTGGAGTGAGTCTGAGTTTTTCGAGAAAATAACAAATAGCATTTACTTTATAAGGAATCAGTGAGTTCATCAAAGTGAAGCTGCCGACTCTCTTGCAAAGGAGGGTGCTGCAAGCGGCTTTATTGGATCAGAACCTGTCATTGGCATCACTTTGGGCTTTGCCAAACACACACTTAACACCTGGATGGCAAGAAGAGTTATGGACTTCTGGCAGAATCTTCCTGGATTGGCTCACTCCAAGGCGTTTATTCACCCTTCGAAGCTTGGTTCCAAACAGTTGTTGGACTACAGTAGGGATGAACTACGATGTATAACAGACCTTCTTACAGGTCACTGTCATTTGAATCATCACATGCAGAGACTTGGACTGTCGGAAGACAGTGTGTGTCGCCTTTGTCTGGCCACCAGTGTGTGTGGCGCCTTTGAGTTCGGTAAATCCGTATTCTCACCATCTGACCAGAAAGACCACTCACCATATAAACTAATTGGCTTCGTTAAGAAGCTGGGTTTATTTGGCCGAGTGTGAATGGGTGTGAGCCACAATAAACTCTTATGGGTTGCGGTGGAGGGTCAAATAGACCTACTCACTTCAGACCTACCTACCTACCTTCCTACCTTAAGTACATTGTGTATTCAATATAAATGGATATGGCCCTATACAGTATGTAATTCGAATGGATATTTTTGAAGATATTGCAGATTTGAAATGCAGAGACAACGCGATTGCGGCGGTACCGGTCCGGGGGAGAAAGGGCATGTCTATAAATAGGGCGTTGAAGGCCGCATCTAGCCCTATAGCACTTTATAGTGAGCAGCAATCGCACACGTTTACATTTATATTCAGTATCAGCATTGAAATCCTGCGGAGCCGGGACAGGTCGCTAGTATATCAGAAATGAACGATTCGTACGATCAAACTTGTCAGAAGACATTTTGGAGAGTGATTGTCAATTGATCCCACTGAGAGATGTAAAGTCAAAGAGTCAGTGCAAATTCTCATATCTGGAGAGAAGTGTATTCCAAACAGTTCCTTAGAACGGATTTCCATCAAACGGATTCGATAGCGACTACTTTCGTTTTCAAAAAACAGAAATAAAAAACTTGTTTCAGTTTCGGAAACAAACTCAAAACTCGAATTCCATCAAACAGACAAAAACTAGTGCGAGTCGCGTGCTTTGTCGTGAACGGTTTTTTAGCGTTTCCACCACACGAACAGTAATTAAATTAATGAAACTGTCTATTGGTTTTTTCGCTAATGTTCAATAAAAGAAAATCAAATCTCATTCTTGTTGGAGATGGAAAACAATACAACAAATCAATATAAATAGTCTGCCTAGTGCCGATAATCAAAATTGATACCCACAACAGATTAACACTTTGGACAAAGTAATAATGTTGCCGATTATTTCCACATAGCGAACTCAGTTTACAAAAACACAACTAAAGTGGTTGTTTTGTCGAAATTGACACATTTGCTGTTTTGTTGTGGTTTTGTAAATTTGGTGGAAATCCGCCATCAGAAATGAATCGTACTTGGGTGCCCATCTTGAAGAAATATATGCAAAATGGCGAAATTGCAACATATTACTATAAGAGAACACCTTATACTTCATCGAAGGTTCAAAAATTCAATCAACAACATTAACGTTTTACACATTCCAAAATCCCTTTGAAATCTTTTGGGGACGTTTCAAAATGAAGCGAACCAAAGAATTTTTCCAATTCTGATGAAGGAGAAAGATTTCAACCTCAGAAATGTTTAGACGACTATTTTAATAACTTATTAGCTCTTTATTGATAGGTATAAATATCAAATACAATAAATTGATGGATATAGCCGTTACTACGTGGTAGGAAATCATAATGAGTAAAAGAGAATTGAAAACATAGAAAGTAACGGTTACATTCATCAATTTATTGAAAGAAGTAAGTACAGCTAGACAAGCCACATACTATTTTGATTTAAAAATGAAGTACCATCAAGAATCGTAAAACATAATAAAAGTGGTAAAAAACATAGAAAGTTTCAATTCCCTTTTCTTCATATCAAATACAAGTTACTGATGATTAGAACGTTTTCCTTTGTGAAACATACTCTGAATTCACGTAGTAACTTATGGGGGTGAACTGAAGTTTTTCCTTTCTACGTCTGAATAAACACAATTTTTATATTTTTCAGATTGTGAAAGCTGAAAATACCCAATAAGGCTGATGAAAAACTCTACTCATGCAGTTTTGACAATTTTTCGTACGAGAAATACATATTTCTGAAGGAGAAACTTTCAATATCCAGAAACATTGAAAATTAGGTAATCAAATTTAATTTTTTCAATCATTTACGAGTATTGATATATATTCAATATTTGAAAATATGTCACTAATTACACCCTTCAAAGGTTTATATCACCCAGTGAATTTTCAGTGTGAACACGTCAATTTGGGCTTTACTATACTTGATCTATAATTATTTATTTTTCAAATTGTGAAAAATCAAAAACCTTAGAAAACAACAAGATAAATCAATCATCCTATGTATAACGTTCCTCACAGTTATACTGATTTCAATCCCAGATATTAGAATGGATTCAAATTTGGAAGTTCTTCATTGACTGAATAATGCTCAAAAATTGAGACAATTGAGGCTTACCATATTCATAAGAGTTAAAATATATGTTTCGATTTCTCCGTCTTGATGGAATTCCACCATACCTGCATCGGCAACTACAAGAGTTTCTACGAAGTGGTCCATACTTATCGACCTTTGTTTTCTTCCATTTTCCCTTCTGTACTTCAGTGTTTTCATTTTAGATTGGTGGACATTGGGAATTTCTACAAAATTTTTATGTTTCGTCCTTTTCCTTCGGAGTTTCACTGCTCCTTTCATATTCTGCCATTCTAACCTGAAAAAGCAATATTTTTTCATCGAAGTCTACTATCTATTCGTGTATTGAACGATGTTATCATTCGATTAATAATAATGATAATACTATCGTCTTTATTATCTTCAAATACATTTCAAGCATTTTCAATCAGGTTAGGTTAGGTTAGGTCTGAAGTGAGTAGGTCTATTCGACCCTCCACCGCAACCCATAAGAGTTTATTGTGGCTCACACTCATTCACACTCGGCCAAATAAACCCAGCTTCTTAACGAAGCCAATTAGTTTGTATAGTGAGTGGTCTTTCAGGTCAGATGGTGAGAGTACGGATTTGCCGAACTCAAAGAACCTGATTTGGTCCTCAGCGGGGGAGGCACAAAGTATATGCTCTGCTGTTTCATCACGACCCACACTGTCTTCCGATAGTCCGAGTCTCTGTATATTCAAATGACAGTGACCTGTAAGAAGGCCTGTTAGACATCGTAGTTGATCCCTACTGTAGTCCAGTCTGGCTTTGTGTAAAACTTTTTCCAAGTGAGCGTTCCAGGTGACTCTTTTATCAAGGACAATGCCAAGATAGCAATCAGGTACAATTTGATTGTAATGTGAAGATAAAAGTTTAATTTGCATGATGACAAGTCATTATTCATGACGATTTTTTTTCAGAAGATTCCAAACTGATACGATGATGAATTAATAAATAGAAAAATGATTTTTGATTATATTCACATAGAAGAAATCTTACATTATTTTTCGAAATATGGAATTTTTTAATGAGATACTTTTATTTTCTCAAGATCTCGACTTCATTCTCAAATTTTCAACTTTATTTTCGAGATCTCGCCTTGTTTCTCAAAATTCCTACTTTTTCTCAAGATCGCAACTGTAATAACGATATCCTGAGTTCGAGTTTTTTCTTGTAATGTCCACTTTTTCTCGAGATCTCAACTTTTTTCTTGAGATCACGACTTTATCCTCGAGATCTCGTCGTTTTTGCTGAGGATGTTGTTTTTTATTCTAAATATATACTTGCTGAATCGCTGAGTTGTTTGTGTTATTATTCTGAGAAAAATAACTTCATCTGAATATGATCAAAATATGTTTGTGAATTTGTATACTTCTCAAAGAAGGTTTCAGAACTTCAATAAAAAATAATATCTCATCAATTACTACCAGAGGTATTACATTGGATGACCATTAGAACTTCAAGACACATTGTAAATCCCTTGTCAAATAATTGTTGAATGTTCAGAAATCTGGGTAATATATTATATAATTTAAACCTCATGTCTTCATATCATGCATTTGTTATGGAATTCGCTTCTGGGGTTGGCCAACTCCACACCAAGACATATTTATAGTTAAAAAAGTATCAGAGTGATATCTAACTTATCTCAACGGAACTTCTAGTGGCATTAAAATTTGTTTGTATATTTTCAAAGAAAATATTTTTCTACCAAAAACTGACGACTACCATGCTCTCAATACTGGATACATCGATTATTTCCACATACAGCCATTTTGGTACAAAGTCATTCTCAAATTACCAAATAGACGTAGTTTTGACTGGCCCGATAAGTTACATACCTATTCTGTAGTTTTCACCACACAATGATCTGATTCTGATAAATGAATGATTCTGATTCTGTCCTCGATTAATCAATAATCATTGAGATCTCGAGAAAAAAGACGAGATCTCGAAAAAATGCGAGATTTTGGGAAAAAAGCGAGATCACGAAAAATAAACCAAATCTCGGGAAAAAAGTGGAATCTCATGAAAAACGATATAATTTGTATTGTGTTGAATTCTTATGGTAAGTTCAACTATAAATTTTTGATCCCATTTTCAAAAAAAATAAAGACTGTTATAATTAAATACTTCACTCATGAAAGATCATAACAGCTGTATGGTATTCTGGGAACTGATAAGAAAAAAAATTAGTAGGATTCCAGGTAGTCAGGTTTAATCGTCTACTGAATCAGACATATTCAAGATGTTATTTACGTAATTGTAGACTGAAATTGAAATAGTTGATTTTAGTATATGGTGAAAACTGAAAAACAAATCACTTACTTAGTCAGTTTCTTAGGTATTTTTGTACCACAATTCGTTTGCGGTTTTCTTCTTTTTTTTCTCTTTTTCTTAGGATAGCTCGTCAGCACTGCCGACCTCTTGTAGACCAAATGCTTATGACCTGGCACCACCTTCTTCGTTGGGTGATGAGCAGGTTCGATGTAGTATTTTCCATTTTTGGATAATATTACTCCTGACTGAAACATTGTAAATGTCAATAATATGTTCAGCTAATCGTCTATTCATATATGGACAAGCTTTCTTTGTTCAGTGACACAATTATGTGTGGAGAAATTCTCACTTCAATATCAGTTACTATTATTCACTGGCAACAATATTCATAATTAAACAGTATATTTCAGTGAGAACAAACCCCTTCAAATAAGTCATTGGATGTAAAGATTGCGAAAAATTGTGAAATACCTCTACTTTATTTTTCGGAGGGACAAATTTCTTGTAAAAATTAACTTAGTGTTAGCCGCCTTACTACAATTCTCAAGTCAAAAAGGACTCCACACAATTCTAATGGGTTTCTAGTGGTAGCTGTAAGTCCAGAAATTGAATATCAAAGACGGAATTTCTTTGACAATGGGGCTGTAGAATAATTATGTACCTAACCTTTCTTTTCCCAAAGACTGGGATAAGAATGACTTTAGCAAGTCATGGACTTGGTGTGCAGGAAATGTTCTACAGAATAGCCATCCATATCCCTGGATTTGACTCCACTGAGAGGACGGTATAACTCTTGCAGATAATTCACGGAAAGAAATTACCAGGTGCTGTAAGCTACTAACACTTGATTTTCTTCAGAATATAAAAGATACGAGGTTGATTCGACCCAATTTATGCAAGTTAATGGTGTTCAGTTTGAAAATTCGATAAAAGAAATTTTTCTGCTCCTTTCTTTATAATAGTTCTTTTATTGTACAACGATAAAAATGAAAACAACAATGAAAATCAATTGGCGCTCCGGGGCGACTTCATTGATTCCAGTGGCGCATTCGCTTTTTCAGCTGCAGAAAAACCCGGAAAAATCTGCACCACATCATCTGAAGATCTTGATCTGCCAATGTCCTCTTTCTCATAAAACCAAATGTAGGGTGTCTCCAGAGGCTCCAATAGCTTCAATACATTGCCAGAACACTTCGTGACACGAGTATCCTCAAACTTAAACCAGTCCGTTTCATCTTTGACCAAGGCGTAATAATGACCAAATTCAACGCCAGAGCCACAGTGAACAATAACTGCATGAATATTATAATAGTGGTCTGCTAGACTGAAATGTTCATCTATTTCGAACCTTCCAAAGAGTTTCTTGCTTCCGTCAGAGGTTGAGTCTTGTTTGAAGATCATCAGTGTTATTATTTGATTGACCGGTGCCTCAGAAATACTTGTTTCCTTATAACAGTCAGTTAGTTTGGCGCATGTTTGGCAATACAGTCGATCATCACCTGTTAAAAATTCCATTTTCAGATGACTTAACAATAAGCTTTGCACCGACTGGTTATTAGTCATATTAGGAAAAGCTAGATGAAGTTTCTTCCACTTTATATCTTTTAATCAAATACTTGAACTCCTTATCGTTGTAATGTTAAAAATAGTACAGTCGGATACAGGATTGAAAATCCTTTTATAAAAAGGATGTTGACTATTATTCTCATTAAAATTCCTGACACAAAGAAGAGGTGACTGACAAGGGGTTGATTTTCACATATAAATGTGCCCTCCTGAAAACTAAAGTTGCGTACTTTCAACATTTTGTCACAGTCTTAGTATCAAAGGACTTATTCAGAGTGACTCGCTGACCTACATTAAAATACTTTAACTTGGATTGAAATAACAAATCCATTCTCAAAATTAATCAAATAATCGAGAAATAAGCAACCCCTGTTTTCCAGATCTAATATTATCCTTCGAAACTCAAAGTTTGCAGTAATGGACTAGATAGAAAACCTCATTTATCCCAATAAACTAACTCGAAATTTGATGGATGTAGCCGTTGTTTCTAAGATGTAATAAATATTCTCATGAAAAATGAGGAATGAAATGTTTTTTACCACTTTTATTTGTAACCGTATAAGAACATTTTCAAACTTATACATTGATGTAGGTATGAGACTTTCAAACTTATATAGAAAATGTTTGAAAATGGAACAAAGCATAATTGATTGAATGAATACTCATATTTGATATAGAATTTGGAACAGTTATCTTGAATTCAGTAACACAACTGATGTTTAGGAATTTCGGGTATTTCGGTAATTGAAGTAGAGTGAAGTAAATTTCTAGTAACTTTCAATTTTCGGTTTCTCTATGACCTTGAATTTATTTCAAAAATGTTCTCTACTTTTTTGGTACATTCGCCATTTATATTAAATATAAATGTTAGTTTTCCTGGGAACAAAGATGAGAGAAGAACTTCTCTCTATTTTATTTCAAGTTTAGCGAAGTCAGATATTTCCTTCGAAAAGTATTCATAACAATCATAGAAGTTTATGAGTATGAGTAATGAGTATGAGTTATGAGTAATAAGAACATTCAAATTTCAAATCCAAATCACTGGATATCTAATGAAAAACTCTATTATAGCAAAGAAAAGGTGGCTATATGCTGAATATATCACGGATTTGTCTTTTTCCGGTACTTTTATATTCGATCTAGTACATTATTCGTACACCTTGTAGTACATTTTTCGAAATGGTTTGCGGCAACATTGCAACAACCATCATTCACCGAGAAACACTCACCAGTCCATTACACGCTGAAATTGCGACTCTGGAATCTTGCTGTCCATCAATGACACCTTGAAAATGGCAGCTCCGGGATTTATGTGACGGCTGAGTCCTCGTGTGGTTGCCCCTCTTCCTTTTTTCGACGACCAGAGCGGGTATAAACAAATGCCGAGCGGGCTGAACTATGAGCAGGTGATGCTGACCGTCGATGGAGAGGTTGAAATGGACTCTCTCGTCTGCGTCTTCGTGGAAGGTTGTCAACTGGTGAGAGATGTGTTCGCCTTTGGCGGATACTTTTCTTGGGATTGTTTCGTGAGCGTGAGATAGTGAGTCGGTGTAGAGGCCTGGAAAATATGTTGAATATTTCAGCTATCGAACAGTATTTAATCGATAATAATAATTATATTAATAATGATGATAGGAATAATGATAAATACCACAATATACGCGTAACCTCTCTATGGCCTGGATCGATTACCGTAAGGCATTTGATACAATATCGCATGAGCTCATCTTGCATTTGCTCAGATGCCTTGCGGTACCCGATAAAATAGTGAGATGCATTGAACAACTGATACCACTTTGGCGAAGTCGCTTCACCATAACATATGGTCAAGCAAGAGTCTAAACAGAGTGGGTCACTTTCAGGGTGTATTTCAGGGTGATTCCCTCAGTCCCCTTCTCTTCTGCATCTCACTATTGCCATTATCCGTTGCGCTCAGAAACACACGAGGGTGGCACCCCGGAAACCGGAGGCATAAGGTCACCAATTTGTTGTATATGGATGATCTTAAACTTTATGCCCCTGGAGACAAGGATTTCCATCATTCCTTGAGGGTGGTAGAAGCGTACACGCATGCCATCGGTATGAAATTCGGGATAGACACATGTGCAATGGTCTATCTCAAAAGAGGACGATGCGAAGACTACGGAGAGGATGTGCAGCTCGTAGATGGAAGCATGCTATACCATTTGGATGCCGGAGAGACATATACTTACCTCGAAGTGGAACAACGCCACTCACAAGATGTAACATCAGTGAAAAACTCTCTTCGCGGCAAGTATCAACACAAACTTCAACAGATCTGGTCATCGAAACTGTCGGGGAAGAAAAAAGTTGTTGCAACAAATTGCCGTTCCAATCTTACTCTACTCGTTTGGAGTAGTGAAGTGGACTCGGGAGGAGCTGTATCAACTTGACGTAAAAACCCGAAAAATGATGCATCTCTATAGGAGTTTGCATCCCAAATCGTCCGTTTCACGGTTGTACTTCCTCCGACAATAGGGAGGCCATGGACTTTTGAGTTTGGAGTGTCTACATGACAGAATGGTACTAGATACAGCCTGTAAAGTCGCCAGAAGTTCGGATTCCCTTCTCTGCATGGTCCGCGACCATGAGAAAGCAGGAATTTAGCATTTATCTTTAGGGCAGCTGGCCGAGCAGCTGATGAACTCGGTATAGTTTTCGACACTGAACGAGGTGACTACAACTCTAACACCGAGTTGGAATCCGTTCACCAAAAAGCTCATATAAAAGCCGCAGAGATAACCTCACTTCTGCGAAAACATAAGTATGAGCCGATTACATTGGAGACCTTAGCTTATCAAAGCGCCTGACTTTTGTTTTCCTCAGGTCGAGTGGGCTGAAGTCAGAAACTGAGGGATTCACCATGGCTTGCCAGAATGGTGTCTTCAACACCTTAGTCTACTGCAGTCGCGTGATGGGTATAGAGGTTCCTGGCACAAGGTGCAGGGCCTGCCGCGAGGCGCCCGATACCCTAATGCACTTGCTATCAGCATGTCCAGCATATGCGGTCTTGGCCTATATCCATCGACATAACGCGGCCCTTAGAGTGCTATATCACCATCTACGGCACTCTTAAGGTATTGACGAGAAACCAATGTTGCCTTACGCTTCGGGGTTCATACAAACTAATAAGCCTGATGTAGTCCTTCTTGGCAACCAGAGCAAGACGAAATTTGTCGTGGAGTTTTCAGCTCCTGGCGAGACTGATATCGTACGAAAAGAGAAGGAGAAACGGATAAAATATAGAGATTTTCTCTTCGAATTCCGCAGACTCTATCCAGACTACTCTGTCGAAATGGTTGTTCTGATTATTGGAGTCTTTGGTGGGATGATGCCCTTTCTACTCTCGAATCTTAAAATCAGTCCAGCTTGCCGCACTAAGGCAGAAATCTTATCCGAACCAATGCAGACGTTTGTCATTCTTGGTACACTGCGCTTGCTTAGTGCACATGATTCTCGGACCTAATGATTACTTACCCCACTGTGTGGGAAGTGGTCATTGGTTGATAGTGCTGGCGCGTTCTACCGAATGTATCAGGGCTTCGAGTGATAGGGTCAGACCAGAGCAACCTTAGAAAATATTAATAATAGTAATACGAATATATTCTTTATGTATTTCATAAGTGACTTCATAATGTTGTTTGTATATACAATAATGAATAGCGAGGCGAATAAATTGGTGCAACCACTGAAGGAGAAACCTTGAGAGCGCATAGGAAGTTTATAACTATGTTAAATATTATATACAATAAAAAAAATTAAGCAAATACACACACATGAACAATTACGGGATTTTGCACTGAAAATGAGAATTAAAACTTCCTATGTTTTTATACCATTTGTGTTTATAACTAACGTTACTGCAGTTTTGTCCAACAGGGACATCTTCGAACGAATACAATAAACTTTGATAATTAACAATTAGCACCCTTATGAACTCACAAGGTATATCGAAAATTCTTTGAATACCAATCTTCACAATCATCTCCCTCATTTCTTCAAAGTGCTCAAACAAAGTTCCTTCAAAAACAGAATCAGAACTTTTGTTTGAAAGTGATTGACAATGTTTCATGATGAATTTCATTAGTTTGGACTTCCATTGTCTGATATTATATAAAATGATTTGAAATCCCTGAAAAAACTAATAGCAGCCTCACGAAAACCAGGCCACCAAACGCGGACAGTAATTCCAAGAATTGCATTTATCGGATACCCTGTGAGTGCGGAAAATCCTATATCGGTGAAACTAAGAGGCCATTGAATGTTCGCATTGCTGAGCACAAGAAACATACACAGCGAGGGTAAACCAGCAAATCAGGAATAGCAGAGCATGTTTGGACCCATCAACATAACATCGAGTGGTTCCAAGCTGAGATCATACACCTCTGAACTGGTGAAGCGGAAAAAAGAAAGTGGAGATAAGTGAAAGTACTAGAATGACCCATGAATAGTTATCTTTCGGAGCAATAAGTACCCAGAGACGATTGTGGATACTAACAATTGAAACGTTGTAAAGTAACTTGGCTTGGAGTCTCTTACTTGTATTTTATGTCACCGTTATTTCATTTCAGTTTTTTTTTCTTACTATAATTGATATTTTCAGCTATTGTTTTTTATTCTTCTTTTTTTATCTCTTCTTTCAGGGAATTTGAATCATTTCATATAATATTAGACAATGGAAGTCCAAACTAATGAAAAAGTTATCAGAACTATTCTCCTCGTAAACTATATTCATGGTAGTATTCAGGATTATTTAGGTACTTCATTTATGCCGATTTAGATTTTAATTTTATTTAATCCGATACATGTTTATATATTTTAACTGACTTGCAACAAACATTCAACTGTAAACTTGAAAAATAAATATATACATATACAACCACAGTAGTTAATAACAGACGATACATAACGACTTTGTTGCCTGAATTTTGTTTAACTGTGACAATACGGGTACGTCTGAAAACCGACGAATAGCCCAGATCAATTTAGTCATTTAGTAGGTTACTTCCACAACGCTTACTTTTGTTAATTTTCAAGGATTCCAAATAACTGAGTTTCCAACCTTCGCCTGTATAGTGCAAAATTTCCGTATCGTTCAAATTCGGAAACTTGTGATTGCATTGCAAGAAATCGTTCGACAACGTCGAATCATTTTCACCTAGTCTGAAGGACCTTTAATGTTCAGCATACCGTTTTGAGAAATTACGACCACATTGTCCAACATAATCACTATTACACTGTGGACACCTGAGCTTATAAACTCCATTTTTCTCCATCTTGTCCACTTCGTCTTTGGCATTGAAAAGGAAATTAGGTAACCTGGCCACATAGGCCGGAATACCACTTACATATTGTTTTTTCTGGAAATTCCCGCCAGTGTCTCTGTTCTTTCAGCAAAATATGTTAAAATTATACATTTCTTGATTGCTGTTTCATCTGATGGAATATTGATCGTATAGGAATCACACGTTAGGAATCACACGTTAAAAGGTAAGACCTCGTTAGTCTTTAGCTCGCACAAGTTTCTTAACTTCTGGGAGTTGTCGTTCGTATGGGGGCGACAGCTGATAAACGGAAAAACAGATTTTAAACAGATTTTTCAAACAGTTAGATCGTATAATATGTATATATTGATAAATCTCCAAATCAAACAATCAGAAATCAACAAATTTGTAACTTTCAACATATTTTGGTAAAATAATAGAGACAACTGAATTATTTTTCAGAAATAACAATGCGGAAGTGGCATTCAGGCCACATGCCATCTATGTTTTACAATAAACCTGGCTAATACCGCGAAGGGTATACCACGTATGGTATTCGCCAGGATAGTAGTTGTTTTCTGATATGTGTCAGTTCATTAACCTAAAGTGTAGGGGAGACTGGCCTGAACGAATTGTCCTTTTAGATGATTTGATTTACATCCAGTCTCCAAGTAAGCCCACTCAATTTGTGGAATATTCATAAAAGTTATTTGAATTAATAAAAGAAACATATCCAGTGTTTTTCAATGCCTGCCTTTTTCAATCGACTCCTTCAGCTAGAAAGCAGTTCCAGGCAGGCGAAATTACATCTTTTTGCATACAAATCCCACTCACTATATCTCATTCAGAGCGAGAGTTGACGTTCTCGATTCATTAAAAACAGACCGAGCCGTAAAAGAATCGTAAATTGCTGTTAATTCATTTGTATAAAAAGACTCACTACAGGTGTAGATTTCCGAAGAAAATATACGTTTCTGGAGCCTGAATAAATCTCCATAATCACCGAGAAAACATTTCAAAGTATACTCTGAATGATACGCAATTACGAATCCAGGTGCAGTCTTGCCGACCATTTACAAAATATAAATTATATACAATCCATTGAATGAATCGTGATTGGTCGTTTCTCTATTCAATTGCCGGGATTAAATTAATATTATGCCAATGGGCGTTTCTATTCAGACAACTTGCATAGACTTACATAACTATTACTCATGATATCACCTCCATTTTCCAGTGTTCGTGTAATGCGAATAATGGAAAATGCTAATAGAAGCAATGACAAGGTATATTTCATCATCTATTCAATGAAACGTTTGAAGGATTGTATTTTTTGCGTAGCCCGAACAAATTTGTTTTGTTCAATTATATGCAGGTGTTTATCGGAAAGACAACAAAATGAAATATGTTACAAACTATATAAATATTTTCAGTGAATTTGAAATTAGTCGAGAATAAATATAAATTTCAAGAATAATATTTAGGTAATGACCATTGTTCATGTAGATATACGAAGTGAATCGTATAGTCCATTTGGTATTGTCTGAGAGTGAAAAATTTTAACGAATGCAAACATGCCGATACATCAAACAAAGGAACATAGTCGTTTCAAGCAAGTGTACTGCAATTCATTCACGAAGTTACTGAGTTGTTCCATGTTTCATCCAAATAAAAATAGATTCACCCAGTGTTACGGTTTTCTTTTTTTCTCTTGAATAGTTTCTTCTCCATTCCACAATCTCTGATTTTACTATTACCTACCATGCTCTTTATATCTTGTTTTCTGAAAGTGGAGTTCAGCTCTTGTAATATCTTTCATAATATAGTTCTACTTATATCAGGAAAAAAACTGTCTTCAGGAATAACTGACAAAGCTTTGTTTAATGTAGGTATTCGTTTTTTATGTAAAAAGCTGTTGTTCTCATAACAATTGTTTTTTCAGACGCTTCTATGTATGCTTTTTATTCAACGCGCTCTCGAAGTGAACCGAAGAATATCATTAAGACTAAGACTAAGACTAACCCCTCTACCATGGCCTTCACACTTCCAACAGAAGGTAATGTAATATCTTCTTCCTATGGAAAAAGCCAAGTGTTGACGGTATAATTCAAAAAAATAATTATTTATTACGCCTTATAAAACAATTTTTCTTCAATTCCCTTCAACTTAATACTTATTCGTTGGAGGATGTATTGGTTATTAGTGGACATTTGTCGTATTTAGTTGATTTGTTATTTTGTTTGTTATGAATGAGATTTTTCAAGAAAACATTTTGTTACAAAATCTTCAGTAACCAGTTCAAGCAAGACTTTTTGCTGATGATTTAATAATATTTGTGAAGGGAAAAAATATTCAAAATATGGTCAATATTCTGCAAGGGGAATTAAATAAGTTAGAAGACTGGTCAAGGAAAAGCGGTTTCCAATTTTCTTCCAATAAAATTAAATGTATTATCTTCACGAAAAGACCGAATAAAATCCAAAATCTACCAACCTTAACGTTCAAGAATGAAACACTAGGATACACAAATGAAATAAAATATTTGGGATTGATATTTGACCAGTCACTGTCACGGAAAACCTATATTAAATATCTTGTCACAGTGTGTCAAAAAAGGCTGAACCTGTTGAAATGCTTAACAAATAAACAGTGGGGCGCAGATGGTAGTAGATCATTGACTTTGTATAGAACTTTATAAGGTCAAAATTAGACTACGGCTGCAAATGCTACTCGTTTGCTTGCACGAGCACCCTCAAAGCTCTGGATGCAATACATAGCAAGTCCGGTTGACAGCCTACTCTGTGAACTTGGAGAGTTACCTTCAAAGCTTAGAAGAGATGAACTGACACTACCATATGCGGCCAGGCGACAATCCCATCAAACTCGACAACCCTTCAATGTTCCAGTCACTCCCAATACAAAAGCAAATATTCCATTTCATGAACGAAAAATGCTTTCCCTCAACCTCATACAGATGGAAGAATTTCCACAAATTCAATCCAAACTTTCAAAAGAACTCCTACATGGCGTATTCCCTTTGAAATGTTGGGTTTTCCAGGTAGTTTAATTGAAGCCAGTCATTACCAAGAGTTTCGTTTTTATTCGTATCAAAGTTAACATCTTACATCGAAGAGTATATGCACACTAATGATACATCAGAATCGGGGTTATACAGAATTGGTTGCTCATCACTTATTATCTAATTGTTATATATTTGAACTGCAAACAGTTCAATGTACTGAAAAGGTTGCAGTAATACATAATTAGGTCGAGGTGAGTTTAATGAACCTGCAACGTTTCTATACGTAGAATTGTGGAAAAGACAATTGAATATAGTACGAATTTGGTAAACTATTTGAAATGTAAAATATGTGACTTAAATCTTTATCACACCTCCCTTGGCAAAATAAAAAGAAAAGTTTTTTAAAAAAAATTTTTCTTTTTCTTATAATCACTAAAACTAAATCTAATTACAGTATCTAATCTAATTATACTATAACTCAGTTGTAATACGGTTTCACTCTGTTTTTATGCACTGTCACTTCTTTATTGTCCACTTTAATCACTATATTCGAATGTTCGTCTCTTATCACTGAATAAGGACCCTTAAAAAGTTCTAGCATTTTATTAGTAACATTATTTTTCACTAAAATTAAATCTCCTACTCTAAACTCATTACTAGGATTACAGTACTCATCATATCTCTCTTTTCTATTTGTTTTACATTTTAACAAATTATTTTTTTTGCATCGGCACATGCTCGCTGAAGACGGTGTTTCAGTTCTAGAGGATAGTTATCAAAAGTATACAGAGGATCAATATTTTCACCAATGTTAGTGGGAAGTTTCGGTAAATGCCCAAAAACTAGCTCGTAAGGAGAATATTTTGTTTCTGTATATGTATGTTTCTTCTTTATTTGGTAGTGCAAATGCCTCCACAAATTTTGACAAGTCGCATTGTAATGTCAAAATATATTTATTGTTCTCAATGTCTTGTTCGATAGGTCCTACTAAATCTAAGGATATTTTCTCAAACGCGTATGATGCTGTTGTTGTTATATTCAGGGGTTCTATAAATGGTTTAGAGTGTTTGTATCTTTGGCAGTCATCGCAAATTTTTACAAATTTTTCTACGTCATTGTACAGTCCCTTCCAATTGTAATACCTTTTGATGTTGTTATACATTCTATTGATACCTACGTGACCTCCTGTATGTAGAATGTGAAAATCATTTAAAATTAATTGTCTAGTTGCTGAATCGTTAATGATTTGGCAGTTGTTTATGAATGTAATTTTTGTTTTCGACTTCTTGAAGATTTTTGAAATATATTTAATTATATCTGCAGATAAATTGTTATTTTTATCGATTAATATTTCTGGAATATTTTCTTGTCCGGACAACTTTTGACAGTCTTTCAACATCTCTCGAAGATATAATGCTGAGCAAGAATCTGTCTTATTTAAATATATAATCTGCAAGCTTGCGTCATAAATTAAATAATCGTTCATGAACTTAAATTGTTTTTCTGACTTCCGTAGTGCATTGAATTGTTGTGAGCTCAATATTTTCAATTCAGTTACGTTATAAGGCTTTTTCAAAACTTCGACAATTCCGGGGTGATCAGTCCTAGTTTCATCGTTTACACTCGGGTTATCCAGCAATCTCTTTGTTCGTGAACGTGTTATAACATTCACAGAGGCATCAATTTTTCTGGACATTTCTTTCAAGTTGTCAGATGGTATTTCTACTCGAGAAAGAGAGTCTGCAACGTTTGAATTGCCCTTAACGTACTGTACTACATAGTCATATTCATCTAAAACAAGTCGAAATTTCGTCAGTCTACTAGACGGTTGATTTGAGCCGTACAAAAATATAAGAGGCCTATGATCGGTCTGTATTACAAATTTTCTTCCATACGAATATGATCTGTAATGTTTCACTGACCAAACTATAGCTAAAAGCTCTAGTTCAATGATGCTATAATTTCTTTCTGCTTTATTTAATGTTCTACTGGCATATGCAATTGGTTTATTGTCTCCGTTACAGAGTACTCCTGAAATTGCTATTTTTGAGGCATCAGTTTTCAGTATGAAAGTGTTTTCAGCTGAAAAATCTGGGTATTGTAAAACTGGAGGTGATGTTAATCTTGATTTCAAATTTTCAAATGCTTCTTGACAATCATCAGTCCAGATAAATTTTTCACCTTTTCTAGAAAGTTTGTTCAGAGGTGATGTTATATGAGCAAAATTTGGAATAAACGACCTGTAATAATTAGCAAAAGCTACAAATCGTTTCGTTTCTTGTGCGTCTTTGGGTACTGGATATTGTTGTAATGCCAGAATTTTTGACGGGTCGGGAGATACTCCTGACGCTGAAATTTTATGACCTAAATAAATGATTTCTATTCTGAAAAATTGACATTTACTTGGGTTGAGTTTTAAATTTACCTTTCGCAACCTGTGTAAAACTTTCGTTAAATTCTTGTTGTGATCCATTAAACTATTTCCCAGAATAATAATATCGTCTAAGTAAACAAAACAACATTCAAAATTTAAACCTGTCATAGCCATAGTTAAAGCCCTTGAGAATACACTGGGACTTACTTTCGCACCCATTGGCAATCTGGTCATTTGATATTGCCCTGTATTCGTGGTGAAAGCTGTATTCTCTCTAGAAGCTGGGTCGAGTTCAATTTGGTAATATCCTTGTGCTAAGTCAAGATGGGAAAAATAAATTGCACCGGAAAGTGAATCTAAAATCTCATTAATATTAGCAATAGGAAATTTTTCGTCTTTCAAACATTTATTTAGTAATCTATAGTCAATAACAACTCTCCACTTGCGTTCCCCATTTTCGTCCGATTTTTTGGGTACTATTAGTAGTGGTGACGACCATGGAGATCTAGCAGGTTCTATTATTTTATCGTTTAATATTTTTTCAATCTGTTTCTCAATTTCCAGTTTTTGTGATTGAGGTAGTCTGTATGGTTTTGTGTACACGGGGGTTGTGTTTTCGTTGAGTTGAATTGAATGTTTATAAATGTTAGTTACTGAAAGTATATCATTGGGTAAATGGAAAACGTCCGCGAATTTCGCACAGATATGGTCGAGTGCTCGTTTTTCCTCTCCATTTAGTCCGTCTTTACAAATTGATTTTAAAACTTCTTCCACTCGTTGAACGGATGAAACATTCATGTCGTTGTAAGAATAATTTCGAACAATTTGGCGTCAGCAATTTTCGGTGAAAAATTCTTAATTTCTACTGGTTCTTCTCGCGTGTTCAGAATTTTTACTGGAATTTCATTTCCGTCTACCGGTTTTGAAATAGATCCGGCAACAATGACACCACTGGCTATTTCTTGTGGAAATACTATGCATTCAAAATTTTTGTTTATCTTGAAGTACTTGATTATTTCACAGCGCGGGGGAATACTAGTATTTTTATTGAAGTTGGACTCTATTGGAATTGTAAATTTATTCCCATAAACTGTGAAAGAAAACTCAAAATTTTCATAATCTATGATTGCTGAGTATTTTTTGAAAAAATCTGCACCTAAAATCCCTTGTATGTTATTGTCAAATGATTCTATTATAAAGAATTTATGTGTGAACTCATTTTTGCCGGCTTGTAAAGGTAAGTATAATGACCCTAGCGTATTTGTTGACCCTGAAATTCTGTCGATTTTTATTGTGTCTGAATAATCTATTGTAGACAAGTGTCTGTTTACATGTTTGTGGAAAAGTGCGCTAATCGATGCACCTGAGTCGAGAAGTAAATGAATTTCCTGATTATTGTAATTGAATCTGACATAGTTTAAATCGTGTATATCAAAGTTAGCATAATTTTTCAGACTATTGGCCTCGAAAAAATGTTTGCTCTTGTGAGCTGTTTTGATTTGATTCCTCGTTTTCTACACTATTTACTAAAAACATATTTTGTCTTCTGTTGTCTCTTCTAATATTTTGATTTTGTTGGGGATGATAATTTGGTGAGTTTTGAGAGAAACGATTTCTATTCATAGGGTTGTTTTGTCTGTTAACACTATTGAATCTCCCTCGAAAATTGTTGTTTGGGATGTACCTTGTATTGTTATGTCTGTTCGAACTGTTTTGATACCTGTTCCCGTTTTGTCCTCTATATCTATTGTTAAAATTTTTGAAATGATGATTTTGTTTATTTCGAATGTGAAACATAGTCGGTGGTTGATACGTCAATTGCTAGTTTTTCATTCTCTTTCCTGAAAATTTCAATAGAATCTGTGTTGTCACCTGCCTGAGCTAAAGTAAGATCTGACATTAGTGTTTCTATTGATCTTCCATATTCATCGATACTTGAGTTACCTTGTTTTATATTTTGTAATTTAGCCGAAAGTGTTGGAGCTGATTGCTTTGGCAAAAAGTTAGTTTTTAAATCTTTTAATAAATTTGCGCCGGTGTTATAATTGTTTTTCATTCGGATTTTATCTCTGTGAGATATGCAAGCTTTAAGAACATAATTTATTGAAGATTGTTTGCCTAACGTGTCTAACGTAGGTTCATATAATTCAATTCCCTCTATTAACTGATACACGCCTTCAGTTGTGCCATTTAATTTTGGCAGTAAGTTAGCTGCTGTTTTGAAATCAAATTTGTCTCCACTCATGATTATCTCTGTAATCAAACCTGTATCTATATTAGTGCTAATATCTATTTTCCTAACTGAAGTGATCCTATCATCCAAAATATTTTTTACTCTAGTAGATACTTTCTCTAATCTATGTAAATATAATTTTACTTGGGCAATTTCATCCTTAGTTGGCCCGCTATTATTAAACTTATGAACTAATTCATTAATAAGTGAATTAATATTTTCTAACCTCTGATACCGTCTCTGCGTAGCTGCTTCACTTCGTTTTTCGTAAGAGTCTTTGCGAAGATTTTCTTCAAATTTCACCAGTTGTCCTTCAGCTCCTGTGAACTCCTTCAGAATAACTTTGCTGCTCATGAGCCCTGGATACTAGCGTATTCTAATATTCTCCTTTTCAGTTGGAATTAATACCTTCTCGAGACCTTCGAAGTTCGCTTAACGCGATTTGTCGTTCCATTGATTTTTTCATACCATCTCGCATTTTCCTCCATATAAAATAAATAATAACAATTGCGATGAATATCAAAATTGGAATTATCATTCCGTCGGTGTGTGTAAATTCGGTGGAACTGGATTGGTTTGCATTATTTGATCCCGTGCCAGTAGCTTGTATCTGCAGTCTTTCTTCGTTTGTAACTTTTGATCCACACATTTTTAACTATTTGGTTTTTTCTCTTCACACTGGTTGGACTGGACTGGCAGGATCGCCATGAAATGTTGGGTTTTCCAGGTAGTTTAATTGAAGCCAGTCATTACCAAGAGTTTCGTTTTTATTCGTATCAAAGTTAACATCTTACATCGAAGAGTATATGCACACTAATGATACATCAGAATCGGGGTTATACAGAATTGGTTGCTCATCACTTATTATCTAATTGTTATATATTTGAACTGCAAACAGTTCAATGTACTGAAAAGGTTGCAGTAATACATAATTAGGTCGAGGTGAGTTTAATGAACCTGCAACGTTTCTATACGTAGAATTGTGGAAAAGACAATTGAATATAGTACGAATTTGGTAAACTATTTGAAATGTAAAATATGTGACTTAAATCTTTATCACACCTTACCGAATATAAATACTCAGCTACTATCCATGAGCAAAGCAACCACAAATCCCCAGCTGATACCAGCGGATTACCAAACTATAATGTCTCAATACCCACTTCACTAGAAAATTTTCACTGACGCCTCAAAAACAAGTCGTTGTGTAGGATGTGCATTCGTAACGAACGAGACCGCCTGTAAATTTTCTTTACATGAATCTGCCACTATTCTCACTGGAGAACTTTATGCCATCTATAAAGCTCTTTCCTTCATTGAAATGGCACCTGGTAAAGAGTTTTTGACTCTCTCAACTCCCTTATTTTTTTGTCGAAAATATATACCCATCACGTACTGGTAAATATGATTAAAGAGGAAATGAATCAACTAGATAACAGGAAAGTAACCCTTCACATACTGGGATTTCTGGAAACGATATTGCCTATAAACTTGCCAGAGAAGCTGTAGAATATCCAGCATGTAATCTCAGTATGAAAGCACTGCCGATGAATCTCAAATCCTATTTCCATTACAAAATTGTAGAAATGTGGAATCACCACTGGTCTCAAAAACCTTCCAAACTTAAGAAAATCAAGGCTACATTATATCCGTGGAACAACAAAGCAACAAACCGCTTCCATCAAGTCATAATTGCTAGATTACGACTGGGCCATACTCGCCTTACGCATGCATGAATATCTATTGAGGAAAGAACCGCCACCAAAATGTTTCGCGTGTGAGGTGTTTGTGACTGTTAAGCATGTTCTGGTAGAGTGCCCACTGTTCACAGTTGAGAGACTGAACAAAACAATTCCCTCCAAACTAAGTGAAATTTTCCAAAATAGCAATACCAACAATATTGTTGAATTTCTTAAAGACTGTAACCTTTTATTTGAACTGTAATATAAACAACTGCATGTTTCAGATATATTTTGTATGTTTGCCGTTAATAGCTACGGCTGATGCGGTTTTTTCTGAATAAAAAAAATACATTTTGCATATTCATTTATTCAATTCGTTGTGAGTAAATAATTTGAATGCAGTACGCCTATGGCACTGATATTCAGGGTGTTCCAAATTAAGACGGCACCATTGCCAACTCCATTATTATTGATGCTACGAATTCGGTTAAATGAGCAAACTTCCCGATGTCGAAAACAAAAAAAATGACAGTCGGGTTTTCAAAATATTTCATGAAATGACATTTTTTCAAAATAAAAAACCCTATATTTTATCATGCAGTTCGACTCATAATAACATTCTAAACAGAAAAGGTCATATCACCGTTCTTCATAAATTCAAAAATGAGCGACTTATGTGGAAATATTCATTTCTTTCACTAGTCTTTGTTTTGACAAAGTTTCACTAAAAATATTGCTCTTTTATTAATAACCCAAGATTATTCTTGCCGATTACGATGAAACTAAGTGTGTTCACTAGCAGTAACAAAGGGTCTTCTTTTCATGAATTTTGATTACCCTCTGTGGGTTACCTGATTGATTTTTGAGGTAAAAATCATTCTAAACCACTGGTTGATATCCTTATCAGATTGAAGAAATGATAAAAAAACGTTTTTGAAGATAAGCTTTAATACAAATGCATTAAAATGAGAAAATAATTTCTTTAATTGTTTAATATAGATTACCTATTTTGCCTCTTTTTCACAGGTTCTTCTTCCGTTTTATTCGTAGATTTTGAAATAATACCAACAAGAGAATGCTGATTGTTAACCACAATGGGGAAGCAAACTGTCAATCTGTTGTACATAGAGGGCGCTAAGTGTTTGTCATCAAAAGATACATTGGTTATATGGGAACATTTGTGATTTTTTGTTTTTATTCAGAGAAATGGGTCGTTGTGCTTCTTTCGGGTGTAAAGAAATGGGAGTTTATAAGTTTCCTGAAGATACTGTTATGAGAAGAATATGGGAAAAATCTTTGAGGATAGTAAAATTCAAATGTACTGATCATTCTAGGTTATGTGGTGAACATTTCAAATATTCTGATTTTGAGACTACTTCAAAGACAACTTGTAAGTTGCATTCATTCTACTTACTTATATGTAAGAAATTATATGTAAGAAATTGCCTCAGAAGTTACTTTCCACCCCGAGGAAAATAATCCTGATAAGGAAAGCCACCTAATCAGCCAGTTCACTCAAACACCAACTTTATTCAGATTATTTTCCAATGATGAATTTCTAATGAACAAAAAATCTGTTCTTTATTATACAGGTCTCTCTTAAGGGATATTCTCGAAATTAAAATGTCTATCATAAGCCTCTAATCTGAAAACAAAATTGAACCTTAAAACTTGCATGTTTTTGAGGTTAGAATAATGTTCATTGATTAATTATTAGTGAAAAAAACACAAAATATGTGTTTTTTTTTTCATTATTATATTTCTTGGGAGCAAATTGGATGCAAAAAACTGTCTTTATAATGAGAGAGTTGTTCAAATATGCGAAATTATGAACCTTTCCACTAGATCAGCTTTCTTCCCTCTTAGGGTTGCACCTCTTTTCTGCAACTCCTCCTTCAACTGAGCGATACGCCATGTAGAATACATTCTGAATTGCAAGCAATTCAAATAAGAAACTTTCAAATGAATCAATAAATAACGGTTGAAACTTTGGCAGCTTTCCCGTAATCATCCCCATTGGTCACTACTATCGCGAAAGTTTTTGACGGTAAGTGACAACTAGAATTATCAAATTGTTTCAGCCTGCAAACGCGGTTGTATTAGTACATACTATCGAGTAAATATGAATAATTTTGAATTAGCTGAAATGAATTTCGAATTAGGGAGTAGCAGATAGAGATGCAGCAGAAATCCGTCGACTCTATCAATAAAGAAGTCCTTGCAGCGATATTCCAGCATGAGGAATGAGGGTTTCCTGGCCAAACTTCGATGCTACGGTTTATCGAATTATTTTTGTGTATGCCTCCTCAGCTTCCTGAAAGAACGTTTCCTGCAAGTGGTCGTCGATGGATATCTTTCGAATTCTTCTACCATCAATACTGGTGTTCCCCAGGGATCAATATTGTCTCAAACCCACTTCTTATTGTATATCAACGACTTATTGGAAAAAACGATGAATCCAATATATTGCTTCACTGCAACAGCATACTTGTCTAGTCATTCCATTTGGATTCCAGGACATCGCCTGCGGATGCTTATCTTCATCGGCAGCAGAAGGTTGCATATCTTAATGAGGATCTAGAAGTGATTTCGAATTGGGGTGAAACTAACTAGGTTCAATTCATTGCCCCAAAAACCCAGTCACCGGTTTTCTTCAAAAATATAAATGCCTTCGAACCGGATATATGTCTTGGCACAATCATGTTGCCAAAATTGCAAAAGCTGCTGCTTAAAAGCTTGGAACACTGTTCCGAATCAGAAAACTGTATACATCTCAGCTACTTTTGATGCTTCGTAAAGCTCAGATCAGACCACTTTTGAAGTATTATTCTCATGTATGGAGCTCCGCCCCTTAGCATACTCTGAAGCTGCTGGATTGCGGATTGACGGCCATTATTCAAGTACCCGAAAATTAGCTGCACAGTTCAATGTTAGTCATCGAAGTGTCTGGGATGTTTTGCATACAAATGTATTTGTATACATATCACAAGCAACGGGTGCAGGCACTGCCACCGAGAAATTTTCCTAGACGATAGGATATTTGTCAGTGGTTTCCATGCTACCGCAGAAACTGGATTTCAGCAGGAATTTTCTGTGAACATTTGGACGGGAATTTTTGGTAAGCCCGTCCTAGGGCGACGTATAAACACATTGCCATAATTGTTCTAGGATGTACCATTGCTACTAAGACGAAATATATGGTTTATGCACGACAGGTTACCTGCTTATTTAAGTGTAACCAATCGAGAATATCTCACAGATACTTTTGCTAACCAGTGGATAGATCGTGGCCACTTAGATCTCCAGACTTGAACCCTCGTCCCACCCCTGTTTCAGTAAACGTTCAACCAATACCCGCACGTCGAAGAAACACAAGATCTGCTGAAAACATCGCCATTGTCTGTGTTAAAATTTATCAGACCCAGGAACTGAAGGTGAACGACCATGGGCAACGACTTAATATGTTTACTGAATGAGCCTGACACTAATTTTTATTGATAACTCATCTCCATCCATGGATGAATGGGTATGTGACATACAAAATGCGATATGGGACGATACCAATCCACATGAGATCCAATACCGTCCAATGCATTCCGATAAAGTTACTGTTTGGTGTGGATTTTGGGCTGGCGACGTCATCGTTTCAAATTGCTTTGAGAACAACAGTGGCCAGGCCATCACTGTCAACGCCGAGAGGTCAATAATGATCAGGTTTTTTTGGCCTGAATTAGATGATTTGGACACCAACGAACATGTGATTTCAACAAGACGGCTCTACGAGCCACCTTTGGTGTAGTAACGAATATTATTGGAGTTTTATTCTAACAACAAACCTTCATTTTAACACCTCGACACGTGTTTCGATCACCATGTGATCATCTTCAAGAGGAAGATTACACAGTTATTCCTTTTGAAGTTGATCACTTGTTTCTGCACACTGAAGCTGGAACTGCCGAATTTAGCTAGTCTTCGGACATTCACTTTTGAAAATTATGGTTATTAGATATCACGGAGATCGTGATTCAGTTATATTGAAACTCGCTCAAGGTAAGTAGTGAGTTGTTTGTAATATAATACTAATGGTTGTGAAGTTTTCTTGACAAAATCCGGATATGAATCAAAACAGAATACCTTGAAGAGTTCGTTATAGTTGGTAAGAATATTGATTTCCTTTCGCATGTTGAGGCTTTAATCAAAGCATTCTATAACAACACCATTCAGGGAGAACGCGATGCCGACATCAAAGCCAATCTTCACTGAGATAATAGTAATAGAAGTTTTGAACCTTGAATAGATTTCGGGTTTGAAGTATAACGAACATTCTGTAACAGAGAAGTTCAACCTCCTGAATGCTGAACTACCAGAATGTATAGTACGAGGTAGTCCCAAAAGTACCCCACTGAGCCATTTTTTCCAGTTTGGGAACAGAAAATAATCCGAGGAGGGTGAATCTGGCGAATAGGGTGCATGAGGTAGCAATTAAAACCAAAACTCTAAATTTGGTCATTGCGATAATGGATTTGTGAGGTGGTGCATTGTCTTGATGAAACCACACGACTTTCTTAGAAAATGCTACCGTTTTTGCTTGATTTCTTCACTCAAACGTTGCAATAAGTTGACGTAATACTGCCGTTGATAGTTTTACCTTTTTTAAGATACTCAACGAATATTATCAAATCAAGTCAAATTCTCTATTGGTCCTATGACACAAGAGGGTTTACACAAGCCATTTCAAGTTGCACATAAACAATTATAAAAATAATAGATAAAAAAAAGCTTGGAAAAGGTGATAAAAAGTCACATTAAAAGTCTGACACTTATTAAAATTAGGTTGAAATATGTATAATTGAGTTGTTCTGAAATGTAAGAGTACCACTGAAAAACTCATTGACATCATAAAAGGCATATTGTAAAAGAAAATGTTTGAGTTTTGATTTGGAATTATTCAGTTCTAGTTCCTTGGCTTCCGCAGGAAGGGCGTTGCATAGCTTGTGTATATATATATATATATATATATATATATATATATATATATATATATATATATATATATATATATGTATATATATATATAGATATTTAATTAATCGAGTGGGTATGATATAAAAATTGAAAATGAAACAATTAGTGGACACAACACTCCAAAAGTGGGGCAAACCGCGGACACGTGTTTCTGGCTATTGGCCTCATTAGCGCGGTGCAGCCAAGTGTAAAGATGGGCAACACTTGTTTGCCGAAAGCAGGAAACAACACATGCACGGAGTCAACAACAGGAGCCAACCGCACATTTGTGGTTCCAGTTAGCTGCCTACGTGGTCATGTTAGATGTAGCCTGGGAATTCTAGGTCTCTAATTTCTAGGAATTCTAGGGTCCTAAAATGGACCCCTGGGGGACACCATATTGTATATTGAGTAGAGAAGATTGTTAAATTGAAAGAGAACGAACTGAATTCATTTCTCCAGGTAAGATTTTATCAAGTTGATACTTTCTTCGTGAATATTGTAATATTGAAGTATGTTGAGTGAAATAGCATGGGAAACGCAGTCAAACACCTTTGTCAGGTCCAGGTAATTTGCATAGATGAAATCATTGTTTTCGAAACCGTTGTTCACTATTTGTGTCAGTCTACCAATGGCCGATGTGGTCGAATGATTTTTTCTGAATCCAAATTGTTCTTGAACAAAGAGATTTTCTGATTCAAATTGAGATGTCATTCGAATTTTTAAGATGACTTCAAACAATTTGGCTATGTGTAGGATTCTATTTAATGTATGGGCACCTACGCGCATCCTAAAAAAACAATGCCATGACCTTGCTTGCAGGTGAAACGGTTTTAGCCTTCTTTGGAGCCGGTTCTCCCTTTGAGTTCACTGTTTTGATTGTCTCGGGTGAAAAGTGATGAACCCCTGT
Organism: Leptinotarsa decemlineata; assembly: GCF_025532065.1. Classification (NCBI taxonomy): domain Eukaryota; kingdom Metazoa; phylum Arthropoda; class Insecta; order Coleoptera; family Chrysomelidae; genus Leptinotarsa; species Leptinotarsa decemlineata. The sequence continues at coordinate 5,830,608 of NW_027412578.1, forward strand.
TATGCATGTTTATGAAACGACGCAAGAATACTGCTAGGTTGCTGTGAAACCGCTAAACACTCAATTGAAACATCTTCACGACACTGCTTTCGCTCAAGTGTAAGCAAATGCGGCATCCATCTTGCCCTTAGAGATACCATTGACAGAGTCAGGAAAAGAACAAACCTCCTAAAAGCCTTGAAGAGTAAGCTCGGGAGTTGAGACAGCAAAACACTATCACACACTTACAAGACCAATATAAAACCGTTCATGGACTATAAAGTCATGATCTACTGCGCAATCCCCCCAAGACTAACACACCGCTTACTTACCACTGGGAGGAGACTAGTAAGAAACGTATACAACCTTCCTTTCCGATACTACTCCAACGAAATATATAACACCGTAAAACTCACCCCTATAAATTTGAGATTTCAGGAACTCCGAGGCAAATACATCGCCAAAAAAACTCCCATATTCCCCAGCCAGGCTCCTAGGAGTCCTGGAGGATATCTCGGAGCGGTTCCAGGACAACTTTGACGAGTTCCCGCTGGCGATTAGGTAAAAGACATTCCACTGCCAGAGCGGACGAGAAATAAATATGTCTACCTGTCCATCAAGATTCACCAGATCCCGAACTAACTGATGAACCATCTGCAACTGTACTCCGGCAACTTCACCAAGGATAATTCAACCCATACACAAAAACAACAATGCCAAAGTAGCGAAAGAAGACCCGCTAACCCGACCAACACAGGACCAAAGCATTTTGACCATACATCAACACCCAACAGCAAGAATAAGATTAAGCTACACGCAAAAACAATTATAGTTTTTTTTACACATCCCCTGAAGAGGTACTAGCCTGCAGCAGGACACCACATATAATACTAACATTAAGAGAAAATGAACGTATTCGATCAATTGAATTAGATGAAATTCTAAAATGTATTGCTTTAGGAACAATTGTTTGAAATTATGAATCCTATCAATTGCTCTTCGAAAACCCTAGACTTTTTACCGAGAAACGATCCATGTGGCGAAGTAGAAGAATCTAACATGATGATCCGTTGTTTAAAATAATGAAAACGGTATTAGGGTTCTGAACGTATATTTTTTGAGGATATATTGTAAATGAATTTGAGAAGGTTGGCTAGAGACATTTCTCTTTTTCTGGACTGCCAGCTATCAGCGACCTCGTTTTGAACTATTATCTGTGACACTATTTTGTATACTGAAGATTAAACTGTTATAACTAGTTTGAGTTTCAATTAGTATTTCCTCATTCAATGTTGAAAATTGTAGTTATCAGATATCACGGGTATCTTGATTAAAATATATTGAAACTTCCTTAATGTAAGCAGTGAGCTGACGATAATATAATATTCGAGGTTGAAGTTTTCTCGATAAGCTCTTGTTAGAAATCAAAACAGAATACCTTGGAAAGTTCATTATAGTTGGCAAGAATATTAATTTACTTTCGTACGTTGAGGCTTTGATCAAAGCATTTCCTCCCTAAGAACACATCTGAGGGAGAATGCAATGCCGATGTCGAAGCCAAACTCCACTAAGCTGAAAGTTTACGATTTAAAACAGACTTCAGGGTTGAAGTACAATTTCAGAGCAGCTGAAAATTCAAAATTAAAAATTTCATTATGATAATCCAGTAAGAGAGTGTTCTATATTTGAAAATGATTTATGGATAAACATGGAATGTAAAAAATAGTAAATTACGTACTAAGTAGGATAAGAAGCCACGAGCCAAAAATTGTAAGCACGTCAGCCGGGTTCGATAATTCGCGAGTGGGCGTAATTGGCCTTATCCTTGAGGTGCTTACTATACTTTTTCTACGACTAACCGTGTAGAGGAATGGTACAATATATTTGTTTAGGATTATGGCTTCGGATAATAAACTCATTTAGTCAGTCAGAACTCAATTAAATGATTGAACAATTGGTGACAATATTTTCTACAAATTATAATATACAGGGTGTTCCTTAAACACATGCTAGTATTCAAGGAGGTAATTCTTAGACCCATTTTAAGAAAAAAACTTCCCATGGACGTATGTCCTAAACGCCTTAACTTTTGAGATACAGGGTGGCAAAGTTTTCAAAAATAATCAGTTTTTTAATAATAACTGAGATAATTTTGTAGACATCTTTGGCATATTTGGTACATATGTTCCATGCCTCAAGGCGCATTTTCTGATGTACACAAATTTGTATTTTTTCAAACAGTGGCATCCCTACGGGTTTCGCATTGAATATTTTTGGGGAAAAAGTACTACGCCAATGCTTTCTTTTCAAAATAAAATCATTTTTAAAATCCTCATTTATTTTTGAGAAATTTTGATCTCCTGGTATTTCTTTGTCCGACGCATGATTTTCACTCAAAAAAATAAAAATCGACAGAAAGCAAATTAAGAAATTAGATCAATTCTAAAATGAATGAGAATCTGAAAATTGCTTCATAACGCATTACCAATTCCCTAATAATATTTGAAAACATAATCTGCAAAAAAATAAATTTTTCACAAAAACGAGTTTTATTTTATTTTGTGACAGTAAGTCTAAACGAATAGCACAAATTTGTTGATTAGTAATAATACCAAAACTGATTATAAAAATTGTTGAAAGTGGCTACCTGCACTTAGTATGCATGCTTCCGCCCTTCTACGCATGGAATTACGCACCCGTTTAAATATTCCCGGCGTATTTCGTATAGTTTCACACGAGGCAACTATTCGCTCTCTTAAATCTTCTAAAGTATTAACGGGAGTTTTATACACAAGAGTTTTAAGGTGACCCCATAAAAAAAATCTAAACTGTTGAGATCGGGGGATCTTGCTGGCCATTGCTGACGTCCTCCGCGACCTATCCAACGATTAGGATAAACTGTATTTAAATGGTTTCGGACAATTACACTGAAATGAGCAGGGGCGCCATCGTGCATGTACCATATTCGATTCCTTAACGCAAGTGGCACATCTTCCAATAACCCAGGTAAGTCTTCTTCGAGAAAGTGTAAATAAGAACGACCATCAAGGTATCCTGGTAGAAAAAATGGGCCTATTAGATGATCACCTATAATTCCTGCCCATACATTAACCGAAAATTGGTGTTGGAAATGGGTTTCGGTTATTGCATGGGGATTTTCTTCAGCCCACACATGATTGTTATGGAAATTTTGAATGGCATTCCGAGAAAAATTTACTTCGTCTGTGAACAAAATTTGTGTCTCAAACTGCGGATTTAGTGCAATACTTTGTAGATACCACTGACTGAAGTTCACACGCTGTGGAAAATCTTTGGGGAGTAATGCCTGCACTCTTGAAATATGGTATGGGTATAAAAAAAATCAACCAAAATACGCCAAACAATTTGATGACAAATATCCAGAGTTCTAGCGATCTTCCTCGTACTCGTCTCAGGATGTTCCTCAATTTCTTGCAGCACCGCTTCCTCAATTTCAGGAGTTCTTACTACACGAGGTCTACCTTCCAGAGTCCCTTTCTTGAAACTACCAGTTTCCCCAAGTCGACGATGAATATTTGAAAAGGTTCGGCTATCTGGTAAGGCACGATTAGGATATCTTTCCTGATAAATGCGCCTGGCTTCTGTTGCATTACCATCGGCAAGGCCATATATGTGATGCATTTGCGCCATTCCGCATTCGTATAATTTACCATATTTACTGATATTCAGAAAAACAGCGGACTACCAAAATAACTTCAATAACACTTCAAAATTAATCAAAACGCGCTGTGACAGTTTTTAACACCAACACCTTACTTTAAACCAACATCAATATTAGCTACTGACGTTTGGACATACAGAGAATTCGTTTTTTATTGCTATGGTGGGTACGCTGTTTTTTCTGCTTTTAATCTTTAAAAGAAATTACATATCGACAAACTCCATATTTCCAAGAGGTGCAGTAAATAAATTCTGCTACACGTCATTTATTCCAGGATAACTAAATTTATGTTTTCAAAAATTATTAAGCGGTGCTGCGTTATGACGTAATTTTAATTGAGAACAGTGCATCTGACAATAAACAAATACCTTTTAGATCCTCAATTATTTTGCAACAAATCTGATCTCTTAGTTTGCTTTCAGTCGATGCACGATACCGCATCAGATTTTTAAGGAATGTATCCTTAAGTAAAGCGATTTTTAATTTTTTGAGCGAAAACCATGCGTCGGACAAAGAAAACCCAGCAAATCAAATATGCTCAAAAATGTAAATGTAAAAATATGTAAAAAAATTTTAAAAATAATTTTTAATTCAAGATGAAGCAGTGGCGTAGTATTTTTTTCGCCAAAAATATACATTTCAAAATTCGTACGTACGCCACTGGCAGAGAAAATTAAGAAAATTGTACATCAGAAAATGAGCCTTGAGGCATGGAACATATGTACCGAATATGCCAAAGATGTCTACAAAATTATCTCAATTATTATTAAAAAACTGATTATTTTTGACAACTTTGCCACCCTGTATCTCAAAAGTTAAGGCGTTTAGGACATACGTCCATAGGACGTTTTTTACTTAAAATGGGTCTAAGAATTACTTCCTTAAATATTAGCATGTGTTTAAGGAACACCCTGTATATTGATTCACGGATATAACTAGATTCATTACCGACTGTTGAACAATAAATTTCTTTAATGAAATGAATTAAAACACTTTTGTCTGATTACCACTAGTTGATTATCAAGTATAAAACTGAAATGTGAAGTTTGAAAACTCGGTTATATCAGGAGTTTTTAGGTAAGATGTAAGGGCAGGTATTTGAAAGACAGATAGTTGGGCGAACTTGGATGCCAACTTCAAAATTCAACACTGAAAATTCTAGGGGTTGTTAAACTTATGAATGTTCAGTAAATTCTTGTGCTGAATACAAGAAACACACACAGCGAGGAGAAACCAGAAGTCAGGAATAGCAGAGCATGTTTGGACATGGTAGAACATGGTAGAACCGATAATTTTTACATTATTTGGACTACTATTTTTATTATCATTTGAAAATGTGATTGATAATTCGCTTTATTTATATTTTGTTACATGTGTTTTATTTGAAACCTTCTAATTTACCAAAACTGTAAAACTAATGTCATATCATCCCCTATAATTAATGCATGTCATCCCTACTCCATACAAGAGTGGGACTTTTGCTCTGCCCCTAAAATCATCTAATTTACACTGTAACTATCGGATCCATAACGTAAATTAACAATATTTCATTATTTTATAGGTACCACTACATGAATATTGAGTAAAAATAAAAATAATTTATGTCTTTAGGACGCCTGGTGGTATTCCCATTACAACTGTCGATATAATCGTCTACAATTTAAACAACGATATGCCACAAGTTCAGTATGAAGAAATGAAAAATGGCAAATGATAAAAGGATTATGTTCTTCGCATCTTCGCGACTACGAAGCCAGGGCCGGCCTCATAACTTTTTGAAGCATACCTTTGAAAAGTCAATGAAGGCAAGGAGAAAACTTAGGCTTGGAGAAACAGTAACCAAATGGAATTTAGTGCTAGGAAAGACAGTTATCAGTTGTTTCTGAAAGAAGTTAGTGTGCTGGTACTCGAAATAATATTGATAAGGCACACAATTCAATAAATTGATGGATGTAGCCGTTACTACGCGGTAGAAAATCATCATGAAAAATGAGAATTGAAACTTTTTATGTTTAATGTATAAGTTTGAAAATGTCTTATAGGACGAAACTGCAGTAAGGTTAGTTACAAATAAAAGTTAAAAGTTTCAATTCTCATTTTTCATTTACACAATTCGGCTTACAGCTGAGTCATATCAATCAGTTTGTTGTATACCAACATGTCTTGACAACAATAAAGTTGATCTTCTGGAGTTCCACATGGTTCCTATTTCTCTACATGGCTCTATATTTGCCTATCGGAAGTATTGAAGATTGTCACAAGATACATGACGAAATTAATTCTCTATATGTTTGGTCTGAAAGCAATAGGATGTCGTTAAATCAAGGGAAATGCTTCTGTATAACGTTTGCTAAAATAAATAACAGAATCGTCCTCAACTATGTTCTTGACGATGTCACTCTGAAACGGCTCAATAAAATGAGAGAATTGGGTATAATCTTTGATGTGAACCTTTCATTCATCATCCACATCAACACCAGCATTGACAAAGCTCTCAAACTTTTTGGTTTTGTCTTCGGAAATTGTAAGGATCTAACAGTGTATGCCACCAGTATTCTTCACCTAGCCTAGATTAGATTAGATTGGCGGAGAGCTGGTTTGACTCACTGCGACCTTCTCAGATCTATTGTGATTCTCCTTGGTTGTTAGAGCTCATTATCTAGCTTGATCTCTTTGATGAGACTCTATAACCTTGACACTGACGCCTTCATATAGCTGGTAGTCTCTCGTTTTTCTTCTCCGCATCTTGTGTGTCTCAGCCTTGCTATAGCATTCGCATTCACAGAGCACATGTAGTGCGGTTTCTTCCTCTTCTTGACAGTACCTGCAGTACCCATGTTGCTCATATGTTTCCTGAGCCGGCTATGCCCCATTAGTAGACCCACCACTACCCTTACAATCTTACGGTTGTGGTTTAGCAGGTCTTCCGTGAATCAGGGCGATGGTTTATGAACTCTTTCGCCTACCTCTTTCCTGGGAGTTTATTTCACTAAACTATCAATTCTGCTTGTATCCTTGAGTTTATGGATGTCTTTATACATGCTTTCGCTACCCCGCAGAAGGGTTTTGGGCTTGGCCAATCATAGCCTTGGATGCGACTTCACGGGCTAGAACATCGGCCTCCTAGCCAATAGAAGATCTATTTTGGAGTATGCGTCACCAGTCTGGTCTCCGCATTATACTGCACATATGAATAATATTGAAGCAATATCTGGCCTCATAGTTCGAGAATATGATTATTCGAATATACTTAATATTGCGTATCTTCACTCCCTCTATTTTCAAAGAAGAAACAACGATATCATTACCTTATTTAAAATTATATCAAACGACATTATTTGTTATGATCGATTACATGAATTCTCATTCCGAGTACCTACTCGTTCAACTAAGAACAATGATCTTTTTGCTGTCCTTAATCACTATACCAACTATGGATACTTTTCACACATGTCCAGGTCTATACGAGAAGCCAACCATCTCAATTGTGACATTATACATGTATATACATTATACATTGATATATGCCTACATTTATACATACATTAAAGTTGAGTTAGTTTAAAGGAAAATCTGTGTTTGTATTAATAATTTTTTCTCATGGGGATAACCCGTATACATAAAGAAATAAGCACTCCTGATCATATCTTGAGGATGATAGATTCCATTCTGAATGGAGCCAACTGTCTTACTGAATATCCTAATATAATAAATGATTTTGATCACATACCATGTGCTTCATGTATGATGCTTTAACAGATCAAACATGAAGAAACTTGAAAAAACAATTTCCATAATAGAAAAATAATTCAACCAGCCACTTCTAGAAATTAGAGTTCCTTATATTTATTGAACGCTCAATAAATAAAGTGGCAAAAATTCAAGAAGAATTCAACAGTCTTGCTTGAGAAAACTATTGTATAGCGAAACACAAAAAAGTTATTTAGATCTAGTGAGTTGATAAAGTATGAGCCAAATCTATCCAATGATTCCTAGCTTCTTCAGACAGTGCTGTATCGAACTCAACAATGCATTTTTGTTTCAGTTTAACACCACTGATTATACTTTTGTTACATCACTGTCTGATACTGGAGCAAAAAGCCTTTTTCTTTGTGATCTGGTTTCAACTCTCTGAAATACCTTATTGTGAGATTTTTCCTAAATAGTTTTACAAATGGCGAAACACGTGTTGCATTTTTGTAAAATTTTTTAGTGAAAATCTCACAATAAAGGCACAATAAAGGGTTTTTTGAATACGTTATGGATGTTCATCAAGTATAGGCCTATTCCATCATAACTTTGATATAATTTTCGGTGTGATTCGAGAGATTTAAATGTAGTACATTTTCATCCTCTTGAAATTATGAAGGCCTCCTCTAACCACAGGCCTTGATACGGCCCTGGAGACTGTTACCACGGTGGGCGGGCGTTCCGTAGGCGAATCGTCAATATACCCCATTACTGGTTCATTAGCATAAAATTCAAATTATCCTTTTATACATAAATGTTATAATGGCAGGTAATCCCTTTTTGCATAACTATTGGAAGGAACAAACCGTTATTGGCCTGGTAATAAAGATGTGCAATAATTTATTTTTGGTCGTTTTGCTCTGGATTCCTGATGGTGATGAAGAGGTTTCCGATTAATGTTGATTGGCCGTATTGATGAGGAATTACCGTGACGATGAAGAACATTGATTTTCTCTTTTACAGCGGACTGTGTGAACTGATGATTCCGTGCGGGATGTTCATAATGTAACACACGGGAAATTGGTATGTAAAATTATGTGAAAAAAGTTAATGGTTATAGAGCAAGGCACTGGGTATACAGGGTCCACTCTCAGATTCTCAGTATTTATTATCAAACGCCTGTTTTATTTCGAAAAGAATAATTGAATATTGAATGATACATCCTGCAGCAGGGGGTTGAAATACTCATATTGAATGAGGTGGCATCCGTGTAGGTGCAAATACTCAAAATAATGTCTCCTTCTAGGGTTTGTGTGTCCCTGTGCCGAAAAGATGTACGACTCTGAGTCCACTCAGTGTCACTAGGCACCGCCCTCTCGTGGGACCCTTTTATAGACCATGTAGTAACCAAATAATTTGACCCTGAGTCTGCAGAGGAGATGGAAGTCGACGAATTTACCTAAATAAGTAATCATGGAATTACTAGGATGCTGTGTACGAAACTGTTATTTCCAACTGAAGGACGAATTCTTCACACAAGATAATGGACTGCCAATGGGATCGCCACTTTCACCAGTCATAGCCAACATATATATGGAGTGGTTTGAAACTCTGGCCATCGAAGAAGCCCACAAGAAACCTCGTGTCTGGTTGAGATACGTTGACGTATCTTCTTCATAATATGGAACCATGGGAATACTGAACTAGACGCCTTCTTGAAACACATCAACAGGGCAAGACCTACCATCACTTTCACAATGGAGAAGGAAGTCCACAACAAATTTCCATTTTCAAACGTATTGGCAAAGAGAACCGACACTACACTACAACCCACTCACACGGGTTGTATCTGAACCATGAGTCCAACCACCATCAATCGACTGAAAGAGGAATTATCAAGACTCTTTTGGGTTCTGTAATACGGAAGAAGGTCTCGAGAAGAAACTAGACATCATCAAAAATGATCTTCAATGGAATAGCTACTCTAAATCAGAGGATCATCGTTAAGGATAAGAAGAATTGGGTCCAAGTACAACATCACAACCTGTATCAGATACGGAAACACTATCCGTAGCAGTCTCACGAAAACCAGGCCACTGAATGCGCACTGCGATTCCAAGATTTGCATTTACTGGATACCCTGTGAGTGCGGAAAATCCTATATCGGTTAAACTAAGAGGCCTTTGAATGTTCGCATTTTCGAGCACAAGAAAATACACAGCGAGGGGAAACCAGCAAATCAGGAATAGTAGAGCATGTTTGAACTTATCAACATAATATTGAGTGGTCCCAGGCTGAGATCATGTACAGGAAGGAACACTGGTTTAGGAGGAAATCCAAAGAAGCCGCATACATGTAGTCCAACAATGTACTCAATCAAGCTAGCGAAGAGATACGCAACATGTGGAAACCCATAATCAAGCGAATAATGGCCAACTCCTGCCAAACGGAAGGGGAAAGATGGAAAGCGGAGATAAGTGAAAGTACTCGAATGAACCATAAATACTCATCTCTGAGAGGAATTAGTTCAGACATCACTCGAAGACGATTGTGAATACTAACAATGAAACGTCGTAAAGTAACTTTTTATTCATAACAGATATCCAAAAAACAACAGATATCCTTCAGACCAGCTTTTTAGTGAAAGTTATATCCTTGATCCGAGGCAATTGTACTATCTGAAAACTGGTTTGAATCTTCGCGGAATCAGGCACAGCTACCTACTCACCATTACGAAACTCGCCAGAAAAATCAACATATAGTACATCACATGGCTAAATCGTTTGGTCAAAGGTCATACAGATACTTTGCACCTAAAGTATACAATTCTATTCCCAAATTATTATCCGACATCAAAAACATTTTTACTTTCAAGAAATAATTAAAAAAATACATTCTGAAAATGCCTAGAATAGTAGTCACTGAAATAATCGAAGGAAAATGAAAATTGAAAACCTTTTAAATACCGATGTATCACTGTTAACAAACAGGTATATAGATTATTGATATATTGTATTGAACTGAACTGTTTAAAAGTTGGATATTCGCTAAGTTGAAAATTGTGTTACTGTATTATACTATTTGTTTTCATATTTTTATTTCAAGGAAAATGAAAATTGAACACCATTTCAAATACATATGTCTCACTCTTATCAAGCAAGAATACAAACGATTGATATATTATATTAAACAGAACTGGTTGAAAGTTAAATAATCTTGAACTGTGTCTTTGTATTGTATTACAGTGCTTGTCTTTTTATTTTATTTTGAGTATAATAAAAAATTATAATAGCTGTACATGTTTGATTACATTTACGATTGAATATGTTTTTAGTCGAATACGTTTATATGTTATTCATTCTATGTTTTTGTTCAACTATTTCAATGTGTGTATGTATATGCTCATTCACACCAAATTTGTATCTCGAAACAAGTATTCACTTACTTATCGATCATCTCGTTATTTATTTGAACGTTCAATTTGTACTTCTCATTTGTATTTGTATTTGGATCTTAAATAAATAACATATAATTATTATTATTTTTAATTTTTGTTCAATTGTTTTATTTTCACTTGTATTTTATTTCACTGTTATTTCATTTCATTTCTTCATTGACAGCCATTGCGAATGAGAAAGCTTATGAGAAATATTCTGGAACTTACGGATGCCATAGATGTAGCGTAAACAGGAATTTTGGACTTTTTGTATCCTGCACAAATCTAGACTATCCGAACAGGGTGAATATACAGGTGAACAGAAGGTGAACTGTGATGAGAGTCTGGCATTAAATGGTTTTTGTTTGAGTAGGTATGCTCGGTGAGGGTAAATTAATCTTGAGTTCGCGTAAACTCTCTGGATATACAGGGTGTTGATTAAATATGTACCATAAATTTGACAGACGATTCTTTAGGTAATTTTAAGACGAAATGTTCGTATAAACAGGGTCCGCAAATCCTTCGTTCTCAAGGTACAGGGTGTTAAAATAAAAAAAAAATTATTCGTAAATATCTTAAATATCCTTTACCTAAGTTCGTTGTAATTTGGCAATGGTATTTATAACATTAGGGAGCTAATTTAGTCCGAGCGTGATTCAATTTATTGAGTCCAGTGGCACCTCAAGCGGGATTTGAACGAATATTTTCAACTTAAAAATGTACGCCACTGACTTTTGTGCAATTTTTATTATTCATTTGGCTTTGGAGTGTGGGCTTTGGCCACACCCATGGCCACCTCGCTCACCTGAAATGAATCCCTTAGATTATTTTCTCTGGGGACACCTTAAAGCGTTGGTATACAAAGCTGCTATTCAAAGTGAAGAGGATTTACGAAATAAAATCATTAATTCATGTGACATAATGAAAAATACGCCAGGTATTATCAGAGTAGTGCGAAATTCAATGATGCGGCGTCTAGAGGTTGTATTGAAGCCGAAGGAGGTCATTTCCAACACTTAATTTAGTGAAATTCGTTAGTCTAGATGTTAATGTTATTTAATATTTGTTGTTATTGTTGCATAATGAGTAATAAAAATTGTGAAAATAATAATTTCCAAAAGAAACATTAAATTCCCCATATTATTCCTTGTGAGGTCCAGGAATATGCAATTAGGTCGACTTTTTTTCTTAAAAACTAAGCAAGATACGAAAAAAATTCAAGAGACAAAAAAGTTGTATTTCTAATTGCTCAATACAAAAAAATGAAAAAAATGGCACAAAAGTCAGTGGCGTACATTTTTTAAGTAAAAAATATTCGTTCAAATCCCGCTCGAGACGCCACTGGACTTAAAATTGAATCACGTTCGGGCTAAATTAGCTCCTTAATGTCATAAATACCATTGCCAAATTACAACAAAATTAGGTAAAGGATATTTAAGATATTTACGAATAACATTTTTTTTTATTTTAACACCCTGTATCTTGAGAACGAAGGATTTGCGGACCCATGTTTATATGAACATTTCTGTTGAATTTATGGTACATACTTAATTAACACCCTGTATAATGAAACTTGCTTTCTGAACCTGAAATTATTATCCAACATCAAGCCAAGATTTGTTGCCTCCGGTACTATATTTAGAGTTATACCATTCAGAGAAATATTTACTTGAGGTAGATTTCCATATTTAGTATAAAAATGAAGAAGTAGAAAGCCAAAACCTTTCTTCACAAAAATTAATATGCCCCAAAAATATACGCCTTCAAATTTGAAAAAAGTTCTGATCCATATGACAAATTTTAAACCCTGTAAAAAATTGGAACTTCCAAGAAACCTCTGTAAAATAAATCAGGACGATGAAGTTTTTAGAGAATTCCACATAACCTAAAGAGGTAAGTTCTTATACTTTATTCGTTCACAATTTTTGCTGGTCAAACAAATCAGAAAAATGTACACTTACCTCTATAAAGCCCCGATACAGCTTCCCCAGTTAGTAGCACCAGCAACAAACGGGGCATGAGACCCTGTCGCACCTTCCCTTGCCAAACGCACATTTAGTCCAAGGCACAGTTGATCAAAGCCGATATGAAAGTAGTTTGATATTTCCAATAATGGAAGGCCTTCCTAGAAGTCTCTCACTGCGGTTCGGCTGCCACAAAATCCACTTGAATTCAGTCTAACTGTTCGCGGAAGACGTAATATGATCCGAATAATATTCTGAACTTCGTCAAACTGTCAAAATTAATTAAATTAATTGAAATATTGCTGGTATAAAATTGATTCTGGTACATAAAGATCTATAATTAGCTTCATTAAAATTAACGAAATGGTGAGCGATTCCGAAATGATTCTTGAACCGGAAACGATATGGAATTGTGGAAAGAAATATGCCAATTATGTTTGTTTGTGTACTTCTTGGTAGTTCTAATTATACAGATGGTTTTTTTGGTATCTGTTTCATTTTAATTGTATAGATCGTATAAGTTTCTTTGATATCACGTTTTTTATCGACGAAGCTTATCAATCAGTCACTTTATTCGATCACTATGATATTCTCGAATGGCACTGCTATGTTGAAGTCAAAATGAGTGGAGTTAGTGCACCGCAACTGTTATAATTGAAAAATCAACAACTGTAATATACAAGAAATGAACTAGTTTAACGTTTTTAGATTCTAATTTTGTTACTCAATTCTTATTCTGAATATTATTGGAGGTTTATTCTAACACCAAACGGTTATTTTCAACTCCTCCACACGTGTTTCGATCACCAAGTGAACATCTTCAAGAGGGAGATTAAACTGAATATACATACAATGTTGTTCTTATTTATACCTTAGATACCTCCGCTAGGTATCTGCGTCTTAAATTTGTTTTGAAAATATTGCCTTATCTAATAGTCAGGTAAATCTGATAAGTAAAATATTATCTCGAGAAGCTATATAGTTTACTTTCAGAAACTATACCTCACGATTTGATCTCTACAAACTTTATTTGGATGATATATCACAACATGTTTCGCTAAGACATTAGCTTTTTCAAGTGATTTATACATCAAATTATTCTTACATTACTATTTATATTCTTCAGGTAACTATAATTGAGACTACTTCAAAGAAATCACTTGAACTTCTACATAACGTACCTGTTCAATTATGACCACCTGAACCAGAGTTATCCAATTAGACCAGTGGTTTCCTTTGTCACTGCACCGTCAGTGAAATTATCAGAAAGGCTAATCAATATTAACCATTAACCATTAACCATTCTGATGTGCAGAATCTATTTCCCAGCATACCTCCTGATGATACTATTACTTTAATAATAGAATTATTAGATAAAAATAGAGTGAACCCAATCATGAAACGAGAAATAGTTGACCTTCTATCGTTATGTCTCAACCAAAATTATTTTCAATTCAACAACAATATTTATTTCTCCTCAAAAGGTTTAATTATGAGAAATCCATTAAACCCCATACTTGCAGAAATTTTCATGGATAATCAAGAGAAGTCGATTTTTAAACATCCTTTGATTGAGAATTTCTTGTATTGGCATAGATATGTGGATGACGTTTTGGTATGTTCTACAGGTACTAAGAGGCAATTAGATATTTTTCATAGGAATATTAACAACATTCATGAAAACATTAAAGTCACTATTGAAATAGAAACAGACTACTCAATCAATTTCTTGGACCTAACAATTAGTAGAATGAACAACAAACATGATTTTTCAATTCATCACAAACCGTCCTATACGGATATTACTATTCATTACGATTCTACCCATCCTTATCAACACAAAGTAGCAGCTTATAATAGCATGATTCACAGATTAGTCAATGTTCCTCTTTCAATAGATAATTTCGATAAAGAACTTAATATCATCAAGCAAATTGCGGTAAACAATGGGTTTGAAGCCGAATTAATAAACAAAATACTTGCCAAGAAAGTCTACACAAAAGCGATTCGAGACGTTTTTCCCATTGATAAGGTAGATAATCAAAATTATAGAGCTTTAACGTATTTTGGACAACCTACGGAAAAAGTGGCTTCATTTTTGAGGAATTGAGATATTAAAATTGCATATAGAAAATTGGGAAAGTTAGTTAAAAATGATAAAGACAAAACATCCAAATTCGAGGAATCAGGAGTGTATAAATTTAAGTGTGGAACGTGCCCTAAGGTATATATTGGTCAAACTGGCAGAACATTTAGGAATCGAATCCAGGAACACCATACGAGCTATGTCAATAAGAAAACAAATTCAACATATTCAAATCATCTTCTAGAAGAAAATCACATCTTTAATAAAGAGTTCGAAATTTTGCACATAGAAAATAAAAGTTTGAAACTGAATCATTTGGAAGCAATGGAAATTATTAAACATAAAACTTCAAACATTCTAATGAATGACCAACTATATTTGAATAGATCACCATTATTGAACTTGTTTTCTCAAAAAGTGAGAAAGAATTATTATTAATGTAGATGTGAGGCAATATGCTTCAGGTGGTCATAATTGAACAGGCACGTTATGTAGAAGTTCAGGTAATTTTTTTGAGGTAGCCTCAATTATGGTTACCTGTAGTATATAAATAGTAATGTAAGAATAATTTGATGTATGAATCACTTGAAAAAGCTAATGTCTCAGCGA
The DNA here is from genome assembly GCF_025532065.1 of Leptinotarsa decemlineata. Lineage (NCBI taxonomy): Eukaryota > Metazoa > Arthropoda > Insecta > Coleoptera > Chrysomelidae > Leptinotarsa > Leptinotarsa decemlineata. The sequence goes on from NW_027412578.1 coordinate 5,846,072, forward strand.
AAAATGTTGTGATATATCTTTCAAATGAAGTTTGTGGAGATCAAATCGTGAGGTGTAGTGTTTGAAATTACTATGGATCTTCATCAAATAACGGCCGAATCAATCAGGAAAAAAAATATATAGTTTACTATTAGGTATTGGTCCACCATCGTTATTTACAATATTATTATGTTAACCTATTTCTACACTCTCATCTCATCTCATCTCATCTCATCTAGATACCTGTTGTTGTTAACTTATCTAACTAATCTTAATGAACTGAAGTCTATAGAATGGTTTTGTTGCAAAATATGATGGGCGACTGCTGATTTTTCTGGTCTTTCATATTTTTTAGGTGTGCTAAGTGTTCATTATATCTTATTTAACAGATCTTTTAGTCTGTCCATAATATTTTGTATCGCAGTCCTCACATTTAATTTCGTAAATTCCAGACATTTTCGAATTTTCGATTTTGTCTTTTGGATTTCCTAAAAGGCGCTGTAGTGTAAGACTTGTTTTAAAAACCACCTTCATACCAAGTTCCTTGAAACTTTTGCCAAAGTTCTTCGTATATTGGTGGTATGGAACTGAGATATATTCATCTTGGTTTTCGTAGTTTCTAAAAGTCGAGATTTCGTTCATTCTTAATTTAAACTTTTTCTTTCTTGTAATATCATCTACAATATCCCTCGAAAAACCGTTTCAATACAGGAAATAGCAGTCAGTGGTTTTAGGTCAGGAATGAACGAAATTTTGACTTTCAGAAATGATAAAAACCAAGATAACTATATCTCAGTTCCAAACAACCAATACACGAAGAACTTTGGTGAGATTTTCAAAGAACTAGGTAAAAAGGTGGTATTTGAAACAAGGCATACACTACAGAGCTTTTTGGGGAGTCGGGAATTCGGAAAAGTCTAGAATTTACAAAATGAAATTAAGGACTGCGTTACAAAATATTATGGACAGACTGAAATATCTATTGAAATAAGATAATAGGAACACTTAGTACACCTAAAATATGAAAGACCAGAAAAATCAGCAGTCGCCATCATATTTCGCAACATAACCATTTCATAGACTTTATGTTCAAAATATGTTTTGAATATGTTTTTTCCGTTAACCAGCTATCGCACCTCTACGAACGACAACCCTCAGGAGTCGAAACTTGTGCGAGCTAAGGACTAACGAGGTCTTACCTTTAAACGTGTGATTCCTAACACGGATTGGACGATAGAGAGTGAAACTTGCGGCTTTAACCATCGACTCACGCATCGGCCAATTGACTGAGTGAACAAAGCACCCACGTCGAACCGGGCTACAGACCGTTTATTAAGTTTAGTTAGACAAGTTAGCAACAACAGGCATCTACATGCCTATTAAATGAGTAAACATAATAATATTATGAATAACGATGGTGGATCAATACCTAATAGTATATTATATACCTTGTTGAAATAATATTTTATTTATCGGATTTACCCGACTATTAGACAAGGCAACATTGTAAGAAAATTTAACATAGATAAGGCAACATTGTGAGCAGAGGTATCTATAGTATAAATAAGGACAACATTGTATGTATATTTAGTTTGCTCTTGTTCTTGAAGATCTTCACTTGGTGATCGAAACACGCGACGGAGTGTAAAAATAACGGTTTGGTGTTGGGATAAAACTCCAGTAATATTCATTATAATAGTTATATTAATAAATGGCCTTTATTTTACGTGACGGAGTTTTGCAAAGCGCGATTCTTCCACTCAACCACGTTTTAAAAAAGAAACATTACAAAAAATAAATGGCAATTTCAGGACAACAGTAAAATGAAATACAAATGTTTATGTTGGGATCACTGTTAACTGAGCAATTCAGTTTTAAGTTTACTTTTGAATAGCGGTAGTGATGAATTTTTCAAAGATTCAGTGAATGAATTATACATTGTTACGGCAAGATACGTGAAGATCGTTCATAGATAGTACTGTTATGATTCGGAATGTCAGAATTTTTGTTAAATCTTAGATTTCTTGAATGTATTTGATATCTGGGAAGGAGTTTATTTACCAAATAAGTGGGTTGTTGTTCCAAATAGTGTATCACAAGTCTTCTCATTCTGTTTAGTTCATTTATTGCTTCAGTATTACAAGGTTTATTTCTCGACAATTTGTTGCAATCTAACTCCGCAACACATTAACCTTCCAAAGACAAGCCACGTAAGCTTGTCCTTCTACAATACACAACGTCGTGGTCTACAGTGCTGCCTTGCAATTTGTAGACAGTGGAAGCCCATGACAAAACAAAGGGCAACATCTTTCTTTCAGCTGTCCCACAACTGAAGTTTGCTAACAACTGTATGTCCTTAGGGTGAATAACACCGTACGCCGTCTTTTCCAAAGTTGATCTGAACAGACGGTACATCTGTAATCCGTCATTTTGTATCTGCGGCCATCTTGAATTTGAATCTTTTTCAAAGTGCAAGCGGCAAACGTGATGGCGAGTGATCGATTGCGTAGGTATAGACTCTCCCAGCTGAATTCCTATTGGATTACGATAAGCCATTTGCCGACCAGTGTCGTACCTGTAATTAGTTTTAATTGGGGTAGCAAATGAAAAATGAATTCTTTGTGATTTCTTTTCATATTTTATTTAGTATAAGCAGCAGTCTAGCTCATTAAAATGATATATACACTCTTGATGACTGGTTTTTTGTTAGGTTATGACATTTTTTTTAGAAACAACACAAATTATTCAAACAATGCCAAACACCAACAGCGTTGAAGGACAAGTAATATTACGCCTTTGTACGGAGATTTTGTATGTCTTACAATAGCTGTAGTGGGGGTTATATTGAAAATGAGTTTGGGGCGGGCTCGCCATCACGTTTGGCGCTTTCTGTACTATTCTACTATTCACTAGTTGCGGCCATCCTGGATTTACAATGTAACATAATTTATTATATTGTATTGTCATCAAAAGTAAATGTGTGTACCAAATATTAGATCAATCAAATATTAGATCAATCTAAATTTGACCTAAATAAACAAGGTGAGCTGAATAAAACCGTTTGTTTAGTGGAATATACTTTCTCTTCACCACATATGCCAATCATCTCCAAAAAGATGATTACTTCATGATCATTTCATCATTTCAAAATTTCCAAAAACTTTATAGATAATAACCATACGAAATTAGGCAACAAATTTGAATGTGGATGAATACGACTCTTAGCGAAATCGTTTATGAATTATCGTGGGTTTGTATTTCTGTAATTTAAAAAAATTAACAAGTTGTGTTACTATTTTCGAAGATCAGATATCGCCTAATTTCGTGTTATTGAGAATTTTATGTTGTCGTTAACGATACTATGATATTTCTATGGAACTCAATACCCACTGATAAAGTCAATTAAGATTCGTCGAATTAGAAAATCCTACAAGTCACGATATAACTTAACCGGCTATGAAAGTGATGCCAATCTATTCAAACGATTGGTTAAGTTCGATATGATCAGATGTCACCGATAAAGGAATCCTGTAAAGTTTTTATAGAGGAGGAATTTTGTCGTAGGAATATACGAGTTGCGAAGAATAACATTTCAATAGAAATTTCTCTTCTGGCTGCTTTAATGGAATTTATCGAGACGTGAACTATTTCTTGTGGCTTATTTGAATTGATGGATGGACAAAACTGATGACTTCACTGAAGGTGTACAAGAATCTCCTGAAAGATTCTCCTGCAAAAGCTCTACAGAAAAATCGTCATGATGCCCTGCGGAATAGAAAGTAGAAAACTATACAACTATCTGAAAATTCCACAGGGATGGGGCCCCACGAACATACATCAAACTACTAAAGATTATCCAAAACATATTCCTGAAGTTGATTTTAGAAAAACCCCACCGATATTCAATAGATCCTTCATATAAGGAATGCGGGATAGTGGATCTGAGGCAACTATATTGTTTGAACGTCATATTGAAATATAAAAAATTAAAAAATCACGCCAGTTTACCTACGCATAATTATGGTACCCGACAAAGACACCACATGTTGTTCCAAAAATGAGTAAATCTGTTCTTATATAGCACCCAAGGCGTTCAATTTTATTCCTGGCCATATTAAAGGATTAATGAACTTTTACATTTGTTTGAAGGTGGTTGACAATGTTTCGTGGTGTATTTCATCAGTTCGGACTTCCATTGTCTAATATAATATAAATTGATTTGAAATCCCAGAAAGAATCTGTAAAAAATTGAAAAGATTAACCGAAAAATTATAATTTCATTGAAACAGTGAAATTACAAAGAAATCACATACAAGCAACAACCAAAAAATTTAAAAATTAAGATTGAATTATTAATACAAGCTGAAAATAGAAAATTAAAAAATCACGATGTTTCGATTGTTAGTATCCACAATCGTCTTCGGTTTTTTCAAATAAAATTGTTATTTTTCGATTAACCTTTTCTTTCAGGGATTTTAAATCAAATTATATTATATTAGATAATGGAAGTCCGAACAGAAGAAATGAACTTCAACATGTTTAAAAATGAGGTAAAACAATTCATATACGAAACACCAAGAGCCAAATGTAACCAAATCGTTGAAACAAATTTCTCCAACTGATTCATTTCATTTTATTTTATTTATACTCGCCTTTTTGATTCTCCATGCACGCAGTTAACTTTTATTTTCATAACTATTACTTATTCCTGAATGTATGTACTTTTTAAATGTTCTTATTAATATGATTGATTTTTTAAGTACTTTGTTATTCTCATATATGTTTTTTAAGCTTTTTTCGTGGTATTCTTGTATTGGACTGAATATTTATTAGGTATTTAAGTAATGTACTTTTATCTCGAAACAAGTGTTTGCCCACTTATCGAGTATATATCTGTTATGCAAAAAAATTACTTTATAAATGTTCTCCTTATTGTGTTTGCTTTTTGTATCATACTCTCATTTCCATATATGTGCGATGCCTTTTTTCGTAACGTTCTTGTATTGGATTGAATATAATTTTTTGTATTGGATTGAATATAATTTTCTTTTTATGTAGTTAAGTGAGCCCAAAAACCATATAGACAGTTCTGAAAACAAACCTCCTATATCCATATCACATACAGCGAGTTCTATTGACTCCGCATTTTCACCCAAGATTGATGTTCTGCAGGTGGTTGATTCATACGATGGCACACAATAATAATTTTTCCCAAAGTTATTATAGGAAATCGGTTTCACCAACAATTTCCGCTGAACGTTTGAGTAGAAATGATTGGTGACCACCTAATTGGCCCATTTTTTTCATCAGCAAGAATAACAGGTGAGGAAGTGCCGGTACTTGTAAGAGGCGACATGTGGTTCATGCACGACGGGGCTCCAGCTCATTTTAGTGTTCTTGCTCGTCAGCATCTCGATATCACCTACCCTAATCACTGAATCGGACGTGCAGAACCTCAAAATTGGCCAGCTCGCAGTCTTGATATGAATTCTCCTGTACTAGATGTAATCAGTAATACAGTAATCTTGTTTTTTTTGGTGGGTTTTCGTCTTTGATAGGTATCTGGGTAGCTCGTCAGTGTCCAACCACTGTTTTGTACGACTCCTGTTATTGGAGAAGATCCAATTTGTATCACACGTGGCAATCCGATCCAAAGCAGGGCCGTTTTGGTTGCGCAAAAGCCAAAAACAGATCTCGAAACGTGCCAATTCCCGTCGATCGTTCAGATCGTTCATTAACACTATCATTGCCGAATACCTAGTTGATTTTTTTGACAGTATTGACAGAGCTTTGATTCAATTTGAATTCGTAGAGAAAAATTCACCGATGAGCGCTTAGCGACATCATAAAGTGATGAGCTAAAAAAAAGCAAAAATTAAAATTTGGACGTATAGAGTACAAAACGTACAGAGAAAAATTAACAGCATCGATGTATACATTCTCTATCGATCAGTATACAGTGCATTCTATTTAAAATGAGCCACCCTGAATAACTTTTGGTACAATGATTTTCAGGAAAAATAAAAAATATCTCAAAAATAGTATACAGGGGGACACATTTTGACATATTCACACAGAGCATGTCACCAATTTCTTTTAAATGGATCACCTCATATTGTTTCGCATTATCAGATGCTCCATGATGAGCAGATTTCAACAAAGTATAAAATATATGGTCTGAAGCTTATGGTTCGGGAGATACAAATTATTTGAGTTGGTTTCATAGGTGTTTTTGTGAAGTATACTTGAAAAAAGTCTTATTTTGCTTAATTTAGTTTGAATTCGATATTCTTTTTATTTTGTATTCATCTTATTCTACAATAACAATTACCCACCAGGTGAACTTACAATTGGTGTTTCTGTTTTTGTGAATTCTTGAGAAGCAATGGTTTATACGCTTCGAGAACGGATTGAAATAGTGAGTTCGTACTACCAGAATGGAAATAGTGCTAGAGTTGCTGTCCGTATGTTCAATAATAGTCATCCAGGAAGAAATGTACGACACAAATACGTTTCGGAATTATTGAACAAATTTATGAAAACTGGATCTGTTAACAGCAAAAAGCATAACCGTTCAGAAGTTGTCAACGATGAAGCTATTTGTACTGCAATTTTAGGACACGTTGGACTAATGCAAAATTCGCAATCTCTTACTAAGTTATCTCGAGAATCAGGAATCAGTCGTACAAATGTTTTCATTAACCTTCATAAGTACACATTTCATTCATATAAGATTAGACTAGTTCATGAATTGAACGAAGATGATTTCGATAGACGTATCGAGTTTTGTGAAAGTCTGACTGGATCAACTTGCACCTGAATTTCTTGTATAAAATTTATTTTTCGGATGAATGTACGTTTAGTTTGAATGGAGGGGTGAATCTGCAAAATTGTCGATATTGGAGTGATATCAATCCTCATTTATACCGTCAAGTTCATACCCAACGATCTTAAAAACTGAATGTTTGGGCAGGAATTTTAGGTGACCACATTGTGGGACCTTTTTTTATCAATGATAATTTGACTAGTGATAAATATTTGGATATGTTGGAGAATCGAATAATAAGGTGCATCAATAAAGCAATTGAGGAGGATATGAATTTATTCGAAAACGAAATAGTTTTTCAGCAGGATGGTGCAACTCCTGATTATGCAGAGAAATAACTCTCGAGATTCTCAACCATGTGAAGGCAGCAATGGAAGCTCGTCTGTACCATTGTATGGAAGTTGGTGGAAACATTTTTGAACATTCACTATAGACATTTTTCTACTTCTCATCGTCTGGTCATCAGATTTTGATTCAAGAATTAATAAAAAAAACTCTTTTCTGATTTATTGCTTCCATATTTGTCTCTAGAACGAATATTTCAAAATCTGGCCTTCTGTATAATTGTTGACCTGTTCATTTATTTTTCCTGCAAATCATTGTTTCAAAAGTTCTTAAAATTCTGCTTTAAAATTCAATGTACGGTAGTACAATGAAATTGTAAAATTGACCAAAATAATGTTAAGAAAATTAAGAGTTATTAGCAACTAGATGATGTATTATTTTTTCTCTTCTCTATCATTGTTATGATACTAAATGAGTATGTTTATAATTATTTTCTTATACTTACTGTATAATTTTTAGGTAGGGTGGAAGATAGCCTTTGGCTAACCCGTTTCCTTTTATGTATAAATGTATTTTCATGCATAATAAAGGATATTATTATTATTACTATTATCATGGAGCATATGATAATGCGAAGCAATATAGGGTGATCCATTAAAATAATTGGTGACATGCTCTGGGGGTGCGATAGGGGAAGTAACATCAAATGTGAATGTGTCAAAATGTGCACCCCTGTATACTATTACCAACTTGTTTTTTATTTTTCCTGAAAATTATTGAATCAAAAGTTATTCTAGGTGGTTCGTTTTAAATGGAATGCACTGTATATACCACGGCACAGTAGAATAAATATTCGTTGAGACGTGTAACTTCGAAAATACATGACATTAAAACGTCAAAACTTCTGAAACAACCTAGTAATTGAACGTATAACCCAGATCCAATTTAGACATCTGTGTTTTGTACTATCGCCACAATGGCGCTGGCATCTAATTTTTTGAATTCCCAATAGGTATAGAGTTCGTTTAGACTGGGTGTTATTTTGTAATACGTTTGTATTAGATGTATTTCACGAGTTGTGGAAAAACTCTATTGATGGATATTAGTCAGTTTCATTATTGACGACCTGTTTTGAACATTGCTGACGAACACACCCAATCAGATAAACATCGAAGCTATTTTGAAGAAATCCATTATCCCACTCTTGTCTGGAACGGGCGCCACTTATAAACTTCACTGTCAATATAAACAAAAACATTTTTTCGCCTCACCTTTATAAATTATTTGATATCTATAAATGTATTGTTTTCTTCCTAATGAACATTGTTGTCGAACAGTGTTTACTCTTACACTATACTGATTTGACCAACTAAGATTTGTGGTGATTCATTTAAACATATTATAAAGACAATATACTTGATTTAAGCTATACCATTAAATACAAACAAAACATCGGCTGGTCTTGGTAAGAAACTCACATAAATTTCATTGGATTGAGACGATCTTTCACAAAAACAAGAAATAACTACGAGTTCTGTCTGACAAGGCAGTTTTATTTGGTTAAAGAATGTAGTCGTTTCTTGACGTGAGAATTGTATTTTTCGTTCCTGTGTGAATGGCCAAGTAACATTCGTTATTATTATTCTCAGACTAAAGTTTATTTACTTATTCAGTTGATTTTTATTTCAAAATCTACTAGGGCGAGTGAAATTTCCTGGATAGAACTTAAACATTACTGATATACAAATTTTCTGCAACGGTATCTTGGATTATATTAAATCTTGACAATTTGCGAATATCAACAGTTTTTAATTTTCAACTGAAGAGTTGTCAATCTATTGAGCATCCTGATGATGCCAACTCAGTGAAACGTGCTTCGAGAGTTACTATTTTTGTTCTGGAGTAGAAATAGTATTTTTCAATAGAGTTATTTCATACCAGAGTTTCCAATTCTACCTATCGAATGGTGGTCAATTGATTAGGAATTACTGAAAATGATGGCAAGTTCCTTACATGCGGAACAGATGAGATATTTGTCAACTCAACTTCGAATTAATACATATATTCAGATAAAAATTGGGAGCAGTTATTGCAGTCGAAGTCAAGTGAAAAATTATACTCTTTCTTTGTTCCTTATTTAGAAAATTCATTAACCCTTCTTCAGGAACTATTTAGGTATACAAATCGAATGAAGAATATTTTTTTTCTGATTGATTCGGCCATGGCAGAACATTCAGGAATCGAATCCAGGACCATCATATGAACTATGTAAATAATAAGACAAGTTCAACATATTCAAATAATCTTTTAGAAGGAAATCATATCTTCAACGAAGAGTTCGAAATTTTACATATAAAAATAAAGGTTTGAAACTGAATTATTTGGAAGCAATGGAAATTAATGAACTTAAAAATTCAAACATTCTAAAGAATGACCAACTGGATCACCATTATTGAGAAAGAATTATTATGGATGTAGAAGTGAGGTAATATGCTTCTTGTGATTATAATTGAAGAGGTACCACGGGTTGAGGTTAAGGTAATTTGTTGGAGGTAGCCTCACTTATGGTTAGCTTAGGTTAGGTGTTATAAAACACATTCAAACACCACTTATCAAGTTATATACAGAAATATATTAATCGAAAATTCTTATCCCAGAAAACTCATCAAACTTATGTTATGATTATTGCCTATCAATTTTTCTTATAAATCTATACCAAATTCAGAAAGTTATCTTCAAATATCATAAAATTTTTTCATAATGAACAAAATATTGAAATATGTTAACATATATTAAACCTATATAGAATTACAAAAAAATAGAACGATTGAATGGATAATACAAAAAGTCAAATGTAATTTTATAACATTCCTTGTAACAATTGTAATTGTAATTCAAATTACATTGGATCAACATCTAGAACTCTCAATCATAGAATAAAAGGTGATATAAAACTCAATAAGAAATCATATGCATTAGCACAACACTCTATAAAAACAAACCAAATTACACTAAAATCAGGGTTTTACGTAGAGAAAAAATATTTCCAAACTATTTTTTCTTGAAATGAACGAAATCTCAGCCTCAGCCGACATACACCAAAAAAAATCGTATCAATAAATAACCCTCTTTTGAGAGTTAATGATTTTCGCATCAAATCATCATGCTCATTGAAAAATGATATTTATGTCTTATATTCTATATCCTATTCATGTTTCACTTCTTCTCATGAGTGATTTTTGGATCCTTTGGTGTAGTAATGAATATTACTGGAGTTTTTTCTCAACACTAAACCGTTATTTCAATACCTCGACACGTGTTTCGATCACCAAGTGATCATCTTCAAGAGGAAGATCTTCCTCTTCTCCACAGTAATAGTCATGAATGTATATGTTGTACTCATTTTTACTGTAAGTATAATTTTGTAATGTTATTAAAAGAGAAAAAAAATACAACTTGATAATTTACAGGCCTTGAAGAAGCTTTGCATCAGAAGCGGAAGCTTATCAAAGCAAAGCAGATTTTTGATTATGATCTCTGACTGAGAGACCCCGATAATCTATTTCCTTGTGTATTTTTCCAGTTCAGAGAAGTAGTAATACTTATTCAATGTTTAAGACATTCTGGAAAACTCATAATACGCTAATATTCTGTTTGACTAATCGGAATAGGTTATTCTTGAAATCACAATGTTCAAGGGTGATTTTCCAGGCAATAAAAAGTTGGAATATGTGAAGTGCTCAAGAAAAAACTCAGCTCTTTTATATGGTTGACGTCAAACTCAGTCTTACATGAGTCCCTTTGTTTCACGGAAGAAAACAGACATGTTATTGCTAGGGAATTTAAGATAAACAGATATGCAGTGATCCATCTTGAAAGTAAACGATACGGGAAACTTAAAAAGAACATGCATGTTATGAAGTGGATGGATGCATTCTACACAATGTCTATGTCAGAGATACGACAAAATTACATTTATTCTGGGAAAGAAAAAATCCGCTCAGAAAAGGTAATTTTGTTGAAGAACTATATCTCTGACACCAACATCAAGGTTATTTAAATCCATTCTATCAGTTGTGTCAGGGAGAAAAAAATGCTTTACAGTCCTTAGTGAATGATTTCAAAGTGTTTTCATTGTTGATTGACTGTATCACAAAATAAATATATATTTTCGTAACACGAGTACCCGAACTTGTATCTCTGATATTTTAATAATAATAAATGGGCTTTATTCATTGACATACATTGTTTATAAAGAAGAAGTAAATACAAAAATCCATGAAAAGGGTGAAGTTCTGCCGAGGCTGTTTCACAACTCAACCTGGGGGATGGCATATTTTATATAGAAATATAAAAATAATTACCCAGTATACATTGGTAAGTGAGTAGTTCATGAATCTTTGTGAGACTAAGAAAAAACAAAGGTTATAAATTCCAAAGTTAATTAAAATTAAAAATTAAAAATCTATTCAGCTTAAATAAGGTAAAATATAGCAAAACATACACAAAGGTGAAATAAAGGGAAAACCGTATGAGTAAGGCATAACATGAATATATTATCTATCCAGAAGACTTCAGATATGTTTTCAACTTTTTCTTGAAATTATATATGGAGTAGTGTCTAAATTCACTAGACAGAGCATTATATTGATTGATAGAGTTGTGAATAAAACTACAAGAAAAGCAGGCTGTCGAGTGTTTTGGAATAATAAAAGTGTGACGGTTTCGTGTCCTCGAATTATTCTGTGATTTGAAATTTCATATCTTTCATAAATATAATTTGGCTTTTTGTAAATGAGGAATTTATGTGTATTGACGAGTAGGTGGAGCTGCCAGGTTTTAGCAATCGGTAATCAACCTGACTCCTCGAACTTGGGGGATATATGGTCGAATTTTCTCACACCATAAGAAAGACGAATGCAATTGTTTTGTATTTTTTGTAAACGATTTGTATTTATATTTGTTTGTATCAAAGCAGGCCCGTAGATTATATCGCAATATGCTCATCTAGACAATATGAGGGTTTCGCAAAGTTTCAACTTCAATTTGGGAGTCAAAATATCTCTACTTTGATAGAGTTGACGTAAGATACTGTATGAGCTACGACAAAATGAATTTATATGGAATCTCAGATCATCATCTAGCCATGAACCCAAGTTCTTGCTTTCTGTAATTGTTTGTAGTAAGTCTTGTCCAAGTTGGATTTCAATTCTTCCTACAATTTCCCGTCTTTTGTGTTTCGGGCCAAAAAGTATCAGCTGAGATTTTTCAGAATTCAATTTAAGGTTATGGGCTATAGATAGATCTAGTAACTTTTGTAGATCGCTGTTAATTTTTCCATTGCCACCTGCCAGTTACTTGGAGGAAATCGATAATATAACTGAGTGTCATCTGCATAATGATGAACTGTGCAATGATCAATTATTTTATGGAAGTAGGAAAGCTGTTGAAATTTCACGATATTCTACTCGAGAGTTTGTTAGTTATTGTGTGAGTGACACTACTTTCGTTATTTTTAAAACAATGGATCAAACACAATTTCGTATTTTAATTTTCCACTGCTTCTTGATGGACGAAAATACCGTTGAAGTGAAGCAATGGCTTGACTCCGCTCTGTCAGAATCAACAATTAAACGTTGGTTTTCTGACTTCAAATGTAGTCGTAGAGACATCAGTGATGCAGAACGCAGTGGAGTCCAAATGTAGCAGTAACATCAGAAAACATAAAGAACAAACTCGTTTTGAATGATCGAAGAGTGAAGTTGCGTGAGTTTGTGAGACATTTTGAAAATATCAAAAAAAGTGTTGACCTTATATCGCATGAGAATTCCACCATGAGAAAGCTCTGTTGAAGTGGGTGCCGCGTGAACTCACTGTTGACAAAAAACAAGAACGTCTCGATGATTCAGAGCACGCAGTGTTTGGCCATGTTTAAACATAACAAATCGGAATTTTTGCGTAGATATGTGACAATGCATAAAACATGGACCCATTACTTCAGTCCGGAATCGAAACGATCGTCATTTGAGTGTAGAGCAATTGGTAAACCTCTTTTAAAGCCCCTGAAAGCACAAAAACCGGCTGGAAAATTTATGGCCTCAGTATTTTGGAATGTGGGTGGTGTAATGTAGAAGGAAAATAGCATCAATTTGATATTATATAGCGTTATTGAAGTGTTTGTAGGCCGAAATTCCAATGAAACGACTGCGTATGACGAAAATAAAAAAATTTGTTTCATCAAAACAACACACCTTGTTACAAGTCAATCAATGGCAAAACTATATAAATTGAACTTCGAATTGATCCCACATCCACTGTTTTCGCAAGATTTGGCTCCCAGCGACTGTTGGCTACAGACTCCAAAAAAAATGCTCATCGGTAAGAAATTTAGCTCGAATGAAGAGGTTATTGCTGAAACGGAGGCCTCCAGAAAAATACTTTTCAAGACCTGCTAAATCCTGAACACGTTGATTGCTGATTCTTGAATCATTCGTATGTGTAATCGTGGATGACAAGGTGCCCAGGTATCCCTGGTATCTGTAGAGTGGGAGGGTGAGTACGGTCCCACAGCACTTAGGCTACATGTGACCCATTGTACATCCTCCTAAGAAGTTGTCCTCTTGGGTCATCGTCCATCCTGTTCTTTCCAGGAAGGTGAATAGGTCACTAGGAGACATCTCCTTTATATTGGCAGGTGTAGGTCAAGACTCGCCGAACACACACTCTCTTTGGCAACCTTGAGGTGTCTCACCGTGGCCCCCGCGAAGGTTTTGGAAAGTGCAACGACATTACTGTCGTTGTGCGGTTTCTTCAACCTTCTTTAGGTGCACAAGTGAGGGATCTTTCCTGCAGGGGCAGTCGGTTCCTTGCCTTCATTCAAGGTGGAGCTCTTGGCGCCCGCTGCAGGAAATGCCTTTGCTGTTGGAGGTATAGTGGGGGAGGAGGAGGGTGCGCTTATAGTTGCTGCCACTCCTGCCTCTTTCGTTCTCTTTCTCCTTTTGGCCTTGGCGCCGCAAATGCGCTTACACCTTAGCCTTTGTATTACATCACTATGCCTCTTTCCAAGCGATAGATTGGGGTGGACAATTCTGTTCATCCCCAGCCACCGCCTTGAATTGAGGTGAGCACTTCTGTCCAGCCTCGGGATTGGTTTTTGTTTTTGTTGTTTCTGTTTTTTGTGTTTGTTTCATTCATGTGTATTTCCTAGGTATCCTACTACTTTGGAAAATATAAGTTAAGTTTCATTGAAAGTGTTTACTTTCGCTTCTTGGTAGGGTTGACAGCGAGTTCTTACTCTGTAGTCTAGTTTTAAAATAAGATTATGGCCTTGTGAACCTCCAGTCGTGAAGCTACGATTGTGCAGTTTCTTTATTACATTGTCGAACACCAGTGACCATAGAAGAGAACATAGTACTGGTTTTTAGGTTTAGCTTTTTTCCACTGTAACTTAAATTATCTCCTCTTCCAGACAGCATCTACTCGTTTAGTGAGAAATGTCTGTTCCGAGCCTCTAACAATCTAATCGTGCGTTTATTTGAGGTGCTACTAAAAGCACCATCTATATCAATGAATGCACAATCTATTGGAGCCTCTGGAGACACCCTACATTTTGTTTTATGAGAGAGAGGACATTGCCAGATCAAGATCTTCAGATGATGTGGAGCTGCAGGTTTTTCCTGGTTTTCCTGCAGCTGAAAAAGCAAATGCGCCACTGAAATCAATGAAGTCGCCCCGGAGCGCCAATTAATTTTTATTGTTGTTTTTATTTTCATCGTTGTTTTATAATTTCATAAATAAGAATTTTTTTCAGCACTACAACAACTTTTTCAAAGCCTTCAACAACTGTAGACTACTATAGAGTATCGATTGTGGATTTGCTCGCAAGATACAAGCTAACAAAGCTGATGTAAAGAATATTACTGGATTTTAATCTCAACACCAAACCGTCATTTTTATTACCTAGACACGTGTTCCGAGCACCAAGTGATCATCTTCAAGAGGAATATTGAACTAAATTTAGATTATTAAAAATGTGTTTGAATTTCATGAAGTAAGTATCAGTTTTCTCCAATGAGGATCTTTTTTAATCTTGATTTGAAAATTTGAATATTGAATAATTCTTCTAGTATTGAATACAGAATTAGGAAAATAACTTTTGTCTGATTTCTACTAAGTTTATCATTTGCTACTACCGGTTTCGGTTTTTTCGACCAGATTCAAGTAAATAATACATGAAACCAAGACAAGTACATATCAGAGGAAGCTTTTCCAGAAGAAATGAAGATCATAAAGCATCTAGCATATAACAACCATAATATCTCGCAACTCAATTGAAAAACTGATCTACAGTAGGAACCAAAAATTGATCAAGAACGCACTATACCTAAACCAGAAAGAACCTAAGGAAACTAAGAAATATGCTAGCATAAGCCATTCGATAAGGCTCTCCAAAAACATAAAGAATTATTTTTTAAAACTTAACATAATTACATCATTGACTAATAATAATACTTTAGGGAACATGTTATTCAATGCAAGACCTAAAAGGGATAGGTGGAAAAAATCGGGCATATATAAACTAGAATGTGGTGACGATCCAGCAGCTTATGCAGGATAGCAAGAATTTCAACATAATACGTATAAATGGCAAATATATGATGAACTGAATGTCACGGGACTATTACTAGATTTTCAGAGCGGATTTACAAGTTTTCCTGTTTTCTTTGCCTTTGGCCTCCGAGATATAATATATTCCAGGTCAAGCTAACGTGAAAAATATACCTCTTGTTAATCCCAAAAACGTTTTGTTACTTCCATTATACATTAAAGCATTAGAAAAAGAAGGTGACGCGTTTAAATAGCCTAAACGCGTTTTTCCAAAATTAAGTGATGCAAAGCTCAAGGAAGGTATATTTGTTGAATCACTATTTAGAAAACTACTAAGTGATCAACAGTTTGATAAAAAATCAAGTAATGTTGAATTAGTTGCGTGGAGTTCTTTCAAAAGAATTGTTTCCGAGTATTTAGGGAACAAGAAAGTAGAAAATTACGAAACACTTGTAAAAGAACTACATGCAGAATGGTATGTCGGATGTCCATTTCTTGCACTCCCATTTGAATTTTTTACCAGAAAATTTGGGCGCTGTCAGTGACGAACAAGGAAAAAGGTTCCACCAAGTAATACTGACAATGGGGTAACGTTACCAAGGCAGATGGGATGCAGCAATGATGGGGGATCATTGTTGGTTCCTTATGAGGGAAAACGATGGAACATATAAAAAAAAATTCAAAATTTGCGAAAAGGTTATGCACAAAAGACTTCATTTCGATGTTTTTTCATGTGCATTGTAAATAAAGTCTGTTATCCTCAAAATATATTGTTTTTACTTGTTTTGATCTGATATTTCCCTATAATATATGAACATTTTTGTATAAAAAAAATAACTATAACTCAAATTGTTTACATGAGAATTTTTGATGTTGAAGTCGCAGTCAAAATGCTTTGAGCTCTCATGTATAACCATTATAATATTAGTCGCAATTGTTTTTCTTATTTGTTGTCTAGTCTAGTTAGTTATTGTAGCATTGGTATTGATTATTCAGGCAGTATTTATTATTTCAGGTACTTATTATAGGTACCTGTCCTTATCAGTGAATATTCAAGTACTTGTCTGGGCTTGACGTATTAGTTACTTGAAAATGGTTTAATAAACCGAAATTAATAAACCGAAATTAAGTAGAAATTAGACAAAAGTTTTTTTTTTACTCTAGATTCAATATCAAATTTTACAAAAGAAATAGGTCATCAATCGAACAAATTCTAGTATCATTTAGGTTATTGAAGATTTTTGGTCCAGGATAAAAAAAAAATTTTTTGGTGAAGATTTGCTCTATGAATATTGGGCAATAGTCCATCTCCAGACCGAGTTGGAAAAATGAATCGAAGAGGTTTTTGTATGAAAGTGTATAATTATTAAATTATTGCAATGCGCTTTCGACTTTCGTCATCATCAGTGCTCACCTGAAAGTAAGTGATCTAATTGAAAAGAAAGTTTTATGAAAATTTGCAGAAAATTCTTGAGGTTATGAAATTTGGAAAATTGTTTATGATTACTTACTTGTCAGGCAACAGAAAGTATCAAAATGAGTACATGGCACATTTGTAATATTTGATTTATATAAAACAAAATAGGCTGATAGCTGACAAAATACATTTTTGGATTGAGGCCATGTGGTTTAGTCAAAGTATTATATGAAAGAAGAACAACTTGTGTGTCATAATAAAAATAATGGTACCAACTTGAAGAGTGATCCATTATGGATTTAAAATAATTATGTTATGGAAAGGCCAATCTAGAATAAAGCATTTTAATAATAAATTTGATTAATTGACATTTCATAATTTTTTTATGAAGGGGAAGGAAATCTCTGTTTACATTTACTTGAGTATTCAAGCAATGATCATTATCGGAAAGTTGTTTGGAAATCTCCAGCTCTTCAAATAAGTCCAGTCTGAGGAAATTTTTATTATCTACTTTACGTTATATTTTGGAATTTATGTTGGGGCTGCAGTTATGATTGTGAAATTCAATGTGGTGGCCGAATGCAGATTTTTCAGGTTTTTTTAAATGTTCATTAATGCGAGTGAAGAGAGGTCTATAGTTTCTACCAATGTAAGATGCAGAACAATCAGAGCAGTCCAGCTTGTAGACTCCACTTCTGTGTAATTTGTTGATTTTGTCTTTGGTATTTACTAAAAAGTTGCTTAAGTTATTATGAGATCTGAAAGAAATGTTTGTGCCACGTATGATATTTTCTATAAATTTGGTAATAACAGTATACATATTTTGATCAAAATAAGGCAAAGAAAAATATTTCACAGAAGGTGAAGGTGGTTGAGTTGAAGACCAATCTTCTATCTGACCTGTGTTTAAATTTACTAATCAATTTATGAATAATAGGTGGTTGATAACCATTGTTGACAGC
This sequence comes from Leptinotarsa decemlineata, assembly GCF_025532065.1. Lineage (NCBI taxonomy): Eukaryota > Metazoa > Arthropoda > Insecta > Coleoptera > Chrysomelidae > Leptinotarsa > Leptinotarsa decemlineata. Next base: position 5,864,148 of record NW_027412578.1, read on the forward strand.
AATCTGTTTAAATCTATTCAATTCTAAATTAAAATTGGAGGGTGATAAAGGGATGTTCAACAATCTGGTGTCATAACAATTGAAGGGAGCCATTTTATGTTGCATAGGATGAAATGAATTGAAGGGGATGACATGATCAGTCTGGGTTGGTTTTCTGTAAATGGAAAAATCTCGTTTGTTGTTAATTTTTGTTATAGTAAGATCTGAAAAGTTTAATTTATTATTTTTTTCTATTTCCAGAGTGAATTTGATTTTTGAATGTAAGTTATTTAGGGAATCAAGAATGTCATGTGCCAAATTGGAGTTGCCATCTATGAAAACCAAGCAGTCATCAACATATCTGTACCAGCTGAGAATCTTATCAATTTTATTAATGATAACGTTGTTGCTTGCAAGGAATATTAGGCCTGTTTCTATATACATAATTCATAAGTCTACACACCAACAACAGTTAATACCTAACGGTTTCTGCATGCATTACTTTATGGAAGCACTGTATATTTGATAGCTATTATTTTATGTAGTTTATTATAGCATTATGCAATTCATCTCAGTGTTAGACACGTCATTATTGTTTAATAAAACACGTGTTACAGTTTTGTGAACTTTCAAGATGGAAATATCACAACAAAGTGTAGTTGAATACGTTTATCATATATTCTCAACGTAATATTGACCAAATACACGAAAATAACCTCAGCAAACAGTCGGAAATCTGAGGTTCACAGGTAATGGGATCAAATAAAATAAAAATGATTTTTCACAGAACTGGCATTTAGTCTTTCCACCTTACCAATCGGTTCGCAAATACCGATTAATTCATTTTCTATCATATCAACAACGGTCAAAATACCTTTCAGAAACCGACTATCGGAAACCATTTCCACCCTATAGACACTTGAACTCGCACATGCACCACACATCTTCAGGAATATCTCAAGAAACGTCAATCAAATGCGAACATTGCGAACGCGCACTTCAACAGTTCGAATTAGGTCAAAAATATCACGCCACCAGAACTCAGATGCACCTGTCCCACTGCACAATAACAGAATATGACTGGAATGGTTCGTTTCCGTTTCAGACCAGTCTGATTCCACTCTCGAGATAGTGTGCGGGCCTTAGCTGGACCATGCCCACAGTCCAGTCTGAATTAATGATCAATAGACGGGGAATCATTCCCCTTTTTGACTGATCGCGACAAAAGTAGTCTTACGGACGTACACAAATGTGTAAATTCGCTCGAACGCATCAATTAATATTATTGCTGCTCATTTTTTCAATCGAAGCTTTCTATAAATGGTGTGATATGTGCAAATACTAATAGTAATTTGATATTGTATATTGGTTTTCAAATATAACATCCTGTATATTATCAAATTTTTAGATGCTTCAAAATATACTAAACATATTTCATGTACACTATTCTTTACTTATCTTCAATTGTTTCGGAAATATTGAGTGTTTTCAGATTCATTTTGAGAAGTAATAATCAAAAAAAGAAATATAGTTGAATACCAAAATTCACACTCAATGCTCATTTTCCATTTAGGTCTTGATAATGAGAAAGTAAGCAAAAACCCTTTTAAAGTTCATTTTTATTCATATAAAATTTGAAAAAGTATGAACACTTTTGGTTATTTCAAAACTCCTTCGCGTTAGCATATTGTTATAATAATGTTTAACTATAAAGCTGCAAATATGCAAATATCGAATAACATAATACAAAGATATCATTATAATCAGTTAAAAATATGACATTATAAATTTATTTCACTTTCAAGTAAACTGTATAAAGTCGATATGATGAAATAAAAAAACTAGAATGAATATTTTAATAAAGTTATCAAATTAATATTCAGATATCGATGTTATTTTGTTCAAGAATTGAACATATTTTTCCAAGCTTTCAACAATATTCATTATCGTCATCAGGAAAGCTACAATATGGATGAAGGAACAGATCAGATTAGTCAAGAATACAACTTACAGTGTATGTGAGGTTATTCGGCAGAATTACTAAAATGTGGACACAACATATATAGATATAGAGACCAAAAAAAAACCTCAGGAAGTTAAAGACAAACACAATTAATTCATATAATGAAGGATATATCATGTTTTAAAAAAGAAAACGTACCTGTTGTTCCTTGAAGAGGACCACGTGGAAATATAAATTTTGAAGTTGACATATGAGATGTAATTGATTCGTATAAGTGTAGTACCAGCCAATGACAAAAATAACTGCATAAACGTAAGCGAGACATGAGTGGATCCACCTATTGGTGTGACACCCAAGTCAACTTGCTGAGTTTTTATGTCAGTGTTGGTGGTTTGACCAATCAACTGACCACTGCGGTAGCAGAAATTTGGGAATCTAACCCGGAATGCTATCGGAAAACGAAGCCACATGTTTCTAGAAATGATTTGAAATCCAGAAAGAAAAAAAATTCCATGAAAATCGAAAGATAAATAGATGACTACTATTCTTCTTCCTGATTAACCTCTTCTTCCCGAAAAGGTTTGAAATGTTGAATCTGAAGTTCTCACGGATAGGAATATGCTGAACTAGTTTCCGGGTTTTGATCCGTGTATGCTATCATCTTCAATCTCACCGAAGTTTCGACAAAGTCTCATTTGTCATCATCTGGGTATTACTGTTACGTGTTCGGAAATCGGTTGGCCTTACTCGATCCGCTCCCTATTATACTATACACCTAAATATCTGAATTTTGAAACAATTTGAATTTTTTCATTTTCAGTAAAGGGGTATCTAAAATTTTGTATTTGCCGGTGCGAAAGTAACATAAATTTTGATCAGCTTGGATTTAGTATCAGCTTATCGAAATTCATCCAGTTTTACAAAAGCTTTGTACTGTAAAGGACCACCAATTTCATCCACCAACTTTTCTGTTACATAAATCAATGTGTCGTCTGCAAATAGTTGTATTTAACATTTTTTTTTATTTTTCAAATACCATTTATGTAAAGAATTAATGATGGGGGCCCCAAAACAGTACCTTGTGGGACACCATGTTCTGTTTAAATATTATATGAAATTACGTGAAATTTTGTTATTTGTTATCTATTATCGATATAGGATTCGAGTCAATTCATCACTAACATTATCATTAACAGTTTCGAAATCTTTTCTGAGATCTGCAAGGTAGTTGTAGTCGAATAATTATAGATAATTGTTCATGGAGATGACACAAGGATACAAATTTGAGTTGGAGTTTCGCAACTCACAATTTTCAATGTTAATTTTAGTAGTAATCATCAAAACACCTAGTATTTCTGAAACTATTGAAGCCAGATGATGAATATGTTTAAATTTTCTGAAGAACTCAAAAAGCTACTGGTGTTCTTGCATTTGAAATGAAAAAGTTGGTATCGACCACTAACATATGACACAACTTGTATAAACAATGTTTGTTGAGAAAATACGTCAGTAAAATTACAAATCGACGTGTGAAAGCATTATTTGGAAACACCAATATTTATTCATTATGGAATTTATTTCATTCGGCAGTTACATACCACATATTCCATTTTTATAATTTTTTGTCCGGGTGACGAGTTATCACCCGAAGAAGATTGAGGATACTAACAATCGAAACGTCGTGGAGTAACTTGGTTTGGAATATTTCAATCTTTCAATTTTCATTTCATGTTAATAATTTTTAATTTTCATCTCGTGTATTTTATTTCATTGTGATTTCAGTTTTTTTGCTTAATAAAATTGTTTTTTTCAGCTAATATTTTTATTTTTTTACAGATTCTTTCAGTGATTTCAAATCAATTTATATCATAGTAGACAATGGAAGTCCGAACTAATGATATGCACCACGAAACAATGTCAAGTATTTTCAAACATACAGTGCAATTCTTTGATTAATGAAATTTTGGATAATGAAACTAATGCATGAATACTTTATTTTGAAGTGAAATTGACAGATGAAACTCTCAGGATGGCGATTGTGCACCATCTGGGAAAAAAATCAAAAAGAAAGGGGGGTCTTGTGATACATCATTTTAAAGCTGCTGACGAATACTTCACAACCATCGAATATGAAGTCAATATCTTCACCTACTACAAAATGACGGTACGTTTAATAATTTCCTGAAGACAAACACATTAATATCGAATATTTCTAGAAATATTCCTTTTTTATCTGCCATATGGCAATTCCAACAACCCGATAAGGTTTATTGAGTTATTTTCTGTTTATAAAAACGACAAAAAATGTCAGTACGACAATGAACAGTTAGACAGCTAACGACATTTAGAATATTCTCATTTAGTTTTTGGTTTTACTAGTGGAAAGGTACCTTGTCAACAATCTCTAAAATGGTCAATTTCCGTTCATTGCAAGAAAAAATTGAAGGGATTTTTATTTACTGTGTAACTTTCAGGAGACCAAAAGAATTTTTGAATGGACGTTTTCCGAATTGTCCTATCTGTAGAAAATATTTGACGGAACTTATATCCAAATTCACAACTACCGGTAGTGCACACAATAAAAAGCCCCCAGGTTATCCGTTCATTCCAGAAAAACAACAAGTGCAAATAATTGGTCAGATGGTAGTAAATCCTGTCTACTTATTCCATCGCGAATGTTTGTAAGGTGTATCCTTCTACTGTGTGAAAAATTTTGAATAGGAATAGGTGTCATCCATACAAAATTAAAATCGTACACCACTCAACTGAAGATGAACCTGATCGAAGAACAGAATTCTGCGAGATCTTGATGGAAACCATTCAAGGCATCCTACCTATCTTCGCAATATTTGTTTTAGTGACGAATGTAAATTTTTTTGAAAGGCAATGTTCACAGACAAAATTGCCATCATTGAAGTGACACCAATCCTCACGTTTTTCGGGAAACACATACCCAATATCCAGAAAAAATTAACTTTTGGGCAGGAATATTGGGAAACCAATTTGTAGGACCTCTATTTATTGATAAAAATTCAACAGGAAAACTGTATTTGAATACCCTCTCGTCACTGAAATCGTCCAAACGAATCCTAATGAATTCGATATGGATATTGCAGTCCAACAAGATGGAGCACCACCACATTACTCCAGAAAAGTAGAAAACTATTAGGATACTACTTTTCCCGGTCGTTGTATTGGCCGTCGAGGTCCTACAGAATGGCCAACCGGCTCGCCAGATTTGACACCTTTGGACTTTCAAGATGACGCGCAGTCGCCATCTTGAGAGTTTCATCTGTTAATTTCACTTCAAAATAAAGTATTCATGCATTAATTTCATTATCCCAAATCTCTATTTTTTGAGTTGACCCCTTCAAAATATAAAAGAGGAGGGAAATTGAAGAAAGGCACTGTATCTTCGCATACTCTATTATTCACTTTTCCGAAAGTCACTCAAACAATGGCATCAATGCGTGGGGACCTGCAACAAAGAACTATTTGGAACCGTACTCGAACTCTTCATACAAAGCTACGAAACTCTTAGATGTAAGACGATTATGCTTCTACCAACACATTAAAGGTTCAACACATTTTTCAGTCAGCACTGTCTGAACAACTGATCATATTTATTATCATATACAGGTGAAATATATAGGAGTTGATTATATTTGACAGTACACCTTTTCAATCACCGAGTGTTTTGTACGTAAATCTGTCTTTTAGGACATTTTTTTGAATGTCAACAATTCATTATCTGGGAAGTAAATATTTGAATCGCATTCATCTTTGCATCAACGTTGTGATGTACTGGAAATAATAACATCTATATTTCATTTTATATATATTTATATTATAGCTGGTGTGTTATTTCCCATATAGCTCGATGAAGGAGAGATATACATATACGTACGAAAAAGTAAATATTTCGAAATAAAGTTTCGGAACACTCATGTCTTCCAACATACCCATATAGTAGGTTCTGGTGAATGCCTGCAGGAAAACAAGTACTTCCCCGGCCTGTACTATGATGAATATTGAATTATATACGAGAAACATACATGCAAGATACTTCACAGCAGGATCACGCTGAAATTATTATAGTAGATCACCTACATACCGGTTCCGAGTTATTACCCCTCATCAATGCAGGAAAGCTCTTAACTGAACAATACTGTGCATGGGTTAGGTTAGGTCCAAAGTGAGTGGGCCTATTCGACCCTCCACCGCATCCCGCAAGGGTTTATTGTGGCTCACCCCTATTTACACTCGACCAAATAAACCCAGCTCCTTACCGAAGCTGATCATTTTGTATGTTGAGTGGTCTTTCAGGTTAGATGGTAAGAGTGCGGCTTTGCTGAAGCCTAAAAATCTGATTTGATCCCCAGCGGGGCAGGCATAAAGTATGTGCTCTGCTGTTTCATCATTTTCCAAACAGAGGCGACACACACTGTCTTCCGACAGTCCAAGTCTCTGCATGTGATGATTCAAATGACAGTGACGTGTAAGAAGGCCTTCTAGACATCGTAGTTCATCCTTACTGTAGCCTAAGAATGTTTGGTATCAATCTTCAAAGGGTGAATAAACACCTTGGAGCGAGTCAATCCTGGAAGATTCTGCCAGAAGTCCATCAATCTTTTTGCCAACCAGGTGTTCAATCTTTTTTTGGCAAACCCTGAAGCGATGCTAATGATAGATTCTGTGCCTAGGACTCGATTAATTTCGACACGGCTCGACTGCATGTATGAAACCTTCGTCTAGGTGAAAGATTATTTACTAGAAACAGCTCCGTATCGTAAATGAAGCACTAAGTGGAAAAACATCCCATGTACCAATACTATTGATAGAAATCAAACAAGTTTGAACACTGTATCGAGGAGAGATACAGACGTACTCGGAAAAGTAGTTGCTTTCCGGCATTTGTACGTTGAACGATGAGAGCGATGAATATTTTGAGATTTTGTTTCGAAATGTTTATTTTCTTACGTATTCATTTCTCCTCTTGTTTCGATTTTAGACCGAAGTTGACGAGTATTCTGCTAGATTTGTAAAATGTTTCGGAAAAAATTGACATCTTCGATAAATGTGAATTTTTGCTCGATATTGAACAAAATTTTTCCAAGATGTATTCGTATTGTAAATAAAATCAATTTTGTTATAGATAACATTATCTTGTGGCGATGAGAAACATGTAAGAAAAGAAGAAGCCCATTTATGGCTTGAGAAACGGTTACAATTGCTTCTTCGAAGACCGTAACGTATTATATCTGCATTCATTAGATAATAATGAGATGTGCGTGTTGACTTTGATATATCCTCTAGAAACTTTCAATATTGAAGCAATCTGTGAGTGCCATTTACTCACAGAAGATGCATAGGTTCAATTATCATTTAACATAAATGACCCCAATCAGGAAAGTATGATGGATCAAACGTCACTAACGTAGTCTTTTTCTATTAGACGAGCACAATTATGATACATGAATGAAAGTTATAATAAATAATGTAGGGATGCACTACTCGGAAATGTTTATTCCGGATGAATGTATGAAAACATAAAGACTACAGAGATTCTTCCCAGTTTCGCACTTCCGATTTTTTTTGTTCTTAAGGATAAAACACAAGCACTACAGGAAAATCCTTAAGGCGTTCTCTGAGCGGTGTCTGTGCGAAAGTAGCAATTAAAATTGGATTTGAATCGCTGAAGATTGAATCCATTTGGAGAAACGTTCTTAGGAAGTTTATTTCACTTAAACGCCGTTCTCCAAATGAAAGAGTTTTTAAATAGTGAAGTTCGAGGTATACTGAGTTGAACATCAAAACGATGAGCAGCGTATTTCTGATATGTACCGCTCTTGGTAGAATTAAATGTGTCAAGTCACTTGAACACCTCCCGTGGAAGTATCTATAAAAAAAAGACAAATTTTCAACATTTCTTCGATGCTTCAGGCTATCAAGGTTGCACGTGATGTTCGCGTCTCCATTCAGGTGGATGGCTCTCTTTTGGATGGAATCCAGCAACTTCAGGATATGTTTGGGGGCAGAGCTCCATACTTGAGAACGGTACTCTAAAGAAGGTCTCATCTGAGCTTTATAAAGCATCAAAAGTTGCTGAGGTGTGTACAGTTTTCTGGTTCGGAACAGTGTTCCCAGCTTTTGAGAAGCAGCCTTTGCAATTCCAGTGACATGATTGTGCAAAGACATTTTGGTGTCCAGTTACACCCCCAACAAACTTATCGAGGCAGAAAGCGGAATTGTCTGACCTGACACTATTATATTCGATTCGGAGACATTTATCTTCTTGGAGATAACCAATGCCTGGGTTTTTGTGGCATTGAATTGAACCTGGTCACTTAAACCCCAATGGACGATTCCAGTACCCCTATTCAGTGTTGCCACTATAAAATTTTTGGGTCTAAATCGACTGACATTTTCCAGTACTTTTTTTGGAATACTTCAAAGTCGGAACAGATAGAATTTTGAATTTTATAGATTTCTGGATGTTCCCGGATATATGAATAATTGAAGTTAATATGGACAAAAATAAAAAATTCTAGGGAATTTTAAGTTTGTATGTTGTTTAATAGTGATAATTCTGTCATTTTACCGTCACATGTCATATACCATATGAAATTTTATTGTTGTATTCACTTATTGTTCATTGTATTCAGTAGAACAGGATCGTTCTGATAGAAAAGGTCTAATCATCTTTGAAGTTCTGCAACTGAATGGTCTTCAATCAATAAATTGTCTTCCGATAGGGTACCTGGAACATCCTCCGGTAATAATAATGGTATGGAAAAACATCTACAGAATATAGGTACTATCAAAACGTAACTACTCGGCAAAAACAAACTGAACACTGAAATGCTGTTTGTGACAACAGGTGAACATATATAGGTGACAGGTTTCGAACAATTGAACAACCTGTAAAGGATTTTTTATTTTTGTTCATATCAACTTCAATACGTCTATTCATATATTCGGGAACATCCAGGAATCTATGAAGTTACAAATTCTATCTGTTCCGAATTTGAAATATTCCAAAAAGGTCTAGAAAATTTCAGTCGATTTAGACCAGAAAATTTTGTAGTGGCAACACTGAATAGAAATACTGGAATCGTCCATTCGAATTCACTTCTAGATCCCCATTTAGATATGCAACCTCCTGCTGCCGGTGATGTGCCTCCGTAGCCGATGACTCGGAATCCAAATGGAATGACGAGACGAGTGTGCTGTCGTCAGCAAACCAATATATTGTTTTTTCCCAATAAGTCGTTGATATACAATAAAAAGAAGGCTGGGGAACACCAGAGTTTACGGTGAAGGTATTCGAAAGGTATCTATCGACGGCCACTTGCAGGCAACGTTCTTTCAGGAAGCTAGAGAGCCATACAGAAAAATTATACGACAAGCCATAGCATCGTAGTTTGGCTAGCAAACCCTCATGCCACACAGGTCAAAGGCCTCAGAAATATCAAGCGCAACAGCTCTTGATTCTCCATGTTTCTCGATTGCGTTATTCCAAATATGGGTGACATAACATAGAAGGTCGCCTGTTGATCTTTGTTTCTGAAACCCATATTGATGATCACTGAAGATGTTGAAACCCTCTAAATATTTGAGGATATGTTGGTTCACGACTGTCTATGATTTTTTATATCACTGAAAGCAAAGCGGCTGGTCTATAGTTATTTGGAAGTTTTTTTGACCTTTTTGGGAATAAGCTGAACGCGAGCAATCTTCCAACAAGAAGGTTAAACCTCTTTCTTATAAGACAGGTTGAAAAGTCTGCACAATACTGGTGCGAGTTCATTTGCGCAATTTTTAAGTACGATGACGGGCACTTCATTAGGGCCAGACGCCTTGTTGCTATTGAGCTGTTTCAAAATTCGCCTGACAAAACGTTGTCGGAAAGTACTTTCCGTCATTGTGGATTCTAATGTGAGAATAGTGGGTTGGTGCCATTCCCTGAAAATCGACTGTGGAGTGGGATGCAAATTGTTCAGCTAGTAGATTTGCTTTTTCCATGGTTGTTGTTGCAGTTGAACCACCCGCTTGTGTTAGTGGTGAAATTGTGGATTTTGTAAAGTTCTCATTAACAACTTTAGCTACCGACCAGAAGGATCCAGACCCGCTGGATCTAGATCCTCTGTATAATATTTTTTCAGACCACGATCCCCATATTAAAGTTCAATGAATAAGTTTCGTCGATAGGATGAAACGACAGTAATTTCAGTTACAAATTAAAGTGGTTAAAACATAGAAATATTCATTTCTCATTTTTCATAATCATCACCTACTACGTAGGCTATATCCATAAATTTATCAAAATTGAAGAATTTGGAAAGATACCAATACACATGAGATCCAAGAGCGTCCACTGTATCAGTTCCTATTGCTTTGAGAACGATGTTGGCGAGGCCATCAATGTCAACGGCGAGCACTATAGGTCGATGATAACCAACTCCTTCGGGCCTGAACGACATGTGGTTTCAACAGAACGGTGCTACGTGCCACACAATTCGATGATATCTCATACATTTTGTTTCATTTAAATTCAAAGATAGGAAGCGATTAATTGAAAACGCTAAATATAAAAAAGGTGCTAAAATAGCATCAAAGAGGAGATCAATCCATGCGAACAGATCGTGATGAAATGAAACCTAAAGTACCAAACGGTAGCAAATTGCCGAAAATGATTCTCCCCAATAGAACGACTCAACAGATTGTCTCTGGTCTGGATTCCTGGCCACACTGACCTGGATTCCTGGCCACACTGACCTGGAAGGCATTGAGGCTGCTGACTCTTTTCCAAAGGAGGGTGCTGCAAGCAGCTTCATCGGACCAGAACCTGCCATTGGCATCGCTTGGGGCTTTGTCGAACAAAGACTGAATACCTGGATGGTAAGAAGCTTCTGGCAGAATCTTACAGGATTGGCTCATTCCAAGGCGTTTACTCACCCTTCGAAGCTTGATACCAAGAAGTTGTTGTACTACAGTGAGGCCTTCTCACAGGTCACTGTCATTTGAATCATCATATGGAGAGACTCGGACTGTCAGATGACAGTGTGTCGCCTCTGTTTGAAAAATGATGTAACAGCAAAGCACATACTTTGTTGCTTCCCTGCTGGGGACCGAATCAGGTTTTTAGAGTCTGATAGAACCGTTCTTACCGTCTGATCTGAAAGACCACTCACCGTACAAACTAATCGGCTTCGTTGAGGAGCTGGGTTTATTTGGTCGACTGTGAATAGGTGTGAGCCACAATAAAACCTTGCAGGTTGCGGTCGAGGGTCGACTAGACTTACTCACTCTGGACCCATCCAAACCTAACCAAACGTTTAGTTCGCTACTGTGGCAGACAGTATCAGTGCTATATTCATTTACTGTGAAGACGAAAGTTACATATCGAAGTCCCAGCAACGAATGATCGTCAACATATTGAGAATGAGTCACAGTATTAGATGGGTCACAAGTATCAACAGTAAATTCAATGGTATAAGCTTGATTGACGTATTTTTCTCCTACGTTCCTGGGCTAGTTTTGAAAAAAACTCCTCGTCTATAATGACTGACACCTACAATGCGGTCGTGTACGGCTTCCCATTTCCCAAACTTGTTCCGGAAATTGGTTTTGAATAAAAGCAATTAAAGTGATGCGTCATGTTGAGCTTTCCTGGACGGGTATGTGTGGCAGGTACGGTCAGACTGTAAAAATGCTAATTGATTTTCGGTCCTGCTCTGATAAATCATCTTCGTTAATTGGGAAACAACCGCTCGGAAAATGAATCGCAGACGGCTTGGAAGAGTTTTTGATGATGTTATCAATGGTTGTCGTTATTTCTGATTACAAAAGAGTTTGATGGAGTATGAATATAGGGTGAAAATTGTGAAAAAAATTTATTAGTTCAATACATTTTCGATTACATATGGTACTGAGATGAAAGTGCATGTTTCACTAAATTTTTTTGGTCCATTATTGAATTCTATGAGAAACATCTTTTTTCTTTTTTTTTCAACAACCGTATATCATCATGGAACTCCACCACACAATTTTCTTCCAGTTACAAATAGGACCATTAGAATGACCTCCACGATCACCTGACTCATTACCAATACATTTCTTCTCATGTGGGTGTCTGAAATCGATTGTTAATGAAACACAGTATCAAAATTTGTAAGATTTGAAGAAATGAATGACAACTACGTATAGAGAACTTCAGACAGCAGTTCTGGTATTATTAGGGGAGCCCAAGCGGGGATTTTGGGATTCACTAAAGCGCGGCAGATTAATATACAGAGGGATACCTTGTACCCGGTTAAGTACCTCCACCAAATATGAGCCCTATATATAAGGCCGCTCGTGAAGGATAAAGGATCAGATTAGTAAAAAAATTGATCATCAGAAATTCCCGAGCGCGTCAGATTGAGGTAGGGTGAGTTAATTACATGCTGAAAAGTGTATATTCCAGTAATCTGACAATTTGAGAGTGACGTAAAGGAAGGGGTGGGCAGCAAAGTTGTAAAACGTCATTTCGACATTTTCGAGCGTTGCAAATTTTTTTAATTTTAAAGGAAATAATTCAAGGAAAACGAAAAATATATAATCTGACGATTTCCGCAAGCCAAAATAACGAAAATTCGTCGATACAGTTCAATGCGTGCAGCTGTGTTATACCAATATTTTTCTCTCCGAGTTTCTATTTCTCTTTCACTTTTTCTCTATTTTTTAATATCTCACTCCGTCCCCACTCTAAATTCTGTTGCCATGACGCCATTACAGCTGATCACAGAGACTCGTTCGTGATGAAGATGATAATTAATTAATCAATTCATTATAAAAAATTCAAATATTTTGAGCATTTGTCAAAAATTATTTCCTTATAAATACAAGTAGGTATTTTACTTAAAAAACATACACGTATTTATTTGCATGCTATTTCCTGACCTTTTCAATTAATTAAGTTCAATGATTTGAAAAAAAAAATATTTTTTTCGTCAGATTAGGCGAATCCCTCTAGATAATCGTCAGATTATGAGACAGCATGTCTAGAACTCAAAGATGAACGATATATATCTCAATCTAACGCGCTTGAGTATTTCAAAATGACGATTTTTTTTGCACATTATAATGATGGCTGCGAATTTGCGTCAGATCGAAATCGTCAGATTATTGAATGAGATCTTTTTTTTGTTGCACTTAACACCCCCTTAGAAAATCTAACGCTCTCGATTGAATTTTTTTTCTTTTCACTTTTAACCTTTACGTACAACCACCGCATCATGCAAACGATCAGATTACCATACGAATATTATTGAAAATACGTAGGACATTGAGGCTATCAATATCTGACGCGCTCGAATATGTCCACGCGACAGTATTTTTTTACATATTTAAAAATCTATAGCCGCTTCCCCCACCGATGAAAAGGTATATATTATATAACATTATATAACTTCTTATTATCTAAGCTTTGCAACCTAATATGTCTCTATGACGCTTGAGTAAATCCCCATTTTGCATCGTGTGCTCCCCTATTATATCTGGTATCTGTAGAGTAGGGAGACTTAGGCCACATATGACCCTTTGTACATCCCCCCGAGGAGTTGTCCTCCAAGGTCATCGTGCATTCTGTCCTTTCCAGGAAGGTGAACAGGTCACTAGGAGACATCTCCTTTATATTGGCAGGTGAAGGCCAAGACTCGCCGAACACACCCTCTTTGGCAACCTTGAGGTGTCTCACGATGGCCTTCGCGAAGGTTTTGGAAGATGCAGCGATATTACTGTCGTTGCGCGGCTTCTTTAATCTCCTTGTCATTCCCTCCGCGGAGATGCACAAGTAAGAGAGCTTTCCTGCAGGGGCAGCCGGTTCCTTGCCTTTATTGAAGGCGGAGCACTTGGCGCCCGTTGCAGGAAGTGCCCTTGCTGTTGGAGGTGATCTGCAATGTCCAGTCTCATTCCAAGCGATAGGTTGGGGTGGACATTTCTGTTCATCCCCAGCCACCGCCTTAGATTGAGGTGAGCACTTCTATTCAGCCTCGGGATTGGTTTTTGTTGTTTCTGTTTTGTTTCATTCATGTGTGTTCCCACGAGTAGCAAGAGAAGAGTTGGTCAACTATGGCAGAGCCCCCTATTACCAGAAGTAGGCTGATTACAATGAGGTCTCGCTCAGTTTCCCAAGGGGATCGTTCGTGACCGTATATCATCCTGCGGCCATTCAGCTGTCGGCACGATTCCTCACACCTTAGCTTGGGTAGGCTGGTCCACGATGGCATGTTTTACAAAGGCTTTTGAGGGTGTTTTAGTTCCCCTTACCCTACTTATTTCTGCCACTGACCAGGAGTCCGGCGACCCCGTCCGTAAGAACACATTTGCTTCCCGGACAGGGCCTCTAGTCCCCTGGCTGTTTCCCTATCCGCCACCTAGGGACGCGCCCGATAGGTAGCCCAACCCACGGGTTCAGACAGTAGTTTTTCGGAGATGACTTTGAGATCAGACTAGATTGCTTTTCATAGATTTCTCATGTTTTTTCGCAAAACACTTGATAGTCAGTTATTTTCACAGTTTTACTCCTTGAATAAAAACAAAGTCCTGTATGTGGTATTTTTTTAAAGCATGATGAACGACCATTTGAATGTAGTATCATCACTCAACCCCCTCTATCAGGGGCAGAAACAACCCTTCAAATCTGAGATTTAAGGGGTTGTTTCTGCCCCTGATAGAGCGTTGATGTGATTTAAATGTTACTCAAAGATGAGTTTGACGTGTTTTTGTCAAATTTTTCGGTTGTCAATAAGGACCCAAGTGAAGGGGTTGGTTCGGTTTCGAATTGACACCCTGTATACAGATTTCTCCAAGGGTTTTGATAGAATCAACCTCAAATTGTTGGTTGCAACATTTAAAGTACCGGGAATTGGAAACATTATGTTGATAGAGGTTGAAAGTCAATTGGGTAAATATATTTGAATGCGTATGTTTCCCTATCTGAAACTTTTAGGAAATGCTAATCACGTCGTTTAGCTTTCCTGTGAATGATATTTGTTTCAATCCCACAACGAATATTTGGAGTACAAACTGAACAAAAAATGTGTTTTTTTGTGTGTTACTGAAAGGAGCATATTAGATTAATTTTTGGAAAAGAAAGGTTTTGGCTGTCTTCCTCTCCATCTTCATCTTGTGATGTTATCCAGAGTAGTGCTGAAGAGGCAATAAGGCAAGCGTCTTATTCCGTAACATCGATATCCGCCATTGAGAAAGTCAGTGTTCCATGTACGTGAAATTTTATTTCTTTCATATATTATAATGTGTCGCAATCCTGTGAATTATATCTGTTTCAATTCCATAACTGACGTTTGGAGTATAAACTGAATAAAAAAAAGTGTTTTTTTGGATGATTCATCGGACATATAAAAGTAGTTGTTTCGAAAGTATTTTTTCTTCCGTGTAATTCAATGTTTATATGGAAGTAGTTGATTCGAGAGGGCTTGTTTTCCAGTTTGTGTCTTAAAGTTACTTTTTGCTCGATCTACATATATTTGTGATTGGTTTATTTTGAAATTGGTTGCTTTCTTCCTTCCTTAGAGAAATTATCACATTATTGAATGAAGATGGAGAATCAGAATCAGAATCGACAAACATATTTGTCGATGGTTTATCAAAGTGCCTTGTTTCTTCCATCGGAAGTTTTCAACATTTTTCATTTAGCGATATTGAAATAAACAACCATATTCAGAGAGCTCTCCAAAGGAATATCATCTCTTCAACTCGAAATCTTTTAGTGTTCTGAAGGTGATTCATAGAAAAGTTCTTCCATTTGTTTTAATACCAACATTCATAAACGTCCTTGAAAAAATAACACTTTGTATGTATTTGTTCAACAGGTAAGCATAAAGGCCTAACGCTTTCTGTCAGTCAGTTGAGTTTTATGGAGACTTTTATCTAGTGAACTGCTACATAAACCTAAAATAACTTCAGCAAAAGAAAAAATCGTGTTTTATTTTCATTTAACTATCGTCGAAAATAATTACCCAAATTGCAAAATAAACAGCAACTAATTTACAGCCTGAAAACTTTCGCGGTTCTATTTATAAAACACGTTTAACACCCCATATATTTCATCATCGCGCTTTTGTCAATGTCATAATGACTTTATGAATGTTTTACATATTTGTACACATGAGTATGCTCACGCGTAATATTTCCACCAAATTAGTTTTTGTGGTTGTGATGTGTATGTGTTTACTGTATCCAGCGTATTCATCATCTCCTTTAAATGGTAAGTGACCCTATTTGATTCCAGACTTCTTGGGATTCTATTATGAAATGGTTTACATAGTCATCATTCAAACATCACGTAATTTTGCGGTGACCGGTGAACCAAGTTTCAGCGGCTTTCGAAATAAATATTTAAGTTTACAAATGTTGATTTGTCATGGATTTGTTCGTCATCTTTTATATCTTTTGAATTATTGTCCACTTCCACCAATTGTCTTCCGTTATTTTTCCTAACAACATAGTGTTGAAACTTCAAGAGCCACAATTTCCAATATCCATTTGTGATAGATTCATCTTTAATCACTTCCAATCACTTTCATTTATTTCCGTCTCGTCTTGTGTTTGTAAATCTTTGGCTGGAAAAATCCTCACTTGTTTACTTTGTGGTAAATGTTCAAGAAGTACTGAAATCTTATGTGAATTTCTGGAACTTCATCTAGCTTTTCCTAATACGACTAATTACCAGTCCGTGCAAAGCTTATTGTTAAATCATCTGAAAATGGAATTTTTAACAGGTGATGATCGACTGTATTGTCAAACATGCGCCAAACTAACTGACTGTTATAAGGAAACAAGTATATCTGAGGCACCAGTCAATCTAATAATAACACTGATGATTTTCAAACAAGACTCAACCTCTAACGGAAGCAAGAAACTCTTTGGAAGGTTCGAAATAGATGAACATTTCAACCTAGCAGACCACTGTTATAATATTCATGCAGTCATTGTTCACTGTGGTTCTGGCGTTGAATGTGGTCATTATTACGCCTTGGTCAAAGAAGAAACGGACTGGTTTAATCTTGACGATAGTCGTGTCACGAAGTGTTCTGGCGATGCATTGAATTTATTGGAGCCTCTGGAGACACCCTACATTTTGTTTTATGAGAGAGAGGACATTGTTAGATCAAGATCTTCAGATGATGTGGTGCTGCAGGTATTTCCGGGTTTTCCTGCAGCTGAAAAAGCAAATGCGCCACTGGAATCAATGAAGTCGCCCCGGAGCGCCAATTAATTTTCATTGTTGTATTTATTTTATTTTTATCGTTGTTTTAACACATTGTAATAATTTTATAAATATTAAATTTCATTTATTTCCGTATGCAAGTCGACAAATTTGAAAATACAATGACCAGAACAAAGTTAACATAAGTGACAGTAAAAATGAATATAATTGGTTGATCAATAATTAAAAAAAATAAAAGTCTTGTCTATAAAATTATTAGGTATAATGAAAATAAAAGTGAATGAGACTGAAGTTCTAACAATTTTGTTAAAGAAGATAGGTGGAGCAAACTAAGCACCAACAGTTTCAACATCATACCTGGTATGCATACTTCAGACCAAACTTTTGGTCTCAGCGGATAAAAGAATATCGGCAACAATATAATCCAGTGTTTGGAGAACACCAAATGAAGCGCATCGGGAAACTGTTCAAACGTCACAAGATTACAAGCTAACCAATTACCTACGCAACACTATCAGATCGGACAAGGACAAAAAAGGACCTCTGACATCCGCCAGTGTTTAGAAAATTCTCTTTTCTTGTGGCTCGATCAATATCGGAACAACCAAACGCAGCATATATATCAGGGTATAAGAACACACGCGCAGTGGACGCCCCATGCCATTGGAGAAAATTCCCAATTGAAACAGATCACGTGATAAAATACGAAGTAACTGCTGCCATGTCTAACTCAATGCATTAACGCGCACGACTTCTTAGGGAGCCCATCGAGATCTATAGGCATTCCAACAATTCAAACATAAAGAAGAACATATTGGGGTCTGCAGAACGTCGTATCCAGTACAGAATAATGTCATAAATTGAACTTTGATCGATATACCACCAGAAGCACGCCTATCAACAACGTGTACCAATCAGAACAACCTAGTAACAGTGCCGACCATTCTGAACAACCCAGCGGACTGATCTGGAGTGAGAAATTTCATGAACACCCCGCTGTCGCTCACCCTACCGTCTCTAATATTCACCCCGCCACCGTCGTCATCACCCCCACCACTCTCTGAAATTAAAAATACGAGTGAACACGTAGCTTGCCAGTCAGTAGTTGCCGAGACTTTGAAATTTGACCTTCGTTCAGGTTGCATTCGACCACGGTGTACTAGCCCAGATTTTTTTCACTTCAATCGTGACACCGGACGTGAAAGTCTTTGTGCTTACATCAAATAGTGGTTGGAGTATTTAAGAAAGAATGTCTGAATGAAAGACATTATTATCAGTACTTTCAGTACGAAGGATGCTCTAATCAAAGCTGTCGCAGAAGTGATCGAGGATTTGTTGTTGGCAGGTTCATTGGATAAACTTCGATTCTGGGATTAGTCTCTTCCGATACCGTAAAAAACTGGTGAATTGACATTATCCCAAAGCTTGAATTTTTCCACAAAAGAAAAAATATGGAGAAGGAAAACCAATACATGTTTTCATGTATTGGTTTCATTATCAATTGTTCTGTAAAACACATTCAAGTCTGACACTGTCTTCATTGTCTTCAAGGAATTTGCTCAAATTATTATTTGTTCAGTTCAGGGGTATAAAAGTTTACTTGTGGTTCTTGCCCAAAACTTCATATTGGCCAAAAGGAGAGACCCTTTCCACAAATAATAAAAGAAGGAGATGAAACAAGGAGGAGTTTCATGAGCATGAAGGTCAATTCTTTTTGCAAATCATCTTTTAGCAAAGGACCACGAGTTTAACCACACCGTGACACATTACATTTGGAGAGAAAGATTTGAAACTCATACTTTTGGAATGCTTGAGAATCAATAGATTCGAGTATTCTGAAAATGTGAAAAGTAAAATTTCCATGTGGAATTTGGTAGTTAGTTTATTACATTTTCATTTGATGGACATACACCTGATGTTCAATCTCCAAATTTTTGATTAGTTTATTCTCAAACTCAGCAAAACCTTGTCAATCGTTGACATGCAAAAGTTTCGACTTGAAGAGTTGTCGTTCGAAAACGGTTCCATCCATTGTGAAGTAAATGTTCCGACACTATTTCATTGAAACAATCTTTTGAAAATGTCGCATGCTTCAGAAACTTGGCGCCACTGCTCAATAAAAAAATCAGAGAATTTCTCGGACACTTCCATTGATCAAAGAAGACTACCGATTCACATCCGAATGGAATAGTCTGCCCTGTTCCTTCAAGATATATCGCTTTTGTAACGTCAGATCAAGATACCGATAAGTGGGCAATTAGCATCAAAGTATCATTACAGACAATCAAAGTCGGTTTCGTGTGAAGAACTCCGATCAAGTGTGTCTGTGGTTGTTAAAATACGTTATGAAAATTAGTGGATGTGGGGCCAGCAGAGCACGTCTACTTTTTGTTCTACAGCGTGTATCAGCTAAATGGAATAAATTTCAATAGAAATAAAGGGGAGCGTTTACAAAAAAAAAACGATACTCGGATATGTCGATTGATATTTTCATTCACGCACTTTTTTCAGTTTTTTCGATGTGGAATATTTCATGATTTTCTATTTATTACTATAGATATCATGCATGTAATATAACTTCTCTCGTGAGTCGTAATGAGCGATAGCAAATTTTGATAATGCCATCGAAGATAGTGGCTAAACGTCGACATTTGAAGAATACACAAACAATTAAAGACAAAAGATAACTGACTGTTCGAATAAATCTATTCAAAATCTGTTTTTTTGTTAACCACCTGTCGCTCGCAACAAACGACAACTCTCAAAAGTCGAAACTTGTGCTGATAGCTATGAACTAACAAGGTCTTACTTTTCATTGAGTGATTTCTAACACGGATTGGACGATAGCAAGTGGAAATTGATGGTCCGGCTTCGCGGCTTGAATCACCGATTCACACAGCGGTCGATTGAGTGAGTGAAGCAAGCCACCCACGTCAATCTGACCGGCTACCTTCCTACCTACTACTCAAGTGGATCTTCAGCTCATGAATATTTTTATTTATTTATTCTGATGGAATACACCAAAATGAGGTTTGTTCCCAATTTTGGCATAATTATCATTGAGTTCAGCCTCCAAATCATTTAAGTTAGTAACTACAGGAATATATTCAACATCCTTGGACCAGTATTTCAGTATGAACTGCGTTCATAAACCAAGAGTGATTTCAGAGATCAATGGGAACATCTTCCATAAGTTGGAGAAGCTCGTGTTCCAAAAAATGTAGGTGAGCATCTTCATTGAATCGTAAGGGAAGAAAATAGGGCCCAATTAAATAATCCCCAATTATGCCTACCCATACATCAAAAGAGAATCTGTCTTGGAAATGAGTTTGCGTTATCGCATGTGGGTTATTTTTCGCCCAGATGTGGTTGTTATGGAAGTTCATGATACCATTTCTTGAAAAATTAGCCTCATTTGTGAAGAGGATTTTCGATAAAATTTGCGGATGTTGTTCGACTTTTCTCTGGAGCCATTGAGCAAATTCGATACGTGGTTGGAAATCACGTAGCGTAAGTGCCTGGACACGCTGAATATGATAAGGATATATTTGCTGTTCCTTTAAAATTCTGTAAACTATCATGTGACTCACATTTAAAGTTTGACTAATTTTTCTTGTACTTGTCTCTGGATGTTCACTAATTTTTTCGAGAACCGCCTCCTGCAATTCTATAATTCTTGAATTCCGTGGCCGTCCTACTGCAGCATTTGTTTCAAAGCTTCCAGATTCGGAAAGTCGCCGAAAAAGATTCGCAAATGTCGCTGCACAAGGAGTCACGCGTTGGGGATACCTTTCGTGATAGATGCGTCTGGCCTCGCTTGAATTTCCGTCAGTCAAGCCGTATGCAAAAACCATATCAGCCATTTCAGCATTCATCTAGTCGGTCATGGTACCAAAAAATCATTTTATAAACTACGAACTGTGAATTTGTCAATTAATAGTTAAAAATATAACAGCAAACTTCTATTTTTATAAACAAACTTTCATAGCTTACTCGATTTAATTAACTTAATTTGCAAGTAGAGAGTGACAAAAATTATTGAAATCAAATTTGGCTATAAAGTAATATGAATCGATATAGAAAATTGTAAATATCTCGAAAACGATCACCTCCAGCGTTGTTGAGGAGGTGTACCTTTTTTACTTGGAAAAGGTGTGGGAATTAGGTTTCTTCATGAAAAGTACCAAAAGTTCACTGTCAAAAAAGTTAGGGCAATTTTGAAATAAATAATGACAGCGTACGCAGCGCCCTCTAGATGTTACATGAAAATTAATACTAAATTAAGATTTTCCACGTCAAAAAAACCCCGAGTACCGAAGTTCGTGCAATTAACTTATTGTTTGCAAGAGTTATTTTCAAAAAGCGAACAAAAAAATTTAATTTCAACACCCCGTATCTCCGAAACGAAGCATTTTCAAACACAAGTTCATATAGATTTTTTTTCTTAGAATCGTCTCAGGTATACGTCACTTGAATATTTTAACGTTCTTATGTTACACCCTGTATATATGTGTACGTATAATGTTTGTGTATATACATTTTATGACTTGTTCTATATCATGTGTATGATCTAAAAGGATGAATAAAGTTCATTATCATCATCATTAATATTATGTATTGGTTATATGTTTCTAATCTGATAGTTTTTCTCACTCGAGACAACTTTTGGAAGCCGAATGATTCGTTTTTGATGGGATACCTTCGAATTTTATTTCTTCTATATTTTTCTATACTTCGATAATTGCATTCTTCAAGCAAAAAGTGGAAAACTACCGAAGGGGTCACATTCATCTCATTACCCTTCTTGCCCGAAGGTTTTTTTATAAACTTCGCGATTCCAATATGGCCCTGAACACCGGCAGAAGCACATAAATCAACCAAGCTCCCCGCCGTGAAGATTTGCTGCACCCCCAGTCGTGATTGCGCACCTAATGCGTGATATATTCATTTGTTTATCTCGGAAAAACAATTAATGCATTATTATATTCCATGTGGTTGCTGTGTCGCAGCAATATTATGTCGTTTATGTTGGTTTCTACCATTATTAATGACTGCAAGATATCAATGTCCAAGAACGCAATGGGCATGTGACTTCGTTTGCATGACAAAGGCACTGAGTCTCTGTCCTGCAGATCTTATCTTGGTAATAATGTTATAGGCGGCACATTTCCGGAATGTTATTTTTTTTAAGGACAAAACAGAAGCACTACAAGAAAATCCCCACACAGCACCAGATATTCATAGAATATTCCCTCTATAGCATAAAACGAACGTATATATTCCAAATATTCATAGAATATTTTTGGAAAATATACATGCCTTTAAAATATTAATAGAATATGCTTGAATGAATATGGCAGGATTATTCCCAAAAGAATGTGCATAGAATGTCTATAAATGGATCGAATATACCAGATGGTATATTTATAGAATATAATCACAGGGTATATTTTGAAATATTCTATATGGAATTTTGAATTATCTTATGATAACGTATTCAAATAATTCGATATTATTAAAAACAAAAATATTCGAAAATTTTAATCAAATGCATAACCTAATGTGTATAACCCTTATACACATTAGTTTTTGAACTCATCGCGAAAATTCTGATGAATTGTTCCAACTATTGGGAACAACAAAAAAAATCGAATATTCCAATAAATGAATCAATTACATTGATAAATAATCGAATGAATAACCTATTTTTCTTTTTGTATTTGAAATCATTCAATTACAAAGCGAAAAATCCTGTCGACTAAGAAATGGGGAAGTGAAGTATTGGAGTAAAGGTTTCTCATTGGTCAATTGAAGTGTAGCGCGCGACAGTCGAAGCTCTGTGAAAGCGGCTGCCCCTTAACGCTTGACAGCTTTGAAATCGATAATTGGGTCAACATGGCGGCTAGCATTGGTGTTATTATCAAATCAACGTTTTCTCATGTTCAGTATACCATTTATAGTTTGAGGCTGTCCAATTTGCAGTAGAGCGAATAGTTTGCTTTTGCATCTTCAAACAGTAGACTTACATATTCAGTCTTTGAGAAAAGTAAGTAAAAGACAATAGTATCGATAATAAAGTCACGGTGCTTAATCTACAATACCTCATTTTAGGCCCGAGGAGAGTTGGTGTGTGGGACTTGTTGGTTTGACTAAGTACATGTTTAAACGAGAGTGATTTCAGTTGTGTATCTTCAGTAGAGGAAAGTAACTGAATGACACATTTTCTTGTATCATTTGTTTTCATAATTTTTATCATTCTTTTTCAAGATAGTATCAATATGCCCAAAAGGAAAAGGAGCGGTACCTGGCCAAGAAACTGAAAACG
The DNA here is from genome assembly GCF_025532065.1 of Leptinotarsa decemlineata. Taxonomy (NCBI): domain Eukaryota; kingdom Metazoa; phylum Arthropoda; class Insecta; order Coleoptera; family Chrysomelidae; genus Leptinotarsa; species Leptinotarsa decemlineata. The sequence goes on from NW_027412578.1 coordinate 5,887,650, forward strand.
TAATGAGTACTTTTCAACAACGGGAATGTAAGTCGCTCTTCAGGTCATAAAAAGTTGTGAATGTTCATGAGGAACTTATAAGAAAAATATCTATTTGAATTTTATTTCAATTTTTTTTGCCACTTTCAAATAGTGATAATGCGCTCCAGGTATCAATAATGAAAGACTGGCTGATGCATTGTTGGACAAAAGTTTGGATAACTTTAAGTAAGTGAAATTCATTGAAGAACCCATCATACCACTCGGAAAGGAAACTCGCTAAGCCTATTCAGAAAGAACAAAAACTTCCTAGATCATTTACCCATCAACTGATCGATATAAAGAATAATTTCTGAAATAAAACAATAGGATCAAAATACTGTTCTATAGAGGTCTTCGTTTTCAGTGTAGACTAAGATTTCTCCAATGAAAAAGTATCGATATTAAAAATCTCAAATAGCTTCATCCATATATGTGTATGTGTGTATATGTCTGTATGTATATGTATACTTAATTGATCCTTCGTCAACATCCTTTATTATTTACTGTCATTATTTTCTTTCATCGTTCCAGGACAAGCATATGTTTTTGTGGATTATCACTCATATTTATTCATTCATATTCCATTTCATGATATAATAGTACGTAAATTATAAACAAAAATATCATCAATACCATTCAACTACCTGCTCAAATCATGATATATTATATAATTTACTCTGTCATTTGTTGAATAAATCTATTATTATTATTATTATTATTTTTTCGATTAGAGAATTGATTAACTTTTGTGGAATTTAAATAATTTTGATTTCAATTCTGAAACTTTATTTTGAGGTGGGGAGCTTGTACGAAGGGATTTTTGCTGCTAAAATGGCGAAATGACATATTTGCTCTTTATGTTGACCTAGGTATTTGTAGCCATAAATTTCAGGAATTGTTCAAATAAATACAGTAAACAATCAAACCCAAATCGACATATTTGACTGTTCATTTTCGAGTCAGAAATCATTATGCAAAACATCATTAACATTTCGGGAGTTATTCGTTCGAATTGGATTATTTACATTTCCAGTTAACATAAACTTCAACATCATAACAAATTTGAATCCGGAGTATTCGTGCAATTATTCAAATTGTATACGATTTTGAACGGCGACCGTGACTTACATTGATGTTCATCGCGATTAATAATTAATAAATATAATGATGCATTATAATAATTTGTTTATTCAGTCGGGTAACGATGGAAATAGCAGGCCTTGCGAGTGTACGTCAATCATCTGAATTATTATTTTGATCAGGCATTGTATGTTGTCTATCGATCAGGACTCGAAAATCAAGTGTGGATGAAATATAATAACAAATATGACAGTTTAAACAGTTTGATGGCCGATAGGCTCATTTTCAACTTTTTTTGGGTGATGACAGTCATCACCCGAAGACGATTGTGGATACTAACAATCGAAACGTCGTGGAGTAACTTAGCTTGTAATCTTTGAAATTTCCAATTTCAATTTTTTGTTAATAATTTTTAATGTTCATTCCTCGTTAATAGTTCAATTTTCAATTGTTGCTTGTATTTTATTTCATTGCAATTTCAGTTTTCTTGCTTGATATAATTATTATTTTTCAGCTGATCGTTTTCAATTTTTATAGATTTTTCCAGGGATTTCATAATAAATTTATATTAGACAATGGAAGTCCGAACTGATGAAAAGAGTACAATGATAATAAAAATTGAGTATTTTCAGAATATACGGTTCTTGGACCCAATGATCACCTACCTTACGTCATGAGAAATGGTCATTGGTTCCAAAATACCACGCACCAATTGTGATGGTAAGGTCTTCTCCAGAGTCATCAATTCCTCGTCCTGGGTCACTGTAGGTCGACCACTTCGGATTTCATTTTCGAGGCTAAAATCTCTGAAACGGAATTTTGCAAACCAACGATGGACAGTGCGTTCTTTGATACTATCATTGATGAATGCTTGGTTGGTTTGTCGATCTGTGAATTCTTTCTGGAAAAAGGAATAGACGACGATCAGTACAGTGTCGTAGTCATCGTGGTTGGTTCTTTGTGTTGGAATTTTTCCAGTCCGATATTCATTCTGTAACTACCTCTTCAATATACTCTCGTGGGTTGCAGTGGTGAGTCAAAAAGGCTCACCCTTTGAACCAAACTGACCCGAAGTGAACCGAAGCTAACCTGATCTGGGGATCTTTTGTTTGAATGTGGTTGGCAATATTTCGGGTTGCATTTCAAAGGTTCGATCTTCCAGTGTTCAGAAAATTGTTGGGTGATTTGAAATCTATGAGAAAAGAGAAAGAAAAAATTATCAAAATATTGATGGAGGGGATACAATAATAGTTATCACTAAGAAGATTTATAGATACTAAAGAACGCAATGTCGTGTGGTAGTTTGTTTGAAATTTTTTGTTTTTTTTTTCAAATTGTTTCATTTTTTTGAAAATTTCTCCTCACTTCTTATAATTATTTTTTCACCATTTGCATATATTATCAAAAAAATCAACAATATCTATATTACTTCAATATATGTTTTTTCCGTTAACCAGCTGTCGCACCCCTACGAACGACAACTCTAAGAAGTGGAAATTTGCGCGAGCTAAGGACTTACGAGGTCTTATCTAACACGGGTTGGACGATAGCAAGTAGAAATCGATCTTTCAGCCTGTGGCTTGAACCACCAACTAATACATGGATATTACTGGAGTTTTTTCCCAACACCAAATCGTTATTTTCAACACTTCGACACGTGTTTCGATCACCAAGTGATCATCTTCAAAGAGGAAAATTAAAACTAGAAACTAACGAGAGATAACCCTATTTATGCTATAAAGGTAACCCATACATGTAAACCATCCAGGCGTACCAACCATAGCAACCTAGCAACCTAAATTAATTTTACAATTTGCCTTATGTATTATTTCACAATATATGTTAATATAAAACAATTTTCAGCTATATAAAAATTAATTTCACAATATTGCCTATCCAAATTTATTTTTGCAATGTGTCCTTATGTAGTAATCAGTAAACCCAACAACATTATTTTATTTTATTTTAACAAACTATATAGTATGCTCTTTGGTATAGGTCCGTCATAATATTTTTGTGTTTACACTCTCATAGGCATCTAGTTGCCTATTGTTGTTAACTTGTCTAACTAATCTTAATGAGCTGAAGTCTATGGAATGGTTTTGTTGCAAAATATGATGGGCGACTGCTGATTTTTCAGGTCTTTCATATTTTAAGTGTGCTATGTGTTCCTTATATCTTACTTTAAAAGATCTTTTTGTCTGTCCATAATATTTTGCATCGCAGTCCTCACATTCAATTTCGTAAATTCCAGACTTTTCCGAATTCTCGACTTTGTCTTTTGGACTTCCCAAAAGGCTCTGAAGTGTATGACTTGTTTTAAAAACCACCTTCATTCCTAGTTCCTTGAAAATATTTTCAAAAGTCCTTGTATATTGGTGGTATGGAACTGAGATGTATTTATCTTGGTTTTTGTCCTTTCTGAAAGTCGAGATCTCGTTCATTCTTAACCTAAACTTCTTCTTCCTTATTATGTCATCTACAATACCCCTCGAGAAACCGTTAGTGGCTGCTATTTCCTGTATTGATCGTCTTTCTTTTGTGAACCTATCATGTGTTAGAGGGAAAGTCAAAAGACGATACACAAAAATGTCCATCAATAAAATTCACGCATGAGTTAGAAAATAAGAGACAACTACCACTTCTTGACGTTTTGGTAATGAGGAGCCAATATGGAGGGTTAGAATACGATATATTTAGAAAAGAAACAAGCAAGTACAGGTATATTCCTGACAGGTCACATCACTGTGGACAGCACAAACGTGTTGGGTTGAATTTTTTAGTACATCGTCTTTTGACTTTCCCTCTAACACATGATAGGTTCACAAAAGAAAGACGTACAATACAGGAAATAGCAGCCACTAACGGTTTTTTGAGGGGTATTGTAGATGACATAATGAGGAAGAAGAAGTTTAGGTTAAGAATGAACGAAATCTCGACTTTCAGAAAGGACAAAAACTAAGATAAATATATCTCAGTTCCATACCACCAATATACGAGGAACTTTGGAAATATTTTCAAGGAACTAGGTATGAAGGTGGTTTTTTAAAACAAGGCATACACTTCAGAGCCTTTTGGGAAGTCCAAAAGACAAAGTCGAGAATTCGGAAAAGTCTGTAATTTTACGAAATTGAATGTGAGGACTGCGATTCAAAATATTATGGACAGACAAAAAGATCTATTGAAGTAAGTTATAAGGAACACATCACACTTAAAATATGGAGGACCTGAAAAATCAGCAGTCGCCCATTATATTTTGCAACAAAACCATCCAATAGATTTCAGTTCATTAGGATTAGTTAGACAAGTTAACAACAACAGGCAACTATAGATGCCTATGAGAGTGTAGAAATAAATAAACACAATAATATTATGAATAACGATGACGGACCTATACCAAAGATCATACTATATAGCTTGTTAAAATAAAATAAAATAATGTTGTTGGATTTACTGATTACTACATAAGGACACATTGAAAGTTGTTTTATATAAACATATATTATAAAATAATAGATAAGGCAAAATTGTAAAATTAATTTAGGTTGGTATACCTGTATAGTTGGTACGCCTGGATGGTTTACCTGTATGGGTTACCTTTATAGCATACATAGGGTTAGCACGCATTAGTTTCTAGTACTGATTTCTTTGAAGATGATCACTTGGTGATCGAAACACGTGTCGAGCGGTTAAAAATAACGATTTGGTGTTGGAAAAAAAACTCCAGTAATATTATAGGTACATTTCCCGTTATGTTTTTGGCGTCGTCGGCATCGATAATTATGGTCATTAGTTTTCATCAATCAGAAGTTTTCTTGAACAAACTAACTACATAATCTTTATATCTGTTCCAGGTAGATACACAGAGTCAATAGAGGACTACAAACTAACCGTGCCACAAAAACTAACACGCAATGGTGAGTTTGCCTCATTCGAGCTACCGCAATATTTCGAACATGACATTACGAAGAAAAGACGACGAAGAAGTAATGATGACGAAGATATCGCTCACTATGGAGTGACGTTGAACGGGCAAGATTACCACGTCGAACTTTGGCCAAATCATGAGTTCATTTCACCCGACTTGATAGTTGAACGTAGAGATCCAAAGTTGAGGGCTGGTAGCGAGAGGCTGAAGAGATTGGATGAGAAAGTTTGCCACTATACAGGCCATGTCCGGGGTCATAGGAATTCGAGGGCTGCTCTATCAACCTGCGATGGTTTGGTAATGTATCATTCATTTCATTCGTTTTTCAGGACAAAACATACACACTACAGTACACTATAGTCTCACATGAGATTCTATTGAACAAACTCTCTACATACGGAATTCGAGGCCATGCATTGGACTTTGTTAACGCGTAAAAACTCGCCGGCCGTACGCCTATGACCTTTTATACCTGGCATGCAACCCGACACTTCAAATTTCACAGCACACCAGTAATAAAAAAGGAGAAAAAGAGTCAGTGTGTTGTGTCGCGTGATATTGAAAAACAGAAACTCGATTTGTCTATTAGAGGTATCCATCCAGAAATCTTGTAGAAATTCAGTTATACGTTTCTATAAAAACCACACAATCTACAATCCACTTACTACCCAACATTTGATCCGGCTCGAAGGACCACATGTTGAAGCCTGAAAACTCGCTGCCGTACGCCTATGGCACTTTATACCTGCCATGCAACCCGACACTTCAGGTGCCTCTGGGAGGCTGGAGTGAAGTCTACGAAACATAATTTGAAGCGGGTTGCAGGTAAAGCACATTTAACATTTGAGCAGTTTTATTCCTTGCTGCTCAATTCACGTCCTCTCTATCCATTATCGTCCGATCCTAGTGATTTGAATCCTATAACAACTGCCTATTTTCTGAATTTCACTAGTTCGGACTTCCATTGTCTACTATATAAAATGATTTGAAATCCCTGAAACAAGTAAAAAAGAATAACTGAAAAAGGATAGCTGAAAATAACAATTATATTAAGCAACAATAAACCTGAAATGAAATGATAGTTCCCTTATTGACCAGACCGAGGCAGAAGAGTTCAGATGGAAAATTAGAGAACAGTTGGATCGAGAACCAGTTCCAACATCTAACATCAGCAAGGAAGAACGTAGAGCTCTGAACGGTCTACGTAGAGACAACACCATCAAGATCCTACCTGCAGATAAAGGAAACGCTACTGTGGTAATGGATACCGTTCTCTACGAACAGAAGATCGAAGAGGTTCTGCAGAAGGGACAATACACAAAGATCGTATGGGACCCCACTGCATCAATCGAAAGGAAGTTGTACCAGATTTTGAAAAAACACCAAGTCTATTTTTCGGACAAGGAAAGATCATGGCTAACACCGCACCACAGTAAGCCCCCTCACTTGTATGGTCTACCCAAAAATCCACAAGAAGGACGTTCCGCTTAGACCGATCATCAGCTCCAGAGATTCGGCTACTCAAAACTTGTCTAGATTTTTACTTCCCACTATCATTTCATTTCAGGTTTATTGTTGCTTAATATAATTGTTATTTTCAGCTATCCTTTTGTAATTATTCTTTTTTACTTGTTTCAGGGATTTCAAATCATTTTATATAGTAGACAATGGAAGTCCGAATTAGTGAAATTCATCACGAAACATTGTCAATCACCTTCAAACAAATGCCTATTTTCTGATTGGAAAATCCTTGACTAACCTTTCCGATTTGGACTTGAGATATGTTCCGGAAAATCGACCATCCTATTACCCGAAGCTCCAACAGCTCAGGCAGCACTTTTGGGATTGCTGGAGCAAGGGGTACGTTGCAGAACTTCAGCACCGCGTCAAATGACGAAATCGTCAGAGCCAGCTACGAACGTGACATGGTTTTGGGGCGAGAGGACAATCTACCTCCGTTGAGATGGCGCCTTGGGCGCATCATCGAAGTGTTTCTGGGAAAGGACAAAGTAAATCGAGTTGCTTGCATGAAGACTGTTAATAGGGAATTCAAGAGGGCATTTTCAAAATTATTTCCTCTTCCTATAAATAGTGTGTGAAGGTTCATATTAAACGGAGTACTTCAAGGTAGGGGGCATGTTAAAGCCTAAAAACTCGCTAGCTGTACGCCTATGGCACTTTATACCTGCCATACTTCAAGGGTCACAGCCACCAGTGAAAAAAGGAGAAAAAGAGTCAGTGTGTTGTGTCGCATTATATGAAAGACAATTATTAGAAACTCGATTTGTCTATTAGATGTATTCATCCAGAAATCTTGTTCAAATTTAATTATACGTTTCTATAAAAACCACACAATCTACAGTCCTATTACTTGTTGCGGGACTATTTGTCACAACGGACAACTCGGTGAGCCATTGAACATATCTATTGGTGTTCCACAAGGAACAGTTTTGAGCCCAATTATGTTCCTTGTATATAACGTATATATCCCAAATATAAAATTTCAATAGCCATATCATTTTTTACGCTGATGATCTCCAATTGAGCTGAGGAAGAACTATAGAAATTAAAAATCTGGTTCAACAATAACCTATTCAGTATCAACATAAAAAAGACAAAATGTATGTATTCTTCATTAAACTCTGAGGAGCAACCCCCTATCAACAAACTCAGAATATACATGCCCACCTGCAGGTGGCAGCGTCTATAAAATATCTGGGCGTAGTTATTGACCAACATCTAAGGTGGGAAGATCACATTTCCCAAAGTATAAAAAGGCTGAGACTTCTCATGTTCAAATTCTACACCCTTAGGGAATACTCTCTCGAAAAAATATATTAATTTTATATAATTCCTTGGCAGAATCTTTTCTCAGGTATTGTATTGTTGTGTGGGAAAGAGCAATCAGTAATGCCATCAATTGCCTACAAACAACTCAAAATTCGTTAATAAAAATTACATTTAAAAGAGCTAGACGTTTCCCAACGGAACAGCTATACAGGGAAACTAAAATACTCAATATTAGATCCTTATATAGCTACCACTGTTTGATATGGATGTTCTTGAATATTCAGAAATTTAGTTTTATCGCTCACAAAACGACAAGATCAGTCGAAAACTTGCATATCAAAATTCTGCTCTTTGAAAAAAGTCATACACAAAGATTCGTTTTCTTTTTCGGATCCAAACTATACAACCTCCTTTCAACACACCTGAAAAAAATGGAAAAACGAAGTAAATTTAAATCGAACCTCAAGAGAACCCTATGAAATTCAAAATATTTTGAAAAAAAATATTTGAAGACTCACCTCAAAATCTTGCATCGCCGATCACTATCCCTTCCTCTGCATTATCACCATCATTATGATTACCAGTTTTTTCATTATTATTTCTATTTTCTAAATTTATATCATTCTTTGTATTTTTGGTTTATGTTTAAGTGGGGTAGAAAAAGCACAAAACAGGCGACATTCGCCCGGGTGTATTCTACCCCACTTTGAAAGAAGCAAGATTATTATTGTATAAAGATATATATACATTGTATCATATTATATATGGATACATTCATTATAGACTGTATCAGGAGAAATCATACGAATTTACCTTTAATTTAACTTTATTTAATTCCGTTTTGTAAACATCGTACATTTTCTGGAGGTGTATTTTCCAACTCTAAATCTTCGTATTCAATTATATTCAATATTTACTAAATCTGAACTGTTTATACTATAACAATCAACAATAAAACTATTTTCGTTGGGTGAGTTGACAGCAATAATTATGCAGTGCTTCAGTTTTGTTGTTACGGAAACGCCGAAAATGGGCTACTTGGATATTACACGCGAATCGTCGGCGTAGCGTTGTCAACATGGAGAACGTGTCATATCAATCTGATATGTAACAATTCGTGAGTGACTTGGGTTATCGTGATAACAGTGAAAAATTATGTCTCACTGTAATGGCGGATATTTCTCACTGCGTGGGAAATCTTTCGTTTTGAACATATGAAAGCGATGAGATAAGCGGCACATTGTATAGCATCCGTAGAAAAACATAATTGTTGTTATTGATATTGTTGTTTTTTCAAGAGATTTTGAAGAAATGAAGATTTACATAATTTCACTGTAATATGTAATTTCTTCTAGGCAGGCTACATAACGGTCGACAACAAACGGTACTTCATAGAGCCTGTGGAGCACCACCAAGCCAATAGTGAAGGACACCACTTGCACGTAGTACATCAGAGTTCTCGAGGAGCAGAATCAAATACGAATCGTTGTGGCACCAAGAGTGACTGGACGGAGGAATGGAAAAAGAGGTTCAGAAATAAGTTTCTCAACGAGAAAAAGGAGAACGTCGAGAAAAGAGGTGTAGCAAGTGAGCACAGGTATTTAGAAACACTGGTGGTTGCTGATAAGAAATTTCTGAAACATCATGAGAATAAGGATGTGGAGTTATATATTATGACAGTCATGAATATGGTGAGTAGGTTGAGAATTATACTTTATGGTTTGGTCGTATACAGAGTTGTCAACCATATTGGGAGCTTCGGGTATCATTTTAGATTAGTCAATATAGATCAATTCGAATGATGAAGTACTACAGTCCATTTTTCTGTTATACACAATCCTATTCTGTCTTTTCTGATCAATTTCAAAATGGTGGGACAAAGCCATATCCAAATACTTAGTGAATCACATGAACAAATTCAAAATTTTTCTCGATTGTCAGACATGTTTGAAAAGTGGTTGTGACTCTTGTCTAGCTGGATAGATTATGCCGATAACATTGTTCGAAATACAGACAGTGAACGTATGCCATCTTCAATAGCTCACATACTGTAAAACATCCGATGATATGATAACTAATTCTTTCAATTGAAATTCATAAAATTCAACTGGATTTGAAAAATTGTTAATATCAGTGATGAAGATTCAAAAAAGTTCTGTCCGTTCTATGAGTTAACTCTGAACTGTAATATCTCGGTGAATACTTATTCAATTTAATCGAAATAGGCGCCACCGATGCACCAGCATGATTAATTCTGTGGGTCTACCCGACCCTCCACCGCAACCCACAAGGGTTTATTGTGACTTACACCTATTCACACTTGACCAAATAAATCCAGCTTCTTAACGGAGCCGATTAGTTTGCTTGGTGTGTGGTCTTTCAGGCCAGATGGTACGGCTCTGATTCGGTCCTCAGCGGGGCAGGCACAAAGTATGTGCTCTGCTGCTTCATCATTTTTCAAACAGAGGTGACACACACTGTCTTCCGACAGTCCGAGTTTCTGCATATGATGACTCAAATGACAGTGACCTGTAAGAAGGCATGTTGGACATCGTAGTTCATCCCTACTGTAGTCCAACAACTGTTTGGTATCAAGCTTCGAAGGGTGAATAAACTCCTTGGATTGAGCCAATCCTGGAAGATTTTGCCAGAAGTCCATAAATCATCTTACCATCCAGATATTCAATCTTTGTTTGGCAAAGCCTCAAGCGATGCCAATGACAGGTTTATTTAAGTGATATACTGATGTCAACGATCTCATGGATACAGACTTGAGATTATTAGGTGACATCTTCTTAGTGAAACACCTTGAGTTCTATCTGAATAAGTCTCAGCTGATTTCATGTGAGAATTCGAAAAAAAAACTGAAAATATCTGATAGTATTCCAAAATACGAAGTCCGCCTATTATATATCGAGAGAGGGCGCCCTAGAGAGGTGGGGAAAAAACGAGTAGTGCGATGGTTATCTGGAAATCTTCTCTATTTACGCACCAAAACACGTTTTCGGTACTATTATAGTATTTGTGTAGAAGCGGTTTGAAACGAACGTGTTTTTTTCTCGTGCCGAAAACCATAATATGTGACGAAAAAGAGGGGCAATGTATCAATCTCAAATTTCTCGTTGAATTGAAAAAATCTCCGACTGAGTGCTACACATTGTTGCAAGAGGGCCTAAGGGACAATTCTTCATATAATGCGCGTGTTTTTGAATGGTGTAAGCACTTCAGTTAGGGTCGGAAAGCAAGGATGTCCAAATCAAAATTCAAGGCAATGTTGATCGTTTTTTTCGACATTGAAGGTATCGTGATGCCTGAATGGGTTCCAGAGTGTCAGACTGTCAACCAGTCAGTTTTGGCAAAACTGCAAGAACGAGAACGTAAGAAGCGGCCCAAGTTGTGGAAGAACAACTCATGGATTTTGCAGTGGGACAACGCACCTGTAGTCTAATCAACAAATTCAAAAGTATGAAAAATAGAGATAAAGGTCCTAAACATATGGGCGATAGCTCATTCGATTCGAGATCACATCTATAAAAATGTTTTTGAAGGATTTTGGTGCAGGTAAAAAATTGCAATTGTTATTAACAAAATAAGAATAAAAAAATGGTATTTAGTTTTTCGTTGATAAGTCAAAAAATATTAATATTTGAGCAATTTTGAGAAAAGTTCGTTAAAGAGGAGGAGATTTCCAATAAAAAAGTACCAACTCCCGAAACTATATCTCCATTATTTATAATTTTAATTCGACGTTAAAATAGGGTTCCGCACGGCTGTTACGGCATGCGCGCGCTGCCGCTAAAGAGAGTTTATCAAAAGAAATATTTTTTTTATAACATAAAATGTCATTTTAAAAATTTGAAAAAAATCTTGTATCTTCTCAACACTTGAGTGAATCGAGTTCCGTAGAAAATAAAGTTTCATCACCATTTTTCAAAAAATTATTCAATTGTTAACTATATATATATATATATATATATATATATATATATATATATATATATATATATATATATATATATATATATATATATATATATATATATATATATATATCCTGCGATAAAAGTTCATGAAAATTCATTAATTTGTTAATTATGATTTTTTATAACTATTGCAAAATAAAATATCTAAAAATTGTTGATAAACATTTTTTTTTCAATCGATATTTAGCTATGTCTGTTTTCACATTAAACAATGGCAGTTATTACCATAGGATATGAATTTTTTACGTAATTTGTTAATTAAATTGTTTCAAACAAATAGAGAAATCCAATATTTTTGAAAATTTGGTTTGCTATTTTGTTGTATAGAAATAATTATGATTTAAAAAAAAAGTTTCTCTTGATTTTAATTTTCAATTGTCTAAAATCGATTTTTTTATATATCGATTGTTTAAATAATTAGTTGAGAAATAATTTTGCTCTTAAAGAATCATAATTTACACTTTTACATAGTTTGACAAATTGTTTTTTTTCATTTTTTACAACAAAATAGCAAAAAAACTTTTCAAAAATATTGAATTTCTCTATTTGTTTGAAACAATTCAATAAACAAATTACGTGAAAAATTCATATCCCATGTTTATAACTGCCATTGTTCAATGTGTAAACAGACAGCTAAATATCAATTGAAAAAAAATTTTATCAACAATTTTTACATATTTCATTTTGAAATAGTTCTAAAAAATCATAATTACCGAATTAATTAATTTTCATGAACTTTTATCGCAGGATCGTATGTTATTAACGAAAAACTAAATACAATTTTTTCAAAATCTCATTTTGTTGATAGCAATTGCAATTTGTTACCTGCACCAAAATCCTTCAAAAACATTTTTCTAGAGGTGATTCCGAATCGAATGAACTATCACTCATATTTTTAGGGACTTCATCTCTATTTTTTATGTTTTTGAACATGTTGATTAGACTACTGCCCATAACGCGCTATCTGATAAGCGGTATTCGGACGATAAACGTACTTCAGTATTCGACCACGCGCAGCACTCGCTAGATTTGGCACCGCGCAACTTTCTTTGTTTTCGAAGATAAAATCTGCTTCAGAAGGGACCCGATTTGAGTCGATGGAAGCAGTAAACCAAAAAACGGCAGAGCTCCTAAAGACCCTCACCAAAGAAGACTCTCAGTACTGCTTTGATCAATGGAAAAATGTATACAAAGGTATCTGGCGAGGGGAGGAGACTTATTTTTATAATAAAACCCTTTGTCGTAACCAGTCTCGTTATTTAATAACCAGACCTCATATACCATTCAAAATAACTATTCCTCCAGCCAAATTGGAATATTTATTAATTTGTTATATGTTACATATTTCATTCGCTAGATATGGTTTAAAAATGAAAAGAAATCGCTGGACCGTATATAATGTTTCAATAATAACTGTCATCTATTCTGTCAGAAGACATGATGTCTATCTGTGAATAATTCAAAACCGATCTCCAGTAACCAACATAACGCTGTCGCTTCTTCTGTGATTTCAATTTCAGATCTTGATCGTATCATCAATCATTAATCGCAGATAAGTAGCAATAGTTCCGTTACGCTTAAATTAATGTTCAACATAACGAGAATATTTCAATTGAGAATGCGAATCTTAGGTCAAAAGAACAGGAATACATGACGAAGGTTCGTAAGAAGTGAATCAAGAATGGATAGAAGTTCCTCCAATTTTCCGTTATACCAGGAAAAAATATCTCCTCTAGAAAATGTACATTTATTCACTTAATGAGCATTCTTCGATGAATCATTGTATTCGTGATATGCTTATGTCGACTCTAAGATGCTCATACAAATCTGTCAACCAATATGATTCACACGATTTTATTTGGGCTTTTCCAAAATCACGTTAGATTCTGTTGATATTGCTGGCATTGTGTTGCGTATTTTACGAAATGGTGATGTAAGATGTAAGCTGAGAGGTTAGATGTCAATTGTGATAACACTGATAAATATAAACTACTATACTCAATAAACTAACCAATAAGCAGAAAATACAACAACAAAACGATTATATTACTTAACGGCAATAATTATTTTCCACATTTGAGACAATGCTGGTATGTCAACACAATCTTGCAATAACCTCACACATTTGTTTCTGAGTGATGAGGGTATTGGCAACATCAGTTGATGCCTAAAATAAATGGAAACAGTGAAGAGAAATGAATCCTCTAGGAGAAGGAAATTTTGAAAACAGATTGTTTCACAGATATATCAGAAACGCATGTAGGTGTAAATAGTCTAAGATCAAGGACAAGGAAATCAACCTGCCTGGGGATTCACTCCAACTATGCCATCAATTTTTGTATGGTGAGTTTGATAGAAACCCAATCTGACACATGAATCAGTAATAATATTCTTGGTCAGCCAAGCGGCTTTAAAAGCACTTGGTTATCACCGAGCAACATTCCAGTTGTCATCCAAAAAGACTCACCTCAATGGAAAGACTCGACAAGTTGTATCTGATGTGATTCCTGGCTTCAGTAGCCTGGAAGGTCAAGAAGCTGCAGACTCCCTTATAAGGGAGAGTGTTGCAAATGGTTTGATCACACCAAAACCTGTAATTGACATCGATCTAGGCTTTGCCAAACAAACACTGACTACCTGGACTGCAAGAAGAGTTTTGAACTTAAAATCTACCAGGATTGGCTGACTCCAAGGCATCTACACATCCTTTGGAGTATGATACCAAACACTCACCATTTTATATCAGGAATGAACCAAGTTGTCTTACAGACAGCAAGCTGAAGTCATCTGAATCATCACATGTAGATACTTGGATAGTAAAGAGACAGTGCGAGCCGACTATGTTCAAAAAATATTGAAACAGCAGAGTACATAGTCTTGGTAGAGTTTCACTTCTACTATCTGACATGAAAGATCACTTTTCAAAGGAGCTGATTGGTCTAATCAAGCTGCACGTAATTGTCCAAAGTTGAATAGGTATAGGCCACAATAAACCTCCACGGGTTGTAGTATAGGGTTGAATAGATCCACTCATTTCGTACTTACCTACCTGCTTACGGTTTTCTTTGATGCCATGGTTACTAATTCTTTAGAAACAGATTCCAGAAGAGAAAATGTATCACTTATATGTGTTGCAATTCCAAAAGTTTTTAATATCGTGAGTTGAGCTTCCTCTGTAATATTTTATTGACTACATGAATTCTGCAAATTCTCTTTTATGTCATTTATCGACTGAAAATTTTGGTGCTATGAAGAGATAATTTGAGCGGAGCTATATCAGGTCAACACGGTGGCAATGCGAATAGGTTCGTTGAGTTTTTGGCAAGACATTCGTTTACATTGATAGCCTTGTGAGACGGCGCGTTATCGTGTTGCAAAATTTTTTCCATATTTCTGATATTTCTTGACAAACTTGCTCTCTCAAATGACACATATCGCACAGATAATATTCTTTATTCAATTACTCACTTTCTGTCAAGAGTTTATCATGCACAACACCGCGGCAATGGAGAAAAAGTGTTAACATTATCCTCACTGTTGATCGACTTTGACGAGTTTTTTTGGTACCGACTCATTTGAAAGCCACCATTCCAAACCTTGTTGACTGGTTTGCATATCAAATTCGTTAACCCATGTCTGATCACAAGTTACATTTCGTTTTATGGATATGGGATCGAAATTGACTGGTTCTAACAAATCGTCAGCGACCTTCACGCGATTTATCGATTACCGATACTTTATTGACAGAAATTCTGAGATTTTAGAATCAAAAATTCATATTATTTCTTCAACCAACTTAAATGTCAAACTCGATCAGTTCCAATATATGAAACACAACCCTGCTAGTCGGCTGTAGCCTTTATATGATTTATGCATATTTTAGAAATGCGCCTAGAGAGACTCGTTCGCAGAAAACTGAGGCCTTTTTGCACTTGTTGAACGGCAATGCGACAATTGCTTGAATTAGTACCAAATGATTCTAAGATGTCGAAATTTCAGCGGATCTTTCTCAGACTGAACGACGATTTTCAGTCGTAATTTCATTTACTTTAGCGATGTTGAGTTCAGTTGCGGATGTTGTTGGGCAACCAGAGCGAGGCAAATCTTCCACCACATGCACTGTACTACTCACACGAACGTATTTTTGATGAAATCGATTCATCATAAGTCTTATGTAACATTTCCATCGTTTCAACACACGGAATTCCATTTGCAAGACAAAAATAATTTCGACAATTCCTTCACGCGGGCTCTTGAAATGACCGATTCCCGATACTTTTTTGACAGAAAGTCTGAGATTTTAGGATGAAAAATTCATATTATTTCTTCAAAACTTGGATGTCGTACTCGATCTGTTCCAATATGTGAAAAAACACGACCCTGCTAGTCCGCTTTATCTGATTTATGCAGATTTTCGAAATGCGCCTTGAGGGACAAAAGAATTATAGTGACAATAATGAATGGACCTTTTACGGAGACCTGGTAACTTGCTCTAATTCAATTTTTTTCGTCCGTGATTAAAACAAATTGATGTCATTAACAATGACGTGTGCATAGTTATTATGCATCCCAAACGACAATTAATAATGGATTGATAATAGATAAACATCAGATTTATGGTATAAATTAGAGCGACCTGTATAATTTATCATAATCAATGGTATCTCAATATTTATCTTCGCATTGAGTATAGTCGCTGCCACCATGACGGTACCGTTGCATCCGGTTCGTTGTAGGTGGTTGAATGAATATTCAAGAAGTATTTTCAAATTGCAGAAGATTGGCCTTATGAATTTAATGACTTCATCTGAAAGTCAAAGCACTGCCAGCAGATTATCCACCACATCGAAGCTATCCTTTGATTGGTTGATAGGCGTAAACGAGGGCTTTGTTTAGAAAAAAGCATTTCGATTGAAATTAATTGACACAATTCGTCGAGGTTCAGAGTTCAGTTCGTGATTAGTGAAAGTTCAAGTCTGGCTCTGAATAATTTGTTGAGTTTATTCAGAAATAGCTTCCAATAATAAGTGTAATTGTGCAAATCATGACGAAATATTTTTTTGAATATCACCAATTCATGTGAATTGGTATGTAAAATTGGAACCTTTGGCGTGAAACTAATCTGATGAAACACTCCCCAATCAACAAAATTAAAACACATATTTGACGTAGGTTTTGAAGAGCAAGTTAACATCACATGGAGGTGATGGGAAATATTTATTTTATTATTCAACATCAAGATTCTAGATCACAGATTGAAGTTTTCTGTGGTTCAAGAAGAGCCAAGTCAGTGCAGCCTACGAACTACTGAAAATCAACATAAATTTCATGTTGAAACAACGACATGCGCTGTGTAATTGTTAGTGATCATATTATTGAAACTAACTTCAGGATCTAAAGCAAATGGACTTTAAACGTTCAAGCCAGTCACGATATACCTACACAGTAGGTTCAATGGACTGACGCCTATCAGAAAACAACTACTCCCCTGACTAATACCACGAAGGGCGTTGAATTATATCCGACAGGCGTCAGTGCAGGAATCTTCACAGAAAAGTTCCTGCATATGCAATTGGCAATACAAGAGTCGACCTTCAATTCTGGAACGGACACACTTGCAGACCGGTTTCGGGCCTATTAGTCACTCATCAGTGCAAGATAGTGACCATCATCGACCTAAAGTCAATGATATTCCACAATTGAAAATCGGAATTCTTCCAGAGTTTTTCATTCCTCTTCCGAAGTTGGAGCGAACATCCCAAATGTCACTCCATCTAGTGGGTGAGGTACTAACCAACTGCATATCCGTAATTTGCTCGATTCCTCTGAATGAGGAAGAAAAACTTTCTTATTAGTCATTGGTGTAGTATTAGGTGATGGTAGTAGTATTAGATGATGGCCACTATCTTGCACTGATGAGTGGCTAATAAGCCCGAAACCGGTCTGCAAGTGTGCCAGTTCCAGAATTGTAGGTCGACTCTTTCAGTAGTATTTCCAATTGCATATGCAGGAAATTTTTAGTGAAGATTCCTGCACTGACGCCTGTCGGAGATAAACCAACGCCCTTCATGGTATTAGCCAGGGGGGTAGTTATTTTCTCATATGCGTCAGTCCATTAAACCTACTGAGTAGGTATATCGACACTGGCTTGAACGTTTGAAGTTCATTTGCTTTCGATTTGTTTACTGCCAGAAAACTTCAGAATGTTCAGCAACATCTGAAGAAACCTAAACATCTATAAATTCGAAAGCTATATTTCATTTATTGAAGAACAAATACAAATCAAAACACAACAAGACCTAATATTCAATATACTCTACGAAACAATACATATTCCTAGAAGCAATGAACCTGGAGAGGCACCAACACAAAGAATATTACCTGGTGTAACCCGAGTACAGGCAAATTTGAAGAAACACCTGGATGAAAGAGGAGGACAAATACCTGCCCAAACCATAATTGATGAAGCATCAACACTGAGGCTATATAACCGTATAAAAGAACAAACAAGGAGATGAAATGTTCAGTTTGAATAAAGCCATAAAGATGATAGCACAGCCAGCTATCGAAAGCTATATATATATATATATATATATATATATATATATATATATATATATATATATATATATATATATATATATAGCGGTCAAGCGGTCCTCGATTGAAGACAAATTGTGAATAACCAATAACTTGCGTAAACGCAAGCGAGACATAAGTGGATGGTACTGACGATGCTCAATAGGCTGAAACAGCTGTCCACCGGTGACTCCTAAATTCATATCAATGTGATAATGATCAGAATAGTACTTATCTATTTATCTTTTAATTTTAATGGAATTATTTTTCAGCAGCTTGACTGCATTACCCTTTTTCGATTTCATATCATTTCTAGAAACATGTGGATTCATTTTTTGATGGCATTCCAGGTTAGCTTCCCAAATTTCTACTACCGCAATTGTCGTTTGATTGGTCAAACCACCAACACTGACATAAAAACTTAGCAAGTTGAATTGGTTGTCACACCAATAATAGGTGGTTCCACTTATGTCTCGCTTGCGTGTACGCAGTTATTTTCATTAAGTACTTTTCTTGGTTATTGACATTTTGTATTTAATCGAGGATCGCCTGCCCGGTATTGACGACATATGGGTACAGTCTCAACATGGAAAAACTCCACTTCGAGCATTGAAGGTGAAATCAATTGCATTCTTAACATTACTATTATTATCATTTCTTAAATCTGAGGTTGCACTGGTCGGGCCCTATCGCCTGAAGCCCCGATACCTTCAGGAGAGCGCACCGGCATTATCAACCACTGACCACTCCACACCGTGGGGTAAGTGATCACTGGGTCCGAGAATCATGTGCCCTAAGTTGAGTATTATTATTATTAACTACATTTATTATGTTTCGAAGACCCCTAACGAGTTCGTATAACATGAGCATTCGCTTTAGCATACCTAGAAAGATCCGTGGAACCGAATACAATGATCGAATTCTGATATATATATATATATATATATATACCTGTTAGTGAAATCCGGCCCTCGCCTTATTCGCAGCCCACTTAACATTTGCGTTCGCTCAGGTTGAATTCAACGCCGAAGGCACCATGCTCATTTCATTAGCATGTGCAAACGTTTTCAGGCTATTCCTCAATGGGATCGAATTTATTTTGAATGAACGGAGACTGAGCAAAACGATGTTTTTGTTAAAATATCAGAGATATACTGGATAGTTAAAAATATTTTTTTCGAAAGTTCTCAAAAATAGCTTTCATTCTGATGTTGGTATGCAACGTCTTCGAGATTATATATTTTACTAGTACTATGTTGCTGTATCGCTGCTGTTCCAATGTTTTGACAGAATCAGAATGAACGAACTTATGTGTGCGCAGCGTTATAGAAGAGTGCCTTCAAAAAATTGTTCTACAGCGCCATCTGGTGGCGAGTTACAGAAAAATTGATAGCCTAAAAACCTTCTCTATGAAAAATTACTTATAAATGTCAAGTTTCATCACGATCGGTTGAGCGATGTAGAAGTTTATCACTTACCAACCAGCCAACCAACCAACCAACCAACCAACAAACATCCATGTTTAAACAGGGCTATTCAAATTCGTTTCTGTACATGGGGATCTCGTGAACGATAAGAGATAGAGTGTCAGTTGAGTTGGTGCAAAGTTGTGTATTTCAGAGACCTATTCAATGATGTAAAGAAATCGAATATAGCTCTTTTGGTTCTGGAGATATACGAAAAAATCCCAAGTTATTTTTTTTGACTATATCTTCTTTATTCGCAGACGTATTGAAAATCTATCCACAGTTTGCTATTGGCACTTGATGTAGCCTCTCAGAATATATTATCCATGAATATTTTATAAAGGGCCACCCCCATCTTTGAATTTTTAAATACGGACCTGTATTTTTTGTTGTAGTTTTTGGACGGTAGACGTTCACTTCATACCGGGAATTCAAATTCAATTACATATTTGAGGATGTTTCGGTAATATTCTATTATAATTGTGTGAATTATTCATTTTTCAATTACGGCCCTGGAAATTGGTTGACTGAGTTGGATAAGAACATAATATAACTTTCACGTTTCCATATGCATCGTACAGTTTTTCGAGAATTTTTTTTTCATTTTTAGGTACCTATTCATATTTATTCCATTGCTCTGAGCATTTTCTACAATGAACTTCGAATAAGAAAACCTTTTATGATTATTTGAAACATATCTACATCAAAAATATATTATATGTGTTTTAATAAGCAAAAAAAGGAAAGATATCAATAATAACATCCGAAACGAACACTATAATTGTAATGAAAATAGAAATGAAGTAATTCATACAGGCACCCAAAAAATTATTGGCGCAATAGATGTTCGAATTGGAGTCCTTCCATTTTGAGACATTTTTAAACTCGGTTTTTCATATTATTCATTGCACATAATACACTTATTTGCTGCATTGTTGCGAAATCATTCAAAATCTTCAATATCGAGTCTTCCACATTTTCTATCTCTCTGCCAGCGTAAATCCTATTTTTCAATGTCCCCCATAGAAAATAGTTCAAAATAGTAAGATCTGGTGATCTTGCAGACCATCTTATTGTCCCATTATTTGTCTCGAAATGAAAGGACTCCAATTCGAACATTTATTGTACAATTAATTTTTTTGTGTATATAAATTACTTATTTCATTTCAGTTTTCATAATAAATATTGTGTTCTTTTCGGATGTTATTATTGCTATCATTTCTTTTTCTGTGGATCAAAACACATACCATAATATTTTTGTTGCAGATATGTTTCAGATAATCATAAAAGGTTTTCTTATTCGAAATTCATTGTAGAAAACGCTCAGAGCAATGAATAGGTACCTAAAAATGAAAAAAAAAACTCTAGAAAAACTCTACGGTACATAGGGAGACGTGAAAGTTGCTATTGTGTTTTTATTCAACTCAGTCAAGCAATTTCCAGGGCCGAAATTTGAAAGGGAATAGTTCACACAATTATAATTGAATATTATCGAAAAATCGCGAAATATAAAATTGAATTCGATTTCTCAGTATGAAGTGAACGTCTACGATCCCAAAACTACAACAAAAATACAGGTCCGTATTTAAAAATTCAAAGATGAGGGTGGCCCAAGTCAAATGACACCCTGTATAAAAGATTCATGGATATATTCTGAGAGCCCACATCAAGTGACAATAGCAAAGTGTGGACAGATTTTCAATATGTCTGCGAATAAAGAAGATATAGGTAAAAAAAATTTGCGATTTTTTGGTTTTTCCTGTAAATCTCCGGAACCAAGAGAGCTATATTCGATTTTGTTACATCATTGAATAAGTCTCTGAAGAACGCAACTTTTCCATGATTTAACCGACACTCCATCTCCTATCGTTTACGAGATCCCCATGTACAGAAACGAATTTGAATAGCCCTGTATATTAGATTTGTTTGCTGGTTGTCAATAAAACAGGAATCACTTTTATAGTATATCGTTTAAGAATCGACAACACTGATTGAAGTTTTTTTCAAGACAAAACACAAGCACTACAGAAAAATCTTTAAGGTCCTCTAAGGTTCTATATAGAAGAAAAAATATAGAACAGGTAATGGAGAGGGAAGTGATGAATTCTATGGTAAGGGTCATATTGCAAATATGGCTATTTATGACACATGTCCCCGATGAAGTAAGTGAAGGAAACATCAAAAAATATATACGCTCTCGCACGAACTCTGATGATATTTCAGTTGAAAAACTCCAAACCAAAAATGATTTTATGGTATTGTTTAAAAAATTATAAATTAAAATTTTTTTTCCTGGAAAAAAATCATTTACACGCTTTTCTGAATCGAGTAACACTGCGTTGATATTTTTCGGAGGCGGAGAAAAAAGTTTAACCTGATCTAGACTGGCTGAAAAATTGTCTGATTTACTTATTCATTGACACGTCTACAATGCTATCCAATCAATTCTGAACGGAGACCGAGCGAAAGTTGACGTTCTTATTAAAATATCTGAGATCTCCGCCAACGTATCATGTTGGGAAGTTGGAGCGTAGTTTGTTATATTGAAATTGTTTTTGTATATACAGTGTGCGTCGACAGCTTCCGCCGCCTACTCCGTACTCGGCGGGAAGCTAATTGGAAACACTGCGGAGTGTATTTCAATCAACATGTCATCAGTGAGGTTGAACGGTTCGAAAAATTGCGTTGCTATAGAGGGATCGCAGGAAATTTCAATCGAGCTGAATTCAAAGAACTGCAAAATGAATGATACAACTGTTAAAACATATTTTTAATGTAACTGAATTCGAAGTATATTTTATTGGAATGTTTGAAGATGATGGGCCAAAAATTCTTAGATGGCACAGGGTGACACATTATTTTTACGATCACCAGAAATTTTCAACTTGTCTGTTTTTCGAATTGCTGCGGAAGTTTCTTTTTTTTTGAATTGAGTGAAAGCATGATTAAAAATATTTGAAGTTGTGCTACATAGCAAGACAATTCGTTTAAAAAAAATCTTCAAAGGATCTGAAGAGCTGCTTTCACTTTTTTCTTCGAAATATAAGGTTGTTTCAGAAGTTTTGTCGATTTTCATGTCATGTGTTTTCATAGCTATATATCTCAATGAATATTTATTCTACTGTGTCGTGGTATATACTGATCGATAAAGAATTTTGTACTGTATACATTGGTGCTGTTCTTTTTTTGAAATTTTGACTTTCTTCCTCTTTTCAGCCTGGCTTTACTCAGTTTGAGTAGTGCCAGGAAGATGATAGCACCACCAGCTG
Source organism: Leptinotarsa decemlineata (assembly GCF_025532065.1). Classification (NCBI taxonomy): domain Eukaryota; kingdom Metazoa; phylum Arthropoda; class Insecta; order Coleoptera; family Chrysomelidae; genus Leptinotarsa; species Leptinotarsa decemlineata. Next base: position 5,910,766 of record NW_027412578.1, read on the forward strand.
TTGAAAGCGCTCGCATGTGATAAATAGAAGTTATTAAAGCTTCAAATCCTTTTTGTGACATATGTTTATATTGAAATTTAAGTAATTATTTAATTACATGCGAGCGCTTTCGCTTTCGAGTTTTTTCGAGTAGAGTCTAGATGATGACAGCACGACCAGCTGCCGAAAGCGCTTGCATATAGTTAATAATGATAATAATAATTATCATCATTATTTCAGAATATGTCAACAATACAATAAACATATAATGACAACATATAATGAAATGACGTCACTGAGGGTTACAAGACACAATAATCTTGCGTAAATAGAAATATAAGATGCAAAAATAAAGACAATTTTGAAAATTATGATTAAAATACTCGGCAATATTATAAGGTTCCAGATGTATGAGTACCTTTTTTATTTCTCTTTTATTCCATTTGGTGATTTATTGAACAATCTAATGTACATGTATTGTGGGCTATTTTCAGTTACCGTGAGTCTGTGAACAGGGTACTTGATATTTCTAGTCCTAGTTTCTAGTTTCATATTTGTGAGGGATGTAATTTATAATAAACAAAGATTTATTTTTTAAAAAGAACATTTAAAATTCATAAATATGAATTGCATAAATGGTCAACATATTGTTTGATCGGAAAATAATTCTGCATGATTCTCTATATGGCATATTTAAGATTATTCTTAACGTTCTCTTCTGAATGATAAACACTTTTTCCGTATCAGAACTGCTTCCCCAAAATATGATGCCATATTTAGCAGCAGCTTAAATAGGAGTTATAAAGCTTCAAATCCTTTTTGTGACTTATATTGATATATTAATATATATATATATATATATATATATATATATATATATATATATATATATATATATATATATATATTATATATATTATATATATTAATATATATTAATATATATATATATATATATATATATATATATATATATATATATATATATATATATATATATATATATATTTATATATATTAATATATTATATATATACGTGTTTCGGGCTATTGGCCTCATCAGCGCGGTGCAGCCAAGTGTAAAGATGGGCAACACTTGTTTGCCGAAAGTAGGATACAGCACATACGCACGGAGTCAACAACAGGAGCCAACCGCACATTTGTGGTTCCAGTAAGAAGACCTAAAATTCCCAGGCTACATCTAACATGACCACGTAGGCAGCTATAGCTACCTGGGGATTCAAATAACAGGGTAATATTTGAAAATACTTTTGAATACAACTCACATTCGTTGTATTTTGAAGCCTTGTGAATACAATTCACATGGCTTCAAAAATACTTCACAAATTTTCTTTGAAAACTTCTGATAATTCCTTTTCCATATTCTCTGTTTCACTATCACTGTCGTCATTTAAATCAATAATGAATTTATTTCCACCATTAATATGGAAGTGTCCAATCTCCATATAGTCTTTTTTTCAAGTAAAATTACTTTTTAAATCCTTTTATGCCAGTCTTACCTTCTTACCAAATTTTGGAAAATTATTTTTACGCTTGATGCTTTGTTTCAATTTTCCCCAAATCAACTGAATGGGATTGAAAACACAAAAATAGGGGGAAAGTCTCAGTATGGTGTGTCCATACATTTCATCAATAATCTCAAGGTCATACACTTTTTCAAATGTTTTTGTATGTGAAATTTCAAGTAGTTGGTTTTTGGTATAGTTACCTTCAAAATACAAATTGTTATCTATTAAAAAACTTTGTATTTCATCTTTCCTCGAATTTTCATTCGGTACTTTGATGAGCTGTCGCGAATGATAGGAAGCGTTGTCAATAGATATTATACTATTCGCATCCAAATTTGGGATCAATGTGTTTTCAAACCATTCCTCAGAAATATCAGCTTCCATGTTCTTATGATACTCAACACTCAAGTTTTTTCCAAATAATTTCAAAGAATTTGGAACCCATCCTTCACTTCCTCCGCAATGCACAATGATTACTCGCGATCCTTTGTTTGCAGGCCTGTTAGGCGTACACATTCTCGAACTATCAGTCCACCCTTTCGTAACTGTGTCGTGAGTGTCATACCAAGTTTCGTCCAAATAGAAAATTTGCCGTTATGTGTTCTAAGTATTTCTTAGGCAATTCCATTATTTTTCTGATTTCCATAACTGTTTGAAGTTTATTTATCATTTTGAATCTAAATCCTAGTTTCTTTATCCAATTCTAAAGAGTTTTGTCACGGCAGCTCACGTAATGGCCGGAAGTATTCAGTTTCTTCCATAAGATTTCAATTGTAGGTATCTCATTGCTTTTGTAACAGTCGTATATTGTTTTTTCAATGATTTTATTAGATGAACATCTAAAGGGTTTGGTTGTCGTGTCTTGAGTTCATAAGGTTTGTTTTTAACCATTTAACGTACAGTTGAGAAAGGAATTTCGGTCAAATCTGATGTTGCTTGTGATAGTTTGTTTCCCTAGGAACCAAACTTGAGATGTAGATTCTTATATACATTGAAACATACTCTCTGGTATCTCTTTTTCGCATTGTTTACCATCGCTATTGGAATCACTACTTAGGAAAGAGTCTGCGTTGTTATTACACTCGTTATTACTATTAGTACTTATCCAAGGACGCCTCATTTTGAACAGATAACAGAAATTTCAAGTAATTATAACTGCATCAATATTGAATTTCAACACTCAAATCGGGATCAGTTCCTGAACTAAACATTGACAACATGACGGCTCGCATTCTATTCGTCACCGTAACATGACACCAAATTTAATTTTATCACTCTTTAGCCATTCATACAACTCGGTTAGTAACAATTATCCAATACTTTTCGCCAACTCTTCAGTCCACTTGGATTAGTTGACAGCGGCATCATTTCTTTGTATTGGTTTTTTTGGCTTTCGCCGACACCGTTAACTATTCACCATAGCGGTTACTTCGACTATACCTACTTATGTCCTGCATTCTGGCAAACGTCAAACATGAATGTTACTTCAACATTAGTTGTTTGAATAAAAATTGCGAATTCAGGATTCTTAGATATGTATATTTTTGGTTTAGGAATATGCTGCGACTCTAGGGAGGAGAGTGCTTTTCACTCTCCTGGGGGGGGGGTATGAGTTTCCTTCCTGATGTGAGGGTCGAAAAGTGTGTTCTTTATAGAGGAGTAGGACGAAAAACATATTTTGTACAGTAGTTGCTTCATTTGGAGCCAAAAACTCACTTATGTCACTAGCTTGTATCTATCCCAGAAATTAATAGTAAGAAAAGGGCTAGTTTGCTCTTTCAAAATTAGAAACCAACTGTTAAATTCAAAATTTAAATCAGAATTGAACAAATTGTAAGTCGCAATAGTTTTTTGAAGAATTGAATAGTTCTTTTAGTACTCGTGTACGAGGAACAAAAACCTTGGAATGCAACATAACCTCAAATATATTGGAAAAAAATGATATTTCTGTACGTTTACTTGAATTATCCCAAGGGACTCATCAACTAAAACAATTCTGATACCAATTCACGTTCAGCATATAAAAACTTTTGTTTCTAGTAAAGTATTGTTTGTCGACTTAGTTGTCGAATAAATAACGATTAGTATCGAACTGGATGATTTCTTGTGTTTCAAGTCAGTTAAAATCCAACCTAGCACCCCACCAGGAAGGCCTCTGCAATTATATATATATAGTTGAATGGATTGTATTTGTCTTTGTGTATTATATTTTCATTCACTCACAGGTAGCTGATTTCTATCACGACTCGTCGAGTGGAAACCAAATGGATGTAGTTGTTGTGCGTATAATGTATCTTGAGAAGGAGGAAGAGGAAATTGACCTCGTCATCAACACTGATGCTGATAAAACATTATCCAGTTTCTGCAAGTGGCAAGAGAAAATAAATCCCAAAGATATCGAGAATCCAAATCATCACGATATCGCCGTTTTGCTCACAAGGTATTTATTCAATCTGGATTTATGGTGTTAGATGTTAGTTTTCACATGAAGAGAATTTATGACTATTACATTTCACGATTGTTCGATATTAATCTTGAGTTATATCCAGCAGCTTGCAATCATTCTAATGCGAGACAACGTTCATAAAATGACTCCTTTGGAAGGTCTCTTCATTGATGAACACACATACAAAAATATCCGTTTTCTGTTTCTTACGACTGAATGATCAAAAACATGTCTCTCTCATGTATGATCACGTATCAAATCAACAATTCCATTCAGTCATTCAAAAATACTACTTTCTCGTTGCTAGATCATTTATATCATCATTAGATGACCTAACATCGCAGTGTGCCGTAAGTTCTAGCTTAATTACTAGTATAATATTCATTGTTAGATGGTGATCTAGTCTCAGAGGTGCTAATATTGAAGGTCCTTTGAACTATTGATGAAGATCTCTTCTATAAAATACCTTGGGGTTGGGCCGAATTTATCTTTATTCGTTATTTGTCTAATAACTTTGCAACGTATTCAATATTTGTTGACATCCGTTCTGATATCGTCAAGTTATTGACGGTTCTTGTGTGACATAACTCAAGATAAGATGCATCAACGATCTAATTTTCGGAATATAAATGCTTCATTACGTTGGCTACTCAATCTTCTGATATTCTGGTCTTGCATAAGACCTCCAAACAACAACAGCAGAATAAATACTTCAAAATGGAATACGACAAATTCATCTCTCTCAACGTTGGTAAAACTACTATTTCTCTGACTGATACCACAAGACGTACATCAAACTAGCAGACGCTTGTTCTTCGTCAAGAAACAGAACCCTGCAACCCGCAAGGGTTCATTGTGGCTCACACCTATACACACATTCCTGGCCATACTTGCCTTCCAGGCAAGTATGGCCAGGAATCCAGATCAGAGACAGTCTGTTAAGTCTTCCTATGGAGGAAAGTCGTTTTTGGCAATTTGCTACCAATTTAGACGTTGCTTGGTAGGAGCCAAGAGCTTTCAACGTCGCTTGACTGTCCGAGAATATTGACTTGTGTATGAGGTTGGATTCTCCCAATCTCTCCGCACACAATTCAATATCATAAATTTCCGCTTGAAATATAGTCGCATTAGTTCCTAGACAGGGTGATATCTCTGTCCTGGGTCTGCGATTGAAAACACCTGCACCGGAATCGAAGGGGATTTTGATCCATCTGTGAACCAACAACTATCTGCTCTTAATATTTCCTTCTTCCGGAAGAGAGGTGAGAGGAAGTGAATGTTTTCAATTTCGATTCGTTCTCGATTATAGTACCGAAGAAAATTTGTTACTTCACATAAGTACTGATTATTATTCAAAATTCATGGGCTTCCGACCAGATGTGAGCATTTTTCACCTCTCAGCTATACTCAGCAATAGGATATGTTCTTATACAATTTATCTGAAACCAGGCACTCTGATATAACTTTGAATATTACAATTTCCTAGATATATCACTAGAATTCCAAATGATCATCAACGAAATGGCAATATATCGTCAGTTTGAAGAAACAGTTCATTCCATTGATAGTTGATATCGATCATTAAAAATATGAAAAGATTCAGTTCATATATTCCTGGCTGAAGATCAGTTTTCAGGAGCTGGTACACCAGTCGATTCAGATCCACTACCATGATCTTTCCTAACTATTTTTCTTCAGATGAATAGCTGTACTATTCATAATAACAACATTATATATTTTAATTTGCGTCAATTTAAATTTTTGTGACATTTTACTTGTACATATGCGAAATATTTTCTAGCAACTGATCTTTTTTTCTCTGAGTTCATACATAATCTTCTTTTCGTTTCATTTCTTGCCGTTTCAATTGTTGAAGGTCGAACACTTTCTTTTTGTTCTTTCTTTCAGTCTTTCTATCTGTTCTGTTTCTGTTTTTCCGTTAATCAGCTGTCGGCTCCATACGAACGACAACTCTCAGAAGTTGAGAAACTTGTGCGAGCTTAGGACTAACGGAGTCTTACCTTTTAACACGTTAGGATAATTTTCAATTATCTTTTACTGCTTTCTTGATTTTAGTAAAACTCTTCTGCATCTTTATTTGAAATTTTTTCGACACCATTTTCTCATTTAACTTTGTTGTCAGTGCTGAATAACTGATTAATTAATGAATAATGATTTCATGATTTATTTAGGTATTTCTGTTAAAAACGAAATATAATTCAGTATGGAATGAATAATCGAGACCCCATTAAATCTAATTCTCTTCAGATATGATATCTGCGCTGATGCAGGAGCAGATTGCGGCTTGATGGGTCTAGCATACGTTGCAGCTGCTTGCACTTCCAACGAAAACTGTGCAATCAATGAGGACGGAGGTTTGGTTCTAGGAATTGTAGTCGCCCATGAAATGGGACACGTGTACGTATGTATTTTCCACTCACTACAGAAGAAATTCGAGTGTGACAATCTCACCTCACAGTTGTTCTCTTCCAGAATGGGATGCTCTCATGACAAAGAAGGCGAGTCTTCCTGCGCTGCTCAAGACAAAGATGAATCATATTTCGTTATGGCGCCTTATGTCCACGTTTTCACAACGAAATGGTCTACGTGTAGTAGAGGATTCATCACCGCACTGTTTGAGTAAGGAATGATGATTCAAATATAATAAAAATATAGATTATGAGATCATCACTGAACAGTTAACAAAACCCCAACACGTTTTTTATTATACAATAGCGTTCTCGAGCATGTTCAAACTTGATTATGCTGGTTTGAAGGTGATTGACAATGTTTCGTGATGAATTTCACTAGTTCGGACTTCCATTGTCTATAAAATGATTTGAAATCCCTGAAACAAGTAAAAAAGAATAATTAAAAAGAATAGTTGAAAATAACAATTATATTAAGCAACAATAAACCTGAAATGAAATGATAGTGAAATAACCTACAAGTAAAAATATAATAATTGAATAAATAAAAATTAAAGGAATGCAAAAAGAAATAATAAAAAATAAAAAAGTGTAGAGATTCCAAGTCACGTTAGTTTACGACGTTTCGATTGTTGGTATCTACAATCCTCTTCGGGTGATGACCAGCCATTTTAATTATTCTTTTTTACTTGTTTCAGGGATTTCAAATCATTTTATATAATAGACAATGGAAGTCCGAACTAGTGAAATTGATTATGCTGACTATATGATGAGTATGAACACGCCCAATGAAGCTTTTGTTCAATGAAACACGTGTGGCGGTTTTGTATACCGTTAAATGGAAATCTCACAATGAAGTGTTAGTTGGATAAAAAAGATATTTGTAGATTTCCAAACAATCAACGAATAATGATTCAAGTTATTTCATTTTGATGGAATATCTCGAAAAATAAAAACTCTCATAGTGACCCCTTATTCCACGGTATCAAATACCATATTCTATAATCTATACAGTTGAATTTATATCTAAGCAAAAAATGTTTTCTCATCATACCTAAGGAACTCAAAAAAGAATTCAGGATATAACATACAGGCTATAACGTACAAAATCGGGAGGTTTCTTTTCATGAATAAACCCACCATTTGGACATGAATTTTCCCCATAGATTCTTGATCTATTGTGATATCTTCGATTTTGTTATGCAATGAATTTCTTCACTGCACCAGTGTCATCTTCTGAAGATGCCAAGTTAGTTAGCAAAACACTTGCCGAGGAAAAAAATTAGTTCTATGAAGTTGTTGGTGAGCTGGTAATCCTTAATGCTGTCATCACTTGTTGCATCAATTGTTGCATCAACTTCAGATTTTTCATTTTCTTCTGATTGCTTCTCAGTCTATGAATCATGGTTGATAGTTCCAGAACTTCTTCATATTTCAATTCTCTGTACTGTACTGATACACTGTCTAAAAATCATAGTCTTTGGACCTTACAGCCACATTCTCCTTTGAGCCAATAACTCTTTGCTGTCTTGAATCCTTCACCTCTCTCATTACTATAACAGACGTTAAATAATTTTTCAGTTCATAAAATAAGTGGGTATTCAGGATTCTAGTCAAGTAGTTTACTATAATTCATTGTCATTTGCAACTATGAGGTAACACATACATTATCTACAAATATTGTGAATGGTTATAGCCTTAGTTCAGATGAATCCTTATCCATCATTATGATATACCTTCCTGAAAAAAAATACAAGGTCCAAATGGACAAAATATTGTCTATGTAAGGCCTTAAATTCACCACTCTTTTAAAAATAGCTGGTTCGTTATATCACCTCAAAAATCTTTATACCTATACCCTCTACTTCAAGCTAATTCTCCTAGTCGTTAGAGTACACCTAGACTTGCTAGTGGGTACTTTTTATGCCATTTGGAAAACCAATTTTAATGAGTTTATTCAGTATCCCACTAATTGCGAAGAACAGATAACTATTTTTTGAAAGGATTAAAAACCTACAATCCACTTCAGTGCCATTATACTGTAACACGAAGTAGACTGATTCATTCTTTTACATTTCAGTTGACCAAATAGAGATGATGGAAATGTTCTTGAAGATAATCTGTTAGGTATTTTGTGTTTCCTTCTTAATTTCTTTAATTTTTGCAGAAACAGCCTTGGCGATTGCCTTAATGATGAACCCCAAACATCTCTTTATGCTTATAAATATGCCCTTCCTGGCACAATCTATGATGCTGAAGCCCAATGTGATATTCAGTTTCCTGGTTCTAAGTTGTGTCATACAGACGAAGACAAATTTTGTGAAATGTTACTTTGTCAAACAACTCCGGATTCTTGTTTATCAGATGAGGAGCCTCCACAAGATGGTACAAAATGCGGAAAGAATAAGGTGAGTGATATTTTCTTATATTTTTACAATTCCTGTAGTAACACTCAGTGATTGTACAAATTGTCGATGATATTTTTCTGTTTGTACAATCGATACGTGTACTAGCCCTATACACACTGTGCAAGCAGTGATGTTTCGTGATGAATTTCACTAGTTCGGACTTCCATTGTCTACTATATAAAATGATTTGAAATCCCTGAAACAAGTAAAAAAGAAATAATTATAAAAGAATAGTTGAAAATAACAATTATATTAAGCAACAATAAACTTGAAATGAAATGATAGTGAAATAACCTACAAGTAAAAAAATATAATAATTGAATAAATAAAAATTAAAGGAATGAAAAAAAAAAAAAAAGAAAATAATAAAAATAAAAAGTGTAGAGATTCCAAGTCACGTTAGTTCACGACGTTTCGATTGTTGGTATCTACAATCGTCTTCGGGTGATGACTGGACTGATTCCTCCGAGAGATGACTATTTTATAGGCCGTTGAAATACTTTCACTTTCTCTACTTTCCATTTTCCGCTTCACTGATTCCGTGAGAGATGACCGTTTTGGCGGGAGTTGGTCATTCCTTTAATTTTTATTTATTCAATTATTATATTTTTTTACTTGTAGGTTATTTCACTATCATTTCATTTCAGGTTTATTGTTGCTTAATATAATTGTTATTTTCAACTATTTTTTTTTTAATTATTCTTTTTTACTTGTTTCAGGGATTTCAAATCATTTCATATAGTAGAAAATGGAAGTCCGAACTAGTGATATTCAAGCAGTATTTCGTTATTCAAAGTATCGAATGCAGATCCAGAGACAAGAATCCATATCTATGGTCCGAATTGAATTTAATTTGAAGGAATTGTGTTTACTCACTGATGAGCGCTAAAGTAACTCAGAATTTGATCCATACAAGTGATTATTTTTATTTCAGTGGTGTTTTCACAAGAAGTGTATAGAAGTGGGAGAGCGTCCTGAAGCAATCAATGGAGGATGGGGTTCATATGGTTCTTGGTCTAGTTGCTCTAGAACATGTGGAGGAGGCGTGTCAATATCTCAAAGAGAATGCGACAATCCTGTACCGCAATATGGAGGAAGATATTGCCTTGGAGAGAGAAAAAAATATAAAATATGTAATAAAGATGTGAGTAATAAACAAAGAAAACTGTTTGAGATTATTGGACTGGCTGAAATACTCATGTCTAAGTAATCTAGAATTCAGCTTTGTTGCTATATTGTTGATATACTGAATGAGAGTGATACCTTGTACTAGTTTTTATTTTAGCCCTGTCCACCGGATCAACCATCTTTTCGAGAGGTCCAATGCACGGAGCACAATGAGAAACCGTTCAATGGAAAATTACATACCTGGACACCACAGTTTGAAAAAGGTAACATCTATACAACGAACAATGTTAGAAATATTGATATGGTGGCTGTTTGATTAGGTTTATCCATATTAAAAATCGCACGTTGAAAAAAATGAAACGTCGTTAATCCTTAGTTCGCACAAGTTCCAACTTTTGAGGGTAGTTGTTCATTAGAGGACAACTGCTGGTTTTTTTTTGTACCTTGGGAGCTATCTGACTTGTTCATTTAGTCCAAGTCTCCAGAAAACACTGCAGCCTGTCCCTTCGTTGCATAATCTGCAGCTGAGGTCTCCGCTGTACATACCCATTTTATTCAGGTGTCCTCTAAGCGGACAATGACCGGTTAGTAACCCTGTAATTATTCTAAGCCGATCCCTACTATATTGAAGTAGTTCTTCGGTTCTTTTCTCGGACGGTTCCCAAATGAAGGTTCTACTGTGTTTGTTGCCAGGTACTCTTCTCCAGAAGCACACAGAGTTGCTTCTTATTGGTCCATGTCCTAATCTGGTTCCGTACCAATGATTTTGGTACACCCATAGCTGGTTCAGGTCCTGTATGTGAAGTTGACGATCCACGTCTAGCGCATTCATCAGCTTTATCTTTACCTGTGATTCCTGAATGCCCTGGCAACCAGTACAAAGTTGATTTGTTCCTGTTTGCTAGTTCATTCAGTTGTTCATGGCATTCCCAGATCAGTTTGGATGTCACCTTCTGGTTTGTCAGACCCCTAGTGCGCTCTTGCTGTCTGAAAAATACTGATCCGCTCATTTCTTTGAAGTCTCAGTTTAATAAGCCTTGAACACTGCAAGAAAGCATCCATTTTCGCCTGAAAGACGGACGTGTATAGTCCTATCGGATAGCTGTAGTTTAGATATCTATCCGCTCGGTATATTCCAGCTCCCGTTCCATGTTTGGTCTCCGATCCATCTGTATAACAGGTGTTTCTTTCAAACATGTTTTCGGGATGACTAATGGTCTTCCACTCTTCACGACTTATGATTTTGGCCGTGAAGTTTGTGTTAAAGGTGTACAGTGCTATTTCCGCTTTCCTCTTTATCCTGTTCAAGTGTTGGTTCCAGGTCAGTTTGGACTCTAGGATTACTCCTAGATATTTCTCCCACGACACTTGTATTTCTTCACCTCGAAGTTTTAGAGGTCTGACACCCTCCGTTTCAGTCCTCTTGATGAATGCTACTATGGTCGATTTGGATGGGCTTATGTTAAGCCCTTATCCGTCGGTCCAGCTTATTATAATGTTCAGGGCCTGCTGTATACATCCCTTCACTACATTATTGTATTTACCCTGGACTAAGATGACTAAGTCGTCTGCATAGCCCAGTGCTTTATATCCATTATGGTCCAAGATACATAGTAGCTCGTCCATTACAAGATTCCATAACAGAGGGGACAGCCCCTTGCTACCCGGGCCACGACTGTTTCCCCCATAATAGTTGTATATACCAATCTTCCCCTAAGCATGCAGTATATCCACGACTGCTGGTTAACGAAATAACATATTTTCAACAGATTCAATAGAATTTGAATAATTTTGATATTATTTTTATTAGTTGTGTACAAATGAAAAGAATGGTATTAAGTTGTGTAAATTACAAAGCTGTGAATAATCAGTCTCAAGACCTTCACATTTCTTCTCCCTTCTTTAGATTACATTTTGTTCACACCAGTTTAAAGTTACCTACACTGTAGGATAACGGACTGACACCTATCAGAAAACAATTACTTCCTGATTTATACCACGAAGGACGTTGGATTATACACGACAGGTGTCAGTGCAGCATTCTTCACTGAAGTCATTCCTGCATATGCTGTTGGCGATATAACTTCCGGGATATATTTACAATGTTGTCAGTCCATTATCCTACAGTGTAGGTAATTTGAGGCTGGCCTGAATGAATTGTTCAGATAATTTGAATCACAGCCAGTCTTCAAGTATCCCCACAATTTGTGTATTGTCATCGGAGAGAAACTCAAGATAAATTTACCTATGAAAAAGCTAGCCACTCGCGTCAGTGAAACGTTAGAAATTCAAAAAATCGAGCTTTCAGATCCGAATGAAAATAGTGACACAAAAGCCTTGGCTGCGAAAGCAAAAGCAATTAGTCAAATCAGTATTGGATTATTCCTCACGATGATACTCTGAAGCTATGTACACCTGAAAGAAATAATGTCGAAGATATAATTTCCTAATCTTCTACTAATCTGATCTGATCGGAAAATGACCATTCTTGACGATAATTCACTTTCAAAACTTTCACGATCATTTTCGAAACTTTTATCTGTTCCAGATGAACCCTGTGTTTTGTACTGCAGCAATGAGGAAAATGCTTATGCTAAACTGGAACCACGAGTCAAAGATGGAACATCTTGTAAAACCGGAACGAAAAATAGGTGTATCAGTGGAGTATGTCGTGTGAGTATTTCAGTATCAAGAATCATGTTTTCACTTCTACCAAGAAAAGTCTTACGAAAACAATTATTGAAGCAAAATGTTTGAAAGTTATTACTCGTTTTCATTGATAATATTTGTCTCGAAATGAATTGGAATCGAACGATAAAGAAAAAATATCTTTTTCTGTTTGTCAAAAACAATGGTTTTTCCATGTAACATGTTTTGTATTTCATCAGTTCGGACTTCCATTGTCTAATATAATATAAATTGATTTGAAATTCCTGAAAAAATATTAAAAAGATTAACTAAAAATAACAATTTTATTTGAACAAAAAAAAAAAACTGAAATTACAAAGAAATAACATAAAACCAAACAACAACCAAAAAAATTAAAATTGATAAAAATTGAAATATTAAAAAAGCTGAACAATTGAAAATTATTAAAAAGATTCCAAATCAAGTTATGTCACGACGTTTCGATTGTTAGTATCCACAATAGTCTGGGTGATAACACGTTTTATTACGCAAAACATATTTGGAAACTTCTGATTATCGAACAAAGTTCTCAAATATGCATTACCCCACACCGTGGGTTAAGTGATCATTGGGTCTGAGAATCATGTGTCATGAGTAAGCGCACATCCTTCTGTGTTTGTCCAGCTGAGATTTCTGCCTCAGTGCGGCAAGCCGGCATGAGTTTGAAATTTGAGAGTAGAGAGGGCATCAAACCACCAAGGACTCCAGTAATCAGAACAACCATTTCGACAGAGTGGTCCGGATAGTCTGCGGAGATTGTAGAACATATCTCGATATATTATTCGTTTTTCCTTCTGTCTTCGGTGGTATCTTTCTCGCCAGGAGCTGAAAACTCCACCACAAATATTGTCTTGATCTGGTGGTCGAGAAGGACTTCATCAGGCTCATAGAAATAGTTCCAATGAATTCGGCACTTGTCGTTATCCACACGGATTCAATATCTCCTAGAGCGTAGAACAACACCAGTGTCTCATCAATACCGTAAGAGTGCCGTAGGAGGTAATGGAGCATCTTTAGTGCCACGTTATATCGATGGATGTAGGCCGAGACCGCATATGCTGGTCATGCTGACAGCAAGTGCATCAGGCAGACCCTGCACTTTGTGTCAACAACTCTATGTCCATCACGCGACTTCGGTAGACTGAGGCGTTGAAAACACCATCCTAGCATATCATGATGAACCTCTCAGTTTCCGACTTCAGTCCATTCGACCTGAGAAAAAAGAAGGTCAGGCGCTTCAAAATTTTTAATATTTTTGAAGGAGACCACATACATTTGCTTATTCTTGTTATCATTATCATTATTTCTATTTGTGATTTGCTCGTAAAAAAACATGGTGTGCTACTCGTTCAGATAACCCATTTCACACTCGTGTGATTGTGGCACTCGTATTCACTCATGCCGCAAATCGCACACAATATAATATGAAATAGGTTACTTTCTGCACTTGTTGAACAATACAATTTTATGCATCTGATGGAACTGCTGTTGAAACTCTGCATGAACAGATGACATGTCTTGAATGATTAACAACTTGAGCATGTTGTGATCTGACCATTTGATGTTTCTTGAAAAATAGATTTGAACTAAAGGGAAAAGATAAAGTGCTCAAGATATGAACAAAGGAATTTCAATAGTATGAGTGATGTGGATTTTTTTCAATAAATAGTGAGGATTGATATGTACAATGAATAACATTGGTTTCAAGTTGGAACCCTCCGATATTACCATTGTTATCGACAAATTCTCAGAAGAGACTTGTTTTGAATCATTTTCATTTTTAAATAATTGACACATATTGGATCCGATTGTTTAGAAAATATGTGGGTTATTTATGTGCAATATCTCTAATACCATATTGATCCAGAATATATAAGACAAGAGAACTGATAAATTAACATAGTTGAATATCCTGATCGATTCATGAAATATCAATATCATGAATTGATGTGCTATTGTGTCGTATGGTGAAAGATATTGTCTACATATTTTATCATTTCTAAAGATCATTCAATATCTATTCATGCTAAAAGGTGAATCTGAAACTTTTGACGTGGAACGAATCCAAAACGAGCACTTTTCCAAGTCACCAGAAATGCAATACTCTTCTCGACGCGTACTTCACTAATCAAGACAGCGAGTTCACTAGATGATGACGGTATCTTCTGTCATTGATGCGGTTCGCGTGTGAATGGGGTGGATTTTCGAGAAATCCTGCGGGTACCGCCCCTCAGCCCACGCTAACCTGCCCTCACTTTAGCTTGCTCATATTTCCACTGAGAGTGCTTTGGTGGCACATGTGCCCCTCCTGACCTACCAAGTCGATTGGGTACATCGTCCCTTGAAATGGCAGGCCAAGATCCTGAGCTCGGATACTAGTATCTCCACAAGCCCCGACACCTCGAACGCTTGGATCAACAGAAGCAGGCGGAAATCACGGAACAACGACAACTGTCCAGAGTCCCATTGAGAGGCTGCATGTGCCCATGATTCACGTGTTCCGTTCCATTCACCCGCTAGCGAAACCTTGCCCCCAAGTAGCCAACGCCAATGAAGATGAAGGCTCACTAGCCTCCAGCCTTTGTGTCACCCTAGAACTCATGTTGAGAAAGTTCCCTTTCCGACGGTTGATGAGTAACCGTCGAGGACTCTTTCGAGCGACCTCTACCAAACGTCTTATGTCGAAGACGTCGCACCCGTTACCCGTGTAGGTTCGGGATAGGGCGGTTCACCAACAATATTTGGGTGTCTCCTTACATTACCTCAAGGGTAACTCATCTGAGGAAAGCTATCTTTCCAACGTAATCTTCGAGGGGCTCTTGCGAGACACCTCTACCACACATCTAACTTGAAACCGGCCAATGCCTGTTACGCGCAGATGCGGAATTTAGTAGTTGACCTATAACTTCATTGGGTGAGCGCCGTGTGGTCTGCGCCGGGGGCCTGTTTCTGAACAGGAGATGGAGGCTTCATTTCCTGAAGACACCAACCAGATGATGACTTCATCAACTGAAGACACCAACTTGGTAGGTGAAGAGCGCGTCTAGGTGAGTATTGCATTTCTGGTGACTGGAAAAAGTGCTTGTTTCGTTCAGGAATTCTTTAGCTATCTAACATCGTGTTTTGTGAGAGAATTAAAAAATTGGGCTTTCTGAAAAATTTTGAAAATGTTTGTGTTCACATCTTTTATTCATGAGTAGAATTTCAGATACATGGTTTACATTCCACCACATGATACAAATATCTGTCATAGTCAAAGAGCCGGCGCATTTCTGGGAATGAGATCTTTTGATCCCACATCAATTTATTGCACGGCTCGGGCAATTTTTCACCAATAATTACCCCATAATTTACCTGTTTGTTTCTTCAGAAAGTCGGATGCGACTTTCAGCTCGACTCCGACGCTGTCGAAGATGTATGCGGAATTTGTAATGGTGATGGAACGCAGTGTAAAATTATCGAAGAGGTTTATAAAGATACCGGCGCTCGTGGTGAGACACTTAAATTATATTTAGTCCAGTTCGCAACTGCCATTTTGTCCGAAAGCAAGATTGAAAATCAAGATTGAAGTGTCATCCGATTCGAAAGGTTATCTGAAAACTTAAAGAATGTTTTGAAGAGAGACTGACAAGGTTACAACAAATTCAAATTGAAGATGTTTTCAGTGATCCAACATTGTTTCAATGTGGGGTTCCACAAGGTACCATGTGTTTATTCAAAGAAAAAAGAACATTTTGATTGAAAATTAAATATGGAAGTGAACAGCGGCAACACAAAAGCAATGAAAATATAAACTATTTGTTATAGCTATCCTTCATTTCACTATTCAATATACAGGGTGTAACTGAATAAGTGTAAAACATTCAAGGAGGTGGTTCCTCATCGAAAGAAAGATAGGATCTTTCATAGGATCTTTCATCCCTTGTTAAGATACAGCCCCTTGAAGGGGGCACATAAAATTTGTATAACAATTTTTTTCACAAGCACTAAAAAAGTTACAATATTGAAATCAACCTGATGTTTTGTACTACCAAAAAGACACTTAGCCAGAAATTTATTTGGTTTACCCCATGGTTGTAAGGGATGGAAAACGCAACCTCTAAAATTTACTTCCGAAGTAACTTTTTGTCTCATTATTTGTTCACCATTCAAAAATTCATTACCTATAGCCTGTTTGATTCTAAACAGAAAATGTCTTCTGAGTTTTTTGTCCAAACTAAACCAGTTCACAGCAAAACATTATTTTAGGAACAACTACAGAGATACATCGTCATAAATGCGAAAATACGAAACTAATCTATCTAGTAGGTTGCTAGTAGCGATAGTGACAATTAAATTGGTATGACGCTGTCGGTCTGTGAATTTTCGAAATTGAATCAATACTAATTGTGTGTTGTTGTTCTGTTCTTGATTTGTTACTTCAATAATTAACTTGTTATTAAAATAGCATACACAAATGTGCATTACGTTTACGGTCTGTCGCAGAGGAATGGGTTAGAATCTTCTAGAAGATATGCTGAAATGTATCCTCAACGGCAGCATCCTTCGCATTGAATATTTGTTCGACTTCATCAACGATTACGAGAATATGGTTCATTCGACAAAAGAACGCAGGATTGTGGTCGCCATCGAGAAGTACGAACACCACAGCTTGAGGAAGCATTACTTAATTTGATTGAAGAACAACCTACTACCACTAACAGAAAGATTGCTTTCCAGCTAAATGTTGATCATATGACGGTATTTTGAATTTCAAAGGAACAACTTTTATACCCTCACCATCTGTAACGAGTACAGGCACTGTTACCGCGAGACTTTCCGAACCGTCTTGAATTTTGCAATTGGATGCTTGAAATGATTAGAAGAAATTGTGACTTTCTAAAGACGATAGAATTCACAGACGAATATAGTTTTTCTCGGGACAAGATTAATAACTTTCATAATTAGCACATATGGGCTGATAAAAACCCTCATGCTACTGTCGAAACTAACCATCAAGAACAGTTTTCTCTTAACGTGTGGCTCGGAGTTATTAGGGATGATTTAATTGGGTCTCATTTTCTACCTCCTCGATTAAATGGTGAGGCATACGTTCAATTTTTAAGATAAGTGCACCCAGTACTGCTGGAGGAAGTTCCTTTGGGCGTCAGAAGGAATATGTTTTTCAAGCATGATGGGGATCCCGCCCATTTAGTCAAGTAGCACGTCAAATCAGTGGATATGTCGAGGAGGACCACAGAACTGGCCCGCTCGATCCCCGGATCTCAATCCTCTCGAATTCTCTATTTGGGACCATTTACAGTATTTGGTTTATCATACTCCTATTCGGGATGTAGAGGACTTAAGAAACCGCATCGTCGATGCGTGCAGGGTAATCAGATAGTTTCCAGTAATATCTGAACAAATGCGATGCTCAATGCGCCGACGTCTAGACGCATGCGTAATGTCTGAAGGTAGACATATTGAACATTTACTATGATTTCTACTTGTTGTGTGTTTTGTTATTAATAAATTAATTTTGTTTAATACCCTTTGATCGTTCAATGCAGGTACTAACTACAAAATAACAATGAATCCAGTTCGCATTTATCACGATGTATCTCTGTAGTTGTTCGTAAAATAATTTTTTGCTGCGAACTGGTTTATTTTGGGCAAAAAACCCATGAGACATTTTTTGTTTAAAATGAAACAGGCTATCGGAAATGAATGGTGAACAAACGATAAGATGAAAAGTTACATTGGAAATAAATTTTAGGGGTTGCGTTTTCCACCCCTTACTTACAACCATGGGATAAACCAAATAAATTACTGGCTGAGTGTCTTTTTGGTAGTACAAAACGTCAGGTGAATTTCAATATTGTACCTTTTTCAGTGCTTGTGAGAAAATTATTATAAACATTTTATGTACCCCCTTTAAGGGGTTGTATCTTAACAAGAGATGCTTCAATGAAGTTGCTTTATATGAAAGATCCTATCTTTTTTTCGATGGGAATCACCTCTTCAAATGTTTCACACTTATTCAGTTACAGCCTGTGCTAATGAAAGGCAAACTTTCACTGGAAACCAAAAAAAACTCACACTTCTGCTGATTTTACGGTTATTTTATATACAGCTGAAACTTGGACTGGATTGAAAACTATTATTTTGAAAATATCAGTCAGTAGTTTGGCAATAACTTTTCAATAATAAATTTTGATAAGTGAATAGAACTGGCTAATACTTGATGAAAAATCCATATTGAAACTGAATAATTTAGTTGATTGTTTGATTTTCACCATACATGGTTTTACAAACAGCATGACAAGTATTTCGCTATACAATAGCTTTCTCAAGTATAAACTAAAAGTTACTTCTGAATTACAACCATTTTATACTCTAACATATTACCTACTCGTATGCCTACTTTCTAATGAATGAATCTACCTGAAAAGGTCAGGTATGAACTCATTAACTATATGAATAAATTTGTCGAATGTACCGTAAATATTAACTATTCGTACCTGGAAATAAACAGATTCAATAATGGCGAATAATTCGGTTCAGATTGATTGTTCGTAAGATATTATGAGCTATTGAATTTGTCCATAATGTCCATACTGTCTAACAAGTTGAGTTTCAAACCTTTTTTCTGGAAATTGTTAAACACATGTCCCTCTGTGATTAAATGAGTGGCATATGTGAAATTAATTTTTCCATTCTGGAAATTGTTTTTGTGTTCCTCTATGCGGGCTTCGAACGTTTTTCCAGTTTGACTTATATAAAACATCGTATGAGACCCACATCATAATTAATACACTCCGAAGTTTTCTGAAACTGAACGAATAGACAGTTGACTAAGTTTTGGAATTTCATCAATTCTCTCCACCTGCCTATCACATTCACCATGGAGATGAAAAATGACGACTCTATTCATTTTTTGGTCTTGACAATAACAAAAGTTAACGACAAACATGATTTTTCAATTCATCGTTAACCAGCACATACAGATATTATCATTCATAATTCGTCAACCCACACGTATCAGCACAAATAGATGGATAGATAGATAATTTTTATTCATCCATGAAGCTTTACACAGTGCAGTACAGTATTAAAACTCATTAGACTAGTAGCATTCAACAGTATGATACACAGACTGATAAATGTGCCCTAGTCAGAGGCGAATTTCAATAAAGAACTGAACATAATGAAACAAATAGCCGCCAACAATGATTACGATAGCATTCTAATACATTCTTTATTATCAAAAAAGTTATACAGCCAAGCTTTGAAGGAAGTTTACCCAATTCGAAGAAAAGAGGATAAAAGTTAAGAACCTTAACCTACTTAGTCCAACCCACTTCAAATATTTCAGATTTTCTACACAACAAAGGTGAAAATATTACTTTCAGAATCAATAACAAATTAGGAATGGACATTGAGAATAACAAAGATAAAAGTTCAGTTTCAGAAAAATCGGGAGTGTATAAATTATCATGTGGGTCATGTCCGATATTTAATATAAGTCAAACTGGAAGAATATTCGAAGCCCGCATAAAGGAACACAAAAATAGTTTCTAGAATGGAAAAATGCATTTCACATATGCCACTCATTTGATCACAGAGGGACATAAGTTCAACCATGAATTCAAGGCCCTCCATTTCCAGAAGAATGGTTTGAAACTCAACCTATTGGAGAGTATAGAAATGAACAAATTCAAAAAATGAAACTGAACTGAATAATTCGCCATTATTGAATCTGCTTAGGTAAGAATAGTCAAGTATATTTACGGTACTTTCGAAAAATTTATTCATATAGTCAATCAAATCATACCTGACTTTGTAGGCATACAAGTAGGTAATATGTTAGAGTATTAAATAGTTGCAATTTAGGAGTAACTTTCAGTTTACGTTTGAGGAAGCTTTGGTATAGCGAAACACGTGTCGCGGGTTTTGTAAAACCTTTTATAGTGAAAACTATACAATGAAGTGTATTGATCAGTTTCAATTTCGATAAGATGTCTTCCGTACACTTCTTATAAAAACTGATGACCTAACTCAGGCCCTCTCAAAAATTTCCAATTTTTTTGAAGTGACTCTGTCAAATATCTTTGGAAAAATGATTGATGACATCTGAAATAGGATCATCAAGTCAATTATATTGTGAAAAAAATCTTTTTCCAGAACTCGTGAAACAATTTTCAAACATACATTTACTTGAGACTTTTCAGTTTTCCTTGATGAAATCTCAGATGAGGGATTTTGAGCTGGGGTGGTGTGAAAAACACTTTTTTTGAAATTGATTCATAATGAAGATTGTAAATATTCAGCTGATTGAAGGAACTGAAAAATGGACATTAACTAATCATATATTCACAGAATAATCATCATCATTTTCAAAAATGAACAAAATACCAAATTCAATGATCATACACATGACAGTCGTTATAAAACTCAAATAACTTTTTTAATATATTATTTCCTATTTCAATGATGAAATACCAGTTGAATTGGAAGAAATAAAATCATATCTTCAAAAAAATCAGGAATTAGAAAACTGAAACTTTTAGAAAAATTTATCTGAATTAACAAAATTGAACTATTTTCGAAATCTGTTTATTGTGTGAATTATAAGTTAACGAATGTTCACAAATGGAGTCCCCCCCCCCACAACAAGTTCTCTTGGTGAGGTTCATATCTCAGTTATAATGGGGTATGTATTTTAAAATATTATAGCTTGCATACACGAATAAACTTATAATATTATCATCATCATATTATATTCGTGTATGAAATTCTCCATTACAGTTTTTGATTTTTCAGATTGTGGCAGAAAGATTCACAGAAAAGTTATTTTGAAGTTTTTTGTACCATCGCGTCGGGAGTTATTATAATTATGTGGAAAATGAAAACTCGAAAATTTTCAGAACCAGTGAAAATTAAGGTTGCATTGGTTTTGGTTTGCCCCAAGGATCTATATTAGGCTCACATTTCAAATAATTTTTGAGATATTTGCTGAAAACCAACTGGCTATTTTTCATTCAAGTGAAACTTATTTTTTTCAAGGACAAAACACAAGCATGGCAAATTCCATCACGCTCTTTTTACTCAATTGTTCATCACTTTCCTATTTTTTTTGCAATTCATCAAAAGTTTATTACAGTTTATGGAGAATAATTCGAATCGAATGGCACCTTAGGCGTGATTTTTGTTCTGAGCGGACAGGTATTCGATAAAATGGTCCGTATGAACTACATTAATTGCTTATGTGCGTTCGGAGGATTTTTTTTCGGGTGAGTAATTGCAGTTTGATTCTCCGTTGCAGATTACAAAAAAGTGGCCACCATTCCGCAGGGCAGCAGGAACATTGATATCAAAGAGTTGGCGCCTTCAGTGAATACGCTGGCAATTAGTGATAAGAGCGAGAAAGTATTTTACTTGAACGGCAATCAGTAAGTTCTCGATATGTGGCTACAGCGTTTTTTACTTACATTTTGATTATATTGGCAAAAATTATAAGGAAGATAACAAGGAGCCAAAGTCGTGTCTATCACTGTCTCCCTTTCAGAGGCACCCCTTCAGAAATGAAAATAAATAACTTTTTTTCCTTCCTCTTGCAGAGGAAGATTAAACGTCAGGAAGAAATTCAATGAAACGACGGCATTCAAATCCGAAAAAAAGTGAAACTGATTCATATATGACTTTCAAAATTGATATTGAGCAACATTACCATTCGATGAGATATATATATATATATATATATATATATATATATATATATATATATATATAGCGAGAAAGTATTTTACTTGAACGGCAATCAGTAAGTTCTCGATATGTGGCTACAGCGTTTTTTACTTACACTTTGATTATATTGGCAAAAATTATAAAGAAGATAACAAGGAGCCAAAGTCGTGTCTATCACTGTCTCCCTTTCAGAGGCACCCCTTCAGAAATGAAAATAAATAACTTTTTTTCCTTTGATATCTGAATAAATTGAATAGATTTGTGATATTGCCATGTAAAGAGCCAACTGAATTATTTGATGGAAATATTGAATACTCTCCCAGTGCAAAGTTTCCTGATCTCCTTCTGAAAGAAAATTCATCATAAAACATATTCAAATAAAAGGAAGAAGGATTTGTTTTGAGGTGGTTGACAATGTTTCGTGGTGCATTTCACTAGTTTGGACTTCCATTGTCTGATATAATATAAATTGATTTGAAATTCCTGAAAGAATCTGTACAAAATTGAAACGATTTGCTGAAAAATAATACTTTTCATGAGCAAAAAAACTGAAATTGCAATGAAATAAAACACAATCAACAATCGAGAACTGAACTAGTAACACGAGCTGAAAATTAAAAATTATTAACAAGAAATGAAAATTGAAAATCAAAAGTAACTTGGTTTGGAATCTTAATTTTCAATTCCCATATCTTGTTAATGATTTTTAAGTATCAACTCGTGTTATGAGTTCAATTTTTGATTGTTGTTTGTATTTTATTTCACTACAATTTCAGTTTTTTTTAATAATATAATTGTTATTTTTCAACTAATCTTTTTAATTTTTTATAGATTCATCAAAAGATTTCAATTCAACTTATATCATAGAAGAACTAATGAAATGAAGAGAAACGATTGCTTCCATGTAATTGAGATGTTATTCAAAATGAAAAATTTTTTGAAGGTGATTGACAATGTTTCATGATGAATTTCACTAGTTCGGACTTTCATTGTCTACTATATGAAATGCTTTGAAATCTCTGAAACAACTAAAAAAGAATAATTAAAAATGAATAGCTGGAAATAACAATTATTTTAAGCAAAACAAGTCTACCTATAGAAGTAATTATGGAATTACTAGGATGCTGTGTACAAAACTGTTATTTCCAACAGAAGGACGAATTTTTTACACAAGATGAGGGACTGCCAATGGGATCGCCACTTTCACCAGTCATAGCCAACATATATATGGAGTGGTTTGAAACTCTGGCCATTGAAGAAGTCCACAAGAAACCCCGAGTCTGGTTGAGATATGTTGACGACACCTTCATAATATGGAACCATGGGAATACTGAACTAGACGCCTTCCTGAAACACATCGTGGGACCTTCCATCACTTTTACAATGGAGAAGGAAATCCACAACGAATTGCCATTCTTAGACGTTTTGGTGAAGAGGACCGACACTAAGTGGGAAACATCGGTATACCGAAAACCCACTCATAGGGGATTTCAAATCATTTTATATAGTAGACAATGGAAGTCCGAACTAGTGAAATTCAAAAAAAAGTTTACCATTACTATACCTCCAATTGATTTATTCTCCATCAGTTCCTTCAAAACTTTGATATCTAATATCAGTATGGGAAATGTCAACGAATTCCTTATTTATATCAATTGAAAATATTCATAATGAAATTATAATAATAATAATAATTTATATTTCCAAGAAACATAAATGTTTATAACAGGAAAAAACAATGATTAAAAAAATAACTATAACTAAGTACGAACAGAGCATACAAAAAAAGATACATCAGAACTGAAACATGAAAAAAATATAAATATACACACATATACATACATATATGCTTGAATATGATCGTCAACATGAACGTAAATGTACTCATCAGATATTATATATATATACAAACAATAAATATTTTTTCAAATTATTCTGGAATTTTTGTTCAATACATTTTTTTAAAGCATTCGGTAGCTCATTGTTGAATTTGATACCTTTATAATAAATAGACTTTTGCCCAATATTTGTTTTCATTTTCATCAATTTCAGATTGCCTGAATATCCTGTCAAATGGTTGTGGTGGTCACCATTGATTTCAAAAGTCAAATTTGAATGTTTGAGCTCATTTTTGGCCAAATGAATGAAAGTACATAATTTGAATTTATTTCAGGATGACAAATCTAATAGTTTTATTGGTTTATACAAGTTAACAGTAGGCTCCTTGTGGTTCAACTTGTATATACACCTTATAATTTTGTTTTGAAGTTTTTCAACTGATTTCAATAAGGAATGTGTTGACATTCCCCATACTAATATAAGAAATTGAATTTTGGAATATACTAATGAAAAATAAATCAATTTAAGGTATATCACTGGGGTTTTTCTAACACCAAATCATTATTTTTAACACCTCAACACGTGTTTCGATCACCAAGTGATCATCTTCCAGAGGAAGATTAAACGTCAGGAAGAAATTCAATGAAACGACGGCATTCAAATCCGAAAAAAAGTGAAACTCATTCATTTATGACTTTCAAAATTGATATTGAGCAACATAACCATTCGATGAGATATTCTAAAAGTAATGAAAATGAAACGATTTCATTAAGGCATCAAACTTCACAATGAGCTACCGAATACTCTGAAAAACTTCTGAAAACGAAAACTCCGAATGAATTAAAAAAATATGTATTGCTTCATCACTATATATATATATATATATATATATATATATATATATATATATATATATATATATATATATATATATTTTCATTTGTCCTCAAACGAGGTACTGACGATGCATAACAGGCTGAAACAGCTAGCTACCTACCAGTGGCTCTTGAATTGAAATCAATTTGTGAATGATCAGCATAGTATTTTTCCTTTCATCTTTTCAGTTTCCTCAAATATGTAACATATACACAAATCTTAAGTGTACAAAAGCACACATAAGTATATTTAAAATTTATTAGAGAAAATCATATGGATGTGATAACATAATCTCGTATTTTTTCTTTTCTACCATTATTCTTTCATTTGACTGAAACTTATGGAATTGTGCACAGTTTTTCACTTGATAATGAAGTAAGGTTCTGCTAAAATAAATATACATTGTATAAAGACCGGATGGAGAGAATTAGAAATGATTGTAATATTCGAAACACAATGTATCGGGCTACGAATGACAAAACTGCAATAATTTTTAGTTATTTTTGAGTTTTGAATTACTTCAGGAGTTTTTTGCATTCCAGCATAGAAGATAGAGATGGTGATAAAAAATTCGGAAAAGTTGAAGGTGTTTATGCGCATCCGGAACCAGGTAGGGAGACACTGGTAATAAGTGGTCCAATACCTGAAGACTTGATTTTTTTCGTAAGTATGCATTCAAATACGTAACGACAGTAGCGATGAATTCATCAGCTGTGATCACCCATAACATTTATTTGTAACAAATAAGTGACCAACAAATCTGTTTATCTGTTTAAAATCTGTTTTTCCGGTAATCAGCTGCCAAATAATTGACTATTCTCTTTAGATTCCGATCCGATTCCAGTATTTCTGGATAATATAGTTATCTAATAGTGAAAGAATCATTAAAATCGGTTCAGTAGTTCCACAGCTGGCTCGTCCTGGCTTTGTACATGTAGACAGGTAGATAACCAAGCAACTCATCTGATACTTCTCAATTCCAACTGGTGACAAGCGACAACTACGGAAGTCTGTAGTCTTACCATCTAGACATAAATAATTTAAACTAACTCATCAAATAATATTTTGAATTTTGTCCTGTTTCTTATATACAAGTTGTATATACCCAAGCTTTGATTGATAACGGCTATCCTGTAGAAGCTACATCTCTCAAAATTAGTTGTTGAAACATCGCGCTGTCTGTGAGAGTGTGCAGGAGAATTCGAGCCAGTCGACTTCGCGTGACTCACAAGAATTCGGTCTTTCGCAGTAGTTGTTTACAGCTGATTCTCGGCCTCCCCCCACCACTATGACGTATTAATTGCTTTTTTTATTGGTTGTTGTTTGGTGAAGTTTTTTTGTTGTGCAGTGAAGTCAAGGCGTTGTGACCTTGAAGTGTCTGGTGCATGGATCGTTCAGATTTTTTTTTCATATGAGATTTTGTGTGTTTATGTGTGTGTGTGTGTGTAGGAGAATGCACGGTACAGGGTTTCATCATGTGCTTGTTTGTCTATGTACAAACATACGTCTGCATACTTCGAAGATCCTCCAAGTAGTAAATGCTCCATCGGTGTTAGGGCACCAAGTTAGTAGTGGAGTGACGTCACAGCAATAACCGTTCAACGGCTAGAGAGCGACATGTTCACTCCACGACGTGTGGCAGAGTAATGCGTATTCATCGGTCTGCCCTCACCTCTCCTGAAGCGATGAAGGTTCGCTCTAGCCCCGCTATCCATGGTGACACAACGGCAGCCGAGGACTGTTTGCCTAGCGTCTACCCTCTCCGAGACCGCAACGACCACTGCTTGCTCGTACCGGCAACTGTTATCGCATCAAGTTGGGAGATGGGCTTGGCTGTGACGTCAGGCATCTCTAGTGGATAGCAACTAGCAATGTGAATCTTTCACGGTTTCATGGTGGGGGTGACTCACACTGTTTAATATAAAAGAAATGCCTGGCACACTATGAAATCAGTAGACGAATATATCTGCAGCAGTTAGCAATTGGTAGAGTGTTATTCAGTTCGTAATAGAAGGAAGACGGTGAGTGTATTTGTCTGTTGGAAATTGTTTATATTTTCATATATATTTTCATCATGTCCGTTTCAAAAGTAGACTTGAATAAAATTAATAATTTGATTGTACAGGAGGTTGAAATACTAGAGCAAAAGGCCTTATCATCATTGCCAATTGATGAAGTGTACATAATTAAAAATATGTCAACTTATTCTACACGATTTGGTAAATCAATTTTATTAACTTTGCAAGATGTGAGCAATGATAAATTATTTAAAACATGGCTACCAAAACGTATTTCGTTGCAATTCAGTGATGACGATATATCTTGTATCAACTCATCAGGTGGTAAATATACGATGATGTATTTAGGACAGAGCCAACAAAGTTTTGCTGGCATGAAAACGCGATCTCTAGTCAAATTCAATATGATTGAATAATAGTAATAATTTATAGTGAATTTCTTTAGGTCATAGCTTACAAAGTTTTTTTTGGTGTGAAAACGATAACTCTAGTCAAATTCAATATGATTGAATAATAATAGTAATTATAATGAATTTCTTATTGTTTTATTAATATTCATATATTAGATGATAATTATATGGAAATATAAACATTACTAACTTAGTTGAATACACTCACTTTGTAACTACAAGTAAAATGGGAATGTGAGTATTATATCACTGAAAAATTGGAGGTTGCTTATTGTTTTTTTTTTTTGTTCGATTTCAGTTCCACCATTTAAAGATGTGGATGCAGTACGCAAGTCAAGATTGGGTCGATATTGTAGATCTCAAATCATCGGTTCAACATTTGTCGTCTAAATTGAAGGTGTTGGGTGATGGAGCCGAACATGCAAGCGTTTATGATATGAGTGTATGCTATGATGAAAAACAAATCGAATTATGCCTTCGTGATGCTGAGAACTATTGGAGTGGTGCAGAAGTTTGCAACAAATTTTTGGATAATGAATTGGAATTGTGGCAACTTTGTGAGGTTATGATTGAACTGAACCTAAGAAGATTCCTGTATAGCCTCCAACCATACTTGCCAGAATGGATTATTCATCACTTTGAATTGAATGATGAAAATCGAGAGGAAATTGAAGATGGTCGCGAAAATGATGATTATGAGGAAGAAGTTATTTTAGATAGTCTGTATGTTCCTGTGAATCATAAATAATGTCAAATAAAAAACTTTGTATTATTTTCATGTTTTATTTATTTAAATCTGATGAAATACAATAGAAAATGATTACAAAACAATAAATATGATATAAAATACAATACATGATATAAGTCAGTTACAAATAAAAAAAAAAAAAGATCATAAAACAGTACATGATAGAGTGAAAAAAAAGTGTCAATATCTGCTATGAACTGAACCATCCAATGCATTGTATGTTAAAACTGTATCATGCAAAATTAATGCATATACTTTAGTGTTGTCTGGAAACTTGGTCTTCCTCGTCTCAAACTCAATCTTTATATCAATAGTTGATGATTTTGTTGCATTCGGTTGATGGGAACAATCGATGACGAATAGTGGATTCTCTCTAAATTGTCCAATGTCCATCAGAGGTTCACTCATATCTTTATCATAATAACTTCGCTGGAAACTCTCAAAAGCATAATAAGCAGGAGCATCAAGTTTTTTATCGAAATTCAAATTCCAACGCTCATATGGATAAACTTCAGAATTCAAGTATACTCGAATACTATTGATATCAGCAGTTGTGAATTTTGTAATATCTTGTGTTCTATCTTCAGATGTGGTAGTACTTTGGAATGCGATGATGACAAAACGAGGAGTTTCCAATGCGTTAGTTGTTTTGATGGCCCATATGTCTGAAGAAGTCCCACGTAATGATGGTAGTTCATAGAGGTCCCACATACGATACGCCAACTTGATTTTGGCATTCAGACCGCTTTTGTTTATTCTACTCAAAAGTTTGAGCTTGTGTTTATCATCTGGTACAATATGCCTTATTTTCCATTCGATTTTATTTATTTCCAAATCAGCATCAACCTCACCTATATATGAGTTTTTGAATGATCGAGCGATAATCAAAATCAATTCCTGTTTGGCATTCAAGATACTTTTGTTGTAATCTTCAGCAAAACCCATCAAATATTTCAGTGGTAGTTTTCCACTAAAAACATGACTGTTTGTATCCAAGATATCTTGCTTCAATTGTGAAAGTCCCCAACCAGATGTCAATAATGTGTTAGCATGAGATTGTCCAAATGATATCATGGTTTTCATTGTAGATGTTATCCCAGGTTTTCTAACAACAGCCACTTGTTCACCTCCCATTTCATAACGAATTTCGTCAAAGAGAAATGCAATTGCATTATTCGAGAGATAGCATGTTTTCGCTACATCTTTGGGGGTGAATTTACCTTCTATGTAAATGAAGCTCTCGGCAATATCTAGTATAACATCTTGATTATTGATTGCAATTCTGATTTCATCCGAATTCCTGAATAGCGGTGATCCATAGGGCTTATATGTGTGCTCATGTAAACTTATGAGAGAATGATCGAGCACTGGTTCATTGAATATATTCAACTTTTCATTGTTTGTTTCGAGCACCATTGTTATTTTCTCACTTTCAATCCAATCGATTTCAAAAATTTAAGATCACTCACAGACAGAGCGTTATGTGCTAACTGTTTAGCATACACTTGTGGAATGAGCTTCTTTTTATGCACACCTTTCTTTTTGATAGTGCAACTCGTTTGGGATTGTTCAATGCGATTTTGTCTATTATAAATGAAACCCATAACAACAGTTATTCGATTTTCTTCAATTCCAAAATAATGAAAATCTCTTCTTCACTTCCAAAATCGATAAGGTTATTTTTTTCATCCAAAATACGCACTGTAATGTTGTGAATCAATTGACGACCTTCTGGACTGACAGGCATATATATAATACTGTGTGGTTCTTTAGTAAGATTGTAGCCAGGTTCAACATCAATATCGAATGAGAAAAGAATGTGGGATTCTTCACCATTTATATATGAACCAGATATTATATTGCAATCTAAGCGGATAAGTCTCACAGTTGTAATGTTTATTGGTAATGATGATTCATGTATCTGATTTGGTGGAAATATTTCATGAGCGAACCCCATCATTTCTGCTATTGAATTTGGATGTGTCAGATCAATTTCATATTTGGATCGCATTTCACATTTGAATGTATTATTATTGGCGTGTAGATAGAAAATATCATCTGCAACGACATCATTTGGTTTTTTATCATGAAACAATCTGAACATGATATGTTTCTGTATGACGGCATTGATCTCTTCTATTTCATAAGCACCACATGGAATTTCAATTGTCAACTTTTGGGGTATCGATGAGTTGTCATTACTGATTCTAAAACTAACTAAGTTATTAGCTTCAGTTATATTATTGATTGTATTGCATCCATAGAATCCCAAAAGTCCTAATCCATAACGACTGTTCCTATCCAATTCAATTGGTGGAAAAAAATCCGCACTCAAGACACTTGTCCCGACAGCTTGTAGCTCGAACTTTCGTGACATGACTGATGAATATTTTGAAACACATTTCAATTTATTATTGTACACAGCAACAGCACATTTGAGACAATTTACACTTTTTGGAAGGTGTTGTATTGTAATAAGTATCATTTTTATTGATACCAATATTCACATCCTCTATATTACAAATACAACACATAGATTTCCGAGGTATAGGACCGTCATTAACATCCGATTCTGAATTTTGATCGTGGTGGTGGTGCTCATAACAATATCTATGTTTCATTATATCGATGTCATCTTGCAGATGCTTAGGCAACTTTTCCCAAACATATGCAATCTCATGTGCAACACATGCAAGTATCACTTCCTTAGGCATATTTGCAAGCATCACTTTATCCATTTTTTTCAAGGTACCATATTTTGAAAACATTCTAAGTGAAAACCCCATTCCCTTGATAGCCTCCCGATCCAGTTTTGGTGTTGAATCCATTTTTATTTGGAAAATTATTTAGAGAGAAACTGCAAGCACAAGTGACCACAGAGAACTGTATTAAATTTCTGTTGTCGATCATAGTTATATTTGATTTTTACATTCGAACATTTTCGAAAGAATCGAGTCAATTCCAATGGTGGGGGTAGATCTCCAAAACTATCGAAATATGTGACTTCTTTCCCACATTTTTTATATGCCACCCAATGTGTTCCTGGTCCACTTATTCCATCTAAATTAACAATAGCTGTCTCGTTTTGTTTTGGACCTGAAGATGGTAATCTATCACGCATAAAAACACCACGAAAATGTGGAATTTTCATTTTTTGTGCATAATAACTGAGATCGAGATCAGTAAGAGGCCTCTGAGGTAGGGGTTCAATTAGTTTTTTGTTTTGTTTGTGGCTTTGTATGGTTTTAAATATAGTCCTAAACCTTTACGGTATGGTTTGAGATATATTCCACTTCCGCGTTTGCCTAATGCTACAGCCTCCATGGTTTTATTGTGACGATTGGCTTCCATTAAAGCCGCTCTGCTGGCTTTTGCCGAATTCACGGCCTTGGTAATACCAGCAGCAGCTCCCGCCAAACTTCCTAGTGCGGATAGTCCAGCAAAAATTGGTATCAATGGTAAAAGTCCACCGATCTTGGGAACAGGAATTATGCGTGGTGTGCGGATTTTCTTCTTTCCACCGGCAGCTTTAAGGTATTTACGTGCCGCCTGCAATGCCACAGTGATAGCTTTTTTGCTATTATTCGTCACAAATTGATTCCCACCAGCTTTCTTCAATACATTTCGCACTTTATGGACTATCCCAGCACCAAATGCAACTTTTTTAATTTTATTTTTCTTCGTTTGTTTCCTCTTACATTTTTTCTTATTGGTACTACAACCCATGCCCATATGTCTTTTCGCTTTCATAATGTTGGTGACAAGTAATGCAGCTGCTCTTTCCCCAATACTCGCGTCCTTCGATTTAACCCTATCCCAAGCGCTGTATTCAAGTTCTTTGTCGGCTAAATGTCTTGCTGCAAGATCGGATGGATGCTTAGAATATTGAATATCGTGTTTTTTGCATTCAATATCTAATTTATTGATTCCAGGGTCGTTACGAGCTAAACGTTGTTTCAATTTTGTACCCGGTCCACAGTATTGATAACCTCCGGTAGATGTAATTCGAAAGGAAGTTTGTTTATTAAATCATTAACAAAACCACAACCTCTTTTAATTTTACGATCACTTTCAATACGTCCGTATCGTTTGATGGTACACATTGAAATGAATAAGCTAATAACATTTATATAGTCTCCAACCACGGCACGATGCGCATTGTAAAACAGAAAGAAAAGTTTGCTGTAGATAATCTAGATGAGAAATTTGGTTGTGGATTGAATGGACAAAGGGTATTCAGACATGGTCCACTACTTCCATCATCAGTTCGAGGACTCATTATAGGACCTTCAAATTGTGGAAAGACGAATGCAATGATATCACTATTAACACATCCACAAGGACTGAGATTTAGAAATGTGTATCTCTATTCGAAATCACTCAATCAACCTAAATATCAGTACTTGCGAAGTGTTTTGGAACCTATAAAAGGATTAGGTTTTTATACATTCAGCAATAATGCAGAAATAGTGGAACCCTCCGACGCTAAGCCTAATTCTGTTTTCATTTTCGATGATGTAATATGTGAAAAGCAAGATATTATTAGATCATATTTCTGTATGGGACGTCATAAGGATGTTGATTGTTTTTATCTAGCACAGACATATTCACGGGTACCCAAACAGTTAGTGCGTGACAATACCAATTTCATTATAATGTTCAAACAAGATGAGACGAATTTACATCACATTTATTCAGATCATGTTTCACCCGATGTAACATTCAAACAATTCCAATTGATGTGTGTTAAATGCTGGGAGGACCAATATGGATTTCTAGTCATTGATAAGGATAGAAAAATAGATGAAGGTAGATATCGCAAAGGATTCGATAGTTTTATATACCCATGATCTTGTTTTTGGAACTTATTCGATCACTGAATATTGTAGTGGTCACTTCACCAACGAATTAAGCTTTAATTCAAAAAAAAGGGCATTATGAATACAAAAAAAGATCCTGAAAATAAAAACAATGAAATAAATTTGAAACGTCAACTAGTAGAGACAACAGAAGCTGTCAGGCAGAAATTCAACTCTATCAAGAATGATAATATTGAAAATCGTACGACACTTGAAAGATTGTATGAGCCCATAATGAAACCATTGAATGTTTTATCATCAAACGCTACTTCTAAATCACCAGTGTTATCACCAAATCATGGAACTGTTCAATCTACTTCAAATTATCCCATGAGTACTCCAATAGGAAGAAAACAATCTTTTGGTAGTGTATCATCTGTGAATAGTGACACGAGCACACTTCAAGACGATATGAGAACAACTCTATTCGAAACACCATCATCGTCCCACATCGATTCCTCGGATCCTGACATCTCACCTGTTATGAATGAAAGTGGTGAAGATGTTTTGATGAAACATTTGAATAATATAAAATCTAGAAATCCAGCATATGATGGAACATTTGGCGTACGTATGGATCCAATTACACAAAAGCTGAAAATGGGAAGTCTAGTGGTAAATTTCAAAGATGGAAACATTTCATTTTGGGATGCTAATAAAGTGAAAAAATATGAATGCGCAGGTAGTCCAGAATTGTATGATATGATTTTTTTGAAGAATCCACAAGATGTTGATAATGAAGAAACTCGTCAAGTATATTCCAAAATATTGAAAATAACGAATGCTCCATATAAACAATATCATCTGAAGAATGGTTTTAAAAATACAAATTCTAAAAAATTTCGTGAAGTTATCAAACCTCTATTAGACTCACGACAATATCCAATAAGAAGTAGAAGTAAAATTGGTGGAGCACTCAAACGAGTGAAAATGGAGAAAATATATAATTCTAAACCTGTGAATTATGTGTACTGGAATTCACCGAAAGAGTTAGTTGCTCGCCTACGACTATTGGTAGCTTCAAAGTCAGCCGGACATACCGGACATGATAATGAAATAATTTCAATAATTGAAGAATTACGTGAAGAAGGTATAATATATTAACATATTCACATGTAATGATCACTGTCACATCATCATTCAATGCAGTAACATTATCACCTTTTCTCTTTAATCATATTGAAATAGAATGACTAATGAAATAAGTGATGTCAAACGACAAGTTGTTAATGAATTACATAAACCTGCAAGACGTAATTTTCGTAGAAGAATAACCACCATCAAAGGTTTTGCAGATCTATGGCAAATAGATTTAGCTGAACTGCAACCTTATGCAAAAAGTAATGAAGGATACCGATATATACTTGTAGTGATAGATTGTTACTCCAAATATCTGTGGACTGTAGCAGTTAAAGATAAAACAGGTAGTACAGTAACTAATGCAATGAAACATGTACTGAAAGAAGCCAAATACTCCCCCAAACACATACAAAGCGATCAAGGGAAAGAATTTTTCAATAAAAGCTTCTCATCTCTCATGCGAGAATATAATATCAATCATTATTCAACATTTAGCACAAAGAAGGCAGCTATAGCAGAAAGAGTGATTCGTACAATAAAGGCATGGCTCTACAAGGAATTTTCGATGAGAGGTCACCACAAATGGCTTGATATTCTTCCAATTATAACTAGTAGATATAATAATAAAGTTCATCGTACAATAGGTATGGCACCCATCAATGTTGATTCAACAACAAAATTAAAATTCAAGGGTATCAATGGAATTGGAGGAAGACAAAGTAAACCCAAATTCCAATTAAATGATATTGTACGTATAAGTAAATACAAACATATTTTTGAAAAGTCTTACACTGCGAATTTTACCACGGAGCTATTCAAGATTGTTAAAATTAATAAAACCATCCCAACGACTTATAATCTTGAAGATATGAATGAACAGCCGATTAGAGGATGTTTTTACGAAGAAGAGTTATTACGAACCGAGAATCCTGACGTATATCTGATTGAGAAGGTGTTGAAGAGAAGAAAAAATAAAGTATATGTAAAGTGGTTAGGCCTTCCTAGCGAACAAAATTCTTGGATTGATGAATCAAATATGGTTTAAATGTATATAATAGTGACTTTTATGAATAAAGTAATATTAAAGTTCATTATTGTTTTCATTTCAATTATAAGTATGTGAACTGAAAAATATTGCAGCGGTAAACATTGCCCCAGCCATTCGCAATGTTCTGTGTATACCAAACCAAATTAATTGTATACTCCATTCCCGCTTATATTTTTCAACTCACGATATTGAAAACACATTATCATTCCCAAAACTAATCGCCGTCACTTTGAAATGCAGTATCCAACTCTTTTTGCCAATTATCTCTCACTGATAATGCTGTCTCATAAAGCTTAGTCGACTCCTCAAGCTCAGCCTGAGCTTGCATTCTCGAACGTTGATGGAATTGCTTATCTTTACCAATTTTTGAACGGAGTTCATCAGCATCTTTAGACATTCTAGCCAATTCAACCTTCGCTAATGCAATCTTGGCATCTAATGCTTCAAGAGTTTCATTATTAGCATTAATAGCTCGCTCACTCTTTTCAAGTTCAGCAATAGTCATCTGTGCCTTTACAAGACGGCATTTTGCTTTCCTTTTCATTTCCCCAAACCGATGGAGGGGGCTGAAAGAAGATAGCGGTTCAGCTTTCAAATCACTCTTCATTTCTTTAGGAGTACCTTTTGGCTTCCTCTTCGATCTGTCACTTTTCGTTGCGGGTTTTTTCTGTCGCACAACACTTTTGGATTCTTTCTTTTCTTTAAAGTCAGTGACAATCGATGAAGATGCCTTAGTAACCTTCCTCTTGATTGTTCTAGATTTCTTATCAACACCAAGAGGAAGGGTAGATGAAGAGTGTTTGAGTGATGATAATTGCGAAACGATCGGATTTTCAATAATAATTTGCTCATTTGGTTCTGGCACATCTGCAAAGTTAACGAAGTCGTTAATATCAAAATCATTTATCGAATCTTGACTCGATAAATGTAATACTGGAATATTTTCAAAATCAGTCTGATCGATATCAACAAGTGGTGAACCATCTTCAGCAATCAATAGCGGCATAGAGCTCATGATTATTAAGGTCTGAGGAATGATATGTGATAGCAATAGAATGTGGATAGGAAAGGTGATGATGTTACTGAGACCTCACCATTTATAGAAGAAAATAAACTAGCGCATGCGCTCTTTCATCAACTGGCACATGCGCTCTCTCACTAAACTATTCACGCATGTAACAATCTTTGTCATTTAAGAGGAAAACTTTGTGTTGCATGCATGTATTTTTAAATGTTAGAAAATAATACAAATAAATTCAAAATATATATATATTTATTAATAATAGAGGACAATAACGATAATAAAAAATGAAAAATGTTAATATGTCTCTGTGGATGTGGAACGTTCTTTGACTCTATTCCTCAATAGTTGTTGCTCGTGCGTCAAACACCAACATTGAAAAAAATGGATTCTCCTATTGGGGTAGAGTTGACCAACCTTCTCACACAGATCCCAAGTACTTCTACATGCATTGCATACATGATTCCAACAATTCATGGAATATGTATCACAACGCAAACAACGTTGCAGTGGAGTTGGAACGGCAGCACAGATACCACAAATATTTCTACAGATACCTATATTGTTAAATATTATAGGTTCGGAACACTTCAGACACTGTAACTGTTGTTGACGATAATCCGATTTTGTTCGCTTCGGTGGATGAGAAGGAGGCGATAGTTGAATCCGCAACACGCAATCACTACACATACCAGTACATGGATTGATTGAATCCTTAGGTCTACTTATTTGACAAAAGTAGCACACAATAGCCCCTGCAATCATCATTGGGTAGACACACACTTTTGGTTTTTCATTCCACTCTTTTGGAAACGGCATTTTACTAATTCGATTAGAAATATAAAGAGATGACTTACAGAAACTCTGAATGCTCTCTCCTATACCTACGATCTCTATTTATACAAATCAACATCATGTGGAAGTATAGTGGGATAACTTCTCCTACTATTCCACTCTAAACGAGTCAAGTGGGAGTCGCATCACCTCCTATATAAGTTGACTTGCAAACCTAGAGTTCATTCATTCACTCTCTACAACTGTGAGCAAACAACAACAAGATGAATTCTGCAAAAATAAATGCTGCATTAAATAGAATAGCTGCTGTTGATGAAAACAATTGGATAGACGAATCAGATGATGAGGATGTCAATGTTCCGCTAGAGGAAGTAATAGTTGAAGCAGAAGATGTTGGAGTCGATGAAGATGAGATAGACGAAGTTGAAAACGAGGCCAACCAAAGCGACGAAGATGATGACGTGATGGAGTTTGAGAGGGTCATGGATGAAGAAGGAGATGATGAAGGGATAGAAGCTGACACAACTGAAGGTGATGGTGCTATGAGGATCGGTATGCGAACACTCAATGTCAGTGAGACACTGGAAGATCCCTTGGATTTGTATTGTGCATTGGATGCATACGTATTGATCAGCACAATAGATGGAGAGAACAAAAAACTATGTTGGTGCTGCTTTCGGTTTTATTCGCATAGAAACAATAATGGAGGGTGGTATGCCCATGTCAACACCCACAACACTGTCTCAATTATGGAAATGGGACAGAATTGGTGTGAAGCTTGCGAGAGGCCACTAACAAACTTCACCCGAGTATCTACATGTATTATATGTAATAATGTCCAACCTGTGGCACAATAACCGTGGACCTACTGGTCAAAAAAAAAACAACAGCCCTTTTCAGGGCTACATTATTCACACAAACAGTAGTTAGTTGTATTAGTATTCATAGATTATGTGACAAATGAATACTTTGATTAATAAAAGTCTAAGTTGGAAATTTGTTAGTCTTTGAATATCTATACATTATATGACAAATAAATTACTACTTTGACTGAAAAGTCGAAATTTGGAATTTGATAGTCATTGAATATCTATGCATATGATGAGTACTACTTTAAATGAAAGTTGAAGTTGGCATTTGTCAATCATTCATATGCATATAATGATGAATACTTTCACATACATATATTTCGTTTGAGATTATAATGTTAACATAATGTTAACAATGGTATGAATCTGTTTCTGTTTGAAAGTATAATGGTAGCTCTGAAAAGAGCTATTTTTTTTATTGTTTCAGTCTTTAATTGTAGCCCTGAAAAGGGCTGTTATTTTTTTATTAATCCATGCAATGATATGGACTAACGCTCCTCATCATCAGAAACAATAATTATGGTATCGTCATCTGAATCAGATGATATACTAATGATATCATCCTCATAGTAGTCATCTGAATCAGATGATATACTCATGATGTCGTCGTCGTCATAATCAGCTGAATCAGATGATATACTAATCACATCATCCGCATTATTATCGTCAACAGCATCTATGTCGTCCTGAATACCTTGTTCCACTCGTTCTGCGAAATCATCAGGAAGATCATAGATTCGCTGCAGAAATTGAGCGAAGGTTGTACTCAAATGATCAGACGTTGAATCTATTTCATGTACTTGGATGGGTCCTGTACTCGACATTGTGGAAGAATGATATAGAACTGGGATTGTTGCTATATTTATATTGGAAGAAATGAAATGGAGGGGGTGAAATGTAGAACAGTGTTTGAGATTCGAAAACATCAAGAATGAAACTCTGAGCGATTATTAGGAGAAATTCTAGTGATTATTATGGAAAAAAAACTAATAAGAGGGAGAGGAAGGGAGGAAGACACTGCCCCAGCCTCGCAGTGCCTCGTGTACACCAACCAAAAAGTGTGTACTCCGTGGAAGGAAAGGAAAGGAAATGATGGACGAGTAGATGATTATATGTCATCATCGGAATTGAGGACATCATCATCGATTAGGATTGGGGATGGCGGAGGACTATCCTCGATGAGGATAGGGGATGGTGGAGGACGTCTAACGTCAAGCTCGTCATCAGCATCATCACCAGAGTCGTCGTCGTCATCATCGTCGTCGTCGCTACTCATTGGGACAATGTCATCATAAGCAGGGTCCCACCATCCGTCAGGATCTGGATATTCCGAGTCATCCAAGTGTCCTTCGTCACTGCCAGTGACATGCTGAACTTGCATCCTGATGTCGTGATCCCGGTATTCGTATGGCGGACTGTGGGGTTCCGTGGTGGAAGAGACAACCTGTACCTGGCTGTTATCCCAGTAATTGAAGTTGTACCCCTGATCCGGGCAGCTATAGGGTTCGGAGGTTGAATCGGGTTCCATCTCGATGCTAGCTGATCAACTGAATGTTTCATCAGATGATTTCTACTTTTATACTTTCGAGAGGGAGTGGGAGAGGAGTGGAACATTGAGTAGGGGTAAATTGTAGTGTGACATAAGACATATTCAATGAGTAGGGGTAAATTGCAAAGTGACATAAGACATATTCAATGAAAGAGATACTTGAATGGATAAAATACAAATGAAATATACTTGTCGATTTCACTATGAAACATGTCTATTTTTTTATTTTTTAAATTTTCTTCACATGAAATTATTTACAAGTGATTAGAGAACACAAAAATTGATGTGAGGTATTTGTCTAGAAGAACTTGGAATTGAAATAAAAAAATAATAATGATAATAAGAGGAAGTGAAGAAAAATGCTCCAACCATCGCATTGTTCAATGTGTACCAAACCAAAAAACAGTGTACACCCTTTATTTCACTTCCTTTTCCTTTATTCAATATAAACTTAACAAATATAAACTTAAAACTACCATAATTAAATACTCCTAACTAACCTAAAACTAATCTTACATTTACACTTCATCTACAAAAAGAGTGTCCATAACTGTCACTACTTTTTTGTACAGCTCTATCGAAGAGGTCTTTGCTTTACACCTTTCCTGCAGAGATGCATAATTCCGATCTATTTCGGCCATTTCCTTTTGGAGTTCCCTCCGTCGGTTATCCATTTCAGCCATTTGTCGCTTCATGGTAACCAACTCGGCCTCGCTAGATCGGGCAGCTCGTTCTGCTTTCTTGCATCTCTGCAGAAAAACACTCATCTTTTCACTAACCTCTCCGATAGGCTGTGGCACCAACACCTCAGGATCCGCCGGTGTCGCTGGCAGCGGTGGTAGTCGCGTCACCAACGGCGACAATATCACCAACTCCGGAGAAGGACTCCTCGGAATTTCCACTGCTGCTGGTGCTGCTGCTGGTGTGGAGGCCCTCTTACGAGAGGTCGAAAAACTACCTGGGGGGGGGCGTGGCCCTAACGGGCCCCGCCCACTGCCTGGGCTCCGCCCAGGTGGGTGGGGCCTCCGGCCCCAGGTAGGCGGGACATCTGGAGAGACATCTACGCCCTCTTCGCGCGCGCGTTCGTAACATAATATGCAACCGAACACCTAACCTAACGTATTAACGTATTAACGTAACCTAACCTAGTACGCTAACCTACCGCTATGCAACCGAACACCTAACCTATCGTATGTATTAACGTAACCTAACCTAGTACGCTAACCTACCGCTATGCAACCGAACACCTAACCTAACCTAACCTAACCTAACCTAACCTAACCTAACCTAACCTAACCTACAGTAACTATTAACCTAACCTAACGAGGGAATACTAACCTAACACCTAACCTAACGTAAGTATGCAGCTAACCTAACGTAGCTATTAACCTAACCTAACGAGGGAATACATTCACCATGTTGGTTCCATTAATACATCATCAGTTGGTTTTGGTTTTGGTTGTATTATTCTATGATTTGGATTAATGTTCAGTCCTGGATATCCCAGTCCACCTGATGATGATGGCCTGACTTTATAGTTTCTCTCCAAAACTTCTTTATGGTTTTTCTCCAATACTTCAACTCTCTGTTCCAGTACATCATACTTTTTCATTGTAGTCCCTGTTATGTTTGACATAGCATCAAATTTTTTATTTGTAGACGCTGTTATGTCAGACATTTTTATGTCTACATCACTTGTAAGTTTGTCAAATTTACGAGTGAAAGTTATCCGAGCCTCTGCAATTTTATCGTTAAATGCTTGCCGGGCGTCCCGAGCAATATTGCCTATTGTGGATTGTATTGCAGCTTGTAGGGCTAGAAGTATAACTTCCTTTGCTCCATTAATTTCCCCCTCAAGATATGATACAGTTACACAATCACTCTTGTCAATTGGTTCACTTGTATTTTTCAATATTTTCCTTTGCATGTCATAATGACCATCTTTTGTTAATTTAAAACCATTCCCAGGAGGACCTCGAATGACATTACCACCCCATTTTCTTTTTCTACCAAACTTATCGATTGTTTTAGACATTGTGCACTCTACGATGATTCTCTTCAAACTGATATTTCTGTCATTTACATTATACTATATATTGCAGTAATTGATTAGGGAAATAGAAATAATACAAATAAAATTTTAATCATTTTATATTCATTACAGTAATACATATACATACATACATAATACATTAATATCACATTACTTCTATCATATATTATTAATTATAAATGGCTACATAAATATCAATATTGAATTTTCCGGTTTTGAAGATATTGAATGATATTTCAATCATTGATCTCGGCAGATAATAAATTAATCAATTGATCCAATGGAGTCTCCTGAGATTGTGATTGTTGAATAATATTACTTATCCAACGAATGTTCTCATTTGGATCGTTTTCATAAAATTCAATATCATTATGACCCCAAGGAAGAGTGTGGGTAGTATTCGGAATGATAAATCGTTTATCGTCGTGATATGATAATGCAACTTTATTTTTTAATTCAGTATACATATCATGTAACACGCTTCTAAATGAATTCATCTTTCTGAATATCATACCACCTTGTTCGACGATTTTTTGATAATCTTCGCATGTCAATTCATTCTTTATTACAGATCGTTTAACCCCTTTGGCTTTCTTAAATTCACCATCAACAGATTTCACATAATATGCTTTAGCACCTGTACCATAAAAACTCATGATTGGATCATTTGGAAATTCATCTTTGAAGTTACCCAAGACTGAACTTGTTACTGGAATATTGAATTGGTTAACTATACTGTAATTGGATGTATCAAATCTACTTATGTTAGTTTTTATGAATTCATAAAAATTTTCTGTGTTTACTTTAAGAATGAGCGAGTCGGTATCTGTGTAAAGTAAAGAGACATTTTCATCAAAGTGTTGTTTGATGCATCCATAGAAAAAGTCATACATGACTGTTTTAGATAATTCTAATATGGAAAATCCCAAATATAATGGTTTATCGTAATGAACCTTCACTCTACCCAATTGAATGGCAACGAAATTATCAGTGAAAATTGAACAATTTTTGAAATTTGGTTTGGCTATGAGAGTGCTGGCACCTATATTTTTCTTTATATTTTCCCAATGTGTAACGAGTCTAACATCAATTCGATTATCTACATTCTCCATTGTCTTTCCATACACCGCATTATTCATTAGTTTATAGAAATCTTTAACAGATTTGTTGTTAGACCTATTACGCATTTCAGTATTAAGATCTATATAGGGTTTCATCCAGCATGATTGTTTGAATTTCAATACTCTATGTGTATTCATTACAATCAATCCATTTTTGACAGCTTGCTGTAGATTCCTATAATGAACAATATATTTTCTTTTATCATTCAAATTTGGAATTAATTTGGGAATTTTCGATTGTGTACGAGGTGGTATTATTTTTTCGACTAAAAATGGAAGGTCAGAATGTTTATCATGCAACTCTTGTGGATAATGAATGTCCACTTCAAATACATACCCATACGGACTATCAGTACTCACATCCATCACATCGAGATTAAGAATTTCATTTGGTGTCAACCATGTAAATTCACTTGTTGGTAGAGGTTGTGACATACTGTGACCGTATAGATTTGTTGCATCTAAATATGTAATGAATGTGGAAGGTTCGTTGGGATTATAATTGGGTAAAAATCTATTATTTGCTATATGTTTCCTCTCGCTACATTGACTAATTCCACCTCGTATACCTTTTTGAAAAAAGTGAATCATATCAATGTCAGTTAGTAATTCCAATTCAACATTAGTGAACTTCAACATGGCATCCCATGATAATCCAGGTGCAGTGTAATATTGTGCCGGATCTAAGTTATATATCTCTAAACTTGTGGTGCGGAAGTTTTCAAAAATATCACATAGTAGCAATACATCCGACTTCAAATACAAATCAGAGTATTCCCCCAAATTCTGACACTCGAATAAATTCCAAACTTTTCTAGCCCTATCATAATCAGTTTCCGATATATGTTCACAATTGAGTGTGTCATAAAACTGATTTTTTGTCGGAAGTAATGGATAATTCAATTTGTCAATGTCATCAACAAAACTATATGGAAATACACCTTTCTGTCTCATCAAATTGAATTTCTCAATTTGTGGGAAATGTTTGTGCATCTCCAAACATTGATCGGAGGTCAAGTTTGCACCCAACTTCTCCAACGAATTAGTCATAAATTTATAACTATCGATAAATCTCATTTTGAGATAATTCTTCCTAACCACACCATCTTTATCGGTATAGCTGTGTGTGAAGAGATGCTTCGTGAAAGATATATATTTCTCTTTAGTTTGCGGGATAACATCAACTTTCTCTTTATTCCTATACAATTCTTTTATGAATAAATGACAATCATAACCACTTAAATTATGAAAAATGATAGGTATGAAGTTTGGTATTTTGAAATTTAAATTACATTTCGAGTGAGCGGCATGTGATCTTTTCTTTCCTGTGACATGACAATGATCTCTTACTTTGACTTCACCATCAGTAAATGCTTTATTACATATACCACAAGTTCTGGCTGCAGCAAACTGTTCTTCTTCTTCGTCAGTTTGTGTATCCATCGGTTTAGGGTTTCTGAGATGATTTTCATGTATCTCTTTCAAATCATCTTCAATGCTACTCACAAATTTCTGAGCTGCATCTACACCCCTATATGTAACAAATTTTGACAAATCATCATTATATGAACACTTTATCAAATAAGCAAATGAATATGGGGCATGTTTGAATGTTTTAATCGTGTATGAACTTTCAGGATTTGGCTCATTCACATGAATCGGTTTAAGCACTGATTCAAAATCAGCATACACTACAAATGGCACCCTCATTTGCCTCTCAAAGTTTTCAAACATTAGTTTATTTTCCGCAACCATTCTACCATATTTATTGATCTTTAAATTAGTAGTTGGTGTTGTGGTACTAATGTGATTACAATCATACATATTATGACGTAAAAGCAATCTCTCATCAGAAAAATATATCAAACATCCGTCACAAAAATATTTTTTCTGTCTATGAGCT
This sequence comes from Leptinotarsa decemlineata, assembly GCF_025532065.1. NCBI lineage: Eukaryota > Metazoa > Arthropoda > Insecta > Coleoptera > Chrysomelidae > Leptinotarsa > Leptinotarsa decemlineata. The sequence goes on from NW_027412578.1 coordinate 5,955,288, forward strand.
GATAGTTGATTAGAAACTAATCTTGAAAGATCTTTGATCCAACAATAGTGACCATTACCGGAGTCATCAGTTATAAACAACAAATTGACATGTCTCCGGAGTCTTCTCTGTGAGTATCGCAATGGACCAATCACTTCATACTTCATTTTACCCTTCTCAAATGTACTCTCTAAACCGTAAACATTAATTGAAATATCATTCCTATCTTCGAATATTTCGATACTCTTATTATTAACTTTAACCGGAAAATCCATACCTGTGACATCTAAAACAGTGGAAAAATGTGGATATGACGTAAGTTCGGACACTCGACTATCTGCAGGATATAATGCTGATGTTATAGCCCAAGCAAAACAATATTGATCTTCATTACGAACATTCACAACAGCTTTCTTCCATTGAATACATTGAGGCAGCTTCACATATGAACGTCCTTCCAGTGGACTGTATTTATTAATGTTGACCTCGAGAAACAATATTTTTTCACAAGTCCAACCTGAATTATAAAAAAAAAAATATTACTATTCAATCTTATTGAAATTTTTAAAAAATAAATACCTGAGTCGCGATCCTGGAACTCAGTCGTTTGAGCCACAATTACATCACGGAATCCATCAAAAACAGCATTCAAATCTGAAGATTGGTCCACTATTTTATTTTGGGAATTAAATGACTTCGTGTCCCTCGAATCATCAGTCTGAAGAATATAATTCCCAAAAACTTCCATATTCACCTTGATGCTTTTATGGATCCTGATGGCTGATTCCAGTAATTCAATGACCTTCTGCCTAATCTTATTGAAAAATGACATGTAGTCACTGGTTACAATCGAACTCTCCACCCTGTATGTAGCAATGCGGCAATTGAATGCATTCGTTATAATTTGAACACCGTCAGACAATTGAACACATGCATTATTTTTATGACTCATGGTTCTTCGGTGAGAATTCACTTGGCTCATAGGAATTGTCACATTACAACAATTGCACGTATACATAGGTGTTGCATTATCCACTCTCACCCGTTTCACTGCAGGCCCTCCTTGGCAACTCTGGAGCTGATGCCGACGAAGATTATCACTACGAGTGAAAGATTTACCACAGTCACAGGAATACATTTTATATAATAGTTCTCACTAACTCACTTGATGTAAACTGACATAGCCAACACTCGTACGCTTCTTAAATACACTCTGATAGGACCCGTCAAGACGTCATAGCCAACCCCACTTCTCAACTACATGCGCCAAGATTACCTCCCAACTGAATGCGATAACAGATGTCGATATACGAGCAAGCAGTGGTCGTTGCGGTCTCGGAGAGGGTAGACGCTAGGCAAACGGTCCTCGGCTGCCGTTGTGTCACCATCGATAGCGGGGCTAGAGCGACCTTCATCGCTTCGGGAGAGGTGAGGGCAGACCGATGAATACGCATTACTCTGCCACACGTCGTGGAGTGAACATGTCGCTCTCTAGCCGTTGAACGGTTATTGCTGTGACGTCACTCCACTACTAACTTGGTGCCCTAACACCGATGGAGCATTTACTACTTGGAGGATCTTCGAAGTATGCAGACGTATGTTTGTACATAGACAAACAAGCACATGATGAAACCCTGTACCGTGCATTCTCCTACACACACACACACACATAAACACACAAAATCTCATATGAAAAAAAAATCTGAACGATCCATGCACCAGACACTTCAAGGTCACAACGCCTTGACTTCACTGCACAACAAAAAAACTTCACCAAACAACAACCAATAAAAAAAGCAATTAATACGTCATAGTGGTGGGGGGAGGCCGAGAATCAGCTGTAAACAACTACTTTTCGCACACCACAACTTGGCAAATTCTTTGTCGTGACTTGGGCTTGTACCCGTGCAAAGTTCAACTGAACCAGGAACTGAAGGTAAACGACTATAGACAATGGCCAGTTTTGCTGAATGGGCTCTGTAGCAGATGGCAACTTACCCTAATTTTATCGAAAAATCATCTTCAGCAATGAGGTTCATTTCTGGATGAATGGCTACGAGAACAAATATTGTCGAATTTGGGACGATACCAATTTACATGAGGTCGTCAAAGCCAGCATAACTCATGCCATTGGTCAAATTCAGCCTGACTTATGCGCCTCAGTCATGAAAAAATGCGCTTCACCCGAGAGAAGCTGTGGCAGACATTTGAAAGATATTATATTTCACACTTAATGGCATCAAAAGGTCTTTCAAATGAATTCAAAATTTCGATGGTATCTCACACATACTTTGCTTCATTTGAATTCAATGATAGAAACCGCTCAATTGAAGATTCTATACAGTACGATGCAAATGTATGGAATAAATTCGATATTCACAAAAGGAGCGTCTTTCGGAAGAAATCCAAAAACAGGTCAACTTTAATTTTTGACGGCCCATCTCATGATATTCATATGAAAGACGTTTCGTCACCAGTGTTGGCGTGATGACGTAATCGACAATTTTTTTAAATGCAAACAGGGGTCATGTGGCACCCCATTCAAAAGGTCTACTAGTCGTCTATTCAACGGTATAATGGTTTCAATATGTATTAATACAGGGTCAACCAAAATTATGTATTCAGAAGACTGGAATTACAAATAATAGTAATTCGTTGAACCAAATAATGCTATGCACCGCCACTGAGAATGAAGTATCGTACTGTCTTCTATTCTAAGTGAAGTATCATTGAAGCGGTTGACATTATTTCTAGAAAAATATTTAAATCACTTATAGTCTGGCAATGAAAGTAACAGAAACCCAAAGAATCGAAATTTTAATTATGATTGGCTGTGGAGATAAAGTAAGGACTCAGGCAGAAGTTCATGATTTATTCAATGCGAAATACCCCAACCGAGAACCCGTTTCTCAATCAACAATAAGTAAAATTGAAAAAAAGTTTCGAGAAACGGCCCATGTTAAAGATCTCCCTAAAAGTGGTAGAAAATCAATTTCAGAAGTCCAAAAACTTGATGTGGTACTTGCGTTCCAAGAAAACCCCCATACCAGCACGAGGCAAGTCGCACTGGATAATAATTTACACCAATCGTCTGTTGTTAGAGTGTTGAAAAAAGAAAAGTGGCATCCGTATAAAGTTCAGCTGGTCCAAGAACTGTTAGAAGATGACTTTGACAGAAGAGTCGAATTTTGCGAAATCATGATGGAGCGCTCGCACAGAGATCGGAGTTTCATACAAAATATGATATTTTCAGATGAAGCTACTTTTATGCTCAACGGTCACGTAAACCGTCAGACTTATCGATACTGGGCAAGAGAAAATCCACATTGGATGGAGGAGCATACCACACAATATCCACAAACAGTGAATGTTTGGGAATTTTGAACAACCAGATAATAGGACCATACTTTTTTGAGGAAAGCGTAACTGGTGCTCGGTATCTACACTTTCTTCAAGATTATCTGATGCCACAACTGAATCAGCTATTTCCAAATAGAAATGATTTGTGGTTCCAGCAGGATGGGGCGCCTCCACACTACGCCGTTGATGTACGAACCTACCTGGATACTGTTTTCCGAGGAAAGTGGATAGGAAGAAGAGGGCCGATCGAATGGCCACCAAGGTCTCCGGATTTGACCCCGTTAGACTTTTTTATGGGGATACTTGAAGAGTAAAGTTTACCAAAATCGACCAAATGATTTAGAAGAGTTGAAGGAACGCATCAGAGCGGAGATTGCACAAATAACCCCCGAAGTTCTCGGAAACGTTAGAAATGAATTCAGTGCCCGGCTTTTACATTGCATCATAGCTGAAGGTCATCAATTTGAACATTTATTATAATTTTATTGTACTTCAATAAATAACATGTTTTGGTTCATCTTGTATAAATGAATATTGGCATGGTTATACCGTTGAATAAATGATTAGTAGACCTTTTGAATGAGGTGCCACATGATCCCTGTTTGCATTTAAAAAAATTGTCGATTACGTCATCACGCCAACACCGGTGACGAAACGTCTTTCATATGAATATCATGAGATGGGCCGTCAAAAATTAAAGTTGACCTGTTTTTGGATTTCTTCCGAAAGACGCTCATTTTGTAAATATCGAATTTATTCCATACATTTGCATCGTACTGTATAAAGGTCTGTGGTGGAGCTGGACTAACCTTCGTTTCGTAATAGGTAGGTCATAGGTTCAAACCGAATCGAAGTTTATTTCCATCGATTTTTCGCATAGCATATTGTGGTTAATATTACTCAGTTGACGAAGAAATTCCGAAAAAGACAGAATTTTTCAAAAAGTCACAGAAAAAATTCTTGAAATACAATTCAGATCGATTACATGAAAGAGAAAAATGGTTTCAAAACTTCAACAGATTGAAAATGTGACCACAATATTTCACAAAAATATATAAATGGTAATTCTTCAAATATTTCAATAATTCATTCACAAAATGTCAGAAGGACTTCCTGAAAACATTAGATATTTTTGACCAAGACAGAAATGAGTGTGGTTCGTCTTTCACTATAATGATAATAATAATATTCATTTGTAGTTCCTCATTATATATAAATACAATAATTATTCAATTTATCAAACTAAAAAAACTACAAATGAGGCTAGAAACAACATGTACCGAAAGGGTACTGTTGATCTTAGTTCTAGCCTTGAAGAAATGAAAATTAAACTAGAGAAGAAACAAAAAAAAGAGAAAAAGAAAAGGGAGAAGAGAGGGAAGAGGAAGCGACAACATGTTGAATGTTCCATACTTCATACTCATAGATTTCATCCTTCTGAAAATTTTTCAGAAGTATGAAATCTATGAAATCAATGACTTTCTGATTGAGCAGCGATGAGATATTTTTTGTAACATAACTTAAATAAGGAAACTTTACTAACTTTATTTTTTGTGGAATATTATTAAAAAACCTTTATATGTTATAGCTGAGGTATCGTCGATATAGAGTGGTTCGATGGGGCGGAGGCGATAGTAACCCTTCAAACCTCAAAGTTAAAGTATGTGCATCGCTACGAAATTGTATTACAACACGGACTAGCGCCCTATTGAAAGAAATTATAAAAAACAAAGAGATAGATATTTCAGAAAAAGCAAGAAACAATTGCATCCTACTCGAACAGATTCAATTACAAGATGAAGTGAGCAATTTCACGTGCCAAAAATATGAATGGATGGAAATTATCAAGAACATGATTAAGATAATCGAAGAAAAAATTAATTCACTGACAAATCAAGAGTTCCAGAGAAACATTCGCTCATTATATTCTAATGTAGTTTCTGCTAATACTGAATTAATTTCCTAACTACTAAACGTACTTCATTAATTAAAACAAAGTTTACCCAAAATGTAACAGAAACCAGAATGGATTTACAGAGAAATATAGCGCCGATTCTATAAAAAATGTTCAGAAGTGAAGAACAATGTTTGAAATTAGAAAACGGGAGTCCATGTCAAAGTGGATAATGAATAGATCTAAGGCAGATTTTCAGAAAGTTACGAACCCAAAAATGAAAATTGTTGGATTTTGTCTAGAAAAGCAAATTATTGAAGAAGAACTGAAGAAGACCATAAGAGAGCAAAACATAATGATAAGTGGGAACGATTTTTTCGAAATATACAATATTAGATATTTGGATCACAAAAGAACATATGCCCTTTATGCAGAAGTAAATGGAAACCTATTGAAAAAAATCATTCAAGAAAATTATTGTAAGTTACTGTTTAGTGTTCAAGAATATGTCAGTTACTAATTTCAAATCTAATTTTGGACAGAAATCAATTTATCACGATGGAATCATGACATATCATATAATTCCTAATAGAATAAACATTTTGAAATGCTCGCAAATTCTAAAACGAATTGTGAATTATCTAGAGAATTGATTTGAACATACAGCTAATATAACGTTGTTTACCATACTCAAAATTTACATCACATTTAGTACCTACTTTCCGAACGGTTATTTCACGTTTATAGAGCGCCGGAAATTGTGAATTTTTGACGTATTATGAAAACAACATCTATCAATTTCTGAACGAAAATCAGATTTTTTTTCTAAAATGATAATGTTTTCCCGGATAAATCGTTTGAATTGTGTAACCAGCTCATATGAAGCATCATGCCGTTCAGCCACAACAAACACCTTCAGCGTGTGATATACTGAAGGAATAATTAACCAGATAATCGGTTGATTAAACGAACAGTTCATGCCACTAAATCTCCACAGAATCCGTATGTTTATAACTTGCTAATGGGACACCAAAAAGCCTATTTGTGGTGTTTCCTGAAGGCCGCTGGAGATAATTCATCTCGAATTGGTGATATTTTATCTACCATGCAGTTGCAGGTTTGGAGCTGGGAAATTACTTGTTATCCCAAATGATACGAAGCTATGCAAAGCTCAACCATTTTCTGGAAGTAGAAACGAAGAGGTTTTAGATTATTTCTGATCGATATAAGTAGTACCAACTGAAATTATTGAAAAAATCATGAAACGAAGACTCTTGGAATATCAAGAAAAATTGTATAGTTGTCAATATGATTTTCGAAAAACAAGTGATACAGAATCTGCCGTATTGTGTTCAATAATCAACATACTTCTGAAATGAGATCATTATTTTCATTATCGACAGTTTAATACCTATATATATTGGGGAACAATCTAAGCCGCGCAGAGTTTGCCGTGACAGAGCTGCTGAGGGGGAGGATCTTCAAGACCATTTCCGATATTTTCCCTGGCTAGATGTTTGTTTCAGCTCTAATAATCCATCTACTTGTGCTTCTGAATCCACGGGAGTTATTCCATCATCTATGGATGCATATATTCCTTTTAACTGAAACGAACTTTTTACAGTGAACCTTGGTTCAATAAAAATTGCGAGCAAGCTGTCGCCTCCAAAAATCTCGCCTACCGGCAGTGGCGCAAATATTCCAGTGCCGAAAACCGAACTAGGTTTGTTAATGCTTGTAACAGCTGGAATGAAAGCAAAGAACTTCACAACCAAAAAATTAGGAATAAACTGCTTGCTAATCCCAACGGGTCTGGAGCCATCTGGTTAGTAGTTGAAGTTGTTAATCAAAACTTCACAAAATCCATAATTCCACCACTAACACAAGTGAATGGTTCAATTGCAACAACAGCCATAAGAAAGCAAATCTACTGGCTGAACAATTTGCGTCCTATTCTACAGTGCTCGAAACGTTTATTATTTTTTAATGATTGTTATATTACATAATTTATTTTGTTTCTAGCAGAACTGCTTTGTAAATTTCCGTTTTGATATGTATGTCTTGTTCTTATACTTCAAAGTCCTGAAGATGAAACAATAAAGTTTCAATAAGGATCGCTTTGCTATCAGTGATTTCGAAAATCATGGAGAAAGCCCTAAACCACCATATTCTCAAATATATGGAAGGCTTCAACATCTTGAGCGATCATCGATATGGCCTTTGGAAACAAAGATCAACAGGCCACCTTGTATCTTATGTCACCCGTATTTGGAATAATGCAATCGAGAGACACGGAGAGTCAAGAGCTCTTGCGCTTGATATGTCCAAGGTATTTGACCGTGTGTGGCATGAGGGTTTGCTGGTCAAACTTCGATGCTACGGCTTTTCGGATCATTTCTGTATATGGCTCTTCAGCTTTCTGAAAGATTGTTCCGTGAAAGTGGCCGTCGATGAATATCTTTCGGAAACTTTCTTCATCAACGCTGGTGTTACCCAGGGATCCATATTGTCTCCAATACTTTTTTTATTGTATATCAACGACTTATTGGAAAGAACAAAAAATCCAATTTATTGCTTCGCTGACGACAGCACACTTGTCTTCAGATTCTATCTGGATTCCGGGACATCCGCTGCGGATGCCCATTCACCGGCAGCAGGAGGTTGCATAGTATCTTAATGAGGATCAGGTTCAATTCAATGCCACAAAAACCCAAGCATTACTTTCCTCCAAAAAGATAAATGTCTCTGAACCGGATATAATAATGCCAGGACAGACAATTCCGCTTCTTGCTTTGATAAGTTTTTTGGGGGTTAAAATGGACACTAATATGTCTTGGCATAATCATGTCGCTGGAATTGCAAAGGCTGCTTCTCAAAAGCTTGGAACACTGTTCCGAACCAGAAAACTGTAGTGTTTGTGTTTCATCCCAAAAAAGAGTACTGGATCTATACACTTTTTTTTGATACCGTCGTTCATGAAATTTCAGAAATAAAATCATTTGACATCGGGATAAGAGACTCAACTCATGAATGACTCAATAATCATAGAAATAAAATAAATCAGTGTCTGTTTATAGGAAATGGAACCTGTTCAATAAGAAGTGTAACATGTGGCATTACAAAAGGCTTAATTCTGAGACCTGTTATATTTTTCATTTACGAAAATTCAATGTCCCATTCGAGTTTGAGCAGGAAACTCAACTCTTTACTGATGACCCAATCCATGGTTATTCTGGGAGAAGTAATGAGAAAATCGTTCAAAAAATTTAAAAAATTCACAAATTATTTGGAATTGTTGAATGAGAATTGTCTTAATGAACTGGCGATTATTTTTATCATTCACTTCACTATTATGCATAAGAATGTAGCAGTTTTTCGTTGACATGTACATAAAAAATCATAATTCTCGACGATGAAGCATTTGGAGAGGATACAATTGAATATGAATTGATGACGTTGAAATCTATCATCAACATCAGAACCGAAACATTAACAGTATTAGTGATTCATAGTGCACCTTTTGTGTTCCATTGGAATATTTAGAAAACCATGTATATGCCACTGAATATACGAGTACTATCATTAAGCTACTAGATTTCATCCAGAAAAAAGTACAAGGTTAATTTCCTCTCTTTCGATTGAAATTATTTTCGTTTCGTTTTCAAATTTCATAATGCTCATTTGTCTGAATGACAAGCGACAACTCCTTTTCAAATACAGGTTCTGACACTTCTTTTTGTAACGTATTCATTTCTGTAAGAATATATTCCACTAGTGTTACTAGAGGCACTATCCTGCAGTATGCCAGAAGGATGTATGACTGAGGATGTGAGGATCTGAGCCTACTCAGTGTAACTAACAAAACCATCGAGATCCAGGGTGCTTTCTCATCGAAAGGGTTTTCTTACTGTACTACGGAGCTCTGCATGTGATGAACCTTTATTCGTCAGGTTCCAGTTAGAACCTTCACGGACCATGAAGTAAGCGAAGAATTCGAACCTGAGTCTACAGATGGAAGTCGACTCAACTATTTGAACTGTCCTTCCTGTTACATCAAATCAAGGGCAGGTTTTCATCAGTCCTTCAACTTGTGATCAGGTTAACAAACCTAGGATGTCAGCCAGCAAACCACTTATTGTCTCCTCTAGAGCAACATGCAGGTCAGCAAACGCAGAGTCACCAAAACATGAATGGCCGTATCTAACATAAACACCCATATGGAAACGTTAATACGGTAATCAACATCGGACTTTTGTACTTCGAACATCCGACAATCTCAATATCGACCAATCAACTGAAATCTCTTCAGAAAGCCGTTATGGCTGTAATAGAGTATAACGTTTTCCCTGTGGGTTTGACAATAAATGAAATGTTAGGTTTTCCTTGTGCCTTCGATAATAATTGCCTACACAGTACAATTGAACTCAACTTCATTTCACTGCTACATTGGCAATAACACAAACACTTTTACTGAGACTACTCAAATGTCTATCGCCTTATTAGAACACTTCGCACCCCACTTCCGACTGAACTACTCGATTTGCATGGTAGTAGTATTTATATATGGTAATGGAAGTCTCTAGAAGCCGATACGAAAGTCAATGGAAGGTTCTCAAAGCGACGCGACGTCTTGAACCATTGCGAAGCGCAAGTCATTTGAGCGCTCTTGGCCAAGTCACAATCGATTGCGACGACCAGCGGCGGCCAGTATTATTTTTTTCAGGGGATGATTTGCAAACTTCCGAAGTTACAGTAGAAGTGTTTGTGTTGTATCAACAGTGTAGCAGTGAAATAAAATTGGGTGTAATTGTACAGTCTAGTCAATTATTGTGGAACCCACGCGAAAAGCGTAACAATATATGGTCTACAGGTACGATTCCAGAGCTGCACATTCTGGTCTTACATCACCAGTTTTGCAGCTGGCCTGAAATATATCTCACCAAGTAATCGGTTTCGGGGTGACTTTCGCGAGTTATAGTGGGGGATCGAATGGATCCATACATTTCGGACCTACTCTCTACTTACCCACGAAGTGCTTGTAGAGTTCTTCGTCAACCAGTCAACGATTGAATGGTGACCTAAATATCGAACTCCCATTGTGTTTTCACGGAAGTGATTTCATTCAAATCACGAATGAAATTAAAGGCGAAGCAACCTGAAAAGCCACGACCAACACATACGAACTTCTCTCACACACAACAGATTTTAGCGTAAAATCTTAAAAGCTCTGTGCGCCCCTGATATGTGCGCCCCTGTGCGAACATGTTTCCTTCATAAGTACTAATGAAAAATGCCGTCGTTTTTGCTTTACCCAGATGCGTATCTAGATTGTCTTCCGAACCATCTCATTCATGTCGGCTTTACATAGTATACTTGTGAAGTGCTCATACATTATTTATTCTGAAATCTTCTTTGTCGCATTCTGCTACGGATAAGCTGGATGAGATCGACTACTTTGCTTAATTGAAGCGATAACACTTCTCGTATAATAATGTTAAGTAGCCGATTGATGGAGCAGCGTTGATAACGCAAGAGAACCGATAAAGTTCTGTTCTAGTGTACTATTAGGTTTATTAAGTTTAAACGTAGGTTTTCGAAATTTATGGGGATACAATTCGGGTGCATGTGAGTACATCCTAATTTTAAATTGACCCAAAATCACTCCTACATCAGATTTCTCCCAAGGCATCAACATTATTGATCATGAAATCATCTGTAGTAATAAGATGTCATACTATAAATTTTCCAAAAAATCAACAAGTGTTCCTGAAATTTAAACCGACAAACAGATCACAATTTTTTATGGTACTGGTCAAAAATCATCTTCAAAACGAACTTGGGTGTACCTCAGGAATTCAATGTATTTGTAGTACTAAAAAGTGATTTTACATCATATCTGTAACTGATTCAATGTAATTTACTGGACGAACCAGAAATGTTGGTTGACAGATATGTATGTTGAGTTTGTGATTGTGTGCGGTTAACTGTTTTTTTTGACCGATTTCATTGAGAGCTCTTTCTATAAACTGTTGCAGAGATGACTTCTATTTCGAAGCAGTTTCAATATGAGGAGAAGATTACGAATTGGATTGCAAATTGTCTTAGCCCTATCATACAAACATCTGACCCAATATTTTCCAATACTAGCGTGATGATTAGATTTATAATTGAGATATCTATCAATGTATGAGTTTGTTTGAATTATTTCTTACAAATCGATGAAATGATGGCCATCAAAACAGAGTTTTACAGCAATAAAATGCTTCTATTTAACAGTAATAAAAGTGACAGTCATAAAATTAACATCTCAGGACCTAGTTATGCATTATCCTTATGATTTCAATTCGAATCAATCAAATAATCGAATACGATTTTGAATAAACATTAAAACTTCGCATAAATACCTCGACATTAATTCGAAGGTTTGATTATGATAGTCACTAGACCCCAACTTTACTGAGACAACCCAAGTAAATATGTAAATCAAATGAAACTCACCAAAACAATGAACAGATACAAGAGACCGAAATGAAAAAGTGATTGCCAAACTTCACTGATTTACATAACCTCAAGAAAATATGACAACCATCTCAATCGGAATTTATTTGTATACTGAGACATTTCCAAATCGAATCGAAACAGTATTCTGATTCCATTGAAATTGAAAAAAAAATACGCAACGCTCAGCTAATGCGTCTAGCCGCGTCAAGTAAGTCGAGTGACTCGGGTGCCGGCTCTGCGTTCTCAATTCAAATTACGATATATTTCAACAATGGAATCTTATTGTTGGAAATTCGATTCTTTTACGTACTCTCTTCGAACTTTTGAACATAATACCTGCATTAATTGTACTTTGAAACAAATGTTTTTTTTAATGTCTCCTTTTCAGGTAATGGAATATTTTCAATTTGAGAACTGCTAATTTGTTCTCATACCTACTGTTCGATATCAAAATCTTGCTATCGAAATTATTATTTTTTCAAGCGAATTTAGCCTAGAATTGTCAGCTCTGAAATTTCTACAAGAGAGAAGATTGTTTCATAACACTATTTTTATTAACACTACATTATTTTCAAGGGTCTCCCAATCGGGGTTTTCCATTTGGTCTTTTAATGTATGGGCCTTTTCTATTCCACTCATCCTCATGAGATTTAATATTTCCGAATATCTTCACCCAAACAACCCGCATATTTAAGCCTATTTCCATGTAAATATTGTGAGCTACAAATATCTAGATTTTCAATTCCTTTATTATTCCTTGTATCCCTTATCTTGGGACTTCCCGCTGTTATGACTTTCTTGCCTATGTTAATCCGAACCTCTCCCTACAATCACTAGGCTAAACCCCCTCTTTAACTACCTGGGCAAAACATTCATTGATTCATTTTAATACTGCGAGAAAGTTTATTATGCATTATCCTTTCCGGAGAAAATTTCATCTCTTGTTCTCTTGTTCTCTTGTATTGAAAAATTCGATGTCATCTGAGTTATGATCTCAGATAGGAAAACATCATCACAACATATCACCGCCATAACTTAGGACCATTTTGATAAGTATCGATGTGTGACTCTTCAAAATACTGCATGAAAATTTTACTCAGAATTGGTGATATGGATGAGCCAGTCCGTTTGTATCTCAAATTCTTGTATATGAAGGTTTTGTTCAAACTGAACGTTTTCACCACACAAAATTTCAGCTGCTTCACAATAGCTTTCACGTTCAATTCTGCTCTATTTTTTAGATCATTATCATCAGATCATTATCTTTTCCACAATTCTTAGGGTTTCATCAATCGAAACATCAATGATCAGACCTACAATATGGAACCACATCAATTAATATGAAAGTACTTTTCCATGTAAAATTTGATGAATACCCAAAAACAACAACACATTGATTCCTTCAGTAAAAATGTGACTATAATGTAAATATAATGAGAAATTATTTTGTATGTGGTGTTATTGTGATTGTTGCCAACCAAACTCTTATTGTTTAAAATTTAGGTGGTGTTCTACAGCCCAGAAAACGTGGGCTATCGCTACAGATATGCAGAGCCATCCCAAGATTTGAGTTACGCTCCTCACTATCACTGGGAGTTACTGGACTGGACCGATTGCTCAGCAAAATGTGGAGGTGGAACTCAAACTTCTAAGTACGAATGTGTTGAGGATAAAGCCGGAAAAGTTAGCTCGACTTTCTGTGTGGGAGAGGATAAACCCGAGCCTATATCTAAGCAGTGCAATGAAAATCCTTGTAGAACGAAGTGAGAAATCGAACTTTTCATTAAAACACTTTTAGATGAACATAGAAACATCAATAATAGTGTTAGTAACCATATTATACTCAGACGAATGAAAAATGGGTACCATGAAATGTTTACAAATGTTGATATTGAAAACCATTTTCATTTTTAGCCCGATTTCGACTTTTTTTCAATGGAAAAAAAAAGGATCCCCAAAAGTCATGGACTGAAAGAACTATATCAAATGACTTCACAAAATTTATAAAAAAATAGTTATCGTCAGAAAATTTCATCTCAAACGTAAAAGACTTAGATGTTTCCAATAACATATTGTTGTCAAATTCCTGGATTTTTGGTGAAAAAGACAATATGTTGGCTACGAATCACGAATATAGACGAATTAATCGCGAACGAATTTGTTGAAACTAAAAGAAAGAAAAACCTTCTATGCATTTATAGCTGCTAGTTTGATTATTATCAATACAAACTTGTCAAAATTTTACTACGCCACCACTTTGAAATTGTGGTAGATGTTGCCAAATTTATGTTTTAATTACTACATTTTCAATTGATTGAATATTCAGTTGATATGTTTTGTGATGGGAACTGAAAATAACTTGATTTTGATTTTCGCAACATTCCAAAACATCTTGGAATATTCTAGAATGTTTCGATATAGTCAAAAACTTTTGGGAACATATCTGAACATTTCAGGTCATTGTTGAATATTTCAGAAAAGTCTTTCTTCAGGGAAAGTTCTGGGATATAGTATATCATTTGAAGTCACCTTTTTTATGAATTCAACATTTTAATTCAATTTCAACAAATACCACATAATATGGTTTCAACTCCCAGAACAAAGCCACATATCCAAGCTAGTAACTCACAACAGTAACATTTGATAAAATTTCCTTAAAAGTATATTCACAACTATCAATTTTGAGTTTGAAACATGTTAGAACTGAATTATAACTTTTCAAAGTTTTACTACGTAAAAACGCCATTGCAACCTTTCCTCATCAAGCGTGTCACATCTATTTGTGAGGCTCTTTGAGTTCATTTGTTATAGTTTTGATTTCTAAATGATTCCCAGGCTGCTAATTTGTAGTATATGGTATGAAATGATGATGATGATATGATGTTCATGAAATGCTCAAGATAATCAACTTTTTCATTTGATTAGAAATAAAAACGTATTCGTTTGAATGGTTTCCCAGTTACCAAATTACATATGACCATCATTTCAATTATTGAAATGAATATAATGAGCTGTCCACAAAAGATAGAAATATTCCATCGCAGAATTTGTGTATCGATAAAAAAAGGACAATATACGGGGTGTTCCAAATTGAGTCGGCATCATTACCAACTCCGTTATTATTGATGGTACGAATTCGATTGGATGGGCAAAATAGTAGCATTTTTGATGGCTTTCTCGATGCCGTAAGCAAAAAAAAAATAAACCGTTGCGTTTTCAAAATATTTCATGAAATGCTATTATATAAATGGAAAATGGGCGATTGATGTGGAAATATTCATTTCTTTCACTAGCACAAAAAATTTCTTTGTTTTGACAAATACTTAAAACCTCATGATTGTCGAAACACTCAATTTTGATACTTATACTTATAACAATATTTTGTTACTAACAGCAAGAAAACGCTGGGATTTGAACTCGTGAAACCCGTAATCATAATGTCGTATCACTCACTTGACACCACTTCGAATATTTTCCAAAATGCCGTTTGGTTTGTCAAAAAAATTGCGTAAGAGCACTTCAACACTACATCAATTCGTTCTCTGATCGTGAACAACCTAATCGGCGTTTTTTTGCTGTGCTTCATCGTCGATTCAGAAATAATGTTTTTGAGAAGTGGAGAACTAAAAAACGTTTTGTAATATCTGAAAATACAGAAATGGACGTTTCAGCCTACTATGAGGTAAATCCAAATAGTTTCATCAGCTATTTATCTAGTTATCTAGTACCGTCTGTTATTGAACGAATTCTGAAGAAATGGTCCTGTTAAGTGAGCTTCTCGTTCAACAGACATGATACCTCTAGATTTTCAGTTTTGGGGGTTTCTGAAAAATGAGGTGTAAAAAATGAAATATAATGATGTCGATGAACTGATAAATTATATTGAAACTATAATCAATAGAATTGATGGCCTAATTGTGTTGGAAGCAACACGTTGTATCAAGAGAACGGCCCAAAAATGTGTTCAACATGAAGGCAGTGTTTTTGAATATTCACTCGATTTTTTATAGCTCTTCATTTCCCAAAACAAATAAATTTTATGTACTATTGAAAGAAATAAAATTTTTCGAGAAGGCCATTGAAAATGCTAGTAGTTTGCACATTCAACCGAATTATAGTAATAATAATAAAATGTTTATTAATCCGAATTCACAATTACGTGACCAGTATGATAATACATAATATATTTTGTGATAAACAGATTAATTGCTCTATTGTCAGCTTTCTGATACGCGATCAGGTGCTGTTGAGGCCCAGAGGGAAAATGGATATAATAATATCTAAATAAATGGTAATCGACTGAGATTATTGTATTTCGAATATTATGGAAACTGCCAGTTGAGTACTACATATATTAATGTTGAGATAGATTTTCTTTCATCATTCTTGTGATCAGTGATCTGGAATTTATTCAGAAGTTTTGCTGTGCAGTATGTGAAGGAACGTTTGAATATCTCGTTCTTATGGGAGGGTGTAGTTATAATTCCTCTTCTACGAATATTGGCTTTATGAGCATGGCTTCTGAGGAGGATTTTTTTCGTATAAATAAGGAGGTTTTTTCGTAATTTGAAATTTTATAGAAGAAACAGGTTGTATGGAGGAAACTCCGATTATACATAGGTATTCATCCAGTTTATTTCCTTCAGTTTATGTGACACTCTCTGTCTTCGCCTTATACCAAATATCAACCTCAAACAAGGATTTTGTAATTTCTGAATGCGTCCGGAATCTCTATTATTTAAATACCGCCCATATATACTATCACAGAAGTTCATGTGTGAGAGAACATTTGAATCAAATAGTTATTTCTTTGTGCTTTGATTTAGGAATTTTCTCTGGGGTTAGATCATTTTCAAATTAGCATAGCCAATTCTCAACTTCGACGTGACGTGCTTCGTGAATTTGAGTTTATTGTCAATTATCAAACCCAGATTGCTGGCGGATGTTCTGAAAGAAATAATCTCATTAGCCATATTAATGTTCAATGATTCTATCATTACAAACAAGTATAGCCATGGATTTTTTTAATTGATTATCAATAAATGTTCATTAGCTATTTCAAAAAGTTTTTGCAGATCATAGTTGAGGGAGTATTCTGCTGCTGCAGTATCTGATGAGTTGAAGGAACAGTGTAGCTGCGTATCGTCTGAGTATGGATGATACTTGCAACGAGTTAATGACTTTACGAACTGTGCAGTGTACATTGCATAAAATAATGGACTCAAATTACTCGCTTGAGGTACATCAGTGGTGACAGTAATCGCCATCGATGTCTAATTTGTATACACTACTCGCTGTAATCTGTTCGTTAGGAATGATTTTATCAAATCGCAAGCCCGCACAGAATTTGTAGCTCATTAATAACGAAGTTGGCAATGTTGCCGACTTCATTTAGAACACCCTATATAGTGATTTTTTTGTTGAATATAGAATGGATTAGCCCGCGTTTTCGATGAAAGTTTCAGTGGGAGCAGTATCTTACGAGTAATTTTGGTACGGTGGAGCATATTAATCCATAATATGTAATGATGATCATTTTTTTTTATGGTACTACCTCACACAGACACTTATTTCTATCTAGGTGGAAAGTGGGGAAGTGGGGAGAATGTCACGCTTGCAAAAATCGTTCCGGAGTGCGATCTAGGGAAGTGGAATGCGTGGAAGAATCGCCGAAGGTTGGAGCCGAGGAAATCCTAGTCGACGATGAAAATTGCGAAGGGAAGAGACCGGCTTCCAGGGAGCTCTGCGATTCTCACAAGACCTGCAAAGCACGACAAACAGACAATATTCCAGCAGAACTTCTAGAAGACGTTTGGAAACAGATCAATCGAAGATCGAATAAGAAAAGTGGAGAGGTGAGTTCAAAATTCAAAAAAAAAGCGTGGGTATATCGGGTATATAAGAATAACTTATGGGAAAGAAAGGTTTGGTTTTCAACTTCTCCATCTTCATAAAGCAAAATGTAGAAATATCTCGAAGAAAAGGAGAAAGTAATTAATTTCAAAATAAACTCTTCACAAAGATATATAGATCATACGAAGAAGTAACTTTCAAACACATACTGAAAGAAATAGCTCTTTTGAAACAGCTGATTTCATATACACACGAAAGAAAAAATACTTTCGAATGAAGTACTTATTCATATTTATTCAATTTGTTCGTGAATTTCGTATTTCGCATTATTTCTGGCATCCCATTATGAATAATAATACCTTTGTTTATTAGATTGATCAATATAGTATATTTATTCCATTTTATGATCATAGACATCCCTTTTCATCGATTTTATGTTGAAATTTCCATGTTCAGTAAATAAACATTTCGTGTACGAATATAAATACATATTTTCATTATATGAAGAGCTTGAATTTCTGAAATATACAGTGCATTCCTCTTATTCCCCCCTCCCTGCCCCTTCCATTTTTTGAATGAGTCAACTCAAAAAAGTGAATTGGACAGATGAATCTTCCAAGATGGCGACTAGGCCATGGAAAGGGGGGGTCTTGTGACACATATTTTTGAAGCCCCTGACAAATGCTTCAGAACCCTAGAATATAATGTCAACATCTTCAACTACTACAAAATGGTGGAACTTTTAATAATTGCCTGAATACATTGACATTCAACTACATAATATGAGATAATAAGCTTGAGGCCAGTTCAGAAGATGCTCGAAATTGTTGCCTTGAACTTCTTGACATATGAACAGCCTATTCGACATTTCACGCCGAACATTTTCGAACACAGTCACGTCAATATCTCTACAAATATTTATTATTCTCTGTCATATATCAAATTTCGAAGCAGGTTCAATTTTGTACACCTTTTGTTTCAAATAGCCCCATAAAAAATCCAAAGGTGTCAAATCTGGCGAGCGTGCTGGCCATTCTGTAGGACCTCGACGGCCAATCCAACGACCGGAAAAAGTTGTATCCAAATAGTTTTTTACTTGTCTGGAGTAATGTGGTGGTGCTCCATCTAGTTGGAATGCAATATCCATATCGAATTCATTAGGATTCGCTTCGAAGATTTCAGTGATGAGAGGGTCAAGCATATTCAAATACAGTTTCTCTGTTCCCCTGTTTAATAAATAGAGTTCCTACAATATGGTTTTCTAACATTCCTGGATATTGAGTATGTGTTTTCCCGGAAAACGTGAGGGTTGGTGTCACTCCGATAACGGCAATTTTGTCTGTGAACATTGCCGTTGAAAAAAAATTAGATTCGTCACTAAAACAAATATTGTGGCGATAGGTAGGATGCCTTGCAATGGTTTCCGTCATGATTTCGCAGAATTCTGTTCTTCGATCAGGGTCATCTTCAGTTAATTGGTGTACCATTTTACTTTTGTATGGATCTTCCTATTCCTCTACAGAAGTCTCCACACAGTAGAACAGTGGTCGCCAACCTCTTCAATGTGTTGAGCTACTTTGTTGATTTTTGGAATAAACAGCGAGCTACCCACACGGAACGCAACGTAAATGAAATAATCCACAGTTAATTTATCATTATTTGTATTTATTTTACTATTTAACTGGTAATACATAATACAAAGGTACTAATAATAAACTAATAACAAAATAACTGATATTACTAGTATGTACTTGTTCATAGCTACATTCCTACCTATCAAACGAAGGTGTTTGAAAAATAAACACAAACTTTTATCCAGCCACAACGGCATGTCACGTATGATTTAAAAATAGTAAATAATAACAACGAAAAAGTAACGCACTATCATGAACATAAACATTGAAAAATAAAAAAGCCGTTCAATGAGAAGGCTGACACTCAGACTCATCGATAATTGTTTTAATGTTTGCAGTATAATTTGATGCAGCCATTCGAATACAATTATCCAAATGTTCATCTGTAAGTCGATTGCGATATTTGTTCTTAATAAACTTCATATTGGAAAAAGAAGATTCTCACCAATAGGTTGAACTGAATAATGCTTTCACTTTCAAGGCAACACGGCATAGAACTGAATATTTGTCTTTACTTACAATAGGCCAGATACATTCAGTACTTGAGACTAACGATTTTGAGGCTGAATCATTTTGAAACTCAATGACTTCCATTTCTGTTGCAGCGATGTCTTCGCCAAAGTTCTGCATAACACAAGTTGCAAACTGTTGGATACCAATTTCCATAAAGGGTGAAACAACAAACTGCGCTACTAAAGCCATTTCATTGAAATCCTTAAAACGATTTTCAGGGTAGAAATTATTTCTACATGATATTTGTTGTCATAGGGTTTTAATGGATTTTGAGATTTTTTTTCTGAAAGAATAGGAAAATGCTTGGCATCGCTGTTAATTAGGTTTTGTTCCCAAAACTCCAGCTTTTTGATAAATGCTTTCATATCAGCAATTATTTCCGCTAGTTCTTCGTCTCTCCCCTGAAGCTGCAAATTAAGTTCGTTTAATTTCTCTGTAATGTCCACGAGAAAACCAAAATCTAAGCCAGATTGAATTTTCTAGTTCCGGAGTCGGTTCATCGTGTTGTTTGAAAAATTGAACTATGCCAGATAGGACATCATTAAAACGTTTCAGCACCCGTCCTCTACTTAACCATCGGACTTCAGAGTGAAGGAGTAGGTCCCCGTATTGACAGTCAACTTCATCGGCCAAGGTTCTGAATAATCTTCTTTGTAATGCTTGAGCTCTAATCTCGTTCACAATTTTTGCCACCAGTTTCATAACGTTGTTTAGTTTCAGGAAATTTCCACATAATGCTTGCTGATGGATGATGCAATGGTAACAGAGAAATTGCGGAAAAGTTTCATCTTTACGACATAACGCCACCAGACCCTTATCACAACCCACCATAGCTGGAGCGCCATCGGTTGTCAAGCCTACCATTTTCGATATTGGAATTTTCTCGGAAGAAATAATATTTTTTAAATGAGAAAACAACTCATGTCCAGTTGTGTCCTTTCAGTGGAATGAACTTCAAAAGATCTTTAATCGTAAAATCACTAAAAACCATCCTGACGAACACGGCCATCTGGGCAGTGTCAACGATATCTGTAGATTCATCCAGTTGAAGTGAAAAATAAACACAGTTATCTAAGTCAGTTCTTAACTGTAAAAAATATCATTGCTCATTACTTCTAGACGTCTTATCACTGTATTAGCAGAAAGTTGCATAGATTTTTTAGCTGAAAGTATCTCGTCTTTATTTCTAAAGTTGGCAAATAACGAATCAGCAGCTTCTGAAAACACCTGTTTTATCATTTCCTCGTCTTCATAAGGTTTCTTTTTTTGTGCAATTATCTGGGACACACGGTACGATGCTTCAGTTGCAGCCTTATTTTTGTCGACTGTTCTTAAAAATATTGATCGTTGTCCAATTAACTGCTTTTTTAACTGTTTCAGTTTCTCCTTTCTGGCGGCAGAATGTGGTGGGAATGATTTTTCAAAATTAGAATGTACAGTTTTATGATGTCTCTCAATATTTCCTTTTTTAGCAACGGAGACCGAAATATTACATAACAAACACACATTTTTATCTTTAACTTCTGTAAAAAAGTATTGTTCTTCCCATTCCGAATGAAAGTGGTATGTCTTTACCTTCTTACAACTGTTTGCCGTAATATTATTTTTATTGTTCTCTACTAACCCAACCGCTGGACGTTGGTTACGCGTTCCTTTTCAAACTAAGCGCAATGTCGCCGCGCCGTGCGTATTTATCCCGTTCAAAGCAATCCAGATCGTTCTCGAACACTAACGCGCTGGTCCGGCTGGTCGGTTCTAGCCTATTCTAGCTTGATGGCGTCAGCGGCAGATCGCTCACCGCAACGTTGCCGCTGTTTATGTTTAATATTATGACAATTAGATTTTTTTGTGGAATTTTCGGAAGCTTCTCTGATTTTTGCAGTTTGTATTTTTTAAATTAAAATCGTTGTGAGAGCTACCAGAATTGCCTCCGCGAGCTACCGGTAGCTTGGCGACCACTGCAGCAGAAGGAGACACCTCACAAACATTCGCGACAGAATGAGTAGACTGTTTAGGATTTACTACCATCTCACCAATTATTTGTACTTGCTGTTCTTCCAGAATGGACGAATGACCTGGAGGCTTTTTGTTATGTACACTACCATATTTTCTACAGATCTACAATTCGAAAAACGTTCATTCAAAATCGTTTCGGTCTCATGAAAGTTACGCGTCGCACCGTAAATAAAGGCGCTTCAATTATTTCTTCCAATGGACGAGAATTGACCGTTTTCGAGATTGTCGACGTGGTACCTTTCTACTAGTAAAACCGAAAACTAAATGAGAATATTCTAACTGTGTTGGAGATGATTGGAATGAAAAACTTCAATGCAGAAAAACGTTTCTATTCACCACAAAAACACAACAAGTCGCCGCAATAGATAAAGTAGAGTACAGGTTTTGATAAACAATTTACATGTCGTCTGTTCGAAATGTTCGTGCAAGTGTCCAAATAATGTTTTTGAAACAGATCCTACTCCATCAATCAAACCTCTTTTAGCTTTTTCAGATGATTCTCGAACTCCTAGTGTCTCAAAAATTATATTTTCTCGAACACGTATATTATAAAGGGAGTAGGAAATAATTTTTTCTATGAAATTGCATTCTGATACAAAAATATTTCGTTTCTCGCTAATGAAACAGATTTGTTTAATTTGATGTGCATAAAAATGAATTAGCTCGTACTCATCATAATAGTCATATAAGTCTGAATAAATGATCATGTTCCAATCGTAATTATATAGATTTAGGGTACCGATTTCTTCATAGTATAAACCTGGACCTGAAGATAGGGGTAATATTTTGTACATTTTTTTGTCATTCGTGCTCAATATAGAGTTTGAGAATAATAGGAAAAATATTGTCTTCCTCAGAACCATTTTGAGGAAAACTTTTGAAGTTTTTTCTGGTTGGCTGAATCTGGTGAGTGAGACCGGTTGGTCTGCTGAGTTGAATGAGACAGGAATGGTCCGCTGTGCGGCGAAGAATGCTGGGCGAAGGGCTTGAAAATCTTTCCGGTCGCTCTGCTGGTTTCTGGGTTTACTTCACGTCTTCTGCTGGGTGTTTCTCCAACTTTTCCCTGTGACGTATGGATCTAGATAAGAACAGACTGGATCAGGCTCTTTCGGTATGAATGCTGCACCAAATGTAGATGGTTCTCGTTGAATTTAGTAGGTACACAGTCGCTCAAAATCAGCGATAGGTGATCACTGACAGCCTCAGAATGCAAAAACTCAGCTGAAAGCACTCCAAAAGTTCCATTAAAAATCCAAATTATTCACAAATATCCAAAAAAAATCCAAAACATCCCACCGCTGCCATCAAATTTTGTTGAAGATGATTGGAATGAAAAACTTCAATGCAGAAAAACATTCCTATTCACCACAAAAACACAAGTCGCCGGACACTTACACTTGCTCGTGCAAGTGTAAGTGTCCTCAAAACAATAGAACGCTCGCTTTTTATGAAGTTCCTTGTCACGTGATCATAGACGCTAATTACTGTTTTACGGTTCATATTCTAGCCAATAGAAATCAAACAAGTTAAATGAAGTAATAACGACAACGAACTTCATAAAGTATTGTCAGCAAAAATATAATTCATACATTTCTAAACTAACCCAAATAATTGCAAGATGAACATAAATAAATCGTGAACGAGATTCTCAATAATGAAACAAGAAAATAATAATGATAATAATAAGGAATTACATTACAACAACTGAACAATGATGTTCATTGTCGTACTGACATTTTTGTCGTTTTTATAAACAAAATATAACTTAACAAAACTTATCAGGTTGTTGGAATTGCCATATATGGCAAATAAAAAGGAACATTTCTAGAAATATCGATATTAATGTGTTTGTCTTCAGGCAAATTATTGAATGTTCCGCTATTTTGTAGTTGGTGAATATATTGACTTCATATTCTAGAGTTGTAGTAGCCAGAAGCTTCAAAATGATGTGTCACAAGACCCCCCTTCACTTCACTTCACTTCAAAATAAAGTATTCATGCATTAATTTCATTATCCCAAATTTCAATTTTTTGAGCTGACTCGTTCAAAAATGGGGGGGATATTAAAGAAATGCACTGTATAGTTGATATATTTTATAGTCATTTTTTTTGGGATGTAATCTATTGTTCATCAATTTTTTAATTATTCAAAAGTGTTTAGTCTCGGTTACGGCAATGAATCAATTTCGTTTTCAGGAAGCCAACAAAGTACACAAGGAACTCAACGCGAAGAAAGACGTCTGCAAAAATTACAACACAACGAAACTCAAACTCCAAGTAGGTTCAATCGTGAAAGACGTGGTGCCAGCCCAAGAGATCAAGGTGATAAAGGTCCCCTTGAAGCAGTCGCATACCTCCGTGAAACTATCCGATAACGCATTCGAAACAATGGGAGATTCCGTTGCAGATAAAATCGATACGGGTCACGCTGTGATCGCTGTTGGTAAAGATGCCGCGGAGATTTTGAAAAAAGTGAAGGATACACCTGAAGAGAAGGAGGAACAAACGACTCAATCAAAAACCTCTACCGGCCATTCTTGAAAAGGAGCTGAGTCATATACAAAGCCATTGTTGCGATGGCATAATATTTTATATCTTTCGTGTTCGGTATACAATGTAACTATTTTGATTCATGTAATTACAGAGAGTAGTGATGAGTGTTGTTCGTTTTTTCTGATCTGTCACGAAGAGATTAAAAAACAGAAATGATGTGGTAAGGCAAGTGGAAAGTGATATGAGTCATATATGAGAGTATGTATTTTTTAAAACAATACATGGACCAAAGAGGATATGAAAATTATCATAATCCGAGGAATTTTTTTTATTTCCATCGTTTCACTACCTGCCATACCTTTGAATAAACCTTTTATAGGTGGCTTCTTTCGAATAATGCATTTGAGAAAATCGAAAAGTTTGAAATTGTTACACTTACATAGTATATTACTACTTTTTTTTCTATGCTACTCCATGATTTTTAGGATATTGACTGCTTTATTTTTGCCATCGAAAATTCAGCAAATAGATCGGTTTGTTGTTCATAAAAGATATAACCTTGTGCATAAGCAAGTTTACTAATCTAGCAATAAACGTTGTAAACTTGTAGATTTAAAATGTGAAATATAAACATCAAAATTGGTAAAGATATAAAATTTAAAATGCATAAATGGAAAATAGTAATATCAAGAGACGCCTAAATATAAATTTTAAAATAAATAGAGATTGTTAATATCTGAAGATGTGAAAATATGAAGTTTTATATGTTGAACTGTAAAATATGTGTATGAAGATAAACATGTCAAATTGGAGAAATATGAATGTGAAATTATATCTTTACCTAATAAGTACATGATATATAATATAAAAAAAAATTATAAATATCTGTGAAGTATGCTTTCAATTCTGTTTGGATCCACGTATACACCTGTTATGAATAATTGAACGATTTTGAAAATAGAATAGTTTCCTTAATTATATCCAATGGAATTCGTCCTCTCAATACTTAACTTACTGTTCTAGGTAACTATTCAATATATCCTTCTTTCAATAATTTGTTCCACTCTTTCTGCAGGTACTGTTTGAAGTCAATTTTTGATATTTTTTTAAAATATTTGTTGGTTGCGGGTATGTTTTAACTAATTGGGTATTTCAGGATAGACAATTGGACTCAGGTAAGACAGAAACTTTTGGTGTTTGGTTGTTCCCATAAATTGTTTATGTTTGTGATGGTTTTGAGGTAGATTCATGAAATATAAGTGTCTACAAGTAAAGGTTTGTGACTCTTCAAATAGTTTCTGTAACGCATATGTGAATGTTTTGTTATATATAATTTTCAACTACTTCAAGCTACTACTGTGTCACTTCAAAAATATCATACAGTATGATTATAATCTCAAAAATAGGTACATAGGAGATAGGTGAAAAAGATATCAAACGATTTTATGGAGAAAAAAAGATAATAATGATATACAGTGTCACCATTAAAGTGCGCACCATATGGGAAACTTTTTTTTCAAAAACTTTCAATGAAGTTTAACTTCGGCACTTGTTTGTGCTTTGAATTTACCTCAAAATGATGTGACCAACTGCGACCCACTGACTTTTTTTTTGAAAAAAATTAAAAAAGTGCATTTCTAGATCGAATTTAACAAAAAGTTACTTGAAAAAGTTGTGTCTACGGCAATTTTATATCCATATGACAAATTTTATGCAACTAGGATAAAGTTAACGTTTTGTTTATTTTTGACAGATATCCCCTTAATTAAAAAAAAAAAATCATGTATACATAACAAACTCATAATGGAGTTTAACTTTTCTGATACATTTTTACTTATACGGACATTTTTAGAGAGAAATTAAAAATGCTATAAAAATTTTGACATGACTGGTGCAAAGTTTCAATCACTTGGCTATTTTCTTAAACAAATCTTTGATTTCGAAAAATCAGAGGCAACTACAAAAAATGCAAATAATTTCGATAGAACTATTATTATTATTATAAATTTCAAACAACACTAATATTATAGAAAATACAAATGGGTACAAAAAAATACTTATTGATCTAAATGAGGTTGTAAAACACTTATAGCCTACATTTCAGTATGTCGTCCTCCACGTTCGATATAAATTATGGTCCGGTCCTTCTATTGACATCTGTAACTGCATTTTTAATAAATCGGGGATTTATATTTGCACAGCACTCGCGAATGGTATTTTCCAGATGTTGTATGTCAGTAAATGGTATACTTCGGTACACTTTTTGTTACAGATAACCTCACAAGAAAAAGTCTAAAGGCGTCAAGTCGGGTGATCTAGGTGGCCAATAATGTTCCCTGTTACGTCCAATAACTTTGCCTCTGAACATTTGTTGGAGGGATTGTTTTACAGCAACCGTGTGATGTATTGGTGCGCCATTAAGCTGATATCATAGGTCGTATTTAATATTTAAAGGCATATTATCTAAAACTTCACTAACCTCATTATTTAACAGGTTGAGATAACCGACGGATGATAAATTTTCCCTGAAGAAAAATGGTCCAATTATTTGGTCGTTAAGTCTCCCACATCATACATTAGTTTTAAAGGAATACTGAATACCACATTCAACTGTAAAATTGGGATTTTCTTGGGCCCACCATCGGCAATTTTGAGAACTTACCGTTCCATTTGAAGAGAACGTTGCCTCATCTGTCCATAAAATTTTATACGGAAACTTTACATTTTCTTCTCTCTCTCCTTGAAACCAGAATGAAAATCCCAAACGGACATCAAAATCTCGTTCTTTCAATGTATTAATAAATTTTAGCTTGTAAGGCTACTTTCTCTCTTGTAATCGGTATTTTTTATAATATCGGTTATGCTCGTTTTCCTGTGTTCAATAACTTTTAAACAAATGTTAAGTTGGGCCTCCTCATCATATTTACTTGGAGTGTACTTTTTCTTAAATTGATTTGCTACGGATCCTGTTTATCTGAATTTCGACATTATCCTTGACACAGTAGTATGTTGAACATTTTTTCCTGGATGCCGTTCATTACAAATGTTACTTGCCGATATGGTGTATTCTCACCACATATTAAAACTATTTCTATTCTTTCTTGAAGAGACAACATTATTGCAACAATAACTGTTAACAATTTGACAAGTATATCAACAACTTGACACTACCATAGCATGCATTTTGTTTGCCAAAACCTATAGTTAAAAATTTTATTCAACGTGATTAAGCATCCTTACCGCCCTAGTTAGTGTTTATAAATAATCTGTAAATACTGAATATTGAAATTTTATTGTAATTTCAACTCTAGTAATTTTATTAACACTTATTGCAGTTTTTGAGTTGTGTCTGCTTTTTCAAAATTGAAGGTACTGACGCCTTTCTCTATCGCTTGAGTTAGTTCTATTGAACATTTGGATCTCTTACACATGGTGACGTGGGTGTTTATTCTGAGAGTGTAAGCTCCACTATTGCGCTATGTACCATACAAAAATTTCTTTTGTATTCAGAGAGTTAGGTACTCACAAAACTTCTTTTCGTGGTTCCATTGTACACCGATCCACAGCTACTAAAGATCCGCTACCCACACAGCACTAGATATTCATGGAATATTCCCTGTATATCATAAAACGAACGTATATATTCCAAATATTCATAGAATATTCTTGGAATATATACATGCCTTTAAAATATTCATAGAATATGCTTGAATGAATATGGCAGGATTATTCCCGAAAGAATGTGCATAGAATGTCTATAAATGGATTATTCTCCCTTGAATATTCTAAGAATATTGTCGCTCGAATATATCATATGGTATATTCTTAGAATATATCCCCATGGTATATTTTGGAATATTCTATACAATGGAATTTTGAATTATCTTATAATAACGTATTCAAATAATTCAATATTATTAAAAACAAAAATATTTGAAGATCTTAATCGAATGCATAACCTAATGTATATAACCCTGATAGTGTTAACCAGTTTTTGAACTCAACGCGAAGATTCTGGATGAATTGCTCCAACAGCAACTGTTGGAACGACAAAAAATTTGAATGGGCCAATAAATGAACCAATTGCATCAATAAATTGGTTAATTCTCATCCTATTTGTCTTTTTGTATTTGAAATTATTTAATTACAAAGCGAAAAATCCTGGAAACAGAGAAATGGGGAAGTGAATAATTGGAGTAAACGTTTCTCATTGGTCAATTGAAGTGTAGCGCGCGACAGTCGAATAAGCTCTGTGAAAGCGCCTGTCCCTTAATGCATGGTACATTTGCGTTTGCGTTAAATTCGACATTTGATTCAACATGGCGGTTGACGTGGCAGGTTCGCGTGTGTAATGCATGGTGTGTTGGTGTTATTATCAAAGTATAATTCTATCACGTTTAGTGTACCATTTATAATTTAGGGTTGTCCAATTTGCAGTACAGCGAATAGTTTGATTTTGGATCTTCAAACAGGAGAGTTGCATCTATTCAGTCTTAAAGAAAAGTAAGTAAAATGCAATAGTATCGATAGTGAAGTCATGGTGATTAACCTACTATACCTCATTTTAGGTTCGAGGAGAGTTGGTGTGTGGGATTTGTTGGTTTGACTAAGTACATGTTTGAACTAAAGTGATTTCAGTTGTGTATCTTCAATAGAGAAAAGTAAGTGAATGACACATTCTTTTGTATCATTTGTTTTCATAATTTTTATCACTCGTTTTCAAGATAGTATCAATTTGCCCAAAAGGAAACAGAGTGGTACCTGGTACAGGCAGGTGCGCCAAGGAACTCAAAACGTAATGATTACTTTCTTACAAGACAATGCATGTTGTTCTACAAGTCATAAAATGTTGTAAATGTTCATGAGTAACCTATGCGAAAAATATCTATTTGATTTTTATTCCAGTTTTATTGTGCCACTTTCAAATAGTGATAATGAACGTTAATGTACATTTTGTTCCAGGTATTATTATTGAAACACTGGCTGATGTATTGTTGGACAAATATAAGGAAAACTTTTCTGGTGAGCAAAGTTTGAATAACTTTAAGTAAGTGAAATTCATTGAAGAACCCATCATACCACTCATTTTAAATACTTCATTTGTGGGTTTATTTTTCTAAGTGAGAAACCTAACCTAACCTATTTCTTGATGTAATACACTTTTTCTTTTTCAATGAAATGATATATATATTATTTTTTAATTAGTGCTGATGAATTCACAGAGTTGTTATTTTAGCATATTTTTTAGTATACATTTGTTTGAGAGTAGGAACATCCTAATTTGAATACATTTCTAATATTTGTAATATGACAGTATTCAGGAATATTTTATTCAGTGAATAAATATTTTGAATTGGATTTTTTATTTTTGATTTTGGTTGAAACGTCAAATATTTCAGTGAATATTGTTTTTAAAATATATTTGTTTATGAATATTATGTGTTTTATTACTTGTGTGAATCTTGTATCAAAATGCAATATATACATTTTAGCGGTTACTCGTCACATTCTTGGAATATTCTAAATATTCCTAGAATATTCATAAAATATATTTATAGAATATTCTATGGTGTTTCTCTATTGTATATTCCTACAATAAACTAAGAATATCCTGAATATTTTATGAATATTCCTCGGGTTCTATTCCTGGAATATTCTTAATAGAATATACCTTAGATATTCTGAGAATATTATAAGATATTCCAAGAATATTCCCAAGGAATATTCTTAAAATATATCAAAGGTTCGCCAGGAGCACTTCCAGGGAATATTCTCCAGAAGATATATATATCCATGGCATATTCATAGCATAATACAATATCCTTAAATGTATATTCATGAAATATACCTGGAATATCTATTGCTATGTGGGTATACTCTGATGTCGTTAAGGGCCTTCTGGTATTCTAAGCTGATCTTAGACTCTCCCTGATGACTTTTGTCGCTAGACATTGGCTCTGCTATACCTATGGTTTTTGAAGGGAGATTGAAAATTCACAATACATTATGATTCATTTCGAAACCTTTTTTTATTTTAGGACAGAAATAACAAATTCAATTATTTCCCACAATAATATTTGTTCAATATGTTTTGAACGGTCAGTTATTCACAGCGACTTTAAATCTGGAAATCATAGAGTCCGATTTCCAATGAAGACTTGGCAAAAACAACCAACCCGCCTTCTGTCATCCATTATTCATGGAATGCGTGAAACAGTCCCGGTCCCGGAAGAGAAAGTGATTTTTGTTCCATCAAAACTAACAACGCGCTTCATGCGACTGGTGGTATCATGTAATTGTATGTTTGAAAATTGCGGTTCGCTCCAGCTGCCGTATAACGAGGCGTCGTTCATGCGTGAGGATTATTCAAAATTTGTAATATGTCACATGCGGCAGGCAATTTAACGGAACGAGACTGCCGCAAAGTAAATACGCTCTGTTTACTTCCGATCTGAGTTTTCGGTAAATAACAATAGTGCTGCTACTCTCGTTGGATTGCTGCGTAGAACGACCCCGAAACGTGATTTTTGGAGATGTTTGGTGTTTTGGATCAGGTGCGGTATCTTGGAAAATTGTGATGAAGATTGGAAATCGCCCTGTGGAAGCCAGAAACAGAAGAGAATGTAGCAGTTATATTGCTGAGACAAAGCCCTCTGTATGAATATTTCAGGAAAACTCTGCAGTTAAATATTGTTGAAAATCCTCTTTGCGAAGTTTTCTCCAATTCTCACGAAGTTTTCTCCACTTTTCAGCTTCCTTTGTGATCAAGCAAACATATTGAAGAGCTCTTTGGAATTACAACTTTAGGGTTCATTCTACTGAAATATTCCCGGGAAAAACAACAGCAATTTTATATCAGGTTGTTTCAGAAGTTTTGTCCGGTTATATGAGTCTACCTGTAATATCTCAGTGAATTCTCATTCAATTGAATCAAAATGACCGCCATTTGAATCAGTTCTAGTCATCTTCATTAAGTCATTTTCATTTACATCAGGTTGGAAACTTTTCCCTTACCCCTTTAACTAAGATTCGTCAAGAGGACGAATGGTTCATAACTGAAGGTGTTTTGGTGGCGACATAATGGTCAGTGACCTCTATGCCGCTCTGGCCTTATGTACCCCTGCCTGACTGGGGTATTTAATGAACAAACTGTTCATATTAACAGACGTCGTGGAATCTTCACTCAATCGAGCGACGAGGTCTTTTTAGTACAGAATCCCGCCGCAAAATCACTACGTTAATAGCGTAGTTATTCAAACTCAAATTTTTACATACATCTGTGGATAGGAAAATACATTTATGACAGGTTGCCAGTCAAAAAGAAGCCGCCAATATTTTTTTTTGAAAAAAATAAAGCTACCAAAATACTTCATGGAGTAAGAGCATGATCAATCCCTCTACGAAACCCTTCATCACTTGAAGGGATCGAAAATAGTCATGAAATGATTTAAATTCATTTAAGCAAATACATGATTTAAAAGATGTTTGTTTCAACCCCAACTTCAATATTCTAAAACAAAAACACTCAGTATTCACAATTCCATCTTATAATGTGTTAAGAATGCAGCACATGTATGTCATTTTCATCGTTCCTGCTGGGTAGCAGTATAACGTAAGTTTTTTGGTGGTTCTGTGTATCTTTCTATTTTATTAACTACCCTCAGCGTAACTTTTTATTTTTCATCTTAATGAATATTTCATTCAGTTTTAAATGAGTCCTTTCATTATTTGGATGAAAGAGGGTTCGTTGAAACAACGATAAATCCTCACGTGATGAGCAAAGCGGGTACTGAGTTGCAACAAAACAATGAAACTCTCACATTTATTCTTCAAACTCCAATCTTAAATATTATTACTATTTTTTTGCTGATATGTGCAGTCTCGGACTGTTTGGACTGATTTGAAGATTTTGAAATCATCAGCAAAAAGAAGACAATCCATATATTTCAGAGCTGACGGTAATTCATTGACGAAAATTATGAACAGAAGTGGACCTAGATTTGATCCGTGTGGTATACCTGACCTGGCTGAAAATTCATCTGAAATTTTTCAGTTATGTTTGACAATAAAAAACCAATTTTGAAGATGATTCTCCGTTAGTTCCAACTTTTTTTTTTCATTTCATATTTACTCAATTATTATGAAATTTGTTTCCAGATTTCTTATACTTTATTTGGTTTCCCCGATGTAGCCATTGTAAGTGCATACATACATATGGGTGGAGCTGAAGAAGTTTTACTTCAGTCGTGTGGTTCGACGCACACTCGCTTTTTTTGATTAAAAATATTTGCGGTCACATTTTGACAGGCACCCTGTCGTAGATGTATTCTCCTATTCAAAAATGTATGTAGAAATCTGAGTTTGGTTAACTACGCTATGGACGTAGTGATTCTGCAGCGGGATCCGAGACTATATCTCCGATTGAAGTTAGTCAAAATCGAGTCCAAAGGAGTCGGTTACAAACAAACAAAGCTACAAGTGAGCTAATTCAGGCATGTTAAAAATCTAGTTGCTTTTCATAGACCTCTAATAGGCCTTTGATTTAGTGAAAATGCCAAAACCGATGCTATCAGTGAGAGGATGTCAGACAGCGACATACGTTATCGACAACCTTGTGTAATCTAGCCCTGGAATAAACAAGTTTTTATTTCAGTAAAAGCCCAAAATGGATGCTAGCAGTGACGGAGATAGAAATACACAGTTCTTTGAAAAAAATAATAAAAAGGCTATTGAGCAAAACTGTGATGAATATAAAAACTTAAAAAAAAAGATGTAATAGCAAAATTAATATAAAAGGAGTAGAACAGGATGATACGGTAGCGACAACCTGGTGTAATCTAGCCCTAGAATATGTACTTGAGAGAATTATCAAAGCGTGACTTCATCACTTGAACTGGTGATGGAGAAATAATAGCATATGCTGACGACATTGTGATCATAGCCAAGAATAGAAGGGAAATGAAGATTATGCTGATGGAAATAGTAACAAAAAGAAAAATGATGGGACCAATACTCAATCAAGGAGAAACTGAAATAATGAGATTCGATAAAAAAGTCAACAGATAAAAATCGTCAGATATCATTTTGTTTTTGTCCAAAGAAGCGTTGTCAGGGATACACCAATATTTCTGCTATGAATTAACTGACAAAAGCTGCTTGCCTGAAAAGATTCTCTTCTCCGAGCCATCGTTAAGGTTACATAAAAACTCCAGTACAAGGAGTATATAAAAGATGAATTTAATTCAGCAGAAAATTTGTGTTATGACACAAACATTTGTCAAACAACTTGATTACTCGAGAGTTTTACTGTTTTCCTTGAAACAATTTCGTGCTTTTGAATGGAATTAGGTTGATATTTCTTTGGAGGAGGTCTTTGGGGACAACTTCGAAACAGAGTCGAATATCAAAGCAATTCCGGGTGGTTGCCATTTTTATTATATTCAGAACATGAAAGGCATCGCGATGAATTCCCGGGGCAGTCGGGGAAAATGAAAGTAGTCTTGATTTCGAAAGGAGATTGTTGTTTGGAAATATTTACAATATA
This sequence comes from Leptinotarsa decemlineata, assembly GCF_025532065.1. Classification (NCBI taxonomy): domain Eukaryota; kingdom Metazoa; phylum Arthropoda; class Insecta; order Coleoptera; family Chrysomelidae; genus Leptinotarsa; species Leptinotarsa decemlineata. The sequence goes on from NW_027412578.1 coordinate 5,989,075, forward strand.
CTTCCAGTGAGTGATAGGTTCACTAGAAACTTCCGATGAATCCTAACCGATTATTTTATCACAAACAGAATTCTGTGATGGATGACAGAGTCGAGAAGAATACCTACGACATGATCAAATAACTGAAATTATATATGGATGGATTCCAAAGACTAACGGAAATTATTATTTATTTTCACATCAATATGTCTCAATATGCGGTAAAATTAACGAAAATGATGGTATATTGACTAGAGCAGATAAAGGCAACACTGTGGTCGCTATTGACCGAATCGACTATGTCAACGAAACCCTTGATTCCCTGAATTTAAAAAATTTTGAAATACTGAAACGTGATCCAACTAATTCTTTCCAAAGACAAGTAAAATTTTTTTTGAAAAATTCAAACACTTTTTACTGAAAGGAAAAATTATACTTACTTATAAAACTGCACAAACAGAGTTATCCAATTAGACCAGTGGTTTCCTTTGTCAGTGCACCATCAGTGGAATTATAAGAAAGTATTATCTTGAACCATTGTAACTTTCAACCAAAATTCAGTCTACTGAATTCAAATGACTTAATCAATAAAATAGAGAACATATCTGAATTGAAGGGGTCATATTTTTAGGAGTGATTAATTTTTGGGAAAGAAAGTTTTTGGCTTTCTACTACTCCATCTTGATACAAAAAAAAGGATGAGGGAATCTTCCAAGGAAAGGAAGGAAGTAATCAATTTGAAAATAGGTTACGGTATACATGGATGTGTAGATCATACAAAGAAGTAACTTTCAGACACAAACTGAAAGAAAGTCCTCCTGAAACAGCTACTTTCATATAAACATTGAATTATACGAAAGAAAAAAATTCTTTCGAAACAAATACTTCTATATGAACACTGAATTATACAGAAGATATTTTTCTCTACTCAGTTTGTATTTCAAACATTCGTTGTGGAATGAAAATCAGAGTTCTACTTCAAATGAATGGTAACAAATTGCACTTACATGGAACACTGTCATCCTCACTGGTATACATCGATGTTTTGCTTTAAGACACTTGCCCTAGGGCTGGTACTGAAGAGTGAAACGCAAGGTATGCATTATTCGTCCAAATTCATTGTATCGCCTCCAAAGTAGTGTTATCCACCTATAAGTGCAAACACAAGCGAAAATGCCACAATACAACATTCAACATTCAACAATCAAAAAGCACTTTGTGAATTATACCTGATTTGCGTTGTAGAAAAGCTGCCAAAGGAATCATCGCTGAAGGTTTTCGAATGATGAATTACTGGTTGCCAGTATAATTGGCGCTATTTGACTAAGTTGAGTTAGGTTAGTTCAGGACCAAAGTGAGTGGGTATATTCAACCCTCCACTGTAACCCGCAAGGGTTTATTGTGGCTCACACATATTCACACTCCACCAAATAAACGCAGCTTCTCAACGAAGCCAATTAGTTTGTATGGTGGGTAGCCTTTCAGGTTAGATTAGGTTAGAACCACAAGTGATTCTGTCATTCACGTATCCAGCGGGGCTACGTGGAAGCAGGCATCCGATGGCCGGTTTGCTCAACCCCCACATCTCAAGCCTATGCACTCCCCAAAAACAGCATGCACAGTGGTTCAGGCAGTCAAGGCCGTCACCATGGGGGAGGATGGGGGGAGCCATGAAGATAGAAAAAAATAATAGTGAAAAAATTAATAAAAATAAAAAAAAATAAAAATGAGAGAAAAGAAAAGGAAAGGTAATAAAAAAAGGGAAAGAACCATGTGAAGGTTGGGATTCCCCAATATACATAACTTGAAGAGAATTCTGAGTTGTTCAAAATCTTCAAAAAAGTTTAATTTCTCCCAAGTAAAAAAACAATCCTGAACAGTCCACAAATTTTTAAGTGACAATTTTACAAAATTCCTAACTTTTCGCTGTTTTTTCGACTTGAAAAAGTTGGGAAATTTCGGGTCGTGAAGATAAAAAAATAATACTAGAAAACAATAAGCACAATATTATTTAATTGTTGTTTCCTTTCATTTGAATTGAATATTCCTATACATGGTGGATATGGTGGAAGACCAAGGATCTTGGTCCAAAGTGGAATAATTCCCATTATTATTTTTATAATCACCAAAATTTATTTTTGTTTGTGCATACCCTAACGGGCATAAGCATTCAGCCAATCTTTGGATAGCTAAGTAAGAAAATTAATATATTATAGTAGTAACTAATCCGTCGGCTTTCATTTCTTCGAAAGTTGAGAAATTTTGCTGATGGGGTTGGGAAAATTTGGATTCCCTCCCCCCCGGTTTTTCTTTCCGCTACGGCCCTGCAGGCAGTGGAAGTACAGCCAACCTGCAATTTAACTAACACAGAGAGGAAGATTTTCACTTTTCTTTTTTTTGTATCAAGATGGGCTAGTAGAAAGCCAAAAACTTTCTTTCCCACAAATCAGTCACCCCTAAAAATATAACCCCTTCAATTCAAACAGAGAGGAACATTTCATGATCTGTTACAAACTTAATTATCAAAACATTTTTTGAATATATTTTTTTGGATCGACCTCAAAGTGGTGATTTGAATTTCGGAAAAATATTGCCGGAGCCATATCAGGTGAATACGGTGACTGTTCATTAATATTTGTTAAGCTGGTCGCCAGGAATCTGTTTACAATTATAGCCTTGTCCGATTGTTCAATATCTTGGTGCAAAATCAATATCTGGTCTTCTACAACGAATTCGCTCTTTCAAATGCCGCATAACGCTCAAATATTATCCATTTACTGCCTCACCTTCTGGGAAGAATTTCGACAAAATCGGCAGGAACTGTCGATTACTGCCCCACGTTGGGCGCCAATTTCTGATGAACTATTTCAAAACTCATTTTTGGAGTGAGGTGGAAAACCGTAACCTTGGTGACATGAGAAACAATAGAGTTCGATTGAGGGGCGACATTAATCAACTATTCGATTCAATTTACATTGAGCGATTTGTTTAACCCTGGAGTTTCATCAAGAGTCAATTCAAACACGTTTTTAATTTGTTATTTCATGGAAATAAATACCCGAAATTGAACGAATTGATGCAATAAATTTGTTACAGGGCTCGGAATATCCAATCAACAGACACAAATGGCAAAGATAGCAATTTCGAGGGTCCTCGCAACAACTATTGTTCATTGAAGTTCTAGCAATTTCGAATAAAATACTCGAAACTCTGTCGGCTGGAGTTGACATTTTTATTCACTAATTGTGAAACTTCTGGTGTGCCAACAGAGAACGGAGTTGGCATTTCATGCTATATGATGAGAGTTACAGAGAGCCGTTCAATTTACGAGGTAGGCGATCCACTCATGCCAAAACGGGTTCTTTTTACGAGTGCAGTTATCCCATTACGAAAATGGACGTTTTGATGGAAATAAAAGCCAGTGAATGCGCAATTCGTCTGTTCCATACTTCTTGACAGACTTGAATCAAACAAAACTGAATATTAACTAATTCACACATCTGAAATAATTCCAAAATAATCAGTGATATCGAAATACCTTGACGATTGGTACAGTGAGGAAGTAACTCTTAACTTCTGGACGAGACAAAATATCAAGGTCAGACAAAATTCTTGTGGAAGAGTAACACTCTCAGTCCTTTTCGATGGGAAAAACAATTTTGTTGTATCAATGTCGAAAGGAAGTTATAACTTTTTTCAAAGGGGCATTGTAATAACTCGTTTGATAGGTACTTTGATTTTCTATCTAACAATTTTTGATTTTTTGAAATCGGATTAGCCCTTATGATGATGATACGTTTGTGATATGGCAATATAGTGAAGGGACAGCCATTAAATTATTTTCTATTATATCTGAACTCCCTCGTCACAAAAATCCATTTCACACTGGAACGAGAAACTTCAGGGACTCTAGCCTTCTTGGATGTTCTCGTGAACAGACGTGAAGATGGTACATTGGGCCACAAAATGTACATACAGACAGATACTTGGACGAAAACTCTAACCACTAGTCACAACAAAAAAAAATCAATCAAAACATTGTTTGAGAGAGCACGACGTATTTGTGAATATGAAAGTCTTCCTGAGGAACTCCAATCACCTGAAAAATGCAGGAGAGAGAACGCCAAAGTAGGCTTGTCAAGATAAAAGCTTTCCTATCCTAAGTTGAGAATGTTACAGGGCGTATTAGGTGAATCTCAAAGAAACACTATAATAATATGAAACAGGAGTCAAGTACCATCATTTTCGTTACTACGTATAGGACAACGGAAGCAACAACTCGAACACCTCGACTGTTACTTCATGGTCTTCGATAATGTCGATCGCAGTATTAGACGAAATTTCAGGCATAAAAACTTGGACTACGTCCAAAAAACTCGGTAAATAGCTTTGACACAATACCTAATGAAGTTTATTCACAAAAGTATTCCTTAAATTATGGAAAGTTTATGGGATAATTTTGTTAGGTGGCACGTCTTATTTTATCCAAGAGCTCTGAAACAAACTGCGATTGTGAAACACATACTTTAGATTTCACGAATGTGAGCGTGTCTTCCATAGGGACCACGTTCGCCTAATCATCGGTCTGGATAATTGTCTTCTAGACATTTCGAAGCAGCCCATCGTAAAAAAAAGGTATCTCATCTTGACAAAACGTAATATTCTTCACAAACTCACTCGAGTTCATCAAATATCCAACCGTGTAGATGAGCAGACGTTAGAATGGCCAACTAGATCACCTGATATGATGTTTCTGAGAAGATACCTGACATCTGGAGTTTACGATATCAAACCTCAGTACATTTTAGAACTGAACGAAGCGGTGATTGTAAATGGAGTTACCTCTGGAATATTTCATAATTTAAGTAATACATTTGTAAACAGACTTACTTCAGTATTGCCAGTAAGTGCACAGTAAACATCTCAACCAGTCACTGGTATGAACTGGATTGGGTTTTGAATGAATTTTTTTCTTGGTTATATGATACTGCCGTTTGTTTGTTTATTCTTGTGATGAATATAATACAGTTGATTACTCAGAAACGGTATATGATTTTCAAAAATTGGATAGAGAAATAAATCACCCAATGGAATTATAATCTTGACATTTCATTCCATTCAATAGTTGATAGGCAGGGACTTCGTTTCTCATTGTATAAGTACAAAATATGGTCAAAGTAACAGGGCGCCACAAAAAAGTGCGTCAAATTAATGACCTATGTCAGAAATCCTATAAACTCAAACATGTCGAATACATGCTGATTACATGATTAGTTCAAATATTAAACTCACTATTGTTACAATTCATCAAGCTTCAGTTTCTGGATATAGAAGTGAATTGAATATATAATACAGATGAATGAAACTAATATTCATAATAAAGATTACAACATTTATGGTAATGTAAACTTGATTCACTGGTTTTTTTTTTAAATCCTTTATATCTTGATGTTATTTTGGCGTCCCGGGAAAGTATATCTGAAGACGAAAGCTCAACGAACTGTATTTTCTGAACGTATTTTTGACTGAACATTTCTTTACTCCGTTCCTCTTATACAGTGTCATCCCCAAAGTATGCACCATATGGAAAAATCATTTATCAATGGTTTTGGGCAAAAAGTTATTCTTAATAAAAGTTTGTATATCCCCTAAAATTGAACATGTACCAACAAAATACAGTGAAACACACGTAATATACGAGTACCCTTCAAGTATTTGATTTTGAGACATGAGTAAAGTACTCTTATTTTGGAAAATCTCGGAAAATGTTATTTAGAAAAGTTGTTCAGCATTAAAAATTACATCTAGATTGGAAGTCACTGCCATCTAAGTGAAGTTTTATTTTCTTACCCATTTTTTTAAATGAGGACTACGAAAAAAAATTGCTAAAACGATAAATAGACAGTATCCTGTAAACGAAGCGACGGTTCATTTCAAAAGACTGCAATATCACAAATTACACAACTATGGTGTTAACCACGGTCAATTTTTTGAAAAGTAAAGATTATTCAAAATCATACAGTTTTTTAACAATAACTCAATAGTCAATGATATCAAAAAGAAAACATCAAAATGAAATAGGTATTTCGGAACAAACTCATTGATTTTCTGTAGATTTTCGTATCCAAATTAATTCTCCAAAATAATTTCCAGAAAATCAATACGTTTGCTTCAAAATACCTATTTTATTTTGATATTTTGTGATTTGATATTATTGAATATTGAGTTCTTGTTACAATACTGTATGATTTTAAATAATTTTTGGTGTTAACAAAAATAATAATAACTTTGCACCAAAAACTTTGAAAATTATTTTATTCTTCAAAAAATTTGACCGTGGTTAACACCATCGGTATATAATTGTAATTGTTGTTTCAAAATAAACCGGCGTATACAGGTTGCTGTCTATTTATCGTTATAGCAAATTTTGTTTTTGTTGTCCCCATTTAAAAAAATGGGTGAAAAAATAAAACTTCATTTGGATGGCCATGACCTCAAATTTGAATGTATTTTTTAATGTTGAATAACTTCCCTGATTAACATTTCCTGGAATTTTTCAAAATGAGAGTACTTTACTTCAGTCTCAAAATCAAATATTTGAAGGTTCCTCGTATATTACATGTTTTACTGTATTTTGTTGATGCATGTTTAGTTCCGGAGGATACACAAACTTTCATCAGGAATAACGTTTTGTCGAAAAACCCTTAATAAATAAGTTTCCCATATGGTGCATACTTTGTGGATGACACTGTATACTTCCTTCGCATATGATTCTGCATGATCATGAAACCAGAGATGACAGATGGTACTTTTCTGATGTATACAAAAACACATTTCAAAAGGGACACGTGTTTCGCTATACGAAAGCATGTATCCTGCTTTTATGGTAATTTGCCAAATTTCTACATGATAGATTCATCCCCTCAACTATTTACCCATCTAGGAACAACTCATAAGACTGGAGAACAATTTCAGCCTGAGTAATCATTTTACCTACTTTTAAGATCTGTCCTAATTACCAATTACCTCCTTGCAAACTGAATTCACTAAAGGGAAACGATTCTAATATGTTTGATCGTTGAGCAATAATCCCGAATTATTACATTCCAGAAATTTTGGACCACAAGTCGACTTATATACTCCTGATCTGTACGACACTGGAGTTTTGTCTTCATTATTTTTAATCAATTCACACGAATTTTCATATGTCGGCTACGTTAAATTTTTGCCTTTAATAAAAACCAGCCATACTATTAGTAGAAACCATGAAGTAATTAAAGAGTAACATAATGTTCAGTGTCATTCATTGAAACTGGATAAACCTGATTCAGAGCTTTTTTCTGTAATTTTTAGAAATAATTGCGTCAATGGTTACTATCTTCATTCGGGTTTTAAAGCCGTCGTAGTTTGGAACTGCATCCTAACAATCCTGCATCCAATTTATCATATTTGAGTCGAAAATGTCCACCTCAAAACATCGGTAGATAATAACATTATCCCGAGGTGGATTAAAGGCCACGACTGGAGTAGAGGTTATCTCAGTGTCAACTCTTTAGCCAAAGAAGCTAAGAATTTTAGGACCCAGTGACACCTACGGCCTGATGACTTCGACAACTGTAGAACCAGCCAAACGCCCAACTAGCAAAGTTGTTTTATAATTTCATGATATTGCAACAGTTTTATTTTATTACTATTTTATAATTACTTCCAAAATGCTAATTGTTTATATTAGATGATCGGTGAACACAATACAGTTGTAGGCAATGAAAGTGTTTTATAAATTTTTCATAAAAACGTTTATGAAATAAAATTAAAAAACCATTATAAAATAGTCAGGATATTATCACAGAAACGTTTTTGCAACTAACTTATAAAACTTATTTTCCTATAAAAGTAAATTGTCATGTAGCAGTTTTATAACACTTTTCTGCGAGATTTTTATGATAGTTATAAAACTATTTCAAGTTTATTTTATAACTGTTTTCTGTAGCTTTAATGAAATTATTTTATTGAAATGCTTTCAGATACTATTTTATTTTCATTACCATATTGTCACTTCAGTGATAATTTCCCAACTATTTTATAGTATGGTATATTAATTACAATTCAAAAACACTAATATAACTGTTATAAAATCACTTAAAATTACTTTTGCTAATATATATTTGCTGCCACCAAGAATAAAATGCAGCATTATATATATATGTTATACTTTCAATTTGATAATAATTCCATTGTGTGGATGCTGTAGTGGATTTTTCTGTTTGTATATCGAATATATGAATAAAAATAAATAACCCAATGGCGGCCATTTTGAACATTTATTGGGTTTAGATTCAGTTCGAGGTGCTTCAAATAGACGAAGAAATGACTTGGTGTTCCATGAAAAAACTTTCTGTATATTGAAAATACTAAAATAACACTTAAAACTATCCCACCTAACCTAGAGCTTCAATTTTTTTGGCGAAAAACAGGAAAAGGTTATTATAATGGTTAAAACCCGTTGTTTAACCTTCATAATCGATGGAAGGAACTTTTTAGCCAAAACATCCTGACAGATAATATTTATCCAAATTGTATGTGAGAAATACTTTATTCATCTTAACACTTTTGTAGAAACCTACAGCTTTAAAAGTAGTCCGACTCTACCGCAATACCATCACTTCCAGAACTAAGTGTTTTTTAACAGTTTCATAGGTAAAAGAGTAGCTGAAATACGTTGAAATGCTTGCTACTGATACCAATTTATTTTATAGAACGACGCCATTTTAAATGATAGCGATCCGGGATACTGAAATTAGATGAGTTGAAAATATGAAATACCGCACATATAGTGATAAAAAAATACATAAATATTATAACATTATATTATTTAGAATAAAGTAAGTTAGGTTTGTGACTAGAAAATTAATACTTCGACAAAGTGAATTTTTGTATAATCAATAATTTCACCGAAAACATTTATAAATGAATGGCACGCTTAAATTTTGCTAATAATAGGCTATATATTTGTCAATAAAATTTCATTTGCAGTAAAAATATCAATTTTCGAAACACAAAACAATGTCTTTGACAGTTTTATGAGTGCAGAAGTGAAATTTTAAAATGGCTTCAACCTTTCTATTTCTTAGTTTTCAGTTGGCGACATATCAATTATATTTTCCTAGTGTCCAATACAAAATTACTTCTTGCGTCTTCAAGAAAACATTTTTTTAACACTTTTTTATTTTATTGTTATCGTTTTCGGCTGTATTGTATTTTATAATGCCTACTTGGAACAACTAAAAAACTCTAATAAAACTGTCTTCTGATTATTTTATAGGTATCGCTTCAATATGTTGCAAAAGTGCAGTAAGGGAAGTCTTTACAAAACTACTTTTTGAGACTGTAAGACAAATTTTATAGTAACTGCCAAAATGTTTATAAAACTGTTTTGTAGTGTTTGTAAAAGGCCTTACAAAATATTGATAATAACTATAATGTTTTATAAAACGGTGCCAATTTCCTATTTATAGCAGTTCTATGAACACATTGAAAACATTTCGGGGAGAAATGTAGTTTTATAATTTGTTTCTCCGAAACGTTTCTGCAACGAAATTGCTAGTTGGGCGTCACACCCATGCTCAATCCTTAAAGAGATGGGATGAAATTAAAGGATGCAATCTTGCCAGGATCACCCTTGGCGACCATGGGAAGCTGGCGCCGAAGGAATATCTGGCGATGACCAGGAAACATCTACGCTCAACAGTAGGATTTCTGTCTGCCACTGTCAACTAAGTAAACACCTTCACAATATGGGGCTTGTGGACACACCTCTATACAGGATGTGTGAACAGGAAGATTAAACTGGCAGGCAAGTCCTATGCGAATGTCCGGAGTTATCGTCAATAAGAGAGTGTGTGTTCGGCGAGTCTTGGCCTACACCTACCGATATCTGTTGAAAAAAATCTGTTCAAAATCTGTTTCCTCGTTAATCAGCTGCCGCCCCCATATAGAGGAGATGTCTCCCAGAGACCAGTCTACCTTCCTGGAAAGGACAGGATGGACGATGTCCTAGGAGGACAACTCCTTGGGAGGATGTACAATGGGTCATATGTCGCCTAAGTGCAGTGGGCCTACTCACTCTCCCTACTCTACAGATACAGATACAGAATGTCCACCTCGTAAGCATTGTTAGCAGCGATAAGTTTAATGGAAATCAGTTCTCTTTGAAAATTACTTTCTGAAAGTTGGAATGGAATAATAGATGAATTGTGTATAATGATGTCCATGTAAGATGTTTTGTGGAAAATTGCAAAGTTATGTTCATTATTGATTCTTGTGACCGTCAAGTCTAGAGAAAATTGATAGAGTTATTCATTTCCATCTCAGTCGTGAATTAAATCGAAGGTTGGATGGAGATCCACCAGTTTATATTTCTCCTGAATTGATCCTGAAATTTCGTCGACCCATCTCTGCACACATTGAAAAAGAAATGATATTTCAATAAGACGACATATCTTAACATTATCCTCAAAATATGCGTAGTTATTGAGATAGAACTGGATGACACCTTGGTAACCTGTTCCGAGTCCTTCAGAATATTTTCGTGAAAAGACATAAATAACGAGGAGAATAGCACCAGTCTCTTTGAAAGACTTGCGAGGACTAATTATCAATGTATGAGGCCACAAGTATTCCTAATTCATTTGACAGTAATACAAAATAAACATGTGTGGAGAATAGCATACATTTTAGGCATTCACTCAATAAATACGGTGAAATTTACCAAATTTTTTCTTTTTTCGAAAATGTATTGTTAGTATTCCCAAACTTCTGAACAAGTGAATCGATTTTTTAAAGGGAAGCAGCAGCAGTGGATGAGAAATTGTTAGCATTTTTCAATGAGTTCTCCCTCAGCATCCATTTACCATTCCAAAAATATTGGGGAATAAAACCCTGCTCAAAGGGCTGATAATTGTTTGTGATGGTTCCAATTTGCATTTTTGGCTGACGTTTTCGACAACTCACCCCGAATGGAAATGAAATCATTCCTAATACTGTTTTTCTTTCTATATTGGTCGAATATAAATCCTCATCCATAACTTTATATAGAGTTTTCATTGCTCCCGCACCACATATCACACATTTACCAAATGAACTGAAGTTAATATCACCGAGAAACCCTATCCTCACTCTTATCATGGCATACCAGGCCTCCTAATCTCAGGAAAATACTTTCAAACCGTCATTTCCGGCGTTTGAATGACTCATTCCGCCTCCTGCTCCACATTCAGGAAGAAAATGGAAAATGAATTGGTTTTATCTCTCCTTTATATTGACATAAATTTCCAAGGATCTAATTGGGCGTGAGAATTCTTTTCATTCGTACAATTGCAGGAAATTTTTGATAACTTCATTAGCTATTTGCGTTCCCCTGACAAATTCTCTCTTGTGATTTTTTTATGACTTCATCCTGATTTCAGAAATGTTGATTATGCGAAAAAAACTCATTAAATATTTCTCAAATTTTGATTATATTGAAATTTATGAAATTTAATAAAAAGAAAGTAATACAAATCATGAAATTATGGAACAATAAAAATTAATTGGCGCTCCGGGGCGACTTCATTGATTCCATTTGCTTTTACAGCTGCAGGAAAACTCGGAAAACCTGCAGCATCACATCAACTGAAGATATTGATTGGCTAATGTCCTCTCTTTCGTGAAACAAAATGTAGGGTACCTCCAGAGGTTCCAACAAATTCAAGACATCTCCACAACTTTTAGTGACACGACTATCGTCAAATTGAAACCCGTCTGTTTCATCTTTGATCAATGAGTAATAATGGCTAGATTCAACGCCAGACCCACAGTGAACAATGACTGCATGTTTGGCGCATGTTTGGCAATACAATTGATCATCACCCGTTGAAGATTCCATTTTCAGATGATTTAACAATAAGCTTCGCATCAATCATATTAGGAAACGCTAGTTTCTTGAACATTTACTACAAAGTAAACAAGTGAGGATTTTGCAGCAAAAAATTTAAAAACACAAGACAAGATGTACTGTATGGAGTAATTCAATCCAGAGCAGTCAGGAGTATTGATTCTGCAATTTTTTTGGATACGAAGAGTATTCAACAAGAACCCCAAGAATTCGGAGCAATCCTCCTTAACGAGTGTGAATTAATATCGCCACTGTTCAGATATGATAGTAGAAAATGAGTAATTTGTATCCCTGCAATTTCCATTCTGATTTTGACCCGACTAACTTCGGAACTGAAACACTCTTTTCTACGAGCGTTTTTCCAACCAAGTTTCTGAAGGTTATAAATAAACAGGCCGTTTTTTAGCTGATACACTATTGCTATTTTGGAAACACCAAGATCAGAACCTTCGAGAATATCAGCGGCTCTTTTTGAAATGTTCGCCAAAAACTAGAATTTTTAGGAACCAAATAGTAAGAACAACCGGTCAAGAAGTCCGAACTGATGGAATACACCACGAAACATTGTCCACCACCTTCAAAAAAACAACAGGACTTCCAGAAAAAAAATGGATATTTTGTGTGATGCTCCACAAGGATCAGTTTTAGGACCCATCTTATTTATTTATTTATTTATGAACGGATTTCACCGTTTTTACATATGGAAATACAGATACAGATACAAAACGTGACAAAGCATTATGATAACCATAATTTGTGCGATGATAGGGAACTACCAGAGGTTCGAGTAGGTCTGTTTGGAACTTTAAAATAAATCGAGTGGAGCAATGAAGGACAATCAATCTCCCCTGTTAGTATCTTATGCAAGTATCAAGTCAGTTCTTGTTCTACTACCCTCCAAGCTGGTAACATTCAGATTTTACATAACTTGCATGTAATCGTAATCACCATATTGTAGATTCATTTTAAAAGCTATACACCTCAAAACATTTTTTTTCTATTTTTTCGATGTGAGTTTGATAATATGGTGACCACACTGGTGAGGCGTATTGAATAACCGAATAAACCAATGTTAGATATAAAGTTCTAAAAGCCAATACTGATAGGTTTTTAGCATTTCTAAAAATAAAACTCAATAATTGAAAATATTTACTGACTGCGGTCGATATTTAATCGATGATCAAATATGACTCCTAAATCGCGAATTTCAAAAACCCGTTTGAGACTGTTTTCAATTTGACAATCAAATTGAATAGGATTATTGGACCTAGAAAATGAAATACAATAGCACTTATCAACATTCAGAGACATTCCATTATTTTGTGACCAGTTGATCAATTCGTTCAGATCAGATTGAAGACATTTACAGTCTAGGTTGGTTTTGATTGGCATATAAATTTTGACGTCATCAGCGAAAAGAAGATATTCACAGTGGCGAAAGTTTAGAGCTATATCATTAATAAAAATATTAAAGAGAAGTGGACCCAGATGTGATCCCTGCGGGACGCCTGATGTGACCTGAATATCACTGGAAATGTGGTTTTGAATTCTTAACAGCGGTTTCCTATCAGATAAATAACTATTCAACCAACATGTTAACCAAGTGGGAAAACCTGTTACTTGAAGTTTACTAATCAACAAACTGTGGTTGACTCTATCAAACGCCTTACTGAAATCAGTGTAAATTGTATCAATTTGAAGGCCTTTTTCTAGGGCCTTGGTGATGTCTTGTTGATATACCAATAAATTTGATGTTGTTGATCTACCTGCAGCAAATCCATGTTGATTTTTATTTAGCATATTTTTGCAATGCACAAGTAAAGATTAGAAAAGTTTTGAAATAGCTGAAAGTTTGCTGATTGAACGATAGTTTTTCATGTCTTCCTTTTTGCCACTTTTGAAAATGGCAGGGAAATATTCCAAGCTTTAATGATAAGTTGAATATTATGCACAATGGCTTAGTTAGTGAGTAGACACATCTTTTAAGGAAATAGGCAAGGATCCCGTCCGGTCCACAACTCAAATTTCCTTTTAATGAGTTCAACCCTTTCAATACTCCCACAAATGTTATAAACGGAATGTCAACCCCTGCCGCAACTGCTTCGTTCATGACATTATCTAAATCCAATTCTTTTTTAGTATAGACCCTTGAAAAATTTTCAGCAAAAAGATCAACAATATTTTCCCCTGTATTAGCTATTCGATCCTCAAGATGCATATAATTAGGAAATCCATGATTTTTTCTTATTGAGTTTATATAATTCCAAAAATATTTTGAGTTGCTGATGATTAGCTATATAGCTATATTAGCTTGTTATATGTCAATGAAATTTCAAATTTGAGCATTTCTGTGGTAGCATCACACCACACGAGTGGTGTGATGCTACTTTGCTCTTGATGACCTGTCATTTGGTGATAACTTACTGGTCAAGAACGAGAATAAATCTAAATTTCTAGGTATTCACATTCACGATGAGCTCAAATTCATTGATTATATCAAACAACTTACAAGTAAAATCTGTTCTTGATGTTATACAGTGAGAGTAACTTCTAAAATTTGAGAATCAAAACTGCCAGAACGGTGTGTTACGCCCTCGTTGATTCCTACCTACGTTATGGAATACCGTTTTGGGGAGTATGCAATTCATCAGCACTTCTGTCTGTATAAGTACTGCTGAAACGGTCTATCAGGTATATGTGTAGGATTAAACCTCGTGATTCACGCAGACATGAATTCATTGTGAAAATATTTCAACAGTGATTGCTTTGTTCATTTTGGAATCGGTTTGCTTCATTTACAAAAATACCTATGTCTCTATTTGAGGCTTCATGCAATTCTTATAGCGTCCGTTCCACCGCGCATCATTTTACAGTTCTGTGAAATCTCATTGGCAGCAATGCATTGGTCAGAACAAGAAATTCTGCCAAACTTAATGTTTTGTGTCAATCATGTCTGACTACCTGTTGAGTTCAATTTTCAAATTCATTGTTTCATATTATTCGTGCAATCATCTCACATTATTGCAAAATTCTGACTGAATATTACATGTTTTTAACCAATATTAATCTTGACATACATATATGAGGATCCTCTTTGTTACTTATGTGTTAACTTCATTTTAACCTCACATTCGTAAGTATGAACACGTTGTCCATACCCGTTTGTTTATTCAATAATTATTATAGAGTTCCCGATGAAGAGACAATAAACGCCTCGAAAGCTTGAACAGAAAAAAGAGTTTTACAATCTTTCTGCCTCTGACTGCTATACCCGATTCATTCCCTTCGTTATTCTTTAACTTAGCCAGTCGAGCTAACCTTTCCTTCTATATATGTTTATATATGTATTATATAAGTGTTGGTAATATTTTGAAACAAATCTGCGCACAACCATGTTGATACAAAATTTCGACGTTGAACTATAGTGTATGTTCTTACTTTACTTTTTTGTAGGTGTTTTTCATTCATATCTTATATTTCTACGATTACATTTATATTTATTTCTCATAAGCTCTGTCCACAAGAATTATTCTTAATGATAATAAAATATATTCTTATTATTATTATAAATTTCGTTTTTTGGCTCTATCGCCACTATTTCGAATGATATAATTAAGAATTGAAACTTCTAACTGTTTCATAGGTTCCATAATCTGATGTAAACCAATTTGCAATGCGTCATTTCGTTCATTAGATCTTATCATTGAATATATTTTTCTAAATACGGACCTGAATGCGGTTCTGATGTTGTACTTGGACCCAATTTTTCTTATCCTTTCCAAAACTCCACTGATGTAGCAAGCACTTGTTGTAACGGCTTCTCTTCCTTGCGAAGCTCTTACTGTCTTTTTGCTAATGGTTGTTTCAACATCGCTTCAGAGTAGCCATTCCATTTAAGATCTAGCAAAATAGGAACCGGATATAATGATAAGTTTGTTGGGGATCAAAATTGACACCATTTTGGAACAATGGAACAATCATGTCGCTGGAATTGCAAAGGTTGCTTGTCAAAAGCTTGGAAAACTGTTACAAACCAGAAAAGTGTACACACCTCAGCAACTTTTAATGCTTTATAAAGCTCAGATCAGCCCTTCTTTGGAGTATTGTTTTCATGTATGGAGCTCTGCCCACAAACATACTCTGAATTCGCTGGATTCCATCCAGACAAGAACCATCTACCTGATTGGAGACACGAACATCACGTGCAACTTTGATAACCCTGGAACATCGAAGAAAGGTGGGAGATTTGTCTCTCTTCTATAGATACTTTCACGGGGAGTGTTTAAGTGACTTGGCACATTTGATTCCACCAAGAGCGGTATATATCAGAAATACGCGACAGACTGTGGCAGCTCATTTTGAGGTTCAACTCAGTACATCTGGAGAATTGCGTTTATGTGGAATACACTACCTGGATGGATTTAATCTCCAGCGATTCAAATCCAATGTGAATGGTTACTTTCGCACAGGCACCGCTCTGAGAGCGCCTTAAGGATTTTCCTGTAATGCTTGTGTTTTGTCCTTGCAAAAAAACGAAATGGTTACTCCAAAGTGATGGTGAAACAGACTTTGGCTAGAAGTTCTCCTTCTTCATGGTAGTAATTTTATGAATGAATTGAGTGCTTCAGTAAGGCAATAAAGCAATGAGGTAAGTAAAATGTTTCCTTCTTCATATACTATTTTGTTTTGGATGATGCAACTGATGTATCCTTTATTTTCAGTTTTTTACTATTAATGTAAGTTACATCTCTAGATAGAAGAGTGCCTAGAGGATGACAACACGACCAGCTGTCGAAAGCGCTTATTATAACTTGACAAGTAGCGATACCTACTATGTGTGAATTTGTTTCTCGAATTATTTTAACAAAGCTTTGTCAATAAGACGTTAATCTTCAGACAATAAAGCATATTTTGACTTTGACTTGACTTTGTCGCCTTTCCTTTGGAAGTTTAAGCAGAGCTAATGAAGTTCTGTGGAACGATCATATATTATATTAACAGATTCTTAACTTCTCTCAACGCAGAAGTTTTTATTCAAAGGGGAGTCCCTTCTTGACTCAGTCTTCTTGTTTACTCAAATAGTCATTAGAACAATAGATATTGATTTTCTCTCTTATTGAACTGAAGGCTCAAAAGCATCCAACAGTTCCATTTCCTCCAAATCCGTTTATCCTCTTGTTTTATAATAACCAAGGGAGAAATATGAATAAATCATTAATGACTCAATAAAAATCAAAATCTCAGCCACAGTTCGCTCTAACGGATTTCAGCAATAATCATCTCGTCACTTCTGCCTCCGTCAGCATTCTCCACTTCATTTCAATATCCCTCAATCCTGTGGCCATAACATCAATCTCGAACGTCTTATGAAAATCTCATATCGTAGAAAAACAATTGAATCCCCAATTCGAAAGTTATGTTTCAGAAAGGAGTTCCGGCACTTCGTGAAAGCAGAGTCGCATATTTTATTACTCCCATAAAAACAGGTCTGCTTGTTCCAGCAAGACGTTGAGGAAACCACTCAGGATGAGTGATAAAGTTATTTTCCTATTCTACGTGAAAGGACATGAAAGAGTTGTATGTTTCATCGCAGTTTTCTTCTGCTGCCAACTATTGGGATATGCATCATTCGTACAACATCGCTTTGGGGATTCTGGAAATGAGAAAATGGAGGTTGGGTGGACGTATCCGAGCAGAAATTCGTGTATTGCAATATTAGTGCGTTTTTGTTTTGTTTGCATGCGTGTTCTTTTATGAAAAGCAAATGCAATAACTCTCTTATGGTGGTAGTTATCATTAATCAGCTTGTCTGGTGAAATATGGTTGTGGTTCAGGTTGTGGTGGAACGGAAATCAATCTTCACATACTGTTAGGGTGCATACCTGAAGGGTGGCTGCAAATCAATTCCTTCAGGCCAGTCTCATCTCACCTACAATGTAGGTTAATGTACTGACACATATCAGGAAACAACTACTCCCCTGGGTAATACCACGAAGGACGTTGGAATATAACTGACTGATGTTAGTGCAGGATTCTTCACAGAAGTAAGTGATTTCTGCATACGCTGTTGGCGCTACAAATGCTGTAATTTATTTTCAATTACTGGAACACACTTGCACACCGATTTCGAACTATTTGGTAACTCGTCAGTGCAAGTTAGTGCCTATAATCATTATGAAGTCGGACGCTCCCTTACTATACGCAAAGTTTTTTTCCTTGTACGAATAATTGGTCAAATTTAGATATGCGGTTGGTTACCTCGTTCACGGGCAGATGAGGCGATGACAAATATGTTGTTTGTCGTACGTTTCAGCATAGTTCGAGAAGTGATACTCTGAAAATAATTCGATTTTCATTCATGGTAAATCATCTACTCCATGTTCATGATAGACACCACCTTGCACTGGCGAGTGACCAAATAGCCCGAAACTGTTCTGCAAGTGTGTTCCAATGATTGAAAATCGATTTCAGCAGTTGTATCGCCACCAGCATATGCAGGAATAACTTCTGTGAATAATCCTTCACTGACATTTGTCGGATATAATCCAACGCTCTTCGTGGTATTAGCCAGGGGACTAATTGCTTTCTGATAGGTGTCAGTCCATTAACATACAGTGTAGGTGAGTGTAGAGTGGTTTGAACGAACTGTTTTTTTAGATTTGGAAATCAGTCTCTTTGGAATGACATAGTTTCTGTCATGCGTATTATTGTTTAACGATGATATAGAGGATAGGTTAGGAATGATAGGGGACTTTTTCATTTGATTCAATTGATGAATGAAAGTCGGTTTTTATAGAATGGTGGAATAGGCTTATTTCAGTTCTATCCTTTAGGAAGTTGTGTTTTTTCATGAATGTAATTCTTTCATTTTAATTTTTTCCTGATTATTTTCATGGGATGAAACTTTTGCATTTTCCAAATTTGGGTTATGGTTATCGTTTATTATATGGTAATTTGATGCTGCGCTGGAATTTTTCATGTATTAATATCCGTCAATTCTATTTTCTAGCAGTCAGCAGCCAATGTATACTATACCTATGTCAATCATGACATGGGATGCTGTGAATCAGATTCGAATCTTTAATGATTGGTGTTATCCTTTTCAGAGAGGTGAAGTGGATTTCAAGGGTATATTCTGGGATTAATGGTAAATTTGAACATAATGTTTTTTTTTTCTAATATTATTCATGTCTTTCGAAAGATATTGTGCGTATGATATTGTTATGCGTTTGTTGTCTTCAGATGAAGGTTTTTGTTGATGATTATAATTGAATTATATATTTGTTATTGGTTAAAGTTTCATCAACTTTTTTTAAGAACATTTCACGACTGCTTAAAAAATTATCTCTTGTCTCCTTCGAGACAAGACTAGGCAAGAGACGGGAATTTCTTGTATTGGCGGCAACATTATATTTCTCAAACTCATTCCAATATTCGTATCTCATAATTTTTTGTTACTTAAGGACAAAACACGAGCACTACAGGAAACTTCTTAAGGCTTATGGCTTAAGGCTTAAAGGTTCACCATTATCATTATTTGGAAGTTATTTGTGGAAGAGAAAATTTGTCGTTAAAATAAAAAATAAGTTTAGTGAATCTTCAGAAATCAAATATGGTGTTCCTCAGGGAACAGTCCTCGGACTGTATATCAATGAAATGTTGAATATGGAAGTAGATGGAGATATCATCTCATATGCGGACGATACGGTTCTCCTGTTCCATGGAAAAAATTGGCAAGAAGTTACAAAAAACGAGGAAAAAAGTTTATATCAAATCAAATGTTGGGTGGACTGTAATCTCTTGAGCTCAAATGAGAGCAAGACTGAATTCATAACTATTACAAACAGTCCAAAAGTTAAACACAACCTGAAATCAATTAAATTTCATGAGACATGTTATCTGACCAACTGCGATTTCAAGAAGACAATTCAAAACATTTCTGAAATCAAATATCTGGAAGTTATCATCAGTGAAATGCTCAGATGGGATAATTATTCAGTATATTTGAATATCAAATTTGAAAAACTGGTAGTTGCATTTTATAAACTAAGGGATATTCTTCCAGAAAACATTTTGAAAGTAGCCTATAAATCCTTAGTAGAATCTGTGATGTCCTGTGGAATGATAGTATGGGGAGCTGCGTACACCAATCAGATAAATTGTTTGAAAGTGACACAGAAATGAATTTTGAAAGTAATACTAAGGAAAATGCGCAGATTTTCCAGCGAACAGCTCTTCATAGAAAGTAAAATGCTCTTTTTGAAACATCTGTATATTTTTCATATTGCAAAATTCATGTACAAAAATAGAACGCAACACCAAGAGATTTTTCACAATCACAGTACAAGACAAAAAGGTTTGAAACATTTAAGTAATCCCCGTCCTAATTATACCCTTTATAAGAAATAGATAGCATTCAAAGGCCCTAAAATTTACAATTACATCCCAGAGTCCCTCAAAAATATTCATAGTTATGAACAGTTCTGCAAAAAGCTGATGTCCTTCATTCTCATAAACTCTAGAGCTCTTGAAGTACTCACACAATGAATGCCAATATATAATTCTCTCAGTTCCTCAATTTCTCATAATATTAGTTTAGTCTCTTAGCTACTGATAATTTAAGGTTACTTTCTTCATTTTCTTTATTATTATATTATTTAGGCTTATAATATATCACATATCAAATGTTCAAACACTAATCAATTAGTACTATTCAGGCACAAGACGATCTCATTATGAGATCAGGTTCACGCAATTTGTAAAAGAAACAAAACTTTGGATTTGAATCGCTGGAGATGAAATCCATTTGGGAAGACGTTCCCATGACGTTTATTCCACACAAACGCAGTTTTTCAAATGAAAGCGTTCTTAAACAGTGAAGTTCGAGGTTTGCTGGGTTGAAATTCAAAAGATAAGTAGCCACAGTCCTTCGCGTATTTCTGATATGTACTGTTTTTGGTGGAATCAAATGTGCCAAGTCACTCGAAAACCTTCCGTGAAGTATCTATAAAAGAAAAACAAAATCTCCAAGGTTTCTTCGATGATCCAGTTCATCAAGTGATGTTCGTGTCTCCAGTAAGGCGGATGGCTCTTTTCTGGATGAAATCCAGCAGCTGCAGGGTATGTTTAGGGGCGAAGCTCCATACATGAGAACAATCCTACAAAGAAGGTATGATCTGAGCCACATAAAGCATCAAAAGTTGATGAGATGTGTACAGTTTTCTGGTTCGAAACAGCGTTTTAAGCTTTTGTGAAGCAGCCTTTGCCATTCCAACGACATGATTGTGCGAATACATATTGGTGTCCCTTTGGTGTCCCAACAAACTTATTGAAGCGAAAAGCAAAATTGTCTGACCAGATATTATTATAATCGGTTCGGAAACATCAATCTTTTTGGAGAAACCCGATGCCTGGGTTTTTCTGGCATTGAATTGAACCTGGTTTTCGTTCACCCTAATTCGAAATCACATCTAGATCCTGTAAGTTCGGGAATTTCTATCTATGTTCCAAAAATGAGTAAGTGAGTTATCAGTCTAGTTTTAATTGCTTTGTGAATCAAGAAAAACCGAACAGACTGCAACAGCCACTGAGATAATCGATAAATCCAAGATTGATACAAACTTTCTCAAGCGAAGTATATTACGTAGCCAGAAAACACCAAGAATACACCAATAATTCATTCGAGAGTTGTACAATTGCCGACCTTTGTTCTGCTCTACCCTATTGTTTTTCTATATTTCAGTTCACTTCCCCAGCATGATTTATCGGTAACGTGTATTTGCGTATAGGACGAATTTCGCTGGTAATAACTTTCATGAAAGGATAAAGATTTATATGGCTAATAACATTAAAACAGCCGTGAAATCACACCATAAGTCATCGTATGACTGTTAAGATGTTTTATTAGCTATGCGGAGGTATGGAAGTCAGGCCCCGAACACGCCTTTATAATACATGCATCAATAACAATATTTCTTGTCAGGTGGTTTGCGTCTGTCTATCATTTTTTTCAGCATATTCTTCTTAAGCGATGACATGACATGATTAAAGAATGGAGAATATTTGGAATGTTGCCATCGAAAGATTAAAAATGAGTTTGTGCAGGTTATGTCTGTGGAATTGAAACCAAAAATAAGAAAATGTCATTATCCACTTATTTTTTGCACCAAAAAACCATCGAAAAACATGATTTCATTTGCCATGTCACCTTTGAGCTGCGACCTCACCGAGTCGAAATTATAAAAGTGATATAACAATATTTTGAATCTAGATGTTTTTACAGTGTTGAAAAGTATTCACAAAACAATTTTTGTGATTTTTATATACAAAAATTGCATAATAGTAGGCACTGAATTCTCAGAAATAGTATTGCATTAAAACGAAAACATTGTTGTCAAGTTGTGATTCTATATATTTCATCATAGAATTTTTTATTTTTGACAAATATATAAAAAAAAGTAATACAAATTATGAAATTATGAAACAATAAAAATTATTTGGCGTTCCGGGGCGACTTGATTGATTCCAGTGGCGCATTTGATTTTTCAGCTGCAGGAAAACCCGGAAAAGCCTGCAGCACCACATCATCTGAAGATCTTAATCTGCCAATGTCCTTTCTTTCATAAAACAAAATGTAGGGTGTCTCCAGAGGCTCCAATAAGTTCCAGATATTGCCAGAATATTTAGAATATATTAGTGAAATTTGTATAATTTCCGTACGCCACTGCAAGAGACAAATTAAGGCAAAAGCGTCACAGTCATTTCTGGGAATTTGGTGCTATTTTGGTATTAATTGAAGAGAACTGGCCGATACTTGATGAAAATCCATTTTAAAAAACTAAAAAATACAGTTTATTGTATGATTATATTGATAATCATACGACAGTTAGTTATTTTGGGGTTAATTTACGTTTTGAGGGCACCCGGTGATTTTGAAAAAATGTTTGAGTGTACTTACGTATTTTGATGCATGGATTACGAATCCGAAAGAAAAAAAGCGGCGCTCTGCCTTATTTACAAAGTTACGGCCCTTCACAGTTCAGAAAAGGGCGACTTTTCAGCCTTCTTTTTCACAAAATAAACTATTAAAAAACACAACCATTTATTCACTAGGTCATCTTTATACCTTATACCTCCTTCTTTGACACTTTCCACTTCAAATACCAACTTCAATACGGCGGCAAATACCAACTAGTCACTAGTAACTAACCTAAAACCTAAAAATAGAAGATTGTCACCAGGAGAAGCATTCGTTCCTAAATTGAGTTTTTTTAAGAAAAATGATGATTATTGAAGTGAAAAGTGTCAAAGAAGGAGGAATAAGGTGTAAAGGTGACTTAGTGAATAAATGTTTGTGTTTTTGAATAGTTTATTTTGTGGCTGGAAAGTCACCCTTTTCTGAAATTTGAAGGACCGTAACTTTGTCAATAAGGGAGAGCGCCGCTTTTTTCTTTCGGATTCGTAATCTACGTATCAAAATACGTAAGTACACACAAAAATTTCTTCAAAATCGCCGGGTGTCCTCAAAACGAAAATTTACCGTCGTTTCAAAGAAAAACGTTCTCATGGATATGTGTACGGATTTATTGCTTTAGTCGTTTGAAGTAATAAGGTGCTCATTCAGTTCTGAAATTATTAGGCAGTGGAGTCAGTGGGCACCACAGCCAAAAATATTGAGAAAAAAAGTACGCCACTGTAGTTTTGTAGTTTTTCATTTTTTATATTGATAAACTGAAAATACAACTTTTTCTTCGCCTGTGTTTTCTTCATATCTAGCTTCGAAAAAAAGAATCCCATTTACATTTAATGAACAACTGCTTTGAAGACCAGCGGACAGTGATAGTGATGTTCTCTGTATCTGTAGAGCAGGGATTTTTTTTGTTCATCTCTTCAAAAGCAACGTTTGATATCTCCATTAGGTTGTGCTTTGAAAATGATGCCAAACGACATGCATATGACCGATCAAGTAATTTTTTTGCATGTCCAATTTGACATTTTTTCCAAAAAATGTTCAGAAAAGCAGTTATTGCTCGAAATTTCGAAAATCGGTAAAGAGAAAAGATGATTGTTTTTTCATTTTTCACCCATATACCAATTTTTAGCTCTCTAGTACAAATTTAGTTTTTTTACAGTTTTTCGAAAATTTGACATTTGCCGATTTCTCAAATTTAGCCAAACCTCAACAAAGTTAGTGCTTTATGCCTAACTTATCTTTCCAACACATTTTTATTACCAATTGCAATTCTAAATACAACTTATTTCGCAAAAATTTAAAACACCAGAAAAAATTATGCCAAAAATGATGCAAAGTTGATACAGTTTTTAAAAACAGATAAATATTTCACTTTATTTCTACTCTTTGCGAAATAGCTTGATACATAAGCATAATTAAAAACAATATCAATGAAAAGTCAATAATTCATTCTTTACTGCACTTTTCAAACAGTTAAACTTTGATTTATTAATTACGAGAAATCACAACGAAATTAAACTAAGGGTACTGTGGAAACAATTGAACTGAACTGAATAAGCTAAATATTTTATTGTCATATGACATTTGTTGAATAACTCAAAATAGTTTTTATCAGTTTTAGATTTAAAATAGTTTATTCGTTGTCTAGTGTGTTGTTAAAAATGCTGAATCTTCAAGAGATAATTGAAATCGTTTTAAAATGCGGCGAGAATACCGGTCACCGACAAGTAGCTGATATTTTCAATGCCAGAAATGCTGCAAGAAATATTCATCAGTCAACAGTTAGTAGGATAATAGCTAAGTTTAAATCTACTGGCTCGGTTGAGAGTAATTTTAGAAAAGCACATCAGCCTTCTAGACATACTGAAGAAGTGGAATTTGATGTTTGGATGTCGTAGAACATAAAAAAACAAGTATTCAAAATATTGCAGATAGAACAGATGTTAACCGAGAGAGTGTACGACGTATTTTACACAAAAATAAATTTACGCCTCATAAACCGAAATTTATCAATACATTAAAAGAAAGGGACTTCGATGTGCGCTTGTATTTTTCTTTTTGTTTCAAAGGGAAAAAGAAGAAAATTATCATTTTCCTTATAAAATTTAATGGACAGATGAAGCGACCTTCTCTTCAAATGGCGTTGTGAGCTCGCAAAACTGCAGGTGGTGGGCAAAAGAAAACCCACATTTCGTAATCGAATGTTGAGATCAATATTCGTTTAAGACGAATGTATGGTGTGGCATATTAAACGATCAAATTATAGAACCATACTTTCTCAGACATAATTTAAATTCTGCGGACTAACTACTGTTTGTGAATACCGAACTATCTGAAGTTTTGGATAATATGCCCCTTCAAGTAAGAAATGTTGTGTGGTATCAGTGTGATGGTGCACCTATTCATAATACAAGGGTGGTTAAAGAGCGTCTTTTGGAAATATTTAGGGGCAAAGTAATCAGTCGCAATATGGAACACTTTTGGCCGCCTAGATCTCTTGATATAACCCCACTAGATTTCTTCTTGTGGGGTTACTTAAAACAAAAGGTGTATAAGCAAAGACCTTTTCGAGATATAAACCATTTAGAAGCAGTTATTCGAGAATGTGTTGTAAGCACGAAACTCCGTAGTATAAAGAATGCAGTTAAAGATATTTTAAAAAGTACAATTGATTGCATTGAACGTGGTGGAAGGCACACCAAAATGTGACTTTTTATTTTGTATTTCTATTGGTATTTACATGGTTTAGGCATATGTTTCGATTTTATTTAGTGTTCTTAATTTAAATTATAACTTTATTTTAACAGATATTTGTTAGAATTTTTTACGGTTTAGTTTTCTAGGCAACAACATCTAAATTGATTCCTGAAGTAATTTTGTTCATTCATACCTCATAAAAGATATTTAGTAAATGTGAAATTACTTTCGTATAATTCCTTCCCTTAGTTTAATTGCGTTGTAATTCTTCGTAATTAGTAAATCAAAGTGTAACTGTTTGAAAAGTGCAGTAAAGAATAAATTATTGACTTTTCATTGATATTGTTTTTAACTATGATTATGTATCAAGCTATTTCGCAAAAAGTAGAAATAAAGTGAAACATTTATCTGTTTTCAAAAATTGTATCAACTTTGCATCATTTTTGGCTGATTTTTTCAACTAGACTGTCTAGTTTGAAGTCTAGTTGAAAAAACCAGACATCACCAGAAGATGGCAAATGAGACTTTGCCGAAACGTTGTAAAAATAATCCTTATGGGGAGAAAATACACAGAACACGGAGCGAAACTGTCTAGTTGAAGTCTAGTTGAAAAAACCAGACATCACCAGAAGATGGCAAATGAGACTTTGCCGAAACGTTGTGAAAATAATCCTTATGGGGAGAAAATACACAGAACACGGAGCGAAACCCCAGAAAAAAGCTCATCATAAATATATATATATATATATATATATATATATATATATATATATATATATATATATATATATATATATATATATATATATACATGTATACGCAAATTTGTAATTGTTGACATGTCCTTGTTCAATGTAAATATGTAACTGAAATATTGATGTTTTCAATAATTTATGTAAAATTAAAGATTATTATTATTAATATCATTATTATTCAACAAGATCTAATATGTTGATTCAGATAATAAAAATGTTATTTTTGAAGTGAATATTGAAAGTCTAACGAATCTGCAAACGATCTGCTTCATTTCCACCTTCTTCTCGAGTTTTTGTTTACATCGAAATTCAGTCTCCTCTTATGAAATTTCGGAGAATTATACCAGTCTGGCCCTAAGCACATGGGAACTTTGAATTTGTGACCGCCTGTTTAATGATAATATTAACATAAGCTCAGACGAAATTAATGAAGTAACCGACGATTCATGAGGTAACTTCCAAAAACTTCGCCCTAGTTACTGGAAATAATTGAATAATCTCATAAAATTGCCAGGAGCTTATAACATTAATTAAACCAGGCCTCATACTCTGAAATATTGAACTAGCATCTCATTTTCACTTTGGCGGCTATCCATTCACGTGCCCTCTTCACAGTTTCGGTCCTTTCCGATCAGAAACTAATTTTAAAGCTTTTAATTTATTTTCTGTTCGCTGTTTCAAAGGAATCATTTGGGCAGATATTGGGAAAGACAATTCAATCGGGAGAGCTCAAATTAAAATTTGTTACGTGATTTTTTCGCTCTTTTTGTGCGTTTCACCTATCGAATCAGACGCTCATTTCTAATTTGTCTCAAATGAAAATGAAATTGGAGATATATATTCGTTTGTCACATCATTTTCATTATAGAATTCCACGAATAATTGCCGCACCGGAGAAATATACATTTTCTGAATAATTCTGAAATAAGTTTTTCATCATCAATTATCTATAATTGAACTTGAAAAGGTTCCGATGAAAAATTGAAAGACATCAACAATCTGAGCAACGAAGGGCATGATGATCTTTATACACAGTGTTTTGATATGATTTTGAGATATTTTTGAATTGTGAAATAGATAATTCTGGGAAAATCATTTCTGTGGCAGTTTCTCTAGGAATTCCAATTGTCCTATTTCTTGAATGGAACCAAAAATTTCCATATCAATTGCAAAATCAAAGTTCAATATCCTGATCAACAGTTTTCTCACACGTGTTATACTGAATAGAAAAATGTTTGAATAACTCAAATATCTCCCTTGACAATTCCTTTTACCACCCTCATTGAGTCAGGCATTCTGAATTTTGATCTTCAGCTCAGAGATTAGTCATTATTGAAATAAATCACTTTTGAAGAAATATATGTTCACACGACTCAACATATCTGGTTTTAGAGTGAGAATCTTTCCAGAAGGTTCAATGTTGATACAACAAGTATTGAAATGGACAGTTGAACCTGAAGGGTAGAATTATAAACTGTTGCTATAATGAATAAAACTTTTTTCAAAGAACTCAACTCAACACTATTCTCGACTGCCTGCTATAGCAACAAAGTTGGCATCATCAGGATATGATCTCAACCCACTTTCATCTGTGAAACAATAACCAGTCCTATTTATATCCAACTAAATCAAGTTGATTACAAAATTAAACTTTGAGATTCAATTCCTTGATTAACTTCTTCATTAGACTCCATCTTCTTGTGAAACATTCTATCAAGTCTAGATTTCTATCACGTTCTTCTATAGTCATAGTTAGTGACTTTGAGTCTCATCGAAGACTTCAGTCTTTTCAACCATGATGAACTGATTTATGCTTGAGGAAGCTATTGTATAGCGAAACACGAGTCGCGGGGTTTTTGTAAAACCCTTTATAGTGAAAATCATTCGACAAACTTCATTGATAAGTTTTTCTATATGGATTTTCATCAAGTATCGGCCAGTTCTAATCAAATCTTATTGAACTTTCCACAAGATAAATTAGAACCAGAAATGAATAATAACCGAAATGAGACTACCAGAAGACATGGAACAATAATCGATGCAGTTTTCTCTAGAAATCTTCCTTATTTTCATTCGAAAACATATGTATCTTATTTTCCATACCATAAGCCTATTGTCTCGGTCTTATAATCAACCATAGCAATTACTGATGTATCCAATAATGAAAATAATGAATAGAAATAATAAATTTGTTCAAAAATGATAATGTATCAATGGATACCCATACTGAATTTAAATATTTGTAAGGAAGTTTTACCTTCTGATAGGAAAAAAATCAAGGAGTGGTGTGATGCTAATTTGCTATTCTTCAATATCACTAAAACAAACATTTTATCATTCAGATGTGCTCTTAATGACCTGTCATTAGGTGATAACTTAGCCCTTCGTTTCATCTTGTTGCATATTTGCAACAAGACCGTTTTGAAACATACCTACGCATTGGCTTTTTCGTGTTCAGTTGGCATGGGTAAGGGTTTAGTACACCAAAAAAATCAAGTAACCTAAAAAAACTGTTGCAAATTTGCAACACCATGGGAATTGCTACATGAACTAGAAATTTTGTTATTGTTTCAGATGTCGAGTGGGAGGAAACCATTGACTGAAAAGGAAATAGCCGACATTGCTGATAATTGGGCGTTTAGTGATGATGAATTCGAAGATTTTTCTGATACCGATAGTTTAGTCGATCCAGCGTATGTTTCGCATTCTGAGGGTGATAGTTATATGAAAAGTGAAGATCATGACAATATAACACAATCTCAAGTAGAGCCAACGACTATCGCACATGATGTTGGACATGAGACCAGAGAAAAAGATGAAGCTGAAGCTGAAATTCCAGTGAATGAAGTATCAAAAAGGGCCAGTAAAGAATCAAACAAAATCATTTGGAAGAAGAAACACTTGGTAGTTGATTCCAATTCTTTACTGTTCAGGGGTAAAACTGATCTTCCCGAAGAAATATTGGATCTGGAAACTCCGTACAATTATTTCAAATACTCCTTCACAAATGAATCACTGGCCCATATAAGAGATCGAACTAATGTATTCAGTACTCAAAAAAACCCTAATAAACCAGTAACAGTTTCCACCCAAGACTTGGAAAAGTTTCTAGGCATTTGTTTGTATATGTCTGTGTCAAAGTTGCCTCGTACGCGTTGTTACTGGAGACATGATATTGGGATACAAAACATAAGAGAAGTTATGCCTATCAATTAATTCGAGGTTATAAAATCGAATTTACATTTCAATGAGAATGATACTATGCTGGCTCACACTCATAAAAACTTTGACAGTCTACACAAATCACGACCTGTTTTAGATCATCTTTGTAGAAGATTTGCATCAATTCCCTTAGTCCCCAAGCTAGTAGTTGACGAACAAATATGTGCAACTAAAGTTCGCCATTCACTGAAACAGTATAATACAATGAAACCCCATAAATGGGGCTGTGAACTATATGTATTATGTGGGACTGATGGATATGCATACAACTTTGAGATTTACCAAGGGTCTTCAAATTTTATCACGAAACCAAAACCAAACAAACCTGATTTGGGATCTAGTTCAAACGCTGTTGTGAGGCTAGCTCGTGTCGTACCAAGAAACCAGAACTACCAATTATATTGCGACAACTACTACACATCAATACCTTTGTTTGTCCATTTAGCAGAACAAGGAATCCATATGCTTGGTACCGTGCGGACAAATAAAATTCCGAACACTAATTGATGGAAAAATTTTCAAGAAAATGCCAAGTGGAACTTGTGTGGAGTATTTGGCAAATGTAAACAATATAAATGTGAGTGTGATATCCTGGAATGACACCAAAGTCGTGAATATGTTGTCTACTTGACAAGGGGAATTGCCTTCTACAAAAGTGAGAAGGTATGATAAAAAAAAGGAATATATAGAAATTGATCGTCCAAAAGTGATTTCTAAATATAATCAACAAATGGGTGGTGTCGATTTACTTGACAGTTACATTGGTCGATACAAAATACCCATTCGTTCTAAAAAGTGATACCTGTGCATATTTTTCCATTTAGTGGATGTGGCGATAATAAAAGCTTTCCTTCTCAATAAAAGATCATTACACCAAAAGGAAAAAAAATCATCTGGAATTCTGAACCTATGGCAATTTCGGCTTAGAGTTGCAGAATGCTTGTGTCTAATGGGTACAAATTCGTCGAGAAAAAGAGACAGGCCTACAGCTAGTTTAGAAGCCGCGTTATGCGCTAAACGTCGTAAGGGTCCAGCTGTCCATATTCCTCCAAAAAATTGTAGCATGTAAATTTTCGCTACTTCATTTTGTAAATAAATAAAAAAGTTTTAGAGCAACTTAGATTTCACTTCGTGGTAATCTACCCTCAGCGAACGTAGAAATAACAAACATAGATATGTAAAGTTGGTTGTCTAACCTCATCCATAGAAACCTTCTGAAAATTCCATTGCTAATCTTGAATGTTTTGGTTATGGATAAGTTTCACAAGGAGTGTCTTCGAGTTAAAATTTTCTTTTGGTATTTTCTGTTTAATTTTAATTGTCAGCTGTTTGATGATATTTCGACTGTCAACTGTTCCATTTTTCGTCAGTGTAGCCAATTTAGCTTTAGGGGGTGTCTGACCAGATACAACCAAACATATCATTACTTTATTCTGTTTAGATTGGTCCTTTACGCATGGAACATGCAAATATTGATAGGTCAAAACGCTAGTACCCTATCTTCCGAAAAAAAAAGAAAAGGAATTCTTTTCTGATCAGTTGGGATGGTAGATTTCGCGAAAACGATAGGTGTCTGCCCTATAGGTGTTTCTGGTTTTGTTTGGCTGACGAATCCTGAATTTGTTAAATGATCCTTGGTGGATATTTCATTCTACCCATCTTATTATCAACCACCACGTCCTGGCTTTTGATAGAGGCCTATATTGAACATTTACGACAATTTGGTGTTTAAATACTCTGTACCACGCCAACGCCTTTTTGCTACAAGATAAACCTTTCACGGAAGGTGAGTTTTCCTACTTTTCTTTTCATTGTTCTCTTGCTGGCGACAATATAGGACAGTTTCTATAAAAAAAAAACATTTATAGTGTTGTTCCACCCAAGGAATTGTCACGGTTTCTGTTCTGGTTGGTTATCTCCCAAGCTTTGGTTTAACCCCTCGTCTACATTTCAAGAATATTTTTGGTATTATGGTTCCAATAGGGCTCATTTGCCCGAAGTGTACACTCCATGGTTCAGCCCGATGAACATTTCATTGCACTCAGACAGAATGGGATTCCGTACCTAGTTTTCAAAGTGCTGTCGCTAGAGGAACAGGTTTCACTTATATATTTTTTATACAGGATAAAAATCCTACCATTTAAATTTTTAATTATCAATGTACATTCAATCTAGATACACTCAGGTTGAAGTATATGTTTCTATCTAATCAATTAACCTCTCGAAGTATCTAATATTGAATATTATTATTAGAATTACAAGTCTTATTTCTGGGAACTGGGAAAAATTGAAGAGTTATTAATATTAAATGTTTGTATGTTTTACTATGTTTTATTTATTTATTGATTGACACTAATCAATTTGATAACATCATATGGTAAAGTCTCTTATAGTTTTGGCTATAACAACTATTTAGTCATTACTCGGATGCTCAACTTTTCAAGTAAGTACTCTTTGACATAGACATTTCAAAAGTTGCAGTAGCGCCCCTCCTATTTTTTGACCAGTCAATTACTGTACAATGATATACTTTTGTTTGTAAACGAACCCATAGTGCCAACCGATGAAGAGCTACCGTCTGCATTTGCTCCTTTTCATTAAATAGAAAAAGTGGTACAAAATGTAAGACTTGATGGAAGTTCGCATTGGATAAAATATGATACAAACCACCAAAGATGCAAGCTACCACAATGTAAAGGATTCACACATTTTAAATGTGAAAAATGTGGTGTTCATTTATGCCTGACAAAAGATAAGAATTGTTTCAGGTCATTTCACGAATGATGAAAACTCCTCATAAGGAAGGTCAACTTCGAACAAATATATAAGAGATTTCCATGGTGTTGCAAATCTGCAACAAACAATTTTTTTGGAAAAAACATAATAAAGAGTCGACTCAAATTTTTTTCCAAATTTTTTCATCAACCTACATCATATCACTTATTTTGATATAATTTTTTTTCGGGAAAGAAAAAATCATGAAACGAAGGGTTAATGATCAAGAACGAGAACTAATGTAAATTTCTAGGTATTCACATTGACAATAAGCTCAAATTTATTGAACATATCAAACAACTTAAAAGTAAAATTTGTTCTGGATGTTATGCAGTGGGAGTAAGTTTAATAAATTTGGGAATCAAAACTGCCAGAACGGTGTATTACGCCCTCGTTGAATCCCACCTACGTTATGGAATACCGTTTAGGGGAGTATGTAATTCATGGGAGTATGAGAATATATTTCTACAGTGATTGTTTTGTTCATTTTAGAATCGGTTTGCCTCATTTACAAACATATCTCCCCATTTGAGGCTTCATGCCATTCTTGTAACACCCGTTACACCGCGTTGAAATTCTCAATTCTTTTAACAAATTTGGTCAGAAATTCTATTCATTACAATGGGGTAAATAGGTATGTGCAATCACTTGCCCTCAGATATAAGACAGGCAAATTTGACCAACAAAATGTTTAGAATAAGAGTAAACATATTTTTGGGTGATAGACCCTATTATAATTTGCAAGAGTTCTATAATAATGAATTTTCGTGACAAAATGTGCATATTCGAATTTAGGTTATTTAAGATTTTTGTTTATATTCTTCTTTGGATATGAATGTTTGATTGTCTGGTGCAATGGGTGTGTTTATTTAAGTAATATTATATATATGTATATATGTTTATATGTCTATTATATAAGTGTTGATAATATTTTTAAATAAATTTGTACACAACCATGTTGATAGAAAATTTCGACGTTGAACTATAGTGTATGTTCGAACTTTACTTTTTGTAGGTGTTTTTATATTCACATTTAATATTTCTATACCTACATTTGTATTTATTTTTCACAAGCTGTGTCCACAAGATTTGTTCTTGATGACAATAAAGTATATTATCACTATTATTATTCAGTTGTGTGGTTTAAAGCACACTCGCTTTTTTAACTTTCTTTGGTAACTCAGTAATATCCACTTTGAATCTCCTCAATATTCACCAATACTCGTTTATGCATATGTTTTCTTGTCTGGAGTGTATTTTGCGGAAATCAGCTGTATTTAACATTTCGCCTGTCATTTATAGCCCATTGCTCATGTAATTACGCATGCTTTTCAGTCAAATGATTTATTATTAATGACCATAACATTCACAATTCTTCTGAATAATACATGATATCTGTATAAAATAGAGATGTTATCATAAATCTGTCGAATGCACCATGATAAATTACACGTGTGTTTACGATTCTCTGGAAATATTAATATTCTATTAGACATTCTGATGAAGGCGGTAAAATAATTGATTTGGGATTGCTGAAGAGTGATTCGTTGTTGTTTTGATGAACGAGGCATTGAGAAATTCAGGTTACATAATTGATGACAAGTTGGCTAACACTCAAAATGGATCCATCATAAACTTATCACGAAAAAATTCTTGTTTGGTACGCACAAACTCGAAATGTATCATATTTGGACAACGTCCAAATATGATAGGGGAAGGCCGGGCAAAGTGAACACCCTAGGCAAAGCGAATACTCCCCACTACTTCTAAATTATTCATTCGACTGTCATCACACCACCGTAGTGGCATTCCGCCATCTTGATTTAGTGCGCGGCAAATACTAAAGCAGGAGGCCGCGTCGCTTGCCGGCCGAAGGTGGAAATTTGTGTTTTTGTGAAAAAAAGATGGATTTTACGAGGTAAGTATATTGATTTTATTTCCAGTGTTATTAGTTCTTGATCTTTAGAAATATTTTAATTCAGTACCATGTCAAAGTAGGTTTTTTATTGTATCTTTCACAGAAGTTTATAATTATTCGTTTTTGTACAAAATTTGTCAACCTCAAAAGTTACCTAGTCGGGCAAAGAGAATAGAGCAAAGTGAATATGGTATCCACTTTGCCCGCTATTCGTTATTATTGACTTGTAATTTCATCATGTTGTTTATTTGTTTCAGATGGTTAATAAATATAAAAAAAAAACTAAACAAGGGTCGTGGGATGAGAATGTCATGAAAACAGCTATTAATTTGTGCAAAGCTGGCGAATCCATAAAAAGCACAGCTAAAAGTATGGGTTGGCCTATGCAACCTTGTACAGGCACGTCAAAACCGGCACCACTGCTCCAAAATTGGGTCGATTCAATTTTGTTTTCAATGAAGATCAGGAGACAGAGTTGTTAACATATCTGAAGGATATGGATTCTGTTTTTTTTGGACTAACTCGAGACGAGTTCAAAAATTTGGCGTTCATATACGCTAAGAAAAATAATTTGAACTATCCGAAAAACTGGGACAAGTACGAAAAAGCAGGAGATGACTGGTTATCGTCATTTTTGTCTCGCCACAATCAAATTTCCCTGAGGACTCCAGAAGCAACATCGGTTGCAAGGGCTAAAGGATTTAACAGACGTGAAGTTGGACGTTTTTATGAAAACCTTAAAGCTTTGACTGCAAAACATGACATTGATGCATCTAGATTGTACAATATGGATAAGACAGGTATATCGACAACCACCAATAAGCCACCTAAAGTGCTATCAACGAAAGGAATAATATGGCATAATTGCCAGTGCAGAACGTGGTCAATTAACGACGGTCATCGGTTGCTGTAATGCCACTGGTTGGTTTCTCCCACCATTCTTAATTTTTGCCAGGAAAAAGATGCAACCCAGACTACTTGATGGTGCGCCACCCGGCACTCAAGGAACCTGTACTCCAAATGGTTGGACTTCAGGAGAGGTATTTCTTGATTGGATGCGTATCTTCGTGGAACATGTTCGGCCTACACCTGAGAAAAAGATACTTCTACTATTGGACAACCATGAGAGCCATAAGTATTACCCAGCTTTGGATTACGCTAGCAAAAACAACATCGTAATCTTATCCTTGGCTCCACATACAACGCATAAGATACAGCCCATGGATGTAGCCGTTTACGATCCATTGAAAACATATTTTGAAAGGGAGGTAAATGCTTTCCAAAAATCTCACCCTGGACGCATTATAAATCAATATGATGTGGCCAGACTGCTATTACCGGCTTTCCTGAAATGTGCAGTAGCTATAAATGCCGTTCATGGTTTCAAAAGACCTGGTATTTGGCCAGTGAATAAATATGCTTTTGGAGAGGAAGATTACGAACCAGCCGCTGTAATTGCAGGAACATCTAACATGAATTATTGGTACAGAAAGCACAAACTCACCAGAAAGGATTGATATTCCAGGATCTTTTGCAGAAACTTCTTCAACCCCTTCGCCTTCGCTTTTGCAAGAATTTATTCCACCAAACCCAGTGGATCTTCTAGTGGAAATAATTCCATCTCTAAACAGAGCTACCCCTTTTGAGCTTGAAGCCCTTGTTGCACCAATTACAGACTCTTTCAAAACACCTGAAAAGATTAGTAGCGAGGTTGGATGTACACCTCAGCCAGAACCTGGATGTACCCAAATTGTCTTCGCTGTTGAGCCGCATGTAGCAACGAATGCTCAGACAATTGACACAATGCTGCCATAGATCGAAGAAAATACTCAACGAAATATAAGCCGTGACAAATCACCAGATACGGAACCTGGATGCTCAACCTCCCACTATAGCCCTTTGGTTTTGAGACCTAAACCAAATCCTGCCAAAACAATGACCACTCGTAAACGGAAACTACAAAAATCTGAAATATTAACGAGTACGCCGATCAAGGAAGACCAAAAGCAGAAATTTGAGAAAAATAAAGTTAAGGAGGTTACTAAAAGACTGGATGATAAATCAACAAAAGTTATTGCTAAGATTGTTATTAAGAAAACTAAGAGTGACAATAATAAGAAAACAGCTAAACAGCCAAAGAAAATTAAAGAATTTAAGGATATTTTATGCTTTTTTTGCGGAGAAATTTACATTGAAGAAGATAATAATCCTATTGAAAATTAGATTCGATGTCACATTTGTCAACAATGGTGTCACGAAGAATGTTCCGCATTCGATGGCACGGAAGGATATATTTGTGATAACTGCCAATCTTAATTTTTTAATTATTTAAGTTCAAGTTATGTATTTTTCAGTTTACTAAAAAAAAATTTATTTAGTTTGTTACTCTCGTTTTCACAGTTATTAACATGAGTATTCACTTTGCCCGAGTACTGTATCCGCTTTACCCAGGGGTCCGGGCAAAGCGAATACTTTCGTACTTTTTTTAATTCTATTTCCAGTTAATATATGTTTAATTATTTAGGTTAATTGATGACAGTATTTGTAAGAGCAATTAATAAAGACCGATTTGTACTAGTTATTTTGTTTTTATACCTTATACCTTTTCTGCTATAACCTCAAATATCTTAAGGTATCCACTTTGCCCGGCCTTTCCCTACATGAAAATGTCGAATTCTTTGAAAATAATCAACCAATTTTCTGTAATTATATGGATTATTCTATACTGCCGTTGATTATTCGATACACCTTGTTCTGATTTCGGTATATTTTGATTTTTTCAAAACAAAAACCTTCCAATGACATCCTGTTCTTCCAAATTACATTGATACTGACAGTTCTTCAGTTCTTTTTAATAGCCTACGTTCATCAAATATTTTGTTCTCAGATATTCAGCGCACGTTGATTCCAAAAGATCCTCAGGAATGAGTTAATAGGTTTTAACGATCTGATTGTACTGATAATTCATCCATAGATTTGAATCATTGAATAAATCGATACAGCTAGTGCCATCTATTAGTCAGAGGCCAAAGGTGCTGTCTATTTGGAGAGTAAATATATAATGTAAAAAGAGGCATGATACCAAACCAAATGGAAATAGGTAGATTGAAAATCATCTTTTTTTTTAATTTTGAATACATTCATCAAATATACTCATCAAAATTCCATAAGAAAATGCAAAGTGAAATGAAGAATAATACCCCATTTTCAAAGTTTCTGTACCGACAATGTTCTTCAGTTGCTCGATAACAAATATAACATTTGAACGTTTTTGAAGTCTAAATATGTTACATATTTATCATGCGGCATACTAGTATCTGAAGACAACAAGAGTTTTATCATTGATTAATTTTAGACCATTACCAGTGAACCAAGCGTTTGACTGGACTGGAGTTTTTTGAATTCAATTACATAAGTTAGGCTGTTGCGAGAACTATTCGTCATCGGCAAATATAACACGTTTTGTTGGTGCAACAAAACTACATGAATCGTTGCTGTATATTATGAACAATACGGGACCTAAAAATGAAACACCGTAATATATTTTCTTCAGTTCTGATTTTTGTTTCCATTTAGATCAACGCACTGATTTCGAGGCGAGAATATCAACCTCAGATCATTGTCTGTGATACCATAATAGTTCAATTTCTGAGTGAAATACATAGTCAAAAGCCTTTGTAGGTTAGGTTAGGTTAGGTTAGGTCCAAAGTGAGTGGGTCTGTTCGACCCTCCACCGCAAATTGTGGCTCACACCTATTCACACTCGTCCAAATAAACCCAGCTTCTTAACGAAGCCAATTAGTTTATATGGTGAGTGGTCTTTCAGGTCAGATGGTAAGAATACGACTCTACCGAACTCTAAAAACTTGATTCGATCCCCAGCGGGGCAGGCACAAAGTATATACTCTACTGTTTCATTGCTAATGAGGTAGTCGGAGATATTCAAGATGCAAGATTCTCACCTTGATACCCGCGACAACCTTTTCATATGACGATGCCTCAGATTCACCCGTGCAAGGCTTTTTCGCCTCTGGTTTTGGTGAATCATCACTTGAGCGCAAAAGTTTGCTAACCTGCCCATGGGGGGTATGTTCTCCCACCTGAGACAGATTCTGCGTACGCCGCTCAAGAATTTGGTGCAAGGCGGTTTCATAAGGTAACCCGCTCTTGAGAAGACGACTCAGTCGTTTCCTGGCTGCACCACCAAACCTTTTTTTTAGGTTCAGTTATTTGATCAGGAGTTGGAGAGTTGAAAAGCACTCGCTCCTGAGCTAAACCCACAGAGAGGTCAGTTGGAGTCTTAAGCTCAACATCCATCTCCGCTGTAGACTCGCTCCTGATCTGAATTTACAGGGAGTCGTAAGCTTGACATCCATTTCCTCTGTAAACTCAGCGTCAGAAAGAGTTTTTAAGTGTACTCTGTCCTCAAAAGTCCCACGAGTAGTCAGGAAAAGAAGGTCAATCACAGCAGAACCCCGCATTACCGTGATAAGGTGATGCTACGACGAGAGGGCGCTCGGTATCTCGAAGGGTCCGTAGAGACAGCTGATAGGCTCAGTGTCGTTCATCCTCTCTGCACGGATACACACACCTTAAGGCCGGGACACACCTGTCATACACCCTTCAGATCCGACCTTCATCATACAATCGGACGAGTGTCTGAGAGGGAAATGGTACGAATATAGTAGTTAGTTCACATCGTTCCGATACGTGACCAACCCCGCTCCCATACGACTCTGATCCTGCATTCGATCATGATCCGATAATGCAGCTTATTTCTTCTCCAGCTGCGGGACGGGTATCGCTTGTTGTTTCTATGATATTTGAGATTTTTGTTTTCTCCAAATTGAATTTAAAAAATGTCATTAAAACTGGAGGAGCTTATTGAGCAAGTCAGAAAATTTCCAGTTCTATATGACCAGACTGAAGAGCTGTACCGCTGTTCTCTATGAAAGCTCTCCGATTTTTCTCATCTTCTCTTTTTGAACAGAGTGCTTTAATGGCTAAATCGCAGTTGCTAAAATTCTTGAACGTTTAGAGGACCTTCCTAGATATTGTTCGAATCGACACTGGCGAGAGTGGCAAGTGTATCGAGCCGGAGTGGTAAATCGGAAAGAAGTCGGAAGCATGTATGGCAAGTGTGATTACTCACTGGCGGTCCTGCACAGCTCCTCTTTTGGGGCCAAATCAAACCGGAGTCGGATCGGAGAGGTGTATGTTGAAGTGTGTCTCGGCTTTTAGGATTGAGCCATCGTTGGGATGTCATTCAGTTAGGGAATAACAGAACCACAAGTGATTCTGTCATTTCCGTATTCAGCGGGGCTACATGGGAGCAGGCATCCGATGGCCGGTTTGCTCAACCCCCACATCCCAAGCCAATGCACTCGCTAAACTATGTTCGTCTGGGAAAACCGTATGGCACTTCACTGAAATAAAAATGTTTCTCGAAGTAAAAGTATAATTGGTTTTTTCAAATGATTTTTTTCCAATTGAAGAGGGGCAATAATTTTCCAGCAAAGATTTGGAATCATTTTGAAATTTTCAAAATGTTAGGAAATGTCAGTCACTGATTCATTCATTTGACTGTTGAAATTATCAACATCTCAATTTTTTTCAATGAGTCAATAGCAGCAGAAACTTTTTGAGATAATGTTGGTTCTGAAAATTATGGACTGAAAGGTGGAAGGAAATGTCTGAAAATGAGTGAGTTATATCATCAGCTTTTGAAAGTCAACGTTACAGAAAGGAGATAAGTATGCTCTCTTTCATGAAGAGTAGAGGACTGCATTACCCGTTTGACCTCATTGAGATTTGTATGTGATCATTCGAATAAAAAAAATACTGCCACACTAGAAAACAACGTGAAATATGTAGTTTTGTGCAAATTACCTTGTATACGACTACTGACTTGAGATGAGTATAGTCACCAGTTGCCAATCAACCATATTCAAAAATCAGTAATTTTCCATTCTGGTTGAATTGTAACTTTGACAGTCAAGTGTCAAACAGAAACTATGTTCAAAATTCCAGTGTGAAGTAACAAAAATGCTTACTCATCCAAACTATGGGAAAATCTCCCATGCTGAGAGACTCAGAAGAGGCACTTCTAGCGTCAAAAGGTTACCGTCTAATGAAAAAACTTGGTGAGGGTTCTTATGCCCCAGTATTTCTTACTGAATACCTAGGTGAAACTGAAAAATCGAAAAATAACAAAAAAGAAGAACCTACCAACCTGGCATGCAAGGTAATCGATGCGAAAAATGCCCCGAAAGATTACGTGAAGAAGTTTCTACCTAGAGAGTTGGCAATCTTGTCCATGGTGAATCACCCTCATATCGTCCACGTGCATAGCATTTTCCAGAGAAAGAGCAAGTACTTCATCTTCATGAGAATGGCGGAAAATGGCGATCTTCTGGATTACATCTTGGAACACGGACCCGTATCTGAAGCGAGATCCAGATTGTGGTTCAGGCAGATAAGCCTGGCTGTACAGTATCTACATGAGCTGGGAGTAGCTCACAGAGACTTGAAGTGCGAAAACTGTCTAATCTCCGCTAATAATAATCTGAAACTGACCGACTTCGGATTTTCCCGGTTCATCATCGACATGAGGGGTCGATGCAAAGCGAGCTCCACATACTGTGGTTCCCTCAGCTACGCAGCTCCAGAAGTCCTCAAAGGCAACCCTTACTATCCAAAAATGTCCGACTGTTGGTCACTAGGAGTAATCCTCTTCACCATGCTCAACAAAGCTTTACCCTTCGATGAGAAGAAAGTGAGGGAACTGCTAGAACATCAACTCAATGGTAAGTGGAAATTTCGATCCAAAGTAGACGAGGTGGTGAGTGAAAACGTTCACTACGTAGTGGAGTGTTTGTTGAATCCAGACCCAGTGAAACGCTGGACCGCTACGCAAATCGTGGAATCGGACTGGATAAAAATGGATCAGAGACTAGCGCACTTGACTGCAGACGAGCAGTACTGCCTGAATCAAGCCAAAACGAATGGTTTGGTCTTCATGCAAGAAGCTAGAACGCAGATTCGTAGGGCTTCCAGAATTGAAAAGTCCGACAGGCTGATGAGAATCGAAAAGAGGGACAGTATTGCTCCAAAGCCAAAGGAGGAAGAGGAGGTGACAATGTTCAAAGAATCTGATCCAGCTGATGGCAAATATTCAAGTAGTTTGAAGAATTCTCGAGTTTATCGTGACTGAAAGAAGTTTTTATTCATAGGCTCCAATTTGTCTCAGATGTTGTATTTATGAAAAATAAAATTGAACTTCCAATATTTTTTGCTGATTATTTCAAGAATTTAGATAGATGAACAGATAGAAGATATCAATAATGAGAGCTGGTGAGTTTTGTGAAGTGAGTTGAACGTAAGTATCAAATTCTATCCGACCATTCCAATGAAGTAATGAGGTCGAAAATGAGAAAGAACATTGTTGATGTTCCATCAATAGGCAAAAGGCAAGTTTCTCTTTTCTAATATATTTTTGTGGGCGTTTTTTCGAACCACTTGCACAATTATTATACCTTTCTTCATGTTGGAAAGGCGGTTTCATAAACATAGCTCCGCTTTCAGATTTTATTCTGTTTATTTTTCAAATGGTGCTATAGAGAGTTGGAAGAAAAATGATCGGAAGACATGTAAAAGCCATTTAATCAAACCATGCATGCATATCTACAATTGGACGGCATTATGCAGAAAGCTACCAACACACAATATATCAAATATTGGGTTGGGTGCGTATTCAGGTGATAAAATAAGCGTTCTGCATTGTGCGAAACCCTACCAAGCCCCAATTTATTATAAACCCCAAAAAACTATAAAATACCAACCCACATATTCATTTTGCTCAATCATACAATTTGTGGAAAACTACCAACCCACTTGGTATTCCACTTATAATTTGCAGAAAGCCAGCAACCCACTTGGTATAATTTTAAAATAGAACCAGACGCACCCAAGTGGGTAGGTAGCTTTCTACAAATATGGGACTCTTCTATAAAATCTGACTTAACCTAGTAT
Source organism: Leptinotarsa decemlineata (assembly GCF_025532065.1). Classification (NCBI taxonomy): domain Eukaryota; kingdom Metazoa; phylum Arthropoda; class Insecta; order Coleoptera; family Chrysomelidae; genus Leptinotarsa; species Leptinotarsa decemlineata. Next base: position 6,031,356 of record NW_027412578.1, read on the forward strand.
ATATTTCGTCTTGTTGTTTCAATAGGGTGATGAGTTCTAGATAGTTGAAAAAAAAATTAATATAATGTGAGAGTCTCCTTATTCAGCGCAATTTTACAGTAATTGAACTGCTAAATTGATGCAGGCTGCTCTTGTAATGAAAGAACATCCAGGCAAGTTTTATATTATTATTGTTTTATTAGTCTTACCTCTATATTTCAGTAGGTACTGAAGCCCAAATAAATGACCAGTTTCCACTGAACAGATCAAAATAAATAAGTCAAATCGGTCACTTCACTTTACGGACGGTATTGAATGACAAAGTTTGTAAATATTCTTTTTTTCTTCGTGTTGGGTTCACTATCATTGGTGTGGTAGTCATTTTGATCAAAATAAATAAAAGATATCCCCTTTTCAGATGTTATTTATGGACCTGATCAGGAAAGACTAGTAGTACCAGATTCCATCATCGTTGCGGTTCGAATCTCCACATATGAAAACACAATACCTTCAATAAATAGTATTGTTCTAACAACTTCTACACCAGTTGATGTTGCTAGAAGATAGTGACGACTCAGAGGCAGATCCACATCATGAAACTGAACAGGAAGATTCATCAGGCGCAAGATATCATTAACGAAAATATATTCTTGCATGTTGTTGCGGATAACGATCCCCAAGTCGATGCTACCCAAGAAATGAATCCAGTTTTGCAGTAAAGGATAAAGAGAGGCAGAAAACGAAAAATTCCCAGTCAAATTCGCAAAGAAAAAATATATGGATGTACACCAATAAACCATATTTTAACTATGAAAGTATACAAATTCAACCCAAGGAGTTTGTCGATTTTCGTTGTGACTGTACCTCTAAATGTGCATACCCTTCAAAGCCCTCCAAGGCAAGGCTATTAGCTTCAGGGTCACTAAAGGCTGCCCTCAAGGTGGGGTACTATCTCCCCTTCTGTGGTTGCTCCTGATGGATAGTCTGCTTGATGCCCTCGACAGAAAAAAAGCAGATCTGCAAGCTAACGCAGATGACCTTGTCACATTTGGCGATGTCCACGTATTGAAGGGTAGCTTGTAGTATCCTCCAAAGCACGATGGACGTTATTCACAGTTGGTGCCAGAGGAAGCAGATGTCTGTCAACCCCGACAAAACTGGGATAATCCCTTTCACCAGGAGGAGAAAAATGGACGATCTAACGCCACTTTCCCTCAATGGTGAGGTCATTCCATTTGAAACGGAAGTGAAATATCTTAGCATTGTCCTTGATAAAAAACTCATCTGTAACGACTGTACACACAACCTGACCCTAGCGTTTTCGAGCTCGAAATTTAGAAATACGCGTTGATTTTGGCCCGCCTCCTTTTTGAAAATCTTTAGTTTTCTTAGCGAAAAGTTGAAAATTCAACTTTAATGAAAAAAAAAAAATAAAAACAAAGAGGTCAATCATGTTTCCTCTTCTGGAGTAATTAGTTTTGAACAACTATTCTTTTTTATAGCAAAACAATTAGGGGCCTCCACTCCTTCGTTGCCTCAGGACCCCCGGAATTTCAACTCTGGCTCTGTATACACAACCTGCCCCTCACTAAGAAGGTCGTTATTCGATCAGTGAATTCAATAATGAATCACCATCAACTTTATAGTCAATTGAAAATTGTTGAGCTCTCATTGTTCATTTAATCATTACGATATATTGATGGAAATCCATAATAACGTATTCAAAAAACACTTTATTGTGAGATTTCCTCTTGAAAATTCACAAAACCACGACACTTGTTTCGCTATAAGACAGCATCTTCTCTCGTCATGAGTATTATGACGCTCAGTTTTTTTTGTCATTTGTTTGATAGGTTTTCGCCTTCAGAAAGTACCTGGGTGGCTTATCAGTGTTCATCCACTGTCCTGTTTCCTAACCTGTTTTCATCATACGTGAGGATTCTATCCAAAAAAGGTTCGTTTCTGTTGCGCAAAAGCAAAGAGGAACATACCTCAAAATATGACAATTTCTGTCGGTCTTTAAAATTGTGGAGTACCCACAATTGGAGCTTCTTGATCTTTCCAATACGCCATCAAAGAACGCATGGCAGCTGATGCCCAGTCCTTCCTCCATTCAAATTACCTTTTGTGATGGGCCAGTCTCCACCAGGGTCCCTAAATTCTCCTCCTGGATTACTGTAGATCGACCATTGCGCAGCTCATCTTCGAGGATAAAATCTTCTGAACGAAATGTTGCAAACCAACATCGTACAGTGCGTTCATCAATAACATTATTGTCAAATGTCTGCTGCCCAATTTTTCGGGATCTGTATCTGTAGAGTAGGGAGGGTGAGTGTAGACCCACACCACTTAGGCCACATGTGACATCCTCCAGAGGAGTTGTCCTTCTAGATCATCGTCCATCCTGTCTTTTCCAGGAAGGTGGACAGGTCACTAGGAGACATTTTTTATATTGGCAGGTGTAGGCCAAGACTTGTCGAACACACACTCTCTTTGGCAACCTTCAGGTGTCTCACGGTAGCCTCCGCGAAGGTTTTGGAAGGTACAGCGACATTACTGTCGTTGCGCGGTTTCTTCAACCTTCTTGGGGTTCCCTTCGTGAAGGTGCACAAGTGAGGAAGCTTTTCTGCATAGGCAGCCGGTTCCTTGCCTTCATTCAAGGCGGATCTCTTAGCGTGCGCTGCAGGAAGTGTCCTTGATGATGGAGGTGGAGTGGGAAAGAAGGAGGATGCACTTATAGTTGCTGCCACTCCTGCTTCCTCCGATCTCTTCCTATTTTTGGCCTCGGTGCCGCAAATGCGCTCACACCTTGACCTTTGTATTACAACTCGAGGTGATCTGCTATGTCCAGCCTCATTCCAAGCGGTATATTGGGGTGGAAATTTTTGTTCATCCCCAGCCACCGCCTCAGATTGAGGTGAACACTTATGTCCAGCCTCGGGATTGGTTTTTGTTGTTTCTATTTTTGTGTTTGTTTCATTCATGTGTTTTTCCACGAGTAGCAAGGGAAGAGTTGGTCACCTCTGGCAGAGCCCTTCAATACCAGAGATAAGCTGATTACAATGAGGTTTCGCCCAGTTCCCTAAGGGGATCATTCTCAACCGCATATCACCCAGCGGCCATTCAGCTGCCGGCACGATTCCTTACACCTCAGCTTGGGTAGGCTGTTCCAAGGTGGCATGTTTTGTAAAGGCATTTGGGGAGTTTTAGTTCCCCTCACCCTATTTATTTCTGCTACTGACCAGGAGTCCAGCGCACCCGTCCGTAAGGCCACATTGAATTCCTGAACAAGGGCTTTCAGCCCCCTGACCGTTTCCCTATTCGTCACCCGGAAACGCGCCCGTTAGCTAGCCTAACCAACTGGATGTTTTGGCAGCGTTTCGGTTCAATTCGAATTCGTTAAAAAAATTGCCGACATCATATAGTAATCTGAAGGAAGGCTAAAAAATATCAATATTGAAAAATTGAACAACATCAGTGTATATAGTACAAAATTCTCTGTTGATCAGTGAACACCACGGCACAGTAGAACAATTATTCATTGAGATACGGAGCTATAAAAATACATGACATCAAAATGAACAAAACTTTTGAAAAAACCTAAATCTCACATTTAATGACCTGTTACATGTTTCCCATGAAATAAATAATATAATCACGTTTGTGAGCAGAAATGTTTTAGTTTCCTCAGTGAACTTATGTCTTCATTCATACTGTGTTTGTTTTTAAACTAATTTTTCATATAGGAATTCAAGGTACTGCAGTACATTAGCAGATAATTGAAAGTAGGTACAAAGTTCTAGAAGAATTTCCAAGGAAAAGTAAAACAGAACTTAAACTGTCCAGAAGCAACTTAAGTTAGATTTTGCTACTTCCTTCTCCTCTCACACATATGAAGGGAGTAATACATTCCTTTATTTTCATCAACATTTCCCCATACTGACTCTAACTTTTCTTCCACCGCAGTAACCGCTTTTGATATACACAACTTCGCCTTCAAAGTGCCTTCAAGTAAATCGGCTGCGGTTTCAGACCACATTATTAACGAAATTCAACTGTTCCCTTCAGGAAACATTGTTTCGTTCACGTCAACTCAACCACAACGTGCAAATCACGTACAAATTCTTATTTTATCGTTGGTTCGACTTTTTGAAGTGAACTGAACTGAATTTGTTGAAATAGATTTCATGAAGTTGAGCTGAGTGGGTTTAGTTCATTTGCATATAATACTCGTTTATTGACGAAAACTAAGTTGGAACAACATATCTACTTAATAAATTACTAGTTGTTGCCCGCGGCTTCGCCCGCGCAGAATTTGGTAGTTACAGTACTATGTTGCTATATCGCTGCTGTTCCAATGTATTGATAGAATCAGAATCAACGAACTTAGGCGTGCGCAGCGTTATAGAACAGTGATTTCAAAAAATTGTTCTACAGCGCTATCTAGTGGCGAGTTACAGAAAAATTGATAACCTAAAAACCTTCTCTATGAAAAATTACTTAAACATGTCAAGTTTCATCACTAAACTGGCGAGCCGCCCCGCCTCGCACGGGTGCAAAATTGATTCTAAATATGAATTCACACACCGGAAATTCAAGGGCTCAGAAAACCAGTGATGAAAAGATAGTTTTGTTTTATAGAAGCGCCTTTTTCCCCAGCGGCTGGCATTCCAGTTGGAATATTCGGAAATGCCTTCTTATTGCATAGGTATCTACAATATAAAACGATCCTTCATACAAAATTTCAGCCTCCAACAATACAACGGTAAGGAGAAACAGTGTTGAAACGATAATTTTCATTCGTAAAACCCCCTCTTCTACCCCTACGGGAGGCCCCCCAGTTGGAATATTCGAAAATCCTTCCTCAATGTACATTTAAGACCAAAGAAGCACCACCTCTATACCAAATTTCAGCTTCCTATAACTCACCAGTACAAAGAAACAGACATGAATGAGTAAGAGTGACGACAAACAGGAGATGTACAGGACAGTAGCTGAACACTGATAAGCCACCCAGGTACTTTCTGAAGGCGAAAACCTATCAAACAAATAACGACAAAAAAACTGGGCGTCATAATACTCATGACGAAAGAAGATGCTATCTTATAGCGAAACAAGTGTCGCAGTTTTGTGAATTTTTAAAATGAAATCTCACAATAAAATGTTTTTTGAATACGTTATGATGTATTTCCATCATTCTATCGTAATAATCTATTAATTAATACAGAGCCAGAGTTGGATGTCCGGGGGTCCTGGGGCAACAAAGGAGTGGGGGCCCCTAATTGTTTTGCTATAAAAAAGAATAGTTGTTCAAAACTAATTACTCCAGAAGAGGGAACATGATTGGCCCCTTTATTTATTTTTTTTTCATTAATGTTGAATTTTCAACTTCTCGCTAAGGAAATAAAAAATTTTCAAAAAGGAAGCGTGCCAAAATTAACGCGGATATCTAAATTTCGAGTTCGAAAACGATAGAGTCAGGTGGTGTATACAGGCGTTCCAGGTGAGTTTTTCATCAAGGACAATGCCAAGATATTTCACCTCCCTTCCAAATTGAATAACTCTGAATTCTTGGCAGGTGTAAGTGATGTATCCACAAATGATGACGGTGACAACATTAAGGTTATGGCATTGAAGTGTGACCTGAAAAAGGCAATAACCGAACTAGAGGCATCAAAAAGGCTCATACGTGAGTTAGAGAGAACAGTGCATAATTAGCAACGACTTAATGACTTATTAGATTGTAAAATCTCGAATAGCCACAATAATAATGGAGTTTGCGCAGTTGCAAGCTCCTCTCCAAAATACCAAGTTCCTAAATACCAATTAAAGGAAAATGAGCACAAATCTTTTACTGGTACCAAGAAATATATTGTGTCCGATGACTCACAAAATTCGAGAAAACATGGCCAAAGAAGTTCTCATATAAGTAGAAAGGAGGTGGGATCCGCTTAGTCAACTCTCAGCCATTTTATCAATATAAATGACGCAGCCAGTCATTCAGGAGCTAGCACAGATGATTCGAGGGAGCAGGGGAAATGGCAGACCATCTTGTCCAAAAAATCCAGAACACGAAGAAACCTTGTTGTTGGAGAAAACAGTGAAAAAATCAAAGCTGTCCCAAAGTTTGTTTACTTGCATGTGTGTAGAGTGGATCCCGCAACTACACCTCAAGATATGTCAGCCCAACTGAAAACAACTTTTCCTGAGGTCACTAAAATCAAAACTACCAACTATATACTCATCTTTTGAAGTGGGATAATACGAAAAAAATTTCAAGACCGCCATGAATCCGGAACTATGGCCAAGTGGTGCTTTTGTAAGTAATTTTTCAAAGTTCCGACAGAAAACAGCTGTATATTAACTGTTAATAGATATTATTCGTGAAACAATATATATATATATATATATATATATATATATATATATATATATATATAATAATAATAATAATAATAATAGTTTATTAACTGTTTGTTGGTACATTAGGTACATATGGTAAGTCAATATTATATTATAATTTGTTACACTAAAAAATTAAAAAAAAAAAAAAATAAACGGACATATACATAAATAAATAAAATCTTTTAATTCGTACATATGAATTGGAGCGTCAGTATATATAAAAAACAAACAATCAATATCATTTACCATTTAAAAACTTAACAGTCATGTGAAATCTGTGTCTATCAAATTTATTTTATTTATTTATTTATTTATTCTAAATTCGGGACACATACAGGTAAAAGAACCCAAACAAGTATCCACTAATATACAGATTGTGCTAACAAAACTGGTATTCAACAGGTAAATGATCTAAATGCTTAATCTGAAACATAAATGATTAAAAATTGAATATTTTCCTTATTGGAGAGTTTTTCCCCACATTGGTGTTATATGTGGAAGTAGCTAATAAATATTTATTCCTTGTGTTTCTCTGGGGTACATGAAAGGACATCATTGCTATCAACTCAGGCGAGTCAATAAGATTCGTTAAAATTTTATAGCCAAACACTAGATCCGAAGTGATTCTCCGTTGTTCTAGAGGCTGAATGTTATAATAGTTACGGATTTGATTAATACCGTGAGTTACATAGACATTAGTGATTCGGTAATGAAGATGTCTAACAAACCTATTTTGCAGTCGTTCTAAACGCAATTTGAATGTATTATAGCAAGGATTCCATATAATGCTAGCGAAATTCAACTTGCTATAAACAAATGCATAATAGATAGTTTTAATAGCGGCTTCGTTGTTGAAGTCTCTGCACATTCTATTGAAGAAACCCAGTGTTCTGTTGCTTCTATTTATGACATATTCAACATGGCGATTGAAATTCAATTTTGTGTCAAAGTATACTCCAAGGTCCTTGTAATATTCTACTCTATTTAATGCAATACTATTCAACAAATACTGAAACAATATGGGTGAATGATTTCTATAAAACAAAATACATGTACAGTTTTCCACGTTGAATTTCAGCTTATTCATATCACAATATATCACAAATCTAGCAAGGTCTTCCTGAAATTATCATTTATAAACTCTTGGTGACTATAATAGCACTTTCTAAGTAAAAAATTTTTAATTTTGTTTTGAAATACCTTATAATCGTCAATTTGTTTCAGCTGATTTGGTAACTTATTGTAAGAACTGATTACATTGTACCGTGGGGAGTTCTCATATAATGAGGTTCTGTGCTGTGGAATTCTTAAAGGAGCTCCATGCCGTGTATTATGTTCGTGCTCAGATCCATTTGTCGCAAGAACCGATAAGTTATGTCTTGCGAACAAAACACATTTTAAAATATAAATGAATATGAGGGTTAAAATCTTTTTTTCTATAAAAATAGGCCGACAACTATCCCTGAAATTCAAATTAAATATAAGTCTAAGGATTCTTTTCTGAGCCACAAAAACTCTATTTAAGTCTCTTGCTCTTCTTAAACTAATTCGAGAGTGAATCATTGCGTAGAAGATATTTAGTAAGCCTGCTTTATCTAAACTGGGCTTCATCTGCCGTATAGCATAAAAAGCTTTGTTCAGATTTGCACATACATGATTGATTTGTTTTGCCCGTTGTGGGGTCGCCATTTCCTGTAAAATTTCATAGCCACTGACTTCAAGGTGTTAAGGATTAGTTTGTTTCTCTGACACCAGGAGCTGAAATCATCGATCACGGTCTTCATGTTGGAAGCAAGTTGTTCAACAGTTGAACCTGATACGGTAATGGTAGTATCATCCGCAAACATTGTAACATAACCTGTTGTTATATGTTGCGGCATATCGTTAACATATAGGAGAAAGAGTAGTGGTCCGATAACAGATCCTTGAGGTATACCAAGGTTTACGGCATGAGAATCAGAAAGTACATTGTTACAAGAGACATACATAGTTCTTTCCGTCATGTAAAATTTGATCCAATTCATGATGTTAGATGAGAAATTACATTGTCTTATTTTTTTCAAAAGAAATTCTACGCACACCGTATCGAATGCCTTCGATAGGTCAAAGAATAGTGATAAGACGTAGTTATATTTATCAATCTGAGTGTAAATGTAATCGAGAAGATGGTAGGAAGCTGTTTCAATGGATCTCTTTTTAACAAAACCGTGCTGAGAAGTTGAAAGTATGTTGTTGCTTTCCAAGTAATCGGTTATTCTATTTACTATTATCTTTTCTATTAATTTGGATAAAGAACAGAGCAGCGATATTTGCCTGTAATTGTCAATTTCATTTAAATTGCCTTTTTTGTGGAGAGGAATCACAAGTGCCTTTTTCAAAATATCAGGAAAGATTCCTTGCACCAGAGACTGATCTATAAGAAAAGTTAGTGGTTCAATAATAACGGGAAATATATGTTTGATAGTAATAATAGAGATTCCGTCCATACCGGAAGATGATTTGTTCTTCATTTCAAATAAGGTTTTTGATATTTCGTATTCGGTGATGGGTGGCGATTTAAATGGACATTTGATATTGATTTCCTTAGCGAGGGTGCATGGAAGGACCATGTTCTGTCCTAAGTGATTTGACATAGCTATTTCTGCTGCATTGGAGAAATGATCGGCAAACACTTCTGCAGTTACAGTTGTGTCAGATATAAGACAATTATTTGTTGTAAGAATAATATCATTTTTTGGGTTACTATTTTTTCTTCCTAATTCATAATTTATTATGTTCAATGTTTCTTTGGTTTTGTTAGTTGCCTTACTTATTTTAGTCCTGTAATATGTCTGTTTTGCCAATTCAACTTTGTGCCTATGTGCCCTCATATTGTTTTTATAACTTTCCCAAAGGACGCCATTTCCCTGATGAGTGGCAAGAAGCCAGTATATTTCTCTTAGGTTTTTTTCCTTCTTCAATAATATCCAGAGATATCCACTTTTTGTTAGGTTTATTTTTCAGAACAACTTTTTTAACTGGACATGACACATCAAAGCACCATACTAAAGCATTGAAGAAATGTGAGAAAGCATCATTTATTGGCATGTAGTAAATGGGATTCCAATCCTCTGAGCTCAATCTAGTGATGAGTTCGTTAATGTTTTCCGGGTGGAGTTGACGTCTAAGAATTGAAGAAATATTAGTCTCTGTTTTAACTGAAAAATTATGTACTTGAAGAGTTAGGATATGAGCCAGGTGGTCTGCCACATTTGGCTGTATTAGCTTGCATTCGTAAGTGGACTCTGGAAGATTGGATATCATGTAATCAATACTGGATGAGCTGGTATGGTTATTTTTATTGGTAAACATCCTGGTAGGACCATAGTGATTTCCACACAGTTGATACGAGCTAAAAATGTCAGAGATAAGCTTAGAGTTCATACTGGGTTTTTGAAAATCTATATCAAAATCCCCACAGAGCACAATGTAATCAGAACCTTCAGATGCTGACAAAAGGGCCTGTGTTAGGCAATCAATAAAATTGGAGATAGTGCCATTTGGTGGTCTGTAAACTGCCACCAGAGCTATTTTGATACAATTTAGATTATAGCAAATTGCAGAAATTTCAATTTCGCCTTCGAGAGATAGGTTTTTTACTGGCTCTATCTCTTTTACTGAAACACCCTTCTTGACTAATATCAGAGAACCTCCATGTTTATGGTTATTTCTTGAATAAATAGATGCTATTTGATAGTTACCAAAATGCACAGAATTTTTCAACTGAGGACCCTTCATCCAATGTTCCGATACACAGAGCACATCAATATGATTTATTTCTACAAACATTTCAAGGTTTAAAAAACCTTGCACATTTATATGACCAAAATATATGTTGTAGTTGTGAGTAGCTGGAAGGCAGTTTTCTGTGAAGTTATTGTTAATTTTGTTCAGATTATATCTATCGACTAGAAGCTCAGATGAGTCTGTAAATGTCCTAGGGATAAAAAATCTTCAGTCAATTTAGGGCCTATGCTAATTTTTTCAGTCATTTGTATTTCTTCAGCTAAGGAAGTTGGTCTACTGGAATCAATAGTCATATTTATGCAGATGTCATCGGATAACGATAATTGAGAGAGTCTGGGGTAAATATAGTTCGTTTTTTCAATGATGTCATTTCTTCGAGGAGGAGAAGTTTGTACATTATGTTGTCTTGGAGATTCATGAAACTTGGGCGGGTTAGACTCCTCAATTTCGAAATAATGGTCAATATGGTGCAAAAGAGCTTCACACAGAAACCACTTTGCCGATTTCTTAAGAGAAAAACCATCGAAATTGTAATTTTTTTTGTCTAATAATGTTATTACAATCCAAAAAGTTTTTAGACATCTGAATCTTATTTAAATGTGTCATCATATTCAGGTTACTATAGTATATTGACATGTTAGTGTTTTTCAGATCATAACGATATGGTTCACTGATAAAGATGAGGTGTGGCTTGCTTATCCTGTTTGAAAAGGTTTCTTTAATTTTTTTGCAATCAGGTCATAGTTTCTGGGCCACAGAATCATAATATCTGTTTCTCGAGATTGCTTTATGAGTTCGATAGTGGCACTATAAAGATCTTCGTCCCCACAGCCAGGTTTCAAATGAGACTCTATAGTAAAATCGCCACCCGCCTGTCTGTTTAGAAACTCCGCCATATTCCTGCCATTGTAACCTGATATTAATGTAATCTTCCTTTTTGTGTTCTGCTGAGCATCTAATGGTTGGGACTGTGAGGGACTAATACTCGTGAACACGAAAGATCGATTCATTTTTGAAGAAAATATTGTGTATTTATTTTTGACTACGCCACTGGAACGTTTCATGTCTGACTCAGACAGTGTGGACGTAGATTGGTGTTGTGTTTTTGTTATTTTTGTTTGAGTAAAGCAGTCTGTTTTTGATGTTTTAGATTTATCAATTTCGGAATGTAGTTCTTTTATTTTATCTTGGAGTTTACTAATGATTTTTTGTTGTTGTTGTACTAAACAATTTATTGCATGAATGATATGTTCCTTGAACTATTCGGTACAACAGTCGAATTTTCTTGTGTTGAAATAATTTTTTTTTCTGCCATGGACACAACTGCCGTTGATGTTTCTAGCGGGTCGCAAATCGGGTGTGGGTGTTATTTCGGAACTGCCAAACGTTCTAAACACTTCATTAGCTATTTCTGTCCTGTGTGCTACCGATTCATCAACATACCCTTCAGCGATCATTGATGGCTTCCAACCGCTATGTTTCTTCAGTGTCGTCATCAAGTCTCCCCCAGATTCAACTAAAAGTGTAGCAGACGATCTTCGAAATGAATGATTTCCTACAAACGGAAGTATTCATAATGTGACTCTAGACAAAAAACTGATCCCCATGTTCCGTTTCGTCAGTATAAGTATAAAACAACGCTAAATTGTCCATCAGTGGTAGGTCTTACTATTTTCAATAAACTCCCTAGGTGTTTAAAAGATATAACAAACCTCAATAAATTTAGTAACTTGTTGAAGAATTATTTGATTGAGAATTGTTTTTATAATTTGCAAGAATTTTAAAATTCGTAATATGTAAGTGTATCTGTGGTGTATCTTATTTCATTTTAATTTTGTTGTTGTTGTTTTAATAACAACGGTGTCGCTCACTACTCTGCCAACTACTCTGTGGAGAAAAATCTCATTTCTGACGTGCAATCGGGGTTTCGCCCACAATTTAGTACAACAACAGCACTGATCCTTATCACTGATGATATTTTCAAGTCATGCGATGAAAAAAAATTCACTTGTCTCATCTTGCTTGATTACAGCAAGGCTTTTGACACCGTAGATTCTTTTATCTTGTGTAAAAAACTTCAGTTTTTTGGTTTTTCTCGCAGCGCAGTAACTCTTTTAGACACATATTTATCAGAACGGACTCAAAATGTCATACTGGATGGTGAACAATCTACTTCATTGGTCAGGAGATATGGAGTACCACAAGGTTCAGTGTTGGGACCACTCCTTTTTGCTCTCTACATAAGTGATTTCCATAAATACATACAGACATGCAAAATTCACCACTACGCCGATGATACCCAACTATATACGTCTTTCAGTTTTCATGAAACTAAAGAGGTCGAAAAACTCATCAATAGAAATCTTAAATCGCTATTTGATATATCCTGTGCACACAATTTAAAACTCAATCCAAATAAATCGCAAGTTATGCTTTTCGGACCAAAAAATAGAAGAAGTACGGTGCGTGAATCTCTATCTATTCACATCGATAATCACGCTATCCCTTTTGTAGAGGCAAGTAAAAATTTAGGTTTATGGCTTGACACCGAACTTAGATTCACAAAACATGTTAACTACGTATGCAAGTCTTCTTTCAATATTTTGAGGCAGTTATATCCTAACAGACTTGTAATGTCTAAAAACTTGAAACTCAGCCTCTGTGAGTCTCTGATACTCTCAAGACTGGCCTACTGTGATGGCATTTACGGACCAGCTTTACTACAAACTGATGATCGGCGTCTTCAGAAAATACAAAATAGTTGTATTCGATTTTCGTATGGAATCCGTAAATACGATCACATAAGCTCATCCTTTGATAATTCAGGTTGGCTGAAACTTAATGCCCTGAGAGAACTGCACCTTCTCACGTTCACTCATAAAATATTGCAAACCGGAACTCCACCCTATCTGCGTGATAAACTCATTTCACTATCTTTCAACAATAACAGTCGCAATCAACACTCTTGTTTATATCCAATCATAATTCGGCTATTTTTACACGTAGTTTCTCATACATGGCAGCTAAATTGTATAACACCATACCTGTAGACTTCAAACAATTACCTCTCAAGAACTTTAAAAAAAGACTCAAAGCTCTAATGTCAACGAGTCAATAAGTTACCACAATACTGTCCTCATGCTTTCGATTTCCCAGATGTTGTTTTACCATATCGCGATTTTATCATTTTGTGTTATTTTATAGTTATTTTATTTTATAATAATTTATTATTTATTTACGATACCATGCATTCTTTTATAGTTTGAAAGGTTAGGTTTGAAAGCAGCTATAATAGCTGAACCACGCCCATTCATCATATTATGTTTCATCATATCTTTCTACTGTTTATTTTTATTACGATTAATAAAGACCTGTTATTATTATTATTATTATTATTATTATATGCATAAAACAGACGGCGATCCTTTGCTGCTGTTGGACGAAGGACTATGTACATTCGGTAAAATTCAATACATATATCCTTCAGTAACTACAAATCTACTGTTTACATCATTCTTTGTTTGCTCGAGTTTCACAATTAATAACGTTCCCGAATCTTCACTATCATCTAATGTTACTTAGCTGATTGCTCCTGCAATCCCAAATACAACAACAACCTTGGCCATTAAATAAACTTCATCGGGAGCATTATTTAAAAAGTCACTAATATGCGCACTCGTAAATATCGCAGCTTTCTTGGGCGTGTAACCTTTTCCATTTTGTTTCAGAAATGTACGGAAGCGCAGAAGGGCCACATATTTTTATTACTTGTTTCTTGGAAATTTCGACTTTTATCTCGAAATTTCGACTTTTATCTCGAAATTTTGACTTTAATCTCGTAATTTCGAAATTACGACTTCAAACTCGAAATTTCGACTGTGGAGTCGAATTAAAGATTGAAGTCGAAATTTCGAGATTACGAGATTGAAGTCGAAATTTCGAGATTAAAGTCGAAATTTCGAGATAAAAGTCGAAATTTTGAGATTCAAAGTCGTAATTTCCAAAAAAACAAATAATAAAAATATGTGGCCCTTCTGCGCTTCCGTAGAAATGTAATTAGTTTGTAATATTTTGGAATGTTTATTATTATTACTGGATTGTAACATACTTTTAATCATTGAATAATTCGACCACACTGTTGATGGCTTTTGTTGTTGTACCAGTTCCGAAAAATGAACCAATAACACCGTCTCTGAGAAAGAACTGCATGTCTTTTTTATCTTTCAATACATGAATCTAGAATACGCGGTTTCATAAATTTTCCGCGATTTAGCTGGCAATAATTTTTATGACGCTACTTCTGCTAACTCTGAGAAAACTCAGAATTAGACATTTTTCAAAATAACTACTGGCCACTAAGTTCGCAATTTTTAAATCAAATCACAGATTTGAATTGACAGATATTTGATTTTCTATTGATTGGTTTTCTAGCAACGCTATTATAAGTACAACAGCCTACCTGTTTAAAAATTCAAATTTCACATCGATGATTTTCTGACTCTAACATATTGTAATAATATGTTTTTTCCAATATTGAATCGTCGTTTTCCCCGTCACAGAAAAAAATTGTGTATGATACACGAGAAAAATATTAGATTTCAGCTCTCGGTTTTTTGTCTCCACAACACAACCTCGAGCTAAAACCTAATGCTTTTTTCCCTTGTATAATAAATAACTATTATTGCATATTTATGAATAGACTTGACACATTTTAATGAAATTTCATATGCACCACCCCAGACTGTGATTCCGTAGGTCATAATATTGGAAAATATTACATGATAAAACATCAATAGTGTTTTCACTTCAAATATATTTTCCAGAAGTCTGAACCTATGAAGGCATTCTATTAATTTTTTTTGTTAATTCAAGTGAATGTTTTTTCCACTTCAGGCAACAATCTATATAATTTTCTAAATATTTTATTTCTGGGGTTCTTAGATATTTATCCTGGGTGTGAATTCATTTATTTCACCAAGGAACCCAATCTCACATACTATGATATTTTCATATAATTTTTTTTCAATTGACAGTAAAATAAATCAAATTAGTATCTCTTCATAGACTCACAAATAATTCAGAAATTTGCTTTCCCACCAAAATTTTGGGTCCCCAGTTCAATGAAAATTTCCATTTCCGTGAGTTCAGTGTCACGTAGTTTGAAGAAATATTATCAGACTCTTCATATCATACAGACCTGTATTATCTTCACGTATCCACAATAATATTTACAAACATTGACCAGATTGACCTTTTCTGGAGATTATCTATTCCAATATAAATTGTTACATCGTGATACTCCAGTTTTATAGCAACCTCGACCATGAAAACTTTTGTTTGGTTCGTTTGTGTTCTTGTAATTTTGGCTAAGGTGAGTTTAATTTCTTCTGGAAAAGTAACAAATCACTTCAAGGCAATGTTTTTCACAAACTTGAAATGAGTTTCACCAAAATATCGAACGCAAAAATATTTCATTCAGTGACTCTTTGTGATAATTTCCTTACGAATTTAAGACACTTCGCACGAAGTGCAAAGTGTCTTAAATTCGTAAGGAAATTATCACAAAGAGTCACTGAATGATGAGTCGATGAGTCGATGAGTCGAAATTTTACCTTCATTTTCCACTAATAAACCGCAAATTTTCGAGTATAGATACGGAATGCTCATTTCCGACCCGAACAACTTCAAAAAAGTAATGGAAGATTGAGGAAATTATAAAACTGTTCTTTGTTTGTTGCCAATCTCCCTCGAGAAGAAAATGGAAGCAAATGTAAAGTTTTTCTTGAATAAAATATTCAACATCAATGTTTTCGATAACGAATGAACCAGTTTTGAGGAAAGCAATAGAGGTAATAGAGTAACAAGAGTCATTTCAATTGATGTGTCGCTCGACTTCTATGCCATTAGAAAGGACTTGTTAAAATGTGGGAATGTCTTTAATTTTTCTCTTCTAGTTTTAATACTTGTTTCTACAAATAATTTCATACCCTCTGCAGTTTTTCTTCTCTTCATCAGCTTCTTGTTCATTGGATTACTCCTTCAGCGTTACCTTTTTCATTTTTCATTGTTTTACTTATCAATATCGTGATCACTTCTTCTCATTCCTTTTTTCTGTTCATGATTCATCTTGAAATTGTCTCCATTCTGCTCTTTTTATTGTTCTTCATTCCTCCATTAGCCTCTCATCCATTGACTTCTACGCTTTCAGTATTTCCCTTTTCAGCTTCTATTGTATCACCGATCAATACTTTCATTACTTCTCTTAATACCATTCTCCTGTTCATAATTTCTTTCCGAATTGACATTTCTTGTCTCTTTTTTCAGGCCAACGCCCTCGACAAGGCTACAACCAAAGTCAAAAATGTTCATGAAGCTTGCCAGGCTGATCCAGGCACCCACGCCGATGAATATCTGATCGAAAGAGCCCGCATGGAACAGGTCGATCCAAAAAAAGTAGGACTCCACACTCTCTGTATGAACGTCCATGCAGGTCTCCAGAAAGAGAACGGGGACATTGATAAAGACGATTTGAGGAGAGCATTGAGCGAAGGGATCCATGATTCTGCTAAAGTCGAAGCCATCGTAGCGGACTGTGGAGTACGTGTTGGTGATACTCCAGAAGAGGCCTCTGTGAATCTTTTCAGATGTATATTTGGCCATGAAAATGCTTATGTACATGAGTGGAAGCCTCCTATGATACACTCTTGAGCCAATCGAACTATATCCATAGTTTTGTCAGCATTGCCTGTGACTATCGGGGCAGTATTATTGCGTTGAACTGATGAATTATTCGGCAAATATGAATTCATAATAGATCGATTAACAACTGTCTCAAATACATTTTCAAATATTTTCAACAATCAGTATTTCATTGCTTAAGTCTAATGAAGAACTCGTCTATTAAAAAGCATGTTCCCATTTTGGACATATTGGACACATATTGGACATTTTTCTGAGAGCTTCAAGAGGTGATCTTTTGATTCATTGCAAATTATGGTCTGGAAAATAACTAAAACCTTAGTGATAATATGATTTGGGGAGGATGCTTCAAATCTCTCAATAATATTTTGTACTTTTGAACACTATGTTGGGTGTTTCAAAAGATTACACTAGTCTTCATATTTGACTTATGTCAAAAAAAGATTTTGTTGGGTGGGTTATTGAAAACAATAAAATAGTAGCAGTAATCTACGATTTTTCGTGTGTAACTACAGTGAACAGTATGATACTTCATTTTTTTGTCCACATTGATAAATGCAAGGTTTTCTTTTCTAGACAGCCCAGTTTTTAATAGATCTGAACTGTCATTATTTCATAGGAAACTTCATAATCTCAGAAAGTTCTCATTTCAAAAAAAGGTATAAATATCCGATTATATTAGGAACGTATTTGAAATTCCAAAAGGGAGTTATAGTCTATACGAAGTCAATCCGCACAGATAAATAAAATAATAATGTACCGGATCTAATAAATTCACCAGTTGATAATATATGAAACCTCACACATAAATATGATGATTACACTCAGGATTATGCTACGCTGCCCATGCTATTGAAAAAAACTGCCGACGTTCGGTAACTATTTGGTTTTTATGTATATTTACATTCATGCCATTTGAATTGACTTTATATATACTATAAAAGCCATCAATGAATGAATACATGAAGTCAAATGAGTGAATAAAATTATTCAGTGATTCCAAGAATGTTAGGTTTTTGCTTCCGACTGGAAATATGATTTGTACGGTAAGTAAGGAAACAGAAAACAGTTCAGTGGAATGATGCTACATAAAAATATTATTTTGAATACATGAACACTAACAGATTCATATACAGAGCAGTAGCAATTTCATCACGTCAGGTATCAATTCAGGAAAGGAATCTCTGTCAAGTTAAATCCTAATTTAAATTGAAATATCTAGAAGGACAGTTTTCGAACTCAATTCTGCTGTTGATAAATTATCAGATTGTGACTGTTCAGTTCCAATTCCTGAAGCAAAGAGAAAAAATGACTCGCAAGTTTTTGTTATTCAAGCTTTAATTTTGCAAGTCTTTCTCTCATTTTCGAAGTTGAATTTCTTCGTTTAGTCCACTCGATTACCTTTTTTCCTTTTTCCCTTGCCAAAAAGGGCCGATGTCCATAAAGAGAGGGTAACCTCTACTTGAAAGTTGACCCTGTATTTAACATATCTCTGTCTATCAATAGACATGATGGTTTATCAAAATGAGTCCGCCAATGCATATACTGACTAATTCTAAAAACTTTTATAATATACATACAGTTTTCACCGACAGTCAATACTTTTCAACTTATTGGCGAGCGAAAATGTAATTTTTTTAAAGTAATGAACCAGGGTTTTCAGAGGTTTCTCGCTAGTAACTCAAAAAATATGTGATTTATGGAAACTATAGATTCATGTACCTATATAAATCCAATATGAATGGAATAATAGCTCGTTGAACTTTGATTTTTATTCGTCGAACGTTAAAATTGAAAGTTTTGACGTGAAGTAAGTATTAAACTATGCATTTCATAAGAAAACTAAAAGAACCCTCTTTGAAAAGCTTGAAGACCTCAATAATGATTTTTCACAAAAGTCCGTAGTATCAAAACCAATCGAAGTATGACAAAAATAATCCCAATTTTCATCTGCAACAAAATTTGTCAATGTTCTTTCCTAATTATCGTCCCAACTGGAAATTAACATCATCATTAAAAAATTCACTTCAATAATGTACTTGCATTAACCTGCAGCACCACATCATCTGAAGATTGATCTGCCAATGTCTTTTCTCTCTCATGAAACAAAATGTGGGGTGTCCCCAGAGGACATTGGCAGATAAAGATCTTCAGATGATGTGGTGCTGCAGGTTTTTCCGGGTTTTCCTGCAGCTGAAAAATCAAATGCGCCACTGGAATCAATGAAGTGGCCCCGGAGAGCCAATTAATTTTTGTTGTTTTTTTATAATTTCATGATGCGTATTTTGGAAGTGTTGTTATTATACATAATAACTTGTAATATGCTCTAGTAGTTCAATCGTTTGAAGTTTCAGAGAAATTTTAATTTGAAGTGCTAAAGCATTTTGTAATTTTTTGAAAAATTGCCTTTTCTTCGAGTTAATTCAAAAACTGTTAACGATACGTAAAAATAGCTATGATATTCTTTCAAAAATTTTATGACTATTGAGTTATTTTGCAAACTAAGCACTTCGAATCTGTCAAACTTTGACAGATCAAATCAAACGAATGAAGTGAATTGGAAAGTGGTTATAACCCGCTCAGTTTTTATGCTGGGAAACATACAAATTTAAAATCAGGGAATTGAAAAAATACATTAGTTTTTGGTTACTTTAAATCGATACTTTAAATCTTGGCATTATTTTTCATTGATAAAATACGGCCTGAAATTATTTGATTGAAACAGACACTTTATAATTTGAAAAATGCTGAGAACTATCCATTCCCACTATTTTCAATAAAATATTCTTTGTTTGAAGGTGGTTGACAATGTTTCGTGATACATTCCATTAATAGTTATAATATGATATATGTACTAATGTGTCTAATATGATACAAATTCATTTGAAATCCCTGAAAGAATCTGTAAAAAATTGAAAAGATTAGCTGAAAAATAACAATTATATTAGGAAAATGAACTGAAATTTCAATGAAATAAAATACAAGCAACAACCAAGAAATAAAAAATTGAACTATCAACAAGAGATTAATGAATTATTAACAAGAAATGAAAATTGGAAGATTCCAAACCAAGTTACTACACTACGTTTCGATTGTTAGTATCCACAATCGTCTTCCGGTGATTTTGATCAGGTTGAAGCCTGGCTTCCTTCCTTTGAACTGATGTTTGCCAGAAGGACAAATGAATCATAACTGATGATAAGTGTTGATGGTATGGCGGCATGAAGGTTTTCGAGCCAGACACGGTCGAAGGCCTTCGAGATATCTAGTAGCACAATGTGTACTTTTTTGTTGCTATTTAGCTCTTGGATGGTGTTTTCGACCAGCCTTAGAGCATGTAACTCAGTGGAGTGTTCTCTCCTGAAGCCAAATTGTTCATCAGGCAGAACATTATGGTCCTCTACTTCTTCGTTGAGCCTTTGAAGAACAACTCTTTCAGCCAGCTTAGCCGCCGACGAGAGCAGACTGATCGTGCGATAGTTCTGTGGGAACAGCGGGTTCTGACCCTGTTTTGGGATCATGATGACGATCGCATGTTTCCACCTTCTGGGGAAGTGCCTGAGGGCCAACGAACTGTTTATAATGTTCAATAAATATCCGACGCAGTTGTCTGGAAGCTTCTTCAACAACTTGTTAGTTATTGGGTCAACCCCTGGAGCTTTCTTGGCCTTTGCGGCCCTGATGTATCCCTTCCGTTCTTCCACAGAAGCTGGACGGATGTCGTCGTCGTCATCTTCCCTAAGAATTCCGTGAACCCGGTCTTCCGGTCATCATTATCGTCAACGATAAGCTGAAACTAACGTTCCATCGTATCAGCAAAGGCTAACGCTTTGTCGGCGGGTGAATGGGTGAGAGAGCAGTCTTCACTCCCAGGCTCGAAGGATTCCAAGAGCTCTTCCCACCTTTCATTTCGGTGATCAATGATGGCCTGCTTGACTTGGTTGGCCATCCTATTTGCCGCAATTTTGTCCCCTGGGAAAAGGGTTCGCTGATAGAGCCTTCTCAAGCGATTTCTCTCTCGTATCAAGGCTTTGATACGAGGAGGAAACTCGTTATAGCTCTTCAGCGGACAATCCTCCCTGGAGGTGGCCGCTCGAAACGCATCATTTGACCTATTTCTCCGAGATCTGACTATTTATAAGTCATTCGAGTGCTTTCACCTATCCCCTCTTTCCTCTCTCCGCTTCATCGGTTTTAGCGGAAGCTGACCGTTTGGTCGGAGATTCTTTCGAGATTTTAAATCAATTTGTATCATATTAGACAATGGAAGTCCGAACTAATGAAATGCAAAGTATTCTTCACTCCCAAGAAAAACTGTGTGTGAAAATAAATATGAATTGACTAAAAATCTGTAATTTTTATTGGGCGCATGAAACTATGATTGATATTCGACTTTATACAAAATGTTTTGTCTTAAAACTGAACTAATAAAAATGAAAGAGATTATACTTCCGTTGAGAAAACAATTTTTATCATGTTGATTGACCTTTCCGTAAACAAATATCTCATAAGAAAAAACATGCTGTTCTCAGTTATTTGAATGTGGTGAAAGCCATGTTTATTTGTTTGTGTGGATTGATTTGATAATTTATATTTGTTCATTTCTCAGAGTTAGGTGAATGAACTATGGACTACTGTTATCAATATGTGTTGAATTACGTGATTGACTCCATACTAAACACAATTAAGGATCCTTTACAAGTAAATAGTACCTAACCAAATAAGTACACGTCTTTAAACCGTTCAGATTTGCTAAACCAATAGGTACCTACACTTCATGCTTGTCATATTTTTGTGAATGAAAACTAAAGTGCTGAACCACAGTCGAGATATATCGCATTCACAAATGGCATATACGAGGGGTTTACCAAATATAACAATGTACCAACAAAATATTTTGAAATTTCAATGTGGTGCGTTAATTTATTGGAGAATTGTATTTTGTTATAGAGGAAGGGAGGTGTTTTATTGACAATAACTCTGTGAAATCATCTCGAAGGATGAAGAGTCCGTCTATATGTACATTATCAGCCACCTAGCTTTTTCAAGTGTATGAGAAATCGGTTCTCTTTTCTTGATACCGTACGAAAATCTTAAACAAGGATTTTGTACTCTTTGAATTTGTTGTTGCTCATTTCTCTTCAGAAAATAATGATACACTACGTCACAATGGTTAAAATTAGATAGTATCAACGAATCTCAAACGAGAAATTTGTTTTACAGGCCTATGAGGCCATGATACTTTCATTTTACCAAATTATCTTTGAATCAATGTATCGATCTTGTGAATTTCCTTCCAAATATGATTACAGAGCATTTGGAATTAATAACTTCCAGGTCATGCTTTTTCGATACGTTTTCAAATTGATAAATCCTCATTAATGATATTTTCGCTATGCTGTATAGAGTCAGGGGTGAAAGAATGATACAACTGTGTATCATCGGCATACATATGATATTTGAGTTTTTTTGAACAGGTTGTCAAATGGTAGGTGTGAATTATGTAGAGGATAGGTCAAAGGATTGAACTCTGTGGGACACCTGAAGAAGTTTTCTTGAAATATGAAATGTTGTTCTCCACTCTAACAATTTCTTGTCTATGTGAAAGATATGAATGAAAAAATTTCAAAATGCTGTGAGAAATTCCGTTATAATGTCGAAATAGGTATCAAAAGCTTCACTGAAGTCGATCAATTTCGGAACAGTAATTTCGTCTAGCAATAGCCTTTTCCAAAATTTTAGAAATAAGTGGACGGAGAGTTATAGGACACAATTCTTTGAATTCTATAGGTTCTTCAATTTTGGGTAATGGTACCACGTTAGGTTGCTTTCACATACTTGGAAAAACTTTCTTCACTAAGCAAAATGTTATAATATGTAAAATAACGGGTACTATAGATGGATAAATGTCTTTTTTTTTTTAGTAAAATAATCATCCAGTGTTGATATCCTGTTGATATTATAGGTCAGAAAATATCATGAAAATACTAAATACGCATGAAATTCATGTAGAAGTTTTAAAAAAACTGAACTATGATTCAGTTCAGGTTCACTATGAGATTCAGTTTATTTTTCTACAGATAAAAGTGATTAGGTGTAAATTATGCACACTGTTGATAAAATCGCCTTTATTATACTTTGACACTAAAATACACCTATTCAAATATGTACAAAATATGGAACCGACCTTAAAAGTACATGGAATTTTTTCACATTATTTACAAGAGAAAATCGTTGCTTACGTAATATTTCATTATTGATATGTACAAATAGTTTTTTTCACGGACATACATTAAAAAATGAAAGACGTACTCACATGGTTGTGAATGAAAAATGCCGAAATAGTTTCTTCGAAGAATATGTTAAACAATACCTGAGTGATAGGCGGGATATTTATTTTGGATAACTTGAAAATGCATATTTAGCTAAAATTCAGTTTTCACAGTTTGGATCAGAACACAATTCATTCTATTTTATACTGATACTCTGATACCAAGCAGTCCAAGTTTCCAACGACTTCTGCCTTGATCAAAGAATGTAAACTTTCATGGTCGGAGATAACTGTGTGAAAGCTATTTTTCAGGTTTATTGGTCATGGTCTGCGAGTCTTCATTATTGATGTTTCGTCTACTACTGCGGTGGACATTATCAAAGGAATGTGGTAACCGTCGCAGTGCCCGTCTTGGTGCTCCCGCATTAACTACGATACTCGAATCGAATCGAATACGTTTATTCATCTCTTATTGTTGGTTTATTGGTTTTATATATTTCCATTCTATGGTACCTTGCTTTAGGCTAGTGCCACTTCAGGGGCTATGTTAGTTTATGAATTTTACTTTTACATAAAGAACAATAATATTGGGATAGTGTTGTCTTAATCTAAGTTGGTGGTTGTTGTTATGACGCTGGGTGTTTGTCCTATGTTGTTTAGAGCAATTGATCTTCTTTCGTTCTTTGGGTTGGTCTTCTTTGTGGGTTGTCCTATGTTGATTGGGTCACTGGGTCTTCTTTCATTTCTGTGTTGGTCTCCTTTGTGGGTTGTGGTGTGTTGTTTGTTTCAGGTCTTTCTTGGCTGTGGTCTGTCCTTCTCCTGGAACTCGCCCAGGATGTCTTGGAACCTCTCCAAAACCTCCAGGGCTCCTAGTATCCTGGGAGTTTTCTCCTTGGAATTCTTTTCGCGCCCGCGCTGGGCCTCCAGGGTGTGGCCAGTGTCTCTTTTGCTGCGGTGTTGTTGCTCCTCATGTTTATTGAGATTCGATGCGATGCTTGCATTTGACTCTGGTTTTATATCATCATCAGAGGGCGTGGCTTGGTTTCTCCCAAATGTATTACCTGACCTTGTTTGTGTACCTCTGAGGACAGGTAGCCAGATTTCATTGATGTTCATTGCCTCTTGTTTTCTATTGATATTAGCCCTGTGTTTTTCAATTTTTTACACTCTTGGATAATAATTTTGAGTTATATTGAGTAATACTGTATTTTTGAATGAGATAGTGTATGTGCGTTTGTTCAGGGCATGTTCAGCTACAGCTGATTCGTCAGTGTAGCCAAGTCGACAAACAATCTCTTGTGTTCTGAGAGACGGGTACCCACTCTTCTTCTCATGGTACCAATGTAGACCGACTCGCAGCTATAAGAATTCTGGTATACCCAGGGTATTGCTCAAGGTCACAGCTGACCTTAGTTTTTTTGACCAACATAGGGAAGAGCAGCTTTTCCCTTGACCAGCCTATCTGGGGTTACTTTGTCTCCGTTCTGTCTCCTTAGTTGTATGGCCGCTCCTTCGCTGTACCCATTCCCTTTGAATGCTAATTTCAGGAGATTGAGTTCCCTAGGAAGACTCTCAGGTTCACAAATACGTCGTGCTCTCTCAACCAACGTTTTGATTACCCCTCTCTTTTGTTGTGGCTGGTTGTTAGATTTTTTTATTCAGGTATCTGTTTGAGCGTGTTGGTTTCCTGTATACTTAAAGTTCAATCTTCCTCTTGAAGATGATCACATGGTGATTGAAACACGTGTTGAGGTGTTGAATATAACTCCAGTAATTCACCAAAAGTTCCAAACACTGCATCAAAAGTATTTTAATACTTCACCAGGTTCATAGAACCTAGTCAAATTCTGTTCTTTCGATCAGTCAGCTGTGACAACTCTCTTATTATTATCTGGTTGTGGTTCATTTGTTAATCGAAGATATTTGAATGCGTGAATGAACCTATCAAAACTTGGTTGAATGGATAACTATTTTATAGATAATTTAGTGAGAAAAATTAGTGGGTATATCAAATACTTATCTTTCATTCTCGAGTAGTTCTCATAAAAATATCTGTGAAATAAATTCATCATCCGCAAGAGCCAGATATTCCGAGTCTGGATTAGTAGTTGTTCAGAGTCGAAAATAAATTTCAACTTAGCTCAAGTGGCTTCATAAATAATCGCATCGCCTCACAAACATTCATCTTTTCGGAAACAAATTTAATTCAACAGAGAGAAAAAGCAGAAATAAACTCCCATAAATCCGCTTGATGGTATTTTCATTGTGAAGTCAGTTTGAATAACGAGCTAAGGTTTAACATCAAATCAGACAAAAGCGATGAAATACCTTGATGTCTCAATTAGTATTTTGGATAAATTCCCTACAGGGGCGGAAAATTTGGATAGCAGATATGGTAATTGGGAAGGCTTCTGAAATTCGAAGTTAATTTGTTATTGAAATTCTGTCACCTCTGGATATAGGACAGCGAATTTCATGATCATCTATTTTGTTGTCAAAAATATTAGAGAATCGGTTCGTGATATATATTCATAGAGTGTGTCTCATATCGAGGTTTCATTAGAAGTTTAAATTAAATGAGCTGGACATTCAAAAACAAATCGGATGAAAACGATGCCTCAATAGGTATTTCAAATAAATTATCTGCAAAGGCGGAAACTGTGAATAGACGAAATGTTAACTGGAGAGTTAGTATCATCAGGAGATTATGCTTGTTATCTCTGTTAGTGAGGCACATCTTCAAGAATTTTCCTAACAAATATTCGGAGGTACCAGAATTTCATTAACTGCAAATTTCCTAAGACATTTCAATCAACATCCCCGCTATTCATTCTGGAAATGACCTCTGACTTTATGCTTTCAACTGTCGACTACGAACTGCCTTATAAAGAACTTTTCCCGAGTAGAGAGGAATGGATCCTCCGAGAGAAATATCAAGAGCAGATAGTTGTTGGTTCACAGATGGCTCAAAAACAACTTCAGGTTCTGGTGCAGGTGTTTTCAGTCGCAGCCTCAGGACAGTGATATCAACTTGCCTAAGAACCTATACGACCGTTTTCTAAGTACCACTGAATTGGTAACAAATTGCCGAACACGGCTCTTCTTGATAGGAAGACTTAACAGATTGTCTCTAGTCTGGATTCCTAGCCATACTGGCCTGGAAGGCAAAAAAGATGCTGACTCCCTACAAGCAGCTTCATCGAACCATACTCTGTCAATGGCATCATTTTTGGCTCTGCTAAACAGAGATAGAGTACCTCAGTGGCAAGAAGATTTATGGACTTCTGGCAGAATCTTTCAGGATTGGCTCACTCCTAGGCGTTTATTCACCCTTCTTCGAAGCTTGAAACTAAACAGTTGTTGGACTATAATAGGGATGAACTACAGGCCTTCTCACAGGTCACTGTCATCTGAATCATCATATGCAGAGACTCAAACTGTCAGAAGACAGTGTCTGTCGCCTCTGTTTGGCGAAAGAGCATGGCATACCTTAGTTAGCCGAGCCGTACACTTACTATTTGACCTAAAAGACCACTCACCATACAAACTAGTCGGCTTCTTTAAGAAGCTGGGCTTATTTGGTCGAGTGTTAGTAAGTGTGAGCCACAATAAACCCTTGAGGGTTGCGGTGGACGGTCGAATCGACCCACTCACTTTTGACCTAAAGTAACCTAACCTGTTCATATCAAAATATAAAAAGGTTTTTGTTTGATGTGATGTTAAATTCCAGCTTGTAACTCAGGCTGAATTTACGATGAAAATATTATCAAGTGAGGTTTTTCTGATCGACTAGGCCGTTACTAATAAAAATCCAGAGTGATTTCACAAGCTACATCGGAAACTATTTGATCTTCACAAACTTAATTTTCGAAAATATCACATTTTTCGCTATCACATTAGCTTTTTCGTAATGACTTTTTCAAAGTGACTTATAGGAGAGTTGTATGTAAATGTACGAGTTGAACGTCAGAAAGATCTTTTCTGAAAAACTGACTTCTCTTAAAAATATTTCAAATTCAATTTGAACTGTATATATTTAGATGTGTCATAGTTTTTGATGATACTATAATTTTTTGTCACCGTTTACTGGGTTCTCATTAAAGTCCTTCTACAAAAAAGGTTCGTCTCAAACGTTTCCTTAATCGTGATTTTTTTTATTCCGACTGTTCATGAAACACCTGATTATCAACAGGACCTAATTCATTACTGAACAAAAAATATTGAACGTAATAAACGGAACAGATTCATTTTCCCTTCCGAGGAAAAACGGGTCGAAATATCCCGCCTCAATAATTGAATAGGTTAACCTCACAGAATGGATTCTTTGATCATCATGAATCCTACCTAGGCATTGGGAAATAGAGCATGGAAATCAGCAATCTGTGAATAGTCGTTTTACGAATGCTTTGAAGCATGTAGAAACGTAACTACGAGCTTCAAATCTATCCAAACTAATTCCTGGTTAATTTGTTATGGATCCATGTGATTACGTCCCTTTATCCAAAAGTAATTACGCGTTGCAAATTGGGTTCATCAATGAATATGACACGCAGTTTGTCACGAGTCTGTCATACGAGATACTGAATCGAATGTACGGGATCGGATATGGATCGGTCCTAAAATACTTGCAGATTACTGTTTACAGGGTGATCAGAAGAAAAAATTCACTTTATGTGATATTCATAGATTTTTATGATATTGTCTGGGAAGATATTACATGACGGTGGAAATTCAGAACATTTTTTTCACTCAGACTCGAAATATAGTATTCATGACATTCTAATGTATCTTTTTTCACTAAAGACATTTCATATTTCGAGATAGTGGTTATCGATTTGTAAACATCTCTCCATCTCTTTTTTTCTCTGTGGCTGAATTTGAGATCTACATATTCCTTTCGAAAACTTGTTTCCAGCCTGGTTTGTAATTTCATTACCTGAAACCACTGTTTATTTTTATGTATATTAAATATATATATTGTCACACAACTAGAAATACAAATCAATTCAAAGAACTAAGATTATTAAGAAAAAAGGAAAGAAGAAAAAAATGGAAAGAAGAAAAAAAAACACACATCAAAGGTGCTGCTTCGTTCCCTCCTGTTCATAAAAGAGGACATATGCCTCATTGCTCACAATTTATTTTGGCGAAATTGGGAACACCTGTGAATCGTTGTATTCATGCCATGTGCCACTATATGGGTGTCTGCAATGTGCTGTGTAATGTCCGTTGTAAGTAGTCCCACTGTGATTTGAAAGTGCATATAGATTATAATGACAAGGAGCCACATTGTCTGCTGCATAACTGCTCATATCTAATCCATCTGAAGAAAAGTCAATGGAAACATTCAATTTGCCACTGAACCTTTCCGTCGGAGAGAATCCTTCCAAATGAATTACTAAAATACGGGGAAACTTATAGATTGATAAAGACTTTGTACATTTTCTCCTTTGCTTGCACCTCGAACATACTGGTTTTTCATCTCCATCCAGAGTTTCCTCTCTTGTGAAAGAATCCAAGCAATGCGACAAACTCACTTGGCCAGATCTTTGTGGTATGGGAAGGGACAAATCCCAGAAAGGATCAAAGATTACTGATGAGTGTCCACAGTGTGTGCACTTCATAGTGGATTTTAATTGACCAACGAAATAGTCTACAATCTTGGAGTTGTTCATATTCAAATATCTCTGCCAGGACTCTTGTGCTTTTCCGTTATCGCTCAATTTTTCGTCAATCTGTTTTCTATGTCTGCAAAATATCAGAATTGCAAAAAAAGTATTATTAAATTGATGGATGTAGCCGTTACTACGTGGAAGGAAATCATAATGAAGAAAAGAGAATTGAAACTTTCTATGTTTTTTACCACTTTTATTTGAAACTAACTTTACTGCAGTTTGGTCCTATGAGGACATTTTCGAACTTAAACTTTAAACTAACAATGGTTCATTACTTCAGCCCTTATATACCATCCCTTTAGGTGCTAATTAAGGTACTTGGCATGATTGAGTACCTGTATTTATAGTTTACAATGCGGATGTGCCAATTTGAAAACTGGTGGGTGACTCTGTGTCTACTCACCGGTTTTCAAACTGGCACATCCGCATTATAAACTGTGAACACAGGTACTCAATCAAGCTAAGTACCTACAGAGGTGGTATATGAGGGTTAATATAATGAACCCATGTTAGTTTAAAGTTCAAGTTTGAAAATGTCCTTACAGGAGGAAACTGCAGTAACGTTAGTTACGAATAAAAGTGATGAAAAACATAGAAAGAACTTATTATTATTATTACCATTCAGAGAGATAACAGCTATACAAACACAAGGCGGGTTGGCTAAACTTGTTTATCTTTCACTGCCTGAACCACTGTGCATGCTTCTTTTGGCGAGTGAATTGGCTTAGGATGTGGAGGTTGAGCAAACCGGCCATCAGATGCCTGCTTCCACGTACCCCCGCTGGATACGGGAATGACAGAATCACTTGTGGTTCTGTTAATCCCTTACTGAATGGCATCCCAACGATGGCCTAATCCTAAGGTGTATCCATGCCGGGAGGATGAATGACACTGAGCCTACCGGCTACGGTACCTTCGAGATACCGGGCACCCTCTCGTCGTAGCATCGCCTTGTAACGGTGATGCGGGGCTCTGCCGTAATTGATCTTCTTTTCCTAGCTACTCGTGGGACTTTTATGGACAGAGTAAACTTGAAAAATCTTTATGAGCTACTATGAGCTACTGACCTCTCTATAAATTCAGATCAGGAGCGAGAGCTTCTCATCTCTCCAACTTCTGATCCAATAACTGAACCTGAAAGCAAGGTTGGGTGGTGCAGCCAGGAAACGACTGAGTCGTCTCCTCAAGAGCAGGGTATGAAACCGCCTTGCACCAAATTCTCGAGCGGCGTACGTAGAATCTGTTTCAGGTGGAAGAACAAACCCCGATGAGCACCTTAACAAACGTTTGCGCGCAAGTGATGATTCACCAAGACCAGAGGCGAAAAAGCCCTGCACGGGTGAATCTAAGGCATCGTCAGGTGTAGCTGATGTGCGAAAAACCTCATATGGGATAGGTTGTCGCGGGTATCAAGGAGGGAATCTTGAACCTTGACTATCCGACTACCTCATTAACGATGGAACAACAGATCATATATCTGCCCCGCTTGGGACCGAATCATGTTTTTAGAGTTCGGCAGAGCCGTACTTTCACCATCTGACCTGAAAGACCACTCACCATACGAATTAATCGGCTTCGTTAAGAAGCTGGGTTTATTTGGTCGAGTGTGAGCTACTTTAAACCTTTGCAGGTTGCAGAGGAGGATCGAATAGGCCCACTTACTTTAGACCTAACCTAATCTAACCTAGAAAAAGAACTGATGGCTGCCTACATCAACTCTAAGCCTTTCAGAACCCGATTATTCATGGAACCAGACAAATACGAAATAGTCAAGTGAGACAAAACGAATAGAATCTCATTCGGACCGATTGAAGAAATCTCACATTTGCCACCACTACCCGAAAGATATGTATCTTTGACATGAATACTTCAACGAGAATTTCCCCTCAAAAAACGAAGCATTCCAGGACTCAGGAATACGTCACACCACTATTTTAATGTACTCATATTACCCCCTGTATACTATTGCTACCAATGAAGATATGACAAAATGCATCTAGAATGAAAATTCATTTGTAAGAATTGCTTGATCATCATCGTGGATAGTAATATTTCCATCAAGTAGGTAAATGGTCACTGTATACATAACTTTCATGTTTATGACATTTCACAGTTTTTGAAATCAATGTCTACTCTTCTGGTTGTGGCAACAAGATGTTTGTATTCTCGTACAGTTTCTGAGGATACATCGACATACGACATTTTCATGTTTTCATGAAATAACTAAAACAATCAAAGAGAACAAACTCCAGGCTAGAACAAACCAACTGAGATAGAGAAAGTAATAACTAGCCTACTAACCTACTAGCCTACTAACCAGGTGAAAAAGGGGTGGTGGTGAGGCTCACCACCATCAGGTGCCTAAAAATCCAAATAACGGTTGGTGATAGATAGATGAGAGTATTTAGGTAAAAATACGACTATCAACATTATTCAATACCCTATCACTGTTTCTATTTCAGGTATTAATTCTGAACAGAAACAGTTTCAAAGTGATTTATGAAGAACATACTTTTTGGACAGTGGAAAATTTCCTGATCCCAATTTTGGAATTCTTTGCTGCTGTGTTACTTAGCTGAGTATCTGACAATGAAGTTTATAAAATTGGCGATAATTGAATAAAATAGGATAGAAAAGGTGATTTGATTTAAAAAAAATCTATTGACTGAAATATGTGAATTGTAGTTGTTTATTTCTTTTATTAACACTGATGCACGACGGTGGTCTATTAGTTTCAGCAAAATACATTAAACCTTGCTATGTTTGAAATAAATTTTATCTAGATCTGCCATCTTATGTACCTGTCAAGTATTTGAAAAGGTATAATTCATACTTTATTTTACCACCATATCTTTTTTTGCATTTTGGGATTTCATACCTTTGTCCCATTAGACTACCGTCGACCGCATATGTAATTTCATTTGAATGATGTCGTCTGGCGGCGAACGGAAAGAGTTTGTAGAGGATTGTTATTTTATGAGAATTATTGTTAGCAGATGGCAGTGCAATCTAGGTAGATCCCCGGTTTGATGTTTGGAGAAATATTGCTATGTATCGCTGGTTTGTCAGTTGCGATCTCATCCAAAAATTGAAGACAGAATATAGACTCACCATCGTGGGTACAATATAAAGCAATAAAAGAGAACTGCCGCAAATTTTAACATATACTAAAGATCGTCCAGTAGGCTTCTTCATTTTTGGGTTTGGTGTTCATATGATGCCATCTTCTTATGCGCCCAGAAAGAGAAAGAATGTGCTGATGATATCTTCGTTACACAACAGTGGATCCAATAACTGGTAAACCAGAAGTTATTTTATTTTATAATACTACTAAATATGGATTCGATATTGTGGATGAAATGAGCTCCAGATATAATGTTGCAAGGAATACGAAACGATGACCTTCAGTTGTGTTTTACGGTATTTTGAACATTGCTAGCATAAATGCATTCATAATTACCATAATTACGAATCAGAATCATAGTAAACAGAGAAGAGTATTGATCAATAATTTGGGTTTGGAGTTAATGAAAGACCATATCCAGTCCAGAGCTACTATCTCAGGTTTACATTCCTACATTCGAAATGCAATAGCTAAACATACTGGACTCGACACTGAAGAAAAACCTGACCCTCCACCCAATAGAAGAGGGCACTGCAAATATTGCAAAAAGAAAAAAACTCGTTATTTTTGTAAAGCTTGGCTCTGTATGAGTCACATAATATTGAGTTGTAGAGAATGTGTTCAGCACTGGTCCTGAGTCCGGTACTGTTAATTCACGTCAATGCAGTTTCTGCAGTGGCGCAGTAATTTTTAATTTTTTATTAAAATTTTGTTTTTTGTTTTTTTTTATTTCTCCAATTTACGAATTATTTCATCTCTATATTCGTTACTTCTTTTTATGATAGATTATTCTAACGATAAAGCCAAAAAGCATGGTTTTTGCATTTGTCAGTTTTTTTGTGTTTATTATCAAAAGTAAATATATTGTTTCGTCAAGTTATTGAAAATACCTCAAATCAACTTATGGAAAAGAATTTTTTAAAATAACCAAAGCTTTGAGGTGAGACTTTGTTATATTTGAGTTGGTCCTAATAGACAACCCTCGGGTATAGGTGTTAGTCTGGCTGAGGTCGTCCATCGGAGTGTTAAACGGAAGATATGACGTACCTTGGCTATATTTCGAAAACTGATTGGGTTCGACTGGAAAAAATATTCTGAATTTCCATCATCATGTAATATCATCCGAGAGAAAATCAATGAAAGTCCATAAAGTGAAATTTTGGTAAACAGGTGATCAATTTGCAATGAAATTTTTCTTTCTAAAAGCGATTAAATTGACAGCGATATAACTGACCAATTCCAATTAATATTGTGTCATTATTGAAATTGATTTTTTTATATTAATATATTCAGCTGAAAATATTTCAGTAAATCCTTGATTATTTTGAATTTTGAAAAATCTGACTTCCATTGAAGTACCTAATGAGTATTATTGTAGTTGCCATATACAAGATATTGGTACAAAAGTTTGTTTCATCAACTGAATTCAAGACGAACGAAAATGGAGTGGTATTTTGATCAGAAAATTGAGGAAAATCGGAAACTGTAATGAACTGGAAAAAAAATAGCTTCTGATATTGTTGATGTTACAGTATTAGGCAAGTATCTTGAACCTACCATTATTTTGAAAGTCCATCATTAATTTCCAACTGCTGGCCCCCCTTATTTTGGATACATATTGAAATATTTACACAACGAATACGAAAAAACATATCAGCCAATCGTTGAAAAACATACAATGAATTTTATTGTCAAATCCACCATATGTCCATCAACTATAAGTAGATATTTGTGAAGTTGATGATCCCGTAATATATGTCTAGAACGATATCTTACAATTATCGACCAAAAGTTGCACTATATATTGAGTTTTAGTCCAATTTTTTACCAAATTGCAGATGAACAGGATGAAATCGGGAATTAAATAAGAAAAACTATCGTGTGGTATTTTTACAGTATTACCAGTGTGGAAAGTGAATTGAGTGAACCCAAATGATTTTATTGTGAATCATGAGTATAAAAAGGGATCATCAACACCATAAATAGAATGTAACACCAATGTTTTTTCTTCAATGACGATATATAAAAATTTCTGGACCAATATAAAACTATGTAACAAAACTTGTTAAATCACATTATGTTTTTTCCTAGATAAGTTTTCGGAGAATCTGCTACGTAGGAGGACGAAGGATCAGCAAAATCACAAGGCTCAGCAAAAGCGTGAAATGTGAGAATCTTGTCAAAGATCCATGTCCGTGATGCATAGCAGCTGGATGCTCGCCTGAAACAAAACAAAAATTATTAATTTGCTTGTGAAACATTTTGCGAATTTGAATAGGGTCTTCCAACAAGGATTTTCGAAGTTTGACAAATGACGTGATGAGGATAGATTTGTATTCCAACGTTTGCGTGCTTTGATTAAAAGCCAAATGAAAACCGCACGTAATAACTATCTTGCTAACATACAAACAATGTTGTTTAGAGATCCTAGCAGATTCTGGTCATATGTTCACTCTTAGAATAACAGCACAAGAATACCAGGATCAGTAACCTACTTAGGAAACAAACTGTAATTTTTTCAGTGAGGTGTTTCCATTGTACCAACAAAGTTGGTACAATAAATAATAATGATCATATTGATTTTTACCCCATTCAAGAAAAAGAGGTTATATCTGCAACTAAAAAACTAAAGGACAGACTGATATCAGGCCCAGATATGATCCCATCATTTTTGTTAAAGGATTGTGCAGGGGCATTAGCAGAACCTTCAACGATAATTTTTAATTCATATCTGATATCTGGAACATTCCCAGATATTTGGAAATTAGCTGAATTATGTCCTATATACAAAAGTGATGAAAAATTATATATAGAGAATTACAGGCCTATATCAATTTTATGCATGTTTTCTAAAATTTTTGATATTATTTCATATAATCGCATATATGCTTCTGTTCAACGGCAACTATCTCAACATCAACATGTATTTGTTACTAAGCGTTTTACTATTACAAATCTAGTCTTTATTACTCAATTTATTTCCGAAGCATTAGATAACAATGGCCAAGTTGATGTTATATACACGGATTTCTCTAAAGCATTTGATCAAATCGATCATGGTATCTTGCTGAATAAACTGATGAGTTTCGGTTTTTCGAATACTGCCTGTCAGCTGATGCAATCCTATCTGAAATGTAGAAAATAATTCGTGTCCTTGAAATTATAACAAAGGTTATAAATCTAGAACATATATAGCTTCATCTGGTGTGCCTCAGGGCTCCAACCTAGGTCCTCTTTCATTTTTATTGTTTATCAATGACTTATGTGAAAGTTCAGCTTGTGAGCGGTTATGCTTCGCGGATGACTTGAAATTATTTTCTATAATTAAGGAAGGGAAGATTGTGTAAATCTTCAATCTCAATTAGAATTTCTTGTTGCTTGGTGTAGCAATAATAAATTGAAACTCAATGTTGAGAAATGTAAAGTAGTGAGTTATAGTCGAAAAAAGAAATTTATACATTCCCGTATGTAATACAGGATTCAGATCTGCTGAGATGTAATGAGATCAAAGACCTAGGGGTAATATTCGATCGTAAATTAACATTTGGTAGACATATTTCACAAAAAGTTTCAGAATCTTTCAGAGCTTATGGTTTCATTGTTAGAAATTGCAGAAACTTTCATAATATCAAAGCCATGAAACTGTTGTATTTCTCCTACGTATGTTTGAAGATAGAATATGCAAGTATCGTCTGGAGTCCATTCTATGGGATTCATAACATAGCCATTGAAAGAGTTCAAAAAAAGTTCAGTAAATTTCTAATTTTTTGAATAGATGGTTCTTACCCTGAGAGAGGTATCAGTAATGATGTCATATATGAACTTTTGGAACTCTTTAGTTTAGAGCATCGCAGAAAATGTGCGTCGCTCATATTTTTATCCAAGTTAGGGAATGAGAGAGTTGACTGTCCAGAGCAAGAACTAACATTATGCTCAATTCCCCAATATATGTTATGTGCACAAATTTCAATAGCATTTGTGCCCATGGTGATTTATTCTTCACTAACCTTCAGAACATTATTAGAATTGCTAACGTGTACTTGAAGTAGGTACTTAGAATTAGTTTTTTTGTTGATTTCATTTTCCGTTTATGTTTAAGTATTGTGAATAAAATTTTATATTGTCCTGTAAATGGGTAACTGTTGGACAATGAAGCTATTATTATTATTATTATCATTATTATGATTATTATTATAATTGATAACAGGCATATTATTGAAGCTACATCTGTCACATTAGTTGTCATTCTATTTTGCCATATCACCATGGACGGATACCTACAGCTTCCAACAACACGTACAGATAATTTAATTGTTTTATCAAAATGAGTGTTCTGTTCAGGCAACGTGCGCTTCGCTAATTTTACGTGCACCAAATCGTTCCACTGAGAGGACTATTCGCAACGTGGTGGATGAATTTCCCTCCATTGGTTCACTCAAACATCGACGAAACACAAGTTTTGCTGTAAACATCGCCGCTGTCTGTGAGAGTGAGCAGGAGAAAACGAGACAGTTACTTTCGTGTTGCTCACAACACGTAGACTACAACTTGGCGAATTTTGCTTCATGACTTGGGCCTTCCACCGCACAAAATTCAACTGACCCAGGAACTGCAGGTAAACGACCATATACAACGACGTGTGTATGCTGAATAGGCTCCGGCGCAGTTGGCAACTGCCACTTATTTTCAACGAAAAATCATCTTCAGCGATGAGGCCCATTTCTAGATGAATGGGTACGTGAACAAACTTAATTGTCGAATTTGGGTGGATACCAATCTACATGAGGTCTTATTGCGATCAATGTATCCCAAGAAAGTCACTGTTTAGTCTGGATTTTCAGCTGGCGGCGTCATTGGTCCATATTTCTTTGACGTTGGCCAGGGCATCAATGTCAACAGCGAGCCCTATAGATCAATGATCACCAACTTATTTTGACCTGAATTGAATAATTCAGACACCAACGACATGTGGTTTCAACAGGATGGCGCTACGTGGTACCCAGCTCATGCCTCATTGGATATTCTGCACTGGAGATTTGAGGGCATGGTCATCTCACGTTGAGGTGATGTGAACTGGCCACCGAGATCATGCGATTTGATCCCATTAGACTTTTTCTTGGCCATCGGTCAAATTCATTCTGATTCATGCGCCAGAGTCATGGAAAACCGGACCTTTCGGATGCCCTCCACCCAGAGAAATTGTGGCGGATATTTGAACG
Organism: Leptinotarsa decemlineata; assembly: GCF_025532065.1. NCBI lineage: Eukaryota > Metazoa > Arthropoda > Insecta > Coleoptera > Chrysomelidae > Leptinotarsa > Leptinotarsa decemlineata. The sequence goes on from NW_027412578.1 coordinate 6,068,514, forward strand.
ATATTATATTCCACACATAGCATCAATAGGTCTTTCAGACGAATAACAAATTCCAATGATATCTCAAACATACTTCATTTTATTCATATTTAAAAATAGGGAGCGGTTAATGAAAGGCCCCATAGTTCCTGTTGAGAGGAGAGCAAGTATTTAAATTTTGAAAGTTATGAGTTTTAGAGTTCCCGGTTGACTGAATCCCGGTTGATAGGATTCCAGTTGTATTCAGTAAATTGGAAACTCAACAATGGTAACAATTTTTTGAAATGATAAATCTATTCATGACAGGAGTGTATAAGAACGTGAGTATCAGTAGCAGTGAATCTAGATAAAATGAAGGAAGAAATGACACTCGATAGAGAAAACTTCTGAAATATTCCAACCTCATTTCATCACGCGTGTCGTATTGGTGCATCAGGCTGCAAATTCATTTTCTGGTGCAATAGTTTTAATTTTGCGGCAACTCCTAAAATTTCAATTTAAATCAGAATGGCTCGTAGTAGACCTTTGAAAACAATATGCAGTGGATTGTCTTATTATATCTCAAAAATAGTAGGCAGCGTTTTCTACGAAAACTGGAAAAGTTACATCAATGCCCGGACTCATAACATGCATTTCTTTAATTACCCCCCCTTTTATTTGAAAAAAATTCAAATTTGGGATAATGAAATTAATGCATGAATATCATGCACGAATTTTGAAGTGAAATTGACAGATGAAACTTTTAAGATGACGATTGGGCACCATCTGGGAAAAAAATAAATAAAAAAAGGCTCCTGACAAATGCTTCACAACTCTAGAATATAGTGTCAATATCTTCAACTACTACAAAATGGTGAAACTTTTAATAGTTGCCTGAATACATTGGCATTTAACTACATAATATGAGGTAATAAGCTTGAGGTCAGTACAGAAGATGCTCGAAATGGTTGCCTTGAACTTCTCAACATATGAACAGCCCATCCGATATTTCACGCCGAACATTTTCGAACACAGTAACGTCAAAATTGAAGCAGGTTCAGTGTCGTACAACTTTTGCCCCAAATAGCCCCATAAAAAAAGTCCAAACGTGTCAAATCTGGCAAGCGGGCTGGCCATTCTGTAAGATCTCGACGGCCAATCCAACGACGGGGAAAAGTAGTATCCAAATGGTTTCTTACTTGTCTGAAGTAATGTGATGGTGCTCCATCTTGTTGAAATACAACATCCATATCGAATTCATGATTTCAGTGATGAGAGGGTCAACAGTAGTTTCCAGAATATTCAAATGCAGTTCCCCTGTTGAATTTTGATCAATAAATAGAGGTGGTACTTTTCGACTAGTAAAACCGAAAACTAAGTGAGAATATTCCAACAAAGATATTCATTGTCGTACTGACAGTTTTTGTCATTTTTATGAACAAAAACTAACTTAACAAACCTTATTGGGTTGTTGAAATTGCCATAAGGCAGATAAAAAGGAATATTTCTAGAAATATTGATATTAATGTGTTTGTCTTCAGGAAGTTATTAAATGTTTCGTCATTTTGTAGTAGGTGAAGATATTGACTTCATATTTTAGTGTTGTGAAGTATTTGTCAGGAACTTCAAAATGATGTGTCACAAGACCTCCCTTTCTATTTAATTTTTTTCAATATGTCAATCTCACTTCAAATTAAAGTATTCATGCATTAATTTCATCACCCCAAATTTCAATTATTTTTTGAGTTGACCCGTTCAAAAAATAGAAGGGGGGGGGGTGACATTAAAAAAATTCACTGTATATTTCAACCAATTCACAGAAAATACTATCAAGTCATACACAAACCTTCTCCTGGGGTCACTCCATCCATTGGAGTAAACAGTATAAAAATCCGTTCAATAGTTTTCGAGTTATCGTGTTCAAACCGACAAACAGACAGACAGATACGGCGGAGATACAGAAATTCATAATGAGTATTGAATTAGTTCTGCTATGTTTGTCTTTCTTGTCTGTGTATTACATGGAATCTACGTACATAAACCTTTTCCCTAAACATTTATGTGTGCGTTCCAGAAGTTAGAAAATTAATTCAAATACTCCTGGAACGGGAAAATGTTAAAATGTTTAAGTTTGCAATTCTCTCTAAGAAATTTCATAACTTTTCCAATTCAGCAAACTTTGGTCTTTTGAAGTTTGAAGCTGTCGCTTTAGCAAAGTAGAAGTGTTCTTTCGAAAATGATCTACAATGGAAACATAAATTATCTTTGTAAATAGTGCTAATTGGTTTTTGTATATTCGGTGAACTTTTCTGAACTTCAACAAGATGTTATACTTCGTTATTCCATTTTAACTTAATAATTGATTTTATGAAAAAATGACTATTGTTGAGAAATACTACGACGGATTGGATGATTACTTATACACTGCGTGTCACATCCATTAGAAGAAGTGACATTTTCGAAAAGTGTTTCGTATGAACATTTGAAATATCAGTGTATTGGGCTTCTTAAAAATATTCTCAAATATGGAAGATATCCAGTATGAAGGTGGCGAATTGAAGTAATTTTTTTCAAAATGAAATGATGTGTACCTAACCACAAAAATAAATTACCTGTTTTGGGGACCAGCTGACAGTGATAGTGTTGTCATATCAGTGAAAGTCAGAGTTGACAATAAGCAGTGATTCCATCATGAATAATTTTACTAACGTTGAAATGGCTGACACGCACTACATTTATAGATTAGCAAATGGAAATGCGGAAGAAACACGGATAATTCACCAGGATAGATATCCTAAAAAGTAATTCCATGAGCTAAAACATTAGGAACGCTATAGTCAACAACTTAATGACCTTATTGATGCCGAAAACGAAAAAAAATGACAGTCGCGTTTTCAAAATATTCCATATAATTATATTTTTTAAATGGAACCCCCTATGGAACCCAAAATGTTGTTACGCATTTCAATGCGTAACAACATTTTGAATGATAAAACTTGTATCATCTTTCTGTCTAAAGTTGAAAACGAGCAACTTATTTGGAAATATTCATTTCTTTCACTAGTACAAACATTTATTAATTTTGACGAATGAAAAGCTATAAAATATTGAGTGGATATTCAAAAAAACTGACTTGCTTTCAACACAATTCGGCCACCAATTTTATTCATTATAGTTTCAACATAATTTTTCATAAATACCCAAAAATAAATCTAGAGGTGTATTATCTGGTGAATGAAAAGGCCACTTAACAGGACCATTTGTGCTGTTGCTCCATCCTGCTAAAAATAGATCATCTAACGAGCCTCCAGATCAAGATCATCGAAAAACTCTTCCAACACTCTTGGTAATAAATTAATGTAACAAGTTCCGTTCGAAAAACCATGGTGGAAAAATGACCAATAATTCGGCCTCTAAATAAACCACACCAAACATTTATACTGAATCATCCTTGCGGAGTATGGGGATAGACTTGAAATGGATGTCTACTCCAATAATGAAAATTTTTTCTATTATACATCCCCCGATTTGAAAAATGGGCCTCATCGCTGTATATAATAATTTATTCAGAAGTTTGAATCTTGTCTGCATTTATTCATAAACCAGCGTCACCAGGTTCTAGTATTTGCTTACAAGGAGAAATCTTATGACAGTGGAACAGCTATTTCTCTAGATGAATCTCTGATGGATTTGGATTTACCGCAATGTAGGTTAAAACATCAATTTCTGTATCTTCAGGTATCACAATACGTTTTCAAGTTCTCCTCTTCTCAAAAACGTTTTCAGTGTTCCTGAATCGACGATGAAGCACAGCAAAAAAACGCCGATTCGGAAATTAACGATCGGGAAACGAATCGATATAATGCTAGAGTGCTCTTGAGCTAGTTTTCTGTCAAATCAAGTAGGATTCTAACATTTCACATTTTTCTTGATGGAAAACAGCATTTCTAAACTAATTCAAACAGTAGTTGGCAGTTACAATAATTCATGACATTGTCATGATATACTTGAGAAAATTTGACAACTGGTATTCCAACAAAGTTTCAAGGCAACTTGATTACTCATAATAATTATGTTTTATACCGGGTGTTCCACATTTTATGTGACAGGCAATATCTGGTTTGTTGAAGAAGATACACAAAAATGTTTCATACAAAAGTTTTAGGAGTTCATGAGAGCTATATTTTGATACAATTTTTAAATATACAGGGTGTTTGGTGTAGGTGCTACAGACCAAAATTCCATTTTTTAAAATAGAACGCCCTGTATATCATTACATATTCAGATGCTACGTTAAATTCTGATATCATTTCATGTTTGGTTTTTGAAATTCGGTTACGGCGTTGTTGAGTTATTGCTTAAAATGTAAAGTCTTGAGAACGACTATTATTTTTAAAAATATCTCATACAATTATTCTCTCTGCATCAGATCACATGAAAATTAGTCAAAATTTTGGGTGTTCGAAGTAATGGTTTCAATTTTGAGTTGTGGAATTCAGTCAGGAATCATTTTGAATATGAAACAATTGCGAAATTGAAAGAGGTGTATTCGAAAACAAATCTTCAATTAATAACAATGTAAATAATATAACTTGATAAATAATTTCATAAGAATGGTAGGTACCTAGAAATAAGTCATAAAAATTGTTCAAAGTGATGCCCATTAGATATTATACAGGCTTCGAAACGTCGAATCACTTCTCTCGTACAAGTCGCTCTTATAATATCAGGCGTAATATCACTGCACGCTAGTCGAATTTTCATTTTCAGATCATCCACATTCAAAGGGGGAGTAGTGAAAACAATATCTTTTAAATTACCCCATAGGAAAAAATCAAGCGGTGATAAATCTGGGGAACGAGCCGGCCACCGAATTGGCCCTTATTACCAATCCATCTATTTGGGTACGTTCTATCCAGATATTCAGTAACAACCTGTGAATTGTGAGGAGGAGCACCATCTTGTTGTCACCAAATTCCTTGTCGTTCTGCTATGGGAATATCTTCCATCAACTGGATCAAATCATTTTCTAGAAAATGTAAATATCGCAATCCATTGAGATTTTCATTGAAAAAGTAAGGTCCTAGGATGCGGCCATTGAACAATCCACACCATACATTAATACCCCAAGTAGTTTGAAAACTACTTTCGCGGACCCAGTGGGGATTTTCTTGAGACCAATAGTGACTGTTATGTCGATTCACAACTCCATTATTGTGGAATCGCGATTCATCACTCCACAAAATTTGACTGAATATGTTAGGACTTTCATGTAATATTACCTGAATACAAGCAATGAATTCAAGTCGTCGTTCAAAGTCCGTGGGTTTCAAACCTTGTACCAACTGAATTTTGAATGGGTGGTATTTATTTTCTTTCAGAATTCTCTGTACATTAGATTTACTCACACCGACTTCTTCTGCAAGAGTACGGATAGAAACATGTGGATGAATAATAATATAAGCCAACACAATGATCTCTAAATCTTCAGTTCTAACAGATCTCGTATGATGACGATGCTTTATAGTAGAAGGAAATGACCCAGTTCGCAATTTTTCTACAACTCTCGAAAAAGTCATTCGTGACGGAATGGGTCTGTCTGGAAAACGTTCTTGGTATAGACGTTGTGCTTGACGGCAGTTTTTCTGACATTCCCCAAAAATTAATAACATATCAATGCAATCACTTGGACTAAACGCGAAAGGCATACTGGAGTTTTCGCACAAAGAACACAGTTACTGTTTTGCAAAGAATCACTGAATCGAACTGACAAGTAGATACAATTCAACAACATTTGTTACTATGGCATCAACAAGCATAAGCTACTTGATGAAATTGTGCAATATAAAGCAATTCACCCTCAAGTTATTCACGTTCTCAAGAATTTCAATATTATATTCAACACTGATATCGATATCGTATCGTAGAGGTGAGAATAATGGTTTGTATTCAGTAGTAGTCTAGTTCAATTTAATAAAAGATATAGACTGGATTCGTGTACGAGTAAATAAGTTTTTTTAAAACTTTATATTTAAGGAAAAGTGCAATAACTCAACAACGCCGTAACCGAATTTCAAAAACCAAACATGAAATGATATCAGAATTTAACGTAGCATCTGAATATGTAATGATATACAGGGCATTCTATTTTGAAAAATGGAATTTTGGTCTGTAGCACCTACACCAAACACCCTGTTTATTTAAAAATTATATCAAAATATAGCTTCCATGAACTCCTAAAACTTTTGTATGAAACATTTTTGTGTATCTCCTTCAACAAACCAGATATTGCCTGTCACATAAAATGTGGGACACCCGGTATAATCAAACATATTTTTTCCAACCGCATCAACATTACGCTCCAATATTTTTTTTTCTGTACAAAAACATTTTATAGCGATTGATCAGATTTGATAAGGGTTGAATGGTGACAGGGTTTTATATATAACTGTTGGCAATGATGATTCGCGTCATACCTCTCATTTTCATTATACAAAATGATGCCGGGATATTTAGTCTATCGTGAGTTCAATTACCTGGTGATTACCCAGAATAAATTTCGTTATGAAATTACCAGAAAGAACCTCTAATTACGAGTATCTTGGTAATTACCAGGTCATTGACAACAATGATTCGACCTTGATTTTCATGCAAGTGAAGTAGAATGGTAACAAACCGTTTCATGTAAATTCTAACGTGAGCTCAATGAGACACACAATGTATACAGGGTGCACGTGAAGTGAGCCTCAGTTCACCATTTACTAAATAGAATATGTCTCTCAAAATTTTCGTAACAATCAATTTCTGATGTGGCTTCTTTTAGGATTTATCTTCGTGTAAGCATGAGTTAGGATTCTAACGGAACTGAATGTGAATTATTTCAGCGTGATGCTGGTGCTACATGAACGACGAACATCTACCAGATTTCCACTAGTTCGGACTTCCATTGTCTAGTATATAAAATTATTTGAAATTCCTGAAACAACTTAGAAAGGAGAATGAAAAATAAATAGCTGTAAATAACAATTATATTAAGCAAAAAAAACCTGGAATGAAATAATAGTGAAATAAAATACAAGTAAAAATAAAACAATTGAATAAAAATTGAAAATGAAGAAATACAAAATGAAAATGAAGATAAAAATAAAAAAATTAAGAGATTTCAAGCCAAGTTAGTTCACGACGTTTTGATTGTTAGTATCCACAATCGTCTTCGGGTGATGATTGGACTGATTCCTCCTAGAGAAGACTATTTATGGGTCGTTCAAGTACCTTCACTTATCCCCGCTTTCAATTTTTTCCGCTCCACTGGTTCAGTGGGAGATGACCGTTTGGCGGGAGCTGGCCATTTTTCGCTTGATGATGGGTAGCAGCCTCACGAAAACCAGGCCACCAAACGCGGACTGCGATTCTAAGAATTGCATTTACCGGATACCTTGTGAGTGCGGAAAATCCTGATAGCCAATATTTCTGCAGATAGTTTCATGAATTTCCTCTAGCATAGGAACTCGTTTCTCTTTGATATGGAAATTTAATTTTCCATCTGCTAAAAATTGCAAAATAAGCATAATCAATCACAAGTTCAGTTACATCTCTTTCCATTTGGTTTTGGAAATGGTTTTTCTCATCATTTTCTACTTTGGTGAACATTCGAGTTTTCGTACAGTTTGCAGGCAAATCCTTTTGGCCTCAGCCACTCGTTGTTGAACCTTCAAAGTTGAAATGTTATTTTGGTTATAATTTTACTTATTATTACTGCTACTCCTTATCTTCGCAAGAGAAATTCTCATTCCATCTGCTGTTGCTTTCATTGCACAAATATTGACACGTTGCTCAAAATGTATCTGCTTTGTCCACTAAGAACCATGTTTTTCAGTTTAGCTGTTCGGAAGCATCTTCAAAGACAACTAATAACTCGCAATTTACCACACAACATATTTTTTGTCGCTTACTATACTAACAGGTTATTTACTACACGAATTTCTCTATGTTAATGAGGTCTCGCCTCACTTTTCCGGCTGATCTACTGTGCATTCAATATTCACAGGCACATGTAAATTTTCAAAAATGTAACTTGAATACTTGTATGTCGAATATCCATCTTGATTGATGACTTGTTTATTTTGTGGTAATTCGTGATCACTTTGATGAAATGAATGAAAACACTTTTGTCTAATTTTCACTAGTTGATTTTATCTATACGACCGGTTTTGGGTTTGACCCCATTATCAAGTATAAAACTGAGATGAGAAGTAGAAATCCAACAAAACAAGGAGCTCAACTTCTTAGATTTGAATATTTCATGAGTCAATGATGGTTTTCAATTCAATATCCACCGGAAAAAATGTACAATTTCTTTTGATTTTTTCAGTCCACTCTCACATAAGTTTTCCGCGTTTAGGTCGATGATACACAAAGCTTTCACAATCCCTTTACCTGTAAAGAATTTTCAAGATGAACTAAAAATAATTAAGCAAATTGCACTAAACAATCAGGTACCAATTTCTCTAATAGAAAAAAAAAATAACAGGTCAAACTCACAAAACACTAATGAGTAAATTATACTTAAACTGCCAAGAACACAATATAGTCAAGTATAGTAGCATCAACTGGGCAGGTAAACTTTCAGAAAATATTCAAAATTATTCCTCTAAGTACAAAATATCAACATCTTTCATAAGTAATAATAATTCAGGTAGAACTCTGTCTAATGCAAAACCCAATGGGGATAGAATGAAAAATCAGGTATATATAGAATAGAGTGTGGTGAATGCTCTGCAGTATATACAGGCCGAACCGGCAGAAATTTTGACACAAGACTGCGTGAACACGTCTGTTTGGATGAAAAATCTACAATGTACAAACATCTTCGAGAATAAAAACACAAGATGAATAAAGACAACCTCAAAATCCTACACATATGGAATAAAGGGAAGAAGATGTATTTGTTGGAAGCTATGGAAATTATCAAATCAATTAAAAACCAGAAATACAGAGCTATTCAAATTCGCTCCTGTACATAGGGATCTCGTAAACGATAAGAGATAGAGTATCGGTTGAAGTGTGGCAGAGTTGTGTATTTTAGAGACCTATTCAATGATGTGAAGAAATCGAATATAGCTCTTTTGGTTCTGGAGATATACAGGAAAAACAAAAAAATCCCAAATCATTTTTTTGCCTATATCTTCTTTATAATAAAAACACAATAGAAATTTTCACGTCTCCCTATGTACCGTAGAGTTTTTCGAGAATTTTTTTCATTTTTAGGTACATATTCATATTTTTTCCATTGTTCTGAGCGTTTTCTACAATGAACTTCGAATAATAAAACCTTTCATGATTATCTGAAACATATCTACGACAAAAATATATTATATGTGTTTTGATGAACAGAAAAAAAATTGTAGTAATAATAATTATAATAAAAATTGATTTGAAGTAAGTAATTTATATACACAAAAAATTAATTGTGCTATAAATGTTCGAATTGGAGTCCTTTCATTTCGAGACAAATAATGGGACAATAAGATGGTCTGCAAGATCACAAGATCTAACTATTTTGGACTATTTTCTATGGGTGACAGAGATAGAAAGATAGAAAATAGAGAGATAGAAAATGTGGAAGACTTGAGGTTGAGGATTTTGAATGATTTCGCAACAATGCAGCAAATAAGTGTATCGAGGGCAATTAATAATATGAAAAACCGAGTTTGAAAATGTTTATTGCGCCAATAATTTTTTTAGGTACCTATATAAATTACTTCATTTCAATTTTCATTACAATTATAGTATTCGTTCCGGATGTTATTATTGCTATCTTTTCTTTTTCTGCCTATTAAAACACATATAATATATTTTTGATGTGGATATGTTTCAAATAATCATAAAAGGTTTTTTTATCCGAAGTTCATTGTAGAAAACGCTCAGAGCAATGGAAAAAATATGAATAGGTACCTAAAAATGAAAAAAAAACTGTCGAAAAACTCTACGATACATAGGGAGACGTGAAAGTTATATTATGTTTTTATCCAACTCAGTCAACCAATTTCCAGGGCCGAAATTTAAAAGGGAATAATTCACACAATTATAAACTCAAACAACTGTTCATGCAGCTGCAGTTTCGTAAGAAGGTATCATCTTTTCCTCCAACCGATTTCCTAGAGCCTTTGAAGTCCATTAGATATCTCGTTAGGACATCAAGAGGATTGTTCCGAATTCTTGGGGTTCTTGTTGAATACTCTCCTGACCACTTTGGACTGAATGATTCCGTACAACCCATCTCGTCTTGTGTTTGTAAATCTTCTGCTGGAAAAATCCTCACTGGTTTACTTTGTGGTAAATGTTCAAGAAGTACCGAAAACTTATGTGAATTTCTGGAACTTCATCTAGCTTTTCCTAAAACGACTAATAACCAGTCCGTGCAAAGCTTATTGTTAAATCATCTGAAAATGGAATTTTTAACAGGTGATGATCGACTGTATTGTCAAACATGCGCCAAACTAACTGACTGTTATAAGGAAACAAGTATAGCTGAGGCTCCAGTCAATCTAATAATAACACTGATGATTTTCAAACAAGACTCAACCTCTAACGGAAGCAAGAAACTCTTTGGAAGTTTCGAAATAGATGAACATTTCAACCTATCGTTGTTTTAATAAAATTTTCTAATATTAAAAAAAAAAAAGAATATTACCGAAAAATACCAAAATATAAATTTTAATTTGATTTCTCAGTATGAAGTGAACGTCTACGATCCAAAAACCACAACAAAAAATACAGGTCCGTATTTAAAAATTCAAAGATTGGGGTGGCCCAAGTCAGATGACACCCTGTATAAAAGATTCATGGATATATTCCAAGAGCCCACATCAAGTGCCAATAGCAAAATGTGGACAGATTTTCAATATGTCTGCGAATAAAGAAGATATAGGCAAAAAAAAATTTGGGATTTTTTGGTTTTTTCTGTATATCTCCAGGACCAAAAGAGCTATATTCGATTTCTTCACATCATTGAATAGGTCTCTGAAATACACAACTTTGCCACACTTCAACCGATACTCTCTTATCGTTTACGAGATCCCCATATACAGAAGCGAATTTGAATATCTCTGTATATACCCCTAAATGAGCAACTCGATTTATGTAGGTCTTCTCTCTTGAATTTATGAGTTTAAAAACCCTTGAATTCACAGTGATGAATTATAAAGTTGGCATCTTGGTTCGCCCAACTACCTGTCTATCAAATATCTGTCCTTACTCCTGATTAAACCGAGTTTTCAAACTTCACATCTCAGTTTTATACTTGATATATTTATACATCAAAGTGTACTAGAAAAGTAGTTTTCCAGATCCTACTGTGTAGGGGAAGGTGAATGTTGAGAAATTTTATTTCGAAAAGTTGATACGTATGTACATCTCCTCTATACCGTCATCAGACTTATTTTCATTTCTGTTAGAATGCCTTAATTCAGAAGGTTCATGAATCAACAAATATTGGTCGCTCTGCGGATAATCGACCTTAATATTGAGCGACAAAAATTGCTTTTTACTTCAGCTCTGGTTTAAGGCACTGTTCAATACGCACGTAATTAAGCACTTTTCAACTTGCGATAACATTGTTTTCCTAACGGCTACATGTTGTTCTCCTGCTCTACAGGAGTTGCAAAAGAACCATAAAACCCCAGAAATGGCCTATTCTTTACCGTCGAACAGTATTCAAGACAGAACAAATCGTTATTAAATTCGTGGAGGGGAAAGGAAGTATAAGCGGAACGTGCTGAAATTTCATGTTGCATTGAATAATGCTGAGGTTTCATGTCTGCAATATTAAACTCGGTTCGAAGGATATGAAATAAGAAATTCAGGTTGAATGCTAATCAGGGTGGATGTATAACTTTCTTTGAAACGGAGAGATGAAACATTTTTCGAAAGTACTAGAAGTAGAGTCGAATTTCATTTGATGAAAAACTTTGAGTAACGTATCCACTAATACTTCAAGCGTACGTTAAACTGAATTACATATAAAAAGGTGGGATGATAATTTTCACAAATTATCAGTATTCGTTCAATACTAGAAAATAAATATTTTGAAATAATATTTGGAAATATTCATCTCTCCCAACTACACACTGTGAGTTCTGGTGCACGCCTACTTATCCGGCTAAAATAACGCTGTTGATTGAATTATATCCGCAGATGTTTTTCGTTCAGGATCATGCTGAAATCAGTCGATGATTGATAATATAGCAATTCCAGGAACAATACTATCGGAAATTCATACTCTCTGGGTTCTCATAACGAACTTACTCAATAGCAGGGGAGCCCACGATGCACAATGGGGATTTACTCGAGCGTCATAGAGACATATTAGGATGCAAAGCTTAGATGATAAGAAGAAAAAAATGTTATATAATATATACCTTTTCATCGGTGGGGGAAGCGGCTATAGATGTTTAAATATGTAAAAAAATACTGTTGCATGGACATACTCGAGCGCGTCAGATATTGATAGCATCAATGACCTACGTATTTTTGATAATGTTGGTATGCTAATCTGATCGTTTACATAAAAGTGGAAAGAAAAAAAATTTAATCGAGCGCGTTACTATTTCTAAAGGGGTATTGAGTGCAACAACAAAAAGTTCTCATTCAATCTGATGATTTCGATCTGACGGAAACTCGCGGCCATTACTATGATGTGCAAAAAAAATTCGTCATTTTGAAATACTCAAGCGCGTCAGATTAAGATATATATGATTCATCTTTATGTTTTAGACGTGCTGTCTCATAATCTGACGATTATCTAGCGGGATTCCCTTAATCTGACAAAAACAATATATTTTTTTTTCAATTCATTGAACTTAATCAATTGAAAAGCTCAGGAAATAGCATGCAAATAAATAAGTGTATGTTTTTCATACTTATATTTATAAGAAAATAATTTTAAAAAAATGCTAAAAAAAAATTAATTTTTTATAATCAATTGAATAATTAATGAAGAAAAGAGGAATGAAACTTTCTATGTTTTTCACCACTTATATTTGTAACTAACGTTACCGAGTTTCGTCCTATTTCAAACTTATATATTGTATAGGTTTGAAAATGTCCTTATAGGACGAAACTGCAGTAACGTAAGTTACAAATAAAACGTTTGTTTGAAGGTGGTTGACAATGTTTCGTGGTGTATCTCATCAGTTCGGACTTTCATTGTCTAATATAATATAAATTGATTTGATAACCCTGAAAAAATCAAAAAAGAATTTTCATTTGTTTGGTTGTTGTTGTATGTTATTTCTTTGTAATTTCAGTTCTTTGTTCAATTAAATTGTTATTTTCGGTTAATATTTTTTTATTTTCTCAGGGTTATCAAATCAATTTATATTATATTAGACAATGGAAGTCCGAACTGATGAAATTACAAATAAAAGTGGTAAAAAACATAGAAAGTTTAATTTCTCTTTTCTTCATTATGATTTCCTACCACGTAGTAACGGCTACATCCATCAATCAATTGATTAATTAATCATCATCTTCATCTTCATCTTCATCACGAACGTGTCTTTGTAATCACAACAGAATTCAGAGTGGGGACGGAGTGAGAGAGTAATAGATAGAGAAAAAGTGAATGAAGAATAAAGGAATAGAAATTCGGAGAGGGAAATATAGGCATCACACAGCTGCACGCATTAAACTTTATCGACGAATTTTTTTTATTTTAGCTTGCAGAAATCGTCAGATTATATATTTTTCGTTATCCTTGAATTATTTCCTTCAAAATAAAAAAAAAAATTAGCTACGCTCGAAAATGTTGAATTGACGTTATTTTTTTATAATTTTGCTGCCCTCCCCTTTCTTTACGTCACTCTCAAATTGTCAGATTACTAGAATATACACTTTTCAGCAGGTAATTAACTCACCCTATCTTAATCTGACGTGCTCGAAAATTTCTCATGATCAATTTTTTTTTACTAATCTTATCCTTCATCCCTCACAGGCGGCTTTATATATGGGGCTCATATTTGGTGGAGGTACTTAACCGGGAACAAAGTATCCCCCTGTATATTAATCTGCCGCGCTTTAGTAAATCATGAAATCCCCGCTTGGGCTCCCCTATTACAAAGTTTCATCTTTCGAGAACACAATCAACACAACAGTTTTTCTTTTATTTTCAATTTGATAATTTCCATTTGGTCTGAAAGATTGGGTTCCATATTTTTTCTTTTACTACACCATACTCATGATTTATCTACTGCCCCTCTGCTAGAAGATTCTCTCTATATGTTGGATTGGCCTACTCATTCAAAAAATACAGAGTTTTTGGAGAAAGTTTTTTCTGAGTTACTATTTTCATTCAGGTTTGAAGGTCGTGGTAGTTTGGAATTACATCTTAACGTTTCACCAGCACGAGTGGCTGGATTCTTCAAAGGTTTATTCATCTTGATGATTCACCGATGACTTCACCTCATGTGTCAACTTATTCAGGAAAGTCACATAAAAAAGAGTTGTGAATTTTGGATAGTCGAATAAAATGTTATATGACGGAAAACCATGTTTTCTTTATAAAGATAGCTACCCTTCATATATCAAAAAGAAGGGCTGCTTGCAGAAATCTGAGTACAGATTTGGAATTAGGGTAGAAAATGCAGCTGTGCAGAGTATCACTTCATTCTTATATTTAATTTTCTTCGTGTTTAAGACGTGACTTTTTACATATAAGATACCATATTCTCATTTATTCGTTTTTCGTCTCTCTATTCTGCTCTTCACCCAATTCTTTTCTTTTTTTTCCATCAAATTTGATTGTAGAATATTTTGTAATAATATGAGTTGATTTATTATTTGCAGATATTGAATTCTGCCATTTGTTAGGTTAGGTTATTTTGTACTGAGTAATATTTCAATGAAAGTATTTATTATTTATATTATTACCTAAAATATAATGAATATAATATTCACAGTTCTCAATTATACACCGGGTGTAGAAAAAATATCGTATGCAACTCTCATGTAATGGCTATTGATACACTAACATTTGCCGAAGGCGAGTTTGGTATAGTTTATGCGATCATTACATATGTAAAGGTTATTTCATAATGAAGGGCTTGAAATAAAAAACCGATGGAGTTTTCACTCTACTGTCAGTCCATTGTCCTTTTAGTTCTAATCCAGATTTTCAATTAACAATTCATCGAATGATAATATAGTTTACATATTATACATTAATATATTCGCAATATTAGCAAAACATGGTTGACCTAATTGTAAGTAAAAATGATTAATATACAGAGTATATATATATATATATATATATGAATCAATATTTAGAAGAATAAGTACACTTATCTAAAGGGCACTACATCTCCCCTTTTTGTAAGAATGAACTTCATTCCGGCCGAAAATGAAGATCATTCATACTTACGAATACGAAAAAAAAAATAGGCGACATGTATTGCCGACCCTTTTAAAATTACAGACAACAAATTTTACAACCTGATCTATTAGGCAGGCAGAGTATAACGAAATGAAAAACGTGTTTACATTGTCACAACTAACGATAGAGTATGGTATACCAATGATCGAACTTTGATCTATTCTCGTTTGATATCGTAACCAAACCTCCAGGGTTTATATTAAGGGATTTTGAATTTTGATTCAATTTCACGTTTCCCCTTTTCCATAATTACAAAATCTCTAGCCCTTCAGTGAGAAATTTGTAGAAGATGTTTGAGCTCTGAATAATAGGCGTCAGGGTTATATACTGAGTCTATTTTGTAGGTCAGTGCGTTTGTCAGTTCGGGTCTTTTTCCAAAAAATAGTTATAAGTGTGTATAGTAATGATATACACTGGGGGTCGTATTGTAACAAACTATAAAATTTTATCCATTTGTCCCGGTCTGTGTGTGTATCCTTAACGTACATTCTAACACACTCGTTAAGTACCCGATGATTTCTCTCACAGCCACCTATACTCTGGTGATGGTAGGCAGTGGAGAATTTCTGTTGGATATCTAGAAGTTTACATACTTGTTTTGATACTTAGTTTTTATATTCAGTTCCCATATCAGTGCATAGGACCGTAAATCAAAATGAAGTTATCAACTATGGCCATTGCGGCAGTTAAGGCGTGTTTGTTAGTTACAGGCGCTATAACGACGTGTTTTGTCAATTCGCACTGAGCTGTTACCGTATAGCAATTACCGTCTGGTGTTTCAAGAAATGGTCCTATGGTGTCTATACACGTAATATCACATGGCCGTTGAGATGTTGGTGTAATCACCAATGGTTTCCTATGACTAATTTTACCTTTATTTAATTGACATTTTTGTCAAGATTTTACATAATTGGCTACGTCCTGTAGAACGCCGCCCCTGTCTAGTTAAGTAAGAGTTGTGTCGCGCAGTGTATGTGGTCACCACGGGAATATTTCGTAGAGGTGACGGGAGGAAGGGGAAGAGACAATGAGGTCAGTCGGGAGAGCGACGAACTGAGGAGTGGTTGATCCTAGACGACAATTTTAAAATAAAAAAAGTTCCGACAAGTGGATGTTTGCATATCCAGGTTTTATAACCACCAATTGCTTGTTGAACGTTAATTTTGTGTAGGCTGATGAAGAATTCATTATATTTTTATACTGAACCGACAATCTCTGATTTGTAACCCGACCCTATTAATTGAATCAAACAAGTTTTCTCTTGTTGAAGAGTGTAGAAACGTTACAGTCCTTAGACATATTTTTCCAACCAAACTTAGTCCTGATTTTCTTTAAGAGCCGCTTCTGTCCACAGTGACCACCACAAAGTGGATGATCGTGGTACTCTGTTATAATTCTTTCTTTTTTGCTTCTATTTGTGATAATTGTGGGTTCATCATATATTATTATATTAAAATTTTTTTAACGTATTCAAATCCTTTTCTTCAAAATCGTTTAATGTACATATTGTAAATATAGGATCCTTAGATTTCAATTTTCATTTATCAATATTATTTTTGATAGCTGAAGTTTAAGCTGAGACAACAATTTCTCTAACGAAAATTTGTCATTAGCAAAAAGTACCTATTGTTTCCACAACGCTGATTTTATTATTTTGACCCAGGGTTATCCTAAATAATCTGTCCCAATCTCAGATTTTAAATAAGGGATATTCATAGTTGTAATGTTGTCGGTGGTTTGAAAGAGTTTTGGTTTAGCGTTAGCGACATTAGCCTGCGACCTTAGTAGAATCCGGCGAGTCTTTCGAAGGTGTAGTCCTACTAAGACTAGCATAAGGAAAGTAATAATGTATATAAGCACCCTTATATCATTCGGAATTTTCAACACGTCTTCTTCTACAACTACACCACTGCTCGCAACTTCACTTTATTATTTCATAATGAAGGGCTTGAAATTAAAAACCGATGGAGTTTTTACTTTAGTCAATTGTCCTTTCAGTTCTACTCCAGATTTTCAATTAACAATTCGTCGAAAGACAATATAGTTTACATATTATGCAAAAATATATTAGCAATATTAGCAAAATAAAAGGCACTACACATGGTCGTTGCATAATATACCTTTTAATGAGCAATTATCAGGTATGGAGGGTTATTTCTCACCTATAAAAATAAATGCTTGCGGTCTTTTTAGAAAATTGATTTAATGACTTCAATTAAATTCAAAATTGTACTATTAACAATGAGCTAGTGAATTTGAAGTTTTTAGTATATTACGACTCTCATCCGAGGTCCATCTGTTCCTATAATTGTAAAATGAAACCACATGCTGCTGCAGTCTTAAAGCTACCGCGATTGAAAGAAACTCATTCCGATGAAAACCGCAGCTGTAAGCCACTTATGATTTTCGAACTTTTACTTGTCTAGCAATTTTCCAACGAAATCCTCAGTGTTTTGTACTTTATATTGTTTTGTCGCAGAAGATAATACCCTAACCGGATTCTGTTTGAATTTCATTTTGTGTTTCCGTCTTGAGAAGTTGTGTGATGGATGGGTCACATTTCGGTTTGGATAGGATTATGTGGGATGAGAGATATTTTTCAGGTCGTGTTCGGTATGGTGAATGAAGTGGAATTTTACGAGTATTGTAACAGGTTATTGAGGAATCATCCGCAACTATTCAGATCAGGAACAAATGTTAGCTATATTAACAACTATATTGACAATACATTAACTAAGTTCATGTACCCTTTTCTTATTTCCTGTTTTCCAAAAATAACTCGTTCTGAGGCCTTTATTTGAAGTGAAAATGTAGCATTGCAGCGTCCACGTCACGGCGACAGTTATCCTGGTAATGAATCTTCCAAATTTCCGGTGGACTTTTTTTTATGTTGAATTTTTTTCATCGATTGATTCCATGAATTCCATCCACGAAACTTTTGGTATGGTTCTCCAGAATCCAGTCTCATAATCTTAGTGCGAATCGGCTATCAAAATTCCCCTTTTCTTGATGTTGCAAATTTCGAAAATAATTTAAGTATATTTTTTTCACCGACATCCATTCTCATTTTCATCTAGCAACTCAAAAACTGAACGTAAACGACCATAGACAACGATGTTTATTCGCTAAATGGGCTACAGAGCAGATGAAGTATCATCGAAAACTCATCTTCAGCGATGAGGCCCTTTCAGGAAGGAATCAACTGATAAGAACAACAGGATTTTCAGGAAAAATGAAAAGAAATTTTGTGTGGTGTTCTACAAGGATCAGTTTCAGGACTCATCTTATTCTTATTATATATCAATGACATTGCAAATTTGAGCATTTCTGGAAATATCACTCTTTTCGTTGATGACATGACGATTTTGTGGAATTGTGGAACAACAAAAACTCAAATAATTTACACAATACAATATCTACTGATATGAAAAAAATCAAGTAGTGGTGTAATGCTGGTTTGCTATCCTTCAATATTTGAATAAAACTGGCTGATACTTGATGAAAATCCATATTGAAAAACTAAATAATACAGTTTATTGTATGACTTTCAGTATAAAGGGTTTTACCAAAAACCGCGACACGTGTTTAGCTATACAATAGCTTCCTCAAGCGTAGTATATGCTTGTGGAAGCTATTATAGTTTGAGCTTCACGCTTAACGTGCGTTTCCTCGTGTTAGCCATCTAGGGGACTTAACAGTAACTATTTCCTGTCCGATAGTTGTCAAACTGTACAATAGATGACGATAAGCTTCAAAGCGAAGCGAGAAGTTTCTAGTCTCCATTCTCGAAAGTACTAGGCCCGCCTGCTGCCTCATATAAAAGTGCGTGCGCCATCCAGCCAGTAATGTCATTCGAAGATATTACGAAAACAAGTGAATTTATGTTTGTCTGAAGGTGATTGACAATGTCATGATAAATTTCACTTGTTCGGACTTCCATTGTCTAATAAGTTAAATAATTTGAAATTCCCAAAACAACTGAAAAAAGAGAATTGAAAATAAATAGCTGAAAATAACAATTATATTAGGCAAAAATAACCTGAAATGAAATAATAGTGAAATAAAATACAAGTAAAATTAAAACGATTGAACAAAAAAAAATACAAATAAATATAAAAAAAAAGTTAAGAGATTCCAAGCCACGTTAGTTCACGACGTTTCGATTGTTAGTATCTACAATCGTCTTCGGGTGATGACTGGACTGATTCCTCTGAGAGATGACTATTTATGGGTCGTTCGAGTACTTTCACTTATCCCCGCTTTCCACTTTTTCTGCTTCACTGGTTCAGTGGGAGATGATCGTTTGGCGGGAGTTGGGCATTCTTCGCTTGATGATGGGTTTCCATAGCGTATCTCTACGCTAGCTTGGCTGAATACGTTGTTGGACAGCATGTATGCCGATGAAATTCAAGGAAGCCGCATACCATCATTCCATCATCAAGCAAAAAATAGCCAACTCCCGCCAAACGGTCATCTCCCACTGAACCAGTGAAGCGGAAAAACGGAAAGTGGGGATAAGTGAAAGTACTCGAACGACCCATAAATAGTCATCTCTCTGAGGAATCAGTTCAGTCATCACCCGAAGACGATTGTAGATACTAACAATCGAAACGTCGTGCACTAAAGTGGCTTGGAATCTTTTTTTTTATTTATTTGTATTTCTTAATTTTTTGTTCAATCGTTTTATATTGACTTGTTTTTTATTTCACTATTATTTCATTTCAGGTTATTTTTGATTTATATTATTGTTATTTTCAGCTATTTATTTTTTATTCTTCTTTTTCAGTTATTTCAGGGATATCATTTTACATATTAGACAATGGAAGTCTGAACTAGTGAAAAGTGAATTTATTTAGCGAATAGCTAGGTAAGCTACTGTAAGTGGTGTCATTAGCAAGTTTTCAATACTCGATTTTTTATTTCGGCATTTTTGAAGACAAAATTATGACGGAAGCAAAAAATAAGAAACGGCAGTATAGCGCGGATTATATAAAATATTGATTAATTGAAAATCCCACAAATCCATCTTCGCCTATGTGCCTTCTTTGTCAAAAAACATTTTTGAATGAAGCTATGAAACCCTCAAGGCAACAAGATCATTTGAATAAAATGCATTCAGATGAAAAAGACAAAATTGTGACTTATTTTCGAAAACTGGAAAAGAAACACTCATAGTCCAGTCATTATAGTAAGTTCACCTCGGAATTCGAGATACCCAGCTGTAAGTCTGTAAATACTTGTATATTGACACCCTAAAAGTTGTCTCAAAACCTACATATGGTAGGGTGTAAGCAACTATTAAATTTCAAGGTCAAAGGTCACAAAAATCGGTTTTTTGCGCTTTTTTTGGAAATATCTCATTTCCTATGGGTTTTTTGCTATTTGTATTCATCATCAATATTGTAGGATACAAAATTTTCTACAAATTTTGTTTGAAAAATTTTTCTATACGGTGAACCGTTTTCGAGATAGAGGGCGGAGAGCACGCGGTCACAGCATCACTTCAGGTCAACCGGTGCCTCCGGTCGAAAACGCGCCATATATAGTTGATGAACTTATGAGTATTTGTCAATTTTTATTAACTATTATATTATATTTTATCATTTTTTTCCTAACTTATCCACTTTTTATTCAGTATTAATTTATTTAACAACACTTACCTGCCCATGTAATTGCAGAATTGTTAATGAAAATATAGGAATTATATTTGAATTTTAACCCAATTAATATTTACAACTTCTTACATGATGAAAAAAATAAATAAATTATGAATTAATTTTTTATTAAAAAATATCATTGAATACATTTATTTTTATTGGAAGTAAAGAAATGGAATAAAGGGTACAAAAACTACAATTTATAATTTTAATCATCTTCTTCCTCTTCATCGTCGTCTTCTGGCTGCTGGTAAATTTCAAACTGGTCTTCATTATCGTCTTCAACGACATTTGTCTTAAGCTCTTCCATGATTTCGGGGTCAAAGGTTCCATCTTCGTTAATGTCGCTCTGATATGGTAGATCATTGAGACAAGCTTGCCCATTACATTGGCCACAAGCTAAAGAGCATTGCAAGCCCGCTTTCCTGCATCCGCATCGCGAACCACAACCACTCTTGCAGTTGCAGAAAATTGTATTTAGCAAATCTTCTGGAGCAGGTGGTAAAATTGTTTCGCATTTCCCAACCCCATACCTGGGGTTCCAAATCATGTCCTAACCAAGTTTGACCTTGATTATATACACGGTTGAAATGTTGATGAGCAGCTGCACTTGTTGGTGGAATATTTGAAAGCTGCACAGGTTTATTAAGTTTTGTAGACTTGACGTAATGCATATAACGAAGATGATCGAGACTTTTCACAGATTTCGGAGCATTATAGACTGCTGATAAGGTTTGAGTTCCACTCTCTAATAATCTCTGGGCCGAACAATTTTCTTCCTCAAATGCTGCAGCTAGTTCATCCAAATTTGTCAGTTTCTCAAAAACTTTTAAAAATGATTTTTTTCCCTTTTTAAAAAGCGCAGAAGTTGTGTCACAGCCACTTAATGCGTGCAGAAATAAAATATGTTTTTTAGAATAAGGATAATTATCAAAACTTTCAGTCGAGTATATCTCCGTTTTTACAATACCTTTCCCAACTTTTTTAAAGAAAATTTCTTGTTGTTTTTCTCCTAATTATTTTTTAATTTTAGTAAACGGTTATCAGTATTATTGAATACATATAGATTTAATGCATGAAGAAAATGATAAAATATAATATAATAGTTAATAAAAATTGACGAATATTTATAATCATTGATTTATCGATAGTTCATCAACTATATATGCCGCGTTTTCGACCGGAGGCACCGGTTGACCTGAAGTGATGCTGTGACCGCGCGCTCTCCGCCCTCTATTTCGAAAACGGTTCATCGTATAAAAAATTTTTTCAAACAAAATTTGTAGAGAATTTTGTATTCTACAATATTGATAGTGAATATAAATAGCAAAAAACCCATAAAAAAGCGCAAAAAACCGATTTTTGTGACCTTTGACCTTGAAATTTAATAGTTGCTTACACCCTACCATATGTAGGTTTTGAGACAACTTTCAGGGTGTCAATATACAAGTATTTACAGACTTACAGCTGGGTATCTCGAATTCCGAGATTCTTACCTAATTTAAGCTTAAATGACTGGATTAATAGGCAACATTTGGTTGCGAAAAATTTGAGTGAGCGGCTCTTTCAATCACTGCAATATATCATCAAAGCAGTCAATAAATTCTGAAAGAGCTCTTTCAATGTCAGATTAGTTAATCAGCTTTATGTTGGTAATGATGAAGATTTCAACCGATTGCTATTTCACACAGAAGTGCGTTGGTAATCAATATGTATCAGTCTGACTCGATTTCACAATCCATTTAACCCTGTAATAGAGTTCTTGGAAAACAAAGACAAAGATTTGCACGACAACCACATTACTTCAAAGAATGATATTGCGTACTTGACAGACCTGTATAAATTATTCAATGATGTCAATCTGAAACTTCAAGGTGACGACTTGAATTTGATTAAAACAAAAATTGTCATTGCTGCTTTTGTAGCCGAATTGCTCTTATACAAGAATAATATCGGCAGACGTGAGTTTCGCAATTTCCCTGATTTGTCAGCAGTATGCTTCAACAACGACGACTTGCTTGTTTACTGCCAACATTTGGAGAACCTCCACAGTGATTTCGCAGGAGGATTCCAGGACATTTTGAAATTGGAAATACCGGACTGGGTGTTGGATACTTTTTCAAATGTCAACACATCAGGATCAACCCAGCTGAAAAAATAACTCATAGAACTGATAACGAACGAGAAAATAAAAATGAAATTAAAAAATGGATACCAAGAATTTTGGCTACAAAAGCCAATCCTGCAATTGTTCTCTGGAGTGTGGTCCATCGTTCAACGATTTTTGATAGCATTCTCATCGTCGTTTTTATGTGAACGTGGATGTAGTGTTGTGACAACGTTGCTAACTAAAAAGAGAAATCGGTTGCAGATTATCGAACTCGGTGACTTACGGCTGGTTTTGAGTAAATTCAAGCCTGATATTAATAAACTTGTTGAAAATCATCAAATTTATCCTCCACATTTGATCAGTTTTAAAATTCAAATTGAAATGTTTCTTTCAATAACATGAATAAAAGTTTTCCTAATATTACAAAATGGTATTTTACATTACCCTCATCAGAAAGTCTTATTTTCACATGACACACGTAATTCAATTATCAAAATAATGACTGAAATTGTGATTCTTAAGATGTAGTGAAGTGACAAATTTTGGGGGGCGCTAGAAAATAATTAATTTTTGAAGTGGGCGATAGACAAAATAAGTTTGAGAACCTCTGGTTATACAGGTTGTCCCTGGACTTCCTTTTTTCCTCTCGGGAATATATAGATGGGGTCAAAATATTACCAGTACTTCATATAACTTTTTTTCCTAAAAGTCTGCGTAACCAAGTTACGGGCCCTCGAAGTTACAAAATGAAAAATGTTTTTCTTTGATAACTTTTCAAGTGAATATTCAAAATCATCCAAATTTTGGTAATTGACTAAACAAATGAATTCCGTCGATGAGCTTTCATGCAGGAGTCAGTTGTTTTGCTACAAAGTCAGGAACGGACTACTCCCGATGGTCCACACCCCAAAACTTTGAAATGACAGATATTTTTCAATATTTTTCAAAAAAATAAGGTTACTTGGACAATTTTATGAATAAAAGTACTCGTGTGGAAAGTCGATCGGAGCAACGAGTCTTGATAAAAATGTAGTTCTACTCGACGACATCAAACCCGCTCGTCCACCATTATTTGAAATGAATAATTATCAAAGCAGAAATAATAATGATAACGTTAATTCAACAACATTTATAACAGGAATAATACAAAGTATGCTGAAATGAAGTCGTAAACAAAAAGTACAGTACCTATATGGAAGTTTAAGTCACAATTGTGATAGCAGATATTTTTTCAAAAGAAATATCAAGTTCTGTAGATTCGTGGTGTTTTTAAACTAACAAGCTACTCTGCTATGAAATATCGAATTCATTCCATATTTTGTATGTACATAATACGTGTGGAATAATCACGTTTCGTGTTGATCAGTTATCTGAATCTCATGAAATTCAACATTCGAATGTTTCAAATTCTTCTTCACAGCTAAACTGTTGAGGAGTCTCACTGATAATTATAATTTTATGGGAGAAATTCTTTAACACGAATCTAAATTTAGCTGAAAAAACGCACATCGGAAAAAATATTTACTATACTAATAAAAAGCAAACGAATGAACTACAAAAACGGCTGCACATGATCAGGTGAAAAATATCCAGGGAATAATTATGTTCCATTTCTTTCACAAATGTTGACAAAAAAACCTTTTAGAAAGTTTTGATAAAAAATGAGAAACTGGAATGCGATTTTGTTTTGTTGAGTGGTGCGTTGTCATATGACTATCATTGTATTGTCAATATTCTATAGGATATTTTGAATTTTTTTGATATGGCCGAACAGTTTACATTCAATGAATATGCAGATATGCATGTATTTTATGGACGAGCATTTTGTAATGCTGCAGAAGCTCGTCGTCTGTATTCCGAGCATTTTCCCAATCGAACGGTACCGTCAAGAGAAACATTCGAGCGTGTCGATGGCAGCTTGAGGGAGTCAGGTATGTAATAATTGATAATTAATTTGAGCACGTTGTTTTATTTCGATATTATTGTAGGTACAGTTTTGCCAAAACGAGGTGGTGAGAGCGCTCCTAGGACTGTACGTACCGTTGTATTGGAGGAAAATATTTTGGAAGCCGTCGCTGATGATCCTTCAATGAGCATCAGAAATCTATCAGAACAGTTCCATACATCCAATTCCACTATTCATAGAATAATTAGGGAACAACTGCTCCACCCATTTCACATCCAGAAGGTACATGCCATGACACCTCAAGATTTTCCAGCACGACTGGAATATGCCAATTGGTTCATGGATAGGCAAAGAGAGGATATGACTTTTATTAATCGAGTTTTATTCACTGATGAAGCAGGTTTCAGTAGAGATGGAGTTATCAACTCTTATAATCTCCATATATGGGCCGAAGAAAATCCCCATGGGATATTGCAAACCAAACACCAACGGAAATTCAACGTGAATGTTTGGGCTGGTATCATAGGAAACCATCTTATAGGACCATTCATTCTACAGGACCGATTGAATGGAGAACGTTATTTGGAGTTCATTCAGAACGATTTGAATGGACTTTTGGAACATGTTCCATTGCAAACCCGAAGAGATATGTGGTTTATGCATGATGGCGCTCCTCCTCATTTTAGTTTGATTGTGCGTGACCATCTGAACCATATTTTCCACAATAGATGGATTGGTAGAGGTGGGCCATATTCATGGCCATCGCGGTCTCCGGATTTAAATCCATTGGATTTCTTTCTGTGTAGGCATCTAAAAAGCCTTGTTTACGCTACACCTATTCACACAAGAGATGCATTGTTGAATAGAATAACATTACATTGTGAAGTCATACGAAACGACCCTGGAATGCTATTTCAAGTACAGAGAGGGTGTCTTCGCAGACTAAGAAAATGTATAGAGAGAGAAGGTGGTCATATCGAGCAGTTTCTGTAGCGGATTTTTCATTTCTGTTTGCTCTTGAGGCTCTTGAGTTTCGTTAGTTAAACGTGTTTGCATTATAAAAATTCGTTATGAACATTTTACCTATCATTTCCATTTTCCTTAAAAACTAATATTTTCGAATAATGGTAGACATCTCAGGATAAATGTTGTTGAATTAACGTTATCATTATTATTTCTGCTTTGATAATTATTCATTTCAAATAATGGTGGACGAGCGGGTTTGATGTCGTCGAGTGAAACTACATTTTTATCAAAACTCGTTGCTCCGATCGACTTTCCACACGAGTACTTTTATTCATAAAATTGTCCAAGTAACCTTAATTTGTTGAAAAATATTGAAAAATATCTGCCATTTCAAAGTTTTGGGGTGTGGAACATCGGGGGTAGTCCGTTCCTGACTTTGTAGCAGAACAACTGACTCCTGCATGAAAGCTCATCGAAGGAATTCATTTGTTTAGTCAATTACCAAAATTTGGATGATTTTGAATATTCACTTGAAAAGTTATCAAAGAAAAACATTTTTCATTTTGTAACTTCGAGGGCCCGTTACTTGGTAACGAAGGATTTTAGGAAAAAAAGTTATATGAAGTACTGATGATATTTTGACCCCATCTATACATTCCTGAGAGGAAAAGAGGAAGTCCAGGGACACCCTGTATACCACACATAATGGCATCAATAGGTCTTTCAAACGAATACAAAATTTCGATTATGTCTCACACATACTTTGTTTTATTCAAATCAAAGAATGGAAGCGCCTAATGAAAGACCCCAATATAAGATATATTTCCTACTGATTTTTGTGTCAAAACTTGATTTCTATGGTTTCACCCCATTTATCAAAATCTCGCTTCTCCTACACTGGAACCAGGAAAGAGAAACGTTGAGAAAATACCCCAACCGTCGGCACCTTCCGGAAAAGGTAAAATCCAACATCTCACTCACCATTAAGTATATGAACACGAACGCTGGCGGTATTCGCGTTGGACGGCGTACAAGTGTAGAGGCCAGAATCGCCCTGTCCGGCTTTCTGGATTAAAAGACGGCTCGTCGTAATAAATCCCTTCTCTGTGACAAGGCTGATTCCTCCCCTGGGAGAATCGAAATTGATCACTTCGGAATTCTGGGACCAGACGATGTTAGGCGGCGGTTCCGGAGCGTATTGCACTATGCAGGTCAGGTTGATGGTGGAGCCCATGTTGATGAACAACTCCGGACTGCCGAGAATCTCCGTGATTGGCTCTGAAACAAATTTATTCGAAATTCAATTCTAGGTTTGTGATCGAACTCGACAATAATTCATGAAAACCCTTTATAACTGTATGCTTAGATCTTCACTTGAACAAAAAAATAACACAAAAAACACAACACAACAAAAAAATATTTTTTGAATGTTTCCTACACTAAATTAGTCAATTTCTACTAATTTTGGGGTGATAAAAACGAAAATAACAATGACAAATTTTTATTAGCTCTGGTTTTTGAGATACACAGTACTTAATCTTAAAGAGTAGTTATACTATACGTGAAAAGTGAAAGTACATAAAACAATATTGTTATGTTTCTTTTAGAATATTTTAAGTACAAAATTAATAAAAAAAACATTATTCTTAGTGTTTTGACAAATAAAAGAAGTTTGTACCACCAAATTTCAATTAAGTCCATCCGATTCATTGTAAGATCGCTGTCGTTTAGCTTGTCTTTTATAAAACACTTCTGGAGCATCCCTACACACAGACCAGCAGTAGTCTGCAAGCATTGCTTCATTCCAACGGCCCTGATATCTCTGTTCCATTAAGGCAATGTCTTGATGGAATCTTTCTCCATGTTCGTCACTCACAGCTCCACAGTTTTGTGGGAAGAAATTAAGATGAGAGTGAAGAAAATGAATTTTTAAGGACATGTTGAGGCCCAATAAAGATGCCTTCCTTGACTTTAGCATCACTCAACGCTGTCTGTACTGAGATATTTTCACATCATGTTTTAGAAGATTCCACTGTTGTAGTCTTGACCCTAACAGCTCAGCCTTTTCCTTAGACAAGCGAAGATCTCTTATAAGGTCACTCAACTCTGCTTGACTAATTCTGTGCGGATCACTAGACCTATCGCTTACCTCAAAATCAGGGTCATAGGATGTAGAAGGATGGGTTGCTCCTTCTAAACAGTCTTCATCACCTTCCTCTAAAATTTCATAGTTTTGGGGTGGAGAAGAAACTGGCAAAGTGTCTGAGTGTGGTACAGGCCGAAGAGCAGATGGGAGATTAGGGTATTTAACCGTTCCTCTTTTCTTCATAGATAAACCTTGCTTAATGGGAGGAGTTAAGCAGAAATAACAGTCGTCTGTATGATTGGTAGGCTCACGCCAAACCATAGGTACTGCAAAAGCCATTGCCCGGTTTTTATTTTTCAGCCACTCTCGCAATATGACGGAACAAGAATTACAACATATATGAGAAGCCCATGATTTATCTTGGTCCCCAACTTTCACACCAAAATAATGTTCATAGGCTGTCTTAACGATAGGTGTCATTTCACGTTTCTGAGCCTTAAATGTTATTTCACCACATATATAGCAAAAGCTATCGACAGAATTCACACACTTTCGAGGCATTTCAGATCAGCACTTAAATTAATTTAAAAATCAACTTCACACGATAATTTCAATAGCAACCACGTGCGTACAATTGACAAACTCACATAGGTTATGTTTACTACTTAAGAACAGCTGATGAGAGGGGTGTTCTGTAAACAAACATGTGTACCAACTGTTGGTGATGAAATATTTCATTTGTTGAAAACTCAATATACATATATATATATATATATATATATATATATATATATATATATATATATATATATATATAATATAATGATACTATTTCTTGAAAACAAGAGCTAATATATAATTTTTATGGTCACTTTCGGTTTTAACACGTGGAAATACATTAAAATAATCTAATATCAACCCCGAAACAAAAACTTTGTTGTGTTGTGAAATTAACAGCTATGAAAGAGAATAAAACAAAAAACTAAACGGAGTATACAGCATACAATGCTCGGACTGCAACAAATTCTATATCGGTCAAACCGAGAAAAAACTGATCCAAAGGTACGACGAGAACGAAAAAGCATACATAAACCCAATAACATATAAATCAAACCTAGCAACACATGCGAAAACAAACATAACTTCACCTCACCAGAAAACATCAAACTAATAAATAAAAAAAATCGCATGGAAACATTCTGCTGCAAGTTTCACATTGAATTCCTTTATAGAATTTTTGATATTATTTCATTCCCAAAAGTTCTTTGCCATTAAAATAGATTTTTTTCATCTTTCAGGTTTTGTTAAAGTTCGCTATTATATTTTTGTGATTTTAACGAAGTAAAATCAACCATTCTCTGGTTGGTTGTTGTATTTGGTGGGAAAAAAAGGTGAGAAAATAATTGAATAATAATTGAATTCAAATATCAGCTAAGTCTATCTGCAAGCGGGAAGTTTTTCCATTTCCCGCCGTAAAAACCTCTATTCAACATCGAATCTCGGCGTATTCTTCCAAAAGTTTGGATAACTAATGAAATCCAATCACGATAAAAGGCAAATACTTATCTGACGTCCACGGCATTTCCTGACTCTGAAAGCATAAACAACTCAACTCTCCGTCGCGTTTCCTCTCTCTACAGTATCGAATGACGAAAAACATATAAACATCTGGATAATATTTCTGGATCCTCTTCAACTGCAATTTCATGGGAGCATGTCTCGTAAGTGCTTTTCCGGATTGAAATCTGTTGAGTTCTGTGAGACGCGATTGGCTTAAGGAACGAGTGGTCTGTCATTAGTCTTTCAGAGGAAACTTTTCCGCTTTGAGATAATTTTAGAGTGAGTTAGTGTTTAATTATACAGTGTGCTATTTCCATAGCGTGTTTTTCCATCCACCCAGATATATTTTCGAAACAATTCAATTTGAGATTGTTGCAAAGACATAACTCTTCAATGAGCTATATAAAACTCTGCAAGTTTCGATGTGAAATGAACGCTACACATCCATTTATAACTTTCTCAAAAAAAATTTTTATTATTAGAAAGAGATAATTTTTCAGCAGAGATTATTTTTTTTGGGGAAACACATTTTTTGATTTGCTACTCCTTCATTAAAACTTGAGAAGTCAAAAAATTTCGGAAAATAAAAGAAAAATATAGATAAAAATACTTTCTTTTCGGTTTCGACTTCTCGACTTCAAGCGGAAATCAACTCTATCTTGAGATGGAGCTGTTACTAGTTCACAATCTTTCTCTTGAAGAAAGTTGAGCCGCCTTGAAATTAATCGAGTCCCAGGCACTTCGCTGTTTGGGTAGTATCTTTCCTGTACTGATGAAAGATAATATTTCGAAACCACTGTATAGGTGATCTACTCTGATGATTTCAGCATGGTCCTGCCACCGGATGAAATAGAAACCTCTGCGAGACTAACCTCTGTGAGGTATCTTGAATAAATATTTGTCGGATATAATTCAAAATACATTTCATGGTTAGGCTAGGTTAGGTCTGAAGTGCGTGGGTCTATTCGACCTTCCACCACAACCCTCGAAGGTTTATTGTGGTCACACCTATTCACACTCGGCCAAATGAACCCAACTTCTTAACGAAGCCGATAAGTTTGTGGTCTTTCAGGTCCGATGATTCAAATGACAGTGGCCTGTAAGAAGGCCTGTTAGACAACGTAGTTCATCCCTGCTATAGTCCAACAACTGTTTGGTATCAAGCTTCGAAGGTCGAATAAACGCCTTGGAGTGAGCCAATCCTGGAAGATTCTGCTAGAAGTTCATGAATCTTCTTGCCATCCAGGTGTTCAATGTTTGTTTGGCAAATCCTAAAGCGAAGCCAATGATAGGTTCTGGTCCGATAAATCCGCTTGCAGCACCCTCCTTTGCAAGGGAGTCAGCAGCTTCATTACCTACCAGGACCATATGGCAAGGAATTCAGACGCGAGACAATCTGTTAAGTCTTCCTATCGGCGAAAGTGGTTTTTGGCAATTTGCTACTAATTTAGACGTTGAAGCCAAGAGCTTCTAACACCGCTTGACTGTCCGAGAATATTTTTATTGACTTATGACTCTGCACACAATTAAATAGCGTAAATTTCCGCTTGAAATACAGTCGCATGAGTTCCTAGGCAGGTAGATATCTCTGTCCTACATCACAACCGGAAGGTGTTTTTTGTCCATCTGTGAACCAACAACTACCTGCTTTTAATATTTCCTTCTCCCGGAGAATCCAGTCCTCTCTAATCGGGAATAGTACTTTATAAGGCAGTTCGTAGTTGATAATTGGAGGCATGAAGTCAGAGGTCATTTCCAGAATGCTGTGACTTCCAATGTCAACCAACAGTCTGTTGCACTCTGCATTTGATTGATTTGTGCAATTGGCAAGGTGCACAAGTCTGTATGCAGTCCATCTAGCCTCTCTTTCCAAAAAAATATGGAGAGGAGGTAGATCTAGAAGGATCTCCATGGCCGCTGATGGTGTGGTACTGATGGCACCACTGATAGCTAGACATGTCTGTCTCCGTAAGCCAGAAAGCTTCGCCTGGGCCGTTTTCTGTAAAGCCTTCGGCCACCAGGCAATTGCACTATATGTGATCATTGGTCTGACAATCATCACATGAACCCAATGGATTTGTTCGGGACCCAAACCCCAAGTTTTACTACAAATCCTTCGACGTTCCATTGAGCGTTCCAAGTGAGCCAAGATATTTCACCTCCGTTCCAAATGAAATGACCTCCCCGTTGAGGGAAATTGGCGTTATATCGTCCAATATTCCCCTCTTGGTTCCCCTCAATATTCCCGAGTTTTGCTGGGGTCGACAGACATCTACTCCCTCAGGCACCAACTGTGAACAACGTCCAACATGCTTTGGAGGTTATCACAAGCTACCCTTCCCGACGTGGACCTTGCCAGGATTACAAGGTCATCTGCATAAGCCTGCAAATCAACATTTCTTCCGTCAAGGGCATCAAGCAGATTATCCATCAGGAGCAACCACAGAAGGGAAGATAGTACCACACCTTGAGGGCAGCCCCTGGTGACCCTGAACCATACGTACTATGAAATGGTACGTATGTATCTCTCCTCGAAATGGTTTGATATCTGTCAGATGAACACAAAGTCTTCACAAAGATGTGTTGAATATTTGCAGATGTTCTCTCCCAGTGCAATAAAAATCAAATGGAATAACTTTTTTGGAACATCAACATCGCATTACAGGAAAATATTTTTTTTTGTTTACCTGAAGTTATCTATCAAGCTTGTTTGTTCATTTGTCAAGCCTTGTCTGTTTGTCTTTTTTCTTAAATTTTGTTTCATTGGTATATGAATTACTGAAATCTATGAAATGAAAGCCTGAAATGTGATTATGATAGTTTGCTTTACCTGTTTTTGCCTGAACAAACATTCATTTTACTGGGTTCAGTTGTGTTTCTTGTATATATTTAATGTTTGTGATAATCATATCAATGTATCTATTGCAGACAACAAACATTATTAACATTATCATCATTATTAATTCATTTCCTGAAGTTGCGTTGGCCGGGCCCTATCTTCCGAAGTCCCGCGCCAGCATTATCAACCAATGTCCACTCCTGACACCGTGGGGTAGTGATAATGTGCCTTTGCTTTCTGGCCAAGATTCCTGCCATCGTGCGACAAGCCGGCATGATCTAGATTCCAGAGTGGAAAAGGCATCACTTTACCAAGCTCTCCAACAACAATCTCAACAAAGTGGTCAAGATAGAGTCTGCAGAGTTCGAAGAGGAAATTTTGATATTCCATACATTTTTTCTCTCATAGAACGATATTCGTCTAATCGGGAGCTGAAAACTCAACGAAGAAGATCGTCGTGCTCTGATGGTCGAGAAGATTTACATCAGGCTCATTATCTTGTGTAAGTCTGAGGATGATCAATGAATAGTTTCAATAAATCCTGCACTTCTCATTCCCCATAAGGGATTCAATATCCTCCGGAGCGTAGAGCAACACCTATAAAACACCGTAAAAGTGTGATAGGTAGTAATGAAGCGCTCTTAGAGCAGCGTTATGTTGATGGATATAGGCTGAAACCAAAAACGTTGGACATGCTAAGGTCAAGGTCTCAGGAGGCTCGCGGCAGGCTCTGCATCTTGAGTCAGGAACCACCTTATCCATCACGTGACTGCGGTAGACCAAGGTGTTAAAGACACCATCCTGACAGGGCATGATGAATCGCTCAGTTTCTGACTGAGTAAAGCGAAGGTCAAGTGTTTTGACAACCCAATGTTGTTAAAGAAGACCTTCCTTGTGTTGCCGCAGGAGTGAAGTGGTGAAGCCGCAGACTTCAATATGGGCCTTTTGCTGTACGGGTTCCAACTGGGTGACAGATTTATGATCAGCTCGTTCTGTGTCGAAAACTAAACCGCTGGGACAGCTGTCCTGAAGAGAAACGCTCCAGTTTTTACTTCATCAAGGTCTCCGACCATGCAGAGAAGGGGATTCAAACTCCTGATGACTTCACAGGCTCCATCTAGTACCATTCTGTGTGGACAAAATGGTACCACTCAGAATTTCGAAACATCTCTGTTGTCGAGGGAAGTACAAATGCAGAACGGACGATTTGGGATGCAAACTTCAATGGAGATCAATACTGTTTCTGGTGTTCACTTCAAGTTAATACAGCTTCTCTTCATTACATTTCACTACTTCAAAAGAGTAGCAGCGACTTTTTCCTTCTCTGACAGCTCCGATGAAGTTCTTCACTACTGTTACCTCTTGTGAGGTAACAGTAAGGTTTTCCGAGACACTTTTTGCTAGCGTTACTAGTGACTTCTCAGCAGTTACTAACATTCGCATCCTATCAAGGCACTGCCGTTTGGTAACTAGCAAGACACCTTGACTCAAATTATGATGGATACGTCGTTGGATACGAGTGTTATCTCGTACACGTGATCTTAGCCTGCCTACTTCTTCGTTATCCGTCGGTTAATCTTCCGAAGCGCAAGGCCAATATTTCGTGCTTTTGATTTGGAAAGCAATTGAATGGCGTTGTACACGAATGTGTGAATTTGACAAATGTCAGCCTCTTTGATAGGAACACTGAGGTTTTGGGCGGAAAAGGCGGCATGCCCCGAGATGATGAGCCGGAATTATTAAACAATGACATCTCCCCACATCGTGGGGTAAGTGATTATTTGGCCCGAGAGTCATGTGCACTGAGTAGATGTAATGAGCTATGAATGACATCCTTTTGTATTTGCTCGGTCAAGATATCTGTCTTCGTGCGGAAGTCGGCAAGATCTTGATATTCGAGAGTAGAATGGAAATAGTTTCTTATCTTTCGTGGGTTCATAGATCAATAGTTTCATGACTGCTGGTCATCTATCTATTGAGGCTTTAAGCAAAACTATTATTTCGAGAATTTCGTGAGGTATGTGTTCCATCAACATTTTGTTACAAATTCGATGCATCCCTTTTAAAAATATAACTCTATAATGAAGCTGCTGAATTCCATCCAGAAAACAAAACATCCGCCTGATTAGAGACGTGAACATCACTTGCAACCTTGATACTCTGAAACATCGAAGAAAGGTTGGAGATTTGTCTCTCTTCTATAAATACGTTCAGAGGAATTGTTCAAGTGACTTGGCACATTTGATTCCACCAAGAGAGGTACATATCAGAAATACGCGACGGGTTGTGGCTGCTCATCGTTTTGAGGTTGAACTCAGCATAACTCGAACTTCACTGTTCAATAAGTTTTTCATTTGGCTGACCACGTTCATGTGGAATAAACTTCCTGAGCACGTTTTCCCGAATGGATTTGATCTCTAGCATAAAGGGACTGCTCTTAGATCGCCTTCAAGATTTTCCTGTAGTGCTTGTGTTCTGTCCTTGAGAAAACTGAAACTCCTTCATGATAATTTCCTAATATGTCGAACCACACTTGAGATACGGTATTCCCGTATGGGGCGGGGTGTCAAGAACTTACCTTGATGCATTGGAAGTATTCCAAAAGAATATTCTAGAAAAATCATCCTGAATAAAAATAGTAGATACTCCAGTGATCAAATATATAACGAGACAAAACCGTTTGATCTGAGACTAATATATGTCGAACAGCTGATACTGTGCAGTATCAAAAAAATTACCTTTTCAACCTGGATCATACGTATGCTACCAGAGGAAAAAACAGATTTGTCAAACCGCTAATGAACAAGTCACCAGGCCAGAAAAGTTATCAATTTTTGGGTCTTAGGGCTGTCAACTCTCTTCCTGATGAAATAAAAATTCAAAACCCGAAATCAAAATTCAAAATGGAATTAAAAACATGTGTTTGTCAGAGGAACCGGAGAGAGATTCATCAAATAATTGGAAAAATTCGAAAAATAACATCTTATAACAAAATAAATGCACAAATATACATGATATTTCCTATGTACCTCTGTTTCATTCATTCTGCTCGATTGTTTGTTCATTTGGGAAAGTTTCAGTTTGGAGTTAATTACACCTTCTTCATCATAGTCAATTATTATTTAAAACTGATTGATCAATATTCCAATACTATTTAATTTATGATTGTTATTATCTGTCATATTTATGTTATGACGCACACTTTTGTGTTTCTTCAACACTATTCTATATTAAATAGAACCTATGTTTATAATGATATATCTGTGAATGAACATTATTATTATTATTATGCTTTGGAAAACTCATGCAACGACTTTTAGATGAATGGAAAAAACCTTCCCACAGCTCTTCGGTTTCTTGGTAACAATCCTGTTTGTTTCCAGCCAGTCTTATATTCATTTTATCTTCATTTTCTGGCAGCAACAACTCCAGTCTCATTAAAAACAGAAAAGATGTTACTTCAACTTAATTCCAAAAACAATACGAAGTACGTAACAGAGTTCTGAAAAACAACTTAATCAAGTTGTTTAATTGTGAACAAGTCAGACATTTCGAAAAGGATTCCGTAATTTTATTTAGGATTTCAAGAAGATTATTGTGTTCCGCAGTTGGTAGATGGGAAGTACACTACGGAGAAATATTTTTCTACCAGGATGGATTTTGTCATGGGGATGACACAAAATCACTTTAGTGTGAAATATTGCGCTGTTACCCTAACGTGCAGTGTCTAGAACCAGATTCTGCTAGACACATAAATCATTCTGGGATAGGTCGAGTTCATAATAAGCATTGGTTTTGTTATGATTCCAGTATTTTTAATTCAATTCAGTTGGTCAGTTAAAATCCACTATGAAGTGCACACACTTTGGACACTCATCGTGTCCATCGTTTGTGTGTAATTACATATTTTGTGACAGTTAGACGTTTTGTTGAAGTTTCCGTAAGCATAAGTAGAAAACACTTATTTTGAAAAAATGGATAATGCATGGATATGCATTTCGTCAATGGCCTTGCGGATGGCAATGCGCGCGAAGCAAGACGTATTTACCAGGAGCGATTTCCTAATCGAGTACTGCCTTCAGCTCCAACATTTGCTAGTCTCCACCGTCGTTTGGCAGAAACAGGTAGCTTTAAAAGGGCAGCTGATATTATTGGAAGACCACGAGCAGTCTGAACCCCAGAATTGGAAGAAGCTGTTTTGAACGCTCTCGAGGAGAATCCAGAAACAAGCACAAGAGTAATTGCTGAAGCTGTCAATTCTACTCAGTCCACAGTTTGGAGAATCATCCACGATCAATAGTTTTATCCATACCATATTCGAAGGGTACAAGCTCTTTTGCCACGAGACTTTCCCCAACGCATTACTATGTGTCAATGGTTTTTGAGAAAATTGGCTGGAAATCCTCAATATTTAAGATATGTACTCTTCACGGATGAGGCAAACTTCTTCTGAAATGCTATCACAAACTTTCATAACAACCATGTTTGGGCTCTCGAAAATCTGCACACAGTTAGTGAAAGGCATTATCAGTATCAATTTTTTGTAAATGTATGGGCGGCAATAATTGATAATTACTTGATAGGTCCTTTCTTTCTTCCGCTCCGACTGAATGGCGCAACTTACAGACACTTTTTAGAAAATGAATTGCCGGGACTACTTCAGAATGTACCATTATAAATTCGTATCCGCATGTGGTTTATGCATGATGGAGCTCCGGCCCATTTTAGCGTTGTAGCCAGGGAATTCCTTAACACAGTCTATCCAAATCGATGGATCGGTAGGGGTGTAGAAGAACCTAAGCAGGCGTGGGCACCAAGGTCCCCAGGTCTAAATCCCGATAGATTTTTATTTTTGGGGACATTTGAAGTCACTAGTTTATAAGACTCCAGTAGTGAACGAGGAAGATCTAAGAAACCGAATAGTAGACGCCTGTGAAACAATAAGAAAAACACCAATAATTGTTGAGCGGGTACGAGATTCAATGACTAGACGACTGACTGCCTGTATCTTCGCTGAAGGTGGACACTTCCAACAATTCATTTGAATACAATTTAGTTTCGTTTATTTTATTAGTTTATTGTACATATTCAAAATTTCTTGGAATAAAATGTTGACATTTCTTGCAAATTTTATTAAAACAAATACTGATTATGCACCCTTGATACAAAAATAACTATTTCGCTTAAGGATGTCATGAAGGAACGTACCCAACAGTAATGACCCCTTTAAACGAGTAAAACGTCAAATTCATTCCCAAAGCATTCTTGTGAAAAAAGCAAAATATTCGTAATAACTTCAACATGCATCGATTATCAAATAATCGACTTGAAGTTTTCAAGTCCAAATATTTAGAAAACGGTTGCTTACAGCCACTAGTAACAAGGGTAGCTCATTTACGTAGATATGATAGAGGAATCGATTTTTTTTACTGAAAAATGTGGTAGAAGTACGCCCAAAAAAGTTATGAATCTTTAAAAAAGGAAAAGACGTGTAGGTGGCTCT
This sequence comes from Leptinotarsa decemlineata, assembly GCF_025532065.1. Lineage (NCBI taxonomy): Eukaryota > Metazoa > Arthropoda > Insecta > Coleoptera > Chrysomelidae > Leptinotarsa > Leptinotarsa decemlineata. Next base: position 6,106,529 of record NW_027412578.1, read on the forward strand.
TACTCGCCCCTACGAGTAAGAGCAATAAGAGCATCAGGTTCGAATTCGACACCTCAAAAACCTCCTATTACCAAGTTTCGTTTAATTAAGTTCAGTATTTCAAAAGTTATTTGAAAAAAACGAAAATAAAAATAAAACTTCACCCCCATCAACCCCCAAGGCCCCACCCACCAAAACACCAAAAGTTTAAGTTGCAAACCCCTACTTGTGATACATCATTGAAAAAAAAATAAAAAATGCTATCCAATGGTATAAATAATAATTGTACAGCGTGAAGCAACAGTTGTGAAACTTTGGCTTGAATGGAAATTTTTAATGAGGTTTTTGTTGAACTTCAAATTTATTAAAAATGTCAATTGAGTGAATGTTCAAAGTGGGTTCCGTTATTTTGTGAACAATTATACAGCCTATTTTCAAATTCAGCACGATCTTTGGCAAATGTTGTTCTAGTAATGGCGTGACATGCTTGCATAATTCTTTCTTGCAATTCCCCAAGTGACGCAGGTTGAGTTTTATGAACAACTAACTTGAGGTGACCCCACAGAAAAAAGTCAGGTGGCGCCAAGTCTGGTGACCTCGGTGGCCACTCAATGGGACCTCTCCTTCCAATCCATTCGTTCGGATAATGAGTATCCAATCAGTGACTAACTGGAGCTGAATAGTGAGGAGAGGCTCCATCTTGTTGGAAGTGCAGCAAATCTTCTTCTACAGCTGGGTTGCCTTGGTCGTTTCTTTGGTTTTCTAATTCATGCACAATTAAAGGTTCGATGGTGTTTTCCAGCATATCGAGATAAATGTCGCCACTTAAATTGCCTGGTATGAACAAGAGACAAATTATAGCATCGTTTAATATTCCTGCCCAAACATTCAGTTTTTCAGGATATTGAGTGTACCTTCTCTGAATCGATGCGGGTTCGCATCACTCCAGTACCGACAGTTTTGTTTATTTACATTACCATTCAGCATAAAAGTACATTCATCACCGAAACAAATATTTTTTAACATTCTCGGTTCAACGCGAATTCTTTCATTCATGAGTTCATAAAACTCAATTTGTCGGTCTGGATCATCATCGCCTAGTTCTTGAAGAATTTGTGTTTTTTACGGGTAAAACTTATGTAATTTCAACACCTTTCTAACCGACTCATGTGAAAGTCCTGTCACTGCAGATACTTGACGTGTTGATGCAGTAGGCTCCATTGCAAAATTTCCATGGACCTCAATTTGGGTTGCTTCTTTCAGTAATCTTGGGGCATTCCTTTTTTTATTTTGCACTGATCCCGTTTCTCTAAACTTTTCAACTAAATCGCGGACGCACACGTGACCTACATTTTTGTCCGGATGCCTTTCATGAAATATTTGAGTTGTTTTTAAATAACACTGGTTCTGGGAGGCAAATATGAAAATTATCTCCACGCTCCAGGTATACTGTAAACTATCGTGACAACTACAGCTAAATGACAGTACAGATCGTACATATGATGAAAACAAATAACATTCAGAAGTCCCAAACAAACCAAAAATTACTGACTCTGACAGAACCCAAAAAACAGGTCTTTCCAACTTGTTTTGTAAAAACGGCAAATTAAGTTATTATTTGGTGGGTGGGGCCTAGGGGTTGATGGGGGTGAGTTCTCTTTCATGTCACTTCTGTTCCTCCTCACCATCCTTGAAACGAATTCAAGCATTTTTCGATATCACCTTTCATTTGTGAGATATAGCCCATTGTAAGTTTTAAAATTGACACACTGTATATGGAAAAAATACATTATTTCCAACATTTCTATCCAAAACATAATTCCCTTAGGCGTATTCTATCGTAAACTTTCATCAACTACTCATAATTGTGTTCAATGCAAAGTTGCATCTCATTAATGAATTTGAAAAATCACAACTTTAGGATTCTCTCATTTGATAAATGAGAAGCAAACTAGTAAATTCAAAGAATTAATGGGTTCTCCTGGAGACATCTTCAAGACTTTTAATTCCATAATCACGAATACGTTTTCAGTTGGGAAATATTGGAATATCTAAATAAGACAGCCTGAAGTGAGAAATTAAGTTTTCTTCCATTAATTACGCTAGTATAAATCTCACTTCGTCAAAGAAAATTTTCTCTCTCGGAAATGGACTTGATGAAGTAGTCTGAAGAAATCTGAAGAAGGAAATTGAACTTAGGAGAGAATTTTTGTTATCTTTGGAAATTGATGGAGGAGGATTCCTAGACAGTTCAGTTTGGAAAATGAATTTTTAATCAGCTTCCAGCTATTTCGTTCCACGAACTAATCACTAGAGATTGAAATGAAAGGAATGACATCATCAAATTCTGGATCGGTCAGTTACTGAATTAATTATTTTGAATTTCACCACTTTCAATAAATCTACCATTCACTCATGGGGTGGTTGAAGAAGACATGTGTTGATATTCATCTACAGCTGATGAAAATTATGAACTTTCTGAAATGACAAACGATTCTGAAATTTTTGTTTGAAAACTGAGAAGACATCGTTTCACAACATCAAGGTGTTTCGCAATATTTTGTTAGGTGTCGTCATAGTGCCGTCGTATTACATTTGGAACAATAATAGTAATAATAATGATAATAATAATCAGCCAAACCGTTTCAAACTGACGAGCGTTTGAAATTTGCTCCAAATATCCAACAAATGAATTATTTTGAATAATAATTGCAGCAGAATTTCAACTGCCTTATTGATTCTGGTCGAAAGGCCAATTTTTTGTGGTAAAACAGGTGCGCATATTATTGGTAGTGCGAATTGTGAAATTTGTTCCTGTTTTTTATACCTCAGTTACTTTGCTGGAGACTCCAAATAACATTTCATTTCAATGAAGAAGAAGCAACCGAAGCAATTTCAATTCAAGCTGAAGCTAGGTGTGATTACCATGAAACAAAAAGAAAATTAATGAGCGCTCACCAAATAATCCAATATCTCGTACCTACTCAAGGGAATTGGTCAGTAAATTTCAAAAGACTGTTTGCGTAACGAGGAAAAAAGGATCTGGAAGAAAATTCATTTTAAAACAACAGCAAATCGACGTTTTGGCAGCTGTTGTTGAAAATCCCCAACAAACAAGGAATATGGTAGCCACGGATTGTAGCGTATCTACGACCACTGTAAAAAATTATTTCAAGAAACACAAGTCACCTGTATGAATTATGAAAATTCTGCATCAATTGAGAGAAAATGACCCGGATTGAAGATTGCAGTTTTTGTGAGGTAATGTCTGACCGCATAGCCCAAAATCCCGGTTACATTAACTCTATTTGTTTTAGTGATAAAAGTACGTTTTTTCTAAATGGAACAGTATCTGTATTTGTATTTGTAGAGTAGGAAGGGTGAGTGTGAGCCCACAGCACTTAAGCCACATGTGACCCAATGTACATCCTCCCAAGGAGTTGTCCTCCTTGGTCATCGTCCATCCTGTCCTTTCCAGGAAGGTGGACAGGTCACTGGGAGGTGTAGGCCAAGACTGGCCGAACTCACACTCTGTTATTGACGATAATTCTGGAAACTCGCATAGAACATGCCTGACAGTCCAATCTTTCTGTTTATACGTCCTGCATAGAGGTGTGTCCACTAGCTCCATATTACGGAGGTGTTTCCTTAGTTGACAGTGGTCAGTCAGAAATCCTACTGTTAAGCGTCGATGTTTCCTGGTCATCGTCAGATATTTTTTCGGCGCCAGCTTCCCAGGGTCCCCCAGGGTGATCCTGGCAAAATTGCATCCCATCTCTTTAGGGATTGAGCATGGGTGTAACATTTGGCTGGTTCCGCAATTGTCGAAGTCATCAGGTCGTAGTTGCCACTGGGTCCTAAAATTCTTAGTCCAGCCGCTTCCTTGGCTAAAGATTCGGCAATGCGATCACCTTTACTCCTGTCGTGCCCTTCAACCCACCTCAGTAAAATTTTATCATCTACCAAGGCATTGGCTAAATCTTGGTGACACTCTCGTACTAGCTCTGAGAACAGTAAAAAGACAGAATGTGCGTTATTGATCAGACGTAAATTCGAACGTTTTCCGAAAGGGTCATACTCAAACTCTAGAGAAGTTCAACGTATTGGTTGATATTTTGGGTGACCATATCATAGGTCCAATATTTATGGCAGAAAATGTAAGTGGGCATCTGTATTCAAATATGCTTCAAAATCGGATCCATCACAGTATTCAAGAAGTAGCTGGGGCAAACACACATCAATTTATCGTGTATGTTACCTTTCAACAAGATGATGCACCCTCACAACTACAGACCTGTCCGAGAATGGCTTGAAGAGAATTTTCCGGGACAGTGGATGAGCCGACGTGGTCCCATGAAATGGCCAGCTAGGTCACCTGATATGACACCTAAGGACGTTTTTCTGTGGAAGAACATGAAACTCAAGGCGTACGTCACGCAGCCACAGTCACTCCACGAACTTATGGATCGAATAACAGTTGGGTGTTACAGTATTACCCCGTAAACATTTAATAACGTTCTGAGTTTCCAGAACCGATTTTTTTTCTGTCAAGAAGTGGAATTGTTACTTATAATTTTGTTGCAATTGAAAGTTTGATCGGGATGGGTTTAACCGCCCTTCCTCGAACACGGGGGAGTAATAATCAACTTCGATACTAGTGGACTGGATTCCTTGTAGGTTGCTGGTTTTTTGAATAAATTGACGCTGAATCAGTTCGTTAACTAAATATATTTACAATCCTTAGCAGCTACCATCTTACAAAATCGTCGGACATGCAAGTAAAATTGGGCGTTGGCAAATTGCTTCTCATAAGATAGTCTGTGTTTAAATTACTTACAAGATGTTTCCTTCTTCAAGACACACTATGCACGATGTACCACTAATGTATGCAAATTCACTTTTTTTTACTTATTAACTTGGAAAAATACAAACGCCGAAATTACTCGAGCGTCGTGGATAAATTGAAAATTGAAGAGATTGAATCTTAGTAGGAGAAAGACAGGCCAGTTGTCTCGGAGGACAATCTCGGAATGCGTTGTACCTCTCACGGCTCTTTCTGGGAATTTTTAATCGCCACATGTCGACCGATAAGGGAAAGGGGCGATGTTTCTGGAATTCTGGGAATTTGTTGAAGGAACCTAAAGGTTTACAGATGTAGGAGTTGGAAAACAATAAATGATTTGACAGAGCGCGTTCAAGGATGGCTCAAGCACAATTTAAGTTGGAACTAAATAATTAATAAAAGATCAGAAGAAGCTTGTTGCAAACTGTGTTTCCAACAAAGTTATTTGGGTTTTTAATTCATTCGTAACATATTTGGAGCCAATTTGAATAAAAAAAAAGTTGATGGTGCTTCTCTTGACACTAGGTCACATGACCACAATTATTTTCATGCCAAAAAGTAGTGAAAGTAGTACCATTTTACCTGAATTTTACCTGACCTCGATGGCTTGTTTCGTTCAAAAGTTAAGCGGGAAAGGACTTTTCACGTCCTCACCGTATATGATATACAAAAATATAGCATCTCTTATATTAGTAGTCCCAATAATAGTAACTCAAATATTCTGCTCTACAGTAAAAGCAACCGTTAAAAAAATCTTCTACTGTGACTTTGAAAATATTTTTGTCATTTCTTATATTTACAAGATTATTTCACCTGCAACAGATGGACAATTTTCAAAAAACGATGTAGAATTACCATGTCTCGTTGGGTACGAATGAATTTCGGAGTTTTGGTGGTGATTGTGTGAATATTTATTGAATTGATGGATGTAGCCGTTACTACGTGGTAGAAAATCATAATGATGAAAAGATAAATAAAACTATGTTTTCACCACTTTTATTTGCAACTACCGTTACTGCAGTTTCGTCCTGTATGGACATTTTCAAACTTATACAATAAACTTCATTGTATAAGTTTGAAAATGTTCGTATAGGACAAAACTGCAGTAACTTCAACCTTATACAATAAACTTCATTGTATAAGTTTGAGAATGTCCGTATAGGACGAAACTGCAGTAACGTTAGTTACAAATGAAAGTGGTAAAAACATATAAAGTTTCATTTCTCTTTTCTTCATTATGAATATTTATTGAATACTAGTATGAACTTGTGATAATAATGATAATAAAAATAATGTTTATTTGCGTAATGAAATGAAATCTTACAAAACAATATAACACATGTAAAAAACAAATGAACAAAAAAATCACAGAAGCAATGCAATCTGCGTTTACGTGATATAATGACATGTATATACATGGTACACACATACTTCCATTTTCAATAAAATGTTTTTTGCAAGACTCTCGGTACACCAATTTGAATATCAGTCGCAGAATCCTTTTCTGGGACACAATAATTCTATGGAGCTTGAGGGAGCAACCCCACACAGCGATATTATAGGAGATGTGACGGTAAGTGCAAAATAAACTTTTGGGAGCTATTTTCTGTTGAATACAGATCTTAATTCTCTAATAGCATAGTATTTCGAATTACATTTTCTGTTAACTTGAGCTTTACTTGACTCCCATGTCATATTGCTAACTATGCACGTACCGAGAAATTTGGTATTGTCTGATGATGCACTATTCTTTTTTCCTACCCTGGCCACAAGTGGGCTAGGTTTTTTAATCATTCTATAGTAAAATTGCATGATCACTGATTTGCTTGAATTCACAAGTAATGAATTTTTTCTGCACCAAGTTGTGAATTCAAACTACAATACGTTGAGCTTTTCCTGAAGTTCCTCGGAGCTATCAGCATAAATTGCTGAAAAATAAGCCGCATACAAGACAATACATTTTGTGCTTATATAATTCGACATATCATTGCAAAGTATGTATAGTAAAAAGCTAAGTAGTCCCAAAATATAGCCTTGAGGAACTCCTAGGTCCATGACATACGACTGAGAGTAACAGTTATCAAATTTTCACATATATTTTCATAATAATAATAATCGATTTCATTGCCAGAAAATCACAACATATACGTAGAGATATCTATACATATGATAAAGTGAAAGAAAACTAGATATATATACACATATATATATATATATATATATATATATATATATATATATATATATATATATATATATATATATATATATATATATACAAATAGGAAAGTTATTGAGTGTCTTGATATAGAAAGAGAAGTTATTATCGGACATAGCACTCATGAAAGTGGCAAACCATAGACACGTGTTTCGGGCTTTTGGCCCATCATCAGTATGGTGCAGCCAAGTGTAAGGATGGGCAACACTTGGTTACCAAAAGATAGAAATACAAATGCACGGAGCCACCAACAGGAGCCAACCGCACATTTGTGGTTTCAGATGATAGATCTTGTGTTTACAAGAAAACTATCAAAATCACCACGGAGGCAGTTACAGCTACCTGCGTGACATCCGGGTCCAGGAAATTATACAAATAGGAAAGTTATTGAGTGTCTTGATATAGAAAGAGAAGTTATTATCGGACATAGCACTCATGAAAGTGGCAAACCATAGACACGTGTTTCGGGCTTTTGGCCCATCATCAGTATGGTGCAGCCAAGTGTAAGGATGGGCAACACTTGGTTACCAAAAGATAGAAATACAAATGCACGGAGCCACCAACAGGAGCCAACCGCACATTTGTGGTTTCAGATGATAGATCTTGTGTTTACAAGAAAACTATCAAAATCACCACGGAGGCAGTTACAGCTACCTGCGTGACATCCGGGTCCAGGAAATTATACAAATAGGAAAGTTATTGAGTGTCTTGATATAGAAAGAGAAGTTATTATCGGACATAGCACTCATGAAAGTGGCAAACCATAGACACGTGTTTCGGGCTTTTGGCCCATCATCAGTATGGTGCAGCCAAGTGTAAGGATGGGCAACACTTGGTTACCAAAAGATAGAAATACAAATACACGGTGGCTCCGTGCATTTGTATTTCTATCTTTTGGTAACCAAGTGTTGCCCATCCTTACACTTGGCTGCACCATACTGATGATGGGCCAAAAGCCCGAAACACGTGTCTATGGTTTGCCACTTTCATGAGTGCTATGTCCGATAATAACTTCTCTTTCTATATATATATATATATATATATATATATATATATATATATATATATATATATATATATATATATATATATATATATATATATATATATATATATATATATATATATATATATATGCATATATATCACATTTACATTTCTGACAAAAGGCAGGGTTCGTGCTTTCTCAACCGGAGTTGAGAAGCAGCGCTCTTCCACTCAACCTACAAATTACTTCCAACAGACGGTTATAATGATCACATCTTATCAGATTTCTACTTTAGGTTAAAACTATACGGAAATTAATACCTGGATGATTAACTAATGAAAAAAAGAAAATGAAAATATGAAAAATAAATAAATTTTTCTAACTATCCTATTGGAAATATTTAAATTTTTTGTGGCGCTTGCAAATATATATCGACACAGACAAGTAATGATAATTATATTGTTCAAAGTTACATGGATGATATCAGCACAGTAATAATTATTCAAGAAATTGGAGGTCTAAACCATCAAGTAGAATCAGTTTCAGTATTTTCCGAAAAGAATAGATTGACATATGTTTTATTTCTTTGGGGATAGCATTATAAAGGGTAGCTATATTATATGAAAATGATGATTTGAACAACGAGGTTTTATGTTTCGGAATTGTAATGTTATTTTTATTACGTACATTGATATTGTGCTGGTCAAGTCTGAATTTTACCTCATTATACAAATATGAAGGTTTCTTCAGTGCTAGGATTTTATGATAACGGCTGCAGCCATGTAAAATCCTGCGTTTATCCAATGGTTGCCATCCAAGTTTAGAAAGATGAGTTGATATATGTTCCCGTCTTCGTAACCCACATATTAGACGCACACACGAGTTTTGAATTAATTAAATACGTCGACTGTCAGAACGTAGAATAGCAGGGCCGTAAATACAATCAGCAAAATTTATTTTTGAAATGACTAGGGACTCGCATAAGTTGATTTTACTCTTTTTGGTTAGTATATTTCTATTGGTATAAATTAATTTCAAACTGCAATAGGCATTTCTTATAAGTTTAGAAACGTGTTCATTGAATCTCTTATCCGTGTCTAAAGTTACACCAAGACTTTTCTCCGAATCGCTGAACAGTAGTGGGTTTCCATCAATTTGTAGCGAAATTCGACTTAGAGTCTTAGAGTCACGTACGACCTGGGCCACTGTAGAAAGATGTCCCTGAAACTCATTGACCCCTGGGGTCACTTGTGATATGCATTGAAAAAAATATCTGGTGGATTGGTTTCGAAAACTGAACAGAGTTCTATTTGAAATTCTTGACTTGGGTTCATTCACAGTAAAATCGAAATAGGTTTCCGAATATTTTTCCATCAGCAATATCGGCTTTGATGGAAATACATGCTCGAAACGGACGTGATTTGTCTTTTTAGACAAAACTGTTTTTTCTGCACTATATTCCAGTTTCTTGTAGGTTGGGTGAAAATTCAAGATTGATGATGGAATGAAGCAATATATGGAATTTCTGTGATTTCAGTAGATCGATGATACGAAGTCCTTTGGAAACCCCAACAAAGATAGGCATACGACATCTGTATTTACTTGTCAAATAGGTCACAACCTAATTCTTCCATCATTCGATTTAATGTCAACTTCCAGTGAATCCTCCAGAAAGTTCAGAAACATTATTTGAATTGTGCAGAATCTGAAAAATTTTAATAACATGGCGTTTCAACCGAAATTCTTTCTTTCATCTCGGAATCCGTCTACTCTTCATTACTTTCGGTTTGGTAATATAAATTGCTTATAATTTTTTCCTCGCAGGAATAAATTCCGGCAAAGTACAATGTCCCTTGCAGAGACAAAAGTCGGAGAAAAGAGATTTGCTGTTATTAACCACAGACATCGTTTTTTCACATATAGTCAGTGAGCATACTTGAAGACTGGCTATAAATTAGAGCATCTAAAAGAACAATTCGTTCAGGCCAGTCTCAACTCCCTACACTGTAGGTAAATGGACTAATTCCTGTCAAAAAACAACTACTCCCCTGACTGATACCACGAAGGGCATTGGATTACATACGACGGGTGTCAGTGCAGTATTCTTCTCTGAAATTATTCCTGCATGAGCTGTTGGCGATACAACTGCCGCAATAGATTTTCAATTATTGGAACATACTTGCATACCGGTTTCGGGCTGGTATATCATCAACATAAAGTCGATGATTTCCGATAATTGAAAATTGAATTCCTTCAGAGTATCATTCCTCGAACTAAGCTAAAGCAGGCAACAAACAACAGGTTTGTCATCGCCCCATCTGCCTGTCAACGAGGTAACCAACTGCATATCCGAAATTTGCCCAATAGCTCGTATAAGAAAAAAAAATTCTCACATATAGTCAGTGGGCATACTTGAAGACTGACACTTTAGGGAGTTGAGACTGGCCTGAACAAATTATTTTTTTTGAATGATTTGATCGTTTTTTTGTTTGATGTATGTTAAATCATCCAAAATGTTATTAAATTGATGGATGCCGCATTTTTGAGCATGTTCGAAAACGCAATGAGAGAGTATGAAACTCGAGTTATTTGAAGATGAAAGCGTTGCGGCGATTGCGGTTTCACCGATTCGAATGTTTACTCTTGCATTTTTATTTGGGCTTTCAAGATTATCACCGAGTTAGCGTGCTTCATTTCAGCGCTGTAAAATTGTTAAGTTGCTGTTTACTGGAACACTTAGAGTTTCAAATTGCTCGAATGAACTGAGTGTGATAAGTATAAAACGTACTTGAAGGAAATGAGGAATGTTTTGTGTGTGTGTATTTATTTCACTTCGAACAATTTGAATGAGGAAGTTCAATGGAGAAATTGATACAGGTGTAGAAAGAACAGCCTCTCAGTCTACTCCTAGTCCTAGTTGATTTTAATGTTATAATGAATTATATGTTATTGTACTGTCATTAAACTCTAATTTTTAGTTAGTTTCTTACCTGGAACCTGCCCAGGTGCAAGGCGAGCTCCACAAGCACACATAATAATAATAATATTATTAATAATAATGATAATATATAATAAATAAGCAGGTATGGCCACTAACACCCTTGGCCTTTGGTGAGTTGCGACACTACTCACCCGAGCAACTGTTGCAGAACCGGACCGGCAGCCCAGGCGCACCCGGGAAGGAGAACTCTATTCTCCCTTAGTGTTGGGTCCACCGGGCTGACCACCCGGTGGACCCAACACTTGGTTCCCAATAATCAAGGAAGGGGCCCCCCACAATCGACCCGCTCGGATGGGTCAGATGCGAGGTGGTGGGGCCCATAACGATGATTTGCCTACTGATGACAACCCTGGCAATGAAAACAGACGTTTTGAGTGGACGCATGAGCTAAGAGATAGCCTTATGAATTGCTACGAGAGTAGTGAGCCTGCGCGAAGAGGGTACATGGCATGCTCTGTGGTGTGAAACACATCCGGAGCATGCCGCCTTTTCCGCCCAAAACCTTAGAATTTATGTATCTTATCTTCGACGCCAGGGCTATTTAGCTCCTTCCCAGCCTGCTTACGAAGTGGTAGAAGTGACAGTTTTACCACCCGTTGGCACGGTTGGAGAGGAGACTCGCACCATACCACCAATGGATACGACAATCAGAACACGCAGGGTGCTCCATAGAATTAGGCCCATGAAGCCACAAGAACTGGCTTGTTTGGATGCGGAGGTTCATAGTGTTCTAACAGAAGAGGCTGACATCTGGCAAATCAACACCGCCGTATAAAGCGTCGTCCAATCGGTTTCCAAATCGGAAGGACAAAATCCCGACCTTGCGGTTCGGAAGATTGAACGGCGTGTATACAAGATGGAGGCTAAGATCACGTCGGCGAGACAACACGCGTCTCGTATCCAATGTGTGATGGATTACAGGGCGGCCAACAGGCCTTTCACGCCCGCAGTGCGGCGAATAGCCGCCAATCTATGACGTATCCATCACACTGCTGACCACCAAACAGCACTGCCTTGATAGGATAAGAATGCTAGTGGCTGCTAAGAAGTCACTAGTGAGGCGAGCGAGAAGTATCGCGGAAAACCTTAGGTTCCGCGAGAAACCTTCTCACTTATTCCAAGAGCCTCCACGCGTTGTGGATAATCCGCCGACCGCTGATCAGGTGGAATCCTTCTGGAAGGATATTTATGAACACCCGCAGCCACTCAACTTAGACACTCTAGCCCTAGCGCAGTTCGAAGCTTTCAACAGAGAGCATCGACAGCCTGAGCTCAATGAACCACAAACCGGATAACCCAGGATGATGTTCGAAGAGCCCTTGTGGGTTCCACAAACTTTGCTGCTCCAGGCCCAGATGGGTCTGGAGCAGCCGATTCCGGATTGGTTTGTCGAGGGGCGGACCGTTCTTATCCTCAAAAGCGGAGATTTGTCGAATCCTAAGAATTACAGACCGATAACATGCTTGAATTCTTGTTATAAGTTGGACTCGATACAATATAAGCGTAACCTCTCTATGGCCTGGATCGATTACCGTAAGGCATTTGATACAATTTCACATGAGCTCATCTTGCATTTGCTCAGATGTCTAGCGGTACCCGACAAAATAGTGAGATGCATTGAACAACTGATACCACTTTGGCGAACTCGCTTTACCATAACATCTGGTCAAGCAGGAGTCCAAAAAGGGTGGGTCACTTTCAGAAGGGGTGTATTTCAGGGTGATTCCCTCAGTCCCCTTCTCTTCTGCATCTCACTATTGTCATTATCCGTTGCGGTCAGAAACACTTGAGGGTATAACTGTGGCACCCCCGGAAACCGGAGGCACAAGGTCACCCATTTGTTTTATATGGATGATCTTAAACTTTATGCCTCTGGAGAGAAGGATCTCCATCAGTCCTTGAGGGTGGTGGAAGAGTACACGCATGCTATCGGGATGAAATTCGGGATAGACAAATGTGCAATGGTCCATCTCAAAAGAGGACGATGAGGGGACTACGGAGAAGATGTGCAGCTCGTAGATGGAAGCATCTTACATCATCTGGATGCCGTAGAGACGTATACTTATCTCGGGGTCGAACAACGCCACTCACAAGAGGAAACAGCAGTGAAAAACTCTCTCCGCGGTAAGTATCAGCACAAACTTCGACAGATCTGGTCATCGGAACTGTCGGGGAAGAACAAAGTTGCTGCAACAAATATGCTTGCCGTTCCAATCTTACTCTACTCGTTTGGAGTAGTGAAGTGGACTCGGGAGGAGCTGTATCAACTCGACGTAAAGACCCAAAAAATGATGCATCTCAATTGGAGTTTGCATCCCAAATCGTCGGTTCCATGGTTGTACTTCCCCCGACAACAGGAAGGCCGTGGACTTTTGACTTTGGAGTGTCTACATGACAGAATGGTACTGGATACAGCCTGTAAAGTCGTCAGGAGTTCGGATCCCTTTCTCTGCATGGTCCGTGACCATGAGAGAGCAGGAATTGGAGCATTTCTTTTTAGGGCAGCTGCTCGAGCAGCTGATGAACTCGGTATAATTTTTGACACTGAACGAGGTGACCACAACTCTGTCACCGAGTTGGAACCTGTTCAGCAAAAAGCTCAGATAAAAGCCGCAGAGATCACGTTACTTCTGCGGAAACACAAGGATAAGCTAATGCATGGGGTCTTCTTCAATAACATTGGAGACCTTGGCTTATAAAAGCGCCTGACCTTCGCTTTTCTCAGGTCGAGTGGGCTGAAGTCGGCTTAGTCTACCGCAGTTGCGTGATGGGTATAGAGGTTCCTGACACAATGCACTTGCTATCAGCATTTCCACATATGCTGATACTACCATCTACGGCACTCTTACGGTATTGACGAGACACCGGTGTTGCCCTACGCTCCGGGGGATATTGAATCCGTTGTGGGGAACGAGGAGTGCCCAATTTATTGGAACTATTCGTTTCCCACCCTCAGGCTCATACAAGCTGATAAGCCTGATGTAGTCCTTCTCGACCACCAGGCCAAGACGATATTTGTCGTGGAGTTTTCAGCTCCTGGCAAGATGAATATCGTCAGAAAAGAGGCGGAAAAACGGATAAATATCGAGATTTTCTCTTCGAACTCCGCAGACTCTATCCAGATCACTCTGTCAAGATGGTTGTTCTGATTGTTGAAGTCCTTGGTGGAATGATGTCTTCTCCACTCTCGAATCTTGAAATCATACCGGCTTACCGCACTAAGACAGAACTCTTAGCCGCACAGATGCAAAAGGCTGTCATTCTTGGCTCACTGCGCTTGCTCAGGGCACATGATTCTCGGACCCAATGATCACTTACCCCACTGTGTGGGGAGTGGTCATTGGTTGATAATGGTGGCACGCCCTCCCGAATGTATCGGGGCTTCGGGGGATAGGGCCTGACCGGCGCACACTACGGTGAAAAAAAATATTAATAAGGTTTATTTGGATAAAATTCAACAATATATCTTATAAACTGAGTAAAACAAATAAACAAGGAGAGAAACCGCAATGCCATTGGCTGTCCGCGGTGAGGGTGGTTTTTTAATAGTTATGTCTTCCTCAAGTAATTCAAATTCAAATTATGTAATACAATGTAGGTTGCAAATTCTTAACATAGATAAAATTGTAAAAAAAGATAAAAATATAACAATGGAAATTATAAATCATAACAATACTAAAAGCTTATTATAATTCATTGAAATGAAAGAGTACGATAGAATTAGTAATAATAATGTTTAGTTACCAAGTGCATGGATATGGTGAAGTTTACAGAATAAACCTACAGTAAACAAACATGAATCCCATAGAAACTTGGGGTTGTACATGGGAATCCGGTAAGTACACATGTATCATAGCCATAAAATGCAATTTCCATGTCAGTTCGCAATTAAATAATTATTCCTTGTACATATGTATATCTAAATTGGAGAATTCATTTGCTAACATGAATTCAAATCTACTGCCTATTTCTCATTTACAATTCAGGAAGTCATGTATATTATTTCTCTGTATTCAAAGATGCTATTTCATGTATTCAAAGATGCTACTGAGGACCTTAGGTTCCATCTATGTGAAAATAAGTAATGTCTGATCGCTTTGGAATCTTGGACTATTTGTTCTCGTATATGTAATTATTTAGTATCACATTCTGTTGAGTGGAAGATACTAAAGACATGGGTTTGATTATTTGTTCATTTTTTCCTCTGTTCTCCAAATATCTCAGTAATGTTCATAGGGCTGAATTATTAAAAAAAAATTCAAACCATTCCATTAAGAACAAAAAAACAATTGGCATATTGGTACCTCTGCACGTTTTGGCAAATCACTTCAATTCTGTTTCGCACGGCCCATCAATTTCATCCTCTTGTCGCCATTACATTCATGCTTTTAACAGATCTTCCACCCCCTCTTCGCCGACTTGTAAATGTCACAAAATAGATTATCCTAAGGCCCCGGGAGGTACACAACAACTCGAGCATGGATTTGGCCAGTTACGTGCGGCTTAATTCCGAGTTCCCTTCGCTAACAACGTGAATCCTGGACTGAAAGTCTTAGCCCGGGCGTCAGCAGTTTTTAGATATCATTGAATTGAATGGGCTTTTAAATTTAAGAGAGAGATTTGTATAATAGTCGTGCCTGTTTTCTCAATGTTAATAACAGGTACAATAATTTCAATATCGTCATTTGCAGTTTGTTACCCAGACATCACCCAAGTACAAAATCATTATTATAATAGAGTTCCAACAACCGCTATACAATATATCCAATAGAACTGAGGAAATATTGAAGTGCTATTTGCAGCTCATATGTAACAAGCACACAAAAGCCCAAAATATAACATTTTTTGATTTTTTTATATACCTGGTGTCCTTACATGACACTTATGAAACAATTTTATAACTGTCTTCCATATCAATCAGACAACTGGGAAATAAGCACTACACATCCACAAGGGTTCGAACTTGTCTTGAAAATAGTTATACAGCCATGAGCAAAATATTGTATTAGAGTTATGAGATGCTTAGGAAGTAATATAAGTTGATTATTTTTGTTTGTGATGCAACTGAAAACAAAAATTTCAAATGGAGTCGATATTGTGTAGAAGAAATGTAAAAATAGTCATTCTGACATAATATCTGACGCAATTATGCATAAAATTTTTCACTTGTGAACTACTAGCACTTTTAATGAAATATGTAATGAATATATCTTTATTGAAAAATGTACGCTCCCCTAAAACTTGCTGAAATAATGCAAATTTTAAAAAGTGCAGAATGTTTTCAAAACGGTTCATTATTGTGAACTTCAGTAGAAATAATACAGTGAACTTCACATCAAAAGTGGGATGAAAATCTATGTGAGTTGACGGATTTCTATCTTATCATCCAGTAAATCGGTGTTAATGTGAAATTTCAGTTCATTATTTCTATTTGAAGTTCACATCGTTTTGTTGAATCATTTAATGTACTTTATTATTACCAATGTTTATTGTGTGAATTCCGTAGACGAAAAAACACGGAAAAACGAAACGAAAAAACATTTTTGCCAATTTTAACTTGTAGATTATAATGAACCAATGATTTTAGTTCTTATTTTCTATTTTCACATATCTGTGAAAGTTCATTTCATTTTGATAGTTTTTTTCCATTTCACGGTTAGGTATACACATCAACGACAACAAGTATACTCTTCTTATTTTATTCAGTCATACACTCGTTTTTGATGAAACTGTTTGAAAAGTTTGATCTTTCTCTTGAAGATGATCACTTGGTGATCGAAGCACGTGTCGAGGTGTTAAAATAACGGTTTGGAGTTGGGGTAAAACTCTAGTTATTTACATTACCTACTACACCAAAAGTACCAAACAGTGTATCACAAGTACATGGATGCTTTTATTGAAAGGTTACTCGGTACAAGAGATACTAACATAACATAACAAATGGCAGAATTGAACATCTGCACATCAAGGCAGATATTGCTCTTCAATCCAACCATAATGATTGCAGTAAAGTGAGAGTGAAGAACATACAGATATCTACTCTTAGTAATGTCATACTCAGAATCAGTGGGCTTCGTGTGAATTTTTGAAGTGACAGAAGAGGTAGTAGAATTGTCTGAACTTTGAACTCTCTTTTTAGAGAGTCTTTCTGTGCCCGGCTTCGCTTATGAACACTCAATGGTGATTTAAATAAAAAAATTAGGAATCATACATCACGATAAATTCCAACGTTTGTGGTATTTATAGATGTTAATTTGAAAGCGGATTTGCCGATTTTAACCAATTGTAGAGTCATCAGGATTTTTTCACGTATGTATTATAGTTCTGCCGGGTAGAAGCATAAAATTATACCTCAAGTATAAAAACAGCTGAAAACATAAAAGTAGAAATGAATTGCACATTTACAATTTTAAAACTAGACAAGTCCCAGATGGATATTACTGGAGTTTTTCCCAACACCAAGTTTGATGTTCGTCTTGAAGATGATCACTTGGTGATCGAAACACGTGTCGAGGTGTTGAAATAACGGTTTGGTGTTGGGAAAAAACTCTAGTAATATCCATTACTACACCAAAGGTTCTAAACAGTGCATCACAATGTCCCAGATCTCAAGAATCAGAGGAGGAGTTTAAAACAAAAGCCTTGCGTTCACTTGATGGTTTCTGGAGATGGGATTTCTATGAGCAGTTGTAAGGTTCATTGAATCAAACCCTAGGGTACGACTCTGTATTTGTTACTTTCCCTATTGAGGCAACCATTGGGAAGAATAGACAATTTCAGAACATTGACACTCTGATTTCTTCATAGGTTGACAGTTCTTATTCAATACTGACTATCTATTATTTTTTTTAATCTTCATTTCTTTCAACGTTAGGGATGCAAAATCCTATTAAAAGTCAACTGTATTCCTCGTTTTATTGGTATCAGTTGTCTGCTATCCCGGTGTACCGCTTGTCAAATGTAGGAAGAGCTTTCTAAATTGTTTTGTGGTCTCGCCCACTAGACGTCCGTTCGTTAAAAGAGGGTGAGTACAACAAGAAGAGAGAGAGACTATTCTCAAGTCTCTTTCTAGATTTGATAAGCTGTAACTGATTTGGTTTACAGTCCGTATAAGAGCTTTTGATTTGGTAATCCTTTTCACCACTCATCAGTGGATTTCTTAAATCAACCAAGAAGTTTTATAGCAGAATACGTGTCGCGGTTTTGTGAACTTTCAAGTGAAAATCTCGTATTGAAATGTGTTTTTACACGCTTTATATCAGCTTCACCTGTATGTAAGTATGTTTGTTTGTAACTCTCAAGCTGGGGATTTGTATTTGACAGAATTACCGATATTATTGCTTGATCTATTCGCGGGCAAATGGCACTGTACATAACCTCCTTGATATATCGACATTATTGCTTGATATATTCGTGGTCAAATGGCGCTATATGTCGTCGTTATTGGTTGATCTATTCGCGGGCAGATGGCACTTTACGTAACCTCCTTAATTTGAACTCACTCCACATGTATTTCTTCATTTGAGAAAAGTATTTTTTTTAATTAACACGCGCGCCTGCTGCCTTAGTTGTCTTTCCTTTGCGTGCTTGATGCCTTGGGCGTGGTAGCTGATTCTCAGGCTCCCTATCCGGAATCGGAAAATATCAATGGTCATTTTTCTAAACAATATACAGCTGATTGATACCAAAGTTCAGATAAATAAATATAATTCAAAAAGACTTATAGCATACGAAACTGAAACATGAAAAATAAATATAGTTACAAAACTAAAAAACACGCTTTTGAAAAACACCGAACTAAAAAGTTATAAATATTTTTTTCAAATAAGCCTAAAACAATAACGAACTAAAAATACTAGTATTATTGTGAAAAAAGCATGGGCGTTTTGTGCCATATTTTTGTATATCATGCGCTCATCGCTTTTTTCATAATGATATTAGTATTTTTCATTATTTACTGTTTTAAGCTTATTTTAAAAAATTATTTTCATTTTTTACTTTGATGTTCCTCAAAAGTGTGTTTTTTTAGTTTTTCAAACTACATTTATTTCATTACAATAATATAAAATTATAATAACATTTACAATAATTTTGCTGAGTTTGAATTCAAGGTAATTCTGTTATTTATCGTTTCATGGAGTTTCAACAAAGTGTTGTTATTTTTGATTATTTCATTGTGGAATATTTCATAAAGTTTTTTTGAATTTATTTCCAATGTATTTTTTTGTCCCAAATGTTTACCATTCAAACATTTATTTCAGATAGCCTGTTTCATTCTAAACAAAAAATGTATCTTGGGTTTTTTGTCCAAAATAAACCAGTTCGCAGCAAAAAATTATTTTACGAACAACTACAGAGATTTTATAAGAACAACTCTTATACCCTTACCATCTGCAACGAGTACAGGCACTGTTTCCGCGAGACTTTCCGAACCGTCTTGAATTTTGCAATTGGATGCTGGAAATGATTGAAAGAAATTGTGACTTTCTGAAGACGATAGAATTCACAGACGAATGTAGTTTTTCCCAGGACAAGATTATTAATTTTCATAATTACCATATATGGGCTGATTAAAAACCTCACGCTATTGTCGAAACTAACCATCAAGAACAGTTTTCTTTTAATGTGTGGCTCGGAGTTATTGGGAATGATTTAATTGGGCCTCATTTTCTACCTACTCTATTAAATGGTGAGGCATACGTTCAATTTTTAAGAGAAGTGCATTCAGTACTGCTGGAGGAAGTTCCTTTGGGCGTCAGTAGGGATATGTTTTTTATGCATGATGGGGCTCCCGCCCATTTTAGTCAAGTAGCACGTCAGCATTTAACTGAAACATATGCAAATCAGTGGATAGGTCGAGGAGGACCACAGAACTGGCCCGCTCGATCCCCGGATCTCAATCCTCTCGATTTCTCTATTTTGGGCCATACACAGCATTTGGTTTATCGTACTCCTGTTCGCGATGTATAGGACTTAAGAAACCGCATCATTGATGCGTGCAGGATAATCAGAGATACTCCAGGAATATTTGAGCGAATACGTGGCTAAATGCGCCGACGTCTAGATGCATGCGTAATGTCTGAAGGTAGATATATTGAAGATTTACTTTGATTTCTACATGTTGTGTGTTTTGTTATTAATAAATTAGTTTTGTTTATTACCCTTTAATCGTTTAATGCAGGTACTAACTACAAAATAACAATAAATCCAGTTCGCATTTATGATGATGTATCTCTGTAGTTGTTGGTTTGTTTAGAATGAAACAGGCTATCGGAAATAAATTTTCAAATGGTAAACAAATAATAAGACAGAAAGTTACATTGGAAACAAATTTTAGGGGTTGCGTTTTCCACCCCTTACAACCATGGGGTAAACCAATGGCTGAATGTCTTTTTGGTAGTAGAAAACGTCAGGTTAATTGCAATATTGCAACTTTTTCAGTGCTTGTGAAAAAATTGTTATACAAATTTTATGTACCCCCTTTAAGGGGCTGTATCTCAACAAGGAATGCTCCAATGAAGTTTCTTTATATGAAAGATCCTATCTTTTTTTCGATGAGGAATTACCTCCTTGAATGATTTACACGTATTCAGTTACACCCTGTGAAGTATCATGATAAATGAGTTGAATTTTTGGTTACTTTCCATCTTTGGAAATTATATAGAAATTCGTTGCTCATTCCAACTTTATATTCGTGATGTCTGTTACCTTTGTCTTGTGAAAAATTGGAATTTCGAAAGATTTTCTCAACGCTGATGAGCATAAAATAATAGGCCATTTCAGATTTTAGCATTCAGAATGCATTAAAAAGGGTCAATCCAGGTCGAAAATACAGACGATCTGCTGTTTGAATGGAAGTCCTTTCGACTCTTTCATCTCCACACTCCCCTGAACACCCAGTAGACTCATTCTGTATCTTTAAATCTCGAACAATCTCGTTCACTGCTCTCAGAAGTATAATATTCATCGGTTTAGTGTTACCGAGTCTGTTGCGATAGGTTAAGCGTATCAAAATAACCACGACGTATAATGACTTGGTCAAACTGCTATCTGAGAAACGTGCCGATTGCTGCCATATGCCACTCTCGAGATCCAGGCGGAGAGGATTCTCTACAAGGATATAGACCAGTCTTCAGGGACAAATTGCAAGCTCGAGATCTCATTAAAACCAAGAGATACTGCCATGACTCAGGGTGAAGCATGTTCGTCTCTAAATTATGTTTATTTTATCATTCTTTGTCTTTCTTATAATTTTGAGGTTTGTACAAACATCCGGTTGTCATTATTTGGATAAGATTATTTGCGAATATCGCTTATTCATCAATTGACAAACCAATAGCGTTAAATAATAATTTTTTTCTCTATCACTGTCAGAAATATCGGAAATGAAAAAAGGTAATTACAGAAAAAATGTTCAGTACAAATTATTTCCATCTCTGCAATCATACATCATTTTAGCATTTCTCCAGGCCAAACATAATATAACGAAGTTTTGTAGTAAACGTGTATTATATAAAAATATCAACAGCTTGTCCACAAAGTTCCACACAATGAAATTTAACAGAAATCATGATTTACTTCTGTTCAAGTCTTGGTAAATTTTCATACAGAATTTTTGAGTTGATTCACAACTCTTCATTATCTTCGAGTGAAGCAGTTTCTTGCGCTTTCTTGAGATCGTTTTCGATTTGTTACTGCTATTGTGGATCCATTTGAACTTCTGGGAGAACCAAGGCAGACATGGCTACAAATTCTAGATTGAGATAACCAATAAGCTTCCTAGCTGGTCATAGAAAAGGCTTCTCAAAGTTGTAGTTAGATTTGGCAGAGATATCATAGTACTGCAAATTCTTCTTCCGCTTATACTTTTCTATCTTTGATGTCAACCTTGTTTCCGCAAAGTACTATAGAGATATTTTCACAGACTCTGACAAGATCTCTGTGCCAATTTACTACATTCTTGTATGTAACTCTGGAGTCATCTCCACTGTAATGCAAGGGGCTCGGAGAATATTTGAACCAGAACATCTGGAAAGAGAACTGAAATACCTTGAAGTGACCTTGGGATCGAATGGATACAGTGCCTCCGAGATCAGGAAAGCTATGAAACCGAAGAGTAACACGGTTCAAAAAGCGAGAAAAGATCAGATGGTTGCACGCGCATACCTACCGTTTATCCCTAGGGTCACGAACAGAATTGGAAAACTACTGGATATACACGACATCGAAACAGTCTTCAAACCCACGAGGAAGATACAACAGAGCCTCAGTTCGGCTAGAGACAAAAGGGACCCATATCGTGCACTTGTGGGAAGGTATATATAGGAACCACCAAACGATCCATGGGAACGAGACTGAAGTAGCATAAAAGAACTGCAGACTAGGCCAAGCGGACAAGTTAGCTGTGGCATAACACGCACTTAGTGAACGAGACCATACAATCTTGTTTGAAAACACAGAACTAATTGCCCCCAACCAGGGATACTATAACCGACTGGTACGGGAGGCAATAGAGATCCAACAGAAATTTCAACAGAAAAAAAGAAGCGGTGAACCTCAATCGAATATGGAACCCAATTTTGAAAAATTCGAGAATAACGAACAGAATGACAACAGGCAGCAAAATTGTTAATGTTCCAGGTTCAAGTACAGGTACAAGTACAGGTACAAGTGCAGGGACAAGTACAGGTACAAATACAACTGATTACACAACACAACAAAAAATATTTTTTGAATGTTTCCTACACTAAATTAGTCAATTTCTACTAATTTTGGGGTGATAAAAACGAAAATAATTTGAGGCCCAATAAAGATGCCTTCCTTGACTTTAGCATCACTCAACCTGAGAAACTTTGCTCTCAAGTACTTGAAAGCTTGTCCTTCCTGGTCCATGGCCTTCACAAAGTTTTTCATTAGTCCCAACTTAATATGTAATGGGGGAAGGAGAACATCCTTAGGATCTACAAGAGGCTCGTAAACTATATTTTTCTCATTAGGGTTCAGGTCTCGTGTAGGCCAGTTCATTTTTTTATAGTGAGATTTTCTATCCCGACTGTCTCACAGACACAAAAAACAACAGTACTTGGTGAACCCTAATTGCATTCCTAGGAGTATAGCAATGACTTTCAGATCACCACAGATGTGCCACTTGTGTTGTTCATATTTGATTGATTGGAGAAGTGTTTTCATAATTATATACGTTTCCTTCATGTGAACTGCATGACCTATAGGAATAGAGGGTAGCTGATTTCCATTATGCAGAAGTACAGCTTTTAAGCTTAGTTTTGAAGAGTCTTTAAACAGTCTCCATTCAGATGGAGTGTGATCCAAATTCAAGCAGTCCATCAAACCATTAACATCAGAACAAACTACGAGGTTTTCTTTTTTCTCAAAAAAAGGAAGCAAATCTTTTTGACGCTGTATCTACTGAGATATTTCCACATCATGTTTTAGAAGATTCTACTGTTGTAGTCTTGACCCTAACAGCTCAGCCTTTTCCTTAGACAAGCGAAGATCTCTTATAAGGTCACTTAACTCTGCTTGACTAATTCTGTGCGGATCACTAGACCTATCGCTTACCTCAAAATCAGGGTCATAGGATGTAGAAGGATGGGTTGCTCCTTCTAAACAGTCTTCATCACCTTCCTCTAAAATTTCATAGTTTTGGGGTGGAGAAGGGACTGACAAATTGTCTGAGTGTGGTACAGGCCGAAGAGCAGATGGGAGATTAGGGTATTTAACCGTTCCTCTTTTCTTCATAGATAAACCTTGCCTAATGGGAGGAGTTAAGCAGAAATAACAGTCGTCTGTATGATTGGTAGGCTCACGCCAAACCATAGGTACTGCAAAAGCCATTGCCCGGTTTTTATTTTTCAGCCACTCTCGCAATATGACGGAACAAGAATTACAACATATATGAGGAGCTCATGATTTATCTTGGTCCCCAACTTTCACATAGGCTGTCTTAACGATAGGTGTCATTTTACGTTTCTGAGCCTTAAATGTTATTTCACCACATATATAGCAAAAGCTATCGACAGAATTCACACACTTTCGAGGCATTTCAGATCAGCACTTAAATTAATTTAAAAATCAACTTCACACGGTAATTTCAAAAGCAACCACGTGCGTACAATTGACAAACTCACATAGGTTATGTTTACTACTTAAGAACAGCTGATGAGAGGGGTGTTATGTGAACAAACATGTGTACCAACTGTTGGTAATGAAATATTTCATTTGTTGAATACTCAATATACATATATATAATATAATGATACTATATCTTGAAAACAAGAGCTAATATATAATTTTCATGGTCACTTTCGGTTTTAACACGTGGAAATACATTAAAATCATCTAATTTCATCCCCGAAACAAAAACTTTGTTGTGTTATGTTACCTGACAAGGCATGAATACGCTTCACGAAACCTAAAAGTTAGTCATCGGACAGCAAGCCATGATGGTTGAACCGCTGAAGAAGCTAGCCACTCGCGCCAGCGAAATGTCAGGAAGAAATTCCAAAAATCCACGGCATTCAAATTCGAAAAATAATGACACTGAAAATCTCAACCGTGAAAGTCTAAACCATTTTAAGTTTGGAAGTTACAGCAAACATGATAATAGCACACTGTCCCTGAATGTAATATGCATCACGGAGACCACCAAAGTTCTCGTGACGGTTAGTGTCCCATACATTGAACCATTGAACCCATGTTTGTGTGGAAGACCAGAGGATGGTCTTCAATTCCCAAAGTGGCTACATATCTTTTTTCGAAGTCACCAGTCATATGACGTTTCACAAATGTCGTTTTTCCAGTACCTCCATCTCCGACTGAAACATATTTGAAGGTGGGCATTTCTTGTTCAGTAGCCATTATTTTAGAGTGTCACACACCTTATCAAGAAAAACTATTTGGAAAATCCGATGGCATGAAAAATGAGTGATTACTGTTGCCTACTCGTAACGTCGTTAAAGTTCACAATGGTGTTCACACTGTTGATATCAGACAACGAAATGACCTACACGTGCCATTTTCAAGAACTAATCTATACTTATAAATATGAAAGTCACTCAGTTAATACTCAACCATTCATGTCTGTTTCTCCGTACTGGTTAATCCTAAGAAGCTGAAGTTTGATATATAGGTGCTTCTTGGGTCTCGAATGTGCACTGAGAACGTCACTGAGGATACACTACAAAAACACAATTTTGTCTATTTTCCACGATATTTCTTTATTGTTGATTATTTTCGGCTATTACACCATTTTCAAAACTAACTGATTACATTTAAATCTGAGTGATTTATACCTAAGTTGCCTATCCTATTCGTACCTACATTTTGTATACCTGTAATATCCATGAACATAACAAAACAAAGCTTTTGATATAATGTAGGTTTTGGGAACTGGATTATAGATTCAGGAGAGGACTTTTCATGATATGAATAATGTGGTCCCTTATAGCATGAATGAATATTTCCAAGAATGCAGGGACATAGCGTTTGCCGCAGTATCGGGCCAATTATATATTGCTCTCTTAAAAGTAATCCTTAAGAAAAGAAGCCTGCGGGATCATGGACTCTGATATTAGACATTTTATTGAACTAAAAACATCACACTTCTTTATTATTAACACAAAAAAATCTAAAGTTATCGTTTTCGGGTCAAAAGTCAATAGAAGTGAAATCATCAATTCAGTTGGAATGCACATTGGTGTTTTATTTGATTCTCATATGAGGTATTAAAAACACACCAACAAACTCATTCAACGAGCCTATGCCTATCAATTGAATTGAAAAAAATGTTGTGTGAGAGCTTAGTACTAGCACAATTGAATTTTGCAGATACTCTTTATGCGCCGAACCTGACAAGTCACTATAAACAAAAAATTCAGAAAGTCCAGAATTCTTGTTTGAGACTTATATATGGAATAAAAAGAAGAAACAGAATATCTCACAAACTCAAAGAAGTTGGATAGCTAAATATGAAGAATATGAGAAAAATACATGCTGGCTGCCTCAATCATGAGATTGTCTTATATGAAATCCCTTCGTACCTGCATAGGAAAGAGACGTGTCGAACCGATGTTCATAAAATTAACATCAGGTTCAAAGGCTCTTCAACACCTCCCATTTTCACAACCCAGTTATTCAAACGCTCTTTCAGTTACCAGATAGCTGAAGTATTCAATGCTATTCCTGAATTTTTGAAAAAAATTGCCATCCTCTCAGTTTAATATGAATTGAAACTTCATCTTTTCCAAAATCAATAACATGATGAAATTTTCACCATTCCGCTTTTTTATTTTCTTCTATTTTTTTCCTCTTTGAGCGATTCATGACCAATAATAGTTTGCTTGGTTTTGTATCATCGCCAGTCACTGATTTTTATTCATGTATTCATATATTTATGTTAATTCTATCGCAGTTATTTACATAGCTGTGATAATTGAACTTTGCCTCTTACTATAACTTTATATTTGTAGTTAAAACGTAATACTGTGATTTTTTTGTGGTTGTAGTAATAAAGACGTTCATCATTATTATTATTAAAAACATGTTTCTATTGTCTACTGACGAAAAAGCAGTGAACGTTGTATATGAAGACTTTCTGTAGTATATTTAGTATCAGCACTGCACCCGTGCGGAGCCGATGCGGGTCGCTTGTCTTTCATATAAGTCACCCATAGTGACGAAGGTTGTTTTTGGTCACAGTCATCACATCAGGATACAGATCTCCAGTTCAATTCCATCGGTGAGCGTGGCTTGGTTTCTATAATAGTGAAATTTATTTACCTCAATCACGAAATCATTAATAATAGTAAGAGTGCATTATAGAATCTCACAGGGCGCAGAGTTTGTGCGTGGTATTATACAATATTCAGTAATTGAATTGCCTGTAGACATAATGCAATATAGTGATTGTTCATGAAAGAAAGGCCTGAAAATTAATCGTATATAAACTTACCTTCCATTCAAGGAGAACTGACATTTTACTGCAGAGGTTACGACGAATAGATTTTGTTTCCTGGGGGTCAAGCAATATACAAAAACCAGAGGGACATCAGATCATGGCATACCTATGAGACAATGAAATATTTTTCCTAAAAGGGGTTCTAGAAAGTTTAGTTTTTGGGAAGGAAAGGTTTTCGGCTTCCTACTCCTCCATTTTTATCCAAAAAGTGTGAAAATCTTTCGAACGGAAGAAGAGAAAAAATGAGTTGAAAGACTTAACTCTCAACCTGTTTTCTATATATTTCAAATCGACCCGTTTCAGCGGAATAATACTCACACACAGAGCATTTTTAAAACCTTCTACCTTCGCCAAAATTTCTAATTCAAGAGAAAGCGCTTTCGCCAAAATTGACAATGAATTACAAAGCTTGTGACATTTTACAATATCAAAAATTATCATTTCCTGGAGCACAGGGACGATGTGTGATACATTTTCTACAAGGAGCTCATTTGTACTAAAACATGCAGCCTAGTTTCTCATCAATATCCTATAGCAGCAATGAATGAGACAAAAATCTCTCACAATTTTGCGAGTCCAGGGCTACTCTAGATTATTCTTGATCTTTCAAAGTTTCGTTGAAGTGTAACGGTTACTAGAGACCCTCGTGATAAATTTTCTAGGGACTGTGGAAATATATAGAAATCAGACTGGATATAAATATGTTTTGCCAGTTATTTCGGCTTATTTTAGTCAAACTTTTTGGTGTTTTGACTTCCATTGATGACTACGCCTCAAATATTAATGATAGCAATTCTCAGTATGCTGAATGACTTGAGCAAACGGAATAATGATATAGTATTACGAAAATTTTGAGTACTTTTCATTTTCTGTACCATTTCAGATGTTATGAAGCATATTCGGTGAAGAAACTTTATCGATTATGCTATCTATTTCACGGCTTCTCTCAGTGGAAACCATCTAATAAAAAAATTATATATTTCGATACAGTAGACTCTATTTTTTTCTGATCATCTAACCCTAGCCTCTATGTCCAAATGGATAACATTGATTTACGCCTCCATTCAGTGGTGGACCTAATGGGGGACACAGGGGCACCCCTCAGAAGATTGAAAGTACACTAGATATAATTTTTTCAAATACACTTTATGATTGGTAATGGAATTTCAGACCGATATAGATTGAAGAAAACCAATATATAAATGAAGGTCAACTGTCCAATCTCCATATAGTCTTCTTCAACTAAAATTATTTTTCAACCCTTTTCTGCCAATATTCTTCGGTAATATCAGATACTTCTTCTTGAATGAACTCTATCACCTTCTTGTTGAATTTTGTTTGCAGGCATGTTAGGCGTACACATTCTTGAACCATCAGTCCACCCTTTCATAATTGTGTCGTGAGTGTCATACCAAGTTTCGTCCAAATAGTAAATTTGACGTTGTTCTATTTCTGATTGATTCGGTCGTTATTTGATGAAGATCCATAGTAATTTCATAAACCACACGATTCAATCAAATCGTGAGGTGTAGTTTATCAAATGACATTGTTCTTGTCTATATTTTTTTAATTATTCGTTCTGAGTATTTGTTACGCAATTCCACCATTCTTCTCTTTTCCATAACATTGATGTTGCTTTATTATTTTAAATATAAATCCTAGTTTCTTCATCCAATTCTGAAAAGTTTTCTCACAGCAGCTTACTTTATGTCTGAAAGAATTCAATTCCTTTCTTATGATATATCACTTGTAGGCATCTCATTGTTTTTGTAACAGTTGTATATTGTTTTTTTCAATGATTTTATTAGATGAACATCTGAAGCTTTGGTAGTCCTGTATCACATCGCGTCTTGCGTTCATAAGGTTTGTTTTTGACTATTTCATGTACAGTTGAGAAAGAAGTTTTTGTGGAATCTGATGTTGCTAATAATAGTTTGTTTTTTTTCAAAACCAAACTTGAGATGTAGATTCTCATATACATTGAAACATACTCTCTGTGTTTCAATATTCAAATGCATCCGAATCTTATCCACTGGTATCTCTTTTTCTCACTGTTCACACTCGCTATTGGAATCACTACAAAGCAGAAAGTCGGCATTGTTATCACACTCATTTGTACTGTTAGTACTTGTCCAAGGACGACCCATTTTGAACAGACAAGAAAAATTTTAAGTAGTTATAACTGCACCAATATTGAATTCCAACACTTAAATCGCGATCAGTTCATGAACTGAACACGATGGAGATAACCATCCCCGCATTCGCCGATTTCTATTCGTCACCATAAGATGACTTCAAATTTAGTTTTATGACTCTTCAGTCAATCATAAAACTCGGTTAGTAAAAATTATCCAATATAAATTGCCAATTCTACATTCCACATATTCTAGTTGGCAGCCGGTTCATTTCTATGTATTGGTTTCTTTGGCCTTTGAGAGTGGCGCCAACTTTAAATCTGCACCATATCGTTTACTTCGACTATACTTGAACAGATTTTCACTCAATTGTGATGATAAACGGTAAGGGTTATATTTAATATACATATTTTCCTTATCGTTAGTTGTGATAAAATATTCAAAACTAAGCAATGGTTATTTTTTTCAAATGTTTTTTCCTGAATGCATACCACGGAACATCAATAAAAAACCTCCAAGGACTCAATGCTTTATGGAGGGGTTATATACCCCATACTCTGAGTTGTACAACATCCGTTGTCGTTGATTGAAACGGGTTACTTTGTTACTTAGGAACTAAATTTAGGCTGCCGGAACTCCGAGGAGAGGGATTGTTGGTAAATATAAGTCCACTTGGAGGATAAGTGTATTGTTTTTCTAAACACGCCAAGCTTATGGTGATTACAGGCTTATGGCCTAGAAGTATACTATTGGATTCACAGATATAAATGTAAGCAACTTATGATTAAACTTAAGGTGTGGTAAATACTTGGTTTATTCTAGAATTCGCAATTTGTGCCGCAATGTTGATTCGAGGTCGTGCGGGAGGGTGTAATACATAACAGGAAAGACTTTACATGCATGGGATATGGGAGAATAGTCTCCAGCAGCACGATCCAACCCCTGTACGCAGTCCACTCAGGCAATGATCTTTTCCATGCAGATAACTTGCTCCTCGGAAGACCGTAATCAGAGATATAAGGGGTGTAGTGGTCTAGCCTTGCGAGAGATACACCAGAATATACACAATATACACAATATCGTCTTGAGGTGGTAATAAGAAGGCCTAAAATAAGGTTAAGGTTTAGAAGGATATACCCTTTAGGGTATTTTCGGAAAGTGGGTTCTCACCGTAGTTGTTGTGTGGCCTGAAGATTGGAATTTGACAAGAGAACGGGTACTTAATGAAAATCCCCAATACTGTGAGCGAGTTATTCCTTTAGATAACCCAAATATAGTTATTCCCGTATTGAATATTTTGGTTTCTTCAAATCCACAAAGTGATGAGCTCAAAATTCTTGCTTCAGAGAAGATAACCAAACTCAACTCTCATTCCCAGAGAAAAAACCCTTTTCTTTTTCCTTTCCTTTTCTTCCCTATCAACGTTATTCAAGGTCGAATTATTCTGATTGTCTTTAGGCACAAAAAACAACTGAATTGTTTTGAATGTTACACAGGGTGGACGCTGTGCATAAATATATGATTTCAATAAATTACTTTTCTGTTATCTTATAAATCCGCTCTTGCATTTTGGGAACCGTTACATCCCCCCCCCACAAAATGATTTTCTGAATCCACCACTGCCTCCATTACTTCTTCTTATAACTTTCACGAATCGTTCTTCAACGTTATCTTCGGAATGTATGTATGACATTTCGAGTGTCGTACTCTCGTTGACAATTTCAACCTCTGTATTCGATGTTCGCATGTTGTGATCAGGTAATCGTGGAAAATATTGAAAATTCCACGATAACTGTACTAAATGACACACAGATAGACAATCCAATCCCAATCACAAAATTTTCAGATGAGTTTGTGGAAAAACCTTTTTATGGATCTGTCCACCTTTTTTTCCAAGAAAATTTCTACAGAAATTATAATTCTGTAGAGTCCAGGAATGTCGTTGTGATGAATCCGAGTTTCCCAAATTGCTCATCTGTACATTTCACTAAATCATACAGCTCAGTCTCCGATTCATGTCTTACAGTAGCAATAAATGAGACAAAGAACCCTCATAAACATCCGAGTCTTCGGCTTCTCTAAATTGTTCTTGATATTTCACGTTTCGTTCAAGCGAAACAGTTATTAGAAACTCTCCCGGAAACTTTCAAGTGGGAATCTGGAATTGGATGGAAATTAGACTGAATATAAATTTGTTTTGCCAATTATTGCGGCTTACTTTATTCCAATGTTATCGCGCTATTTGGGGTTTTTACCAGCGAGTCATTTCGTTTAATTTGCTTGAGATACGAGATCATTCTTGAGTATTTCCGTTTAACACGTTCAATTTCCTCTGGAAAATATCGTTTCGCCAGAAAGCAGGGATTGAACTTTGAATGAGGGTTATTCATGGAGTTTGAGTCGAATTATGCCGGAGAAACAAAGGTCGCACCTAGAGGTGGACATTTTAGTGTGATACGAAGTAGAATTATAGATCACGAACTAGACGTAATATTCGAATTTAAAAAACAATCAATTGTGATATTTTCAACAAACAATTCCACAAAAACGCAACACTTGTTTCGCCATAAAATGGCTTCTTCAGGTGCGTCTTCTCAAACACATTTTAAATATTTCCTAACTAGAAGTGATAGACTTCGTGAGGTTTTTCTACGTGAGGTTTTTCTACGTTTACTCATACTATTATAAGGGAGTTGAATATTTCATTAACGTTAAATAATGCAGATGAAGGCCCAGCTGATATTCAAATTTTTCGATATCATTTGTATCTTAAATTTTATTGTATGAGTTGAGAAGTCGGAATCAATTATTCTAGTTGACGGACAATCAATGAAAGTTATGAAAATTTATTATTTTTTGAATCCTGTGGACCGTCAACTGGTGTAAGTAAAATGAGAAATCAATAGGGAAGTAACATCTGAAATTTGAACATTTACAATGTAGTTTCACAAAATTGGACCCGCTATCATCAGTAAATTTACTTGCTTTGTGTAATTTCAATACGATGATTCCATAAAAACTTATGAGATCTCATGACGAGTATCACGACTATATTCTCATAAATTATCATGTATTGAAATTTACATCAAGTTTGTATTATGTAGTGAATAGAAAATGAAACTACATAATATAACGTTGGTAACGAATTGCCAATGGTTTAACGTAGTTTTACACTTTTTATGCTGCGTATTTCGTCACAAACATTACTCTCAATACAATATGAAGATTGAATCTCTCCATTGTTTTCAGGAAATACTTCATTACTGATTATATTCAGCAGCATATCTCTTCAGAACGTTACATTGAAATGTGTTGAAAAAAATTAATAAAAGTGGACTTATCATTATCGAAAAGGAAGTTGAGAAGGGTGAGAAATAATTCTGGAGATTTGAGGTTCATAATACTCTTTTAATGAAGAAGGAAATAATACAAAATATGGAATTATGAAACAACAACAAAAATTAATTGGCGCTCCGGGGCGACTTCATTGATTCCAGTGGCGCATTTGCTCTTTCAGCTGCAGGAAAACCTGGAATAACCTGAAGCACCACATCATCTGAAGATCTTGATCTGCCAATGTCCTCTCTTTCATAAAATGAAATGTAGAGTGTCTCCAGAGGCACGACTGTCGTCAAACTTAAACCAGTCCGTTTCGTCTTTGACTAATGCGTAATAATGACCAGATTCAACGCCAGAATCACAGTGAACAATGACTGCATGAAGATTATAATAGTGGTCTGCTAGAATGAAGAGTTCATCTATTTCAAACCTTCGTAAGAGTTTGGCGCTACTGTCAGAGGTTGAGCCATGTTTGAAGATCATCAGTGTTATTATTAGATTGACTGGTACCTCAGCTATACTTGTTTCTTCATGATAGTCATTTAGTTTGGCGAATGTTTGGCAATACAGTTCATCATCACCCGTTAAAAGTTTAATTTTCAGATGATTTATCAATGAGCTTCGCACGGACTGGAAACGCTAGTGAATTTTCAGAAAACCAAATACGTTTTTGCTACCTCTTGAACATTCACTGAAACAAGTGGGTATTTTCTACAAACACAAGACAAGACAGACTGTAGAGAATCATTCAGTCCAGAGCGGTCAGAAGGATTAATTTTGCTATGTTTTTGCTTACGAACAGTACTCAACAAGAACTCCAAGAATTCAAAGCAATCCTCTTGTTGTTATGAAGAGTATCTAGTGGACTTTAAAGACTCCAGACTGCTTGAACAATTGTTTGAGTTTGGTAAATAAGTAGGAATCAGAATCAATAAAATTGAGTATAACATTTTCAGAACAACGAAAAAATAATCTTGCTTCTTTCTGATATATAGATCACATATGGATATATTAGGAACGACTCAGAATAAGGCGTCGTTCAGTAGTGTGTTCGCAAGAATCATTTATCGACAACAATATTAATCAATCACTTCGTTCCTAGCATCTCTGAAATTACCCAATAACTCATATTTAATCCAACACAGTAGACAAGTTGCAACCACCTTCTCGGGACCCTTATCGTAATTACACACCAATTTGAACAACCTGCTAACACAAGAGATGTATTTGCTGCAACTTTCGGGACAGGGCTATCAAACTACGGTATGTCAACACAACTTTAACACCAACAAGTTGGCAGGTATTGAGTATTACTTGTCAGAACTGAAGCACAGACAAATGGTTGAGATAAAATGTCTTTTATTGTAAATAAGCCTATTTTAATAAATTTATGACATATCACCCACATAAATGTTAGGTCTCTAAAATAATTCCTCCACTTTACTACAACAAATATGAATGAATGTTCAAGCTATAGTTAATGGAAAGTACGAAATACTGAATATTCAGGATATAAATATACACTTGAAACAGATCACATTGCATTCATAACAGACGTGCTATTCCCGTCTATTATATATACCGTTCAGTTTCCTGCAGTTTATGACAAATTGTCTGTCTTCTCCTAATGCCGTACATCATTCGAAAGCAACCACCTTGAACTTTGTGTATTAAATGTCTCACAATCTTAATGTGAAACAAATATGTCGCAATAATTGAAACGGGATAATATCATAGTATCGCTCAACATTTTCTTTACTTCCAAACGCAAACACATTCTCTGCTAACACGCAAACTCCAACTTTCATAATATGCGTCTCGGCCCCCAAGATTATCAGCATTTCATTCAAAAAATAACGGAAATTTCTGAATGATGATTGATTTTTGTATCAATTTATGCCTTGTTTTACAACTGAAAAAATATAATGCAATTTCTGCGTGTCATCAGCAGCTATGTGGTATTTGCAATATATCAGGTGATTATGAGAATTTGAGTTGAATTTCATAAAATCGTCTAAAATGTCTTTGAAAATTAGAAAATTGATAGTTTGAAAAAAATCCAACTGAATTTTGCCGAAGAAGCCATTGTATGGCGGAACACGTGTTACGTTTTTGTAAAATCTCAAAATATCTCAAAATAAAGTGTTTTCTGAATACGTTAGTTATGGATTTTCATCAAGTATCAGCAAATTTCATCATATATTAAACTACAGAAATGAAAAAAGAGTCTTTAGAAATATTTCAGAATTTTTATTGTTTTGAATTCCAGCTATGGAGTTTATACAAATTGGTGAACGAAACCATGGAAATTAAGATTCCCTAATTGTTATCATATCCTTGTCGCCATAGTTATTATAATCTTCGTCTTGACCTATTATTGAGTTGTTTCGAAATTTTTGTCCGTTTTCACTCTCACTGAATACTTATTCAATTTATTCAACTAAGCACTTTTGCCAACTAAACAATAGTCTCTTGATATCATCAGCATGAAAATTGAGTGCTTGGGATTTGAGGAAGTCGACGAAGGGTGTTTTTACCTGGTTCTGATGGTAGTCGGTTGGAGAGTGGCCCGGGGATTATTGCGAAAACAATTATATTTTTCACTGTTTTCTTGAGCCATTTCTGCTCTTTTTATGATTGAGCTATATCTGGAAATCTCAACCTAGTTACACCATAATACTATGTCACCAAACACAAGCTAGTAATATCAGCTTCTGTGGATTTCTTGTTTATTCTCAGCCTCATATCAAAACATCGTGGTACTGTGGTTGTTTTTCGACAGGAATTTACGAGAACCTACAGTGTAGGTGCGTTAAAAAAACATGTTTATGAGCATGTTTCAACATCGAAATATTCTTTTCTTTTCTGATTGATTCGGCCGTTACTTGATGAAGATCCATAGTAATTTCAAAAACCTCAATTAAGTTTGTGGAGATCAAATCCTGAGGTGTAGTTTTTGAAATCGAAATACTCATTTTCTTGTACATTTCACTACTATCAATATTCAAACATAATAGCTTCATTTGCCAATTTCAGTTTCAGCACTTTCAATTATTCATCCAAAGAACCCAGTCACAATAATTATCAACCCGCCACTGACTGGACCATGGATTGTGTATTCAGTACTCGCGACACTACTGTCATCAAGACTTCGTAACGAACCGGGTGGACCCTTTGGTCCAAATCAAACCCCCAGGGCGTTAATCAGTATGCGAAAGGCACCGACTCATTAATTCATTGTAACTCCATGGTCAATCTGTTTGAAGAGTAATAAATCCTGTCCTCATTTCGAAAGGAATAATTCATATCACCCCATAAAAGCTGGCAAAGGTCCAATGTTCGAGGCAGAGAAATGAGAGGTTACTACTGAGAAAAGGGATTTTATTTGTTTGTTGAGGGTGACGTTGTAATTGGAATTGTATTTAGAAGTCTTCAGATGATTGCACAATGACTCTTCAAATGTTTTCAGCCATCTCATCAATTTTTCTTTGAAATATAGCATGTGTGGAAAATGAGGTTGTGAAGAGTGTAGAATAGTCTTTCTCAAAGTGGCCAATAACGCCCCCTTGTGAGTGCTGGAGGCCTATTATAGGGGAACAGTAAACGACACAGAAGATTGGGGGGCGTTGAAGCGGTTTAGGGGGCGATGGCTAATTTGAACATTTTTTTTTCTTTCAACATAAATTCCTTCAAGCTCAACGCTCGTGTAGCACCATCTAGGGGACTAGACAGTACTTATTTCCTGCCCGACAGTTGTCAAACTGTACAATATATGGCGTTAAGCTACAATGCAAAGCGAAAAGTTTCCAGTCTCCATTCTCGAAAGTACTAGGCCCGCCCGCTGTCTTATATAAAAGCGCGCGCGCCATCCAGCCAGTAATGTCATTCGACGATATTACGAAAACAAGTGAATTTAGTTAGGGACTAGCTAGGTGAAGTGCTGTACGTGCGGTGGTAAATACTATGAGAGGTGCCATTAGCAAGTTTTTAATACTCGATTCTTCACTTCGGCATTTTTGAAGACAAAATTATGAAGGAAGCGAAAAAAAAAGAAACGGCAGTATAGTGCGTAATATATAAAATATGGATTTGTCAAAAAACATTTTTGAATGAAGCGATGAAATCCTCAAAGCTACAAGATCGTTTGAATAAAATGTATTCAGGTAAAAAAGACAAAAGTGTGACTTATTTTCAAGAACTGGAAAAGAAACACTCAGCTCAGCCTCACCTGTGTCAAAACTTTCTTCAGCAATACTTGCTAATTACTCAAACAGGTAAACCTCACACTATTGGAGGGGATTTAATTTTACCGGCAATAAAAGAAGTAATAACTACGGTGCTCCATAAACCAGCGGCAGATATTATCTGAAAAATTCCTTTGAGCAATAGTTTCGTGCAAAGAAAAATTGATGAGATGGCTGAAAACATTTGAAGAGTCATTGTGCAATCATCTGAAGACTTCTAAATTCTCAATTCAGTTAGATGAGTTCACTTTTGATGTTGCCATACGTGAGATTTATTGAAAATAAGAAAATATGTCAAGAACTACTATTTGCCAGAAATTTAGAGAACGATAGAAAAGAAGAAACCATATATAAAACACTGGAAAAATTTTGTGATGAGAAAGAAATTCCACTGATGAATATTATATCAGCTGCTACGGATGACGCTCCGGCTATGACAGGACGTCACAAAGGCTTCATAGCGTACTTAAAAAATAAAATTTCAGATGTGCTTACTGTACATTGCTTCAATCATAGGCAATATTTGGTTGAGAAACATTTTAGTAGACGCCTCTCAGAATCACTGCAACATACCATAAAAGCAGTCAATAAAATCCGAAACGGCTCTTTAAAGACAAACTATTTAATCAGCTTTGTGTTGCTAATTTTGAAGATTTCAAAATTGGTTTTCAAGAGGTAACTGTTTGACTAGATTTCACAATCTATTTAACTTTGTAATAGAGTTTTTGAAAAACAAAGACAAAGAATTTCACGACAACCTGATCACTTCAAAGACCTGTATACATTATTTAAGGATGTCAATCTTCAACTTCAAGGTGATGACTTGAATTTGATCAAAACAAAAAATGTCATTCCTGCTTTTGTAGCCAAATTGCTCTTATAAAATAATAATATCGGCAGTCGTGATTTTCGCAATTTCCCTAATTTGTCAGCAGTATACTTCAACAACGACGACTTGCTTGTTCACTGTCAACATTTGGAGAACCTCCACAGTGATTCCGCAAAACGATTCCAGGACATTTTGAAATTGGAAATACCGGACTGTGTGTTGGATCCTTTTTCAAATGTCAACACAGCAGGATCACCCCAGCTGGAAGAAGAACTCATAGAATTGATAACGAACGAGGAAATAAAAATGAAATTAAAAAATGGATACTAAGAATGTTGGCTTTAAAAGCCAATCCCGATATTGCACCCTGGATTGTGGCCCATCGTTCAACGATTTTTGATAGCATTCCCATCATCGTATTTGTGTGAACGTAGATGTAGTGCTGCGGCAACGTTGCTAACTAAAAAGAGAAATCGGTTGCAGATTACCGAACGCGGTGACTTACAGCCGTTTTTGAGTAAATTCGATCCTGATATCAACAAACTTGTTGAAAATCATCAAATCCATCCTTCACTTTAGATTAGTTTTGAAATATAAATTGAAATGTTTGCTTTAATAACATGAGTAAAAGTTTTCCTAAATGGTATTTCACATTACCCTAATTAGAAAGTCTTATTTTCACATGACACACATAATTCAATTATTGAAATAATGACTGCGATTGTGATTCTTAAGATGTAGTAAAGTAAAAAAATTTGGGGGCGCTCGAAAATAATTAATTCTCGAAGTGGGCGGTAGACAAAATAAGTTTGAGAACCTCTGGTGTCGAATAACTGGATGCAGGCATACGATTTTGTAAGTTATTGTCAAGTTTTTGCCCGTAGGTTTGCCAATAATCGGGTACACGGTATAATAATCAAACTTGACTTCATTTCACTGTTGAAAGAACAGAACCATTCAACTGAAACTTCAAGGATTATTCAAGTGTCTATCGCCTTATGAGATCGCTCTGCACCGCACTGTCCGCGAAACTTGACTTTACTTGACTATATACGGTGAACGAATTATCTTGAAGTTGGTAGAGAGTTTGGCAAAATTCCATCGAAACGATGCGAACATTGAACAGCCGCGGCGGCCTGCACTTTTTTTTTTCGGGTCATGATTTACAACATTTTATTCCCAACAATCGATACATGATGAACGATGATATTGTACACGATGACTTTGTATCTGAAAGATGCCTAAAAATTCATGCTGTGACTCATATTTCGAGATGTTCAAAGGTTTTCGATTCATGGAGTTTCTATAGATTTGTTACGAAGCAAAATTGGCCCTTCTAAGTTGATGAAAGTATAATGTTTTGAAATATTTAAGTGAATCGTGAGGTTCTGAATTGGATCACTCCATTTCAATGTGTAGTAATCAATTTTTAGTTTTCACGGTGCCAAAATGCTCTAGATAGATTCTACCCAGTAGCGACTATGTCGTGTACTAGCAGTTCATCGGCCAGATAAGACATCTACGGGAAATATTGAAACTGAGTCAGATCATTGAACAAAAACCGAGTTTTGTTAACTACTTCCATATTTTATTGTGGTTTCTTGCTTTCCGTGAGTGAAAATTAATTATTTCACATTTATTTTACCTATTTGTCAGTTTCTCATGTCTTTAATGAAAGCACTCAAGAGTTACTTTCACCAATTCACCATAATAACTCAAAACATAAGAAAACAATGAACATGATCTTTGTTTAACATTGAATTATTTCGATCAATTGTGAATTGTTTGAGTAGAAAAAAACGGCCTTTCAACTTGTCTATTTCCTTCAATTCTCCGGAAAACACTGTAGCCTCGAAGGCTTATTGCGTTTCCCCCCATAGTTTCATGACAATCATTAAATTGATCATATTGAATAATGATATGTTTCGCTAGTTTTGTAATGCAGAACCATGAAGAATGGATTTTGAATTGTTTTCAATATTACATATGGTAATGGGACACAAAATGAGAATTGCAGTTGCAGTTGCAAGTTAACCATTTATGAACAATGGAATAAAATAACTCATATATCCTTAATTGCATTGCAATTATGCATAATTGCAAATATGAATATATGTATCGTAATTGTAAAGTTTGTACTATTTATGAAATTATTTGTTTCGATGGTTTGAACAGAATATTTTCAGGTAATATTCGTATATTCATATACACTGATATGCATATTATTTTGCAAAATCTCAAACAACATCTGATACCATCCCTACATATTAGAAATCAAAGTTCCCCGCCATGTCTATCTGATGTCTATCTGCCTGAACACCACAGATCTGAAAAACTTCAGAACGGATTTTCATACGATTACCACCAATAGACGAAGTGATTTCAAGTTCAAGAACCTATTGAAGTCGAATCTTCAGAATTACTGAAGAAGTGAGAAATATTTGAAAAAAAAACTGTAATCACAGAAAAAAACTTTTATTAGAGTTTTCAGAAGTTCTGAAATATTCTGCTCGTTCTAAGTTCGTAACACTGTCGATAACCACTTCAGACGAGTCTAAACAGATTGTCCTTCGATGTAGCAACTTGTCACTGGTCACTCTTTAATGAAACTTCAGGGGGTTATTGGTCACCCTTTTCCTACAATTTCTCTTTACAAATTCGTTCGCCTTCGGAGAGGATAGGACGTCAAAGAGCAGGATATTAACAGGCGTGTCAGGTTACCCAATCACGAAGGGGTATACCGATATAGAGCAGTTATCGAGATACTTGATTATTAGTTCGGTCAGATGAAGACTGATCGGAAATACGCGGTATGCGTTTGCACCATATTCATAAGTGTTGGCGGATTTGTGTTACCATATTTAGTCTAATCAAAAAGTTCAAAAACATGAAAAATAGAGATAAAGGTCCTAAAAATATGAGCGATAACTCATTCGATTCGGAATCACTTCTAGAAAAATGTTTTTGAAGGATTTTGGTGCGGGTAAAAAATTGCAATTGTTATTAACAAAATAAGATAAAAATATTAATATATAAGCAATTTTGAAAAAAGCTCGTTGAAGAGGAAGAAATTTTCAATGAAAAAAATTCTAACTTCATTATTTATAATTTTGATTTGACGTTGAAAATAGGGTTCCACGCGACTGTTATGGCTTAAGCGCTTTGCCGCTAAAGAGAGTTTATCGAAAGAAATAATTTTTTTGTAACCTAAAATGCCATTTTGAAAATTTGAGAAGATTCTAGTATCTTCTTAACATTTGAATGAATCGAGTCCCGTAGAAAAAAAGTTTTATCTTTAGCGGCAGCGCGCTTATGCCGGAACCCTATTTTCAAGTCAAATTAAAATTATAAATAATGGAGATAGAGTTTCGGAAGCCGAGACTTTTTTATCGGAAATTTCCTCCTCTTTAACGAGCTTTTTTCAAAATTGCTCAATAATAATTTTTTTTGAGTTATTAACGAAAAACTAAATACCATTTTTTTTCTCATATTTCAGGACCAAAAAGTATGTTTATTTGCGTTTACTTCATTTGTTTTACAAAGAAAAGTGCAGCATGAGCTGTATTTTGAGGTTACAACTTGAATGACAAAATGTTGTGAATGAGCCACTTGTGGAAGCTTTGAAAGAGCCGACTCTTTCATGGCACGAAAAACTGGAGCTTTCAATACACTACAAAGTACGGAACTGCGCAGTTTGTTAGAGATGCCTATTTAGCAGCTTTCAGCCTACAAAATGTTACTCGAGGATTCATCAAAACTAGCATATATCCCTTAAATTCTAACATATTTCCTGACGATGCGTTCCTTGCATCATATGTGACCGACAGACGTAATCCAGCTTCAGAAAAAAATTAAACGAGTAAAAAGAGAAGAAAAATAAACTTAGAAAAGTTGATGTTAAGAAAATGTCAACAAAATAAAATATAAAAAACTAAGATCCAAGGCACATGATGAGTCCAGTGATTCCAGCGCTACCATAACCTTTCACGATGATTCCTCATTCACAGGCTCAGATGATGAAATTTTTCTTTTCCAAAAATGAAATTAATCTAGTGGAATTGAAAATCAAAAAGATTACTTCACAGCAAGAAAAAAATTATTGTGTTCTCAGTAATGGAGATTATTCTAAGAGCAAAGTTGAATGGTACCAGTGTAAGATTTATGATTATTGGGCACATAAATCTTGTGGCATTGAAGGTGTACCGTTTGCCAAAAATTTCTTCAGTTGATCATTTCATAAGGAGACTGATTATATATATATATATATATATATATATATATATATATATATATATATATATATATATATATATATATATATATAGATTTTGATTTGAATCGATGATAAATACCTGTGATTTTAATAGAAATAAGCAATGTTGAAGTTTGATTAGGTTTTTATAAAAGATAAATAATTTAAATACTTTATTAAGAAATTGTTATTGCTGAAAGACTGTTTTTTTTTTATAAAATGGAGTCTTGTGGCACTACAAGGTTTCTAGTTATTCATTTATTTCATAATGGAGGCAGATTATTGAAGAAATACAGTGTGTCTCACATCTCATGGAAACACCCCCGTATCTTCCGTAATATTCGAGGTAGAATAATGAAACTCTCAGGACTGATGAAAATGCTCAAAATGCACCTACTACCTGAATGGGGTTGACCAAAGTGATATACACTGTCCGCCACTCGCGATGGAACACCCCATTTTTACGCTAAAACATATTAGGGGGCAAAATAGTCCTGTTGGTAGTCCTGATCACGAATCTGAAGGAATTTTGAGCCTATTTTGCCCCCTAATATGTTTTAACTTAAAAATGGGGTGTTCCGTCGCGTGTGGCGGATGGTGTATATCACTTTGATCAACCCCATTCAGGTGGTAGGTGCATTTTGAGCATTTCCATCAGTCCTGAGAATTTCATATTACACACTCTTCCCTACTCGAAATGCTAGTTTTCTACTCGAAAATAGACAAAATAGTGTCAAAATTGAAACTGAATATAAGGAATAATCAACTGAAGTCGTATTTGACATAGTTGATCCACCATTATATTTT
Organism: Leptinotarsa decemlineata; assembly: GCF_025532065.1. Lineage (NCBI taxonomy): Eukaryota > Metazoa > Arthropoda > Insecta > Coleoptera > Chrysomelidae > Leptinotarsa > Leptinotarsa decemlineata. The sequence goes on from NW_027412578.1 coordinate 6,149,140, forward strand.
CTTCACTCCTTAGATTATCATGAAAATTCAAACAATTTGGGAAATACGTCGAATTATGATTGTTCCTGCGGAAGTTTAATTTAAAACATTTGTTATTTTTAATCTTGTTCATTTAATTTTGTAGTATGTTTGTGTCAATTTTCCTGTTTAACCCCGTATAAAAGACAGTTGAGAGTGATTTTCAAATAAAAAGTGGTTGTTGACGGTACGAAAATGATCTTCTCATTTTCTTCGTATCAAACAAAACCTAATTCTTGACCAATTCAAAAAGTAAAACCAAGTCAGATACATAATTGTGGTCCTTCGAGCCGGATCTGAACCAGCGACCTATGGATCTACAGTCCACATAGGTCGCTGGTTCGTATGGATCTAAAGTTCACATTGGTCGCTGGTTCAGATCCGGCTCGAAGGACCACACTTATGTATCTGACTTGGTTTTACTTTTTGAATTGGTCAAGACTTTGGTTTTGTTTAATATGAAGAATATGAGAAGATCATTTTTGTACCGTCAACAACCACTTTTTATTTGAAAATCACACTCTCAATTGTCTTTCATACAGGGTTAAACAGGAAAATTGACACAAACGTACTATAAAATTGAACGAACAAGATTAACAATAACAAACGTTTTAAATTAAACTTCCGCAGGAACACTCCCTTCCAGTGATGGAATCTTATTCATCACTATTCTTCATGTTCATCAACATCTAGAAGACAAAGTTTGGTAACAGGTCTTCTGTATGTCCCAATATTTGTTTTTACATCGACCACTCGTACATTGCCATCTGCACCTGGATATGTTGCAGTAACTACACCTTTGGACCAAGTATCAAGAATTGGCTGTCGACTATAATCACTATATCTCCAACAAAGTATTTTTATTCAAAAAAACTATCAAAACCAAAGGGAATTACAAAACCAAAACTAACCGGAGTCAGAAAAAATCATAAAGAAACACTTACCCACTATGGTGAGGAACAGGAATTGCCCTACAGGAGGAGTTGTACTAATTTGACACTCGTAAATTCCGGAATCTTTTTTCTGTGGATATCGTATTCTCAGTGTCCATTCTTCTGTATGGGGTGTATGCACCGCTTCAAATCGCTGATCAGATGTGTACGTATATCTGCCTACGGTCAGAAGATGAATGTCCCGATGACGAACCCAAGATACCTGAAACAGAGAATTGGAAATGAAATCACAAACGATTGAATAATTTGAGTAATCACAAAATATGGCCTGTATGGAAAAAAAACGTATGTCATTGTAGCAATAGAATATGGAATTCAACAATACACAGTTTTGGGACCAATATTTGAATGATTTATTGGGAAACAGAAGTTTTGACCGAATTAATAGACATGTCGACAAATCCGGAATGATGGACGATACAGCACAATGGGAATTGTTAAAAACAATTGTTGAAAACAACAAGCTAGATCTGGTAAGTAAGGTGGATGGTCAAGCAGTACAAACCGTAATTCGTGGATTTTTGCTATGACCACAGATGCTGAGGTGAGAAACGCTGAGGCGTTCTTTCCTAGAAATTGATCTCTTCTAAAAATACACCCCTTTGAATTCAAACAGTAAGACGTTTTCGAACGGCCAACTGATGAAACACGAACAAGTGAACGAAATATTTTGAGCAATGGTTAGGGCAGATCGTCACCACTGATCATTGATCTGAAGATATATGAGTGTTCTGAGTACGCTAGTCATCTAGAGAGCATCATGACTATTTACAACTAGCGACCCGCTCCGACTCCGCATGGGTGAAACGCTACAGAATATATCACGTTCACAGTTTTTTGTTGGTAGGCAAAAAAAAAACATGTTTTCTCTAGAGGTTACTTCTAAAAGAGCGAAATATAATTGCCTCGGTACCATCAGAACCACCATGTCCCTTCATTTTGAATCTGTAATATCTTCAAAAAAGTTATTCAAATCACATTCTGTAATGGGCTATATTGATCACACGCCTTTTTCTTCCGCCGCTGGCGTCTTACTTGTGTTATTAGAAAATCCCTTCTTATTGCACATCTACAACATAAAACGGAGCTACGTACATACACGTATGTACAAAATTTCAGCTTCCTACAACTTTCCAGTAAGGAGAAACAGAGATGAATGGCTGAGTGACTTTAGCATTTATACCTGTCAAACACAAATTTTTTAGGCCACAGTTGCAAAGTAATTTCACCCGTTCTCTTATATCAACATACTAATATTATTAAATTGATGGATGTAGCCGTTACTACGTGGTAGAAAATCATAATGAAGAAAAGATAATTGAAACTTTCTATATTTTTCACCACTTTTATTTGTAACTAACGGTACTGCAGTTTCGTCCTATAAGGACTTTTCAAACTTATACATTGAACTAACAATTATTGATTACATCAGGCCTTATGAAACACCACTGCAGGTGATAATAGAGGTACTTGATTGAGAACCTGAATTTTGTTTACTAGTGACAATGTGAATCGATTTGATCATTTAACAGGTTGCACCAGCAATGTTTATGCTTGTGAATTTCCAAGGATTCCAAATAATTGAGCTTGCAACCCTGTCTTGCAAAGTGCAAAATTTCAGTATCGTTCAGATTCGGAAACTTGTGGTTGCAAGCCAAGGGATGTTTCGAAAATGTCGAATCATTTTCACCTAGTCTGAAGGACGTTTCATGTTCAGCATACCATTTTTGCAAATTTCGACCACATCGTCCCATATAAACACTATCACACTCCAGACACTTAAGCTTATAAACTCCAGAATTCTCCAATTCTAAGTTTTTAAGTGTCCGGAGTGTAATCGTGTTTTTGTGAGACAATGTGGTCGAAATATCCAAAAATGGTAAGCTGAACATGAAAGGTTCTTTAGACTAGGTAAAAATAAATCGACGTTTTTAAACCATTCCTCGGCATGCAACCACAAGTTCCCGATTCTAAACGATACGGAAATTTTGCATTATGCAAGGAATGTTTGCAATCTCAATTATTTGGAATCCTTGGAAATTCACAAGTATAAACATTGCGGGTGCAACCTGTTAAATGATCAAATCGACTTAGTTTACTTACCGGTTTTCAAATTAGCATATCCATATTGTCACTAGTAAACAAAATTCAGGTACTCAATCAAGCTAAGTACCTCTATTATTACCTTCAGTGGTGTTATATAAGGGCTAATGTTAATGTATGAGTTTGAGAATGTTCTTATGGGACGAAACTGCAATAACGTTAGTTACAAATAAAAGTGGTAAAAAACATATAATATTTCAATTCTCTTTTCTTTATACCAATATTACTTTCCACTTGTGAAATTACTAGCTATAATATCTCCAATTTTTTTTTCATTGAGACCATATTCAAATCCTCGAAGTTCTTCCCGGAAATATAAAAAAATATCAAGGATTTCGTCGGTTATGTGCCACTCCTGAGTGTGACGGAATTGCTTTCCCGCTTTTGGCTTTTGTTTTTATTTGGGTATTTTCCCCACGGAAAACATAACGAAATTTATTCCTGGTGTTTCATTTCATTTTCACGAGGGTCTGCGTTTTATTTTTTCCCATCCATTATACCCAGTGGGTCATTTTTCTTGCTGGAAACTGTGTCATTCGTTTCACGCACCGTGACATGAGAGGCGGAAAGTATACAGCAAAAATTCGTATAATTGTTTTGAAAAGAGTTTTAATATCTTTGAGCATCCTATCCATCATTCGATATACCCGTTTATTGTATTATTGCAACTGAATTCAACTTATTTGAGAAAACTTGCTTTTCTATTGTTAAGAAAAAAGCATTTTAGTTGATTAACTCACCCGATGCATGAAAACGAAGAAAGCGTTGAGGGCTATAAAGTTTAACAGTGGTTGAATCCACTAAAATTATGTTTCACAAGTAATTTCAGATAATATGTGTACACAGACGTGTAACGATGAGTTTGTTGATGTTTTTTCCTAGAATTAATCTCAATTTAATATAGGTACATCAAACTAATTCGATCAAAATATCAGGACGAACGCTTTGGTATAGTTATTCAAAATGATATTTATCAATTTATTATATATAGGTTGTTCACGTTAAGAAGAAAATGACGTAACAAAATGACACGTTACGGCGTTGCCAACATGTGCACTATTTCGAACTTTTAAATTTTTTTGTACTGTTGATATGTTTTATTACTATTATCCTTACTTACTCTTAGTATTTGTTGAGACTATTCTGACAATGCTTTAGGCATATTCAATATATGCAGGTCTTATCAAAAGAAATGATTAGTTCTGAAAAGAAAAGAAAGACTTGACAGTTTTCGAAATTTTTTCGATTCGGCAACGTCTGAAATTTTACCATCAGTTGAGCAACTCACAAAATGAAATGTTACTAGTTTCATTGCTGTTGAACGCATTTCAGTGGGAATTTTAACATTGTTATGTTGGATATACAAAATTACCAAAAATGACGTCATTCTCTTCTTAACGTGAACAGCATATACCTAAGTTATTTACACTGATTGTTTTTGTTATTGAAACTGATAAAATGCACTGGACTCGTTTAACCAATTACAATGACCATAAATCTCTGACATGATAAGCGCTGTCATTAACAATATTTTTGACAGGTGATCATGATTGTCGGAATCATCAAATTTGATTTCAATATAAATATTTTACTTGAATCCTGAAATATAGACTATTAAACCGAGCTTTTTCAATTTATTTTTCTGAAAATAATCTCAACATATACTTCACAAACATAAACTGCCACCCTAAAATCATTAAAATTTTTCTTCCAGCGAACACCGTTATGTATGATGACGCACGATAAGACTTCACCAATTTATTATGCAGTGGAATTATTCATAACGTTGTATTCCTGTGTATGTCTGTTTGAATATCATAATTGTTTGGATTATAAACTGAAAGAGAAATAGTAAGTAATTCACGAAACAAGTTTGGAAAAAAGTGTTTTCGGACGAGTCAAGTATCCCGTTTTTTTGGCAACCGTGAAGAATAACGAATAAATGAGACACATTTATTCATTACATTTCTTTGTCAAACAAAATTTCAAACTTCTTGATTCTCATTCGTATCGAATAAGTATTAAAATTCGAACAGAAGATACGTACTATCAGAAACACTGTAGCTCTCATCTATAATATTCATGTCAAAATTGCCAATATTGAAGGAATTCAATTCGTTCGGAATCCTTTGTGAAGTCAGAACAAAAAGTTAAAATTTTCGTTGCACATTGATGGTTTTCATTTGATAATTTTTGAATGGCCTGGGCAATTTCGATTTTGTTCGTCAGTAAATGGTCTATATATAGTGAAGCAACATTGGTAGACTTCCAGCCACCGTGTCATTTCAAATTTGAAACGTTTCCATCATCATCAGCAAATAACGTCGCCAAAGTTCGGCAAACGCTATGGCCTGTGTGATTTCAAGAATTAGGTAAATTTGAAAAATCTGCGATTCTCAGTACCAGATTTCCAAAACTGTAGATATCAACTGGCTGAATGGTACAATTTTTTGTGCATCAGGAACGATGTATCACGTGGAGTATGAGATGGCCGTAAAGATTAATATTGCGTATACAGCAGCAAGGTTTCCTGTCGAATTACTAGGGAACTTTCACAAACAACAAGTTTTTCTTGTCGTTAATTGAATCAATTGACATTTCTGTTTATTTGAGTTATTTCTATCCACACCCACCGGCTAAGCCAATAATCATCGCTACCTGAAAATGAAGCAGAAACAGTACACTGCTCCTTGGTAGAGTCATATCTGCAATACGGTATGCCATTCTGGTGAGTATGCAGTGGTAATCTGTTTAAAAAAAAATTGTATTTCCGTTAATCAGCTGTCGCCCCCATACGAACGACAACTCTCAGAAGTTGAGAAACTTGTGCGAGCTAAGGACTAACGTGGTCTTACCTTTTAACGTGTGATTCATAACACGGTTGCAGAATTATCAGTTCTTGAAAGTGTTTTTATTTTACAAAAAAAGCCTGAGATATCTCTGTAAACTAAAATTTTGTGATTCGGGCAGACTTCACTTCAATCAACACAACATACACACAGTAGTGTCCATATTTATAGTTGAAACAGTGTGTCTCATAAAAACACAAACAAAATTTCATTACAGAGAGTTGATATGCCAACTGTCGAAGTAACCATCTCAAACAACCAGTAATATTTTCCACTCTCGTTGAGGATTCAATTATAACGGCTGCAAAATGTACACCCATTCTTCAAATAATATTCAAGATGTACCGTCTAAAGCCAGCTTCAGAAAAGCTTTAAAAAGAGTTCTTTCCGATTGAACTTATTATAGTTTGGAAGAATATTATGTGGATAGAATAGAATGATAAGTAGACCAAAATTATGTTACGGTTTCGATATCACTACCTCAATGTTAAGTAAACCCCCAGTAGATTTTATAATGGAGATAGAGAAAGTCTATAAAATTCCACATAGTTCATAGTTTACTTAAAATATAACAAAAATGATTCATTTCGTATTTCGATTTATTATGACCCTGTATATACCAGGAATATGAAACGAGTCTTCGTATCTTTGCTGGAATCGGCAGATTCACAAAGTTCATGTTTAAGATATCGTTTTTTTTTCTATGAATAATTCATATATCTTTCATGACAGTTCATGCTATTTCTACATTTGGAAACTTCAGAGAGAAAACGTCGCTTCCTTCTTTTCTTGGTTTTGGACCAGACACGGGAAGAACATCGCAATTTTGCGGATTTTAAAGATTTCAAAGTAGTCCTGAATCGAAAACTGATTTATCTCATGGGATATAATCAATTATCTACTGTCGTAGGATTTATGTAGGAATTACTCGAAACTTTAAAATTGAAGTTTACCTTTTCAAAGAACTCGGACATCTCAAAAGGCCACACTCCATCTCAGGTATGAACAAACATTTTAAGTTTTATTGATACGATCTTCTTGCTTGCAAGAAATTATGTTCAGACATGTATGAATTTTAACGCCCATAAAATCTCCCCAACTTTGAGAATAGCGGTTGGCGAATCTCTAATTGTTGGACACCTAGATGACTCACCACTGTTGCTTGCGACATTAAAGTGGATGATCGTAAGCCTCATGTTTAAAAAAAGGTAATATTGTTCTTTTTTATCGTTGATTTGGGCCTGAACGGGCCGCATTGGCATCACAAGAGTAACACTACCATAACTGTCAGCGTTACTGCGTAACCCACTTCATCTAGCTGAAAAGTATCTACTTTTATTTAGTATTAATTGTATCAGTTTAGTCTATTGTATTGAAATTTCAAAACTTTTTCTTAGCTACCTTTGAACAATTGTAAACCGATGGTATGCATAGTAGAGGGTAGATAACTCATCAGTTGAATTAGACAACGAGGAAATCATTGTGACAAAATCCTTCATTTCAATATCATTTATTTTTCCTTGTGAATAAATCAAATTTTGTAGATTGGTCACGGAAGTTAGAACTGACAATCTTCGTTACAATTTTTCTTTACCTTCTATTATTGTTAAAAAAATAACTGTCTTTCTTTATATTTGACGGACGCTCTTTCCCATAACTTTCATCAATAAAAGATTCGCAAATTGATTCACTTCTTTCTTCTTTCTTTATACCCACTCCCGTCTCCACTGTTGAAAAGCTGGTGGGGCTTCTGAGGAAGTAATAACTACACTTTGATATTATACAGTGTCACCGATAAAGTCCGCATCAAATGGGAAACTGTTTTATTTATCGTTTTATGTGAAATTTGATTTTGGCAGTAGATTTTGCTTAAGAAATGATGTCAAATGGCGTCTACAAAATAGGTCACGTGATTTCCTTAACCTGTCAAAATTGACATTTAAAAAAAAACATCGAAAAATGACATTATTCTTCAAAATATCCAAAAATATCAAAGGATAAAAACATTTTCTTTTGTAATTTTATACCCTCACACCAAGTTTCAAACCCATAATAAGTATTTCATATTTTCACTATTTTTCCGCACTCCTGCTTTTTCTACTTATCAAAATTTAAGCACACCTGTACTAAATCATTTATTTTAACTAAACTCGTCACCAAATTTCTTTTTTTGTAATATAATAATATTTTAAGAGCCTCTTTGATGTTAAAAACAAATTTTGAAAAATAAAAGTTGTCAAACTTGATGCAAAGTTCATCTAGTTTCAACGGGGCTTTCAAAACTATACAGTACTTGAGTTTTTTAATGAGCAAATGGCCTCACAATATGAATTAGAACAAAACGGAACATTAGGAAACATCATTTCGTGATTCTTGAAGCCCATTCAATAAAAGAAAAAAACTCATAGTATTTACATTTACCTACTCCGCTAACAACACTAATTTAAAAAAACTGGGTAGGCTGTGAAAAAATATGAAACTACATAATGTGTTTTAGAAAACGTCACTGTCACTGAATAAATTAATGCCCGTTAGTTCAATGTAATGTATGAAAATTAAAATAATATGTTATCTTTACAAGAAAAAATTGAAATTGTGCTAATTTGTGGTGAAAACACATTGCATCGACAAGTGGCTGATATTTTTAACGCAAGACATCCTGGTAGACCTGTACAGCAATCCACTGTAAGTAGGATTTTAAAAAAATTTAAACTGACTGGTTCAGTTGAAAATACTTTCAAAAAACGTCATAATCCATCACGCAATAATGATGAGGTTCAGTTGGCTGTCTGCCTGGATGTTATCGAACAGGGAAAATCAAGTATTACCAATATTGTAGATAGAACTGGCGTTAAAAGAGAAAGCGTAAGAGCAATTTTACATAAAAATAAATTCAAACCCTACAAACCCAAATTTATAAATACCTTAAAGGAAAGAGATTTCGATGTTCGACTAGATTTCTCTTTCTGGTACCAAGGAGAAGTAGAATTAAACAGAAAATTTCCTTACAAAATCCTATGGACCGACGAAGCTACCTTCACATCGAACGGCGTAGTCAGTTCCCAGAATTGTAGGTGGTGGGCTCAGGAAAATCCTCATTTTGTGATAGAATGTCGGGACCAATATTCATTTAAAACAAATGTGTGGTGCGGTGTTTTAAATAATCAGGTAATGGGACCATTCTTTTTTAGACACAATTTAACTTCTCAGGATTATTTGCAATTTCTAAATACTGAGATCAGTGATGTAGTGGACAATATGCCGGTTGAAATAAGACACAGTCTGTGGTATCAATGTGACGGGGCTCCTATTCATAGTTCAAGACAAGTCAAAGAGAAACTATTAGAAATGTTTAGGGGCAAAGTTATTGGGCGAAATATGGAGCAAATATGGCCGCCTAGGTCGCCAGATTTAACCCCACTAGATTTTTTCTTGTGGGGTTACTTAAAACAAATCGTTTATAAACAAAGACCTTTTCGTGACGTGAATCACCTAGAAACTGTTATTAGAAACTCTATTTTAAACATAAACCCTGTGAGTATCAGCAACTCAATAAAAGATGTATCAAGAAGGACAATTATCTGCATAGAACGCGATGGAAGACATACAGAAATGTAGTGTATTTAATGTCGTGAGTCTTTTTTTCGTGTTTTTTTGCTATTAGGTATAGGTACATGTTTATTTTCAGTTCCTTTTAATTAAGATTAAATTCCACTGTATTTTTTGTTAAAAAAACAATAAACACTCTAAGATATTGTTTCCTAATGTTCCGTTTTGTTCCAATTCATATTGTGAGGCCATTTGCTCATTAAAAAACTCAAGTACTGTATAGTTTGGAAAGCCCCGTTGAAACTAGATGAACTTTTATTTTTCAAAATTTGTTTTTAACATCAAAGAGGCTCTTAAAATATCATTATATTACAAAAAAAGAAATTCGGTGACGAGTTTAGTTAAAATAAATGATTTAGTACAGGTGTGCTTAAATTTTGATAAGTAGAAAAAGCAGGAATGCGGAAAAATAGTGAAAATATAAAATACTTATTATGGGTTTGAAACTTAGTGTGTGGGTATAAAATTACAAAATAAAATGTTTTTATCTTTTGATATTTTTGGATATTTTGAAGAATAATGTCATTTTTCGATGTTTCTTTTTTTAAATGTCAATTTTGACAGGTTAAGGAAATCACGTGACCTATTTTGTAGACGCCATTTGACATCATTTCTTAAGCAAAATCTACTGCCGAAATCAAATTTCACATAAAACAATAAATAAAAAAGTTTCCCATTTGATGCGAACTTTATCGGTGACACTGTATACTTCCTATTGTTTGTTATATATGTAAAATTTTAAATAAGTAACTGATTGTTTTTATTCAATTCAATTTTACATGGTAGTGACTATTTTTATATATTTATCGGATGTTATTGATTTAATCAATTTTACTTTTATATATACACGCTTTGTCAACAATATGTTATTTTTTGATAATGAAGCCTATTATATAATTGATTGATTGAAGTTAATTCTTTCATATCTAATAACCATAATATTCTGTTGAAATTACCTTCAGCATTAGATATGTTTCATTACTCTATTGAAATTGCTGACCAGCTCCTTGTTCTTCTCTCAATAACCAACATTTTTCCTTTCAAGAAATGCGATAAATTTGAGAAAGTGGCTATGTTAACATGTTTCTTTACTGACATGGTATAGAAGATTTGATAGTTTCAGATTCATCCATTTCGAAAACAGATCATAAACGTTTTCGTACCTGGATCTTGATTTTTCAGACAATAATTGTGCTGTAAAAGCAGCTTCTGCAGTGGAAATTCCATAAAGCCCATTCTCAAACTCGTTATCGCTGCTTCTTTCCACAATTCATTGCGATAATTGCAAAAAACCAAGAATCAATATGTCATTTAATTTCATATAAAATAGGTGTCGGTCGTTATTTCGCTGCTATAGTTATGATCAACTGCATTCATCGAAACCATATCTACTAAGATTTTCATATTTACAATAACAACTACGATGTGATTCATCCCAGCCTGGTCCTCCTGGCTCAAGAAACTACGGTCTGAAGAGTTTTCATTTCGCAATTTCTATATAATGATGGAGAAAAGTTAGTTGACATGGACTGAAAAGTCCGGACCTAAGAAAGAAAGTGCGTTAATTTTTTTGTTCAAAAGTGGCTTTATTCATAAACGTATTCTCTATTTCGAGGCACATAGTTATTCCATAGCTGCTCTAACATTGCAATACCACTTTTGTAGAACGATATGAATTTTGCCCCAAAATAGACCTCAGTTTCAGCAATGACCTCTCCATTCGAACCAAATTTTCTATGGGTGAGCATTTTTCGAGGCCTGCAAACAGTCAGTAGTCGCTAGGATTCAAATCTGGCGAATACGTTGGATATGGGAACAAATCGAAGTTCATGTAGTTTTGCCATTGTTTTGATCAACTTGTGATACGGTGCGTTCTCTTGATGAAACAACAAGATAGTCGATGCATATTATACCACGCACATCCTAGCATACCAAGGCCATAACATTTTCAGTCGATTGTTGTGATTTCGGGTGCTTTGGACGAGGTTCACCAATTTTTCTCAACTCAGATGACGATCGTTTTGATTCTGTAGTGAAGTGATGAATCAATGTTTCATGAATTGTCACGTATCAATGCAAAACTTTCGGTTTGTTTCATTCAAACATAGCCAAACACTGCTCAGAATCATCAAGTCTTTCTTGATTCTGAACAGAGCTTTCTTGTATTCAAAGGATTATGCAATATGAAGCCAACAGGTTTTTTTGATATATTTACAATTTCAGTTAACTCACGCAAAACGATTTTGTAGTTTTTCTTTCATGTTTTCAGGTGTTACTGCCTCATTTGGACGTCTACTGTGTTTTGCATCATACGTGTCTCTATGACCACGTTTGAAGTCAGCAAACCAACATTCAATTTTCGTTTCTTGTGGAACCAAGTCCTTATAATACTTTCCAAGCCATTGCTTTGCTTGAACGACATTTTTTTTCATCAAGAAGCAGTGTAAAATCAAAACGCGATTTTTTTTTTGAATCATTGCTTTGAAAATAACAGAAGTGATGTCACTCTCAGCACAATTACTCACAAACTCATGAGTATAATATCATGATATTTCAACAACTGTCATTCAAAGTTCAGTAGTAACTGAAAAAGCGATGAATGCAATGAGACTAGCGCCATCTATGTGTTAGGCCTGAGAATTTCCAGCCCATGTGATATTTTCTTTCACGAATATTTTATTTGAATGATTTTTGTATTGTTCGAAATAAGAAACCTCTCAATGCCGTAACTGAATTAGTTATTCAGCAAAAACCATGATAATATACTCTTCCCATTCATAAATTCACTGGATGTGGAACTGAATCCACTTCAAACAGTGATGAAAAAATATTGGAATTCTCAATAATTATCAGAAAATACATAGTCGCTGAAACTTCATAGGATGAATGACTAAATGGAGGAGTACTTTGAATGATGGTAATAATTGAATGATGCCAAACCATAGCTGAAAAACATAGTGAACTCTTCAAAACATTATCATGTTTTGAAGAGTTCACTATCATCATAAAGTGTGTACGAAATTGATTAAACCGAATTGAAAATTTTATTTTGTTCATTGTTCACTGTGGTTCTGGCGTTGAATTTGGTCATTATTACGCCTTGGTCAAAGACGAAACGGACTGGTTTAATTTCTTGTCTAGATTTTTACTTCCCTTAATACAACCATTACAAGGAAAAACATCGTCTTTTGTGAAGAATTTAAGGCATTTTGTCGAACTACTTGGGTCAATTGAGGTGACACAGGAAGATCTACTAATTAGTTTCGACGTGGAAAGCCTTTACACCAACGTTCCGGTCGAAGAAGCACTCCAAATCATACAGAGAAAGCTATCCGAAGACGGGAACCTGAAAGAGAGAACGAATCTACCTATAGAAGTAATTATGGAATTACTAGGATGCTGTGTACGAAACTGTTATTTCCAACTGAAGAACGAATTCTTTACACAAGATGAGGGACTGCCAATGGGATCGCCACTTTCACCAGTCATAGCCAACATATATATGGAGTGGTTTGAAACTCTGGCCATCGAAGAAGCCCACAAGAAACCTCGAGTCTGGTTGAGATATGTTGACGACACCTTCATAATATGGAACCATGGGAATACTGAACTAGACGCCTTTCTGAAACACATCAACAGCGTGAGACCTTCCATCACTTTCACAATGGAGAAGGAAATTAACAATGAATTGCCATTCTTAGACGTTTTGGTGAAGAGGACCGACACTAAGTGGGAAACATCTGTATACCGAAAACCCACTCATACGGGACAGTATCTGAACCACGAATCCAACCACCATCAATCGACAAAAAGAGGAATCATCAAGACTCTATTAGACCGTGCTTTTGGGCTCTGTAATACAAAGGAAGGTCTCGAGAAGAAACTAGACATCATCAAAAATGATCTTCAGCGGAATGGATACTCCAAAGCGATGGTAGAAAAGACTTTGGCTAAAAGGCAGCAGGAGCCTCGCAAGGAAGAGAAGCCGTCACAACCAGTGCTTGCACTTCCCTACATCAGAGGATTATCGGAAAGGATAAGAAGAATTGGTTCCAAGTACAGCATTAGAACCTGTTTCAGATCCGGTAACACTATCCGTAGCAGCCTCACGAAAACCAGGCCCCCAAACGCGGACTGCGATTTCAAGAATTGCATTTACCGGATACCCTGTGAGTGCGGAAAATCCTATATTGGTGAAACTAAGAGGCCATTGAATGTTCGCATTGCCGAGCACAAGAAGCATACACAGCGAGGAGAAACCAGCAAATCAGGAATAGCAGACCATGTTTGGACCCATCAACACAACATCGAGTGGTCCCAAGCTGAGATCTTGCACAGAGAGGAACATTGGTTCAGGAGAAAATTTAAGGAAGCCGCATACATGTTGTCCAACAACGTATTCAGCCAGGCCAGCGTAGATATACGAAACATATGGAAACCCATCATCAAACGAAAAATGACCAACTCCCGCCAAAACGGTCATCCCTCACGGAATCAGTGAAGCGGAAAATGGAAAGTAGAGAAAGTGAAAGTATTTCAACGACCTATAAAATAGTCATCTCTCGGAGGAATCAGTCCAGTCATCACCCGAAGACGATTGTAGATACCAACAATCGAAACGTCGTGAACTAACGTGACTTGGAATCTCTACACTTTATTTTTATTATTTTCTTTTTTGCATTCCTTTAATTTTTATTTATTCAATTCTTATATTTTTACTTGTAGGTTATTTCACTATCATTTCATTTCAGGTTTATTGTTGCTTAATATAATTGTTATTTTCAACTATTCTTTTTTAATTATTCTTTTTTACTTGTTTCAGGGATTTCAAATCGTTTTATATAGTAGACAATGGAAGTCCGAACTAGTGAAATTCATCACGAAACATTGTCAATCACCTTCAAACGGACTGGTTTAAGTTTGACGATAGTCGTGTCACGAAGTGTTCTGGCGATGCATTGAATTTATTGGAACCTCTGGAGACACCCTACATTTTGTTTCACAAGAGAGAGGACACTGTTATATCAAGATCTTCAGATGATGTGGTGCTGCAGGTTTTTCAGACTTTTCCTGCAGCTGAAAAAGCAAATACGCCACTGGAATCAATAAAGTCGCCCCGGAGCGCTAATTAATTTTTATTGTTGTTTTTATTTAATTTTTATCGTTGTTTTAATAAATATTAATTTTTGTATATTGAAATCAGTGACTAAGTACTCTGGAGAAATTGAAGTGAGTCATTGTTGAACCATTCGAAGGCGCATTATATTTACCTGATAACATGTGCATGTTTTTATGAAACTTGTAGTTCACAAACTTTCAGTTTCGTATATTTCCGAAAAAACCGTGAAACCCAGTTTGATACCTCTGCCAAGGAATACTGCGATATAATATTGAGGGGTTACTTTGCAAGTTGAACGAACACTAAAAAATATTTTACTTTCTGAAGAATTGGGTTCGCTAAAATATAACTACTCAGAATAGCTGATTGGAATATAATATATATGCATGCTTTATTTATTACTGTTGAAGATGAATTCATCACATATTCATTGACACGACTGATGTGTTGCATATTGAATGCAACGACACAAATAATAAATTTCTATTTGACTTCTCTCATGACTATTGAACGGCTTTAAGTGGTAGTTAATAATCCATTCGAATCAAATGCCGATTTCTATTTATTACACAAATTATGCCTGAACGGTTAACTAATACATTCCCGAATATCCAGTCTACTCAACTGTTAAATTACGTCGGAATGTACTTTACAGAAAATTAGTGCGTGATTATTATGCTATATTGTGTTTATACATCAAGTCACATTTGGTGTTTTGCTAATGTGGAAACTTGGATGGGCATATTGCATGTGTCACACGAATGGATGATTTTCGTATATAAAAATTGTTTGTTTGTCTGTTGTTGGTCATATCATTTCAATGAACATCATGAAAAAGTTTTTTCAATGGAATATTTGGAATAAATTTGATATCAATACCTACTTTTGAAGTAACACCATTAAAAAATAATCATATTTACATAATGTATCGAAATGACTTTCTGTGTTTGTTGTCTATGTTCTCACATTACTATCTGATTTTTCACCTACAAGTACAGCTGATATATTCAAATGTGATGAGCTAACATAAGCAGCACAAACTATATATTTTGGGGTTTGTGTCTCCATAGATAGGTGTGGCTCAGTGTTTATTGGTCGGATTGATCGGCAGGGTTCATGTGAAGAGGAACGTCTGTAGCAGAACTTTTTTAGGTTGATTTTTTCTTCCTTTCGATTAAAATTGTCTCTATATTTTTGATGTCATATCGCCTTCTTATGTGGATAAGCTCTGAATTTTGTGAAGCATTTCACTCTCTTGGCACGATATCACGTGATTTATTTCTCTGTTTATTTGTAGGAGTGTCGTTGAGTCTATATTTTGTATACAAAGAACTCCTGCTCGTTGTTGCACCGTAGAAGATCAATCCAGTGCTGCTGAAGGCTCTCTTGAGTCCATATTTAACCTTGGTCTTAGGTAAATTTCTATGTCTAGAATATAAATTTTACGTTGTGTATAATTTTGTCAATACGACCTAAAACATTTCCAAGGAAATATAATCATCATCATCAGGAATTCTATAACAAAAATCTCCAATAAATTCAGTATTACCTGTTGAAAAATAATTTTCCTAGAGCCCTTGTTACTCAGTACCGAACAAATTGAAGTGGCTTTTTCAAATGAATATAAAGTTGGAAAGCATTTTTCGAAACAAAAAACAAAAACGCAACGAGATATACAATCTAATGAAGTGTACAAATTGAACTGTGGAAGCTGTCACAAATGATATGCTGGTCAAACCGGACGGTATCTTAAAACACGAGTTTCAGAACACATGAGAGACTCTGAACAACCGAAAAACCACACAGCACTCGTTGAACATGAAAAGAATATGGACACATTTTTTTATTCTGATCATCCAACTATTCTAGATGCTCAACCATATTTATCCAAAAGACTTTTGAGCGGAATGATACATTTCTTCGAATGTGATAGTGTTAGTACTAGAAGAGATGGCGATAGCCTTGATACTGCATATATCAATTTGATAAGTGAAATACCTGAATAATTCACCCTTTTTTATTCTTTTTCTTTCTGTCATTGATTAAAAAATAGACACCAGTTTATGAGAATCACAGATGAAGCCATTCGTTTGTTTCATGTCGTTTTCTCTCGAAAATTTGATTGTTGCAATGTTTTTTATTTTTTTCAATGTGTATCTAATATGTCTGATGGTTTTTAAAATAGTACCCAATATTATCAACATGAAAAAAACAACTTTTCGGTGAGTAATCATTTATTTCTTGCGAAATTGAAACGATAATAATCGTACAAGTTTTGTGGAAGGTATGTTTATGAAAATTAATTGTTACAGAGCCCTGAAAGAGAATTTAATCAAAGTTAAAAAAAAAACAAAATTTTATATATCAAGGTCCGTTTCCAGCACCAAACGTTAACATTACATATGAAACCATGAGCCCAAACACATGTTTCTTTACGAAGACTTCATCTATGGGATTGAGAACTCAATCCTCAGATATTAAAGAGTATCGAGGCTCCGCAAGCGCTCTCCAGCGCCAGAGCCCAAACATAACGCATTCATGATTTATCACCAGACCACAGTATACTTATATACAGTAGTCCCACTTAGCGTCGGTCCCTTTGATGTTGGTGTTCAGGAGTTTCAGTTTCTACAATGCTGACGTATTTGACACTAATGACATTTCTCCCTACTACAATCTCAACCAAAGTGTCTAAATACTGCTCAACAGTATTTTGAGCAGTTTATTCATATAAACTGCTCAAAAAAATACAGTCGATGAAAACCATGTTGGGAACCTGAGAAAATTGTACAAATGATAATTTTACATTTGTATAATATTTAAGTAACCCAGATCATTTGGACAATGATGAACTACGTTTCAAGTAGATTTTAAACATTCATGGGATCGGCAGATGTTCATATTCGGATGTGACAAAATATATTTTCATTTCAACAAGAAAAAAGACAAGATGGAGAATGAGTTTTTGTTATACATGAACCATGGTACGAATCCATGCGAAATTTCTATATAGTGATTTTTGGGGCCAAATATAGCAAATTGATTCATTGATTTGAGAATTCAAGATGGCGGACGAGTTTGCCGATTCGATTATATTAAGGGCCAATTATTAAAAATATTCCTAATCGAATTCATCTCTCAAGATTTAAGAATCTGTAGAGCCTATCCTTTTTGAATTATGTAGTACTATTTAGGACATGAAGAAGTAAAAAAGTAATTGTGTAGTGTTCAACAAACAAATTTTTCAGTAGGTTGGGTGAAACCCAAGAAATTCGACAACTATGGAAGGGTTGCGTGCCTGTCTTGAACTCGTCGTTTGCGCAGACCTGAGACTGCAACTCCTGGGTCTGTGTGTAGAAAATTCAAATCAAAAATCACCCGAAGTGGGATTACTGTATATAGTGTACTGTGACCAGTCTGAATCAAAAAAGTATTACTGGGCTCAGCAGCTACACTCAAAGGACAAGCCTGAGTAAGACGCCATCTATGGGATCGACAGAGAACTCAATCTTTTAATTTCGAAGATAAACGAAGCTTCTCTAGGCGGTCAGTTGCAGAGACAATCTTGACATTGTTTCCCGACGAGATTTGCCCTCTGTCTTTCACTTCAGCTGTTGTGAGGCAAACAGCTGGAAAGCCTCGTTATCGGAGGATTAATTTCTGTGTTGATTCCATAGATGGCGTGTTCGTAAGAAAAAATGTCGTCGATCTCACTTATAACATATGAAGTGAAAGAGTACATCATTCCAAATTCCGAAAGTATATTCTCTCGGAGTGAATGAAACTTTATTGAAGGTTTTCAACGAACACGAAACCTCAAATTATTGACCGCAGTTTTCGTGTCCGAACCTCGAACATAATGAAATTCAACTGGTGCTTTCAACGTTGCACATTGGGATGATGAAATGGCTTCATCAGCATCCTTCCGCTCCACTCTGTGTTTTATTATTCTTTCGACCAAAGGCAGGAAAAAGCATCCTGAAAATTTACGACAGTCTTGTTGCCGTACTTTATTGTAACCCGGGCGTATCCTAAATAAATTCCTTACGAATCGTAAATTCTCGACGACGATTCACCCTCTTCAAGATTGGAGCAAATTCGAAAAGGCCATGATAATTTTGTAGGCAAATTGAAGGGTATGGGGTTGCAGAACTCTACATGAGTGTCTTCAGAAACTATGTGAAGTCGACTTTTCTATTGTCTTTGAAGTATTGACAAATTTAATGATAATATTAATAATTTATTTTCCAAAGAACATACAATGTTTATAGCAGGAAAAAAACATAATTAAAAAAACTAACTATAATATAACTAAGTACGAACAGAGCATACAAAAAAAGATAAATCAGAACTATAATTTGAAAGAAAAAATATAAATATACATACAAATACACATTTATACATTATTATTAACATCCACATAAATGTATTCATCAGATAATATATCTGATTTTTCAAATCAATTCCGAATTTTTGTTTATTAAATGTTTTCAAAGCATTCGGTAGCTCATTGTAAAATTTGATACCTTTATAATAAATCAAATTCTGCCCAATTTTTTTTTTCATTTTCATTAATTTCAGATTTCCTGAATCTCTTGTCAAATGGTTGTGTTGGTCACCATTGATTTTGAAAGTTGAATTTGAATGTTTGAGCTTATTTTTGGCCAAATAAATGAAGGTACATAATTTGAATTCATGAAAGGATGACAAATCTAATAGTTGTTCTGGTTTATACAAGTTGACTGTAGGTTCCTTGTAGTTCAATTTGTATATACACCTTATAATTCTGTTCTGGAGTTTTTCACCTAGTTTCAATAAGGAATTTGTTGCCATACCCCATACTGATATAATATAGTGAACTTTGGAATATACTTATGAAAAATAAATCAATTTAAGGTATTTTAGGAGTACAACATTTCTTATTTTTAATGAAATTCCAATTATGTTTCTTATTGCGTCAATGTGTTTTCTCCATAATATATTTTCGTCTAGAATAAGACCAAGAAATTTAGCACTAGGAGAGTATTTAATATTTTCGTAATTAAATTCAATTGGATATTTTGAATCAATTGATATAGACCTTTTTGATATGAACATATATGAAGATTTTCGGAAAATCAGTGTCATTTTATGGCATTGAAGCCATAAAGATATTTAATGAAGGTCTTTTGAAATATTAATTTTTATTTTTTGTACCCTATTTCCATTGAAAATTAAAGTGGTGTCATCAGCAAAAATTTGTAACTTACCAAATTAATTTACTATAGCCAAAGAATTGAAATATATAGAAAACAAAACAGGTCCAAGTATTGATCCTTGCGGTACCCTACATTTTTTTCATGGACTGATTATGTCGCCAATATAGACATATTGCTTTCTATTCATTAAATAATTTTGAAACCAATTATGAACTGAACGAGGAAAAATAAGTTTTTTTTTTCAAATGACAAAACACAAACACTTAGGGCGGTTCTGAGAGTGGTGCCTGTGCGAAAGTAGCGTTTCAAGCTGGATTTGTATCGCTGGATATTGAACTCATTCGGAAAAACGTTCTCAGGAAGTTTATTTCACATTAACGCAATTCTCCAAATGAAAGAACTGTGAAGTTCACTTGAACACTTTCCGTGAAAGTTTCTATAGCAGATAGACAAATCTCCAACCATTCTTCGATATTCCACACTGTCAAGGTTGCAAGTGATGTGCGTGTCTCGAATCAGGCGGATGTGGCTGACTTTTGGATGGAATCCAGCAGCTCCAAGGTATGTTTAGGGGAGGAGCTCGATACATGAGAACAGTGATTTTGAAAATTCCCAAAAGACCAGCACCGAAGTATTCTGATGAGTTAATCACAAAATAATATCATAAAACGATAAAAAAGACCCCTAATTCATAAAGAAAAAATATTTTCTTATTAGTCAGTGGGATATGCTTGAAGACTGGCAGTAAACACAGTCAATTTAACCTACACAGTAGGTTAAATTGACTGACGCCTATCAGAAAACAACTACTCCCCTGACTAATACCACGAAGGGCGTTGGATTATATTCGACAGGTGTCAGTACAGGAATCTTCACATGAAATTTCCTGCTACAACTGAAAGAGTCGACTTTCAATTTTGGAACGGGCACACTTGCATATGCAGGAAATTTTCTGTGAAGATTCCTGCACTGACGCCTGTCGGATATAATCCAACGCCCCTCATGGTATGAGCCAGGGGAGTAGTTATTTTCTGATAGGCGTTATTCCATTTAACGTACTGTGTAGGTATATTTGAGACTGGCTTGAACGTTTAAAGTTCATTTCTTTAGATTTGTTTATTGCCAGTCTTCAAGCATTGCCCACTGACTAATAAGAAAGTTTTCCTTCCTTATTCAGATGGATCGGGCAAATTACGGATAAGCAGTTGGTTAGTACCTTATCCACTAGATAGAGTGACATTTTGTTGTTTCGCTCCAACTCAGGAAGAGGAGTGAAATACTCTGAACGAATTCCGATTTTCAATTATGTAATATCATTGACTTTAGGTCGATGATGGTCACTATCTTGCACTGATGCCAGATAGTGACCATCATGATGAGTGGCTAATGAGCTCAAAACCGGTCTGCAAGTGTGCTCGTTCCAAAATTGAAGGTCGACTCTTTTAGTTGTATTGCTAATTGCATTTGCAGAAAATTTTCTGTAAAGATTCCTACACTGACGCCTGTCGGATATATTCCAACGCCCTTCGTGGTATTAGCCAGGGGAGTAGTTGTTTTCTGATAGGCGTCAGTCCATTCAACCTACTGTGTAGGTATATTCGAGACTGGCTTGAACGTTTAAAGTTCATTTCTTTAGATAAGAAAAATTATTGTGACCTGTCTATCGAAAACAGTTTCCCAACACCAACATCAACGAGAACAAAATCGCTTCCAGTTCGCCAGCCAACTGTTTCCATCGGCAACATGAGGGTACGGCAATGGGAAACCCGTTGTCTCCGTTCATGGCTGATCTGTTCATGAGCATATTTGAAATCGAAGCAAGGAAAGACTTAAAATACTTTCCGCAAACCTGGATCCAATACGTGGATGATGTATTTGCCTCAAAAACAGATTTGCAAGTATAAAATTCACGTATGGAATTGAAAGTAGCGAAGAGCTACCGTTCTTGGATGTTCTAGTCATTAAAAATATTGATAAGGGTCTAGAGTTTGATGTATATAGAAATAATTCGAGCTCTTTCAGGTATATCCCTGACAGCTCCCATCATTGCTCACAACAAAAATGGCAGGACTACAATTTCTTGTCTATAGACTGCTCATTTCCCTTGAGCAAAGAAAGTTATGAGCTCGAGAAAAAAGTTGTTATGGAGGTGGCCGAAAGCAACGGTTATCCATCAAACATAGTGGATAAATTGATTATAAAACAAAAATAAGGGAGTATTTTCGTAATGCGAGAAGATTCAGAATTCATAGTGCTTCCATATGAATCCAAATACACCAATGGATTGGTCCGAACATTAAAAAAAGCTAACATAAGAGTGGCTATCAAAACTGCACGTATACTTCAACAAGTGTTGGGCAGTTCGAAAGACAAGACGTTGAAAACAGAAAAGTTTGGGATCTACGAAATAAGCTGCGAGGATATTGATGAAGAATATGTTGGTCAAACCAAACGGACTGTATTAGGTCGCTACAAGGTTCCTCACGTTCGGATTCTTAGAACGGAGAAATCTAGTGTCGCTCAACATGCTATGAAGAACGACCATAGAATAAGTGAAAAATGTTTAGAATTGTTGAGATCGGTATATGACAAAAGGTTTCTGGATGTCTTCGAAAGCTTGGAAATCGAAAAGTGCGACAAAGGTGCTATTCCGAAAAGCCTTCCGTTTGGTCCTATAGAGAAAACAGAAAAATATTGGAGATAATCACTTACAAGAGTAAATACATAACAAACTAAAGGTATCAGAAAAACAGATAGTTCAGCATAGGATAAATAACAGGAAGTAGCTAGGTAATACTAACCGGTGTAGTTAGGTAATACTAACAGCAAGTAGTAGTTAGGCCACAAGCATATAAAAATACTAACATAGTGGTAAAATTCAGTCATGATGATCTCCTGAGGGAGGTTACTTGGTTAGCAAAAGTTTCTTTTGTATACGATCTGCCAGCCTGAATTTTGTTCTATCTAATTATAATTTTGTTCGTGAAAGCCTATGTTATTTTATCACAAAATCACTCAATTTGAAATTTTTCCTTTCCTAAAATTTTTTTTCAACTCTTGTTGATTTTTTACACGCTTTATATTAACTTCACCTGTATGCATGTTTGTTTGTAACTCTCCGTTTCATTTCATATCAGGATCTGTATTTTTTACAGAATCATCGACATTATTGCTTGATCTATTCTCGGGCAGATGGCGCTGTACGTAACCTCATTGATATGATTTGAAATCACTTCACATGTATTTCTTCATTTGAAAAAAGTACTTTCTTTTATTAACACGCGTGCCTGCTGCCTTATTTGTAACCCTCCTTTGCGCGCCTGCTGCCTTGGGCTTAGTAGCTGATTTTCAGACTCCCTCTAAACAATATACGGTTGATTGATCCCAAAGTTTAGATAAAATAAATATAGTTCAAAAATTCTAAAACACATGCTTTTATCGCATACGAAACTAAAAAATGAAAAATAAATATAGTTTGAAAATCTAGAAAACACGTTTTTAAAGAACATCGAACTGAAAAGTCAAAAATATTTTTTTAAATAAGCTTAATACAATAACGAACAAAAAATACTAGTATTATTGTGAAAAAAGCGTGGGCGCTTTGTGCCATATTTTTTGTATATCAAGCGCCTGTCGCTGTTTTCCCAATAATACTAGTATTTTTCGTTCGTTATTGTTTTATGCTTCTTAAATTTTTTTTTTACTTTTCAGTTCGAAGTTCTTTAAAAGCGTGTTCTTTAGTTCATTGACCTATATTTATTATTTCTGAATTACTGACGTTTCACTAATTTTTCAACAATTGTATTGAGATATTTTCGTGTTACTTTGGAAAAAGGCGATAACCTTTGGGAAAGTGGCTGAGTTTACATTATTTTTCCACTGAGTTGATACTTTCCTACATAGAGTTCATACTCTACAAGGTTGAGGATTTTATAGTTTCAGATCTTTGCTCCAAATGAACTAAAATTTTATTGTCCGCAATAGTTTTGCATTTATTCACATCCATTCAATGGATTGATGGATGTAGGGTAGCCGTTACTACGTGGTGGGAGATTATGAAAAATGCATAACCTGGCACCTGATTTCTTTCTTGTTGCAAAAGATAAAGTGGATAAGATGGCGAAATCTGGAGTTCATAAACTTGAGTGTCCGGAGTGTAATAGTATTTATATTACAAAATGTGTATATTGAACGGTATAATGAACTGAACGGTCCTTCAGGTAAAAATGATTAGACGTTTTCAAAACATTCTTTGGAATGCAACCACAAGTACACGAATCTCAACGATACAAAAATTTTGCACTATGCAAACAAGGAATAATGGAAACTCAATTATTAGGAATTCTTAGAAATTTATTAGCATTGCGAATGTATTCTGCTCAATGATCAAATCAATCTAGGATATCTAAGGATATTTTTTTTTATCTTCAACATGATGATGACGTTACAATTTTCCCAATATTCTACGGAAATCAAAAAATGCGGTCAAGTATAATGAATGAGGTAATTTCGGTCTCAACAAAGACACCGCTATGAATATCAACAATTCGCAAATACTTGCAATATTCCACGTTGGTGTCGAAGCTGAGGACAAAGCTTACACGCTGACGACCCGGGTTTGATTGTAATCCTGATAAGCTTTTTTTAATTAGACCCACGTGATTGGTGCGTGACAAAGGGACCTGAGGGGTCGGGCGGAGTCACAAGGGGGCCTGAGCAGTGAGGCGGAATACTGAGGGGCCGAGGGGCGGAGTCCCACGCTCTTTGAATCTCTCCGATACTCATTCCATCCTGCATCGATCACATCACACGTTTCGCTTTCCCATTCACTGAAGACTCTCTTTGAAACACTTACCAACGAGGCACGACCTTGAAGTGAGCTCGGACCAAGCTTGCTCATCTACTGGATTTGAATTTCCCGCTGTACGCGCGATAGCTTCTGATTGGTCGACTGCATGACGGTAAAAGTGGATGAGTGAAGGTGGTCTGAAGTGGGCTTTGAAGGCTAAGGCTCAGTCATCACTTAATGGACGTCTGGCAGAGACGAGACGCTGACCTTTGTCCCTTCCGTGTGAACTGGGCCTGAGGTCCAAAAAGGTCCAGAATGAGGCGCCATCAGAAAGTACATGGGATTTTGCGCTGGATCTCTCGTAGCTAGATTACTTACTCGCCAGTTTTCAAATTAGCGTACCCACAATTTTATTTTCATTGAATTAGTTTGAAAGTGGTAAATAACATAGAAAGTTTCATATCTCATTTTTCATGTTTCTATTTTTTTCTGTCATTTATTTCGTGTGAGACACCCGATAATCCTCTTGAATTGAAATCTCGTAGCATTTCATCGGTCGTATTTGACGACCCGTTTTGTCTTCTTTCAAGGGAACATCTGGATAAATGTCCCCAGTAATATTCGGGTTGAAGAAGATAGCTGTTACAATGAAACCCGTCTCGCAGGTTGTTTTGATTGACATGCGAATTGTTTGTTAGAAGGGTCTGAGAGGGTCAGTTTTTTTAGCATCCCTTTTGAATTGACGTTTCTGATTCAGAACATACTTCCACTTGAGTTTCATTTATATAGAAAGATGAGAGTGTGTGTACAGGATGTGTCAATGTTTCACTATCCATTAGGATGTCCTCAAAAAATATCGTTAATTTTTTTACATGAAGTTTCAAGACATATCTTTAGAACTCCATTGTCAAATAGATCTAGATCTTTTATATAAAGTATGTTTTCTTATAATAAAAACATTGCCATATGATCGAAGAAATATGAATTTGAATTTTTGATGGGTTGAAGGTCACGGTTTCAGGAATACCCAACGAGTTGAAGTTTTGAAGTTCGGCTCAATTCGCGGTGCTCTTTCTTATTATCTTAAAAATTCATAAAGTTTTGTCCCATGATTGTTTTATCGTGGGTATGAATGCTTAATGCACACAAGAATCACAATAACTCTTGTGAAAAGATAGGATAAAAAAATAACTAGCTAGATGTACTGTAGACAAGACAAAATTTATTCTAACTGTACTGTTAGAAGGTTTGAAACGTAATGAATGTTCAACTCCTTAATTGTTCCTTGTATCCCTTATCTTGGGAATTACCCGCTATCATGATATCTCCTACTTAATCCAAACCTTTGTTTATCCTCACAATGACGAAATCTGAAACCCCTGCTCCAACTATCGATGTGAAACATTGCCATTTTGTGAAATTTCTCAAAAAAGTAGCTTCAGAATCATCATGTTTTTTTATTAATCATCTACCATCAAAAAACTAGTAACTATATTAGAATCCAGGTCGCTTCACAGCCATACAAAGTTGGCAACGTTGTATTGCTCCAAGAATCATAATGTTAACCTAAAATTGTCCTTTTATCGCCTGACGACACCTCTTTTATAGTCTTTGTTGGCATACTAAACAACTCTGACCCCACATTTCCTAGCCTCCTACAAACTTACAACCCACTTGAGTTGAAAATTATAATGCTTATCATGGAGCTCGAAAATGCATAATTTTGAGTTTCGCGCAAAGGAAATACCTCAACTCCGATATACGTATTACGCCAGTCTCCTGTAAGCCCCAGGAAATTTGCATTTTAACGGAATTTGTATGTGATGTAGGGAAAAATATAAATCTCTAGGAGGTTTCGGAATGATTATAGTAAATAGGATGTGATTTCTGATCCTATTAGGACATATATACGATGAATTTTCTTCAACATGGAAAATTATGTAGCAGATTTAATTAGCAACTCTTCAAGCTAGTGATATTAGGGCACGTTTCATAGGTTTACTTGGAACTGAAATTTAAACTCTAGTTCAAGATCTACTTCAAACTCCAATTTGAACTAATTTCAAACCTCCTACAGCATTTCGCCGTTTTATAGGTTCCGTTTATAACAGTTATATTTATCATTGAAAAGTTGACATTTTCTGGTGAATTTATGAACAATTATTAGTCGGTCTATTATCAATCGTGGTTGGTGTCCAATTGGCATTAGAAGAATAACCAGAATTACTCATATCAAATTAATGTCAGTTATTTTTGGGGAAAAAAAGGTTTTGGCTTAATACTTCTCCATCTCCATACGAAAACATGTGGGAATCTTTCAAAGTGAGCAGCAGAAGGCTGATCACTTTCACTTTCAGACATATCACTGTTTATCGACCACCAGGAACAAATATAGAGGACTGCATGCAGGAATTAGGTGATGTACTGGAAGGAGTGTATTTGGAAACATCTGTTGTGGTGATAGTTGGTGATATTGATATTGATTTGTTAAACTGCGTCTCTCGCGACACTCAACTATTTACTGCCCTAGTTTCTAGTTTCGATATGAATCAAATTGTAGAAAATTCTACTCGGATAACAACTTCTGAATCTCTGATTGATGTCATTTGCATCAGTAGAGATGTAATGGTAAGAAATTCTGATACACCTAATATGAATGGTATAACTGATCACCTGATGGTATTTTGCGATATTGATTTCGAAGGTGAAGATACTTATGATACCTTGATTTTTTAAAGAAATTTCAAGAATTTCAATCATGAACTTTTTTCTCAAGATGTTGCTAACTTATCATGGGGCGATATTGTGACTATGCAAGATATTAATTCCAAAGTAAATTTTCTCAACGAATGCATCATTAGGCTTTTTGATAAACATGCTTCAATTTGCACTGATAATAGAAAACATAAAGCATCCTCGTATATAACTTATAATATCAAATTGATGATGAAACCCGTGACAGAGCTCATGTCAAATATCTTAAAGAAAAAACAGCAGCAGCTAGACAGTACTATGTAACTTCACGCAACTACGTCAGTGACGCAGTAATACGTGAAAAAACAACATATATACAATTTGTTTTGAACAAAAATGACATGGAGAAATCTTGCAGATTGGGGGATTACCACAAAATCATCCTCGTAAACCAATAGCCTGTCAATTGAACTACGTTGACCTGAAGAAATCAATGATTATCTTTTAAACATGGCTGAACATTAAATAATAAATAATAACACTCTTTCATTCTGCAATAATGATGAAAAGAACGCTCCTATGAACTTTATCCCTCACCGATATATGTGATGATGATATTTTGACTGCTATCAAAGAAATAAAATGTAATGCTTCAGGTATAGACAATATAAATATCAAGATGAGTTCTTTACTGATACCACACTGTATTGATGAAGTGAAATATTTTCAATGGGTCTTTCAGACAGGGTATTTTTGCAGATGTTTGGAGGATTGCTAATATAATTTCAATTCTGAAAAAGAAGGCACCTACCACGTTCAGTGACCTACGGCCTATCAGCATTGGGCCCTCATTCTCTAAAATATTCGAGAAGAATGTTTCCCGTCAAGTAAAAGCTTTTCTTGAAAAAAATTGAATACTCCCGTACTAGCAGTCTGGGTTTCGCAAAAAACACGGAACACAGACTGCCCTCTTGAAAATAATCGACGATATTGCGAGATTCAGAGATCAATCAAAAGTCACCATTTTAGTACTGCTTGATCAAAGTGGAGCTTTCGATTTAGTTAATTTCGATTTACTCATCAGCAAGCTCAAGATCACAGGATTCGACGACATTTCTCTTAAATGGATGACCAGCTATCTCACAGGCCGATGACAGAGGGTCAAACTGGATGATTACTCATCCCTAGAAAAAACAATCTCAGGTGTACCGCAGGGAAGTAGTTTAGGACCCTTAGTGTTTATTTTTGATTACCCGACTTTCTCGTCACATTGTCAAGTACATCTATACAGTTATATTTGTCTTTTCATAACACCGATACAGAAAGTTGCGTGAAAAATATAAACACAGATTTGCACAAAACGTTTCTATGCTCGGAGAATCATGGACTGAAAATCAATTCAAATAAAACTTTGGCCTTATGCATAGGGCCTCAAAGACAAATAGTAGAAACTCAGTGTTACTTTAGGCTTACTCTCGATAACGTAGACATTAACGTGATTGACAGTGCTGAAAATTTTGGCGTAACCATAGATAGCTCTTTGTCTTTCCATGAACATGTAAAAAACATTTTCAAAGTATCATTCTTCTAACTCAAAATGCTATACAAATTTAAGTATCAGTTACAACGTATACAAAATGCTTGCATGCGATTCGTATGCTGTATACCATATGATGAACCTGTCACACCATTTTTTTAAAAATGAAGGAGCTGAATGTGAGGTACAGAGTCCAATATTTGATAAGAATTTTTTCGTTCAAGTTGCTTCAAACTAAAACACCTAGTTATGTATACAGTTTATTAAGCAGGCATTATGACATACATATGGTCAATTTGAGAATTAACTCATTCAACATACCTAGGCACCGTACTTCTAAATTTTAAGAATGCTTTTCCTATATAGCCCCTTCTTATCTGAATGAAATTTTACACCTTTCAAATTATAATATTCATCAAAAGAAATGAAATCACAGATGCTCACTGCTCAGTGCTAATTGAAAAAATTTAAAATACAATGTATGGTAGTGCAATGAAATTGTTTAATTGACCAAAATAATGTTAAGAATATTAAGAGTTATTAGCAACTATATGATCTATCATTTTTTCTCTTCTCTATCATTGTTATGATAGTAAATAAGTATTTTTATGATTATTTTCTTACGCTCACTGTATAATTTTTGGGAGGGGTGGAAGATAGCCTTTGGCTAACCCTTTACCTTTTATGTATAAATGTATTTTTCATGCATAATAAACGATATTACCATTATTATCATTATTATTAAATACTCAATTTTTATTTGCTAAAAAAATATTCATTCAGTAAAACACAGAGTATGTGTACTTTAGTAGACACAACTGAACATTATATAGGTATCCGAGGTCAGAGTGGCGAAAGAGATAGCGTAACGTCGAACCAGTAGAAAGAGAATCGCACAGTCGCTTGCGCATTTTAATCCGTCGCCACGACAAGTGCAGCCACGGCAACAATCGGTTTTACGTGCCGCTATAGATGCTTCATGTCAATGAAAAGACTGAATTTATTTGTTTCATTATTTGAATTGACTCGTGTGACCAGAAATGCTTTCTTATGAGTGGATTGTTAACTTAGAATCAATGAAAATAAATGTATGTGAAGTTGATGACTAGATATCAGTTGAAGAACTGGCTATATATCAAATCAAATCAAAAATATGACACAGTAATAATGTCATGTGGGAATGTGTAGATCATTAGGAATTTTATCGTTCCCATAAGATCTAGACGAATGAAAATATTAAACTTAGGTACACTTGAATAAACCACGTAGAAGTGTGAAGTTGGGAATGTTATCTTGTCCGCAATGAACGATAAATATTTTTCTTTCTTCGGATACGTACAAAACTTTTCTGAAAACACAAAAGTTCCACCTGAAACTTTACAAAAG
The DNA here is from genome assembly GCF_025532065.1 of Leptinotarsa decemlineata. Taxonomy (NCBI): domain Eukaryota; kingdom Metazoa; phylum Arthropoda; class Insecta; order Coleoptera; family Chrysomelidae; genus Leptinotarsa; species Leptinotarsa decemlineata. Next base: position 6,179,395 of record NW_027412578.1, read on the forward strand.
CGCCGCATAGAGTGCGAGAATTTGTTCTTTGAATTAGTAGCCATTTAATCACCAAGGAAACAGTTGTAGAGGTTGGGAACGCTGAATTTGTAGATAATTTTCCAGTTTATTTGTTAAGACGCGCTTGCTTCCACTTTCAAGATAAACATCGCTGAAAACTCGTTATTTGATATAGATCGAAGAAGGCACATATCTAAGTAGAAGGAAATACATTCACTTGATGGAAACACAACATAATTCTGACATTGAATATTTGCACTTCAATAATGAACTACGTGAGATACAATACTGTTACTACTCTGAATCATGACACGTAGTTTTTGAATAGATGATATTTTATCAACTGATGATTGAAGTTATGTTTCCTTCTATCCATCAACTGATGCCTTTCCTTTACTGAAACAAGAGCAGAACATTGAAAATACCAGATTTGAACAATCTAGCGTACAGTGAAACACGCTTTGCGGGTTCTATTTTATGAAAATATCAAAATGAAGTATTTGAATTGAGAAGTTGAAAGCTGTCATGATGAGATGTATTTATTCAGATCATCTCATTCTAGTCAAAAACTTTTCGCTGATTAACATTCTCTCTTGAGCTTTGAACTCAGGTTCATTGTGTAAAATGTCAGTGCCGAAGAAATTGATTAATTTTGGAGTTGAACCCAGGTATACTTACTGAATGGATACCTCAAATATCCAATGGTTTAAGATGTTGCTGCAACTAAGATCTTGGAAGACGATCGGGAGCATTGAAATCCAGTTAGCAAACGATCAATGTCATGGAGCATGAAGAAGCATGTACTCGATCGCGTATGTTTGTTTGAAATATGTTTTTTCTGTTAACCAGATATGTTACATAGATATGTAGATCATGCAAAGAAGTAACTTTCAGGCACAAACTAGAAGGAAAAGCCCACCTGAAACAGCTACTTACTTAGATATGAACATTTATTATGGAATTGAATCAGATATCATTCACAGGATTCCTACACAGTATACTGAATGGAAGAGTGAAAATTTTATTCAATTGAAATACTGTCACTCTAACTGATTCTACTCACTTCACTTTATTTCAGTGTTCCAACTGTTATTTTCAGGTATTACTTGAACTATTTGTATTCATGTTACTCCTGTAAGGTTTTTTATGTCATTGTGATTATGTATTATTTAATTCCTTCTTTTTATGGTCGCACATTGAATCTTTTGCCGATGTACTAGGCATTATTGAATATTTGGAGTATGGAAATAATGTAAAAATAACATCATGAAATGTGTTTCGCTACAAATAGCTGAGGTAGGCACCGTGTACCGAAACGCGTTCGAAATGAAACTCATTATGAAAATTCTGTAATTATCATCATAAATAGCGTGATCAATTTTCATCAAGTAACGGGTTGTAGTGAATCCTACTGGAGTTCAATTCCAACACCAAACCTTTATTTTAACACCTGTTAAAAATAACAGTTTGGTATTGAGACTGAACTCCAATAATATTCGTTACTACACCGAAGGTTCCAAACAGTACGGATCGAGTAGACAATATGGTTTTCGAAAGAATAATTCAACGTACGGGCACAAGTACGGGTCGTATTATTCATAATTTGAAAGCATAACATCAAAAATTTGTTAGTACGTCAGTAGAAATACATGTGTTTCAACCAACGAATAAAAATTTCAATTAGCTTATGAAAGGCATGCCGTATGAGATATACAAATGATATTAGGTGTTTTTTGAAATATTTTAAGTATGAAAAAAAAACTTCCACATGATGGTCATAAATACTGCATTAATCATCACATTATTTTGGAACACTGATAACTCCACAAAAATACAGAAAGAAAACATTATGTTTTCGAAGTTTTGAAAACACAAGTATAAATATTCAATATGTTCAATGTTTTACAAAATTTTTCAGTAAATAATGAAACATATATATGATATCCCATAACAAACGTTTAAGTATTCAAAGATTTGCTCCTAGATTCATGGGAGCTGCTCATCAAGAGGCCCAGTGAATTTATTCGATATCTTTTAGAAGGTTGACATGAGGACCTGAACAACCTAAACCCATCTTAACGAAGATAGACGAAAAATTGAGCGACAGCGGAAAAGCGCAAGAGTCCTGGCTGAGATATTTGAATATGAACAACTCTAAGATATTAGACAATTTCGTTGGTCAATTATAATACACTATGAAGTGCACACACTGTGGACACTCATCAGTAACCTTCGATTCTTTCTGGGATTTTTCTCTCCCCATGAACAAAGAATTGGCCAATTGAGTTTGTCACAATGCTTGGATTTCTTCATAAGAGAAGAAACTCTGGATGAAGATGAAAATTCACAATGTCTCTATCAATCCACAAGTTTCCCCATATTTAAGTAATTCATTTACAAAGATTCTCTCCAACGGAAAGACTCAGAGGCAAATTGAATGTTTCCATTTACTTTCCTTTAGGATGAGATATGGGCAATTATGCAGCAGATAATGTGGCTCTTTGTCGTTATAATCTATATGCATTTTCGAATCACAGTGGGACTACTTACAACAGGCGTTACACAGCATATTGCAGACACCCTTATAGTGGCACGTGGCATGAACACAACGATTCACACATGTCCCCAATGCCACCAAAATTGCTTATGAGTGAGGAGGCATATGTCCTCTTTCATGAAGCGGCACTTTCGAGGTGACTTTTTTTCTTTTTTTCTCTTCATAAACTAAATACTGCCAATTGATTTCTATTTCATGATTCTTATTGGAGAAATTGTAAAATAGTTTTTAGAGGAGTTATGGGGAAAATCCAATACTCTGTCAAAATAAGCAATTTGTAAACATATCCTTTGACAAATGAATATTAATTTCTTAAAAAAAATTCAAATCTTGAAATATTCATCTTCCCCAACATACCTATACAGTTAGTACTGGTAAATGTGTATCGGAAAACAACTAATTCCCTGGCTAATATCACGTTGGATATTAAATTCTCTCCCACCAATATTTATACAAGATACTTCACCAAAAATAGTCTTGCAGATGCTGCTATTTAAGTTACAAGAAGAATTGCTCTTGCCAGACATTTTACTAAAACCAAATATTTGTTTAGCTGGGAAGTGTAGTTTGTAGTTACTCTCCTGGCAATAACTTGTAGGTGAATGTTCGTTTATGTATCGATCCAGCTACCACAGTAAACTGGCAAAGCTATTATTGCCGTTAATTTTCGAGTGAGATCATAAAGAAAATGCAAACGCGGCCTTTGGCAGGCTGGAACGAAAATTGCGGCTCGCCTTAGTAGCTCCTTCTGTTTCCTGTAAATACAAGCAGACTCGAGAAACTTGCACAAATTAAAAAGAGATAATACACCACGCCTGGAGCTGCAATTTCCCGTGGAGCCCCGGATGTATATCTCGGCGAGCGTGCTGACTCTTTTGTTAACTCCGAATTCAAAGCGTCGAAATTCCAGTCAAAGCTGCTTATAATTTGTTCCATTACTTTGTATGCATTTCGTGGTAGCTCTGATGAACAGACTTGCTCTATTTGATTTGATTTATTTACTCGCAGTGATTATACTTCGTTTTCGTCATTGCGGTTGACAACTTTAGGTGGAACAAAAAGTGCGATAATTTTAATGAAAAGAATTTGCGAACTTCATGCAGTGTAGAAATTCCTCGACAAATTTCTGTCTCTTTGGGTTTACAATTAATGACTATTCCACTTCAGATATCAAGACAGTGTATCTATAGTAAATCTGCATTTGAGAAACTATTTGAGTGGTGTGCACACTTTCCTGAAATATAGTAATATATTAAGAAATGTAGTAAGAAAACTCAACAACAAAAATAAAAATTAGAAGGAACAAAATAGGGAGAAAATGCTGGATAACTGCGGAAATAATAAAATCTACGCATGAAAAAAAACAGACTATACAAAATAATGAAAAATCAACCAACAGAACGAAACAAAGAAAAATCCAGAAACTACAGCAATAGGTTGAATTTTTTATTAAAAAAAAGCAAAAAGTGACTATTATGATAAGGTGAAAACACGAGTGAAAGTCTATGGAAATATATCAATGAAATTTCTAAAAAGCAAAAACAGAAATTAAAGAAATCAAAAATTCCGCTGGAAACCCAACAAATGATTCTAGAGAAATATCTGAAGAATTTTGTAAACACTTTACTGATATTGGTGAGAAATGGCAAAAGATTCAAGTAACAAAATAGAAGCAGAACCTGTCAGATATAAAAATAATCCAAATTCATTTTTTTTAACGGAGACAAATGAAGCAAAAGTTATGGAGATTGTATTAAATTTGAAAAGTAATAAATCACCGGGGATCGACAACATGAAATCCGAAATTCTGAGAGACATCAAGGAGGAAATTGCAACTCCGTTAGTTTATATAATAAATAAGCTCATGAATGATGGGAAATTTCCAGATATCCTCAAAATTGCTGGAATAAAACCTCTCTTCAGAAACGGTGATAAACTTGATGTTACGGACTATCGCCCTATTTCATTGATATCGAGCACGGAAAAAGTTCTCGAAAAAACCTCACAGAAGAGGTTAGTCTCATTTTTCGAAAGTAATAATATTTTATCGAATAGACAATAAATATGGTGTTCGTAAGAATAATTCAACGTCTGATGCAATTGCCAGATTGACAGGGCTGATAAACAATGCAATTGACAAAAAAAAAAATTCTATCTGTGTCTTCATCGATCTGGTGAAAGCATTTGATACCGTTAACCATTCAAAACTACTGACAGTGCTCTCAAATACTGGCATGAGAGGAGTTGCTCATAAATTATTAGAGAGTTACTTATGTAACAGAAAACAATGCGACAATATCAATTGAGTTCTGAGTTATCAAATGATCACATATGGAGTGCCTCAAGGTACTGTTTTGAGGCCAACTCTCTTCAATCTTTATATCATTGATCTATTCGAACAAGATACGTGTGGGGAAGTTCTGAGTTTCGCGGACGAACATGCCGTTTTCTACGAAGGAACTGACTGGACCACTCTCAAAAATAACATTGAGGTTAACTTTCAAAATATAATAAATTTCTTCAACGATAGAATACTGACAATCAATTATAAAAAAACTCACTTTTTGCCGTTTACATCCTACTCTACAAATTAACCACCATATAAAGAACTGGAAATACAACATGACGACGGAACCCTTCTGAAAATAGAGTCCGTCAATAAGCTTGAATACCTAGCATATATGTATATTGATTCTCATTTGAATTGGTAAGATCAAATTAATTATGCAATTGTGAAGTTGCGATTCATGGTCTATAAATTCAAAAACATATCTATTATCATTATTATAAAATACTAGTTGTTGCCCGCGGCTCAGGTAAAATTTGATATTTGTAGTACTAATTAGTACTATGATGCTGTATCGCTGCTGTTCCAATTTTTTTTTACAGAATCAGAATCAACGTACTTAGGCGTGCGCAACGTAATGGAACAGTGCTTTCAAAACATTGTTCTACAGTGCCATCTAGTGGTGCGTTACAGAAAAATTGATAGCCTAAAAACCTTCTGTATGAAAAATTACTTATACATGTCAAGTTTCATCACGATCGGTTGAATGATGTAGACGTTTATCACTCACCAACCAACCAACCAACCAAGCAACCAACCAACAAACATCCATTTTTATATATTAGATCTAAAAATACTGTACCATGCTTTGGTCGAAAGTCATCTTTACTATGGAATCATTGCATGGAAAGGAGCCTCAAAAACACTTATCAATAACCTACAAAAAATTCAAAAGTGCATTCTTAAAATACCGCGAGAATATCCGTCATGTAGCCTATATAGAGAAACGACGATAATGAATGTAAGTCAGATATTTGTTTTTGCGATCCTCTTGATGCAATATAGACATAAATCTCTGTTGGTACCTCTTCAGCATCATTACAACACATGGCATAAAACCAACGCTGTGATACCCAGAATTGAAAAAAACGAAATGACAGAAATGTTATACTTTTTTGGGACCAAAAGTTTTTTATGGGCTACCGCTCGAACTCAAAACGATCAACTCATAGGAAATGGTCAAGAAAAAGGTCAGAACCTGGCTGTTGACTTTTCCGTCAGAAACACTAGAAAGCTTTATAGTTACAAGCAGAGTATGTTATAGACTTTCATGAGGTGTTGCTCACAATATAATCTGCAGATGTAATTATTCTGATGTAACTATTGTGATGTGATATTAGTGCAGAAATTTTCCTTATTCCACTTTGAATTGTTCAGTCTTTGGTTTGGATTATATTTTCTAGTAATAACAATTTTTAGATTTGTATGTTTTTATATTTGAACAAAATTAGAGAATATTTGTGTTTTAATGATGTTCACGTTTAATGTTTGGACAAAGATTTCATGACACGCGCGGATTCATTTCCTTGTGGTTTTTTTTTCTGTTTTGTTCATTTCATGATTGGTAGAATTGATATATGTAATGAAATAGTACGAATAAAACATTATTATTATTATTATTTGAAGAAACTGGATTGTTTCAATGTATCAGAGGGTGGTATCATCAGCAGAGTATGCAAAACTTTTTCGAATCTGAATTGTGACCAAGTCATTAGAAAATAATTGGTGCGAGACTGATCTTTGAAAAATACCCTAGATTAGAAGATCAGATGGTCGAGGAGCTAGCCCATGGCATGATTCACTGCGACCTTTTAACATTCATTGTGATACTCCTTGGTTGTTAGAGCTCATTGTCTAGCTTGATCTCTTTGATGAGACTCCATAGCCTTGACACTGACCCCCAGTGACGGTTCGTGCATCAGAGAACAGAGGAGGCTGAAGTCATAAAGACTTTATACACACAGAAAAGTCCACCGGAGGCGCGAAAATTTTCATGTTGTTGCACGCTCTGCTTAATACTAAAGCTAGGGCATGGGCATGACAATGCGTAAAAAGTGCATGAGGAGCTATTGACTTCATTCTAGTTTGTAAACCATTTGAATGGCCGGTCATGACCGCAGCCCCATCATAGGTTTGCGCAATTAACTTTTGCCTAAAATTATAGGTGTCACACGTACGAATTAACAAATTAAACAAATCGTCATCTGTGCGCCCAGATGAAACATCATGAAAACACATAAAACGTTCTACCACATTACCATCTTCGACTTATCTAAAAACGTTTTTATGATGCACTGTTTGGAACCTTTGGTGTAGTAATGAATATTACTGGAGTTTTTTCCCAACACCAAATCGTTATTTTTAACATCTCGACATGTGTTTCGATCACCAAGTGATTATCTTCAAAGAGGATGAAGAGGATCACTTGGTGATCCTGGTGTCGAGGTGTTAAAAATAATGATTTGGTGTTAGGAAAAAACTCCAGTAATATTTATCTAAAAACGATTGAAAGTTGTGATGTACAGGTAATATCGGTAGTTTCTTCAATTTTCCATGCAAAAAAAAAAACACTTTCAATCTCCTTGCTTATATTTTGCTCAATAATATATGCCACACTGTCTATAAGCTCATTTTGGATGGTTTTTGAGGTGCCCAAAAAACGCTACCATTTAAAAAAGTGCCAAATTATGAATCATATTAGCCCCATAACATTAAAAGTTCCTTGTAATTGCCGCGATTAATCGAATCTTCGGTTTCATCGTATCCGTGAAAAGCTAATTCTTAGGAACCAAAAAAAATCGTAATATCGATAAGTAATATCGACCGATTTTCCTAACCTGATTATTAAAAGAAATTATGGCCTCTTTTTAAGCTGTATCTAAAGCTGTTGCTATATTTTGTTAGCTAAACAATTTTAGTTTACAAGACGAAAATATATGCTCCTTAGATTTAAAATGTATTTCTGTAGAACGAGGTAAATTTTTCAAATCGGAGTATCCTATTTCAGACCACGTTTGATATTCGGTTTGTACGAAAAATAAAACCCAGGGCCAACAAAAAGTTTCGTACCAACTAATATTAAATCCTCGATTTTGTCGTTTATCTGACGCTTTAATTGAAATCAAATTTGGTTGAGGCCGTCCCAGAGTTTTAATAACGTGAAATTTTCCATCATAAGATGAAGACTTAAAATTATCTGTCTGCAAACAATCGACTATATCGTCAGATATATATATATATATATATATATATATATATATATAAATATATATATATATATATATATATATATATATATATATATATATATATATATATATATATATATATATAAACAGAAGTTAATATCGGACATAGCACTCATGAAAGTGGCAAACCATAGACACGTGTTTCGGGCTTTTGGCCCATCATCAGTATGGTGCAGCCAAGTGTAAGGATGGGCAACACTTGGTTACCAAAAGATAGAAATACAAATGCACGAAGCCACCAACAGGAGCCAACCGCACATTTATGGTTTCAGTTGATAGATCTCGTGTTCACCGATGGACCCGGATGTCACGCAGGTAGCTATAGCTGCCTCCGTGGTGATTTTGATAGTTTTCTTGTGAACACGAGATCTATCAACTGAAACCACAAATGTGCGGTTGGCTCCTGTTGGTGGCTCCGTGCATTTGTATTTCTATCTTTTGGTAACCAAGTGTTGCCCATCCTTACACTTGGCTGCACCATACTGATGATGGGCCAAAAGCCCGAAACACGTGTCTATGGTTTGCCACTTTCATGAGTGCTATGTTTCGGATGAAAATCGCATTTGTTTGCATATATGCCATAAACCGTTGAACTCTCATGAAATTTTAATGCTTATGAATGTTTACCGCCATCAAATAGAGTTGTAATATTATTTAATATAGCGGAGATCTACGCCACTGCTGCGGAAAGACCGTTTTATCACCAGAATTCATTACAGCGTGTGCAATGGTAGATAAGTATGCAAATAAACGTTGGGGAACCACAACGAAACACTGAAATTATTCTATAGGATGTACAAAGATCTTCATTTGGAACTGAAGGAAAACTGAAAATTGAAATGATGGAAATATTTTTTGCTACTTGGAGAACGTCTGACTTGTTCATTTCTCTCAAGTCTCCAGTTTGAACATATCCCTTCTTGTGAGTTCGTTATATTTGTAACGTTCCACTTGAATATAGTCGAAGTAACTGGTATTGTGCATACTTAAAGTGTCGGCGCCCTCAAAGGCCAAAAAAACCAATACAGATAAATAAAGCCGCTGTTGACTAGTCCACGTGGACTGAAGAATTGGCGGTTCGTATTGGATGATTTTTACTAACCAAGTTTTATGATTGGCTGAAGAATCATAAAATTAAATTTAAAGTCATTTTACGGTGACGAATAGAATGCGAGTCGTCGTTATGTCAATGTTCAGTTCAGGAACTGATCGAGACTTAAGTGTTGAAATTCGATATTGGTGGAGTTATAATTACTTAAAATTTTTGTTATCTGTTCAAAATGTGGCGTCCTTGGACAAGTATTAATAGTAATAACGAGTGCGATAAAAATGCACACTTTTTCCTGTGTAGTGATTCCAATAGCGATGGTGAACAATGCGAAAAATATATATTTTTCCAGTAAATAAGATTCGGATGCATGTGAATTTTGAAACAGAGAAAGTATGTTTCAACGTATATAAGAATCTACATTTCAAGTTTGGTTTCGAGCTAAACATACTATTACAAGCAATATCAGATATGACCGAAATTCCTTTCTCAACTGTACGTAAAATAGTGAAAAACAAACCTGCTAAACGCAAGACGCGATGTGATACGGGATTACTAAAACCAATAGATGTTCATCTAATAAAAATTGAATACTTCCGGCCATAACGTGAGCTGCTGTGACAAAACTCTTCAGAATTGGATAAAGAAACTAGGATTTGGATTTAAAATAATAAACAAACGTCAAGCAGTTATGGAAAGCAGAAGAATAGTGGAATTGCGTAAAAAATACTTAGAACAAATAATTGAATATAGACAAGAACAATGGCAAATCCGAATTATTATAAATCTTTGAAATATGACTAGATACCTGAATGACGAAGAGACATCATGATAACATGCACAACAACTCAAACATGAAGGAACAGGTAATCTATAGAAACATTTCAATGTACTTACTCAACATGACGCGAGAGCTTCTTGAGCTTCAGTGATAACAAATAAATGTATAATTTCAAGAACTCTGAAAGAAGCTCTGCTCTGAGAGAATAACAAACTACATTCTATCAGAAATCACCGACCTCATCCAAGTTTGGAGAAACAATGATAAATCCCTTCCTACGTACAATGTTGTTTTCAAATGAGGTAGAGAGAAATTTGTTCACAACTCTATTCCCGGGAAAATAGAAACACCAGTACAAACAAAAATAAACGAAACTCAATCCTACGAAATGAACCAAGTTAGGAAATTAAGATGCGAGGTAAGAAAAATGCATCTTTTCCAGTAGTCTTTGAGGAGAATAAATGTTTCAGGGAACGGCTGAAATACTGAAAGAGCTGGAGCTAAACCTATAGACTGAATTTCATGATTGATGTTACTTAAAATATGCAAATGGACCTCTTCTACTGCTCGCATACTTTAAATGAATTAGCAAAAACTTCAGACCCATTTCTATTAGTATAATAAATCTGGAATGTAGGAAGAAATGCTCGGAGTCGTATTCAATTCGATTTGGAATGTGCGACGAATTGAATTCACTTTACAGCGTTTTCGAGACTGATATTTTGCATAAAGCTCTGAACGATGGATATGAGATGTTAGTGATTTTTAAAAGAGCTATTTTCAATTTATCAAGATCTTTGGTTATCGCGAAAAGCATTATCAGTTGAATTCACACCGAAAGCATTGTTTGGTTACGGTGAAAAGAAACTCGATATAGTTCTGTAGGTCGGTAGCTAGTTGTTCAACGTGGGTAATTCGATCTATTCATTCAATTAACCTTTGTGTGGAGGCTGGTTCGAACCCAACTGAAGAATTTTCTGTTTTCACCCATTATAGAAATCGCAGGTTGAAATATGAGGCTTTATTAATTCTTAGCAGCTTGCTTCGAGTTGTTCTCGAGAACTATAGAAATAAAGGAGTGTAGAAGGGATTTCTTACGGAACTGTTAATTGCCCAAAATCCCCCGAGAAATCATGAATACTTTTTCAACAGTTGGATTAAAGACGTCTGAGAACAGAAAAAAATCGCTGGGAGTCAGATCTGGAGGATATGGTGGATGCGGTAGCCACTTGAAGGTCAATTCATGCAATTTTGCCATCGTTTACATTGATTTGTGACACGGTACATGGTCTTGAGAAACAGTTTTTTTTCTCGAATGAGAACGTTTTTCCGCGACTTCGTCCTTCAAATGCTCCAATGACGCTATATAATAGTCGCTGTTGATAGTTTCTTGCTTTTTGATAGTTTTGATGAATATCAAACCATGCGAATCCCAAAATAGTGATACCATAACTTTGCCAGCCCACTGTTGTGTATTTGCATGCTTTGGAATTTACCACGTGCAGTTCACTCAAATGACGATCGTTTTGATACTGGTGTGAGGTGATGGAGCTATGTTTCACATATCGACTCATAAATTCGGGTTTTGAATGGTGTAACAGCTTCAACCTCTGCTCAGAATTATCAATTCTTTGTTGTTTTTGGTCGATTGTGGGCTCACGAAGCATTCACTTTGAACAAAACTTCACCTAACCAAATATTTAAGCACAGTATGTTAAAAACGCTCCTTTGATATCCTCAGAGCCTCAGCTATCTCGATCTGCTATACTTTGTGGTATTCCAGAATTATTTTTGGACTTTTTTTAGGTTTTTCCCGTCAACAGCCTCTCTGTGGCGTCCACTGCGTCCATCGTCCTCGATGCCCGTTCAAACTTCAGCAAACTACTTCTCAACGGTAGATTTCCTGGTACAGAACCCGAATAATGTTATCAAGCCCAGCTTTGACTTCCACATTATTTTTTCTTTGCCAAAAAAATGCATTTTCAACACACGAAATCTTTTTTCATCTATCTATCCTACAAAATATCAGTTCGTCAGCTGTTCCAGGCTGAAATTTTGAAAAATTATCAATTTTTGAAAAAAAAAAGATTCTCCTATTTCATTGGGAACTAAGTTGTTTATGACTTTGCGCTACTTGTCTCATATTTCATATCACCTTGGATGAAGTTATGAATCGAACGACATCAATCATAATTATCTTCCAAATAAACACAATAAGAAGAATTGGATACAAGTAAAACATCAGAAACTGCTTCAGATCCAAAAACACCATCCGTAGCAACCTCACGAAAACTAGGCCACCAAACGCGGACGGCGATTCTAAGAATTGCATTTACCGGATACCCTGTGAGTGCGGAAAATCCTAGATCGGTGAAATCAAGGGGTCATTGAAAGTACGAATTGCCGAGTACAAGAAACACATACAGCGAGGGAAATCAGCAAATCAGGAATAGCAGAGCATGTTTGAACTCATCTACGTAACATTGAGTGGTCCCAAGCTGAGATCATACACAGGGCGGAACATTGGTTCAGGAGGAAATTCAAAGAAGCCGCATACATGTTTTCCAACAATGTGTTCAGCCAAGTTGGCGTAGAGATACGCAAAATATGGAAACCCATATTAAAGCGAAAAATGGCCATTTCCCGCCAGATGGTCATGTCCCATTACAACGGTGAAGCAGAAAAAGGAAAGCGGAGCTAACTGAAAGTACTTGAATGACCCATATATATAGTCACCTCTCGAAGGAATTAGTCCAGTCATCACCCGAAGACGATTGTGGATACTAACAATCGAAACGTCGTGAAGGAACTTGGCTTGGAATCCCTCAACTTTTTATTTTCATTTTTGATTTTTTGTTCAATTGTTCTATTTTTACTTGTAATTTATTTCACTATCATTTCACTTCGGTTTTTTTTGTATAATTGCTATTTTCAGATATTCATTATTAATTCTTCTATTTTATTAGTTCTATTAGGGATTTTCAATCATTCTATATAATATCAGACAATGGAAGTCTGAACTAATGAAATTCATCGTGAAACTTTGTGAATCACCTTTAAACAAACCTCAAATAGTACATCATTGTTTTTTCGAGTTATGAGACTCAGGAGAAATTTGACCCAGACAATTCCTGAAACACATTGAAGCTGTGGTAGACCTTTCAATGCAGTGAAATATAACCTTCATCCATTTTATAGTATTCACAAAATTTCAACCTTGTATAGTCTGTATAGGGCACAGAAAATTATGATCCAGGACTTCAAAAGTTATAAACAATTTAATAAAAAAAAGAGCGGTTTGGTTTTTTGCAAATATCTTATTCTTGAAAAGTGAAAAATTCAACGAAAGCAATGAAAAAATTTGTCCTTTCCAATATACAAATTTATTCGTATTCTCAATATTTGAAGTTACAAATATCAATATTTAAAGTTCAAATATCTCATAAACGAATGTATTGCTAATAAGATATTTAAAATTTTTCCGAGGGAATTTTTATCAGTGATAAACATTATGATTTTGAAAAACAAAATCGCTTCTTGAAAAAAAATTGTATTGCTTGAGAACGCATTTGTTGATTAACAATTTTTTTTGCTCCTAAATATGAATATTAAGGAACGATTTTTTCAAATCATAATATTCTATTCACCTTCAATATTCTTAAAGAGAAAATTGATTTATATTTTGTTTATTTACTCAATCAAAAATTTGTTTTTAACAATTTAATTTTTACGATATATTTTTTTCAAATACAACTAAAAAAACTTTTTCTGGGAAATTTCCTCCTCTTTAAGGATCTTTTTTCAAATTTCGGATATCTTTGATATTTTCCAATATATTTGCAAAAAACCAAACTACTGAATTGTTTATAACTTTTGCAATTTTTTCGAGCCTCTCTTGAAATTTTTAAAAAGCTGCTGAAGGTTATTTCGACCTTCGAATGAGCCCTGGATTATAATTATTTATCGGTGCCCTTTAACATAAGTTCCAAAATAAAGGATATTGGGATCCAGACTATGTAGGCATGAAATATTAATTGAACATTGTCTACATGTTACAAGAATCATTATTGTCGAAACGTCATTAGCTTGGTAGACGGATACCAAGTTTGTGAAATATGGTGCCAAATTTTGGTCGCTGCTCTCTGTACTAAACGTATGAAAATACAGTCGTATTTTCGAAGGGCTGTATAAGAAAATATCAAATGTATCGTCTTTGATACATGTCCAGAGGGACAAATATTGTTTTGAACGATGCTCCTTCATCAAGTTCGTTATAGCGCACGACACAGGACATTCCATTAATTCCCCCATAAAAGACCCTTTCCAACAAAACATCGCGACATGCCATCAATGGCACAGCAAAATTCTATGATCAAGATATAAATCCTGTTCTGGAAAGACGTGTCCTCGATGAAAAGATCTAAGATAAAAACTTGATGGAACTACCATAAAAACACGTCATATACTGTACAGAGCAGGTATATATTGAAGACATAAAATAGGGATTAACGAGACGTGTCCCGTTTCTGAACCTTACTCACAAGTTGCTCTTTCTTGAAACGACTTCAAGTGATTGGATGGAATAACGTTTGTCGTTTTCCCGAGGACGTGAGTGGGAAAACACTATTTACGTACATTTTCCACAGTTTTCTGAAGCATGATTATTCAGAATTCCATTTCCTTGATTTGAGGGAGTGTCTTGAGACATCTGGTTCTGCTATTTTGTACAGCACTTGCGATACATTATTATATGGGAACTTCATCAATTTTTAGAAATCAGACTGGAAAGAAAAGGGGACCTGAGTGTTTAAGAAAAAAAAAAAAAGGTTTTGACATTCTACCTCCCCACCATCAATGAAGAGATAAGGAAAACTATCAAAGCAGGAAAAAAATATTCTTCAAGAAGACAACAAAAATAATTTCGTAAACAGGTCATCAACAAAAATGTTTGGCAATGTGAAATGAAGCGTCAATATCAAATTCAACAAATATGAAAATTAATCAAAATCCTGGTGTACTTGGAAGTAAATCGTTCTGAAGAGTTGTGGTTCTTAAGACGGATTTCCACCAAACCAGACAAAATTCAGATTGGAAAGAAAAGGAGACCTGAGTTTAAAAAAAAAGGTTTTTGGCTTCCGACCTCTCCATCATCAATGAAATGACAAGGAAAACTATAAAAGAGAGAAAAAAACACTCTTTAAAAAGAGAAGAAAAAAAATTTCATAAACAGGATCATCAACACAATGTGAAATAAAACATTGTTGTGAAATTCAAGGCATATGAAAATTCATCAAATTCCTGGTGAACTTGAAAGTAACTCGTTCTGAAGAGTTGTGGTTCTACAGACAGATTTCAACCAAACGGACTCTCTTGCGACTAGTTTTGCTGTCAAAAATAGAAACGAAAAACTTGTTTTCGTTTTGAAAACGAACTCGAATTCCACGGAACAGAGAAAAATCATCAATTTCTAGAAATCAGATTGGAAAGAAAAGAGGACCATCATTAATGGAATGATAAGGAAAACTATCAAATGAAAAAAAAACACTCTTTAGAAAGAAAAAAATAATTTCATGAACAGGATCATCAAAAAAAAATGCTGCACAATGTGAAATGAAACAATAATATGAAATTCAAGACATATAAAAATTCATCAAACTCCTTGTGTACTTGGAAGTAACTCGTTCTGAAGAGTTGTGGTTCTACAGATGGATTTTAACCAAACGGACTCGCTTGCGACTAGTTTTGTGGTCAAAAATAGAAACAAAAAACTTGTTTCTGTTTTGAATACACACTCGAATTCCACCGCAAGGACAAAATTCATGAATTTGTAGAATTCAGATTGTAAAGAAAAGGGGACTTGAGTGTTTTAGTAAAAAAAAGGTTTTTGGCTTTCTACGTCTCCATCATTGATGAAGAGATGAGGAAGAGAAAAGAAAGAAAAAATACCCTTTAGAAAGACAACAAAAATAATTTCATAAGCAAGATCATCAATAAAGCGCTACACAATGTGAAATAAAATATCAGTATGAAATTCAACGCATATAAAAATTCCTGGTGTACTAAGAGGTAACTCGTTCTGAAGTGTTGGGGTTCTAAAAGCGGATTTTCACCAAATGGACTCGCTTGCGACTAGTTTTGTTGTCAAAAATAAAAATAAATAGCCTGTTTTCGTTTCGAAAACAAACTCGGCTTCCACCGAACAGACAAAATTCATCAATTTCTAAAAGTCATATATTGGAAAGAAAAAGGGATCTAGCTGTTAAAATAAATTTTTTGGCTTCCTACCTCTCCATCATCAATGAAGAGATAAGGAAAACTATCAAAGAAAGAAATAACACACTTTGAAAAGACAACAAAAATAATTTCATAAACAAGACCATAAACGAATATAACTGGAGTTTTTTCTCAACACCAAATCGTTATTTCTATCACCTCGACACGTGTTTCGATCACCAAGTGATCATCTTCAAGATTAATACTGAGTTTTGAAGAGTTTTGAGTTTTGAAGATTATCACTGGGTGATCGAAACACGTGTCGAGGTGTTGAAAATAACGATTTGGTGTTGGGAAAAAACTCCAGTAATATTCATTACATCACCATGAATTTTGTTGATTATATCATATTTCAAGTAAGCTAACCTGTATATTAGAGAATCCTAATTCAATAAATAAAAAAAAAATTGATTTTTCTGACTGATCTTTCGACTTTCAGTCGAATTCAGTCAGTTCATTGACAAAACTATTTTGAAATGACAGCACATGAAGTGGATTCATGATTTGCTTACAGAAACATTCTTCTGGCCCAACAAATGATATCTATGTATGGGCAATAACCCTTTAGATGACCCATAAATGCCCCTAGATATTTTCCACTGCTGCAATCTCAAGTAATAATACGTTACGTTGTATTTTCTACGATACAAATAACAGTAAACTTCCTGGAGTGTCGCACTTATGTATTTCCTTTACGACAAAGCACTCCAAGATTATGCCCATATATTCAGACTATCGGACGAGGAATACAAGAGCTCGTTAATGTTTATGAACTCTAATGATTTTTATCTAAACGTACACTTTCCCATTTTATCCTACGTTGAACATAATATGCGAATAAAGAGAAGACTTACCTTCAACGTCTTCGTGTGTGATTGGACACTTGAGTCTAGTAGGGTTTTGTTGCCATATGAACACAATATGAGCATACACCAAACTTCGAGTGGGCGAAATATTTCATATTCATAAGGACGCAAATAGTGACATCTAGTGACATCTAGTGACATCTAGTGTATCATCATAATCAAGGATACAAGGAATAAAACAATTGTATCCTTCTGCTTTTGAAAAAAACTTCTCTACAAAATGAGGTGAAAAATCTAAATTTTAATTTTTTCAAACCAAGGAATCACAAATATATATTATGTTTGAGTCAATCTTAGAGAAATAATGGAAACTGTAGTTATCCGGGATACAGATATTTCTTTTGAACATCTTATGATCGGCAGGCTTGTTGTGCACTTGTAACGATGATGGAATTGTGTTTCCACTTACACCGTTATTTATAAATAATTCAATGATAAATTCAAACAATAAACATGACTCGATGAATCAATCAATACAGTTAGCGCCATCTAGTCAGAGACCATAGATTGATTGTGTACAGTTTCTCTCTTGTCATGCAGAAGGAAATAATTGTCCATTTTGACCAGTATTTTTTGCAGTGTTTGACTTGCACGAAAATAAATATTTGTGAAAACCATTGTCGTTCCTTCGATTTGCAACTGAGACAATTGAGATATTTTGAGGTGAATCGATTATCTTTCGATAACGCCAATTTAGTAATTCTTAAATTTGTTTATGAATTCATTTGGGTTTCATTTGCAGTTATACCCATAGAAGAATTTTATGGAATGATTGAGTCATCTATCACAAATTTGGTTGAATATTAGATTCCCGGGATTATCTTCACAATACTAGTTGCTTTCTTCATAATTAGCACCTAATTTCATTTTCAATAAGGACAAAACACAAGCATTTGTTTGAAGGTGGTTGACAATGTTTCGTGATGTACTTCATCAGTTCGGACTTCCATTGTCTAATATAATATAAATTGATTTGATAACCCAAAAAAAATGAAAAGATCAACCGAAAATAACAATTTCATTGAACAAAAAAAAACTGAAATTACAAAGAAATAACATACAAGCAACAACCAAACAAATAAAAATTCAAATATTAATAAAAGCTGAAAAAATTTAAAAATTGAAAATATTATTAACAAAAAATTAAAAAATAAAAATTGAAAGATTTCAAGTTATGTCACAACGTTTAGATTGTTAGTATCCACAATCGTCTTCGGGTGATAACTGGACTCATTCCTCAGAGATCTGACTATTTAAAGGTCATTCGGGTGCTTTCACCTATCCCCTCTTGCCTCTTTTCGCTTCATTGGCGGGAGTTGGTTGTTTTTCGCTTGTTTAGAGGTTTCCATATGTTACGTATCTCTACGTTAGCTTGACTGAATATTGCGTTGTCCAACAATGCAATATTTTTAATGTTTAAATTTTTTCAGCTTTTATTAATATTTCTATTTTTATTTGTTTGGTTGTTGCTTGTATGTTATTTCTTTGTAATTTCAGTTTTTTTTGTTTAATAAAATTTTTATTTTCGGTTCATTTTTGATTTTTTCCAGGGTTATCAAATCAATTTATATTATATTAGACAACGGAAGTCCGAACTGATGAATTGAAAACACAAGCACAACAGAAAAATCTCAAGACGCTCTAACAACGGTGGCTGTTAGAAATTAGTGATTCATATTGGATTTCAATCAATCCATTCGGAAAAACGTTCGTTCCACATAAACACAGTTCTCCAAATGGAAGAGTTCTTGAACAGTGGAGTTCGAGGTGTACTGAGTTGAATCTCAAAACGATGAGCAGCTACAGTCCGTCGCGTATTTCTGATATGTGCCAATCTGCCAAGTCACTTGAATATTTCCCGTGGAAGTACCTGAAGAAGACAGACAAATCTCCAAATTTTCTTCGACGTTCCAGAATATCAATCAGGCGGATGGCTCTTTTCTGGATGGAATCCAGCAGCTTTAGGATTTGCTTAGCAAGCCATAGCATCGAAGTTTGGCCAGCAAGCCCCTATGCAACACATGGTCAAAGGCCTTAGAAATATCAAGAGCGGTAGCTCGAGGTCTTACGAGGTCTTACCTTCCAACGTGTGATTCCTAATACGGTTGCAGAATCATCCCCGCTTCAACCACATAAATTCTCTGGAGAAAAATATCTGGTCGAGGCAGGAATCGAACCCACGACCTTCCGATTTCGAGTTGGGCGCACTACCACCGCAGCCAATTCCACAATCGACTGCTGTGTTTGTCGGGGGTTCAAGCCCTAGTCGGAACGATCGATTTTCACTTGCTATCGTCCAACCCGTGTTAGGAATCACACGTTAAAAGTAAGACCTTGTTAATCCTTAGCTCGCACAAGTTTCGATTTCTGAGGGTTGTCGTTCGTAGGGGTGCGACAGTTGGTTAACGGAGAAACGGATTTTTGAACAGAAACAGATAGAAGGTCACCTGATGATTTTTTTCTGAAAGCCCTATTGATGATTGCTGAAGATGTTGAAGCCTTTAAAATATTTGAGAAAATGGTGGTATACGCCTTTCTTCTTGATTTTTGATATCACTGATAGCAAAGCGACTGGTCTATATTTGGAAGATTTCTCTTACCCTTTCCGGAAATAGCCTGAAGGCCAGCAATCGTCCAACGAGAGGGAAAAACCCCTTCCTTGTAAGACAAGTTAAAATTCGGTGACTTTATGGGCGCACTGTTCAAGAACGATGACGGGCACTTCATCAAGCATTTATCATAATCATTTTAATAACGATATTTCGAAACCATTGAGATTTGAATTTTTATATTCAGAGCTATCTTTGGCATCCTGATAATTCTTTTCAAATCCACTGATAAATCTGTTTCCAGTATTTCAGCTACTGAAATCTTGTCTAGATTTTTATTTCTAATTATAAAACCACTGTAAGGAAAGATTTCATCTTTTCTTCAGAATTCAAGTAATTTTGTCAAATTACTAGAGGCAATCGAAATCACTTCAAATCATATAGAGGAAGCTATCCGAAGATGGAGAAAAATAGAACAAACTTATCTATAGAAGTAATCATGGATTTACTAGGATGCTGTGTACAAAACTGCTTTACGCAAGATGAAATACTGCCAATGGCATCGCCACTTTTACCAGTTATAGCCAACATATATATGAAATGGTTTGAAACTCTGGTCATTGAAAAAGCCCACAAGAAACCCCGACTCTCATTGAGACACGTTGACAACGCCTTGATGGCATGGAACCATAAGAATACATTCTGAAGCACATCAACAGCGTAAAACTTCACATCACATTTACAATGAGAAAGGAAATTCATATCGAATTGCCAGCAAATCTGGAGTAGCAGAGCATGTTTGCACTCATCAAAATTACATCAAGTTGTCCCACAGTGAGGAACACTGGTTTAAGAGAAAGTTCAGAGAAGCTGCATATATGTTGTCCAACAGAGCATTCAGCCAAGCTAGCATAGAGGTACGCAACATATGGAAACCCATAATCGAAAAATAAATGGCCAACTCTTGTCAAACGGTCATCTCACGCTCAACCGGTGAAGAGGGAAGAAAGGGAAGCAGAGATAAGTACTCGAATGACCCATAAATAGTCATCTCTTGGGGAAATTAGTCCAGTCATCACCTGGAGACTATTGTGGATGCTAACAATCGAAACGTCGTGAAGTAACTTCAGTTTGTATTTCATTTTTATTGTTCAATTTTCTACTTATATTCATTTCATTGTATTCATTACTAAATATAATTATTTTTGCAAACAATTTATTTCAATTCTATATTGATATCATATCACATCATATCATATTACACAATGGAAGTCCGAACTAGTAAAAAACAATGGTTTTATAAATTTCATCGTGTAATATGGATTCATCACCTCCTAATAATTTCTACAAACAATCCTATTTTTTTTTCAGAATTTCAACATCAGTCCAGTTCTCAAAAAGTGCGATAGAATAATGATATAGAAAAGAAACTTCGACATCATTTACAAAACCCAATAAACTCGTAGTTACGTCCCACTAACTTTTAGAATATTGTAAGTTCCAGTATTATAATGTGGAAATATACAGAAAAGTCCCAACTTTAACATAATCAGTCTCCTAATAATGCGACATGTTATCGGAATTGAATACTACCTTACGTAGGTTGATACATAAACTTTTTGTCCTGATGGAATACATACTAGTTATCGTAATGGAAATAGTTTTTGTTTACTTTGCTTGTGGTAGTGAAGTTTCTTATCCCAAATAATATGCAAATGTTATTATACGAAGGCGTTCAATCTAACCTCAGGAGAAAGTCATCTCAATATTTCTCCAGAGGTCTCACTTTAGATTGAATGGGATTTCAAATTATGTAGAGGTAGCTCCAACAAATACTATATGGTCTAATATATCTCCTCATGCTACGATTGCTTCGAGTACTCATCATTCATTATTGATGTGGATTATAAAATCGGAATAAAGTAGAGACGGCTTTCGTTTTTTTTCTTTCACATTATAAGAACAAAGAATATTTCCTTATATTTCAAGGATCACCAGCTATTGAACAAAAACGATATAACAAACACGTTTTTGATGAACTAATGGGTAATTACTCCACTGTTCGAATATAGATAGTTGGATAATAGACACATTCTGATCGAATAAGACAACAGTTTGGGTTAGGTTAGGTTAGGTCGAAAATGAGTGGGTCTATTCGACCCCCCACCGCAACCCACAAGGATTTATTGTGGCTCACACCTATTCACACTCGACCAAATAAACCCAGCTTCTTAACGAAGCCAATTCATTTGTATGTTGAGTGATCTTTCAGGTGGTTCCACCGAACTCTAAAAACCTGATTCGGTCCCCAGCGTGGCACAAAGTATGTGCTCTGCTGCATCATTTCCGAACAGAGGCGACTCTGTTCTCTGTCTTCCGAAGGTCCGTAGTTCATCCCTACTGTAGTTCAACAACTGTTTGGTATCAAGCTGCGAAGGATAAATAAACGTCTTGGAGTGAGCCAATCTTGAAAGATTCTGCCAGAAATCCATAAATTTTCTTGCCATCCAGGTGTTCAATCTTTGGCAAAACCTAGCGATGCCAATGACAGGTTCTGGTCCGATGAAGCTGCTTGCAGTACCCTCTTTCGCAAGAAAATCGGCAGCTTTATTGGCTTCCAGGCCAGTATAGCCAGGAATCCAGATCAGAGACAGTCTTCCTATCAAAGAGAGTCGTTTTGGCAATTTGCTACCAATTCAGATGTCGCTCGCCGCTTAAATGTCTGAGAACATTATTATTAACTTGCGTATAAGGTTGAATTCTTTCAATCTCTCTGCACACAATTCAATAGCGTAAATTTCCACTCGAAATATAGCCGCATAGATTCCTAGGCAGGATGAAATCTGTCTGGGTCTGCGACTGAAAAACCTGCAGTAGAACGGGAAGGTGTCGGTACATGGTTCAATCCATATATGGATCTAGGAGAGTTTCCATGAAAGCAATAAGCCAGTACATGGCTTATTGCTTTCATGGAAATAACTCAATCAAATATGCTCAATCCAGCTGAAAATACCAATATCAATCCTGCATGTCATCCTTCTTGAAACTTTTAGTTATGTGACATCTTTCCTAGTAGTGAAAATTTGTGCAAGTTCAGTTCTTCTTTTCTCTACAACAGCCAAGCTTGATCATCTCGTTTTGTTCGCAGATCATTCCTTCTTGGAAGGATCCTTCGTGATCTCATGAAATAATCCAGAAACAGCTGTCGAACAACAACCCTTGGAAGCCAAAACTTGTCCGAGCTGAGAATCAACAAGGTATCATCTTTTTTTTATCCATCTGTTTTACTCCGATGATAATTCACTGAATTCGTCATATATATAACTGACTCGTCAACTGTTGTAAAAAAATAATTGAAGATGAAAGTCATTTTTTATTTTGACTCCGGTTAGACCCTTTTCCTTTCTTTTTCAAAACAGAAGTCGCACCTGAATTAACAATCCATGCTCACCCCACATACGGTCATAAGGTTCGAGAATTATGTACTCTGAGGAGATGTAATAGTCCAAGAATGACAACCTCTATGTTTGCTCGTTACAGATTTCTGTCGTACATTGGCAAACTGTTACAATTTTGGGGTTCCACAGTACAGCGAATTGATTCTCCAAATTTCTTTGAAAAAATACCCATTATCCTCTATATTTTGGACAATATTCGCCTCACCTGATGAATTGTGTCTTACTTTGACAGATGAGGAGATGTACCTTGAGGCTTATTAGCTTTTATTAGCCTAATGGCAGGGAATTGATAGATCCCACATTTCATCCCAGGAAAATAATTCGATATCCCTCGAAGCTCGAGAAAACATTAGTGTCTCATACCTTGAGGCTTTACGAGTGCCTGGTAAGGCCGCGTTATGTCGATTGATGAAGGCTGGGCTGACATATGCTGGATTCGCGCAGAAAGCAAAAGCACCAAACATTAACCTGTTTAAAATACCATACTGGTAATTTTGACTATGAAAAACACTCTGACCTACGGAAATCCAAATTCAGATGCACTGATAATCCGTGGTCATCAGCATTGTTGAAAAAACTCGCATCAGCTCATCCTGATACAAACGCAGGAGTTAAGGAATATTTATGGCTTGATTGTGAACCTGTTGTTGAACGGGTGACAGATCACCTTGCACAATATTGAAATTTTACCCCATCAGATAATTGTTCAATTGCTATGAAGAGAAATATTTCAACTCCTATTCTCATGGTAACGGATCATGCAATTTTTCGATGACTTCACAGATTCCATCCAGAATAATTGTCAGTGTCACTATTTTTTGAGCTCTTCTACCTGCCGTCATATTGTTTCCTATTCTTGAACTTCTCGGAATGGAATTCCATATCCGGTTGAGGTTCACAGATTTTTTTCTGTTGAAATTATTGTTCTTGAATCTCTATTGCCTCCCGTACCAGTCTATGGCATCCCTGGTTTCCTATACTGGGTGGGTGTTCCACCACAGCCGACTCGTTCGGAAGGTAATAAAGATCCACAAGCACACGGGTAATATCAACAAAAAAAGCTGTTAACCTGAACCGAATACGAACTCTCATTCTAAGAATATCAAGAATAGCAAACAGCATGACGACAGCTAGAAAAGAGTCGACGAGTATTATTGACAATTTACCTGATCCAGGTTCACCAGAGTACCTGAGTCAACATAAACAGCCTTTACGCAATTTAACTAATCTAGGTACAGGTTTCAGCACACCAAACTACCTGAGTCAACATAAATACGTTTTACGAAGTCGTAGTATCTAGTCATCGAAAATAAACTCAGAATGTATAAACTTTTGAGAAAGCTAGCTACCCGCGCCAACGAAACGATAGGAGAAAATTCCAAAAATCGATGGCCTTCAAACCAAAGAAATAGTGACACTGAAAATCACAGTCGCGAAAACCTTGACTATTTTGCCAGAACCATCATGTTGAACTGACCCTGCATCATATGCTCGGGAAAATCTTTGATGCGCTCTTAGAGCGGTGCCTGTGCGAAAGTAGTGCTCCACATTGGATTTGAATCGCTGAAGTTGAAATCCATTTATAAGAACAGCCAAGTTCGAGGTGTACTGAGTTTTACCTCAAAACAATGAGCAGCCACATCCAACTAGCAATTTTATATTTTATAATGGTTGTGAAAACGTTTCGGAGAAACAAATTATAAAACTGTCTTTCTCCAAGAAATGTTTTCAATGTGTTTATAAAACAACTATAAATAGGAAATTTGCACCGTTTTATGAAACATTATAGTCTTTGAATAATATTTTATAAGGACTTTCACAAACACTACAAAACAGTTTTATAAACATTTTGGCAGTTACTATAAAATTTTTCTAACACTATTGGTAAAGAATCTTATAAAATAATTGAAATACAATTTCATAACAGTTTTTTAGTGATTCCAAGTAAGCTTTATAAAATATAATGCAGCCTAAAATGATAACGATAAAATAAAAAAATGTTGAAAATGTTTTCTTAAAGGCGCAAGAAATAATTTTGTATTGGACCCTAGGAAAATATAATAGATATATCACCAACTGAAAACTAACAAATAGAAACGTTGAGGCCATTTCATTAATTTCACTTTTGTATATATAACTGTTAAAGACATTGTTTGTGTTTCGAAGATTGATATTTTTACTGCAAATGAAATTTTTTTGTTAGTAAAATTTAAGCGCGCCACTCATTTATTGAAATTTTTGGAAAAAATTATAAATTATACAAAAATTCACTCTGTCGACGTACTAATTTTCGAGTCGCAAATTAACTCTGTTTGTTCTAAATAATATAAACTCATCTGTAAATATCACTATATGTGCAGTATTTCATATTTTCAACTCATCTAATGCCAGTATTCTAAATTGCTATCATTTTGAAATGGCGTCCTTCTATGAAATAATTTGGTATCAATAGCAAGAGTTTTAACGTATTTTAGCTTATATGTTACCCCTATAAAACTGTTAACAAACAATCAGTTCTGAAAGTGATGTTATTGTTGCAGAGTCGGACTACTGTTAAAGCTATAGATTTTTATGAAAATGAAGACAGAATTTCTCACGTATTGTTTGGATGAATATTATCTGTCGAGATGTTTTGGCTGAGAAGTTTCTTCCATCAATTATAAAGGCTGAATTTTAAAGGAGTTTTGAGCTAGTGATTTGACCGTATATAAACATGGTGCTCCACTTAAATCGACGGAGTTTAATCATTATTAACCTTTTCCTGTTCTTAGCAAAAACAAAATTGAAGCATTAGGTTAGGTGGTCCTTCCTCTAAAACGAACCACTTTTTTTAGTTCTTCTCCAATGACTAATATTACACGACGTTATTAGGTATATATTTATTGAGACGCTTGTCAAATAAAATCGACAAATTATATATTTTTTGTGATATTGACGACTTATCTATTTTGTGGAAATCAATCTTCAATTAGATAACTATAGGAATGAAATACTTTGAAATTATATTTCATTACACGACCTCTAAATTCAATGTCAGCTGGTTCTTCTTAAATGCTGCATTTCATTCTTGGCGACAGCAAATATATATAAGCGAAAACAATTTGATTTTATAACAGTTATTTTATTGTTCTGGAATTGTAGTAAATACATCATACTATGAAATAGTTGGGAAAATATGATTAAAATGACAATATGGTACAGAAAACAAAATTGTGTTTGGAAGCAATCCAACAAAATAATTTCATTAAAGCTACAGGAAGCAGTTATAGAATAATCCTGAAATAGTTTCATAAAGAGCATAAAAACCTCACAGAAAAGTGCTATAAAATTACTAAAGAACAATTTACTTTTATAGGAGAATATGTTTTAATAAGATAATTGTAACTGAAAAAGTTCCAAAGTACAGTTGAAGATCTTTTAATCAGAAAAGCTTATTATTCGATCTACCATGATAACCTATAATGTTCACCCAAACTCATCTGTCTTCTCAATGTTTTATTTGTGAAATTGCTATGTTTGTATTTTTTATATTTTATGTCAGGTATTGTATTTTATATTTTTCATATTTTATGACATTCATTTGATTTTTTTACAAGACTTTGTCAATAAGATACTAATCTTCCGACAATAAAGCATATTGATTGATTGAAAACGTTTCTGTGATAAATTCGTGACTATTTCATAACGGATTTTTAATTTCATATCAAGTTTCTATGACATATTTATGAAACACTTCTATTGCTTGCAACTTAATTATGTTCACGGCTCGTCTAAGATAATCAATTAGCATTTTGGTACTTATCATAAAATATTAACAAAATAAAACAGTTGCAGCACCATGAAATTATAAAACAATTTTGCTGGTTGGGCAGTCCGTCGCTTACTTCTGAAATGAACCGTTCTTGGTGAAATTAAATGTGCCAATAAGTCACTTGAACACTTTCCGTGAATGTATCTATAGAAGAGAGACACATCTCTGACCTTTCTTCCTTTGTTCCAGACTATCTAGGTTGCGAGTGATGTTCACGTCACCAATCAGGTGGATAAAATCCATCAGTATGTTTGAGGGCGGAGCTCAATACGTGAGAACAATATTCCAAAGAAGGTGTGGTCTGAGCTTTATAAAGCATCAAAAGTTGCTGAGGTGTGTACAGTTGTATTCCAGCGACATGATTGCGTCAACAAATATTGGTATCCATATTATCCACCTGACCTGACCGGTTCGGAGACTTTTATCTTTTTGGGAAAAACCAATACCTGGGTTTTTGTGACATTAAATTGAACCTCTAGCTCCTCGTTAAGATATCCTGCCTCTTGCCGCCGGTGAAGATGTGCATCCGCAGCCGATGTCCTGGAATCCAAATGTGATGGCGAAACAAGTGTGCTGTCGTCAGCAAAGCAATATATTGGATTCTTGTTTTTTTTCTGATAAGTCACTGATATACAATAAAAAGGGGAGTGGAGACAATATGGATCCCTGGGGAACACCAGCGTTGATGTTGAAAGTATTTGAGAGATATCCATCGACGGCTACTTGCAGGGAATGTAGTTCCCTTCATAAAAATGATCCATCGAAGTTTGGCCAGCAAACCCTCATGCCACATGAATAATCTGCAAAATACTGGTGCGAGTTCATATGCGCACTTTTTGAGTACGATGACAGGCATTTCTTCAGAACCAGACGCCTTGTTGATATTGAGCTGTTTCAAAATTCGCCTGACTTGACGCTGTCAAAAAGTAATTTCTGGCATTGTGGATTCTAGTTTAGGAATATTGGGTGGTACCATTTCCAGAAAATCTACTCTGGAGTGGGACGCAAGTTGTTGAGCAAGAAGATTTGCCTTTTCTATGGCTGTTGTTGCAATTGGACCTTTCACTTATGTTAGTGGTGGAATTGTGGATTTTGTAAAGATTTGATTACCAGCTTTAGCTACCGCATGCAAACTGTAATGGAAATGCACCAGTTTCGGGATCTTGGGATATTTATTGTTTCATTGTATTTATCATCTCAAAAATAATTGCTCTGAAATTCTACATGGTTTTCAGAATTCAATTTTAATCGAACTTGTATCCAACCGAGATGGAGTACAATAATATTCACAAACTCATACCAATATAGTCTCAAACCACAAGAACACACTGCCTTGATCATGTTCCTAAAGCTGAGACCTGATATATCGCCTCACTTATTTCAAGACCGTCATAAAACTTATGTTACAGAATGAATGGCCACTTTGGTAAAAAATACGACTATGTAAATGATGCTGTTTTATACATAATATGCGCCGGAAACTTTCCGAGGCAAAAAGCTAACTCATGAACATCGAGTGTTGATAAATAATAGGGGAAATTGGATGAGACATGCATGTGAACGCAGTTTGTTAGTATGTTAACCGGAAAACTTTCAGATATATGGCGGCGACGCTATGTTTGCTGAAATTGTTTTCATTGAAGTTCGGTCCCAAGGGTTGGGCTTGGAATAGTTCACCACTTGTTGGAATTTCGTCGTCTTTTGGGATTATCGTTAAGATTTGATGAATACATTTTCTGCTTTGTTCACTGCATGTGATACTTTCATGTATCTCCTTCAGATAATGGAGATTGTTTATAGAATAAGGATTGAACTTTTTTATTGAAGAAATTGTATCATACAGCTGCACAAAAACCTAGTGGATATTGAAAAACTGTAATTTAACTAAAATATGTCTTCTATTCAAGGAGAAATTATTGGACTTCATTTCCAAAGGTGATTATTTCAATGTTCATATCATTGAAATATACAGGCATTTTTTCAATGTTCCCCTCTTTTATTTTTTGAACGGGTCAACTCAAAAAAATTGAATTTGGAATAATGAAATAAATGCATGAATACTTTATTTTGAAGTGAAATTGACAGATGAAACTTTCATGATGGCGACTGGGCGCCATCTGGGAAAAAAATCGAATTGAAAGGGACACACCTTTTTGAAGCCCCCGACAAATGGTTCAAAACCCTAAAGTATAATGTCAATATTTTTAACTACTACAAAATGCCGGGACTTTCAAATAATTGCCTGAATACATTGATATTTATCTGGATAATATGAGGTAATAAGCTTGAGGTCAGTTCAGAAGATGCTCGAAATGTTTGCCTAAAAATTCCTGACAAATGAACAGCCTATCCGATATTTCACGCCGAACTTTTTCGAACACAGTAACGTCAAAATATTTATTATTATCAGCCCTATATCTGATACTGAAAAAGGCTCAGTTTCGTACATCTTTTGTTCCAAATAGCCTCATGGAAAAAAGTCCGATAGTGTCGAATCTGGCGAGTGAGCTGGCCATTCTGTAGGACTTCGACGGCCAACGACCAGGAAAAGTAGTATCCAAATAGTTTCTTATTAGTCTGGAGTGGTGGTGCTTCATCTTGTTGGAATACAATATCCATATCGAATTCATTATGATTCGCTTCGACGATTTCAGTGATGAGAGGGTCAACAGTAGTTTCCAGCATCCAGCATATTCAAATACAGTTCCCCTGTTGAATTTTGTTCGATAAATAGATGTCCTACAATATGGTTTCCCAATATTCCTGCCCAGAAGTAATTTTTTCCTGTATTGGGTATGTATTTCCCAGAAAACTTGAGGGTTGGTGTCACTCCAATAACAGTAAATTTGTCTGTGAACATTGCATTGCCGTTTACGAAAAATGTAAATTTGTCACGAAAACAAATATTTTGAAATAGGTAGGATGCCCTGCATTGGTTTCCGCCATGATTTCGCAGAATTCTGCTCTTCGATCAGGGTCATCTTCAGCTTTTTGGTGTACAATTTTAATTTTTCACTATTAACATGAATTACAAAAAGGATTTGAAGCTCTATAACTTCTGTTTAATTATCTGCGAGCGCTTTCGACAGCTGGTCGTGCTGTCATCATCTAGGCCCTACTCTATCGGAAAGTGTCATCCTGTAGTGTGTCCTTTTATATGGTCAGAACACCTCAATACAGGTACTTCAGGTACTTTAGGTAAACTTGCCTGAATTTGGATTACATCAGCTACTATTCTTTGTGTTGGATCTTATCTAGGTTTATTGTTTCTAGGAGTGTGTCTTGATTTGTTTAATATATTGAATTTTTTGTCTTGTGTGTTTTGATTTGTACTTGTTTCTGGATAAGTGATTCATAACTGTTGAATTTATGGATGTCTAACTTTTCCCAAATGTCCATACGGTTTCCCTTATTGACTTGTTTTCTGAGTTATATGTTCTCTGGTGGGGGGAAATTATGTTCGTTTTGTATGGCGTGTATTGCGAGGTTTGATTTATATACTATTGGGTTTATGTATGCCTTTTTGTTTTCGTTGTACCTTTGGATCCGTTTTTTCTTGGTTTGGCCGATATAGAATTTGTTGCAGTCCGAGCATTGTATACTGTATATACCGTTTTGGTTTTTGTCTTTTTCATAGCTGTTTATTTTTTGTGTTATTTTCGTGTTTGAGTTGTATGTGATGTTGATGTTCAATGGCTTGAAGATGTTTGTTTTTGGTTTGGTGTCCTACGTACGTAAATGCTGTCCATTGTTGTATTGTTTTGTCTGTTGGGGTGGCTTGATCCTTGTTCTATATTCTCTGTTTGATTCTGTTTTTTAATATATTAATTGTCTTTTGGGAGTATCTGTTTTCGTTCGCTATTTGGTATATGATTTTCCGTTCTTTGTTTTGGGCTTCATTGCTGAGTGGTATCCCAAACATTCTATACATGTTCTATACATCCTGAGGATGCTAAATTTGTTGGCGAAACGCGTATCGAGTGTAAAAATATCAGTTTGCTGTTAGAGCAATAGATCTCGAAGAAAGTTATTCAAGGTTTCCAGTAGTTGAAAAATAACACAAATAGATGAGTTCTAATAATAATAATAATAATAATAATTGGTTTTATTGATAAGTTCATACATAAGTAATCAGTACATACACAGTCTTATCAAATTGCGGGATTAATTTTTTGCCCATGTTCACACATGGACAAAACATGAAAAAGAGCCTCTGAATTGAGAAGTTTTATGTTTTGGTGTGGTGAGCTGATTTAGGAATCGAAGATTGAGGTTGTGTACGTCAGTCCTGTTACTGACTTTTCTATAAAGATAACTTGATTTCTTGTCATCGATTATTTCATAAAACAAGACAGTAGAATGTAAAATGCGTCGCGACTCCATATTTAGCCATTCGATATCTTTCAAATGGTGTGATATATGGTCGCGTCTTTTTGTTCCAGTTATTAGCCTCACACATGAATTCAGTAGCTTTTGTAATCTATTCTTGTCAGTGTGAACGAAATTGGGACCATATACTACGTCCGCAAAATTAGCATGTGACAACACAAAAGATTCGCAAATGAATAGTTACAAGTGATAATAAATCTAATTTTGACTATTGTAATTATTGTTCATATGGAAAACATAATTATAATAAATTATGGTAGGTTGATTGGAAGTAGTGTTCTTGTTTCAGAGATTCTTGAATCGTCTTTGCCAAAGTTGAAACAGACCTCATTGCGTCAATTATTTCCTGATGATGGCCCAAATCTATTTGCAGATGTGGTTTCATTGAGTGGCTGCTACCATACCACAAATTTTAAAAAATTTTTGATTTTCCACTACAATTCGGTGTGGAATTTTTTTAACGAATACCACGCGGGGTCAAATTAATATCCGGAATTTTTTTTCATCTCATGATTATTTTTAGAAAATTTCCCGAGTCGCAGACGAGGAAAATTTTCAAAAATGAGCTCGAAAAAGTTCCCGAAAATAATTTGACCTCTAGTAGTATTACTAGTGATAATACAATTGAATAGATTCTATTTCGTTGTAAACTCAAGATAACCGCAGCTACAAAATCGAAAATCACGTATTTTTCCACAACTACCTCTATATGGGTATCGAATAACAGGGTTTGACTAGTAGAATAGTAGTACACTTTGAAAAAGATGCAAATCCAAGACGGCCGCAACTACAAAATGGCGGAATACATATAACCTTGTAATACTAAGGCACTAAATGAACTGAACAGAATGAGAAGAATCGAGTAACAAAATTAGAAAGTGAAAACTCAAAAATGAAACCTCAGAATGATTTTTTAGTTTTGACATTATATTTATTTTCCTTTCAATAAATCCGTTCAACATATTTTTTTTTATTTATTTTATTGAGCTGCGTTCTGATTATTCCTTATGGATTCCCTTTTCATCCTGAATATTTAACAAAGCTGTCGTTCATATTCCTGCCATCCAGCCCCAGAATCGTTAATGATGAAAAAAGGGTGACTTTGAAACAACCAACTGCCATAAATTCTCAGTTACTTTCGTTTCATAAAGACGCGAACACGTCTGAAAAGCAAAATGATGAGTCCCGATCGATGGCATCTCGGTAATTTCAACAATGCCGTCCATAAAGGGCAGAAGAATAACTTCATTTGAATTCTGTGGCGAAAGCTTCTAGACTTTTATATCTTCTTCAGCTTTTTGCATCTCGATGAGTATTTGCCAGAATTTAGGACACGTCGTTAGGTATAAATTACAGCTGTTCGCTTTTTTGGGGTGAAGTCTAATTTGGGCGAATTTAATTCTGTTACTGGCACACTGAATCCAGAGGAAAGGGTTCACAGCCACAAAAAGCTCGATGCACATGCAGAGACGTGGTGATGAAACTCTCCAAAGCTCACATTGGATTTTATCTCTTCGTTCCGGTGATAGTGATATTTCCCACAAAGCACTTTTCTTAACGAATTATTCAATATATTTCTGCTATTCATTTTCAAATATGAAATAAATAAAAACACTTTTGTCTAATTTCCACTAGATATTTCATTTTTACGACCGGTTTCGGGTTTTACCCCATTATCAATTATAAAACTAGATTGGAAAATTAGACAGAAGTGTTTTGATTCATTTCGTTGAAATGATCATGAATTTTCACGAAATAAACATGTCATCAATCACACATGAATATAAATTCAATGACTATGAATTTGGTTTCGAATAAAGAGCTAAAGAAATGATAAAAACGTCAAAATAAATAAAATTAATGTATTGAAATAACTGGTTCTGAAAATTATTATTTTATCGAATGTAAGTTATTCGAATTGAACCTCCTTCACTTGCCTGTCTCGGTATCAATTACCAAGAAGAAATATTCGAATTTTGGATTGAAATCCGGTATGTAGGGTCAAATACAATTGTTGAACAACTTTTTCAAATACTTCGTTGCGGTATCATCAACGCGAAACAAAATACCGAGAATTTGCCCTTCTCGCAGTAACGCAATAGGCTGAGTTTTAGGCAGTCACTTTGGCTAAGTATTGCGAAAAGTGCGGCCCATGAAGATCTATGCTGTTACAGAAATAAAATATCTTCTTTCAAAAACAACTGAAATACAGGGGTATCTTCTTCTTAAGTGTGTCACACTGTATACATTTTGTCCGATATATCGACTTCCATTCGTTAGTGAAAAAGCAAAGGGGACTGTTCACGGCAATATTTTTTTTACCGTGGTATGCGCTGGTCCCGATACATTCGGGAAAGCACGTCAGCATTATCAATCAACGACCACTCCCTTTCTGCATCTACCCGGCTAAGATTTTTGCCTTAGTGCGGCAAGCTGGTATGATTTTGAGATTTGAGAGTAGAGAGGGCATCATTCCACCAAGGACTCCACTAATCAGAACAACCATTTTGACAGAATGATCTGAATATAGTCTGCGGAGTTCGAAGAGAAAATATCATCAGTTCTTTCTCCTCTTTCCAAACGATATTGTCTTGCCAGCAGCTGAAAACTCCATAACAAATATCGTCTTGCTTTGGTGATTGAGAAGGACTACATCAGGTTCATTAGCTTGTATGAGCCTGAGGGTGGGGAACGAATAGTTCCAATGAATTCGACACTTCTCGTTTCCCACAACGATTCAATATCACCCGGAGCGTAGGGCAACACCGGTGTCTCGTTGATTCCGTAAGAGTGCAGTAGATGGTTACATAGCACTCTCAGGGCCGCGTTATGTCGATGGATATAGGCCGAAATCGCTTATGCTGGACATGCTGATAGCAAGTACATTTGGGTCTTGAACACCTCGCGGCAGGCCCTGCACCTTGTGTCAAAAACATCTCCACCCATCACGCGACTGCGGAAGACTAAGGTGTTGAAGACACCATCCTGGCAAGCCATGATGAATCCCTCAGTTTCCGACTTCAGCCCACTCGAACTGAGGAAAGCGAAAGTCAAGCGCTTTGATAACCCAAGATCTTCAATGTTGTTGAAGAAGACCCTATGTATTGGCTTATCCTTGTGTTGCTGCAGAAGTGAGGTGATCTCTGCCAGTTTTATATGAGCTTTTTGCTGAACGGTTCCAACTCGGTGACAGAGTTGTGATGACCTCGTTCAGTGTCGAAAACTAAACTAAATCTGATCTTTCATGGTTGTGGACCATGCAGGTCCACAACCATGAATTTCTTCCGACTATACAGGCTCCATCCAGTACCATTATGTCATGTAGACACTCCAAACTCGAAAGTCCATGGCTTCCCTGTTATCGGGGGAAGTACAACCGTGAAACGGAAGATTTGGGATGCAAACTCCTATAGAGATGGTGTCTTTACGTCGAGTTGATACAGTTCTTCTCGAGTCCACTACTCCACGACTCCAAACAAGTAGAGTAATATTGGAACGGCAAGCCTAATTGTTACAGCAACTTTGTTCTTTCTCGACAGATCTCTTGTTTCTTGTGAGTGGCGTTATTCCACCCCGAGGTAAGTATACGTCCCTCCGGCATGTAAATGGTGTAGGATGCTTCCATCTATGAGTTACTTATCCTCTCCGTAGTCCCCGCATTGTCCCCTTTCAAGATGGACCATTGCACATTTGTCTTTCCCGAATTTCATACCGATAGCATGCGGGTACTGTTCCACCACCCCCAAAGACTGATGGAGATCCTTCTCTTCAGAGGCATATAAAACAAATGGGTGACCTTGTGCCTTCGATTTCTGGGGGTGCCACAGTTATACCCTCGAGTATTATTATTATTATCAACATTATAGTACTCGTTATGGAAGTTGAATAATATTCTCATCCAAATATAGACTTTTTTCAATTAAACTATGATCCAATAACTAGAGTTCATTTGGAACTCAAAATCTTCCTGCCTTCCTTATTTTTTGTATAGAGATGGAGAATTAGAAAGTCAAAAAGTTTCTTCCCGGAAAATTATTCCTCCCTAAAAACATCCCTATCAATTCAATCAAGATTCCTATCCCTGAGATTCAATCAGATACGTGTATGATTGTCCTTACGTACTTCCATCGTAGCACGGGTGCTTCCTCTTGTAATATTATCCAAAAGTGCTGGAGAATTAGTAAGACAAGAGTCTTACTCCAAAATTTTCAATTCCACCATTAGGGATGATTATGTTCCAACAATGTTTTCATCAGATTTTTGAATGGTTACGATAATTTTCATTTTGTTCATGAATATATATCCTTCAGCAACATTGGTAGACTTCCAGCCACCGTGTCTCTTCAAGTGTGTGATCTTTCCACCATTATCAGCAAATAACATGGCTGAAGTTCGACGAATGCTATGGTCGGTGTAACTTTTAGGATTGTGTGAGTTTAAAAAGTCTGCGATCTGTGGATATCAATAGGCTGAATTGAACATTTTTCTATTTTCGAATTATCTGTTATGAATGTTGATGAATGTTGCCTATACAACAGCAGGTTTTCTTGCCCAATTACAACAATAGATGGAATCTGATATTTTTACAAGCAACATGTATTCCTTGTCGTTCATCAGATCAATTGCTATTTTCATCTATAGGCACCGAACAACCCAATAACTGTTGCTAGCTGAAAATAAAGCAATTTAACGTTCGTTTAAAGGTGGTTGACAATGTCTTATGGAAAATTTCATTTGTTTGGACTTTCGTTGTATAATATGATACAAATTGATTTGGAATTACTGAAAGAATCAATAAATCCAAAGTGGAAAGCTGGAAACACCAATTATATTGAGCAAAAAGCCCTGAAATGGAATTACAAAAAAATAAAATACGAGCAAAAATTGAAAAATGAAATGAAAAAATTCGAAGATTTCAAGTTTCAGTATTCACAATCGTCTTCGGGTGATGATAGTTCCTTAATATAATTGTTATTTTCAGCACTCATTTTGATTCTATTTATTATGATAACAACGATATGATACTTCCCGGCCTAGTCTTGGAAGTACGGTTTTTCGCGCTAGGCCGAAAAACCGTACTTTCTCAAGAAAAACGCATCCGGGAAGTTGGTATTTCGCGGATGGTTGCCAAAAACATTTTTTTCATCATACTTGTGTATGTCCATACAAAATATTTTGTTCACACCGATGATACTTTTGTAAACCAATTTAAATAGGATTGATACGTTTGACTATGAAAAGTCCTCGAAGTATCCTAGTTTGGATCATCCATTTCATCAGATTTTTGAGGAACATCTTACTCATCTGTTTCTGCAGTAGAAACAAACAAAAATAATCCACACCAGAAATTATGAAACTTGATTTCAAAACGAACAACTGAAACCCCAGTTTTGAGCAAATTCTTCCCAGCATCTTTCTCCTAACTACTCTAATTAAACCTTACAAGCGAATGAATTACGGAGGCAAGTTTATAGCAAGTTGCTTCCAAATAATTGAAGGAGAGCGGCGGGCCAGAGAAATTATAGGCCTACGTTAGGAAACAGGCACAAACAACAAACAGGGGAGGCCGATAGTGTTTGCACTTTACTTCTCTGCCGCAAGCAACACCTGCAACTCTGTGCGGTTGATCTGCCAGTCAATGGGGCTAGATTTGAATCTGGATATCTACGAAGAAACGCACACAGTAGCGAATAGCAGATTGGAAATTTTATTTACATTTCATTTCAGAGTTTGCCTTCCGCTGGTGCTTGACAGAATATCAAAGTTTATCCACTTTCCCATTTATTGGCATATTCTTGCTGACTTGGTTATTTATCTCGTAGTTTACTTGAAGCTGAATACTACCTCTGTGAGACACGTCATATTGGAGTTTTTTCTTTTCTCCAATATATATTCAAATCTATTGTTGATAATATAATAAAACAGGTGGGCGATTATGAGTTTGTGAGTGACATTGATAAATTATCCTTCGTAAAGTCTTCATCGTATGTAATTTTTTCATCAATTGTTTTATTCAAATTCTGGTATGATCACTGCTTCGATCGAGATGATATGGTTACGTTATCCGCATCTTCTGTCAAATTCCATTCATTTGATGAAAGTCCGATTTGATGCATCTTGTCATGCACTGTTTGGAACATTTGGTGTAGTAATGAATTTACCTGGGGTTCTATCCCAACACCAACCAGTTATTTGTATCTGTGTATCTCTGTATCATTGTACATCTTCCCGAGGAATTTTCCTTCTCAGTCATCGTCCATTCTGTCATTTCTAAGGAGGTGGACAGGTCACTGGGAGACATCTCCTTTATATCGGCAGGTGTAGGCCAAGACTCGCCGAACACACACTCTTATCGACGATAACTTCTGGCACTCGCACAGGACATGCCTGACAGTATCATCTTCCTGTTCACACATCCTGCATAGAGATGTTTCAAAAAAATCTGTTTTAAAATCTGTTTTTCCGTTAATCAGCTGCCGCCCCCATACGAACGACAACTCTCAGAAGTTGAGAAACTTGTGCGAGCTAAGGACTAACGAGGTCTTACCTTTTAACGTGTGATTCCCACTATCCTCATATTCCCCACTAGCCTCATATTCTGTCTGTGGAGTAGGGAGGGTGAGTGTAAGCCCACGCACTTAGGCCACATGTGACCCATTGTACATCCTCCCGAGGAGTTGTCCTCCTAGGTTGTCGTCCATCCTGTCCTGTCCAGGAAGGTGGACAGGTCGCTGGGAGACATCTCCTTTATATCGGCAGGTGTAGGCCAAGACTCGCCGAACACACACTCTCTTATTGACGATAACTCCGGGCACTCGCACAGGACATGCCCGGCAGTCTCATCTTCCTGTTCACACATCCTGCATAGAGGTGTGTCCACTAGCACCAGTTTATGTAGGTGTTTCCTTAGCTGACAGTGGCCAGTCAGAAATCCTACTGTAAGGCGTAGATTTTTCCTGGTCATCGCCAGATATTTCTTCGGCGCCAGCTTCCCAGGGTCGCCCAAGGTGATCCTGGTGAGATTACATCCTTTGATTTCATCCCATCTCTTTAAAGATTGAGCATGGGTGTAACATTTGACTAGTTCCGCAATTGTCGAAGTCATCAGGCCGTGGGTGCCACTTGGTCCTAAAATTCTTAGTCCAGCCGCTTCCTTGTCTAAAGAGTCGGCAATACGATTACCTTTACTCCTTTCGTGCCCTTCAACCCACCTCAGGATAATGTTATTATCTACCGAGGCTTTGGCTAAATCTTGGTGGCACTCTAGTGCTAGCCCTGAAGTAACACGGTGTCTGTTCAAGGCTAATAGTGCTTGTCTGCTATCAGTGCAGACTGTTATGTTTTTGCCAGAAATTCTTTTCTTGGTTATTTCTTTTGTGGCGATTGAGATACCAGCCAGTTCTGTTTGGACCACGCTGGTATTTCTTCCCATTCCCCATTTAATCCTTAGGCTTAGTGATCTGGAGTACACTCCACATCCTGAACCTTCTTTGGTTTTTTAGCCTCATATTATAGAGGCATTTTCCCAGTTGACAGTGGCCAGTCAGAAATCCTACTATCAAGCGTAAATTTTTCCTGGTCATCGCCAGAGATTTCTTCGGCGCCAGCTTCCAAGAGTCGCCCAGGGTGATCCTGTCAAAATTCATCCCATCTCTTTAGGGATTGAGCATGGGTGTGACATTAGGCTATTTGAGCAATTGTCGAAGTCATCAGGCCGTAGGTGTCACTGGGTCCTGAAATTCTTAGTCCAGCTACTTCTCTTAGTCCAGCTGCTTCCTTGGCTGAAAAGTCGGCAATGCGATCACTTTTACTCCTGTCGTGCCTCTCAACCCACCTCAGGATAATGTTATTATCTACCGAGGCTTTGGCTGAATCTTGGTGGCACTCTAGTACTAGCCCTGAGGTAACACGTTGTCTGTTCAAGGCCATTAGGGCTTGTCTGCTATCAGTGCAGATTGTTATGTTTTTGCCAGAAAATCCTTTTCTGGTTATTTCTTTTGTGGCGATTGTAGTGAATTTATTTTTCAGCACCCTGCAGCAGTGTGTACCTACAGCGAAATATTTTTTCGTGAAGCTGGTCTTATTTACGAAGACAAGCGAAACCACTTGCTACGTCTCAAGGCAGAGCAATTAGATTAGTATTCATTTACTATAATTTGCCCTTAGTTCAGTATGAGTACTAACTCATCTTCTTAGTTGTAGACTTATTGTGTGATACCAAATACTATAAAAGTGATAATTGGGAATATTGAAAAATCAAAGTTGAAAAATATTTCGTAAAAATTGTTACTTTCAGTAAATTGATGTATGTAGCCGTTACTACGTGGTAGGAAATAATAATGAAGGAGAAAGAATAAAAATTTATGTTTTTTACCACTTTTATTTGTAACTAACATTTTCTCAAGCCTAGAAATGATTATTTCGACGACTGAATATTCCCTCACATGAAATAAATGAATATAAAACGAATTTAGGATTTTCAGAGTTCGAATAATTATTATTGAACATTTTCACTATTCAATTTGACAGTCGAACTATTTAAACAAGTTATTGTCACATCCATCCTTTTGTTGTTTAAATATGATTCAGATCATAATACAACATTAACCTTGCCGAAATTCAGTTGTGAAACTCTTTTGATATTCGAGTAGATTATTGAAAATAGAAGAAGATTCGCCATATGTATTGAATTTTTCAGCCTGGTTTAATATTCAAAAGTATTTCTTGGAAAAACAATCTCAGTTTGTCAGTTTTCAATCTAAAGAAGTAAATTTCCAGAAGCTCGAGATCTACGCCATTTTTGCAAAGCTGAAATTTTGAGAAGGTGTGTATTATGCACTCGATTAATAATTTTATTGGGAATTTTATGCTTGCATAGGAGCAAATTATTTTAGAAATAGTTCATATTTCATAAACGGTCAGAGAGAGGTATAGGACATAGCTGATCAAAGTGGTTCACATTGGTTGGCTGATGCAGAATTCAAAAAAGATATAATATAGAGGATGTTACCTTTGAAATTTCCAAGTTGATGTCTGTTACATGTAGATGTGGTAACAATGCGGCGATGAAAATACTTTCAAACGATAGATCACAGCCATCTACATTGAATACAAAAATTTGAAACTCTCATCTTTTTTAGTTCTCTAGATACGTCTAATAGACCATCGAATATGGAATATCATGTATACCATGCAGGTAAATATTAATTGATGTTGATTACTATCTTTTTGATACTTCCTTTTGCTATTATTATTTTTTTCTGTCGTACAATATTATTTTTTCAAAGGAAAAATGGAAACACTACTTGTCACTTGAACACCTCCCGTGTAAGTATCTATGAAAAAGAGACGAATCTCCAACTTTTCAAGACTAACAAGGTTGCAAGTGATTTCCTAGTCTCCAATTGGGTAAATTGTTTCTTTTGCATAGAAAGCAGTAGATCCAGGCTATGCTTAGGGACGGAGCTTCATACTTGTGAACAATACTCAAAGGAAGGTTTGATCTGACCTTTATAAAGCATCAAAAAATGCTGGGATGGTTCGTAACTGTATTAGAAACTTTTGAGAAACAGCTTTGAAAATTCCAACGACGTGATTGTACCAATACATATTCGTGCTCATTTTGACCCCCAACAGGAAGCAGGAAGCTGAATTATCTGACCTGACATTATTATATTCGGTTCTGAGACATTTATCCATTTGGAGATAATCTATGCCTGGGTTTTTGTGGCATTAAATTGAACCAGGTTACTTTCACTCCAATTCTAAATCACTTCTACATCCTCGTCAAGATACGCAACCTCCCGCTGCCGGTGAAGATGTGCATCCGATGCCGATGGTGTGGAAACTGAATAGAATGACGAGACAAGTGTGCTGTCGTCAGCAAAGCAATATTTCGAATATTTGTTTTTCCACAATGGGTCGCTGATATACAATAAAAAGAGGGTCGGAGACAACATGGATCCCTGGGGAACACCAGAGTTGATGAAAGTATTCGAGAGATATCCATCGCGTCCACTTGCCTGTTTTCAATATTTTTGTCACTATATTTTTCTACTCTGTAAGTTCTGAGTTGCTGTTTCAACAACACGTCTATTTGTGAATTATCCGATAATGATATGTAAATACATTTGTAAATAGGTTAACTGAAGCACTCAATGTAGCCACTGACCGTTCTAATTTAGTAATTGTCTGTGGAGATTTCAACATAAATTACCAGAAATATGATATGAATACTAAGCTTATATTAGATATTTTTAATTCACATCAACTCAGTAATAATTATTTAGGTCCCACCAGAGTATTCACCAATAGAAACGCTCATAGGAGTTCAACCTGTATTGATTATATGGCGACCAGTCTTCCGCAATCTAGTTATGAATGTAAACTAGTTCAACCTAATATAGCCGATCATCTAGCTCATGTATTGGTATACCAGCACAAGAATATTACTGAAAAACCTAATAATACCTCTCCAGTTTTGAGACGTCAGACTCGAAATGAAAATATTGAGGAGTTCCGAACAAAGCTTCTAAGTGAAGACTGGACTCTAATTTATCTCATGACGTTAAATGATGCTTTCAACTATTTCATCAATACAATTCTATGGTATTTTGATATATCATGCCCAAAAAAGAGAGCATGCGGCAAAAAGAACTATAATTGTTGGATATCTCCGGAAATCATTGAGGAAGGAAAGAACTTGAGGAATCTATTTTGGCTTCTGTCCAATTGTCATGAAGCTGATCCAACATTTCTCGAAAGCTATAAAACAAAATTGATAGAGCATAAACAGAAAATAAACATGGCAAAAAAAGAGTTCTTTAGTAAAAAAATAGGTGAGTCCAAAAACAAAATAAAAGAAACGTGGAACATTATAAACAATGAACTCGGGAGAAATAAAAATGGGTTGGAACTAACGATCTCTCTCCAACAAGATAATGAACATATAATGGAGCCTGTTGCAGTATCTGAATTATATGCTAATAATTTTTCAATGGGAGCAGAAAATGCGGCAGTCCACCACTTTGGACAAAATTTATCCCTTCCCTGTACTACCCCTAAATTGGTTGGTACCGTATTACCTTTTCCATCCAACCCTCTAACGGAATATGAGGTACTAAGCGCTCTGTCTGAAATGAAAAATAAAAAATCTGCAGGCTATGATGAACTCTCTATAATCACTCTCAAGAAAATCATTCCAACAAGTATTAAACCATTAACCTACCTTATGAACCAATCTCTAATACAAGGTATTTTTCCAAATGTTTTAAAGAGAGCGGTAATTATCCCCGTACATAAAAAAGGAAGCCGCAAAGAAATTGAAAATTACAGACAAATTTCTTTACTCCCCTCTATATCAAAACTTTTTGAAAAAGTAGTTTCGGTAAGAAT
The DNA here is from genome assembly GCF_025532065.1 of Leptinotarsa decemlineata. Lineage (NCBI taxonomy): Eukaryota > Metazoa > Arthropoda > Insecta > Coleoptera > Chrysomelidae > Leptinotarsa > Leptinotarsa decemlineata. The sequence goes on from NW_027412578.1 coordinate 6,222,116, forward strand.
AATGGACCATTTGGAAAATGAAAATCTTTTATGCGATTCCCAACATGGCTTTAGACGAAAAAAATCGGTTGAAACAGCATCTTATCATCTAATGAAATACATATACACTGAGATCGAAAACAAAAAATATGTCCTCTCTTTATTCTTCGATTTATCGAAGGCTTTCGATACAGTGTGCCCGGAGTTTCTACTCCCTAAACTATCCAATTTAGGTCTCCCAACTAATATAATTAATTGGATACAATCTTACATGTCCGAAAGAAACATGAAGGTACTTTGCAATGGGTCGTTCTCTGAGACCAAAAAGATAACACTCGGTGTGCCCCAGGGCTCGGTTGTAGGCCCCCTACTGTTTCTTCTATATACAAACGACCTACCTCAATGTATAGAAGATGGACACATTACGATGTTTGCGGATGACACTACCATAACTTTAACGGGACAAAACGTTGAGCAACTTATTTGTAAATTTGAAAGTATTGTTGACCAGTTCAGTGCTTGGTGCCAAAGAAACAAACTTATCCTTAATACCTCCAAATCAGTATCGATGAAGTTTCACTTTAGGACTGATACTCTAAATGCTCCTGTTACATATGATATTGAAAACGTACAGGTGACGAAATTTCTTGGTACCTATTTAGATTCTAATCTAAACTGGGAAAAACAAGTAGACAATACATGTTCTAAAATAAATAAAGCATACTATGCAATAAAGCAACTGAAATCCACATTAAGGGAATCAGCGTAACTCAGCATTCATTATGCTACGGTATACTCCCATATCAATTTTAATATTATGATCTCAGGGAGGGCAAATGATTTTATGAGAGTTTTTGTTGCCCAAAAACGAATTATAAGACATATATTCAATATGAACTACAGGGACAGTTGCCGTGCTATCTTTATTGAGAAAAAAATGTTAACAGCGCCTTGCATCTTTATCTTGAAATGCATAATGTTTGCTAGGGAAAACCCTAATCTCTTCACAGAGAACGCCACTGTCCATAACTACAATACCAGAAATGGACATCTATTGCAAATCCCTCAACATCGTATGTCATTTTTCAAAAAATCTCCACAGTACAATGCTATCACCTGCTTCAATAAGATACCAGATAAATTTAAAAAGGTCAAGAGTAACCTAAAATTTCACAACAATATTAAAAACCTTCTAATACAGAACGACGATCTCCCAAACAACTCAAATACATTTTAATTTAAAGTTTTGTCTGACATTCCTAGTCTAACATTGTTATTATGTATATATTTTTGCTTATTTTGTGTGTGCCTTATCACTGCGATGTAAGTTCACTGAATGTACTACTCATTTGATTATTTGACTTGGGGTCCTCATAATGTCATATTTTAAATATATACCCTTGACTTACCACATATACCAAGTGTATCGCGTTTTGCTCAATAAATATTATCTTATCTTATATTCATAAACGTACTTTAATGTTGAATATTTTCAATTATGGAAATATATAGGAAAAAGTGATACAAATTATGAAATTATGGAAGAACAAAAATTAATTGGGGCTCTTGGGCTACTTGATTGATTGCAGTGGCGCATTTGCTTTTTCAGCTGCAGAAAAACCCGAAAACATCTGCAGTAGCACCACGTCATCCGAAGATCTTGATCTGCCGAAGTCCTCTTGTTTATAGAATGAAATGTAGGGTGTCTCCAGAGGCTCCAATCAATTCAAGATATTGCCAGGTTATTTAGTTGAATATTATATGTATTTGACATGCTCTCTCACATACAGTACTCAGAACTGATCTGGAGTTCCTGGCACTCGTGAGTATATTTTAATTTTTTTCTATTTCACACACATAATGTATAGAACTCTTGTTCGACATTCCAACTGTGCAAACTTCTGCTCTTCAAAAACAACCAGACATTATCATTTTCACATTCGCACGCAATATCACATTTCATTTTTGTCTACTCCACGCACTCTATCACATTCGGTTACCTAATGAGTCGAAAGGCACTTTTTTCCAGAGAAAATTTTCCAGAACTGCGAAAATTACGATGAGTGAACATGAACCCGCAGAGGAAACTTATTTGGACTTTTGCGTGGTAGACGATAATTTTGCTGAATAAACGGGAACCTCACGCTCTAACATTTATTCAAAGAGGAACGATAATTATCAGGGGAATGAAACGCTTTCAACCATTCAAAGAGTATTCTTGTCAATTTCAGTTCCATTTTGAGGCCTAGTAATCTCATTCGTTGGAAATTATTACTGGAAGTGAGAAAGTGGCAAAGTTCCATTAAATTCATAGCTGGCGTTATATATTATGAACGAGCTCTTTCAGAGAAGCCAAACTGAGTTTCATTCGATGCTTAAGGACCTGACACGATTTGTAATTGGAAGTACTAAACGTTCATTGCCTCCCAGTGTAAAGGAATGCTTGGGGTTGAAATTAATGGAAAATGTTGTATCTGCTTCCATCTTTCACTGTATACAAATGTCACTATATAATATACTGCTTTGCTGACGATATCACACCTGTCTCGTCATTGGATTCCAGAACATCGGCTGCGCATACCCTAAAGCTACTGTATTCCATTCAGAAGAGAGCCATTCTTCTGATTTGATACGTGAACGTCACTTGCAACCTCAATAGTCTGGAACATCGGAGAGAGTTTGGGGATTTGTCTCTCTTCTATAGATACTTCCACGGAAAGGGTTCAAGTGACTTGACACATTTCATTTCACCAAGAGCGGTACATATCAGAAATACGCGACGGACTGTGGGTGCTCATCTTCTTGAGTTTCAACTCGAACTACCAATTATTTGAAAATTTCTATCTTCTATCTTAATAAATCTAGGATGCCTCCAAGCAGTCTGCGGTCTTTTGAAAGTCCATATTGTTAATTTCGATTGACGTCAACAAGTTCTCTCCTTCTTTTGTTTAGTCATGGACTTGTTTTTCATAGTGAATAACGTGAAGTGAAAAGTGAGGTACAGGAATAGATACCTGGTTATGGTAATGTCATAGTTAGAATTGGTGTGTATGTCTGAAAGGACCAACGGAACAGATGCCCTGAAAAAGCTTTCCAATGAAAGCGAAAGCTTGGTAGAGTAGAGTAGAGTTTCGATTTTTTGACTGAGAGACCCGGTAATCCATTTTACTGTATATACAGGGCTATTCAAATTCGTTTCTGTACGTGGAGATCTCGTAAACGATAAGAGATAAGAGTGTCGGTTAAATTGTGGCAAAGTTGCGTATTTTAGAGACCTATTCAATGATGTGAAAAAATCGAATATAGTTTTTTTGGTTCTGGAGATATACAGGAAAAATAAAAAAATCCCAAATAAATTTTTGCCTATAGACTCTTTATTCTCAGACATATTGAAAATCTGTCCACATTTTGCTATCGGCACTTGATATCAGAATATGCCCATGAATCTTTTATACAGGGTGTCACCTGACTTGGGCCACCCCCATCTTTGAATATTTAAATATAATTCTCTCCAGAAACAAAAGAGCTATATTCGATTTTTTCACATCATTGAATAGGTCTCTTAAATACGCAACTTTGCCACGATTCAACCGACACTTTTATCTCTTATCGTTTACGAGATCCTCATGAGAATTTCATTTTGTCTCCGCAAAATTATCACCTAATCGATACAATACACACGTCGTTTGGAATGAATGATATTTAATCAAAATGATGAAATAAATCAGACTAAATGAATTTCTTTGAAGTAACAAATCTTTTTTTTCCATGTAGACAGCTGTTTCAGCCTATTGGGCATTGTCAATACCGATTGAAGACAAAATGTGAAAAACCAGAAAAGTACTTGGTAAAAAAAGCTGCCTAAACGCAAGTGAAACATAAATGGAACCACCTATTGGTGTGACACCCAAGTCAACTTGCCAAGTTTTTATGTCAGTGTTGGTGGTTTGACCAATCAACCGACAATTGCGGTAGCAGAAGTTTAGGAAGCTAACCTAAAATGCCATCGGAAAAACGAATCCAATGCCATCGTTTTACCGATGGCATTTTAGGTTAGGTTAGGTTAGAGCGGTTTTATTAAATAAAACCGCTCTATCCATTAATTCTATCTTTACCAAAATAAAAGACGAAACACCTCTTACTCATCAATCAAATGTTATATATTCTATCCCTTGTCAAAATTGTGACAGCATATACATTGGTCAAACTTCCAGAAATTTGAAAGACAGCATTTCCTCACATAAAAGCGATAGCAGATTAGCTCCACATAGATGTGACTCAGGCGAACATGTTAATCAAACAGGGCATAATATGAACCATAATAATGTAATAATTTTATCAAAAGAATCTAACCTTACAAAGAGACTTTTTCTTGAAATGTCTTTTATATCACAATCCAGTCATTGCTTAAATAAAAAAACTGATCTGAATCACCTAAGTGAAATTTACTCTTTTTTACTACAAATTGAAAATAAAATTCATAATTTCAAAAATTCATCTTTATTAGAGTATAGTACATAAAGTAATCATAATCAAATTGGCATTCTTGTATAAGATGAAAGTTTGGCAATACTGAATCCAACAATGTAACTGTTTTCTGAACTGTCATGTCATTTATTTCTTCTTCTCCATTTTCATTCAAAATTAGTATTATAAACCTATTTTGTGATCACATGTACCGGCCTGGTACAAAATCAGAATTTAGAATGAAAAAAAGGAATTTATTCATTAGATTCACGATAATTTTACCAAATTTGACGTTTATCTGTTTAATTGTTTAATGTGTAACTATAATCATACATACATACCCAAATATTTACCCGTTTAATATATATATATATATATATATATATATATATATATATATATATATATATATATATATATATATATATATATGAATCCAAAAGTATATAAATCAAACCTTGCAACACATGCCATACAAAACAAACATAATTTCCCCCCACCAGAGAACATAAAACTAATAAAACAAATCAACAAGGGAAACCGCATGGACATTTGGGATAACTTGAATATCCATAAATTCAACAGTCATAAATCACTTATCGAGGAACAAGTACAAATCAAAACAACAAGATCTCACATTCTCACACATGTTACGTGTGTGAGAATGTTCACATGTTCCGTAACATGTTCCATATGTTACGTATCTCTACGCTAGCTTGGCTAAATGCGTTGTTGGACAACATATACGCGGCTTCCTTGAATTTTCTCCTTAACCAGTGTTCTTCTTTGTGGATGATTTCAGCTTGAGCCCACTTGGTATTATGTTGATGAGTCCAAACATGCTCTAACATTTCGGATTTCCTGGTTTCTCCTCGCTGTGTGTGTTTTTTGTGCTCAGCAATGCGAACTATCAACTCCCAACCCCTAACTCCCGCCAAACGGTCATTTCTCGCTAAAACCAATGGAACGAAAAGAGGAAAGAGGGGATAGGAGAAAAAGTGAAAGCACCCGAATATCCTATAAATAGTCAGATCTCGGAGGAAGAAGTTCAGTTATCACCCGAAGACGATTGTGTATACTAACAATCGAAACGTCGTGACGTAACTTGGTTTGGAATCTTTTGATTTTTATGTATTTTTTACTCTCTATTTTTATTTTTTATTTTTGTTAATAATATTTTTTAATTTTCAGCTTCTATTGATATTTCAATTTTTTTTCAGTTTTTTGTTTCAATAAAATTGTTATTTTCGGGTAATCTTTTATTTTTTTCAGGGATTTCAAATTAATTTATATTATATTAGACAATGGAAGTCCGAACTGATGAAATACACCACGAAATATTGTCAACCACCTTTAAACAGAAATTATATGTTCTCAGTTTTAAATCAGTTCAAAACGATTGTAACTATTCTAAGTGTTGTATATGGCGCACAAAAGTTCACTGTGAAAGTTCTGGAAATTTCCCGGATGTTGTTGCAAAATTGTATCGAAGATATGGTCAGTTCTATATATGATTATTTTTAAATACCAAGTCCTTGTATGTAGTTGATGAGTTTCAGGAGTCCAAATTTATTTTCTGGGTAAGTTTTCACTATTATCTTTATGATAATAATATATATTCATTGATTATTACTGATTTTTTTTCTAAGTTTTGTTCACTTCATACTTTTTAATTATGTTTTTCAATTCACTCAATCTTTTTCACGTCTAACTCCTCTTGGCTTGGCTTGACAACACCCCACGTTGATATTTCCTTGGTAACACTCAATTTGAATTTACTACAGGAAAAGTCATGCAATTGACTTTGATTCTGTCGAAATTTCAGCTGAAGAAAGGAATGTTTCAAAGAGACTATTCTTGAAATGACATTCATCTCACAGTCGCAAAAATGCAGCTCAGGTCAAGTGATCTCTTTCCCCATACAATTTAATGACATTTCTGTTTGGTTTCTAATCTGTTTGAGTTTCATGTGGTTCAAGCATGAAATGAATTCAAATATCTATTCAAATTGTGATTGACTATATATTTTTTAATCACCATCATTTTACTTTATTAGGTACTTTCAAATCATATTATTGATTAATGTATTTCAAATACTTGACGTTCAACAATTTTATATTTTGTCAACTCCACTTGAGTATTGTATTGGTATGTTGAAGGATTCAATAAACATTATTTTTATCATTATATTTCTTCACAAAAACTCAGTTCTGAAATGATCTCTCCAGGAATCATTTTGCAAAAAAATCTTCATGTGCTTTTATGACGAATACTTTTGAAACCAACATTCACTTAAATGCATCCCACTCATTTCATCACTATGAATACTTCACTTTCAGACGATAACACATAGATTGAAATTAGATTTAAACTTTCAGTTTTCGAATTTTCATTTCTGATTACAACTGAGGGTCACCCGTAAATGAATGAATGAGTTTTTATCGAATGAAAACTAGACGAAAATGCAAAGAATGCATATCGCTCAGTTTTCATGAAATAAATAACCACAGTTTTTCTGTTGTTTATCCTGATATGAGTCCGCGGAAAATAGCTTCAGTTCACGCTTCACTCCATTCTCTTTATTTATGCGGTCGATTCTTCATCCATTTCCTGAAAGCATTTTCAACTTGAATCTTTCGCAGGAATGAAGCTCTTCACTAAATATACTTTGCTCTCGACAGATCCGTATGCGGATATTTTTTCTGGTAATTATCGAATTTGCTTTCATAAAGGAGTTTGGTATGATGAACTGAACTCAAATGCGGAACAAAAGCAGAAATATCAGAATTTCATCCTCTGCGGATCTACCGAAGCAAGTGTGAGTGGGTATTATTTTCTCTGAGGATTTGAGTGATCGTTGAAACTTGAAACACTTTTATATGTTGTTTTTTTCAACTAATCTTCAAGATGAAATATCTCCGCTTTAGATTGATGTGAATTCGGTCTGTTATTGTTATACATGGCTTTATGATTGTTTTTGTATGTAGCCGCTTCTCTTAACTTTTCCTGTACAAAATGTATTTTTGTCCGATAGTGAAAAAATAGGTTTTTTATCGGTCTTTTTTGGGTATTTGTTACCTTCCACAATATGAAAAATATAAATATTATAATGGAGAACTTTATACAAGTGTAATGTAATGTTGTAGAAGGCATCAGATCAATTTGATATGTTTATCGAAAGGAAACACATACAAATAGATACATTCACCATCCATCGAATCATTTTGTGAATGTTAAACAAGGTATAATAAATTGCCTTCACAACAGAGCTAAAACGAATGCAATTCAACCGAAAATTTCAATGAAGAAATATCATTAATTAAATCTGTTTTGAAAGATAACGCTTTTCCAGATTCATTCATGAATTCAACAATAAATGCAATAGAAAATAAAGAGTCAATTAAAAACTAAACGAACATTCAAACAGCTTCACAAATTCAACAATATTCAACTCAACAATTACCGACTCAACATCCACCGACACCTTTCACAAATAACGTTATACCTTACATTCCAAGACTATCTGAAAAAATAAGACGTAAATAGGTATGATGTTAGAACTATTTTCGAAACAAAAAATATACTGAGATCTATTATACTCACACATACAAAAACAAAGCACACTGAAGAAAAAACAAAAAATTGTATTTATGAGATACCTTGTTCTTGTGGTAAAAGTAACATTATTGAAACTTCGAGACCATTGAAAGTGCGTGAGAATGAACATATAAAATAGACAATTGACAGTATCTAAGTTGTCAGAACACATTTGAAAATCAGACGGTGTACATCGAGTGGAATGGAACAAGACAAGAATGATTACCAATGAGCCTCACTCTAAGAGACGTAAGCTGAAAGAATCAGCGTATATTCTCATATCTGGAGAGAATTGTATTTCGAATAGCTCCTTAGAAATAGACCGTACTTGGCTACCCATCTTGAAGAAAAATTTGGATAGTGGCGAAATGGCAACAGATTGATATCGGAGAGCACCTCGTATTACATCGAATGTTTCAGTTGTCAATCAACAACATTGACATAATTTCATATTCCAAAACTTCTCTGACATCTGCCGAAGAAGTAAATGAATAAATAATCGAAAATGAATAACTGCCAATAGAATTTTTTTGTCCATTTCTGAAGACGGAGGCAGATTTTGGCCTCCAAAACGTAAAGATAAGTATTGTATTATTTCTTAGTAATTTTTTTGATAGATAAAATTGGTGAATATGACAAATTACTGATAAACAGAACATTTTTCTTTGTGAAAAATACTTTGATTTTACGCAGTAACTTATCGGGGTGAACTAAAAATGTGCCTTCCTACACTTGTATAAAGTTTTTCATTATAATTTAATATTTTTCTGATTGTGGAAGGTAGCAAATACCCAAGAAGATTGATGAAAAACAATTTTATTTTCATAAAAAAATGACTTTCGTTGAATATGAAAAAAATTTATACCTAATTTCTGTAAAATACTTCAAAATGAATATTTTTCTAGTTCAGTTTCCGGAAAACTTTCAATCTCTTCGAGAACTTAAAAAAGCTACTGAAAATTGCATTCATTTGATAATAATCAATTCGGTCTCTTCGGAATCGAATGACAATTTTGGTTTTAATGCAAATCAATGGACATTGATAATTTCACTTGGTTAGAAATTATTTCAGTTCATATTTCTTTCTGGAAGTCTAAGAACCGGTGGAAAATTGACCTTCACCCATCAGATAACCTATCGATAACTGAAACTCCTGATGATGCTAACTTGGTTAGTGGAAAACGTGTTGAGAGACAGCATTCGGGTTCATATGGGAAGTGAGCGTTTTCAATAGATTCATGCCAATGATTCCAAATTCCACTTTTCAAGTAAGGAATCTTTTTTCATGAACGAGCTGATATGATACTAAGAAATAAAAGAAATGTAGGCAGAGCCTGACTATTTAATGATGCATTACTATTTTCCATTTTCTCAATTTTATACTACTAGGTATATGCACCTACGTACTGCTTCTGGGCCCTGATGATTTTTTTCTGATACTTGAGAATCACCTGATGACTTGTACAATTTTCCAAGTATACGGAAAACACTGTAGCCTCATGGGATCATGGGGTTTTACTCTCATCTTTTTCATGACAAATCAAAAATATTGTAAACTCTAGGTTGCACAGGTTCCGTACTGGATATAGATATGCCATATTTTTCTGAACAAAATTTGAGCTGTCGACAAATTTTCCACCCCTCCAGGGTTTTCAGTATGTTTCCGAGTAATTTTTCCAATACTCTTGATATTTTCCATCCTATCTCTGGAGTTGATAATTCGAGTCTGACATTCGCATCAACTTTTTTGATAGATGTGTATCCTAGCACCCAGGATATAGTCAACTCATTTCTGTTTGCCTGTTTTCCTTATTACTCATAGAAGTTCAAGACCAGTCTAGATGTCACTTTTGGGTTGAGTGCCCCAAGTACAATTTGGTTCTCTGTGTAAATACTGATCCGCTCATTTCGTTGCGTATCCAAAATGATAATGTTCTTGGGCTCCAGCATATGTACTTCGGTTCTTGCAGTAAAAGGTACAAACAGAGATAAAAGCGATATCTAATTTATAGGTCGATATATGAAGTTGATGGTCTGAGAATGACATATTCATCAGCTTTTTCGATAGATGAGTATCCTAGCACCCAAAATATAATTAACTTGAATTGAAGGGGGTAATATTTTCAGGAGTGATTAATTTTTGGGAAGGAACGTTTTTGGCTTTCTACTACTCCATCTTGATACAAAAAAAAGGATGAGGGAATCTTCCAAATGAAGGAAGGAAGTAATCAATTCAAAAATGAGTAACTCTATACATGGATGTGTAGATCATGCAAATAAGTAACTTTCAGACACAAACTGAAAGAAAGTCTTCCTGAAACAGCTACTTTCCTAAAAACATTGAATTACACGAAAGGAAAAAACTCTTTCGAAACAAATACTTCTATATTGAACACTGATTTATACAGAAGATACTTTTCTCTACTAAGTTTGTATTTCAAACATTCGTTGTGGGATAAAAATCAGATATCATTCACATGAGTTCTACTTTGAATGAATGGTAATAAATTGCACTTATATGGAACACTGTCATGCTCACTGGTATACATCGATGTTTCGCCTTAAGACACTTGCCCTAAGGCTCTTCAGTACCAAATTGGATAACATTATAGAAAATACCCACAATTCATTCATGAATTACGATTTTTATAATGTTAATAAATCAAATAGGTGAATGAATGTCATTAATGTCATCGATCACATAAGCAGATCAAGCTCATTTCGTGACATCAAAAAATCGTAATTCATGAATGAATTGTGTGTATTTTCTATAATATTATCCAATTTGGTACTGAAGAGCCTCAGTGCAAGTGTCTTAAGTCGAAACATCGATGTATACCAGTGAGGATGACAATGTTCCATGTAAGTGCAATTTTTTACCATTCTCCAGCATATGTACTTCGCTGCTTGCAGTAAAGGGTGCAAACAGAGATAAAAGCGATATACGATCTGAAGGTCGATATATCGAGTTGATGATCCGATAATGACATATTTATTAGCTTTTTCGATAGATGAGTATCCTAGCACCCAGAATATAGTCACTATATTCCTGTTCGCCTGTTTTCCTTATTACTCAAAGAACTCCAAGATCAGTCTAGATGTCCCTTTTGGGTACAGTGCCCCAAGTGCAACTTGGTTGTCTGTGAAAATATTGATCTGATCATTTCGTTGAGTCCCCAAATTGATAATAATATGTACATCGGTGCTTGCAGCAAAGGATGCAGACAGTGACAAAAACCATTTCTGAGTTGAAGGTCGATATATGAAGTTGATGCCAGTCTAGACGTCACTTTTTGGTTCAGTGCCCCAAGTGCAACCTGGTTTTCTGTAAAAATATTGGTCCGCTAACTTTGTTAGCGGACCAATATTTTTATTGATGTTCCTGAACTCCGGCATTATGTACTTTGCTGCTTGCAGTGAGGGTGTAGACGAAGAAAAAAGCGAGCTCTCATTTGAATGTCGATATCAAAGTTTGGCTACGAGATGGATTGCTGCTAGGTCCATGGTTCATCTTCAACCCGGTTCAAAATTTCTGTCAGTATCGCATATGGTGCATTCGTAGAAGTCATCATTGCCATAGGTCAGAAAATACGGAAGATTTTATAACTGATTTATATCCGTTTTCGAAACTGCAAATCTCAATATTCAAAGCACTGCAAATGATACCCGTAGTTCCATATTGAATTCTGATATTTATTTAACAATTGCATGAAGAAAAATTCGTTGAAAATGACTGAATATTTCAAACTGATTAAATATCTCAAAAGATATTTTGCACCTCAATGTTTTCCTTAGGGTTTGTCATTTCCTGAAAAGTGAGTTTCAAAGGAAAGTTCGAAAGTTTTATATAAATGAAGTGGTTGAAGTTTGAGAAGTTGTTCTCCGACTTGAAGGTGAAGCTCTTCTGTTAGTCAAAACATTTCTTACATCGGGACGCGAGGAAAATATCGAAAGTCAAGTGGCTTTGAAGAGTGTTCGAAATAAAATGATAACTCTAAGTTTCATTTGGAAAAAAAGCGCTATGTCACCAATGTTTTGTTACTTATTGAAGTTTGAGGTTATGTGGAATCAACAATATATTCTTTAGCAAATAGCATATTCATCATTATTCGAAACGAATGCAGAATTTTTGAGGTTGTAGGAACAAACTTTTTTTTGTCATAGCACCAAATCAACTTGAATATTACTGGAGTTTTATTCCAAAACGAAAGAGTTATTATAACATCTCGACACGTGTTCCAATCACCAAGTGATCATACCATAGATATCTCTTTTTTACAATAATGATTATCACATAAGGCCACATTTTACAATGTGGCCTTATGTGATAATCAGGTAAATCTGATAATTGAAATATTCTTTCAACAAGCTATATAGTATAGTGTAGTATAGTATAGTATAGTATAGTATAGCATAGTACAGTATAGTATAGTATAGTATAGTATAGTATAGTATAGTATAGTATAGTATAGTATAGTATAGTATAGTATAGTATAGTATAGTATAGTATAGTATAGTATAGTATAGTATAGTATAGTATAGTATAGTATAGTATAGTATAGTATAGTATAGTATAGTATAGTATGGTACACTACAGTACAGTATAGTATAGTATAGTATAGTATAGTATTATAGTATAGTATAGTAAACGAAAACGGAATCTTCCCAAACATTTTGAAAACAGGTGTTATCAAACCGCTCTTCAGGAGTGGTGATAAACAACAAATTCCAAATTATAGACCCATTTCTCTGATATCACACATAGCAAAAATTTTTGAAAAAATAATAAAAGAAAGAATGACACATTTCATGAAAAAACATAATATCCTGTCCCAACAACAGTATGGATTCAGAGAAGGAAGATCTACAGAAGATGCAATATTGGAACTGACGACTCATATCTACAAATCACTCGATATCTCCAAACCGTCACTCTGCATTTTTATTGACATTTTCAAAGCCTTTGATATTGTTTGTCATACAAGGCTTCTTGAGAAACTGGAAAAAATTGGCATGCGGGGTAAGCCGCATGATCTATTGAAATCGTATCTCTCAAACCGTAAACAAGTAGTCGATATTGATGGTGCAGTAAGTACACCAAGGACGATTACCTACGGGATTCCCCAAGGTACGGTCTTGGGCCCTCTTCTTTTCTCCATCTATATAGACAGCCTATTGAAAATGACCTCTGAAGGAACTATTCTGAGCTTTGCAGATGACATAGCAGTATTTCATAGTGACGATACATGGCAACAACTGAAAGCGAAGGCGGAAAAAGATTTCAACAAAATTAATGAATGGTTTTTATACAATAAACTTACTTTGAATGCGAAAAAGACCAAATACTTACCCTTCACCTCCTATACTAACAATTTGCCGAATATGGGGCCATTGAATATAAACCAGAATATATCAATACCAGAAGCCAGCTCCATTAAATACCTCGGTATAAAAATTGATCGACATTTGAAATGGGATTTACATATATCGTATCTCACAAATAAACTTCTAGGATTCGTATCAAGATTCAAACTCTTGAAAGAATACCTTAATATCACCCATTTGACAACTGTGTATTAAAGTTTAGTTCAGTCCCAACTTTCATACGGCATAATAGGATGGGGAGGAGTAAATGACACACACTCAAATTGCCTCAATATTGTACAAAGAAAAATTCTTAAAATCATCTTGGGCAAAGGAAGGATGTATCCAAGCGATAATTTATACAAAGAAAGTGACATTTTCGATGTTAGACAACTCTATTGCCAAAAAAATGTTGCAGAAAATATACAAAAATAAAAATAACATAACATAACAATAAAATAACACGCTCGGATCACCCATACAATACTAGGAGACAGAAACATAGTGTTGTGGTTCCGAAATGTATCAAAACAGTGAGACAGAGACACTGCAGCTATCTGGGTCCAAAAACTTGGGATTTACTACGTAAAACCATAAAAACTAGTCAAAACTACGTTAAGTTTAAGAAACAAGTAAAAAATTGGCTAAATAGTTATGACAGAGATATATTCCAAAAAATTATTTTACTGTAAAGACTGCAAAAATCCAAACCTGTTATAATTTATAAGTTTTAATAAATTGTTTGTCATATTCAAAAGACAATGACATATATCTCTAATAAGACTGTAGATGTGACTTTTTATCGAATGTGATATTTATCTCATGTGATACCTTGCATAAAACTGTTAACCATCTATTGGTGATATTTAGATAATTTTTAATGTGATATATGTATATTATGCTTCACTGAGATTTCAAACCGATCGTGTTATTCACTTGATCTGGATGTGACGCTTTTACCGACTCGACTGTGATATTTATATCATGTAATATCTTGCATGAAACTGACAACCAATCATTGTGATATTTTAAATATTGTATTATGTGCTACATGAATGTTTTTCTTTTGTCATTTTTTTGAATCTTTTCCAGAGGCTGTATCACGTACAAGGAGCAATCTTGCGATTGTTTCTTCAGTGATGCCATTGTTTATTTATACAGCTCTCAAGAACTACTGATATAAACTTATGTATTCAATATTGTAATTTTTTGATAAATAAACATTATTATTATTATTATTATTATAGTATATTATAGTATAGTATAGCATAGTATAGTATAGTATAGTACATTATAGTATAAATAGTATAGTCTAGTATACTATTAGGTATTGGTCCACCATCGTTACTCATAACATTATTTTGTTTATTCATTTCTACGTTGTCTAACTAAGTTGTCTAACTAATCTCAATGAACTGAAGTCTTTAAAATGGATTTATTGCAAAATATGTTGGGCGATTGCTGCATTTTCTAGTCTTCCATATTTTAGGTATGCTAAGTGTTCCTTAATTCTTATTTCAGTAGATCTTCTAGTCTGTCCATAATATTTTGCATGGCAGTCTTTACATTTGATTTCATGAGTTGCAACATTATTTCATCTCTTCATTTTGTACTGTAAAATTTGATTTTACTGATTTTTCAGACTTTTTCGAAAATTTATGACTTTTATATTATAAATATTCTTTAATTCTGGATCACTGTATCATCAACATATGCCCTGGACACGGCTGTATGAAATATTATGATGTTTTTAGAATATTCCGCCCGTTGACACTGGTACACCAATACTATATTTCATCTATCGCCCTTTAACAAAAAAAGAGCAACGCTTTGAAATAAATAACATACTACTTTGTAATTCCTCTCATTTCTCTCGGCTCCGAATCTGAGACTCTAGCTGCTAGCAATCCAAACACATTTCTCCGAATTTTCACATGGACGCTTATGTTTTCTTACAAGTTAATGGATTTCTCTGGTTAGGCGTCAGTCCCGATACAATGCTCTCGGTTCCAAGTTAATTTCACGATTCGGGACTCCCGGGTGTTGTTTTCCATTGATAGTGGTTTTGTTTTTTCTCTTTATTCTGCGTTTTTCTGCTGAGAATGCTTGGCAGCCACGGTTAATGACTACTGCTGCTAAGAGGCTTGAAAGTGCAAATCGTGAAGGTGAAACTTTGTTTGCAAGGGGTGTACTCAAAAGATGCAGTAATGGGAAAAATGTGTCGTTCCATAGTTGAGAACAATATTTTGCGATTTTCAACCTTGAGTACTCTATGAATATTTTGAACGGTGAAACTATAGTTCACTTGGAATCCTGAGGCAAGATGTTGAAACAAATTCTAGTCGACAAAAAATAATTTCAAGATAATATTTGAAATCCAAAAACGTTTTTATATTCTGAAACTATTGAAAAAGTCCAGGAACGATTATTATTCAGAAAACACAATGTTTGGTCTTTATTTATATCGTTTTCTAGCCAATTACAAGAATTTAACATGCAACCATTGGAAGACCACCGTGAGTCCTCGGAAGTGATTTTTGTTTTTAACATTCTTAGAAAACTGAAAGTACGTGAAATTCTCTTTACTATTGATTTTATTGTACCTGACCTAAGACTGAGAAGAAGAGACAATCTATTTCGTATCTCAAACAATCCGTCTCCTCTCCAACAATGTTTCGAAACAGTTAACAAAACGGTGAGAAACTGTGAACTGGAAATATTAAGTATTACAGAGGGACAACTCCTTCGAATACTCAAATGGGCCTGAATATTTTTACGGTCATTTTATTATTTATTGTTTTGTATTGTTATATTTTATATCGATTTCAACTGTATCAATGGTACTCAATGAATACTATATGTAAGGAACTTAAAAAAAAAACTGTACATCATGTAAGTGGAAACCATTCTGTTTGTTGTTCAGTATAAATAAATTTCTATTTCAATATCACTGTTTAGTAGAAACGAAAGTGAATTTTTTTGGAAAGGGAATATTTCATCTGAAGCAACTTATGAATATTTCGAACATGTTTGAAATGGAAAGTGATCCGTGAGCAACATAAAATGGTTTGGTGACAAAAATATCTCCACTACTGAACTGTAGAATAATACTACACTTGGAATCGGGAACCAAGATGTCAAAATGAATTCTAGCTGACGAAAAATATAGAAAATATATCACTGTTCAGTATGAACTTTGTATTATAGTTTTCATTTCCCCAGTAGCTGAAATGTTAAAAAACTCTCCAGAACATATGTAGATCATCTATTCATTCAGTTATTTCTGTCATGTAGTTCATTTTGTAATTCATAGTTGATCCAGTTGCTTAGTAGTCAATGTTCAAACTGGTTATGAGTCATGGAGAGAACTGTCAAGTGATTGACTATCAATGTGAGGCAGTTCTAACTAGTATTAGATTGAAATTTTGTCTTGGTTAGATCTGCCCCATAATGATGATGAGTAACACCCCAATTTCGTCTTGTAGATGATCACTTGGTTATTTCAACAGTATTTTACTATAAAAAAAAGATGTAAACTGAAATATTCAAAATTGTTGACATTGTTAAAATTCATTTGGAGGGTTAGTGTTATGAAGATGTATTAGAAAATGTCTTGTCTTTTTTGAAAGACTCATTGAATTATTCAGGAGACATGAAAATTTCAAGTTCTCTTCAAGAATATAGGGTTAGAATGTTATGACAAACATTATCAGAACATATATTATTTTCAGCAATGAATTTCTCAAGTGTAAACGTAGAAAAAGAAATTTCGAGTTGAAGTATTTCATTTTGTGATTTTCAGGTCATCAAACCTATCGGAAATATAGAAAAAAATGTTATAATAACAGCTCACTTAGGATTTCAATTCTTTATGACTCAAGGACTGATATTGAATATTGGATTAATTTTGAAAAATTTCAAAAATCCTCATATCTTATAATCTAAATACGAATTTATACCATCAACTAGGTTTATTTGAAATTGACAGTACCATGAAATTTCGAGCTCAAGTTATCTTTGAATTGTGAATTAACATGAGGTTTCTTTGAAAAAATAGTAAATGCCAAACATTGATTTTCATATTTTTGGTAAAATCACTTATCGACAATCAAAATACATAATCATTCGAAATATACTGAATTGTATTCAATTGTTTAATATTTTTCATGATATAACTCACTCGAATAGCTAGGTACGAAAGAATGCAACTCTATATTCCAAAAAGAAGCTTCTCACAGAGAAATCAAATGAGAAATATAAGATGTAACATTCGAAAAAAATTGTGAGCCGTAACGAGACCCCTGATAAATGTGAAACAACACTAATAATATTTTTTGAAGCTTGTGATGATTGTTCAGTAAGTGCCTCAATATTAATAAAAAAAATGCAGTCGGAATATACATTTAAAAAATTTAAAATGGCTTTAATATACTAGTAGGTACACTTAAGAATCTCAGCTATTTATTGCAATATATTACTATGGATTTCAAATCATAAATATCAATATGGAATATTTCGATGTACATTCCACCATCATCAGAAAGTTGATTATTTACCTGATTTTTTGATGTTTTTGTTAAAACCAATGGAAAGAACATTTGTGCGCTGCTTGCTATCAGCTGATTTTAAAATATAATTCAGTCAAGTCTTCATGGAATTCATTTCTCAAGCAAGTGTTCAACTGTTTTACTTTTCATGATAATGAAATTAAAATCAATTGAAAGTGAATTCAAAATTATTATCTGCTGTGAAAATTGTGTAAATTTCAATCCATCAAGAGAGTAGATTTTATATTTACTGACCCTTGATACAGACCAAATATACGCGGGTTTGATGCACAGATGAATATTATAAAATATTATCAACCTATTGATGACTTGATAGTGTATCGTAGTGTGATTTTGATCTCTATGCAGAAGGCTGTTCACTTTGACTTTCTCAATTATCACTGTCAGACATATTTTATTTTCAATTATTTCAAAATATCATTCATTCAGTGGAATACAGGTTATGTATATTGTTGTGAAGAAGAAAACTGTTTCAAATAACTATAGACTAGTTGGTTTGCTATCAGTGACATCCAAAAATCATGTAGAAAGCCGTAAGTCACCATATCCTCAAATATTTGAGAGGCTTCAACAACTTCTTTCGGAAACAAAGATCAACAGGCGACCTTCTATCGTATGTCACCCATATTTGGAATAACGCAATCAAGAAAAATGAAGAGTCAAAAACTGTTGCGTTTGATATTTCCAAGTCCTTTGAACGTGTGTGGCATGGGGTTCTGCTGGCCAAACTGCGATGCTATGGCTTATCGGATTATTTTTGTGTGTTGCTCTCCAGCTTCCTGAAAGAATGTTCCCTGAAAGTGGCAGTCGCTGGATATCTATCGAATACTTTCACCATCAACGCTGGGGTTCCTTAGGGATCTATATTGTATCCAACTCTCTCTTCATTATATATCAACGATTCATTGGAAAAAAAACAAGGATGCAATATACTGCTTTGTTGACGGCAGCACACTTGTCTCATCATTCCATTTGGATTCCAGAACATCGGCTGCGGATGCACATCTTCACCGGCAGGTTCCACAGCATAATGAGGATCTAGAAGTGATTTCACATTGGGGTGGGAGTAACCAGGTTCAATTCAATGCCAAAACGCCCAGGCACATGTATGATAATTTTCACAACTTACATCAGTCTTGTAATGATTATTATAGGAAGTGAACTGACTGATCAATTCCAACTCTCAATCAGAATTTTAGCTCCAGAACCAAAGCAGCACATCCGCTGCATAAACAGTAGACCTAAACACACATCTGCTGCTAATGCAGCACATCTGCTGTACAAACAGTAGATCTGAACACACATCTGCGGCTTATGCAGCACATCTGCTGCACAAACAGTAGATCTAAACTCACATCTGCTGCTTTTGCAGTACATCTGCTATATAAAATGTAGAACTTAACACACATCTGCTGCTCATGCAGCACATCTGCTGCACAAACAGTGAATCTAAACACACATCTGTTGCTCATGCAGCACATCTGCTGCACAAACAGTAGAGCTGAACTCACATCTGCTGCATGAACAATAAACCTAAATACACATCTGCTATTTATGCAGCACACCTGCTGCATAAACAGTAGGCCTGAAGACGAGGCTCCACTGTGAGATTTCATTTTCATCTATAGATAATTGATTTGGAATATTCCGTAGTCTGATAGCATCACGGCCCCGATCTACAATGATTTTCTATAATTTTTTGACTCGAAAGAGACGGAAGAAAAAAGTTTCGGCATCGCCATTAGAAGCTCAATAGAGATCTTTTCCAGAATACTGAACATGTGACACATTTGGGCAAAACTTGAGATTTTCTCAAATCTACGATTCCCAACGACCAATTCTCTTATCCAGTTTCATGGAAATTGTACTCTATATTTGGAAACGTCTTTTCTCCAGTGATTATCTTGAACGTTTCTCAAGAAAATGCTCGGATTCAGAATGTCTTGGAAAATTACCTAGAAGGACGGAATCGAGTGCTTGTTATTCCATTAACAGGGGATAATCACAACCTCCCTCGTCTCAGTCCGAGTTAATTGATATTTGCCAAACACGAAACAATCCACTTAAGAGGTATTCGTTGCTGTGGGATTATTATTTAACTCACTTCTGCGAAGATGATGGACGCTGATAATCATTTTCAGAGAAAGATATCATCGAAATATGAATAATCATACGCATTTTGAGAATCCGTTTAACTTTGTAAGAAATATATGGTCTGAGTTTACAAGCACCACAAAAAAATCCATGAGGCGCTATTAGAGCGGTACCGGTGCGAAAGTAGCGATTCACGTTGAAATATAATCGGTGGAGATTAAATTATCCGGAAGTCCATATCACATGAACGCAGTTATCCAAATAGAAGTTTTCAAACAGTGGAGTTTCAGGTGTCCTGAGTTGAACTTCAAAACGATGAACAGCCACAGTTCATCGTATATTTCTGATTTGTACCGTTTTGGTGACATCAAATGTGCCAAGTCATTTGAACACCTCCAACCTTTATTCGCTGTTCTAGACTATCGAGGTTGCAAGTGGTGTTCGTGTCTTCAATCAGGCGGATGGCTCTTTTCTGGATGAAATCCAGAATGGCAACTTTTTGCCTCCGTTCTCTGTTATGATGTTATTTTAGGATGTAATGTTGGTATATCTATGACAATAGTTATACAATTATCGCATTATGTATTTAATTCAAGACACATTTCAGGTAATGGTAATAGATCAGTTGGACTGGTGGTCAAACTCTTCTACGAATTTCTCCTTGGACAGTGCCGCAAGGAGATTATGTTGCAAAATAAATAAATTTGTTTGGGCAGGGTACTTCTGGAACCATCCACCATGTCTACCCAACGAGCTACCACTGTTATGTGTTACGTTAATTTTTTCTTTTGTTAGTAGTCTTTTTATTTAAGCTACTGGTATTCTTGTATTTCTGTTTGTAGGTGTTATTTTTCATGTAAGGGTAAGCTCAGTTAATGCCTGATTTGAAACCTTTTTAGTGACGGATGTGACTGAATGTGTTCAGGTTGAAATTATTGTTTCTCACTACTACAATTTGGTTCGTCAAAGTCAATTTTTCATTAAAATTCTCTGTCGACTGATGAGTTTGTGGATCATGTTATGGGAAGCTGCTGATTTATGTTGATGAGGTTAATTTGATAGTTTTGTTTGTATAGGTTGGTTTGTGAAATTTCGAAATCATGTTTGTTGTTAATTTTCGTAGTCGTGAGGTCTGAAAAGTTTATCGAATTATCCGTTTTCAGTTCTATTGTGAGCTTTATTTTTTGTGAATTGGGTTGATGTATTTAAATGAGGACTCTAACTGTCGATGCTATAACACCGTCAACATACTAATATTTATTATTCGATTTTTTTTTGGAAATTGGATGTTGTAGAATAACTTTTCGAAGTTGTCCATGGAAATTTCGGCGAGGAAGGGGCTTGCGGTTCACTCATTGTAAGGCTTTCTTTGTTACTCTTGGCTCCTACAGAGCAACGTCTGAATTGGTGGCAAATTGCCAAAAATGTCTCTCCTCGATAGGAAGACTTAACAGATCGCCTCTGATCAGGATTCCTGGCCATATTGGCCTGGCCATACTGGCCTGGAAGGCAATAAGGCTGCTATCTCCCTTGCAAAGGAGGGTGCTGCAAGCAGCTTCATCGGACCAGAACCTGTCCCTGTCATTGCCATCGCTTTAGGCTTTGCCAAACAAAGATTGAAAAGCTGGATGGCAAAAAAGATTTATGGACTTCTGGCAGAGTCTTCCAGAATTGGCTCACTCCAAGGCGTTTATTTACCTTTCGAAGCTTGATACCTAACAGTTATTGGACTACAGTAGGGATGAACTGCGATGTCTAACATACCTTCTTACAGGTCACTGTCAATTGAATTATCATTTGCAATGACTCGGACTGTCGAAAGACAGTGTGTGCTGCCTCTGTTTGAAGAATTATGAAACAGCAGAGCACATGCTTTGTGCCTGCCACGCTGGGGACCAAATCTGGTTTATAGAGTTCGGTAGAGCCGTACCTTCACCTTCTGACTTGAAAGACCACTCATCATACAAACTAATCGGCTTCGTTAGGAAACTGGGATTATTTGGTCGAATGTGAATATGTGTGGGCCACAATAAACTCTTGCGGGTTGCGGTGGAGGATAGAATAGACACACTTATTTTAGACCTAACCTAACCTAACCTAACCTAACCCCTATTCATTTCCAGAGGCTTCGGCATATTCAACGTCTGTTTCTTATATTCTACAAGGAGTATGTCGTTCATAGTGTTGAAATCGTGATTGTTCTTCAAAAGGTGGCACGCATAGGTGTTACAGGCATTTATTTGCTGATTCTCATATCATTCTTCGAAAGAGATAAAAAAACACGTTATCTGTTATCTGGGATACATTTGATATCAAAAACATTATTCAATTTCTCAACTTAAGCATTTTAGACTACCGTTAGAGGTAGTCTAAAATACCTCCGGTAGTTTCGAAACTGGTTTTTAAATTTTTCGGACACAAGTTTGACCAACATGAACAACCATGCAATTTTCTTTCATTGACTTTTTGTGTTGTTCGGTTTTGCATGTGAGTGGTACTTTTCTAGTTTTCAGTGACACCACATCTTTTGCTAGATAATAATAATAATAAGAAATACTCGAGGGTGTAACTGTGGCACCCCCGGAAACCGGAGGCACAAGGTCACCCATCTGTTTTATATGGATGATCTTAAACTTTATGCCTCTGGAGAGAAGGATCTCCATCAGTCCTTGAGGGTGGCGGAAGAGTACAAGCATGCTATCGGTATGAAATTCGGGATAGACAAATGTCCAATGGTTCATCTCAAAAGAGGACTATGCGGGGACTACGGAGAGGATGTGCGGCTCGTAGATGTATGCATCCAACACCATCTGGATGCCGGAGAGAGGTATACTTACCTCGAAGTGGAACAATGCCACTCATAAGAGGTAACAGCAGTGAACAACTCTCTCCGCGGCAAGTATCAGCACAAACTTCGACAGATTTTGTCATCGGAACTGTCGGAGAAGAACAAAATTGCTGCAACAAATATGCTTGCCATTCCAATCTTACTCTACGTGAAGAACCGAAAAATGATGCATCTCTATAGGAGTTTGCATCCCAAATTGTCCGTTCCACGATTGTTCTTCCCCCGACAACAGGGAGGCCGTGAAGTTTTGAGTTTGGAGTGTCTACATGACAGAATGGTACTGGATACAGCCTGTAAAGTCGTCAGCAGTTCGGATGCCCTTCTCTGCATGTTCCGTGACCATGAGAGAGCAGGAATTGGAGTATTTCTCCTTAGGGCAGCTGCCCGAGCAGCTGATGAACTCGGTAAAGTCTTCGACTTTGAACGAGGTGACCACAACTCTGTCACCGAGTTGGAACCCGTTCAGTAAAAAGCTCAGATAAAAGCCGCAGAGATCACCTTACTTCTGCGGAGACACAAGGATGAGTCAATGCATGGGGTCTTCTTCAATAACATTGGAGACCTTGGCTTATCAAAGCGCCTGACATTCGCTTTTCTCAGGCCGAGTGGGCTGAAGTCGGAAACTGAGGGGTTCATCATGGCTTGCCAGGATGCTGTTTCCAACACCTCAGTCTACTGCAGTCGCGTGATGGGTATAGAGGTTCCTGACACAAGGTGCAGGGCCTGCCGCGAGGCGCCCGAGACGCTAATGCACTTGCTCTCAGCATGTCCAGCATATGCGATCTCGGCCTATATCCATCGACATAAAGCGGCCCTTAGAGTGCTATATTACCATCTACGGCACTCTTACGGTATTGACGAGACACCAGTGTTACCTTAAGCTCCGAGGGATATTGAATCCGTTGTGGGGAACGAGAAGTGCCGAATTTATTGGAACTATTCGTTTCCCACCCTAAGGCTCATGCAAGCTAATAAGCCTGATGTAGTCCTTCTCGATCACCAGACCGAAACGATATTTGTCGTGTAGTTTTCAGCTCCTGGCGAGACGAATATCGTCAGAAAAGAGGAGGAAAAACGGAAAGAAATATCGAGATTTTCTCTTTGAACTCCGCAGACTCTATTCAGATCACTCTGTCAAGATGGTTGTTCTGATTAATGAAGTCCTTGGTGGAATGATGCCCTCTGTACTCTCGAATCTCAAAATCATACCGGCTTGCCGCACAGATGCAGAAGGCTGTCATTGTTGGCTCACTGCGCTTGCTCAGGGCATATGATTTTCGGACTAAATGATCACTTACACCACGGTGTGGGAAGTGGTCATTGGTTGATTATGCTGGCGCGCCCTCCCGAATGTATCGGGGCTTCGGGGGATAGGGCCTGACCAGCGCACACTATGGAGGAAAAAAAATATTCATCCATGTTGCATACAAAATAGAATTAACATCTTGAAGGTAATGATGAATAAATTGCGAATCTACTGAGGGTTTAACCCTGTGTGACATTAAATTAACAAATACAAAAAATAAAATAATGTTACATATAACACAATCACAATTACTCACGTAAAACAATTTGTTATAATAGCTACAAAATCATTATTCTTTTTGTGCGCGACCTAGAATAATACTTCAGTGTGACTTCAGTGTGACTTCAGTTTCAAAAGATGTTGGAGGTTGTTGAAATGGTGACGATTGAATTGAAGCTATTAGGTTGCTTGTAACTTTTTATCCGATTTCGTGAGTCTGCTTCGCACTGTAACATCTCAATGAAAACTCATTCAATCCGATCGAAATAAACTCTTTTTGAAGAAATATTCTCTATCGCAATAGAGTATAGAAATTGGACAATGAGTTTCTTATATTTATTTTATTAGGGTTAAAAGAATCATAGCCAGCATTATGACTATATTCATCTTCACGATTCTGATTATTATCAGAGGAATAGCCTCCCAGACACGAGTAATTCATTCAGGACTCAATCGTAGTTTCAGAGACATTTCCGATAATATCCTCACCACCGCCATCATTCCAACTCTTTATATTCACGTGATTGTGCAAGTCCTATGAGTTCCTAACCACTGGCAAGATGCCAAATAATCGTGGGGAAATCGAAAATCCTAAATTATTTCGCTCGGGGCAAATGACGAGGCTAGCGAAATGGGTCTGCGTTATGGGGCGTTGAAGAGAAGGGTCGGTCCGATTCTTCATATATTACATTGGCTCACAACATAAGTTAGAGGCGAGGCAGTGACGTAGCCGCTGGGAATTCGGGAATTGGGAATTATACTCAGAGGGCACGACTCTTTCAGAGGACGCAAATTGTTCTAGGGCACTTTTTTTCGTCAGGAAGATTGATTGACTCAGATGGCAGATTGGATAGCTGGGAATAATTACCCAGATTTTTTTTTCAGAGGAACGATACTGAATGAATTCTAATAGTAGATTCATGATGATACATGTTTCTGAAAGATTTTTTTTCACGATACAGTTTTTCAAAACTGCTCACAGATTAATTCGGGAACTGAAGCTGAATATATAATCAAACTTCACTTCTTCTACTAGTTCTTTCTAAGGATTGAGTAAAAAGCAACAGTATATTGGGTGATTTTTTACGAGGTATAGGATTTGATTTTCAAAACACCAAACATTTGAATTTATGAAATCTTTATTGGAATCGATAGAACGATCAATATAATTTAATGTTTGAACATGATTTCATGCAAATATTGTCCGCGGCTCCGCTTTAGATGGCCCATGCGTAAGGTCCAATTTTGGCACACTCTCTCCAACATAACGACCGATATTTCACGTATAAATGCTTCAATACTGGCTTCCAGAGCGTGAGTCGTTGCTAACTCATCCGTGTAGACATGAGCCTTAATATGACCCCACAAGAAATAATCCAAAGGCGTTAAATCACACGATCCAGGCGGCCAATTGACGGGCCCCAAACATGAGATAAACTGTTCACCAAAGGCGGCTCTTAATTGGACCATTGTTTCGCGTGCTGTGTGGCATGTGGCACCGTCTTGTTGAAACCACATCTCAGGCACGTCCAATTCTTTCATTTTGGGCAACAAAAAGTCGTCAATCATCACACAGTAGCACTCGCCATTCACAGTAACGTTCCGGCCATTGTTGTCTTTGAAGAAATACGGCCCGATGATGCCACCGATCCATAATCCACACCAAACACTGACTTTTTCGGGTTGCATCGGTAGCTCTTGCAATGCTTGTGGCTGGTGTTCACTCCAGATGTGGCAATTTTCCTTTTTTAAGCTATCCATTCATCCAGAAAAGAACCTCGTCGCTGAACACAATTTTTTGATAAAAATGTAGATCTTTCTCTAACTTTTCCAGCGCCCATTCACTAAATGTTAGACGTTATGAGAGGTCGTGTGGCTTCAATTCTTGCACCAGCTATATCTTATAAGGTTTTAGACCCAAATCCATTCGCAAAATTATTCACTTGGTGGAGTAGCAGAGGCCCAATTGCTGCGAACAACGACAAATCGACATTTTACGGTCATCACGAACACTGGCAGATACAGCCGCAATATTTTGTTTGGTCCTCACTCCTACGTATGCTTGTTGGTGGTTTAATGTCCAATAGTGTAAACTGGGTTAGAAATTTAGTCACAAGCTTCCGAATAGCTCCTTCAGTAGGCCGACAAAACTGCCCATGAATTGGAAGAAGTGCACGATGCACTTTCTTCACTGAGCATGAATTTTGATAATTTGCAATCGTTGTTCATTCGTAAGTCGATTCATGGTTAAATTATAGACCAAACTGAATAAGTTTGATAATGACACAATACAATACCAGCAAAAAAATCACTCATTATTATTCCCTCAAGAGCTACTATGACGTGATCTGAAGTACCGAACGTTTCGTCTGCTAATGCGGCAGACGTCATCAGTGGTATGCGCGTTTACTGCAAGAATGAAAGTTATATTTCGAATTCTCACCAACGACTCGAAGTCAACGCATATATCACTGGTAATATCTGCCGCAGTAGCAGACAAAACGTGTGGTACTGTCAGTTTCCATTCGACCACAGCTTTCTGACCCGGACTGGCCTATCATATTATATAACTTTTCATTATATTCAAAAGTAATTATTAGACACAGATGATATTTTTTTAAGAATCATGAACACAAATTTGAATATCGTTGTTCATCAAATTCAATGAATATTACTTGAGTTTTTTCCCAACACCAAACCGTTATTTTAACACTTCGATACGTGTTTCGATCACCAAGTGATCATCTTCAAGTAAAAGATCTAACTGTCTGATCTTCCTGGGCCAAGAATTGGAAATAACTCTGGCACACGTCTTCTATATCTGAGGGGGACTACGTTGAAGGAAACAAAATAGAAGTTTATGCATGAATTAATATTTTTTTAAGAAAAGTGCGTAGTAGGCTTTCTGTTAATCATAATCTACACAGTGTGTTTTTTCGTATTTATACTCGTATAGTATCTGAAAAAATATACTGGAATCCAATTTTCGTTATTTTCAGTTTGATCACCCCACATATACATTATTTTACCGCGTTGCATCGTGTTTCATACATTTTCATATTCCCTTTCATCTTTTGTAATGTGTCAAGTATATATGTCGCCTTTCATTATTTACGATTTATACTTCTCAGACAATGGATCTGGTACTACAAACCTTCAGCATTCATCAATATACCACTCACAAACTTTACATTCAAATGGGAAACAGTGCGGCACTGCCCTTTTTGAATCTAAAAGGGTCACGGAACGAAATATATGTTACTTGTCAAACTTTTCCGACAGTAATATATGTTTAGGTTGTTTCGCAGACGGTGTGCCTATCCAGCAACATAATATCCACATTCTTCGAAACTCCGTCAAGATCTTGGAATACCGAACTTTGTCAGGGAGTTGGAGCGGAAACTTATCCAGATTAGAAATGACCCGTGTCCTGTATTTTGTGATGAATGTATAACGTATGGGTTGAGAAGGTAAGATTGGGGTGGAATGAGAAGAAAAAAATAAAATTAATTTTTTTTTTGGTTGAATGAATGTGTGTTGTGACTCCTTTCATGAATGTGTTGACGCTACTTGATTGAAATCAATAACAATATCCATGATAATATAAATAAACAATTTTCACAAATACTTTTTATTTCTAGATGCGTTTCCCTAAGATCATAGCTTCCTCGGTGGAAATGACTATTACACACTAGGCTACAATTCGTATATACCACAGGAGTAGGTACCCTTCTCAACTGATTTACAATGAAAGCGATAACAGGTAGAATTTGTAAACCAATTATGATCCCAGTTCTTGGACAGTAGATGAATGTTCGACTATGAGTAAAATTACTGGCATTATGAAAAAGGTTTTGGTTGGAATTCAGGTTTTTTCGTGGTAAACTGACGTGTCAACTGAAAGTTTCAGTTGATACGTCAAGGAAAGTACTTCGACCACTGAAGATGACAGTTGCAGTTGAACTGTTTGGAGATTATAACCAAAGAAGACCACGGAAAAACCCAGAAACCAACCAAAACAGTGACGCCAACCGTAAGAGTCTACATCCCTTTATCATGAAAAAAAGTTTAACAATGGTGAGTGGTCAACCTCCTGCTGGTCATTGAACAGGAAACCCAAACATTTACTCTTATTTATTTCCAGAGACTTCAGCAGGTTCTTATCGTCTACAAGGAGTATGTCATACATAGTGTGGAAATCGTGATCCTTCTTCAAAAGATGGCACACATAGGCACTACAGGGGTTTTGCTGATTCTCATGTCATTTTTCGAGAGAGATACAAAGTCGCAGACCCAGGACAGAGATATCAACCTGCCTAGGAACCTTTGCGACTCCATTTCAAGCATAAATTCACGCTACTGTATTGTGTGCGGAGATATTTGAAGATTTCAACATCTTTCACAAGTCAATAAAAATATTCTCGGACAGTCAAACGGGATTGGAAGTGCTTGGCTCCTACCGAGCAACGTCTGAATTTGTGGCAAATTGCTAAAAATTACTCTCTTCGATAGTAAGACTGAACAGATTGTCTCTGGTCTGGATTCCTGGCCATACTGGCCTGGAATGAGGCTGCTGACTCTCTTGCAAAGGAGGGTGCTGCAAGCAGCTTCATCGAACCATAAACTATCATTGGCATCGCTTCAGGCTCTGCAAAACAAAGATTGAACACCTGGATGGCAAGAAGATTTGTGGGCTTCTGCAGACTCTTCCAGAATTTGCTCAGTCCAAGGCTTTTATTCACCCTTCGAAGCTTGATACCAAACAGTTATTGGACTACAGTAGGGATGAACTACGATGTCTAAGAGGCCTTCTTATATTTCACTGTCATTTGAATCATCATATGCAATGACTCGGACTGTCGGGAGACAGTGTGTGTCGCGCTTTTTTTGGATAATTAAGAAACAGCAGAGCACATACTTTGTGCCTGCCGCGCTGAGGACCGAATCAGGTTTATAGAAATCGGCAGAGCCGTATTCTCACCATCTGATCTGAAAGACCACTCACCATACAAACTAATCGGCTTCATTAAGAAGCTGGGTTCATTTCACTAGTTCGGACTTCCATTGTCTAATATATAGAATGATTTGAAATCCCTGAAACAACTGAAAACGGAGAATTGAAAATAAATAGCTTTAAATAACAATTATATTGAGCAAAAAAATCTGAAATGAAATAATAGTGAAATAAAATACAAGTGAAAAATAAAAACAATCAAACAAAGAATAAAAATAAAGGAGTACAAAATGAATATCAAAATAAAAATAAAAAAAATAAGAGATTTCAAGCTAAGTTAGTTCACGACGTTTCGATTGTTAGTATCCACAATCGTCTTCGGGTGATGACTGGACTGATTCCTCCGAGACATGACTATTTATGGGTCGTTCGAGTACTTTCACTTATCCCCGCTTTCCATTTTTTCCGCTTCACTGGTTCAGTGGAAGATGACCGTTTGGCGGGAGTTGGCCATTTTCCGCTTTATGATGGCTTTCCATAAGTTGCGTATTTCTATGCTGGCTTGGCTGAATACGTTGTTGGATAACATGTATGCGGCTTCCTTGAATTTTCTCCTAAACCAATGTTCCTCTCTGTGTGAGATCTCAACTTGGGACCACTCGATGTTGTGTTGATGGGTCCAAACATGGTCTGCCATTCCTGATTTGCTAGTTTTCCCTCGCTGTGTGTGTTTCTTGTGCTCGGAAATGCGAACATTCAAAGGCCTCTTGGTTTCACCAATATAGGACTCTCCTCAGTCACAGGGTATCCGGTAAATGCAATTCTTGGAATCGCAGTCCGCGTTTGGTGGTCTGATTTTCGTGAGGCTGCTACGGATAGTGTTACCGGATCTGAAGCAGGTTCTGATGTTGTACTTGGAACCAATTCTTCTTATCCTCTCCGATGATCCTTTGATGTAGGGAAGTGCAAGCACTGGTTGTGACGGTTTCTCTTCCTTGCTAGGCTCCTGCTGTCTTCTAGCCAAAATCTTTTCTACCATCGATGGGTTTATTTGGTCGAGTGTGAATAGGTGTGAGCCAGAATAAACCCTTGCGGGTTGCGGTGGAGGGTCGAATAGACCCACTCGCCTCAGACCTAACCTAACTTAACCCTTAAACTTTTCCAGAGGCTTCAGCAGGTACAAGTTCTCTTTCTTAACTTTTGCAAGGAGTATGTCGTACATAGTGTAGAAATCGTGATCGTTTTTCAAAAGGTGGGATGCATAAGTATTAGAGGGTTTTTGCTTAGGCATTTTAGACTACCGTTACAGGTAGTCTAAAGTGCCTCCAGTAGTTTCGAATATGGTTTTTAAATTTTCAGGGTACAATTTTGACCAAAATGAACAATAATGCTATTTTCTTCAATTAATTTTTGTGTTGTTCGGTATAGTGGTATTTTTCTAGTTTTCAGTGACACCACATCTTTTGCTACATATTGTGCTCGACCTAGAATAATACAAAGTATGACTTCAGTTTAGAAAGATGTTGGAAGCTGTTGAAAATGTGATGACTGAATCTTTTTATTACATTTTATGAGTCTACGTCAAACTGTAACATCTCAGTGAAAATTCATTCAATTCGAACGAAATAAACGCTATTAGAATCAATGCACTTTGGCCAACGTAACACAAATCGCGTCATTCCGCCAGCATAAAATTGTTGCTCGGGATTCCATGAAGTCGGCGAAGGCCGTTTCTGGCTGGTCCTGATTGGCAGAAAAGTTATTGAAGAGCTTGAAAATATGATGGTAGGTTGAAGAGAGGTCTTGGGAGATTGGCGGGTGAGTAAAAACTTCGACACTCAATTAGTTTGATTTTTGTATGGTGATTTGTGAAACATGCGAGCGGGCGTTGGAGCAGTATCGGGCCTATTCTGTTGACCAGTGGCGGCTCCTACTGACGCAATTCTTAGTACATTTCGTGGATTGCTTCTCAATAGCACTTTCCTGTGATGGTTTGGCCAGTTTGCAGAAAGTTATGGTGGATCAGATCAACGGCTGATCACCATACAGAAACCATGGTTTTATTATCATAGGTTTTCGCCTTTTGGAGATGCCTGGGTGGCTCGTCTGTGCCCAACCACTTGCTTGAATGTATTCTGCTGTCGTGGAGGATTCACTTTTGTTCACAAGATCACGATCCAATCCACAAAAAGATCGTTTTGGTTGCGCAAAAGCGAAGGAGAACAGACTTCGAATCGTGACAATTTCTGCAGATCATTAAAATTGAGGTTGTTGAACTCTCCAATACGTTTAAAACCATCAAAAACCGCATGGTCACTGTCGCCCAGTCGAATAAGGCGCAGGGTGACGACATGCGGTAGATTAATACTTTTTTGGTAGATTTTGAACACAAATTGAAGAATCGTAGTAGATGAATTTCCGTCGGTAGATTTCGGTAGATTTGAATAACATGCTTTGGCGATAGAATTTTCATTTCAATGTGAGTGGCGACATCTACAGCAAATGACATGAACTAATTATTTCTAGATTCTGCCCGCTTCGATACACAGAACACAAAATGGATACAGATCAAAAAACTCCTATTTCCCGATTGCTTGTTACTGTTTTCTGAATATCTCCGACCTCCAAATAAAGGAAGAAGAAAAAGATGATGATAATACATAACCTCATTTCACTTTTCGTTATTAGACTTTCAAAGAATTGAAAGTACCATTTCAAACATGGAAACTTTTTGTTTTTGAATCTTCAAATCCAATACTTGTAATAGTCCCAGTGTACAAAATAACCAACTAGAAATCATTATTTCAAAATTCTGCCCGGTTTGATACACAGCCCACAAAATGGATACAGATCATAAAACACCTATTCCCCGATTGCTTGTTACTGTTTTCTGACTATCTTCGACCTCCGAATAAAGGAAGAAGATTATAATACATAACCTTTTTCATTTTTCGTTTTCAGACTTTCAAAGAATTGAATGTTCCATTTCAAACATGGAAACATTTTCATTTCTGAATCTCGAAATCCAATACTTGAAAAAGTCCCGGTGTTCAAAATAATCAACTAGAAATCAACTTGCTATTTCAAGTATTAGACCACGCCCATTGGCCATACCCGTAAGAAGGCCAAGGGCCTTCTAGATTCAGTGATGCTATTCAAATGTCTTCACAAGCGCCACCTAGTGATCGAAAACTCAAAGTTTCATTATGTTGGTACTCTTCAAACTTCAAATCAAAGAGTACACTACTTCAAATACATTGCAGTAGATTTCAGTTGATTTTTGATGACACCGTAGGTAGATTTCTTAAATAAAACGTGGTCACGCTGATAGGGCGTTCATTACCAGTATCAGTCCCAAATCTTGACTTATCGGGCTGGTTCGGCAGCGCTTCGGTTCAATTCGAATTCGTGGAAAAGAATTCATCGAAATGAATAGCATCGAAATATATATATATATATATATATATATATATATATATATATATATATATACATATACAGGGTGTCCCTGGACTTCCTCTTTTCCTCTCGGTAATGTATAGATGGGGTCAAAATATTACCAGTACTTCATATAATTTTTTTTCCTAAAATCCTTCGTTACCAAGTAACGGGCCCTCGAAGTTACAAAATGAAAAATGTTTTTCTTTGATAACTTTTCAAGTGAATATTCAAAATCATCCAAATTTTGGTAATTGACTGAACAAATGAATTCTTTCGATGAGCTTTCATGCAGGAGTCAGTTGTTTTGCTACAAAGTCAGGAACGGACTACCCCCGATGGTCCACACCCCAAAACTTTGAAATGACAGATATTTTTCAATATTTTTCAACAAATTAAGGTTACTTGGACAATTTTATGAATAAAAGTACTCGTGTGGAAAGTCGATCGGAGCAACGAGTCTTGATAAAAATGTAGTTTCACTCGACGACATCAAACCCGCTCGTCCACCATTATTTGAAATGAATAATTATCAAAGCAGAAATAATAATGATAACGTTAATTCAACAACATTTATCCTGAGATGTCTACCATTATTCGAAAATATTAGTTTTTAAGGAAAATGGAAATGATAGGTAAAATGTTCATAACGAATTTTTATAATGCAAACACGTTTAACTAACGAAACTCAAGAGCCTCAAGAGCAAACAGAAATGAAAAATCCGCTACAGAAACTGCTCGATATGACCACCTTCTCTCTCTATACATTTTCTTAGTCTGCGAAGAGACCCTCTCTGTACTTGAAATAGCATTCCAGGGTCGTTTCGTATGGCTTCACAATGTAATGTTATTCTATTCAACAATGCATCTCTTGTGTGAATAGGTGTAGCGTAAACAAGGCTTTTTAGATGCCCCCACAGAAAGAAATCCAATGGATTTAAATCCGGAGACCGCGATGGCCATGAATATGGCCCACCTTTACCAATCCATCTATTGTGGAAAATATGGTTCAGATGGTCACGCACAATCAAACTAAAATGAGAAGGAGCGCCATCATGCATAAACCACATATTTCTTCGGGTTTACAATGGAACATGTTCCAAAAGTCCATTCAAATCGTTCTGAATGAACTCCAAATAACGTTCTCCATTCAATCGGTCCTGTAGAACGAATGGTCCTATAAGATGGTTTCCTATGATACCAGCCCAAACATTCACGTTGAATTTCCGTTGGTGTTTGGTTTGCAATATCCCATGGGGATTTTCTTCGGCCCATATATGGAGATTATGAGAGTTGATAACTCCATCTCTACTGAAACCTGCTTGATCAGTGAATAAAACTCGATTGATAAAAGTCATATCCTTTCTTTGCCTATCCATGAACCAATTGGCATATTCCAGTCGTGCTGGAAAATCTTGAGGTGTCATGGCATGTACCTTCTGGATGTGAAATGGGTGGAGCAGTTGTTCCCT
Source organism: Leptinotarsa decemlineata (assembly GCF_025532065.1). Classification (NCBI taxonomy): domain Eukaryota; kingdom Metazoa; phylum Arthropoda; class Insecta; order Coleoptera; family Chrysomelidae; genus Leptinotarsa; species Leptinotarsa decemlineata. The sequence continues at coordinate 6,256,422 of NW_027412578.1, forward strand.
AATTATTCTATGAATAGTGGACTTAGATGTATGGAACTGTTCTGATAGATTTCTGATGCTCATTGAAGGATCATCAGCGACGGCTTCCAAAATATTTTCCTCCAATACAACAGTACGTACAGTCCTAGGAGCGCCCTCACCACCTCGTTTTGGCAAAACTGTACCTACAATAATATCGAAATAAAACAACGTGCTCAAATTAATTATCAATTATTACATACCTGTCTCCCTCAAGCTGCGATCGACACGCTCGAATGTTTCTCTTGACGGTACCGTTCGATTGGGAAAATGCTCGGAATACAGACGACGAGCTTCTCCAGCATTACAAAATGCTCGTCCATAAAATACATGCATATCTGCATATTCATTGAATGTAAACTGTTCGGCCATATCAAAAAAATTCAAAATATCCTATAGAATATTGACAATACAATAATAGTCATATGACAACGCACCACTCAACAAAACAAAATCGCATTCCAGTTTCTCATTTTTTATCAAAACTTTCTAAAAGGTTTTTTTGTCAACATCTGTGAAAGAAATGGAACATAATTATTCCCTGGATATTTTTCACCTGATCATGTGCAGCCGTTTTTGTAGTTCATTTGTTTGCTTTTTATTAGTATAGTAAATATTTTTTCCGATGTGCGTTTTTTCAGCTAAATTTAGATTCGTGTTAGAATTTCTCCCATAAAATTATAATTATCAGTGAAACTCCTCAACAGTTTAGCTGTGAAGAAGAATTTGAAACATTCGAATGTTAAGTTTCATGAGATTCAGATAACTGATCAACACGAAACGTGATTATTCCACACGTATTATGTACATACAAAATATGGAATGGATTCGATATTTCATAGTAGAGTAGCTTGTTAGTTTAAAAACACCACGAATCTACAGAACTTGATATTTCTTTTGAAAAAATATCTGCTATCACAATTGTGACTTAAACTTCCATATAGGTACTGTACTTTTTGTTTACGACTTCATTTTAGCATACTTTGTTTTATTCCTGTTATAAATGTTGTTGAATTAACGTTATCATTATTATTTCTGCTTTGATAATTATTCATTTCAAATAATGGTGGACGAGCGGGTTTGATGTCGTCGAGTAGAACTACATTTTTATCAAGACTCGTTGCTCCGATCGACTTTCCACACGAGTACTTTTATTCATAAAATTATCCAAGTAACCTTATTTTGTTGAAAAATATTGAAAAATATCTGTCATTTCAAAGTTTTGGGGTGTGGACCATCGGGGGTAGTCCGTTCCTGACTTTGTAGCAAAACAACTGACTCCTGCATGAAAGCTCATCGACGGAATTCATTTGTTTAGTCAATTACCAAAATTTGGATGATTTTGAATATTCACTTGAAAAGTTATCAAAGAAAAACATTTTTCATTTTGTAACTTCGAGGACCCGTAACTTGGTTACGAAGACTTTTAGGAAAAAAATTTATATGAAGTACTGGTGATATTTTGACCCCATCTATACATTTCCGAGAGGAAAAGAGGAAGTCCAGGGACACCCTGTATATATATATATATATCACAAAATATTCACCATGACAGAGTAGAATTAATGTTCATCATGATATGGAGCTACAGAAACAAATTACATTGAAATAGAGAAAACTTCAGAAACAATCCAATAATTATTGGATTGGTGTTGTTGCGTGTTGAATCTTCTGAATCTATCGCTAATATTCTCATTGAAAACCGATTTCATGAGACTGTGAAAAAGGAAATTACCCTCAGAGAGCAACTAAATTTATGATGTTTTCAAAAACAGTTTTTTTTTCATGATGTAACATTTCGTTTTTCCATCAGTAATTTCATATTGTTTGTGACACAATCTGAACACAAAATAAACCTTTTCCTTTTCAATATCAAGTAGTGAATTATAACACATCCATCATCTAAATTCTTATTCTCATTTTAGCAGATCTGGGATTTTTCTGAGCAGTCTTCGGTAGCGCTACCAAACAAATATGAATCGGAATATTGACATTCAAAAGCCATATTATTTATTTTGATTATTTTATTTCATATTACGGTTAGGTATGCAAATAAACGTCAGATAAATATTCTCCTTTTTTTTGTTCAGTTACAGTTAGGGAATTCATTTTTACCGTGTAAGGTCAAGTTAGAAGTTAGACAGAGAGAGAGAGAGATGTATATTTTTATGCCATTCTTAGAATCGGTGGACTTCGTTTACATGTCTATTTTATTGGGTGAGAGAAGAGTTTGAACTTTGAAGTAGTATCTAGTTCTGCCGAGTGAAATTGAATTTGAAACTAAATTTGAAACTGAAACTAAAACTGAATATAAAAAACCGAATCAGAATCGGTAAGCAAAAAAACTGAACATTCAGGCAATAGTGAGGCGTAGTAAAAAAATTATAAAAACTATTGAAAGGAAGAGACCAAAAGTAATTGAGATAGGAACAGGGGAGTCCCTTAAGGGAGTGGAGAGCTACAGGAGACTGCCGGAATCCTGGATAACCTGGATCGGTTCAGAGATCGGTTCCGGAGAATAGGGTTTCCATCTGAGATTGTAAGGTTTAATACATTAAACCCTTTGGTAAGATCTTGTATTTATTAAAATTGTTATCGAGGCTATCATAGGATAAAAAAAACTCATTCTCAACCACCGACAATCTGGTTCATTTGTATAAGAATCAGTTTAATTTTTTTATATTTACTTTATTGAATTTTTCTATTGAACCGTTTCTCCTTGTTTTATTGGTAGTCTGGAAGTGTCTCCTATTCCTGTGTGGCAACGTTGATTTACAGTGACGAGTGTTGAAAAGGGTGCCCTATTTTTATAAAATTCTGTAGATGGCGCCCAAATAAGGACTTGGAGTTGGTAACCCTTTTCAGCACCCAGTATTGAGCGTCTATAAAAAATATAATAAACGAACCACGCTCTTGCCTCCGCATAATCCACACAGCTAGTCGTGGCACTTGTACAGTTATTTTACGCTGAATTCAGAAAAGGGTAAGGTAACGTTACAATGAGAGATATCATTCAAACAGAAATTGAAAATCAAATCGTTTTGTTTCCTCTCCAAAAAAGTCAATAACATCATCCCTTTGCTGTCAGAAAGAAAAGGATTAAACTTCCCCTCATAATGCGTCACATCAACTCCAAGACATGCTATCATTTATTCAAAATGATTGCCACAACATGCCATTTGATTTGGTAATTGACCCGTCACAGCATGTCAGAATTCGCAACCCGTTTTATGTTACGAATAATCACGTCAAGCAAGCCTCGTAGTTAGAATGAAGGCACGCGAAATCACGTTTCCCCAGTGAATATCTCACGTAACGAAGGCTTGCTTTAACTCTCTTCTTGTTTGTCGACGATTTACTAACTTCATGAAATAAATTGTTGAATGGGAGCTGAGGGTTAGCAAATAAATGATTCATTCAGTTTTTTCATGAAAATACAACGCACAGGCAGTTGGTAGCAATATGAAGTATATTTGTGTCCTGCAACATCAAAAAAGCGAGTATGCTTTAGACCACACGACTGAAGTAAAATATCAAATATAATATCAATACTCCTTTACGAAAGTATTTGAAGTTTTAATAACTTCTAATCATTATATGCGAGCGCTTTCAATATCAGACTGTGCTATCATATTCATGGCTTTACTCTAAATGAACAAGAAGATAAAACTGAACGTTTTATCTTCTTGTCCGATGTCTCAATAACTTTGCCTGTACTTTGTAATATTCTTTGTGTTGGTGTTTCTCTTGGTTCAAAAACTCATAGAGAAAGAAAACAACTCAAAACTCAACTACCTGGACATAACCATCGGATATAACAAAACAAAACAATATTTCAGATGGTAATATACAGGAAACCTACACAAACAATCTCTTATTAGTTAGTGAGCTATGCTTGAAGACAGGCAATAAACATATCTAAAGAAATGAACTTCAAATGTTCAAGTCAGTCTCAGATATAATAAGTTTATTCAATTCAGATTAATATAAAATATAAACCGTTACAACTTACATCTATGAAGGATCGTGGCTATCTGAGCCAAGCTTGTGTTACAGCCACGAATCCAATACAAACAATACAATTACAAACTAAGATGAACCTACTAAATAGTTCTGGGAAGTCCTAGAAGGACGACCAAAATGATGAGCAGTCTTTTAGCATAACTAGAGCATCAAATACGAAAGAAGAAACAGAAACAACAGCTTGTGACATTGTTTTGAGTGATTGCAGTATGGTGAATTAGTCAACTATCCAGTATTGTTTCCAATCTGTGATAGTTGTGATTGATAAATGTTTTCAATTCTATTTTCAATTTAGTATAACTACTGGTACATTTTAGTGACGGTGGTAAAGAATTGTAGAGTTTTGATCCAATGTATGTGATAAATTTGTGATTGTGAGTAAGTCGGCATCGTGGAACCTTTGGAATCTGAGAAGTGTGTAGACGAGTATTATATATATTCTGAACAAATGAACATTGGCTGTCCATAATATACAACGGAAAGTATACAGTTTTCTTACACTATATATTCCACTCTCTTCATATAATGCTTGAGTATTATAGAATTCATTCTTTTTGAACATAATTTTCATGAGTGAGTTTTGGATCATTTCTAAATTACGTAAGGAAGATTTGAATATTCCGCCCCATATTATTAGACAATACCGTAAAATGGACTCGGCCAGGGCATCATATATAGTATGCAACATTTTTCTACTGACTATATTCCTGAGTTGATAAAATTTGTAAGTGAGCTTACATAATCTTTTTACCGTATAGTCAATATGATCATTCCAACGAAGGCACCGATCCACTAGGACCCCTAAGTATTTTATTGTATCAGTTTTTTCTATGAAGGGACGAGTGCAAGAGAGTCTATCGTTTTGGCAAGTAAGTTTATGGATTTTAATCTCTATAATATTGGATTTATCCTTCTTCGTTGAGGAGAATGTAATAAATTTAGTTTTTTTGACGTTAACACTCAATAAATTATTACTTAGCCAGTGGAAAATTATATTCATGCCTACCTCCGCCTTTCTATGAGCTTCTTCCCATGTGGTCCCGACAAAAGTTTATGAATCATATTAGACAAATAATCCACAAAGATGTTTAATGCTACTCCTCTTATACCCGAATCATATAAATGCTGAAGAAGTATATTGTGATCCACCGTGTCAAAGGCCTTAGCTAAATCTAAAAAAACAGTGATAGTTTTGTCTTGATTTTGAAAAGAATTGTTAACTATATTAACTACTTCAAAGATGGCTATTTCAGTGGACCTGTTTTCTCTGAAACCAAATTGACATTGAGAAAAAAAATTATTATTTTCTAGGAAATGCACCATTCTTTTTTTATGCATTTTTCCAAAATTTTTGCAAAATTGTTTATGAGTGTTATAGGTCCATAATTAGTTACAAGTTTATTATCCCAAGACTTAAAAATTGGTACTGTAATTGATTCTTTGAAGGAGGCTGGTATTTCTCCTAATATGAAGATTAAATTCAATATATGACAGAGGGGTATAGCAAAGTAAGTGTGATACTTTTTGATATCATGAACAGAAATTCCATTAGGTCCAGTAGATGTGCTATTTTTGAGTCCAGCTATAACAGTGATCAGTTCTTTAGTTGTTATCGGTTGAAGAAATAATGAGTTGCACATGTTTACATGGTTTTCAACAATAGTCGTTTTGGGTTTCTCGATTTTTAGGGCCATGTCTTCCCCAATTTCAACAAAAAACTTATTAAAATAGTTGGCTTTCTCTGTATCTGATGGAATTTTAAGTTCATTGATATACCTACACAGTAGGCTGAATGGACTGACGCCTAGGAGAAAACAACTACTTCCCTGGCTATTACCACGAAGGGAGTTGGATTATATCCAACAGGCGTCAGTGCGGGAATCTTCACAGAAAATTTTCTGCATGTGCAATTGGCAATACAACTGAAAGAGTCGACCTTCAATTTTGCAGACCGATTTCGGACTCATTTTGAGTATGACAGAGAGTAATGAAATAAAACTTTAAAATACCCAATTGAATTTTAATAATAACCCAAATATATGACATACAATTAGATGAGTATATACAATGAATAACGAAGTACCTATGGATTTTTTACACTGATCAGTTTTCAAATTGTTCGATTTTCAACTGGTTTGATGATACTATCTTATACTATTGATGTAATATAATGAAAATAGGAAAATTATAATTTCCAATCAGATGATACTCATATATATAAAATAACTTCAGAACATACTTAAAACTAGGTGAAACTGACCTCAATAAATCTTCACAAGATAGTGGTGACATTCAAATGGATATAATTTTTTTCTTTCATCTGACTGGAAGCTCAGAAGAAAATATAGAATCAGGAATGATCAAAATGAACTGGATTCGACAACATATGGGCTCAAAACCAAATGGGCTCAGCAACTGAGCATCTCAGCGACTGAAAGGTGTTCAGCAACACGATGATCCATCAAAATCTGCTGCCTTTCGCATTGGAAAAAAAATGGAAACTTGGGAATCAGGAAGCCCCAAAAGTACGTCCCAAAACAAAGACCCTGTGAATTAGGTACATTTTACTACCCATTTTATGTTCATTATATTTGCATGAAAGGAAGGAATTTCAAATTGTCGTTCCGATGTAGAACGTTTTTTGTGAAATCAGTTTTTTTACATACCTCTAGACTCCAGAGGGATTTCAAACCACGATATGTTTTCGAACAAATAAACGGATGGAATATTGCCTGTACTGGATAGACATATCATCAAACACCAGGAATAGAGCAGATTAATATGAGGTCTAATCATCTCCACAGATACTGCACGACTTTCATTTTTCCACAATCTCATAAAAATGGCAATCTCCAAAATTTTTTTTGTTGAACAAAAACTAACTTGAACTCAAAAACCTTCGGCCTCAGTGTGAAACTTTGCCCTTCGTACAAAAGTGTAATATCCGTCTCTCTTCAATTCATATCAGAATGAGAGGGCAATGAACATGGTATATTAGTAAAAGGCTGTAAACAAGTAAAGATCGCACCATGAACGGGATTGAATGATTTCATACTGACGCAAGAGCAGAGGACGGTACAGAGATGTAACTAGATTGGGTCAACCTTGAAGGTGAATAACCTGTGATTCAAATGTAAACAATGAACACCACTCCGGAAAGATTACTTGAGATTCAGTAAGATAATAAACATCAAGTGTTATGATTATCACAACAATACAAAGAAATAAACAATTATATACATGGTATAATACATCAGGTGAGTGAGATAGTATAGTACTAAACAAATTCATCAAACGAAGGTTATTAAGATTGAATTATAAAACTATTTCTTTTCATAGTTTAGAAAATGGTTTAGATTCTGCATATGAGATACAGAAAGCTAAATTTATGTGTACTTCCAGGAGACAGCAGGTAAGCTCTAGTATATCATTCAATTGATGAGTTGATAAATGAATTTTGGTTTTATTTTAGATTATCACAACACTGTACTACTGGGAAGTAGATTCATCAAAGCAAACAGAGTGACACTGTATCAATTCAAAAATAAAGCTATACATTTTATGCTGTTGAATTTTATCTCATGATATTCAATAGTTCACATATCAAGGAAAGAAAACAAATAGCGTTTTATTTTTATGTTATTTTAAGTTTAAATGCTACAATATTCCATAATTCGGGCTAATGATCCCGAAACCGGTCTGCCAGTACGCCCTTTCCAAAATTGAAGGTCGACTCTTTCAGTTGTATTGTTAAATGCATATGCAGGAAACTTTCTGTGAAGATATCTGCACTGACGCCTGTCGGAAATAATCCAATGCCGTTCGTGGTATTAGCCAAGGGAGTAGTTGTTTTCTGATAGGTGTCAGTCCATTCGACCTACTGTGTAAGTATATCCGAGACTGGCTTGAACATTTAAAGTTCATTTGTTTAGACAAACAATCTCCACCATACTCACAAGTTTGAACCATTCACCTTCTCACAAAATGGCTGCCTATAACGCATTCATCTACAGCAAACGAGAATGTATGTATCCAAAAGACAATAGATAAATTAGAAAATAGAATCAAACAAAATATACAGAACGAGGATCAAATTACTCCAATATATAAAATAACTTCAATAACTTCTAATAATTGTATGCGAGCGCTTTCAATAGCAGACTGTGCTATCCTCTTCATAGTTTCACTCAAGCTGAACGTTTTATCTCTTTGTTTGTTCCTTTATACGGTTGAGTGGTCTTAGTGAATTTGTTGATGTTTCATTAACTAGGGTTTGGGCAAGTATTTGTCCTCCCCTTTCATCCGGATGTCTCATTAAATTTACCTGCCCTATTGATGCACGGTATTATTTGATTCTCCAACATATCCAAATATTCATCACCAGTCAAACTATCATCGATAAAATAGGTCCTATGATGTGGTCACCTGAAATTCCTGCCCAAACATTAAGTTTTTGAGGTCGCACACTGGGGCCAAATATATCAATTGTTGGCAGGTACTCCAAAAAGGAAAACAAGCAATCGGAGTCGAATAACACACGCATTTAAATGTTGTGTCTGCATGCGAGACAATACGTATTTGAGCCCAGATCTAGCAGGCGTTCTGTTCAACTTGATTTGACGTTAGCTATTTTTACAGCTGTGTAAGTTGTCAAACCATTGCATCGTAAGTTTGTGTTGTTAGAACTCTGGTGTGTTCATTATTGAAAATTTGATTTTGACATGGAGTATACACAGCTTAGTCTATTGACTTATGATGATAATTTGTTTGATATGCAAGCAACTTTTGAAGTATTACCAAAATCACTGAGAGGATTAATTTTTTCAATGAAAAATTTCGTCTAAATGCATACAAAGTGTCCAAAACAAGGTTTACCTGCACTTCATAAAAAAATTTCGTTCTTTGCCCTGGATTTCAAGAAAAGATGGCAGAGATCTAATCGAATTCACGACGAAAACGAAAACTGGCTGAATACCTAATTTTATCATATCATCTAAGAAAGCAGCTAGACCTCAAATTACTTTCAGCGCATCTTCAGAGAGAACAAAACGCCAAAAAACGGAGTCCCTAAGAAAAACCTTTTCGCCCGAAGAATTATTTTTCGCCTATTATATGAGTTTGCGATATTCTGGTCAAGTTGAAACAGCAAGTGTGGTGAAGGATGTCACTCAAACAACTCCGACGCGAAGGAGTATAAAACTGCTTTCAAGTCTTATAGTGTACCCAAAAGGCGACAACTCACAAGAGCAGAGGCTCTGGCTATGTATGTTGAAGCCCAACTGACAAGACACCAATATAATATAATAAGAGAGCAAGATAAGGAGAGATTTCCATCCTATAAGAAGATCCAAGCGGCGAAAAAGGAATGTTATAAGGACACATTATAGTAACAAAGACTTCTGCCAAAGTACAACTGCAAGCTCTTGTCAAGCATACCGCTTCACGACTCCTGGATGTTCAGCACGCAGTTTTGAGTAGCAAGACAAAAGACCTTTCAGAAATTGATTTTATTTTGTAAGTGGGGTTTTGATGGATCAAGACAAGCAGAATATAAACAAAATTTCGACAGTTATCTAAATGCCAGAGATGCAGATATTTCCATTTCCTCTCATGTACCTATTAGACTGATATCGGAAAAAACCTCAGAACAACAGGAATTATTGTTTGGCAGAACACAAGAAGTTCGTCTACACGGTATTGTAGACCAATAAGATTTCAGTTCCAACATGAAACCCAAGAATTATTCAGACCCAAGAATTATTCAGACGGGAATGAGAATATATAGATGCACAAGTACAGTAATTGCGGCCACTGATATATGAATTCATATTGAGGTAAATTTCAAATTGCTACTCACAATGGTTGACGGCAAGGTGTGTAATGCACTCAGGGAAACTACATCAACAAAAATATGTTTTATCTGTGGTCTCACATGCAAAGATTTCAATAATATTGAAAAAATATCCTTTGCAAACGAACTGGGCACAACTAGATTGGAATTTGGCCTATCTGTGCTTCATGCATGGATACGGTTTTTCGAATGTCTACTACACCTTGCATATAAACTACCGTTGAAGATATGGCAAGCCCGTGGAGAGAAAAACAAGCAAATTGTAGCGACTACAAAAAAAGATATCCAAAATCAATTCCGACATGAGTTAGGTCTATTAGTAGATAAACCACAGCCCGGTTTTGGAAGTACCAATGACGGTACGCTTTTTTAATTATCCAGATATATCAGCAAAAATAACTGATGTTAACATTGATATTATAAAACGCTTCAAAATAATTCTACAAACCATATCAAGTGGATACGAAATAAATGTGGAGAGCTATCAAATGTATGCTCTACAAACGGCAAAACAGTGTATTGAAGAGTATCGATGGTACCCGATGCCACCAAGTGTACATAAAGTCTTAATACACGGCTCTAGTATTACAGAACATGCTAAACTTCCAATAGGCCAACTGAGGTATCGCGAGTATTATTCTCGCAAAATATCACGTACTGCAACGTACTGCAACAAGTCCTTCACTTGCTCCTCATAACATCTGATCTTTTCATCACCAGCATGAGAAAAATACCCAAGAAAAAAGCAGTATCGCTCGAAAAAGATGTATTGTCTTCAGTGAAGGAACCAGACGTGGGTATATCACAAGATAGCGATAGCAGCGAATCATTGATGAGTTATAATTTCGACGAATCGCTATGAAAATGAATATTTGTGTGAAATGAATAATTTGACCCTTCACTGACAACATGCAAATAACAAATACCAATCTAGCATCACTTTCCAATGTGACATTCTTTCCGAAAAACATGAAAAAACAATAGAATAATTTCTGCCAACAATTCATATATTCATGTGGGTCGATGGGAATGAACTTGACGTTATAAATGAGGATTCGTATCACTTCAATATCGATAATTTTGTCGATTTACCGCTCCATTCAAAGTGAACGTACATTCATTTGATACAAAAAATTCTGTTCCAAGTTGATCCGTTCAGTGAAACTTTCATAAAACTCGATACGTCTCTATCGAAATCATCCGTTGAGTTCATGAACTAGTCCTGAAAACTTTTATGCGACTGATTCTCGAGATAACTCAGTAAAAGATTGCGAATTTTCTAATAGTCCAACGTGTCCTAAATCTGCAGTACAAATAGCTTCATCGTTGGCAACTCCTGAAAGGTTACACTTTTTATTGTTAACAGATCTAGTTTCCATGAATTTGTTCAATGATTCCGAAACATATATGTGTCGTACATTTCCTCCTGGATGATTATCATTGAACATACGGCCGGCATCTCTAGCACTATTTCCATTCTGGTGGTACAAACTCATCTTTCAATTCGTTATCGAAGCGTATGAACTATTGTTTCTTAAGAATTCACAAAAACAGAAACACCAATTGTAACTTCACCTGGTAGGTAATCGTTATTGTAGAATGAGACAAATACAAAATGAAGAGAATATCGAATTCAAACTTACCTAGGCAAAATAAGACTTTTTTGAATTATACTTCACAAAAACAGCCATGAAACCTAGGTGACAGATTGTTTACAAGTTCATTCAGGGTGACTCGTTATCAACTCAAATAATTTTTAGCTTCCAAACTATAAGCTTCAGAGTATAATGTATTCTACTTTGTTGAAATATGTTCATCATGGAATATTTGATAATGCAAAAAAAATGACCTATTTCAAAAAATGGTGATATACTCTTGGGTGCGATACGGAAAATTATATCGAATGTGATTATGTCAAAATATGTTTTCCTGTATACTATAAGTGTTGGTGTGTTTCTTTATTTTTCCTGAAAATCATTGTTCCAAATGTTATTCAGATTGGCTCGTTTTCAACTCAAATAATTTGTAGCTCCTGAACTTCAAGTTTCAGACCATATGTTTTATACTTTGTTGAAATCTGCTCATCATGGAGCATCTGATAATGCGGAACAATGAAGGGTGATCCATTTAAAAAAATTGGTGACAGGCTCTGGGGGTGCGATAGGGGAAGTAACATCAAATTTGAATATGTCAAAATATTTCCCCTGTAAACTATGGTTGGCGTGTTTTTTTATTTTTCCTGCAAATCATTGTATAGTATTTCCAATACCAATTGGAACAGCACAGAGAAGGAATTCCCGCCTCGACATAGGCGTCGGCATATTATTTTTCAGTGGTAGTTTTTCAGTTACTTATTCTTACAAACATAGCAATTGATCACCCCATGAAAAAGTTACCTCAACTGAATTTTTTCACCATGGGTAATTATGAAAAACTTCGAAATTTATAGTAGTTGATTTCCGAGTCGAAAACTCTAAAATAAAATGAAAACACAAATAATCACACCAAATTCTCGTCACACATATATTTACAAAATAATAGAGGCCAACAAAATTGATAGAAAAATCAAAATTCTTCTTCGGTATATTCGGATAAGGTGGTATCATCATCGGGTTGAATAACGATCGGATTTATGGAACTTTGCACATGATATTTATCCTCTTTTTCTATAACGTGGGCCACACAGTTCTTCCACACATCACTATTACCTACTTTATTCCCCATTCGCCTTATATTGTCAAGCACTACAGCATTCAAAGTCGGTGACTGATTACATTTCCGCAAGCTTTCTTTCATTGTGGTCCAAACCATTTCAATTGGGTTGAACTCATAATACTATGGAGACAAACGTAAGAAAATATAACCACGTGTTTCACACATCGAATCAATAATATACTCTTTTCTGAAATTACGTTGTTTTATGGTCGCCAGTAATATCTTTCTCATTAGAATCTTTTCGGATATTTCCATGTCATGATTTCGCATGAAATCAACAATACCTGCTTTTTTTGTGTAATTGTTAGGTATTGTAGTCAATAACCGAAAATGATACGAAGCGTTATCCATGACAATAACCGTGTTTGGAAAAATATTTGGGAGAAGCTGCTCACTGAACCAGGTTTCGAATAAAGCTGCAGTCATATCGTCGTGGTAAGCAGCAGACGAATCTTTTATATTTTTGGCCGACAGAAGCAAAGCGTTAGGTACGAAACCACTTCAATTCATGGCATGCAAAATTGTAACACGTTTTCCCCTTGAAGAAGGTGTGTTCAAAGCACAATACTTGGTTTCGTCTACCCAGCCATATTTGACAACATCATGTGTGTCAAACCAAGTTTCGTCGAGGTAGATTATATGTCTGCTGGATTCTTGGTAGCTTTTCATTCGCCTCAAATATTCTTGTCGGAATTCAACAATGCGTGTCGATTCCATTATGACCATCCGATTGTTAAATTTTTTATATTTGAAACCACAAGACAATAAGACACCTCGTAAAGTTTCTAAATCATTTCCAAGGTTGGTACTTCATTTTTCTGGTATATACCATAAATTATTCGCCTAATCACATCTTTTGTAACATCATCAACGTTTGCGAATTTTTAATTCCTTTGTTTTCGTTTCATTGCATGGTCAATGACATCCCCTATTTTAATGACTCGAAGAACTGTCGAAAGAAATAGTTTCGTTAACTTGCATATTCTATTCACAATAGCATTATGTGAAGTGTGATAGTTTTCTTTCTTCAAGCATTCATGAATATTCAAAATTACTCGTTGAACTTGAACATGTAAGTCCTTATTTTCAAATTCAGGATCCCTGTCGATTGACACAGATTCCTCACACGCAATTTATCATTTGTTCCAAAAGGTCTCCAGAAAGCCATATTGATGAAAGTACCCAAAAACACTAAGATTTCCACAAAAATCAGTTCAAACGATGAGATTGGAACCTTTGGTGTGAAAGTTGAAAACTTTTTCTAGAGATCAATTACCCTAACACCAAACTGATATTTTTGCACTCGACGCCCGTTTCGCTAACAAGGTCCGCTTTATAATCTATTGTTGACAAATTAATTGGCAGGTAGTGGTTTCACTAGTTAATTACCGAAAAATCAATTAGGAAAATCATCATTTAACAAAAAAAGTCCACGTTCGACCAAAAAACTTCAGGTATATAAACAGCTAACCCTTGTCTTTAGATTCAGTATCAATTTGCTTCTCCTGAAGATGCTAACCTTGTTAGCGAAACGCGCGTCGGGTGCAAAAATATCAGATTGGTGTTAGGGTAATTGATCACTAGAAAAAGTTTTCAAAAATCGGTTTGCAAAACCACTGACTACTTCACCTAACCCCACGAACACACGGCACTGATAAAGAAATATTGTGAAACGGACAAAAAATTAGTATTCAGTCAGTCCAGCTAGCCGAGCCTTTACTCCTCAACTACATTTGATAGCACGTTTACTAACTATCTGGGCGACTAGGGGCCACAGATAATAAATGTTTATGACTCTTATTTTTATTGCCGTTCCAATTGGGAATGAATATGTAATGAAATAGCTGAAGCTAGATAAAGTTTTTCAATTTAATTCAGTTCAATACAGTAATTTTGATTGATCAGTTCATTTCAGGGTTCTCTGAAAGTCACATCAGAAGATATACTATTCTACACCTGTGTTATGAATATTCCGCCTTTCATTCGAACCCTTGTGAATCCAGATTTCCGCTATATTTCCACCCTGAAAAGAATCTAGGAATCATTTTTTAAAGAAATAACTAGACGGATTTCCTCAATCTTGTTGATAAAGTTCACAAACTTCAAGATCAAATCAGAGTTGGTCTCTAAGAAAAAACCCCGACATCGTGATTAAAAGCTTCACCACAAACAGTTTGAAAATTGCTTTACGTTCACTTTAATAGAGTTGTTATAAAAAACTCCGCTTGCTTCACGCACCCTCCTTCATAAAATTTTATTCCTTTTTTCAGGCAAGTTCCTTCGTAAAAACAAGCTGTCGACAACATTATATCGGTTTGTGTACAAGATTGTATATATCATAGCTTTTTTATGTGATAAGCTGGATGATTTGGTATTGGGAACGTAAGAGGGTTTTTGAGCTTGTTGACGATTTCCGACATGTTCGAGGAATAAAAAATATAATAAAGTGTGTATTGACTTGCCAAGAGTATGCTTGAAACATTATTGAACAGATTGCTACAAAGGGCTTTATTCGGGTTTCCCCAACCACAAGCGCTTTGTTAGCGTGAGAAGGAGCTTTCGAATCCGTAGGGAGGGTTTTGGAGAGGTCCCGTTCCAGTTTACTTCTCTAATCATCATTGATGTGTCTCATTTTGTAACACTGACGTTGTCAAATATAAACACAAATGATTGATAGAGGAATGAATACTTTATTTGATTTAATGTAGAAGTACACTTTACGCTGTACAGGATTTACTTCATCAGCAGAAATATATATGTTTGAAATATGTTTTCTCGTTAACCATCTGTCGCACCCCTACGAACGACAACCCTTAGAAATCTAAACTTGTGCGAACTGAGGACTAACGAGGTCTCACTTTTCCATTTGTGATACCTAACACGGATTGGACGATAGCAAGTGAAAATCGATCGTTCAGCCTGCGGCCTGAACCACCGACCAACACTTCGGTCGATTGAGTGAGTGAACAACATCGAATCGACCGGCTACCGACTATAATTAATTATATAACACATCACCGTGTAACAAATACTTGATGATTAGGTGAAAAAATCGAGAACGGAATCTCAGTCAAGAGAAGTTTCTGCATTCAAAACTTGAAGTTTTCTGAATAAATTGATGTATGTAGCCGTTACTACGTGGTGTGAGATCATCATGAAAAATTAAAAATTCAATTTCCTATATTTTTTATAACATTTGTATTCATAACTAACTTTACTGCAGTTTCATCCTACAATAACATTTTCAAACTAATACGATGAACTGGAATAATTCACGTAATTCACGCCGAAAGAATTTTTTTTGGTGACATATCACATTTTTGAGAAAAAAGTTATATTGGTAAGACATCTTGTATTTTATTGCCAGTTGATTCCTAAAATAGCAGTTACTGGAATGCTGTTACTTCCAACAAGATGAGGGACTGCAATGGGACCGCCACTTTCACCAGTCATAGCCAACATATATATGGAGTGGTTCGAAACTCTGGCCATTGGAGAAACTCCCAAAAAACCTCGTGTCTGATTGAGATACGTTGACGACCTCTTCATTATATGGAACCATGGGAATACTGTACAAGACGCCTATCTCAAAGACATCAACAGCGTAAGACCTTCCACAACTTTCATAACGAATAAGGAAGTCCACAACGACTTGCCATTCTTAGACGTATTGGTGGAGAGGACCGATACTGAGTGGGAAACATTTGTAAATCGAGAACCAACTCGCACGGGACAGTATCTGAACCACGAATCCAACCACCATCAATCGACTAAAAGAGGAATCATCAAGACTCTATCAAACCATGCTTTCGAGCTCTGTCATACGAAGGAAGGTCTTGAAAAGAAACTAGACATCATCAAAAATAATCTTCAACAGAATGGCTACTCCAAATCGATGGTGGAATAGACTTTGGCTAAAAGACAGCAGGAACCTCGCAAGGAAGAGAAGCCGTTACAACCAGTGCTTGCACTTTCCTACAGCTCCACAAAAATCAGGCTACCAAACGCGGACTGCGTTTCCAAGAATTGCATTTACTGGATACCTACCCTGTGTGTGTGTAAAATCATATATCGGTTAAACTAAGAGGCCATTGAAAGTTCGAATTGCAGAGCAGAAGAAATACACACAGCAAATGGAAACTAGCAGATCAGGAATAGCAGAGCATGTTTGAACCTATCAACATAACATCGAGTAGTCCCAAACTGATATCATATACAGGGAGGAATATTGGTTTAGGAGAAAATTCAAAAAAGACGCATACATGTTGTCCAACAATGTGTTCAGCCAAGCTAGCGTAGAGATTTTCAACATATAGAAACCCATAATCAAAGGAAAACTTGCCAACTTTCGCCAAACGGTCATCTCCCGTTAAGCCGGTGAAGCGAAAAAGGAAAGCGCGAAGATATGTGAAAGTACTCAAATGTCCCATAAATAGTCGTCTCTCGAAGGAGTTTGTCCAGTCATGACAAGAAGACGATTTTGGATACCAACAATCGAAACGTGAAGTAACTTGTCTTGGAATCCTTCGATTCTTCATTTAATTTTTTTTGAATTTTTGTTCAATTGTACAATTTTTACAGGTTTTTTATATCACATCATTTCATTTCAGGGCTTTTTTGCTCCATACAATTGTTATTTTCAGCTATTCTTTTTTTAATTTTTTTTATGAGTTTTTTTTTTTTCATATAATATCAAACAATGGAAGTCCGAACTAATAAAATTCTTCACGGAACATTGTCAATCACCTTCAAACAAATGTTGAATCAGTGTTCATCGTTCCAGTTCCATTCAACTGGAAAGTAGTTTTCTGGCAGACATTTGTCAGATCCTACTGTGTTGCAACGATGAAGTACACTTTCGTAATAATATTATATAATTCCACATCAATCAAATCCAACCAATAGGACTAAAAACGAGAATTCAAACTTCTAGATCATATCAAAAATGATGGGCTTCAACATACCAATTATGACAAATGGTTATGGAACTGCATATTATACCATTGCTCTCTTGTTGAACGAAAAACTGTATTGAAAAATTTCAAAATATGGGAGTACAAAAATAATATGAAGTCATATTTTTCATGTTGATAGAAAAATGATTTGCGGGTGTGAAAAAATGTAGATATACTTCGAATCGAATGATCACTTGCGATCTGATTTCTCGTCTGATCGTATGGTTTGAACTATCAATATTTTCTGGTCTATTCTGGTCTATTCGAAACATAAGGTGGTTTATAATTTTTCTCAGAAAATATTCATTCATTCATCAGTTTCTTTTTCGTCCCCTTCAGAATAGTCTCCCTCAGTAGAAAGTCACTGAGGGCCAAAGCTGGTGGATACGGGGGCTGAGGCATGACGAGTGAGCAGGTGCATTCTCGTGATGCAAAAGCCATGAATTGTTTTCACACAATACCTTCGTATTGCTTTTCGCAAGCGGCGCATAACTTCAAGACAAAAATCCTTGTTGACCCTCCGACCATGTGGTAAGAACTTCTGATACACTATGTTATGGTAATTGAAGAAGATAGTGAGCAAAATCTTGTCATTTAACCAAACTTGGCGTTTTTTTGTCTTGTCTCTCCTGGGCTCTTCCATTGGGACAATTGGACTTTGGTTTCGATGCCATAAACATATTCTTATGATTCGTAACCAGTTATGACCTTTCCAAGCAGATCTGAATAGCCATTGACGTCAATCAACAATTCCTGAGCGATACTCTCACGAAGGTTTTTTTGGTAAAAATTCAGCAATTTTGTAGCGATCTCTGCTGCCACTCGCTTCATGCCCAAAATTTTTGAACAAATTGGTTGGCATGAGCCAACTGATATGCCAAAATCATCAGCAACTTCTCCATAACAATTTTCAATTTTTTTTGCAAAATTTTCATCGGTTGTTGATGTGTTGGAGCGACACCAATTACATCTCCTCGACCTCGAAGTCACATTATTTCGCCTCTATCTTATCTAGTTAATCTTTCTTTCACTTGTGGATGTTTTTCATCTTTATTGAACATCGGCAAAGTCATTCCAGTATACAAAAAGCAAAATCTAGCAAATCTTGAAAATTTTAGGCCCGTTACAGTCACAACCTGCTTTTCTAAGGTTTTTGAATATTTTTATCTCCAAAGACTTATGAATTTTGCATTAAGTCATAGCATCTTCTCAGATAATCAACATGGTTCTGCCAGGACAGTCAACTCAGAGTGCGGTGTTGTCATTTTATGAAAAATTGATCAAAGCAATCGAATCAGGTGAGTGCCCTGTTGCGATCTTCTGTGATCTTAGTAGGGCATTTGACTGCGTTCAGCATGAGGTACTCTTGTCTGAATTGTACAAATATGGTATTCGTGGAGTTTCACTCGATTGGATACGGAGTTTTTCAACACACAGAAAACAATTTGTTAGTATATCTTCCACTAAATCTGCATATCAAAATATCTCTACGGGCGTTCCCCAAGGATCTGTTTTGGGGCCAATTTTATTTTTATTCAACACGAATGACATGGATAATATCAAGTCTTCTGCCAGCTTTATTAGATATACAGATGACACCAATATATTTGTCTCTGACGAGTGGGTTTGACAAATGTGAAAATACCTTGAAACAAAAGTGTACAACTGCGGTTGGTAACCTCATTTCATGGTGTGATCAGAAGTGTCTCTATTTCAATAGTAATAAGACAAATATGATACGATTCCACAACTACCAAAAACAATGTGAAGTTGTAACAATAAAAACTGATGAAATCTTGTTTGAGCCTACTTTATCAGTTAAATTTCTTGGAATTACTATAGACTCTGGTTTGAACTGGAAAGAACATTGTACCAACTTGATCTCAAAATTGAACTCATTATTTTTTGGGAAAGAAAGTTTTTGGCTTTCTACTACTCCATCTGATACAAAAAAAAATGGATGAGAGAATATTCCAGAGAAAGAAGGAAGTAATCAATTTGAAAATAAGTAACTCTATACATGGATGTGTAGATCATGGAAAGAAGTAACTTTCAGACACAAACTGAAAGAAAGTCCTCCTGAAACAGCTACTTCCATATAAACATTGAATTACACGAAAGAAAAAAAATTCTTTCGTGTAATTTTTTTTTTCTTTCGTGTAATTCAATGTTTCTATATAAGTAGCTGTTTCAGGAGGACTTTCTTTCAGTTTGTGTCTGAAAGTTACTTCTTTGCATGATCTACACATCCATGTATAGCGTTACTTATTTTCAAATTGATTACTTCCTTCCTTTCTTTCGAAGATTCTCTCATCCATTTTTTTTGTATCAGATGGAGTAATAGAAAGCCAAAAACTTTCTTTCCCAAAAATTAATTACTCCTAAAAATATAACCCTTTCAATTTGAACTCATTATGTTTTATGTTTTGAAATCTCCAGAACATTCTGTTACGTGAACAATTAATCGTATTATATCATGCACAAATAGCCCTCCGATTACGATATGGCATATTTTTCTGAGGTGTTCCCATTCAAGCACCAGACGTATTTATTGAACAAAAACGCATTTTAAAAATTATTTTTGATACCTCAAGCAGAGGATCCTGTAGACCGATTTTTAAAGCATCAAAAATTTTAACAATGACGAGTATTTTAATTTTAGAAATGTGTGTATACGTATACACAAATAAAAATAAGTTCACAAGAATCCAACAAGTCCATAGTTATAATACGAGTGATTGCGCTGATTTCCACATTCCCTACTGTAAATATGTTGTATTTTCGAAATCTTCTGAATATTTGAGTCTGAGGATTTTTAATAAACTACCTGAATGAATAGTTAGTTGCGCCAATATTTTTTGAAACTCGCTTGAGGAAATATTTACTCGACAATGCTTTTTATACATTGGATGAATTTTTTATTTTTCAAATCTTTAGATTATAAGTACTATTCCTATATTTTTTATCATCTTTGGGAAAATAAATGTATCATTATTTTTATTATTATTATTACTATTACCGTCTGTGAATGGAATTCGTTTTCTCCATAATCGAGTTGTATACAAATATTCGTAGCTTATAAAAAAAAGTGTTCATGATGGAAAATATACTGTTTTTCACTGTGGCGAGTACCTCTGAGCTGCATTTTTGGTTTGCTTACAAAACCATAATATTTCGCGCGTTCTTGAACGATTACTGGGAGTTTCATATAGCTAGGAAGTTGAATTACTCACAATTAACTTTCTGCGGCTTGGTTTATTATGATATAATTCAGAAACATTGCTATCCTGGAGAGCCAGACCGGAAAAAATGTTGATCTATGTGAATTCCTCCGGCTATTTCACAAAGCCTCTTCTTTTTATGGCGTGCAAATGGAAAGATAATGACGAAAGCTATAGGATGGAAGTTATTTCAACATCGCAGAAATGAATTACAGGTTTCTGTTATAGTAACAAAATTTGACAAAACGAGTTCAAAAATAATAATGAAAATGAAGTTTATTCAGATATTGAGTTGATATGATCAACAGCGTTGCCAATGATGAATCATCAAATTATACAGAAGTGTGTCTGATATTACCCGATTTTTGATAGGATTCAACATTTTCGAAAATAATTTGTACTCAGCGCCTTTCAGTTGTTAACGAAGAGAAAAATTGTAGGGAGAAGACAGCAATTAAATTTGCTCTATTTTTTAATGAAAATTCAAAACTCCGCACTGACTTTTTCTCAATTTCTTTCAAAAGCTATATTCTATGTAATTTTTCTCGAAAATTTAGATACAAAGTAGTATTTTCTGAACTCTTACTTCAAAATGTACCTCTTTCATTACAAAAAACTGTCATAGATGTCATGCTGTTCATTTTTGCGTCCTAGTAAAACAGTGAAAAGGTCAAATTATCATTGTTAGTTATAACTACTCATTCATTTTTCCACTTGACATATTTTTGTAGTAAAAGAGCTACAGTTCGATGTCAAGTTTCAAAAAATATCAGTTTCTATTGACATTCTCGGATGAATGAAGTGAAACATAAAGAAACCGTGGAACAGTGTAAAATTTCAATGCCTAAATTGAAATTTCATCGTTTGTTTCTCTCTTCATCGAGTTTTTTCACAGTCTTCCAAGGATGACGTCATATCCTATGGCCACTATGCCGTCATTTTTAATGGAAATGACACAAGTGTCAGATCGCTGAGAATAGAATTGTTTATCCAATCAAATGATTGAAAGAATACATGAGGTTTTATTTGAAATTCTTGACTCGGATAACTCTGTATGAATTTTCAGTGAATAATTATTCAGTTCGATCTGAATAAGCGTCATTTGAATCAGTGCAATTTCATTAGTTCGGATGAAATACGAATGATAAATTAAAAAGAATAGCTGAAAACAATTATTATATTGAACAAAAAAACCATGAAATGAAATAACATTGAAATGAAATACAAGTAAAAAGTAAAACAATTCAACAAAAAATAATAAATTAGGAAAGTGATGGATGTAGCCGTTGTTACTACGTGGTAGGAACTGATGACTATTTATGTGTCATTCGCGAACATTTACTCACATCCTCTTTCCGTTTCACCGGTTTACCGGGCGATGACCGTTTGGCGGGAATTGGCCATTTTTCGTTTGATTATGGGTTTCGTTATGTTGCGTATATTTACGCTATCTTAGCCGAATACATTGTTTTACAACATGTATGCGGCTTCTTTGAATTTCCTGCTGAACCAGTGTTCCTTCCTGTGTATGATCTCAGCTTGGGACGACTCGATGTTATGTTGATGGGTCGAAAGATGCTCTGCTATTCCTGATTTGCTGGTTTCCCCTTGCTGTATCGCTGCTCGCCAATTCGAACTTTCAATGGCTCCTTGATTTTACCGATCTAGGATTTTCCGCACTCACAGGGTATCCGGTAAATGCAATTCTTGGAATCGCAGTCCGTGTTTGGTGGCCTGGTATTCGTGCGGCTGATACGGATAGTGTTTCCAGATCTGAAGCAGGTTCTGATGTAGTACTTGGACCCAATAAACCCTTGCGGGTTGCGGTGCGGGGTCGAAAAGACCCATCCACTTTGGACGTTTGGACCTTGCGAAGCTCTTGCTGTCTTTTTGCTACGGTCTCTATCACCATCACTTCGGAGTAGCCATTTCGTTGAAGAACATTTTTCGTGATGTCTAGTTTTTTCTCGAAACCTTTCTTTATATCACGAAAGCACAGTCTAATAGAGTTTTGATGATACCTCTTTCAGTCGATTGATGGTGGTTGGATTTCTGGTTCAATACTGTTCCGTGTGAGTGAGTTTTTGGTATACAGATGTTTCTCACTTAGTGTGCATGTGGGGGAAGGTCTAACGCTGTAGATGTGTTTCAAGAAGGCGTCTAGTTCAGTATTTCCATGGTTCCATGCAGGTGTCGTCAACGTATCTCATCCAGACTCGGAGTATCTTGTGGCCAACTTCTTCAATGTCTAGTATTTCAAACTACCCAATATGTATGTTGACTATAACTGGTGAAAGTGGTGATTCCGTGAGCAGTCCCTCATCTTGGGTAGAGAGTTTGCCGATCACCTTCGAATAAATGAATCAGTGTAATTTTGCCAACGTAACACAAGTCGAATGAAAATTGATCGATCTCGATTTGATGAAGTCGCCAAAGGCCGATTTTGCCTGAAACTGATTGGCGAAAGTTCTATCCATGAGAGAGTAATTAAGGTGCTTGTGAAGATGATAGTCAGTTGGTGAGGGGTCTGAGGACTATGGTGGGTAAGACCGACGCTAAATTCATTTGGTTTTCGGACAGTGATTTGGGAAACGTGCGAACGTGCGTTGCCAAGGAGCAGAATTAGACCACTTCCGTTGACCAGTGTTGGCTGCAACTGATGCAACTTTTGGTACATTTCGTCAATTTCCTCACGATAGGTTTCTGTTGTAATGATTCGACTCGGTTGCAGAAACTGATAGTGAATCACACCAGCCGCTGATCATCATTCACTAAGCTTGGCCTTTTTTGGTGGGAATTCACCTTTGGGATATGCCTGGGTGCCCATCGGTGTCCAACCAATGTCTAAAAATGTTCGTTTTGGTTGCCCGAAAGCATAGAGGAACAGAAACGTGGCACCTTATGAACACAATGTCATGAAATTTCATGTGAGAGGTCTCCTGAAAACTTACCAAAATACCGAATTTTCCACACTGATTTTTTCGGGCCCGACAAAATTTTTGAATCTGTTTCAAAATGACCTGGCCATCAAAAATAATGAGTGAAAGTGAAATCTTTTTAAGATTTTTTGAATAAGACTACCATCATACAGAGTAAAACATTTGACAAAAGTGACTGTAGCAAACAACCACACTGATTGAAGCAAACATTTCTGCTGTCACAGCATAGAATTATATCAACTTGCGGAGAGTAATTAGTCACAACAGAAAAGTACATGTAATTGAAGCTGAGCTCTACTGTTTTGGTGGAATTGAACAAAAATCTCTCAAAACAAAATTTTTGTACACTCAATGAATTGATGAAACGTGACAAATTGTATCACAATACTTTCATTCCATCATTGAAATTCGAAAGAGGCAGAGAACTTGTACCAAACCAAATACAATTCTCTAAATCCCGGAACGAAAGTATTTCCGGAACTACGCAGTTTCCAATTGAGACCAAAACAACTTGATGGATGTGCTGGAATCCGAGAAAACGCGAAAGACAAAATTAACTGGGACTTTACAAGTTAGGAGTTGAGTTCGAACATATACGTCACAATTCATCAGAAAGATTTTGCTAAAGCCGACCGCACATGAGAATCAGCATACAGGTAGTTGTTCAGTTGTTCCTATACTGCCGACTAAAAATTCACTTGACATTTCTTCGTGCATCAACATAAAAATAATAATTGAAATAATTATGATTATCATGAATACTTATAACAATGATAAGCGGAGCATATTGAAGTCTGAAACTGGAGTCAGTTTGAAATGTAATATATCAGTGAATTCTCATTCAATTGAACCTAAATGAGCGCCATTTGAATCAGTGCACTTTTACCAACGATGGATTTTGTCATTAAAATTGTGTGCTCATGATTCGACGAAGTCGACGAAGGCCGTTTTTGTCTGTTCCAGATTGGCAAATGTTTTACCAGTGAAAAAGTAATCGAAGTGCTTAAGAAGGTGGTAATCGGTTGGTGAGAGGTCTGGAGAGTATGGTGAGTGAAGCAAAACTCCCACGATCAATTCGTTAAATTTTTGGACTTTGATTGGTGTACCATTTGAATGGACATTGTCGTGGAGCAGAATTGAACCTCTTCTGTTAATCAGAGCCGGCTGCTGCAGATGCAATTTTTGGTACATTTCGTCGATATCCCACTGCTGTGGCACGGTTGCAGAAAGTTTCAGTGAATCATCCTACCCGCTGACCACCATGTTTTTTTTTGGTGCATTTATGTTTTCAGGAAGTGCCTGGGTGGTTCTTTGGTATCCAACAACTGTTTTAGATGTTTCCTATTGTCGCAGACCATCCACTTTTGAACACACGTGACATCCGATGCAAAAAAAGATTGTTTCGATTACGCGAAATAAAAAAAGAGTCTTCGAAACGTGACAATTCCTGTCGGACAAACCTTTTGAAACAGCCTCATAGTTTACCGTGGTCGCGTGATGACTATAGAGGTTCCTGATCCCAGATGCAGGGCCTGCCACGAAGTGCCTGAAATGAGATCCTAAAGCTCTTGCTGTTGATATTACAAGGATATGCGGTCTCAGCCTATCGCTATAACATGGACCTCATAGTGCTTCATTATCATCTACGGCACTTTTATGGTATTGACAAGACCCCGGTGTTGCTTTATGCTTCGAAGAATATTGAATCTGTTGAAGAGAATTATCTATGTGAATTTTCTTTCAAAAAAAAACACAAGCACCACAGGAAAAACCTCAGGTAGCTCTAACAGCGGTGCTTGTGAGGAAGTAGCGATTCACGTTGTATTTCTAGTCCGGAATGATATTCCAAGTCTTTGAAATTTTAGATATATGATTGCATAAATTGGGGTCCATATTGGTGCCCTTTCCAACCCCCAAAGTAGAAAGCGGAATTGTCTGTCCTGATATTATTATATCCGGTTTGGAGACATTTATTTTTATTGAAACGGGCTCCATCACAATTACAAATCACCTCTAGATCCTCATCAATTGGTCATCATTTATTGAAACGAATCATTCCCTACGTTCAGGCTGATTCAAGCTATTAAATCTAATGTTGTTCAAAGCAAGACGATATCACTGGTGGAGATTTCAACTACGAGTAAGACGAATATCGTCCAAGAGTTTTTCTCTTCGTACTCCACAGATTCCATGATGCCTCTCTCACTCTTGAATCTCAAGATCATGCTGACTTGCCTCACTAAGGCAGAAATGTTTGCCGTACAAATACGTACGGCTTTCATTTTCGACTTATTGCATCAGCTTAAGGTACATATGCTTTTTCGGTCCAATGATCACTCCACCCAAGGTGTGGGGATGGTTATTAGCTGGTTATGCCGGCACGCCCTTCAAATGGGTCGAGCATCAGAGAAAAGTTTTGAGTGTAACACCATTTTAGTTAAAATAATAATGATAGTGATTTCTACCATCATTATCACAGTTGGAAGATCATGAAGTTTCCAAGCTCCTCGAAATAAACAAATAATCAGCCATATCGCTGTTATCAATTTCCTACTAATAGAGATGAAACATTCAGTTCTTAGTATGGTGGAATAGTTCTATTCATTAATGCTCGAATGAAATAACAAATACCATAAACAACTACACTTTTCACACTAATATACTTACAGCTATAGACACCAAACCATATTTTTTCCTAATTAAAAAGGTATTAATAGAAATCTAAGTTGGCATCAGTTGGGACTAAAATATTCATTCATAATGGAAGGAAATTCATTTACTATGAATGAAAACTTTTTGCCTAATGTAATCAAATGAAATATTTATATCCAGATTGTTTTCATTTGCTATAAATAGTCGAGAAACTCAAGTCATTTACAGTGAAAAAAATATTGTCTTGTTTCAGAAAACTGTTATCCAACAATTCCATTTCAATTGCTAACAACGAATATTTTCTCCGTGTGAGATAATAAAATTGTCCGTGTACGACTA
The DNA here is from genome assembly GCF_025532065.1 of Leptinotarsa decemlineata. Lineage (NCBI taxonomy): Eukaryota > Metazoa > Arthropoda > Insecta > Coleoptera > Chrysomelidae > Leptinotarsa > Leptinotarsa decemlineata. Next base: position 6,283,135 of record NW_027412578.1, read on the forward strand.
GCCTAAAACCACACTCAGGAAAAGCGATTCGAAGTTTGACCAGTCACTTACCGTTCTATTGCCCAAGTTCTTCACGCGACAATGAAGTAAAACGGTTTTTCCTACGAGTCCGGTGATGTTGGAATTTATGGAGGTGTCAAAGTAGGGTCCGGTTCCCGGTGTCGGCCATTCTTGCAGGAAATCCCGGAATTTCTTTGATCCTATGCTCTCTTCGGCGCCTGAAATAAAATTGATTCAGTCAGAAAAAAATATAAAAGTGATCGTGGAATGATATAGAAAAATTGGAGTGTGTATGATAATAATAGAAATAATGTATCTTTATTCTAGTCAGTCTAGGATACATATACATTTTTTAAAGTTGAAAAATTATTTCCAATCCTAGGGCTGACATCAAAGGCGAAGTTCAAATAATAATTAAAAATTACTGATTTGTTTTACCACTTAACCTGACACAAGTTCAACATCACCAAGTTGAATGTGGATTGTATGAATATCGGTTCGGGATAATTTTTTTTCAGATAAGTAAATCCTAATCTTTGTTATGTTGCCATATTAAACCAACCCGTTTCAACCAATTTATTGAAAATAATTTCTTGTCGTCAAACTTCATGAATGTCTGAATCTTTTGGATTTTTTCTTATATGCTTTCGTTGAACAGGGACCGTACATTGAATAGGCAAGGTTCAGGGTGTACAAAACTAAACTATCACATAACATTATGATATGTCAACCAGAGGAGTTGCTCCAAATGGTCCGATCAATTACTTTTTTCCCGTATAATTTTGCCAACGATGTTACTTATGATTTGGATTTAGGTCAACTTACCATATATTTCATAGTTGTTACTGTAGATGCCACTTTTTCTTGGGGGTAAAGAATATTTCATTGGGAATTAATCCGGGAACAAATTGATTAATTCTGTGCAGCTTTTGTTACATGAAGTTTTCGATACTTTTCGGCTGATTCTCGAGTGACTGTCAATGTTTCAATTAATGAACCCACATTTATTTCAGTGATTTGGCCAAATACACTGCACTACTTTCCTATCAGTCATTTGGAGTAAGCTCTTGGTATGATGTGTGGCTTCAGCTATTCCATCATATCCTAGAGTGCCTAGCTACATAAGTGAGCAATTATCTGGTTTTTACTGTAATTATTTCTCATAGATGGTCCGCATATCCTATCATCTGCCATATAGACACATTTAAATCATCTGAAAGAACAATACGTTCAGGCCAGTCTCAACACCCTATACAGTAGGTTAATGGACTGACACCTATAATCCACGAAGGGCGTTGGATTATATCCGACAGGTGTCAGTGCAGGATTCTTCACAGAAGTTATTCCTGCATATGCTGTTGGTGATACAACTGCCGCAATAGATTTTCAATTATTGGAACACACTTGCAGACCGGTTTCGGGCTGTTCGGCCACTCGACAGTGCAAGGTAGTGTATATCATCAACATAAAGTCGACGATTTTCGATAATTGAAAATCGAATTCCGTCAGAGTATCATTCCTCGAACTAAGCTGAAGCATACAACAAACAACAGGTTTTTCGTCGCCCCATCTGCCATACTTGAAGACTGGCTATAAATCAAATCATCTTAAAGAACAATTCGTTCAGGCCAGTCTCAACACCCTACACAGTAGGTTAATGGACTGACACCTATCAGAAAATAACTACTCCCCTGAATAATACAACGAAGGGCGTTGGATTATATCCGACAGGTGTCGGATAGACACATTTAGTTAGAGAATCACTACATAGTATAGATTTCATACAGTATGGCACGATATTGACTATGTGGTACAACGTACAACTATTATTTTCTGTATTTCAGATACCTCCAAACCTCTGAAGTAGCTCTACAAGAATGATAGATTAGGTTAGGTCCAAAGTGAGTAGGTCTATTTGACCCTCCACCGCAATCTGCAAGGGTTTATTGTGGCTCACACTCATTCACACTCGACCAAATTACACAGATTCTCAACGAAGCCGATTAGTTTATATGGTGAGTGATCTTTCAAGTCAGATGGTAAGATAACGGCTCTGTCCCCAGCGAGGTAAGCACAAAGAATGTGCTCTGCTGTTCCATAATCTTCCAAACAGAGGCGACACATACAGTCCAAGTCTCTGCATATGGTGATTCGAATGTTAGTCGCCTATAAGAAGGCCTGTTAGACATCGTAGTTCATCTCTACTGCGGTCCAACAACTGTTTGGTATCAAGCTTAGAAGGGTGAATAAACCCCATGGAGTGAGCCAATTCTGGAAGATTCTACCGGAAGTCCATAAAACGTCTTGCCATACAGGTATTCAATGTTTGTTTGGCAAAGCTTAAAGCGATGCCAATGACAAGTTCTGGTCCAAGGCAGTAAGCAGCTTCATTGCCTTCTAGGCCAGTATGGCCGGGAATCCAGACCAGTCTGTTAAGTATTTCTATCGAGGAGGGTCGTTTTTGGCAATTTGCTACCTATTTAGACGTTGCTCGGTGGGAGCCAAGAGCTTTCAACGCCACTTGACTGTTCGATAATATTTTTATTGACTTCTGTTTGAGGTTGGATTCTTCCAATCTCTCCGCACACTATTCAATAGCGTAAATTTCCGCTTGAAATACAGTCGCATAGGTACTACTCCAGAGTAGTACTATTGTCACCAATTTTATTGATTCTGGTAAAAAGACAGACCTTTATTGTCAGCAGAAGTGTTGCCTATTTGTACACTAGTAGGTAACTTGAAATCAACCCCATCTCAGAATAGAATTCATAGTAGAAAGATCAATCTTCTATATTTGAGTGTCCTCAAATACTAATTTGTTGAATTCCACTAGTACGGACTTCCACTATATGAAATGATTTGAAATCCCTGAAACAACTATAAAAGAAGAAATCAAAATCCATTGCTGAAAATAACAATTATATCAAGCCAAATAAACCTGAAATGAGATAATAGTGAAATAAAATACAAGTGAATATAAAACAATTGAATAAAAATAAATAAAAATAAAGAAATGAAAGAAGAAAAAAAAATGAAAATAAAAAGTTGAGAGATTTCAAGTCACGTTAGTTCACGACGTTCCGATTGTTAGTATCTACAATCGTCTTCGGGTGATGATTGGACTGATTCCTCCGAGAGGAGGAGTGTCATTCATCCTCTCGACACGGCACACCTTAGGATTAGGCCATCGTTGGGATATCATTCAGTTAGAAAATAACAGAACCACAAGTGATTCTGTCATTCCCGTATAAAGCGGAGCTATGTGAAAGCAGACATCCGATGGCAGGGTTGCTGAACCCCCACATCCCAATAAATCCGCCAAAAATAGCATACACAGTGGTTCAGGCAGTGAAAGATGAACAAAGACAGCCAACCCGCCTACAAGAATGGTAACTTGCATCTTCTGGTTATGAGAAATGTCACTGAGGGTCTTCATTTTGATGTACATAGGAAAACACTAGCACTTTCAGATATATATCTGACAGCTCCCACCAATGTTCACAGCGGAAAATGGCGAGACTACATTTTTCTTGTTAATAGACTGGTCATGTTATCTTTGAGAAAATAAAGATAATATATAGGAAAAAAATTATGGAAGAGATCGCTGAAAGTAACAGACACCCTTCATACATAGTCTGTTGAAATATGTTTTTTTTCGTTAACCAGGTGTCTCCCCCTTACGAACGACAACTGTTGAAAGTCGAAACTTGTGCGAGCTAAGGACTAACGAGGTTTCACCCTTTTAAAGTGTGATTTCTTACACGAGTTGGACGATAGGAAATGAAAATCGATCGTCCGGCCGTGCGGTTTGAACCACTGGTTCGCACAAGGAAGGATTGAGTAGATCCTCGTGAATCCTCGACTTCTCAGTAAGATTACATTCCGGGAAACAAAACAACAGAAAAAACTATGGGATTAATGAAATGAGCTGTGATGATTGCGATGAAAAATATGTCGGTGATAGTAGGAGGACTATAAAAACTCGATACAAGAAACATGTTCACATATCACATATTTCGTTCCTCAGACCAGACAATCAAGTCTTGCTATAGAAAACGGCCACAGAATGAACGGGGATGCTTGACATTATTAACACCAGTACATGACAGCAAGTTTCCAGATGGCTTCCACGGTTCAGAAATCGAAAAATGTGGTATGAGTGTTGATGAAGTTCCTATTCCTATCAGCGCATTGTTCGCATACCTACGTAATTATGTAGAAAATAACAATTGAAAAAATAACAAGATACTAAGAATTCCGTCTACATGCACAAAAAGACATTAACATAGCCATTAGAATCAGTACAAGTCATCTCCTGAAGATGCTAACTAGATTAGCGAAATACACGTCGAAAGAAAGTATTGTTGTACTGTTGAGGAAGAAGTATTCCCATTAGATCCATTTCATGCCACATATTTCAAATTCCACTTATCTAGTCTAGATTCAACTAGGTAAGGATTTTGCCTTTTTGAGCCAGTTAACTGTTTTGCTGGCTGCTGCCTTTGGGTAATCAAGAAACCCAAGAACTTCATGTTTTCAGTACATTTTTCACCGTCATTGCATGCATCTTACTTTATCATTTCATTCTGGACTAGACTGTTATAGAATATTCACATTTTCAAAGATTTTTTTCATTTATTGAGTGCCTAAACGTACTTCTGTTGAATATTTGATGTGCGGCGCTGTAATTGATCATTAACCTTTCAAACCTTTCATGAAAACAAATTCAATTCCACTATATCATGCACATCACATTTCTGGCAACATCTTGGAAGAATGCCTAATGCCGTACTCTTTCACGAACATGTTCAGAATGCCTCAAGACGTTCCACCCTATTTGCTTTTTACGGGATTCGGTAAATTTTTCGTTAATATCCCTTGTGAAAAGGGTATGAAAGGACACGTATTTCCAAGGTCCGGAATTTCTATTGGATCTATTAGATTTTCCAGACTGTCCTTGTCAAAGGAGTCAGTTTGTATAAATATAGTTTTTGATGTGGGTCGTTGTCAAAGAGAAATCTGCTACACCTACATTCATGTTGCATTCTGTTTGCAAATAAACATGAATGGAATGAATCCCTACATATTAGAATACTTCATTTGAGTCAATGTTTTGTGGAAACAACAAGAGTTGAACTTTTATTTTTTCCAACTCACATTGAAAGGTAAACTTTATGAGTAGTTGGATTATTGACTGATTATTAAGATGTGAATATATGTAATGAATGAGTTACAATCAAAACCTAGTAATCACCTTATTTCCACTCGAGAAAAGAAAAGGAATGACATTGAAGTGGAGAAAAATTAATGATGTTTGATGAAAAAGATATATATTCAGAAAAGTGATTGGCTGTTATACCCAAGCAATAGTTGAGATTGGAGTCAATAAAAATATTCTCGGACAGTCAAGCGGCGTTGGAAGCTCTTGGCTTCAACCAAGCAAAATCTAAATTGGTAGCAAATTGCCAAAAACGACTCTCTTCGATAGGAGGACTTAACAGATTGTCTCTGGCCTAGATTCCTGGCCGTACTGGCCTGGAAGGCAATGAGGCTGCTTACTTCCTTGTAAAGGACGGTGCTTCATTGGACCAGAATCTGTCATTGGCATCGCTTTTGGCTTTACCATACAATCATTGAACACCTGGATGGCAAAAAGATTTATGGACTTCTGGCAGAATCTTTCAGGCTTGACTCACTCCAAGGCGTTTATTCACCTTTCGAAGCTTGATACCAAACAGTTGTTGGACTATGGTAGGGATGAACTACGATGTCTAAGAGGCCTTCTTACATGTCACCGTGATTTGAAACATCATATGCAGAGACTCAGACTTCCGGAAGACAGTGTGTGTCGCCCCTGTATGAGAAATGATGAAACAGCAGAGCAGATACCTTGTGCCTGATCCGCTGGGGACCGAATCAGGTTTCAAGAGTTCGGCAGAGTCGTACTTTTACCATCTGACCTGAAAAACCACTCACCATACAAACTAATCGGCTTCGTTAAGGAGCTGGGTTTATTTGGTCGAGTGTTAATAGGTGTGAGCCACAATAAACCCTTGCGGATTGCGTTAGAAGGTCGAATAGATCCACTCACTTTGGACCTCTTCTAACCTAAGCAATAGTCAATAATCCATTAGATGTGATAACTACATAGGGGAAGGTGAGATGATACGATCCCTGTAGGTCAAATGATCTTCCGCCGTAAATCAGAGACAACTTGTGTCATCTATCGAAATGCACATGAAACGAGTTTTCCGCAACTCTGCCAGTTGCCTCTCCAAGTGTCATGGCGGTGCGAGCGCTTGGCGTGATTTAATTAAAAAATAATCGAAAAGTGTGACTCTGATCTAGGGTAAGCATGTTTTTGGACTTTCATTACTTTTCACATGTTCGTGTTTATTGAAATCTTGTTTTATATCCGGGCATTAATAGCTGTCAGCTAATATATAAACAATGTTCGATCACCGCACGCGATATTTGAAGGTTATGTTTTGATCGATATGTTGGAATTTGGTGTTTGGGGCGAAGTGATTCCTTTCTGTGTGTTTAAAATGATCCCTGGAATCATTTTATCCCATTAGTATTTTTTATTTTTACAGATCATGCCGAGAATTCATATACGGAAAACAAATCGCCAAAATTGGCCTGAAGAGAAAATGCAAAAGGCATTAGATGCCGTCAGAGATGGCATGCCTTACAAAACCGCAAGTAGAGAGTTTAAGGTCCCTGTGATGGTATTGAAAGCCAGGGATAATCACGTCACTATTCTATGCATACCGCCTCATTGCACCAAAAAACTCCAACCCTTGGACGTCGTAGTCATGTATCCGCTAAGCGTTTATCATAACCAAGCATTGGAGAAGTGGATGAATAACAATCTTGGGAGAGTAGTGACCGTGTTCCAAATAACGAAACTTTTCACAGAGGCCTATCTAAAAGCAGCAGTTCCACTGAATAGTATTAATGGATTCAACAAAACAGGAATATATCCGTTCAACCCTAACATTTTCACTTATGTGGACTTCATTGCAGCTGAAACGACTGAAATGGATGTTGACAATGACACGGTAGAACCTCCCATTCCGATCTTCGAGACGTCTGATCTTCCATTAGCAGAAACCGCGCATATGGATGTCCAAAAATCCCTTCATTTAACACCTCAGCTGTCTCCACTTCAAATTTCGACTCCAATGGTGACTCAAACATGTCCACAAGCTCCACAGTCATCACGGCAAGCACCGTCCTTTCCAAAAAATATCTCAACGTCTGAAGTTTCCGAAAGATTACCTCCAGCTTTGGCTGCTGGTCTTCCATCCACATTTTTTTGTGTTATTACACCCCGAGAAGTACGATCAACACCAAATATAGTTGAAAAAAGAGCGAGTGCAAGACGAATAAGAGTAGACACATCAGTATTGACCAGCACACCCTACAAAAAATACCTTGAAGAGGAATTCAAAAAGAAAACAGATATAGAAGAAAAAAAGCCTTTGAGGAAGAAAATAAAAAGGAAAGGAAAAAGGCAAAAAAAAGCAGAAAGATCAGATTTTTCTGAAGAGGAGAGTGATACCGAATGCTTATTCTGTACTGAAAGTTATTCCAAAGACAATAAAGGCGAAGGGTGGATTAGGTGCTTTGTGTGTCTTAAATTGGGACATGAGGCTTGTGCGGGACTGAATAGTGACGATGAAGGCGACTTTACTTGCGATATTTGCCTCTCTAGTAATCAATTTGGAAGTGTGAAAAAAAATTAAGGCTATAGGTCTTTTTTATTTCTTTCCTGATAAGAACATTATTATTTTTTGTACGAAGAGTTGATTTTTCTGTGGCATTCAGACATTGATAAGAACCTTTGATAGGGATGAGTATTATTTTTTTTTTATTTAGAAGAACAGTTTATTTGATTACCTATTACTTGACTAGGTATGTTGTTAATTTTGCAAACCTTTCAAAAGTTTGTTGCAATGTTTTATTGTTTAGTTTTGTTGATTGAGTAGCAGATAATTACAAAAAAAAAGATCTCTAATGACACTAGAAGGCTGCAAAAATTTTGTGTAACTTACTCAAATTGTTATGAACAATACATGATTGAAATAAACAGCTGAGTTCTTTATTTCATTGATGTTTATTAACTTTTGGTATGAAATGATCCCTGGGATTATTTTACCCCTACCGCAGGGATCATTTTATACATAGGTGTGTATAAAATGATCCTTTACTAAACTCTAACGAAAACCTCTGATACAAGAAAACTACATAAATATAGTAAAAAATAGGTATGCAGTTACAAAGCTAAGTAAATTCACTACTTCCAACAATAGAATTCTTGCGATTTTGCCTTCATCTTCAGCCACAGTTACGTATTTCCCTTAAGGGGATCATTATACCTCACCTTCCCCTAATCATCAGTTGAATACAAAATTTTATTTATTTCTGACCGGGATATTATAAGCTTATATCGTCATAGTTACGCTATCAATAAAGAGGGTCATAACTCCCTTGGGACATTATAGATTTCATAATTCCCTCTACCTTTCACAAGTAAAAATAAATAGAAATGAAAACTGAACCATATTTTATTTATTCACGTCATTACAAATAATAATGATAAAACAGCAGACTTTTTCGGCTTATAACTCTTACTCTTCCGTTTCAAAAAAGCCTGTAGTTCATTGAACTTGGTGATATCTCGTTTCTCATGTATAGACACCATCGATTTTAGCATTGACCATTTAGTCCATAAAGAATTCGGACTATACGTTTCTGACTGAAACGAATAAACACAATTACTACCAAATCTACCGAAAAACATAGAAAATTCCTTACCAGTTCTTGAAAATATGCCAGAAATACAGTTTCAGTGACATCTTTTGGCATAACATTTTTCCGTGTCAGCCAGTCCAGATATATCTTGTATTCTTTTTGGTATACGGCTTCACTTTTCGATGGAATTAATGATTCTCTTGCTTGTTCAGCTTTTTTCAAAATATCCTCCATTATATTTGGGGTAGAAAACACGTTTTCACCGCAAACACAGCTTGATAACAAAGTTCTGTTTATAAACAAGTAACATAGCAACAACCTAGCAACAAGAAAACTCTACTATAATCAACGGTACCTGATTCAAATATACCGGGAAGGTAATGAATTGGTACATTTTTCCGTTTCAAAAATGAACAAAATTTTATTGAAATCGGTCAGAAATAAAATTATCTATGTACCACGGGAATTAATGAGCCTTAATAACCTCAGGCAATTGCTGTCCCTCGGGCCAGAGGCCCTCGGGACGCAAACTTTGCCATCGGTAATTAAGGCCCTCCTAATTCCCTTGATACATAAATAACTATTGATATCAAGAGATCTTTCACATACGTAGATCATTGACATAGGAAGATGAAATATCATAATATAAACTCCTGATTTGAATCTTGCTTTTTGATAGTAGAATTAACAAATCTTATGTAACATTTGAATTGAAATGAGGTTGGCAATTGTCAGAGTCTTCAACAATTGATATAATTTCACCTACAGTTCATATTGATTTGAATTACGCATTGACTTTTCTACGTGAAACTGAAGGTCTTCAAAAAATATTATATTTGTTTGAAAAAAAAATCATGAAGTTGGACTAGTTTTCTGTAATAACCAAACTCGATAATTCCTCAGTGATAATTTCTGTCTATTCAATTTTAGAATAAAAGTAAAATATCTCGAGTTCAATTGAAGTATTCTGTATCATGACAGATGGTTTCTAATGAATTGAAAACTCCAGTTAGTAGGGTTGAGAACAAGCTTGCACACCTTGACAATAATCAATTATTCATTAGTCTCTCAACCTAATTAACAACACATCTCCCTAATTCACTTCCACTGAAACGTAATGAACTTAAATGACCTGTAGCACGAACAGCGTTTTCTGTTTAATTGAAAATTGTTATTCAATGAATGAACGAATAGGCGGTTTCTTCATTCGTGGAACAGTTGTCATTGTAATTCACGATTTTGAAATTGATATAGTTTCTCACAAACTTTCCCACCATCAAGTTGAAAACTTCTCAACTCTGTAGGTACACGTTCTCTCGATGAAGATTTCACCAAATTAGTTATCATTGCCCAATTGATATTTGAATACTTTTTTTGAGGACAAAACATAAGCCTTACAGAAACATTTTTAAGGCGCTCGTAGAGCGGTGCCTGTGCGAAAGTATCGATTCACATCCAATTTGAATCGCTGGAGACAAAATCCATTTGGTAAAACGTTCTCAGGAAGTTTATTTCACATGAACACAGTTCTTTAGATAGAAGAGTTCCTGAACAGTGAAGTTAGGAGTGTACTAGGCTGAACTTCGAAACGATGAACAGCCACAATCTGCTGCGTATTTCTGATATGTACCGCTCTTGGTGGAATCGAATGTGCCAAGTCACATGAACACCTCCCGTGAAAGTATCTATAGAAATGAGACAAATCCCCAACCTTTCTTTTATGTTGCAGACTATCACGGATGCAAGTGATGTTCGCGTCTCCAATCAGGCAGATGGCTTTTTTCTGGATGGAATCCAGGAGCTTCAGGTTATGTTTGGAAGCAGAGCTCCATACATGAGAACAATACTTCAATGAAGGTCTGATCTGACCTTTATGAAGCATCAAAAGTTGCTGAGGTGTGCACAGTTTTCTGGTTCGGAACAGTGTTTAAAGCTTTTGATAAGCATCCTTTGCAATTCCAGAGACATGATTGTGCTAAGACATATTGATGTCCATTTTAAACCCACAACAAACTTATCGGAGCAGAAAGAGTTCATGATTATGTTTTGTGCTGACTCGCTCTCCTCTTTCCAACAACCATCAAGAGTGATGTGATTACCTGTGTGAGTTGCAAAAAGTACAGTCTCGGGAATTGAGCATTCTCAGAGGTTTACATTGTTGAAGAACTGACAAGAAGCTCTTTTGAACAAAGAGCAAGAGTAGTTTTGCTAAATTTCATCAAAATGAAACTTAAACTTTTCAATTAACTCAAATCTTACCTTTACCTGTCGTACGAAAAGGGGTGATTTGATGCAAAATCAAGCTTTCATATTGACGACTCGAGAAAAATCAATTTATATTTTACTACAGCATTCACTGAATGTGATTATGACATTTCTTCATTCTGAGTAGGATGTTGACGAAAATTATAAATTTGAAAATTTATTTATTTATTCATTTATTTGTAATACAAAACCCTACACGACATAACCCAATTACAGAGCAGGAAATAACAAAGTATAATAAATACATCACCTACAAGTGACTGTAAAGTCTACAAACATTACAAACAATACAAACAAGTGACTATGAAGACTACACATTTAATATTTATGATAGGCCACAAACAATTATTTTAGGAAGTGGGATTTTACATCTGACAATTTGCAACTGAATATATCTGAATTATCGCTAAAAAAGTTTGTCACTTTACACATGGTATGGATCGGAGAATTCTCCAGAACATTTGTGCCAGATGTTTTTATATAGAAAGTACTCGGGTGTCTGGAACAGATTCTGGGACTGCGAATATTAAACTTTTCCAGTAATGTTGGACAGTCAACTAAGCCTTTGATAATTTGATAGGTTAGTAAAGAACTATAATATTCACGTATGCTTTTGTAGCAATTCAGAGTATTTATCGTCCTATTGGACGATAAATGCCATCAGTTTTCAGGCTTGGCAATTTTGAAAATCGTCGTTGAGTTGCTTCTATTCTCTCTATATGATATTGGTGATCAAGAAGTTCGTTTTCAAACTGTAGGACACAACCTTACATTTATCCGGATTTAGCGACAAGTTTTTTCGATAACACCATTCTACAACCCGTCCTACGTTTGCTGAGAGATTCACACAATCATCTATGTTCTGAACGAGGCAGTATAGTTTTAGATCATCGGCATACAAAAGGAAATATATATCTATCACATCTGCTATATAATTAATGAAGATATTGAAGAGCATCGGTCCCAGATGTGACCCTTGTGGAACACCGAAAGAAGCACTATGTTTGGTAGACTTGAAATCATTGAGCTGATCATATTGTTTTCGATCCTGTAGATAGGACTGAAAGAGTGCCATTAAGGATGGAGATAATCCAAAGGCTTCTAGTTTGTTCAGTAGAATGCCTTGATCAAGCCTGTCGAAGGCCTTAGGAAGGCCTTAGGAAGGTCTGTGTAAATAACATCAGTTTGGGATACAAACTGAATCACCTTGTGATTTTTCAAACCAGCAAAGAACGTATCATCTGGTGAACAACCATTTTCAGATCTGGTGATCAAAAAAAGAGATCGATATTAGTTTCAATTGGTTACAATACAGTTTGTGATTCGTGAGCGGCATGAAATGTATATTGTATATAGAGCTGATTTATCCACATCTCTTGAGTTTTGTCAGTCATACCAATATGTTGATGATTCAACCAAACCATTTCATCCGGCTGTTTTGACAAGTTCCTGTGACATAATCAATTCTGAATTCTGAATTTGTGGTTGTCATTGGGAAGAAAGTGTTTCACCTCATTCATTCATTACCGGCATTTTTTCCTACCTAACTTTCTAGAGTAAAATATAATGAACGACAAACAATGTTGATGGATTTTCCTTCAAACAAAACGTTCCCATATTTGCAGCCCATCCGAATTCCCAACAATACATCAGCGTTTTGAAAAATGGTATTGTCTGTCATGGCTGACAGGAATGGGATTAAAACACCCGATACCTGTATGATGGATCGGATTCCCCCACATTTGTCACAATTCCCATAATGCTCGGATGTTATCATGCCTGGAAATACTGCCGTAGAAAAAATGGAATATCAAAGGTGTGTCCTCGCGCGATTGAAACCTACTTGATAAACATCTATGTAGTGGAAATATTAATGGAAATGTTTTCACATCATTAATTCCATTGTCGTAATATGAAACACACCTAACAAAGATATTCCGTCAACATACTACCATTTTTCATTCACTAGCAGACCAAGACTTCAATAGTATTGAGAATAATTGAAATCTAAATTTGTTTGGGAGCGCTTCCTATCAGCATTTTACTAAAACATGAATGCCATTTTGTATGGGATATGACATCGTTCAAAAATCCGCCATGGTTTCTGTGAGTGGAGGCCATCCGAAACATCAATTTTCCATGACTCTGAGCGCATGAATCAGGCTGTATTTGACTGATGGCATAGGTTATGTTAGCTTTGAGGACCGATTATTCTGAGGCTTATTCGCATACACCTGCAACTTGAAAAAATCCCTCAAGAAAAAGTCCAACGGGGTCAAATCGTACGATCTTAGTGGACAGTTCACATCACCTGCACGTGAGATGACCGCTTGTAAAAAAAGCGATTTATTTCCAACAGGAGTACCCAGTAACAAGAAATGCTATCATTACAGAGTATATATGAAATTAACCCAGATATACCGATTGTCCTTACATAAGGACACCTGTTACAGCCACCTACAATCATTTTATTTTCATAGTTTCGGTTGTTTAAATGAGATGGCGCTTGGTATTGTATCGCAGAAGATGTGATTGAAGGTTTATAAGTTATTAGAATTGCGCGTGTGTTGTGCTGTGCGTTTCGTAGTTTTAAAAAGTATCGTCATCAAAAAATGGATTATCCCATTGACCTTCGACTAACGGGGTAAGTAGATTTTTGGAGTTTTATAGATAAAATCTTTAGGAAAGATATATATATATATATATATATATATATATATATATATATATATATATATATATATATATCATGAACTATACTTTTTATTTGAGGTTATGTTTATACAAGGAGGCTAGTATGCTTTTTTTAGCACTGTCCTTTATTAAGGACAATCGGCATATCACCATGCAAATAATGATTTTTTGGTTTTAGCGGCTCGACGCTACACGACTTACTAGAAAGCTCGGAGGAAGACGATACATCCAATATAAATGACATACAAATTGATCTTATGCCACCTACCAACTGTTGCAATGATTTAACAGATGAAGACTCGGGGGATGAGAAATTTATGACTGTAAGTAAGTCACCTGGTACCCAACTAAGAGCGGAAGCTGAATTGGTTCAAAATGAGGAAAATGAAGAAGATGCAGACTTATGGGATGAAGAAGACAACATCCCGCTTAGCCTTTTACAAACATCTTCTAGTAAAAAATATGTATGGGAAAAAAGGATCTGCAACCATCTGCAATAGAGTGGCAACCAATGCAAGAGGCAAATGCAAATTTTTCTCCAACGGAACTATTTTTTCAAATGTCAAATGTCATATCATAAATATGTTTGTTACCTATAGCAATATGTATGCTGCAAAGAAAAATAAACCCGGAAATATAACACACTCTGAAATGAAAGCATTTTTTGGAGTATTGTTGCTAAGTGGATATGTGCCTCTTCCAAGGAGGCGTATGTTTTGGGAAAAAAGTGGCGATACAAGGAACGAAGTAGTAGCAAATGCATTAGTTAGAAATAGGTTTAAGTTTATCATGTCAAATATTCATTGCTGCGATAATGACAGGTATGCCAAAGTTAGGCCATTTTTTGATAGACTGAATCAAAATTTCCAAAGATTCGCGCCTTATTCTGAGACTCACAGTGTGGATGAATCCATGGTTCCACATTTTGGGAAACATGGATGTAAGCAATTCATCAAGAATACTCAACATACTCAAGATGCTTGGAAGTTTTCCCTACCATATATTTTTTGATAATTTTTTATAACGGTTCCACTCTTAGATCAACTGCAAAAGGACAATGTAAGAGCTACAGGAACTATCCGGGAAAACAGGATGTCAAAGTGTCCAATATTATCAAAAAACGAAATAAAGAAAAAGAAGAGAGTAGAATATGATTTCAGATCTACTCAGAACAAAGTAGTTATTGTCAAATGGCATGATAACAATGCAGTAAATGTTGCTTCCAATACTTTATCGGTGGAACCATTACACGGTTTTCAGATTTTAAACAGATTTTTTTTTCCAAAAAATAAGAAAAGGATCACTGAAGATCAGCCACACCCGTTATATATTTATAATAAGTTCATGGGAGGAATCGATCGTTGCGACCAGAATGTAAGCCTTTACAAAACGTCTGTAAGAGGTGAAAAATGGTATTTTTGTCTAATTGCGTATGGTCTAGACATTTGCGAACAGAACGCATGGCAACTCCATATACTACAAGGAGGTTCACTTGACAATCTATCGACTAGACGACAAATTACTTTGACGCTCTTGGAAACCAATCGATGTCCGAAAAAAAAGGGGAAGACCTTTCGCGTTGGAGAACGTTGAATCAAGATTAGATAACCAAGATCACTTTCTTGTATCCCAAACCAAACAGACTCGATATCGTGTATGTCACAAAAAAGTTCAGAAAATATGTGAAAAATGTGACGTGGCTTTGCATATGGAGTGTTTTGTGAGCTATCATAGGTCTGAAAATTAGTTTGCTAATCAGTTACTTCAGAACTAGTATTTAAGTTTCTTATATAACACTACTACCTATATGTCGATTGTCCTTTTTTAAGGACACCCTAAAAGACAGATTGTTAACACTAAAAAAAAAACGAAATGTGTTTTTCTTGACTTAAGGAAGGTAAATTGTCAACATCAAAGCAGTAATGTTGAAAGAAACAAAAAAAATTATTCAGGCACATCTGGGTTAATATTAAAACTAATGGAATATAGAAATGTATAAAAGTAAATGCTAAAAAAAAGTATATTCAAAATATAACACAAAAAGTTACAAATCATGCAATGTAGCAGTACTGACACAAATGTTATTTATAGTATTCTGTTTTAAAATCTGTTTTTTCGTTAATCAGTATTTATAGTATTATTGAAAGTGATTGTGGATACATGATACCAAGGCGTTCAGAGAGTCGAATTGAATATCGCAGTGTTCACAGATTCTATTGGAGCTACTGCACATAAAAGTTAATGGTGATCGTAGCATAACATTCTGTAAATCTATTGCTTCGCACTAGAATTCCAGAATTCTATTGCTTCGCAATAGAATTCCAGACTGTGTCAACCTTCACTTCTTGGTACTAAGAAATTTATCTCGGGTGAAAGAACTGTAGTGTCAATATTGTTGTTAAGTAATTTACGCAGGAATTTTATACCAAGGATAACTCTCCTATTTTCCAAAGATGTCATATCAAATCGTGTCAACAAAATGTTATGACGGATGCCTCTCGTGGGGTATTGTCCATCAACTTTTAGACATAAGTATTTAAGGAACTTACCCTGTATGGTCTCAATTGATGTTTATTGGTAGTCGTAAACTGGATTCCATAACACAGAGCCCTACTTTAACTTAGATCTGACATACGCAAAATATATAAATTTTACGGTGGCAATACTTTTGAAGTTTTTGCTATTTCTGTAATTGAATCCAAGCATCCTATTTGCATCAGCAGTTATATTCCTTATATGTGTTGTAGGTCGTCTGCAAATGGTAGGCTAGGAATATTCAAAGAGGTTGCCAAATCATTATTAAAAATAATAATTTGGCAACCTTACCGAATCAAGCGAGTGTTTTCACAGCAGAACTATATGCAATCTGACAAGCACTACTATACATGGACTTATGTAATTTTGATTCATACATCCTTTGCAGAGACACGCTGAGTTATATTCAAGCAATTGAAAACTCTTTCAGTAAACATCCCCTGGTTCAAAGAATCTTAACACTGATGAGTTGTCTCCAGTCCAAAAGAAAATCGATCGTATTTGTTTGGGTTCCTAGTCATATAGGAATTGACGGTGATGAGAAAGCTGACACTGCAGCAAGAGCTGCAACTGAGAATAATGTCGATCTGAATATACCTGTGAGTCCAAATGACACAAACCTTTGATCTCATGAATCATGTTTATCTCGTATCAGTTTCATGGTTTGGAAAATCTTGTATATTGCATTGATAGAAACAATCACAAGTGAAGATGATCAATTCAAAATGAAGATTCTTTTTCATTAACTACACCTCACGATTTGATCTCTCCCAAGTCAGAAATGAATTGAATGTAATCTCTCAATTCACTGTCATTCATTATAAATTTTACTCATGAGAGCAAATTGGATGAAGTCTTCGCAGACGTCTAGATAGTTAACTCATTGAACGAAGGAATGCGATTCAGTGAAATGTTTCCAGGCAAGCAACAGAAATACAAAGTGATGAAGAAACCCATTAGGATTATCTGAGAGGGATAAACTGTTTTTATACAACTATAACATCCGCATGAATGAAAAATGTTCAGAATGTCTGCACATATAAGAAGAAATCTTTCTCGAGGGTCGCTTGACATCGGATTTATGAAAAGAATAATATGGCTCGAGAGAGACATTATGAAAGGGTCGGTTATCATTTTTGGAGATTGAAAACTTCATAGAAATTGGTGGAACTCGAACGTTCAATCTTGTTGATTTTTTCAATAATGTTGCTCGCAACAGGATATTTTTGAAACTGGCAATAGAAAACATATTCACGTATATTGACAAACCGATAGAATGAATAAAATGAAACTGAAGTGGATCTGCATCTGGCTGATGAATTATTTCGAATAACTCCTTATTGATCCATCATTATGGACAATTGAGGATATATTGACCAAAAAGTTGGGTTTCTTATTCAGCGTATAAATTTTTTTGATATATTTTGATTCAATCATCCGTAATCTTTTTCGTCTAATCTACAATACAATGGAATGACTACGTATAATGGAATGACTTTCAGAGAGCAATGTTTCGGATGATTGAATCAAAATATATCAGGAAAATGTGTACGCTGAATAAGAAACCCAAAACCCTCATATCTAAGAATGAACCAGAAAGAAACCACTTCGAAAGTCATAAATATTGTTGAAAATGATTCATCACAATCGTTTTATAAAGAAGAGATCAACCTTCTGAACAACGTTTTGAAATTCGACATCTCGCCTTCCGAGAAAGTTCTTGAGGACATAGTTGCTAGTGTTGGAAGTTTGATTCAATATAAGCCCGATTCCTCGAAGGGACTAGTTCGGAAAAAAGTCGGGAATCAAATATCCAGGAACATGATAACAGATAAACGGAAGCATTCAATAAACAACGATAAAAACTGAAAGAATCTTATCAAACGATCGAAAGAAAAAGACGTTTTTTATTTGAAAGCCGGCAAAAGTAACAAAGTAGTAATTCTGGATAAATCGGGCTACTACGAAAGGGTCAATACTCTCATTACTAACGGACCGTATGCGAAATTGTCCAGGAACCGGTTACCAAAGATGATTGACGAAGTAAAAGACGTCGTCAAGAAATGCGACACAATACATACCCCTCAACTGAAACGGAACTTACAAGTTTCCAACCCAACGGTGTCGAAACTATATTGCCTCCCAAAAACCCACAAACCGGGAAAATCAATGCACCCCATCGTGTCAGCTATTGGAGCTCCTACCTACCAAATAGTAAAGTGGCTCACTAAGGAATTTGAAACTTTGTCTATCGCGGAACCAGGTTTTAGTATACAAAACTCTTTAGAGTTCATACAACATACAAAAAACATTGTTCTGCAAGAAGATGAGATTATGGTTTCTTTTGATGTTAGTTTATTATTTCCTAGCGTCCCAATTCCACAGACCTTGTAATACCTCAAGGAATTACCGGAGAAAAATAATTTCAATAAAACGAAATCGATGAATTCGTTCCTGTTACTAATTTGTGTATGAAACAAAATCGGTTCCAGGTAGAAGGTTGCTTTTATGAACAACAGGAAGGAACGGCCATTGGTAACCCCTTTTGTCCCCCTACCTGGTAGACCTGTTCATGAGCAGATTCGAAAGGGAAACCGAAAACCAAAGTATTTTCCTAGGATATGGCTAAGGTATGTGAATGATATTTTCGCGATATTCGATAACAAAAAATTGAATTTTGAGGACTTTGTTTCCTTTTCAACCAGTGGACGCATCGGGTCTATCAGGTCCAAGCAATCATAATTGCTTGTGGCATTTTCACATAAAAGCGCGTACGGTGCTACGAGCCGCAGTACCTTCGAGCTAGCCCACGATGCATGTTAAAAAGTAGTTTCAACGCAGTATATTAGAGAACAACGATTTTAGAGCAGATCCCGCTATTGCAGGTCCGACGCGTTCCTTTATGTAAGTATTTTTTTATATATCTGAAATAATTTCATTTCTATTTTTGTAATGAAGGCTTCAATTTTATTTAAACTATATTTCTTATAGAATAATGGACGAAAAAGAAGTTGAAAGGTTGACTCGGTTGTTCGAAGAAGTTTCATCTGATCTGTTTGCTTTGTTTACCATTGTCAAAATCTAGGAGAAATCTAGATAATTGATTGGCTAATAATTTACAATTGTGGGAACACTTAGAAAAAATTAGAGGCAAATTCCCGTTTTTACTAAACGACCAGAAAACTCGAGCATGTTTGGTTTTATAAAAGATATGACTATCGTTTCATATATACCGAAAAAGGTAATGACGCGTCTCCTGCAGGGTTGAATAATAAATGTCTATCAATAAAATACACGTATGAGTTGAAAGATGAAAGAAAACTACCATTTCTTGACGTTTCGGTAATGAGGAGCCAATATGGAGGGTTAGAATACGATATATTTAGAAAAGAAACAAGCACGTACAGGTATATTCCTGAGAGTTCACATCACTGTGGATAGCACAAACGTGCTGGTTTGAATGTTTTAGTGCATTGTCTTTTGACTTTCCATCTTACACATGAGAGGTTTACAAAAAAAACGTACAATACAGGAAATAGCAGCCACTAACGGTTTCTCAAGGGGTATTGTAGATGACATAATAAGGAAGGAGAAGTTTAGGTTGAGAATGAACGAAATCTCGACTTTCTGAAAGCACAAAAACCAAGATAACTATTTCTCAGTTCCATACTAAAAATTCACGAACACGAGATTTTCAAGTAACTAGGTATGAAGGTGGTTTTTAAAACAAGTCGTATACTATATAGCCTTTTGGGAAAACTAAAAGACAAAGTCGATAATTCAGATAAGTATTGAATTTACAAAATTGAATGAAAGGACTGCGATGCAAAATATTATGGACAGACAAAAAGATCTATTAAAATGAAAAATCAAGAATCGAAACACTCGAAAAACTCCAGTAATATTTATTACTACACCACAGATTCCAAACAGTGCATCACAAGTTGTGAATGATTTACTTTTCCAGTCATACACAGTTATGAGAAGTGGTTTCAATAACTCACATTAGGTGAAAATCAGTGAATGTGATGTTTCATAGTGCATCTTGACTGGGAGTACAGTACAAAACTAGAGGGTTCTTCAGGAGAAGGAACAGTGACGCTATCACAGAAATTATATATAGTTGATGAATGAAAATTGCCCCCCATTTTTAAATATATTTGAATACTAGCTATGAAACTATTGGAACACCTTCGAAGCAATCATAACATCAGTAGCTTGCAAATTTTTCTTTACTCTCTATGTCGCATGGTTTTCACAGTGGCATGATTTGTTCAATGCCTTACAACAAAAAAAAAAGAAAGTTGAGATACTTTCTATTTCATTACCCAATGAAGACACTAAAAGCAATTCCATGCCGAGTTACATCTGATATTCTGAGGTCATTCATAATTCAATTCAACAGAAACACATACCCTTCTCAACCGTTATCAATGTAGTCAAACTCCAGAGTAGTACTAATGTCACCAATTTTATTAATTCTGATAAAGAGATAGACCTTCATTGTCGGAAAAAGTGTTGCATATGTAAACACTGATAAGCAACTTGAAATCAACCTCATTTCAGAATAAAATTCATAGTAGAAAGTTCTCAATCTTCTATCCTGAGTTGTCCTCAAATACTAATTAGTTGCTTTCGACTTGAGTTGATGGGAACAATTCGATTTCCAAATTTCGTTTACACAAATTGCATGGAATCCATCCAATCATTCGTGATTGCAAAACCCAAACAACAATTGAATCATGGAATATTGAAACGGAAAAACCAGTGTGTTGAATCAGTTGATCAAAAGTAATGTCATGAATGGTATAACTAATCAGGGGAATGTTTGCTCTGCGGTCTAATTACAAAATTGTTGAACAGACATGTAACATCTAATGACTTTGGCCCAGTTCATATAATGCAGATGGCTTCTATTTGAGTTGAATTGATTGGATTGACAACGGTTTCACGTGAGAAATTATATAAGCGGATATATTTGAGGGTACCAGAAACAATTATTTTCATAGTTATATTATTCCACAATCAAATTTCCTGATAACAAACTGGCTGATGATGATTTCATTATTGTTTGTTTATGACTGATATATGTTCATAGCGGTTATCAAGATTGTTTCATTGAGTCCAGTGCATTTAATTGATGAGCTGATATTTCAGAAGTAGTTTCAAATAGCCAAATACCCATTATGATCTGAAACTGAAGTGAAAATGAAATCTTCAAAAGAGTCACGAAAAATTTGATGAGACATGCTGTGTGGAATCAAGTTGTTCATTGAGTGATTCATATAAACTATATCAGTGATTACTAGAGAGGTTATGCTCAGGAAAATGGCGGGAAATTGATTTCAGAGAAAGAAACAATTGTTATTCTTTTATTGATGTTTTCATTTCTGAAAAATATTGACCATATTTTTGTAGACAGAGAATCCCAATAGTCGATAATTCCACAAATGCAGCTGACCCCCAAGGGTCTATATTGGGACCTCTTCTTTTCATTATATACACAGCTGATATTCTAAAGAATATTCATAATTGAAAAGTGCAGGCTTTTGCTGATGATACACAGGTATACATCAGTTTTCGTACCGAAAATCTAGATATCACTGAATATATTATAAACAATGAATTGAATAAAATAAAAGAAATATCCAATGAGCACAACTCAAAGATCAATCCTGACAAATCTAAAGTCTGTTTGGAAACAGATATAATAAAATTCTTTTAAAAAATAATATGACACTGAAAATTGATAATAATATACTCAAAGCTAGTGATTCCGCTAGGAATCTTGGTTTAGTTATGGATACAGATTTACGTTTCTTTCAACATATAAGTAATCTCGTCAGTAAAGCGTTTTCATCCCTCAAACTGATATATAGTAATCGACACGTTTCAAGTATTAAAATGAAAAGAACCTTGTGTGAGTGTCTAGTTTTGAGTCATTTCAACTATTGCGATTTCATTTATGGTCCCTGTTTAACTGAAGATGATAGTAATCGGATACGAAAAGTGCAGAATAGTTGTTGCAGAATAATTTATGGAATACGAAAATATGACTCCATCTCCCATAAACTCAAAGAGTGCAACTGGCTGAACATGGAGAATAGACGGCAACTCCACTTGGGTTCATTCATTGGTTTCCTAAACAAGTCCAACCCACCAGCTCTATTGCATACATTCTTTCCACGTTCTAGAATACATTCAAAAAATTTCAGAAACAGATCTGCCCTGACCATGCCCCAGCACAAAACTCCATTTGAATGTACAATCTTCTTCCTGACCAATTCAAGTTATATAACATAAATAAATTCAAATATAAATTGAAGAACTATTTATTACTCACACTATGATGTAATATAGCAAATTCTGATAATTTACACGTTACCGTTTAATTGACTGCAATTATTCAGGCTAATAAGTTTTCAATAATGTATATGTGATGGTGATTAACCTGTATAACTTATTTATGTTTATTGCGCCACTCAATTATTTTTGTAATCCACTAAGTACATTTACTAAAATTATCGTTTACCTAACTTGTGAACTTTCTTTTTCAAATCGGGGTGCACCTCATTCGACTAATGTGAAACAGAAACAATTGTTCGGTTGTAACGATTACTTTTTAACGTCTTTCTGACAGACAGTGTTTGGAAATGCAAACTGATTCATCTATCCCAAAGTATTTCCGCTTTTTCAATTGTATACTATGATCCAAAATAGCAAATGCTATGTTGAAGTCGAGAGATTTTCAACAAACTCTTTATTATTATCTATGGATGAAAATATGACATCTGGTAATTTGAGTAGAGCGATGTTACTGTGGATTTTTCTGAACCCATTATGTTACTGGCTTGAATGCTAATTTCTCAATTTCTTTGGAAATAGAAAATATAATTCTGATCGGGCGTAAGTAGAAGATATAATTTACATATATTCAAGATATCAATCTCGGTTGCAACCTAATATTGATAGCTTCCGCTTCATCCGACTATTTTAATAAATCCTCCGGCAACTTTCCCCACCATTCGTCGCTTATCTCCCGAATGGGAAAATCCAAATAATTCTGTAAGGAAGAAATACGGTTTTGAATCCAGATTTCATAGGATCCATATATCTAGTAAGCTGGATAGTATCAGACATACATTGTGGATGCTTTCAAATCGTATTAAGAGAACAAAAGCGCCAACTTCGTGGAACGTTTCCATTAATTTCACGTTCATCCGTAGGAGGGAAAAGGACGAAAAGTCAGTGACATCTCTGGAAAAGAGAGTCTGATAGGTTTTTTGGTTTCTACTCCATTCGCTTCGGTTCATTCAGGAATTCAGGCATACCGGGTGGTATTAGAACACTCATGTCTGCATCTCCACGACTCAAAATATGTCTACAGAGTCATTTGGTTGTTTAACCACACAGTGGGGATTTGGATGAATAGATGTATCGCACTACCATTCACCAAATTGAATGTTGTAAATGGTAGACGTCGACCTAACACGGCATTGAACATCATTACTCAAGCAGGATTGAATTGGCTTCGAGTTTCATTGCTTTGTTGTTTGTTTTTGGTCATCTGTGTCCCTTTACGAGCAGTATAAAAGAAAGTAGTATCGCAAAATTTGAATTGATTTCTGCTATTTTGAAGAAATATAACTCAAACAACAATTCGATAGTGTCACTATTTCTCGGTTTGAAGGCCGTGGATTTTTGCAATTTTTTCCTGACGTTTCGCTGACGCGAGTGGCTAGCGTCTTCAGAGGTTCATACATCCCGAATTTATCACCCATGACTGGATATTATGATTTCGTACGCGTATTTATGTTGTGTCAGGTGGGTTGGAGTGCTAATACCTTTACCTGTATTAGGTAATTCCTCGATAACATCAATTGACTGTGTTCTACCTGCTATCCTTGAACTTCTCTATATTCTTGAGATTCACTGCTTCTTCTTTTCAGTTGGAATTATCCGTCTGTTTGTGGATCTCTATTATCTTTCATTAACATGACCACAAACGTGGCTACGTTACGTGGATGACACGTTCCTTATCTGAAAAGGTGAAAAAAACGCTCTGAATCTTTTCCCAGACCACTTGTACGCTCAACACCTAAGCATCAAGTTCACCACGGTGACTAGATGTAATAATCGAACGATGTAGTGCTTAACGTTTCCACAAATTGTACCGAAAACCTACGCACACGGATAGATACATACACGCACTTGCCAAAACAAAGAAGTCATCTCCACTCTAACGGAACAGGTGAGAGGAAGAACCGTAACACCTTCGAGTGACCTTGAAATCGAATGGATACAATGTTCCCGAGATCAACAAAGCCATGGAACTGAAGAGTCATACGGTTCGAAACGGGTAGAAGGATTATATGGTTGCACGCGCGTAACTTCCATAGATCTCTAGAGTCACAGACAAAATTGGAAAATTATTGGTGAAACACGATATTGAACTAGTCATACTGGATACTTTGGCAGCGAAAGCCTTAACCAGTTTGTTATCAATTTGATTCACAAGCATCTGAACACACAGTTTCTATATTCTGGCTCAAGTAAATTCAAGATTTCTCTCTTCATTAGAAGTCACCTCTTACGAAAACGCGAAGAAATACTATTCTGAAATGTTGTTGTCATGTGATTTCAAGACAACATAATATAATAACATCAAAATCATAATTTGGTGTATGGACCTCTAGGAGAACACAATATACAGTATTTCTTTCTCTGGTTGCGAATACATAGATATTTGCACTTCAGAATTATCTTATTGGCTCAATACCTAGCCATTCCCTTCAAAAATCCTGCCTGTTGAGAGCAGCAAAAATTCCAGTTTCAAAAATTGTATCAAGTTCAAAAACGCACCCAATGAAAGCAAATTCAGAATGAATTGAATTGAAAAACCAAATAACTAGCAAACTAACAAAGACATTTCTGGCAGAACCAATGGTTCTGGATGGTTCTGATAAGAGGGTATATCCATTGATCATATTTTTTATAGTCTACCACCAATACGAGCGGATGGTGTAATGACAATAATAGTCATTGAATCGATTAATCATTCTCCCCACGAGACTACTGAAAAAGCTTAACGTCAACAAAACTTCTTGTCACGATAGCAGCAAAGCAGAGCTAACACGGGACAGTGCCGTTTCGACTCGTTATATGTCCCATCAGAATATATGCATCCCCCCTGAACAACCACCAGTATGCGTATCAAACCAGCAAATCGACATATTTAGCATAAAACAACCTTGTGAAGAAAATCTCCCAATTCCTTGACAACTGACAACAAGGAGATTGCTGTTGCTGTATCTCTCGATATTGAAGGAGTATTTGGCAATGCACTACCTAAATCTAAAGGATCGTCTCTGGCTAGAAAAGGTTTAGAATAGACCATAACTGGCGGGATCTATGCAATGCTGGTAAAAAGAACTGCAACTACGACTCTTCAAGACGAGGTCTTTAGGTTCAGGGTCACCAGGGACTGCTCTCAAGGTGGAGTATTATCTCCCCTTCTGTGGTCGCTCTTTATGGATAGTCTGCTTGATGCCCTCAACAGAAGGAAAGTAGATCTGCAAGCTTATGCAGATGACCTTGTCATCTTGGCAAGGTCCACGCATGGAAGGGTAGCTTGTAATATTATCCAAAGCACGTTGGATGTTGTTCACAGTTTGTGCCTGAGGTAGCAGATTCCTGTCAGCCCCTGCAAAACTGTGATAATCCCCTTCACCAGGAGATGAAAATTGGGCGATCTAACGCCACTTTCCTCCAATGGTGAAGTCATTCCATTTGAAACGAAGGTGAAATATATTAGCATTGTCCTTGATGAAAAACTCATCTGGAACGCTAACTTGGAGAACGTTTTACACAAAGCCAGACTTTCTCAATGGAAATGTCAAAGGATTTGTGGTAAAACTTGAGGTTTAGGTCCCAAACAAATCCATTGGATTTATGTAATGATTGTCAGACCAGTGATCACTTATAGTGCATATGCCAGGTGGCCGAAGTGTTCACAGAAAACGGCTCAGGCGAAGCTCACTGGCTTACAGAGACAGGCTTTTCTGGCCATTAGTGGTGCCATCAGTATTACACCGTCAACGCCCATGGAGCTCCTTCTAGATCATTCTCCACATTTTTCTGGAGAGAGAGACTAGATGGACTGCATATAGACTTGTGGATATTGCCAATTGCACAAATCAATTTACTGCAGAGTACAACAGACTATTGGTTGACACTGGAAGTCACAGCATTCTAGAAATGACCACTGACTTTATGCCTCCAACTGTCAACTACGAACTGCCTTATAAAGTATTGTTCCCGAGTAGAGAGGACTGGATCATTCGATTCTCGGGCACATGTTTTCAGTCACAGACTCAGGACAGATATATCAACCTAGCAACCTATGCGACTGTATTCCAAGCGGAAATTTACGCTATTGAATTGTAAGCGGAGGGAGGGAAGAATCCAACCTCATACACAAGTCAATGAAAGCGGTGCGGCGTTGGAAGCTCTTGGCTGCAACCGTGCAACTTTTAAATTGGTATAAAATTGCCAAAAACGACTATCCTTGATAGGAAGATTTGACAGATTGTCTGTGGTTTGGATTCCTGGCCATACTGACCTGGCAGGCAATGAGGCTGCTGACTTCCTGGCAAAGGAGCGTGTTGTAAGCAGCTTCATCGTATCAGAACCTGTCATTGAACACCATTGAATCTTCCAGAATTGGCTCACTCCAAGGCGTTTATTTACCTTTCGAAGTTTGATACCAAACAGTTGTTGGACTACAGTAGGGATGAACTAGGATGTCTAACAGGTCTTCTTACAGGTCACTGTCATTAGAAACATCATATGCAGACAGTCAGACTGTCAGAAGACAGTGTGTGTCGCCTCTGTTTGGAAAGTGATGAAACAACAAAGCTCATACTTTGTGCCTGCCCCGCTGGGAACCGAATCAGATTTTTAGAGTACGACAGAGTCGTTCTTTTACCATCTGACATAGAAGACCACTCACCATTCAAATTAATCGGCTTCGTTAAGAAGCTGGGTTTATTTGGTCGAGTTTGAATACCATAATACCCTTGTGGGTTGCGGTGGAAGTTCGAATAGACCCACTCACTTTGGACCTAACCTAACGTAAGTCCCATCACAGGTGCTAGGGTGAACTACGAATGCACTACTAGACTTAACTGTCCTTACATATAATCTCACGGATTACAGAGCTAAAAACTTGTGGTGAAGGTACTCATAAATTCAGCTTCATAAGTCAAAACAAACTCTCGGATCGATAGAAGACTCAATTCATAGACGTCAAAAACAAACGAGGCTTCGAAAGCCCGTAGATTGGAAGGCCAAGCTTCGAAATCCAAATAAGATCCATCTTCCGTAACTAGTCGAAACTTGTACCTAAAAACAAATGATTCATGGTCCAGTAGCGGACAACACAACGAATTCATTTCTGGACTCAATTGTCTTCGAAAGGTCAGGTGCGACTGAGAAAAGATGATTACATCTTTCATTGAGAAGACCCCCATCTATGGGATATAATGAAATGAGGGTAACGTTCATTCAGCTACCAACACTGCACATTCTATTGAAGCGTATCATACTGGTAAATCAATCGAGTAGGTACCAGGGTCAAAGAAAGTATTTGTGATCAGGCAAGTTTGAGCTTGCCATCAATTCAGCAATAGTTTCAGTATTTGAAATTCACACTTTCATTTTCTGAAAACATACGGATTTTCAACCCAAAAAGAAAGTTTGTTCTAATTTCGATTAAACTCCCTCATTCAACGGAAACGATGGTCAACCTCATTCAAACCAACCCTGGCAGAGCTATTGACATAATCCGTGTTGGAATGAGTTCGTTGAAACTCTGGAAAAACAAGAATTTCCTTGTGTATTTTGTTTGCTGAGTTCATTTCAGTTTCATGGCGATAGATGTATGCACATTCATTCATTCATCCTGCTGATGAATGAAATGAAATATTTTTGGTACATCTCAGCTTTATGGAGACCAAACAGAGAATGAACAGGAAACTCTTCTTATATTCCTTATACATAGAATTTGAATCAATCGTTTGAGAAAATCAATTTGTCCGCAGACTGAAACTTGTGGAAAAATTTAAAAAATGTTCCGAAACCTGCCGAATTTCGATAACAAAAATAACATTAGGTTTTCAATGTTTCCTTGAGCCGCTACAGGTGTTAAACATAAATCTGAAATACATTATAAAAAAATAAACATTATTTTTCATTGGGAGAGATGGTTTTCTGAAATAACTGATTCGTGTGACTTCACAAACGTCGGAAATTATTATTGATATCAAAAGTCGAAAGTTCTTAAGGTTGATCCAACATGATAGTATTATATGTCAAAAACTGAGGAATTAAGATAGTCCTGAGGAAAAATGATACCAAATATGTGTCTAAAAAATGTCAATAACTTCTTTTGACTATCGAATGATTTATCATCAGCTAGACAAGATTTAATGAAAGTTATAATGGTGATATTCATGTTATGTTTATCAATTTTGCTACTGGGAATATATTTTTGAGTATTTTGAATAATCCGGCATTTTTTTACAGTTTTCGTTACTTCAAAAAACTGTTTATATTGAGAGATATATGCATTTTTCATTGTTAACTTTTCAAGTTTCATAGCAATGAATATTTCAAAAGTCTTCATCAAGTATAATGATCTTGATATTCTAAGACATAACTATATGAATTTACCCATGCACCTTTTGTCATTTGTCTATGAAAATAGTGAGAGCAGAAATTCAAAATCGAAAAATTTCCACACAGTATTTGTCATATGCAACTTACTATTTGGTGAAATCATTACAAAAATATTAGGTTAGTTCTTCAACAAGGTTTCCAATTGATTCTTTAATGCAAATTCACAGAACATCTCTGGATTCATCCAAATAAATATTCAGATTTGATGAAAAAACTTTGTATGCTACAGATGCTACAATAGCAATACGCATATATACAGATGGCTCAAAAACCAAAGAAGGCTCAGGATGTGGAGTGTACTCGAGATCACTAAGCTTGAAGATTAGGTGAGGAATGGGAAAAATACCAGCGTGGTCCAAACAGAACTGGCTGGTATCTCCATCGCAACGAAAGATATAACCAGAAAAAAAAATTCTAGCAAAAACCTAACAATCTGAACTGACAGCAGGCAAGCCCTATCAGCCTTGAACAGAAACCGTGTTACCTCAGGGCTAGTAGTAGAGTGCCACCAAGGTTTAGCCAAAGCCTCGGTAGATAATAACATAATTCTAAGGTGGGTGGAAGGGCACGATAGGAGTAAAGGTGAACGCATTACCAACTCTTCAGCCAAGGAAGCGGCTGGACTCAGAATTTTAGGACCCATTGGCACCTATAACCCGATGATTTCGATAATTGCGAAACTAGCCAAATGGTACACCCATGCCCTAAAGAGATGGGATGGAATCAAAGAATGCAGTGACCTTGAAGTACAACTCTTCGGGAGTATGTACAATGGATCACATGTGGCCTAAGTGCTGTGGGCTCACCCTCACCCTCCC
The DNA here is from genome assembly GCF_025532065.1 of Leptinotarsa decemlineata. Classification (NCBI taxonomy): domain Eukaryota; kingdom Metazoa; phylum Arthropoda; class Insecta; order Coleoptera; family Chrysomelidae; genus Leptinotarsa; species Leptinotarsa decemlineata. The sequence goes on from NW_027412578.1 coordinate 6,312,945, forward strand.
TCCTCTACAGATACAAAAACATTGTATTTACCAAAAATACTTGTTACATACCAGATCTGAAAAACTGTCACAACAAATATTGTATCTACTTCTCAGAATTCTTTGTGTTATCCAGAGTTTATGTGGAAATATTTGATTCGAAGGGTTTTTCTATTTCATTTCATATTTGAAAGAAACTTCTGTTTATAATCTACATTTATTCATGAAGTGAGTTTCTTCATTCCTTTCTTCAGAAATTCACCAAATTTTCATCATAACGAAGAAGTAGAAAGCCAAGGAGCATTTTCTTTGAAACATTTGAGAAAGTCCTGAAACAGCATAGCCTCACTAATGGACATAATATTAAAATCAAGAATTGACACTTCAATCTGAATAGGCTGAACCACAGTCTACGAGCTGTTGGAAAAATTGTTCCACAAATAGTAGAATCAAATGGATCCAAAAATAACCGAAAAACATTCTCACAAGCGACAGTTACTGCTTTGAGAGCAATTTTTTTTCTCTAATTCTCTTCAGAGACATAAGAGAAAAAGAGGGTATACATCTTCACAAATTTTTTCTTTTCAGATTCAAATTATCAACATGAGATTTGGAATGTCATTTTCCTCAGTCAGCTCATTGATTTTTTCAAGGACAGAACATAAGCACTACAGGAAAATTTTGAGACGCTCTAAGAGCGGTGCCTGTGCGAAAGTAGTGATTCAGATTGTATTTGAATAGCTGGAAAAAGTTCTCGGGAAGTTTATTCCACATAAACGCAGTTCTCCACATAGAAGAGTTGCTCATACCGCACCCAGACGTGTGTGGGTATGTTTTACACAATAATTTCTTCACTTGAATCGATCCCAGAAGAAGGTTGATTGAATCTTTTCCCTTCATATTCTGAATCAATTTCTACGGATTTTCCAGATCGAGTTGTTTTTATGACATCACTTCTTCAACAATGACACCGTGCAAATCACTTTGTCTTCTACTTGTTTTCGCGTCGCAGCTAATAGTTCCATCGTCGTTGTCGGCATATATTTTAGGACCAAGTTTTGTCGAAAGTTCTCAGCTACAATGAAACTTTTGAATGGTCTCAATTAGTTAACTCCTGTATGACCTTTGGTCAATCCAGATGAATCTCAATAGCATTTGAATTGTTACTGGAGTTTTCCCTATTCAAAGACCCAGATGTGATGAACCCCAATGAAAACATCCCCTAACCTACACCAGATAGTATTATCACCGGATATCCAATAGTACTCATTTCACAAACCTTTTTCACATACAAGCGAACCCTTCACAATGCTTTCTTCCACACCACTGATTCTATTCGATGTGTCGAAGAGGGGCATTAGAGTTAAATGAGTGCAATTGTAAACGGTTACATTGGAGAGCGTAAAAGTCACGAAGCGTTTTAAAATATATGGAGGTTTTAGCCACTATCTTCTCGCCTGTAATCGCATGTGATTTGTTTCGAGAGATGTTCTATTTAGCTTTTGTTAGAGAAGAGTCGGATTCGTTTTGTAGCGGCGATAATATATTTACTGTCGTGAGACGATATCATTTATTGGCTTGCTGGAAGTATTTGTGGAAGAAGCGAAATTCGATTACCTGTGAAAGCGGTCGCTTCAAGGAAATTTTGATATTTTGCCATTGAACGAGAAATACCCATTTGTGATATGCGATGATAGATCCCCAAATGAAGTCGTTCAGAAAATCAGATCATTTATTTCCAATGTGATAAGAAAGGCAGTCCTGTGAACTTTTTGAGACCATACCAAAAATTTTTCATGACCTATTAGAAATAATACTCTGAAGATTATAAATACTGAAAAGTTCGTAGATTCTACGAGAAACAGAACGGTTACTGAGATGACCCCTTCTCTCCCACTACCAATACCGTGGGATGAGTGATCAATGTGTTCGTTCTACGGTTGCACTTCCCCCGACAACAGGGAAACCGTGTACTTTTGAATTTTTACATGACAGATTAGTACTAGATGGAAGCTGTCGAGTCATCACGACTGTAGAGTCATCAAGGCAGCTGATAGAGCGGCTGATAAGATCGGTTCAGTTTTTGACAATGAACGAGGTGATCTCAACTCTGTTACCGAGCTGGAACCCGTCCAGCAGAAGTCCTATATAGAAGCCGCAGAGATCAGTATGCTTTCATCGGCAGCTGAGCTGGCTGAAAGAGTCGTTCTGTCAACGCTCAACGAAGAAGTTGAGGACCGAAATGTTCTGCCTGAAAAACAATTCGAATTCAGGAGAGAACACTCCTCCACCCAGCTGGCTGATTTCTGAATATCAGTAAATATGGTAAATTATACGAATGCGGAAATGGCGCAAATGCATTACGTATATGCCCTTGCCAATGGTAATGCAACAGGAGCCAAGCGCATTTATCAGGAAAGATATCCTAATCGTGCCTTACCAGATAGCGGAACCTTTTCAAATATTCATCGTCGACTTGGGGAAACTGGTAGTTCCAAGAAAGGAACTCCAGAAGGTAGACCTCGTGTAGTAAGAACTCCTGAAATTGAGGAATCGGTGCTGCAAGAAATTGAGAAAAATCCTGAGACGAGTACGAGGAAGTACAGGCATTACTCCCCAGAGATTTTCCACAGCGTGTGAACTTCAGTCAGTGGTGTCTACAAACTATTGCACTAAATCCGCAGTTTGAGACACAAATTTTGTTCACAGACGAAGCAAATTTTTCTCGAAATGCCATTCAAAATTTCCATAACAATCATGTGTGGGCTGAAGAAAATCCCCATGCAATAACCGAAACCCATTTCCAACACCAATTTTCGGTTAATGTATGGGCAGGAATTATAGGTGATCACCTAATAGGCCCATTTTTTCTACCAGGACGACTTGATGGTCGTTCTTAGTTACACTTTCTCGTAGAAGACTTACCTGGGTTATTGGAAGATGTGCCACTTGCGTTAAGGAATCGAATATGGTACATGCACGATAGCGCCCCTGCTCATTCCAGTGTAATTGTCCGAAACCATTTAAATACAGTTTATTCTAATCGTTGGATAAGTCGCGGAGGACCTCAACAATGGCCAGCAAGATCCCCTGATCTCAACAGTATAGATTTTTTTTTATGGGGTCACCTTAAAACTCTTTTGTATAAAACTCCCGTAAATACTTTAGAAGATTTAAGAGAGCGAATAGTTGCCTCGTGTGAAACTATACGAAATACGCCGGGAATATTTGAACGGGTGCGTAATTCCATGCGTAGAAGGGCGGAAGCATGCATACTAAGTGCAGGTGGCCACTTCCAACAATTTTTATAATCAGTTCTGGTATTATTACTAATTAACAAATTTGTGCTATTCGTTTAGACTTACTGTCACAAAATAAAATAAAACTCGTTTTTGTGAAAATTTAATTTTTTTGCAGATTATATTTTCAAATATTATTAGGGTATTGGTAATGCAATATGAAGCAATTTTCAGATTCTCATTCATTTTAGAATTGATCTAATTTCTTAATTTGCTTTCTGTCGAATTTTATTTTTTGGAGTGAAAATCATGCGTCGGACAAAGAAATACCAGGAGATCAAATTTTCTCCAAAATAAATGAGGATTTCAAAAATGATTTTATTTTGAAAAGAGAGCATTGTCGTAGTACTTTTCCCCCAAAAACATTCAATGCGAAACCCGTAGGGATGCCACTGTTTGAAAAAATACAAATTTGTGTACATCAGAAAATGCGCCTTGAGGCATGGAACATATGTACCAAATATGTCAAACATATCTACAAAATTATCTCAGTTATTATTAAAAAACTGATTATTTTTGAAAACTTTGCCACCCTGTATCTCAAAAGTTAAGGCGTTTAGGATATACGTCCATAGGAAGTTTTTTTCTTAAAATGGGTCTAAGAATTACCTCCTTAAATATTAGCATGTGTTTAAGGAACACCCTGTAGAAATAGAAACGAAATTTCACGTTATGTTCCCGTCCCGGCATGTTCCCGTCCTGTGCCATCTTGTCGCAGTGTGCACCTCGCATCAGTTAGATAAATGCAGAGGATTGTCAATTTTGGCTCACTGCACTTACTTGGGGCATATGATAATAGAACCCAATCGGAAGGGTGCACAAGCGAGGCTCAGGGGAATAGGGCCCGACCAGCGGAACTTCAAAGGAAGCAATAATAATAATAACAATAGTAATTACATGATATACGATGAGTCCTGTCCGGTCAAGTGAGTGATGAAAAAAAACATACGTATATACCCTAATAGAAAGTTGTATAAGTAAACGAATAAGAATTATATAAATATCGGGCTGTATGATGAACGATGTGCATGAAAGAAAAGTTAAACGAACAAAAGGTAATGAAAACATATTGATAGCAAAATTAGCTTACAAATTATCATCATCTAGGAATTCACTTAACGAAGAGTATACTTTTTCAATTGACCTGTTCAATGATATCATTACGCGCTATACAATGCGAATATCACCTTCACCTCTATGAAAATATCAGATGAACACATTTATCTCTTCATGTGGAGTCAAAAGGCTGATTCTATTCAGAAACTGAGTCGATTCCCTTCACACAAATACAATTCATCAGCACTGTCTCAAAACATACCATACTGAAATGCCTTCATCCCCAATTAGCGATACTTATAAGCAGCACATCACCACCGCTGAATATCCAGCGGAATATACCGCAGAATATTCCTCTCCTAATTTCCGCGTCCTTTAATCTTGTCTTGCTTTGTGAGCAAATTTATCCGGAACTCATGGAGTGAGAGTACGCTGCATTTCTATTATCCCCTCACACACAACTTCATTGTTAATTCAATGTAGCCTTTCGTACAGGCTGGCATATCTGTTTGATACTATTTGCATCTACCTGCATTGGGAGATGCCAAGCGAGAGTTAATATTTGCGGATCGCTTGACACTTAACGAGTTCATGGAGGTAGAGTTGAGATATATGTCTTTGCAGAGTTCATATACTCACAAGGCCAGATACAGAGCTGGTCAGGTATATTTAGACTCAAGAATAAAACATTTCGTTATGTTTTGTGTAGGCCTTTGACGATGTGTCGGAGCCGCTTTGTTCAACTACTGATTTGAATTTCCCGCTGTACGCGTAATAGCCTCTGATTGGTCGACTGTATGACAGCAAAAGTGGAGGAGTGGGCTCTGAGAGTCCAAGGCCAAGGCCATTAATGGTCTTTATCAATAATTTGTAAGGCCTTTTACGAACACTACAAAACAGTTTTATAAACATTTTGGCAGATACTATAAAATTCACTCTTAAAAAGTAGTTTTGTAAAGACCACTCCTACTGCACTTTTGCAACATATTCAGGCGATACTTATAAAATTATCAGAAGACAACTTTATAAGAGTTTTTTAGTAATTCTAAGTGAGCGTTATATAATATAATACAGCCGAAAACGATAACAATGAAATAAAGAAGTGTTGAAAATATTTTCTTAGATATTCCATTTTTAGATCAAATAATTTTTCGAAGCACAACCAAGCACCTCGTTATTTTAATGGTTTTTCGTACAGAATACTGAAAATACGGCCCCAATACGGCCAAAAGTACGGTACCCAACTATTGTGATTATTTATAAGTTAGTTGGCAACATTTTTGCTAATAAACGACACTTTGGTGATTCTTATAATATAAATGACTCATTATCATCACATATTACCTTTTTTATGATAAATATCCGTTGTCTAATGCTAAATACATGGTAAATATTGGATATAAACTATATGAACGCCGATGAAATATTGTTGATATTTAATTTATCGTGCGTTCAGAGGAAATGACGGGTAAGTTTTTTAATGTCAGAATATATGTTTTATTCAGCTTCAATAATTAACAGGTATTTGATAATTCACGCCTATATTTTCAGTTGATGGTTTTGTCTGTTTGAAGCAGAATTTGACTCATTTCATCTACGTTTCTGGTATATATGTTCACCATAGTTCCGTCGTCATGGGTAAATATTAACCAACTCTCATGGCCAAAAATTGATGCCGATAAGCTAATACGAAAGCACAATTCTATGCCCGAAGCCATTTGGTTTACAAAAATGTATAAACTGAAATGAAGTCAGTTGACGACCTACCAAATTGCTGAAGGAGAACTATTAGAACGAATGCTGGAAAACGACAATACAGAATAATTCTATGTAACCCGAAAAGTAACGCAGGGTTATACTGCAAAAGACGAAACATTATTTGAATACTTTAGCTCATGAATGTTTGGTAAGTTTATTTTTATTCGAACAAGTTGTCACAGAAAGTGTGAAAAGCCAGAGTTATAATGTCTTTTATGGGACACCGTCTATATGACAGAAGGTATAAGTCTTAGATTTATTCGAGGAGTTACTTCTGAATACTTTCTGTAAAACATACATTGCTGTACCTGAATTTGTCATCATTTAAAGGGTTGTAAAACGTTAACTGCTTCACTCAGAACAAAATATTCAGGTTTTCTAAATAAATAACTAAAACCTGACACTTGCAAGTGCAAATACTTTGTATTTTATAGTCTTCCAAATTATGAATGATAATGTTGAGTTACTAAACCCAATGCCTCAAAAATTTCGAATATACTCATGGGGTACCTATACTCAATAATAATCAAATATTCAGAAGTTGCTAAAGAACTAATTTCCACCACGATATCGATGGTGTCTCACTTGAATAACTAAAAAAAAAATATTTTCACTAAACACAACTAAAATTGTGAAGTATTTTCCAAAGCTGTGATAAGGAATCGATGTCAGCTGGTTGTTCTTGACTTGCTGGCAGCAAATATATATTAGCAAAAGCAATTTGATTTTATAACAGTTATATAAGTGTTTTTGAATTGTAGTGAATATACCATAGTATAAAATAGTTGGGAAATTATCATTGAAGTCACAAAATGGAAATGAAAATAAAATAGTGTTTGAAAGCATTCTGAAAAAATAATTTCATTGAAGCTACAGAAAACAGTTATTAAATGAGCTTGAAATAGTTTCATAACTATTATAAAAATCTTGCAGAAAAGTGTAATGAAACTGCTACATAACAATTTACTTTTATAGAAAAATAAGTTTTATAAGTTAGTTGTTAAAATGTTTCTGTGATAATTTCCTGACTATTTTATAATGGTTTCTATGACAAATTTATAAAACACTTTTATTAGCTACGGATCACGGATCGTCTAATATAATCAATTAGTATTTTGGAAACAATTATAAAATACTAATGAAATAAAACTGTTGCAGCACCATGAAATTATAAAACAACTTTGCTGGTTGGGCAAGACTCGCCTGAGACACTCTCTTATTGACTATAACTCCGGACACTCGTATGAGACATGCCTGACAGTTTCATCTTCCTGTTCACTCACCCCACATAGAGGTTTGTCCACTAGCGCCACTTTGCTGACAGTGGCGAGTCAGAAATCCTACTGTTAAGCGTGAGTATTTTCGGGTCATCGCCAGATATTTCTTCGGCGCCAGCTTCATAGGGTCGCCCAGGGTAATTTTGGCAAGATTGCATCCTTTGATTCCATCCCATCTCTTTAGGGATTGATCATGGCTGTGACGTTTGGCTAGTTTGTCGAAATCATCAGGCCGTATGCGTCACTGGGATACATCAGTAATTACTGTGGTTTATTGTAAAACCGAGACAATACGTTTCTGGTATGAGAAATAGGATACATCAGTTCTAGAATGGAAATCAGAAATATATCTAGAGAAAACTACATCGATTGTTGTTCCAAGTCTCGTGGTAGGTCCATTTCGATTATTACTCATTTGTAATTCTAATTCATCTTGTAGAAAGTTTACCAAAAGTTGTCCATCTTCAGACGCGAGGCTAATATTGAAACCTCCTGCTAACATTAGAGGCAAAGTATGGTAGTGTTTTTCCAATTCTTCAGAGCCTACTCGACCGTTAAGCTCACACCTCTCTTTCTCTTCTTTCTTTTTCTTTTTCTATCTTCATTAATTTATATTTTCCTCCCAATTTCCGTTCGCCTCGCTCAATCACCCTATTTTCGTAATGCTCGCTTCACGCATTCACCAGCTTACTCCCCAAGTCGAACATGCGTAAAGGAGTTCTACTTCAATAAAAGTTCTGACCCGATGTTCTGCAAGATCAAGCGTTCTCCTAATACGTGTTTGATGAACTTCAACTCATTTCATTATTAGAATCTGTATCATTTTGAATACTGAAGTTCATTTGAAAATACTGGGAGTTTTTCGGCAAACTAACTAGTTTTAAAGAGTATGTTTGAATGTGATGAGCTTACATGAAACAAACTACGCGAAACAAAACTGTACAAATTCGAAAGTACAGCATTTTGTTCGTGATGCCGTTTCCTTTTATCTTCGATATAAATATATCCATTTTCCACTATCCTCTGTTCTCTCATGAACTTCCGCGGAAGTGAAATGGAAACCCGCGACTCCGGTTCAAGGAATGATATATCGAAAACTCCACGCTCGGTAGGCCTGAAAAGGCGCTCAATGAATTGATAAGAAAGTCTAGATCGGAGTCTATATGTATAAGAATCCACCATGAATATAAAAATGTGTACGTGATTTCTCTGGAGAACGAACTCAACATTTTTTTCTGCGGCAAATCTGGCCGTATTACGAAAAAGACGGAGAGAAAAAATGGTTGTCTCTGCTCTTTTCGTGTTTTATTATTCTGAAACAGTTCTGGAAGAGTGAGCTGTCACTCATTGATAATAATGGTCCCATTTGTATGGATGTTGCGTCAACTAGATAAGACAAGTGGCCTCACGTTAGATGAGGTCCTGTTGGATGAAAATGATTAACGCTTGGAACTTCAACCTTACTGAAAATAAAAATGATTATTGAGTTGAATGAAAAGTATTTGTTTTTATTCCAACAGAAGGAAACAGAAGGAAATCCAACAGAAGGAAATCTGCGAAGATTATTCGAATTCGCACTAATGAGTATTGAAGTTGGTCCACTTGATCATAAAAATATTCTTAATTGAAACACACGAGTTGAAAATTTCTTTGAAACATTAAGTCAATTACCTCTTTCAGTATTTCCTTCTTGAAATTTTTCCCGATTCACTTGTAGTTTCCCTATGAAGTTTCTTCCATAATGAAGAAAAGAGAATTGAAACTTTTTATGATTATACCCACTTTTATTTGTGAGTAACGTTACTACAGTTTCGTCCTATAAGGACATTCTCAAACTTATACATTATGTATAAATTTGGAAACGTCCTAATATGACGAAACTGCAGTAAGGTTAGTTACACATAAAAGTGGTAAAAAACATAAAAAGTTTCAATTCTCTTTTCTTGAAAATGAAACACTTGCAGTTCAATTTGAAAGGGTTATATTTTTAAGAGGGATTAATTTTTGAGGGAGAAAGTTTTTGGCTTTCTTCTACTCCATCTTTATACAAAAAAATATGGGAATCCTCCAAACAAAGGAAGAAAGAAATCAATTCCAAAAGAAGTTACTCTATAGATGTAGATCATGCCAAAAAGTAACTTTCAGACACAACTTGGAAGAGAAACCATATAAACATTGAAGTACATGAAAGAAAAATTCTTTCGAAACGTATACTTTTATACGAACACTGCATTATATAAAAACAATTTTCCCTACTCATTTTGTATTCCAAATATTCTTAATGGAATTGAATCCAATATTACCCACAGGATTTCTGATAAATGATATGAATACATACCTAATATATGTTTGAAATATGTTTTTTCCGTTAACCAGCTATCGCACCCCTACGAACGACAACCCTCAAAAGTCGAAACTTGTGAGAGCCAAAGACTCCCAAGGTCTTACCTTTTAACGTGTGATTCCTAACACATGTGAAATAATATAAATACACTCATTAATTGTGGAATAATATAACCTGATGTGAGTTCTAGAGAGAGTAAGATGGATGATACCATGTACGTATATTGTTTATTGTTATGAACTACATCGTAACTGTTTTTCTCGATGAGTTTGTATACCGATTTCTGATCCAGATTCGAAATGTATATACTATAATACTTCTTCAGGAGATTACGTTAGTGGGAAGTTTTGATATGTACTTTGAACATTGGGAAAGAAAATCGAATTTTCTACAAGTTGAGTGAATATGACCGATTGACATGCTTGTTTGGTACAACTACCTTCGACATCAATGATATAGAAGTGATCAAGTACTAAGCTACCTTCATTTCAATGACCAACAATAAAAAAATATTCATCAGTATTGTTGTTCATGAAATAGTTGAGAAGAAAAACGAAAATACCACTGAAATTGAATCCACCAAACGAAATCAGTGTTCTACCATTCACAATAGAAAGTGTCACAACTTTCTCACATTCGCCACTCTCTATAATTTAACGCAGTTTCAAATAATTGAGCAACCTGCCTTAACAGAATAAGTAATTATCTTACAGACAACAATTCGAATTACACGTTTCAGTCGGCATTAAACCCTGATATATACATCCTTTCCGTGTGATCGGCCACGTGGAAATATATCTAGCATATTATTTCCCTAACCCCAATATAAACCTCTCAAGTTAACATCGTTTTCTTACCTGTTACTCGCAGGAGAACTGCCAGCCGAACATTCTGCCGAAAGCAACTGTCACATCGTCTCGAAGTTGCACAACTTCATTTCACCTCGATTAGGTTCTTTTTAGGTAAAAAAGCAATTACGTCAGCCAATTACACTCAGAACTGTTCTCTGTGCTGATAAAGTCTGTCATAATTAGGAGTTTTGAGAAAAACATTTTTCAAACGAGTCAATTAGTTGCCATCGGGAAAATGTGCTTAGTTGATTCGAAATGTTTCCTCCCATGTTTAGGTCAAGAAAGTTCAGATCTATTTATTTGAACTACTTTGATAATATTTGGTGTATGATGCTATCGAGTTCAACTGAATAGTTAATTAAAATAAATATCGTCTCTAGTTTTGACAAAAAGGTTCAGACTTTCACGGCTGAGGTTTTCAGTGTCGTTCCTTTTCGAATTTGAAAGCCGTGAGTTTTTGGAATTTCTTCCTGACGTTTCGCTGGCGCGAGTGGCTAGCTTCTCAGAGGTTTAACCATCATGGCTTGCTGTCCGATGACTACCCTTCTAGGCTTCGTAAAGCGTATTAATGCCTTGTCAGATGATCCTGTTTGTACCTGAATTCGAACCTGCACTCGAACCTGGAACATTAACAGTCGTGTGTTTGTGGATCTCTATTGCCACCCGTACCAGTCGGCTATGGTATCCCTGGTTGGGGGCAATTATTTCTGTGTTCTCAAACAAAATTCTGTGGTGTCCTTCACCCAGTGCGTGTTCTGCTACTGCTGACTTGTGTGTTTGGCCTAGTCTGGAGTTCCTTTTATGCTCTTTTAGTCTTGATCCCATGGATCGTTTGGTGGTTCCGATATATACCTTTCCACTAGTGCACGGAATGCGATAGACCCCTGCTGCTGATAATGGGTCTCCTTTGTCTTCAGCCGACCTGAGGCTTTGTTGTATCTTCCTCGTGGGTTTGAAGACTGTTTCGATGTCGTGTTTGCCCAATAGTTTTCCAATTATATCCGTAACCCTAGGGACAAACGGTAGATATGCGCGTGCAACCATCTGATCCTATTTCGCTTTCTGAACCGTGGTGCCCTTCGGTCTCATGGCTATTCTGGTCTCGGAGGCACTGTATCCATTCGATCTTAAGGTCACTTGAATATGTCAACCAGAACATCTGGAGAGGGAAATGAAATACCTGGAAGTGACCTTGAGATCGAATGGATACAGTGCCTCCGAGACCAGAAGAGCCATGAGACCGAAGGGCACCACGGTTCAGAAAGCGAAAAAGGATCAGATGGTTGCACGCGCATATCTACTGTTTGTCCCTAGGGTCACGGATAGAATTGGAAAACTATTGGGCAAACACGACATCTAAACAGTCTTCAAACCCACGAGGAAGATACAACAAAGCCTCAGGTCGGCTAAAGACAAAAGAGACCCATTATCAGCAGCAGGGGTCTATCGCATTCCGTGCACTTATGGAAAGGTATATATCGGAACCACCAAACGATCCATGGGAACAAGACTAAAAGAGCATAAAAGGAACTGCAGAGTAGGCCAAACACACAAGTCAGCAGTGGCAGAACACGCACTGAGTGAAGGAGACCACCGAATTTTGTTTGAGAACACAGAACTAATTGCCCCCAATCAGGGATACCATAGCCGACTGGTACGGGAGGCAATAGAGATCCACAAACACACGAATAATTTCAACAGAAAAGAAGAAGCGGTGAACTTCAATCAAATATGAAACCCCATTTCAAAGAATTCGAGAATAACGAACAGGACAACAGGCAGCAAGATTGTAAATGTTCCAGGTTCAAGTGCAGGTACGAATACAGGTACAAATTCAGGCACAAATACAACTGATTACCTGACAAGGCATAAATTTGCTTTACGAAGCCTAAAAGGGTAGTCATCGGATAGCAAGTCATGATGGTTAAACCTCTGAAGAAGCTAGCCACTCACGCCAGCGAAACGTCAGGAAGAAATTCCAAAAACTCACGGCTCTCAAACTCGAAAAGCAACGTCTCTAGTTTTTCCAAAAATTTACTTCGCATCGTAACAAAAAAATTCTTGATGAAGTGAAAAAAAGGAGTTTTTCTTTCTTGTTAGAAGATTGCTCGCGTTTAGCTTATTCCCAAAAATGGCACGAAAAATCTCCCAAATGACTATGATAACAGTGAGAGCTCTGAAATATGTCAACCCAATAGTATCGGGCATTCTAGTGAAGCTCATAAATAAATCAATATTTGAGGAAGTTTTTCTTGAAGTCTGGAAAACTGCAAAGGTTATACTAATACATAAAAAATTCCCAAGTAGATATTGACAAAAAATAGTTTCAAATAGAATTGTTTTATTTGTTGAAGAATACAAAATCTTATCTGATCAGCAACATGGCTTTAGAAAAGCTAGATCGGTTGATCGGTTGAAACAGCTATTGCTAGTAAATTTGACTTCATTTACAATAAAATTGATAAGGAGAAGTATGTAGTTTCATTATCATTTGATCTAGCGAAAGCCTTTAATTCAGTAAGAAATGTACAACACTGGTATCAGAGGATTTGTACTGGAATGGATTAGGTCATTTTTATCTGACAGAAAACTAGTTGTGACTCTAAATAATACTGCATCACATATTCAAGATATTATGCTTGGTGTACCAAAAGGTTCAATTTTGAGACCGCTGCTGTTTTCAATCTATATAAATGATCTCCCGGAATATATCGAACATGGTTATACCGTAATGTTCGCAAATGACACTACCATATCAGTGTCTGGTAACACAATAGATGAGTCGGAATTCAATATAAACTCAATCATGGACGCTCTGGTTTCTTGGTGTAACAGAAACCAACTGAAACTGAATGCAAATAAAATAATTCACTTGGGTTTCTCCTTGAGAAAGACATTGATTCTTTTTCTTCTTCTTTGGCGCACAGTCGCCATCCTGAAAGTTCCATCTGTCAATTTCACTTCAAACTGAAGTATTCATGCAATAATTTCATTATCCTACATTTAAATTTTTTGACTTGACCCGTTCAAAAAATAAAAGGAGGCGGCATTGAAGGAAAGCACTGTATGTGTGAACACCGATTTCAGGTCGAATATATATTGTTTTTTGTTCACGAGATTCCATGTAATCGAGAGACTTGCAGTACTAGCAGCTCAATATTCAGGAAAAAATGTACAGCCCTCGGAAGTCGCAATTTTCATATTATTTTCATTCAACCAACTATTCTTCAGTAGCATTTTTCTTCCACAAAAACTGCATCCTCTCATATCGCTCAGAATAATGGTCGTTTGGTATTCACACATAATTTTATGGGTGAAATTTATCGCACTTCCCAACAAACTTTACAACTTTTATCATAAAATGGGGATATGTAAAAGCAGGAATCTAGGGAAATAGGGCACTGAGAAACAGAATGAAGTAATTCCGGTCGTTTTCCACGAAGCACTAATAACTCAAAACGAAAGTATTTTTCCTCCAGACGCTGCAACACATTCCACAAATCATCTCGAAGACTCATCAGGCAAAGCTGTGACTACCGAGTCTCGCCTTGAATATTATCAACAATTTTTCCTTTTCACTCGGTAACTTCTCACAGAAATGAATACTCCAGTCGTGAAGCACGTTTCTGCACGAGACATCGTGGGTCATGGTTGAATCGGCGTTATGGGAATCGTTTTATAAATCAGAGGAATGTTCTGGAGTCATTTATATTACTGATACATCTAGTTCTGACCCGTATAATAATAATGAGGTTTATTGATGCCTTCAAGCCAGTTTAACATCTATATACTAATATTATATATACTAATATATATATATATATATATATATATATATATATATATATATATATATATATACTATATATACTATATACTATATATATACTATACTAATATTATAAATGTGAAAGTATGTATGTGACTCTTTCGCGTCTGAACGACTGAACTGATTTAGATGAAACTTTCATAAATACAGCTTTTACGTAAGAATAACATATTGCCTCCAATTTACAAAGGTTTTGTATAATTTTGGTCATAATATAACTATAAGTATTAAGCAAGTCGGAAAAATGTTTACTACCTGTGTGCGCTACCTATACCGTTGAAGTTACATGCAAATAATGTACCGTAAGATTGTTTATAGTTCTGAATAAAAGTCTGCGAAAGCATATATAATATTTACCTCTTATGTGGTAGCGACTATATGAAAAATACTAAGCCATAATAGTATACGAATATTACGTACCGAGTAGGATAAGAAGCCTTATCTTCGAGGAAAGTACTATACTTTTTCTATGACTGCCGATGGATAATTTGCTGGCAGCACATCAATCATCACAATATTTTTTTCCTCGATAATATCTAGTGGAGTACCACAAATGTTTTGATCGTTATCACTCATTTCGAATGACAGCTCAAAATTAAAAAATTAAAAATGAAAACAAGTGATTCATTACCAATCCACAAACTTTGAACAATACATTTTCTGAAAGTATGATTTCTATATCGATTTAACAGAGAATTTGGAGAGAAAATTCACTGATTTCGGCTTTTGAAACATAGAATGTGTTCATGAGATCATATTTATCATAAATAATGTTACATATCTGATCATGTTACGGAAGTGGACACCATTAAATTTTGAAAGGGCTGAATGAGCTATTACGTACCTGCTCCCAAACACGTGATGGTTAGTTTGAAATGAAGGGAGTAGCAAAATACAATCATTTTGGATACTTTTTTAATAATGCACATTTTGTAATATCTGTCAAATTTCAATGAAAATTGATACAATTGTCGTTTTCAGTATTCAATATATATAAACTTTGTCTTTTAGAGTACGTCATTTGGACGAGTTATTAAGGTAAGATTAACTTGACGCACAGTTTGTCATTACGCGTTGCGTCTACTGTAAGACAACGAGGGACGATTGATGGGGGTACAGGGGCAGTATAGACAATGAAGCGCCATCACCGAGAACGCGACCCGAACGCAGGCAGACGCGTGATGGCAGACGTCGTTGACGTTTCTGTTAGTTTTGCGAATTTCTTTATACTCGTACATAATTTGATTCTCGAAGTTATTCATTATTTTATGCAGTTGGCATATTTTTTCTGTAATTGTATTTTCAAAGTGAAAATATAAATAGCGGGCAACTAACTGATGCTAGAAATCAAAATTTTTGTGAGAATTGTGTAATCATTATCATGTATAGTGTTGAGAAAAGTCAGGAATCCAATATGAAGTATGGAAAATTTTACTTTTAAGTATCATTCATGTATTACAACTTTTTTTCACTCCGTATTCATTCAACTTACAGTAAATTATTTCACCAATAAATTATCCAATTGAATGATCGCTATCATATTTCATTGCTAAATAATCTAATTATATGTTTCTATTCTCCTGACACCCATTAATTATTAGACTTCCCAACCACGAGGTAATAGTGTGTTATTACTGGTAGGGCTGTTTCCCGTTTTCCCGTAGTCGACCTAGTTTTCTCTTATGTAAATTTGGATGTTTAGCAGCACGCAAAATATGTATGTACCTACCAAGTCATGAAATGGGCTAGACGAATATTGGAACGGAAAATGGGGATGGGTGGGGTGTTTCATAAACGTAAATAATGAAAATGTGGCTGTATGGAAATTTGCATAAAGCTACCTCTGGAGTCTCACAGGGACCAGATCTAGGTCCCTTATTTTTTGTTCTTTTCATTAGTGTCCAATGTTTGCAACATTCATAAACATCTACAAACAATGAGGGATAGCATAATGCTATGAAAAATCTCAACAGGGTTTATGAATGGAGTTGTGAGAATCATTTTTCAATATTGATAAATGTTCAGTAACATCGGTAAGGCGCAAGAAGGACCCTATTCTCTTCAGTTATGAACTGAATAGGGTCCCTCTTGAAGGCAAAGTAGAAATAAAAGACCTAGGAGTCACATATAATAAAACATTATCATTCAAGACTCACACAAGCGATATCAGGCAAACTAGAAATTTCAGCAATATCCACTTGATCCAAATGCTGTACTATACATTGGTTAGAAACAAATTGGAATTTGGATCAAATATAATGTTTGACAAGTATCTCCCCACATTATATTATCGAGGTATCTTTACTTCAAAAAGTATCACGTATGGCCAGACTATCGATTAATAAGAGAAGTTCATTTGAGGAAAGAATTCAAAATACTGTCTCTCCAAAACATGCGCAAAATATGTGTTATGCCTTTTCTTCACTGGCTTCTTGATAATACACTTAACTCACCTCATTTATCGTTGGTTGAATTTCACGTCACAACCGGAAGGACAAGATTAAATACGATGGTTCATATGCAAAATTTATGCTCATAGGTGCCCCACTTGCAGGTATGTTACGTCTCGCAAATTGTTCCTTCCGATGAATTGATTTGTAGTCAGCCTTCAAGTATGCCCACTGACTGTATGTGAAGTTTTTTCCTCATACGATGAATTGTGCAAATTTCGAATATGCGGTTGGTTACCTCGTTCGCAGGCAGATGGGGCGATGACAAATCATTGTTTGTTGTCCGCTTCAGCCTATTTCGAGGAATGTTACTCAGAAGGAATTCGATTTTCAATTATCGGAAATCATCGACTTTATGTTGATGATAGACACTACCTGGCACTAACGAGAGGCCAAACAGCCCGAAACCGGCCTGCAAGTGTGTTCCAATAATTGAAAATCTATTACGGCAGTTGTATCGCCAACAGCATTTGCAGGAATAACTTCAGTTAGGAATCCTGCACTGTCACCTGTCGAATATGATCCAACGCCCTTCGTGGTATTAGCCAGGGAAGTAGTTGTTTTCTGATAGGTGTCAGTCCATTAACCTACAGTGTAGGGAGTTGAGACTGGCCTGAACAAATTGGTTCTTCCGATGATTCAATAGATGAAGATTAGACAAATTTAAGGGAAAAAGTCATTATACAGCTTTTGGAAATGTCTTTGTGAGATCATCACACTTATTTATCGACCTCGTCATCAACTGATTTAGTGCATTATCACATTCTATTGTAAGTTACAAGGTCATTCTTATTATTAGATCTATGAGGCCTGTTAGGGTGAATAAATAAATAAATAACAGATATGTTTGAGGTTCATAAAATAGTAGATCACGAAAAAAGTTGTCAAACTGCAAATATACGTTAGCTCTGGCGACAATCAGTGCAATGAAGCCATCTGTGAAGGATGCACTATGCTCCAATGTCAAAACGTCATATATGAAAAGCTAAAAGCACACGTGTTTCAACAGTCAGTTGGCCATCTATTCAGTAAAAGAAAACAAACATAGCGACAAAGGTAACTGCTTATCGCTAATCTGAAATCATTTGTTTTCATTTTCCAACATTCGACTATACTACACTGACGAGGGCTTATAGACCAGAAACACGTTCTTGCAAATTTTCCATTTTCTCCATTGATTGGTTGCTCGTGACCTTTATTGAATGTATATGATATAATTTGCTTTATAGTCAGGTACTTGGAGCATGCCGGTGACAGCTGCTTTTATGTCTATGTTACCTTGTTTATTTTCTCATAAGCACTGTCTCTCAACTAGAGCCCAATATGTTTGGTTAGTATGAATTCGCATAGATGAGCTTCTGGCAATGAACCTTAATCAGATGTGTGCAGATCACCCATTATTTCTAGTTGCTTGTTCATGACCTTTTGGTTAAGTACATATTCCTGATATAACATATCTGCTTCATCCTGACTGGTTTTGGATTCAAATCTGAGACTTTGAGATGCTCCTTTATCCTAGTATCAACGCACATACCACTGACGATGCCTACTGCAGTAATAGACGAAAGGGTCGGTACTACAAGTACTATTCAACCACAGCCTACTTGGTCGAATTTTGGTATCTTCAACTATATAATGTATTTACACAATGGTGGTGGAACTCACGATGACAACAAAAATATTGTGGCCCAAGATGTGATGAGTATTGCTACTAACGAACTAGATAAGTGCAAATGTCGGGAATAATGAGAGCAGTGATAACAATATCAATAGCAGCTTTGGAGGTATGTTCGAGAAACAAGAGTGAGAGCAAGAACATCCCCTGGAATTAGAAACATATATTGGAAAAAAGGTGGAGGCTTTCGCGGTCAAGGTTTTCAGTGTCAATTTTTTTTTGGGTTTTAAGGCTTTCAATTTTTGGACACACAAATTATTGCAACAGAAAAGAAGAAGCTGTGCACCTCAACCGAATATGGAATCCCATTCTAAGAAGTTCAAGAATAGCAAACAGCATGACGGCGGTAGAAAAGGGTCGAGGAATGTTATTGTCAATTTACCTAATCCAAGTTTAGGTATTAGCACACCAAACTATCGAAGTCAACATAAATACGCTTTCTGCAATTTACCTTTTCCAGGTACAGATATTAGCACACCTTCAAATCTCCTGGAGAGGATGATATATTTTTATCTCTTCTTCAAAACGGACTGGAAACAATTTTACCTATTCTCATGAGATTGTTTGGAGGTAGTCTGGCGTGGAACTATATACCACCCAGCTGGTTGGCAGCGAGGGTGGTATATATACCTGAAGAGAAAATTTTTCAATCACGTGACAAGGAGACTGCCGTTGCTGTATTTCTCGATATAAGGTGAGCATTTGGCAATGCACTACCTAGAAATATAGGATCATCTCTGGCTAGAAAAGGTATAGAATTGACCATAACTGGCTGGATTTATGCCATGCTGATGAAGAACTGCAACTACGACTCTTCAAGGCCTTTAGGTTCAGGGTCACCAGAGGCTGCCCTCGAAGTGGGGTACTATCTACCCTTTTGTGGTCCTTCCTGATGGAGAGTTTGCTCTATGCCCCCGACAGAAGGAAAATACATCTACAAGCTTATGCAGTTGACCATGTGATCTTGGTCGAAAAGGGTAGCTTGAAATATCTTCCAAAGGACGATGGACGTTGTTCACAGTTGGTGTCTGAGAGAGCAGATGTCTGTCAACTACAGTGAAACTGTGATTATCTTCTTCATCAGGAAAAAAATTACACGATCTCACGCCACTTTCCATTTATGGTAAGGTCATTCCATTTGGAATGAAGGTGAAATATATTGGCATTGTTCATGACAGAGAATTCACATGGAACGCTCACTTGAAAAAACAATACACAAAGCCAGACTGTACCTATGGATATGTCGAAGGATTTGTGGTAAAGCTTGGGGTTTCCACCAAGCCTCCTAATCTCAGGGTACAAAATTATCAACTGAAGGTTCATTGGTGATTGGTAATTCAAATAAAAACAATAGTGTTGGCTTACTTTGTTTGTTTTACTTTTATCTAATTATTAGCATGCAAAATCAAAAGGTCATGACCCTACATGAAAACACCATTCCCATAATTAGGAGAATGCAACAGTGAATATTACAAAAATTAACGCCCTAATCCTGATCTTAATTAAAATGTTCGATTCCGAGTGGAGTTCAAGTCTACCGTTACGCACTGCGCGATAATGAAGAATTCCCGGAATTGTGCCCGGTGTTTCGAAGTAACCAGTTCACACTGTTTTTCCCTGCATTCGCAGACAGCACAACCAATGCGAATTAGGATAAAATAATTGTAAAGATCCTGCTTTGGACAGCTTCTCACAGAAGTGTTGTTTGCAATTTTCAACTACTAGAAATAGACTCTTCACCGCCCACATACATTAATTAACAGAACTTGTTAGTTATAATTCGTTGCACTGAGATAATTTTGTTTCGGAATTACACTGCCCTTCTTAACGTATCAGCAGGTACTCACCGACTACTCGACAATGATACCCTAGACATATTCACTTTTCCCCGCGTCAGCGTCTGGTTCACACACATGAGCGTGGAATGCACAATTTTTTGTTTTCACTATATTATAAATAACACTCATTTTTACGATACATGGTATCGTGAATTACGGGACGGAATAATTCAGGCTCGGCATAGGTTTAGGTCCTAAACAAATCCATTGGATTTATGTGATGGTTGTTAGACCAATGATCACTCATAGTGCAATTGCCTGGTAGCCGCAGGCTTTACAGGAAACGATTCAGGTGAAGCTCTCTGGCTGACAGAGGTAGGTTTGTTTGTCAATCAGTGGTGCTGTCAGTAACACATCGTCAGCGGCCATGGATATCCTACTAGATCTATCTACTCTCCACATTTTTCTGGAGAGATAGGCTAGATGGACTGCATATAGACTTGAGCATATTGCTAATTGCACAAACCACTTCAATGCAGAGTGCAACAGACTGTTAGTTGACACTGGAAGTCACAGCATTCTGGAAATGACCTATGACTTTATGTCTCCAACTGTCAACTACGAACTGCTTTATGAAGTACAGTTCCCGAGTAGAGAGGACTGGATGCTCAGGGAGAAGGAAATATCAGAAGCAGATAGTTGTTGATTCACAGATTGATCTAAATCACCTTCCGGTTCTGATGCAGATATCAACATGCCTAGGAAACTATGCGACTATATTTCAAGCTGAAATGCACGCTATTGAATTGTTTGCAAGGAGATTGAAAGAATCCAACCTCATACACAGGTCAATAAAAATAATTCACGGACAGTCAAGCGGCGTTGAAAGCTCTAAGCTCCTACCGAGCAACGCCTGAATTGGTAGCAAATTGCCAAAAACGACTCTTCTCGATAAGAAGACTCAACAGATCATCTCTGGTCTGGATTCCTGGCCATACTGGCCTGGAAGGCAATGAGGCTGCTGACTCCCTTGCAAAGGAGGGTGCTGCAAGCAACTTCATCGGACCAGAACCTATCTTTGGCATGGCTTTAGGTTTTGCCAAACAAACATTGAACGCCTGAATGACAAGAAAATTTATGGACTTCTGGCAGAATTTTCCAAGGCGTTTGTTTATTCACCCTTCGGAACTTGATACCAAAGAGTTGTTGGACTACAGTATAGATGACCTACGATGTCTAAGAAGCCTTTCTATACGTCACTGTCATGCGTATCATCATGCTTCACGAAACCGTAATACCCAGTCATCAGAGGAAAACTTAGAATGTATAAACCTTTGACGAAATTAGCCACTCGCTACTCACAAAACGTCAGGAACTGGATATATTGGGAACTTCAGAAGCACAGATTCCACACATTGTTACACTGTGGAAGCTGAGGAGTTTTACTGATGAATCTTCATGAAATGCTTCGATCGAGTCTGGTATGGAATATAGCATGTCACTTCAGGAATTGTTCAGCTGCCCCAACATGAAAAATTCAAACTGCGAATGATTCACATTATCATGAAAATAATATTCAGAAAGTAGTTTCACTGTTTGAGAATACGATGGAACTTCTAGTTGAATCGCAAATCGAAATATTTCAGTATGCTTTGAATACAGAATCTACAAATTCTTCCTTCCACATCACCTCAAAATTTTCAAATATTTCGACAGCGTATATTTTCATACGTTACTTGTTTTGATTTCTCTAACTTCAAGTTTGTATAATAATTGTTAATTGATATCTGACAAAATTTCCATGACGAGATACATCATAATGAAAAAAATATCTGAATGTTTCATTCCTATACGTTCGTAAAATTCCTGAAACATTTTCAGAACACTCACATGTTAACAAAAGTACTTAATTCATGCCGCAGGGGTATCATCCCGCACATCAAAAAACTCTTTGAGGAATACGTGGGCTTTGTGTCATCTGAACTTTTCAACAAATATAAAACCAAATGAATTCCCAGGAGCAATTCGGTTCTGGCCGGATTTCATTAAAATTTAAGCCGAATCCTTTGTCGCTCTTTTAACTCCAGGCCTTCTCGCCAGGCCGTGATGATTGTGATGATTAAATACTTGAGAGTTAGCTAATTGCTTTCTACATTTTCACAGTTCCAAATGAACAGTCATATTTTTTGTTTTGAACGTCAGGAATTTCATGTTTGTAAATAACTTGAATAACCATTGAAAAAAAACTGTCACAGCAACACAAAAATGTCTTTCTGAAATATTTCAGAGCTTTCAGATTCTTCTAGGCTTTAAGATAACTATGATTATGAGAAGAAAAAACCTACTTTGAATTTGGAGCTAAAAAGAACAATATGGTCATGAGTTTTCTCAACGTCAGAAACATTTCTTTTTCCACAACTCATCTTTGAAATTGTGACAAAACCACTAAAATTGTATCTGCCCTGAAACAAATATAAAATGTTTGAATAACGAAGTTCCTGAGGCTAGAATTTAATCAACTGGATGCATGAGTGTATTCAATAGATCGCCGTTTTAGGCATAGCAGGTGTATGTTTTACAACCCTATAGTCAAGC
Organism: Leptinotarsa decemlineata; assembly: GCF_025532065.1. NCBI lineage: Eukaryota > Metazoa > Arthropoda > Insecta > Coleoptera > Chrysomelidae > Leptinotarsa > Leptinotarsa decemlineata. The sequence continues at coordinate 6,335,836 of NW_027412578.1, forward strand.
TCATGCAGACATTTTCTGAGTCGTATCCCAGTGAGTTCCAACAAGATGGGAACTGGAGTTTTCACCGATTATAAATACAAGAACCGCATCAAAGCTCGTCATTGAGTGATTTAGAATCTTACAGTTGAAGGTTTACTCATTCCGGGGTTTACCTTTTACAGGGTTTATCAGGCGAAACATATTTTTCATCAAAAACATCATTCGGAACCTGTTCCATATCAAACTACCTCAAACTGTACATGAAATGATCAATATCCCCACCATGTTCCAATCAGAGAATTACAGTTATAGGGAAATTTTTGGGGTATTCTCATAGAACTCTTCGAAGCAACCTGAATTGATTCCATAAAATATTTCGTAATAGTTTTGGTGTTATGAATGTCAGATTCGTCGTTATCTCTTATTTCCGAGCAATGAAAAAAACGTAACCTGTCTCGCATACTCCTTAAAAAACTCTGGGTTATGAATATTTTTCGAAAAAATAGTCCGCAATCATGCCAAAAAAACCTTTTTCTGAGTCGATCCCTAATTTTCATATTTGCCCTCCCTATTTGGAGTGTTGTGTCCACAAATTGTTTCATTCGTAATTTGTATCATACACAATCGATAAAATCTCTATTTGTATTTAATTCCTGGACACGGATGTCACGCAGGTAGCTATAGCTGCTGACGTGGTCATGTTAGATGTAGCCTGGGAATTCTAGATCTTCTAACTGGAACCACGAATGCGCGGTTGGCTCCTGTTGTTGACTCCGTGCGTACGTGTTTTTTCCTGCTATCGGCAAACAAGTGTGGCCCATCTTTACACTTGACTGCACGGCGCTGATGAGGCTGATAGCCAGAAACACGTGTCCGTGGTTTGTCCCCCTTTTCGGAGTGTTGTGTCCACAAATTTTTTCATTCTTGATTTGTATCATACCCACTCGATAAAATCTCTATCTGTATTTATATCCTAGACACGGATGTCACGTAGGTAGCTATAGCTGCCTACGTGGTTATGTTAGATGTAGCCTGGGAATTCTAGATCTTCTAACTGGAACCACGAATGCGCGGTTGGCTCCTGTTGTTGACTCCGTGCGTACGTGTTGTTTCCTGCTTTCGGCAAACAAATGTGGCTCATCTTCACACTTGGCTGCACGGCGCTGATGAGGCTAATTGCCAGAAACACGTGTCCGCGGTTTGTCCCCCTTTTTGGAGTGGTGTGTCCACAAATTTTTTCATTCTTGATTTGTATCATACACACTCGATAAAATCTCTATCTGTATTTATATCCTGGACACGGATTTCACGCAGGTAGCTATAGCTGCCTACGTGTTCATGTTAGATGTAGCCTGGGAATTCTAGGTCTCGTAACTGGAACCACAAATGCGCGGTTGGCTCCTGTTGTTGACTCCGTGCGTATGTATTGTTTCCTGCTTTCGGCAAACAAGTGTGGCCCATATTTACACTTGGCTGCATCGCGCTGATGAGGCCAATAGCCAAAAACACGTGTCCGTGGTTTTCCCCCTTTTTGGAGTGTTGTGTCCATTGTTTATCGATGACCTATTGAAAAAACCAAGAACCCAGTATGTTGCTTTGCTGACGACCACACACTTGTCTCATTCTGTTTGGATACCAGATCAACGGCTGCGGATGCACATCGTCAGCGATTGCAGTAGGTTGCACATCTTAATGAGAATATGGTAGTGATTTTGGATTGTGATGAGAGGATAGCAAAAGCCGCTTCTCAAAAACTTGGAACACTGTTACGAACCATAAAACTGTAATTATTGCATGTTCTCATAAGAATAAAACGTATATTTCATACCTTGGTACATATTCCAGTTAGGTACTCATTGCATCCATATTCATGGATATAATACGAGAAATAAACACTCCATGTATATTCCATTTACGAGGGTGAATACTGCATATTTTGCTCACAATTACATATGGTCAGGAATTTTTAACAAACTCTCAGATATCACAAAACAGCATAAAAATGTGAGACATTTCAGAAAATATTTAAAACATTATTTATTGGAGAAACTTTTTTATTAGTTTTCAGAATTTTTATTCGAAAATTAATTATGTGACTGTTCTAACTTAAATTTATATATTTTTTCTAATGCTTTTAGTAACCCATAGAATTAGGCTTGACAATCCCCATACATGTAACTGTCAAAGGGACATAAAGATATTATTACATTGAGGTATGTTTTGACTTTACCTGTACATTAGGTATTATTGGAAATATCCAGTCTCGAAGTAGCAAATTAAAATCCAAAATTCAAAATGATTCTGATACATTGACTCCAAACCATTTGTTGATTGGGCCATTATACGCGGCACTATCTTTTTCAAAGATTGAAGAAACAAATTCACATCTCCTGAAGAAATGGAAGGCAGCTCAGAAGATTGCCGATATATTCTGGCAACGTTGGTCATGTGAGTATGTGCCATCACTAATTAAAAGAAGCAAATGGAATAATGAACAGAATCCTCTCAAAATAGATGATATTGTTCTCATCTATGAACCTAACGCACTTCGGAACTGTTGGCTCAAAGGAAAAATAGTACATTTTTATCCAGCAAAGGATGGAAAAATACGTGTTGCCGACGTTATGACAGCCAAGAGAATGGTTTTCCGAAGACCAGTCTCCAGAATACATGTGTTGCTAGTACACGACCAGAACGAAAAGATGAGTAATTTTGATGGCCCAATTACTGAAGGGGAGAATGTTGGAGATTATTTCGTTTGAATAGTTGAAAACCGTTATATTCTGTAAAATTATATTTGATGTTTTGTAAATCTTTGATGATATGTATAAGTTAGCTGTAATATTGTTGAAAAAAATAGATAAGAGTTTAAGTGACAAAAATTTTGGATATATATTTGGTTCTTCGAGACTAGATATTTCCAGTATTACCTAATTTACAGGTTAGGTGAAAAAAAGATATTTCATCAGTCCGGAGTTCCATTGTCTAATATAATATAAATTGATTTGAGATCCCTGAAAAAAATAGAAGGTTAACCGGAAATAACAATTTTATTAAAACAAATAACTAAAATTACAAGGAAATAACTTACAAGCTACAACCAGAAAATGAAATTGAAATAATAATGAAAGCTGAAAATTAAAAAATAGTATTAACAGAAATAAAAATAAAAATAAAAATTAAAAGATTTCAAACCAAGTTACGTCACGACGTTTCGATTGTTAGTATCCACAATCGTCTTCGGGTGATTCCTCCTAGATCTGACTATTTATAGGTCATTCGGGTGCTTTCACTTCTCACCTATCCCCTCTTTCCTCTTTCCGCTTCATTGGTTTCAGCGGAAGATGACCGCGGGAGGTGGTCGTTTTTCGCTTGATAAGAGGTTTCCATATGTTACGTATCTCTACGCTAGCTTGACTAAATGCGTTGTTGGACAACATTTAAGCGGCTTCCTTGAATTTTCTTCTAAACCTGTGTTCCTCTTTGTGGATGATTTCAGCTTGAGCCCACTTGATATTATGTTGATGAGTCCAAACATGCTCTGCTATTCCGGATTTGCTGGTTTCTCCTCGATGTGTGTGTTTCTTGTGCTAAGTAATGCGAACTTTCAATGGCCTCTTAGTTCCACCGATGTATGATTCTCCGCACTCGCAGGGTATCCGATAAATGCAATTCTTGGAATCGCAGTCCGCGTTTGGTGGCCTGGTTTTTGTGAGGCTGCTACGGATAGTGTTCCCAGATCTGAAGCAGGTCCTGATGTTATACTTGAACCCAATCCTTCTCACCCTTTCCGGTAATCGTCTGATGTAGGGGAGTACACGTACTGGTTGTGGCGGCTTCTCTTCCTTGTGAAGCTCTTGCTGTCTTCTAGCTAAAGCCTGTTCTACCATTACTCTGGAGTAACCATTCCGTTGAAGATTATTTTTGATGATGTCTAGTTCCTTCTCGAGACCTTCTTTCGTATTACAGAGCCCAAAAGCACGGTCTAATAGAGTCTTGATGATTTCTGGTTCAGATACTGTCCTGTGAGATTGGGTTTTCGATATACAGATGTTTTCCATTCAGTGTCGGTCCTCTTCACCATTACGTCTAAGAAAGGCAATTCGTTGTGGACTTCCTTCTCCATTGTAAAAGTGATGGAAGGACTTACGTTGTTGATGTGCTTCAGGAAAATGTCTAGTTCTGCATTACAATGGTTCCATTTTCACATTTTCTGGTTGTAGCTTGTATGTTATTTCCTTGTAATTTCAGTTTTTTGTTTTAATAAAATTATTATTTTCGGTTAATCTTTCATTTTCTTCAGGGATTTCAAATCGATTTATATTATATCAGACAATGGAAGTCCGGACTGATGAAATACACCACGAAATATTTTCAATCACCTTCAAACAAACAAAACAAGATAGTTGTGACACAATATGTAATCCGCCATTTTGTAGCTGCGGCCATCTCGAATGAACAGTGACAGGGAATTTATCGAATTGTATTTTCATCAAAATCAAATGTGTCTACCAAATATCAGATCCATCTGTCAGCAGAAAGGGGGTCAAACTCCAATTACCAACCCAAATAAACAAACAAACGAACAGGGCAAGCTAAATAAATTCGGTTGAAAATATGCCAGTATTCGACAAATGTATCTTCGATTTCATTTTGTTGGTTGATTTTATGTGCATATACAAAATAATATTTTAAGTTTCTGAATAATTTTGTTTCTAAATAGTTTTTCTTTGAAAAAATATTTCCAAGAATTGAAGAAGAATATATTTCTAGAAGAGATTAATTTTTAGGAAAGGGAAGTTTCGACATTCTAATTCGTCTTTTTCATACAAAATATTTGATAAACTTCGAGAGGAAAGAAAGAAGCAATCAATTCCAGATTAACCTCTTCACAAAGATGTGTAGATCATGCATTGTAGTTACTTTCAGATACAGACTGAAAGACAAAGTTATTTCGAGACAACTACTTCCACATAAACATCGAATTGCACTTTCATGCAAATATTAAATTGTACGAAAAATTACTTTTATGTATTCAGTTTGCACTCTAAACATTTGTCATGAAATCGAATGAGATATTATTCTCAGAAACATCAAAAATGTGAAAAACTTCCAAAAGGAAGAAGTTATTAGACAATTCCGAAATAAACTCTCTTTAAAGTTTTATTGTTCATGCATAGTGGTTACTTTCAGATACGAATTGTTTTTTCTTTTCTCGATTTTCTTGAAAAAAATCTGTTTTGTGATTGCCTCTCGATCAAGTTGTATATCGAAATGATTTGACATTCCTTAACGCCTGAATTTCTTTTTCTGTAATTATTATTTCATCTTCTGAAATGTGAATTTTCATTTCAATCGATATGAAATACTTTTCTGGATATAATTGAGCGGAATTGTGAATACTCTGCATATTTTTTGTACCGAAGAATTATTTGGCTGGCGGCAATCTGAAATATGAGGCATTCCACGGCATATTTGAATATCGATTTTCGTCAGTTGGTCCGATAGAAATCTCGGAAAGTTATTATAGAATGGAAATGTTATGGTCATGGAAATGGGATTGGTTGGGATTCGAGACGTCTCCCATCTCTCAGTTCCAACAAAAACAGAAAAGGTGCAGATGGAAAACGTTTTTTGTTATACAGATTTCCCAAAAAGACTTTTTATGGGTGCAAAATTTACTTTGACGATGCTATATCTTTTGTACTGATAATGAGAAGATGAACTGATATATTGATTGATTGATTGAGATTCCTCTACAGTGATATCAGTCAAATAAGCTTGTTTTTCAAGACCAGTCATTGAAGATATGTATTCCTGAGCAATGAATAAGTCATTATTACATCATGGGGTTCAACATGAATTATGGGGAATTTGCTAATTAGAAGAGAGGAAGGCTTCACTAACAAATTCCCATAATCCACATATCAATAGAAATTAAACTGACTCTGTGTATAATTATTCACAAATGTATTTCGAGTTCGAAAAAATTTACTAATTTACTTCCGAAGTTAACATTTGCAAGTGATCCTACACAAAATAGGGAGTTAATTCAGCTAAAAAAATTTTCAACTTCATTATATGAGTACCACTCATCCTAAGTGAGGAATTTACTTCTCATTTATTCCTTCAATTGGATGAAAATTGGAATACTAACTCAAAATTCAAGGAATGGAATAGGTCTTGAATGTTTGGTTTTTCTATAGCACTAATATCGGAACATTTTCACTTTCATTTAAATAACTAATGCACATATATTTTTCTTTATTCCTTGTGAAAAAAATGCAGCCGTTATTACGAGGTAACAGATCATCATGGAAAATGAGAAATAAAACCTTCCATGTTATTTTACCACTTTTGTAACTAACTAATATTATGGTTAATGTTTAGGAATGTCCCTATAACTTCCAATTATTCGAAGATTGTTACTCAGAACTACTCTATAAGATTTGACTTTGAATGATATAATATATTCGAGTGATTTATTGACAATACTGAAATGAAATATTATTATCAATACTGTGTTCAGACTTTTATTGACTACTATCAATCAATGAAATTGAAATAAATAGCTGAAAATAAGAATTACATCGAGCAAAAAACCCTGAAATCAAATTACAATAAAATGAAATACAAGTAATAATTGAAAATTGAACAATGAAAAAACCGTCAGCTCCCGCTAAACCGGTGAAGCGGAGAGTCGAACGAGGCAATTGCTGAAATCACTCGAATGACCTGTAAATAGTCATCTCACGGAGGAATCAGATCAGTCATCACCTGAAGACGGTTGTGGATACTGACAATAGAAACGTCGTGAAGTAACTTATCTTGAAATCTTTGCATTTTCATATTATTGTTCAATTCTCAATTGTCCCTTGTATTTTATTCTATCGTAATTTCACTCCAGTTTTTTTGCCAAAATTATTTGTTATTTTCAGCTATAAATTTAGATTTTATTGATTCTTTCAGGGATTCCAAATGATTTCATATTATATTAGACAAAGAAAGTCCGAAATAATGAAATTCACCATCACCTTCAAACAAAATTTGATACGAGCATTATCATGATTTTTGTAGAAGAAGTGGTTTGTATATATGTTTTCATACAAACGTATAGGTTTGTAATACATGAAAATTATACGTTTGTTGGAAGGTAGTTCACAATGTTTCATGGTGCATTCCATTAGTTCGGAATTCCATTGTCTAATATGATATAAATTGATTTGAATTATCTTAAAGAATCTTAAGAAGAGAGGGCCATTGAAAGTCCGCATTGCCGAGCATAAGAAACACACAGCGAGGAGAAACCAGCAAATGAAGAATATCAGAGCACGATTGGACTCATCAACAAGAAAGAACACTGGTTTAGGAGAAAAACCAAAGTAGCCGCATATATGTTGTCCAACAACGCATTTAGCCGAGCTAGCGTAGAGATACGCAACATATGGAAACCTCTAATCAAGCGGAATACGACCAACTCCCGCCAAACTGATGAAGCGGTGAGAGGGAAGAGGGGATAGATGAAAGCACTTGAATGACCTATAACAGTCAAATTTCGGACGAATGAGTCCAGTTATTATCCGAAGACGATTGTGAAGACTTACAATCAAAAGGTCGTGAAGTAACTTGGTTTGGAATCTTTTAATTTTTAATTTTCATTTCTTGTTGATAATTCTTTAATTTCCATCTCGTGGTACTAGTGTAATTTTTTTTATTCTTATGTTGTTGTTTGTATTTTTATTAAATTGTAATCTCAGTGTTTTTGCTTAATATAATTATTATTTTTCAACTAATCTTTTTTTGGAAGTAGCATCCTTGAAAATTTCCTTTATTTTCCATTGTGAAACGTTAAATCTATTTTCCAAATCAAAGCGATATCAAAGATTAAAAATATATTTCTCAGATTTTCATTAAGTATGACTCCATAGACTTTTTTACTGACAATATTTTTTCAGATATGTCCTCAGAAATGGATAAAAATCATAATAACAAAGATATTTATATAACTTGATTGGTAACGAAATGTAACGATGGTTGAAGTATATATTTTTTCAGGATACGGTATATGGGTAGGTCTGAAGTGAGTGGGTCCATTCGACCCTCCACCGCAACCCGCAAGGGTTTATTGTGGTTCACACCTATTCACACACGACCAAATAACCCCAGCTTCTTAACGAATCTGATTAGTTTGTATGGTAAATGGTATTTCAGGTCAGATGGTAACGGTATATAGTACATCACATATCAATTTGGTATGTTGACAAAAAGATGAGATTTTTCTTAGTATGTTTTATAAACTGAACGTTGCGTCAGATATAAAAATTTTAGTTTTTGAAAAAGTATATCGTTTTTGTTAACGACATTTCAATTTATGTGATATCATTTAACGCTTATCGTTGTAGAGTTGAATTAAAATCATCAGCAATTCAATTTCCGATATCAGAAAAGAAAATGAATGCCTATTTGCAAAGACCTTCGATGAACAATATTGGAATCCCATTTCATTCTAGACCTATTAATTTTTTCAATGAATATCATCTACCGCCATAATCAATTCCATTATCCTGCTTTTCAATGAAAGGAATCCTCTGGGACTATCCGCAGCATCCTCAGAGAAAATTCATATTTGGAAGCTATAGCTTTCGAAATCCTGTAAAGCCACAACCGGGACATCCGTGATTTATCAGAAAAGACACATAAACTACCAGATAAGGCAATGCTACGAATAGAAGAGGTTATTTAGAGGGATAAGAATACATCCAAGAAGAGCAAAGTATGCAATATGTTTCCAGCTGCTTACTTTTATCTTCGATACAAATCAATGGCTTGAAAAAACGTACATCTCCAATGAACGTTCATCTTCTAAACGGATTGTTTGAACGGTGCGGAATGAATTAGAGGATCGAGATTTATTCGGTGTTCCGGATTGTTTCATTTGTACCATCTGCAGAATGATTCATTGCCTTTCTGGCTATGGGAACTTCAATAATGTTATTGCCTGACCTCGGCGTCTGTTGTAATATCGAGGTGTTGGATGCAGTTTCACTAATTCTCTCAATCACATATGTGAATGTGATAAAGGAAAATGATTGTTCTTTCAGTTCGAATTTGCACTCAACAAGAAGAAATTCCTGATTCATTTCCCGAATTTTCATTGACGAATTTGAGACGAGTTTGTATATGAAAGTAATTTATATGCATGATCTATACATCTGTATTTTTTTCTGAACATCCTTCAAATCCCTATCTTTGATTGAAACGTTGTAGATTCTTGGTTTAATATTTTGTCTACATATTGATTGTTTTCGTATAGAGCCTTCAATACATCAATTTGGGAAAGTAAAAAATAGAAATATATAAAAATTCATCGCTCGGTGGTAGTGCGCCCGACTCACGATCGGAAGACCGTGGGTTCGATTCCTACCTCGACCAGATATTTTTCTCGAGAGATTTCATCTGGTTGAAGCTGGGATGATTCTGCAACCGTGTTAGGAATCTCACGTTAAAAGGTAAGACCTTGTTAGTCCTTAGCTCGCACAAGTTTCTCAACTTCTGAGACTTGTCGTTCGTATGGCGGCGACAGCTGATTAACGGATTTCAAATAAATTTTTAAACAGATCGCATCAAAAAATTGGAATCACCCTGGTCCCGCTTCCTTCGTTGAATTACAATAACAACTTTTTGTCACGCTGTGAAAAAACAATATTTCGTGAAAATTGTTCAACTAATAATGTTATTCTGCACATGAAGCAGTTTTTTTTTCTCTGCACTAATAGTGACACAATTGCTCAGTTGCCAATAATGTCTAGTTAATATTTGATTTTCTTCTCAATAAAATAGACAATAAATTTGGGTGAGTTATGAGGAACATTCTGCAGTGATGTCCAGATAATTACTTATGAGTTATTTGAATTATTTTGAGTACTGTTTGCAGTTTACACACACTTTCAGAAATCTTCATTTATGTAATGATTGTGTCATAAAAAATCATATTGAATATCATGTGAAAACATTTTTTTAAATAACTAGTACTTCCCGTGAAGTTTCACACGTTAAAAGGTGAGGCCTCGTTAGTTCTTAGCTCGCACAAGTTTTGACTTCTGAGGGTTGTCGTTCGTTGGGGTGCGATATTTTAAACATATTTCTGTAAACTTGCGCCATCAAAAAGTCGGTGTTGTATTTTGGCGAAGGAACAGATGATATAGTCCAATAATATGGTGAACGGAAAATAAACAGACGTATGTTGTATTTTGGCGGAGGACTTGGTGATGACCATTCACTATTATGGCGAACGAGAGACCGTTTCTAATGAAATTTCAAGAAAATAATCAATATTTTTCTCAGTTTCGTATTCACTTCAGGATTTCTCCGTATCTATTGGTTCAAGTTTCCAATTTTTATCTCATGAAATAATTTGAGGGTCAGACGAGAGAAGTTTTCCATAAAAAAACTTTTTAATTACGTGCTTTTGAAGCAGATAAACAAACCTAGAATTGCATCATACCCATGGAATTTATATATTATACGTGTTTTAAAAAATAATTTTTCTCATAATGAATCATGTCCGGATCAAGTGAATCTTGAATCTATTATGGTGATGTCATCTAAAGTTTATATATTCTACGTTTCAGAGCATGTGAATAAAAGCTTCTTATAGATTTTTTACTCTTCAATATTTTAGGCTGCTCATTCCATTGAAGTTGCAAGGTCAATCCATGCAATTTTTATTTCAGCTTTACCACATCATCCTGAACTTATGACGAGGTATAACTCTTCAAAATTGGTATGAAGGTCGTCGTCTCTTTCCGTACTTGATTTTTTCTCGAACTCTTCGATTTTATATCCATACTATGGTGGTCTACCACCTTTGCGTGTTCGCTTTTTATCTCATGACATAATTTGAGGTTCTGACGGAGGACCAAATATAATATGTGTTCATTGTAAAGTATGTCATTTTATTATACTTTGTAGTTAGTTAAAGTATCCAATTATAAGTATTCATTGTTTCTTGGAACAATAAACCCAATTGAATTGAATACTTCATTGGATTTGGAGTGATATAATGCACTGTTAAAAATTTCTATACTATATTTACAAAAAATGTTTTGGAAGTTTTAACGCATCACATTTTTTTTAATAATAGAATCACATTTTGTAAATTTACTACACGATTTATTTCAACTCAATTTAGAAAAATTACAAAAAAAATTTGAATTTTTAGTAAACTTACACCTGACGTGTGTATTGTTTTATTACAATACAAACTATGTATATTTGTGAAGCAAATTTGGTAGCAAATTCAAGATGCTGCATTGTGAATTTACTAACGAAATCAGTTCAATTTTGTTTTAGAAAATTACAATATATTTGTTGTTATTTTTTGTAAGTATTTGGTGGACAATTGTTTTGTATTAATACAACACAATCTCTGTAAATTTGTTAAAAAAATTTGGAAAAAGTTGATTTGTAATTTCAAGAAACTGCATTGCGAATTTACTACGCATTCAGTCCAATACAGTTTTAGAAATTACAAAAAATTTGTTGCTTATTTTGTAAACATTTGATGGTAGTTTGTTTTCTATTATTACAACACAATATTTGTGAATTTGTTAAGCAAATTCGGTGAAAATTTATTTGTAATTTTAAAATACTGCATCCAAAATTTACAACGCATTCAATTCAACATAGTTTCGAAAAATTATAAAACATCGGTTGCATTTTTAGTGAATATATATTGAACGTTTGTTCTGTAATATCACAATTCAAACTTTGTAATTTTGTTAAACAAATTCAGTGGAAAAATTTGTAATTTTTAAATACTGCACTGCGAATTCACTAAATATGAACACTGTGATTTTCTAAAATAAGTTTTTTTTAATTCTTCATTGATTTACAAATGAAGCATATTATTGTACTGCAGGACTCATAGGACTCTAATTGAAGATCTTAAACAATTTAATTGGAGATGTTTATTAATAGTGGATAAATCCAAAGTTTTAACCAAAGTTTGTTAGCAATATAAGATACCAAATAATAATTTATTATTTTCTTGATCAACAAAATAGTTTATTAAATTAAATCATTTTAAAATTAACAAACGGAATTTTATTCAATGAAGGATAATTAGTCTACATTATATAAATAAAACTTGATTATATTGTATTATAATTCAAACTTAACGTAATATACATTAGGTACAAAGTAATAATTAAAGTAAGTTAGTAATTCAGTCAAATAGTAATAATAAAAATAAAAGATTATAATAAGTATTATACAAAATATAAATCATATCGTATTAGTGAATGATAATTATGTAGTATGTATGTATAACATAAAAAGTTCATAATCATATTAAAATAACAATTTAATGCGATTCATCAGCAATATATGGATCCATCTCTTTTATCAGCTTACTGCCTTTAGGATGGATATTGGTTGCTTTTCTTTTTCTGCTTCGCTTTGTACGTTTGGGAGGACACATTTCCCGAAAGAATCTGAAATTCAAAATCATTTACAAATTAATCGCAAGCAGAAGAGAAAAAAAAAATGAATAATATAAATTGTCTTGAGACAAAAGTGACATGATTCGAGTGAAATTTTTTATCAATGCAGTATCTATAAAGTCTTATGTAAAGCTTTTTCGCAAGAAATATGTACAAACAAATTATGAATCGCTTAAGATTGGAAACTTCAATTATTCAGGTAGCGAAAATGAATTATCTTTAAAATCAATTGTCAACAGTAAGAGCATTTGAAATGTAGAGTTGAATTAATCGAAAAATGAAAAATAAAACTGTAGTTTACAAAAGAGAGTATTGGAATTATCAAAAATCTAGAGAATAGCACAGTTTTTGACACTCACCGTTGAATTTCTTCAAGTGCTCCCCCAATTTATGGTGGATATGCGAAGCCAAAGACGTAATAGCACAGGAATGTAGCCAATACTCCATCAAGAAATGACGCAGCATGTATTTTTATTTCTTTATCAATTACCACATGTATACATTTCCTCTGTCAGGTAAATCATTTCCTAAAAAAATATTTAATAAATATTTATAAAATATTTCAAACTATTATTGTTGCCATTGTTATTTATTATTTTTAATCAAATGTATTCAACTTTTTCATTTACAAATTATTTCTGGAAATAGGTAAATTTTTTAAAATATCAAGTACAATAATTTTGAATTTCATTACTTCATACTTCCATTGTCTAATATGATATGAAATGATTTGAAATCCCTGAAAGAACAAATAAAAATGAAAATGTATAGATGAAAATAACAATCATATCAAGCAAAAGAAACCCTGAAATTAGATTACAATAAAATAAAAATTAAGCAAAAAAATTGAAAGTTGAAAAAATAAAAATTAAAAAATTTCAAGCCAAGTTACTTTACGAAGTTTCGATTGTTAGTATCAACAATAATCTTTGGGTGATGACTCATCAGCCGAAATCGATTGTGAATACTGACATTCGAAACGTTGTGAAGTAACTTGACTTGAAATCTTTGAATTTTTATTTCATTTCAATGGTTCAATTTTCAATTGTTGGTTGTATTTCATTTTATTGTAATTCCATTTCAGGGTTTTTTGCTTAATATAATTGTTATTTTCAGCTATCTACTTTAATTTTCATTTTTATTTGTTCTTTCAGGGATTTCAAATCATTTTATATCATATTAGACTGACATCAGTTTGGACATCAGTCCAAACTGATGAAATTCACAATGAAATATTGTGAAACACCTTTAAACATACATTAATTTTGATAAAACTTACTCAATAGTAAAAAGGAACTAACTTTATAGAAAAATGGAATTGTTACGCATCTCTTACCATCAATACGGGATTTGAAACAGGTACCTTCTCGAGTAACTCATAATCCGTTAATTCCTCCTGCCGAGAAAATCAAACAATTTTTTAGAAAATTTTATTTCTATAAATGCATCAATCTGTTAATATAAAGTATAGTATTTGTAACTTAAGTTAGTACACTTACATTAAAATTGAAAACTGATGGATACCATAACAATCTGAAACATATTATTAAATAATTACATGGAATGACTTTATTTCTAAAAGATCTTGAAGAGTTGTCAAATGTTTAAACAGTTCAGTTTTATATTTTTTTGATTTAAATTTTTACTAACTATTGATTATAATCGATAACTTACTTGAGCAAAAGGTTCACACGCACTATTCACGGGAAAACAAAAGAGACAGTTTTAATTCACAGAAATCAAATGAATATAATTCTTCAAGCAATGCTAACAACTTCGACTTATATGTGTCTGGATCCTTCCTCTCCCGGCACTGTTACACTCGACACTGAATATGTTATAATACATACCTACTCCTGTACTCCTATAAAATGTAAAAAAAGTGTCTAGACAATTTCTAGCGGAACTGGACCACTGGACGTCTAACCGCCAAAACAAAACAGTATTGACACCCAATCGACTTGAAATATTAATGGGGCCTACAACGATTTTTTCAGGATAGGTATATGTGTTTAGTGAATAATTACCCTGAGTATAATAACACTGATGATGATAATAAATGATTTTATGACAAATATTTCAGAAGAAACATATTAAAATTGTGTGTTTATACATAAAATTATACTGTAACAGAAGTCAAATAATAAAACATTTGTACAAAGAGTCCGTAACGGTCAACAATTATTGTTTATATATTTGATTAATTCGTAAAATTTTCGTAAAATCTTTGTATGTTAAACATGGTCGCACAAGTATATATATATATATATATATATATATATATATATATATATATATATATATATATATATATATATATATATATATATATATACAGGAGGTAACATAAGTATGTTGAAATATTCGAGTAACGTATTCCTGAGATGATTTCAAAAGAGAAAGTATATATAAATTCGAGTCCTGATACAGGTTGTTGAAATTGAATTTCGCAAATTAAGTTAATTCAATCGAAGAGGCTATGAACGTTTGTTTATCAAAATAGAAGTTCGTTGTCACATTTTCAACTATTCATTGACAAATTCGCACTTCGAAGTTTATAAAGTGATTTTTTTGGTACCATGTCCGACTTTACGAATGCTGAATTGGCTGATATGGTTTTTGCATCTCCAACGAGTGACTCCTTGTACAGGGTCATTTGCGAATCTATTCCGGCGACTTTCCGAAACTGGAAGCTTCGAAAGAAATTTTGCAGTAGGACGGCCACGGACAACAAGAATTGTGGAATTGGAGGAGGTGGTTCTCGAAGAAATTAGTGAACATTCAGAGAAAAGTACAAAAAAAAACTCACTTTAAATGTGAGTCACATGACCTTTTACAGAATTTTAAAGAAACAGCAATTATATCCTTATCATATCGAGCGCATCCAGGCCCTTACGTTATATGATTTCCAACCACGTATCGAATTTCCTCAAGGCTCTATAGAAAAATCGAACAACATCCCCAAATTCAATTGAAAATCCTCCTCACAGATGAGGCTAATTTTTCAAGAAATAGGGATTACCCACTTTCGATAATGCAGATCCATTTCCAAAACAGATTTTTTTTAATGTATGGGTAGGCATACTTGGGGATATATACTTCCCTTACGTTTGAATGGAGATGCTTGCCTAAATTTTTTGGAATGGGAGCTTTCCCAGCTTAAGGAAGATGTTCCCAGTGGCCTCCGAAATCACTCTTGGTTTATGCACGATGCAGCCTCTGCTCATTTTAGTGTGATAGCATGAAATGTCTCAGACGTAGCATATCCACAACGATGGATAGGAACATGAGGCACCCAGTATTGGCCACCGAGGTCTACGAATCTCAATGCCGTCAATTTCTTTGGGGACACCTCGAATTACTAATTTTTGCTAGTCCCATTAAAAACGAGGAAATACAAGCAGAGGCTTGTATTGCTGTTGGGGGTCGTCACTTTCAAGAATTGTTCTGATAGTTGTTTCGTTTAATTTTTATATGTTTATTTGCCTAATAAATAACACAGTACTTTTCTGAATTGTTATTTTCACAAACTCCGAAATGAAGCATTTTCTAATTGAATAATCAAATTTAATTTTTTTTCAGTTTGGATTGATTAGGTAGTTCAATAATGGTCAGTTTAGAAGAAGTCTGTCCGGGTATACTGCCTATAAAGTTTGATGAAAGTAACTAAAATTGCAAAAAACTTATGACGAAAACCAAACAAATGATTTTTCAATACAATTTTGTAGGAAAAAGTTGTTTATTTTGACGAGATCCACCACATACTCATAGTTTTTGTAATGGTTTCAGCAACTTCACTAAGCGCCCTAGGACCTAAGTAATATGCATCGATATAGAAAATTGTAAATATTTAGAAAACGATCACCTCAGCGTTGTTGAGGAAGTGTACCTTTTTCACTTGGAAAAGGTGTGTGATTCCTAACACGCGTTAAAAGGTATGTTCACATAACACTAATACACTAATAATAATGCATTTATTTTCCATCACTACAAAGTTATTGATCAGAAATGGGGAAAGAATTGACGGGATAGTAAAGTTTGACAAAAATTATTACAATCCAATGGATGGAACAAAAAATGCTTTATCAACAATGATAGAAATTATGATCGAATTATTTTCAATACAAAAAAAGTAAATTCCAACTATCCCCAATCTATTGCAATGTACCAACGATTCATTCATCGTATCCATTTCCTCAAATCATTGTTAATGTTAACAAAATTCAAATATTATCGCCAATCGAATTCGCGATGGTTTTTTCTGATATATATAACGCATAAATTAGTGATTAACCACTTATATAACTAACTTTCACTAACTGACATTTCTGTACTAAAAATTATACTATCACAACTCTGATTATGGCATTGCGACCAATACGTGCAATGATATATATACTTTTTTGCAAATCGAAAATTGTAATGAAAATATTAGTAAAATGTTTATTACTTTATAGTACTTTCCATTCTAACAATTATTCATAATTTTACAAAAAATTTAAGAAGATTACACGACAAACGATGTACATTTTGGAAACTTCTCATTAAATTTGCTAAATGGTTAGTATGATTATAATACGTGTGGGACAAATAAACATTTTTAGCCGAATCATAAAGCAATACGAAATTTGCACACGAAAGTTGTAAAATGACTAAAAATATTCGTTAAATTCAAGTTACTTCAAAGTATAATCTCAGTTCAAAAAATATTTCATAATTTTACAAAAAATCAAAGCAAAAAATTCTACAAATAAAATTTGTGAATTTAGAGAACTTTTTGTGGAAAATTGACTAATGGATTAGTGTAATTACAATACGTTTGAGAAAAATACAAATTTTTGGTCAAATCACAAAGCACTATATAATCAGCAAACGAAAGTTGTTAAAATACTGAAAGTATTTGTAAAATTTCAATGACTTCATAGTAATTACAGTTAAAAAAATATTTTATCAATTCACAAAAACTTGCAGTGAAAAACTTACAAATGATATTTGTGAATTTCAAGAACTTTTTATGAAAAATTCAATAACGGTTCAGTATAATTAAAATGAGTGTAAGGAAAATGAAAATTTTTGGCCAAATTACAAAGCCCTATATCATTTGCAAACAAAAGTTGTTAAAATACTAAAAGTATTTGTAAAATGTTGATAACTTCATATTTATTCCAGTTATAAAAATATTTTATTAATTCACAAAAAACGTAAGTGATTTCATTTACAAATGATATTCGTACATTTCGAAAACTTTTTATGTAACATTCAATAACGGTTCAGTATAATTACAATACATGTGAGAAAAATGAAAATTATTGGCCAAATTACAAAGCACTATATAGTTTGCAAATGAAAGTTGTTAAAATACTGAAAATATTTGTAAAATTTTGATGACTTCATAGTTATTTCAGTTACAAAAATAATTTATCAATTCACATAAAATTCAAGTGAATTAATTTACAAATAATATTTGAACATTTCGAAAACTTTTTATGAAAAATTTAATAACGATTCAGTATAACTACAATACGTGTGAGAAAAATGGAAGCTATTGGGCCAGTTACAAAGCAAATTTTAAAAATACTGAAAGTTTTTGTAAAATTTTTATGACTTCATTTTAATTCCAATTCCAACTTTTTTTTATAATTTTACAATAAATTAAAGTGGATCAATTCACAAATAATATTTGTAAATTCAAAAAACTTTCTTTCGGAACTGACTTAAGTTTTGGTAAAATTACAATAAGTTTAGGATTAATTGATGATGATTGTAAAATCACTACTCAGTTTAGAAGGAATCCAAATATTTTTTGGTAAATTACTCAAATCATATTGAATATTGTATTGGCAACACACTGATTTGTAATTTACCTGATCATTTGTTTTGTAATACATTTGTAATTTTACAGACATTTTTAACAGTGTGTATGTAATTGATGACTTGTTTATTTTGTAGAAATTCATGATCACCTTGAGAAGTGTAAGTGTGTTCATTCATTTCATCAAAGGATATCATTCTGTTTTTCGTATTTTCTTCAGTGAACCATTTCATTTGATACTCATTTCATGGGAATGCCGAAAAATGACTAATCGACCATCTTTGACGTTTCGCCATATTTAATTTACGGCAACGTCGTTTTATTGTAATTATTTCCTCGTACAGATTCTTATTTGATTATAATTCCAAGGAGCTTCATAGAAACTAACTATATAGCTATCTTATCTTATCAGAGGTGTCCGTCATCTTGAACAGTCGGCCATATTGGATCAATTAGTACATCACACATCTAAACTATTTGCTGTTTGCTTCAATATTTGACCAACACACAAATGTGGGTTAAGTGAAGCACGCGATAAAAAATCGACTAGGTTGGGTGATCTTTATCAGCATATCTTTCCTAACTTATGGGATAAGCGTGAGTTTTCGTACTATGGAAAACTCGCCGATTCCTCTACTGAATGAAATGCAGTTGCAAATATCTGCGGATGGCTTCATTCCGCACGAACCACGGCCATATCCACCATATCCGTATTTGCTTATTTATCAATGTCTCCAAATTGGAGATACTCGTCAGAGCCACTTTCTTCCAAACGGCTGAAGCGCACTTGGTGACAGGATTGAACATCGTGTTATAGATCATGGTTTTCTTTTTAAAGTCAATCTGGACTATCTGTCGATCAGAGGGTACCGTTCCTTGATCTTGGCTTTCACACTTTCAAAGTAGGTGTCCAAATGGTCTATTAGAAGCTTGCGTGTTTGCCAGTATTTCTTCCAGAGACCTTCACTTCCATGGCCAGAGAAGATATCGTTTTTCTAATGGTTATTGCCTGAGTTCGGGTTCAAACGGATCTTCCATTCGAAGTGCCAGCGCTCAAAGCCATCCAATGCACGTTACATATAGATAATCTCAAGCTCAGGACACATGGAAGAGGCAAAGAGAGCCATATCATAGACGTATATAGACACTTTCATCCGCTCGTACCTCGGCACGTCGCTTGTGTATAAGGAATAGCGTGTCTCCTCTATGGCACTCTAGCAAGAATCTTCCTGTTGTGGGACAGGAAGCCCTCTTCTCTGACCTAAAAGGTCGTGCTTATCAGAAAGGATCCAATTTATTGTATCCGAAGCAGGTCAAAAGCGAGTATTGTGCAGGAGGCCTTCATTCCATAAACGTTCGAAAGGCTTCGAAATGTCCGATGAGATGCTATGGACTTTTTTGTTATTATTAAGTTCCTCGATGGTGTTTTCGACTGTAATTCAGTGGAATTTTTTCTTCGGAAATCGAATTGCCCGTTAAGCAGAACATTTCGGTCCTCAACTTCTTCGTTGAGCCTTTGCAGAACGACTCTTTCAGCCAGCTCAGCCGCAGAAGAGAGTAGACCAATCGAGCAATAGTTCTGTGAGAACAGCGGGTCTTGATCCTGTTTCGAGATCATGATGACGATCGCATGCATCCACCTTTTGTGGAAGTATGCGAGGGCCAGTGAACTGTTGATGATGTCCAGGAGTATTTTGACGCAATTTTTCGGGAGCCTCTCCAACAACCTATCAGTTATTGAGTCAACCCCAGGGGACTTCTTAACCTTTGCGGCCTCCTTGATATACCCTTTCAGTTCTTCCACAGAAGCTGGGCGGAGTTGTCGTCATCATTTCCCCTGATGATGCGATAGACCTGATCTTCCAACACAATATCGCGGTCGATGTTCACCATCATTAAGATGGAACTGTCATTTCATCTTGTAGGCAAAGGCCAACGATTTGTCGGCGAGGGAATAGAGCACTTTGCCCTCTCCGTGAATAGGTGAGGGAACAGTATTAGAGTATCAATCCGCGGGGGAAACTTATTGTAGCTCTTCAGCTGGCGCTCCACCTTAGAGGTGGTCTTTCGGAATGCAACATTCACAGAAATCTCAAAGTGCTTAACTGCTCCGTCGAGTTCGTCGAGAGAGCGGATTGCCTTAGAAGAAGGGCGCATCTTTTCGAGATGGGCTTCGAGCAATATGTCGATGATCTCATGCAATGATCACGGGAAGGAAGATCATCGCCCAGTACCAGGATAACTAAGTTATAATCTGAATCAATTTACGACAGAACATAAAGTTCGCTGGTCAGATAGACATTTCTGAGAAGTGCATAGTATAGTATGTCAGGTCTAGTCTATCCGCGGGCCCAGCACTAAATATTCAAGCCTGTCAACATGCGCTTGGAGCACTTAGCCGTTTCGATTAGTGCCTCTGCTTTATCATCGGGCTTGGCGTTTAAGTCATCAGCAGCAATTATTGGAATGTTGTTTTCCATCAGTAGTTCATCCAGTGATTCAGGAAGTAGACGATTGTGCGGAGGATAGTAAACCAAGATCAGTCTGTGATAACCTCTCCTCAGTCGAATTTCAACACCCACTGCCTCAGTTCCTTGTAGTCGGTTATTGTCAATGCCGTATTGGACACTTTGGAGGGATCCTTTGACAAAAATGCCAAATCTTCCTCGAGCGCGTCCAACACGCTCCATGTGAAAGAAATTGCAATTTGGAACGACAAAGAATTTGTTTCGCAGATGGGTCTCTTGGACCATAGTCACGGCGATATTATACGAAACCAAAAGTTATTGAAGTCAAGTTTTCAGGAACGAATACAATTGGCATTCCAATGTACTATCTTCAGAGATAGTGTCAATGCTTTTATCATCTGATCCAGTGCAGAACAGATGTCGAAGTCGTCTTTGTCGATGCTTGCATATTTCTACTTTGCCGCAGGCTGTAGTTATGGCGTATAGACACACACTGTCCTGGTTTACAGGTGTGGTAATTTAGTGGTGTAATGTATCACTCTAGACAGGAGGCACATTAGTTTTTGTTCTGGGCGGCGTGTTTGCTGTTAATAGCAAACCAGCTTCGATTTTGGGTAGGATGCTTTTTCATGCAGCTGAGAGGTATTTTACGTCTTCTCTATTGTTTAGACCTAGACTCTTCTGAATTCCGAATACCTCTTCTATCATTATAGTTTTTTGTTGCTGACGTCTGTTTGCAATGATATTACGTATATCAAGGTAGTGTTTGAAAAGCGCTAATGTTGTTCATTTGTTGCGAAGTGAGAGTTTGTATCTGACTGATATTCACCTATTTGTTCGATCGACGTATTCTACGCTGCAATCTCTACATGCATCGTTTGACAAAAATGGCAACTTCACACTCTAGGACGTCTTAAACGTTCCCTGTGGAAGGATTTGTAAGTTTGAATGACAAAGGATTTGTATGGCAGATGGTTTCCTTCGACCAAAGACACATTGATATTATGTGAAATCAAAAGTTATCAAAGTCAAGTTTTCTAGAACGGATACCATTGGCGTTCCGAAGTTCTATCTTTAGAGATTTTGGCAATGATTTTTTCATCTGATCCGGTGCAGAACAGATTTCGATGTTATTCTTGTCGATGCTTGCCTATTTATACTTTTCCATAGGAATCAGTTGTGACGCATAGGCACATAATGTCCTGGTTAACTGGTGGGGTAATTGGGGGTGCAATTTATCACTCTCGACATGAGGCACATTGATTTCTGTTCTGGGCGGTGTGTTTGCTGCTGGTGGCAAAACAGCCTTGATTTTGGCTATGATAGTTTATCATGCAGCTGAGAGGTATTTTGAGTCTTCTCTCTTATTTAGACCTAGGCTCTTCTAAATTACGAATTCCTCTACTATCATTATATTTTTTTGTTTCTGGCGATCTGTTTGCAGCTTTAAAGTTGATGATATTACCTATATCAAGGTAGTGTTTGTAAAGCGCTAAGGTTGTTCGTTTGTTGCGAAGTGTGAGTTTGTGCTGCGCTGATCTGTCTGATATTCGCCTATTTGTTTGATCGACGTATTCTACGCTGCAATCTCCACATGAGGTCTCGTATCTGCTATTATTCTCTAGTATGCCCCGTAACGTGAAGTTTTGTTCAATGGACGAACTATTCACATTGTCCAATATCTTGCACTGAAAAATCACCT
The DNA here is from genome assembly GCF_025532065.1 of Leptinotarsa decemlineata. Classification (NCBI taxonomy): domain Eukaryota; kingdom Metazoa; phylum Arthropoda; class Insecta; order Coleoptera; family Chrysomelidae; genus Leptinotarsa; species Leptinotarsa decemlineata. The sequence continues at coordinate 6,358,300 of NW_027412578.1, forward strand.
ACAAATGAACACTCTGAAACATTACTCAGCAATCAACCTGAAGTCATTCAAAAAGTGTCCGCCCCTCTCAAAATAAAACATAATGGAGGTTGAGTATTTTTGTGGAATAATTAACGATATCCATTCAGGGATCAAAAATGGCCCGCTCGACATATTTAATAATACTCGAAATGAATTTCCCGGTACTTCACGGGTCTAGTTAATTCATATGGACCCATTTGTGAAATGAATAACTTTTGTCGTATCACAAAGTGGTATATTCGAACAGAATGAACATTTCGTGAGTTCTGGGTAACGGAAATTGAAATGCATGGAAGTGATTCAAAGTGAAGTGGAACAAATTGCCGTTTTTATCGGTATTTACGGAAGTAAATTATGACCCTGGCTACAGAGGGGAGGGTATTTCATTCGTACATAGAACTTTCTTGTGACTTCTCTCTGGGCTCAAGTTCAATAACAAAATAAATGTTATGTTCATCTTCAGAAACTGCATTTTCATTTCAGATTTTTTTTTCCGGATTTTGAATCATACAGGTCCATATTGGAAATGAGTAAAGTCATCAGTTCTTTTCCTTTGTTGATTGAATATAACAATTTCAGAGAGAAAGAAAAAACTTTATCTTTCGTGAATAATTCGAGGCATTTTGTCGAGTTACTAGAGGCAATCGAAGTTGACGTGGAAAGCTTTCACACCAACGTTCCTGTCGAAGAAGCACTTCAGATCACACGAAGAAAGCTATCTGAAAATAAAACGAACTCATCTAGAGATATAATCACGGAATTTCTAGGATGTTGTTTGCGGAACCGCTATTTTTAACTGAAGGACGAAATCTTCAGACAGGATGAGGGACTATCGAATGGATCGCCACTTTCACCAGTTATTGGCAACATATATATTGAGTGGTTTCAAATTTTGGCCATTGAAGAAGCCCATAAGAAGCCCCGAGTCTGGTTCAGAAACGTTGAACACACCTTCATAGTGTGGAACCATACGAATACAGAATTAGACACCTATATGAAGCACATCAATAGCGTTGAACCTTCCATCACCTTCACAATGAAGAAGGAAGTCCACAACGAATTGTCATTTTCAGACGTATTGGTGAAAAGGACCAATGATAAGTGAGGAACATCTGTGATAAGTGAGGAACCCACTCACACAGGACAGTACCTGAATCACAGATCCAAGCATCATCAATCTATAAGAGAGAAGTCATCAAGACTATAGTGGATCGTTCTTTCTTTCTTTGTAATAAGGCTTCGAGAAGGAACTATACATCATCAGAAAGGATTTTCAACGGAATAGTGATGGTGAGACAGACTTTGGCTAGAAGACAGCAACAGCTTCGCAAGGAAGAGAAGCCGCCAAAACAAGTGCTTACCCTTCCCTACATCAGATAATTTTCGAAAAGAATAAGAAGATTCTAAGAACAACATCAGATTTGCTTCAGATCTGAAAGCCCCATCCATAGCAGTCCGATGAAAACCCGGCCACTAAACGCGGACTGCCATTTCAAGAGTTGCATTCATCGGATACCCTGTGAGTGCCGAAAATCCTGTCGGTGAAACTGAGGGGCCATTGAAAGTACGCACAAGAGAAACACACATCGAGAAGGAACCAGCAAATCACGAATAGCAGAGCATTTTTGGAGTCATCAACATAACATCTGGTAGTCCAAGCTGAGACCTTCCACAGGGAGGAACACTGGTTTGAGAGAAAGTTCAAAAAGGTGCATATATATTATCCTACGACGTATTCAGCAGTGCTAATGAAAAAATATGCGATATATTTATATATATTCAAGTGGAAAAAACGACTCACTCACGCTAAACGGCCAACCCACACTACAAGGTCGACACCAGCTAAACCGATAAAGCGAGGAGAGAAAAAGAGGAGATAGGTGGAAGCACTCGAATGAATGAATGCATAACTATTCTTAGAGAAATAGTCCTGTCATCATCCGAGGACAATTTTGGATGCTAACAATCGAAACGTCGTGAAGTAACTAGGTTTGATATTTCCTTTTCATTTTCTGAGACTAAATGTTCTCAGATACAATGGCTGATAGACTGTTATCGGATGAAGAGTTGATGAAAATAGTAGATAATGATGAATTTTGTAACGATATTGAAAACAAAGATGATGTTTCGAAAAATGAAGGAGATCGATGGCGTGCTGTTGAAGAGATACTTGATTATGGAAATACAAGAGATGTTGAAGAAATGGATTTTGAGAAAATAAGCGATCACGATACAGACAGTGAATTTGAGTGGCAATACAATGATCAAGACTTTTATTCCGATGATAGTGAGTTAGGGGACGTGGAGAAGGAAAATATTTTGTTATCCAGCATGCACAATGATAATACTTTAGATGAGACAAGTGAAAAACCCGAAATTATTCTTCTTTATAATAGTACAAAAGGAGGCGTTGGCGCATCAGACCAAAAGTGCGCCAATTATTCAACATTCCGACGTACTAGAAGATGGCCAATGACCATTTTCCATATGATATTGAATGTATCTGCTATCAACAGTGGAGTTATATATCAATTTTCTCCATATGGAAAATAAATCAGTCGTACTGAATTTATCAAACAGCTTGGAATTTCTTTGTGCGAGGCTCAAATTAGACATCGAATTTCCAACCCAAAAGTTAATCGCAAATTACGAAATACAGCTTCCGATATCTTCAATATCGATCCAGAACACCCTGTTGAGCTACCTGCTGAAGTTTCCAAGTAGAAAAGAAAAAGATGTTCTGTATGTCCATCGAAGAACGACCGTAAAACCAACCATAGTTGCGACATATGCAAAAAACCTATATGATTGCAATGTGCAAAAACAATTTGTCCAAATTGTTTGTGAAATTTTTTTTATACTTGATATAGGTTAACATTATACCATGAAATATTTGTTTTCATTTTTAAATAAATTTTTGCAAAATAATTCACTTTTTTTGCTTATTTTTGTAACGGGTCCCAGGGACCCGGTTGTAGTGGTTAAGTAACATATTTTTTTGGTAGTAGTTACGGATTAAAGAGTTCTTCAATCGCAGAAAGGTTGGAGATTTGTTCCTCTTTCACAAATACTTTTACGGGAGGTGTTCAAGTGACCTGGTAAATTTGATTCCATCAAGAGCGGTACATATCTGAAATACGCGACGTACTGGGGCTGCTCATTGTTCTGAGGTTCAACTCACTACACCGTGAACTTCACTGTTTAGGAACTGCGTCTATGTGGAATAAACTTTCTGAAAACTATTTTCAAAATGAATTAATCTCCAGCTATTCGATCCCAACGTATATCGCTACTTTTACACAGTTACCGCACAAAGATTTCCTTGTAGTGCTTATTGTTTGTCCTTAAAAAAAGTAATGCCCATTAAATAAATGAAATTATTCAACATTATCTCATACATATCTGATTCTTTCATTATCCCGTTGAATTTTCTCACTGGAGCATTTTTAAACTCTGGAATGACAAACGTTCATTGGCAAGTGTCACGCTTTTCCTGGGAAATATATCCAGGGCAGTCGAAGCGCTTGAGATAGCTCTTTCATAATGGTGGTGATAACGTTAAAACAAATCTCACGTTCCCTTTCAAACATTTCAGAACCTATCCGTTCTATCATGAAAATCACGACCTCTCCAAAAATAAAACGAGTGATATATGAGCACCTGATAAAACACAACGTTGTATTATTCAAAAGGTCGGCTAAAATGGGGAACTGGGGAGCGCTAAAGTAGAGTCGCGGGACAGCCGAGTGTCATGGAGCCATACTCCTATTCGTTTTGTCAACGGCACAAGCGTGTGAAAACCAGAACACCTTCATAATGCATTCGCCTCCCACAGGAACGCTTTCCACTTGAAAGGGAAATAATTACGGAAAGCACCCTTATGTCCGCTGAGTGAAAGATTGAATATACGGTCCAAAAATGATTCGATTTTGCTCTTAGGATTTTTTCTGATATATTAGGGTATGTGCTGTTGATCAATTCGAATGTTCAATTTTTTTTCTTTGGAGGATCTATCATTGGAAAATATCAAGTATAATGGCGCATGCGAAACTTTCCAAAATGAGGGCCAATAGCGTGGTACAATTTCACTTTTTTTTTTTCTATATCTCATTGGCTGTGAAAAATTATACTAGGTTGCTTATTTGAATGTTTTCTTCATTAATATCAACGTGATCGAATCGATGAAACAACCTACAGGAAAATCCTTAGGGAATCAGGAAAGGAATCGTATTTCGTGTATTTTTTTTTATTTGTAAATTGCAAAGCGCTTTTGCGTGAATATGCAAGCACAATTAAGTAGATCATATATTCCTTTACATAGACGATTAAATTATTCATTTCAAAAATCAAAGTTTCTCAAAATCCCAATTGAATGTTTCTTTGCTCACTTTGGAAAACTTTACGTACTGTGGTCACTAAATATATCATTTGTCAGACCAAATATGTTCTGTAATAGGTGAAGACTTTGTGTCAATGTCAAATTTTCACTTCCTTTTCCTCCTCGTACTCGGCACGTTGGAGATGGTTTTCTTTAAAAATATTTTTAAATATTCAAACAAAAATATTCACATTCTGTGCAAATGTTTATTTATTATTGATGTTCATGTTCACTCAGAGTGGTTTTTATTAAAGTTGTTGGACCTTCAGACAGCAGGTTCTTCTTGTTTATACTTGACGAGTAAGTAATTCTACAATATTAAAAGAATTTGAAGTTCAATCTAAAATTAAAATAAATATCATTCAATGATACTTACTTGCAGGTACCGCACTGATGATGGCGTAACAGCCAAAAGCGCTTTGCAATTTACAAATAAAAACAAATTTACACGGAATACGATTCTTTTTCTGATTCATCAGTCACGTGTATGCAGTTGTAACAAATCTCAGCCTGAATCCTTAGGGCGCTCTAAAAGCGGTGCCTGTGCGAAAGTAGCGATTTACCTAGGATTTTAATCGCTGGAGATTGAGTCGTTTGAAAAACCTGCTCAGGAAGTTTATACCACATAAACACAGTACTCCAAATGAAAAAGTTTCCCAATAATGATGTATGAAGTGTGCCAAGTTACTTGAACACTTCCCGTGAAAGTATCTATAGAAGAGAGACAAATATCCAACCTTTCCACGATCTTCCAGGCTATCAAGTTTGCACGTGATGTTTGTGTCTAGAATCAGGCGGATGGATCTTTTATGGATGGACTCCAGCAACTTCAGGGTAGAGCTCCATACATGAAAACGATACTCCAAAGAAACAAATCTTCTCCACAGGTTTCCTTCAATTCTGTCCAGGATATGGCGCTATAGACAACTATAGTATCGCCTGCAAAACTAAATATTTTTCCGTTTATAGATATATTGAGTAGATTGTTCAGATACAGGTCGAATAGAATTGGCCCCAGCACGGTGCCCTGGAGGTTAGGTTGAATTGGGTTAGGTCCAAAGACAGTGGGTCTAATCGACTCCCCAACCCGCAAGAGTTTATTGTGGCTCACACCTATTCGCACTCGACCGAATAAAGCCAGCTTCTCAACGAAGCCGATTGGTTTGTATGGTGAGTGGTCTTTCAGGTCAGATGATAAGAATACGGCTCTGCTGAACTCTAATAATCAAATTCGGTCCCCAGCGGGGCAGATACAAAGTATGTGCTCTGCTGTTCCATCATTTCCAGTTCAAGTCTGAATAGTTCATCTCTACTGTAGTCCAACAACTGCTTGGTATCATCAAGCTTCGTAGGTTGCATAAACGCCTTGGGGTTAGTCAATCCTGGAAGATTCTGCCAGAAGTCCATAAATTTTCTTGCCATCCAGGTGTTCTATCTTTGTTTGGCAAAGCCTAAAGCGATGCCAATGACAGGTTCTGGTCCGATAAAGCTGCTTGCAGCACCCTCCTTGGCAAAAACAGTCAGCAGCCTCATGGCCAGGAATCCAGATCAGAGATAATCTGTTGAGTCTTCCTATCGAGGAGAGTCGTTTATGGCAATTTGCTACCAATTTAGATGTTTCTAGGAGCCAAGAGCTTTGAACGTCGTTTGAGTATCCAAGAATAATTTTATTGACTTGTATATGAGGATGGATTCTTTCAATCTCTCCGCACACAATTCAATAGCGTAAGTTTTCACTTGAAATAAGTCGCATAGGTTCCTAGGCAGGTTGATATCTCTGTCCTGGGTCTGCGACTGAACACACCTGCACCAGAACCGAAAGGTGTTTTTGATCCGTCTGTGAACCAACAACTATCTGCCCTGGGGTACAACGTGCTCTATTATCCATGCATCACTTCTGGTCCCATCAATTTGAACGCATTGTGAACGATTTGTGAGATATGTTCTTAAAAGCTGTAGTGTCCGTCTCCGGAAGCCAGCTTATCGAAGGCTCTACCTAGGTCAACAAAGATATTCAAAGTTTACTATCGTCTAAATATCCGTATACGATTTTTGTTACTTTAGCTATAGCGTCTTGCGTAGATTTGCCTGATTGATAACCATATTGTCTATCAGATATTATATTTTTGTCTTCAAGAAGCCATTCAAGATATAAGTGTTATTGGGTTGATTATAGTTGATTATAGATCCATTATCTCCATTTTTGTAAAGTTATACTATGCCAATAGTGAAGTTATACTATGCCAATAGTATAACTTCACAAAATAAGATACCTCAGCTGAATTGTCACAGTTCTTCTTTAGTAATTCTGATGTTATATTGTCGTATCCAGGCGCTTTGCCCGATTTTTCCTATATTCAAATAGTGTTTTTTGATATCATTTATGTAAAATGACTATTTTCTATGGAAACTCGACACTTTCAAAAATTTTATAAGTGAGATATCTCAGCTGAATTGTCACAGTTTTCCTTTAGTAATTGTGATATTATATTCATGTAGCCAGGGGCTTTGCCTGATTTCTCCTACATTCAGATAATGTTTTTTGCAAGTATTTATGTGAAATGACTATTTTCTATATATTTTTCGTTATTTTAAGGAAATAAATGATTTGAATACGAATTTAATTTCCGTACCTCTGCATGCAAGTTGACCTTCGGCTCGCATAAAATCCACTATTATTTTCGACATACGCTTGGAGGATGGCAGTTGCTTACCATGTGCCAGTGAAATTCTTAACAGCTGAATTTCAAACACCCTGTACCCCTCCCTACTTTAATGCTCTTCATCTGAAGCATCATCTAAAAATTGATAATCTGTGAGCATGCGAGCTGGAAAGGAATAATAATTCTTAAATATTAGTTTAAGTCATGTCTTCTGAATCGAGTTCAGGGATGATTCGAACTTCAAGTTTGTTCCCTAATTTGGTTTGAAATTGAGTTGTCCATCGACTTTACGAACTTATGATTAAATGGCAAATAAAAAAGTTTGATTTTATTATGAATTTGATGGAAAAAAGCAGGCGTTTATGTAGATTGCCGAGGAAGTTTCGTGAATTCAATTTAAAATTATTAATATTCGCTTCCGAAGGAGAATTTTTTGTTTTTGTATTCCAGTAACAGAGGTGAAGTAAAGTGATCACCATTTTAATGGCAATCACTTCGCTTCACCTCTGTTAATCATATACTCAAACATGATTACGGCTGGAACAGTAGTAGGGTATGTAGTTGGAAATTTCTTTCCTGGAAATGATATAGGAGATGATTTGGATATATAGACAAGAAGAAACTTGACGCTACGAACTGATTACATTGTCAAAAGACCGAAGGAGGAACATTTCTTTTTTTGGAAGGAAACAAAGGCAATATGGTGACATACAAAAAGAAGTGGCTTGAACATAAATTACTAACGGTTAACTTGGAAAAAACCAATTACATACTTTTTAGTCGCAATAATGCAAGCAGACCGCATTTTGACAATCTTTAATTATTTACTTCACAAAACCAAAGTTTCTCATTATTACCTGTGTAACCATTGATAGTACTTTGAAATAGAAAAATTACATTCTGTATGTCATCAAAAAAACTACAGAGCATCCTTTATAAATTCAGATACCTAAAGAAAATTTTGTCATTTGAGCATATGAAAACACTATGCTTTGCTTTAGTAGTACGTTATGGCATGGTAGATATCATCCAAAATAGATTCCTTAAGTTGATTTTAGAAAAACTCCACCGATATTTTACTGATATTGTATATAAGGAATGCGGGATACTGGACCTGAGACAACTATTTTTTGAATGTTATATTGAAATATATAAAAAATCAAGCCAAATATTTTTCTCTTCATGTAGTTGAGTTAGGTAATTTTCTTTCGAAACCAGTGTTTGCTCATTTATCGTGTAGGTATCAGTTATGCAAAAAAAATGTATTTCTTTCTGCATACATTGTCTCTCTTTTCATTGATGAATGATATTATCATTATCATTATCATATATTTTTGGAACATCGACTCAGATAATGTTGAATTGAAAGGATCGCAAAAATGAAACTTATCAGTTTTAATAGTTCAAAATACGAAGTAAATATACATAATATATAGTACTGGCCAAAATGTTGTATGTTTTCTAAGAAATTCATCAGTAATAATTCCCATATTATGTTGAATGCTTTAGAGAGGATCACCAAATCACCAAGTATGGGTATTTTTTCATCTTGAGCCTCATTAACAAATGGAGTTATTTCATACAATGATATTTTCTATTTTGCTTCAATCCTCTAAAGCCGTAGTGATATCAGAATGAGATTAAGATTATTAAAAAATATTGCTATAAAAGCAGAGATCTTCATCTTCATTTTTATACAGGTTACTCAATTACTTACTGACACACAAAAAAATCAGTAACGCTAATGCTATTTTTCAGAAGAAAAATCTTGAGTGTGTGCAAAAATGAAAATGTCATAAAGAGTTATAAATTCAAACAATATGTGTGATTACGAAATTATCATCCGCGTTTTCACTAAACTCCTAGGAAAATTACAGGACCCATGGTAATGGTAATATAAATATGATAGTTTGTGAGGATGGATGTATGTATGGAAGTATGAATGTTTGTGACTCTTTCATGCCTAAACGACTGAACGGATTTAGATAAAACTTCACATAAATACAGCCTAAACATCAGAATAACATATAGGCTACAATTTACAAAGGTGAGATTGTTTATCCTGTATTGATATGAATAAAAGTCCGCGATAACATACATCCACGTCTCATGTGGCAGTCACTATATGCAAGATACTGAGCCCTAAATACAATTGAATTGGAATTTTTTCTACAAAGCACATTTTAAAATATCCCTGTCGAATTCTCATAAAACATTGATACAATCGTCGTTTTGAGTATTTAATATAGATAAACTTTGTCTTTCACACCGGGTGAATTGGACGAATACTATGAAGGAAGTGATCACAATAGGATCAACTTGATGCATGCAGTAAGCCATTACGCGTCGCGTCTACTGTAAGACGGCGGGGGAAAATGCGTATGGGTAGAGAGGCAGTTTAAGCAACGCGTGAGGGCAGACGTCCTAGACGGTAGTGTTAGTTTTGCGAATTTCTTCATAGGTAATATAATTCGCTTCTCGGAGCTATTCATTACTGAGTGCAGTTGGCATATTTCTTCAGTTACTGTATCTTCATAGTGAAAATATAAATTACTAGCTGTTGCTCGCTCTTATATTAACGTAAGCTACTGAACTTAGAATCTTGAAATATGCAGGTAGGTTCTTTGAATAGCTTGAATGAGAATCAAGAAATGGAATCAGGAATTTCCATCCGTGAAGCGAAAAAATAGGGCTTCAAAGATTGTGAGTTTTGAAGTTGGAAACCTGAAGTTTTGGGCTGATAAAAAAATATTGTAACTATTTGTTCAAAATGATGAATCTCAATATGACAAAACAAATTCAACGCAGGGAAGCTCCAGGCAACAACTAGTGTGATATAATGAAATGTGATCTCGGGTGTGAGATGAATCCTAATCCCTTTCGAACAAATCAATGATCAACATCGACGTGATGAGAGTATTTCCACTAGAACAAAGTCGAAAAAAAAACATAATTGATGACTTTATGGGACTCTCTTATCTATCGTAATGTACAAATTCAGACTAGTTTAGAATATAACAAAACTCACACAAAATTGTTACCACTGCAAACCACTTTTCATCATTCAGAAAATCCTTACTGTACCTTGTTTATTCATTTTAGAAACCATTTGCCTAATTCACAGAACTACTCCAACTCAGCAGTAACTAATGACAGACGTTATCACACGAGAAGAAGTCGAAATTTACCCTTGCAATCACAAAATTTTCTTTGACATATGAGAGCAAGAAAATATACAACCACCTTCCAATGTGCTATAGGACAATGACAAATTTAAAAAAATCAGGAAATTGGTTAAAGGAGTAGTTCTGCAAAAAGCCTACTATGACTTAAAGGAAAATCACAATGATGTATTTTAACTGTTAGTATTTCAGATGCTTACATATCTGTAATGATTCATTTATTTATTGTCTGTAATGGTTTATATATTGTTTTATTTCTTGAACAATAAAGCATGATTGATCGATTGGTTGACTTGTGTCTGACTCTCAATACAGTTCATGTAATCAATATTGAAAATTTTCAAAATACATCATAACTGCCTATTTTCCTGAAGTGTTGTATTGTTCTAAGTGCATACAAACTGTTTATGTTACCTTTTCATGCCCTATTTTGTGACATTATATATATATATATATATATTTATATATATATATATATATATATATATATATATATATATATATATATATAAATATATATATATATATTCAGTATCTACTTAAAATTGTATATCATTTTATAGTTCATGGTTTTATATGACTGAGTAGCTATAGCTGATATATGTAATTGTGTTTGTTTTATTTTATTTCATTATTTCAACCAAGGTTCATCAATAAGATATGAATCTTCAGACAATAGAGCATATTTTGACTTTGACTTGACTTTGAAATAGTGGTAAAAAATGCAGAGGGGGAACTTATTTCTTGTCATCAGTATATCACTCTCTATCGTCCGATGATTAACCTTCATGTATTTTGATACGGTGAACTCTGGAAACATATTTCAATAGTATCTATTTTCAAATTCAAACATAAATTTTTATTTCCAGGCGATTTCATGCACTTCAATATGTTGATGATTTCAAAGAGCTTTTCAAATTTTCACTTTTTCTATATTCATTTTGGAACCAAGATTTCCGCACATATTTCTCACGAACTCATTCATCGAAAACACAAGGAGAAAAATGGAAGTGGAGTCTGTTTCCGTCAAAACCCCAGTTATTTTCCAAAAATTATCGTTCCTATAAACCAAGACGAGTTATCTCGCCGAAATAATATATTATGATAAAGTAAAAACATGTTCAACATTCCTTATTCAGGTTCATGTTTATTTTATGATGGCAAAACAGGGATTTGGTCACATCTTCTGAAAGTTTCCTAATTTGAATTGCAAACTAAGTGAACGCCATTCCAAGTCCTAAATAAGAATCAAAACACCCACACATTTTCAGCAGCTTTTGCTAACTTGGGAAAGATACCTTGATTCTTCATCCCGGTTGATTCAAAAAGTTTCAATTTGTTTGTCAAACTGCTCTGCTTCTCAATTACCGCCATGTCATAGAAGAAACATTTTAAAGAGTAATTCGTTTTATTGATAACTATCGAAGTATTGCACTGTATCTAAATGATCTTGATCTTTTCGTAGAATGTGAATTTATTAAACTATTTGCTGATGACACCTCAATTGTATGTAGTGATGTCAACTTTGAAAGAGCTATTGAAAGAGTGAACACTTCCGTTATCAATAAGCCAATATCTGAGTGTGAATAAACTGAAACTCAATGTAACAAAAACGCAGGGAATGGTCTTCACAACAAAATATGAGTATGATAGTCTTGTTAATATCCGTTTGAACATTAACGATGAAAGAATTCAAGTTGTCTCAAATATTGAGTATCTGGGATTCCTTTTAGATAATGTTTTGAACTTCCATAGTCATTTTGATTATACTTATAAAAAACATTCGAAAAACTTTTCTTTTCCTCTCGGATATCTCAACGGCTATCAACTGAATCCAAAATCACTTTGAATCATTCAGCCACATTTCGATTATTGCTCATTTATTGTATATCTTTTAAATCTCGAAAAGTTAAATATGCTTCAGAGGCTTCGGAATCGTGGAATGAGAATAATATTGAGAAAAAATCGCCTCACCCCTATAAGAACAATGTTAATTATCCTCAGTTTGTTCTCAGTGGAAAACAGACTGTATTATTTCACTATGATTTTCATATTCAAAATAATAAACCATTTAGCACCAGATTACTTTCAGAACTACATAACATTCAATAAAAATATTCATAATAATAACACACGTGGCAAAAATAACATTTATGTTTCTAGCACTTCCTATCATAGTACGATGAATTCAATTGTTTTCAAAGGTTTCTTGGAGTTTAATAAATTACCGAAGTCTGTTGATTTATCTGCTTCACTGATCCAGTTTGAAGCCAATTTGAAGGAATACATCCAAAATAAGTAACTATATTCCTATAAATATAAATATAAAACAATATAACAATTTATCATATATCACAAGTGAATTTGTGAACCTATGTGAATGTATGTATGTTTATTTGTATATAATTTTCAATATGTTCAGTACAATTTTTCACTTAATAGTCTACTTTACATTTTATTCCGTATGGTTATTTTACATTTCAATTACCTATTTATGTGATACTGCACATTGATTAATACACATTGAATTACACATTGATATTATATTAAGCATTCTATCTAATGTGACTGTTATATATTTTCTTTTCTGTATATTGAAATATGCCTCCTTATATGTTTATTAGGGTTCTTAATTTAAATAAAAATTTATCTATCTATCTATAAAGATTTGTCTATGAATTTCTCATATGCCTATTCATCAGAATGATTCATTTCAAGCTCATTGTTGAGGATGGAATTTCTAAACCAAGAGATAAGCTAAAATTGATTTTTCGAGTGTGACAAATACACATTTCATCGGGTGGTAGAAATTCCTCAAGTTTTTCTTTGAGTAATGCTTCATTATCAATGTGTTAAATAAATTGAATTTCATTACTCATTCACAATCCATTTGGAACTGCAGTACAGAAAGTCTCCAATAACAATTCTTCGCTAACAATCATGCGATTGTCTTCATTTATTTAACAATGTCACAAATTACACCTAGGTTAGGTTAGGTAAGATCCAAAGTGAGTGGCTCTATTCGAGCCTCCACCGCAACCCGCAACTCTTTGGTATCAAGCTTCGAAGGGTGAATAAACGCCATGGAGTGAGCCAATCCTGGTAGAATCTGCCAGGAGTCCATAAATTTTCTTGCCATCCAGGTGTTCAATCTCTGTTTGGCAAAGCCTGAAGCGATGCCAATGACAGGTTCTCGGTGCGAAGAAGCTGCTTGCAGCACCCTCCTTTGCGAGGGAGTCAGCAGCCTCATTGCCTTCCAGGCCAGTATGGCCAGGAATTCAGATCAGAGACAATCTGTCAAGGCTTTCTATCATGGAGAGTCGTTTTGGGCAATTTGCTACCAATTTAGATGTTTCTAGGAGCCAAGAGCTTTGAACGTCGTTTGAGTATCCAAGAATAATTTTATTGACTTGTATATGAGGATGGATTCTTTCAATCTCTCCGCACACAATTCAATAGCGTAAATTTCCGCTTGAAATATAGTCGTATAGGTTCCTAGGCAGGTTGATGTCTCTGTCCTGAGTCTGCGACTGAAAACACCTGTACCAGAACCGGTAGGTGTTTTTATCTATCTGTGAACCAACAACTATCTGCTCTCAATATTTCCTTCTCCCGGAGAATCCAGTTATCCTGTCCGCAACAGTACTTTATAAGGCAGTTCGTAGTTGATAGTTGGAGGCATACAGTCAGAGGTCATTTCCAGAATGCTATGACTCCCAGTGTCAACCAACAGTATGTTGCACTCTGCATTGAATTGATTTGTGTAATTGACAATGTGCATATGTAGTGCAATGTCTATATGTAGTCCATCTAACCTCTCTCTCTCTCCAGAAAAATGTGGGAAGGAGGTACTGATGACACCACTGATGGCCAGACAAGCCTGTTTCTGTAAGCCAGAGGGCTTCACCTTAGCCGTTTTCTGTGAAGCCTTCAGAAACCAGGCAATTGCACGATGATCATTGGTCTAACAATCATCATATAAATCCAATGGATAGTTCTACCATAAATCCTTTGACATGTCCATAGGGACAATCTGGTTATTTGTGAAACTTCTTCCAAGTAAGCGTTCCAGGTTAATTTTTCATCAAGGACAATGCCAAGATATTTTACCTCCATTCCAAATAGAATGAGCTCACCAGTGAGGGGAAGTGGCGTTAGTTCGTCCAAATTTCTTCTCCTGGTGAATGGGATTATCACAGTTTTCCTGGGGTTCACAGACATCTGCTCCCTCAGGCACCAACTGTGAACACTGTCCATCGTGCTTTGGAGGATATCACAAGCTAGCCTTCGCGACGTGGACCAAGATGCCAAGATGACAAGGTCATCTGCATAAGCTTGCAGATCTACTTTTCTTCTATGGAGGGTATCAAGCAAACCTTGAGGGCAGCCTCTGGTGACCCTGAACCTAATGGCTTCGCCTTGAAGAGTTGTACTTGCAGTTCTGTTCACCAGCATGGCATTGATCCAGCCAGTTATAGTCGATTTTATATATTTTCTAGCCAGAGGTGATCCTATAGATTTAGGTAGTGCATTGTCAAAAGCTCTTTCAATATCGAGAAATACAGCAACCGCAATCTTCTTGTTGTCAAGGGATTGGCAAATGTTCTCTACAAGGTTGTTTAATGTTGAATCTGTCAATTTGCCGATTTGATGAGCATACTGTTGGTTATTCAGGGGGGATGCGTATAATGCCACCCTCCTGATGTGTCCTTCCAGTGTCCTCTCAAGTCCTTTCAGCAGGAAGGATGTAAACCTGATTTGGTCTTACTGATTTAGGGTGTGGGTCTTTCCGACCCACTTTAGGTATATATACCAACCATTTTGAAAATGGAGTTCGTGAAGATCAAATCGTTAGGTATGGTTTGTGAAATTATTATGGATCTTTAAGTAACGAATCAATCGGAAATGTCTATAACAGAGTCAGAGGGTCAGTCTAACAAATATATATATTTATTTCTGTCTTAGAAACTGGTAGACTTCAAAATGTGTTGAGAATCAATAATATTCTGATTTATCGTACAGCTTGTAATCAAGGATGCCATTTTTTGAATAGAAAACAGAGAGCACTGATAACTGATTCTTCACACCACAATAATTACCATACGGTTGAAACCGTGAGGCTTGTATGGGGTTCTCAAATAGAGGGAGCAAGACAAAGCCCTGAAGTACCTTTTGTATTTTCTGTGACTTAATTCCTGATCAAAATGATTACTTTTTCCGTTAAAATGTTCATAATTCCTCAGATTTTAGTTCACCATTTGTTTTCAATGTATTTCTGATTGGAGTGGGGACCTTAGAGTGCATATGTTTTCCATTCACGTCAACTTCAATATGGCACACTAAAGCTTTCAATAAACCGAAACAAGAGTACAAGTCGACATTTCGATATAAGGAATATCATTCGTCATTTATATAAAGTTCTCTCTGAATTACCGACTGCAAACGATACTTTCCAATTCTTTTTTTTTGCTGAATGTCATTATTTGGTATTTATCACCAAAATATCGTATATTATTGCTGCAGTACTTTACAAAAACACCCTGAATATGTTCATTAGTCTTTCGTTCACTACTCTCAGGGGAACAACATATGGAAATATATATCCAAAGTTTTCCAACCGGAAAATGTGTACTCCAAACCCAGCTGGAACAAATAATTTTTTCCCAACCTGAGCGAATATTTCTGTACATTTTTAATATTCATCCATCACTATGTTGACGTAGATGACTGCAAAATAGCAGAAGATACTTCCCAACGGTATTTTTGTTACAGTGCAAGCCATTTAAAAATTCCACCATCATAAATACTCAGTTAACTAAATGGAAATTAAAAATGGTAATTAGTTGAGTCAGAGTAAGTTTATTGTATTTCGAAGTTGATTCAGACTGAAAGCTTGTAATTATTTTCACAACACAGCGTTCGTCGAAATCATTAATATCTTCATTAGGTTACGGTAAATAATTTGGATCAGGGGTTATTCCCAAGAAAATACTTTGGAGTGGAAATATTTAATGAGGAATTCTGGAAACTGGAATGACTGGTATGTTTGGAAATTGAATAATTTGAAAATGAGACAGTATATTATGAATTTGTGAAGATGATTCGGTATAATTTGATGCCTTCGAAGGTATTTTCTAAAAAACGATGTATCAACTGCGTGACATGAATTTTCCGGTTCAGTCAATTCTTTCCACATTCTTTACGTAATTGAGTCAGGTATCAACGCTACACAATATAATTTATGAAATAATAACGATACAATATTTCATTCACATGGAACATTATCATCCTTGTTCAAAATGAAAGCGGTATATTTTCAGAAGATTTTCATTTCTGGGAAAGAAAAGGAGGAGTAGGAATCAAAACGAGAGATATACGTTCAATGTCATAAGAGTCATAAGAAATATATCTCATCGACAAAAAAAATTCTACTACAAAAAATAACTATAAGTAATAATAAATTTTCAAGTGAATATATACATGTACACAAATGAGCACATACACATATCTTTATTGGAGTGTAATCTTGTACATGGGTAAAACTATGATCGAGTAATTTTTGTATAAATGTAAATAAAAAACACTGCAAAGGAAAAAAAAGGAAGAAAAAGAAAAAATGAATATTATAATGTGTCGAGGTTATTCTCAAAAAATTCACTCAATGTATATTGAGTCTTTTTGATGAAATTGCCTACAAGTTCCTCCTAAACTTTCAGGTAACTTGTACATTTTCACACCATTATATAAAATTGAGTTCTTGATTTGACTACTTGTTGGAATAGGAACCTTTAATTGACAAGATTGTACTTTTGTTCTTGTGTTCAAGGCATGCTGATTCAAAAATAATTAATGAGGTCACAGTTGAAATTCTATGCAATAAAAACAGTGGTTTACGAGGATTATTCCACTCTGCTCCACAGAGATACCGTACCGCGCGTTTGTGTAATACGAAAACAGAATAAAATAGCAGTTTACTGCATACACCCCAAATTGCTATTCCATACCTTAGGTGAGAGTCTAGGAGGGCAAAATAGGGAAAAAGTTTCTTATCTATAATGCCTATATGCTCCTCAAATTTCAGATTCTCATCGATATTGATTCCTAAGAATTGTGTAGAGATCTTATTTTCCACTAGTGTACTCTTCATATACATTTCTGGTAGATTGCACTTGGAGGTCATTGAACTAGTTTTTTCAGTGTTGAATGACATCAGATTTGCATCGCACCATTGTTTAATTTGGCTGAGGTCATTAGAGATACTTTCGTCTGAATAATGTTGATTTTTTTTAGCCACAAAAGTATGATATCATCTGTAGAAATAGTGAAACTACCAGAAATACGTACAGCAGCTAGGTCATTTACATATAGTAAAAAAAGTTTGGGTGCTAAGATGGATCCTTGGGGCATTCCTGCTTTCACATTCTTTATACTTGAGCAACTATTGGTTGTAACAAATTGCCTACGGCCTATAAGGTGATATTCAAACAATTTAAGGCAGTTTCCAGCACCTCTTTCTTGAAAATCATCATCCTCGGTGAATGAACCGAAGCCTTCATTTCCTTCACTGATGCCTCCTCCATTTCCTCCAATAATGCTGATATTGATCTGAGTAGTTGTTTTAAGAGGAATTCTCTTTCGGTTTGGAGCTGAAAGTTACTTCTATCCACGACCTATACATCTCCGTGATCAGTTTGATTTGAACTGAATTACTTTTTCATTCCTTTGGAGGTTTCTCACAATTTTTGTATGGAGGTAAAGTAGTAGTGAGCGGGAAAACTAAACTCTCTTGAAGAATATACCCCTTCCAATCCAAACCTGTCGATATATTTTTCGGTTCAATTTATATCTATATCAATCATAATAGTAATAATGAACATAATTTTTCTTTCTGACAAACATATTTTGTATAGGAACTGTCAACTCAAACATACACATATCAAGACAAACTCAAATTAGAACACATACATTTCTCGTGACTAAAAAAACAGTTTTCTACTAACTCATGGTGTTGTTCCGGGCCTCAATAAACTCACAGGCAGTGAGGAAATTGATTTCCTCGAAAAGGCAAAAACTCTTGTCAAGTTTTCCAATTGGAGAAAAGATACAGCTTTAATTCCCAAGGAGTCTAGGAGTATGGACAATTAAATGGGAGATACTCCTTCAGAACTTTTTTCGATGTATTTCTCGATGAGGATATTCATTGCTCATTAAAATGGTGAAATCATACATGAAGGTTGATTGGTTATTCAAATATACTACGAAAAGTATTCATAGAAAGTTCTTCTTCATCAACTGTTCTATTGGGTCGTTTCTAAAGTTTTGTTCGTTTTGATATCATGTGTTTTTGTAGCTTCATATCTCAATGAATATTCGATCTAATATAGATAGAGATATATAGAGAATTGTGTGCTTCATGCATTAACTCTGTGTGACAATGTGTGTCACATTATTTTTTATTCAAATGACATCTTATAATGTTATATATTTATATTATACCTGAGAAATATAACCTGTCCCATCTACATAATGTAGCACAAAGGACTAATAAATCTATCTATCTATTTATCTATTTATCTATCTATCATTTTTTTCCAGACTTCAATTTTTTGCCTCTACGAATTCAAATAGAACCAAAGCGCTACTAAAACAGCAGAAATCAATAGTGTTAATGATATTGTTAATGAACGCAGTGTTGAACGTTGGTTTGCGAAATTTCGTTCCGAAGTTTTAACCTCAAAGTCCTACAGTAATCTAGGACGAGGTTGTAGACTTTGGTGAGGACTGACCAATTACAATACGAATGGTCGAGAAAAATTGTCACGTGTGTTCTTTTTCGCTTTCACGCAACCAAAACTTCCCTTTTGGGGATTGGATTGTCACTTGTGATAAAAAGTGGATTCTCTACGACAACAGATGTTCAGGACAGTGGTTGAACAACGATAAGCTAACCTGGCAATTCCCAAATACGAAAACCCACAGAAGAACATGGTTACTGTATGGTGGTCGGCGGTTGATGTGATTCACTATAACATTCTATAACATGACAGTAGAGTCCTATTGTGCGTAAATCGACGAAATTTACCAGATTTGCATCAGCAGCAGCCAGCACTGGTCAACAGAAGATGTATGATCCTGCTCCACGACTACTCTCGTCCGCACGTTTCACAAATCACCGTATGAAAATCAAACAAATTGATCATCCTCACCCACCATACACTCCAGATCTCTCGTCAACTGACTACGATATTTTCAAAGACTTCAATAACTTCTCCATCGTTGAAACCTTCGCCAATCATAACCAGGCAGAAACGGCCTTTTACGACTTCATCAAATCACAAGCACACAATTACAAATTTCTGAAATTATTCTGAAGAAATTCTGCCAAAACTTCAGTTGGAAGGCTTTAGCTAGATCATATGGATTTTTCGAATTTATTTACACCATCACCATTATTTCAAATCGTTTCTCTGAAACTGATTATGATCTGAACCTGTGATATCGTTCATTATTTCGATTTTCATGTGAATTATCCTCAGATTAGAATTTGAAATTTTCGATTTTGCAGTTTACTGAGGACAAAGGAGGTTTTTTCAGTATATCAGGTTTGAATTGAATTTTTATGCCACTGCCGGATACATTCATTAAAGGAATCTGACTCAATTCTCATTTATGAGTCATCACCCACTTCTATTTTCAGTAGCTCTTTTTGCCTGTGTTGATGGAATTTAAGTTCCTTCACGATTTTCAATACAATTTTGATTTCATTTTCATAATCTGTAAGGATATTGTTGTACTTCGATTTCATGTTTGTTTCATTTTTGTCGTTTTGAACGGTCGGTAGAATAATTTTTTCCAACATAGACTGTATCAACAGTTTGATAATTCAATTTCAGTAGACGTATTCTACAAATTGTAGAGTACTGGAGTAGCTCAGAAAAATTTGTTCATGCCTGAATATTTTTACTGATATTTTTACGAATATTTCCGTCGAACTGTGTGAAAGCAAGATAAATATTATGATCATATAATATTTTCCACTTTATCACTTCTCAAAAGTTATTTATTGACACACATTTTTTTCATCTGATAAAACGTGTACACCATAGTATGAACATTTCAAAAAAATTCCAAGCAATATTGAAAAAATCCTTTTCAGCCTCCATCGAGTTTATTTTGCCATCCATCATTAAAACCTTTCAATACAATCCTTTCAATCATCGGATTTGATCAATCCATTCTGAAGTTTCGTGGCACATTCATCATGTAGCAATATTTTTCTATAAATATTCCCGAATGGCAAGCACTTTGGAGATATTTTTCATCCCGAGAAAAAAAATTCAATCAAGCGATCTGATCGGTACAGAAAATAGCTGTCAGCGGCTTGATTGAGTTTCTGTAGGTGAAAATAACGCATTTGATTTTTTTCTAGAGACTTGGTAATTACTATGAAATGACTTCGTTTCTTCTGGCAGTTCATTCGATATTACTACATTGAATGTGGCTATTTGTCATTCGGCATACTTTTTTCAAACACAAAACACAAGCACCAAAGGAAAATCATCAAAGCGCTCAGAAAGCGAAGTAGCGATTCACGTTGGATTTGAATCGCTGCAAATCAAATCATTTGGAAAGCCGTTCTTAGGAAGTTTATTCCACATACCTAAACGCAGTTCTCCAAATGGAGAAGTTCCTGAACAGTGAAGTTTTTGAAATATTTATGATCAAAATAGAAATGTCGTCCTCTTTGAAATAAAAGTGATTTTTAAAAAAGCTATGACATGATTATTTGACAATTAAATATTCATAGAATTTCCAGGAGGATTAGTTCTGGTATAGTTTTGGACGTATGAAGGACTAATTTTCGGAATGAATTACACCATGAGAAGGAAGCAAAATAGTTTAAATATTCAATCAAATTTCATTTTGTATTCATCTTGATCACTTTATTTACCATATTACTCTAGGCAGCTTGTGTAAAAAAATGCAGTTTCCGGGAAGTTTTGCAAGAGTTTTGAAATTGGGTTCTATAAGGTATTTTGGGCTGCTGAACACGAATATGAGGTTTGCCAATGAAATTTTTCATGGAAAATATGTTTTTTTGCAAAAACTGTGAAAAAAAAATCGACTCCGTTTTGGTTTTTTGCGAATAATTCGAAAACTGCGCATTTTCTGTGGAAATACCATACACACAAAAAGGTAGGAAATAAAATTTTCTACATTTTATGTTTTTGGAGTTTTTTTCTACGGTCAACCATTAGGCCATGGGAGAACGCTAAAAGTTCTCCAAACATCGGAATTTTTGGCGATTTGACACGGGAATGCAATATTGAAGAAATTTTCGTTAAACTCACACTAAGTTGTTTTGTAGAGAAATGCCCGATTCTTATCACAATTGTCGGTAATTGTTTAACTAAAATTCAATACATTTCAAAGGATTTCCTGACTTGAAGGTCACTTACCTTTTACAGGTATAAGTTGAAATAAGGTACTGAAACCCTTTTCTATGCAACAATTTGCTTATTCATCCAGTAGGCAAATGACCTTCACTGAATAGTTTTAAGGTGAAAGCAATAAAAGCTAACGGGAAATTTCTCAATGGAATAATTCGTTTCCAAAGCGGGTGCGATACGACGTCTGCCCTCTTCAGGGAAGGAAAGAAGAAATTTTCAAATACGATGGTGAAGAACCCCAGCTTCGGCAACGTGATCAACATCTTCAATAATCCCAACGCCTCCCAAGAAGCAGTAAAACGTTTTCCGTACAGTTACACAGGAAAAACTACACCCACACTCAACCACTTGAGGTTCATCTCCTTCATCAAGGCAGCGTTCAAGAAAGCTCAAACGTAGCAACTCTACCACCTAGTGCTGCTGCAACGAGAGAGCACTCTCTCAGGGTCTACCACCAAGTTCAGCACTGGCTTGGTGTAGAAAAAGACCCTGAGGAGTGGGGTTGGAAAAAGACCCTGAGGAGTGGGGTTGGAAAAATCAATCACAGGCTTAGTGCCAGTGATCACGCTTGCTCCCCCATCTCCCCCTGCGCTTCTAAAGCTGATTTCGTACAAGTGCACCACAAATTGCCAGCGAAATTATGAGTGCAGGAAGGCAGGTCTATCCTGCTTCTTCTTATACGTAAATTGTGAGGGCACCTGTAATAACAATGAAACGGTGCAGGAAGAGGAGCAGGACGGCTCTCGAAGAGGTTGAGGATGTAAGGAAAATCGAAGGTTCAATCATTTAAGTATTGCAGAGAAACAGTATTTTTAAAGTCACAACTTTCTAAACTTTCTAGAGTTCTCACAGTCCTCGTTCGAAAAATAATTCGAAGATTGAAGAACGGAGATGATGACAATTTCAACGTTCATATTACTAATAATATACACAAATTTCATTTTGTACATATAAACGATTCCATGTTTTTATAATCAATATATTATTTGAAACTGGATTGAACTTTTTTTCTTTATAGTCACTTTTTCATTCTTCTTTAAAATACTTCCACATATATTTATGTATGGCTATAATTCACAGAAGTGCACATAGGTACGAGTGGAATGACGACTCCTACGTCTAACCACCGAAATTCCGATTCTTGCAGTCTTCTGTTATTCACCCTCTTTTTTCAATATTTTTACAAGAAAGATTTGAAGCTTTATTATCTGCGAGCGCTTTCGAGAGTTGGTAGTAGTGTCATCTTCTAGGCACTCCTCAAACTGAACTTGTCATCCTGTCGTCTGCCTCTTTATACGGTCAGAGCGTCTTATCTCAGGTATTTCAGGTACTTTAGGTAAATTTGCCTGTAGTTGTACTGCATCAGGTACTTTTATTTGTGTTAGATCTTCTCTAGGAATGTGTATAGTTTTGTTTAAAATATTGAATGTGAGGTCTTGTTGTGTTTTGATTTGTACTTGTTTCTCGATAAGTGATTTATGACTGTTAAATTTATGGATGTTCAAGTTTTCCCAAATGTCCATGCGGTTTCCCTTGTTGACTTGTTTTATGAGTTTTATGGTCTCTGGTGGGGTGAAATTATGTTTGTTTTGAATGGCGTGTGTTGTGAGGTTTGATTTATATACTATTGGATATATGTATGCCTTTTTGTGCTCATTGTACCTTTGGATCAGTTTTTTCTTGGCTTGGCCGATATAGAATTTGTTGCAGTCCGAGAATTGAATACTGTATATCCCGTTTCGGTCTTTGTCTTCTTTTTTTTTCATAGTTGTTTATTTTTTGTGTTATCTTCGTGTTCGCCTTGTATGTGATGTTGATGTTCAGTGGTTTGAAGAACTTATATATACATATATATTGAGGTTTAACTCAGTACACCTCGAACTTCACTGTTAGGAAACTCTCTCATTTGGAGAACTGCATTCATGGGAGATAAACTTTCTGAGAAAGTTATTCCAAATGAATTTTATCTCCATTCACATTCAATGTGAATCGCTACTTTCGCACAGGCACCGCTTTAACAGCGCCCCAATAATTTTTCTGTAGTGCTTGTGTTTTGTCCCCTAATACAAACTTTGCAGCTAATAACTGTTGAGCAAATATGCCTTTTCTACTTCAAAATATATTCACAAACGTCAAAGCTGATCATGAATCTGTCAGAATGTTTTGAAATCTATAGTTTCTGACAAGAGTCAACAATGAAAACACAGGCTCAAAAATTCTTGTCATTCAATAACAAAAATGATACTAGAAGTTCAAAAACCTTCATGTCACATGAACTCATAAAGAGTTGATTGAAGTGGTGGTTAGAACTCTGACTTTTTATGCCAGATAACCCGAGTTCAGTATCAGGTTGACTTGTATCTCCGTATTTCTATTTTAATAGGTGATTTGTTGCGATTAAATTCAATGATATCATTCTGAATTGCAATATCATTTACAAATATATCTTATTTTGAAATTCAAGTCATTGAAGAAGTATAGTATTTTACTCACGACAAAAGATCATCACTCATTCAATTCACAAACTTTGTTCTCATGAGTAAAAGACACATTTCTTGAGCGTTGAATAATACAGTTTTTCTCGAAGAGGTTTGTACAATGCATGAGTGAGGACTTTTTCAAGTTATTAGCTAAGAGATTTATAACTAACATATCAGGATATCTATTTCATTAGATTGATGATTTGTCATTATAGCAAGACAAATAGGAAGGTTCTAGACATAAGTCGAAATGCTTGCAATTTATCCATTGTATTCGACCCCAGTCCGTAATCACAGGTGGTGTCCCGGAACCAGTAATTATATAAAATCGACAAGCTTACAGTCGTCATCATATTTTCCTTCTCAATCTCGTCAGAACACAACCTCCAACTGATCCATTTCTACTTCTGTCAATACTGAAGTACTTGGGATTTTGCCTATAGCGTGGTAATTCTGTTTCGAAATTACCTGCTGAACCGTTCTCAGTGTGTCATACTCAATAAGTAAGAATCAACTACCCTTTGAATAAATAATGGAGTCCCTTAAGGATCGACGTCGATTCACTGTGATGATATCCCCCAGTTTTATTTCGAGGAGGGTATAGTTACGTAACAGCATTGTTACATATTAGTGATTCTATCTTGACAGGAATTGATAGAAGAAAAGCAAGACTTCTGATTCTCTCAGATTTTTCTAAGGCCCTTTGACACTTTGGACTATGCGTTGCTTTTAGGCAAATTAAAATTTATTGGTTTATCAGAACATATTATTTCCTTTTTTAGAGCTCACTTGTATGGTCGTTATCAAAGTGTCAAATCTTTACTAGAATTATAATTCTAGTGTTGTCCCTCAAGATTCAATAATTGGCCCACTCTTATTTGCACTCTACACTTTTGACTTAAAAAACTCTATCCGTTACTGTGAAATTGATTTTTATGCAGATGATACGCAGTTGAATGAAGATATTTCCTCTCTCATGAATATTTCGCAAAAACATTTATTGAAAGTGAACACTGAAAAGACCACGATCATATTGTTCGGATCACGTACTCATAAGATTAAACGTAGCAAACACTGATATAACACCTATTGAAAACAGCAAGAAACTTGGGACTGATATTCGACGATGATTTACGATTTAAAACACATTTGAAACATAATCATCGTTTAGCATTCATGAATTTGATACTTATATAATATGGTAATCGACATTACTCAAGCAGAAATGTGAAAGCGATACTTTGTGATTCATTGTTAGATTACTATCTCTTGTACTGGGTAATCATGCAATAAAATCATTTATTTTCATTATTATTATTATCATTCCTGCTATGAGTGATAACAAGTCTCATAGCAAAAAGGGCAAGATGAAGATGATCCAAGACATATTAGGGTAATTCGCTTGTTATTGTCAGTTTCAATTATTGGAAAGGATACAAGATTGGCTCAGAAACGTAGTGCCAATAGACATCAGATCAGCAAGACTATGATGGACATTTTTCTTCGTTGATAAATTCAGTCGTCATTACAAATTGGTGACAGCTGCTATACGGAAAGAAAAAAAAGCCTACTTGAATTTCATTAAAAATAAACAAAATGCTGAACATCTATGGGACCCATTACACTTATTTGACATAGTTAATTGTGAAGACAGGAAAGATATTCCTGAACATCTTTCTGATCCAAATGAAATAAACAATCACTTCATTACTTCGGTCACTCAAATTGCGACTGAACCTCCGGATACTTTTCTTACCTTCTACAAAACAACGCAATTTCAAAAAAAAATTCAACTATTGAATTCCGCCAAATCAATATGGATGATATTATCATGATAGTCTACTCCATAAAAACGAATGCTACTGGATCAGATAAGATATCTATCAAAATGATCAAAATATGTATCCCTAACTTAACTCCAGTTCTAACATATTCAGTCAACAATGGCCTTGAAACTAGTATCTTCCTAGAATTATGAAAACAATCTATTACTTTTACTAAAAACAAAATTTCTGAACCTTTGACACCAAATGAATTGAGGCCCATAAATATAGTACCGACAATATCAAAAATTGTAGAAAAGGCAGCCTATAGTCAGATATACTCTTATGTTTGATAATAACATCCTGCCTGAACACCAATCTGGTTTTCGGAAAAATCACAGTACATCTAGTGCTCTTTTGAAAATGACCGCCAATATTTTCACAGCTACCGATAATGATAAAGTCACTATTTTCTTGTATCTCGTAAATCTGCAATAGGGCTTTCGACACCATGAATCACAATCTGATGTGCGCTAAACTTGGTTTTTTGGTTTCAGTATGGAGGCATGTGACTTTATTAGTTCATTTTTCAAAAATATAAAGCAACGTGTGGTGATGAACGTTAGTCAGTATGATGATAAAAGTGTATGTCATGGAGCCCCGCAAGGTTCAATTCTCGCCCCGCTACTCTTCATTATCTACACATATAACTTCTCCAAAGTTCTTAAGTTATTCAACATTCATACATATGCAGACGACACTAACTTGTACTACTCCGATAAAGTAAATCAGCTTATTGATCACGAAACATCGCTTAATAATGATATAAAAATTCTTTAATCGTTTTTGGAAAAGCCAAAGATCGTGAAAGGGCCATAGATAATATCGATTTGTATATTGATGTACATTCTGTGGAATTGAAAATATAAAATGTTCAGGACTTCATATAGACTACAACCTCAGATTTGTTCATCAAGTCAAAACTCTCATTCAAAAGTCGTACGGTACTCTGAAACATCATCATTCAAACAGACACTATCTTAGAAGGTCTTTCAAAATTACCCTTTCAGACATACTGATTATATCTATGTTTAATTATTGCGATGTCGTCTATGGCCCTTGCATCGAATCTATAACTTCTGCAAGAATTCAGAAAGTATAGAACGCCGGCATTATACTAATATTCAGCTTGAATTGGTTAAAAATGCAAAAAACAGAAGAGAATTGCATTTTGCTTGTTTCATTCACAAACTGATACAAAAACCACAACCAACTTTTTTGATGAATAAACTCCTTCCCCGAATCAGATACACTCAAGAAACCTCAGATTCAACAATAATTTTGACATCCCGAATAATAACAGCACTATCTATGAACGATCCTTAACGTATCATGCTCTAACAATGTATGATTCATTCAGTGTATCTTTGAAAAATTCATTACTACCGCTATTCAAAAGTAAACTCAAAACTGAATTGCTCAGTCAACAGTGATCCAAACATAAACATTTGTATTTAATTTTACTATTGTCCTGAAATTACAATTTATTTTTTGTAATGTTTCTTTTTTTTAAAACGTGGTTGAGTAGAAAAATAGCGCTTTGCTAAACTCCGCTACGTAAAATAAAGACCATCCATAATTATTATTATCATAAATACAGTTTGTTACTTCTCAGTGCTGCATAAATATTTGAAGGTTCACATGATTTTCATTAGTTGAAACGTCCTGCAAGTGATTTTCTTCTCATCCCAGAAACGAGTTTTACTTCGTCGTTCGAATCATCCTTTCTCGCAGTTTTGTTTTGCGCTTTGTGTATTTCCACGACAATACCATCGCCAATCATTCCAAATCTCGTTTCCACCCGATATAAGAGCAGCTTTTCTCAATGATCGAAAGCACTTGAGCAAGAATCTCCATACAAAAATCCTCCTCGGATTTTCCACAGCAGAGTGCAAGAGCGGTAGATTATACCGCCTTCCACTCACCTCGTCGAAGTTTCGATACATCTATCGAATATAATGTATGTTCATTTATGTGCGTCTATATAGAACGCCTCGAGCGAAAGAGTAAATATACGCTTTCTAATACATCATCTCCTATAAGGGCTATAAGTTGCTAGGCGGAAATATGTAATATATTACTCGTATCGATCATGTTCCGATGTTTAACTAGGATATTATTTTCCGTTTTCCGAGGACAATGCAGCTCGAAAGGAAAAATTATGCAGGAGAATGTAATATCGAAGGAGATATATTTTTCCATTCTTATGTGACTTAATTCCACCGTTGGTTTGGAAAAATGACAGGGAGAGGAAAAATTATGTCTTGTCTAGACTGGAATTCGACCCAACCTTTCATTCGAAGACTAGAAGAATATTGGTTTTAAGTAGACAGGGTGAGTTCTGTTATTATTTAAAACAATTCCACAGTTCTTTCGCCATTCCACGCATCATTTGTGAAGTGTCAGTCTCCACCACTGTCCTCAAATCCTCGTCTTGAATTACTGTAGGTCGATCACTTCGGAGCTCATCTTCAAGGCTGAAATGTCTGGAACGAAATTTTGCAACCCAACGCCTGGTTGATTTTTTGGGCTGTTTCGGCAGGGCTTTGTTCAGTTTGAATGCGTAGAGAAAAATTGTCCGAAAATCGCTCAACAACATCATACAGTAAGTAATAAGCTGAAGAAGGATAAAAAAATTGAATTTGGGAAAAAATGAACAGCCTCAATGTTTAGAGTACAAAATTATTTATCGATCAGTGTATACTAAGATAGAGTAGAATAAATATTTATTGAGATATGGAGCTAAAAAACAAACAAACGGACAAAACTTTCGGAAGAATCCAATATATAAATTGAAACTTGCAATAGAGATTTAAATAAATTATTGTTAGCTCTTATTTTGAAATCAACCGTTGTAACTCAAGGCTAATAAACCTAAATAGACTGACTTAGCGAAAGACGATGCACCTCCTCAGGATAAATGAAACGTTTCTGATAAATGATATCACCTGGTTCTTTGATAAGCTTACTGATGTAAGGTAATATTCATTGTCGACACCACGACAATTCTATTGTGGATATTCCAAATATTTGAATTTTTTCATGCCAACAACGAATTATGATAACAGTAATAATTCTTTAT
Source organism: Leptinotarsa decemlineata (assembly GCF_025532065.1). Taxonomy (NCBI): domain Eukaryota; kingdom Metazoa; phylum Arthropoda; class Insecta; order Coleoptera; family Chrysomelidae; genus Leptinotarsa; species Leptinotarsa decemlineata. The sequence goes on from NW_027412578.1 coordinate 6,387,379, forward strand.
TTCCGGCCAGACAATGAAATTGTGTAGAAAGTGTCAATACAAAATACAAATGAAAAAGAAAAAAAGGAGGAGACAGGCTCATACTCTAAAATTGATATAGGTATCAGTATATCACAGAATTCCTGCAAGGTATAAAAATATTTGTTCCAATGAATGATTCTTTAATGCTTTTTTCAACACAGAGAAACTATTCAAGGCCTTCAAATGATCTGAAAGGTTATATATTTTTGCGCTGTAAAAATATTTCCTACTGTGGAAGATCCACCCTAGAAACAGACACGGTACCTCATTCTAGATATCACTCGAGCCTAATATACAGTGCTTTTCAGATAAAGGTATCCACCTTTAATAACTTTTGTAATACTGGTATTTAGGAAAAATCCAAAAACACGTCGATTTATGTTGGAAGGGGCAAGCATTATGGCTTATTTAAACTTACTGGAAAAGCCACCCCCTCACCCCTAGCATCATCCCTTTTTTTTTAATTACTTCTCATATTTTTTATGTAAAATTTGGATACTCCTCTTCGAGCTGATTTCAAAAATGTATAATACTTGTAGGTTAAAGTGGTTAGTTTATGAGATAAACAATTTTTCTTTCAATAGCACAAATTTTACTTATTTTTTACTTTCACCTTATTTGCCTGTACTAAAATGCCTGTAAAAAACTCTTTAATCTGTTTAACTGTGCTATTTATTCTACTTCAAAAATCCAAACAACAAAATACTCTACTTTTTATTAAAGTTTGACATTGTCAACTAGAATTTGTAGTCACTATTGATAGTGTACTTTGATACATTATTTATTTTGTTTCACTGGAATGGTTTACTCTTTGCAAGAAATAATTGAAATTATAGGTTTATACTACCAAAATAATAATTGTGCAAGAGCTGCTGCTAGAATATTTAACGAATTACATGACGGAAGATATGCAACTCATAAGTATGTAATTCAACTGATGGAGAAATTTATCACAACAGGGTCTGTTTGCGATAAAGTGCATAAGCGAGAGGGACTCGTAAATAACGAAGCAATCCAAGTGGCAATTTTAGGGCAAATCAGCTTAGAGGCTCAACAACCCCAATAGTTGTCAACAATAAGTAGAGCGATCGGTGTTTCATCTTCTACAGTTTTCCGAATTCTACATAAATTCAAGTACCACCCATACAAAGTTAAGTTGGTGCACGAGTTGAATGAAGATGATTTTGATCGTCGTCTAGAGTTTTGCGAATCAATGACGCAATTTATCAATAACAATCCACAAGTGTTAAACAATATTTGCTTTTCTGATGAATGCTCATTTTCATTAAATGGCTCAGTAAATAGGCATAATTGTAGATATTGGGCTGAAAGTGATCCACATATTATGCGTGAATTCCATACACAACATCCCCAAAAGTTAAACGTTTGGTGTGGTATCCTAGGTGACCACATTGTCGGACCTTTCTTCATCAACGGAAATTTAAATGGTGAATCATATCTTGAGTTACTCAGGGAAGGGGTTGACCCACGTGTTACAACAATAATAGAAATTGATGATAACCTTTCCGAAGATTTACTGGTATTTCAACAAGACGGAGCTCCCCTACACTATGCTATGCCTGTCCGACAATTTTAAACGAAACATTCCCCGCTCGTTGGATAGGTAGAAGAGGGCAGATGATGGAGTGGCCACCTAGGTCACCGGATTTAACACCCCTAGACTTTTTTTTCTGGGGGTATTTAAAAACAAAAGTTTATGCTACCCAACCAGAATCTCTGGATGATTTACGTGAGAGGATAGAAAATGAATGTCGACAATTAAATCCAGCCGTATTAAGCAATGTCAGAGAGGCATTTCAAAATAGATTATACCATTGTATGGAAGTGAATGGTACTCATTTTGAACACTTATTGTAACTTTCATAATAAATAGCACAGTTAAAAAGATTAAAGAGTTTGAACTGTTGTACAACCCATTTTAATACAGGCAAATAAGGTGAAAGTGAAAAATAAGTAAAATTTGTGCTATTAAAAGAAAAATTGTTCATCTCATAAACTAACCACTTCAACCTACAAGTATTATACATTTTTGAAATCAGCTCAAAGAGGAGTATCCAAATTTTACATAAAAAATATGAGAAGTAATTTAAAAAAAAAAAGGAATGATGCTGGGGGTGAGGGGGTGGCTTTTCCAGTAAGTTTAAATAAGCCATAATGCTTGCCCCTTCCAACATAAATTGACGTGTTTTTGGATTTTTCCTAAATACCAGTATTACAAAAGTTATTAAAGGTGGATACTTTTATATGGAAAGCACTGTATATTGAGAGCAACTGACTCTGCATTTCATCAGTTCAGACTTCCATTGTCTGCTATGATAAAAATTGATTCGAAATTCCAAAAAAAAACTATAGGAAATATAAAACGGATAGCTGAAAAATAACAATTATACTAAGGAAATAAACAGAAATTACAATGAAATGAAATGCAAGCAACGATCAAAACATCGAAAAATTGAACTATCAACACGATATGAAAATAAAACATTATCAACAAAAAATGAAACTTGAAAATTGAAAGATTCTAAGCCAAGTTACTTCACGATGTTTCGATTGTTAGTATACACAATCGTCTTGGCGTAATTACTGGACTTATTCTTCCGAGATTTGACTATTAATAGGTCATTCGAGTGCTTTCACCGGTTTTTAGCGGGAGCTGACCGTTTGTCGAACTACTAAGTGCAAACAAAGTCACAGAGCAGAATCAACTAATCAGTTTCGACGTGGAAAGACTTCACACCAACGTTCCTGTCGAAATATCACTTCAAATCATTCAGATGGGGACCTGAAAGATATAACAAACTCAGCGATACAAGTAATCATGGAATTACTAGGATACTGTGTACAAAGTTGCTACTTCCAACTGAAGGACGAATTCTTTACGCAGAGATGAGGAATCGCCACGTTGACACGTTAACCGGTTATAGCCAACATATATATATGAAGTGGTTTGAAACTCTGCCATTGAAGAAGCCCACAAGAAGCCCCGAGTCTAATTGAGATACGTTGACGGTACCTTCATAACATGGAACCATGAGAATGCAGAACTAGACAACTTCTTGAAGCACATCAACAACATAAGTCCTTCCAAGGAAGAGAAGCCGCCACAACCAGTACTTCTACGTCCCTACATCAGAGGATTGTTGGAAAGGATAAGAAGAACTGAGCCCAAGTATAACACCAGAACTTGATTCAGAGCTGAGAACACTATCCGTAACAGTTTCACGAAAACCAGGCCACCAAACGCTAACTGCGATTCCAAGAATTGCATTTACCGGATACCCTGCGAGTGCGGAGGGTATCCGCACTCGCAGGGTATCCGCACATAGGTGAAACTAAGAGGCCATTGAAAGTTCGCATTGCTGAGCACAAGAAACACACACAGCGAGAAGAAACCAGCAAATCCGGAATAGCAGAGCATGTTTGGACTCATCAACACAACATCAAGTGAGCTCAAGCTGGAATCATCGACAAAGAAGAAATGGTTCAGGAGGAAATTCAAAGTAGCCGCGTATATGTTGTCCAACAACGCATTCAGTCAAGCTAGCGTAGAGATACGTAACACACGGAAACCTCTAATCAAGCGAAAAACGACCAACTCCCGCCAAAACCAATGAAGCGGAGAGAGGGAAGAGGGGGTAGGTGAAATCACTCGAATGACCTATAAATAGTCCGATCTCGGAGAAATGAGTTCAGTTATCACCCGAAGACGTTTGTAGAAACTAACAATCGAAACGTTGTGACATAACTTGGTTTGAAATCTTTCAATTTTTATTTTTTCATATTTTGGTAATAATATTTTCAATTTTTTCAGATTTTTTCAGCTTTCATTAATATTTCGATTTTTATTTGTTTGGTTGTTGTTTCAGGATTATCAAATCAATTTATATTATATTAGACAATGGAAGTTTAAACTGATTTTCATTTCTTGTAGATTTTTTTTTATTTTCATCTCGTGTTAATAGTTCAATTTTTTGATGTTTTGGTTGTTGCTTGTATTTTATTTCATTGAAATTTGATTATTTTTTCTTAATATTATTGTTATTTTTCAGCAATTTTTTTTAATATTTCGCAGATTCTTTCAGGGATTTCAAATCAATCTATATCATAGTAGACAATGAAAGTCCGATGTATGATATTGTTTTGGAACACACTGTTGCTTGATTGGAAAGAGTGTAGTTCCGCAGTTTTTAATAATCTAATGAGAACGCCAGAATAAAGAACCGATGAATGAATTGAGATTTACTTTTCTCCCGATGATGGTAACTTGATTAGCAAAACGGGCATTGAAATATTCTTTAAATTACTTCACGAAACGTGAACCGTCTAAAGAAATGTAAGCATACATATTTTTTCCTATCGATTATTCAAATTATGTTGTTATATTACGGAGAAGTTTTTCATGGTGTGTGAAATATCAAATCAGGAGATATATGATGGAATCGGCCGATACTTGATGAAAATCCATAACTAACGTATTCCAAAAACACTTTATTGTGAGATTTTCACTAAATTGTTTTACAAAAACGCAACACGTGTTTCGCCATACAATGGCTTCATCTGGCGTGTCTTTCCAAACACGCCAGATGAAGCCATTGTATGGCGAAACACGTGTTGCGTTTTTGTAAAACAATTTAGTGAAAATCTCACAATAAAGTGTTTTTGGAATACGTTAAATAAGGAGATGATAAGTTGTAATCCATTATGGAACCGGAAAGTTGAATTGAAAAGCGCCTTAGTCTTCTTCAAAACTGCTCCATCAAATAACCAACAAAGACGACGTAGTTCAGTGGAACTACGAAGTTTACAAAATCGTTATACAGAGGATTAGCCCAGAAGCTAATGTTCCGCTCCATCGGAATTATTATCTCATCGTAAACTTTCAATTATTTTGTGATAGAATGCATTGGAGGTATGTAGTACGAGGTACGAAAGCAGATGCCGCTGTGATGATTGGGTTTGAACCTAGGGAGAAATAAATATTACCTTGAGGTGCAATGATTTCAAGCGAGGAAAATTTCTCCTTCATAGTGAAAAATTGAAGTTTTGGTACACTGAAAAGTGTCTGTATTGAATGGAAAATTACTCCCAGAAGTAGGTCAGATTATAGACGCGATAAGAGTTATGATGGAATGAGTTCCCTGTCGATTCTGGAGATGAGATCTTTTTAAAAATGAACCTTCTGAATTACATCGGAATCCATTGCCATTCAAATTTTGACGTTCATTGAATACAGGGGCGCATTCTGTTTGACATTTCAATGAGAATGCAACTGATCTGCAATTCTTATTAGATCCATCAACCGCTGTAAGAACATAAATAATGGTTCAACTACAATTGCTGAGCTCTACTTGAGCAGGTTTCATGCATTACATGAAAGATAGAGACATGATTAGAAGATCGTTTGATGATAGATTTGCCAAAAATCAATTTAGTCAACTTGCCATCACAATTAATTAACTAATCTTCCATTTGGGGTTTTTGAGGGGCCGTCAAGTCGGTTTTCATGAGTTCCTACAAGGAATCGTACGTAGGTGTCTAGTTCTTCATTCCATAGCGTGATCACCAGTTGATTTTACTATATGCTCCGCAATTCCAGATCCTGCCATCTGTCTTCTCCTTATATATTCATGATGTTAATTTTCTAACACATCCAGGGGCTTCGAGGTTTCTTCTAAATAATATTTTCCGCAGGAACAATGCATATTGTAAATATAATATTTCGTTCTTTCAACGGTATTTACATTATACGGTTCTTACATTATACCGTTCGGCTACCGGTCGGTCGGTAGCCAGGCGGTTCGACGTGTGTGCTTTGTTCACTCAGTCAATCGGCAGATGTGTGAGTCGATGGTTCAAGCTTCAGGCTGAATGCTCGATTTTCACTTGCTATCGTCCATCCCGTGTTAGGAATCACAGCTTAAAAGATAATACCTCGTTAGTCCTTAGCTCGCACAAGTGTCGACTTCTGAGGTTTGTCGTTCGTAGGAGTGCTATTGATGGATAACGGAAAAAACATAACATAACGTAACCTGTAACCGATGCGTCTCAATTTCTCAGACAAACCAGGAAGGTGTGACGTTAGTTATGAGGTATGTGTATTTTTGTTAGATCTGTGCAGATTATGGGATCTGTATATGTTGTATATTGCTAATTTCAACTTCTTTGGGAGCTCTTCCAACAATCTGGAATATTCTATGCCCCATAAAACAGTGAGAAGTAATGAGTCTTTTACAAAAACTGTCTTTCAAAGAATATAATGAACAATTATGCAAATATTCAATGAAATGATTACCCATGGTCCTCCAACGGTGAATATCACCTAAAAAATTGTATTGTGTTCAACTGTTTTCTGTCTACCCTGGCAATCGATAAACTGAACAAACAGGCACTATTCAAATTCCAAAAATGATTTTTTACAGAATATTCTGCATTTTACAACCAACATAATCCTCAAAGAGACACACATATCAAAAGATAGATCACGAATTGCGTATTCTGTTCTAGTTGAATGAATCGCAAGAGAAAACTCAACTAATCGATAGAAAGGATTAACTTTTTAGTTTTGTAGATTGTAGAGATTTTGATTGAAACTTTTCCTGAAAAAGATAAAAGTAATTGGTAATTCATACATAACGAATTAAGGAATTAACTGTTTGAAACAAATTTATTTTTAATAATATTTTAGTATCACAACTAATTTATATACAACACTTAGCAACTAATGCCTAATTTATCTTCACCGCTCGAATTCTTTGTTAACCGCTCGATTCGCTTTCTGAATACAGACTCCCTCTCTGAACGAGGAGCCGACCTTTTATATCAGTAACGATCGCTCTAGATTCTTCTTGTGGTTCGCGGTGAGTCATTTACTTGCTGGCTGAAATATCGGTCAGGGCTGGCTTCAGATTCGTTACATTGCCCCCTTCTTAAAGACGTTTCGCCCCATTATTGCTGAATAAAATTGAACAGAAGTTTCCTATTTTGGTCAAATCTCAGAACTCTGAAATTTTATTAACTGGCTCCATCGCTTACATTTAGAGTGATATAAAAAATCTTTCAAAAATAGCTTTCTATTTGTTTTAATCTGATATAAACTAATTTTTGGTGCGATAGGGGTTGACTATTAACAAAAGGTCGCAGTGCAAATTGAAAGTTTTTCTTTTTTTTTTCATTTGAAATTAATGTGTTAGAGCCAAAAATCGAAATTCGTTAATTCCAGTATTTGCCAAATTTTTCAAAAACAACCACTGTTGTTCTTGATGTGAAAATGAATTATTCTCGTCCCCCAAAACTGGGAACTTTTGTCCACTTCAACTGATCTTGTAGGTTTTAGCGTTTCCGCAATAGTTAGTTCAGATAAAAAAGGCCTGTATATATAGTGAGCTTTTTATATGATGCTTGAGAAAAAATCTAAAAGTACAATCGAGAAAACTTCCATGTATTTAGAATATGTGTAACAAAATCTATTGTGGTTATTTGTGGATAGCTTAACCAATAGTCATAAAGATTCAGGAAAAACTCCTGCTATTATCATCTCTGATTCTGGTTATATTCGGAATTCCCAGTGAATAATCGTACCTTTTCCTGATTCTGGCTCGATTCCGATACCTTTTATCCACCAGCCAACATCCAAATGATCTCGAGAATTGAAGAAAAGATAATTGAAAGGGAATATTCCATTATTCACTGGTACATATGACATGGAACCTATTACGGAATAATAATCTAATTTCCACGAACCAACTCAGAAAGAATAAATAATTCAAGCATTTCTCTGGAGAAATTTGCTTCTGATTAGAATCAAGAATATTTTATCGATGTTCAATTTCGAAACGTTTGCATGAGAAATTTGTTTGAATCGATTGAGTTCAATGAGGAAGTTTCAGTTTTTCTACATAAAAAATCATCAAGGCGTTTGATTAGCTATGATTTTCCTGAGTAAATTCGTGTTGGATGTTAAAGACTGGAAAAATCGTCCAGGAATTGGCTGCTTCTGCTCCAATTGATTGAAACAAACGTGTCTACATTTCTCATGATTTCGAGAATGTCGATCAGGATAGTACTTGCCCATTTGGTTGTTACCAAACAATCATTGAATGTGTCAAACTGAAGCCCCTCCGCTGTATTTTCATTTCTATCTGAAGTCGATGAATTAAAAGGACGAAGTCGAAAGAAGAGTTAACGTTTATGTAAGAATTATTTGAAATATGACGATGCTATCTATGAGAAGTTGGGGTATTGATGCTATTTTGCGAGTTTCCATCGGAAATCTCTAATCAGATTCAGAAACATTATGAAAATACTAACAATACTAAGAAATATTCAAAGGGAAATATATTCCGGAGTTTTCCACATTTTTTCTGTATACAGATGAAGATCACTGGATATTGTTTTTTCATAGGTGCATATGTTTATCTTTCAAGAAAAGCCTACTATACCCATTTCGACGTTCAGAATAAGGATCAATATAATGTCGTAATTGAGAAGGACTTCAGATGGATACGATACGTTTATATATGTTAATATATAAAAGTAAGTCTCAAGGTACATCATTTATTGCTCAATAACGGTAAGACAAATTTCCGTGATTTCTAATTCGTTGGATTTGTCTGGAATTGCAGAGAAATCAAAATCAAGTCGAAAAGGCGAGTTATTTTCACCATTCCTAACATAAATGTCTGAACCACGAAGCCTTCTGGAACATTCTATAATGATCCAGGATATACCAGAATGTAGCAAACTATTCTCAGAACATTCTAGATTATTCCGAGATGTTCTGGAATATTTCAATTGCTCTTGAATGATTTCGATTGTTCTCAGGTGGTAACGAAAATATAAATATTCTCATGGATGGTGAGTAGAAACCTATCACATATGAGTCCCTTGACTGATTGTCCCAGAGTGATTTGAGATGTCTCGCGGTATTCTCGAAAGTTCCAGATCATAATTGAATATTATACACACTCCAGAATGTTCAGAAATGTTGTGGAATACTCTCGAGCATTCTTGAATGATCCGGAATGTTCTAGAACTCTCGTGAGTGCGAAACTTCTAGCACACGTTTCCATTAGAAACCCAAACCTCCCTATCGTATGGGGGATAGAGAGCTACCACATTCCATTAATTTCTCAATGATTTCAAGATGATCTGGGATGTTTCCGGATATTCCAGAATTTTCCGGGCTATTCCCAAACATTCTGTAACGAATCTGAAGCTGCCCCTGACCAGTCCGTCGGCCGACTCATGGAACAAACACATGACATCACCGCGAAAGAATGAAGTCGGGAATCGCCGGTAAAATTCAATTCTAGCACCGAACTGACTACAGAATTCTAGAAAGGACCATTACCGATATGAGCACGTTTTCCCGACCCAAGAGGGCAGTTTGGAAAGTGACTTGAGCGGCTAAACAGGAAATTCAAATACTGGAAATCAATTAGGAGTTAGTTGTTAAGTGTTGTGATAAATAAATTAGTTCGTGATGCTTTCACATGTTCTGAAGTGTTCTACAACTTTCTGAACGCCATAAATTCCAGCTTCTATATCTTTCAAGTGAAAACGTAATATTTCTTCACGAATGGGAATAGTGAGCTATACTACTAACACTCCATTCAACAGAATAATAGTCAATGAATTGTTATTACACTAGTATCACTCATCGAAAAATTGATTATCGTGTGAGAAGTTCCATAAAGAGAGGGTTTCAACTCGAAACTAGAATTGTTTGATTTTGTTGAGTTGAGAAGTAGGTGGCAATAATCAAATATATAAAAATGGATGCTTGTTGGTTGGTTGGTTGGTAAGTGATAAACTTCTACATCGCTCGACCGATCGTGATGAAACTTGACATGTATAAGTAATTTATAAGGTTTTTAGGCTATCAATTTTTCTGTAACTCGCCACTAGATAGCGCTGTAGAACAATTTTTCGAAAGCGCTGTTCTATAACGCTGCGCACGCCTAAGTTCGTTGATTCTGTCAAAACATTGGAACAGCAGTGATACAGCAACATAGAACTAGTAATTTATATAATGCATACACGTTTCAAACATGTGTATTTTTCAAATATTGAGTTCATGACAAATTGAGAATTTGTTCGAATCATTACGTCAAGTATACCTCCTCTCTGTGATTACTGAGCTTCATTTTTCAATATTTTGGTTGGTTTCCGAGTTTTCATGGTCTCCTTTGGTTATAATCATCAAACGTTTCAACTGGAACTGCGGCAGTCATCCTCAGAGGCGTGGTCGAAGTACTCTTCTTGACGTGTCAACTGAAACTTCTACATTCCTACATTCCTATATAATTTTTCAAGATTCAACTATCAGTCAAGTTATTTTTTACAAAATGCTGGCATTACGTATACCTTAGGAGAGAAACTCTGTAAGAACGCATATCTGTTTAAAAAAATATGTTTAAAATCTGTTTTTCCGTTAATCAGCTGTCGCCCCCATACGAACGACAACTCTCAGAAGTTGAGAAACTTGAGCGAGCTAAGGACTAACGAGGTCTTACCTTTTAACGTGTGATTCCTAACACGGGAATGGATGGATAATTCACAACCGTCGCTATTCAATTATGGAAGTTTGGGAGGCATCATTTTCCAAAGAGTCATAACCACAAAATCTTTGAGCAAACACATCCAGCTATATGAAAGCTTTGTGGCAATCCAAAACTACTTCTCGTCACACTTCAGTCACTTTTATGTGTGGGATTCATGTTCTCTCATCCATAAAATGCTGTTGGCGACATCCGAGACACAATTTGAAATATCCATTTGACGCAGCAAACCCACTGCATTTTATGCAAATGCTGAGAATGCAGTTCCACTCTTTTCGCCAAACTCATTTCACAGTGAAATTAAAACATTAATTAAAACTTCCGGAATGTGACGCCGGGTCACCTGTTGTTTGAAATATTCTTGGTAAACTGGTTTGAAGAGGAAATTCATATCAAAGAGGAATGACTTCATTGATTCCGACTCAGACAGAGGATCTCAACAGGAGAGAGCATTCACGATATCAAAAATAGACTTCATTGTTGAAAAAATATTGATGATTTAGCTGTTTATTTTTACATGCTTTATGTTAGCTTCACCTGTATGTATGTTTGTTTGTTCATAACTCTCAAGCTAGAAATCTGTATTGATAGAATTATCGACATCATTGCTTGATCTATTCGCGGGCAGATGGCGCTGTATGTAACCTCCTTGATAGGTTGTTCAAAAGAAAATCAAAATGATAAAGTGTTTGCGAAATTTTATACTACAGGTGAAATATTTAGATATTCAGATATTTTCACAATTACCCGTGATTTAGTACAGAAAACTGTTTTGAACGAAACGAAAGATACATTTCAAAATCAAGTTCGATTATTTGAAAGCAAACCAGAATATGGATTTTAACAATGAAATATGACACAAAGCGCCCACGTTTTTTTCACAATAACACTAGTATTTTTCAATCGTTATTGTTTCAAGCTATTGTTTTTATCATTTTTAACTTTTCGATTCGATGTTCTTTGAAAGCGTGTTTTTTAGGTTTTTCAAACTATATTTATTCCGATTGTGTAAACACCCGAAAAACAATAAGAAACCCCCCCCCCACCCAAAATGGATAAAAATGTTTTTCCACGCTTTTGATGCGGAGTTTCTTTTTATATTTCCGAATGAATTTTTTGCTCCTGTAAAATTACAATTTTTTTTAAACAACCAAAGCTTCTGGATAATTCGTATCGCATTGTACAATGATGAGTTTCCAATCGTTATAATTGCAAACGAGCAGTAGATAGCGGAACAATTATTATTGCAACAATTTAAAAAAACGTCTGAGTTTTCGTCATGGTAGTTCAAATGTAAGGAATAATTGTGATAACAACTGGAGGCCGGCGATATTTTGAATATGGTTGACAGTGTAATATGCAAGTTTTCGGTGTGTATACAGTGTGTAACAACGAAAACTCAACAGAGCCGTTTTTGAATATAAAAAGTGAGATTTTTGAAAAAAGCTTGGGCACGTCGATTCCTAATTGAAGGGGGACATCTTTCAGACTCATCAGATTTTTTTGTAGTACGCACCTCCTCGGAGGGGTGCGTCCGACGACCCTTATTTAGATAGGGAAAGTAGGTCGAGTGGCACCTTGTTCTGAAGGTCTTTCGAAAACCTTCACAAATTTTTGTAACGATTAGTTTTTGAGATAATTTGAAGTTAAAATTGTCATGTTAATAATACATTAGACAAACCACTCGGTAACTTGTATGCCTAAATAAAAAAAATTTCGAGCAGTTCTTCTTATCAGTTTTTTGTTAAATAGAATCCCTTTTTTAAAATTGATACCCACTCCTCTTCTTCGAGTTTTCATTAGTACATCGTTTGATTGTTTTGTTTAAACTTGTCGTGTATTGTTATTTGTTTAAAAATGCCTTACACTACTGCTGAAAGGGTTTCAGTTATTGCTTTATTTTTTGGCAACGACCAAAATGCTGATAGAACATCAATTTTATTTAACGAGCAAAACCCTGGTAAACACATAAGCAGAAATCACGTTCTGGATTTGGTCACAAAATTCTGGGAGACAGGTTCCATTATAAATAAGAAAAGAAATGTTCAGAGAAGAGTAGTGAATGACGATAATGTGATTGGAGTGATTGGTCATTAATCGCCAATCCCAGGTTAAGTACCAGAGGTTTATCAACAATAGCCGGAATAAGCTATATGAGCGCATGGAGAATCCTTAAAAAACACAAATTCCATCCTTACAAAATTGAACTTGTCCATGAACTCAATGAGGATGATTTTGACCGAAGACAGGAGTTTTGTGAGGCCATGAGTGAGAGATTAATCCCGAGCTGCTTTATAACATCTGCTTTTCGGACGAAAGCTCATTTTATTTGAATGGTTGCGTGAACCGTCACAATTGCCGTTATTAGTCGGATGAAAACCTAAGGCAATACGCAGAAATACATACCCAACATCCCCAAAAGTTAAATGTCTGGGCCGGAATATTAGGCAATCATATTTAGGTCCATTTTTCATTGATGGAAATTCAACCGGTGATTCTTATTTATAACTTCTTGAAGAGGCAATACAACCTCGTATAGTTGAAATAATTCAACAGGATCCAAGATGTCAAGATGAATTTATCCATTTTCAACAAGACGGTGCACCAACCCATTATGCCCAGCAGGTTCGAAATTTTTTGAATATTCATTTTGAAGGACAATGGATTGGCAGAAGAGGTCCAATTGAATGGCCAGCACAATCACCAGATTTAACACCACTGGACTAATTTTTGTGGGGATATTCAAAGTCTCAAGTTTATGATACACAGCCAGCCAATTTGGATGAATTACGTCGTAGCTATAACTCCTGAGATGTTGAATAATGTAAGAGCAAAATTCGAACAAAATCTTTATTGTTGCATGGAGCAAAATGGCGCACATTTACTCTACATTTCTTATGTGAGTTACCCTTATTAGGTGTTACCTTTTTTGTGTGTGCTTTGAAAACAATTATTGGGATGTATTAACCCTAAAACAGTTTTTTAAACTTTTCTGTGTCATCAGCATTCAAGGAAATCAGCAGGTTGTATTCGTTGTGTAGGTAAGTTTTTAGTATGATTCACTTTTTTATCAGAAGCATGAAATATCCACGTCAAAAGGCAACCTCCATAAAGCCACTCAATTTACCTGAAATATAAGGATGGTAACCAACCCCATCCCCCGAAAAAAATCTCCTCGTAATAAACAAATAATTCTTACTTATTTACGAAATCAAATGGACACGTATTAGCAGGTTGTCATAAAAAGCAAAAATTTATTTTTTTTATGAAAGTTCTGAACGTAAATTGTACTTTAAAAACGATTTGATTTATTTCAAAAAGAGATGAACTCAATAAAAATACCTTTAAATCTTCAAATTATCTCGAAAACTAATCGTTACAAAAAATTTCTTTAAACATTCAAAATTGCGCTTGAAGGACAGATATTTCAGTAGCAATAAAACAAAATACTTCAGGAACTTTATCAAATATCTCAGTGCATTAAATGATTTACTTATGCACTGTAATTTGGACCTGAATTCTGCAGATGTTGATGTGATATATTCTAACATTTAACAACATTCGAAAACAATTATTGATAACACTTCCCTTATGGAAACTTTCAACTTGAGAGAAGGTCAACTACCTTGATAATGAAGTTAGAGAGTTAACCAAATGTAGAGATAGGGCATATAAAGACTTTGAAAAACTCAAATGGGTTATTTATAAAAGTTGCAGAAATGAAGTTGTCGATAAACTGGAAAAGACCAATTATCAAACTGATGAAATTGATAATTGCATGGAGGATTGGAAATAAATGTGCAAAACCCTAAAAGCATCAGTCAAACAGCTTTTTGCTTTCATAAAACAGAAAGGGGGGAGAAAGAGAAAATGCTAGTTTGTTTCCTGTGCAATATAGAGAAAAATGTGAAATTGCATAAAAAAAAAACGTTAGCAGTTAGTTGCTAACGATATTTCATGTACTTTTACATTCGATTCAGTACAATGTAAATTCATTCACATGATAATTTATGTAAATATACTCACAAAACTTGTCATGAAATTACGTAAGTTTTCATGGACGTATCGTATTGAAATTTCAATGACGTGTGAATTTCATTGTATGAAATTACATAGAAAATGTGAATTTACAAATTTCATTGTAGAGAGTCCAATTTTGTAAAATTGCATTGTAAATGTTTGAATTTCAGAAGTGAGTTTCAGTTTGATACATAACTTTACTTTACCTTGTTGAAGGTCCTCTGAACTCAAAAGAATGAAATTTTCATAACTTTTATTGCAACTGCAGAAATTAATTCCTACTTCTTGATGATAATGAAATAATCAATTAATTTATAATAGTATGAGTAGATCTTGATAAACCTTAAGAAATCAATGGCAATATAAATACTCGTATTGGAATGTATTTGAGAGAAATTGAATTGACATTTGAAGTGCACTTATGAATAAAACATGGGATTTTTAAATTAAACTCGAAGGACACTCCAATTCAATTTCTGACCATTATCCGATGCTCCTGATAGTAAAAAAGTATATTCTTTTTTACTCTGGAAACAAAATACAGGCAGAGTAATTTATTTAGACTCGACTCTTGGTCTACCTCTATATAAATCAAGAGTCGGAGTTACTTAATTACCGTAAAATTGAATCGAACCACTTTAATTAAGGGCAGTCTTAGAGATGCACACTCTGTTTCGTTTTATACTAAACTCTTGTAATTGACTTCATTCAAGGTGAATGGCACTGTACAGGGTGTAACATAAGTACGTTAAAATATTCGCTAATATGCATCGATATAGAAAATTGTAAATATCTCGAAAACGATCACCTTAAGAGAGTCATAGTTACGACCGTACCGGGGGGCCTGGGGGGCCGGTTAGGCCCCCCAGACGTACCCTGGCGTTGGATGCGATCGGGCGTGGAGGGGTGGATTTTCGGGAAATCCTTGCGGGTACCGCCCCTCACCCCACACCAACAGGATTTCTCAGGGCTTCCTCCCGCTCACCGAACCCGGAATTGCTTCCTTACATCTACTTAGTATGGCTAACCAAGAGACAGGACCATCGGCAGCGTTCGATCTAACGTTCGTAGAAGTTAACTAAGCTCTTCTTTCGCCAGAGAGTGCTCGCGTCGCACACCTGCCCCCGCCAGCCATGCCAAATCAATTGGGAATATGATCCCGGAAGTGGCCGGCCGGGGTCCTAAGCTCGGATACTAGTAGCTCCGTCCATCCGGGTTCCGACACCTCAAGCGTCTGCCTTGATGCCCTCCAAGGCTAGACTCGGATACTAGAGCCCGGAAGGACCGCAAGCCCCGACACCTCGAACGCTTGGATCCGTACAGAAGCAGGCGAGGATCACGGAACAGCATAAGCCGTTCAGTGCCTCATAATGGGGCTGCAATGCACCCATGAATGGATTACCGCAGCCCTGTATCCCTTTACCCGCTAGCGGAGCCGCTGCCCCTAAGAGGCCAACGCCAGTTGGAGATGAGGCTCACTAGCCTCCAGCCGCGAGCGGGCACTCACCTCCCCCCTAGAACTCATGTTAGGAAAGTTCCCTTTCCAACGTTTGATGAGTAACCGTCGAGGACTCTCACGAGCATCCTCTACCACACATCATATGTCGAAGATGTCGCGCCCATTACCCGTATAGGTGCGGGATAGGGCGGTTCATCAACGACTTTTGGGTGTACGCCGTGTGGTCTGCACCGCATACCCTTACGTTACCCCAAAGGGCACTCATGTTAGGAAAGCTACCTTTCCAGCGTTGGATGAGTAACCGCCGAGGGCTCTTGCGAGACACCTCTCGCATCTAGCTTGAAATCGGCCAACGCCTGTTGCCCGCAGATGCGGGATAGGGTAGTTGACCGATAACTTTACCCATAAGAGAGAGACAGTAACCCCCCGCCACTCACCCCGATGTTGAGGAGGTGTACCTTTTCAACTTGGAAAAGGTGTGAAAATTGGGTTTTTTCATGAAAAGTACCAAAAATTCACTGTCAAAAAAGTTAGGGCAGTTTGAAATAAATTATGACAGCATACGCAGCGCCCTCTATATGTTACATCAGAATTATTACAAAATCATGATTTCCCACGTCAAAAAAACCCCGGATACCGAATTTCGTGTAAATAACTTATTTTTTGCCAGAGTTATTTTCAAAAAGAGAACAATAAAACTCAATTTCAACACCCCGTATCTCCGAAACGAAGCACTTTTGGACACAAGTTCATGAATACTTTTTTCTCAAAATTATCTCAGAAATACGTCACTTGAATATTTTAACGTATTTATGTAACACCCTGTATCTGTTATTGTATAATGTGGACTGAATCGGGGCGATCTCGATGGAGTGGGCTTTAGTACCACTATATTTACAGGAAGGATATTGTAAGTTGCAAAAGGCGATTTCGTAACTTTCATTCGAACTTTCATCATTGAAAAATTTCAAAAACCGACGACACACCCTGATTTCGTACAGGTACAACTTGAGATATATTAACCTGTGGTAGAAGTCCGTTTTTCTATATATAAAAATTGTCGTTACTATCAACATGTCATTGTGACCAATCAGTCATTTTTTTTTTTCGAATATAAAAAGTTTTCTTCACCATAATTTTTGAATAATTAGCTGATGATGAACCTATATAGGTTCGAAATATGTACTGATTGATGATTTGTTTTACCTTTATCTGAGTGTGATAACAAATTGTGGAGACGACTTTGAGTTTTCATGTTTCGCAAATTGAAATATATATTATTCAAGTAACATTTTATTGTCAAATTTTTTCTGAACAGTTCCTCAACGTATCCATACTGACTGAAGTCTATTTGATTAATTGATAAGAATCCTGAACCAATATTATCGGAAATTGACGAAACATTGATTGACAGCGGAAATGTACAAGAGTCATGGATCACATATTTGAGGATGCATAACTCTAAAATTGTAGATAATTTTGTTGATTGATTGAAATCCACGATGAAATGCACACACTGTGGATACTCATCAGTAATTTGATTCTTTCTGGGAGTTGTCTCTCTCCATACCACAAAGAACCGGCCAATTGAGTTTGTGGCAATGCCTGGATTCGTTCACAAGGGAAGAAACTTTGGATGGAAATGAAAAACCGACGTCCCTATCAATCCACAAGTTTCCCCATATTTTAGTAATATATTTAAAAAGGTTCTCTCTAATGGAAAGTAGAATTGGATATGGACAATGGGCGTGTTTCATGATTTTTGGTTCACGGTTCATTTGGTAGTAATTTCAAATTGAAAAATAGTGTAATTTGTTTCAGCTCTCTGAATAGCGTTGTTTTCCCGTAATTATTTATTGAAAATCGGAGTTTATAGACCAGTGACGTACGGGCCTAGTCCCGCTTTGTGTTCCATTGACCAATAGGAACAATATAAATAATGAACATTGCCAAATTGTAAAATTCACGGAGCGTATAAACAGTTTCTGATTCATTCGTCATCCAAAGTGAAATCACACTCACTTCCAACAACTAAAACTAAGGAGAAAGTATAAGAAATGCATTGGAAAGAAGAAATAATTATACATGGGATCCAAATAACACAAAAAGTAATAAAAACGTTATTTTTGCAATATCTCTGGCAGTAGATATTTCAATATTCATATCACAGAAATTTCAATAATGGAAGTGTTTATGAACCCGTTAACGTTTAAATTCTTGGAAAAATCCCCATATGAAATTAAATATACTCGAAAACCATGGTTCTGAATAAAGGTCAACGAGCTTTATTTTTAAATAGTTCTCGAAGGTTCATGAACCCTATTAAAATAAATAAATTATGAATTCATGCCACCCACCGAAAATAAGAAGATCAACGTTATATATTAGCCATATTGCCACCCAGCCAACTCTTTGTTTTGAATGTATGAGACAATTTACTCTTTGTAATGTTTCATAACTCCATATTTTTCTCAAAAATAATTGACACTTGGCAACACCGCTGTAGACACGATCAATTTTTCTGCAAATATAAAGATGTATTGCGACCGATTAAGCTCGATAAGTATCATATACCCCTAACTCGATCAGTCTATAAGCAAACCAGTATCATTTTCAATATCATGAAACCAGCCCATTTTGCAGAAAAAAATGTGGCTACATGTTGTTATAATCTATATGCACTTTCAAATCACAGTGGGACTACTAACAGAGGGCATTATACAGCATACTGCAGACACCCGTATACTGGCGCGTGGCACAAATACAACGATTCACACGTGTCACCAATTCCACCAAAATCGCTTATGAGTGGAGAAGCATACGTCCTCTTTTATGTGAAGGATGGAACAAAATTGCACCTTTAAGATGTAGTACAATTCAATTGAAGCCCTTTTTGCAGCCTCTTCAATATCGCCAGGAATACACAATTCCTAACTATTGTTCTCCATTATGGAAGACATTAATCACCAGCAAGAACTTCAAATGTTTCTTTGAGCTGTAAACAATACTATTTGTTGGTAACCAGGTGATTCGGCGTCACCTGACACGGCCACTTCATAATAGCAAATGCGATAACATGGAGATAGTTAACCGACAAGGGATGTCAAAATGTGTTTTTACAAAAATATTAAATTTATGAGAAAGAAAGTTTTTGGCTTTCTACTACTTCAGTATGATACAAAAAAAAAGATGAGGGAATCTTCTCATCCTTTTTTTTTGTATCAAGATGGAGTAGTAGAAATCCAAAAACTTTCTGTCTCAAAAATTAACTACTCCTAAAAATATAACCCCTTCAATTCAAATTGAATTTATCTATTTCATTATAAAAACAAGACAGTTGTACAAAAAAACTTTCTATGATATTTGTGTTAAAAGTGAGTTTTATTATGTTCGTGAAATTGCTCAAGGCGTTACGTCGTTTCGCAAACTCTTTCACTCACAAACCTTACTTTTGGCACTCATATCATAAATAGCTATTTTTTTTTTTTTAAATAATATCGAAGTATTTCACAGTTGTTTATGTTAGTCATTATTGTAATTGTTTCGTATTGTTCTATAATTTCGTTTCGTTTTGTTTGCCAATTATTCCTTCATAATAGTGTTCTTTCATGACTTTCCAAATTTTACTATTGAATAATCCTACCTATCGTAGGATAGGTAGGATTATTCGTTATTTTTTTTATGATTTTTTTCTACACATCGAGTATTTTTGCTTGCTCTTGCCATATAATTTAAAGACTTCCTTTGCGAAGTTCGCCGTCGCAATCCTAATATCATGATTGAAGTTTCAAGCGAACAATTATGTCAAACAAATTTTGATTTCGTGAAATCTTTAAATTTTTGCCCTGTTACCGAAAGGATTTTGGTTAATTATGTCAGTGGTATGAAACCTCATCCAGGATAAATGGAATTTCAATGACTAAGCCAAAAAGTAGAAATAATATGTTGAAAATCTGTCCTGTTTTTCAATACTTTCTTTCCTTTTTCAATGAAACTTTCCCGAATAGTTTCGGAACTTGTTCATTCAAAAAGATATAAATATGTCGTTTTCAAAAATGTGACACTTAATAATACATATTGCCTCCAAATTGAATTTAGGTTGACTTCATTCCACAATTTCTTGTACAAAGGAACCA
The DNA here is from genome assembly GCF_025532065.1 of Leptinotarsa decemlineata. Lineage (NCBI taxonomy): Eukaryota > Metazoa > Arthropoda > Insecta > Coleoptera > Chrysomelidae > Leptinotarsa > Leptinotarsa decemlineata. Next base: position 6,407,595 of record NW_027412578.1, read on the forward strand.
AAATATATAACTATTTTTCCAACTCTGTTACGAAGGATAAATATATTGCCCCATGCGAGTTGCTTTTGTTGGTTGCTAATGCCATAATTTGATTAGGGAAAATGCGACTGTATCGTGCATCCTCTCGGATGCACTCGTTCACTGTTCATTTAGTTTTATTACGAGAGGCTTTTGGGAAATACATTACGGAAATAATTCCTGCTATACTTTCAGTAGGTATAACTGTTTCAGGAGAAAACGCCGCTATGGTCGTTCGTGTGTCGGGTGTAAAATATTTATTTCAATTATCAGAATAAGGGTAGACGAGCAGATTTTCAATTTGTTTCGCTTACGTTGCGGTTCCCAAGTCCCTTGATCGTTTTGGATCTTGTGGCTTTCAGGAAAATGGGAAGTACTTTGAATAAAATGATACTTAAATAAATACAAATCTTTATTCCGGAGAAATCACCCATGGCTACGATTCATGACACTGATCGGTATTTTATTCATACTTTCTAGGCACAGTAGTGATGCAGTTATAGGTAACTTTTTTCATAGTTATATTTATTTCATATGATGAAGAAGAGAAGTACAATGAGCTATCGATCCTTCATCCAAAAATCTAGAAAAATGTTGATACACTTTTATGCAGAGAGTTTCATTGAAAAATGCGCATACACTTTACCGAAAATAACTAATGGAGAAACAATTCACCGACAAATGATTCACTGAAACACAATCCACAGAAAAATAATTCACTGAGTGGTAGATAAATGAATAGATGAATGGAACGATTTGATTAATGTATATATCTTGTTTATGGGTGAATTATTTTTCAGTGCATTGTTATTCGGCGGATATGACGTCAATTATCTGAATACTGTCAGATACCTAGATGTAGTGAAAAATAGAAAGTTTTTTCAGTTTTCAACAAAATTAACGTTTTTGTCACATGCATTTCATCAGTTCGGACTTCCATCGTCTGAGGTGATATAAAATGATTGGAAATCTCTGGAGGGGATTGATAAATAACTGAAAATAACAATTATATCAAGCTAAAAACCGTGATCTGGAATGACAACGAAATAAAATTCAATCAACAATTGAAAATTGAACAATTAAAAAACAAATAAGGAGCATTAGAAGATTTCAAGACCTTTTGGTGAAGAGACTGTCAAAATTTTATTCCAAATCAGCTAATAGCTAATAGTGCACAAATATTTTACTTATTTGTTATTAACAGTAATATCAAAAAATTATTCAAATAATTTTTAATGATGGAGGAATTTATGTTGAAATATTTACTATTCATATTTATGATTTGAGATCTTCAGTAATATATTGCATTAAATTGCAAAAATTCTTGGGTATACTAGGATGATAGAGCCACAATAAAAAAAAATTACGTATATTTTAATTACATATTTTTTATAAATATTTCAGTATCCAAAAATCATCATATCCATCACAAAATGGTATTATTGAAATTAGATCAGTTAAACACAAGACATATTATCAATATTGTGTGAGATTTTATTAATCTAATAGTATTAGTAGTGTAGTGGAACTTCAAAATGGCTTTATTTTTAGTTCAACTGGGTTTTGGAAAAATGAGTGGGTTCGACAGAGAGGATTAAATGAGGCAATTCTATCATAGGCAGTTTATTAACCCTATCATCATCTGTATATAAAATTAAGTAATAGTAATATAAATATATACAGGGTGTAACTTAATAAGTGTAAAACATTTAAGGAGGTGATTCCTCATCGAAAATGAGATAAGTTCTTTCATATAAAGAAATTTCATTGGAGCATCCCTTGTTACTAAAAAGAAACTCGACCAGAAATGTATTCAGTTTACCCTATGGTTGTAGAGGGTGGAAAACGCAACCCCTAAAATTCATTTCCAGTGTAACTTTTTGTCTCATTATTTGTTTACCATTTAAATATTTAATTCCGATAGCCTGTTTCATTCTAAACAAAGGAGGATAGGCCGAGGAGGACCACAGAACTAGACCGCTCGATCCCCGGATCTCAATCTCCTCGATTTTTCTATTTGGGGCCATTTGCAGAATTTGGTTTATCGTACTGTTCGCGATGTAGAGGACTTAAGAAACCGCATCATCGATGCGTGCAGGGTAATCAGAGAGACTCCAGGAATATTTGAGCGAATACGTGGCTCAATGCGCTGACGTCTAGACGCATGCGTAATGTCTAAAGGTAGACATATTGAACATTTACTATGATTTTTACATGTTGTGTGTTTTGTTATTCATAAATTAGTTTTGTTTATTACCCTTTAATCGTTCAATGCAGGTACTAACTACGAAATAACAATAAATCCAGTTCGCATTTATGACAATGTATCTTGTTAGTTGTTCGTAAAATAATTTTCTGCTGCGAACCGGTTTATTTTGGGCAAAATCTCAAAAGACATTTTTTGTTTAGAATGAAACAGGCTATCGGAAATACATTTTTAAATGGTAAACGAATAATAAGAAAGAAAGTTACATTGGAAATAAATTTTAGGGGTTGCGTTTTCCACCCCTCACAATCATGGGGTAAACCAAATAAATTACTGGCTAAGTGTCTTTTTGGTAGTACAAAACGTCGGGTTGATTTCAATATTGTAACTTTTTCAGTGCTTGTGAAAAAAATTGTTATACAAATTTTATGTACCCCCTTTAAGGGGCTGTATCTCAACAAGGAATGCTCCAATGAAGTTTCTTTATATGAAAGATCCTATCTTTTTTTCGATGAGGAATCACTTCCTCAAATGTTTTACACTTATTCAGCTACACCCTGTATAATATATTGATGTAAATATTCACTTGCCATTTAATTTGAAATATACAATACATACACCTGTGCGTGGGTAATATAATATCAATATAATATCATAGATTATGATGAATAAAATATGAAAATTAAGTTTATTTCACTGTGAACAAAAGAAAGCACATAACATATTGTATATAGATATCACATCGAAATCACATATAGTTAATATAAATACAAGAATTAAAAATCCAAAACTAAAATCAATTCTTTCAATCAGTAACTCCGGTAATATTTATATTCGATGTTATCTCTGACGGTATTACTGTGACAATTGGTCGATGATACGTGAAGTATGTTATAAAAGTATCAGATATAACATTACCATTATTTAGTATAAAAAATATATAAAAGTAATAATACAAACTCAAATTGAAGTTAATATATTCTGATACAAATCTAAAGAAATGAACTCTAAACGTTCAAGCCAGTCTTGGAAATACCTACACAGTAGGTTGAATGGACTGACGCCTATCAGAAAACAACTACTCCACTGGCTAATACCACGAACGGCGTTGGATTATATTCGACAGGCGTCAGTGCAAGAATCTGTGAATTCTGTGAATTCTTGTATTTATATCTACTATATATGATTTCGATGTGATATCTATATACAATATGTTTCGTGCTTCTTTTTGTTCACAGTGAAATAAACTTCATTTTTATATTTTATTTATCATAATTTATGATATATTAATATTATACTACCCACGCACAAGTGTATGCTTTTGTGTGCACTTTATATATTTTTTCGCTAAGCAAAATAATTGTGCATTTCAAATTGAATTGCAAATGAATATTAATATTAATATATTATATATAATTATATTACTATTGCTTGTATGTTCAGAATTTCACCAACGTGAGTTTTCTTTTTCAATTTTCGGCGGCAAAAAATGCATTATCCATCTTATTTTTCCATATAGTTCCATTTCAATTTCATATACAGATGATGATGGGGTTGAGTTGAAAATCAGTTGATACTCCGCCCTTTGATTATTTTGCTCCTCCGTATAAGTAATCCTGTCAACAACTGTGATGGATGAAGTCGATCATTATTATTATCATGTATTTATGACGAAAAAATAATTTTAAAAAATCAATGAAAATCTATGTTTCTTAAATATACAAGGCGTTCCGTTACGGCTCACAATTTTTTTTATATAACCTAGTTTCATAATCGTATTTTTGGAAAACACATAATGTTAAAAAGAAATGAGTGGAATGAGTTCAAATACATGTTTTATCGACAACCAATAACGCACGCGAAAATTTTTTATAGTTTCTAGTTCATAAAATTCGTACCAAACCGGGATTTATCAGAAACACCAAAACGAAATCAGTTCGGCAGATGGCTTGTAAAAAGCGTAAATCATAATTTATTCAACCAGGTTTTGTAAACGTCAACATATATTCCAATGTTTTGGTATTATCGTCAGCAAAATGCCATACATTCTGGTTACAGATTTCCGTGGAAACACAGTTTCCACACACTCGGATACATAGTCATGAAAATAAATCCATTCACCCAGCTGGAGGGGAGTGAAATAGAAAACTAAAAATTATTTCAATTATAGAAAGGCTAAGAGCTATAACCCAAGATGTAAGCATATTTTTGCATGGATATTAACATAGAAAAAAAATCTTTCTCTCGAGGGCTTTGGAGTTTTCAGATTTACATACGCGCCAGAAACAACAATCTTCAAAAACATTTCACTGCTAAGAAATAATATATCCATGCGAAATATACTATTTCTACAGGAAATGATGTCAGAGCACCATTAAATAGATACAAGTTTGGATGATGTATAGTTTTCAACATTATTCTCCGACTATTATTCAAAAATAAATATTTCGTAACATTCCACCAGTTTCATTCGTTTTACTATTCCACCGAAATATACTGCGAATCTAGCCCCGACCAATTGTCGGACATTTGTGCCTCTGTCAGCTGTGTATAACAAATTGGCAAAAGTTGTAGCGTGACATTTGTCGCGATATTCTGTTGCAAAACCGCAGATAGAACACCATCAGAAACATAGTAATACCCGAGCTAGATGTGGCGATCATTTCAAATGATTTGTTGGGATTAAATTTTGTTCGCAGCGGGTAGCGATGGAGTGTAGAGAAATAATACTGGTTTAAAAAATATGAAATAGCGCCATATTTATGAGATCGGTGCTGAACAACTGATGAACAGAATATATGAATAGAAATGAATATGGAACAATTGTGTTCGAAATGAGATACACATTGCTAATGAACAAATTCTGTAAGGAATCCGGGAAAAACATCGAATTGAAGAAATTTGGTTCGATGATCTGTAACGCTCTTTACGCGTTACTGGTCACTTTGACGCCAAGTTCAGGTTACAGGTTGCCTCGGGCGCCAGCTTTCGGTGTGGTGTGCTCCACGTGCTCCGGGCAGCGTCAGTGAAGAAGGTGATGCACCAGGGGTTTCTATGGTATTGACTAAAACAACTGTAGCCAGTACGGCAGGCTATAATTGCCGTCCTGGGTTCGAAACCTGGGTACCTGCTGCTTTTAGTTAGAAGTAAAATGAAACAAATGGATCAAACGTTATCAAATTCATTTCAACACATCAATACAGGTATCCAGAAAAATCAATCTACTACTATTTTTACAAGCGTAAGAAAGCGGCCAGAGGTTACGCATTTATCATGACTAGCATCGACAGATGGTTAGGAGACTACGGCAAACGGCAAGCACAAGTGCAAAGCTCATTCAAAGCTCTCATTTGAAGATTTCACTAGTTCGGACTTCCATTGTCTACTATATAAAATGATTTGAAATCCCTGAAACAAGTAAAAAAGAATAATTAATAAAGGAAATAACATTTATATTAAGCAACAATAAACCTGAAATGAAATGATAGTGAAATAACCTACAAGTAAAAATATAATAATTGAATAAATTAAAATTAAAGGAATGAAAAAAGAAAATAATAAAAAAATAAAAAAGTGTAGAGATTCCAAGTCACGTTAGTTCACGACGTTTCGATTGTTGGTATCTACAATCGTCTTCGAACTCTTATTTGAGGATTCGTGCTTCTCGGTTTGAAACAGATAATTAGCAATATACGGTGGTATCAACGTGATGGGTGTCTGGCACACGGCCCTCGACAAATTATAACAACAATATAGTGGTACACCCGGTATAATAATCAATCGGGATATGGGGTGTTCATCACACGGCCCATGTGAAATAAAATCAGTATATCAATATGAAAGGTGATCAGCATACGGCCTTCAAAATGAAATGATCAACATCAATATGAAGGGTATTTAGCACACGGCCTTCTTCAAAATAAAATAGTCAACAACATCAATAAGGAGGGTGTTTAGCACACGGCTTTCTTCAGAATAAAATAATCAACAATATCAATACATATTACTGGAGTTTTTTCCAGTGTTTCGATCACCAAGTGATCATCTTCAAGAGGAAGATAAAACTTCTTCCTCTTGAAGATGATCACTTGGTGATCGAAACACGTGTCGAGGTGTGAAAATAACGATTTGGTGTTGGGGAAAAAACTCCAGTAATATTCATTACTACACCAAAGGTTCCAAACAGTACATCATAAATATCAATACAATTGACCACTCGGTATCAAGGGTGTTTTCACACGGCCTTTAATACAAAACAGGCAGTTATTTAACGAAATATCAAACGAACTGAGATACACTACTTCTTATCCACTTACTTTTTTGTCTACAGGTTTGACTTCATTTATCAGGGGTCGAACTCGAGCGGAGCTGGAACTGGAACTGAGACTGAAACCACAGTATACTATATACAGTAATCCAACTTCGGGTGATTTTTGGTTTGAATTTTCTACACGCAGACCCAGGAGTTGCAGTCTCAAGTCTGCGCAAACGACGAGTTCAAGACAGGCACGCAACCCTTCCATAGTTGTTGAATTTCATGGGTTTCACCCAACCTACCGTGAAATGAAAATATATTTTGTCACATCCGAATATGAACATCTGCCGATCCCATGAATTTTTAAAATCTACTTGAAACATAGTTCATCATTGTCCAAATGATCTGGGTTACTTGAATATCACACAAATGCAAAATTATCATTTGTACAATTTTCTCAGTTACCCAACATGGTTTTCATCGACTGTATTTTCTCGAGCGGTTTATATAAATAGTTGTTATGTTGAGTAGTGTTTAGACACTTTGGTTGAGATTGTAGTAGGGAGAAAAGTCAACAGTGTCAAAAACGTCAGCATTGTAAAAACTGAAACTCCTGGACACCAACATCAAAGGGACCGACGCTAAGTGGGACTACCGTATATAAGTATACTGTGCTAAAACTCAACTGAACTCCTGTACTCCTCTGGTCGATAGTCATTTTCATCTTTAACAGGTTGAAAACTCATCCCTTATCCTTTCAACTATCTTTCGTCAGGAGGACGAGTGTACTCACTTTTCTGGTAGATGATCTCGAGATTATTTGAAATAAAGTTCTACGGCAGTGTCCGGTGATGGGAGAGTTGTGCCCTCCATCGGTGGTACGGTGTATCAACAAATAACGTACGATTTTCAAATCTCCTGGCATAGTACAGTTTCCTATCGCTATAGAGTGGCAATTCGCATTGGCGACCTGGAATTACTATCGCGATAGAGTGGCAATTTGATCTAGGAAAGTATTCATTTAGTCAGGGTCGAATAAATAATGGAGCAATAATATAAACACTAAATAAAAAGCTGTTTGTACCTGACGTACTACTGGGGAAAATAGTAACTTCGTTACAGATTTCATTAAATTTGACTCTTGGTGTTTCGTATATGAATCGTTTTGCCTTATTTTCAAACATGTTGAAGTTCATCACTTCTTTAATATGGTCAGGAACAACATTGAACGCATTGGGTGCTATATAAGAAAATGATCGCTGACAAACATATTTGCTCATCTGTGGAACAACATAATGGTGTCTATACCATAATTATGCGTAGGTGAACTGGCGTAATTTTTTATTTTTTTATATTTCAATATAACATTCAAATGATATATTTCATTAGTTTGGACTTCCATTGTCTGATATTATATAAAATGATGAAGTCATCACCCGAAGACGATTGTCGATACCAACAAGCGGAACGTCGTGAAGTAACTTGGCTTGGAATCTCTCAACTTTATATTTTTATTTTTTGTTCAATTGTTCTATTTTCACTTGTATTCTGTCCACCTTCCTGGAAAAGACAGGATGGACGATAACCCAGAAGGACAACTCCTTGGGAGGATGTACAATGGGTCACATGTGGCCTAAGTGCAGTGTCCTGTATTCATCCTCTCTACAGATACAGACACCAAACTACCTGAAGAGTCATCGGAGATATTAACATCATGATATAAAAGCAGCCACTCGCAATAGAGAGTGAAACATTTTCAATACTAGTTATTTATGATAATAAGTGAGCAATTTTCCTGAATGAAATTCATATTCTAGAGGGTGGAACGGTAGCCAGTTGAGTTGATGTGGGTGGATGTGAGTTGATGTGGGTGTGTGTGGCTCCACTCCACTCAATTGAACGCTGTGTGACCCAGTGGTTCAAGCCGTGAGGCCGGATGATCGATTTTAACTCGTCGACCCATGCTAGGAATCACACGTTGGAAGGTAAGATCTCGTTAGTCCTCAGCTCGTACATTTCGACTTTTGAGAGTTGTCGTTCGTAGAGGGGCGACCGCTGAATAATGGAAAAATAGATTTCAACAGATTTTCGAAACCGAATCAAAGGAAAAAGAATCAATGATATATCGAGGATATAAAAACCAAAATACCATAAAAACGCTTGTTTTCGAAATAATGAATAAACTTTACATTTGTACGAAACCTTTTTTCTCCTTGATAATTTCTGCTGTCGTTGATAAGCATAACAGTATCCACCGAGATGAATGAAGAATGATGAATGAAGTGATTTTCAAGAATTACATCATGCCACATTCCAAAAAACTCAATTTCTTCTCGTAACATATCCAAGCCTAGGCGTATCGCATGTGGAGAGGCGACTATCTAGATCGTTTTCTCATCAAATATTTCAGAAAAAGTGAACGTTGAAAGCGCAGGGAATATCAGCGAGATCATGTCAGACGCCCATCCATCAGACCTGCCATCGATACTGAAGAAACAATTAGTCTCCATTACATGCACACTTTCGCTGAAGTTCTTCATTCACGAAGAGAGTGTCGGATCTACTTTTCACCGTATCAGATTCACTTTTGAATAGGAGTTTTCGAATATCTGGTTTGAACATTCAAACGGTAAGAGGTCTGATGTGCCTCAGATGGATGAATAATGAATACCGACAAATTTTCATAGGCGGTGGTTTATATGACTGACGATTTATGAATCAAACTGAGGAGATCTTAGATAATGTAACATTTTCACCATTCTGAATGACATCTGCGATAATAATGATGATAATGATGATTATGATGATTATGATAGTAATATATGGCGAGAATGCATGTTCTGTGGTGTGAAACACATCTTAAGCACAGAACCTTCGGGATAACCTACCCTTCCTTCGGCGAGACGGATAAATAACTTTTTTCCAGCTTGCTAACGGAGTGGTTGATGAGAAAATTCTACTATTCGTCGGCTAGGCAGGAGAGGAGACTCGCATCATGCCACCAATAGAGATAATCAGAATACTCAAGGGCCTCCACATGATTGAGCCCACTTGAAGTCACAAGAACTGGCTTTTTTGGATAGATACAGAGGTTTATAGTGTTCTAACACAACAGGTTGACAGATGGCAAATCAACTTTACCGTATATATTGTCGTCCGATCGCATTTTGAATCGGAATGAACGGCGAGTTGAGATGAAGGCTAAGATCACGTTGGCGAGATAATATGGGTCTCGTATCCAATGTGTTCCAGATCATAGGGGAATCAACAGGTCTTTCACGCCTGCAGTGGGACGAACTACGTCGTATCCAAACACTGCCTTGATAGAATACGAATGCTAGTGGTTGCCAAAAAATTACTAGTGAGGTGAGGATCTCCATTTGTCCTTGAGGTTGGTGAGTTATTGGTGTGAAATTTAGGACAGACAATGTGCAGCGGTCCATCTCAAGAGAGTACGATGCGGACACTACGGAGATAATGTGCAGCCTGTAGAAGAAACCTGCACCATCTGGATGCCGGAAAGTTGTATACTTACTTTGAGGTGGAACTCCACTCACAAGAGATATCAGCAATGAAGAACTCTCTCCACGGTGAGTATCAGCACAAATTCCGACAGATCCGGTCATCGAAACTGTCAAGAAAGAACAAAATTGCTGCAACAAATATTCTTGCCGTCCCAATCTCAACTAGTTTGGAGTAGTGATGTGGATTTGGGAAGAGCTGTATCTACTCGACGTGAAGACCCGTAACCTAATGCACCTTCATAGGAGTCAGCATCCTAATTCTTTCGTTACACAGTTGTACTTCCCTCGACAACAGGAAGGTGTGAACTTTCGCGTTTGGAGTATCTACAGGACAGAATCTTACTGAATAGATTCGGATCCCCTTTTCTGCATAGTCCGCGACCAATAAAGAGCAGGAATTGGAGTATTTCTCAGTATGGCAAATGCCCAAGCAGATGGTGACTTAGTTTAGTTTTCGACCGAACGAGGAGGACTTCGGCTTGTCAGAGCGCATAAAAATTTATATGTGGTTGAGGTTATGAATATTCATAGAGTGAAAGAATAATGATGAGTTACCCGTTGAGTCCTTTGCTGTCTGAAATTTTCATGGATAAAGTAGGAAATTAAATTCATAATGATCAGTTAACTAACAATTTCTAGTACTGGTACAGATACGTAGATGATATCTGAGTCTGTTTTACTGATACAGATAGGCAATAAGGTAGGTTCATCAAATATTTATATAATAGAATATAATAGAATAGAATGGGAAGAAATGGGATGGAATGGAATGGAATGGAATGGAATGGAATGGAATGGAATGGAATGGAATGGAATGGAATGGAATGGAATGGAATGGAATGGACTGGAATAGGATAGGATAGGATAGGATAGGATAGGATAGGATAGGATAGGATAGGATAGGATAGGATAGGATAGGATGGGATGGGATGGGATGGGATGGGATGGGATGGGATGGGATGGGATGGGATGGGATGGGATGGGATGGGATAGGATAGGATAGGATAGGATAGGATAGGATAGGATAGGATAGGATAGGATAGGATAGGATAGGATAGGATAGGATAGGATAGGATAGGATAGGATAGGATAGGATAGGATAGGATAGGATAGGATAGGATAGGATAGGATAGGATAGGATAGGATAGGATAGGATAGGATAGGATAGGATAGGATAGGATAGGATAGGATAGGATAGGATAGGATAGGATAGGATAGGATAGGATAGGATAGGATAGGATAGGATAGGATAGGATAGGATAGGATAGGATAGGATAGGATAGGATAGGATAGGATAGGATAGGATAGGATAGGATAGGATAGGATAGGATAGGATAGGATAGGATAGGATAGGATAGGATAGGATAGGATAGGATAGGATAGGATAGGATAGATAGGATAGGATAGGATAGGATAGGATAGGATAGGATAGGATAGGATAGGAAGGGATAGGATAGGAAGGGATAGGACAGGACAGGACAGGACAGGACAGGACAGGACAGGACAGGATAGAATAGAATAGAATAGAATAGAATAGAATACAATAGAATAGAATAGAATAGAATAGAATAGAATAGAATAGAATAGAATAGAATAGAACTTTATTCCTTCCAAAATACTACAAAAGTAAGTCATGAACGAGAAAAAAGTTTGAAACTCAATCTTCTAGAATATCTAGAAATGAATAAATTCGAGGATTTAGGCGACTTACTGAATGACCAAATAAAAATAAATAACTTCTCGCTACTGAATATTTTATTAAATGTGTAAACTGGCACATGAGGTCAGGTAATTCAATTAATTACAAACTCAAGTACACGTAGAGCATTAAATGGCTAAGTGAAACTCAGTTATTTGAAATTTAGATAATGCGAATTGAAAATCAGATATAAACAGCATCAAATATGTAGAATTTAGTTAGTAGAGACATGCAGGAAACAGCAATTTTATGGTGACACAGGTGTTGAATTTTTGTAAAACCGTTCAGTGAAAACCTCATAATGAAAAAATTTATGAAAATTCTCCTTGGAAAAACAACACATTACACATCCGAAAGAATTTTCAAGGAATCAAAATTGCTCGACCTCAGACAACTTTAATTTCTAGAAAGTGTTGTGGAGCAACACAAAAAACGAATAAAATTGAACTATGTAGGCATAATAAAAGACTCAAAACCAATTCGCAACTGAACACGACATGCTCAACAGAAACAATTGTTCAGAGAACATATACTCATCTTGCAAACCGGCTCTACAATTACTTACCTCTGGAAACCAGACTTGTACCGACAATTATTCATTTGAAAAGAAGCCAAAAGTTTCATTCCAGAAACAGATAGAATTTCTATCGAATAATTGATCATTTGATCGCATGAAATGCGGTCAGTTGCCTCACTATACTTACCCAGAGAAAACGGGTTCATGTCCATATTCTTTATATTTCCTTGTATTTTTTCTTATGCTCCTTCAACCGCATGCATTACTTAACTGTTCCTGAAATGCTCCAAAAATATGTATATGTCTACGAGTCAAATACACTATCCATTGTCTGATGTCACTATTCCTCTCTTTCATTTTGACATTATACTTTTGAATATTCAATAACTTATCACTGAACTTATTTATACCATGTAAGAACACTCTTGAAAATACCTACTAAAATGGAAACTAGTGAAGTGGGACAATTATTTGTCGAATATTTGTATGAGATTCTTTCCATCATTAATATTGTGAAATCATTGAGAATAATGGCACATTTTACAACCTAACATTTGTTGCAATTTTTATACTTTTTAAATGTTTGAATTTTCATTTCAGAACATTAATTTTTACATTCATACGTGACTATATTTTTACATTTCAACATTTCTAACATTTAGGATTTCCATATCTTTACATTTTCATAACCCGAATTGGATGGATTTCACTTTCACTGTTCTGATTTATAATGTGAATATTGTCCTTTGTGAGTTTTCTGAATTTGTTCAGATCATTCAAATTGATATTGACTGATCCTTGTAATTTAAAATTGAATAAATTCATATTATTTTTATAATTAGGTGTTTTTCGAATATATCATAAAATATCATCCTACTCTTTTGATAGTTTTTCCAATGGGACATTGAATTATAACTAGAGTTTCGCTCGCAGCTGTGAAGTTTCTAATTCAGATGAAGCATCTCCTCTTAGAATGTAACCACCACTCATCAATGAAGTTGAAATGTAAGGTGTTAAAAAATATGTTTTTTCCTTTACCAGCTGTCGAACCACAATGAACGACAACTCTCGAAATTCGAGACTTGTTCGAGCGACATCTTACATTTTAACGTGTGAATTCTCTCATTCTTCTAGCATTATTGAGGAATATTTCTCATCTGCGAAATTCTATTCCCACATGAAGTTTTCATAGAAGTGGATTTATAGTTGAATAAAATAAGTTCACTCGAAAAAATTCAACAATTACGTATGGTTGAGGTTAACACCTATCATTCTCTTCTTCTGATAGTTTCTACAACACGACATACAAAGAGCTATCACTGGAGTACATTTTACAGCAGCAAAATTCCACTTACATGTAGTTTTCATTAGAGTGGATTTGTATCCTTTGTGGTCATTTCAACACATTTCGTGCTTGGAGCGCTGAAATTCCCGATTTGAAACGTTTATAAATACAATCCTGCAACCCAAGCATTCAGATTTGAATAGAACAGCTGCCAACAGTATTTCGAAAATCGTGCAATTCTGTAACACGATGATGTTCATTTTCACATAGTGTTAAAGCTATTGTTTGTACGCTTTCAATTCACAACATTCATTTTCGTCTGATGTTACATACAGGAGTTTAGTTATTTTTTGTTTCATTTGCGTAACAAAAAAATCTGGAGTGTGAATAGCGAAAAACCATGTTTGAATGGAGTGAGCGACATAACACGAAACCATGGATAATCATATAGGATGAAAATGTTATTTGACTCAATTATAATTGTTACTTTGAACGAATACAATATTTACCCAGACAATTAAAAAAACATGGTTTGACTTCCTGATTAGAATAAATTGAAACTTTCAGAGAATGGAAGTAACAACCAGAAAAAAATCTGTTTCAGATATACATATTGCTGCAATGAACATTTTGCAGAAATTTCAAAATCTGAAAAGATGCATAAAGGTAGGTTCACCCCGGAATTGAAACTAGTAGAATCCTTGAAAGAGAAATCGGTAGAAAGTAACATTGTTTTTACGCGAGCTGATAAAGGAAAAATGATCACAGCTATGAACAAAGAAGAATACCTAGAGAAGACATTTCTAGATGCTGGCATATACGATAGTCTCAGAAACGGCTTCACCCACTGAAGTCAAGGAAACTTTGAAAAATATTTATTGTGTCATGAATGGAACCGAAAAATTTCGATCGTTAGTCATGAACCCACAACCGTCTAAACTTTATTCGTTGATTAAATTACACAAAGTACCCGATTAGACCGGTAGTTTCTTTCGTCACAGCTCCTTCAGTTAAAATATCCGAAAAATTCCTTGCAATTATTCAATACCATACCTATTTGATCCATGACATATTAGGTACACTCCTGGATAATGCCAAATTTATGTCATTTGATGTAAAGAATCTGTTTTCCAGTATTCCTCCGAATAAAACGATTACTCTTGTAGAAAAGTTTATCAATACGGTAGTGAAAGAGGAAATATAAGACTTGCTTACGGTGTGTTTGTCGCAGAATTATTTTCAATTCAATAAAACTTTTTACTCATCCTGGAAAACCCACTTAGTCCTATTCTGGCAGTGATTGTCATGAACAATTTGGAGAGAAAAATACAGAGTAACCCACAGGTTAGAAGTTTCGTGTATTGGTATATATATGTGGAGGATATCCCGATATGTTTCACAGAAACGAACAGACAGTTGACTAACTTTTTGATTTTCATCAATTCTCTTAACTCTTTCATCACATCCACAATGGAGATGGAAAAGGACGACTCTTTAAATTTTTTGGACTTGACAATAACAAAACTTAACAACAAATATGATTTTTCAATTTATCGTTAACCGGCACATACCGATATAGTCAATCATAATTCGTCCACCCACCCGTATCAGCACAAAGTAGCAGCTTTCAACAGTATGATCCATAGACTGATAAATGTGCCCTTGTTAGGGGCGAATTTCAATAAAGAACTAACATAATAAAACAAATAGTCGTTAACAATGATTACGATAGTAGTCTTATACATTCTTTATCATCAAAAAAGTTATACAGTCATGCTTTGAAAGAAGTTTACCCAATTCAAAGAGAGGAGTATAAAAGTTTTGAACCTTAACCTACTTAGGCCAACCAACCCACTACAAATATATCAGATTTTCTGCACAGCAAAGGTGTAAATAATGCTTTCAAAATCAACAACTCAGGCATGCATTCAAAGAATAACAAAGATAAAACATCAGTTTCAGAAAGATCTGGAGTGTACAGATCATCATGTGGGTCATTTTCAATGTTTTATATAGGTCAAACTGGAAGAACGTTCGAAGCCCACATGAAAGACCACAAATATAGTTTCCAGAATGTAAAAATGAATTCCACATGTGCCTCTCACTTGATGAGAATCAACCATGAATACAAGCCCCTCCCCTCCATTTCCAGAAGAAAGGTTTGAGAGTATGGAAATAAACAAATTCAAGAACTCTCAATATCTTATGGATGATCAAATTGAATTGAATAATTCGCCATTATTGAATCTATTCATTTCCAGGTAGAACTAGACTTGTATATTTACGGTACTTTGGAAAGTAGGTATTAAGTTAGAGTATAAACGGGTTGTAATTTAGAAGTAACTTGCAGTTTTAATTATGCTTAAGGAATCTATTGTATAGCGTAACACGTGTCCTTTATAGTGAAAATCATACAATGAACTGTAATAATTAGTTTCAAATGAAATTTGTTGTGAAAATTCTATGATTATCATTATATATTTTGTTACTTCATCCATTAATCTGCCCAATTAATGATTGTGAGCAATCCTCCATCAGAAATCAGAATAAATTTTTAGCGTTCACTCATCATCTTTATACAAAAATTTCTGGGAAGCCAGCAAAGAAAGCAAGGAAGCAAGAGCTCATTTTAAACTTGATTCAATCAAGTTTGGATAATATAAACTTTCAGTGCATTCATCAAAAAATAGAAAATGATTTTTAAATTATGTGTAGTTGGAATGAGAAATAGTTTATTCATTATTATCACCAATAAATTCACAGTGATGACGTCTCCATTGAAATATTGAAGATGGAAAGTATTCGTTAGCTGTGTCCACGAAATAGGAATTACCTATTTGGAAAATTGATGTCTGAAATTTATAATGTTCAATATGGTTCATCACTTTCCTATTTCAGGGAAACCCATTCAGGGAATGAATGAAATATTTGGTATGAGGTGACAGCAAATAACACTTCACGAGAGTGTATACCACTTAGGAAAGAATGGTTTTTGGTTGAAATTCATGACAGAAAATGCAAGCTGAAGGCAAAATGATGAAGATGGCAATATTATTATATATGATGGAATTGGGCGTTACTAGATGAAAATCCATAACTAACGTATTCAAAAAACACATTATCGAGAGATTTTCACTGTTTAGTGAAAAAAAAAATAGAAAGTCACAAAACTCTCATTCAATCTATAGTTCAATGAATATTTTTGGTACGGAATCAGGTGCAGTCGAAGGAATTCCTATTTTTGTTTTTTTTATGAGAATATCATTTATTCGATGTGTATTTTATCAGTAAAATTTTAGTTTACAAAAATGAAATTATTTTAGAACACAGTTTCAAATTTCGAATATATTATACACCTAGTTTCACAATATTGAACAAAGTGAATATATTTTACAGAGGTCCTGCTAGAAATTTCAAAAATATATTTCAACATTTTTTCCATACCATTCAACGATGGAGAGATCAGATTTCTTCTTCTATGAGCGGTTCTTCAATCTTTATCACCTAGTATACATATATTTCATCAGTTCGGACTTACATTGTCTGATATAATATAAATTGAAAACCCTGAAAAAAAAATCAAAAAGATTAATCAAATATAACAGTTTTATTAAACAAAAAACTAAAATTACAAAGAAATAACATACAAGCAACAACCAAACAAATGAAAATTGGAATATTAATGGGAGCTGAAAGAAAACTATCGTTAACAAAAATTGAAATAAAAAATTAAAAGATTTCAAACCAAGTTATGTCACGACGTTTCGATTGTTAGTATACACAATCGTCTTCGGGTGATAACTAGTTATCACCTGACTTTTATTTTTTTTATTTTTCAGCTTTCATTATTATTTCAATTTTTATTTGTTTGGTTGTTGCTTGTATGTTATTTCTTTGTAATTTCAATTTTTTGTTTGATAAAAATGTTATTTTCGGTTGATTTTTTTTTTCAGGGATTTCAAATCAATTCAAATTATATTAGACAATGGAAGTCCGAACTGATGAAATACACCACGGAACATTGTCAACCACCTTCAAACAAACCTAGTATACTTATATTATATAGACCACGCTGACCACCGTATGGTAATCATAGTCTTTTCTCAGTGGGTTTTTGCCTTTTGAAAGTGCCTGGGAATCTCATCGGTTTCTAACCTCTGCCCTGAACGTCTCCTATTGTCGTAGAACGTCCATTCTCCATCACACGTGACGATCCGTTTCGAAAGAGGATCGTTGTGGTTGCGCAGAAACAAAGGAACATGACAATTCCTGTCGATTTTTCAAATCATGTGGCACCCACTTTTAGAGCATTTCGACCTTTCCAGTACGTTTCAAACCATCACAAATCGCATAGAAGCTGACGCCTAATAAGAACTAGGCGTCCATGCAACGTTCGAAATGAGTCAGTCTTTGCCAGGATCCTCAATTCCTCGTCCTAGATTACTGTAGGTCGACCACTTCGGGGCTCATCTTCAAGGCTATAATTGGTTCAAATTCGCTCAACGCCACTATATAGTAATGAGTTGAGAAGAGGCAAAAACAGAAATTTGGAAACAATGAAGATCATCAACGTTCAGACTAAATAATTCTCTATCGATCATTATATACCAAGACAAAGGAGAATAAATACTCATTGAGATTTGGAGCTACGAAAACCCCCATGTCGTTGAACGGACGAAACTTTCAATACAACCTAATATTAAACTTTCTCACCCATCAGCGAAACA
This sequence comes from Leptinotarsa decemlineata, assembly GCF_025532065.1. Classification (NCBI taxonomy): domain Eukaryota; kingdom Metazoa; phylum Arthropoda; class Insecta; order Coleoptera; family Chrysomelidae; genus Leptinotarsa; species Leptinotarsa decemlineata. Next base: position 6,425,826 of record NW_027412578.1, read on the forward strand.
AATCCCAATAGTATACAGTACGTGCCCTGTATGTGAGCGTTGTAATTTTCGATCACCAAATAAAATATCCATTGTCTATAAATTTTCGTTGAACGTATATTTCGTTAATGCAACCCCACTGACCGCTCCATCTACTGCGATATTCATTACCTATTTATAAACAAGGTAGTGCTGTATAAGTTATTCGATACCCTTCTTTGAACTTTGCCTCTCATCTACAAGATGATCCATTAGAGAGTCTGAAGGATGTATTATGCCCCAGAAGTGGCAATATTCCGTATACTCAGACTTCCTAATGGATATTCATTTCACTCAAATCTTTGAAGCGAGGAATATTCCGTTATTGCTATAAAGAAATTGATTCTAACTAGCAATAACTGGTGGTCGCAGAAGTACCCTAACCTACAAAGAAATCACAAAAATTATGGAAAAAAATGTATTTATTTTCTAACTTGATTTCCTCGCAGCTCTGTATACTCTTCCCAGCGACGTTCAATAAGTTCGATACCGTTTTATAATTACAACTGCTCAGCTCATCAAAACAGCTATAACTGCCGACATCACTCTTTCATCGTTGGGAAATGAACCATTCCTTCAAGTTGAGGAACAGATAATGATCCAAGAGGGCTAAATCTGGCGGAAAAAGTGTATGGGGTAGCAATTCAAACTTTAATTCGTTAATTTTGGTCATTGCGACAATGGATTCGTGAGCTAGTGCATTGTCATGGTGAAACAACACTTTTTTCTTTGCTTGTTTTTGTCACACAAACGTTGCAATAAGTTGGCATAATAGTTTCACCTTTTTCAAGATAGTCAATGAGAATTATTCCACGCACACCCAAAAAAATAATGGCATGGCCTTGTCTGCAGATGAAATGGTCTTCACCTCCTTTGGAGCCAGTTCTTTCTTTAGTGTCCACTGTTCTGAGTGTTTTCTTCGTCCATGGTTATCCATGGTTGTCCATGGAATCCATGGTTATTAAACTGAATAAGAAATATACGATGTACTACACTTTATTTGAAAAGCCCACTAAGTCTGCTAACTGGCGGGTTGGCTTTTCTTCTTCATCTTTCACTGCCTGAACCACTGTGAATGCTGTTTTTGGCGAGTGCATTGGCTTGGGATGTGGAGGTTGAGCAAACCGGTCATCGGATGCCTGCTTTCACATAGCCCCGCTGGATACGGGAATGACAGAATCACTTGTGATTCTGTTATTGACAGAATCGCTTGTGATTCTGTTATTCCCTAACTGAATGTCATAACGATGGCTCAATCCTAAGATGTGTATCCGTGCCGAGAGGATCAATGACACTGAGCCTATGAGCTGTCTATACAGAACATTCGAAATACCGGGTGGCCTCTCTTCGTAGCAACCACTTGTCACGGTAATGCGGGGTTTTTACGTGATTGACCTTCTTTTCCTAGCTACTCGTGTGACTTTTATGGTCAGAGTAAACTTAAAAATTCTTCCTGTCGCTGAGACTACAGAGGAGATAGATGTCAAGCTTACGATTTCAATTGATTTCCCTGTAAATTTAGATCAGGTGCGAGTCTACAGAGGAGATGGATGTCGAGCTCACGACTCCAACTGACCTCCCTCTAAATTCAGATCAGAAGCGAGAACTTCTCAACTCTCCAACTCCTGATCTAATAACTGAACCAAAAAAAAAGGTTCAATGGTGCAGGCAGGAAACGACAGAGTCATCTCCTCAAGAGCGGGGTACCTTATCTGTTTAAAATCTGTTTTTCCGGTAATCATGAAACCACCTTGCACCAAATTATTGAACGGCGTACGCAGAATCTGTCTTAGGTGGAGGAACAAATCCCCCATAAGCAGATTAGCAAACCAGAGGCGAAGAAGCCCTGCACGGATGAATCTAAGGCAGTGGTCGCCAACCTGTCGATCGCGAGCTACCGGTAGCTCGCAGAGGCAATTCTGTTAGCTCTCACAACGATTTTAGTTTAAAAAATACAAACTGCAAAAATCAGAGAAGCTTCCGAAAATTCCACAAAAAAATCTAATTGTCATAATATCAAACATAAACAGCGGCAACGTTGCGGTAAGCGATCTGCCGCTGACGCCATCAAGCTAGAATCGGCTAGAACCAACCAGCCGGACCAGCGCGTTAGTGTTCGAAAACGATCTGGATTGCTTTGAACGGGATAAATACGCACGGCGCGGCGACATTGCGCTTAGTTTAAAACTGAACGCGTTACCAACGTCCAGCGGTTGGGTTAGTAGAGAACAACAAAAATAATATTATGGCAAGCAGTTGTAAGAAGGTAAAGACATACCACTTTCATTCGGAATGGGAAGAACAATACTTTTTTACAGAAGTTAAAGATAAAAATGTGTGTTTGTTATGTAATACTTCGGTCTCCGTTGTTAAAGATGAAAATATTGAGAGACATCATAAAACTGTACATTCTAATTTTGAAAAATCATTCCCACTACATTCTGCCGCCAGAAAGGAGAAACTGAAACAGTTAAAAAAGCAGTTAATTAGACAACAATCAATATCGACAAAAATAAGGCTGCAACTGAAGCATCGTACGGTGTGTCCCAGATAATTGCACAAAAAAAGAAACCTTATGAAGACGGGGAAATGATAAAACAGTCGTTTTCAGAAGCTGCTGATTCGTTATTTGCCAACTTTAGAAATAAAAACGAGATAGTTTCAGATATAAAATCTATGCAACTTTCTGCTAATACAGTGATGATACCTGTAGAAGTAATGAGCAATGATATTTTTTACAGTTGAGAACTGACTTAGATAACTGTGATTATTTTTCACTTCAACTGGATGAATCAACAGATGTCGTTGACACTGCCCAGATGGCCGTGTTCGTCAGGATGGTTTTTAGTGATTTTACGAAGATGATTTTTTGAAGTTCATTCCACTGAAAGGACAAACTACTGAACATGAGTTGTTTTTTCATTTAAAAAATATTATTTCTTTCGAGAAAATTCCAATATCGAAAATGGTAGGCTTGACAACCGATGGCGCTCCAGCTATGGTGGGTTGTGATAAAGGTTTTGTGGCGTTATGTCGTAAAGATGAAACTTTTCCGCAATTTCTCTGTTACCACTGCATTATCCATCAGCAAGCATTATGTGGAAATTTCCTGAAACTGAACAACGTTATGAAACTGGTGGTAAAAATTGTGAACAAGATTAGATCTCAAGCGTTACAAAGAAGATCATTCAGAACCTTGGCCGATGAAGTTGACTGTCAATACGGGGACCTACTCCTCCACTCTGAAGTCCGATAAGTAGAGGACGGGTGCTGATACGTTTTAATGATGTCCTATCTGGCATAGTACAATTTTTCAAACAACGCGATGAACCGACTCCGGAATTAGAAAATTCAATTTGGCTCAGAGATTTTGGTTTTCTCGTGGACATTACAGAGAAATTAAACGAACTTAATTTGCAGCTTCAGGGGAGAGACAAAAAACTAGCGGAAATGATTTCTGATATAAAAGCATTTATCAAAAAGCTGGAGTTTTGGGAACGAAAGCTAATTAACAGCGATGCCAAGCATTTTCCTATTCTTTCAGAAAAAATATCTCAAAATCCATTAGAACCCTATGACAACAAATATCATGTAGAAATGATTTCTACCCTGAAAAATAACTTCAAAAATCGTTTTAAGGATTTCAATGAAATGGCTTCAGTAGCGCAGTTTGTTGTTTCACCCTTTATGGAAATTGATATCCAACAGTTTGCAACTTGTGTTATGCAGAACTTCGGCGAAGACATCGCTGCAACAGATATGGAAGTCATTGAGTTTCAAAATGAGTTAGCCTTAAAATCGTTAGTCTCAAGTACTGAATGTATCTGGCTTATTGTAAGTAGAGACAAATATTCAGTTCTATGCCGTGTTGCCTTGAAAGTGAAAGCATTATTCAGTTCAACCTATTTCTGTGAATCTTCTTTTTCCAATATGAAGTTTATTAAGAACAAATATCGCAATCGACTTACAGATGAACATTTGGATAATTGTATTCGAATGGCTGCATCAAATTATACTGCAAACATTAAAAAAATTATCGATGAGTCTGAGTGTCAGCCTTCTCATTGAACGTGCTTTTTTATTTTTCAATGTTTATGTTAATGATAGTGCGTTACTTTTTTGTTGTTATTATTAACTATTTTTAAATCATACGTGACATGCCGTTGTGGCTGGATAAAAGTTTGTGTTTATTTTTCAAACACCTTCGTTTGATAGGTAGGAATGTAGCTATGAACAATTACGTACTAGTAGTATTGATTATTTTGTTATTAGTTTATTATTAGTACCTTTGTATTATGTATTACCAGTTAAATAGTAAAATAAATACATATAATGATAAATTAACTATGGATTATTTCATTTACGTTGCGTTACATGGCTTCCGTGTGGGTAGCTCGCTGTTTGTTCCAAAATTAACAAAGTAGCTCAACACATTGAAGAGGTTGGCGACCACTGATCTGAGGCATCGTCAGGTGTAGCTGACGTGCAAAAACCCTCATATGGAAAGGTTTTCGCGGGTATCAAGGTGGGAATCTTGCACCTTGACTATCCGACTACCTCATTAACGATAAAACAGCAGAGCATATGATTTGTACCTGCCCAGCTGAGGGACGAATCAGGTTTTTGGAGTTCGGCAGAACCGTACTCTCACCATCTGGCCTGAAAGGCCACTCACCATACAAACTATTTGGCTTAGTTAAGAAGCTGGGTTTGTTTGGTCAAGTGTGAATAGGCATGAGCCACAATAAACCCTTGCGGGTTGCGGTGGAGGATCGAATAGAACCACTTTGGACCTAACCTAACCCAGCCTAATTCTGCTAACTAGCGCCTTTTCAGCCGACGATCATTCAGTACCGCTTCCAAAGAAAGGAAGGAAGTTTGTGTCTGAAAGTTACTTCTTTTACTGATGTACACCTCCATGTATAGAGTTACTTCTTTTAAAATTGATTACTTCCTTCCTTTCTTTGGAAGATTCCCACATTTTTCTTGTATCAAGATGGAGTAGTAGAAAGCCAAAATCTTTCTTTTCCAATAATATAAAATCCACGTAAGTGAAAGGTTTTTCTATGAAAAACTTCTCTCGTCTGTTTGTCAATATTTCGTCTACTGTCTAGTCCTTAAATTATCTCATTACAAAACTGAAACTTTGGAACTTGAACCAATAGATACAGAGAAATCCTGAAAATTACTTGTTTGTGGAGTTTTCCACACTGAGGAAAGTATTAATTATTTTTATGAAATTTTATTAGAAACGGCTACTCGTTCGCCATAATATGGAATTGTCACCACCAATTCCTCCACCAAAATTCAACATATTTATAAATTTTTATATTCAATAAGCCATATTGAATGCTTTCATCAGTTCCTTCGCCAAAATAAAACGACTTTTGATGACGCAAGTGAGGTAGTAGTTTTGAAAACATGTTTCCATTTTATATTCAATATGATTTTTTATAGTGACACAATCATGACAGAAATGAATATTTCTGGAAGTGTGAGTAAACTGCAAACAGTACTCAAAATATTTCAAATAACTCATAAATTATCATTTGGACACCACTGAAGAATGTTACTTATAATTCACCAAAAACTAATGTCTATTTTCAAAATGAACTAACACTGTCTTAAAAACAATTCTTACGAAACACTGGCTTTTTACACAGTGATAAAAAGTTGTAATTGTAATTTAATGAAGGAAGCGGGAGCAGGGTGATTCCATTTTATTTTTAATACGATTGATTTCTATATCATTTTATATTTTTACTCTTTCTAATTGATGTATTGAAGGCTTTATATAGAAACAACCAAGAGTTTACCACTCAAGATAGAGATTTGAAGGATGTTTAGACAAAAATACAGATGCATAGATCATGCATATACATTCCTTTCAGATTAAAATTAGAACAAAAAGCCCAGAAATTGTTGTTTCAAATTCGTTAATGAACATTTGGGAAATAAGTCAGGAATATCTTCTTGTTGAGTGCAAATTTGAACTGAAAAAACAATATTTTTCCTTTCCATAACTTACCCATTCAAAAAAAACTTCATTATGAGATTCTTCACTAAACTAAAACGCAACACGTGATTCGCCATACAATGGATTCTTCTTCACAGAGTAATAATAACACAAATTTGTGTTATTTGAATACATCAAAATTGGTTAAGAGCAAATTTATTCAATGCCACAAGTGAAATATTTTTTGGTAGAAAACCTAGTTATGATATTGTAAACTGCAATTTTATTTTATTTTATTTTGGAGCTAAAATAATTTTCATGACTGTGGTACACCCAACTTTCACAATATCGACTATAAAAAATCTTTCATATGGAGAACTGCCTTTATGTGGAATAGACTTCGTGATAACGTTTTTTCACATGGATTTAATCTCCAGCGATTCAAATCCAATGTGAATCGCTACTTTTGCATAGGCACCACTCTAAGAGCGCCTCAAGGATTTCCATGTAGTGCTTGTGTTTTGTCCTTGGAAAAAGTGTAAAGAAATTTGATTATTACCAGGAAATGATCAGCTAATGAACACATATTTTGAAGCTGAAACAGGCTTCCAATGGTAGAAAACTTAGTGACAATATTGAAAACAGCAATTTTATTTAGTCATGTCCTCAAGCATGAAGAATCTTCTTGGTTATGGTACGCACAACTTGCATAATATTGACAACTGAAAAAGAAACTCTGTGAAAAGTTCCAAATACTACAAGAAAATAAGTGTGTGATGAACACATGGATAAGAATAACATTCCGTTGTCCGTTGGTAGAGAAATTAGTGATGATATTGAAAATAGCAACGTTATTCAATCATATTTTGTAGATGAAACACTGTGCAAAAGTTTCGAATACTACAAGAAAATAATCAACTGATGATAAATACATAGATAAAGACAATATTTCGTTTTCCGTTGGTAGGAAATTGAAAACAGCAATTGTGTTCAATCATTTTCCGAAGTTGAAACCATTTTCATGGTTATATACACAACTAACACAATATTGAAAACTGAAGACGAAACTGTGAAATCAGTTTCAGTTGCAACTAGAATATAATTAGCTATTAAAGAGATAAACAGTACTTCTCTTCGATGTCCCCCCCATTTTATTTTTTGAACGAGTCAACTCAAAAAATTTGAATTTGTGATAATGAAATTAATGCATGAATACTTTATTTTGAAGTGGAATTGACGGATAAAACTTTCAAGATGATGACTGGGCGCCATCTTTGAATAAAAATAAATGGAACAGGGGCTCTTGTGACACATTTTTTTGAAGCTTCTGAAAAATGCTTCATAACCCCAGAATATGATGCCAAGATCTTTAACTACTACAAATTGGCGGAACATTTATTAATTGCCTGAATACATTGATATTTAACTACATAATATGAGGTAATTAGCTTGAAGTCAGTTCAAAAGATGCTCGAAATAGTTGCCTTGAACTTCTTGACATATGAACAGCGAATCCGATATTTTCGAAGATAGTAACATCAATATCTCTATATTTATTGTTTGTTCTCTGTCGTATATCCAATATTGAAGCAGGTTCAGTTCCGTACACCTTTTTGCTTCAAAAAGCCCCATAAAAAATGTTCAAAGGGGTCAAATCTTCCGAGCGGGCTGGCCATTCTGTAGGATCTCGACGTCCAATCCAACGACCGGAAAAAGTAGTATTCAGATAGGTTCTTACAATCTCCATATCCATATCGAATTCATTAGGATTCGCTTTAATTATTTCAGTGATGGAAGGGTCAAAAATAGTTTTCACCATATTCAAATACAGTTCCCATGTTGAATTTTGATCAATTAATAGAGGTCCTACAATATGGTTTTTCAATATTCCTGCCCAAACGGTAATTTTGCATATTGATATGCGAATTCTTTTTCATTTGTACCATGTTTATGAGTAGGTATATTTTTTTTTCTGGAGGGACCAGTTCTTGTCACTGGTCCCTTCACGTGGTTGCGTGGAAGAGCGGTATTCTATCGTTCTCATAAGATAGAAGAGCGAACGATGCCATTTGCTACTCACTATTAATTAACTTTATTTTCTGTAACTGCTGTTTGTGTAGCAATAAAAACATTTTTATTATTATTATTATTATTATATTAGATATATTTTTCCCGGAAAATGTTAGTGTAGGAGTCACTCCAATACCGGCAATTTTATCTGTGAACATTGTTGTTTACATTCGTCACTGAAACAAATATTGTGGAGATAGGTTTCAATGGTTTCCGTCATGATTTCGCAGAACTCTGTTCTTCGATCAGGGTGGTGTAACATTTTACTTCTGTATGGATGCTACTTATTCCTCTTCAAAAGTCGCCACACAGTAGAAGGAGACACCTCACAAACATTCGCGACGGAATAAGTAGACTGTTTCGTATTTACTACCATCTCACCAATTATTTGCACTTGCTGTTCTTGCGGAATGGACGGATGACCTCAGGGCTTTTTTTTATGTTCACTACCAGTAGTTCTAAATTCAGAAACAAGTTCCTTTGAATATTTTCTACAGGTAGGACGATTCGGAAAACGTTCAAGTTACGCGTCGCACTGTAAATAAACATCGCTACAATTTTTTATTCCAATGTACGAGAATTGACCATTTCAGATATTATTGACGTGGTACCTTCCTACTAGTAAAACCAAAAACTCAATGAATATTCTAGCTGAACAATATGATCATTGTTGTACTGACATTTTTTATCGTTTTCATAAACAATAAATAACCCAACAAACCTTATCAGTTTGTTGGAATTGCCATATGGCAGATATGTGTTCGTCTTCAGGAATGTATTGAATGTTTCACCATTCTGTAGTAGGTTTAAATATTGACCTCATATTTTAGGGTTGTGAACTATTCGTCAGGATCTTCAAAATGATGTTCCACAAGACCCACCTTTCCATTCATTTATTCCTCAGATGGTGTTGAGTAGCCATCTTGAAAATTTCATCAGCAATTTTACTTCAAAATAAAGTATTCATGCAATAATTTCCTTATCCCAAATTTAAATTTTTTGAGTTGACGCACTAAAAAAATTAAAGGAGGGGACTTTAAAGAAATGCACTGTAGATAAGGACAACATTCCGTTGAGCTCCACTACAAATATTGACATTTTTGCTTCGTTTGCATTCTTGACAAGAGCATCGCCATACTTACAGTATTCAAGAATTCGAATTCCCCACCTGAATTGCTGAATACTTCTTGCTTCGTCATATGACTTCCATATCACCACTCAACAGTTATTTTTTCTAAAGCCATTTCGTGAAAATACATCATTCTAATATTCTTCCTCTTGGCAGTGGATCCCCCATCTAAACAACTTTATTTTCCGCAACATCGAACATCAGCTTATGTAAACGACACGTCGGTGACACGATTACACAGCAACCCAAATGCACTCACCCAGTTCAACCCCCTGTGGAGTGCAGAGTAGCGTAGTAGTATCGAAGGTCTCCCGGAGTGCTCAGCGGGATTTATTTTGTGGAAGAAAGACGATAAGAAATGAAGTGAAGGAGCAGTCTCAATCGATCCGCAGCTTGAACTATTTTGTTGTCATCCGAAAATTACAGGAATAGAACATATTACTACCAATATGGAGGCGAATGATGTATGAAAATCTCATCACAAATGATGAATTCAATTTGAAAACCGGATTGATATCGAAAATGGTTCAAAAATATATGGCTTGTCGAATCAAATAATTCCATGTCTTGATATAAAATCTAGTAATTTTTCCTGTGGGTTCATAAGTTATTCTCTCTTCAGAACATTTTTGGCACTCTTAATATGACACACAGTACGTAATTTTTCCAAAACCAATACCACAGCCGTAGGAGTATTTGCTATTCATTTCAAATATATATTCTATGATGATCCTGGTGGTCCCGTTCATATTATCCTGAATAATAGAAGTGACTAATTGAATTAAATTACCGAAAAGGAAATACTCAGCTTCAAATCACCATAAAAATTTCATTTCTGGTCCTGACAGTACTTCAGAAGTTGTGCTGGAACGGAATGAAAGGCTTTTTATCATAAAATATTCATTTTTCCCGATTTTCCTAATGGCTGAGAACTACTGCCATGGTCAAATCAAATCACTTCATTTCTTTAAGGCAACATACAGTCCTATAAGAAAGAGTCATGGTTACAACCGCATGGTAGTACGGTCGGGATTTGAATGAAGAAATGAACAAAAGGAAAATAACAGTACATGGAAATAACTACCTCCATATGTCTGATATTGATGAAGAACTTGTGACGCAGCGTTTGGAACCTTTGGTGTAGTGAATGAAGACATTTGGTAATTGGAACACGTGTCGAGGTGCTGAAAATAACGATTTGATGTTGGGATTAAACTCCAGTATTATTATTGAAGAGGCTAACGATCAAGTGTTCAATTCTCCCACAAAAACTTTTTTTTGACGTCATGAAACAAAAATGTGTTGAGCAAATAGGTGGGCTGACGTAAGCGCGCCACGTGACTGGCGTGGTCTGTCTCGTTGACTGGTTATCTGTTTGAATTATTTATGTCCAGAGAAAATTCAAATGGCGAGCTGCGTGACAGTTTGATGACGCTATGTGATAACTTGGTACACTCTGGTTGGTTCACCGCGTAGCTAATTGGGTGACAGGACACCACGTGACAATTTGGTACACTCTGGTTGACTGGGCGAACTGGAAGGCAACCTGACTGCTGTGATGACGTCACTGTCTGCCTGAACCGACGTGAAGTCCTATAAGGACATTTTCAAACTCATACATTATTGTATGAGTTTGAAAATGCCTCATAGGATGAAACTGCAGTAACGTTAGTTACAAATGAAGGTGGTTAAAACATAGAAAGTTTCAATTCGCTTTATTGATTTCCTACCACGTAGTAACGGTTACATCAATCAATTTCCAATATTATTCGTTGATGAAAAAATCATTCTGTCAAAAATCATGGATTTCATAACGAAATTCATTCTTGTTTTCCACTTTCAATATGGCTTTTTTCGTAGCAGGTCTACTATGCATCAACCTTCGAATAAACGACTTAGACAGAAATAATCTGGTGAAAGTGTTAATTTTTTAATTCTAAATAGTTGGAAAGTTTCCAGAACTTCAATTCATTCCAATCTCGAATGTCTTGAAGTACGTGAAAACCTACTGAACTCCTGTTAATATTTGTCAGCCAGAATCATTAAATGAAAATGATAAATCATCTGACGCTCCTCAGTGTTTAGTACGAGGGCAATTTTCTTCCATTCTATATTTTCTTTACACGATACTTGGCATGAGGAATCAAAAAAATGCTATGATGTTGACACGAGAATTTTCAGATACCATCGTTTTCAACCACATATTCTTTGGTGTGATTGAAATAATATTGTTCGATGGAGTGAAGACTGTATGACTCTCCTAAATATGAACAATCGTTGCGGGATCCACAAATACAAATGTTAGTCACATGGTGGATAACAAACTTATTTTTTATCTTTGAAGTCCTTCGTGGTCATTTTACACTGCATCAAATATATTTGCAAAACAAAATAGTTGCGATGATTTCTGGTTTATAAACTTGTTTTCAGTCTCAAAATTTTCTCTCAATTAATATCGCTGCAATCAAATATGAGGATCCAATTTCGATGTAGCATGCGTGCTCTCTATGACTTGAGTTGACAAAGATTTTTGGATTGTTAGTTGTGTTGATTTTCCTTGAAACTTTTGAAACCAGTGTTCTTACCAAGAACGAAAATTGGAAAAAAGTGAGCATGATTTCAATTCCCTTGATTCATATTCAGAGTATGCAACAAGTTGTGAAATATTGTGTTTCAAAACAGTGATACAGTCAGATTCAAGAAAATATCCATCATATTTTAGACGGAAAAATCATCTGTCGAAACTGTAACTCGTTACAAAATCTGGAAGCAGGAGAAAGGTTTCTTTGAAAAAATTGAACAAAAATGTTTCGATTTACAAGTTTGGAACTCATCCAATGCTGAGCTAGTTCAGTATGACGAATTATCAAGACTGTCAACTATATTCAGGCTATTTGGGTAATGCTATATTGTGAGAAATTCACAAGGAAGAACACTGGTTCAGGAGGAGATTCAAAGAAGCTGCATATATGTTGTCCAACGATGCATTCAGACAAGCTAACGTAGATATATCTACACAATCATCCCATAATCAAGCGGAAAACGGTCAACTTCTGCTGAACCCATGAAGTGGAGACAGGAAAGAGGGATAGGTTCAAGAATGAATAGTCATCTCCCGGAGGAATAGTCCATTCATTACTCGAAGACGATTGTGGATACTGTCAATTAAAACGTCGTAAAGTAGCTTGGCTCGAAATCTCTCGATTTTTAGTTCATTTAAATTTTTCAATTTTCAATTCCTTGCTTAACTTTTATTTTAATTTCATTCCAAGGTTTTTTTGCTCCATATAATTGTTTTTCAACACATTCTGGAACACTATCTTTCAATAAACTTTCAATAAACAATCAATTAATAAAGTTTTTGGCTTTCTACTACTTCATCTTGATACAAAAAAAATTGAGGGAATCTTCCAAAGAAAGGAAGGAAGTAATCAATTTGAAAATAAGTAACTCTATACATGGATGCGTAGATATATATCTACACAAGCAGATCAAGCTCATTCTGTGACATTAAAAATCGTAATTCATGAATGAATTGTGTGTATTTTCTATAATGTTATCCAATTTGGTACTGAAGAGCCTTGGGGCAAGTGTCTTAAGGCGAAACATCGATGTATACCAGTGAGGATGACAGTGTTCCATGTAAGTGCAATTTGTTACCATTTATTCAAAGTAGAACTCATGTGAAGTATCTCCTGTATAATTCAGTGTTCATATAGAAGTATTTGTTTCGGAAGAATTTTTTTCTTTCGTGTAATTCAATGTTTATATGAAAGTAGCTGTTTCAGGAGGACTTTCTTTCAGTTTGTGTCTGAAAGTTACTTCATTGCATGATCTACACATCCATGTATAGAGTTACTTATTTTCAAATTGATTACTTCCTTCCTTTCTTTGGAAGATTTCCTCATCCTTTTTTTTCTGTATCAAGTTGGAGTACTAGAAAGCCAAAAACTTTCTTTCCCAAAAATTAATCACTCCCAAAAATATAACCCCTTCAATTCTAATTAATAAAGTTGTTGAATAGTCCAAATGAGGTTTGTAAAGAAATCACCTACAGAAAATTAGAACCTCGTACTTTCAAAAATTTACAACTGCCATTTCGGACAATCAAGTTTTGTATTTCAGTCATCATGTTCTTTTTATATTCAGAATTGATCTATCGAAGTCAGCTGAATGAAATGTTGCATTTCTGCTTCTCCTCTCTCCAATCCTCACATTTTATTTTTAGACATGTGCAAATGGAAATATAGCGATTTGTAATCGAGGCGTTCAAAAGGTGTTTCCTTGGGTTTCGGAAGCGAAAAAAGATCGGTTTCCAAAACGTCAACTATCAAAAGGAAGCTCAGAACAGTTAAATTATACAATTTGAATGGAAATCTATGACTCTTCAGTGGTTTATATTACGCAGTAACTTGCTGGAATGAACTTTTCAGTTCATCCTTCATTATACTTCAGCTGGGTCTCTATTGATTTTTAAGATTTTTGAAAAAGCATCCACTTCACAAAAAAATCCACAATGCCTTATTGTTCCAGTAGAAAACCCCCGAAAATATTTTATTCGCCTCTTATATATATCCTCTTATAAGGAAAAGATGATGATGGGCATTCTCTTAGAAAAAGTAACTGAAAGAAAGTGTTTCCAGACGCCTGATGACTGATACAAGTATCAGTAAAAATACGGAAATTTCTCCAACTGCACCTGATCGTATTAAAAAAAAAAATCATTCATAAGTGAAAACGTAGGCTTGTGATCAATTTAAAAAAAAAACTGGTATCATTGTTGATTGATTTTATGATCCAAAAATCTTCTGTAAGGTTCTTTAATGGAATGTATAGCAACTTTTCACCTACATTCATTCGGTATTTTTGTATTTGATATTAGGTTAAGTGAGGTTGGGTCAAAAGTGTGTGGGCCTATTCTTTCCGCCAAACACCGCGACCCGCAAGGGTTTGTTGTGGCTCACACCTATACGAACTCGACCAAATTAACCGAGCTTCTTGGCGAAGGCGTTTAGTTCAAATGGTTTCAGGTCAGATGGTAGAAGTGTTGTTCTACCGAACTCTAAAAACTTGATTTGATCCGCAGCGTGGCAGGCAAAAAGTATATGCTCTGGTTTCATCATTTTCCAAACAGAGGAGACAGACACTGTCTTCCCTCACTCCGAGTCTCTGCATATAATGATTCAGAAGACAGTGACCTGTAAGGGGGCCTGTTAGACATCGTAGTTCATCCTTACTGTAGTCCAACAACTATTCGATTCCAAGCTTCGAAGGATGAATGAACGCCTTGGAGCAAGCCAATTCTGGAAGATTTTGCCAGAAGTCTTTGAATCTTCTTGCCATTCAGGTGTTCAATGTTTGTTTGGCAAAAACCCAAAGCAATGCTGGTCCGATGAAGCGAAAGTGTTTTTCATCCATCTGTAAACCAACAACTATCTGCTACTGAAGTTTCCTTCTCTCGGAGGATTCAATCCTCTCTACTTGAAAAAAGTACTGGCAGTTCGTAGTTGACAGTTGGAGTCATAATGTAAGAAGTCTTTCCCAGAATGTTGAAGCTTCCTGTATCAGCCAGCTGGTTAGAGTACTCTGCATATTTGATATTAAGTGACTATGCTTTCCATGTACCATGAATTTCAGATTTCATGTCTATTAACATAATATATGTTAGAATTCGATGTAAACTCAGTCATGGACGCTATGGTTTCTTGGTGTGACAGAAACCAACTGAAACTGAATGCAAATAAAATAATCCACTTGGGTTTCTCCTTGAGAAAGACATTGAATCTTAATAACGTCCAACTATCTCATACAGCCAAACTCCTAGGTATGTACCTAGATAAAACCTTGTCTTGGGAGTCTCACATTTATCATGTGTGTGAAAAATTGAATCAGGCAATATTTGCAATACGCCAGCTCAAAGAGTTGCTAGACTTAGATGGTATCAAGACGGTCTATTATTCTTTGACCTATTCTCACATGGCTGAAAATATACTAATGTGGGGTACTTCTGCTGGCGCAAGACATGTATTTATTCTATAAAAAAGAATCATCAGAATCATATTTAACATTGCACCAAGATATGGCTGTGAAGCTTTATTTTCAAAATATAAAATATTAACTTTACCCTGTATCTATATTTATTAAGCTCTGCTACATGTGAGATACAACATAGTTCATTTCAATCACGAGTCAGTCACTCATAATTATGCAACACGAACTAAACACTTAACCATTCCAAAACACAAAACTTCGAAATTCAAGGAATCTCTTAGGTATAACGGCATGATACTTTTTAATTCATTGCCACAGGATGTCAAGGACCTACACTTAGCAAGTTTGAAGAACCATATCAAAGAATTATTGACGAACGGGGGTTATTATAGCTTAGATGAGTTCCTGCAAAGGGATGTCTTGAAATAACTTGTTCTCACTGCTTTTCCTTCCTATTTTTATGTTGAACCTTGTTATTGTATATAATTATATCATGTTGTTTTATAATAATTTGTTTATGATTTTAAAATTTGCATCAGTATGTCGCTTGTAGTGTTTTGTATAGTGCCTGTTTTATTTGATAGGTATATATTTATTTATATTTATATATTTATTTATTGTTACTTTCATTATTGACATCTCTAATATCATAATGATCTGAAAGATGAATAAATACAGCAACAACAACATGTTTCTTTCAAAACTACCTACACATAACTACGTCACATATTGACGATTCCTATGCACGAACATTCTGAAAGAGAAATTAGAATGAATGGAAACTTCCGTCACTTCATAATTTTTCAAGATTTCTGTTGTACAAATAATGTATATATTATTGCGGAGAGAAATAAATAGTTGAAAATTCAGCAATTTCGTGTAGAATTCCCAAACCAATTCCATTATCCTGAACAAAACGGATTGTTTATATTTCACTGTAAGTAACAGCCCAATTTCATTTTGAATTACGAGTTGCTGAAAGAAATTATAAAAACAAAGGTAAATCAACTCGACATACAAATACATCTGAAAACAAACATGACTCATATGATCTTCAGGCCTTTTAATGAAATATTAATCCCGGAAAATATTCATTCAGTCCGGAACCGGCGGCAAAATTTTTAATTCACAAGTTGCGGATTTTCAATTAGGCACACGCTCCAACTAACTTTGCATTCAAATCCCTACTTCATGATATTACTCGAAATTTACCGAATCCAATGCTGCAAATCCGTTAGAAGTTTTATATAATTGTTTGAAGTGGATTAAGGGCCTGGGCTGATTGGGGTTCATCAAGAGAAACATAAAATTATCAGAAACTTTTTGAATGCAGGAGGGATTACCAGACAAACAGGATGAATTGATGATTACAATTCAACAGATAAACCGTTTTTCCATCTGTTTTTAGTCTCAGGAATGCGACAAGATATGTCTAATTTCATCATTTCAGACTTCCATTGTCTAATAATAATAATAATAGTATAAATTGATTTGAAAACCCTGAAGAAATAAAATAAAATAACCGAAAATAATAATTTTATTAAACAAAAAACTGAAATTACGAAGAAATAACATACAACAATAACCGAACCGTCTCATCCTTTCCGATAATCCTCTGATGTCGGAAAGTACAAGTACTGGTTGTGGTGGCTTCTCTTCTTCGTGGAGTTCTTGCTATCTTCTAGCTAAGGCCTGTTCTACCATCACTTTGGAGTAACCATTCCGTTGAAGGTCATTTTTGATGATGCCTAGTTCCTTTTCGAGACCTTCCTTTGTATTACAGAGCCCGAAAGCACGGAGTAGAGTCTTGATGATTCCTCTCCTAGTCGACTAAGAGACTAACGGAATGGGTCCAAGTATAACATCAGGACCTGCTTCAGATCTGGGAACACTATCCGTAGCAGCCTCACGAAAACCAGATCACCAAACGCGGACTGCGATTGCTGAGCACAAGGAATACACACAGTGGGGAGAAACCAGCAAATCCGGAATAGCAGAGCATGTTTGGACTTATCAACACAACATCAAGTGGGCTCGAGCTGAAATCATCCACAAAGAGGAACACTGTTTTGGAAGAAAATTCAAAGAAGCCTCGTATATGTTGTCCAACAACGTTTTTAGTCAAGCTAGCGTAGAGATACGTAACATATGGAAACCTCTAATCAAGCAGAAAACAACCAACTCTCGCCAAACGGTCATCTCCCGCCAAAACTGATGAAGCGGGAAGAGGGGATAGGTGAAAGTACTCGAATGACCTATAAATAGTCAGATCTCGTAGAAATAAGTCCAGTTATTAACCGAAGACGATTGTAGATACTAACAATCGAAACGTTGTGACATAACTTGGTTTGAAATCTTTTAATTTTTAATTTTTCCAGTTTTTGTTAATAATATTTTTGATTTTTCAATTTTTTTTTCAGCTTCTATTATTATTCCAATTTTCATTTGTTTGGTTGTTGTATGTTATTTCTGTGTAATTTTAGTTTTCCGTTCAATAAAATTGTTATTTTCGTTTAATTTTTTTTATTTTTTCAGGGTTATCAAATCAATTTATATTATACTAGACAATGGAAGTCCGAACTGATGAAATACACCATGAAACATTGTCAACCACCTTCAAACAAACCTTAAAATATGTCTTGTGATAATAATCATCGATTTCATTGACATAAAGTTACAAATTCATATCCTGAAGAAAGCTATTTTAAATAAGCTGAATCGAATGAAAATATTAAAGATTTTCCAAAACTTTCGAATGTAACACCCTGGATAATGTGACTTCACGTAACACCAAAAATAAAATTCATTTGTTTACTTAATAAACTAGGTATTCTAGTGATTTCCCCATAAAATTCAATAGTTGCTAGAATATATAAATAAGCTTCTGTGAGAAAAAATAATGCAACATTTTTGGATTTTGGCATTTGGGGTTTCGGAGCCCGCAATTTTATGGTGGACATGGGCGAATGTTTTATTTTTTCAAGAAAAATAGAAGTCTTGTGAACGGATGATTTTTAATATAGAAATTGTTTTACAACAATGAGTCAGAATCATTAAGGAGTTTCAACACTATTCTGAAATATTCAGTGATTCATTTGGAAAAACTGAGGCCCTTTTTTATATCTCCAGAATAAGGCATCGATTCCAAACACATTATTTAACATTTGGGAAATGCTTCCTCCTACAAGACGATGGAATGAAATATTTTGATGAATCAGTTATATCTTATTCAACACCAGCAAAACTGTGATATTTCCTTTCACTAGGAGGAGAAAATTGGACGATATAACGCCACTTTCTCTCAATGGTGAGGTCATTTCATTTGGAACGGAGGTGAAATATCTTGGCATCGACCTTGATAGAAAGCTCACCTAGAACGCTCACTTGGAAAAGGTTTTACACAAAGCCAGACTCTCCCTATGTACATGTCGAATGATTTGTGGTAAAACTTGGAGTTTAGGTCCCAAACAAATCCATTGGATTTATGTGATGATTGTCAGACCAATGATCACTTACGGTGCATTTGCAGAAGAAGCTCACTGGTTCACATAGATAGGTTTGTCTGGCCATCAGTACCACACCATAAGTGGCCATAGAGATCCTTCTAGATATACATGCCCTCCACAATTTCTGGAGAGAGGGACTAGATTGACTACATATAGACTTATGCACATTGCCAATTGCACAAATAAATTCATTGGAGAGTTCAATAAACTGTTGGTTGACACTCAAAGTCACAGCATTCTGAAAATGACCTCTGACTTCATGCCTCCGGCTGTCAACTACGAACTTATAAAGTACTGTTCCTCCCGAATAGAAAAGACGGGTTCCTCTGGGAGAAGGAAATATCAAGAGTGAATATTTGTTGATTTACAGATGGATAAAAAACACCTTCCGGTTCTGGTGCAGGTGTTTTCAGTCGCAGACCCAGGACAGAGATATCAACCAGCCAAAATTTACGCTATTAAATTGTGTGCGGAGAGATTGGAAGAATCCAACCTCATATACAAGTCAATAGAAATATTCTCGGGCAGTTAAGCAGCGTTGGAAGCGCTTGGCTCCCACTGAGCAACGTCCAAATTAGTTGCAAATTGTCAAAAACGAATTTACTCGATAGGAATACTTAACAGATTGTCTCTGATCTGTATTCCTGGCAGAATCTTCCAGAATTGGCTCACTCCAAGGCGTTACACTACGCCAGGGATGTCAAATAACAAATATCCTTAAGGGCATACATTTTTTCAAATATTTTAGTCTGTAAAACTTCAACTTGTTGACTTTTGGTATAGTAATCTTCAAAATACAAATTGATATGCATTAAAAAACTTTGTATTTCATTTTTTCTCGAATTTTTATTCGGTACTTTGATGAGCTGTCGCGAAAGATAGAAAGCGTTGTCTCCTGTCACATCTCAAAATAATCCTCATTGCGCGATTCTGTAGTTTTTGTAGTGTTCTCATTTCATTCAAATCACTTGTGTATAGAAGAGTGGGACAATATTCAAAATGTGGTTGTATACATGTCTTATACACAGTTATCCGTGATTGCATAGTTAAGTGTTGGGACACTCTTGTGAAAAAATTCAATTCCTTCAACATATTTTCCGGATGTAAGTGGAATGGTTATTCATTGATAGATGATTGTCTAACATGAATCCTAGATATTTGAATTCAGTAATGAGCTCAATTTCATAATTTTCTATTTTTATTTCAATTTGATTCAAATCTAATTCTCTGTATTTAGACGTAGTGAGTACCATAGCCTTTTTTTCGTTTACATTTGGCTTCAATTGATCATTTTTTGAATATATAGCAATATTATGCTTCATTCATTTTTTTAATAGCTTTATCTATATCTTTTCCTACACCCGTACTCTAACAATACACTTATATGACCATAATCCGTTTCATAATGATATCCATTATGATACAGATTTTTCATAACGATACAGATTATAAACCAATCCTGTTCCTTTATTTGTCCTAGATTCTAACCTAAGTAACTAATTGCTTTATTTGTCAAAATCAGTTTTCATATTACCTACCTATATTATCAAAATGTCTGAAAACAGCGATATAGAAGGAATACCATCGACTCCTCCACACATATCGGAGAAAGCAGAAAATGCAACAAAAAATCTATTACCCCAAAAATCTAAGAAAGTGTACGAAAAACTATATCAATGGTTTATGGACTGGAGAAATACAAATAATATTTCGACATTCTCGGAAAATGATTTGATTGCCTATTTTCAAGAATTGATGGAAACTATGAGATCATCTAGTATATGGACACTTTACTCAATAATAAAATCGTTGATAAACATCAACCATAATATAGACATTTCAAAATATAAGAAACTACAAGCTTTATTAAAGCGAAAGTCGGAAGGATATGTTGGAAAAAAATCAAAAATATTTTCACCTGAACAATTAAAAACGTTTATCGACGAAGCACCCGATGAAATATACTTATTTATAAAAGTAAGTACATATTTACCCAACATTATATTTTTTAATACTTATTTTGTCATAATTACTTTTTCTATTTGACATATGCGAGCTAAGGAGTTGACTTCGATCTTGACGGCTTTGCAAGACGCCGGTTCGAATCTTTTTATTGTCATTTTTTTTCATTTCTTTCTTTATTTTATAATTATTTTTTTTTGTTTTAGGTACCAATGATTTTTGGAATAATGGGAGCATGTCGAAGGCATGAACTACATGACCTTAAATGTGAAAATGTCAAAGATATGAATGAAATCTTAATTGTTAATGTGGTAGAAACTAAAACAAAAGTACAAAGAACATTCACAATTACCGGCAAATATTACGAAATCAGTAAAAAATATATGAATATACGGCCGAAATTTTACCCCACCCCATCTTTTCTCGTTAATTATTTTAATGGTTAATGCACAATTCAAAACATAGGTATTAATAAATTTGGAAATTTAGGGAAGAAAATAACAACATATTTAAATCTGCCTGTTCCGAATTTATATATAGGACAGTGTTTTTGAAGGACATCTGCAACCGTATTAGTTGATGCCGGAGGCGATATTACTGCATTAAAACGTCATGATGGCTGGAAATCCAATTCAGTGGCGGAAGGCTACATTGAAAATTCGCTTTAAAATAAAATCAGCATTTTCAATACAATATGGAACTCTATTGAGAGTAACAACAATGAAATAAGTAAATGTAAATATTCCTTCCACTTCCAAATCAGTGGTACCTGGAATAAACTCTTCAAATTGCACAATAAATAACCTTGATATTTTTAAAAGATCAGAATAATTACAGTAGTTATATTCAATATAAATATAATTAGAATCTTTATAGTTTTCATATATCCATGATAATACCATTAAGTTTTTGTTTTTTTCTTTAAAAATATGAGTAAATTACTGTAAATGTGTTCAATACAAATATAATATTTATAGTTTTTCATTATTTATCGGGTTTAGAAAAAATAGCGTATGCAACTCTCATGTAATGATTATTAATACACTCGCATATACCATACAAAACTCGCCTTCGGCTCGTTTCGTATCCCAGTTAATGCTCGTGTCTTAATAACCATCATTACATGATCGTTGCATAATATACTATTATCACTAACCGATACTAGGGCATCATCAGCGAAATAATGTTCATATTCATATTCATTACATTTGTTGATATCAATAATGTAAATTGAGAATAGTAATGGCCCCAAAATACATCCATGCGGAACCCCGTGGTCTATGCTTATTGCTGTTGATACAAATTCATTGATTTTGGTTACCTGTTCCTTTCTGTGAGGTAATCACTGATCCAATCAAGTACTTTTCCTTTAATGCAATGATTTTTCAATTTTCCAATTGATATTTTACGATTAACCGTTTCAAATGCACGTTTGAGATCTAAAAATACTGCTACAGTTATGTCACAGCAGCTCACGTTATGGCCGAAAGTATTCGATTTCTTTCATGTGATTTCAGTTGTAGGAATCTCATTGCTTTTGTAACAGTCGTATATTATTTTTTCAATGATTTTATTAAATTTACATCTAAAGGTAATCCTATATCACATCTCATCTTGCGTTCATGAGCAAGGTTTGTTTTTGACTATTTCACGTAGAGAAAGGAATTTCAGTCAAATCTGATGTGGCTAGTAGTAGTTTGTTTGCCTCGAAACCAAACTTGAGATGAATATTCTTATATCCATTGAAACATACTCTTTGTATTAAAATATTCAAATGCATCTGACTCTTATTCACTGGTATCTCTTTTTCGCATTTTTCACCATAACAATTGGAATCACTGCACTGGAAAAAGTCTGCGTTGTTATCATTCTCGTTATTACTATTAGTACTTGTTTAAGGACGCCACATTTTAAACAAATAGCAAAATATTCCAAGTAATGATATCTGCACCAATATCGAATTTCAACACTCAAATCGCGATCAGTTCCTGAACTGAACACGACGTTGATAACCATCCCCGCATTCCACGATTTCTATTCGTCACCGTAACATGACTTCAAATTCAATTTCAGGACTCTTCAGCCAATCATAAAACTCGGTTAGTGAAAATTATCCAATATAAACTGCCAATTCTACACTTCACGAATACTAGTTGGCAGCCGGTTCATTTCTATGTATTGGTTTCTTTGGCCTTTAAGAGTGCACTTTAAATGTGCACAATATCGTTTACTTCGACTATACTCACGATTCATATTAGGCCCGTTCAGAAAAATAATTTGTCTCTTGAATAAAACGCATTATCCAAATAACATACATGGCATTCCTCATATTTTTTGTTGATGTTCTGAAATTCACTGAACATAAATTAATCATAATAGCCTTTTTAGTAACTCAACCCAATTGTTGTCGAGCGAATCTGAACGCCTATTCATAACAGCGTAATGTCCATTACAGCCCGAACTTTTCATAAACGACCTTTTTTCGACCTCACTAATATTCTGTTGAATTCTCCAGAAGACGACGAACTTACATAAAAACCATTATCAAAACATTAGGGAAAGCGAACAAAAGATATTCGTTTCTCATGCAGCGGCTGTTTTTTTAGTGGAATACAGCGTTGAATTCAGGTCATGACATGTCACATTGTTCACGGAAACAAAGCTCCGACAGAGATTACATGAAGCAACAAGCCATTGTTACTGTGTCTAAAGGTCGACATCCACGTTGTCGTTTCGAACTACCACTGCCTTGCAATGTAACTTCGCTGTAATTAGCTAGAATGCAACCAGGTGAATTCTTCAGAAAGAAATGAGTATGTAACGAACATCATCAAGTTGAAGAGCTCAACCGTACACTCGCAATAATCAGTTGTAGTCGCGCGGTGAATGGCTACCTTTAGAATGTACATAATTTTTTGCTAGGGCTAGTGGAAAATTACTCTGGGGTTATTGTGAAAGAGTAATGAGTATTTTACACGCTGTGAATTTATAATATGTTGATGCAAGGACTAGCTTCATATATGAAGTTGTTCACATTCCTGATGGCACTGTGTTCATAAAGGGAGAGCGAATTGAGAGTGTGTAAGACAATGGAATTGGGAGAGAGCTGGTTATCGCATGAAAATTAAACGAAGCAAAGTTAAGAAATATTCGGTTCAGGTAAAAACGAGCAGAAAGTTCGGGTGCAGTAATAAATGTATGTATGGATAACATGAAAAAATTCAACTCATTCATGATATAAGCTCGTAATACGACAAGTGTCTGATTCCGAAATATTGATGTCTACCATTGGTGGACGAATTCATGTTTCAGTTCAACAGTAACTATCTCAACATCAACATCAACAAATGAAAAGAGAATATTCGGGGTGAAAATATAATGCAACTGGTTTCATTAAAAGTATCATTGATATGAAAACAAAATCGCGAAATCAAACCCACCCTTTGTGGAAGTAAATATAGATATAATAAATTCTCCACCCTTCAAATCTCCCTCGCAGACCTGAATTTGAAGGGCTGAAAATTTTTCATTAGATTGCGTCTTAGGCGTAGAAGGATTACTGACTCTTAAAATTCCTGGTATTATTTCTCGGCATTTCAGTTGGGAGAGAATTTAAGCTCCCTAATTTATGCTCGAGGATTAAAATTCAGTTTCCTTGACATGCTCGGGAATCAAGTTTGTACCGCGATTAAAAGATTTTTTTGTGAATTTCTCTTCGTCATCGTCGATTAGTTAATAATCCAGGCTCACATTTTTCGCCAACCAAAATGTTTGTCTTCTTCAGGATTGTGCTGAAATATTTCTCTCCCAACATAAATGTTGCTGTGATCATTGATACTATATGATAAGTATTGTTTTATTATTGAGTAGTATGGATTTTTACATGTACATGTTTTCGAAAGAAAAAACACACCCGTGACTAAACCAAAGTGATCCTAGCTATAGTCTATTTCAAAAGAGTGTAGAGTAATAAAATCTCATTAAGTATTCAAAAGCGCTACAGGGTGATCCGTCAATAAATTCTGTCACTTCCCTAGTCCGCATTGCAAAATTATGTCGTTTCATAAAGAGCAGGTAGGTATCACCCTGTTTTAAGGGATTTGTCCATTGTTATCGACGGATAAATACTGAGCCAGAGGCGCGCTAGTGGGATAATTGCCAAAAGAATATGCATTCATAAAAATTATATTAAAGGAAATAAAAATTTAATACAGCAGAACAGTGTTATTAAAAAAATATAAAATGTAACAATAAAATATATACGAACCGAAATCGGGAAATACTCACAAACACACACGAACGAACTTTACGTATTGAAACACTTGTGGGGACTTTAAATCAATTTATTCACAAAAACGACAAGAACTTTACTGGATACGTTATTACAATTTGACACTTGAACAATACTAAAACTGTGAACTTCCCTTAACGTTTAACAACACTCTATTTATACCCTAATTGAATGTTCTAGAGATTACTAGGTACAATTTTCGAGAACCTTCCGAGAAAATAATTATTCAGACTACCCTTAATTCTAAACCCTAACCTAAGCAAAAGTGTCACTGTCACTGATACACTGGTCTCTGTCCAGATTGCTTATCCCGCTACAGTATATTTACAATTCAATTAAATTATTCTACATCAGTATAGTCTTCATCCGAAGAACTGTCATCATCCCCTGGTGTTATAATTATAGGGTCAACCACCTGATCGACCAAGTTGTCCAGTTCCCACATTTTATCTTCCTCTGGATTGCTTTTTGCCAGTTTTCTGATGTGATTTCCATAATGGCTTGATCAAACAATACCTTGACATCTTTCATTTTAAATGTGGTATTGTGCCTTGCAACATATCCTTTAACTTGTGCCCATATAAGTTCTATAGGATTTAATTCGCAATGATATGGCGGTAGGCGCAGCACAGTTACTTTATACTTTTCTGCTACATCTTCTACGGCATATTTCATGAAGCGAGATTTATGTTGTTTTACTATGGCTAGTAGTTCCTTCTTTACTGAATTCGTCTCAAACTGAATACCTTTTTTTGACAGCCAGTTAATAATTTCTTGCTTTCTCCAAGCTGAAGTTGGTACCTTCTCTAAGCGCCTTGAATGGTAGCTTGCATTATCCATAACCACGACCGAATCAGCTGAAAGAAATTTTAACATTTCCCCGAAGTAGTCTTCGAAGACATCCGAATTCATGTCCTCATGATAATCTCCCGTCCGGCACTACTCAAAGCTTAACAAACCTTCTTTTAAAAATCCGTCTTCGCTTCCAATGTGAGCAATTATAAGCCTCTTCCCTTTTCCCGAAGGCACTTTGATACCCGTCGAAAGGCCTTCTATGAAAGCTTGGCGAGAACTTGTTATATTTTTATCTTGCCACATTTTTTTGACTATATAACCTTCGTTTATCCACGTCTCATCAAGATAAAAAATTTTCTTTTGCTCTCTGCGGTACTGCTTTATAGTTGTCAAATATTTTCGTCTCCAGCAAACAATTTCATCACTTTCCAGTAATAGTGCCTTTCGATTGTGCTTTTCCCAGGCAAAATTCATACTTTTTAAAGTTTTCCATAAAAGTTTTCTGGATATCAAAGGAATATCGTTATCTTGGCTTATCTCGATAAATATTTTTTCAAAAGTGGGTATTTCCTTTTTAAAATAAAACGAATGAACTTTTCTTCGAATGTCACATTTGGTGTCTTCATCTAAGATTTTTATTGGTCTTCCTGATTTTCTCTTGCATGGACTTACCTGGCCTGATATATTTCTTTCTCGCAATAATTTAAAAATCGTGGACTGTCCAATTCCAGTCATTCGGGCACATCGCTCAACACTTTCTTGCACAGACAAACTAGGGTGATCGTGTTTTATGCAATCATATACATTTAAAATTATAACTTTTTCGCAAACAGATAGCGGATAATTTTTTACACTTCTTTTCTTTGGAGTAAATGTCCCCATTTTATAACTTTTTCACTATTTCTATATCACAATATCACTGTACGTTTAATTGGTGTAGTAACAATTACTATTATAACTCGAATGTTTAAGACACCATTACAATATATTTAAACCCTTTTTCTTGATTACCTGGGTTTAATAGGTATTGCATGATTGGTGGGCAGGGTCAAAAAGGGATTATTATAATGACATGGCACCTCGGAACTAAGTGTTAACCCTTTTTTGAGAAATCATGCTCAAGTATATGAACCCAAATTGCATATTAAATAAGTTTACAAGAACCACTAAAATTAATCTTAATCTTTTTTTAAGAAATTTTACTTACCTAAATACATGTAGGTACTTAGTTTTAGACCAAATTACTTCCCAAAAATGGCCTTTTATTATTATCTATGTCTGTAATTTTTAATTTACTTTAATTATTAAGTTTAATAATCCTAAGATTTGCCTACGCCCATGGACGACAACGAAATTCAGGCAAATTTTATGACACTTCATGATTTATTACTCTACCCTCTTTTGAAATAGACTATACATCTGTAAATTTCCTTGAATAATAAAAACCACATCGAAAAAGAAATGTTTCGATAGTGATGAAATAATAATACAGATACGATGAGAAACAATTATTTTGGACGTACTGTTAGGGCACATCAAAGACAATAAAAAATTTCACGAGATTCGATGGAACTACATGAATATATATTGTGAATGATGAAGAATAACGGACCTAGAAGTGTACCTTGTGTAAAACAATTACTAAAGTCTCTGAATTTTGAATGTCCGTTCAAAGGTAGTTGTTTCTTTTGGAATATTACTGATATTAGAAACAACAATGTTTGAAGTATTTCATATTCCAAGTGTTTTCAAATGAGAAGTTGTTTCAGAGAATTCTTCAAATATCAATGAAGATTATGATATGTAGAGTATATGTTGACTATTCCACTTGTATATACAAGTATATTTGTGACAACTCACAATCATTTAGAACAATTCTCAAACAGAAACTCAAAATCATTGTCTTGAAATTAAGAAAGCTGAGATATCTCAGAGACATATATTTGAAACCGGGAAGGAAACTCCTGACTGAATCAAAATGACTTTAGCTACTTCTGTAAATTCATCGAACTTATTTAAAAATCATGGAAAAAAGTTTCGAACCTATCAAAAAAAGCGATCATACAAACACGAGTATAGTAGTATAGATCATGTATAGAATAGAGTATAGATTATAGATTTCAGATTATAGGGTATAGAGTATAGCGTATAGGGTATAGAGTATGAGGTATAGCGTATAAAAGTATAAAAAATAGAGTATAAAGTATATAGTATATAGTATAGAGTATAGAGTATAGAGTATAGAGTATAGAGTATAGAGTATAGAGTATAGAGTATAGAGTATAGAGTATAGAGTATAGAGTTTAGAGTTAAGAGAATAGAGTATAAAGTATGGTGTATAAAGTAAAGAATATTGAGTATAGATTATAGAGTATGAATTACCATAGTTTTTGTTGGAATTTGAACACTATTGGTTTAATTGTGATTCAGTTTCAGCCTATTCGTATTTGAACATATTGAAGTTCTATCATTAGCAAATTGTTAATATTTTGTACATACAATAAAACTAACTGAATCATCGATGTGGACGTAACGGACTAAGAATTGTACCGTGTGGTATACCGTGATTGATGGCTCCTATCTATGATTTTGCTTCACCTTCATCAACATCTCGATATCTGTTTTTGAAGTTGCGATTATCAACCTGAGAACTTCGCTTTTAATATAACGATAGCCTCCCACTGAATGGATTTCAATGGAATACGAAATCGAGACTTTCTGTGGAGTACAATGAGGTTCATGAAGCATGTTTATCTATAGCAAAACGTTCGACTGTGTCCATTACTGATAGCGACTCAACAGATATCAAATAAATGTGCTAAAAATAACTGACTTTCTCAAAGCGATCGTTGTTAATCTCACCTATCGAAGATTTTTTTGCAGTCTCTGGCAAATAGTTTACCTGAAAGAAAAAAACAATATTAGTATGCACTTACTATCATGTTTGGAGAATGGTAGGAAAAATTGCGGCAATAGCAGACGAAACGTTAAGTATTTCAGATTTCATTCTACCACAAGTTTATTGTATTCGTTTGAAATTGTCCTTATAGTACGAAACTGCAGTAAGGTTAGTAATAAATACAAGCGGCATAAGAACATAAGATCTTGTGTTTGAATTCCAGTGAAGACTGATATTTTCAAAACTTTTTCAACCACTCAATTTTCAAACCTTTTGAAATTTAATATGATAACGGAAATCGAAAAATCTTTCACAATTGGAGATTATTTTGAAAAATTCTTGATGTGATAGGAGTCATAGAAAAAGTGTAGTATTCTACTCGCGAGAAATGGTTAATACTCGCTCAGATAATTCACAATGAACTTCATTCTCGCTTGATGAATCATATAATGATGTACGATAATAACGTATAGCCAGTTCTTCATATTCTCATTAGGCAAAATCAAATAGGTGCTTATATCACCTATTATAACAAGCACTCAAATATGAGAGTTTTTCAGATTAGCTGCGTTTGTAGGTTGATCATTTCCAATCGTCCATCACTTTCGTTTGCCATTCTAAAATATCAAATCACTTGTTTACATGTTCGTGGGAGGAAATGTATGATTTTTTCTCAGCTAATAATTTCAAATTTTCCACAAACACATAGACTTGCCTCTTAAAGCCATATCTAGTTATTAAAACTGTCATCACTAATATGGGAGAATTCGTGAAGAAAATAATTTGGAAGCATTTATGAATGGTTCCTGTATTTCTTTATTTTTCAATAGATAGTTATATCTTTTTTGTCATAACAATTCGAACGTTTCAATTATTTTCAAATGGCCTGCAAGATATATTGTGATATATGGTTTCAATAATTGAAATCACAATATTTTTAGTTTTGAAACAATCTTTAAATTCTGATCACACTCGCTTCTGCACAAAGGCAGCAAAGGCGTTGAAAAAATACATACCTTTTGTAACGTTTTTTTTGTTCAGAGTATTACGCGAACTATTTTATGGAATTACCTGTATACATGTCATATTCGATCACGATCAATTCATTTCGTACTGTCCTAGTGATGCTCTTTACTGATAGGTGCCACCAGCCAACAATGAATTCGAACCTAATATTTATCAATTATAATGTTGTCTATACCTAGAACATTCCAAGTTCTACCTGTCTCTATTAGATGGCACACGACTTCACTCTTCCGAATCCCAAACTCCGTTTCTGTCCTCTGAAAATATTTTTGAATATTGTGGATAGTTACCAAGGTGATGTGATATGATAAGCGGCTTTGCCTCTCTCTGTCTCAGCAAATTGCGTTTATGCATTATTTCTTAATTGGATTTGTTATGCTGTATGGCTATTGCTTTTTCATCACTTTGTAGATCATTTAATAGTAGGTTTTATACCTATTTGTAATAGAAACCTTCCTTTACTGGGGTAAGTTTTTTTAGTCCATAGTTTTTGTATAATTTCATTTGCTTTAAAAAAAAAAGGAGAATTGGCCTATTTTCCAATCACGTGAAAATTTATTCCTAATTCTCTCGTAGGGTTTCTTCTGGAGAGTACCAACTCAGTCAGCTGGGAAAAGCTTCCGACTTCAGAATTTGTTATATAATAAGTTTGATCGACTCCAGTATCCGAATCACGTTCGTCAGTCGAATCCGAAGTATTGGTACTAATTGGCAGAATCATATTTCTACATTTCCTGAGAACTCCTCTACTCCATATTCATGTAACAGTGGAACATTTTTTTATAAGAGCACTACTACAAGTTGTCGTCATCTCTTTAGGACATTACCAAGAACTCCAAGCACCATCATACATCGAGGGAAATTAAGGCCAGATTTTCGATATTTTCTGATTCATTATTTTTTATTTGATTACCGATTATTAGATGATATTATTATTTTCTCCTCCGCAACTGATAATGAAAAATTATTGGCACTGATATATTTATCACGTGCAATTCATTTAAAATAATTACTTTGAAGAATCAATCTTAATTTTTTTTACAGCGAATCATTAGAATACTCACAATTGTTACGCTGAACATAGTACTATGAACAGGCGAGTTATATAATTTAAATGTTGATCATATCTAACTTAGATTCTCCTAAACATATGATTGTTTGAATGTTCGAATTATTAAATGATATTTTATTTTAATGTTGTTTTCGTTTTTCAACAGAGATAGTGGAATATTTTATGTAGTCACTGGATAGTTTTTTTTACGTCATATAATATGAATTTTGTTTTCCGTGGTTGGCAAAATTCTAAAATACTACTGTTTTAAATCCGGTGGCGCCCGATTCAACACCAAATTTTTTAGTTTCCTCCTATTCACGATCCAAATAAGCTTCCTGACTAAGAGCTTCGTGCAAGTGTACCTTTTGATAAAAAAAGGTTACACTTTCAGCACCAAATTGATATTTTTTTCAAAATTGACAACGAAACGAGAACGCAATGTGATAACAATCTTGAAAGCTTATTTGACTAGCCAACATAAAAAAACACATGAAAAACAGCAAACTCATTCACCATCATTGATAATGTCAACAATATTTCCATTGCAATTTGTATCCATAAAACTGACAGTGTTTCCTGTCCATTTACCGTGCGTGATATTTTCCGTACCATTATCTGAACAATCTAAACAAAATGAAAACATATAAAAAGTGATTGATGATCTCGAATTTTAATTTTCTTCAGGTTTTCCATTCAGCCATATCTTTCTTTTTGCTGTGGCTGTATTACTTATTATCTTCCTGTTTCCAAGCGTTTCCTGTTTCCAATTCTAAACCGATGGATTCTCTTAAAAAACCGCTTACCCAAGTATAAATCACTTTGGCAGATTCCAACCACCGTTGAAGATTAGGAGCTATCCATGTTATTTTTCAAGAGACGTGTACCAATTTTTTAAGGGGATTACAACTCTTCTAGTGGCAGCATTTGTAAGAAAGAGTTAGATTATCAATCCATAATTCATAGCACAATTTCCATTTCATATTTCCAGGTGAAATTGAATAAGATGAGGTGGTTGTAGGTATGTCTTTCGTCACTTGAATTCTGGATACTTGAAAAGATACGCTGCCTGTTCGAAAAATGAAGTAAATTTCTCTCAAAAAATATTTGTTTCTTTATCAATTTTTATTTTGTATCCTACAAAGTCTCCCTCGGGTATAAAAGACTTGTGCCAGCGTTTTTTACCGTCCTCGAAGCCAATTTGACATGCACATTTCAGTACGTCCTTGAACTTTCTCAGCGATTCGATTTTTATTTACTTAATCGTTGCAAATTGTCGTCCTTTCAAGTGTCACTCCAATCTTGGGACCAGAAAAAAGCCGCAGGGAAGCAAATATGGTGAATTTGGTGGCTGAGGTATGATTACGCAATTGTTATTGGTCAAAAAATCACGAACAGACAATGACGAGAAAGTAGGTGCATTATCATGATGAAAAAGCCACGAATGGTTCTTTGTCAATCCCGGATGTTTTCTTCGTATTGCTTCGCGCAAACGACGCACAAATTAAAGAAAATGCTTCCTATTGACCGTACGGCTATGTGGCAAAAATTTCTGATGTATTACGCCACGGTAGTCGAAGTAAACATTGAGCGAAACAAAAACAGTACAACGACTTTTGCGCCAAGTTAGATCAAATGTAAGGTTTTTTATTACGGTTTTTTTCGAACACCGTGGCGTAGTGTATCAGCTCGTACATAGTCGTATCGCTCGCGAGAGAAATTACGAAGAAAATGCCCAGTATTGTTGAAAAACGTCACGACAATGTACCTGGTCACTGGTCATTGATTGTTCATAATTTCTTGGCCAAAAATCAACACCATATTTATGCCTCAGCCACCGTATTCAACAGATTTGACCCTTTGCAAGTTTTCTATGTTTCCAAGTTCGAAGCAACACACTGAGAAACCCACAGCACCAGATATTCATGAAATATTCCTTCTATGTCATAAAACGAACGTATATATTCCAAATATTCATAGAATATTTTTGGAATACATACATGCCTTTAGAATATTCATACAATATACTTGAATGAATATGGCAGGATTATTCCCTAAAGAATGTGCATAGAATGTCTATAGATGGATTATTCTCCCGTGAATATTCTAAAAATATTGTCGATTGAACATACCATATCATATATTCTTAGAATATATCTCCACTGTATATTTTGGAATATTCTATGCGATGTGTTACTGGAATTTTTAATTATCTTATGATAACGTATTCAAATAATGCAAAATTATTAAAAACAAAACAAAACTATAACCCTAATAGTGTTAACCAGTTTTTGAACTTAACGCGAAGATTCTGATGAATTGCTCCAACTACAAAGGCCCAATAAATGAATCAATTGCTTCAATAAATCGGTTTATCCTCATCCTATTTGTCGTTTTGTATTCGAAATTATTCGATTACAAAGCGACAAATCATGGCAACAGAGAAATGGGGAAGTGAAGTATTCGAGTAAATGTTTCTCATTGGTCAATTGAAGTGTAGCGCGCGACAGACAACGCTTGGCAGCTTTGCGTTGAAATCGACATTTGTTTTAACATGGCGGTTGACTTGGCAGGTTCGCGTGTGTACTGTATGGTGTATTGGTGTTACTATCAAAGTGAAATTCTCTCATGTTTAGCGTAACATTTATAGTTTGGGGTTGTCCAATTTGCAGTACAGCGAATAGTTTGCTTTTGCATCTTCAAACAGTAGAGGTACACATATTCAGACTTTTGAGAAAAGTAAGTGAAAGATAATAGTATCGATAATAAAGACATTGTGCTCAACCTGCAATACCTCATTTCGAGCCCGAAGAGAGTTGATGTGTGAGATTTGTTGGTTTGACTAAGTACATGTTTAAACTGGAGTGATTTCAGTTGTGTATCTTCAGTAGAGAAAAGTAAGTGAATGACACATTCTTTTGTATCATTTGTTTTCATAATTTTTATAAAACTTTTTCAAGATAGTATCAATATGCCCCAAAGGAAACGGAGGGGTACCTGGTACAGGCAGGTGCGCCAAGAAACCGAAAATGTAAGGAGTACTGTT
Organism: Leptinotarsa decemlineata; assembly: GCF_025532065.1. Classification (NCBI taxonomy): domain Eukaryota; kingdom Metazoa; phylum Arthropoda; class Insecta; order Coleoptera; family Chrysomelidae; genus Leptinotarsa; species Leptinotarsa decemlineata. The sequence continues at coordinate 6,459,566 of NW_027412578.1, forward strand.
AAGTAAGTAAGTGAGTAGTAAGTAGCTTCATTCATCATTAAAACATATACACAATTCATATATATATATATATATATATATATATATATATATATATATATATATATATATATATATATATATATATATATATATATATACTTATCAGACTAGTCAAAATCTTAAAACTAAGGCTAAAAATTCAAACGAATCCCAAATATAAATATAAAACATTATAAAAGAAGAAAACTCTACGATATATATATATATACTTACACACACTTACACACACATATAATATATAGGTTACAATAATCATGCCGCCAGGTATCCATTCAGAGAATAGAATGCGCCGTTACAGAGAAATGAATGTAGCTCAGTCTTAAATTTACCCGTCTTGTTTGGTTCCGAGCATATCTCCAAGTATTTGTTGTAGCATTTTATTTGTTGGTATTTATGAGATTTCTGTCCAATAGTCAATCTAGAAAGTGGTTGATAGATTTTGTTCATATTTCTTGTATAATAGTCGTGGATGTCTCGATTCTTGGGAATATTGTGTTTTTGTTGTGTGAAATCTATAATTAGTTTGAATATGTAAAGACTGGGTAGGGTTAAGATTCTTGTTTTCCTGAACAATTCTTTACAGGATGCGGTAGGTGACGTTCCCATCATGCATCTCATCATTTTTTTTTGTATAATACATGCATCATTCAGATTACTAGATAACCCCCAAAAAATGAGACCATATGACAGTATGCTTTCTGCATGTGCAAAATATACCATTTTCAAGACATCAAAACTGACTGTGTTACGTAATTGCCTCATTAAGAAGCAGATACTGCTTAGTTTGGCTACTACATTATTAATATGTTCTTTCCAGGTCATCTTATGGTCCACTGTGACTCCTAGGAATTTTATCGATTCAGCTTGTTGAATTGTTTGGTGGTTCATTGTTATTGTTAGAGTGTTATCAAAGCTGCCATTCTTGGGTAATAATATCATAAAGTGAATTTTTTCTGCATCAACAGATAATCCGTTATTGTGACAGTAATTATAAAATGCCTGTGCACTTACATCAGCTCTGGCAGAACACTCTTGAGCTGTTGAGTTTCTCAAGCAGAAGTTTGTGTCGTCTGCATATACAATTTCTAAATCTGCTTGTCTGACTGAGTGAGTCAGGTCATTCATAAACACTATGAACAACAGTGGGCCAAGTACTGAACCCTGTGGTACCCCCTGTGTGACAAATTGTTCATCAGATACATTATCATTAAGTACTACAGCTTGCCTTCTTCCGTCAAGATGATTGCGCAGCCAGTCGTTACCTATTCCTCTAATTCCCAGATACTCCAGTTTATCAAGGAGTAGTTTATGATCTACCATGTCGAACGCCCTACTTAAATCAAAATAGAGTGCAATAGGAGTTTCTTTTTCATTCCATGTGTCATAGATAAAAGAAGTGAGTTGAGCTATAGCGGTAGTTGTAGATTTTTTCCTCCTGAACCCGTGTTGGAAGTTCTGTATCAGATCATTTGACTCAAGAAACTCTACTAGTCTGGAATAGCAGCATATATCAAATACTTTGGCTAGTTGACTTTGCAGACAGATGTTTCTATAGTTCTTTATATAGCACTTTTCCACAAATTTCATCAATGTTACATACCTGAAATGTCTGATCAGACATATAAGAATCTTTCACCCATACTTTCTCTGTATTTGCATCTGTGAACATAACATCTATTAGTCTTTGTGATGTACCCTGTATTCTTGTTGGTTCTTTGATTACATTAACCATATTAAATTCTTTGAATAAGTTGTTTACCTGCTTGGAAATATTACTGTCAGATAACATATTTACATTTATGTCTCCACAGAACAAATAGAAAGCATCATTTACATATATTCTGTAAAGCAATTGTTGCAATTTTTCTAGGAACACTATTTCATCACTTCCCGGTGATCTATATAAAACAATTAGAAATAGTTTTCCATTAGTTTCATTAATTTTAAGACAATAAGGGAATGCAAGTTGCCCTCCAAGTCATAAAAAGTTGTAAATGTTCATGAGGACCCTATGAGAAAAATATCTATTTGATTTATTTCATTGTGCCACTTTCATATAGTGATAATGAACGTTAATGTACATTTTGTTCCAGGTATCAGGTTTAAAATCAGTTTTTCCGTTAATCAGCACTCGAAACATTAGCTAATACATTGTTGGACAATTATCAGGTAAACTCTTCTGGTGAGCAAAGTTTGGATAACTTTGAGTAAGCGATATTCATTGAAGAACCCATCATACCATTCACTTGAAATACTTCATTTTTGGGTTTAACCTATATCTCGCTCATTTCTTGATATAATACAGTTTTATTTTTTCAATGAAATTATATATTTATCATTTTTTATTTGGTGCTGATGAATTCACAGAGTTGTTATTTTAGTATATTTTTCAGTAAACATTTTCTTGAGAGTAAGAACATCCTGATTCAAATACATTCATAATATTTGTAACATGACAACATTCAGGAATATTTTATGCAGTGAATAAATATCTCGAATTATATTTCTTATTTTCAATATTGGTAGAAACTTCAAATATTGTGTATATTGTTTTTGAAATAAATTTGTTTATGAATATTATGTGTTTTGTTACATGTGTGGATCTGGCATAAAAATGCCAGTTGACAGTTGACTGCAATAACCTTTCTAGATTTCATATCATTTCTAGAAACATGTGGATTCGTTCTCCGATGGCATTTCAGGTTAGCTTCCCAAATTTCTGCTACCGCAGTTGTCGGTTGATTGGTCAAACCACCAACACTGACATAAAAACTTGGCAAGTTGACTTGGGTGTCACACCAATTAATAGGTGGTTCCACTTATGTTTCGCTTGCGTTTACGCAGCTATTTTTATCAAGTACTTTTTTTCTCATTTTGTTTTCAATCGAGGACCGCCTGCCCGGTACTGACGATGCTCAATAGGCTGAAACAGCTGTCTTCCGGTGGCTCTTAAATTGAAATCAATAATAACTTCTGTTCAATTATCTGCGAGCGCTGTCATCCTCTAGGCCTTACTCTATCTTGGATTACATCAGGTACTATTCTATGTGTTGGATCTTCTCTAGGTTTATTGTTTCTAGGAGTGTGTTTTGATTTGTTCATTATATTGAATGTTGAATCTTGTTGTCTTTTGATTTGTACTTGTTCCTCGATAAGTGATTTATGACTGTTACATTTATGGATGTTTAAGTTTTTCCAAATGTCCATGCGGCTTCCCTTATTGACTAGTTTTATGAGATTTATGTTCTTTGTTGGGGAAAAATTATGTTTGTTTTGTAAGGCGTCAATAAAAACAAAAAAAAAGTTTTAAAGGCGATAGAAATGTAAATTCACATGTGTGTTAGCAGGATTAGATACTACAAAGAAAATATCACATATTGTAAGTTAACGAAATGATACAACAAATCATCTGAAGGAACAATTCGTTCAGGCCCTACACCGTAGGTTATTGGATTGGAACCTATCAGGAAACAACTACTCTCCTGGCTAATACCACGAGGTGCGTTGGAGCACTGACAGGTGTCATTGCAGGATTCTTCACTAAAGTTATTCATGCGTTTGCTGTTGGCGATACAACTGCTGCAATAGATTTTCAATTATTGGAACACACTTGCAGACCGGTTTCGGGCTCTTTGGCCACTCGTCAGTGCAACGCAGTTTCTATCATCAACATATAGTCGATGATTTCCGGTAGTTGAAAATCAAATTCCTTCAGAGTATCATCCCTCGGATTAGGCTGAAGCGAACAACAAACAACTGGTTTGTCATCGCCCCATCTGCCTGAGAACGAGATAACCAACAGCATATCCGAAATTTGCCTAATTTCTTATATAAGGAATGAAAACTTTTCACAGTCAGTGGCATACTTGAAGACTGGCTATAAATCAAATCATCTTAAGGAACAATTCATTCGTGTTGTGTGAGTCCATTAACCTATAGTGTAGTGATTTCAGACTGACCTGAACGCCAGTCTCCAAGAATGCCCCTTGACTATAAGTGAAAAGTCATGATACAATTTGTTAGAAGATATTGTATCAGACAGACATTTGATTGATTAGGCTTTCTCACAACGTGAATCTTTCAAAAACTCTGAAGAATATCAACTGTGATTTTCGAAAAACTTCTGCAAAAAATCTATTCGCGAGAAATATTACTGAAATTTTTCGATTGTATGTTGATATCTAACGTGACATATGCCGAGAGAGTGGAAAAATGAAAATATTGGAAATTTGAATTCAAGTGAATCAATAGTATCCAAACCCACCTGTATTATTGTCAAAAATATGACATTGAACTATCCCCATGGAGAGGTCCTATAACATTATTTTCGATAAATCATAATTTTCAATCACGAGCAAAACACGACATTTCCAGATACGCCATTAAGGAATCCCTGGAATTATTGATAGGCTCCGTCGAGGCGAAGTCATTAGGCCATCTGTAACATTATTACTCGCATTTATCAACATCTCCCGGAGCTATTTTGTGGATCCAGCAACGAGCGATGATCCTGAGTGGTCTTTTGAATGTCGAGAAAATTCTTGAATGAATTTCACTTTGCTCAGAAACGTTACGTGAATATAAATTACCGTTGTGTAACAATAACGTTCATGTTGAATATGCATGTTTGTTAGATGGTGATAGGGGAGTTCTTGGGGAAATCTGCAGTTAGTTGTCAGTTGTAATTTTCAAAAACTATTAACTCACTGAATATTACAGGAGTTTTTCGCAACACCAAATCGTTATTTTTGATACCTCGATACGTGTTTCGATCACCAAGTGATCATCTTCAAGAGGAAGATAAAACTGGAAACTTCGCGAAACTGAAGCTATTTATACTATATAGATATATCATACAGGTAAATCATACAGGTATACCACCTTAAATTAATTTTACAATTAGCATTACCTATTATTTTACAATATGTCCTTATGTAATGTTTGAATGTTATATCTATATATAACACAATATTCAGCTATATAAAAATCAATTTCACAATATTGCCTATCTAAATATATTCACAATGTATCCTTATGTAGTAATCAGTAAACCCAACAATATTATTTCAACAAGCTATATAGTATGCTATTTGGTATTGGTCCGTCATAATATTATTATGATTACTTATTTCTACACTCTCATGGGCATCTAGTTGCCTGTTGTTGTTGACTTGTCTAACTAATTTTCATAAACTGGAGTCTATGGAATGGTTTTATTGCAAAATATGATGGGCGAATGCTGATTTTTCAGGTCTTCAATATTTTAAGTGTGCTATGTGTTTCTTATATCTCACTTCAATAGATCTTTTTGTCTCTCCATGATATTTTGCAGATAATATTTTGCAGATAATATTTTGCAGATCTTTTTGTCTCTCCAGACTTTTCCGAATTCTTGAGTTTGTCTTTTGGACTTCCCAAAAGGCTCTATAGTGTATGACTTGTTTCAAAAACCACCTCCATACCTAGTTCCTTGAAAATCTTTCCAAAGTTCTTCGTATACTGGTGGTATGGAACTGAGATGTATTTATCTCGGTTTTTGTCCTTTCTGAATGTCGAGATTTCGTTCATTCTTAACCTAAACTCCTTCTTCTCTATTATGTCATCTACATACGCCTCGAGAAATCGTTAGTGACTGCTATTTCCTGTATTGTACGTTTATGCTGTCCACAGTGATGTGAACTGTCAGGAATATACCTGTACGTGCTTGTTTCTTTTCTAAATATATCGTATTCTAATCCTGCGCATTGGCTCCACATTACCAAAACGTCAAGAAATGGTAGTTGCTTATTTTCGAACTCATACGTGAATTTTGTTGATGGACATCTATTATTTAGGAAGGAAACAAAGTCCTCAATATTCGATTTTTCGGTATCGAATATCGCGAAAATATCATCCATATACCTTAGCCAAATCCTAGTAAAGTACTTCGACTTTTCTTTAGATTTCATTTCGAATCTGCTCATGAACAGGTCTAGCAGGTAGGGGGAGAAGAGATTTCCCATGGCCGTTCCTTCCTGTTGTTCATAAAAGCAACCTTCTACCTGGAACCGATTCTGTTTCATACACAAATTAGTAAGAGAAACGAATTAATCGATTTCGTTATTATTGAAATTATTGTTCTATAGTAATTCCCTGAAGTATTACAAGGTCTGTGGAATTAGGACGGTACGAAATAATGAACTAACATCAAAAGAAACCAAAATCTCACCATCTTGCAGAACCATGTTTTTTGTATGTTGTATGAACTCTAAAGAGTTTTTTATACTAAAATCTGGTTCCGCAATAGACAAGGTTTCAAATTCCTTAGTGAGCCACTTTGCTATTTGGTAGGTAGGAGCTCCAATATCTGACACGATGGGGCGCATTGATTTCCCCGGTTTGTGGATTTTTGAGAGGCAATATAGTTTCGACACCGTTGGGTTGGAAATTTGTAACTTCCGTTTCAGTCGAGGGGTAAGTATGTTGTCGCATTGCTTGAGAACGTCTTTTACTTCGGCAACCGAAGTAAGGATTTGGCTAAGGTATGTGGATGAAATTTTCGCGATATTCGATACCAAAAAAAACTTTGTTTTTTTTTTAAATAATAGATGTCCATAAATGAAATTCTCGTATGAGTTAGAAACTAAGGGACAACTACCATTTCTTGACGTTTTGGTAATGATGAGCCAATATGGAGGGTTAGAATACGATATATTCAGAAAAGAAACAAGCATTTGGAGGTATATTCCTGATAGTTCACATCACTGTGAACAGAACAAACGTGCTGGGTTGAATTATTTGTTGCATCCTCTTTTGACTTTCTCTCTAACACAAGATAGGTTCACAAAAGAAAAACGTACAATACAGAAATGGTAGCCACTAACGGTTTCTGAGGTGTATTGTAGATGACATAGTGAGGAAGAAGATGTTTAGGTTAAGAATGAAGGAAATCTCGACATTTAGAAAGGACAAAAACCAATATAAACAGGTACATCTCAGTTCCACACCAACAATATACGAAGAACTTTGGAAATATTTTCAAAGAACTAGGTATGAAGGTGGTTTTTAAAACAAGTCATACACTACAGAGCTTTTTGGGAAGTCCAGAAGACAAAGTCGAGAATTCACGAAATTTAATGAGAGGACTGCGATGCAAAATATTATGGACAGACAAAAATATCTATTAAAGTGAGATATAAGAAACAGATTGAATATTGTATACCGAAACACGTGTCGCGGTTTTTGTAAAACCGTTTATAGTGAAAATCATACAATGAATTGTATTAATTAGTTTTTTTCACTAGCAGTTTCATTTTTCTCAACAATAGTAAATCAAATCATTTGGTGCTCTTTTCTTGAACTAGGCGGCCTCTCGTGAGAAAATAGATCATTAGCTACAATAGCGACACACACATTCGCAATGTGTTACACGAGAATGAGCTGTTAAACTTACTTCATTCACAAAATTTTCAGTGGAATTAGTGTATTTATTTGGAAAAATTGCCTACGCTCTACTGTTATTTATCATATATCAGTGATTTGTGGTTGAAAAGTTTCAAAAAGCAGAAAGTCTTCAAGGAAGTATCGAAATAGTGCAGATACAATTCTTTATGTTCGCGAAAACTCAACGGCTTATTTTGAGTTAATTTGTACTAATTGTGTTGAAGAATCGAGAGGCAGTGGTTAAATCGAGAAAGACAATCATTACCTTTTGATATGCTTATGATATGGAGGGAGCAGACTGATCGTATTGGTGACTACTATTCATGCTGTACCAACTAATGTGTAAGGTTAAAAAACAAAAAAAAATAAGATAATCTGAGTAATCTTAACCTCAGTTACAATGACGATTCCACACGGTCCTGAAATTCAAGTCCTCCTTTCGAATTAAGTATCTGATCTCAGTGCAGCATCGTCAGGACTGAATAGACAGCGTCAATAGTGAACCAATATCAAGTCAGCCATAGAAATTCACACACGGTGAGTCGAATAATTTGATTAGAGATTTAGGTCTTCGTGAAGAATCTGCTTCTTGATTCTATACTTCATGCAAAACACCTGTTAGCTACTGATACAAATTTCGCTTGGTATAAGAAACGAGAGGACTGGTTCATGACTAATCTAATCAGTACGCTACTGTACCTGTTGTTCATTCTGTTAAGTTGAATAAGACTTATGGAAATTTGGAGTGAATTTCCAGTGAATTGAAAGCTTGGCTGGCGTTCAAAGATGTTTTTAACAACTTTTTAGGAAATCACAAACACACCACTTCCTAGATCCAGATGTGGATTAATTTACTGATGATCTTGGTGGTTTTAATGAAGAACAGGATGAACATTTCCACCAAGACATCAAAACTACGGAAATAAGTTACAAAAATCGATGAAATGAAAATATAATGGCTGATTACTTCTGGTGAATGGGTGAATATGTGGGTACTGTACTGTATTCTATGTACCAAAAATTAGTGATATTCAATACTCAAAGGAAACAACATTTCAAAATTTGTCGGCCGATGTTTTCAATTGTATCCTTGTATATAGTGTAACAGCAAACATTGACACCAACATATGAGCAAATTTGTTTCCTGGGGAAATATTTACGTTTCGAATCAAAATGAAATTGCTTCCCTACATTCCCAGGATCACGTTTCCGAAATTTCCATATTTGCTTCATCTCAACAACCAGATTTCGGAAACACAAACCACGCAGCTTCAATAATCAATTCCTGCCGCAACTGTACACCCTACCAATATTTCATGAGGACAACTCCAGATACATTCATTTGACAAGCTGATAATTATTGATACAATCAAGTCTACATTGTTTGGCGAACTTTCCGAATCCAGGTCGAACGGATAGAATATGCATTCAGGAAAATCGTGAATATTTCGTTCGAATTGATGGGTGATTTTGCTGCGGAATACTGCAGTTCGAAATGGGTCTTTATATGCAGAACTGCAAAATTTGTGACGTTAGTTTCCGGAACTCGTAAAAGTTTGTGATCATCTTATATGTTTACGATTGTATAATTTAAGATTGAACTATTGCAATGGTGAATCTGTTCACTTATATTTGATACCCACCTCTGTTGTTGTTGAGAATTTGATGCATTTTTGAAATGCCACTTTTTGAACAGAGTGTTCACTGATCTAGTTGCCCGAAACAAGAAGTTGCAAATGCATGTGACATGCTGAGACTGACCACCAACAGTGTCTGAAAATCTATTCGATGTCGATATTTTCACTAAGATTGATCAGCAAGAAGAAATCGGCATGCTCATTTTCCTTGCGGTGCTTCATCTATAGACGATAATTTAGAAATTACTGAGGTAAATGAACTTTGATATCAACCACCAAATATGAAATTATTTGTGTTTCTGCAAAGCATGTTTTGCTAATGGGCAACACCTCAGATCATGAAAGATACAAACAGACATTAGTTCCACTAGAGTATCCTATGGACATGTCGAAGGATTTGTGGTAAGACTTGGGGTTAACAACCCAAACAAATCCATTGGATTTATGTGATGATTGTCAGACTAATGATCACTTCTGGTGCAATCGCCTGGTGGCTGAAGGCTTCACAGAAAACGGACCATACCGTCAGTGACTATGGAGATCCTTCTAGATCTACCTTGTCCCCACATTATTCTGAAAAGAAAGGCCAGATGGACTACAAATAGAATGAAATTCCATATTCCAATGAGGTTTATATTGTGTATTTGTAGATTTTTGTTGCCTTCCGTACCAGTCGGCTATGGAATCCCTAGTGGGGGCAATGATTTCCGTGTTTTCAAACAGAATCCTGTGGTTTTCTTACTACAATAGATATTTTGGTAGTTCCAAGTATAGTTTTCTATTAGAGGACATAGGAATGCGTGGAAATGTCCTTGAGCTATTTAAAAATTACTTAAATAATAGAAAGCAAATAGTTGAAATGAAAAATAACATCAGCAAAGCAAAGAAATGACTATTAAATTTGGTGTACCGCAGGGAACTGTGATATGTCCTATTCTTTTCATATACAATCTGCTCACCCTAAATGGAGAAAGAAAAATAATCAGCTTTGCGGATGATACAACTATCATCTACAGTGCTGATAACTGGAAAACCCTTGAATCTAAAGTGGAGAACGATATGATCCACATATTGGACTGGCTCGGTCATATACTAATGACAATAAATGTTGAAAAAACTGTTTTCGTCCCCTTCACTAGTTATGCGAACAACCTACTAAATTATAATAGCATATTAGTAAATCACAACGGAAAAACTCTGAAACTAGCGGTAGCATATAAAACAAAATATCTGGGAGACACAATAGATTCTCACTTGAAGTGGGACGCACATACAAATGAGATAGCAAATAGTCTGAGATGTATCCTACCTAAATTCCGATATTTACGAACGATACTTGATATTAACCCATATGAAAATAATTCATTATGCTCTCGTGGAATCTCGCTTGCGGTATGGGATACTGAGCTGGGGAGGGATTGCTCATAGTCATATGAAAAAGGTAGATATATTGCAGAAAAAAATCCTCAAGATTATATTTGACAAAAAATTTAGCTATTTTTCGGATCTTATTTTTAGAGAGTCAAATGTTATGGATATAAGGCAACTTTTCATGCTTAGTGTACTAACCTATATTTACAGGAACAAAACATTTTTGGAAGGTCCAGAGCATAGTTATAAAACAAGAAATAAAACAAATAATATGATGCGTGTACAAATTGCTAAAAAAACAGCCGGTCAACCTAGTTACACATATCTGCCAGGGAAATGTTTCAACATGTTACCTGATATATAAAGTATACATGAAAACAATAAACTCACTTCGGATGATCAAAAATATCTTCAAGAAATACATTAAACAACTTGATAGAAACATGGATCTTAGCATTTTTGAGACAACTTCTAGTTGAAAGATACACCAATCATTTATTCCTTATAAAATTGAGGATAAGTCCCTTATGGATTAATGTGAATTGATAAATGTAAACTTTAAATACAGAAATTATATTTCTCCATTTTTTCTCACCCATTTCTACTGTTATCGAATTCGAATAATGACGATTAATTGACTTATTGTAAAACAACTAGACAAAAATTGTGCACATGCTCAATCTCGAGGTCTTAATGGGCCATCTTGTCTGTTTATTCATAAGTTTATTGCGATGTAAACATCACATATGTATTTCTGTGCATTTCTATTCAGATTGATTTCTATTTGAATAAACCTTATTATTATTTTTTTTTTTTCACCGTAGTGTGCGCTGGTCAGGCCCTACCCCCGAAGCCCCGATCATTGGGTCCGAGAATCATGTGCCCTGAGCAAACGCAGTGAGCCAAGAATGACAGCCTTCTGCATCTGTGCGGCTAAGATTTCTGCCTTAGTGCGGCAAGCCGGTATGATTTTGAGATTCGAGAGTAGAGAAGACATCATTCCACCAAGGACTCCAACAATCAGAACGACCATCTTGACAGAGTGATCTGGATAGAGTCTGCGGAGTTCGTAGACAAAATCTCGATATTTTATCCGTTTTTCCTCCTCTTTTCTGACGATATTCGTCTCGCCAGGAGCTGAAAACTCCACGACAAATATCGTTTTGGTCTGGTGGTCGAGAAGGACTACATCAGGCTTATTAGCTTGTATGAGCCTGAGGGTGGGGAACGAATAGTTCCAATAAATTCGGCATTTCTCGTTCCCCACAACGGATTCAATATCCCCCGGAGCGTAGGGCAACACCGGTGTCTCGTCAATACCGTAAGAGTGCCGTAGATGGTAATATAGCATTCTTAGGGCCGCGTTATGTCGATGGATATAGGCCGAGACCGCATATGCTGGACATGCTGATAGCAAGTGCATTAGGGTCTCGGGCGCCTCGCGGCAGGCCCTGCACCTTGTGTCAGGAACCTCTATACCCATCACGCGACTGCGGTAGACTAAGGTGTTGAAGACACCATCCTGGCAAGCCATGATGAACCCCTCAGTTTCCGACTTCAGCCCACTCGACCTGAGAAAAGCGAACGTCAGGCGCTTTGATAAGCCAAGGTCTTCAATGTTATTGAAGAAGACCCCATGCATCGGCTTATCCCTGTGTCTCCGCAGAAGTCTCCGTGCACGTTTTGCGATACACCCCTATTTTCCTGATAATGGCTCTCAGTCAACATATACAGTGTGTATAAGCCAAATGGAATGCATTCATTATTTTGGTTACTGTACATATTCAAAAAAAATCCCAGGACACATCAAATGTAAATTTCAAGTTGACATTTTTCAACGTAAAAATGTCACCCCCACCTTCAACTCCCTTCTAATGGCAGGTACAACCCCAATTTTTTGAATGGGAAGTATAGGTTTGTGATATGTAGTTTGAAAGGTCTCTTCATTCTCTATTCAAGTTAACTGCAACAATTAAAATAAAATAAATTAAAATCATGTAGTTACCGAAATTCGATAAAATACACTCAAAAACTGAAATGTAATGCAAAAACGTAATGAAATGTGGAATACGAAAGAGAACTATGGATGTTACCGAAGTAAATGTTCGAAATGTTCATCGCGAACGTCTTGGCAACATCCTAATCTCAAATAAAACTGTCTTCTAACATTATTCAACATATCAGGCGTGACCGACCTAATCGCAGGCATTATTCGTTTTTTCAAGTCATTCAAATATGAAGGTATAGTTTTGTACACACATAAAAAATTCTAATGATGAAAGATCAGGTGATCGCGCTGGCTATGCAATCGATCCTCGCCTCACTAACCACCGATTGGGAAATGTTGTATCGAAGTATTGCCGAACAATAACTTGGTAATGTGATGGTGCTCCATCCTGCTGAAACAATATCGTATTCAAAATTCGAACTCGGAAAACTTCGGCCGCGAAAGCCTTTACCATTTTGTAAAATGATATTTTCGATAGGTGGACTTTCTATAATTCTTGGCATACAAGATATTAGACGTTTCTACTTATTTTCTGCTGAACAATTGAAGCTACTGAGTTGAGCTACTAAATCATAGCGGGTTTTCAGGCAATTTTTGCGTTTCAATAATCAAAGAAAGAATTTCCAATCTGAAGTTTCAAGTTGAATTGTGAGTGTAGTAACCCCCAAACTGGAATTGTTTGATTCAAATTCGCTTCTACATTGTATCTTTAATGCCCACAAGCATTTTCTTTGGGACACGTTATAGAGAGTGCATTGAGGCGTATACATTATTTATGCGTTGCGGAATGGAAATACATTGAGGTACTTAGTGAAAAAAGACGTTTCTGTGGGATTTACGTTAGATGGTAGGCGCAATTCATTGGAATATCATATAATACCTCTGATATAATATATCTGGAAATTCCATGTGCATTTTTAGATTTAGATTTTTCACAAGCGTGGTCGGATAATGGAATTTATCCATAGGGGATTTCACCCGCATCCATGGCAAGATTCCATTGGATATTCAATTTTTATCAGATTTCCTTTCAACTGAAAAGAATATCAAATCAAATGGAGAATGTCGATTGTGCTGTGTAGAAATTTCAGTTGCATTCATTCAATTTCATGATTAAATATGGAAAAATATTTGTATATCTGCTCCGCTGATGTCCAATACCTATCTCTATCTGTTTTCGGAATAAAAAAAAATTGTGGTAAATATGGTCCAAAACATAGCCTTAATTGAAATTAAGTACATCAGTACTCTCAATTCATGAAAAGTTGATATTTTGATGATAGTTTGAACAATCTCGAAATATTCAAATAACACCAAGAAATCGACTCCATATCATACAGGGCGTGCTAAAATTACTATTATTTCCATTGTGCATAAAAGTAGTGAAAAGTTCATTTTTTCAAATCGCACTAGTACACCAGATGGTTTGCCATTATTTATGCCGATGTTTTTATTTGGAATACGATAACACATTTTTATGATTGCTTCATTGAAGTTTTTCAACTGCATTCTATCTACGATTTTTCTGCTGATAATGGTACTGAGATATTCGTTTTCTTTTTCTGTAACTCCAAAAAACGAAGATTTTTGGCCCCTGACCTTTGTTCAAGTCGTTGATCTAGTGGAATTTCACACTAACAAGTCAGAATTGTTATCTAAGAGTCTTCCTGAGGAACTCAACCAACTAAAAAATAACTCAAAGGAAATGGGTACAGTGAAGGAGAATTTGAGCGGGCGATACGACGCAGGAGAAAGAATGCCAAAATAACTCCAGTCAGGACCCTCAAGTGAAAAGGTTAAAAATGTATTGAAACAATTTTAGAGAAACACGACGTGAAACCAATAGTTCGGCCAACAAAAAAATCAGATAAACTTTAAGGTCAACTGTGGACCCTAAAGATCATTTAGCAACAACCGGGTCATACCAGATTCCTTGTAGCTGTGAGTCGGTCTATTGGAACCACGTACCCGTACGCAAAAAAAATTGTAGCTTTGAAAAAACCGACAAATTATCTGTAGCCGAACATGACCTCAAAAAAGGCACTCGTATTATCTCATCAGTAGATGAACAAATACTCAACAAAACTCAAAATTACTATTTAATATAAACAGAGGAAAAAGAAATTTAGAAACACAGAAATTCGATGAATAGGCTATCACTAAGTTTATGACATTAAAAATAAAATAAATACAACAATAAAAATCAATTGGCGCTCCGGGGCGACTTCATTGATTCCAGTGGCGCATTTGCTTTTTCAGCTGCAGGAAAACCCGGAAAAACCTGCAGAACCACATCATCTGAAGATCTTGATCTAACAATGTCCTCTCTCTCATAAAACAAAATGTAGGGTGTCTCCAGAGGCTCCAATAAATTCAAGGCTATCACTTATAAAATTTGGCTACTTTTCCTCAATTGTACACAGAAAAGGCGATTTGATCAATTTGAGAGAAACGAAGCCACACCCACCATTGATGATATCAAACTGGACACAAATTTCAATAAGGTGAAGTGGGGTAAGTGCGTAACGGGGGTAAGTGCATTTATCGGCTATAATGATTATTATATGAATCGAATTACAGTTTTTCACATGTAGGAAGAGAGAAACGGTTGCTGTTACCTCTTTGATATAGATAGCTCAGTGAAGAAGCCGCCTGTTTAACCAACAGAGAGAAAAATGTGTCATTTTGTAGTAAACAATCTAGTTGTGCGTGCTGTTTCAGTTATTTCATTAATTGGACAATATTATGTTGAAGGTTGTAAATTTTGGTACATGAGAATATAGTTCGAATCCTATTTCAGACATGGAAATATTCAGTTTTTTCCATAAGTCTTCTCAAAAATCATTACTCTGCTCTTGCCCCGTTGATAATACCATCTGGGGCTTGTGCAGACCAACGTGGCGGAGAAACTGCATATCGGTCTGCTCTCGCCCCAGCTTCGTTTCTTGTTGAATTCATTATGGTTTCACACTTACTTATTGATTCATTTGAATGACCATTGAAATTTGGCAAAAAAATTTGATAGGGACTTCATTTGGATTTTCTTTTTTTTATTAACTTTATTTTGATTTTTTTTGGTTTATTAATGTTTTTATTCTAGGGTTGCCATGATCCGCAATTATATTAAAGAAACCAACAGGGTTGATTGTTCGAGAGAATCGCTAGAAGAAGCTATTGAGGAGATTAAAGGTGGACGTATTAATGCTTATAAAGCTAGCAAGCAATATGGTATACCATTAAACACAATAATGGACTATATAATCAAAATCCTTTGGCAGAAGCATCGCGATTCCAATTCAATACGAAAAACGACTTGCTGAGGGTCTTCTGAAGTTGAAGAAAGTACTTCAGCTTGTCGGGCAGTTCAGTCAAACAAGATTAAGACTTCTTTCAAGGACGGAACCCCCGGTGTTTGTTTCTTGGGTTCGCCAAAAGAAATAATTCGTCGATAAAAAAGCCACGAAGCGTGGAGGTAGCCCGCAAAAAAAAATTGTTATCGATTCATAATTGACACATTTTTTACATTGTTGGAAAATACAATCTAGGAGTTGGAGTTAGAAAACGAACCTAGTAGAATCTGAAACCTAGACGAAATAATTTTCAATGTCAAAAATATTTGGGACCAGTGGAAGTATAAGTATCTATATACTTCGTTTATTTTGTTTTAGAGTGTTTTCCGGGTACAAAAGAGCTTGCTTGAATATTTCACAATAAACAGACGTTTGAATCAACCAAACCCTTGCTGAAATTTTCACCAAGAGGTGTCTGTAATTTTCAAAGAAAACAACTCTGAAACTAAGTAATATAACTGAATGCGGCGAAAAGCAGTTGAATATAGATTTATTATGAATTACGTTTTTGCCCCGTTTAGGTTTAAAGAAGGTTTAATTATGCTTTTAAGCGGCATGTACGCTCTTGCCCCATTTTGACGGGGAAGTGCGGACTATTGACATGTAGTGAAATTTTCTGTTATTATGAGAGTATAAAAGTAAAAACGGGGACAGTAATAACAAATTTTTCAAAACAATATTACATAATGCTTTGTTCACCAGCGATATAACGTATTCCTATTACAAATTGGAAATGTATTGGTTTTAAGTCTACCTTTATGAAAACCAATCTCCACCTTATTTTAGTTTTAACGTTGAGAAAAAATCGAGCTCTCTGCCTTCGAAAATATATACCGCAGTTGTGAACGAAACGTGCGATATAAAAACCTGTATACCACTGCCAAAACAAGCAAAAATTACTTTGACACAGTTAACTTCGGCCGTGGAAGTTTACACTCTCTGATCAAACTTATTCATTTCGGAAATCAACTTTTTTTAAAGATATATAACATTTATCAACTCATGTGGAAATCACTAGAGAAATAATAAAATTTTCTTTTATTCATAACAACTGTTTATAAAGGTATATTACCACAGTGAATGTGTTAGATTAAATAGAGTACAAAACATTCGTGGGAATTCTGTTCAGAGGAATCTAAAATCCATAATAGTCCTCACTACAGGAAACGAAATGTCAGGACAGACAGCTCAACATCTCCTTGAAGAACGTGATCTCCCTCTGTAACGTTCACTTTCCTGTCTCACGTGTCTTTCTTGCACTAACACTAGGCAATCGCGGATATTACTCACCCGAGTACCTCTCCGAAAAGAAGAGATACATTGCAAACAACGATTCGACAAATTGGAAATCTCAGTTCATTGTGTTTTTTTTTTCAATAGAGAGGTTTGTATCAAATTTGGTTATGTTATTTGAAGACGATTGTGTGAAATTGATTAAAGAAATATATTTCAATGAAAACATGAACTTGGAGTATTCAAAACCTGCAGGTGTAGTAGTCTGGGTCACAGGATCTTTTTTTGGAACTTCTGTTTAGTGGCATCTAAAATTATGATCCAGGGCTCTTTGGATTCGGAATGCCTTCTAGCAACTTTTTGAAAAATTTCAAGAGGGGCTCGAAGAAATTACAAAAGTTATAAAAATTTTAGTGGAAAAAGGGGGTTTGGTTGTTTTGCAAATATCTCGTAAAATATTGAAGATATCCGAAATTTTGAAAAGATTCTTGAAAAGGAGAAAATGTGCTATAAAAAATCTCTACTTTCGAAGCTCTATCGCCAATATTTATAATTTTATTTTAGAGACGCAATTAGCGCTAAAAGCGGGCGTAGTGAGTCCCGCACGCGCTGAACTCTACGGACTTTTCTGTTTTTGAAAATATCTGTTTTTCCGTTAATCAGCTGTCGCTGATTTTGAACAATGAAAATTATTTTTACCTATTAAATATCCTTATTAAAAAACAATTCACTTTGCTTCTAGACACTTGAATAAAAGACAATTCATGGAAAAACAATTTCTCATGATTATTTTATTAGATATGCTTTAGTTAATTAACTAATTTTCACAAGTTTATAATTACCATAGAAACCCTGATAATTTTTTAAACTAAAACCACCAAATTTTGTTCACTTCTTGGGACTTTTCTTGGAAGCCTTCAAAAAAGATTCCTGTCAGTGCGTGCGGGAAGCGCATCGCCGCTTTTATCGCTATTTTCACCTCTCAAATGAAATTATAAATATTGGTGATAGAGTTTCGGGAGGTGAAACTTTTTTTTAGCAAATTTTCTCCTTCAATATTTTCCGAGATATTTGCAAAAAACCAAACCCGCCATTTTTTCTACTAAAATCTTTATAACTTTTCAAAATTTCTCGAGCTCCTCTTGAAATTATTCAAAAAGTTGCTAGAGGTCATTTCAAATCAAATGAGTCCTGGATCATAATTTTTGGTGCCCTTGGAGAGAAGTTCCAAAAAAAGGATCTAGTGACCCAGACTATAGTGGGAGTGCTTGTTTTTCAGATAATAGAAATTCAAGAAACAATTCCAGAAAAACTGTAGAGAAGAATAACAAATCGATAGGACAGATGTCTCCATTATATTTCCTCGTAGATACCTATGATAATATGAGATTTCTTTCATAAGATTAGCTTCTGAACATTCCCATTAATTTTTTCACCGATGTTTGATAAACTATAGATTACAACTATAATTTATCAAGAATGCGTCCACCATTACAAAATTTATTATTCAATCCGTCAACTCAATTCATACATGCTCCAATTCTGCACCTCACAGCCTAATTTCACCAACACTCTCCACTCCTTTAATAAAATGATAACCTTATCATTCAACGATCATTATGTTATCGACCTGGAGATAACAACCCGCGTATCACTTCAGTAAATCTGGGATCACGAAGGTCTACCGTTTCTACAACAACATATACTCCGCTCGGTGTACTAGACCTTTCGCTTTATCAAGTATAAACGAATGAAATAACATTACAGCGCTTCAATTAAGCGAATGCAAGACCAAGGGTCAGACATTAAGAGGCAACTCGGTTGGCCGCAAATGCTTTCGAAATTCAAAGCGGTCTTATCCTTCATAGTGTGCCCTTTCCTGAACCCTTTTCGTACACAGATGTGGAATTATCCCACTTCTGATTTGCAAAAGTTTACAAAAAATATACGTAGCGGATGGTTATTCTTCCATGAGGTCATTTTGATATACCCTTTTCTTTGTGTTATATATATATATATATATATATATATATATATATATATATATATATATATATATATATATATATTTCTGGACAGTGCGAACGTGAAAAGACCCCCATCCCGCTTTACCTTTCGAATGGGACAAAAAAAATTACTCATCACCGAGAGAGAACTACCCAATTATTATCTTCACCAAATTGAAATGGGAGTCAAATGATATCTCGTTTGGTAGATAATTTGATTTTCATTACATTTCTGTTTGGTTTTTTGAGGAAAAAAATGTGGAAATCTTCAAAAGAAAGGAAGGAAGTGATCAATTTCAAAATTCAACTCTATACAAAGATTGTTTGAAGGTGATTGACAATGTTTCATGATGGATTTCGTTAGTTCGGACTTCCATTGTCTGATATTATGTAAAATGATTTTAAATCCCTGAAAGAACTGATAAAGGAGAAATTAAAAAATGATTAGCTGAAAATAACAATTATATTGAGCAAAAAACCCTGTAATGAAATAATAGTGGAATGAAATACAAGTTGAAATGAAAAATTTTACCAAAAATAGAAATAAAAATGAAGGATAAAAAGTTAAAAGTTAGTTCAGGATGTTTCGATTGTTAGTATCCACAATCATCTTCGGGATTTATGGGGCATTCAAGTACTTTCACTTATCCCCGCTTTCCATTTTTTCCGCTTCACTGGTTGAGTGGGAAATGACCGTTTGACGGGAGTTGGCCATTTTTCGCTTGATGATGGGTTTCCATATGTTGCGCATCTCTACGCTAGCTTGGCTGAATACGTTGTTGGACAACATGTATGTGGCTTCTTTGAATTTTCTTCTAAATTAATGTTCCTCTCTGTGCATGATCTCAGCTTGGGACCAATCGATGTTATGTTGATGGGTCCAAACATGCTTTGCTATTCGTGATTTGCTAGTTTCCTCTCGTTGTGTGTGTTTCTTGTGCTCGGCGATTCGAACATTCAATGGCCTCTTAGTTTCACCAATATAGGGTACACGGTAAATGCAATTCTTGGAATCGCAGTCCGCGTTTGGTGGCCTGGTTTTTGTGAGGCTGCTACGGATAGTGTTATCGGATCTGAAGCATGTTCTGATGTTGTACTTGGAACCAATTCTTCTCATCCTCTCCGATAATCCTCTGATGTAGGGAAGTGCAAGCACTGGTTGTGACGATTTCTCTTCCTTGCGAGGCTCCTGCTGTCTTTTATCAAAAGTTTTTTCTACCATCACTATGGAGTAGCCATTCCGTTGAAGATCATTTTCGATGATGTCTACTTCCTTCTCGAGAGCTTCCTTTGTATATAACAGAGCCCGATACCACGGTCTGATAGAGTCTTGATGATTCTTCCTTTAGTCGATTGATGGTGGTTGGATTCGTGGTTCAGATATTGTCCCGTATGAGTGAGTTTTCGGTATACAGATATTTCCACATAGTGTTGGTCCTCTTCACCAATACGTCTAAGAATGGCAATTCGTTGTGGATTTCCTTCTCCATTGTGGAAGTGATGGAAGGTATAAAGCTGTTGATGTGTTTCAGGAAGGCGTCTAGTTCAGTATTCCCATGGTTCCATGTTATGAAGGTGTCGTCAATATATCTCAACCAGACTCGAGGTTTCTTGTGGGCTTCTTTAATGGCCAGAGTTTCAAACCACTCCATATATATGTTGGCTATTACTGGCGATCTAATTGGCAGTCTCTCATTTTGTGTAAAGAATTCGTCCTTCAGTTGGAAATAACAGTTTCTTACACAGCATCCTAGTAATTCCATAATTACTTCTATAGGTAGATTCTATAGGTAGTGTTCCAAAAATATTGCTCCAAATTGTGGATCTCGCAATGTATTCTCGTCGTTGTGCTACATTATACTCTCTACTATGTGAAGAGCTCTCAGTCAGCTCTAGATGTCTGTCATCGAATTGAATGGATTTATTATACAGGGTGTTCCTTAAACACATGCTAATATTTGAGGAGGTGATTCTTAGACCCATTTTAAGGAAAAAACGTCCTATGGACGTATGTCCTAAACGCCTTAACTTTTGAGATACAGGCTGGCAAAGTTTTCAAAAATAATCAGTTTTTTAATAATAACTGAGATAATTTTGTAGACATCTTTGGCATATTTGGTACATACGTTCCATGCCTCAAGGCGCATTTTCTGATGTGAAATTTTCTTAATTTTCTCTGCCAGTGGCGTACGTACGAGTTTTGAAATGTATATTTTCCCTCTTCGGATAGCTGCCTCTGTATGATTTGGAGTACCTACTTCTCCGACCGGAACGTTGGTGTAAAAGCATTTCACGTCGAAACTAATTTGTTGATCTTCCTGTGTGACGTCAATTGACCCAATTAGTTCGACAAAATGCCTTGAATTCTTCACAAAAGACGATGTTTTATCTTGTAATGGTTGTATTTTGGGAAGTAAAAATCTAGACAAAATTTTGAGTAGCCGAATCTCTGGAGCTGATGATCGGTCTAAGCGGAACGTCCTGCTTGTGGATTTTAGGTAGTCCATACAAGTGAGGGGGCTTACTGTGGTGCGGTGTTAGCGATGATCTTTCCTTGTCCGAAGGAAGCAATCTATTTCCAAAATCAACTGTATACAAAGATGTGCGGAAGATGCACAAGTGACATCGAATGTCTATTAGTGAGGATGACAGTGTTCCGTGTGAGTGAATTTTTTTTAATTTCATTTATTATATTTTATTGGTATCCTATGAATGATGTATGACTCGATTCTATTACAAACGGAATAGGGACAAGTGTTTTTTGTCTAAGCGGTCATATAAAAAATTTTTTTTCTGAAGTATTTTTCTATAAATAAATCATACGCAATTACTGAATTGTGTAAAGAAATATTATCGGACAACTCTCTGTCGAAAATAAACTTCTACATGAAAGTTCAGTCTGATTAAGATTCTGCACCGTACAAGATCTCCCTGAGAACATACAAATTCAAGTATGTGATCATTATCGGTTTAGTATTCTACACACGGAGTACGGAAATGTCACCCTACACACATCCTACATAGCGAATTTACGCTTCCATACACATTTAAATCACCGCAATACTACGATTATTATAGTTTGGATTCAACTATTCCAAAGTGCAAAGCGATACTGGATGATAATACACGTCCCATTGAAAATTTGCGGTTCGGTTCGAACAATTCTGGGCGGATCCTAATTGTTTCCAGGAATATTAATTATTCTTAGGTTGGTAATGGTAATTTTCGCTGTCGGTATTGTCGGAGTTTCCATTCACCCGGAGTTGCCATGCTTTGATTGATTAATGAGGTAGTGGTAGTGAGATTTCATCTGATGTTATTTCAGTGTTCCAAAAATATTGCTCCAAATTGTGGATCTCGCAATGTATTCTCGTCGTTGTGCCACATTATACTCTCTACTATGTGAAGAGCTCTCAGACAGCTCTAGATGTCTGTCATCGAATTGAATGGATTTATTATACAGGGTGTTCCTCAAACACATGCTAATATTTAAGGAGGTAATTCTAAGACCCATTAGAAAAAAAAAACTTTCCATGGACGTATGCCCTAAACGCCTTACCTTTTGAGATACAGGGTGGCAAAGTTTTCAAAAATAATCAGTTTTTTAATAATAACTGAGATAATTCTGTAGACATCTTTGGCATATTTGGTACATATGTTCCATGCCTCAAGGTGCATTTTCTGACGTACACAAATTTGTATTTTTTCAAAAAGTGACATCCCTACGGGTTTCGCATTGAATATTTTTGGGGAAAAAGTACTACGCCAATGCTTTCTTTTTGAAATAAAATCATTTTTAAAATCCTCATTTATTTTTGAGAAAATTTGATCTCCTGGTATTTCTTTGTCCGACGCATGATTTTCACTCAAAAAAAGATAAAAATCGACAGAAAGCAAATTAAGAAATTTGATCAATTCTAAAATGAATGAGAATCTGAAAATTGCTTCATAACGCATTACCAATTCCCTAATAATATTTGAAAACATAATCTGCAGAAAAATAAATTTTTCACAAAAACGAGTTTTATTTTATTTTGTGACAGTAAGTCTAAACGAATAGTACAAATTTGTTAATCATTAATAATACCAAAACTGATTATAAAAATTGTTGGAAGTGGCCACCTGCACTTAGTATGCATGCTTCCGCCCTTCTACGCATGGAATTACGCACCCGTTCGAATATTCCCGGCGTATTTCGTATAGTTTCACACGAGGCAACTATTCGCTCTCTTAAATCTTCTAAAGTATTAACGGGAGTTTTATACACAAGAGTTTTAAGGTGACCCCATAAAAAAATCTAAACTGTTGGGATCGGGGGATCTTGCTGGCCATTGCTGAGGTCCTCCGCAACCGCAACCTATCCAACGATTAGAATAAACTGTATTCAAATGGTTTCGGACAATTACACTGGAATGAGCAGGGGCGCCATCGTGCATGTACCATATTCGATTCCTTAACGCAAGTGGCACATCTTCCAATAACCCAGGTAAGTCTTTTCCGAGAAAGTGTAAATAAGAACGACCATCAAGGCATCCTGGTAGAAAAAATGTTCCTATTAGATGATCACCTATAATTCCTGCCCATACATTAACCGAAAGTTGGTGTTTGAAATGGGTTTCGGTTATTGCATGGGGATTATCTTCAGCCCACACATGATTGTTATGGAACTTTTGAATGGC
Source organism: Leptinotarsa decemlineata (assembly GCF_025532065.1). NCBI lineage: Eukaryota > Metazoa > Arthropoda > Insecta > Coleoptera > Chrysomelidae > Leptinotarsa > Leptinotarsa decemlineata. The sequence goes on from NW_027412578.1 coordinate 6,483,314, forward strand.
ATTCCGAGAAAAATTTGCTTCGTCTTTGAACAAAATTTGTGTCTCAAACTGCGGATTTAGTGCAATACTTTGTAGATACCACTGACTGAAGTTCACACGCTGTGGAAAATCTCTGGAGAGTAATGCCTGCACTCTTGAAATATGGTATGGGTATAACAAAAAATCAACCAAAATACGCCAAACAATTTGATGACAAATATCCAGAGTTCTAGCGATCTTCCTCGTACTCGTCTCAGGATGTTCATCAATTTCTTGCAGCACCGCTTCCTCAATTTCAGGATTTCTTACTACACGAGGTCTACCTTCCGGAGTCCCTTTCTTGAAACTACCAGTTTTCCCAAGTCGACGATGAATATTTGAAAAGGTTCGGCTATCTGGTAAGGCACGATTAGGATATCTTTCCTGATAAATGCACCTGGCTTCTGTTGCATTACCATCGGCAAGGCCATATACGTAATGCATTTGCGTCATTTCCGCATTCGTATAATTTACCATATTTACTGATATTCAGAAAAACAGCGGACTACCAAAATAACTTCAAAAACACTTCAAAATCAATCAAAACGCGCTGTGACAGTTTTTAACACCAACACCTTACTTTAAACCAACATCAATATTAGCTACTGACGTTTGTACATACAGAGAATTCGTTTTTTATTGCTATGGTGGGTACGCTGTTTTTTCTGCTTTTAATCTTTGAAAGAAATCACATATCGACAAACTCCATTTTTCCAAGAGGTGCAGTAAATAAATTCTGCTACACGTCATTTATTCCAGGATAACTAAATTTGTGTTTTAAAAAATTATTAAGCGGTGCTGCGTTATGACGTAATTTTAATTGAGAACAGTGCATCTGACAACAAACAAATACCTTTTAGATCCTCAATTATTTTGAAACAAATCTAATCTCTTAGTTTGCTTTCAGTCGATGCACGATACCGCATCAGATTTTTAAGAAATTTATCCTTAAGTGAAGCGATTTTTAGTTTATTGAGCGAACACCATGCGTCGGACAAAGAAAACCCACCAAATCAAATGTGCTCAGGAATATATGGAGATTTCAAAAATAATTTTTAATTCAAGATAAAGCAGTGGCGTAGTATTTTTTTAGCCAAAAATATACATTTCAAAACTCGTACGTACGCCACTGGCAGAAAAAATTAAGAAAATTGTACATCAGAAAATGCGCCTTGAGGCATGGAACATATGTACCAAATATGCCAAAGATGTCTACAAAATTATCTCAGTTATTATTAAAAAACTGATTATTTTTGAAAACTTTGCCACCCTGTATCTCAAAAGTTAAGGCGTTCAGAACATACGTCCATAGGAAGTTTTTCCCTTGAAATGGGTCTAAGAATTACCTTCTTGAATATTAGCATGTGTATAAGGAACACCCTGTATACGCTTCAGAACGGTTCACTGATATAACGATAAATTATCTATGCCATAAAAGTTAGAACTGGAATAATAAATAGTGTTCATATTCAATGATATCTACTGAGGAACACCGGGGTAAAAAGACGGAAACTCGTTAGATATACATGATACTTTTTTGTTTAGCATGTTAATATGATTTGTCAATTTCGAATTGGTATCTTTGTTAAGTTCCAAGAATTTTATATTGTTGTCAGATATTTATTCATTTATTCATTCATTTATTTATTTACTTATTTATTCATTTATTTATTCATTTATTTATTTATTTATTTATAATGCAATACTCTACAGGACATAGCCCAATTACAGAGCTGGAAATAACAGTGTATAACAAATACATCACAAACAAGTGACTCTAAAGTCTACAAACAAGTGACTATAAAGACTACACATTTTATATTAATCATAGGTGACAAAACAATTATTTTAGCAAAGGGGGATTTTATATTTGATGCATTGCAACTGAATATATCTGAATTATCGCTAACAGAATTTGTCACTTTACACATGGTATGGATCGGAGAATTCTCCAGAACATTTGTGAGGGATATTTCTATGTAGAAAGTACTCGGGTGTCTGGAGCAGATTCTAGGAATGCAAATATTAAACTTTTCCAGTAATGTTGGGCAGTCAACTATGCTTTTGATAATTTCATACGTTAGTGCAACACTATAATATTCACGCCTTTTTTTGATACTGCAAAAGTTATGCTTTTGTAGCAATTCAGAGTGGATTGTTCCTATTGGAGGATAAATGCCATCGGTTTTAAGGCTGAGCAGTTTTAAAAATCGTCGTTGAATTGCTTCTATTCTATCAATGTGATATTGATAAAAGGGGTTCCACACAACTGACGCGTATTCTAACTTTGGTCTTATGAAAGCATATAATAAAGTTTTCAAGGTCGAAGTTTCTTTGAAATCACTACTGTTACGTGCAATCAATCCGTACAAATGACAGGAGGAGGTTAAAACATTATCGATATGCTTATTAAATGATTGTGCAGTGTCAAATGTGACGCCAAGATCAGTAAATGTTTCGGGTCTCATCAGGGAAACGTTTTCTATTGAATAATCAAAGATCAAGATATTCGTTTCCAAACTGTAGGACATGACCTTACATTTATCCGGGTTTAGAGTCATAGAGAGATATATAGAGTCAGCACCTAATTCTATATCCGGGAGAAGACATTTAACTATAAGAAATTTTGTTTACTTGAAATTTGTACATAGAAAATTTGCATCGCACCACGACTTAATTTTCTGTAGGTCTCTCGTCAAATTTTTTCGAAGCAAATACACATCTTCAGAGTGCTATAGAATGGTAGTTTCGTCGGCAAATAAAGTGAAAGTACCAAACATGTCTAAGAAGGAAATATCATTTATATACAGAAGAAATAGATATGGCCTAACACTGATCCTTGGGGTACTCCTCAACTCACGTTTAGTAATCCTGATGTATGGTCAGTTACAACCAGTTGGATTCGTCCTAACAAATATGAGTCCATGGTCTCAACTATGAAGAGGACATAAAAAGTAAGATGAATTTTCATTTTTTCCAAAAAATATTCATTTACCCATCAATTTCTATTCAATCCCCTTTCATATAGTCCCCTCAGATATAATACAGCAGTTCTGATATGCACTTTTGATATATCCTCCAGCTCTCTCAGCAAAACGGCATCCTTACATGGGTCTCTTCAATCTTGAGAACAGCAAAAAGTCACAGGGGTGACTTTTTGGTGTATACGGTGGCTGGACGTAGCCAGCATGATTCGAACATTTACCTTATTTTTTGAACAGACCTCATATATTTGGAAAGTTGATTCCTAATCAATGCATATTTTTTATATCATTCACAGGCCAATTATTAATATATTGCTACTGAGTATAATATCTAGTTTGGAAAATAGTTTTCATTACAAGCAGTTTCAAATTCGAATTCTTAAACCGTTGCACTATCAAACTGAACTCATTTCAAATTCCTACACTAGAAATTAATCCACTAGCAACGTTTTTTTCAGAAAATAAAAATTCGAACTCATATAGAAATTTTCTCAAGCGAAAAATGCAGGAATAACCGCAGTAAACAAATTACGGAGTCAGAACTCATTTATCAAAAACAAGCAGACGGAGAGTGGAAAAATTACTGCGAACGAAAATAGCTTCCAGCTCATTCTGTTTTCCATGTTCATCCCCTTCTCAAAGCTCTGCTCTGTTTTCACTGGACTCGCCTTATCAGAGTGGACTTGACGCGATTAGCAGACATCTTTCGGGTCTGTATTCACTTATTCACGACGGACTGGATCAAAGACCGGGGTAGCTAGTGATTTATTAGAGGAAAATCCTCTGGTATTCTCCAAGGAATATTCCACCAGAGAAAGCACAGATGATGAATTGTTGTTGATACAGATTCGATGTACTGATTTGATTAGTGCGGCGCAGAAGGGTTATTGATGTCAGCAGATTGATTTTTGAAGTAATTAAAACTTTGTGTATTTCGTTAGTTCGGACTTCCATTGTCTAATATGATATAAATTGATTTGAACCCTTAACTGTGCTGGCTATTTTAAATAACACCTGCATGCTGGTGGGGTCTCAACGTACCCCAAAAAAATTAAATGTGTAGGACAGTTACTGTAAACTCAATGAACTAAGTTATATTCAAAATCATATGTGATACATACTGTTATCATAACATAAATATTTAAAGGCAACTATTACAAATAGTATTTGAATGAATGGAGCAAATGTGTTTTTTGCACTTTTTGCACACTGTTTTCGTTTTCCGATCATAACTTCTTGGACAATCAGAACAACGAGCTTTCCTTGTTGGATTTTCTTCTGAAGATGCAGTAGTTGCTTCTGAACCACCTAGTTTGATCATTATCTGCCGTAGTTCTTGTGTGAGATGTGTTGTATCCCGGCATTCGATATGAGGTTTTATCAGCGATTTTCCTAATTGATTCAGGTATGAACGCCTGACTTTTTTTATTTCGTCATAACTTTCATTGCATTCCAGAATTGTTAAACACCAGCAATATTCAAAATGGCATAAAAAATTACCATTGGCCATCGTCTGGTTCGACGTGCTACAGAGTACCCAGCACACATTTTATCAAGTGTATCGACTCCACATGCATTGTCGACAATAAAACGACAGACTTATTTTTATTAGGTACGAAGGAACAAATTGTTTTTTCTTCATTGTGTCCAAATGAACTTGATCCCACTGGACGATTTTTATCCGCTTTGAATTCTGGAGGAATTTGAGGTTTATTCATTTTCAATGTTCCAACTACTGTAAGTCCCCTTTTTTTCAATTCATCACACAATTCTATAGAAGGAAACCAATTATCCACAACCACATTTCTATTGGTTCCTTGAATTTCAGGAACAAGTTCTAAAACGGACTTGGTCGGAACCAATAATTCTTGTTTCTTTTGTTTCTTTCCTCTTTCTTCCGTCTCTCCATCAGTCTTATCTTGCTCCCCCCCGACATTAGTATCTTTTCCTGTATAAATAAATGCATTATACAAATAAAATGTGCGTGAATCACACATGCACATAATTTTTATGCCATATTTGGCCGGTTTTTTGGGCATGTACATTTTGAATGAGCATCTTCCTCGAAATGGTACCAACATCTCATCAATTGTTACGTTGTTGCCAGGAGTATAGAATTTTTTGCAGTTTTCTATAAACATATTCCATATTTGTCTAACCGCGGCTAGTTTGTCGGAAGTTTTTCTCTGTTCCCTATCTTCTTTATCATCAAATCGTAAACAACATAAAATAAACAAGAAACGGGACACGCTCATAGTTGCGCGAAATATATCTCGCCCGGTACCATCACTCGCAAATAAACTAGATACGTCTTCATGAGCAGATTTCATGGTTCCAGATAAATATAATAATCCCAGAAAAGCTTGAAATTCGATCATATCTAAATCTTTTGTATAAGTAGGTTGTGGTCTCTTGAATTTCAATCTACACTGTTGAATTTTTATGTTCGTATATTTCAAAACCTCGTTCAGTATGTTATCTGAAAAGAATAATTTTCATGCAGAGCAAATGTCGTTTGGATCAATGTTTCTGGCTTGACCCTCTGCTCCTGGCAAACGTGTAACAATATTATATTTACGAACGCGAGTGATTTTTGGCATTGCTTTAGACCATTTGAAACAAATTTTGTTTTTTTGTTTTTTCCCATAAAAAAATTGTTGATCTACTGTTTCTGACTCATCCATTTCATCCTCTGAGTCAGTTGTTTCATTCACATTTCCCAAATTCAAATTGTCATATCCTAGATCTTCAATATCCGAGTTTTCCGAACCAGTATCAGTTTCATGACTACTAAAAATACATTCATCTTGATTTGCATCACTCTCTTCACCAGAATCAAAAAAGTTGGGATCGTTGATTATTGCAGACAATTCTGCTTCTGTCAGCGGTCTTGAGCACATTCTAAAATAGAAACATAACCTTCCTTTTTTTATTATGCATAGCTGAATATATAAAACCACTAACTAGTTTCATATTATGGTATTTACAAAAAACTAAATGAAACATTAACTCACGCAGACGTGCTGGTGGGGTCCACAGAGATTTTAATCAATATTTTTCGAAAGATAAGCACTTTACTATACTTGCGCGACAAAGGGTCTGTAGCAACTGATGTGATCGAGGATTAACTAGACTATGAGCGCCATCTGAACGATAATTATATAAGAAATCGTTACGTTTACTATGAGTGGGGTCCGCGTGGACCCCGCCAGCACAGTTAAGGGTTAAGTCCTTGAAAAAATCTGTAAAAAAAATTAAAAAGATTAGCTGCAGAAAAACGATTATATTAAGCAACAAAAAACCGAAAATTACAATGAAATGAAACACAAGCAACAACCAAAACACTCAAAAAAAAATTGAACACGAAAAGAAAATTGAGAAAATGATCCACAATCGTCTTCGGATGATAATTGAACTTCGAGATCTGACTATTGATAGGTCATTCAAGTGCTTCTACCTATCCCCCTTCCCTCTCATCGCTTCATCGGTTTTAGCAGAAGATGACCGTTTGACGTGAGTTGGTCGTGTTCCGCTTGATTATAGGTTTCCGTATGTTGCGTATCTCTACGCTGGCTTGGCTTAATGCATTGTTGGACAACATATATGCCGCTTCTTTGAATTTTCTCCTAAACCAGTGTTTCTCCTTGTGGATGATTTCAGCTTGAGCCCACTTGATGTTATGTTGATGACTCAAAACATGTGCTGCTATTCCTGATTTGCTGGTTTCTCTCCGCTGTGTATTGAAAAAATTATCAACAAGAGATGAAAGTTGAAAATCAAAAGATTCCAAGCTGAGTTACTTCACTACGTTTCGATTGTTAGTATTGACAATCGTCTTCGGGTGATAACTGGACTCGAAGATCTGACTATTCATAGGTCATTCGAGTGCTTTTACCTATCCCCTCTTCCCTCTCACCGCTTTATCGGTTTCAGCGGGTGCTGACCGTTTGACGGGAATTGGTTGTGTTCCGCTTGATTATAAGTTTCCATATGTTGCGTATCTCTAGCTTGGCTGAATGCGTTGTTAGATAACATATATGTGGCTTCTCTGAATTTTCTCCTCAACCAGTGTTTCTCCTTTTGGAAAAACACTAATTTAGTGAGCCCACTTGATGTTATGTTGATGAGTCCAAACGTGTTATGTTATTCCTCATTTGCTGGTTTCTTCTCGCTGTGTGTGTTTCTTGTGCTCGGCAATACGAACTTTTAATGGCCTCTTAGTTTCACCGATGTATGATTCTCCGCACTCGCAGGGTATCCGGTACATTCAATTCTTGGAATCGCAGAAACTTTCTACTGTGAAATTAAGTGAATGTTCAGATTTCGTAGGCTACCTCAATTCAGTTATCGATTTCATTATTTTTTATACTGGTCTCGAACATATGTTCACAGTTACAGCTGTTAACCCTCGTATACCTATCGTTGCAGTATGGCATAAATTTTTTGAACTTTTAAATTCGACAATCAAAAATGCCTGAACTTGTACAACCGGTTGCCGATATCACAAAATTGTAGTTGAGATATTGGCCGATAGATACGTATGTTCGCAACTCATTTCAGTTGGTCTGTTATGCAGTTGGCGAACGCATCGTTTTCGCCAAAAAATGGACATACACTGGGCGTAAGTATTGTATTTCTTATAAATAGTATTGTATATTATTCTTATCATTATGATTGGCCACAATAAGGTTCAGTTAACGTGCAACATATGCCGATTCAAAAAGAAATTGATATTCTGTGTTTTACGTATTTTTATTTAGCTGTTGCCATAAGGCAACGATAGGTTCCTAAACTGCTTTCAAAACTATTTTTTTTCTCAGTCGAGGATTCGATCTTCAGCAGGCTTTGGCTATGTTAGACGACGATTATGATGATTTAGCTGCACCAGGCGTGAGAGGAATATTCATAACTCCGCCAGAGGCTGCAGATCTTACTGATGAGGACTCGGCCGCTGAAGATGAAGGTGGTTTAGTAGACAATTCGGGAAGAAATCAGTTATAAGCGGCAGCAGATAAGTTGTACCAGACAATAACCAACGAATATCTAGAGAACCTTTCCACGATATGGAACCTGAAGAAGTCCAAAGGCCCCACAAGAAAACCAAACTCAACTTCAAATGGATTGATGTAGATCTCATTACGAATAAACCTGAGCAGTGGAAACCAAACTATTCCAGTTTCCCAACAAGTCCGTGGTTGAAGTTTTCGAAACTTTTCTGGATGATGCTATTATAAATCTTTTTGTCGAAAAATCAAATAAATATGCTGGATTCACAAATTGCCCCCCTCCTAATATGACCACACATGAGATAAATTGTTGTTTCACCTGGAAAAAGGTTTTATTGGGATACGGGTGACGACATGCACAATAAATTAGTATCTGAGGCTATGCGCAGAGACAGATTTATACAAATAATGAGGTTTTTACATTGCGCTGATAATACCTAGCTTGATATGCTGAAAGCAAATTTTTTGAAGTATTTTGTACCCGTTGAACATTTGAATTATGATGAAGCAATGGTAAAATATTATGGACGCCATTCTTGCAAGCAGTATATAAAGGGTAAACCCATTCGTTTTGGGTATAAGGTGTAAGATCCTCATGTACTGACTATAGCCAAAAAACTAATCATATCCTAAAATAATTAATTCAGGCTTTGGAGGTTTAAGCATGTTTAGATTGTTGGTGAGATCAGCTCAAGACCTGAAAAATTCCACTCAAATCATTGATTATTAGAGTAACTATAGAAAAGTTCAGTGGAGGGTTCCTCAAGGATCAGTTGGGAGTCCAATTCTAATGTTTAGATCAATGACTTTTATATACACGCAGTATAGGGCCACATCATCGACCTGAAAATTTTGTTTAGAGTACAATTTCCGTAACATTGTTCAAATGATTAGATGATAGTTATGACATACAAATCACGAAATATCGATTATTTGGCCGATATTTCCAAAGAGAAACCCCGGTAGAATGTGGGAGATGAGGGTACATAAATTTTAATCAAAACTATTCAGTTTTCGAATAATTGATTTTTTCAATCTGTATTATGTATTGAAGCAGTTGGCAATACAAACATCTTTTACCGAAGAGAGTTTTTGATACAGGAATGGATGAGACGCGTTTCTTCAAAATTTGATTGCAAGCATGTTATTGGGACTCGATTTAAATTATTCTGAAATAATATTGATTATTCAATCGATATTAGTTTCGCATTCGAATTTTTATCAACATTTGCAGAGGACAATAACGAGTTTTAATCAAACTCATAACAATTGCCGATAAAATTCCAAACAATTTAATCACATCAACTATATGTCATATCATTTGAAATTTCGACAATAAATTCAACATCCGAAAACAATCCGGAATGGTTTTGGTTCGTTATACATGCAACGACCACAAATTTTCACATTTTCGTCCCCTTTATTTTCATTGTGGAATTGTCCAATAACACATAACGAAACCTACAGAATCGAATCCATGCTGAATTATTACCTCACTGCCAATGTTTTATCGTGAAGTTATAATTGGTTTTCCTGAATTTACTATGGCTGTTTGACACTTATACAGACAAGGTTATTTCAATCAAATCGGTGGGAAGTTATGTCTCCGGATTCGTTCAGAAATTTAATGACTCCAGTTCATTGAATAAGCTCATTTGAATCACATTTCGATAAGATCTTGGAGCGATACAAATTCTTCCAAACTCAATATATCCATATGTAAAGAAATGTCATTATCAGCTATAATATCCCAAGGACATTGATAACCAACGAAATAATTTTATCACATTTTTCGAAAGCACGTTATTTGGTAACATCCCGACGCCGAAGGCGGAGGGATGTTACCTAAAATAACGTGCTTGAGTTATTTATCAATGTTCGAGGGATATTCGGTGAGAAAATTTTTTGCAATTCGAACAAAATTATTTATTGAACACACATTTATTAAAAGAACAATTCGTATAATGATATTCCGTTGATCTTGCTGTATTTGCCTCGGTTACTGCATAGGTGTTTCCACGCATACTATTGATTATTTGGTTATGATGTTCCTGATCAATATTCAAATAAGGTTTTATGGAATTTCCATTATTGTGCCCAGTAATTTTCAACAATTGCTGTTCTTGAACTCCACTCTTAGCTGGTTGACTGACTGCAGTTGCTCTATTAGAGTGATTGGTTATTTTCCTCTGTTTCGTATCCAAGCCAATTGCTTTAGCAGAAGATTTCGTCCATCCGTTGATTATATTTCTACCCAGAGGCATATTGTCATACCAGTTATCGCTTCCTGTCTTCCAGTGACGATTTGGCCTTAAAAATAGTCTATTTGTCTTGATATTTGTGCCTCGTTTTGATAATAATTTAATGAATAATCTGACAGGACAAGCATTGTTATCACTATTTTGAACTAACCATTTGCTAGAGGCGCAGTTCTTTGAACCCCCTTGGCAGGTTTTACTGAAAATTGGATTATATTCTATCCTATTAGTTGGAGATCCATTGTTGTCCTTTTCGATATGAAAATAATCAACTAAGCAAGCAGCACCTTCACCACCTCTCCAAGCCAATTCCACCGCTGCTATGTGATAAAATTTGCGTAGGAGTCCTATAGGGGTATTTTCATCCCAAAAGTTTATAATTTTACTCATTTCATTTGAAGTTAATGGTACTGAGCTTGTTTTGCGTTTAGTGGGATCTGTTTGTAAATTTCTTCGTGCTGCGTCGCGTGCATTCCGCGCTTGTTTGAATGCAACACTTTTAAAGGGGTCTAGCATGATATTATACTCCTTGTAATACTTTTCTTGTAATATTTGCTTGTTATATTCCATACGGTTTTAACAGTAGCCTCCTTAAACTCTGTGCTATCCTTTTTTCTCATATTAATCGCCCAATCCTTGAGTATTAATGCAAGCTCTTCGAGAGTACGATTTCCATCCAATTCATATTTTCTGGCGTCACAAAACTCCATAAATATTTTCCAAGTGTATTTTTTACTATTGACAGTATTTTTTGGTGTATTTTCTTCGATGATTTTGTCAATTGCCGCATCATTTTGAACACCAAAGCGAGGAAGTGACATTTTCGAAATAAATTGAATTACTGAAATGTCAAACAACTTTATTGTGTTGGTTGCTTAGCAATGTCATGACATAAGTGATAACTACCCGTGAAAACTATCCATGGGTAGTTATCAGTGTAATGATGGTTTCATTGGTTATTTCGACACACATGACTAGAAATAGACAAATTTGATAGGATAATTTTTTTGGCAAAAAATTTTCTCGAAAACATAACCCAGTGCTATCTTCAAGAGACTAAGTCATTCATACTAAAGCGTATGGAATCTTCCAATATGGAAGATCAAGAACCTCACAGAGAACGATGCTACATAACGAATCAGGGATAACTACATGGCTACTTCACGGAAAATATTGAATACAAATACTATCAACCTCCAATGTATTTCTTTAATGACAATCTACGAATGATGGGAGACCCTATCAGGTATCAAATCCCTGAGTGACTCCAACAATAAATTTCTTCCAAGCTTCAGCAATAAATCACGTGACAGCTGGAGATAATTTTGAAAGGAACAAAAATAAAGTACTTGAAAAGTACCCTGATTCAATTTCTCCGGAAGATTTCAATGACTTTTTCTGTAATATTGCAGAGAATATTTAAATTTCTTCACCAGCAGTGAATGAAAATACCACAAATTTTCTGAATAATCTTCCTAAACCCAAGGAATCTTTCTTCTTACCTGTGATTGCAATGGAGGTTTCAGATGCCATAGAAAACCTCAAAGATACAAAGTGCTGTGATGTTCACGATCTGAACAGCGAAATTATTGAAGAAACAAGCGAGATAATTGTGGGATTCCTCGCTGCACTGATCAATAAATGTCTTTCTGAAGGCACATTGCTCGATGTTTCCAAATTCACGAAAATAACACGAATTTTCTAAAATAAAGGAGATAAGAGCGATGTGGATAACTACCGCCCAATATCTATGATCCCCATATTTGGAAAAATATTTGAGATCATAATAAAACAGAGGCTAATGGGCTCCTTTGGAAAACATTATTTCCTGAATAAAAACGAACCTGCATTCAGAAACAATTGCTCTACTGTAAAAGGGATCAGGGGTATGGCACTTGATTTTTCTAGTTCTCACCACATAAACAAGGTACATTCAGTATATATCAACAATATGTCTTCAAAGTATCAACATATGAACCATGGTGTACCACTGGGCTCCGTATTAGGTCCCTTCTTTTCATTATTTATATGAATGATATTTTCCAAACTATATCCTCAGGTGTTTGTGTGTGCTACGCTGATGACACTACTTCCATTAAATCCCACAACAACGTATCTATATTGAATTAAATCTCCAGTAAACTGATCATAAAGCGAAACTCTGGTTCAGAGCATCCAACCTTTACCTCAACAAGAGTAAATCTCATGAAATGATCTGCTCCTCAAACAAAATGTTATGAGAATCGTGATCTGTCAAGCTGCTCGGTCTGACCCTTGATGATGACTTGAGTTGGCAAACCCATATTGATATATTATCCAAAAAACTATTCAGCTCTTTCTGTTGAGACGCCTTGAAAATTCTTTGAATTCTTCCACCGTCATATCTACATATCGTGTTTTTTCCACTCTCATTTGAAATACTGAAATATTTTATGGTGAAACTCACCTCCCTCTATCAGAGATTTCCATCTTCAAAAACGTGCTATACGTTTGATGGCTGATACCTCGTATAATGTCTCATGCCGAGAACTCAGGATTCTATGTTTTTCTTCTATTCATATCTATCAAAGTCTCCTTAAAATACATACAAGAGAAATTTAAATTGACAGCACAATTATTATCCACAATTATTCAACCAGGGAAGCAGACCATATGAGGCCTCCTAGATATAAACTTGCAATCTCACAATGCAATTCCTTGAACTTGCATCTGTACAATAAGCTACCAAGTGAACAAAGAAAGTGTCATCTTTTACTATTGAATGTCCAGCCACGTTTAAAAAATAGTCATTGATTTCTTCAGGTCTACGTAGTTCAATTGTCAGGCTATTGGTTTGCGAGGATGATTTTGTAATACCACCCCAATCTGCAAGATTTCTTCATGTCATTTTTGAATTGTTTTTATTTTTGTTCAAAACAAATTGTATATATGCTGTTTTTTTCACGTTTCATTGCATCATTGACGTAGTTGCGGAAAGTTACATAGTACTGTCTAGCGGCTGCTGTCTTTTTTTTAAGTATTTGGCATGAGCTCTATCACAGGTTTTCATAATCAATTGGATATTATAAGTTATATATGGGGATGCCTTATGTTTTCTGTTTACAGTGCAAATTGGAGCATTTTGTCAAAAAGCATAATGATGCATTCGTTGAGAAAATTTACTTTGGAATTAATATCTTGCATAGTCACAATATCACCCCATGGTAAGTTAGCAGCATCTTGAGAATAAAATTCATTATTGAAATTCTTGAAATTCCTAAAAAAAATTAAGTTATCATAAGTATCTTCGCCTTCGAAATCAATATCGCAAAATACCATCAGGTGATTAGTTATACCATTCATATCAAGTGTATTATAATTTGTTACCATTACTTCCTTACTAATGCAAATGACATCAATCAGAGATTCAGAAGTTGTTGTTATCCGAGTAGAATTTTCTACAATTTGATTCATATCGAAACAAGAAACTAGGGCAGTGAAACGTTGAGTGTCGCGAGAGTCACAGTTTAACGAATTAATATTGATATCACCAACTAACACCACAGGAGATGTTTCCAAATACACTAGTTCCAGTACATCAGCTAACTCCTGCATACAGTCCTCTACATTTGTTCCTGGTGAGAGAGAAACAACTCCACAGGTTACTTTTTGTTTGTTTATATTGACTATGATCCATAGCTGCTCTAGACCATTTGCCGAAATAGAAGAGTAATATAATTTGTATTTATACAGCGATTTGATGAAAAGACATACTCCACCACCTCTACCATCACGGTCCATACGTATCAAGTTGAAGTTAGGTATAGTAACAAATTTATCTGAATATTCTGGAGCGAGCCATGTTTCCGTGACACCAATTATTGAGATTCTGTTATTATTGATAGAGTTTTTGAAATTACCAACATAATTATACAAAGAACGAATATTCACGTGACCGAATCTTATATTGAGTTTTTTGATTTACTGATAGAAGGAACGCCATTAACATATTTAATGTATATGTTATCCTCGCCATTTTGCTTTCGTTCATTAAATTGCAAGAGAACCATTTTCAAATATTCACGTTGAAGGATTGTCTTATCGGTACTGATCTGAACGTTGAAATTGAAATTTTTTATTTTACGTTTATTTTTCAATATCATTTAGACGTCTTCTCGTCTATTCAGAATTACTCTCAGTGGTGATGGATGAACACCTCTTCTTTCAATCCTGAACGTTTCAATATCTTCAGTATTTACTGATGGGGCAATAGCTCCAATTATATCTTTGGCAATTTTCATATCGGAATCTTGGCCACCATCCTTCAGTGTATATATGATTATATTTTTTTCTTTTCGTTGTCTTTCCGAAATTTCAGTTATAATGGTTTCAGCATTATCAGAGTATTTGTTCTCCTTGATTCCCTTGATTTCTTCCTGCGAACATTTCACTAGTACAGTGGTATCCTTGATCGCCCGAGTTAATTAGCGGCAATTAGCACACTCTGTACCCGGTGCGATAACGGGTTCCCCGCCCATGAGTTGTCTGCAATCCTCGCATTTATAAAATGTCCCTTCCATGCTAGTAAACACAGCATTCTGTTCTTCAGACATTCCAAGGCATTTGTAGTGAAAAGTTTTGAACAAAAACTACACTTTACAAATGTAAAACACCAGAACATATTATATGAACAATTGATGAAAACTCGAATAATATCTAGCAGGAAATGGGAGAAGACCCTGAAACAGCAGTGTGTTCTGGAGATTCCACAGAAAAGGACAAGTCAGATATTTCTCAAGTAGTAGAAAATCATTATTTTCAAAGCAGTATATTCTCTCACTAACAAATAATAATGGGTGTCGCAAAACGAAGTGATTTTGCCCTTCAGTTCATATTGACTCATCAACAGAGAACACTCAAGTGGAAGAGAGATTTTGCTTGTTCTCTGTGTTGAAACGCGGTGTTTATCCTCATCTCCAGAGGACTAACAAAGAGAAGCGATCTCTACTTGAAAACATATTGTTTCTACCACCGAGACCCAACGTAAACTCTCTGTCTTTCCTCGTGAAGATTTCCACCGGGTGAAAAGATAAATAGCGGAATAAATTCTGACTTCAACTAGGGTGGTAACCAAATAACATTAATTTCCCCATTTCACTGATGTTGCCCCGGGATAAAAGCAAAAAGCCGTGACTTGCACTAAAGTTATTATTAAATTTGGACCCTACAACCCTCCTCACAAAAAGAGATCATCACGCATTCTTGCGACAGTCTAATTGATTTATTTTTTGTTCCATTTCGAGTAAGGGCAATTTGATGTTACGCTTGAAAAATTCAGGAGTACCTTTTTTCGTGGTGATATGCCGGACGAGGTGAATCAGACGGTGATGAAGTTAACCCTTCTGCTGGATATTGAGGCGGAACGGGTTGATTATAGTACACCGCAAGTCGATGCTGAATTTTTGAGGGTGAAGAATGTATGATTTGTATAAACCTGAAGTTGAAAGTTAGTTTTAGCCCTATGCCGTCAGTTGGGGTGGTTCAAGTGGAAATCTTGTAAAAATTAATGACAAATGTATTTGTACAGCGTTCATGATTCATATATGATTGATACAGATAAGACTTCCCCTGACCAAACACCCCTTTCCTGAAATTGGAGTTCAAAATAATTTATTTTTGTACGATTTCAGCAAGGAAGATGCTCCACAAGACTGCAGGGTACTTAATATTCCCACCAGTCAGATAATACTCTCTCAATTCTACAAGGTAAGCCGTAGCCATCCAGGACGAAATGCGCAGCTATGAAAAAGTTTCTGTAGATCATATTCTGGAAGATTCTCCACGGCAGCCGTAAAAGCCATACTGGTTGGTCAAAATTGAGGTTGTTTGATGTTCAAGATGCAAGAGTCTTGCCTCAATGACCAGGATAATCTTTTGAAAAGAGCATTTGTGAGTCAGTTATACATGTAAATGCATTAGAGTTAGTCGTCCAAGGCTTTTTTGCTTCTGGTTGGGCAAAACCATCGTTTGTGAGTGAGTATTTGTTAACCTGCTTGAGTGGAGTTTGTTTCATCATCGGAAGCAGATTTTGCCGCTGCCGCACAAAAACTTGCAACAAGTTCATTTCACTTATATGCAAACACGTGAATTGGTAAATATCCATAATCAACTGATTGTAATCTCTGTGGAATGGGAAAACTCAAAATAAAAGCTTCCAAACCTCAGTTTCCTCAAACTACAGTCTTTCTGTGAACCATGTTCCAACAAAGGGGCAACCACAATTATGACATATCTGTATCTGTATACTAGGGAAGGGGAGTGTAGACCCACAGCACTTAGGTCACATGTGATCGATTGTACATCCTCTCGAAGAGTTGTCCTCCTAGGTCATTGTACATCCTGTCCTTTTCAGGAAGGTGGGCAGGTCACTAGGAGACATCTCCTTTATATCGGTAGGTGTAGGTCAAGACTCACCGAACACACACTCTCTTATTGACGATAACTCCAGATACTCGCATAAGACACGCCTGAGAGTTCCCTTTTGCTGTTCACACATCCTGCATAGGGGTGTGTCCACTAGCCTTATAATATAGAGGTGTTTCCTTAGTTGACAGTGGCCAGTCAGAAATTCTACTTTTGAGCGTAGGGTTTTTCTGGTCATCGCCAGGTATTTCTTCGTCCCAGGGTCACTCAGGGTGATCCTCGCAAGACTGCATCATTTGATTCCATCCATCTCTTGAAGGATTGAGCATGGGTGTGAAATATAGCTAGATTTTCAATTGTCGAAGTCTTCAAGACGTTGGTGTCAGTGGGCCCTAAAATTCTCAGTCCAGCCGCTTCGTTGGCTGGACTGAGCCAACTTTACTCCTTTCGTGCCATTTAATTCACCTAAGGATAATTTTATTCTGTACCGAAGCTCTGGCTGAATCTTGGTGGCACTCTAGTCTAGGTAACACGTTGTCTGTTCAAGGCTAATAGGACCTGTCTACTATCAGTGCAGATTGTTATGTTTTTGCCAGAAATTACTTTCCTGGCTATTTCTTTTTGTAGCGATTGAGATACCAGCCAGATCTGTTTTAACCACGCAGGTAGTTCTTTCCATTTCTCACTTAATCCTTAGGCTTAGTGATCTGGAGTAAACTCCACATCATGAGCCTTCTTTAGTTTTTGAGCCGTCTGAATATTTGCGTATTGAATTTGCAGCATCTGACTCTGTGTTCGGTTTCATTTGTATTCTGTAGGGTTTATTAAACACAAACCTGAGTTCAATTGCATCACTGGCTGCCTGCGCAGTAAGTTGTGCGGTCAGCGCTTCTAACCATAGGCTTAGCCTCAATTGACCCATTCTCACTTCGAGATCTACACCAGCCGTGCGCAATCGTAACATGGCCATCAACGCAACCTCCTAAACGTACAGGTCTAGAGGGGTCAAACCAGTAAAAAATTCGATTGCCTTAGTTGGTGTTGTTCTCATGGCTATGACGTATTACAGTTGGGAGATAAAAGTTGGAAACTCAGTCTTTTGCACTGCTTGAAAGTTGATAGATTTGAAAATTCTGCAAATTCACTGAATTACCGAATATAATTCAATTCTTTTCCTCTGTTGAATCAGTTTTCAAATCGGTAAATTGGTCATCGGTTTATTACATATCTATTCAATGAGTTTCATTCATGATCGGTCAATATGAAAACGCCTGAGGAAATTATTGTATAGCGAAACATGTGTAGTTGTTTTTTAGACTGTCCAGTGAAAATGACACAAAAAAGTTACTTGAATATATATATATGATAAAAAAACTTTGGTCACTGTAATCTCAACAAGCAAATGAGGTGATTTTTTTTATAGACATTGTTGGGAAAAACGAGCATCAGTTAGGCTCTCGAAGAATCTAAGATTATACTGAAAAACTGCAACTCTTTGTTCACGCTGTTCAAAAAAAAGGCTTGTCCAGAGGAGTTCAAACCCAGACATGGAGCAAATGAAGATTATTTCGACAGATTCGCGAAAAGTTTTGATTACATTCTCCTGCTCGACAGATATAGATTGTATCCTTAGAAATATTCCACCAAATTTTTCGTCAGCCTTCAAGAAGGAAGTCACAAAAAATACTTTGGGAATTTATCACCGCTGATTTAATTGAATTTTCAGTGGGCAAAGTTATCTCTTACTGAAAAAATAAGTTTTTTGTAAAATTTTCATGAGCAAAGAGAGAGTGGCACCTTTTGTAAGGCAAATTTGTCTGTAAAAAATTTAAAAAATATTATTCTTTCAGACATATTTTTGAGATCCAATCTAATAGTACTCCTCTACAACTGAAGTAGGAAAATTTAGCTTCAAACTGATATACGTATCTTTGATTAGTCTACACAAGTATAACAGAAACTTCCAAATTTGAATTGAGTACACATAAAAAATAAATGAATGAAGGAATGAAACCTGAAAAGTAATTTGGTTATTCCATGATGGACAAAATGAGATATAGCTTCAATTCAGTTGTTTCGAAAATCCCATCGATTCTGGCTATTCACTTCCCGTAACTACAGAATTTAATTAGTTTCGTGATTCCAGATCAAAAATGAAGCTACCCAAAATGTTGCTTGATAATAATATCAACTCCATTTCCTGCTCTAAGCAGACATTTATTTAGAAATTTTAATTTTACAGTCGAATTCAATTTATATCTGTTGGTAAAATCATAGCATGACAATTTATTTTAGCGCCGTGTTCGTAGAATGGTCTGATCCCTAAATTGAATATTGTTTGAATGATTCATCGAGAATCGATGGACTGAGACACTCTGTGGAATAACTAAATGAGTTTAGTTAGTGGCAGCCTATAATGACATTGAAATGTACAGGCCGTATTTTTTCGAATACGTATTGTAATACAGGGCTTCATTTTTATCACAGTGGCTGTAAAAATCGATGAAAAAAAACTAGGAGTCATTATTTGAAGAAATAAACTTGATGACGGAATTTAATGAATGGAACGTCGTATTAAAAATGGGTTCGCATCAGATTATAACGAATATGAAACAATATCGAAAGTTCTTCTGCCTCTCTTTATATCATTAGCAATGTAGGCGGTAGAGCATAAACACGAAATTCGGCAATTATAGTTTCAGGCGAATATTATTTCCGATCTGGAAATAATCCATCTTAGTTCTCTAATATTGGAAGCTTTTGTCTGATTCAACCGACCTTGTAGGTCTGACAATTTCCGAAATAGCAATAGTCGACATAGCAAACAAATTTTTGGATTTTTGTAGGTCTTCAGTGATGAAATTCAAAAACTCAACATTTGCAGGATGATCAAATGAAATTGTAAAATTCTTTTTGTGTTTCATCCGTCTTCTGATGATGAAATTAGTTATTGAATGAAGACTTCAAGTAAGGTTGATACAAGAACCCAGGTAGTTTCTATAACATACTCATCCAATGAGTTATTCCGAGAATGGTGAGCACATCAGCCTGTAGAAGTTTATTAACACGTGTTGTGATTTTCTCATCCGTACAGTGAAATATTTTCGGAATGAGGGACATCAATGATTCATTTAGAGGTCAACTTTGTCGATGAGTCTGGAGTAATAACTAGATCGACGTGAGAACTGACTCTGATATATGTGCATTGAACGGTTTGTTCTTCAATACTTACTTTTTGATTAGAGCACTGAAGTTGATTATTAACAGATACTTCACTACACCAAACAATTATGATTCACTTAATGATGAACCAACTGAGGAATTCTAGAATTAGTTCAATTCATTCCTCTGTTGAAACTGACTGAATGAATTCAACAATCCACATAGAAAAATTGAGGAAGCTGAAATAATATATAATCTTCGTTTCATCTGAAAGAGAATCGTATAGAAATGACATTCATCTCTCCCAATGGATCAACACACTAGATTTTGGTGAATCCCTGCCGGAAAACAACTACTTCCTCAGCTAATACCACGCTGAACATTGAATTATATCCGATATTTATGCAAGATACCTCGCAAAGGACAGTCTCGCAGATAATTACCGTTCATCTAGCAGCAGGACCACTCCCAAGACATTTGAGTAGATCATTTAATGGATCGGTTTCAAAGTATTACCTCTCATCAATGCAGAAAAGATCCGACCAAACAACAATGTGCCGGGGACTCGATTTACTTCAACGCGGCTCAAGTGTATGCATGAAATGCTCGCCTTAAATAAACATTTGTTAGGTAGTAACAGCTTCATCTCGTGAACAAAGCTTCGAAAGCAGAATATGAACTGCTAGATGAGAGAGAGTCATCTGCAAGACAATCATTTGTGAAGTATTTTGCATAAACGTCTGTCGAATATGATTCAATGTTCAGCGTGGTATTAGCCGGAAAGTAGTTGTTTTCCGGCAGGTATTCATTAGAATTCACTGAGAAGGTACGTTGAAAGAGATAGATTTTTCAAGATATCATTTCGATTTATCCATTTTCTACTCTCTCCTCGATACAGTCTAGAGACTCATTCAGATTCCAGGCAAAACAAAACTGAAATAATGAAAGCGAAAATTGATGTGAAATGAAGTGAAAACAGGGATTGTCAGTTCAAAAATCAAGTTTGACGTTTGAGAACAATTTTTGAATAGGATTTTTTTCAGGGTTTACTTTGCTTATGAAAATAATTCAAACACAACTGTGAAGTTATGAATTTGCTCATTTCTGATTGGCCTCAAGGTAGTGAGTTATGAATCTGATGAACTGTGATTGGTTCAAAAGTCATATTGGCTACCAACTTAACAGGAAACAGTCACATAATGAATGTTTTTTTCAATAGTTATAGCAAAAATGAATAATTCACAATCTGCACTCCTTTGTGAATCCTATACAAATTCATCATGACCGCCCGTTGCTACAAATGCCAAAGTGAATTTAAGAAAAATATAAAATTTCTTGAATGTGACTCATGGAATAAAAAGTTAATAGAGAAAAGTGTTTTTCATTTAATTAAATGTTCATATAAAAGAAGTTTTCTCGCGAGTATTTTTCTCTCTTTCTCTTTTTCTTTTCTTACAGTTTCTGTCAGTTGCTTGCTTCCTTTCTTTGGAAAATTTCTTCTTTTTTTGTGTTAAAATGGAGGAGTAGAAAGCCAAAACCTTTTTCTCTCAAAAATTCATTCACTCTGTCAGTGATAAATTAAAATAAATTTCGAGTTTGGTCTGATGGTCCTGATGGACTGGCGAAGTGATCACAATGATAGTTATTTTCAACAATGATTGCAGAAACACATTTCAATTGAAAATACATCAAACTCCATATAAATTGGACAAATTAAAATAAATGTAGATTTAATCAGTACAGCATACAAAAATTCATTATGCATCAAAATATAAACAAAGCAATGAATGACTATGTGTGACATTTTTCATTAAATATCCCTTCATGAAAGCATGTTAGATTAAATTGAAAAATATATTGCACACAGTGGAAATCAGTCGAACTATTTACCTTGTCAAATTTTCCATCGGGATGATTTACTGGTAGTTAATTAGTATAATGAATGCTCCTGTTTGTAAATATTAAAACAATTTTTTACAAACTGATTAAAACCGAAATTTGTGTATGGAAATTCCAATTCAAACGAATTCAACAAAAATCTTACAACGCTGGGTGGTTTTGGTTCATTATACAGTGTCATCCCCAAAGTAGGCACCATATGGGAAACTTCTTCATCAAGGGTTTTTCGAAAAAAATATTCTTGATAAAAACGTCAAAACATCAAAAGAAAATAGGTATTTTGAAACAAACTCGTTGATTTTCTGGAGATTATTTCGGAAAATTATTTTGGACAAGAAAATCTCCAGAAAATCAACGAGTTTGTTTCAAAATACCTATTTTATTTTGATGTTTGTGATTTGATATCATTGAATGTCAAATTATTTAACGCTTCAAAAAAATTGATCGTGGTGTAATTCCTAATATTCCAGGATTTTGAAATAAACATGCAGGATGTTGTCTATTTATTAGCAAAATAAAATAATTTCAGATAAGGAGAAAAGTATTCCAGATTATCTGAAACGTGTGTTGATGAGGTCAATGATTTTTTTCTTAATTCTATACCAATAATGGAACCTCCAAACTTATTACAA
Source organism: Leptinotarsa decemlineata (assembly GCF_025532065.1). Lineage (NCBI taxonomy): Eukaryota > Metazoa > Arthropoda > Insecta > Coleoptera > Chrysomelidae > Leptinotarsa > Leptinotarsa decemlineata. Next base: position 6,505,675 of record NW_027412578.1, read on the forward strand.
AACTAACTGTTCAATTACCTTAAAATTCTGTTTTAAAGAAGTGAATGATCACAATGAGTGATATTAAAACAAATGCAACTGTTGCCTAATTGAAAATGTTTTTCCTAAGATATGGGGCAGTGCTCTTGTGAAAGTGTTACCAAAAAAAAAATACTCCCGCTGAGTTTAAAGAATTACGACCCATTAGTGTACCTCCGGCTGTATCTAAAATACTAGAGAAAGCCATAGAAGTAGAACTCCTGTAGCACATTTCAAAATTCAACATTTTACCATCGGTTTTTTCTGGGTTTCGGAAGGGATTCAGTTGCAATACAGCATTGCTGCATGTTGTAGGTAACATTGTTAGAGCTTCAGATAGAGGTCATTGTACAGCTCAAGTACTTCTTGACTTCAGCAGAGCCTTTGACACTATAAACCACGATTTATTGATAACGATTTTACATTTCGTTGGTCTATCAGCTATCACCTTGCTTGCCAATCATATTGATGGAAGAAGTCAAAGAGTTACGTTTGATGGAACTTTTTCATCTCCCCTATCTCTTCAACGCGGAGTGCCACAAGGCTCTATACTTGTTTACTCCTCCAATCTTATTAAAAATTTGAATCACTGCAAGGTGCAGTTTTATGCGGATGACACCCGAATTTATTATTGCATGTTATTATTGCAATAAAGACTTGGATAATTTTTATAGGGCTGCAACAGAACACTGTTCACTCCTAAACTCTCAAAAATCAAATATTCTATTATTTGAACCAAAGTCCAAACGATCTGATATTTTATAGTACCTGAACATATCATATCAATGGCGTGAATATCGAGTTGGTGGAAGAAGCGAAAAATCTTGGGGTCATCTTTGACCACACTCTCATATTCGAAAAGAACTTGAATAACTTAATGCGACGTGCATATTCTTCTTTAAAATTGATATATGGAGTTAGGCAGTATCTTCCACTGAAATTGAAATTAGTATCATGTGAAGCACTAGTTTTATGGAATTTCACCTATGATAATACCTACTGTCTATGGACCACTTTTGAGTGATCAGTATAAACGTAAAATTCAAAAAGTACTAAACTCGTGCTTGAGACTTATTTATGGAATAAGGACGTTCTCAGAGAATTTCTCATAAGCTCAAAGATGCCTATTGGTTAAATATGAATAACAGAAGAATTTTGCTTGCTGCCAATCTATTCCATTCCATTCCATTACTGCCAATCATTTATCATTCGAGTCGTAAAAGTTTAATTGTTACCGTTTGAAATTTCTTGATGAAATATTCTAGTCTACAGATAGACTGTGAGTACCTTCAGGCTTATGGTAATTCTGCGGTGAAATTTCAGACTGTCACGAAAATGAGCCTCATAATATTTTTCAATGGTTTCATTGCCCAGTCACAGCATCTCTGAATTCTATCATGTACTGAATCTTCAAGTAGATTCAGATTTTCCTCTCTTAGAATATATTTTTTTCATGCAACATATAGGAGTATTCAATATTTACGTGTGACATTCATATGGACAAGTCATCAAAGGAACAGTTGCATATGTATATGATTGGGCGAAAGGTTTTTTTTTTGCTACCTTTTTTGTATCCTGCAATAATCAAACAGCTCCTGACTTTCTGAAGTATTATACGTTAGAATGAACAAAATGAATTGAAAAATAATATCATTTTTACATTTCCTCTGTTCGCTATTATTATGGATGTTTTCATACAAGGCACACGAAATTAGGAATAACTGGAATTTCTGGAAGCTGGAGCTGATATTATTGCATGACTAGTAGCCATTTTCTTCGAGAGGAATTTATTTCTCATTCCTTTCACGAGATTCTCATATTTTGGCTTGAATTTGAATACTCATCAATACTGATTGAAAATTTGAACAATGGTTTTCCGATACTTCATTGAAATTTTTCGAGTTTTTATCAGTAATAACATACAAAAAGTAATATATATACCACCAAAAACAGTTCAATGTGAAGTATTTCCTTATAAATACGGTTTGCACTACAACAAAATTATCAGATCTACTAAAACAAGCTCCTTACGTCTTGACATTACAAACATACCTTATAGTTGAAATATGTGGCTTGCCCATTTCTCTACTTTAGAAACTATTGCCATAAATACAACGTGTAGTAAATACATTTCCACTATAACCACTTGGAAGTGGTTATAGTGGAAATAGTTGGAAATGGTTAGGCCATATACAGTGAGTTTCAAAAAGTTCGCAGCATATGAGAAATTATTTTATTATACATTTGTCATAAAATTGAGTTGTCAAAATTCTAAATTTCCGAAGTGTGTACAGGGTAGAACAAAAAATTGAAATTTTTATCAAGAGTGAGTACCCTTATTTTCGACATGTGACCACGACAAATGGCCACATGTGACCCATTGTACATCCTCCCAAGGAGTTGTCCTCCTAGTTCGTCGTCCATCCTGTCCTTTCCAGGAAGGTGGACAGGTCGCTGGGAGACATCTCTTTTATATCGGCAGGTGTAGGCCAAGACTCGCCGAACACACACTTTCTTATTGACGATAACTCCGGGCACTCGCACAGGACATGCCTGACAGTCTCATCTTCCTGTTCACATATCCTGCATAGAGGTGTGTCCACTAGCTCCATATTATGTAGGTGTTTCCTTAGCTGACAGTGGCCAGTCAGAAATCCTACTGTAAGGCGTAGATTTTTCCTGGTCATCGCCAGATATTTCTTCGGCGCCAGCTTCCCAGGGTCGCCCAAGGTGATAATGGCAGGATTACATACTTTGATTTCATCCCATCTCTTTAAAGATTGAGCATGGGTATAACATTTGACTAGTTCCGCAATTGTCGAAGGCATCAGGCCGTGGGTGCCACTGGGTCCTAAAATTCTTAGTCCAGCCGCTTCCTTGGCAGAAAAGTCGGCAATGCGATTACCTTCACTCCTGTCGTGCACTTTAACTCACCTCAGGATAATGTTATCATCTACCGAGGCTTTGGATAAATCTTGGTGGCACTCTAGTGCTAGCCCTGAAGTAACACAGTGTCTGTTCAAGGCTAATAGTGCTTGTCTGCTATCAGTGCAGATTGTTATGTTTCTGCCAGAAATTCTTTTCTTGGTTATTTCTTTTGTGGCGATTGAGATACCAGCCAGTTCTGTTTTGACCACGCTGGTATTTTTTCCCATTCCCCACTTAATCCTTAGGCTTAGTGATACGGAGTACATTCCACATCCTGAGCCTTCTTTGGTTTTTGAACCATCTGTATAAATCCGTATTGCATTTGTAGCACCTGACTCTGTGTTCTGCTTAATTTGTATTTTGTAGGGTTTATCAAACACAAACCTGGGTTCAATTGCATCACTTGTTGCCTGCAGCAGAGGTTGCGCAGTAAGCGCTTCCCGCCATAGGCCCAGCCTCAATCGACCCATCCCTACTTCTAGGTTTACACCAGCCGTGTGCAATCGTACCATGGCTATTAACGCAACCTCCTTAACATACAGATCCAGAGGGGTCAGACCCGTGATTAATTCCATTGCCGCGGTTGGTGTTGTTCTTATGGCTTCTGTGATGTTTAAACAAGCCAGTCGCTGTATTTGATATAATTTTTGGAAGGCCGTTGCTTGTAGAACTTTCGGTCCCCATGCAATGGCTCCATACGTTAACATAGGTCTTATTAATGCAGTGTAGATCCAGGCCACTACACGGGGTGAAAGACCCCATGCGCGTCCCACTGTCCTCCGAAATTGCTTATAAGCCACGTATGCTCTTTTTGCTCTACTCTGTAGATGAGAGTTCCATATTAGCTTCTTGTCGAGGATAATACCAAGGTATTTCACCTCTTCAGAGAAGTTTAGTTGGCTTTTGAAGATTTCGGGATGTTTTAAGCCCGTTAAACTTCTTTTCCTGGTGAAAAGGACCATCTCAGTCTTCTTGTTGAAATAATTTATACGTACCTAGATATTCTACTTTACAAAAGAAAAATTATCTTTATTAATCAACAATTAAGGCAAAATATAAATTGAAGTTCAATACCACCTCCACAAGCCACATAAACAACAGTTGTTTTGTTATTGATTTATATAGAGGAAGATAGGTTAGGTGCACAAAATGTCAAATGTCACAGAATGTCTCGGAACTCGGAACATAAGTAAACAGAAGAGCACGCTTCTGAAATATGTCATCTTTGTTTCATACAGGTAACAGATTCATCGTCCTTTATTAGCTATAACCGATGTTGCCAAAAGGTGAAATAGAAACAAATTTGTTTGAATGTTGAATGCATTATTTCATTCCTCTTTTTCAAGTATTTGAATATTTTTTTAGAGAAGAAGGTTAAAATGATAAGTTTAAAATGCGTTGTTTTAGAGCTCTTTTAAGAAAACTACTTGATTTTCGTCAGGAGGAACATTCCCCATTGTGTGCGGAGGGATTGGAAGAATCCAACCTCATGCAAATATTCTAGGAGAGTCAAGTGGCGTTGGAAGCTCTAGGCTCCTACTAAGCAACGTCTAAATTGGTAACAAAATCGACTCTCCTCGATAGTTAAACTTGACAGATTGTCTCTGGTCTGAATTCCTGTCAATACTGGCCAGGAAGGCAATGAGGCTGCTGACTCTCTTGCAAAGAAGGGTGCTACGAGCAGCTTCATTAGCCCAGATCCTGTCATTGGTATCGATTTAGGCTTTGCCAAATAAAGATTGAACACCTGGATGGTAAGAAGATTATGGACTTCTATCAAAAACTTCTAGAATTGGCTCAATCCAAAGTGTTTATTCACCCTTCGAATCTCGATACCAAACAATTCTTGGACTAGAGTAGGAATGAACTACGATGTCTAACAGGCCTTCCTACAGATCACTGTCATTTGAATTATCATATGCAGAGTCTCGGACTGTCGGAAGACAGTGTGTGTCGCCCCTGTTTGAGAAATGATGGAACAGAAGGGCATATATTTTGTGCTTGTCCCTCTGGGGACCAAATCATATTTTTAGAGTTCGGCAGAGCCGTACTCTCACCATCTGACCTGAATGATCACTCACCATACAAACTATCAGCTTCGTTGGGAAGCTGGGTTGATTTGGTTAAGTGTGATTAGGTGTGAGTCACAATAAACCTTCACGGTTTGCGGTGGAGGGTCGAACAGGCCCCCTCACTTTGTACCCAACCTAACTCAACCTTGTATGTCGATGTTTGTTGAGAAATAGTTTATATTTTCACTAGTGAGGTAGGTTGTAATTTCAGATCTGAATATACTTTTTAATGATGTAGAATATAAGGGTAGTTTACTCTTGATCCAAATTCCTATTTTTTGTGCTCTCCTGTACACCGTTCAGAAATTTAGAATGTTCACAACTTAAATCTAATACACCTATTTTTATCAAGAATAGAATGTTCTGACAAATGGATAATAAGAAAGTGTCCCATATGGTGCAAACTTTTTGAAACTCACTGCATAATAACTATAATGTAAGACTAGTTGATTTTCTAGAAAATGATAGTGAAATATTGAATAATTTCCAACACTGTATAAAACTGGAAAATCAACAATCTCTGTTTTATGTGATGAATATAATAACATTCTGTTTCAGCAAGAATCTTCAGAAAAAATTGGATAACATTATAGAAAATACACACACTTCATTCATGAATTACGATTTTGAATGTCATGGAATAAGCTTGATCTGCTTATGTCATCGATGACATCGTAGCAGATGGAGTAGTAGAAAGCCAAAAACTTTCTTTCCAAAAAAATTAATCACTTCTAAAAATATAACCCCTTCAATTCAAGTATATAGTGATTCTAGTATATTATCATGTTATGATATGAAAAAACTGTTTTTGATGAGTACCGGGTTTGGAAATAGAAGCTGAAAGTTAATTGAATGAAGTTTAAAACACTTTCCCTAACAAGCACATGACTTGTATTTTTTCCGCAAAAATTATCTCCTCCATTCCTCGTTACCGATAAAATCAGCATCGTTGTGAAATTTATAGCTCTGCGTGCTGAAAGGAAATGGGTTCGGCGTGATAAAAAAAGGAAAAGGTTCGGGTTAAATTCGACAAAAGAACTTTTCCCCAATAAAATTGATAATCTGATAAAGTCATCGAAATATTTCTGGTTGAGCTACTGGGTCAATCGAGAACTATGTATTTTCCGGAAGTTGAAATGAAGGCTGTGAGAAGTCCTAATGCGGTGAATTGTCGGATAGAGATTTCCTGTCACAGAAACTCATATGAAACTCGTAACTGAATTCCTCAATCAAACCACGATGAGAGTTCCATCGATGTAAGTATTCAGTGAAAATTGAAATCAGTGGATTCATGAGTTCCACTACAAATTGAAACTCTGAAAGCATTTTATAAACTCTATTGAATTCGAAAACAAGTCTTTCGGTTTCAAATAAATTTGACAATGAGCAAATGCATAGCATGTACTTCCAAAAAATCTATAATTTTTTTAATCAATCGAAAAATGATAAGTATCTAATCTATATCTATCATGAACTTTTTCTCGTGAATGTCACTCGTTGAGGGATTGAAATGAAACTTCGAGTTGAGTTTATTGAAATAGATCTATATATAGAAAGATAGAATCAATTTATCCTCTGTGCTACATTACATAGATATGATAAGTCAAATAAAATCTTGAACTCACACAAACTAAATAATGTACATCTGAGTAGTAGGCAGATTGATTTCTCAGAGAGAACTCATGACGAGACCTGGTTAGTAGGCAAATTGAGTCCCCGACATCAAGTCACATGAAATTCCTGAAAATGGCTCCAAAATGGGTGTCACACCAATAGGTGGTTCCACTTATGTCTTGCTTGCGTTTGAGCAGTTATTTTTATTGACGACTTTTCTTGTTTTTTCATATTTTGTCTTCAATCGAGGACCGCCTGCCCGGTACTGACGACGATGCCCAATAGGCTGAAACAGCTGTCTACCGGTGGCTTTTAAATTGAAATCAATATGGGAATGATCAGAATGGTACTTATTTATTAATATATATATATATATATATATATATATATATATATATATATAAATTTTTTAAGTAGTTCTTGACAAACAAAATGCATGCTATGGTAGTGTCAAGTTGTTGATTTAAAGCACACTTCAAGTAAATATGATGAGGAAGCCCAACCTAATATTTGTTAAAAAATTATTGAACACGGGCAAACGAGCATAACCGATATTAAATAAAATACCGATTACAAAAGAGAAAGTGTTACAAAAATTTCAATAAAGAATAAAATTTGGCCTTACAAGCCAAAATTTATTAACACATTGAAAGAACGAGATTTTGATGTCCGTTTGGGGTTTTCATTCTGGTTTTTAGGAGAGAGAGAAGAAAATGTAAATTTTCCGTATGAAATTTTATAGACAGATGAGGCAACGTTCTCTTCAAATGGAACGGTAAGTTCTCAAAATTGCCGATGGTGAGCCCAAAAAAATCCCAATTTCACAGTTGAATGTGATGATCAGAATTCCTTTAAAACTAATGTATGGTGTGGGATACTTAACGACCAAATAATTGGGCCATTTTTCTTCAGGGAAACTTTATCATCCGTCGGTTATCTCAACCTTTTAATTAATGAGGTTAGTGAAGTTTTAGATAATATTCCTTTAAATATTAAATACGACACGTGTTTCGGGCTTTTGTCTCATCATCAGTATGGTGCAGCCAAGTAAACGGATGGGCAACACTCGGTTACCAAAAGATGGAAATACAAATGCACGGAGCCACTAGCAGGAGCCAACCGCACATTTGTGGTTTCAGTTGATAGATCTTATGTTCACAAGAAAACTATCAACATAGTTGATATGTATATATATGAAGGTGTTATCGGGTGTATATGATTTAATTCGAAAAGGGAAGGATTAGTCGTAACAGCACGTGTTTCTGGCCATTGGCCTCATCAGCGCGGTGTAGCCGAGTGCAAAGATGGGCATCATTTGATTGCCGAAAACAAGAAGTTCGGTTTTTTAATTCCTCATGTTTCCAGAAAAAAAATCGAAGAAATGGAAAAAATGAATTGAACCATCTAGATAAATGGGTGATACAACCAAAACGCACGATGTTAATTGGAATTAAAAACAAAAAGTTTTCAGAGATTAATCCTACTTTTTTTAAGATAGAAGGATCTATGACAATTATGAGTGGAACAAAGTATCGGCCAAATTCATGCCACGGCGTTGGTGGCATACCTCTCGCCGATTGCCCATATTTTTAATGACTCTGAGACATAATTGGGTCGTTAATATGCCAAATTATCTCACCCTTCAGCTTTCGAATTGATCTTGGATTTTTAGCGTACACTTTTACTTCAAAATAACCTCATAGAAAGAAATCCGACGGTGTCAAATCACATGATCGTGGCGGCCATTGCCACATCATGAGATAACACGGTCACTGAATTTCTCGCGCAAGAGCCAATGTTGGCTGTGTGGTATAAGGCACCATCTTGTTGGAACCTCATATCGTTCAGGTCCACATCCACCTTGTCTGGCCACAAGAAGTCCATTATCATCTCGTGATCGTGAACGTCATTCACGGTTACTGCTCGACCAATCTCATTTTCGGAGAAGTACAATGTGTACCTTTCCATAGTTGGTTGAACCACCCTATAGTTTAGGTGAGGTGTAACAAAAGGAAAGGACAATCAAAACATCTCTGCGAATGAAAAGTTATTAGCAGTTGGAGTTGTGAATAATTTCGTCCGGTGGGTTTGGACATCTGACCCAAACGTCAGTGTTCTTATTCGCTTAAGTTTCCCAGTACCTACTTCAAGGTTTGCAGTTACTTTCTCCGCGTATCGTATTCCATTCATTACGATGGCTGAAAATGCAAATACTCCTACATATATTTTATAGCGACGATCAAGGCTGGGTGGGACGATGTCAGTTGCCAGTGGAAGAATTACTTCTTCTTCCCATTGGTACTTTTGGCTCTGCTTCGTGAGCAATTTGCCACTCACCTACAATTCTTATTTGTCATATTTATGTGTGATGTCATCAGCTTCATTTTATTATTTTTCCAAGGCAAGAGAAGAAGAGAATAAACTACACATATTATACCTTTACTATTTCACATAGTTTTTTCATTCGACAGAGGTTTAGTGAAATGAAGTTCTCTGTTTGTGATATAACAAACTTTTGAAATGTAATGTTCATCTACCTCAGTTTATTATCAGTAAATGAATTTACCTCATCAAAATTTCCTCAAAGTAAGTTAACCACACCACTGCCTGGCGCAAGAAAACTCAATTATCTAACCTGCCATCGGTGAAATAGAAATAGGATGTATGTGCGCTCTATCCAATACAGCCCTTTGAGGTTTATGCAAATCGACATGTATATCGAACACGGTATCGGAGTTTAAAAGTCAAATTGAACTTGAGTGATGGCTTCCGAAAAATAGAGATAGCAATGATCAAACGTGATAGGCCCCAATAGGTGTATGGAAATTTACAGCTGTTTTGTACCGTACTTTCCAAGTACGGATGTTATTATCTCGTATGTTATTAGGGGCTATTAATTCTGGTATTATTAATACTCTTTACAACACTTTCATGACTATTCGTAATAACTCTTGCTTGTATATGTCGTTTTCAGTTCGTTAGGCAGGTAGCTAAGTAGGTTCAGAATGAGTGGGTTGTTTTTGTCTACTCACAGTCTTAGAATTTTCATGAAATTATGCAGACGACAGTGACCTATAGGTAGGCATGTGAAAAGATGCAGATGATCCATGCTATAATGTTACAATTCTTCAGTAATATACTTCGAAGAATGTATTGAGTAAAGAGCCAATTCTGAATATTAGAACATAGGATTTCAGTGCCAAATTCAAGATGAAAAAAACTGAATCTTTGCTTGTGTGCTGTCGAATGGAACCTGTAGCACCAAATGTTTCGAGTGCTACTGAGACAGCTGCACGCGGTAGACGGCGGGATGGCAGACCTTGTTCATCTTTCACTGCCTGAACCACTGTGCTTTCTGTTTTTGGCGAGTGCATTGTCGTGGGATGTGGGGTGAGCAAACCGGCCATCGGACAACTCACAACAAACTCACTTGTGGTTCTGTTATACCCTAACTGAATGACATTCCAACGATGGCTCAATCCTAAAGTGTGTGTTTGCACGCCGAGAGGATGAATGACACTGAGCCTATCGTCGCTTTCTCGTCGTAGCATCGCCTTGTCACGGTAATGCGGGGCTCTACCGTGATTGACCTTCTTTCCCTACTTACTCGTGGGATTTTTATGGACATGGAGTGAAATGAAAAATTTTTTTTCAAGCTGAGTCTACAGAGGAGATGAATGTCGAGCTTACGACTCCAACTGACCTTCCTGTGAATTTAGATCAGGAGCGAGAGCTTCTCAACTCTTCATTTCCTGATCCAATAACTGAACCTGAAAGAAAGGTTTGGTGCTGCAGCCAGGAAACGACTGAGTCATCTCCTTAAGAGCGGGTTACCTTATGAAATCGCCTTGCACCAAATTCTTGAGCGGCGTTCATAGAATCTGTCTCAGGTGGAGGGGCAACCTACCCATGAGCAGGTTAGCAAAGGTTGCGCTCAAGTGATGATTCAGCAAAATCAGAAGAGAAAAATCCCTGCATGGTTGAATCTAAGGCATTGTCGGGTGCAACTGACGTGAAAAAACCCTCATATGGAAAGGTTGTCGCAGGTATCGGGGTGGGAATCGTGCACCTTGACTATCCGACCATCTCATCAGCGATAGAACAGCTGAGTTCGGCACAACCGTACTTTTACCATCTGATCTGAAAGATCACTCACCATAAAAACTAATCGGCTTCGTTAAAGCTAGATTTCTTTGTGAATAGGTGTGAGCCACAACAAACCTTTAGCGGTGGGTTGCGGTGGAGGGTCGAATAGACCCACTCATGTTGGATCTAAACTAACCCAACCTAACTGCGGTAAACATAATCAGTGTTATTTGCGTCTACTGCAAGGACGAGGTTTTCAACTCAAAGTCTCAGCAACGACTGACTTAGTCATATAAGATGTTTTCCGCAGTAGTGGACAAAATATTTGGTGCTTCAGGTTCCATTTGACCTTGGCCTACCGTCCCATTTTTCATCATCTCCAATTCAAGTAGAGTTTTCCAGGAGTCTGAGAAAATCTAAAACTATTTTTGCCGTACATGTATTCATTATCGTGAGCGATGTCAGTGATTGCAGCCATCAAGCAGCCGACAACGACCTTCCTCGTAAGGAAATTAGCAGTGTGACTAGAAATCCTGTCAGGAAAGACTTCCAGCAGTGCACTTCCTTTTGGATGTTGCTAGATGAAAGCCAAATGCTTTCACTTCACTAAAAATGGTTCATTTCTGCTGATATCTTCACCATAAATCAATGGTATAGACTTTCTCCTGGAATTTGCTCGCATATGCAGTCTGATATCCCTATCCTGGATCTGCGACTGTGTACACCTGCATGAGAACCTTGAAGTGTGTTGGATCAGTTGTGAACTATCTGCTCACGAGTAATGGTTTCAGGAAAATGAAGAAAACGATGATCAGATGTAATGAGTCATAATAGGTGTCTGAAAATTCATCGCTGTCATTGATAATAGAAATTTCAAAAGGCAGTTGTCATTATTTTGCATTTTATTTGGGACAATCAATTGCAATAAAAAAATTACTATTTACAACACATTCAAGAACATTTGTGATAATTTTTGGTTGAAGCTGTTGGTTTCAATTCTTTGTTTAATTGTGAAAGGGTATATCCAACCTTCTACAGGAATTCGTAACTGTATATTGTAATTCACACCATCTCAAACTCTACTGAATGAGCGCAGCTTCTCAACGAAACCGATTGGCTCATTTGGTCTGGATTTTTCTGCTAAGATGGCAAGAGATGTCAAATACTGAGAACTTGATTTGATTGGCAGTGAATCAGCTACAAAGTATATGCCAAGCAGCTTCATCATCTACCAAACAAACTGTTTGGAGGCAATGTCTTCCAACAGTAAAAGTTTTTTTATATAACCACTTACAAGCTGTAAGTAGGCCATTTAGACAACGTTACTCTTATATAACAATTCTCTGGTATCCAACTTCAGAAGACATATGAATGCCCTGGATTGAATTGATTCTGGTGGATTTTGCCAGGAATTTGAAACTTTCCGAGTAGTCCAGCTATTCAGTGATTAGGCAAAACCTGAAGCTAACCAGTGACCGGTTCTGGTCTGATAAAATCACTTGCATCGACTTTCTTCGCAAAACAATCACCAACTCCATCATCTTCTAGGCCAGTCTGGCCAAGATTTCAGAATAGAGAATATTCATTGTTATTTGTAAATTTACATTCTTCTTTCAACTGGGATGTTCCTTCATTGAAAGCCGTTGAATAAAAATGAAACAAGAAAATAGTGAACATTTCAATTATCGAGAAAGATTTTCGAACATGATGAATTATATGTGATTTTCAGTTTTTTCTACCAGAAAGTGACATTTATTTCGACATGTATAAGTTAGTTGTTCGTTGCAAAGGTCGAAAATGGGCGCTACGTTTGAAGTTTTGTCATTAGTTTAGACGAAACATGATACCAAGAGGGAAAAAATACCTCAAAAGGTATCACATGTCTACGGGAGCTACCACTTCTTTTATAGCAAGGGGGGCTCATTATAACTCTTTCAATATGTATTCCAATCTGTTAACCAACACTGTTTCAATGGATTTATAGATGTAGCCGTTACTACGTGGTAGAAGATCATCGTGAAAAATGAGAAATGAATTTTTTGTGTTTTTTACCACATTCATTTGTAACTAACCTTACTGCAGTTTTATCCTTTAAAAACATTTTCAGACGAATTCGTTTGCGTTGAAGGACGGAACGGCAGTACTGTCAGTTACAAATATAAGTGATGAAAACTCATTTTTCACAACACTGTTTCATTTATGGATATCGCATAGATTCTTCTTAGGTAACCAGTAGTTTGATATTAATTTCTAGAAGGTACAAACAAACGATAATCAATATAAAACTTACACCAGTTGATTCCAATGTATGCTGGAAACGAAAACCTTTCACTTCTTGGGAATAATGAGGCCTCTTTATTTCCCACTCTATGAAATGTTTAGAAAAATCTGTTTTAAATCTGTTTTTCCGTTATGATATGTTCCTGAGGTAATTTAATTACAGGCATATCTTGTTCTCTTCACAAAGTTTAAAATGAGCGGCAGTTGAATATCGAACACTTCAGATAATGAACCTACAAATATGGGACAATTTTTTGTTTGTGAATGATGTGATGAAACAATCACTTATAAAGACAAAACCTACTGAGTAAAAAGTAGTACCTGAATCTGTTTTTCAATGAAACAGTCAACTGTTCTTTGTATTTGATTTCTCCATCCTCAATTACGGCCTTCAGTAAATGGAATTTTCTACAATATGAGAAGAGCTAAGGAAGAAATGATAAATCGCAGAGTTCCAACTGAACGATATTCAAGTTCTTCACTTCATCTTCTCGAATTGGCACTTTCTTCAAGAATTATACATATTTCTGTCATTAGTACTTTGGAAAGGTATGACATCCAAAATTGTTCGTTTTCTGAAACCTCCATTTCGTATTGTTACACTGGAGCCGTAGAACCTCTAGAGTACTTCAAAAGAACGTCTTTCTTTTGATAATTCTCATATGTTTAAATCTCACAAAAGTTAAAATTCAATATGAAAAACAATTCAAATATCCAACTAAGCTGAGTATATTCTCATTCACAGACTATAGATTTTCTTTTTCTGAGGAATATTTCGCAAGCAACCAACAAGAAATAAACCTTCTCCGAACAGAAATTACAGCAATTCGCTGAAAGATCCATCTGAACAGTGATGAAATGCAACCACTCGGGTGAGGATAACTCACTCCCAAGCTCAATTTAACTCTAACGTCACTTCGAAGAGTATTGAGTTGTTTATTGGAAACGGCTGTCCACAACGAGTAGATTGGCATAGCTTTCTGAAAACTGCCTTATTAAGAGCACTGGGATATGATGATCCAATCGTGACTCTATCACGGAAATAAATATTCATGAGAGAGGGCGAGTTCATTATCATATGTTTCAACTGTCTGGTGATACACCGTTCGAAAGTAATATACAGTGCATTTCTTTAATTCCCCTCTCCTTATATTTTTGAACGGGTCATCTCGAAAAATTGAAATTTGGGATAATGAAGTCAATGCATGAATACTTTATCATGAAGTTAAATTGACAGATGAAACTTTCAAGATGGCGACTGGGTGCCATCTGAGAATAAAAATGTAATAGAAAGGGGAGTCTTGTGAAACATCATTTTGAAGCTCGTGATGAATACTTCAAAACCCTAGAATATAAAGTTAATATCTTCACCTACTACAAAATGGCGAAACATTTAATAATTTTCTGAAGACAAACACATTAATATCGATATTGCTAGGAATATTCTTTATTATCTGCCATATGGCAATTCCAACAACCCGATAAGGTTTGTTGAGTCATTTTTCGTTCATAAGAAATGGGAGTGACACCACCCTCACGTTTCCCGGGAAATACATACCCAATTTCCAGAAAAAATCAACGTTTGGGCAGGAATATTGGGAAACCATATTGTAGGACCTCTATTCATGGATCAAAATTCAACAGGGGAACTGTATTTGAATATGCTGGAAACTATTTTTGACCCTCCCATCACTGAAATCGTCGAAGCGAATCCAAATGAATTCAATATGGATATTGTATTCCAACAAGATGAAGCACCATCATATTACTCCAGACAAATAAGAAACTATTTGGATACTACTTTCCCCGGTCGTTGGATTGGCCGTCGAAATCCTACAGAATGACCAGCCCGCTCGCCAGATTTGACACCTTTGGACTTTTTTCATGGGACTATTCAAAGCAAAAGGTGTACGAAACTGAACCTGCTTCAATATTGGATATACCCAGAGAATAATCAATATTTGTGAAGATATTATCGTCACTGTGTTCGAAAATGTTCGGCATGAAATATCGCATATGCTGTTCATATGTACGAAAGTTCAAGGCAGCCATTTCGAGCATCTTCTGACCTCAAGCTTATTACCTCATATTATGTAGTTAAATGTCTATATATTCAGGCAATTATTGAAAGTTCCGCCATTTTGTAGTAGTTGAAAATATTGACATAATTTTCTAGAGCTGTGAAGCATTTGTCAGGAGCTTCAAAAAGATCTGTCACAAGACCCCCTCCTTTCAATTTTTTTTCCCAGGTGGCACCCAGTCGCCATCTTGATAGTTTCATCTGTCAATTTTACTTCAAAACAAAGTATTCATGCATTAATTTCATTATTTCAAATTTCAATTTTTGAGTTGACCCATTCAAAAAATAAAAGGGGGGGGCATTAAAGAAATGCACTGTATAGTGAATTAAAACATCGGTAATATATACCGTAATTAGAAAAAGTTACGGAATTCATTACTTGATAAACACTGTAATGAGAAGCTAATATAAGATAATGGAATTTCGCAGCGATGAATGTAATTCAAAATGATATATTGAAGAAAAGCAAATGATTCGAATATAAAGTATTCAAAAAAGTGATTCATGTACCGAAATATGTTTTTTGTACAACTGTTAGAAAACTTTTTCACTGTCAATTATCAATTGATAATTCATCATGAAACAAATCCATTCATTGAAATAAAAATTGTTAGTAAACAATCGCTTCCATCATAAATTTTCTGAGATGTTCCTTGTTGCTGCTGATCAGAAACATTATATATTTTTTGAAGAGTTGATTACACAATTTCATCAGATCTGTATCTTTATCTGTAGAGTAGGGAGGGTGACTGTAGGTCCACAGCACTTAGGCCACATGTGACCCATTGTATATCCTCCCAAGGAGTTGTCCTTCTGGGTCATCGTCCATCCTGTCCTTTTCAGGAAGGTGGACAGGTCTCTGGGAAACATCTCCCTTATATCGGCAGGTTGTAAGGAATATTTCGTTACATTCATATATTCTTAATGTTACCTATAATATCAATAGTTTAATCACCACAATTTCGATCATATTATACTCCGTAAACGGTATAATAGTCACTGCCGGCTGGATGAAGGAATTCGTTTTCGACGGAAACGATAGAAATAATATTTTCCTTACGTGTTGACCTTTTGTTTGAAATTATCTTTATTCATTGTAAATTTGTTGAGATCTGTTTGAGTATATCTTTTGCCTCTACTGGATTTTCTATTCAGTCATAGAAATCAGTTTAATTCTGTGATTTGTGATTATTACACTGCATGTGATTGAAGCTTATTTTTTTCAATTTACCTTATACTGGCTTTTATTCAGTCATCGATGAAATTTAGAGTCTTGCAAAGATTGCTAATTCACTAAATTATCTATTCCTTAATATATTTTTGGCTAGAGTTGTTCTAAGAAGAAATTCTGCATCTTGGAATTTTTTTAGGTTGAAAGATTAATTTCTTTTTATTTTCGTAATCTCAAGTCATCCTCTGAATATAGTGAGATCACAGAGTTTCTTCTAGATATCATCAGATTACCGTGGTGATATTTTTTCCTAAAAATTGAATTTGCCCTAAAGAAAACCACAGTTAGTGAAGTATCTGCTGTGCACACCTGCTTCATCTTTGAATTGTTAAAGGAAATCAGTATCTACGCTTTATAAAATTTCAGATACCGGATACTTGGCATTTTATTCCTGGTAAATACAATTCTCGAGCTACCTGTTGCTGCAGTGACGTTATCATTATTACTAGGACATTTGGAAGTGGACAGTAGAGTTGAAGTTGATTGCTTGGTGACATTCGACAGTACCTTTCCACTTTACAAGTCCACTTTTTTGCGCACAGTAAAAAATCATGAATGAAACTAAACATTTTTCAATAACACTCTCAGTCGCGAAAATACCAAGGTTGAGTATTTGATTACTTTCGATAGACTACATTCTGTTAATATTGAAAAATTATCTGAACTCTTGATCCTCCGTCATTTCTCGTGAATTCCACAGCATCTCGAGTGAATATACGAGATGTTTCATAACAATGCAAATGTCATCGTACAAGAAATCATTCATCCTTAGTAGTAGATAGCATTGTACCATTTATGTCATCATGCTCACGAATTCGTGAGGGCAGCATAATTAATTGATCTATACGCGTGTTGAATGTTGATAGCAAGAATATTTATGGACTGGAAATTGATATTTAGGACGATGAAAGATAAAATCACAAAATGATTAAGGGTTTCTAGAGATTGATGGCTCACGCAAAGTTTATCTTATACTTCTCAAATCCATTTCCTTGTGTGCTTTCGTGTGTTGATGATTTCATATTGCTTGTGTTTTGTGGGGAACAGTAAACTTTTTACAAGTAACGAGAAGCCAAACCACTAAATACAATGAATATTTTAGAAGGAAGATAACATGACTAAGTTATTTTTTTGGTTTTTTCACCGTTATCTGCAGTTATTCATACCCATCTGATGTTTTGTCTACAATTGCGGTAAACAACGAATACAGTCTTCGATTTGCCGTGAGAGGAGAGTTCAAACTCATCTGCTTGTTTTCATAAAGCAGATCATTACTGTCCAATTACTTTGATCACATCAACGATATCTGCAAAATTTGTTGGGTACTCGAGATGGGCCATTTTCACAAAAGTTGTGGATTGTTGTACTCCCTGGAACTTTTGTATTCCACGTCTTCAATAAGGGGGTTGAGTGTCAGAAAAAATAAATTTTTCCCCACTTAAACTCACCCCATTTCAGATCGAGTATATTGATTCGGCTTTCATTTATATTGTCCCGAAAGGAGCACACTCGAATCAAATTGGATATTATTATTTAATTATGATGCACTGTTTGGAACCTTTGGTGTAGTAATGAATATTACTGAAGTTTTTTCTCAACATCATATCGTTATTTTCAACACCTCGACACACGTTTCGATCACCAAGTGATCATCTTCAAAGAGGAAGATTAAAACTCTTTGAAGATGATCACTTGTTGATCGAAACACGTGTCGAGGTGTTGAAAATTACGATTTGGTGGGGGAAAAAATTCCAGTAAAATTCAATAATTATTTAAATCGACCCATAAGGTCGAATTGATCTGAAAATACAGTTTTCAGAAGTCACCACTGAATTACTTCATTTCGAAAAATATCCACGAAATTATATAGTTTCTATTGTTATGAGGGATGAATAACACGCATAATGTGAAAACAGATTGAGATTCATGCAAATTCTAACACGTGCAGAATATTATCAGTCGTGAATATCGAACAAATCCCAAGCATTGTTGTGAACCTATAATTGGACGGGAATTTTCATTGAAGTTTGGCATAACGAGCATATGATTTTCGAGTAACTTTCCCTAATGGTGATAGATATCTACTGATATGAAACAATGATCAATTTAACTGCTTGTGATTGGATTATAACCGAGATAGGTATTTGAAAGTACCTATTCATACAAAAGTTATAACAACGTTGCTGAGGAAAGTTGTTGGTAACATTTACAAGAAGAAGATATTTAATGATAAAGATAACTTTTATTGTCCACCTGTTCACTTAAATTTGACATCAAATGATTCAGTTGTTACAAAAAATATGAATATAACTGGTGGGTTTTCCCAACACCAAACCGATATTTCATCACCTCGATACGTGTTTCGATCACCAAGTGATCATCTTCAAGGGGAAGTTTTATTTTCCCACACCAAAGGTTCCAAACAGTGCATCATAAGTATAAAAATATTGATAGACAAAAGGTAACGTGAATTTAAAAAACAGAAAGAAAAAGCAAATCAGCAGTTGCTTTTTGAAAGGGTATTACTAATAAATATATCTGCAGGTACGCAAAATCATTTTCACAGTATATGAAGTGAATATTATCGATGTACGCTCAAAAATGTTGATACATGATGGAAAATCAGATATATTCGGATATCGTAATTTGATGGATGAAGCTACCTTTTGAGACTTCTTTTCTATGTTGAGAAATATCAATTCCACTATTTTTCCCAAATTGAGATAATGAACATAAGTTCTGAACTTCAACTTCTCAGCTATACCGTCATGAGTATCCGTTTCAAGAACTGTATGGAAAAAAATAAGAAAAAATAAATAAATTGATGTATGTAGCTGTTTGTTTCTAGAATATTTTTGTACATTTCACAGATTGCACCCATAATAGATCACCTCTGTCTGTAACCGAACTGAGCAATGCTTAATAAGTTTTTTTATCGAAATATTCTAATAATCAATTTTTTAGTACAATTTCAAATATTTTTGAGATAACAGGTATAATGGAAATAGGCCTGTAACTGTCTGTGTTGTTGAACTCACCTTTCTTATGAATAGGAGTAACTTGAGCTATTTCAAATATTCAAGTTGCACTCTCTATACATGTGTTTATTAAATGTGCAATAGGCTTATCAAGTGAATCAGCTACCATTTCAAGATCCTCACTATTTAGGTTGTAGTTACCTTTAGATTTTCTATTTTTTAATTGTGATATTCTGGTTTTAATTTCTATATCACAAACTCGAAATAAAATAACTGTTTGATCATTCTCTTGAAGATGGTCACTTGGTAATCGAAACACGTGTCGGGGTGTTAAAATAACGGTTCAGTGTTGGGAAAAAACTTCAGTATTATTCATATCCTTGGTTGTTTTTATTTCTACTAATTGGGGAAAAATGAGCCTGATTTCTGTAGAAACTTCATTCTTCTCAATGACATGAATCTTGATTACTGTTATTTTATTGAAGAAACGCCACCCTCTTTCCGGATCCAAGTGATTATTTTGTTGAATTTAAGTTATGGCTATTGACCTGTTGCAGTTCAAAATTATTCAATTTTAGTTAGATTGTGTGCTGATACCGTCACTTTTCATGAGTTTATGGGATTATTTCGGAAATATTGAAAGACTCGTTAAATTCATCTGGGTTGTTAGATAGGTACGTCCACGGAGAGTGGAGTCTTCACTGGCAAACTTGACCAAACAATCTAACTTCTTGATGTAGCCGAACAAATCATTTGGTGAATGTTATTTCACTTCAGTTGGCAACCCTCCAAACCAGATTTAGTTTGTATCGGGGCATGCACAAAGTAGGTGCTGTATCATCTTCTTTCGAACACATAATGCGCTGCCTTACAAGAGTCCAAATCTCTGCACTTGATGATTCAGTAGACAGAGACCTGTCAGTAGACCTGTTAGGTAACATAGGTCGCCCCTGCTGAAGCCTAATTATTGTTTCATGACATACTTTCAAGTAAGTATGTATGTTTCTAAATGGGCCAATTCTGATAAGTTTTTCAGAAATTTGAAACTGTTTTTGCAGTTCAGGTGTCCAGTGTTTGTTTGGCAAAGACCAGAGTTGATTCCAATAATTATGTCTGTTCCAAAGGAACCGCTTGCAATGCCCTCTTTTGCCAAATCTTTTTATTGAGAAGAGTATTCATGGCAGTTCACTACCAACTTGAATATTTTTGTTGACAGCGACGTACTTGGTTGGTTTCTCTCAATCATTCACTAGAAATAAGGTAGCATATGTCTCTGGGCACGTTGGTATCTTTCTTCCAGGTTTGCGACTGTATGTCGTTCCGAAATCATTTGAAAAATTCAATACCATTTTCTGTATACCATTATGGGTACCATGAAGGATATTTTGGGTCCACAGTCCACAAGTACTATTAAAGTGGCATTTTCCGTCCTAAAAAGCTTCAGTTAATCTGAGAGAATCTGGTGAACGTTTCTAAGCTGATGAGTGCAGTTTTGCTATGTAGTCATGGAAGATCGTCTTCCTGTAATGTATCACAGAAAGCCTTTTTCCTGAACCACATGCCTTCTTGACGAAGACAGTCGTAAACTGACTGCTGATCAGATTCTCACTAGAGTAAGAAGAATGTACCATGTTCTGTCAACTTTGGGATTCAAATGATCGAGTCTTGCTTGCAGAAATAACCAGTCAACCTTGCCAGCTTACCTGGAAGAACACTCACCAAATAAAGTATAGAGCTTCTTCAGGGAGCTGAATCCATTTGGTTGAGCACTATGCCGTCACTTGTAAGCTGTCCAACTGAGTGCAGGTGAGAATTCGAAAGTACAGGTAGAGTGAGTACATTTTGGTCACATATTTTTGTACGGCATTCTTACCACCGATAGATCCATTAAAAATAATAAGAAAACGCGCAGTGCCGTAAAAAAATGGTGCGCCACAAAGTCGGAATTTTTTTCTATTTTCCGACAATTACAGGGGTAAATTTGGTCATTTGATTTTGTACTGCATCTGTGTCATACTATTTCAATACTGCTTCTAATCCATTATTTCGCAACGCCGTACAAAAATCATGCGACAAGGGGAAAAAATCGAGGGTAGCAATCCCCTCTCTTTCCGTAGTCCAGGGGGTGATTTGAAAAAGTACGGCTTCGGTTCCAAAACATTATCTAGCACTCAAAAGTACTATTAAAAGTAATGCCGTCAAAAAATGATCGTTCCTTTGAATGTATATCAATATTCATCTTAATTTCATCGTATCCTTGATTTATAGAGCTGTAAAGTCATTTGATCCTGTACGGGAACTTTTTTTTAACATGATATTGTAAAATACAATTGTTATATAGTATTGGCGTTCAAAAGAAACCGTTCTAAAAAAAAATTATAGAGAAATGCAAAAACTGAAATTTTGCAAATTATTGTAAAAGTTTAAATATCATAAATTAATGAAATATAGCAGTTTTCTACATTTTATCCCTTGTTTTAAATAGTATTAACATAGATAAATTAGGAAAAAATGATGCCGTACATTTTTATGCAGACCATATCTTTTAGGCTGATGAAAGTGACGCTACAATTTTAAGGGTACTTTATGGCCATCTGATACAGTACGGTATTAACATATTTTTAAAGAGAACAATTGATAATATGATAAAATCACTATGACGTCTAACTGAACTGAAACGGTGTGTATATTATGTCCGAGAATTGGAACTGTCAATCCCAGTATCAACAGTTTTATATACTTTTTGATTGAATATATACTTCAAACATTATTGATAAATACATATAATTGATTTGTTTCATTGTAATGATGTGAATAAATAAAACAATCATTTTTTAGAAAAATTCGATGAATTCAATGATGATAATAAAAAATATGGTTTTTCTTGCAATTATTCAGTATCGGAATCAGTTGCTGAGTTGTTATCGGAATCAACGTCTCCATCGACGTCCGAATAATCTTCTCTATTATTTTCTGAAACATAAATATGTCTTTATCAAAATCAAAGTCTTACGTACAAATTGAAGATGTAAAGATTTATTCATTTACCAATGACGTCATCATCTTCTTCGCCTGGTTTCTCGTCGGGTTCCGTTATGTCACAGACTTTTTGGGGGCATTCCTCGCCGTGAAACCAATCGAAATCGTACCGACCGTCATTAACAACCCATCCATAGTTTATTGGAAACAAGGTCGACGGTACTTGTTTGTAGGCATTACACCAAATCTGTGCTATGTAGATACTTCTCTTCAGATGATGCTCCAACTCCCGGAAACAAGGGGGAAACGACGTTGCTTCCAATTTCATAGCTGTCTTTCTGAAAGCTTCATTACTACTTTTCGGCGTATAAATCCTTTCAAATATGATACACCTTGCTTCGTTGACTGTTTTTCTTGCTTTTACGTTGTATAAAACGCATACATATTCTTGCAGAACATTGAAAGTTTGTTCCATGGCTGCTTAAACCACGTAGACGCTTGAAATTTGGCATGCAGGTACGTCAGTAAACTTAAAGCTTACTTGCAACGCGATATTGCAAAATTATCACGGGAACGAGAGTTATTGGGAAAAAACTTTTGTATGTAAAATCATGTAGTCCACGCGAACGAAGTCGCGGGCACAGCTAGTTTTGGTATAAGTCGATAGTATACAAACCCATATTTAACATAGTTTCTAACTAGGAACCTAGAATCATGAGAAGACTATGAAAATTAGTACAAATAAACTATTTAAATGCCGAATAAAAAAAATTCACCTTACATTTCGTTACATGGATTTTTTCTTTTTCAGTTTTTTTCCCCTTTGAACCAACGAAAATGTACGGCACATGAAAAAATATTATCTATGCATAAAATACTTTCAAAATAAATTTATTTCATGTTGTGTCAAATCACCCCCTGGAATACGGAAAGAGAGGGGATTGCAACCCTCGATTTTTTCCCTTGTCGCATGATTTTTGTACGGCGTTGCGGAATAATGGATTGGAAGCAGTATTGAAATAGTATGATACAGATGCCGTTCAAAATTAAATGACCAAATTTACCCGGTAATTGTTGGAAAATAGAAAAAAATTCCGACTTTGTGGCGAACCATTTTTTACGGCACTGCGCGTTTTCTTATTATTTTTAATGGATCTATCGGTGGTAAGAATGCCGTACAAAAATATGTGACCAAAATGTACTCACTCTACCTGTACTTTCGAATTCTCACCTGCACTCAGTTGGACAGCTTACAAGTGACGGCATAGTGCTGAATCTTATTATTTTATGCTCTAATATCGTTCTAGATAGGTCACCTGGTGGTTCAAATGACCCATAACTTTTTCAACATGGGCCTGTAGTCTATACAATGAATTTACCCTCGTTATAGTGTCGGGATAGACTCACTCACATTCGACCTATCTACCTATATGTACACAGAAATTTCAATAATCAATATAGCTCTTCAGTTTGGATAACAAATTGACACCTCAGTTCATGAACTGATATGTCTAAATACCAGTACCATTCACTAACTGGAAAATATCGCATAAATACATGCAGAAGGAAATTTCACGTGCACAAAATTGTATTTTTAAGGAATGAAGACTCTCAGTCATACTTTAAAACTAGCGCAGACGTGTGAAAATATGTGAACACCTCACACATTGTACTCTACAGCAGATGCCAGCAGAAACATTATAAATTTTCATATTTCCCGACAGTTATAGTTTGAACGTAGCGTCATTTTAGTCACATGTTCGCAAGTATGTGTTGGGAAATATGCATGTGACGTCTCTTATGAATTTATCAATATATCACCTCCGTGAAATGGAATAACATCGAGAGAGAATGGAAATATTCTGAAGAACATGATGACATTCTTGAAATTAAATCAAGATTATGGTTTACATAATTTCAAGCTAACTTTAATTCAATCAAGATGTAGTTTGATGATCTCCTATAGCAAATAAAACACAGAAAATGGAAATGCCGCAGCTTTTACCACCGCATATGGATATAACTCATGCCACAAGCTCTCTAAGGCCTCCTCAGTTTTCTCGGGAGAACTAATTGCCATCCTGAAAGCATTAGAATATACAAGGTCCCACGACAATGGAAGAACAGCTATCATTACAGATTCCCTCAGCGCAATGACCGCAATATCTCAACCCTATCCCTCACATCCGATCCTCATCCTTATTAAAAAAGAACTCCATCATCTTCAACAACAGAATAAAACGACTCACTTCGTATGGGTACCATCACACATGGGTATAAAGGGAAAGGAAATAGCCAATGGATTAGCTAGAGATGCAACGGATATTGACGAACTTCACACAATAACCAGAACTGCCAATTCTGACCTCAAACAAATATTCAAAGAGATGATTATCAATGCATGGCAAGACGAATGGAACCTCTCCAAATCGAAGTTGGCCGAAGTGAAGAAGACCGTACTCCCTCGGAAAATGTATTCCCTGGAAAGAAAACATCAAATCGTAGTCACTAGACTACGCCTTGGACACACCCGCATCACACACTCCCACCTGATCGATAAAACCCAAGAACCAACCTGCGAAATATGCCACTGCCCCATAACAGTGAAACTTATTTTGATCGAGTCTACAATCGACATCGGAATATACCTACATGGATTTCCTTCAACTCTTGCCGAACTTCTGAAGGAAGGTTGCGATCCCTCCCAACTTATAGATTACCTAACTGATATTGGTTTAGTCAATGAAATTTAGATTATTTTAGACTAACTGTATCAACTAATTATTTATTCACATTTTTATATTCCCTATGACATGTAATATGCCGTCTCTAATAACCTGTATGGTTGAAGGGACAATAAACAATTTAAATAAAAAAAAAGATCCCAACGGAGATGAGATTGATACTGAATCACGTTTCATCTTGACTTTTGAAAATTCGAACGTGAACTAGATTCAGGTCCATATTTCTCGAGAAAGGCTCTGGTAGTGAAAAAATCTTCCACTGACATATTCCTTCTGTAATTACATTGATATACCAGTGAATTCATTTCTAAACAATCGTTGCAGCCACCCACGTCTGCCTATTAGTTTTGATTTCGCCAGTCTGGTATTCTTGGCATCACACTGAAACTTTTTGTATGCAGATCATCAAATTGAAAGTATTTTGAAAACTGTTTGATCTGAAAAACTAAAATAAAATCTGACAAAAACGAATATCTCCACAGGTTTCTCTATTAACAGGTTCTTTCCAACTTCTAGTGGTGTAGATGAAAATTGGAAGTCACTTTATCTCATTTGATATTATCTGTTAAAAAAATCTGTTTGAAATCTGTTTTTCCGTTAATTAGCTGTTGCCCCCATACGAACGACAACTCTCAGAAGTTGAGAAACTTGTGCGAGCTGAGGACTAACGATGTCTTACCTTTCAGCGTGTGATTCCCAACATAAATATTGGAAATGGATGTGTAGAAAAAAGTAGTATTTTTCGTCAGGAACTAGATGATACTTTCATTCACATTGCTTTCGTGTATTTGTTCAGTGTTCAGCTAACTGCATATGGTGCAAATGTTCATAAAATAACGGGAATTTTAGTTTCCAGAAAAAAAAATTTTTGTGTAAATTCATATTGTTACATTAAGAATAGTACGCAAGAGAAATTATGCACTTACGTCTGCGTTTCTTCCAATCTTTGAAACACTTCTTGATCTTTGGGATAGCCTTCAGCTTTTTCAGCAATGCGCCATTAATTATTTTTTCAAGGGCAAAACACAAACACTACTGTAAAATCCTTAAGGCGCTCTAAGAGCGGTGCCTGTCCGAAAGTAGCGATTCACATTGGATTTGAATCGCTAGATATTGAATCAATTTGAAAAAACGATCTCGGTAAGATCATTCCACTCGAGCGCAGTTCTGCAAACGAAAAAGTTCTTGAACAGTGAAGTGCAAGGTGTACTGATTTGAACCTCAAAACGATCAACACGTTCCGCTTATGGTGGAATCAAATGTGCCAAGCCACTTGAACACCTCCCGTGAAAGTATCTGTAGAAGAGAGACAAATCTCCAACCTTTCTTCAATGTTCCAACCTATCAACATTGCATGTGATATGTTCGAGTCTCCAATTGAAATCTAGCAGCTTCAGGGTATGGTTGAGGGCGGAGCTCCATACATGAGAACAATAATCAAAAAATGTCTGATGTAGCTTCATAGAGCATCAAACGTGACTGAGGTTTGTACAATTTTCTGATTTTAAACAGTGTTCCAAGCTTTTGAGAAGCGGCTTTTGCAATTCCAGCGACAATATTGTGCCAAGATACATTGGTGTGCATTTTAAACCCCAACAACCTCATTGAAGCAGAAAGTGGAATTTTCTGACCTGACATTATTATCATCATCTGGTTCATTCGGACAGATTTATCTCTATGGAGAAAACCGATGCCTGGGTTTTTGTGGCATTGAATTGAACCTGGTTACTTTCACCCCAATTAGAAATCACTTTCAGATCCTCATGAAGATATGCAACCTCCTGCTGCCGGTGAACATGTGCATTCACAGATATTGTCCTGAAATCCAGATGGAATGACGAGACAAGTGTGCTGTCGTTAGCAAAGCAATATATTGGAATCGTTGTTTTTTTCATATTTGTGAACCGACGGGGAAACAACTCCTTCTCACACACGGTCTATCGAAAACCTACCCATACTCTCTACCTCAATGCCAAGTCCCATCATCATCCTGCCCAGCGGAATTCCATTATGAATTTCCTCATACATCGTCCTATAAGACTCACTGATAATCACACTAGATCCAGGAAACTATACGAACGAGGAACAGATCAACCAGGCAAAAGCTTTTCTCCCCTACATCCATGGAGTCACTGACGAAGTGGGCCGAATTCTGAAGAAACATAACGTAGAGACAATATTTACAGCCAACAACCAAATGTTCACTATGTTAAGAATACCCAGGGACACGATGCCCAATGAAGCACTGGGCATATACCTATGAACATGAAGTACCTGTTAGCAAATCAGATCCAGCATCATCTTTCTTCAAACACCACCAGGAAACATGCCACAAATAAGCTTCGAAAACACCAAGACCATTGCTACGGGAAAAATCTTCAGGCCAGGATAATTCGGGACTTCAAACTCGAGTAAAGCCTAGATGATGATAGCACGACCAGCTGTCGAAAGCGATCAAAAATAATTAAATATAAGTTATAAAGCTTCAAATCCTTTTTGTGTGTATTTATATTATCATATTATTCATAAATTCGTTTATATAATCGAAATATTACTTCCATGGTCTCAAATGATACCGACTATTCTTATTATCGCTAGATGATTCCGTTGATGATTACTTGGTGTTATCTATGTCAGTAATCGAGGGTGAGTTATCAGGTAAATCAGGATTGGTTGCTATGTGAATATCATTATTATCATTAACGGATGTATCAATCTCACTGTAAATTCCAACGACTCCCTAACTCCAGGTATTATTAGAGGTCTTATTTGATTCAATTGTCTTATATACTCCTCCATCATACTCCATAAATGACAACCAGACTAGAATTTGAGATTTTTCATCATTTTCTGATCATACCTCGTATTTCTGTAATACAAAGCTACGAATTTAATTGAAGTTTGAACTTCCTCTTGAAGATGATCACTTGGTAATCGAAACACGCGTCGAGGTGTTGAAATGGCGGTTTGGGAAAACACTCCAGTAACATTCATTACTACACCAAAGGTTCCAAACAGAGTATCACAACTGAAATAATTCATTACAATCTTCCTGTAGGAAAAGTTAGAAATGAAGAAACATAATAAATGTTTTCCTTTTGTAAAAATTAAATATCTATTTGAATCAGATTCCGCATTGAATTTCCACTCATTAAAGATGTTGAATTTCTGAAGACTTTAATGGAGAACAAGCAGGAGGGAGAGAAAATATGGAGCAAGTTGTAAAAAAGACCCAGAGAATTTTTATTGCGCATCGTAAAGTCTGGCTCATCAGGTTTCCTGAAAGCCAAGCGATGAAATGAAAGTTTTTCGTATTCTACTCCAGACCTTTTGTATATTATGTTTCTTTCATGAGATATTACGGGAACATTTTAAGGAGTGGAAATATGAGCAAACTGCAGGAAATGGAATGTTTACGTTTTGAATAGGTGAAATGTGGATTGAGAAAAAACGCCTTTTAAATATTCTGATGCGATAACTGATGGGGTGAAAACGGATGATAAAGCTGGGAAATGAAGCATCATGAAAAATGTTGTGTTAAGTTGAATATACGTTTTCCAAAAACCCAATTTTTTTGTGATGAGCACTAGAAATCTAATCCATTCAAATATGAGCCAATATTAGTCTTCAGTATACCTTACATTTTCAGTTGTTTTTTTTTCAATTGCAATGTATATATTTTTTGACGTAAATATTCGAATAGCATAAAAACTAAATGGTCACCGAACGTCGGCAATTAGTTTGCATGGCATGGGCGACGTGGTATAATACGAGGTCTAATCATTATATTTACGTGGAGGTTTCGATATTGACTGAAAGTTTTGTACTTATGGCGAAAGATGTATTCAAAACAAGTGTCTCCAAAACCAAAACTGCAGCACTTTTCTCGAGGCGCGTTTCACTAACAAAATGGACATCAGAAGATGGACATTCTACTACATCTCTTAGTTAGATTTTTGCAGTTCAAAAATTAACATTTTTCCAGATATCTGCTTTTTCTGGTGAACTATTTCAGTATTTCGCTTTCTTGACAATTCTTTTCACAATTCACACAACCAAAAAAATGGAGATGATTTTGAAAAATCCGTTATTTCCACGTAGGTTTTTTAGGCTGAAAATGAGATTTTCAATCCGGCATCGGGATAGAATGTTATCCAGACAAAAGGTTGGTTGGGTAACAGGATCGATATTTTCTTTAATAAAATCAATTGTTTTCTTGCCGACGTTTCGCATTTAGTTAAATTCTTCTTCAGGGCTCGAGAAGTAGTTTTTTCGTGTTGATAATATTACTGTTTCTTGTTGGAGTTGTCTCGGAAATTTGGTTGCTGCAATGTTTTTCATTTTTTTATATGTATCTAATATGTATGATGTTTCTGATATGTCTGACACGAAAACTACTTTCCGAGCCCTGAATTAAATTCTAAACGTCGGCATGGAAACAACTGTTTTTTTGAAAAAATTGATCCTTTTACCTAACCAACATTTTTTCAGAAAAATTATTGGATCAATAAACTAGTTAACCGAATAAAATATTATACTCATTGGTTATTTACATTCGCAAATATGTAAACGAGAGAACTCATTTCTCTAATCTTCGTCCGAAAATTTAATATTGATAATCATGTATACCTTTTATTTATATTTGGTGAATGAACATTATTTGTATAATTTATATAAACCTGATATTGGAATGGTTAATTTCAATTCATGAATAATGACATGGAAGATAGAAAGTAAATGCCAGATATATTTCGGGTGTTTGGGAAAATTTCACGAATGTGACGAGCTGACTTCTATCTATCATAAAATTCAATGATTCGAACCAAATTCCTTTAAAAGCTAAGGATGAAATACACTCTATGTAGCACATCGAATCAGACTTAGCTAGAGCCAGATGATTTTAACGATACTTGGAACTACAATTTCTTGATGAGAATTTTTTTTTTTTCAAAGAATCAACTTTTCAGTTTCCCTGGCAAAGAATCAATTAATAAAGGGTTTTTTCCATTCAATGTTTCTGATAAAGTTTTCCAGGGTTTTCTCAATATCATGTTCTGAAATTGAGTTCTACTGAAATAATATTCGAGTATAAATTGGACAGAAGTTCAGTAAACTTTTACGAGACTCTGGTTCATCTTCAGGGTCATCGGATTGTCAACGACATGAATTGTTACAGGATTCTGAAGCTCAGCCATATAATGATGTTGATGCAGATTACTTGTTTGAAGATTTGATCGGCTCGATTTAAACTAAATCCACTATGGCGAATAAAAAAAAATTGAATCAATAACATGGTATGTTGCTTTCAATGAGCTTGTGATCTTCTGGGTCGAACATGTATTAATGAATATTACTGGAGTTTTTTCCCAACACCGAATCGTTATTTTCAACACCTCAACACGTGTTTCGATCACCAAGTGATCATCTTCAAAGAGGAAGATCACACACATCCATATTTTAAGTGTGCTATATGTTCCTTTAATAGATCTTTTTGTCTGTCCATAATATTTTGCATCGCAGCCCTTACATTCAATTTCATAAATTCCAGACTTTCGCGAATTCTTGACTTGTCTTTTGGACAATATACGAAGAACTTTGGAAAGATGGTATGAAGGTGGTTTTTAGAACAAGTCATAAACTACAGAGCCTTTTGGGAAGTCCAACAGAAAAAGTTGTGAATTCGGAAAGTCTGGAATTTACGAAATTGAATGTAAAGACTGCGATGAAAAATATTATGGACAGACAAAAAGATTTATTGAAGTAAGATACCTATAAGGAACACATAGCACACTCAAACTATGGAAGACCTGAGAAATCAGCAGTCGCCCATCATATTTTGCAATAAAATCATTCCATAGACTTCAGTTCATTAAGATTAGTTAGACAAGATAACAACAACAGGCAACTAGATGCCTATGAGAGTGTAGAAATGAGTAAAAACAATAATATTATGAATAACGATGACGGGCCTATACCAAAGAGCATATACTATATAGCTTGTTGAAATAATATTGTTGGGTTTACTGGTTACTACAGAAGGACACATTGCAAAAATAAATTAAGATAGGCAATATTGTGAAATTAATTTTTATATAGATGAAAATTGTTTTATATACAGCTATAACAGTTAAACATATATTGTAAAATAATAGATAAGGCAAAATTGTAAAATCAATTCAGGTTGGTAGACTTGTATGGGTGGAACACCTGGATGGTTTACCTGTATGGGATATCTATCTAGCATAAATAGCATTAGCTTCGCGTTAGTTACTAGGTTAAAGTTCCTCTTTGAAGATGATCACTTGGTGATCGTGTCAAGGTGTTGAAAATAACGATTTGGTGTTGGGAAAAAACTCCAGTAATATTCATTACTACACCAAAGGTTCCAAACAGTGCATCATAAATGACTTCATGAATTGATAGGCTCTATTGAGTTATGCCAAAAGTTGATTCCGTTTAAAGATTTATTCTTCTGGGACATGGTATATACTGATCGATAGATAATTGTGTACTCTCTACATAATTGCTGTTCATATTTTTCCAAATTCGATTTTTTGCCTCTGTCAGCTTATTAATATATGATGTAGTTGGTAGCCGACCGATAGCCGGTCGGTTCGACGTGAGTGCTTTGTTCACTCACTGAAATTGACCGCCGTGTTGGTCGATTTTCACTTGCTATCTTCCAACCCGTGTTAGGAATCACACGTTAACAGGTAAGACCTCGGTAGTCCTTAGCCCGCACAAATTTAAACTCCTGAGGGTTGTCGATCGTAAGGGTGCGACAGCTGGTTAACGTTAAAACAGATCTTAAACAAATATTTTTTTAATTGTTCAAAATATTTATAGTTCACGAACTATAAACAACAGAACCGAACACTGGTTTTCAGGTTCTTTAATTGTTTATAACTTTTAGAATTTTTTATGAACTAATTTGCTTTGTTTTCGCAATGATCTAGACAATATTCCGGATCGAATGAGCCTCACCACTTAATTTTATTGATAGTATGTCCATTTAACACGAATCTAAACTTATAGACTAAAAAACCAGACAGTTGGCAGTGATAGTGTTGATGTTCGACGTTGATTTGCGAAATTTCGTTCCGGAGATTTTGACCTCGAATATCAGCCCAGAAGTGGTCGACCTACAGTAATCCAGGACGAGGATTTGAGGACTCTGGTGGAGACTGACCCATCACAAATGGTGCGTGGGATGGCGGAGGAACTGGGCGTCAGCTCTCATGCGGTTTTTGATGGTTTGAAACGTATCAGAAAGGCCAAAAAGCTCAAAAAGTGTCCCACGTTTCAAAAACAAACTCTTCATGAAAAGGTGTGTATGATGCATAGAAACTACTTTTAGATAGATTTATGGATGTAGCCGTTATAACGTGTTAGAAAGTCATCATGAAAAATGAATATTTAAACTTCCTTTGTTATTATACCACTTCAATTTGTAACTATTTGTTATATATGAAAGTGATATAAAAACAGAGATAGTTTAATCTCTCATTTTTTATGCTACTTTTAGACACAAACTGGAAGAAAAAGCCTTTTCAAAACAACTATGTTCATATATGTAATATAATGCTATTGAAATGTATTGAATCACCCAGTATTGTACAAGTTTTAATTGATGGTAAGAATTACTCATTTCAACTTGATACAGGTGCAAGCATATCTGCTATATCTGATGGTTTTTGAAAAGAGAATTTTTCGAATTATGAACTATCACCTCCAGATAGATGTTTAAATGTTAATATTGAATAATTTTCTGGACCGCAATAAAAGTATAATAATAATAATGATATGCATTTATTCACTGTCTTGAGATTGTCCACAGTAAAACTACATGTACATATAGAAATCAATAGTGAACAAATAAAATACATCTTACGAGGCAAAATGATCTGCCTGTGTGTGAATTAAGTACTAAGATATATATTCAAAATAGCTACAGTTGAACAGAATATAAATAAATAAAACCCATCAATGTATCAAAATAAGAACTAGATATAGATGAAAATATAAGTTTGAGCTGGACATATTTGAACAAAATATATATAATCAAAAATAAACCAATGTATTGAATGGATACTAAGTATGGATAGAAACAAGTTTGAACTGAACACATTTGAACAGAATATGAATAAATGAAAACAATCAATGAATATAGGGATCCATGACAGAAGTGAGTCATTGTGGAATGAAATTTAATTATAAAATGAAGGTGGTTTTAACTATAATGGTGCCAGGCTTAAAACAAATTAATACACAATATATATCTACAATCGAAGAAGAAACTGTTTGAATTTATATTTGTCTATGTATCTCTGCTCGTCGTATATTCTTAACAAATAATATGATCTTTGTTATACATTTTTTGGAGATTTGATTCGCATCCTAAATTCTCAGAAAGAAAACTGTTAAGTTTTGGTGCTAAATATCGGTAAGATTTCCTCCTAACTAATTTGAACACTGAAGATATGATGATTCCGATGTGTAGCATATTTATGGAAATAAGTAGTTAATTCTTTTTCGTTTTTATACTGTACAACAGTAATATTTATGAAAAACAGCTGTCTGTGATTGAATATTCCAGATTCTGAATAAAGTAGATCGCATAACCTCAAGACAATGTAGATGAATTTTCGACACTCCACCCCAACCACTCATTCCATGTCTCAGATGGGGCTTTACTAAACTCTTATATAACATAATTTCCTGTTTTTGACTGAGTATGTTTGCTATCCGTTTGAATTTGTATAGTATGCAACGTAATTTTTTAACTATGTGGTCTATGTGCTGGTCCCATCTGAAATTGCTGTATATATAAAGATATATACACCGTGTTAAATCGTTTCCTATTCGATTACAGGAATTGTATTCATAGTACTACAGGAGTATCACCCTCAAAGTAATTATTCGGGCGTGATTTGAAAACCAGATCCAGTATTTTGAAACCCGACTGGAAACTAGAAATTCAAAAAAGCAGAAGCAAATAGAAAATTTCGGGGGGAAGATTGATAGAAAATTTGTTATTGGCGAAAAAGTCATTGTGGAAGATTACTGTGAAATAAATGAATAGACTTGAATATCTGCGATAGTTGAAAAAGTTATTGATAAGTGTACCTATATTACGGAAACTGAGGAGATTTGCTAACCTGGCAGTTTTTTAAACAGCCTTCTTTGGTTTATTTCACCCTCACATTAATTACGGAGTAACTCTGTGGAAACGCTGTAGACTCTGTAGGCTCCAGAAACGAGCTTAACGAATATAGTGAAAATTGAATTGAATTCCTAGAAACACTCCTAGAAAACCTAGAAATACACTCCTTACCGTGTATTTACATCCTCAATTGTTTGCTGGATATTCATAGAAAACTTGATTCGACTAACTAGAGGTCTTTTATTGGCTTCTGAACGCAATACCTTAAACGTGAAATTATATAATTAGTTGCCAGTGTATACTAGGGAACTACCTACCCATATGTTCAAGATACTAATTGAAAAATATTTGATGTCACACTGCTTCTACTAGGCGAAGAAGTATTTGGAGTGTGAGTTCATGGGAAACTACATAGTGCCATAACAAACACATCACTACAACACATGCCATTGGGGAGCACTCTTCACCCAATTTGATTATAAATAATCAGAAATAAGGAAATATATTTCAAATTGTAGTTTTGTTTTTTTATGCTATGTCCTGGACCTGCCACAATACTCTGTAATGTGGCTAAATTAATGAATAAAAAAATATTGTTAGACTTCCTGAAATTGGTAAATCATGGAAACGTCATACTAACCAAATTAGAGAATGTAAAATACAAAGTGATTTGTGAGATGGTAGAGTTTCCACCGAGAATGGAAATCGAGAGAAAACTGATTTGAATAATGACCTGCTTCTACATGTTTTCAACAATTCACCTATTGATATACAACCTGATGTAAGTGAACCGAACAGAAATAGAAAATCTCCAGAGCGGTTGAATTATAAATGCATTGTTTTTTTGTTTTCTTGAAAATGATTGTATTTTGAGAACTGAAAATGTTACCTATAGAATCAGTGATATTATTTTCGAAATTACTTTGTATATATTAAGTGTTTATCTAGTTGGTGGCGGAGGATGTTATGTACTGCCATTGAAATTTAATCAGCCAGTATATACATATCATTCATTTCAGGAAGGAATACCTATGGTTTTTATATGTTTTGCTACCTATGTTTTCATCACTATCACTGAGCCTAAGGATTAAGTGGGGAATGGGAAGAAATACCAGCATGGTGCAAACAGAACTGACTGGTATCTCAATCGCCACAAAAGAAATAACCAAGAAAAGAATTTCTGGCAAAAACATAACAATCTGCACTGATAGCAGACAAGCACTATTAGCCTTGAACAGCCAGCGTGTTACCTCAGGGCTAGTACTAGAGTGTCACCAAGATTTAGCCAAAGCCTCGATAGATAATAACATTATACTGAGGTGGGTTGAAGGGCACGACAGGAGTAAAGGTAATCGCATTGCCGACTCTTCAGCCAAGGAAGTGGCTGGACTAAGAATTTTAGGACCCA
This sequence comes from Leptinotarsa decemlineata, assembly GCF_025532065.1. NCBI lineage: Eukaryota > Metazoa > Arthropoda > Insecta > Coleoptera > Chrysomelidae > Leptinotarsa > Leptinotarsa decemlineata. Next base: position 6,541,256 of record NW_027412578.1, read on the forward strand.
GTGGCACCCACGGCCTAATGACTTCGACATTTACGGAACTAGTCAAATGTTACTACTATGCGCAATCCTTGAGGAGATGGGATGGAATCAAATGATGTAATCTTGCCAGGATCACCTTGGGCGACCCTGGGAAGCTGGCGCCGAAAGAATATCTGGCGATGACCAGGAGAAATCTACGCCTTACAGTAGGATTTCTGACTAGCCACTGTCAACTAAGGAAACACCTCCATAATATGGGGCTAGTGGACACACCTCTATGCAGGATGTGTGAACAGGAAGATGAGACTGTCAGGCATGTCCTGTGCGAGTGCCCGTGTGTGTTCGGCGAGACTTGGCCTACACCTGCCGATATAAAGGAGATGTCTTCCAGCGACCTGTCCACCTTCCTGGAAAGGACACAATGGACAATGACCTAGGAGGACAACTCCTCGGGAGCCTGTACAATGGGTTACATGTGGCCTAAGTGCGTGGACTTACACTCACCCTCTCTACTCTACAGATACATATATACCTATGTTTTCATACAGTTAAAGAATCAGATGTTAGCAGTCGATTGAAAACAGTTTCATGTGAATGAACTACTTTGAGATTTGATTTGCAATTTTCGTAATGTCACCCAGTCATTGCCAAAACATAACACATTAAATTCTACGAAGGAATAGTTGATCAGTGAATATGAAATGTGTCATCAACAATCTACTTCATTTACGTTGGTACAAGCTACAGTTCCAAAAATTATACTAAGAAAATTACCAATAGCATCTCCATCTAGAATCACCTTTTGTTCTCACTATCTGCCTGGGTGTATATAAATGGGGAATAATTGTTATGAATATGTTCCAAAGCTGAAACGGTGAATTTTCCACATAGTTTGCCACATCGCGGAGCACATGACAGAATGATATTCTCGGTTGTTGACCCAATTTTCCACCCTCATTATGGAGGTACAATAATACCGCATCGCCACTCTCAAGCCGGATATCAAGTAGGTAGTTCATAATTACTGGTGATTTTCGAACGATTCAATCAATATCTGATTTTACTATAGACTGACTTTGCGAATATATCAGGTGGCTCGAAGATGAAACAATCCAAACTTGGCTTGTTTCTCCAAACTTCTACCTATAGATTGAGAAGTTATTATTGGGAACTTTGAGGAAGTACTTCAGTGGATGCTCTCAATAATGCAGTCAGTGTGTTCGGGCAATTCATAATCAGCTTTGGGAAATGTTGAACATGGAATAGCTGTTGTTGATGTATGACAGTTATCCAGGGGAATGTTGATTGAGGATCCATTTAGTTAAACAGAAGTAGCTCTATGTTTCACTTCGAGACTGACTTGCAGTATTTGAAATCAGCGAACAAAGTTTCCGAGAAAAATGTTTCAGGTTTTCATTTCTCCATCTTGTGGGAATATATATGTTCAAAAATTGTTATTTCATTATTCGTGTGTCGCACCCCTACGAAAAACAAACTTCAGAAGTAGAAACTTGTGCGAGCTGAGGACTTACGAGGTCTTACCTTTCAACGTGTGACTCCTAACAGGGGTTGGACGACAGAAAGTGGGAATCGATCGTTCAGCCTGCGGTTTGAACTACCGACTTACACATCGGTCGATTGAGAGAGTGAACAGAGTACCCAGAGTACAAAAGTTCATGAATGGAAAGATACGTAGATCAAGCATAGAAGTAACTTGCAGATACAAACAGAAATGATAACTCAAAGTATTCCTAGTTGAACTATTCAATATTGAAATTGTAACTCGAGAAAAGCTTAGGTTATTGCTTGAATTTTATACATATATTAAGATGATAATAAAATATTTCATTGATTATTTTGTGTATGCACATATATTATAGTAACCATTAGCCAATTGCTACTTTCGAAGGAATAAATAATGATACTAATAATGTACATACACAAAATTAATATCATTATATTTAGCCACGTTTCAAATAATATAAAAATATTACGTGATTGCTGGTTGGATTTTTATAATACTATCAACAGTATATGTCTATCGCACACTAAACGCGTCCTTCCGACTAGAGAGAAGGAGCCTTTCTGGTGACGTATCCGTGAGAGAAAGGGAAGCCAGACAGACTGGCGTTATAACGCATGAGGTAACGAAGCGGTTTACCCTCCCATATGAAATAATCACTTCAAAAATACTTCAGAAACAACTATTCTCATGTAAATATTGAAGTTTCACATTCAGTTTGTACTTGGGGAATCAAACTAGATATTATCTATAAAAACTCTACACAATATGATATATGATAAAGTTACGATATAAAAGTTCACTTACATCTCCAATGACAAACTTCAAAGTTTCAGAATGAGACCTCATCAGCATCGTTCTGGGAGAAGTAGGTTGTAGCTCCCTACTTCTACAATGTTTCACAGAAAGATGGAGAAGCTCAATCCTCACATTCCCAAAGACTAATTTCTTTAAAAAACCCAACTTTGGACCTAAGTATCACTTTTTTTACTCTGAACTAAACTCGATTTCACTTTTTTTAGTCAAATTCATGACATTATTCAGCACAATGATTACACTGCAGATGATCATAATTTATATTCCATATTTCAACTCTGCTATCTGGCAATTCGAAAATTCCAATGTGCGGAACAATAGACAGGATAATTTTTGATTCGGGTTTGGAATGTATGATCACGATATGAATTCACTTACTGTCCAATTTGGAATTCCTGCAAATAGATTATTTTCCACAGCTGTTAATGTGATATTGAAGAATTCAACCGGTAGAAACTTTACTACAACTATGCCGGTGACTTATGTTTGTGTAGCAATGATGTACCAAATGGAAGATGTAATTCAAATAAGATATGTCTATGAATGAAAATAAAAAATTTCACTGTTCTTCACGCACAGAAAAAAAATTATTAAAGGACAAGGTGTCCGCACCAGATCCTCAAGGGTGCAATGCTGATACTTTATATACAACGTTCACAGCTTTTTCAATTATCCCAGTTGGATAATTGAAAAATGTTTTTCAATGGATACCTACGATATAGAACGAACCTACATATAAAATTTCAGCCTACGAACATAAAACGGTACGGAGAAACAGTGACGAAGAGGTTATTTATTCTATGAATGCGCCTTTTTTTTCGGCAGCTGGCTCTCCAGTTCCGTATTGCTCATCTACAACATAAAAAAAACCTAAGTACATAGAAAATTTCAACCGCCGTGGGGGTATTCTTCGAAGTATACGATATAGTAATCTTAAAGCTATCGGCGAACTCAAAGGCCAAAAAAACCAACACAAAGAACTAATGTCGCTAGGAATTGGTCAGTCCATGTGGACTGAAGAATTGACGGTTCGTATTGGATAATTTTCACTAACCGAGTTTTATGATTGGCTGAAGAGTAATAAAATTAAATTTGAAGTCATGTTACGGTGACGAATAAAATGCGAGCCGACGTGTTGTCAATGTTCAGTTCAGGAACTGATCGCAATTTGTGTGTTGAAATTCGATATTGGTGAAGTTATATTTTCTTAAAATTTTTGTTACTTGTTCAAAATGTGGCGTCCTTGGACAAAAACTAATTTTAATAACGAGTGTGATAAAAACGCAGACTTTTTCCTGTGTAGTGATTCCAATAGCGCTTGTGTACAATGCGAAAAAGAGATACCAGTGAATAAGATTCGGATGCATTTGAATATTGAAACACAGAGGGTATGTTTCAATGTATATAAGATTCTACATATCACGTTTGGTTTCGAGGGAAAAAACTATTACAAGCAACATCAGATTTGACCGAAATTCCTTTCTCAACCGTACTTAAAATAGTCAAAAATAAACCTTATGAACGCAAGATGCGATTTGATGCGGGATTACCAAAAAATTTAGATGCTCATCTAATAAAATCATTAAAAAAAACAATATACGACTGTCACAAAAGCAATGAGATTCCTACAAATGAAATCATGAGAAAGAAATTGAATACTTCCGGTCATAACATGAGCTGCTGTTGCAAAACTCTTCAGAATTGGATAAAGAAACTAGGATTCAAATTTAAAATAATAAACAAACGTCAAGCAGTTATGGGAAGCAGAAAAATAGTGGAATTGCGTAACGAATACTTAGAACAATTAACTAAATATAGACAAGAACAACGGCAAATTTTCTATTTGGGCGAAACTTGGTATGACACTCACGACACAGTTACGAAATGGTGGACTGATGGTTCGAGAATGTGTACGCGTGACATGCCAGCAAATAAAGGATCGCGACTAATCATTGTGCATTGCGGAGGAAGTGAATGATGGGTTACGAATTCTTAGAAATTATGTGGAAAAAACTTAAGGATTGCAATGTTGTCTATCATAAGAATATGGAAGCTAATATTTTTGAGGAATGATTTGAAAACACATTGATCCCAAATTTGGATGCGAATAGTGTAATAGTTCTTGAAAACGCTTTCTATCATTCGCGACAGCTCATCAAAGTACCGAGGAAAGATGAAATAAAAAGTTTTTTAATAGATAACAATTTGTATTTTGAACCAACCAACCACTTGAAGTTTTACAGATAAAAACATTTGAAAAAGTGTATGCTCTTGAGAGTATTGCTAGAAAATATGGACACACCATATTGAGACTTCCCCTCTATTTTTGTGTTTTCAACACAGCATCAAAGCATCAGGCGTAAAAATAATTCTCCAAAATTTTATAAGAAGGTGATTGATCTGAAATCCCTTTCAGGGATTTCAAATCAATTAATATCATAGTAGACAATGGAAGTCCGAACTAATGAAATGCATCATTTTATATCATATTAGATAATGAAAGTACGAACTAATGAAATTTTCATTGGTATCCTTGATAAGACGTCCTTGATAAGAAATCACCTAGTATACTCTATTAAGAAAAATTCTATTTAATATTGGATGGATAATCGACTAGAACAAATAAAAATCGGTACAGAGGCCCGCATTAAGTACTTTGAAGTAACGGAAAATCTTGTTGAAACCGTAATGTATCGTTTTAAATTCCAGAATCGTGGCTGGGTGATTTGAATAATTACAATTTGAATTCAGTAGCCATACTGAGCGAGAAAAAATACCCACTCAGTTTTCATTATCGCTAGGGACTGAAAGTGCTCGGACTGTTTGGAAAAGTTGTGAGTCTGTGCGATTTCCGTTTTTCTGACATATTTATGGAATATTTGATGACTCAGTTCATAACCAAATATCGAACATAGGATGCGTAAGAAGTAATTCTGTAGAATTAGTAATTGACGAGCTTGATTGAGAAATGAATATATCCATCGAGGATAAACCAGGAAATTGAAAATACGAGGTGAAAAAAAAAATGGATTAAAACTTCTGTATATGTGTCGGTCATCTTGATGGCGTGTCTTACGAAATAACATATAAACTTTTTTTGTGATTGAACTATTTGATGAAATACTGAACATCATAAATATGTATCACATCAAATCTTTATTTGAGTTAATGAAAAAACGTATCAAAAAAAATTTGAGCCGTCACTGGACGCCTGGTAGATGTGAAACATCAATAACAATATATAGTTTTTTGAACGATGCAACTAATTTTCCTTTATTTTTGTATTTTAATATTGAAGTAAGTCACAAAAAAGATTTGAAGCTTTATAACTTCTATTTAATTATTTGCGAGCGTTTTCGACAGTTGGTCGTGCTATCATTATCTAGGCTCTACACAAACTGAACGTGTCATTCTGTTGTATATCCTTTCATACGGTCCTACGGTCCGAACGCCTCAATGCCTCATAAATTTAACAGTAATGAATCACTTATCGAGAAACAAGTACAACTCAAAACACAACAAGACCTAACATTATATATATATATATATATATATATATATATATATATATATATATATATATATATTACAATGTAGGTTTTCACGGATGGTGGAATATGATTTGTTGTTTTTCCGGGTGTTCATCCGTTGTGTACTATTCGATAGTCGACATTTCGCCATCATCTCAGATGGCATTATCAAGACGTGTTACTGCTTCGCCATTAACAACCCTCAGGTAGAAAAACAGGTAACAAATCCATACAATTCACGCAAGCGAAACCATATAAAAACACCACAAGAAGAACCTAACATTAGTTACACCTCTCACCTCTTTATCGGTGACACTGTATATATATATATATATATATATATATATATATATATATATATATATATACATATATATATATATATTTTATCAGTGAAATCAGTTTTTCAGACAAATCAATATATGTGTAAATTTGGTAAATTTAAATATACTAAGATAAATGCATACTTCAATTTTGAAATGTACAAATATATTCAACTTACTGATGAGTTCATAGTGTGCTGTAGTGTGATTTCGATTTCTTTGCTCACTTTCACTTCCCAAATCATCACTGTCAGACATATATTATCATTATTTTTTTAAGTATGTATTTACTGAAACACAGGTTATGTAAACTGCAGACACTTCGTATATTCGAGCTCATTGTGGTGAGAAAGATACCGTAATGCCTAACCAGTGGGAAGAGAATCGCTCAGTCGCTTGCGCATGACGAACCGTCGCCACGGCAAGCACCACCATGCCAGCAATCGGTTTTATGTGCGATTATTGATGATCAAAAAATGTATCTTTGCTGATGAAATGAAATAAAATAATATTTCACTATCGTAATATAACATACTTTATATTACCAAATTTAAAGATCTTTTTGAATACATCAATACAAGAATGTAAAAATTGATTTGATTCTCAATGAAAAAACTTATACCTAAATGTGGTATTCGTGACCGTCATATGGAAAACATACATTTTGTGATGTTTCATATAATTTTTCCAGGATTGAAATGAACACTGAATAATAATAATAATTATTATTATAAGTTATAAACACCAAACGTTTTGGGTACGTCGTATAATTTATGATTTTGAGTCAATTAAAAATCTGGGATGAATAATATCTGAAATATTATCCAATCTCAGGTGAGAATCTACATATATTCTTGAATATTTTATTATTTCCATACTGTATTATAATTATACCGTATACTGAGTTCGGGATATATTGACAGATTTGCAGACTATGATATAGCTGATAGAAAAATGTCCCATTATAATCAATTGTTGGTGATTTACTGTTGAAGAAACCTAATATATTCCGAAAATAGATCTCGAAAGTATTTTTCAAAGTTATCCAAACATGTGATTGGTAAAAGTTAAGGAAGTCATCCGCAAAACCCACAACTTCTTCTTTCAAGTTTTGTTCAAAAAGGTCACTTACATGGAAGTTAAAATAGATTGGTCCTAGTACCGTATCTTGTGGCACGCCATATTTGATCAGATGTTGATCACTTGCGATTGAATCAATGTAAATACACCGTTTTTTGTTGCTCAGATAAATCTGTGAAAGATCATGAGCAACACCTCGAATTCCAAAATTCTCGAGTACTGACAACAGTTTACTATGATCAATAATTGGATGAGCACAGGGCCGTAGCGAAAAAAACACCAGGGGAGGGAGGGAATCAAAATTTTCCCAACCCCACCAGCCAAATTTTTCAACTTTCGAAAAAATGAAAGTCGAGGGATTAGTTACTACTATAATATATTAATTTTTTCACTCAGCTATCCAAAGATTGGCTGAATGATTATGCCCGTTATGGTATGCACAAACAAAAATAAATTTTGGTAATTATAAAAATAATAATGGAAATTATTCTACTTTGGACCAAGGTCCTTGGTCTTCCACCATATCCACCATGTATAGGAATATTCAATACAAATGAAAGGAAACAACACTTAAATAATATTGTGCTTATTGTTTTCTACTATTATTTCTTCTATCTTCACGGGCCGAAATTTCCCAACTTTTTCAAGTCGAAAAAACATCGAAAAGTTGGAAATTTTGTTAAAGTGTCACTTCAAAATTTATGGACTGTTCAGGACTGTTCTCTAACTTGCGAGATATCAAACTTTTTTGAAGTTTTCGAAAACTCAGAATTTCAAAGTAAGGGATCTCCAACTTATACATGTTGGGAAATACCAACTTTCTTCCGGTTCTTTCCCTTTTATTATTACCTCTCTCTTTCTTTTCCCCCATTTCAATTTTTTAAATTTTCATTCATCCTTTTACTATTATTTTTTCTATCTTCACGGCCCAAAATTTCCCAACTTTTTCCCAAGTCGAAAAAGCAGGGGGGGAGACTCTCCCCCATCCCCCCATGGCGACGGCCCTGAATGAGCAGATTACAAGGTTCTACTTCGGAGTTGAAACGTTGGTTTCCAAGAAGATGATAATGATTTTTCAACTCTCAACAAAACTCACCTGAACAGTAAGACAATAGAAAAGAAAAACTACAGCAGATGAGAAGGTTCATGATGAAACTCGCTAGGATCCAGAGTTGAAAACTACGCACAATCAACAGTACAACAAACTGTCACATGTTCCAATTCACAAAATCTTGAGACGTTTATATCAGAAAGTCGAACCTATAAATTTTCACCAAATCGCACCGCGAGGCTGAATCCATGTGGTTACACTCGGAACATTATCCGCGGCGAAAATTCCCTCGGAACATTTTCGCGTATATTACGGTCCGCGAGACGATCAACGCCGGGACGTCTTGTTAACTGCGATCCAGTAGGCTAGACGGGGCTGATGACATGCGCGCCCTCTGCACAATCCCGCCTGATGTAGGTGTGCTTGCCAAATATACATACAGGATCAGGATAGCGACAAACGGTAAATAATCTATGTGATAGATATGTTTTGGAGCGGTGATGGATGTAGTCGTCTTAGCAAAGAGCCGGAGAGAAATAAACATCCTTCGGGAGTGTTTAAATGCCCAAGAGCTTCTCCAATGGTACTAAATAACTTTCCTTCGCTTTTCAATGAACAAATTGTCTCTGTTCATGAGTTTTTGAATCCCTGCATACGTATGCAATTAAGGCGGAGTAACACAAAGTTTTTCAAAGTTTGTAATGGAAGAAGAGTTTTGTGAAAATAGTGCGTGCCTCTTTGTAGAAACATTTCAATTGAAAAACCTTAGGAGTTATTAATTTCAGTTCCGGTAACGAGAAAAAACAGGAAAAATTTTTAAATATGAGGAGCTGTGGACTGACTTTTGAAACATGTTATGATGTAATGAAACGTGTTCTCTGATATTGGTTCTTTGCAATTCTGATACTTTTCAAGTCTCTCCATGGGATGGATAGATGAGTACAATCTATTTCAGAATAACTATTTGATAATCGTTCTTGGCCGTGAACCATATGCCTCTCAGCATATGATTCACTGGAGATTATTCTTGTTTCATTCCATTTCAATTTACACCTGGATATAATATATCCCAGTGAATACTTTATTTTGTGACAATTTCTTCCATCATATTTTTTGCTAGTTTCTTTCACATTATTTGATAATCATGGAATATGAGACATTAATAATTATTGTACCGTTGATTAGTGAACCGATGACTTTTGACTTGGTTGTTTTTGGATTGGTGTTATGATTTGCAGTATTATTTTTGTGTATTTTGCATTGCATTCATTATAGAAAGTATGCATCGAAACGAAGATATATTTCTCACCAACATGTTTATCACTATAACTTTCCCATCAGAATTTTCTGAAAAACTGCATTCCATTTTTATCTTGCGCGATCGTGTGTATATTGGGACTATATATTGTTATGTGTATCCTTTCAATGGACAATTGTATCAATAAATTTGATCCAACATCATGAAAATGGAGTTGGGTTTCTTGTTCATACTCTATTGTCAATTTTATTGTTGAATTTCCTTCGTTAAGGTATTTCAAAATTTAAGTTGATACCCCATATTTCAACTATAACACTATACCTACTTGTATTTCTCTGATCAATGAAATGAAACATATGAAATATGTTCTTTGAAACAAGTTGTTCACTCCGTTGAGTCTGACAAACATAACTTTTATCTCAGTTCTCTCAGCTCATTTCATCAATTTCAGACATTCCTTGTTCCGTCATTACGTCTTTCGGATTACTGGATTTATCGAAGTTAGGAAAACATTTTTTTTTTAAATTAGCAAGAGTCCACAGTAGTGAATAATAATGAAAATATGAAAATATTATGAACAATAAATATACAGTAGTAAGTTCTATAGGCGGATTTCAGATTTCGAAAAAAATGTTGAATTATAGGTAAACATATATTAACTGTCGAGAATTCCAATGAATTCAGTGTCATTTCTTTTCGAATTTGAAAGCCGTAGATTTTTGGAATTTCTTCTTGACGTTTCGCTGGCGCAAGTGGCTAACTTCTTCAGAGGTTTAACCATCATGGCTTGCTGTCCGATGACTACCTTTAAGGCTTCGAAAAGTGTATTTTTGCCTTGTCAGGTGATCAGTTGTATTTGTACCTGTATATGTACCTATACTTGTACCTTCACTTGTACCGGCACTTGTACCTGTACTCGTATCTGCACTTGAACCAGGAACATTATCAATCTTGCTGCCTGTTGTCCTGTTCGTTATCCTAGAATTCCTCAAAATGGGGTTCCACAGTCGATTGGGGTTCACCGCTTTTCCTTTTCTGTTGAAATTCTCCGTGTGTTTGTGGATCTCTATTGCCTTCCGTACCAGTCGGCTATGGTATCCCTGGTTGGCGGCAATTAGTTCTGTGTTTTCAAACAAAATTATGTGGTCTCCTTCACTAAGTGCGTGTTCTGTCACAGCTGACTCGTCCGTTTGGCCTAGTCTGCAGTTCCTTTTTTGCTCTTTCAGTCTTGTTCCCATGGATCGTTTGGTGGTTCCGATATATACCTTTACAAGTGCACGGTATGCGATAGACCCCTGCTGCTGATAATGGGTATCTTTCGTCTTTAGCCGACTTGACTTTAAAGACTGTTTCGATGTCGTGTTTGCCCAATAGTTTTCCATGAACGGTAGATATACGCGTGCAACCATCTTATCCTTTCTCGCTTTCTGAACCGTGGTGCCCTTCGGTTTCATGGCTTTTCTGGTCTCGGAGGCACTGTATCCATTCGATCTTAACGTCACTTCAAGGAATGTTCCAGGTATGTATCAGGTTCAAGTGCAGGTACAAGTACACGTACAAGTGCAGGTACCAGGGCAGGTACAAGTACAGGTAAAAATACAGGCACAAATACAGGTACAAATACAACTAATCACCTGGCAAGGGAAAAATACGCTTTACGAAGCCTAAAAGATAGTCATCGGACAGCAAGCCATGATGGTTAAACATTTGAAGGAGCTAGCCACTCGCGCCAGCGAAACGTCGGGAAAAAAATAATTTTGTCATTCCAATGAATTTTTGAATATCTGATAGCTCTGAAACCTTCAGTATTGTTCCATGGAGATGGAGGGTTTAATGTAGTTGACAATATTGTGAACAATAGCGTCAAATCGCACGATTTCGGTGGCCACTCCAGATCATCCAATTTAGAATAAAAAAGTTGGTAATAATCGATCTATAGTTAGGTTAGGTCAGGTGAGTTGGAAGTGAGTGGATCTATTCGACCCTACATCACAACCCGAAAAGGTTTATTGTGGCTCACACCTATTCACACTCGACCAAATGAAACTAGCTTCTTAACGCAACCGATTAGTTTGTATGGTGAGTGATCTTTCAGGTCAGATGGTGAGAGTACGGCTCTCCCAAATTCCAACAACCTGTTTCGGTCCCCAGCGGGGCAGGCACAAAGTATGTGCTCTGCTGTTTCATCATTTTCCAAACAGAAGCGACACACACTGTCTTCCGACAGTCCGAGTCACTGCATATGATGATTCATATGACAACGACCTGTAAGGAAGCCTTTCAGATATCGTAGTTCATTTCTACTGCAGTCCAACAACTGTTTCGAATGAGCCAATCCTGGAAGATTCTGCCAGAAGTCCATAAATCTCCTTGCCATCCAGGTGTTCAATCTTTGTTTGGCAAAGCCTAAAGCAATGCCAATAACAGGTTCTGGCCTGATGTAGCTACTTGCAGCATCCTCCTTTGCAAGTGAGTCAGCAGCCTCAATGCCTTCCAGGCCAGTATGATCAGGAATCCAGACCAGAGACAATCTGTCAAGTCTTCCTATCGAGAAAGTCGTTTTTGGCAATTTGCTACCAATTTAGACTTTGCCCGGTAGGAGCAAAAAGCTTCCAACGCCGCTTGACTGTCCGAAAATATTTTTAGTGACTTGTGTATGAGGTTGAATTTTTCCAATCTTTCCGCACACAATTCAATAGCATAAAATTTCCGCTTGAAATACAGTCGCATAGGTTCCTAGGCAGGTTAAATATCTCTGTCCTGGGTCTGCGACTGAAAACACCTACACCAGAACCGGAAGGTGTTTTTGATCCATCTTTGAACCAACTACCATCTGCTCTTAACATGTCCTCCTATCAATCGACCTACAGTGCTCTCCGATGACAGTGATAGCCTGGCCAACGTCGTTCTCAAAGAAATATAGATCGATGATCCCGCCAGGCCAAAATCCAAACCAAACAGTGACTTTTTCGGGATGCATTGGACACTCTTGGATCTCATGTGGATTGGTATCGTCCCAAATTTGACAATTTCATTCACGCACCCATTCATCCAGAAATGGGCCTCATTCGCAAGCTAATTTATGTCAAATTAGCTTGCGAATGAAGTATCATTTGGAATACGGAACAGTTTCTTTTCGCAAGAAGGCGCCAGAATCGAAAGTAAGGTTGCTAAAATTGACATGACTGAATTCCTTATGGAATTGCCTTTTTAACGATGTGTTACACTTACTACTTTCCCTATTCAAATTGTTTGGGTGATAGTAAACGAGGGGTGGGGGAAGAGGTATGACAGTTGAGGTTATGATAGAAAGATGTCCCCCTTGGATTACAAATCGACGTGTTTTTGCATTTTCTCTAGAACACATGTGTTCGATCTGTTTCGTTTTCGGTGCCCCACCCTGTATATTAACTTCTGCCAAATACGTGTTGCGATTTTGTGAACTGTTTACTGAAAACCACACAATAAATGTTATTCCAATGAATATTTTTGGCAAACTAGTTAGTATTGTGCCTCAAGAAACCATTCCAATATTGATCATCAATAATGATAATCAATGACATTTGGAGAATAACTTTCCAGAAGAAACGAATTCAGTAGCAAAAATGAAATGGTTCATATTGACCTGCAACAATTCATCCTGAATTTGAAACTTTGTGAGGCACAACATACTGAATGATAATAGAGTTATATTTCAGTCCTCATCCTAAACCTCAGTCATATTATAAGCCTGTATTTTCGAGGAATCAAATACTCAACGTCAAGCTGATTTCACCTACGACCCGATCCAGACAGCCAGTCCTTCGATTCAATCCCGGTTGATATGGGTGTGTTTGACAAATATATCCCCAGGGCCGGGATAATCTTTGATAAATATATTTTGACACTCTAATGAATGTAGTTGAGTAGCTTGGCATTAGGATATATGTAACTGTCTCACTCGATTCGAATCATGAATACCTTGATAATTCAATCATTTGATTCCTATCGCTTTTTTAATTTTCGACGTGAGAGGTATCTGTTGATGACATTATAACTTCGAAACACGTATTTGAAAGATTGAAACATTCTGAGACGTACTTCGAAAGAAAAAACTAGGATCCCAATAAATACCAATATTTATTCACTTATTGAAAAATGTTATACTCATCATAATTCCATTGCCAATTGATTAATCTCAATTCATCATGAAACTACAGCCAATTCTGTAAGTGAATGCCCAAAACTATTTTTGGGCGTTCACGTATAAATCCACTTCATCATATGAACAATTCGTTTGTTTGAGGGTGATTGACAATGTTCCATGATGAATTTCATTAGTTCGGACTTCCATTGTCTGATATCATATAAAATGATTTGAAATTCCTGAAAGAACTAATGAAAGGAAGAATCAAAAAAGAATACCTGAAAATAACAATAATATTAGGCAAAAAAAGTGAAATGAAATAACAGTGAAATGAATACAGGTAAAACAGAATGATTCAACAAAAAATTAAAAATGAGAATGAAAATTAAAAGTTAAAAGATTTCAAGCCAAGTTACTTCACGACGTTTCGATTGTTAGTATTCACAATCATCTTCGGTTGATGACTGGACTAATTTCTCCGAGAGACTATTTATTGGTCATTCGAGTACTTCCACTTTTCTCCGCTTTCCTTATGTATGCGCCTTCTTAGAGTTTTCTCCTAAACCAATGTTTCTCCCTCAGTGTTATGTTGATGGGTCCAAACATGCTCTGCTATTCCTGATTTGCTGGTTTCCATTCGCTGTGTGTTTCTTGTGCTCGGCATTATGAACATTCAATGGCTACTTATTTTCACCAATACATGGCTTTTCATGATGAGCGTTAATTAGCCGTTTCTGACAAACTATCTAACGGATCAACCTGAAAATTTCACATTATACATAAATTAGTATGACCTACATGCCTAAAATATTTCAGACGAAGCGGCGTTGTCGCTTCTACTATAAAGTAGCGGCTTCTTTGATTTTTCAAATGGAACATCCCGTATATAATATCATATTATGATTCATTATCACTTTGTCAACAAATTCATATACTATTTTCTATACCTATCTATTACCGTTTAGAAGATATAAATTAATTTCGATATTTTTTTTACCAAACATGAACTTTTATAAATGCTGATAATCTTGAACTCTCTCAAATTTGAAATTGAGTGGAGTGATACTATGTGAATCTTCACTCCGAGCCATATTTTCATTTGCCTCATACAGGGTGTTCAAAAAATGCAGCTACTTTGATCTCATGAAAAAATGAGTGGAACTCAATTTTTTCAAATGGAACACCCTGTATATTTCAACATTTTTGAGATATACATTCAATTTCAGATTAACTTTGTTGAAATAATACTATTTCTATTTTGAACCGTTTTCGAGATAAACTGTTTCAAACGGAAACTGACTTGGTTTTCTTGCTCGTTTTTTTGAATTCATCACTTATTTTGGATATTCAACATTTTTTTTATACTTAGTAATATTTCTTTTTGATTCAGTTCATTAACTGTCTCAGATCAGTCAATTCGTAATTGGGATGTACCTACCTTAGAAAATGTTACAATTTGTATACATTGAGGTATTGGTCTCTAACGTACAACAGTACACATTAATATTTTTTAATAGTGTGCTTTGGAAAAATAAATAAACCAATTATTCAACGTCAGACTTTCGTTGGTGGTTTTGACTGATTGTGATAGCTACCAATTATAATAGAATAATGTCAAGATTAGGTTACAGTAATGAAGATTTCTTGAATTTATTAATAATTTATGGTGAGTGCAATAGAATTGCAAGTAGAACATGCCGAGTATTTCATGAAAGATATCTACAACTTCCGAAGCCGAATAATAATGTGATAAATCGACTACTAAAAACCTGTAGGTTGAATGGAACCTTCCGTCCAAAAATCATTCGTAAGAAGACTGAAGTGGATGATGATGACAATGGTATAACAGTTTTGGGATACTTTCATGCAATTCCAAATGCTTCTCTGCACGAGGCTGAAAGGGAGATAGGTATACCAAGTGACAATTTGTCGAATTGTTAATAAGCATAAATGGCATCCCTATAAGTTCTACTGTGTCCAACCTTTGAAAGATACTGATTTACCTCGTAGAGTGAAATTCTTTGAATGGTTACTTGTCAAGACTCAAGAGGATTAACATTTCCTTGACAATATCATATGGACAGATGAGGCCAAGTTCACAAAAAATGGAGTTTTCAATAGAAACAACAGTCATTATTGGGCGCCAGAAAATCCCCATGTTGTCCGCCAAAGGGGTTTTCGAAAAAGATGACAATTCAATGTATTTTGTGCCATAAAGAATGAGTAAATTTTTTATATCGAGTTTTATGATGATAATTTGAATGCATCAAAATATGAAGATTTACTGAGGAATGGAATTCAAATGATTTTAAATAATAGACCGGGAAGGGAACGTGTATGGTACCAAATGGATGGTGCTCCACCCCATAATTCTCATTCAGTCAGCGAAGCTTTAACCGAAATTTTCGAAGACAGATGGATTGGTAATAATGGACCTTTTCGTTGGCCTCCTAGAACACCAGATGGAAATCCATTAGATTATATAGTATGGGGTTTCATTAAAAATATGGTTTACTCTACTCCAATAACAACAATGGAAGATATGAAATCGAGAGTTACAACTGCTTTCAATAGTTTGACTCCAGACTTGATCAGAAGCGCTACACATGACAATCTTTTGAAGAGATTACATGTTTGTTTAAGTAGAGGTGGAGATGTGTTTGAACATATTCTGAAATACACTGACGATTAAATTAACTCATTAATTTATGGGTTTATTATTTTCAGTTCGTGTTTCAGCGTTAATAAAACTATTGTTTGAAGAGAAGTTTCATTCCATGGTTGAGTAGTATTTTAATAATTATCTTTTCATTATAATTATCTTTTCATTATCTGTGACTAATTGAGAAACATCAAACGAAATCTGTTTTACAAAAATGAGTGATGAACAAGGAAACCATGTCAATTTCAATTTGAAACAGTTCATCTCAAAAACGGTTCAAAATAGAAATAGTATTATCTGAACAAAGTTGATCTGAAATTGGATGTAGAGCTGTGGAATTTTCAGGTTGATCCGTTGAATAGTTTGCCAGAAACGGCTAATTAACGCTCATCATGAAAAGCCCTGTATAGGATTTTCCACACTCACAGAGTTTCCGATAGTGCTTCTGGATCTGAAGCAGGTTCTGATGTTGAACTTGGACCCAATTCTCCTCATCCTTCTCGATGATCTTCTAATGTAGGGAAGTGCAAGCACTGGTAGTGACAACTTCACTTCATTGCGTGGCTCCTGCTACCCATTTTACTAGATCCAACCTTGGAAAAGTGTCTCCAATAAATTTGATATGTGTTAGTTATAATACCCACTGCAGTCAATGCGATATTAATTTCGACCCACTGAAGATCATATTATCCAAAATTTAACAAACCATCATCTAGCTCTCTGTCTTCATTTCATGTTATTTACAAATAATAATCAATTGATATGTTATCTTTTTCTCCTAATTTGATCATATATGTGAATTTATTCCTTAATTTGTCAAATCTTCAATATGTCAATCTTTTGTTATATATTCAGTTTAAGTAGCCTTTATTTATTCTACATTATTATATTATATATTGTCCTGTAAATGTATTCATCTGTTGGGTAATAAATTTCGTTTTTCTTTTTCTTCTTGTTGTGGAATTGGCCGCGGTGGTAGTGCGCCCGACTCACGGAAGACCGTGGGTTCGATTCCCGCCTCGACCAGATTTTTTTCTCGAGAGAATTTATCTGTATGAGGCTGGAATGATTCTGCAACCGTGTTAGGAATCACATGTTAAAAGGTAAGACCTCGTTAGTCCTCAGCTCGCACAAGTTTCTCAACTTCTGAGAATTGTCGTTCGTATGGGGGTGACAGCTGATTGAAGGAAAAACAGATTTCAAACAGATATCAAACAGATTTCAAACATATTTCTCCCAGATCTCTTGTTTTTCTTCTTCTTCTGGCCAAAGTCTATTCCTTCATCGCTTTAGAGTGGTCATTTCGTTAAAGATAATTTTTGATTATGTCTAGTTAACCCAACACTTGGTATAAACGCTGTGATTCTTTATTATTGCAATATCTCAAGGTACACTTCTCAAGAAGAAGTTATTCTATTTACACAGCTTCGATACGATAAAACGCCTGACTCCATCGTAGACTCTACCCTAAAAACACAAATATACTTGTCAGTTTGTTTGTCATGAATGAGAGATGAGTCCTACTACCTTCCATCTCGGTTTTTACTGGATTTCCATCCCAAAGACATGCTATTCTTGTATGGGATTGCCAAGTATTACTGGACATGATTTCATTCATTTCGATAGTACAAATCACTGGCTACTGATTTTAGGAGTCGTCATTATGTTGTCCTGTATTTCAAATCCAGTTATTGAACTCTTGTATCGATATTTACTTGATGGGATATCGAAAATCTGTGAGATGACACTGTTCAGGTTGGAATAATGTTGACGGTCAGAAATCAATATTGATCAATTTAGTACTCTGTTGAGATGTTATGCCAATTACTGGGACTCCTTACCTCATTTTCATTGGGTCGTATCTGAAGCGACTTCCATTTTTTTGTTATATTGAAGGTCTTTTATAAACATTCTCAGTTTCGTAAACATCACAGTGCTTGACAGCATTGACACGACAACCTTGACAGCATTGACACGACAACCTTGACAGCATTGACACGACAACCTTGGTTGAGGGTGTAGGTATGTTGCATGGAAGTCTGTCAGGAGCGCGTTCGGTTAGATGAACCGAGTGGTTCGACTACTCAGCGAGGAGAGCATTTCCGTTAATTGTAAATAGGTTATTGGTTATACGTGCATTTTATGTGTGAATAAATTATGTAGTGTTGTGTTGATCTACAGAATCAAGTATTGAATTACTTATTTGGACGAGTCAACGTAGAGATGACGGGAAAGTGATATCTACCGGATATGTTGGAACTTACCTGCTGAGGGACCGACAACTGAGGGCTGTCATTGAGTGGATGACATTTGATGCGTTACAGGAAGATTTGAGATTGAACAGTGAGAGTCTGGACGAAAGATGGTCTGTTGCTGGTTTTGCAGGGTTTTTGAGATATTTCGTTAATCCTCAAATGGGAAAACTCCTGCAAAACAGTATTTAACGATTTTGGATCGAGCAGTTGGATCTGTAGTGATATTTTTGGTCACGATCCATAATTATCTCTGAGAGGAATTTGAGGTTATCATCCAGATTGTCCCGGAATCGAGTCCCAGGTGGATATCATTATTGGGCCCCTGTATAACCTAATCAAAGGCAGGCTGAAGCATCCATGATAAAAATCGTTAAGTCCCAACTTGTGAAAGAAAACCCCTTTTTCAGAGTGAGTGTATTTTTTCCCACATTCACTGGTGATTCCTGTAAAGAAAAAGACCCCTATATGTTTCATTCGAATCAATTTGACTCGTCCGGTCATCTAACGATTTGAACCGACAACATCGACTATTTTAAATTCTTATTCAGTACTAGATTCAAGTAGAAGTTGAACACTTGTAGAATTATCATAGTGATGTCTTGGCGAGACAGATTCTTAGAGTTCTTCTGCTCCAGTGTCAATTATTTTATACTCTTATCAATTATTCGATAGGTTGTACCGATGGTTCATTTAATTAGAGGGTAAGAGGTGCTACTTTGAAATATTGGACCTCCACACACATAAGGTTGTCAGTAAGTTCATTTCAAACTGGGAGGAGAATAATAGTTAAGTTTGCGTTCTGATAGAAATTCCATTTCGTAAGGTTTTTCTTCCTGGGGTGTAGAACACCTTGTTGGCAAACTCCCCAGACTTGGAGATGTTCAGCTACCTTTGGTGTCCTATTAGGTGATCCATTACTGGTCCATCTTGTTGTGCCCTACAGGGTGATCTATCTTGGTGGTGCTACAGGGTGATCTATCTTTGCGAAGCTACAGCGTGATCCATCTCCGCCGTACTATAGGGTGATCCACCTCCGTCGAACTACGGGGTAGTCTAACACCATATACCAGGTGGCCCAAAAGGAGCACGCAAGTTATAATTGGTTTATTTGGATATTTGTGTATTACTGAGTTATTCAAATAATTGTTTGCCCTTCTTGTTCATTGATACCTGTTTGATATAGTGATTGGCTTTCTGGCTGAATTCACCGCTAGTTGGCAACGTGTTTGGTTCCATTTGTAAAACGGAAATTGAGGTGTTTTCTTCCTTTTACAATTGCTTGTTGACACCGATACGCCTACGCCTGAGCTCACGCAACGCAAACGAGATTGTCTTACCTTCCAATACTAGTTTTTACGATTTCGCCCACACCTACTCAATTTTCGTGGTAGTTTTACTTGACGTATCGTTGTTTTCTTTTAAGCGTCGTTACTACCATAATTTATGACTGATTTGATTGGTGGCTATATACACCGCGCTCAATGACCTCTTGTATTGATATCTGAATATCGCATAATAGTTTGAATATCGCATTGTTGATTTAGAAGCGTTGTTGATTAACCCATGGAAGGTTAGCTTTACTGAATAAATCATATTGGGGATCTTTATCTTTCATTTCCAATATTTATTGGTGAGTTATTGATATTGTAAGTCACTTAGGGTATCTGGTGTGTTGAATTTACCTGGGGCCCATTTACATCCAATTTTAAATTTATTAATTCGTTGAAGCCCTCCCGCCTCCACTGTTTGGCATAGCCGCTGATACCCATCTGTCTTATTTGTTACCGACAGATGATTTAGACTCCTCTTGTGGTTTGTGAGGCGACAAGTGGGTTTTCGGTATACAGATGTTTTCTACTCAGTGTCGGTTCTCTTCACCAATACGTCTATGAATGGCAATTTGTTGTGGACTTCCTTCTCCATCGTGAAAGTGATGAAAGCTCTCACGCTGTTGATGTGTTTCAGGAAGGCGTCTAGTTCAGTATTCCCATGGTTCCATATTATGAAGGTGTCGTCAACGTATCTCAAGGTTTCTTGTGGGTTTCTTCAATGGCCAGAGCTTCAAACCACTCCATGTTTACGTTGGCTATGACTGGTAGAAGTGGTGATCCCATTGGCAGTCTCTCATGTCATGTAAAGAATTCGTCCTTCAGTTGGAAATAACAGTTTCGTACACAGTACCATAGTAATTTCATAATCACTTCTCTTGATCAGTTCGTTCTATCTAAACAATTCGACGAAAGTGACTTTCAAAAAATCTATTTGGATGCCGAACGGGAATAAAAATTACGTAGCAGAAAAATAAATTGATCAATAAAGTCACTCCTTTTTTTAATTGAATGTGTTTATTGAATATGTGAATTGAAAGGATTTTTCATTCGGGAACCTTCAAATCGGTTGATTTGTCGAACAATTCCATTTCAAGTTGCGATTCCAATCCTGATGAAAACTTCTAAATCATCGGAGAAATTATAGCCAGTATATATTAGTATTCGGAATTTACGATACCAATAAATTCCCGGAAATATTAATTTTCTGAATTTAATGAAATTCGAGTAGTGCGAATTTCGGTTTTTCCACCAATCGAATATTAATTATGACACTTTTATGGGCACCTCTCTGCCAGGGAATTTATCTGTTTCATGCATTATTCCGATAAATTATGCATTCTTCGTGGTTGTGTGTCCGCATTCAAATCTGACGTTAACATGCTGAAAAAGTTATGACATCACTTTTGATAACTGGATGTTTCAGAGTCAATCGCATCCCGATAATGATCACGCGGATGGTGAGTAGAGGCAGATGATACTCTATCGAATCAACGAAGGAAAATCATATTATTTGTTTTGACAGTGAATTGTCATTTTCATTTCGAATATAATTCTTATATCCATTCAAAATATCGATGATCAATTTGAATGATGCTATTTTTTGAATATTACTGGAGCTCTATCCCAACACTAAACCGTTATTTTCGACACCTCGACACATTTTTTCAATAAATTGGTGAATGAATCACGTGTCCAGGTGTTAAAATAACAGTTCAGTGTTGAGAAACAACTCCAGTTATATAACACCAAAGTTTCCAAACAGTGCATCACAAAAACTATATTTTTCATTCAACTATTTTTTCGTTGTGAGACTATCACCGGGCAGTACAGAAAATTCTAATAACAGGTGACTTTTTAAGAGGTATAGGATTTGATTTTCTAAACAACACAAAAAGTTTGAATCGATAGAACGACCAATACAATTCAATATTTGAAGATGATTTTATGCAAATGTTGTCCCCGGCTCCGCTTTAGATGGCCCATGCGCAAGGTCCAATTTTGGCACACTCTCTCTAACATATCGACTGATATTTTACGTATGAATGCTTCAATATTGGCTTCCAGAGCGTCAGTCGTTGATGGTTTATCCCTGTAGACATTAGCCTCGATATGACTCCACAAGAAATAATCCAAAGGCGTTGAATCACACGATGTAGACGGTAAATTGACGGGCCCCAAACGTGAGATAAACTATTCACCGGAAGTGGCTCTTAATTGGGCCATTGTTTCGCGTACCGTGTGGCATGTGGCACTGTCTTGTTGAAACCATATGTCAGGCATGTCCAATTCTTCCATTTTGTGCAGCAAAAAGTCGTCAGTCATCACACGGTAGATCTCGCCATTCATAGTAACGTTCCGGCCATTGTCGTTTTTGAAGTAGTACAGCCCAATGATGCCACCGACCCATAATCCACACCAAACAGTGACTTTTTCGGGATGCATCGGTAGCTCTTGAAATTGTTGTGGCAATTTTGCTTGTTAACGTATCCATTCAACTAGAAATGAGCCTCGTCGTTGAACACAATTTTTCGATAAAAATGTGGATCTTTCTCCAACTTTGCCAGCGACCATTCACCAAATGACTTCAATTCTTGCACCAGCTACATCTTGTGAAGTTTTACACCCAAATCCTTTCGCAAAATTTTCCACTTGGTGGAGTAACACAGGCCCAATTGCTGCGAACGGCGGCGAATCGACATTTCACGGTCATCACGGACACTGGCGGATACAGTCGCAATATTTTCTTGAGTCCTCACTCTACATATGCGTGTTGGTGGTTCAATTTCCAGTAATGTAAACTGGGTTCGAAATTCAGTCACACGCTTCCGGATAGCTCTCTCAGTAGGTCGACGAAACTGCTCATAAATTGCACTTGCTTCACCGAGCATGAATTTTGATAATAACGTTCAATAATTTGCAAGCGTTGTTCAGTCGTAAGTGGATCATGGCTACATTATAGACCAAAATGAACAAGTTTGACAATTACACAATACACCATTCACGCGTAATTTGTCAAAAACAGTGTTGCTAAAAAGATACCAGGAAAAAATCACTCATCAATATCAACATGTGTTTTGTTACACAAAAGCCTAGTATGAAAATGCTCGGGACACTAAGAACTGCCTAGTGTAAATTTTTTAATATAGTGTTTCTTGAATACGTCATGTATTTTCTTGAAATATCAGCCAATTCCATAACATAGCTATAGGTTTAGAAAAATTCCCGATAACCTAACCATTATCAACAGTAAAATGATCGAATCGAATCACGTCTAGAATTTTCTAGTATTCCTGCCTTTTTGAATATTGAATCAAAAATACTTTCTTCGGAATATTCCTCTCAAATTCCGAACATATCAGATATATCGATCATCTAAAGAGAAAACTAGCAGTACTACTTAAACACTGAACATCTCTATCAATTATATCCGATTTCCCAGTCTATCCACAATTTATCTGATATCCTAGTTGTTGAAACATTCTCAAGACTTTCGCTAGAGGCTTCAACTCCTGTATGACCCCAAACAATTCCTATCGAAATCATTTCACCAAATCAAATCAACCCTTAAGAAAACCTAACCTAACTATCTTCTCTTTCTAAATCTAGTATAGCTCCTATGAAAAGATGAGAAAGTCTCACCTTCGAATACGAAAGCTTTCTACCCAGATACGCAAAATAATAGCATCTCCCTTGAAATTCATTAGTTCGGACTTCCATTGTCTAATATATAAAATGATTTGAAATCCCTGAAACAACTAAAAGAATAATTAGAAATGAATAGCTGAAAATAACAATTATATTAAGCAAAATAAACCTGAAATGAAATAATAGTGAAATAAACTACAAGAAAAATATAACAATTGAATAAATAAGAACAAAATAAAAATAAAGGAATGAAAAAATAAAATAAAAATAAAAAGTGTAAGAGTGAAATAAACTACAAGTAAAAATATAACAATTGAATAAATAAAAATAAAATAAAAATAAAGGAATGAAAAAATTAAATAAAAATAAAAAGTGTAGAGATTCCAAGTCACGTTAGTTCACGACGATTCGATTGTTAGTATCTACAATCGTCTTCGGGTGATGACTGGACTGATTCCTCCGAAATATGACTATTTATGGGTCGTTCAAATACTTTCACTTATTCCTGCTTTCCATTTTCCGCTTCACTGGTTCCGTTGGAGATGACCGTTTTGGCGGGAGTTAGCCATTTTTTTCGCTAGATGATGGGTTTCCATATGTTGCGTATTTCTACGCTGGCCTGGTTAAATACGTTATTGGACAACATGTATGCGGCTTCCTTAAATTTTCTCGTAAACCAATGTTCCTCTCTGTGCAAGATCTCAGCTTGGGACCACTCGATGTTGTGTTGATGGGTCTAAACATGGTCTGCTATTCCTGATTTGCTGGTTTCCCCTCGCTGTGTGTGCTTCTAGTGCTCGGCAATGCGAACATTGAATGTTCGCATTGCCATTGCCGCACATTCCACGACGATACCCTTGTGTACTCCATGTACCCACCATCCAGAAGCTGCTCTTCACTACACTCATCTTCGTCAGCTCTTCTAAAATACCCTCAACCGAATTAATTATCTGCTGCTTTGAAAAGTTCTGTTGGTTATCTGGATAAGTGTGAACCATTATAAACCCTATCGAGTTGAAGTGTAACGTCCAATAGACCAACTGACTTCCAGGGATAGACGTTCCAAGCAGCAGGATACTAACTGCATAATACGCTTCACTGATCAACTCAGGTAGTTCGACGTTATACATTCCAACATATGAAACTCTGGAATTATATCTGCAGATTACCCTCTGGACTATCTTCTGAAGCAGTCAAAATAGCATACTGAAGAAATTTGAGTTGACTATTCATAGTCAACTTGAATTTCCATAGCAACCTACTCACATGGAAGGGGGGGAGCTATTCCTGACAATACGTGTTATTCTACTATGAAAGGCTCTGTCGCTTCTGGTTTGGCATCATGCAACATAAATATTTGTGAACCTGCAGCTGCTGGTGCAGATTTTGTTTCCGCTGTTCGAGAATTTGGTACATTGTCGGTTCGAAAGAAATCCTCCTCCCAATGAGGCGATAGGTCGCTTTTTGTCTGCACCACCTAGTTTGATGAATTTGTTAGCTAGATTACGAGTTGGAGAACTGAAATTTTGTTTTCTCCTGATTTGATGTTTTAAAAAACACAGTCGAGTTCGTTTATTCGTCCTTAATTTTTTCTGTGGAGAAGAAACCAAATTTTTCTGTTATTTTTCTCGTTCATGAAAGGTCCCAAAAGAGATAACAAAAAGTTTGATCTTGCTAGAGCTGTAGAGAAACGATTTTTTTTTCAAAAAGGTACCCCTCTACCCCATTTCCATAAAAATTGAGATGTGGCACCACAGCTCAAAGTGTTAAAAATTCGAATAAAGTTTTTGTGTAAAACTTTTTCCTTTCATGAAAAATACTGATGCGTTTAAGGATTTCTGCAAAAATGTTTTCCTTCGATGATTTTTGTTTGCTGCATGCTTTCGAATGACAGTCTGCATATACAGTGCCACCATTAAAGTGCGCACCATATAGAAAACTTTTTTTTCGAAAAGTTTCAATGAAGTTCAACTTCGGCACTTGTTTGTGCTTTAAATTTAACTCAAAATGATGCGACCAACTGCGAGCCACTGACGTTCAGTGTTTGTCAAATTCAACTTTTTTATTGAAAGAAATTGAAAAAAGTGCATTTCTAGATCGAATTTAATAAAAAGTTACTTGAAAAAGTTGTGTTTTCGGCAATTTTATATCTAATGCCAAATTTTATGCGACAAGGATAAAGTTAACGTTTCACTTATTTTTGACAGATATCCCCTTTATTTTGAAAAACAAGTTAATTTAATTGTCATCAATTCATGTCTACATAACAAACTCATCATGAAGTTCAACTTTTCTGATACATTTTTACCTATACGGACATTTTCATTGAGAAATTATAATTTTGCTATAAAAATTTTAACATGACTGGTGCAAAGTTTCAATCACTTGGCTATTTTTTCAAACAAACTTTTGATTTCGAAAAAGCAGATGCAACTAAAAAAAATGCAAATAATTTCGATAGAACTATTATTATTATTATAAACTTTAAACAACAATAATATTATAGAAAATACAAATGGGTACAAAAAATTATTTATTGATCTAAATGAGGTTGTCAAACACTTATAGCCTACATTTCAGTATGTCGTCCTCCACTTTCAATACAAATTATGGTCCTTTGTTCTATTGACATCTGTAACTGCATTTTTAATGAATCGAGGATTTATATTTGAACAGCACTCGCGAATGGTATTTTCCCAGATGGTCTACTCTGCTACAATTTTTGATTCAGGCAACCCCACAAAAAATGTCTAAAGGCGTCAAGTCAGGTGATCTAGGTGGCCAATAATGTTCCCAGTTACGTCCAACAACTTTGCCTCTGAACATTTTTTGGAGGGACTATTTTACAGTAACCGTGTGATGTATTGGTGCGCCATCAAGCTGATACTATAGGTCGTATTCAATATTCAAAGGCATATTATCTAAAACTCCACTAACCTCATCATTTAAAAGGTTGAGATAACCGACGGATGATAAATTTTCCCTAAAGAAAAATGGCCCAATTATTTGGTCGTTAGGTATCCCACACCATACATTAGTTTTAAAGGAATAACCACTGATCACCACATTCAACTGTGAATTTGGGATTTTCTTGGGCCCACTATCGGTAATTTTGAGAACTTACCGTTCCATTTGAAGAGAACGTTGCCCTATCTGTCCATAAAATTTTATACGGAAACTTTACATTTTCTTCTCTCTCTCCTTGAAACCAGAATGAAAATCCCAACAAATGTTGAGTTGGGCCTCCTCATCATATTTACTTGGAGTGTGCTTTTTCTCAAATTGATTTGCTCAGGATCCTGTTTCTCTCAATTTCGCCATTATCCTTGACACAGTAGTATGTTGAACAATTTTTTTCTGGATGCTGTTCATTAAAATGTTAGCTACTTGCCGGTATTAAAACTATTTCTATTCTTCCCTGAAGAGACAACATTATTGCAACAATAACTGTTAAAAATTTGACAAATAAATCAACAACTTGACACTACCATAGCATGCATTTTGTTTGCCAAAACCTACTTAAAAAATGTATTCAACGTGATTAAGCATCCTTACCGTCCTAATTAGTGTTTATAAATAATCTGTAAATACTGAATATTGAAATTTGAATATAATTTCAACTCTAGTAATTTCATTAATACTTATGCAGTTTTTGAGTTGTGTCTGCTTTTTCAAAATTGAAGGTACTAACGTTTGTTAAAGAAAATAGACCAGTGAATGAAACTTTGCACCAGTTATGTTAAAATTTTTACAGCACATTTTTTTATTTCTCTCTAAAAATGTCCGTATGAATAAAAATTTATCAGAAAAGTTAAACTCCATGATGAGTTTGTTATGTATACATGAATTGATAACAATTAACCGAACTTGTTTTTTAAAATAAAGGGGATATCTGTCAAAAATAAGCAAAACGTTAACTTTATCCTAGTTGCATAAAATTTGGCATATGGATATAAAATTGCCGTAGACACAACTTTTTCAAGTAACTTTTTGTTAAATTCGATCTAGAAATGCACTTTTTCAATTTTTTTCAAAAACAAAGTTGAATTTGACAAAACACTGAACGTCAGTGGGTCGCAGTTGGCCGCATCATTGTGAATTAAATTCAAAGCACAAACAAGTGCCGAAGTTAAATTTCATTGAAACTTTTCGAAAAAAAAGTGTCCCATATGGTGTGCACTTTAATGGTGACACTGTATGAGTATGAGGGGAACGTTATCCTATATTTTCATAAAACAAATAATTAGTTTTCGTATTCTTTGTGACTTTACTTTGTTGATGATTCGCCTCTGAATCTGAAATATGGATACGACAAGGTACCCTGCACATTCATTACCATCTCTTTATAATCCCGGTTCCTCCCTTCACATCCTAGAATTTTCGTTTGAACATTTCTACACATATCATCCACAATAAAATACACTCTTTGTTTTCAGTGATATTCTAGATTACAGACAATGGCACGAAAAATATAAAGAAACTTAATATGAACGAAAATATAAAAGCCTCGCTTTGATATTGGATAAGGGTTTAGAGAAAAGCTGCACAAAAACTGATATTTTCCGAGATGGGATTATCTATCCGTTCATGGAAACGTTTCCATCCTTTCCTGTTGGCACGAAACCAAATCTTACTAGAAGAAAACATTCGAGATTCCTCGCAGCCTGGAAATTTTCGACTAAGTAAATATTTTATAGAATGTTTTCACTCTTAGAGGAATGTGAATATGAATGAATTCGACAGTTATGGGATATTTTGTGAGTATGGTTTCATTTTATTCTCGACACAAACCATGCTGTTATAGAGGGTTCACCAAAGGCAATTAGAAATATAGGATATTCACCTACCTACGTATATTCAATATGCCTAAAGCACTGTCGTAACAGTCTCAACAAATTGTACCTAGCGACTTCAATAGACTACTTTGAAAGGAAACGTAAGAATGGAGAACCTTTACTTCAACTAACTGCTGTTAGTTATATTAATTGTAATGAGTGATTTTCTGCTGGTATTTTTTGGCAATACTGTTTTTGACAGATCACGCGTGAATCGTGTCTTGTTTCATTGTCAAACTTGTTCAGTTTGGTCTATAATTCAACCATGAATCGACTTACGAAGGAGCTATTCGGAAGCTTGTGACTGAATTTCGAACCCAGTTTACATTATTGGACATTTAACCACCAACACCCATACGTAGAGTGAGGACCAAAGAAAATATTGCGGCTGTTTCCGCCAGTGTTCGTGATGACCGTGAAATGTCAATTCGCCGCCGTTCGCAGCAATTGGGCCTCTGTAACTCCACTAAGTGGAAAATTTTGCGAAAGGATTTGGGTGTAACACCAAAACCTTTGAACCTCCCACAAAGTCTAACATTTGGTGAATGGGCGCTGGCAAAGTTGGAGGAAGATCCACATTTCTATCGAAAAATTGTGTGCCGCATCTGAAGTGGAAAACAGCCACAAGCATTCCAAGAGCTACCAATGATTTCCAAAAAGTCACTGTTTGGTGTGGATTATGGGTTGGTGGCATCATCGGGCCGTACTTCTTCAAAGACGACAATGGGTAGAACATAATTGTCAATGACAATCGCTACCGTGTGATGATTGACTTGTTGCCCAAAATGAAAGAATTGGACATGCCTGACATGTGTTTTCAACAAGACGGTGCCACATGCCACACGGCACACGAAACAATGGCTCAATTAAGAGCCGCCTTTGGCGAACAGTTTATCTCACGTTTGGGGCCCGTCAATTGGCCGCCTAGATCGTGTGATTTAACGTCTTTGGGATATTTCTTGTGGGGTCATGTCGAGACTCATGTCTGCTGGGATAAACCAGCAACGATTAACGTTCTGGAAGCCAATATTGAAGCATTCATACGTGAAATACCGGTCGATATGTTAGAGAGAGTGTGCCAAAATCGGACCTTGCGCATGGGCCATCTGAAGCGGAGCCGCGGACAACATTTGCATGAAATCATCTTCAAACATTAAATCATATTGATCGTTCTCTCGATTCCAATAAAGATTTCATCAATTTTTTCAAATTTTTTGTGGTGTTTTGAGAATCAAATCCTATACCTCTCAAGAAATCACCCGTTATTAGTTACCTATCCTACATCTATAAGAACTAAACAAAAAATTATACAGCGAATATAAAAATGTTGGGTTATGAATGTGATCTATATGTAAAAACAGTACTCAAGTATTTTGTATTGATTCATTCAATATTGTCAAATATAGAAAATAATCATGAAATAATTCAGATTCATTTAAGTAAATACATGAATTGAAAGATATTCCAACCTCACTTCAATATTTTAACACAAGAACACTCAGTATTCAGAATTCCATCTTCTAATATTCAAGTTCACAGACATCAAAATTGATCCGATCACAGGATATAGAATTTCAATTTCAATTCAATTTTATTTGGAATATGTTAATATACAATTTATTAATATTATGGTTAGGACCACTAGGAGTTTGAGGAAAGCAGCCTAAGCGCAGGTGGCTTGTAATGTGCTTCCGTCTGTCTCCCCGTGGAAGTACTTTAAAAATATATCATGCACAAAAGTAACAGAAGATTAAATAACTGTTGCAGTTGTATTAGTGAATAGACAGAGGAAGCTGGTATATTTCATGAGAATAAGTACCTATAATTATCTATACATCTAGGTTTACATAATATTGGAAATAGGTACACATACACTGAAAGACACATTGGAAGATTAGAAAATGTACTGAGTGATATTTCTGGGTTATTGGGTATGTTTGAATAAACTGTTTATACGGGTATTATTTACAATTATGAATTCTTTTGTATTTTTTTTATACTTTAAAAATGTGGTATTTATCTTTATTTCAAGGGGAAGCATGTTATACAGTTTTGGAGCGAAATAGTAGACTGAACGTTGGGTATGACTTTTTTTGTAAAGGGGTATATCAATGGATAAATTATGTACATTTCTGGTGTACTTTGTATTTGCCTTAGAATAATTGATATTGTTTGAGTATATCCATATAAGACACTGGTGTGCATACAAACTTCTTATATCAAGCAGATTAGTTTCAGAATAGAGTTTTTCTGTATCAAATTGTCTGTTTTTTTTTTCAGCATTTTTAAAACTGTATTCTGGAGCACCTGTACAATATTTAGCACATTCTCAAACATTCCACCCCACACTGTGATACAATATCGTATAACTGACTCAACAAGAGATTTGTAAACGATAATTAAGCTTTTTTTTGTGAGTATATCCCTGAGTTCTAACATTTTATAGCTAAGATGTCTAAGTCTTTTTACTATATATCGCAAATGTTCATCCTATCTCAGATGTTGGTCCATTACAACTCCTAAATACTTTAGTTTAGTTACTTTTTCAATATATGGACATTCACAAATGGTTTCAGAACACTTTAGCATATGTAAATAAATTTTTTGTTGGACAGGTTGATGTTTGCTCAGAAGAGTGAAAGTAATAAATTTCGATTTTTCAACATTAAGGTTGAGAAGATTGTTACTTAACCAAATTTGTACTTTACCCAAACACTCTTCTGCTATTTTATATACCTGTTGCCATGTATCACCTATACAGATAATTGCAGTATCGTCAGCATATGATATGAATATAAAACAATCTCCAAATACGCAAACTTGGCGCAGATTGCATGCTGTGCATTTTACCTCAGTACAGTGACCGGATCAAAGTCGCAATGTCAGCGTATAATTCTTTATAAATATTGAGGGAGGTCAAGATCATTAACAGTCAACAGACAGTAGACAGTATTCATTTGAGTATCGATTGATCATCAGCAATGCAGCACATCTCCTTCTCTTTAATCCTGCTGGGTGGCAGTATAATGTAAGTTTTTGATTGTTTTAATGTATTATTTTCATTAACATTTGAGTGTGAGTTTATTTTTTTCTATTTCTTCACAATAAATATTCAATTGAGTTTCAAATGAGTTCTTTCATTATTTTGGATGAATGAATGAATGGGTGAAACAGCAAATAAAAATCCTCTCGTAAATAGCCAAGCGAGAACTGAGTTGCGACAATATACATTTGACGACAATCATAATTCCAGGAGAACATATCAATTCGAAAATTTTGAAATATGAACTGAAAGGACGTGATCTTTTCAAATGTTGTAAGACATCTTCATGGGAAATTCTAATGAAAAAATATGATCCACGTCATGGTTTGATGAAGCTGCCTAGTATTGCAACCCTCTTAATAAAGAGGGTTCAAGCCAGTTTGTATCCTTGGATAAAACTTGGGTATTCAAAAATAGTACCATTGGGCAATCCTGGCAAAATTCCAAGATGAAAAGTATCAAAAAAACTGAGGTTGGTGGTACAAAGTGAATACAACCAGAAAATGGAAACAAAATACGCTAGCTGATTTTTCTATTCCGAGATATATTGTACTTCATGCTGGATGCAGTACCGTGTTTATTCGTGAAGCAGACCTAATTATTTGTTCAAAAACAAAGAATTGTGATTACCACGGAGAAAGAAACCAACAAAATTTCCTGCATTGATTTCAATACTTACTATCCATAAATTCAAAAGAGCCTTCAGTTATAGTCATGGATAACACAAATTATCACAGCACTATTATTGATAAATCCCCAACAACCACATCGGAGAAAGCTGATATCCTAGAATGGTTCAAACAATAACATTTCCTTCGAAAATACTTCTCTCAAACCACAATTGGTGGATTTAGTTGCAAAGTAAATGGGATGATTATTGGAGCTGAATCAAAACATTATAATTGTATGTTGTAGAAATGAACCACCACCTATATATAAAGCTGACACTCTTGCAGAAAGATATGGGCTTCAAGCGCTTCGTCTTCCACCGTATCACTGCATGCTTAATCCCATCGAACATATTTGGGGATCAACAAAAAATTTTCAAAGGGCTGATGTGAAAAGAGATGGCACTTCAGCTGACAAATCAAGGGCTATATGAAAAGAAGCTTTAGACAAAGTTACACCTGATGTATAGGCTGAAACTATTCGACATACTGAACAAAATATAAAATCATATTGCGATAGGGAAGTTGGGTTTGACAAGAAATATTTTCAGCCTCTTATCATAAATTTCGTTTCTGATGATGATTATGACGAGTTGTAATTAAAAAATATATACCATCAAACTAATTTAAATGAAATATTTCATTGTCCATTACTCATTATGGAAAAAAAAGTGAAGTACCGTTTCAATTGTATTTCAACTAAGTAAGTTGATAATAAGTGAGGTTAACAACAATAAAAAAATAGACAGTACAGAAAATTTGAGGATTTGAAATAGAGCACATGTTGGCAAAGCCGTAACTTGTCATCTTGTGACGTCATTCTCTTCTCAACTTAAATATCCTCTATGATGGAATCGGTCGATACTTGATGAAAATCCCACTTTACTGAAGTAGAGTCCCGCCTGTAGAAGCTATGGTATTGCGAAACCTGTTTTTTTTTTGGGAAAATCTCACAATATAGTGTTTCTTGAATAAAAATTGTAATTTGTTTTGTTATCAATTTCCTTTTCGATATAATCTCAGAACAGATGTCGACTTTATTCTTGTTACCATGGTGATGAAAAACAAGTATTGGAAAGTTATTAGTTAAGAATTCATCTTTTGGTTTTTTTAATGTTTACTACAATATGGCGCACTCGGAAAACGAAATACTTCAGATCGATTAATATGAAAGCAGTGGATATGAGTGATGAATATTATAAAAACTATTACAAAATTAAAGCTAGGTTCATGTGGAAAAACTTGACTGAGGATATCAAATATTACACAAAAACTTGTAGGACGTGCCAAATAGCAAAATTCTAATATTAACCAAAACCTGACTTTGTTCATATCAATAAATATTCTGACAATTCATTTGAAACCATACATGATGATTTTACTGAAATCCAGAAGAAGTCTTGGATAAAACAACTAAATCATTCATTATCGTTGTTGATGAAGCAACAAAAGTAATCTCAGTAAAAAAAAATAGGGAAAATATTAAATCTGTGAAACAATATTTAGCTACTTGTGAATGAAAACTTGTGGATTTAGCATTTGTGAATGAAATAAAAAATATAGTAACTGATTGTGAAAAAGTGATTACATCTGGGGAATTTCATGAGTGGGCAAATGAGATAGGAATAACAAATGAACCTACTACTCCAAATCACCTCGGAGGGAACGGAATTGCAGAACGTGCTATAAGAGATCTGAAGTTATTCATGAAATGTTAAGAAGATTTTTCTGGTGTGAAATAAATTCCTCGAGGCAGCTGTAAAGAATCATAGTCAGGCACATTCTGAATTTTTAGGTTGTTTACCATCATATACGCTCTACAGCAAATCAATAGTTCCATAATATAAGTATATACAGTATAAGGCGCGAATTTACAAATAAAGGAAATACCAAAAACGCCAGAACAACAAATGAAATACAAATAGAGGGTTCAAAATCAAACCAATAAAAATAGAAAATTGAAATCACCTGAACTGACAGAAGGAGATAGCATTCTAGTAAGGTACCAGAAAATAGAAAAAGAGTATATAACGAAAGGTCCATTCAAGATAAGAGTCCATTTCATTGATGGGATAGTAGCATTCGTAAATTCTGATAATGATGTACGACCAGAGTCAGCTCATATTTCTAATATAAGTAAATAAGTCATCACAGGAGTGATGAGTTTGAAGAGGAGAAGCTTTGTAGTATATGAACACTATGTATACTTCTTTTTTATATATTCTTATTACCATGGTGATGAAAAAACTAGTACTGTAGAATTGTTGACAAGTGAAGTTATTAGTTGGGAATTCATGAAGGGTATCTGTACCAACGTACCTGCGCAGAAGGTTCTAGTAGATGCCTGCCAAACTATTTTCCAGGCTATTGCGACGATGGGCATTGAATTATATCCAACCATGCTGCTGGATGAACCGTGAAAGTAGTTACTTTTCGGTAGGCATCACTCCTCCATTACTTTTATTGACATACAAAAATTCCTATAGTGTTTGTTATACGAACACTTGGTTCGAATGATACTGAAATGTCCCCATTATTCATCTAAATGAATTCATATGAACGAATTAACGACACCTCAATTCGAGTTCGATTTGTTGTTATTTTCAAGTGATTATAATGTAACTGTAACTCAAATGGACTTCGAAAAAATATTGAAATAATAATACCTCACCTTTGAACCGCATCAGTGTATATAAATGAATGAAATCATCAATTTTCCACATCTACTGAGGTCCTTCCATTCAAAAAACCCTTTTTCATTCGGCTCCATTCGAAATAAATCAGATGAATATTTACCATTGTAAATAAATCAGATGAATACATTACATAATTTTTTCAAATTCCAAATCATTGTATTTTTCTCCTGTAACAATTGTGGTTGACAATTTCTGCTAAAAAACCACATGCCGCTTTCAGTATATACAAAATTGAACCAGTATTATGAAATATTGTTGACCATACTCAGGGAGACCCGTTTTCAAATGTTTATCGACAACATTCCAAGTATGGTTGCCTTATAATGAAGCCCGAAGCTTATAATAGCACAAAGGAAAAAAAGGAAAACACCCCAAAGGCTCTAATTGAAAGCAGCCCTTTCGTTAATCACTGCGTAGATACCTTGTTCTGCTTTCTTTATGGAAATTCCAGTTTGAGTTTGAATATTGGCGTCAACTGGCTGTTCGATACGGAGTTCTGGAATACTCTAATGACTGAAACGAATATTATATATATAGACGTATATTAATATACCTTTGTGATTTTGATAAATCGATGGATGTAGCCGTTACTACGTGGTAGTAACGGCTCATATGTACCTCTATCTCTGTTTCGAGTGTGAACTAAATGTTGCTACTGAGATTAGGGTTTGTACACATGAGGGCGTTAGACGCCGCGTTGAGCGGAAGTTAGTAAATGTGAATCCGGTACCTACACATGACAGTGCTAGACGCGGCGTTAGTTGAACCAGTCTACTACCAGTGCCACTATGGAGTTAGAGGAGGTAACATGTCTTTGGTTGTTATACCGTAGATACAGGGCAAAGCGAAGAAGACAAAGAAGATGGTGGGTGCATCCTGTAATAGATGATGGATTAACCATGGGTTCATTTGTGAGGGAACACCCCAATAAGTTTTTCAACTACTTCCGTATAGGTGTAACTTCATTTGATGAACTGTTATCTTTAGTCAAAGATGACTTATTACCTTGTGAATATTTAGTGAGGGATGCAATTTCACCAAAAGAAAAAC
This sequence comes from Leptinotarsa decemlineata, assembly GCF_025532065.1. NCBI lineage: Eukaryota > Metazoa > Arthropoda > Insecta > Coleoptera > Chrysomelidae > Leptinotarsa > Leptinotarsa decemlineata. The sequence continues at coordinate 6,577,126 of NW_027412578.1, forward strand.
TTGCTGTAACATTAAGGTAATTTATTCATTACAATAATTCATAATGTGTCCAAAAGAAAATAATCAGTTGTAAATATCTGAAAAATTTGAGTTAGCTTGCGAAATGCTACTGTTCGTTGGCGAAAGGGCTGCTCCTATTAGCACAGATTGGGAATGATGTGTGTTCAGTGCTGCTGCAGCTGCTGATTGGCTGCTGTAACAGATGTGCTCGTAGGAACTGTCTTGTATCGGGGGAAGTTGGTTTCTTTGCAGATTGGACCCGTAATTGAATTGATTGAAGGTCTGGGGTGGTGCACGGCCACTGTGTGCTTGGTACGATTGATAATTTTGTGGTGCTAGATTATGAATGCTTGAAGGATTGTAGAATTCTTGGGCCCTCTGAAGTACTTCTAATTACTGTATTTTTGTACGGAGCCGTACTTTTGTACATTTATTTGAAATATCTATGGATTGCTTGTCGACAGGGTTCATCCTGAACTTTTTGTTACTATTAACGTTCCTATGAACAGCACTCGTTCTGGGTTCATCTGAAAGGGAGTGTAAATCCTGCGATTCCGTTTATTCGTCTAATTGATTACTGCTTTCCAGGTTATCAGTGACAGTTTTGTTTGTTAAAGTAGGTTGCAGAAACTGAAGACGTTGAAAGAATATGTATGGATTTGACTTACTTGCCCCAGAACCAGATTTCAACGTTTTTTGTTTCTTTAATTCTCTTGCATAGTTATCTCGCACATGTTTCCATTTTTTCTGCAACGTATTTCCTGAAACAAAAAAAAATTACACAAATACTATAGGTTATTTTTATTATACAAGTGTGTGACTACAGGAATCTGCACTTCACATACTAAAAAACATAAAACTACAGCTGGTTGACAACAGGAACATCCTTTGCTGACTTCCATTACACCTAGAGTTGGGAAAATCAACAATCTCAAATATAGTGCGGCAAGTATGCTCAGCGAGAACTCATGTGGAGAGTTCTCAAACCTATATGTATGCCTCCTATCTCAGAAGAAAGATGGAAAAAATCAGCAATGAATTCCTCAAACATGCAAACTTCCTTAACTGCTTGGGAGCAGTGGACGGAAAGCATATCAGGATTGTGCAACCTTATGGAACTGGATCTCTTTACCACAACTACAAACATTTTCTTTCAACTTTTTTTCAAGGTTTGTGTGATGCAAACTATTGTTTTCTATATGTAAACGTAGGGTCTTATGGCAAAAGTAATGACTCCACAATTTTTAAAGGATCGTTGTTTCACAAACACGCATCTGAAGAAACATTTAACGTCCCAGCTCCCAAACCAATAACAGCCTTAGATAACACTAGTTTACCTCACGTATTTGTTGGTGACGATGCTTCTGGCCTGTCTAAAAACATCATGTGTCCTTACGTAGGAAAGCAGCTCCCCCATGTGAGAAAAATCTTCAACTATAGACTTTCAAGGGCTCGCCGCTACATAGAATGCACGTTTGGAATCATGGCAAACAAGTGTCGAGTATTTCACAGAGCCCTGAATGTTAACATAGATTTTGCTGAGTCAATTATATTAGCGTGCTGCCTTCTACACAATTACGTCAGACGTAAATATTGCTCCAGAGAAGAAGAGGCTCATTATCAAGCACTATTTGGAAGTGTTGATGGCACAGGACAAGTTCCTCGGGCAAATAACCACGCAAGAACTGTGAGGGACAAGTTTGCACAGTACTTCGTTACGGACGGCAAACTCCCTTGGCAAGACCGAATGGTGTAAGTGTTTATGAGCAATGCACACTGGTGTGTGTTACTATTTTGTGTACTAGTACAAAGACATTGTCTCAATCTTATTATGTCAAAGTATTGCAATCTAAATAAATTTTATCACTCATGCTACGTATATTTACCCAAAACTGTCCTCTGTTCCTTTGTACTGTACCAAGAGGACTGAAACGGAGGATCTTGGACCTCTAAAACTTGAAGGTGGAGAAACACAAGTGTCGGTGGAGGTTAAATATCTGGGAGTAATTCTAGATTCCAAACTGACCTGGAACCAACATTTGGACAGGATGAAGAGGAAACCAGTGGTAGCACTGATGCTCGCCAGACACACCTATGGAAAAACATGGGGGCTAAAACCAGACATGGTATATTGGCTATACACGATGACCCATGATAACATACGCATCTCTGGTCTGGTGGCCAAAGTTGAAACAGGCGACCGCCATCAACAAACTAGGCAAGGTGCAGAGACTTGCATTTTTGGGAATGACGGGAGCAATGAGAACTACCCCAACAGCTGCATTGAAGACACTCCTGAATCTACCTCCTTCACACCTTGTGATAAAGGGGGAGACCAGGATGGGCCAAATCAGACTGGAAAACTCACCGGACTATAAAAAATCGGACCGAACAGAAATTCCAGATCAAGTGGAGGAGCACATATTGAATATGTGCACGGATAACATGACGCCGAAGTACACCTTTAACACAAACTTCACGGCCAAAAACATAGGTCGTGAAGAGTGGAAGACCATTAGTCATCCCGAAAACATGTTTGGAAAAAACACCTGGTATACAGATGGATCGAAGACCAAACATGGAACGGGAGCTGGAATATACCGAGCGGATAGAAATTTAAATTACAGCTATCCGCTAGGACTATACACATCCGTCATTCAGGCGGTATGCTTTCTTCAAGGCTTATTAAACTGAGACCTCAGAGAAATGATCGGATCAATATTTTTACAGACAGCAAGAGCGTACTAGGGGCTCTGAAAACCCAAAGGTGCCATGAAGAACTGAATGAACTTGCAAACAGGAACAAATTAACTTTGTACTGAGTGTCAGGGCATTCAGGAATCACTGGTAATGAAAGAGCTGATGAATGCGCTAGACGCGGATCATCAACTTCATATATAGGTCCTTCTGCAAATACGTCCACAATCTCCTGCCAAGCTGACTTTTTCAATACTCTATTTTTATATTCTGGACATTCCATGTCCCAGATGCATCTTCTTTTTTCCACTTCACCAATAAACAATTCTGTGTCGAATGCTTTCGCCTCCATTATATACAACACACAGATCACAACACAACAAAGATGACAACACGTGAACTTGACAAAAGCGCGCTCGACCCTCACATGTGTACGCTCCAATGCTCAGTCTAGTAACTCGAAGCGCGCTGCAAACGCAACGGTCGAAGTGAAAACTACAAGCTTCGCTTTTTGGGGACGTTGGTCCAAAACGCGCGTTTGCATGTGAACGATCCCATTTGTTCCTAGGTATTTGGCTAACGCGCGTTTGACAAATGCGGCGTCTAACGTCTTCATGTGTACAAAAGAGGAGATACAAATCATTCAGTGTAATGAGACTAGTGGTTTTTGAAAAATATATGAAATCTCAAGAATCCATTGATATTTTTTATACTACTGCAGGCATCCTCTCTGGCACCAGTTCACAAGGGAGAGACTTGGAAGATTTATTTATAACTTTCTGAGTTGCGTTTACTAGAAAAAAGTGGGTCACTAATATTTGGCCGCTGGGGACATAAGCAGTAACATTCTATCAGCATAATTTCCCCAGACACATGAGGAGAGATCTCGGAGGTGTTTAGTATATGGTCGGTCCGGAACTTGCCACAGGGCTGCCAGATTACGTACATGATCGCGACAGGCCAGTCGTTTGAGAGGTTGTCTGGATGAATAAATGATGGCTGGTTTTCGAATTTCTCTTGCATCCACCAATGGATGCTATTCGTGAACAATGAAAATAGTCCGTGGGTATTGGAAATGGTTAAAATTTTAAGATAACCAATCAATAATTATCATAGATACATTGTTTTCATTTGTAGTATCTGTATAATATGACTTTTGTGTTGAACCGCGACTAGTGTTTTCAGTTATTCGACGTTTCGACTTCGACTTTGAAGACAATTCCAAGACGGCACTACACTAAGTTCTCAATCTGTCTACACGTCTATTGTGGGTCAGATCTGGTTTTTATATCTTTAGATATCCCTGGAACGGACCGGATGCGACTTGTAGAAGCAAGATGTGCAGTGTTGTGAGAAGTATGATGTGATCTTGAATGGTGGAATCTTTGTCATGTCGTTTATCGAGGCAGTTGGCAAGGTTTACAATTTCAAGAATCCAACGGATTATCCTGACTTGAATATTTTTTTTTCGGTGACAACGGTTCTGGTGTTTTCGAAACTAATTGCGTGGCTGTATCATAATAGTATTCAAAGAAGGATATATGCTGGATTTGATTTACGGACAGCAAGCTCATGTTTATAGGTTATGTAAGAGACTCTCCTGTTGGTCGGAACGATATGAGTTCTGGGCTGATGGTACATGGTATTTTGTGTAGGCTCTGTTCCTCATTGGGTATCATGACCTTGGGTGTTTTAAGGGAATAGGAAAGTTGATTGTTGGCTGTGAATACTGTTCTCATGAAGTGCCTCTTCAGAATTGTTTCAGTTGTTTGATGCCTAGCGGCTTTGAATGTCACTGGTATCACTTCAGGTGAAACACTGAATGTTTGGACAGCAATAAAAGTTTCATACGTCAGCATATCCCAGAATACATGATAAAATAATAAAATCAGATGGAATAATGAAGTACTTGAAATACCGGGACCGATATATTGAGATGACTCTGATGACTCTAGATTAGATCGTAGTTAATTGTTAGTGGGATTATGTCGAAGGTCATTTCTAAAATGATGTGATGTCAACCAGTGTGACAAAATTTGAAAAAAAATGGGGTTTTTTATAGATCGTAAATCAATATTGAAAAAAATATAACTTTTCAGTTATAGTGTTGAAATTCAGTTTCAAAATTCACTGATTTTTACATCGTACTTATGTGAAAATTCGAAAAATGTATCTATTTGTTTGAAAATATTTTTTCTTCTACAGATAAGTTCAATTTCAGTAACACTTCATTGTGACCCCCCAACTCAATCTGATCATCTGAAGGAACAATTCATTCAGAGCAGTCCTTCCTCACACACACAGTGGGTTTTTGGACTGAAACCTATCAGAAAACAACTACTCTCCTGGCTAATACCACGAAAGGCATTGGGTTATATCCGACAGTGGTCAAGGCAGAATCCAGAAATGATTCTTGCATATACTTTTTGCGATACAACTGCCGGAGTCGATTTTCAATTAATGGAACGGGCACACTTGCAGACCGGTTTTGGGCTATATGGCCTATCGTCAGTGCAAAGTTGTGTTCTACATCAACAAGGGTACGATGCTTTCCTATATTTGAAAATGAAATCCTTTCAGAGTATCACACCTCGAACAAAGATGAAGCGAACGATAAGCAGCACATCTGCCATCGGCCCCTCTACCTGTAGACCAGGTACTAACCAACCGATTATCCAAATATCCTGAATCCTATATAAGGAAATGAATATCACGTTTTTTATGTTTGTTCCATATTTTATCACTCGATATTTTTCAACTCCAATCCTTACTGTGTATATGACGATTTCCATGCTTGTGAAAAAGTCTCAGGAAAAATTAAGTATTGTATTGTATTGTATTGTATAGTAAGTGGGCATATTTGAAGACTGGCTATAAATGATTTATAGCCAATCTTCAACTGTAACCACTTACTAAAAGTGAAATTCCACGTTACAGAAAGTCACATTTTTGTGCTATGAATTATTTTTTTTATTATCTCTTTCGAAATGATCTTAGTCAGATAGAGTAACATAGTTCTGAAAAATTACGTTCGTGATGGGATGATGTTGTATAATGAATATTTAATCATTATCTTGATGATTTTTGTTATGAGATACCATATATGCATTTTTTTTTTTGTTAAAATATTTGGTTATTCACTGGTAATCACTGGTCTCATATTGGATCATTTTCCTGATGAAAATACATATTTTTTTCATAATTGTAAATCTTCATTTCTGCTAATGAATTGAAAACATCATGGAGAGATTATTATTTTACAGTATTATCACAAATAGAAATTAAACAAATTTGTAAATGAAAATTGCCAGTAATCAAAAATTTCAAGTATATTTTTTCGACATCATCCCAAGATCCAGGGTGATTTTGAAAACGTTGTTAGATATTTTCCTGAACCTGATTATTCGAAGTATAGTAAACTTTCTCCTGTGGAATTATTTGAGTTTTTTTCTACTAATGATCTGTTAGAGTTCTTGCTAGTGGAGTCAACAAAATATGCTGCTTTCAAAAATTGTCCTGACCCCACAATAACCATCCAAGGGCTCAAGTGTGATATAGCAATACTCATTTGAATATGAGTGGCTATAATAAAAAACCTGGTGAACCATATTTTTGGGATTCTCAGACCGATATAGGAAATATTTTGATAATGAATTCAATGAGAAGAACACGTTTTTTTGATATTTTGAGGTATCTGCACTGTGCTGATGATACACAGCCAGATGCTAATGATGAAGCGTGAAAGATTCGTCCACTTATGGACAAATTAAATTTTTTACAATATTTCATACCAGAACAGTTCATCAATTACTGATTTGATGGACGAAAATATAGACAGGTATCGCATAGCAATTCGTCCTAAAAAATGGTGGTGGACCCTTCTATCGTGGTTGATAGATGTCTCTATCTAATATGCCTGGGTTTTATACAAGAAGTCTGGAAATACCGTCACTCAACTGCAGCTTAGGCGAGAAATCGTAAACACTTCTCATCTCCACTAACGAGTGCTCAAGGACATAGAGTTAGTGAAGACATTCGCTACGACAAAACTTATCATCTTCCTGTTTATATACCCGATCAGAAAAAAAGGCGGTGCGCTCTAGAACTCTGTACCACAAGTGCAAAAACGATGTGCAACAAATGTAATATTGGACTTTATTTAACATGTAATGTGGGTTTCCATACTGAATGACTCAAAAGTTATTATTAAAGTCCAGCGTTACATACATGTAACACATTTTTTTTACTATTAGGGGTATTAAAGGAAAGAGAAACATACTGAGGTAGTTTTATTAACTTTAACCTTCCATTACTCGCGCCAAATTATTGTACCCGGCCAGTAAATTATGATATTTCGGAGTACAAAAACAGAAGTGAAAAGTTTCACTGCACTTGAAGAAAAAATCAACCTAAATTTTAATAACATACATTACACATTGGTCTAATATGTTATCAACACAAATATTTTGAACAGTTATGACAGAGGTATTTGGTTTTTCTGTTTTTCTTCCAATTACAGTCAGCACAGCGGCCCACGGTTCCCAGGGTTCTTACTTGACCTTCGGCTGCAGCTGGTAAACCACACACTTCTCGTAATCTACTTCTCATAGTCCTTGGCAAATTGGCAGAAACTGCTCTTTCTTTTTGATAGTCGTAGAGGAGGGCCATGGAAAGATTTAGAAGAAATTCCTTTCTGAGTGTTTTTGAATCGTGATGGTTTCCATTATGAACAACGAACGCATTTATACCAGTTACATTTAGGGGACCATTGGCCATCTTCTGGTGCCACGAACACAATCGTATTGAGCACACAATTTATCCACCATGTCTACCCCTCCTTTAGTGCGATTATAAGTCATAATAATTTCTGGCTTATTCCTACGACAATCAATGTCATCTCCAAAATGCATTGTTGAAATGAGTAGCACATTCTTACTTTACTTTGGAACGAATGTAAACTGTGTTGTATTATGAGAGAAGCCAAATATTGATGAACCGCTAGGTCAGCCAGTATTTTGTACAAATTCCAACGGAAGCTGCCTCTTGTTTTTTCGGATTGTCCCTACGAGGGTTAGTTTATTTGCTTTCAGACCTTCTGCAAGTTCCATACTGGTGAACCAGTTATCTGTTGTAACGTTTCTGTTGGTAACATTGATATGTTGAGAAAACCTTTCTACTACTGATTCTGCAATGGTCTCTGTTCGAAAGGGGCCCTCTGGCTGCTTACCCACATGAACTTCCATATGGCTGGTAAAGTACATAAAAGAATCAGAAAGTGCAAACATTTTCATGTCATACTTATTTGGCTTGCTTGGTATATATTGTCTGAAGTTACTTTTACCTCTAAACGCTTCAAGCTTTTCGTCTATGGTTACGTGCTCAGAATGTGAGTAACACTTTTTTTGATTATCGTTGAATTTCTCAAACAAAATTCGGATCGGAGCAAATTATCAATTTGTACTCTCTCTTCTCTTGTATGTATATCATCGAAACAAAGGCATTTCATTAGAAATTGGAATCGTATTCTGTCCATTGCAAGACGGAATGCTTTCACTCCACTACCATCCGTTCTCCAAAGATAGCCTAGATTCCAATCAGCGCCTTTATTTCTATGAGATTATTAGTCCTAACATCCCTTTCTCTGGAAAATTTTTTGGAAATGCTATTTATTTTTATATTGGTGCAGTCCACAATGATATTCAGCATTTCTTCGTCAAACAAGAAAAGCCATATATCGAGAGGAGACTTTTTGGTGGGGCATGCTTTTTCCACATTGTTATCTTGTCTTTTCCTATGAATACTGGTTCTCTGGTAACAGCAACAGGTGAATAATCATCTCCACCATCCTCAAACTCTCTTGCTCCGTGTTACTACTTTCCAATCTTTGCTCTATATTATCTATTTCGCCTTGTTCATCGTCATCATTAACCCCATAATCTTCATCACTTTCCACTTCCTCGAACAACCTCAAATGTCTTTCCTGCTCCTTTTCGTAGTCCATATCTATATTAAAAAAAGTGGATTATATAGTTTTATAACACATTTTAGGGCACGCGTCGATTTATAAAACGGGCGGCAGCGTAACGCGAGTTTTCTGAAGGAACCGGTATATTATACATTTTTTCTTTTTATTCCATCGGCAAGTTGGCAGCAAGAGGCAAAAATATCAAAGAAGTTAATATATATTTTTAAAAAAATGAGAATTTGCAAAACTTAATTTCTTATGCAAAAAAACGTTTTTTCAAAGATATTTCAATTTTTTCGTGAGCATATCTTATATCAATATTCAATTTCACTATGAAAATAGTGGTTTTATAGTAGTTATTGTGAAAAACAAAAGGAAACTTACCGATATCGATTTTAGAATCTTTTCACAAATGATAAAAATAAGTCACTTGTTTACTCGCACCCGGTCTACTGCACCGTGTTGGGGTAGCACTTCTATCAACTGATAATTGATGGCGATGTTAGCTGAAGAAGTACTGGAAAGGTACATGGAGGGGGGACGATGCACCGCCGCGAATATCGAAATTACGCAGAAAAGAATTTTGGGCCGGTCCGATACACCGTGCGCGAGTAATGAAAGGTTAATTCTGTACAAAAAGCATCAGTATAGCTAAATATTTTAAAAAAATATTTCGAGCTTTCAAGGGTTAAATTTGCTGACTCAGAATCACTCAACTGAAACATCCCTTTGTTTACAATTAGAAAGGAATTCTCGGGATTCGAAACGACACGGTCATTTGTAAACTTCAATCAAATGAATGATACCCTGTGGTGCAGCCTATTGATGGGAATTGGGGATATATACGGTATGTGAATCAGAATGAAAGGATGCCAAAACGATCATTTCGTCTTGATACGGGTCTGATTTGTGTCAGAAATGGCAACTTTCAATGGAGAAACCGTGGCGGCCGCATTGGAGCGTACAGCGTGTTTGCAAGCTCCATTCTCCATTGTCGGAGATTTGATCTCGCCGCAGTGGCGGAACAGTTAGTGTGTGAAATAACTTTTTCATTGAATGATTAGTTCACCGTCGAAAGCAATGAGTATAATGATCGAGTATATTCATTCAAAACGTGAATTAATAGCAAGCATCCATAGAAGTCTGACATATCACATTGATAAACTTCAAAAGCAAAATTACACTGATCAACAAAACTTTATCTATTTTTTGTCACATGAAAAGTCACATCAAACTTTGAATCTACTAGAGTCACTAACCAATATTGTATCAATGAAAAAAAATTGATACAACAAGTTTTTTCTTGACATTAAAACATATATTTTGGTGAAAATTACAAAAATCAACTATACTCAGAGAAATTATTACTGACTGTTCAATAAATATTCATGATTTTCGTGAATATTTGTCTTCTGGTAGGTCCCTCCTGAGTTTCCAACAATAATCTGCTAGCAATCCTAGGCTTCATTTCCATTGATAAATAACGCTTCTCTATTAAGTAAATGTCCTGATGGAATCTCTTTCCTTGTTCGTCACTCACAGCACCCAAATTCAGATGAGGGTCAAACATACGTATTTTTTAGGACGCATTACACCTCAAAGCTTAATCTGACATCATTAGTTCCTCTATTAAGTTTTTGTGTTTTCCGCTTTATGATTTCCTAGTAAATTTTGGACAACACTAATAAAACATTTCCAGGTAATTTTTTCCTGATCAATCAGTTCTACTTCAGGGCTCTTATCGTATTTGTTAGCCTACAAATATTCCCCCTACAATTTTTGCGTCGCTGAATTTGGGGAATTTCTCTTTCAGATATAAAAATCCACTGACATCTTTGCGCATAGCTTTTAAAAATTTTTCATCAGACCGAGTGCAACGGTGGTAAAAGTATGTCATCAGTATGAATCACGCTTGAGCCACATTTTATTTCATTAGTGACTTTTTCTGTCTCTGCCGTCCCATTCGCAAATAAAACAGCAAACTTTTGTGTTATCAACATATAGTCCAAGTAAATAATAAATAACTTTTGAATCGCCACAAATTTTCCAAGTGTGTTCACTATATTTAATTTTTTCAAGGAGAAATCTCATAGTTCCGTAAGTCTCCTCCATAGCAGAACCATGAGCAACCGGCACTGAAGGATGTTCGTTTCTGTTATGCAGCAACACTGCTTTCAAACTAGTTTTTGAGAAGTCAATGAACAATCGCCAGTTACTTGGATCATATTCAAAATTCAATAAATGTATCACAACATAAATATTATGACAATGAACTAAATCATTTACTATAAAAAAGTAAGCTTTCATTCCATCGTCACAATGTCGAAAATGAGAAACTTTTGAAAGTGAATTCCAGTCCTTTAATCTAGACCCCAAAAGCTTAGCCTGTTTTTTAGACTAATTCAAATCACGTACTAAATCGTTTAAATCACTTTGTGTTTGCGGTTCATAACTTGGGTCACTATCTTCATATTCCTCATGCGAACAAGTTCTTCCGGACCGGAATCCCGACTTTCTGATCGATTTGGAGGCTCAGGCACAAGCATTTCGGGACTATGTAGGTTGGGTCTGGTGGCCGAAGACAAGTTTGGATACCGGATAGTATGTTTGGACTTCGTTGTAATGCCTTTTATTTTGGTTTAACTCAAATAAAACCCAACATATTAGGAGTCTCACACACGTTACAGATCATTTATCTGAAATCCAGAATTTATCTTGATGCTGCACATTGAATCCAAAATATTTTTAAAAGCACTGTTCAAATAATGGGGTGAAATTTCGACGCTGGGATGTAAAAGCTGATTCTTCACAGACATAACAAAACTGTCAGGGTTTGTAGAACACTTTCGTTGCATATTCGCGATGTATCTAACGAAAATAAAATGTATGTTGGCTGATGCAATAGTTATACAGCCGCCTAAATGACGTATATTAGGTCAGAAATGAATATATAGCTGTCACAAAAAATTTAATGTGATTAAAACAAAATTATTATATATTTATAATGGGGGTAGAGGCTAACATGAACAAAACACATCACAAAGTTCATGTGACAAAAACACTGTTGACCTATGAATTAGTTTACCGTCGTTCAAAACGTGAATTAATAGCAAGCATCCATAGAAGTCTGACATATTGCATTGATATACTTCAAACGCAAAATTATTGAAATACATTGAATGATTGGAAAATATATTTCAAATAACCGTCAGTGACAAATACCATCATTATCAATAATTGAATGTCATAGTCCTTGTTCAAAAAGATTTCATCACCACAGGTTACACCACAATAATTTCAACTTTCAATGTGTTCTTGGTAATCACAATTATAATTCTGGAGGAATACAGCGTGATTCAATGCAATTGAAACCATATTCAATTTTCCATAGTTAAATTTTTTTTCCGTTATCTACAGCTTTCATCTGGGGAACTGGCAAACTTACCACTTCTGCCTCTTCATGAATTCACAACCACCAAAACTTCATTCTCTTCTCAAATTACAGAAAACCAATTTCTCGATTAGGCATGTGGTGTCGTTTGTTACATCACCTACCATGAAAATCAAAGAAATCCTTATGGAATTGATTCAAACCTTTACCAATTTCAAGCCGAGATTTGGTATAAATAATTCTCATCAATTAGTGAATAATATTAAGAACTTAATTCTTTCTGATAACGCAAAATTAACATCGTTTGACGCCCAAAATTTATTTTCGAGTATTCCGCCAATTGAAACAATTGGACTGGTTGAGTATATCTTAGACAAAAATCACGTGAATCCACTGATGAAACAAAAAATTCTAGAATAACTTACTATTTGTCTATCTGAAAATTATTTCCAGTTTGACGAACAGTTCTATTCATGCAGTGAAGGACCAATAATAGGGAACCCGTGCTGGCTGAAATTTTCATGTATAATGTAGAGTCTGAAATCCATAATAATCAGTTAACTAACAGTTTCTTGTACTGGTACAGAAACGTAGATGATATCTTAGTCTGTTTTACTAGTACAGATAGGCAATTGGGCGAGTTCGTTGAATATGTCAATTCCATCCACCCGTCAACAAAATCCATCACTCAGAGGGAAGTGAATAATTCAATAAATTACCTTGACTTAACTTTCACGAAAAGTAACAATAATAATGAATTTGCGATCACTCGCGTTACGAAATATTACGTCGTTACTCGCGTGTTAGATTTTATCTAACATTCCGAATTTATCATAAGCTAATGACAAATAAAGCGATTCCAAATAAATAAATCTATTTTTGACTATTAATTGGATAAGGATGGGGAAATTATATTATTCTGGGCATATTGAGAAAAGATATTTATTTAAAGGAATTTCTACAATATGAATATAATAGAAAATATATAAATCCATTCCGAAAAGCAAATTTCATAGGAAATGGTGTCAGCTTCGCAGTTCTCACTTCTACTCATCTTGCAGTACAACACACCCTTGGCATGACATGATTGTAGATCCAGTATGTTCCTTACAAATAGGCTTCGAGCACAGTTGCAATGATGGTTTGTAAACCCATTTTTCCGTAGAGGACAAAAATAACATCTGGGTTTAGGTCCTGGTTCTACTGCCACCACGTCTCTTTTGTTACCACCAGCAGTTTCATGCTTACCAAGACATTTTTAATTTTTTGACGTAACGGAATTGAAAGAGTTTGTATTCTGGCTCGCTTTAGTAAGTGGGGTTTGGTTAGTTGTTTGGCCAATTCTGTGAGAAAAACACGTCGTGGAATTTTTTTGTTTGTATTAGCGGTATGAATTATTTGGGAATTTATGCCCCCAATGTTCAACAAGGAGCAAAATAGTGGTAATGGCCACCTGTTACTGACACTCGTAACACAATATTCTGTTTTCATTCTATCAACTACGTCGACAGCCCCCTTAGTAAGATTATAGAAGGTAATTACCGCAGGTTTTTGTTGATCTCCTGTATCCAAATCAATTTCATTGTCATCATGAAAGGTTGATAACATCAAAACATTTTTATGGCGCTTTGGTATATAGGATATCAGCATACAGCGGTTTGAATTTTGTCCATACGCGAACATACTACTTTTTTCCTTACGAATTTTAGTATTGAGAAATATGGGTGGAATGTCCCTTTTATTCATCCTTAGGGTTCCCACCAAAGTTATTTTATGATGTTCTAGAAGATCATTTGCTAGAGGGATTGATGTGAAGTAATTATTAAATGTAACGTTTCTGCCGCTTCCACTACAATGTTTCAAAAGTCGTTTGACAACACTTGCTGCATCGTTGGCTAACTGGTAAGGTCCATTTGGTGGTTTTCCAGCGTAAACTTCCAGATTATGTGTGTAGAACATTCAAGCATCTACAGCCGCATAAATATTAATACCGTATTTTGCCGGTTTACTGGCAATATATTGCCTGAAACGGCAGCGACCTCTGAATGCTTCTAGCATTTCGTCTATGGTTGAATATTCACCAACACTGTAATTTTGGATACATTTCTCCACAAATGAATCGAACAAGTAACGTTCAGGTGCCAAATTATCATCTTTTGCTATTTCTTCTCTCGTAGTTTTGTCATCAAGTCGAATTGCCTGGATAAGAGTATGAAAACGACGCTCAGATAAAACCGCTGCAAAAACTCTGGGGCGGTACCATTAGTATTCCACAATTCATCTGCATTCAAATGTTGAGCTCGTTCAACTCTTGCTAAATAAAGTACCCCTATAAATGAATTTATTTCATCAAAATCGGTAGGCAAACAATCTCTATCGCGTTGATATGATGCCCTCATTATTCCAAGTTGTATATTAGTGCATTCAACAATATGGCTGATTATTTTATCGGAAAAAAACAACTTGAAAGTATCTATGTTGGTTTTTGAATGTTTGGCGATATTTTTGACTCCGGGTAATTTGGTAACAATGTTTTTAGAGCGCGCTTTTGAATTTACTCTAGTTTTGTGTTTCAGTCACTTTGTTTCACCATCTTTTGATAGAAATGAAGCAACTTCAGTGGTACAAATGGTTTCTACATGGTCAGAACTTTCTGATAACTCTTCAAGATCAGACTGCTCCGTGTCGGTTTCATGCTCACTATGTTCGGATACTGCGTCTTCATCTGAAACGTCACATCACACTCGGCGAATTGTCATCCAGCTCTGAAACCTCCCATAATGCCAATAGTCGTCTTTGTTCCTCTTCATAAGACATCTTGAAAGACATATAATGGTATATTTCGACCAAGCCAACCACTCGCGTAGTTAGATATTTTCTAACAAACTAATGATTTACGACAGCGTGATCACTCGCGTGTTAGATTTCTTCTAACATTGCTGACTATGATGTCATAATCACACTGCAGCAAACGCCTAAGTACCGGCACCCTATATACATTTCACGGATTTGTCCTATATTGTATGGGCGAGGCATTCGCAATGCCTAGTTGCCAAATGACCTCTCGTGACTTTGTAACCGGGGAAAATATCAAAATGTTAGATAAAATCTAACAACGAGAGCGATCGTGGGTTATCAACGGTTATAAGGTAGATATTATAGACTCCATTCTTTCCAGAAAATTACAAAAGCAAGCCATCGATCTGGTCTACCCAAATTCAAGATGCGATAACGTCAGTTATAGGACATTGTTATATTTGTTATATTTGTCCGGTTTTTGAAGAAAGAATGCGTGAACATAGCTCACAGAACTAATAATGTTCTACGTAAGTTTACTAAAAACAATACAGACAAAATTTCGGTGTCGGATAGATCAGGAGTAGGGTAGACTGGGTACGGTTGTGACAATTTTTATTTGACAGCTAATAATTTCGTTTGGATTAAAGTTAGAAACATGGAAGATATTTTATATTGTAAAGCGTACATTTGGCTAAGTAAAAACATTATGATTTTCTTTCTATGTGACATACATAACACATGGGAACAAGTTATAGAACAAAAGGGAAAATGTCACAACCGACCACATGCCAGGGGCGGTTGTGACAGTGCATGGGGTCGATTGTGACAGGCTTAAATAATACCAAAATGATCACCAATAACTTTTATTATCTGCAATATCGAAGTTATACTTTCATTTACTACTTATTATTACGAATAATCATAGTACAAACTATAATCAGTATTAAATCAGTCAAAGTCAATAATCAGTACAAACAAAATAGCAATTAGGTAATTCTTATAAATGCTAACTATCACAAGCAACTTATTTAATAGAAAAATATCTTTCATTCTTAACAACTTAACAGTCACTTCAGAAGTTACCATATAATTATTTTAATCTATATCACATTCAAAGTTTTTTTTAATTAGGAACATTAGTCTTACTTTACTAAGAGATGCATGGAAATGTTTTTATAATATCTTCAATTTTAAATTAGGAACGCAAATTTTTTGTAGTCATCTAATCGGAGTCCTCACAGTTGTGGCAAATATAATGACGACTACCATCTGTACACTCCAAGTGGGACCATAATTTACATTTTCCTTGGCATTGTATCCATTTCTCGCCAGATCTGCTATCAGAAAATGATCCCACGTATACCAGACAGAAAGAATGACATTGGTGTTGGAGTTTTCTTAGGTTTGTTGTCTTTGTTTTTCCCCTTTCCCTTTCCCTTTCCTTTTCCTTTTCCTTTCCCTGTTGATTCATTGAAATTTTTCTTCACCTGTTTAGCCTTCAATCGTCTTTCTTTTTCTTCATATTCCCGTCTCACTGCCTCTTTTTCAGGGGTGTCTGTGTATATGGTTGATTTTTTGGTTCTGCGGCCGCTTAATTTTCTTTGAGAAGCCTTTGGGAAAGGCCGAACAGTATCAGGGCAAAATACAAGCGGTATGGCCGAGGACGACGTAGATGGCTGATCATTGATTTGATTTCCATTAGAAGATTCGTTCAAAATAGAAGGTGAAAGTGGTGGTGTCTCATCATTAGGCCCAAGATTGTTCTCTTGTACCGAAATGTCTAATAGTCGTGGTACAGGTGTTATTTCTCTGCTAGATGCACTATCGTTTTCTTCAGAGCCAGGATTTCGTCTATTATTTGCAAAAGATGACTCAATGTTATCGGTGGATCCACTCGCAATGATTGGCCTGTCAACTTCAGCAGATGATGTTGTAGGAATGTCCTGTCTTGTATCTGGATTTGGTCGGTCTGTTACAAAAGCAGGCGCAAAATCAATTTCATTAAATAGGTTACGATTGAATGGAACAATTCCGGTTTTGCAAAATCCAGCCTTCTTCTTCAGCCATCTCATTCTCAACCCAAGTCGCAGGCCGCTTAAGATCATATTTAGTTGAAAGCTCAAAAGCTAACTTTCGCACTTCTTTTGGGGAGAGACCAAAATATATTTCAGCACAGCGTGTAATATATTTTGACAGCACTTGTTCTTGCCCTTCAGAGAAAACTTTATTATGTGCAACATACCCCATGCTGATGTTGTTTGTATCTTCGTCTGCGCCAGCTGTATCACGTTTATTAATGTACCGCAACAAAGACATTCTATTAACTTGATGCATTTCTGCAGCACCTCTTATCGAAGTTCCTTTTTTTACTGCTTCGTAAGCTTCCTTATATTGATTTAACATAGATTGACCCCTTTCCGTCTTCCTCAAGCGTTGTCTTGGCATCTATAAGAAAAAAAAACACTTTAATTTTGTCACAACCGTACCCAAAAAAAATGTCACAACCGTACCCAAAAAAAATGTCACAACCGTACCCAAAGAACGCTTTCGCAAAATAACAATAACTATGGCAATACTAAATAAAGAATGTTATAAAGTAACCACAGGTATTTAATCACTAAAGTATATATAATAAACATATGAATAACATATTTCGCTATCTGTACATAGATAACAACAATCGTTAAATTAAATAGAATGAAAATACTTACTTTTGACTCCCAAAAAGCAAGGAGGGCCTCTGCTAACGTACACGACGCGCGCCGGCTGACGCAATACTGTGCGACACGTTCTGACATGCAAGGCGCTCGTCTTTCCCCTCCCCGCCCCCGCGTATTCTTTACAGATTCGGTAATATTACGACTGTCACTACCGTACCCTGGCACAACCGTACCCAGTCTACCCTATATGAGCTGACTTGTGGCTCTTGCACAAAAATGTATATTGACCAAACAGGGTGAACATTTTCCCAAAGAATTGAAGAGCATAGAAGTATTTTTGTGAATAGAAAGATTAATTACACATTCGCAAACCACCTTTAAACAGAAGAACACGAGTTCAATCATTAATACGACCTGTTACATTTAGAAGAGATGAGTTTGAAACTAAGCCTTCTAGAATATTTAGAAATCAATATATTCAGGAATTCGGGTAATTTACTAAATGATCAATTTGAATTGGATAAATCCCCGTTACTTGAATTTTTTCACATGTGGAAACTGGTGATTTCATTAATCACAAACTCAGGTAGAAATCAGGTACTTGAAATGTAGGTACTTCAAATTTCAGAATAAAGTATATTGAACATTGACTATGTAGAATATGATTAGTGAAGACACGCCCGAAAAAGCAATTGTATGGCGAAACACGTGTTGCGTTTTTCAAAACTGTTTAGTTAAAATCAATACTGTTGAATGCTTCTTCTTGCACATCACTCTTACATAGTGCTGGGCAGTCGTCTTCAAACAGTTACCTCCCACCTATACCTGGGTGCTATCATTACTTGAGGTCTGATGTGTTTTAGTCATATCTTGTCGAAATGCTAACGTGGTGAATTTCATTTCATCTGCGAGACATTTTCATAAGTTATTCAATACCTTTTTTTTTCAATTGAACATTGAAATGTTTTTGTTTGACCTCCTTATACTTTTTTGAGGATATTTCATGTTTTCAGATGAACCTATCCCAAGTATATATTTAAAAAATAATGTTACGTTATAGTTTACGAAGTTTTATTTCAGTTGACAAGATTTCTTCTACTGCGTTCCCATCAGGCACTACTGAAGAATTTGAATAACAGAACACAATGGACATATCATTCTTATTCAGCCAATCTCAATCTATTTTGAAATATTTCTCTTATAATCCCTTTAGAAGTTGTCTATAAATCTAATGAGCATATTCAGGATAACATTTTGATATGTTTCTAGTGATGAAACTCATTAAATGAAACTCAGTGTCAGTAAAGATGTGAATTGTAATTCCAGTTATATGAAACAATTTTTTATCCTAATTATTACTGCTTTCTATACGAACTTTCAATATTCAGCTTCATATATTGTCAACTTGTTTGAAACCAAAAACATGTACAGAAATAACTAATCATATCTCAACAGCTGTAAATACTAACTAACCAACAGTAAATACTAACAGCTGTAAATACTAACCTTTCAATGTCCTTTTTGCCGGTTTCGACATAAATCGTGATGAATGACAAAACGGAACAGTTGATATTCTTTTATGTCTGATAAGTTTTCTCTCGCGAATCTCATACAAATGGTGTACTTTGCGTGAGAGAATTAAATAAGTTTGAATTAGTTTTGTGATTGCTTCAAGGATTTCATTCGGAACGTGTTCGAATATGAAGAGTTGGTTGGGATGGAATTCTTTTGCACCGGGTTATCTGAAGTAATTTTCTTGATATGGAATAAGTTTTTTTATTCGAAATGGAAAGTTGCATCAATAACTTGAGTTCTCAGGAACGAGACATAGGAATTCCATGAAGTATAATATTGACAAACTCAAAAACTATTGGATGTGTGACATTGTACCAATTTCAGCTCAGTAAGAATACCTATTTCTACTGGAGTCCAGATGAAACTTCCAAAGTTGCATTGCTCTTCAAGAAACGTCTTCAATTCTGAATGAAGCTTCTGTCGTTGAAACACTAAAACCTGGTAATTCCACAATGATATGTTTGACAGACATTGGTATCAAACATTTCGAACATATTTTCCTTGTTCTACCTTCAGAAAATGTTCATGAGTGTATCGAATCATGTCTATGCTCAAACAAGCCATAAATATCTGGGGCCTTAGTGGGGCCTTAAACAACTGATGCGTAGTCGCTTCGCCCACATCTCGTCAGGCGATTCTCTGAGTCAAATTTTTTCTGTATCTCACTATTACCATCATTCGTTACGCTCAGAAACACTCGAAACTGTAGCACCACGTGGTATCAAAGGCATAAACTGTAACAACCATTCGTAGCATAGAGTCACCTATTTGTTTCATATGGTGACCTTGTACTTCATGCCTCTGGAGAAAGCAGTCTCCATCAGACCTTTAGGGTGGTGAAAGAGTACACTTATGCTTTTGGCATAAAATTTGTGATGTGCAATAGTTCATTATGCATCATCTAGATAGCAGAGAGATGTATCCTCACCCCGGGGTGAAACAACGCCACTCATGAAAGGTGACAACAATGAGGAAGAGTAATGTAGTAGACTCGGGAGAAGCTATTTTGAATCGACGTGAAGACCCAAAAAATTAAGCATCCTCAACAAAAGGACAGCTATGAATTTCAGAGTTTGGAGTGCATACATCACACTCTGATGGTCATCAGGAGTTAGAGGCCGGGCAGCGGATGAATTCGGTTTAGTTTTTGATAATGAAACGCAATACAAGAATAAGCCGACACATGGGGTCCTCTTTGACAACATTGTAGGTATACTTCAACTTGTCAAAGTACCTGAACTTCGCTTTCTTCAAGTTGGATGGACTTAGGTCAAAAACTGAGGGGTCCATCATGGCTTGCCTAGATGAAGTTTCCAAACACTGTAGTTGCCTAATGGCTGATGAGTACAGAGGTTTTTGATACTAGGTGCAAGGTCTGAACCCGCGAGACCATAATTCTTTTTGTATGTCCTATGCGGTCTCAGTCTATATCCATTAATATTACGTGGCCCATAGAGTGTTTTCCAACACCCCGAGCAAAATTTAATCCTATATACACAATGAAAAGTCCCAAATTCATTGAAACTACTTGTACTTCACCCTCATGCTCATACAAGCTAATAAGCCTGATACAGTTCTTATTCACCATAAGAGTGAGACAATATTTGCCAGCCTCAGATGGGGCTGAAAACTTCAATTTGTCAAGAATGTTGTTCTGATCATTGAAGTCCTTGCTGAAACGACTCTCTGCTTTTGAATCTGAAAATTATACTGATTTGCCGCATTGAGACATTGCTTCTGGCCGGTTGTCATTCTTAGCTCATTGCGTCTGCTTGGGGATTATGATTTTCGTACCAAACAATCACTTGCCTCTTGGTGTGGAAAGTGGTCATAGGTTGAGCATACTAGCACGCCTCCTCGAATGTGCCAAAGCTTCGGGGACAGAGACGTTCAGCTCAACTTCCGAAGTTATGATAATAAAAATAGTGATAATAATGATAAAAATGATAATAAGAATAATAATGATGATTCAACAGGTATGGCTCACTGCGCTTGCTCAGGGCACATGATTCTCGGACCCAATGATCACTTACCCCACGGTGTGGGGAGTGGTCATTGGTTGATAATGCTGGTGCGCCCTTCCGAATATATCGGGGCTTCGGGGGATAAGACCTGACCAGCGCACACTACGGTGAAAAAATAATGATGATTCTCGGACCCAATGATCACTTACCCCACGGTGTGGGGAGTGGGCATTGGTTGATAATGCTGGCGAGCCCCCCGAATGGGATAGGGTCTAACCAGCACACACCATATTAAATGAAAATGATATCCGTTCATCAGAAAAAATAGTTCAGCTTATATACAGTGTATTCCTTAAAACAAAACACCCTGAATAATTAATTCAATATTCAGACTGTAAGGGGATTATGATCACATCAAATTTATTCCACAGGTCATTCAGTCATATTCCTGACATTGATATCGTCGATACGCATTGACAGTTTGTGTTCAGTTTCGCACAAACAAGAAAATAAGAATGAATAGAAAAATTCATCACATCAAAGTGAGCTCCATCAACAATGGTGAGAATAAGCTTCCATTTCTTCCCTTGTGTTTTGAAAAATATCAGTTATTAGTAGCCTATTGCACATGTTAATTTATTCTCATGAATTACCGCTAGTACTTTTCTGCAAGCCATGTACTTTTAATTCCAACTGTACACATAGAAAAAAGTTTATTGAAGTGGAATTGAGGGATATGGATGGTCATTTTATTAAATTTCTCTTTCCATCAGCACGAAAATGGGTCACAATGAGAAGGAGCCAATTCCCGTTTTCCAATAGAGAATCTAACAGGATGGCGTTGTTATCCATCAACTGATTCATTGAATCAGTTTTCCTTCACAATCACATTAGACAAAAAACATAACATCATAATGAAATACTGGCTGATTCAACAGGTTGAACAAACATAAAATAAGTCAATATAAGACTCAAAACATACATAATAAAAGTTTATAAGCTACAATCAAATTAGGATTGAAGGAGTAACTCATCCATATATATATATATATATATATATATATATATATATATATATATATATATATATATATATATATATATCAGAGTTTGGTAGATATTCAAACTAGGTATTGTTGATAAACTATAATGAATGAATAATGGCCTGGAGGGTTAACTTGAAGATGCACCAGCCTGAATTCTGATTACCTTTTTCTGAATAACAAAAACTTCATCAGCTTCAGCTGATAAGCTCCATTGGTCAAGACATAGAAACTGACTGAACTGAACTGTGGTACAAAAGCTTGAGAATATCAAGAGAGACTGTTTGTTTTAACCGACGAAGAAAATATATACGTTTCCTCAGCTTGACACTATCAACATGGCACTCTCAGGTAAATTTATTACCAATATCAACACCTAAGAATTTGGTTCAATTAACTGGATGTGAAGTTTCCCTATTCAATCTAACCAATTAGCTTTTATCAATTTTTTATTTTCAGTAACGAAATTGAGCATTTGAGGTTAAGCAGAATTCAGCAACTTGCCATTTATAGAACACCAATCAGAAATTTGATCAGTTACTTCATTAGCTTCGACAATTACTTCGGACATAGTTCCCGCAGGTACTGAGATCATTCATAAAACTCATAAATAACCATAAATGAAAGGGATTCCAAAACAGGGCCTTGAGGAACCCCTCTTGATATACATTTTCTTTCAGTTTCTTTCAGAAATAATTCCATTCACACAGACCAGCTAACTACGATCATTCAGGTACGATCCAATCCAATTCAGTGCCACGTATACCATAAAACTTCAATTTGTGTAACAGTATGTTATAGTCAACGAGGTCAAAAGCTGTGCTCAAATCGAAAAATAATAATAATGCTTGGCATTACTAGGTTGGTTGGCAAATTGGAAAATCCTTCATCATTCAGGTTTGCTTTCAAAAAGATTGGTTTAATCATGACGAAATTATGTCGGTACAAATTTACATGAATTTCAATAACTTCAGCAGTAATAAGGAGATTAAGTTTAGAACCATGTTGTGAACGGAACAAGAAATTTTTCACCGTGAGTTTATTATTTCTGTTATTTCCATCAGTTTCATTCAATAGTGCTCAGTTCAAACTCTCCAAATAGTAAAATTGTGTGTTCAGGTTGGCCTTCCAGTTCAAAATTGAAAACAGAGTGGAAAATGCTGATTTTATTTCGGTGACATAGCTTATTGTCGTAATGTCAGAGTTGGAAACATAATTGAAAACCTTTCAAATGGGATATTCCTCGACAATATTCGCATTTGTTATTTCTGACATGTTGGTTATTGTAGAGAGGAGGTGATATTTCTAAATATCTCAAGAGTTTGATGAAAGAAGATATCGACTATCCCAAAGAATAGTCGGGAAATCTTGTACTTGGGATGTCCCACAATAGTCAAGTGTGATGAAACTGATATATCTTTTTGATTTGATCTGCTTATCCGAGGGGGGTTAGAGGGACTCTTTTACAATATCCAGTGGACATTTGAGAGACTATCCACGAGAAATCATCTGCGATGTAGGGATTGTTGATGAAATTTAGATATTTCAAGGAAACTCCGTGCTATTTGGAAAGCTGCGTGAGCCAATGAGGAAAACTTTCTTGACGAAAATGAAAACAAATTTGGGTTATTCAATAAATAAGTCTCAATCTCTACACGTATCCATTTCACATTTAGGATAATAACAGAAAAGTAAACGTCACTTGATCTCTATTCATGAGCGTGGGCGTTCAGTCATGAGAGCCCATAACTCAAGAGTAGTTTACTTCGTAGTAATTGATGGAATCTTAATTAATTCATTTTCGGAAGCATTACATTAGAGAAACAAAGAAGGTTTCCTATGTAAACGATCCGATAAAAATTTTTATATTTGAGTAACGAGGCGTTCGTGTTACTTATTGTTATCTCGAGAGCTATAAATACTTCAACGCGAAAATATCTTGTTTCTTATCAAATTAGCTGAAAAAGTGCCATTACGATAGGGACTAGGGGTAGATATTAGGTTGAAAAAAAAAGTTATCTGAAATTACTTTCACAACATTCAAATTCAAATTACTGTTGAAATTTGTTGAATTCTGTTTTTTCCGTTAACCAGCTGTGCGAGCTGAGGACTAACGAGTTCTTACCTTTCACCCTGTGATTCCTAACACGGGCTGAATGACAGAAAGTGAAAATCGATCGTAAATTTCATCAATTCGGACTTCCATTGTCTAATATAATATAAATTTGATAACCCTGAAAAAATCATAAAAATTAACCGAAAATAACAACTTAATTAAACAAAAAACTGAAATTACAAAGAAATAACATACAACAACAATCAAACAAATAAAAATTGAAATATTATTGAAAGCTGAAAAAATTGAAAAAATTAAAAATATTATCAACAAAGAATTAAAAAATTAAAATTAAAAGATTTCAAACCAAGTTATGTCACAACGTTTCGATTGTTAGTATCCACAATCGTCTTCGGGTGATAACTGGACTCATTTCTCCGATATCTGATTATATATATGTCATTCGAGTGCTTTCACCTATCCCCTCTTCCCTCTTTCCGCTTCATTGATTTTGGCGGCAGTTGGTCGTTTCTCGCTTGATTAGAGATTTCCATATGTTACGTATATCTACGCTAGCTTGACTAAAGGCGTTGTTGGACAACATATACGCGGCTTCTTTGAATTTTCTCCTTAACCAATGTCCCTCTTTGTGAATGATTTCAGCTTGAGCCCACTTGATGTCGTGTTGATGAGTCCAAACATGCTCTGCTATTCCGGATTAGCTGGTTTCTCCTCGCTGTGTGTGTTTCTTGTGCTCAGCAATGCGAACTTCCAATGGCCTTCTAGTTTCACCAATTCTCCGCACTCGCAGGGTATCCGATAAATGCAATTCTTGGAATCGCAGTCTGCGTTTGGTGGCCTGGTTTTCGTGAGGCTGCTACGGATGGTGTTCCTAGATCTGAAGCAGGTCCTGATGTTTTACTTGGACCCAATCCGTGTTATCCTTTCCGATAATCCTCTGATGTAGGGAAGTTCAAGTACTGGTTGTAGCGGCTTCTCTTCCTTGTGGAGTTCTTGCTGTCTTCTAGCTGAAGCCTGTTCTACCATCACTTTGGAGTAACCATTCCGTTGAAGGTAATTTTTTATGATGCATAGTTCCTTTTCGAGACCTTTCTTTGTATTAAAGAGCCCAAAAGCACGGTCCAGTATAGTCTTGATGATTTCTCTCTTAGTCGATTGATGGTGGTTGGATTTCTGGTTCAGATACTGTCCTGTGTGAGTGGGATTTCGATATACAGATGTTCCCCATTCAGTGTCGGTCTTTTTCACCAAAACGTCTAAGGAAGGTTGTGGATTTCCTTCTCCATTGTGAAAGTGATGGAAGGCCTTACGTTGATGTGCTTCAGGAAAGTGTCTAGTTCTGCATTCCCATGGTTCCATATTATATATGTGTTTCATGAAAATTTCTCACCTCTCAAATTTGGGATATTACATTATCCCTCTTTCCATGTAATCGTGGTCACATCGAAGTGAATCGTTCAGAAATCAACGAAATACACCATAACTGATGTTAAGGTATCATTATAGACAGATCGGTCGGTTCTGTTCACTCAATCGAATCGACAGCCGTGTTGGTCGGTAGTTCAAGCCCCAGGCTGAACGATTGATTTTCACTTGCTATCGTCCAACCCGTGTTAGAAATTACATGTTAACAGGTGTTACCTCGTTAGTCCTTATCTCGCACAAGTTTCGACTCCTGAAGGTTGTCGTTCGTAGGGGTGCGACAACTTGTTAACGGCAAAACAGACATTTGAAAAAAAAATTAAATGAATGATCCAATAAAAAACAGGTTTTTTGTCAGCAAAGTTCATATTTCACCATAACCTTCCAGGCAAAATACAACTACTATTGAAAATGGAATATTCCAAGTGAAATCACAATTTTTTTATATAGTCATTACCATTCATTCACGTCAAATCATCAAATTTCATTGAAATTCAGAAAATTCCTATAGAAAGGTGACGAGAAACCGGACTGTTTTTCTGGAGTCTCATGAAAAAAAATCTTTCAAAAAGGTGTTTTGGATTTACTTATATTGTTTCAATAGTTATAGATTCTTTCTGTTATTTGGTAACTGATTTTGTGTGCTTCATGAGTTGTTAATGAACAGGTGTATTAACTTCGTTAGGTTTGCTTCGATATCACCAATAAGAGGAATACCGTAAATGAATTATCAACAATTTTCCCTTTGATCAATATAAAGTTTGGATGAAACCCACTTCAATTTTTAAATTATTTTTCTCAAAGTATAATTTGTTGTGTAGGCCATGTCATATTTTTTCCAGAAAACATGTTGTAATACTGGTGGATGTACCGAAGAGTTCATTGTGCTATGATGCAGGCAGGTATTACGTCGTGGAAAACCAGCCCCCCCAATTTTACTCTGATATATACTTTAAAAAATTCCTGTCATTGAGATAATTTCCCTGCATCTATAAACAATACTCCATACGGCGGATTTCATCTCCTTCGTGCAAAGTATGTGAAAATTTGTAGCGGGTATCGCGTCGTGGATAACCAGCCCTTCCAATTTTACTCTGATATGTCGGCGTGACGTCCAGTGTACAGTGTTGCGCCATACAATATAAAACATCATTTTTAGGATACCACACACAGGATACCACACCACACATTTGGTCTCTACAATTCACCACCCAATTTGGATTTTGTTCAGCTCAAAACCTCATGTTCTGGGAAGATACAACACCATTCGTGGTAAAGGTAGCCTCATCACTGTATAAGATATACTTTAAAAAATTCCTGTCATTGAGATAATTTCCCTGCATCCATAAACAATACTCCATACGGCGGATTTCATCTCCTTCGTGCAAAGTATGTGAAAATTTGGGTTTGAACGCATACATTTTATGCCTCTTTAAACACCTCCATATTTTACTGCGGCTCATATTGAATTGAAGCGATAAGTTTTTTAAACTAATTCTAGGATCAGCTTGATGAGCCGTCCATATCGTATCATCATCAATATGATGTTTTACAATTTTTCTGTCCTTTGTTACTTGGCCGGTGCTCACGAATAGATTATACATTTTATGTACAGTTCCAGGGTGTACAGCTACCTCTAGCGGGTGTCTTCTATTAAATTCAGCGGCCGCTTCACGATAAGACCTCACCCCTTCACCAACAATTAAAACAATTTCAATTTTTGTTTGGAGTGACAGACGTGCCATGTTGAACTTTGTCAATCTAAATGAGCTGATATCAGTTAAAATGGGAACTTCAGATATATTAAAATATGAACAGAAACTCACGAACAGAAAACAATGGAACACAGGAACAATATCCAACACAAATACAGGAACAATAAACACAATGGGAACAAAAACACGGCAGAAACAACAGGAACAACGGTGATTCAAAAAACAACAATACTATAAAAAATAACAAATGCAATGAAAACTGGTCTGGGGGTTAATACAACAAGATCTTTCAACAATATTGTCAGGTTGACAGTGAATATTAATGAGCAACTGTTTTCCATGGTGATTTCAGAGCACCGCATGATTCAATGAAAGTGATGTAATTCAATCCCTTTAAATGATTTAAGACAACAATTCAGCAAGTAGGTAAAATAATCTAAATTCTACCTGTTCATCGAGTGCGATTTTTTCTTTAAAAATCAACAGTTATTTCGGTGTTGCAATGAGTATGAAGATTAATTTTGTTTCGGATGGTAAAATAATTCCTCAATATTTTGATAAAAGACCCCGCACATTTCTTATGAGACATGGCTTGCCTTGAAATTTGCCGAAATTTTGATATGTTGTAGTTCTTGATGTGCTGATTGAAAATGTCGACAGCCAAAGCTCAGAATTGTACAGTTTTCGAGATGTGAACCTTTGAATATAGATTTTTTCCATTTTTTAAAGTTTTTTCTCATAAATCGAGAGCTCTCACTTCTGGTTGGGATAGAATTTGGATGTTCAGCAACCAGAATTAGTTTTACGAATAATCTTCTTCAGTTATAATAGATGCCGCCATCGATAATTTTTCATACACTGGTTCACACTATCTCGATAATCTGAGAATGTGGTGCTGTGACATTTTCCTCAGATAGGCTCGAAATGGATGATTGCATCTCACAGCATCTGTATCTTTCATACCAGATAGAATGAAGTGGTTCAGGTATTGGAAGCGAACTATTTTGCGCCGTAATATGTTTTACCTAAAAAAGGGGTGTCCCATCCCCAGTGGCGGACAGTGTATATCACTTTGGCCAACCTCATTCAGGTGGTAGGTGCATTTTGAGCATTTCCATCAGGTATGGATACCAAAACAGTTTCTTGTGGTTTCTCATAACTCAATATTATCTCTTAAGTGATATGATCTCCTATTCCAACATAATGTTTTTGGTTCTGTAGATAACTCTCTGTATAAATTGTTTAAACCGAAAAATATAATTTTTCCTTCTCACCAAATAATAACTCATGACTGAGTTTTAGTTCGAATTGGAAAAAAAATGGGGACTTCCCCTCTAATTCTTCATGAATTCCAGTTGTTAGATGAAAAAATGCGTGCTCAGTAGATACATCACTCTGGAAACCAAATTGAAATTGAAAAAAAATATCTTTCATCAATTTTCAATTTCATTATATTTTAAAATACTTTGCTTGTATTGAAATCAATATCGGATGATAATTTT
The DNA here is from genome assembly GCF_025532065.1 of Leptinotarsa decemlineata. NCBI lineage: Eukaryota > Metazoa > Arthropoda > Insecta > Coleoptera > Chrysomelidae > Leptinotarsa > Leptinotarsa decemlineata. Next base: position 6,605,936 of record NW_027412578.1, read on the forward strand.
TCAACTGTATATAATCTCCTGCTTATTATAGTGGTTTTGATAATTGAAAAAAATGGTTGGTTGCGTGACAGAATCAATTTTTTCTTGATAACAAAACAATTGTTTTCTTGCCGACATGAAACCATGTCGTTTTGTGTTGGTATTGTCTCGGAAATTTGGTTGTTCGCAATGTTTCTTTTATTTTTTGAATACGTATCAAATGTCTGATGGTTTTTGGAATAGTGATATCATTAACACGAAAAAACTACTTTTCGAGCCCTGAAGACGAATTTAATAAAATTCGAAAAGTCGGCAAGAAAAACAATTTATCCTGTTACCCAACCAATCTTTCTTCAGAAAAATTATTGGATCACTAAACTAATTAACTGGTTTTGATAATCTTATTTTGAATATACCGGTATATTAACCAGTTCTTATTATTAAATTGAATAAGTGTATACGTGGTTTTGCTACTTGTTTTCGAAATATCAGAAAATATAACATCAATACCTTGTGATTTGTTCGTTCTCAAACTATATAATTTTTATGATTTTTCATTCAGTAACTGAGATTTATTCCAGTTTGAAAAACTGATACCTACAATTGCAATATATTCATTGAAATTTCATCGAATACGACATTATTGATTCCGATCTGGCAATTCATTGTTGCGTTTTCATTAAAAATATTCACAGGTGATTTTTTCAAATTTTCTTACGAAATTCATGAAGGTTTCTTTTTATGTTCCTTATTGATTTTCTCAACTTGAAAAAAGTATATTTCTGGGGAGACCAATTTTTGAAAAAGAAATATTCAGTTTGTACTCTTAACATTCGTTATGGAATTGAATCAGATATCATTCAAAAGATTGCTACACATTCTTTTGCATGAAGATTACAAAGCCTAAACCCGTCGTTCACAACAAAGTGAATAAATATCATTCAATTCCTTCTGAAAATTTCTCAATCATGAATGAATCACTAAAAGTTTTCAGTACCTTCCAGTTTCTCTTTTCTATTATCATATAAATAACAAGCAATTTCAGATCAATATATGTATTGAGAACCATTTGGTATAGAATTTTCAGCCCTTTCCCTGCCAATATATTCCAAGCATTCCGAAGGGGTATGAAATAAATTCAGTATGGTGTCGGGTCAAGCCCTGTGTTGAGAGAATAATTCCGGTACATTCCGGTTTTCGCCAGGGCTTTAGAGAATTCCTGATTGTTGGGAAAGAACGATGTGGGAACGCTGTGGATGGTGGGAGCGTGTCTGAAAGAGAAAAATCATGTCATGCAGTTTCCATAAGTTATTGCATTCATACTTTCACAAATGGATTCATATAAAACACCTTTCCCACACCGGTCAAAAATACTGTGTCTCTGCGCGTGTTTTGCTAACAAGTTGGCATCATCAGCAGATGGGAGAGATGAATTTCATTTATTGATCATCGGATGGTAACTTTCGCATCATTTTTCAAAAGCCGCGAAAACATTTTTGGATCAATTTTCTATAACATGTAAGTCTGGTTTGAACAATGATAGTACGATGAAAAATATTCTTTTAGGAAACTACATTCTGCAGGTCACAGATAGACTTCGAGGAATGTGATATATTCAAACTATTTTTCAATTGTTTTCAATGTATTACTCGAAATAATAATACTGCAACGTATCTTGAATCAGGAATGAAAAATACCATCCTACACAGCGAAAAAGTCATTTCATGTTGTTGCAGTTGTTCGTAAAATAATTTTTTGCTGCGAACTGGTTTATTTTGGGCAAAAAACCCAAGACACATTTTTTGTTCAGAATAAAACAGGCTATCGGAAATAAATTTTTAAATGATAAACAAATAATAAGGCAAAAGGTTACATTGGAAATAAATTTTAGGGGTTCCGTTTTCCACCCCTTACAAGCATGGGGTAAACCAAATAAACTTCTGGCTGAGTGTCTTTTTGGTAGCACAAAACGTCAGGGTAATTTCAATATTGTAACTATTTTATTGCTTGTGAAAAAAATTGTTATACAAATTTAATGTACCCCCTTTGAGGGGCTGTATCTTGACAAGGGATGCTCCAATAAAATTTCTTTATATGAAAGCTCCTATCTTTTTTTCGATGAGAAATGACCTCCATAAATGTTTTACACTTATTCGGTTACATCCTGTATAATTGTTGTTCAAATATTACTGTTAATGTATTACTGTTGTATCCTATACTATATAAATATAATCATATGAAAGCTTCAGTGATGTTCCATGTCTATTTTCAAAGGTGGGTAGCCTTTTTCCTTTCTGTATTTTTCTATTTTTGAAAATAAACTATTATTAGTTTATTACTATTGTTATTACTATTAATTTTCATCAAGTAACGGGTCAGAGTATTCATGAATTATAGGAAGACACTGGTTGACGAATATATTCTAGTAACAAACAATATTTGTCCTGTATCTGAAATCTAGCGACATACATTTCAACCAACGAATCGATATGCCATTCGAACCCTGTATCTATGTCTACGTATTTACCTTCCGTAATCGCTGGAAGTGGTCCTGTAAAAGGGATGTTCGGCCGGTTTCCTCTGTATTCCGTATCCGTGAAACCAAGAGGGGTATTCAAATCGCTTCGGAAGTCGGCAAGTTTTGTAAAAGTCCGAGGTTTTCAGTGAGGGAGAGTGGCCGTCTTCCAAGTCCGGGCAATCCATCTCATAAATGATTGAAAGAGATTTTAAAGCTGCTCGAACTCAAAAACGCTTACTATGTCTGTGCACCTCCTACTAACTCTCTATACAATTTCCCAAATTCGACTCTGCTTGACAGACGTCAAAGAGAGAACTCACGGCGGCGCGCCTTATTGATTAAACTTCCTATGGAAACTGTTGGACTTGATGGCTAATTTCGGGTTTTTGACGTAACTCTGCGTTCGCTGGAAGTTTCTTGGGAAATATTAATAAACCTTTATGAGTTTCACTTGTCCGAAGTATTCCCCAGGAGCATGAGAGCTTTCAAATAGACCTATTTGAGAAATGGTGCGTCAGCTGAATTTTCTCGTGTTTCCGAAATATTAAATATATATCGATTTGCCATAGATTCATGTTTCATGACAAGGTGTGTTGTGAAGGAGATTCTAGGAGAAACTATTTCATGACTTGAATGTGAATCTTCTGGTGTAGAATAAATACAAAACAAGTATTACAACAAAACAACGACTAGAAATTTATCACACTCCTTGGTGCTCATTTCATCAACCAAGTTGGCATTTCCAACAGGATACACTTCTTTCCAGTTACTGGTAGACAGTGTGTTGAGATTGACGGTACAAAGTGTTACTCAAATCACTGTGATGAGACCATTTCTTCTCATGGTCTACATAAATGGTTCGTTTCATCTGAATACTTCTTGTCAAATTATCAGTTTCGCCGATGATGATGCCGTCTTGTAGACTTTCCCAACTTCGCAAAATATAAGGAAAATTCAGTGAATATGAGAAGGATTATTTAATTAACCCGGGAAAATTTTACTGTATGGGATACTCACGGATTTTCGAGATTTTTTTGTGATGATACTACGTGATGGTAGGAATTCAGAACACTTCCAATTTTTTGTCGGACTCAGTTAGTTTTCGAGATAAAGCCTGCCAAATTTTGTATGATGTCATATTTTCATTTTTTTCAAGCAATAAACGATTGCAATTCACATATTTTTTATTCAACACATCTTTTTCCATATCATCGCACTTTTTTCTATCCCTTTTCATTCACTTATTGCCAAGTTTTTCGAAATTAGATTGAAATTCCACAAGTCAACCTAACCTAACCCAACCCGACCTAACCTAACTCAGTCTAACCTTACTTTAGAATTTTAAAGAACTATGTATCCTCAACATCTAACCTGACCTTCAAATTCTAAAAGGAACGTATTTTCGAATATTCACTTTTGTAAAAACTATCTTTTCTCAACATCTAACCTGACCTCCGAATTCTAAAAGGAACGTATTTTCGAATAGTGAAACTTAATGCAATTTATAAAAGTGATTTGTGTGCACCTGAAAGATTATGAAATTTCATTCTAATTTCAGGAAACTCGGCAATAAGTGATTGAAAGGGGATGGAAAAAAGTGGGATGATATGGAAAACTTTGTGTTAAATGAAAAAATATGTGAATTGCAATCGTTTATTGCTTTTAAAAGAAGGTCATATGACGTCATACAAAGTTGAACAGGTTATATATCGAAAACTAATTGAGTCCGACAAAAAATAAAAAGTGTTCTGAATTCCTACCATCATGTAGTATCATCCCTGAGAAAATCGCGAAAATCGGTGAGTATCCCATGAAGCATAATTTAGCCATTAACTTCTTGGAAACAAATATGGGATAACTGAACCAGTTGATTGATAAAACAAACCATTGTAAAAGAATACACCAAAATTTCGAAAGTTTCCAATATAATAATTTGCCTGACACCCGTCATTTACGTTTGATGTCAAATTACCCAACTTAGGCTCTCTGGTGACAGGTTTGAACGAAGATATTCATAAAGTGAAATACTTTTGTGTCACGGACTTACACATTAAACAACTTGTCAAAAAGCTAAGGGGATTTATGCCTGAATTAGGATAACCCAAGAGGTTCATGTATGTTCGACAATTCAATATATTAGATACAGTCGCAACTTTTGTAAGGAGTTTCAGGATGGAACGGGTTGATGATAATTTTGTAGAAAGCGTAAATGTAGTTCAAGAATAGATATTCAATATTGAACCTGCCGAAATACGTAATATTTGTAGTAATCTCCTATACCAGGAATCTCAAATAATGTATGGATAAGTAATACAATAGTCGAAATCACTAATCAATCGGTTACGGCAAGAAAAACAGACAAACATTATAAAAATTATTGTTTCATATTCTATTAATGAGAAATCTACACAGTTTTCTCCCAAATATCCCCCAGTTCTTTCTTATGTATTGATTCTCAACATACCACAGTCACGAATATGAAATAAATTGATGAATCTTGGTATTCGATTGTTGAATTCAATCAATTTGGTGGCAGCAGAAACTCAGATCGAATATACTGAAAATTCGTTCCTTCCACACTGATATGCCTATCATTGATTGATGAAAATATCACTTAATGAACCTTTATTCCTGAAGTTCAAAAAATCACCCACTAGCAGCGCTAGTAGTTCGGTAGGGACAAACACTGCCTCGGATAAACATATGGTAAAGTACAATTAAAAAAGAATGTTTTTAACAGAAAAAGATATTCCTGGAGCAAAACTAAAATTTGCAACTGTAAAGGAGAACCATGTTGTAGCATTAAAAAGTTGGCTTGCATGCCGTAATATAAAAGTAACTGGAAAAAAAGTGAATTGATAGGTTAGTATACAGACTCTAGTAAAAGGGTAGCGGTAGATTCAAACTGTAATAAATGAAATTGAAAATAATTATGAATTTCAGATTCATTTACGAGTGAAATATGAATCAAATATAGGTGAAAATGAAATAAATTTAATTAAATATAATGAATGAATATGATTTAATAAACGATCGAGGTTATATCTCATTCAAATCATTCGTAATTAACTATGAAAAATTTACTATTCATTTCATGTTTAGAGCATACATATGAATATTTATTTATTTTTTGCACTGTTGAATCCACTCTCCTCGAAGCATGTATCGATTTCTTACATCTAACCTCATTAATATGAGGTTTTATAAATGGTATAAAAAACACGTTTCCTTCCGGATATCGATTATTCGACGTACAATTCGCAAAAAAGCAATGCTTTGTTGGCATCATACCAGCACAAAATAGTTTTTCATATCAGATTTATATTTTCAAATGATAAATTGGCTCACTCAAAATCTCAGACTTCTTATGAAAGAACGTGATGAAGCCTTTCAAAAATTAAAAAAAAAAATAATCTGATAATGATCGTATGAGGTATAAAGAATTGAGAAATTATACCTTATCAATAGTTAGAAGTGAAAAAAGGACATATCTCAAGTCTGTCTGTTCTGAAAAAATACCACGCAAAACCTAACCTCAAAGGTCATTCAAAAAAACAATATTCATTACCCAATCACCTCTCGAATCCCGATGAAATGAACAACTATTCTGCCCAATTCGTACAAAATGTTTCTAATAATTGTGATGAAAATATTGAATTTTATAGCAATATTTAACTAATCTGGCAAGATAACTTCTCATTTCGATTCGCTACTGAAGAAGCTATTCATGAAATCCTGAATGATATTAAAATTCAAGCTTCAGGGGTTGATAATATTTCAACCAGAATGTTGAAACCTTGTAGCCCGTTTATAGATAAATATATTATATATATCATTAATTGTTGTTTTGAACGTTCATATTTTCTAGACTTGTGGAAAATTGCCATTGGGAAACCCATTCCCAAGAATAATGATCCAGCTAGTTATTCTGATCTCAGAATTATCAGTATACTTCCAACCATGAGTAAAATTTTTGAAAGAGTTATTTATTTACAAATCAATGAATATTTCAATACCAATAATCTGTTATCATCATCGCAATGTGGTTTTAGGCAGGGTTTTAGCACGGCTACAGCTCTTGCTACTGTTACACAAGACATTGTTGAGGGATTTGATAAGGGAATGATTAGCACTCTGGTACTACTAGATTTTTCGAAAGCATTCGATACCATCAATCATGAGCTGACTTGCATGAAACTCAAATATTATGGTTTTGATAGTGCTACCTTATTTCTCATCTGGTCTTATTTACTTGGTCGATCTCAAAAAGTTGTTGTTGATGGTCATCACTCCTTACCTCTTGATATTCTATCAGGAGTACCACAGGGTTCCATTTTGGTTTATCATTTATATTACTGACATTATCTCATCCATCAAGAAATGTAAAATACAGGCGTATGCTGATGACATACAATTATACATGCACTTTAAAATCGATGAGTGTGCTGAGGCACAAAGTCTCTTCAACACTGATCTTGATTTGATCAATGGGCTATCAAGTGAACATGATTTGAAAATTAATCCTAATAAAACAATGATGATGCATTTTGGATCGCAGAAGAATCGTAAATTTGCAGAAAACAATTTCCGTTTAGAACTAGGCCATACTATCTTGACTCCTGTCAATACAGCTAAAAATTTAGGGGTGATACTTGACACTGATCTTAGATTCACTAGTCATGTTGAAAATTTATTGAAAAAAGCTTATATGTCATTGAAACTGTTATACTGTAATCGTTTTATTTCAAGCCAACCTCTAAAAAGATTGCTCTGTGATAGTTTGGTGCCAAGACATTTCAACTACTGTGACTTCATATATGGGCCATAATTATATGATTCAGATAAGAAAAGAACACAAAAAGTGCAAAATTCTTGATGCCGTCCAATTTATGGACTTCGTAAGTATGATTCAATTTCTGAAGCCTTCAAAATCTCCCACTGGCTCAATATGAAAAACCGTATGATTCATCATTTGGGTTGTTTTGTTCATGAATAGATCACCCGTCCCTATTCTCCTCTTTCAATACAAAAACTAATTCTGCGTGAAAATATTCACTCAAGAAACATAAGACATAAAAACAAATTAACTATGCCACAACATCGCACTGCACAGTTTCAGAGATCATTTCTTTTTGGTGCTGTAAAACTCTATAATTCATTGCCCGAGCAATTGGAGAGATTCAATATCAGGAAATTCAAATACAAATATAAAAATTATATCTATGATAGTAATGTCAACTTTTGCTTTTTAGACAACAGATCAATTAAATTAAATCAATTATCAACTATCTTCAGAAGGTAATCACAAATTATTATTTTATTCACGGTTCTCATTTCGTGGTACCATCACTGTTAAGTGCTTTTATTTTTGTATGTTTGCGTGCATTATGGAGTGGTGCTTGTTGGTTGAGTTAGAGTAGCTTTGAGCTGGACTTCGCCAAGGAGTACCAGAATCTCCTGTAACCTATTTTCATTTTCAAATATATCTTTGTATTGTTTATTTTTTGTATTATCAATAAAGCCGATTCATTATTATTATTATTATTAAATTAATATTACGTAAATAACACTGTTCCACACGTGAATAGTTTATGTTTGTCCCTACTACTAGTGCTGCCTCTCGTGACACGTTCGCTGTACTATTCTCAGGAAAAAGGCTCATTAACTTCGAATATAGTGAACCAAAGATTCACTGATTCATTCAGAAATGTAGTTGAATTTTGTATTACCAGTTCAGTGCACTTGAAATAACTAATGGCCGATTCAATTATTTTTATGAGTTGTTCATTTGTGAATATAGGCATGTATATAATATGTTTATTTGTCAATTTTTCACATGCTAATTTACATCGATTATATTATATATAATATACAAATAAACACAAATAAACACCAACACAGAACATCGCGAAAGCAGAGCTTGTATGCGATGAGACTGCCAAAATTTTCGATTAAAGAATATACGTATTTTATGAAATAAACTATAGCAACAAACAAAAAAGAAATATAGAAGAAATAATCTAGACAGTAAATAAAACTTTTGTATGTAGTAGTTAATCAAAATAATAATAAACAAAAAGAACTACGAACCATTGCAAACAACAGGATTTGCCAATACAAAAAAAAAACAACATACCATGTTACTAGGACGTCAGGCTCTTAGTAACAAATTAATTTGATGTCGTTCGTCCAAAACGAATTTTTTAATTAATTTTTTATGTTCAAGTACACTCCGTGTATGCGTAAAATATCCATACATTATAATTTCAACTTGATAAATACATTGGTACTACCGTTAATATCGTATTATCGCTCGTTGGGATTTAAAACCTATGTCGTTCAATATTTTTCCATGAATCATCATGTTTATTTTTAAATATTCGGTCAGTGCTGATCTCTATTCGATTGAAAAAAAAACGTTAGAACTCTTATCAAGTGTATTATTTATTAACATTAACTCTCCTAACCCAAGCACGGAATTTTCATGCTGACGGAATTGATCAATTCGTGTTACATTGGCAAAAGTGCGTATGGCACTCATTTCTATTAAATTGAATGAGTATACACTGAATTGTTACAGTTTGAAATAGACTCAATATTCCAGCAAAAATGATTCATTCTCGTTTATCGGTTATCTCAAATTCGATAGTCGTGTCACGAAGTGTTCTGGCGATGCATTGAATTTATTGGAGCCTCTGGAGACACCCTACATTTTGTTTTATAAAAGAGATGACATTGTTAGATCAAGATCTTCAGATGATGTGGTGCTGCAGGTTTTTCCGGGTTTTCCTGCAGCTGAAAAAGCAAATGCGCCACTGGAATCAGTGAAGTCGCCCCGGAGCGCCAATTGATTTTTATTGTTGTTTTTATTTTATTTTCATCGTTGTTTTATTAATGAAAAATATTCAATTTTGATTAAAAAAAAATCAGCCTCATTGTTTTGGTAAAATTCTGTAGAGTACATCCTCCTTCTTCTCATATCGAAAAAACGTCTTCGGAAGTTCTGTTTTTTCTGCTAATGAATCATGCCCAGGTAATTAGATATCGGTGTCATAAATCTGAGCCCCAATATCACCCCAGGTTATATTGGCGACGTGGTCAGTTCATTTAGGTCACATCGATGTCCGAGAAACCCGCATCTCTGACTATCGGTCTCACTTGCCCCCGATAACCTACAATGGTGTCGGAATTGCCACTGGCGTGCAGAGTTGTCACTGAAAACAATGTGTGATTTCAACTTGAACAAAAGTTTTGTGAATTGAATTGTTTGATCAGAAGTTACTCCAGTCTAAGTTTTCCCCAAAATATTTGAGGTATACGATGATGAAAGCAAAGCATATTAATATTCTTATTAGTCAGTGGGCTAGGCTTGAGAACAGGCAGTAAACAAATGTGAAGAAATGAACTTCAAACGTTCAAGCCTGTCTCGGATATACCTGAACAGCTAATTAACAGAAAAACAGATTTTGAAAACAGATTTTTTAAAACGTGGCTAACACCAAGAACGGCGTTAGATTATATCCGACAGGCATCAGTGCAGGAATATACACAGAAAATTTCCTTATTCAGAGCAATCGGGCAAATCTCGGATATGCAGTTGGTTAGTACCTTGTCCACTAGATGGAGTGACATTTTGTGGTTCGCTGCAACTTAGAAAGAGAAATGGAATACTCTGAAAGAATTTCAATTTTCAATTATGTAATATCATTGCCTTTAGGTCAATGATGACTACTATATCTCACTGACGAGTGGCTAATGAGCCCGAAACCGGTTTGCAAGTGTGCCCGTTCCAAAATTGAAGGTTGACTCTTTCAGTTGTATTGCCAATTGCATATGCAACGCCGTTCGTGGTATTAGCCAGAGGAGTAGTTGTTTTCTAACAGCCATCAGTCCATTCAACCTACTGTGTAGGTATATCCGAGATAGGCTTGAACGTTTAAAATTCATTTCTTTAGACATATCAATATTTTCACTTCTATAGTGGAAATCAAAGGAAATCTTATAAGTTAGTTTTGATATGGATTTTTATCAGGTATCGGCCAATCAATTTTTGTTTCCTAGTAGCATGCGAACAATGTGATTTCTTGCGTTATTCTGAAATTATTGAACAGGTGAAGAGCTTGAAACACTCAAACACGAAAGGCCAGTCCCTTCACGTGAATCGGTTGCTTTGTTACTATAGCATCTTATTAGGTGCTTCCTGTCACAAAGTGTGTGTGGGATATCATCAACATTATCTACTCATTTGAAAGGCCTATATATATCATCATATATGAAATATAACATCGTTCAAATATCCGCCATGGCTTCTCTGGGTAAAGCGCAAAGGAAACGTGCCATTTTTCATTACTCTGGCGCATAAATCAGGATTAATTTGACCGATACTATGGACTATGTTGGTTGTGGAGACCGCCGTAGTTTGTAGCTCTTTTGCATACACTTGCGACTTCAAAAAACTACACAAGAAAGAGTCTAACATGGTCGTATCGTAAGATCTCGATGGCCAGTTCCCGCCACTTCCACCACCGCCCTCAAATCGCTCATACAGAATATCCATTGTAGCGTGAGCTGTGTGGCACGTAGCGCCGTCCTGTTGAAACCAAATATCGTTGGAGTCCAGATCATTCAATTCAGATCAGAAGAAGTTGGTATTCAAAGACGTTCAGTGCTTGCCGTTAGCAGCGATAGCCTGGCATGATTTTCTCAAAGAAATATGGACCAATGATGCCGTCAGCCCAAAATCCACACCAAACAACGACTTTTTCGGGATGCTATTGACGCTATAGGATTTCATGTGGATGGGTATCGTCCCAAATATGACAATTTCCATTATTCAGTACCCATTCATTCATTCATTCGATGAAAATCAGGGTCAGTTGCCAACTGTTTCGGAGCCCATTCAGCAAACACATGTCATTGTCAACGGCCGTTCACCACCAGCTCCTGGGCACTTGCATTCTGTACAAGTGCAGGCCGATGAAAAATTTTCAAAGTTGTGATCTGCAAAAGGCCAAGTTGTGAGCGACACCCTCGGATTCTCCTGCACATAGACAGCGGTGATGTTTTCGGCAGATCCTGCGTTTCGTCGACGTACGAGTGTTTGTCGATTGTTTACTGAACCAATGACTGAAATTAATCCACCACCTTACGAATGGTCCTCTCGGTTGTTTGATTATGACGAACGTACTATAGGCGGAGCGCGCGGTATGTTCCCCAAACAGAACATCCATCAATTCATTATGTATTTTAATCATCAGTGATATTGGTGCTGCTATATCACTGATGATATCAGTAACAAAGAAATCGTTCTATCCCTGAACAATTTCTTTGTTAGTGTACATATATAAATATCGTCATCTTAACTTTGTATAGCTTACTTTTGATGCACTGTTTGGAATAATAATGAATATAACTAGAGTTTTATCTCAACACCAAACTGTTATAACGGTTCAGCAATATTAATTTGTATAGTTTAACAAAGAATTGAAAGTAAAATTGAAAGAATTGAAGTCAGTATGTGACATTTTCACTGAAAAGTTTTTAGAACCCTGCAACGTTTATCAATATACAATAGTTTCAGTGGTTTTTTCAACTGTTCAGTGAAAACCTCACAATGAAGTATTACTAAATAAGCGAGTTTATTTCTTCTCCTTCTCTGATGTAGATTTCATAAATTTTCATATAATTGTTTTTCAATGTTCGTTCAACGTCTTCCACACCTAAACATATTCCATCAACTGGGTTTCGGTTTTGACTGGGAAAATATTTAGACACCTGACGAATTTGACCAAAACGCTTCTTTTATAATTTGCAGACTTTCAGCTATCAACAATTAAAAAGATATCTCTTTTTTGTGCCTTTCAATTAAATATTCTTCATTTGAAATCGGGAAGAAATCGATTAAACAAATAATAGAAGGTATTTTTCAATGTAGAGTATGAAAATATAGTCATATGAGATGAGTTTTTGATGGTCTGATTTTACTTTTTGTTTCACTGATATCCGTAAATAGGAACAGCGATAAATTATATTATAAACTACAGATATTTTCAACCTCATAGATGGGAAATGAGTTGGGAAAAATTCCATCAAAAAATCTGGAATATCGAAATGAAATGAATATTTTGAATTAAATTCTGAAAATTTGCCGCTCCCGCTCAATGATATTTCTCAATTGGCATTTTTATTTGAAGCCAGTGTTGTATAAATGTTTTTTCGATTTGTAGCTGATAATTTCATTTAGTTTTTCAATTTCTTGTCTTTCATCAATTTTTTCTTTGATAATTTTTACTTGTATGCTATTCATGTATATTATTGAATTTTTCAGCAGATCTTACCATTTCTGACAATGAAACTCATCTATTCATCTGTCTATCCAATTCTACAGAGTGAAACGTGGCAAATGCTGCCCGGAAAACAACAACTTCCCTGGCTATTACCATAGTTGACATTGAATTGTGTCCAATAGACATGTGGGAAAATATTCTCACAAAAAATTCTGCTTTTGGTTTGCAGAATGAATTGAAAACATTCATCTTTTTCAATACCCCTATACAGAAGGATGTACTTGCGTCCCTGGATAATGTGAGATTGTGAGAAATCTCATGAATTTCTCTGTTCGATATAACTAATGTCCATCGTGTGATTAGCTGAAGAAGTTGAAGATTCCTGATTGAATTCGAAATATTTATTATATTCTTTGCGAAAGAAAGGTTTATGCTTGATACTTCTTCATCATGCATGGAAATATTCAATTTCAAAAATTAACAAAATACAAAGATGTGTAGATCATGCAAAGAAGTAACTTTCAGACAAAAACTGGCCCTACCGAAACAGCAATCATCATATAAATATTGAATTACATGAAAGAAAAATGCTTTTGAAACAAATACTTCTACATGAACGCTAAATTATACGAAAAAATGGTTTTTATTTCGTTGGTATGCCAAACATTCATAATGAAATCGAATCAGATGTCATTCACAGGATTCCCACATAATAAAATCAATGAAAAAAATTAAGATTTCACTTACATGGAACACTGTCATCAAAAATTAATCTCTCCTAAAAGTATACCCTCTCGATTTAAATTTATCTCTCTGCGCTACTTTAATTTTTGGATTATGGAAGTTTATATTTACGAAATAATGAGAATTTGATGAAGAAGTCCTCGAGCTGAATTCATGACTCTTGATATTCAATCCAATTCTTTTGTTACGCCTCTGGAAACATCACTGGACTGGATGAACGCCAGAAAGATAAAGAATCGAAGTCCTTGGCAGTAAAACCACGGCGATTCAGGTAACGGTTACTGGCACTAAAGTGTCTCATCTGCAATTCGGGCTGATAAATCACTGAGCTATAAATTTTCTTTCCTTTCTATCTCCCGGTAATGAACCACTTCACACAAGACTTTCCGTGCGCGGCTCGATGTGAACCGGAAGGTCTAATAAACCAAAAATTACGGTGTCTCGGGAAAAGTCGAACTAGTGGTGGACTCAACTTTCAAGGATTCCAGGAATGTGAAGCTTTGAGGGTGAAAAAAGAAGGGCTTTACAGAAATACATGAACTGATTTCTTGTTTTTCCAAGAAACAATGTCAAAATTTCACCTGAAAATATGTATACAATAAACTCATTTAGACTTAGAGTTTACTGTATAAGTTTGAAAACGTCCATATAGGATGAAACAGCAGTAACATTAGTTACAAATGAAAGTGGTTAAAAACATAGAAAGTTTCATTTTTTCATTTCTATTTTCTTCTATAAATATATATATATATATATATATATATATATATATATATATATATATATATATATATATATATAAATGAATAGATACGTACTCTTTGATCATTCCCATATTGATTTCAATTTGAAAGCCAGCTGTTTCAGCCTATTGGGCATCTTCAGTATCGGGCAGGCGGTCTTTGATTGAAGACAAAATGAGAAAAAATCATGAAAGTGCTTGATAAAAATAGCTGCGTAGTCGCAAGCGAAACATAAGTGGAACCACCTATTGGTGTGACACCAATAGGTGGTGAAATTATTCTTCGAGTTTGTTCCGTGTGGTGTATTATCATCCCCGATGAGAATGAAAAACCTGCGATTGACATTTCAAACCTTTACGGGAAGATAAGGTCATATCGAGAAGAAAAGGACCTGAGGTACCAAAACATTCAGGTAATCAAGATCGGTATATATGTAATAACATCATTGTACCAGCACAGTAAGAAGGTATTTGCAACTTCTGAAGTGACGAAAATGTCGATATTATTAGGAGAATGTCACAACGCTACTGTCAAATAGTATTCATGGCCTGCTTACCAAATACCGAATGGAAATACCATTCTGAAGGGACATTTTCACAAATAAATGTTCATAAGTCCGAAACTTGACTAGTTAGGTATAGGTATGATATACATAGAAAGAGAGCAAATTTCAGCAGCTTTCCGAATTTTCAATAATATACAGGGTGTTCTATTTAAAATAATCAAATTTCAGCAACTTTTTCAAGCAAACGAAAAAACTGTATTTTTTCACCACCCTGTATTGAAGTAACGGAGACTAGGCTGACTTGCGGGAAGTGTCCAAGTATCACCTAACTCCAAACCAAATTTCGATATCATAGTACTTCTTAACTAAAAGATATCGGCATTTTTAGAAGTCATGATTTTCGAAGAAAAAAATTGAAATTAATTTTTATTTCGAAAACGGTAACAGATAGGTATAGGAAAATATCAAGAAAAGTTGTCGGGCAATTGTTGGAGATTCCAAAAATGATATTATATACAGAGTTTTACATTTGAAAAATCAAAGTTGCTACTGCTTTCTAATAGAAGCGACAACACCGCATTGTCGAAAATATTTTAGTTGGCTAGAGAATGTCCGAATATGCCCTCCATCAAATTTTCAAAGTGATCCGTTGTCTGGTTCACCAGAAACATCTAATGTGCCATCCACCGTGAATCAGCCTGTATACTGTTGGATTTATGTATGCCTTTTTGTGCTCATTGTACCTTTGGATCAGTTTTTTCTTGGTTTGGCCGATATAGAATTTGTTGCAGTCCGAGCATTGTATACTGTATATCCCGTTTTGGTCTTTGTCTTCTTCTTTTTCATAGTTGTTTATTTTTTGTGTTATCTTCGTGTTCGGCTTGTATGTGATGTTGATGTTCAGTGGTTTGAAGATGTTTGTTAGTTTTTTGGTTTGGTGTTCTACGTACGTAAATGATGTCCATCGTTGTGTTGTTTTGTCTGTTGGGGTAGCTCGATCCTTGTTCTGTATTTTTTGTTTGATTCTGTTTTCTAGTTTATCTATTGAATTTTGGGTGTATCCTTTTTCGTTCGCTATTTGGTATATGATTTTCCGTTCTTTGTTTCGGGCTTCATTGCTGAGTGGTATCCTTAACATTCTATATATGAATGCGTTATAGGCAGCCATTTTGTGTGATGGTGGATGGTTTGAACTTGCGGGTATGGTGGAGCTTGTTTGTGTAGGTTTCCTGTATATTGCCATTTGAAATTGTGTTTTGTTGTGGTTATATCCTATGGTTATGTCCAGGTAGTTAAGTTTTGAGTTGTGTTCTTTCTCAATGATGAAACATAGTTTTTGATTTATTTCGTTAATTTCTTTCGTTATTTGTTCTATTCTTATTCCATTGTTTTGTGATATGTACAGTCCATCGTCAACGTATCTGAACCATTCTCCTTTTTCATCATGTGTTTTTATTATTGTTAAGATTTTCTCATCTATGGTTTGCAGGTATATTTCGAATAAAATGCTAGATAGTGGGGATCCCATCGCTAGTCCATCTGTTTGTTTATAAATTTTCCTTTCAGATTCGAAATAATTTTGATTGAGTATTGTATTTAGACTGTGTTCCATTTGGTTAATGTAGGTTTTGTCTATGTTTTGGTGTTTTAGATTCTCAGATATGATGTTTATACTTTCGTTGACTGGTATGTTGGAGTACATGTTTTTTATGTCGAACGAGTACAGTTTAGTGTTCGGACTGACATTTGTCGTAGAGATTCTGTCTGTGAGTTCCATTGAATTTTTGATGCTGTGGTCGTTGTTCCTGTAGATTTTGTTTTTCAGTTCGTCGGCTATGATTTTAGAAATTTTGTATGAAGGTGCTCTGGTGAAATTGAAAACCGGTCTTATAGGTTCATTTTCCATATGTCTTTATCTGTGCGTTGAGTTTTGGTGCTTTTGGGTTGTTGACTGTGTATCTGTTCAATGCTTTATTGTTAAAGATCTGTTTGTTGGATTTCATTAGGCTATTAATTTGTCTTTCATATTTTGTGGTTGGATCGTGATTCATCGTGCTGAAATCGTTTTCCGTTATATATTTGTTCACTTTCATACTCAATTCCTGATTTTCAATAATAACTGTGGCGTCCCTTTTGTCGGCTTTAACTGCTGTGAGGTTGTTGGAGATCAACTTCTTTTTTATTGATTTGATGGCTTTCGTGATTGCTGGTTTCTCCGGAGTTTTTTTTGGTTTTGTGATTATTTGTTTCAGCGTGTTGATTGCTTCTGATCTAATTTCGTCTATTTTTGATGCTTCTACTTGGTTCGAAGCCATCTCTGTGTCTACAATTAGGTTCTCAATGGTTTGTGGCGTGATTTTCAGACAGAATCTCCACGACAAATGTCAGTCCGAACACTAAACTGTACTCGTTCGAAAATCATATACCAAATAGCGAACGAAAACGGATACACCCAAAATTCAATAGATAAACCAGAAAACAGAATCAAACAAAAAATACAGAAGAAGGATCAAGCTACCCCAACAGACAAAACAACACAACGATGGACAACATTTACGGACGTAGGACACCAAACCAAAAAACTAACAAACATCTTCAAACAACTGAACTTCACATGACAGTA
Source organism: Leptinotarsa decemlineata (assembly GCF_025532065.1). NCBI lineage: Eukaryota > Metazoa > Arthropoda > Insecta > Coleoptera > Chrysomelidae > Leptinotarsa > Leptinotarsa decemlineata. The sequence continues at coordinate 6,623,334 of NW_027412578.1, forward strand.
CTATCAACTGTCGAAAGCGCTCGCAGATAATTAATAGAAGATATAAAGCTTCAAATCCTTTTTGTAGAATTTAATATTGAAATATATATATTTATATATATATATATATATATATATATATATATATATATATATATATATATATATATATATATATATATATATATATATATATATATATATATATATATATATATATATATATATATATATATACATATATATATATATATATATTATCAATATATCGAATTTAACAAAAAGTTACTTGAAAAAGTTGTATCTACGGCAATTTTATATCCATGTGCCAAATTTTATGCAACTGGGATAAAGTTAACGTTTTGCTTATTTTTGACAGTTATCCCGTTTATTTTATATATACATATTATATATATATATATATATACATATGTATGTGCAAATATGTGATATGTGTCTTCTATGTGATAGATACAGAAATAGAATGCTGTTTCTGCAGCTTACAGTGTAATCAGTTGATGAGATAATATGAAGTTACCAAAAACATAACGAGTGTATTCATGAATATATGTCTGTATCGTTTTTTCTCAACTGGCATTAGAAAGAAAATTGAAGTCAAATAATATACATGCTTCACCCATATTATATAAGTTGAATTGAGTTATGATTTCAAATAATTCAAATGGACTTAGGATGCTTCGCAGGATGTTTTTTCTCGCTGACATGATGATGTATTCGATTACTGGGAGGTGATTTCGTATTACTTCCACTTTGCCCGCCATCGTTCACGTTGTTGTTAACTTCAACGTCATAAGACTGGCCGGGTTTGTTGCTAGACGTTGTAGAGATCCTCTTCGTGTCTGTCACATTGGTCGATATCAAATTGTTGTTGATGTAAACATTGATAACTGATGATGGGCAACACTGGCTACAACTTCCTGTGGCGGGAACCTGAGCAGGACTTTCGCAAATATATAAGTTTTTCTGATCGCACGGGTCATCGTTCCATTTAGTGTCAGCGCCGGACTTGAACACTTCCAGACAATTCTCGTGGGTTCTCAAGTTGTTGGGTTCTCCTTGGTCCCAGTTGAAGTAGGTTATTTTGTCACTTGGTGGCCATATCCAAGTTTTCTCGTCAGCTATTCGATTTCCAGATGTCCAATAGTATTCGTTCGCTCCTGTTGAGGAAAAGAACATGTGATTCGTTATAATAACTGATTTTTTGAATGAAAACAAAAATATTACACTGGGCTATTCAAATTCGTTTCTGTACATGGGAATCTCGTAAACGATGTGAGACAGAGTGTCGGTGAAATTGTGGCAAAGTTGTGTATTTTAGAGAACTATTCAATGATGTAAAAAAATCGAATATAGCTATTTTGGTTCTGAAGATATACAGGAAAAATCAAAAAGTTACAAATTATGTTTTTGCCTATATCTTCTTTATTCGCTGACATATTGAAAATCTGTCCACATGTCGCTATTGGCACTCGTTGTGGGCCATCAGAATATGTCCATGAATCTTTTATACAGCGTGTCATCTGACTTGGACCACCCCCATGTTTGAATTTTTAAATATTGACCTGTATTTTTGTCGTAGTTCATGGATCGTAGACGTTCACTTCATACTGAGAAATTTTATTTTATATTTCGAGACGTTTCGGTAATATTTGATTATAATTGGGTGAATTATTCCCTTTTAAATTACGGCCCTGGAAATTGGTTGACTGAGTTAAATGAAAACACAATAGCAACTTTCACGTCTATCTATGTACCGTAGAGTTTTTGAGAGTTTTTTTTATTTTTAGGTACCTATTCATATTTTTTCATATTTCCATTGCTCTGAGCGATTTTACAATGAACTTCGAATGAGAAAACCTTTTATGATTATATGAAACATATCCACAAAAAAATATGTATTTTGATGAGAAGAAAAAGACATGATAGCAATAATAACATCTGAAACGAACATTATAATTGTAATAAAAATTGAAATGAAATAATTTATATACACAAAAAAATTAATGGCGTAATAAATGTTCGAATTGAAGTCCTTCCATTTCGAGACAAATAATGGACCAATATTATGACCTGCAAGATCACCAGATCTTACTATTTTGGGCTCCTTTCTATGAGGCACATTGAAAAATAGTATATACTCTGGCAGGGAGATAGAAAATGTGGAAGACTAGAGATGGAGGATTTTGAATGATTTCGCAACAATGCAGCAAATAAATGTATTAAGGGCAATAAATAATATGAAAAACCGAGTCCAAGTCAGATGACACCCTGCATAAAAGATTCATGGACATATTATGACAGCCCACATCGAGTGCCAATAGCAAAATGTGGACATATTTTCAATATTTCTGCGAATAAAGAAGTTATGGGCAAAAAATAATTTGGATATTTTGTTTTTCCTGTATATCTCCAGAAACAAAGGAGCTATAATCGATTTTTTCATAATACCCTCTTATCGTTTACGAGATCCCCATGTACAGAAACGTATTTGAATAGCCCTGTATAAGACCTGTACTTTTTCCATCGATTGTTGTAGCCATTTCAATAAAAATTCAGCCATGTATTACAGTAAATGTGTTTGTCGACGTTATCTATTGAATACAAGGTATACGGCTCAACTTTTGACAATATTGACGTATCGAAAGGAGGGTTTGCATGGCAGTAACTCCAAAAATGGCACTTTGAACATTTAATAAGATATCGTGAACAACGTAGATGGTTAGAAGTATTTTGACATTACTCTTTCTTCTGTTTTCTACTTGTTTGAAAATTGAGAACGACATGTATTCCAATATATAGCTGAGTTTTCCATCACAGTGGCTACAGAAATCGTTGAAACTAACTGAAGGTCCATATTTGAAAAAAGTAAGTTGATGATAAAAGCTATTTATCGAGACGCAATCAGAATTGCCAACGATCACTTTGGCAGGAAGATCAGAATTGACAACGATCGCTTTGGCAGGAGGATTAGAATTGAATTAGAGGTAAACTGTATATTTCAAAACTCCCCATCAAGATGTGGAGATTACCAGACGATCTAACTCATATCAATGCAGTTGTACCAACCAGGGCAACACATCTCACTTCGAGTTGCCTTCTGACATTTGATGATACACTGTTTCGTGACATATGCAATTCAAAATTTTCTGTGTTCTAGAGAACTGCTCAATTTTCAATAGGCAGAAATTGATTCGATCTAGAATATAGTAAAACAGATGAGATTTTGGGGGATCAAACACTTCCTGTCTCCAATACTTCGAAAATTTTCTACTCTTCTACAGGATTTAATCCTTAACAACGTTTAATTTGAGCTACACTCAACCTTGTGGCAGGTTGCATCTTGGACCTACCCACGAACCTATCTCATGCAATAATTGGGATTTTGTTATTTTCAACTTCTTAATAGTCTATCAAAAACTCCTATCGAATATTGTAACGATATATTCGTTACTGTCATTTCATTGTATTCATGACACGATAAAATGTGACATCTATGAATTCCATGTAACCGGTGTTGGAAAGTGTTTCTCCTATCATGAGCCATCTTTGGTTCACTAGTAACGTGAAGAAAGGTAACGAGAGAAGATAAAGGAGGAATATATAAAGAAGGAACGAGTCTCTCGTAGAGTTGAGAAGGTAGAGCTCGATATCGGGGTTCTTTTTGTTTTTTTTTTGGATGTGAGAGTAATGATGCTGATTCTGAAAAATCTGAATATTTCATGGTGATCCTGGGATTTCTATCCGATTGCTGATCACAGTGAGTGGAAATAAGAAAAAATGTAAGTCATAATCCAAATTTTTGCTTCATCGTTCGGGAAGTTCCACTCTGCCGCTGAATTCAGATTCAAGCAAGGGACCTCTGTCTCTTGGTTGAAGAAATTTGACAGCTATCATGATATAACCAATCTTTCCTCATTATATATATCTTTGTAGATTGGTTACAGACATTAAGTGAATTAAGGTTATATTCCGGTTTCCTAATTCAAATGATTCAGTGAATTTCTTAGTGGTCATTTTTTGGTACAAAATTGTTTTGTTCCCTAAGACATATTCAGACATATTCAGTGGTGATTTCAAGGTTAGTTTTTTTTGTATAAGATTTTTTTAATCCTTATACATGTTGACTCCTGAATTCAAGGTTAATTTTTTTATATAAATGATTGATGCATCAATACAAGAGTAGTATAACTAAGAGTATTTGTTGTGAATATTATTCAATGTATCTATGAATGAATATTCATGTGAAACCATTTTACATTTACATTACCTGTTATCATAATTATATTCAGTGGAGTGCAAAACATTTATATTCCTAGAATCGTGTTTCATAACCATTCTCATGTAAGCAACCCTGCTTCTCAGTCCCACACTGATCAACTGAACTCAACTAGGGAACAACAACCTTTAACAACATCTCTGCTAGGAGACATGATGAAGTGAACAGGTGAAACCATCATACTAACAGGGTCAATCTTTGTATTTTTTTTGTAAATATATGTATTGATTTTTATGAATATATGATTTTCTTGCTCACCTGATCACAGAAGGAAGTTTTCATTTTTATCTTCATGATGGTATTTTGTATTTTTTTCTATCATAAAATAAAAAAGAAGCTGGCGCCCAGACATACAAATATTTAACATCCATATTTTTACTTGCTTGACACATTGAAAATCAGAATCTAGTGAAGTTGTCCAAAGAACTCACACCGTTCTTTACTGACTAGCCTGGGCATTCAAAGTAGCCCTGACTACGTTACAATATATGACCATTCTTCTCCCATAAAGTACCTAAATCGTAAGTTCTTCGAGAATTCCTTGTGAAAAACTGCTACTTCCTGGAGATTGAACTACATTAGAATCCGGATATAACGACCTTCAAGGGACCGGATATACTATGTCCTACTAACCGGATGACGCACAAAACGTATTAATTTTGTGGTAGTAAGGTGTACATTAGTTCATTAGTCTTTGATTTAGCTGTTCAGATTTCTGATCGATAGGTAAATAAAATATTTTATTTCTGACCGGGATATTATAAGCTTATATCGTCATAGTTACGCTATCAATAAAGAGGGTCATAACTCCCTTGGGACATTATAGATTTTATAATTCCCTCTACCTTTCACAAGTAAAAATAAATAGAAATGAAAACTGAAGCATATTTTATTTATTCACGTCATTACAAATAATAAATGTACAATTTTGAAATGTTCCCTGAAAATTACTTCCGCCACTGGAAACAATTTCTTCTTCTGTATGGCTGGAGCTTCTGTTCACTACAGTCGAGGTACCTGCCTCTTCTGATGACAAAGTAGACAACATACGCGCCGTTTTATTAGAAAATTCCTTACCAGTTCTTGAAAATATGCCAGAAATACAGTTTCAGTGACATCTTTTGGCACAACATTTTTCCGTGTCAGCCAGTCCAGATATATCTTGTATTCTTTTTGGTATACGGCTTCACTTTTCGATGGAATTAATGATTCTCTTGCTTGTTCAGCTTTTTTCAAAATATCCTCCATTATATTTGGGGTAGAAAACACGTTTTCACCGCAAACACAGCTTGATAACAAAGTTCTGTTTATAAACAAGTAACATAGCAACAACCTAGCAACAAGCAAACTCTACTATAATCAACGGTACCTGATTCAAATATACCGGGAAGGTAATGAATTGGTACATTTTTCCGTTTCAAAAATGAACAAAATTTTATTGAAATCGGTCAGAAATAAAATTATCTATGTATCACGGGAATTAATGAGCCTTAATAACCTCAGGCAATTGCTGTCCCTCGGGCCAGAGGCCCTCGGGACGCAAACTTTGCCATCGGTAATTAAGGCCCTCCTAATTCCCTTGATACATAAATAACTATTATAGAAATCACATATGCTTCATTTCAATAGTACTTGAATATCCTAATGTACAAACTTATGTACAAAGTTTGTTAATTGAGTTTGTTTTTGACAAACTTCTGTTCGGTAGTGAGAATGTTGTACATCATTATAAATTCGCGACATCATTGTTTCCATAACATTATCATTCAAGTTAGTCTGAACAAACATATTGAGCGTTTCTGCAGCCTTCGGAGGCTGCGGACACACTATAGGTTGGATAAATCTCCTCTGGTTGGTGCGGCATCATCACCGTCATTATCTTTGATATTCGCATCGTTGGCGTTTTTACGAAAATGTGATTTGAAAGCTCGAACAATCCGGTCCATGGGTTGCAACACTGATGCCGTGTTTGGAGGCAAAAACACCAACGTTATGCTTTTCAAGTCTGTAATATGGGGATGTGCTCTTGTAACGGAGGTCCATTAAGGGATATTATTCGGTCGCGCTGAAGCTTGAACCACTGTAAGAATGTCTTATCCAACTGCTCATGAGTAGAAGTCCTTACAAGTTTGCATTTCAAAAAATTGGCATTGAACAGAGAGTCGATATTATCTTCATTATTTTCAATTGTGGAATGTAGTAGATGTAGAATAGGATACGCCAAACTTTTTTGCAAGGGCTGTATTTGATTCACCGGCTGCTAATCGGTGTAATATTGCATTTTTTTTCTTCAATTGCAAAACACTTTCGCTTCACAGAATTCATTTTGTCGAACCTTATGGACTTACAAATGACAAAGACTTCATACTGGAACCTCTGGCGTAAAATCAATCTATTAATATCTGTCAGTAGTATCTATCAATAGAGGTTCCCAATACTACCTGTTAGTAGTACCTATTAAGAGAGGTTCCTAAAAATGCTACCTGTTAGTAGTACCTATCAGATTGTGTAATCAAAATATTGCGCGACGTTTTAACCGGATATAGTATCATGATAAACGGTCGTTATAAGCGGTTGTCGCTCAAGCCGGAGTCGCACTAAACAGTAAATTTCCTCAATAACTGAATATGAAACTGAACTTAAGTAAACATTATCGTCGCTGTAAACGGATAGTCGTTATAAGCGGATTCGTTATATATGAATTCTACTGCATATCTAACCGTCATTTATTCAGGATACTATGTTGGTTTCGCAGATGTTTCTCTTTCATCCAGTTGAACATGTGAACGTTTATGTACAACATGAAATACTCAACTTACCACTTTTCTGCAAAACACTGTTTATAGCGTCGTTTTTTTCCTTGGTTTCAATACTGACAAGCTTCATGGACTGATTTCGGCAGGCTTCTGTTGCTTGCGAGTATGTGAGCTGTGAAAGAAGACGTCACAATAATCAAAGTTTCTAGAGATCATGGAACACAAACAGACCCTGTCTTTACTGAGATGATAGATGTCTTGAGGCTTTGGTGACGGAGTTAGAGACGGAGTTGGAGGTACAGTGCTAGGTTGAGCGGTGGGACAGTCTCCTGTAAAATGAATATCGACATATTTTTCGGAATATTTCATGATAACAGTCTTCAATTATTTCTTTTTTTTTCACATCACGTAACACTTCAATATGATATTCAATTGGTTGAAAGGTAAAAAATTTAACAATCACAGAAAGATAAAAAAAATCCAGTATCGGCAAATTGAATCAGTTAGACAAAATCGAAATTATATTCAAACCCCTCTCATATTTTGACATAATTGAAGTTTTCGGAAATATTTTGAATATCCTCATCCTACATCCTACGTATCTACATATCCTACATACAATGGCTTTTTATTGCTTGAAGAAATTTCCTCCAGTTATTGCGAAGTAAATATTTCACTCGACATTTTTCATTCATCGTAAGAACTAGAAAGCATGGCTACGTCGAGGTCTCAATCTGCATTACTTCCAAGTTTCTCCACTTGTCTCTGCAAGGTCTTATTCTGCCTACTCTCAAGCGAGGACAATCAATCAGATAGATCTGTGTTAGAAAAAATTCAAATTCCATCGTCGTCAGCAAAGTTACTGACAATCACAATAGATCAAAAAATCCAGACAAATTGGGATCCGAATATCACCAAAACTAATTCCCCAATCTAAAGAGACATCCAATTTCAAGAAACCTATATTTCACATGTCAAGCATCTGAAAGAAATTCGATTTTAAACAGACTCAACATAAAAACAGTATTCATTTAGAGCCAAGAATCAATATTTTTACATTTCTACGAACATCGGAGTATGATATATCCAATGAGGTCAGTGGGGAATAAACGAAATAGGATGTTCCACCTCCTCCAGAGCTTATCTCGGGTAGACTAACAGAAGAGTCTACAACAAAATCTATTTAACATCAGATTCATCTGTATGAACCTAATTTATCCTCATCCCTCTCCACACTGTCTTGAAACAAGCCATAGAGTGAAATTCGAAAACACAAAAACCATTGTCAGCAAAACAACTCTTTCGGGCCTAGATAATCTTCGAGGTTATTGGAATTGAAAATCCTTTCAACGGTTATACCCAAAAGCAATCCAATTGGACTCCTATATTGCAAATTATACAGCTTCAAAATGTTGCTAAATACTGGTTGTCGGTCTTTTTACCATCAGTTTATGACCTATCGATAATGGAATATAAAACGTAAGAGAAATTGAAAATCTTGAGTTACTCTTTCAGTATTTTGGTCTGCTTGCATAAGTATACTTTTGTATGCAAAATATTCACTTAGAATCTGAATGAAAATCTCACCAGATGTTGGACAACTTCCTCCACGGATGTACTTCTCAGTTGGTGACTGACAAATGAAATTCAGCTGGCCTGTGCAACCCAAGTCATTCCACATGAGACCTTTATCTCTCTGTTGTATCAGCTGTATGCACTTTTCTTCTTTGTTATCTGGAAAGCCAGGAAGCCAGTTGGTGTATTCTACTTTTTTTCCAGTGGGAAGCCAATACCAGTTTTTGTCATCTATTAACTTCGTTCCAGATGACCAGAAAGATGTACCAACAACTGTAAATCAAAATAGATGAAAATAAGAGATTTGGTAGGAGTGTTAGTGCAATTGAGGTCAGATATAACTGCCTGAATTCAATTGTCATTTCTCCTCCGTTTGTTACAATTGTGTATATATACTTTCACAACAAACCTTTCAGAACTAACACTCACCCGTTTTATAAGCCCTGTTATCTTTAACATTGTGTGTCACTTGCAAATACACTAGTTTTACTGTTAAACAGCTTTTAAACAGATCATTCAAAATGTTTGTATGTTAATATGTTGCATATTGAATTGGTATTCACCTCAAACACGCGGCTCAATAATTCCTTAAATTTTGTTCAGAAATATTAACAATTTCATAATACTCTGATAAAGAAGTTGTTTCAAAACAACGAGTGTATTTTCAGATAACACTAAATGATATATGGAATATTCTACCAAATGGGCAAGTTATTCTTCAGAATGATTCAATGAATGTTGAGTATTGAGATCACGGATCCTTTATGTAATTAACGTATTCCAAAAACACTTTATTGTGAGATTTTCACTAAATTGTTTTACAAAAACGCAACACGTGTTTCGCCATACAATGGCTTCATCTGGCGTGTCTTTCAACTAATTCTACACATTCGATACTAACTATATATATAGTTTATGGAGTACCTGAAGTCAAAGTACCTGTAAACGAAGTACCTGAATTTTAAGTAGCTGATATTTTACCTGAGTTTCTAACGAATTAAATTACCTGCACTTATGTTCCATTTTCCACATTTGAAAAAATATTCAGTAACGGAGAGTTATTGAGTTCTAATTGATCATTCAGTAAATTACCCGAATTCCTGAATCTATTGATTTCTAAACATTCTAGAAGATTAAGTTTCAAACTCTTCTCTTCTAAAAGTAACACATCGTACTCATGATTGAACTCATGTCCTTCTGCTAAAAGATGGTTTGCAAATGTGGAATTGGTCTTTCTATTCACAAAACTACTCCTATGTTCTTTAATTCGTTGGAAAAATGTTCTACCTGTTTGGCCAATATACAGTTTTGGACAAGAGCCACAATTCAGAGTTTTGTCCTTATTGTTTTTAATGAATTTACTTAGATTATTATTCGTTCTATAAGCTACGTTTACGCCTTCTTTCTTCAAAAAACGGGCAATATTCCTGTTTGGTTCACCCACATATGTCAATGTCTTATAACTAACGTTATCGCATCTTGAATATGGGTAGACCAGATCCATGGCTTGCTTTTGTCGTTTTTTTTTTTATGTAATTAAATGAAAAGAAAGGTGTTTTGATTGAATGTTTCCAATACCCTAAATTTTCATAAATGTTTCTCTCTGTACTTACGGGTATCTCTTATGTATTTGTAGATTCTATTATTTTCATCTTCAGATAGTATAGATACCAACTCCATATCCAACATTTGACAAAACTGGTTGGCTTCTAGGAACGTTGCCTAAAAAAAATTCAATTTATGTATTGTGTGAATGCGGTATCTCAATAACTTCTAGTGATATGAAGATTACTTATTATGATTTTTCATAATTTCCATCGCATATGAAACTCATAATTTAATTTTATCTCGAATTTATGGATACTTTATGGATACTTTAACTCGTTACTTAGACAATGGGCAAGTTTAGGTCCCGGCGCACTAATTTAGGTTAGGGTCAGAAACTGTTTAAATTATTCTCAATATGATAATAATTCAATATTAGTACTAGTAATCACAGGTTATATTAGGGGTTGGTATAGGTTGGATTATATTTTAATTGTGCTATTGAATATTCTTATTTATATGCGCCGGGACCTATACTAGGCAATCTCCGTTACTTATTATAACTAATCTGCATATAAAAAGTATCACTCACAATCCCCAAATTGCTTTCAATTTCTGTTCAGTTTATATCTGATATCACAAAGTTAATAAATTGCATGGTACCTATTTTCCAACAGAAGTTCTTCGAACCAATAGCTAGGTTTTTCATTTTTTCATCACAACACGTAATAGTATAAGACACATACTTACAAAAAACTCGTTGTTGAAATAATAGCTTTTTCCCTTATAGTTCAGTAAGTTGATATTTGGAGAGACGTTTGGATTTTCGAAGAGTGCTGGCCAATCTAAGTGAAAACAAGAGTAATGGTATTGGGAATGACAGTGAATTATAGCATGTATAGGAAAATTGACAGTCGTTAAGCAGAATATGACTTCACCACCTGCTCGCTGTTTTGATGAACAACTCGAAAAGGTGAAAGAAACCTTGTCAGTAATAAATTTGAGGTACAATATAAACAGAGGTTAGAACATTTTATCATAGCTTGAATTTCATGGTCAACTAATTCTGATTGAATTGATCCTGCTTCTAGAAAAATATATTCCACAATCAACAGGATCGGTTAGATCAGATCGGATTTTGTTTTTTGTAATACATCAGCATTCCATTAACATACTCACTTTTATCATTATTCTCTGGATCTTTTTGATTGTTTTCCCTCTCACAGACAAAAAACAATTGGGTATTGCAATCTCTGTCATTCCAAAACAAATCTTTATTTCTCACCAACCAAAACTGTAAGCATTTTTCGTTGACGTTGTCTGGTTGATTTGCCAGCCAATTTGTATAATCGACAACTGTTGCATCGGACATCCAAATGAAATTGTTTCCGTCAACCAGTCGAGTACCTGATGTCCAATATTCATCGGCATCTGAAATGAAGCTTCAATATTCTGAACATTTACCATTATTAACCTATGATATACCCGAAATTATGAATCTACTAGGTGAGAGTGACGATGACAGTGATGACAGCAGCAGTGACCCTGATCTTCAATGAATTCAATATTGATAATGAAGTTACCAGAAACATTCAACATGATCAGTGTGAAAGATTTGTATATATTCCTCCCAACAGAACAGTGAATGTTAGGTGATTAGGGTGATTAGGCTGCGCAAAAATGTTAACAGCGTCATTCGAGAGGAGTTTTTGTCTCCTATATTTCAAAAAAGGAATTCCTGTTTCAGCAGAAAGTGATGAATAGATGCTGGTTCTAAAAGCCACGCTGCTAGTCTCAATGCTGTACCCTGTATTGAGTCCAGCCTTTTCGATCTGGATTTTCGCGCTGAGCTATACATATATCATGCAGCCATAGTCTTGTACCAAGAGAACAATATATAAATATATATATATATATATATATATATATATATATATATATATATATATATATATATATATATATATATATATATCAAAATATCTAAGGGTCAGGGCGTTTATATGTGGGGTTTCCTCAGTCTGCAGAAGTAAAATTGGTGTGTTTTTGATTTCGTAAACCTCATTGCTAGTAGCTCTGCATGTTTCGACAGTTGGAGAATGGATAAACGAAATATCAGGTTATAATGAATGCGGGCAAGAAGAACGGGAAATATAATTTCTAGATTTTCAGTTGATATTAGATCCTAAATTCACATACAATTATTACAAATGAACAGTTTTACTCACTATTTCTCTGGATCAATTGATACAGAAAAGTATTCTCTTCCTTCGATTTCACAGTAACCAACTGCATATGTATGTACCTACAGAACTGGTCGGCTTGTAGATATGTTGCCTGAAATAACAACTTTATATTATAAAACAGAAAAATATGAGAAGCCACCTCTCTGATTTGTATTCAACTGACCGATAAAAAACATTTTAAACTTATTGTCAACTCAACTCCTCAGTTGATATACCTATATAACTTGTTGTCTGACTATATTCAATTGATAATTTCATTTGCTACCAAATTCATATTCTTTATCAATTTCACGCCAAACAAAGAATAAACAGTTGGATGGCAAGAAGGATTTATGGACTTCTGGCAGAATCTTCCAGGATTGGCTCACTCTAAGGCGTTTAATCACCCTTCGAAGCTTGATACCAAACAGTTGTTGGATTGCAGTAGGAATTAACTACGATGTATAACAGGCCTTCTCACAGGTCACTGTCATTTGTATCATCATGTGCAAATACTCGGACTGTCGATAGACACGGTGTGTCACCTCTGTTTTGAAAATGATGAAGCAGCAGAGCAACATAATCAGTGCCTGCCCCGCTTGGGACCGAAACAGGTTTTTAGAGTTCGGCAGAGCCGTACTCTCACCATCTAACCTGAAAGACCACTCACCATACAAACTAATCGGCTTCTTCAATAAGCTGGGTTCATTAGCTTGAGTGTGAATAGGTGTGAGCCACAATGAAACTTTGTGGGTTACGGTGGAGGGTCGAATAGACACACTCACTCTGGACCTAACCTTACCCAACCGAAATTCACGCCGCGCCGCCGGTATGCCAAAAGCGACCAATTCTCTTGTGTTCAAAGAGTCGGGTACTAACGCTTCTTCTCGTAGTCCCAATGTAGATCGATACACAGCTAGAAGGAATCTGGTATATTTACACCTGGAGGGTCCTACACGCTGGTGTTTCGGTCTGAATATGGATTTCACGTTGTGTTTTTTCAGAATTTTCTCGGTGCGATAATCCGTCATATTTTTGACATAGGAAAGAAAAAAAGCTGTTAAATTCTACACTCCATGATCAAAAAGAATTGTATCCACTCACACATAACATTCACGGAACGAAATAGTAGCATTGCTCTCCATGCAATAAATTCATTCAAAGTATCTTTCTGTGCTATCTGCAGTACCTATCTATGTAAGTGAATATTTAATATTTAATATGTTCAACGTCATGAATGGCCGTTTCATGAAAGTGACCTATTCCTTCTAAAATTTTGCGTAGGGCCATAATTTCTCATTTCGAACAACCTTCGTCAGTAACATTTTGACATTTCATGCTCAGAAAGATCACCTCGTTCTTGAAAAACTCAAAACATTCTCAAAATGCATTCCTCACCAAGCAGAGCTCAATCCGATAATATCAAAGTAGCATTCAAAAAGTTCATTGCACTTCTTGTAACACCAATTACTGTGAATACGAACTGGAAAAAGGAAGAACAGACATGCAGACTTACCTTGAAAATATTTCCTAGGTAGTAACTTTTACTTCCAAACTTATGCAAGGGTAAAATTGAATCATCTTTCTTGAACGCGTCATCCCAACCTGAAAAAGTTAAATCGCAACTGATATATATTAATCAATACAAACCATATGCCATATACATATTTAAATTTTCATTATTCAACATTTTCTCGAAATTGTTAAACATTTGGTAATTCCTATTTTTCCCCTCTAAATAATAATTTATTCAACCAAGTAGAAAAATGACAGATTTACTGCTGCGGCAGTTTCTCTGCAGTAAAGCATATCATTTCTACTTCAAGTTTTTGTACAGTGTGTTTGGAAAATCGAAATGAAAAAAATTATAATATAATTGCAAAGGTCAAAACATATCAACAAGCCAGTGGAGTAGCTTATTTTCTGTTTTTCGAATCAATTGATGATGTTAGCGTTGGAATCACTCTCGAAGTTGGATATCAAGCAGATGTTGGACTACAATAAGGATGAACTACGATGTCTAACAGGCCTTGTTACAGGTCTTACAGGTCTTCATTTGAACCATCATATGCAGAGAATTGGACTGTCGGAAGACAGTGTGTGTCGCCTTTGTTTGGAAAATGATGAAACAGCAGAGCATATACATTGTGCCTGTCCCACTTAGGACCGAATTAGGTGCTCAGAGTTCAGCAGAGCCGTACTCTTACCATCTTACCTGAAAGATCACTCACCATACAAACTTATCGGTTTCGTTGGGCCGAGTGTGAGCCACAATTAACCCTTGCGGGTTGCGGTGGAGGGTCGAATAGACCCACTCACTTCAGACCTAACCTAACCTAGCGTTGGAAAGTATAATTAAATTCAGAATTTTGTGATTTTTTTTGATAATATCTGCCTTTAGTTATATTTTCAACAAAAAATACTTGTAGCGACTTTGTTTTGTAGGTAATTTTATTGAGTATTTCTCCGATTGAACGCCTCTGCAGAGGAAGATTCCAACCAAAAATAACAAACGTTATTTTCCAACGCCTGGCCATTAAACATTCATGTTTACCAACAATGTATCTGAAAAAAAAATTGACAGAAAAGAGAACAAAGTTCATTATCGAACGTTAATTCTATGAAAAATTGAAGCTAAATATGTTACTCACTTATATGGATAGAAATAATTTCAAGATATTGTAACGAATCTGGAGCCGCCCCTGACCGATATGTCGGCCAACGAACAAACACATGACATCACCGCGAAAAGACTGCAGTCGGCAACCCCCGATTGAACTCTTTTTGAGTACTGAAACCACTGTAGAATTCTAGAACAATCTTTACCGATAAAAATGGCCGGCTTCTCGTCCAGAGAGGGCAGTTGAGTTCAGAAAGTGAATGGATCGGTTAAACAAGGAATTCAAAAAGTAAAAATAAATCAAGCGTCAGCTACTGAGTGTTGTAAATAAATTAGTTTGTGATGTGAAATATCGATGGAAATAAATTTGTTTAAGACAGTGTATTCTTTAAATTGATACAATATTTTCAACTGAATTTTTCTCTACATCAGCAAATCTTATGTGAAACTGTGTTATTTTGAATAAAAGTCAATTTTCTTGAAAAAAAAACCGGTGAATCCATCTTCCACACTGCAAAAATAAAAACTATAATGGAGAACTTGTTACAGAAAAAACTCAGATATATTATTTTTTTTTCCAATTCTGAAGTTTTTGAGCAAAAGATTGGATAAAAAACAATCAAATTCGTACTTTTTTCCAATTTATTGAATGCGACTAGTTTCTTGAGAACAAAACATTATTTTTTTTAACATTTCAAATTGACCCAGTTCCTCATCGAGGTGAACTAAAAATTCGCTCTCCCAACTGTTTGCAGTTTTCCATTGTAATTTCCATAATCGATATCCAGACAAGTGAAAACTACAGCTAATCTGTCAAAAAAGTGAAGACAAAACTCTTGTGTTGAATGGACCAGGAACATATAAATTAACTCATGAGAAAAATTCTCGAAAGAATTGAAGGGTTTATAATTGATTTCTTGAATGAGAATGTCATGAGTTCTTCCTTTGCTATGAAGTATTTTTTCGGAAGACAAAGATTAAGACTGAATCATAATTCGAGTCACTGGTATGATAACGCAACCTCTATACTTGGGTTATATTTTAAACGCGACTGAATAAGCTATATTTTTGTAAATTACTGAACAAGGTTTCATGAACGTTTATATGACACTCTCACAACAAAATATTTCACCGAGTATTCAAGTTACTAATTATATGAATGGTATTGGTATTTGAATTTCTGTCTCTACCCATCTATAAAATGACTTCTACAACTGATGCGTTGACTAGAAGATCTGTTTGAATCTGTTTTTCCGTTAATCAGCTGTCGCCCCCATACCAACGAAAACTCTCAGAGGTTGAGAGATTTCCAAGAAACCTAATGCTCTAGTTACAATTCATAATTCATCACACGTGGTTGATATTTGGAGAAAATATTCATTGTTTCATATATTTAGAGGTGATGAAGAGAACATAAAAAATAAAATGAGTATTTGGTGAATCAGGTTGAACATTTTCGGAAGTAGGTATTCATTATTGTTTCCATTTCGAATACGTAAAATTCAGCCTCGTATGTTTTTTTTATATTAAAGGCTTTTGAGCCTTCTATTTTTTCATCTTCGAATAAACATTAAGGATGATAGTGTATATGACAATTTATATTAATACCCTTCCGTATATTATGTTGCATAGCATTTTCTATGTTAGCTTTCTATGTTAGTTTTTCTTTTCCTGATTTCCATTATTTTTTCTCTATTTTTAGATGTTACAGGTCCGTATTCATAAATTCAAAGATGAGGGTGTCCCAAGTCAGGTGACACCCTGTATAAAAGATTCGTGGATATATTCCAATAGCAAAATGTGGACAGATTTGCAATATGTCACCGAATAAAGAAGATATATGCAAAAACCTAATTTGGGATTTTTCGGTTTTTCATGTATATCTCCAGAAACAAAAGAGCTATATTTGATTTCTTCACATCATTGAATAGGTCTCTAAAATACACAACTTTGCCACGATTCAACCGACACTCTATCTCTTATCGTTTACGAGATCCCAATGTACAGAAACGAATTTGAATAGCTCTGTATATATTAGCTATAATCGGTGAAAGTGGCGATCCAATTGGTCTGATCAATTGATCCTGTTCTTCGATATTTTTTATTTTTGTTATTAATATTTTTTGATTTTCAGCTTTTATTAATATTTAAATTTTCTATTTTCTAGTTGTAGCTTGTATGTTATTTTCTTGAAATTTCAGTTTTTTGTTTTAATAAAATTGTTATTTTCGGTTATTCTTTAATTTTTTTCAGAGATTTGAAATTAATTTATACTATATTAGACAATGGAAGTCTAAACTGATGAAATACACCACGAAACATTGTCAACCACCTTCAAACAAACGTTGAATGAGAAAAATTGTGACGTACCACTACTTGTAGATGCTGGAGGGTCTGCACCCTGTACCATAATAAGGTTTGATTCAATCAGAACCAAACATTTCAGAAAAGAGAAAAACATTACGAAGCTGTTTCTGGAACTGGCTCAAGAACTGTTTTCAGCTCATTTATACCGTCGAAAAAAAATGTTGGAATCTCACATATTTCCTTTGCGGCGTTAAATTATTGTAAAATTTTGCTGATATAATTGTTAGCGTTTTTGTTCAAGAATATTTGTAATAGTTTGTTGACATGTTTTGAGGTCACTATCCGAATGTAATAAATTTGTTTGGAATATATAATTATGAAATAGTTCATGTTGACATTCCTATATTGGATTTTTGCGTAGAAATTCCATCGAAATATATTCATAGACTGTAATGGCAATCACATAAATGACAAAGTAGCGTGAAGAATTGGTTAATTTCCCTCATCAGTTGGTACTCCCCATCGAAAATTCCTGTAACATTATCAAAAACTCACGTAGAATATCAATATGGAAACAACACTATATTTTTGTCTGTATCTATATAACTCTCTCTTTCTCTCGTAAGAGAGAATCGGAAAAAAATAATATATTTTAGTTTTCTCTGTGGAAATTCTCCACTTCGTGGAAGATGAAAGACATCGATTTCCTTCAGAAAAATGGACTTCCGTTTGAAACTCTATTCCCGTTTTCAAAATAATCCAGCTTGAAAATACATAGAGAAAGATACAGATAGACATTCGCTTCCTCTCTCTCTCCCGAAAAAGGGAGACAGAGGTTACGAATTGCGGAAAAACGTTGAAATAAGCTGCTAGAGACTTTAGGTGTGGCATTCTACGTCATCTCATATATTTTCAAAAACGAAGTACCGCAACAAAATCGTTGAAAATTAGTATTATTGGTTTCAGAACGAAAAGAAATAACTACATCATTTCTGGTACTTCCGATATGTGCCATGAGGTTTGAAAGCTTTCCTTTCTGGAGAGGAGTGTGCAAACATTCATTTATATCAACCACCAACGAAAAGAAGTTTTGAATATCAAAGGTAAATGATTCGTTTCGAGAGAGTGATATATGAAAGTTAGAAACTTGAAATATTACCTGAAGAGGTGAGATGTCTTATGGACTAGTGAGACAAAGGGTTCCTGAATTAGATAGAACTCGGTCTCTGCCAACAAGTTTATTAATTTCCATTGCTTTCAAATGATTCACTTTCAAACCTTCATTTTCTATGTGCAAAATTTCGAACTCTTCGTTCAAGATATGATTTTCTTCCAGAAGATGATTTGAATATGTTGAATTTGTTTTCCTATTTACATAACTAGTAGACTCGGCCCCGATTGAGCGAGACAGACAGCCAGACATCCAACCGTGGTGTACCAGTGACGAACAGTGACGTCACCAGCCAGGCATACAACTAAATTGTCACGCGAAACAGGGTCAAATTGGTCTATATCAGGTTTTTGAATAGATCGGGTTTTTGGATAGGTTGAACGGATACTTGATCTGCTTCTAACGGGTCTGCTGAACTGGTTTTGATCCAGTAATGAACAGGTTTTATCAGGTTTGAACTGGTTTACAACAGGTCTGAACTGGTAATATTCTGATAATGTGGTTCAATTCTATATATATCTAGACTGAGAAAGCTATTATTTACCTCGCACATCATATACGCGCCGAAAGATATGTAAAGAAAACAAATTCAACATATTCGAATCATCTTCTAGAAGAAAATCATATCTTCAACGAAGAGTTAGAAATTTTGCATATAGAAAATAAAGGTTTGAAACCGAATCATTTGGAAGCCATGTCAATTAATAAACTTGAAAATTCAAACATGAATGACCAACTGGATTTGAATAGATCACCATTATTGAACTTGTTTTTTTAAAAACCGGGAAAGAATTATTATTGATCTAGGTGTGAAGTGATATGCTTGAAGTGATCATAATTGAACAGGTACCTTAGGTAGAGGTTTGGGTAATTTTTGGAGGTAGTCTCAATTATGGTTAAGTGTAATATATAAATGTTAATATAAAAGCAACTTGAAGTATTCAAATCACTTGACAAAACTACTGTGCTAGCGAAACATGTTGTGATATTTTTTCTAATGAAGTTTGTGGAGATCAAATCGTGAGGTGTCGTTTTTGAAATCCATGATGTTTGTTATTGAATATGTTTTTTTTTAATATTTGGTCAAACATTAAATTTAGTAAACGTGTGTCGTATCGAATCAATATCTCCAAGCTTTCTCAATCAATTAAAATATGTATTTCTTCTAACAAATGGAAAACGTAAGGAATATATTCAATTTCAGTATCATAAGAAGCTGAAAATCAACAAGCATTTGGAGATTATTGTAATTAGTAAATTAAAATACGCATTTTGAAGACATAATTTCTGAACTGTAAAAAAGATCAGTTATTTTTATTTTTTCCAAAACGACTCATAAATTATGAAATCATGACCGTCATCTGATAGAAACTTCGTGAAATAACTTGATTTGATTTTTTTTTGCTTATTTTCAATTTCCATTTTTTTTTAAATTTCTTTCCACTCTGGTCATTTTCATCTTTTTTCTTGATTATTTTATTTGCTTTATTGTATTTTCATTTCACGTTTCATTGTTTGATATAATTGATATTGTAGCTATTCATTCTGATTTAATTGTTCTTTCATAGATTTCGAATCATATTGAAATCATATCAGACAATGGAAGTCCGAAATGTTAAAATTCAAATACTATTGATATTTCATATATATCATTCTGAGTGAAGTGTGTGTTGACACTCAATTGGTATGATATATTAAATTTTTCCATTCTATGAAACAAATCTTGGAACAGCTTCAAAAAGATGAAAATACCTCCAACAAAAATGTCTTCTTTGTGGTCGATACAGAAATAGAACTGCACACAGTGCAATCAGTTGATAAGATAATACTGAGTCACCAAAAACGTACCTAAAGAGTGTTTCCATAAGTATATGTCTGTATATTTTTTTTTTTCAATTGACATTACAAGAAAAATTTAAATCAAATAATATACATATTACATATTATATTAGTTGTTATATTAGTTGAATCGAGTTATGATTTCCGATAATTCAATTAGACTTAGGATGTTTCGCAGGATGTTTCTTCTCGCTGACATGATGATGTATTCGATTACTGGGAGGCGATTTTGTTATACTTCCACTTTGCCCGCCATCGTTCACGTTGTTGTTAACTTCAACGTCATAAGACTGGCCGGGTTTGTTACTAGATGTTGTAGAAATCCTCTTCGTGTCTGTCCCATTGGTCGATATCAAATTGTTGTTGACGTAAACATTGATAACTGATGATGGGCAACACTGGCTGCAACTTCCTGTAGTGGAAACCTGAGCAGGAGTTTCGCAAATATATAAGTTTTTCTGATCGCACGGGTCGTCGTTCCATTTAATGTCAGTGCCGGATTTGAATACTTCCAGACAATTCTCGTGGGTTCTTAAATTGTTGGGTTCTCCTTGGTCCCAGTTGAAGTAGGTTATTTTTTCACTTGGTGGCCATATCCAAGTTTTCTCGTCAGCTATTCGATTTCCAGATGTCCAGTAGTATTCGTTCGCTCCTGTTGAGAAAATTACCATGTGATTCGTTTTTATAACTGATTTTCTCAAAAAAAAAAACAAAAATATCATATAAGACCTGTAGATTTTTCATCGATTGTTGTAGCCATTCCACCACTTCAATAAAAAATTCAGCCATGTTTTACAATACATGTATTTCTTGACGTTATCTATTGAAGACAAGGTATTCGGCTAGAATTTTCTGTTTAATATCTGTTTTTTCGTTAACCAGCTGTCGCACCCCTACGGACGACAACCCTCAGAAGTCGAAACATGTGCGAGCTGAGGATTAACGAGGTCTTACCTTTCAACATGTGATTCCTAACACGGGTTGGACGATAGCAAGTGAAGATCGATCGTTCAGACTAGGGCTTGAACCACGGACCAACACGGCAGTCAATTCGAGTGAGTGAATAAATCACCCACACCGAACCGCTTGGCTACCGACCGACGATATTGAACGATTGAAAGAATTCAATAAGGAGGGTTTGCATTTCAATAACTTTAAAAATGCTTGAGACTTGTCATAAAGATACTATTGCAAAAGCGGATATGTGTTTGAGGAAACATGGATGGCACTTTGAACATTCAATGAGATATCGAGAACAACGTAGATGTTACTCCCTATTCTGTTTGTTATTTGGTTGAACGTTGACAAATACATGTATTCCAATATATAGATGAGTTTTCCATTACACTGGCTACTGAGATCTGTGAAACAAACTGGAGGTCTGGAGGAGGAAAAAACTAAGCTATTTAACGAATCGTTGCTTTGCGAATTGGTTTATATCAGAATTGAACAAATATGAAATAGTTTTGAAAGTTCCTTAGCCTTTTCCGTATCATCTGAGGTGGCGATGGTAGAGCTGAAAACAAAATCCGACAATTGTAATTTTTAGCGAATTTTTATAACAAAATCACTCGAAAGATCTCATAAGAGATAATTTCAGTTCCACAAAATAGAAAACACTTGTCCTTACCATTTCTGAGATAGCAATAGTAGGATAAGCTGAAAAATAGCCTCTACAATCCCATATTATTTGGAACAATTCGAACGAAACTTTGAAGAAAAATATTTTCCCCCTCTACCTGTAGTTTTTCATGGAATACCAATTTATGCTCACTGTTATGATTGAACTATTGATATCACGTTAACAATTATTTCTGTACAAATCATAACCTTCAAATAATTTATGCGTCTTTTCGTGACGAAGTCATGACATCGGAATGTGTGTAAATCTGATATTTATTTTGTATAATTGGTACTAAAATATAAGTATATCCAGGCTTGTACATGGTGCTATTTCAAACATTCACTTCTGAAAAAAACGTTTCCTGCAAGAGGCCATCGATGGATATCTCTTGAATACTTTCACCATCAACGCTGGTGTTCCCCAGGGATCCATATTGTCTCCAACTCTCTTTTCATTGTATATCAACGACTGATTGGAAAAAATCAAGAATTCGATATATTGCTTTACTGAGGACATCACACTCATCTCTTCATTCTATTTGGATTCCAGGATATCGGCTACGGAGGCATATCAGGTTCAATTCAATTCCACAAATACCTGGGCATCGGTTTTCTCCAAGAAGATAAATGCCCCCGAACCGACTATAATAATGTCAGGCCAGGCAATTTCGCTTTCTGCTTCGGTAAGTTTGTTTAGGGTTAAAATGGCCACCAATATCTCTTGGGACAATCGTGTCGCTGGGATTGCAGAAGCTGCTTATCAAAATCTAATCTTGGTACACCGTTTTGAACCAGAAAACTGTACACACCTCAGCAACTGTAGATGCTTTGTAAAGCTCAGATGAGACCTTCTTTGGATTATTGTTCTCAAGTATGGAGCTCTGCCCTCAAACATAGCCTGAAGTTGCTGGATTCCGTCCAGAAAAGAGCCATCCGTCTGATTGGAGAGGCGAACATCATGTGCATCCTTGATAGCCTGGAACATCGAAGATAGGTTGGAGATTTGTCTTTCTTATACAGTGTGTAACTAAATAAATGTAAAACATTCAAGTAGGTGATTCCTCGTCGAAAAAAGATAGGATCTTTCACATGAAGAAATTTCATTGGAGCATCCCTTGTTAAGATACATCCCCTTGAAGGGGATACATAAAATTTGTATAACAATTTTTTTACAAGCACTGAAAGAGTTACAATATTGAAATCAACCTGACGTTTGGTACTACCAAAAAGGCACTCAGCCAGAAATTTATTTGGTTAACCCCATGGTTGTAAGGGGTCTTGTCTTATCATTTGTTTACCATTTAAAATTTATTTCCAATAGACTGTTTTATTCTAAACAAAAAATGTCCCGTGGGTTTTTTACCCAAAATGAACCAGTTCGCAGCAAAAAATTATTTTACGAACAACTACTGCGTAGTCATAAATGCGTCAATACGAAACTAATCTATCTAGTAGGTCGTTATTAACGAATTTCGAAATTGAAATGATACTAATTGTGTGTTGTTGTTCTGTTCTTAATTTGTTACTTTAATAACTCACTTGTTATTAAAATGGCATACACAAATGAGGAAATAGCTGATATGCATTACGTTTACGGTCTGTCGCAGGAGAATGGGTTAGAAACTTCTAGAAGATATCCTCAACGGAGGAAATGTATTCTTCACATATAATATTTAATCGACTTCATCAACGATTACGAGAATATGGTTCATTAGACAAAAGAACGCAGGACTGTGGCCGCCGTTGAGGAAGCAGCACTTGATTTCATTGAAGAACAACCTACTACCAGTACTAAAAAGATTGCTCTCCAGCTAAATGTTGATCATATGACTGCATTTCGAATTTTAAAGAAGCAACTCTTATACCCTTACAATCTGCAACGAGTACAGGCACTGTTACCGCGAGACTTTCCGAACCGTCTTGAATTTTGCAATTGGATGCTGGAAATGATTAGAAGAAATTGTGACTTTCTGAAGACGATAGAATTCACAGATGAATGTAGTTTTTCTCGGGACGAAATTATTAAGTTCCGTAATTACCACATATGGGCTGATGAAAATCCTGAAGCTATTGTCAAAACTAACCATCAAGAATATTTTTCTCCTAACGTGTGGCTCCGAGTTATTGGTGACAATTCAATTGGGCTTCATTTTCTACCTCCTCGATTATATGGTGAGGCATACGTTCAATTTTTGAGAGAAGCTTATCCAGTACTGCTGGAGGAAGTTCCTTTGGGCGTCAGAAGGGATATGTTTTTATGCATGATGGGGCTCCCGCCCATTTTAGTCAAGTAGCACGTCAGCATTCAACTGACACATATGCAAATCAGTGGATAGATCGAGGAGGACCACAGAACTGGCCCGCTCGATCCCCCGATCTCAATCCTCTCGATTTCTCTATTTGGGGTCATTTGCAGCATTTGTACTCGTACTCCTGTTTGCGATGTAGAGGACTTAAGAAACCGCATCATCTATGCGTGCAGGATAATCAGAGAGACTCCAGGAATATTTGAGCAAATATGTGACTCAATGCACCGGCGTCTAGACGCATGTGAAATATCTAAAGGTAGACAGACATATTGAACATTTACTATGATTTCTACATGTTGTGTGTTTTGTTATTAATAAATTAGATTTGTTTATTACCCTTCAATCGTTTAATGCAGGTGATAACTACAAAATAACAATAAATCCAGTTCGCATTTATGACGATGTATCTCTGGAGTTGTTCGTAAAATAATTTTTTGCTGCGAACTGGTTTATTTTGGGCAAAAAACCCTAGACACATTTTTTCTTCAGAATAAAACAGGCTATCGGAAATGAATTTTTAAATGGTCAACAAATGATAGGACAAAAAGTTACACTGGAAATAAATTTTAGGGATTGCGTTTTCCACCCCTTACGACCATGGGGCAAACCAAATAAATTATTGGCTAAGTGTCTTTCTAGTAGTACAGAACGTCAGGTCAATTTCAATATTGTCAACATTTTCAGTGCTTGTGAAAAAAATTTTTATACAAATTTTATGTACCCCCTTTAAGGGGCTGTATATTTACAAGGGATGCTCCAATGAAGTTTCTTTATATGAAATATCCTATCTCTTTTTCGATGAGGAATCACCTCCTAAAATATTTTATACTTATTCAGTTACACCCTGTATAGATACTTTTACTGAAGGTGTTCAAATGACTTGGCACATTTGATTCCACCAAAAGTGGTACATATCAGAAATACGCGACGGACTGTGGCTGCTCATCGTATTGAGTTTCCCAGTACAGCTAGAACTTTACTGTTTAGGGACTCTTTCATCTGCAGAACTGCGTTTATGTGGAATAGGCTTTCTGAGAACGTTTTCCCAAATGGATTTAATCTCCAGCGATTCAACTCCAATATGAATCGCTACTTTTGCACAGGCACCGCTCTGAGAGCGCCTTAAGGATTTTCCTGTAGTGCTCGTGTTTCGCCCTTGAAAAAACAGAGAAGAAGTAATCAGCTTCGTGAGAAGCTGGAGTTGAGAGGGCGTTCGTTCAGTTTGAGTCACAGTTAATCCCGTGACAGGTTGCACTCACCTTGTAACTACCCATCCACGTACCTACTTCATAGAAAAATTGAGACTTTGATATTTTCAAGTTTCTACTATTCTATTAAAAAACTCCTATCGAATGGGTAGATATCCATCAGAATATGTAAACACATGGTAATATATATTTCGAAATGAAATCTCAGAATATTTATCTCCCAAGAAGTATCTAAACCAAAACTTCTGGTGGGTTCCTGCCGTAAAACAACTACTTCCTGGCTAATACCAGGCTGGAGATTTTACCATATTCAACCGATATTCATGCAGGATACCACATAGATGTTTCTCGTTTATCCAGTTGAATATGTGAACCTTCATATATAGAATGAAATACTCAACTTACCACTCTTCTGCAACACACTGTTTATAGCGTCATTTTTCTCCTTGGTTTGAATACTGACAAGCTTCATGGACTGATTTCGGCAGGCTTCTGTTGCTTGCGAGTATGTGAGCTGTGAAAGAAGACGTTACAATAATCAAAGTTTCTAGAGATCATGGAACACAAACAGACCCTGTCTTTACTGAGATGATAGATATCTTGAAGCTTTGGAGACGGAGTTGGAGACGGCGTTGGAGACGGAGTTGGAGGTACAGTGCTAGGTTGAGCGGTGGGACAGTCTTCTGCAAAATGCATATCGACAGGTTTTTCGTAATATCATTTCTTGATACCAGTCTTCAATCATTTCATTTTTTCCTCATATTACGTATCACTTCAATATTATATTCAAAGGGTTGAAAGGTTTAAAAAAATTCAAGAATCAGAGAAAGATAAATTGAAAAAAATCCAGTATCGACATTTTGAATCAGTTAGACAAAATCGAAATTATATTCAAACCCCTCTCGAATTTGGACCTAATTGAAGTTTCCGATGAAAAATTGAATATTCTCATCCTAATCTAAAATCGAATCAATGTGATTTAATTCAAATGACCAAAGTTGTTTTAATGAGCGTCACACTGATCAGTTTGCACAAGTTCTGCTTCAACATTCTAATATTTTTTAGATTGTAAAAGGTGGATACACCCAAGTGTGTCAAAAGTTACGGAAAATAATAATTGAAAGAGCTTTTTTGTTACTAACACTCGTATTTTGAAAAACACCATATTTTCATTGTTCAAAGTGATTCCCTTCAAATATTGCAAAGTAAGCATTTCACTCAACATTTTTCATTGTTAAAACTAGAAAGAATAGCTACACTGAGGTTTAAATCTGCATTGCTCACAGGTTCTTCCACTGGTCTCCGCAAGGTCTTATTCTGCCTACTCTCAAGCGAGAATAATCAATCTGATAGATTTGTTTTCGAAAAAATTTGAATTTCATCGTGAGTCATATAAAGATATAGTAGATTCACTGACAATATCAATAGATAAAAAAATTCAGACGAATTGGGATCCATGTACCATCAAAACTAATATGCCAACTTTCAAATCTGAAGATCCATCCAACTTCTACAAACCTATATTCCTCATCCCGAGCTGCTCGATCAGCAAACCGACCGAACAACAACTTTTCTTTCATTCATTCATGGAGTTACTCACGAAAAAAGTCGAATTCTGAAGAGACTCAATATGAAGACAGTATTTATTCACAACAATCAAATTTTTGCATTTCTACGACACTATACCCAATAAGGTCCGTGGGGTATGAACGAAATATCATGCTCCACCTCCTCCAGAGCTTATTTCGGTTAGACTAACAGAAGAGTCCACAACAGAGTCTATTATCATCAGATTGCTGTCCATGAATCAAATTCAACCTCATCCCTCTCCACGATATCTTGAAACAAGCCACATAATAAGATTCGAAAACACAAAAACCATTGTCATAAAAAAAACTCTTCCGGGCCAGGATAATCCACAAAGTTATTGACATTGAAAATCCTTTCAACTGTTAAACCCAAAAGCAATACAACCGGACTCCTATGAAGCAAATTATGAAGCTTCAAAATATTACCAAATATTGGTTGTCGGTCTTTTTACCATCAGTTTATGACTTATCATTGATAGGATATAAAACGTAAGAGAAATTGAAAATCTTGAGTTACTCTTCCAGTATTTTGAACTACTTGTAGAATTAGGCTTTTATACACACGATATTCACTCAGAATCCAAATAAAAATCTCACCAGATGTTGGACAATTTCCTCCACGGATATACTTTTCAGTTGGAGACTGACAAATGAAATTCAGCTGGCCTGTGCAACCCAAGTCATTCCACATGAGACCTTTATCTCTCTGTTGTATCAGCTGTATGCACTTTTCGGCTTTGTTATCTGGAACGCCAGGAAGCCAGTTGCTGAATTCCACTTTTTTTCCAGTGGGAAGCCAATACCAGTTTGTGTCATCTATTAACTTCGTTCCAGATGACCAGAAAGATGTACCAACAACTGTAAATTAAAATAGATGAGAATTAGAAATTTGTGAGGAGTGATAGTGCAATTTAGGTTAGACATAACGGCCTGTATTCAATGTTCTTCCTCCTTCGTTTGTTACAATAATTGTATCTATATACTTTCAAAACAAGCCTGTTAGTACACCCACCTATTTGATAAGGCCAGCTTTTTTCAACTTTCTGTATAATCTGCAAATACAATCGTTGTTTAAAAACAATTTCTTTATCAGAGAATTATGAAATTGTTCATATTTCTAAACGAAATTGAAGGAATTATTGAGCCGCATGTTTGAGGTGGATACCAATTCAATATGCAACATACTAACATACATACATTCTAAATGATATATGTAATATTCTACCAAGTGGTCTAGTCAGTTACTATTCAGGATGGTTTAATAAATGTTGAGTATTATGATCACGGATCTTTTATGCAATGAAAATAAAAGGAAGTTATTTCGATTTGATATTTCCGACACCCTGAATTTCCACAAATGTTTCTCTCTATACTTACGGGTATCTCTTATGTATTTGTAGATTCTATTATTTTCATCTTCGGATAGTATAGATACCAACTCCATATCCAACATTTGACAAAACTGGTTGGCTTCCAGGAACGTTGCCTGAAAAAAAATTCAATTTATGTATTGTGTGAATGCGGTATCTCAAGTACTTCTAGTATTTAAAGATTACTTTCTATGATTTTTCATGATAGGTTAGGTTGAGCAACTGTTTAAATTATCCTCAATATGATAATAATTCAATATCAGTACTAGTAATCATAAGTTAGATTAGGGGTTAGGTTAGGATAATTGCGTTATCAAACATTGTTATTTATTTGCGCCGGGACCTAAACTAGGCAATCCCCGTTACTCATTATAACTTTTATTTAATTTCGTCTGTCTGAAAGTCTGGATACAAAAAGTATCATCCACAGTCACTAAATTCCTTTCAATTTCTGTTTACTGTGAGTAAACATTTCATATTGGTTCATATCAGATATCACGAAGTTGATTAACTGCATATCATTTTCCACCAGAAGTTTCTCGAATCAATAGCTGAGTTCACTCAAATTACTGTTTTCATCACAACAAGTAATAGTATAAGACATACTTACAACAAACTCGTTGTTGAAATAATAGCTTTTTCCCTTATAGTTCAGTAAGTTGATATTTGGAGAGACGTTTGGATTTTCGAAGAGTGCTGGCCAATCTAAGTGAAAACAAAGAGTAATGGTAGTGAGAAGGACAGTTATTTCGAGCACATGAAGAAAAATTTGTTATTTGTTGAGCAGAATATGACTTCACCACCTGTTGGCTGTTTTGATGAACGACTCGAAAAGATGAGAGAAACTTTGTCAATTATGAA
The DNA here is from genome assembly GCF_025532065.1 of Leptinotarsa decemlineata. Classification (NCBI taxonomy): domain Eukaryota; kingdom Metazoa; phylum Arthropoda; class Insecta; order Coleoptera; family Chrysomelidae; genus Leptinotarsa; species Leptinotarsa decemlineata. The sequence continues at coordinate 6,652,608 of NW_027412578.1, forward strand.
ATTGATGTACAATGTGAACAGAGATTTGAACATTTCATCATACTTCTGGAAAAATATATTCCACAGTCTACTTTCATTATCAGATTTTCAGTTTTTTGTAATTCTGTCTTGTAATACTTCAACTTTTGAATTTTATCTCGCAAACTACAGCATTTCATTGACATACTCACTTTTATTATCATTCTCTGGATCTTTCTGATTGTTTTCCCTCTCACAGACGAAGAAAAATTGGGTATTGCAATCTCTGTCATTCCAAAACAAATCTTTATTTCTCACCAACCAAAACTGTAAGCATTTTTCGTTGACGTTGTCTGGTTGATTTGCCAGCCAATTTGTATAATCGACAACTGTTGCATCGGACATCCAAATGAAGTTGTTTCCATCAATTAGTCTAGTACCTGATGTCCAATATTCATCGGCATCTGAAATAACGCTCCAATATTTTGAATAGTTGTCATTAGTAACTTATGATATACCCGAAAGTATAAATCTACTAGGTGAAAGTGATGATGACAGTGATGACAGCAGCAGTGACTATGATCTTTAATGAATCTAATATTGATAATGATATAAAATGGAACTACTTTCAATATTTTGGCGTCATCAAAACATTCAGCATTCAAAGTTTTCAACTCATGTGACAGAGGTGGAAATACAGCAGGAAACAAGCCACGTGATCAGTGTAAAATATTTCTATATACTGCTCCCAAATACATAACAGTGGAAACATAATATTGGAAGTCAAAAATTATCGAGCTCAAAGAAGCGCTTTGGAAGAATCTACAACAAAAAATTTTTGATATTTTTTTGATCTTTGAAATTATGCAAAGTGGAATGATTTACATCATCCATCGTTCGACTGATGACTTATTTATTTTGTAGAAATTCATGTTGAATATAGAATAAAGAAAATACTTTTGTCTAGTTTCTACTGTGTTTATTTATTCGTTAAGACCGGTTTCGGCTTACTAGGCCATTTTCAAGTAACTACCACAAATGATCAAGTTGCGTCTTAGTGTGGACAGGTATCTGCTCTAAGGTACCTGACCTAACACGTTACCAATATTACAATATGTCACGATTACCAACTATTGGACGGATCCTAAAATTTCCAAATTCAAAAGGGGCGAGCTGCATAGATCTAGTTGGTCGTTGAGCGTTATGAATTTGGGGCCTTGTACAATTTATTTATGTCCAACGCTTCCAACGCAAAACCCAAAAGGGATAAATGTCCATATATGGCTGATTTTTTATCTGACAATACATGTTCTTGGTGTCTTATGTCGAAGTTTCTGCCTGTCTGACCTGTATAAGCTGCTGGGCAGTCCCCACCTAGTCTGTGTATGCCCGATTGTTTCCATTTATCCGTTTTGGGTTTTGCGTTGAATAACATGTTTCCCAAATTATTCTTATTAGGAAATGATGTGCTTGTGTTGAGTTTTGAAAAATAGTTCTTCATATTTTCTGAGAGCTTCCCTGAATAACTTATGCTAGCATATTGTTTACCTTCTTTATGTTCTTCCTGATTTAGGTATAGTTCCTTTATGATCAATTTTTTGTTGTTATTGGAGAGCAGTTTTTCAATTAAGTTGCCGGGAATATGATTGTTATATGCTATTTGCTTTATGATCTTAATTTCTTCATGGAAAGTCTCCTCTGATGACTCTATCATAAAAGCTCTATATATTATAGATCCGAAGGCCGATAATTTGTGCGATAATGGACTGAAAAAATCCATCGGTATTGTACAGTCCGTGAAGGTGTTTTTTCTACAGATGTTGAACTGAAATTTATCATTGCGTTTTGTAATAGTGATATCCAGGAAGTTATTGCTGTTGTTTTGTTCTATTTCGACTGTGAATTTTACCTTATCGTGTAGAGTACTAAGGAAGTTCACGAACTGGTTTATCTGTCTCTTCGAGCCGTCAAAACCCATGAGAATATCGTCCACATATCAATGAAGGCTTCAACTCCCTATTTACTGAAGAACTATAAGGACTGCAAACCAAATTCATTATATGAAAATAATGAAAAGGTCTGCAAACAAACAGAAAGAAAGCTGGGCAATCGTGAATGACCTCAGGGGAAAAAAGAATACTGGTCCTACGAAAACCGACCTGAAATCTGATTGTTTTAACAAATATTACTTCACTGTGGCACATAATTTATCCAAAGATAAAATCCAATATCCTTTGACTTTTCTCAAAGACAACTCAGTTTCAGAGACATTTTTTCATTGCCTACAGATGTTATGGAAATTAGAAACATTCTTGAAGAAATTAAAAATGAACTCAGCTGGTTGGGATGATATGAGCATAAAAGTATTTACCAAGTTGCCCAACTCCGCTATCACCGCTTTGGTGAAAGCTATAAACACAAGCTTCATAACGGGTGTATTGCCGGCATGTTTGAAAACAGCCATTGTTATTCGTTTGCACAAAGGAGGCAACACAAATAATCCTGTTAACTTTGGGTCTATTTCTATGTTACCTACCATTGCTCAAATCATAGAAAAACGTGTTAAACGAAGAATTATTTCAGTTTGATCTTCCTCATGAAGATGATCACTTGTGTGATCGAAACGCGTGTCGAGGTGTTGAAATGATGATTTGTTTTTGGGAAAGAACTTCAGTAATATTCAAAGAATTTGATTGCACAGCAATTTGAATCATTGTATTGGGAGTATCGATGGTGAACACATAAGTATTGACAAGTTTCGTTGTGATAGCTCTACAGATTATAAATGAAGTTGTTGACGACAAAGTTGTGATTCAGATGGACTGTTCACAAAGATTGAAGTAGTGCTTCATGAGTTCCAGTTTGCAGGTAATTCCGTACTTAGCTAATGCGTACTCTGTACTATTTAACATTCGACGAACTGTAGGTATGTCATCACACCACTCACTCCTAAGGGGTTGCTCATCCTGATCCTGATCCTGATAAGAGAATCATCCTTGTTGATTAGATACTTACATTTAATTCTGAAGTAATATCTGTCTAAACTCTACGATTCATCATTTTGTTTCGAATGTAATTTCAGATTCGGAATTGTTTTGTGGAGTGTACAGAATTCTACTTGTCAAAGCGTGTCATTTGATACCAATATTCATGATGGTGATCATCTTGGATTTAAAATCAGTTTTTGCTCTTTTGAGGACGATTTTTTTGTCGTTTAAAGGCGTCGATTGCGAGGTCATTGGCCTTCTACTATTAGTTTATTTATCATTTGTTTTCTTGTTTCAGTTCTTGAGTACAGCCCCATAGCTTTTAAAAATTGTATAATTTTTTTCCAGATTTCAATTATGATATTTCAGACATTCCTTCAGAGAATTTGGTATTTCAAATCGTTGTCTAGCTTCATCATATTGGACACAGTTTAGCAAGATATGTTTCACTGTTAGTCTCCGCCTACATTGTTGGCATATTGGTTGTCTTTCTCCTGAGAGCATGAATATGTTTTTGAGGTCGGTATGACTTATTCTTGAGCGTGTTCTCTTCGAGTCTGTGGAATAGAATGCTTCCAGGGTAATGTTTGGCTACACCTCTTTCAATTCTGTATCTGTTCTTTCTCATTCAGTTTGCTTTAAACCCATAATTTGTTGTTTGACATTTTTCAACGTCTTTTGATCCAATAGAAATATTACAAATATCAGGGGAGTAGCACGTTTTGCTGCCTGATCTGCTAGTTCATTACCCGATATTTCTTGGTGACTAGAAGTCCATGAAAATTCAATGTTTAGAGAAATGAACTTTAAACGTTTAAACCAGTCTCGAATATGCCTACACAGTACGTTGAATGGACTGACGCCTATCATAAAACAACTAATCCCCTGACTAATACCACGAAGCGCGTTCGATTATATCCGACAGGCGTCAGTGCAGGAATCTCCACAGAAAATTTCCTGCATATGCAATTGGCAATACAACTGAAGGAGTTGACCCCCAATTTTGAAACGGGCGCACTTGCGGATCGGTTTCGGGCTCATTAGCCACTCATCAGTGCAAAATAGTGGTCATCATCGACCTAAAGTCAATGATATTTCATAATTGAAAATCGGAATTCTTTCAGAGTATTTCAATTCTCTTCCTGAGTTGGAGCGTACAACAAAATGTCACCGCATCTCATGGACGAGGTACTAAACAACTGCATATCCGAAATGTGCCCGATTTCTCTGAATAAGGAAGAAAAACTTTCTTATTAGTCAATGGGATATACTTGAAGATTGGCAGTAAACAAATCTAAAGAAATGAACTTTAAACGTTCAAGCCAGTCTCGAATATACCTACACCGTAGGTTGAATAGACTGACGCCCATCATGATAGGCCTATCATGATAGATTTAGATTTGTTTACTGCCAGTCTTCAATCATAGCCCACTGACTAATTAGTAAATTTAATGTGTTTTCCATTTCTATTAATCCAGTGTATGTATGTTTTGTACTAGTGGATCTTTGTCAAATGGTTTTTCTATTACGTGTAGTGAGCTTAAGGGGTCCGTACCAATAAGGATTTTATTTCATTATGTAATTGACAAAGGAAGGTTGCTTGTAGGGTATTGTATATTTCAGCTCTAAAAATACTTGTTTGTGTCCAACTGTGAGTCGAACTTCGGCTAATTAAGGCACATCCAGTACCTTCTTATGAATCCAGTGTACGTCAAGAGGAGTTTGTGGAATTCTGCTCTTGAGACATTTTGATTAACATCTTTTGCTATATGGCTGAGTTGAACATTCACTGTCACTTGTTCCAATTCCCAAGGGGGAATTTCTTCAAGGTTGTTCGTATAAATCGCTGGAACTGTATAGTGAGTATTCCTTTGAACTTTATTTGAGCTGGTCTTGTTATCATGGGTTGATCTTCGTGAACGTCATCAGTGTCTTCATTGAATGTTAGGTGATTTGAGTGATTAGGCTGCGCAAAAATGATAACAGCGTAATTCGAGAGGAGTTGTTGTCTCCTATATTTCGAAGGAGGAATTCCTGTTTCAGCAGATTTATATATTTCAAGGAGCACCTCTTTATTACTTCTCCAGAGAATATGTGCCAGAGCTCTCATTGAGTACTTTTTCACTTCTATGGATCAGGTCGTTAACATGTGAAGCCCATAGTAATTTTTCATCGAAGATATGACCCAAGAATCTTGTACTTTCTTCACAGTCTAGAGACTCACCATCCAGTTCAAGTATAGGTTTTTGGTGGCGTTTCCTCAGTCTGCAGAAGTGGAATTGGTGTGTTTTGGAATTTGAGAAGCTCATTCCTAGTAGCTCTGTCTGTTTCGAAAGTTGGAGAATGAATAATTGAAATATCAATAGTGTATGAAATTTCATAAACAGGCATTATTTAATATTTAGCAATACACTTTTCATGAGTGAATCTGCCTGATCAACTTTTTCAACATGATCAATTTCGACAAATAGTTTTGTGACTATTTGACTCAATTGATAAAAAATAAAATATGTGAGTTGATAATGATGAATGTGAGCGAGATGACTGACAAATATTATTAATGTGACTTTCAGTTAACATTAGATCCTAAATTCACATACAGTTATTACAAATAAACAATTTCTACTCACTATTTTTCTGGATCAACTGATACAGAAAATTATTCTCTTCCTTCGATTTCACACTAACCAACTGCATATGTATGTCCCTACAGAACTGGTCAGCTTGTAAATATGTTGCCTGAAATAGTTTTTTCGAATAACTTTAAATTATGAAACAAAAAAATATGAGAAGTTTCAATTCTAAATCATATTGAAATGACTGATGAAAAATATTTTTAACTTGTTTCAAACTCAAAATACATATATGGGTATATCAACAACAGTTGATATACCCATATAAGTGGTTGTCTGACTATATTTTATTGATAATTTTATATGATATCAAATTTATATTCGCCGCTACACCGGTATGCCGAAAACGACCAATTCTCTTGTGTTCAAAGAGTCGGCTACTAACGCTTCTTCTCGTAGTCCCAATGTAGACCGATACACAGCTTTAAGGAATATGGTATTCCTACACCTGGAGATGCTAACGGTTTTTTGGAGTCCTCGACTTCCTCGTATGTTTCGTTCTGAATATTGATTTCACGTTGTGTTTTTTCAGAATTCTCCCAGTGCGTTAATCCTTCTTATTTTTGACATAGAAAACCGGCCGTGAAAACCTACATTCCACGATCAAAAAGAATTGTATTCACTCAGACATAACGTTCACGAAATGTAATAGAAGCATTGTTCTCCATACAATGAATTCATTCAAAGTATCTTTCTGTGCTCTGTGCAATGACTCTGTGAGTAAATACATTTTGATATGTTTAACGTCACGAATGGCTGTTCTATGAAAGTAACCGAATCCTTCTGAAATTTTGCATAGGGCCATAATTTCTCATTTCGAACAGCTTTTGTCAGTAACATTTTGACATTTCATGATCAAAAAGATCCCCTAGTTTTCCAAAAACTGAAAACGTTTCCAAAATTTATTTCCCACCAAGCAGAGCAAGCAGAGCAAGCATAATATCAAAGTAGCATTCAAAAAGTCCCAGTTCATTGCACTTCTTGTAACACCAATTACTGTGAATACGAACGGGAAAAAAGACGTGCAGGCATAGTATTGATAATAATAACACCTTAGTCTACTGCAGTCGTCTGATGGAGTTTTCAGCCCCTGTCGAGACGAATATCGTCAGAAAAAAGGAGAAAAAGCGGCAGCTATCCCGGAAATCCATATTAAAGATTAGCCTTTGATGCGTGTCTGTGCTATAAAGACTCTGGAAAAATCCCTTGCTCTTCCCCAAGCCATAATATTCAAACTTGTATGAGAGTAAGCCATGACATAATATATGCTGAGTGAGCCAGTTCCATCCAAACAGGATCCAGGATCCAAACAGGATCCATCCAAACAGGATTTCATCTGTCTAATAGCATAATATTTAGCTTAGCACATATCCCAATTTAGATTGGCGTCTAGGTAGGTCCCTAAAAATATTATTTCTTCAGAAGTTTGAATATTATAGCTAGAGCGTCGACTAATTGGAATATTTCTTCTGAAGTGAAAGTTAACAATGATCGATTTTGAAGGATTTAGAATAAGTTTATTTCTTTGGCTCCAGGTACTGAACTGATCAGTAATGTGTTCAGATCTGCTGATGAGTCCCTCAGCATTGTCGCCTGCTATACTTATTGTTTCAAAATCAGCAAACATTGTGACGTAGCCTAGTTTTATATGTTGAGGAAGATCATTGACATAGAGAAGAAACAGTAAATGTCCTAGATGTCGATCCATTGCAGATTTCAACCATTTCTTTATTCGTCATGTAGGATTGATCCAATGTTTTCCTCTGAATGATAATTTGTTCAATCAGGTAGAAAAATAACAGATTTACTGCCGAGGCAGTTTCTCTGCCGTAACAAGCATATAATTTCTGCTTCAAGTGTTTTTACAGTGTGTTTGGAAAATCGATTTTAAAAAATTATAATACAGTTGAGTTTGTTCGATAATATATTTTTTCGAACTCAAAACTCACCTTGAAAGTATTTCCTAGGTAGTAACTTTTACTTCCAAACTTATGCAAGGGTAAAATTGAACCATCTTTCGTGAACGCGTTATCCCATCCTGAAAAAGTCAAATCGCAATTGATATATATATTCAATCTACTCATACCAATACTATAAACTTTCTTGTCATATATTTTAAGTTTCATTATTTACCATATTTTCGAAATTATCATACATTTGGTAATTTCTTTTTGGAGAACTTTTCCCTGTGAATGATCATTTGTTCAATCAGGTGAAAAAATGACAGATTTACTGCCGGGGCATATGCTGCCGAATGAAGCATATAATTTCTACTTCAAGTGTTTTTATAGTCTGTTTGGAAAATCTATACAAAATTACAAAAGGCAAAACTTATTAACAAGCCAGTGGATTAACGTATGTCGTTTTGTTTTAATAATATCTTTCTTCAGTTATATTTTCGACAAGAATATACTTGCAGTATATTGTTTTGTAGCTGATTCAATTGAGTATTTTTCTGATTGGACGCCTATATAGAGAAAGATTTCAATAAAAAAAAAACAAACGTTATTTTTCAACGCCTAGCAATCATAAAGCCATGTTTGATGCCTAGGCATTGGAAGTTTCACTCCTATGATCGATGAAAGTCACTAAAATTGTGGTTCAATGCTATTCGAAAGAAAATACTTTTTGTGCATTCACATGCCAGTTCGCGTAACAAAATTTTTTCACTTCATAATCCTACACGTGTAGAATATTCTCAAAACAAACCATCTTGATATAGTAGAAAAACATAAAAAAGTATTTTTGCTCACAATTCCATTCTTACAGAGGAGTACTTCAATAATTCTATAAGTGAAGCATAAAACAAATTGTTAAAATTTGATTCTATCAAATATTTTCCCGAATGAATTAGCTTCTGAATTTATTGTACTGAATCATAATACCAACATTTTATTTAAAGAAAAATCAACAGAAAAGAGGAAAAAGTATATTATCGCAAAGTTGATTCTATGAACAATTGAAGCTAGATACGTTACTTACTGATATGAACTGAATAATTTTAAGATTTTTCAACTGAAGTTTTCAATGCATCAGCAAATCTTATGTGAAAGTGGGTTATTCTGAAAAAGGGAACGAAGTATTGAATAAAAGTCAATTTTCCTGTAAAAAACCGGTGGTTTTTATCTTCAAAAGAGTGGAAAAATAAAACTATAATAGATAACTTTATATAAAATGCCCAAATATATTATATTTTTTCCAATTCTGGAGTTTTTTAGCAAACGACTGGATAATAAGCAAGCAAATTTTTGATATTTTCAAAAGGTTTAATTTCTTAAATGCGACGAGTTTTTGAAAAACAAAACATTTGGAAATAATATCTAATTGACGCAGTTTCCTATCGGGGTAAACTACAAATTTGCTCTCGCAACATCTGTTTGCAGTTTTTCCTTGTGATTTTCATAATCGAAATACAGAAACAAACTACAATTCAGGACAAGTAAAAACTGAATCAAATCGATCGAAACAGTGAAGACAAAACTTTTGTGATGGATAGATCAGGAACATACAAATCAACTTTTGATTCTTTCTCCAATCTTTGTATGGTAAAACAATTCTCGAAAGAAATAATAAGTCTAGAAGAGAATCTCATGAGTTATTTCTTAACTAGTAGTTAAGTACTTTCTCAGAGAGAAAAAATGCAAATTGATTCATAATTTCATTTTGTTCAAGAACCTTCTATACATGGGATGGATATTGAATGCAACTGAATGAGCTATATTTTTGTAAATAACTGGTTGGGGGTTCATGAACGTTTATATGACAGTCTGACAACAAAATATTCTGTTAAGATTTTTATTTCAGAACGACTTCATTGATTCCAGTGGCGCATTTGCTTTTTCAGCTGCAGGAAAATCCGGAAACACCTGCAGCACCACATCATCTGAAGATCTTTATCCGCCAATGTCCTCTCTCTCATAAAACAAAATGCTGGGTGTCTCCAGAGGCTCCAATAGCTTCAATACATCACAAGAACACTTCGTGACACGACTATCTTTAAACAAACCAGTCCGTTTCGTCTTTGACCAAGGCGTAACAATGACCAAATCGAACGCCAGAACCACAGTGAACAATGAATGCATGAATATTATAATAATAGTCTGCTAGATTGGATTGTTCATCTATTCCGAACCTTCCATAGAGTTTCTTGCTTCCGTCAGAGGTTGAGTCTTTTCTGAAGATCATCAGTGTTATTACTAGATTGACTGGTGCCTCAACTATAATTGTTACCTCATAACAGTCAGTTAGTTTGGCGCATGTTTGGCAATACAGTCGATCATCGCCTGTTACAAAATTCCATTTTCAGATGATACAACAATAAGCTTTGCACGGACTGGTTATTAGTCATATTAGTCAACATTCACTACAAAGTAAACAAGTGAGGATTTTTCCAGCAAAATATTCACAAACACAAGACGAGATGGACTATACGGAATCATTCAATCCAGAGCGGTAAGGAGTATTGATTTTGATATTGTTATGCTCACGAAGAGTATTCAACAAGAACCCCAAGAATTCGGAACAATTCTCTTGTTGTCCTAACGAGTATCTGGTGGACTTCAAAGATTCCAGAAATTCGGTTGGAGGGAAAGATGATGCATTCCTACGAAACTGCAGCTGCATAAACAGGTGTCTGAACAGGTGAATAAGTAGGAAACATTCCCGTTCTCGTTCATCATTTAAACCTCGTTCTTGGAATTCTTTGTCATGAACAACACTTGTAAAATGCTATTCATATAGCAAGTGTTTTCTAAATTATTCAAAGTAATTCATTATATATGAGCCACAATTGCGGTGGAGGATCGAATAGACCCACTCTTTTTTGAACGAACCTAACCTAACTCATCATATAAATGAGTATATTGATAGCTGTGTTCATTTCACTATGGGCGGTTCTTGAAATTTTTACTCTGTTGAGATTGACTTTTATCTTGGTATTTGAATTACAGTCTCGACTTATCTATGGAATAACTACCAAAGGCATTCAAAACCTTATGTTACAGTTACAATTGACAACACGTAGTTGATATTTGAAGAGAATATTCATTGTTTCAAATTTTTTGAGGTGTTGAAATGAGCACAGGAAACATAACGGGTAGTATTTGGAACATTTTTTCGAAAGTGGGTATTTCCATTTGGAATACGTGGAATTTAGCCTAATATACAGGGTATTCCATATTCGATGGTCTATTAGACGTAGCTAGAGAACAAAATAAGAAAAGAGTTTCAAATTTTGGTTACCGATGTAGATGGCTGTGATCTATCATTTGAAAATATTTTCATTGCCGCGTTGTTGTCACATCTACATGTAACAGACATCAACTTGGAAATTTCAAAAAGAACACCCTATATATTATATCATTTTTGAATTTTGCATCGAAATCCAAGTGAACCATATTCTATACCTGTCTCTCACCGTTTTTAAAATAATAATCATTATGTAATTTTTTTTTTGGCAAAAGCATGTATTTTTAATATTTAAAATCGCATGAATTAACTGATACATCGAACTCAAATTCTAGCAACATTGAGATGAGGTATGGTAGTAATTATTTCAGAACGAAACTCTAATCTTATTTCATACGGAATGTCTGAAAAATACGACTCAATTTGTATCTTTAAAAAATAACCATAACTAATTTTTTCCAAAGGAAAACCCTGTATATTATTCAATTTTCGAATTCAGTCAACCAATGTGAACAACTTCGATCGACTATGTCCTATACTTATCTCTGACCGTTTATGAGAAATGAATTATTCTATAATTTTGTTGCTTCTATACAAATATAACATTTCAATTACAAAATTCGGCGATGAAAGTATTTATTGAACACATTGAGTAATGAATGATTACTTTATATTAGTTCAGAAAGGTTTAATGGAATACATGAATGAAATTTCATAGTGGGTGAATGACAAACATTACTATTTTGAGCGAAGAACGAACACTTTTCAAAATTAAATTGATAACAAAATTAATTCTACATTAAAAAACAAGATATAATATTGTGAAACTAGCTTCAAAATTATTTGACATTTGATACTGACATGACAAAAATTCACTAGCTCAGGTGCTTGAAATGCTAACCATTCGCTTGTGAACATTGATCGATTGATGATGTTATTATGTTATCAGTCGCAAAATAAATGAATATAAAACGAATTTAGGATTTTAAGAGTTCGAATAATTATTATTATCCATCTTCACTATTCAATATGACAGTCTAACTATTTAAATAAGTTATTGTCAAATTCATTAAGTATTTTGTTTTTTAAATCAGACTTAGATTATGATACACTTAGATCATGATCCTTGCCGAAATTCAGTTGCGAAATTGAAAATTAATGTTTAAATTAAAACTCTTTTGATATTCGAGTAGATTATTGGAAATAGAAAAAGATTCACTATATGTATTGAATTTTTCAGACTGATTTTATAATATTCAAAAGTATTTCTTGTGTATTGAGCACTTGATTTTTAATTTCATTGGAAATTTTATACTTGCAATGGAGCAATTTTTTTTAGAAATTGTTCATACCTCATAAACGGTCAGAGATAGGTATAGGACATAGTCGATCAAAGTTGTTCACATTGGTAGGCTGAATTCGAAAATTGAATAATATACAGGGTATTCCCTTTGAAAAAAATTAGTTATGGTCATTTTTCAAAGATACAAATTGAGTCGTATTTTTCAGACACTCTGAATAAAATAAGATTTGAGTTCCGTTCTGAAATGATGACCATTATACCTTATCTCAATGTTGCCAGAATTTGAGTTCGATGTATCGGTTAATTCATGCGATATTAAATATTAAAAATACCATGATTTTGCCAAAAAAAATTACAAAATGATTATTATTCTAAAAACGGTGAGAGATAGGTATAGAACTTACTTCACAAAAGTTACTTGAATTTTGATGCAGAATTAAAAAATGATATATAGGATGTTCTATTTGAAATTTCCAAGTTGGTGCCTGTTACATGTAGATGTGACAACAACGCGGCAATAGAAATATTTTCAAACGATAGACCACAGCCATCTACATCGGTAACCAAAATTTGAGACTCTCATCTTTTTTCGTTCTCTAGATACGTCTAATAGACCATCGAATATGGAATACCCTGTATATTTCTTTAGAAAAAGGCTTTTTGACTTCCTATTATTATCCCACCTTCAGACGAAAACAGTGTGTGACAATTTATATCAATACTAATTAATATATTACGTTGCATAGCATTTTCTCTGTTTGATTTACATATCTTCATGAAGAGTTATAGTTTGTTCTTCCTTTTTTCCATTTTCAGATGTTTCTCTCATTTTTTGTTCAGTGAATTAGAAACCCAAAAAGCTTTTTCCTCAAAAACTGATCTCTCCTGGAAATATTCATTTTCAAATCAAATAGTATTAATATAAATGAGAAACATTTCAACTTACCACTACCTGTAGATACTGGAGGGTCTGCACCCTGTACCACAATAATGTATGATTCAGCCAGAACTAAACATTTCAGAAAAGAGAAAAACATTACGAAGCTCTTTTTGGAACTGGCTCAAGAAGTGTTTTCAGCTTATTTATACCGTTGAAAAAAATGTTGGAATCTCACGTATTTCCTTTACGGCGTTGAAATATTGTGGAAATTGGTAGATATAATTGTTAGCGTTTTTGTTCAAAAATATTTGTAATACTTTGTTGAAATGTTTTGAGGTCAATATCCAAATGTAATAAATTTGTTTGAAATATATTATTATGAAATAGTTAGAACTTCGTTACTGAATTATCGAAATTTTTGGGTAGAAATTCCATCGGAATATATTCATAGACTGTGATGGCAATCACATAACTGGCAAAGTTGAGCAAATAATCGGTTAATTTTCCTAATCGGTTGATATCTACCCATCGAAATCTCTGGAATAATACAAAAAAAAATTATCGACCTTTTTTGTGTATTTGATACCTTCCACAATCTGAAAAATATAAAAATTATAATGAAGAACTTTATACAAGTGCATATCGTTTTAGCTCTTTTGTATTATTTTGTAATTACATCGAATGTTCCACTTGTCAATCAACAATATTGACATAATTTCATATTTCAAAACTCCTTTTACAGGATGAAAACTCTTTGCTATTTTGTCAAGTTTTCGTAAATGTTTATTTCCTTCTTCAGTACAACTGAAAAGATGATTGTGAAAATATATGTATGAAACGTTACAGATATAACTTACTCAACATGGGATTAATATAAAGAATTAGCAGCAAATCGAACGAAAAAAATTTTTCCAAATAAACAATTGAAAAAAGCCTTTACCCAGGGGCGAAACGTCTTAACACTTAATTGAAAAACTTTTCCATATTCCAAGAGAATCCAAAACCCAAGAACAACGAAACAAATATATATATATATATATATATATATATATATATATATATATATATATGTATATATATGAATATATATATATATATATATATATATATATATATATATATATATATATGATGTGTTGTTTTTCCGGGTGTTCATCCGTTGTGTACTATTCAGACAACAAAGGCTCTGCGACAAAATGGCTACGGACCAAAGATCATTCAAAAGGCCATCGACAGACAAAGAAGAACCAAAAAAACATTCACTAGATCGACAGAAGACTCTCCATACGACAGACAATCTGTGACACTACCTTATGTCAAAGGTGTGACCGACAAAATCGGGAGAATACTAAGACGTATAAACATCCGGACAACCTACAAACTGCACAAAACGATATTCAGTTGGCTGCCCAGACCGAAAGAGAGAATTTCCCCAGAAAACCAAGGAGTATATAGCATCACATGCGAAGACTGTGGTCAACAATATATCGGTTAGACCAACAGACGTATATCTGCCAGAACCCAGGAGCACAAAAACTCGATAAGAACAAAACAAACCTCCTCTGCCCTCTTTCAACACCATCTACAAACAGGTCACAAGATTAATTTTGAGTCCACAAAACAGATAGCACAGGTGCAAAACCCAAGAATTCGACAAATCAGGGAAGCTATCGAAATCGAAAAGCAAGGCCTCATCAACAAAAGGGATGACTCACTAAACATCCCAAGGATTTGGAAAACAATAATTAAAAACAAACCACCAAAGACAACCCCAAATTGATAATGAACCATCGCAGGTAGGAGAACCGCCAGAAGCCATTAACAACCCTCAGGTAGAAAAACAGGTAGGAGAACCGCCAAAAGCCATCAACAACCCTCAGGTGGAAAAACAGGTAACAAATCCATACAACTTACGCAAGCGAAATCATATAAAAACACCACAAGAAGAACCTAACATCAGTTACACCTCTCGAAGCGAAGCAGTAACTCGTCTTGATAATGCCATCTGAGATGATGGCGAAACGTCGACTATCGAATAGTACACAACGGATGAACACCCGGAAAAACAACACATCATATTCTACCATCCGTGAAAACTTACATTGTAAAATATATATATATATATATATATGTATATATATATATATATATATATATATATATATATATATATATATATATATATATATATATATATATATATATATATATTTATATATATTATCTGCCAGCGCCAATTAATGTTGTTGTTTTATAATTTCATGATATGTATTACTTTATTCTCTGACGAATAAATAATTTTGAAGAAAAAAAACTATTCAGGTGTCATAATTTGCTGCATCTTTTGAGATAAAACAGTATTCGTTATCATTCACCGGCTCGAAAAATAGGAGATATTGTTGAAAATGCAGTTCTTCAACATATATTGAGGATTATCAGCAGACATATTTTTATTGAAACATAAACATGAAAAAATAGTTTTGAGTGTTGAAATATTCAGAAAACATTGGGGATTTCATTGAAACTCAAAAAGTTGTTGGAGTATGTATAATGAAACGAACACATTATTTCAACATTCTTCAGACAATACTGATTTTCTGGAGAGGTGGTAATGTATGTGTGGATTTTTTTCAGTGCTGTCATAGTAGATATTATAGTTCATGAACAATAATTCCATACAAATTTTTCGAATGAAAACCCAGTCCATCAGTTATTGAACTTGTTTTTAAAAGCATCTTAGTGAATGCAAAAACTATTGATTATTTCATTCAAAGATGAATCAAATCAAACATAAACAATACATAAACAGTTGAGGTCCAGTTTTGTCGAATAACCTGCGGAACTGAAACATTTTCAGTCGTATCAAAAAAAAAATTCATTTACATATAAAATATCTGGAAATTAGTATACTGAATACTATGAAATATTTTGGATGAAGAATATCATTTGAATCAATCAATTATCATGTGGGAATAACAAAGGTATCGAAGAGGTATTTTCATTGTCATCAGCTTCAACAGGAACTTGGAAACTAGTATTGAATTTAACTTGATATCCCTCTTCTGTAACACTAATATTGTTTGACAAAAAAAAGTTTTCCGATATTTTCTTCATTGTTCCATCCTCTTTCATCACATTGTTGCTAACGTATACATTCACTACTGGTTGGGGGTATGGAGAAAATCGTGAACTTTCTCCTATTTCACAAATGAAGTTTCTCTTGCTTTCACAAAATTGAATTCTTCCAGTCACGTACTTATCGATGACTATGCAGCTTCTGCTTTTAGGGAAGGGATTTGCAGTCCAATATTTCCTCACCACACCTGTGAACCACAATAGTGATATAACTGATTCACTGAAGGCATAGCTCTAGAATATTCATGCTTTGAAAATTTAATTGTAGGTTCATCATGAATTCAGTCAAAGATATGAACTGAAGCCAGTATTCCGAATTGAAGGTAGTTCGGAAATAGGAAACTCAGAAATGAATCAATTTTGTCAACAAAGTACGTATCCATTAAAATAGGTAATCTACCGGAGCACAGAGTTATCGCTTGATGAGAGAGACCAAAAGAATCATGATTATTGTGCTCTTCAATTATTTCTCGTCATTCATAGGACGAGTTTTTCACGTATTTATGTTTCTGAATTAGATCATTGTAATCTGTAAGATTTAAGATAGAAGCAATCAGTGAAGACGTAGTTATCCTACCATAACAATGCTATGAATGTTGAAATATATCCTAATAAAAATCCTATTCATCATATTATACTTTTTTATTAATTTCATCAGTTCGGTTGTTAGATATTATATAAAATTATTCAAAATCCCTGAAAAAACTAATAAGAAACAAGAATAACAAAACAATAGCTGAAAATAACCATTATTATATTAAGCAAAAAAACCTGAAATGAAATAACAGTGAAATAAAATACGAGTAAAAATGGAAAAATTGCACAAAAATTAAAAACAAAAATAAAAAATTAAAAGATTTGAAGCCAAGTTACTTCACGACGTTTCGATTGTTAGTGTCCACAATCGTCTTCTGGTGAAGACATGGAGAATACCCACAACAGAAAGTGGGGAAAGTAAGTGAGAAAACACTGCCCAAATGCAGACCGGAAACAGGACAACTATGAAGTCGCCAACGTCATCAACATGATTTCCCGTCCACTCACGGCAATAGGCTTGTTGCGGAAAGGTAATTACTGCAGTGGAATCCACCAGTTCCCTCATTGACCAGACCGAGGCAGAAGAATTCAGATGGAAAATTGGAGAACAGCTGGATCGAGAACCAGTTCCAACATCTAACATCAGCAGTAAAGAACGTAGAGCTCTGTCTACGGCCTACTTAGAGACACCACCATGAAGATCCTACCTGCAGATAAAGGAAACGCTTCTATGGTGATGAATACTGTTCTCTACGAACAGAAGATCGGAAAGGTTCTTCAGAAGGAATAATACATGAAGATCGTACGAGACCTTACTGTATCAATTGAAAGGAAGTTGTACCAGATTTTGAAAAAACACCAAGTCTATTTTTCGGAAAAGGAGAGATCATCGCTCACACCGCACAGTCATGACCCGAAGATATCGTGAAGTAACTTGGCATGGAATCTCTCAACTTTTCATTTTTATTTTTGATTTTTGTTCAATTTTTCTATTTTCACTTGTATTCCATTACACCCTTATTTCATTTCAGGTTTTTTTGCTCAATATAATTGTTATTTTCAGCTATTCTTTTTTGATTCTTCTTTTCTATTAGTTTTATCAGGGATTTCTAATCATTTTATATAATATCAGACAATGGAAGTCCGAAATAATAAAATTCATCATGACCTACATACTTTTTCATGATTTTTTTTCAAATCAAGTTCAAAATCATTTCATTCATAGTGAATTAGAAATGAGACCAAAGCGGAGGACCAAGAACTTCTGAAACTTGAGGATGAAGAGAAGAATATATAAATCTCTGGAAGTTATACTGGATCCCAGGCTGACCGGGAACCAACATCTAGAAGAAGTAGAAAGAAGGTGAAGGTAGCACTCATTCTGGCCAGACGCAGCTACGGAAAGACAAAGAGGCTCGAAACAGAGCTGATGAAATGGCTCTACACCAGGGCGGTGTAACCTCATGATAACATTCCATGATAAGATATGCTTCTAGGGTCTAGTGGCCAAAGATGAAACGGACGACCATTATCAACAAACAAACCAAGCAGGGTTTGGGAATGATGGGTTTGGGAATGATGGGATCAATGAAAACTCTCTTCTACAGTTGCATTGGGGACACATTTGAATCTTGCTCTTCAAATTGAGTTGTAAGGGTTAAGAAAATAGTGCACTCACACCTTATGCAGACATTTTGCATCCTCCGCAGACAGATGAAATCGCATAGGCGTAAGGAAAGTCCATAAACCCTGTCACAATATAAGAGCTTTGAAAAAATGAGACTTTCGCATAATGTCAGCTTCATCTTTGTGGAAAGAAGGTCACGATTTGGGAACAATTGTCTGAGAGTAGTATATGATATCTCACATAAGTTGCATATCCCGAAAATCTCAGCTCACTGTCTAGATAGATATGGCATTTCATTCACAGAAAGGTATTTGTTAGGGTATTAAACAGACGAGAACAGTTGAAATTATTCTTCATCCAGTCGCTAATGGAACATGAAGAGTTTTTGATCCACAACCTCCGATTCTAAAATAAAAATCGAGGTTGCTAATGATTTTCTGCTGATATTATAGCCGTGTGTCAGGTGATTGGCAGAAAGGAGCATATTTTCAAAAATTCGGTCACTGAAAAAATACTGAAATTTCTCATGAAGTTAGCACCCGCGTCCTGAAGAGTTATGTGGAAACATGTGTTTTTGATACATCTCCATTCGGCAAGCATAATTCAACAGGATACCAGCCGAACTATATTCAATAATTATCGAGTAAGTAACTTGCAATTTCAAATAACTGAAACTAAATATTTGTTTGAACGTGATTGACAATTTCATTAGTTCAGACTTCCATTGTCTGATAATATATGAAATGATTTGAAATCCCTGAAAGAAGAATTGAAAATGAATTGCTAAAAAACAGTTATATTGAGCAAAAAGAACCTGAAATGAAATAATTGTGAAATGAAATACAAGTGAAAATAGAACAATTGAACAGAAATGAAATAAAAAATTTGAAAGATTCCAAGCCAAGTTACTTCACGATGTTTCGATTGTTGGTATCCACAATTGTCTTCGGGTAATGGCTGGACTAATTCCTTCGAGAGATGACTATTTATGGACCATTCGAGTACTTTAACTTGTCTGCGCTTTCCTTTTTCCGCTTGACTGGGAGTTGGCCATTTTTCGCTTGATTATGGGTTTCCATATGTTGCGTATCGCTACGCTAGCCTGGCTTAATACATTGTTGGACAACATGCATGAGGCTTCTTTGAATTTTCTCCTAAACCAAAGTTCCTCTCTTTGTATAATCTCAGCTTAAGACCACTCGATGTTATGTTGATGTGCCAAACATGCCCCTGCTATTCCTGATTTGCTAGGTACCCTCGCTATGTGTGTTTCTTGTGTTCGACAATAAGAACATTCAATGGCCTCTTAGTTTCACCGATACAGAGTTTTCCGAACTCACAGGATATCCGGTAAATGCAATTCTTCGAATCGCATTCCGCGTTTGATGGCATGGTTTTTGTGAGGCTACTACGGATAGTGTTTCCGGATCTGAAGCAAGTTCTGCTGTTGTACTTGGGACCAATTCTTCCTATCTTCTTCGATAATCCTCTGATGTAGAGAAGTACTAGCACTGGTTCTGACAGCTTCTCTTTCTTGCAAGGATCCTGCTGTCTTTTAGCTACCATCGCTTTGGAGTAACCATTCTGTTGAAGATCAGTTTTGATGATGTCTAGTTCCTTGTCGAGACCTTCCTTCGTATTACAGAGCCCGAAAGCACGTTCTAATAGATTCTTGATGGTTCCTGTCCCGTGTGAGTGAGGTTTTTGGTGTACCTATGTTTCCCACTTAGTATCGGTCCTCTTCACCAATACGTTTAAGAATTACAATTCGTTGTGGACTTCCTTCTCCATTGTGAAAGTGATGGATGGTTTCACGCTGTTGATGTGTTTCAAGAAGGCGTCTAGTTCAATATTCCCATGGTTCCATGTTATGAAGTTGTCGTCAACGTATCTCAACCAGACACGAGGTTTCTTGTGGGCTTGCTCAATGGCCAGAGTTTCAAACCACTCATCATATTTGTTGGCTATGGCTGGTGAAAGTGGCGATCCCATTGGCAGTCCTTCATCTTGTGTGAAAAATTCGTCCTTCAGTTGGAAATAACAGTTTCGTACACATCATCCTAGTAATTCCATAATCACTTCTATAGGTGAAATCGTTCTTTCAGCTCCTTGTCTTCGGATAGCTTCTATCATTTCATTTCAGAATTTCTTTCCTCATTGTTGTAGTATAACTGTTTAGCTATTCATTTTTATTTCTTCTTTTCTGAGTTCTCTCAGGGATTTCAAATCATTTTATATAATATCAGACAATGGAAGTCCGAACTAATGAAATTCGAAATAAAATATATTCAGTAGCTACCAAAAATATGTTTCACTCACTTGAATCTGATAAAAGTCGTTTGATAATATCAACTTTTTTGTCATCCACCTCCAGCAGTTGCATGTTATGGTAATTGCAAAACTCTACAGCTTCAGCTTGAGTCCCCTGAAAAATATATTATATGAATAAAGTATAAAAGTGTATTATTTTAGGGCAGAAATCTCTGGAAAGTTATTTGATTTTCTGTTTCACAAATATTATACATATCATACACTGAGTTACTTTGGAAAAAGGGAAAGGGGATGTTTAACATATACTACTTTCACTCCAGGTGATGAGTTTTCGTTTTTCTTGATATTGATCAATTTACATCAAAAGAAAAAACTACCCAGTATATTAACACGAACTGAAACTAACACAACTAAGAAAATGAAGGTGTAACTGAGGAATCATCGTTCTAAATGTTCAATTCAAGTTTCACGATGATTATTGCATCATGAAAAATTAGTAAAATGTATTTCAAAATTCTACAATTTTCATTATATTGAAATATCGTCAAAGATGGAAATGAGAAATAATTGAGGCTTATTGAATCGGTTCAAATTGTTTGATCATGTCATGTTTGCAAATTTTGAGGTTACACAGTTGCCAATAGTTGAGGATGCAGGCCTCAGGTTCGAAGAGTATCTACCCCAGAAGTAGTCATTTTATAAGTGTAGTAACTGCGCCTCTCCAGTCCACCCCCACTCCTCCACTTTTCGTCATTACCCAATCGACCAATCAGAAGCTACCGCACGCAAAGCGGGAAATTTAAATTGTGTTCACTTCAACGAGACAGACCACATATCCAAGCTCACCATCACATAGTCCCACTGATCATTGACGGCTGGAAATTTCATAGGAATTTAAATAACAAAATTATCAGGTTACGGAATTGAACAAAAGTTGTCAGCGCTGTAGGCTTGGTTGTTAGCTTCGACACCGATATTGGAAGTAACTGTTGATAGCGATGGGGCTGATGGGGTTATTGAATCGCTCTTCGAATTGGTTTGAAAGAGCTTCAATTATGATTTGAAAAAAAAGAATCGTAAAATAGGGTGTTCAGTTATGTATATGAATAATAAAACATATTTCTTGTAATTATGTGTGTTGAAAGATAACACCGTGGTTGAAATATGAAAAATAATGAATGTAGATGGGAATATTGGAAGCGCGGAAGTTTTGCATGAAAAATCAGATTGAAAAAAAAAAACATGACGGCGGGCATTCAGCGGAATATACAAGGTGTGTGAAAATACAACAGTTAGAAAAAACATGACGTCAATGTGTAGAAGGTGTGACAAAAATACATAATTTATGAAAAAACATGTCAATTTAACGAGGCCCTGAAGTTGCAACGTAAGATACATAAACATACATAAAAAACACATGACGTCAATGTGTACAAGTTGTGACAAAATACATCATCTGAGAAAAAACATGACAGTTCAACAAGGCCCTAATATTTTCATGGGCGATCCCTCAATGTGTCTCAATATACATCAAGAAAAAAACATGACGTCAATGTGTAAAAGGTTTGACATAATAATTCAAAAAAAATTTGTTAGAGCTGATATCTCACCTCTAGATTGTTTTCTACGTGGAAAGTTTTTCCTTCTTGATGAGACATATGTATCGAACCAGGAGGAACTCGTCTCACTCTACGCAACCATTCGGAATCTGAAAAAAAATCACAAGTATTGATTTAGAAGTGAGTTTTTTTGGATGGTACGACTGAGTGATGAATCAATTATTCATGAATTTGATAATCTAGAAAGTTGGAAACGCTCCCTAACCTCCAAATTAATTTTTGTGATCCGAAAATACCCAGTTGATGAAAAATATTGTACAGGAGATATTACAATACAGTTCTTGAAATGTTTGAAAATACATTTGAGGATGAATGTTGATACTGTTGCTTTGTCAAAAATGTTGGCTAGTTCAATCATATGAATTGATAAAGGAATCTATCGAAGAAGCAATATATTTTAAATTATTCAATTCCAAAAAGAAAATTAGATATTGGCACATTCAAAACAGTCAAGATTACCACATAACTATATATTTGAAACAAAGTCCAGCGCTACTGCCACCGATTAACTGAGTCCGCGAGAGCAAATGTATATCTTTTGAGTATAGCTTTCTACAGCCATCTCAATGTTGAATAATGATCACAAAAAATATGTAATGAAACAAATACGATATTGATCTCAGGGGAATTGAAAACCTTCCCTCAGAGCTCTAATTTCAACGAGGCAATAATTAAACTCGATGTTATTTTTCTAAGGCTATGATTGAGGTTTCTTTTTCCCTAATCTTTTTTTTCATATCACGATTTGAGGATTTTCATAATGAAGTGACTCCATATTTGTTTTTGAATGTTCGCTTTGAAATATGTTATTCTGCACTTTTTGTATCGTATTTGATAAATGAATATTATTGGAGTAATATTCAACACCAAACCGTTACGACACATTTTTCGATAACCAAGTGATAATTTTCGGGAAGAAAATCAAATGTTATTAAATGTGTTCAATCTTGCTCTTGAAGATGATAACTTGTCTAGGTGTTAGAAATAACGATTTGGTGTTGAGAAAAGACTCCAGTAATATTCATTACCACACCAAAGGTTCCAAACAGTGCATCACAAGTTCATATGATCTGTTAATTCCTCAACTTCCTTCCTTCTCAGTATTTGCCGATAGTCTCTGTAGTATCTCAGAGATTACAACCATACTGAAAAAGTGACTCGACTTACCTCCACTATCGTCTCTGACATCAACTAGCGGCCTCCAGTCACGTCCTCCCCAATAGTTATCATAATATGTTCCTTTCTTATTGCGTCTTTCTTCTTCATAGTTATAATCTGCATTCGGCGCCTCGCAAATGACCTGCATAGCAGTGTTGCAGTTGATGTCATTCCAGAAGAGCCCGTTATTCCGTTGATGAATTAGATTGATGCAGAGATCATTCATATTATCTGGTTGTCCTACTAACCAGTTTGTGTACTCAACTTGCTTTCCTGTTGATATCCAGACCCATCTTTCACCATCCAGAATTCTGCTACCGGAAGTCCACCAACTGTCACCACCAACTGTAATATTTCTCGTATCATACATAATGCAGAAATCAACACACAAGTATCAGTAAGACTGATCAAATAGACCTACGTATATACATATACTGGGAAGTTGATATGATTCATATTCGATTTTGATCAATATTCCCAATAATTTTTATTTGGATCTGTATTGTGAAGAAAATCAGATTCGACCAAATCCATATCGAGGCGATAGAGGAATCCTCACAATCACGTAAATGGTGATTCTTGAAAATATATCAATTGCCAGATGTAGACGGGGTTTTTGAAAAGGATATTGCTCAACGATAATGAAATTACCACAACTAGGTTACGTTAGGGTTACGTTAGGTTAGCTCCAAAGTTAGTGGATTTAGTGGTTTATTATGTCTTACACCTATTTACATTCGACCAAATAAACCCAGCTTCTTAACGAAACCGATTAGTTTGTATGGTGAGTGGTCTTCCAGGTCAGATGGTGAGAGTACGGCTCTGCAAAACTCTATAAAACTGATTCGGTCCCCTGTGGGCAGGCACAAAGTATGTGCTCTGCTGTTTCATCATTTTCGAAACAAAGACGACACACACTGTTTTCTGATAGTCCGAGTCTGTGAATATGAGACCTGTGAGAAGACCTGTTAGAGATCGTAGTTTATCCTTACTGTAGTCCAACAACTGTTTGGTATCAAGCTTCGAAGGGTGAATAAACGCCTTGAAGTAAGCCAATCCTGGAAGATACAGCCAGAAGTCCATAAATATTTTCACCATCCAGGTATTCAATCTTTGTTTGACAAAGCTTAAGGGATGCCAAAGACAGGTTCCGGTTCGATGAAGCTGCTTGCAGCAACCTCTTTTGCAAGGGAGTCAGCAGCCTCATTGCCATCTAGGCCAGTATGACCAGTAACTCAGACCACTGATAATCTGTTGAGTGTTCCTATTGAGGAGAGTCGTTTTTGGCAATTTGCTACCATTTTTTGCTGATTGATTCGGTCGATTCTTGATGAAGATCCATAGTAATTTCATAAACTACACTTCACTGATGAAGATCCATAGTAATTTCATAAACTACACTTTTACCACAAACTCTCTGGAGATCAAATCGTAAGGTGTAGTTTATGAAATTTGTTACCAGTTGGTTTCCAGATAAACAAAACTGTAACAGCTGTATTCCTGGACATCTACCACTGTTTTATAGATTAAGAGTAATTTTTTTCATGGATAAGATACATCAAAAATGGTTTCAATCAGCAGAATGCATCATTTTTTCGAAAAAGATTGGATCTGGAAACCTTTTTTTGACACTGATATCAGACCGAAATCCTGAGGTGGATTGAAGGGCACGACAAGAATAAAGGTGATCGCTTTGCCGACTCTTCAGCCAAAGAAGCGGCTAGACTGAGAATTTCAGGACCCAGTGGCACCTACGGTCTGATGACTCCGACAATTGCGGAACTAGCCAAATGTTAAAGAGTTGGGATGAAATCAAAAGATGCAGTCTTGCCGAGATCACCTTGGGCGACCCTGGGAAGCTGACGCCAAAGAAATATCTGGCGAAGACCACGAAAAACCTACGCTTAACAGTAGGATTTCTGACTGGCCACTGTCAACTGAGAAAACACTTCCATATTATGGAAGGATGTGTGAACAGGATAATGAAACTTTCAGATATGTCTTATGCAAGTCTCAATAAGAGAGAGTGTTTTTGGCGAGTCTTGGCCTACACCTGCCGATATGAAAGAGATGTCTCCTAGTTACCTGTCCACCTTCCTGGAAAGAACAGTATGGACGATGACCTAGGAGGACAACTCATCGGGAGGATGTACAATGGATCACAAGTAGCCTACACTCACCCTCCCTATTCTACAGATACACCGAAATGGAAGAAGTTTCTGAAATGAGAATTGTTTTTGTGGCAATATTTGAATACTCCAACGTCATACTCAACGTCATTTAACATAATTCCTTCCTTTTCCAATTGGAAAATACTTACTGGTATCTCTAATATACTTGTGTATTCTAGAATTTTCTTCCTCTGAGGTGATGGTAACAAGCTGCATATTGATCATCTGGCAAAACTCAACAGCTTGTAGAAAATTTCCCTGGAATCGAATGTTGATAAATTGTAAATTCCAGTGTCTAATCAAGTATCAAAGTGTCATTTCGTTTTCTTGTTTGTTAGATGATTAATGGCGATTTGTTGAAAGAAGAATAGATATTGGCAAAATGGTTGAGTCTTTCGCGGTCAAGGTTTTCAGTGTCACTATTTTCCGGGTTTGAAGGACTTCGATTTCTTGAATTTTTTCCTGACGTTTCGCTGGCGCTAGTGGCGACCGCCACTCGCTAGTGCGAGATAGCCACTCGCACTAGCGAAATATCGGACAAAAATTCGAAAAATCGACGGCCTTCAAACCCGGAAAATAGTGATACTGAGTAATAGATATTTCTAAATCACTCACCTTGAATTGTCTTGAAAAGTAATAACTCTTATTTTTGAAATGTAGGAGTTTAATATTTGGCCACAAAGGTGTCATCTGTATTGGATTCAGTGAACCTGAGGATGAAAAATGATAGCTGTTACATACCTCATCAAAAATGTATTCCTGATGAGTGAAAAAATATGCATCGTTGACAATTCCGATTTGATGATGGCTCATTAAGGCGTGCTCAAATAAACTTGAGAATGGTTCAATGAACCGAAACCGCTCGTAACGAATGAAAGTCTCAGTCGAATTCATGCAAAAGTCATGTTCCCTATCCTTTATTCAATATGAACTTCCACAAAATAAATAGGTCATCAATCGAACTAATTTGTGAGTTTACATGTTTAGGTTCCCAAATATGGAGATTACTCATATCATATCATAAATTGCTGATATATTTATAATTTTCAATCGTAGAGGCCTACTCAATGATGGACTCAATTCATCGTACTTGTAGAGGAAGCTAAAGCACAGGGACAATGTTGATTGTTTCTAAATATTTTGGAATGATATTAAAGGCGATGCAGTAACAGAAAATAACTTGTATGGAGAAAAAAGTCAAATCCGAACTGAATTGACTACAACTTGCATAGTCTTGCATATTTGTCATTGATGACTTGTTTACTTTATTGTAATTCATGATCACTCAAATGAAATGAATAAAAACACTTTTGTCTAAATACCAATGGTAAATTTTATGTATACGACCAGTTTCGGGTTTGACCCCATCATCAAGTATAAAAATGAAATATGAATTTTGAAATATCGGTTTCAATAGACTTTTCAAGTATGCTTCAAGGACAGGTATTTGAGAGACAGGATACCAACCTAAAATACCACCCTGAAAATTCTAGGAGTTGTTAAAGTCATAAATTCAAGAGAGGAGACCTACATAAAACAAGTTGCTCGTTTAGGGGTATATGTTTCTGGTTTTTAATTGATTTGTTTATTTCCATGGCCTCCAACAGATTCATGTTTCTCCCTTTACTGCATATATGTAGGATTTTGAGGTTATCTTTATTTATCTTGTGGTTTGATTTCTGAAGATGTTTGTACATTGCAGATTTTTTGTCCAAACAGACGTGTTCACGCAGTCTTAAGTAAAATTTCTACCGGTCTGGCCTGTATATTGCAGAGCACTCGCCATACTCTGAATGAATGAAGATAACCTCAAAATCCTACATATATGTAATGAAAAGATAAAAATGAATCTGTTGGAGGCCATGGAAATTAACAAATGAATTAAAAACCAGAAACATACCCCTAAACGAGCAACTTGATTCATGTAGGTCGCCTCTCTTGAATTCATGAGTTTAACAACTCCTAGAATTTTCAGGATGGTATTTTAAGTTGGCATTATGTCTCTCGAATACCTGTCCTTGCAGCATACCTGAAAATTCTATTGAAACGATATTTCAAAATTCATATTTCAGTTTTATACTTGATAATTGGGTCAAACCCGAAACCGGTGTAAAAATAAAATTTACCAGTGGTATTCAAACGAAAGTGTTTCTATTCTTTTCATTTGAACATAATTTAGAAATTTGATGAGACTTAAGTCGACCTCACGAGACATCACGAGAACTTCAACGTTGAAAAAATCGATGGTAATTTTTTTCAAATTGGAATACTTACCAGTGACTCGCAATTCAGTGTAATTATTTCCGGCATCAAACTCCTTCTCACAAATGAACCAAAATAGTAAATTGCAGTCCCGATCATTCCAAAAGAGACCCACATTTTTCTGATGAGTTAGCACAGTACATTGGTCCACAGGGCTATCGGGTTGACCAGTAGCCCATTTTGAAAATTCGAACCTCTTTCCTGTACTCATCCACCTCCATTCTTTTCCATCCACCATCCTTGATCCCGAAGACCAGTACTCATCTCCTTTATCTGAAAAGTCAGAGTTTCAAAAGTGAAATTATTTGAAGCAGATAATTTTTCACGAGACCAGTGATTATGAAAAACTGCATTATTATTGCAGCTCACTTGTCGATCAGTTACCAAGTTCAATCAGGTGATAAAGTAGGGAAAAATGCTTTCTGTTGAATGAGAAAAGCAAGACACTACCATTTCAGAGATCACCACCATTTTTTGAAATATCAGTCTTTGAAAATTCAAGGCGTTACAATTCACTTGCACGAAAAAGTATTTGATGAATCTCGTTGATTTTATTCATGCTACGACAAATGTCCACTTTTTTTTTCAGTAATGCCGTTTTGTATGACGAAACGTAGAAGTATAATGAATTCAGAATTCCTCAAAAATTTCAACAGAATGAACGTTGTTTTACCATGAGTTGGTATATTGAATCTCACAGCATAACTTTTTTGAAATACTAGTTGTATTACTGTAGAAATATGATTCACTATATCTCACACGACAATAATGATCATATCATATGTGTATGACAGAAATGTATGACTTCTTGCAACACTCCATAAATACAGAAACGTTGAGGATGTTGTTTGAATTCAATTCCAATTCATCATTATTATCATCTCTTCTTTTCGACCTGGTGTTTCACATTCATATTACAGGAGATACAGTAAACGTTCATTGATACTAAACGAATGGAGTACTTTTGATGTCTATTGTATTGAAGGAACTGCTTTGAATACATATAATATCAGTTGTTCAATTGAAAATATAAAAGTTTTCATCACGATTGACTTCCTTCATAGACACAAAAACGTCAAAACAAATATTTGCCACATTCAATCACTTACTTAATTCTCTGATTTCTTTGAACATTCTGTCATTTTCTTCCGCTGACTCTATGGAGACAAGTTTCATATCTATATTTTCACAAAACTGTTTAGCCTGTAGAAACGTGACCTGAAATGAAAAAATATTCCACAATAGAAAAACTGAAATGTAATTCGACGCTTTGGTGGATTTTTTCGCCTTCCTTTTCAATTCCAATGTTATTTTTACAAATATTGGATATTTCATTTCAAATGTTTATGAATATTCCAAGATGAAATTTTGGTGAATGTAGAGCAGATATCACATTTTTTATATCAAGATAGAGAAGTATAAAGCTAAAAAAAAAAAACTTTCTTTCCCAAAAATCAAACCATTTGAATGAAATCCTATTGAGGAAATAAATCAAACCAAAATAAGATGACGTTAATGAGATTCGTGACTCAAATTGACAAATTAAAAAGCTGTAAGGGTGAAAAAAAATGTAATTATTCTATTAATGTTTGAACTATGATAGAGTTACTGAGAGTGAATAGTTTGGATCCACATAAATTGATGATAGCAAATAAACTCAGTCAATGAAACAGTCGTTGAGAGAATGGTTTCCAAATGAAAACACTTGAACTCTCGACTTGTATTAAGTTGTTTCGAAAGTTTCGTTCGTTTTCATAAGTCTACTTCGAACTACAATATCTCAGTAAATACTTATTCAATACATTCGAAATAAGCGCTATTTGAATCAGTGTACTTTTGTCAACGTGAATTCATTTCGTTCAAAGAAGTTGATGCCTGGTCCTGGCGATTTAGGTGGGTGAGGCAGAGATTTGATGCTCAATTAATTCATTTTTCGGACGGTGATTCGTGATACGTGTGGACGGAGCCGGATGCACCATGCGACTACTGGAAGAAGGAGTCATACAAGGTGCAGTACTTTCGCCACACCTCTTCTCGGTACACACAGCAGTCGTGCCTAAGCCTGAGAACAACTTCAACAAGTTGGTACTCTACGCGGACGACACAGCTCTACTGGCGAGGTCAACTAGCCATGCACAAGTTTCCAGATACTTGCAACAGCAGGCGAACAGACTAGAGGAATGGGCCAACCTTTGGAAGATGAGCATAAACCCTGACAAGAGTCAGGCAATACTGTTCATCCGGAGGATGGTACACCCAGAAGAAAACGTCACCTCCAACGGACAAAAGATTCCGTGGGCCAACGAAGCGAAATACCTGGGATTCACTCTCGACAGAATACGTATAGGGCCTACGTACGGCAGAGATTAGGGCTGGCAAGATCCGCTTGACAAAACCTACATCCGATTATAGGACATACAAACGCAATATACAGGCGTTCAAGAACAGTTGCGAGCCACCATAAACGCTCTGAGATACATAACAAATAGATACATATACCGGGACCTGGACCTGAACATCCACTACGTAGACGCGTATGAGTGAACACGCACAAAACGTGAAAGAGTTCGATCACACCACAGTCCATCACTGCGCGATCTACACGAAGCACTCAACAGGGAGGACCCAAGATTCCGGAGAGAGACAAACACAAGAGGCCAACCAAGCAGAATCAGAGACCACCCCCGAGAGTCGCTATCAGGCGGCTCCGGTTGGTATAAAAACTTTTTGACCAGATTTCAAATCCAATTTTTTTTCAGACTCATTGGGAAACATCTGCTCGCGATATAAAGACACTCGTCTCCGGTTAGTTTTTGGGGGCCCCATGCAATAAATTACATTTAAGTGAAGTCACGATTCATTAAAATACTAGATAAAAAAGCAAAAACACCCAAATGATGGCTTTCGATCGCAGTAGGTCAGATGTCAATCCTGCTGAAGCGCTCATCAGTAAGTTGAGGACCGCTCCGGAGGAGCGGAGGTGGTAGGACGAGAAGGGGTGTTCTGCACACATTAACCGTGTGCGGAAGATTTCAACTCAAGGCATGGTCTTTTTCCAGGAGTTTCGTCTGTGGAAAATGCCGTAGAGGATCCACTTCTCATTGCACGTGACGTTTGGGTTGAGCGAAAGAAAGGAAGAACAGACCTCAAAACGTGACAATTTCTGTCGATCATTCAAATCGTGAGGCACACACTTTCGCCATTCTACGCTCCGTTTGTGATGGCTCAGTCTCCAACAGGGTCTTCAAATTCTCGTTCTGGATTACTATAGGTCAACCACTTCGGGACTCATCAACAGAGCTGAAATTTTCGAAATGAAATTCCACAAACCAACGTCGAATGGTGCCAAAAACCTGCTTGATTTTTTGGGCTGTTTTGGTAGCGCTTCGGTTGAAATTGGCCAAAAATCGCTCAAAGACATCCTATGATAGTAAGATAGAAAAAGTCAATGAATGGAAATTTGGAAAACAAATTAATAGCATCAAAGTATAGACTACAAAATTTTCCATCTATCACTATACACCACAATACGGAAAATGAATATTTATTCAGAAATGGAGCTACAAAAATGCATGACATCAAAACGAGCGAAACTTTCAAAACAAGCGAATGATTTTCAGCCCTTACAAAATCTTCAATTAGCATTTGAAAGGAACAATTGATATTCATAACAATACCTACTCACTTTCATATGTACTCCCATATAGTAACTTCGATTTCCATAATGAAATAGCGGAACCAGAGGGGTCAAATGTTCATGAGTGATATTCCTCGAGGAATTTCCTGAAAAAAAAAAAAACGAAACCATCATGAAATCAAATTACATTATTCTACATCATGTTTTTATCATCTGAAAAGCTTGTCATCAGTGGAAAATAATAGTGTGTCTTTCACAACTGAGGAAATCCAAATCGTTCTCATAATATTGATTCCTTCCTCATTCACCATTATTTTTATTATTGGAAGTGAGTTTTGGAAATATTTTGTCGTAGTTAGGAATAATATTTCTTGATACCCAATCAGAATACTTTTCATAAATGTGGATTTTGACGAAATTCAACAAAGAATCAAATATAACGAAGAAGAATATGTCATATTTTTCCAAATATGACACGGGCTTCCACGACTAATATCACGATTGGTCAGAACAAAATCCGGGCCCTGACTTTGTTTTCTCTGATAGATGTGAGTAATTCTAATCATTCTCCAGAATGAAATTGGAAATATTCATAGTAAAAAACATTTGTAATACTGGATCCCTACAAAATATTTAGAAAATTAAGGTGAATTTTTTTTTAAATGACAGTTGACTTTCGAATCAATTCAATAACAAAGTGTTCATACCAGAATTTAGAATTCACTTACATATGCATTCTACACTTTTATCGTAGGAATATAGCCAAAATATATTCACTGAAAAGGAGTGCATAATTTTATTGAGAATTTCGAATACCATTTCAGAGTAATCAAAGTCTCGTTAGATGACCGAAAATTTCAAGTTGATTCTCAAGAATCATTTCAGAATTCCAACAATCATTATTTGAACTATTCAGATCATTTCAAGGCAAACCAAATAGAGAAAATTTTTCAAATCAATGAAGAAAAAGTCAAATGTTCATCATGGTTATTTCCAGTAGAATATATTGTTTGGAATATTTGCAACAACAATAAAACCCAATAATTTGAATAAATGAAAATACTTTACTTTGACACAACATACCATTTGATGAAACTATGGGTAAATAAATATGGTTTGAAAAACTAAAAAACAGGCTTTTGCAGAACATCGACCTAAAAAGTTTAAAAAAAATTAATAAGCTCAAAACAATAACGAAACAAAAATACTAGTATTATTCTGAAAAATGTGACGGCCGCATGATAAACAAAAAATATGGCACAAACCGCCCACGCTCTTTTCACAATAATACTAGTATTTTTCGTTTGTTATTGTTTCAAGCTCATTAAAAAATTATTTTTAACTTTTTAGTTCTTTAGTTAGTTCTTCAAAAGCGTGTTTTTAGTCTTTTTAAACTATATTTATTTTGTCTGAACTTTGGGATCAATCAGCCGTAAATTGTTTCAATGGGTTACAAATGAGGCAGCTGGCGCGCAAAGGAGGGTTACAAATAAAGCAGAAAGCGCGTGTTAATAAAAAAAATACTTTTTCGAAATGGAGAGATAAATATAAAGTGAGTTCGAATTATATCAAGGACGTTACGTACAGCGCCATCTGCCCGCGAATAGATCAAGCAATAATGTCGATTTATCAAGGAGGCTACTCACAGCAAGGAGAGTTACAAACAAACATACATACATACATACAGATGAAGCTATAGTCTATAATATGTTTAAATAAACCTCGTTTCAAGGAATATGTAGTCGAGAAGATGACACAATAGTATTTCATTTGACGAGGGAATGATGATGGCTATTATTCACGATGCGAAGTTTACGGCCACGAGCCACAGGCAAGTGGCCTAAATCACCGAGAAAATAAAAGCCATTATACGCCTGTAGAATACTATGCTTCATCCACGACTAATAAATATGTTTGCTGAAGTTTTATTTATTGGAAAATTTCGTTATATTGCATACATATTTTTAGAAACACTATTATTTTATTTCTACAAGTGTTTCATTCACTACATTTTTGTTCATCTATACACAGTATATAGTTAACGAAAATTTCAATGAGCGTATAGTATCTCATAATAATCAACACAAAAGTTTTTCTGTTTAACTTAAAAAATATCACGTACGTTGAGTAAGGTATTTAGTGGATGATTCAGTGGAGTATACTGACAAAGTCGACATAGAAAATGAAATGGTTTTCTTTTCCTTTTACTAGTTCAACAAATTTAGTGAGGCAACTTTAACAGCTTCTCTAGTATCTGGTGGTGTTGAAAACAAGTTCGTTTTTTAACACAATTTAACACACAGTATCAAAACATTGAGAAATATATGCACACAAACAATAATGTTGGCTTGTTTTTTTTCAAAAGCTATTTCGATGTATAGAATATTTTGAAGAACATAGTACATTAAAAAACTGTTATGATGTTTCTTGCCTTCCAACCACAGGTCCCGATCATTTGTAGCAAAACAATATGATATAGCTTAATTAAAAAAACACCTACAGCAATAATTAGTGACTCATTAATAACTGCCGTGGTCAATGGGTATTACTAAGGTTGAGCAAACAGACATACAATAGTCGTGAAAAAAATATCATTATTTTGCGTATGTGTTATATGTTGAAAATTCAATGAAACATTTGAGCAAAATGATGGCGCATAAAGATACACGTACTGAATATCATATCACTGGAGTTTTATCCCAACAACAAATCGTTGTGTTCAACACCTCGACACGTGTTTCGAGAAAAATTATTCGTCCTCTTGAAGATGATAATCGGGGTGTCAAAAATAATAGTTTGGTGTTGGGATGAAACTTCTGTAATATTCATCACTACACCAATTCCAAACTATAAATCACAAATACACACACTAATTGAATGAAAACACATGATGATCCAAAGTATTTAGAAGAAATAGTGAATTTTCCAAACGTTTAATGATCATTTTGAATCAGAACTTCCTACTTGTATATGAAAACTAAACATGTCATAGCTTCCTTGGTCTTGTAAGATGACGTTTAAATACGGTATAATGTATTTTCATCAACTACCCGCTAGCGTCAACACATTGATTGAAAAATTGAACGTATTCAGTAAAATTGATTCCACTCACCTGAAACAGTTGGTGGTATCACAACTTGATTAGTTGAATGAATATACAAGACACATATAACTAACACCTGTAGAAACATCTTCAGCTTGTAAAAATTAAGTGGAGTGTGAAACAAGTTACAGCTCTATTATGAATATGTCTCTTCTAATCTGTGACCTATTTTATAAACAACACCAGTTTTATCTCGCCACTGAGATAACATGTGTTTGGAATAGGGGATACACAGACACGATGAAATATTGCTTGTGCATTATCAAGGACCATACAAAATTGTTTTCAACATTTTTTCATCTCTTTTTCAGGAAGTGATATCCATATCATTCAATCAGGAAATTTTATTCATTCACTGAATTGGGAGATACAGTCTCGGTTGCAACTGATATCAGAATGTATTGCATCCGATCTATTTGCTGTAAACAATATTATCTATTGACTGATCCATACCACCTTGAGGAAAGTATGAGACCAAAATTCAACATTATAAATAATTAAAGAATCCTGGAAACAGTGAACGAATTTTGATAGCTAAGGTACTAACAAAGAAAAGCAAATTGAAAAGCAAAACGCAATTTGATATTCAATCTTCGACAATATCGAAGACTGCTTACGATAATTGTTAATCAATCAGAAATACTATAAGATTATGTCGCATAACAAATGTTCATGTTTTTTCAGTAAAATCATATGGATTTATTTTTCGAAACTAATAAAAATTTTCTACATAGTCATTTGAAATCGAAAGAACAGTGAATTTTGACATCGCAAAAAATCAAACGAGACATAATTATCAACTTATATGCAAATATACTGTTCTCCAAATGGAAGAGTTCTGTATCTGTATCTGTAGAGTAGCGAGGGTGAGTATAGACCCAGAAGCACTTAGGCCACATGTGACCCATTGTACATCCTCCAGAGGAGTTGTCCTACTAGGTCATCGTCCATCCTGTC
This sequence comes from Leptinotarsa decemlineata, assembly GCF_025532065.1. Lineage (NCBI taxonomy): Eukaryota > Metazoa > Arthropoda > Insecta > Coleoptera > Chrysomelidae > Leptinotarsa > Leptinotarsa decemlineata. The sequence continues at coordinate 6,688,033 of NW_027412578.1, forward strand.
CTTTCCAGAAAGACATCTCCTTTATAGCGGCAGGTAAAGGCCAAGACTCGCCGAACACATACTCTCTTTGGCAACCTTGAGTTGTCTGACGGTGGTCTTCATGAAGCTTTTGGAAGGTGCAGCGACATTATTGTCACTGGGCGGCTTCTTCAACCTTCTTGAGGTTCCCTCCGTGGAGGTGCTCAAATGGAGGCGCTTTCCTACAGTGGCAGCCGGTTCTTCGCCTTTATTCAAGGGAAGTGCCCTTGCTGTTGGAGGTGGAGTGGGGGAGGAGAAGGGTGCACTTATAGTTGCTGCCACTCCTGCCTCTATCGCTCTCTTTCTCCTTTTGGCCTCGGCGCCACAAATGCGCTCACGCCTTGGCCTTTTTATTATATCACGAGGTGATCTACCCTGTCCAGCCTCATTCCGAGCGGTAGATTGTGGTGGACATTTCTGTTCATCCCCAGCCACAGCCTTGGGATTGTTATTTGTTTTTTCTGTGTCTATTTTTGTGTTTGTTTCATCAATGTGTGTTCCCAGGAGTAGCAGGGGAAGAGTTGGTCACTCTGACAGAGCCCCGCATTACCAGAGGAAGGCTGATTACGATGAGGTTCCATCCGGTTCCCCAAGGGGATCGTTCGTAACCGCATATCACCCTGCGGCCATTCAGCAGTCGACACGATTCTTTACACCTTAGCTTAGGTAGGCTGATCGACGGTGGAATGTTTCGCAAAGGCTTTTGGGAAGGTTTGGTACTCCTCACCCTACTTATTTCTGCCACATTGGGTTCTCGGACAGGGCTCCCAGTCCCCTAGCTGTTCACCCATCCGCCACCTGGGGACGCGCCCGATAGGTAGCCCAATCCAATGGAAATGAAAGAGTTTTTGGAAAGTGTGTTGCGAGAGTTGTATCTAGAGAGGATGGCAGTGTAGGTACTTCAGACATATAACTATGAAAAAAGTAATCCTTCAATATTTGGAAGTATCTAGGTTGCTTTCAGTGATATAGTGTTAAATTAGGCGAATGTTTTTTTCAGAATAGATTTTTAAGTCTCAATTGAGTGTGAGTAGTATTCCAAAGATGTCTGATACGAGCTTCAAGAAGCATTGAAAGACTCTGCTATACCAGTAACGTGATCATTTGGAAAATGTCAACATTCAATTCCACAACCAACAAACTATTCGGCGGAGCTAGTGGATTTGTTTGTCTCGAAATACTGATGTCCAGTTACGCCACATACACTTTCTGAAAGAATACTGATGGGTTTTCGTGGCATGGATTTCTACTTAGGATCTGTCTCCACCAGCTAGACGTTTCTTCAGATCTTCGTGAAAATATAAAACGTTTTGTGGTCACAGATGTGCATTGACAGCTGATGTACGTGCATATATATGGAAATGAAAGATCAATTTGCTATGGTGAGTGAAGCAATATATTGGAAACAAAATTGACTAAAATACATAACAATGTTAACAGCGGCGTTGATGATGGCAGTACCATCAATGACTTGAAAGGAAAGGTTTTCGAGGTGCTCCAAACAATATTCACAGAGACGATCTGACAAGTCAATCCATCAGATACTGATTAGTTACAGTCACGGTTACATACCTGAGATATATCAAGCGCAACAACCCAAGATTGTGTGAAAGATATTTTCCGTGTCGGCAAACCAAGATCTAGAAACCTGGAAAATGACTTTTACGCAGTTATCTCTGGCCGTAAAAGTTCACATCCTTTGAACTCAATATTGTATTTATTCATTGCATTACTTCAAAGGTGAATTGCCTGTTGATCTTCGCTATTTTTATTATTATTAACGACCTTTTACCCTTTCTGGGAAATGAATTCAAGCGGTATTTCAACAAGAATAGATAACTTCCATTGTGTGAAGCCAATCACATGACAAGTAATACTTCAGGAACTCCTGCTTTGTTGAAGACCATCTTTGTGAGTGTTTATCTGAAAATACGTATCAAAAAGTGTTTGGTTTTATGAATATCAGCTGTGGTGTATATTCTCTATTCCTATCGATGTTGGGGAATCAAGAATTGCTGAGACTACCAAGAAGTGCATTCTTCCAGTGCATCAGGTACTATTTCTGAGATTCTGATGCAATTATCGATAGTTGAAAGGCCGTCTCATTGAGAAAACATCTTCATCTGATAGAAAGAAGTCAAGTTCTGACTTTTTTCTTCTGAGTGATCATTAGGCTCGAAAAAACTCACTTTGACAGCCCTTTTGGTAGACATGTTGATGCATGATCAGTGGATACGATTACTACATCGTAGCACAACTCTGCTCAAATACTCATGAGATGGTTCACTATTATCTTTTTTTCATTCATTATATATGATTTCTGAAAACAATACACGAATACTCTTAATTTCACTAAAATTTCAACAAGTACTTTCTCTAAAGTTTCCTGAATATGGTTTGGTGTTGGGCTTCAACAACTCCGTGTAATTTCGAAAACCAACTCGGATTTATTGCTAGAATGTTCATGTCTATTCGTGCCTTCGGACTATAGACCTAAACATCTTCAGAATATTGAATTGAATATAATAACATCCGCGTCAGGAATCGCACGCTATTAGGTTAAACCGTTTTGAGCATCAACATTCCTCTTGGATAAACATTTTGGATTCGTTTTGTTACGAGATGGCATAAAGAACTCTCTTTTATCTGAAGGTAGGCAAGGAAGTGGCGGTAAACAATATTCGCGAAAGTTGGAAGTTATCCTGTGGGACCCTCTGACGAAATTGCTTTTGACTAGCTCTCCAACTTTTGATGAAAAAACGTTACTCATGTTGGAACTTTTAGCAAATAAACTTGTAGCGTGGAGAAGGTTCTTGAATGCCAAATGAGACATCATCAGAGCTTGTTGTAGGTTTTTGGTTTTTGTGACAGAATATCGTGTATACTAAAATATTCATGGATGATTATAACATGACTATGATTATTATAACTAGACCACTGTCCCTTCATAAAACTATTCTCTGGTATAATCTCATGTGGCGATGGTTAAACTGATGAAGCAGGCACCTGATCTGAAAAATATAGTTAAATGTTGATATGTACATGAATTGGGTGATTAGTCTTGAAGATGGTAAATGAATACAATCTACAAAATAATAATCGCGGAGTGGAAATAATTGGAGAATTTTTATAGTTGCTACTTCAAACTGAAATCTAATATTCATATGGCACTATGAAGCACAAAATTATACCAAGCTTGGAATATAATGATTCTCATGTGAAGGCATTGGCTGATACTTTATGAATATCAATAACTCATTCAAATAATTATTTAGTGTGACACTCACCTATCAGAAAACAACTACTATCCTGGCTAATTCCATGAAGGGCGTTGGATTATATTCGACAGGTGTCAGTGCAAGATTGCTGGTAGTTATTCCTGCATATGCTGCCGCAATAGATTTTCAATTACTGAAACACACTTGCATGTGTGCAGAGTAACATTTCTCGAAATAGGCTGAAGCGAACAACTAACAACATGTTTGTAATCGCCCCATCTGCCTGTAAACGAGGTAAAAAACTGCATATCCGAAATTTGCCCAATTCATCGTATACGAAAAAAACTTTACGAATTCAAGGCATACTTGAAGACTGGCTGTAAATCAAATTATCAAAAAGACCTACACTGTCGGGTGGGGCGATTACAAACCTGTTGTTTGTTGTTCGCTTCAGACTTATTTGAGGAATGAGACTCTGGAGAAATTCTATTTTCAATTATCGGAAATCATCGACTTTATGTTGATGACAGACATACCCTGCCCTGACGAATGGCCAAACCATTCGAAACAGGTCTGCAAGTGTGTTCCAATGCGACGCCCTTCGTGGTATTAGCCAGGAAAGTAGTTATTTTCTGACAGGTGTCAGTCCATTAACCTACAGTTGATTTCTATCATTGATGTTGAAAAGTCCAATACTGATGGCAAAATTTTTAGAGAAAAATTGTTAAATTGGATGACGTGTTATGTCCACATTTGGACGAAACTGAATTCACATCGATTTTTCAGCATAAAATTGACCATCATGATGGTCGAAAATTGAGGAACAAGTTAACGAGCTTTTTTTCTATATAAAAGAATAGATCGCAATGTTATGGATGAGAGCTATAAGATTAACCAAGTTGGAAGCACCTCTTGTACCAAACATTTGTACTAACGTTGAAAATGAATGTTTTTATGGAATAGGTGTATCTATTGGAAAAAGTTCAGTTATGTCCAAATGGAATGAGACTCTACACCCGGAGTGATTTTCGAATCAGTGAATCTCTGATTTTTCACCTGGATACCCCAGTCTGAATAGTGAGAAAACTGATAAATTTCACAAAACCGATTATTTTCAATCATTTCATAGTTGGACATCGTTTTTGTGACTAATTTTTTCACTTCACATTGTATGTATCGATTGGGTTATACATTTTTTTATGATATTATATATTGAGAATCTATTCGAGTCATCTTGCAGAGGGCTGGATCTCTTCTATTGGTAGTGGTTTATTTGGAATCTTATCAATATTTGGCTGGTCTATTGTGATATACATTTGTTCCTTTTTTTCATGATCGGCCATGTTGCCTCTTTTTATCCAGAAGATGTATTCCTTTTCTCGATTCAAAATAGATTTGGTGTCATCAAATTTTGTGAAAATATTTTAAAGGCTTTTTGTGGGCTCCGTCAACGATAACTATCGATATAATAAACTTGCGATGCTTCAAAAGATATCTCATTTCAACTGGATTTTCCAAGCAGCTAGAAAATAAGCATCGATCATAATATGGCAGAGTACACATAAACAGAAGTCTAAATAGATTTTTTTTCTCCATGAAGTAGAAATATCGCATCAGAAAAATCGAAAATAGATTCCATACCGAAACCTGCTTCACCTGTCAAGCACTACCAGAATTACTCACTGTAAAATATCATGTGATACTAAGAGAAACCGGCGAGAAAGCAGAACAAAAAAGGAAAAACAAGTCTCATTTGCCTATAGATAGTATTCAAATGAGTCAATAATCATCAGAAAACAATTGAAATTTCATGATAACTCCATTCAAGACTTAATAAAAGAAACATTTTCTACTTTTTCTACCGCTTTTGAACAATTCACAATAGTCTTCAAAAAATTATTCGACATTGATAAATTTTTTGCCAATGCATATATTTCCTCAATACAGACAGAAACTTGATTCGACTGATTTTGTCCACAATTATTTTTTCCCTCAATCTACTATCATGAAAAATCATTCCCCACGTTGACCAACTGACTGATTTGTAATATTCGAATACAGCTAGCAAACTTCTGTTGTAGGGATGGAGCAACGAATAATTTGTCATTTTCCAAGATACGTGACATAACACTGGAAATATATTCGCTTCCAGATAGCAGCAAATGGACTCTTGAAATATCCATCATTAGAGAAGAGCATTTGACAACCGCCATTACAGACATAGTGAATATCGATGATGCTACGCGATCCTCGATAAATCTTCTCATTCCGTGACAGTTTGCGAAGCCTCCACTCCCTTTGAAATATATACAGTGATGTTTCGTAACATAGAAGTTCTTTCTAGGTGTATGTATAGTTATGTAGTTATTCTCAAACAACATGTTTTTTCTAGGTTTAGTAACAGATCACAATAATTCATTGAAATTCATGGAGATCATAAGCCAGTGATGGAAATGGATCACCTTCACCTACTCAGATTGTCCTTCAAGAACAGTTCAGTCAAGGACAGCCTGGTACCACTGATGGCGAGTTCAACAGTGTTGTCCGTTGTCAGATGATGAATGTGTTTAATCCACGTACCTCTGTGAATAGTTCAAGTTGATGTGTTAGGAATCACACGTTGAAAGGTAGGACCTAGTTAGGCCTTAGCTCACACAACTTTTGATTTTTGAGAGTTGTTCATAGGGGGCAACAGCTGATTAAAGAGACGACATATTTTTTTCAACAGATGATAATAACTCTCTTTTCTCTTCGGAAAATAACGATATGTTTTGAATAATTATGGGGAAGTAGAGAATCAAATAACTGCTATTGCGGGAAAAGTTTAGTAATCACCGCCATAATGTTCAAATTTTTAAAATGCATAAGGAGGGGTATGGAACCCAGAATGAAACCTTGTGGTACATGAGTCCATATGAGGTTATTGAGTATTGCTAATTGAAACATTTTCCATCCTCCGAAAGAGTGGAAGCATTTCCCGGTACGAAGTCAACATCGAAGAGGATGATAACGGGAACCTATATCCAAATTGTATGAACATTACTAATTTTTGGTGAAATCTTACGGGAAAAAGGTCATTGTCTGTAATAATAGTTTATTCTTTCTCTTGAAGATTCACTTGGTGATCGAAACACGTATCGAGGTGTTAAAATAACGGTTTGGTGTTGAGATAAATCTCCAGTGATATTCATGTAGTTAATTTGGTGAATGGTATGTCAGGTCTGCTGGTGAGAGTAAGACTCTTCCATTTTTATTATAAGTAATAATCTACCCCAGGGTTGGTAGACCAAGCATCAGGTAGGTAGCTTGGGAAGGACAAATTTCAGGAAGACGCCCTTCTATTGCTGCAGATAATAACTTTACCCAGCACCCGACAGATGTGCTGATTCTGTCAAGTAACCTGTAGTCATATAAGTCAGAATGTGCAGCTCTGTATAGTCGATATTGAGGTTGCCAGACGTTCGAATTGCAGAATTCCCACCTCAATGACTTCCCAAATGGATGCATCTGTCAATCGATCAGTATCAACAAATAATTCGCTTTGGTCGATCGGTAGCCGGGCGGTTCGCATAATAAAATATTAAATGAAATCAAATGGAGTTCGTTAAATATAATATATATCAAGGGCTATACATAAATATGATAAAAGTATAATTGTTCGCATGGAAATAATTTTTAATAAACATAATATAATTATTGTCCCAAAGAATTTTGAACAATTAATAAAGAAAACTTTTTCTTTCATTTCTCAATATTCTGCATCGTGGCTCAATGAAAATAATACGTTTGATTTTTTTTTCAAGTAGTTGACCAGAAATGGAATCAATTTCTAGAGGAAGTGTATTGTACAGTTGGGAAGTAATATATGTGAATGAACGTTTTTCCATTGATTAGTGTATTAGTGGTAAGTAAAGAGAATCTGAAGGATATCTCGGTCCTTCAGGAATGGGAAACCTCAGAACTTTTTTCTGAAACACTTCAAGTGCTTTCAGTGACCCACCCCAAGCAACGATACCATGGAGCAAGTGAATTACAATTAATGTGTAACATATGACATGATGAGCGTTAATTAGTCGTTTCTGTCAAACTAACGGATCATCCTAAAAATTTCACAGTATGCATAAATCAATAAGACCTACACGTCTAAAATATTTCAGACGAAGCGGCGTTGTCGCTTTTCCTATAAAATAGCGGCTTCTTTGATTTTTCAAATGGAACACCCCGTATATAATATCATATTATGATTCATTATCACTTTGTCAACAAATTCATATACTATTTCTCTTTTTTAGATTAACTCTGTTCAGATAATACTATTTCTATTTTGAACCGTTTTCGAGATAAACTGTTTCAAACGGAAACTGACATGGTTTTCTTGCTCGTTTTTTTGAAATCATCACTTATTTTGGATATTCAACACTTTTTTCTATACTTTTTAATATTTCTTTTGATCCAGTTTTTTAACTGTCTTAGATCAGTCAATTCGAAATTGGTATGTCCCTACCTTAGAAAAAGTTACAATTTGTATACATTGAGGTATTAGTCTCTAACGTACAACAGTACACATTAATATTTTTTAATAGTGTGCTTTGGAAAAATAAATAAACCAATTATTTAACGTCAGACTTTCTTTGGTGGTTTTGACTTATTGTGAAAGCTACCAATTATAATAGAATAATGTCAAGATTGGGTTACAGTAATGAAGATTTCTTGAATTTATTAATAATTTATGGTGAGTGCAATAGAATTGCAAGTAGAACATGCCGAGTATTTCATGAAAGATATCCACAACTTCCGAAGCCGAATAATAATGTGACAATTCGACTACTGAAAAACTGTAGGTTGAATGGAACCTTCCGTCCAAAAATCATTCGTAAGAAGACTAAAGTGGATGATGATGACAATGGTATAACAATTTTGGGATACTTTCATGCATTTCCAAATGCTTCTCTGCACGAGGCTGAAAGGGAGATAGGTATACCCTACGTGACAATTTGTCGAATTCTTAATAAGCATAAATGGCATCCCTATAAGTTCTACTGTGTCCAACATTTGAAAGAGACAGATTTACCTCGGAGAGTGGAATTCTTTGAATGGTTACTTGTCAAGACTCAAGAGGATGAACATTTCCTTGACAATATCATATGGACAGATGAGGCCAAGTTCACAAAAAATGGAGTTTTCAATAGACACAACAGTCATTATTGGGCGCCAGAAAATCCCCATGTTGTCCGCCAAAGGTGTTTTCGAGAAAGACGGCAATTCAATGTATTTTGTGCCATAAAAAATGAGTCAATTTTTTATATCGAGTTTTATGATGATAATTTGATTGCATCAAAATATGAAGATTTACTGAGGAATGGAATTCAAATGATTTTGAATAATAGACCAGGAAGGGAACGTGTATGGTACCAAATGGATGGTGCTCCACCCCATAATTCTCATTCAGACAGCGAAGCATTAACCGAAATCTTCGAAGACAGATGGATTGGTAATAATGGACCTTTTCGTTGGCCTCCTAGAACACCAGATGGAAATCCATTAGATTATATAGTATGGGATTTCATTAAAAATATGGTTTACTCTACTTCAATAACAACAAGGGAAGATATGAAATCGAGAGTTACAACTGCTTTCAATAGTTTGATTCCAGACATGATCAGAAGCGCTACACATGACAATCTTTTGAAGAGATTACATGTTTGTTTAAGTAGAGGTGCAGAAGTGTTTGAACATATTCTGAAATACACTGACGATTCAATTAACTCATTAATTCATGGGTTCATTATTTTCAGTTCGTGTTTCAGCGTTAATAAAACTATTGTTTGAAGAGAAGTTTCATTCGATGGTTAAGGAGTATTTCAATAATTATCTTTTCATTGTATTATCTGTGACTAATTGAGAAACATCAAACGAAGTATGTTTTACAAAAATGAGTGATGAACAAGGTAACCATGTCAATTTCCGTTTGAAACAGTTTATCTCGAAAACGGTTCAAAGTAGAAATAGTATTATCTGAACAAAGTTAATCTAAAATTGGATGAAGAGCTCAAAAATGTTGAAATATACAGGGTGTTCTATTTGAAAAAAATTGAGTTCCACTCATTTTTTCATGAGATCAAAGTATCTGCATTTTTTGAAGACCCTGTATGAGGCAAATGAAAATATGACTCGTAGTGAAGATCCTCATAGTATCACTCCACTCCATTTCAAATTTGATCGTTTTAGTGCAAGAGAGTTCAAGATTATCAGCATTTATAAAAGTTCATGTTTGGTAAAAAAAATATCGAAATTAATTTATATCTTCTAAACGGTAATATATAGGTATAGGGAAATATTATATGAATTTGTTGACAAAGTGATAATGAATCATAATATGATATTATATACGGGGTTTTCCATTTGAAAAATCAAAGAAGCCGCTACTTTATAGTAGAAGCGACAACGCCGCTTCGTCTAAAATATTTTGGGCGTGTAGGTCATATTGACCTATGCATACTGTGGAATTTTCAGGTTGATCCGTTGAATAGTTTGCCAGAAACGGCTAATTAACGCTCATCATGAAAAGCCCTGTATATGACCGTATCTGAATTTGTGTAAAATTATCCGAAGCTCTCTGCATGAATAGTTTATATGGTTATTCCATTTCAGATTCAAGTCTATACGACACCTAGGTATTTCACTTTGTTTTCAGGGTGAATGATATGGTATTTTCTATATGTTGAGATATTCAGTGAGTTAAACGAGGATTTGTAGTGGAATGTTAAATGGAGAGTTTATAGTGAGTAACTCATATTCTAACCAGTTTTTCATCGATGGAAATTCAGTTTCAACGGTGATTTTCAGTTCATTTCATGTATCCGCCCTGTAAAATATTGCAGTGTCACCAGCGAACCCCATAATAGCTCCCTTGCTGCATATGGTGAAAATTCATCAGATTTAACCATGCAAGGCTCTTCTATTTCTGATTTGGACGGATCATTGTTCGAGCAAAAACGTTTTCTGACCTGCTCTAGAGGAATTTATGTCCTATACCTATGCAGGTTCTGAATCGTCTGCTCACGATCAAGGATATCAGTATGGAGTATGGATAGTGAGAAGATTTTGTTCATATACGTTATTACAAGGAGAACGATTGAGTCATTTTATTCGACATTTGTCTCCTCAACAGACTCAGGGTGATATTCTTTGGTTATTTCATGATCCATAAAGGGATTCCCGAGTACCTGGGGAAAAGAAATATATCACGGCATAAACTGGGGCAGTTTATGGCCTATACCTATACAGATTCTGAATCATCTGCTCACGAATTTGATGCAAGAGATATCCCACTCAAGGTGAGGTGATGAGTTGCTTCCTGACTGCACCACTTATTTGTCTAAATCTCTACACGGGATCAAGAATATTGAAGACGAGAGGATCTTGTACTTGTTCCAATGGTACAGGGAGGTCGAATGGGGTTGTTTGGTCGAAGTCTATCTTCTCTCTAGGCTCAGATAAAAAATGTGGAATCTGATTACCTTTTGTTCATATACGTTGTTACATAGAGGACGATTGAGGAATTTTATTCGACATATATCTCCTCAACAGACGCAGGGTGATATTCCTTGGTTAGTTCATAATCCATAAATGGATCTGCAAGTATCTGAAGAGAAGAAAAATATCAAGGCAGAAACTTGTATTGAGGTGACTAGGCTTCCTATGTTGGGAAGGCTCCTGGTATAGCGAAGGTTCAGAAATAGACACCAAGTGAGTCCACAGTCATATGCCTTTTTGGCAAACACTTCAGAATGGAGTATCAGTCAGAAGGACTCTCAGGCACCCCTCTGTAGGGCAGCAGAACTATCGTTGACGATGATCTAAATGTTTGTATATAGGTTAATCTGTCTTCTTTTTTTGAAGGTGTTTGACAATGTTTCGTGGTTTATTTCATCAGTTCGGACTTTCATTGTCTCATATAATATAAATCGATTTGAGATCCCTGAAAGAATCTGAAAGATTACCCGAAAAATGACAATTTCATTAAACAAAAAAACTAGAATTACAAAGACATAACATACAAGTTACAACCAGAAAAATTGAAATATCAATACAAGCAGAAAATTGTAGAATTGATAAATATTATTACTGAACAAAAAATGGAAAATAAAAATTAAAAAATTCCAAACCAAGTTACGTCAAGACGTTTCGATTTATCCACAATCATCTTCCTCTCTCCGCTTGATTAGAGATTTCCCTATGTTACGTATATACGCGGCTTCTTTGAATTTCCTCCTAAACCAGTGTTCCTCTTTGTGGATGATCTCGGCTTGAGCCCACTTGATGTTATGTTGAGTCCAACCATACATGCTCTGCTATTTTGGATTTGCTGGTTTCTTCTCGCTGTGTGAGTTTCGTGTGCTCAGCAATGCGAACTTTCAATGGCCTCTTAGTTTCACCGATGGATGATTCTCCGCACTCGCAGGGTTTTTGGTAAATGCAATTCTTGGAATCGCAGTCCGCGTTTGTTGGCCTGTTTCTCGTGAGGCTGCTACGGAAAGTGTTCCCAGATCTGAAGCAGGCCCTGATGTTGTACTTGGATTCAATCCTTTTCCTTTCCGATAATTCTCTGATGTAGGGAAGCATACGTACTGGTTGTGGCGGCTTCTCTTCCTTGTAGAGCTCTTGCTATCTTCTTGCTATCTTCATCACTCTGGAGTAACCATTCCGATGAAGGTCATTTTTGATGATGCCAAGTTCTTTTTCGAAACCTTCCTTTGTATTACAGAGCCCGAAAGCATGGTCTAGTAGAGTCTTGTTGATATCTCTCTTAGTCGATTGATGTTGGTTGGATTTATGGTTCAGAAACTGTATTGTGTGAGTGAGTTTTCGATATACAGATGTTTTCCGTTTAGTGTCAGTCCTCCTCACCAATACGTCTGAGATAGACAATTCGTTGTGGACTTCTTTCTCCAACGTGAAAATGATGGAAGGACTTACGTTGTTGATGTGCTTCAGGAAAGTGTCTAGTTCTGTATTCCCATGGTACTCTTCTATATCTGTATTTGTAAGTTTTCTGTTGAGTTGAATCTAACTAGACGCACTTTACAAAATCGACAACTTTCCGTGATTGTAATATTGACTAATGTTCCGTCAATGTATCACCAAAAAGTGATATTGATATTGTATTCATCAGTTTTCTTCCGATTTCCTCACAATGCTCCTGCCGTAATTTTTAACTGAAAAGCGTGTCAAAAAAACATCCACTGAATCCTTCTCGTTCCTTGAAACTTTGTCGTTCATAATTACTTTTCTCTGTAGCCACGATCGACCTTGCAGATACCTGCAGGATTGCGACGAAGTTTTCCGGTATTAGTCTGGTGCAGACAGACGCTGCCGTGTGATTTAGCGGCTGTGTCCCAGTGGCTTCATTCACATTCAAAACGTGCCCATGTTGGAACATTTCAGCGTTCGGCATGTTGCACAGCCGGGAATTGATCGCACCATTGAGGTTTTGTGAAATGTGACTCCGATATTTCACGTGCATTATCAACAGATATATGTGTACTGGGTCATGAGAAATTTCCCACATCCTTTTGACTATCGTCGAATCTGCTGTCGCAATGGATGGTTGTGTTGTATAATTTTTCCATTGAATTTGAATAAGCTCTGGGTCAAATGAAGGTTCGCGCTTGTCCACAGCAAACTGCATGAATGAATTGAATTGAATAAATTCATATTTCTGCAGCAAAACCTTTGGATTTTTCTGCAGAATATGCAAAGACTTCAACAACGAGGCAGAAATCAAGTCTATTTACTATGTATTTGTTTACAGTAAACTTGATTTCGGGAGCCACATTATAATACACATAAATTACGATTAAAAAGACTACAGAACAGATTTGTAAGGTTCTTGCATTTCAATATAACCAAGATTTATGTAACACTTGGCATTGGCGAATTTTAATCTCCCTACAAAATACAGCTTCTAGTACAATGAAGAATAATAACGGATTTAGTTTATATTTATAAAATTATAACAAGCTGTTATGGCTCACCCAATCTAGTACCAAAGATTTTTTATCACGTTCATAGGAACACTAGAAACAGAAAATTACTTGCCATTTCGAATTTCAACACAAATTGGGCCAAAAACTTTCCAATTACTAGATTGTGTCATTTTTTCAAGAAATACTGTAGTAACGTAGGTGTTTTCTCTATTACGTCAAATTCCTTGAAAATAACTATATTTAGCACATAGCAAAAATGATGAATTATTGGTGAGTGCGTACGAAATTTATTATTTCATTATTTTTTGTATCTGTTGACACCAAGTATCTCTGTAACTGCTACTGTTCGTGGATACTTTTATGGGTATTTTCCTGTTTGTATCCCAAACTTTGATTAAATGAATAAATTCCGTTTAGCACATGATAGGTAGGAATAGCTGAATCAATGATAAATCCCTAAGAATTTTCAAATTTTATCACTTATCATTTACCCAACTCTTCTACTTTCCTGCTCATAACATGTCTGTACACATTTTTCTTCAACTCCATTACGTTTATGAGTTTCATCCCAATTTTCCTCACGAAAATAAATATATGGCAGCAAAAACACTTCATGTCAGATTTCCATCCGATAATTTACAAATTCACGACACGTGATTCACTATTCAATAGCATCTTGTGTCGTAATTTGAGTATAACGGTGCCTGAAGATGTTTTTTCAGAGGAAAACACGTGTCGCGGTCAGTTGGAAATCTCCTACAGAATAATTCTTCAATACTTCATGATGGAATTTCATCAAGTATCGGTCAGTTACGTAATATTTTTGAGAATTTGGCAGACAATCCATTTAAAATTGTGAATCTACAATAAGAGGCCCCAATATGTCAAAAATCAACAAAGCTCGTTAGTTTTTTGGCGATCAATATCAATACATATGATGATGATGTAATCAATTGCTGTCTCTACTTGGGAAATATATGAGAAAAACTAATTTTTATCACCGCAATACTATAAAAAATAACGGTTATCAGAATTTTGTTTTTTTTTCAAGGAAAAAGTTTAAAAAAAAATCTGTTCAAAATCTGTTTTTCCTTTAATCAGCTGTCGCCCCCATACGAACGACAACTCTCATAAGTTGAGAAACTTGTGCGAGCTAAGGACTAACGAGGTCTTACCTTTTAACGTGTGATTCACAACACGGTTACAGAATCATCCCAGCTTCAACCAAATAAATTCTCTCGAGAAAAATATCTGGTCGAAGCAGGAATCGAACCCACGGTCTTCTGATCGTGAGTCGGGAGCACTACCACCGCGGCCAATTCCCGCTGCCGATTCACATTGGATTTTAATCGCTGGAGATTAAATCCATTCGGAGAAACATTCTCGGGAAGTTTATTTCCCATAAAAGCAGTAATCCAGATGAGAGAGTTCTTGAACAGAGAAGTTCCAGGTGTACTGAGTTGAACCTCAAAACGATGAGCAGTCATAGTCCGTCGCATATTTATGATATGTACCACTCATGGTGAAATCAAATATGCTTAGTCGCTTGAACACTTCCTGTGGAAGTATTTGTAGAAGACAGACAAATCTCCAATTTTTCTTCGATATTCCAAGCTACCAAGGTTGCACGTGATGTGTAATCAGGCAGATGGGTCTTTTTTGGATGGAATCCAGCCTCCGTAGCCGATGTCCCGGAATCCAAGTGGAATGGCGACAAAAGTGTGCTGACGTCAGCAAAGTAATACAGGGTATAACTGAATAAGTGTAAAACATTCAAGGAGGTGACTCCTCATCGAAAAAAAGATAGTTTCTTTCATATAAAGAAATTTCATTGGAGCATACAGCCCCTTAAAGGGGGTACATGAAATTTGTATAACAATTTTTTTCACAAGCACTAAAAAAGTTACAATATTGAAATCGAGCTGACGTTTTGTACTACCAAAAAGACACTTAGCCAGTAATTTATTTGGTTTACCCCATGGTTGTAAGGGGTGGAAAACGCAACCCATAAAATTTATTTCCAATGTAACTTTTTGTCTTATTATTTGTTAACCATTGAAAAATGTATTTCCGATAGCCTGTTTCATTCCAAACAAAAAATGTCTCCTGGGTTTTTTGCCCAAAATATTCCAGTTCGCAGCAAAAAATTATTTTACGAACAACTACAGAGATACATCGTCATGAATGCGAAAATACGAAACTAATCTATCAAGTAGATCGCTATTAGCAATAGTGACAATTAAATTGGTATGACGCTGTCAGTTTGTGAATTTTCGAAATTGAATAAATACTAATTGTGTGTTGTTGTTCTGTTCTTAATTTGTTACTTTAATAATTCACTTGTTATTAAAATGGCATACACAAATGAGGAAATGGCTGATATGCATTACGTTTACGGTCTGTCGCAGGGGAATGGGTTATGAGCTTCTAGAAGACATGCTGAAATGTATTCTCAACGGCAGCATCCTTCACGTAGAATATTTGCGAGACTTCATCAACGATTACGAGAATATGGTTCATTCGACAAAAGAACACAGGATTGTGGTCGCCATCGAGAAGTACGAACACCACACCTTGAGGAAGCAGTACTCAATTTGATTGAAGAACAACCTACTACCAGTACTAGAAAGATTGCTTTCCAGCAAAATGTTGATCATATGACGATATTTCGAATTTTAAAGGAACAATTCTTATACCCTTACCATCTGCAACGAGTACAGGCACTGTTACCTCGAGACTTTCCGAACCGTCTTGAATTTTGCAATTGGATGCTGGAAATTATTAGAAGAAATTTTGACTTTCTGAAGACAATAGAATTCACAGACGAATGTAGTTTTTTTGGGACAAAATCATTAATTTCCATAATTACCACATATGGGCTGATGAAAACCCTCACGCTATTGTCGAAACTAACCATCAAGAACAGTTTTCTCTCAATGTGTGGCTCGGAGTTATTGGGGATGATTTAATTGGGCCTCATTTTCTACCTCCTCGATTAAATGGTGAGGCATACGTTAAATTTTTAAGAGAAGTGCATCCAGTACTGCTGGAGAAAGTTCTTTTAGGCGTCAAAAGGGATATGTTTT
This sequence comes from Leptinotarsa decemlineata, assembly GCF_025532065.1. Classification (NCBI taxonomy): domain Eukaryota; kingdom Metazoa; phylum Arthropoda; class Insecta; order Coleoptera; family Chrysomelidae; genus Leptinotarsa; species Leptinotarsa decemlineata. The sequence goes on from NW_027412578.1 coordinate 6,704,344, forward strand.
TCATGCATGATGGAGCTCCCGCCCATTTTAGTCAAGTAGCACGTCAGCATTCAACTGAAACATGTGCAAATCAGTGGACAGGCCGAGGAGGACCATAGAACTGGCCCGCTCGATCCCCGGATCTCAATCCTCTCGATTTCGCTATTTGGGCCCATTTACAGCATTTGGTTTATCTTACTTCTGTTCGCGATGTAGGGGACTCAAGAAACCGCATCATCAATGCGTGCAGGGTAATCAGAGAGACTCCAGGAATATTTGAGCGAATCCGTAGCTCAATGCGTCGACGTCTAGACGCATGCGTTATGTCTGAAGGTAGACATATTGAACATTTACTATGATTTCTACATGTTGTGTGTTTTTTTATCAATAAATTAGTTTTGTTTATTACCTTTTAATCGTTAAATTCAGGTACTAACTACAAAATAACAATAAATCCAGTTCGCATTTATGACGATGTATCTCGTAAAATAATTTTTTGCTGCGAAGTGGTTCATTTTGTGCAAAAAACCCTAGAGACATTTTTTGTTTAGAATGATACAGGCTATCGGAAATGAATTTATGAATGGTAAACAAATGATAAGACATAAAGTTACATTGGAAATAAATTTTAGTGGTTGCGTTTTCCACCGCTCACAACCATGGGGTGAACAAAATAAATTTTTGGCTAAGTGTCTTTTTGGTAGTACAAAATATCAGGTTAATTTCAATATTGTAACTTTTTCAGTGCTTGTGAGAAGCATCCCTTGTTAACATACAGCCCCTTAAAGGGGCTGCTCCAATGAAGTTTCTTTATATGAAAGATCCAATCTTTTTTTCAATGAGGAATCACCTTCTTAAATGTTTTACACTTATTCAGTTACACCCTTTATATTGGATTCTTCGTATGTGCTTTTGCATGTGATAACCTAAAAGAAGCCCTACCGATTTTTGATTGATTCAATTCAATCAGTTCAGATGTGAAAACGTATGCGAAAAAGTTCCAACATCCGTTGGGAAATATATTGTTTAGTTGATTTGGCTGATATTTTGTTCAACTGTACATTAATTGTTTGTGAAACATTATTTTTCCATTAATTGAAGATGCTAAATTACATGCTGAATTTTTGCTCCTAGAAAATCTCACATCAGGAGATCAGACACATTCTGATTGAAAATGAATCGATCAGGGACTTTTTTTTACCGCTCCTGGAAAAACTATCCATCAAGTTTTGTCTTTTCAGTCAACAAGGCTGAAAAACGTTGATCCTGTATACCTCTTCTGGTTTAATGGAGTTGGGTTATTGATTTCATATTCCATGGAAACCTGCAATTTCCAGCCTACCAACTGAATACGTTTTGAAGATTATCGCAAATTGCTAACTGAATCATTGGAAAATCCCCATTATTTGAGGTAATAACACGTTACCATTAGTAGTTGAAGTGGAGCAATCCGTGTAAAACAATTAAAATAGGGAACTTAATGGAATTTCCTCAATTACCTTCAGGTGCAATATGTTTCACAGACCTTTCGTATAATTGCAAATTAACCGTTCCGGGTGCAATTGTGTGAATTCAAAGTAACGCAAAAGATAATATTATTGTGTGCTTGTGGAGAACAAATATGGCTGGGATTGAATCCAATAAGCGAATGAATGTCATTACCTACGCAGTGTCATCGATGACATGAGTAGATTAAATTCATTCGAGGCATAAAGTCGTAATTCCTTGAATTAATCGAGTGTTTCATACATTTTAGTGCTGAAAAGGCTTCAAGGCGAGTGTTTTATTCCCAAACATCGATGTCCACCATTAGGGATGACAGTGATTTATCTGAGCAGGATTTCACCTCGTTTATTTGTCGAACTGAGTGTTTTTCAACTATTAAGTTCACATATTGCAGACTATATATACTGTAATCATGGCAGATAGCGAAGGAAAATTACAAAAAAATGGATACCTGTATGGAATGAAGTATTGAAGGATCACGGAATTACGGTGAATAAAAACAAGACACAGGTAATGACAATAGGCGAAAATAGAAAAGAGATGCGAATAGAAATAGAAGAAACACGAATGGAATTAGTAACATCGTACAAATATCTTGAAGCTATATTGAATGAGAAGGGAACACAAGATGCAGATATCAACAACAGGATTGAGAAAACATTGAAACTTCATTTCGCCGTTAATAAACCATTCACTACCAAAACATGCAAAACTGAAAGTATTCAAATCCATATACCGACCAGTGTTAACATACGGCTTTGAATCATGAATATTCACGGCTCAGCAAAACAGTGGAATCCATGCTCTTGAAATGAAATACCTTAGACGAGTGAAAGGAAGTACGAAGGTCGATAGAGTAAGAAATATGGAGACAAAAACTCCAATACTAGAATTTGTAGACGAAAGACAACTTAACTGGTGGGGACACTTGAATGAAAGAGACAAGACTAACTAGAAAAGTTTGGGAAACGAGAATCCAGAAGAATAAGAAAAACGGTAGACCAAGGAAAACATGAGATCAAACAAAAGGGCATAACTGGAAAACTGGAAAAATAGAAGTAATATGGGCAGAAGCGAAACATTTAAGTGCTATGTATAAGTACCATATTTCACAATTTTCCTTCAATGAATTCGCATTATTATTTCTCACACATTTTTGGATTTCACTTGTGTTCAATGTATGATCAATTTCTTCTTGACTTCAACCAATATTATTTTCGACCAGTTTTTTGCAGAGAAATATATTGAACATATTTTAATTTTTGCTGTTTCCTGATTTTTTTTTTCACTGGAAAAATTAATGTTTTTTCTAATAAATTATTGATTATCGAAAACATTTTCGATATTGCTACGTTGTCATTACATTGATAATTGAATGAATGAACTTCTCGACAAAAATAACCAAAAACTGAATAAAAAGATTTGGAAAAGTTGAATACACTTTTTTGAATTAATGAATCGAAGAGGTTTTTTGTATTAAAGTGTATAATTTTTAAAATTCTTGCATAGCGCTTTCGACTTTCGTCATCATCAGTCCTCACTTGTCAGGCAACAGGAAGTTGCCTGAAGGAAGCGCTTTGCAAGAATTTTAAAAACTATACACTTCAATACAAAAAACCTCTTCGATTCAAAAACTGAATATCTCATATGAATATCATGAACAAGTTTTGTCGCCGCTACAGAATGTTTTTTATTTCGGATAAAGTGCAGAAACGCAAATAACAAAAATCAAAAACAGAGCTGTTTCTGAACACGGAAAAGACGTTAAGTCGACAATAATTGTTTTCGTGTTGCCTGTTAGGATGTTCCAGAAGTGTTGTCCGTTTTCATGAGTCTACTTGGAACTGGTATATCTCTGAGCATACTTAATTATTTCAATAGAAATGAGTACCATTTGAAGCAGTTCACTTTTTACAACAAAACTCAATTTGATTGATGTCATCAGCATAAAAATTAGGGGCTCAGGATTCGATGAAGTCGACGAAAATCCTTTTTCATATGGTCCTGATTGGCGAACGTTTTACCGGTGAGAAAGTTATCGAAGTGCTAGCAAAGATAAAAGTTGGTTGGCTAGAGGTTTGGGGAGTATGGTTGGTGGGGCAGAATATAGATGGTCAATTCGTTTGATTTCCGAACGGTGATTTGTGAAACGTCGATTTCCTGATAATAGGACATTGCTCTAATGGTTTGGCCCGGTTGCAGAGAGTTATAGTCACAATAGTTAACCAGCATACAGTAACCATGGTTTTCCTTCATTGTAGAGGATCCACTTTTCATCACTCGTGACGATCAGATGAATAAATAATCATTTTGGTTGCGCAAAAGCAAACAAGAACAACATACCTTGGAAAGTGACAATTTCTATCGATCGTTCAAATCGTAGGGCAACTGTTCTTTGAACTTTTTGACCTTTCCAATACGTTAGAAATCATCAAAAATCGTATGGGAGTTGACACCCAGTTCTTTTGCCTCCTCACGAGCTATTTGTGATGAGTCAGTCTCCACCAGGATTCTCAAATCCTCATCCTGGGGGCTCCGCGGCGGAAATCTCCGGAACGGAAATTTGCAAACCAAAGGAGAATATTGCGTTCATCAACACTATCATTGACAAATAATTGGTTGAATGTTTGGGTTGTTTAAGCAGCGCTTTCGTTCGAAAGAATTCGTAGAGGAAAATTGTCCAAAAACTGCTTAACGACATCATATAGTAATAAGCTGAAAAGAGGCAAAAAATTAACAAAACTTTCGAAACAATGTAATACAGCGGTCGTCACACTTTTTTTTTCCAAGGGCCACACAGAACGATGTGCGTGTCAGCACCGGGCCGCAGAGTATGTGATACCTCTACATCAGGTCGAGCGGCTGTTTTAGTGTAAAAGTCGCGCGGCAGCCCCGCGACCTGATGTTGAAGTTCATATCGTTATTTATTTTGCACTAGCTGTGTCCACCATGTCGTTCGCGTGACAGTTGTAATTGAAAAAACTAGTCATAAATATTGTTCATAATTGAAAAACTTTTTCAATTATTTCTTGTATATCGGCATCTTTTGGACTACATGTAATCCTCATTGTGTCTTCTAAATGAGTGGAAAGACGCTTGCGGTATTTGTTTTTCAAAAAGCTCATTTTCGGAAATGACGCTTCACAGAGATATGTTGAAGAAAATATGGTTAAAACGAATTGTGCACAGTCTTGTAAAGATTTATAATTGCTAGGTGCATTTTTCCAAAACTCAATATACTCCTGCTTTTCACGGTGTTCAACAAAATTAGCTATCAGCTACGTGTCGTGCTTTAGTTTAATGATTTCATTCATCAACTGTGTTTTAAAAAATCCAAACTGGCAGAATAATTCCATATCTTCGTTTTCAACATGCCAAGGGTTTTCCACGAGTAAGTTAAGTAACTTTGAAGTCGAAAACCGTTTTTAAAAACAATTTATTTCACTCAAAATTACAATACAAAATTTCTAGAGAACTTTTCACATCGATATCTGCAAAAAGAATGAATAAAAAGTTACGATGATAATCGTTTCTGGATCCGGGGTGGGAATCTGCAAGCATTGCATTTCCTTGGATGGTCTGCAAAATCTCTTCACATAACTCGTTCAATTTTCGGAATCGGACCCGATGCCGTGAACTTCGCGAAAACGAACTGCGAAATAATCCTACAGCGACTGCGCCAGTTAAGTAACTTTGAAGTCGAAAACCGTTTTTAAAAATAATTTATTTTACTCAAAATTACAATACAAAATTTCTAGAGAACTTCTCACATCGAGATCTGCAAAAAGAATGAATGAAAAGTTACGATGATAATCGTTTCTGGATCCGGGGTGGGAATCTGCAAACACTGCATTTCCTTGGATGGTCTGCAAAATCTCTTCACATAACTAGTATAAAACAGTTCTTGATTTTTCTCACATCGTCAAATCTATTTTGAATTACTAACAGATATTCTTTCAAATAGGATAGATAGTACAAGTAGGATAGATAGTAGTTGATAGATAGTACTGTCTGGAATAAAAACTTCAGATTGCAGAGTAGCAACAGTTGGAAAATTTGAAAAATTTTCATGTATAATTGCAGTTTGCCCTCCAATGCGAATACTTTATTTGTTATTTGCCCGATTATCTTATTGGGTCCTTGCATCTCTAAATTTGTATTATTGAATTTCATGGTAATATCGGTCAAAAAAGTCGCAGGTGCCCACCATTCATTTTGCTATAGTTGAGGAAATTCTTTGCCAAGTATTATTTCGTGTTTCAAATGAAAGAACCGTTCTAATACTTTTCCTTTGCTTAACCATCTGATGGCCGTATGCAAGATAACATCGCCATAATTAGCTTGTGATTCTTCAAGAAGATCTTTGAATAAAATAAAATTTATAATGCTCACAATCGTATTCATAACATATTTCAATTTGTTATTCGAAATTTTACATGACAAAATTTCTTGATGCAGCAAGCAATGAATGGGCAACAAATTAGGTAAATTCCATTCCTCCTTCATTAAAGCAATCAAACCATTAGTTGCAACCACCATTGATGGACAACCATCAGTACACACTGATATCAACTTTTTTAGAGGTATTCTATGTTTTTCCACAAATTCTTTTAGAATTTCCATAAAATAACCTCTCGTATGCCCCTTCATGGTAATTACTGCTAAGAAGTCTTCTTCTATGACTCCGTCCATCGTGCAGTACCGAACAAATAATGAGCACTGGGACATAGAAGTTATATCCGTACTGGAATCACAAACAAGACTGAAGTATTTGCAGTATGCAGTATGACAGAAGTATTTGCGGGCCGCGGGCCGCAATTTGACGACCACGGATCTAATATATATCAATCAAATCAAATCACTTCATCAATCCGGTAGAACTCACAAAGTTATAGAATAGGTCAAATAGCATTTTGTACATACATAAAATAATACTTGAAGTGAAATTAAACCAAACATGCAAAATATGAAAGATTGTCATAGACATACAATATTGGACAAAACATATCAAATACATTCGACTACAGCTTCACTGAATTGATGTGATAGAGGAATACATTTACAGAAGATTGAGAAATTCATCTGTGATATAAAAATTATGATCTCATGAAAACCTTTTGAACGTTGTTTTGAAAACCTGCATTCTATCAGTAGTTTTCAATGATTCGGGCAGTTTGTTATAAAGTTTTAGCCCCAAGTGAGAAGGTGAGTTAGCAGTTATATTACACTTGATGGGATTTATGTGAAAATCATTGCACTTTCTTGTATTTATAATATGCTAAGATGAAATGTGATCATGTTTAGACCTATTGGCGTGTATGAATACACACGTTTCAAAAATGAAAATATCCGGGAAAGTTGGAAATTTTGAATGTTTGTATGAATCTCTGCAGGAGGTTGTCTGATTAACGCCTGCCAAAATTTGTATAATCTTTTATTGGTCAATAATAATAATTTACATACCATTCAGTGGCTAATATCGGCTTGAGATTTCGTATCAGATACTAAACAGAACTTGGTTTCAATATCAGTTTATTACAATGACTCTTTCAGTTCAAACAATTATCTAGCGTGAGTCCCAAAAATTTACAATCAACGGATAAAAAAAGTGTGTTTTCGTTCTCATCGAATGTAGGTAATTTAAAGATTTTAACAGATTTTTTGTCTGTGACCAAATCTATATCATAGTAGCCCTCGTCAAAAAATGCACTGTAGGTATATAAGTTCCCCGATATGTATATCCCAACTAAAATCTGTTCTATAACTCTTGTTTCACTTTTCAGCATGTCAAACAAAATCTACTACAACAAAAACCCAATCGCACTCGCCCACATTAAATTTTCTCCACGTCTTTCGGCGATAAACCATAGCCGGCGAAAGGAAAACGTCGTAACTTTTTTCAACAGAGCGTTGGTCAGGTAATGAAATACTCAGGAAGTTGTCGTAAAAGTTGTGCGCGAACTATTTTGACGTAATGAAGATATACGTTATTGGAAACATAAATCTAAGAGTTTGATTCGTGTTTGCGGTAAATTTGGGTAGATACTAAATCAATGAAGTTGTGGAAGGTTCGAAACGTGACAAGTCAGCAGAAAGGTAACACGTTTTACTGATTGAAATGAATTGGGTTCGAAATCTTCATAACTAATAGCCGGTTTTTCATATCAACTAATGTTTCCTACGACTATACAGGATGGCAGGAGTCTTCAAAATGCTCTGGCATGAGCACTGCTCATGCAAAACTTATGATTATGGTGAGTAGAAGTGGAATACACTTAGCGTCATATATTTCAACCACCTTCGATCTACCAGAAGAGGACTCATCAATACTCTAGTGCAGGGGTCTCCAAACTTTGAAGCCTTCGGGGCATAATGATTTTTTCAGTTTATTCCAAGGGCCAATTTCTGCCCTTAACTATATTTCTAGACTAGGATAGTCGCTTACGCTTTTTTGCATTTCAATTATTATTGTGTATTGTGACACTTAACGACATCTAGTGGCGATGTACTATCTTTTTCAGCTACCCGCTAGGTGGCATTAGGCGTAATTGAATATTTGGAATATTTGCTCCATTCAAAGATGGAGGCAAAGCGCTTTTTTGAACTTCGAGCAGAGATCGATTTTTTTCAAATGAGAAGCAGCGCTCTTTTGCCAATTTAGAAAATAGTGAATGGATGTGGAAGTTAGCCTTCTATGTTGATTTGACAAATCATATGAATGAACTGAATTTTAGATTGCAAGGAGAAAATCAGCTTCTCCCTGATTTATATACCAATATCAAATCCTTCAGGCAGAAAATAATACTAGTTCAATCGCAATTACGTAAAAAATGTTTCAGACATTTTGAAACATGTGAAATATTCAGCCACACTACAGAGACTGAATTTCCCGTCAATTTTGCAATCGAAACTTCGAGTGCTTTGAAGATAAATTTTGATACTCGTTTTTCAGATTTTGATGTCATTGCGAATGCAATTAAGCCTTTTCAAAATCCTATCGATTCTGAAATTGAAACCCTGGCTCCGGAAGTCCAAATGGAAATTATTGATTTACGGTGCAGTAATATGCTCAAGAACAAATATCAAAATTCATCTTTGTTGGAATTTTATAAGAGCCTTCCACTGGAACAATTTGATGATTTGCATAAATTTGCTCGTGGGTTGTTTTCTGTTTTTGGTACTACTTACTTGTGTGAGAAAACGTTTTCCAAGATGCAGTACACAAAGAATGTTTACAGATCTCAATTAACCGATGAGCATCTTGAATCTCTTTTGATAATTGTTACAAGTAAAATTGATCCACAACTACAAAGTATTGTCGGTGGAAAATCACAATTACATAAGTCTCATCAGTGTTTTTGTTTTACTGAGATTCATTCCAATTATTTGTCAGTTATTAATATGCTCAAACTTAGATGCTTAAGTTAAGTTTTCTTTGTCATCATTTCTGTCGTTAAGTTTTACCTTGCAAGTGAATAAAACCGAGTAATTATCATTCTGTATTTTCTTCTTCAACTTATCACGGCAATAGTAACAACAATTAAGTAATCATTGGCTGTCGCGGGCCAGATTGATGACAGTGAATCATTGGCTGTCGCGGGCCGGATTGATGACACTGGCGGGCCGGATTTGGCCCGCGGACCGTAGTTTGGAGACCCTCCTCTAGTGGATCGTGCTTTCGGGCTCTGTTATAGCAAGAAAGGTTTCGAGAAAGAACAAGGCATCATCAGAAAAATCTTTAACGGAATGGTTACCCCAATGCGATGGTGAAACGGCGAGAAAATAGTCAACTCCCGCAAAACGGCCCACTTCCGTTAAACCAGTGAAGCGGAGAGAGGGGGGAACGGATCTCTTGAAGGAATAATTTAGTCATCACCAGAAAACGATTGTAGATACTAACAAAAGAAACGTCGTGAAGTAACTTGTTTTTCTATCTTCTTTCATTCTCTTTAAACATTTTTTGTTTTTTTTTTTATTTTATGCTTATTTTTATATTCTACTTTTCTCAACCTTACGTTTCATTTTAATTTCTGGTCATTTTTATATCTTATCTTGATTATTCAATTCGTTATATGGTATGTTCATTTCTCGGTTCATTTCCTGATATAATTGATATATTATAGTTATTCATTTCGAATTCATCTGTTCTTTTATAGATTTCAATTTATATCAGAATCATTTCAGACAACAGAAACCGGAACTAATGAAATTCACTTTCAGTCTCAAATGAAAGTGAATGAACATATCACACAATTTTAGAGGCACAAGTATGATTCAAAAATTCAAAAAACCACTATATCTCGTGAAAAAACATTTCATTTCCAAATCCATTAGACAGAAGTTGAGTTAGAAATAGCAATTTTTCATCTTTTTTTTTGCTTGAGAATAATTCAACTCGTCCATTTTCATTGCATTACCATCAGCTGAAATCTCCGTTCAATATCACTTTTTTGATCAGGTACTCTCTGAGAAGATAGTGTTGAATAAGTTTTTCTGTACTTTTTCTGATCCCACTTCGGCTTTTTTGAAAAACTCTTTCGTTTCCCATCATTTTTTGTGCCCATCAATGTTCTGATTGCAGCTCGACTTGTGAAAATAATGATTTTGATCATAAATCCATATTTCTTATTAAAAACCTCAATACTTGTTTCGCTATACAATAGTGTTCATATCTACTTAATTTGAAATTGGCGGTACATATATAAAACACATCAGCTTTTCTTAATGACGTAATCAACAGAGAGATTTCGTCTCAAATAAGAAAAGGTGAATGTGTTTGAAAAATGTTGGTATCTAATGAAATAAAATCAAGAAGTGTATCTACTGAATGATGAAAAACGAAGATTTTGAATATGTAGAGATAGTGGGATTGGCCGCAAAGCCGGACGATCAATTTCTACTTCTCATCGTCCAACACGTGCTTGGAATCACACGTTAAAAGGTAAGACCTCGTTAGTTATGAGCTCGCACAAGTTTTGACTTTTGAGACGTGTTGCTCGTAGGGGTGCGAGCACTGGTAAACGAAAAACAGAATTCAGATACCTGGATTTGAATAATTATTGACCAGTTTCTGTGCTTCCAGATTTTGCGAAAATCTCAGAGGAACTGATACATATGAGGCTTATGAACTATCTGGAAAACAATAACTTTCTATATAAAAGTCAATACGGTTTTCCCAGATCTAGAGACAAAGACAGCGATAATATATCTTATCAATTTCCAAATGGAAATTGATAAGAATAAGAAGTTTTGTCTCTTGTTAATCGATTTTACAAAGCTTTTGATTCAGTTGACCATCGATATTAAATACTGCAATCAGAGGCAATCAGAGGCAGTCTATTAAATATACAAGTACAAAAAAATATTTAGGTTCATTCATTGATGATAAATTGTCATGGAATGGAAATATTGGAAAAATCAGGAAGAAAATATCTTCTCGTATTGGAATTTTTTACAAAGATAAAAACTTTATACCTTCCATTGAAATTTGAAAAAAATATATATTTCAGTCTCATTTATTCACATTTGCACTATCTTATTTCTGTTCGGGGAACAGAAACTAAATCTATAATCAAACCTCTATAAACCTTATAGAAGAAAATAATAAAAAGTATTTATAAATTACCATATTTGGAACCAACATTGAACTTACATAAACCAAACTATTTGATGGACTTATATTCACTCTATAAATTCAAAATTTGCTGCTTCATTTGTTCTGTTGAAAATAATACGAAGGAATAAAACTCAAATTCTATTCCAATTGGACATATTCACAATAATGCCACAAGGCAAACCAAAGTACTATCACAAATTGGGATACAAACAGATTTTGGAAAAAAGTCGATATATCATGATGGGATAATTATGTAAAATTCAATTGCAGAAAATATAAAAGAGCGTTATTCCGTTACAAAATTTAAGTATCAATTGAAAAAAATCAATTAGTGGAATTTCATAGCTTGCATTGTATTTCTATAACACTTGAATTCGTTTGAATTCGTTATCAATATATACTTTCTGTAACCAATTTCGTTATTTGTCTGCATTCCATTGGTATTTTTTTTTTGATATAATGTTACCACTTCCTTCAAAAACTTCAGAACTAGAAATGAATAATATTTTTTCAATTCAACAGAAAGTATCAATTTCGATGTTTCTCTATCAAAATCAAATTGTAATTCACATAAGGTGATATATAAGGTTATAATCTATTTCAAGAGCCTTGTGTACAAGGTGCCTAATTTTATATCGAATTCATCGGAAGAGGTGAATTTTGAATATTGTTGTATTATCTTACAAGAAAACAAATACTGTATTATAAATATTTATAGAGCACCAGATGGTGATATTCAGATATTTATTGATAAACTATATACAATCCTGAACTATTGTCACGCACACTTTCAACTTGTCATTCTCGGTGGGGATTTTAATATCGATTTTTTTAAAAACTTAAAAAAAAAATGTTAGTTGATTTGATGGAATTATTCAATCTTCAGTGCAAGAATAAAGAACCCACACGAATCTTCACCAATAAAAATGATAAGACAACTGAAACTAAAATTGATTATTTTTTAACGAATTGTAACAGTATGTACAATGAATATGTTGTAAACTATTCTCTAGGAGATCATCTAGGTCTTGAACTAATGATTCATAATGTGAATTGTAATAGGCGTGATTGTGATAACACCAAAATTACAAGTTTTAGAAATTTATCTGACGTTAATTTATTGAATATGAAACAGAATATGATGTTAGAAAATTTTTCTTGTGTATATAGAACTAGTGATATCAATTTGGCCTATGAAACCTTTTCGAACATTATGCTCTATTATATTGAGCTATATTGCCCGGTGACGAAGAAAAGAGTAGACAATAAGCAAAGAAATAACTGGATTACAGACGATGTCATAAAAATGGGGGAGGACCTGAAAAACCTATCGAAATATAAAGCAACAAAAAAAAGAATATAATCTTGAAATGAATGAATCTAAAAAAGCGCATTTCCAAAATACATCAAATGAAATGAGTTCCACAAAAAGCAGGAATATATATGGAAAACTGTCAACAAAACTTTGGGACCCAATCAAAACCAAATCAATTGAATGAAATCAGTGTAATAAAAACAGGAAATTGCCACAGTCTTTGCTGAACATTTTGCAACTTCAGTGAAGAAGGCAATAAAAACGCATTTCACGAAATTGAATTTTGAAAATTTCACACCAACGTATATAGAAAATACGTTTTATTTTCTTCCAAAGTCTAGTCTTGAAGTACTTGAAATAATTCGTTCTCTCAGAAATGTATATTCCATGGGCGTTGATTGCATTTCCACCAGAAATGTAAATTCCACCATGGCTCGCCATTAGCTCATTTGATAAACGTATCAATTGAATCAGGAGTATTTCCGGAATATTCAAAAATCGGTGTCGTTACCCCTATTTTTAAAAAGGGTGACTCCCATCTAGATGACAATTGCAGACCCATTACGGTCTGCAATTGTACTGCCAATCATCAGCAAAATTTTTGAGAAATGTATCCACAGTGAAATCCTTCCCTTTCTTGATGAATATAAAATTATTATTGATCACCAAAATTGTTTCCTGCCAGGTAGATCGACGAAGAGTTCGGCTGTTTCACTTTCCAATTTCATATATTCCTCGCTAGATCAAAAAAAGTACGTGGGCGTACTTTTCTCCGATCTATCAAAGGCTTTTGATTCAATAAATAGTAAATTAGAGAGTATTGGATTCCGTGGTAATTTCTTGTCATGGCTGTCCTGATATTCAAAACATAGGAAAATATTAGTGAATATCGCAGGATGTAAATTTTCTTTAAAAGAAATGGAACTAGGTGTTCCTCAGGGTTCTATATTGGGGCTGTTGATTTTCCTGTGCTATATAAATGACATGCCACGTCACGTAAGTTCCAACAATATCATTCTTTATGCGGATGACACGACAATAGCTACAGAGGCCAATTCTCTCGAAGAACTGGAGGATAAACTCCAAATTACTACAGAAGAATTCACGTACTGGTGTCGCAGGAACTCTTTAATTATCAACTGCGAAAAAACGGTATGTATTCAATTTTCCAATAGAGTGACGGCTTATGAGCCACTGAACACCTCTCCCAATATTGAGTTTTCAGAACATACAAAGTTTTTGGGAGTATATCTCGATGAAGACATGAGCTGGAAGACGTAGTAGTTACTATGCGATTCTACAGCTGAATAATATTCTTTCTGCAGAACAATTACTAAGTGTTTACTATCCATAGCTTATTGTCATATCTCATACAATGTATTGCTTCGGGGGAATGAAGTCGATGCTTCTAGAGTATTTATATTGCAAAAAAAAAATTATACGGCTCATATACAATCTTCCACGTAATGAAACATGTAAAAATCACTTTAGAAAAAGTAGAATTCTTACACTTCCATCGATTTATGTGTATAAAATACTATCATATGTTAAACAAAATATTGACAAATTTAAATTGAATTCTGACATGCACCAGTATCCTACTAGAAACGGTAACCTACTCAGGATCCCAAAATATACCAGCTCGTTGTACGAGAAATCTCCAAATTTTACTGATATTTAATTTTATAACTGTCTTCCTATCAGCATTAAGGATGAACAAAATTTCATGAAATTTAAGGCCAAATTGAAATCACACTTAGTAGAGTCATGTTTTTACAATGTTTCAGATTATTGCTCTACAATGAAATGAATAATGTAACACGTAGATTTTACTTATTTATTGTTTTCACTGTTTCCTGTGTTGTATTTTATGACATATCCTATATTATGTGAATGATCTTTTAAGGATGAATAAATTTATTATTATTATTATTGCTTTACCTGAAACAACAAGGAACTTCGGAAAATTCAACAATGAAATAAATCATCTCTTCTCGCTTGTTTCGATACTGATGGCTCATAATTTATTCAGATTGTATCCTAATCAAATCAAACATTGGATGTAAACAAATAATATCTGTTTCCAGGCCGACTCTGCACATATCGGAAGCAAACGGACATCCTACCGACTGTGATAAGTAAATCATTCTTCGCCAATATTGAAGCTCAGAATGGGGAAAAATCGCTCCGATAACCAGTCTATTGTCGGAGTTTATCAAATTTATTACGCCATAATCGTGGTTAATACCCATGGTTTTCAGTGGCGATCTGGAATGGATACCACTTCCGGCGTGGGCGACAAATTTCAATAAAGGTTCAGTGCAGATTGCTCAGCCGTATGTAGTTCTGACACTGTTTGAATACTGGATATCTGGAACGATTCAAACATGGAAAGAGAAACCGATTCTTGGTTTATTTGTGTAGCTTGTGAAAAATCTGGTGAATTAAAATGTACAGGTACAAATAGTTGTTATATGCGCCAAAATAAAAAAAAAATACTGAAGGAATATTTTATAGGATATTTTATAAAAAAGTTCTCTGTTCAGTTCTAAAAATGAACCTGTAGCTGGTATTATGCAGGACTACCTTCAGTAGAAACTAGATGAAATGACAAATTAACAATTAGGTAATACTAGGTAATATTCGTGATATGTTACCACTTGATTACTTGGGTGGAAATTGAAGTGGGTCATGTTCTTACGACATGTTGAGAATGTAGTCGAAACTGTCACGATTGTTGGGAAACTCATCTGATACTTCGTTGACAGAATATGTGGTTGAAACTTCAGCTCCAAAAAAAACTGCAATTGATACTTTCTCTCTCTCATGGTCGCGGACCATGCAGAAAAGGGATTGGAACTCTTGATGACTTTACAGGCTTCATTCAGTACAATTCTGTCATGAGACACTACAAACTCAACAGTTCACGACCTCCTTGTTGTCGGAGGAAGTACAACCGTAAAACAGATACAATCTGGGATGCAAATTTCTATGAAGATGCATGGAGTCTTTACGTTGATTTGATAGAGCTCTTTCCGAGTCGATTTCACTGCTCCAAACGAGTAGAGTGATATTGCAACGGCGAACATATCCGTAGCAGCAACTATGATCTTCATCAACAGTTTTGATGACCAGATCTGTCGGACCTCTGGTAGGAGTCCAATTTATCTCAAAGTAGAGTGCAGTTGATTTGCTAAGAATAAAAATCCAAAGTTGTCTCTACAATTCAATATCACCATCAGATGTTAGAACGGTGAAATCGTCAATCAGTATATGTTTCAAATCTATATAGGCTCATCTTACAATAGAAGAAGAACAACATGATGATAGTTAATACAATGGAGTATAAAATACTAACATGGAGAAAATAATATTATATGAATTGTTAACAGTTCAATTAGTAGTATAATATGAAAATAATAATAAAATTTAATTGGCGCTCTGGGGCGACTTCATTTATGGAGAAGAGAAAATTGTCACATGTTGACAATGAAACAAAATGGTCACAATGACATAAAAAATATTTTTTAAGGTAGTGAAAAACGAAGATATATATAAACCATCATATTCCTCAGTGATTGAACTACGAGGGGCTTGAAGCCTTCCAACTCACTTATTAACATCAAAACCATCAAAAAGTACATGAAAGCGACTTATATAGAAAATATACGAAAGGAGTGAATGAGGATCAATTGTCAAAAATATATAGAGATAAAAATCGAGATAACATGGAACAATTACTAGAGATCAGTTATAATTCTTTTAATTTCAACTGAAATTTCCCTTCCTTAATCTTCCACAAACCTTTATCTTTGTAACATGATGGCATGTATAGATGGTATGGGATATGTTTGCTCAGAACACCAGTCGATATGTATACGCGTTTCTTTCTCCTGTTGTGTTCTGTGTTTGCTGATCTCTAGTTATTGTTCCATGTCATCTCGATTTTTATCTCTATATATTTTTGACAGTTGATCCTCATTCAGTCCTCTCGAATAATTCCTTCATGAGTCGTTGATGATTTTGATGTTAATGAGTAAGTATTAAGGCTTCACGCCACCCATAGTTCAGTCACTGAGAAATATGATGTTCCTTTCTCCATAAAATAGTTTTTTCTCCATGTAAATATTTTATACATCATTTCATTACCTATTGTTATGTTGCTCTTCTTTTATAGTAGAATTTCAAAGCTGATGATGAACCTATATAGGTTTGAAACATTCTGAGTGATAATTTTACCGTTCTAACATCTGATGGTGATATTAAATTATGAAAACGACTTTGAGTTTTTATTTTCCGTAGATCTGTCGGAGTGTGTGCTGGGTGGCGTTGTTCCACCCTTAATGACTGTTGGAGGTTTTTTTCCAGCGGCATGAAGTTCAAGATCATCCATATGGAACGAATAGGTGACCTTATGCCTATGGGTTTCGGGTGTGCCACAGCTATAACCTCTATTATTTCTGAGCGCAAAGGATTACGGCAATGAAGAGATGCAAAACAGAAGGGGACTGAGCGAGTTGCCCTGAAATACTCCCCGGGGTACCGCAGAGCATCTGAGTAACCTATCCGGAATCGGCTGCTCTCCTTCCAGATGGCCAGATGGCATGAGTGCTTGATAGTTTTTCCCACCAATAAGTGTTCAGTACAGCTGGGTCTGGAGCAGCAGAGTTTGTGGAACCCAAAATGATTTTTCGAAGTTCATCTGGATTTATCATATTGTGCAGTTCATTGAGCTAAGATTATCAAAGCTTTCTGCTGGAAGCTTCGAACTGCACTAGGATTAGAGTATCTGAGTTGAGTGGGTGAAGGTGTTCATAAATGTTCGGAAGGAGCAGATTCGCACTATTGACTTCTTAGTAGCCACTAGCATTCATATCCAAGCAGTGCTGCTCGGCAATCATGTTTGGTGGTTAACAGCACGCCTTGACTGAGAAAGTGATAGATAAGTCATAATTCTCCGAACTGTAGGCGTGAATGGATCTTAGGCCACCCTGTAGCTCATCACACAATGGATACGAGACGCGTGTTGTCTCGCGTGTTGTCTCTTGGCATCCATCTTGTACGCGCGCCATTCAATCTTCCGGACCGCAAGGTCTGGATTTCGTCTTTCAGATTCGGAAAGCGATTTAATGAAACTGTATATGGCGCAGTTCATTTGCCAGATGTTAGCCTCTTCTGTAGACAAGTCAGTTCTTGTAGCTTCAGGAGCCTGATTATGTGGATTGCCACTTCCACCAACCACTTCGTTAGCAGGATGGAAAGGAGTTATATAGCCCTACTTCCGGAGATTTGATACGTAATTCCTAAGGTTTTGGGTGGATGTGTTCCACACCACATAGCATACATTCACGACATGTACCCTCTAACGCAGGTTTAATGCTGTTGTAGCATCACATAATGTTATCCCTCTGCTCATACGTCCACTCAAAGCATCCGGTGGCATTACGATTGTCGTACGTTGTAAAATTCTGGTTATGAGCTGCACCAACTCACCTTTGTCCCCTAAGCTGGGGCCGCATTGCAGGAAGGTTGGTAGAATGGTGGATGGTAGATAGCTGTCTGGCGAACATCCTGTTATTTATAAACGTGACTTAAAGAACGACGGTAGCCGCAGTGACCCCCCACTACCATCTGACCTCCAGAAACCGAAGGTACGCCAGGCGTCTATCCAACCTAATCAGCCGTGTTTGATATTCCAGCCAGGTAGCCTAGCGTAATAAGTTCTGTGTAGAAAAGAAGGGCAATTTAGGGACCAGCAGACCTATTAGGGAAAAATTTGCACTGGAAAAAGAAATTAGCTCCGAAGAAGATCCAGATTTGTGTTTCTTCCAGACTTCCATATATGCGTGAATTAAGCCCAGGTCATACGCTGAGTCCATGGGAAAATTCAAGACCGTATCTCAAATGAATATCATTGTCAAATTCTACTGATATTTCATGCTTTTCAACAGCAAGGTCCTTTTCCTCATAACATGTAACTCTTTTCGTTTACGTTTATGTTCTAATTTTTAGTTTCAATAATTTTGTTAATTAATAAAGAAAGGCATGATTCTTACTTTTTTGCTGTCAGTTAGATACTGGCTTCATTTCACTGCGTCCAGGATGCATTGCTCCTCCACCATCCACCTTTACTATCCATCCTACAAGCGACCATCTAGCATCCTGCAGTGCGGCCCCGGGTATAGTCCTAGTAGGGTCGATTATTCATAATCAATTGTAGGGCCCAATAGACCCACGATCGGCATTGGAGGCAGATATATAATATGTGCTTCCTTACGGGTGCGCCCAATCTGTCGATTCGGTTTTGCACCATTCGCTTGGGTAAGTGATGGTGCAACTCACCGAAGTTATATGATATTGGATGGCCCTTCCTGCCTATTTTTTCCATCATTTTCATTATCATTATTCACCAGATCCTGCTGCAGAAGAAATGAAAGTTTCGAAATTTATTTAAAATTATCCTAATCCTCAACAATATTGAAATTCATCACACGATTTAGAATTGCATGAATTATTTCTATCTGAATATAATGTTGAATGTGAAATATGAGAATAATGACAAAAAGTTCCACAGCAATCATTTTCGACTAGTCAGAGGTCCTTGGGGAGCAATATTATAATGACATGGATGAAACACTCTGCTTTTTCCCTTCATTCACTCGAAGTTGTGTAGGCCTAGAAAGAGAAACATTTTAAATAAAGCGACTCTCAAATATCCTCCTTCATCCATTTCAATTTGCCCAAAGAAAATGTCATCTCAGACAAGGAAATATAAATGGGCTGAGTAGTCGACGACATTGGCGGCGACCGAAACTTCGAGTGGGTAAGAAAAAGACTTAATCTATATTTTTTAATACCAGCTCTCTCTCATGAATGGCAGTCTATGGACAACTGACTCCGAACGTTCTATCCATTACTGCAATGTAATTGATATCAATGTGTTGCGATCTCTTAGTTGGAATAATCTTTCATGAGATCAGACCTACACAAAAAAATCATGATCAAATCAATAGAATATCATCTGAGTCGAATGAATGAGAGCGTAAGTATTCCAGGAATACAAATTCATTTCAGTGAATTAAATGTGTATTCCTGGAATATATAACTATAACACCAGCTATAACACCAGAAAATATAAAAAATTACAGAATCCTTTTGAATTATCAAAAAGTGAAGATGCGTTAGTTAGCTGACATTGTAAATATATCAAAAAAACATGTTTTTTGCTTTATATTGCGTGAGCATTTGACTATGAATTTTGTTCAAAGTGCCGCGCGAGCTCAGTGTTGACCAAAAACAAGAACTTCTTTATGATTCTGAACAGTGTTAGGCTATGTTCAAATATAACAAACCGGAATGTTTGCGACGATGTGTATCAATGGATGAAACATGGATCCATTCTTTCACCCCGGAATCAAAACGATCGTCATCTGAGAGGAGGGCAACTGGTGACTTTCGTCCAAGGCGCACGAAAGCACAACAATCGGCTGGAAAAGTTATCGCCTTTGTATTTTGGACTGTGCGTGGTGTAGTAATCATCGACGATCTTGAGAAAGGAAATACCATCCACAGAGGTTATTATGAAGCATTATTGAAGGGTTTGAAGGCCGAAATTGCGAATAAACGACCTTATATGGCAAAGAAAGAAATGTATTTCATCAGTGACGCACAGTGTCACAATCCGATCTGAACAATGACAAAATTGCATGAATTGTGCTTCGAATTGCCATCCACCGTATTCTCTAGGTCTCGCCTCCTGCGAATTTTTTCTATTCGCAGACCTCAAAAAATGATCAGAGCTAAACATTTTTGCTAGAATAAAGAGGTAATTGCTGAAACTGAAGCCTACAAAAGTAGTATTGAAATGTTGGGGCGGCGCTGAAGTGATTGTGTGTCCCTTGATGAAGATAACGTTGAGGAATGAAGCCAATATCAATTAAGCCCGGGTCTTTTCAGCCCATGTGTTTCAAATCAAATTAATCAATCTTATACACATTTCATTCAGTCATCACCGTAAAACAACTGTGGATACCAACAATCGAAACGTCGTGAAGCAACTTGGTTCGGAATCTTTTTTAATTCTAATTAATACAGTTTATTGTATGATTTTAGCTATAAAGGGTTCTACAAAAACCGTGACACGTGTTTCGCTATATAATAGCATTCTCCAATGCTTTATAGAGCTCAGATTATACCTTTTTGGAGTATTGTTCTCATGTATGGGGCTTCGCTTTTAAGCATACCCTGAAGCTGCTGGATTCCAACCAGAAAAGAGCCATTCGCCTGACTGGAGACATGAACATCACTTGAAACCTTGATAGTCTGGAACATTGTAAAAAGGTTGGAGATTTGTCTATCTTTTGAAGATGCTTTCACGAGAGGTATTCAAGTGACTTGTCACATTCGATTCCACCAAGAGCGGTACAGTACGCGACAGAATGTGGCTGTTCATCGTTTTGAAGTTCAGCTCAGTACATCTTGAAATTCTTTTATTAGGAACTGCCTCTATGTGGAACAAATTTCCTGGGAACATTTTTCTGAATTTATCCAATCTCCAGCGATTCAAATCCAACGGAAATCGCTACTTTCACACTAGCACCTTTCTCAGAGCGCCTTAAGAATTTTCCTGTAGTGCTTGTGTTTTGTCCTTGAAAAAACGCTAGCAGTTGAAGTGTCACAGGTCAAAAATATACAAAATACACACAACAACTCTATAATCAAAACAGAAAAAATAATTTGTTAACTTCATAATGATATGTTCATAATGATAAGAATTAATAAGAGTCCTATTTAATTCGTAAATGAGAGCAAAAATTTACGTTTTTGGATCGATACTGACTTAAGATTCATAAAATATGTTAATTAGTTATGTAAGTAAGGCCTCATGTAATGTGTTACGGTAGCTATACCCCAGGAGGTTCTTGATGTCAATGAATATAGTTTAAAAAAACTAAAAAACACGCTTTTAAGGAACATCGAACTGAAAAGTTTAAAATATTTTTTTCAAATGAGCTTTAAACAATAACGAGCAAAAAATACTAGTATTATTTTGAAAAAAGCGACGGGCGCATGATATACAAAAATATGGCACAAAGCGCCCACGTTTTTTTCACAATAATACTAGTATTTTTAGTTCGTTATCGTTTTAAGCTTATTTAAAAAAATATTTTGAACTTTATAGTTCGATGTTACTTAAAAACGTGTTTTTCTGTTTTTTCAAACTATAATTTATTTTTCACTTTTCAGTCCGATTCATTGTCAAAAATATTTTTAAATATAGTTCTAGTCACTAGTATTATAAATCTTCAACAGACGGCGCACGAATGAAAAAGTCCTTTCAAACAACATAATAAATTTTGAAGTAACAAATTCTATAGTAATACTGAGATGCAAGAATTTTGTTTTGAAGTAAAGAGAAAATTTGCAGTAATAATTTCAAAAAACAATTCAGTCTTGATGTTTTGATTTGGAGTTTCATTCAAAATATTCATGGACTGAAAATATTTTTTCAGTGAATAATTTTATTTTTCAAATCAATCTTTTGATTTGATATGTATGTCAAGCACCTTAATTCTAATTTTTTATTTTTTTTAAAGATTTGAATAACTGAATTTTTCAGGTGTACAATTTACGATTGAGTTTTCATTGTTGAAATCTATATTCTGGTTTGTTTTCAAATAATCGAATTATATATTGAAATGTATCTTCCGTTTCGTTCGAAACTTTTTTCTGTACCGAATCACGAGTAATTGTAAATATTTAAATATTTCATTAGTATTTTGCTAACACTTATTATTCTTAAAATATGTTTTTTATTTCGATTTTCTTTTGAACAACCTATCAAGGAGGTTTGTAGTTGCATCTGCCCGCGAAAAACTCAAGAAATAATTGATAGTTACGTACAGCGCCATCTGCCTGCGAATAGATCAAGACATGTCAATGAGGTTACGTACAGCCCCATCTGCCCGCGAATAGATCAAGCAATAATGCCGATAATTCTGTCAATACAGATCGCGAGATTGAGAGTTACAAACAAACATACATACATACAGGTGAAGTTAATATGAAGCGTGTAGAAAAATAAACTGAATCTATGCGAGTGTTTGATATTCTCCCAATTAGCATATTGAAACATTATTTATGGACCGGCCCTAGATCAGCGTAATGCGTTACTGTTGCAAAAAATCCAAAATAGTTGTAGTATCCCACATAGCAATAGATATTCCAGGTATATTTCATGAATATACATTCAAGGATATTGTATTATGCTATGAATATGCCATGGATATATATATATATATATATATATATATATATATATATATATATATATATATATATATATATATCTTCTGGAGAATATTCCCTGGAAGTGCTCCTGGCGAACCTTTGATATATTTTAAGAATATTCCTTGGGAATATTCTTGGAATATCTTATAATATTCTTAGAATATCTAAGGAATATTCTATTAGGAATATTCCAGGAATAGAACCCGAGGAATATTCATAAAATATTCAGGATATTCTTAGTTTATTGTAGGAATATACAATAGAGAAACACCATAGAATATTCTTTAAATATATGTTATGAATATTCTAGGAATATTTGGAATATTCCAAGAATGTGACGAGTAACCGCTATTAGGCATGTATATATTGCATTTTGATGCAAGATTCACACAAGTAATAAAACACATAATATTCATAAACAAATATATTTTAAAAACAATATACACTGAAATATTTGACGTTTCAACCAATATTAATAAAAAATCTGATTCAAAATATTTATTCACTGAATAAAATATTCCTGAATACTGTCATATTATAAATATTAGAGATGTATTCAAATTAGGATGTTCCTACTCTCAAACAAATGTATACTAAAAATATACTAAAATAACAACTCTGTAAATTTATCAGCACTAATTAAAAAATAATAAATATATCATTTCATTGAAAAAAAAATGTATTACATCAATATAAAGGTTAGGTTAGGTTTCTCACTTCAAAAAATGAACCCACAAATGAAGTATTTAAAATGAGTGGTATGATGGGTTCTTCAATGAATTTCACTTACTTGAAGTTATCCAAACTTTGGTCACCAGAATAGTTTTCCTTATATTTGTCCAACAATGCATCAGCTAGTGTTTCAATAGTAATACCTGGAACGAAATGTGCATTAACGTTCATTATCACTATTTGAAAGTGGCACAATAAAACTGGAATAAAAATCAAATAGATATTTTTCGCATAGGTTACTCATGAACATTTACAACATTTTGTGACTTGGAGAGCAACTTGCATTGTCTTGTTGAAAGTACTCATTACATTTTCTGTTCCATGGCGCACCTGCCTGTACCAGGTACCACTCTGTTTGCTTTTGGGCAAATTGATACTATCTTGAAAACGAGTGATAAAAATTATGAAAACAAATGATACAAAAAAATGTGTCATTCACTTACTTTTCTCTATTGAAGATACACAACTGAAATCACTCTAGTTCAAAAATGTTCTTAGATAAACCAACAAATCCCACACACCAACTCTTCTCGAACCTAAAATGAGGTATAGTAGGTTAATCACCATGACTTTACTATCGATACTATTGCATTTTACTTACTTTTCTTGAAGACTGAATATATGCAACTCTCCTGTTTGAAGATCCAAAATCAAACTATTCGCTGTACTGCAAATTGGACAACCCCAAATTATAAATGGTACACTGAATGTGACAGAATTATACTTTGATAATAACACCAACACACCAGGCATTACACACGCGAACCTGCCACGTCAACCGCCATGTTGAATCAAATGTCGGATTTAACGCAAATTACAGATCTTTTTCGAATGTCGCGCGCTACACTCCAATTGACCAATGAGAAACGTTTACTCCAATTCTTCACTTACCCATTTCTCTTTTTCCAGGATTTTTCGCTTTGTAATTAAATAATTTCAAATACAAAAAGACAAATAGGATGAGAAATAACCAATTTATTGATGCAATTGGTTCATTTATTGGCCCATTCAAATTTTTTGTCGTTTCCAACAGTTGCTGTTGGAGCAATTCTTCCAGAATATTCGCGTTGAGATCAAAAACTGGTTAACACTATCAGGGTTATATACATTAGGTTATTCATTCGATTAAGATCTTCAAATATTTTTGTTTCTAATAATATTGAATTATTTGAATACGTTATTATAAGATAATTCAAAATTTCATTGTATAGAATATTCCAAAATATACCGTGGGGATATATTCTAAGAATATACCATATGGTATATTCGATCGACAATATTCTTAGAATATTCAAGGGAGAATAATCTATTTATAGACATTCTATGCACATTTTTTCGGGAATAATCCTGTCATATTCATTCAAGCATATTCTATGAATATTCTAAAGGCATGTATATATTCCAAGAATATTATATGAATATTTGGAATATATACGTTCGTTTTATGATATACAGGGAATATTTCATAAATATCTAGTGCTGTATGGGATGACCATATCAGTAATTCATTCATTGACTCAGGTTGGTTGGAAATCAATCAAATGAGAGAAACACACCTCCTTACTGTAACGTATGAAATTTTGCACTCAGGAACACCATTATATTTGCGGAAAAATTGCTTTTTTTGTCGCGAAAGAATGTTTCGATCAATAAACCTCTAATGATCATTCCGAAACATAGAACCGCATTATACACACTTAGTTTTTCATACAGCACAGCAAAACTATGCAATAGGTTACCACATGAACTCAAAGACCCCAGTTTGAGACATTTCAATAAACGTTTGAAAGTCTTTTTCTGAACAAGGTTATAATGTCTTCACTATCTGACGATTCTTGAAATGATTTTTGGCACATGTTCAAACAGGCTCCAATCCTAACGATATGAAATTATTTGAATTGAAGGGGTTATATTTTTAGGAGTGATTAATTTTTGGGAAAGGAAGTTTTTGGCTTTCTACCACTCCATCTGATACAGAAAAAGGGATGAGAGAATCTTCCAGAGAAAGGAAGAAAGTAATCAATTTGAAAATAAGTAACTCTATACATGGATGTGTAGATCATGCAAAGAAATAACTTTCAGCCACAAACTGAAAGAAAGTCCTTCTGAAATAGCTACTTTCATATAAACATTGAATTACACGGAAGCAAAAAAAATTCTTTCGAAACAAATACTTCTATATGAACACTGAATTATACAGAAGATACTTTTCTCTACTCAGTTTGTATCTCAAACATTTAATTATACAGCCACTTTACTTATTAATTTTATTATCATTATTTTTTTTCACCTACTCCGTTTATCTATTATACTTTACTTATACAGATATATTAATATCGAAGGTTTGTGTGATCTTATAGATTGAGTATGTACATCCAATGTTGGGGTTGAAAGCATCTTTAATAGCTGACCCCCGCCCATTCATCATTCTTGTTCAATGCATTTGTAAACCATTGAAGAATATGATGAATAAAGGCATTTTATCATTATTATTATATTATTAACCAATGGCGGCGATGAGAAATATAAGTTGAGGGTTTCGTGTGACACAACTTGCGAAATATTTTATGAAAATAAATAATAGAAGATAAAAACCTGCCACCAGACAGTGGAAAGACTTTATTTGACTGCACTATTTCTCATTTATCGCATGCATGCGAACCTTTTATCGCATTTTGTTTTGCTCATCGGCGGAAAAGGAAAACCCTTTCGAAAATTACATATTCTCGATTAACGAACGGCTGAACGGAGAGGTGTTATTAAAGTGTCTAAAATGGTCACGATCAATTCGGTTAGTCGCTTCCACTAATCATGTGTCAGAATTGAAAACATGCAAAGGGAGGAGATGTACTGGAATCGATACGACGCCGTTATTCATTTCCAATAAATTTAACTTTAGCTGTTTCTTTCGCAGTAGCTACGCCACACATCATTTAATAGTGCAGTAAAAACAAGGTTCGTGAAACTGAAGTTTGTCTTGATATTGATATATGAACGGAGCACATTAGTTCCTATCAGAAAAGGAAAAGCCATACAAAAAATTATAGTTGTTAGAATGTTAATGGCGTAGAAAAGATTTCTTCGAACTTACCACTGGAACAAGAGAATAAAAACTTGCCAGGAAATACTCTGGCTTTCAAGTGCTAATTCATCAAACAACTTATCTTCAAGAATGAAAATTCTGGTAAAGACTCTCTTGATGTACGTTTCGCTAACCATGTTAACATCATCAGATGATTACAAAGACACGCGTCAAGAGATAGCATTCCTGTTCGATTGTGGAGAAAGTATCTCAATAGACATGAAAATCAATATTTCGAAATTGAGTTTCGAACTATCCATCTATCCCAACATACCTACAGAGTAGGTTCTGGTATATGCCTGCCGAAAAACAACTATTTTTCCGGCTAAAATCACGTTGAATATTGAAATAAATTCGACCGACATTTATGCAAGATACCTCACACAGGTCAATCTTGTAGATGTTTCTCGATCATCCAGCAGCAGGACCGGTTTCGAAGTATTACCTCTCATCAATGCAGGAACGGTCCTACCCAAACAACAGTGTGTCTGAGACTCGATTAATTTCAACGCGACACGACTGCATGTATGAAAACTTCATTTGATAGGAAGATTATCAGCTCTATCTCGTCACCGTATGGAGGTAAACATAAGTAAGTTCACTCTCCGCCATATTTGGGTCAACATTCCCCTGCTCGAATTTTATGCTCAGCCAACCTACAGCGCAACTGACTGAATCTGATGGGTTTAACAAACGAGCCAAGTTGAGGCATGGAATATTATTACAGAGTGAGTCGTTGTAAGTGGTGGTTTTGTATTTGTGGAAAATTTGTGTATAGTTTCAAAATGAGTGTCGAGCTATGAGTCATTGTAATTTGCCGGAAGATGTCGGCAATCATTTTTTTCGATTTCTATTTCTATTATATATTATGTTAGATTGATATAATTTGAAGAAATTGAAGTTTAAGAATGTTATATGCTTCCAGTTCCACTGAAAATCCATGAAAAACATATTTATTGAACCACATCAAGTTTTTGATTTGTATCTGTAGAAAAACAATTACTTTCACTGAAATCTCTACAAAACCAAAGTATCAAATGTATATTCAAATAACCTTTCTGACGCCTACTTTCCATTTATATGTTCCTGATAATTAACTATAAATAGCAAATATGTGTTTTCTTAGATTCTGTCATCAATAACAGAAAACATTAGAGTTACATTCGATTAACGCACTTCATAAACTAGGCAACCCAAAACTATGAAATCTGTATTTCGTACTGGAGTTTTGATTCACAATCATATAATCAATCAATCATATAAAAACAAATATTTCGGAAATATGATTCAAAACCAAACGAAATAAATGTTTGCTAAACTACCTCTTTTTTGTCCCTCATCAAATTATGCTTCAATATATTTAATACCTATATTCATTCGTATTTTTCAATTGATCAAGATCCCTACTATAAACACTAATATTTCATCAGTTCGGACTTTCATTGTCTAATATAATATAAATTGATTTGATAACCATGAAAAATCAAATAGATTAACTGAAAATAATAATTTTATTAAACAAAAAACTGAAATTACAAAGAAATAACATACAAGCAACAACCAAAAAAATAAAGAAATTGAAATATTAATAAAAGCGGAAAAAATTGAAAAATTAAAAATATTATTAACAAAAAATGACAAAATGAAAATTAAAAGATTTCAAACCAAGTTATGTCACAACATTTCGATTGTTAGTATCCATAATCGTTTCGGATGATAACTGGACTTATTCCTCCGAGATCTGACTATTAATAGGTCATTCGAGTGCTTTCAACATCCCCTCTTTCCGCTTCATTGGTTTTTCGCTTGATTGGAGTTTTCCATATGTTACATATCTCTAACCTAGCTTGACTAAATGACAACTTCTAGCTGTCTTCTAGCTAAGGCCTGTTCTACCATCACTTTGGAGTAAGACAGCAAGAACTCCACAAGAAAGAGAAGCCACCACAACCAGTACTTGTACTTCCCTACATCAGAGGATAATCGGAAAAGATAAGACGGATTGGGTCCAAGTATAACATCAGGACCTGCTTCAGATCTGGGAACATTATCCGTAGCAGCCTCACGAAAACCAGGCTACCAAAGGCGGACTGCGATTCCAAGAATTGCATTTACCGGATAACCTGCGAGTGCGGAGATTCATACATCGGTGAAACTAAGAGGCCATTGAAAGTTTGCATTGATGAAACACACACAGCAAGGAGAAACCAGCAAATCGGGAATAGCAGAGCATGTTTGAACTCATCAAGTGGGCTCAAGCTGAAATCATCCACAAAGAGGAACACTGGATTAGAAGAAAATTCAAAGAAGCCGCGTATATGTTGTCCAATAAGGCATTTAGTCAAGCTAGCGTAGAGATACGTAACATATGGAAACCTATAATCAAGAGAAAAACGACCAACTCTCGCCAAACGGTCATCTCCCGCCAAAACCAGTGAAGCGGTAAGAGGGAAGAGGGGATACGTGAAAGCACTCCATTGACCTATTAATAGTCAGATCTCGGAGGAATAAGTCCAGTTATCACTCTAAGACGATTGTTGATACTGACAATCGAAACGTTGTGACATAACTTGGTTTGAAATTTTTTAATTTTTATTTTGAATTTTCTGTTGATAATGTTTTTAATTTTTCAATTTTTTCAGCTTTTATTAATATTTCAATTTTTTATTTTTTTGATTGTTGCTTGTATGTTATTTCTTCGTAATTTCAGTTTTTTGTTCACTTAAATTGTTATTTTCGATTAATCTTTTTAATTTTTCAGGGTTATCAATTTATATTATATTAGACAATGGAAGTCCGAACTGATGAAATACACCACGAAATATTGTTAACCACCTTCAAACAAACGATAAACACTAATGTTTCTTGGGGCAAATAAAGATTATTGTTATTTATATTTATATATTCGTTCAGGTAAGAATAAAGGTTCTATTTACAGATGCTGACACAAATAGAATGAAGATCCTTGTGGAAGTTACAGAAAATCCCTGTGAAACTTTGAGAGTAGACACAAATTATTATAGAACTCTAGCCACTCCAGAAGGTAACAGCTTGGGCTATGTTTGCGGATATTTTTGGAGAAAATGTTCAAGAAAACATTCATGTAAAGTATGTACAAATTTTTCCACGGCGGCTAGTACCACACTCTATGAAAAAAATGTTCGAAATATTTCAAGGCATATAGTAATACAGAAGCCAAAAAGTTTGGAACTTTATATATGCCTCAACATTCATTTTTACGAAATATCATTCATCTAGAGACAGAATTTCTCATTCGTTTCAACAATTTATGTGCCACTGATTGCATAGGCAACCAGTTCAAAACAATGTTTGAAATAATTATTATTTCTCACCCTTGTGATAATTTTCCTTTGGATTTTCCTCATCATTCTGAAAAACCTTTAGAATAGATCAGCATAAGTTTTTGACCTAAATTTTATAATTTTACTATACAAAATATACGTTTATTTCACCACCTTGTCTTATTTTTTATCAACTCCTTAACGTTCAACGATCATATGAGATATTTATTGGGAGCTCATCGTAGCAATGATAGAGTCAGATTAGGGTCACATTATTTGAACGAACTTCGTGCAGAGATGCACGATAGCTCTTAGCAACACCCTTCTGCCCCGCAACACGTCAGCAAAAAATAATCTCGACCCAATACATCAAAGACGCCGACCGGGAGTGAATTTACTTTTGAACACTTCCATGCGGTGATCTCGTGAACAAAGCCGATGAATGAATATGTGGAATCATCGAAATGTATGAAATATTTCCATCTGAATGGCAATAGTATCATTTCTTAAACATGAATTCACTTCTTATACTCCAGTTATGTAACTTAATTGATCAGAAATTGGGGACACAAATTTGATTATATCATTTCTCAACTCTCGTGGAGCAGTTATGAATAGATGAATCCTGAGCTTATTCTACAATTTGTTTTCTGATTTTTTTGTAACATCGAAAGGTAAAATGAGCTAATTATACCATTTATATATGGAATTGTATAACATAATTTTTGAGTTATTCATATTGCATAACAAAATAATTTTGAATATTTTCCTTTCCCTAGAAAACGATGAAAATGTTTGCGGAAATCATTTCTTAACAATATTCCATCCTAGAAGATAATTATTTTCTGGCAGATCCAAAAATATTTCCAAAACGTCCGACTGTTCTGGGTACAATTTTCGTTTTTCTGAGTAAAGTAATTGTTTGTTAACATGAATTTCTACTTTGGGATCTACTTTTTCACAGATAGCAAAATATTGGTGTTCACAAGGGTCGTCATTCCATTTTGATTCCATGTCTTTTCTGAAAACCGTTATGCAATTTTCTCTTGGTCTATCGTTGTTTGGTTCTCCATCATTCCAGTTGAAATATTTGAGTCGTGTTCCATCGAGCCATCTCCAGACATTAGAACCAAGTCTTTGATTTGCTGCAATCCAATAACCATCACCATTCAAACCTGCGAAAATTAAAGGTTGCTTAGGAGTTTCGAAAAATATATTGTGCGGAAAAATAGAAAGGAGACCGAAATGATTTCTCATGTGCCACCTAACTAATAAATGACCTTGAAATATTCCTTGAAAATTTGCACCACAGAAGAATATCAGTGAAAAAATAACACTCCGCTAACATGCAATACAACACAATCATTCAGACCGTACTCAGACCGCTTTTTAAATCAGAAACGTATGTCTTGAGAACCAGCTGATTAAAACAAAATAATGTCACAGCTATTGGATTGTTTCAATAGTTTTATCCGTTTCGATGTCATGTGATTTTGTTGCTCCATATCTCAATGAATAATCATTCTACTGTGTCGTGGTGTACAGTATTCTATAGAGAATGTTGTAATATACACATTCATAGTGCTACTTTTTTCAAAAATCATAAGTTTTTGTCTCTTTTCATAGTTTGGGTTACAAGATCCTTTTTCTGGAACTTCTGTCCAAGGGCACCGAAGATTATGATCCAAAGCTAATTCGATTCGGAATGACCGCTAGCAACTTTTTGAAAAATTTCAAGGGCTCGAGAAAATTGCAATTTGCAATTGCAATTGCAATTGCAAAATTGCAAATTTTTTTCACTTCTTGGAGCTTTTTTTGAAAGCCTTCAGAAAGAATTTCCGTTGCAAAAATTGAAAAATTTGGATTTTTCACTTTTTTATTGATAATCAAAACTGTTAGAAAGTGAAGCAATGAAATGAAAATATTCAAATTTATTTGCATTATTAATATTTGAAGTTACATAAAAATTATTTTTCATAATCATTCGCTTTATTTGTTAAAAAGAAAATATTACCAAATGTATTGCTAAGACATTTGAAATTTTTTTGAGAGATTTCTATCATAATATTCATCATATTATGATTTTTGAAAACAAAATCGTTTTTTAATGCTTCAAAACGTATTTGTTGATTAACTTTTTTTGATACTTTATATGAATAGTAGGGAACGACTTCTTTTTTAAATCATAATTTCTATTTCTCTATGATATCCTGGAAAAAAACTTTTTTTGTAATTCATATCTTCTTTATTTATTCAATAAACAATTCATTTTGAACGAATAAATTCCCAAGATTTTTTTAATACTATCAAACTAATAAAAACAACCATCTGTCACATTTTGTGTGAAAAAATATTTCTCTATTTTTAACAAAATTTTTATTAGTTTTCTTCTTTTACACAAAAAGTGGTTTGGTTGGTTCTGTTTTCTTGGTAGTGTTTAAAAAATTATATATGGTGAAAATAAATTTGTTCAAAACGATATGTTTATTGAATAAATGAAGAAAATATTAATTAAAAAAAAGTTTTTTTTTTCAGAATATCAAAGAGAAATAGAAATTATGATTTGAAAATAAAATCGTTCCTCAATATTCATCTTTATCTTATAAACAACACATTCGTTTATAATAATTTTTTGAAGAAATACAGCTTAAAATTATGAAAAATCATTTTTATGTAACTTCAAATGATGAGAATACGAATGAATTTGTACATTAGAGAAAACTATGTTTTCATTGCTTTAATTGAATTTTTCACTTTTCAACGTCTTTGATCATTAATAACAAAGTGGAAAATCAAAGTTTTCAATTTTTCCAACAGGAATATTTTTTGAAGGCTTTCAAGAAAAGCTCCAAGAAGTGAACGAATTTTGAGGTTTTCATTTTGAAAATTATCAGGGTTTTTATGTAATTTTTCAACTTGTAAAAATTACTCAATTAATTAATGTATATTTGCTAATATTAACTAATATATTATAATCTATTAACTGATATCCCCCAAGTATACGGTATGCGATAGACCGTCTATCGGTATGCGATAGACCGTCTATCGCATACCGTGCACTTGTGGGAAGGTATATATCGGAACCACCAAACGATCCATGTGAACAAGACTGATAGACCATAAGAGGAACTGCAGACTAGGCCAAACGGTCAAGTCAGCTGTGGCAGAATACGCAAAATTGCCCCCAGCCAGGGATACCATAGCCGACTGGTACAGGAGGCAATAGATATCCATAAAAAAACGGAGAATTTCAACAGAGAAGAAGAAGCGGTGAACCTCAATCGAATATGGAACACCATTTTAAGAAATTCGAGAATAACGAACAGAATGACGACAGGCGGCGAGATTGTTAATGTTCCAGTTTCAAGTACAGGTACAAGTACAGGTGCAAGTACAGGTACAAGTACAGGCACAAGTACAGGTATAAGTACAGGTACAAGTACAGGTACAAGTACAGGTACAAGTACAGGTACAAGTACAGGTACAAGTACAGGCACAAGTACAGGTATAAGTACAGGTACAAGTACAGGTACAAGTACAGGCACAAGTACAGGTATAAGTACAGGTACAAGTACAGGTACAAGTTCAGGTACAAGTACAGGTGCAAGTACTGGTACAAGTACAGGTACAAGTACAAGTGCAGGTACAAATACAACTGATTACCTGACAAGGCGTAAATACGCTTTATGAAGCCAAAAATTTTGTCATCGGACAGCAAGTCAAGATGGTTAAACCTCTGAAGAAGCTAGTCACTCACGCCAGCGAAACGTCAGGAAAAAATTCCAAAAATACACGGCTTTCAAACTCAAAAAACAGTGACGCTGAAAACTTCAGCCACGAAATCCTGAACTGTTTTGATCATTTTCATTTTACTGAATTGTTTATAACTTTTTAAATTTTTTCGAGACCCTCTTGAAATTTTCCAAAAAGTTGCTAGAGGTCATTTCGAGTCAAATGAGCTCTGGATCATAATTATCGGTGCCATTGGACAAAAGTTCCAAAAAAAGGATCTTATGACCCAGACCATCAGCTTCTTAATATAGGATGTCGTTGAGTGATTTTCGACCAATTTTACTTAACGAATACAAATTGAACCAAAGCTTTGCCCAAACGGTCCGAAAAATCAACCAGGCATTGACAATGATAGTGTTAATGAACGCACTGTTCGAAGATAATTTGCGATATTTCATTTTAGCTTTGGAAATGAGCTCAGACGTGGTCAACCTACAGTTATCCAGGTCGGGGACTTGTGAATCTTGGTGGAGACTGACCCATCACAAACGGTGCGTGGGATAGCGGGAGAATTGGGCGTCTGCTCCTGTGCGGTTTTCGATGGTAAAAACCGCATTGGAAATGTCAAATAGCTCAACAACTGAGTCCTCTTTGATTTGAGCGATCGACCAAAGTTGTCATGTTGCCAGGTTGGTTTTCTTTGCTTCTGCGCAACTAAAACAATCTTGATTTGGATCAGATCGGCACGTTTTACGAAAAGTGGATTATCGACAACAGGAAATGTTTAGAGCAGTGTTTGGACGTCGATGAGCCAATCAGACACTTTCCAAAGACAAAAACCCATCAAAAAAGTCCATGGTTACTGTATGATGGTCAACGGCTGGTGTGATCAACTATATTTTTCTGCAACCAGGCCAAACCATCACAGCAGAGAGAGATATAATATACCTATATGAAGATAGAATCACTTACCTTTCACAAGCATCAAGGTGTATATCTCGAAGTTTTCTTCTGCGGTTTTAACTGTAGCCAGTTGCATAAACATTTTCTCACAGTATTGAATTGCATCAAAATATGTAAACTGCAAATTTGGAAAAACCATGAATGAATCTTGGAACGGAGTAGTTATCTAGTATAAGATGGAATTATATCTGTTTTCTAACGGTCCAATTTGATTGGGAAGAAGAGAAACTGCAGAGAAATCATTTTTCTGGCATGGTCATTTTCTGACTAAAAAGCGATATCATTCGCCAATCATTATCCCTCAATGATAGCTTTCTCAAATCTTGTTCATCGAATATATCATTGCAATACAGTTCGAAACAGACATGAGTGGATGTGATTCAGTGATGAAATTGCAATTTTTTGATATTCTATCCATCCCATGTTCGGAATCCTGCTAACAGTACTCATAAGACAACGAATCTTTCTATCACGACTCTTCATATGACGAATTTATCCTACAAAGCGTCAATATCATCAAACTCTATTAGTGGGATACTGCCATTTTCCTTTAGAAAAGACTTCAATTTCATCATTGTCCCAAATGATCGATCTAACTGAGTAGACTATTAGAGCACTATTAGAGGTTATCTGAATCTTGAACCACAACTAATATGTTAAGCGAGGCATGAGATGTATTAACAGCTTACCATGGATAAATAGATCATTTTATTGACTTCCTAATATACAGCCACATTTATGGAAGATTATATAGTAAAATGATTATGAGTATACCCACATATTCATATACATTTACACAAAAAACTATTATGAGGAATGTAGTGAAACGTAACAGATTACCCAAAACAAATCATCAATGATTGCCGCTTTGAACTTTGCTGTTTCGAGTTTCTTGATTGACTTGTGACTTGTTATAAATATTTGAATCGAGGAAGTTTTTATAGATATTTCAAGTCTCATCCTCTGATTTGAAAAGGAGTATCTACGTCTGGTATTAAATTTGTGATTTGAGATCCTGAAATTGATAATTGAAGGAACCATCATGGTTCTCAATCTCGTAGATGGAGATTTGCATGAATATCTCGGGTCCAATCCAGAGATGATTCTGACGGAACATTTTTGCATCAGAAAAATCCTACAAAATGACTCCAATTACCACAGAGTGCAATATAAGGTGGCTATGCCACCTTACAAGCATATTACAAGAGCAAGCATATTGCTTTCTCTGTTGAATAATTTCAGAGCATCTGAATGATTGTTTTGCAGAATATGAATCTGAATCATCTGATTCAGGAAATTAGGGAAATACGCTGTCTGTACCCATTTATCAATAGAACAAAATTTAAAATTTTAATTCTGACATTAAATTATTTTAAAAATAAAATAAATACAACAATAAAAATTAATTGGCGCTCCGGGGCGACTTCATTGATTCCAGTGGCGCATTTACTTTTTCAGCTGCAGGAAAACCCGGAAAAACCTGCAGCACCACATCATCTGAAGATCTTGATCTAACAATGTCCTCTCTCTCATAAAACAAAATGTAGGGTGTCTCCAGAGGCTCCAATAAATTCAATGCATCGCCAGAACACTTCGTGACACGACTATTGTCAAACTTAAACCAGTCCGTTTCTTCTTTGAGCAAGGCGTAATAATGACCACATTCAACGCCAGAACCACAGTGAACAATGACTGCATGAATATTATAACAGTGGTCTGCCAGGTTGAAATGTTCATCTATTTCGAACCTTCCAAAGAGTTTCTTGCTTCCGTTAGAGGTTGAGTCTTGTTTGAAAATCATCAGTGTTATTATTAGATTGACTGTTGCCTCAGCTATACTTGTTTCTTTATAACAGTCAGTTAGTTTGGCGCATGTTTGACAATACAGTCGATCATCACCTGTTAAAAATTCCATTTTTTCATGCATGTTCCTACTAATTGTTGCGGTTTCATGAAGTCTAAATAATAGATTTATGGATTGTCATGCAATTTCATCACATATTCAATTCCATCAAGTAACGAGGACTGTTCAAAAAATAAGGTGTTTTTTTTAATTTTTCCCAAAAATATTCATTTATTCATCACTTTCTATTCTGTTCTCCTGAAAGTATTCCCCGTCAGATATAATACACTTGTACCAGCGATATGCACTTTCTAGATTGTCCTTGAGCTTCTCTCAGCAATTCAATTTTCATCTTCTCAATCAGTGCAAAACGTCATCTTATCACGGGTCTCTCCAATGTTGAAAGCAGAAAAAATCCGCCAAAGGTGGCCAAATCTGATAAATACGCTAATCGACTGCACGTAGCCTGCAAATTTTGAATTTTCAACTTATTTTTTGAACAGTCCTCGTTACTTGATGGAATTGGATATGTTATGAAATTGCATGACAATCCATAAATCTATTATTCCGACTTCATGAAACCGCAACAATTAGTAGGAACATGCATGAAAAAGTTATTTTTATTCAAACGACATATTGCGGTTTTTGATTCGTTGAGTTGAAATACCACAATGAAGTTTCACTAGAAGGAATTATCATATATAATAATAATGATAACGACTTCTTCATTTCCTCTTTTAATACATTTAAATAAAAATAACCCTTTAAAATATATTTAAGAAAATAAAGGGCGAAGTTCAACTCGGCAGTTGAGAGTACTACTCTGTTGTTCTTCCACTCAACTCTGAAACATACCTATGCGTACCTGTTGAATGATACAAAATAACAATGTATAAAAAGATATTAAAAAATGTCTATTCAGTTTTTGGTGAAAGAGGCAGTTTTCAACCTTGTTATGTGAAAACAATGAATAAAAATTTACTGATAAGTCCTGAACAAAAGATTTTTAAGTCGGGTTTTGAAAGTTTGGATACTTCCTGTTTTCAAATTTGGTGGAATGAGATTATATATCTTGCAAATCTCCTGAAGAGTTTAGTTCAGAATAGGGATGGGGACAATATTCCTCGATGTCTAATATTGACATTACGAACATCAGTGCGGAATGTTATTTTCTGGTGAAGATAGGATGGTCTTCCGGTAAGGATGATTTTATGAAAGAGATTTCCAGAATGTAGAAATCTCCTGTTTTCCATATTCAACTAACCCGTTTCACATATCTTGTTGTAAATTCTTTCTCGCTTCCTTATTCCATATATTAACCGAAGGCAAGGTCTCGCAGAATAAGGGTTTCAACCTAATAGGCTGCTACTTTTTTCCAATCCATCTGCATATCTACATTTTTCGTTTCATTTACCTAATTGTCTTCATTATACATATAAAAAATTAGTTGGAAATACATGATGCTACATTTTGATCCCTTGATCAACCAATTAATACAAACCTTTTCCGTTCCGAGGTAATATTTCTGTTTTTTGCTCTTCTTGAACGGGCAAGAGTCGTCTTCATCTATGGAAATGTCAGGATCATCCATAGATTCGCAGAGATAGAACCCGGGGTATTCACAAGGTTGATCATCCCATTTGAGAACGTCCTTGACGATGAAAACATCTATGCAGCTCTCTGTTTCAAGATAGCCGTTTGGCTCCCCTGCATTCCAACTGAAAAACTCCAAAGGCTTTCCGTCTAACCAAGTGAATGCACCTCCATAACTGAGTTTCTTTCCCGAAACATAAAAACCGCCTTTCAAATCTGAAAATAAAGAAACGAACTGAGCGCATATACCGGAATTCATATATTTCATCAGGTTTGGTACAAACAAAGAAAGTTGAAGAACAAAAAACATATGGCTTTGATGAAATTCCTGCATACTTGTTGGAAAAAGTAATTCCACTAATAATGTCACCCTTGACATATCTTGTTAATTTATCCTTTGCAAATGGAGAATTTCCGGATTATATGAAAATCGGTAAAGTTTGTCCAGTTTTTAAAGAAGGGAACCCTACATGTGTTGAAAATTATCGACCCATAACTATCCCTTCAATATTCTCGAAAATTTTTGAATATAGTTACGTGGAAAGACTGAATGCACATTTACAACTGAATCACATAATTGTAACTAATCAGCATGGATTTCAGGGATCAAAGTCCACCACTACAGCTATTCACTCATTTTATGAGAACTTAACACGGCTTATGGACATGGGACAATGCCCTGTTGGGATATTTTGTGATCTCAGCAGGGCATTCGAATGTGTCGATCACAAATTACTGTTGAAAAAATTAGCCAATGTAGGCATTGAGGGTCCGGCTCTGAAATGGATGGAATTCTACCTGAGTGCCAGGCAACAATACGTCAGTATAATGGATGTCAGAGGAAATTATATAAGTAGCACAAACTCTAATCGCCTCTTTATAGATATTGGTGTTCCGCAGGGATCAGTTTTGGGACCCATATTATTCTTAATTTACTCGAATGACCTGATCTTAGCAGATTCCTCTGTTCATTTCACGATATATGCGGACGATACATTCGTTCTGGTCCTGGAAACATCGAACGTGTTACTCGAGCAACAATGTAATAATGCCCTTCATAATTTACATGTATGGTTCTCTGTGAACAATATCTTCCTAAATGCAGATAAAACAAATTGTGTACGTTTCCGTAATGGAAATAAGCAAACTGACCAAATTAATTTAAATATCAATGATAATCAGATAGATACTGTCCCATATGTAAAATTTCTTGGACTGCTCATAGATGAAAACCTAGATTGGAAAAAGCAATGCCATATGGTTATTTCAAAAATGAATTCGGTAAACTTTTTGCTACGGAATCTGAGATCAGTTTTGACGGAAAAACAATTAATTATATTGTATCACGCACATGCCGAATCGCGCCTTAGATATGGAATAAGCTTTTGGGGATCTTCCACACATTTTAATAATGTATTCGTTTCTCAAAAACGGTTGAATCGATGTATTGCTGGTGTATCCCGTAGAACTAGTTGCGCATACTATTTTAAAAAATTCAATATTTTATCGCTACCATGTTTGTATATTTTTGAAGTATGTTCTTATGTTTATTGTAATTTGAATGCATTCAGAACAAATAATCAGGTTCATGGTTTCAATACTATTATCCCATTGTTTTTATTCAGTGGATGATTACTTAAAAACAAATAGGTGACTTTAATTCTTTTTTATTGTGCAACTGTAAATTTTGTATTGCCTGTTTAGTTATGTAATTTAGATCTAAGATTTGACTAATTCTATACAAACTTCTGTTTGTCAAAAAGAAAATAAAGATTATTATTATTATTATTATTATATTCAGACAATAGGTTAGATTAGGTCAGGTACAGAGTGAGTGGGTCTATTTGACCTTCCGCCACAACCCGCAAGGGTTTATTGCGGCTCACACCTATTTACACTCCACCAGATGAACCTGATTTGGTCCCCTGCGTGGCAGGCAGAAAGTATGGGCTCTGCTATCACATCATTTTCCAAATAGAGGCGGCACACACTGCCTTCCGACAGTCCGAGTCTCTGCATATGATGATTCAAATGACAGTGGCCTGTTAGTCATAGTTCATCCCTACTGTAGTCCAACAACTGTTTGGTATTAAGCTTCGAAGCTTGGAGTGAGGAAAATTCTGCCGGGAGTCCATAAATCTTCTTTCCATCCAGGTGTTCAAAATTTGTTTGGTAAAGCCTAAAGCCTAAAGCGATGCCAATAACAGATTCCGGCCCGATGAAGCTGCTTGCAGTACCCTCCTTTGCAAAGCAGTCGGCAGCCCCATTGCTTTCCAGGCCAGTATGGCTAGGAATCCAGACCAGAGGAATCTGTTCAGTCTTCCTAATAAGGAGAGTTGTTTTTGGCAATATGCTACCAATTGAAACGTTGCTCGGTAGCCAGGAGCTTCTAATGCCTCTTGTCAATAGAGATTACTCTCACTAATCTATATTGGAATCAGAGAAAGTCATACATTTGTTGATGTCGAATTCAATGAAAGTTGATCACTTAACAGAAGACTAACGAAAAGTTCATCGAACGAGTGAATAGCAGATGGTCAAATGCTAGGCCAATGTATCTGAGCTACATAATAGAACTGGGTTTGGAATTGTAGCTTCGACATTTTCAGTTTCATAGACCAGAGGAGTCTGGTGTCGCTCGACATGTCTCCAAGTACCGCCACATAGTAAGTGAAGAATACTTGAAATTGTTGTGACTGGTACATACCAACAAGTTTTCACATTCCTTCCGTAAGTAATAAATGAAGGTAGGTTAGGTTAGGTTAGGTCCAAAGTGAGTGGGTCAATTCGACCCTCCACCGCAATCAGCAAGGGTTTATTGTCGCTCACACCTATTCATACTATATCAAATAAACCAAACTCCATAACGAAGTCAGATGTTCCTATGAATTTACTCTGCTCTGCATCATTTTCCAAATAGGGGCAACACACACTGTCTTCCGACAATCCGAGACTCTGCATATGATGATTCAAATGACAGTGACAATATAAGGCCTGTTAGACATCAACTGTTTGGTATCAAGTGTCGAAGAGCGAATAAACGCCTTGGAGTCAGCCAATCCGGGAAGATGGATTCTGTCAGAAATCTACAAATCGTCTTGTCATCCAGGTTTCCAGTCTTTATTTAGTAAAGCCGTAAGCGATGCCAATGACAGATTCTGGTCCGATGAAGCTGCTTGCAGCACCCTCCTTTGCAAGGGAGTCAGCAGCCGCATTGCTTCCCAGGCCAGTGCGGTCAGGAAACCATACCAGAGGCAACCTGTCAAGAATTTCTATCGGGGAGAGTTACTTTAGGCAATTTACCACTAATTTAGACGTTGCTCGGTAGCAGCTTCCAACGCCGCTGGACTGCCCGAGAATATTTTTATTGACTTGTTTATGGAACTTCATAATACAGTCGCATAGGTTCCTAGGCAGGTTGATATCTCTGTCCTGGGCCTGCGACTGAAAACATCTGCACCAGAACCAGGAGGTGTTTTTGATTCATTGGTGAACAACAACAATCTGCTCTTGATATTTCCTGCTCTTGGAGGATCTAATTGATTTGTGCAATTGGCAACGTGCACAAGTCTTTATGCAGTCCAGCTACCCTCTCTCTCAAAAAAAATATGGAGAGGAGGTAGATCTAGAAGGATCTCCATGTCCGCTAACGCCAGAGAGCTTCGCCTGTAGAAAATTAGGTATTATAACAGATGAATATTACTGGAGTTCTATCCCAATCCCAAACTGTTATTTTTGATACTTTGACACGTGTTTCGATCACAAAGTGACATATTCAAGAGAAAGATCAATTTTTCTTCTCGGTGTTGGGATGGAACATCAGTAATATTCATTATTACACCAAAGGTTCCAAACATAGCATCACAATCATAAAAGATATTTCTGAGATATGTTTATATGAAGATACTCGTCAATTCGTCTTCTGATGATGATGCTTACCAAACACGCGCCAAGACATAATATTTTTTCTGTTGTGGGAGGAGTGTTTTTCCACAACAGTTTGAGTTTTATCGATAACCTGCGACTGAAAACATCTGCACCAGAACCAGGAGGTGTTTTTGATTCATTGGTGAACAACAACAATCTGCTCTTGATATTTCCTGCTCTTGGAGGATCTAATTGATTTGTGCAATTGGCAACGTGCACAAGTCTTTATGCAGTCCAGCTACCCTCTCTCTCAAAAAAAATATGGAGAGGAGGTAGATCTAGAAGGATCTCCATGTCCGCTAACGCCAGAGAGCTTCGCCTGTAGAAAATTAGGTATTATAACAGATGAATATTACTGGAGTTCTATCCCAATCCCAAACTGTTATTTTTGATACTTTGACACGTGTTTCGATCACAAAGTGACATATTCAAGAGAAAGATCAATTTTTCTTCTCGGTGTTGGGATGGAACATCAGTAATATTCATTATTACACCAAAGGTTCCAAACATAGCATCACAATCATAAAAGATATTTCTGAGATATGTTTATATGAAGATACTCGTCAATTCGTCTTCTGATGATGATGCTTACCAAACACGCGCCAAGACATAATATTTTTTCTGTTGTGGGAGGAGTGTTTTTCCACAACAGTTTGAGTTTTATCGATAACCCCAGGTTATTCTTGTTAAATTGAAACTTTCTATGTTTTTACCACTTTTATTCGTAACTAATGTCACTGCAGTTTCGTCCTATTAGGACATTTTCAATCTTATATAATAAATGTATACATTATTTTGATGTTGAGTATATACATTGGTTCAATTAATAAATGTCCTTACAGGACGAAACTGCAGTTACAAATTGAAGTGCTGAAAAACATACAAAATTTCATTTCATGATGATTTCCCACCCATCAATTTCTTATTTCAAACTTGACTAACCTTGCTGTGACAAAAACCTGTATATATCATTGTTTTCCTTTTCGTTCCGAATGCTAGCAAGTTTCATGGATCTTCGCCGACACATTTCGACTGCTTGATTTCCAGTAACCTGAAAAAATATCTGACTAGTTTTCTTGATTATTTCTCACTGGTTTTGATAGATCAGCCGGTAAATCTGTGATATCAAACTGATAATATATACTGAACAATATAATATTCACGCAGCTTCCTGTAACTTCTATTCATTCATGAAATTAATAAGGTGTTTTAGAGGGTATTTTGAAAATTCATTGATATTTTCACAAACCTTATCAGTTCCTATGAAATACCTCCTTCTGCCTGTGATATGAGAGGATAAGGCAACTGAATCATCTGAAAAATGAACAAAACATATATGGATATCAAATAAGCTATTTGAAAATTATATACTTTTGTATATCAAGAAATAAACTGATTTCATTCACTTATATCTGCTGGTTTCACTGGTATATTTGAAGGAGAGTCGTGGTATATGTATTCGATACAGAAAAAAAATTACAAAGTAGGTCAGTCAAAATGGAGATTGATGCAACTTAACCGGGTATATTTTAAGAAGACAATGCTTTTTCGAAAGAAGGTTTTGACTTTCCACTTCTCCATTTTCATACAAAAACTATGTAGGAAAATAAACTCTCCACGAACAAGTTTAAAGAGTAATTATTCCATTTATTGGATATTTTTTACTGAAGGCGGATTGATATTTTTTCACTATTCTTTTGATATTGAAAAGAGCTTTTTTCTACGAATGTGCCACTTCTCTCATCGCTTTCATACGTTCAAAACGAAAGATTTCTCACACAGTAAGAAATATCCGCCATTACAGTAAGAAATAATTTCTCTCTGTTATCACGATAACCCAAGTCACTCATGAATTGGTACGTGTCAGATTGATAAGACACGTTCTCCATGTTGACAACGCTACGTCGACGATTCGCGTATAATATTCAAGTAGCCCATTGTCGGCGTTTCCATAACAACAAAACCGAAGCACTGCATAATTATTGCTGTCAACTTACTGTCAACTTACAACTTATTGTTGATTGTTATGAAGTAAACAGTTCAGATTTATTGAATATTGAATATAATGGAATACGAAGATTTAGAGTTGGAAAATACACCTCAAGAAATTATTCAGAAAGCAATAGATGTTTGCAATAATTTGCTAACGAGCACATCAAGAGAAAAATATGAAATCGCTTACAGAAACTTTATGGACTGGAAAATGAAAGCCAAGGTAAATTCTTGTTCCGAAAATACCTTGTCAGTTCATTTTGAAGAGTTGTCAAGAAGATTGAAATCATCAACATTATGGTCTCAGTAATCGATGCTGAAGAGTATCATCATTATTAAAAACTGTGTTGATATATCAAAATATGTA
Organism: Leptinotarsa decemlineata; assembly: GCF_025532065.1. NCBI lineage: Eukaryota > Metazoa > Arthropoda > Insecta > Coleoptera > Chrysomelidae > Leptinotarsa > Leptinotarsa decemlineata. The sequence continues at coordinate 6,748,583 of NW_027412578.1, forward strand.
AACCTACGTGAATTTTTGAAACACAAATATGAAAAATATGCCCCAAAACAGTCAAAAACATCAGCTTCTGAAGGAATTCAACAATTTTTAGAAGATGTACCTGATGATAAGTATTTGATGTATGTATGAATTGAAAATATTTGAATTGTTATCGAAAAATGAATATTTGGTTTTGATTTCAGGCTGCTTTAGCTATTGGCCTTACAGGGCTAATGAACTTCAAAAATAAAAAATTGACGACATGGAAGATCTAAATTTGGTCCAGTTAATAAAATACTAAAACCAAGGTTCCTAGAAATTTCACAGTCACAGGAGAATTCTACGAAATTTACAAAAATATGTGGAGCTTCGACCATGCACAAATGAAACACGTTTTTTTATTACAAAAATAGCAAATGTACGAAACAGCCTGTGGGGATAAATAAATCTGCGACTATTTTAGTCAATGCAGGGGCAAATTTTTTTAACTTCAAAACGATATGGGGGTTGGAAATCCAGCAATGTTGCTGAATCTTATATCGACAACTCCATAGCTAACAAAATGAAAATTTAAAAAAATATAGTAGAATCCATTCAGCCTCCATTCAACCTTCAGGGCCATCAGAACCTGAACACAACAATGCTACGGAAGCTCAGTACGTTTCCCCAACTTGAACTTCGACCGCAGCTAATATTTCAATTACCGATAACATACAAAACGACCTACCTTTACAAAATTGTTCGAATATAACTGTTAATTACTATATTACATGAAATATAAAAATGAAATAATGACATACAAGTATTATTATATATGTATTTTAATTTTTAATACTTGAAAACAACGCAACCGTAGAAAAAGTATAGTGTACAATGCGTGAGAAAATGACATTTTTCTCACTCGCTTGATTTGCGGCATTCGCCTTCGGCTCTGTTTCTGAGGTATTGAATCGTTTTAGATTTGTTCCATCCAATTTGTTTATATCTGAAGATTCTCCTTACCTTGGAAGTTTAATAAAAAAACTAGGTTTATTACACGAAAATACCACATTGTCAACAAATTTGCAACTGTTGAGAAGAGAAAGCGTTATTGGTTTTTATTTGTTTCTTATCTGTTTTCGAATTGACCTTGTTTATTGATATGCTTCGCAGCCGAGTTTGTGTTGCATGTTCTCTTGGAAAACACAGACTGTCATCGATTGGAGAGAAAATTTAAATAATGGTCATAGTATCAGTTCGGTTTTTCTTGGTTTGCACGTTAATTGAGATACGAGGTCGGTTCAAAAAGTTATCATCAATTTGCCACAATATGTAGCATTAGCAACAGTCAATCTGATCGCTTAGCGAATATTCCGATTCGAGAGTTAGATATTGGAGTAGTGTTTTGGTCACAACTTATTTCACAATATGGAGCAAGTTCCTACTAATGTACCTATCTCCATGAAAAAATCAGTAAATATTAGTTACCACCGTTTAGTTGGGGAGTGATTCATTGTGGTAATTGGAGGATTTTGAGGGAGTTCCAATATCAATTCTATTGAAAGAACGTGTCAAAAAGATGCCAAAATATTGTTATCCTTCAAAATATTTTCGAAAATATCCATTTTCAATTCGAAAACCATCAAATTCCATAAATGATCAATAAAAAGTGATATTTAAAAAAAATTTGCATACAAGCACTAAAAAATAAAAAATTATTTCTTTCATGTTTGATCTAGGTTATTCTGTGCGTAACAGATTCTAAATGTTGCTGCGCAAGATTTCCTATTTTGTATTCGAGGCAACCTTTTGAATCTGTAACTCACAGAATAACCTAGGTTTCAATTTCCTTTCCAGTGCATTTTTATAAAAACTTTTTCATGTGATATCAATATTATTATTATTATATTTAGACTCGTTTTTGCAAAGATTTTTCAATTATTTCCATTTTTCACTTTTCGGTAAGCCAATTTTGAATATAATCGGACCATAATCACAACACTCATACGCCATTTCGAAGCCGCCATCTTGAATTTCTCAATTTTGATGAATCAAAAATCATAATCTTCGGAAAGAAAAATTAACTGTGATGATTCGAAACACTCGGCACATGCAAATAATGTGAGCATTGCATTTCCAGAGATAAAAATTTCACGAGATATATTTGAAGAAGACTTAACCATACTGTTCAAAATAAGTTTTGTTTGAAATATGTTTTTTCCATTAACCATCTGTTGCACCCCTACAAACGACAATCCTCAGAAGTCGACACTTGTGCGAGCTAAGGATTAATGAGGTCTTACCTTTCATCGTGTGATTCCTAACACGGGTTGTACGATAGCAAGTGAAAATCGAGGGTTCAGTCTGAAGCTTGAACCACCGACTCACACATCGGCCGATTGACTGAGTGAATAAAGCAGCTACGTCGAACCGCCCGGCTACTGACCGGTGGTCGATATCATTTTATGATTATTGGTAAGAACTTGTCTAATTAGTTATGAAACATATTCAATTAAGAGACTAGATTTTGGCTGAGGTTCCACTAATATTGGAATTCAGGTTTCACTTCCAAACTGCGATATAAAATTGAAATGGAAGCTGAGTATTCACCGGGTATCCACAAATGAATACACAATAGTTCACTTTCACGCCACTGGGGGCGCTCAAAGCAGCAAAGTGAGGGGTTACCACAAATATTCGTGTGTAAGCTATCGGTCACCAAAGTCATTTGTGGATACTTACACTCGAAAAAATAAGATTCTAGCCGATCTGATCAAATCTTAGGCGTAGAATTCAAAAATTATGGTCAGAATTTTGTGGTATACGCGTGTATGTATACCACAAAATGAATGTATACGACTAATACTGATTTTGCACACAAATGTATCCACAAATATGGCAAAACCTACACATTGATCCATCCAAAGAAACATTCACATTTAGATTAATATAGATAGAAGGTATATGAAACAGAAAATAAATATCAAAATTCAAAGTTTTTCTAATAAAAGGAGGTGACATTGATATTTTGTTAGTTCTAATGATGACAACACAAAAAAAATATCGAAAGACTATTTTGAATAAAACACAGTATATTGCATGAACCAGGAACATAGGCAAAGGCTCGTTGCAAATGATTAGGAGAAAACTTGGAAATTGCGGGTTAGTTACGGCCGCCAGTCCAGAAACAAATGTGATAATAATGTGCAAAATGTCCCATTTAGAATGGAAAAAGGACGATATAAAGCACGCAAAGGACCTTTATTATTATGCGCCTTCATTAACATAGCTTTGTAGCTCTGAAATTGTCCCCGTTGCAGTTTTCTTTCTGTTTACGATCTCTCGAAGAAATCTCGGAAATGGAAATGTTGCCTTCGGATCAGGGGTGCCTGGAGGGGTGGAATTTATTCATTTCACTCTGTTGAGTGAAAAAATATTGTTGGAGTCATTTTGCTTTTCTGGGTATACACCAGGGGAGTATCAGGCTTGAATGAAGAGAATAATTTATATCAGTGCTGAAATAAAATATGAATTAATGAGAATATTATGAGAAACACGACGTCGTGAAGAACAAAGCAAATGGTCTTACATTGAGCGCTCATCTCAAAATTTAAATAAAACAAAGTGTGTGTGGGATATCACTATTTTTGTTTTCATTCAAAAGATCTATTGAAGCCTTTATGTGTGGAATATAACATCGTTCAAATGTCCACTACAGCTCCTCTGGGTGGAACTTTCTATGACTTTGGCCCGCCATCAGGCTGAATTTGTCAGATGTCATGTGTTATGTTGGTTTTGGGGACGGCTGTCGTTTGTGGCTTATTGGTATATACCTACGACTTGAGAACACCTCATAAGAAACAGTCCAATGGGGTTGAATGACACGATCTCGGTTCACATCACCTCCCCGTGAGATGACCATGTCCTTTGATCGCTCGTGCAGAATATGCAATATGGTATGAGATGTGTAGCAACAGGATGGCATTACGTACCATCTTGTTGCCACATATATGTGGTTGCAACGTGTGTGGTTTCAACGATATGTGGTTTCAACGACATGTAGTTTCAACGATGGTACCTAGTGCTATCCTTTCGAAACCACATATCGTTGATGTCCAGATCAAAAGGTCAATAGGTCAGAGGAATTTGGTAATTATCGATCTATTGTGCTCACCGTTGACAGTGATGGACTGGCCAACGCCGTTTTCGAAGAAATATGGACCAATGACGCCACCAGCCCAAAATTCACAACGAACAGTGATTTTTTCGAGATACTTTTGACGCTCTTGGATCTCATGTGGATCAGTATTGTCCCAAATTCCACAAATTCCAAACTGCACAGATGGATCAAAAACACCTCTCGGTTCTGGTGGAAATGTTTTCAGTCGCAGACCCAGGACAGAGTTATCTACCTACCTAAGAACTTATGCGACTGTATTTCAAGTGGAAATTTACGCTATTGAATTGTGTGCGGAGAGATTGAAAGAATTCAATCTCACTCACAAGTCAATAAAAATATTCTCAGACAGTCAAGCGGCCTTGAAGCTCTTGGCTCCCACCGAGCAACTTCTTGGTAGCAACCTGCCAAAAAAGACTCTCCTCGATAGAAAAACTGAACAGATTGTCTCTGGTTTGGATTCCTGGCCATACGGCCTGGAAGGCAATGAAGCTGCTGACTCTCTTGCTAAGGAGGGTGCTGCAAGCGGCTTCATTGGACCAGAACCTGTCATTGGCATCGCTTTGGGCTTTGCCAAACAAACACTTAACACCCGGATGGCAAGAAGAGTTATGGACTTCTGGCAGAATATTCCAGGATTGGCTCACTCTAAGGCGTTTATTCACTCTTCGAAGCTTGATTCCAAACAGTTGTTGGACTACAGTAGGGATTAACTACGATGTCTAACTGGCCTTCTTACAGGTCACTGTCATTTGAATCATCACATGCACAGACTTGGATTGTCGCCTCTGTCTGGAAATGTATGAAACTGCAGAGATATACTTTGTGCCTGCCCCGCTGGGAACCCAAGCAGGTTCTTTGAGTTCGGCAGATCCATACTCTCACCATCTGACCTGAAAGAACACTCACCATATAAACTAATCGCCCTCGTTAAGAAGCTGGGTTCATTTGGCCGAGTGTGAATAGGTGTGAGCCACAATAAACCCTTATGAGTTGCGGTGGAGGGTCAAATAGACCCACTCACTTTAGACCTACCTGCCTACCTACCCAAAACGGGCCTTATTGTTGAAGTTGATTTTTTGAGGAAAATTAAAATCAGTTGCCAAGTTGTGGTCTGCAAAAATCTAGTTCTTGTGGGCAACGCAAAATCGACGGCTTCCGATTCCCCTTCACACTCTCACAGACCGTGGCAAGGTTTTTGTCAAATCTTGCGTTCCATCGACGTATGGGTATTGATCGATCGTTTGATCGTTTACTGAACCAGATGACTCAAATTTATCCACTACATTGGGAGTAGTCCTCTCGGTAGAACGATTAAAGCGACCATAAAATGTGCGGAGCGCGCAGTACATTGTCAGAACAGAACACCCATTTTGATGAAACAATTTTATTATTTGACCATGTTGTTGAATGCTATACTTACCTGTTTATAGTGATTTGGCAAAAACACTGAATAAAAGACTACTGATTTGATATATGTAGCTTTAGCAAGATGGCCGTAATCAATTGCCAAAGTTCGGTATTTCCTATACATTCCTGATGATTCAGTTGAGGCATAGTCATAAAAAACTAAACTTTGAATTATTCATCTTCAACCATATAGTCGAAGCAACGAAGTCTTTTTTTTACATTTTGATGACTTCGATTTTTGTTTATATATATTATTGTTTGAAATCATAAATCTCTTATATCATGGACAGAATTTTTTATATGTTTCGTATCTCATAACTCTTTTCATTTTCCAGGGGTAGTTCCTAAGCTTGTGAACAAAATAATTGGTTTTCTCTTTCCATCAAAGTTCAGAATAAACTATTTTCCTATTGTAGGGAGATCATTTTCTACAAATGTCTGTATTCGATTATATTCGATTCATACGGAGAAAAGCGACGTCATATGCAGAAACCATAATATAATTTTTTCTTCGTTTTCAGTTTGTGCAAGCCGATTCTGGGTATGGAAAACATGCACAGTAGTACGAGTACTGTTCCCTGTGGGACCTCATATAGACTGAGATTGGTTTTATTATAAACAAATGCGGTTTCTTCTAATGATTGGGAAAGGGATCGAAAATGTTCGTAGATAGACAATTTAGTTCTATGCCAACGTTTCGGACTTCAATAAATCCATCATCAGTGTGTCATAATTGAATAATTTATTAAGTGAACAGTATATGCCAATACATATTGCAAAATTTATAAAGCTTATAACAATCTCATATTATGTAAAATAGAAACAAACAGGTGTACTTACCAAACATTAGTTATCCATGTCAAAAAAACGTTCAAAATATATGTGTCAGACAACATAGGTACAAACGAAAATGAGGACTAATCAAATGAAAACACATACACCACAGACACATTATGTATGTGTTGGTTAGTGGTGGTTGTCTGACACATATATTTGAAACGTTTTTTCGACATAGATAACTACTAATGTTTGGTAAGTGCACCTGTTTGTTTCTCTTTTACATAATATGAGATTGTTATAAACTTCATAAATTTTGCAATATGTATTGGCATATACTGTTCACTAATTAAATTATTTTTTTATAGAGCCCTGATGATGGATTTAATAAAGTCCGAAACCTTGATACGAAACTAATTTTTTTATCTACGCACATTGTTATCCCTTTCCCAACCAATAGAAAAAACCGTATTTGAAAATATTTTTGATCACCAAACCAGGCAAAGTTTTTATTATAAATATAGTCCCCTCCCCTCGCCACACACCTTTCCATAGGTTTTTTCCATTGATCGAAGAACCGCTGGAAGGCTTCTTTGGTGATGGCCTTCAGAAGCTCCGCCGTTTTTTGCTTTACCACTTTCATCGACTAGAATCGGGTCCCTTCCAAAGCAGATTCTATATTCTTGAACAAAAAAAAGTCGCACGGTGCCAAATTTGATAAGTGCGGTACGTGTTCAAGCACTTGGTGTGCGACACGTGTTCGAGCACTGGAGTGCGTTTATCGGACAACTACCGCTTCACAGATAGCGCGTTATGGGCAGGTGCGTTGTCCTGGTGCAAAATCCACGGTTTGTTCTTCTACAACTCTGGCCGTTTCTGACGAACTCGTTTTCGCAAATAGTAAGTCTGATTGACAGTCTGACCCTCTGTAACACATCACGATACCGATAATGTTGAAAAAACGATCCACATTGCCTTGAATTCTGATTTGGACATCCTTGCTTTTCTGATTCTGGGCGATTCAGGCTTCTTTCAATGCATCGATTGCCGCTTTGTTTCAACATGGTATTGAAAAAACCACGTTTCGTCGCAAGTAATAATGTTTTTCATCAGTCCGGAATCTTCTTCTAACCTTTCAAGGAAATCTGAGCAGACCTGCTGATGCATGTGTAATTTATCGTGTGAATTTTTTTCAACCGTTTCTTTATCGGTGTTTGCAGCCTCGGCAATCATTTGGATGCTCATTCGACGATCTGCTCGCACAATTCAGTTGATTTTGGTCACTATTTCCGGAGTTGAAACAGTGACAGGGCGACCTTGGCGCTGGTCATCTCCAGTGCTCTCTCGGCCCTCACTGAAGCACTAACACCACACAAAAACACGCGCACAAGATTGATAATTGTCCCCATAGGCATTTTGCAGCAACTCATAACACACAGTCGGAGTTTATTCCAAATTAACAAGAAATTTGAGATTGAACGTCGCTCCTGTTTTTCGTCACACATGGTTTTCGGCACGAGAAAAAAACACGTTTGATCCAAACCGCTTCTGTAGAAATACCATAATAGTGACAAAAATTTGTTTTAGTCGGTAAATAGAGAAGATTTGCAGATACCCAACGCACTGTTCGTTTTTTTCCCGTCCTTCTAGGATGCCCTCTTGGCCCACAGTCTCGTTATTCAATAGCCGGACCTCGTATGACAAGCTTGAAACATCTTATGATTCCCATCTATAATTTGATAGCTGAAACGAAAAAACATCATTGAGAAAAATACTTCATTGAACTACTTCATCATATCTGGGAAAGATACTCAGTTATTGACCTGAATTCGAGATCAATGGATAGTGAGATTCCTTGTTCATATTTGATATTCGTGTACAGGGTCTTTTGTCGAAAAATCAAATGTCCTCTTCGTAAGGAGAGATGCCATCGCCTTCACTCACTAAGACTTGTCTTTCGAAAACAGTTGATTCCAGAAATGCATTCGTGGTTCAGCCCAGCACCACTAATGAGACCGAAGGTGAATCTAATCAGCGTTCTCCGATGTTGAATCGCTAATGCTTTGTTTTTGGGCTCCAGTTTTGAAAACGTAGCTGGAAAGTATCTCACAGTTGAGTTGATGAATATGGAAATCAATTGATGAATATGAAAGGTTTGCCAAGACCTATGCTGCAAACAAAAAATTAGATGCTGCCCTAACTATCAAGTGACTGATGGAAGAGATGGAAAAGGTTTATACCATCCCAAATATCAGATATGTGGGTGGAGAAGTACGATACTTTTTTTTAAATACACCAGAAAGTTTCTTCACCTCTTCGTTAGTTCAACTGGAAGAAACATTCTTGTATTATCTGTGTATCTACCTACACTCACGACTTGACAAGGAATATATTTACAATAAATTACCACAGAATATTAGTTTCTAGGGCAATGTTTTTGAAAAATTTAGACTCTTTCATTGCTGTCTCAAAGCTATTTTCCGAGATCTTTGACTATCTGGCGTTTCGTCTACTACTGCGGTGGACATTAGCAAAGGTGATGCGGTATTGTTTGAAGTGCTCGAGTTGTTGTTCCCAGATTAAAAACTACGATGCCAGTATTTAACTATGGTTTCCATATTATTATTAGTAGGTGTGGCTTGGTTTCTCTAAATTAGATCACTTGGATCACGTTTGTGAACAATTAAGGACGAGTAGCCAAATTTTATTATTGCTCATGGCTTCTTCTTTCATATTGAAATCATTCTTATGTATTTGCAAATTTATTGCCTATCTATACACCCCTGAATAGTAATTTTGAGGTTCCTGGAGTATTACTGTATCTTCGTATGAAATAATAATGTTAGTGCCTCCTTTTTTGAGACCATTTTCGGCTACAGCTGATTTGTCGGTTTGTCCGTGGCGATAAATTCTCTTGTGTCCAAAGAAACGGGTACCTACCTTCAGTTTTTTCGCGGTTTTGTTGGGCTAAATATTGCTCTCACATCTTGTTTCTCTCAGACTCTCCCAATCTGATCTGTTCAATCACATGAACCCACATAGCAATAGATATATAGATATATAGCATATATATAGCAATAGATATATATATATATATATATATATATCTTCTGGAAAATATTCCCTGGAAGTGCTCCTGGCAAACCTTTGATATATTTTAAGAATATTCCTTGGGAATATTCTTGGAATATTTTATAATATTCTTAGAATATGTAAGAATATTCTATTAAGAATATGCCAGGAATAGAACCTGAGGAATATTCATGATATATTCAGGATATTCTTAGTTTATTGTAGGAATATATAATAGGGAAATACCATAGCATATTCTTTAAATATATTTCATGAATATTCTAGGAATATTTGGAATATTCCAAGAATGTGACGAGTAAACGCTATTAGGCATGTATATATTGCATTTTGATGCAAGATTCACACAAGTAATAAAACACATAATATTCATAAACATATATATTTCAAAAACAATATACACTGAAATATTTGACGTTTCAACCAATATTAAAAATAAAAAATCTAATTCAAAATATTCATTCACTGAATGGAATATTCCTGAATTCTGTCATATTACAAATATTAGAAATGTATTCAAATTAGAATGTTCCTACTCTCAAACAAATGTATACTAAAAAATATACTAAAATAACAACTCTGTGAATTCATCAGCACTGATTAAAAAATAATAAATACATCATTTCATTGAAAAAAAAATGTATTACATCAATATAAAGGTTAGGTTAGGTTTCTCACTTCAAAAAATGAACCCACAAATGAAGTATTTCAAATGAGTGGTACGATGGGTTCTTCAATGAATTTCATTCACCTAAAGTTATCCAAACTTTGCTCACTAGAATAGTTTTTCTTATATTTGTCCAACAATGCATCAGCCAGTGTTTCAATAGTAATACCTGGAACAAAATGTACATTAACGTTTATTATCATTATTTGAAAATGACCCAATAAAACTGGAATAAAAATCAAATAGATATTTTTTGCATAGGTTACTCATGAACATTTACATATTATGACTTGGAGAGCAACTTGCATTGTCTTGTTGAAAAGTACTCGTTAAGTTTTCAGTTCCTTGGCGCACCTGCCTGTACCAGGTACCACTCCGTTTCCTTTTGGGCAAATCGATACTATCTTGAATACGAGTGATAAAAATTATGGAAACAAATGATACAGAAGAATGTGTCATTCACTTACTTTTCTCTATTGAAGATACAGAACTGAAATCACTCTAGTTCAAACATGTAGTTAGTCAAACCAACAAAACACACACACCAACTCTCCTCGAGCCTAAAATGAGGTATAGTAGGTTAATCACCATGACTTTACTATCGATACTATTTTATTTTACTTACTTTTCTTAAAGACTGAATATATGCAACTCTCCTGTTAGAAGATCCAAAATCACACTATTCGCTGTACTGCAAATTGGACAACCCCAAATTATAAATGGTACACTGAACGTGAGAGAATGATACTTTGATGATAACACCAATACACCATGCATTACACACGCGAACCTGCCACGTCAACCACCATGTTAAATCAACATGTACCAAGCATTAAGGGACAGCCGCTTTCACAGAGCTTATTCGACTGTCGCGCGCTACACTTCAATTGACCAATGAGAAATATTTACTCCAATTCTTCACTTCCCCATTTCTCTGTTTCCAGGATGTTTCGCTTTGTGATAATTTCAGATACAAAAAGACAAATAGGATGAGAATTAACCAATTTATTGATGCAATTCGTTCATTTATTGGCCCATTCAAATTTTTTTGTCGTTTCCAACAGTTACTGTTGGAGCAATTCATCCAGAATCTTTGCGTTGAGTTCAAAAACTGGTTAACACTATCAGGGTTATATACATTGGTTATGAATTCGATTGAGATCTTCAAATATTATAGTTTTTAATAATATTGAATTATTTGAATACGTTATTACAAGATAATTCAAAGTTCCATTGTATAGAATATTCCAAAATATACCGTGGGGATATATTCTAAGAATATACCATATGGTATATTCGATCGACAATATTCTTAGAATATTCAAGGGAGAATAATCCATTTATAGACATTCTATGCACATTCTTTCGGGAATAATCCTGCTATATTCATTCAAGCATATTCTATGAATATTCTAAAGGCATGTATATACTCCAAAAATATTCTATGAATATTTGGAATATATACGTTCGTTTTATGACATACAGGTAATATTCCATGAATATCTGGTGTTGTGTGGAAATGCGTATGAGCAACGGGAACAGTACTCAACAGTTCAGCCGCAAGAGCAAGAACGATTCGGGACGATTCAAGACAGTTTAGGATCATTTTGCAGTCGAAACCAGAATAAAGGATTCATCATTCCGAACTCATCCTCAATAAACCAGAACGCTCTATATCATCTAACGCATGATACTGACGTCCTAGAACTAGAATTTCGTAGAACCAGAACAAACCTGATGTTGAGTTCTACTTGTGTTCGTTCGTAATACGAGAAACATCAATATATTTCAAATCCTTTCTGTATTTTGATAAATGAAACATTGGATTATTGGTGAGAACATACTCAATCAACGAATCCCTCAAAATATTTAATGATATTTGCAGATTCATCAACTCTGTGATTATATTTGCTTTCCACAACAATCCACCTGCGTGATTTCTAAAATCCCAGAAACGGTGCTGCTCCACATTTCGAGAGCCCTGATGTGGCAGGGACTTCAAACAGAATTATGTATATTCTGTCGAATTACACTTCGTTCTAAATATAGAGAACCTAATGCTGAATAAACGCGTTTATTCAACAATCTGTATATTTTAACTTCTGCTGTGAGAGGGCATGGGTGAATATTTAACTTGTTGTGATTATACTATTGTAACGAAGAATGATGTGTCTGCGTTTAGGACATCTTGGCGAAATAATGAAGAAAGTAGGAAGGCAGGAAAGAAGTATCTATGAAATGAGATATCAAAATCGTTAAAATAGTATTAAAATATGTGGTTACTTTGATTTCATTGGAACAATCATTGGAATTTTTCTATTATGAGAATTTTAATGTAGAATATATAAATGCTAATCGAATTGAAAATCTAATAATGATAATTATGATCCATTACATAAGGGCGGAGATTTGGAAGACCCCTCGAAAATCAGGCCCATTTCTTTATTATCGACCCTTTCAAAAATTATTGAATGATCAGTGAATAAAAGACTAATGTCCTTCTTATCGATGAACAATGTGCTAGCCTTCAGTTCGGTTTTCAAAGTTCGAAAAACACCACAGATGCCATTTTTTCCTTTTCAGAAAATGCATACTCTAGCAAAAATGATAAAAAGGCTGTTGCAGCAGTGTTTTGTGATTTTTAGAGAGCTTTCGATTGCGTTGATCATAAGATACTGCTGCGGAAACTCAGCCATTATGAGATAAGAGGAACAAATTTGAACTGTTTTGGTTCATATTTGACAGGACGTCGATAGGTGGTGAAAACATCAAGTGGACAGTCTGATCACAGTGACAAAAAAACATGGAGTACCTCAGGGGTCTGTTTTAGGACCAGTGTTGTTTTCAATATACTCAAATGACCTAATAAACAATAATATCGCAGGACAATTTACTGTATTTCCCGACGATACTACTATTATATCAAGTAATGAAGGAAATAATCAGCTATCAAATACGATAAAAATAGATATTCATCAAATTCAACTCTGGTGTAACGCAAACTCCTTGTGCTTCAACCTAAACAAAACAAAACTAGTTACTTTCAAATGTATACTAGATTATTTAGATAGACTATAAATTAAATTTTAAAGAACATGTATCCCATCTGAGTCAGAAATTATCTAGTGGATGTTATGCTATTAGAGTGATATCAAATGAACTAGGGCACACTATAGCTAGAATGGCTTACTTTGCACTGATCGAATCTCATATTCGCTATGGAATAGCTTTTGGGGCCATTTCAGTTCACAATTACAGAATACGATATTTAAACTACAGAAGAGGTCTTCGAGATACGTTACAAAATCTAAGCCGAGGGATCACTGCAAGCCTTTATTCATCAGCCACAAACTGTCATATGTTTATACATAATAGAAACAGTATGCTCTATTCATAAAAATAAAACTAGCATGATCACTTCCGGAACAAATTGTCACAACACCAGACAGTACCATATGCTCTACTTACTTATTCCAAAATTCACCTTGACTCAGCATTCTCTGATTTATGAAAGTATCAAAGTATATAATCACCTTCCTACCATTCTAAAAAATAGCACAGATATCAAAAAGTTCCGAAGTACAATTGAAGATCTTTCAATCAAAAAAGCTTATTATTCGCTCCATGAATTCTACCATGATAATGATAATGATAATCTATAATGTTTACCTAAACTCATCTGTCTTCTCATTGTTTTATTTGTGAAATTGCTATGTTTGTATTTTTTATATTTTATGTCACGTATGTTTTATTTGTGAAATTGCTATGTTTGTATTTTTTATATTTTATGACATTCATTTGATTTTTTACAAGACTTTGTCAATAAGATACTAATCTTCCGACAATAAAGCATATTGATTGATTGGTTGATCAAACCGTTCTTTCTACACCAATTATCAAATTGGAGAATAACGTTATTTGTTTTTCTGAGTAGCTCATTTTTATCTGGGCTGGATATTATTATAGATGTATCGTCTGCGAACATCTAAACCTTTCCGTCATTTATGTAATCAGGAAGGTCATTGATGAACAATGAAAAAATCGAGGGGCCGAGAACGCTCCCCTGGGGAATACCCGTGTCGATTAAGTGATCATCGGGAGTTTGTTCACTGATTTTCACTATTAGCTCACGACCTTCTAGAAATGAATGGATTCATTGTGATATGCTTCCACGAATCCCAAGTGCGTTTATTTTTTCAACGATGAAATCAAAGTTTAGCGTGTCGAATGCACGTGATAGGTCGAAGAAAAGTCCAATAATGGATTATTCTCTCTCTATTTCTTCGTTTATCATTTGTATGAACTCCATTGTTGCCGTTTCAGTGGAATAACCTTGTCTGAATCCACGTTATTTTTTATTCAGTATATCAAACCGACACAGAAAGTTATTTATTCTTTTTGTTATGAAAGTTCACTATTTGAATATTCCCACACACTAGTTCCAACCGATAAAATAAACTGATAATAATTTGACATTTAATTATATACATCTCACTACCTTCATTATATCAATATATAATACATTTCATGCAGATACAAATACCTAACGAAATATATTGAAAATAGTGGATGAAAAAAAAACAGTAAAATAAATATGCAGTAATTTATTTGAATAAAATTCTGATTTGAATTCAACTCAACATTAGTCAACATTCACTTATTTGAAAGAAAATATTATGTCTAATTCTGATTCCACTACTCATCAGTTAACCGTATTCATGATCAAGAATTGTGAACAGGCCTAGAATTCCATCTCCCCAGCTACAATTTGCATAAAGCGTAGAACAGTCCACTCCATATTCTCCTGCTTTTTGAGCATCTAAATATTCAGGGTCTAAGTCGGGGTCTATTTGTCCATCGCCATACGAAGGCCTGAAAATCGAGATAAAATCGTTACGTTACGTTTGGAATACTACTCGATTTCATTTTTTTATGAATGGGACAAAGGGTAGATGTGGCCCTGACAACCAAGTGTCATTGATCGATAATGCTCTTTTGGAAGTGTTGAGTGACTAACACAATGATTTCGGGTTCTGATATAATCGAATTGTTACAGTGGAAGATGTGAAAAGAGACAGCGAGTCCCCAGTCTCACGGATGTGATGCTTCGGTAGAATTTTTTTGAAAAGAACAAAAGTTAGTTTCAAATCATCTGAAGGAACAATTCGTCAGGCCAGTCTCAACTCCCTACACTGTAGGTTGATGGTCTGACACCTATCAGGAAACAACTACTCCTCTGGCTAATACCACGAAGAGCGTTGGATTATATCAGATAGGTGTCTCTGCAGGTTTCTTCACTGAAGTTATTCCTGCATATGCTGTTGGCGATACAACTGCTGCAATAAATTTCTGATTCACAACACAACAAAGTTTTTGTTTCGGGGTTGAAATTAGATGATTTTAATGTATTTCCACGTGTTAAAACCGAAAGTCACCATAAAAATTATATATTAGCTCTTGTTTTCAAGATATAGTATCATTATATTATATATATGTATATTGAGTTTTCAACAAATGAAATATTTCATCACCAACAGTTGGTACACATGTTTGTTTACATAACACCCCTCTCATCAGCTGTTCTTAAGTAGTAAACATAACCTATGTGAGTTTGTCAATTGTACGCACGTGGTTGCTATTGAATTTATCGTGTGAAGTTGATTTTTAAATTAATTTAAGTGCTGATCTGAAATGCCTCGAAAGTGTGTGAATTCTGTCGATAGCTTTTGCTATATATGTGGTGAAATAACATTTAAGGCTCAGAAACGTAAAATGACACCTATCGTTAAGACAGCCTATGAACATTATTTTGGTGTGAAAGTTGGGGACCAAGATAAATCATGGGCTTCTCATATATGTTGTAATTCTTGTTCCGTCATATTGCGAGAGTGGCTGAAAAATAAAAACCGGGCAATGGCTTTTGCAGTACCTATGGTTTGGCGTGAGCCTACCAATCATACACACGACTGTTATTTCTGCTTAACTCCTCCCATTAAGCAAGGTTTATCTATGAAGAAAAGAGGAACGGTTAAATACCCTAATCTCCCATCTGCTCTTCGGCCTGTACCACACTCAGACAATTTGCCAGTCCCTTCTCCACCCCAAAACTATGAAATTTTAGAGGAAGGTGATGAAGACTGTTTAGAAGGAGCAACCCATCCTTCTACATCCTATGACCCTGATTTTGAGGTAAGCGATAGGTCTAGTGATCCGCACAGAATTAGTCAAGCAGAGTTGAGTGACCTTATAAGAGATCTTCGCTTGTCTAAGGAAAAGGCTGAGCTGTTAGGGTCGAAACTACAACAGTGGAATCTTCTGAAACATGATGTGAAAATATCTCAGTACAGACAGCGTCAAAAAGATTTGCTTCCTTTTTTTGAGAAAAAAGAAAACCTCGTAGTTTATTCTGATGTCAATGGTTTGATGGACTGCTTGAATTTGGATCACACTCCATCTGAATGGAGACTGTTTATAGACTCTTCAAAACTGAGCTTAAAAGCTGCACTTCTGCATAATGGAAATCAGCTACCCTCTATTCCTATAGGTCATGCAGTTCACATGAAGGAAACGTATATAAATATGAAAACACTTCTCCAATCAATCAAATATGAACAACACAAGTGGCACATCTGTGGTGATCTGATGATCTGAAAGTCATTGCTATACTCCTAAGAATGCAATTAGGGTTCACCAAGTACTGTTGTTTTTTGTGTCTGTGGGACAGTCGGGATAGAAAATCTCACTATAAAAAAATGAACTGGCCTATACGAGACCTAAACCCTAATGAGAAAAATGTAGTTTACGAGCCTCTTGAAGATCCTAAGGATGTTCTCCTTCCCCCATTACATATTAAGTTGGGACTAATGAAAAACTTTGTGAAGGCCATGGACCAGGAAGGACCAGCTTTTAAGTACTTGAGAGCAAAGTTTCCCAGGTTGAGTGATGCTAAAGTCAAGGAAGGCATCTTTATTGGGCCTCAAATCCGTGAAATCGTAAATGATCCTGCTTTTGACATGATTTTAACAGGAAATGAAAAAAGAGCCTGGGAAGCCTTTAAGGGGGTTGTACATGTGTTTTTAGGTAACAAAAGAGATGATAACTTCACAGCATTGGTTAAAGAGCTTCTTCAAGCTTACCACCAACTTGGATGCAACATGTCCTTAAAAATTCATTTTCTTTACTCTCATCTTAATTTCTTCCCACAAAACTGTGGAGCTGTGAGTGACGAACATGGAGAAAGATTCCAACAAGACATTGCCTTAATGGAACAGAGATATCAGGGCCGTTGGAATGAAGCAATGCTTGCAGACTACTGCTGGTCTGTGTGTAGGGATGCTCCAGAAGTGTTTTATAAAAGACAAGCTAAACGACAGCGATCTTACAATGAATCGGATGGACTTTATTGAAATTTAGTGGTACAAACTTCTTTTATTTGTCAAAACACTAAGAATAATGTTTTTTTTATTAATTTTGTACTTAAAATATTCTAAAAGAAACATAACAATATTGTTTTATGTGCTTTCACTTTTCACGTATAGTATAACTACTCTTTAAGATTAAGTACTGTGTATCTCAAAAACCAGAGCTAATAAAAATTTTTCATTGTTATTTTCTTTTTATCACCCCAAAATTAGTAGAAATTGACTAATTTAGTGTAGGAAACATTCAAAAAATATTTTTTTGTTGTGTTGTGATTGAAGCACACTTGCAGACTGTTTGGCCACTAGTCAGTGCTAGGTATCAACATGAAGTCGATAGTTTTCGATAATTGAGAAATCCTTCAGAGTATCATTTCTCGAACAAGGCTGAAGCGGACAACAAACGACACGTTTGTCATCGCCCATCTGCCTGTGAAAGAGATAACCAACCGCATATCCGAAATTTGCCAAATTCCTTGTACAAGGAAAAAAAACTTTTCACATATAGTCGGATATACGGCTGGTTACCTCCTTCACAGGCAGATGGGGTGATGACAAACCTGTCGTTTTATGTCCGCTCCAGCCTAGTTCGAAGAATGATGCTCTGAGGGAATTCAATTTTCAATTATCGGAAACCATCGACTTTATGCAGACCGAAGCCAGTCTGCAAGTTTGTTCCAATAATTGAAAATCTATTGCGGCAGTTGCATCACCAACATCATATGCAGCAATAACTTCTGTGAAGAATCCTGCACTGATATCTGTCGAATATAATCCAACGCCCTTCGTGTTATTAGCCAGGAAAGTAGTTGTTTACTGGTAGGTGTCAAGTCTATTAACCAACAGTGTAGGGGGTTGAGACTGGCTTGAAAGAACTGTACAGGTGATATGATTCACAGCCATTCTTCAAGTAGGCCCACTGACTATATGTAAAAAATGAGTTTTCATCTATACCTTCTTTTGAGTCTCCTCATCCTCCACTATTTAGAAATTTGAAATCATCTATGGAAAACTTTATATATGGGTACGAAGGGTAAAGTTTTGCTTCATTATCTCATAGGAGATTTATCTTGATATTTTGGAGATTGATCTGGCTCCGTCTTCAGAATTTCGTAGTTTACAAAGAAAATTTGATATATTCACAATTTTTTTTCGACATCTGTCGAAAATGTTTGAAAATGAAGCACTGTTCGAGAAGGAGACTGTGTAATAATCGATTTCGTTGATTTTGTAGATGAAGCCTGATTCCGACTTTCAAATCGTCAAGATAAGTTATCTCTGAAATTATAAGTTCAATTGTTTTTTCGATGGAAAAAATGAAGTCGATGAGAGAAATATATGTGTGGATTTTGAAAACTCACCTATCGGATTCAACTAGAAGTTAGCCCTTCCTATACTTTATAAACTTCTCCATTGCTGATTTCTAATGTATTGGATTGTGGTGAAAAGTTCCAGAAAACGTCAATTCATTGAATATTGCTCCCCAAAAATAACTTTGGTTCAATATGTTATACACTTACAGAAAACCCTAATTCCTTCAGTATTAACGTCGTGATAATGTTGTTTATGGGTGAGACAATGGATATTGAGAAAGAACCGATTAGAAACAGCAGATACTCTGTTGAAGAACTAGCATCAAAAGATAAAAACTTATAATTTGAACGATAAAGTTTGACTCAGTAAAATTTTTGTTGACCCACTGAAGAGTTGATTAACTGTATCAAAACAAAGGTTCTCACTGGATTTTTCGTTCAACTTTTGATCAACTAGAATCATTCGACTGAACTTGGCTCGTGAGACCGCGCCTTAAAACAACTTAGCGAATATGAAAATCGACCTTATTCTTATTGGTACAACTTCAACTGCCCATAAATATCTCATTTACAGATATATTTTGATGATTCGTTATTGACTGACGACAGCATGTAGTAGTGAAACGTATACTCACGTAAATGCAATGTGGAAGAGTAGTCCAAAAAGTCCATTAGCTTCATGATTCATACTGTCCATAGCATTTTCGCATATACTTCGTAAAATACAGGCTTTTCCATCGATTCCAGCTCTGCAAAATTAATGCGGTATGTGAAGATCAACTACATTCTCATAATGTTTGTCCATATGAAGAATTAATTTATATAATATTGGAAAAAGTTGGCACTCCTCGTGAATTCAAAATACATTATTGTGAACAGAGAAATGAGTTTGATACTCATACCATTGAAATTTTTTCAACAAAACCACAACTATTTTTCAGAAATAGAAGAAAAATGTCTAAGGAGTCCAAATATAAAAACTTTTATGAAAGAAAATAATTCTCTTGAGTTGACATTATTTACGTAAGTCTCAATAAATTTCAACTAATAACTATCACCATTTTTATCGATCATTTCACCATGTTCACATAGAGAGACTGTGTTCTTACATGGGTGGTGATGTCCTTTCTTGAAATGTTGTTCAGGGCAAACAACCACAGGGAAGGGGGTAGTGTTGTAAATCATGCAAAACAAAGAAAAGGCCGCCGCTTGTAGTTATAAACCAATTATAACGTAGCTGAGAGCGCGCGAATGTATGATGTTCGCTGCCGTTCTAGATGTAGCGAGAATAATGCTGCCGTCCTAGATGGAATTCCGAGAAATATTCCAGGGCGTCAGATTGCCAAATATAGACGACACCTACTTGCCCATTGAGTCAGTCAAATGGAAGTTATAGTGCGGTTCGCGAAGCGATCTAGTAAGGCGATAGACATTCGAATAATAGTTGAAGTTACAGTTGAAGTATGGTGAAATGAAGTTTGATTATTGTTCAGAGTAGTCAATTATTGGCCAACACACGGGGAAAAACATAACCATTTCATTTGTAATTTTTGACACGAGAGTCGTTGTGGTTACAAGACTGCCAAGGAATTGATTTTCATATGAAAATTTAGTCGACGTGTTTCATGACTTATTCAGGGTTGTTCATGTCAACTGGAAGGCACTGTTCGCCATCGAGGATTTTTTCTGTAGGCTCATCTAAAGAGATCTGA
Organism: Leptinotarsa decemlineata; assembly: GCF_025532065.1. Classification (NCBI taxonomy): domain Eukaryota; kingdom Metazoa; phylum Arthropoda; class Insecta; order Coleoptera; family Chrysomelidae; genus Leptinotarsa; species Leptinotarsa decemlineata. The sequence continues at coordinate 6,769,105 of NW_027412578.1, forward strand.
TTTTTTTTATACTTCATTGTCCAAAGAAAAAATCTTGTTGACAAAGTTAATGAATAAATTTTAAAAAATACATAAATGTTCTATGAATATGAAAGAATAGATAAAATATAAAGTAAACTCAGGTATAAAAATACTGAATAAAAAACCACAAACAATGGTCGAAATATCCATACACACAAAACAGGCTTAGTTAGAAATGATCGATATAGAACTCAGTCAAACTGTAATAGGGTCTACTACTCAAAATTTCTCCAATCATTTTTCTCTACTGATTGGTATCGATATTCAACTCTTTAGTGTAACTCGGCAGATGGTTATACATCTTCACACCATTGTAAAATAAGGAGTCCTTTACCAGAGAGATGAAAGGGATAGGTAATTTTAAATTTTTTTGCACGCTCCGACGAGTTGTATAGTGACGGGTGGTAACCTCAAGTTTCACAAGATGTTTCTTAATTAAACACACTTGCTCCAGAACAAAAAGAGCTACAACCGTCAAATTTTTTTTTATCTATAAACAGTCGCCTGCATGAGTCAGGAGTTTTAGCTTTGCACGAGTATCGTATAGCTCTCTTCTGTAATACAAATACAGAATCCATCAAATTATGGCTACGCACACCCCAAAAAGGTATACCGTATCTTAAGTGAGACTCTACCAAAGCGTCATATGCTGTTTTTGCAGTATAAACTTTCAGTTCTCTCTCTAGCAATAACTCTCACTACATAACAGCCAGTGGGAATTTTACTTTTCATTTTTCTGATGTGAGCGTCAAAGTTCAGTCCACCGTCTATATACAGTCCCAGAAATTTAGTACACTCTCTGTTCTCAATGATACCATTCGCTACAGATAAATTCTGAAGTGAACATTTGAAAGTCATTATATTCGTTTCAGAAATATTAAGGAAGAGTAGATTGGAATTACACCAAGACATCATGAGCTATTGTCTTATTGAGTATATCTATACCTTTACTATGCTACGATATAGTGGTGTCGTCAGCAAAAAGAGTGAATGTTCCAGATATACTGATGTCCATCAAATCGTTAATATACAACAGGAACAATATGGGACCGAGAACCGATCCCTGTAGTACACCAGTATTTATTTCAATACTGTTTGAACATTCAATCGTTTTCACAGTCTGACTGCGACCATTGAGATACGACTCAAACACCTCAAACAGGAAAGAGAATATTGCATCATGTGTGCTCTTGTTGCTCTGAAATCCAAATTGATTTTTCCTTATAATGTTATGGCGAAGGAGAAATTCACTGAGTCTTTTCTTAAGTAGTTTTTCAATTATTTTTGCAATAGAAGAAATGAGAGATATAGGTATACAATTTGAAGGATCATCTACTGAGTTACCTTTATATAAAGGAATCACTATCGACAATTCTAGAAAGTATGGAAACCTGCCATTTCTGAATGAAATATTGATTAGTGAAATAAGAGTTCTGAGCGCTTCCATCGGAAGATTTTCAATGATTTTGATTGAAATTTCATTATAAACAGATGTTGATTTATTCCTTATTTCACCAAAAACTTCAAACAGTTCATCAATATTAGTATCATCCAATTGAAGAAATTCATCGATTGCAACATTTTCTAAATTAATCAGTGAGTCATATGGTACCACAATATTCTGACTGAGCTTCTGTCCAATCGAACAGTAGAATTCATTTATATTGTCCACTCTGATTAGTTCAATATCTCTGCTCTTTTTGGTACTATGTTTGTTTTGTTTTCGAAGAAAGCTTTCGATTTGGGGACTTATTTCATGAGATTTAATAATTTTCTACCATGACAAATAATTGTTAGTCACCTTTCTGAAAACTTGATTGTTTTGGAAATATAGTTGTGATTTACCCATTCAAAACGTCTTCAAATCCTCTGTAAATCATTGAACGGTCACTTTCTAGTAAGCCTCGTTTTCGTCTACCGGTATAATTCGGTGGATAAGTTTGAATTTGTGTCAGGTTAGTTGGCACAGCATACTGCATTTGAAAATTCCATCCAATAGACATAGACTGCTTAGAACCCAGCTTCAGAGGGGTACCAATTCCAATAACCATCTGAAAAATGAATTTTTCTGTAAAAATGTATACATTGTTTCAGTTCGATCTCAGCTAGAAAAATACAATATATACCACTTTTTGAAATTCATACTCTGTTTGAGGTACAAACACAGGGTGAGTCCTTACTGGGGTTTAAATTTCAGTGGATATTTTCAACTCACCTACAATCCTAATTGAACTGAAAATGGGCAATAACTTGAAAGAGGAAACCTGATATGAGGTGGTTTGAGTTTCATTTTGAGTCCTGTCTGTGTTTTTTTATAATCATGATGTATCGTTTTGAGATACATTTTTCTTTGAATTTCTGATCAAAAACAAGGTTCTCAATGAAACGATTTCGGTAATCTTAAAACTTTGTCTGATGTCATAAAATATTTGGTTTCCAGTGCAAAAGATCATCATCCAATAGTTTGTTATGTTCAATAATAACTACTGATAAAAATAATTTTTAAATAACTCTCAGTTGTTTTCTCTAATGATGAGTCTATTTTTATTTGTTTGAAATAGTTTCATAAAAGAAACTCTTATAAACTGAGAACTCTTGTTGGGATGAAACTCCAGTGGTATTCAATATGTGTCTCATCAGGTTTCCATTAGAAGTTTGAGTGGAATTTAAAAAAAAATGTTTTTTATGGAAGTTTAAGTTATCAAAATGTTTTGAGCTTTTTTAAAATAATCTCCTTCATACAGCGTACATAGTAGAAACGTGGCATTTCAAAGTTGGATTTCTCTAAATGAAAATGTCTTATATCAGCTCTTCAAATTTGGATTTCATCAGGATTTTTTAGAAAATGTAGTATTACATAGGTATATACCAAGCGGTTCGAAAGTTATGCTAACAATTACGTCAAGAGTAAATATATTCGACTATTCCCATGTTCAATGAAAATTCAATCAATTTCAGAAAGAATATGCTTTTAAATGTGATTTTTCCATTATAAGATGATAATGTCGAAAGATATCTCACACAGAGTAAATATTCGACTTGAAATAAATTTTTAATTAATTTTATCAAATGATATTTTTTGAAAACCATTTCAACATTGAACTATTGCTAGAGAATACCTTCAGATAATCAATACTTGCAAGAATAAAAGAATACGATATTTTTATGGTAATTGTTCGTCCAGGAGATATAATCTTGATAACGCTAAGAGTCTCATGGAACTCCAAAAATCATACACTTTATTGAAAATCTATAGGGTTGACGTTTCTGATTTCAGTTGGAAACCATATAGAAAATTGGTTAGTCTTTTCAGTTGTTACAAAATTCCCTTGAACTCATGATATTTCCAATGAAAATAGATCACCAGAACTCTATAAACTTGATAAAATGGTAATTTGAAAAGTTTACCCTAAAAAATAACTATGTAATATGAATCTTAGATTCACTTCAGTTTCGGGAAGCAGTCTTTTTCGTTTTTCAAAACAAATTTGAAAATTTCAAAGTTTGGGTTTTGTTAACCTTCCATTACTCGTGCACGGTGTATCGGACCGGGCCAAAATTATTTTCTCCGTAATTTCGATATTCGCGGCGGTGCATCGTCCCCCCTCCATGTACCTTTCCAGTACTTCATCAGTTAACATCGCCATCAATTATCAGTTGATATGAAGTGTTTCTCAGAAGTGCTACCCCAACACGGTGCAATAGACCGGGTGCGAGTAAACAAGTGACTTATTTTTATCATTCGTGAAAAGATTCTAAAATCGATATCGGTAAAATTCCTTTTGTATTTCACAAGAACTACTATAATATCACTATTTTTGTAGTGAAATTGAATATTGATATTAAGTATGCTCACGATAAAATTGGAATATCTTTGAAAAAAACGTTGATTTGCATAAGAAATTGAGTTTTGCAGTTTCTCATTTTTTCAAAAATTTGTATTAACTTCTTTGATATTTTTGTCTCTTGCTGCCAACTTGCCGATGGAATGAAAAGAAAGAATGTATAATATACCAGTTCCTTCAGAAAACTCGCGTACGTTGCCGCCCGTTTTATAAATCGACGCGTGCCCTGATAGTATATTATGCAACGATCATGTAATGATGGTTATTAAGACACGAGCATTAACCGGGATACGAAACGAGCCGAAGGCGAGTTTTGTATGGTTTATGCGAGTGTATCAATAACCATTACATAAGAGTTGCATACGCTATTTTTTCTAAACCCGATAAATAATGAAAAACTATAAATATTATATTTGTACTGAACACATTTATAGTAATTAACTCATATTTTTTCAAAAAAACACAAACTCAATGGTATTATCATGGATATATGAAAACTATAAAGATTCTAATTATATTTATATTGAATATAACAACTGTAATTAATCTGATCTTTTAAAAATATTGGAGTGGATGGTATTCCTTCTATATCGCTATTTTCAGACATTTTGATAATATAGGTAGGTAATATGACAACTGATTTTGACAAATAAAGCAATTAGTTACTTAGGTTAGAAACTAGGACAAACAAAAGAACAGGATTCTTGATTGAAAAATTATGGGTTTCTATTGGTTGATAATCAGTATCGTTATGAAAAATCTGTATCATAATGGATATCATTATGAAACGGATTATGGTCATATAAGTGTATTGTTAGAGTACGTGTGTAGAAAAAAACTATATAATCAACGATTTTCATTATAGATATGGACTACGAAAAGGAGCAGGAAAGACTTTTGAGGTTGTCCGAGGAAGTGGAAAGTGATGAAGATTATGAGGGTGATGATGACGATGAACAAGGCGAAATAGATAATATAGAGCAAAGATTGGAAAGTAGTGACACGGAGTGAGAGTTTGAGGATGGTGAAGATGATTATACACCTGTTGCTGTTACCAGAGAAGCAGTATTCATAAGAAAAGACAAGATAACAATGTGGAAAAAGCATGCCCCACCAAAAAATGTAAGAACTCGTAGTTCAAATATTGTATTACAATTGCCAGGAGTAAAACCATATGAAAAATCCAAAAAGCCTCCTCTCGATATATGGCTATGCTTGTTTGACGAAGAAATGCTGAATATCATTGTGGACTGCACCAATATAAAAATAAATAGCATTTCGCAAAAAATTTCCAGAGAAAGGGATGTTAGGACTACTAATCTCATAGAAATAAAGACACTAATTGGAATCCTATATCTTGCAGGAAAAAGAAAAGCTAACCATATGAATCTAGGCGATCTTTGGAAAACGCATGGGAGTGGAGTGGAAGCATTTCGTCTTGGAATGAACAGAATACGATTCCAATTTCTAATGAGATGCCTTCGTTTCGATGATATACATACAAGAGAATAGGGAGTACAAATTGATAAATTGGCTCCGATACGAATTTTGTTTGAGAAATTCAACGATAATCAAAAGAAGTGTTACTCACATTCTGAGCACTTAACCATAGACGAAAAGCTTGAAGCGTTTAGAGGTGAATGTAACTTCAGACAATATATACCAAGCAAGCCAAATGAGTATGGCATAAAAATTTTTGCACTTTCTGATTCATTCATGTACTGTACCAGCCATATGGAAGTTTATATGGGTAAGCAGCCAGAGGGCCCCTTTCGAACAGAGACCACTGCTAAATCAGTAGTGTAAAGGCTTTCTCAACATATCAATGGTACCAACAGAAACGTTACAACAGATAACTGGTTCACCAGTATGGAACTTGCAGAAGGTCTGAAAGCAAATAAACTAACCCTCGTAGGGACAATCCGAAAAAACAAGAGGCAGCTTCCGTTAGAATTTGTTCAAAATACTGGCCGACCTAGCGGTTCATCAATGTTTGGCTTCACTCATAATACAACACTGGTTTCATTCGTTCCAAAGAAAAGTAAAAATGTGCTACTCATTTCAACAATGCATTTTGGAGATGACATTGATTGTCGTACGAATAAGCCAGAAATTATTATGACTTATAATCGCACCAAAGGAGGGGTAGACATGGTGGATAAATTGTGTGCTCAATACGATTGTGCTCGTGGCACCAGAAGATGGCCAATGGTCCCCTTTTACAGCATGCTAAATGTTACTGGTATAAATGCGTTCGTTGTTTATAATGGAAACCATCCCGATTCAAAAACACTCAGGAAGGAATTTCTTTTCAATCTTTCCATGGCCCTCCTCTACGACTATCGAAAAGAAAGAGCAGTTTCTGCCAATTTGCCAAGGACCATAAGGAGCAGATTACGAGAAGTGTATGGTTTACCAGCTGCAGCCGAAGCTCAAGTAAGAACCCCGGGAACCGTGGGCCGCTGTGCTGACTGTAATTGAGAGAAAAACAGAAAAACCAAATACCTCTGTCATAACTGTTCGAAATATTTGTGTTTAGAACATATTAGACCGATGTGTAATGTATGTTATGAAAATTTAGGTTGATTTTTTCTTTCAAGTACTGTGAAACTTTTCACTTCTGTTTTTGTGCTTGATATATTCCTTTTGTAAAAAAATCTTTGGAGTATCTTTTATTCTGCCCCAAAATCATATGATAATTATTGAATTTTTCTCAACTCATCAATTACACTCAGGAATATCATAATTTACTAGCCGGTCTGCTGGACCGTGCGCAAGTTACTAAGTACAATAATTTGGCGCGAGTAATGGAAAGTTAATAGTGAATGAAAGTTGGAAATACATATTTGTGTTATTATTTTTTATTTGACCGGCAAAACATATAGATATAACAAACTGAATACTCATTTGGATGAATTATCAGATTTTTGAGAGGAAATTTTCAATATAATCTTCATTGCCATTATGCAGATTCTTTCATCGAAACAGAGTCATTTATTCTTCAGATTGAGGAATTTCGAAAACTCGGAAACACCAATAAAAGGAATACCACTGATTTCATCAGGTTTTCTCAAAAACACCAAAATTTTTTAAATGAATTTCAGATTGAAACAAAACAAAATAGTATGAAAAATATTTTACTCACCTTATAACTGCCTCCTCTTGGAAAAATAACATACCTTTTTTCTCGGTGCAAAAATTTTCCACCGGGAATAAGAGGTAGAAACACCAGCATCAAGAAACTGATATCCATCATCATATCACTGAGAAACCATGCTGTAGTTGACTGGATAAAAAAAAATGTTTCGAGTCCCGTTTACTACAAACGTTGTCCGACCAAATATTCTGTCTGTCGTCACGAGACAAATATTTGAAATGCCTAATGAGAAAATCACACAAGTACCTCTCGCAAGCACCTAATGATAGACGTGTAGTAGATTTACATGTTTCAGTGAATAAAACTGTAAATATTAAGACACATTGCTGTATGTCTAGATGATAAATGTACTAACTGAATGTCATTGTGTTTTAGGAAACAAAATTTGCTCCAGAAAAGCTTGTGGTGGTAACTCACTCATTTACCTTGTGTTAGTTTGGATCATCACATACAGAGAATTTTTTGTCAAGAACTGATCAGAAGTAATTTGAAACGTTTAGCGACCTGAAATCTGAAAATTGGGGATATGAAGTCAATTTGACTTCTGATTAGACTGGTAATTGCCAATAACTTTTCTAATAATGATCACGATATTCAAGAAAAAACTGAAATCACCAAATTAATGGAATTATTCCGAAAATAATGCAACAAAAAACAACAAAAATTCAACAGTTTTCACAATAAATTTCTTTTAAGACGAGATTCCCCTCACAGTACAATGTCATTTGTACAGGGTGTAACCGAATAAGTGTAAAACATTCAAGGAGGTGATTCCTCATCGAAAAAAAGATAAGGATATTTCATATAAAGAAACTTCATTGGAGCATCCCTTGTTAAGATACAGCCCCTTAAAAGGGGTACAAATTTGTATAACAATTTGTTTCACAAGCACTGACTAAGTTATAATATTGAAATCAACCTGACGTTTTGTATTACCAAAAAGACACTCAGCCAGTAATTTATTTGGTTCACCCCATGGTTGAAAGGGGTGGAAAACGCAACCCCTAAAATTTATTTCCAATGTAACTTTTTGTCTCATTATTTATTTACCATTTAAAAATATATCTCCGATAGCCTGTTTCATTCTCAACAAAAAATGTTTCTTGGGTTTTCTGCCCAAAATGAAGCAGTTCGCAGCAAAACTATTTTACGAACAACCACATACATACATCGTCATAAATGCGCACTGGATTTATTGTTATTTTGTATTTAGTACCTGCATTTGACGAATAAAGGGTAATGAACAACACTAATTTATTAATAACAAAACACACAACATGTAGAAATCATAGTAAATGTTCAATATGTTTACCTTCAGACATTATGCATACGTCTAGACGTCGGCGCATTTAGCCACGTATTCGCTCAAATATTCCTGGAGTCTCTCTGATTACCCTGCACACATTGATAATGCGGTTTTTTGAGTCCTCTACATCAAGAACAGGAGTACGATAAACCAAATGCTGTAAATGGAACCAAATAGAGAAATGGAGAGGATTGAGATCCGTGGATCGAGCGGGCCAGTTATGTGGTCCTCCTCTACCTATCCACTGATTTGCATATGTTTTAGTTGAATGCTGACGTGCCACTTGACTAAAATGGGCGGGAGCCCCATCATGCATAAAAAACATATCCCTTCTGACGCCCAAAGGAACTTCCTCCAGCAGTACTGGATGCACTTCTCTTAAAAATTGAACGTATGCTTCACCATTTAATCGGGGAGGTAGAAAATGAGGCCCAATTAAATCATCCCCAATAACTCCGAGCCACACGTTAAGAGAAAACTATTCTTGATGGTTAGTTTCGACAATAGCGTGAGGGTTTTCATCAGCCCATATGTGGTAATTATGGAAATTAATAATCTTGTCCCAAGAAAAACTACATCCGTCTGTGAATTCTATCGTCTTCAGAAAGTCACAATTTCTTAATCATTTCTAGCATCCAATTGCAAAATTCAAGACGGTTCGGAAAGTCTCGCGGTAACAGTGCCTGTACTCGTTGCAAATGGTAAGGGTATAAGAATTGTTCCTTTGAAATTCCAAATACCGTCATATGATCAACATTTAGCTAGTACTGGTAGTAGGTCGTTCTTCAATCAAATTAAGTACTGCTTCCTCAAGCTGTGGTGTTCGTACTTCTCGATGGTGACCACAATCCTGCGTTTTTTTGTCGAATGAACCATATTCTCGTAATCGTTGATGAAGTCGATTAAATATTATATGTGAAGAATACATTTCCGCCGTTGAGGATACATTTCAGCATATCTTCTAGAAGCTTCTAACCCATTCCTCTGCGACAGATCGTAAACATAATGCATATCAGCCATTTCCTCATTTGTGTATGCCATTTTAATAACGAGTGAATTAACAACACACAATTAGTATTAATTCAATTTCGAAAATTCGCAAACTGACAGCGTCATACCAATTTAATTGTCACTATCGCTAGTAACGACCTACTAGATAGATTAGTTTCGTATTTTCGCATTTATGACGATGTATCTCTGTAGTTGTTCGTAAAATAATTTTTTGCTGCGAACTGGTTTATTTTGGGCAAAAAACCCAAGAGATATTTTTTGTTTAGAATGGAACAGGCTATCGGAAATAAATTTTTAAATGGTAAACAAATGATAAGACAAAAAGTTACATTGGAAATAAATTTTAGGGTTTGCGTTTTCCACCCCTTACAACCATGGGGTAAACCAAATAAATTTCTGGCTAAGTGTCTTATTGGTAGTATAAAACGTCAGGTTAATTACAATATTGTAAGTTTTTCAGTACTTGTGAAAAAAAATTTTATACAAATTTTATGTACCCTTTTTAAGGGGCTGTATCTTAACAATACAATGTCTTTATATGAAAGATCCTATCTTTTTTTCGATGGGGAATCACTTCCTTAGATGTTCTACACTTATTTAGTTACACCCTGTATAACAGTAGATGATCAAAAAATTTGATTAGAAAAATGTGTGACAATTCATGCCAGGACTCAATTAGATTAATGAATATAATCGCCGCAAAACAGGTAGATTTTGGAAGCACTAATTGTTACAGTATTATTCCTAGCAAAGCGGGTGATGTATGAAAATGTTCATTATTGATTATGAAAAACAATAAGTCAAAAATGGCTGAGATAACAAAATTATTTTATATAGAACGTACTACAGAAAATTTCAACATGCATCATTCAGATGAATGTTTACAAGAGGGGCGGTAGCCTGGTGGGTTGACGTGGGTGGATCGCTCCACTCACTCAATCGACCGCTGTGTGAACCGGTGTTTCGAACCGCAAGGCCGGACGATTGATTTTCACTTCCTATCATGCAATCCGTGTTGGGAATCATCGTCAATCCCCAGCTTGCTTCTCGCAAACGACGCATTCTTTTGCCCAAAATCAACAACGTAATTTTGCCTTAGTTACCGTATTCACCAGATTTGACCCCCTGCGACTTTTTTCTGTACCTTTGAAGAGATTGAAGAGACCCATGACAGGGCGGCGTTTTGCGACGATTGATAACGAGAATGACAATCTAGTTAGAAATAGAATATTTTCAGTATCGTGTTTTGGATAGAGTCCACTGATTCTGTAACCGATATATTTCAAAAGTTGTATTTAAAGGGATTGAAGGAAGCAGATCTGAGGAGAATATATTTCTAAATAGATTAGCGAGCTATACTTTGATCACGATATTATGTATGAGTTGAAAACGAACAATGAAACTTCTCCTTTGTTGAAAGTTTGCAGTATCAGAAAATACATCCTGGTATTCTCTTTGGTGGAGATGAGGTTTTAATTATATGAGTTGAGGAACTTAATTTTGACTCAAAATATATAGATACCAAGGTTTTCAGTTGGGTTAATCTCATTCAAACTTACTCAATTTGGTATTTTGATTGGAAAAATGGAATATTGCTTGTTGAATGATTTCCTAAATAACTGCAATAGAGGGCGGAAATAAGTGATGTTGAATTGCTTCCCTACAATACAATATTCCACATAAACTGTGATTTAATAAAAAAAAATACTAAATTTGTTTCAAAGACGATACAATTCTGTGAACGATATCATGTGGGAAACTTGTGTGAATGTTGTCTACGTGAGTCTGTTCCACAACGGTCCAATAGTCCAACAGGTGAACTCCGGAAGAAAATCCGGAAAAGTAACACAACGATAGATTCATCAGGCATGTTCATTACGAAATGTATACAGTGATGAACGAAACAAGATATCAAGATCGCACTGAATTTAAGTAAAAAGATATCATTTTCAGTACTTTCGATGAGGAAAAAACTTTTCGATGTGGGACATCTATAGCCACACGTTGAACAGATTGCTGGCGTAGCGAGGCATGATGTGGCGACAGGTCTCCATGCGCAAGCGACTGTACGATTCTCTTCTCACTGGTTCCGCGTTACGCTCTCCCTGTGTGTATCCGAGCTTCCACATTGAGCTCCCACATTGAGCTCGGATACACACAGTGTATACAGTTGTGTTTACTGTAGTATACATGACCTCTGTTCAACTAAATAAATAATTTTTGAAAATGTATAAAAATGAAATGTATCTGACAGTGATGATACCGGTCTTGATGGAATCAAATTTGCTAAGACACTCGAACACTTCCCGTGAAAGTATCTATAGAAGACAGACAAATCCACAACCTTTTTTCAATATTCCAGTTGGGCGGATGGCCTCTTTCTGGATGGAATCCAGCAGCTTCAGGGTATGCTTAGGAGCTGAGCTCCATACATAAGAACAATACATCAAAGAAGTTCTGATCTGAGCCTCATAAAACATCAAAAGTTGCTGGGGGTGTACAGTTTTCTGCTTCAGAATAGTGTTCCAAGTTTTTGAGAAACAGCATTTGCAATTTCAGTGACATGATTGTTCCAAGACATATAGATTTCCATTTTAACCCCCAACGAACTTATCGAATCAGAAAACGGAATTGTTTACCTTAACATTAATATATCCGGTTCGGAGGCATTCATCTTTCTGGAGAAAACCGATGCTCGAGTTTTTTTGGCATTGAATTCAACCGGTTAGTTTCACCCCAATTTGAAATTACTTCTAGATCCTAATCAAAATATGCAACCTCCTGCTGCTGGTGAAGATGTGTATCCGTAGCCAATGTCCTGGAATCCAGGAAAATGATGGGACAAGTGTGGTGTCGTCAGCAAAGCAATATATTGGATTCTCCGTTTTTTTCCAAAAGTCGTTGATATACCATGACAAGAGGGTTGGAGACAATATGGATCTCTGGGGAACACCAGTGTTGATGGTAGAAGTATTCGAGGGATATCCATCGACAACCACTTGCAGAAGTCATAGCACCGAAGTTTGGCCAGCAAACCCTCATGCCATGTACGGTCAAATGCCTTGGAAATATCAAGCGCAATAGCCTCCATGTTTCTCTATTGCATTATTCCAAATATGGGTCGCCTGTTTCCCAAAGCCACATTGATGATCGCTCAAGATGTTGAAGCCTTCCAAATATTTGGGGATATGGTGGTTTACGGCTATCTCCGTGACTTTTGACAGCAATGATAGCATGGCAACTGGACTAAAGTTATTTGAAACATTTTTTTTTGCCCTTGTGAGCTCATTTGCGCACTTTTCAAGTACGATGACGATCACTTCATCAGGGCCAGACGCTGTCGAAAAGTAATTTCCGGAATTTTGGACTCTAGTTTGGGAATAGTGACTTCTGAATTATGATAACGAGATTTTTGTAGATCCCAGGCTATCATTAGACATCAATACCAAAAGTGTTTTTAAAGGAATGAATTTTTTTTTCTGTTTATTCAGCTTCAACCACAGAGGGTCATCAGCTGAATGTCAATTACAAATATCTATCATTATTACAATATTATAATGTCATTTAAATTTCATTCAATACATTTATGTCACTAAGGAAATTTAATAGTTGAGTATGATCCGATTTATCACTCCTAGATTATGGCGACGTCTCTCATTTGCGTATAGTGGGCACTCGGTTGGAATATGTGCAATATAGTCAATTCAGTATCACATATATTACACATTGGAACTTGTTCTCCTGAGAGTAGATAACTGTGCGTGAGAAATGTGTGTCCAATACGTAACGGTAGTTGCACACACACCGATTTTAGACGGCCGACTTTGTACCGGTCGTCCAAATTCCAATAGTGAACCACATGTGGGAACGGGACCTGGCACACACGCCGACCGGTGATCGTCTCCGGTAAAATACCGGTGAGCAGCCGTCCACTGTCACTGTATCGCCGGCAGTACCGGGAAGTAGTGGCGGCAGTACCTGTTTTTACCGACCATTCCAATCTCGAATGCTCGGTGAAATTGTAGTTACTACGCATTAACTTCGTTTTGGTAGTGGGTGCTAATTACAACAAAGCAACTGATTGTTTGACCGATAAAAATCCGGTGAGTGTGCAAGCACCCGCTACCAATGAAATATCGGCCGATTTTATACTGGCCGTCCAAAACGCCGTCAAAAACGCCGTCCAAAACGTCCAAAAACGGTGTGTGTGCAACTAGCGTAACGCTAGTTGCACACACACCGATTTTGGACGGCCGACTTTGTACCGGTCGTCCTGGCACACACGCCGACCGGTGATCGGCGTCGATTACCGGTAAGCATGTGTGCAAGGTCCCATTGCCACATGTGGCTCACTATTGGAATTTGGACGACCGGTACAAAATCGGCCGATATTTTATTGGTAGCGGGTGCTTGCACATTCACCGAATTCTTATCGGTCAAACAATCAGTTGCTTTGTTGTCGTATTAGCACGCACTTACCAAAACGTAGTTAATGAGTAGTAACTACAATTTCAGCGAGCATTCGAGACTGAAATGGTCGATAAAAAACCGGTGAGTATGCAAGAGTGTATTCAGTCATGTACGCCACTACTTCCCGGTACTGCCGGGGATACAGTGGCAGTGGACGACTGCTCACCGGTATTTGACCGGCGACGATCACCGGTCGGCGTATGTGCCAGGTCCGGTTCCCACATGTCGTTCACTATTGGAATTTGGACGACCCATACAAAGTCGGCCGTCCAAAATCGGTGTGTGTGCAACTAGCGTAAGCGAGATAAGATAGTTTGTGTTCGCCGTTTCTTAGGTGATATTTTCCATGGTAAGACGACGTTTGACTCTGGAAAGTTTGGAGTTAGAGTTTGGAGATGGATGTTAGATGTGAGGTTCTTTTTCAGTGCTGGTTTGATGTCCTGGTAAATGCTTTCGGTTATTTGATATGCGGATTCATCACCGCTTGCTGCTTTTCTTGATAATCTGTCTGCTTTCTCGTTGCCTTCTATTCCGATATGAGATGGGCACCAGAGGAACTGAACGTTTGAGTTTTTCTCCTGAGAAATTTCTAATTCGGACTTTATTTCAATTAGGGATGGGTGAGTTGGGTATAATTGTGGAAGTGACTGAATAGCACTTGAAGAGTCTGAGACGATCATCCAATTTGATGATGGTTTTGTGTTCAAGTGATGTAGGGCTTCGCGAATTGCTATGAGCTCTGCAGTAAATATGGTGGTAAAGGGTGGTAGTTGGAATTTAGCGAAAGACTTAATGGTTGTATATGCAGCTCCTACACCACTTTCAGAATTGGAAGCGTAAGTGTATATGCACTGAAAATTTTCAAATTTTTTGATTGTTTCTAAAGAAAATATTTTGAATAATAATGGATGATTTTTGGATTTCTTCAGATGGCTCAAATTTAGGATAGTAGATGGGATATGTGTTGTCCATGGAGGAGGAGTAATAATTTCTGTGGGATTAATCATTTCAGGTAGGGTTAAATTCACTTCTGCAAGGATTCTGTTCACTCGTTTGTAGAAAGGAAAACTTATCCGCTTTCTGTGATTGAATGTTTCCTGAAACCTTTTTCAAATACATGTCGGTACACTGGATTATTTGGATAGGCTGATATTTTACTGGCATATGACAATGTTGAATATTTCCTACGATCAGTCAGTGACGGTTCTTCGGATTCGCAATTTAGGCTATCAATTGGGCTAGTACAGAATGCTCCAAGAGCGATTCGTGAAGCTGCGTTGTGGATTATGTCCAGTTGTTTCAGTGTGCTCTTTTGAGCTGAATCATATACTATGCTACCATAGTCCAGTTTGGAATGGATTAATGTTCTGTACATTGTCTTGATTGTTGGGAAGTCTGCTCCCCATGGTGTGTGAGATACATATTTCATTAGGTTGAGTCCTGTTTAACAAGTTAATCGAAGTGACTGAATATGCATCAATACCTTTCTCCAAACAACTATAAAGAAAAATAGTTACTATCCATCATTTTCTCACATTCAGTTTCAATTAAACCCTTTCACTGCATAGGTCACAGGCGATTTGAATAGTAAATCAATTTAAGTTATTTGGATTACCCTTTTCCAGGAGATTTCCCTTGATATTTCAGCCTCATTGCATTATATGCGAAGTAAATGGTATGAAACTTCTAACGGAACGTTAAGCTAAAGGCCGTGAAATAGTCAAAACTTTCAACTCGTATGATAAGTCATTCCAATTCTACCCTATCTTTTGATATTACACAGTGAGTGTGTATGTAAATAATAACACTCAGTGGAGGCTGTTTCTAATTATACGTTCCAGTGAATGGAAACGGATGACTTGGAGTAAATTCACCTTTTCTGCAAAGAAACTAATTCGGTAATAATTTTGTAGTTTGTCAAAATGGCATCAATTTCATCAATATTACTCCGTTAAAAAAATGAGGTGAGTTCATTTTTATAATAAAATATCGATTTATTCGTCAGTTTTATTTATTCGTTAATTTATTCATTTCTCCTATCCTATATTCATTTATATATTCGATTATTTATTCATTCAAGGAAACAAACGGGTCGTGATCAGAAATAGAGACGTATTTTGAGAAGGTGCCTACTCCTTTGATATATTTACTTTCTCAAACGGTTTTATTGGGCTTGAACTGCTTGTTTGTTCATTTATTTATTTGTTTGGGTCATATTCAGTTTCTGTCGACAGATTGATCTGATATTTTGTACATACATTTGGTTTTGATGACAACACAGTTCAATAAATTCTGTATCACTCCAAATCAAAGATGGCCGCAGCTACAAAATGGCGGATTATATATTATTCCACAAATACCTCATTATGTTGCGGTCCAATATTGACGTATCGCAAGGATTGGTGACGGTGCTCTCGGCTACATTGCAGAAATTGTTTGGCTTTAGTTTCGTCGAACTCAAATGTACGAAACGGGTGTACCGTCCGTTCAGAACAGCTTTGGAAGAGACGGCGTACATCATATCCACTCTAAAGCCATACAGTTTCCAGCAAAGTTCAATTAAAAGAGATCTGAAAGAAGGATGTAACCCATAATTTTGTTATTGGCTCCCACTGTACAAAAGAATTGCAAGCAGCACTGTGGACTATGTGGTTGTGTATTAGGCTCGAAATTGTTCGAAGAAATACCAGCATAACTAAATGAACTAAACAGAATGAGAAGAATTGAGTCACAAAATTAGACACTAAAAACTTGAAAATATAATAATTGAATAAATTATTTCAAATGGTTTTATAGAAGAAAAAAATTATGAAGATGATGTAGTGAATGCTGAAAAATGATTCGGCAGGTCCTAGGTAGCAGTCATCACGCCAATCTCTTCGGCAATCTACAATAGTGATCAAATCAAAAAATTATAAAATCGTAACCTGAGTAAACATGTAAATACTATTCCCAACAATTTCATTACTGTTTTATTTGATCAATTGCGTAGATTTCTGAGTAGAAAAGAGTGTGATGACTGCTACCTAGGACATCCCGAATCATTTTTCAGCTTTTAGTACATTACCTACATCATTATTATCTTTTTTTATAACAAACCCGTTGAACATAATTTTTTTTTACTTATCTCTTCAATGGAACGATGGCAAATACAAACTAACGGTTCACTAATGAAATGTTCATGAATAATTTCATAATGAATTATAGACGGATTACTCATTTTATTGTAGCTGAGACAGTTGGTCTGTGAAGTCAACGTCGTACTATCGATAGCTACAAAAAAAATTAGATTGCTGATAAAAATGCTGACTGTAATATTTTCGTAATATAATATTATTCAGCTTTTGATTTTTCACTTAGTGAGACGGATTTCCAGAACATATTCAACGAGACTACATCAACGGACAGGACAGTGAAGTTTTTCTTTCATTTCGTATTCGTATATAAAAATAGTTCATAGAGATGGAATGATATCACCATTGGTGCAGACATTCACAAAAACTCTAGTTTTTTCTACATATTATTCCTCACTCCTCGCAATAACAGTTTTTATACAGGTCAAACACAGAGACTACGCATGGAAGAACATAGAAACAGTTTCCAGATTAGAAAAATGGATTCAACGCCTGCCACCCACTTCCAAACAGTTGTTAGACTTCAGCAGGGATGAACTACGATGTCAAACAGGCCTTCTTAGAGGTCACTGTCATTCGAATCGTTTTATGCAGAGACTTGGACTGTCGAAAGACAGTGTGTATCGCCTCTGTTTGGAAAATGATGAAACAGCAGAGCACATACTTTGTGCCTGCCCCACTGGGGACCGAATCAGGTTTTTAGAGTTTGGCAGAGCTGTACTTTTACCATCTGACCTGAAAGATCACTCACCTTACAAACTAATCGGCTTCGTTAAGAAGCTGGGTTAATCGAGTGTGAATAAGTATGAGCCACAATAAACCCCTCACGGGTTACGGTGAAGGCTCGAATAGATCCATTCACTTTGGTCCAAACCTAACCTACCTTGAGTCAATATATAAATACTACGTCCAACGATTTCATTATTGTTTTATTTAATCAATACCGTAGATTGCTGAGGAGAGTGGTATGATGACTGTTACCTAGGATATCACGAATTATTTTCAGCTTTTAATACATTATCTACATCATTATCATCTTTCTTTTTTCAACGAAACTGTTTAACATAATTTTTTTTTATTTATTTTTTTCAATGAAACGATGACCGATACAAAAAAAATGTTTATAAATGATTTCATAATGAATTATAGATGGAACACTCGTTTTATTGTAGCTGAAATAGTTGACCAGTAACGTCAGTTTTATATAACTTTCAAATATTAAGACTCGTACAAGATCTTTCAGAGAAAATTTTGAAGGACTGGAGAGTTTATGAATCGTTTAATGGCACTATCGATAGCTACAAAGAAAATTAGATTGCAAGAAAAAATGCTGACTACTCAGATATGGCTTTCCACTATAAAATAAAGGAAAAATGTCATATTCAGCAGACTGCAATATTTTCTGAAGATAATATTATTCAGCTTTCAATTTTTCCAAATCCATGCTCAGTGAGATGGATTTTCAAAACATATTCAACGAGACAACATCAACGGACAGGACAGTGAAGTTTTTCTCTCATTTCGAATCCGTATATGAGAAATAGTACATATAGATGGAATGATAATATCATTTGTGCCGACATGCACAAAACGCCAATTTTTTTTTTCATATACTTCACCCTTCGCAATAACAGTTTTGACACAGGTCAAACTATGAAAACACGCATGGAAGAACATAGAAACCGTTTCCAGATCAGAAAAATTATTTCAACGCCTGCTACCCACTTTTTCATGAATTCAAAATTATCTTTCTCTAGAAAAAATGTTTGGACCTTGCCCTTCTGGAAAGTAGGGAAATCAATAACTAGATAAATTCCTTATGTCTAATGAACGTACATAGTACATATAGATGGAATGATATCATCATTTGTGCCGACGTGCACAAAAATGCCAGTTTTTTTCTACATATTCTTCTTCACCCTTCGCAAGAACAATTTTAAAACCATATCAAACTATAAAAACACGCATGGAAGAACATAGAAACCGTTTCCAGATTAGAAAAATTATTTCAACGCCTGCTACCCGCTTTTTCATGAGTTAAAAATTATTTATCTCTAGAAAAAATTTTTGGACTTGACCTTCTGGAAAATATGCAAATCAATTAATGGATAAATTCCCTATGTCTGTTGAACGACTAGATTGAGTTGAATAGCTCCCCGTTATTTATTTTTTCACCCCCAGATGATCATGCTTTATCTCGCTAGAATTATCGATATGGACTTTAATTGATTCATTAATTCGGTAATTACATGATTTTCATTACTGCATGGGCATTTTCACCAGTATTTACCTGCTCTCACTGGTTATTGAATTGATTGTATCGGCTTTATCTAGATTAGTTTGAATCATCGAACTGCAGATCATACTTAGTAATGTTTTCAGAGTGAAAATGATTCAATCTTAAATTATATAATAGAATCCGTATCGCGGTTTTGAAAATATTTTATAGTGATAATCAAAATAAATATTACCAGTGAGAAATTGTTCAACTTTGAATATCCCCTCAAGATTTTTCGATCAGCTTCAGTTTCAATTAAATTACCATGTTCCGCAGAGTATCATAAAAACTATATTCTTTGTTATAACCGGAGCAATTTTACGCCCCATAATACCCCTACTGGAACAAGCCAGAAAAAAATCAATATTTTTTGAGTTAATTATTCCACGTAGGAGCATACTGGTGTTCTGCAGAGGTAAAAAAAGGCTTTTGAATGTAATCCAGTTAAAGAACGTCTGTCGTGAAGGCTGCGGTTTCCGTTGATATGTGGATCACGACCATGTTCCTTTCTACTCGGCATACCGATAAGTCTCACAATATAGCCAACGTAACGGCACTGATGTCCGTTTCAAGGCCGAATCTAAAAAGAAATAAAAATGAAAAAATTACCCGTCTGCAAACAAAGTAAGAAGGTATTTCATTTCTTCTGTGAGAAAGAAGATTGTACATTATTACCTCATTGTATGACACCTACTTTTCATCAAGACTCTGAGATATCCATTATTATTGTTTATTCAAATTGTGAAGTCGAGAAAATCAACTCTACTACGAGGTCTGTTGCAAAACAGGGAATTTTGATTTTTTGAATCATTTATTTATTCATCAATATCTATTTTGTTTCCTTCAAAGTAGTCCCCTTCAGATATAATACACTTCTTTTAAATCGTCAAAACATTTCTGATATATTTTTGATATGTCTTTGAGCTCAGTTTTCATCTTATCAATTGTCATAAAACGTCGTCCTTTCATAGATCTCTCAATCTTGAGAACAGAAAAAAGTATAAGAGAGCCAAATCTGGTTAATACAGTAACTGAGGCATTACGGAGTTGTTTTGGCCGAAAAATCATGAACAAACAAGGACGAGTGTGCAGGTGAATTTTTTAATGCAGTCATGAATTGCTTTTTCACGATACCGTACTGTTTCTTCGTATTGCTTTTCGAAAAAGGCGCAAAAATTCAGGATAAAATACTTCTCATTGACCTTACGACCATGTGTCAAAAACCCCTGGAGCACTACGCCACGGTAATCGGAGAAAACAGTGAGCAAAATTCTGACATTTGAACTTGACGTCCTTTTTTTGATTTTGGATTTCCTGGGCTCTTCCATTGGGACGATTGGATGATCGGTTCAACCATTTTCTCATGATTCATCACCAGTTGTTACCCGTTGAAGTCTTCCAACAATTCCTGAGCGGCGTCATCCAACACGTCAACATGTTATTCAACAATTCCTGAGTAATGCTGATGCGACGGTGTTTTTGGTAAAAATTCAGCAATTCAGTAGGAGCGGAGGAATCCATTATTTGCACATTTGGTCCACAAATTTGAGTTTCTTGTGTGATACTTTCGAATGGTTTACCAATAGTTTTTATTCACTCATGAGTTTGTTTGGTGTCTTTCCACGTTATAGAATCATTATTACTTCACTGAAAATAGTTGATGTCGAATCAATGGAGTATCTACGGAAGTGATGTTTCACCTCTGTGGAAGAGCTAGAACATACTGGACAATAATAATCTTCAACGTCAAATGTAGTTTTTATTATGATGTTTTCTTGTTTAACTGATCCAGCTTTTGAACCAACAGACTCGTTGATACATGATACATGATACATCATCGTGAACGACGCAAACTTCAATTATTATACTTTTTCCGTTTATGAATGGAAATTGTGACGGCGTTGAAAAATTTAACGACTCCATCATCTGGATAAAGATGTAAAAAACCAGATTTAGTCATAAAAATATATTGCGCATTATTCTTGCCATTATAATCAAAATGTGGTGGCTGAATACAGAGGAAGGTTTTTTATGAACTCTTCAGATGAATAAAAGCATGCTCAGTTCCTACAAAAACGGTACTTCGATAACTTTATCTATTTAAAAGTTTCGTTAGAACGCATTTGTTGCCAGGAGTCATTTTTTTCAGCATTTCAAGCATTACCAAATGAAAAAGGGGCATACCAGGACTTGTATGATCACCCGAACCCTTTAGTTTAATAAGTTAACTGCAATCATTAAGCTACGATTGCGGCTGGACAGAAAGATGAGGTTTTCCAAAAAGTATTTATTCTGACAACCGGATAATCTCATATAGTGCAGGAAAGAAACAGTAGTAGCATTTGATGACACAAGTGACGGTGAGGTGTTGAGCCAAATGTCCACAAATGTATCAACAGTTCCCCCTGTTCATCATGAGAGACCGATAATCAGAAACAATGTTTTTTGATATATTTGATGTAGGTTGACAACATTATCACCAGTGAACCATTCTTTCACTCAGTTTCACCATATTCATTCTAGTTTGAAGGTTCGTAGTTTGGAACTGCATCCTAATGTTTCGGCAGCTGTAACATTGCATTGTGCGTTGCCACTTTAGATCCTTGAGTATGGGATTCCAAATCCGGTTGAGAATTACCGCCTCTTTTTTTCCTATTGTAGTTATCTGTATGTTTATGGATTTCTATGACTTCCTGTACCAACCTACTGTGGTATTCAGGATGAGGGACAAGTAGTTTCACATCTTCAAATTGTATCGCATGATCTCCTTCACTAAGCGCATATTCCACTACTGTCAATTTGTCGATTTGACCTAATATACAGTTTCTCCGATGTTCACTCAGCCATGCAGCAACGGATCTTTGGTGATACCGATATACACTTTTCCGCAGATCTGAGGCTTTGTTGTATTCTCCCTGTTTTTATTTTATGCTCACCAAAGATTTTTCTGATTCTGTCTGTGACCCTCGGGAGGTACGGTGGAAATGAACGTGCAACCGTTTGGGTTTCCTACCTATTTAGACTTGCGGAAGTCTTCAGTTATATGGCCTTGTTGATCTCGGTTCACTGTATTCATTCGATCTTGAATCCCCTTGAAGGTGCTTCAATTCTTCTTGTAGATTTTCCGGTTCACATATTTTACGGCACGTTCCGTCAAGGTGTTGATAATTTCCCGCTTTTGACTTGGATGGCGATTGGAAAGTGCATGCTGATATCCGTCCGTATGTGACGGTTTTTGGTACAGTTTATGTGTCAGTTGTGTGCCGTGCCTTTCGACGAGTGCATCTAGAAAAGCTATCCGTTGTTTCTGTTCAGTCTCCATGGTGAACTTGATGCTAGGGTGTTGAACATTTATGTCGTCTAGTAATAGGTTCAGTCTGTTCCTCCAATGTCTTCAGATGACGAAGATGTTATCCACGTATCGTATCCAAATGATTGGTTTGAAGTCGGAAGCTTCGATTGCGTTCTTCTCAAATTGCTTCATTAAGAAGTTGGCTCTCACCGGGATGAGTGGACTTACCATCGCTGCGCCGTCTAATTGCACATGAAAATCTCCACGCCATTTCAAGTAACTTCCTGTGGAGCAGGCCAAGAAGAGTCTTACAATATCACTAGAAAACGGGTTGGCTATCTCTTCCGAGAATGTTCCAACGGGATGTTGGTGAACAAGGATCACTTGGCTCTAAGGTTATAATCTTGATTTTTTTCACACAGTCTGTCAAAACCGTGACTTACGAGGTTGTTTTTCCAACTTGAGGCTGGAGAAGTGATGCTAGGTGTTTTGACAAGTGATACATAGGCGAACGCGGTCTCAATGGAACAGCTTCTATTCTTAGAATGGCCTTCCGAGTGATTTCCAACAATGATAATGATTTCATGATACGGTTGGTATTCCGCAGCCTTGATTGTGCCAGTCACTCGGGCTGGCGAAACGTTAGGATGCAGTTCCAAACAACGACTGTCTTCAAACCCGAATGTATATGGTAACACTGAAAATCTCAACCGCGAAAGCCTTGACCAATGTATCAATCTTTTACTATTCTTCAAAACCAGGTATTGATGATGCACTTACACAAGATCACAATCGAGTTCAGCAATGATTCCTGGGCATTTTTGCAACATTGATTTCATTTCCAGAAAGTGGTGATATATTCCACAGTATTCCACTGAGGAATTTTGGAAATAATTGATTCGTGAATATCTTCCAATATCAACACAGAAGTCAGAGTTAGATGCCAAAGGAAACTGAATATTACCGAAAGTATAAGTCAATGATCGAAGACATCATAAGAAGACCAAACTCAATTCAAAAATTGGCATTGGAGAATAATGTTGTTCCGAAAACATAGTGGGAGTGAGAGAAAAAGAAAACCGATATCGAAATATGTGTCAGAGCAGAGAAAGAAATCTGTTGATGACCAGATTCATTCTGTAGATATGAGTAGTAGAGTTGATTACTTCATTAGCATCTGATGAAACTTATTTGGAATATTTTCAATCTCCATTATTACAAATACTATGATTCGACATTTAGTACTGTTCATATAGGTTTTCGTGCAGAATATAATATTTTCGGTTAATACCTACCAGATTGTCTATCTGCTTCCTCTTCAGTATTATTTTCATCAGCTAATACGTGACCCTCTCATAAAGGAGCATAAAGGAAACATTTCAATTGAACTACCACTTTGCTATATAATTTTTTTTTATATAACAGTGATTATTTATTTCTGTATTAGGATGTGATTCATGCAGCTATATCAATTTTCATGGTGATAACCATGTGAATACAAGACCTCCTAACCCATTAGTGCATATTTTTCGTTTTATCAAACATGCCTATTCACGAAGGCGAATAGAACGTCTGTGCATATTTTCAATTATTTCCGCGAAAAAGTTGTTAACACATAAAGGATTAACAGCTGGTTCAGTCATATGAGTGGTGAGAAGTGTAAACGTGTTAGTTTTGCTTGTTCATATAGCGATGGATACAGAATTGTACTCAACTCGCCGCGGCGGGTGAGTTATTATACAATATCCATATTATTTATGATAAATACGTGGAGAATAATGAAAATCCCTTTACATGAACTTACATACCATCAACTAGTATCACAGATAACTCCCATCTATCTTTATTTTTCTTGAAATCAGTCTTTACATTCCATGTTCGTTTTATCGAACATTATGCAACATGGTTACTTATTGTCCGTCTGTTTTTTCACAGATTGTCGCTTGACGAACTGAATGAAATGTTGGAATATAGCGACACAGAGAATAGCGATATATACATTACGCCACCTCAAGATGGGGAAGATACTGATATTGATCTAACAGATGATGATCATGAAGGATTTATTTCTCACATGGGACCAGCTATGCTGTAGGTGGAAAGTGAGATTGTTTCACCTAGACCCTCCAATCGTAGAGATTGTAATGATGCAGATTATGATTCAGTTATTTCCGAATGTTGAAGCAGATAGACCAACGAAGGATAACGCACCTTCTACTTCAAAGAAGAAAAAAGTAGTTTGGACCAATGAAGTTCACATTTTCAACATAGAACATGAGTGCAACGAAAAAAAGCCACCAGAAAAAGTATATAGCAAAGTTTCTCCATTGCCCACTCAGAAAGCAACAGTAAGACTTGTGTAAGAAAAAACGAGGTGAATATTCCTTCTCAAGTACTGAGAAAGTGGTTGTCTTTCAATGGAAGGACAATAAAGTTGTCACTGCGGCCTCGAATTTCGAGTCTCGTGGAATCTAGAGTGTCACTTGCTACCCCTCAATTCAAAATTTTCGATAATTATAATGAAGGTATGGGAGGAGTGGATGAATTGGATGTGTTAGTAGCGAATTATAGAACAAGAATGATGCAGCGAAAATGGTGGTGGCCAATATTTTCGTACTTATTTGATGTATCGGTTGTCAATGCCTGGCTGCTATTCCGAAAAATTCACCTCTCCCATGAATACTCACGGCCAAGCATCAGAAAGAGGGCAAATCACTCCAGCATCACTTGCCGATGTCAGGTTTGATTAAATCTGCCACGGTATATCGAAAAGGAAAGAAGATGTGCTGACTGTGGAAAAAACGCAAACTGGATATGCGTGAAATGCGAACGAGCTCTTCACCCGAAAGAATGTTTCCTGGAGTATCATACTCCTTGGAGATGAATATTATTTTTGTTACATTCATCAACCTATATTGATCTGTGAGCATGACGTTCGATAAATCCAACACTGTATTTTATCAAATAGAAAAATTATTGAAAAAATTTTTCCATACGATTTTCACTGAAAAAACTAGCGTTGCGTTTTCAAAAATGTATAACCTTATGCACTAATTGAAGGCACAAATCCGGATTTATGCGCAACGATCTGAAATCTCTGAGAGAGGAGACATCACGATTAAGAGTAATCGCTTAACTAATGACTCGGAAAGAGGAGAAACGAAGCACCTATGAATAATTATGGATGTGATTGTGAGCTGTGTTACGTTCCACTAATGAATCGCCCCGAAGGATATTCAATAGGTAGCGATATCGTTTTCAGCACTGATATCATGGATCCCATTCAATCAAGTCACTCAACTTCAACTCATTCAACATACTATTTCAGAAAAATCAAATCTTCCACGAAAAGTCTTCAGCACATCACAAAATGTTATCAAATAATATCTGATATGATGAACACAAAGTAAAAATCCTTCAAAAAGGAACACCAACAACACTTTTTCGAAAAATAAATTGAAATTCGTGTTTTTTTGCGAAAATACATATTTGATTGATAATTCATTCGATTCATCAAAGACATTTTTTCAACAAACCTAATGAGAAACATCGGTGATGTGAAATCTTCGTAAACATATCCCCCCATAATTCTGTCAGTTGGATTTGTTAGTTTGTATAATAGGAACATTCAAATGAATTCACTGAAAACCAGTTTGCTTGATGAAAAATTGAACAGAAATATATATATATATATATATATATATATATATATATATATATATATATATATATATATATATATATATATATATGTATATATATATATATATATATATATATATATATATATATATATATATATATATATATATATATATATATATATATATATATATGGTGGAGCGAAGATTTTCTACATATAGAGCTAATATATCTCATAACCTTAGGAAGTTTGTTCAGATACTCCTTTCTATCGATGAAAAACCATGTCTTTCGCTGAATATTCTAACAAAAACTACTACTTCATTGTCCATTGAGAAGGACAGTGAGAAATGTAAAATTCTATATCTTTCATATACTACTGTTACGTTTTTCCTCGTGGGTTTACCAATAATTGACTACACTGAACAATTATCAAATTCAACTCTTCTTCAACTTCAAACTTCAACTCTTATTCGAATATCTAGCACCTTATTGGATCGCTTGGATTTCGCTTATATTTGGTAATCGAAGGCGCTGGAACTTTCCTTGGAATTTCATCGAATCGGTGCGAACAGCCGCGAAATGTCGGTCGAACTGAGCGCGCTCTTAGCCCCGTCACAATTGGTTTATAGCTACCAGTGGCGGCCGGCGTTATTTTCTTCTGGGGAATGATTCTCTGCTTCATGTGGCGCAGTGCATCAGAAGTTCTTGTTACATGGTCAATAAGGAGTATTTTCTTGAAGCAATACGAAGAAAACGTCCGGTATTGTGGGGAAATAATTCATGGCTTTTGCATCATGAGAATCCACCTGCTCACTTATCGTTGCTTGTTCGTAATTTTTTGACCAAAAAACAACACTGTATGTATGCCTCAACCACCGTATTCACCAATTTGCCCCGCTGGGATTTTTCCAGTTCCTAACATTGAAAAGATCCATGAAAGAATTGCGTTTTGCGATGATTGAGAAGGGGAGGGACTACTGAGGGGGACTACTCTGAATGAAAGGAGAAAAGTAAAAATGAATGAATAAATCAATATTGTCTGAAAAAAATGAATATTCATCCTATATAATATACGTAAACCTATACATTTGTAAATTTTTTTGACGTCATCAGGTACATTATAATGTAATTTGTTACTTCCATGATGGATAGGTTCGTTATTAATTGTAGATTAACAAAAGTTATTTTTGATTCTTGCTATTTTTGTCATTTTTGACCCATCCATGATCTGGAATATAAAGGAAGCTGATACACCAGAGAATCTGCTGTGATATAATAAAGGGCGAACTGTCCGAATATTTACTGCGTTGTAGGAATCACCAAAGAGATCAATAATTCATCAATTAACTTGTATTCGAAAATTTCAACTTCAAATTTGATATCTGTTTGAAAAAACATCTGTTTGAAATCTGTTTTTCCGTTAGTCAGCTGTCGCCCCCATACGAACGACAACTCTCAGAAGTTGAGAAACTTCTAAGACTAAGGACTAATTAGATCTTACCTTCAAACGTGTGATTCCTAACACGGTTACAGAATTATCCCAGCTTCAACTAGATAAATTCTCTCGAGAAAAATATAATAATAATAATAATAGGTCTTTATTCCCATAATGATACATTAAATAAACGGGAAAGACTGAAGATCAGTTGGTTGCACCAAAAGGTGCAACCTCTGTTTTTCATCTTAGGCTGATTGAGGCGGGAATCGAACCCACGGCCTTCGATCGTGAGTCGGGCGCAATACCACCGCGGCCAATTCCACAAGTCCATACCATTGGAAAAATGAAATCTATATACTCAGCTCTCTTCAAGAAAGAGAACTTCTCGAGACATCAACCAAGCTGAGTACATTTTTCCACTCATCACTTAGTTTGTATTCAAAATTCATGAATACAAATTACTGACCAACTGAACCATACCGTGGTTTATGTTACTAAGTAACTTTGCAGGCTGAACTTTTCAGGTTGGCTTCCATTACACATATTTATACAGCCCATTTTCTGTTGATTTAGCTTTGTTAAGTTTTCATAGATGCATGATATAGCAAAACATATGACTCCTCCACAAAAAATATGTTTTCAAATAATACTATGATACTCATTTGAATTTTCTTTATCAACCTTGCTCTTTTGGACGGAATCACATTTTCCCACAGCATTTATATTTACAGAAAGAGATTTCCTTAGCCCCAAAATGAAGCCTTAGGCCTTGAATACTCTGTCTATGCAATAATTCCACTTCAATCTGCAAATTGATGCATTGTCAAAAATTTTCCAACATCTTTCCAATAATTGCAAAAGACTAATACCCGTTGTCATGGTAAAAATTTTATATCACGATGCATATATAGATAGGATCCTTGACTAGAAATTATCCTGTTTGGAGATTGGGAAGCTTTGATATAGTGAAAAACCTATTGATGCCATTATGTGTGAAATATAGCATATTTTAGGCTGAATTTTACGGAAGCGTAGAAGGGCCAAAGATCATTTGTTCATTTGATTCACCATAATTTCGACTTAAAAGTCGAAATTTCGACTTTTATCTCGTAATTACGACTTTTATTTCGTAATTTCGACTTTTATCTCGTAATTTCGACTGTTATCTCATAATTTCGACTGTTATCTCGTAATTTCGACTTTTATCTCGTAATTTCGACTGTTATCTCATAATTTCGACTTTTATCTCGTAATTTCGACTTTTATCTCGTAATTTCGACTGTCATCTCATAATTTCGACTTTTATCTCGTAATTTCGACTGTTATCTCATAATTTCGACTTTTATCTCATAATTTCGACTTTTATCTCATAATTTCGACTGTCATCTCATAATTTCGACTTTCATCTCATAATTTCGGCTTTTATCTCGTAATTTCGACTGCTATCTCATAATTTCGACTTTTATGTTGGAATTTCGACTCTTACCTCGTAATCTCGAATTTTATCTCGTAATTTCGACTTTCATCTTGGAATTCCGACTTACATCTGGAAATTTTGAGTCAAAAGTAGAAATATGGTTCCTTGAGTGCATTATAATTTACTACAAGGTGATGTTAACAGGAGGTTCGTGAGATTGTTGTGTTGTCTAAGGTTAGAAATAATCATTAACTCTGAATCAATCAATAATTTCAACAATAATCATTTTGAACTGATGGTGAAAAAAGAACAAATATTTCAGTTCAATGTACATTTTTGAAGATGTTCATGTCAATGATATTTCATTAAATTTCACCACACTATTTATTATTTCTCATCTTCACACTCGAAAAAATTTGTAATTTTGAGGGTTATACCATCGTCAATTTCGTCATTATCAAAACAATAGAATTGAATAATACAAATAGATTTCTCTCTGATGTTCGTTGAGCTGCCGATTCAAATTTTTTCACATGAATTCAAATTTTTCCAGGTAATTGGAGGATATTTCTTAAGAGGAGGATGTCCCAGAACTTTACGAATCGATATGGGCACTGAAAATGAAGTAATGGAGAGGATACAAAAAGCCTTTCATGAAGTATATACTGAATCAACAAATCGACCATGTTTTTTGTATGGAAAAAGCTTGCACAATCAAAGGATAGAATCTTGGTGATCAATATCACATAAACATAATGCACAATACTGGATGAATTTATTTCAAACCCTAACAGAAGACAATTTATTTGATGCATCATTTTCGCCCAAGTCTCTAGTTCAATTTTGTTTCATACCATTAGTACAAATAAGAGATAAGTTGTTGTTATTGAAATTTCAATTATAATTTTTATTTCAGAGTAATCTTGATCAAGTATATTTTGAATGGAGTATTCATATAATACGGAAATCAAGAAATGCTGTTGCTCCAGCAGGGCAACCAAGTATATTGTATGCGATGCCTTCCCTTTATGGAGTTACAGATCACCTCATCAAGATTCCATCATTCACTTTCAAACATTTTTCGTCGAAGTGTACATATCCCCGGACAGCCTGTGATGAAGATTTTTGGAAATTATGTTCAATTTTTATGAAAAAAATCATTACACAATGTCTCTAGATCTGAATTGAAGGGGTTATATTTTTAGGAATGAATAATTTTTGGGAAAGAAAGTTTTTGGCTTTCTACTACTCCATCTTGATACAAAAAAAGAATGAAGGAATCATCCAAAGGAAGGAAGGAAGTAACAATTTGAAAATAAGTAACTCTATACATAGATGTGTAGATCATGCAAAGAAGTAACTTTCAGACACAAACTGAAAGAAACAGCTACTGAAACAGCTACTCTCATATAAACATTGAATAACACGAAAGAAAAAAATTCTTTCGAAACCAATACTTCTATATGAACACTGAATTATACAGAAGATAATTTTCCCTACTCAGTTTGTATTTCAAACATCCGTTGTGGAATAAAAATCAGATATCATTCACATGAGTTCTACTTTAAATTAATGGTAACAAATTGCACTAACATAGAACACTGTCATCCTCACTGGTATACATCGATGTTTCGCCTTTAAGACACTTGCCCCAAGGCTCTTCAATACCTTTTGCCACAATTAATTTTTACATTAACCTGAGAAGTGAATTAATTATGTTATGTTAATAAATTTCAGATTGATAAGTATGCATTAATATTATTCAGTACCTTTTTGAAACAGTAAATGCTTGCCGAACGAGTAGGATAAAGTCGACTTTGGCCAAAAAAATATCAGTTTCTCATCATAGTGAATCAATCTGATCAGTAATATCATTACTTCATCATCAAAACTTATCTAAAATTCAGATTTTCACTACAACTGAAGAAATTTCTACTACAACTGAAGAAATTTCTTGTAGAAATTTATTAACATTTTGAAAGAATACTCTACACATTCATATCTTAAACGTCATGTAGAAACACATTTTGCAATGGCAACCAATTAATACTGTCGGTTATTCTTCGAAGAGATACAATGTTCATTTCTTAGGTATTATGGTTTTTTTCTCCTCGTTTCGAAAAATCATAGAGACCTAATGACGTAAAAAACTAACTGGAGCAGAATGATTCCCGAACGTTCAATAAAAAAATGAGTGGTCTTCGAATATTCAATAAAATCGGTTTCTGTCATATTTCTTCGTAAAAAAATATACCACTATGAGGAGATTGGAGCACTGTCAAAGTGATTTGAAGAGAGTGTCGAAATTTCCAGATTAAACTCGAAATTACGAGATAAAGTCGAAATTACAAGATAAAAGTCGAAATTATGAGGTAAAAGTCGAGATTACGAGATAAAAGTCGAAATTATAAGATAAAAGTCAAAATTACGAGATAAAAGTCGGAATTATGAGATGAAAGTCGAAGTTACAAGATAAAAGTCGAAATTACGAGATAGAAGTCGAAATTATGAGATGAAAGTCGAAATTACAAGATAAAAGTCGAAATTACAAGATAAAAGTTGAAATTATGAGGTAAAAGTCGAAATTACGAGGTAAAAGTCGAAATTATGAGATGAAAGTCGAAATTGCGAAATAAAAATTGAAATTACGAGATAATAGTCCAGTCGAAAAAAGGTGAATCAAATGAACAAAAAATCTTTGGTCCTTCTACGCTTCCGTAGAATTGAACCAATGACATGGGTTATGTTGAGGACCGCTGTGGTACGCGGCTCATTTGCATACACCTATTACTTAAGAAAACAACACAAGAAAAAGTCTACACAGTCAAATCACATGATCCCAGTGGCCAGTTCACATCACCTCCACATGAGGTGACAATGCCCTAAAATCGGTCGTGCAGAATATCTAATGTGGCACAAGCTGTGTGGCACGTAACTCCGTACTGTTGAAACCACATGCCTTTGGTGTCCAGATCATCTACTCCAGGCAGAAAGAACAAAACTATAGTGCTCGCCTTTGACAGTAATGGCCTGGTCAACGTCGTTCTCGAAGAAATATGGACCGATGACGCTGCTAGCCCAAATTCCACACCAAACAATGATTTTTTTTAAAATGCATTGGATGCTCTAAGCTCTCCTGTGGATTGATATCGTCCCAAACTCAAAAATTTAGGTTGTTCGCGTACCCATTCACCCAGAAATGGCTTCATCGCTGAAGATGACTTTTCGATGGAAATTAGGATATTGCCAACTGCCCGAGACTGAAGTATATGTGGACGCCGGAGCGAGAATGGATGACAGACGAATGGGCATAGGCTGGGCGTATGTAAGGAATGAGAGCGAGTGGGTTCTAGGAAATGAGAGGATTCTCGAACAGAACAGCGTGAATAAAGCCGTAATGATTGCGATAAAGAGAGAGAGGTCAGCATATGGAGTATGAATTGAAGAATGAGGATTGTCAGCGATTCCGCCATAGCAGTGGAAAGAATGAAAGCAGTACGGGTGAGGAACAGGAGAGTATCAAGAATCCAAAGAGGAAAGAGATGATAGTACGGTTTGAAATAGTATGGCGCAGAGGACATCAAAGTGATAACATCGGAAACAAGCAGGCGCACGAAGAGGCCACTGAAGGTATTGGTAAAGACCGTGTTACCTGGGAGGTAAGAAGAATGAGCGATAAGAATGAAGAGAGAAAAAGGATGAAAGAGCGAATCAAGGAAGAATGGCAGCTAGAATGGGATAACGGAATGACAGAGCAACTGCTTTACAAATATTGTAGAGTAGTCGGGTATGAAGCACTGCATCTGTCGAGAAAGGTTGTTCAATTGTTCACAGGGCAAGGCTACTTTCCGAATTATCTAGCTAGATTCAACCTGGGACCGGAGGTGCCTTGCCCATGTGGGTGGGGGGAGCCTGAAACGGCAGGTCATGTGCTTGAGAGATGCACGCACGGAGACAAGGTTGGTTGGAGAGAATGAAAAGAAATACTGGAACTAGAAAGGGGTAGAATGCAACTGAGAGATATAAATGGGAGAAATAGTGAATGGATACGCATCGCGAATAAATGGGCAGAGAGCGTGGTGCGAGATGAATGGGACAGATGAAAAGCAAACCGTCAGCTTACTGTTACGGTTAGCTCACGGACATACCGGAGAGGCGACGATCTTTCCAATCCGACCATCAGTATGCAATAAAGAACGTGACTTGACCTATAATGTTTGCTTCCTGGTGTGAATATTGTAAATATGGAGAGGAACGATCCATTCATTAATGATAAATGTATATTAATTAGCAGAATGATTATACTTGAGTTTATTGTAATTCTAATGCAATGTTATTTAAATGTAAAATATTTTTGGTTTGATAAAGTTGGGTCTTTTACCCCGTTAATTTGAAGAGAAGGTTTCCTTGGCAGTGGTTGAGCTGGATAGAGGAAATATACCCAGTTGTAAGGCTTTCGAGCCAGGACAACCAAGGGCGATGGCATTATTCATGCACCAGAGCATATTGAGCTGAACACATGTCGTTGTATTTGGTCGTTTACCTTCAGTTCG
This sequence comes from Leptinotarsa decemlineata, assembly GCF_025532065.1. Classification (NCBI taxonomy): domain Eukaryota; kingdom Metazoa; phylum Arthropoda; class Insecta; order Coleoptera; family Chrysomelidae; genus Leptinotarsa; species Leptinotarsa decemlineata. Next base: position 6,802,672 of record NW_027412578.1, read on the forward strand.
TGGGTCAGTTGGATTTTGTTCTGGTGCAGGCCCAAGACACAATGCAATATTTGCCAAGTTGTGGTCTGCGAAAGGCAAAGATCTCCTGAGCGGCGAGAAATTGACAGCCTTGGATTCTCCTGCACACTCTCACAGACAGCGGCGCTGTTTTCGGCAGATCTAGTGTTTCGTCGACGTACGGATGTTCGTTGATTGATTTGAGTCCAGTGAACCAGTGGACTCAAATCTATCCACCTATTTTATTGAGACAATTTTATTACTTGCATGTGTTGTTGAATGCTATATCTGTCCATGGTGATATGGCAAAACAGACTGAACAGATGACAACTAATTTGACAGATGTGGCTTCAACAAATGGCCGTTATCAAATGTCAAAAATTGGAAGTCTCTGCTGGGAAATCCGTTAGTATGCTGTGAATTGTCGTGTTGGAATTTTCAGTTGATCGGTAGCCGGACGGTTCGACGTGGGTGCTTTGTTCACTCAGTCAATCGGCCGATGTGTGAGTCGATGGTTCAAGCCGTAGGCTGAACGCTCGATTCTCACTTGCTATCGTCCAACTTGTATTAGGAATCACACGTCAGAAGGTAAGACCTCATTAGTCCCTAGCTCGCACAAGTTTCGACTTCTGAGGGTTGTCGTAGGGGTGCAATAGCTGGTTAAAGGAAAAAAGATATTTTGAACATATTTCATTCATTATCATAAATCAGGGTTGTGTTCAGAAAATCACATTTCTACTTCTCACTGGTAAAATTGTTCATCAAAAAAGATACTTGACTGTACAATCTGTTGATGAATCTCCTTTCACTAATTAGAAAAAAAACTGCTTCACAAAACACCCAGTGAAGTGAGGCAGTCACTTTCAGAGAGAATTAAGGAAAGTTCATTCCGAGGAATTCATTTTCATTTACTCGAAACTGACATCATTCATTGCGTATTGGCACATTCAAGGAGATGAAGTTTTTGCTGCTCGAAACTCTTGCGACTTCTGACTCCTGAATAATCAAGAGAAACACGACCCCACTTTGGACTTTATAATTCGGAGGAGTTTGATGCCCCCGTTTGAGGCCTACTGAATAAAGTAGATGGTGTGATGTTGATTGATGAAGATATCTGCGTTACACTTGCCGCAGTTGCTCGTGCCGCAACAGCCTTCATTGTCAGTAGCGTAGTGGTTAGGTCATGTGTGTGGGTTTAGTGAATTAACAGTTGACGCGTTTCAGAAGTCATATGCCATTAAGTATCGCACTGAGTACCAATTGTAAGATCATATACAGGGTGAGTCAACAAGATTCCTTCCCTCGGTCAATTGCTATTGGGGAAAGCAATTTTTCAAACAGACATAATTCAACTCTTTCAAATGGAACACTCTGCATTTTTTCATTTGTATGAAATCCTTCAACATTTCACTACATTTTTTATCATTGGTATACTATAATAACAATAAAAGGCGTTTATTATTATTATACGAAAAACTGATATTTTACAAATTATACCAAAGTTTAGTAGTTGTAACCACAAAAAAAAAATCATTTTTTTACGTTCACTTACTCAAATTTGTTTTTCAATACTAACAAATGCATAAAATACCTAAAGAACATTTATAATGCTTTTTTCTTTAAAAACCCAGTTATCCATGACTTACATCAAAAAATTAATCTCGGAATTTGTCAATAACGCCATGTGTTGAAGTTTCTTTCGCGTGTAGATTGAATCAATTCATTGTGAATTATTTATTGGAAGATATGGTGCAAATGGTCTATGCTTTACGGGAAAGTGACGGAAACTGCCTTTTGCAGCAAGGATTCACAAAGACAAATCAGATAGAACCCCGAAAGAAAACAACCAGATGGAGGGACATTTGAGGCTCCGAAAACAAGATTTGAAAGAACTGGTAATGTCGAACTGGTAATCACGAAAAGTTCGAACGTGTCTGCCCTGTAACAAATGAAGAGAATACATATCAAGTTGCTCTTCACCTTGTTGAAAATCCCCATGTGAGTACCCGAGACCTGAGCAGGGAGTCAGGATTTTCTCAAACCAGCGTGTCTCGAATGAAACGAGCAGGTAAATTTCATCCTTACCAAATGCAATTGTAGCAAGAGTTGAGAGGAAGAGATTTTGAAAAACGTGTTCAATTTTGACGATGTGGCTTAGAAAAGATCGATCAAGAAAATTATTTTTTCTATTTCGTGCTATTTTCTGATGAAGCGACTTTTCATAAAAATGGAACTGTCGGCATAACATGCATTATTATGCAACGGAAAACAAACTATCGATAGCGTTTGTTATTGAATGTTTGAGGTGGAATTTTCGAAAAAAGAGTATTTTTGGATGAGCATTTCACTAGAAAAAAATATATAAGATTTTTTTGGCTTGATATTTCGTATTTATTAGTGTTCCATATGGAACAAGACTCAGAATTTCAAAACTGAAATACGGGGATACCTCAACGATCAATTCAATCAAAAAAGGATAGGTAGGGGTAGGCCTGTGGTGTGGCCATCAATATCACCTCACCAGACCAAAATAAATTTTTTAATGGCGGTATATCAAATGGACTGTCTACCAAACTCTTCCAACATCCATAGAAGACATGAAACGAAGAATCACTAGAGTTTTCAGGATATTCCCAAAGGTTATGCTGGAATGTGTAGAGAATTTGTTTAAAAAAAGACTGACATTTGGTATTGCAGAAAATGGTTGCCATTTCGAACATATTTTGGACTCCTTATTCGATAAAAAATTAGGCGTTATTGATCATATTAAAAAAAAATTGAGTATGTGAACGTAAATAAATGAATTGTTTGTGGTTACAACAATTATTAAAATTGGGTATATTTTGTAAAATTCAGTTTTTCGTAAAGTATACCGCTGATAAAGAATGTAGTGAAATGTTGAAACATTTCATACAAATGAAAAAATACACGGTGTTCCATTTGAGAAAGTTGAATAACTTATATATTTTTTCCGAAAGTTGACTTTTCGGAAATTATCATACTACTTTAGAAAAGATCCACCTAATTGCTGTAGACATGCGGGTGGTGAATTGAAAAAATATTATTTGCAAAATAGGTTTTTCTGGAAAAACTAGGCAATGCCGCAGTGAAAATTCAAAAACAAAAATTTCCTAGAGAACTAAAGATATATGGAATCGAATAACGTATTCATATACTAGGTTTTCCATTTAAAAAAATATAACGTTGGTTGGCCACGCTCGGCTGAATCACCCAGTATGCGAAAGAATAATTTCAAAAGATAGTATTCATCGATATAACTGCAAACAAAAATGAGCAAAACAAAATATTGCTTTCTCTGATAGCAATGGACCGAGGGAATCTTGTTGACACACCCTATACAGTCAACCAAGGTTATATGGATCCAACACAAAATAACTGCACTGAAAAATGAGCTTCTTTTTTTTCAAACATATTCGCTGGAATAAAATTATAGCATTTGCAATTCCTGTTGAAAAATCAAGTTAGATGCATGTTGTTGATTTTGATCAAGGCCGGTTTTTCGCCGATCCCATTACTGTTCTCTTAGAAACAGAATGTCCTACAAGATCGGTAGAATTGAACAGAAAAATTCTATCGTGGGGAACTAGAATAATCCAGTTTTAGATCAAAAATGTCCGTAATCGTTTCGAAATATTCGCCAAACATTGGAATTGTCGAATTTGCAATGTGACTAAACGTCACATTGCATATCGAAAATTGCTCTAACTTATTTTAAATCATTCCACATAACGTGAAAGATCGGTTTTTGTAAAACGTGAAAAAGTCTCACAATAAGGTGCTTCTTGAATACGTAATAGATTTTCATCAGGTATTCAATGACTATCAATTTGGAACTGATGACTCAGAAGAGAAGCGAATATTTTGTTGCACGAAATTCTTTTTCGACATTTTCATCCATATCCTGATGATAACATTTCGATATTCTAGTCAACACCTGCAACGTTCTTTGGTTCAGTTATTCTGAAAGAAGTCGAGCGTGAATTCGCGTTTCTAGCAGTGAATGCAGTGACACCAGCATATATAGAATTTACCGATGTGTGTATTTTAATTACGATCTTGTTGAAACGAAATTCCAATTTGTTCAATTGCATGCAGTGCACTGGAAGTGCTGAATGATGGTGAATTCGAAATTCGTTCATGGATTTTTATCTAACAACTGAAACACATTATGGTTTGCAAATGCATTTGATCAACATTTGAAAGATTTATTCTGTGAAAGGGATTCATTTTCTGTGAAAGTTTACACTTTTGGAAATGTATCTGACTTTCTAAATGGATATTACTTACAAAAATAAACCATAATATTTTTGGCTTCATCATCAAAACATCACCTTCATTACTCAATTGTTAATTTATCGGTGAGAAAGTAGTGGGGATGATAGTGGGTGTTTGTAAAAAAGTTGATCTCTGTCAAATTAGGAATAAAGTTACTATAATGAAAATGTGAATTTTCTCATGAAATTTCTGTTCTCCCCTGTCTGAAATCTCAGGTTGTTTCGCAACTTTCGTCCCTTTCAAAGCCATGTCTTTTTGTTGCTCAATAGCTCAATGGAAATTTACTTCATTATATCCTGTATGCTGTATACTGATCGATAAAGAATTTTCTACTATATTCTCTGTTGCTATTTTTTTCCCAAATTTAAATTTTTATTCGTTTTTCAGCCTATCACTATAATATGATGTCGCTATATGTTGCGAATTCAAATTTAACGATCGCGATTTAACGAAGCGCTGCCGAAATCAAAAATTAACCAGGTATTTGGCAATAATAGTATTAAGGAACCCATTGTTCGACATTGGTTTCCGAAATATTGTTCTGAAAATATCAGCCTAGTAGATAAGCCCCGAAGTGCTCGAACAATAGTGATCCAGTACGAGGATTTGAGGATTCTGGTGGAAACTGACTCATCAAAAACAGTGCGAGAGATGGCCGAAGTACTGGGCGTTAGCTCCCATGCGTTTTCTGATGGTTCAGAAAGTATAGTGAAGGTCGAAAAGCCCGTGTTCCGCGATTTGAACGATCGACATAAACTGTCACGTTTCGAAGTCTCTTATTTTCTGCTCTTGTACAACCAGAACTATCCTTTTTTGGACGTTCAGAACAGTAGTTGGACATCGATGAGCCATCAAAGCACTTCCCAAAGACGGAATCCTATAAAAAAATTACATGGTTACTGTTCGGTGGTCAGCAGCTGGTGTAATTTACTATAACTTCCTACAATCGGGGCAAACCGTCACAGCGGATTCCTTTTGTGAAGAAATCGACGAAATGTACCGACCAACATCTTTTTGAGTACTTCGATGATTTCCTCAGCGGTAGCACTATCGGCAATCAACTTCGTCGAAACCCAAGCACACAATTTCAATGCTAACGGAATCAAATGACTTCTGTTACGTTGGCAAAAGTTCACTCATTCAAACGGCAATTATTTCATTTGAACTGAATCAGTAATCACTGAGATACTGGAGTCAACGTAGACTTTTGAAAACGGCCAAAACTTTTGAAAAAACCTAATAATACTCGTATAATGATATATTCAAAACGTGAAGTGGCAGAACTATGCAAATACATCATTAATAATCAATTTCTATTCTGTTTTGCTAATGGTAGATGTCAGTATTCTGTAATCCATTCATGGAGTTACTTATGTGGAACTATAGAGGGAAAATAAATATAGCTCAGATACATTTTTGTTCCAAATCATGAATTATGTACCACGTTCAACTTGATTAATCTGATGGGTCCAGAACAACAGATGGGTTATTATCAGTCAGAACATGCTTCTGATATCTCTTATCATCACACTGTTAGTAAAAGTTCTGTTTCCTTCCTGACAAACAGTCAAGAAATATCAGGTGTTACTAACCTACAACAGCTGGAAATGTCTTTCCATTTATCATCTATGGTAGTTGCCAGGTTTCGAAGTTTTCTATTCTATTTAACGTGTTAGGAATCATGTTTCTTTTCCATTAACGTAATGTGAAAAAAAAATTCGAATTGCTTATAAACAATGTATTTGTTTATAATAAATTTATTAACAATAGCTGTAAAGAATCGAAAAAAAAATATCATTGATTAGTTTTTAGCCATGAGACATTGAAACAATGAAAAATAAAATAGAAATTGTGATGTATTTTTTATAAAATTATAACTTTCAATTATTAATAAAAAAATAGAAAATCACAATTTTTTAATTTTGGTAACGACAATCTATTTTTTTGCCTATTGAAGATAACTTCAACAAAGGAAAAATGCCAGGGTTTTAGTTTAATAATTATAGGGATTTTTATATCAACTTTCAATTCAGAAAAAGTTATTAATCAACAAATTTATAATTACCGTTAAAATTGGAATAAAAATTTTTTGACTGCGAATTATTGTTTATTGATGTATCCCAACGTTACATAGATTTTTTCATTCTTTAATATTCACATTTAATATGTTTAAATAATTTATTTTGTTTTTATGTCAGAGTGACGAAAGGCGCGCGGAAGCCAGACTACCCGCTTTTGGCTCTATTTTCAGGGCTCTGTGAAAATTATAAATAATAGAGATACAGTTTCGGGAGTCAGGACTTTTTTTACGCAAATTCATTGATCTTTTCAAATATTTTTCAAAATTTCCAAAATTTTGATAATTTTCCGAAATATTAAGAAAAAACTAAAGCCCCATTTTTTTTTCATTTAATTGTTTATAACTTTTGTTATTTTTATCGGCGCGTTTTCGGACCATTCCTCAAACTTTCTAGGCAAAAATACGAATCGAATGACACCTTGGTCGTAATTTTGGGACAGGGCTGAAAAATATCACCAAAAAGAGCTAAATCGAGTACATGTGAACCAGACTATTCGGCTCATGCCTACAAACTTCTGCGCTCGTGAGAATTATGTCGTTTTTCTTACTTGTTGTACAGTATACCATTGCTGAATTATATACAAAATATGAATGTAGTTGTGGAATTCGCCGCGGTGGTAGTGCGCCCGACTCACGATCGGAAGACCGTGGGTTCGATTCCCGCTTCGACCAGATATTTTTCTCGAGATAATTCATCTGGTTGAAGCTGGAATGATTCTGCAACCTTGTAAAGAATCACAGGTTAAAAGGTAAGACCTCGTTAGTCCTCAGCTCGCACAAGTTTCTCAACTTCTGAGAGTTGTCGTTCACATGGGGGCGACAGCTGATTAACGAAAAAACAGATTTTAAACAGACAGACAGACAGACAGGTGTAGACGCGATCCCATACCCATTTTTTCTGTTCATCTATCGTTCCAACTCATGTTTGAACTCGTCAGTTACGATTTCACATGGAAAGCAACATCCCTCACGATTTCGTTTGTATTTGCCATATCATCAGAACCACTTTCCACAAACAACTGTGTGTACAAATATATCCTTAGTTCATTTCATTGGTTCGGACTTCCATCGTCTAATATGACATGAATTGATTTGAAATCCCTGATAGTTAGCTGAAAAATTTTATTGAGCAAAAAAAATGTATATAATTGTTATTTTCTCAGCTAACCTTTTTTAATTTTTTATAGATTCTTTCAGGGACTTCAAATCAATTTATATCATATCAGACAATCAAGTTCGAACCAATGAAATACCCTACGAACCATTGTCAACCACCTTCAAACATCTCCTTAGTTCTCTCGGCCCTGTCACCAACTCGGACCAGTGTACTAGCCTTTGTGAATGTGTCTTTCATGTGAGTAAGTCATTTACTCTCTTCTATTTGTGATTTACTAATCTAATATGTTTCCATTCCAGGACGTTTCCTAACTTTCCTCAATTTCACCTGTTTAGCGGGAGCATACGATTGATTGTTTTCTGCTTAATTAGAGGTTTCCATATATTGCGTGACCTCTACGATAGCTTGGCTGCGTAGAGATACGTAGTGTTCGTCACTGTGGATCACCTCAGCTTGGGACTACTTGATGTTATGTTGATGAGTCGAACCATCCAATTTTTGGAATCGCAATCCGCGCTTTAGTCTGATTTTCGTAACCTGACGTGTTCAAGCTAAAGTTTCACCATCATGGAAGACAGTAAGAACCCGCAATGAAGATGAGCCGTCACAACCAGTGCTTGAATTTTCCTATGTCAGAGGTTTGTCAGAAAGTATAGAAATAATTGGGTCGAAGTACAACATCAGAACCTGCTTCAGATCCAGAAACACCATCCGTAGCAGCCTCACGGAAACCAGGCCACCAAACGCAGACAGAGATTCCAGGAATTTCATTTACCGAATAACCTGTTGTGCGACTAATTCTATATCGGAGAAACTGAGAGGCCATTGAAGGTCCGCAATGTGGAGCACAAAAAAACCACATAGCGGGAGGAACACTAATTTGTAATTATGTTGTACAACGACACATTCAGCCAAGCTAGCGTACATATACTCAACATATTGAAACCTGTAATCAAGCTGAAAACGACAAAATTCCGCCAAATGGTCACCTCTCACTAATCACTCACTAATTATATACTGACTATATGAACGTGAGAGAACAAAATTGTTAATACTTTGCAATATAACCTCATATCATATGGTACTACATCAGAATTGTCCATTTTACCTTATTTATCTATTATAATTTCTAACACACCACTTAAAACATTAAAATGTCATACAAACAATCTTATACCACTCACAGGCATCAACCATTGTATTACTTTATAGTTACACATGTGTATATGCGTGTGTGCGAATGATTTGTAAATATTTATTTTTAGATTCAGACAAGTTTGATAGTCATTGGATTTTTCCATATTTCCGCAATTGTCAGTTAGTATGTTTACCATTTATAAGTTTTATTGCATTTTATTTTCTCGAAACAAGTGTGAAAAACACTTATCGAGTACTCATTCCTTCACCTTTATCTTCCTACTACATTGTTATGTATCCTTCTTTCCTACATAAATGAACATTATCATCATTATTATTATTATTTATGGTTATTTGAAGATTTGGTCTGGTGGAAACTCAATTCTAATTTTGCTTTCGCTCATGATGTTTATCGCGGGCTGTAGATATTATTATATACACATAATGAAAGATAAAATAGTTACATAGGTACCTGTTCATTTAGGATATATTTTTTAAGTTGATAATTTTGAAAGATTTCATTATAAAAATGTCAATTCTGTTCATCATATTGATCTATTTTGTTTCAAATATCACAGGATGTCCTCAGGTTTTTTTGGTTAGTGAAAATCAATAAATTTTGTTGAGTGTATTGATGTTTATCTTCGTGTTACTATTGTTTTATCTAGTTTTCCCTTCAGCCCTCTTTATATGAATCTGGTTCAAAATTAATGATTTTGGTGTTAGTAAAATCGAATAAATAATCACTATCCAGTTGTACCATTAATTGAATTACATAGTTAATTGAAAAATGAAGAAACGTTATATAAAAAATTAAATGTATTCAATATTATTCCTTGTGACAATAATTGTAATGAAGAATATATGATACACAAAACACAATTCGAAATCCCTCATAGTCCTTCATGTAAGTAATTGTGAAAATTCAAAACTGCTTGTGTTCTAATGCTTGTGTTCTAATACAGATAACGATCATTCCATCGATTATATAATCATCAAAATCGAATCAGATTTGGTTGAGAGGCAATTTATACAAATGACTGGAATGAAAATCGAAGACGACGGAAGTATTGACAAAAAACAGACCACTCACTCTTATTTGTTCGTTGAAACCACCGAACTACATACATTTTTCATATCACAAATTGACTCTCCTGCGAATTCAAATCAGTCTGTGGAAGAATAACTCCGACAGTAATGGAGGAATTATCGATTTCCACTGATCTGATCCATTATTAAATTTTAAGTATACTCCAGATTTGGAGAAACGCCATTAGTTACACCCCACATTGAAACGCTGCTATACCGATTAAGGGTGGTGCTTGAAGATGTGTTCGCTGCTCTGTAACATCCCCTTAAAACTCGCACTTTCCAGTTATTTCATGAGCATGAGGATTTCAGCTTTGTCTCCTTAAGAACACTCCCGTCTGTGGAATATCCCTCTCTGAAAAACAAGTGCCAAGGATCATTTGTAGTTACGTGAGAGAGGAGTTTTTTCAGAATTCGGGCTTGTCTGTCGTTTTTGTTGAATCGATCAGGATTTTGTTCGAGTGTGGAGAGTGTGAGGAATGAGAAATTACACAGTCTGGTGACAAAATGGATGGCTATTCATATTTTATAGTCTAGCAATATCGTCGTGGTGATACATTTTAGTTTGGTTACTATCTTATCCAAGTAAAGGAATTCTGATAATTATATTCGATCCTATGTTGCCTGAATATCCTTAAATTCATCAACAAATTCTACAGGAAACTTCATTGTGATATTTGTGACACTTTTCTGTTATTTTCACATTGAAACAACATTTTTCATCAATTTTTTATTCTCGTTATCGAATATGTGTATATGGATACACAGTGCATTCCATTTGAAACTAGCCATCCTTAATAATTTTGGTACAATGATTTGCAAGAAATATAAAAAACACGTCAACCATAGTATACAGGGGGACAGTGTTAGGAATGACACGTTAAAAGGTAGTCGTTAGTCCTTAGTTCGCACAAATTTCCCAACTTCTAAGAGTTGTCGTTTGTTTGGGGGCGACAGATGAATAACGAAAAACCTATATTTGGATATATTCACATTTGATATTACTTCCTCTATCGCACCTCCAGAGTATATCACCAATTTTTTTCAAATGGATTACCATATATTGTTTCGCAACAATTTCCATCCACTGGAAAAATGATATCACACCAAGTTTTATCCAAAAAATTTTCTCAGAAATAATCTCCAACTACAAGGAATACAATCACTTATACACAGCCCAACTAGCAAGTTCGTATTTTATAATAGTTGCGGAAACGTTTCGGAGAAACAAATTATAAAACTATATTTCTCCCAGAAATATTTTCAATGTGTTTATAAAACTGCTATAAATAGGAAATTGGCACCGTTTTATAAAACATTATAGTTATTATCAATATTTTGTAAGGCCTTTTACAAAAACTACAAAACAGTTTTATGAACATTTTGGCAGTTACTATAAAATTTGTCTAATACTCTTCAAAAGTAGTTTTGTGAAGACTTCCCTTACTGCTCTTTTGCAACATATTTAAGCGATACTTATGAAATAATCAGAAGACAGTTTTATAAGAGATTTTTAGTAGTTCCAAGTAAGCGTTATGAAATATAATACAGCCGAAAACGATAACAATAAAATGAAAAAGTGGTAAAAAAGTTTTCTTGAAGGCGCAAGAAGTAAATTTGTATTGGACACAGTATCCCGGATCGCTATCATTCAAAATGGCGTCGTTCTATAAAATAATTGGTATCAGTAGCAAGCATTTCAACGTATTTCAGCTACTATGTTACCCCCATTAAACTGTTAAGAAACACTTAGTTCTGGGAGTGATAGTATTGCGGCAGAGTCGGACTACTTTTAAAGCTGTAGGTTTCTACAAAAGTGATTGTATGAATAAAGGATTCCTCACATACAGTTTGGATAAATATTATCTGTCAGGATGTTTTAGCTAAAAAGTTTCTTTTATCGATTATAAAGGCTAAACGACGGGTTTTAACCATTATAATAATCTTTTCCTGTTTTTCGCAAAAAAATTGAAGCACTAGGTTAGGTGGGATAGTTGAAAGTGTTTTTTTCAGTATTTCCAATATACAGGGCGACTCAAAGCTTCCAGAAAGTTTTTTTTATGGAACACCAATTCATTTCTTTGTCTATTTGAAGCACCTCAAACACCCAATAAATGTTCAAAATGGCCGCCTTTGAGTTATTTATTTTTATTTATATATTCGGGATACAAACAGCAAAATCCACTACAGTATCGACACAATGGAATTATTATTGAATTGAAAGTATAACATATATATATATATATATATATATATATATATATATATATATATATATATATATATATATATATATATATATATATATATATATTATATATATATTATATATATATATATATATATATATATATATATATATATATATATATTGTATATATATATATATATATATATATATATATATATATATATATATATATATATATATATATACATATATATGCATATCATAGTGTCTAAAATTAAGGATGAATTAAAAATATTGAATTCATTTATGGGGTACCTATACTCAATAAAAATCAAATATTTAGAAGTTGCTGAAGAACTAATTCCCACCACGATATCGATGGTGTTCCTTGAATAACTAAACGAAAATATTCTTACTGAACATAACTAAAATTTTGAAGAATTTTTAAAACTGTGATTATGAATCGATGTCAGCTGGTTGTTCTTAAATGCTGCATTTTATTCTTGGTGGCAGCAAATATATATTAACAAAAGCAATTTGATTTTATAACAGTTATATTAGTGTTTTTGAATTGTAGTTAATATACCATACTATAAAATAGTTGGGTAATTATCATTGAAGTGACAATATGGTAATGAAAATAAAATAGTATCTGAAAACATTCTAATGAAATAATTTCATTAAAGCTACAAGAAACAGTTATAAAATAAGCTTGAAATAGTTTTATAACTATCATAAAAATCTCGCAGAAAAGTGTTATAAAACTGCTACATAACAATTCACTTTTATAGGAAAATAAGTTTCATAAGATAGTTGCAAAAACGTTTCTGTGATAATTTCCTGACTATTCCATAATGGATTTTTAATCTTATTTCATAAACGTTTCTATGACAAATTTATAAAACACTTTCATTGCTTACAATTGTATTGTGGTCACTGATCATCTAATATAATCAATTAGTATTTTGGAAGTAATTATAAAATACTAATGAAATAAAACTGTTGCAACACCATGGAATTATAAAACAACTTTGCTGGTTGGGAGATGCTTCGAAATCTTCTGATTGTGTGGGAGCAGCCGTCATTACAAGAGATACAGAGCTTGCCTACCATCTGCCGTCAATCTGTAGTGTTTATACATGTGAATTATACGCCATAGATCAAGTCGTAGCACACTGTGAAAGACTGGAAGGCAACTCTGTTATTATCACCGATTCTCTCAGCGCAATTCATGGAATCAGACAGTTATACCCAAAGAATTCACTACTTGTCCGTTTGAAGGAAAGGATATCCGAACTAATGCAGAATCAAAAATGTATTAAACTAATCTGGATACCTTCTCATACTGGAATCAGAGGCAATGAGAAAGCCGATGCAGTCGCTCGCAATGTTACAGTTACTCCTTCCGCAACACTGTTTGAACAAATTTCCCACTCAGAATACATAGAAAACATGAGGAAACTAATAGCAAGTACTTGGAAAAATAGATGGATGGCCATGGACTCAAATAAATCACGTGAGATAAATCCCGATATGTGCTTCCAGAACTACCAATCAGCCCAACGAAGACATGAAGTCATTCTTACTCGCCTCAGAATCGGACACACAAGACTAACACACCAACAACTCATGAAGAAAAAATATGCTGCGGAGTGTGATATTTGTGGTGTGATCAACATTGTGAAACACATTATCCTGGAGTGCCCAGTTTTTGAATATGAAAAGCAAGAAGCAAGACTTCCCAGTGATCTTAATTCTGCCCTAGACGTGGTGAACTTGAACTCTTCAGTAACCTTTTTGAAATCTATTCATATATTACATAAAATATAATTATACCTGATTGTTTCTCCGCTAATAACTCTTCGCGGTTGATGCGGTTATTTTTGAAAAAAAAACATATGGTCTTAAGCTCATGGTTCGGGAGCTACAAATTATTTGATTTGAAAACGAGCCATCCTGAATTACTTTTCAAACAATGATTTGCAGGAAAAATAAAAAAAGAAGTCAACAATTATACAGGAGACTACATTTTGAAATATTCGTTCAAGAGAAAATATGGAAGCAATAAATCAGAAAAAGAGATTTTTTAGTGAATTTCAAATCAAAATCTGATGACTGAAATGAGGAGAAAAACATTTTCTATAGTAAATGTGTGAAAACCTTTCCACCAACTTCCTTACAAAGGTACAAACGAGCTTCCATTGTCGCCCTCACATGATTGGGAATTTCGAGAGTTATTTTTCTGCAGTCCCTCATGAAAATCTCTCTGAAATATTCTAATGTTGTCGATTCTATCTGATACACTTCAGACTTCAATTCACATCATAGAAAGAAATCTACAGGTTTGAGATTCGGAGACCTTGGTGGCCATTCTGTAGGACCTTTTCTACCAAAAATTGTCGCACTGGAGCTGCATAATGAGGAGGTGCTCCATCCCGCTGAAAAACTATTTCGTTTTCGAATAAATTTATATCCTCCTCAATTGCCCTATTGATGCACGGTATTATTTGATTCTCCAACATATCCAAATATTTATCACTAGTCAAATTATCATTGATAAAAAAGGTCCTATGATGTAGTCACCCAAAATTCCAAACATTCAGTTTTTGAGGTCGTTGGGTATGAACTCAACGGTATAAATGAGGATTCGTTTCAGTCCAATATCGACAATTTTACCGATTCACCTTTCCATTCGAACTAAACGTATATTCATCCGAAAAACACATTTGAAACAAGAAATTCTGATGCTCGTTGATCCGTTCAGTGAGACTTTCACAAAACTCGATACGTCTATCGAAATCATCTTCGTTCAATTCATGAACTAGTCTAATCTTGATGAAATTTGTACTTATGAAGGATCCTGAAAACATTTGTACTATTAATTCCTGATTCTCGAGATAACTCAGTATTGTGAATTTTCCACTAGTCTAACGTGCCCTAAAACTGCAGTTCAAATAGCTACATCGTTCACAACTCCTGAACGGTTATGTTTTTCATTGTTAACAGATCCAGTTCACATAGTTTTGTTCAATGATTCCGAAACGTATTTGTGTCGTTCATTTCTTCCTGGATGATTATCATTGAACATACGCGCAGCAGTTCTAGCACTATTTCCATTCTGATAGTACTCACTATTTCAATTCGTTCTAGAAGCGTATAAACCATTGCTTCTCAAGAATTCACAAAAACAGAAACACCAATTGTAACTTTTGTAATTGTAACAATTTCATTATGAGATTCAGACCATACTGTATTCTACTTTGTTGAAATATGTTTATCATGGAACATATAATGCAAAACAGTTGATCTTTTGAAAAAAATGGTGGCATGCTCTGTTTTTTGGTCAAAATTCAACGAAGTTTTATTGCAGATGTTACAATATTCAGTTTATTGTAGATTAAACAAATTTTTCGACATCCAAAATTGAAAGATAATGAACATGGTCAAAAAAATTGCATGGCATGGGTCAATCGATATGCTGACATCCCCAGCAACTAATATAATAGTAATTAGACTATAGTTGTTGAGCTGTGGCGTCCAGGGGAAACGTCGTCATTCGCATCTTCTCGACCTTCTGTGAGAAGCTTGTTCATACCACTTGTATAAATTTTTCTGACCGTATGCCACTGTCACTTTTCCAAATATTTTTGAGAACCTAATTCCATTTTCAACACAAAATGAATGCAATGTTCAAGACGAGATTAACAACATGAAAAACATGAAAAAGTCGTTAATCGAAGCCCTCGAGATATGGACTTCGAACTTATCTCTTCTGTATTTGTCATAAAAATATAATTTCACATACTAAAAAAAAATTTGAACAAAGTTTCATCCTGAATAACTGAACAGTATTCTTTATATCATTTCTTTTTCATAAATATTTGGCGTGTTTCCTTGAAATGAATTCTAACACGATTTCAATGGGTCGAACAATAAATGTTAGGTGAAGCATAGCAAACCAAATCAGTAAAAATCGCTCAAAATCAATTGAATCGTATTTGAGAATAGCATACACGAATGTACAGACACTTTCATCACATGATTACAAATTGGTTGTCATACAGAAGAGATCAAAATATGAAAATACAGCACCACTATTTCTTTATTCGTGACTAAAAATCAGAATCATATCAAGTTCGAAGATAAAAATTATATTTATTCAAATGCTATTTAGCACAGGCTCTTTGGTAATGATATCGCTATCTTTCACTTTCTATCAATATTCAGTTTCAATGAAAGGTCACTCGTTTTTACGTCAAGGAATATATTTCTCTTGGAATCCGGCTTCTTTGAATCGAGTTTTTCGCAGACAGCATAATTCTTCTCATCGCAAGGGGCATCGACCCATTTTGCTTGTTGCTCTTTCTCCGAAACGGTTATGCAGTTCTCTCCCAGACCTTCGTTAGACGGTTTTCCTTGATCCCAGTTGAAATATTCAACATCACTCCCATTGAGCCACAGCCAGTTGGTTGAGCCAACTCTCTGATTTGCCGAAATCCAAGAACGATGTCCTTTTATCCCTGTAGACAAAATAATTGTGAGTAATATGATGTAATTGAACCTTACATGAGGAACGCTCAATATTTTCGATCAGTGAGAGATTGAAATTTCGAATGAATGAACCTTGTGTGTCAAAGGTTCGCTGCAGAATTGCTGCCGTACGTTTCATCTAACACTGCGGTAGACATTATCAAAGGCGATGAAGTAATGGTACCGACACAGAAACTACAATGCCTGTAATTCGTCTTATATTTTACATCATCGTAGGTGGGTATGGCTTGGTTAGGAGCCACTGCGAATAAAACAAGTTTTTTCGACACAGACAATTAATAGCTGATGAACAGGGTCCTGTCAAATATTGATATTATTTTTATTTGCACTGGAGGAAAATTATATAATAACAGCAAAAGATTTTTTATGACAAATACATTTTTTTCACAAATCTCCCTTTACAATATGAGGTATCCTGGTTATATCTGCTGAGAGTATAAGTTTTAGGGAAGCAAATATTGAAATGAAAACACAGGCGAAAACTATGTGAGTATGATAAATAATATCTCGTTTTGCATTTTAACAATTTTTTTGGTGATTGGTTTTTCAAAATCGAGTTTGAATGATGATTGTGACACCGTCAAACTCATCCATATTGCATAACTCAATTTTTTATTCTTATTTCCTTCTGAACGTTTTTCTTTCATTCTGAACGTTATGATAGAATGATAATCTTGTACTTATAAACATTGACATACATTTTTGTACTGATTTTCTTTTATTTTCAATAGGAGATATTGATACTAGCGGTTTGAACCGGTTTTTTACTGTGCTGCATTGTGTCATATCAGGTGGTCACGTTCAGTTAAGTCCAAGGTGATCGAGTCTATTCGACCCTCTACTGCAACCCGCAAAGGTTTATTGTGGCTCACACCTCTGTATCTGTAGAGTAGGGAGGGTGAGTGTGAGCCCACGCACTTAGGCCACATGTGACCCATTGTACATCCTCCCAAGGAGTTGTCCTCCTAGGTCGTCGTCCATCCTGTCCTTTCCAGGAAGGTGGACAGGTCGCTGGGAGACATCTCCTTTATATCGGCAGGTGTAGGCCAAGACTCGCCGAACACACACTCTCTTATTGACAATAACTCCGGGCACTCGCTCAGGACATGCCTGACAGTCTCATCTTCCTGTTCATACATCCTGCACAGAGGTGTGTCCACTAACCCCATATTATGTAGGTGTTTCCTTAGCTGACAGTGGCCAGTCAGAAATCCTACTGTAAGGCGTAGATTTTTCCTGGTCATCGCCAGATATTTCTTCGGCGCCAGATTCCCAAGGTCGCCCAAGGTGATCCTGGCAAGATTACATCCTTTGATTTCATCCCATCTCTTTAAAGATTGAGCATGGGTGTAACATTTGACTAGTTCCGCAATTGTCGAAGTCATCAGGCCGTGGGTGCCACTGGGTCCTAAAATTCTTAGTCCAGCCGCTTCCTTGGCTAAAGAGTCGGCAATGCGATTACCTTTACTTCTGTCGTGCCCTTTAACCCGCCTCAGGATAATGTTATTATCTACCGAGGCTTTGGCTAAATCTTGGTGGCACTCTAGTGCTAGCCCTGAAGTAACACGCTGTCTGTTCAAGGATAATAGTGCTTGTCTGCTATCAGTGCAGATTGTTATGTTTTTGCCAGAAATTCTTTTCTTGGTTATTTCTTTTGTGGCGATTGAGATACCAGCCAGTTCTGTTTGGACTACGCTGGTATTTCTTCCCATTCCCCACTTAATCCTTAGGCTTAATGATCTGGAGTACACTCCACATCCTGAGCCTTCTTTGGTTTTTGAGCCATCTGTATAAATCCGTATTGCATTTGTAGCATCTGACTCTGTGTTCTGCTTAATTTGTATTTTGTAGGGTTTATTAAACACAAACCTGGGTTCAATTGCATCACTTGTTGCCTTCAGCAGAGGTTGCGCAGTAAGCGCTTTCTGCCACAGGCCCAACCTCAATCGACCCATTCCTACTTCTAGGTTTACACCAGCCGTGTGCAATCGTACCATGGCCATTAACGCAACCTCCTTAACGTACAGATCCAGAGGGGTCAGACCCGTGATTAATTCCACTGCCGCGGTTGGTGTTGGCTCACACCTATTCACATTCAAATAAATCCAGCTTCTCAACGAAGCCGATTGGTGTGGATGATGAGTGGTCTTTCAGATCAGACGGTAAGAGTACAGGTCTGTCGAACTCTAAAAACCTGCTTCGTTCCCCTGCTGGGCAGGCACAGAGTATGTGTTCCAGACAAAAACGACACACACTATCTTCCAAGAGTCCGAGTCTCTGCATATGATGATTCAAATGACAGTGACCTGTGAGAAGGTCTAATAGACATCGTAGTTCATCCCTACTGTAGTCCAACAACTGTGTGGTATCAAGCTTCGATGGGTGAATGAACGCCTTGGAGTGATCCAATCCTGGAAGATTTTGCTAGGAGTCCATAAATCTTCTTGCCATCCAGGTGTTCAATCTTTGTTTGGCAAAGCCTGAAGCGATGCCAATGACAGGTTCTGGTTCGATGGAACTACTTGCAGCACCCTCCTTTGCAAGGGAGTCAGCAGCCTCATTGCCATCCAGGCCAGTATGGCCAGGAATCCAGACCAGAGATACTCTGTTATGTCTTCCTATCAAGGAGAGTCGTTTTTGGCAATTTGCTACCAATTTAGACGTTGTTCGGTAGGAACCAAGAGCTTCCAACGCTGCTTGACTGTCCTAGAATATTTTATTGACTAGTGTATGAGGTTGAATTCTATCAATCTCTTCGCACACAATTCAATAACGTAAATTTCTGCTTGAAATACAGTCGCATAGGTTCCTAGGCAGGTTGATATCTCTGTCCTGGGTCTGCGACTGAAAACACCTGCACCAGAACCGAAAGGTGTTTTTGATCCATCAGTGAACCAACAAAAGCTTGTTGAATTGAGCATGCAGATGCGTCTTCGTGGCTCAGCAATTACCATATTATATGCGACCATTTTTGTAAACATTGAAATGGGCAAAGTGAGCTATCTTCATAAAGAAGACATGGGCCATGCATCAAAAAATCTTTTGAGAGAGGGACAATTCCACCACGAAGGGATTGCATAGCGTTTTTAATGAAAATTCCAAGTGGACAACAGTTGTAGTCATATTTCAACCAATTCAAACAAAACTTTAATTTGTACACACCAACATTTCTCTAGTTCCGTAGTTTTTGAGCTCATCGCGTTCATATACACAGTCAGACGCGGCAGGGCGACATTTTCATATAATATGTAGTGATGAACAAAATATTGTGGGCTTTCCAGATTTGTCCACCAATCTAGAATACATGAAAAAGTTGACTATGTTACCAATTCCGTTCAAACTGAAAATTCTAGAATTATTACTTACCTTTTGTCAGTATCAAATGATGCAGAGCGGAATTTTCTTCAGCATTTCTCACTGAAGCAAGCGTCATATACATATCCTCACAATACTGAATGGCTCCAAAGTATGTCACCTGAAATTTTTCCACGTTTATTGTCAGAAAGCCACAGTTTTTACATTTTTTGTAACGTTTTCAGTTTGCTAAACGTGGACTTCGGTGTCTGAAGAAAGATATTCAGTTAGTGGCGATCTACAGTAGAAAATTCAGGTTACTGATTTCGATACCGATGATGAACTGGAAAATTATTTCAAGATAATTTCACAACATAACAATTGTCAACATCTGATAATTATAGACCATATTTCACCTGTTTCGAAAAATGCATGAAAACACATTCAACTACTACCTGGGTTGAAAAGTATCGGGCGTAACATATAGATGGCGGTAGTCTTATTGTATTTACTGCTTTTTCAGATTAGTACTAACCGCTCCATCAGAAACAAGTGAACGTTGGTTTGCTGACTTGAAACGTGGTCGTAGAGACACCGATGATGCAGAATGCAGTGGGCGTCCAAGTAAGGCAGTAACACCAGAAAACATAAAAAATCCACAACATCTTCTTGAATGATCGGAAATTCATGTTGCGTGAGTCAGCTGACATTGTCAAGATATCAAATGAATGTGCTGGCTTTTCAATTGCATGAGAATTCGACTATGAGGATTCTTTGTTCAAAGTGGGTGCTGCGCGAGCTCATTGTTGGCCGAAAAACAAGAAGGTCTTGATGATTCTGAGCAGCGTTTAGCCATGTCTGAACGTAAAAAACTAGGATTTTCGATTTTATATGTGATATTGGATGAAATGTGTATCCATCCTTCCACTCCTGATTCAAAACGATCGTCATCTGAGTGGAAAGCAACTGGTGAACGTTATCCAAAGTGCCCGAGAGCACAACAATCGCTTGGAGAACATGAGGCCTTGGCATTTTGTTTGGGATGTGCGTGATTGTGTATTCACCGAGTATCTTGAGACGGAAGATACCATCAAGATACCATTATGGAGTGTTATTGTAGCGTTTGAAGGCCAAAATTACAAATGAAACCACCACATATTGCAAAAATTGTTTCTCTAAGACAAACAACATGTCACAAGCTCACGTGTTATTATCTGCAGACTGAAGAATTCACTTTCATGTTCGTATGAAAACCAATCGGAAATTGCTCTAGTGCTGAATCAGTTGGGATATAGTGAGGGTTGGATAACGGCAGTTCAAAGCCATATCAAAAGACATATCACAGAGGAGTAAAGATACTTTTGATATATTTTCTACTTTAGGATTGAAAAGCCTCAACAGCGTTAACTACTCCAATCTTATTCCTCAACAAATTCATATTATACACAAACACATCTATTCGAAATTGATAGAGGAGAAGCTTTGAAAATATGAAAGAAAATATTTTGTGAAATTGAGAAATTATCAGTATACGATCAGTATACGATATTCTTGATGATTTCATAAATTTTCGAACCCTGTTCAAAAAATGGTACTGAACAAATATTTGATGGATTCATGGTTGAGTAATTTTTTTTTTTGAATTACTTCTGCATCAAAGACACATTCTCCTATTTTCTACTCATGATACAAACCTTCTCATTACCAAGATAATACTTCTTTCCAATTCTGTTATCAATTTGTATATTATCGTCATCAGTCATCGATTCACAGATATAGGAATTCGCCACAATTGTGGAATGATCGTCCCATACCAAGGTATTTTTTTTAATGAATACTTGAACGCATCTTTCCGTCTCATCGTAACCATTGGGTTCTCCTGAATTCCAATTGAAATAATTGACAAGTGTTCCATCCAACCAAGACCATGCGTTTCCATAACTTAATATTTTTGCCGAAATGAAGGCTCCACCGTTGTAATCTGTAAGAGTTCATATAATTACCTGGAAAAGCCACTATTGAATTTTCAATGTCAGCACGAAGGTTTATTATCCAATGATGCCAGTGGGTTTCAAATACATCATGTCCTTTTTTTTGTGAATTCCTCAGAAAACTATTCAGTAGTAGCCTAATTATTGTGGCTTCATTGCATCATAAGTTTTCCGATGAGTTCGTTATTTACGTATAAATGTGTATTCAATTTCACTGCATGAAATTTCATTGCTCTCCTCCCAAGAAATTTTCAAATCAATTCAAACCAAAAAAGTGTATTGCCAGCCACCGCTGGTCGTCTTCAATAGAGTGTAACTTGGCCAATGTCACACTCAACTCGAAATACACTTCGCGATCGTTCTAGATGACGTGTCGCGTCGCTTTGAGAAACTTCCAGAGACTTTCCTATCGGCTTCCAGATAGTTTCATTACGATATATAAATACTACCAATACACTGGATATTGTTGAGTTTGATTGTACGGTGTAGTCATTTATTGTCAAACTCACGGTGAGAACGTGACAGTATGAGTCCCAAGTACACTTGTAAGTGAAATTGAAGCAAGACTTGTATCAAGTATCATGTCTTAGAGGTAGCATATGCTGGAATCGTCAAGTCAGGATTATAGAACCATTCAGGAGTTATTATGAACCCCTCGGGAGTGCAAGTCGGAATTTTCAACTGTTGTTCACTCTCTATGAGACCTAACAGCATGACCTGTCATGCAAGCAAAAGAGTTGGGACTTGGTGGTCAGTGGTTTCACACTTACGAAAAGTCTCCAATATCATCAGTTGAGTCGAATAAATGAAAATTGAGGTGATTCCTGGTCACGCAGCCCAGAAAACCAGCCGTCGCTACTCCAACCCACCATAAAGCCTATATTAGTCCCTGTTCCTCATGATATTAAGAGTTGGAGACTCTCACCCATAAGAGTCTTCAATTCATAGAAGTTCAAGTTCCAGATCCGTCCTGGAAACAACCGCCATTTTTTTCATACTCTTTTGCTCCCAGTGGCGCTTTCAATGGGTTATTAGTTGACTAGCGTGCCAGAGAATTTTCAAAGGGCCATGGCTATCTACCGAAGGGTGGTAAGGTGCAAGTTTTTCACCTGATAGAATTGGTTCCAGGCACGGAAGCAGGGATTGATATTGAACGGTTGGAGGCTTCCACGGGTTGGGGAGCACATGGCTGCCTAGTATAGAAGTTTCTGAAAAATTACAAAAATTCACCCTACTGTCCCAGGGGAGAACCGGAAGAAGTCCATGAAAAATAATCAGAACCGTATGTGAACGATAAGTAAGGTGGTTGAAGTGACTGACAGTGATGAAGATGATAAAGTTATTATCCTTGTCACCTCCGAGTTTTTGACCTCTTGAATCGATTTGGTGTTTTGTTTGAAGGTGATTGACAATGTTTCATGATGAATTTCACTAGTTCGTACTTATATTGTCTACTACATGAAATGATTTGAAATCCCTGAAACAACTAAAAAAGGAAGAGTAGAAATGAATAGCTGAAAATAACAATTATATCAAGCAAAATAAACCTGAATCGAAATAAAAGTGAAACAAAATACAAGTAAAATACAACTGAACAAAAATAAATAAAAATAAAGAAATGAAAAAAGAAATGGAAAATAAAAATTTGAGAGAAGCCACGTTAGTTCACGACGTTTCGATTGTTAGTATCTACAATCATCTTCGGGTGATGAATGGACTGATTCCTCCGAGAGATGACTATTTATAGGTCGTTCGAATACTTTCACTTATCCCCGCTTTTCATTTTCCGCTTCACTGGTTCCGTGGGAGATGACCTTTTGGCGGCAGTTAGCCGTTTTTCGCTAGATGATGGGTTTCCATATGTTGCGTATTTCTACGCTGGCTTGGCTGAATATGTTGTTGGACAACATGTAAGCGGCTTCCTTGAATTTTCTCCTAAACCAATGTTCATCTCTGTCCTGAAACACATCAACAGAGTGAGACCTTCCACCACTTTCACAATGGAGAAGAAAATCCACAACGAATTGTCATTCTTAGACGTTTTGATGAAGAGGACCGAGGAGGACAGAGGACTGTATACCGAAAACCCACTCATACGGGACAGTATCTGAACCACGAATCCAACCACCATCAATCGACTGAAGGAGGAATCATCAAGACTTTATTAGACCGTGCTTTCGGGCTCTGTAACACGAAGGAAGGTCTCGAGAAGGAACTAGACAACATCAAAAATTATCTTCAAGGGAATGGATACTCCAAAGCGATGGTAGAAAAGACTTTGGCTGAAAGACAGCAGGAGCCTCGCAAGGAAGAGAAGCCGTCACAACCAATGCTTGCACTTTTCTACATCAGACGATTATCGGAGAGGATAAAAAGAATTGGTTCCAATTCGATCCGGTAATACTATCCGTAGCAGTCTCACGAAAATCAGGTCACCAAACGCGGACTGCGATTCCAAGAATTGCATTTACTGGATACCCTGTGAGTGCGGAAAATCCTATATTGGTGAAACTAAGAGGCCATTGAATGTTCGCATTCGCACAAGAAACTCACACAGCGAGGGGAAACCAGCAGATCAGGAATAGCAGACCATGTTTGAACCCATCAACGAATGGTGCCAAGTTGACATCGAGTGGTCCCAAGCTGAGATCTTGCACAGAGAGGAACATTGGTTCAGTAAAAAATTCAAGGAAACCGCTTACATGTTGTCCAACAACATATTCAGCCAAGCCAGCGTAGAAATACGCAACATATGGAAACCCATCATCAAGCGAAAAATGGCCAACTCCCGCCAAACCTTCATCTTCCACGGAACCAGTGAAGCGGAAAATGAAAAGCGGGGAAAAGTGAAAGTATTCGAACGACCTATAAATAGTCATCTCTCGGAAGAATCAGTCCAGTTATCACCCGAAGACGATTGTAGATACTAACAATCGAAACGTCGTGAACTAACGTGACTTGGAATCTCTCAACTTTTTATTTTTGTTTTCTTTTTTCATTTCTTTATTTTTATTTATTTTTGTTCAATTGTTCTATTCTACTTGTATTCAATTTCACTATTATTTCGTTCCAGGTTTATTCTGCATAATATATTTGTTACTTTCAACTATTCATTTTTAATTCTTTTTTTTTAGTTGTTTCAGTGATTTCCAATCATTTTATATAGTTGATAAAGGAAGTCCGAACTAGTGAAATTCGATTTAGTGCGTTTGAGTTGTTTTCGTCAGTGAGGAAGCACCGATCACGGAGGCTCAACTCTAATTCCATTATGACATCAGGCCGCAGTGTTAATGAATCGTTCAAAATTTTCCCCTGTACTTCAAAAGGGGTTCTCAACAAACTCTTTCGTACAAAATTCAAGTTTTTAAATTCTCCCCACTTCAGCGATATGTTACCTAATTGGTGCAAGTGTTCTGCTCATGAGTATATGACAGAAGAGAACAAAATTTGGGCTAGTAGGCCGTATTCAGATGAAACCTGAAAAATCAATCACATCACATGTTTAGAGGTTTGTGCCTTGACTACGAGGATACAGCAATAACTCTCTTACGAGTGTATATTTCTGTGTTCCACTTGGTTTGCCATTAGAGGCGAAGCAATATTCAATTGGGATCTCAACATTTATTCGAAATCTTGAAGATTGAAACCTAAAATAGTGAAAGTACACTTACTCTGTTGCGAGAGAAATCTGTACACATCATTATTCTCTCTTTCATTTCGTATGCTAGCAAGTCTCATTGATTTTCTCCGACATATTTCAACTGCTTGGTTGCATGGGACCTGAAACATTCAAATCATTACAATTGAAAGTGAACCTGAAAATCATTCAACCCTCAAATATAGAGCTAGTGAACACATTAAACTCTTCGACATTCACTATATGAAAGGACTAGATGATAAATTTCAATAGAAGCTTGTATCAATTCTTGTTCACACATAGTCAGTGGGCATACTTGAAGACTGGCTATAAATCAAATTATCTAAGAACAATTCGTTCAGGCCAGTCTCAACTCCCTACACAGTAGGTTAATGGACTGACACCTGTTGAGTTTTTATTTGAATAAGAATCACTTTGTATTTGTTTTTGACATTTTGAAAAATAGTTGAATGACAGTTTTTGTAAACAAGAAGAATAAAAAACCGCTTTTGAAGAAAAAGGAAAAAGTTTGCGTTTTATTTATAGCAGTATATTCAGAAACGATAAACATTGTGCCGGTCTTCGAGCGGATACACTAATAGTGCACATTTCTAGGTAAATATAAACATTGTGCCGGTCTTCGAGCGGATACACTAATAGTGCACATTTCTAGGTAAATATAAACATTGTGCTGGTCCTTCAGCCTAGAGAACGGCAAAATGGAAACACGTAGCAAGACTGCCAAAGCAAAAAGCGAGAGTCATAAAAAGGATGTCACCACCATTAGCGAAGTTAGAAAAGTTGACAATGCTGAACGCGATGCCACAGAAGACAAGTTATCTGTAGTCTCGTCCAGTAGAAGCAGTAGAAATGATGGTGCACAGTCTAAATCGGCTTCAGTATCTTTATCTGTGAGATCCAATGCAAGTATTTATATGAGAAAACTCATGGAAGTCCAGGTAAAAGCTGACGAAAAAATGGCTATATTGTTGTCTAAGCAGTTCGAAATGGAAAAGCAAATGATTGAAAATAGGTTGACATTAGAAAAAGCTAGACTAAGTGAGAAATTTGATTTGGGAGTAAGTAATACATACCGTTTGGAACGTGACAACATTTCGTTCAGAAATTCACATCATTCAAAAGATGACGAGATTTCTTCTGTTGATTCTGAAGTGAAAGTGCGTAATTGGTTGCAAAATACGGACGTCAAGAATATGACAGGTAAGAGGTCGTTCCACAAAAGTCAAATTGACAATACTCATAATAGTACAAGGGCTTCGTTCGAAAATAATACAGGGGCAAGACATACACATTATAGAAAAAATGAAGAAGCTTCAGGTGCAGAAATTAGGCAGTTGTTGGCGAGACAATCAATTGACAAAGATTTACCAATTTTTTCTGGAGAAACTATTGAATGGCCAAGTTTTTATCAACAATTTCTTTCAACGACTGAATTATTGGGTTTAACAGATGAAGAAAATATGTGTAGGTTGAGGAAAGCTTTGAAAGGGGATGCTAGACGATCAGTGGAGGGATTGTTGTTATCTATTTCATCAATCAAACCGATTATCGACATTTTGATTAGTAGATACGGTCGAGCAGATTTGATTGTGAAAAGTCTGGTCAATAAGGCCAAGAATTTTCCTATAATGAAAAATAATGATTTCAGGTCTCTGACACATTTTGCGGAAGATGTATCAAATCTGGTGGTTACCCTAGAAACCATGAACATGCAGAACTATTTGGATTGCCCTCAAATTCTGGAGGAAATTCTACAAAAGTTACCCTACAACATGCAGCTTTCATGGGGTGAAAAAGTACTTGAGAAGAATGGTAAGAGCACTTTACAAGAATTTAAAAAGTGGCTGTGGAGAAAGTCGGAAGCAGCAAGCTACGCTCAATCTATGAATGTGGGTAAGCCTTCTACAAATCAGGTATCTGGTAAGTTCTCTCAAAATCAGCCTCATAAAGAGAGATTCAAAACAACTCTTGTTACTTCTCAAGAGAAGAGTACTTCAGTTCGCAAATGTATCATGTGTGAAGAGAAACATATAATAGATAAATGCAAAACTTTTTTGGATCTCTCGATAGACAAAAAATGGGATTTCGTAAAAAGTAATGGTATGTGTTTTTCTTGTTTGGGAACATCTCACAAAATAAAATTTTGTCGTAACAAAAAGAAATGTGGGGTAAACAACTGTGAAAAAATACATCATAAAAGTCTTCATAATGACGCATTTGATAAAAATAAGGAGAAAAATGATACTGTTAGTCTAGAAATAGTTGCTCATACCACAAAATCATTCAGTACAGAAATTTTATTGAAAATCGCTCCGGTTATAATAAGATCTTCTCAGAATGAACTTGAAATTTATGCATTATTTGACGAAGCTTCAACGGTAACTCTTCTTGATCAAGATTTAGCAGACAAGATGAACCTCGTTGGCGAAGAAACAGAGTTAGGTTTGAAGTGGACCCACGAAGACACTTGCAAGAGATTATTTTCAAAAAAAGTAAGTTTTGAAATAGCTGACAAAAATAGGACTACATTTTATCAGATGGAAAATGCATATACAGTGAAAGACATGGATCTTCCTAGGCAAACGGTTGATGGAAAAAGACTGAAAGAAAAATGGAGCCATCTGGAATATATAGATTTTGCTAGTATGGCTCAAGCAAAACCGCAATTGTTGATAGGACAAGATAACTGGGATCTAATCACTAGTCGAGAAGTAATTGAAGGTCCTAAGAACTCGCCAGCGTTATCAAAAACTAAATTGGGATGGATAGCACATGGAAATTTGAGAGAATTCAGAGGTAGACAAGATAGCAATACTGTTCTTCATATTTTCCATAATCAGATGAACTGTGATGAAAAATTACATGAAGAAATCAAGAATTATTTTTCCACGGAGTCATTTGGCGTCAAAATTTCTGAAGATAGATCAATGAATTCGGAAGACAAAAAAGCAGTTCAAATAATAGAATCAGTTTCAAGAAGAATAGGGGATGGAGACCGTTGGGAAACTGGTTTGTTATGGAGAGATGATAGTTCAACTTTACCAGAAAGTGAGTATAAAGCTCTTCAAAGACTTCAGTATCTTGAAAGAAGAATGACTAAAGATTTGGAATTCGCTATGACCTACAAACAGAAAATAGAAGAATATTTAGAGAAAGACTATGCAGAGAAAGTGATAGAAGGAAATGAAGAATCAGGTAAGGTATGGTATTTGCCACATTTTGGAGTCGTAAATGAAAATAAACCCGGCAAATTGAGGTTCGTCTTTGATGCGGCTGCCAAGGTGGAAGGAAAATGTTTGAATGATTTTTTATTGAGAGGACCTGATTTATTGAATTCTCTTGTTGGAGTTATTTTCAAATACAGAGAGAAAGATGTAGCTTTCTCAGCAGATATTCGAGATATGTTCCACAGAATAGTTATCAGAAAAGAAGATCGTGCTGGACAACGATTTCTCTGGAGAAATAATTCCAATGAAGAACCTAGCACCTATGAAATGAAGGTGCTAATTTTTGGTTCTGTGGGCTCGCCTTTTTCGGCACAATATATTAAAAATCGAAATGCATTAGACTTCCAGAATAAGTATCCTCAAGCTGTAAATGGAATAATAAATAGGCATTATATGGATGATTATCTGGACAGTGTGTACACAGAGGAAGAAGCTATTCGCCTCATAAAGGAAGTCATTTTCATCCACAGACAAGGAGGATTTGAACTGAGAGGTTGGGTATGCAATTCAAAAGAAGTTTATAGACATATTCCAGAAGAACTTAGGGGTGATGAAAAACTTCTGCAAGAAAGAAACAATTTGTCGCAGAGAATTCTCGGTTTGAAATGGATTCCATCCTCCGATCATTTGGCGTTTTCTTTGAATTCTTCAAAAATTAAAAAAGTAATTTCGAAAGGAAAAAATCCAACAAAGAGGCAGATCCTCAAAATAGTGATGTCTCTTTATGATCCTCTAGGACTCCTCGCACACTATGTCATTAGAGCAAAAATTCTTTTACAGGATATATGGAGGAGTGGCATAGGTTGGGATGATGAGATAACTCATAATCAGAATATTAAATGGGAGAAATGGATTGATGTATTTTCAAAAATTGAAGATCTCAAGATACCTAGGTGTTATGCATTGAACTTCATTTATGATTTTGATTTACAGCTTCACATCTTCTGTGACGCGAGTGAGCAAGCGTTTTCGGCAGTAGGTTATTTCAGATTTGAGAAGAACGAAAACATTCATGTCTCTTTGGTGATGGCAAGGACGCAAGTAGCACCTCTAAAGCCAATAACAATTCCACGTTTGGAACTTCAAGCCGCTGTAATGGGTTCCAGATTGGCAATAACAATAAGGAAAGAACATTCATTCGAAGTGAATCAAACATACTTTTGGACAGACTCGAAAACGGTTTTGTGTTGGTTGAGATCAGAACCAAGAATGTTCAAAACTTTTATAACGCATCGAGTGGGCGAGATTCAGGAGAACACGAAAATTCCTGACTGGCATTGGATTCCTTCCAATCTGAATATAGCAGATGAAGCTACTCGAGATACAAAAGACATAAATCTACAAGAAAACAGTCAGTGGTTTCAAGGTCCGGAATTTTTATACAATAAACAAGAATTTTGGCCAATGGAACAAAAAAGAATAGACAAGGACGAAGAAATTCAAGAAAATCCAGAAACCTTCGAACTTAAACATGAATTCATATTATTGACAGTTTCACATAGAATTGAATATTTACCAGACATCACAAGATTTTCTGACTACATGAAATTGATAAGAAGCACAGCCTATGTTTTCAGATTTCAACATAATATCAAACAACTTGGCAAAAATCTCCAAAAACAAGAATTGACAATTGAAGAATTGAAGAGAGCAGAAAGAATTTGGAATAGGAAAGTGCAAGAGGATTGTTTTTCACAAGAATACCATCTTCTGATGAAAAATAGACCTATACAAAAATCAAGCAAACTTTATCAATTGTCACCATATATGGAAGATGATATTATTTGTTTGGGAGGAAGAACAGATAACTCTACAGAGCTCTCTCCTCAAGCAAAGAGGCCAATCATACTAGACAATAAACACACATTCACAAGATTACTTGTTCAATTTTATCATTCAAAAAATAATCATGCAGGTCTACAACAAACTCTAAATGAAATAAGGCAAAGATTTTGGATACTGCAGGCCAGAAAACTGGTAACTAAAACAATAAGGTTTTGCAATTTCTGTAGCATAAGAAGAACAAAACCTCAGGTTCCTGCAATGGGACAACTTCCAGAGCAACGACTCCAGAAACCACCTAGAGCATTCACCTATACTGGAATGGATTATTTTGGACCCATGGAAGTTTCTATTGGACGAAGAAAAGAAAAAAGATATGGGGTAATCTTCACATGTCTTTCAATTAGAGCTATCCATATAGAGATCGCAGAATCTCTCACCACAGATTCAGCGATTTTAGCAATAAGGAGATTCATTTCTAGGAGGGGACAGCCTTTATCAATTTGGAGCGACAATGGTTCGAATCTTACTTCAGCAAACCGAGAATTGAAGGAGATAATCAGAAATTTAGACGAAGATTTGATCAAGAGGAAGATGGTATCTCACGAAATTGATTGGAAGTTTATTCCACCAGCAAGCCCACATATGGGTGGAATATGGGAGCGCATGGTTCGATCGGTGAAAGATGGACTGAAAAAGATTCTGAACGAAAAAGCACCTAAGCAAGAAGTTCTTTTAACTTTGCTAGCAGAAGTGGAACATATAGTAAACAGTAGACCTCTGACATATGTATCTTCCGATGGAGAGGATTTCGAAAGTCTTACACCAAATCATTTCCTCATAGGTACATCTAGCATAGCAAAGCCACCTATAACTTTTGATGCAAATGAAATCAATTACGATTTGAAAAAACGTTGGCAGTTTTCACAACAACTTGCAGAACATTTCTGGAATCGTTGGATAAGGGAATACATACCCACACTCACAAAGAGATGCAAATGGTTTCAAGAAAAGAAAAATGTAGCAAAGGGTGATATTGTCATACTCATGGATAATAAGCTACCAAGAAACAATTGGCCATTAGGAAAAATTGTTGACGTACACCCCGGTAAAGATGGAAGAGTAAGAGTCGTAGATATCAAGATTCAAGACAATATTTATCGCCGCCCTGTTGCCAAGCTGTGTCCAATTCAGTTATTGGAAGGAAGTATTCAAAACTAGTTCATTGTTTGAATACAGGGGGGAGAATGTTGAGTTTTTATTTGAATAAGAATCACTTTGTATTTGTTTTTGACATTTTGAAAAATAGTTGAATGACAGTTTTTGTAAACAAGAAGAATAAAAAACCGCTTTTGAAGAAAAAGGAAAAAGTTTGCGTTTTATTTATAGCAGTATATTCAGAAACGATAAACATTGTGCCGGTCTTCGAGCGGATACACTAATAGTGCACATTTCTAGGTAAATATAAACAGACACCTATCAGAAAACAACTACTCCCCTGGCTAATACCACGGAGGGCGTTGAATTATATCCGACAGGTGTCAGTGCAGGATTCTTCACAGATGTTATTCCTGCATATGCTGTTGGCGAAACAACTGCCACAATAGATTTACAATTATTGGAACACACTTGCAGACCGGTTTCGGGCTGTTTGGCCACTCGTCAGTGCAAGGTAGTGTATATCATCAACATAAAGTCGATGATTTCCGATAATTGACAATCGAATTCCGTCAGAGTATCATTCCTCGAACTAAGCTGAAGCATACAACAAACAACAGGTTTGTCGTCACCCCATCTGCCTGTGAACGAGGTAACCAACTGCATATCCGCCCTTCGTGGTATTAGCCAGGGAAGTAGTTGTTTTTTGTAGGTGTCAGTCCATTAACCTACTATGTAGGGAGTTGAGACTGGCCTGAACGAATTGTTCTTAGATAATTTGATTTATAGCCAGTCTTCAAGTATGCCCACTGACTATGTGTGAAAGTTTTCTCTCCTTATACAAGGAATTGGGCAAATTTCGGAGATGCAGTTGGTTACCTCGTTCACAGGCAGATGGGGCGGCGACAAACCTGTTGTTTGTTGTATGCTTCAGCTTAGTTCGAGGAATGATACTCTGACGGAATTCGATTTTCAATTATCGGAAATCATCGACTTTATGTTGATGATATACACTACCTTGCACTGACGAGTGGACAAACAGCCCACTACCTTGCACTGACGAGTGGACAAACAGCCCGAAACCGGTCTACATCTTGTTGATAACAATGCGAGGAGCACACTCGAAAAATTAAGTGGCTACAGTTCAAATATTGAAGTAGCATTTCGAATGCGGTGAGAAAATTATGAGGATATAATCGATAGGATATTATTGGCAAACAATTCAATTTTTGCCGAAGTAGATCGGAAATGGGTTTTTGATAAAGAAATTCTGCTGATGAGCTGATAAATATACTTTGTTATATACAAAAAATAGATGATGAGAGTGGATAATTTGCAATATTCAGTAGAAATCAATATAATTCTGTTTATTTCGTCAATGATACGATAGTAACTTTTGGGCATTATGCGAGTTTGTCGAGTTTATGGTTTCTACTTCCTAGCTTTATATAACTTTGATTCTGACCCGATCATTCACCAGGTAGATGGGCAGTTCTAACAGCTTGGAAAAAAATATAAAATATACTCAAAATGAAATATACTCAATATAGATCCTGATATGGAACTCCACATGTGATGGAAGAATATTCTGTATTTCTGAATTTTGCGGTTCAACATTGATTTGATTTTGATTATTGTAAATGGTAAGATCCTCAAACAGAAATAATATCACCCTGTTTGATGTGAAACATCTATAGTCGCACGTGTAGCCGATTGCTTGCGAAGCGACGCGTGCCATGGCGACGGGTAGCCATGCGCAAGCGACTGTGCTATTCTCTCCCCACTGGCTCGACGTTATGGTATCTCCCTCGACACACTGAGGTTGGATACCTATATTACTTCACATATACATATATTATTTCACTACAGTATAATACATAACTTGTGTTTTACTGAATGAGATATTTTTTTATGTAATCAAAAATAAAATATGCCGGGCAGATAATGAAAGTGAGCAGCCTTCTACAAAGAAAGCAAAATCACTCTTCGACACACTATCAATTTATCTGTAACTCAATTATGCTTTTATATTGTACAATCAAAAAACTTTTATCTGAGAAGTGAGCCCGCATATATTTGGTCTGTCTCAAGGGTCAGTAGATTTAAATACTACTCTCTTAGTACATTGAAATTAACACAGTTTTCATAGCATAAATTATTGACTAATTTAAATTTCATTCTCATGAAAAATGATGCACCAAAACGGTTGCTTGAATAATACATTCCATAAAGACCGACAAAATTGTATTTCAAAATCAGCTAATAGCGAATGGCACACGAATGTGTTCCTGATTTTTTATAAACAGGAACATCAAAAAGTCAATAAAATAATTGAATTCCTAGTAATGGTGATATTTTCAATTTAGAATCTTAAGTAATATATTGCAACAACTGGAAAAAATCAACATGTTTTCATTTTTACATGCCATATCAGTTCCTATCGTAATATATTTTTTCATGCATACTACTTGAACGAAATAGTTTCGATGTGCCAGACGTGCCGTGATGGCTGACAATTTTCATATCAAAAAAATATATCACAAACCTTATCCAATCCGATGTAATATCTTCTTCTTCCTATGGCATACGAAGATGAATCAACTGGGATTGCTGCAAATGAAACTATATACAAGCCATTATTTTTGTTTTGGAAATGGTAACACCTACAAGGTCCGACGAAGCTTCCCAATTCGAGGAACTGAAATAATCGCTTTCCAGATCGAGAATATCAGTGATTGTTTTCGAAATATTTGTCAAATACTAAAATTGTCAAATTGCGTATTGTGGCTTTACCGCCTCTATTCCGAATGATATAATATAACAAAATCAAAGGAAATTTCATTACTGTTCCATATTCTTTATAATCTTATATGGACCAATTTGCAATACAGCGTTTCGTTGATAAGAATCCATTATCAATTTAATTTTTTCAAATACAGGTCTCTAGTCTTCCTCATCAATATTTGTAGCCACTGTAATAATGAATTTAGCGATGTATTACACATACTCCACTTATCGGAAGAACCAAGTAACGAATAGTAAAAAATGAATGTCAACATATTCCTAACCATCTACGTCATTCCCGATATCTCAATAAATGGTCGAATTGTTACAGTGACTACAAAAATCTATGATAGAAGCTAGAGCTCTGTATTTAGAAAAATAGAGTCAATGATAAACTCTAATGAACGAAACGTCGTCTTGTAAATTGTTTTATATCAGATTATGACAAATATGAACAGTATTTTAAGTTCCTTTGCCTTTTTATGTCACAGTGGAGGCAGTGGAGGGAAAAAAATGAAATTCGATCGTTCTAGTTTCTGGATAATATTTCGAAAACAACCAGTTGTATTTCAGATCTGGAAATAGTTCCCCAGAATAGGAAACTTTCATGTAATAGTGAGATCACCTTGAAAAACTGCCGGTTAATGTGAACACAGATTAATTGAAATATACAGTCGACGGTTTTCCTTCATGAGAGATAAAATTGTCAAACACCAGAACATTAAAGACTTTATAAATAGATAAAAAAAAAATGCATTCTGTTTGATTCAGTGAAAATCAAATCTATTCTAAATTTCAAGGTAAAGTAAGATATTTACTGAAAAACTTGCCTTTTGATTGATTTGACTTTTGAAAATGAATTCAATTGATTACAAACTGCATTATTTTTCGCCGAAGATTCACTATGAATTCAGTTTCGTTTATCCTCCAGATGATGTGAGAATGAAAATGAAAAAACCGGTCAAAAACAATAATTCCAATATTTCCGAAACCATCAATCATTATGAAATTGTAAACAAGAAAGTTCTCAATTTTTTTTGTTATTGTTATTGTTCCTTCGTTTCCAGAAGTAATTGCATTTGCTGTCAGACTATCGGTGGAAAAATCACTTCAATTCTGATAATTCACTTCATTTTCAAAAAACTGTCACTTCTGAAATATCAATAATGTTCCATCGTTATAGTGTCCTACGCACATTTCTTATCATCATAAAACAATACATAGATTTTGAAAAATATAGTAACATTCCTACCTTGAAATTCAAACAATAGTATCAATAAACAAGAGTATATGAACCACATGATCAGTTCATTTGAAACTGAGCCAAATATTGTGTTCTGCCATTTATTCTCTCTCTTATCCTTCTTCACCTCAGATGACCTCATGAGATAAAAAAAAAATTCAATATGTATTTTGAGAAATTCCCATTACGCAAAATCTAATTGGAAATACCGGAGGAATTTCCACGAGCCTGTGTTTATATATACAGGCCGTTATTTTTACCTGATCCCACTGTTGAACAAAAGTTTCTAATTTCGGAGAGCTAGAATAATCTTTTTCAGATTGAAAGTCAATGAATGGAAATTCGCAATGGAAATAGGTTTATATCAGATCATAACAAATATAAAACAGCACTGAAATCTCCTCTGCCTTTTTTATGTCATTTGAAATGGGGATGGTGGAGTCATTTGACGAATATTTCAAAAACCACTGATAATATTCTAGATCTGGAAAGTGATTATAATATATATATATGCCCATGTTTTGGTGGAAGTACAAAGCAAGTAAATGCCTCTCATGTGAAACGTACGATTTTGTAAGTACGTGTGGCAGATACCCGACGGAAAGACAACAGCTAACCTAGCTAATGCCGCGCAGAAAGCTTAAGAAAGTTCCGTTTGGAAAATTAGTCGCAAGTAACTTCCTATATATAAAAAGCTGAAATCAATTTCGTTTTGTCGAAATGACCACCGACAGATCGGTTGTGGTGTAGCTCCTCGTAAGTGTCGGGTGTATCAGAATTCTACTGATAGACTGACATTAACACTAATTAACCCAATTCTCAAAAAGAGTGACCTTCGCTTTGTCGACAGAGAAATGTACTATTATATGATATGATGAGTACTATCCCTCACTGACATGGACTCACAAACAACAAGATAGCTGTAGTGGAATTGTATGTTTTTTGAAAATAATGTAGTTACTGCCCTGGATGGAAAAATCCAGATCTGAGGATTATTTATCGACTTTCCCCGTGTTTCCTATTGTGTAAATCACAAGATAGAAGCAAAATGGTGTGCGAGGGACATACCACTGAATCTTATCGAATCATATTCGAATAACATACTATTGAGTATAGTTATTATGAATACTAAAAGTCATGTGAAATATTCAATCATCTGAATGTTCCTTTCGAACATTTTTTGAAAATCACCATTTTTGAATCCAGACTAATGATATCACCATTTACTGAAAATAATTATTATACAGTTGGGGAATTTTCAATCTAATTTCATATTGTCAGTATTTTTTTAACACGCTTATATTAGCATCACTTGTATTTCTGCTTGTAATCGACTTCTTTGGACTGTATTCTGACTAACTTTAAACGGACAGATCCATTTTAAACTTTATACACTTCTCGTCTCTGGTATCTGTGGAGTAGGGAGAGTGAGCAGCACTTAGGCCACATGTGACCCATTGTACATTCTCCCGAGAAGTTGTCCTCCTAGGTCATTGTCCATCTTGTCCTTCCCAGAAAGGTGAACATGTCACTAGGAGACATCTCCTTTATATTGGCAGGTGTAGGTCAAGACTCGCCGAACACACACTCTCTTTGGCAACCTTGAGGTGTCTCAGGGTGGCCTCCGTGAAGGTTTTGCAAGGTGCAGCGATATTACTGTCGTTGCGCGGCTTCTTCAACCTTCTTGAGGTTCCCTCCGTGAAGGTGCACAAGTGAGGGAGCTTTCCTGCAGGGGCAGAAGGTTTCTTGCCTTTATTCAAGGCGGAGCTCTTGGCGCATGCCGTAAGAAGTGCTCTTGCTGTTGAAGGTGATCTGCTATGTCCAGCCACAATCCAAGCAGTAGGTTGGGGTGGATATTTCTGTTCATCCCCAGATACCGCCTTAGATTGAGGTGAGCACTTCTGTCCAGCTTCAGAATGGGTTTTTGTTTTTGTTAATTCTGTTTTTGTTTCATTTATGTGTGTTCCCACGAGTAGCAAGGGAAGGGTTGATCACCTCTGGCAGATCCCCGCGTTACCAGAGGTAGGCTGATTACAATGAGGTTTCGCTCAGTTTCTCAAGGGGATCGTTCATGACCGCATATCACCCTGCGGCCAATCAACTGTCGGTACGATTCCTTATACCTTAGCTTGGGTAGGCTGGTGCATGGTAGCATGTTTTGCAAAGGCTTTTGGGGGTTTCAGTTTCCCTCAACCTACTTATTCCTGCCACTGACCAGGATTCCGGCGACCCCGTCCGTAAGGCCATATTGGCTTCCCGAACAGGGCCTCCGGTCTCCCCTATCCACCACCTGGGGACGCGCCCGATAGGTAGCCCAACCACGGGATCTCTGTACACTCATCAAGAATAGGTGACAAAACAATAATTTCATAAGTTTATCTCATCATCCTGATCGTGATAGCCAGGAGTGAATAATTTTCTCACAGTCTCAGTGTTAGAGCAAGTCAGACAACCACACTATCTGCGCATGCGCATATATTTTATATCAAACAGATAGGCTGAAAATAGCAAGCCAAACGTTCAACATCGATAATGAGTCCTATGGTTTGAAGTAAACAATGACTTCCAATAAGTCTGAAATCAGAATGAATCTATTAACAAAAATTTATATTGTTGTAAAAAAGCAGGGGTGCTAAATATCCATTTATATAAATACTTGGTTGAGAGCTGTTTGCCAGATTGGAGCCATAATGAAAATTTAATTTGAAGTATCCCACGCCTCTTTACAACAAAACCTTTTTTTGTAAGTGATTTCTGATTTCAGACTAATTGAAAGTCATCAGTTACATCAAGCCACATGACTTATTATCGATATTGAAGGCAATCTCAAATTAGCTCAAAATTATTCTTTATTTTTCAGTTTGGATTGCTATGAAAGCGTGTTTTTTAGTTTTTTCAAACTGGTACTTAGTATATATGTGACGACTCTATCAGTTACTAAATGAGTATTTCAATAGAATAGAAAAAATTATAAATTTCAATGTTAGTCGTGATTGGGTTTCATACCCTCCTCTCTGTCAGAAATGACGCCTCATTACAACTTTAGTATTTAATTATTTTCATTTTGTGAATGTTGATATTTGACGTTGCTTTCAATTATTGTACATTCGTACTTTCCAAGTGATGAAAGAATATTATCATTATTATCATTATGATTGAATGATAAAAGGCAAGCCAATCATAATGTTGTTGATAAGGGATGGGTTTGAAACTTATTTTCGTGAAAGTAAGGTTGTTGTTCTTAAATTATTGAATTAATCTTTTTGAACTCTCATATGGTTTGGAATAACTTTAATTATTTCAAAAGTGACAAAAAATCATTTCACCATTCAAGATAACCTGAAACTGGTTAACAAACCTTCGACATAAACCGCTAGTATAATTTGCAACCAGTAAATGTGTTATTCCATTTTGAACAGAATGATATTCATCTCGATTCAAACATTGTGACTGATAGATATTTTTATTGAAGTAAACGTTTTTTATTGGTATCTTCTGTTTCCGTAGAAAATAATATTCGTCTCACCCACCATCCAACAGAAACGACAAGACCGTTAGTCAATTCACATACTTCTATAATTCACAGCAATTCAATCGATTCATCAATCAACAACAAACCTACGCCCACTATCTTCTTCTGATTTTTCGTTATACAACATGAAATCACAAGGGAAAGTCTGGACAGCTGAATTGTAATATGATTTATAAACGTCGTCGACGTCTGTGGACGTCTGTGTCAACAGTTCACCGTATCAAAGAAAATCCCGCCTGCCCTCAAGACAGGAAATGAATAAAATATGAACGCTTCAGTAATGGAATATAGGTTTAATAAAACGGTGACACTTGACTCAAAATAGAAAAGCTGAATTTACATACAGCTGACAACACATGCTTGAATACTGGAATATTGTGCAGAATGGGGAATCAAGAACAAAACAGTCGGTTAGAATGAACCTCCCCGAAAACAGGGCTGAAGGCTCCTGGAGTATTTTTCATGACAGGGTGGAATTTTTCAATCTAATTTGTCCCTTGTGCGTTTGAAATGGTTTTTGTACCTGCATACTACTCAGCAGATTTGAAAATGATTCAATCTTGACTCTGCCTTTTTCATAACCGATTTTCAGTAGCTCACACTAGTCCACACTGATTCTGATTCGAGAAACATTGATGATTTGTGTAGTCGAGGACGTAAACTAATTACATCGTCTGCATAAAGTTAAATTTTCTACATCTAAATGAAAAATTTTGAGTAGTACTTTCAATTTGTTCACTTCTTCATCAATTTTCAATTCTAATTAGGCAGTCCATTTGTTATAGAGTCCTTCAACAGGGACTTCCCAACTTTGACATCTGATAACGGCTACATCTGTCAAATTATTTTTCATTTATTCAGTACTAGCTTTCACCCGCCGCTTCTCTCGCATTAATGCTATTAAATAAGTGGCTATACAATAGAAATGAATCAATATGAGAACTATATTTCAATGCTTGGCTGGGACTATCAATTTTTAGAAATTATTACCTAACCTAACCTAACCTAACCTAACTTAACCTAACCTAATCTAACTTAACCTAACCTAACCTAATTTAACCTAACCTAACCTATCCTAACCTAACCTAACTTAACCTAACTTAACCGAACCTAACCTAACCTAACCTAACCTATTTTTTTTTTGTGGAGGTGAAAACTCATGTCTTCCGTACGCATCTGCTGTCTATCGCGCT
Organism: Leptinotarsa decemlineata; assembly: GCF_025532065.1. Classification (NCBI taxonomy): domain Eukaryota; kingdom Metazoa; phylum Arthropoda; class Insecta; order Coleoptera; family Chrysomelidae; genus Leptinotarsa; species Leptinotarsa decemlineata. The sequence continues at coordinate 6,842,992 of NW_027412578.1, forward strand.
ATGGATATTTTGGACTTGAGACGGGTCTCGCCTACCGACCAAACAACTCCTTTCATTCCTCCCCTGTGCCTGGAACCGCCTTTGGCAGGCATACCATCGGGCAGCAGGTGAAATATTCAGTTTTTATATTCCTTGCATGGATCTCTCTTCCTGTTCTTTGGCCGTCATCAGTTTCTTTATAATATATTTCCTTGAAATACCAAATTTTTTTCTATCTACCATTTGTCCGATGAGATTCTCCGCTGTCAATGCAGCCTATGTTCGTGCAGGAGGGTTCTCTCTTCAACTACTAGGAAGGTGTGCCTGTAATCACCTGCAGGGATTTGGTTGCAGTGGTTCTGTAGGCCATGACTGATCTTAACATTCACTTCCTATGTACTTTCGTCAGCATGTCGTGATATTATCACATTTTGAGTGCAATTTCCCACGTCGGGGCAGCATATAGTAAAGTGGAGTAGACAACTGCATTCATCACCTATCTTTTCCTCGAGGAGGGTCCTTCGATATTGGGCATAATCTTTGTAAGTGCCTCTGGTTTCATAGTCGCTTTATCTTTTATATATTTAACGTGCTAGCCGAAGTTCAGATGAGTGTCTAATATTACTCAGGTATTTTAGTGTTCTTTCTGTTACGATTTCTGTGTTCAGTAGTTTGAACCTGACCTAACCCAACTTACCCTAACCTAACCTAACCTAATCAACAAAGTCTATAAATCTTTTTGCCATACAGGTGTTCAATATTTGTTTGGCAAAGCCTAAAGCGATACCAATGACAGGTTCTGGTCCGATGAAGTTGTTTGCAGCACCCTATTTTGCAAGGGAGTCACTCTATCTTTCAAAATTTCCCAATGTTTAAAAAACATCTAGACGGATAACTGCCAGTATGGGTTTCCACGATTATGGCAGAAACTTGTTCAGAAAATTGAAAATCACGACGATGTGTTTGAAGGTGGTTGATTTTCTGGTTGTTGCTTGTATGTTATTTCATTGTAATTTCAGTTATTTTGCTAATATAATTGTTATTTTCAGCTAATGTTTTTAATTTTTTCCACAGGTTCTGTCAGGGATTTCATATCAATTTATATTAAATTAGACAATGGAAATCCGAACTGATGAAATAAATCACGACGATGTATTATGTGTATATCTACGAGTTTATTTCACGAATCAATGAAAATATTGCAGAATATCAATCTGATTGTGAGGTTCATGACTTGCTCAATGAACTCATGAACAATTTCTTCATTAGCAATAGCTTCAGAAGTCTTGACGAATATATTTATATGAATGAGTTTCATTCGATTGTAAACCATGATGGAACTTCAGAACTGTACTGATAACAGTACTGTTTCAGTCATGGCAATGACTTCTCCAGAACTTGCACAAGTGGAAACCACTTGATTTGAAAAGGCAGAACAATGGTTCAAGAATTGTACTTACCGGGGTTGAACGAATGCGTTTTTTTCAAAGCAGATCAATGTGTCTCAATACTCCAAACGTCATCACACTCAATCATCGAACTATAAATTTGACTGGTAATGTTAAATACCCTAGAGTTATGAGTGTTAGAGCACGAAAATTTTCCTGTCACGTAGATTATTATCTTTCCAAAAAACTCAGTCAAACATGTTCGAATATTCTGAACAAAAATACAAGTCTTTTCATGATAAAAATTTTCCTCATGCTAACACTTCCCTTCCAGAAATATATATGGAATTTTTCTATAGGTTGGCACTAGAATTGCAAAGGTCACTCTACCTGCTTTATATATTCATGAGTACTTATACCAAATTCCTTTTCGATGGTAGACATTATTTTGACATGCATAAAATTACTCATATATATCTGTTTAAAAAAATCTGTTTTTCCGTTAATATATATATATATATATATATATATATATATATATATATATATATATATATATATATATATATATATATATATATATATATACATATATATATATATATATATATATATATATATATATATATAATTCACAAGTGATTGATCCACCTTCTTCTTTTTCAGTGCGGTCAGTGGACTCAGGTCATTCTTAGCCCCAAAAAATGAGTTGCATTCCTCGTAGAATTGGTACCATTTCAGTGGAAGCGCTTCTTGAAGCAAGAGCCGAATCGATCCCTCTACGAAACCCTTTTTCATTTGGAAGGATCGATCGCAGCTTGAGAAATGGTTCTTATGGAGATTCTGTGAAACGTGTTCTTCCTTACGAATCAGTAGAGAGTTGTCCTGAAAATCTAGAGAAGAAAATTGGATTGGATAATTTAGGAAACACTTGTTACATGAATAGCATTTTACAAGTGTTGTTCATGACGAAGAATTTCAAGAACGAAGTTTTAATGATGAACGAGAACGGGAATGTTTCCTGCTTATTCATCAAACTCAAACAACTGTTAATGCAGCTGCAGTTTCGTAAGAAGGTATCATATTTCCCTCCAACCGATTTCCTGGAGTCTTTGAAGTCCACTGAATACTCGTTGGGACAACAAGAGGATTGTTCCGAATTCTTGGGGTTCTTGTTGAATACTCTTCGTGAGCAAAACAATAGCAAAATCAATACTCCCAGCCGCTCTGGACTGAATGATTCCGTACAATCCATCTCGTCTTGTGTTTGTAAATCTTTTGCTGGAAAAATCCTCACTTGTTTACTTCGTGGTAAATGTTCAAGAAGTACTGAAAACTTATGTGAATTTCTGGAACTTCATCTAGCTTTTCCTAATACGACTAATTACCAGTCCTTGCAAAGCTTATTGTTAAATCATCTGAAAATGGAATTTTTAACAGGTGATGATCGACTGTATTGTTAAACATGCACCAAACTAACTGACTGTTATAAGGAAACAAGTATAGCTGAGGCACCAGTCAATCTAATAATAACACTGATGATTTTCAAACAAGACTCAACCTCTAACGGAATCAAGAAACTCTTTGGAAGGTTCGAAATTGATGAACATTTCAACCTAGCAGACCACTGTTATAATATTCATGCAGTCATTGTTCACTGTGGTTCTGGCGTTGAATGTGGTCATTATTACGCCTTGGTCAAAGAAGAAACGGACTGGTTTAAGTTTGACGATAGTTGTGTCACGAAGTGTTCTGGCGAAGCATTGAATTCATTGGAGCCTCTGGAGACACCCTGCATTTTGTTTTATGAGAGAGAGGACTTTGTTAGATCAAGATCTTCAGATGATGTGGTGCTGCAGATTTTTCCGGGTTTTCCTGCAGCTGAAAAAGCAAATGCGCCACTGGAATCAATGAAGTCGGCCCGTATGTATGGTGTTATGTATATATATATATATATATATATATATATATATATATATATATATATATATATATATATATATATATATATATATATATATATATATATATATATATATATATACACATATATATATATAAACACCATACATGCGGAAAATTTCAACAAGCCATATTATAATATGCCTCTCGCGGGAAAGGAACTGACCCTTCATTCTTGTATGGAACTTTATAACTATTCGCCACCAAGTATCAAATCTGAGCAGCATTTTCAAAGAGCGAAAAAACTTCTACCGAGATAACTATCATAACTCGAATCATATTCTGTCGAAAGGATCAGGGTTTATGTAAGTACATGTTTTAGTTTCTAGTCGTTGCCCTGTATTTCAACATCAACTCTTGTATGTACCTTTTTTGTATCGGTATAATTGTGTATGTGATATTAGTAATTCTATTAATATAATTTTTTCTCTCATGTGTCGCGGCCCAAATGGCTTGCGAGTTGGAGGTTTACTCCGATTGAAGGATTTATATAAAAATAATAATCATAGGTAGAAAATACTGGAGTTCATTAAAATAAAGATGCAACATAGCCCTCAACAATGTTACGCTCTTTCAAAAATATGGTTCAACAAGCCAATACTATAAATCAATAGATACACTTACCGAAGGTACGTTTTCAGGGGTGATGGATGTGTTATCTTCAGAAGGTGGCAACCGAGTAAATGATGCCCACACACCATTGTTCCCGATTTTAGATCTAAGTCTAATATTGCCAATTAGAATAATTGCATTATCGATAATTGCCAAATATCATAACTTTATTGAGGTAAATGAATTTTTACTAGATCGACCCTTACAGTGCGGTGCACTGTGGCTATAAATTGAATATTTTCGGAAATAAGTATTTTTGACAACTTGGCTTCTGACACATGTTCAATTACACTATGATTGTACCTTCTCATTTTGTATGTTTATATATTATGACTTGCTACGATAAACATAAAGTACTGGAATCTATCTACAGTATGACCCATTTTTAATGGAAACACCCCCCTAAAATTTGAAGTTGTAAATCGATTTCAATAATTTTCTTTCCAAAATGTCAAGTACTGAAGGGTCTACCTTGGGACGAAATTTGAAATGTTTATTAAAGTTCCAGGGCATACTACGATATTTTTTCTTAGTCGAAAATCGGGATTTTTTATTAGCGATTTTTTAATTGAAAAAATCATTACGCCACTGGATTCAGGGTGCCTCTAAATAGGTCTGACCAAAATTTCATGAAAAAATATTCATTATTAACAAAGTTAAGACAACTCAAAAATTCGAAAACTCACACAGCTAACAGTCATAATATATAATTTTTTTATGATTTCAACAATAAAGTGCCGCCAGATGAAAAAAAAACAAATAGTGTGAATATTTTTGATGAAAATAACGGAATTGCATTCACACAATTCAACTAACAATGAAACAAAAAATTTTAATAAACGTAACTAATAACTAATTATTGAAATGTTTCGATTCAGTGCAACAATTAATTCTAACTCATATTCTAGTAGCCTCTACTAATCCACCACGTATTTCGAAACATGTGTCGTAGCGCTTACGAATGTTTCTGATTATGTTCCTTAGTTCTTGAGGGCTAATATCTGCACATACCTGTCGAATTCTTGCACAAAGTTCATTTCTATCTCTTGAGCGGTTTTTGTAAACCGTTTGTGTGAGAAGTCCCCAGAGAAAAAAGTCCAAAACTGTGAGATCTGGAGATCTGGGTGGCCACTCTATAAACGGACTACCACGCTCTATCTATCGGTTTGGAAAATGTTCATTAAGCCATTGCCTCACAGCTCTGGCATAATGAACTGAACACCCATCTAACTGGATAATTAAATTTGATCGTTCAATGATTGGCAGCTCGTGAATAGCATCATAAAACTCTGTGTTCAAAAATTCTAGAAACCTCTGCCCATTAATGTTTTCTTCAAAAAAGAAAGGACCAATAATTCGTTCGTTCAATATCCCACACCAGACGTTGATTTTTTGGGAATACTGACTTTTAGAGTTTATTACTCCGTTAGGATTATCCGCTGCCCGATAGCGACAATTCTGTGATGACACTACTCCATTTGTAGTGAAAGTGGCTTCGTCGGTATATAAAATATTTTTTAGGAAATTTCTAATGTTTAAATATTTCCCTTGGGCCCATAAACAATATTCCATACGTCTTGCTTCGTCGCCTTCTTGAAGTGTATGTAAAAATTTTGGTTTGAAAGGTTTAATATTCTTCGCCTTGAGACATCTCCGAATAGTTTCTCGTGGAATATTCAAATCTAAAGTGGCATTCCGTACACTGGCATTTGGATCATTTCCGAAATAATCTAAAATGATTTGATCATTCCTGTAATTCCTGTTTCGTCTTTGTACTGGATTACTTTTTAACATCATTTTTGATACTGCACCAGTCTAATTGAATATTTTATTTCTTTTATTTACCGTACCGTAGCTAATACGAGGACGATCTGGATGTCTCTCATTAAATACTCTACAAACCTCTCTAGCACTTCTAACGTCATCTCCCGAAAGGCGTAAAATTTCAATTTTCTCTCTTACGCTCAATCTTGCAGCCATGACGCAAAATAATTCGAAGAACTGTGAGGTAAATATTGTTGACAATAGTACACTAAAATATATTATATATATGACATTAAAAATAAAATAAATACAACAATAAAAATTAATTGGCGCTCCGGGGCGACTTCATTGATTCCAGTGGCGCATTTGCTTTTTCAGCTGCAGGAAAACCCGGAAAAACCTGCAGCACCACATCATCTGAAGATCTTGATCCAACAATGTCCTCTCTCTCATAAAACAAAATGTAGGGTGTCTCCAGAGGCTCCAATAAATTCAATGCATCGCCACAACACTTCGTGACACGACTATCGTCAAACTTAAACCAGTCCGTTTCTTCTTTGACAAGTGTCAAACTGTAATATCATTTCCATGGCAACTAAGATTTAAATTGAAATATTAGGTCTATATAATTGAATAAATAAAATTTTATAATAAAATATACGCATATATACAATAAAAACAACAAATTAGGTCTTAGTTTTAGTTAATTTGCGTGAAAACTTATTTTCATCAAAACTATTTACGCTATTTGTTTTTCATTCATCTGGCGGCACTTCATTGTTGAAATCATGAAAAAAATATTCTCATGGCTATATCTGTTGATATAGGGTGTTTTTTGTAACTGTTAGTTGTGTGAGTTTTCGAATTTTTGAGTTGTCATAACTTTGATAATAATGAATATTTTTTCATGAAATTTTGGTCACACCTGTTTAGAGGCACTCTGAATCCAATGGCGTAGTGATTTTTTCAATAAAAAAAATCACTAATAAAAAATCCCGATTTTCGGCTAAGAAAAAATATCGTAGTTTGCCCTGAAACTTCAATGAACATTTCGAATTCTGTCGCAAGGTAGAGCTTTCAGTACTTCACATTTCAAAAAAAAATAATAAAATCAGTTCACAACTTCAAATTTTAGGGGGGTGTTTCCATTGATAATGGGTCACACTGTATATAAAATAACGTTAATATGATCATCAATCAGTTTGAACCCATCTCTTTTGTACAAACGAATCATGTTTCAATGTTTTTTATCGACCTTTTTTTTTGTAATTGTTACCTTCCACAATCTGAAAAAATATAAAAATTATAATGGAGAACTTTATACAAGACCATTGAAAGTGCGTGAGAATGAACATCGAGATTATATGAAAAATAGACAATTGACAGGATCAAAATTATCAGAACACATTTTAAAATCAGACGGTGAACATCGGGTGGAATGGAATAGGACAAGAAAGATTACCAATGAGCCTCATTCTAAGAGACGTAAGCTAAAAGAATCAGCGTATATTCTCATGTCTGGAGAGAATCGTATCTCGAATGGCTCCTTAGAAATAGACCGTACTTGGCTATCCATCTTGAAGAAAACTTTGGATAGTGGCGAAATGGCAACAAACTGATATCGGAGAGTACCTTGTATTACATCGAATATTTCAATTGTCAATCAACAACATTGACATAATTTCATATTTCAAAACTTCTTTGACATCTGTCGAAGAAGTAAAGAAATAAGCTCTCAAAACAGGAATAACTGCATATATATTCGAATTTTTATCCATTTCTGAAGACGGAGGCAGATTTTGGCCTCCGAAACGTAAAAGATAAGTATTATTTCTTAATAATTTCTTTGATAGGCAAAATTGTTAAATACAACAAGTTACTGATAAATAGAAGATTTTTCTTTGTGAAAAATACTTTAATTTTTACGCAGTAACTTATCGGGGTAAACTAAAAAGTTTGCCCTTCTACACTTGTATAAAGTTCTCCATAAAAAGGTTGATAAAAAACTGATTTTTTCCTCCACAAAAAATGACTCAATGCTTTCGATTAATTTATTGTCTTTCTGTTGAACTGTCAAGACGTGAAACTGTCATTATTTCACAATGACTATATATTTTATACTATTGGGTTTGATATTCATGAACCATAACGTGTATCCAAACGAGAACATCTCTACAACAGAAAATAGTGATTTTGATACCAGTAAAACAAGCATTTCGGAAGATGATTTTGTGGAAGCTCTGAAAGATATAGCTTACTATCTTCGTGCACATAAATTCAATGAGTATGACAGACGTTATGAGACAGATTATGGAAAAGCGGAAAGGTGAGTTTGCCTTCTTTATTCAAATTCGTTCAAGGAACATATAATAATTGAATTTTTATAATTCAATAATCCACAAACGATTGAATGTGATAATTTTCATGATTATTCTACTCAATGCATAGAAACGATGGATCAGTTGCGAAATTTTACTATCAACATAAACATCAGCTGATGATGACGTGGAGCTGAAACAACTTGACATCATTAAGGCTTTTGGTCCTGATTGAGTACCTATCATCTCACTCATCAACAGGAGGAGGTATTCAGCTCTTGTTGTGAATCTGCCCAAGTTGTATCTACACAACAAAAATGCTACAAACACATTCCAAATGATTAAAGACCAATTACTCAACTATCGAAAATGGTGTAGAAATCTGTTAATCGGCACATTATCGAATATTTTCATGAAGAATACCTGGTTGCCCGGTTGAATGTGAATAAAGATAGTTCAGATAAGTTCATTTGAATGAATACCACCACATAAGAACGCTATGAATTCAGTAGAAAAGAAAGGAAAAAAGAGAATCTGTGAAAGAAGGTGATATCGTATAAGAGCTGTTGTCAGAAAATATGGAGCTGCAGAACTAGAAGAAAAAGATTGAGATCGATTTGTTCGTAAATATAAAAATATTATCAATACGTATTCAAGAGTTCCGGAAAATGTAAGTGTTGAGTTTCCTGAAACATTTTCAATGGTAAATTATCGATTATAACTGTTATTAAAACACGATTCAGTATTTTAATTACAGTAGCAAATATATATTCACAAGTTGCACTGCTGAGAAATGTCATGTTATATGATTCAACATAATGATATTTGTTGAACTGAATCTTGCTTTCTCATCATAGCATTCTACTTTCCTCAGTAAATGAATCTAAATTCCAACAGCATGGTCACTTCGATTAGGTCATAATGCTGGGTACTTGTAGCGACTATGCCTACTACTATTGTCACAACCATAGCTCAATCGTCACAACCATAAAATGTGCACTACGAAAAATTGAATTTTTAGTATTCTATCTTGAGTTTTGTTCATCGGAAATACTGAATGAAGTATCTATTTGTATGGGTTAGAATCTTTCACATTCATGAGATTCAAGATAATCACACATTCCAACACATTCTGGTAGAGTTATAAACAACTAATCCTGTCACTAAAATCTCAATTTTTTTTCTGAAAATGTTTCATTCGACTTTTCACATCGATAGAGAGCATCTCAGACAATGTCGTCGACTTTGGAAAGAGAGATATTTCAAATAATTTCCACTATTTTTTCTGATATTTCTTTTTCTTCAAAATCCAATTTTATCACTGAAAAATATTTGCCAGTTACCGCCCATTTCATTTGTATCCAATGTGAACTTAATATTTAAGGAATCAATTAAGTTCCCTGAAGAAGTTAGGATTTTTCTGACGATCAATATGGTAGCAGGAAAAGATGGTCGACAAAATATGCAATATATTGCATCTTCATCATCTAGGCTCTAGAATTCAAAAACCATTGGTGAGAGAGGTAAATCAGACGAGTTGATTTTTATCCTACTAACCGGAAACAATATGTAATATTTATGGCGTGGTGAGCGGTTCGCGTATCAATATTTTTTTGTCACACAAGAAGAAAAATAGGTTTCAGTAGTAGCTAACAGTAATAGATCAGAAAAGTTTTGGCTGGTTTCCATGTTTTGCCGTATTCTTTGATAACAATCTCCAAAACTACTGCAAAACCCGGAAACCAACCAAAATATTGATTCCAGCCGTAAAATCCTACATTTCTATTTAAGTCAGGATCATCTTCAGTTATGCGGATGATATGGCAATCCTCTATAGTGCAGATTCTTGGCAAGACCTTTTATAAAAAACAGAAGATGACTTAGAACGAATGGAACAACAAACTGCTCCTCAATTTGGAGAAAAACAACTACTCAAGTACCATTCACATCGTAGTCAAACAATCTATCGTACATGAGGCCTTTGAGCAACAGAGAAACATTTATTCTGGAGACAAATTCTATAGAATATTCAGACTGTGATTGATCGTTATTCGAAATGGAAACAATTTTCTGAAAAACTGTTTCGAAATCCCTTGTCTAAAAACCAAGGGACTGATGCAATCACAGCTCACAAATAGGGTTCCATTCTGTTGGATCATCTTCAAATAAATTGACGCATTTTCCACAAACAAAATGGTACTTGCAAGAGGTACCTGCAATACAAACGTTACTTGAATCAATAATACTGATACTGAACCAATAACAATTCAAAATCACCAACTATTGATCCAAAAACCCTAATTGTAGATCACTCCAAATGCCAATGGATGCTGAAATAGTTTTAAAAATTTACAAATTTCAAAGAGGAGAGCTGCATAGTTCTAATTGGTCATTGAGGGTTTTGAATTTGGGAATTTTATAAAATTTCTTCATTTGCAATGCTCCCAATAAATTCATTTTCTTTTCTTCATTGCACCTATGGAGAATTTTCATGGTTTTTTTCCATTTATTCTGTGGTTTGTTTCTTGTAGATGTCCATATTCAGCTGATTTTTCATCTGATGATACATGCTCACGGTATCTTATGTTGAAATTTCTACCTGTCTGGCCTGTATGAGCTGCTAAGCAGTCAGCACATTCTATTCTATTATATGCCCAATTTTTTCTACTTATTCGTTTTATATTTTGAGTTGAATAACATGTTCCCCGAATTGATCTTACCAGTAAATGATGTTATTACGATGAATTTTGAAAAATAGTTCTTTATGTTTTTGGAGAGCTTTCCCTAATAGCTTATGTTAGGACATTCTTCAACTTCTTTAGATTTTTCATGATTTAAATATAGCCCGTTTCTGATAAATTTTTGGTTCCTATTGGAGATCAGTTACTCAATTGAATTGCATGTTGTGATCTTCATTTCTTCTTGAAAAACTTTTTCTGATGACGGAATCATAAAATGTTTCATGTATCATTAATATTAATGCAGATAATTCATGTGATAATGAACTGAAAGAATCCATGAGAATTGTACAGTCCGTAACAATTTTCTTCGACATATGTTGAACTGAAGCTCATTATTGATTTTTGTAAAAGCGAGATCAAGAAAGTTAATGGTGTTGTTTTGTTCAATTTCGACCGAGAATTTTATATATGATGGAATCGGTCGATACTTGATGAAAATCCATAACTAACGTATTCTAAAAACACTTTATTGTGTGATTTCCACTAGATAGTTTTACAAAAACGCAACACGTGTTTCGCCATACAATGGCTTCCTCGGGCGTGTCGTGGAGCCATCAAAATCCACAAGGATATCATCTAGATATCTAAACCAGGCATTATTTAGGATACGCGTGTTTTCCAAGTCCAAATTAGAAAAAAGGTATTTTCTTCATCCTATATTCAGTGGTTTTTTGAACGTAAAAACCAATTCAACAGTTGAAAATTATCTTGTGGCGGAGGGGTATGAGTTCAACCACCGAAATGGAAAAGTTTGAAAGTCAATCAGTTAAAATGCTTGTAAATTGATAAAAAATGAACGGATAGAATTGGAATCTTTCCTTCATCTGAATCTATTTCACAATATGTAATTTGTTGCTGAGTTCATCACATGTCTATTAACTCAGTTGAACTTTTATGATGTTTGAGATATGAATCATGTTTTTTTTCAAAATATCAGAAACGGCAGAAATGTACTTTTTATATTCATTTCATTTTGAAGAATGTTTTCATTTCAGTGCAGGCAATAACCAAAAACCTTGTATTTCCCAAACTAACATCTATAGCAACTTCACGAACTCTAGTCGATTCTCTATCAAAAAACCTTGTTACGTGACTAAAATCACAAATTCCTGTCTAGAAGTCTCCCATTAGACTTTCCATTTCAACAGCGATTATCTCACTGAATAATATCTTTCAATCTCAACTGTCGAACAGGAGGTATTTCAAAGAATTTCCCCGACCCCCGCTGCGATCTCTCCATTGGGAAGTTCATAAATTTTGTGAGCCGTCGTTCAGGGAATGCGTGGAATATCTAAAGAGGCGAATTAAACTGACAGCCTCCAGGCGAGTAGACGATACTGCAGTAGTTATGCAGGAACAGAAATGGACCTTTCCCAACAATTCCGCTCAGATCAACCAAATTGACGAGGAGTGCAAAAAACAGCGCAGGAAAGACGATACGTTAGCTGATCCTTTTGAAGGTTTGTGGGTTTGGTGAGCAAATAATAATTGAGACAAATTCACTTTGTTGGAGATTATTCGGAAGTGTGTTCTAAAGAAAACGAAATTTATTACACTGTGATGCCACCCTGAAATGTTAACCAATTTCGATCTAGATAATATTTTCATTTCTAGACCGATTTTGATAGCTTCAGAACGACACTCAAAGCCATCCTGGTTCATTACCCATACATTCACTTTGATATCACGATTTGTTTCAAATTCAAGAATCATTGAATAATTGAACGGTAACATAAATAGCAAATGGTTGAAGAAGAAAAAATAAACCAAGTTTTCCATATCAGTTGTTGCCTTCAGCTTGGATGATAGTTTCCAATCTCCGAGGCATTCTAAGAACTGGCGCTCGAATATACTCCTGCACCATGTTTTCCACACGTCTATGAGCATGATATTTATTCGGGGATGGTCTTTCGCGACTAATCACGCATCCACCACAGTCCCAGAAATGCTCAAAAAAATTTGCATCCGAAAATCATGCTTGATCCTTGCATATAACGAATATGTACAAAAAAAATTATTCATTCACTAATTTATGGATTTGAATTGACTCAATTCGTCAAAATAAATGAAGAAACAATAATAATAATAATAATAATAATAATAATAATAATAATAATAATAATAATAATAAACGACTTTATTGCTTACATACATAGAACAAAAGGAAATACACATATGATATGAATTTGGCCCAAAGCAAAAGGCGAAGTTCAGTTTATTATATGATATAAAATCAGCTCATAAACTGTTCTCCCACTTAACCTTAAGTACATCGCTAGGTGTGTTGAACTTAACAATATAACAGAATTGAAAAAGAAAAAAAAAGAAAGTTAAATAATTAAAGCTATTTCTAATATAATTTCCATCGTACGATATCAGGACTGCATTGAAAACAAGTGTTTCTTGTAGGCCTTCTTGAATCTTTGCAAACTGTAAGATTTGAACATGGTAGGTACCTGATTGTATATTGAACATATTTGATAAGTATAACTACGCCTGAATATTTCTCATCTGAATATTGGCGGTGAAAGGGTTCCTTCATATCGGATATTAAGATTATGTGTATCGGATCGATAGGTGATTTTTCTGTGCAAATATGAGGGTGTTTTATCGAAAATAATTTTTTTGAAAAATAACAGCAGCATGTAATCTCCTTCTATTACTCATATTTAGCCAACCATTATCTTTTAATTTGTGTGAAATATGTTCTCTTCTGCGGATACCAAATAATAATCGTAAGCATGAGTTCTGTACTTTTTGTATTTTCGATTGATATTGGCTGGACAAGAATGGACCGTAGAGTACATCTGCATACTTAAATACGGACAGTATTAATGACTCACACAAATTTGATTTAATTTGAAAAGGAAGGAAATATCTATTGCCATATATAGTTTTAAGAGTGAAGTATGCACGTTGAATAAGCTGATTTATGTATTTTTCAAATTTCAAAATGGAGTTCAATATTATACCTAAACTTTTGGCTTCACTTACGTTTTGAAGTACTTCATTTTTTATTACAATATTTACACTATCAGAAATCTCATCTCTTTTGTTTTTGTTGCCAAAAAGAATAACATTAGATTTACTGCAATTAATACTAAGACAGTGATCCTCTGCAACTTCAATGAACTTATTAAGTTCCTCATTTATAAGGTAACATGACTCTACTACCGTACTGGGGCGGAAACTATAATAAATTTGAGTATCATCCGCATTGTACATTACAAATCTGAAGAGTTTTCACTAGGCAGGAAGTATATATAGCAAAAAGCAGTTGCCCCGAAATGAAACCCTGGGGTACTCCACATTTCAAATCCATATAATTGGAGGATAGCCCATCAACTAAAACCATTTGTTTACGACCCCTAAGGTATGATGCCATGAGATTCTTAGCATTATTCGACAGTCCTATATAAAGTAGAATTTCAAGCAGTAAATTATGGTTGATAGTATCAAAAGCTCTGCTGAAATCTAACATCTAACAGTACACTCACCTTTATCCGTAGCTCGTACAATATCATCAATAATATGGAGGAGTGCCGTTGTACAACTATACTCATTCTGAAATCCAGATTGAGTTATAGGTATTAATGAAAACTGATCAATATGTGTCTTTAATTGTACTTCTCTAGCCCTTTCGAGTATTTTCGATAAAGTTGGCAGGATACTTATTGGACGCAAGTCTTTGAATTCAAGTAGATTTGACTTTTTAGGTAATATTTTCACAACGGCTCTTTTCCACAGTTCAGGAAAAATATTATGAGTTCTACAAAAATTTACAATGTGTCTGATGTAAGGAATTATATGTGGACAGCATAATTTCAATAGTTTTAAATTTAATCCATCTTCACCAGCAGCATTTGTGTTAATAACATTTATTGTTTGATGAACAAATAAGTCATTCACTTCTTGAAATTCAAAATCTGATTCTACAATCTTTCTGTGTTTGTATGACAAAAGTAATTGCTCAGAAGGTTCTTTTGTAACACAAGAATTGATTTATTTCAGCAGGACTTTTCAAATTATCTGGTACTGCGCTTGACTTGTTAGGTATAACGTTTATGAGCCCTCAAAGTATTCCAAAAACTTTTAGAATTTTTATTACTGAGCTAGTATGTAAAAAATGCTTTTTTCTCTCTTCTAACAGCAGAATTTGTGTAGTTCCTCACGTCCTTATAAAACTGAAGGTGATGTACAGATTTAGTCCTCTTATACCTGTTCAGCGCTTTATCACGTATTATCAAAATTTCTTTGATAGCGCCAGTTAACCAAGGAGCTCTGAGCTTCGAAACACGCGATGTTATTAGAGACAGATGTCTATCAAACAGGCAAATCAGACAGTTGATTGAAAATGTTATTTTTTCATCAACCCTTTCCTGATCATATATTCTAAAAAAATGAATTCAAAAGTTGTATTCCATCACAGGGTGTTTCTTTGTATATTGTGTACACATGTATACAATTGTGACGAATATTCATTCATAAAACGAATGAGTATCTACCCAAAGCGCACAAAATAAAATTGCGACCTCAATTTTCATAAATATTCCCTCAATATTTCTTCATGACGCCTGTATTGTCGATTTTTTGTACCCATTTCTCGTGAGATAGATTTGTTTTTGCGATCACGAGGACATTTTCATTATTCATGAAATGCTCATAACAATTAACGTATATATTAAATGAAGATTATTCGTATCCTGGTACCACTTTATATGTGAGCGGTCCTTGAAAGATACACATAGGCCCTCGCAGACATTTTCGTAGGCCTACAGGAAAAACAATATGTAGTGGATTTGGGAAAAAAGATTTTGACAATTCACTTCTCTGTCTCAATACAAAAAATATAAGAAACTTCCAAAGGAAAGCATGAGCAATCGTTTTTGTAATAAACTCTTCAAAAAATGTCTAGATCATGCATACAAATAACTTTCAGATACGAACTGAAAAAAAATCCCTCTTGACATAACTACTATCAAAAAAATATTGAATTACACGAAATAAAAAGTATTCCCTAAATATCCTTGTAAATAGTTCATTTCGTAATCATTCGCGTTTTTCTTGTGAGAATTTTTAACATTTATTGCATAGAGATGAAGCAATAGAGAGCCAAAACGTACTATACTCTTCTAAAATAGTATCCCTATCAATTTAAATGTTGTGAATAGTTTTATTATCATAGGGATAGTTATATTTCAACCAATTTACATAAACAATTATTGAATTATGCAAGTGAAGCTTCCTTTTGCACCATTCTGTCTATTGGTGAGAACTGTATGAGAATTCTTTCGATAGAGCTTTAGTTTTCATGTCATTTAGACAGACAGACACGTCATAATGTAAATATAGTGATTTTGAAACATGAGGTCATTTTGTGGATCTTATCGAAAGTCATCAATGTGAAAATGAGTTAAAGAAATACTTCCAAATATTGATGAAATCAATTAAAATCGAAACAAGATACAAAAACTATTCAATGCCTCGTTTTTCTAAAATTAAAAATTCTATTTATAGTACCCTCCATATTGTTACTGGATGACGGCTCTTCCAATCAAACAAATCCTTCTTTCCACTGAATATCTACAAAATCTGTTGAAGAAATATGTCTCTTGAAATCTGTTTTCCCGTTAACCCCGGAAGTTGTGCGAGCTAAGGACTAATGAGGTCTTACCTTCTACTCGTAATATGTAACTCTCGGCATGGGTTGGACGATAGCAAGTAGAAATCGATGGTTTGGCCTCGCGGCTTGAACTACCGATTCACACAATGGTCGACTGAGTGAGTAGGGCAAACCACTCACGTTGACCCCAGACTACCGTCCTACCATACACAACTATTCCAAAACATGAAAATCACTTCAGTTTCTAGGGTATGGTTATCGTACACTTTTTAAATGTTATTACTTGAGAAACTTATACCTCAAAAACTCAAGATGTGAGTGCCAAAAATATGCAGAATCAAGTATACTTACCTAGCGAATTTTTTTTCACCAGTTTTTTCGCATTCGATAAAAAAACGAACCTGATATTACGACTTCTCAGAATAAACTCTTCAGCCTGTTTCATTGTCAAAAATCCAAAAGTATTCTACATTATGAAATTATTAATGTTTTTGTTAGAACCTTATATCAGCAAACCAATCTGGTTTTCACTTACCCGTTCTTGATTTCCATCACACCTCGTATATGCCCTCACATAGTCAGCACTCTCAAAATATAGACTTTCCCAACCGATTTTCTCCATTACCTCCATAACGTTAGTTCCTTTGGCAATAAAAGCAAATTATCCTGTTTCCCAGGTCCTTTGGAGCGTTTCCAATGGAGAGCCACAGCAAGTTATTACATGTGCTGGTACACGATGAGCAAGATATCGGATATGGAGCACCTTTCTGAAAGCTGCGATAATTTCGCCAACTGCTTGGATACTAATCTCGGAAGTAACAACCATGATAAAAGGGCCGATGATTCGAAAACATTCAGGTCAGTGAGTTTTCGATAAAATAATGGAACAGTCGAAGTTGAGAGAGTTAGAGTACAGAAAATAATCTCAGTAATTTCACCAAGATGGTGAATTATAAATACTATCAGCCGATCATCAATTCAAAAATTATATATTTCGTAAAAAAGAAAAATAATCAAAACTATTTTGAATGACCGATGAAATCGACGAAACTCCTTCCTTTTTAACGATTCAGAAGAAATAATGAAACAGAAAAACAAGAAAAGTGATTTTTGTGAGATTGAAGTTCTCAATCGATGATAATGATTTCGGGTGGATGTTTTGATCTAGTTTGTATCTTTAAAATACTTTTGTGTGTGATCAACAAATCTTGCTGAATGTTATTCCATTAATTTATCAATTTGACATGCATCTTTTTTTGTGAAAATCCACACTAACTATATATTGATAAAGAAGTAGAGAGGCAGTTTATTTTATGATTTTTACTATAAAGTGAAGCTTTATAATGAAAATCATACAATATTCTCATAAATAAGCTTCTACTTTTTAATTCGTTTTGCAAAAATTGAGTACCTACCTGCAGGGAAAAAATCTCCTATCGAACAAATTTCCCATATTTTCAGTTGTGCTGCATACAGTTTTTGTCCCGATCCTTGCTGTCCTTTCAAACATTTGACTCGAATGGAAACCTGCTGGAATTCGCCGGATAATCCTTGTTTCCGGGGTAATCCGGATGGCCAAAGGGAATGTTCGTTTAATTTGTCACGAAATACGGAGTTTAGGTGAGTTTTTTCATCAGATACATCTACTTCATCATTTGTGTCTGTTGTTGATAGGATTATGCTTGATGAGTGTCTTCCACTAAATTCAATTATCATATTATGAAGAGTTGGGAGAAGTTGTGCAAGATATTCCATTAGTCATGGACATAACTTCGTACAGATAAAAACGCACCAGTCAGATTTTTCTCTGAATATATTAGACCAACAGTATGATTTTCCGATGTTCCTGACCACATTTTTTTCAGTAGGTTGAGTGTAACCTTGAAAGATTTGTGGGTTTATGTCTGAATACTATTGCACATTTTTCGGTTGACATTTCCGTTTGAGTAAATAGTGCATTCGTCATCAAAATAAATAATTTTCAGCATGCAGTTTTGATTTACAATCGAACGTTCGGACAAGTACTCACAAAACTACATTCTTTTGTCAAAATCATCTTCATTCAGCTCATGTAATTGATTTCAATATGTTTCTAGCTGTAGCTTCAGCTTTAGCTCTAGCTCTGCCTCTAGCTTCAATTCTTACTCCATCTCTTGCTCTAGACCTTCATATAGCTCTGAATCTAACTCAAGCTCAAGGTCTAGCTCAAGCTCTAGTTCTAGCTCTACATATAGATCCAGATCTAGATCTGGCTCTAGATTCAGTTCTAGCTCTAGTACTAGCTCTTGCTCAGCTCTAGCTTCATCTCGAACTATAGCTCTAGCTTCAGCTCCAGCTCTAGCTCTTGCTCTAACTTCAGTTATGTTCCAGTCGTTTCAAAATAAAATCTTGCTTTGAACGTTTTTTCTGCCTCGAAAAAGTCACCGCCGGCTTCGGCGGTGAGTTTCTCTAAAGATCCGGTGTGAACTATTTTTGAAAATGTACACTGAAAGGAAGTACCAATAATGAAAGTTGTCAAGCCTGTCACTAGGGCATCGCGGTGTGGATTCTCATGTATATAGTCGATCACAATAAAACCCTAGATCGGATTGAAAACAGGAATAATTTTTTTCTATCGAATACTTTGGATCAATTTTATTTTGAATAATAGTCATTTCCGTGACTAAGGAATAACGAGGTCTTACCTTTTAACGTGTGATTCCGAACACGGTTGCAGAATCATCCCAGCTCCAACCAAATGAATTCTCTCGAGGAAGATACTGGTCGAGGCAGGAATCGAACCCACGGCCTTCCGATCTTGAACCGGGCGCACTACCCCCGCGGCCACTTTCACAACGTGAAGTGAAAGACGTGAAGTGAAAGAAAAAATATTCAGGTAGATAATACACTGATCAGCAAAAAGTGTTGAAGAATAAAGTTATTATAATATTCTGGCTCCACTAGGCGGAGTCAATGTTCTCACGTTAAATTGATGGCTCAAAAAAATAGACTTCCTGGTCATCAAAACCAGATAGAACCGGTTAAGATGAAACTTCAGTGAAGGAAATTCAGCTCTGGACTAGCATAAAAGGCACCTAAGATGTTTTTTTTTGTCCTGATCCATCAAGAGAGAGGAGCGCAAACATCCTGAGTTTCCATGACTAGATAGAGACTACAGAAACGGTTGAACAGAGAAAGTAATCCATTTTCGGAACAATGATAATCTGTAAGGGAACATAGGTATCATAACCAACAAAAACACTAATGAAACTTTCTTATTAGTCAGTGGGCTATGCTTGTAGGATATACCTACACAGTAAGTTCAATGGACTGACGCCTATCATAAAACGAATACTCCCCTGGCTAATACCACGAAAAGCTTTGGATTATATCCGACAGACGTTAGTGCAGGAATCTTCAAAGAAAAAATTCTGCATATGCAAATAGCGATATAACTAAAAGAATCGACCTTCAATTTCGGAACTGGCATACTTGCAGATCGGTTTTGGGCTCATTAGCCACTCGTCAGTGGTTAATTTCGTTAGTACCTCATCCACTAGATGGAGTGACATTTTGTTGTTCGCTCCAACTTGGAAAGAGGAATGAAATACTTTGAAAAAATTCCGATTTTCAATTATGGAATATCATTGACTTCAGGTCGATATTGGCCACTATCTTACACTGAAGAGTGACTAATGAGCCCAAAACCGGTCTTCAAGTGTGCCCGTTCCAAAACTGAAGGTCGACTCTTTCAGTTGTATTGCCAATTGCATATGCAGGAAATTTTTTGTGGAGATTCCTGCACTGACGCCTGTCGGATATATTCCAACGACCTTCGTGGTATTAGCCAGAGGAGTAGTTGTTTTCTGATAGGCGTCAGTCCATTCGGGGTATTCGAGACTGGCTTGAACGTTTGAATCTAAATTACCATGATGGTTTTGATTGCCTCACCACACACTGCAGTTAATAACGTGTTTCAAACTCTGCTTCACCAACAGGAATGAGTTCATGACTGCCATTCAGACTTATTACATTTTTGTTAATACAATTGACTGATAATGTTTTCTGAAACAATGTAAGTGGTAATGATTTTTCTCTTTCTTAATGAAGACTTATTCATGAATGTAGTATTGTGAAATACACATAATTATTTCATTCTGAAATCATTTGCACAAACTGAATTCGACTTTAACATAGCTCCTTTTTCTTCCGAGAACCACGATTCTGACCAAAATCAAAAAATCCCCAATATCCTTTATGTCCCCACACAATTCCTCGACTCAATAGGGGAGTTTAATGAAGTAATCAACCAATTTCAGCAATATCGTCCTGAACAGATGGAACGTGACTTGTCGGTGTCCAAAACCAGGCTACGAATGGAATTCTCGCTACGGAATTTGTATAGATGTGAATGAATGCACATCGAAAACTCATAACTGCCGTGAGGAATCGGAAGCCTGTGTTAATTTGCCGGGTGGATTCAGGTGAGAGATAGTAGGGAAAAGGGGCTTGTCTTCATTTGTGGTCGTATTCGTATTATACGGAAGCTCAGAAGTAACACATATTTTTAATAACTATGTCTTGGACATCACTACTTCAAACTCTAAATTTCTGCTTCGAACTCCAAATTACAAAATTAAAGTCGACATGTCGAGTTCAAAGTCGTCATTTTGGGTTCAAAGTCATAATTCAATTGAAATTTTGAAATTGAAGTCAAAATTTCGAGATAAAAGTCGAAATTTCGAAACTTTTTGGGATTGAAGTTGAAATTTTGAGTTTTTAGTGGTAATTTTGGGTGAGGGCGATAACATTTCCTCGATAGGACAAGCCTATGTCACTGAGGATAATGGTATTCTCCCTTAGGGGATGACATTTTCTCTTACTGAAAGATGTCATCGTCCTTATGGAAATCATGACTTCAATTTCCAAATTACGACTTTCAACATGATATTTGGACTTTTATTCGAGTATGAAGTTCTAACTTCAAAATCCTAAATCCGAATTCTGAGGTTGAAGTCGAAATTTGAAGTTTCAAGTCGTAATTTCGGAATTGAAGTCGAAATTTCGAGTATAATGTCAAAATTTCTAGATTAAATTCGAAATTGAAGTCGAATTTTCGAGTTCAAAGTCGTGATTTCGATTTTGTAGTCATGATACAGTTGAAATTTTAAGATTCAAGTCGACATTTCGTGATTAAATTCGATATTTCGAAAATGGAGTCGTAATTTTGATATTAAAGTTGAAATTTTGAGTTTCAAGTCGTAACTTCAGGTGAGGGCGATAATATCTCCTCCTATCAAAACGACATCTATGAGATCGACAGTGAACTCAATTCTCGAGAATCAAAGATAAACGAAGCTTCCCAAGGCGGTCAGTTGGAAAGTCAAGCTTCGACATTGACCTCCGACAAGTTGGAAGGCAACTAGTTGCAAACAAGATCCGAAACACAATGCATCCATTATTGAATACCATATTGCCCTACTCAAGCATCCTCCCTCGTCCTCATGGGAATCACGACTTCAATTTCCAAATAATGACTTTCAACTCAAAGTTTGGACTTTTATTCAAGTTTGACTTCTAAGTCAAAATCCTGAAATGAAAGTCAAAATTCCGAGTTTAATGTTAGAAATACGACTTCAAACTCGAAATTACGACACTCAAGGACGACTTCAATTCAAAATTCCTAGTTTGAAGTCGAAATTTTGTGTTTGAAGTGTTAACTTCAAGATTGAAGTCGAAATTTTGATTTTGAAGAGGTAATTTCGAGAACGAAGTCGGAATTTCGAAATTGAAGTCAAAATTTAGAATTTAAAGCTGTAATCTTGAGGTTGAAGTCAAAACTTCGAGTTTCAAGTCGTGAAGATTCTTCTCACAATGAATGCTGTCATCGTCCTTATGGAAATTACGACTTCAATTTCGATATTACGACTTTAAACTCGATATTTTGACTTTCATCCCGAAATTTCCACTTTAAACTCAAAATTACGACTTCAAATTCGAAATTATGACGTTGGGGAACGACTTAGAATCAGAATTGTTTAAAGTGTCAACTTCAAGATTGAAGTCGAAATTTTGATTTTGAAGAGGTAATTTCAAGAACGAAGTCGGAATTTCGAAATTGAAGTCAAAATTCAGTATTTAAAGCTGTAATCTTGAGGTTGAAGTCAAAGCTTCGAGTTTCAAGTCGTGAAGATTCTTCTTACAATGAATGTTGTCATCGTCCTTATGGAAATTACGACTTCAATTTCGATATTACGTCTTCAAACTCGATATTTTGACTTTCAAACTTTAAACTCAAAATTACGACTTCAAATTCGGAATTATGACATTGGGGAATAACTTAGAATCAGAATTCCCAAACTTTAGTCGAAATTTTGAGTTTTAAGTCGGAACTTTAAGATTGAAGTCAAAAACTTTGATTTTAAAGTGGTGATTTCGAGAATAAATCGAAGTCTCGAAATTGAAGTCGAAATTCAGCGTTTAATCTAGAGATTGAAGTCGAAATCTTGAGTTTGAAGTCGTGATTTTGAGATCGAAGACGGAATTTCGAAATCAAAGTTAAAATTTTGAGTTTAATGCCGAAATTACAGGATTTGATTCAAAATTTTGAGTTTGAATTTGTAACTTCCAAATAGAACTCAAAATTTTGATTATGAAGTGGTGATTTCAGAAACTGAGTCAAAATTATGAGACAACAGTCCAATTTTAAAGTTTAAGTCGTAATTTCGAAAGTATTGTCGAAATTTCAAGTTTGAAGTCGAAATTTCTATATCGGAGTCAAAATTTCGACAGTGAAGCTGAAGTTTCGAATTTCAAAGTCGTTATTTCCAAGAAACAATGGAAATAAATGGCATTCCTGTGCTACCGAAGTATAATGAAGTTGACAACAAATTTTAGTGTTGATCAAAATTGAAATATTACATCACTTTGAATATACATATGCCTATTATAGATGATTTTTATATTCCAAAAATCCTCAATAAACGATGTGACTTCTTTGTGAAATCATTTTGAGCAATGTGTTCTTCCTACACATTAGAAATTTCATTGTTCTAATAACTGTGAAATGAAGTTTCTTTACGAGGTATTGATTGTAAAATTCCACATCCGTTCTCTACACATCTACGACATCAATCATCCTCCAAGAATAATTATCAAATGAAGAATTATATTCACTAGTTGCAGCTGAATAGAAGCAATGGTATTAGATAGCTTACAGAACATTGAATTGGTTTTGGTGATTCTCATAAACGTTGTAATAATAATAATAATAATAATAATATTTATTTTCCAAAAGACATAGTACAATATGTATAGGAATAGTCGGGACAACAAAAGGTAAAAAAGTAAAAAGTAAAAAGATTGATAAGCTAGACAGAAACAGGCTTATTACCAACTACATATTAAAATATTCATCCAATGAATAAAAACATTTTTCAATTAAAAATTTTTTCAGTATCTTGTTGAATTTCCTACATTCATTGACATTTTTTATATCGTGGTATAGTCTGTTATAGATTCTCAGCCCCATATGATCGGGTGAGTTATAGGTGATTTTATATTTGCAAAATGGAATGTGAAAATGATTTTTTTGACGAGTGTTAACGTCATGCAGGTTTGCATTTCTGTTGAATTTAGTTTTATTTTCATGAACATAATTACAAAGTTCATATATGTAGAGTGAAAATAATATGTTATATTTAACAAACAGTCCACAATTCTTACAACTCTTTTTTACATGATAAAAACGTCATTTATTGAAGTGGAGTTGGCATACAAACAAATTCCATACCTGATTCGAGATGCTACTTGGGAGTGATATAAAGATAGTAGTTGAGGCTCCTCCAGGACCTGCTTGAGACTTCTGAACATATAGCATTAAGAATTCAATCTTTTATTCAAATAAGTGCAGTGACTTATCCAGTTCATATTTTCATCGACAACTAGTCCGAGAAATTTTACTTCGTTTATATTACATATTAGTGTGTCACTAACGCAAACATTTAATGAAAGACAATTTTTTTGCCAATTATGAAATTTGACGATTTGGGTTTTTGTTGCATTCAGATATAAAGAATTTAGGCTACCCCTGTTTATAGAACTGAGAACTTGTTCGCATTTCTGTTGTGCTGCAATTTCATCCTTGTCCGATATTATCACAGAAGTATCATCAGCGTACATGGTAGCAAGAATCCCTGCAAGGTAATTCTCAAGATCATTGGTATACAATAAAAATAAAATTGGCCCCAATATAGACCTTTGTGGAACTCCCATGTTAACCACTTTAGTTTCAGAATTAACGAATGTGTTTGCTCCGGAAATACGTTCCGAAATACTGAGTACGTTCAGTTAAGAAGGAAGAAATCCAATTAAAAGCAGAGCCTTTGATTCCATAGTTGTACAACTTCGATAATAAAAGCTGATGATTACCACAGTCGAATGCCTTGCTGAGATCACAAAAGACCCCAGCAGGGCATTCTCCTGATTCCAAATATTCAATAACTTGGTTAAAGAACGAAATTGCAGCCGTATTCGTTGAATGATTAATTCTAAACCTATGCTGATTTTCATTTAAAATATTAAAAACATCCAAAAATTTCAACAACCGTTCAAGGAAAGCATATTCAAAGATATTTGAGAAGCTTGACGTTATTGTTATGGGACGATAGTTATCCATTTCGCTAGTTGAACCCTTTTTATGAATTGGGTAAGCACTTTACGTTATAGGAATGATCGTTCGTAAAACCTTAACGAAACATTCTTCTCACAAATTCATAAAATTCAAAATACATATAATGGCATCAATGAATCAACACAATGTGGTACAAAAATGTAACAAAGTAAAGAAATCGCCAATTAACGTCATGTAGCCCAAGAAATTTAATTATTCGCCTTGTTTTTTCACCAGCCACGTATGTTTAACCATAATTTCTTAATTATTTCCGTACAGATGTGTTTGCAGATGGGGATATATCTGGATTGAGAAGGAAAAAAAATGTTTGCCGAGTGCCATTTTATCATTACTGAAACTGGGGAGAAAAACTGAAAACGTAACAAACAAAAGTGAAACTCTCCTGAAAAAAATAAGAAAATTTTTCAAAAGGAATTCCGGCACAACAATCAACAATCAAGCCGTTAAAATAATCTATTTATTTTTGATAGAGATGCTTGTGAAGTTTCAGTGAATTGTTATTACTTATTTCTGATGTACTCTCTATGAGAATGAGATAAAATAATAATCTGTATGAACAAATTATCATGAAGACATTTTTGTTAAGGTTGTTCAATGACAACTTTCTACTGGCAATTTCCGTATTTTTAATTTCTTTGCATAGTATAGAAAGCTTATGAATGAGAAATCTGATAGAACTGACCGATAATAACGTATTCAATAAAACACACTTCAATGTGAGATTATCACCTGAAAGTTCACAAAACCGCGACACGTGTTTCGCTATACAGTAGCATCTTCAGGCATCACAATACTGTGACACACGAAGCGAAACACGTATCGCCTGTGTTTTTCTCGGACCCAATGATCACTTATCCCACGGTGTGAGGAGTGGTCATTGGTTGATAATGCCGACATGCCCTCCCGAATGTATCGGGACTTCGGGGGATAGGGCCTTACCAGCGCACGCTACGGTTGAAAATGATAATAATAATAATAATAATATGGTTCATCTCAAAAGAGGACGATGCGGGGACTACGGAGAGGATGTGCAGCTCGTAGATGGAAGCATCCTACATCATCTGGATGCCGGAGAGACGTATACTTACCTCGGGGTGGAACAACGCCACTCACAAGAGGTAACCGCAGTGAAAAACTCTCTCCGCGGCAAGTATCAGCACAAACTTCGACAGATCTGGTCATCGGAGCTGTCGGGGAAGAACAAAGTTGCTGCAACAAATATGCTTGCCGTTCCAATCTTACTCTACTCGTTTGGAGTAGTGAAGTGGACTCGGGAGGAGCTGTATCAACTCGACGTAAGGACCCGAAAAATGATGCATCTCTATAGGAGTTTGCATCCCAAATCGTCCATTCCACGGTTGTACTTCCTCCGACAACAGGGAGGTCGTGGACTTTTGAGTTTGGAGTGTCTACATGACAGAATGGTACTGGATACAGCCTGTAAAGACGTCAGGAGTTCGGATCCCCTTCTCTGCATGGTCCGTGACCATGAGAGAGCAGGAATTGGAGCATTTCTCCTTAGGGCAGCTGCTCGAGTAGCTGATGAACTCGGTATAGTTTTCGACTCTGAACGAGGTGACTACAACTCTGTCACCGAGTTGGAACCCGTTCAGCAAAAAGCTCAGATAAACGCCGCAGAGATCACCTTACTTCTGCGGAGACACAGGGATAAGCCAATGCATGGGGTCTTCTTCAATAATATTGAAGACCTTGGCTTATCAAAGCGCCTGACGTTCGCTTTTCTCAGGTCGAGTGGGCTGAAGTCGGAAACTGAGGGGTTCATCATGGCTTGCCAGGATGGTGTCTGCAACACCTCAGTCCACCGCAGTCGAGTGATGGGTATAGAGGTTCCTGACAGAAGGTGCAGGGCCTGCCGCGAGGCGCCCGAGACCCTAATGCACTTGCTATCAGCATGTCCAGCATATGCGGTCTCGGCTTATATCCATCGACATAACGCGGCCCTAAGAGTGCTATACTACCATCTGCGGCACTCTTACGGTATTGACGAGACACCGGTGTTGCCCTACGCTCCGAGGGATATTGAATCCGTTGTGGGAAACGAGAAGTGCCAAATTTATTGGAACTATTGGTTCCCCACACTCAGGCTCATGCAAGCTAATAAACCTGATGTAATCCTTCTCGACCACCAGACCAAGACGATATTTGTCGTGTAGTTTTCAGCTCGTGGCGAGATGAATATCGTCAGAAAAGAGGAGGAAAAACGGATAAAATATCGAGATTTTCTCTTCGAACTCCGCAGACTCTATCCAGATCACTCTGTCAAGATGGTTGTTCTGATTATTGGAGTCCTTGGTGGAATGATGTCTTCTCTATTCTTGAATCTTAAAATCATACCGGCTTGCCGCACTAAGGCAGAACTCTTAGCCGCACAGATGCAGAAGGCTGTCATTCTTGGCTCACTGCGATTGCTCAGTGCACATGATTATCGGACCCAATGATCACTTACCTCACGGTGTGGGGAGTTGTCATTGGTTGATAATGCTGGCGCGCCCTCCCGAATGTATCGGGGCTCCGGGGGATAGGGCCTGACCAGCGCACACTACGGTAAAAAAAAAAAATCGTCTTTATTCATCTGTGAGCACACATCTGAAGAGATAACAATAACAGGTATTCAACAAAGATAAAGAGGCGAAGTGTCACCCGAGGGTGTTTTTCAACTTAACCATGGAAATACAATTTTAATTTACAATTTTCTTAAATATCTCAGCTATAATATCTACGATGAGTATAATTCTATCACATTGTAGAGTAATTTTGCTGTCTGAGATCTATCAAACTAATTAGTACATTAAATTCATTAAGTGATTGACTGATCATTATCCGTTCTGCAGATGCAGAGTTCTACATTTGTGAATAATATTGAGCTAATAATAGGGATTTCATTTTTTTTTTTGAAGTTCATCACAGTATATGTGCTGTAATCATGCGGAAGTTGATTATAAAACTCACCGGCATTGTAGGTGAAGGATTGCTGAAAAATACAGTACTTTATGAGTCATATTTAATACATGTAATTTTCTCATATCTAGCAATTTCAGTTTTTGCCTTTCCCGATATTCATGACTAACGTGCTCATATTTGCGTATTCCGAAGGAAAGGCCAATACAGGAATTCTGTATTTTTTGAAGTCGACTACTGTCAGCACTCAGAAGTTCGTGTCCATAAATATAGTCACAGTAAGGCAGTTTCGATAATATTAGGGATTCACAAACACGAATTTTCAAAGCGGAACTCATGAATTGTCTACTTGGATAAAGTTGTTTGAGTGTATATGAACCTCGGCAAAATTGAATGACATGTTTTGTGAATCTCAATTCATTGTCTATCCAGAGTCTTAGGTACTGGCTTGGTTACGTTTGAGCTTCGGTCCAAAAAACAATGCACTGGACTTACTCGCGTCCCACTCCAGATTATGTGCTGTTGAAACATTTATTAAGGAATCCAGATCCGAATTTAAAGCAGCGGTAACATCAGGTTTCACTTCAGTGAAAGATAAGTACAGCTGAGTATCGTCCGCGTAGTGGTGTATGCGGCTGTATTTGACGAATGAATGACAATCTGAGATGTACAAAGATAATAACAGTGGGCCCAATATTGATCCTTGCGGAACGCCATGACTCAAAGCAAGTTACTAATAAAAATCTCATGATCCATAATAGCAAATGCCTTGCTGTAATCCAGCAGGATCAGACAAGTAACCTTTCCTTCTTCAATTGCCCTAAAAATATCATCAACAATATTTGTTAGAGCTGTGGTGGTGGCAAATCCTTCCCTGAAACCAGACTGAATCGGTGGTATAATGTTATCTTTCATTACGTAGTCATTGATTTGATTGTGTAAAATTTTTCAAATGCTTCAGCTAGAACTGACAGGAGATTGATTGGTTTTAAATATTGGTAGGATTCGTTATTTTTGCTTAGGGGATCACGAATGACAATTTCCAAGCCGTAGAGAATGTTGAGTTATTTATGCAATAATTGCATGTGAATATTACATAATCGATAAGAAAATTAGGGATAAAATTGAGCATTTTCAAGGTCACTCAATTTGAGCCCACTGCGTTACTTTTTATTAAGTTTATACCTTCAAGCACTTTCATGCTAACGCGGGAAAACATTAGGGAACAGCTAGTATTCTACGCGGGTGAAGCCGCGAGCAACAACTAGTGATTATCATAAAGTTTTTTCTGTTGAAACAATTGGTATTCAACCAGATTGATTTGAAATATTCAATACCAATATCACAATTCTTTTTTATGTTCAATAATTTAATGAACCATTCTATGAAAGTGAATGTGATGTTTCAAGTTAATTAGTTATTTATTCGGGTCTATTTTTTTATAACATTTCACCATGAATAATTTGCTATTGATTGAATATTTTTGTACATTTTGTTGAAAATAGAAAGTTTTACTATTCAGCATTTACACAAATTTGAACTATTGATTGGATTGAAATTATTGACGGGAGAAGTGAATTTGAAATTCAATATTATTTGTTTCATTCCACGCTAACACATAACAGTACCCTTCAATAATTTCATGAGCAATTAGACAAATGAATGCATCTGGAGTGGTATTTATATTATATGTAATCAATTATTACTACCATGTATAAAAAGGAAGTAATGTATTACCTGCTTTATTATAGTGGAGGTTTTGATGGATTTAATAATTGTTTTCGATAATGAACGATAATGGATTGTGCTGTTTATCATTCATTAAGATGAATAATCCATAAACGGTTCAATATAACAAACTCATACGTGTCATAGAAAAATGTATTGATGATTCCTCTTTCAGTCGACTAATTCAAGACTATTAGACCGTGCTTTCGGGCTCTAATACGAAGGAAGGTCTCGAGAAGGAACTAGACATCATCAAAAATGATCTTCAACGGAATGGCTACTCCAAAGCGATGGTAGAAAAGACTTTGGCTAAAAGACAGCAGGAGCCTCGCAAGGAAGAGAAGCCGTCATAACCAGTGCTTGCACTTTCCTACATCAGAGGATTATCGAAGAGGATGAGAAGAATTGGTTCCAAGTACATCAGAACCTGCTTCAGATCCGGTAACACTAACCGCAGCAGCCGCACGAAAACTAGGCCACCAAACGCGGACTGCGACTCCAAAAATTGCATTTACCGGATACCCTGTGAGTGCGGAAAATCCTATATTGCTGAAACTGAGAGGCCATTAAATGTTCGCATTGCCGAGCACAAGAAACACACAGAGCGAGGGGGAACCAGCAAATCAGGAATAGCAGACCATGTTTGGACCCTTTAACACAACATCGAGTAGTCCCAAGCTGAGATCATACACAGAGAGGAACATTGGTCTAGTAGAAAATTCAAGAAAGCCGCATACATGTTGTCAACAACGTATTCAGCCAAGCTAGCGTAGGGATACGCAACATATGGAAACCCATCATCAAGCGAAAAATGGCCAACTCCCGCCAAACGGTCATCTAACAGTGAACCAGTGAAGCGGAAAAAATGGAAAGCGGTGATAAGTGAAAGTACTCGAACGACCCATAAATAGTCATCTCTCAGAGGAATCAGTCCAGTCATCACCCGAAGACGATTGTAGATACTAACAATCGAAACGTCGTGAACTAACATGGCTTGGAATCTCTCAACTTTTAATTTTCATTCTCATTTTTATTTCTTGATTTTTATTTTTTGTTCAATCGTTCTGTTTTTACTTGTATTTTATTTCACTCTTATTTCATTTCAGGTTATTTTTTGCTTAATATCATTGTTATTTTCAGCTATTCATTTTTAATTCTTCTTTTTTTAGTGGTTTCAGGGATTTCAAATCATTTTATATATAAGACGATGGAAGTCCGAACTAGTGAAATTGATCATGAAAAATTGTCAATCACCTTCAAACAAAAATTTTTTATTTTCAGTGCCTGCAAATCGACAAATGATGATAATAGTGAAGAAAACAACATCAAAACCAAATTTTAGTTCGATTTCACTTCTAAGCAAAACTCGTGGTTTAATCATAATTAAATTTGAATAGTTCACACAATTTCCGAAATAATAATCTCTTCCACACGTTGAACCACCACTTTTCGCTAAATTCATTCCGCAACTTGCACCCCTATTTCCCGAGGTGAATCATTAATTATACGTAAAACCACTTAAGCCTCTCTGCTATGTTTATTCAAACGTGTGTTCAATTTCGATCCTATTTAATAAAATGTAAATGAGCAACATCAATTCAGGGGATTTTCCGAATTATTATTTGAGATTTATTCGCCATCCTTAATGAATAAATGACAGGTTTCCTGCAGCTGCGGGTAACTACAAAGTGGCACTCCTTTGTTTTCCATTTGATGTGGGATTTAAGGAATTTGGGAATTGCGATTCAGATGATGAATCCATTGTGTTTTTGTGTCAGCTCAAAAGATGAAGTGGAGCCATACTCACAGAATAATGACAAATCGTTCCAATTACTTTTTCAAGATTACTTTCAGAAAATGCGAATTCCTACTGAATATCATTCTCACCTCAATTCTACATTCAATCATCTTGTTCGAAAATATAAATTATTTCATGAAGAAGTGAGAAAATTCCCATCATTTTCATGATGGGCAACAGAATTTGTATCAGAAAACAAATTTATACAAAAACATTTGAGACATATCAGACCTGTCGTCATTTTCACTTCTGCATTCAATTGATGATCATTATCACAATTGAACTGAGTCATCAGTTGATTTTAAACTCTGAAATAGTGAAGAGGTATCTCGATAGCCAAAACAGAAGAACTACTGGAATAATAATAATAATAATAATAATATTTATTCACCATTTGTGATCCATAGCGTATATATGGTAAATGATTATTTACAAAAAACAGTATGTCATTCATGAATAAAATTATGGAATTAAAGCTTGAATAAAAATTAATATTTGCATATACAAAGGTATAGGTACATATAGGTATATAAAATGCTTATTAAAAAATGAATAAAAAATGTGGCAATTTTGCTTGCCGTAGTCAAATAAATATACATATGTATATATTTACATATATACATATATTTACAAACATGTACACACATATTCAAAAAAAAATCGCCAGTCAGAAACTAAAGCAAAACAGCAAGTGGAAATTTAGAACGATTATATATCTTATTATTCTTCTGTGAAAGAATCCTCTAAATATTCCTTATGACTGTAGTAACATTTGTCCAGTAATAAGTTTTTAACTTCCTTACTGAACAAAGTTGAAGAATTCAACCTTTTTATAGAAAGTGGCAGTCTGTTATAAAAATCAATGGCATTATATAATGAAGATTTTTTGAAATGACCACTCTTATGTGAAGGGACCCTCTGAGCAGTAGCATGGCGAGTATCACGACCGTGAATGCTCAAGTTCGTTATATACAAGTCAAGGTTCCAGTGCACAAAAATGACACATTTCATTATATAAATTGCGGGTGCAGTCAACAAGCGTTCCTTTTGAAAACGGGTCCACAACTTTCTTGGTACCCCAGGTTTAATATCAATCTTATCAGTCGTTTTTGAGGGATGAAATCTCTAGAAAATTCCTTTGCACATCCCCAAGCCATTATGTTGAAACTAATGTGGGAGTATGCATTCGCAAAGTAAACATTTAGTAAACCAAACCTATCCAAACAATGTTTCAACTGTTTGATCGAATAATAAGCGGAATTGAGTTTACTGCATACTTTTTGTATGTGACTTCTCCAGGTGAGATCCTCATCTAGAATA
This sequence comes from Leptinotarsa decemlineata, assembly GCF_025532065.1. NCBI lineage: Eukaryota > Metazoa > Arthropoda > Insecta > Coleoptera > Chrysomelidae > Leptinotarsa > Leptinotarsa decemlineata. Next base: position 6,875,815 of record NW_027412578.1, read on the forward strand.
GTTCCAAGGAAATCAACATCTTTTGATATTTTTATGTCATTTAAAGTGACTAAATTACAACAGAAATCCCTCCTAACAAATGTTTTCATCAGCACTGACTTAGATTTATTTGAAATCAGTTTGTTACGTTGACACCAACTACTGAATTCGTCAATAACTAAATTAATTTTCATCGATAATTCATTCTCATTTTTTCCAGAAACAGTGATTGTAGTATCGTCAGCGTACATAGTTATGTGACAATCTGATATGAATTCAGGCAAGTCATTGATAAAAGTCAAGAATAACAATGGACCCAGAACAGACCCTTGTGGAATACCTAGTTTCACATCATAAGAAACTGATGTAATTCCATTACATTTAACCACCAAACTACGGTTTTCCATGTACGATTCTATCCAACACAACACATTATTGGGAAAGCCCATTACTAGTAATTTTTCAATAGAAATTTGTAAGAAACAGTATCGAATGCTTTCGATAGATCTGAAAAAAGTAAAAAAACCACGTTATTATTATCCACTTGTGGACAAATGTAGTTCAATAGTTGATAAGATGCAGATTCAATTGATTTGTAGGAATTTCTTGACCAGGCAACACTGAACGCGGCGCTTCTCTCATGCGATTCCTTCTTCATCTGCAGTGAACTAATTTGCAGTCCAGTTGCACAAATATGTTGTGGAAAATTTTGATAATCTTGGTATCTATGATATTACCAGTTCTATGTTTCATTTTTGCTTATGCTTGCTGATCAAAGTGTAGCATTCGACATTGGCAATTCATACATTGGATTCGAAAATGTTTCGCCAGATTGGATAGAGAGCTGTCTCACAGGTATTACGAACTATGAGGTCTTCCAGCAGGGACTTCAGAACTTTGACAATTGATAAGTTACATCTGTCAAATCAGTTGTCATTCATTCGGACTGTTTTTCCAAATCAGATGTGATATTGAAGATTTATCAACCAATAATCATAATAATGAAACAGTGACACATACTGAAAGTACCAACACTCGATATGGAAGAGATATTAAAAGACCAGATTATCTAAATATAAATGGTCAATCTGTAAAGGCTCATAGTTGAGTATCATGTAACTGTGCCAAAAATTTGGGTGTATGTATCAGTATCCACTTTTTCAACATGTGAATTCAATTTCCCAACTCACTTTTTCAAACTGAAATCCTCATAGAAGTTCAAGTTCCAATTTTTCAGAATGGGGGGCCTTTACCTAATATTAGTGTCACTGCGTTGTGATCTGAGTCAAGCTCAGAAGTCGCATATATATTCCAGTTGAGAGTGATGTTCCTGACAGTTGCTATGTCAAGAACATCAGGTCTATGCGGTATTTGGTAGTGGGTAGGCAACGGCGGTCCCAAAAACATGATAACCGTGTTCGTCGGCGTGAGCATATAGCGCTCGGCTGTTCATATTGGTAGCTCCACTTCACTGCGTGTGTTTCGCGTTGAAATCACCTGCAGCTCTCGTCGCGAAGTCTGTTTCTAGCAGAAGAGTACTGATTGCTTCCAGCTGTATGCGGTTGTTGGGGGGGTTATATACCGTTATAATTCGGTGTTAAGGTTTACTTCGATACCCATGGCTTCTAAACAAATTAGCGCATCTTCATCTAGACCGATTTGAACGTGTCTAATTGATCTTTTCATGAGGATGGCTACGACACCTCCGCGTCTGCTGACTCTGTCTTTTTTATAAAAGACATCGTTCGGGATCGTTATAGTTTTCCCTTGCAAGTAAGACTCTTGCAGGAGCATGATATACACGTCGTTTTCTGTCAGGAAGTTCTCTATATCGAGTTTCTTCCTGAGTAATCCGATGGCATTCCAGGTGACTATCTTCAGGGAATCAGGTACTATATAGTGTCTAGCCATTTAGTTCCTGATGTTATTGGGGGTGTGTGCTGCGAACATCGTGTGTAGCGTAGGAAACTGGGTCATCAGACTCCGAAGCTGGTCTAGTGCCGCGGCTAGGCCTTCGACTGCGTTAACGTTCTGATGTTGTCTGTTGGGACCTTGAGCCGCACTGGCGTTGGAGACTCCGCTCCTGGTCACGTTGGCCCCAATGGGCCTCCTTGGGGCGGGAATTGGCTGCCTCTGGGGGGCAACAGGCTGCCTTGTGGGAGCTGTTTATCGTCTTGGGGCTGTTTTTCGGGAGTCCTGCAATATAGGGCATGCTGGGCATCCACGGAAGCTAGCGAGGTGCGCATCTTTGCAGTTGTTTCACTTTGCAGGCAACTGCCTGTCTCTTTTGCACTCGGATGTTAAATGACGTCCGGCACATTTTACGCAGATAAGAATTACTTTGCAATACCGCTGTGTATGCCCAAATTTTTGGCAACGGTAGCACTGACCTACCGTTACTGAGTCTCTGCTCGAACTCTGATTTAGGATGTCTCTTGTTTCGTAGATGTGACTTTGTGCTTTGGGAACCAGCACAAGAACCAGCGGCAACTCTTTGTTATCTGCTTTCTTCATACGCGAGATTGGCAAGATGTCGAATCCTCTGGCGATGAGCTTTTTTTTGATATCCTTGATGTCCAGGAATTCTGGGACACCGCCGCTGAAGATGAACCCTGAAGGGTTTATACTATAAGTATGGGGAGGAATTTCCATTCTTTCCATTAGAGTCATCGTATTCCTGTAATCAGGAATGCTTGCTGGCTGTACTTTGATGCCATTAGACGTGTTAATGGCTTTGGTGAATCCAATCCTTACTCGGATGGTCTGTTTTCTAAATCGGGTCCAGCTATCCTTCTGTCTGATGGCGATAGGTGGGAGACTCGAAGATTGTTGAGGTACATGTGTGGTTGCAGGTATCTCATTAGTCTCGCTTCGAGGCTTATCAGCCTCTTTTGGGGGGGGGGGGGTATTGGTACATTTCGTACCCGAATTTCTTGGGGTGCCTGAGTCGAGGTACCCGGCCTAGCCTCCTCTGTGGGTGTGCTTTCTGCCACTTGCTCGGAAGTTACGCTTTCTTTCACGTGTTCTGAGTTTTGTGGCGAATCAACCGTCATTTCGACGCTCTCCGGCACGCTTTTGGCATCGGAAGCATTTTCCGATTCCGAGTTTGATCCTATAGGGATCCGTTTGAATCGGCTGCTACATGGCAGCTCTGGGAAATCTTTCGGCTGTCGTTTCATATTCATTGGTTTTTTCTCGCGGTGTTCGATTTCCTCGTACAGTCGAGGGCGCGTCTCTAGTCTTGCTTGGACTAGTTCGAATAGCTTCATGATGTCTGCCCTACTATTGGCCAGAATCAAGGTAGCCAGTTTCTCCATACCGGCTAGTAGCATTTCTTCAATACTGCTCTTCTCATTCGCAGTGAACAGTTCGCATAATGACATAAACAAACAAATCGCAAGTAACCTGCCTGATCTCAAAAGAGAAAAACAACGTCAGCACTTTCGCACTCCGCAGGGAATATACTAACACGTGTTGGATGACCTCTCCTGGCATTCACTTCGTTTGTCTTCATTTGAAAAATCACTTCACTTTCAGTAGATGTTACCTCTACGAGATCTCAACTCTGAATGACTCAAAAGAAGGTCTGATATAAGCTTCATAAAGCATCAAAAGTTGCTGAGGTGTGTACAGTTTTATGGTTCGGAACAGTGTTTCAAGCTTTCTAGAAGTACTTTTGTAATTCCAGCGACATGATTGTGCCAAGACATATTGGTGTCCATTTCAACCCCCAACAAAGTTATCGAAGCACAAAGTGGAATGTTCTGACCTGACATATATATTGCAATATATTGGATTCTTGGTTTTTTCCAATAAGTCGTTGAAAGAGGGTTAGTGACAATATATATATCCCTGGGGAGCTGAAAACTCTATGACGTATATCTTTTTGTTATAACAGTCGAGAAGAACTACATTACGCTTATTGAATCATATGAGCCTGACGGTGGGAAATGGATAGTTCCAGTAAATGCAATGCTCCACATTCTTCCCCACTGATTCAATATTCCACGGACTGAGTATAAGGCAACACCAGTGTCTCTCCAATACCATAAAAGTTCCTTTTTTATTACTAATAATGATTGACAAATTCATCAACACCTCATGAAAATACATATGGTAAAATTTATATAATTCTCATCACACGGTAGCTTTGTACAGTTCGGTCCATATGTATGGAATGAATTCATTTTTAGCGTTATTATGTACTATGTGAAAAAAAACTGAAACATGTCGATTTTTATTCTTGAATTGACAATTCATAGTATGAAAATATTATCCCACTCCAGCACCCCTTCTGAATTATAAGCACCCCCTCGAAAATTTCAATTAGCAGAGGGTTTCGTGTGGCACCTTGTTCGAAAGGGATTTTAGTCCTCTTTTCAGCAATATGAAGTTTTTCAAATTTGGCGCAATCATAACTGAGAAAATTGATTTTTGCAATTAAATTAAATGTTCAAAATGACCACCATTATTCACTTCTTGACAATAACCTGATCTATTGAACAGACCATCCCTGTAGCACGCTCCTTACTAACCTTGAATCCTGGAAAAAATTTTTGGAGATACTGAAATTTTAAACAAAAAGCCAAATTAACAATTGATATGAATCTAGAAGCCTTCTGTCATTAAGGTATTGAAAGTTACTAAAAGACGCCAGTATAATATTTGTGGGCGTATTAAATTTAATTATGGCTCATTTGTCCGAGACTCAAAGAATAGACATTTTAATTATGATTAGTTCTGGTAATGAACAAGAACTCATAAGGAGGTTTGTGAAATTTTCAATAATAAATACCCTGGTCAACACGTGTCGCAGTCTACAGTTACCAAAATTGAAAAAAAAGTTTCGTGAAACTGGACATGTGAAAAATATTGGAAAACGAGGTAGAAATGTTCAATTTAATGATGAAAAAAAGTTGAATGTACTTCTAGAGATTGAGGAAAGTCCGCATTAGACAACTCGAGAACTTGCCGCCGACAATGATGTAAGTAAATCATCTATTTTGAGAGTTTTGCATAAAGAAAAATACCACCATTACAAAGTTCAGTTGGTTCAGGAGTTGAATGATGATCCTGATAGAAGGCAAGAATTCTGTGAATTGATGATGGACAGAATGAACGCAGATTTGCAGTTCATAAACAAAATAGTGTTTTCTGATGAAGCGACGTTTCATTCAAACGGTACAGTTGACAGACAGAACTGTAGATATTGGAGCAGAGAAAATCCTCACTGGATGTGTGCACTCACAGTCAATATCCTAAAAAAGTTAACGTTTGGGTTGGTATCATTATCAATAAAATTATTGGCCCTTATTTTTTTGAGGGCACTGTTAATGGTATTAATTTTTTGATTAACTTTTTAGTACCAACATTACAAATACATTTTCCAGACGTTAATCATCCGAATGAGATAGATCGAACTATCTACTACCAACAAGATGGAGCTCCACCTCATTTTCCACGTACAGTTAGAAATTATTTAAACGAGGTTTTTCCCAATAGGTGGATTGAAAAACGTGGAACGATCGAATGGCCGGCTGGATCCCCCGATTTGACTCCTCTCGATTACTTCTTATGGGGCTATTTGAAATCTAAAGTTTATTTCAAAAGACCAAACAATATTGCTGATTCGAAAGTTAGGATAACGGAAGAAATTAACAAAATAACCCCTGAGGTCATACAGAATGTTGTACGAGAATTCCAAAATCGCCTCGGTTATTGTCAAGAAGTTAATGGTGGTCATTTTGAACATTCAATTTAATTGTAAAGTACATTGAAAAATATATTCTAAATATTATGTGGCATTATTATCTTCACTCTACGTAAAGTTTTGTGATACCTAGAGATATTATCAAAATTTTACATTCAAAAAATCAATTTTCTCAGTTATGATTGCACCAAACTGAAAAAACTTCATATTGCTGAAAAGAGGACTGAAATCCCTTTCCAACAAGGTGCCACGAGACCCCCTTTGCTATTTAAAATATCCGAGGGGGTGCTTATAATTCAGAAGGGGTGCTGGAGGGGGATAATATTTTCATCGTTTGTTTGAAGCAAATCAGGAATAGCAGACCATGTTTGGACCCATCAACACAACATCGAGTGGTCCCAAGCTGAGATCTTGCACAGAGACGAACATTGGTTTAGGAGAAAATTCAAGGAAGCCGCATACATGTTGTCCAACAACGTATTCAGCTAAGCCAGCATAGAAATACGCAACATATGGAAACCCATCATCAAGCGAAAAATGGCCAATTCCCGCCAAAATGGTTATCTCCCACGGAACCAGTGTAGCGGAAAATTGAAATCGGGGATAAGTGAAAGTACTCGAACGACCTATAATAAATAGTCATCTCTCGGAGGAATCAGTCCAGTCATCACCCGAAGACGATTGTAGATACTAACAATCAAAACGTCGTGAACTAACATGACTTGGAATCTCTCCACTTTTTATTTTTATTTCCTTTTTTCATTTGTTTATTTTTATTTATTCAATTGTTCTATTTTTACTTGAATTTTATTTCACTATAATTTCATTTCAGGTTAATTTTGGTTAATATAATTGTTATTTTCAGTTATTCATTTTCAATTCTTCTTTTTTAGTTGTTTCAGGGATTTCAAATCATTTTATATAGTAGACAATGGAAGTCCGAACTAGTGAAATTCATAATATTTTCATACTGTAAATTCTCAATTTAAGAATAAAAATCGATCTGAGTTTGAAATTGAACATTTCCTTCTGTTTTTTGGGTACATATAATAAGAAATTTTTATTCCTTCTCAAACATTCCTTCTCAAAAGAGTCTTCCAGAGAATATTGAAATTGAACTCCCTTATATATGTATATCCAAAGCTTTGGGATGATTTGATTATATTATAGCATCACAGCAAAAGTCAACAAACATAATTGCAGACTCAAAATTGATCGCGATCGGCAATCCGAATTATGTACTTCGATTGATATTGCAAATAGCGCCCTACGAACTATTTTGCTATACATTCGACTGAAACAAGTACGAATCACGGACAACCTGCTTTATTCATTAAAGTTACGCAATATTTGTAACTAACGAGTATAAAACGTGACAAATGAAATTGGAAAACGTTTGGATTCGTATCGATCCATTTTATCTGAGTGCACGTAGCTATTCGCTCACCTATATTTCTAAAACGGTATGTTATGTAATCTGAAATTTTACGAGGCACTGAACAGTTCCAAACAACACTATTTTTTTAATTTTTACGATTGGAAATGGGTGATATAGACATACAAAACAGTAACAAATTTCATATATAGATTATAAATTTGTGGGCCTGATAATATTTCGTTCTACAAAATCATCGGAAAACATAACCTTGTCCTCCAATATCTGATTAGCATTTGATAAAGTTGAGTGTACAAGTCGGTACATGTCCTTTATAGAAGTGATTGAAGAACGAATGACAATGCCATGAAGAATTTTGTTGACAGAGAAACTAAATAATTAATAACAATATGAAACTATCAAATGACATGTTTCATTTCATAACCTTTATAAATGACAAGATCAGGATTTGCTCTTCCATCCAACAAAATGAATTTTCAGTATAACAATTGTTCTAGGACATCAGTTGAAGTCTTGCAGATGGAATCTTAAACATGTATAGAGCACATTCGTTCCTTCAGAATATTTATCGGAAAGACTTGAAAACGTTCAGTTCAGTTCAGTTGGGTCCAAAAAATGTAGTTTGTGTCGTTGGAAATGCTACAATTTATTACACAAGCTGTTATACAATTCTAGCTAATTATATAGGACTCAAGTTATTACACTAGTGAAATTACAGTTTCGTGGAAACACATGGCACAGAATTAACTCCAAGGCGGTTTGGAAGATGTCCAGCGTTATCAGACAATAAATAGTAGGATTGTGCATTCACGTATGTTTGCTGCTATGTAGAGAAATGAATCGCGAATACAACTAGTTACAGTCTGTAGACTTCCTTTCAGAATGAAGCACAATATGGATTCAATTTCAGAGAGAATATATATTGACTAAAATTATATCATTAAACAATGCAGGTATACTGATTAGTTATGAATAAAGTTTGGCTTGATTTCGTTGATAGAAACCTTCCATTATTCTGTTTATTCCATTCCGATTACTTCTAAAGTGTGGTCGGATGGTAATCAAATGATAATGACTAGATTTTGATAGAGGTTACTGGTATAGAAACAATAATTATTTGTTTTTATGGTCCATTGAGGAGTGATGAAATATCAGCTGTATTTATTTCGGAGAGTATTTTCAACGTCCGATAAATGGAAGGAAACTATCAGTTTTGAAGTACAAAATCTTTTCATTCAAGATCATAACTACGAATTGGGAACTTCAATTCCTATACTGAAACAGAGTAGCAGAGTTAGAATATTCAAGAATATATCATAAAGGCAGAGCTCAGAGTAATTTTGCTCATTGTTCTAGGTTCATCTTAGATTATTCACTCCTACTGTGGTTATGGAATTTGGCATTTGGAACATATAACCGAAATTTTGGAAAGTTTTTAACGTTTGTGCTGTCCACACAAAAGAACAAAAGGACAATACAGGAAATAGCGGTCAGTAACGGTTCATCAACGGGTATTATAGATGATATGATAAGAAAGAAAAAGTTTAGGTTAAGAATACACGAAATCTCGACCTTTAAAAACGACGAAAACCAAGATAAATATATCTCAGTTTCATACCACCAATACACGAAGAACTTTGGAAAGATTTTCAAAGAACTAGGTATGAAAATGGTTCTTGAAACAAGTTATACACTACAGAGCCAAGGTAGGAAATCCAAAAGGAAAAGTTGACAATTCGGAGAAGTCTGGAAATTACGAAATCAAATGTAATACTCTAGGCAGCTTGTGTCAAAAAAAAGGCAGTTTGCGGGATGCTTTGCAAGAGTTTTAAAATTTGGTTCTATATGGCATTTTGGGCTGCTAAACACGAATCTGAGATTTGTCAAAAAATTTTTTCACAAGAAATACCTAAATGTTTTATTTTGCAAATTTGTGAAAAAGTTGACTTCCTTTTGGTTTTTGCGAATAACTCGAAAACTCCGCATTTTGTGTAAATAGATTACTTGAACAAAAAGAAAGAAGATAAAATGTCCTACGTTTTATGTCATCGAAGTTTTTTCTACGGTTAACCATTAAGCCATGGGAGAACGCTAAAAGTGAGGAAAAACCCCCAAAGCCCTTAAAATAGGGATTTTTGACGATATGACACGGAAATGCAATATTGAAGTAATTATTCGTTAAACTCACACTAATTTATCTTGTAGAAATATTCTTGAATTATATCGGTAACTGTTTGAGTAAAATTTGATACATTTTAAAAGATTTCCTGATTTAAAGTTCACTTATCTTTTACAGGTATAAGTTGAAACAAGGTACTGAAACCCTTTTCTATGCAACAATCTGCTAATTCATCCAGTAGACAAATGACCTTTTATTTAATAGTTTTTAGGTGAAAGCAATAAAAGCTAACGGAAAATTCCTTAATGGAATGATTTGTTTTCAAAGCAAACAAAAGAAAATCTTTTGGTAAAAGACTTAGGGTCACTGGCGTAGGAAGCTTTCCAGTCACCTGTGTGCGAACTTTTAAATGAATGTATATGTATATTATATAGTATTAAAAGGAAAATGCCAAATATACATCCCCAGTTTAAGACCACATCCTTTTTTTACACGTGATGAGCGGGTGTGATACGACGTTTGCTCTCTTCAGGCAAGAAAAGACGAAATTTTCAACTACGCTTGTGTAGAACCCCAGCCTCGGCAATATGATCAACATCTTCAAAAACCCCAACGCCTCCCAAGAAACAGTAATCGCCGCAGGAGAACGTTTTCTGGATTCCCTGTACAAACGTAGCATCTTTATCACCTAGAGCTGCTGCAGCGAGGGAGCACTCTCTCAAGGTTTACCACCAGCTTGAGCTATGGCTTGGTGTGGAAAAAGACCCTGAGGAGTGTGGTTGGAAAAAATCGATCTCAGGCTTAGAGCCACTGATCACGCTTGCTCCCCCAGCTCCCCCTGCGCTTCGCAAGCGCATCACAAATTTTCAGCAAAATTGTGGGTGCAGGAAGGCAGATTCATTCTGCTCCTTCTTATGCGTGAATCGTGAGGGCACCTGCATCAACATTGAAACTGTGCAAGAGGATGAGCGGGACGAACAGGAAGCCGAGTCTTAGATGGACGATATGTTGCCGTTGGATATTCCACAAGGAGAAAACTCAAAAAGTAAATGCTTGCAATACTACTCAATACTACTCAATCCGTTATTGAAATTCAACTCCCTCCACTGATTCTACGCTTTCATTTTTTTCATTCACAGATGAAGCTGATCCAGATCCAAGTAAACGGCCTTCGAAATGGTTGAGGACGTAAGGAAATCGAAGGTACAATAATTTGAGGATTGCAGAGAAAGACTATTTTGACAGTCACAACTTTCTAAACTTTCTAGAGTTCTCACAGTCCTCACTTATAGCGTTCTTCCGTGGCTTAACGATTGACCGTAGAAAAGATAATTTCAACATGAAACTTAGGACACTACGCTAATTGTGTAATTTTCGAGTTATTCGCAGAAAACCGAAACTAAGTCGAACATTTTCACATTTCTGCAACTTTCGTTCTTTTTCTACTTCCTATGTGATACTCTTACACATGTTGTTTAGTGCTGAAAGGACATTTTTAGATGCCCGCCGTTTTTAGATGTATTGGTCATAAGAAACGAACAGAACGAAATAGAATTTGACATTAACAGGAAAGACACGAGTACTTTCAGATACATTCCCAATGATTCAAATCATTGTCCACCACACAAAATGGCGGCACTGCAATTTCTGAACAGGTTAATAACTTTTCCTTTAAAGAAAAATAAGTACGATAATGAAAAGAGAGTGATTCGGTATGTAGCTGCAGCAAATGGTTTTAACCCAGATATAGTCGACAAGATAATTAGAAAATGCAAGTTTAGGGAAGCACTTCGTAAATCTTCGACTTTTCAAAAAGAGGAGAGTAATAACAAGTTTATAGTGATCCCATATGAACCCCAATACACGAGAGGGCTTTAACAGATATTCGATTAAGTAAATATGCAACAGCTTCTTGGTTATCCAAAAGATAGACTAGAAAACACAGAAAGGTCGGGGATTTACGAAATCAGTTGTCAAGATTGCATCGGCCAGAGCCGACGAGCGATTGAAACCCGCTTCAAGGAGCATTGTGCACACATGACATACGGAGGGATAGAAAAATCCAGTGTCGCCCAACATGCTCTAGACAAGGACCACAGAATTGGTGAAAATAATCTGAAACTGATTAAGCATGTGCATGACACCAGGCTACTCGATGCATGTGAGAGTCTAGAAATAGATAAGGAAAACACCCCGTTTAGCACGCTTCTTAATCTTCTGTTAGGAAGAGAATAATTACTAAGAACTTGCACGTAGTTAATTACCGAGAAATTCCATATTGGACTTCAGGTATACAACCTCAGGTAACAAATTTTAGTATATAAAGACTAACCAGACTAGACTAAGAATCAATTTTCTTCTCCTGAGGATGCTAACTTTGTGGGCGAAACACGCGTCGAGTGCAAAAATATCAGTTTGGTGTTAGGGCAATTGATCTCGAAAAAAGTTATTGTTTCCAAGAACATTTTTGATGATTATTAGTGATTTCCCGAATGCACCTGATACCTCACTCTACATCTTGATGCAACTTTTAGTATTTCAGGAGATGACATATACCTTGGATAGTTTATAACTCGCTCAGAAGATATAATACAGTGTGTCGTTACAAATGTTAGTATTAGTAGAATTGGTATTATTTTTACCCTACCATGTAGAACACATCAAGTTTGAATGTCACAAAATTCAAATACCTGACATAATGAGGAGAAGCTCCAACTTGTTTCTGCGGTTTCAGATGATTTTTCATTTTGTTAAAAGGCTATCTTGAATTGTCCTATTTGTAGGTTCAAAGTCCATAATGTTTTTGGTTGATAATATGAAACTAGACCAATTGTAATAAAATTCGAAATGTGCGGAAAATTTTCTAGACTCTTTTTATTGTCTATTTTCAGATCTGATCCGTTTCTCTTGAGAAAAACTGTTTCGCAGAAAACTCTCAATTTTCTCCTGAACAGCTACCGAATTGTTGAGAAAATAACGACGAAACACCGTACCCCGGCATCACGCAATCCCCAAATAAACGAAACCTGACCCCCATATATCAGATATCTTTTCTCCACCTTTCCGAGGAGTGCCGTTTATCGATCCAGAGCGGTCGATTGCTCTTGGCTCCGGTACAATCCAATTACTCAAGGGTGTTGTAAACGAACTACTCGAAACTGAACAATATTTATTTTTTAGCTCCAACGATTCGACTCGAGTGGGTGTTAAATCGCTTGATAAATTCTTAATGCTTTGAGTGAGACGTTTGCAAGTGATGATCCGTAACAGTTTTTCCTGAATGGATAATCGACATAGGATAATTCGGTGCATGTATGAGGGCTTCGAGGGCTATTAAGTTGGAAATGAATTGAGTTAGGGTGGCCTAATTGAACGAATACTAATAATAATAATAATGTTTATTCACCATATTGATCGTATAAAAAAAGCGATTTATTTCTAACAGGAGTACCCAGTTACAGGAAATGCTATTATTACAGAGTATATATGGAATAAAAATTAAAAATAGTTGAATATAGAAATGTATAGAAGTAAATGCTAATACTAAGTATATACAGGGCTATTCAAATTGGTTTCTGTACATGGGGATTTCGTAAACGATAAGAGATGAAGTATCGGTTGAATTATGGCAAAGTTGAGTATTTAAAAGACTTATTCAATGATGTGAAAGAATTGAACATAGCTCTTTTGGTTCTGGAGATATACAGGAAAAACAAATAAATCCTAAATAACTCTCAAAGACCTCTACGATACATAGGAAGACGTAAAAGTTGCTATTATGTATTTATTCAACTCAGTCAACCAATTTCCAAGGCCGTAATTTAAACGGGAATAATTCACACAATTATAATCGAATATTACCAAAACATCCCGAAATATAAAATCGAATTTAATTTCTCAGTATGAAATGGACGTCTACGATCCAAAAACTACAACAAAAAATACAGTTCCGTATTTAAAAATTCAAAGATGGGGGTGGCCCAAGTCAGACGACACCCTGTATAAAAGATTCATGGATATATCCTGAGAGTCCACATCAAGTGCCAATAGCAAAATGTGGGCAGATTTTCAATATGTCTGCGAATATTGAAAAGAAGAATATTGAAAGAAGATATAGGCAAAAAAATAATTTGGAATTTTTTGGTTTTTCCTGTTGTATATCTCCAGAACCAAAAGATCTATATTCGATTTCTTCACATCATTGAATAGGTCTCTAAAATATAAAACTTTGCCACGATTTAACCGATACTCTATCTCTTATCGTTTACGAGATCCCCATGTACAGAAACGAAATTGAATAGCCTTGTATAAAATATTCATGGACGTAGAATTTCAAAAGAGGAATGAAAAATTGAGTATGTAATATAAAAATTCACAATTCATGCAATTCAACAGTACTGACACAAAAGTTATTTATAGTATTATAAAAAGTGATTGTGAATACAAAATACCAAGGCGTTTAGAGAGTCACAATGAATATCGCAGTGTTCACAAATTTTATTGTAGCTACTGCACATAAAATTCAATGATGATCGTAGCATAATATTTGTGCGTGATGCTTCGCAATAGAATTTCAGATTGTGTCCACCTTCCTTTCTAGGTACTAAGAAATTGATCTCGGGTAAAAGAACCGTACTGTCAATTTTGTTTTGAGCAAATAAAATTGTGAATTTTCACGGCCGAAGATGACTTTTTCAGCGCTTTTTCTCGAATTTTTTGGTGGTTGTCTGACAGAAAAACCTACAAACCACTGTCAAAAATCCGGTAAAATAGCTTTAATGTAACAGCAACAATGTTTGTTGTTTTATATTATGAATAGTAAATTAGATAACTATCATAATAAAAAACATTTTCAATGAACATATTATTGAATTTATCTTAGAAGTATTCAAAAACTTCACATGGACGTTTTTTCTGTCTGTTTAAAATCCGTTTTTCCGTTAATCAGCTGTCGCACCCCTACGTACTCAGCAGTCGAAACTTGTGCGAGCTAAGGATTAACGAGGTCTTACCTTTCAACGTGTGATTCCTAACACGGGACGTATATTCGTATTTCGATTCATAGTCAGGATATGGAAGTCTGGACAAGTTTCGCTGATATGAGGGGATATGCATATAGTGTTAGTGGGGTTTACAGTACGACGCCTGCTTGGTTTCAGCTATTTAGTTCAGAAATTTCCAGATAACAGAAATATAAAATACTTTTTATCAACATCATATTTCAAGATTTTTTCCACAATCAGGGATAAAAAAAATAATGATAAAATGTACTTGTCTTTTCAAAAAATAAAATAAATTCAATTTTTTCTCAATAAATATTGATTTATTTATCATTTTATATTTTGTTCCCTTCGCAGTAGTCTCCCTCGAATAATGCATCAACATTAATACGGGGTATTTTCTAATACTTGAGGCAGTTATGATATGCACTTTTTGATAAGTATGACTTTGAACTCTCTCACCAATGTTTCAAGAGCATATCTATAAATCCAGATGAATTCAACCAGAAAAATTCAAGGATAAACATGTTTACCATAAACATGAATGTTAATATCCAACACTTTGAAAAAACATTAACACAAAGAACATTCTCTCTTTTGGTCCCAAATTTTTTCAACGCCTCACCAATTGACCTGAAACAGATTCCAAACATGAAGAAATATAATATTGAAACAAAAAAATTGTAACGCATCATTCTAAGGAATTTTATGATATACTGAATAAAAAATCAACATAAACAAAATCATTACCATCGTCCTGGCATCCTCTCCTCTGTGTTGATCACATCCGGAAGTGAAATATTCAATATCAGAAATATAGTTTATATTGTTTACTCACCATGTCAAACAATGTAAATTCAACACTTAATTTCTCTGATCGAGCACATGGCAGACAGGCAATCTTGCCTAGGCTAATGCGATCGATCTCAAAATTTATTCTAAAAAGCAATATGTGAAGATTTGAGAGTACAGATTACTCTCATTTGGAGGAAATATTTGAACATTTATCATATATCTGACAGCCTGCGACAGAAAAAAGACCATCCAAGTGTATATCAAATATAATCGGTCCTACAATAGCGCCTTGAAGTTCACCATATTTTTCAGCTCTGGATTCACCAAAATGCACTGAATATTGTGTAACGAATAAGATTCGATTTCTTCTTATCCCAAAGTCATGCATTTCATAAGAATAGTTTTGAGTCTTTTGATAAATTCCCAATGCTTTGAGCGAGATCTGTACAAGTCATGATCCGTAGTCATTTTTTCTGAACGAATAATCTACATCGAAATACACGGAATATGGATGTGGGATTTGAGGGCTATTAAACAGGAATTGGATCAGGTTGAGATTGCATAATAGAACGGATGTGTGGTAGTGCAGAACTAGTGCTCACAGGAAGGCAATTAATGCAATGAACTTGCCAATGGAGTTGAGATTAGTAGTTTAATAGTTTCGCTCACTGATAAGTTGGAATTAAGAGTGCCTTGTGAGAATACGAGATATCACTTAAAATTGGGAAAACCATGGCGACATGAAAATATTTCAAGTAATATATTATTCAATATATTATTCAGTTATACCGATGAGGATGCTCTATTGATAGTTATTGCGAAAGAAATGACAGATATTGCTCACCGGAAGATTTAATTCCATGTCATATCCGTTCACTATGTTTTTCTTGCTCAGCTGCCAACTGAATAATAATTCTTCTCACCAACGTACTCTTTTTTTGTTTATCGCAGTAACTGTTCGACCTTTGTCTGCTCTCGTAAATATAATAATAATGTAATAATAATAAAGTTTATTCGTCCTGCCAATTTACATTTTTAATAGAAACACCCAAGGACCGTTATATAAGATAGGATAGCCAGATCCCTATACCAGCAACGTTGTCGTGCGTGAACCCAGTCCCCACTACTTTATGACATCACCGCGGACCCGTATCCGTTGGAATATCGCGGTGTGTGACTGTGAACGCGATGAGACACGTTGTTAAGTGACGGTTTTTGTGTTTATACTTCTTCGTGCATCTAGTAAATGAAAGAATTTTTTTACAATAAACATGCCAGGACGTCGTTGCGCTGTTTTTGGTTGTAACAACTGCCGTTTGTCCACAAAACTTACCGGAAAAGACATTGTTTACCACAACTTTCCTAAAGCAAATGATTTCGTATCGGGTACTGTACGAAAAGAATGGATAAGACGCTGCAAAAGAGCGGATAAATGGAATCCTGATACCAGTCAAATTTGTTCCGTTCATTTTACTAGCAATGATTACGAAAGAGACCTGAGAAACGAATTATTAGGATTGCCTGTAAGGAAACTGCTTGAAAAAAGTGCTGTACCTAGTTTAAATCTGCCCCAAACCTGTACAACATATGTACCAAAAAATTCATCGCGAGAGGCAAGGTATTTGAAAAAGAAAAAGGTGACACGTCACAAAGAAGAAATGGATAAGATTTTCGAAAAGGAGCCAGAAGCTACTTCAGTCGACTTGAACCTTACCATTTCAAGTGAACCATCCTCATTAGCAGGTTCATCTCACATCATCAGCAACGCTTTAATTGCATCAGAAAATAATATATCCATTCAGTATGAAAAGCTCCGCGAAAATTACTCTAAATTATGCAAAAAAATGAAAAGTATGAAGCGAAGATTGAATTTACAAAGAAAACAGCTTGTTTATTATAAAATGAAAAGTAAGAAAAAAAAATCTCCTCAGAAAGAAGAGGCCCTAAATGCATTGAAAAAACTTTTGACAGATAATCAAATTGCCATTCCTCTAAACAAAAAGAAACGCGTGAATTGGACTACAGAAGAGATTGCTGTTGCTTTTACTCTTCGTTATTTTAGCAGAAAATGTTATGTATTTTTGCGAACTAAACTAAATTTTCCTTTACCAGCATTGTCCACTTTAAGGAGTTAGGCATCAAAAATTACTATAAAGCCAGGCTTATTGAAAGATGTGCTAATTTTTTGAAAGTAGCTGGAGAAAATATGTCAATCATGGAACAATATGTAGTAATTTCCTTCGACGAAGTAAAGGTTAAATCTACTTTAGAATATGATGTTGGCGAAGATCACGTTCTAGGCAACTACAATTTAATGCAAGTGTGTATGGTTCGGAGCCTTTTTTCCACTTGGAGGCAGCCTATTTATATAGGCTTCGACCAAAAAATGACGAAGGATATATTAATGAACATTATTACATAATTGCATAAAATATCATACCAGTGTGTGGCAATTGTCAGCGACTGTGGAAGCAGTAATGTTGGCTTGTGGAAAGATTTATCTGTTGATATAAATAAGACCTATTTCAACCATCCACAGACGGAAAAAAATATATATGTTTTTGCGGATGCTCCACATTTGCTTAAACTCATCCGTAATTGGCTTTTGGACAGAGGATTTGTTCTAGACAGTGACGGAAATATTAAAATATGTAAACAACCGTTAGAAAATTTAATAGAGTTAACCGATACAGAGGTAAATTCCTGTTACAAAATTTCGCAAAAACATATTACTGTTGAAAAAAGTAAACGACAAAACGTAAGACTAGCAGCCGAATTATTGTCCCGCAATACAGCACAGGCTCTGTTACGATACAAACCTGGCCCCGACAAAAAACTTGCTGAAGACCTTGGCATGTTTATAAACGATGTTAATTCTTGGTTTGATATTTTCAACAGTCATGTAAAAACACCACCTGATCCCAATCGTTTGAAAGCTCCTTATGGAATTTATTTAAATGAACAAGAACACCATTTAGATAAAGTTAAAACTATGCTACTTGACATGAGAGCCGAAGGAAAACAATGTTTACAAACATTTCAGAAAGGGATGATAATGTCCATTGAATCTTTTAAGTTACTGTACCGGGATATCACAGCCGAATGTAAAGATGTACATTACATCTGTACTCACAAACTCAATCAGGATTGCCTTGAAAATTTTTTTTTCCCAACTACGGTGCCGAGGCCCAAATGAACACCCGTCACCATTAGAAGCCATGAAAAGAATAAGGATGATTATCTTAGGAAAAAATCCTGGTATTTTAGAGGCTCGGGTAATAAAAAACATTTTATTTTTTTTTGCTTCAATGTGCATGTTAACTTTTGTTTTCAAGGTAAACACACAAGAAACGGTTCCTGAGGAGTATATGGTCGCTAGAGTTTTGGAACAAGCTAAAGTTTTTGTCGAGTTACCTCAAGAAGACGCATGTAATAGCACCTCTAATGGCACAGTAACTCAAAGTAGTAGCAGTGGAAGTTCGTTTTCAACATCTGACATTTCAGGAACTTCCGATACAAAATCACCAGAAACTACAGATGATGCTTTTGAGTATATTGCTGGTTTTATAGCAAAGAAATTCAAAACGACTCATCCACAACTAGGTGATTTTACTTATAAGATTAAATCTGATTTTTCTCCCAATATACCATCATGGGTACAGCAGCTTTCATTTGGGGGTCTTATTAAACCCTCAAGTGAATTTTTAAATAAAATTAAACAGTGGAACAAGCACTTTGAAATTTACCATGGCGACAACAAACTAAGGAGAGAGCCAATGGTTGTCAAAAAATTATCTTTAAAAATTGAAAAGGGAGAAAGTTTACCTTTTGATATAATCAAACTCTTCTGTAAACTGAGGACTATTATTCGTATAAATTATTTAAACACAAAACAGTTTTTAGACAGTCAGTTAAAAAGGGCAGGTAAACGCAAGATTTGCAGTACCCCAAATTCTGACGTGAAACGGAAATTAGCTAAAAAAATGAAAAAAACTATTATGTAATAATTCTTAAAATTATTATTTATATTTTTAATGTTTAAAAATAATCATTACATAGTAATTGGTATTTAATGTAGTTAACTTCTTTATTACAATTTATTTTTCAATAACAAAGAACGTATGTTAAAGTAAGCACCCATTAAGAATTTCATTTAATTGTTCTTTCCTAATGTAGTTTTCGTTCTATTTTCGTGAATAAAGTTTGTACTTTCTTTTAAAAACTTTACTACATCAATCAAAAGTAAAACAAAAAATATAAAATGTAATATTCGCTCCGTATGTGTAATGGAGAACGCTTTGAGATCGGTCCGCGGTGACGTCACCGAGCGCCACTCGACTGGCGAAAATCTGTAGTCATCCAGCTATCCTATGTTATATAACGGTCCTTGAGAAACACCCCCATAAAATTTGAAGTTGTAAACCGATTTCAATAATTTTTATTTTGAAATGTCAATCACTAAAAGGTCTACCTTGGGACAAAATTTGATATGTTTATTAAAATTTCAGGGCATACTACGATATTTTTTCTTAGTCGAAAATCGGGATTTTTCATTAGCGATTTTTTTATTGGAAAAATCACTACGCCACTGGATTCAGACATTCATAAGCCCTACGACACGTGTATCGAAATACGTGGTGGATTAGTAGAGGCTACTAGAATATGAGTTAGAATTAATTGTTGCACTGAATCGAAACATTTCAATAATTAGTTATTAGTTACGTTTATTAAAATTTTTTGCTTCATTGTTAGTTGAATTGTGTCAATGTAATTCCCTTATTTTCATTGAAAATATTTACGCTATTTGTTTTTTTTTCATCTGGCGGCACCTTAGCTGTGTGAGTTTTCGAATTTTTGAGGTAGACCTTTTAGTACTTGACATTTAAAAAAAAAATCATTAAAATCGACTTACAACTTCAAATTTTAGGGGGGTGTTTCCATTAAAAATGGGTCACACTGTATAAGATTTATGTATGAATAAACAAGAGATCACAGAAGCTCTGAACGTGCTTGTTAGTGATAAAATAATAAAAAAGAAAATATATATAATAAAAGACAATATCGATAAAATTAAAATGGAGAAATATAAACTTATATCTACCTATTACCTATAATTTAATGTTGTAATACATTAGGTTATATACTAGCGAGTAGTGAATGAGAGGAGAGATGAAAGAATATAAAAAGTTTTAATCATTCGAGTCGACCAACAATGACTTCATGAAATTTTTTCCAGGGTTTTTTAAGCATGAAAGATTTAAGTTCTTTTTTGAAGCGATGTGGATTCATAATCAATTTGATTTCATATGGGAGAGTGTTGTATAATTTTGGAGCAAGGTATTTATATGAGCGTTGGGATATTAGTTTTTGCATTTGTGGTATGATATGTTGAGTTCGTTGACGTGTATCATATCCATGTGTGGGTGATTCAAATTTTTGTTTTTGGTGGTAATACATATTTATTTTCAGGAAAAAGAGTTAGTAGACATCAAATACATGATATTCCGCATAGAGAGCATCATATGAAAAAGCGAGATCTTTTTTAAAGATAATTTTTAAAACCGTCTTTGGAGGACCTCTATAGGATATACATGAGTTTTTAGGGCACTACCCCATACTAATGAGCCGTTTCGAAGATGGCTCTCAACTAGGGCATAACACAGTGTTTTTACTCGTTTTGGTGGTAGTGAGAATGCCAGGACTTCAAACTTGTGGAGAATAAATCTAAGCATGAATCTAAAAATGAATATTAGCTGGATAAGCTCTCGTAAAGCGAAACACATATAATTCATGATACTCAACAATGATATATTCAAAGAATGTGAACTTTCACTATCGGTTTTTATGCCTGATGTTTCGTCTACTACTGCGGTGAACATTATCGAAGGCGACGGGGTAACGGCCAGAGTGCTTGAGTTGCTGCCTGAGTTTTTATTTCCGTTGTTCCCAACGCTTGGTTTATCTTGATTGGATTACCTGACCTTGTTTGTGTACGATTAAGGATAGGTAGTCAGATTTTATGAATGTTCATTGTCTCTTTTTTTCTGAATATAGGATAGAACATTCCCAAGTTATTTGAAAATGGCCTAACAAACCGAAACCGGTCGTAACAAATGATAAACTGAGTAGACATAACGTTATTTTCTCTATCCTGTATTCAATAAGGATTTCTACAAAATAAATGGGTATTCAATCAAACAAGACTATTGATTTTATTGAAATTCTCCCTGTATGGCCAGTGGCCAGTCTGATATCCTACTGTTAAGCGTAGGTTTTTTCTGGTCATTGCCAGATATATCTTCGGTGCCCGATGCCTGGGGTGATTCTGGCAAGACTGCATTGCCTCTCTATTCTCTATGTACTCTTGGATAGTAGTTTTGTGTTTTTTCAAGTATAACTGTACCCTCCATTGTGAAAATGTGAGGGGCATTTTTTGAGATCATGTTTGGCTACAGCTGATTTGTCGGTTTTTCGGTTTGTCCAAGGCAACAATTCCTTTTGTAACACGATGATACAATCTCTAATATTTTTTTTTTTCATTCATATAATTCAGATCATGTTTATACTAGATTTTCATCAAATAAGAATGAAGATGCCCAAACGCAATTAGTTTGTTTTTCCAAATCATTAAAAAAATCAAATTAAGAAATCTACATGAACATGACATCTGATAATAAGGCCTGAAGAAACATACATCAACTCTCAATGAATCGAATATAGTTTCAAAACAGGAATGCTTCATTGAAAATAATTCGATGTGCAGTGCCTTCCAACTCCACCATTCTATGCAAATATGTGACTCTAACAATTTGCATTCGGTTTAACATAATTGCGCAACGAGCTAAAAGACCATGAAATCGGCGATTTCTAACTTTCAATGGCCAAAGTCGTGATATTAAAATTTAAAATTGAAGCTATATTCATATTCAAATTGTATGCCGCACTCACATGATTACGTATTTGCCGCTCTGGCGGCTCTCAATTTCGTAATTGAATTTCGTTGGTTTTCCGGACATTTTTAGTACCACTGCATTACGGAGAGCTCCACAATGATACTCCTGAGTTCCTCTATTCAGATGCTGAAAAAATGTATGTCGCAGTTCGGTCGTAAAATGAAAAGCCTTCATGAAATTTCATTTATTAAATCATCCACTCACCATATTTGTAAGTGGTTGACGCCCTGATGAGATTTTTGCAGATCGAAACAGTGCTGTATGACAATGGTTCATGATGCTTTTGATAATATCAAATAATGCTTTTGTCTCGTTTTACAGGCCGCTGTTTAGCTGATTCTGCTATTGCTATCTCGGAAACAGTAAAACCTACAAGGTCGGTTGAAATGGACAAAATTTTCGTATTCCGGGAAACTTTTCAGATCGAGAATATCAATGGTTATTTTTAAAATTTTCGCCAAACACTAGAATTCAGCTCTACCGCTTCGATTTCGAGTGATATAAAAAAAGGCAGAGAAATTTCCAGTACTGTTTCATATTTTTTAAAATTTGATATAACCCAAGTTGTAATTGGACGTTTCGTTCATTAGATTTCATCATCAACTTCATTTTTTAAGGATTCACAAATAAGCTATGTATTAAAACAGATGTGTTTCTCAACTTTTTTCTCATGGCCACTGTATGGTTATACAGTTCTCGGTCAGATCTACCTCCTGAATTGATTATTGTTTACAACTTTTTCGAGTGTTCGTTTTGTGTGAGTGAAATTATGTACAGAATGTACTCAGATTATCCTAAGAAAATATTCAAATAGTATATTTCTACCAGGTCCAGTCATATGACTAGACCTGGTAGATGAATAATTTCTGAACTATTTTATCCTTACTGTGATGAGCATATTATTGTTTCAGAGATTATGTGTTTATGATCGTTATGCCTATGACGTTTGTTATCATGCACATTATTGTTATGTCTGAAATATTTAGTAGAATATTGAACTATACGACATGATTATTCCTCATATCGAATGATTTCCTTCGACCTGATGAAAATAGGTATTTTCTCACTGAAAAAGTTTCTATAAGATAATGAATTACAATTGTTTGAAACATATTTTAGATACGTATTATAATAAACTGAAAATGAAGTAATTTATTCGCATTCCAAAATGACATTATTTTAAAAAAATTTTTTCGGATTAATTATCTCAATCTTTTATGAGTTTTTATATGAATATTCATAACCATTATTTGAAAGACGTTCATTTCAGACTACATATGATCTCTTTTCTCTTTCAGAATTGAAATAATTGTAAAACACTATATATATATATATATATATATATATATATATATATATATATATATATATATATATATATATGTTAACTCGAAGATTCTCACGGATAAAGTATGATGAGCTGTTTTCTCGGGTTTCGCTCCGTGTTCTGTGTATTTTCTCCCCATAAGGATTATTTTCACAACGTTTCGGCAAAGTCTCATTTGCCATCTTCTGGTGATGTCTGGTTTTTTCAACTAGTCTAGTTGAAAAAACGTATTTGAAATAGAATAGATTAATACCATGTGGAATAGATAGGAATACAGAGAAATGTCAAGTTATCTTTAAAAATCTCGGTATTTGAACCCAAGTAATATAGCCATGAAAAATTGAATACACGGTCTTGAGAAAGTTAACAATGAAAGTATAGGCCTTTTATTGAGGTGTAAGTTGCAGATTTACCCATCTTAAATAAATACCAATAACCTGTAAGTTTCCAGTTTCAAAATAACGATAAATGAGCAATAAACAATTTGAGATTAACCCAGGGGTCAAAAATGTTATATCAAAAAATTATAGAATCCCTAAAATTATGCAAAAAATACAAATTATTGAAAAAATTATAATATGTATGTATCACGAAATACAAAATTACACACAAAAGAACCAAGTACATTTGAAATGATATCAACCAAGTCCAAAACAGATCAAAAAACTAATGATAAAAACGGAGTAACGGTATATACATTTGCTAAAATTCATTGGAATCACCCGCCCAATCAAGATAGCCTGTTTGAGATTTTTCTAAAGTAAGTGCAAATAAATCACGATACCCTGAGGGTGTGGCATTCAGCAAACAAAATACCACTAAAGAAAAGGATGCCTCGAAAAATGAAGAACGATGGATACCACAGTAAAAAGTATTTTTTTTTTAAAGAAGATCATAGGTTGCATTGAAATTTTTATCTCTATTGGAAAAACTATTACTTTATGCCAACATCGCCATGTTCCACCAGAAAAATCACATTTTTTCAAAAAAGAAATCAAATTTCTTGGCCTTTCAACGACATCATTCGTTTGATTATATCATTGCGGAAATGAACTATTTTCAATCAAGAAAATATAATATCATCTCAAAATCCACCACCTATTTGAAGGAAAAAATAAACTGTTGCATGTGGAGAGCAATATCAACTTGATCTGAACACATAGTGTTTGTTTGAATTTAATAGTGTATCCTTTCAAATAACTCAATTCGTTTATAACAAGAGTTTTATGAATCTACATACAAAACTATATTATGATCGACTGAAAATACCGGGAATTTCTGTTTGAAAGAAACTGTGGTTCTCTGGTCTTTCTATGACCCTCTAAAGTGAAAGGGGAGCGGGGAATTCCGTTGTAAGCATCGCGTACGCACCAAGTGTTGGAAAGTGATGTTGGTGTGTTGCGATTTTGAGGAGGAAGCGTTTTATGTGTCTGTAGGCAGTGCAATTTCTTTCCGTTTATTTTGTATCTACCATAATGGAACAGATTTTACTGGAGACTGGAGACTTGCACAGTTGAAAGATATTTTCATGGGTAAGTATTATAATTGGATAAAACTCCGCTATATCAGTAAGTACCGCGTTGTAAACGTAGTACCGTAGAGAAAGTGGTAAACTTTGACGACAACTCTTAATTTTGCCCTCATTTTGTGAAAATTATACCAATGCTCCGTAATTTTTCACACATGCATTATTACATTTGCCAAGCTCTGCAAGTGTATATTAATTTAAACTGAAAAATCCTCCACGTTGATTCAAATTTGCCAATCTCTTGTTTTGAACATACATTTTATCTTGTTTCAAATATGAGCATTTTCTCTAATTGAAATTTTATTTTCGATAATTAATTATAATACAAAAAATACCAAAATAGGCACCAGTGGGTATAAAAAGCCACTTTCTGATTTCAACATGTAATTATTTGTTGAATACCGAAACGTCTTTGCTTTCTGTAATCACTTCACCTTTGAAGTGGACTTCTGTCCACTTCAAAGGGATTTGAGGTACGGCTTTTCAATTGATTATTTATGTCTGATCAAATAATGTTTAAGCACCTTTTAACTTGCTAGGAATCGTATGTTAAATAATAAGGCCTCAGAAAAGCTCAAAATTTTGAGGTTTGTCAGTCGCATGCTAACAGTTGGGCTGATTAACGAAATAAACCCACTTAAAGAGTGTTTAATTGAAAAAAAAATTTCTGAATAAGTGGCTACTGTTTTCATATTTTCACCTTTCTGTATATTTAAAATAGTGGCTAAGGATGATGTGCTAATTTCTTCTTTCGTTTCAAAATCCAAGTGATGTTCCGGCAATTGTGGACAAACAAAAGCAGAATGCAGAACTTGATCGACGATAGTGATTTTTTTAATGTTATTTACCAGAATGGCATCTAGTTTCAAAAACTTCATTTATGTAAAAGTACTAATAAATCAATTAATTTTCTTGTCTGAGTTGTAATGTTGTTTATAGGCTTCGATTTAATTTTATTTTGTTAATTTGCAGTTTGTCAAGAATATGTCCCTTTTTTGTATATGTTTTTTCATTGAATATTTATTTATGTTATTTGTATAACGGGATGATCTCTCAAAAGTATGCGGTTGGAATATGATATTTAAGCAAAGATTAGCTAAGAAAATTTAGTTCTCTATTACGTTTTGTTTTTTATCACATGCTTTTTCAGAATAATATTTATGATTTGGAATTGCTTCAAATAAACCAATTATAATATATAATGTATTATTTAGTTTCTTTCCTTACCACTTATAGCTGTTCATATTACAGATGAGATACTTTGGATTCAAGTAACTGAATACATTCAAATGAGAGGGACAGTTTATAAACAGAAGCAAAAGCTCATCTTTGATGGAGTAAATGAGTTTATTTGATTTATACCAATAGAAATGTTTCTCTTCAAAGGAAAACAATTAATTTCTCATACGGAGACATTTAAATAATGTTCCAAGTAAACATATCATTCTTCCAAAACCCAAAACAGTTTTGCTTCGAGATTAATTTGGCTCAGACTAAAGAATGCATACTTACTTCTCTTGAGCTAATGAGATTATTTCTATTGAAATGTATGCACAATCTTGGTGGAATTTTTTTTTACTTAAAAGAAGCGTTCATTCAGTCCTTTTGAAATAATGATTCAAATTCAACTGAAGAGAATATGTTTCTCATTTCAAAAAAATATTTTTTCATGAATATAGGAGGCAAGATTTCTTCAAATCGAGATAATGTTCTTCACTTTGAGATTTTCATTTTTACTGTACAGGAATAGAGAGTATATAATTCATAATCCTCAGTGATCTGCAGCGAATGTCCTCCCATCGAACTATTTGTGAGGCAAGGTGTTTGGGTAGAACAGTAGCCAAGATTGTGTTGACAAGACAAGCGTAGTAAACAGAACGCGTTAAATCCAATTTCAAAAGTTGAATTTCCCTACTATGGGTGGTAAGTGCTTGAAGGTATACCTATTTCATTGAACGAACGCATCGATTTTGTAGTTTTTGTAATCTAACACGTCCTCCAGGTGGGAAACAAGGTCCAATAACTATGTCAGCATACTTATTATGAGGGTTGCACAGCATTTTTGTAGTGATATCCCACGGCCATCTGATTTTTTCAACAATCCAAAGAAAAGTTTTAGGTTACCTTCTGTTATGCAATTTATATTACTCTCATTCAAGGTATCCTTTACCTGAAATAGAAGTTAGAAAAAGTATAGTATTCTACTCACGGGAAAAAGTCATTACCGGCTGAAATGATCCCAACGTGTTAGGAATCACACGTTAATAGGTAAGACCCCGTTAATCCTTAGCCCACACAAGTTTTGACAGGTTGTCGTCCGAAGAGGTGCGACAGCTGGTTAACGGAAAAATAGATTCTGAACAGATTTTTGAACAGATATCAATAATATGCAACTCCGCCAAAGTGTTTCAAATGTTACGTTTCAATTTAGCACTAGATCAAAACTGCTCCTATGTGACCTTTCAAAACACTACCTTACCTTTTGAGATCTTGGTTGACATCTGCCGAACTTTCTTAGCGTTTTTTTTTCTGGGGTGTAGAACACCTTGTTGACAAACTCTCCGGACTTGAAAGTGTTCAGCTACCTTCGGTGATCCATTACTGGTCCATCTTTTTGTGCCCTACAGGGTGATCTATCTTGGTGGTGCTACAGGGTAATCCATCTCCGCCGAACTACAGGGTGATCCACCTCCGTCGAATTACGGGGTAGCCTAACCCCATATACCGGGTGGCCCAAAAGGAGCACGCAAGTTATAATCGATTTATTTGAATATTTGTGTAATATTGAGTTATTTAAATAATTGTTTGCCCTTTGTTTATTATTATCTGTTTGATATAGTGATTGCCTTCCTGGCTAAATTCACCGCTAGTTGGCAACGTATTTGGTTTCATTTGTGAAACGCAAATTGAGGTGTTTTCTTCCTTTTACAATTGTTTGTTGACACCGATGCGCCTACGCCTGAGCTCACGCGACGCAAACGAGATTGTCTTACCTTCCAATACTAGTATTTACGATTTCGCCCACACCTACTCAATTTTCGTGGTAGTTTCACTTGATGTATTGTAGTTTTCTTTCAAGCGTCGTTACTACCATATTTTATGACTGATTGAATTTGTGGTTATATACACCGCGCTCAATGACCTCTTGAATTGATTGACATTTGAACATCGCGTAGTAGTGTGAATATCGCATTGTTGTCTTAGAAGCGTTGTCGGTTAGTTCATGTAAGTTTCGATTACTGAATAAATCATATTGGGGATCTTTATCTTTTATTTACAATATTAATTTGGAGGTTATTGATATTATAAGTTACTTAGGGTATCTGGAGGATTACATTTACCTGGCGCCCATTAAGATCTATTGGAAATTGGCTTATTTGGTTAACCCACTCCCGTCTCCACAGTTAAGCTCAGCTGCGGATACCCATCTGTTTTATTTGTTACCGACAGATGATTTAGTCTCCTCTTGTGGTTTGGGAGGTGACACAAATTCTTATCTATATCCCCAGTTGAGCAATCAAATTACACCACTTCAACATGGTTTTGTGACAGATCGCTCGACAATCACCAACCTTCTCAATGTTACACAATATATTTCTGAAACCATTCATAGGAGATCCCAAACTGATGTCATATATACGGACTTCTCTAAGGCGTTCGACAGACTTGATCACGGATTACCGCTATCAAAATTGTACAGGTACAGCTTTTCTTTGACCCTGATCTAACTTTTCATATAATATTTCACTGAAAGGCGTCAGTATGTTATATTCAATGCCTTAAAGTCTGTGGAATATGCAGCTATCTCGGGTGTTTCACAAGGAAGCAACCAAGGTCCACTTCACTTTAACGTTTCCATAAACGACATAGTTGAGGTCATTGACATCAACTGTTTGATATACGCGGATGACCTGAAATTATATTGTGAGATCAATGATATCGACGACTGACTTCAACTCTCCCCCAATCTTCCTTTAAACGAGAGTAAATATAATGTTATGACGTATACATATTCTACTTCAACGGCCTCACACATTCACCGATCTAAGTGTTACCTGCGACACAAAACTTTCCTTCGTACTACTTCGTGACAACGTCAATTGTGATCTAAAAACCTTAAAGACAATAAAATTACGACAGTGCATGAAAACAGAGTGCAGTTATGTATATAGTGAGAAATAAAATAAATAAACAATGCGTGGTTCAGACTATTAAATTATTGTAGACGTATCTGTAATTTAAGTAAGTATTACTAATAAGTATGTATAATGAAATAATTTTGGGTAGTATCTATTTTTTTAGTTTTAGGAGAAGGGGATCAAAAAAAAGAGTTTTTCATTTCGTTTATACTGAATAATAGATCAGGTTGTGCAATTTTTATGTGTAATTCTGAAATGATTCGCAATACATGGCCCCTATTTTCTTTTGAAGCTGTAACAATGAATAACTTTCATTTTCGGCCATTTTCTCCCCCATGTTCTAAAAGGGGGAGATGTAGTGCCCTTTAGATAATTGTACTTATTCTTTCAAATATTTATTTATGTATATACACCCTGTACATTAATCATTTTCATTTATAACTAGGTCAACTACGTTTTGCTAATATTGCAAATATATTTATGTAGGATATGCAAACTGTATCGATAATGAACGATTTGTCAATTGCAAATCAGAATGAGAAGAAAGACAATAGACTGAAGTGAAAACTCCATCAGATTTTTAATTTTCACGTCCTTCCTTATGAAACAACCTTTACACTACACATTCAAGCGACTCTGTCTGCTACAAACCGAATGTATGGATTTATTGCACGAATCTCCAGAGATTTATCGGATCCATCTACATCGAAAACCTGTGCTTTCATAATCTGGAATTCATCTCATCAGTTGTATACAGGGAATGTTGAATCAGTACAACGTCGTTTTCTAAAACTTCTCTCCTATAGATCAGACAATATATATCCACCAATTGAATTTCCCCATGATGCATTATTGTCTAGATATGGTATGAATAGCTTGAGTTGCCGTCGTGATTGTCATTCCACAATTTTTCTTGTTAAACTGATTAATAATTCAATTATTGACCCACATATTCTGCAAAAACTTAATTTTGATGTATCTAGACCAACCTTTGGAGTGGTTAATCCTTTTTATTTGCCAACACCTCGTACAAATATTCTGAAAAGATCATCAATGCATAACATGTGTTTCAAATGCAATTCAGCAAGTTGTCAGCTCGACATTTTTTACTGTTCCATCTCTGAGATTAGGTGTTTTCACTGTAGTTGGATTTAACCTGTAGAACAGTATATAATATAAATAAAATAAATAAACGATATACGACTCTCGCCTTCAGTTTGCGTCGACAAACCACATTTCTATAACTAATCACTTATATCGTTGAATAATATATTATTTTTTTATCGACCTTTTTTGGGTAATTGTTACCTTCCACGATCTGAAAAAATATAAAAATTATAATGGAGAACTTTATACAAGTGTACAAGGTGGAATGGAATAGGACAAGAAATATTACCAATGAGCCTCATTCTAAGAGACGTAAGCTAAAAGATTCAGCGTATATTCTCATGTCTGGAGAGAATTGTATCTCGAATAGCTCCTTAGAAATAGACCGTACTTGGCTACCCATCTTGAAGAAAACTTTGGATAGTGGCGAAATGGCAACAAACTGATATCGGAGAGTACCTTGTATTACATCGAATGTTTCAGTTGTCAATCAACAACATTGACAAAGAAATAAGCTATCAAAAAAGGAATAACTGCGAATATATTCGAATTTTTTATCCATTTCTGAAGACGGAGGCAGATTTTGGCCTCCGAAACGTAAAAGATAAATATTATTTCTTAATAATTTTTTTGATAGGCAAAATTGTTAAATACGACAAGTTACTGATGAATAGAAGATTTTTCTTCTATGAAAAATACTTTGATTTTCACGCAGTAACTTATCGGGGTAAACTAAAAAGTTTGCCCTTCTACACTTGTATAAAGTTCTCCATTATAATTTTTATATTTTTTCAGATTGTGGAAGGTAACAATTACCCAAAAAAGGTCGATGAAAAAACTGATTTTTTCCTCCACAAAAAATGACTTTCGTTGAATAATATATTATTGTTTACATATTTTTGTTTCTTTATTATCATTTTCAGATGACATTAAACGTTTGTTTGAAGGTGTTTGACAATGTTTCGTGGTGTATTTCATCAGTTCGGACTTTCATTGTCTAATATAATATAAATTGATTTGAAATCCCAATTTTTCTGGTTGTCCCCTTGTATGTTATTTCTTTGTAATTTCAGTTTTTTCGTTCAATAAAGTTGTTACTTTCGGTTAATCCTTTTTTAATGTTTCTCAGGGATTTCAATTGATATAATATTAGACAATGGAAGTCCGAACTGATGAAATAAAAAGATTAAAACCCAAATAAGAATACAAGTGAATAAATAAGACAATATTCAAGTATTGTTCTCTTGTAGAGAATATCGATATTAATGGAGCTCTGGACATTCAACTACACAAATAATTTGTATCACGAGATAATGGCCATGCTATAGAAAGCGAGTTGAACATGGATCTGCATGACGTCTATTGAATTTGCTTGCTTCGTAACCCCACGCAATCACTCATACCAAAACGGCCGTTTGTGGAACTCCATGTATATTTGAGAACAATATGGCGACGGTTAATCAGCGCGTGAGCACCCTCAGAATGAAAGGGTTAACAATTTGACGTTTCAATTGGGAGTAATTTGAGTTTGCTGGATATAACCCCAGATGTGTATGAGAATTGAAATCCAATGTCAATACTTTGTTGACTGTAGCTTGTGTCTGTCGAAGGTTCAACTTTGATGAAAATTTATATGCCAAATATCGCTGATTTTGATTGAATTGAAACAGTAGTTTAATTCCTTCTCATTTTTCAGTTTGTTTCTGAAGATTGATCCATTTCAATGCCATGTGTTTTTTGTAGCACCATATCTCAATGAAAATTTATTTTTCTGTGCCTTAGTATGTGATTGCTGCTTGAGAATTTTATTCTATATACATTGATGCTCTTCATTACTTTTCATGACGAACAATTTCAAGAACGAGGTTTCAACGAAAACCAAGAACGAGAATGTTTCCTATTTATTCACCAAACTCAAATAATTGTCTACTAGAAGTCTACTAGATACTCGTTACGACAACAAGAAGATTGCACCCTTCGAAGCTTGATAACACACAGCTGTTGGACTACAGTAGGGATGAATTACGATGTATAACAGGCCTTCTTACAGATAACTGACATTTGAATTATCATATGCAGATATTTGGACTGCCAGAAGACAGTGTGTGTCTCTCTGTTCGGGAAATGATAAAACAGCAGAGCACATACTTTGTTCCTGCCCCGCTGGGCACCAAATCAGGTTTTTAGAATTCGGCAGAGCCGTACTCTTATCTGACCTGAAAGACCACCCATCATACAAACTAAGCGGCTTCGTAAAGAAGTTGGGTTAATTTGGTCGAGTGTGAATGGGTGTGAGCTACAATAAACCTTTGCGGGTTGCGGTGGAGAATCGAATAGATCCACTCACTTTGGACCTAACCTTACCTAACATAATATTATGTTACTGTTTCTAGAAAATTGAAGTTTTTCAAGTTCACCTTTCAGGGCTACCAACACAATGGTAATGGTGGAACTGAAATGAATACACTCTCTCAGTTTCATTATACGAGTAGTGCACCGATGCAAGACAGTTTATAGCCTATAAAAAAGGAACGCTTCACTTTATAGGACCTCTGGAATGAAATAAGGTAGACTGTTTCAATGTAACGGTTTGTGAAATAACTGAACTATAATTCCAAGTTTATAACTACTTTTGATTTTTTTCGCAAGAACTGCTTGAAACAATAATATTCTTCGATACAAAAGGTTTATTCTTGGTAAGATTGACAAAGATCAATTCCTGAATCATTAGAGTTTTGATTTTTTTAAGAGGTTTTGCAGTTTGCTTGTGTCTAGAAAAATTTATTCAGAATAACGGTAACCACTTGTCAAGACAAG
Source organism: Leptinotarsa decemlineata (assembly GCF_025532065.1). Lineage (NCBI taxonomy): Eukaryota > Metazoa > Arthropoda > Insecta > Coleoptera > Chrysomelidae > Leptinotarsa > Leptinotarsa decemlineata. The sequence goes on from NW_027412578.1 coordinate 6,908,685, forward strand.
ACAAGAAAATGGCATCTCCGATTCCTGCTGTTCTTGTAAGAATACCTTTTCTTTCGACGAGAAATTTCATAACCCCTTTGAGCCCCAAATTAAGATTTCAGAACTATTTTTATAAACATTTATTGAAAACTTCCATAATAGTCAATCATGAAACATAAACTCAATAAATTTTATTTTTTCAAAAAATAGTTTCTTCGAAAGTAGGGTGGTTTCACGGTGAAACCACTGGGTCACATCTGATGGAACGAAACGAAGCAGTTTTTTTTGTCATTTGGGCAAAGTCCTACGGCACAAGTAGAATATTGCCATCGACTTCTATGTGGTTCTTTTTTTGAGCTGCAATGTGCACAGTGGCGTGACTTTCCATGAATCGGCATGTGCTGAGCTGAGGTCAATCTCGTCTGTTATCTCCAATTCCTATAAGCCCACGCGAGACAACCAGCCTAAAGTCTTTCAATTTCATTTTTTGTCCTTCACTTCTTTCTGAGAATAAGATGAAGGAATTTACGAGAGCAACATCTACAAAATGCCAAAAAATGCGCATGTACCATCATTTATTTTTTCTGCTTATTTCGTAACAGGATTTGAGCATATCCGCTTTATCTACATATCCCATATGCTTATTATAATCCTTCACCAACAGTGAACCGATCATTTCTTGAAGAGTTCCATCTCTTTGCCTGCGATTTACCGTTGTAATATCTTGTGTATTTTGAAATTACTAAGAAAATTTATTGCTTTCTTATCTTTCCACTTCATTGATATTATATTTTTGTTGTTGCTTCTCCAGTCAAATTGTCCCGTAGTCAGTGCTTTATCTGCTAGAAATTCACTAGGTAATCCTTTCCTATCCTCACGAACTGTACCACATCCATAAATATTAGATTTTTTCAATTCACTCTTGAGTGATAAAGAAGTAAAATGATTATCAAAATATGATTTTGCGTAACTGTCTTTCAAGCATTCAGATAAATTCATGACAACCCGCTTTCCTAAGTCATTCTCAGATTTGTCTCCAATTTTACCCGTATATATCTCGAATTGTGATATATTTCCAGTCTCATTCGCCCTAACCCATACCTTATACCCACGTTTTATAGGCTTCAAAGGCATGTACTGACGGAGGGAAGATCTCCCTTCGAATCGGATCATCGATCGATTGATTCTCAGTAGGTTTGTATAGTATTGACTGGAAGTTTCCGATAACTTATTCAGAAGAGATCTAATCTTGAAAAGCTTATCATAGCCTGGCTCTCCTTTTTCTTTTCATTCATATTGTCCGCTAGATGTGATGTGCTCAAAATTTGGAAAAATCTATTTCCAGATATTTTACTGGAAATGTAAGAATCTCTCGTCTTTATATTTGACGACCGGTAGCCTTTCATAGATGGTTGTTTTTTTTTCATTCCCATCAAAATATTAATTGAAATGAAAACTTTTTTTCAGTTTTAGTTATTGGCAAAAATTTTGATGCACCACCTAATTTATGAGTTGCATATAAATTGATTTGGAAAGTTATTTCATCAAATAAATCTTCTGGAAACAAACACAAAAAGAATTCAACAGGCAGGACAACATTATTAGTAATATTGACGGGTCCTGAGGGATTAGTAAATTTTACAATCGATTCACTGGGAATATTTTTGGTCCAAAAAGAATCACGAAAGTATGCTAGAGGTAGTTCCTCATCGCTGCTGAACTCATCATTATAAGTTACAGAGTCACTATGAATAACTTCATCCCTGTCAGCCACAAAATTTTCAATATTATCAGCTGCAGTTGCGTTGGGAGTAACTGTGACATATCGTTTTCGAAATCAGATTCATCTTCCGTATCACCACCTGCAGTAGATTCCACATCGGAAGGAATACTTTCGTATAACTCATTCACTACTTCTGTCAATCTCTCCAAATCAAAATAATCGAATTTACCACCTGAAACAAAATCATAGCTATAATTGAAACCACCCATGTAAATCATTCTATACTCATAATTTACTAAATATAGATTACTTTCTATTCAAAATATACTACTAGGATCTAGTATTAATCAGAAAATCATAATGAAAATAACTTACCAGCCATATTTTACAAATATTCCAATCACAACAATGTTATAACTTTTCAGTGATGTTCAAACTGACACTGACCTACACATAACCATATTCGGATGCTTGAATGTTGGTGTATTCAACTGTTACAGTTTATATATGAAGAAAATGTGTGTATGCAAAACATAATACATGTGGTTTTACAAAGAAACCGCTGCTGGGACTCTCGGCAAAGATTTTTGAAAAGGTGGTGTCGCGGTGATACCGCTGAGACGCAAAGGGATAACGTAGATATGACTCAATAACTGCGTGTTGTACATTTTTTGCTATACAAATATTATAAATATTGCAAGTAATGCTCGCGTCTCCGATCAGGCGGATGGCTCTTTTATTGTTGATGAGAACAATACTCCAAACAACGTCTGATCTGAGCTTTATAAAGCATCAAAAGTTGCTGAGGTGTGTACAATTTTCTGGTTCGAAACAGCGTTCCAAGCTTTTGAGAAGCAGCCTTTGCAATTCCATCTACATGATTGTGCCAAGATGAATTGGTATCCATTTCAACCCTCCAACAATCCTGAAAACTGATGCCTGGGTTTTCGTGGCATTGAATTGAACCTAATAACTTTCACATCAACTCAAAATCACTTCTAGATCCTCATTAAGATATACAACCTCCTGCTGCCAGTGAAGATGTGCAACCGCAGCCGATGTCCTAGAATCTAAATGAAATGAGGAAACAAATGTGCTGTCAAATCTAAAGCAAATGGAACTTCATACGTTCAAGCCAGTCTCTATATACCTACACAGTAGGTTTAATGGACTGACGCCTATCAGAAAACAACTACTCCCCTGGCTAATACCACGAAGGGCATTGGATTATATCAGACAGGCGTCAGTGCAGGAATCTTCACAGAAAATGTCCTGCATATGCAATTGGCAATACAACTGAAAGAGTCGACCTTCAATTATGGAACGGGCACACTTGCAGACCGGTTCTGATAGGCGTCAGTCCATTAAACCTACTGTGTAGGTATATAGAGACTGGCTTGAACGTATGAAGTTCCATTTGCTTTAGATTTGTTTACTGCCAGTCTTCAAGCATAGCCCATTGACTAATAAGAAAGTTTTTATTCCTTATTTAGAGGAATCGGGCAAATTACGGATGTGCAGTTGGTTAGTACCTCGTCCACTAGATGGAGTGACATTTTTGATGTTCGCTCCAGCTTCGGAAGAGGAATGAAATACTCTGAAAGAATTCCGACTTTCAATTGTGGAATATCATTGACTTTAGGTCGATGATGGTCACTATCTTGCACTGATGAGTGGCTAATAAGCCCGAAACCGGTCTGCAAGTGTGCCCGTTCCATAATTGAAGGTCGACTCTTTCAGTTGTATTGCCAATTGCATATGCAGGACATTTTCTGTGAAGATTCCTGCTCTGACGCCTGTCTGATATAATCCAACGCCCTTCGTGGTATTAGCCAGGGGAGTAGTTGTTTTCTGATAGGCGTCAGTCCATTAAACCTACTGTGTAGGTATATAGAGAATGGCTTGAACGTATGAAGTTCCATTTGCTTTAGATTTGTTTACTGCCAGTCTTCAAGCATAGCCCATTGACTAATAAGAAAATGTGCTGTCGTCAGCAAAGCAATATATTGGATCCTTGGTTTCTTCCAATGAGTCGTTGATATTCCATGAATGAAGTGGGAGAAAATATGGATCCCTGGGGAACACCAGCGTTAACTCTAAAAGTATTCGAGATATATTCATCAACGGTCACTTGCAGGAAACGTTCTTTCAGGAAGCTGGAGAGCCATATATAGAAAATAATCCGACAATCCTTAGCATCGAAGTTTGGCCAGCAAACCCTCATGCCACACTCGGTCAAATATTTGCCAGATTCCTGGCACACGAGCCGATAAAATGACAGTTTATATAAAAAACGAACACTTGTTGTGGATTTTCAGGAAAATATATTTTTCTTATTCCTGGCACACGAGGCTGATGTCATAGCAGTCTAGGTCAAAAACAGAGACTTGGTGTGGATTTTAGAATAGACGTCTTCAGAAGGAAATATTCCCTAGAATCCTGGCACACGAGCTGATAATATAGCAGACTATGTCAGAAACAACGACTTGGTATGGATTTTAAAATGGGGATTTTCAACTCCATGAAACATTTCAGTAAATGCTTCACATAAAGGAAGTTATTTCACCTCAGCGTTTTCTGCTGATATCTATAACAGAAAAATGAGACCATACTTTAGATTACTACTGGAATGTATCGATATCAGCGGTCAAAAAATATTTGAACTCACCGTTTTATAAAAAATAAAGCTATAACTTCCCGTGTAGAGAAGATCAAAACAAACACTTGTCTTCAGGAGAATATGTTCTTCATCTTCTTTGTGCTCATTTTGCATTTTTTTCATAAATAAAGCACACACTTTCATCAGTTACACTCCACTCACAATTACTTCGGTAACATTAGAGTTGGAGATCTTCTGATAAATCACGACCACTGTCAAGATTGATCAATTTTAATGATAATTTTCATGGTCATATGTTTTTCAGTCGGTGATATTGTGAAGCTTCAGCTGAAGGGTTTCTTTTTTCACCGCTCTCCAAATACTTCGAATCCAATAATGTACCTTTCACACTTTTACATATACCATAAAACGGATGGATTTTTCATGAACCACCTTTCAAATTTTCATTCACTTGAGATGAGTAATCCTAAAATTCATCGAAAGAAAAAATTATTCTACCGATCATCAACACAGAATGATGATTTCAAAGAATTCGGTACAAGTTATGTATTTTCCAAAGCTTTTCCGATATGAATGTGACGTAATAAATACGCTCAGAACCAAACTTCCACACGAACTCAATAAGGTCTTCTTCCGAATATAAAATATTTTTCCATTCCGAAGTAACAAATACGACGGAAATCTTTGCCCATCACAATATTTCTCATTTATTATTGCTATTCAAATCCGCTTAGCTCATATTACGGAATGTAGCCCTGAGGAAATCTTCCATTTCTTGACTCATTCAATGAAATGAAAATGCTCATCATGTACTGAACGCAATTTAAAAAGTGAAACGCATTCCTGTATATCCCAGAATTTCATAAGGGATGATTTTTATAAAAGAAAAATGGGTTTCAGATATCCACCCAGTGGCGTAGCGGACTGTCGAAAACGGCTTGATATTGAACGACAAAATGTAATGATAACAAAATAACCCGTTTCCTCAACGAAATTGTCCAGCCAAGATTATTTGTTTCTGAATTTGTGGTGTCATACTTATATAATAATATTGAATAAATGTGTGTTGTTTCGTCATTATTAGAGGGGATTATGTCGCGGCCAACCGTCAGAAGCCATCGAGAGTGTCATACAGAATGACAGACTCAATTTTACCAAACCATCTTCAATTTATTGATGAGATGAACATTCATTTCAGTGGTCAGTGATCAGAAAAAACTCTATTCTCAAAACCAACCCTAACCAACAAAAATTAATTCAATTGTGTATAATGGTGATGTATTTTATCACTCTTCCACTCATTCCCAAGTTCACTTATTCACTGATTCACTTTTCACCATAGGTCGTGGTAATACTGCGTATCAATACTGACTGTATGGAATGGAATTTGATACACAAAGTGTGTGTATGAGTGAATGATTATCATTTTTAAAAGCTCAGATAACTCCGCCCTGAAATGAAATCGATGAGTGGTATTCTTACGTGAAATTCAAATTCATATCAGCTCATCTCAAAAATTACAGGTGTTTTTTCATATTGTCGTAATAAATGAAGGAGAATTGGAAAAGTATGAATCCTACTAAAAAACCTCTGAAATATTAACATCTGAAATAACAACAGGTGTACCTCAGAGAACAGTTCTAGACCCAATTATTTTTTATATCAACGTGATAGCAAAAATTGAAGATTCTCAAGAACATCTTGTTTCATACGCTGACGATACAGCAATTTCGTTCACTGATAAAAACTGGGATAATCTATTCGATGAAGCTGGAAAGGGTCTTATAAAAATGTCACAATGGCTGAATTATGGCAAATTGTTTCTGAATACGTCTAAGAGTGAATTTATGAAATTTTCTACAAATGTCGACAAACAACCAAACAGGAATAATATTATGGTCCATAACAAAACATGAATTCAACCAAACTGCAAGTGTTTATCTATTTGAGAAACCAGAAAAATTAAATATCTTGGGAAATATGTAAACAACAAAGCCAGGCAATTGATTCGAAAATTGTACATACTTAGATACATTTTAGACAATCGAAACTTAAAACTTATGTATACAATTTTGATTGATCCATCATTTAGATAATGTATAGGGTATGTATAGTAATATGTGAAGAATCACATTATGATACATTACAAAATTTGATAACTATTCAGAAGTGTATACTAAAAATAGGTTTTAAAAAAACGAATGTTTTCCATTGATAGGCTTTACGAAGACCTAGACATCTTCAACCAGTCATCCTACGAAACTATATAACATATATATATATATATATATATATATAAATCAAAAAATAAACAATTAATGGACATAACACTCCAAAAAGGGGGGAATTCTAGGTCTTCTAACTGGAACCACAAATGTGCGGTTGGCTCCTGTTGTTGACTCCGTGCATATGTGTTGTTTCCTGCTTTCGGCAAACAAGTGTTGCCCATCTCATGGGCAACTTGGCTGCACCGCGCTGATGAGGCCAATAGCCAGAAACACGTGTCCGCGGTTTGCCCCCCCTTTTTGGAGTGATATGTCCAATAATTGTTTATTTTTTATTTGTATATCATACACACTCGATAAAATCTTCTTTGTCTATATATATATATATATATATATATATATATATATATATATATATATGGTTTGTAATATCTTATATATATATATATATATATATATATATATATATATATATATAGATAGATATACTCGGAGTCTCTACACACCAAATTAAAAAAAATTATGAAACTAGAATACACGTACAAATAAAAATGAAATAAACAAATGATTATTCAGAAATGGATGAATGAATTAGAATTAGTGATAAAATAAAAAAACTCTTCACTTTTACTTATTTGTTTATCAATTTTTCTGAAAATACCAATATATCATTTATTCGCCCGTGTTTTCTATTGAAAAAAATAATTTTTCAAATCCCTATATGCGATCAGTTTGCATATCTGCAAACATTCAAACATCAAAATAACAAAATTTAAAAAGAAACATAAAAAAATTCGTATGCTTCGGTAATTTATATACAGGATTATATCATCTGTAACAACAATATGAATTTGTAAAAATCACAATCATGGAATGAATGAATAGTTTTTGATTCGAAAGTTTTGAATTCTTTTGACGTCAGAAGCTACGTGGAAAAGATTATTTTCATTCTACAACTACTTCAGAACATCCTCAATATTCGAAACAACTGAGTAATCAATGCGAAACCACTTTTCCAGTTCAACTCCAACACTCTATTATTCGATTGAGGAAATATTTTTGATTTTTCCTGTGAAGTATGACGAGGAATCAGCGTCCGAAATTGTACACACCCTGTATAATCATGATCAGAAAATTGGCATCTCCACCACTGATAGAGGTAGACAGCAGATATATTCCTCCGTCTCTTTATGAATCTTGCGTTCATTTCCGGCGATCGAGATAAATTTTCCGGCAGAGAAACAAAAATTACAAAGTCCCTTTGTCTAATTGAATACGTTTCGCAACCCTTTTGATGAAACTTGTTCGAATGATTCAATTATGGAAATGCGCTCACTTTTTTATTGTGTTCTTTTTTCTCTTCTTTTGTGAGGTGACTTGATTTATCCCGGATAGCTTTGTAACTGAATTGAAACAGTTCACGTTTCGAACGAGAATTGGAGTCAATTTCGATTCAATCTAGATAGATCGGTGATTTTCGATTATTTATATGATCCTCCAAGATTTTTCATTCAATCTACTAATTATATGGGATATTAAAATCATAAGATAAAATTGGTTTGAACCATACTTCATTTTTATCCTTTCAGATTATATCAAACATATCCTAGAACTAGCAGGGTTGACAGCCTTTATCCACCATCAGAATACTAGAAATACTGATATCGCTTATTTCTAGTATGTGAGTCAGCTTTGTTCATGAAATAGAAAATTCAGCTATCAGATACCGGTTCCACGAAGCATAACCTAACCTAACCGCATGACACTCCAACGATGGCTGTATTTTTTTTTTGGACAAAATACAAGCACTGGAGATCAAATCCATTTGGAAAAACGTTCCATTTGGAAAATGTTCTTTCATCTGGAGAACGCAGTTCTCCAGATTGAAGAGTTTTTAAACAGTGAAGTTCGAAGTGTACTGAGTTGAACCTCAAAATGATGAGCAGCCAAAGTCCGTCGCGTATTGCTGATAGATATATAGATAGATAGATAGAAAGAGAGATTCTTCTGGAAACAAAGGAAGTGACAAAACTTGTTAGCATCACTAGCGGCGTGCCTCAAGGCTCAGTTCTTGGCCCCACTTTGTGGAATATATTATACGATGGTCTATTTTCTATAAAAATGCCCGAAAGAGTTGAATTGGTCGGCTTTGCTGATGATGTGGCGATGATCGTTGCAGAAAAAAGAGAAGAACTTTTAATAAACACTGCAAACAGAGCACTTTTGCTGGTGGCAGACTGGATGGAGAGTAGACTTCTTAGTTTAGCTCCAGAAAAAACCGAAGCAGTATTGCTCACTAAACGGGGAAAAAAGGGACCAATAACTTTTGATCTGCAAGGCAGAGATATAGTACTCAGCAAAGCTGTTAAGTATCTGTGGGTATGGCTTGACACGAAGCTCACCTTTGCCGAACACGTAACCCAAAGTATCCTCAAGGCAGAAAGAACAGTTTTTGCGCTGGCCAATCTGATGCCCAATGTTGGGGGTCCTAGGTCCTCCAAGAGGAAGATTTTGTCTGGAGTAGTACACTCCCAGATTTTATACGGTTCACCATCATGGCACACACTAACGCATAACAAAAAATTGGTCCAAAAACTCACCGGCCTACAGAAGAAATCACCAGTTAGAATATGTAGTGCATATAGAACTATATCTGCAGAAGCAGCATGTGTTATTGCTGGAATTTCACCAATAGAGCTCCAAGTCATCGAGAGAAAAGAGAAATATGCAGGCATTTCAAAGGGAATCGCTAGAGAAAATATGATAAATAATTGTCAACAAAAATGGGATAGCGGTCAATACGGTAGATGGACACACCGATTAATACCTGTGATAGAGAGTTGGCTGAAGCGAACCTACGGAGAGGTGGACTATTACCTCACCCAGGCACTGTCGGGACACGGTTGTTTTCGTAGGTACCTATATAACCGTAGAAGAGCAGAATCTCCAGATTGTCTTTACTGCAATGCAGACGAAGACGTAGAACACACCGTTTTTGTCTGTGTAAGATGGGAAAATGCGAGACTTCTGTATGCACGTGAAACAAGCACCATATTCAATGCCGAAAATATGATGGAACGTCTCTTACGTGGCGAAGAGACTTGGAACGAAACCTATATGACGATAAGAGAAATCATCAAAATTAAGGAAAGAGAGAGCAGAAATAAGCTCAAGGAAACTTGAGATCAGTCGGAGCACAAATCCATGACCAAATGTGATAGTTAGCTGCCAAAAGTTCGTGATAATAACTGTGATATTTTCTTTAAATGTATATGTAAACGTCCTATATTTCTTAAATTTACTTTTAGTGTTTCGCACAAACACTGCCAAAGGAATACGTATCGAAGTAATGCGAGAGCGGTTTCCGGTACGTATTGCTGAATAACGGTGGAGGGAGATAGATATATAGATGATAGATAAATAGATGAACAAATTCTTAGATATTAAAAAACAAAAATAAAAAAATATAAATCAATAATGAATATAGCATGAACATACAATTTTAAATTTTGGTTATTTTTATGTATCTCCAATATACAGTAATATATATACAAAGATGGCACAACGATGAACAATGGTTGGCAGTGGTCAAATGCTGGAGCATTTGCAATGATTCTCAATGTTTTTTGTAAACGGAAAATATGTATTGCTGAACTGAAATTATCCCATAAAATAATGCCGTAAGAAATTCTACTATGAATCAGAGAATAGTAGAACATCTTCATTACAAATCCGTTTCGTCTGCCCCAGAAGGAATATATGGGACTATATCTTTTTACATATATTCTCGTTATGATTGGACCAATTTAACGAGTCGTCTAGTTGGATTCCCAAAAGATTTACAGAACTTCCAGTTCGTATATTATTTTGACTGGAGACGATAATGGTTTGAGTTTTCATTCTATTCAGTTTAGGCTTATTATAATTTTACCATATTTCAGCTTTGTCATCAATTTGGTTGATAGTGGTATGGAGACTGTCAATATTTTTTTGTGATGAAAAATAGGTAGCCTCATCCGCATATGACACCATATCATGACGGTAAACGTGAAAGAAAATGTCATTAATGTACATGATGAATAAGAGTGGTCCCAAGATAAATCCCTATGGGACACCATGTGGATTTTCCTGTATGTCCGATTTGCCGCTCTTTGAAGATACATATTGTTTCCTACCGGTCGAATATGAACGAATTAAAGAAACTGCAGGACCTCTTATCCCATAAAATTCCAGTTTTTCGAGGAGGAGTTCATAAGAGACACAATCAAAAGCTTTCATGAGGTCACACAGAATAAACAGTATGTTTATCTTCTTCGAATCCTTTTATGATTGCGGCGGCAACTTGACTGACAGAGTTCACTGTTGATCTACCTGCACGATAACCAAATTGGTGTTTGTGAAGAAGATTGAATTTTTCGAAATAGGCACTTAAACGGGTTTTTTGAATTATTTCGATAAATTTGCCAAGAGTACAGATTATAGAGATGGGTCTGCAATTCTGAGGGTCTGTATTATCACCTTTTATAAAAATAGGCACCACTTTAGATAATTTAAATGCAGTGAGAATTGTGAAATGGTTCAGAATAATTCCAAGAGAATCTTTTGATATTTTGATGTTGATTTCATAAGCATCATAGCTATTGGAACGACCCAAAGAAAGTATTGCACTCTCAACTTCAGCCTTCACTACAGGTTCCAGAAAAAATGAGTTGCCTTGAACTGGCACGAATGTAAGGTAACTAGATGCATCAATGTCATTGGATGGCAAGGAGTTTCTAAGATCGTTAGCAACAGTTACAAAATAATTATTTAAGTCATCTGGGATAATAATTGTCTTCGTTATCCGTAGCATATGAACGGTTCATTTCGTAATTGATTATTTTCCAACTATTTCGAGCTATATTTGACGATTTTCTGATGACATCATTACATGCTTGTTTTTTGTCTCTATTATCATAGCTCTGTATTGATTCTGGTAATTATTGTATGCTTCTTAATCTGCAAGGTTTCTGGAAGAGGCAGCAACCGTAGAAATTGCGTCCAGTCGCTATGTACCGCTCTTGGTGGAATCAAATATGCCAAGTCACTTGAACACCTCCCGTGAAATTATCTATAGAAGTGAGACAAATCTTCAACCTTTCTTTGATGTTCCAGGCTATCGAGGTTGCACGTGACGTTCGCGTCTTCAATCAGGAGGATGGCTCTATTCTGGATGGAACCCAGCAGCTTCTGGATATGTTTAGTGGCGGAGCTCCATAAAGCATCAAAAGTTGTTGAGGTATGTATAGTTTTCTGGTTCGGAACAGTGTTCTAAACTTTTGAGAAGCAGCCTTCGCAATTCCAGCGACATGATCGTGCCAAGACATGTTGGTGTCCATTTTAACCCCCAACAAATTCATCGAAGCGGAAAGCGGAATTGTGTGACCTGACCAATTCGAAATCATTCCTTAATCCTCATCAAAATATGCAACCTCCTACTGCCGGTGAAGATGTGCCTCTGTAGCCGATATCCTGGAATCCAACTGGAATGAGGAGACGAGTGTGCTGTCATCAGCAAAGCAATATATTGGATTCTTGTTTTTTTCCAATATGTTTGTGTAACCGTATCGTGAGGATATGTAACTCACAGCCCATCGGAAATCATTAGGTAGGGTAAGGGAGTGGATGTCAAGAAAATGAGTCTATTCGGACCTTCAATGCAATCTCATGAGTTGATGGTTTACACCCATCCAAATTCGACCAAATGAATCCAGCTCCACAACGGAGCCAATTATCTCATTTGGTGAGTGAGTGGGCCATGGTAGCAGGCTTGAATTTCCTTATGAAAAATAATCTACTTCAAAGTTGACCTTTGAGGACCTGATCGGTGGTAAGTCTGCAAATACCATCCTCGGGTGCACCCTGCAGCCTCGAAAGATCCACACAAATGTGTGGATCATATCATAAATAGTTATTTCATCAACGTCTTATGAAAGTTTTTCATTTTTTAATGAAAAATTTTGAAGTTGTTGTCATTTCGAAGTACTGAATAATACCAGCCAGGCATTATTCGAACATATTTGGGATATTTTTCAATATCGATACCAATAAACTATTCATTACTATTTGTGTATTTGCATCTATTGTACATTTTCCAAACCATCAATCAACATGGCTTAGCATGCATCAGACATATCCATGCAATATTCCTATTATGATATCCACAATCACAACATAGTTATAGCATTAAAAGCCCATAACTCAACGCAACGTATTATCGCTAAAGTGAAAACTATGCTTAACGGATAATACGTTTGCCCAAACCGGAGCCCTTTGATGAATCATAATAACAGGAATAATAAATCTGTTTTGTTACTCGGACTGATTAATGGGGATTGTTGACACGTTTCCCAACATGAACTGCTTAATTTTATTCGAAGTCACTGACGCTGTATAGTCCATGTTAATGGGTTCGTTGGAATCTGTACTTTATCATAGAGTGATTAATCTCATGCAGGGAATACATTACGGAAATGAGGAATTTACCAGCTATCTGGGTGTTTCAGAATATAGAATTTGTGCCTGCAGATTCATGCCAAATAATAACTCCTGCTCAAGATGGTGCATATCCCAAGCATCTATCGTCCATTATATAAAGAGAAACAAACAGTATTCTCCCTAATTCACTATGAATTTCAAACTGAATGTCGTGACTATAGCATCTATTGATTTCTTAGAAATATCTCATTAGTGAACTGAGTCTACAAATAGAGTGATTTTGATTGTCATATCATTGCAATTCTTCGAAATATCAATTCGTATGTAGTAGAGAATTGTATAAAATATTCATTATGAAAAACGAGAAAACCCGTTGAGGAATGAACTAACATTAATCAGTTAAAAAAATATTCAAGAGTTCCTGCTACCCAGCAGGAACCAACAAAAGGAGCTGTGATTCATTCTGCAAATGCTCTGTAACCGTTTCTGAAGAAGAGTGATCAATGAATACCTCATACTCAATATTTTCGACTTATGATCTTGGCCTCCCTCAATATTCATAAAGATGCATATGCTGAGGTTGCAACTTTTCTATTGTCACCGTACTAAGGTGAAATGCCTAATACGCATCCTAGCAGCGTTGCAAAATTGGATATTGTTTTATATTATTACATTCTGTAATTGTATCAATTTTGATGTCTATCAACTTTGAATATCAAATGATGGAATTGTGGAAACTGAGTGTTTTTGTTTCAGAATATTGAAGTTAAGGTTGAAACATCTCTCAATTCAATTCATATTTTCCATATCTGACAGTATGTTGGAGCTTCACATTACTGGATGAAAAAATGTCTTGGTATTCAGTTCTTCAAGCGTATTCATATAAAGCTCATCTTCAGGATTATCAACAGATATGCATCAACATTTCTGCTGAATGTTATGTATTACTGTTCATTCGAAGTGAAAATTTTCAAATGGTCACTGTTTTGAATGTTAAATATCGCTAGAAAGTCAAACAATATTCATCATTGCAAACTGTATCTATCGTTAAGGAATCATTTTTAAAATTTCTTTCATTTCCTCCAGGAATACTCTTCAGAAAACTGATCACTTCATCAACAGAAGAAACCATAACCTTGAAGAAAATGAAGAAAATTCCAATCAGAACTGATACGTACTTTAATCTACTTGACAAAGTCACCTACTGTTCTGTTTATTAGAATTGTCTGAACAATTATTTACATTGATTCTGACAAAAGAGTCAGGTGTAAACCAATCAATTACAACTACCTTGAATCCATGTCACATCGGCTGAGAAAAAATCGATTAAAAACAGTCATAATGACTCAGATATAGTGAATTTCCTCAGCAATGAGCCAACAGCATATAAGCCATGAACAAGAAAAAAGCAGAATATTTAGAATATTTTCAATAGAACTAGAAGGTACTTCAGCTGCTCTCTTGGATATTTTGAGAAAGAATTTGATAATAAATGTCCTCATAATCAATCGTCAGAGTGCCAAAGAGTAGATGACTCAAAGATTTCAGCTGAAGGTGGACTTTACCTATCCTCAGAGGAATCTACAAAATCTATGGAAAAAACAGAAGTGGTGCAGGTAGTAAGGCCATATTCTCAGATAGAAGTAACCATTGTAGAACCTAACAATGAACTATGTATTCTAGAACATAAATGGAAGAGCTGTAGAGATGAATTATTGATCTTAATCTGAGAAGCCGAATGCAGTAGATTCAAAACATTATAATCGTCTGAGAGAGACGGGCTCACAATTAGTCCATTAGGATCTGCTATAGTAGCATTCATCAAAAGAATCAAGAATAAAGAAATTGGACGTATGAAATACCAAGGTGAAGTGATACAATCATCGAGAACAGATGAGAGTGATACTAAGTATTAGACCATAATAATAGAGGAATTCATATTTCAGCATGTCAAAAAGAATGAGTGGAGTTGACCAGAAAAAATATAGAAGATAGTTCAACAAAACCAATTCAACAATCCACTAATCTGCTGAAAAATAAGTCACCAAGAAACAACCTAACGCAATGTGATACGACCTAACCCAACCTAGAAACCAGAAAGTCAATTAACATAATAATATATTGAACCTTATAACCAAAACATCAATTTAAACACGTCAATTATTTTTTGATGCCCATATACCTCACCTAAGGTGAGACATGGGGGCTAAAACAAGACCCTACATTCTGATTATACACGATATAGGTAGTTCAAAATGATGTTGATATTAGAATCTTAATTTGGTGGCAGAAATGAAACAAGCCAAAGTTGATAAAAACACTGGGTAAAATGAAAGTTTTCAAAAGTCAACCAATTAATATTTTCAGAAATTTCCAATGTTCCTTCGCGAATTTGACAATGAAAATGAAGATGATTTCAGAAATATCAAGGGGGTATATTTTGACCCGAAATTTATACATTTTATGTTCAGTGATAACGCCAATAAAACTGAAATTCACACAATAATTCAATTATATCACTGCAAACTTCTTGAATAATTTATTAGTCCCGTCCTCAAACAATCCCAAAGCAATACATCAATAAATGTCATCTGTGTCCACCCGATCAGTTTGCTTAGGCCGTAACCCAGTTTTACGTTCCAATCCAAACTGACGGTGCAGCTCAAACATAAACTAGGAATTCAAATCGTGACTTACATGAATACTTTGTCAAACTTTCTAGAGACGTTTCAACTTATCTATTCCGAAGTGAAATTATTCTCAACGTCATTCTTCCTGGAAGTTTGCCTTTGTGAATTTTATTCGAATTTATGCACGGAATCGTTTCGTGAAAAAAGTTTTTGGTTTTATCTATTCAGTTTTGTAAGACTGTCATACTAGGAAATGTACAATGAGATCATTCATTTAAGATTGGTCATTTGAAACAACAGAAGTGATAGTGACGCTTTATTATCAAGAAACTTCACATGCTCATGATAAAGAAGCATACATGTTAACTCAAGCTAACATAATATAAACTATTAAGATCATTATCCTCCCAAATGTCTTCTAAGATATTTCAGGGACATCTTACAACTTCACCATATTTCGAGGCATCCAATCAAGAAATGTACATAAATTTTAATCCAAATTTCACAAATTTTTTGCACTGAACTATTACCTCAAAGTGACATAAATGAGAATACTTCAATGTAGCAGAATTAGATGATGATGATAAAAACATTCATTTCGGTAGAATTCCAAAACATTTACAGTGTGTACCATTTCTCATGAATCTACTACCATATATTTGTTGTTTTGAATGTAATTCCGAACTTATTTGGAACATCTATAAATACCGGGCTATTTGAATTCGTTTCTGTACATGGGGATTTCGTAACCGATAAAAGATAGAGTGTCAGTTGAATTGTGGCAAAGTTGCATATTTTAGAGACCTATCCAATGATGTAAAAAAATCGAACATAGCTCTTTTGGTTCTGGAGATATATAGGAAAAACAAAAAAAATCCCAAATTATTTTTTGCCTATATCTTCATTATTCGCAGAGATATTGAAAATCTGTCTACATTTTACCACTCGATGTGGGCTACCAGAATATGTCAATGAATATTTTATACAGGGTGTCATTTAACTTGTGCCACCCTCATCTTTGAACGGACATTGTGAACGGACCTGTATTTTTTGTTGTAGTTTTTGGATTGTAGACGTTCACTTCATACTAAGAAATTAAATTTTATTTTATATTTCGGGATGTTTCGATAATATTTGATTATAATTGTGTGAATTTCACAAACTACACCTCAACCTTCACAAACTTTACTTGTAAAATATATCACATCATGTTCCGCTAAGACATCAGCTTTTTCAAGTGATTTATACATCAAATTATCCCTACATTACTATTTATATACTACAGGTAACCAAAATTGAGACTACCTCTAAGAAATTACCTGAACCTCTACATAACGTTCCTGTTCAATTATGATTACCTAAAGCACATTTACATCAATAATAATTATTTATCGGTTTTTGAGAGAACAAGTTCAATGATGGTGATCTATTCAAATCTAGTTGGTCATTCATTAGAATGTTTGAATTTTTGAGTTTATTAATATCCATTACTTCCAAATGATTCAGTTTCAAACCTTTATTTTCTATGTGCAAAATTTCGAACTCTTCATTAAAGCTGTGATTTTCTTCTAGGAGATGATTTGAACATGTTGAATTTGTTTTTTCATTTACATAGCTCGTATGATGTTCCTGGATTCGATTCCTAAATGTTCTGCCAGTTTGACCAATATGTACCTTAGGGCACGTTCCACACTTCAATTTACATACTCCTGATTTATTGAGTTTGGATGTTTTGTGTTTATTATTTTCAACTAACTTTTCCGGCGTATTACTTGTTCTATATGCAATTTTCATCGAGCAAGTATGCATTTAACTATCTTAGATTTCTCCAATGTCCTGAAATACCCTCAGTTTCTACCCAACATCTGTTTCAACAGCACGGGAGCTATATGAACTGAACAATGAGCAGATTTTCCCTCGCAGATACTATGATAATGCGCACGTTGCTAAAAATGTATGAAAAAACTTCATAAACTCTTGTAAAATTTCATAAAACTTTCCACGATACGGAAAAGTAGTCCCCATATGCCGATAAATGTTCTCTTCCAGTTCACGATTTCCCTGCTCAAGCTTCTCCTCACCCTTCGGAATAATACATTTGAATAACCATTACGAAAGCAATGTACATAATCGCGTGAAGAATTTTATATGAGCCTCGTTATATCCGCGATGAGAATGGGATTTAAAGTTCCTAGTAGACATAAAACTGGCTTGGAAAATCGGATCCACGTGACTGGTTGTTAACACTTGAATGGAAAACACAGTAATCTCATAAGGTGTTTATATCGCATTGCTTTTTATCGGGAACTGTGAATTTTTTCATTTTCTGAGTTCGTTATTATTTTTCAATTCGAAAAGTCGCCGGCCGATGCTCGAGTCCCTTTCGGTTTTTCTGGAATTCCGCGTCTGTTCAAGAGTTGTTCTACTGGTTTCCAAAGACTTCCATCGAGTTATATAACCATTACGACGACCTAGGAGAATCAGTCTAGTTCCGGAAGTGTCAGTGTGGATTTAGCTAATAGGGTGATAGACATTCGAACATCGGTCCAAAATTTAGTTGGAGTTTGTGTTGTATTGTTATTGTTGTGGTGGAATGAATTTGAGTTCAGTTGTACAGTGTAGACAATTATTGTCGAATCTTTGGGTGAATAGCAACAATATGGATTGAACAGAGGGGATTTTTTGAACAAAACGCTCCGAATGGAAAAAATCGGGCATGTTTTTTCTGGTTTATTGGCCTTCAACAGCACAGCGCAGCTGAAATCAGAGATAGGCTACACGTGATTGCAGACAATACACAAGCAAAGCGGTACTTTGAGCAGTCAGTTGCATATCTAAGGTTTCAGTCGCCTATAGTTTCTAAATTATAACTGTTATGTCGATGAAACCAGGACCCAAAAATGATGCATTCGTAATCCAGTACCAGGCGCGCTGCCTGTTCAGACTCACCATAAGTGCATCAGTAGCGCCGAGCTGAACCACGAATGTATTACTGGACTCAACTATCTTTAAAGGACAAACTTTAGTATGTAGATGTCGACAAGAGACTCAATTCAAGGATATAAATGATAGAAACTCCCAGGCGAGTCCTTACTATAGCCAAGTTCTGACAACTACCACTAAACGGGATTTGTCTCCCCTTCAAACTCACTGGAGGAACACAGTATGAAAATGATCCAACATTCAGCGCTGTTTTGACATGCCACGGGTTTCATCAGTGAATCTAGATTGAGACATGAATGCATTGCAGGGCTCGATAGTCTTCAAATGATGAGCTTGAGTAATTAGAAGAGTTGACATCTCGTGACATCACTGAAATTTCAATTATAACTAAACAATATGTGCCAATGAGAAACCAAAACGTTTTGGGTTTTCGGCTTTCAGATAGCTCTTATCTACTGATAACATTTGGTTACTGATAATCCTCCACCTCTTTGCTGTTGTTTTCCTATCATTCTCTATTCCTCTTTTCATTTCCTCAGCTATTGAAAACACGTTTATCTTCATCAGGAGATTACTGAAACTGTTTGATTTCAGTGAAGTGGATAAACGTCATCCAAGATGACGAAACATTTCCAGTCATCTTTTGATGAAGTCACTACGCTACGAGAGTCGCAAGATATTTGTAGCAGTACCGTTTTTCCCAGACAAGTCTGATTACCAGATCTGTTGGGAGTTGATGCTGTTATTTGCTTCCCTTGTGATATTTGCTTGAATTGACCTGAAAGCATATATACTCCATATAGACAGTCTATGATTATTTTGTCCACGACATATACGTTTGTTGATACAAGTAGCATACGTGTACCTTCAAGGACCGATGAAGATTGTTCACATTATGAAAACCTAAATTCAATCTGAACTTATAAATGTGAAAATCACCCATTTGAAACCCACTGATTCACCTATGTACTGGTGAGTATATAAGTGTTCTGTGTCTGTAGAGTAGGAGTGTAGGCCCACATCACTTAGGTCACATGTGACCTATTGTACATCCTCCTGAGGAGTTGTCCTCCTAGGTCATCGTCCATCCTGTCCTTTCCAGAAAGGTGGACAGGTCGCTGGGAGACATCTCCTTTATATCGGCAGGTGTAGGCCAAGACTCACCGAACACACACGTCTTATTGACGATAACACCGGGCGTTCGCATAGGACATACCTGACAGTTTGTCTTTCTGTTCACACATCCCGCATAGAGGTGTGTCACTTTTATGAGAGATAATTCGACCTTTTAGAAGTCTTGAGGTCTGTCCAATATACACTTCATCACAATCTTTGCAAGGTATTTTATAAACGATACTATAACTTTCATCAGTATTAACAGATGTTTTTAGTTTTGAAAAGAATTGATTTGTTGTTTCAACATTCTTATAAGTAATTCTGAGATTTGTTTCTTTCAGAATATTAATCAATTTTGAAGTTAAATCTTTTACGTATGGAAGGCTACGGAATTTTTTGTTTGAATCTTGTTTTTTTTTGGTTTGTATTTGAGGTTGTCTGAATTGAATTTGTTTCAGTACTAAAAAGTAAAGTGTTTACTAGTTTTTCTGGATATGAGTTTTCAATAAGAATTCTTTTTGAAATATTGATTGCCTTAATACCCCTTTATTATTATCATTATTATTGCGACTCCTATAAATAATGAACTCATTTAGATCATCACAAAAAAACTGATGGAAGCAAAATTCATGATACAGTTTTCCTCAAGTCTCCATCAGTACTCTGGAGATGGTAGCGAAAGATGTCGTTGCCATTGAGATCCTTTATGGCTGGACTCAATAATCCAATTTCCTTAACGAAATTGACATAGAGGATTAATCGAACAGGACAAGCCCCTGCATCAGAGAGAACATGATGTTAGCAGGAACAGAATGTTTGCAGGTAACTTTAAAGCAATTAGGTAACAACTGTTTAGATGCATGTCTGTACCTCGTTCGCTATTAATCAGGACGGCCTGAATCCTCGGAAACGGGAAAAGCTGGATTTCAAACTCACCGACGGACTTGGGAATACATGATTAAAGAGAGAAGGATTCTACAACTGCAGGATGTATTTATTTGTTTGTGTATTTGAGTTTCTCAGTCAGCAGATCACTGAAAATTTTGGGATTGAAACAATGTTCATAGAATAACAATTTAGTTTACAGTGTAATCCCTAACTCGAATCTATCGAAGATGTGAATATTACTTCAATTGGAAATCACATGTAAAAATATATTGATTTTTTCTTTCTATAATATCACTAATTGAATTTATAGTATTTTCACGTTTTTATACGAAAGGGAGTTGTATAGTTTTGGTGCAATATAAGAAAAAGATCTTCTTCCAAAAGATTTTGACATGGAATTCACAGTATGGTTCATTTTGATGGGTATCATTACAACAACAATTAGTTGACACCCAATATATTCATTGGTATACCTGATTTCAGCGGAATATATTCATGATCATCTTCAAAGCAACTCCGCATTTCAATATCTCCATCAGATCAGATGAACATTGATGAAAGCATCGGAATGTTTTTCTTCCAATAGATAATTTCAATAAAGAACTCAATGTCATCATGCAAATTGCAGTAAACAATGGGTTCAAAACCGAATTAATGAACAAAATACTTTCCAAAAAAGTCTACTAGAAAGCGATTCGAAACATGTTTCTTATTGATAATTTTGATAATCAAATTCAAAATTATAGAGCTTTCACGTATTGAACAATCAATGAAAAAAGTGGCTTCATTATAGAGGAAACGAGTTATTAAAATTTCATATGGAACAAGTAATACTTTGAGAAACACCCAAATTAGAAAAATCGGGACTATATGAATTAAAGTGTGGAACGTGTCCTAAGGTATATATTTGTCAAACTGGCAGAGCATTTAGTAATCGAATCCTACATCATATGAGCTATGTAAATAAGGAAACTAATTAAACATATCCAAATCATGTTTTAGAGAAAATCATATCTTCAACATAGAGTTTGAAATATATAGGTTTGAAACTGAATCATTGGGAAGCAATGGAAATCAATCAACTAAAAAAATTCAAACATTCTAATTAATGACCAACTGGATTCGAATAGATCACCATTATTGAACTTGTTTTCTCAAGTAACCGCGGAAGTATTATCATTGATGTAGAAGTGAGGTAATATGCTGCAGGTAATCACAATTGAAGTAGTACCTCAGGTATATGAGAATTGTGGAGGTTAATGTAATTTGATGAAGGAATTCCCAATTGTTGTTACCTGTGGTGTATAAATATTAGCGTAAGAAGAAACTTGTAACAAATTCGCGTCGGCGAAGCCTTTTCCTCACCCTTTCCTCCGGTGTCCCCAAGGGCTCAGTCCTTGCTCCCTCCTTATTTCTTATTTATGTTCACAACGTCCCCACGACCCAGAAAATCCTCCAATATGCTGATGACACTATACTCCTATACTCCTATAATCTTCCTCTACCAACACCCGCAGCTTGCAAATTCAAGCATAAAACAAGAACGACGATTTTGAGCAGTGATGCAACAAATGACGTATCAAAATAAATCTCACCAAAACCCAAACCATCCTATTAAGACATCCTAACACCTCTACCCGTCCTAAATTAAATCCTGATTACTTGAATCTCAGACTTTTAGGAGAAAACCCCATACTCCAGGATTCGGTGTCTTGGAGTGTCACCTTCACGAGGACCCTCAGCTGGGAGATCGACCTGCGAGAGACACTGGATAGAGTCCGGAAAAAAGCCTGTTGAAATCTCTGAGAGGCAAGCTCGGGAGATGCGACAGTAAAACTCTCCTACACACATATAAAACTTTCATTAGACCAGTCCTAGACTACAAAGCGATGATATACTGTACGCTTTCCCCGAGACTTTCCCATCATATCCTTACAACCGAAAGAAGAATCCTTCGTAATATACATAACCTTCCACACCGATTTTCATCTCTAAACCTATATAACCTAATCAATACTACACCTATCAACCAACGATTTCAGGAACTTCTAGGACGATGCCATCAACTCGCTCACAACGCCCTGGACTCCCCGTGATGGATCCAGAAGGATACCCAGGAAAAAGCTCCCGTTTCCCCCAGCCAGACTCCTGGGAGCAATGGAAGACCCGCTGGAGCCAATCCAGGATATCCTAGGAGAATTCCCACTGGGAATCAGATAGCGGACAGCAGCGTCCTGGAAAGAGCCGAAATCAGAAGTTATTCAGCACCATTAGCACCGGCCTAACAACCCGTACCAAAATACCAATGACCACTGCAACGGACCTGGACCACCCTATCGGAACTATTGAAAAAACATAAAAAACAAGAGGAACACAAAACAACACAACAATAGACACCATCACACACACACACACACAACCAACTAACCCTGAAGAGGCATAAGCCTACAGCAGGGCCCTACACAAAACACACTTCAGAATATTTTGTAATTATTTCTTAAAAGATCAATAAACGTTTTTGACTTGACTTTTGACTTGAAGCAACTTGTAGTATTCAAATCACTGTTGAAGAAGCTACTGTGTTAGTGAAACACGTGATATATTTCTCAAATGAAGTTTATAGTTTATGAAAAAAGCATCTGAATGCACCTTCCAGAAATTATTCCAAACGTTCCATATTGTACTTGAATTCACCAATAATTCACACATTACAATTCATCATTTCGAACAAAATTATCCAAGGTCTTAGCTCGCCAGCGAATAAAATAAACAGTTCATTTATGGAAACAAATGGGATTGTAGGTGCGACCAAATCCCCATTTCGGGTTGTCGCTTGTTCGAATTTAAAACAGTGGTGAGGTTAAATACGCCAGCCATCCATCACCTCGCCACAGAGTAGGGGTGTCCATACGACCCTGGGGAGGAAAAGCGGTGTCAGGAGACAATAGTGCGGGAAATGATGAACTTTATAGGGAGTTTCTGCGAATGAGTTGAATGAAGTTTTAATATAAATTCATAATAATACATCATTGTATTGAATGACGAACGTCCAAAAATGAGGTGAATATTCCAAATTCGCGGGCTACGCACATTCGATGAGCAAATTTTCATTTTTTCAAGTTGGTACCCTCGTCTTGAATATATGTTTACAGTTTCAGCTATTTAGCAGGTTCAGTTTGTTGGAGACAGGCATAAAAGTTACAGGTATTTTGCGTGTTCGATTTTCTGCTGAGAAAAAAACATGAATCAAAGAAATTGCATCAATTTTTGTGTATAAAATGATATGAAGTGCTCAAAAATACTCCTCTCTGAGGAGTGTTTTTGAGCAGAAAAATTTTTGAGTCAGAAAAATGTTTGCAAATGGTAAAAGTTTTTCACAGAAAGTAGAGAAGATGTGGAAGCCCCAACATTAACAACCGATGAAATTGTTGAGAAGAAAATCGTTATGGAGGATCGTCGAATCACTATGAGAAAAGTTGGTGAGAATGTAGGCAGGTTGATTGGCTCATGCCATACAATTTTTTCGGAAATTTTGGGCATGAAGTGTATAGCAGCGAAGCTCTTTTCGAAATTACTCAAAAGGGGCATAACTGGTGATGAATTATGGGTAAATGGTTATGACATCAAAACCAAAGTCCAAGAGTCCTAATGGCAGAGCCCAGGAGAATAACCCCGCTGAAAAGTCAAATCGGTTTTATTGATGGGTGCGATGTGTCTCTGGACAGTATAATTCAGAAGAATATCTATTTATACCGCCTTTAAAAAAACAATGTTGTTTCAATCCCCTTCAACTAAATACCTATTCATTGGAGAATGTCTTAGTTACTACTGGACATATTTTATTATTTGTCATAGTAAATTTGTTATTTTGTTCGTTATGAATGATATTCTTCAAGAATAAATATTGTGTTTTCGTCGTATAAATTCATTTATTCAATTCGTTGAGAGTAAATAATTCGATACACATATATATATATATATATATATATATATATATATATATATATATATATATATATATATATATATGTGAAACTATATGGGAAACTTTTTTATTTATCGTTTTATGTGAAATTTTATTTTGGCAGTAGATTTTGCTTAAGAAATGATGTCAAATGGCGTCTACAAAATAGGTCACGTGATTTCCTTTACCTGTCAAAATTGACATTTAAAAAAAGAAACATCGAAAAATGACATTCTTCAAAATATCCAAAAATATCAAAGGATAAAAACATTTTTTTTGTAATTTTATACCCACACACCAAGTTTCAAACTCATAATAAGTATTTTATATTTTCACTATTTTTCTGCAGTCCTGCTTTTTCTACTTATCAAAAATCAATTTGATAGTCTCAGCTAATCTCCATTTCGTCTCCCTTATTCAGACAGGAAAATATTCCTTCTTTGAGTTAATATCAGAACAGGGACAGATATTGTCAACCTATACACTACTTCACTTCAATTTCCAAATCCAGTTCCGATTCAATCCCCATTCCATGGAGCCAGACCTCTCTTCTGTACCTTATTTTCCCGATACTTGGATTTCCAGCGAAAGGGAGAGTTTTCATGAGGGTGACAGTTTCTTTAAAAGGTGTTGATTATTTCACAGGCCATTAAACAAGCGTAATCCGCATCTGAGATTCCTAAACAACATCGTTAAGAGTTGAGAGATACTTCCTTCCGTTAGCAAATTAGCCATTGTTAATCGAAATATGTCCGTACTGACGGAGCGAGTTTGAAAAGAAGTTCAAAGATGAAGTATATTTGTCGAGTTAATTTTTCAACGAAAAATTTGTCCTTGATTGTTAAAACAGAAAAAGGTTTGAAGAAATTAATTCCAAGTTCTTCAAATCTATTTGATGAAAATGTATACACATCAGTGATTCCCAAAATCTTTAATTTGATATAATCCTTGAACAGGGGTCCTATTTTGAAATACTGTGGAAGCCATAATTTGAAACCAACATTTTGGAATGTGAAAGATTGATATATGTTGAAATCATTCATCGAAAATCAAGAATTGTTCCTTGAAAAATTTCTATATATCAATGCTTTGAGCTTTTCAGGAATACCTACTCTCCAATTACAAGGTACCCAGAAGAAGTATAAAAGCTTGGTTTTTTGACTGGAATAAGATAAAAGTACAAAGTGAATAGAAAAAAATATTTTTTGTATGATTCAATGTTCATATGAAAGTAGTTCTTTCGATTGTTTTTCTTTCGTATGGTTCAATTTTTATATGAAAGTAGTTGTAAGGAATGTTTTTTCTCAAAATGTTCAGATATTGAGACCATGAGAACATGTGGTGGGAATCGCTTACAGCGAAATTTAAGGAGAGATCAGAATATTTGTAGAAACAAATTATGGACTGTTACCGTATTTTTATAAAAAAAAACATTATTGGATATTTTAGAACCCATATTTGTAGAGTTATTTTCAACAGTAAATGACAATAGACTTTTTAGTTTTCTGAACAAACTTTCAATCGGTCTAGAACATTAAATTTTTTTATTATAATGCCATTCAATTTCAATAATTTCATTTCGAGTAGTGATTGGCATTACCCTCTTACGCCATCTATTTTCCTCATCAGTAAGTTCAATAGAAGAAAATAGCAGGTAACTATACTGTCATTATTGATTTCTAGAAGTGTGAAGTTAGGTCATTGAATATGAGATATGACTATCGTCATTCATTTTGTACAAGAACACTTCAAAATAAATCCTACTTTATGTGTAAGATGAACTTGTAGGTAAACGAGAAAATACAAATGGAAAGATTTTGTAAATAACAATGATACAATTCATAAACTTCGAGAAGAGAGCGACATCTAGGTATTGTAATTTGAACGTCACTCCTGAGGAAAATATTGGTTTTAAATAGACGTAATTACAAACATTACCGAACCTGTTGTTATTTCTACCTACAGTAATATTCTTCCACAGGTATTGAAAAACCACTCGCCCCAATGATTCATGAATCAAAAAAGTATTGTTGAGTGAGTTAATGTGATACTTACGTATCAAAATTGTGAATATGTACAGCTTCCTGTAAAATCCGAACCTAGCAAATGGAAGAATATACCTACTCCGAATCTTTCAATAATCCATAAGTTTATATGTTTATACTTCAACAGACTTGATTTTACTCCAAGTACTTGCTTGAAGCGTATGTATTCCCAAATATTTATCCAATTCCATGTCAAAAGCTCATCACAAAGATAGATTGTAGAAAAAAAAAACGGATTTGCTTTTGAAGTGCGTACCATTTATTCATCCAATTTGTTGGAAACACTAGAGTTGATCTCATTTCCTGAGGAGAGAATTTCAACAAAAAACCTTGTCGGCCTATCCTTCATTTCCCACATAATTCTGGGAACTGATTGGCCAGCCATCATGTTTCGAATAATAGATTATTATTGCAGTCAAAAATAACCGCAACATTGGAATTTTGGGACGATTTTTGTAGAATTACCAAATTCATCATTTTGAAGAAATGTCGTGAAAAATTTCGAACAACGGACCTTAGAGCAAGCGGTCATGAAGCCATACTGTTGCCTGAAAGAAAATAACGCCGGCCGCCGCTGATAGTCATAAACCAGGCGTGACGTGGCTAAGAGCGCGCGAGTGTACGATAATTCTCCGCCACTCTAGAAGCAGCGAGAATAATGCTGTCGATTTCGGCGAAACTTTGGTGAAATTTCTACAACATTCGATTACGATATTTAAAGGCTAGCTGCGAGCATATCGACACAGTCAAGTGGAAGCTACAGTGCGGTACGCGAAGTGATCTAGTGAGGCGATAGACGTTCAAATAATAGTTTTAGTTGCAGTGTTTGTTGTATTTGAAGTGGAATAAATTTGAGTTTGATTATTCAGTTTAGTCAATCCAATTCACATTGGAACGAGAAACCCAAGGGACTATAACCTTCTTAGATGTTCTAATCAACAAGCATGAAGATGGTATATTGGGCTACAGAGTGTACAGAAAACCAACACACACATACAGATGCCTGATCAAAAACTCCATCAGCCACAACAGAAGAGAGGGGTAATTGAAATATTGTCTGAGAGAGCACAAAGTATCTGTGAATTTGAGAGTATTCCTGAGGCACTTAATCACCTGAAAAATTTCTTCAAAAGGAATGAGTTCTGGACCAGGGTCGATAATTTTTGAAACCAAAAAAAAAAAGATTAACAGTAGGATGAAACCCATCACAAAAAGAGGACAATATGATAAAAACGAAAGTTGGTAGTAGCAAGAAGACTCAATATCAGACAATGTTCTCGCTATTATTGTAATGACAGTTTTTTATTGGTTATCATTATTATTTTTATAAATTATTCTCATAATTCCCGAAGAGTAGTAATTTAAGTCAATGACTCACGTTTCGTTAATAAAGTCCAAACATCTAGCAAACTCTTCAACCCGAACTTATTCTTTCATATTGAAATGAAAACTGAGCATGAAAATGTTCAATAGTACAATTTCACAACAGTACGCACAAGATTTTCAGAAATATCAATGCATTAAAAAATAACTGTTGTCGAGGTGTTAGGAATC
This sequence comes from Leptinotarsa decemlineata, assembly GCF_025532065.1. Classification (NCBI taxonomy): domain Eukaryota; kingdom Metazoa; phylum Arthropoda; class Insecta; order Coleoptera; family Chrysomelidae; genus Leptinotarsa; species Leptinotarsa decemlineata. Next base: position 6,936,849 of record NW_027412578.1, read on the forward strand.
ACACGTTAAGAGGTAAGACCTCATTAGTCCTCAGCTCGCACAAGTTTCTAAACTTCTGAGAGTTGTCGTTCGTATGGGTCGACAGCTGATTAACGGAAAACAGATTTTAAACAGTTTTTTTTTCAGAGGTTGTGATTCTATACACATATCTTATCAATTTTCCAAAATATGTTCAGTATAATTTCCATACGCCAGTGCAAGAGATAGATAAAGGCAAAAACGTCAGTTATTTCTGAGAATTTTGTGCCCACTATTTTGAAATCATAGTATAGAAAATAATGGGGAGCTGCTAATAGTTTAGGTCAGAGTGTTTTGAAGAGCGATATGGAAGTAGAAATTTAATTCATCTTTTTGAGATGAACCTTTTTATTTTGTATTGTAGAATACAGTAGTTTTTCATTCATTTTTTAATCATTCTGTCAGTAAAAGGTACATAGATAGTCATGAATTCCAAACACCACATTATTATCACTCACAGCAGCATGAGCATTCTACTGAAAAATTAAGAGCCTCTAAAAATTCATTGAGTTTTTCTCTTGTTGATGAACCGAACAAACACCGATACCTTGGTTCATTCGGAAGTGATACCAACAAGACCACCAAAAATAACAACAAATAAATCGGAAGATTTATCTATATCGTCTAGTTTCAACAAATTTTTTGAGCATTGCAGTTATATGTGATTGAAATGTTGATGATTATATTACATCATATATTTCAATTACGATATCGAAAACCAGCTCAGACAAGAGGTGAGGGCATCACAAACAGCGACGGCACATTTTCCACTAACCCTTCGTTAGGTTCGTGAAAACTCGATCACTTTTAGAATCTCGACGTTTTACAATCTATTTCTCATTTTCTCTACTTCTTCTTCAATCTTAGTCTCCACCGTTAACCAAATCTCATCTACTTCTCTTTCTGCAGCTCTCCACGTCCCCAATAAAGAACTGATGTGATGGGGCTGTGTCATTTTTGTATCCTTGTTGGATTCAAGGAGACAAGTATTCAAAGAAATTCATGAATACTCTCAATTTTTCCAAATTCCCTTCAGAAGGTATTCAGAACATGACCCCAGTCATTGCTCTGGAACTTCTTGGGGAATTGCCCTGAGAACCAATTGATTTTCTTCTTCCTCAAAATGCTTGTGGTTTTTTGTTTTTCGCGAATTCTTCCCCTACTAAACCACCCACTTTCAAAACAATTCTTTTACTTTAGTATAATCCAAAGACCAATGTTTTTATTCATATTTTTATTTTGTTATTATCAACAGATATGTTTCCCATATTGACAGCTTCTTCGATCGTTTCTGGTAGTTTCGTATCGACTGTTTCCGGAAAGAACAAAGACAATATTCCTGCTGTCACAGCGATAATTCCAAAAATCATCAAGGGAGCTGCATGGTTCATTCTTGCCTGAAAGAAATGAAGCGTAAAGCGAAAACTGGATTAATATTTCACGTCATGCATCAAGTGAAGCATTCACTTAACTGGTTCATAACAAAGTTATGAATGACTTCATAATTCAAATGTTTTTTTGGGAATCGAGTGTTCCACAAACTGAAGAAATAAACAAAGTTGAATCAGTAGAGGATATCATATACCAAAAAACAGTAAGACTGATCCACAAAAAATGTCTTTCGAAGCATATAAAAATATTTTAACACTTCGACACGTGTTTTCATCACCAAGTGATCATCTTCAAGAGAAAGATCAAACCCTCATCATTCAAGATGATCACTTGGTGATCGAAACACGTGTTGAAATAACGGTTTGGTGTTAGAAAACAACTCCATTACTACACCAAAGGTTCCAAAGAGTGCATCACTAGAACATAAGTCTGCTATCTAACAGAATATTTGAGGAATTTGATTTTCTGTTTCCAGGTTCTCAAGATTTTGAATATTTGATTTTAAAAGGAATGCAAAGAAACATTAGTAGTGAGAAGTAACATTTTGAGGTGAAAACGTGACTTAACCATCTGTCAAACAGTTGTAATAGTTCAAAAGACTCTAGGTTTGGTTTTTTCATTTTTATTTGATGAGATCGCGTACCAATCATATCAGGAACACGAAAAATATAACAGATTTATTATTTTGTTTCGACCTGCATATGTAGAATCGAATTTGGATTTAGAACCTTGAAAAACATTGAGAATTGATAAGAAACGTCAAACCCCTGGATGATGAGACAAGTGATACCTAACGTTACATACCATGAATGAAGTTCTGAAGAAATAGGTTCTAGAGGGGTCTCTGAGTGGAATTGTCTCAAAATTTCATAGATGGAGAAAATGTAGGAGAACGTAGTGAATATAGAAGAAAATTCCACCTATATAGAAGGACAACTTTTCTTATCAAAAAATCTAAGAGAGAAGCTTGAAAAAAAACAATTTCTTTTGGGATTGAAAACATTGTTCCATGACGCCATTTCCTGCTTTTCGGTCAGGTGGAAAATGAAGGAGGGTAAGAAATGAGGTTATATAGTTCTGGAAGATTGTCTATAGCTATTCAATCACATGAATTCTGATAACATAAGGAGAACACCCCAAAAGGAAAAACGGCAACCAGAGTTTCATAATATGATCTGTATGAATTAAAAATTTGGCTACCTGAAATTTGCATTGAAAGTTGAAAAGGAATGAATAAGTTTAGTGTTACAAGTAACATTGTGGAGTGAAAACCTGAGGGAACGATCTGCCATATAGTTAGAATTGTTCAGAAGATTCGTGGTTTGGTGTTCTCAGTTTCAGTTGATGAGATGGCGTACCAATCACTTTCGAAACATGAAAAACATAATAGTAATGGTATTTTCCCATTTACATCATGTCTGTCACGTTCTATTGATACTTGATTGAAACTCACCAAGAGTGGGAGCTGTGGAGCCAGTAATGATCCTATTTTTCCAATCATCGAGCATAAGGATAAAATGGAGTGTCTTGAAGAAGTGGGAAACAGTTCCGTTGTGAAAACAAATATCAAGGTGAATACAACCGCTGCACCACATTTTCCAAGTAAAAATATTAGTAGTCTCGTCCAGTACAATTCTGAAAAAAAAAACGAATAATACTTGAAATTACTTTTCATAACACACGAAGAAGAACATCACCCTTTTCATCTGTCACTCTCTAGTCGAAGAAATTTGCAGTGTTCGTTCTTTATTCCAATTTCAAATTCGCCTGTTAATCAAGGACATTTCTTTATATTATTACCAAGAGAAAAATATATCACATCATTTCAATTTTAAGTTTATGTACAAAGAAAACGCGATAATGAAAAAGATCGAGTTCATTTTGATCATTTTGAATAATCATCTTCATCTGTTCTGGATCAATGAAACAATGCAAACCTGAATCAGATAGCTTCCTCAAAGTACAATATCAGAACCTGCTTCAGATCTGAAAACACCATTTTTAGAAGCCTCACGAAAACCAAGCCACCAAACGCGGACTGCGCCTCAAATCATTGTATTTACTTGATCTGTGAGTACGGCAAATCGGGAATAACAAAGCATTATTGGACTCATCAGCATAACATCAAGTGGTCCCAAGCTGAGATCTTCCACAGGGAGGAACACTGATTTGAGAGGAAGTTCAAAGAAGCTGCAATTATGTTGTCCAACGACGCATTCATCCAACAATTGGAAACAGCAACATATGAAAACCTGTAATCAAGCGGGAAAACGGCCAACTCTCGCAAAACCGGTGACGCAGAGAGAGGGAAAAGGGACAGTTGAAAGCACTCGAATGACCTATGAATAGGTCACTCGAAGGAATAGTTCAGTCATCAGTTGAAGATGATTGTGGATACTTACAATCTAAATGTCGTGAAGCAACTTGATTTTTAGTAATATTAGAATCATAGTATACAATGGAAGACCGACATAGTAAAATTCACTATGAAACATCTTCAACCACTTCCAAACAAACAGTGAATGTACATGTAGAAGTTAACATTCCACTTGACCAGCCAGTTAGAGAAGAAAAGAAGAAACTGCAGTAACGTTAGTTACAAATAGAAGTGGTAAAAACATAAAAAGTTTCATTTCTATTTTCTTCATTATCATTTCCTGCCACGTAGTAACGGTTACATCCATCAATTCATCAAAAGTTAGAGAAATTCCCTGAATTTTCTCACATATGTAAGGAAAGTGACGGAAAACAAAATTCCTTATATTTTTGTTCTCTTCATCTGAATAAATTATCTGAATATTTCATTTATTTCATATGTATACCCACCTTCTTCAATAAATCCAACGCATAAACAACAAACTCCAGTAGTCATGAATGCTACCAGCATAGTCCATCTCCTTCTGAATTTCTGAGAGCCATAATAATAAGTTAATATTGCAGGTATGTCAATGGCCACTGATAAAACGAAATTGACATAAATATCTTCAGATATTGTCACTGAGTATAGTGTCAGTCCGTAATACAAAAAATTGCTACCGATCCAAAGCAGTGAACATCGAATTGCCCTCAGTAATAAAACCTTTTCTTTCATCACGTCCCAAAATCCCTGCAGTTCCACCTCTTCAACTTGATCCTTTGTTATCGTTCCTGTATCCTTCATTTCGTTCAACCCCTCTTCCTCTGGAACAATTTCTTTGGCACGATTTCTTTTATAAGTTAAAAATACCAAAGTCCTTGTTTCGGGTATTGCGAAGAAGAGTAATAAAATCATAAGACCTGGGATATGGAGGACTCGTATCATCATTCTCCAAGAAGGAGATAGCCAGGCCGTTACTCCTACTATCCATTGGCCAATAGTGTAGAAAAAGCAAATCAGTAAGTTGGCGATATCTCTCTGTTTGGGCGACACAAGCTCCATTACTGAAAATGAAAACTTTGTCGTTATGTCATGCAAAATTGAAGTATTTTTCACTACACTGTGAAAATGTTGATTATGAGAACATAATAATGTAACAGTTAGTAAGTCATTCAGATCTAGTATAGGAGTTTTATAAACAAGAGCCTACAAGTGACTCCATAAATAGAAATCTAGAGTATTCGTATCAGGTCTGCGAACTGGCCAATTTTGAGGTCCTGCACGTCCAGTCCAGCGATTAGGATAGGTGATGTCGAGATGCTGACGAGCAATAACACTTGAATGAACTGGAACTCTGTCGTGCATCAACAACATTTTGCCGCTTACAAGTAATGCCGGCACTTCTTCTATCAAAGTAGGTGAATGATCGCGCAAAAGGACGTGTAGAATTTACCTGTTGATTTTGCTGGTAGAGAAAATGGGCCAAATAATAGGCAGTCACCAATCATTTCTACACAAATGTTCGGCAAAAATTGTTGCTGAAGATGACTTTCTTTGATAATGAGGGTATTTTCGTTTACCCAAAAATGGTCATTGTGGAAGATCATAATAGCATTCCGTGAAAACTTTCGATTCCTCCGCAAATCAAATATTCGGTGAAAAATAATATTTTGTGCCAACGTATGAATCAACCACCTGCAGAACATCTTGGGTAAAAATCCCGAGGCAGCAAAGCTTGTACCCATTGTATGTTACCTATATGGGTATAGAACTATCCATATGGTTTTTGTGTTGATTTACAGCTGCATTGTATTCTTCCTGGTACTATTCGAAGGAGCTTCTTCTATTGCATCAATCAAAGCTTCTTCGGTTCATGCGTTGTTACAATTTCTGGTCTTCCACCACCTGCTTTTTATCAAAACTCCCAGTTTAACATAATCTTGCATGAAGAATTTCAAATGTTTCAGCAAATAGAATTACTCTGTAGAGATATCTGTCCCGGTAAATTATCCGTGCTTCTTTCGTATGTCCAATTGCTAATCCATAAATGAAGTGCATATCAGCCATTTCAGCGTTAGTGAAATTACTCATGATGGAATCACTGCTGATTCATAACTCTTACTCTCACTGATATGACAACACTATCACTGTCAGCTGGTCTCCAAAGCAGGTGTTTATGATAATCAAAGTGGCTTCAATTTTATTTCTCGAAAACGAAACTAGAATTAAAGAAAACGCAAGTTACTAAAAAGTTGTATTTCCGGTTGATTATTCTAAAAAAGTATACAAAACTACAACAACAGGTCAGTGGTGTATTTTTTTTCCAATATTGTTGGATGTGGTGTTCACTGAGACTCCACTGGACCTAATAATTTCTATATAAAGCAAATTCAAATCCAAGATAGAGTGAATGTAAACATTGACATGCCCTACGCACGTAATATTGAAAATACCAAGAATTGGCCAGGGTCGTATTCAGAACCAACATCTTGTTGATCGCAAATGCTATATCATACTTAGGAAAACTTTTTTATAATGACGAGTGGAATGTACAAGTTTTGCAGTTTAACGGGAAAATGCAGATGATATGTGTAATATGAAAAGATTTCCATTGGATTTTTCACAGCGCACTCAAGCATTATATAAAAAGAGACGTAATCATTTCTTTATCGATAATTTTTATTTTATTTAAAATCAAAAGGAATATTAATCAAAATTATTCGACTGGATGAATTCGTCTCTTCATCAGTAGTATCATCTTCACCAATCTGAATTATCAGTGGCTCGATTTGTGCCTCTATTATGTTATCAAGCTTCCACATCTTTGTCTCGACTTTCAATATCACATGCCGAACACACTTCTTCCATATCTCCGCTGTGACTCTTTTCAAAGCCTCATCAAAAAGTATTTCGAGAACTGCAAATTTGAACGTGGTGTTATGCTGAGCTACAAATTTATTCACATCGGCCCATATCAACTCGATGGGATTGAGCTCGCAGTGGCATGTAGGCAGGTGAAGGACAATTTTGTTTTGGCCTGCTGCCATCTCATCGACTATATATTTTTGGTATTCAAACTTGCGCTGCTTGACAATTTTTAGTAGCTGTACTCTTAGCATTGAGTCTTCAAAGCTAATATTATTTGATCGCCGCCAATTTTGAATTTTAACCTTCTTTGAAGACGTTGTCGGAATCTTCTCTAACCGTCGCGAATGATAAGATGCATTGTCCATTACAATCACAGCATTATCCTCCAGATGGGGTAGAACTTTGGAAAACCACTATTCGAAAGATTCACCGTTCATTTCTTCGTGATAATCTCGAGTTTTCTTTGACTCGAAACATCACACCTCTTCAGCAAAAAACCCATTCTCATTGCCGATGTGACAAATAATGAGCCGTTTTCCTTCACCTGAAATTATGAAGAGGTATGTAAGTAAATAAAACGAATACAAGGTTTACTTCTTATATATTGAGATTAAGGCAGATCTTAATATAAATATAAGTTCACCAGATGGATTTATTGATCCGGTGGATAGTCCATATAGAAAGGCTCTCCTAGATGAGGTCACAGTTTCATCGACCCATACTTTAGAGGTAGTATGACCAGCATTAACCCAGGTTTCATCTATATAATAAATTGTTCTCTGTTGTTCCCTATAATATTTAATTTTTTTCAAATACTCTCTCCTCCATAACACAATTTCCTCTCTATCCAATAATAAACTATTGCGCCCTCGTTTTTTCCATACAGAATTCAAATGTTTCAATACTTTATGGAATGTTGATCGCTTAAAACTTGGCAATAAAACATCTTCATTTATTTCTGTGAGTACTTTGTCTATCGTGGGTATTTCATTTCTGAAAAAGTACTCATGCACTTTCCTCCTGATTGCATGTTTATCAGCATCATCTATTGATTTTATAATGGTTTGACAATTCTGATTTGTATTCGGTTTGGAAAATGTATGATTTTGTTTATATTCCCGTAAAACATTGTAAATCGAAGCGCAACACACTCCAATTTTATCGGAAACTTTCGATACGACTTCGTCGACAGTCGATGTCTCAATTTCTTCCATCTCTTTCTTGAACACAGTTAAAATCACTTCTTTCATCTCAACACCCAAATGTCTTTTTTTGGATCGTTTCCTGGACTCAGAGGATAGCTCACAGTGTCATCAGCAGTGTTTGCACTGGACATCTTGGAAAACAATTTTGAACAATATACAATAACGCACGCCACACAAACACGCAAACGACTGATTACAACCCTGTGCTGGTACCGAACTCGTACCAAGAAGGCTTATTCACCAATGAACGCTGCCCTTTCCATCTGACACTGGGCGATCACGAGAACATCACGCTTCGGTTCTGTTTCCTTTTACTCTATCTTGGATTTGGATAGACTTTAGTTAGGGCTGAATAAGCGCCTTATTACTCAAAATAGCGGTATCATCTAAGAAACGTAATGGAAATGTAATGGAATTGAAACAATCACAAGACTACTCTCTGAAATCCCTTCATTGAAAGTACTACTGCGCTAAATAGGACAGAGATAACTACTCATGTTTGATTCACTATCAGACATTGGATCACAGGAAGCAAGCAAATTATGCACAATGCATGACGCTTCGATGTTTTCAAAAATTGATAATTGAGATAGTTCTCAACCTACAAAAACTACTCGAGTCACAAAAATTATCCACAACTCAGGGGTAGAAATGAGCAGAAAAACGTTGATACTGATATTTGTCGTATGTTGATTCTATTATAACTTAGAACCTATAAATGAGGTATCACAATATTTCACTTCGTACTACGATAATATCCAACTCGCAATACATCTAAATTCATTTTATTTGTTTTGGTTTCAGTTCCATCGATTCTATTGACGGATTTTTCGAAATCAATGAAAAATAGAGAGTTATGATGGATGAATGAGAGGAGTGATTGACTTCATTGTTCAAAAAGAAATATAACAAAATCGTTAATGTCTTCTCAGTAGGAACTTATATAAAGAGTTGTTACTGATATTTCACAATTGAACAATTTCTACTATCTGCAAAGTATCTTTTCCATTCTCATTTGAGATTGAATGAGTAGAGACTTTGAATATCACTCATCATGTCTTTCTTGTTTCTCCAAAAGCTATAACGATACTGACAAAAATCACTTCAATCATATTATCTTCGATAAATATAATTACCCAAAACTAATGAAGCTCCAAACATGGCCGCACAAAAAACTGTATCGAAAAACTCCAAGAAGGCATACATTGTGTAATTCGTTGAGAATGATCTAACTATACTGATCATCGAACTCATTGATACGCTTAATATTATCAATTTTCCTCGACCATACCTGAAAAAATCATGATCGCTTTTCAATATAAAAAACGACAGTTGTTTAAAATAATATAAATTAACTTTGAAAAACGATTATTTTCACGAATATCATTATTATTTCGACATATTTTCCATGTGAAATAACAATAATATCAATTGTACATATTTAGGATGTTCATTTATGAATTTTTGAGGTGATAGGGTGGAGGTACTGTACAATTTGCTATTTATTAATATGAGAAAAAAAGGATATGGTCACACTACATATCAATATCAAAATAAGACAGTTTTAAACAGTTAGTGAATAACGAACAGCTCTATTCAGTTAGGAGACTAAAGAATACTAATTTTAACACTTTGTTTCATCAATTTTGTTTGTTGAACTCGCTATCGCTACCTCACAAGCAACTTGTTCAACCTGACGATTAACGAGGTTTCACCATCTGATATGTAATTTTCAGCACTGCTGACAATTCTCAGAAGTTTTGCTTTTGATAACAAGTTTTAATTTTTATATCTGTTCGACAAAAGTTCTTTCATTTTGTGAACATATGCCACGTGCCAGGAATCGCACGCAGAAATTAAAGACCCCGTTGATCCGTAGTTCGCAGGAGTTTCGACTTTTGAGCGTTGCTGTACTAAGAGGGTGAGAGCTGATTGACAGAAACAAAATTTGAAACAAAATTCCAAACAAATATTTTTTGAACAAATCATAATTGGCCCTCTCTTTCATGCTCATACAGTCAATTGAGAGTGACTTTTCTATAGAAATAGTCAATCTGATAAGTAGTTTCGTGATATATTTAATACTAGAATAAGCAGCTAGAATTTTCATTTTTAAAATAATTAAAGCACGTGCACTATAGACTCAACAATACATCATGAGGACAAATGGTTGAACATGTGAATTGAAATGCAAATCATTGTTACATTGTTATGTATCAGTTGTATTTGGAACTTATCGGGTAACACTTTTATATAACTACAAACACATTGTCACATTGGTGACTGCCCATTATTTTTCGACTGAGTAAATAATTCTAACTATCAAAAAGTTATTTCAGAGTTTTTAATGAAATGGAAATGGAGCGGATTATACAAAAGCAAATCCAATTATGCATTTGAAACTTTGTGAAGCATGTCTCGGTAACATGATAATTTTTTTCACAAGATAATAATAGAAAATTATAGAAATGTACATTAGCCCCATTAATTTTAAGTTGATTCAGTAAATAAAATGTTCTTCTTTCTCAGTTAAACATCAATTCATTAATGTGCTTCCTAAAAATTTGTATAAAAATATCAGCCTCATTCTTATGGCAGAGTTGGAAAAGAATCACTTATTAAACAATAAAAGTTTTCATTAGTTTGGAAAAAGCTCCTTCTAAAATCGAAAAATCTATAGATTTTTGCCATTACTCCAAGAGATGCTTCTTGTGCTGTCAACAAAAATTGAAATATATTTTGAAGAAGTAAAGCGCTTAGAGATATTTGAGATACGATAGATGTCAACAAAATAATCAACTTTACGAAAGTATGACGCTTGAATCGGCAAAAATTTTTCACTGTTTTTGTAGTTCCATACGGAAGTTCATTACTCATTAGGTAGTGATTTTAAAACATTTTTAAGTGGAACTATAAATGATGTCTTATATATATTTCGATATGTATGCAGTGGTGAAAATTAATATGTTTTCCCCTGGAACACAAGTCTAGAAAAGTATCTATTTCTCTATAGATATAATGATCAAATTGTTTCTCACCTATCAGAAATGAATCCCGCATATGAGAAACACACTATCTCTCCAATTCCGCTCAGTGTTCCTATAATTGTTAATTTCCATAAGTTATCTTCGCAGAATATTCCAAACTACAAATGAAATCATATATAACTCATCGTGTATTGGATTAGATTTCTTCAACTTGTAAAATCGAACTACATCAACTCTACTTTCGACTCGTGAGTCAACAAGGTTCCCTCTGTCCATTGCTATCAGAGGAAACAATTTTTGGAACTGCTCAATTATTGTTTGCAGTCATATCGATAGATACTATCTTTCAAAATTATTTTCTCGCATACTGGGTGATTCAGCCGAACGTGGCCAACCAAAGTTGTATTTTTTTTGTAATAGAACACCCAATATATGGAAACGTCATTCGATTTCATATTTTTTCAGCTCTCTAAAGAATTTTTGTTTTCAAATTTCCATTGCGATATCGCAAAGTCATTCCAGAAAAACCTATTTTGCAGAAAATTATTTTTTAATTCACCACCCGCATGTCTACAGCAAATAAGTGTATATTTTTAAGAAATAGGTAATCAACATTATTATGATAATTTCTGGAATCTCAACTTTCGGAAACAATATATAGGATGCTCAGTAAAACCGGTCAAGTTTCATTCATTTTCAAACAGACATAATTCAACCTCAAATCATCTAAAGGAACAATTCGTTCAGGCCAGTCTCAACACCCTACACAGTAGGTTAATGGACTGACACCTATCAGAAAACAACTACTCCCCTGGCTAATACCACGAAGGGCGTTGGATTATATCCGACAGGTGTCAGTGCAGGATTCTTCACAGAAGTTATTCCTGCATATGCTGTTGGCGATACAACTGCCGCAATAGATTTTCAATTATTGGAACACACTTGCAGACCGGTTTCGGGCTGTTTGGCCACTCGTCAGTGCAAGGTAGTGTATATCATCAACATAAAGTCGATGATTTCCGATAATTGAAAATCGAATTCCGTCAGAGTATCATTCCTCGAACTAAGCTGAAGACTACAACAAACAACAGGTTTGTCGTCGCTCCATCTGCCTGTGAACGAGGTAACCAACTGCATATCCAAATTTGCCCTATTCCTCGTAAAAGGAAAAAAATCTTTCACGTATAGTGAAAGATTTTCGTGGCTGTAACACAAGCTTGGCTTAGATAGCCACGATCCTTCATAGATGTAAGTTGTAACGGTTTATATTTTTTAATAATCTGAATTGAATAAATTTCGATTTGATTTTTTGATTTTTTCAACATTTCACTATATTTTCTATCTGAGGTATTCTATACGAAAAACTGTGAAATATCTTCGTTTGTTTGAAGGTGATTGACAATGTTTCATGTTGAATTTCACTGGTTCGGACTTCCATTCTCTAATATAAAAAATGATTTGAAATCCCTGAAACAACTAAAAAAAGAGAATTAAAAACTAATAGCTGAAAATAGCAATTATATCAAGCAAAAATAACCTGAAATGAAAGAATAGTGAAATAAAATACAAATAACAAAAGAACGATTGAACAAAAAATATAAAATAAAGTATAAAAATTATAAAGAAATAAAATGAAAATAAAAATGAAAAATCAAGAGATTCCAAGCCACGTTAGTTCACGACGTTTCGATTATTAGTATCTACAATCGTCTTCACCGTCGTCATCAGCCGAAGACGATTGTAGATACTGACAATCGAATTATTTTTTATTTTCATTTTCATATTATTTCTTTATAATTTTTATACTTTATTTTATATTTTTTGTTCATTCGTTCTATCGTTACTTGTATTTCATTTCACTATTCTTTCATTTCAGGTTATTTTTGCTCAATATAGTTGTTATTTTCAGCTATTCATTTTTAATTCTTCTTTTTTAGTTGTTTCAGGAATTTCAAATCATTTTATATATTAGACAATGGAAGTCCGAACTAGTGAAATTCATGTATAATATCTGTTTTTAGGATAGTATACCTCTGATAAAAAATGTAGTAGAATTTTGAAACATTTCATTATAATGAAAAAATACAGGGTGTTCCATTTGAAAACGTTGAATTATGTCTGAAAATGAATGAAATTTGACCGGATTTACCGAGCACCCTATATATTGTTCCCAAAAATTGAGATTCACGACATTATCACAGTGATGTTAATTAATTATTCCTGAAAATATTCACTTAATTGCTGTAGATATGCGGGTGGTGAATTAAAAAAATATTGTGTGCAAAATAGGTTTTTCTGGAATAACTTGTCAATGCCACAATGAAAACTCGAAAACAAAAACTATTGGCCACGCTCGGCTGAATCATCCAGTATGCGAGAAAATAATTTTGAATGATAGTATTTATCGATATGACTGCAAAAAAATTGACAATAATGTGACGAGGGAATCTTGTTGATTCACCCTGTAATTCGTAACCTTTTCTCGCAAGAAACATAAGCTCATTCATTTTTTCTATACAGTTAGAAAGAATATTGAAATCCATATAGGAACATTGAAGAATGTTTCCCATCGTCCTACTCAAAATATGAAATAGATGGAATTAGGGCCAGAACAAGAATTTATATAAGTGGGACAGGGTTTGTTGAATGGATATTTTTTTTTTATGAAAGTAATAATAAAGGTTTCCATATGGTGCTAACTTAAACAGACACACTTTATAAACTGATAGATAACTCATATCACATAATCTACTTTCTATCTCCCTCTACTCACTCGAAAAATGAGAACAAATTTTGCAAACTTGTTTTGTTGCTTAACGTTTCTGTTAACCGCCAAAAAAATAGTTTTTTCATCTCGAACAATCGAAATTGTCTGCCATATATTTACAAGAGTATTAGCAGAGAGTAATCATTATCTATACACTGTCAAAGTAATCAATTGTGATAAGGCAAATTTCAAGAAGCTGGAAATATATGTTCATGAACTTCACATAGGTGTGAAATTTTGGTATAGTTGATGAAGTTTTTATTTAAAATGAAAATGACAATGAAGAAACGTACAAAACAGAGGCACTTCCAGATTGTTCTGTTAGGGCAGCGTTCTCCTGATGTATTGTGATGTAATGAGGAATTATATTAGTAAAGGAAAGGTGAAAGTAGATAATAAGAAATCAACCTCTCAATTTATTGCTAGTTTGATAGTTTTTCCTACTTACGTCATGAACAATGGTGATTTCTTCTCTTTGAAAAATGAATTTGTCGCATCGGATTGTTTCATTCAACACAGTATTGTGTCTTGAACATGTTCCATCATTCGATAAAGCATAGCGATAACAACTGCTTGGTAACTCATGTTGAAAAGGAACAAAATCCTTCAACCACTCGGGATTATATGTAGTTTCAGTGATATTCTCACATTCTGGTATGAAACACCTACAATTTATAATAGAACTCCTCATTCCTTTGATTTAATGGAAACTTGACTTTTCAGATTTGAAAAGGGTTGAATAATTTCTAGCCCAGTCATTTTAGGGGGTTTGCCTAGGAAAGTGGACATACCAAGCTGCAAATTTGTATGAATTTTGTATTTTGGCATCATAGAAGTATTCTCAAAATTCACATATGATTCGACGGCCGCAAATTCAAAAATTGGAGTCAAAAGTCAAAAAATTTTTGCACGTTTTTTGTCAATATCTCGTTTCCAATGGGTTTTATGCTAATTGTATTTTATCATCAATAAACTGGTTGTCCAGATCGAAATCAGCTCATTTAAAAATGAATAGAAAAGAAATAAAATTTCAAATAATATTTTCATTAAAAAATCTCATTTGATACATTTGTGAATGTCAAAATTAAAAAAACAGATAAAAATAATTAGAAGAATAATGAGTTTCAATTTCAATTTCTTTCTTCTTCATCGTCGTCGTCTTTCCGCAGCTGTAAAAATTCAAAGGCGTCATCATCTTCCTTGTCATCTTCACCCAGATTCGTTTCCAATTCTTCCATGATTTCTGGATCAAAGGACCTATCTTCGTTAACATCGGTCTCATATGGTACAGCATTGAGATAAGCTTGCCCATTACACTGGCCACAATCTAAAGAGCATTGCAACCCCGCTTTCCTGCATCCACATCTTGAACCACAACCACTTTTGCAGTTACAGAATACCGTATTGAGTAACTCATCTGGAGCAGGTGGTAAAATGGTCATGATAGATTTTAGCAATCCGTTGCGC
This sequence comes from Leptinotarsa decemlineata, assembly GCF_025532065.1. Lineage (NCBI taxonomy): Eukaryota > Metazoa > Arthropoda > Insecta > Coleoptera > Chrysomelidae > Leptinotarsa > Leptinotarsa decemlineata. The sequence goes on from NW_027412578.1 coordinate 6,951,909, forward strand.
ATTGTCCAACCCCATTTCAGGGGTTCCAAATCATGTCCTAACCAAGTTTGAACTTGGTAATGAACACGATTAAAATTTTGATGAGCTGCTCCACTTGTTTTTGGGATATTTGATAACTGCACAGATTCATTGAGCTTTGTTAGCTTGACAAATTGTGCATAACGAAGATGATTGATAGTATCTACAGACTTTGGAGCATTATAAACAGCTAATAAAGTTCGCAATCCACTATCAAATAATCTTTGAACCGGGCAGTTTTCTTCTTCAAATGCGGCAAGTCGTATCATAGCCGCGTAATGCGTGAAAGAACAAAATGTGTTTTTCAGAACTTGAATATTTGTCGAAACTCTTAGAGAAGTTTATTTCCGTTTTTCCATTTACTGTTCCAACTTTTTTAAAGAAAATTTCTTGTTCAAGACATAGTGTACGCCCAATTAAAATCACAAGTAAATCAATATCTTCATCGACTATAATTGCTGTTCTTTGACGTTTAGATTCTTCAATAGCTGTCTCAATAATGAGAACATCCGCATCATCTCTGGGCTGTTTAGTGTTGATGTATTTGTTAATAAAAAATGAAAATTTTTTATAATTATTTATTATGTAATAATTTATAAACTTTAAATGAGCTGATTTCGATCGGGACAACCAGTTGATTTCAAATAATATTTAAACTGCGCTCGCGGTGCCCTCTTTCTCAACAACGATTTAACGTATGGAAAAATGTTTGAAACAAAAGTTGTAGAGAATTTGATTCTCTACAATATTGCTGATGAATACAATTAGCATAAAACCCATTGGAAACGAGAAATTGGCAAAAAACGTGCAGAAAGTCGTTTTTTTTTTTTAATTTTGACCCCCAATTTTTTAAGTGGTGGCCTTCGAATCATATGTGAATTTTGAGAATACCTTCATGATGCCAAAATACAAAGTTAATACAAATTTACAGCTGGATATGTCAACTTTCCGAAATACAGGCCCAAATCGACCTAAAATGAATGGACAATTCTACCAACAGTATTTTTCTTCATTTCTATACAGAAAAAAACTATTTTGAAAACCACCAGAAAATAATATATCGATGAATAAAGAAATGAATAACAAAATCACTGATTACTCTTACATCACTCATTACGGAATTGTTGTAATGACAAAACACAAACACTACAGGAAAATTATTAAGGCACTCTGCGAGCGGTGCCTGTACGAAAGTAGCGAATTACATTGGATTTGAATCTCTGGAGATTAAATCCGTTAGAAAAAACGTTCTCAAGAAGATTATTCCACATGATCGCAGTTCTCAAATGGAAGGATTCTTGAGCAGTGAGGTTCCAGGTGTACTTAGTTAAACCTCAAAACGATGAGCAGCCACAGTCCGTCGCGTATTTTTGATATGTACTGCTATTGGTCGAATCAAATGTGCCAAGTCACTTGAACACTTCCCTTGAAAGTTTAAATCCGTTCCTCTTTGACATTATCATGACGTTTCGGCTAGAACCCACTTGCTATTTTATGTGTTCTGCTCAGTAGTTGAACTTGAAACTAGTTTCGAGCCGAGCATATAAAAATTGTAAGTGTGATCTCACAGACACGTCGGTAAATATATTATATTTTTCGATTATTGGCTACTGAAAGTTCATCAACCCCTTTCGCATAATTCGCAAAAAGTCTCAAATAAAAGACATGATATGCAAATTTTCACTGCATTGTTTGTTTCCAGTTCGAATTATTTACAAATATATCTTAATTTAGAATGGTGACAAAACAGTGTTATCATTATTATATGTATGGTCACGAAATATGATTTACCTGTATTTGACGTCTCTTGCTGTGAAAATGAAACTTAATGGAAATGTGGAAAAAACTATAACAAATGCCAGTAGAACACATTCGCATAGTGGAAACTTCGAACAAACATTTCTGCTGCACATGTTCAACAAGTACTGAAGTGTAGTCATACTATACGTTTACATCCCCACTTTCAAAAAGGTGTATCAGCAAATCAATGGGTTCAACGAACATGTTGATGGTTCCCAGGTACTCTTTCATAGGTGATTTTTATAATTTAATAATAACAATTAACTTGTTTTACTAGGGAGCGAATATTTCTGTTGCGATATTGGGGTCTAAAGTAATAACTAGAATGGGACTATCACTGATAGGCATTGGAAAAAATTTGGGAAAATACACGAGTTCCAACAATAGTTAAACATAAAGCAATGATTGAGTAGAGTGAAACTTACAGAAATAACCACCAGCGATTTTTTCTTCATCTGCAATGAATTGATTGAAAATATACCGCAGTCCTATTGCATTACGGCTTCATGATTGATATCAAACATGTTAATATTTCGAATAGAATAAATGACGTATGGTTTCGGCGACCTCTTAAATTGAAATTGAGTTGTAATCTTTTTGATCTCTTTCAAAATTGTCAAACTTTTGGCCAGTACTCCCCGGATGGAGTATTCAGTTCTGTATTTGTCCAGGACAAATGGACAAATGATCCTGGTGTCCTGCGAAACAAGACAAATATCAACTAAAAGTATATTGCCTGTTGAAACTAGAGTTCAAACTGTTCAACCTGAAACAGAATCAAATTTCATGTCTCTACCTTACCTCGAAAAATATGTTTTTTTTCAGAAGTCTACTGGATGAAACTTTTTGATTGGAAAATGTTATTCAGCGACGAATCTCTTCGAGTATCGATTTCGAAGCTCGGCAATGCAACTGACCTTGGAGAGCTTCTTTTTTTTATACCTATTCAGAGATTGACTTTTTTGTTGATCCCATGAATGACATGTTAGCCTCCACTCACTAAGGTTTTGTCTTCGAAGACAGTTGAGTCCAGCAATGCATTAGTGATTCAGTCTCGAATCACTGATGATATCCATGGCGCGTCGAAACTGCGATGTCTGGTATTTGGGCTCCACTTTTCAACTAATAGTTTACATATGAATTCGGAGCCGATAAACAACAACAACAGCTAACAGGCGCTGTTTTGACCCAACAAGCTCTCATCAGAGGTGCTGAACTGCAAATGCATTGGAGGATCAATGATGGACAAACCTGAACACCTCTTCAATGTGATCGACACTAATTACATTAATTGGTCATCTTCGGCCACACTCTCAGATTTGAAAAGAACTTGAATAACTCAATACGACGTGCATATTCCTCTTTGAAATTGATATATGGAGTTAGGCAGTATTAGGTATGTGAAGCCCTAGTTTTATCACATTTTAACTATGCTGGTACTGTCTATGGACCACATTTGAGTGAGCAGTATAAACGTAAAATTCAAAAAGTACAAAACTCGTGCTTGAGATTCATGTATGGAATAAGACGTTCTCTGATAATTTCTCATAAGCTCAAAGATGCCTATTGGTTAAATATGAATAACAGAAGAATCTTGCATGCCGCCAACCTATTCCATAAAATTATTCTTTCCAGAAAGCCTGCTTATCTTTATAGAAAAACTGATACTATGTTGCTGTATTGCTGCTGTTCCAATGTTTTGACAGAATCAGAATCAACGAACTTAGGCGTGTGCAGCGCGCAGTGAACAGTGCTTTCAAAAAATTGTTTTACAGCGCCATCTAGTGGCGAGTTACAGAAAAATTTATAGCCTAAAAACCTTCTCTATGAAAAATTACTTATACATGTCAAGTTTCATCACGATCGGTCGAGCGATGTAGAAGTTTATCACTTACCAACCAACCAACCAACCAACAAACATCCATTTTTATATAGTAGATTTCTTTTCGAACGGATGTATATAACGTCAATATCAGGTTCAGGGGAACACTTACTCTACCTTCTTTTAAAACTGAATTTTTTCGCAGGTGTTTCAGTTATCAAATATGCCATGTGATGATGAATGACCTTTCCCTCGAATTACGTACAGCTGGGTTCCAAAAATTCAAATATAATCTATTTAGCAATTTATTCAGTACACGACAGTGATATGATTTCAGAACTTCACATCGTTTTGCTCTTACTTCTGTAAATGTACTTGCCGTAGTTTGGACAAACTTGTATATTTTTCCTTCGTTTTTGAATAACTTGAAGAAAATTCAATAGTTATTTTTTAGGGTTAAGTGGAAGAACAGTTCAGTTGTTGAATTTATTCAGGAACTGAACTGAACTGAACTGAAAAAAAAAATCTGTTGGTGTATTTCCTCAATCTTGTTTTTTTTCACATATTTTATGAAAATAATGAAGACGATTATTATTATTATTATTATTATTTTTTTTTTCACTGTAGTGTGCGCTGGTCAGGCCCTATCCCCCGAAGCCCCGATACATTCGGGAGGGCGCGCCAGCATAATCAACCAATGACCACTCCCCACTCCGTGGGGTAAGTGATCATTGGTTATTATTATTATTATTAAATTTTTTTTTCACCGTAGTGTGCGCTGGTCAGGCCCTATCCCCCGAAGCCCCGATACATTCGGGAGGGCGCGCCAGCATAATCAACCAATGACCACCCCCACATTGGGTCCGAGAATCATGTGCCCTGAGCAAACGCAGTGAGCCAAGAATGACAGCCTTCTGCATCTGTGCGGCTAAGATTTCTGCCTTAGTGCGGCAAGCCGGTATGATTTTGAGATTCGAGAGTAGAGAAGACATCATTTCACCAAGGACTCCAACAATCAGAACGACCATCTTGACAGAGTGATCTGGATAGAGTTTGCGGAGTTCGAAGAGAAAATCTCGATATTTTATCCGTTTTTCCTCCTCTTTTCTGACGATATTCGTCTCGCCAGGAGCTGAAAACTCCACGACAAATATCGTTTTGGACTGGTGGTCGAGAAGGACTACATCAGGCTTATTAGCTTGTATGAGCCTGAGGGTGGGGAACGAATAGTTCCAATAAATTCGTCACTTCTGGTTCCCCACAACGAATTCAATATCCCCCGGAGCGTAGGGCAACACCGGTGTCTCGTCAATACCGTAAGAGTGCCGTAGATGGTGATATAGCACTCTTGGGGCCGCGTTATGTCGATGGATAATGGCCGAGACCGCATATGCTGGACATGCTGATAGCAAGTGCATTAGGGTCTCGGGCGCCTCGCGGCAGGCCCTGTACCTTGTGTCAGGAACCTCTATACCCATCACGCGACTGCGGTAGACTAAGGTGTTGAAGACACCATCCTGGCAAGCCATGATGAACCCCTCAGTTTCCGACTTCAGCCCACTCGACCTGAGAAAAGCGAACGTCAGGCGCTTTGATAAGCCAAGGTCTTCAATGTTATTGAAGAAGACCCCATGCATCGGCTTATCCCTGTGTCTCCGCAGAAGTAAGGTGATCTCTGCGGCTTTTATCTGAGCTTTTTGCTGAACGGGTTCCAACTCGGTGACAGAGTTGTAGTCACCTCGTTCAGAGTCGAATACTATACCAAGTTCATCACCTGCTCGAGCAGCTGCCCTAAGGAGAAATGCTCCAATTCCTGCTCTCTCATGGTCACGGACCATGCAGAGAAAGGGATCCAAACTCCTGACGACTTTACAGGCTGTATCCAGTACCATTCTGTCATGTAGACACTCCAAACTCAAAAGTCCACGACCTCCCTGTTGTCGGGGAAAGTACAACCGTGGAACGGACGATTTGGGATGCAAACTCCTATAGAGATGCATCATTTTTTGGGTCCTCACGTCGAGTTGATACTCCCCACACCGTGGGGTAAGTGATCATTGAGTCCGAGAATCATGTGCCCTGAGCAAACGCAGTGAGCCAAGAATGACATCCTTCTGCATCTGTGCGGCTAAGATTTCTGCCTTAGTACGGCAAGCCGGTATAATTTTTAGATTCGAGAGTAGAGAAGACATCATTCCACCAAGGACTCCAACAATCAGAACGACCATCTTGACAGAGTGATCTGGATAGAGTCTGTGGAGTTCGAATACAACGGATTGCCCCGGAGCGTACGGCAACACCAGTGTCTCGTCAATACCGTAAGAGTGTCGTAGATGGTAATATAGCACTCTTAGGGCCGCGTTATGTCGATGGATATAGGCCGAGAACGCATATGCTGGACATGCTGATAGCAAGTGCATTAGGGTCTCGGGCGCCTCGCGGCAGGCCCTGCACCTTGTGTCAGGAACCTCTATACCCATCACGCGACTGCGGTAGACTAACGTGTTGAAGACACCATCCTGGCAAGCCATGATGAACCCCTCAGTTTCCGACTTCAGCCCACTCGACCTGAGAAAAGCGAACGTCAGGCGCTTTGATAAGCCAAGGTCTTCAATATTATTGAAGAAGACCCCATGCATTGGCTTATCCCTGTGTCTTCGCAGAAGTAAGGTGATCTCTGCGGCTTTTATCTGAGCTTTTTGCTGAACGGGTTCCAACTCGGTGACAGAGTTGTAGTCACCTCGTTCAGAGAAATGCTCCAATTCCTGCTCTCTCATGGTCACGGACCATGCAGAGAGGGGGATCCGAACTCCTGACGACTTTACAGGCTGTATCCAGTACCATTCTGTCATGTAGACACTCCAAACTCAAAAGTCAACGACCTCCCTGTTGTCGGGGGAAGTACAACCGTGGAACGGACGATTTGGGATGCAGACTCCTATAGAGATGCATTATTTTTCGGGTCCTTACGTCGAGTTAATACAGCTCCTCCCGAGTCCACTTCACTACTCCAAACGAGTAGAGTAAGATTGGAACGACAAGCATATTTGTTGCAGCTACTTTGTTCTTCCCCGACAGTTTCGATGACCAGATCTGTCGCAGTTTGTGCTGATACTTGCCGCGGAGAGAGTTTTTCACTGCAGTTACCTCTTGTGAGTGGCGTTGTTCCACCCCGAGGTAAGTATACATCTCTCCGGCATCCAGATGGTGTAGGATGCTTCCATCTACGAGCTGCACATCCTCTCCATAGTCCCCGCATCGTCCTCTTTTGAGATGAAACATTGCACATTTGTCTATTCCGAATTTCATACCGATAGCATGCGTGTACTCTTTCACCACCCTCAAGGACTGATGGAGATCCTTCTCTCCAGAGACATAAAGTTTAAGATCATCCATATAAAACAGATGGGTGACCTTGTGCCTCCGGTTTCCGGGGTGCCACAGTTATACCCTCGAGTCTTTCTGAGCGCAACGGATAATGGCAATAGTGAGATGCAGAATAGAAGGGGGCTGAGGGAATCACCCTGAAATACACCCCTTCTGAAAGTGACCCACCCTGTTTGAACTTTTGCTTGACCAGATGTTATGGTGAAGCGAGTTCGCCAAAGTGGTGTCAGTTGTTCAATGCATCTCACTATGTTGTCGGGTACCGCAAGGCATCTGAGCAAATGCAAGATGAGCTCATGCGAAATTGTATCAAATGCCTTACGGTTATCGATCCAGGCCATAGAGAGGTTACGCTTATATTGTATCGAGTTCTGTATTATTATTATTATTATTGTTATTATTAATAAATATCAAAAATAAACAAGGTTCCCAGAAGCGTTTCAACATTTCAACGAGATTTGTCCTCTCTGTTCCACTGCAGCTTTCACTGCAAAGTACAAAGTGAACGAATGGTTCTTGCTACAATACCAGATAACGCTGTTTCGACCGGACAAGGTTTTATTTGTAGTGGTAGGTTGAGGAATGTTTTTTTCTTGAGATCTGGTTTCATTTTGTTGCCTTGCAGTGAAATTAGTGTAAACCAGATGACGAATCTCGTTCGACGGTTGATATCAAAGCTTGGCTTCGAGAGCCTCATTTATCTTTTATATTCCTGAACGCAGTCTTCTATCAATCCAATAGATGGCAGGGCAAAAGTGTCTCCTTCTTTGTTTTGGAGTATTCTCTTCAGCAGAAGGAGTTTTGTTCTTTTCAGAAACTTTAGTGAGAGGAAAAAAAACACTTTGATCTTGTGACCATTCGTTGATTCTATTTATACGACTGGTTTCGGGTCCTATAAATGAATTCAACTAGTGGCAATTAGTGGCACAAAAAAAACAAGTCATCAATCATATATATTTCCAGAAACACTGAATACCTAACTAACAGACATAATCGGAGAAGATATTGCTCCCGAAGCTGAGCAATGATAAATCAAATATGTGTCATTATCATTTGTGAATGAACAAAAAATGTTAATCATTATATTAATATTTCGATCAATAATCCTCTTCGAAGACTACAAAAATACTGAAAACAGTATTTTTGTAGTAAAATTCAATAGTTTGATTCGTTGTCCCAGTGAAACATAAACCGACATCTATCAATGAATAGCAACATGAGCCATTCAAGAAGTTACAAGTCTGGGGTATTCCAGTGGAATGAAAAGAGCTGCTGTTTAGACAACAGAAAAAGAGATGACGCCGCTAATACCATTTTTTTTCATGAATATGGTAGTGAATTAGTTTATGGGAAAGGTCATGGGAAGTTACGGACTTTGGATAATGGTTTCCTTATGTGGGGAGAATTCTTAGAGAAAAATAATTGATTTATTCAATTACATCAATTTCTTCATTGTTGTATGACTGCAATAGAATGAAAACTCGTAAGAATACTTACATTTGCAGTAGAAAAGTGTGTTTTCAAAGGCTTCTCCGAGATTATTCTTCAAATAAGAGAAGGATTCAATACAGAGATTCTTATGGTGATAGTGGTGAAGTAATTTCTTTATTATATATCAATTAAAAATGAAGGTTTTCGAAAAATGGTTTGCAACTCCTTTCATAATGTCCTAGAGAAACAGATTCGCATTTCCTTTATTACAGGAGGTCAAGAAAAATTAGACTGCGTGCTGTTCATGTAATTTTTCATCATTCATAATAATTCATTAATAATAATTTCTCAGTCTAGAATCAGTCGAAAGACAGACTCTGAAGCAGTATGAAGCGAAAATACAGAGATTCATTTGTTTGAGTGGAGAACAAATTTTTATTGGGTTTCAACTTCAATAGATTTCACTTTCATTTTTGCAGTTTTGAATGAAATTGGTACTATTTGTTGTTTTTTCATGTATACATTGATATTGTTCACTTTTCCTTATTTGTGTTTTTTGCTTATTACTATAAGATGTCTGAGTGACTTTTGGTCAATTTTTCTCTACGACTTCGAATTGAACTGGATCCTCTACGACCACAGAAGGCGTTCAAGATAGTGGGTGGACAACAATGAGCCACCCAGATACTTACTGAAGGCAAAAACCTAGCGAAAGCTATGCATGGTAATCTACATTCTAACTTAGGGAAGAGACAGATTTCTTTAATTAAGAATATTTCAAACGCCGGATCTGCCTCTCATACAATGTAAAATTATGATCAGACTGAGAGTGTTTATATGAACACTATTCATGTGCGTGTTTCGAAAAGATGCAGTCAGATATATTTGTCATGTAGCATTCAGGATGTAGATATGGGCATATCAATATCCCAACATTAAAATCGTGAGTTTTGTCAATTTAGCAATAGGTTTTCTGGTGACCTCCGTCGCACTTGGGCGACTGTTACAAAGAACAGTTTGAGAAACAGGGGGGGGTAAGGGGAATCCGTGATTTCTTTCTGGGTTTTTGAAAGGCAGGAAAGACAGAAGGGGAGTGTTGTGGGAGCCACGAAGGGGGTTGTACACAAGAGCCCGTGAAGGCGGGTTCTGGGGTGTCATCCCTCAGCCTTCGAGGCTGAGGATAGTGTCCTGAATAGGGAAGTTATTTTTTTTCTGAGCGCTGGGTGCGAAATTCAAGAAAAATTTGTACCGAAATTGTAAACTGGTATTGGGTACAGGAAAATGTTAGTGTTGAAGATACACCGGGCCAGCGAAACCTATGGTTGACCGTGAACCACCAAAGAGGCGTTATGTAGGTGTTTTTTATACTAACCAGTTGATATTGAGAGAGAGAGTTCATATATTATTTTGTCCGAGTTCACTTCCTATTTGCAAAGAGGTCATATATCGTTGTGTTCCTAGTGTGGGTTGTTCAGCTCGAGTTCAGATTACAATTAAAAAAGAAAGCAAATTTAACGTTATACAACACCTTCTCTAAAGTAAAAGTAAAACTGAAAGTATTCTATACTGAGTTGGTTCGTTTGTAGTTGTTTAAGGGTTGAATTAATAGTGAATAGCACAGTCAAATTTGCGGCATTATCATTGTTATATATTCTCCTTCATTTTATAGAATTTAACATTTGTCTTCTATATGATTTAACACTTTGTTTTTTCATTTGTCCATGGAGTCGTTGGTTTACTCATTATACTCTATATTTGATTCCTCAGCCTTTTATTTTCTCTTGGATTGGTAAAAATACCATCCTCGTAGGATAAGATTCAAGTTGAGTAAATAACATTTTTAAAAAATTTGACTTCTCAGTCTATCTGTCGAGAAGAGAATAGTAAATGAAAGGAATTTCAAATAAGATTAATATTCAGTTAAAACATTTTCGGCATCGCTCTGGAACCATATAATAAAAGAGAACTATAAGTATGTATACCAAATGATCAGGTTTCAAAAAATCCTTCTCTTCGTGCAGGAAGCCTGATTCAAGCCTCTTTCGTAATTGCCTAACATCCAAAATTTGATGTGGAGAAATCCGCATCTGGTGACAGCAGCTGCCAAAATTGATTTAGAAAGAATAATAAACCAGAAAGGAGCATTTATCACACGGGTGACACCTAAGTGGGATTTTACGAAGATTTCTCGGGGAAGAAATCTAATTCTATTGTTCAGACCATTTTCATTTACATGTCAGATCTGTTAATTGTTTGTACGTTATAACAATCGCTATAACTTTCTGCAACGAAGCCAAATTATCAGAAGCAGCTGACGGAGGCCAACAGATCCATACGTGCTCCACGACAACGCTCGTCCGCATGTTTCACAAATCACTATCCGAAAATACCGAGATCTTCCGCCACCCGACTGCAATCTTTTCAATTGATATGTACTTTCGACAAAAACGAAAACTATTCATTTCCCGAATAATGTTTATTCATCAATGAACATTACTGATCTACATACACACTTGGAATAATACATTATAATGGACCTTTAGACCAGTTTCCCAAAAAAACCTACTCGATCTTTTTGTAAATGCATAAAAAGGAAATATAAAATATATCAAACGAAAACAGTGGCGTATCCCTTTCAATAATACATTACATTATTCTTCTCTATAAACAAATTTTCACGAGGGAGAAAGTCTCTCTGGTTGTTTGATTTGGTCTCGAGGTCTCAAGTTTCGTGAAGAGCTGTCTGCAGAGATAGAAGAGAGTTCATCTTGAACTAGATTTACTTCTGTACTGATTGTTACATCATTTGAACTGAGAATATTAGACATTCGAAGATATTTCCCATCATTATGTTGAATATCATATGCAGCATGCGAAAAAATTTAAAGAGATGAATCACTGTTATAAGTTTTGTCTCGTGTGTTATGACATTTGTTATTATTATCTGCCAATAATTGATCTATATGTTTCTTGTACTTGTACTACGTCCCTTGAAATGTTTTACTTGATTCTGCTGCTATTTATTCATTATTTATTATTTATTTATTTATTATCAAATATTTCACTTGTTGAAAGGTACAATGGAAAAAAAGATGAAAAAACATATCTTTCAATATACAATAATAAGGAAAACGTCAGCTTAAAAAAAAAACTATTTACATTAACAAATGATTTGCCAAACGAAAAATAAAGACAAAATAACATGGAGAGGGATAAAATCATTGATAAAATTTATCCAAGGAGTAGCAATTTTTTTTAATTAAAAAAGTTTTCAATCTTGATTTGAAAATATTAATATTAGGGGCTGCCTTTATATTTACGTCTAATTTGTTGAAAATTTTCAGTTCGAGATAAAGATGGCTTTTCTGGTAGAGGGCTGTTCGATGTGATTGAGGTACTAGCAAATTTCCAGAGCGAGTTGGATGATCATGAGTTTGCTTGTTCGATAAAATACTTGATTGGTTATTATAAACAAAAATACATAATTCATAAATATATATCCCAATAACCGTAAGAAGTTTCAGGTTTTTGAAAGAGCTCCTGCATGACTCTCTCCATCCAAGTTTAGCAATTATTCGGACTGCTAACTTTTTTAATATAAAAATCCTTTTCACGGACGATCCCGTACCCCAATTCAAAATCACATATCGCAAATAACAATGAATAGTGGCATAGTACAGACTCAGCAAGATTTCAGCATTACAGTAGTTAGATAAGAATCTTAAAGCATAACATTTTTAAGTAGTTTTTCACAAAGTGAGTCGATATGTGGTGTCTAGGTGAGTCTGTAATCAACTGTGATGCCTAATAATTTAGTTAGTTAAATTGATTTTCAGGTGATTTTTACTTGCCCATGTTATAATTTGCTGGTATACCTTTCCAGTAATATCTGATAGAGTTGCCGAGTATTTCTCTGTCAAAAGGAAATTTGTATCATCCGCATATGTTACCACGTGTACTGATGAAAGTTGTTGAAAATAGTGAAACAAGTCATTCGCAAAACTGATGAAGAAAAGTGGTCCAAGTATAGATCCTTGAGGGGCACCTTCCTCTATTTTCCGAGGTTCACTTAGAGTGTCGTCAACAATCACTCGTTGAATTCTGCCATGCAGATATGACTTAATCAATTTGTGAGCAGTCCCTCTCATGTCATATCGTTCCAATTTCTGTAGCAGTAGTTCATGGTTCACGGTGTCGAAAGCTCTTGAAAAATCAATGAATAAACCACAAATGTGCAATTTGCAATCAAGAGCATTTATAATGTGTTCACTGAAATCACACTGAAATCAGTGAACACAATGTGTTCACTGAAATCACAGCTGTTTCTGTATTCTTATTCCTTGTGAATCCATATTGGTTTGATGAGAGAATGTTATTCATAAAAAAAAAGGAAATTGATTAATTTTTGATATTCAACTCAAAAACTTTTGATACACTAGAAAGTAAACTAATGCCCCTATAGATTTTTCGACTATGCCACTGGAAACACTAAATCTAATCGTGATCTTAATTTTCTCCATAACAACATTTTTGCTGGACATTCTCCAGAGGTTGTTTGTTCTGTATTTCTATATGTGAATAAAAAACGATTGATAATGAAATTTAGGTCCGCTTTCGGATTTTATACTAATGATGGCATTTTTCATTAATTTAACTGCATTCTCAGCAGCCTCATTGCTCTGAGGGTGATAAGCAGCGGTTGTTATGTGTTTTATTCCATTTAGTTTTAAATAATGAGAAAACTCTTCTGGAGGCAATTGTGGACTATTGTCGTTCACGATAACTTTGGGCAATCCGAATCTAGAGAAAATATCTCTCAATCTATTGTGTTGAATTGTGGTTGAAGAAGTGATGTTTTTCATTTCATAACATTCAATCCATTTCGATGAGTCTATCTTGAATGGGACCTTTTTCAACTCCTACTAGAAAAATGTCCCTCAATACTGTTTGAAACTCGGTACCAAACTTGGCATTTCCAGTCAAACACTTCAATTTAGTCGCAAAATCCATAACGGATTCATTTTGTTCTCGCCTGGCACAATAGAATTTTATTCGTTCCGTATGAAAAGAGGTAATGGGGCTGAAATGCTTATCCAGCAAACGTCTTCTTGTCCGGCGAATCCGATACACACAAATTCATCAGCAATTTATAAGTGCGTTCACTTAACGAATTTAACAGTAATTCCTTTTTAATATCTTCTGCTAGAGTATTGATAATACAATATTGAGTTGATTGAGTCAAAAATATATCCTAATCAGATGTCCATTGATTGAAACGATTCAAATGTCCGATATAGCCGTGCTCCATTTTTCCAAGATTCTCTTACTTTTATAAAAAGTTCACAATTCACTGATCTTCTCTAATACTCGTTAGGCTCGATCACACTATGATGCCGTTCTCGGTCCGATCTCGCTCCGGTCTCGGTCCGTTCCCGGTCCGGTAAAGTATTCTCATATAAGAAAGAATCAGATTATTCTCACTATCCTATCGCTCTGGTTCCGATCCGGCATCGCGCCGGTACCGGTTGGTCGAAAAGCATATTTGACTGGAGCGAGACTGGAGCGAGATCGGACCTGTCAACACTTGTACCGACAGTGTGAATACGTTTTTGTTTCAACTCCAGTCTCTCTTCGGTCTTGCAAGGAGACGTTACATTTTTCTTCTGGTCATGTCTAGTAATAAATCATGGGATTCTGAAAAAGGTAAGTACTTTATTTAAGTATTTAAGTATTTGATCATAAATAATAAACTTTTCTTCGTCGTCTATCAAATGACGATATAACGTGTGATATTCGCCTTCTTCTTTCCTCGTTAGTAAACTGGGATGTATCCACATTCTTTTTCTTTTCATTTTATGTTGTATTTTTTTTTATTTGTATTCTGTTCGTCCAAAATAATAGCTATTATCGCTAATTCTTCGATTGAAAAATTAAATGCAATTTTTTGGTGAGTACAATTTATCGAATTATTTCCTGAAACGTCCTATGTCGACCATGGAGCGAGACAGACTGAGTGTGCAACTAGTAGTGTAGACACACCAAGATTTGTGATGCACTGTTTGGAACCTTTGGTGTAGTAATGAATATCAATGGAGTTTTTTTCCCAAAACCAAATCGTTATTTTTAACAACTCGACACGTGTTTTGATCACCAAGTTATCATCTTCAAAGTGGAAGATTAAACTGTTTAATCTTCCTCTTTGAAGATGATCACTTGGTGATCGAAATACGTATCGAGGTGTTAAAAATAACGATTTGGGGTTGAGAAAAAACTCCAGTGATATTCATAGCAAGATTTGATCGGACCGAGACCGGAGCGAGATCAGACCGAGAACGGCATCATATATAGTGTGGATTGAGCCTTACAATCCTATTCTCGTCGCCAATTGATATGTACGTTCGAGGAAAAAGAAAACTATTTATTTACCGAATAATGTTCATTCATCAATGAACATTACTGATCTACATACACACTTGGAATAATACATTATACCGGAACGGGAACGGACCGAGACCGGAGCGAGATCGGACCGAGAACGGCATCATAGTGTGGGTCGAGCCTAATGAACCTTCAGACCAGTTTCCCAAAAAAACCTACTCAATCTTTTTGTTAACGCATAAAAAAAATGAAATATATCAAACAAAAACAGTGGCGTATCCTATTCAATAATACATTATATCAAGCATTTCGATAAATTTCTCACCGGTAGAATCTTCACTGAAAAAGACCAGGCAAAATCGGCCTTCGTCAACTTCAACGAATTCCGAGGACATAATTCATATGCCAACGGAAACAGTCAACTGATTTATATGGCTCTTATTTCGAACGGATTTCCTGAGATATTACAGTTCAGAGTAGACTCCCAGAAACTAACAATACTTTGACACGAACTAATATTACTAAAATACCTACCTCATTTCCTCCGATTTTTCGACCTGAACAAGCATAATCTATCAGTTGTTCATTTTTCATCAGCAAATATAAAAACATTCTCAAATCAAAAATATTAGACAAGTGCTGATATAAATGTATTTGTTAGCATTCTAATTTGAACATTGATATGTTTCGAGTACACCGTGTGTGATGCGATTCAGGCTCGCCTCAATAACTTTCCTATTTCTTCTGGTATCAATGGTGTTTCACATGGTATCAAAAAAGTACTGTTTAGAGTTCCACATATATCATGAAAAAAAAATATTTTTCAGTGATCAAAGCCCCTTAATAATTTTGTTTTGAAAAAAAAAGTATTTTGAAATAGTTTCTTACCAAAATACAATGATTTTGAAATAGTTTCTCACCAAAATACAATGTTTGCATGTGAAATGAATAACTGAATGAGATAGTTCATAAACATACTGAGTGTTCTTCAAAATTTTGAAGTGCTTCAAAAAAATTCATACCAGTAGAAACAAAGAAGTTGATGGTTTGGATTCAAATTGGTTCACATTCGATAAGGGTACATTATAAAGAAGTAAAATTTCTAAGTGAAAGATTCAGTTTATCCAAAGCGACCAACTGATGTTTTTCCAATATTAACCGCATCTTCGATTGTTTCTGGTAGTTTAGTATTGAGTGTTTCTGGAAAAAACAACGCTAGTACTCCTGCGATCAGAGATAGTATTCCAAAAATCATTAACGGCACCGACTTATTGACTCTTGCCTAGAAAATGGGTCTATAATCAGTTTGGTTAAGGTAAAAATATGTTTTCGGCAGTCATAATCTAATGTTCGTTATTTTCAAATTCTGTAAAGGAACAAAACAATCATCAATTCATTCAATTCATTCAAAAATAAGTTATGAGTGACATGGATTTCATTTTCAGAACCCAACTTACTAGTAGAGGAAGTTGTGGTGCCAACAATAATCCAATTTTCCCAAACATAGCACAAATTGCCATCATGGCGTGCCTTGAGGTTCTAGGGAATAGTTCTGCAGTGAAAACGTATGTCAAAGCAAAAACCATCGCTGAACCACATTTTCCAAGTAGAAAGATTATCAGCTTCATCCAATATAATTCTGAAATGAAATGATAAATTCAGTTTCTAGTGTCATCATTGAAAACGAATTTGGCTTTCATGAAAATTTTTTTCTTGAATAGTTGAATCAACCAAGAAATTTGATGATGTTAGCATCACAAATTCCCCCATTCCATCATGATAATTAATTTCTTGAATGATTGGACAACTTTTACAAATTATTCAGATCTTCTGCTCTATGAAAGTCATTTAGATCTTGTTCCTGAAATGACCAATGACCTCTCTCGATTTCAAGGAGGATCTGCATGTTCTAAAGATGTGTTTCTGCTTCAACCAGGTTTTCTTAACAGCTCAAGATCATTAAAAACCCCATCACCCTGCAATACTCATTATCAACCAAGTTTGGCTGCACTAAAATAATTTTCTCCAACAAAAACATCATCGAACATACATGGGTATATATGACGTATTTTGTTTCTTTATAGTTTTGAAATTTTTCAGATCTTTTCATTGAGCTCTCTTTCACTATTTCAAAATTCCTTGAACTCCATTCAGTTACCACTCTACAACTGAAGGTCCACTTCTGCTGTTTGGTGGTCGCAGTATGTAAAGTATTCCAGGCTTGTTATCTCTCAGACGAACATATTGAATTTCTTGCCAATACAAACTTGTCATAAAATTTTGTTGTTAACGGTTCGATAACTGTGGAACCAATCAAGGATAATTATCCTGTGTATTCCCACAAAGTAACATAATACTATAAAAGATGAACATAGTACTCAGTTCCCAGAGAAGAAGCGTACAAAAGTATTAGATCACATTTTTCAACATATTTATATGGAAGTCAAAAATGTTTTTTGAGAGATTCTCACACACTTAGTCATTCATGCCAATGTGCCATCTATTGACATTTTGGTCGCATTGGTGATCTAATTATGGTTTCGAATTTGATGTCAAATTCTGATTTCTGATATTGATTTGAATTTATCATTTGAAAACATCTATCCTTTATCTCTCTCGATATTTTGGAGCCCTCTGACTTGTCGATTTTCTCCGAAAAATGCTGCAGCTTCATAGGCTCATTATGTTTCCTCCCAATATTTTTTCCAGCATAATTTGGAATGTCCTGTGATCCAAAGCCTCACCCCACAAGAAATATTGCGAGCTCCCTCTATCTCTCCGATGCATGGCTACTGATAAGGTCTTTTTCGTATAATCCTATTCTGTTCAGGTGTCCTGTCAACGGACAGTGTTCAGTAAGTCGCTCTGTGACGACTTTGAGCCGATAACTGCTTTGTTGAACCTGTTCTTGAGTTCTCTTCTCGGACCGACCATTTATGAAGCTCTTCAAATATGTATTCTTGGGTATATTTTACCAGCACATGTTCCTCATAGAACTACTTTCAAACATGGTTCCGTACTGCAACAGCTGGTTCAGGACTCAGTTGATGATCCTTGTCTAGCTTACTTATTGAGTTTTTCGTTGTTTGTGATATCAAGGTGTCCTATTACCAGTTATGGATTCAATCTATTTCTTTCATTTTCAGACCAGTCTTGAGTACACCGTTATCTACAGTACAACCTTTCTGTCCATCCGCTCTTTTGGTTAGAGCAATAAATTGATGTTCCTTGCGAAAGGCAAGATTGTTTACACTTGAACCTAGAATATTGATGGGTACTGACGGAGAGGGTGACTGAAATGAATACTCCTACGTGCACAATAATTTCCAGCTCCCATTCCATGTTCAGTTTTTGACCCGTCTGAATTCCAGGTGTTTCTATTCTAGTTCAAAACTTTAACCACGAAGTTGCTGTCGAATATATATGTTGTCGGAGAAGAAGAAAATTTCCGAAATGTCTTTATGGCAGTCGTTAGAGTTATTCTTATGGCTTCTGTTATTCCCAAACATGCACCACTTTGCACCCTGCTCAATTTCTTGATAGAGGTGGTTCGTTTTATCTTTGGCAACCAGTTCTTAGATGCATATGTTTTCAGAGATACTAGTATCACTCCCAAATATATGACCTTCCACGACAGATGTTTCTCTTCAATTCGTTGTTTTGAAATTCATATACTTTTTTTTTGGTCCTTCTGGTGGATACTAATATAAACAATTTTGTAGAGCTTATGGAGAACCCTGCTTCATCAATTTACCATATTATATTTGATCTGGTCTATAATTACTGATTCGTATATATAATTCAATACTTTGTGTCCATACGGTCCCATAGCTCGCCCTTTACAAGACCTCGTGACAGTGTTAACAACTTTCGTTCTTGGTACTCGTGCACCTACTGTTTCTCATATAACAGGTGTGTATACCAACCTCCCTCTCAGTAGGCAGTCTTTCCTACTGCAGCTTGCGTCATCCTACCTGATTGTCCTTGAAGCTTGAACGATTGATTCTAGGAACGTATCGTCAAATACAGTTGGAATCACTTTCTTGTTCTTGTGAGCATATTCTGCTTTTCTATCGACCCGGCATAAAACCGTGTCCACCAACATACTCTTCTAGTGAGTAGATCATGGCATGTGACTCTTGTTATTGAAAATCAAAATTTCGTTTATTTATGAAATAGTCAATCATTTCAAACCAGTTTTCTATTGAAAAGTCACACTAAATATCTCTATGAGAACTATTCCGTGTAAAATGCTCGGAGGAAATATCTAGGTATATTTTCATGTACGTTGGGCAGCCCTGTTTTTATCAGTATTCAATATATTTCTTAGGTTTGCCAGGTGGCTTCAATGGGTAACTTCTTTGGATATATTATAGATCATCCATGGGGTAAAGACTCAAGATATAATATAATTTTTGCATAATTACCCTCACGGATGAATCCAACACATAAGCAACATACTCCGGTGAAAGCAAAGGCTATCATCATTGTCCTTCTCCTTCGAAACTTTTTACTTCCGTAGTAGTATATCCAAAATCCCGGTATGTCGAAGAGAACACAGGAGATGAAATTGATATAAATATCTTCAGAAATTGTTAGAGATTGAAGCGTCAGTCCATAATATACAAAATAACTTCCTAACCAAGTGAATGAACAGTGGATCATTCTCAGTAATAAAACTTTATTGACTACAGCATGCCGAAATCGTGGAAACTCCATGTGTTTCGTTGGCTTCGTTCTGGTTTGCATCCCAGCCGGGTTTCCAAGAAGCCCTTGTTTCGACTTTGCACCAAATCCTTCAGTCTGTTGTTGATTTTTATTATACCCCAAGAACCAAGCTCTTGATTCGGGGATTGAAAAGACAAATAAAATAAATAATACTCCTGGAGTGTAGAGTATCCGTAACATCATTCTCCAGGAATAGGACAACCATGCCGTTATCCCGATAATGCATTGACCAGTTGAATAAAGGCAACAGATGATAAGGTTGGTTCGGTCCCTCTGATTCGGCCTAACAAGCTCCATAGCTGAAAAAATCAGTTGATATGAACTCATTGAACGGATTGATGAAGCTACATGTAATTCTAGTGAGAACTATTTTTTTAAATGGACAAAATAGTTTTGTTCGAATATTTTCGGATTGAATAATGAGATAATTTCGAAAAATTCTAACTGAGATTAGTAATCGTTTGTTTTTTCATAACTCTGCTATTCCTTCATGTTCAGGAATAACTTTATATTGCAGTATATCATTCCATAGGAATGTGCACACTTTGAAGTGTTAGAACAAACCTGTAGTGTTCTACACTGCAGTTTTGAACTTCACCTCTCGGTTGCTATAATATTCTATTTCACCCAATAAAGACCACTCTCATGATAATAGTAATTATTATTATTAAATCAATAACTACGAGTACTTCATCCCATTTTACGACAAATATTATCAATATTGCTTCAACATTCAACTACAAATTCATCGGAAATGAGTGATTTTTGATCCAGGTTAGGTTAGGTTATTGTGGCTCCTCCACGAAGCCGATTAGTTTGTATGAATATTTGATCTTATAATGGGGGAACCCAAGCGGGGATTTCGGGATTCACTAAAGCGCGGCAGATTAATATACAGGGGAATACTTTGTACCCGGTTAAGTAACTCCACCAAATATGAGCCCCATATATAAGGCCGCCTGTGAGGGATAAAGAATCGGATTAGTAAAAAAAATTGATCATCAGAAATTCTCGAGCGCGTCAGATTAAGGTAGGGTGAGTTAATTACCTGCTAAAAAGTGTATATTCCAGTAATCTAACAATTCGAGAGTGACGTAAAGAAAGGGGAGGACAGCAAAGTTGTAAAAAAATAACGTCATGTCGACATTCTCGAGCGTAGCTAATTTTTTTCTATTTTGAAGGAAATAATCAAAGGATAACGAAAAATATATAATCTGACGATTTTCGCAAGCCAAAATAACGAAAATTCGTCGATAAAGTTAAATGCGTGCAGCGGTGTGATACCTATATTTCCCTCTTCGAATTTCTATTCTTCTATTCTCTATTCACTTTTTCTCTATCTATTACTCTCTCACTCCGTCCCCGCTCTGAATTGTGTTGCCATGACGCCATCACAGCTGATCACAGAGACTCGTTTGTAATGAAGATGAAGATGATGATTAATTAATCAATTAAATGATGGATGTAGCCGTTACTACGTGGTGGAAAATCATAATGAAGAAAGGAGAAATGAAACATTCTATGTTTTTTACCGTCCTTATATATTGTATGAGTTTGAAAATGTCCTTATAGGACGAAACTGCAGTAACGTTAGTTACAAATAAAGGTGGTAAAAAACATAGAAAGTTTCATTTGTCTGGAATTATTATTATTTTTTTTTAATATTGTTTTCGTCAGATCAAGAGAATCCCTCTAGATAATCAGTCAGATTATGAGACAGTACGTCTAAAACATAAAGATGAACCATATATATCCTAATCTGACGCGCTTGAGTATTTGCAAATCAAAATAATGGCCGCAAGTTTGCGTCAGATAGAAATCGTCAGATTATTGATTGGGTGCTTTTTTTGTTGCACTCAACACCCCCTTAGAAAATCTGACGCGCTCACTTTTAACCCTTACGTACAACCACCCACATCATGCAAACGATCAGATTAACATACCAACATCATTAAAAATACGTAGGACATTGATGCTATCAATATCCGACGCACTCGAGTATGTCCATGCAACAGTATTTTTTTACATATTTGAAAATCTATAGCCACTTCCCCCACCGATGAAAAGGTATATATTATGTAAATTTTTTTCTTTTTATCATCTAAGTTTTGCAACCTAATATGTCTCAATGATGCTCGAGTAAATCCCCATTTTGCATCGTGGGCTCCCCTGCTATAACTATAACGTTGAAGAGACTTGCACTGACAAATATACAAAAAAGTATGCACAAAGTCGAAGAATCATGATGTTTCATGAGAATTTGCAAATCAGATGATTTTTTTCAGGGTTAGGCGGTTTAGCTATTCAGGAGTTTGAATGCCCATTTATGCCTGTTTCGCGAAATAAATTGAAGCAGAAATTGAAGCATTTCTTTTCTTCAAGTCCGCTGCTCGGAAAGTTGAAAAATGACTTGGCTTTTGACATTGAAATAAGTGACCACAACTATACTTCACTGCCTTGACACGAAATAATTCGTGGAAATTATCATCTTGATAGGAGATGACGAATTATTTGGTCTCTGATTAGAGACAAGTTGACCTAAGGAAAAAAGTCAGGCTTCCGAACAAGTCGGGATCTTTTGAAAAATACTTCATACATCGTCTTATCACCGTGTAGATTCAGAAGTGAATAGATTTCTGCTGCTTTCATTTCACGTAAAAGATTTGGAGTTGTTGATAGATAGTATGGGAGAAACCAAGGCAAGTTTATTGGCTGCCGGTAAAATATAGGAACGCTAAACTCCAGGCTTTTCAGAATGTTTGCTATACAGAGGCAAACTGAACTCTTCATTATACTTCACTGACTCCAAATGGAACCATTTCATCGTATTGTTATGAAACTGAAATCAAAATCATCTATTTCATCAAAAACAATGTTTTTTCATTCATCAACAATAAAATCTAAAACGCAAAGTACGATGAAATAATTCATTCAAACTAGAATTCGTGAGGGTTGTTAGTGCCCAGTACTATGTACCTAACTCTAACCGTTCTCGAGTTATTTATTTTTTTATGAAAATGGTGCAATTGGAAACTAAATAACATCGAAATGTGTAGAAATCGTCCCAGTACGTTGGGTTTTAAATGGTTGTGACGCATTAACGTTAACATTTTGAAAACAACTGAGTACTTTTTAATGAAAAACCACTATTTGAGGCTCAAAACATAGATAGTTTGATAGTTACCTTGAACGAATGATGCTGAATACGTGGCGGCACATAAGGCAGTATCGAGGAATTCCAAAGCAGCATACACTATGTAGTTTCCAGAAAATGATTTACTTAAACCGATCATCGTACTCAACATTACACCCATCATTATCAACTTTGGGCGACCATACCTGAGAATATGTTTCATGAATGAAAAATTCCCCAATATTCCTTAACAATTTTGATAGTACCATTGATTCGCTTGTTGACTTTTTGGTAATATCAATCAGCAAGATACTGAATTTATTCCAATCTGTAAACTGAATTTTGAATCTTTTTTCCAAAAAATAATCAATTATTCACCTGAATTTATTTTGTATATGACTGACTGCATCAACTAGCGAACCAGAAATGACTTTGATGAAAGCATATTTTCGTAATTATCTTGCAGTGATGAGTGACTAATAAGCCCGAAACCGGTCTGCAAGTATGCTCGTTCCAGAACTGAAGGTCGACTCTTTCAGTTGTATTGCCAATTGCATATGCAGGAAATTTTCTGTGAAGATTCCTGCACTGACGCCTGTCGGATATAATCCAACGCCCTTCGTGGTATTAGCCAGTGGGGTAGTTGTTTCTGATAGGCGTCAGTCCATTAAACCTATTTTATAGGTATATCGAAACTGGCTTGAACATTTGAAGTTCATTTGCTTTAGATTTGTTTACTGCCAGTCTTCAAGCATAGCCCACTGACTAATAAGGAAGTTTTCCTTCATTATTTAGAGGAATCAGGCAAATTACGGGTATGCAGTTGGTTAGTACCTCGTCCACTAGATGGAGTGACATTTTGTGATGTTCGCTCCAACTTCGGAAGAGGAATGAAATACTCTGAAAGAATTTCGATTTTCAATTGTGAAATATCATTGACTTTAGGTAGATGATGGTCACTATCTTGGACTGATGTGTGGCTAATAAGCCCGAAACCGGTCTGCAAGTGTGCCCGTTCTAGAATTGAAGGTCGACTTTTTCAGTTGTATTGCCAATTGCATATGCAGGAAATTTTCTGTGAAGATTCTTGCACTGAGGCCTGTCGGATATAATCCAACGCCCTTCGTGGTATTAGCCAGGGGGGTAGTTGTTTTCTGATAGGCGTCAGTCCATTAAACCTATTGTGTAGGTATATTCGAGACTGGTTTGAACGTTTAAATTTCATTTCTTTAGATTCGTTTACTGCCAGTTTCCAAGCATAGCCCACTGAGTAATAAAAAAAAATTAAGTCTTTTGACTTCGAATTTTCCTTTGAGTATCTTCTCGTGAATCACATTGTTCATCAATTTAATAACCACCAAACGTGTACCGTTGCACAGTTGCAAGCATGATTACTACGGAGCCAACCTTCAGGCGTAAATTGTGCGACTGTGTAACAAATGAAGATGAAGCCACCAACGGTGGCCGCCACCGTTGGTGGCTTCATCTTCATTTGTTACACAGTCATTTGATTTGAATGAATGCATTGTTCCAATGATATCATTCTGAATTAAATAGTTTAGGTCATCTATATCCTTTTTCTTAGCCGCTAAAATTGCTCGCTAACTCGACCATTCTATATTTTTGTAGTCAAAATTTATGTTTGTGAATACTTTGCTGATGAGTTCGTCTTTCGATGAGACAAAGTTACAGAAATTCTGAGGGAATGAAATCAATCCGCTCGATTCGTCGACCGGTACTCGACCATTACCGGTAGTCAGCAATTGCTCAGATAAATCTTCAGCAGATGTATCATTAAGCAATGCAACTCTCATGTTTGTTGTCAACTGAAGTTTCTTCACGTAGCGCCATAGATTCGATGATTTGAGGCTAGCGTTTATTTCGTCGGCAGCCGTTGATCTTGGAATTACTGGCAGTGTTTGGCGGAAATCGCCTGACAGTAAAATCATTGCACCTACAAAACATTTCGAGTCATTGCGTAGATCTTACAATGTTGGGTTGAGTGCTCCTAATGCACGTTTGTGCGCCATTGTGCATTCGTCCCATATGATGATTTTTGATGCTGATAAAACTTTGGCCATTGCGGAGTTTTTTGAAATATTACATGTTGGTTCTTCAATAGTTTGAAGATTTAACGGCAATTTCAATGCTGAATGAGCCGTATGGCATCCTAACAATGTGGCTGCTATTCCATAAGAAGCAACTGCAAGCGCAATGTTGGATCTCGCACGAACGGTAGCTAAAACTAATGACATCAGAAATGTCTTACCAGTTCCACAAGGAGCATCCAGGAAATATAAACCACCATTTCCATCATCAATTGCCTTCATTAACCATTGACCAAATTGCGATTACCTGTCATTTACCTTTTTTTGTTATTCCATGTCAGATGCGTTTTTGCTATACCATGTTTTATAGTGACTTCTTAGTGACTTCACGGAAACGCGATCGAACGGGATATAAAGTATCCTATTTCCCTCTCCTTGTTTTAAGTCACCTCTAAACCAATTTTCTGCCGAATCGGTTCATCTGTTCTTGAGTTATAAATAGTGTAACTAATACCACTTTCTTTTATATATATATATATATATATATATATATATATATATATATATATATATATATATATATATATATATATATATATATATATATATATATATATATATATATTGATTTTCACATTAGAGATTCAAATTCTAGACAACATAGAACATGGCATATTGCATATATAGAAAATATACTCAACACTGAAATTAAATTTTCTAAGAAAAAAGAGATCGCTCCGAACACCGGGTTATCAAAAACACAGATTGGGTGGCAACGACATCCCTGCTTGTCTGGACATGGAATATCTTCACCTTATGACAACACCCACAGACGAAGCTTTGGTCATCCCCAGGAGCAACACGTCATTAATCACTTTTAACAACAAACTGGCCCCACGTACAACAAGAATTAGACCATAGAAGTAGAAGAAGAACAAACAGCTTACTTGCCGATAACCATGAAACCAAGTGGTAGTCTGGGTTACATAGTTCATCAAACTGAGTTGAAATCCATAGTCAATGTGGTCAAAATCACCATCCACCAATCAGACACAAGTCATATAACAAGATAAAAAGACCTCAACACTGACGTTCATTAGAGTATTACCGAAAAATCAAGAAAATATTGAGTGGACGAAATTTTCAGACTATACACCACAATCGAACTACTATCTAATCGAAAAGGCAGAATCTTCTTGAAATTATATTAAGGTTGGGAAATATGTCCAATACATACAATTGATAACTTATATTCACACCAAACCGCTTACATCCGGAAAATTAATTTAGACACATTCACATCCATTGAATATCTTCTAATCCACCATGAAGATATAACTTTAGAGTCGTAAGAAGAATTTCAAGAGGAGAAGGATGTGAGATGATCTGGCACCTACATAGTTCCAGGAGGATGGCAGGTGCCAGTTAAGATCGCTTCATCGTGACAGTGCCATAATCGGTTAGTGACTCCCATTGTCCGTAATCACATGGATAATAAAAAGGAGGAGAGAAAGAGGATTAAAAAGAGTATTAGGGAAGGATGGCAAAAGAAATGTCGAAGAGGCATGACTTGGCGACTGTTCTACAGTTTCCGTAGAACAGGAGACTGTTCTACAGAAACTGTTGAACAGTCAGGTACGAATCATTAGATCTGTCGCGGAAAGCTGATCAGCTGCTCACGGGGCATGGCAATTTTCCTGGCAAGGTTTCCCCTGGAACCGGATTTGCCTTGTCCCTGTGACTATGAAAGGCACACAGCATAGCATAGCACGTGATTGATAGACGCAAAAACGGAGACAGGATTGTAAGGCGTAAATGGAAGGAGAGGACCGACCAGACGAATGTTAAATTGATCCTGAAGGATGTGAACGGAAGAAGGAATGAATGGATATGAGTCGTAAATGAATGAGATGATAATGTGGTGGGGGATGAACGGAAAGGGTGAGTAGCCAGCTCATTAGCGTAGAGCTGACAAGTGGAGTTCGGCGTAGAACTGCCACTTCTCAATTGAATGGAATTGTTGATTATGTAAATCACTTCTTCAATGTTTCAATTTATTTTCTGTTGTGGGGTGCATGGGTTGTGTTTATCATGTTATTGGCTCCTGAGTAGCAAGAACAGGAGATTAGTTTCGGTTCTCTTATAAATTTTTGTATTTGTACTTGATTATTGTATAATGAGATTGTAGAAACTATGTTTCGATGAATGAAATGGGTTTTCTATCCCGCTGATTCGTTCCTCCGTGTGATCGATATTAGCGCTGATTGCGCGAAGGTGGAGGGGGAGTAGGGGTTCCCTTGACAGTGACACTGTTAGGCATCTGAAATTATGGTTATAGTGAGTGAAGAAAAACTCATGTTTCATCTTGTTTCTGAACTCAGTGGTTCATTTGTGAAAATTTCCTGATTCTTAACTGCTAATTCACTTCGAGATAATGACGACACTGCACGGGGTGATTACAACCGCGTCACCAAGTTGGAACCCGTTCAGCTTAAAGCAGCAGAGATCAATTCTGCGGCAACAAAAGGATACGTCAATGCATGGAGCCTTCTTCAATAACATCAAATACCTTGCTTCATCAAAACGCCTGACCTTTGCTTTTCTCAGGTCGAGTAGGCTGAAGTCGAAAACTGAGGGATTCATCATGGCCTGCCTGATTGATGTATTCAAAACCTCAGTTTGCCGCAGTCACCTGATGGGTATAGAGGTTCGTGACACAAGGTGCAGGGTCTGTCGTAAGGCGCCTGAGACTCCAATGCAGGTACTGTTAGTATCTCCAGCATATGTGATCTCGGCCTATATCCATCGACATAACGAGGCTCTAGGTGCTTTGTTACCACTTACGGAACTCTTACGGTATTG
The DNA here is from genome assembly GCF_025532065.1 of Leptinotarsa decemlineata. NCBI lineage: Eukaryota > Metazoa > Arthropoda > Insecta > Coleoptera > Chrysomelidae > Leptinotarsa > Leptinotarsa decemlineata. The sequence continues at coordinate 6,979,516 of NW_027412578.1, forward strand.
ACAAGGCACCGGTGTTGCCCTAAGCTCCGGAGGATATTTGATCCGTTGTAGGGAACGAGAAGTGCCGAATTAATTAGAACTATTCGTTCCCCACCCTCAGGCTCATACAAGATAATATAGTCCTTCTGGACTACCAAAGCAAGACAATATTTTTCGTGGAGGTTTCAGCTCCTGGCGGAGCGAATATCTTCAGAAAAGAAAAGATTTTTTTTTCGAACTCCGCAGACTCTATCCAGACCATCTTTTCAAAATGGTTGTTCTGATTATTGGAGTTCATGCTGGAATTTCGCCTTCTCTACTCTAGCATCTTAAAATCATGCTGACTTGCCGCACTAAGACAAGCTCTCATTCTTGACTCACTTTGCTTACTCGGGGCACATGATTCTTGGACCCAATAGTCACTCACCCCACGATATATGGCGTGATCATTAGTTGAGAATGCTGGCGCGCCCTACCAAATGTATCGAGGCTTCGAGGAACAGGGCCTGACCAGCACTAACTTGGGTTGAAAAACTGATGATGATTATGATGGTGATGGAAATAAATGATCAGGGATGGCAACTAACACCTGAAGCATTTGTTGAGTTGCGGCACTACTCACCCGAACAACTGGTGCAACACCTAACCGGCAGAAACCGATTGCTGGTACAAAATCATTAAAACAAATGCGCAGTTATATTCTAGGTAATAATATACCTAACTTATAAAAGAAAATTTTGGATCTGAGGGGTCAGCCAAACTTTTGGAAAAATTAGAAATCGTTATTTTTGGCCGAATATGAGTACAGATGTTGAAAGTTATATGAGACATTTCAGGATCATCTCCGAAAACACAGTCATTGTAACAGCTATTGGCTGCAAATGCTTCACCAGCTGGTGCAACCATAGATGGTTTGAATCCAATGAAGTGATAGAGAAGATGAATGAGTCTAACTAAAAAAGATGAAAAGATTCTAGGGGATACATTCACCTCCACAGAATGAAGACATTTCATACGCGTGATAATATGAAAAATATGAAAGAATATAAAAGAATACGTATTTGTTTTAAGGTCATATTCTGAACTATAAACAGTCGATACGTCATGTTTTGTTCGTCGAGTGATTAGGCAATGAAAAAATACTAATGATGAGCAGGTAGCCGTGAAAACAGTAGAGAATTCCACAAATGAGAGAGTCTTTCTATTATAAGGTTTGTACGACATAAAAATGAATAAAAATGATAGAAATATATTATTATGCGAAGTCTGATACTGCTGACCTTCTATGCATTCCAATATATGTGTTTTTCGAGGTGTGGATTTATCTCTCATTATAGTAGTCATTATTAGAAATATCCAACCGATTGGTGTTGTATACATTCAAAGGGTGCCAGCAGATGATTTAAATGTTATTTTGAACGATTTAAGTGAAATATCTGTGTTGGTCATGATTCTTGCATTTTTTTCAAAGACAAAGCACATGAACTATAGAAAAATCCTCAAGGCGCTCTGAGATCAGTGCCTGTGTGGAAATAGCGATTCACATTGGATTTTAGACGTTGGAGACTATATGCGCTCAGGTCTGCACAAGGTCTGGAGACAGTGTTTTTGCAGGATAGCTGAATATAGGAGATGACTAATATCACGCAGATGATCAATGAATATTTACGATAGCGGGTGGCCGGAGTGATCTGATGAATTCGGTGGCAGATGTATCGATAGATTGTTGAATTCAACACGTATTGGATGTACTGTTCTGTATTTCTCACCTATCAGAAATGAAGCCAGCATATGACAGACACACTATTTCTCCAGCAACACTCAATGTTCCTATCATCGTTAGTTTCCATAAGTTTTCTCCGCAGAAAATACTGAACTGTAACAAATTTAAGAAAAAAATTATATATATAATACTGTATACTATACTGTATTACTACATCAATTCATATACATGGGCGCGCAAAAATCTTTTTAACCAGTATTTTAGGAAAAAACACTGGAACACATCAGTTGATATCACGTTGTACGCATTTTTTGGCAATGAAATGAAATATTGTTTTCCAACCCCTTAGCTGCAACCCTCCCCAACTTTTTTTTTCAAATGCAAACCTATGTCGTGTATGGGCTCATTGAAAAGCTCGTGAAAAATGGAATATGACCATATCGTTCATTTTTTTTACTCATGTGGTTACCACGAAATGAGAAAAAACTATTTTGAAACCAAAAAAGTTAGAAATACCTACGTAGTGCAATCTACGGGTGAATTAATGTTGCAAAAAACAAATAAGTGATGATGATGTACAATGCTCAACAATTGCTAAGGATCCCCAGTACCTACTTTTTAAAAGTTTACAAATTTTAAGAACAGACCACCGGGCCAGGCACCACAACAAATTTCATTGATTTATATGTAAAACTAATAAAGTAAAGTAGCATCAACATTTTGTGAATTTTATTTTTTCACCAAAAACTTACACATAAAATTAGTTCCATTCCAAGAAATTGTTGACCAGTGTATCTCAAAAAGAAAAAGAGGTTGTTGCATTTTTTGTATGAATGCCTTGATAAGAACTATCGTCTTGACTCAGTTTTAAAATTGTGGCATTTCTGGGTGGAATTGAAATTGTATGTATGTTTAGTTTATTAATTGGGTACCTTCAAAGTGTTCTTTTTTAATTTGCTAAACAAAAATGGTATTGTCAGAGAGGCAGCGTATCGAAGTCTTGATATTGTTGGGATGTGGAGATAGAATGCGGAGTCAAAGTGAGGTGCGTATTTTATTTAATGCAAAATATCCGGAAAATCACATTTCCCAGGCTACTGTGAGTAAGATCTTACACAAATTTGAAGAACATGGTCCAGTGAAGGACTTGCTCAGAAGTGTCCGGCCACATATTTTAGACGAAGATCAAAAATTGGACATTGCCGTATCTCTCCAGAAAGATCCACATTTGTCAACGGTTTTATTAGCCCAAAACAATCCTGCGTCTAGACGTACGATTGAGAGGTTTTTGAAAACAGAAAAATACCACCCATATAAGGTATGTCTTGTCCAAGAGCTCTTGGAAGATGACTATGACAGGCGTTTGCAATTTTGTGTGGAAATAATGAGACGATGTGACGAAAATAATGGGTTTCCACTCAACATACTCTTTTCGGACGAAGCTACTTTTCATTTACATGGAGTAATTAACAGGCACAACTATCGATTCAGGAGCCAGGAAAACCCACACTGGATATGCGAAGCTCGTACGTAGCGTCCTCAGAAAGTAAATGTATGGACAGGCATCATCAACAACAGAATATTAGGGCCATACTTTCTTGAGGGAAACCTCACAGCTGCACGCTACTTAGACTTTTCCCGCTTTGAATTACTCCCTGCTTTAGCTGATATGTTTCCCACTGAAGCAGATCCAGATATCCCCACTGAAGCAGATCCAGATATCCCCACTGAAACACTTTGGTTCCAACAGGATGGCGCTCCCCCACATTTTGGTATCAATGTCAGAGGATATTTCGATGACATATTTGCAGGACGCTGGATTGGACGACGTGGTACAATTGAATGGCCGCCAAGTTCTCCAGACTTAACGCCATTAGATTATTTTTATTGGGGATATATGAAAGACAAAGTTTATCAAAATAGGCCGGCTAATATTGAAGATCTAAAAAGCAGAATTAGAGTGGAATCACATAACATACCGGCTGAGGCCATTCGAAATTCCGTAGACGGGTTTTACCATCGCTTAGGAGCCTGACAAGTAGAGGGTGGAGGCCAATTTCAGCATCTGTTACGTTAATTCACCCGTAGATAGCACTAAGTTAGAGATTTGTAACTTTTCAAAAGAGTTTTTTCTCATTTCGTTGTAACCACAAAAAAAGGGTATGGTTAGAATCCATTTTCTACGAGCTTTTCAATGAGCCCATACACGATATAGGTTTGTATTTGAAAAAAAAGTTGGGGAGGGTTGACTTAAGAATATCAATAAAACGAAAATGTAATATTACTGTAAGTCCTGATACTATAAATGACTTTTACTGCTCTATTGCAGAAAATATGAGTAAAAATATTGCTATCCCTTATGATCCATTAGTACATCTAGAAAATTTGAGCGTGGATGAGAACCTGTCTCTGTATGACACCAACATTAATGAATTAATTGAAATCATGATGGATATTAAAAACAAAAATACTGCAGGCTACGATTACATTTCGATCAAAATAATACAAAACCTTTCTCCTAGTGCCCTAAATTTACTGGTCTCACTGATGAATTCATTCTTTCTAAGAGGCATATTTCCCTTTTTTCTAAAAACCTCTGTGGTTATTCCTCTGCATAAGAGCGGAGATTCTGATGATCCCTCTGATCTCTGCCCTATATCTCTCATACCAACCATCGCAAAAATCATTAAAAAATCAGTTAAAACACGACTACTTGAATTCATAAATGAGCATAACATCATAAGTGAAACTCAATTCGGCTTTTAGAATGATAAAAATACGCACGATGCTATTTTCTCATTTCTGAATGAAGTTTATTTTGAGATAAATGTCGGTGGAAAGTCAATCGCAGTATCTTGTGACCTGTCAAAGGCATTCGACTGCGTTGATCACAAAATACTGCTGAGAAAGCTCCAACGTTATGGATGCAGAGGAGTAACTCACAAATGTTTCGATTGCTACTCAATGGGACGGACGCAAATCGTCAAAACATCTCAACTTTCAAAATGAAAGGGAAAATAATTCTGGAGATCCACAAGGTTCTGTGTTAGGTCCCATTCTTTTCTTATTATATATTAATGATCTCACCAAGCCTAATATTTCTGGGAATTTCACCTTATTTGCAGATGACACTACCATACTTTGGAATAATAAAAACACTTGTGAGTTGCACAAAATAATCTCTACCGACTTGAAAAAAGTTGAAGATTGGTGTGATTCAAACATTTTATCTTTTAACGTCACTAAAACAAATTCATTATCTTCTAGATGCTCAATCAACGAACTTTTTTTTGAAGACAGATCACTGGAATCTAAAAATACCACTAAATTTCTAGGAGTCTTCATTGATCAGAATTTCAAATTTGTGGATCATGTTAAACAACTCACTAGAAAAGTCTCCTCTGGCTGTTATGTCAGCACTGCAAAGATGGCGTACTATGCACTCATAGATTCTCACTTACGCTACGGAATATCGTTTTGGGGAGCATGCAATCCAACTTCATTCAAAGGTCTATCAATTTCACAAAAAAATGCAATACGGTATAAAGGAAACCTTAAACCAAGAGACTCCTGTAGAACCTTCTTCAAAAAACATAGTATTCTAACGGTAACTGCATTGAATTTCACTAGTTCGGACTTCCATTGTCTACTATATAAAATGATTTGAAATCCCTGAAACAACTAAAAAAGAAGAATTGAAAATGAATAGCAGGAAATAAGAATTATATTAACCAAAATGAACCTGAAATGAAATAATAGTGAAATAAAATACACGTGAAAAATAGAACAATTGAATAAATAAAAATAAAGTCATCACCCGAAGACGATTGTAGATACTATAGTCTATTTCAAAAGAGTGTAGAGTAATAAAATCTCATTAAGTATTCAAAAGCGCTACAGGGTGATCCGTCAATAAATTCTGTCACTTCCCTAGTCCGCATTGCAAAATTATGTCGTTTCATAAAGAGCAGGTAGGTATCACCCTGTTTTAAGGGATTTGTCCATTGTTATCGACGGATAAATACTGAGCCAGAGGCGCGCTAGTGGGATAATTGCCAAAAGAATATGCATTCATAAAAATTATATTAAAGGAAATAAAAATTTAATACAGCAGAACAGTGTTATTAAAAAAATATAAAATGTAACAATAAAATATATACGAACCGAAATCGGGAAATACTCACAAACACACACGAACGAACTTTACGTATTGAAACACTTGTGGGGACTTTAAATCAATTTATTCACAAAAACGACAAGAACTTTACTGGATACGTTATTACAATTTGACACTTGAACAATACTAAAACTGTGAACTTCCCTTAACGTTTAACAACACTCTATTTATACCCTAATTGAATGTTCTAGAGATTACTAGGTACAATTTTCGAGAACCTTCCGAGAAAATAATTATTCAGACTACCCTTAATTCTAAACCCTAACCTAAGCAAAAGTGTCACTGTCACTGATACACTGGTCTCTGTCCAGATTGCTTATCCCGCTACAGTATATTTACAATTCAATTAAATTATTCTACATCAGTATAGTCTTCATCCGAAGAACTGTCATCATCCCCTGGTGTTATAATTATAGGGTCAACCACCTGATCGACCAAGTTGTCCAGTTCCCACATTTTATCTTCCTCTTTTAAAACATGCTCGATTGCTTTTTGCCAGTTTTCTGATGTGATTTCCATAATGGCTTGATCAAACAATACCTTGACATCTTTCATTTTAAATGTGGTATTGTGCCTTGCAACATATCCTTTAACTTGTGCCCATATAAGTTCTATAGGATTTAATTCGCAATGATATGGCGGTAGGCGCAGCACAGTTACTTTATACTTTTCTGCTACATCTTCTACGGCATATTTCATGAAGCGAGATTTATGTTGTTTTACTATGGCTAGTAGTTCCTTCTTTACTGAATTCGTCTCAAACTGAATACCTTTATTTGACAGCCAGTTAATAATTTCTTGCTTTCTCCAAGCTGAAGTTGGTACCTTCTCTAAGCGCCTTGAATGGTAGCTTGCATTATCCATAACCACGACCGAATCAGCTGAAAGAAATTTTAACATTTCCCCGAAGTAGTCTTCGAAGACATCCGAATTCATGTCCTCATGATAATCTCCCGTCCGGCACGACTCAAAGCTTAACAAACCTTCTTTTAAAAATCCGTCTTCGCTTCCAATGTGAGCAATTATAAGCCTCTTCCCTTTTCCCGAAGGCACTTTAATACCCGTCGAAAGGCCTTCTATGAAAGCTTGGCGAGAACTTGTTATATTTTTATCTTGCCACATTTTTTTGACTATACAACCTTCGTTTATCCACGTCTCATCAAGATAAAAAATTTTCTTTTGCTCTCTGCGGTACTGCTTTATAGTTGTCAAATATTTTCGTCTCCAGCAAACAATTTCATCACTTTCCAGTAATAGTGCCTTTCGATTGTGCTTTTCCCAGGCAAAATTCATACTTTTTAAAGTTTTCCATAAAAGTTTTCTGGATATCAAAGGAATATCGTTATCTTGGCTTATCTCGATAAATATTTTTTCAAGAGTGGGTATTTCCTTTTTAAAATAAAACGAATGAACTTTTCTTCGAATGTCACATTTGGTGTCTTCATCTAAGATTGTTATTGGTCTTCCTGATTTTCTCTTGCCTGGACTTACCTGGCCTGATATCTTTCTTTCTCGCAATAATTTAAAAATCGTGGACTGTCCAATTCCAGTCATTCGGGCACATCGCTCAACACTTTCTTGCAAAGACAAACTAGGGTGATCGTGTTTTATGCAGTCATATACATTTAAAATTATAACTTTTTCGCAAACAGATAGCGGAGAATTTTTTACACTTCTTTTCTTTGGAGTAAATGTCCCCATTTTATAACTTTTTCACTATTTCTATATCACAATATCACTGTACGTTTAATTGGTGTAGTAACAATTACTATTATAACTCGAATGTTTAAGACACCATTACAATATATTTAAACCCTTTTTCTTAATTACCTGGGTTTAATAGGTATTGCATGATTGGTGGGCAGGGTCAAAAAGGGATTATTATAATGACATGGCACCTCGGAACTAAGTGTTAACCCTTTTTTGAGAAATCATGCTCAAGTATATGAACCCAAATTGCATATTAAATAAGTTTACAAGAACCACTAAAATTAATCTCAATCTTTTTTTAAGAAATTTTACTTACCTAAATACATGTAGGTACTTAGTTTTAGACCAAATTACTTCCCAAAAATGGCCTTTTATTATTATCTATGTCTGTAATTTTTAATTTACTTTAATTATTAAATTTAATAATCCTAAGATTTGCCTACGCCCATGGACGACAACGAAATTCAGGCAAATTTTATGACACTTCATGATTTATTACTCTACACTCTTTTGAAATAGACTATAACAATCAAAACGTCGTGAACTAACGTGACTTGGAATCTCTCCACTTTTTATTTTTATTTTCTTTTTTCTTTTCTTTATTTTTATTTATTCAATTGTTCTATTTTTACCAGTATTTTATTTCACTATTATTTCATTTCAGGTTTATTTTGGTAAATATAATTCTTATTTTCAGCTATTCATTTTCAATTCTTCTTTTTTAGTTGTTTCAGGGATTTCAAATCATTTTATATAGTAGACAATGGAAGTCCGAACTAGTGAAATTCATCATGAAACATTGTCAATCACTTTCAAACAAATGGTAACTGCATTATTCATACTGGAATCTGTGTGTTCAATAAATGAGCATATATTAAATTTTGCTGCATCCTCTTCCCATTACAACACCCGAAACTGCAGACACACTTTGAAACTCACTGTGCCAACTGAAAACATTACCAGAGAGTCCATATTTTACAAAGGTGGAAAAATGTACAATCATTTGTCTATGGACATAAGATCTGCCAATATAAATGACTTCCAATTCAGGAAGTTAGTCAAACAATTTCTATCTGATAGACCCTATTATACTTTGGATGAATATTTTAATGATATCTTTTAGCTGACTCACGCATATTTTTTATCTTTATTCATTAAGGAGCTCTTCAGTTGTTACTTTTAATGTTTACTCTTTTATAAATTTGACTTTCACTCTTTTATGTACACGTATCTTTCATATCCTCCATTTTGATATGGTTTGTACCCATGCACTATTTATATTTTTATTTTTATTTCAGTTGGTATGTATTGCATTTTTTTAAGTATGTACTACACAAGCTTTGTCTACAAGACTATGTTTTATGATAATAAAGCATATTATTATTATATTATCATTAGCTCAGGAATTATTGAATGACATCTATGGCAATCTAGATTTGTTCAAAAGGTGCATAACTGGTGATGAAAAATGTATATATGGTTATGATATCGAAACTGAAGTACAATTGTCCCAATGGAACAGCCCAAGAACAAAATCAAAAATAGCACGCCAAGTTCAATGGAATGTCAAAGTTTTGCTCACTGTTTTCTTTCTTATATCTCAGGATGACCACTCCGAAGAAAACGAAATAAAAATTGATGAATAAATGAATATTTTTTGAGAAAAATGAAAATTCACCTCATTTTTTGAACAGAGGTGAATGAATGAATATACCAAACTAGGCTAAAATAACCACTTAGGAAAATTGTTCTACTTATAGAGTTAAGAACGGTATATTTATGAAAATATGGAATACACTCAAACGAAACATGTTGAAACAAAAAAATTTCCTCAGGTGATATCGTAGTGAAGAGCATGAATAGTTAAAGTATATTCTCTTCGAATTCAGGCATAGGTACGCTTAATTCTTTTTACTTACGTCATGAACAATTGCTGATTCTTCTCTCTGAAAAATAAACTCATTACACTGGATTGTCTCATTACTGAGAATCTCTTGGCTCAAACATGTTTGATTGTTTGTCAAAGTGTAACGGGAACAACTGCTGGGAAAATTATGTTGATAAGGTACAAAATGCTCAAGCCACTCAGGATTATAGGTTGTGTCTGAGGTATTTTCACATTCCGGTATTAGACACCTGCAAAAATAATGATAGTGAAGAAAATACTACTAGCTCTTTTTTGGATATCCAAAATAAAATACACAGAGGCAAGGTATCATGATTTGATCAAAAATGACTATGAATTTTTTGAAAACCATCTAAAAACACAATTCTTTCAGGCTAGTATCACCTTCTTATTCTGTAGTTTAATGAACAGACAGCTATCAGAAAAAAACTACTCCCTTGGCTAATACGACGAAGTGCGTTCGATTGTATCCGACATGTGTCGGGGAGTAGGGGAAGCCAGGGTAGTAGTTGTTTTCTGATAGGTGCCAGTACAGTAACCTAGACTGTAGGGAGTTGAGATTGGCCTGAACGAATTGTTCATTGAGAGAATTTGATTCATAGCCAGTCTTCGAATTTGCCCATTGACTACGTGAAAAATGATTTTTTCTTATTCATCACTTACATATGTGAGGAACTGGTCAAGTAATGGTTTATTCATGAAACAGGAACAAATCTGAAGAAGCCAGGACACAAGTTTCGATTATGATATTAGTGAAATTTTCAAGCTCTGTTACGCCAGCAACGCGAAAAACGAAAATCGCATTTAGAAACTGACAAAATTAGGTACTTTTTAGGTGCTTTTCACGTACCGAAGTCAAAAATTAGGTGCTCTGTAACTTACACCGCAACTCACTACTCAAAGTTGCGTTGCTAGCAGTATGTGATGCCTAGCAACGCAATGAAGATAATAATAAAATAATGAATGTCGAAGAAACACTAGTAGGTGCTAATTGAGTGCCAAATGGTGAGGATCGTGAAATTTTCTAATTAATAAACAAAAGCTTCCAATTTCGCTAAACAACAGACCTAAGAATCAGGTCTCTCGAAAACAAGGACGAATGCTCTATCAGGTATAAACTAAGCGTGGTAATAAAGTGCTAATAAGGTGTTCACAAGAAATCAAGATGATTACAACCGCGAATAATTGAAAAAAAATTCGAGATACCTCATTTGAGAAAAAAAATTAACAATATGCATTAAATTCTTTAGATACTCGTAAACTAATACATAGACAATCAAAATAAAGTGCTAATCAAGTACTCACTAGATAAATAATAGTAAACCTAGATAATGCCTATGGGGCATTATGGAAAACCACTATGACTGACGGACTGAGTTCTTTCGGTACGTTCCTCGATAAGTAAGGATATGAGAATAAGGTGCTAATTAGGTGCTCATTAGATATTTATAGTAAATCTAGATTCCACAATTCATATGAGGCTTATGGACCCGATAACCACCATGGACCCGATAAAAAACATATTTTAAATTTTTTTTTTAATGGTGGTTATCGGGACCATGGCTGTTATCGGGTCCATAAGCTCCATAGGCATTATGGAATCTAGATTTACTATTATTCAACTAGTGAGCACTTCATTTTGATTGTCTATGTATTAGTATACGAGTATCTCAAGACTTGATTGCATATTGTTAATTTTTTTTTCTCAAATCAGGTATTTCGATTTTTTTTTAACTTATTCGCGTTCGTTTCCATCTTAATTTCTTGCAAGCACCTAATAATTACTACGCTTAGTTTATAACTGGGAGCATTCGTCCTCGTTTTCGAGAGACCTGATTCCTAGATCTGTTGTTCAGCGAAATTGGAAGCTTTTGTTAAAAAATTTTACGATCCTCACCGTTTAGCAGCATCACATACTGCTAGCAACGCAACTTTGAGTATAGAGTTGCGGTGTAAGTTAAAGAGCACCTGATTTTTGACTTCGGTACCTAAAAAGCACCTAAAAAGTACCTAATTTTGGCATTTTCTAAATGTGATTTTCATACTTTGCGTTGCTGGCGTAACAGAGCAAAATTTTCACTATGAAGTATTACTTCAACTCTCACTTCATTCAATATTTCATCATAGTAAGTTTTGGCTTTTTGAGCGGAAAAATAGCTATTTACGATATGAGTGTTAAAAGTAGAGTTTCATTTAATGAGTGAAAAAGTTTGCGAAACGAGCGTAGCGAGTTGAGCATTTTTACGAACAAAATAAAACTTGATTTTAACACAAATGTCATACAAAGTTTTTTGTACAAATGTTCTGTTTTCATAATGAAATAGATAAATTTAATATTTCCATAAAAACACATTTTGACATCTGCTATGAAGTGGCCGTGTCAGGTGACGCCGAATCACCTGGTTACCAACAAACAGTATTATTCACAGCACACGCGTTTCATTTGAAGTTATTGCTGGTGAGGAATCGTGTTTTCCTGACGATATTGAAGAGGCTGCAAAAAGAATTTCAATTGAATTGTTACCAAAAAAATCCGCTCAGCAGTACGACATCGCATATTCTAATTTTCTTAGCTGGTATAGAATCAAAAACTTCCAGCGAAACCGTCTTCTAGGCCTATCTAGAAGATAAGTCAAAAATGTGGAACACCTAAACTTCGTAGAGCAAGTTTTCGATGATAAAGTTGAGTGCGCATTCTCAAAGCGAAAAAATGAAAGTTATAGGCCCAAAAAAGCAAACACTCTTACGTTTGAACAAGTCCAGAGATTCATAAATGCGACGCCAGATGAAAAATATTCCATGATAAATGTTGCTACTATTTTCGGAATACATGAAACCTGCCGGCGTGAAGAGCTGTGCCATTTAATAATAGAAGACATCAAATCAATAGATAAATCATTGATTGCTCAAGTTCCAAATATAAAAATGAAAAAAGATCGTTTTTTGTGTATTGTTGGAGAAAACATTGACTATTTTAATAAATAGGTTGCATTACGTCTTTTTGTTATCAATCAGAGACGTTTTATTCTGAAATACCCAAATTATAAATGCAGTGCCAACTCAGTAGATATAAACACGTTTGGGAGAATGCCCTTCACCATTATTGACTATCTGAACCTTCCGGAACCAAAGGAATATACAGGCAGGGCCGGCGCCAAGGGGAGGGGGATGGGGGGGAGCCTCACGCCTGCTTTTTCGACTTGAGAAAAAGTTGGGAAGTGAAATTAGAAAAAAATAACTGTAAAAAAATTAATAAAAATTAAAAAAATTTAAATGAGAGAAAAAGTTGGGAAGTGAAATTAGAAAAAAATAATAGTAAAAAAATGAATGAAAATTAAAAAAATTGAAATGAGAGAAAAAAAAGGGAGAGGTAGTGAGGAAAGGGAAAGAACTAGAACAAGGATGGGATTTCCCAACATGCATAACTTAGATATTCCATACTTTGAAATTCCGAGTTGTTTGAAAACTTCAAAATAGTTTAATTTCTCCCGAGTAAGAGAACAGTTGAACAGTCCACAAATTTTGAAGTGACAATTTCAGAAAATTCCCAACTTTTCGCTGTTTATAGTTTAGAAAAGTTGGGAAATTTCGGGCTGTGGAAATAGAAAAAATTATGGTAGAAAACAATAAGCACAATATTATTTGAGTGTTGTTTCCTTTCATTTGTATTGAATATTCCTATACATGGTGGATATGGTGGAAGATCAAGGATCTTGGTTCAAAGTAGAATAATTCCCATAATTATTTTTATGATTACCAACATTTATTTTTGTTTGTGCATGTCCTAACGGGCATGAGCATTCAGCCAATCTTTGGATAGCTAAGTAAGAAAATCAATATATTTTTTTAAAGGTTGGGAAATTTTGCTGGTGGGGTTGGGAAAATTTGGATTCCCTCGCCCCCCTGGTTTTTCTTACGGCCCTGTATACAGGTCACTGTTTCATAACGTCGTCTGCTTCTTTGCTCGTAGAATCAGGAGCAAATATAACGGATATTAAGAAGCACGGAGGATGGAAGTCTACAACAGTAGCTGGGGGTTACATCGATCAAACTATTTCCCATGAAAAGGCTATTGCTGAAAGAATAATCGCAACAGCGTTACAGTGTCGTCCTCTTCACTTCAATAATTAAATGTTAATGCCCATGAAATTGTCAACTCAGCTACTACAAATATATCACAAGGCTTTTCAACATCGCAAGGTATTGATATCGGCAGTTGTTTTAAATGTACTTTTCATATTAATGTTCATAGTTAATAATAATAATGTATATAATACATAAACGAATTTAATTTTATCTATATCTATTGTTCATAATAAAACTTCCTTGAAAATTGAATAATCATTTTTGGTTTATTGCTATTTGGTCGAAAAAAATCATATTGAAAATACTTTCAAAGTATTAAAAATATTTTTAACACGCTACTTTGTAAACAATGTCTTTTAACACTCTTGACAACCATTAAAAATGTCTCTTCAATGACAGTTGTACAAAAAATAGTTTTTATTTTGAGACTTTGATATTTTTACCAACTGCAGAATTGATGTTCACTGAATAGTGCTATAGTAGCTAAAGTTCTGAAATCATTTCAAATATTGGTTGAAAATTTTCGACCATTCAACTATTAGCAAGCTGCCAATAATTTGAATGTCGACCTCATTCCAGTATGGAGGATTCTGCTCGATTATATATTGAATCCTGATTACATTCATTGTGTTCACGCTCTACTTCCTTGAGTGAATTTATGTCTATGATCCATCTACCAAGAATGCTTCATTCGACAGAAAAACTGTATTCAATGACGAAGCTAGTTTTGAATAGAACTGATCGATACTTAATGAAAATACATATTTGAACTCATTAATACAGTTAATTGTACGATTTTCACCATAAAATAGAGATGCATGTTGGCAACTTCCTCTTAGCTATACTTTTTTCCTTTCTATTTTTATCCATTCAATTTTCCATGTCTACTTCCTCCAGATGCAGCGTGGCTCATGTTATTGGTCTTCAATTGGATAAATCTCGGAAACACTTCTTCTTTCAAACATTGGTTTAAAAACCAAATGTTTTGGTTCGAAATGAATCACTTCAAGAATATTTATGATGCACTGCTTGCACCTTTTGTGTAGTAATGAATATAACTGACACCAAACACCAAATCGTTATTTATATCACCTCGACACGTGTTCCGATCACCAAGTGATCATCTTCAAGAGGAAGATTAAACTAGAAACTAACGCGAAGCTAACGCTATTTATGCTATACCACCCATACAGGAATACCACCTTTAATTGATTTTACAATTTTGCCTTATCTTTTATTTTACAATATATGTTTGAATGTTATAGCTGTATATAAAACAATGTTCAGCTATATGAAAACTTAATTTCACAATATTGCCTATCTTAATTTATTTTTGCACTGTGTCCTTGTGTAGTAATCAGTAAACCTAACAATATTATTTTAATAAGCTATATAGTATTTGGTATAGGTCAGTCATCGTTATTCATATTATTATTGTGTTTACTTATTTCCACACTCTCATAAACATCTAGTTGCCTGTTTTGTTAACTTGTTCAACTAATCTTAATGAACTGAAGTCTATGGAATGGTTTTGTTGCAAAATATTATGGGTGACTGCTGATTTTTCAGGTCTTCCATATTTCAAGTGTGCTACGTGTTCCTTATATCTTATTTTAATAGATCTTTTTGTCTCGAATTTGTCATTTGAACTTCCCAAGAGGCTCTGTAGTGTATGACTTGTTTCAAAAACCACCTTCATACCTAGTTCCTTGAGAATCTTTCCAAAGTTCTTCCTATATTGGTGGTATGGAACTGAGATGTATTTATCTTGGTTTTTGTCCTTTCTGAGTGTCGAGATTTTCTTCATTCTCAACCAAAACTTTTTCTTCCTTATTATGTCATCTCGAGAAACCGTTAGTGGTTGCTATTTCTTGTATTGTACGTCTTTCTTTTGGGAACCTATCATGTGTTAGAGGGAAAGTCAAAAGACGATGCACTAAAAAATTCAACCCAGCAGGTTTGTGCTGTCCACAGTGATGTGTACTGTCAGGAATATACCTGTACTTGCTTGTTTCTTTTCTAAATATATCGTATTCTAACCTTCCATATTGGCTCCTCATTACCAAAACGTCAAGAAATGGTAGTTGTCCCTTATTTTCTAACTCAAACGTGAATTTTATTGATGAACATATATTATTTCAAAAGGAAACAAAGTCCTCAATATTCGAGTTTTTGGTATCGAATATCGCGAAAATATCATCCAAATCCACATGAAGTGAAAATCACAGAATAAGCTGAGTTTTTAATGCTGCTTTTAGTTAAAGCGTGATCGAAATTTTTCATCAAAATCGTTTTTGGATCGAATAAAATCCTCATGCAATCGTGAAATCTCATCACAACAAGCGGGTTTCATTGAATGTTTCTGCTGGAGTTATTGGAAATTACCTAATTGTGCACTTTTCACCAAGCCAATTTTTCGAAGATAAGTTGCCAAGTTTCTTAGAAGATGTTTCTATTCCAATGCAAAATCGTATGTGGTTCATGGCCATTTTAGTGCTCTGCCACGTGGATATTGAAACAAACATTTTCATAATCACTTTATAGGTAGTGAGGAAATAAAGTCATGGCCAGCTATACATCCAGACTTGAACAGTCTTGATTATTTGTTTGAGGACACCTCAAGACTTCGGTATACAGTCAACGAATTCAAACTGAGAAAGAATTGCGAAACCGCGTGTAGTTTGTTGTGAAGCAATGAGGAATACTCCAGGAATTGATGAGAAGGAAAGCTGAAGCTTGTATACTTGCAGAAGGCGAACATTTCGAACAGTGAATTGGATTTAGTACTTTTTCGCCATATAAGTTTCCTTATTGATAATAAAAATATATTTTCATATGAAGCAAAAAATAATTTAACCCGCCATCAGTCGCGTGGTCAAAAGTTACGCGATAGGTCGCGTGTTAGATTTCATCTAATGTACCGAATGAAAATGATAAAAAAATAACATTCTGAGTGGAAATTATAAAGAAATGTTGCTCCAACATTCAAAAATAACAAATATACAGTGCAAAATATTTTAGTTAGCAAACACCTGAAAAAAAAATTGACTAATTTACCAGTATTATTTTGAAATTCAATACTTTAAACTCAATTATCTTCTTCGATGTTACAATGAGGACAGATGACTACAGTTACAGCCGTGTATTCATTGCAAATTGATTTTGCACATGTTGTATAGTATTTCCAATACCAATTGGAACAGCACAGAAAAGGAATTCCCGCCTCGTCATAGGCGTCGGCATATTATTTTCCAGTGGTAGTTTTTCAGTTACTCATTCTTACAATCATAGCAATTGATCATCGCATGAAAAAGTTATCTCAACTGAATTTTTCCACCATAGGTAATTATGAAAAACTTCGAAATTTATGGTAGTTGATTTCCGAGTCGAAAACTCTAAGATACAATGGAAATACAAATAATCACACCGATTTCTCGTCAAACATATATTTACAAAATGGAAGAAGCCAACAAAATTGCTAGAAAAATCAAAATTCTTTTTCGCTATATTCGGATGAGGTGGAATTATCATCGGGTTGAATAACGATCGGATTTATGGAACTTTGCACATAATATTTGTTCTCTTCTTTTATAACGTGTGCCACACAGTTCTTCCACACATCCTTATTACCTAGTTCATTCACCACTCACCTTATATTGTCAAGCACTACAGCATTCAAAGTCGGTGACTGATTACATTTCCGCAAGCTTCCTTTCATTGTGGCCCAAACCATTACAATTGGATTGAACCCACAATAGTATGGAGGCAAACGTAAGAGAATATGACCACGTGTTTCACACATCGAATCAATAATATACTTTTTTTTGAAAAAACGTTGTTTAATAGTCGCTAGTTATACGTTTTTCGTTGGAATCTTTTCGGGTATTTCCATGTCATGATTTCGCATGAAATCAACAATATCTGTTTTTTTTTGTGTTATTGTTTGGTATTGTAGTCAATAACCGAGAATGATACGAAGCGTTATCCATAACACTTACAGAGCTTGGAGAAATATTTGGGAGAAGCTTCTCACTGAACCAGGTTTCGAATAAAGCCGCAGTCGTATCTCCGTTGTAATCAGCAGACGAATCTTTCATATTGCTGGCCGACAGAAGCAAAGCGTTCTATTTTCATTCCCGGCATGCAAAATTATAACACGTTTTCCCCTTGAAGAAGGTGTATTCAAAGTAAAATTCCTGGTTTCGTCTACCCAGCCATATTTGACAACATCATGGGTGTCAAACCAAGTTTCGTCGAGGTAGATTATATGTCTGCTGGATTCTCGGTAGCTTTTCATTCGCCTTAAATATTCTTGTCGAAGTTGAACAATGCGTGTCGATTCCATTATGACCATCCGATTGTTCAATTTTTTTTAATTGAAACCACAAGACAATAAGACACCTCGTAGAGTTTATAAAGATTTGTAATTGTAATCGGGATAGTCGAGTAATTTATACCAAATCATTTCCAAGGTTGGTACTTCATTTTTTTTGTATATAACATAAATTGTTCGCCGAATCACATCCTTTGTCGCACCATCAACGTTTGCGAATTTTTTATTCCTTTGTTTTCGTTTCATTGCATGGCCAATGACATCCCCTATTTTAATGACTCGAAGAACTGTCGAACGAGATAGTTTCGTTAACTCTCATATTCTATTCACAATAGCATTCTGTGAAGTGTGACAATTTTCCTTCTTCAAGCATTCATGAGTTTTTAAAATTACTCGCTGAACTTGAACATGTGAATCCTTATTTTCAAATTCCGGATCCCTGTCGATTGACACACACCTTACCTAACCCCACGAACACACGGCACTGATAAAAAATATTGTGAAACGGACAAAAATTAGTATTCTGTCAGTCCAGCTAGCCGAGCCTTTACTCCTCAACTACATTTGATAGCACGTTTACTAACTATCTGGAAGACTAGGGGCCACAGGCAAGAAATATTTATGACTGTACTCTTATTTTTATTGCCATTCCAATTGAGAATGGATAGACCATCGCCTTTTAGAGTACCTATTTTTGCATACTGCGCAAAAATGGTATTGTGCCCTCTCTTCCGGTTGAACTGATGCAGTATGTCTACACCAGCTAAATATAACATTCCCAAAAACGCATTCATTTCATCGAAATCGGTAGCAAGGCAATCTCTTTCTCCGCTAAATAATGGTTTCCTCTTGTCAAGTTGTTTATTGGTGCAATCTGTTATATCCTCAATAATTTCCTTTGGGAAATAGAGTTTCCAACAATCTATTATTGTTCGTACATTTTTAGCAACTTGTTTCACACCAGGAAGCTGAGTAACTGTATTTTTGCGGGGGTTTTTCGTGAATGTGGTTGCTTGTGGACCAACCATTTAGTTTCGTCTTTTCCTGTGTATACTAAATCGCTTGAATCACTAGAACAGAACTGCAATGATTCTTGATCTGTATTATCTTCGGAATTTGATTGCTCTGAATCGGTGTTGTTTAAACTGTGCTCAGAACCTGCATCTTCACCGGTGGACTCTAGATCAGGATCGTATGATACTCCTGCTTCATCTTCTTCCAACATTTCATTCCAAACAGCTTGCAGCCGCTTTTGCCACATTATACAATGTATAAATTCACAAAAACATAATGTTTCTTTCACAATTCGATGAAATAATAATGAACGTAATTAGTCGCGAAGTTAGATTTCGTCTAACACAACATAAAATTTTCCACTATATAATCAGTCGCGGGTTAGTTACTAGCTAACATTTGAACACCACCTTTTATAAATACGATTTATTCAAAAATGGTCTTGCACTTCAAGAAATAATATAAACAGGGTGGTCATGTACATTTCTAAGAAGGCATAACTGAGCGTACAAACCGATGGCGGGTTAAATTGAAAGAGTTATATTTTTAAGAGTGATTGATTTTTTAAAATAAATTGCTTCCTTTCTTTTTTTCTAAGACTCTCATATTTTTCTGTATCAAGATTCAGTAGTAGAAAGCCAAAACCATTTTTTTTCCAAAATTATTCACTCCTAAAAATATAACCCCTTCAATTCAAACATGGTTTTAGCCGGGATTCAATCAAATAAACGAATGAATGTTATCGATGACATGAGAAGATCAAATTCATTTCGTGACATGTAATAGTTGTTTCATGAATGAATTGTGTATTTTTTCGTGTAAGGTTATTCAGATTGGTATTGAAAAGCCCTAAGACAAGTGGGTTATAGCGAAACATCGGATATCTACCAATGAGGATGACAGTGTTCCATGAAAGTGAACTTTTACCATTCATTAAGTATATTGTGTTGAAATCCTATGAATGATATCTAATTAAATTTCATAACGAATGTTTGGAGTGAAAAGTGAGTGAGTGAGTGAAAAAGTGAGTAGAGAAAAGCGTTTTTTGTATAATTTAATGTACATATAAAAGTATTTGTTCCGAAATAATGTTTCTTTCAAGTAACTCAATGTTTATATGAAAATAGCCGTTTGAGGAGGGCTTCTTCTTTCAGTTTGCGTCTGAAAGTTACTTCTTTGCATGATCTACACACTATGTATAGAGTTACTAACTTGCTTTCTTCTTTTGTTTGAAAGATTCCCACATTTTATTGTATCAAGATGGAGTAGTAGAAAGCTAAACACTTTCTCTCCCAAAAACTAAATTATTTATGAATAGTATGAAAATTATGAATGTGAACTTGCTTAGAATCTTCGGTTACCACAATTGAGAAATCAATAATGAAACAAGGAATCGAATAGGGACAAGCAAATCAAATGACCGTTCGCCGGATAAAAAGAAGGCTGAAAACACTATTTATGGGGAGATGAAGAACAATTACAAAAATAATACTCATTCGGAAAAAGGACACTGGTCTAACATGATTTTGATAAGGATTGTTGTGGAATTGGCCGCGGTGGTAGTGCGCCCGACTCACGATTGGAAGACCGTGGGTTCGATTCCCGCTTCGATCAGATATTTTTCTCAAGAGAATTTATCTGGTTGAAACTGGAATGATTCTGCAACCGTGTTAGAAAGCACACGTTAAAAGGTTAGACCTCGTCAGTCCTTAGCTCGCACAAGTTTCTCAACTTCTGAGAGTTGTCGTTGGTATGGGGGCGACAGCTGATTAACGGAAAAAACAGATTTTAAACAGATTTTTTTTAAACAGATTGTGGCAGGGCGTGTTTACGGGAACGCCACTGATGAACATTCAGAAAACAGTTACCATGGAAAAAAATTATTTTTTCAGTGACGGGAAAAAGTTTGACATTTTATCTCTGATGATAGGTAACAAAATCTTACTTTTTATGAAATTACTTTTTTCTGCCGTTGATGTACCTGGTCGCAAATCGGGTGTGGGTGTTATTTCAGCACTGCCAAACGTTCTAAACACTTTATTAGCTATTTCTGTCCTGTGTGCTACGGATTCATCAACATACCCTCAAGCGACCGTTGATAACTTCCAATCCCCATGTTTCTTCAGTATCATCAGGTCTCCCCCCAGATTCAACTAAAAGTGTAGCAGACGATCTTCGAAATGAATGACCTGTATATGAATTGGCATTTTCAAGTTGAAGAAAATTAGCCACTGCTTCAGGTACCTCAAAAAACTGATTGCTATGATACATTTTCCATTGCGATATGCATAAAATAGGCGACGATCCTTTGCTGGTGCTGATGGAAGAAGGGCTATGTACCTTCAGTAAAATTTAATATATTCTTCCGTAACTACAAATCTCCTGCTTACATCATTCTTTGTTTGCTTGAGTTCTACAATTATTAACGTTTCCGAATCTTCAATATCATCTAATTTTACCTGGCTGATTTCACAAATTCGAAAAGCTCCTGCAATCCCAAATACAACAACAACCTTGGCCATTAAATAGACTTCATCGGGAGCATTATTTAAAAAGTCACTAATATGTGAACTCGTAAATATCGCAGCTCACTTGGGCGTGTAACCTTTCCCATTTTGTTTCAGAAATTGTAACATACTTTCGATCATTGAATAATTCGACCACACTGTTGATGGCTTCTGTTGCTGTGCCAATTCAGAAAAATGAGCCAATAACAACGTCTCCGAGAAAGAACTGCATGTCTTTTCCATCTTCCATTCCATGAATCTTGAATACGCAGTTTCATAAATTATCTGTGACGCTACTTTCGCTGCTTCTACTCCGGTGGAGTCAGAGAACACTCGGAATTAGACATTTTCCAAATAACTACTGACTACTAAGTTCGCAATTTTTAAATCAAATCACAGAATTAAATTGGCAGATATTTGATTTTCTATTGATTAGTTTCCTAACAACGCTATAAGTACAACAGCCTACCTGTTCAAAAATTCAAATATCACATCGATAATTTCCAGACTTTAACATATTATAATAATTTTTTTTTATCCAATATTGAATCGTTGTTTTTTCCGTCACAGATAAAAAATGTGTATTATACACGGGAAAAATATTAGATTTTAGCTCTCGGTTTTTTGTCTCCACAACACAACCTCGAGCTGAAATCTAATAATGTTTTCCCTTGTATAGTAAATAATTATTTTATGCCTACTTTGCATGTACGAAAATTGAAAAATAGCCAAAGCATTATCAGAGATATTAGGGGAAAATATCCCGTGTTTCATAAATTATCGTTATATTTTTCAAACAAATCTCTAGGTCAGAATAGGTATTTCTAGGACCACCTTGGTATACTGGAAAAATATCATATAAAATGGAAAGACTACTGATAGACAAAATAATAACATAGGATATACGACTGGGAAGACATATCAAGAACAACAAATATCATATAGACAAGTATAACAGATCAAGTGTCAATAATAATAATCATTTGTTTGAAGGTGATTGACAATGTTTCGTGATGAATTTCACTAGTTCGGACTTCCATTGTCTATTATATAAAATGATTTGAAATCCCTGAAACAAGTAAAAAAGAATAATTAAAAAAGAATAGTTGAAAATAACAATTATATTAAGCAACAATAAACCTGAAATGAAATGATAGTAAAATAACCTACAAGTAAAAATATAATAATTGAATAAATAAAAATTAAAGAAATGCAAAAAGAAATTAATAAAAATAAAAATAAAAAGGTGTAGAGATTCCAAGTCACGTTAGTTCACGACGTTTCGATTGTTGGTATCTACAATCGTCTTCGGGTGATGACTGGACTGATTCCTCCGAGAGATGACTATTTTATAGGTCGTTGAAATACTTTCACTTTCACTACTTTCCATTTTCCGCTTCACTGATTCCATGAGAGATGACCGATTTGGCGGGAGTTGGTCATTTCTCGTTTGATGATGGGTTTCCATATGTTTCGTATATCTACGCTGGCCTGGCTGAATACGTTGTTGGACAACATGTATGCGGCTTCCTTAAATTTTCTCCTGAACCAATGTTCCTCTCTGTGCAAGATCTCAGCTTGGGACCACTCGATGTTGTGTTGATGAGTCCAAACATGGTCTGCTATTCCTGATTTGCTGGTTTCTCCTCGCTGTGTGTGCTTCTTGTGCTCGGCAATGCGAATATTCAATGGCCTCTTAGTTTCACCAATATAGGATTTTCCGCACTCACAGGGTATCCGGTAAATGCAATTCTTAGAATCGCAGTCCGCGTTTGGGGGCCTGGTTTTCGTGAGGCTGCTACGGATAGTGTTACCGGATCTGAAACAGGTTCTAATGTTGTACTTGGAACCAATTCTTCTTATCCTCTCCGATAATCCTCTGATGTAGGGAAGTGCAAGCACTGGTTGTGACGGCTTCTCTTCCTTGCGAGGCTCCTGCTGTCTTTTGGCTAAAGTCTTTTCTACCATCGCTTTGGAGTATCCATTCCGCTGAAGATCACTTTTGATGATGTCTAGTTCCTTCTCGAGACCTTCCTTTGTATTACAAAGCCCAAAAGCACGGTCTAATAGAGTCTTGATGATTCCTCTTTTTGTCGATTGATGGTGGTTGGATTCGTGGTTCAGATACTGTCCCGTATGAGTGGGTTTTCGGTATACAGACACTAAGTGGGAAACATCTGTATACCGAAAACCCACTCATACGGGACAGTATCTGAACCACGAATCCAACCACCATCAATCGACAAAAAGAGGAATCATCAAGACTCTATTAGACCGTGCTTTTGGGCTTTGTAATACAAAGGAAGGTCTCGAGAAGGAACTAGACATCATCAAAAGTGATCTTCAGCGGAATGGATACTCCAAAGCGATGGTAGAAAAGACTTTAGCCAAAAGACAGCAGGAGCCTCGCAAGGAAGAGAAGCCGTCACAACCAGTGCTTGCACTTCCCTACATCAGAGGATAATCGGAGAGGATAAGAAGAATTGGTTCCAAGTACAACATTAGAACCTGTTTCAGATCCGGTAACACTATCCGTAGCAGCCTCACGAAAACCAGGCCCCAAACGCGGACTGCGATTCTAAGAATTGCATTTACCGGATACCCTGTGAGTGCGGAAAATCCTATATTGGTGAAACTAAGAGGCCATTGAATATTCGCATTGCCGAGCACAAGAAGCACACACAGCGAGGAGAAACCAGCAAATCAGGAATAGCAGACCATGTTTGGACTCATCAACACAACATCGAGTGGTCCCAAGCTGAGATCTTGCACAGAGAGGAACATTGGTTCAGGAGAAAATTTAAGGAAGCCGCATACATGTTGTCCAACAACGTATTCAGCCAGGCCAGCGTAGATATACGAAACATATGGAAACCCATCATCAAAC
The DNA here is from genome assembly GCF_025532065.1 of Leptinotarsa decemlineata. Lineage (NCBI taxonomy): Eukaryota > Metazoa > Arthropoda > Insecta > Coleoptera > Chrysomelidae > Leptinotarsa > Leptinotarsa decemlineata. The sequence goes on from NW_027412578.1 coordinate 7,003,838, forward strand.
GAGAAATGACCAACTCCCGCCAAATCGGTCATCTCTCATGGAATCAGTGAAGCGGAAAATGGAAAGTAGTGAAAGTGAAAGTATTTCAACGACCTATAAAATAGTCATCTCTCGGAGGAATCAGTCCAGTCATCACCCGAAGACGATTGTAGATACCAACAATCGAAACGTCGTGAACTAACGTGACTTGGAATCTCTACACCTTTTTATTTTTATTTTTATTAATTTCTTTTTGCATTTCTTTAATTTTTATTTATTCAATTATTATATTTTTACTTGTAGGTTATTTTACTATCATTTCATTTCAGGTTTATTGTTGCTTAATATAATTGTTATTTTCAACTATTCTTTTTTAATTATTCTTTTTTACTTGTTTCAGGGATTTCAAATCATTTTATATAATAGACAATGGAAGTCCAAACTAGTGAAATAATAATCATGCTCAAAATTTTATGCAGAAAAGTCTTCAAAAATTGCAAAATGAGAATTTTGAAACATATAAAAAGTTGTGAACTGAGGAATACCCCCTGTATGTGCTGCCCCTCGGAAAACAATCATGATTTTAATACACAAAGAAAATGAATGACACAAATGAATTCTGCTGAAGTCTCTGAAAATCAATAAGAGTAGATATTTCCTATTGAACGACCAACAACAAGAAAACCACCCATCCTTTTCAAACCTTTTTTCTAAATGCCAATAATTTCATTCATATTTAAAATTTTCTTGTTGTCCAAGAACAAGATTGCAATTGTCCTACAAATTTCACCTATTTCCTCAAAATTGACCTACTGTCCAAGAAATGAGATTGTGATTTGATTTACAGGTAATACCTTGTATGTCATTCACTATAAACCAATTAGTTGTATATGAGAATTGTAGTCCATTGCCTCTGGGGAGACTCTGCACTGTCGAATAATGTCCTCGTATCACAAAAAAAAATCATTAGGTGTTTTGTTGGTGTGAGATCCTCAAAAGATATGAAATTCTGACCTGTACAGGCCTCTACGTATTTGAAACCTGTATTTTTGTGTTCATAAATAGATATTTGTTTTTCATAAATAACGATTTCCACGAATACAACACACGTCGTAAGAATGATTAACGATAACCACTTTCTAAACGTAATATTTCCTATAAAGCTCTAGCTCGAATCGGCACAAAGATTTTCAACAACTTATCCTCCTCCATCAAAAGCTTGAAACATGAACGAATTAAAAAAAACTCAAAGGATACCTTGTTGAGAAATGTCTGTAGTCTTTAAATGAATACTTATAACTTGAATTTTTATTTAATGTGAATCTGTATTTTTATGTAAGTCAATAATCTGTGTACTATGTATATGCATATTCATTATGTAGTTTCATATAATCCTTAATATATAATAATGTACTGTTATTCTCCTTTGGTACATTTCTTCATTTAAATCCCGACTCTACTACCATGCGATTGTAACCATGACTCTTTCTTATAGGACTGTATGATGTTTTAAAGAAATAATGTGATTTGATTTGAGTATGTACTATTCATTACTGCTGATGAAGCTACGGTGCTAGCAAAAGGCATCTAGAATTTTAAAAAAACGCTTTAAATAGTTCAATCACTATCATGAATACGATATATCGAAATCATTAACTATAACTATATATTATTGGCACATTGGGTTTTTCTGATTGTGCGATAAAAAAATAGTACTATCACATGTTGAAATTAGCCTTCAAATACGAAAGCCTCGATAAAAAATAGTGTCGGAATATTCTCAATGATAATTGTAATGAATATGTATATTGCACTCAAATATAACTCAATTACCTGTATTTCACGTTTCTTGCAGTGAACATATAACTCAAAGGAAACGTGGAGAAAATGATAGCAAATATCAGTGGTGCAAATTTATAAATCGAAAAGTTTGAACTGTCAACATTTTCACTGCACATTTTTGTGTGTACTGATGTGCTGCCTATAGAAACCCATAGTATGTATTACTATCCCCACTCTGCTGACGATATTGTTTTCCTCCAGTAAAAAGAAACGAATTTCGTTTTATTTTCAAATGATACAGTCCTGCAGATGAGTCAGTAACCTAACAAATGACCACTTGTTTGAAGGTGATTGACAATGTGTCATGACAAATTTAATTATTTCGGACTTCCATTGTCTAATATTATAAAAAATTATTTGAAATCCCTGAAAAAACCAGTAGAGAGAAGAATTTTAAAAAATAGCTGAAAATAACAATTATATTAAGCAATAACTATCAGAAATGAAATTACAATGAAATAAAATACAAATTAAAATAGAACAATTAAACAGAAAATGAGGAAACGAAAAAAATTTGAAATTGAGAGATTCCAAACCAAGTTACTTCACGAAGTTTCGATTGTTACTATCCACAATCGTCCTTGGTCATCACCAGAAGACGATTGTGGATACTAAAAATCGAAAAGTCGTGAAGTAACTTGGCTTGGAATCTTTTGATTATTTCTTTTGTATTTTGTTTGACTGTTCTATTTTCATTTGAAATTCATTTCATTGTAATTTCATTCCTGTTTTTTCTTGCCTAATATAATTATTATTTTCAGCTACCTTTTTTTAATTTTTCTTTTTATTGGTTATTTCAGGGATTTCAAATTATTTTATAGAATATTAGACAATAGAGGTCCGAACTATTGAAACCACTTTTTCAACTGATTGCGTTCGTTTATCAATTTTTTTCATCTCTGGAAGGAAATTCTAAATTATTATGAATAATCTGAAATAGCAAAATCTAGACTGGTAGGCTGTGTTCGAGTGGAACCCGAAGTACCGGAAGAGTTTCGTCTGTTACTGCGGAAGACATCGCCAGTGGTATGTGTGTGGCTTGCAAGGAAGAAAGTTATATATCCATATATATATATATATATATATATATATATATATATATATATATATATATATATATATATATATATATATATATATATGGAGCCAGTCAGTCACTAGACGCGCAACATGTGGACGAGCATTATCGTGCATTAGGTAGAAGTTTTCACCAACAGCACCAGCAAACGGACGGACGATAGGTAGACGAATGGTGTCGAGGTACTGTCGAGCTGTGAGGGAGCGATTTGGAAAAACGAGATCGGTTCTGCCGCCGATCATGATTCCGCCCCATAGCATTACTGTACCACCTCTGTATGTGTGGACTTCCTGGACGTGTCTCAAACGTTCATTATTTCCAGGTCGTCTTCACAGTCTTACTCGACGAGAATCTGGATGAAATCCAAATCTGGATTCGTCTGTAAACAAAACTGTGGCCCTATCATTTGCATCCCAGTTTTGCCGTTCTTGACACCACTTTAATCTTCTACCGCGATTGCCTCTCGACAAAGGTGGACATCTAAGTGGCCTTCTGTTGTGGAGATCTGCTTCATGCAGTAGATTTCTGACAGTATCACGACCAATGGTTACCTGGTGCGTCTGCTGCAACATGTTAACCAACTCAGGTGCTGTGATTGTCGGTTGTCTTCTTGCGGTTAAGACCAAAAATCGGTCTTGAACTGCAGTTGTAGCGCGTCCTCGCCCTGGATATTGTTTGGCTGGACTGCCAGTTTCACGGAAACGCCGCCACAATCGACATATAACACTTTGGGAGACCCCTAAACGAAGAGCTACATCATTTTCTCGCATGCCACCTTGAAGAAGCCCTAGATCTCTATTTATCTCAGCCAATGGTAAGTGATGGCGTTCCATGTTAAAGCACAATATTTCCAGTTTAATTGCTGAGCAAGAACTGCATAGAATGTACAAACTCGACACTACAAACCTACAGTTTGTAAAAAACTTGATAAAAGATTAGGTACCGTTTTTGCAGGCTTTGTTCAACCCATAGAAATCTACAGGGTGGTCGAGTGTACCAATTTAATCGGAATTAAACGACCTCATGCATTTATTTTTATGATATTTAGTATGTTATAAAAAAATCCCTAGACTTTTCCGATGTATATATATATATATATATATATATATATATATATATATATATATATATATATATATATATATATATATATATATATATATATATCTGCGAGCGCTTACGACAGTTGGTAGTACTGTCATCTTCTAGGCACTCCTTAAACTGAACTTGTCATCCTGTCGTCTGCCTCTTTATACGGTCAGAGCGTCTCAACTCAAGTATTTCAGGCACTTTAGGTAAATTTGCCTGTATTTGTACTGCATCAGGTACTATTCTCTGTGTTAGATCTTCTCTAGGAATGTGTATGGTTTTGTTTAATATATTGAATGTGAGTTCTTGTTGGGTTTTGATTTGTACTTGTTCCTCGATAAGTGATTTACGACTGTTAAATTTATGGATGCTCAAGGTTTCCTAAATGTCTATGCGGTTTCCCTTGTTGACTTGTTTTATAAGTTTTATGTTCTCTGGTGGGGGGAAATTATGTTTGTTTTGTATGGCGTGTGTTGCGAGGTTTGATTTATATAGTTGTTGCAGTCCGAGCATTGTTTACTGTATATCCCGTTTTGGTCTTTGTCTTCTTCTTTTTCATAGTTGTTTATTTTTCATGTTATCTTCGTGTTCAGCTTGTATATGTATATATATATATATATATATATATATATATATATATATATATATATATATATATATATATATATATATATATATATATATATATATATATATATATATATATATTGTGTTTTTTCTAGTTGAAAAAAACCAGACATCACCAGAAGATGGCAAATGATATATATATATATATATATATATATATATATATATATATATATATATATATATATATATATACATATATGTATATATATATATATATATATATATATATATATATATATATATATATATATATATATATATATATATATATATATATATATATATATCCATATCCAATCCATGTATCCAGTCTTACTGATAAGGTCTGCGTAGCAGACGAAACGTTTTGTGATTCAGGTTCATTCATCCACTGCCTACCCGGATTTTGTTCTCTTTGATTGTTTTTGTCAATAACATGTGATATGTAATTGACGCATCTATAGAAAATTTGAAAATCAAAATCGAAATTTTTAAAAAACTTTCCACTTACGGAAAGAAAACAATCTCGTCAGTAGAGTGGGGATATTGATACATAGTATATAGTATGTGTTTCTCTGCTCAGCACATCAGTACACACAAAAATGTCCGGTGAAAATGTTGACGGTGCAAAATTTCCGATTCATAAAGTTATTCCGTTGATATTTGCTATCATATTCGCCACGTTTTCTTTGAGCTATATTTTCACAGCTAGAGACGTGAAATACAGGTAATTAAGGTATATTCAAGGCCCAGCTGTGTATTTAACATATATATCACTATTATCGATAAGAATTTTCCGGCACTACTTCATATCGTGAAATTCGTAAATGGAGGTTGATTTGAAACTGAAATTCTATATCAGTTATCGTAATGGTATTCTTCTATCTGACGATCAGTAGGTTCCAATGTGATATCAAGTTGTTTTGACAGTGGGACATAATTAATATTTGGTGTCTACAGGCGGTTTTAGATAATTTCAATGATTATCACAAAAGTGAATGATTCTGTAGCAAAATTCATTTCGTTTCAATTACCAAGTGATCATCTTCAAGAGGAAGATTGAACTGGTTTAAAATTCCTCTTGAAGATGATCACTTGGTGACTGAAACACGTAACGAGGTGTTGAAAATGACGGTTTGGTGTTGTGATTTAACTTTTGATATTACTGACATATACTTGTGTGATACTTCAGGTCAAATAAAATTTTTTGTGAATTCATATAATTAAGTTTCAATTCTAAATGTAGAAAATTCAAAATATGAAATGTAGAGGAGTACACAGTGTATAATAAACTAAAATCCAGGTGTGCCGAAATAATTATTTGAAAATTAAACAATCATGACACTTATCCACATATTAACACACATATGCATATATATATTCATTATGAGTTGTTAAAAAAAATCATTATCATCGTTTTGGTAGATTTTTTTTCTACTCCATTTCACTTGACTTCAAAACTAATTAATACAGTTCATTGTATGATTTTCACTATAAAGGGGTTTACAGAAAACGCGAAACTTGTTTCGCTATACACTAGCTTTCTGAAGCGAAAAATAATGATTTTTTGAAAATGATGATTTTTTCATACAATAAAATATTAATTAGTTCAAATATGGATTTTCATCAAGTATTGGCTAGTTCTATTCAATCATTTGACTTTGTTTGATGATTTTTCCTGGCAAATTTCTTGAAGATTGTGATTCTGTGTTAATGAATTCTTCAAAATGTATAGTTTTGCATAGAGTTTTCACGAAAAATGTCAAATATTCCTTGAAAGTTGTTATTCATTGTTGAGGAATTCTTCGGAGTGAATAGTTTTGCATAGAGTTGTTATTGAAGATGTCACAGGTTACTTAAAGATTGTCATTCTGTGTTGAGGAATTTTTAAATGAATAGGTTTTCTATACAGCGTTCTGAAAGATGTCAAGATATCGCATAGACACCAAGCAATACAGCTGAATTATGCATATACCTTCAATTTGCAATGAGTCGTCGACATATAGGACAAACAGAAAACGTCCCAAGATCGAGCCCTAGAGTACGTTAGATTATTCAGAAAAAAATCTTGTTGACAAAGTTAATGAATAAATATAAAAGAATACATAAATGTCATATGAATATAAAAATATAGATAAAATACAATGTAAACTTATATATAAAAACCCTGAATAAAAAACCACAAACTATGGTTGAAACATACATGCACATTAAACATGCTAAGTTAAAAATGATTGGCCTTCTTCGATTGACGACTTGTTTATTTCGTGGAAATTCATGTTCACTGAGGATACACTACAAAAACACACTTTTGTCTATTTTCCACTATATTTCTTTATTGTTGACAGGTTTCGGCTATTACACCATTTTCAAAACTAACTGATTACATTTAAAGCTGAGTAATTTATAGCTATGTTGCTTATTCTATCATAAATGATTTGATGTACCTGATATACCTGATACCCGGTATCTGCGTTTCATATACCTGTAAAATCCATGAACATAACAAAGCTTTCAATATAATGTAGGTTTTGGGAACTGGATTATAGGTTCAGGAAAGGACTATTATTTAGATCAAGTTGTTCATACAGGACAATAGAATTGGGATTTTTCTTTGACCTGTTTATTTCCATAGATTCCAACAGATTCATTTTCAGATCATTTTTCCTTTTTCGCATGTGTGTAGGATCTTTAAATTATCTTTATCTATTTTATGTTTCGAATTTTGAAGATGTTCGTACATTAATGATTTTTCATCCGAAATGACATGTTCGTGGTACCTTGTATCAGAATTTCTCCCAGTTTGGTCTATATATATGACGAGGCATTATGATAGAATGAGCAACATAGGTATTAATTACTCAGATTCAAATGTAATCAATTAGTTTTGAAAATGGTGTAATAGCCGAAATCGGTCAACAATAAAGAAATATAGTGGAAAATAGACAAAAGTGTGTTTTCGTAGTGTATCCTCAGTAAAAATGATTGGAATGAAACTCAGTCAAACTGTAATACGGTCTACTACTCAAAATTTCTTCAATCATTTTTCTGTACTCATTGGAATCAATGTTCATCTCTTTAGTGTACCTAATTCGGAAAATGGTTATAAATCTTCACACCATTGTAAAATAAGGAGTCCTTGACCAGACAGTTGCAAGAAATTGGTAATTTTAAATTTTTTTGCACGCTCTGACGAGTTGTATAGTGATGGGTGGTAACCTCAAATTTCACAAGATGTTTCTTAATCAAACACACTGTTTCCAGAATGAAAAGAGCTACAACCGTCAACATTTTTTTATCTATAAACAGTTGCCTGCATGAGTTACGAGGTTTAGGCTTTGCACAAGTATCGTGGCCTGAACGTTTAAAGTTCATTTGCTTTTTAGATTCATTGAGTATATCTATACCTTCACTATGCCTCAAAATGGGGGGTTCGGCCCTACACCGCAACCCGCATGGGTTTATTGTGACTCACACCTATCCACACTCGACCAAATAAATCCAGCTTCTCAACTGAGCCGGTTAGTTTGTATGGTGAGTGGTTTTTTAGATCAGATGGTGAGAGTACGGGTTTGTCGAACTCTAAAAACCTGATTTGGTCCCGAGCGGGCCAGGCACAACGTATGTGCTCTGGTGTTTCATCATTTTCCAAACGAGGCGACACACATTGTCTTCCGACAGTCCGAGTCTCTGTATAAGATGATTCAAATGACAGTGAGCTGTAAGAAGTCCTGTTAGACTGTTTTTTATCAAGCTTCGAACGGTGAATAAACGCCTTGGAATAAGCCAATCCTTGAAGATTCAGCCGTTCAGTCTTTGTTTTGCAAAGCCTAAAGCAGTGCCAATGACAGGTCCTGGTCCGATAAAGCTTCTTGCAGCGCCTTTCTTTGCAAGGAAGTCAGTAGCCTCATTGCCTTCCAGGCCAGTATGGCCGGTATAGTCCTGAAGTAAGTCAGGTTGAACATTTTTCAGCATGTAGAATTATCCATTACAGAAATACTATATTTCATCTCACTCACGTCAGGTAACAGACAATTTGAAAAAAATATTTATTATTTTTATTAAATGTTTACGCATCAGAAAGGCAACGCACACAACTCCCAACAAATGTCATATTCATTGTTACTGATTCCGCGATACATGTATTTGCAAGCTGGAAAATGGAGTCGATTTACAGATATCAGATAACTGTTTTTGGTCTTCTTCTTTGAGAACATTTAGCTGATGAATGTTATTGTCCTTAGAATGTGACAATATATGCATATCTCATGCGAACGGTCGAGAATAAATCAAACCATTTCAAATCATTCTTATCTGTGCAGAAGAATATCTTCAATTTTTACACTGTGGAAATGTTATGCATTGATAGCGAAGTTCTAGCATAAGAGGACTTCAAACAGATCCCCTTGAATGTAAGGTTCGAATAAATATTCACATCAGGCCATGTGCATTAATCTAGGCATTATACAGGTGAACAGTGTGTGAACTGTGAAAGGATGAGAGTCTGGCATGAATTGGGTTTTGTCTGAGTATTTAGGTATGCTCGGTGCTAGTAAATTAATCTTTAGGCTGTCTGGATACACAGAGTGTAACTAAATAAGTGTAAAACATTCAAGGAGGTGATTCCTCATCGGAAAATAGATAGGATCTTTTATATAAAGAAATTCCATTGGAGCATCCCTTGCTAAGATACAACCTCTTAAAAGGGGTACATAAAATTTGTATAAACTTTTTTTTCACAAGCACTAAATAAGTTACAATATTGAAATAACCCTGACGTTTCGTACTACCAAAAAGACACTTAGCCAGTCATTCATTTGGTTGTAAGGGGTGGAAAACGCAACCCCTAAAATTTATTTCCAATGTAACTTTTTGCCTTATTATTTGTTCACCATTTAAAAATTAATTTCCGATAGCCTGTTCCATTCTAAACAAAAAATGTCTCTTGGATTTTTTGCAGGTATAATGAAACTTGCTTTTTGAACCTGAAATTATTATCCAACATCAAGCCAAGATTTGTTTCCTCCGGTACTATATTTAGAGTTATACCATTCAGAGAAATATTTACTTGAGGTAAATACCTTTGTCATAATAACTTGGGACCAAACATAAGGACCAACGTTTTATTAGGGTTGAGTTGCAGTACGTGTTTCACAGAAGAATCATGAATGTTTTGAAGTTCAGTTTTGATGTCAGCAACAGCTTCATTCAGCAATTCTGGTTTGAACGATACATATAGTTGGATTTCGTCAACGTAAGCATGATACTTACAGAGATTGATCTTGGTCAGTATATTTGAGGAATATAAACTGAAAAGTAAAGGCCCAAGTATAGATCCTTGCGGAACACCGCGCATTAATCTCACTGATTCAGATAGTTCGCCTTCGAGTTTCACCATTTGATGTCTGTGAAGTATTCTTGCATCATCTTAACGGCTGTTTTTGAGAAGCCAATATAATTGAGCTTGGATATAAGTATTTCTGGATTCAATGAGTCGAAACAGTATGCTCGATTCATAAAAATAAAACTAGCATGTACACTCCCGGAACGAATTGTCACAACACCAGACAGAACCATATGCTTCACTTACCTATTCCAAAATTCACCTTGACTCAGCATTCTCTAATTTATGAAAGTATTGAAGTATATAATCACCTACCATACCATTCTAAAAAATAGCACAGATATCAAAAAGTTCCGAAGTACAGTTAGAGATCTTTTAATCAAAAAAGCTTATTATTCGATCCATGAATTCTACCATGATAACCTATAATGTTCACCTAAACTCATCTGTCTTCTTAATGTGTTATTTGTGAATTTGCTATGTTTGTATTTTTCATATTTTATGCCATGTATTGTATTTTGTATTTTTCATATTTTATGACATTCATTTGATTTTTGTACAAGACTTCGTCAATAAGATACTAATCTTCCGACAATGAAGCATATTGATTGATTGATTGATTGAATGCTCCATTTAGTCCAGTAAGATCAATAACGGGATGTCTTCTGTATCTGTTGCTGCCAATATGTCATCCGTTATTTTAAGCAAAGCTGTTGTACAGCTATGTAGAGGCCTAAAACCCGACTGAAACAGAGGCATTAGATTGAAGTTACTTATAATTATTCCCTGATTTGTATGTTCAAATTGCGTTCCAATAACTTAGACATGTTGGGAAAATTATGAAATATTTTATAAATAATCGTTGAATCACAATCAGAGAATTTTCTGAGGGTGTCAGCTTATCGGTTAGCTCTTCCCATGCATTATTTTTGAAAATTTTTGCATGAATCGTGTGGCAGCAAAGTTCGTTCCAAACTTGCTGAATTGTTATTGAAAATACCATCACATCACAGCATCGTGTTAGGAATCACACTTTGAATGGTAAGACATCGTTATTCCTCAGCTCGTACAAGTTTCTCAACTTCTGAGAGTGGTCGTTTGTATGGGGTCGACAGCTGATTATCGGAAAAACAGATTTTAAACAGATTTTTCAAACATGAGCATCGTTCAGGAATTCTTGAATAACATTAACAGCGATCTAGAAAAGGTAACGAAACATGGGTATATGGCTATGACATCGCAACCAAAGTCTAATCGTCCCAGTGGAAGAGCTAACAGGAGCCAAGACCAAAAATAGCACACCAAGTTCGATAAAATGTTAAGATTTTCCTCAATGTTTTCTTCGTTCAACAAAGCGTAGTGCGTACCTCAGGAGTTTCTGCCACATGATCGTATGGACAATAAGGATTATCACAAAAATGTACCTGCCCACTTGTGCTGGCTTGTCATTTTTTGACCAAAAACAAAACCGTAGGTAATCATGCCGCAGCTGCCGTATTCACCAGATTTGGCTCCTGCGATTTTTTTCTATTCCAATGATTGAAGAGACCCATTGAAGGATGGCGTTTTGCGACGATTGAGAAAAAAAAACCGAATTGCTGAGAGCTCAAGGACAAGGCAAAAGTGTAGGGGAGACCGGGGTTTGTTGGGCACAGGGATTGGTACATTCGTAAAATTTCGGAATCCGTTCGGCTAACAACAGCGTTGCTCGCATCTATCGGAAAGTATTTGAATACGCGCCAGTTGAAGACAAATATCATTGATGTGTGGGCGTTTTTTTTTTTTTAGTTTCAGTTGGTGCACGTGGTTTTGTCAACCATGAGTAAATATTTATGAGTTTGAAATATTTGTAATATCAGTTTTATTGCTTTTTCGATAACAACAGAGTATCTATATTAGAAAAATTCGCACTTTTGTTAATACTTACCAAATATAAAATTTTGATTTATAATGCAAGAGGCTGTTTGGTACAGTATACCAAGCAATCCCGGGGGCTAGCTTTACGATGTTTTTCTTGTTTTGCTACTAGGTGGTTTTTTTACAAAACCTTCATTTGAATGCGTACGTTTAAAAAATCGGAAAGAGGCAAAACACCCCGGATATTATGTTAAGGGCGGTCAGAGCCGTAACATTGGAAGGGCAATCTCTAAGATCTGCTGCTAGTGACTTCGAAATTCCATTCAACCCATTAAGAAGATGTTGCTTCAAGTTTACACTAGAGGAACTGCAATCAGAAAGAGAAATGCCTTCAACAGTTGTTAGAAACTTCAAAAATAGACAGGAAGGTTTTTCAAAAAATATAATTGATGATCTTGTTTCTAGTAAAATTTTTGGTTTTAGATTTTCACCGAGCTTCGGAAGTCCAATCTCACAGATTACATAAAAAAAGCTGCCGATATTTACTATGGTCTCACGCCCAAAGAGGTGAAAAGATTAGCCTATTTATATGCAACTTGTTTGCATCTGATGGTTCTAAATAGCTGGAAGAAAAATGAGACTGCAGGCCCCGACTGGTTTGCATCATTTTCAAAGCGAAATGCTGGATTGGCTATAAGGACACCTGGAGCCACCAGTTTGTCTAGAGCCACGAGCTTCAATGAAACAAATGTAGACAGATTTTTCAGCAATCTAGGAATTGTTTTTAGAAGGTATAACTTCAGTCCTGTGGACATCTGGAATATGGACGAAACAGGAGTTACTACAGTTCAGAGACCTGACCGAATTGTGGGTGGACGTGGTGTCAAACAAGTGGGAAGAGGTACTTCGGCAGAACGCGGTACGCTTGTAACTTTGGCGTGTGCTGTTTCTGCTGCTGGAAATACTGTACCACCTTTCTTAGTATTTCCTAGTGTTCATTTTAAGCCCCATTTCTCAGAGATGCCCGCCTGGAAGCGATGGAAGTGCCAATCTATCAGACTGAATGAAAGAAGTGCATTTTATACAATATATTCAGCATTTTATTCAATACTTCAAGGCGTCTAAAGAAAACCCTCTCCTACTTTTGATAAACAACCACGATTCGCATTTCTCTTCCGAAACACTAAATATCTGCAAAGATCACGGTGTAATAGTGTTATCCTCTTCGCGTCACTGTAGCCATAAGCTCCAACCGCTGTATCGCAGTGTGTGTGGACCGTTAAAGAAGTATGTCGATAGTGCTTATGATTCTTGGATGACTAATCGTCCGGGTGCAACGATGACCATTTATGACATACCCAGTATTGTTCGTACAGCACTACCATTAGCGGCAACTCCAAACAACAATACAGCTGGAATCCAGGTTTCCAGAATTTATTCATTTTATAGGGATATTTTCCTGGACAGTGAATTTATGGCTGCTCATGTTACAGATAAACCAGATACTATACAAGATTCGCAAGATATTGAGCAAAACGTAAATCCTGGTGAACTATTGGGAGTTAAAGCAAATCTACCTGAACTTGGTCGAATGACACCCATCGAAAAGGCTTTAAACCGTTGCAACAACCCCTTGCCAGACCAAGAGACTAATCACAACGAAGAAGTGCAACAATCTGGACCAAGCAGAATTGCAGAAAGTAAGACGCTCACGCCACAGAATTCTCAGTATCTCCAGTCATCTAACAAGGTAGCAACATGTAGTTTCACAGATCTCAAAAATTTGAAGCCGTTTCCAAAAGCCGCAGAAAGGAAAGTGCAACGAGGTCGCACAAAAAGAAAATCTGAAATATTGACAGATACGCCTATTGAAGATGCATTAGAAAAAGAAAAAAAAAAGAAAATAAAACGGGATAGATAAAAAAACAGGCCTTTGGCAAAACCAAAAAGAAAACAAAAAAACAAGCAAATGCGAAGAATTCAAAAAGCAGTGATGAAGAAACCTTCTGCCTGCTTTGCGTTGAACCCTGGTCAAATAGGTTGCCTAACGAGAAATGGATTCGGTGCACCCAATGCAAATTGTGGGCACATGAAAGATGCGCAGATGCGGGCTTGTTCAACGTTTGTCATAATTGTGATTCGGATAGTTCTGACTAGATTATTCAGGAAATAAAGTTTTTGGCTTTCTACTACTCCATCTGATACAAAAAAAATGGATGAGAGAATCTTCCAACGAAAGGAAGGATTGATCAATTTGAAAATAAGTAACTCTATACATGGATGTGTAGATCATGCAAAGAAGTAACTTTCAGACACAAACTGAAAGAAAGTCCTCCTGAAACAGCTACTTTCATATAAACATTGAATTACACGAAAGAAAAAAATCTTTCGAAACAAATACTTCTATATGAACACTGAATTATACAGAAGATACTTTTCTCTATTCAGTTTGTATATCGAACATTCGTGGAGGAATAAGAATCAGATATCATTCACATGAGTTCTACTTTGAATGAATGGTAATAAATTGTACTCACATGGAACACTGTCACCCTAACTGGTATACACGTGTTTCGCCTTAAGACACTTGCCCTAAGGCTCTTCAGTACCAAATTGGATAACATTATAGAAAATACACACACTTCATTCATGAATTACGATTTTGAATGTCACGGAATAAGCTTGATCTGCTTATGTCATCGATGACATCGTAATGACATTCATTCACCTATTTGATTTAATCCCAGCCATGAGGAATCTTATTTGATTTGAAAGGGTTATATTTTTAGGAGTGATTAATTTTTTGGGAAAGAAAGTTTTTGGCTTTCTACTACTCCATCTGATACAAAAAAAATGGATGAGAGAATCTTCCAAAGAAAGGAAGGATTAATCAATTTGAAAATAAGTAACTCTATACATGGATGTGTAGATCATGCAAAGAAGTAACTTTCAGACACAAACTGAAAGAAAGTCCTCCTGAAACAGCTACTTTCATATAAACATTGAATTACACGAAAGAAAAAATTCTTTCGAAACAAATACTTCTATATGAACACTGAATTATACAGAAGATACTTTTCTCTATTCAGTTTATATATCGAACATTCGTGGCGGAATAAGAATCAGATATCATTCACATGAGTTCTACTTTGAAGATTCTCTCATTCATTTTTTTTGTATCAGATGGAGTAGTAGAAAGCCAAAAACTTTCTTTCCCAAAAAATTAATCACTCCTAAAAATATAAATCTTTCAAATCAAATAAGATTCCTCATGGCTGGGATTAAAGCAAAAATGACATAAGCAGATCAAGCTTATTCCGTGACATTCAAAATCGTAATTCATGAATGGAGTGTGTGTATTTTCTATAATGTTATCCAATTTGGTACTGAAGAGCCTGAGAGCAAGTGTCTTAAGGCGAAACACGTGTATACCAGTTAGGGTGACAGTGTTCCATTTGAGTACAATTTATTACCATTCATTCAAAGTAGAACTCATGTGAATGATATCTGATTCTTATTCCTCCACGAATGTTCGATATACAAACTGAATAGAGAAAAGTATCTTCTGTATAATTCAGTGTTCATATAGAAGTATTTGTTTCGAAAGAATTTTTTCTTTCGTGTAATTCAATGTTTATATGAAAGTAGCTGTTTCAGGAGGACTTTCTTTCAGTTTGTGTCTGAAAGTTACTTCTTTGCATGATCTACACATCCATGTATAGAGTTACTTATTTTCAAATTGATTAATCCTTCCTTTCTTTGGAAGATTCTCTCATCCATTTTTTTTGTATCAGATGGAGTAGTAGAAAGCCAAAAACTTTCTTTCCCAAAAAATTAATCACTCCTAAAAATATAACCCTTTCGAATCAAATAGATTATTCACTTTTTCAACGGATAGGTACCGTTTTTTTGTATTATAATGTTTCTGCAGGTTGATTCTTTCATAAGAAAATTAAAACAATAATCATTTTCTCAATTTTCACCTTGACCAACCAACTCCAAGGTATGTACCAACCATCCCCAAATACGGGGTTGCTTGGAACACTTGCATCCTTGAGGAAAAAATTAAATTCTGGATTTAGGATAGGTCCAAACATCATGTAATTTGAAAATCATATGAACGAAACGACACCAATCTGGAAATCAAATGCATTTTCTCACTATCTATCAATAAAAAAAAAATTGAGGGGGGTTCAATTTGAAAAGCGTTCCAACCAGCCCCGGTCTCCCCTATTGTATCTGAGAAGGACTACTTCGAAGATTTTGAAATAGAAATTGATAACTAAATGACAACTGTTTGAGAAAAGTGAAAATTCATCAAATTGTCTGAATAGAGTAAGTATCCAGAACAAAATAATAGCACTTTCATTTATTTTCTTGTCAGCTGTCATCAATGCTTCAACAATAAATAGTGGGACTAAATATTCTCGTCCATAGGCTGGGTACCTTCTTATTTAGTGAAAATTTTGCCTATAGCGATTTTCGTGAATCCTCAACTTTTCAGGAAGACAAAAATCAAAATTCATATTTCTTTCATGCGAAAATTCAATACGAAACTAGCTTTCAGAACTACTCGTACATTCAACGAATTCTGGGCTACGGTTTTGAAGGCTAGAGGAGTCCAGTGTTGCTCAAACTGCCTTAGAGGAAGAATGATTCATTTATGCTTAGAATTGTTGACACTGGTTCTTGACAATAAATTTTCAGATGAATTCGAAAGTTCATTCAATAGCTCATTGCTCACACTCCTAGTAATTACAGGTAGAAAACAGGTTAAGGTTAGGTATCAGATAGATAGTGAAACCGATATAAACAATAACAATCTACTAGAAATGAATTTTATGATCCTCATTATGCATATATGAATATAAAAACTTCAACTTTTGCTTATATTCAACAATTTCAGCAGTTCTAATTTGTTTTTCGGCTGTTCTATGAGATATGTTCTTTGAAAAGAGTTCTAATGAATCCCTTAGTCTGTCCAATATATTTTTCGTCATATTCCTCGGAGACAAAATGTCGGATTGAAAATCTATTGACACATTCCGTAACGGGACAATGAAAATGTTTTTTGTTCTTATTGTTGGCGTTATCCGGAATATATCCGGAACTGATAGGGGCAATTCAAATTCAAAATCAAATCAAGTCAAGTCTTGATTCAAATCAAGTCGAAATTGAGCGAAGTTTTTTCTGTTTCAACCAACTTTATATCTCCAAGGTTTTCTATTTTCCGATGCTAGCCCTCCTTATCTTAGACACGAAATTCCAAGTGACATTCTCTGAAATAACCAAATGTTAATATTCCTAATGAGAAAGCCTGGAAGACTCATTTTGTGAATAGCTTAATGGATATATTGTCCTAATTGCTGCAGATAACTTATCCGGTCAATCTAGACATTGGAAGGTACATAAATTTACAAGGAGCTGCAAACGCGTGTAATCGTTGAAAACATAGTTTAAAATAAGATTTCAAAATTCCAAATGATTGCGATGCCTGGAAAAAAAATCAAAGGTCAAAAATCTCGAAAAAAATTGTTTTTTCGCGATTTTCAGGAAAACGGTGAGTTCTATCATAAAATAACATCACATAAAAATTATAGACCATAAAATTCTCTACAAAAAATGTATCAACACTTTTTTTTCTCAGAATCACCGTTTCTGAGATACGTGTACTCAGCGCGTTTTTTTAACGTGGTTTCCCCAGTAGGCCTATTCCACATGTCTGTTGTGATTTTGTCAAATTGAAAACTTGCATAATAAAATATATTAGGAAGGGTTGGAAATTATAAAAGCGATTGAAATTAAAAAAAAAGTAAGAATTGAGTCATAACCTTCAAATACTTCTTCTTGTCGTTCTTCTTCTTGATCTTCTTCTTCATGATCTTCTTCTTCTTCTTGATGTTCATCCTGGGTGTAGGTAAACTGCGTCAGGAGTGACGTATCGCAT
Source organism: Leptinotarsa decemlineata (assembly GCF_025532065.1). Lineage (NCBI taxonomy): Eukaryota > Metazoa > Arthropoda > Insecta > Coleoptera > Chrysomelidae > Leptinotarsa > Leptinotarsa decemlineata. Next base: position 7,021,583 of record NW_027412578.1, read on the forward strand.
GTTTCCTCGTTGGTATCAAATGAATCATCCACTATTGGTGATTCAGCATTAGAACATGACTGGCCTTGACAATGTGTACATGCCAGAGAACACAACAGTCCAACTTTTTCACAACCACATTTAGCGCTGCAACCCTTTTTACAGTTGCAAAAAATTGCGTTCAGCAGTTTTTCCGGCGCTGGTGGGAGTAAAGTCTGAATAGGTTCTAATGCATTGTCAACCAACTTCCAACCCCAGTCTTTGGGGTCTAGCTGATAACCAAGCCATACTTGAACTTGGTAATATACCCGGAAAAGATGTTGATGAGCAGCAAATGAGGTTGGAGGAAGACAAGCTAATTGCACCTGTTTCTTATTCATAGTGTGTTTTACGAAACATGCATAACGATACTTATCTAAGCAGGTGGTTTTTTTCGGAGCTTTGTACATAGAAAGAAGAAACTGAATCCCGTTGGTGATAATTTCTTGTTCAGTCGAATTACTTTTTCTGAAAACTTCAGCATATTGAACCAAATCTTGTTTTTCAATCATTCTAAAGACTGTTGCTTTACCCCTCCTGTAAAATGCAGACGTCGTATCACAGCCAGTTATTGCGTGTAAAAATAGTACTTACATGATTTTGACTCTTTGCAAAAATAGACATTCTTATATTTATACTCATCTATACCAAAAGAAAAATATTTTTACTCAAATTACAACTTCAGAAATGTATATACGTGGCATAATTATGCATATAATGACGATTACAACTTTTTGACTCGTCGTATCTCAGAAACGGTGGCTCTAAGAGAAAAAAATATTGATACATTTTTTGTAGGGAATTTTATGTTCAACAAGTTTTATCTGAAGATATTTTATGATAAAACCTACCGTTTTCCAGAAAATTGTGAAAAACCATTTTTTTTTCGAGATTTTTGACCTTTGACCTCTAAAATTTTTTTTTCCAGGGATCGCAATCATTCGGAATTTTAAAATCTCATTTCTAACTATGTTTTGAATAATTACAGGCATTTGCAGCTTGTTGTAAATTTATGTACCTTCACTCTTATTTTTTAGTCTAATTTGACCGGATTAAACACTGGGTAAAATTCGGGTACACGCTATTGGACATATTCCAAGTATTCACAATACAAGTCGTCAACTAATGCATTTTTAACTATTCTGTTGATCTATACTTAACAATTAAGTGCTGTTGATTAGATAAGACCTCAGTTTGATAAATGAGAGTGGTGATCCTAACAGATTTCTCCCAATAAAGGAATTTTGTCTCAGAATAAAAAGGCAAAAAAATAAATACAAAAAGTAAAACTGTGCATTTTGTTGGCAGGTCAGAGTTCAGTGATTGATGATAATTTGTAGTAGAACGGTTGAGCGAAAATCTAATATCGTGGGTTATTCAGTGATAATCGTAATGTCCGGCAAAAGTATAGAAAGTAGAAAGTTGCCGTTTTCCGTGTGTGCTTCGCTGGGGTTCGCTTTAATTTTTTCTTCATTTTACTGCACCTATGTTTTTGTAGCAAGAGACATCAACTACAGGTGATTAGTGAACCTTATATTTCCATTTGAATCATGTAGATTTTTGTTATGTATCCAGATGAATAATTCAGTTTTTCCAATTATAAAATATTGATACGTCCTTTCATAATAAGATACTCGCAATTCTTGCCAATAAAACCCTTCTATGCCTCATTAACAGAAAACTATTTGTGTATTCACATAAATTCACACAAGTCTATATAAGTTCTCAGGTGAGCACGGTTCATCAATTAAAACCATGAAAATCTTATCAATAAATGAATGAACGTGGACAAAATAGAACTTTTAAAATACGTCACCGTACACTATTTGTGTACTGATATTTTTATAATGAAGTTATTTTTAGAAACAGCAAAATTGAACTATAACAGATAACTCAAAACGTAAAAGTTCTGAATAATTAGATATAACAATTTATAGCTGACTATAGCATACAGCTGACACCTACTAAACATTGAATGAACATGATGACATATTCGAAATTTCGTTCTATTGTGTTGGAAGTATTTCATAATCACATCTTTTTTTTTCAAAAATTCAAAGTTCTGTATAAAATGAATACACTCCAATTGACAAGTTCAAAATTCTCACCAGGACACTCCAAAGTTTCATTACGTCGCTTGTGACGTCACGTTCGAGTAGGCACCATTTTTACCTAGTTTGAAGTCAGCATACCGTTTTGAGAAATTTCTGCCACACTGTCTCACATAAACACCATTACACTCCGGACACTCAAGCTTATAAACTCCAGATTTTTCCATCTTGTACACTTTATCTTTGGCATTAAAAAAATAGATAACCTAGCATGTGGTCTGAATGCCACTTCCATATATATGTATCGTTTATTTAGCACAAGCTAATGCAGTTACAATATTAGTCTTAATCTAGGTTAAAAATTTAAATGTCACAATTAAAATTTAAAATTTAAAATCATGTATATTGAAACATATAAATAAAAACAGCACAATAAATAAAATAAAAAGAAGAAAAAAAAACTGTATTAGCAGGTTCCTATACTAAACACTTTGTAGGTCTAAAAGGTGCACTTTTAATTTTCTTTTAAATATATTTAGAGAGGTAGCATTCTTAATATCCTCCGGTAGTTCGTTGAATGCTTGAACTCTTTTAATGAAAACTGTATTATTTGAATTGACATTACTAGTCTGACGTATATGAAAGTTATTGCGACTTCTTGTATTGTATTCATGATATTCAAAGTTATACTTTAATTTGTCACGTAGATATACAGGAACATCACCAGTTTTAATTTTAAAAATAAATATTAATGCTAAATAACGAAAGTAATTTTTAACTGTTAACCATTTTAATGTATTCAACATTAATGTTATATGTGTTCTTCTATCACAAGATAATATTACCAATTTCATTTTGGTTTAGTAAGTACAAGATGGTTCCGCAATTGCCTCTGTTCTTTTAACAGAACATGTTAGAGTTAATTTCTGGTTGTTTTATCTGACCACATGACATGTTATCTAATTTCCTTTTTAATGCCAGAGATAAAGTAGACAAGATAGCTTAACTGTCCGGAGTGTGATAGTGTTTATGTGGAACAATGTGTTCGAAATTTCGCAAAACGCTATGCTGAACAAGGAAGGTCCTGTTTCATGATGATTTCCTACCACGTAGGGGCTGCATCCATCAATTTAATAATTTCATTGAAATTTTCGATATTTGAAAGCAGATTCGATCGATTTCACGTTAGTGATCAAAGGACATGAATATACACAATTTTATCACTATTGTCATATGAATTGTATTTCACCTGAATTAACGTTTCGGTGGTATTTTGAAATTATCAAGGCAGTATTCCACCAGAAACTTTCGTAGATCCCAGAACTAGAACGATTCCGAAATGAATGATGCGTTAATTTGAAATCTAATTAATATTTAGGTTAAAGAATTTCACATTGTTATACGCAAATTTTGAGCTTATTTTGAGGTTCTCTCCAAATGTGCTTTGTGAAGCGAACCGAAAACTGATGGAAATAATGTTTTTTCACGAATTCAAAGTGAGTGAATTTCGAAAAATTTCAATTTTCATTCCCAAGAATTTTCTATGTGAGATTGATGGCTTGTTTATTTTATGGTAATTCATGATCACTTTAATGGAAAGAATAAAATACTTTTGTCTAATTACCACTGGCAAATTTTATTTATATGACCGGTTTCGGGTTTGACACCATTATCAAGTATAAAACTGAAATCTGAAACCTCGGTTATATAGAATTTACAGGTATGCTGCAAGGACAGGTATTTGGGCGAACCAGGATGCCAACTTTAAAATTTCACACTGAAAATTTTAGGGGTTGTTAAACTTATAAATTCAAGAGAGGAAATCTACATAAATTGAGCTGCTCGTTTAGGGGTATATATTTCTGATTTTTAATTAGTTTGTTAATTTCCATGGCCTCCAACAAGTTCATTTGTACCCTTTATAACATATGTGTAGGATTTTGAGGTTATCTTCATTCATTTTGGAATTAGATTCTTGAAGATATTCGTACGTTGTTTTTGCTTCAGGGTTCTACCTGAAGTATTATTACTTGTGAAAGCTGTTGTTATTTTGTATTTAGAGAAATAATTTTGAATATTTTGTTAAAGTTTACCTGAGTAATTGATGCTACTGTACTTGACAGTTTGGGTATAATTTACTCATAAGTGTTTTGTAAGTTTTAATTTTTTCTATGGAAGAAATTGGTACCTGATTGTTTATTGTAATTTGTTTAATAATTTTGGGTGAAGGTATTGCGAAAGTTCTGTGTATCATCGACCTAAACGCGGATAACTTATATGAGAGTGGACTGAAAGAGTCAAAGGGAAATGTACAGTCTGTGAACTTGTTTTTCCGGTAGATATTGAATTGAAAACCATTATTAACTCTTGAAATATTCAAATCTGAGAAGTTAAGCTCCTTGTTTTGTTCGATTTCTACTGTGAACTTAATTTTGTTTTGCAGACTATTGAGAAAGTTTGAAAATTGATTAATTTGAATAATCAAAACCCATCAATATGTCATCAACATATCTGAACCAAAACACAATATGTTTCAGGGAAAGGAGGTTTTGTCTACTGTCTACTGAATTCAGAACTGTGTTTGAAGGATAACATTTTGTGAGGTCTCTAAATCTTGAATTAAAAAATTTAGACAACTTACTGGTTGGGACATCTATGTATAATACCGCGGGTCAGGCTGGATGTTCTTCTTTGTGGAGATTGATTAATCCATACAATTCTGGAGGCTGGAGGTTCATGCAAACCGTCCTTTTTCAAGAATACTCAACAAACAGAAACCAATATCCCAATGTATGCGATCTAATGAGATGAACACTAAATAGCATAGAAAAATACATAATTTTGATTCAGATTAAAATTTTCATGAATATATTTTTATTTTCAGGTGTTTTATTCCAGAATGTGAAAATATTTCAGATACGTCCTATAATCCAGTATGGTTGGAAGAGTTTGTTCCTTACGAAAAAGGGTATCCCAGCAGTTGTTTGCGTTTCACTTCATATAACAACTCTTGTTCAAGCAAGAATATCTTCAAAAATGAAACAGCTGTCTGTGAGAGCTTTGTTTATCAACGTGAAGAACGAACTATCGTTGCAGATGTGAGTAAACTTCCTAGTGAGTATCAAATACTGACGAACTCTAAAGTTGAGTATTCTTATTGAGAATAACATCATTTCAAAGGTCTGTGAATAAATCTACAGTTTCGTCCTATAGGACGAAATTGCAGCAACGCTAATTACGAATAAAAGTGGTAAAAACCATAGAAAGTTTCAATTCACTTTTCTGAATCTGTGACTTAAAAACGATCTGAACAATACCTATGACGTAGAAATATCCAATTCATTTAAAATGAAAACTGAAGTTGAAAGAGAAGTGATTTGACTAAGAGGACATGAAAGAACACTGAACAGAATTGATTGTTGCTGGTTCACAACACAACAAAAAAATATTTTTTGAATGTTTCCTACACTAAATTAGTCAATTTCTACTAATTTTGGGGTGATAAAAACGAAAATAACAATGAAAAATTTTTATTAGCTCTGGTTTTTGAGATACACAGTACTTAATCTTAAAGAGTAGTTATACTATACGTGAAAAGTGAAAGCAGTACATAAAACAATATTATTATGTTTCTTTTAGAATATTTTAAGTAAAAATTAATAAAAAAAAACATTATTCTTAGTGTTTTGACAAATAAAATAAGTTTATACCACCAAATTTCAATTAAGTCCATCCGATTTATTGTCTGTCTAAACTGTCGTTCAGCTTGTCTTTTATAAAACACTTCTGGAGCATCCCTACACACAGACCAGCAGTAGTCTGCAAGCATTGCTTCATTCCAACGGCCCTGATATCTCTGTTCCATTAAGGCAATGTCTTGATGGAATCTTTCTCCATGTTCGTCACTCACAGCTCCACAGTTTTGTGGGAAGAAATTAAGATGAGAGTGAAGAAAATGAATTTTTAAGGACATGTTGCATCCAAGTTGGTGGTAAGCTTGAAGAAGCTCTTTAACCAATGCTGTGAAGTTATCATCTCTTTTGTTACCTAAAAACCCATGTACAACCCCCTTAAAAGCTTCCCAGGCTCTTTTTTCATTTCCTGTTAAAATCATGTCAAAAGCAGGATCATTTACGATTTCACGGATTTGAGGCCCAATAAAGATGCCTTCCTTGACTTTAGCATCACTCAACCTGGAAAACTTTGCTCTCAAGTACTTAAAAGCTTGTCCTTCCTGGTCCATGGCCTTCACAAAGTTTTTCATTAGTCCCAACTCAATATGTAATGGGGGAAGGAGAACATCCTTAGGATCTACAAGAGGCTCGTAAACTACATTTTTCTCATTAGGGTTTAGGTCTCGTGTAGGCCAGTTCATTTTTTTATAGTGAGATTTTCTATCCCGACTGTTCCACAGACACAAAAAACAACAGTACTTGGTGAACCCTAATTGCATTCCTAGGAGTATAGCAATGACTTTCAGATCACCACAGATGTGCTACTTGTGTTGTTCATATTTGATTGATTGGAGAAGTTTTTTCATATTTATATACGTTTCCTTCATGTGAACTACATGCCCTATAGGAATAGAGGGTAGCTGATTTCCATTATGCAGAAGTACAGCTTTCAAGCTTAGTTTTGAAGAGTCTATAAACAGTCTCCATTCAGATGGAGTGTGATCCAAATTCAAGCAGTCCATCAAACCATTAACATCAGAACAAACTACAAGGTTTTCTTTTTTCTAAAAAAAAGGATGCAAATCTTTTTGACGCTGTCTATACTGAGATATTTTCACATCATGTTTTAGAAGATTCCACTGTTGTAGTCTTGACCTTAACAGCTCAGCCTTCTCCTTAGACAAGCGAAGATCTCTTATAAGGTCACTCAACTCTGCTTGACTAATTCTGTGCGGATCACTAGACCTATCGCTTACCTCAAAATCAGGGTCATAGGATGTAGAAGAATGGGTTGCTCCTTCTAAACAGTCTTCATCACCTTCCTCTAAAATTTCATAGTTTTGGGGTGGAGAAGGGACTGGCAAATTGTCTGAGTGTGGTACAGGCCGAAAAGCAGATGGGAGATTAGGGTATTTAACCGTTCCTCTTTTCTTCATAGATAAACCTTGCTTAATGGGAGGAGTTAAGCAGAAATAACAGTCGTCTGTATGATTGGTAGGCTCACGCCAAACCATAGGTACTGCAAAAGCCATTGCCCGGTTTTTATTTTTCAGCCACTCTCGCAATATGACGGAACAAAAATTACAACATATATGAGGAGCCCATGATTTATCTTGGTCCCCAACTTTCACACCAAAATAATGTTCATAGGCCGTCTTAACGATAGGTGTCATTTTACGTTTCTGAGCCTTAAATGTTATTTCACCACATACATAGCAAAAGCTATCGACAGAATTCACACACTTTCGAGGCATTTCAGATCAGCACTTAAATTAATTTAAAAATCAACTTCACACGATAATTTCAATAGCAACCACGTGCGTACAATTGACAAACTCACATAGGTTATGTTTACTACTTAAGAACAGCTGATGAGAGGGGTGTTATGTAAACAAACATGTGTACCAACTGTTGGTGATGAAATATTTCATTTGTTGAAAACTCAATATACATATATATAATATAATGATGCTATATCTTGAAAACAAGAGCTAATATATAATTTTTATGGTCACTTTCGGTTTTAACACGTGGAAATACATTAAAATCATCTAATTTCAACCCCGAAACAAAAACTTTGTTGTGTTGTGATATGAGATTTCTATATGATTTTCGTTTCATACTGATGCTTCAATGCCGTAGCTTCAATCTGCTTACTCCCCAGGGCTCACTATGAGATCTCTCTAAGGTTTCAATCTCCCTACTCCTTAGATTGAATCTAAGGAGTAGATCCAACCTGAGAATTATTTTTTGAGAAGTTTATCTTTCCACATCCTCGTGGCCATTGCCGAGTGATGATAATTTTGAAACAGTGAATGACTCCATTAGATTTTCCATTACAATATTCGTTTTTTTCATCATCGAATCCTCATGGGAAAATTTTTACTTTTTGTAGTTTGGAATATTCTGTGAAGAAAATCTTTGGAAACTAACACTCATAGGAACAGTGAGCGTCATTGGAGAGATAATTAACCTTCCATTTTCTGGCATATTATCAGATAGGTGAGTACTGAGTCTCTTTCCTTTTCTCTAGGTAAAACTAACTCAATTTGAAAAATATAAATAACTTGTTATTTTCATGCAAAAGCACTGGGTTTCAGTAGTTTGAAGAAAGTTCAGGATTTTCCAAAAGTATCATGGGAAGTACACTCCAACAGAAGTGACTTGGTCCCGTATTCCATCCTGTTCAGTTTTTTGAAAGAACAGGATTATATCGTTTCATCTATAAACTCAAATGAAGAGAAGGGGGACAATATCATCATTATCTTGTCATGAATAGTACCAACTACTAATTAGACCATCCTCACAGGTATAGTGACAGAAAAAAACTTACACGTATCGGGGGGGGACGTTGACCACTCCCGATGACATTTCTACCACGTGGAGCATCACATCAGGACAGTACAAAAAAGTTTTGGAAATAGTTCAGAGATTCAGTAACGAGAAAAAGATATTGCACCGAGAAGGAGGCATATTGACAGTGGGACTCAATATGCCTCCAAGATGACTAACCTGGTAAACCGTGTATTTGCAAAGTATCGTGATGTGATGGTTCTCGTAAAATGTCTGCTGGAAGACCAAAAAAGTTAGTGATGAGATGATCACTCGAATGATTTTTCAATAATATATAAAGGCCGTTTCTCAGCTGATCCCACTATTGCTATTTCGAAAACGGAAAGACCTAGTAGGTTGTTTGAATTTAACGAACTTTTCCTATTCTGGGGAACTAGAATTATCAGATCGAGATTATCAGTGGTTGTTTTTCAGATATTCGCCAAAAACTAGAATTGTCTAATTTCGTTATGTGCCTTCATCTACCCATTTCGAATATCACTGTTTCATCTTTGTAATAATGAACCAATTATCAATACAATGATTTTGGTAGTCACTCTGATAATAAAATGAGCTATTTATCGCAATACCTGTATTTTCCGAAGTTTTTCTCATCATCACTGTATGGTCATACAATTCACGATTAGAGATACCTCAAAACAGTAGGGATCAATTTTCGTTGAAACTCGAAATTAGTATCCAAGAGTAAATACAGAGGTTATAGAAATTCAAAAACATATGGATATTTTTAATAGAGAAGTAGAGGCAATGAACAATAATAAAATATGGCTACCTACCTTAATGGTACACAAACAAGGTGCGGTAATCTAATTGAGAGACACCAAGCCAGGCCCACTGATAATAATATAAAATCAAAGGTTTTCAACTTTACGAAAGTACGTAAAAATACAAAAAACGCAAGCCTTGCTATAAAAGCCACAATTATAGACAACTACGACTTCAGTAGTAAATAACTAGTAAAAGCCTATACATTTCACGTCAAGAAAATGGACAAGAAACTGAGAAATGAAAAACCCCAACTCCACCGATTCATCAACCCTGATTCCGATATCAGCGACATGGATTCCGACGACATGTCGAAAGAAGAAAATCAAGTAGCAAAAATGTCCAGCAATGTCCAGAATTTTACAGCTCGAACGGACTATCAACACAATGATCCATGAAATTACACCCGTTTTACCACGACAACCGGGCTTGCTACCGAAAAACTCCAGGCTCGCTCAGACAGATGAGCCGGCAAATCCAAAGAAAATAAACGATCCTTCGCCTGAATCAATGGAAGTAGGCGACGTAGAACAAGACACGGATGCCCTGACAACCCACCAGGCTGAAACACGTTAAAAACCTATAACTATCCGCGCAAAAGAAAAATGGAAAATATTTACGACGACCGCCGCTGCGCAAAACATCACCATTTCGCAAGCGGTGAATACGACAGAATCGAAGTCCACCTAAAAAACTCAGACGACTACAGGAAAATCACTCGGATTTTTTACCACAAGAAGATTCCGTACCACACCTACACAATGCAAGGTGAAAAATCACTCAGGGTAGTCTTTCGTGGAGTCCCGGAGTCCATAGAAAAAGTCCAAGGCAAAGGATTTGAGGTCCTATCTGTTGCCCGCTTGAGCAATGCGAACAAGACACCAATTCCGTTTGTGCTTGTTTTGGTACCGATGAGCCAAAAACACTATACGTAGTCACCGAGATCCAAAATGTGAGCGTGAGTGCTGAAACACAAAAACCAAGAAATAGAGCAGGACAATGCTACCAATGCCAGAAGGTTGAACACACATAATGAAACTGCAAAGCAGTTCCGGCCTGTGTTAGATGTGCCGGACGGCATTTAACCAAAGAATGTAAAAGACACAAAAATTCGCCCCTGCGATGCTTTACGTGCAAGAGAGACCACCCAGTGAGTTTCCACGGGTGCCCTGAATGCCCCGAAAACAAAAAAAGGTCTCAGATAGGCCAAACGAAAACCGACAGCCCCCAAACCCAAGGCCTGTCGTAATAAGCACAGTCAGAAGCGACGTTTCGTAAGCGAGGGCCGCTTCAATACCAGAGAAAGCCTGTCACTTTCTCGAAGGTCTCCTAATGGCCTTAGGGCAAATGTAGACGCTTCTAATGAAGTCCCCGATGCTGCAGTCTATGCTGGTCGGAAAATAAAATGAAGAAATATTGCCTAAGCGGCCACAAAGACAGCACAAGCAGACTGCAACTTCTGTCTACAGGGCCATGAGCCGAAAAGAAGACGTCAGAGGATAAAGCCAAACCTCTGCTGCCCCGCCAAGAATCAACACAGTCAAACACCCAAACAGCTCAAAGGATAAGGAGCCCAAGGCCCAACATATGACTGAAAAAAACAACTATCGAGCATTGTGGTTAGTGCGTTTGGAACAACGAGAACAACTTTAGCACCAGAAACGTCAAACATAAAAACCTGCAGACCACGGCCGAAAAACCTGAAAAATAGCTTTCACACAGTTATCTCCGGCCGAGAAAGTTCACATGTTTCAAATGTTCATCATTCATTTACTAATAATAATGAAGTTTATTCACAATGGATAGTGATATATTGTACACTCCGAAACTCATCATATCAGATGATCTAGTGGGCCTTTGTATGGGGCCACAATTGTCAATACCCTGGTTTGTATAATGATACTCGTATATAGTTACTTGTGAACCAGCTTGTCATAATGAAAAAGTAGCAGCTTATTACACTGAAATGTAATATCATTTGGAATTTTATTATCTATACAGTCAGATAGGCAGCCGTGGTCTTTTCGAATGGACCACTAGATCACCTGATATGACGCCTCACGGAGTTTTTGGGGGGGATACCGCAGAGAGAACTTGTAGAATTGGCCGCGGTGGTAGTGCGCCCGACTCACGATCGGACCAGATCTTTTTCTCGAGATAATTCAACTGGCTGAAGCTGCGATGATTCTGCAACCGTATTAGGAAACACACGTTGAAAGGTAAGACCTCGTTAGTCCTTAGCTCGCACACGTTTCTCAACTTCTGAGAGTTGTCGTTCGTATGGGGGCGACAGCTGATTAACGGAAAAACAGATTTAAACAGAAACAGATATAAAAAGAGATGCTTCCAACAAAGTTACCACAGACTCATTGTAGAAACTGGAGTGAATTTCAAATACATTTTTTCGAATTATGATATTAACGTTTGATTGTCAATTTTTTAAGCGAATACAAACTTGCTAATTTTTCTGGAAGGACTAATCAAAACAGTGCTGGATAGAGAATTAGGTTTCGTATCAAACAAAGTAGCACAAGACCTCCTTTCGGGTAGTAAAAAAGTTGCCATTTTGGCCACCAGGGATACAATTTGAGAGCAACTAAAAATTGTGTCCAACTTTGATGATTTGTCCGGTTTGAAAGATAGGAAAACCGATTTATTCACGGTCATATTGTCTATTTTTCAATATATTTTTCAACTTTTCTTTCATCATCTAGCTTTATGAGGATTTCTGTATTTTTCTTGTTCAAGAATGGATATCTTGACATTTATGATTTCATACAATTTTTGTCAATTTCTTTAAATAAGTCCGATAAATGAACTATACTGTAAGTTTCATCATTATCGTGTCGTAAGTGTAAGTAAGTGTCGAATGTCGAGTCGAGAGTAGACGTGTGGTGTGTTGCTCCTGATAAATCAGCAAAACTACGATTGTGAAGGTGTGTTAAAATACAGAGTTTCAAACGTCCTATTGTGAAATTACAGTTGGACCCTACCTAACAAACTACAAACAAGCAAAGATGGTTATAACTAGAGAATTAGCTGATGAGATAAAATCGTCAGTGAATACCACTATGCTAAACATACTCAAGGACGAGATATTTATGAGAAGTTTAGCAAATAATGTTGCCGAAGCCGTCGCAAATTCTTTGAACAAAAAGTTATCAGAGGTTGAAAAAAAAGTCACCCAGCTGGAATTGGATGTCAACGACATTAGAAAAACATCAGCTGAGAAAATAAACAAGCTACAGCGTGATACAAATTTATTAACCAAGGAGAAACGATCACTGGAAAAAAAAATCGATACAATGGAACAAGATAAAAAGAAGAAAAACCTACGCTTATTTAACTACGATGAAAAACCAGATGAAAATTTAAGAAAAGAAATCTGTCTTTTCTTGAATTCCAAAATGTCTGTCAACTTAGCAGACACAGACATTATACTATGCTACAGAGTGGGAAAAACTCTCGAAAACCAAACTAAACCTCGTGCAATCTTTATAAAACTCAAGGACCAATTCACGAAACAAATGATCTACTTCAAAAAAAAAACAACTAAAAGGATCGAAGGTGGTAATACGTGAAGACTTAACCAGCACCAGAGTAGATATTCTCAACAAAGTGATTGAAAAAGTTTCCCTAAGGAATGCGTGGACTGATTCGGGAAAAATATTCCTTAACTACAACAATAAAATCTCAATTGTCAAATCGCATGAAGATTTCTACAATTTGTTTCACTAGCAAATCCACTGTTTTGATACCATGTATAAAATCTATTAAGTTGATAATAATGATTATTTTTTATTTTTCTATTAATTATTCTCTGATGCAGTGTTACTTTGATTTATTGTTAAATTTTTATTGACTTTTCGTCAACAACCACTTTCAAGAATAATTTTTTTTTATATTAATAGCGATTTATCTGGAAGTGTACCCCAATTTAAACTGTACTTTAGTTTAATCACATTGGTATACGATATGTTAGAGTTTCTCAATCTACTAGACGATAAAGAGGAGATAGAGACGGAGGAATATGAGCACTTTCAGGAGTATTTTGGAAGTGAGGGGAATGACTCATGCAATGGTATGTTAGCAATTATTCATTTCAATATCAGAAGTATTAACAAAAATTTCGATGAACTGCTAGTCTATTTAGAAAAAACTCATAATCATATAGATGTCATAATATTGTCAGAGACGTGGAATGTAGAGACCTTAAACGATTATACTATATCGGGATATTCGATATACTACAATAATTCCAAAGAAAACCAAAACGATGGTGTTATTGTGTATGTTAGGGAATACATTGACTCAATCGTGTCAGCAATAAATTTAACGGAAACGAACTTGCTCATATTGACTCTAACCACGCATAACCTCAGCATAGGGATAACAGCGTCTTATAGATTACCGTCAATCGACACTTTCACTTATCTGGAAGACTTACAAAACCATTTCTCAACCACTAAAAAAAACGATATAGATATTTTTGTAGGTGATATTAATATAAATTTATTAGATGGTCTCTCAAACAATGTTCATACATACGTAAATGTATTGTCTGAACACGGGTATTTCTCTCTTATCAATAAACCAACGAGGGTTAGTCAGGAATCTAAAAGCATTGTTGATCATATATTTTTAAGGACAAGAATATCAAACATTGAGGCACATCCCGTCATTTTTCAATCGGATATCACTGATCATTACCCAATTTACCTGGGGCTTACCAAGACTGATTGTGTAAACCTTAATCATGAAAAAAAAACAAAACAGCAGAATAAAAAAATTAATTACTTCATTTTAAACAATCAATTGAATGAAGAAAACTGGAGTGGTATTCTAACCAACACTGATACTCAGTTAGCATATAACAATTTTCTACATAAACTTGAATCATATATTGAAGTCTCAGCATATAATTGCAATGTAACTAAGAATCGTGACCATAAATTAAAACCTTGGATAACCAACGGCTTAATCACTTCAATCCGGAAAAGAGATTCACTTAAGAAAAAATTATTACATAAGCCATCAGTGCAAAGTTGTAATGAATACAAAGCTTATAGAAATAAACTAAACAAATTGATCAAACAAACAAAGAACGATTATTATAACGGAAAACTGAATTCCAGTAAAGAAAACTGCAAAAAAACTTGGGAAATAATAAATGAAATAACAAACAGAAATAGAAATAAATCTTCTCTCTTCAACTATAGCATTAAAAATAAAGACGGTGAACGGATAACTGAGCTAAACAAAAAAATAAATGCAGTCAATGAGTACTTTGTGAACATAGGATCAGAAATGGCTCGACGAATAAAAAAAATGGAATCGCTACCCCCTACTTTTTTGAAAGATAAATATATACAATCCACCATGTTTCTCAAGCCGGTAACAAAAAACGAACTTATTGAGGTAATATATAAACTTAAATTAAATTGTTCACCTGGATTAGATGGCATCTCCTCGAGTACTATAAAATAGATACATCTGCATCTGCTAACACCCCTAGTGCATATTATAAATTTAGTATACAAAAATGGCAAACTACCGTCCCAATGGAAAGAATCATTTGTAATTCCCATATTCAAAACCGGTGCACATGACGATCTTGGTAACTACAGGCCCATTTCCATAATAAATAACTTTGCAAAAATATTTGAAATAACTTTGAAAAAACGTATAATGGAATTTTTCCGTGAAAATCAAGTTATTACAGACAGGCAGTTCGGTTTTATCGAAAAATCAAATACTGAATGTGCAGTAATTGATCTAATGAATAAAGTTGTGGGAGCCTTGGATCGATCAGAAAAATGCTCAACCATTTTCCTCGATCTCGCCAAGGCCTTCGACACTGTATCTCATGCCAAGCTCTTAGACAAATTATATAACTACGGGATTCGTGGTCCAACGTTACTTTTAATAAAAGACTATCTCTCACACAGAATGCAAAAAGTAAAAATTGACAACCATTTGAGCAGCTCTAGAGAAGTCACAATAGGAGTTCCTCAGGGAACAGTATTAGGTCCATTACTTTTCCTTGTATATATTAACAGTATCAGTAAGATCAACAATTTTAACGAACATCTTATCTCGTATGCAGACGATACAGCTATTGTAATTGTAGGCGACTCTTGGGATAATGTGTTCCTTAAATCTGAAAAGGTTCTCCAAGACATACAAACATGGCTTAATTTCAATCTACTGACCTTAAACATAAAAAAGACAAAATATGTAACATTTACTTTATTACATAGAGATCAACCAGTTAATAATACAATTAGTATACATCAAAAGGACTGTAATACGAATGATTGTTCCTGCCCTAATATAGAAGTGACTCAAAATATAAAATACTTAGGTGTGAAGGTGGATCAACATTTAAGATGGGAGGTACATGCCAATTACATGATCAAACGACTCAGGATACTGATGAGACAATTCTACGCCCTCCGTGATATTCTAGATAAAAAAATTTATTAATGATTTATAACTCCCTTGCCGAATCGGTATTAAGATATTGTATCACCGTTTGGGGAGGAATGTTTGACAACGTTCTGAGCCGACTTCAAACAACCCAGAATACTGTCCTAAAAATATTATTCAAGAAACCTAAAATTTTCTCAACAGAAAAATTGTATCAAGAAAATGGATTAATGAATACCCGTAGTTTATATATTTATAACTGTCTCCTATGGATGCATTCAAATAAACATAATTTTACTTTCACTAAAATATATAACAATGAAATACAAAGGCAAACCAGATCGGTGGAAAATCTATTCATCAGCATCCCAAAGTTCAATAAAACTCATACACAAAGATGTATTTTTTATTTTGGTGCTAAATTTTTCAATGCGTTACCCATGGAAATCAAGGTTATAGAAAAACCACATCTGTTCAAAAAAGCGGTAAGAAATTGTATACGTGAAAACCCAAATATATTTTGCATTATCTGATCTCCCCACTCAATTCATAAGAAAGACTCCAGTCTCTATTTCCCTCACTCTCTCTCTCTTTCTCAACTCCATTTCTTTATGTAATTTTATTATTTTTCTTTATTTTCTTACTTTTTTTTCTTTTTTTAACATCTCAGTGAATAAGTATTAGTTCATTATTGTACTTAGTTGTACACCATCTATATTAAAAGTGATTTTACATGTATTATTTAGGTACTATTAATTTCTCGCTCGGCGAATCATAACTAGTGTGTAGTCCACTTCGAGGTGGGTTGACAAAGCAGCACAAGCATATCACATGCTTAGGTAATGTCGCCCCACTCGAAATGGAAATTTATTGTTTACAAATATTGTACTATATAATTGCACTGTACCCAATCTGAATTTATACATTATACATTCTTAGCAAGAATTCAAATAAATTCATATGATGAATCAAGGAATAAGAATATGTCAAAAATATCGTTCCAAAACTCTTCAAGGCATTCAACTGGTTTGTTTATTACTTCGTTTTCAGGTATGGCCGAGAGAAGTTAATGATGATGAGTATACTCATGGGCACAATAGTTGGTGTGACGAGATCATTCTCTCCAAACTATACGATATATGCCATCTTGGAATTTCTCGACACAGCATTGAGCGCAGGAATGTATGGAGCTGCCTTTGTTCTGGGTAGTATTTTCTCTTATAATCATATTAAATCAATGGTTTATCTCATCCTTCAATTCCAAAATCGTTATCATCACCATATATGATTGCTATTATCATTATCTGTGACATCTGTGACGGTAGAAGTTCATGGAAGAGCTAACAATGGCCTATTTAGAATGAGACTCCTGTATGTATCGATCTCTGTGGATTTTGATAACTGGTTGAGTCTGATCGATTCACGCAATTCATCACAATCATTACAGGACTTCTCACAAATCCGTGGTCTTTCATATTCCATCATCTTGCCTTTGGGAGCATCTCACAATTGTCGTCCTGCAAAATCCCTGCCAGGTGTGTAGATATAATCCTTCTAGATGACGCCATTTGTGGTGTATCTGTTTGAGGACGCATGGGTTTAGGGTCACCTAGTATCAACAACAGAACCTTCGAGATACCAGCCCCCCACTCTTCGTAAAAAGTCTTCTCATAATAATGCAGGAGTCTGCAATAACATTTTTTCTTTGCTAGCTACTTGAGAAACCTTTCATACACCACGAGAAAACCAAAGATGTAAATCTCGAGTCTACAGAGAAGACGGATATTAACTATTCATTCATGTCACATATTTCTGTTTCTTACCCACCTCAGAAGGTGATTGCTGAGTGACTCGATCAGGAATTCAATAAATTATGAACAATGTGCTAGTAGTGATACTTTTTGTATTTTCTGACATGCAGCATATTTCGTAAACATACAAAGACACAACAGTTGGAATTTTAAAGTTTTCAAAGTATTGTTTTGAAGTAATAAAAAAATAACGATTTTTTGCAGCTATGGAAATCGTCGAACCAGAGCAGAGAGATATAGCAACCCTGATAATTTGTTGTATTTACACTCTGGGCCAGGCAATTTTAGGAATAACAGCTTGGTTATCACCTTCCTGGAGAATAATGTTGCAAGTCCTCTACGTGCCTGGTATAATTTTTTTGTTATTTTTCTTCACATTACCAGCATCCAGAATGTGGGTTTTGGCAAACAGTAGAAAAGAAGAAATGGACGACATCGTTGTACAAAAGAAAACGAATGAAATCGAAAGTATTGTACACGAAAATGAAAAACCAGTGGGAGAAATAGAATCCCAAGGATTTTGGGACGCCATAAGCCAAAAGGTCATATTATTGAGAGTAATTCATTGCTCTTTCACTTGGATCGCCAATAACTTCATTTACTACGGACTTCTACTGCAGTCGGTAGCAATATCTGAAGATATTTACATCAGTTTCATTATTGGGGTTGTTGTCGAAATACCAGGTTATATTATCTACTATTATGGAAATAAAAAGTTCAAAAGACGATGGACGATGCTAGTGGGATTTGTTTCTACTGGAGTATGCTGTATAGCAGTTGGATTCATTCAAGAAGGTGAAACCATATAATATAATTTCATTTCATTTTCAGTTTTCCTTCAATGCACAACAAAAATTCATTCAAATTATGGATATTATCGAATTGTGGATGTAATATACCGGGTGAATCCCCAGGAACTGCATTGATTGATTGTGGGAAAACTATAATTAGGAAAAATCTGAAAATTCAACAATATACTAAAGTCGATGGGGGCAATTCGGTCAAAATTTTTGTAAAATGGCGGCACTTCCGGTTATATCGGAAGTAGGTGTCTACTTTATTATTTTGAAAGGAATAATCTATTTCTATATATCATTACATTTTTGGATTCTGTATCAGGATCTAACTACTTTTCGTGCATAATGTCCTTTAACTAAGGCTGGCCGTTTTTTGGCATATTTAAGTTTCCATGTCCAAAATGATGTTAGCAGACCCTAAAATAATTATTATCAGTATTTCCTTTAAGGAAAGTTTTATATTATGTCTTGATCGAATTCCTTGTAGAGCAGTATACCAAATTCAATTGACTTCATATGAAAATTCGATAATCAATAATACAGGGTGGTCCGAAAATAAAAATATGAATGAAATTTAATAAAACGCCTAAAGTGACTTTTTTCAAATGGAAACCTCCCATTTTTATAATTTAATCGTATTCAGCATCAAAAACGAGGGTTACTTTGTATTAGGATACCTATTCCGGAAAAAAGTAGTTTTTGAAATAATTGCAATTTAATATTTTTCTATCGACAGAATACTTACTATACGATTTATAAATTCTGTCAGTTGGCCGTGACGGCGCGATGTTTGGAAATAATCTATTCATACGATAACGCCACTAATTGCCATTTGCAAATTGTCAATTATAGATCATGCAGGGACGATAAAGTTACACAAACGAAGATCATTTAAATTCATTCATTATTTACGAAGAATGTGAAAGTTATTTCAAGGACATGCGATACATTTGCGACCTGATTTCCGGAAAAAAGAAACCATCACCAAATACTGTCGAAGCTTTGTATTCTTTGAGGTTAGGTATAGTTCAAGTAAACGATATAGTGCAACCTGCCATCCAAAAGCTCTCCTATGATAATATAGTTGAGGAGCTAACTAATTTTGTCATTCAATAATCATTTCTGATTATATAAGAATCACAATAACTATATAATATAAATAATATAATAAATAATATAAATATTTCGTTTATATAGGTGAGTGAGAAGGTAGGGATTCAAATAACCGACCGCTTCAAAAAGACTTCACTAACTTTTTTCGAAGGCTTCTCATAATTCCTTTTCCATATTCTCTGTATCACTCTCACTGTCGCCATTTGAATCAATAATGAATTCGTTTACAACATTAATATGGAAGTGTCTAATCTCCATTAGTCTTTTCCAACTAATACTACTTTTTTATTGCTTTTCTGCCAGTCTTTTTCGATAATATTAGATACTTCTTGTTTAATTAGCTCTCTCACCTTTTTATCAAATTTTGGAAAATTATTGTTACGCCTGATGCATGGTTTCAATTTTCTCCAAATCAACTCGATGGGATTGAAAACACAAAAATAGAGGGGAAGCCTCACTAGGCTGTGTGCATACGTTTCAGCAATACTCTCAAGGGCATACACTTTTTCAAATGTTTTCGTCTGCACAACGTCGAGTAGTTGGTTTTTGGTATAGTAATCTTCAAAATACAAAGTGTCATCCATTAAAAAACTTTACATTTCATCTTTCATCGAATTTTTATTCGGTACTTTGATGAGCTGTCGCGAATGATAGGAAGTGTTGTCAAGAACTATTACACTATTCGCATCCAAATTTGGGATCTATGTGTTTTCAAACCATTCTTCGAAAATATTAGCTTCCATATTCTTATAATAGACAACATTGCGGTCCTCAAGTTTTTTTCCACAGAATTTCATAGAATTAGGAACCCATCCTTCACTTCCTTTGCAATGCATAATGATCAGTCGCGATCCTTTGATTGCATGCATGTTAGGCGTACAAATTCTCGAACCACCAGTCCACCTTTTCGTAACTATGTCGTGAGTGTCATACAAAGTTTCGTCCGAATAGAAAATTTGCCGTTGTTTTTGTCTATATTTAGTTATTTGTTCGGTGTATTTGTTACGGAAATCCACTTTTGTTTGGCTTTCCATAACTGCTTGACGTTTGTTTATTATTTTAAATCTGAATCCTAGTTTCTTCATCCAAATATGGAGAGTTTTGTCACAGCAGCTCACGTTATGGCCCGAAGTATTCAATTTTTTCCTTATGATTTCTGTTGTAGAAATCTCATTGCTTTTGTAACAGTCCCAAGTATATTGTTTTTATCAATGATTTGATTAGATGAACATCTTAACGTTTCGGTAATCCTGTATCACATCGCTTCTTGCGTTCATAAAGTTTATTTTTGACTATCTTACATACAGTTGAGAAAGGAATTTCAGTCAATCTGATGTTGCATGTAATAGTTTGTTTTCATTGAAGCCAAATTCGAGAATGCTTCCGAATCTCATTCACTGGTATCTCTTTTTCGCATTGTTCACCATCGCTATCGGAATAACAGAAATTATGAATAATCATAACTGCACCAATTTCAAATTTCAACACCCAAATCGCAATCAGTTCCTGAACTGAACACGACGTTGATAACCATCTCCGCATTCCCCGATTTCTATTCGTCATCGTAACATGACATCAAATTTAATTTTATGACTCGTCAGCCAATCATAAAACTCGGTTGGTGAAAATTATTCAATACGAACAGTCCACGTGGACTAGTTGGCAGCCGGTTTATTTCTGTGTATTGGTTTTTTTGCCTTTGAGAGTGCCGCCAACTTTGAATGTGCGCAATTTCGTTTACTTCGACTATACTCTTTCCCATACAAAAAATATTTTACCAATATTTTTCTATTACAGAATTCTACTGGATGAAGCTGACACTATTTTTGATTGGAAAATGTTGTTCAGCCGTAGTATTTGCCCTAATATACGTTTATACTACTGAAATGTTCCCAACAACTTCCAGACACACCATGCTTTCTATAATATCGATGATTGGAAGATTAGGATCGATGTTAGCACCTCAGGTTCCATTACTGGTGAGTCAATTTATTGGAAATCAAATTTTTATCAGTTTCAAACTATGTTGAACGCGTTGTATTTTCAGGCTATGATATCCACTGCATTGCCACTAATATGTTTTGGTGTTATCGCCTTAGCTGCAGGAGTCCTGGCTTTGTTATATCCCGAAACACTGAATACAAAACTTCCAGACACAATTGAGGAAGCAATTAATATTGGAAAGGCACCAGTTGAATTAAAAACGAATAGTGAAAAATCAGATATTTGTGCTCGTTTATAAGTTGATAGAAAGTGTCTACTATTCAGCTAGTATTTGATCAATTTTTTTTTAACAGCTACTGTTGACAGTATTTTTGTAATATGAATTATTTGATAATCATTCCATTCTCCCTGACTTTTTGCGAAAAATGTCTCGACATCTATCTGAGAATAGTAGAACATTGATATTCAAGAACTTTCAGCATTCGATGATGAAATTTAATCTACCATTTGTTAGATGTCGCAAATAATTCTGTAAAAGACCAATATTTTTCATAATTGATTGTTTTACTTTCTCATGTGTCAAGTGAAGAAAAAAATATATTGAAAGTATACTAATTTACCATCCTTGATATTTTGAAAATGAATGAAAATTATTACGCAACTCAACTTTTTTCCGAAGTTCTAAGTTCGTCATTGTGAAATTTCTGAAATATTTTATAATTTCCAAGTATCATAAACGAATGATATCTTTAATCTTCTCGAATTAATCATTTATTACAATAATTATCGGAATACCATATTTTTAGGGAAATACTATGGGATCATAAAACAATGGAGACGTTTTCTAGATTTTTATTGTTTCTGGTCCAGCTGCTGTATTCAGCATCAAAAACAAGGGTTACTTTGTATTAGGATACCTATTCCGAAAAAAAGTAGTTTTTGAAATAATTGCAATTTAATATTTTTCTATCGACAGAATACTTACTATACGATTTATAAATTCTGTCAGTTGGCCGTGACGGCGCGATGTTTGAAAATAATCTATTCATACGATAACGCCACTAATTGCCATTTGCAAATTGTCAATTATAGATCATGCAGGGACGATAAAGTTACACAAACGAAGATCATTTAAATTCATTCATTATTTACGAATTAATCATTTATTACAATAATTATCGGAATATCATATTTTTAGGGAAATACTATGGGATCATAAAACAATGGAGACGTTTTCTAGATTTTTGTTGTTTCTGGTCCAGCTGCTGTAGGTTTGGCTGTAATATTTCCCAAAACACTGAATACAAAACTTTCAGATACGATTGAGGAGGCTATTAATATAGAATGACACCAGTAGGATTAAAAGCAGTGAAAATGTTTTTATTTATTTCATTTTCAATGAGACATGATGTAACATCTATCCGAGAATATCAGATTGAATGTTTTCATTAATTTACAGCATTCGACTTCATTGTGAACCGTCAATACTTATGCTACTAATGCTACTGAATACAAGATGTCGCAAGTGACTCTCCAATGACTAATTTTCATATGTATTTTCCATAGTTAGTAAATAATTCTCGACTTTTCAAAAATATATTGAGTAGAGAAACTGAACATAACAAAGTGATTTTCTGAACTATTTATTTTATTCAATAAGTATAATACCCGGTGATGGAATTATTTTCATTTAAACGGGTGTAGATAAATGTAAAGCAAATTTTTGAGAAAGAAAGTTTTTGGCTTTCTACTACTCCATCTTGATACAAAAAACAAGGATGAGGGAATCTTCCAAGGAAAGGAAGGAAGTAATCAATTTCAAAATAAGTAACTCCATACATGGATGTGTAGATCATGCAAAGAAGTAACTTTCAGACACAAACTGAAAGAAAGTCCTCCTGAAACAGCTACTTTCATATAAACATCGAATTACACGAAAGACAAAAATTCTTTCGAAACAAATACTTCTATATGAACACTGAATTATACAGAAGATACTTTTCCCTACTCAGTTTGTAGACTCTCTTGCACTTAAACGATCAAATTTAAAATGGAGTGGAGTGATACTATGAGGATCTTCACTTCGAGTCATATTTTCATTTGCCTCATACAGGGTCTTCAAAAAATGCAGATACTTTGATCTCATGAGAAAATGAGTGGAACTCAATTCTTTCTAATGGAACACCCTGAATATTTCAACATTTTTGTTGAAATATTCTCTACATCCAATTTTAGATTAACTTTGTTCAGATAATACTATTTCTATTTTGAACCGTTTTCGAGATAAACTGTTTCAAATGGAAATTGAGATGGTTTCCTTGTTCATCACTCATTTTTGTAAAACAGATTTCTTTTGATGTTTCTCAATTAGTCACAGATAATACAATGAAAAGATAATTATTAAAATACTCCTCAAGCATCGAATGAAACTTCTCTTCAAACAATAGTTTTATTAACGCTGAAACACGAATTGAAAATAATAAACCCATAAATTAATGAGTTAATTTAATCGTCAGTGTATTTCAGAATATGTTCAAACACATCTCCACTTCTACTTAAACAAACATGTAATCTCTCCAAAAGTTTGTCATGTGTAGCGCTTCTGATCAAGTCTGGAGTCAAACTATTGAAAGCAGTTGTAACTCTCGATTTCATATCTTCCATTGTTGTTATTGGAGTAGAGTAAACCATATTTTTAATGAAACCCCACACGAAATAATCTAATGGATTGCCATCTGGTGTTCTAGGAGGCCAACGAAAAGGTCCATTATTACCAATCCATCTGTCTTCGAAGAATTCGGTTGAAGCTTCGCTGACTGAATGAGAATTATGGGGTGGAGCACCACCCATTTGGTACCATACACGTTCTCTTCCTGGTCTATTATTTGAAATCATTTGAATTCCATTCCTCAGTAAATCTTCATATTTTGATGCATTCAAATTATCATCATAAAACTCGATATAAAAAATTGACTCATTCTTTATGGCACAAAATACATTGAATTGCCATCTTTCTTGAAAACCCCTTTGGCGGACAACATGGGGATTTTCTGGCGCCCAATAATGACTGTTGTGTCTATTGAAAACTCCATTTTTTGTGAACTTGGCGTCATCTGTCCATATGATATTGTCAAGGAAATGTTCATCCTCTTGAGTCTTGACAAGTAACCATTCAAAGAATTCCACTCTACGAGGTAAATCAGTCTCTTTCAAATGTTGGAGACAGTAGAACTTATAGGGGTGCCATTTATGCTTATTAAGAATTCGACAAATTGTCAAGTAGGGTATACCTATCTTCCTTTCAGCCTCGTGCAGAGAAGCATTTGGAAATGCATGAAAGTATCCCAAAACTGTTATACCATTGTCATCATCATCCACTTTAGTCTTCTTACGAATAAGTTTTGGACGGAAGGTTCCATTCAACCTACAGTTTTTTAGTAGTCGATTTATCACATTATTATTCGGGAAGTTGTGGATATCTTTCATACTAGGCATGTTCTACATGCAATTCTATTGCACTGACCATATATTATTAATAAATTCAAGAAATCTTCATTACTGTAACCTAATCTTGACATTATTCTATTATAAATGGTAGCTATCACAATCAGTCAAAACCACCAACGCAAGTCTGACGTTAAATAATTGGTTTATTTATTTTTCCAAAGCACAATATTAAAAAATATTAATGTGTACTGTTGTACGTTAGAGACCAATACTTCAATGTATACAAATTATAACTTTTTCTAAGGTAGGTACATACCAATTTCTAATTGACTTATCTGAGACAGTTATAAAACTGGATCAAAAAGAAATATTACTAAGTATAAAAAAAATGTTGAATATCCAAAATAAGTGATGAATTCAAAAAAACGAGCAAGAAAACCATGTCAGTTTCCGTTTGAAACAGTTTATCTCGAAAACGGTTCAAAATAGAAATATTATCATCTAAACAAAGTTAATCTAAAATTGGATGTAGAGCTCAAAAATTTTGAAATATACAGGGTGTTCCATTTGAAAAAATTGAGTTCCGCTCATTTTTTCGTGAGATCAAAGTATCTGCATTTTTTGAAGACCCTGTATGAGGCAAATGAAAATATGACTCGGAGTGAAGATCTTCATAGTATCACTCCACTTCATTTCAAATTTGATCGTTTTAGTGCAAGAGAGTTCAAGATTATCAGCATTTATAAAAGTTGAAGTTTGGTAAAAAAATATTGAAATTAATTTATATCTTCTAAACGGTAATAGATAGGTAAACGGAAATAATAATGAATTTATTAACAAAGTGATAATGAATCATAATATGATATTATATACGGGGTGTTCCATTTGAAAAATCAAAGAAGCCGCTACTTTATAGCAGAAGCGACAACGCCGCTCCGTCTGAAATATTTTAGGCGTGTAGGTCATATTGATTTAGGCATACTGTGAAATTTTCAGGTTGATCCGTTAAATAGTTTGTCAGAAACGGCTAATTAACGCTCTTCATGAAAAGCCCTGTATAACAAGTATATACGTATTATTTATTCAACATAATTAAATAATTAGCGAATTGAAAATAAAACGAAAATCAGTTTTTAACTAGAACTAGGATCATAGTATTAGGTAATATTTAGATCTTTTTGAAGAATAATATACGTAGGTACTTTAATTAAAATTTTAAACGTCTACTTTTGTTAAGAGTAAAGTATTTTATTGCACCATCAATGTCTGTAGCATCACACACCTCTTGTTCAATAGACAAGATAGCCAAATTTGTTAGTCTTAGAGTACTCATTGTCGACCTCAAATCATTTTTGATCAATTCCAATTTCGAAAAACATCTCTGACAGCTGGCATTGCTTATGACAATTGTAAAAAATATTCGCAGCATGATTAAATTATTGGACAAAGTGTCTTCCAGCTTCTATTTCCAGCAAAAGTCATTCATCATTCGTATAATTGACGTCTCACAACAGATTTTATTGCATATTTTTGGTACAAAAGTGAGGTTGATGTTTAAACAACGATTTGTTTAGCTTTCATGAAACTGCTACTCTATGAATCATTTTTCAAATATAGAATCAGTGAGGTGGTTGTTGGCGAGAGTATAAAGAGTGAAAGTAAAAAAGATTTGATCGTGAATTACTGGCCATGATAAAAAACATATCGAATGAAACCGAAGAGAAACTTATAAAAATCGTTGGTGGAACAAGAAACAAGTGGTGAAACAAGTGGTTTCTGGAGTAGGAGTAATCTGACAACTCGATTGTTGTGTTTTATTCGAGAAGTTTGTTTGCTGTTCAAATTTATCAGTTTGTCATGGGGATGCAAATTCCACTTAGATCACATACCTACTTGCTTTATCGTAACTAATATCGAAAATCATGAAGCATCAAAATGATATATTCTTGTATCTTTTATCGAATCCATAATCACGATCATCAGGCAACTGTAAAGACGTATTTTGTTCCAGGAAAACTGGAACAATCACTTTTCCCAATCACAGAAATGCATTACTCTTTTCGACGCGTTTCAGCAACCATGTCGGTGTCTTCAGGGAAAAAAAAAAGAGATGAAGGAAACTCTCCTTCATCTCTTGGTTGAATAAAGTATTTGTTCCAAACTCAGAATGTGTGAATGTGAAAATAATGTTTTATATACTATATTTTTTCATTTGGGATAAACGTATTTACCATAAAACTGAAAAGGTTTCTAGATCTTACTTTCGAAGATATGTATAACAGAAGAAGTGACAGATTTATTATACAATTTTGAACATGGCAATTGAGTCAGTCTGATGAAATTAGAGAAATAGTTTTTTATTGGTTACCATAAAATCCCATAATTGAGAGAAAAAGAAATAATTTTTCTTCTCTTACTATATTATAAGATAAATATCCTCAATTCGTTTCTATTGAAATTATTCGAAAATAAATGTTCTGGAGTCTCGTTGAAAATATTTCTCGTTGAATAACCTTAGCTTTGGCTCATTTTATTGCAATCGTAAGAATCTGTATTTTGTTCTCTGTAGTAGAACTTTGGAAATCGGTCAAGGTAGGTTAGGAGTACATTTACTTTCTTTTATATGATATGTGATAATTTCACTTGTTTCTCTCGAGGGACAAAATGCATCCTTTCGTGATATATATTCATTTCCAACTTTTCATGAACAGTCTTTCAAATGAAGTTCATTACATTCTGTACCGAACAGCAATTTGAAGTCACAAGAAACAATGGGAACATTCTCCAACATCGTTTTTCCATCCCCGGTTTCACATAATGCAGAGACTGGAAACTCGAATTTCTTGTATTTGAATCTATCACAGAGATTGCATTTCGCAAGCAAAAAGTCACGAAAGCTCGGCTGAGAAAACAGAAGAGGGTAATTCGCCTTTGGCAACGGGTTGAATCCGTCACTCTAATAAGCCATTGTTCGAGTCAAACATTCCGAATCAAGTGAAAATAAAATTGAAGCTCTTCCTCTTTTGTAGTCAAACAAAGGAACTACAGTGTTACAAATCAATTTTAACAATATAATAATGAAAGATGTATGAACTGTGGAAATGGGAATTTTTCTGAAATTATTGATAAAAAAAATGCAATGATTTTTTCTTGGTGTTCATCATCGGGTATCTACTATGAAATTAAAATAGACGAATTTTTTTCGAAAATCGAAGTAATGTTTTCACTTCGAATGTCATTGCAGTGATTTACCATTAAAAATGATTGTACTGATGGGAAGTGTAAGTTACATTGAATGTGATGTCCAACAAGGTACCGTTCTTGGTTGTCTGCTGTTAATCATCTACGTCAAAACTTGTTTTGAAATGATTTTATCATAGAATTTTGAGCATGAATTTTGGTTAAACTTTTTACCTGCCTCACTGTTGCCTTGAAAGTAGCCGACTCGCCTTCAGTGTTTTCAAAATTGATGAGAATTTGGATATTAATAAAGGCGCTTTAATCAAATATCTAGAAGTGTCAAAATAGACTAGCATCTTAAATGGAACTTGTACATTTCCAGATTGCGAAATACACTGAGAAGCATAATATGCAAATTCAAGTTTCTCACATAACAAAAATAGAATTTTTATATAAATCATTCTGCTACAAAATCTATAGGACTGATTGAAGATTAGTCAATCATATTTCCTCAGAGATGAAAGAAATGGGAACTTACCTCACATTCAAGCTTGAAGTGAATATTACTGGAGTTTTTTCCCAACACCAAATCGTTATTTTTAACATCTCGACACGTGTTTCGATCACCAAGTGATCATTTTCAAAGAGGAAGATTAAAACAAGGAACTAGTGCGAGCTAATCCTATTTATGCTATAAAGGTAACCCATACAGTTAAACCATTCAGGCGTACCAACCATACAGGTATGCCTATCCATAGGCAATATTGTAAAATTTATTTTTTATATGGTTAAAAATTGTTTTATATAAACATATATTGAGGAATAATAGAGGCAAAATTGTAAAATTCATTTAGGTTGGTGTAACCGTGAGGTTGGTACGCCTGGATGGTTTACCTGTATGGGTTTCCTCTATAGCATAAATAGGATTAGCTCGCAGTAGTTCTTAGTTTTAATCTTCCTCTTTGAAGATGATCACTTGGTGATCGAAACACGTGTCGTGGTGTTAAAAATAACGATTTGGTATTGGGAAAAAACTCCAGTACACCAAAGGTCCCAAATAGTGCATCATAAGCTTGAAGTGAAAAAATATTCACTTCAATCAATTAGACAGCATAACTTGCTGTAAAGTAATAAGTCGAACCTGATAACAGCTGTTCTTCATCTGTCTGAATAGAACAAAATCACGAAACATCACTCTAGAAAAGGAGAGGGAAAACCGTGGACACGTGTTTCGGACTATTGAATTCTCCTCCTTTTCGATTAAAAAGATACACTCTCGATAACACGCTGTAGCTGCCTACGTGGTAATCTTAGATGTGTTCAAGAAATTTTAGGTTTCTCAAGTGGAAGCATAAATGTCGGGTAGGCACCTGTTAGTGACTCCGTTTGTATGTGTTGTTTTCTGTGGCTGCATGGTGTTGATGAGGCCAATAGCCAGAAACACGTGTCCGCCGTTTGTCACTTCTTATCAAGGGCGCTCTTTCGAAAATTCTCTTCTTTTAAAAAATGAACGTACTGACAGTTGCCATTACCTTCATTTTTTACGTAAATATACTTTGGTAGTTATTGCAATGTCCTTCTGTTCCACAAACTCTTTTAGACCAACTGTAGCAGTTCTGACGTTGCCATGAGATGATGCCTATTGTCTAAATTTCAATTCATTTCAATCATAAATTGATTCTTGCTTAGAAAAAGCAAGACAGCTATATATGTGGTGTTGACATGGTTAGATGGTGTCAAATTTTGATACTTATTTCTGCTGGTAGTTGATATATTCGTTTTGTAGTTCCGTTCTGTGTTATTCAAACAGTTAACTGAGTACTGAAAAAAACATTTTTATTATATTTTCACTTCTTACACTAACAAATTCATTCACATATAAATAAAGTTTGTTGACAGCACATGTACACTGACAAACATAGGCACGATTCGACAACTGTCTTTCACTGCAGCGTTCACTGCATTCACTATCGATTCCATAGATGGCGCTTCATGCCTGTCCTTTTTATGGCAGTTGAGCGCTTCAGCTCAGTACCGCTGACGATACCGTAGCGGATCGAAACAGTGTCGCCTCGTTTGAGGTTACAAGTTTATGGAGTTGTTTTGCAGTTGAAGCAGTTGAAGCTGCAGATGGGAACAGAAAACGAATCTCATTCGGCGGTCGATGTCAAACATAGGTTTTGCAACTGATTGGCTAGGGAAGCCTCGTTTATCCGTGATATTCTGCGATTCAGTTCCCTGTCAATCTCACAGATGGTGTCTCTGTTGGGGGTGATGTCACCACCTTCACTCTCAGGCTTATTCTTTCTGCCACAGATCAGTGGTCCAAATTAGCACCACTAATGAGACCTAGACGGGTCGAAACACCGGTGATTGATCCTTGGTTTTTGGTGTTGGGTCACTAGTTCATATAATATTTGACATTTTTCTTCATTGCTAATATTTTTCGTGCGACAACCTTTGCTGGTTGTATTATCATCATTATCAGGTTATGTTGAATCATTTTTGCGGAAAAGTGTAGTAGCACTAATCTCCAACGTACTTTATTCAACTTTTTTTCTCAAAAAATTACACTTGTGCATTTGTAATAGACATGCATTACAAATGCTAGAAATCAACGGAAAATCTAGCAAAATCGTGATAAAGTGGACAAAATTGTTGTGTGAGCAACTGAATTGGCACATCTACTGAAATTTATCAGAATTTATTGGAATTTCAGAACGCAGCACATGATACTTGCTTTGCCGAAATACATCTTTCATAAACAGTCGTCCTGCATACCAAATAACACCGCAAAATGGGAAAACTTAAATATTGGTTGAAATGTTTTGTGATGAAACTGTCAAACATACAGTAATTCATCATTGTACGATATGTTAGATATTACAGATTCGATGTTCCACGACAAGCTTATAACTTTGAAAGTTTGACGAAGATTTACTCAGCCACTTATACAGGAACTTTATGAAAAAGGGAAAAAGTGCAACTCACGTAACATCGTCTTTTAGAAAAGAAGTATGGTTAGGCATGTCGAAACATACTTGGGGTCGAAAGGGGCAGATATTTCAAGATAAATGATCTATGCAGCGCTTAGAACCGTAGTCGCCTGATATTATATAGTGTAGCAAACGTGTTATATTTGTTTCCAAAAGTGGAGATGAAGTCAAAATGTAAAAAATATTGTAACAAATTGAAGAATTAACTGTTTCAAACAAATTCATTTCTAACAATATTTCACCATCACAAACTAATTCATTTACAACACTTAGCAACTAACGTTCAATTTATTTCCACTATTTGAATTCCTTGTTTGAATGCTCGATTCACTTTCTGAACTCAATTGCCCTCTTGGGACGAAAAGCCGGCCTTATATATCGGTAACAATCTTTCTAGAATTCTGTAGTCGTTTCGGTACTCAACTAGAGTTTAACCGGCGATTGCCGACTGCATTCCTCTTGCGGTGATGTCATGTGTTTGTTCGCTGGCCGACATATCGGTCAGGGGCGGCTTCTGATTCTTCACAATATTAAAACCAACAGAGCTATAATTTACAAAAATTCGACTGTTCTAAAGTTTTGATAAATTCTACGTTCGTTTCTCTTCCTAGATATTATCATGAAAAAATCGAGGTTTGCAATTACGTTTGAGGAGTATTATGTAAATGTATATTGAAGAAAACATTGATATTCATATGCTATATTTTCATTTCGAAAAGTTTTGGGAAAACTATGTAAATTTATATTTTAAGAGAAGCCTCCGTGTCAACTTCAAGACCCTGATATTGCAAATGAACGCCTGTAGAATTCTTCAAAAATGAAAATAGTACGAAATTTATAGACCTGTGGTTTTTCAATATTTTTTGACGTGCGACCATAGATTTTTTGTCATTTGTTCTACTTCACAATAATACATATGAGAAAACAAAATCGCATACCTGTAAATTTTCACGACTGAAGATATAAATTGAAAAATAAATATAGTTAAAAAAACTGAATAAACACGCTTTTAAAGAACATTGAACTAGAAAGTAAAAAAAAAAATGTTATTAGCTTGAAACAATGAAGAACGAAACATACTAGTATTATTGTGGAAAAAGCGACGGGCACTTGATATACAAAAAATATGGCACATAGCGCCCATGCTTTTTTCATAATAATACTAGTATTTTTCGTTCGTTATTATTTAAAGCTTGTTCTGTTTTGGAAAAATCTGTTTTTCCGTTAATCAGCTGTCGCCCCCATACGAACGACAACTCTCAGAAGTTGAGAAACTTGTGCGAGCTAAGGACTAACGAAGTCTTACCTTTTAACGTGTGATTCCTAACACGGTTTTGCAAAAAATATTTCTAACTTTTTAAATCGATGTTCTTTAAAAGCGTGTTTTTTAGTTTTTTTAATTTTATTTATTTTGTCCAAACTTTGCGATCAATCAGCCGTATATTGTTAAAAAAACGGCCATTCATATTTTCCGATTCCGGAGAGGGAGACTGAAATTCAGCTACCAAACCCAAGGCAGCAGGCACGCAAAGGAGGGTTACAATCAAGACAGAAGACGGTGTGCTAATGAAAGGCAGCACGCACGCAAAGGAGGGTTACAATCAAGGCAGAAGACGATGTGCTAATAAAGAAAATACTTTTTTCGAATGAAGAAATACATGTAAAGTGGGTTCGAATTAAATCAAGGAGGTTGGGTACAGCGTCATTTGCCCGCGAAGAAATCAAGCAATAATGTCGATATATCAAGAAGTTACGTACAGCGTCATCTACCCGGGAATATATCAAGCAATAATGTCGATTATTCTGTCAAATACAGATCTTGAACTTGAGAGTTACAAATGAACAAAAAACATACATATATACATACATGCAGGTGAAGGTAATGAAAACGCATTGGAAAAAATACCTTTTTCAAATGAATAAATTCATGTTAAGTGCCCGCCATTTGCCCGCGAATAGATCAAACAATAATGAAAATGAATGCAAAGGAGAGTTACAAACAAACATACATACAGGCGAAACTAATATAAAGCGTGTAAAAAAAGGAAGTTTTTTGGTAACTGAAAGTCAAGGGATGAAATTCTAAAGTATTTTGAAGCTTTTTCGCATTATACGTCATTTCACCTATAGAATGCTATTAGACCGAGATCGATATGTTTTTTTGATTTTGATATTCATTTTATTTCAATCTTCTTCAGTGTATCACTATCTACCATGGAAACAAAGCTGAAGGACCCTGAAAAAAAAACCGCAGACCAGGCCAAACGTACAAGTCAGCTATGATGGACACGCACTATGGATCCTGTTTGAAAACACGGAACTCATTGCCCTCGACTAGGGATACCATAGCCGACTGGTACGGGAGATGTAGACGTGATATTTTTTATTTTTAATAAAGGATTTTTGGATTTGGAATTGGTAAAAAGGCAATAGTATCCATAGACACAAGGACAATTGCAGCAGAAAAAAAGAAGCTGTGAACCTCAGTCGAATAAGGAATCTCATTCTGAAAAGTTCGAAAATAGCAAACAGCGTGACGGTAGTTAGAATAGGGTCAGCTAATGTTATTGATATTTTACCAAATCCATGTACAGGTATTAGCACACCAGACTACCTGCTGAGGAGTCAACACAAATACACGTTACGTAATTCAACTAAGCCAGGCACAGGTATTAGCACACCAGATAATCTGCTGAGGAGTCAACATAAATACGGGTTACGTAATTTAACTGAGCCAGGTACAGGTATTATCATACCAGACTACCTGCTGAGGAGTTAACATAAATACGAGTTACGTAATTCAACTAAGCCAGTTACAGGTATTAGCACACCAGACTACCTGCTGAGGAGTTAACATAAATACGTGTTACGTAATGTAACTAAGCCAGGTACAGGTATCTATCAGCACATCAGATTACCTGCTGAGGAGTTAACATAAATACGCGTTACGTAATTTAAGTAAGCCAGGTACAGGTATTAGCACACCAGATCACCTGCTGAGGAGTCAACATGAATACGGGTTACGTAATTTAACAAAGCAGGTACAGGTATTAGCATACCAGACTACCTGCTGAGGAGTTAACATAAATACGCGTTACGTAATTTAACTAAGCTAGGTACAGGTATTATCATAGCAGACTACCTGCTGAGGAGTTAACATAAATAAGAGTTACGTAATTTAACTGAGCCAGGTACAGGTATTAGCACACCATACTACCTGCTGAGGAGTTATCATAAATACGCGTTAATGTAACTAAGCCAGGTACATGTATCAGCACACCAGACTACCTGCTGAGGAGTTAACATAAATACGCGTTACGTAATTTAACTAAGCTAGGTACAGGTATTATCATAGCAGACTACCTGCTGAGGAGTTAACATAAATAAGAGTTACGTAATTTAACTGAGCCAGGTACAGGTATTAGCACACCATACTACCTGCTGAGGAGTTATCATAAATACGCGTTAATGTAACTAAGCCAGGTACATGTATCAGCACACCAGACTACCTGCTGAGGAGTTAACATAAATACGCGTTACGTAATTTAACTAAGCTAGGTACAGGTATTATCATAGCAGACTACCTGCTGAGGAGTTAACATAAATAAGAGTTACGTAATTTAACTGAGCCAGGTACAGGTATTAGCACACCAGACTACCTGCTGAGGAGTTAACATAAATAAGAGTTACGTAATTTAACTGAGCCAGGTACAGGTATCTATCAGCACATCAGACTACCTGCTAAGGAGTCAACATTAATACGAGTTATGCAGCGGTTATATCCAGTCGTCGGTGATAAACTCAGGATGATATACCTCTGAAGAAGCTAGCTACTCGCTCCAGCTATCAATCCAAAGGGTAAGGGAGCCAGGCTCCAAACTGTTTGAAATCAAGACGACGTGCAGGTACTCGCTCCCGCGAAACGTCAGTAACAAATTCCAAGAATCCATGGCCTTCAAACCTGAAGAAGAAAAAAAGAGACACAGAAAACCTTGGTCGCGAAAGCCTCAATCATTTTCCTCCTTCAGTGTTCCATCGTGGACTTTTTATAAATCTAGAGAAGAAAAACAGAATATAGTGAACTGTTTTATTATATCTCGATGGGATTAGCCAGCGTTTTTGAAAAAAGTTGGCAGTATTATACCACTACCCCGGCTTTACATGGATGACAAATTCAAATTTCAACCAATATAGAGAAAATATCAATAAATTATGATCATAAACCGTCATCTTGAAATACTTGGTCTAATTCATGTTGCACTGTTTGGAACCTTTGGTGTTGTAATGAATATTACTGGAGTTTTTGCCAACACCAAATCGTTATTTTCAACACCTCGACACGTGTTTCGATCACCAAGTGATCATCTTCAAGAGAAAGATTAATCTGGAAACGCTATTTACGCTATACAGGTATACCATACAGGTAAAGCATGCAGGTCTACCACACCTAAATTAATTTTACAATTTTCCTCATCTATTATTTTACAATATGTCCTTATGTAATGTTTAAATGTTATAGCTATATATATAAAACAATTTTCACTATATAAAAAATTATTTTACAATATTGCCTATCTAAATTTATTTTTACAATACGTCCTTATGTAGTAATCAGTAAACCAAATAACATTATTTCAACATGCTATTATATTATATGCTATTTGGTATTTGTCCGTCATCGTTATTCATAATATTATTATGTTTACCCATTTCTACACTCTCATAGGCATCTAGTTGCCTGTTTGTTAATTTGTCTAACTAATCCTAATGAACTAAAGTCTATGGAATGGTTTTGTTGCAAAATATGATGGGCGACTACTGATTTTTCGGATCTTCCATATTTCAAGTGTGCTATGTGTTCCTTATATCTTACTTCAATATATCTTTTTGTCTGTCCATAATATTCAGCATCGCAGTCTTTACATTCAATTTCGTAAATTCCAGACTTTTTCGAATTCTTGACTTTGTCTTTTGGACTTTCCAAAACGCTCTGTAGTGTATGACTTGTTTTAAAAACCACCTTCATACCTAGTTCCTTGAAAATCTTTCCAAAGTTCTTCGTATATTGGTGATATGGAACTGAGATGTATTCATCTTGGTTTTTGTTTTTTCTGAAAGTCGAGATTTCGTTCATTCTTAACCCAAACTTCTTCCTCCTTATTATGTCATCTACATACCCCTCGAGAAACCGTTAGTGACTGCTATTTCCTGAATTGTACGTTTTTCTTTTGCGAACCTATCATGTGTTGGAGAGAAAGTCAAAAGACGATGCACTGAAAAATTCAACCCAGCACGTTTGTGCTGTCCACAGTGATGTGAACTGTCAGGAACATAGCTGTACGTCCTTGTTTTTTTTCTAAATATATCGTATTCTAACTCTCCATATTGGCGTCTCATTACCAAAACGTCAAGAAATGGTAGTTGTCCCTCATTTTTTAACTCATACGTGAATTTTATTGATGGAGATCTATTATTTAAAAAGGAAACAAAGTCCTCAATATTCAATTTTTTGGTATCGAATATCGCGAAAATATCATCCACATACCTTAGCCAAATCCTAGTAAAATACTTTGACTTTTCTTTTGTTTCCATTTCGAATCTGGTCATGAACAGGTCTTCCAGGTAGGGGGACAAGGGTTTTCCCATGGCCGTTCCTTCCTGTTGTTCATAAAAGCAACCTTCTACCAGGAATAGATTTTGTTTCATACACAAATTAGTAAGAGAAACGAGTTCATTACATTACATTCATTACATAAGGACATATCGTAAAGTAATACCTAGATAAGGCAAATTGTAAAATTAATTTAGGTGTGGTAGACCTGTATGGTATACCTGTATAGCATAAATAGCGTTAGCTGCGCGAAGTTTCCAGTTTAATCTTCCTCTTGAAGATGATCACTTGGTGATCGAAACACGTGTCGAGGTGTTAAAAATAACGATTTGGTGTTGGAAGAAACCCCAGTAATATTCACTTAGTCTAATGGTAAAATTCTTTAGATAATCCGTTAGGTGGATTTTGAGTTGAACGCGTTCCAGTATACACATAGATGCGATAGAAACATATAATGAAATGTCATTATCATTCCTTTCATTTTGAATTTTCCTGAAAATTTTTCAAGCACTGTCATCAACAATAACTTGGCAACGTCGTGCAAATTGCCTGCAGTGCATTGCACTAGAAATTAAGGTGATGAAGAGTAACGTTATCATATATGTTTTCAACTGTGTTGTCTGTGCGGCGCCCCTCGTGGCACGTCATTTCTCATCCCCACACCATAAATCACAACCGAAATTGTATTTCGTGTCTTACAAGAAGGTGCGGTCAAGTTGACTCATGTTGGGGGTCGTTGAGTTAAGTGGATAAATATATATCTTGGTAATCAGAGTTCTATGATTTTATGCCTTGGGACTCAATTGGGGATTATTCAATTTGTGTCGTGGATTGAAAAACGTTTTTCGGTTACGAGATGATAAACACGTATATGCGTATGTTAAAACATTCTTGTGGGTTTGAAGTTGTCTCTTGAATACTATTTCAACAAAAGTGAAGTTGGATAGGAATACACAGAAAATTGACATTATTCCTTTTTCATTGAGCAAATTAATTATTGTTATTATCGTTATGATTATTCTATATATTCCTGATAAGTCTCTGGTATCTGTAGGGAGAGTGAGTGTAGACTCACAGCACTTAGGCCACATGTGGCCTATTGTACATCCTCCAGAGGAGTTGTCCTCCTAGGTCATCGTCTATCCTGTCCTTTCCAGGAAGGTGAACAGGTTACTAGGAAACATCTCCTTAATATTGGCAGGTGTAGGCCAAGACTCGCCGAACACCCACTCTCTTTGGCAACCTTGAGGTGTCTCACGGTGGCCTCCGCGAAGGTTTTGGAAGGCGCAGCGACATTACTGTCGTTGCGCGGCTTCTTCAACATTTTTGGGGTTTCCTCCGAGGAGGTGCACAAGTGACGGAGCTCTCCTGCAAGGGCAGTCGGTTCCTTGCCTTTAGTTAAGGCGAAACTCTTGGTGCCCTTGCTGTTGGAGGTGATCTGCAATGTCCAGCCTCATTCCAAGCGGTAGATTGGGGTGGACATTTCTGTTCATCCCCAGCCATCGCCTTAGATTGAGGTAAGCACTTCTGTCCAGCCTCGGGACTGGTTTTTGTTTTTGTTGTTTCTGTCGT
Source organism: Leptinotarsa decemlineata (assembly GCF_025532065.1). Taxonomy (NCBI): domain Eukaryota; kingdom Metazoa; phylum Arthropoda; class Insecta; order Coleoptera; family Chrysomelidae; genus Leptinotarsa; species Leptinotarsa decemlineata. The sequence goes on from NW_027412578.1 coordinate 7,059,844, forward strand.
TTCATTCATATGTGTTCACACGAGTAGCAAGGGAAGAGTTGGTCACCTCTAGCAGAGCCCCGCATTACCAGAGGTAGGCTGATCACAATGAGGTTTCGCCGAGTTCCCTAAAGGGTTCGTTCGTAACCGCATATCACCCTGCGGCCATTCAGCTATGGGCACGATTCCTTACACCTTAGCTTGGGTAGGCTGGTCCACGGTGGCATGTTTTGCAAAGGCTTCTGGGGAGTTTTAGTTTCCCTTACCCTACTTATTTCTGCCATTGACCAGGAGTCCGGTGACCCCGTACGTGAGGCCACCTTGGCTTCCCGGACGGGGCCTCCGGTCCCCTAACTGTTCCCCTATCCGCCTCCTGGGAACGCGCCAGATAGGTAGCCCAACCCACGGGTCCTGATAAGTTTATCGATAGTTATTTGTTGGTACGTATGGTACATCAAATAATTTAATGAGTCTTGTTGTTCTTTTAGGAATTTTCTGTTTTCGTAAAGATTTGATATTGGGGCAGTTATATTTTTTATATATTTTATAACACATTAACACTATACTTGCCTGCCTTTTATTTTCTAGGCTGGGTATTTTGAGTTCATCTCGTAGCGATACTGATCTAACTGTAATAAAGTTCGGCTATACTTTTGTTGTGATATAAATGTCTCTGAAATTTGTTTTTAATTTTTTCTAGTCTATTTTTATGAACAATATGGAAAGGATGCCGCACTACAGCCCCATATTTGATGTTATTGAAATGTACACTTTGTCTTATTACAAATCCCATAATTCGTACTGCCTAAGATGTTATATAATCCAAATGTGGTTTATACGTTGAAGAATTGTATGTATCCGAATCATTGATAGCCTCTACCCTGGATAATTTAATATCATTCATCGAATAATTGTATCCTTGTAATGCACTGCTTGGAATCCTTGGTGTAGTAATGAATATTACTGGAGTTTCATTACAACGCCAAATCGTTATTTTAACACATTGACACGTGTTTCGATCACCAACTGAAGATGATCACTTGGTGGTCGAGACATGTGTCGAGGTGTTGAAAAAACGGTTTGGTGTTGGGATAAAACTCCAATTATAATAATTGTATATTGTATTAATGAGTTTTTAGATACAAGACAGGATAGGACATTGGGATATATTTATAACGGGAGCTCCTTTTTCACACTCAATCGATGAACACTATTTATATCCTCTTCTAGTTTGACACAACTTTGTGAGTTTTTGATCTGTCTATAAAATTTAAAGCCATCTGCGAGTAACAAACATTCAGAGTACTTTAAATTTTGAGTTAGATCCTTATTGAATACAAGGAAAAATTAATGGACCCAGGTTTGATCCTTGAGGGACTCCAGAGTTTGTGCGAAATTTCCCTGCACAGACGTTGAAGAGGCGAGACCCTAGATGGGAGCCCTGAGGTACTCCGGAAGTAATATTGATGAATCTAGAACTGAACTTTCCCTGAGTGACTGCCTGAGACCTATTTGTAATATACGGCTGAAACCATCGTAGCAGATCACCGTGTATACCGATTTCTGCCAGCTTGTCGAGTATAGAGTTGCATAATCTATCTAGTCGAATGCCTTGCTGAAATAGGAATAGATGGCATCAACCTGGTAGACTTTGTTCATATTCTTCAAGAGATATTCAGTGAAGATAAATAAGTTGGATTAAGTGGAGCGATGTTTCACAAATCCATGCTGTTCATTATTGATTGAGGATCTGATATCAAAGTAGTTATAGTCGCAAATGATTGACTCAAAAAATTTGAAAATTGAGCAGAGTTTCAATATAGGGTGATAGTTTCCAAACAATAATTCATTACCACTTTTGAAGACGGGAACTACCCAACCAGCAAAGTTGTTTTATAATTCCATGGTGTTGCAACAGTTTTATTTTATTAGTATTTTATAATTACTTCCAAAATGCTAATTGATTGTATTAGATGATCTTGTTCTGTATCGTCATTCTTCAGCATTCTTTCTGATAGTTCTTCTTCAGCAATTTGGTAGGTCATCAAATGACTTTGTTTTAGTTTATACATCATTGTAAACCAACTGGCTTCAAGCATAGAATTGTGGTTTCGTATTAGCTTATCAGCATCAATTTTTGGCCATGAGGGTTGGTTATTATTTACCCATGACGACGGGACTATGGTGAACATATATAGCTAAAACTTAGATAAAATGAGTCAAATCCAGCTTCAAAAAGACAAAACTATCAACTGAGAATATAGTCCTGAATTATCAAATATCTAGGCAATTATTGAAGCTAATTAAAAGATATATTCTGACATCAAAAACTTACCCGTCATTTCCACTAAACGCACGACAAATTAAATATCAACAATATTTAATCCGCGTTCATATAGGTTATGTCTAATATAACATGTATTAAGCATTAGACAACGAATATTTATCATAAAAAAGGTAATATGTGATGAATATAAGTAATGTATATTACTTAGTCATTTATTAGCAAAAATGTTGCCAACTAACTTATAAGCAATCACAATAGTTGTGTACCGATAGCAGAGCCACAGCGGAGCAGAAAGGCAAACAAATATTAATAGGGCCGTATTCTTAATATTCTGTGAAAAAAAACATCAAAATAACGGGATGCTTAGTTGTGTTTCGAAAAAATATTTCATATAGAAATGAGTTGTTAGGGTTGGATGGGAGTTCAGTTTTAGCAGCTAAGCCATACAAGGTGATTCACGGAATTTAATTCATTTGGGAGTATCTAGGTTTCCGATAATTTTGTGATTTGAGCGTATGCGTTCGCGTTCAAATTCAATTGTATAGGTTCGCTACCCGCTTTCTATAATTAATTCGTGACAGTGTTCGTATCCATAGGTATTCGTTAGTGTAAATGACTTTGATGTTGGGATGTTGACCAATTGACATATGATTAATTTTTTTGGTGGGTTCGAATACTCTATTTGTAACAAATATTTCTTCATAATTTTTTGTTTAGTGAAAGACGGGATAATGGTTGGTTTGGGTTAGTTTGGTTTTGTTTCAGTTATTTCAGAAAATCCATCTATTAAAAAATATACGGTCGGAAATCTTAATAGTGGGTCTAAAACGGTTTGGTGTTGGGAGAAAACTCCAGTAATATGAGGTAACACTCTTACAAAATACTTCCATATTTTTAATACATTGTAGATTACGGCCAAAAAAATATTGAAAACTCATTTTTATAAATTATAATTGATACATTTTGGCAATAACTAATAATCAGTTTCTATTGTTACTGTATTCAATTCTAATTCATCCTTACAATTTTAGACACTATGATATGCATATATAAGTGTATTAATTTATACTTTCAATTTGATAATAATTCCATTGTGTGGATATTGTAGTGGATTTTTCAGTTTGTATCCCGAATATATAAATAAAAATAAATAATAACTCAATAGTTTTAGATTCAGTTTAAAGTGCTTCAAACAGACAAAGAAATGACTTGGTGTTCCATAAAAAAACTTCCTGGAAGCTTTTTGAGCCGCCCTGTATATTGGAAATACTAAAAAAACACTTTAAATTATCCCACCTAACCTCGTGCTTCAATTTTTTCTTGCGAAAATCAGGAAAAGTTTATGATAATGGTTAAAACCCGTCGTTTAGCCTTTATAATCAACGAAAGAAACTTTTCAGCCAAAACATCAAAGACAGATAATATTTATCCAAACTATATGTGAGAAATCTTTTATTCATACTAGCACTTTTGTAGAACCCTAAAGCTTTAAAAACAGTCCGACTCTGCCGCAATACCATCACTCCCAGAACTAAGTGTTTCTTAACAGTTTTATAGGGGTAACATAGTAGCTAAAATACGTTCAAATGCTTGCTACTGATACCAATTCATTTTATTAAACGACACCATTTGTAATGATAGCGATCCGGGATACAGGAATTAGATGAGTTGAATATATGAAATACCGCACATATAGTGATATTTACAGCTGAAAAGTACATAAATATTATAACATTATATTATTTAGAATAAAGTGAGTTAAGTTTGCGACTAGAAAATTAATACGTCGACAGAATGAATTTTTGTATAATTAATAATTTTACCGCAAACATTTATAAATGAGTGGCGCGCTAAAATTTTGCTAATAATAGGCTATATATTTCTCAATAAAATTTCATTTGCAGTAAAAATATCAATCTTCGAAGCATAAACAATGTCTTTACCAGTTTTGTGAGTGCAGAAGTGAAATTTTAAAATGGCTTCAACCTTTCTATTCGTTAGTTTTCAGTTGGTGTCATATCTATTATATTTTCCTAGTGTCCAATACAAAATTACTTCTTTCGTCTTCAAGAAAACATTTTTAACACTTTTTTATTTTATTGTTATCGTTTTCGGCTGTATTATATTTTATAACGCCTATACTTGGGACTACTAAAAAACTCTAATAAAATTGTCTTCTGAATATTTTATAAGTATCGCTTAAATATTTTGAAAAAGGGAAGTCTTCACAAAACTACTTTTTAAGAGCGTTGGATAAATTTTATAGTAACTGCCAAAATGTTTACAAAACTGTTTTGTAGTGTTTGTAAAAGGCCTTACAAAATATTGATGATAACTATAATGTTTTATAAAACGGTGCCAATTTCCTATTTACAGCAGTTTTATAAACATATTGAAAACATTTCTGGGAGAAATGCAGTTTTATAATTTCTTTCTCCGAAACGTTTCCGCAACTATTATAAAATACGAAATTGCTAGTTGGGTCCCCCACAAAAAAAGTCTTTCAAAGAATAAGTTCGACGATTTTTTGCATATTTCTGAATTTTCTATAAGGGCTGAAATGCAGAGAGTGGCACGTTTAAAAATTGACACACTGTATATGTCATATTCAACAAATTTGTAGAAAATTTCATGTCAAACAAAAGTATTGAAGGAACTAGTTTTCACGAAGTAACTTAATACGTAATGTGGGTAACTGGAATGCCGAAATAAGCATATCCAGTCCATTATTTTCCTTTTTGTTAATACTACAAACGGAATTAATTACCCCGAGAACCCATGATCTGGCAACGTCGAACATAAAGGGCTTTCATCTCGTAATACCTGTTAACACGACCTTTTGACCACAGTGGTGAAATATAATACAACTAGTTATATTCAACAATGACTTGAATTTAAATTATCCCTTGCTTTATGCTCCTCGGTTGTTTTGTATAATTCATCCATAAATTTCAGGACTCAACAAAACAGTTTCGTTTTCCGTGCGCGTATTCGTCATAAAGAAGTTGAGAACGCATATTTACGTTTATTATTGCGACTAATTTGGGGGATTATTGTTTCTACTCTGTGCTGAGTCTCTGGATCAGTTCAGTACTCTGATTTTTTTAAATTTTCTGAAAGAAGTTCCTTCAGTACTATTGTTCAAAAAATACAGTGAACTTAAATTTTTTTTGCTACTTCTACCATCTATTATCTCGAAAAATACTGTGCAGTAGGTACATAAGTAACGGGCAAATTCATTTTCTTGATGTAATTTACAATTTACGAACAAAATACAAAATTACGTCAATTTTTCATTCTCGAATGGCATTTATCGAAACTGATAGCACAAGACCTCAGAATTTTTCATCAAAACTTTTATTATTTAGTAATACTATAGGAAAGCAACTAGCGACTCGTCTTATTACATATCACTAGGTCGAGTGGTTTTACAATAATATTACTGATTGTTTGATCGGTACTGCTCGAAAATAACGAAATTTGAGCTTGAAAAAGTGGAAATTGAACTGAGAAAATTTTAAGGTCGAGTGCATGGTATTCGTAAAGACCATTTCCTGAAATATTCTCAGTTGAATGTATCGATATAAGAACAAAATATCAATTCTCAAATTACATTAACTTCACCTGAATAACGAGAAATTCCAAAAAAATAATCCTCAGGAAGTACAAAGATTATCTCAAAAGTTTTGACAGTGTGTTTTTGTTGCTCCATACCATACAACGAGGAAAAACCAGCAAATCAAGAATATCAGAGCATGTTTGGACCCATCAACATGACTGAGTGATCGCAAGCTGAGATCATATAAAGGAAGGAACACTGGTTCAGGTGGAAATTCAAAGAAGCCGCACACATGTTCTCCAACAATGTATTCAGCCAAGCTAGCGTAGAGATACGTAACATATGGAAAACCATAATCAAGCGTAAAAATAGTCATCTCTCGGAGAAATTAGACCAGTCATCACCCGAAGACAATTGTGGATACTAACAATCGAAACGTCGTGAAGTTACTTGGCTTGGACTCTGTTAATTTTTAATGTTTTGTATTCCTGAGACATTACAGTTGAAAGTAGACTCTTAGAAACGGACAAAACTTTCGAAACAACCATGCCTGAAATGTGTGATTCATGTTGCATCGTAAATTCGTCTTAGATGAGACCATCTTATCAAAATTTGTATTTTTCCAATTTCGGATATGATAATAATAATGATGAAAATTATAAAATTTGAAAATATACTCACAGTAAAAAGTCATATTTTGTTGGTGTTCATTTCATCGTTTAATTGGAGATTTCATACTGTTTTCACTTTTGAATGTTTCAATCTATCAAGTTCAATTATTTTGAGCTCTAGGTTGTCAGGCATTCACTTTGTCAATAGATCAAGAGGTAATTGTACAACAATTTCAAACAATAAACTATTTCTGTTTGCTTGCGCATTGCTTTCACTTGCATTGTTTTTCGCTTTGCAAGGTTTCTGTATAATATACTCGTAAGTTAGGAGTGATCACGTATAAATGACATATTGTTCATGATTTTACTGCTGTTTACTAGATTCAAAACGTAAATAGTATTTACATATATATATATATATATATATATATATATATATATATATATATATATATATATATATATATATATATATATATATATATATATATATATATATATATATATAAAAATATGTTCACTGAGTGATCAACGAACACTATTTTGATTGGAAATGCCATTTTCATTTGACGAATTGTTTATTGATTTGAACCTTCAAAAGTACTGTATATATTTGGGTTTAAATAACTACTAAAGCAAACATACTTTCAATTAATGCTGATTATAACATGAGAATTCGTTGTGAAATCATCAAATTATTTTTTCGAGCACGTCACATTTTCATTGAGATACAAAGTTTTGAAAATCTTTTTTTTTTAAATTCGCAATTAACCACAATTTCAAAGTATGTTTTGACATTTGAATATATTGTAGTTGTGAACTTGTAACTGAATTGAGTTTGGAAGAAGGTTAAACAGTCACTGAAACGTAAGTAGAATCTCTGGCGTGAAAGTCTATTCAAAACACCTTTCTCATGATATTTACGAGGGGGCATTATGAAAGTAATGACCCCTTGTCGTCGTATCAGGATACGACTGAAAATGAACTGTTTTCGATAGAATTAAATGAAAAAGGCACCATTTTCAAATTATTAATATTCGTAATAAAATGTATGAATTTCATTCAACATCAGAAGTCTTAAACTCTATCATTGGTGACATAGGCATAAACTTCAATATTGTCTCATCTCCCCTGTACCAAGACAGTTCTCATGTTTTCATAGTCGCACAGATCTTTATTAAGAACACTTTGCGTTAAATGGTTTGTTACTCACTTCTCTGACAAGGGACGTGAAATTTCAGACCACATGCTCCCGCCTGTTACTTCCAAATTACCCATAACCATAACTTTTTACCCTACCCATTAAAAACATATTCATTTTATGAAGTCAACTGGAGGGAGAAACTGGTGTGATATTTGTGTCGTTCTAGAATAAACAATGTCGTTGCACCTTGTTTTTTATCTGTAACCAATCGGAATCGTAGTTAGGAAAACTGAATGACATTATATTTTTTCAATGTAGAAATTTATATCTGAAATTTTATATGATACTGGAGAAGGCAAACTTTTGGTTCACCCCTAGAAGTGACTACGTAACTGCAATGTATTTTCCAAAATGAGAAATGCACGCGGTTACTTGTTTTATGCGATTATTTTGCCTATCAAAAGCTAAGAATTTTCGTGACAGATTTCGAAGGAGTCCTGAGATGATATCTATTATAAAAAAATCTGTTTTTACGTGAACCAGCTATCGCCTCCCCATCAACGACAACTTTCAACAACTGCGAAACGTGTGCGAGCTGAGGACTAACGAGGTCTCAGCTCTTAACGTATGATTCCCAAGACGAGTTGGACGATAGAAAGTGAAAATCGATCGTCCGACCTTGCAGTCTAAACCACCGGTTCGCATAGCGGTCGATTGAGTGGGTGGAGCAAACCACCCACGTCAACCCACCAGGCTACCGTCCCACCATGTTTTGTTAATTGACTTTTGAAACATTCGATGTTTCTGAATTTGAAAAATTGATGAACGGACACATTTATGACACCTCGTTCATGAAAAAATGCATAGCATCTACGATTATTTAAAATACATTATTCCTATCAATTTTATTAGTGCATGAGTATATGATTTTTGGAAACCTCAACATCAATGCTTCAAATTTCTGATTAGTTTATAGTTTTATTTTAAGATCAATGAACAACATTTCCATTTATATTTTACTAGCTTTTACCCGCGGCTTCGCTCGCATTTATGCCACTAAATAAGTGTCAGTAAAATAGAAATGAATTAGTATGAGAACTATATTTTAATGCTCGGCTGGGATTATCAATTTTTAAAAATTATTACCTAACCTAACCTAACCTAACCTATCTCAACCTAACCTTATCTAATCTAACCTAACCTATCCTAACCTAACCTAACCTTTTTAGGTGGGGGGAGGAAGACCTTCGAATCACCGAGGACCGCCTCCTATGGTCAACTGGTGCATCGTTAGCCAGTAAACCTCCCCCCCCTCTCATCGCCACGTATGGTTGGCCTGGGATCGTCTTGAAAGGACATAGCATCAGGTCAACCAAGGCAAGTCTTTAAGTTCTTCCTTGAGCTTGGAAATGTTTTCCTTCTGTCTCATAATATGCTCAAGTATGCGCGAGGCCCTCTTCCAGGTGTTTTCGTCTCTTGTCATTAAACGTATGAGGTTTTCCGGGGTGACTTCTCCGAGCAATAATTCTAGGTCCGCTCGGTCGGTGTTCCATCTAGGGCATCGGAAGATGGTATGTTCCGGGTCATCAACGGTAGCCGGGCAGGGTTGGCATTCACTTCTTGTCGTCTTCCCGAGTTTTAGCGTGTATGACTACCTGGGTAGTGAAATAATTTACCATCTTGTATTCAGCATCTATCCATGTAGCGATGTCTGGGATGAGCCTCTTCGTCCATTGCGCCTTGTCATTGTTCGCGTTCCATCTTTCTTGCCACTCTTCTATGGTCCTCCTTCTTTCTTCTCTCTTTGTGAAGTTATCTACGCTTCGTCCTCGCTCTAGTCTGGTCCTTTCTTTTATAAGCAGGTCTATGGGGGTAACCGCTGCGATAACGTTCATTGCTTCCGCTGACACCGTCTTGTACGCCATCACGACCCTTTGTAACATTCTCCTCTGTACTAAGGTTATCATCTTGCGGTATCTTTCAACTCTCATTACGTCTCCCCATGCCGGTGCCGCGTAAAGCAGTGTCGACTGTGTTACTCCGTATACCAATTTTCTCTTATGCTCACTGGGTCCTCTCAAATTTGGTAGAATTTTTGTGAGAGCTGTAACCTGCCTGTTTGCTCTTCCTACTATTTCCCTTACGTGCTGCTTGTAGATTTGTTTATCGTCCAGCCAGACTCCGAGGTATTTTACGTATTTCTTTGGCTCGATCTCTAAGTTGCCTATCCGGTATTTGATTTCCTCTAGTTTTCTGGGACCTTTCATGATGATTGCCTCGATTTTTTCCGATGCGATCTCGATGCGATCTCCAGACATTGGTTTCCTATGGCCATCAGCGTCTGTTTATCATTGGCGGTAACGATCAGTACTAAATCGTCTACATATGCTACAGAGTTGCATGCCGGAGGCAGTGCCAGGTTAAGTACACCGTCATACAGGACGTTCCACAGGGTGGGACCCAGTATCGATCTCTGTGGAACTATCTGCGTCATGTCCTGCTCATAATGGTTACACCTCGGAGTTCTCTCCCGTAAGTATTCATCGATGACCTTGACCAGGTATCCATCTATTTGTAGGCCTTTAAGTTTATTCAGTTCATTTCCCCATTTAGCCATGTTGAAGGCGTTTCACACGTCCACCAGTATAACAGACCCCCAGGTGTTCCTTCCAGTTATTGCTTCATTAATAACATGCGTTATGGCATCGACTGTTGATCGATTCTATAACGCACCTAACCTAACTTAACCTAATCTAACCTAACCTAACCTTACGTAACATAACCTAACAAAGTAGATAGATTTTCAGATTTTTCTGACAAACAATTTTTTATCTTACATATTTTTTTCATATAAAAATTATCCTATATTACTTCTAATACCTCCAAGAAAATGTATACAAAATTTCATGATGATCGATTTAGTAGTTTTCTCGTGAAACCGTAACAAACAAACTTACATTGGCATTTATAATAATAGTGGGGAAGCAGAGATTGTTTTTGTTTCTGTATTTTTCACACACAAGGATTATTTTTTTTCAGTGAATTTCACACTTTTTCTTCAACTCATTTGCCCTGGTGACATGATTGACTGAATGAGTAAATTGATTAAATTATTTCATAAACTATATTTTACGATTTGCTATCACAGTAGCTTATTCGTAGTGAATGACATACTGAAAGTTGCATCTATTATGTACTCAATGTTTTTTCATACACCCCTTATAATCATACCTACTCAGGCACTTCTTTGATCATAATTACCCAAAGCATCTACTCAACTTTTGAACCTAAAGTACATCCTCAAATTATGACATATCAATTATACAATGTCGGTTTCTAAGAAAACAAGTTCAGTAATGGTGGTCTATTTAAATCCAGTTGGTCATTCAGTACAATGTTTGAATTTTTAAATTTATAAATTTTTATTGCTTCTAAATAATCAAGCTACATACCTTTATTTTCTATCTGTAAAACTTCAAAATCTCCGGTGATAATATGGTTTTCTTCTGAAAGACGATTTGAATAAGGTGAACTTGTTTTCTCATTTACAGAGCTCATATGATGGCCTTGAATGCAATTCCTAAATGTTCTGCCACTTTGACCAATATATACTTCGGCACAAATTCCACATTTTGATTTATATACTCCTGATTTTTCGAATTTGGATGTTTTACTTTATTATTTTTAACAAATTTCAGCTGATTAATCAAATACCCGTTTTTCTCCGGTATTATTCCATTACGATTTGGCTACTTTTCATATATTTCTTCTAGACGAATAGCAAGTACGATCCATTTCTAACAAATTGTTACAAATAAACTTATTTCTAGATATAATGAATATTTCACCCTGTTTTTTTTTTCATTGGCCAATTCCACTCGACGGTAAAAATATATGCTGACGTTTGATGTTTTTACAATTCTGAAGATGGACGAAGATTTCTGGCCTTCAAAACGCTGAGGTGAGTATTTGGGGTGAGTATATTCAATATGAATTTTTACAAAATTGATAGATCATCAATTGAACAAGTGAAAATTAAATAGTTAATGAGTTTGTGCATCTCTAGTGAAATAATAGTTGTTCTGGGTATAGGAAAGAGACATTGTCCAATTTCTAATAAGATTCCACTGATACTGTTACGACCGGTGTTGGTTAATCAAACTATTCTTAAGTGATCAAGTGAGAATCATTTGTATTTTTCCGAAATTTGAACGTTCCAATTGACTCTCAACTTTGATTTTGTCGGAACTCCTGGATCTTGTGAATTTCATTATCATTACCAGTGTATATTTTATCCGATTTGTTTCTATCATGATCGCCAGCCAGATGAAGAAATAAATCGGAAATGGTATCATCTCATACCGAAATATTGATCGGCTCCGAAAGAATGGAAGCCGAACTTCATCGTGACATATGACATCTGCGGTAAATCCTCCCCGCACTTCGAAGCGAAACAGGTTGTAAATCATCTCCCTGTGAGTCACAGTTTATTATACTTTTTACGAACCCCGAATTTCACAGATGTTTGTCTACCTTTTATCGTACATGGCCATCTAGCACGCACGGGTTTATCCAGTCAAAATGCTGTTTCATTCTTCACGTTATTACCTTCATTATTCCACATCATTACTGTCGAATCAGGCCACGACTATTTGATATAATGGCGGCTGATAGAAATGAAGAATTGTGAATTGGGGTTTTCATATTTGAATGGACGCTTGAATGGGCTATTGTTGGCATGGTTACTGACAATTGAGTCAATCACTGGTACATTTGAATAGCGGATAAAGTTCTTTAAGGGTCAGTGCATAGGTTATCTTCCAAAGAGAGGGTTTTTGCTTTTTCGGAAATGAATTTTCAAAGAATAACTCTGAACTCAACAGTATGTCAAATTGGAAATAAGAGTATGGTCTAGAAACCATAAAAAAGCGTCTATGAATCGTCAAAATGCGTATAGAACACGCCAAAAAAGCATCTAGTCAAAAGCTATCTAAAACCCATGAAAAAGCGTTTATGACTTGTCAAATCGATGTTTTCTACGACTGTCATATGGTTTTATGAACCCAAATTTCTGGAGCTGAATGGAAATTCATAGAAAACGCCGTTTCAATGATTCCCGGTTGCCTTTTGACGGTTCATGGGCGCTATTTGAGGTTTTCTACCGGTTTACCTGAGAGGTTCGAAAATATCCAGAATAGATATTAGATTTTCTTACAGAGATCTACATGGATCAATGGCCATTTGAATCCCAGAAGAGGCTTAGCCTCTATACTTCAATGTAATGTGAGTGATTTATGGAAAACCTGTGAAAGTTATAAGCTGCTCCTGGACAAAGGTCCTGTTATACTGATTTTCTGAGTTGAAACATTTTCTCATTTTATTTTCAATCCGGAACTAATCGCAGAGTACTTGAAAACACTTACAGTGTTATGAAAGTTTCAAAGTTATGGCTTCAGCTGAAGTACATGGACTTTAAATCAATTTTATAGTGACATTAGAGTGACATCACTTTATTTGCTAGAATGTGAAGTAAAATATTTATCTATAATGCAAATTATCACACTATTAGTGAAATTTAGATGTAAATGATAAAGAAATAGCTCTCCAAAGGAAAATATCAACAAACAATTATTTTTCTTGATTTGATTGTATTTTTGTCTGAGATCTATCCAATATTTTTATTTCATTTCATTCATTTCATCTTTCATTTTTAGAAAACTCATAATTGCTATGGCCCCCTTAGAAATATCCTCTGGAAATATACAAATTTCCAGCACATTTTGAAAGCCATTTTTGGTAATTACAAATATTGAAATGAAATTTTTGAAAATGTTGAAGAATGAAATTTCAAGAATGGTTAATGAAGAATCAATCAGGAGAAAATATTACTTAAGAATAATTATATTGCCACCAAAAACCTATTTGAATTACTTCTGGGACGAATTGAATATAATATATGCCTCACACATGAATCGTAAATGCAAATTTATATCCCTTTGGGGGTTCATTCAAAACAATTAGAGCTCTAATAAAATTACATTGTCACAACACTTTTATCCTTGTTGACCCTTTTCCTGTGAGACATCCCCTTTACTCTGTCACCCTATCAGATTGTCATTGTTGCGAGTCTAACTATAACAAAATTAGAATACACCGCTCAACAAATGTCCCTTCAGGGTTTCATACGATTAGTTTGTAATATATGAGGTTTTCAATTCATATGTTTGATATATGACGTTTCAGAATTGAATCACAGATAATTGAAATACAATTAAAAGTACTTGAAATTTCAAAAGTTTTGTCCGTTTGAATGTCATGTATTTTTGTAGCTCCATATCTCAATGAAGATTTATTCTACTGTCTCGTCGTATATACTGATCAATAGATAATTTTGAACTATATACACTCCTGTGCGACTGTATTTGAAACGGAAATTAACGCCATTGAATTGTGTACGTAGAGATTGGCAGAATCCAACCTCATACACAAAGCAATAAAAATATTCTCGAACAATCAAGCGGCGTTGGGAGTTCATGTATCCTACCGAGCAACGTCTAAATTTGTTGCAAATTGCCAGAAAAACTTCCCTAGATAGGAAGACTTAACAGATTTTCTCTGTTCTGGAGTCCTGGCCATACTGGCCTGAAAGGCAATGGAGCTGCTGATTCCCTTGCAGAGGAGGGTGCTGCAAGCAGCTTCATCAATTCCAGAACCTGTAACTGGCATCGCTTTAGGCTTCGCCAAACTAAGATTGAACACCTGAATGACCAGAAGACTTATGGATTTCTGGTGGAATCTTCCAGGGTTGGCTTGTAATCACCCTTCGAAGCTTGATACGAAACAGTTGTTGGACTACATTACGGATGAACTACGATGTCTGACAGGCCTTCTTACAGGTCATTTGAATCATCATATGCAGAGACTCAGACTCTTGGAAGAAAATGTGTGTCGCCTCTGTTTGGAAAATGATGGAACAGCAGAGCACATACTTTGTATGGTCAGATGGTAAGAGTACGACAGAGCCGTACTCTCACCATTACGTGTGATAAAAAGTAAATCGTCTATGACGACAGAGACGGTCAAGACAGTGATTGGGTACCAATGAACCACCTAGGCACTTTCCAAAGGCGACAACCCACCAATGAAAAGGTCATGGTTACAGTATGGTGGTCATCGGCTGGTCTGCAGCTGGGCCAAACAATCGCAGTAGAGTCCTATTGGGGAGAAATTTATGAAATATATCGAAAATTGCTGAAACTGATCAACAGAAGAGGTTCAATCCTGTTCCACGAGAACACCGATCCGCACGTGTCACAAATCACCGCCCGAAAGTAAAACGAATTGAGTGTCGAAGCTCCGCCTCACCCACCATACTTGCCAGACCTCCCGCCAACCCGCAACTATTTTTCAAGCACTTCGATAACGTTCTCACTGGTAGAACCTTCGCCAATAAGGAACAGGCAGAAACGGCCTTCGAAGATTCCATCGAATTCCAATTTCATGATTTTTATGCTGACGAAATTATTCGACTTGTGTTACGTTGGCAAAAGTACCGAAACCGACCTGAAGCCGCCCCTGACCAGCCGACCATGGAACAAACACATGACATCACTGCGAAAGAATACAGTCGGGAATCGCCGGCAAAATTATAGTACCGAACCGACTATAGAATTCTCGAAAAGACCTTTACCGATATGAGCCCGTCTTCCCGACCCAAGAGGGCAGTTCAGAGAGTGAATAGATTGGCTGAAGAAGAAATTCAAATAGTGGAAATTAATTAGGCGTTAGTTGCTAAGTGTTGTAATAAAATTAGTTTGTGATTATTGAAATATTGTTGAAAATTAATTTGTTTAAGGCAGTTAATGTATTAAATTGCGACAGTACACTAATTCAAATGGCGCTCATTTCCATTAGACTGATAGAAACGAACGAATATTTGTAAACAACCTAACATCAGAACTGTTCGAAGGGTTCTTACGTTGTTGATTCGAGAATGCTTAAGAGTTACTTCCACTTAACTAGCGTGATATCGGAATATATAGAAATGTAGGATTTCATAGCTGGAGTCAATGTTTTTGGTTGGTTTCCGGATTTTGCTCTGGTCTTCTATGGTTGTAATCTCCAAACGTTCCAACTGCAACTGCAGCATTCATCTTAAATGGCGTGGTCGAAGTAATTTTCTTGACGAATCAACTGAAACGGAAGCTTTCATTTCCGCCGTTATATTGGTAATTCTCTGTAATGGCGGGTTCGAGCGCACTTCTCGCGCGATTTGTGTAACTTGGTTCGTTTATGCGCTTTTCAATGGTGTGTGACAGATCTTTGGTAGATATGCTCTCTCACTTTCTGTTGGAGTTCTCTTGGTGTTTGTGTATTTCTATCTTCTGAAAGGATCTTGTGTTCCCCGTCGGACAGTGCATGTTCAAGGACTCCAGACTCTCGGTCTGTTCCAATCGGACACTCCGCTTGGGTACCAATGCTTCTTTTCGTCTGACCAATATAGAATTTACCACAGTTACATGGAGTCCTGTAAACTCTCGATGATTTGAGTGGATATCTGCTGTGTTTTGCTGATCTCAGATACTCCTATATGTATTTTCTTCGTCGGTTTGGAGACGATGTTAATTTTCTCCTCTTTCAGAATTCTCCCAATTCGGTTGGTGACACCCACCTTATATGTATGGCAGATACACAGTGCCTTGGGGTTGACATTCACTGGTGTTTGTCTTAATTTCCCTTGGACAAGTGGCACTGATTATGTCTTTTCTGTCATAGCCGTTCGCTTGTAACACAATTGCTAGGTCCAAAGAAATGAACTTTGAATATTCAAGCCAGTCTCGAATATACTTACAGAGTAGGTTGAATGGACTGACGCCTATCAGAAAACAACTACTCCCCTGGCTAATACCAAGAAGGACGTTGGATTATATCCGACAGGCGTCAGTGCAGGAATCTTCATAGAAAATTTCTTGCATATGCAATTGGCAATACAACTGAAAGAGTCGACCTTCATTTATGGAACGGGCACACTTGCAGACCGGTTTCGGGCTCATTAGCCACTCATCATCATCATCATCGACTTAAGGTCAATGATATTCCGTAATTGAAAATCAGAATTCTTCCAGAGTATCTTCCAGAGTCTCGAATATACTTACAGAGTAGGTTGAATGGACTGACGCCTATCAGAAAACAACTACTCCCCTGGCTAATACCACGAAGGACGTTAGATTATATCCGACAGGCGTCAGTGCAGGAATCTTCATAGAAAATTTCTTGCATATGCAATTGGCAATACAACTGAAAGAGTCGACCTTCAATTTTGGAACGGGCACACTTGCAGACCGGTTTCGGGCTCATTAGCCACTCATCATCATCATCATCATCGACTTAAGGTCAATGATATTCCGTAATTGAAAATCAGAATTCTTCCAGAGTATCTTCCAGAGTCTCGAATATACTTACAGAGTAGGTTGAATGGACTGACGCCTATCAGAAAACAACTACTCCCCTGGCTAATACCACGAAGGACGTTGGATTATATCCGATAGGCGTCAGTGCAGGAATCTTCATAGAAAATTTCTTGCATATGCAATTGGCAATACAACTGAAAGAGTCGACCTTCAATTTTGGAACGGGCACACTTGCAGACCGGTTTCGGGCTCATTAGCCACTCATCATCATCATCATCATCGACTTAAGGTCAATGATATTCCGTAATTGAAAATCAGAATTCTTCCAGAGTATTTCATTCCTCTTCCTAAGTTAGAGCGAACAACAAAATGTCACTCCATCTAGTGGACGAGGTACTAACTAACTGCATATCCGAAATTTGCCCGATTCCTCTGATTAAGAATGAAAAACTTGAAGACTGGCAGTGGACAAATCTAAAGAAATGAACTTTGAACGTTCAAGCCAGTCTGGAATATATCTACACAGTATATTGAATGGACTGACGCCTATCAGAAAACAAGTGTGCCCATTCCAAAATTGAAGGTCGAATCTTTCAGTTGTATTGCCAATTGCATATGCAGGAAATGTTCTGTGAATATTCCTGCATTGACGCATGTCGGATATAATCCAACGTCCTTCGTGGTATTAGTCAGGGGAGTAATTGTTTTCTGATAGGCGGTAGTCCATTCAACCTATTATGTAGGTATATTCGAGACTGGTTTGAACGTTTGAATTTTCATTTCTTTAGATTTGTTCACTGCCAGTAATCAAGCATAGCCCATTGACTAATGAGACAGTGATGATGGCCTAAAGAATAATCCAAGTTTTTGAACTCGTGCGCGGAATGCAACTTTGTCAAAAATCGAAAAAACCGCGAAAATCGGGTTTTTTCTTCAATTTTGGCGATAAAAACCTAAAGGACTAGTTTTTGAAATCCGTTAGTTCTGATTTTTTGCAGACTTGTTTGTGATGTTAGCCTAATGAATAATCAATTTTATTTTTCGTTTCAGTTTTTGACTGGCCGGCTGCCCATAAAGTGAGTGCTGTTTGAACTCAAAATCTACAGAATCTCTGATCCCAGTCCCAGTCTCTGTTTGCGTTTCATATGTAAGGAGACTTTAAGTGCAAGTCAAGTGCGCCTAGTGAAGGGTATAGGTGTAAACACCCTTTTTGCGTCGAATATTTCCCTTATGAACATAGCAAATCAGCGTTAATTGAAGAGCGTAAATGAGATATATGTGTACCGTGCTTGTCAGACAAAATACCACAATTCGAAGTTGATCAAAGCAGCTGTTAGCAGTGGAAAACCGAATATTATGCCATCAAGGGCCACGAGATCAATCTCTAAGCAGTTCAATTTCGATTTCAGTTGTCTATGTGGAGACAAAATAACTGAAGAGTTAGTTCCTTGTGGTAGAGAAGAAGAAGAAACCAGAGGAACCAAACAATGTCATTACTACGGAAAAGTTGTTTCTCAGTGCAACAATCTGGAAAGCAGCTGAGAAAAGTGGTGATGAATCGGCTCTTAAAATAAAAGAGCGTATATCTGAGAACACAGATTTGGTAGCCCTTGAAGCCATATATCATCGGTTTTGCCAAACAAAGCTCTACCAGGCACCACCAACAGAAAAGTCGAGGGGAAATCGTCAGCATCCTCAGTTGATAAGGTCATGGAGAAGATTTATTCATTTCTGGAAGAGAACGCTGAGGAGTGTCAGTTCTCTCTTGATGAACTCATGGACCAGATAGGAGGAGATAGACCTCAACTACGAACAGTCAAAACTCGCTTATTTGCAAATTATGGGGAGAACATTCTGATCGTTGAGAGACCCTTCAAACACACGACTGTTCAAGAACGCAGGTCACATAATTCTCACCAGTACATGGTATGACAGTAGAAGCTCAGATCCTCAAGCAAAAAGACTACTCGTGGTGAAAGCAGCTGCTGACTTCATAGGAGAAGATACATGGTTGCAAGTGATTTATTATTATTATTATTCAATTTCCGGCAAATAAACTTATTAACCTTTGTTGTACTAATTTTTTTCACTTCATTATTCCTAGCTTAATAAATAATAGATGAAATCAAAGATGAAATAGTTTTATTTCAAAACTGACTTTCATTTATAAAACATGTGTTTCATTACATAAATGAGAATTTATCAATTCTTCTTTATCATTTATCTTCTTTCTTTTTGAGTTGTTTATTTCAGTGACTCCCTAGTTCATTCTCCACCCTTAAACATCATCGTTCACACTTCGATGGTATAATCAGGGTCAAAATTAAATTGATCAGAAATACAGAATTGCAAAAAAATGGGGAGTTAGAAAAAAATTAAAAACTTTGAAAGGCTTAATCTCGGAAACTATTGAGTCTACAGAGACAGTTCTAGTATCATATTGTAACAAATTTAGTCTACTTTAAAAACTTACGAAGCAAGTTTTTTGCAAAAACTAGTCCTTCAGAATTTTAATCGCCAAAATTTGAAAAAACCCAATTTTTTCGCGGCGTTCTCGATTTTTGACAGTTGCGTTCGGCCCTCGAGGTCACAAATTCGGATTATTCATTAGGCCAACATCATAAACAAGTCTGCAAAAATCTGAACTACCGGATTTGATGCATGTTGTGATGTATAAAGTTACTGGAGATTAAAGGTGACAGACAACTGCACGTGCAATCCCAACTCTCGTACACCGATACCGACGAGCAGTGTATCTCCGCAAATGACTCCATTGTCTTTTCCCCACCGAATATATTTAATTATTCTTGTTAGCTCGTGAGCTACAGGCGGTATCGTCTTGAGCTATTTTCTCGTGGCATGTAGGTATGGAGGAACTGTCATAGAATAGGCAGTGACGGTTACAGAGCCGTGCACAAAGCACGTGTTGCCCGCATCGTAAACGGAAATCCATCTAGTGTGCCAAATGAAACAATTAGACGTCGGCTTTGCGAGTTTTTTGTAGTCTAGTGATCGTGGAAGCCGAAATTCGAGTTGTGAAAGCGTGATATGCAGTTGAGTGTTTTTGGTGTATTCATGCTCTGAGGATGAGGGTTTACAAAGGGGTTTTTCATTTGGATGTGGCGGAAAGTCTTTAAGCTGTTTGTGATGAGATTATTAAAAAGAATAAGATATTACAGTCTTTTGCAGAAAATACTTTGAATGGAATGGGTGTTATGTTACAAGCCTGTAAACTTAAATGCACTTTCAGAAAACTTCAGTGGGTTAATATTCGTTTTGAGGGCACATGGCGATTTTGAAAAACTTTTTGAGTGTACTTACGTATTTTGATGCGTAAATTACGAATCCGAAAGAAAAAAGCGGCGCTCTCCCTTATTTACAAAGTTACGGCCCTGCGAAGTTCAGAAAGGGGCAACTTTTCAGCCTTCTTTTTCACAAGATAAACTATTTAAAAACAAAAGTATTCATTCACTAGGTCACCTTTACACCTTATTTCTTCTTCCTTGACAGTTTTCACTTCAACAATCAACATGTTTTCGATAGAAATCTTGAACAATGTACGGAGCGGCTTTTTGGTTATATATCTCTGTATTTTACGTTTTTAAGGTTAATGGCATAGTTAGTACGACTGATGCTGTCGATATTCCTAAAGTAATTCAAATGTTTTTTGCCTTCATTCTTTAGATCGTAGTAAATTGGTTTTTAGTGGTGTATAACGAATTTGAAATAGTAGGCGGCGGCAAATACCAACCGCTTTTTTCTGAAATGTCACTAGCAACTAACCTAGAAATAAAAGAATGTCACTAGAAGAAGCATTCGTTTTCAAATTAAGTTTTTAATGAGAAAAATGTTGATTGTTGAATTGAAAAGTGTCAATTAAGGAGGAATAAAATGGAAAGGTGACCTAGTGAATAAATGCTTGTGTTTTTAAATAGTTTATCTTGTGAAAAAGAAGGCTGAAAAGTTGCCCCTTTCTGAAATTTGAAGGGCCGTAACTTTGTAAATAAAGGAGAGCGTCGCTTTTTTCTCTCGGATTCGTAATCTACGCATCAAAACAGCTCACTCAAAAAGTTTTTCGAAATCGCCGGGTGCCCACTAAACGAATATTTACCCTTCGGTAACCCTGAGTATTTTGTATAATTTTTTATGTCATAGTGTCACATCAGCTTGTGCAGAATGGACCATATTGGTCACTTTCGAAGAGAAACTCCTGTTTTCGAAATAGATAGATGAATATTGATGACTGAGTTTCAGGATAAAATTTTATTTCACATATAGTCAGTGGGCATACTTGAAGACTGGCTGTAAATCAAATTATCTAAGAACAATTCGTTCAGGTCAGGCCAGTCCCTACACAGTAGGTTAATGGACTGACACCTATCAGAAAACGACTACTCCCCTGGGTAATACCACGAAGGGCGTTGGATTATATCCGACAGGTGTCAGTGCAGAATTATTCACAGAAGTTATTCCTGCATATGCTGTTGGCGATACAACTTCCGCAATAGATTTTCAATTTTTGGAACACACTTGCAGACCGATTTCGGGCTGTTTGGCCACTGGTTAGTGCAAGGTAGTGTATATCATCAATATGGAGTCGATGATTTCCGATAATTGAAAATCGAATTCCTCGAACTAAGCTGAAGCATACAACAAACAACAGGTTTGTCGTCGCCCCATCTGCCTGTGAACGAGGTAACCAACTGCACATCTGAAATTTGCCCAATTCCTCGTATAAGGAAAGAAAACTTTCACATATAGTCAGTGGGCATACTTCAAAATAAAACAAATTTCGGATATGCAGTTGGTTACCTCGTTCACAGGCAGACGGGGCGACGACAAACCTGTTGTTTGTTGTATGCTTCTCTTAGTTCGAGGAATGATACTCTGACGGAATTCGATTTTCAATTATCGGAAATCATCAACTTCATGTTGATGATATACACTACTTTGCACTGACGAGTGGCCAAACAGCTCGAAACCGGTCTGCAAGTGTGTTCCAATAATTGATAATTTGATAACATTTTATGACAAACTCAATAGTGGAAATCGCATATCGATATCTGTCATCGTTTCTGAGTTACAGCATGTTTTTAGAAAAGTTTCTGTAACTTTTTTCCTGTCAAATATTTCATATTTCGATGAAAACATTTCCAAAGCCCTTTATACATAGAATTGAATGGTGTAAGAACTTATTTTTTCAAATGAGATATCAATAGTTATTGATGGATTTTTTTTCAATAAGACACCCTGTATATTCCTGCATATTTCAATAGAGCTTGAAAAGTCGCATACTTGATGTGTTGCTAGAGTTATCTTTGAAATACAGAGCTTTTAGATTTTTTCATCGAAACGCACATTTTGATCAAGTAAGCTTTGGACGACGCGGCGATAAATCAGAGAGAAATTGTTCATTGGTAGGCTATCAAATGTTGAGAAAACTTTTCACAGTAGTAATTAAAACGGATAATATCGAATGAACTATATTTACGAATAATAAAAGAAACTTCAACAATAATAATAATAGACAAATGTGCAATGGTCCATCTCAAAAGAAGACGATGCGGAGACTACGGAGAGGATGTGCAGCTCGTAGATGAAAGCATACTACAACATTTGGATGCCGGAAAGACGTATACTTACCTCGGGGTAGATCAACGCCACTCACAAGAGTTAAAAACAGTGAAGAACTCTCTCCGCAGCAAGTATCAGTACAAACTTCGACAGATCTGGTCATCGGAACCGACGGAGAAAAACAAAGTTGCTGCAACAAATATATGCGTGCCGTTTCAATCTTACTCTACTTGTTTGGAGTAGTAAAATGGACTCGGGAGGAGCTGTATCAACTTGACGTGAAGACCCGAAAAATGATGTATCTCTATAGGATTTTGCATTCCAAATCTTCCGTTTCACGGTTGTACTTCCCCCGACAACAGGGTGGCCGTGGACTTTTGAGTTTGGAGTGTCTACATGACAGAATGGTACTGGATATAGAATGTAAAATCGTCAGGAGTTCGGATTCCCTTCTCTGCATGGTCCGTGACCAGCAATTGGAGCATTTCTCTTCAGGGCAGCTGCCCAAGCAGCTGATGAACTCGGTTTAGTTTTCGACATCGAACGAGGTGACCACAACTCTGTAACTCTGTCACTGAGTTGAAACCCGTTCAGCAAAAAGCTCATATAAAAGCCGCAGAGATCACCTCACTTCTGCGTGAACACAAGGATGAGCCAATGCATGGGGTCTTCTTCAATAACATGGAGACATTGGCTCATCAAAGCGCCTGACTTTCGCTTTCCTCAGGTCGAGTGGGCTGAAGTCGGAAACTGAGGGGTTCATCACGGCTTGCTAGGATGGTATCTTCAACACCTCAGTCTACTGCAGTCGCGTGATGGGTATAGAGGTTCCTGACACAAGGTGCAGGGCCTGCCGTGAGGCGCCTGACATCCTGATGCACTTGCTATCAGCTTGTCCAGTATATGCGGTCTCGACCTATATCCATCGACATAACGCGGCCCTAAGAGTACTATATTACTATCCACAGCACTCTTACGGTATTGACGAGACACCAGTGTTGCCCTACGCTCCGAGGGATATTGATTCCGTTATGGGGAACAAGAAGTGCCGCATTTATTGGAACTATTCGTTCCAATAAATGCGCCTTGGGCTCATATAAGCTGAAAGAGGAGGAATCACGGATAAAATATCGAGATTTTCTCTTCGAACTCCGCAAACTCTATTCAGACCACTCTCTCAAGATTGGTTTTCTGATTATTGGAGTCCTTGATGGAATGATGCCCTCTCTACTCTCCAATCATAAAATCAATCCGGCCTGTCGCACTAAGGCAGAAATCTTAGCCTGGCAGATGCAGAAGGCTATCATTCTTGACTCTCTGCGCTTGCTCAGGGCACATGACTATCGGATCCAATGATCACTTACGCCACGGTGTGGGAAGTGGTCGTTGGTTGATAATGCTGGCGCGCCCCCCAGAATGTATTGGGGCTCCGGGGGATAGGGAATGACCAGCGCATGCTTCGGTAACAAAAAAAACAAACAATGAAATATATATTTAGAGAAGGTACTAAAATGCCTACCAGCTTCTTCTTCAATCAGGCAAGACCTACACATTTTTTAAAAAATTAATTAGTTCAATAGCAGTGAGACAAGACTTTGTATCACTGCCGCTCCCAATTCGTAACTAGAATTAGCCAGCAATTCCAAAATGAGATCTTTCAATCTTCTCCAGAGGTGAAAGTGCATAGGCCTAAGATCCGGTGACCTGGCCGGCCAGCGGTGGGGTCCTTGGTTGGCTATCCAATTATTACCAAAAGTTGCAACCAAAAAATCTACGACAATTGCAGTATTGTGAGACGAAGCCTGGTGATGTAGAGAATATATTTTTCAGAGCTCCATTAGTGGCAATTTATCTGCAAAGGATTCAATATGTTGCCTTCAAATGTATAAATACCTCTGAGATTCCATTATAATTCTACCCCTGAAAACACCTGCCCACACATTGGATCCAAATGTTTCTTGACTTTTTGAAAAATCACTCACTTGGATACAACTTTCCAGAAACCACTAGCAAAAAGCCATGCGATGTTCAAAATCTCCTGATGTGAGTTGATGAACTCTTCTGGTCCTGTATGGCTTGAATTTGTATTTTTTTCAAACTCCTGCTAACTTTAGTTCTTGGTAGGTCTGTTTCTATTTTTATATTTCGTATTGACGTTTCGGGATTATTTTCAACAGATCCTGAAACGACAATTTCTTGATTCACATAACTTTGGCCTCTTGTTTCAATTTGACCAGCATCAATTGGGTTGTACCGCAATCTTGCGAAAATGTCTCTAAAAGGTTGTCTTCTCTCTGGATACCTCCTTTGATACAAATTGCTTGCTGCTTCTGCTTTTTCCCCGATTTGTATAAAACAGACTACATTTCCCATTTTTCATATTTTTCATACTTCACTGCCAATATGTTTGAAAATTGAACAAAAACCATTAACAGAAAAGTATGTTTACTGCTTAAATCAAAATTTGACAGCTACTAGTAAAGATCTGCATACTGTTTTACTGCCGCATCGTCCAAAGCCTACTTAATCTAAGTGTTCTTTTCAAATTCTGCATGAAAAAATCTGAAAGCTCTACTGTAGCATATCATATAGTGTGCTACATTTTCGGAAAGGCAATTTAAAGCACTATTGAAAAATGCAGGAATATGCAAGGTGTCTCATTGAAAAAAATAGTTTTCCATCATCAACTTTTGATATCACATTTAAAAAAATGAGTTTTTGACACCATTGCATAGTACGTAGAAAGTGCATCGAAAATAAAGTTTTCATAGAAACAGGAAATTTTCGACAGGAAAAAAGTAACTTTCAGAAACGATGGTGGATATCGATATGCGGTTCCAACCATTGAGTTTGGCATAAATTTTTTCTCTCAGACACAGTAGTAATTAGTTTTCATTTGTCTAGTTTGAAAACTGGAGTTTCCTTTCGAAAAGGAAGTACACCTGAAGGCGTACTTCAAAAGATATAAAGGTCAGAAGGAAATTTTCAGGCGTACTTCAAAAGGTATAAAGGGTGGAAATTTCGTGTTCTGGAAAGTTTCAGGCATACTTCAGAAAATATAAAGGTCAGAAGTTTCGTCCTCTGGAAAGATCCAGGCGTACTACAAACAAAATAAAGGTCAGAGGTTTCGTCCTCTAGAAAGTTTCAAGCGTACTTCAAAAGCTATAAGGGTCAGAAGTTTTGTCTTCTGGAAAGATTCAGGCGTATTTCAAAAGATATAAAGGTCAAAAGTTTCGTCCTCTAGATAGTTCCAGGCGTACTACAAAAAAAATAAAGGTCAGAGCTGGGAAGTTTCAGGCGTGCTTCAAAAGCTATAAAGGTCAGAAGTTTCGTCCTCTGGAAAGTTTCAGGTGTACTTCAAGAGAAATGAAAGTCAGAAGTTTCGTCCTCTGTAAAGATTCAGGCGTTCTTCAAAAGACATGAAGGTCGGAAGTTTCGTCCTCTGGAAAGTTCCAGGCGAACTACAAAAGATGGAAAGATCAGAGGTTTCGTCCTCTGGAAAGTTTCAAGCGTGCCTCAAAAGTTATGGAGGTCAGAAGTTTCGTCCTCTGGAAAGTTTCAGGTGTACTTCAAAAGAAATAAAAATCAGAAGTTTCGTCCTCAGGAAAGTTTCAGAGTGTTCAATGAAATTTCTGAAGTATTCCGAAACAAAACATGACATTCCGCAACATTTCAGAACACTTTTGGAATAGTCTGGATTGACTTGAATATCAAAAATTATTGTGAAACGATCAAGGGAAAAACATATTTCAACAGACAGATATGTATACTATCTTCGTTTTTTGAGAATATCTGTTTGGAGTAACGAAAATCAGTCTAATTTTTGCCATAGTTTCAACAAAAGTCTCAGTTTGATGTGCAATGGGGGTAGCAATACATCTTCAGGCTTTATTGAATAGAAACTTTATTGAATAGAACAAAACAAGGCAGCACAAAAATTTACTCGTTGAGTAATAATTCAAAAGAGTTTTCTGAAAATTTCAATTGCCCTAGTCAACCGTTCCGTATTGAATGAAATAAAACCAGACTTGTCTGCCAAATTTGAAGAGAGAATATAAATGAAATTCATTTAATATTGGCAGCTAATTGTTTATCCTCGACGTTTTACTGGAAATTGAAAAATTATTACATAACAAAATGTGGAGCTAACCAGCATTTAATATTTTCATTCACCGTCGTTTCAAACGCTTGACAAAGCCGGTGGAGCTCAGTGAAGTATTATACGAATATCATCAAAATTCGCAAAAATGTATTACATTCACGATTACCATTCCGAAAATGCCAATCAATTCAATCTCTAATGGATATAAATTGTCGAATACATCGAATGCTTTTAGTCTAAATTATTTGGTATAAACTCAAAGGACCTTTTCGATTGAATGTAAATATTGATTTTCTAATTGTTCATTGAATATTGACTGAAATTATTTCAAATAACGGTTTAAAATATTGCGTTCGATTAACGGTTCAGTAAAGGCTGTATGAAAGTCGCGATTATGTGTGAGGGGACCGAAAAATTAGCTGAATTAACAAACGTATTTATTCTTTCATAAAATACATGAAAAAGCTAAACTTTCTCAGTTATTTCATCATCACATGTGAAAATTATCTCAAGGATACGACTGTTTACGAAGTTTTCAAAACGACACCCTCTACTACTAAGCAATAGTTAATGTTAAGTAAATTAGCATTCAGTCAAAATACGATAAACTGAGGGTGGCGGGACTTTGCCATTCTCATTCATCCCGCTCATGATTACAATAATTTTTTCATGGGCTAGCATCAATAGAATAGCGTTTAATCTCCAATAAATGCCTCTCACCCCCAGAGCATTGTTTCCCCCAATAACAAACGGCGTTTAAGCGATGTGTGGCCTCATAAAGGGGAACTTCAGTCTATATTCCAGGCCGGTAATATTTACACATATCAGTAATGGAGCTTCGAGAACTCCACCGGTTCTGATGATAATAAGTTACATTTTGGACTGGGTGTTATATTAAACTGGAGTGCCAACAAAATTTCATTACGGAGTGTGTGAGAACGTGTTTGAACAGTTTCAATATGAGTTCGGTGCAAAGTAAAGTGCCTTTTAGTTTGCTGAAACTTTTTCAAGTGTGGATTATAATGCTCGGATGCAGTCCCATTATGTCAGGTTTGTTACTTTTTATTTTAATTGTTTCAACAATGAATTTCAAGAAATGAGAATTATTACCCTAAGAAATTATTTTACATTCATTCAGAGCAATGTTGGTTTATACTGAAACTTTTGTTTGATGAAGAAAAAAAGCATCTGAAGAGTCCTTCAGATTTTATCGAAACAAAATTAATCCTATACGCAGGATTCTGGTGAGTTCTGGTTCTGATATTGTGAGATCGTTCGTAATTGCACTACTGAATATTGAATATGATAGTAAGTTGAGCCTATACCCAAGAAAAGTGTCACATTTATACAAATGTTAACGTAATTACAATTATTACTCGATAATCTACTACACTGCTGAAACTGACCTGCATAAAAAAATATAAAAAAATCAACACTTTTTCATTCATTTATTTATTTGTGATACAATACTCTACAGGACATAGCCCAATTACAGAGCAGGAAATAACAGAGTATAATAAATACATCACAAACAAGTGACTGAAGTCTACAAACACTACAAACAATACAAACAAGTGACTATAAAGACTACACATTTTATATTTATTATAGGTGACAAAACAATTATTTTAGGAAGTGGGATATTTTATTTGACAATTTGCAACTGAATATATCTAAATTATCGCTAACAGAATTTGTCACTTTACACATGGTATGGATCGGAGAATTCTCCAGAACGTTTGTGCGAGATGTTTATATATATATAGAAAGTACTCTGGAACAGATTCTAGGAATGCAAATACTAAACTTTTCCAGTAATGTTGGGCAGTCAACTATGTTTTTGATAATTTTATAGGTTAGTGCAACACTATAATATTCACGCCTTCTTTTCGAGACTGCAAAAGTTATGCTTTTGTAGCAATTCAGAGTGGGTTGTTCCTATTGGAGGATAAATGTCATCCGTTTTTAGGCTTAGCAGTTTTAAAAATCGTCGTTGAATTGCTTCTATTCTGTCAATGTGATATTGATGAAAGGGGCTCCCTACAGCTGACGCGTATTCTGACTTTGATCTTATGAAAGCATAGAATGAAGTTTTTGAGGTCGAAGTTTCTTTGAAATCACTACTGATACATGCAATTAATCCGTACAAACGACAGGAGGAGATTACAACATTATCAATACGCCTATTAATTGATAGTGCAGTGTCAAATTTGACGCCAAGATCAGTAACTGATACTGGTCTCACCAGGGAAACGTTTTCTATTGAATAATCAAAGATCAAGATATTCGTTTTCAAACTGTAGGACATGAACTTACATTTATCCGGGTTCAGTGACAAGTTATTTCGATAACACAATCATCTATGTTCTCAACGAGGCAGTATAGTTATTATAGTAATGGATACGCATTGTGAATACCTAATCATCCTGAAATTTCTCGGGTTATAGACAGTTGTAAATATTTGTATTTGGCGTATGCTCATTATCGTTGTGATCTTAGCTCTCAGTTATTACTAATATTGGCCATCTTTCTAGACATACTTTATGGTTTTTATTCTCTTTCAAGTTTCCATAAACGCTCTCGTTGATTTTTTATGATCGAACTCATAGTCAATGACTACAATCTGTGACTACGATGATTAAATTTATTAAATGGTCAAACAAAAACAGAAAAGTTATTCATCAATTGAGAAATTAGATATTCAGGGTCACATACATTTAGGGATTTAATTTTTCTTCTCCTTTAAAATCTCTCAACTACCTAGAACAATATACAAAAATCATTTGAAAAATGTGAATGATCACAAACATTTATCACTCAGAGATAAATTATAAATATACTGACAGAAAATTATCATAAACAAGAGTATTTGAATGTACTCAATGAACATTTTTTGTCCTATATAAAAAAGAGAGTGCAAGGTGATACATCTACATGAAGAAGATACGATCAATATCGTATCTTCTTCATATATTTGACAGCATTAAAACCTTACAATTCGTTTCTGAGAGAGTTCGAAGAGAAAATTCCGGTATTTCGTCTGTTTTTTTCCCTCTTTTTGGACGATAATCGTCTCACCAGGAGTTGGAAACTCCACGACAAATATCGTCTTGCTCTGATAGTCGAGAATGACTATATCAGGCTTATTAGCTTGTATAAGCCTGAGAGAATGTAACGAGTAGTTATTATTTTTAATATTATCATTTCTTCATTATTATTATTTCTTTGTATTTTAATCATGAGAGAATCATAGAAACGTTAATGGAAGATCTCTTTGATATACATGTATAAAACTTCATTAACTGACTGTTATAAGGAAACAAGTATAGCTGGGGCACCAGTCAATCTAATAATAGCACTGATGATCTTCAAAGATGGCTCAGCCTCTGACGGAAGCACCAAACTCTTACGAAGGTTCGAAACAGATCAACACTTGAATCTACCAGACCACTATTATAATCTTCATGCAGTCATTGTTCACTGTGGTTCTGGCGTTGAATGTGGTCATTATTACGCCTTGGTCAAAGACAAAACGGGCTGGTTTATGTTTGACAATAGTCGTGTCACTAAGTGTTCTGGCGATGTATTGAATTTATTGGAGCCTCTAGAGACACTCTAGAAAGCTGGGGCACCAGTCGATCTAATAATAGCACTGATGATCTTCAAAGATGGCTCAGCCTCTGACGGAAGCACCAAACTCTCACGAAGGTTCGAAACAGATTAACACTTGAATCTACCAGACCACTATTATAATCTTCATGCAGTCATTGTTCATTGTGGTTCTGGCGTTTAATATGGTCATTATTACGCCTTGGTCAAAGACGAAACGGGCTGGTTTATGTTTGACAATAGTCGTGTCACTGAGTGTTCTGGCAATGTATCGAATTTATTGGAGCCTCTAGAGACACTCTAGAGAGCTGGGGCACCAGTCGATCTAATAATAGCACTGATGATCTTCAAAGATGACTCAGCCTCTGACGGAAGCACCAAACTCTTACGAAGGTTCGAAACAGATCAACACTTCAATCTAGCAGACCACTATTATAATCTTCATGCAGTCATTGTTCACTGTGGTTCTGGCGTTGAATATGGTCATTATTACGCCTTGGTCAAAGACAAAACGGGCTGGTTTATGTTTGACAATAGTCGTGTCACTGAGTGTTCTGGCGATGTATTGAATTTATTGGAGCCTCTAGAGACACTTTAGAGAGCTGGGGTACCAGTCGATCTAATAATAGCACTGATGATCTTCAAAGATGGCTCAGCCTCTGACGGAAGCACCAAACTCTTACGAAGGTTCGAAACAGATCAACACTTGAATCTACCAGACCACTATTATAATCTTCATGCAGTCATTGTTCACTGTGGTTCTGGCGTTGAATATGGTCATTATTACGCCTTGGTCAAAGACAAAACGGGCTAGTTTATGTTTGACAATAGTCGTGTCACTGAGTGTTCTGGCGATGTATTGAATTTATTGGAGCCTCTAGAGACACTTTAGAGAGCTGGGGCACCAGTCGATCTAATAATAGCACTGATGATCTTCAAAGATGGCTCAGCCTCTGACGGAAGCACCAAACTCTTACGAAGGTTCGAAACAGATCAACACTTGAATCTACCAGACCACTATTATAATCTTCATGCAGTCATTGTTCACTGTGGTTCTGGCGTTGAATATGGTCATTATTACGCCTTGGTCAAAGACGAAACGTGCTGGTTTAAGTTTGACGATAGTCGTATCACTAAGTGTTCTGGCGATGTATTGAATTCATTGGAGCCTCTAGAGACACTCTAGAGAGCTGGGGCACCAGTCAATCAAATAATAGCACTGATGATCTTCAAAGATGACCCAGCCTCTGATGGAAGCACCAAACTCTTACGAAGGTTCGAAATAGATGAAAATTTCAACCTAGCAGACCACTATTATAATATTCATGCAGTCATTGTTCACTGTGGTTCTGGCGTTGAATATGGTCATTATTACGCCTTGGTCAAAGACGGAACGTGCTGGTTTAAGTTTGACGATAGTCGTATCACTAAGTGTTCTGGCGATGTATTGAATTCATTGGAGCCTCTAGAGAAACTTTAGAGAGCTGGGGCACCAGTCGATCTAATAATAGCACTGATGATCTTCAAAGATGACCCAGCCTCTGACGGAAGCACCAAACTCTTACGAAGGTTCGAAATAGATGAAAATTTCAACCTAGCAGACCACTATTATAATATTCATGCAGTCATTGTTCACTGTGGTTCTGACGTTGAATATGGCCATTATTACGCCTTGGTCAAAGACGAAACGTGCTGGTTTAAGTTTGACGATAGTCGTATCACTAAGTGTTCTGGCGATGTATTGAATTTATCGGAGCCTCTAGAGACACCCTAATTTTTGTTTCATGAAAGAGCGGACATTGGCAGATCAAGATCTTCAGATGATGTGGTGGTGCAAATGCGCCACTTGAATCAATGAAATCGCCCGGAGCGCCAATTAATTTTTGTTGTTGTTTTGTAATTTCACGATTTGTATTTTGGAAGTGTTGTTATTATATTAACCGAATTTCAGAATAAACTACCCGATGAAATCAAGCTGGAAAAAGTATTGATTATTTCAAGAGTGAATTGAGAAAACTTCTAGTCAGTGATAGCATTCACTAACTAGAGGTCATCTTACCAACACCAATGAGTGTTCTCAAATAGGTTGAATGAATGAAATTTTTGGCTTTTTACTTCTTGATACAAAATAAAATATGGGAATCTTCCAAAGAAAGGAAAGAAACAACCAATTCTGAAAAAGTATTACTATATCAAGATGTGTAAATCATGCAAAGAAGTAACTACCAGACACAAACTGTAAGAAAAATGTCTCTCGAAACAGCTACTTTCATATATACAAAAAACACTTTTCTCTATTCGGTATGCATTTCAAATATTCGTTTTGGAATTGAATCAGATATCATTCACAGGATTCCTACACATTAGAGTCAATGAAAGAGGTAACATTTCACTCACATGGAACACTGTCATCTTCACTGGTAGACATCAGAAGTTTCGTCTCATCAGCTCTTTAGTACCAAATCTGGATTGCATTATGGTAAAAAACACACAAGACTTTGATCTACTAATGTTGTCGTATATTTTGAAGATACGTTGATTTTTTGTGAAAAGAAATTATACAAAAAACACTTTTCTGTATTCAGTTTGTATTTCAAATATTCTCGATGGAATTGAATCAGATATCATTCATAGGATTGCTACACAATATACAGAATGAAAAAGATGAAAATTCCCATATATGGAACACTGTCAACCGATGTTTTGCCGTGGGATACTTGCCTTATCAGCTCGTCAGTATCAAATCTGGATAACATTATTTATAGGAAAAAACTATGAAAAAATATGAATCGTGCTACCCATGATGATCACTAAACAATGTTTACATTTTTCTTATTCTAGACGCGCTTCGCGTAGCATTAATGGTAGTAATAGATTTGGTACTGAAGAGCTGATGAAGCAAGTGTCTTACGGCGAAACATAGAAGGTCTACTAGTGAGGATGACCGTATTCCATGTAAGTGATATTTCACATTTTCCATTCACCATAATGTGTAGGAATCCTTTATATCAAGATTGAGAGTAGGAAGCCGAAACTTTTCTTTATCAAAAAATCAACCTTTCCTTAATATATATCCCTTTCAATTCAAATGAAAATATTATTGTGTTATTATCATTTTTAATATTATTGAAAATTATGTAATTGAAGTACAAAATTTTACAGAAATGAGTGAACGTTACTCAAAACATTTCTGATTTTTCTCAATAACGTTGGTGAAAACATATTGAGACACTATTACATCCAATAGATGACTGAATTTCCGGTGAAACTCTTTAAGAATCACTCCAAAAAAAGTCTAACCTGTCAACGCCTTACAACACAACGCTGAATCCCATCCCAGGGCATTTGTATTGTCCTACACAGTCTACCCAGAGCATTCATAGACTGTAACTGTAACACTCGAGGGAAAAACTAATTTAATGACGAAACTTCCAGCCAATTGTGACGTTTCCTTCCCGAACCTTGGCGCGTTGAAATGTTTTTTCATCTCGTTAAGTTTCCCATCTGTCAGTGTTGTAAACTAATGACGCTAATTTTCAACACATTAATTTAAAATGGCACTTTTTTGCTCCGGAGATTTATACGGCAATATGCTGGCTCTAATAAAAATATCTAGAAACCAGAGTCTATTGTGTATTTTTCATTCATGAGCTGTCGCAACATCCCAGGAAAAAAGATTGAAAATTTAGGCAAGGCGGAAATCTTGTCATCATGTCTTTCATTCTGGATTGTCTGATAGATTGGAGAATTGACGTCGATATTCCTATGAACCGATAGTTCCGATCTTTTCTCATCTTCCTTGAACAAAAAATACATATATAGGTACAATGAATTGCCACCAATCATTATATTAAAACAAGAATCCTCAAGAATGGGTCAAAGGTAAAATTTACATTCACGTATTACAAAAAGTCGCACCCCTCCACTTTCATTTCAGGATCATGCCATACAAATTACTTGGTTTACGGGCCAATAAACGTAAGATCAACCATACAGGAACAAATGATTTTGAACTTCAGTTCTAGAGTGAAAGATTGGTCTTATAGACCTTGACTATGTCATGAGAAACTGAATGACTTTTTCACTGGTGACCTTACGCCGGTAACCAGGCTGGATGTTGACTAATTCGGCGAGGTCCGTTCAATAAAAAATACAAATATAAGCAATGAAGAAATATTGATGGTGATATTCATGATAATAATCAAACGATTCTCACAATTTTGTTTATTCTAAATGCGTTTTGCTAACACCGCAGCGTCATCGGTAATAATAGTAATATCCTGTAATATCCTACAAAGCACGATGGACGTTGTTCACAGATGGTGCCTGAGGGATCATATGTCTGTCAACCCCAGCAAAACTGTGATAATCCCCTTCACCAGGAGGAGAAAATTGTACGATCTAAAGCCACTTTCATTCACTGGTGAGGTCATTCTATTTGGGACGGAGGTGAAATATCTTGGCATTTCCTTTGGTAAAAAAACACACCTGGAACGCTCACTTGGAAAAAGTTTTACACAAACCCAGATTGTCCCTATGGACATGTTGAAGGATTTGTAGTAAAACTTAGGGTTTAGGTCCCGAACAAATCCATTGGATTTACGTAATGATTGTCAGATCAATGATCACTTATATTATGCAATTGCCTGGTGGCCGAAGGCCTTACAGAAAACGGCTCAGGCGAAGCTTTCTGGCTTACAGAGACAGGCTTGTCTGGCTATCTGTGGTGCCATCAGTATCACACCGTCAGCAGCCATAGAGATCCTTTAAGATTTACCTCCTCTCCACATTTTCTTGAAGAGAGGGGCTGAATGGACTGCATATAGACTTAGGTAACATAACATTCTGAAAATGACAATGATTGTCTCTGGTCTGGATTCATGACTATACTGGCCTGGAGGGCAATGAGGCTGCTGACTCCCTTGAAAAGGAGGGTAATGTAAGCCGCTTCATTGGACCAGAACATGTCATTGGCATCACTATAGGCTTTGCCACAAAGATTGAACACCTGTATGGCAAGAAGATTCATGGACTTTTGAGAGAATCTTACAGGATTGGCTCACTTCAAGGCGATGCTTCATGAACTACAAAAGGATGAACTACGATGTCTAACAGGCTTTCTTACAGGCCACTATCATTTGAATCATCATAGGCAGAGACTCGGACTGTTGGAAGGCAGTATGTGTCGCCTCTGTTTAGAAAATGATGAAAGAGCAGAGCACATACTTGTGTCTGCCCTGCTGGGGACCGAATCAGGTTTTCAGAGTTCGGCAGAGCCGTACTCTCACCATACAAAGTAATCGGCTTCGTTAAGAAGCTGGGTTCATTTGGTCGACTGTGAGTAGGTGTGAGCCACAATAAAATCTTACGAATCCTTTGGACCTAACCTAACCTAAGCTAACACACTGGACTTCAATTCTAATGTACAAGAGTAGTAGGTACCTCATTCAGTTGGTTAATGGTTAATGGGATAACAAGTAAAATTTGAAAAAGAAATCGATTACAATTTCTACAGTAGGTGTGAAGGATGAAATTTTCAAATTGTCTTTTCTGTGCCTGGCTTCACATGAAAAACGGGTAATGCTTGAAATATTTTTTGCTTGGGATTTGATAATCCCAAGTAGGAAATATTTCACCTTTGAAAAATCCAATTTGAATGTAATTATAAAAGTATATTCTGTGGTCAACAGAAGTCGTCAGGAT
This sequence comes from Leptinotarsa decemlineata, assembly GCF_025532065.1. NCBI lineage: Eukaryota > Metazoa > Arthropoda > Insecta > Coleoptera > Chrysomelidae > Leptinotarsa > Leptinotarsa decemlineata. Next base: position 7,095,822 of record NW_027412578.1, read on the forward strand.
TTCTTCAAATTTTTTTTCATTTATATGCTAGAGTTCTGCCAAGCAAATTAAATGAAATTCAAGGCGAAATCAAGGTCGTTGTTGGAGTTCTAATTTGTGTCGAATCAACATAAAGCTCATAGTAGACGTTTTTACCCGAATCGAATCAAAATGAAGATTGGAATTGAAGTTATTAGTGAGAAACAGGTAATTAAATCAATTACAAAATCGGGTAAAACACAGGTACTTGAAATGTGGGTACTTCAAATTGTAAAATTAGGTATATTAAGTATTGAATATGTGGAATATAGTTAGTGAAGACATGCCCGAAGTAGCCATTGTATGGCGAAACGAGTGTTGCGTTTTTGTAGAACTGTTAAGTGAAAATTCCACAATGAAGAAATTTTTAAATACGTTATATATCAGAGTACCAAGAAAGAGCAGTTCATTTAGCTGAATTGTGAAAAGGACGGGGCTAACAAAATCCACATTTTCGAATCATTCATTTCATCACTAGATAATCAAAAGAAGCAGAATATACTAAAATAATATGGAGACACAACAAACACTTCGCACTCTTGCAGGAATATTTTTGGGTAAATTGATGGTTTTAGCATTATTACGTGGTATGGCTCATAACGTTTATTGTATAACTTTGAAAATGTCCATATAGGGCGAAACTGCAGTAACATTAGTTATGAATAAAAGTGGTGAAAAAACATTTTTCATGAACATCTTTGGTGTTCAGCCATGAAATGGAGTAGAAACTCCATTGCTATTTCTCTATCTGGTAAGTGTAACGTACCTCACGTTTCAGAAATTGAAATTATTTTAACTTCTTCGAGTAGCCATGCTAAGTAATAAACATACCATGGTACAGAAACATATACGAGACATAAAGTTCGAAGGGAGAAATATCATAATATAATAACAAACAGTCAGGTTTTTATTTACTTCGATGTTTATCCCAGTAATCTGTTTTTGTTTGGGGTGAATGCGGGATAAAACTGGGTGTTTGTTTTTATGTTATTGAGTGAATAATCATGCGTTATGATTATTGTTCTTTCATGAACGCAGGGATTTGTAAACATAGATTTTTTATATAAGGAGTGGGTCAAATTCTTGCAATGATTTATTCAAAACATAGATGATGTTTCACCGGTGATATTTATCTGTGTACCACTCATCCCTTTTACTGGATCTTCCATCTGTAAGTCCCAACGAAAGTGTCTATCAATTGTTACCCCTGAATATATACTTGAATTACTTTCAGTAATATAGTCATTATTTGGAGTATGATGTAAATAGTAAGTATTTCCTTTCATCGAGGTAGGTAAGTAGGTCTAAAGTGAGTGGATCTATTCGACCCTTCACCACAACCCATATGGGTTTATTGTGGCTCACACCTATTCCCACTCGGCCAAATAAAGCCAGCTTCTTAACGAAGCCAATTAGTTTGTATGGTGAGTGGTCTTTCAGGTCAGATGGTGAGAATACGGATCTGCCGAACTCAAAGAATCTGATTCGGTCACCAGCGGGGCAGGCACGAAGTATATGCTCTACAGTTTCATCATTTTTTTGTCCTAGGTCTGCGACTGAAAACACCTGCATCAGAACCGGAAGGTGTTTTTGATCCATCTGTGAATCAACAACTATCTGCTCTTAATATTTCCTTCTCCCGCAGGATCCAGTCCTCTCTACTCGGGAAAATAGTACTTTATAAGAAAGTTCGTAGTTGACAGTTGGAGGCATAAAGTCATAGGTCATTTCCAGAATGCTGTGACTTCCAATGTCAACCAACAGTCTGTTGAACTCTGCATTGAATTGATTTGTGCAATTGGTAATGTGCACGAGTCTGTATGCAGTATATCTAGCCTCTCTTTTCAGAAAAATGTGGAGAGGAGGTAGATCTAGAAGGATCTCTATGGCCGCTGACGGTGTGGTACTGATGGCACCACTGATAGCCTGACAAGCCTGTCTCTGTGAGCCAGAGAGCTTCGCTTGGGCCGTTTTCTGTAAAGCCTTCGGCCACCAAGCAATTACACCATAAGTGATTATTGGTCTGACAATCATCACATGAATCCAATGGATTTGTTTGGGACCTAAACCCCAAGTTTCACCACAAATCTTTCGACATGTCCATAGAGACAGTCTGGCTTTGTGTAAAACTTTCTCCAAGTGAGGAAGGACAATGACAATGCCAAGATTATTACCTCCGTTCCAAATGGAATGACAACACCATTGAGGGAAAGTGCCGTTAGATCGTCCAATTTCCTTTTCTTGTGAAGGGGATTAACACAGTTTTGCTGGGGTTGACAGACATCTGCTCCCTCAGGCACCAACTGTGAATAACGTTCAACGCGCTTTGTAGGAAGCTACCCTTTCCGACGTGGACCTTGCCAGGATAACAAGGTCATCTGCATAAGTTTGCAGATCAACTTCTCTTCTGTCGAGGGCCTCAAGCAGACTATCCACCAGGAGCGACCACAGAAGGGGAGATAGTACCCCAACTTGAGGGCAGCCCCTGGTGATCCTGAACCTGATGACCTCGCCTTGAAGAGTCGTAGTTGCAGTTCTGTTTACTAGCAATGCATAGATCCAGCCAGTTATGGTCGATTCTATACCCTTTCTAGCCAGAGACAATCCTATAGATTCAGGTAGTGCATTGTCAAATGCTCCTTCAATATCAGGAAACACAGCAACCGCAATCTCCTTATCGTCAAGAAATTGGGATATTTTCTCAACAAGATTGCTTAATGCTGAATCTGTCGATATGCCGGTTTGATAAGCATACTGGTGGTTATTCAGTGGGGATGCATATAATGCTACCCTCCTGATATGTCCGTCCAGTATCCTCTCAAGTCCTTTCAGCAGAAAGGATGTAAGGCTGATTGGTCGTACCGATTTGGGATGTGGGTCTCTTCGGCCCACTACAGGTATATATACCACCCGTACCGCCAACCAACTGGGTGGTATATAGTTCAACGCCAGACTAGCTCTATACAATTTTGTGAGAATAGATAAAATAATTTCCAGTTCTTTTTAAAGAAGAGCTGGAAATATACCATCCTCTCCGGGAGATTTGGAGGGCAGAAAAGGTTCATAGCCGGTGCTGTAATAACCTTTTTTGCGACGTCCCATTCGTTCTTTTTTGGGCGTTTAACTCCCTCGAAGATGAGTGGATTTTTCTATGAGGAGCGGGTCAAATTCCTACAATTATTTATGCAAAAAATAGATGATATTTAAGCGGTGATATTTATCTGTGTACCATTCATCCCTGTTACTGTTGTAAGTCCCAACGAAAGTGTCTATCAATTATTGTAGATATTGAGTTGTCCAATATCAGGCAATATATTGGAGTATGATGTGAATAGTAAGTATTTCCTTTCATCTGTGATCTGTCGAAACCAACTTTCGATTGCTTGAAAACCTTTTTCTACTCATAACCTAAAAGTTGTTTTCACGTAGATCTTTTGTATAGGATGGCAGTGTCCTCCGAAACCTAACGTATTGTATCAAGAAGAAGCAGATCATTCAGGTGAATTGTGAAAAGAACGGGGCCTAGACCAGTTTCTTGAGGTGTCCCGAAACCCAGTTTCCGAATTGTATAATTGTATCAGCTGTACCTACTCTGTGTCTACGACCATTCGACTGATTTTTAAATAGTTCATACGTTGTATACAAATACCAATGTTTTCTAGCTATTCTGAATGTTTCGGTCGACTCACTTTATCAAACGCTTTGAAAAGATCGATAAAAATGCACAGTGTTGGAAATGTTTTCTCCAAGATATAGTAAATATGTAATGTGAGCTTATATATTGGGGTTTCTATCGATCTCCTCTTCTTGAATACATATTTTTCGCTAGCGATCAGATTATAATCATTTTTAAATTTCACAAGACGACTTTTTATGTTTTTTTCAATTTTTTTTGCTATATTATATGAGTGTTACTGGTCTATAATTAATCATTCTACAACATATTGAAAAATTAGCTCTTTGGAAAGTCTTGCACAATTCATTTCAGTTACATTTAGTATACTTCGTTTTCAAATTATATAGCAAACTCGATTCTTTAATATTTTCTAAAAACATCGAAGAACAATAAAACAAACTCTTTGTATTACCATTTCCATTAAGAATGCTTTCAACACAAGAGCTTGATAACAATCCCCGAAAGCTACTTTTCCGAATTCACATCATTTTTCGAGGCGTTCTCCAAAGAAATTCCCCGAGGTTACATTTTGCAATGGCCTAATCCATTCAACTCATTAGTGCTGGAGTAAAACAAATGTTTCAATATTCGTACCTTATTGCTTTTCTCCAGATTCGAGGAAAGTGTTTGAAAACATACAATGAGTTTTTGAGTGGAACTTGTTGAATATGCGGAGAATTTCGCCCCATTTTGTGATGAAAGTCGTGGAATGGAGCTGAATGTTTATTAAAAACTGGGTGAGTTCTTTGGAGAAATATTAAAACAGTTTTAAAGTAGTTTAGCACGATTGTTAAGAACTTTGCAATTGATCAACGAAGGAGTCCTCACCAGTTTGAAAATCACTCGAAAAAATAATGCAGTTCTTCCAAATGATTTGAATTATGATTTCACTCATAAAGGACGTTTTTGCCCAATTCAGGTGATTATTTTTTTCAGGAAGTGGATAAGGGCCCCAGTGAAGTTTCCAAAATTCGTATGGATGAGGCATGAACTGCAAATCACATCCATTTTTTTTTGACTGAACAACGCAAATAAAATGAAAAATGCATTTCTGAAAATTTCCAGTCGAACTCCGACTCATATGAAACTGAATATAATGTTGGCATCTTCTTCGGAAAAAGGAAGTGTGGCAACTTATAATTGAAATTTTTGACACTTCCTGATATGAATACCTGCACAATAAAAAGTATTTATTTGAAAGAAGATCATAGGTTGCTTTGAAATTTGTATCTCTATTGAAAAAACTATTACTTCATGCCAACATCGCCATGTTGCACCAGAAAATCACACTTTTTCCAACAAAGAAATCAAATTTTTTGGCCTTTCAACGACATCATTCGTTTGATTATAGCATTGCGAAGATGAACTATTTTGAATCAAGAAAATGTAATATCATCTCAATATCCACCACCTATTTGAAGGGAAAAATGAACTGTTTCAAATGGAGAGCAATATCAACTTGATCTGAACACATAGTGTTTGTTTGAATTCGATACTGTATCCCTACAAATAACTCAATTCGTTTATAACAAGAGTTTTGTGAATCTATATACAAAACTATATTGTGATCGACTGAAAATAACAGGCATTTTGTATAGAATGAATAGGGTTTCTTTTAAAGAAGTATTTCATTCATTTCAATTTGGAAATAACTGTGGTGCTCTGGTCTTTCCATGACCCTCTTGAGTGAGAGAGGAGCAGGGAATTCCGTTGTAAGCATCGCGTACGCGCCAGTATGTGTTGGAAAGTGATGTTGGTGTGTTGCGATTTTGACGAGGAAGTGTTTTATGTGTCTGTAGGTAGTGCAATTTCTTTACGATTATTTTGCATCTACCATAATCTAACAGATTTTACAAGACTGGGGTCTTGCACAGTTGAAAGATATTTTCATGGGTAAGTATTATAGTTGGATAAAACTCCGCTATATCAGTAAGTACCGCGTTGTACACGTAGTACCGAAGAAAAATTGGTAAACTTTGACGACAATACTTAATTTTGCCCTCTTTTTGCGAAAATTATACCAATACTCCGTAATTTTTCATACATGCATTATTACATTTGCCGAGCTCTGCAAGCAAAGTATATAAATTCAAACTGAAAAATCCGTCACGTTGATTCAAATTTGCCATACTCTTGTTTTGGAAATACATTTATCTTGTTTCAAATCAGAGCATTTTCTCTAAATAAAATTTGATTGTCTTTCAGAACGAATTCATTTTTTATTGAAAGATAGAGGTACTCATAGTTTCGACAATAAATTGTAATGAGAAAAATACCAATTTAGGCACCAGTAGGTATAAAAAGCTTCTATATGTGACAGCCACTTTCTGATTTCAACATGTAAATATTTGTTGAATTCCGAAACGTCTTTGCTTTCTGTAATCACTTCAGAAATGTTTTCATTTTATTCATTGGAAACAAATTGAATATACCCTACTCACCTTGAAATTATTTGATAAATTCCCTTCAGGAATGTAAGAAATATTACCAAACTCGCTAGAGATGAAATATGAATTTACAAAAACGTGAAAACAGTGAATGCTGTTATTTAAATAGCGAATCATATTCCTTTAAGTATGTTTGTATGATCATGAGTTACATTTTTTAATGGAACATTTCTGGGGGTATTTAAAAACAAAAGTTTATGCTACCCAACCAGAATATCTGCATGATTTACGAGAGAGGATAGAAAATGAATGTCGACAATTGAATCCAGCCGTATTAAGCAATGTCAGAGAGGCATTTCAAAATACATTATACCATTGTATGGAAGTGAATGGTACTCATTTTGAACACTTATTGTAACTTCATAATAAATAGCACATTTAAAAAGATTAAAGAGTTTGAACTGTTGTACAACCCATTTTATTACAGGCAAATAAGGTGAAAGTAAAAAATAAGTAAAATTTGTGCTATTAAAAGAAAAATCGTTTATCTCATAAACTAACCACTTTAACCTACAAGTATTATATATTTTTGAAATCAGCTCAAAGAGGAGTATCCAAATTTTACATAAAAAATATAAGAAGTAATTTAAACAAAAAAAGAGATGATGCTTGGGGTGAGGGGGTGGCTTTTCCACTAAGTTTAAATAAGCCATAATGCTTGCCCCTTCCAACATAAATTGACGTGTTTTTGGATTTTTCCCAAATACCAGTATTACAAAAGTTATTAAAGGTGGATACTTTTAGCTGAAAAGCACTGTATTAAATAAAACTATGAATAACTCTCCCACAAGTAATTCTTTATAATCACTTGCTTAGGGAAGTCCCCCAATTGTTTCAATCAAAAGTTGAAACAGTTTCTCATCAGCTCAAGTTTCTACACTATTGCAGAATATTTAGACACCACCTCATTCGCATGAGAATGTTCAGTTATTTAGTTCCTTTAATATCTTTAATCGTATTCAAGTTATTAATGTTCTGTTGAGTTTGATTGTTCATGATGTATATATATTCAGTGTTTCTGACTGACTCCATGATTTTTTCGCTTTCTGGAAATACAAATGCAATTTAGTTTCGAATTCAATTTTTGTAATATGACTTGCTACAGATGTAAATTAATTTTAAAAACTACACTTCACGATTGAATCCCCACAGCAACAAAGTTTGTGTGGATGTGTAGATCAAATTGTGAGTTGTGGTTTTTGAAATTACTATGGATCTTCATCAAGTAACAGTCGAATCAATCAGAAAAAAAATGTAAATCACATGAACGTAGTCAAATAAAGTATATCTATGTCTATGAAATGTCACTTATAAGAAAATTGTCATTCACAATTCCGTTTCATATATGATTAGGTAATACCTGTTTCCATCCCACATAGGATTTTATTTTCGTGTAATTCAATGTTCCGTACAATTCAAACTAATCTGTAAAAAGTATTCAATATATGGCATAGATGTAGATAATCAGCATGACATCAAGATGAACAATATAAAAATATTAATTGCTTTCATCTGAAGGTTAGTCAGTACAAGAGATACTAACCTAACATGAAAATTATAGCCACATATACGGTGTGAGTGGACGAAAGTATAAGGTGAAGCATTTTGTATATTTTGGTCAAGTCTCAGGTATAATGAATCGCATAATATTAAAAAAAAGTGTCACAATCAGTACTGGTATTATGAATGGGCTGACCCGTTACTAGATGAAAAATCAAAACACTATATAAATATATAAATAAATATAAATAATATCTCTCATATGCTATACAAGTAAAAACTATTTGGATACTACGTTTCCCGGTTGTTGGATTGGCCATCGAGGTCCTGCAGAATAGCCAGCCCGCTCACCAGATTTGATACCTTTGGACTTTTTTATGGGGCTACTTGAAGCAAAAGGTGTACGAAACTGAACCTGCTTCAATATTGGATATATGGTAGAGAATAATAAATATTTGTAGAGATTTTCACGTTACTGTGTTCGAAAATATTTGGCGTGAAATATCGCATTGGCTGTTCATATATCAAAAATTTCAAGGCACCTATTTCGAGCATCTTCTGAACTGACCTCAAGCTCATTACCTCATGTTATGTAGTTATATGTCAATGTATTCAGGAAATTATTGAAAGTTCCGCCATTTTGTAGTAGTTGAAGATAATGACATTATATTCCAGGGTTGTGAAGGATTTGTCAGGAGCTTCAAAAAGATGGCGCTCAGTCGCCATCTTAAAAGTTTCATCTGTAAATCTTAGTTCAAAATGAAGTATTCATGCATTAATTTCATTATTTAAAAGTTAAATTTTTTGAGATGAGATTAAACTTTCTCTTGAAGATGATCACTTGGTGATTGAAACACGTGTCGACGTGTTGAAAAGGACGGTTTGGTGTTGAAAGAAAACTCCAGTAATATTTAAACTGCATTATTTTCAGCTACGGTTGAACCAATCTCCATCGCCCTTGATGCTCATCTATGGCAATCGTACGGGGAAGGAATCTTCGACAACCCTAATTGCAATGCTTCCGTAATGGATCAATCTGTTCTGGTTGTTGGATATGGATTAGAAAATGGTCAGAAATATTGGTTAATCAAAAACTCTTGGAGAACCTCCTGGGGAGAGGATGGTTATATCCGATTGGCAAGGAACAAAAGTCAATCCGAAATAGGTTCATATTCCTGCTACCCTCTCATGTAGAAACTATTATGACTATTTCATTTCGATGTTAACAGCGTTAATTAAACTTGTTTGAAAAATCCTATACCATTACTTTCCTGAATTTTAAACTCGTTGGAAACTCAGAGATGTATCAAAACTATTTTACGATTATAGGGAGTTGAAAAGGAAAGTTGAAATCACCAAGAGGACTTTGAAGTTCAGTATTGATAGTGTTGGATTTCATAGGATATATCCGAAAAGACTGGCTAGTCTATCGACCTAAAATTTACATTTCTCTCCATAGATTGTGGAGAAAATAACTGAGTGTTACTGTTGTAAATCATGCCCTAAGTGAAATAACGCCGCCGCCACTGGTAGCCATAAACCAATTGTGACGTGGCGAAGAGCGCGCTCAGTTCGACCGGCATTTCGCAGCTGTTCTCATCGCATCGATGGAATTCTGTGGAATGTTTCTGTGCATTAGATTGCCAAATATAAGCGCCATCTACTCGCCCATCGATACAGTCAAGTGGAAGTTGTAGTGCGGTACGCGAAGTTACCTTAAAAGGGGATAGACCTTTGCATAGTAGTTGAAGTTTTAGTGTTTTGTTGTGTTAGAAGTGAAATAAAGTTAAGTTTGATTATTGTTCAGTGTAGTCAATCATTGTCAATCCACGGGGGAAAACGTAACATTACTATCAGTATTGCTCCTGAAATGAGGGGGATTTGATAATAACAAACCGCTGTTATTTGTGATGAAATACGGTAATATATTACAAACGCATGTAATGACATTTCAATGCGCACATTTGAGAAAACAGTTTACAAAACGTCATTTTCTAAACCAAACTCAAACGATTGTTAATGCAGTTGCAGTTTCGAAAGAATGTATCTTTTCCACCAACCAATTTCCTGGAATCTTTGAAGTCCACTAGATACTCGTTAGGACAACAAGAGGATTGCTCCGAATTCTTGGGGTTCTTGTTAAATACTCTTCGTGAGCAAAAAAAATATCAGAATCAATACTCCTGACCGCTCTAGATTGGATGATTCCGTACAGTCTACCTCGTCTTATGTTTTTAGATGTTCTGCTGGAAAAATCATCACTTGTTTATTTTGTAGTAAACTTGTACTATGTTGCTGTATCGCTGCTGTTCCAATGTTTTGAATCAGCAACATCAATCAGAATCAACGAACTTAGGCGTGCGCAGAGTTATAGAACAGTGCTTTCAAAAAATTGTTCTACAGCGCCATCTAGTGGCAAGTTACAGAAAAATTGATAGCCTAAAAACCTTTTCTATGGAAAATTGCTTATACATGTCAAGTTTCATCACGATCGGTTGAGCGATGTAGAAGTTTATCATTTACCAACCAACATCCATTTTTATATATTAGATTGTGTACCAATCCTGTTAATGCTATTTGATGCAATTCCATGACGAATGTTTGGAGCATAAACTGAATGAGAAAAAGTAATTTCATAAACTACCCCTCACGATTTGATCTCCACAAACTTTGTTTGAAAATATATCACGACATATCTCGCTAACACAGAGGTGTATTTTTCGAAATTACTATGGATCTTCCTCAAGTAACGGCCGAATCAATCAGAAAATAAATTACAAAAAGTGTTTTTGTACAATTCAATGTTCATACAAAAGTAGTCATTTCGAAAGTATTTTTTTCATTCTTGTCTGAATATATGATGATATTGATCGATACTTGATGAAAATCTATAACTAACGTATTCAAAAAGCATTTTATTGTGAGATTTCCACAATATAGTTCACATAGTTTAACAAAAACGCAACACGTGTTTCGCCACACAGTGGCTTCTTCGAGCGTGTCTTTACTCCACTACTTATGTTTCTTTCAGTTTGTGTCTGACAGTTACTTGTTTGCACGATTTATACATCTTTGAAGAGACTTCATTTTCTTCCTTTCTTTGAAAGACTCCCACATTTTTTGTATAAAGACAAAGAAGTAGAAAGCCAAAACCTTCCTTTCCCAAAAATTATTATCTCCTAAAACTATACCACTTTCAATTTATGAGTTCTTTCCTACTTCAAATGGAATTTGAATCATTCCAGATTGTTCGTTTTCCAAAGAATATTACTTGCCTTTTTTCCCATCACCAAACCGTTATTTCAACACCTCGACAAGTGTTTCGATCACCAAGTGATCATCTTCAAGAGGAAGATCCAGATGTTTCCCAATGATCAAATATTTAGGATATCTATTTTCGATTTCTTTTTGGATATGAAAACAACCTTCGTTCAGTGTTATAATTTTCTCACTACTCCATTCTATTTTGAACTTGATGACAGTAATATTGTGTAGTAACGAATATTACTTCAGTTTTATACCAACACCAAACCGTTATTTTTATCTCCTCGACACGTGAATATTACTGGAGTTTTTTCCCAACACCAAACCGTTATTTCAACACCTCGTCACGTGTTTCGATCACCATCAAGTGATTATCTTCAAGAGGAAGATCAAACTGTTTGATCTTTCTCTTGAAGATGATCACTTGGTGATGGAAACACGTGTCGAGGTGTTGAAATAATGCTTTTTCGGTGTTGGGAAAAAACTCCAGTTATATTCATTACTACGCCAAAGGTCCCAAACAGTGCATCACAAGTCATCGGCACGTGTTTCAGTCACCAAATAATCACCTTCAAGTGAAAGATTAAACTCAATTCTACCTCTCAATTCCTCCTCTCAATTCTTCCTCTTGAAGATGATAACTTGGTGACTGAAATACGTGTCGAAGTGTTAAAAAACCGGTTTGGTGTTGGGATAAAACTCGAGTTATATTCAGGAATATTGAAATTCTTTGAAAAATCGCGTCTAAGGAAACTGAATATACATCAAATCAAAATGCATCCGGACAGACATAATAATAAATGGCCAATTAAAACTGTAACATAATCACGAAAACATTTCGTATCTAACGAACAATTACGTCTTTATTATTGCGCCATTAAACAGAGGAATAAAGTTTTAACAGCTCTTAATTATAGAAGTTTGGTTCACAATAACAAACCAATAGGTGCATACTCAAGTTTATGTCTTCATTGCCGCTAACTTTAATTGAAATCGAAACTTAGGTGAAATCTATCGTTTCGCAAGGTTTGAATTCAATGAAAATGTGTTCAGATATGTGTAAATTAATCCTTTCTTCCACGACATTCTACCAAGAAAGTTCAAAATATCATCACGCACTTCACGGCTAAAATCATAAGCCGTGAAGAGTGGAAGACCATTAGTCATCCCGAAAACATGTTTGGAAAAAACACCTGGTACACAGATGGATCGAAGACCAAACATGGAACGGGAGCTGGAATATACCGAGCGGATAGAAATCTTAACTACAGCTATCCGCTAGGACCATACACATTCGTATTTCAGGCGGAAGTGTGCAGTGTGCAAGGCTTATCAAATTGAGACCTCAAAGAAATGAGCGGATCAATATTTTTACAGACAACAAGAGCGCACTAGGGGCTCTGACAAACCCGAAGGTGACATCAAAACTGGTCTGGGAATGCCATGAAGAACTGAATGAACTTGCAAACAGGAACAAATTAACTTTGTACTGGGTCCCAGGGCATTCAGGAATCACAGGTAATGATGAAACTGATGAATGCGCTAGACGCGGATCATCAACTTCATATATAGGTCCTGAACCAGCTCTGAGGATATCAAAATCACTGGTACGAAACCAGATTAGGATATGGATCAATAAGAAGCACACATAATACTGGACAAAAGTACCTGGCAACAATCACAGTAGAACCTTCATTGGGGAACCGTCCGTGAAAAGAACCGAAGATCTACTTCAATATAGTAGGGATTGGCTCAGAATAATTACAGGGTTACTAACCGGTCATTGTCCGCTCAGAGAACACCAGAATAAAATGGGGCTGTACAATGGTACCTCTGAAACAGGCGAGAATATCGTCTACATATCTGTACCGCAAATGAATATGTTTTTTACCCAGGTCGGAATTTACTATAGTGGTTTCCAAGCTGTTCAAAAATATATCTGCTAAAAGTGGACTGAGGGGTGAGCCCATTGGTTAACCTGAATTGAGTTGAAACGTCTATCTGACTGGACTGTATAAGCTTTACTTGAACCCAAACGAGTTCAATGGGATCAAGAGAGCAGTCGCAGAATAATAATAATAATTAGTTATTTCTGTGCCATCTTGTCGACAACATATTTCGTGAAAGGAGCTTTATTTGAACATATCACTGACAATAGTTCCTTTCAACCATACATTCATTAAATGTTGAGTTATTTGTCGAAAGAAAAATAAGAATGAATCGAAGAGTGTACCCTTTCACGGCCGGAGATGTGTGTCAATGGTCTTCAGGTTTTCATGTCTATCGTTTCGTCTACTACTGCGGTAGACACTATCAAAGGCGATGAGATAACGGTCGAAGGGCTCCGGTTTTGTTTCATCATTAGTCCGCGTGGCTTACTTTCTCTCAATTGGATTGAATGACCTTGTTTGTGTTCAATTGAAGACAGGCAGCCATATTTCATTAATGTTCATTACCTCTTCATTAAAACGTATTCAAAAACACTCCAATGTGGGATTTCCATTTGATAGTTCACTAAACCGCGACACTCCTGATTTTTCATGAGGTTTAAGTTTTCTCTCTGAAAAACCGGAAAATGACTGATGACCACAAAACAACCAGAATATCTTCTTCAAAATATATAATGACATATGAAAAACAATAATGAAAAGGGGACTTTGATTTTGATAAATTTTCTTAATTTTTCTCACCTTAACGTTTCACTAACGGAGTTTTCCAGTGATTTGTTCAGCAGATTATCAATATTCAGGTATCTATTCTGAGCCATACGTAATTTTTTTCTTCTACGGTAATATCTATTTCATTTGCTCTCGAGATTACTATTTACTATTCGTGTAGGAATATAAAACACTGTGCGTTGGGCTTCCGTGGTATTACGCTGAACCACGAATTCATTCGACTTGATCCAACATTTTAGGTTACACTTACATCTTCCGTTAAGTTCGATGTCGAAGTAATGGTGTGCAGTTGGCTAGATTGACTAGCAGATATAGTTTCTACCTGTTATGTGCAAACACATTTTCTGAGGGGAAGAATATTTCCATATTTCATGATTCAAGAAAGACGTTGAATGTCACATATGTTCCACCATTAATTTTCCATAATGTCGTATAAGAGTCAGCATCGTTATGTTAATACTTTTATGGAGATTTCGGAGTAAAGCGCACATAGCAAGTGCCTGCTAATACTTTTATATTAAATTTCTTGCCTTGTTTGGAGAATTATATGCATTTCCATAAACGCAGATGATATTAAATTTCAAAGATTCGACATGATTTAAACGCTTTGTGTTGAAAGATGAAAAATTGTTTTATGTTTCCTTTGGACAATTTTACTTTGAATTGAATTTATTGGTATAAAATATTCATTACTTTTTTTAAGGATGAAACACAAGCACTACAAGAAAATTCCTTAGACGCTCTCCCACACAGCACTAGATATTCATGGAATATTCCCTGTATATCATAAAACGAACGTATATATTCCAAATATTCATAGAATATTCTTGGAATATATACATGCCTTTAGAATATTCATAGAATATGCTTGAATGAATATGGCAGGATTATTCCCGAAAGAATTTGCATAGAATGTCTATAAATGGATTATTCTCCCTTAAATATTGTAAGAATATTGTCGATCGAATATACCATATGATATATTCTTAGAATATATCCCCACGGTATATTTTGGAATATTCTATACAATGGAATTTTGAATTATCTTATAATAACGTATCCAAAAATTCAATATTATTAAAAACAAAAATATTTGAAGATCTTAATCGAATGCATAACCTAATGTATATAACCCTGATAGTGTTAACCAGTTTTTGAACTCAACGCAAAGATTCTGGATGAATTGCTCCAACAGCAACTGTTGGAAACGACAAAAAAATTTGAATGGGCCAATAAATGAACCAGTTGCATCAATAAATTGGTTAATTCTCATCCTATTTGTCTTTTTGTATTTGAAATTATTTAATTACAAAGGGAAAAATCCTGGAAACAGAGAAATGGGGAAGTGAATAATTGGAGTAAACGTTTCTCATTGGTCAATTGAAGTGTAGCGCGCGACAGTCGAATAAGCTCTGTGAAAGCGGCTGTCCCTTAATGCATGGTACATTTGCGTTTGCGTTAAATTCGACATTTGATTCAACATGGCAGTTGACGTGGCAGGTTCGCGTGTGTAATGCATGGTGTGTTGGTGTTATTATCAAAGTATAATTCTGTCACGTTCAGTGTACCATTTATAATTTGCAGTACAGCGAATAGTTTGATTTTGGATCTTCAAACAGGAGAGTTGCATCTATTCAGTCTTCAAGAAAAGTAAGTAAAATGCAAAAGTATCGATAGTAAAGTCATGGTGATTAACCTACTATACCTCATTTTAGGTTCGAGGAGAGTTGGTGTGTGGGATTTGTTGGTTTGACTAAGTACAGTTGTGTATCTTCAATAGAGAAAAGTAAGTGAATAACACATTTTTTTGTATCATTTGTTTTCATGATTTTTATCACTCGTTTTCAAGATAGTATCAATTTGCCCAAAAGGAAACAGAGTGGTACCTGGTACAGGCAGGTGCGCCAAGGAACTGAAAACGTAATGATTACTTTTCAACAAGACAATGCAAGTTGCTCTCCAAGTCATAAAATGTTGTAAATGTTCATGAGTAACCTATGCGAAAAATATCTATTTGATTTTTATTCCAGTTTTATTGTGCCACTTTCAAATAGTGATAATGAACGTTAATGTACATTTTGTTCCAGGTATTACCATTGAAACACTGGCTGATGCATTGTTGGACAAATATAAGGAAAACTATTCTGGTGAGCAAAGTTTGAATAACTTTAAGTAAGTGAAATTCATTGAAGAACCCATCATACTACTCATTTTAAATACTTCATTTGTGGGTTTATTTTTCTAAGTGAGAAACCTAACCTAACCTATTTCTTGATATAATACACTTTTTCTTTTTCAATGAAATGATATATTTATTATTTTTTAATTAGTGCTGATGAATTCACAGAGTTGTTATTTTAGTATATTTTTTAGTATACATTTGTTTGAGAGTAGGATTATCCTAATTTGAATACATTTCTAATATTTGTAATATGACAGTATTCAGGAATATTTTATTCAGTGAATAAATATTTTGAATTAGATTTTTTATTTTTAATATTGGTTGAAACGTCAAATATTTCAGTGTATATTATTTTTAAAATATATTTGTTTATGAATATTATGTCTTTTATTACTTGTGTGAATCTTGTATCAAAATGCAATATATACATGCCTAATAGCGGTTACTCGTCACATTCTTGGAATATTCCAAATATTCCTAGAATATTCATAAAATATATTTAAAGAATATTCTATGGTGTTTCTCTATTGTATATTCCTACAATAAACTAAGACTATCTTAAATATTTTATGAATATTCCTCGGGTTCTATTCCTGGAATATTCTTAATAGAATATACCTTAGATATTCTAAGAATATTATAAGATATTCCAAGAATATTTTCAAGGAATATTCTTAGAATATATCAAAGGTTCGCCAGGAGCACTTCCAGGGAATATTCTCCAGAAGATATATATATCCATGGCATATTCATAGCATAATACAATATCCTTAAATGTATATTCATAAAATATACCTGGAATATCTATTGCTATGTGGGCTAATAGCGGTGTCTGTGCGAAAGTAGTGATTCACATTGGATTTGAATCGCTGGAGATTGAATACATTTGACAGTTCTCCAAATGAAAGAGTTCTTGAACAGTGAAGTGCGAGGGGTACTGGGTTGATGAGCAGTCACAGACCGTCGATAATTTCTGAAATGTACCACTTGGTGGAATCAAATGGGTCAAGTCACTTGAATACTTTCTGTGAAAGTATCTATACAAGAGAGAGAAATCTCCAACCTTTCTTTGATGTTCCAGACCATCTTGCATGGGTTTCGATTAAATCAATTGTCAACTTTCAAAACGTTATTTCAGCGGACGCAATCAATATGTATACTATCATGACTTCTCTTCAACTGTACTTCGCCACTACCAGAGTCCGCAAGGATATATTCTTGACCCCTTATTGTTTCTTTCAATATATTAACGATCTGTACCACTCGTTAACCTGCAATAGATTATTATTTGATGATAATTTAAATATTTACATATCTATGAAGTGTTCAGATGACTCCACCATTTTGCAAAAGCAAAATATTACAAGATTGGTGTCTCAAGGACCACCTTCATTTGTATAAATCGAAATGCAAAATTATGACACTCAGCCAGAAATTCAATACACTGCAATCTCCTTACCACATTGATAATATTATATTGGAGAGAACATATAATATCCGGAATTTTGGAGTCTATTTTGGTCATCATCTGAGTTCCAATCACCACATTAAGGACTCAGCTTACCGTAATTACGGTTTTGTTATTAGGAACTGTAAGAATTTCCATTATATACATACGCTAACCTTTCTGTATTTCAGTTTGAGGCCAAAATTAGGATGTAGATCCATAATATGGAATCTGCACTTGTTAGAGTAGAAAAGAAATTCCTGGAATTCCTCAGTTTCAGAATCATTGAACTTATCTCCCAAGAAATCATGATCACTCTTATCTGCTTTATGAATTAAAATTTGTAGCTTTAGAGAAACGAAGAAAGCAGGCATGTGTTTTATTTTCAAATAAGTTATTGAATAGCAACATACTGCACCAGTGTCACAAACTGAAATCTTTGTTGAAAGAGAGGCATCCAGGCACAATGATACTTTTTATGCAAAAGGGCTCACACGAATTTGATGTTGGAGTCTCCAAATAATTTTTTGTGTCGTAATGCAAACACGCTCTCTAATATCGATATTTTTATTGCAGCTTCTGGGAAATTAAAAAGTCTCGTGCGTAATCATAGTCAATGAGTTTACAACGTTTACAATCTTTCATTTTATGTTTTTTCATTTTCATGTCTTTCTCTTGCCTTATATCAAAAAAAAATAATGTTTTATATCACTCATTTATACTTTGCTGTCCAAATGGGAAACTGTTAAGCAATGAACGCTATTATTATTATAATCCGGTTATAACCATTGAGAGTGTTATTGATTTTCATCAACTATCAGGTCAATGTATTCATATACATAAAAACAGTGTAATCTGGGGTGAAAACTAATATTTTTTTCCTAACAAACTCCAGGTTTTTGCCTCATAAAATATTGCCGTGTCATCAGCATATCCAATAATCTCATCTTCACTGTGCAATTTGAATAACTCATCAATATAAATGTTGAACAATAAAGGACCCAATACTGTGCCTTGGGGAACCCCACAGTCAACTTGCTTTTGATCACTAGTGGTTTCATTCACACTTACAGCTTGCTTTCTATTTTCGAGGTAACATTAGAAAAGTTTGAAGCAATTACCTCTAATGCCTGCATTTTCTAGTATTTGTAAGAGCAGACGATGATCAACAGTATCAAATGCCTTAGTTATATCTAAGAAGAGACAAAGAGAGGGTTCACCTCGTTCTAAAGATTTGTGTATCAGTTCCGTTAATTGAAGTATTGCATGTCTTTTCTTTGAATCCAAAGTGTCTAGCTGAAATGACATTATATTTAGTCACGAAAGAACTTAGCCAATTTTTCAATGATTTTTCAAAGATCCTAGAAACATATATGATGAAGGAAATACTTGATCAACGTCAAAAACTACGAATTGTTTCAAAAAAGTGTTTTACATTTCATACATTTAGCTGAAAACCATAAATTTTTACTTGATATTGATATAAATTTTGAAATGAACCGCTCTTCAAACAAAAGTAGCTGTGAATTGTCAATCAGAATTCTTTTTCATGAAGTGTCACTCTTACCTCTTTTGTTTTCACAAAATTTATGAAATGACACTTCATCTTAAATGGTTGAAATTGTTGAAATGATTTTTAGGTCATGAAATGTCTCCCGTACGAACCAAGTTATTTTCTTATGAATTCTGGTTTACGGTACGTTTTGATAATCTACTCTTCAGTAAAACTCATTAATACCGTTTATTATATGATTTTCACTAAAAAGGGTTTTACAAAAACTGCGACACGTGTTTTGAATAGCTTTCTCAAGCGTAAATACTCTGTAGTATTACCTCAACAAATAATTTCCTCAAAACCCACTTGATTTACAAGAATATAGTCTATGTCTATGATCTGAGCAATACCTCACGTTTATTTTTACCAACAAAAATAATACGTATTCGATATGCCCCGATATTCGACGCACTTACAGGCTTTAGGAAATAAACTACCAGCGTCTATTTTTGAACCGCAGCTCATTATATCGCGCATTGTTTTCCTCATATGTTGACTATAATAGCCCACAGTCTTTGAGATTGTTGATAGTTTGATTTTGACAGGTGATAAATCGTCGTCCGTGAGAATCCATTTGGATTATTTATATCTCAGGGGAAAATAGACAAACACATGTGGAATAAAAAAGCTTCTGATGGTAACCCCAATAAATCATTCTATTTATTTTATCATACTCTGCTCCTAAATTTATATCCAAGCTTTCAGATAGAAACTGTACTCATGTTGAAACTGTATTCATGTTGATGAATCATAACCTACAATTTTCAAACCTTTTTATCGGATCAAATTCAGCTATGAATAGTGCCTATTTTCTCAATCAAGATTATAAGCCGTATTTTCAAAACAATGTATATCAATTTTCCTTCAATTCGTTTTCAGTTCAAAAAATAATGTAATAATGTAATGTATGACAGGCATACAATTTGGAAGTGTTTTGAATGCTCAGCGATTTACTACTATCGAAAAAAATGAATCGTAGAATTGGCACCTAATTTGTGTAAAAAATGGAATGAGGTGGCACAGGATGATTATTTTAAGTCAAAAAAATGTGGTACAAGCTTATCATAGAAAGCCAAAACCAAGAAAAACTCGCCCAGTTCGATCAAATGTGAAGGTTTTGAACGCTATTAAGCCGGAATTACATTATTATTTTGTAATGTGTTGTGATGCTGACGTGACGGCGAGTGTGCAGACTATTCTGTCGTGTCGTGGCGGGCTCTGACGTTATTGCGAGTCAATACAGTGGTGGCCTTTGGAGTAAACGCATGCGAGCATTTACAATGTTTTCTTTCGATTCGAATAGTGATATTGAAGAAAACCTTGCGTGTCTGCTAATGTAAAGTTTACTTAACAATAAAAAAGAAAATATTGGGGTCATTCAGTAAATGATCTGAGAGGTAGTCATAGCGAATATCATTTACTAGTGATGAAGAAAGATTTCATCAATATTTTAGGTTGTCAAAAAATCAATTTGGGATATTACATTCTATGGTACAAAATTACATTGAAAAAATGCAAACCCGTATTTTCTAACAAGTTCAATAAGTTCGTACCACAAATGAATGCAAAAGTCTATTCTCTAGGTAGTTAACGCGTCAGATCAGAAACATACTAGTGTGGAGTGTTCTGACGCGTCATAACCCCCTCATCGATTTAACGCCGATCGGGAATCGACCGATTGCCGTCACGACAGATCGCGTTCCGACACACTGCACTTTAGTAATACGTAGTGAATGTATGAATATGATCAAATCAAATCAAATCAAAATATACGTTATTGTCTGAAGAACATAATTCTCATTGACAAAGTCGTTTACAAAATAAAAGAACAAAATAACACAACAATCACCTTTGGATATATATCGATATGATAAATAGTGAGGTAGAAAAAGTGATAATAATTATAATTGGACTACGATAGACGCACATCTGAGTCAAAAGAAATTTGATACATTATCCTCGTACTGGTCAACAAAATATGAAATATAAGTACATGAAAATAATAAAAATGATCACAATTTTATATACATATATACACATATATACACACACATACATATACACATATACATACATACACATACACACACATATACATATATAACTCTAAAACACTTAACAACAACATGTGTAATTATACAATGCATGTACATAAAATATTAAAATTGTCCCAATAAAAATTTGCTTTGTACGAATATTAACAACAAAGAGGTGTAAATATAAAATGAAGTTCATATAAATATAAATAAAATATAAGTATCACTGAAACACATTAAATAATAATGTATAACGAAGTCGAATTTCACGCATTGAAAGTTCATACAGTAGAATTCATCTAATGAGTAGAAAGCATTCGTCAATAGAAGTTTTTTTACGGTACTTTTGAATTGTTTTTTGCTATCTAAAATTTTTATCTCATTTGGTAGGTGATTGAATAATTTTTTACCATTATAAAATATGGAATTTTTTATTTGTGTCGATGTTGGAATTGGTAAGGTTATATTTAGTGCTTGTCTTGTGTTGTATTGAGACAATTCATGAGGTTTGTTTTTAAATTTGCTATGCATGATTTACTTGTGGCGCATCACAACACACCACGCACAATAATATAATGCCGGCTTTATCTTCGATCGCCGTGGTGTCACACTTGGAAGTACGGCCAATAAGGAGTATTATCTTGAAGTTATGCGCCGCTTGCGAGGAGCAATACGAAGAGAACGTCCGGAATTCTAGACTATTTATGACTTTGGCCTTTGACCGTGTGTGGCATGATGTTTTGCTGACCAAACTTTGATGCTATGGCTTTTCGCATCACTTTCGTATATAGCTTTTCAGCTTCCTGAATGAAAGTTCCCTGCAAGTTGTCGTCGCTGGATATATCTCGAATACTTTCACCATCAACGCTGGTGTTCCCCAAAGATCCTTATTGTCTCCAATCCTATTTTTATTGTAAATCAACGACTTATTGGAAAAGAACCTAGAATCCAATATATTGCTTGTCTCTTCATTACATTTGTATTTCTACAGAGTTGCCAACCGTAGCGGAATTCCGCTACTGTAGCGGAATTTACTCGACGGTAGAGGCGTGGCAGATTTGAACATGGAGTAGCGGAATTTTCTAGATACGAATAATCAATATTGAAGAGAATATGGAAGAAGAAGAGGCAAGGGACAACACTCGAAGCGGTCAGCTGACAGTTGAATAATTGAATGCACAGTCAATACGTTATGGTCTTAGTGGCTGATGCACGATGAAAGAGAAGAAGAATATTTTTGGATATTTTCATTCATATCTTGAACCATATAACCTTCAATTTCTTGAAACTGAAAGTCTCGACTGTCTCGAATATTATAAATTATATGGAACAAATTACAGTGGAAATGGAATATAGTTCATCTGATTGTAGCTCGAGCGGAAGAGCTACCGCAGTTGGAATTTACGGGAACAGTACATGCTCAAAAAAATAAAAAAAATTCTTGAGAACCAACTTTTTCTCCACATTGGTTGTCTGATTCCAATTTGAAAGGATGGATTAGACCTGTCGCGAATGATCGTTCAAGAGCTCAGTGTGACTTTACCTACGTGAACAAATTGATATTTATTTTTACCTTGCAAAATCATTATTTCAAGCTAAGAAATATTTGGTCAAGATGACAGCTTTCAAAAATTGACTGCTGTAAAATTAGAAAATTAGGCACCATCTACTAAGTTGCGTGATTGAAAATCAACATGCACATCTTCCCCGACAGCAGGAGGTTGAATATCCTAATGAGAATCTGAAAGTAATTTCAAATTGGGGTGAAATCAACCAAGTTCAATTCAATGCCATAAAAACACAGTCATCGATTTTTTCCAAAAAGATAAATGTTTCCGAACCGGATATAATAATGTCAGGTCAGGCAATTTCGCTTTCTGCTCCGATAAGTTTGTTGGGGGTTAAAATGGACACCAATATGTTTTGGTGCAATCATGTCGCTGGAATTACAAAAGCCGTTTCTCAAAAGCTTGGTTCACTGTTCTGAATCAGAAAACTGTTCACACTCCAGCAACTTTTGATGCTTTATAAAGCTCAGATCAAACCTCTTTTTAAGTATTGTCCTCATGTATGGAGCTCTGTCCCCAAACATACCCTGAAACTGCTGGATTCCATCCAGAAAAGAGCCATCCGCCTGATTGGAGACGCGAACATCACATGCAACCTTGACAGCCTGGAACATCGAAGAGAAGTTGCAGATTTGTCTCTCTTCCATAGATACTTTCACGGGAAGTGTTCAAGTGACTTGGCACATTTGATTCCATCAAGAGCGGTACATATCAGAAATACGCGACGGACTGTGGCTGCTCATCGTTTTGAGGTTCAACTAAGTGCACCTCGAACTCCGCTGTTCAAAAACTCTTTCATTTACAGAACTGCGTTTATGTGGAATGAACTTTCTGAGAATGTTTTTACAAATAGATTCAATCTCCAGCGAAGCACAACTGTTTTGCCCTTAAAAAAACAGATGGGAAAAAATTATAATAAAATATAATGAATCACAACCTTGACAACAATGTTTTCGTTCAAATGCAGTAGTATTCTGAGAATCTAGTGTTTACTATCATGGAATTGTACTATAATCGGGGTTTTCTAGATTGAATCGTCTTTGGATCTTTCGCGTTCTGATCCTCTTTGTCATGGTATTTGAGTTCTCCTCTTTTCATTTGGATTATATACACTCATAAAAGTCGTTAGGTAATCATATTCTGGACCCACATGTCGCGTAGCTATAGCTGCATGCTTGGTCTAGATCCCTAGAAATGCTAGGTCTCTAAAGTGAAACTACAGATGTGCGATTGGATCATGCTGGTGCTTGCGTGCATATGGTTTTCGGCAATAAATCAGGTGTTGTCTATCTTTACACTTGACTTCACCGCACTGTTGAAGCTAATAGACAGATACATATGTTTGCGGTTTGCCTGTTTTGTGAGTGTTCCCGAATTCCTTTTTTATCTTTATATACGTTCTTGTTTTGGCGCACGTGTTTACCACTGCGGAAGGGATACTCATTTTTCTTAGTGTTAACAGATATCTCACATTAAACAAAAATACGTCAAAGCAGTGAAACAAAAGTGATTTGAAACTTCGATTTCCAAAAGTCCGATACCGTTCTTGCGAACCATTTTATTTATCGTTAGGCAATTCGCACCTCTTTCTCTTCCTTGTCCTTTATATGTAATATACTGGCTTAGCAAATCAATAAACTTCATTTTTATTATTATCATTATTATTAATAACCAGATAATTATTGAAGTTTATTTTGTGCCTTCCACTCTATCGAGGTTGAAATGGTCACTAATATGGACACCAATGTCTTAATACAGTCATGTTGCTGGAATTGCAAAGGCTGCTTCTCAAAAGCTTGGAACACTGTTCCGTACTAGAAAACTGTACACAACTCAGCAACTTTTGATGCTTTATAAAGCTCAGATAAGACCTTCTTTGGAGTGGTAAATATATCAGAAATACGCGATGGTCTGGGGCTGCTCATTGTTTGAGGTTCAACTCAGTACACCTCGAACTTCACTGTTCAATAACTCTTTCATTTGGAAAACTGCGTCTATGTGGAATGAACTTCCTGAGGACGTTTTTCTAAATGTATTCAATTTCCAGTGATTCCAGTCCAATGTGAATCCCTACTTTCACACAGGCACCGCTTTTAGTCTGCTTTGAGGATTTTCCAGTAGTGCTTGTGTTTCGTCCTTGAAAAAAACTGTATCGCATGCTGTACCTACAAAAACTGCACTTTGGGAACGATCTTTTGTCCTGAGATTGCGTTCCGTATTTTTATTTATTCCTTTCTCGGCGTAACGGAATGGAATTATTCGCATTTTTCAAAGAATATTGGCAACCGGCACTCGGCAGCTCCCTTTTTACTTTAACAAATTTGATTTTCCGAATTGAAGACAGCCCCAAATTGGATTTTCACATACACACGCGAATGCTAACAATAGAACGACAACGCCTTCCATTGTTTACGCTAACAACAATCATTTTCAGCTGTTTTGACTTTTCCTCTGTCAGAGAACCATCTCATCTCCGTTCGCAGAGTGTTAGTGGTATAAAAATACGACAAGAAAGTTTACAGTTCGACCAGGAAAATGAAGTGAAAAAAATTTTATGTTTTGTATTTGTAGTTATTCTATATGTTGACAAATAGCATAATCAATAACTATGCTTCAGATCTTTGTTAAGATAAAACTTGGAAGAGTACGTGTGCTAAAAAATTCACAATAGTCTAGTCAATTTCGGAATATGGAGTAAGATCCTGGAGACGAAGTCTCTTGTACATGATGGTTCCGATCAAGGACACGACACAGTGTAACGTAGTCATGCCCAGGCTAGTCAGTAGAGAACGGTGTGAGTTCTCTTAGTTATACTACTCTTGTATTGATGCATCAATGGTTTATATAAAAAAAATTAATCTTGAATTGAGGAGTCAACATGTATGAGCAAATGAATAATCTTATACAAAAAAAATTAACCTTGAAATCATCACTGAATGTGTCTTAGGAAACAAAACAATGTTCTGTACAAAAAATGACCACTAAAAAAATTCACTAAATCATTAAAATTAGGAAATGGGATTATAACCTTAATTCACTTGTAGTCTGTAACCAATCTACAAATATATAGATAATGGTGAAAGATTGGTTATATCTCGATCTATGAACCGGAGATTTGTTCAACCACGAGACAGGTCCTTTGCTCGGATCTGAATTCAGCCGAAGAGTGGAGCTTCCCGAACAATGAAGCAAAAAATTTGTATTGTGATTTACAGTTTTTTTTTATTTTCACCCACTGTGATCAGCAATCCCAGGACTTCTCGTCAAAATCGCCAGTAACCCCTCACAATAATTTCAGGGATATTCCACACCTGAAAGGAGGGACACCTTTTCCCAGCAGAAAATCTGAGGACTTTAATTCTTGCATCCGAGGAAACCCCAATTCATCAACGAATGCAAAATAGATGAATTGGGTTTAAATTCACAGTGATCTCCATGAATTATTCAGATTTTTTATTACTTTCACATCCAAAAAAAACTAAACTCCAGCATATCGAGCTCTACCTTCTCAACTCTACTAGTGAACCAAAGAGGGCTTATGCTAGGAGGAACACTTGCCAATGCCGGTTACAGGGAATTCATAGATGTCACATTTTATCGTGTCATTAATACAATGAAATGACGGTTACGAATATATCGTTACAACAGATAATTAGCGGAGTATTCCCAGCAGATACAACCGTCCACTTCGCACACCGCTTATGCATTTTCAATTGATGAAATTAATGCACACCTCTGTAGATTCGCTCCTGAACTAAATTTACAGGGGGGTCCATTGGAGTTGCAAACTCGATATCCATCTCCTCTGTAGACTCGCTCTTGAACTAAATTTACAGAGAGGTCCATTGGAGTCGGAAACTCGACATCCATCTCCTCTGTAGACTTGCTCCTGAGTTAAATTTACAGGAATGCCAATTGGAGTCGTAAACTCGACATTCATCTCCTCTGTAGAATCGTTCCTGAACTAAATTTACAGGGAGGTCCGTTGGAGTCTTTACGACATCCATATTCTCTGTAGACTCGCTCCTGAATTAAATTTACAGGGAGGTCAGTTGGAGTCGTAAACTCGACATCTTGGCAGAGCCCCGCATTATCGTGACAAGGCGATGCTACGACGAGAGGGCACCCGGTATCTCGAAGGTTCCGTAGACAGCTGATAGGCTCAGCGTCATTTATCCTCTCAACACGGATACACACACCTTAGGATAAAGCCATCGTTGGGATGTCATTTAGTTAGGGAATAACAGAACTATAAGTGATTCTGTCATTCCCGTATCCAGAGGGGCTACGTGGAAGCAGGCATCCGATGGCTGGTTTGCTCAATTCCCACATACCAAGCCACTGCACTCACCGAAAACAGCATGCACCGTGGTTCAGGCAGTGAAAGATGAACAAGGACAGCCAACTGGCTGGTATCTCAATCGTCACAAAATAAATAATTTCTGGCAAAAACATAATAATCTGCACTTACAGTGGACACGCCCTATTAGCCTTGAACAGACTGCGTGTTACTTCAGTGCTAGTACTGGAGTGCCACCAAGATTCAGCCAAAGCTTCGGTGGATAATAACATTATCCTGAGGAGGGTCGAAGGGCACGACATGAGTGAAAGTAATCGCATTGCCTACTCTTTAGCCAATGAAGCGGCTGGACTGAGAATTTTTTGACCCAGTGACACCTACGGTCTGATGACTTACACAATTGCGGAACTAGCCAAACGTCACACCTATGATCAATCCGTAAAGAGATGGGATTGAATCAAATGATGCAGTTTTGCCAGAATCACCCTGGGCGATCCTGGGAAGCTGGCTCTGAAGGGATATCTGGCGATCACCAGGAAAAACCTTGGGAGATGATTTACTTTCATAATATATAATTTCCAATAAAAATCTAAATTAGCCTGAGTAAGCCCATTATCGTCAATAAGAGAGTGTGTTTCGCGAGTCTTGGTTTACACCTGCCGATACTGACACCTGTCAGATATAATCCAACGTCTTGACACTGGCCTGAACGAATTGTTTTTTTAGATGATTTGAAAAATTTAGAACTGGTAACTACTTTTCCGTTATTGATGATTTCAAAAAAATATTTAACTCACCTGTATTATTTCCGGAAACTTTATGAAAACTTTCATCCATCCTCATTATTTTATCATTCCAATGAACTATTCGAAAACAACAGGTATTTGAAAATACATATTTCAAAGGCATGAAAGACCGAATAAAAACATCCTACGAATGCTCTCAAAAGGAATCAGCAAAACAGAAATTCGAAACAATGTTTGCCATGTGAACAGACACCCTTTGAGATGTTTGTATTGCTATTCTGACATCAAGGAGGTATGTAAATAGTGCGGCGCTACAAGCAAACGAGCATTTTTCTTATTCCGCTGCTATAAATATCCACTTCTAGATCCTTTTTCAGACACTTCTCTAATTAGACTTGCTGCGTCAAATAAGAAGTGTTCGCAACAGTATACAGAAATATCGTACGTAGAGCAGCTGGTGGAGGACAGGACCGGATTCACTAATATTTAATTCACACAAAAATTTGAGGTGGAATGTAAAATCTTTCTCAACAAATCCAAAATCTGTCATCAGAAGTATAAATCGTGATCTTTACGCAAAAAATAACTTTGTGATTTCAAAACTAGCCTAAAATATGACCGTTGGTTTCTGTAGAGATGCAAATAGTAGAACAAATGTTACTAGAAACTATCGTCAAAGGGCAAAGATCAATACCAGAGTGTTGTGATCAGGAACGATCATTCTTATGATCTGATAGGTAAGTATGACCATTGAGACCTACAAAGAATTATTTAATAATCTTGTGAAATTTGAACCACTTAACTTTAATACAAACCAATGTTGTTACTGGAAAATCAACCAATATTTCAGAAAATCTGAAAAACCCTAGAAAAGTCAATGGTTTCTTCATCAATTCAACACCACACTTGGGACCACCTGAAGAACTATTGAATTTTTACAGACACAACAGTCTCTTTAATACAGAATTCCACTTCAAAGAAGTAAATGATTTTCATTAGTTCGGACTTCCATTGTCTAGTATGATACAATTTGATTCGAAATTCCTGAAAGAATCTGTGAAAAATTTAAAACTGAAAAGGTTATCTGAAAAAATAACAATTATATTAGGCAAAAAAACTGAAATTACAATTAAATAAAATACAAGTAACCAAAAAATAAAAAAAAAGAAATAATAACACGAATGAAAATAAAAAAATGTATTTACATAGCTCTTGTGATGTTCTGCCAGTTTGACCAATTTATACCTTAGGGCACGTTCCACACTTCATTTTATGTCCTCCTGATTTCTCGAATTTGAATGTCTTGTCTTTATTATTTTTGACCAAGTTTCCCAACGTATTACTCGTTCTATATGCAATTTCAATATCTCCTAATATGCTTCAGGTAATCATAATTCAACAGGTACCTTAGGTAGAGGTTCAGGTAATTTTTTTGGAGGTAGTCTCAATTACGGTTACCGGTAGTATATAAATATTGATGTAAGAACAATTTAAAGTATTCATACACTTGAGAAAGCTACTGTGCTAGCGAAACATGTTCTGATTATATTTTTTCAAATGAAGTTTTTGGAGATCAAATCGTGAAGTGTAGTTTTTGAAACCTTCACACAAAGTAAATGACTTATTTGTTGCCGAAACTCTTAAATATAAAGACGAATGCAGCTGGTTGTGATGAATTGAATATATTGTTCACGTATGATTGAGTATATCACCCATATTATAAAGACTCGTCTCCTTGAGGGTATTTTTCCAGCAACTTGGGGTAGAGCGCTAGTTGAAGTACTACCAAAAAAATCAAACCATGTTGAATATAAAGATCTTCGTGCTATTTTGTCGAACGTATTAGAGCGTGCGATGAGGGGCAGTTAACAGAACATCTTTCGGATATCAATATACTAC
This sequence comes from Leptinotarsa decemlineata, assembly GCF_025532065.1. Classification (NCBI taxonomy): domain Eukaryota; kingdom Metazoa; phylum Arthropoda; class Insecta; order Coleoptera; family Chrysomelidae; genus Leptinotarsa; species Leptinotarsa decemlineata. The sequence continues at coordinate 7,125,138 of NW_027412578.1, forward strand.
CAACTGTTCAATCGGGTTTAGAAACGAATACAGTTGCACAACCGCTCTCCTACTCGTTGATGATATCATAAAAGCAACCGACCAAAAACAGTATACTATACTCTACCTGAGAGATAGATTTCAGAGAGTTTCTATTGACAACATAGAGTCTTACCATCTTCCACTCATATCTGGAGTACCACATGGCTCAATATTAGGTCTCGTATTGTTGGCTCTTTACTCCGCCAATCATCTCAGGAGTATTCAGCAATGCAACATTCATTGTTATGCGGATTATACCCAAATTTATTTATATTTTCCGTCTCCAAAAACGCACGATGCATGCAAGATAATAGGGAACTCAATATATTCGTCAAAAATGCTATAGATCATTGTCTAATTATTAACCCCTCCAAAATCAAAGGCTATCTCATGTGGTCCCAATAATAAGTGAGTTGATGTTCTAAACTCAATAGATATTAAAGTTAATAATGAATCTATCAAACTAGTAGACGAAACCAAGGTTCTAGAGGTACTATTGGATTTAAACTTGAGGTTTGAAATACATGTCAATGCATTAGTGCAAAGAGAAACTGCAGTCTATTAGATTGATGAAATAATAATTTTTTTAAAGTATTTCTATTCATGTTCAGTTCCAGGATGATAGGAATTGAAATTGGAATACCTTTCATAGCTGAATGGTTTTCTATATGAATCTAAAACGCCCAGAAAAAAAGCTGAATAACATTTTTTTGAAACCATTGTACATGAAAGTTTCCCATTTTTTTTATTGCCCCGGAATTTTTTGACACATCGCGGAAAATGAGGTCTTCAACAGAAATCACGTACAGCACCGTCTCTGTCCAGAAAGTACGTGACGAATTCGCTAGCATTGTCTGGATTCTAGATTGCCCTCTGGCGACTTACCAACTATTTAGATTGCATTATAGGGTCTTGTGTTGTAATGGACATGTCGCGGTCCGAGTACTCTGCTGTTGTGTACCTACTACGCTTCATTATCACGTGATATAATGATCCATTTCGAGTATCTGCGGCTGGTTTTGGAACGTGGGACACTGTAAAGGCGGAGTTGCATTTTTAAATGGAAATTCAGAGAAGGATTTCGTTTGAAAAACGACCAGTCACTGTGCTGTTCTGTAGAAATGCTGAAGGATAAAGTTTGGATTTTATTGTCGCGTGTTGGCCTGTTTCACAAAGGGGTAGAGCTCACTTGGATATAATGAGACGGCGGTCACTAGAACAAAAAATGCAAATAACTCTCGTTAGTTCTTGGGCCTTGGCTCATTCAATATGAAATATTTCATATAAGTTTAGGTCTTGAATGCTTTTTTATGGCAAAGAAAACATGATTACTAAATTTCAGTTCATTATCTAGCATGAGCCCCAGATTTCTCTCTCAACTGGAAAATATTGATGGCGAATGAGAATATAATTTTGTGAATTCCACTACTGACATCTTCTTTCAAGTGTTATCACTATTTTAATGGTAAGGAACCAGAAGGTATTTGATAAAAAACATGATAGTTGCTTTTCGAATCTGAACAGCAGATAAGACGTAAAATTCGGTATTTTGGCTCCCGAAATACTGAAAATCGTTCTCAGAAAAAATAATATAATTCATCCGCAGATAGTTAGAAGAGAGAAGATGAGAGAGTTACGTTTTCATATGTAAGTCGTGTTCAAAACCCAGGAGTATCGAATCTTTTCATTCATGATTCTGAATTAGTGAGAGATCGTCTCACTCAAATAAGAGTATCATCTCTCCAAACTGGATTTTTTGTATGAAGAGCACTAGGACGATGTCTGAACTGAAAATTGGATGAATGTGTTGAAGTTACACCCACTATAAACCCAACATTCTTCTCCAAATATACCGGGATGTTTTATTGCAAAAGGTTATTATTATTTTTTATTGTTCAATGATGAACACACTATGAATGTCCATATATTCTTTCCTCTACTTTGAGAGTGAAGTTAAAAGCTGATGAAATTCATAGTGTTCGTTTGAACAACATTTATAATATAATTGCTTCATTTTAATATATCCAGTTACTGGCTCTGTCCCAACTATGGCTCATCACAAAATAAACTCTATAGAAACCGCCGCTATATTAACTAATTTGTTACTTTTATTTCAGGACACAATGGAACCCGCTCTCTTTTCGATGAAACTAATAATACAGACAAGAGTGTGGCGCCAGTATTTGAGGACGTTTCGAACAGAATAGTATATGCAAGAGTTGGCCAAACTCTTCTACTACCTTGCACTGTCAGACATCTTGGAACCAAAGTGGTATGTTGTCGAATTTCAGTTTTTCATTATATTTTATTTCAGATATGGAAAATAAAATTAGATTATTTTTAAAGACAAAACATAGGCACTACAGGTGAATTGTTGGAGCGCTCTCAGAGCAGTACCTGTGCACCTGTGAACATCATTTCATCTGCATTAGCACTGACATGATATGCAGGTATAAAAAACGGTGCCTATATGAGAAAAGTACGTGAAATAGAGCAGTCACAGTGTGAAATTTATTTTTTGGTTTTTTGGTGGTGGTCTGCAAGTTTTTACCTGACGTTTCGTCTACTGCTGCGGTAGACATCAAGGGCGATGTGGTAACAGTTGCAGAACTCTTTGCAACAACTTGGGCACTGCGACCATTACCACATCGCCTCTAATAATGTCAATAATGTCAATGGACGAAACGTCGGGCATAAAAATCTGTAGGCCACGGCCAGAAAACCCAGAAAATAGCTTTCACACACTTATCTTCGGCCGTGAAGGCTTATATTCTCTAACAGATGAGTCAGATGACTAAACTAAATCAATTTTATATAAATATCAATAGAGAAAGATACAATTATGTTGTGATGAAATGCAATGGTTGGCAATCGTTCATGAGGTTGCTGTATTCTGAAAATTCATATATGAAATTTCATAACTTCGACGATAATCTTCGACTATCATACCATTTCATGAAATGAATTTCAATGGTTAGAACTTCCATCTTCTAAAATGATAATATTAATATAATATAGGAATCACACGGTAAAAGGTAAGACCTCGTTAATCCTCAGCTCCACAAGTTTTTATTTCTGAGGGTTGTCATTCGTAAGGGTGCGATAGCTGGTTAACGGAAAAACAAATTTGAACAGCCAGATTACTCTACAGGGTGATTCAAAAGTACTTTGACAAACTTTGGGAGATGATTCCTCACAATATTCTGATATGAATTGTCCACATAAATAAATGTCCGAAAACGCTTCGTTTCCAAGATACAGGATGTTGAAGTTTTATTTTTATTTTCGTTTTTCTCAAATAACTTTTGAAATATTGAACTTAATTAAACGAAACTTGGTATAGGAGGTTTTTGAGGTGTCGAATTCGAACCTGATGTTCTTATTGCTCTTACTCGTAGGGGGCGCCACCTACACGTCTTTTTCTTTTTTAAAGATCCATAACTTTTTTGGGCGTACTTCTAGCACATTTTTCAGTAAAAAAATCGATTCCTCTATCATATCTACGTAAATAAACTACCCTTGTTACTAGTCGCTGTAAGCAACCGTATTCTAATTATTTGGACTTGAAGACTTCAAGTCGATTATTTGATAATCGATGCATGATGAAGTTATTACGAATATTTTGCATTTTTCACAAGAATGCTTTGGAAATAAATTTGACGTTTGTGAGTAGTTTTGGTAATTACATATTTTGTGACAGTTAGACGCTTTGTTGAAGTTTCCGTAAGTAGAAGTAGAAAATACTTATTTTGGAAAAATGGATTGTTTAAACAATAATGCTCATTTAGTCGATATGCACTTGGTTTATGGCCTTGCGGATGGCAATGCGCGCGAAGCAAGACGTATTTACCAGGAGCGATTTCATAATCGAGTACAGCCTTCAGCTCCTACATTTGCTAGTCTCCACCGTCGTTTGGCAGAAACAGGTGGCTTTAAGAGGGCAGCTGATATTATTGGAAGACCACGAGCAGTCCGAACCCCAGAATTGGAGGTAGCTATTTTGAACGCTCTCGAGGAGAATCCAGAAACAAGCACAAGAATAATTGCTGAAGCTGTCAATTCTACTCAGTCCACAGTTTGGAGAATTTTCCACGATCAACAGTTTCATCCATACCATATCCAAAGGGTACAAGCTCTTTTGCCACGAGACTTTCCCCAACGCATTACTATGTGTCAATGGTTTTTGAGAAAATTGGCTGGAAATCCTCAATATTTAAGATATGTACTCTTCACGGACGAGGAAAACTTCTCCCGAAATGCTATCACAAACCTTCATAACAACCATGTTTGGGCTCTCGGAAATCCGCACGCTGTTAGTGAAAGGCATCATCAGTATCAATTTTCTGTAAATGTATGGGCAGCAATAATTGATAATTATTTGATAGATCCTTTCTTTCTTCCGCTCCGACTGAATGGCGCAACTTACAGACACTTTTTAAAAAATGAATTGCCGGGACTACTTCAGAATGTACCATTAGAAATTCGTATCCGCATGTGGTTTATGCATGATGGGGCTCTGGCCCATTTTAGCGTTGTAGCCAGGGAATTCCTCAACACAGTCTATCCAAATCGATGGATCGGTAGAGGTGTAGAAGAACCTAACCAGGCGTGGGCACCAAGGTCCCCAGATCCAAACCCGATAGATTTTTATTTTTGGGGACATTTGAAGTCACTAGATTATAAGACTCCAGTAGTGAACGAGGAAGATCTAAGAAACCGAATAGTAGACGCCTGTGAAACAATAAGAAACACACCAATAATTTTTGAGCGGGTACGAGATTCAATGACTAGACGACTGTCTGCCTGAAGGTGGACACTTCCAACAATTTATTTGAATACAATTTAGTTTCGTTTATTTTAGTTTATTCTACATATTAAAAATTTCCTGAAATAAAATGTTGACATTTCTTGCAAATTTTATTAAAACAAATACTGATTATGCACCTTTGATACAAAAATAATTATTTTGATTAAGGATGTCATAAAGGAACGTACCCAGTAGTAATGACCTCTTCAAACGAGTAAAACGTCAAATTCATTTCCAAAGCATTCTAGTGAAAAAAGCAAAATATTCGTAATAACTTCAACATGCATCGATTATCAAATAATCGACTTGAAGTTTTTAAGTCCAAATATTTAGAAAACGGTTGGTTACAGCGACTAGTAACAAAGGTAGCTTTTTTACGTAGATATGATAGAGGAATCGATTTTTTCAACGAAAAATGTGCTAGAAGTACGCCCAAAATAGTTATGAATCTTTAAAAAAGAAAAAGACGTGTAGGTGGCACCTCCTACGAGTAAGAGCAACAAGAACATCAGGTTCGAATTCGACACCTCAAAAACCTCGTATTACCAAGTTTCGTTTAATTAAGTTCAGTATTTCAAAAGTTATTTGAAAAAAACGAAAATAAAAATAAAACTTCAACATCCTGTATCTTGGAAACGGAGCGTTTCCGGACATTTATTTATTTGGAAAATTCATATTAGAATATTGTGAGGAATCACCTCCTGAAGTTTGTCAAAGTACTTTTGAATCACCCTGTATATTTGAATTTGAGGCTTTGTTTTCTGACTCACTTCTGGATTGTGTCTGCGTTGAAGTCATTGTTTTGTCTTGTCTGTATATTCATTTAATTTCAGCAGATAAAAGTAGCGAGAATGCTCTGTGCAACATTGAATTTTTGGCTATGTAATTCAGCAGGGTTGTTGCAGATAACTCTTTCCCTGGTAGGGAGTACATGCAGTACATTTTGGATGGCTCTCCCTGTATAATCATGTAGTATTCTACGTAATTTCAGAAAATTCTCAAATTCCTGGTCTACGTCATCATCTCTTCTGGTAATATTTTTCATCCTTCGCCCCGAACCGATATCGATTGTCTGTTTCAGGTGTCCTGGATAAGGAGCAAAGACTTACATATCCTGACGTCGGGACGCCACACATTTTCGAGCGACACTCGCTTCGAGTCAGTGCACACCGATAGCTCTGGGGATTTTTGGGGATTACGGATACGAGGCGTCCATATATTCGACACGGGCCAGTACGAGTGCCAGGTTAATACTGAGCCGAAGATGAGCTTGGCGATCAACCTAACAGTCACGGGTATGACCTTTATTTATTTTTTTTCACGTTCACAGTGAAGCGAGTCCATATCCGAAATAGTCCAGTCAATGACTTCTTTTCCGTATGTTTTTGCAAAACGGCAACGATGTTCATGAAAATTTTAAGTATCACGCTTGAAAGTTGTCCCTAGGGATTTCTTTTACCCCTTCTCATGGTTGAAAGTTCGAGAATGGATAAAATTATTCATTCTAAGCATCATTTCTCATTGCATAATTTTTTTTCTGAAAGTCAATATTTTTCGAGTAGTCCTCAAGTGATTGTGTCAATTTCGCAACCCCTATTTGATACACTTTTGCGCGAATAATTAAAAAAGAGAGTATTTCATTGAAAAATCGCAATAAGTGAAAAACACACTCCAACTCGCGAATAAGTCGAAAACTATTGACTTTCAGATTGAACTTTGTGGGAAATAATTTGCTTAGAATGAGTCAGTTTATGAATTCTGGGATGTATTTTCGATAAAACACTTATCACCCCCGTAACCCATGGTAGAGGATAAACGTTGAAATAAACGATATGTGAAACTGAATTTCAAATTTTCTTGTATATCGGTGATATTAGTAAAGATTTTATAATATCGCCATAGTTCACCCCCAATTATAGCACAAATAATTCAGTCATTTAAGATTAAATTAGGTAAGAATCTCGGAATTCGAGATACCCAGCTGTAAGTCTGTAAATACTTGTATATTGACACCCTAAAAGTTGTCTCAAAACCTACATATGGTAGGTATGGTATGGTATCAAATCGAAATAACAAAGATGAGTTCATTAATATGTTAATTGAAAAATTACAAGCTGCAAATATTACTACTAAACAAGCCAGAGATGATGCGGATGTTCTTATTGTCGAAACTGCAATTGAAGAATCAAAGTCTGAAAAAACTGCAGGTATAATAGGACAAGATATTGATTTACTTGTCATTTTAATTGGGCGTACAGTCTTACGAACAAGAAATTTTCTTTAAAAAAGTTGGGAAAGGTAATGTAAAAACGGAGATATACTCGACTAAAAGTTTTGATAATTATCCTCATTCTAAAAAACATATTTTATTTCTGCACGCATTAAGTGGCTACAATATTGATAATAAATACAAATAGCAAAAAACCCATAGGAAATGAGATATTTCCAAAAAAAGCGCAAAAAACCGATTTTTGTGACCTTTGACCTTGAAATTTAATAGTTGCTTACACCCTACCATATGTAGGTTTTGAGACAACTTTTAGGGTGTCAATATACAAGTATTTACAGACTTACAGCTGGGTATCTCGAATTCCGAGGTGAACTTACTATAATGACTGGACTAAAAATCCAATCAATTGCGGAAAGGAAAAGAAAACATGGCTCGAACTTTCAAAGTTTTTCAAAGAAATAGCACAAATCAGTTGATTTTCATCAGAAGAAAATCATTCAAGCATATATTCAATAGAAAAAAATAGAAATTATTTTAGTTTATTGAATGATTTTCATTATGAAGAGTTTTACAAAAACCGCGACACGTGTTTCGCTATATAACAGCTTTCTCAAGCGTGAAATATAAGTCACTTGTGAATTACAACTATTTTATACTACTCGTAGATACTGGTTAGAACAACAAGAGGATTGCTCCGAGTCCTTGGGGTTCTTGTTTAATACTCTTCGTGAGTCAAAAAATTAGCAGAATCAGTACTCCTAACCGGTTTGGATTGAATGATTCCGTACAATCTATCTCGTCTTGTGATTTTAGATATTTCGCTGAAAAAATCATCACTGTTTTACTTTGTAGTAAATGTTCAAGAGATAGCAAAAACGTATGTGACTTTTTACAACTACAACTAGCGTTTCCCAGAGTCCGTGCAAAGCTCGTTGTTAAATCATCTGAAAATGGATCTTTTAACGGGTGATAATCAACTGTATTGCCAAACATGCGCCAAACTAACTGACTGTTATAATAAGAAAAAAAATATAGCTGAGGCACCAGCCTATCTAATGATAACACTGATGATCTTCAAACACGAGTCAACCGCCGAAGAAAGCACCAAACTCTTAAGAAGGTTCGAAATAGATGAATACTTCAATCTAGCAGACCACTATTACAATCTTCATGAGTCATTGTTCACTGTGGTTGTGGCGTTGAATCTCATCATTATTACGCCTTGGTCAAAGACGGAACAGACTGGTTTGAGTCTGACGAGTGTCGTGTAACTGAGTATTCTGGCGATGTCTTGAATTTATTGGAACTTTTGGAGACACCCTACAGTTTGTTTATGAAATAGAGGATATCGGCATATCAAGATCATCAGACGATGTGGTGCTGCAGGTTTTTCCTGGTTTTCCTGCAGCTGAAAAAGCAAATGCACCACTGGAATTAATGAAGTCGCCCCGGAGCGTTAATTAGTTTTTGTTGTTTCATAATTTCCTGATTGTATTACTTTCTTCTTTAATATACTCTAACATATTGCCCATGTGTATACCTACTTTCATATTAATGAATCTACTGGAAAAAGTCATCAACTGTATGAATAAATGAAATTTTCGAAGTACCGTAATTATACTCAACTTTTTTTACCTGGAAATGACTAGATTCAATATTTGAAAATTATTCAGTTCATTTTGATTGTTCATAAAATATTGATAGTTTATCAATTTGTATATTTCTATACTATCTAACAGGTTAAGTTTCAAACTTTTCTTCTGAAAATGAAGGGGCTTGAATTCATATACGAACTCATGTTTCTCTGTGATTAAATGAGTGGCATATGTGGAGTTTATTCTTTCATTCTGGAAACTGTTGCTGTGTTCCATCATGCCGGCTTTGAACGTTCTTCAAGTTTGACCCACATAAAACATCGGATATGAGCCACATGATGATTGTAACATTTCTCATTGTTCCGAAACTGAACTATTATCTTTGTTATTCTTAATGAGCATGTTGGTTTTGTGAGCAATATTTACACCTTTGTTGTGTGGAAAATTTGAAATGTTCGTAGTGGGTTGGCCTAAGTAGGTTGAAGCTCTATACCTTTCATCCTCTTCTCTTCGACTTGGGTAAACTTTCTTCAAAGCTTGGCTGTATAACTTTCTGGATAATAGAGAATGTATAAGACTGCTGTCATAATCATTGTTGACGGATATTTGTTTTATTATGTTCAGTTCTTTATTGAAATTCTCATCTAACAAGAGAACAATCAACAGTCTGTGGATCATACTGTTGAATGCTCCTACTTTGTGCTGATACGGGTGGGTGAACGAATTATGAATGATAATGTAGTATGTGCTGGTTAACGATAAATTGCAAAATCATGTTTATTGTAATTGATTTCATTTCAAACCATGCATTCAGCCATTATGAATGAGATATTTCCTGGTAGACGAATCAGTCCAAATGGACCAGTAAAGTAGCTATATAGGTCAACTGATTTCGTTCAGTTATTTCTGTTGCTATGTTGAGTCAAAAACTATACTTGAAAAAAAAAATACTTGAAACATATTCTCGTACTCAATGTTATGAATTGCATTTTGATAAAGTGGGTATTCTCAACAGGTTCACACCCGAAACTGTCCGACACTTTATCAAATAACTCAGACATAATAATAATAATATATAATACTTTTATTGATCCATTAGAATGAGCCTGAAAGAAGCAATTAGACAAGTCAGTACATATCAAATACATATAAAAAATACAACTATGAAACAGAAACATTCATATAACAAGAGTAATTGAAACAACTGAACAGAGCAGCAAAAATAAAAAAGTATACAAAACATTTTTACTAATGTAGATAAGAAAAAAACTCGTCGATTGTATGGGGGCTAATTTCAAGAAATAGTTGTTTTATTTTATGTTTGAATAATTGTTCCTCGGTTATAATTTTGAAAAACTCCGGAAGTGCATTATATAGTATCAGCCCCAAAATCTCAAATGCGTTCAGACGTAAAGATATACGTGTTTTGGGTATGTGAGAATATGTTTTGATGTGGGTATTATATTCATGGACAGATTTTGTTTGAAAAAAATCCTAATTTCAATATATACATTACAAATGTTGACGAAATTTTCAATGAATTATTTCTAGGATCCATATCCTCATTCGACAGTTTGAATAAAAACATGATTGCAGTGCAGTTTTTTCTATCTGCTAAGGCCTCCGAGTTTGATGTGTTCAATGAAATATTCTGATATGTGTCCCTAGTAGTTGTTTACAGCTGATTCTCGGCCTCCCCCCACCACTATGACGTATTAATTGCTTTTTTTATTGGTTGTTGTTTGGTGAAGTTTTTTTTGTTGTGCAGTGAAGTCAAGGCGTTGTGACCTTGAAGTGTCTGGTGCATGGATCGTTCAGATTTTTTTTTCATATGAGATTTTGTGTGTTTATGTGTGTGTGTGTAGGAGAATGCACGGTACAGGGTTTCATCATGTGCTTGTTTGTCTATGTACAAACATACGTCTGCATACTTCGAAGATCCTCCAAGTAATAAATGCTCCATCGGTGTTAGGGCACCAAGTTAGTAGTGGAGTGACGTCACAGCAATAACCGTTCAACGGCTAGAGAGCGACATGTTCACTCCACGACGTGTGGCAGAGTAATGCGTATTCATCGGTCTGCCCTCACCTCTCCCGAAGCGATGAAGGTTCGCTCTAGCCCCGCTATCGATGGTGACACAACGGCAGCCGAGGACTGTTTGCCTAGCGTCTACCCTCTCCGAGACCGCAACGACCACTGCTTGCTCGTACCGGCAACTGTTATCGCATCAAGTTGGGAGATGGGCTTGGCTGTGACGTCAGGCATCTCTAGTGGATAGCAACTAGCAATGTGAATCTTTCACGGTTTCATGGTGGGGGTGACTCACACTGTTTAATATAAAAGAAATGCCTGGCACACTATGAAATCAGTAGACGAATATATCTGCAGCAGTTAGCAATTGGTAGAGTGTTATTCAGTTCGTAATAGAAGGAAGACGGTGAGTGTATTTGTCTGTTGGAAATTGTTTATATTTTCATATATATTTTCATCATGTCCGTTTCAAAAGTAGACTTGAATAAAATTAATAATTTGATTGTACAGGAGGTTGAAATACTAGAGCAAAAGGCCTTATCATCATTGCCAATTGATGAAGTGTACATAATTAAAAATATGTCAACTTATTCTACACGATTTGGTAAATCAATTTTATTAACTTTGCAAGATGTGAGCAATGATAAATTATTTAAAACATGGCTACCAAAACGTATTTCGTTGCAATTCAGTGATGACGATATATCTTGTATCAACTCATCAGGTGGTAAATATACGATGATGTATTTAGGACAGAGCCAACAAAGTTTTGCTGGCATGAAAACGCGATCTCTAGTCAAATTCAATATGATTGAATAATAGTAATAATTTATAGTAAATTTCTTTAGGTCATAGCTTACAAAGTTTTTTTGGTGTGAAAACGATAACTCTAGTCAAATTCAATATGATTGAATAATAATAGTAATTATAATGCATTTCTTATTGTTTTATTAATATTCATATATTAGATGATAATTATATGGAAATATAAACATTACTAACTTAGTTGAATACACTCACTTTGTAACTACAAGTAAAATGGGAATGTGAGTATTATATCACTGAAAAAATGGAGGTTGCTTATTGTTTTTTTTTATTCGATTTCAGTTCCACCATTTAAAGATGTGGATGCAGTACGCAAGTCAAGATTGGGTCGATATTGTAGATCTCAAATCATCGGTTCAACATTTGTCGTCTAAATTGAAGGTGTTGGGTGATGGAGCCGAACATGCAAGCGTTTATGATATGAGTGTATGCTATGATGAAAAACAAATCGAATTATGCCTTCGTGATGCTGAGAACTATTGGAGTGGTGCAGAAGTTTGCAACAAATTTTTGGATAATGAATTGGAATTGTGGCAACTTTGTGAGGTTATGATTGAACTGAACCTAAGAAGATTCCTGTATAGCCTCCAACCATACTTGCCAGAATGGATTATTCATCACTTTGAATTGAATGATGAAAATCGAGAGGAAATTGAAGATGGTCGCGAAAATGATGATTATGAGGAAGAAGTTATTTTAGATAGTCTGTATGTTCCTGTAAATCATAAATAATGTCAAATAAAAAACTTTGTATTATTTTCATGTTTTATTTATTTAAATCTGATGAAATACAATAGAAAATGATTACAAAACAATAAATATGATATAAAATACAATACATGATATAAGTCAGTTACAAATAAAAAAAAAAAAGATCATAAAACAGTACATGATAGAGTGAAAAAAAAGTGTCAATATCTGCTATGAACTGAACCATCCAATGCATTGTATGTTAAAACTGTATCATGCAAAATTAATGCATATACTTTAGTGTTGTCTGGAAACTTGGTCTTCCTCGTCTCAAACTCAATCTTTATATCAATAGTTGATGATTTTGTTGCATTCGGTTGATGGGAACAATCGATGACGAATAGTGGATTCTCTCTAAATTGTCCAATGTCCATCAGAGGTTCACTCATATCTTTATCATAATAACTTCGCTGGAAACTCTCAAAAGCATAATAAGCAGGAGCATCAAGTTTTTTATCGAAATTCAAATTCCAACGCTCATATGGATAAACTTCAGAATTCAAGTATACTCGAATACTATTGATATCAGCAGTTGTGAATTTTGTAATATCTTGTGTTCTATCTTCAGATGTGGTAGTACTTTGGAATGCGATGATGACAAAACGAGGAGTTTCCAATGCGTTAGTTGTTTTGATGGCCCATATGTCTGAAGAAGTCCCACGTAATGATGGTAGTTCATAGAGGTCCCACATACGATACGCCAACTTGATTTTGGCATTCAGACCGCTTTTGTTTATTCTACTCAAAAGTTTGAGCTTGTGTTTATCATCTGGTACAATATGCCTTATTTTCCATTCGATTTTATTTATTTCCAAATCAGCATCAACCTCACCTATATATGAGTTTTTGAATGATCGAGCGATAATCAAAATCAATTCCTGTTTGGCATTCAAGATACTTTTGTTGTAATCTTCAGCAAAACCCATCAAATATTTCAGTGGTAGTTTTCCACTAAAAACATGACTGTTTGTATCCAAGATATCTTGCTTCAATTGTGAAAGTCCCCAACCAGATGTCAATAATGTGTTAGCATGAGATTGTCCAAATGATATCATGGTTTTCATTGTAGATGTTATCCCAGGTTTTCTAACAACAGCCACTTGTTCACCTCCCATTTCATAACGAATTTCGTCAAAGAGAAATGCAATTGCATTATTCGAGAGATAGCATGTTTTCGCTACATCTTTGGGGGTGAATTTACCTTCTATGTAAATGAAGCTCTCGGCAATATCTAGTATAACATCTTGATTATTGATTGCAATTCTGATTTCATCCGAATTCCTGAATAGCGGTGATCCATAGGGCTTATATGTGTGCTCATGTAAACTTATGAGAGAATGATCGAGCACTGGTTCATTGAATATATTCAACTTTTCATTGTTTGTTTCGAGCACCATTGTTATTTTCTCACTTTCAATCCAATCGATTTCAAAAATTTAAGATCACTCACAGACAGAGCGTTATGTGCTAACTGTTTAGCATACACTTGTGGAATGAGCTTCTTTTTATGCACACCTTTCTTTTTGATAGTGCAACTCGTTTGGGATTGTTCAATGCGATTTTGTCTATTATAAATGAAACCCATAACAACAGTTATTCGATTTTCTTCAATTCCAAAATAATGAAAATCTCTTCTTCACTTCCAAAATCGATAAGGTTATTTTTTTCATCCAAAATACGCACTGTAATGTTGTGAATCAATTGACGACCTTCTGGACTGACAGGCATATATATAATACTGTGTGGTTCTTTAGTAAGATTGTAGCCAGGTTCAACATCAATATCGAATGAGAAAAGAATGTGGGATTCTTCACCATTTATATATGAACCGGATATTATATTGCAATCTAAGCGGATAAGTCTCACAGTTGTAATGTTTATTGGTAATGATGATTCATGTATCTGATTTGGTGGAAATATTTCATGAGCGAACCCCATCATTTCTGCTATTGAATTTGGATGTGTCAGATCAATTTCATATTTGGATCGCATTTCACATTTGAATGTATTATTATTGGCGTGTAGATAGAAAATATCATCTGCAACGACATCATTTGGTTTTTTATCATGAAACAATCTGAACATGATATGTTTCTGTATGACGGCATTGATCTCTTCTATTTCATAAGCACCACATGGAATTTCAATTGTCAACTTTTGGGGTATCGATGAGTTGTCATTACTGATTCTAAAACTAACTAAGTTATTAGCTTCAGTTATATTATTGATTGTATTGCATCCATAGAATCCCAAAAGTCCTAATCCATAACGACTGTTCCTATCCAATTCAATTGGTGGAAAAAAATCCGCACTCAAGACACTTGTCCCGACAGCTTGTAGCTCGAACTTTCGTGACATGACTGATGAATATTTTGAAACACATTTCAATTTATTATTGTACACAGCAACAGCACATTTGAGACAATTTACACTTTTTGGAAGGTGTTGTATTGTAATAAGTATCATTTTTATTGATACCAATATTCACATCCTCTATATTACAAATACAACACATAGATTTCCGAGGTATAGGACCGTCATTAACATCCGATTCTGAATTTTGATCGTGGTGGTGGTGCTCATAACAATATCTATGTTTCATTATATCGATGTCATCTTGCAGATGCTTAGGCAACTTTTCCCAAACATATGCAATCTCATGTGCAACACATGCAAGTATCACTTCCTTAGGCATATTTGCAAGCATCACTTTATCCATTTTTTTCAAGGTACCATATTTTGAAAACATTCTAAGTGAAAACCCCATTCCCTTGATAGCCTCCCGATCCAGTTTTGGTGTTGAATCCATTTTTATTTGGAAAATTATTTAGAGAGAAACTGCAAGCACAAGTGACCACAGAGAACTGTATTAAATTTCTGTTGTCGATCATAGTTATATTTGATTTTTACATTCGAACATTTTCGAAAGAATCGAGTCAATTCCAATGGTGGGGGTAGATCTCCAAAACTATCGAAATATGTGACTTCTTTCCCACATTTTTTATATGCCACCCAATGTGTTCCTGGTCCACTTATTCCATCTAAATTAACAATAGCTGTCTCGTTTTGTTTTGGACCTGAAGATGGTAATCTATCACGCATAAAAACACCACGAAAATGTGGAATTTTCATTTTTTGTGCATAATAACTGAGATCGAGATCAGTAAGAGGCCTCTGAGGTAGGGGTTCAATTAGTTTTTTGTTTTGTTTGTGGCTTTGTATGGTTTTAAATATAGTCCTAAACCTTTACGGTATGGTTTGAGATATATTCCACTTCCGCGTTTGCCTAATGCTACAGCCTCCATGGTTTTATTGTGACGATTGGCTTCCATTAAAGCCGCTCTGCTGGCTTTTGCCGAATTCACGGCCTTGGTAATACCAGCAGCAGCTCCCGCCAAACTTCCTAGTGCGGATAGTCCAGCAAAAATTGGTATCAATGGTAAAAGTCCACCGATCTTGGGAACAGGAATTATGCGTGGTGTGCGGATTTTCTTCTTTCCACCGGCAGCTTTAAGGTATTTACGTGCCGCCTGCAATGCCACAGTGATAGCTTTTTTGCTATTATTCGTCACAAATTGATTCCCACCAGCTTTCTTCAATACATTTCGCACTTTATGGACTATCCCAGCACCAAATGCAACTTTTTTAATTTTATTTTTCTTCGTTTGTTTCCTCTTACATTTTTTCTTATTGGTACTACAACCCATGCCCATATGTCTTTTCGCTTTCATAATGTTGGTGACAAGTAATGCAGCTGCTCTTTCCCCAATACTCGCGTCCTTCGATTTAACCCTATCCCAAGCGCTGTATTCAAGTTCTTTGTCGGCTAAATGTCTTGCTGCAAGATCGGATGGATGCTTAGAATATTGAATATCGTGTTTTTTGCATTCAATATCTAATTTATTGATTCCAGGGTCGTTACGAGCTAAACGTTGTTTCAATTTTGTACCCGGTCCACAGTATTGATAACCTCCGGTAGATGTAATTCGAAAGGAAGTTTGTTTATTAAATCATTAACAAAACCACAACCTCTTTTAATTTTACGATCACTTTCAATACGTCCGTATCGTTTGATGGTACACATTGAAATGAATAAGCTAATAACATTTATATAGTCTCCAACCACGGCACGATGCGCATTGTAAAACAGAAAGAAAAGTTTGCTGTAGATAATCTAGATGAGAAATTTGGTTGTGGATTGAATGGACAAAGGGTATTCAGACATGGTCCACTACTTCCATCATCAGTTCGAGGACTCATTATAGGACCTTCAAATTGTGGAAAGACGAATGCAATGATATCACTATTAACACATCCACAAGGACTGAGATTTAGAAATGTGTATCTCTATTCGAAATCACTCAATCAACCTAAATATCAGTACTTGCGAAGTGTTTTGGAACCTATAAAAGGATTAGGTTTTTATACATTCAGCAATAATGCAGAAATAGTGGAACCCTCCGACGCTAAGCCTAATTCTGTTTTCATTTTCGATGATGTAATATGTGAAAAGCAAGATATTATTAGATCATATTTCTGTATGGGACGTCATAAGGATGTTGATTGTTTTTATCTAGCACAGACATATTCACGGGTACCCAAACAGTTAGTGCGTGACAATACCAATTTCATTATAATGTTCAAACAAGATGAGACGAATTTACATCACATTTATTCAGATCATGTTTCACCCGATGTAACATTCAAACAATTCCAATTGATGTGTGTTAAATGCTGGGAGGACCAATATGGATTTCTAGTCATTGATAAGGATAGAAAAATAGATGAAGGTAGATATCGCAAAGGATTCGATAGTTTTATATACCCATGATCTTGTTTTTGGAACTTATTCGATCACTGAATATTGTAGTGGTCACTTCACCAACGAATTAAGCTTTAATTCAAAAAAAAGGGCATTATGAATACAAAAAAAGATCCTGAAAATAAAAACAATGAAATAAATTTGAAACGTCAACTAGTAGAGACAACAGAAGCTGTCAGGCAGAAATTCAACTCTATCAAGAATGATAATATTGAAAATCGTACGACACTTGAAAGATTGTATGAGCCCATAATGAAACCATTGAATGTTTTATCATCAAACGCTACTTCTAAATCACCAGTGTTATCACCAAATCATGGAACTGTTCAATCTACTTCAAATTATCCCATGAGTACTCCAATAGGAAGAAAACAATCTTTTGGTAGTGTATCATCTGTGAATAGTGACACGAGCACACTTCAAGACGATATGAGAACAACTCTATTCGAAACACCATCATCGTCCCACATCGATTCCTCGGATCCTGACATCTCACCTGTTATGAATGAAAGTGGTGAAGATGTTTTGATGAAACATTTGAATAATATAAAATCTAGAAATCCAGCATATGATGGAACATTTGGCGTACGTATGGATCCAATTACACAAAAGCTGAAAATGGGAAGTCTAGTGGTAAATTTCAAAGATGGAAACATTTCATTTTGGGATGCTAATAAAGTGAAAAAATATGAATGCGCAGGTAGTCCAGAATTGTATGATATGATTTTTTTGAAGAATCCACAAGATGTTGATAATGAAGAAACTCGTCAAGTATATTCCAAAATATTGAAAATAACGAATGCTCCATATAAACAATATCATCTGAAGAATGGTTTTAAAAATACAAATTCTAAAAAATTTCGTGAAGTTATCAAACCTCTATTAGACTCACGACAATATCCAATAAGAAGTAGAAGTAAAATTGGTGGAGCACTCAAACGAGTGAAAATGGAGAAAATATATAATTCTAAACCTGTGAATTATGTGTACTGGAATTCACCGAAAGAGTTAGTTGCTCGCCTACGACTATTGGTAGCTTCAAAGTCAGCCGGACATACCGGACATGATAATGAAATAATTTCAATAATTGAAGAATTACGTGAAGAAGGTATAATATATTAACATATTCACATGTAATGATCACTGTCACATCATCATTCAATGCAGTAACATTATCACCTTTTCTCTTTAATCATATTGAAATAGAATGACTAATGAAATAAGTGATGTCAAACGACAAGTTGTTAATGAATTACATAAACCTGCAAGACGTAATTTTCGTAGAAGAATAACCACCATCAAAGGTTTTGCAGATCTATGGCAAATAGATTTAGCTGAACTGCAACCTTATGCAAAAAGTAATGAAGGATACCGATATATACTTGTAGTGATAGATTGTTACTCCAAATATCTGTGGACTGTAGCAGTTAAAGATAAAACAGGTAGTACAGTAACTAATGCAATGAAACATGTACTGAAAGAAGCCAAATACTCCCCCAAACACATACAAAGCGATCAAGGGAAAGAATTTTTCAATAAAAGCTTCTCATCTCTCATGCGAGAATATAATATCAATCATTATTCAACATTTAGCACAAAGAAGGCAGCTATAGCAGAAAGAGTGATTCGTACAATAAAGGCATGGCTCTACAAGGAATTTTCGATGAGAGGTCACCACAAATGGCTTGATATTCTTCCAATTATAACTAGTAGATATAATAATAAAGTTCATCGTACAATAGGTATGGCACCCATCAATGTTGATTCAACAACAAAATTAAAATTCAAGGGTATCAATGGAATTGGAGGAAGACAAAGTAAACCCAAATTCCAATTAAATGATATTGTACGTATAAGTAAATACAAACATATTTTTGAAAAGTCTTACACTGCGAATTTTACCACGGAGCTATTCAAGATTGTTAAAATTAATAAAACCATCCCAACGACTTATAATCTTGAAGATATGAATGAACAGCCGATTAGAGGATGTTTTTACGAAGAAGAGTTATTACGAACCGAGAATCCTGACGTATATCTGATTGAGAAGGTGTTGAAGAGAAGAAAAAATAAAGTATATGTAAAGTGGTTAGGCCTTCCTAGCGAACAAAATTCTTGGATTGATGAATCAAATATGGTTTAAATGTATATAATAGTGACTTTTATGAATAAAGTAATATTAAAGTTCATTATTGTTTTCATTTCAATTATAAGTATGTGAACTGAAAAATATTGCAGCGGTAAACATTGCCCCAGCCATTCGCAATGTTCTGTGTATACCAAACCAAATTAATTGTATACTCCATTCCCGCTTATATTTTTCAACTCACGATATTGAAAACACATTATCATTCCCAAAACTAATCGCCGTCACTTTGAAATGCAGTATCCAACTCTTTTTGCCAATTATCTCTCACTGATAATGCTGTCTCATAAAGCTTAGTCGACTCCTCAAGCTCAGCCTGAGCTTGCATTCTCGAACGTTGATGGAATTGCTTATCTTTACCAATTTTTGAACGGAGTTCATCAGCATCTTTAGACATTCTAGCCAATTCAACCTTCGCTAATGCAATCTTGGCATCTAATGCTTCAAGAGTTTCATTATTAGCATTAATAGCTCGCTCACTCTTTTCAAGTTCAGCAATAGTCATCTGTGCCTTTACAAGACGGCATTTTGCTTTCCTTTTCATTTCCCCAAACCGATGGAGGGGGCTGAAAGAAGATAGCGGTTCAGCTTTCAAATCACTCTTCATTTCTTTAGGAGTACCTTTTGGCTTCCTCTTCGATCTGTCACTTTTCGTTGCGGGTTTTTTCTGTCGCACAACACTTTTGGATTCTTTCTTTTCTTTAAAGTCAGTGACAATCGATGAAGATGCCTTAGTAACCTTCCTCTTGATTGTTCTAGATTTCTTATCAACACCAAGAGGAAGGGTAGATGAAGAGTGTTTGAGTGATGATAATTGCGAAACGATCGGATTTTCAATAATAATTTGCTCATTTGGTTCTGGCACATCTGCAAAGTTAACGAAGTCGTTAATATCAAAATCATTTATCGAATCTTGACTCGATAAATGTAATACTGGAATATTTTCAAAATCAGTCTGATCGATATCAACAAGTGGTGAACCATCTTCAGCAATCAATAGCGGCATAGAGCTCATGATTATTAAGGTCTGAGGAATGATATGTGATAGCAATAGAATGTGGATAGGAAAGGTGATGATGTTACTGAGACCTCACCATTTATAGAAGAAAATAAACTAGCGCATGCGCTCTTTCATCAACTGGCACATGCGCTCTCTCACTAAACTATTCACGCATGTAACAATCTTTGTCATTTAAGAGGAAAACTTTGTGTTGCATGCATGTATTTTTAAATGTTAGAAAATAATACAAATAAATTCAAAATATATATATATTTATTAATAATAGAGGACAATAACGATAATAAAAAATGAAAAATGTTAATATGTCTCTGTGGATGTGGAACGTTCTTTGACTCTATTCCTCAATAGTTGTTGCTCGTGCGTCAAACACCAACATTGAAAAAAATGGATTCTCCTATTGGGGTAGAGTTGACCAACCTTCTCACACAGATCCCAAGTACTTCTACATGCATTGCATACATGATTCCAACAATTCATGGAATATGTATCACAACGCAAACAACGTTGCAGTGGAGTTGGAACGGCAGCACAGATACCACAAATATTTCTACAGATACCTATATTGTTAAATATTATAGGTTCGGAACACTTCAGACACTGTAACTGTTGTTGACGATAATCCGATTTTGTTCGCTTCGGTGGATGAGAAGGAGGCGATAGTTGAATCCGCAACACGCAATCACTACACATACCAGTACATGGATTGATTGAATCCTTAGGTCTACTTATTTGACAAAAGTAGCACACAATAGCCCCTGCAATCATCATTGGGTAGACACACACTTTTGGTTTTTCATTCCACTCTTTTGGAAACGGCATTTTACTAATTCGATTAGAAATATAAAGAGATGACTTACAGAAACTCTGAATGCTCTCTCCTATACCTACGATCTCTATTTATACAAATCAACATCATGTGGAAGTATAGTGGGATAACTTCTCCTACTATTCCACTCTAAACGAGTCAAGTGGGAGTCGCATCACCTCCTATATAAGTTGACTTGCAAACCTAGAGTTCATTCATTCACTCTCTACAACTGTGAGCAAACAACAACAAGATGAATTCTGCAAAAATAAATGCTGCATTAAATAGAATAGCTGCTGTTGATGAAAACAATTGGATAGACGAATCAGATGATGAGGATGTCAATGTTCCGCTAGAGGAAGTAATAGTTGAAGCAGAAGATGTTGGAGTCGATGAAGATGAGATAGACGAAGTTGAAAACGAGGCCAACCAAAGCGACGAAGATGATGACGTGATGGAGTTTGAGAGGGTCATGGATGAAGAAGGAGATGATGAAGGGATAGAAGCTGACACAACTGAAGGTGATGGTGCTATGAGGATCGGTATGCGAACACTCAATGTCAGTGAGACACTGGAAGATCCCTTGGATTTGTATTGTGCATTGGATGCATACGTATTGATCAGCACAATAGATGGAGAGAACAAAAAACTATGTTGGTGCTGCTTTCGGTTTTATTCGCATAGAAACAATAATGGAGGGTGGTATGCCCATGTCAACACCCACAACACTGTCTCAATTATGGAAATGGGACAGAATTGGTGTGAAGCTTGCGAGAGGCCACTAACAAACTTCACCCGAGTATCTACATGTATTATATGTAATAATGTCCAACCTGTGGCACAATAACCGTGGACCTACTGGTCAAAAAAAAAACAACAGCCCTTTTCAGGGCTACATTATTCACACAAACAGTAGTTAGTT
The DNA here is from genome assembly GCF_025532065.1 of Leptinotarsa decemlineata. Taxonomy (NCBI): domain Eukaryota; kingdom Metazoa; phylum Arthropoda; class Insecta; order Coleoptera; family Chrysomelidae; genus Leptinotarsa; species Leptinotarsa decemlineata. The sequence goes on from NW_027412578.1 coordinate 7,147,113, forward strand.
GTATTAGTATTCATAGATTATGTGACAAATGAATACTTTGATTAATAAAAGTCTAAGTTGGAAATTTGTTAGTCTTTGAATATCTATACATTATATGACAAATAAATTACTACTTTGACTGAAAAGTCGAAATTTGGAATTTGATAGTCATTGAATATCTATGCATATGATGAGTACTACTTTAAATGAAAGTTGAAGTTGGCATTTGTCAATCATTCATATGCATATAATGATGAATACTTTCACATACATATATTTCGTTTGAGATTATAATGTTAACATAATGTTAACAATGGTATGAATCTGTTTCTGTTTGAAAGTATAATGGTAGCTCTGAAAAGAGCTATTTTTTTTATTGTTTCAGTCTTTAATTGTAGCCCTGAAAAGGGCTGTTATTTTTTTATTAATCCATGCAATGATATGGACTAACGCTCCTCATCATCAGAAACAATAATTATGGTATCGTCATCTGAATCAGATGATATACTAATGATATCATCCTCATAGTAGTCATCTGAATCAGATGATATACTCATGATGTCGTCGTCGTCATAATCAGCTGAATCAGATGATATACTAATCACATCATCCGCATTATTATCGTCAACAGCATCTATGTCGTCCTGAATACCTTGTTCCACTCGTTCTGCGAAATCATCAGGAAGATCATAGATTCGCTGCAGAAATTGAGCGAAGGTTGTACTCAAATGATCAGACGTTGAATCTATTTCATGTACTTGGATGGGTCCTGTACTCGACATTGTGGAAGAATGATATAGAACTGGGATTGTTGCTATATTTATATTGGAAGAAATGAAATGGAGGGGGTGAAATGTAGAACAGTGTTTGAGATTCGAAAACATCAAGAATGAAACTCTGAGCGATTATTAGGAGAAATTCTAGTGATTATTATGGAAAAAAAACTAATAAGAGGGAGAGGAAGGGAGGAAGACACTGCCCCAGCCTCGCAGTGCCTCGTGTACACCAACCAAAAAGTGTGTACTCCGTGGAAGGAAAGGAAAGGAAATGATGGACGAGTAGATGATTATATGTCATCATCGGAATTGAGGACATCATCATCGATTAGGATTGGGGATGGCGGAGGACTATCCTCGATGAGGATAGGGGATGGTGGAGGACGTCTAACGTCAAGCTCGTCATCAGCATCATCACCAGAGTCGTCGTCGTCATCATCGTCGTCGTCGCTACTCATTGGGACAATGTCATCATAAGCAGGGTCCCACCATCCGTCAGGATCTGGATATTCCGAGTCATCCAAGTGTCCTTCGTCACTGCCAGTGACATGCTGAACTTGCATCCTGATGTCGTGATCCCGGTATTCGTATGGCGGACTGTGGGGTTCCGTGGTGGAAGAGACAACCTGTACCTGGCTGTTATCCCAGTAATTGAAGTTGTACCCCTGATCCGGGCAGCTATAGGGTTCGGAGGTTGAATCGGGTTCCATCTCGATGCTAGCTGATCAACTGAATGTTTCATCAGATGATTTCTACTTTTATACTTTCGAGAGGGAGTGGGAGAGGAGTGGAACATTGAGTAGGGGTAAATTGTAGTGTGACATAAGACATATTCAATGAGTAGGGGTAAATTGCAAAGTGACATAAGACATATTCAATGAAAGAGATACTTGAATGGATAAAATACAAATGAAATATACTTGTCGATTTCACTATGAAACATGTCTATTTTTTTATTTTTTAAATTTTCTTCACATGAAATTATTTACAAGTGATTAGAGAACACAAAAATTGATGTGAGGTATTTGTCTAGAAGAACTTGGAATTGAAATAAAAAAATAATAATGATAATAAGAGGAAGTGAAGAAAAATGCTCCAACCATCGCATTGTTCAATGTGTACCAAACCAAAAAACAGTGTACACCCTTTATTTCACTTCCTTTTCCTTTATTCAATATAAACTTAACAAATATAAACTTAAAACTACCATAATTAAATACTCCTAACTAACCTAAAACTAATCTTACATTTACACTTCATCTACAAAAAGAGTGTCCATAACTGTCACTACTTTTTTGTACAGCTCTATCGAAGAGGTCTTTGCTTTACACCTTTCCTGCAGAGATGCATAATTCCGATCTATTTCGGCCATTTCCTTTTGGAGTTCCCTCCGTCGGTTATCCATTTCAGCCATTTGTCGCTTCATGGTAACCAACTCGGCCTCGCTAGATCGGGCAGCTCGTTCTGCTTTCTTGCATCTCTGCAGAAAAACACTCATCTTTTCACTAACCTCTCCGATAGGCTGTGGCACCAACACCTCAGGATCCGCCGGTGTCGCTGGCAGCGGTGGTAGTCGCGTCACCAACGGCGACAATATCACCAACTCCGGAGAAGGACTCCTCGGAATTTCCACTGCTGCTGGTGCTGCTGCTGGTGTGGAGGCCCTCTTACGAGAGGTCGAAAAACTACCTGCATAAGGATTAGTCCTATTGCAAGTAGCTCGGTACTTTGAAATAGGACCAACCTTTGCTGCAGGTCGTTGGCAAACCTTCTTCACAGCCCTGACTTCCTCCTCCTCCTCGAATAAGTCAGGGCTAGAAGATCTGCACCTAACTCGCGAACGCGAAGTGGTTGGCTGGTCAACCGTCACCGCTCTCGAAGATGCTGCCTCCTCCTGGTCAGCGGACACCGGCAGAATAGACGCCACAGCATTATTCACCTCCTGTGTATTGGTTGCCATTCTGAAAAAGAAGAAATAATACAAAGTTAGTTGATATAAAAAATAACATTCCTAATTTACTTACTCAAATATCAAGTTGGTCGTTGGAACGTACTGCCTTGTTGTGGAGTGGACTGCTCTCGATGAGATGACTTCTCGAACTGAATGTTGTGGAGTGCTCTCCGGAGGGTATCGACTTCGATGCGTGAGCGGTGGGAAAATGGTGGGAGCGCACATGCGCGATGAGGGTAGGGGTGTACATGCGCAAATGTTGGGAGTCGGGGGGCGGGGCTTCGGGGAGGGGAGGGGCGGGGCTTCGGAAAGGGGGCGGGGCTTCGGAAAGGGGCGGGGTATCCGAAAAGTTGGTGGCGACGGGGGGGGGGGGGGGGGGGGGGGGGGGGGGGGGCGTGGCCCTAACGGGCCCCGCCCACTGCCTGGGCTCCGCCCAGGTGGGTGGGGCCTCCGGCCCCAGGTAGGCGGGACATCTGGAGAGACATCTACGCCCTCTTCGCGCGCGCGTTCGTAACATAATATGCAACCGAACACCTAACCTAACGTATTAACGTATTAACGTAACCTAACCTAGTACGCTAACCTACCGCTATGCAACCGAACACCTAACCTATCGTATGTATTAACGTAACCTAACCTAGTACGCTAACCTACCGCTATGCAACCGAACACCTAACCTAACCTAACCTAACCTAACCTAACCTAACCTAACCTAACCTAACCTACAGTAACTATTAACCTAACCTAACGAGGGAATACTAACCTAACACCTAACCTAACGTAAGTATGCAGCTAACCTAACGTAGCTATTAACCTAACCTAACGAGGGAATACATTCACCATGTTGGTTCCATTAATACATCATCAGTTGGTTTTGGTTTTGGTTGTATTATTCTATGATTTGGATTAATGTTCAGTCCTGGATATCCCAGTCCACCTGATGATGATGGCCTGACTTTATAGTTTCTCTCCAAAACTTCTTTATGTTTTTTCTCCAATACTTCAACTCTCTGTTCCAGTACATCATACTTTTTCATTGTAGTCCCTGTTATGTTTGACATAGCATCAAATTTTTTATTTGTAGACGCTGTTATGTCAGACATTTTTATGTCTACATCACTTGTAAGTTTGTCAAATTTACGAGTGAAAGTTATCCGAGCCTCTGCAATTTTATCGTTAAATGCTTGCCGGGCGTCCCGAGCAATATTGCCTATTGTGGATTGTATTGCAGCTTGTAGGGCTAGAAGTATAACTTCCTTTGCTCCATTAATTTCCCCCTCAAGATATGATACAGTTACACAATCACTCTTGTCAATTGGTTCACTTGTATTTTTCAATATTTTCCTTTGCATGTCATAATGACCATCTTTTGTTAATTTAAAACCATTCCCAGGAGGACCTCGAATGACATTACCACCCCATTTTCTTTTTCTACCAAACTTATCGATTGTTTTAGACATTGTGCACTCTACGATGATTCTCTTCAAACTGATATTTCTGTCATTTACATTATACTATATATTGCAGTAATTGATTAGGGAAATAGAAATAATACAAATAAAATTTTAATCATTTTATATTCATTACAGTAATACATATACATACATACATAATACATTAATATCACATTACTTCTATCATATATTATTAATTATAAATGGCTACATAAATATCAATATTGAATTTTCCGGTTTTGAAGATATTGAATGATATTTCAATCATTGATCTCGGCAGATAATAAATTAATCAATTGATCCAATGGAGTCTCCTGAGATTGTGATTGTTGAATAATATTACTTATCCAACGAATGTTCTCATTTGGATCGTTTTCATAAAATTCAATATCATTATGACCCCAAGGAAGAGTGTGGGTAGTATTCGGAATGATAAATCGTTTATCATCGTGATATGATAATGCAACTTTATTTTTTAATTCAGTATACATATCATGTAACACGCTTCTAAATGAATTCATCTTTCTGAATATCATACCACCTTGTTCGACGATTTTTTGATAATCTTCGCATGTCAATTCATTCTTTATTACAGATCGTTTAACCCCTTTGGCTTTCTTAAATTCACCATCAACAGATTTCACATAATATGCTTTAGCACCTGTACCATAAAAACTCATGATTGGATCATTTGGAAATTCATCTTTGAAGTTACCCAAGACTGAACTTGTTACTGGAATATTGAATTGGTTAACTATACTGTAATTGGATGTATCAAATCTACTTATGTTAGTTTTTATGAATTCATAAAAATTTTCTGTGTTTACTTTAAGAATGAGCGAGTCGGTATCTGTGTAAAGTAAAGAGACATTTTCATCAAAGTGTTGTTTGATGCATCCATAGAAAAAGTCATACATGACTGTTTTAGATAATTCTAATATGGAAAATCCCAAATATAATGGTTTATCGTAATGAACCTTCACTCTACCCAATTGAATGGCAACGAAATTATCAGTGAAAATTGAACAATTTTTGAAATTTGGTTTGGCTATGAGAGTGCTGGCACCTATATTTTTCTTTATATTTTCCCAATGTGTAACGAGTCTAACATCAATTCGATTATCTACATTCTCCATTGTCTTTCCATACACCGCATTATTCATTAGTTTATAGAAATCTTTAACAGATTTGTTGTTAGACCTATTACGCATTTCAGTATTAAGATCTATATAGGGTTTCATCCAGCATGATTGTTTGAATTTCAATACTCTATGTGTATTCATTACAATCAATCCATTTTTGACAGCTTGCTGTAGATTCCTATAATGAACAATATATTTTCTTTTATCATTCAAATTTGGAATTAATTTGGGAATTTTCGATTGTGTACGAGGTGGTATTATTTTTTCGACTAAAAATGGAAGGTCAGAATGTTTATCATGCAACTCTTGTGGATAATGAATGTCCACTTCAAATACATACCCATACGGACTATCAGTACTCACATCCATCACATCGAGATTAAGAATTTCATTTGGTGTCAACCATGTAAATTCACTTGTTGGTAGAGGTTGTGACATACTGTGACCGTATAGATTTGTTGCATCTAAATATGTAATGAATGTGGAAGGTTCGTTGGGATTATAATTGGGTAAAAATCTATTATTTGCTATATGTTTCCTCTCGCTACATTGACTAATTCCACCTCGTATACCTTTTTGAAAAAAGTGAATCATATCAATGTCAGTTAGTAATTCCAATTCAACATTAGTGAACTTCAACATGGCATCCCATGATAATCCAGGTGCAGTGTAATATTGTGCCGGATCTAAGTTATATATCTCTAAACTTGTGGTGCGGAAGTTTTCAAAAATATCACATAGTAGCAATACATCCGACTTCAAATACAAATCAGAGTATTCCCCCAAATTCTGACACTCGAATAAATTCCAAACTTTTCTAGCCCTATCATAATCAGTTTCCGATATATGTTCACAATTGAGTGTGTCATAAAACTGATTTTTTGTCGGAAGTAATGGATAATTCAATTTGTCAATGTCATCAACAAAACTATATGGAAATACACCTTTCTGTCTCATCAAATTGAATTTCTCAATTTGTGGGAAATGTTTGTGCATCTCCAAACATTGATCGGAGGTCAAGTTTGCACCCAACTTCTCCAACGAATTAGTCATAAATTTATAACTATCGATAAATCTCATTTTGAGATAATTCTTCCTAACCACACCATCTTTATCGGTATAGCTGTGTGTAAAGAGATGCTTCGTGAAAGATATATATTTCTCTTTAGTTTGCGGGATAACATCAACTTTCTCTTTATTCCTATACAATTCTTTTATGAATAAATGACAATCATAACCACTTAAATTATGAAAAATGATAGGTATGAAGTTTGGTATTTTGAAATTTAAATTACATTTCGAGTGAGCGGCATGTGATCTTTTCTTTCCTGTGACATGACAATGATCTCTTACTTTGACGTCACCATCAGTAAATGCTTTATTACATATACCACAAGTTCTGGCTGCAACAAACTGTTCTTCTTCTTCGACAGTTTGTGTATCCATTGGTTTAGGGTTTCTGAGATGATTTTCATGTATCTCTTTCAAATCATCTTCAATGCTACTCACAAATTTCTGAGCTGCATCTACACCCCTATATGTAACAAATTTTGTCAAATCATCATTATATGAACACTTTATCAAATAAGCAAATGAATATGGGGCATGTTTGAATGTTTTAATCGTGTATGAACTTCCAGGATTTGGCTCATTCACATGAATCGGTTTAAGCACTGATTCAAAATCAGCATACACTACAAATGGCACCCTCATTTGCCTCTCAAAGTTTTCAAACATTAGTTTATTTTCCGCAACCATTCTACCATATTTATTGATCTTTAAATTAGTAGTTGGTGTTGTGGTACTAATGTGATTACAATCATACATATTATGACGTAAAAGCAATCTCTCATCAGAAAAATATATCAAACATCCGTCACAAAAATATTTTTTCTGTCTATGAGCTGATAGTTGATTAGAAACTAATCTTGAAAGATCTTTGATCCAACAATAGTGACCATTACCGGAGTCATCAGTTATAAACAACAAATTGACATGTCTCCGGAGTCTTCTCTGTGAGTATCGCAATGGACCAATCACTTCATACTTCATTTTACCCTTCTCAAATGTACTCTCTAAACCGTAAACATTAATTGAAATATCATTCCTATCTTCGAATATTTCGATACTCTTATTATTAACTTTAACCGGAAAATCCATACCTGTGACATCTAAAACAGTGGAAAAATGTGGATATGACGTAAGTTCGGACACTCGACTATCTGCAGGATATAATGCTGATGTTATAGCCCAAGCAAAACAATATTGATCTTCATTACGAACATTCACAACAGCTTTCTTCCATTGAATACATTGAGGCAGCTTCACATATGAACGTCCTTCCAGTGGACTGTATTTATTAATGTTGACCTCGAGAAACAATATTTTTTCACAAGTCCAACCTGAATTATAAAAAAAAAAAATATTACTATTCAATCTTATTGAAATTTTTAAAAAATAAATACCTGAGTCACGATCCTGGAACTCAGTCGTTTGTGCCACAATTACATCACGGAATCCATCAAAAACAGCATTCAAATCTGAAGATTGGTCCACTATTTTATTTTGGGAATTAAATGACTTCGTGTCCCTCGAATCATCAGTCTGAAGAATATAATTCCCAAAAACTTCCATATTCACCTTGATGCTTTTATGGATCCTGATGGCTGATTCCAGTAATTCAATGACCTTCTGCCTAATCTTATTGAAAAATGAAATGTAGTCACTGGTTACAATCGAACTCTCCACCCTGTATGTAGCAATGCGGCAATTGAATGCATTCGTTATAATTTGAACACCGTCAGACAATTGAACACATGCATTATTTTTATGACTCATGGTTCTTCGGTGAGAATTCACTTGGCTCATAGGAATTGTCACATTACAACAATTGCACGTATACATAGGTGTTGCATTATCCACTCTCACCCGTTTCACTGCAGGCCCTCCTTGGCAACTCTGGAGCTGATGCCGACGAAGATTATCACTACGAGTGAAAGATTTACCACAGTCACAGGAATACATTTTATATAATAGTTCTCACTAACTCACTTGATGTAAACTGACATAGCCAACACTCGTACGCTTCTTAAATACACTCTGATAGGACCCGTCAAGACGTCATAGCCAACCCCACTTCTCAACTACATGCGCCAAGATTACCTCCCAACTGAATGCGATAACAGATGTCGATATACGAGCAAGCAGTGGTCGTTGCGGTCTCGGAGAGGGTAGACGCTAGGCAAACAGTCCTCGGCTGCCGTTGTGTCACCATCGATAGCGGGGCTAGAGCGAACCTTCATCGCTTCAGGAGAGGTGAGGGCAGACCGATGAATACGCATTACTCTGCCACACGTCGTGGAGTGAACATGTCGCTCTCTAGCCGTTGAACGGTTATTGCTGTGACGTCACTCCACTACTAACTTGGTGCCCTAACACCGATGGAGCATTTATTACTTGGAGGATCTTCGAAGTATGCAGACGTATGTTTGTACATAGACAAACAAGCACATGATGAAACCCTGTACCGTGCATTCTCCTACACACACACATAAACACACAAAATCTCATATGAAAAAAAAAATCTGAACGATCCATGCACCAGACACTTCAAGGTCACAACGCCTTGACTTCACTGCACAACAAAAAAAACTTCACCAAACAACAACCAATAAAAAAGCAATTAATACGTCATAGTGGTGGGGGGAGGCCGAGAATCAGCTGTAAACAACTACTGTCCCTAGCCGGATAGAAGTCATTGCATTAAAAAAAAAGAAATTCAAGCACTTAGCTGAACAGATTCTAATCGCTGAAAGAAATTTTGATATAATGGAGAATATGCATATCCTTTTTTATTTCTTCTGAAAGGAACATGCAACAATTTGAGCGTATTTGAAAAAATTTCCCAGTTCCTGAAGAAATATCCGAATAGTTTCATCGCCAACGATACGTGTCACAGTTTTTGATAATCATACTATCGATCTACAGAAAAACATGCCTTCGAAATGAGAACATGTTATTCTTTCTGATATCTCATTTATAGAGAGCAAGAATCAGAGTGGCCACAAATTAGACCCTCGAGGTATGCCTAAATTGGAAATGTAGCACCTCCCTATCCGACAAACTAAAATTGATTTGACAGTTCGAGCAATCTTATTGAAAAAGTTGAGAATCCGATTCATTGAAGTTTTTTCAAAATTGACAAGTGCTCTAGCTCATCGAAAGCTTTTCTTATATTGGTTTATCACATACACTTGTTCTGTTGAATCGAAATTACAAGAAAAATATTTCGTTGGTTTTATTATCATTCCAATAGAATCTTATGAAGCAATAGTCAGTCGAGAAGCCAGTTCAACTATCTCAAATTTGACTAATTTAGTGTCTCATCACAAAAAACAGATAATTCTTCTTAATGTTCAACTGAAAAGGGTTCTGTTCTGAATCAAAAATATGTAATTCAGGTTATAACTCACTTAGAAAACGTCGAAAAGGGTTTATAATTTGATTGTTATTTAAAATGAACTAAAATCATTTAATGACATGACATGAAAGTAGCTTGGAAGTTGATCGTACTCAATAACAAGCTACAAATAACCTGAACAACCGGACGATGGAAACGGAGGACTACGGAAATTGACAAAAATTGTTTTGGTTAGAACTAAGCATATCTTATATAACTTGCTGCAGAAAACATGTTTCCGTTACTCAATTTCCTTGACTGGAGAAGTCAATTGTTACTTAACATTTCTGAAAAAATTGCCACAGAGGAAAGAATGGCAAATGTTTGGAACTGTTGGAACTTCAAGAAAACGAGCTATGAATATTTTTGAACATCGACCAGGGTACGATTCCAGGCAGTTCTTTGTTGCTCTTTCACACAATCGTTATAAGCAGAAATTGGCAACTCATAGGTATCATTGATGAGTTGACGTCAACATAACGATTAGGAATAGATACAAGATAATCTGTTCTGAGACTTCTTCTGACCCTTATCATCAAATAAGTGGTTCATCTAAATGAAAATGAAATGTTACAATTTAGTGCCAAGAATTTAGTTTTAGTCATCTCCTGTGGAACGTAAATCACGATCCCCTTATTGGTGTTTACTATCTGAGTATTCATTTATGAACAGTCATGAAAACTTTTTCCTTTCGAGCATATTCATTACAACTACTATTATAAATAGTTAAATGTTCATCTCTCCCCATTATTATATTCCAATGAAATTAGGTTATTAAATAATGCTCTACTGAAATGCAGTAAATCAATTACTAAATCATTCATTAATTTGAATATATAGTTTTATAGTTTCATGGCCATTAGAACGGGGAAAATATATTTTTAATGACTTCATTGAAATCGAGATTATTATGCTGCAAATGTTTTGAAATGTATGCTCGTTATAACATTACATTTCTCAAATCATGAAAAAATATCGATGTGCACATACTCTCGAATCAGCTTGGAAAAATTTCATATTTGGTGTTTGGATATATGATACGAAAACCAAAAAAAAAAAGGAATGAACATTGCCAAATCAGTGGTGATATTTTTCAGATTCAAACCAGAATAAAATGTTTCACTGCGGATAATGAATCAAACAAGAGGAATACTTTTTTTCTCAACTGGTACACGAAGTCAACTGATAAATGATCATTTCATCAGTTCGGACTTCCATTGTCTAATATAATATAATTTGATTTGAAATTCCTGAAAAAAAATTTAAAATAACAATCTTCATTAAACAAAAAACTGAAATTACTAGGAAATAACATACAAGCAATAACAAAAAGAAATAAAAAATTGAAATAAAAACACACTTTTGTTTATTTTCCACGATATTTCTTTATTGTTGACTAGATTCGGCTATTAAATTATCTTTATCTTTAAATTATCTTTATCTATTTTATGTTTCCAACTTCAAAGATGTTCGTACATTAATGATTTTTTATCCGAACTGACATGTTCATGGTACCTTGTATCAAAATTTCAACCAGTTTGGCCTGTATATATGACGGGGCATTCACCACATTCTATTCGATATATACCAGATCTCTTCCCTTTGTCTAATTTAGGTTTGGCATTGAATGATCTGTTTCCTAAATTTCCGTTGGATGTGAAGGATGTTTGTAGATTGAATTTTGAGAGATAATTTTTAATATTTTCGAAGATTCTACCGGCATAATTGATACTAACATATTTGTGTTCTAGTCTTGTGGAAATTGAATGAAGTTCTTTCGTTATTAATTTTTGTTGATATTTCATTATAATGCTGTTAACTAGAGTGGTAGGTATTTTGTTATTAACTGCTATTTGTTTAATGATTGCGATTTCATTTCGGAGGTTTTGATCAGAAAGGGATATTGTGAAAGCCCTATGTATCATTGACCTGAATGCAGACAATTTCTGTGAAATCGGGTTAAAAGAGTCAAAAGGTATTGTGCAATCTGTGAATGTGTTTTTTCGGAAAATGTTAAAGTCGAGTTTATCATTGTTTTTGGATATTGTCAGATCTAAAAAATGTATCTCATTGTTCTCTATCGTGTAGACTATTGAGGAATTTCAAGTAATGAGATATTTGTCTAGTTGAAACATCGAAGCCTAATAATATGCCATCTACATATCTAAACCAGAATACAATATGTTCATGGGAAAGAGAGTTATTCAAAATTAGATTATTCTCTAAATTGTTTAGGAAGATATCAGCTAGTAACGGACTTATCGGTGATTTCATCGGTAGGCCTGAATTTTGTACATGAAATGTAACAACATTTAATGTTAGTAGTTAACAGCATTATAATGAAATATCAACAGAAATCAATAATGAAAGAACTTTATTCAATTTCCACAAGATCAGAACACACATATGTTAGTATCAATTATTCCGGTAGAATCTCCGAGAATATTGAAAATTATCTCTCAAAATTCAATCTACAAATATCCTTCACATCCAACGGAAATTTAGGAAACATATTATTCAATGCCAAACCTAACTTAGACAAAGGGAAGAGATCTGGTATATATCGACTAGAATGCAGTGAATGCCCGTCATATATACAAGCCAAACTGGTAGAAATTTTGATACAAGGTACCATGAACATGTCATCAATGTACGAACATCTTCAAAATTCGAAACATAAATTAGATAAAAATAATTAAAATATCCTTCACACATGCAAAAAAGGGAAAATAATGATACTGTTGGAATCTATGAAAATAAACAAGTCAAAGAAAAATCCCAATTCAATTGTCCTCTACGAACAACTTGATCTAAATAATAGTCCTCTCCTGAATCTATAATCCAGTTCCCTCAACCTACATTATATCAAAAGCTTTGTTTTGTTAAGTTCATGGATATTACAGGTATACAAAATGTAGCTACCAAATTATTTATGATAAGATAAGCAACTTATGTATAAATAACTCAGATTTGTTTTGGTGTGATAGCCGAAACTAATCAACAATAAAGAAATATCGTGGAAAATAGACAAAAGTGTTTTTTTGTAGTGTATCCTCAGTGAACATGAATTTCCACAAAATAAGCAAGTCGTCAATCAAAGAAGTAAAAACAGAAATTAAAAATATCATTAACAAAAAATGAAAAAAATAAAATTAAAATTGAAAGATTCAAACCAAGTTATGTCACAACGTTTCGATTGTCAGTATCCACAATCGTCTTCGGGTCGATACTAACAATCGAAACGTCGTGACATAACTTGGTTTGAATATTTCAAATTTTATTATGTTTTTATTTGTTTCATTTTTTGGTAATCATTTTTTAAATTTTTTCTATTTTTAGCTTTTATCAATATTTTTATTTTTTATTTTTTTGGTTATTGCTTGTTATTTCTTGTGATTTTAGTTTTTTGTTTAATAAAAAATTGTTATTTTCGGGTAATCTTTTTAATTTTTTTTTCAGGGATTTCAAATCAATTTATATTATATCAGACAATGGAAGTCCGAACTGATGAAATACACCACGAAACGTTGTCAACTACCTTCAAACAAATGATAAGTGATTACTTTAACAGATACCACTCATAGAAAATGGTTTATCACGTAACGCAGACAATAGTTGATCTATCAAAAAGTAAAAATATTGAATTTTATTCGAAATGATTACCTATTTATCTATGGAAATGATATATTGAAAATGCAAATCACTATTTCGGACGACATCTTTGTCAGCTTTGATGTCATCACTTTATTCACCGAGGTACCCTTCAGAGACGCACCAGGAATATTAAAAAAATATAAACCAGAAGAACATATCATCACCTTGGCTGATCCTTGCATTGAAAACACGTGGGTACTATATCTATAACGATCAATGATAAAAACAAATTAAAGGTCACCAATGGGCTCGCCCATTACTGCCAATCGCTTTATGGAAGAAAATGAAACCAAAGCAGCAACGACAGACTTGAAACCAAAACTCTGGCTAAGATATGACGATGACATTTCCGTGACTTGGTCACATGGGCACCAACGACGTGTATGGAATCCATCCACGGAACAAATTCACGAAAGAAGTTGAAGAAGGTAACCAGCTTCCATTTTTTGATATACCACGCCGTATATCGTAACGCAACTTACACCAATTGATACCTGAACACGCCCAAAAAAAATTTCACTCGATGGCAAAAGCACTAATTATACGCTGAAGGAGACTGGCAGACAAATAATACAGACATCCATCAAGGCAAATATACGAATGAATACTGCTCAGAAAAATTATGAAAGCGCCTTCCAAGATCACACAGAAACAGTAGAAAACCATAGATACACGGGTCATAATAACCATACTACCATATATTGAAGGAATCACAGGCAAAATCAGCAGAATTCTTCGCTAACACAACATAGCAACTTCATTCGTACCAGAATATACAATAAGGTCCATACTCCATAATCCAGAGGATTAGATACCACTGGAGTCCCAAGAAGTTTATGAAGTACCATTTCGAGACTGTGACAAGACTAACATCGGCCAAACCAACAGCCGAATCTACATACGCAAGAATGAACACAAATTATAAGTGAAGAAAAAAGTCACCACGCCTTCTCTCTTTCAACACGTATTGTCTATGGAACAATTTTGAGAAAACAAAATCCCTTGTAAGCAATGAAAACTCCCACTCTCGAACAATCAGAGAGGCTAGATATTGAAAAACGATCTAGTAGTATAATCAAGAGGGATGATGCACACAAATAGCAACATTTTATCACTACACAAAATCAAACAGACCGCCCATGTATTGATGAAGGCTCTATGGGATCCTTGAAGTCTGAATGTGGTTAGCTATATTCATAGTTTTCCTATATGAATTGATGATGAGCAAATACATGGGAACTCTTTGCTTTCAATGAATCTGAGAAAATTAAAAAAACTCAAGTCCACGTGGTTCTTGCTGATATCAATTGATAAAAATGACGTGAAATTAGTTCACTGAAAGCAGTTTTTCCACGTCATACTGAATTGACTGCCTTTAGGTAACCGAATTAGCATCAATAGATGTCCAAGAAGTAAATCTTGAGGCTACGTTGAAGCGTGAATTCATCATCTACGCCTGTGTGAGTCATAGGCGGTAAGTAAATCAACAGACTCTATCATATCCTTTTCTCTTTCGAAAAATGTGGCTAATCTGTGTTTAAGAAAATTGAAAAGTATCGAATAGGATCTATGGATAGCAAAAAAGATGTCATTCTACACATTCTGTTGTTTACTCTCTGAAGTAATTATCACAGGAACATCACAGGTAAAGATGAAGTAAAGTGATGATGCGTCAAGATTTAGTCGTGGTCAACTCCTGATGATGCGTATTTGAATAGCGAAACGCGCGTCATGAAACAATATTTTAGTTCTGGTATGAAAGGAATGTTTTCAGTAGATCTCCGAGAACTTCATTAAGATTCAATTCGAGTTCAGCATATATCAATATCTATATCCCGGTATACCATTCCGTATTATTATTGTCTTTCTTCGCACTCACTTATTCCGATCATGACTGTTCAATTCAGTTTCAGGTGACCACAACTTAGCTATTTCTAATTCGAAATGGGTCAGCCAAGCCCTAATAAAAGGTCCAAGCACAGTTTACGTCCAGAATGGGTCCCCGGTGACTTTCTCGTGTGAAATATCGCCTCTATCTCTGCAATCTGGAGTTCACGGACTTTTCTTCGCCACAAAACCAGTGGTTCGTTGGCTGCATGATGGAAAAGAAGTTTCTTTCGAGGTGAGTGCCGTTCGGCTTATTTTTATTTTCCCGTTGCAGGTTTTTCTTTTGGTCTTGAACTGTAACAATAGTTCTTTGTGAGACGCGGGAATGAAATGAATGTGGGAATGTTCTGGGAACGACGAATAACTTTATCCAGATGTTGAGTTTTTTAATAGCTCTCCGAATAGTTGTGGAATTTTTCAATAGAAAGGCATTCAAGTAGCGCTTCAAATTCGTGAAATAATATTGAATCGATGTGAATTTCGAACTCAGGGTGTTCCGTTCAGGACAGAAATGAGATGCTTTATTCAAATAGGATACATCCTAATATATACAACAATGATAGTAATGTTAACATTAATATACATATAAATACAATAATACAAAAAAGATCTACTTATATTTGTTAATAAGTAGTCTTACCTACGATAATTGAAAATACAAAAAAAAAGAATGAAAGATAAAAAATATCACATAATACCTAAATGGTCTAATACATTTCTTTTGAACAGAATAAGACTGTTAGAAAACTTTACATTTTCAGGTAGACTGTTATACTCAGTAAATCCTTTGAACATTAATGTTTTAGTTTGAATGTTTTTGTTTGATAATTAACATACAAATTATTTTTTATTCCAGTATTATACTGGTGGATTTGATTATTAAAAATCACAAATTTGTAAAAGGTTATGTAGGTACAAGGTTATGTAACATTTTGTAAATAATAATCATCATTAAATATGTAAGCCTACTTTCTGTAGATAACCATTCTAGAGTATTTAACATTAAAGATATATGGGTGTACTCCTGTCACATCTCAAAATAATCCTCATTGCGCGTTTCTGTAGTTTTTGTAGTGTTCTCATTTTGTTCAAATCACTTGTGTATAGAAGAGTGGGACAATATTCAAAATGTGGTTGTATAATTGTCTTATATACAGTTATCCGTGATTGCATAGTTAAGTGTTGGGATACTCTTGTGAAAAAATATAATTTCTTCTAAATTTTTTTCTGTATGTAGGTGAAATAGTTATTCATTGATGGATGATTGTCTGACATGAATCGTAGATATTTGAATTCAGTAATGAGCTCAATTTTATCATTTTATATTTTTATTTCAATTTGATTCAAATCTAATTCTCTGTATTCAAACGGTGTAGTAAGTATCATAGCCTTTGTTTTGTTTACATTCACCTTTAATTTATTAGTTTTTAATTATATAGCAATATTGTGCAATGCTTCATTCATTTTTTTAATAACTTCATCTATATCTTTGTCACTAACCGATACTAGGGCATCATCAGCGAAATAATGTTCATATTCACATTCATTACATTTGCTGATATCATTAATGTAAATTCAGAATAGTAATGGCCCCAAAATACTTCCTTGCGGAACCCCGCGGTCTATGCTTATTGCTGTTGATACAAATTGATTGATTTTGGTTACCTGCTTTCTTTCTGTCAGGTAATCACTGATCCAATCAAGTACTTTTCCTTTAATGCCATATTTTTTCAATTTTTCAATTAATATTTCACGATTAACCGTTTCAAACGAACGTTTGGTATGATTTTTCATTGAAAAATAGAGATGAATAAATTGATCACTAAAAGAAAATCTTTCCACTATTATGGCAAAGGCAAATAATGGAAAGTCGATAATTTTTTCAATCGACAAGGAAGAATTTGAAAGAGATTACTAGGGCAAGATGCAGAAATCTATTCTTCTATCCTGCTACAGACAGTAATAAAAAAATACTCTTTGTTTGTGTAGATCGGTCCAGGGCTCTCAATACTGTGGAGTAATCAGATTTCTGCAAGAAATCATAAACAATAAAGTTGAATGAAATCAATGCAGAGTAGAAATCGAAAATATATTTCAAATAATGAAGGTGAAAACATGGCGTATGAAACCATTTGAGTTGAGCATGCACATTTAAATAACAACAAGAGTTTGGTGTCAGATGACTCAGGAGGAGTTTATGAATTGTCTTGTGATTCATGTACGATGTTTTACATAGATAAAACTGAAAAATGATTCAAAGTTCACATTAGAGAACATGAAGATATTTCACAGAATATAAGTACCTACTCATCTCCCCACAGAGGAACATGAGTAAAATTGAAATGAATAGAGGTTACAATGAAATAAAATGAAATACAAGCAACTATTGAAAATTGGACAAAAAAATTATGATGATGACTGCGCTAGTCATTACCAGAAGACGATTTTGAATACTTACAATCGAACTGTGTCTAAGTAACTTGGTTTTAAATCTTCCAATTTCCATTTCCATTTGTTACTGTTCAATTTTCAAATGTTCCTTGTATTCATTTCATTTAATTCTATTGAAATTCCATTCCTGGGTTTTTGTGCTCAATATAACCATCATTTTCAGCTGATCTTTAAAATTTTATTGATTCTTTCAGCGTTTTTAAATCCTTTCATATCATATTAGACAAACAACTGATAGCAGAAAAACCTGCAGAAGATTAAACTAATTATGTTTGATTTATATGCCATTCAACATATTATTATGTTTAGTTTTGAGTTTTGTGTATATGTATTTTAGTATTTTTCAAGTACAGATAATGAAATTGTGAAACAACAAAAATCAATTGGCGCTCCGGGGCGACTTCATTGATTCCAGTGCCGCATTTGCTTTTCCAGCTGCAGGAAAACCCGGAAAAACCTGCAGTACCACATCATCTGAAGATCTCGATCTACCAATGTCCTCTCTTTCATAAAACAAAATGTAGGATGTCTCCAGATGCTCCAATAAAGTCAAAACATTGCCAGAACACTTCGTGACACGACTATCATCAAACTTAACCAGTCCGTTTCGTCTCTGACCAAGGCGTAATAGTGACCAGATTCAACGCCAGAACCAAAGTGAACAATGACTGCATGAATATCATGATAGTGGTCTGCTAGATTGGAGTGTACATCTATTTAGAACTTTCGTAAGACTTTGGTGCATCCGTCAGAGGTTGAGTCATGTTTGAAGATCATCAGTGTCATTATTAGATTGACAAGCTCTACTTGTTTTTTTGTAATAGTCAGTTAGTTTGGCCCTTGTTTGGCAATACATTTGATCATCACCCGCTACAAGATCCATTTTCAGAAGATTTGACAATAAGCCTTGCACGGACTGGTTATCAGTTATAGGAAACGCTAATTGAAATTCCAGAAAAACACATAAGTTTTTCCTACCTCTTGAACATTTACTACAAAGTGAACAAGTGAGGATTTTTCCAGCGAAAAATCATTCATTCATTCTTTTCAATAGCTCTTCCATTAAAAAAGTCCATTCAGGACTTCATGGTTAAAACACTACATCATTATTTCATAGAGTATTGAATCATATCTGAAATTACACGACAGATGTCAAAAGACCTTTGGAGTCTGTCTAAGAAATTGAGAATTGAAAATAATCAGCAAAGAGCAGCGTATAGACTCAAATGTTGTCCATTTCTGAAGACGGGGCAGATTTTGGCCCCCGAAAAATTAGTATTGTTTTTTGGGAAAGAAAGTTTTTGGCTTTCTACTACTCCATCTTGAAACAACAAAAGGATGAGAGAATCTTCCAAAGAAAGGAAGGAAGTAATCAAATTGAAAATAAGTAACTCTATACATGGATGAGTATATCATGCAAAGAAGTAACTTTCAGACACAAATTGAAAGTCTTCCTGAAACAGCTACTTTTATGTAAACATTGAATTACACGAAAGAAAAAATTTTTTTCGAAACAAATACTTATATATGAACACTGAATTATACAGAAGAGACTTTTCTCTACTCAGTTTGTATTTGAAACATTCGTTGTGGAATAAAAATCAGATATTATTCACATGAGTTCTACTTTAAATAAACGGTAACAAATTGAACTTACATGGAGTACTGTCATCCTCACTGGTATACATCGATGTTTCGCCTTAAGACACTTGCCCCAAGGCTCTTCAGTACCAAATTGGATAACATTATAGAAAATACACACAATTCATTCATGAATTTCTCTTGATAAAGTCAATAGAGGATTTTCTCAACGATATCATCAAATAGAAACTTTACGGGAAAACTTTCGAAAAAAAAACTATAATAATTAGAGTTTTTTATGTCACGGAACAAGCTTGATCTGCTTATGTCATCGATGACATCGTGAAAATTTTCATGGAGTAGTAGAAAGCCAAAAACTTCTTTGCATGATCTACACATCCACGTATAGAGTTACTTATTTTCAAATTGATTACTTCCTTTCTTTCTTTAGAAGATTCCCTCATCCTTTTTTTGTATCAAGATGGAGTAGTAGGAAGCCAAAAACTTCCTTTTCCAAAAATTAATCACTCTTTAAAATATAACCCCTTCAATTCAAATAAGATTCCTCTTGGCTGGGATTAAATCAAATAGGTGAATGAATGTCATTACGATGTCATCTATGACATAAGCAGATCAAGCTTATTCCGTGACATTAAAAATCGTAATTCATGAATGAATTGTGTGTATTTTCTATAATTTTATCCAATTACGTACTAAAGAGCCTTGGGGCAAGTGTCTTGAGGCGAAACATCGATGTATACCACTGAGGATGACAGTGTTCCATGTAAGTGCAATTTGTTACCATTCATTCATAATAGAACTCATGTGAATGATATCTGACTTTCATTCCACAACGAATGTTTGAAATACAAACAGAGTAGAGAAAAGTATCTTCTGTATGATTCCGTGTTCAAGTAGAAGTATTTGTTTCGAAAGATTTTATTCTTTCATGAAATTCAATGTTTATATGGAAGTAGCTGTTTCAGGAGGATTTTCTTTCAGTATGTGTCTGAAAGTTACTTCTTTGCATGATCTACACATTCATGTATACACTTCATGTTACTTATTTTCGAATTGATTACTTTCTTCCTTCCTTTGGAAGATTCCCTCATCCTTTTTTTGTATCGAAATGGAGTAGTAGAAAGCCAAACACTTTCTTTCTCAATAATTGATCATTCCTTAAAATATAACCCCTTCAATTCAAATAAGTATCGTATAATTTCTTGATTATTCTTTGAAAAGCATAATTATTGAATATTACAAGTTATAAATTATTTTTCCTGTGAGGAATACTTTGAATTCAAGCAGTAACTTATTGTGAGGTGGAAAATTTGCACTTTCTACACTTGTATGAAGTTCTGCGATAATCATTATTTGTGAAATTGAATATCCTAATTTCGCAAACAACAACATAGTTATTTCATGAACTTTCGGAGCCCCATTCGGGATATGAACAAGAAAACATATTTCAACAAACATATCACATCCAATTGTTTTCGGATTATTCATCCTGTTTCCAATGCTAAAATCCTCAATTCCGTTTTCTCTCCATGTCTGCAACCCTGCAAATACATATATATTCTAATTCCGCTTTCTCCAATTCCAGTTCTCAAAGGAAACTGCAGCCGTCGAGACGGAATACAGGAATAAGGATCAAAGGATATTAAGCAAAATTCATCTTTCATCGGTATCGTGGAAAGACAGCGGACAATATACCTGTATGCAGCCGTCAGTGAAACCAGACAGCGTTAAGCTTATTGTAGTCGAAGGTATTGTATACTGCCTCAAAATTATTGTATTGATTTGTTTGAGTAGGGATATTGAGAGGAAGCCTCATCGAATTCTTTAATATCTATATCGAGGAAACGAATCAATAAGGCTCTAATGCGTTTCTTTAATAACGACACGTTTGTTTTGGGTGCTTTCCCAAGCGAAAAAACTGAATAATAAAGGAGAGTGGAATTCAAAAGGATCGAGTGAATTGTTTTTGAGTTCATTCAAAACGTTCCAAACATTGTTACAGACCGGTTTCAACAAGTTCAACATAAAAGCTCCTTCTTCCTTTTTTAATGGTATTTGCTTACCTTACGGCCCAGTTCATGCCTCGATGGTTCATCATAACCATCGAGCTGTTTCTTCTTCTCATTTTGAAATTTTTTTCTTCAATTCAGGTACATTTCGTTCAATATGATTCCTCCAGTGATAGTTTCAGTTAGGCAACTTAATGCCTGTCTTCTGAAAAGTACCATTTGAAGAATCATATTCCTATTCTAACAATATATCGTGGAGCAGAGATAAGCTAAGTGTTACATAAAATGTGTCCAATTTTCTTGTTTTATACACATCTTGGGCTGTCATAATATTTGGATATGAGAAGAGTGGAACAATTGATAGAATAATGTTCCTGTTTGAAACAGGCGTATAGTTCTCAACCTATGGTTGTTTTGTGAGCGTTAGTAATTATTAGGAGAGTATTGTTTACTTAGAGTCTATTGAAAATGTTTTAATTTTCCATTGAAAAATGTTTTACTTTTTTTTTAATCTTATGGCACTTTTTAGTTCTTTTATATTATTTGGGAGAAGGTTATATAAATAACATTCAAACTGAATCCGCGGTTGCAACTACTCCCCAAATTTGTCTAAAAATAAGAATTTTTTGTAATTATCCAACATTACCATTTTCTAAATCTGATTTTTTTCAAATTCTATTCCAGGTGAACATTCCGAAGCCATGCAAAGCGACTTTCCTGTCCAACTTACCAGTAGCAGCCATGTAAACCGAGCATCTTGGTTTATCTTAATAGTGATAATACTGAATTCATTGTAATTATTTCAGAATATACATATTTTTACAACCCTGTATTTTTATTCAATTTGTTTCTTACATAGTGACTCTAGGTTCATACAATAAAAAACGATAATAATAATAATAATAGTCTTAGTCTACCGCAGTCGCGTGATGGGTAAAGAGGTTCCTGACACAAGGTGCAGGGCCTGCCGCGAGGCGCCCGAAACCGTAATGCACTTGCTATCAGCATGTCCAGCATATGCGGTCTCGGCCTATATCCATCGACATAACGCGGCCCTGAGAGTGCTATATTACCATCTACGGCACTCTTACGGTATTGACGAGACACCGGTGTTGCCCTACGCTCCGGGGGATATTGAATCCGCTGTGGGGAACGAGAAGTGCCGAATTTATTGGAATTATTCATTTCCCACCCTCAAGCTCATACAAGCTAATGAGCCTGATGTAGTCCTTCTCGACCACCAGACCAAAACGATATTTGTCGTGGAGTTTTCAGCTCCTGGCGAGACGAATATCGCCAGAAAAGAGGAGGAAAAACGGATAAAATATCGAGATTTTCTCATCGAACTCCTCAGACTCTATCCTGATCACTCCGTCAAGATGGTTGTTCTGATTTTGGAGTCCTTGGTGGAATGATGTCCTCTCTACTCTCGAATCTTAAAATCATACCGGCTTACCGCACTGAGGCAGAAATCTTACCCGTACAGATGTAGAAGGCTGTCATTCTTGGCTCACTGCGCTTGTTCAGGGCACATGATTCTCGGACCCAATGATCACTTACCACACGGTGTGGGGAGTGGTCATTGGTTGATAATGCTGGCGCGCCCTCCCGAATGTATCGGGGCTTCGGGGGATAGGGTCTAAGCAGAGCACAGTACAGTGAAAAAAAAATAACTCGACTTTAAAGTTAAATAATGAGACTGATGGCGAAGTCTATCTGATGCTATTCTACTTAACAATCAGAGGGGCTTCCGCCCCAATGGAGATTTATTATAGTGAATCAGATGATTGAGTTATGGTTGACTGCTTCATCATCAGAGATATTACATAAATATGAAAATATGAAAGATTATATGATTTGAAGAATACAATTATTTCAGTAATTAAGAGTCCATACCTATGAGAAATGTTTGAAAGAGAAGCAACATTTTATATTATGCAATGTGTTGATTGGTGTCGGAGTTTATCCTGTTGATTTTCATTATTTGAATTCTTCAATATTATACAGTTTGAACCCTTCTCATGACACATTGTACATACGCATTGCATCAAAGAACAATTACCTATGAAAAATGTCTGTTCTATGCTGAGGGATGGCGAATGTAGACTTGTTTCTGACATTTGTTGAATGCATTTGAGATTCAGGGGTGAAACAATGTATCAGGCCTGGTAGGTCAGCATAATTTAAAATGTTTTTGAAATAGATTTTAAAAACAGATTTAAAAACAGTTTATGAGAAATGGTTTCATATTACCCCATCCCAACAACTGTTTTGTAAATTTCAAACTCATATTTCATGAACAATTGTTAAGCGTGGACAGCAACTAAAGTTACAATAATTGACGTTTCTCCAAACAAGTGACCCACATAGGGTACGTTTCAATTTCAAATTGAAAATATACCGATTACTCCAGTCTCAGTGTTTCGAAAGCTCTGCTCACCATACTTTTGATGTACGAGAATCTATGATGAGTCCTGAATTTTCAGCTGAATTACATAGCTGTATCCGAGCTCTCCATACTGAAATTCAGATACAACTGTGTATCATCTGCATAAGCATGCACGTCACAACATGCCACCTCATTCAAAATATATGTAGTGTATATAGTGAAAAGCCATGGGTCTAAAATGAACCCCTGAGGAACTCCTGAGAATACATCTGTAGTAGATGAATATTGTACAAATACCAACATTCTTTGGCGTCGTTTTATTAAACAATTTCATATCAAAAATGTTGATTGAAGATTGAGCCCGTAATACCTTAATTCGGCATAAAGTAATTCCTTACCGATCGTGTTGATTGCTTTGGAGAAGTTGAGTAATACTGAAGCAGTTTATGAATTCTGTTTATTCTGTTTCAGTACTTCAATCAGGTCTAAAGCCACATCGACAATGGATGTATATAGTTTCAGTAGCTTTCTACATCATTTCACCTTCTTCTGAAATGTGTCATCATTGGCAACTAATATAGTAGCCAGTACAGTTACATGTAATCACTCTTATATATTTATTTTTGTGTAGCAATTCTCCATATTGGGATGGATTCTTCTGTTGTCGGTTTTGGTACATTAGTGTCTCTCTACTTAGAGCAACGAATCAATAACACATGCATCATCAGTTTTTGATATGATAAAACACATTTTTCCGAAGTGAAAAACGAAAACAAAACAGTTTGTGTTCCATCAGAGAGATAGGGACAGAGAGAGAGGGAGACAAAGAAAGCTCTTGTTTGGATGATATACCACTGACAAAACTGTCACCTTGTGTGCAAGACTGGCGACATTTGCGCTTCTAGAAAGGGTTTTACAGGAAAGAGAATATTCGTCGAGAACCCTTTGCGAGAGAGTTTTGGTAGTGGACCTACTCGAACGTTTCTTGTAACTGAAAACGGCAAAAAATACTAGATGGACTATTTCTTCTAATGGCATAACATTGTCCTTGTTACAAACCAAGTGCTAGCAGAGGCGTTCCTCAGCAATATGGTTGTCAGGAATTGAGCTGCATTCGAATGAAAGACGAAATTTTGAGTCAGGACTGTAGCAGGAATTAATAAAATCACTCCAAGTTCAAAAACCGGTACGACCCCACTTCACCCAAATCCAGATGGATGAAAAGATTGTTCATCTTTCGACGGAGGAAATAGGGGCCTCCTTCGACAGAGTGTCGGTGCCTTCTATATCTGGAGGGGTCGTCTACAACATAATCCATAGCTTCCCTAACTAACAGGACACTTGTCTAAATTCACAGATGAGCCTGTATTTGTTGTTCAAGAAGATGAAAGCCTTGGTCAGTTGTATCCAGCTAACACCAAGGAGTAAAGCACTGATAGCTCACATTGAAAGACCTGTCCTTCATGATGGTAATGATCCTCCCAGATGTTTGAACTGGAGGCGAATAATGATACTACAAATAATATAATGATGATTGCCTTCAATTCTCACATAATTTGTACAAATCGTATTTGATACCACGAGATAATAAACATGAGAAAAGAGCGCATTTCACTTAATTTGGAGACTAGGCCTCCGCTTAAATGTTCTTTCAAGTGACGAGTTGCCTGAAATGGATAAGTTGAAAAGAAGGACAATGCGATGTCGCGCACCGTGGCGCGAGTTGTCAGCTGTTTGATGATATTTTGACTGTCAACTGTTTCATTTTACGTCAGTGTAGCCAATTTAGCTTTAGGGGGTGTCTGACCAGATACAACCAAACATACTGTTTCTGTTCAGATTGGTCCTTTATGCATGGAACATGCAAATATTGATAGGTCAAAACGCTAGTACCCTATCTTTCGAAAAAAAGAAGAAGAAAAGGAATTGTTTTCTGATCAGTTAGGATGATATATTTCGCGAAAACGACAGGTGTCTGCCCTACAGGTGTTTCTGGTTTTGTTCGGCTGACGAATCCTGAATTTATTAAATGATCCTTAGTGAATATTTCGTTCTCCATCTTATTATATTATCAACCACTACGTCCTGGCTTTTGATAGAGGCCTATATTGAACATTTCAGACATTTTGGTGTATAAATACTTTGTACCACGCCAACGCCTTCTTTGCTACAAGTTGAAACCCTTCACAGAAGATGAGTTTTCCTACTTTTCTTTTCATTTCTCCCTTGCTAACGACAATATAGGACAGATTCTATGAGAAAACAAAAAACATTTATAGGGTTTTCTGATTTTCCTGTTTTCCTGGAATGTATAATTTGGCAGATGAAAGCACTTTCACGAATTGTGGGATATTCAACCGAAATAACGAACACATTTGGAGCATAAACAACCCCAGGATTACCGAGAAATTTGACCTAAAGTGCGATTTAGTTATAATGTGTGGGCAGGAATTCACAAAAATAGAATTTTGGGTCCTCATTTATTCGACAGAATACTGAATGAAAAAACCTATTGGCAGTTTTCAACGTGGATTTTCGGAAACTATTTGGATGATCTACCTTTGGCTAACTATAACAACATCTGGTTTTAACATGATGGTGCTCCACCGCAGACTACCAGACGAGTATCTGATTACCTGACTGAACGGATTGGTGATAAATGGATAGGGAGTAATGGGCCGGTGAAGTGGCGAGCAAAGTCTCCAGACTAAAGTGTTATGCATACATTCTTATGGAGTACACAGAAAGTTCATGGTCAGAGGGAATATCAAAATATTGAGAACCTTCAACACAGCATTGTTGTGTTATATAAACAGGGACAGCATTTTGAGCATTTGCTGTGATTTAGTTTTGTCTTTACATTTTAGTTAATTATTGTTATTTGTTCATTGAACAGGACACATTGTCTAATTTACCTCATACTTGAACATAGTTCGATGTGGTTGTCGTCTTTCGGGATACAAGTTTAAATACATTTCCGATGTCGCAACACTGTCTCAATCGTATTTTTAATGAATTTGTATCATATCTCTTTTTTCTTCATTCGTGAAAGCCATTTTCTACCAAAAACTCAATGACTTGTACAATAACAAAATGTCATTGAGTGTAACAATTTGAAAGTCAAATTCAGAAACATTAACGTCAAAGCTTATTATGATAAGAATAGATTTTTTTCAATATCTCAAATTTTTCGAAAAAGAATGATAACCTATGATACATCATCGAGAAGGTAAAATCTGGTTCTATTCAAAACAGAAAGAAACCAATGTACCGCTTGTAATAAAAACTACAGTTGATAATGTTGGCCGGAAGACGAAACGTCGAATAGCAAATCAGATAACACCAATATGCAGCAGAGAAAAAGTGGTATCGTGAAAGTGCGATTCATTTTCAAATCCTTCGAAAATCAAAGCCAGAAAAAATAAAAAAACATTTCCCGAAATTTCCGTTTTCTTACAGATATCTCCGCATATACTCCGAATTTCAGAACTTTCTTAACAGCATATTGTTAGCCAGGAAAATGCACAACTTTGCCCTAATTCAACCATCTTCGTATCTCTCATAGTTTCCGAGATCCCAATGGTGATCGAATCGGAAACACCCTGAATAGATTGATCAAGAGAATACGAAAGTCCAGTCAGGCAGTTTTCAGTTTTTCAGTAAGAAGTTATCTTATATAAGATATATAACAAGTCTGTTGTCCGGAGCAGTAGCCACTTTCTTTCGTTTGATTCGAATACAGTGAATAACTGAGCAAAACATTGAGTGTTTATATGAAAAATCAGTATCACTGAAGATTATTCTTTACTGTTAATTTGGAGAGAGTTACTCCAAACGCATATTCCGATACTGAAATGGTTGAATCTATTTTCATAAATTTCACTTTCATTCGGATTTTACATATGTCCAATTGTTATCAGCACTCAACATAGTGGAATCACCCTGTACAATAATAAGTCACAGAAGAAGACCTTTAAATCTTGAGGCGTGACACATTTTCGAGATTGCCGTCAATTTGTATCATTCCGTGCTTAGTAGGTGTCACATTTGAATTTAGAATGGAGCTGAAGCTGATTATTACAAATAGAGGAATTTCTACGAAGACATTTCACCATCTGTGTGGCAAATTGAGTGACTGATTAACATTGATGGCACGAGTTTATAATCATGATGATACGCTTATTCAAAAGTTTGTCAAGCAGAATTATATTCGTTACAGTTCGTCAAACTAAAATAATTTTCAGTGGATGAATGTTTTCATTGTCTTGATGACATTTCAGTGATTTTTTTGTGAATTTTTGTTATCTAAATTCTAACTATTTTTAAAATGAGTATTTCACTCTATGTTATGGTTGACTTTTTTTTGTTCTGCTCTGTTCGAAAAAATAGTGTGAATTTTAATTTTTCTCAAAAAATATGTATTTATGTACCTATTGGTATGTTACTGAGCTCTCTCAGAGATTCGCTTTTTATCTCGTCAATCGTCGCTAAACACCGGCCTTTCATGAGTCTCTGCAATGTTGGAAACAGGAAAAAGTTACAGGTAGCCAAATCTGGTGAATACGGTGGCTGAAGCATGATTATGCTTTGTTTTTGGACAAAAACACCTGCACCGTGTGATGCACCGTGTGATGCAATTTGCTTTGTGTGTTACAACATTAGTTATCAGTATTTTAATTCAAGTTCGAAGTTCGTTAACTTCAAGTCTAACAAATGGTTAGATTAACGAGAATGCATAAAATAACAGTTTTACAAATAGGGGAACCTGTTCTACCGTGGTCAGTTTTTTTATTTAAATTATTCATAAAATAATGTCACTATCTACGTCTGTCAAGTGTGCATACATGTAAAGATCATTTAATTAACTACACAATTCAATAATAAAACTGTGTATATTTCTAAAGACTTGGGACCACTACCCACTTGAAAGAAAAAGGAAAAACTGACCCAGGTACAACAGACCAGATGTGCCTTGGACGGTCTTCGTTGTACCTTGGACAGAGAAGGTCCATATCAAGATAAACACTTCTATTAGCTATAATTTATTTATTTTCTGTTGAAATAATATTAGTGACCATTATTGGATCATATGAGTATTTGCAAATAGCAAATAAAAACAGTTATTAACAACTAGATTTTAGTAAAAGTATTTTTTTTAAAGCATCATCTATCTTTTTTGTATTCATTATAGTCGACAATACTTTGGCTTGAAATTACGTCATTCATCCACCAAAAATGCTGCAATGAACAAAAATAAATAATAAAAAAAACTTACGAAGTTACAACAGAAATTAAAATAAAAAAAACTTACGAAAGACTCAGACTTTTAGTTACTATTTTGAGATTAATTCTTACTTATATTTAATTGAATACTATTTAATAAAAATCCCAGTATTTTTCAATTTCTGGAACAAGATAAACTTCTCTTTTTGAGTTGACTCTCTTTGGTGGATTAATCTGTTCCTCAATATCTTGATACGGATATAAATTTTCAGGCCATTTCCTGTTTTTCAAAGACTTTTGCATGGAATTTA
This sequence comes from Leptinotarsa decemlineata, assembly GCF_025532065.1. NCBI lineage: Eukaryota > Metazoa > Arthropoda > Insecta > Coleoptera > Chrysomelidae > Leptinotarsa > Leptinotarsa decemlineata. The sequence goes on from NW_027412578.1 coordinate 7,176,400, forward strand.
TCAAAACTTCCTCTTCACTCAGGGATTTTATTTTACCCACGAGTATTCTTCTTCATAAATAAATATGACAAAGTCTCCTATCTCGTACTCATAATTGACGCTACCTTTTCCAATAGGAATATCACTGTTTTCATTTTCACTATAAGAGTCATCAGTGTCGTGGACGGAATAGTTCGAATCCTCAGAGTCAGACTGGATGAGGACTTTTCGTTTTACTCTATCTGTTTTCTTTTGTTCCTTATTCTTGCCTATCTTTAACTTACGATCATCTTCAAGAGCTACTTTTTCAACTTTCTTCAAAGCTTCAATCGTATTTTTCTCTGGTGTATCCGTTAGAATTTTAGATTTGCCTTTTTGGTCTTCCTTTATGTGTTCCTTTTCGAGGTGCGGCTTTTGAATGTGGGCGAATTATTTCAGGGGTGATAAGTTTTGGAGAACTTGGTTCAAATTTATGAGGTGTGTTAGAAATGTTGAGTAAGGACATTTCAGGTTGATCAGAGGACTCTTGGGCCAATTCTGGAGTCTTGGGCCTTCGACTGGAGGTTATTGAAGAAGTGATTTGTCAGCCTGTGCAGAAGATTCTTTAGGCAAAAGACAATCAGGCTGTGTGAAAATTTCTTGAGGTAAAGGACGATCTGAAAAATTTGCTGCCAAAAAGTCAGCATCTGAGAATATATTCTCAATCAGTGGATGAAATCCTGTAGCCTTGATACCATTCGCAATGTTCATTGGTGTGAACGCAGGTGGAAATGCTTTTCCGACCAAGTCAGCAATGTCATAAATTGTCAAAGGTTTTCCTATGTGTCCAGGTGTCATTAGCTTTTCGTTAGCTGCCTGATCAAAATATGTTTTGAATGGTCCAAAAACTAATTTATCCAATGGTTGCATTGTATTGCTTGTGTGTGGGTGTAGCGTAACAAGAATGACACCGTTTTCTTTCGCCAGGCGAATTGCTGTAACAGAAATATGGCTTTCGTGATTGTCCATTAGAAAAATAACAGGCCGCTCCTTAGAAGGTCTTGCAAATTTTATGAAATGATTCATAAACATCACGAAAGTGGCTTCATTAGACCATCCTGATGGATTGGCAGCGCCTATAGTACCCTCTGGTGCTCCATGAATCAAAAAGTTTTCAAAATTGACCATTGGGAAGATAAGCATTGGTGGAACAAATCCTCCACCGGCATTACAAGCAGCTATCATCGTAACAGTGGATCCTCTTTCAGCGCTTGTCATGGTAATTATTGGACGTCAGTTCAACAGTGTGTTTATTAAATGCCGACGAACGCGCCAAGCTCGTGGCTTCTGGTTCACGAAGGGAGAGGCTCTTCTTTGTATCGTTTCCTGAATAAACGCAGCCATTAATCTCCTGCCATTTGTTTAGAGTCCCATGTAGAAGGATATTTTATTTTATTAGCCTTTGCGAACTGGTACGCCAGTAGTTTGACGTCTTTCAGAGTTAGACCAAACTGAAAGTTTGCTGCACCTTTGATGTACTTTACCAGCATTTTGTTTTGCTCTTCATTGAATACTTTTTTGACTGCAAGATTTTCACGCAAATTATGCACAGAAGTACCTTCTTTCATCATATGGCGGTAGTACCGTCTTAAAGTAGTTCTGGGAATATGAAAATGCACGGAAGCACAATGAAGCGTGAATTTCTTCGCCTTCACTGAAGTTACTGCATTTTCAATAATTTTTGTGTCGATCACAGTTCTTTCAATATTTTCCTTGCTTCGTGGTATTATACCTATAACAATGAAACATATTTTTTTTTAATACAATACAATTTTACTCATAAAGACAGATGTAAATAACTGTTGACCTAATTCCGACCGAAATGATGTACCTTGGCCAGTGACCGAGGTACATGGCAAGTTCGGTGGCTAAGGTACAACATCGCGATAACTTCACTTTACAAGCTTGATAAACCCACTTGCGATTGAGGTAAGGATCTGACACTCATGCCGTCTAGTAGCTAGATATACTAAGATTAGATTTCATATAAGAAGGTTTCCACAAACATGCAACACTAAATAAATTGGAATAAAGTAAAGCCCAAAAAACTTACTCTTTGAGTGTAAAACAATTAAATTACCTTTTTTAGCTGTTCTCTCACGGCGCCGGCGAAACGCAACTAACTTCACATTAATGCAGTTCTAAAAGGCACGAAATTTTTGAAAAAAATAAGATTGTTCTAGTTAGAACACTGTCCAAGGTATAACAGGTTCCCCTACATATTGAAAGAAAATAAAATGCATCCCTATAAAATGATACCTACTTAGGATCTCATAGAAGACGATTTTGATAGAAGAACTTTTTTTTGTGAGCAAATGGTAGACATGTTGGATAACAATATCATCCGATTAGAAGACGTTATATGTTCTGATGAGTGTACTTTGTCTCTTAATGGTCATGCTCATCGGCAACATTGCCGCTACTGGTCAACGGGAAATCCTTACTGGATGAGAGAAGAACACACGCAATACCCTCAAAAGGTTAATGTTTGGGCAGAAAATGTAGGAAATCATAACAATTGTCCCTTTTTCATTGGGGGCAACTTGAAGTTCCAGTGAATACTATATGGCTTCAGCAGGATGAAGCACCACCATATTACCAAGTTGATGTCTGGCAAAACTTCGATACAACATTCTCCAATCGATGGATATGGAGGCGAGTATCGATTGAATGGCCAGCGCGATCACCTGATCTTTCATCATCAGATTTCTTTTTATAGAAATATGTAAAGAGAAATGTGTACAAAACTGAACCTTCAGATTTGAATGACTTGAAAGAACAAATAACGCTTGCGATTTGGTCGGACATGCCTGATATGTTAAATAATTTCAGAAGACAATTTCATTTGAGATTAGGATATTGCCAAGACGTTCGCGATGAATATTTTGAACATTCACATCTATGATTCTTTTTCGTATTCTACATTTCATTACGTTTTGCATTACATTTCAATTTGTGAGTGTATTTTATTGAATTTCGGTAACCATATGATATCAATTTATTTTATCTTAATTGTTGCAATAAACTTGAGCGATAACATTTTTGAATAGAGAATGAAGAGACCTTTCAAACGATATATCACAAACCTATACTTTCCATTTGAAAAATTGGGGGTTGTACCTGTCATTAGAAAGAGGTTGAAGGTAGGAGTGGCATTTTCACGTGGAAGAATGTCAAATTATAATTTATATTCGACGTAATCCGAGATTTTTTTTTAAATATATACAGTAACCGGAATAATGAGTTTATTTCATTTGGCTTTTACACACTGTATGATTCGAAATATCCTTTCAAACATTCCACATTTCAGAAAACCTTATTTATTGCTATGTTTGATAATTCGTTTCATATCCAATCATAATTTCAGAAGTCAATAAATTACTTATCGATCATTATCAACTCACTATTAATTATCGTTTTTGGGACCGAAACAGCAGTGCAAAAAGTTAGCAAATTTATTTTATATGCAACATTATTCTGGTGCTAATTCTGAATTACTTCTCTCGTTTCCACTCCAAATAATTTACTCATTATTCTTTCATTTACTCATTGAAATCATTTATTGAAATCAAATGCCTAAAAGTGTACGAAATTTGGTGGATACGCCGGTTTCAAATGCCATCAAGAATTTCTCATTTCAATATGTGAATAACACATGCTCAGATTCAATTTTCAATAAGATTCTTCACGAATGTTATTCCTTCCTGGGCCCCTTTCATGAAATACCTCACGAGAAGGAGAACATATCTTACGTTCAAGTCCCCTCAATAATTAATAGAGATTCTGCTGTCTATGCAGAGGATTCCTCAAGAACCTATATTTCGGTCAATAACAAGTAATAAACTGTGGTTCCGGCCAACCCACAAAACGGTCGGTTAGTTTGTAGCGGTAACTTTAATTAATTATTACAGGAGTTAACTTAGCACCCCAACAATCTATCGGAGAGAATCGCTAGTCAGAAATTATGTCTTGAAGTGATGGAGGAGGATACAACAATAATGAAAGAGGTAATGAATAACTGAAATTTCGTTTTATTATTTGCACACACGAAAAATATGAATCGATCATTGGGGTGATTGAAGATATTTCAAAAAATTGAATCAACACATTCACTTTGATTTTGAATTAATTATCTGAGAAGTTTCAAAAGCTACACCTTACGATTTGATATCTACAAACTTTTTGGAGTAACGGCCGAATCAATCGAAAAATTATCTGAGAAGTATTTTCTTGGATGCCTGACCGGACAGAGATAAAAAAAAATTACTCGGTTTATCTAGAGTGGTGCAATATATGAGAAACACCTTTATATCCTGAAGTGCGAAGAACAGTTATTGTGAAAGAATTCATGCTTATGTATACTGAATGTTCCCCGTGGGTTGGGCTACCTATCGGGCGCGTTACCAGGTGGCGGATAAGGGAACGGCCAGGGGACTGGAGGCCTACCTCTGGTAATGCCAGGCTCTGCCAGAGGTGACCAACTCTTCCCATGCTACTCGTGGGAACACACATGAATGAAACAACACAAAAACAGAAATAACAGAAATAAATACCAATCCCGATGCTGGACAGAAGTGCTCACCTCAATCTATGACGGTGGCTGGGGATGAACAGAAATGTCCACCCCAATCTACCGCTTGGAATGAGGCTGGACATAGAAAATCAACTCGTGGTGTAATACAGAGGCCAAGGCGTAAGCGCATTTGCGGCGCCGAGGCCAAAAGAAGAAAGAGAGCAAAAGAGACAGGAGTGGCAGCAACTATAAGTGCAGCCTCCTCCTCCTCCAATCCATCTCCAACAGCAAGGGCACTTTCTGCGGCGGGCGCCAAGAGCTCCGCCTTGAATGAAGGCAAGGAACCGGCTGCCCCTGTAGGAGAGCTCCCTCACTTGTACACCTCCACAGAGGGGACCCCAAGAAGGTTGGAGAAGCCGCGCAACGACAAAAATGTCGCTGCACCTTCCAAAACCTTCGCGAATGTTTTTCTGATCTTCTAATAATTAGTTGATTCAGATTTCATTCCATTTCTCGGGTGAAAAAGAAAGTGATTTTTTTTTATTTATGCTGTCCTATTCATGTCCCAAGGTTTCGTAGAGTGATGTTTTTTCATATAGCTGGATTTTTCAAAGTAACGTATATAACTATTTGAAAAATGAATATGGATTGCTCACATCGTTAACTTTTGACCTCACATCGTTAACTTTTGATCTCAAATCGTTTCAGAAATTCATTGAGGTGCACAATTTGGTCATGTTCTGGTTAAAACTATCGATCATATATAGTGTTATTCTGCATTGTAGCAGAAGAAGTATTTCTCTCCATTTTCATGTCTTCGTGATAGAAGAATATACCTTAGTAAAGTTATAATAAATTGATGGATGTAGCCGTTACTACGTGGTAGGAAATCATAATGAGGGAAAGGGAAGAAAAGAAAGAAGAAACATAGAAAGTTTCAAATCTCTCTTCTTTAAAATCACAGTCATTAGCAAAATTGATGAATACGAAGACAATTCTCGATATATAAGTTGGCGGATTCATACCAAACGGAAAAAATCACAGCAATTGTGTCGATTTCAACAAAACGAAAACTTGAGTTGTTGAAATAAAAAACATTTTCAAGGCTGTCAACAATAAAATGTCTGGTCGGCAGGCGGAAAAATCAAAATGTTTCGGTGTTTTGTCTGTATTTTTGTAAACGCAATTCACTAGATGGAAACGGTATGCGATATCATTACTTTATTTGGAGTATTATTCTGTGGTTAGTATAATTTTCGATTAGCAGCACTAATCAGGCTATTTTCATTGATTTGCTATATTGTTCTTTATTTCAAACAATAATGAGATTTGATTTTCCTGTTTAGAACATGAGAGAAAAAGCAATGGACAGTTGAAGAATGCAGCAATTCAATTGCTGTTCAAATATAGCAGAAACGATAAAAAATAGGTCACAAGAAAACACGCAACTTGGACTAGTTTTTGTCTGTTTGTTCCTGTTTTTGAAAACAAAACTTTTTGAAAGCAAGTCCAATGAAGCGGAAAGAGGAAAGAGGGGATAGGTGAAAGGTGAAAGCACCCGAATGACCTATAAATAGTCAGATCTCGAAGAAATAAGTCCAGTTGTCACCTCATTTTTCATTTTTGTTAATAATATTTTTTTATTTTCAGCTCTTATTATTATTTAAATTTTCTATTTTCTGGTTGTGGCTTGTATGTTATTTCCTTGTAATTTCAGTTTTTTGTTTTAATAAAATTGTTATTTTTGGTTGATCCTTATTTTTTTTCAGGGATTTCAAATCAATTTATATTATATTAGACAATAGAAGTCCGAACTGATGGAATAAGAGAAAACAGATTGGTACTGAAGAGGCAAGTGTCTTAAGACGAAACACCAGTGAGGATGACAGTGTCCCATGTGAGTGAAATTTTTACCTTTCATTTGGTATATTGTGCAGACATCCTGTGAATATCTGATTCAGTTCCATAACTAATGTTTGGAATAAAAACTGAGTAGAGAAAAGTGGTTTTTGTATAATTTAGTTTGTGTGGAAGTTACGTCTTTGCATGATCTACACATCCATGTATAGAGTTACTTCTTTCGAAATTGATTGTTTCATTCCTTTCTTTGGATACTTTTCACATTTTTCCATAGTGGAAAGCCAAAAACTCCATTTCCCAAAAATTGATCACTCCTGAAAACATAATCCTTTCAATTTAATTCATTTCAAGTGGTGAAAATTCATCATAGTGTTGAATCCATATTGATACAGACACTGAAAGTAGAATCATAACCATGGTTTTTTGGTACAAACTCACTATGATTTGTCGAAATTCCAGAAAGAACATCTCAAGTTATTGATCCTTCAAGAAAGGGTACATTTGAGAAAAAGAAATTTATATCAGCGAGTTCGCAGAAAAGTTAGATCAGATTTTTCATTCGAGGCAGAAAGCTCATTATTGTCGAAAAGGACGAGAAAAAGCTTTTTGAAAATTCAATCAATTCCATGTAATTTAAAGTGCATGAAATATAGCTAAATAAACTTGATGAAGTACCCCAACAGAGGATTTAATATCGTCTAAATGAAAATACATCAATAAATTCTACGGAATATCCAACTAGAGCTAAACACAACTAATGACAGTAATATTTCACAGAGGCATTAGGCGAGTGCGTATGAAAATCGTTGTTAGGACTGGATGAGTTTAATGATCATGCATAATCCTCAGAATAGAATACACGAACAGTTAAGGGTTGCTACCTTAGAAATATGCCTAGAGCTGCATAGCGGAAGGAAGCCGTAAAGCTACATCATCCACAAGGTAAAACATAATGGATTCACGAAATTTCGAACAAGTTTTCTTCCATCTGCTTATTGGAATAAACAGTCAAAAATTTCGAGCTGAATTTATTTAAAAAAAAATCTGTTTTTTTGTTAACCAGCTCGCACCCCTACGAACGACAACCCTCAGAAGTCGAAACTCGTGCGAGCTGAGGATTAACCAGCTCTCACCTTTTAACGTGTGATTCCTAATACGTGGACTGTTCAAAGAATGAGGTGAATGCGGACAAAGTACATTTGATTGGCGATTTTTTCATGTTGCTATACTCGTCTCGAACATTTGTTCATAGTTCCAGTTGTTTAGCATGTTCAGTTTGTTGGTGAGAGACATAAAAATTGGAAGTGTTATGATTTTCTGCTATCAGAAATACTGGATCAGAGAAATTGCATCAAACTTTATGTGAAAATGGATTCAACTGCTTGAAAACATTCGATATATTGACAATGGCATACGGTGATTGTACTCTGAGTCACAAAAAAATTTACCAGTGGTACAGAAGGTCGAGAACATGTAAATGACGACGCTTGCCTTGGACGCAGCAGCACACTAACTGCAGCAGCAGCACCAAAATTGCTGAAATTATACCAACAGAACCTAATAAGCATCGTTCATGTGACGGTTGAATGACATCAACGGCGACACAGATTTGTTCAAAAGGGCCATAGCTGGTGACAAATCATGGGTATATGGTTACGACATCGAAACCGAAGTCCAATCGTATCAATGGAAGAGCTCAGAAGCACGGCCGTAGCGAAAAGAAAAACCAGTGGGGAAAGGAAATTCAAATTTTCTCAACCACACCAGTAAAATTTCCCAACTTTCGAAAAAATGGAAGCCAAGGGATTAGTTACTACTATAATATATTAATTTTCTTATTTATCTATCCAGAGATTGGCTGAATGCTTATATGCCCTTTAGGGAATGCACAAACAAAAATTGATTTTGGTAATTATGAAAATAATAATGGGAGTTATTCTACTTCGGACCAAGGTCCTTGTCCTTCCACCATATCCACCATGTATAGGAATATTCAATACAAATGAAAGTAAACAACACTTAAATAATATGCTTATCGTTTTCTGCTATTATTTTTTTATCTTCACGGCCCGAAATTTCCCAACTTTTCCAAGTCGAAAAGTTGGGAATTTTGTGGAATTGTCACTTCAAAATTTGTGAACTGTTCAGGACTGTTCTCTCGGTTGGGAGAAATTGAACTTTTTTGAAGTTTTCAAACAACTCAAAATTTCAGAAGTATGAGATCTCCAAGTTATGCATGTTGTGAAATCCCAACCATCTTCTGGTTCATTCCCTTTTTCTATCACCTCTTCCTTTCTTTTCTATCTTCACGGCCCAAACTTTCCCAACTTTTTCCTAAGTCGAAAAATCAGGGGATCTTCCCCCTGACCCCCCCATGGCGACGGCCCTGCTCAGGAGAGCTAAGACAAAATAAATATAGTTTAAGAAAACTAAAAGAAAAAAGCTTTCAAAGAACATCGAACTGAAAAGTTTAAAATTATTTTCTTTTTAAAATAAGCTTAAAACAATAACGAACGAAAAATTCTAGTATTATTGTGAATAAAGAGAGGGGCGCATGATATACAAAAAATATGGCGCAAACGCCCACGCTTTTTTAACAATAATACTAGTATTTTTCGTTCGTTATTGTTTGAAGCTTATTAAAAAAATATCTTTAACTTTCAAGTTCAATGTTATTTAAAAGTATTTTAGTTTTATTAGAGTATATTAATTTTTCACTGTTTTCTAGGTTTATCGAACTATTTTTTTTTCAACTTTTTCGTCCGATTTATTGTCAAAAATTTTTTTTTTTTAGTTCTAGTCTCCAACAGAGGGCGGACAGTTGTAAAATTTATTTCGAAGTGAAGAGAAAATTTCCAATAATGATATCAAAAAACAATTCAGTCTCAATATTCCAATTTAAAGTTTCATTCAAAATATTAATGGACTATTACTTCGGTGAATAATTTTATTTTTCGAATCAATCTCTTGATTTGATACATATGTCAAGCACCTTTATTCTGATTTTTCGATTTTTTCAAATATTCAAGTAACTGAATTTTTCAGGTGTACAATTTACGATAACTTTTTCAATGTTGAAATCCATATTCTGGTTTGCTTTCAAATAATCGAATTAGATTTTGAAAAACTTTTTTCTGTACTGAATCACGGGTTATTGAAAATATTTAAATATCTAAATATTTCATCTGTAGTACAAAATTTCGCAAACAGGCAATAATGTCGATAGTTATGTACAGCGCCATCTGTTATGTTCATCATGCAAGAAGCAATACAAAGAAAACAGTATTGTGAAACGCAATTCATAACTTTTGCATCACGATAATGCACCTGCTCACTCATTTTGGCCAAGAACTATACCGTTATCATGCCTCAGCCACCGTATTCACCAGATTTGGTCCTATGTGACTTTCACCTGTTCCGAAGATAGAAGATACCTATGAAAGGACGGCGTTCTGCGATGATTGAAGAGTAAATAACCGAATAGCCGAGAAAGCTCAAGGACATTCCAAAAAGTGCATATCACAACTGAGAGGGGCTACTTTCAATGGCACTAAATGATTATTGATGAATAAATGAATGTTTTCTAGAAAAAATGAAAATTTTCCTTATTTTTTGAACAGACAGCGTATATAGTTTTCGAAAAGTTCTAAATTCAGGAAAGAGAATGTATATTATAATTATTATTTGTCTGAAATTCATTTTTACTGGGGTCAGAGGATATTTTCTTCTAAAGAATGAGGACAATTGGGTAGGCATTATCCGACTACCAGGATATCAAAATTGATAAATGATGAAACTTAGATTCTGGAAATCTGGCCACTCAAAATAATGTGAAATTGACCTGCTTTCGACTGGAAGAATTGAAAATGCTTTTAAAAAATTCGGTAATTCGGTGATTATTGCTAATTTTTCATAAAAAATTTGTTGCATTCAAATGATTGCAGGCGGTTCTAACAGAATATATAGTGATGGTCAACTCATAGAGATATCAATCTATCAGATTACAAAGTAGTACAGGTACAATTTAAGATTACAATATACATATCTTTCTACTCAATCGTAAGCTCACTTCATAAGATTAAGTGATGGTATCAAAATCAGTAGTGTAGTTAGTGTAGTATAGGAAGTACGCCAATAAATGCTCATTCCATACACCAAAAGATAACTAAGAAAAAATGTGCGTTACCAAATTCAAAGAGTGTAACAAATTCAGGAAAGAAAGTTGAACTAGATCTCTCCAGCGTAAATCATTCGACGTAAATCATGTTATATTCGTTGAAAATAAAAAACTATCGAGAAGAGTATTGCATTTATGGTGATGAAGGTGTTTGATTTAAATTTACCGCAATTTGTTACTACCACACACCACATGCTGCTAAGGAATAAGTTATGTAACACACCTTTTATGATATGCCAACTCAGAAAAAATTGTAGGATATCTTTGAAATATTTTCGCACTATTCATATATCAATTCAATAACGTTGTTTGTGGTAACACAACAACTGCTTTTCAAAGTTTTAATCCATAGAAAAGAACCATTGGCATGGTAATTAACTAGCAGGAGGTCATGATCTTGACACTAGCAATATCAATGAAATGAATGAATTTTTCCTGTACTGATGAGGGGTTATTCGTCGAAACCGGTTTCAAGGTGATCTGCTTGATTGGTTTCGGCATGTTTCTGCTGCTGTACGAACGGGAAACATCTGAAATTGAATCAATCAATTGAAATTTCCGGTTCAAAAAATCATTGCATGCATGAGGTACTGTTATTGCTCTGAATATATTGTAATGAATCTGAAGCCGGCCCTGACCGATGCCCCAGTCAGCAAACGCATGACGCATCGCAAAATACCGCGAAAACTCCGGATGGGTCCCGAAATCCGCAGAGGGATCCGGAACGTTCGTTAACGATATAAAAACGTCGCTATTCGTCCCGAAGAGTAATCTGTACGAAGAAAGCGAATCGAGCGGTTAACAAACGGTGAAGATAAATTAAGCGTTAGTTACTGAGTGGTGTAAATAAATTAGTTGTGATAGTGAAGTATTGTTTAAATAAATTTGTTTAAGACAGTTAATTCTTTGATTCGTTACAATTGGTGATCAGAAGTGGATTTTCAAAATAAATTTGTGAGCGCTTGGTGGACAATTTTTGTATCACAGTGAAATTGACTATAAAACTTTCGCGCAGATGGATGGACTTCGCGACCAAGAAACGAGACAAGCCTTGACGCTAGCTCATCCCAAACATCTCGTGGATGCACTGGCAAGCGCTCTGGAGTCTGAGGCTGCAAAACAATCCTGCAAGAGTCAGAGCAAAGTTCGAGCTATCGAGGAAGATGGACAAGTGCTAGCAGATATTGAGGCCACCATCAGAAAAGTAATGAAAGAAGTTTTGCCTGAGAGGAAAAATATAAGATGCTGGAACTGTGGGAAAATTGGACATGTGCGTAGCAAATGTCCAGCTTTCAAAGAATCGACACCAAATCAGGAAAACTAGAGGGGGTCGATGAGGAGGGGCAATCGTCGACCTGTACCCAGCAAGCCCCCGTAAAAAACGCATATGTTGCCGTTCTCCAACGACAAGACAAAGGTGTTTTCGTAGACGGCCTCATCAATAACAAGCCTTGCATCATGCTGCTAGATACAGGTGCGACGAGAACCATTCTCGGGCCAACCTTTGCCAAAACACCGGCAAAAATTGAACCGTCAAGCTGGAAGCTACGCACCGCAACAGGGGAGCCAGCCACTGTAATTGGAGAACTACCAATTGAATTGGTGTTGGGCAGCACTAAATTGAAACATCGTGCATTGGTGGCGGACATCGAGGACGACGCAATCATTGGAATGGACATAATGAATTCCAGAGGGTTCGAGCTGAATTTCCATGACGGCGTCCTACGTGTCGGCGGAGAAGAGTTGGTGCTTCATGGAAGAAACGAAGAGACGATCAGGGTCCTGTTGGCTGAAGACGTGTGCGTACCGGAAAGGGCTGAAACCATCCTGGAGGCTCGCTTGGACGGAAGTGCGAGCAGCGGCAAGGTGGTAATGTTCGAGCCCAAGCTACACGATGAGAAAATTGGACGAGGAATCGCACTGGGGAAGACCCTGATGCGTGTTGATAAAGTTGTGCCAGTCAGGGTCATGAATGTCAACTACTTTCCCGTGACCTTGAAGAAAGGAACCATGCTGGGGCACTGTTCGTCCATTTCCTCTGTGATACGGAGTGTACGCAGTTCTGTTAGCCAAGGCAACAACTTGCCTAAAGAGTTGGAGAAGCTGATTGACATTTCCTTCAAGGACATACCACCAACTCTCCGATCAAAACTGAGGGAGTTAGTTAAGAAGTACCAGGAAATCTTCGACATTGGAGAAGGAAATGTCGGCAGAACGAATGTGGTTCAGCATAGAATCGACACTGGGAATGCCCGACCAATCCGGCAATCAGCTAGAAGACTCCCCCTTGCGAAGAAAGAAGAGGGAGACAAGATAGTCAGCGATATGGAAAAAGAAGGAGTCATCGAACCTTCTGACAGCCCCTGGTCTTCCTCAGTCCTGTTAGTGAAGAAGAAGGACGGCTCGACAAGGTTCTGCGTGGATTATCGCCAACTAAATCACGTGACAAAGAAAGACAGCTACCCTCTTCCAAGAATCGACGACACTCTAAACACGCTAGCCGGCTCCACAATTTTCTCGACCTTGGATTTGAATCGTGGATATTGGCAAGTTGAATTGGCCCCAGAAGATCGAGAAAAGACAGCTTTCACCATCGGCTCAGGATTGTGGCAGTTCACGGTTATGCCATTCAGGCTTTGTAATGCTCCAGCGACCTTCGAGAGATTGATGGAGACGGTTCTCAAAGGGCTCTCATGGAAGACGTGTCTAGTGTATCTCGACGATATAATCGTGGTCGGAAAATCGTTCGACGATCATTTGAAAAACCTGTAGGAGGTGTTCATGCATCTGAGGAGTTCTGGATTAAAACTGAGTCCCAAGAAATGCCATCTGTTCCAGAAAGAAGTCCGTTACCTTGGCCACGTTACCTTGGTCTCTGGAGAAGGAGTGGCGGTAGACGAACAAAAGATCAAAGCAGTTAAGGACTGGCCCATTCCAAAAGACATACATCAGCTTCGGAGCTTCCTTGGTTTATGCACATACTACCGCCGATATGTGCTGGGGTTTGCCTCACAGAAGGGCGGATCCAGTTCCAGTGGTCTGAGGAATGCCAAGACTCATTCAAGAAGCTGAAAAGAGCTTTGATCAACGCTCCCGTTTTGAGCTATCCCTTACCTGACGGATAGTTCGTTTTGGATACGGACGCCAGCAACGTGGGACTTGGAGCAGTCCTTTCTCAAATCCAGGATGGACAAGAGAAAGTTATTGGCTACTTCAGCAAAGCGCTAAGTAAAACAGAGCGTAATTACTGTGTCACCAGGCGAAAGCTGTTGGCCGTAGTCAAAGGTGTAGAGCATTTCTACAAATACGTGTATGGAAGACGATTTCTGTTGAGAACGGACCATGCAGCTCTCAAATGGCTTCTGCAGTTCAAAAATCCCGAGGGCCAAGTAGCGCGCTGGATTGAGAAATTACAAGAATTTGACTTCGAAATACAACATCGAGCTGGGACTAGCCATAAAAACGCAGATGCCCTATCACGGAGACCTTGCTTCGATGACTGCTCACATTGTCGACGAGCAGAAGAGAAGGAAGCAGCTATTTGTAGAACTACAGCTGTAGACGACAACTGGGAGGATGATAAGATCAAGGAAGACCAAGAGAAAGACCCAGATCTTGGTTTAGTCATCGGATGGAAGAAAAGTAATCGAAGACCATCGTGACAGGAGGTAGCAGGTTATTCGCCAGTGATCAAGTCCTACTGGGCACAATGGAACTCCTTTACTTTGGAAAACGGGGTTCTGAAGCGGGTGTTGGAGTCTGAAGACGGTGCAGAAGAAAGGCACCAGACAGTGGTACCCAGGAGCAGACGACGGGAGGTGCTCAAAGAAATCCATGATGGAGTCACTGGAGGACATCTGGGAGTAACGAAGACCCGCCAGAAAGTAAGACAACGGTTTTACTGGGTTAATTGTCAAGCCGACGTCAAGGACTGGTGCAGAAAGTGTGCTGTATGCGCTGCCAGTAACGGACCTAGGATACGACCGAAAGCTCCAATGCGCCAGTACAACATGGGTAGTCCTTTCAAGAGAATCGCCATCGATATCGCCGGCCCGTTCCCAGAGTACCACCATGGGAACAAATACATCCTGGTAGCCATGGACTACTTCAGCAAGTGGGCAGAAGCCTATGCCCTGCCCAACCAGGAAGCCTTTACCGTCGCTGACGTCTTGGTAAAGGAATGGATATGTCGATTCGGTGTCCCATTGGAGCTGCATTCGGACCAGGGCAGAAATTTTGAGTCCAACCTGTTCCAAGAAATATGTAAACTGTTAGACATTCGAAAGACCAGAACCACAGCCTTACATCCACAGTCCGATGGAATGGTGGAACGAATGAATAGGACTATAAACCGCCACTTGTCCAAGGTAGTCTCTGACCATCAAAGAGACTGGGACCAATACCTCCACCTGTTCCTGCTGGCTTATCGTTCGGCAGTGCACGAGTCAACCGGCCAAACCCCTGCCAGTATTATAATGGGACGAGAGCTGCGGCTTCCTTGCGACCTAAAATTTGGGATGCCTCCAGAACAAGACACTGCGGGGGAAGACTATTTCAGCAAGCTTCGGCAGAGAATGGACGACATTCATGAACGAGTCCGTTTGAACATCCGGAGTGCCAGCGATAGGATGAAGGAGGCCTATGACATCAAGGAGGATTCGAAATCGGCGACCTAGTTTGGCTGTACAATCCTAAGCGCCGCCGTGGTTTATCACCGAAGTTGCGGAACTCGTGGGAAGGTCCGTACAAAATCATGAAAAAGATTAATGACCTCGTCTACCGAATCCATAAGCCACCTAGAGGAAAGCCTAGGGTCGTTCATTTTAATAGACTGGCTCCTTATGCTGGAAATCACGACCAAGTTCGCGCCCTCAGACCACTAGAGGATGAAATGACGTTCCAGCAATTTATATCCTTATACTCGAACGGACAGAAGGTCGTACATGGGGTAACTCGAGAAGAGCCACGAGACCTTTTCAAGGTTTCAGTTGATTACGCCCTAGCGCACTGCGTGGCAGAGGATCTCCAAATGTCCAAGGGCATCGCTGTGGTATTCAACAAGAAATTCGGTTCAAACATTACGAGAACAGAATCCAGAAGTCGGAGGAGTGCTACAGTTGAAGAAGGGTCAGAGAAACATCTTCTACTTGGTGACCAAAAAGCATTCTCGAGACAAACCGTCCTATGAAGATGTCTGGAGGAGTCTTACTAGACTGAAGGAGACGATGCTCGACCAGAATCTCGTGGAGTTGGTGATCCCGAAATTAGCCTCTGGGCTCGACAGGCTGGACTGGAGAATTGTGAGAAGCATGTTGGAAACGATCTTCAGATCAAGCGGCATCCAGATTTTGGTGTATGGTAACCATCTTCCACGACCGAGCATAAAGACTGTGGAGTGTTACTTCCATCGAACTTCACAGTGCAAATATGAAGAGTTCTGCAGGGATCGACACACGCCAAGGATGACATTTCGGGGCGAAACGTCTTTAAGGAGGGGGCAATGTAATGAATCTGAAGCCGGCCCTGACCGATGCCCCAGTCAGCAAACGCATGACGCATCGCAAAATACCGCGAAAACTCCAGATGGGTCCCGAAATCCGCAGAGGGATCCGGAACGTTCGTTGACGATAAAAAAACGTCGCTATTCGTCCCGAAGAGTAATCTGTACGAAGAAAGCGAATCGAGCGGTTAACAAACGGTGAAGATAAATTAAGCGTTAGTTACTGAGTGGTGTAAATAAATTAGTTGTAATAGTGAAGTATTGTTAAAATAAATTTGTTTAAGACAGTTAATTCTTTAATTCGTTACAATGAATTCATATCTTTGAAACATCTATGTATATATTCCACATGTATAATATCATATGAAATGACCGAAAATCCCTGGAAGAATCAATAACATTGAAATGAATAACTGTTACATAAAACAAAAAACTCTGAAATGAAATTACGACAAAATAAAGTACAAGCAACAATTGGAAATTGAGCAATAAAAACAAATTTAAAGATTTGAACCAAAGTTACTTCAAGACGTTTCAGTTATTAGTATCCACAATCGTCTTCGGTTGATATTAGACAATGGAAATTCGAACTGATGAAATTCACCAAGAAACATTGTCAACCACCTTCAAACAAATATTCTACTAAATAGCGTTATTTGAATTTTCATAAATCATTGTATGAGTTTTTCATACTGCCTAGTATATCAGGTTCTGTATGATATAACTTGATACAAATTCAATTGTTTGATGTAGCTGATAGATCTTACTCACCATTACTAC
This sequence comes from Leptinotarsa decemlineata, assembly GCF_025532065.1. Taxonomy (NCBI): domain Eukaryota; kingdom Metazoa; phylum Arthropoda; class Insecta; order Coleoptera; family Chrysomelidae; genus Leptinotarsa; species Leptinotarsa decemlineata. Next base: position 7,193,248 of record NW_027412578.1, read on the forward strand.
ATCTATATATACTTTCTTGATGTTCATATGCCATTATTTTTGGAGGATATTATTTTTTAGCTGGGTTCACTTTATGAAATGCAAAAAAAATATGATCGTATACCCAGTACAACATCTCATTGTTTTGATCTTTCTGCTCAATCTGAATTTGACGCCAAGTTCTAATCAACTACAGTAACGTAAAGCTCGATTCTCATTATTCTTTCTTTCTTTATGTGCACTTAAAGTTAATGGGTTAGAATGAAATAGATTTCAGCTGTAGTAAAACGGTTACAGGAAAATACTTAGAGACTGATCTTATCGTTTTTATTCACTTTATGGGGCCGATAAGTAAATTCGGCGTTCTCAATCCGTTCCCAAAATTCTTTTCTAGACATTCATTGTTTTCGCAATGTTTTTTGGGTAAGTCGAAGAAGTGATTAGAGAGGGATTTGCAGAATGTTTCGATAGTTTCATTTCATGACTGAGTAATCCAGTGATTTTGGAATCCGTTAATGAGACTGAAATAGTTTCTGTTATTTTAAGTTTGACACTGTAGTGCTGTTTCAATATTGAGAAGTACTAAGAGTGCCCCCAACTTTATTTGATCATTTATCACCTTGATATGCAAGCTAAGATGGAAAAAAAATAGTAGGAACCTATCAAATTTGCTGCAATTGTAATACGCAACCTATAAAAATTTTACGAAATCTGCAACAACCGGTTTCCTGGTTGTTGCTTGTATTTCATTTCATTGTGAGTCCGAACTAATGAAATGGATTCAAAAATGAATTACCAACAGTGAAAAACAAAGTCGTCATCATTTTGTAATCTGGTTACTCAATATAGTTTTTTCATAATTGTATATTCTTCGAACATATAAAATCAGTGTTCATACTTTGCATAAATTTTCAATCCAAATATTGAATATAATTTTCCAACAACAACAACGAAAAATAATTTATTGCAATAAACAAAATGAGATGAAATACGGAACCTCATTTGTTTCTCTAAAGCGAAAATTTGTCGGAATATAAGTGATTCTTGTTTGCTTCGAATGAAATCTTTGCGCAATTCGTGGATTAGAAAATCATAAATAGTCATCAAATATGAGTTGGGGCGTTTATTGATAGTAATATGAGGAACTGAAACATAATATGTAAATTGTTTTTAAGAAAGATGAGCAAAAGCATAGTGGAGTAATAGTGAGGAGTATTCCTGGTAAACACTGTATATGCAAAATATAATAGTGAGAGACATTGTCAATCACAAACAAGTAAAAACACTCATAATGTTGAAACTGATATAAGTTCAAATCAAAGAAAGAAACCATTGTCGAAGTCGAATTCAATATGAGTCTGTTGATGACAGCATCTTCAGATGATTACTAATTATTTTTCATGGAAGTAGTGATGTAGAGAAGGATTTTGAATAGCAATTGAAAAGTTTCACACATAGTCAGTGGGCGTATTTGAAGACTGGCTATAAATGGAATCATCTAACGGAACAATTTGTTGTGGTCAGTCTCAACTCCTTACACTGTAGGTTAATGAACTTACACTCATCAGAAAACAATTACACCCCTATCGAATATGATTTAACGCTCTTTCTGGTATAGCCAAGGGAGTACTTGTTTTCTGATAGGTGTCAGTCCATTAACCTACAGTGTAGGGAGTAGACACTGGCCTGAATGAATTGTTCCTTTAGATGATTTGGTTAAAAAGTTTGAAATAATCTCAATCAGTAACCAGAATTCTTTGTTAGGGTCCAATGAGTGGAGTTACTTACAGTTTCTTTCTGAGTAAAATTAAACCAACAACGAAGTGGATTTTTTTGAAAATATTTTTCGTAACCAAATATTTATTAATATTCAAAGTCACTTGAAGTAACGCAAAAACGATTCCTAAGAATAATACTCTTCAAAAACAACAGATACGCGAGAAATGCTCTTCATGCAGAGCCTGAGATTTATGATATCAGACAAATTATATTTTACCACATTGCTACAACTCAGTTCTTCAATAAGATCAAACTTTGAACTTTCTCATACCTACACTACGAGACAAAAAAATGATTTCGTTTCGAAATCAATAGGCCAAAAATGCTATCAATATTTAGCACCAGAAGTTTTTAATCTCCTTCTAGAAACACTGCAAAACGAAACGTCAGCATGGAGATTCAAAAAAGATTCAAAACATTATATACGGTCAATAATTGAAAACTGAGAGTAATTTTAGATATTCATAATGTTATCATCTTAAGTGCACTTAGTACCTGTATATTGGTATGTTCCAGTATTTTACAATTTTAAACTATTAAAAGTTCATATTTTTAACCTCGATATTTATTATTCAACATTTTACATGTTCACACACTTATATGTATGAAACACATTTGAAAGTCTTTCACATTATTAACACTTGGAACGTTCAGAACCAATTATATTATCTATATGCAGTATCTATAATTCGTGATTATCACCTGCGGTTAATTTGATGTGTATAAGTGTATTAATAAGTGTAATAATAAGTGTATTAATGATTATACTTATTTTGCTCTCACAATAATTGTATTGTTCATTCAATTGTTAGTTATTTCAGTATAGTACTCTCGAATAATTTGTTTGTATATGCTTATGGTGTATACATACACCCACACAAAAGCAGTACCTGCTGCTTCCGAGGATTATTTTTGTTTATTCACAATAATGCTGCATATTTTAAATTATACTCGGTAATAATAATTTTTCATGTGTGAATCAATATTTTGTTTTTATTTTTACCGAAGTATGCGCTGGTCAGGCTCTATCCCCTGAAGCCCCGTTACATTTGGGAGGGCGCGCCAGCATTATCAACCAACGAACACTTCGCACACCGTGGGGTAAGTGATCATTGGGTCCGAGAATCATGTAATCATGTGCCCTGAGCAAGCGCAGTGAGGCAAGAATGACAGCATTCTGCATTTGTCCGGCTAAGATTTCTACCTTATTGCGGCAAGCCGACATGCTTTTAAGATTCGAAAGTAGAGAGGGCATCATTCCACCAAGGAGTCCAATAATCAGAACAACCATTTTGACAGAGTGGTCTTGATAGAGTCTGCATAGTTCGAAGAGAAAATCGAGAAAATCTCGATATTTCATGCATTTTTTCTCCTATTTTCGGACGATACTCGTCTCGCCAGGAGCTGAAAACTCCACGACAAATATTGCCTTGCTCTGGTGGTCGAAAAGGACTCACGGAAAAAAATATTTGTTGAATGAAATAAAATTCACTTTATTCAAAGAAATAAAAGTGTCATATATGCACGACAAAATATTTTGTTGATGCAAGTAAAAATAATTCTTGACTCCTAACTCTTCAAGCATATGTTCAATGTGTCAAACAAATATTTCATTGAAACAATCGCATCCATTAGTTATTTCAATTCAAAGAAGAATTAAATTCAAGTAATGTTTTGTTTAATTGATAGCGAGAATGATTTGGAGTAATTCGAATATTCTATTGAACAAACAAAATTTAAAGATGGGTGAAATAGTGGATCTGATTGAAATAATCAAATGTATTTTCTATTTGAGTAATAGTTATGTTGAAGAAACATAATATATCTGCAGGATGATGGAGAACTTTGCTTGTTTTGATAATGGGAAAATTTCCACTAAAGTAATGATTTTGTTGAACAAATAATGAATAGTAGTTGAACGAACAATGTTTATACCTCATTGTGAGTATCTTTCTGATAGAGTAAAGCATTTCGAAACTTCAAAATAAGTATGAATAATGATGTACCAAATGAAATAAAGTTACAAATCAAAATCCTTCTCTCTTGTTCCAATTTGGTTATTGGATTCAATTAACCAAATATTATACTAATCTGAGTACCAGCATCTGGTTGGTAGTAATTTTCAATTCTACTGAAGATTACTTTTCTCTTCTCCAAAACTTCAATATGTTTTTTAAGTTTGTAGATAAAAAGCATTACGTATAGTTTTAGTATATTGAGAAAATTACTTTTCGGCAGTTTCAGAAATACAGAGTCAGTGATTGAATTTACATGAATCTCCAATCAAAATAGATCAAGTTATTAAAATAATTATAGTTTGTTCAACAACCCGATTTCTCAATACATTAAATACACTTTGTATCATTTTCTCAACTGGATTATTGATCTACTTACGTATCACGATTTTTTAATCAGCTGCTGATGGGAGTCTTGCGGATAATATTTCATATTCAATACTGCCATGTTCAACGTGAGAATGAGTAAAATATAAATAAAAATCAAGAAATTTTAGTACCAAATTTATTCAAACAATTAATAAATTATAATAGACTTCTACAAATATTTAAATGAAAATATAAATTTTTCACAAATGGTTAATCCTAATATAAAACATTAACATATTTTATATTTATTATTATTATTGGTGATATCTACTGAAAAACAATTAGAGTTGATTTCGAAACCTTTCACTGAAGTAATGATCTAAAATGAAAGAGAGCAGAGATTAGTGATAATCTACATTTTCGCAATAATACTATTGGATCAATTTCTACTAACTAGCTTGGATATTATCCCATAGAAATATAAAAATATAATATTTTTTTTTTGTACACATCCAATTTATTTTTTGATAATAGGAAAAAAACAATGACGTACTTCATCACAGAAAAATTTGACTAGAAATATGACTGTGATGACAAAATTTACCTAGGTCTCCAATCGTAACTTTCAGGCCTTCAAATCTATCAAATTTAAGAATTCTAGCATTCAATTACTTAGGTATAGGCCTGAATAATAATAAGTATCTACAGCAAATCGCAAAAATATATAGTTATTTGAGAAAACTGAATATGTTTTTAATTGTAATGGTATACATATTTATTATTAGAGTTATGAATGAAAGACATACCTCTGTTACATATGATTCTTAATTTATTCCATCAATTGCTTCCTTGATTGAATATTTTTCTTTTGCCAATTGGGGGAGTCATTTCTTTCATTTCTTCATCAGTGAGCATTTTAGCTATGTCTAAGGTTAAATCATTTTCTGTCTGAAAAGTATGTGTTTTAAGTATATTATTAGGAGATAAATAATATATGTATTTTTTTACCTTTAAAAATGCCAATTAGGTCATTTAATCCCAAGTTATTAAGAAATTCCTCCATGTCTAAAAATAAAAGAGATTATATTGCATGTTTTGAGTTGGTGCAGTTTTGTTGGATGTCATCATTTCTGTAAATATGTTACAAATAACTTTCCTTTTTCGGTATTACTGATTTCAATAAAGTGATACAAGAGAAAACTGTGATTATTTCACAATGTTCTTCGAAAGAAAAATCTTAAAAAGAGGTTCTTTCAAGGATTCAGTATATACTATCATGATGAAGATGAAATCATTGTTTACGGCACCATTCAATTATTTATGATGTAAGAAATCTACAATTCGAAATAAAGGTACAGCTCTTCGCCGACATTGTATTCCTACACCTTTTTCTGTGGCAAACACCTCAATTGTATTTACTCTGAAAATGTCCAATTCCTTCGTATCCAAAGATCAAAGGTCAAATAGGTACCCAGTGTATGCATACCTACCTACCTCTCAACGATAATCATTTCACTCGACAACTTCTACTTTCTTAAAAACAGAATTGAAAACATGGAAGCTTTCTTTCAGTCATTACATTAAACAATAAGAACTTCAAGCCACTTTTATAGATAGCTGTCGAGAAAAATGTATGGGCACGTGCTTGAAAAAAACGATATCCGTTTATCCAATACATGCTATTCATAATTATTCCAAAATATGGAATGAAAGAAAGTATTCTATCAACATACCTGTGAAAACACTGAAAAACTTCAATCCACGTTTAATCAAAAAGAAACTGTAAACCTCTTCGTCATTTCCTTGAAAAACACAAAACACATTGTTAATTCTTATTCCATTCGTGATTAGTTTACGGTTCTTCCTTAGAAGTATTTCAACTATATCATTTCTTTAAAGGAAACAATTGAATTTTTCAAACCAACAAATAATAAAAATATTGAAATGAAATTATCCATAATCTTGAAATTATTTCCAAAATTAGTTAAAGGTATTGATATGTATTGTTGAAGTGAAAATAAATATTCAGTTGATTCAATTATATATTAGTGTCAAAACAGCACCCCATAGTGTTAAACTGAATTGGAAAGTTTTCATTCAACAGACGTACTTTTGATTTGATGAAATTATATTGTTTGACTCAACCGAATTATTTTGAGAACTCAATAAATGTTATTCTTGAAATGATCCACAATTCATTTGATTAAGTAAAAGACCTCTTGAATTGAAATATTGGAGAAATTAAAATGAGAATTTCATTTTGTCTCCGCAAAATTATCCTCTAATCGATACAATACACACGTCGTTCGGAATGAATGATATTCAATCAAAGTGATGAAATAAATTAGACTAAATAAATTTCTTTGAAGTAACGAATCTTTTTTTTCCGTAGCACCAGGCTTATAAGCTTGTATTAGCCTGAGGGTGGGGACCGAATAGTTTCAATAAATTCGGCACTTCTCTCGTAGGGCAGCACCGGTGTCTCGTCAATGCCCTAAGAGTGCCGTAGATGGTAATATAACACTCTAAGGGCCGCGTTGTGTCGATGGATATAGGCCAAGACCGCATATGCTGGACATGCTGATAGCAAGCGCATTAGGGTCTCGGGCGCCTCGTAAATTGAAACTATGTTCCCTTTTTTTTTAAGGACGAAACACAAGCACTACAGGAAAACCTTCAAGGCGAGTGTGTGAGTGAAAATGTGAAAAATTCACTAAATCAGCCAGATTCAAACAAATAGTAATGGGTGTTGAAATGGATATATGTTCAAGACGAAGTGAAAAAGCATTGAAGAAGTTGACTTTCAAGTGAGTCTGTTATTAAATGAACATCTTGTGTTTTTTTTAGATAAATGAATAATATCAACCATCAGGAATAGGTCAGTTATCACTCGAAGATGATTGTGGATCTCAATGATCTGATATCGTGAAGTAGCTTGGTATCAAGTCTCCCTTTTTATTTTTTCAGCACTTTTTTATTATTTATTCCTATTATTCCATTTTCATTTCATCTGTTTTCATTGTTTGCATGAAATTAACATATTTTCAATGTTCAATAATTCATAACATTTAATATTTGAATCATTTATATTAATTTCATTCTATTTTAACATCCGCAGATTGAAAATCTGCCTCAAACTTTTCCAAACCTCTGAATTCTAGCAAAAAACACACTCATTCATATTGTAACAATGATAAGTATTGAAGTTATTCAAATTACATAATTGATAGTGTTCAAGTCATAAAAAAAACATGCCAAAATCTATTTTCATCCATTTTAAAATCTGTAACAGATTCTTACGAACCTTTTAATTTCACCAAGAAACATACTCAACCACATTGTAACAGTGATTAGTGTTGAAATTATTTTAATTAATTCATTGATAATGTTCGAGTCAGGAAAAAACAAGCCAAAATCTATCGAAAAATATAAGCAAGCTCAGTCAATAGCTCGAACTCTACAGCTAACCGCGAAATGAAAAAAATTTGAATGTTCCTCGAAATCAGATATTGATTCAGCATATCTTGAGACTCCCACAAAGTATTCTCTCGGGAGTTATAAAAATGTTTCCGTAAAATAATTCATCTGCAGTCGGAATGTAATAAAATCCTCGATTGTGTCTCTCTAATCCAAAAGCATTCCGCTTGGTCTGCACTGATGTGATTAATGATGCTTGTAGAGCTTAACTTCCAACTTCGGCAAATCCTCTTCCGCTTTGATATTTTTAAATAATATTTTTCGCTGCGATAGAGTCGAATTTGCTCTGAACAAATAGCCGGTGTCTATGAAATACCGCTCCGGCATTTGTTTTGCAGAGTTGACGTTTGATATTTTATTTTCCGGTATAGGTGCAGAACTTCAGTTGAAACAGTTTTAATCATTTGTAATGACTCAGTTGGCGAGACCGTATAACAGAGAATCTCTGAATTATATTTCGCAAGAATATATGACATGATATGACTTTGAATGAAGAATAATAATACAGAGTAAACTGGAATGAGAAAAAAGTATATTATGTTGTGGTGGATACCAAGTATCAAGGTAATATGGATTGTATCGGGCATGATGGTTTTCCTGAAATAAAACGAGTCACTTCTGAGCGATTGAGTTCGTAGAGAAATTATCTTGGAAATAATTCATTATTTATGTATACAAGGTCTGTTGAAAAAATAAGGTGGAATTTCATTTTTCTCATTACTCATCAATTTCTGTATTGTCCCCGTCAAAGAAGCACCCCTCATATATAATACACTTGTGTCAGTGTCTTTGAATTCTCGAGGCATTTCTGATGAACACTTTTTGGTATGTCCTCTCTCAGCGATTGGTTTTTATCTTCTCAATCGTCGCAAAACCCCGCCCTTCCATGTGTTATGCAGGTCCTTTCTGATTAAGTTTTCTGTAAATCAATTTTGACAGCTGCTGTCACCAGATGCAGATTTCTCCACATCAAAATTTGGAAGTTAGGCAATTCCCAAAAGCTGTAGGGTTCGTGCCGATCACACGAAGGCCAGTCTTTTTGAAATTTGATCATTTTGTATACCTACTCATATTCTCTCACATTATGTGGTTCCAGAACTGAATTTTAATCTCAATTGAAATGCTTTTCATTCACTATTCTTTTGTCAATAGATTGATAAAACAGTTTCTTATTTGTTTTCGTTTCCCTAACTTCATCTTACTCTACGAGGACGATACTTTCCTCAGTCCAAGAGAAAATGAAAGTTCAAGGTTTCAAATATGAAGTATAATAAGTAGAAAAACGACTCCATGGACAAAATAAAAAAAACAACGTGTTAAATCTTATATAAAAGAAAAAAGTTGAACTCTATGAAATAAAACGAGAATAAAACAAAGAAAATGCTGCCAATTTGACTCTGCTATTTACTGTTGATTTAACCAGTTGAATATTTGCACATGCACCAACTCAGTACGAAATACTCTCAGTTTCACTTTAACTTTGGGGAAAGTGGTGTATACTTCAAATTTTGGCCCTTTTTCGTAATTGTAGTATGAACTCTAGCTAAACTATCAGCACTAGGAACCCAACAATACATAACCTCTCTGCAAATAGTAAGTGGACTCAGACAAAATAATATGTGAACCCTTTCTCAATATCAACTGGTTAGTAGAAAAAACAAACACTCATATGACGCCTCTTTGGGTGGTTCATGGTCAACCATAGGTTCCGTTGACCCGGTGTGTCTTCAACACCAACACTTTAATTTCAAACTCTTCTGTACCCATTACCAGTTCATGATTCCACTACCAATTTTCCTTAAATTTTGCACCACGCGTTTGCAAACAAAATAACTCTCCTATTTAGGGCACCGATCTCGTCTCGGCCGGCTCCGATGACTGACTTTCTCTGCCTCTCGCAAAAACTCTCAAGGCCTCGTGTCGGTATCGCTAGCCACAAAAACCTCATCTCAGCGTTGTTTAACTTTCCCAAGCGTACAATCTTCAGCAGGATGTGATATATACATTTATTTAGTCTAGCCAAACTTGTACATGACCACAACAATGCTCAAAGGTCCGACAGTCATAAAAACTTCGCGAAGTTTCCAGTTTTATCTTCCTCTTGAAGATGATCACTTGGTGATCGAAACACTTTTCGAGGTATTGTAAAAAAACTCCAGTAATATTCATTACTACATCAACGGTTCCAAACAGTACATCATAAGTAAAAAAGTCAGTGAATAAAACCTTGACGTTTGATCGAACTTGGTATGCTGTTTTGGTCCTGGACTCCACTATTGGAACAATTGAACTTTAGTTTCAGCATCATAACCATATACTCATCTTTCGTCACCAGTAATGGCCCTTTTGAGCAAATCTGGATTGCTGTTAACGTCATTTAACAATTCCTGAGCGATGCTCATGAGACAAAGCTCAGCAATTTTTGAATATGCTGCCACATGCTTAATTCCCAAATTTTTTAAAAAAAGTGCATGGCATGAGTCAACGGATATGCCGATATCCTCAGCAACTCTTCTAATAGTGATTCGAAAACGATAGTTTTCTTCACTTTCTCAACATTTTCATCGGTTGTTGATATACTGGGACGTCCTAGGCTAACGTCGTCATTCACATTTTCTCAACCTTATGTGGAGAGCTTGTACCACTTGTAAACACTTTTTTGACTCAGATGTGTGTGAACTCATTCTTGTTTAGTTCCTAATTTTTTTTTGGTTGCACCTCAGCTCGTGATGAAAGGTATAAAAATTGCCAAAATTACTTTTCCCTTTATTTATTGAATGAACAACATCTCTAGGTAGTAATACCTTCGTTCTCATTTGTAGAGTTGTCTCCAATATTGGAGCTGAATAGTTGCACGTAAACACGTTGCCCGATGACGGAACATGTTGCTCACAACACTACTCCAGCACGACTGACCAACCACCTCTACTTACTGAAAGATTGTCCTTTAAGGATAGTTGAGTCCAGTGGTGCATCTGTGATTCAACTCAGCATCACTTATACGACCCATGGTGGGACGAAACAACGCTGTCTATTGTTGAATCAGGAACTCTCCGTTCCAACTTGTTACCTTGCAGTGGAAGTTGAAGAGACAGACACCGGAAGTATTTAATTCTGTCGTTGATGTTGAAGCTTGATTGTGCAAGTAACCATCTTGGAAATTGAGCCTTACGTCGATCCCACAGATTGGGGATCAACCGCTGCTGAAGAAACTCATCATTGACATGAATACCCAGCCTCGTTTACCAACAAGTTTCTTTCAAAATTATTTACAAAAGTATTAGTAATCATGTTTAACGACACAAAAAAATAAAAACCGCGTAACCAACTATAAAAAGTACTCAACAAATGTTTTTAGAAGGATACTAGTGCAGTTGATACTAGCCAATGCCGAATGAATACTGATCTCTACAAGTCAGACATACACAACACTCCGATCAGAGTGGGTGGCATCACTCATTGATACTCGTATACTCCGATCAGAGTAATTGGCACTCAACCTGTTAGGCTGCTACGAAATCGCCAGTAAATATCTGTTTAAACTGATGAAATGCACCAGTAAATATTATTCAACCAATTTCGTGCCACCAAATTGTTCTGAGACAAGGTTCTCTGAAGCGATGGAGATGGATAATGTCTGATTATGATATTCAAAAGCTAGTATAGACTATGATGAGATATCTGAAAGTATGTGTGTCAGTTGGTAATGAAGTTATAGTTTCGTTATAATTCTTGTTCCAAAATTTCAATTTGAAATTCAATTCTATGAACTTTCTCATGAACTCATCTTCTATTCCTTTCAGACTTTTTTGTTGAATTATTTTCCCTTCCTCAATTCATTTTCAGATATTATGATCATACGCAAACAAATGTTGGAACTCTTGGATCTCGGTTGCAATCTGTTTGGTAGACAAACAATATCGTTTTCAATACTTCTTTGATGATCAAAGATTTTCATCAACAACATCCATTGGCTCTTGCTAGTGTAACTAACGAAAAACCTCAATTCCGGCTTGGAAAACCAAGAAATGTAAAATCAACTATTGTGTTCCTTTCCGCTTCATGGCAAATAAATGTCGTGTCGAACCAATCAGCCCTCCATTGTTTTGCATGTGATGTAACTGGGATTGAATCTGTCACCGCGGAAACGGTTCGTATTCATTTCAAGACCGCTCCGTTGTTTGGTCCAACAATGGAGAATTTTGTCATCGCCCTGCAAAATCTATTGATGATTTCTGTCGATTTTGTCGCGGTTGGGGCATTGTTTGTTCATAGAACAGTTGACTGGTAACTAGGTAATCAGGCGGTTTACATTTCACATCGGTCGCTATGTAGCAATAATGGTTTTCAGTGGTCCTGGATATTGCAGCGCAAAGATGATTATTGAAAATTAAAGTTTTATTTCAGTTCTAATCCAAACTTCCAAAAAAGTTGGGCTGAGAAGTTCGTAGGTAATATAAGAAAAAAGTTGAAGGAATTTGATATTTTTATTCCATACAGTTGCCTTCGAATGCGATACAACGAATATAGCTTCATACGATTTGACGATACCAGTTTTATAGCAAGATTTGTCTCCAACTTCAAAATAGAGCTCGGTTTTAACGGTTACCTCTTCATAGGCGCTGAAGTTTTCTCCAGCGAGCATTCATTTGAGTTACGAGAACAGGAAAAAGTCGCTGGGTGCCAGATTTGGATGATATGGTGGAGGTCGAAGCAATTCGAACCTCAATTCATGCAATTTCGCCATTGTTTCCATTACATTTTGAAAATGTCAGACCTTCTTTGGCATATTGCTTTCATATTTGAAGCTCCGCCCCCTAAGCATATCCTGAAGGTGCTGGAGTCCATCCAAAAAAAATGTATTCGCTTGATTGGAGAGGAGAACATCACTTCGAACCTTGGTAGTCTGGAACATCGAAGAAAGGTGGAGATTTATCCCTCATCTATATGTACTTTCACATGAAGTAATCAGGTGACTTGGTACATTTGATTCCATGAAGAGCGGTACATATCAGAAATACGCGATGGACTGTAGCTGCTCGTAGTTTTGAGGTTCAACCCAGTTCACCTTGAACTTCACTGTTTGAGAATTCCTTCAGTTGAAGAACTGCGAACTTGGGAAGGTTTTTCCAAATGGATTTTTTCTCCAGCGATTCAAATCCAATATGAATCGCTACTTTCGCACAGGTACCGCTCTAAGAGCCTGAAGGATTTTCTTGTAGTTCTTGAGTTTTGTTCTTGAAAAAAACCTGAACTAGAACGTAATAGCTCGTTTCTGACCCAGTTCAATCTATTTCCACATACAAGGCTTCCCTGTTCACGAACAGCATCATGATAGAGACATAATTTCGAAATATACTTTCACAAATAATATTCTTACTCGATTTCGGGTTGGAAAACATTTTCTTTTCAATTAACTTATATGTCTTTCTTTGTAATCACACTGAAATTTCACAATTTCTGTCCTGTTTGGCTTGAATGAATCACTATAACCTCATTCACCTATAGCTCGTTATGGTGCAAGTACCTCTCTCTTCTATACAGACTGTGTAATATTCCAGATTTTATGAGTTTTCAGAATGAATTTCACCAAAGTCATATTCTTCAGATTTATAGTGACCTTTTATATTCACATATATATTTTCTAACGCATATTAATTCTCAGATACAAAAAAAACGTTTTTTTCAACGTGAATTCACAACTGTTGAGTTTCTATGTTATCCCTATTATCCGCAGTACTTTACTGAAACTTAGGGGGTTTAGTTGATAATTCCTCCTTGTTTCAAATAATTAATTAGATCAGCTACATGCCAAACGGTAATAGGTCTTTGTAAATTGATTACTACATGCTTTGTAACATAACTGATGAGTGGTAGATGCTTCAGGCTCTCCAGAACTTCTACTATCAGCAGACTCTACAACGTGTTCTGACTAATCAGTCCAACTGTGGATTCCTTTGATTTAAGGTTGAAATAAACCAAGAATGAAACGTTTCAAGCGAGTATATTTATATTATAACTCTTCAAAAATTCTTGTCAATGTCAGAATCCTCTTTTTTTATTAACAAACCGTGATCAATTATTTTAACATACTTAGTGAACAAAATTATTTCAAAGCAATAACATCCCGCCTTCCGTGATGAAATCACTGCATTCGACACATTCTTCAATCCACTTCCGTTAAGAATCTGTACCATTAATCAATTTACAGATTTTTGTAACTGGCCGTTTATAGATTCCTGATTTTGTTTTGACGTCCACAACTCTTATCTTATTCCCTTTGTACATTTACAATTTTTACAATTTTCCCAAGTGACTACAAATTCCTGTGTCGTCAGTGACGAGTACCACATCGTCTTCTGATAAGTCGTGGAGCTTGAGATACCCTCCACTGTTTTCTCAGGTTCACTTCGACTTCTCAAATTTTCTCAGTAGTGGTGCAGCTCCATTTGAACAGTGCATCAAAAAATGATTTGGCTCCGAAGGATCATTTGAAATGTATGTATCAGGGTAACAAGCACTTCTTCTTTGGAGTGTCTCTCTTTCAGTGTAATGCTGAGAACATTTTTCACCGACTTCACCAACCTCTCCCAGCTACCTTCCATATCTGGAAATGCTGGTGAAATGAATTTCCATGTAATGTTCTTAAGGAAAAAAAACTCAAAATTTCAGTATCATCCATGTCTTTGACAGCTTCTCTTGATTGTCTATTGGCAGAATGCAATGAATGCAATGAATATTCGTCCCGTTATCTGAAAAAATTTATCTTGGACATCCCCGTCCACTTATAAATCTACTGATCACCATCATAGCGGAGTCTGTATTTAGCGAATTTGCCATTTCTAGATGAATTGCTCGTAGGCTCATACAGGTAAATAGTACTACATAGCGTTTTTCATGTTTCCTGCAAACTGTGACGGAAACCAATCCAAAGTAGTCCATTCCGGTGATCGGAATTAGCATGACAAAACCATGAAGATGATTTTCCGGGAACTGACCCATTTCATTCGATCCGACCAACCGATAAGACCGGTTTTGGAGTGATAGCCCTATCATCAGTACCGGGCATGGTCTCTTCAGAACGGTGTGAACCGTCTGAGTATCACGACCAAATCGACAGCCATCTTGGGTTCTTCCAGGCTGGAGCCTTGCTCCCTTGCCCTTTGAGCTAGTTTTCGTCAGGGTGATAAATGGGTCATAACTGATCATTGGTGACGGCATGAGTGTCCTCAGACATCAGTGCCGCCCTTCGCGGTGTACCTCTACCTGGCTGGGGTGGGATGGATGAAGATATTATTCATCGATAGCCAAGCGGTTCGACGTGGGTGTTTTGTTCACTCACATGAATTGACTGCAGTGTTGGTCGGTGGTTCAAGCCCTAGTCTGAACGATCGATCTTAACTTACTATCGTCCAACCCGTGTTAAGAATCACACGTTAAAAGGCAAGACCTCGGTAATCCTTAGCTCGGACAAGTTTCGACTTTTGAGGGTTGTCGTTCGTAGGGGTTCGTTGGGAGAGCGGAGAGCCTCAGGAGGGGCGCGCATGTCTCCGAGCTGGGCTGTGAAGGCATCCCAATCCGTCGAAAATCTCATACGATAATCAGGGGAAGGAAGATCATCGCCCTGTAACAGGATTACTGGATTATGATCGGAGTCCAGTTCCGACAGAACGTAAATTTCTTTAGTCAGAGAGACGTTTCTGAGAAGCGCGATGTCTATTACGTCAGGCCTAGAATGCCCGCGATAGAACGTAGGTTCATCTGGTCCCAGCACAAGATATTCATGTCTGTCAGCATGCGCATGGAGCGCCTGGCCGTTTCGATTAGTGACTCTGCTCCATAGTCCGTGTTTGGCATTAAAGTCACCAGCAGCAATTGTTGGAATGTCGCTTCCCATCAGCAATTCATCCACTGATTCTGGGAGTAAAAGATTCTGCGGAGGGTTGTAAACCGAGAATAATCTGTGACAACCCCGGCTAAGTTGAATTTCGACACCTATGTCCTCAGTTCCATGTAAACGGGCACTGTCAATGCCGTATTGGGCACACTGAAGGGATCGTTTGACAAGAATGCCAACTCCCCCTCCACCGCGTCCAACACGTTCTCTGTGGTAGAATCTGTATTCAGGAATGACAATAGATTCGTTCCTCAGATGTGTCTTCTGAATCAGAGCCACATCGATGTTATGTTCAACGAGAAAATTCTCAAAATCGAGTCTTTTAAGAAGAATGCCATTGGCATTCCAAAAAACTATCTTCAGAGATCTAGGTAATGTCGGTTGTCTAGATGTTGGCAGTTCCAATTATCACGTTTGTATTCACCGTGAATATTTTCTCGAGCACGCGGAATTTGCTCTGGCAAAGCTTACCCCTTCCTGGACACGTCCACACCGCGCAGGTCTGCCTGGGAGGGATGGTTTTTTGGTTGATTCGCTTCTGGGCTTCTGAGCCTTAGGGTACTCAGGGCAGCTTCTGTAGTTGGCAGTGTGTGCTCCTTTGCATTGATTGCACTTCGGGGGGTCAGTCCTTGCTTTCTTGCAGGCGTTGGTGAGGTGCCTGACGGTGCATGTGACGCAGATTGGAACTGCCAGGCAGTTCCTCTGGCAGTGGCCGAAGCGCTGGCAACGATGGCACTGACCCACCGAAGCTTTGGGGTGTTGGGGGTTCAACCTGCACCTTCACACTCAAGAGGTCTTTGACCTCAAAGATGTCTTTTTGTTCTCTGTTGACCAATACCAGAATCAGGGGTAGAGGCTTGTTGGCGCGCTTCATCCTGGTTACAGAAGTGGGGTCAAAGCCGTTGGCTTCCAACTCCTCACGAATATCGTCAGTTGAAAGGTGCTCTGACACTCCTCCAAAGCCTGCACAGATTTGCCGGTCCTCAGGGAGTAAATATGTGTGATGGGAAATATTCTCCGTCACTAGCAGCCTTGACAATCGACGATAATCGTCAGGAATCGTGGGCTGGACCTTGATACCGTCATGGAGGTTGACAGCTTTGGAAAAATTTATTTTCTCCTCAGCTGCTGTTTTGATCAGCTCAACTCATTTGTCCTTCTGACGAATGACAATGGGCGGTATTTTAACTTCTTTGGTTTGAGGCTGGTTGCTGGCAGAGGGGCCAGGCTCCTGATCCTGAGTAGTTCTGACAGTGTTTTCTGAATTATCAGGAACACTGTCAGATTGCGAAGCAGTTCCTCCATACTGCTTGTCATTTTAACTCACAGAAAAAAACCAGCAAAGCAATGAGCAACTGAACGCAATGAAAATGAATATGTTTTAACGTACTTACCAGAAACGTTATTTGCTTGCACAATATTTCACAACGCACTACTATATACGAGCCAGAAACACTGCAGTTGCTGATCATCAACCAGGATCCTCGTTGAAAAACACCGATACACTTGGACACGTCAGCACTGTTCCGCTGTCAAAACGGAACTATAGTATGTATTATAATGTTTTATGATGTATCCCCACGGCAAAATGAAAATGATTCCTGCTAGTCATAGAATCTATCTGCAAATGATTCAGTGGGATGTCCACTGAGTCACCTGCAGACAGAGTCAGGAAACAATTCCACAAGCATACTCCGGGGTAGGAGTCAGAATAATGATTAATATTCCAAAGATGTGCATTGTAACATGCTCAGGGTAGCCCACCCAGCTAATGTCGCGTAGAGAGTTGAACTAGAACCATCAGGCATCTGTGCGACGTCTTCGACTAGGACGATCCGTCGCAAATCATTTCCCACTCTGAAAAGCAGAAATTAATTTTGTTTGGTGGATCCGACCAACCGATAGACAGGTTTCAGAGTGATTGCCCCATCATCAGTATCAGGCATAGCCTCTTCAGAACGGTGTGAACCGTCTGAGTATCACGACCATAATTATATCGAAAAATTCCGAATGGAAAACTGCTAGATGTGTAACCAATCCAAAATTTTTACGAGTACTAATTGAAAATGAAGGAATTCCCGAAGATTCTAATCTGTATATTTCATCGGTCTAAAACCAAACGAACAGGAGAATTCAAATTGAGATTGTAATGAAGATCACAAGTTTCTACCAAACATCAATTATTGATATTACCGAAAAAATTCCTCAACCCATATTCTCGGCAATATTTTTATTTCTTGCTTATGTTTTCTCTAGTGACAATCATTCAGAGAAATGCAACGGATGCATCCGCTTTGTTGCATTCCCTGGTGCCGTTGATAATTGAAGATTTTTCCTAACTCGGCCTGAAATAGAGCAGAGCCCATCAACAATTCAAATTATTATTGTCAACGTTATATTACGCTTAATGAAGGATTTATAAACACAAAGAACGGCAGAAAAAGAACTTCAAAAGAATATATTTCAGAGATATTAAAAAGGACAGGATATAAATGCCTTTCTTTTGTGGTGAAGCGCAAAAAAGATTCACAAATTAATCTCTAGCACAAAGTGAATGAGGAACGTAATAAAATGCAATTACCGAAATGCTTTATTCTTTCTGCGAAACAGAAGATCATACTTGAAGAGTTTTTATGTTTTTCGGGTATTTGATGGGTAACTCATTTCTCGACGAGGAAATGACCAAATGTTTGTTTTTCTTTAAGTATCATCAACATATTCGTTGGAATAAATTGATCCTCTACATCAAATCATAAACATGCACCCTGAAATGATTTATAACGAATTCGATATAAAAAATTTCTCAAATTTTTTACCAGCTTCTGATTGATGCTGTCCAAAGGTCAACTGGAACAGAATGTATGAACATTCTTTCCCATTTATGAACTCTCAAACCCAAATATTATAACCATCAGTAATGTCAATATATTCGTTGAACAATGTTCATATCTTGATAAGCAATGTATGGGGTGTTTAATTGAGCGGTTCCAATTTCTGAATGCAAATAGAACAAAGTGTGTGTGAGATATCATTGAAGTTTTTTATTAATTTGAAAGACCTATTGATGCCATTGTGTGGAGCTTCAAATCCGTAAGATAGATTTGCAAGTTATCGACATATAGTAGGAAAATGCACTCATTGAAGTAACTAAATATTTCGTTGATGTATATAATGAAGAGTAAAGGAATCAGATGGCTTCCTTGAGGAACTCAGGAGGATACAGTGAAGAAAAATGACGTATAACCATTTGTGGCCACCACTTGCGCTCTGTTATTCGAATAGGACGATATTCATTCCAGTGGAAATTATTCATACCGGCTTTAGCAAGTATGTGTATTGAAATGAAGAGAAAGAACCTTATTTTCAAAAGACGAGTGCTTGAGCGCATGTTTAGTATGATAACTTGTATTTCTCCAGGACAAGTAACTTTGTTCAATTATTCGCTGTCACGAATTGATATTAGACTTCGCTAATTGTCCCATGGCGATAGTGGGTGCTGTTTTTCACGGAAAGTCAACTTTGGAGGGGACTATGAATTGTGAGGTGTGCAATTCTGCTTTCACAATGATATTCCTTGCTTATGAACCAATAGCTGGTATTCTAGACGAATTATTGACTTTTGAACTTGTGGACATGAATATGTGGAATACCTAGAGTATTTTTGAGGAAATCTCGATATTTCATCCAACTTTTCTTCTTCTTTTGAAATATAACTATTTTTATTATTATCATTACTAGAAATGCTGTGGGCTATTAGCCGCCCTGTATTCCACCAGTTATCAGAATTTTTTTTCTAACTAGTAGCATGTGTTTGAAATACTTTAAGAAAATGGTGACGTAGAAAATTTAATGGAAGTGAATAAATTCTAGTTACTTATCGAAAACACCTTTCTAAAGAGTACTTTATTTGGCTCGAATATATATGAATAAATATCGTAAAGAATCATAAATCTGCGATTCGCATGTCCGATAAGGGGAAAGAAAATGTCCCTAGTCACGAAATATCAAATTCGCATTATTATCTCGCCGATAAATATGACTTTAATGATATTTCAGGGGAATTGTGTTGAAAATGGTCGTGAATGGCTTTTCAGCTAGATCTTCATGTGAAAGTATATGTCTTTCCGAAGGTAATTTATTACACGAAAGATATTCTCTCCGGCAACAAGTTAAAAATTATATTACTAAGAATCGTAGCTCAGTGTGTACTGATTCCACCCAGAACCATTTATAAGAGATACAATTATTCAAATGGAATTCAAACTATTCTCCTTTTTCAACATTATACCATCACAATATGATCTGGCCTCTGTCTATCAGCTACCTTTTTAGCTGGTATCACGACAAACATCCAGCAGGCATATATCATAAAAAATGATTCTCCAGATTTTTTTTAAACTATGGAGTTTCTCCATCCAGACATTCTGAAAATCACCGTGATGAGCCACTTCATGAAAATAGCAACAAAATGGATGTGAAAAACTATCGTCCTATTTCACTGATATCAAACATAGCTGAGATATTTGGAAAATATTCAAAATTTTGTCAGAAAAACATTACGGTTATGTATTAAATAATACCAAACTAATAGGACTAATGAACAATGCAATGGACAAATAACTTTCATCAATGTGTATTTTTATTGATTTGGCAAAATACATTCGATATCGTTGAAGATTAGGAGCTGTTGAATGTGCTTCAAAATATTGGCGTTGAGGAAAAAAACAAACGATAGATCAATAGCTGTTTGAACAACATAAAACACTGCTCAAAATCAACGGGTCTCTATTGTCTCATTGCTCTTTTGTCAAGTGAATGATTCCGTCAGCATGAAAAATTGGGTGCTTGGGTTTCAACAAAGTCAACGATGGCCGTTTCTACCTGGTCCTTATTGGCGAACTTTCTACCGGTGAGAAAGTTATGGAACTGCTTGCAAAGATGGTTGTCGGTTGGTGGGAAGTATGTTGTCAAGGAGCGGGATAAAACCTCTTCTGTTGAGCAGTGCCGGCTGCTACTGACGCAATTTCCGGCACATTTTGTCGATTTTCTCACTAGAGAGCTTTGCTGTGATGGTTTGGACCGGCTGCAGCCGCTGATCATCATACAATAACCATGGTCTTTTTTCGATGGATTTTTTTTTGACAAATGACCAGGTGGCTCATCAGTATCCAGCGACTATTCTGAAAGACTTCTGTTGTCGTAGAGAATCCACTTTTCATCCCAAGTGACAATTAGATCCAAAAAAGTTTCGTTTTGGTGGCCCGAAACAATGAATAATAGACTTCGAAACATTACAATTTCTGTCGATCTTTCAGGTCGTGTTATGTCACGAATTACAAACTTCCAAATAATTCTCTGAGACTGATAATGGGAAGTTTCAGAACGAGTCCTGTAATATTACTCTGCTGTGATACTGCTTCCCCCCCCTTAACTTCGAAGAACAAGACTTATTGCAAACTATGCAAAATATACTGTCAACTCAACTACCCGAATTATGATATATTTTTCAATGACAACCTATTATAGGCTGTTCACGTTGAAACGAGAAAGACGTCATTTTTAGTAATTTTGTATATCCAACATGACAACGTTGAAATTCACACTGAAATGCGTTCAACATTAATGAAACTAGTAATATTTCATTTTGTAAGTTCTTCAACTGATAAATTTCAGACGTTGCCGACTCGGCAACTTTTCAGAACTAATCATTTCTTTTGATAAGACCTGCGTATATTCAATATGCCTAAAGCATTGTCGAAATAATACCAATGAATAACAGAATTAAGTAAGGATAATAGCAATAAAACATCAACAGTACAAAAAAATTTGAAAGTTAGGAATAGTGCACATGTTGGCAACGCCGTAAAGTGTCATCTTGTGACACTTCTTGTGTCATTCTCTTCTTAATGTGGACAACTTATATCCCAGATTCCCAGAGGTCCCTCCATGGAAACTAGCTGTATACATGGCAATATTTCGGGAAGTGAAATGGAAAAGTCAGAAACGAACTTATAAGAACACAAACTAAACTACCACAATAACATCGGTAAATTTCCTAACTACTGCAAAATATACAGGGTATTCCATATTCGATGGTCTATCAGACGTAGCTAGAGAACAAAAAAGATATGAGTTTCAAATTTTGGTTACCGATGTAGATGGCTGTGACCTATCATTTGAAAATATTTTCATTGCTGCGTTGTTGCCACATCTACATGTAACAGACATCAACTTGGAAATTTCAAATAGAACACCCTATATATTATATCATTCTTGAATTTTGCATTGAAATCCAAATTACTTTTGTGAACGATGTTCTATACCTATCTCTCACCGTTTTTAAAATAATAATGATTCTGTAATTTTGTTTGGCGAAAACATGGTATTTTTAATATTCAATATCGCATGAATAAACTGATACATCGAACTCAAATTCTGGCAACATCGAGATGAGGTATGGTGGTCATTATTTCAGAACGAAACTCAAATCTTATTTCATACAGAGTGTCTGAAAAATTCGACTCAATTTGTATCTTTGAAAAACGACCATAACTTTTTTTTTCAAACGGAACACCCTAAATATCATTCAATTTTCGAATTTAGCCAACCAATTTGAACAACTTTGAAAATATTTTCAAACGATAGATCACAGCCATCTACATCGGCAGCCAAACTTTGAAACTCTCATCTTTTTTTGTTCTCTAGATACGTCTAATAGACCATCGAATATGGAATACCCTGTATACTGATGGATCAAAGACCGACTATGGGGTGGGCTGTGCTTTCCTTGTAGGAAGACACCTCCATAGCTGGTCGATGCACTCAACGACCAGCGTATACACAGCAGAATTACACAATATACACCCATCTTTACTATTCTGTGAATTTGCACAAAACAAAATTCATTTCTCAATTTGTACCGACTCCTTGAGTTTCATAAGATCGTTTCAGGATAAATATACTCTTGCTCCCCTTGTAAGAAGCTAAAAAATGGCAAAAAATTGAAATTTGGAAAATAATGGTCAGTATCAATGGAGTAAAAAATTTTCAATCGATCAGTATACACCACTACAGTAGAATAAATATCCATTGGGATATGGAGCTACAAAAACACATGACTTTTGACACTCCCTAATAACTCAGTTTGTACCCATCGGGCGCGTCCCTAGGTGGCGGATAGGAGGATCCTCTTGGGGGACTGGGCGAAACCTCATTGTAATCAACCTATTTCTGGCAATGCGGGGCTCTGCCAGAGGTCACCAACTCTTCCTTTGCTACTCGTGGAAACACAAATGAATGGAACGAACACAAAAACAGAAACAACAAAAACAAAAACCAATTCCGAGGCTGGACAGAAGTGATCACCTCAATCTAAGGCGATGGTTGGGGATGAACAGAAATGTCCACCCCAATATATCGCTTGGAATGAGGCTGGACATAGCAGATCACCTCGTGATTTAACACAATGGCCAATGCGTGATGGCATTTGCGGCGCCAAGGCCAAAATGAGAAAAAGAGAAAAGGAGGCAGGAGTGACAGCAAATACAAGTGCCACCTTCCTCACTCCACCTCCAACAGTATGGGCACTTCCTGCGGCGGGCGCCAAGAGCTCCGCCTTGAATAAGGGCAAGAAACTGGCTGCCCCTGCATGAAAGCTACCTCACTTGGGTACCTTCACGGAGGGAACACCAAGAAAGTTGAAGAAGCCGCAACGACAGTAATGTCGCTGCACTTTGCAAAACCTTCGCGGAGGCCATCGTGAGACACCTCAAGGTTCCCTAAGAGAGTGTGTTTTCGGCAAGTCTTGGCCTATACCTGCCAATATAAAAGAGATGTTGCATAGTGACCTGTCCAACTTCCTGGAAAGAATAGTATGGACAATTACCTAGGAACCTAGGAGGACAACTCATCGGGGGGATGTACAATGGGTCACATGTCGCCTAAGTGACAGAGAACTTAGATTGTATTCATGAACAATAGTGTTCGAAATGTCACCATCAGAAACGACTTTCCGTTAAAATATTTCTATAATATATGACTCCTTGTATCAGATAAGATTGAATCAAGTTGCTATCTGCATCGATTCTCAACACATGAATCGAAAACCTCGTAATATTATTCTCAAGAGGAAAATGCTAACCCCAAACATGCACTTTCACTCTCTCTTCATGATACCTCATTTTCCATTAGCGAATCTGTACGTTAATATAAATGGGATGTGAGCTTCGGAAACATCAAATCTCACTTCATCGTATCATTTACATTTGATATACATTCCGTTTTTAATATGTATCTGAGCGTGCGAGCAGAAAAGCTTCTTTGGTTTGCCTTCTGCAATTTACTCTAGAGATCACGCAGGCAAACATCAATACATTGGAGCTCCAAATAGGATTTCACCTTCCGGAAATTTGTATGGTAGGTTGGCCCTGAGTTTTTGTTCAAGTGTAGTATGCACTTTTTGGAAAATTATGGTAGATGACAAAATGGTTTAAGACTTTCATGGTTGAGGTTTTCAGTGTTACTTTTTCTCGGGTTCGAGGGCCGTTGAATTTCGAAAATTCTTCCTGATGTTTCGCTGGCGGTAGTTGCTAGCTTTCGCAGAGGTTCACACAATCCAATTTAAAATATCTGATGACTGAATGTTACGGATGCGTAACAATTTTTTTTGTTGACTCCTCAAGACGTTTGGTGTGCTAACACGTGAAACTGGCTTGGGTAAATTACGTGAAGCGTGTTTATGTTGAACCAGGTAGCCTGGTGTGATAATATCTTAACCTGAATTTGGTAAATTATCAATAATATTCGTTG
The DNA here is from genome assembly GCF_025532065.1 of Leptinotarsa decemlineata. Lineage (NCBI taxonomy): Eukaryota > Metazoa > Arthropoda > Insecta > Coleoptera > Chrysomelidae > Leptinotarsa > Leptinotarsa decemlineata. The sequence goes on from NW_027412578.1 coordinate 7,217,512, forward strand.
ACCATTTTCTACCTACCATCATGCTGTTTGCTATTCTTGAACTTCTTAGAATGGGATTCCAAGTTCGAGTATGCGTCATGCTGTTTGCTATTCTTGAACTTCTTAGAATGTGATTCCAAGTTGAGTTTCACAGCTTCTTGCCTACCGTACCAGTTGGCTATGATGGTATTCCTGATCGATGGCAATAAGTTCCGTGCTTTCAAACAGAATGATGTGGTTTCCTTCACTGAGTGAGTGTTCTGTCACAGTCGACTTCTCCGTTTGGCTTAGTTTGCAGTTTCTTTCATGCTCCTTCAGCCTTGTTCCCATGGATTGGGATACGATAGATGTGTCCGTGTGGTTGTTTCTCAATACAAGGTGGGGTTCTACCAAAAATCTTGTTTCAATGAATGAACTGAAAATAGGAACTTTAATGAAGAAATGTATGGTACAGCAATCGTTGGTGTCAAAATATGTAATAAAGTATGTAAATTATGCACCGTTGTGTTTAAGGCTGCTGGATTATTCGTGAATCTTGAATTCAAATTCGGTGCATTAATTTTGAATAGTAGTGTATAGGAATAGGAATGAAACATTCACCCAAAAATGAATCCAAAACAACTACTGTTCTCAGATACCAGAACTGAAATGCTTTTCATGAAATTTTTGTATCTACGATAACGTTTGAAGTTCACTATATCTCAATGGACACGTTTTTCTTGCTCTTCTGAATGAGACCCCTTGTCATTTTTGAATTTATCCAAATGGGCATGCAGCATGTACTTGAAAAAACATCTTGTAACCCACGGCCTTGAAGTTTTTCAACATATCATCAACTAGCTGTTCGTAGGTTCCAGCTTTTTTTTGAAACTCCTTTGCTCCTTACTGCTTTGGCCAAATGGGCAAGCTGGAAGTTTTCCATCAGCAAATATTTGCTCAATATGTAGACCAACAGAAACTCTAGCTTCAACCTCTGCTTGTGTCAACTTCGGGAAAAATGTTTTCAAATATCCAGCAGCTTCTGATTTTTCATCCAACCAAATATGCAAAGACGGCATAAACGATATTCCCGCTTCAACAATCGACTCAGATTTTACGTTAGGTTTCACGACACAAAGATCTGTTATGATCGTCGTGTGTAATGCTGAGAATTCGCTATGCTATCCCATCCCAAAATCTTCAAACATACTTTTTATCTAAAGTAAATGGAACTTCAAACGTTCAAGCCAGTCTCTATATACCTACACAGTAGGTTTAATGGACTGACGCCTATCAGAAAACAACTACTCCCCTGGCTAATACCACGAAGGGCGTTGGATTATATCCGACAGGCGTCAGTGCAGGAATTTTCACAGAAAATGTCCTGCCTATGCAATTGGCAATACAACTGGAAGAGTCGACTTTCAATTATGGAACGGGCACACTTGCAGACCGGTTTCGGGCTTATTAGCCACTCATCAGTGCAAGATAGTGACCATCATCGACCTAAAGTCAATGATATTCCACAATTGAAAATCGGAATTCCTTCAGAGTATTTCATTCCTCTTCCAAAGTTGAAGCGAACATCACAAAATGTCACTCCATCTAGTGGACGAGGTATTAACCAACTGCATATCCGTAATTTGCCCGATTCCTCTGAATAAGGAAGAAAAACTTTCTTATTAGTCAGTGGGCTATGCTTGAAGACTGGCCGTCATTACAGAAGCAGAGACCAACTTTTTTGTAAAAAATTATGAAAATGTTTCATGCCGAGTTCGCTGATCTGTGATATCCACATAAAATAGTATATTTCACTGTTTCAAACGGTGAATTTAAATCTCTTATCAAATCGTTAAAATCTTCTGTAGTAATAGTACGGTGTTTTGGTTGTTGTGGATTGGGTGAGAATTTCATAACTGAACACTTTTGTTGAAACTGAAAGATGAGTGTGCCTGCAATGATTCAATCTGAGACTCAGGTACTGGAAATATTAAGATATGTAGAATTGGAACATATTTAATTGGTTTAGCATTTTGACCACCACGTCTTTCACGTGGATTTCAAAAGTAGCAGTTATCGGCGTGGTCATTTGGTTCACGCTAAATTTTCGGAACTCGCAACTCTTATGCCACTTGTTACTATTTTAGACTCTTAACAGCATCCAAAAGTCTAATGTGATGTACCGATTCCAACAATTTAAGAAAGTGTTTTTGACTCTTCTGGTCTCAGACATCGGATATGGGCTGCGTGTTCTTTGAAACGAGTTTCAAAAGTTCTTCCAGTCTGGCCAATATATTATTCATCACAGTCTTCACAGCTCATTTCCTATATCCTCAAAGCTTCATTTCTCTGAAGAAAAGTTGGTTGGGTATCAGGATCAGTTTTTTCTTCAAAAAACAATTGTTTTCTTGCCAATGTTTCGAATTCAAATGAATTTTTCAGGAGAAGTAATTTTTTCGTGTCAATATTGCCATTTCAAAAACTATTGGACATATTAGATATGTTGAAAAAATGCAAAACATTGTAACAACCAAAATTTTTGAGACAACATCAACACAGAACGGCATGAAAGAAACGAAACGAAACGAACAATTTATAGTGAAATTCGCTTTGGAAAATAATAGAGAATAGAGAAAATGCAACAAAAATCAGGATAATGAAATTTTTTATTCTACCTTCAGGTACATATCTCAAAAACCAAGAAAGATATTAGTCGATTTCATTCTCAAAAACATGCAATTGATTTTACATACTTGTACCAACTCACCTGTTATAACGAATAGTTTTACAGCTACGGTGGGATCAATATTGTTTTCATTGCCCTTTCTGTAGGTCAAAATCCTATTGAAAAAAATTCAAATATTCAGTATATATTTCAACGACGAGAGCACGGGTTTCACTTCTTTTCTTTCTGTTGATCGAATAACACTATTATCAAGTAGCTGAGTGATTGAGTAGGAGTAACCAAGACATCTGTTTTCTCTTAAACTAGCTACAATACCCGAGCTAATGTTGCTAAGTACAAAATTTCGCTGACTTTGTTACAATTACGTTGCGGAAATAAGAAATCCAGCTCCTTACGAAATTCCAACAATATTCCAAACTATAAACTCACACAAAACTCAGCAAGTTCGAATGTTAGAAGTGAGATCAATTTTTTTCTGTATTGCTCATATATATAGAAATAAGTGATAAACACATTATAACGAATATCAATTTTCCATATGACCATGACTATGTTGAAGTATATAAAAACATACATGTATTCATGGATTTCTCTTATATATTAACAGTTGATTACACACATACGAAAAGTGAAAATTGGATTGTTTGTTTTCATATTATATCATACTCATATCTGAAACAAACATATTAGACTATTTTTCGATATTTATAATCTCTATAAAACTGACGAAAAGTTAGTCTACGGAAGAATCATAGGATTGAAGTATAGTAAACCATCTGGTTTTGACGCTATACTGACACACTGAAGGAGATATTCAATGAAAGAGAAAGAAAACTTATTTATCTGATGAAAACATTTTCTTCAGAAATGTTAGGGATTGGAATTATATAACCGCTATACAAGAAAAAAAAACAAGCTGAGAATATTCCAATCTCTCTTATTTGAACCCTAGCTAAAATAATGAAAAAATAATGAAATTGATATTATCTGCGATGAGGAAAATCTACTGAAGATAACTGCAATTCACAACGATAAAAAACCTGCTTTAGCATTTTTGTCGACAGCTTCCGATACAGAAACTCCATATTACTGAAATATTATTTATCAGACCGAGAGCAGAGAGTCAGTATAGGTGTATTATACGGTGTTTTCCAAAAGACGGAATTGAAGACCATTTTATTTATCTATATGATCAGCCTTTTCATAAGCTCCATTCAATTAAATAGATTCAAATGAATGAATCGAAGAGGTTTTTGTATGAAAGTGTATAATTATAAAATTATTACAAAGCGCTTTCGTCATCATCAGTGCTCACCTGAAAGTAAGTGATCTAATTGAAAATAAAGTTTTATAAAAATAAAAATTTTCAAAAAATTTTTGAGGTTATGAAATTTGGAAAATTGTTATGATTACTTACTTGTCAGGTCACAGGAAGTATCAAAATGAGTATATGGCACATTTGTAATATTTGACTTATATTAAACAAAATAGGCTGATAGCCAAAAAAATATATTTTTGGATTGGGGCCATGTAGTTCAGTCGGAATATTATATGAAACAAAAGCATGTTGAGACAGGATGTGTCAAGTGTCATGTTGAAAACAATGGTACTAACTAGGGGGGTGATCCATTACGGATTTGAAATATTTATGTTATGGACAAGCCAATAAAGAATGAAGTATTTTTGTAATGAATTTGAATAATTAACAATTCGTAATCCTTTTATGAAGGGGAAGGAAATCTCTATTTAAGTTTGATCGAGTATTCAAGCAATGATTATTATTGGAAAGTTCTTTGGAAATCTCCAGCTTTTCAAACAAGTTTGGTCTGAAGAAATATATGTCATCTATTTTATGTAATATTTTGGAATTTCTGTTGGGGCTGAAGGTATGATTATGAAATTCAATGTGGTGGCCAACTGCAGATTTTTCAGGTTTTTTTAAATGTTCATCAATGCGAGTAAAGAGAGGTCTACAGGTTCTACCAAACAGGTTCTACCAATTGACCAATTTTTCAAATGAATGTAAGTGATCTACGGGCAATGATGATGAATCTATTGATTTTTTTTTCAATTCAAACTACTAGTTATATGAACTAACTTTATTTTCTTATAGTTTTAATATTTACATTGATAATTACAAGTGGTGAATGGGATGAAATGAAATACATTACAAAAATATTGAGTGTTTGACATACTGCAATGAATTTTTATCAATTTTGATCTTTTTATTATTTTTATAACTTACCCTTTTTGATAATCTTCATCCTGTTCAATTAATGGAAACATATAATTTCAGTGACTTCAATATGTAGTCAAAAACATATTCCTCGAGTTTTTTCGACAGTATTGGTTCCTTTATATACTTTTAGAATATTTACAAAATGCAATCCTTGTACCAAAAATGATTCAAATGATTGTCAACTATTCGTCCAGTAACTTATTCTGCATATATTGAATTCAATAAATTGAACGTGAAGGTATCAATCCCTTATAGAATGGATGAAGATAATGTATAAAATGTTCATAAGACAACAAATGATATTTTTTCGATTATCAATAACAATATATCTACATATAGTCAACATGTAAAATAGACCAATTTGAGAGTTATCTCAGATTCAGCAGCAGTTGGAAGTATTTTCTCATATTCTCACACTGATTTGATTTGCCAAGAAGTTATCGAATTGGAAATGCCATAGAGAAACCTAACCAGTTTGAACTATATAAAAAGAGAAATTAAACGAGAACAAAAACAATACAAATAAGTACAAGATTAAATTCACGTTCAAAATGAGTATCATGATAAATAGATACACTTGAATTGAATTACCACTACCAATAACCCATACCTTTGTTTGCTAATGATGCCAATCCAGTTAGGGAAACTTTTGAGCCTTAGATTCCCCAAGACCAAAAATTTTTCATTGGAAAATGAAAAATAAAACTTCCTATGTTTTCACACCACTTTCATTTGAAACTAAAGTTACTGCATTTTCGTCCTTTTCTTCTGAAATATCCTTATAGGACGAAATTGCGGTAACGTCAGTTACTGATATAAAAATATAGGAAGTTTTTATTTCTCATTCTCATGATTATTTTCTAACACGGAATACACGGCTACATCTATTAATAAATCTTTTATCTCTGAATAGAAGTTGTGGAAAACAGAAAAAAAATGGCGTTGGATGATGATAAATCATCAATGATTCAAACAATACGATTACATATACTTGAATTTTCCTGAACGAAATGAATTCATAGATCAACCCTTACATACCAAAGAGGCTAGTGAAAATATTCCTCTTGATAAAAGAATGCTGATTCTCACAACGAAGACCGTTTCCAATAAACGTATTGTCTTTTTTGTCTTTGAGAAGGTTTCTCCACCGATTTCTCAACTGCGGATACATTGAGCCAAAACATTGGAGAAAATTTCAGTCCCAATATTATACGACTGAAGAAGGTTCCAAAATTTATTCAATGTCAAACTGAGGACAAATTCAACCTTTGGAAAAATACGACAGCAACGAACTAACAAAATGGAAATATATTGCAAAATTGATAGGAATATATTGTGAAGAAATAACGTTGCTAGAAAGATGAAGGTGAACTTGGAAGGGATTTCATATACGGAATTATATGTAAATATCCAAAGTCCAGCAGCCTCAGCTGCTGGACTTTGGATATTTACATACTATCGAAATCGAGCACAGATCATTCGTGTACATAAGTGCTAAATATTTGCTATCGAGAAACTCTCACAACGGAGAAATAATGTGGAATGTCGAGTACGTCACACACCTCACTGTCAGGGTGTCAAAGAAACTACTGCCTTCATCTGCAAGTATGTCCTCATACCGCAGGGTCCTCGTTTAGACTGAAGACTCTGACGCGACCATCGGACCACCAAGCCATTCAAAAGTAATAACCTACAGAGAACCGTCCTAGTAGAGGGTCCTAGCAGTACGTCCTCTCGCCACTGGGTCTATTTAAAGACTGAACGCGTCAAGGAGATTGAAGGTCCAGTACGCTCAGGCGGAAATTGCACTCAAACATTAGACACATGCCATACGACCATTGCTGGTAAAGGTCCAGAATAGGCTATGATTTCCAAGGTTATGTGACGTGATACCCACGCTAATCGACTCGTTGCGGCATTCGAAGTCAAATCATAGGCGGAGGGTTAAAAAGAGGTTTCATAGGTTTAGTGACGTCACACGCGACTCAAGGCCAAGTTATAGGCGAAAAAAAAGGGTTTCAAAGTCAAAGTCAGTGTGGTAGCACTGGAGGAGGTACAGGGGGGAGGAAAAGGTTCAGAACCGTCATCAGCACCCTACTATTTGGAAAATTGAAATATCTTTGAGGTTCAGGAAACTGGAAAATCTGGAGAAATTTCAATGGATAATGGATTGTCAAGTGAATATATTTGAAATATTGGTCATATGTGCAGAGGTATGAGGTCAGCTGAAATTAGAGTGTGCAAAATTTTCATTAGGACACAAATCTGTACAACCTTGGTAGTATGGAATACATGAAGAGCCTAGAAATTTGTCCCTTTTCTACAGATAGTCTCATATGGCTGTGTCAATTTATCTAACTGAAAAGTACTCACTCCCTAACAGAAAACGACTCATTGATTTCAGCTATACTTCTGATTTTACTAAAATTTCTCTCAACTTGGTCTACGGTAATTACAATGATTTCTCTAAAGTTCATCTAAAGTGCCTTCTAGAAATATAAAACGAATTATTATATACATTTTGAAAGTTTTTTGGACGTTCATCCTCTCCTCTTTCACAACCTTTAACACTTGATCGTATTAGCACCAGAAATCAAATCGGTATCGAACGTTTTTCACCACAGGAGAGTTAATTTTATTTACACTGAATTCGAAAGTTTGGTTTCGTCGCCACTAGGGTGATTTCATTCGGAAATCTATCCAGGAAATTTGTTTTTCTGAAACGAATTCATTGAGGGTGGTGTGATATATTCGAATTTTTATTTTGAATGTTCTGACATAGTTAATGACTCACCTGATGATGGAAAATATTATTTCAAAAACGTATGTCTCATCATTCACATTGAAAATGAAAATAGAAGTGCAATTCTTTATTTTAAATGAAATTATGTTCGTTTCCTTGTATTCCTGATATTTGAATTGTAACTGAATCTTGTCAAAACAATTTTTTCGTTTTTTTAGCCGTTTTCATGCAGGTTTTCATGTCCGACATTTCGTCTACTACTGCGGTAGACATTATAAAAGGCGATTAGGTAACGCAGAAACTGGATTGTTCAGATACCATTTCAAATAGAAATATTTACGTTTGAAAAATTATTGAATGTAGTTGGGAATAACACTTTTATAAGATGGAACATATTTAGCAGCTATAGAAGTCCTTATATCCAATTATGATCTATTATTTGGAAGAGTCCAGTTATGGAAACATTTTTCAGTTGTGTATGACTTGATCGAAAATTCAACTCCAACACGGAGGAAAGATAAAAACTGGAATTGCTAAAATTTAACTCCTCTGGTTATGGCTCTATTTTTTACTTTTAACTTGGTATTGAGAATATCAGTAATGAATAGAAATCAAATAAGAATCTAAAGAGTTGATACTAATGCGGCATTTTATGTCCCAGTAGTATATCCTAAAATAAAACATAAAAAATCAGACTCAATAATGATTTATCATTCGGGAAATAACAACTTTCGAAAAAAAATTCTAATTATTCAGTTACAATGAAAAACATTCCTAAGATATTTTCAGATGGAGTTCTTAGCGATAAATGTATAGCATAAAAAATATACTGGAAATGGCAAATGAATAAAAAGGAGAATTCAAAAATATGGGATATCATTGTGTGAGATTAAAATTAATTTTAATAACTCATCATAAAACAAATTGAAATGTTTCATTATATAGACTGGAGAAGACTATAATGATGCTGAACGTGAATATTTCCATTTGAAGAAGATACTGCAGAAATGTGAAAGTTTTTTAACAAATATTCTCATCGTGGGTACTGCTTTACCATAAAATATCAAAAATATGAAAAGTTGCATAACTGAGGTCAATTCGGTTCAACTTTGATATAACCGAGAAGTATTATAGTTTCGCAATGATCAAAACACTAAACCTGGTTTACCTTTATTAAAAAATTGCTGCTCAACATTTCTGTAAGGTAATTTTGATTTTATGCTTGAATATAATTTGGAGTTTTCAACCAAGCTTTCGATTTTGTATTATCCTAATGGATAATTGAAATACCTAGAATCGTATTACATTTTTGAAACTGAAAGAGAAAATCTGTCACAGAACCTGTTTCAACTCAATTTCATGGTAACACAAAATCAGTTCACTGTAATAGCTTTTCACTGATCTCAAAAAAAATTTAACTCAAAACCGTAATCTTCAAAACTATTCAATATTCATTCACCTTAATTACCCTATTTTCATATGTAATGAAATTGGTTGACACTTGATCAAAATCCATAACTTATTCAAGTGACAATTCACCCCAAATTTTCGGGATTTCTTATGGGATTCCATTTTCACTAAATCCTACCTTATTAGTGCTTTCGTGAAGTAATATTTGGACCCATAGGACCTTCTATGAAATAATCTCATAAAAAAAATAATTAAGTTGATTATACCCAGTATACGTTTGAGAAAACTATTGTACAGCTAAACACGTGTCGCAGTTTTAGTAAAACCTTTTCTAGTGGAAATCATTCAATAAACTGTATTTATCAGTTTTAATTTATTATTAATCATATTTTAATATTTTTACCCACTTTCGAATGAGCTAGATGCCTAGAGGTTTGATGAATATGAGTGGCAAAAGGAAATGGCAGAAATTGAAAATATTCTTTCCGAGTCCAATGCATAGTTTTTCAAACAAATTCGGAAAATGTTTCATTACTGTTCCTACCGAAGAGAAAACTTCATTTTGGGATACTGTTTAAAAATCGAAGGCTCATATTACCAGATTTCTTCACCTCATATACGAGGTAGAAAAAAGAATGGTTCGTGAACTCAAGCAAAGCAGTAACTGAAAATATTATGCTTTGAGTCATAGATTGAAAATTAAATTGAAAATTCGTTCAATTATTTTGTCTATGCTGGTATCAAGAGTAGTGAATTAATTAAGGTTGGAATGATATTTGACGTCTCTCAGAAAATAAATTAGAGAATATTTATAATGCGAATTATTTTTCCATGAAAAGACTGATCCACTGAAAATTTTCCAACTCTCTCATCATTAAATGGTAATCGAAACGGCAGAACATTTGTTACACACCTTGCCAAATCTTGCATAAATTCAGCGGAAATTTAATAGTCCATCACTTGACTATCACCGATAAAATCGTTGAGCTTTTTTCACCACCGTTATGAAGACGTTTCAGAAACTAATTTTCCCGGACCCCTCGCCAGGCTCACTTCACTCAGACAGTCTAGATTGAGATGAGCACAGAATTGATTAATATTTATTGGAGATATAATCATCTAGTTGAAACGACTGCCAGCAGGGAAAGTGAAGCCAGCAACGCCATCTGGTGAGTGGATCCCGCCCTGCTAGTCTGCATCGCCGCTGGGTGTTCCCCTGAAACAAATTATGTCTATTCATTAACCAGTTTATTGGATATTAGCAAAAATGATGAGAAAATAACACGTGAGATGGTCGTTACTATAGCTAGGGGAACGATTCAATCATCTCCAAGCTTAGAAATAATATCTACAGTAGATATGCGGTGTCGTTCCCACTGGAGCGAAACGATAAGAGGTGCAACATGATCAATATTTTTTCGCTCGATGCAATTTTTGTACTCGCAACACTCCAGTGCACACGATACGATAGTCTATAAGATAAGCAACGATGCAGTTGTTTTCATCAGTCGTCATGAGCTCCTCAGAGGAGGATATTGTTTTTGCTTACCGGTACTTGCAGAAGAGGAAACGGGAATCTATTAAAGCTGTATCTGTAGAGGAGGGAGGGTGGGTGTAGGCCCACAGCACTTAAGCCACATGTGACCCATTGTAAATCCTCCCGAGGAGTTGTCCTTCTAAGTCCATCCTGTCCTTTCCAGGAAGGTAGACAGATCACTAGGAGATATCTCCTCTATATCGGCAGGTGTACGCCAAGATTAGTCGAACACACAATCTCTTATTGACGGTAACTCCAGACACTCGCATAGGACATGCCTGGCAGTTTCATCTTTTTGTTCACACATTCTGCATAGAGGTGTGTCCACTAGTTCCATAATATGGAAGTGTTTTCTCAGTTGACAGTGGTCAGTTAGAAACCCTAAGTGTAGGTTTTTCCTGGTCATCGCCAGATATTTCTTCGGCTCCAGCCTCCCAGGGTTGCCCAGAGAGATCCTGGCAAGACTGCATTCTTTGATTCCATCCCATCACTTTAGGGATTGGGCATGGGTGTGACGTTGAGCTAGTTCCGCAATTATCGAAGTCATCAGGCCATAGGTGTCACTGGGTCCTAAAATTCTTAGTCCAACCGCTTCCTTGACTGAAGAGTCGGCAATGCCTTTTCTCCTGTCGTGCCCTCCAACCTACCTCAGGATAATGCTATTATCTACCGAGGCTTTGGCTGAATCTTGATGGCACTCTAGTACTAGCCCTTTGGTTGTATGTTCAAGGCTAATAGGGCTTGTGCAGATTGTTATGTTTTTGCCAGAAATTCCACACCTATACGATGGTTAATATTGAACACAGTTTGGCAGCGGTTTCCGTGAGCTCTCTCAATAATAACAAGAATTCAGAGAGTTTCATAGAAAGAGCTCAAATAGTTACCATGTTTCATTGAGATTGGTATCAAGGAGACTGAAGAAACGTGGGTTCTGCTCCACCAATTTCATGAAGGAGATATAGGATTGCACATCTTCTTGCTGATCCGTCATGAACGTGTCGAACGATATTGCGCCTTTCTTCAGCTCAAGCGACCCGGCAGCTGTGACCCCCTCACTGACGCGACTCCGATAATTATCGGTGCAGAATCACGATCACTCCAGTGTGCACTAGATCAGTTGCTTCCATTATGTATGCACGATTATGAGTGATCGCTGTCAAATCAGGATCGGGTTGCTCATCGAATCATCTGTCGCATCGCTCATCGTATCGCTCCAGTGGGAACCGCGCCTAAGATATAGAAAACTGAGACAACTTCTAATTATTATTGAGTGAGACGATATATGCCCCAACTTCAATGACCCCGAATTTTCAATGATCACTTCATTAATAGAATTTCAGATGTTTCCAAAAAGCTATATGGAATACTTGAATGATACAGTTCTGGTTCTACTCAAATATCCAAGAAATGAGTTTGCACGGGTCTTTGTGACAGTAGGAGTGATTTTTTCAAATTCACCAAAGACATTATTAAGAAAAAGCAACACTTTGAATGCAATCGCGGATTTTGACCAAATACATGAAAGAGTATTCAGTGGTATTCATTTACCTCCGTAAGGCTATTATTGTTTTTTATATCTTCCTGAAAACATTGCAGGAAACGAAAAATGGGATACATCGCGGGAGATCCGTTTTTTCGCAGAAAGCTCTATAGCTTTTCATTTCTTCATCATCAAAGATGAAATAAGTTTCAAAAATAGGATTTATGAGCTTCACTATCTAATTCAGAAGCATGAAAATATTCTGTGTCCATAGAAAAATGATAATATTGATATTGTAGAATGTGGCGTGCCGCAAGGACTGGTTTTCGGTCCTCTGATCTATTCAGATATTCAGACAGAATCATTCATTTCAGCATATTACACCGTTCTAGTATATTCTGGCACCCACACTGGAGACTTATCACTTGATATTGATAGAGACCTTTCCAGAATCAATTTTGACCGATAGGTTGAAATTGTATCAACAGAAAATTTTTCATTTTCAAACAACACATTTCTTCATTGAGTCAGTTTCACACAAAAACCGATGGATATCATCAAACTCCAAGAGTGCACATTGAAAAATATTGAAGTTTATTCGTTGATGACGATTTCACATAGAAAGAACATAAGTCATAAGCGAACAAAAGAAGTAACGTAACATTTTCAGATATATCATTGTAATATGGAGAACTTGAGCACAAACATGTTTCACCAGATGATGCACATTCAGGAACTTGATATTATAATGGAATTGAAACAATGTGGGTTCAAAAATAGAAAAAATTGGGAGCCGTCACGAAACGCCTAGCAGATGTGAAACATCGATAATAATATTTTTCAACCCCTGTGATCATTGTTGGGTGCTGAAATATTTATAAAAAATATGTGATTGATATATACATGAAAAATAGTATATTAAATGCCTAGGGTGACAAGTGAGCTCTTATTTACCGAGCATTTTTATATAGCTTTCCCAGCCGAGGTATATATATGAGGTATTGATATGAATCTAGGCAATATCTCATTGAATTTTTGATATATTTCACTTCTCTCATCGCTTCTGTATGTTCATAACTTATAATTTTTCAATTCTGCATTGTCGTGATAAAAAATTTCCTTGGTTATATGATAACCCAAGGCAGCTATGAATTGTTTCATGTCAAATTGAAACGGTACAGCTTCCATGTTGAATACCCGACGTAACAACATCTACTTAGGCCATGAAAACGTTTGTCGGCGTTTCCATGAAAACCAAACACTGTACAATGATTATTATTGCTGTCAGTTTGCCAAATGCGGTTTTAAATCAAATTTAGATGCCACTTTGAAGAAGTTAAAAGATCTATATAAGTGAAACGTCAATATAATTATTTGAAAAATGGGTGAAAATTCAAGTGACGGTGATTTAGAGATGATGTGTACCCCGCCTGAAGTTAGAGTGGTGGCAGCTAGTAGAAGTAGTGATTTATTGCCAGAAAAATCAAAGAGAGAGGAAAGTTGCTGAAGTAATAGGAAATGTTTTATTTTATTAGCGTATTTCAAAGAGAAATCTGAAGAAAAGAAGGTATCGACATTGTGGGCAAATTATTCTATGCTGAAATCGACACTTGCAATGAAAGAAAATATTGACATTCCAAAGTTTTTCAAGCTTGTAGCATTTTTAAAACGAAAAAACAGTAATTATAAAAGGATTTGGAAAAGCTGAATAAACTTATTTGAATTAATGAGTCGAAGAGGTTTTGTATTAAAGTGTATAATATTTTAAAATTCTTGCAAAGCGCTTTCGACTTTCGTCATCATCAGTGCTCACCTGAAAGTAAGTGATCTAGTTGAAAAGGGGAATTTAGTGAAATTGAAGTTGTAAAATTTTTTTTTTAAGGTTAAGAAATTTGGAAAAATTGTTTGAGATTACTTACTTGTCAGACAACAGGAAGTATCAAGATAAGTGAATTGTATATTATAATATTTTAATTATATAAAACAAAATAGGCTTATAGCCAAGAAAATACATTTTTGGATTGAGGCCATGTGGTTCAGTCAAAGTATCTTATGAAGAAGGACAACTTGAGACAGAATGTGTCAAGTGTCATGTTAAAATAATGGTACCAACTTGAGGAGTGATCCATTTAGGGTTTGCTTAAATATGTAGAGGAAAAATATTGAATAAATTATATTAATAAACTGTGATTAATTAATAATTCATAATCCTCTTATGAAGGGGAAGGAAATCTCTGTTTAAGTTTACTTGAGTATTCAGACAATGATCATTGTTGGAAAGTTCTTTAGAAATCTCCAACTCTTCAAACAAGTCAAGTCTAAGGAAATTTTTATTATCTATTTTATGTAATATTTTGGAATTTCTATTGGGACTAAAGTTGTGATTGTGAAATTTTATGTGATGGCCAAAAGCAGATTTATCAGGTTTTTTTATATGTTCATTAATACGAGTGAAAAGAGGTCTACAGGTTCTACCAATGTAAGATGCCGAACAATCAAAACAGTTAAGCTTGTAGACTCCACTTCTGTTCAATTTGTTGATTTTGTCTTTAGAATTTACTAAAAAGTTACTTAAGTTATTTTGAGATTTAAAGGAAATTTTTGTACCAGGTATGGTATTTTCTATAAATTTGGAAATAACAGTACACCTATTTTGATCAAAATGAGGTAAGGAAAAATATCTCACAGAAGGTGAATTAACTAAGGTGGTGGAGTTAAAGGCCAATCTTCTATCTGATCTGAGTTTAAATTTACTAATTAATTTGTGAATAATGGATGGAATCAAAAGTATTCACAAAGAAAGTAATTGACAAATTTATGGTCGAAGCTCCTGATATTCATCAAAAAAGGTATACTTTTTTATTATAAGATTGTGTTTAATTTTTTGATGGAATGATATTTAGGCTGTTATGGTAATTGGTGTTGCCGGTGCCTGCAGAACAGATCAATTATGAAATTATGCAATACGCTCCTAGACGATTTAGATATTTGTGATGATATTATCATAATGAATATTCCTATTTCAAAGAGCTACAATGGGTTAATGTTATTAAAAAATACTCAGCTAATAGGCCAACTGACATTACAAAACTGTTTATTTTATACCATTAAGGTAAACGTATTAAACAAAATATTGGGCACAATACTATTAGTGAAGTACCATATGTCGTGGCTAATTATTTATTTGTAATACAATACTCTACAGGACATAGCCCAATTACAGAGCAGGAAATAACAGAGTGTAATAAATACATCACAAACAAGTGACTATAAAGTCTACAAACACTACAAACAAGTGACTATGAAGACTACACATTTTTCATTTATTATAGGTGAGAAAACAATTATTTTAGGAAGTGGGATTTTATATTTGACAATTTGCAACTAAATATATCTAAATTATCGCTAACAGAATTTATCACTTTACACATGGTATGAATCGGAGAATTCCCCAGAACATTTGTGCGAGATGTTTTTATATAGAAAGTACTCGGGTGTCTGGAACAGATTCTAGAAATGCAAATATTGAACTTTTCCAGTAATGTTGGGCAATGAACTATGCTTTTGATAATTTTATAGGTTAGTGCAACACTATAATATTCACGCCTTTTTTTGGAGACTGCAAAAGTTATGCTTTTGTAACAATTCAGAGTGGGTTGTTTCCTTTGGAGGATAACTGCCATCGGTTTTTAGGCTTAGCAGTTTTAAAAATCGTCATTGAATTGCCTCTATTCTATCAATGTGATATTGATAAAAGGGGTTCTACACAACTGACGTGTATTCTAACTTTGATCTTATGAAAGCATAGAATAAAGTTTTTGAAGTCGAAGTTTCTTTGAAATCACTACTGTTACGTGCAATTAATCCGTACAAACGACAGGAGGAGGTTACAACATTATCGATATGTCTACTAAATGATAGTGCGGTGTCAAATGTGACGCCAAGATCAGTAAATGTTTCTGGTCTCACCAGAGAAACGTTTTCTATTGAATAATCAAAGATCAAGATATCCGTTTTCAAACTGTAGGACATGACCTTACATTTATCCGGGTTCAGTGACAAGTTATTTCGATAACACCATTCTACAACCCGTCCTATGTTTGCTGAGAGGTTTACACAGTCATTTATGTTCTCAACGAGGCAGTGTAGTTTTAGATCATCGGAATATAAAAGGAAATACACATCTATAACATCTACAATAATGAATATATTGGAGAGCAACATTCCCAGATTTGAACCTTGTGGAACACCGGAAGAAGCACTATATTCGGTAGATTTGAAACCATTGAGCTGAACATATTGTTTTCGATCCCGTGGATAGAACTGAAAGAGTGCGATTGAGTATGGGGATAATCCAAAGGCTACTAGTTTGTTCAGTAGAATGCCATGGTCAAGCCTGTTGAAAGCCTTAAAAAAGTCTGTGTAGATAACATTGGTTTGGGCCCTATTGTCAATAGATTCAGCAATATGTTGGGTTACAGTCAGAAGATTGGTGACCGTTGAACGATTTTTCATAAAACCGTGTTGGTTCATACTAATATTGTAGCTAATATGCCGATATATAACTCGCTCCAGCAGAATCTCAAAAACCTTCGCAAAGTTGCAAATAATAGAGATAGGCCGATAATTTGAAATATCTCGTCTATCTCGTCCAGATCCTTGGTATTGTAACCGATCTCAAGCAGATATTAATAAGTATAGATAGAGAACGAGCAAGCACAAGTGCACAATCTTTTAGGATGAAAGCTGGAATGTCATCTGGACCAGTGGTATCATTACCTCAAATTATTATCTCAATTATCTCAAATTAGAAAATCCTAAGTGTTATATTGGTCATTTTATAAGACGTAGCTCGGCAACACTTCTCGCAGAAAACGGAGGAGATTTACTAAGCCTGAAACGGCACGGTGGGTGGAAGTCGGCTGCAGTGGCTGAAGGATATATTGAGAAATCAATAGTTGATAAGAAAAGAATCGCCGAATTAGTGCAAAAATGCAATTTAGACAATGAAGCTTCAAATATAACTTCTTCTGCAAGTCGAGATGCTGTCTTAGAAAACGTCCATGTTGAAGATGTTGCAGTGGAAAAAGGTGATGAATTTGTTCAAAATACGAGGATTGTTTATAACACAGAAGTGAATTTACCCTGACAATACATGAAATGCTGGAATTGTTCTCATTATTCACCGAGGTGTTTTTTCATTATCATTATTTACCAAGGGTGACAAATATTGATTCTCGTTAGGGAAATGAAGTAAATAATAGCAATTTCTCAGCTTAGTAGTGAAAAAAAAATTATTATTGCTCTAATATAGTAGTAAACTCAATAGCTTCAGCTAGGTTTTGTAGTATATTACTGAAGACCTTAAATTATAAATATCAGTTATAAATGTTCCGATATGAATTTCACCATCATTAGAAAATTAATTGATTTATTTTGAAATGCAATAATGTTCTCATGAAATGTATTCTGTGAAAAAATGTTGTAGTGCATTATTTTTCAGACGAATGAAATTGGTTGATAATAAATTTGAAAATATTTTATGCTATGAAAATTTTGTGAATTTCAATCTACCAAGAGAGTATATTTTACATTTGGTGTCCCTTGAGACAGACCAAATATAGCGGGCTTAATGCACATATAAATGCAAACTTTAATATTCAAATATATAAATTGATTAATGATAAATTGATAGTGTGTCGTAGTTTGATTTTGCTTATTTTGCAGGAGGCTGCTCACTTTCATAATTATCACTGTCAAGTATATTTCATTTTCAATTAATGTTGAAAGTCATTCATTTAGGAAAAGACAGGTTGTGTATACAATAGTAAACACAGCTGTATACAGTATAGGTATCCGAGCTCAGTGTGGCATGAGATATAGCGTAACGCCAAATCAGTGGGAAGAGAATCGCACAGTCTATTGCGCATGGTGCCTCGTCGCCACGGAATGCGTCGCCACGCCAGCAATTGGTTTTATGTGCGGTTCCATCGTTGGTCTCAAAAATACAAGTTTATAATTATTCAGACACTCACAGTCAGAATAGTCATGAAAATGGATATTTTGAAATAAAATGAAAAACATGCATCTTCCCCAATGCAATGGGGAATGTTCCTCAATTTGGGTCATTACAGCAAATGCAAGTTTGAACAAAATAAAGTTGAGTTTAATTCATGAGTTTTTCAAATTCACTTCGAAAAGTATTCAATTTGATGTTTCAAATGTTGGATTTTAATTTCTAAAGGGATTTGTTTCTAATTCACATATTGGCAACAGCAAAGTTGAAATAATTCATACTCACCCAGATATTCTACTTTAGATAAGGAAAATTATCTTTATAAATCAACAATTGAGGCAAAATATAAATTACAGTCCAATACCACCTCCACAAGCCACACTTACAACAGTTGTTTTGTTATTTATTCATATATAGGAAGATAGGTTAGGTGCACAAAATGTCATATGTCACAGAATGTGTCGGAACTAGGAACATAAGTAAACAGAACAGCTCGCCTCTGAAATATGTCAACTTTGTTTGTCTCATTCAGGTAACACATTCATTGTCCTTTATTAGCTATAACCGATGTTGCCAAATGGTGAAATAGAAACGAATCCCTTTAAATGTTGAATGCATTATTTCATTCCTCTTTTTTGAGTATTCCAATAATTTTTTAAAGAAAAAGGTTAAAATGATAAAATGTTTAAAATGCGTTGGTTTAGATCTCTTTTATGAAAACTACTTGATTTTCGTCAGGAGGAACATTCTCCATTCCTGCTGTAAAAAATACTTTCCCTACTTATACCACGAATCACAATGAAATATATTCGACAGATAATTGAACAAGATACCTTACAGAAGTTAATCTTGCAGATGTGTGTTTCTCTTTTATAAAACAGCAGGTACTTTTTATAAATTTATTGACCGATTCCGTTCAGATGAAATGGTTCATTGAGAGAGCAGTTTCCATAAATATAAAACATGCTTTCGACATTACGAACTCAATTTTATTCATCACATTGAAACATGGTTATATCTACGCATGGCGGTTTATTTCAAAATTCAAATATGCGCATCCTAATGAGAGCATGTGGGGTCAAATTTTGTTTGTTGCTTCCAACGGAGTTTATCTGATATCTAGTGTATGAACGTATGAATAGTTGAAATTATATTTCCTTATATTCACTACATACTGCAGTATATGAATACGATACAAATGTTTTTTAGAATTAGTTTAGGTGTGTTTTGTACAGCGGTTATCGTGGGACTATTACTTGGTCAAAATGCAGACAATGTGAGTTTTCATTTAAATAGTCAGCATTGATTTTATGGTTAGAAATAATGTATCGATAATACTAATGTGAGTAAATGCCGTGAATTATTCTCTTATCAAGGAGTAAATAAGATATTGATGAATGGTATCGTAAGGTTAATAATAACTTATTCACTACAGATTTTGACATCAACTTCAAAAACGAAAAATTGAGAGGTTCATTACCAAGAAGCAGCTCCGTAAATGTATAAATCTTTTATTGATAAACTCTATTGATCATCATACAGAGAAGTGTCAAAGAAGGTGAAATGAAATGTGGTGATGATGTGGAGAATGGATATACTTGTGTTTTTCTATAGTTTGTATTTTACAAAAATAAGGCTGATGGGTTGCAATTTTCGAAACTTTGGAAGGATATAAAGTCGGGAAATGAGTACACCCGAAACTTTGTCTGGATACTTGGTCGCAAAAATTTCTCAGATCACTGTTAACGATCACTAGGCTCTCATACTACACAACTGCAACCCCGTTCTAGACATAAGTTTCACACCAGAGATGAACTGAACAACTCACTCCTCGTATCTAAAACCGTCTGTTTCATCCAACAGTACCATCTCATGCTCTTGCTTTCAGTCATACATCAATGATTTTCTAAGTGGTTTAGGCACTTCATACCTTCCAACTGAAACATGCACACACAGTCTACAGTCCACTAATTACCCAACAGACAGTATACAGGGTGTAACTAGATGAGTATAAAACATTTAAGGAGGTGATTCCTTATTGAAAAAAAGATAGGATCTTTCATATAAAGAAATTTCATTGGAGCATCCCTTGTTAAGATACAACCCCTTAAAAGGGGTACATAAAATTTGTATAAAATTTTTTCACAAGCACTAAAAAAGTTACAATATTTAAATTAACCTGACGTTTTGTACTACCAAAAAAACACTTAGCCAGAAATTCATTTGGTTTACCCCATGGTTGTAGGGGGTGGAAAACGCAACCCCTAAAATTTATGTCCAATGTGACTTTTTGTCTTATCATTTGTTCAGCATTTGAAAATTGATTTCCGATAGTCTGTTTCATTCTAAACAAAAAATGTCTCGTGGGTTTTTTGCCCAAAATAAACCAGTTCGCAGCAAAAAATTATTTAACGAACAACTACAGAGATACATCGTCATAAAAGCGAAAATACGAAACTAATCTATCTAGTAGGTCGCTATTAGCGATAGTGACAATTAAATTGGTATGACTCTGTCAGTTTGTGAATTTTCGAACTTGAATTAATACTAATTGTGTGTTGTTGTTCTGTTCTTAATTTGTTACTTTAATAATTCACTTGTTATTGAAATGGCATACACAAATGAGGAAATGGCTGATATGCTTTACGTTTACGGTCTGTCGCAGGGGAATGGGTTAGAAGCTTCTAGAAGATATGCTGGAATGTATCCTCAACGGCAGCATTCTTCACATATAATATTTGCTCGACTTCATCAACGGTTACAGGAATATGGTTCATTCGACAGAAGAACGCAGGATTGTGGTCGCCATCGAGAAGTACGAACACCACAGCTTGAGGAAGCAGTACTGAATTTTATTGAAGAACAACCTACTACCAATACTAGAAAGATTGCTTTCCTGCTAAATGTTGATCATATGACGGTATTTCTGATTTCAAAGGAACAACTCGTATACCCTCACCATCTGCAACGAGTACAGGTACTCTGTTACCGCGAGACTTTCCGAACCGTCTTGAATTTTGCAATTGGATGCTGGAAATGATTAGAAGAAATTGTGACTTTCTGAAGATGATACAATTCACAGACGAATGTAGTTTTTATCGGGACAAGATTATTAATTTTCATAATTACCACATATGGGCTAATGCAAACTAACCATGAACTAACGAAACTAACCATCAAGAACAGTTTTCTGGGGATGATTTAATTAGGCCTCATTTTATACCTCCTCGATTGAATGGTGAGGCATACGTTCAATTTTCGAAAGAAGTGCATCCAGTACAAGGAGGAAGTTCCTTTGGGCGTCAGAAGGAATATTTTTTTTATGCATGATGGGGTTCCCGCCCATATAGTCAAGTAGCACGTCAGCATTCAATTGAAACATATGCAAATCAGTGGATAGGTCGAGGAGAACCACAGAACTGGCCCGCTCGATCTCCGGATCTCAATTTCATTTTTCTAGTTGGGGCCATTTACAGCATTCGGTTTATCGTACTACTGTTCGCGATGTAGAGGACTTAAGAAACCGCATCATCGATGCGTGCAGGGTAATCAGAGAGACTCCTGTAGTATTTGAGCGAATACGTGCAGACATCTAGACGCATGGGTAATGTCTGAAGGTAGACATATTGAACATTTACTATGATTTATGCATGTTGTGTGTTTTTTTTATTAATAAATTAGTTTTGTTCATTACCCTTCAATCGTTTGATGCCGGTACTAACTACAAAATAACAATAAATCCAGTTCGTATTTATGACGATGTATCTCTGTAGTTGTTTGTAAAATAATTTTTTGCTGCGAACTGGTTCATTTTGGGCAAAAAACCCACGAGACATTTTTTGTTTAGAATGAAACAGGCTATCGGAAATGAAGTTTTGAATGGTAAACAAATAATAAAACAAAAAGTTACAAATGAATTTTAAGAGTTGCGTTTTCCACCCCTGACAACCATGGGGTAAACCAAATAAAATACTGGCTGAGTGTCTTTTTGGTAGTACAAAACGTCAGAATGATTTCAATATTTAACTTTTTCAGTGCTTGTGAAAAAATTGTTATACAAATTTTATGTACCCCCTTCAAGGGGCTGTTTTTTAACAAAGGATGGTCCAATGAAGTTTCTTTATATTGAAGATCCTATCTTTTTTTCGATGAGGAATCACCTCCTTAAATGTTTCACATTTATTCAGTTACACCTTGTATTGCTCTAATTACCAAAATTGATATGCGCTCACTGACATTTTTTATAATTTGGATATCCTGTTTTTATTGAAGGGGTTATATTTTTAGGCCTGATTAATTGAAGAAATGTGTGGGATTCCCACATATTTTTGTATTAAGATGGAGTTGAAGAAAGTCTGCTTCAATTCCATAACGAATGTTTGGAATGGAAAAGTGTGTAGATATGAAAGTATTTCCTTCGAGACATGTTTTCTTTTTTCGGGAAATTCAATATTTATATGAAAGTAGCGGTTTCAGGAGGTCTTTTTTATTCCAGTTTGCGTCTGAAAGTTACTTTTTTGCATGATCCACACATCGATGTATAGAGTAACATATTTGAAAATTGATTTATCTCTTTATTTCTTTGGAAGATTCCCACATTTTATTGGATATACTCTAATGGTAATTGCTCATTTTTTTATTTCATGAGTACATTTAATATTAGAGTAAGTCAAATTGGTGCAGTTTAGGCGCAATGAATACGAATTTTGGAGTCGATTGACTACTGTAGATAAAACTTGAATACAGTTCAAACAGTGGACCGCAGAAAAAAACCTGGAAAAAACACGTATTTTCAGCTGGGAATATGATGGCGACTGTTTTTGGGATAGTCATGGATTTATTTCAATTAATTATATCTTCAAAAAGGGAAAACCATTACAGGAGCATACTATGCATCATCAGAAAAAGAAAATCGTGTGCCACTAAGACAACGCACCGTCTCACACCTCAGCTGTTGTCATTGCGAAATTCCATGAATTACAGTTTGAACTTCTTAATAATCCGCCCTACTCACCCGATCTAGCCCCAAACAACTTCTTTGTGTTTCCTCATCTGAAAATTGTGCTCGGAGGACAGATATTTTCGTCAATTGAAGAGGCAATCACCTCCGTGGACAAATATTTTCCAGAGGAATCGCGTATCGAGAAAAATGTTGCAGTTCTGGTATGTGAGAAAGATGTTTGTGTAGAATTCATTCTACTTTTCAGTCCGTTATCATTTCTGGTATCACAAAACAAATATTTCTGTTTGACAAAGAGAATTACAATTTGAATTTTTTTTTGTAATTATATTTCACCTGATATCAGATTTTTATTTCGGCTAAGGAAAAGAGGTAAAGAAAAAATTTGTTATAGGATGATGAAGCCGCGTACATTATCACTCTTCCTCTTGGCAAGATCCAAGGACATGCATTGAAAAGCCACAAGGAAGCGTTGTACTATGCTTTCCAAGAAATTCCTTATGCATCTCCTCCAGTGGAAACTTTGAGATTCAAAGTAAGACAACAAATCTACATTGATATTTTTTTTTCTCATTTCGATACTTTATAGGACCCTGTACCACCAAGGCCCTGGACTGGGATTTTGAACACCACAAAAAATAAAAAAATTTGTATGCAACTATATAAAGATGATCCCAGAGAAACTGAAGACTGTTTATATCTCAACGTGTATACGCCCACGGTAGGTTTAAATTACAAGTTCACAAGTGGATGAGAATGAAAATGTTTATTGTATATCCCTCATATATATATATAGTGACTCAAAAGCTAACGGTTAGGTTAAATTAGGTTGGGTCCAAAGTGAGTGGGTCTATTCGACCCTCCACCGCAACCAGCAAGGGTTAATTGTGGCTCACATAGTTTGTATGGTGAGTGGTCTTTCAGGTCAGATGGAAACCTGATTCGACCAGACGACTCAGTCGTTTCCTGACTGCACCACCAAATCTTCTTTTAGATTCAGTTATTGGATCAGGAGTTCGGGAGTTGAAAAGCTCTCGCTCCTGAAGTAAATTCACAGGGAGTTCAGTTGGAGTCGTAAAATCGATATCCATCTCCTCTGTAGACTCGCTCCTGAACTAAATTCACAGGAAGGTCAGTTGGAGTCGATAACTCGACATCCATCTCCTCTGAAGACTCGCTCCTGAACTAAATTCACAGGAAGGTCAGTTGGAGTCGTAAAATCGACATCCATCTCCTCTGTATACTCGCTCCTGAACTAAATTCACAGGAAGGTCAGTTGGAGTCGTAAAATCGACATCCATCTCCTCTGTAGACTCGCTCCTGAACTAAATTCACAGGAAGGTCAGTTGGAGTCGATAACTCGACATCCATCTCCTCTGAAGACTCGCTCCTGAACTAAATTCACAGGAAGGTCAGTTGGAGTCGTAAAATCGACATTCATCTCCTCTGAAGACTCGCTTCTGAACTAAATTCACAGGGAGGTCAGTTGGAGTCGTGAAATCGACATCCATCCATTTTGTTTGCTAACCTGCTCATGGGTGGTTTGTTCCTCCACCTGACAGATTCTGCGTACGCCGCTCAAGAATTTGGTGCAAGGCGGTTTTATAAGGTACCCTGCTCTTGAGGAGATGACTCAGTCGTTTCCTGGCTGCACCACCAAACCTTTTTTAGATTCATTTATTGGATCAGGAGTTGGGGAGTTGAGAAGCTCTTGCTCCTGAAGTAAATTCACAGGGAGTTCAGTTGGAGTCGTTAACTAGACATCCATCTTCTCTGAAGACTCGCTTCTGAACTAAATTTACAGGGAGGTCAGTACAAGTCGTAAAATCGACATCCATCTCCTCTGTAGACTCGCTCCTGAACTAAATTCACAGGAAGGTCAGTTGGAGTCGTAAAATCGACATCCATCTCCTCTGTAGACTCGCTCCTGAACTAAATTCACAGGGAGGTCAGTTGAAGTTGATAACTCGACATCCATTTCATCTCAAGACTCGCTTCTGAACTAAATTCACAGGGAGGTCAGTTGGAGTCGTAAAATCGACATCCATCCATCTTGTTAGCTAACCTGCTAATGGGTGGTTTGTTCCTCCACCTGAGACAGATTCTGCGTACGACGCACGAAAATTTGTTGCAAGGCGGTTTTATAAGGTACCCGGCTCTTGAGGAGACGACTCAGTCGTTTCCTGGCTGCACCACCAAACCTTTTTTTAGATTCAGTTATCAGATCAGGAGTTCAGGAGTTGAAAAGCTCTCGCTCCTGAAGTGAATTCACAGAGAGTTCAGTTGGAATCGTTAACTCGACATCCATCTCCCCTGAGGACTCGCTTCTGAACTAAATTTACAGGGAGGTTAGTTGGAGTCGTAAAATTGACATCCATCTCCTCTGTAGACTCGCTCCTGAACTAAATTCACAAGAAGGTCAGTTGGAGTCGTAAAATCGACATCCATCTCCTCTGTAGACTCGCTCCTGAATTAAATTCACAGGAAGGTCAGTTGGAGTCGTAAAATTGACATCCATCTCCTCTGTAGACTCGCTCCTGAACTAAATTCACAGAAAGGTCAGTTGGAGTCGTAAAATCGACATCCATCTCCTCTGAAGACTCGCTTCTGAACTAAATTCACAGGGAGGTCAGTTGGAGTCGTGAAATCGACATCCATCCATCTTGTTTGCTAACCTGCTCATGGGTGGTTTGTTTCTCCACCTGACAGATTCTGCGTACGCCGCTCAAGAATTTGGTGCAAGGCGGTTTTATAAGGTACCCTGCTCTTGAGGAGATGACTCAGTCGTTTCCTGGCTGCACCACCAAACCTTTTTTTAGATTCATTTATTGGATCAGGAGTTGGGGAGTTGAGAAGCTCTTGCTCCTGAATTAAATTCACAGGGAGTTCAGTTGGAGTCGTTAACTAGACATCCATCTTCTCTGAAGACTCGTTTCTGAACAAAATTTACATGGAGGTCTGTTGGAGTCGTGAAAACGACATCCATCTCCTCTGTAGACTCGCTCCTGAACTAAATTCACAGGGAGGTCTGTTGGAGTCGTTAACTCGACATCCATCTCCTCTGAAGAGTCGCTTCTGAACTAAATTTACAGGGCGGTCAGTTGGAGTTTTGAAATCGACATCCATCTCTTCTGTAAACTCGCTCCTGAACTAAATTCACAGGGAGGTCAGTTGGAGTCTTAAACTCGACATCCATCTTCTCTATAGACTCGGCATCAGAAATAATTTTTAAGTTTACTCTGTCCATAGTAGTCCCGCAAGGGGACTACTATGGGAAAGAAGGTCAATTACGGCAGAGCCCCACAGGTGTGTGGTGTGGTGTGTGTGGTGTGTATCCTTGCCTCTCGGCAAGGATACACACCTTAGGATTAAGCCATCGTTGGGATGCCATTCAGTTAGGGAATAACATAATCTCAAGTGATTCTGTCATTCCCGTATCCAGCGGGGCTACGTGGAAGCAGGCATCTGATGGCCGATTTGCTCAACCCCCACATTCCAAGCCAATGTACTGGACAAAAACAGGATGCACAGTGGTTCAGGCAATTGAAGGACAAATTTCACAGTATGTCTCAATGTGTTGAAGCCATCAGTTTTAGCGAAAAAAATTATTTCTCATGAAAATTCATCCAAGATAAATTAACAAATTCTTTCAGTTATATGCAAGGTGTGTCAAAAATATGATGCTGTTCTGGAAAATAATTGTTATTGAAAAATGTTGATTAAACTTGAATAATCATTTTTGAATGTGCAATTGCAATAATCCACAATGAAAAATCAGGTCTTGTTATTATATTTGTCTGAGAAAATATGAGCATCCTAGGGTCGTCTCGAGATCACAAAGCTCAGTTTTGTTCCGACTCCCTATTGGAAAACAGTGTGGGTGAGTTGCAATCAAACAAGTGAGAAATTCCCAATTTTAAAACCCAATCATCATAAACATCAATTCTCATCTGAAATGTTTTTGTCGACGTTATTTTCAAGACTATTTATTTCATTCATTCACTGAACTTTATATGTTACGAAACGAAACATGACACCGGTATTTTCATAGAATCCAGACGAATGTGATTCTTCACAACTACTTCCTGTCTACGTGTTTGTACACGGAGGTTTCTTCTGTAAGGGAGATGGTTCATTTCAAAGTTTTGGACCACAATTCTTCATGGACTATGGAATTGTACTGGTGACATTGAATTACCGACTAGGGGCATTTGGTAAGTGATTTCAACTGATCTAATAGATTGTTCAAACTTCGAAACGTTATACAGATACATTATTTCAGCTGTTATGGTTGGTGATAACCATGTCTTCACAGATCCAGAAAGAACTTCGAGCAGTGTTATATACATGATGAACAACTCTCAAAATTTAGCTCACAGAGAATTAATTATTCTTCAAATTCTATAAATGTAACATTCACTTTCAATCTTTTCACGTGATTGAACTTGAGTAGGTTTGAAAGTGAAGAATATTTCATTTGCATGGAGTCCCGTCCAAAATCTTCAGTCCCCATTTTGTAATTTTTGATACTTTTATATTTTAACAATTGATACACGGATCCCGATTCTAGTTTTGAAACTTTCTGTAGTGATAGGGGAGCCCAAGCGGGGTTTCCGAGATTTAGTAAAGCGCGGCAGATTAATATACAGAGGGATACCTAGTACCCGGTTTAGTACCTCCACCAAATATGAGCCCCATATATAAGGCCGCCTGTGAGTGAGTTAATTACCGGATAAAAGTGTATATTCCAGTAATCTGATGAATTGAGAGTGACGTAAAGAAAGGGGAGGGCAGCAAAGTTGTAAAAACATAACTTCATTTCGACATTCTCGAGCGTAGCTTATTTTTTTTATTTTGAAGGAAATAATTCAAGAATAACGAAAAATATATAATCTGACGATTTCCGCAAGCCGAAAAAATTCGTCGATGAAGTTTAATGCGTGCAGCTGTGTGGTACCTATATTTCTCTCCACGAGTTTCTATTTCACTATTCTCTATTCACTTTTTCTCTATCTATTACTCTCTTACTCTGTACCCACTCTGAATTCAGTTGCCATGACACCATCACAGCTGATCACAGAGACTCGTTCGTGATGAAGCTGAAGATGATGATTAATCAATCAGACAATTGATGGATGTAGCCGTTACTACGTGGTAGGAAACCATAATGAAGAAAAGAGAAACTAAACTTTCTATGTTTTTTACCACTTTTATTTTTAACTGACGTTTCTGCAGTTTCGTCCTACAAGGACATTTTCAAACTTATACAATATATAAGTTTGAAAATGTCCTTATAGGATGAAACTGCAGTAACGTTAGTTACAAATAATAGTGATAAAAACATAGAAAGTTCCATTTCTCTTTTCTTCATCAATTAATCAATTGATTATGGAAAATTAAATTTTTTGAGCATTTTTTTGAAATTATTTTCTCATAAATACAAGTATTCTACTTAGAAAACATACACTCATTTATTTGCATGCTATTTCCTGAGCTTTTCAATCAATTAAGTTTGAGGAAATTAAAAAAAAAACCGTTTTTGTCAGATTAAGCGAATCCCTTTAGATAATCGTCAGATTATGAGACAGCACGTTTGAAACATGAAGTTGAACCATGTATATCTTAATCTGACGCGCTTGAGTATTTCAAGATGACGAATTTTTTCTGCACATTATAATAATGGCCGCGAGTTTGCGCCCGATCTAAATCGTCAGATTATTGAATGAGAGCTGTTTTTGATGCACTTAACACCCCCTTAGAAAATCTGACGCATCCATTACATTTTTTTCTTTTCACTTTCAACCCTTACGTACAACCTCCCACATCATGCAAACGATCAGATCAACATACCAACATTATTAAAAATAAGCAGGATATTGATGCTATCAATATCCGACGCACTCGAGTATGTCCATGCAACAGTATTTTTTTACATATTTAAAAATCTATAGTCGCTTCCCCCACCGATGAAAAGGTATATATCACATAACATTTTTTTCTTCTTATAATCTAAGCTTTGCAACCTAATATGTCTCAATAACGGTCGAGAAAATCCCCATTTTGCATCGTGGGCTCCCCTGCTATAAGTAGTTCAGTTAGAATAATGAAGTTGCATTACACATTACTTGTAAATTGGTTTCAACTTTGATATGTACGATGATATGGCTCAATATATTTTCCAATTTCTAATTCTCCCATTCCTAGCCACATTCGATATTTTATAAGAACAAATTTGTTTTGGTTTTCATACTGTTAATCTCTCGAGTGAATAATGATGATTTTCTGTTTTGATTCTCTCCGTATATTGACACAATCGAAACAATCACAGAAGAGTCATTCAAAAAAATTATTCTGAAAGTATGTATAAAATAAATAAATTCTCTATCATAACGAAGGAAAAGAATCCAAAAAATAAATTTATCACAATGTGACACTTTATATTTTTTCAGGTTTTCTCAGTACTGCAGATGAGGTTATATCAGGTAACTTTGGACTGAAAGACCAAAATTTAGCTTTGAAATGGGTGAAAGATAATATACATCTCTTTGGTGGAGATTCATCGAAGATTACATTAGGAGGACAGAGTGCGGCGGGAGGAGCAGTTGGTCATCACCTTCTGAGTAAACAGTCGAAAGGTATGTTTTAGAGGTACCAAGTTTAATTATGTCTAGTGAGCACGGTCATCCTCCCAAAAGTCATAGTTTCAGATGAAACAGGAGGAAAATAGTGTATTCCAAGCTTTTTCTATCTATTTCATGAGATCTATCGACTAGGAAAGGCAATATTATCTAGTGAAATAACCGAAATAATCATGTCTTGAGAGTGAGTTATTGAAGTATTAACGGAATACTGTTTGAAGATATATTTCTGTAATATATCAATATCAATATATAGTGATATCAATATTTGATATCGATATTAATCTTCTGCTTCCATTCTCTTTTCCAGAAGAAATCGGGAATGATCACAATGCTCATGAACCTTCAGTGAATGAGAGTCGGGATAGTTTCCAGAACAATTCACTAACTTTCTTATAAGTCAGTGGGATATGCTTGAAGTGTGGCAGTAAACTAAAACTGGCAGTAAATAAAAATCTAAAGGAATGAACTTCAATTATTTGAGCCAGTCTCGAATATACCTACACAGTAGGTTGGCTGGACTGATGCCTCTCGAATATAATCCAACGCACTTCGTGGTATTAGCCAGCGGAGTAGTTGTTTTCTGATAGGCGTCAGTCCATTCAACCTTCTATGTAGGTATATTCGAGACTGGCTTGAACGTTTAAAGTTCATTTCTTTAGATTTGTTTACTGCCAGTCTTCAAGCATAGCCCACTGACTAATAAGAAAGTTTTTCTTCCTTATTCAGAGGAATCGGGCACATTTCGGATATGCAGTAGGTTAATACCCCGCCCACTAGATGGAGTGAAGTTTTGTTGTTCGCTACAACTTAGGAAGAGGAATGAAATACTCTAAAAGAATTCCGATTGTCAATTCTGTTTGAAATTTGTTTTCCGTTAATCAGCTGTCGCCCCCATACAAACCACAACTCTCAGAAGTTGAGAAACTTGTGCGAGCTAAGGACTAACGGGGTCTTACCTTTTAACGTGTGATTCCCAACACGGAATTATGGAATATCATTGACTTTGGGTCGATGATGGCCACTATCTTGCATTGATGAGTGGCTGATGAGCCCGAAAACGGTCTGCAAAGTGTGCCCGTTCCAATATTGAAGGTCGACTCTTTCAGTTGTATTGCCAATTGCATATGCAGGACATTTTATTTTACTCGAATACGAAAATATCAATTCAAAATGTTTTATATTAAGAATTAACGGGAAATTATATCTGATTTAATTTTCAGGACTCTTCAGAGGACTGATTATGCAAAGTGGTTCGCCTCTTTGTGGAAAGATGTTCCAGAAAAGTCCACGATATTTTGCTTACAAACTGGGATCTCTGCTGAACAGTGACTTTGGCTCCAATAATTCATCCAGAGAACTCTTGGAATTGCTTCAAAATGTTTCTGCAGAAGATATCAAAGGAAACAGTGACATGGAGGTAAACCTACATGAAAGTCAAGTATAGAACTTTGATTCAAAGGTTAACAAAAATGAGCTGATATTGATTTCCCGATTTACAAAGTTTGTCAGAAATGTTTTTTCAATTGAATTCACCACCAGGATAGACAAAAAATTTAATTTCTTCAATACCCCATAAACTGGGAAAAACGTTTTGAATTTTCTCTTATGGTTTTCCTGAGTATGCATTTTTACTATCTGTAACTTTGAAAACCCTACAAACTGGCAGACGTAGAGAAAACCTATCATGTCAATACATTGAAAGTGGAAATGGGGTGTTTAATAATTTCTGCAGAATCAGATTATCAGCAATAGTTGAGAAGTTGATTGAATTGATAATTATCAAATTTCAGATACTTTCAGAAATATCAGAGAGAATTAAATTTTCTGATATCGATTGATCACTTCGATTGACTAGTTTACTTAAAAGTGAGTGCATCACAAACAGATACCCGTAACTTTCATTATTTTTTTTTCCTCCCCCCCTTTTGCATCAAACCTGCGTTTATTTTGCCACAGAATTTTCTAAGCAATCGATTGACATTTCAAATTGATATTTTAGATTCAATTATGAATGTTAGGAGTATATTGTATATTTTTTCATTAAGTGTAGCTAAAAGGACTGCTATATTGGTTGGAAACAAAACACTTATATTGGTTCTCCTAGTTCTCTCGTTGACTATGGGTTGATTTGTGTTTTATGTTTCGGCTCCCGTTTTGGTGAGCAAAGAGGGTCAAGTGAATGTCATTTCGAAGGTTGTTTGACTCCCTTTCCAATAGTAGTGATTTTTCTAAAGGTTGTGAGTTTTTACGGTTTTCAGATGATGAGCCACAATGTTGAATATTTTTTTAGCTAGAAACTCCGCAGAACGTTGTTCGATATATTTACCACGAGTTGGTACATTCATATGATTACTTTTTGTTCTAGTATCTATAGGTTTTAGTTTAATTTCATTGGATGTGGGTCAGTAATCACATCCACATTATGTAGATGTTTTTCAGCCCCACCTGTTTAGACTACAATTCCATATGATTTTTGGGACTCTCCTAGTGCATGATACAATGTCCATTGGGTTTATCTCTATAATTTATTGTAGAGCTATCAGTCTTAACAACACTGATATTTGCATTTCAATTTCTTTCTGTTTCCTAATTCTGATAGAACATTTTAGTGTCTCTCTGATGATGTACCCAACCGTCAAAAATATTTATATTGTCCTTTACAGATCCCATTCGAAATGAGAAACTCTGTTGGAAATGAGGACAATAGAATATGGGCACCTGTAGAAGATGGCCAATTCGTTCAAGGATCCATGCATGAAAATCTGAAGCTGGGACGCTTCAACCTGGTTCCTATTCTGATGGGAATAACTTCTGAAGAGCAACTTCGCTTCAGTAAGTATCCACAATAGTTAGGATATTGAATTAATTGATCTTCGTGAATGCAAGATTCATCAGTGATACAGATAAATAAGAAAATATTTGATAGTCAGTCAAAGAAAATGCGATGACAACCGGCCTTGTGTCCTATAAAATCAGAAAGGCAAATGCAAGGCAACTCAACCAGAACCCAAAACAAAGTATCCGTAATTCTACCAAAGTTTC
Source organism: Leptinotarsa decemlineata (assembly GCF_025532065.1). Taxonomy (NCBI): domain Eukaryota; kingdom Metazoa; phylum Arthropoda; class Insecta; order Coleoptera; family Chrysomelidae; genus Leptinotarsa; species Leptinotarsa decemlineata. The sequence goes on from NW_027412578.1 coordinate 7,250,224, forward strand.
ATCAAAGGTGCTAAGCCGAACCAAAAATGCATTGCTGGAATAAACGTCTATGGAAGACGTTTACAGAAAAAGTGAAGGTGATGATAATTTTCCCACGAAAGCTTTCATTTTTCAGTGCAGCTTTGCAAGGCATCTTGATGAAACCACGAAGGCTTCGTTTCAAGGATCTGGTTTCATATTGCCATTCGATGAGAAAGTGAGGTGATTATGATCACAAATAACACCCAAATCAGCCAGTCACACGGTGCAGAATACTTGAAACTGTTGAATGAACTGAAGGCAGATCCAATACTAGAAATGCCCGTGGATAACACAGTTCCGCAGTACAACTTACAAAAAAATTTCAAAATCAACATATCAAGTAGAGAAGACTGGCAAAATGGCCCACCGATAAAAGTGAAAGAAACTTGGTATTCAAATGGCTCAAAGACCCAAGAAGGAGTGAGAGCTGGTATATACGGAGGCAGAGCAAAAACTAGAATCGCACTCAGCCAAGGACATAATGCAACTATGTTCCAGGCAGGACACTGTATAGGGAAAATAAAAAGGCAGAATGCCACAAATGAAACCATTGCCAGTTTCTTCGACAGCCAGGTGGCAATTAAAGCGCTCAGCACATTTCAAGTCTTCTTAAAACTGATGGGAAGCTGTCTGAGAGCACTCGAGGAGCCTTGACATGAGGGAAACATGGGCAATGAGGAGGCCGATTTTCTAGCATCTAAGGCTATGATTGGCCCAGAAACCTCCATCGGGGTAGCGAAAGCATGTATAAAGACATCCATAAACTCATGGATGCGAGTCGAATCGATAGACGGGTGGAATAAGCTCCCAGAAATGAGACAGGCGAAAGAGTTTATATACAGGCTGATTCACGGTGGATGGCACATTAGACGTTTCTGGTGAACCAGAAAACGGATCACTTTGAAAATTTAATGGAGGGCATATTCGGACATTCTCTAGCCAACTAAAATATTTTCGACAATGCGGTATTGCCGCTTCTATTAGAAAGCAGTAGCAACTTTGATTTTTCAAATGGAACACTCTGTATATAATATTATTTTTGGAATTTCCAACAATTGCCCGACAACTTTTCTTGATATTTCCCTATACCTATCTGTTACCGTTTTCGAAATAAAAATTAATTTCAATTTTTTTCTTCGAAAATCATGACTTCTAAAAATGCCGATATCTTTTAGTTAAGAAGTACTATGATATCGAAATTTGGTTTGGAGTTAGGTGATACTTGGACACTTCCCACACGTCAGCCTAATCTCCGTTACTTCAATACAGGGTGGTAAAAAAATACAGTTTTTTCGTTTGCTTGAAAAAGTTGCTGAAATTTGATTATTTTTAATGGAACACCCTGTATATTATTGAAAATTCGAAAAGCTGCTGAAATTTGCTTTCTTTCTATGTATATCATGCCTACACCTAACTAGTCAAGTTTCGGACTTATGAACATTTATTTGTGAAAATGTCCCTTCAGAATGGTATTTCCATTCGGTATTTGGTAAGCAGGCCATGATTACTATTTGACAGTAGCGTTGTGACATTCTCCTAATAATATCGACATTTTCGTCACTTCAGAAGTTGCAAATACCTTCAAAACGATGGAACAAAACTATTCAAACGAAGTTCTTATGAATTTGTTTATTATTTTTGGACAGTGTGACAAAATTATCAGCAGAACATGTAGAATGTTCAATGAAATGTATCCGAATCTACCGCCAATGAACCTCAAGAAATTTATACGAATTCAGAACAATTTCAATTTGTTTGGATAAACTTTAAAAAAGCACCAAGAAACTTGAAATTGGAAATATTGATATGAATAATTATAAAAAAGTAAAACAATCATGTGGAATATTTCGAAATATGTTCGAATCGCTGGCCGTTCACTTCCAAGCACTTTAAAATGCTGGTGTTGACTGCTTTCGTGGTGGCAGATCTGATTTCGTTGGGATCCAAATCTTCGAATGTTTGGGCAATCCTTTCTAACAATTCATCTCTCGAACGCACGGGTATTTTGTAAACTTTTTCTTTGAACATTCCCCACAAATAAGAATCTGATGGATTAAGATCGGGTGATCTTGCTGGCCAATTCCATGGTCCCAAGCGCCTCATCCACCGATCGTCAAATAGTCTATCCAGTTCTGCGCTCACTTCTCTTGTGCAATGTGCAGGAGCTCCGTCTAGTTGGTACCAACAGTTTCGATAATCTTCGAGTGGCAGATTATCCACGAAACTGTCTACAGTATTCTCCAAAATATCACGTACCTCAATTTGTTGTCCATCAACATGCAGAAGACATTAAAAGTAAATTTTTCTTGAAATCCGGCTTCTTTTGTGACGTGAGGATTTTCACTGGAGCAATAATGACGATTTTTTCTATTGAAAATCCCTTCTCTCGAAAATTTCGATTCATCAGTCCAAATAATTTTATTTAAAAAAAGTGGATCTTCTTGAATGCGTGTCAACAACATTTCACAAAATTCTACTCTCTGTTGAGGATCTTGAGGCTTCATTGCTTGAATTTTGGTGAATTTATAATCATGCATTTTATGTCTTCGCAAGATTCTTTGAACCGATGAATATTTTATACCCAAATCTTCTTCAGCACTTCTCATCGATGACTCGGGAAATGCGTGAAAATATGCTAAGACATTAATCTGGTTGTCTTCGAAAGTTACGGGTCGAGGCAAGTTTCTTGGTGCTTTTAAAGTTGATCCAAATGCATTGAAATTGTTCTGAATTCGTATAAATTTCTTGAGGTTCATTGGCGGTAGATTCGGTTCTGGTTCACCAGAAACGTCTAATGTGCCATACACCGTGAATCAGCCTGTATAAACCATCGTCCTGCTGAACTACAACTGTAAGGTTGTATGGGTAGTGGTGGGTCTACTATCGGCGCATAGACGGCACAGGAAATATATGAGCAACATGGGTCTGACAGAAGAAACCCAATGCAGGTTCTGTCAAGAAGAGAAAGAAACCGCACAGCATGTGCTCTGTGAGTGAGAAGCGATAGCAAGGCTGAGACACGCAAGATGCGGCGAAGAAAAATCAGAGGCTGCTAGCTATATGAAGGGGTCAGTGTCAAGGCTATTGAGTCTCGTCAAAGAGATCAATTCAGACAATGAGCTGTATCAACCGAGGAGCATCACAATAGATCGCAGTGAATCAGGCCATGAGCTAGCTCCCCGATAACCTGATCCAATCTAATGATGATAAATATATGAAATTTGAAATGGATTCATTCTCCAGAAGCAAAAATTATATGAATTATAATATGTTACAACCGTGCTACATTTTTGAATCGAGTTTTTCTGGAACAAATGATATGTAGAACATCCTAATTTCAGCAAAATTTTCATTTTTGAATATTATTGGAGTTTTATCCCAACACAAAACCATCATTTTCAACACCTCGACTCGTTTTGAATCATCAAGTGAATTTCAAAAGAAATTTTTGTTTGACGGTGGTTGACAATGTTTCGTGGTGTATTTCATCAGTTCGGACTTCCATTGTCTAATATAAATTGACTTGAAATTCCTACGGTCATCTCCCAGTGAAAACCAATAAAGCGGAGAGAGAGAAGAAGGGATAGGTGAAAGCACTCGGATCTCGGGGGAATAAGTCCAGTTATCACCCGAAGACGATTGTGGGTACTAACAATCGAAACGTCGTGACATAACTTGGTTTGAAATTTTTTAATTTTCATTTTTAATTTTTTGTTAATAATAATTTTTAATTTTCAGCTTTTATTAATATTTAAATTTTTATTTTTTTGATGTTTTTTTGTTTTAAGTCATTTCCTTGTAATTTCAGTTTCTTTGTTCGAATAAAATTGTTATTTTCGGTTAATCTTTTTAATGTTTTTTCAGGAATTCCAAATCAATTTATATTATATTAGACAATGGTCCGAACCGATGAAATTCAAAAAGAATATTGAACTTTCAATCTTCCTCTTGAAAATCATCGCTTGGTGATCGAGAAACGTGTCTAGGTATTGAAAATAATGGTTTGGTGTTAAGATGAAATTCCAGTAATATATATTACTACACCAAAGCTTCCAAACAGTTCATCACAATTTTCAATTTTTGTGTAAAATTTTATATTCACTAAATAAACTTACTTCAACATCCGAATTTTGAAAGAATATTGTAAATTATTTAAAGCTAGTGGGAAATCTTTGAGATGGAATTTATAATAGCTTCATATTCAGAAGTATTGAAACAATATCTTGTCCATAATTTAGTCTTTAAAATAAACATACCGAGCTATTGAATTAGTTTTATTTGAGAAATGACTATTTGATATTACAACGATAAAAATAAAAACAACAATAAAAAGCAATTTCAGCTGCAGGAAAATCCGGAAAAACCTGCAGCACCACATCATCTGAAGATCTTGATCTATCAAAATTGAAAAATTGTCGACTGCTCAGTAGATATATTGGGTCATATGAAAATAGTTGAATTTGAATTTGTGAGCCATTTTATTCTGATATTACAGATTTGAATAAACTCAAGTCCAAGGCAAAATATTTTGACAGCAACACCTCCTTCTTGATCAATGGAAATCTCAATATGAAGGCAGAAAACAAGCAGCCAGCCGGAGAAATGTTGAAGAAATTGTATACAAATAGTTCATTTGGAGAAGAATTTGGATCTTTTGTCAGGGTAGGTTTCAATTTTCATTTCACTCTGATACTGAGCAAATATTATTTGTAATTTGTTGAACGGTAGCTGGTTAGGCTGACGTGAGTGATATACTGTACCTACAATATCAACCGTTATATGAAATGGTGATTCGAGCTCTGTGGCCAAACAATAAATATTTCCTGCGTATTATTCAACCCGTGACATGATTCATACGATTAAAGGAAACATTTCGATAATCATTGGCTCACACAAGCTAGGACTTTTGAGGGTTGTCGCTCGAAGGAGGCCACGTCTGCTTAATGGTGAAACAAGATATCAGATTACAATATATCCCTACATTTTCAGCTACAGGGATATTTAAGAGAATTCAACTTCCAGTCTTGATGATAACGTTCGTTTCTATTACTGAAAATGTCATTTTTTCATTACATCTTCTTCTTCTTCTTCAAATATGAATCAAATGTCATAACATTCTTGTACCATACCATCAAGTTGAAAAAATGAAAGAAAATAATAATTTTTCTCTCTTCTTTCTGGTCTCTTTCTCTCTTTCGAAAATGAAAAGTAATGTAACTTACAAATCTTTCACCTTTTAAATAGAGATATACGTTCAAATCACTGTATAGTATAAAACAGAGTCGCTTCTCGCTGTCTGCCCCTATGTATGCATAGACCTTTAAACTACGCAACGGATTTTGAAGCGGTTTTTAAATAGATGAAGTGATTCAAGAGAAAGATTTATAAGTATATTACACGCAAAATATACTAGGGAAGACTTATAATTCCATAGGTCTCTAGTGTGATGTAAATAAACATATTTTTTGCGCGCGCGCTGGCTAAACCCTACGCGATGGTATATGTTTATCTCTTACGGATAATCTACAATGACCAATTTTCATTCTCCACTTTTTTAAGAATCGATTTTGAGCAATACAGCATTAATCTTTATTCGATTAGTAGGGCTAAGTGGGGTAAATGTGAACTCGGGGTAATTGGAAACAACTCTGTGTATTATAAAGTATTCAAAATTGTTCACTTTCGCGCGCTAACGCTTGTCGACACACTCCAGCCGGTAATGTAGCCGCATGTCTTCGTTCCGTACAGTTGTTTTTATGTCTGCATTGACGAAAAGTTTTCGATGGTGTTAAAACATTTATAATTCGTTTTGGACACTAGTACCGGTAGTTAGTGTTCAAAGTGCTTCGAGGTGAGTATTCAAGTGAATATTGCTTGCGATGGTAGTGATTTGATGTGAAGAAGTATATTTCATGGAACTAACCTCCAAATTATCATTGTGAATTGAGCAAATGAGTGTTTACAATTACCCCTTTGAAATATGCACAAGGGGTAAATGTGAACGCCAATTTGGGGTAAATGTAAACAACACTTCACCACTACAAAAGCGCATTTATTTAATTCCAGACAAACAGAAGGATGCCTAGAAAATATATAAAGAAGAAGACGACGGAGAGGTACTCTAAAGACGATCTCCTGAGGGCAGTCAGTGACGTGAAAAATAAAAATTCAACTTATCGTCAGGCCTCACAAGAATATAATATTCCCGTAGCAGTTATATTCCATAGAATAAAGGGCCGAAATGTACCTGAAACCAAAATGGGAGCAGGACGGTCTACTGCCTTAAGTACCGAAGTAGAGGAGCAAATAGTGGAATGTTTGAAAGCTCGAGCACGGATGGGTTATCCATGTAACAAAGAAGAGTTACGAGACCTCATTGGAACATTTGTCCAACAAAGACATTTGAAAACACCTTTCAAGGATGGCCGGCCTAGCTTAGACTGGTATTATAGCTTCATGAATAGAAATAAAACTTTGTCATTCAAAAAGCAAGAAAGGATCAGAGAAAACCAGAAGTAATCTATAATTTCTATAGAAAATTAAAAGAGGTGGTTATTAAAGAAAGAATTGATGATGCTGCATTTTTTTTCAATGCTGATGAAAGCGGTTTTGGAAATGATCCCTCCAGGATAAAGGCCATTAGGGAACGAGGAAAGACCTTGTCAAGAGTTTCTGGTGGGTCTGGAAGGGAGTCAACAAGTGTCTTAGCTTGTGTAGCGTCTGATGGTTCATTTTTTCCGCCCTTTATCGTTTTCAAAGGCGGTGCAGTGCAAGCTAGATGGACCTCACCCAAGGCCTATCCAGGAACTGTTTATTCTGTGTCCACCAATGGATGGATGGAAGAAGCCCAGTTCTTCAACTGGTTTGAAACTGTATTTGTCAAATGGGTGAAAAATTTGAGAGATGTCAAAAATCTACCAGACCAGAATGCGTTACTTTTGTACGATGGACACAAAAGTCACATTAGTTTGAGAATCATTAAATGTGCACTCGAAAATAAAATCATACTATTCAAGTTTCCAAGCCATTTGACAGACAGGCTTCAGCCGTTAGATAAATGTGTTTTCGGTCCGGTGAAAACCTGCTGGGAGAAAAAACTCATTGCCCATGGAAAGAAACACATGGGGCTTGGAGCAGGGCGATTGAAGAAAAATGAATTCACCGAACTTCTGGGGGAAGTCTGGAAAGAGTCTTTCACTGAAAAAAATATTATTAGCGGATTTGTTACCACTGGAATATTTCCAGTCAACGCTGAAAAGTTTCCAGAGGATGAATTCAATCCTACTGATCTGATGAGATTCAAAGAACAGCAGCGAAAAGCTGATAAACAAAATGGTCAAATTCTACAGTGTGAAATCACTGATGTCGAACCAGAATCGAATGACAGTGAAGAAATTCCAGAAGAAGCGGAAGTGAAACAACTTCAATCAATTCCGTTTACACCTGCTGATTCAAATACTAATCGTATCACTGTAGCTTCAGATATCATTGGTATGTTTTCATCAGCAATCGTTAAAACTTTGAACGTTGACTCTAGCAAAACTTCTGCTGAGCCGAAGAAGGTCATTCCAAGATTGAAACAGGACAAGTATGGAGAGGTATTAACGACTGAAAAAGTTTTAGAGCGATTGAAAGAAGCAGAACGCAAGAAAGAAGAAAAAGCCACACGAAAATGTAGACCCCGCATGAAAAAGAATACCAATGAAAAGCTCAAGAGAAAGCGCAAGGAAGATAGTGAAAGCGAGGAAGAGAACGAAGTGATTCCTTATGATGAAGACTCTGAAGGAGACCTCAATGAAGATGAAGGGGCAGAAGAAGTTGTAGTTAAAACCTATCCAGAGGTAGAATATAGACTGCCTGAGTGGCACTTGATTCAGCCAGGAATTTACTTATTAGTTAAATTCCTCGGAGGATCCAGGAGTAGCATATCCTATAAATATGTCTGTCGTGTGCGTGATGTAGATGAAGAAACTGGAGACATTGAAATTGTTGGATTCAGACGCAATGACAGAATTGGAGCTGAATATATTGAGAAAGAAACTGACATCTCTTCAATTGAATTTGAAATGATCGAAGCCTTGTTACCTGATCCAGAAATTTCAATTAAAGAAAGGAAAACAATTCATATATTTCCTGGATCAGTGAGTGTTTTTGAAAAATAACATTTGTTTTGACTCAATTTTCTCATTAAAATGATTTTGTAAGCATTAAATTCGTTTATACTAAACTGACCTTCAATATTTTGGTAAACTGTACGTTATACCGGGGTTCAGACGTAGGTACCAAATATCATAGGGGTAATTGTGAACAGGCAAGTAAAGTATATTATGTGAAGTCAAAATGCTTATTCTCATTGCTGTTCATATTTCCCCCTACTAGATTCACCAATAAACTGATAGGACTCCGAATAACGTGTTTTCATTTACCCCTATATTAGGTAGAGTCTATTTTTTTGATGGGGTAATTGTAAACAGCTGTTGAAACTCAGAAAAACACTCACATGAAGTTGAAATTTGGGAAAAATGTTCGAAACAGATGGAACGGTATGGGTACTATTACAGTTATCAATAATTTTTTGTTCAACTCGACATATTTTATGTTCAATTATGAAATGCAAAAATCTTTTACATTTACTTCACTTAGCCCTACCTTAAATAAACTGTGCATTTATTATAGATCGATATGGCCCTTTACAGCATGTGATTTGAATAAACATTTTTGATGACGTTACAGATTCAAAATGCAGAGACATAGCGGCTGCGGCGTTCATATGTATATTATGTATCAGCATTGCACCCGTGCGGAGCTGCGGCGAGTCGCCAGTACAGTACATTCTTGGGTCCCAATTAGATATTGAAATAATTTCAAACAAGAATGAGAACAGACCATCTACTCGTATAGCAAGGTGGTAATAATTTCTCAAACACAAGAACACCTGCTACCAGAGATATAAGTCGTGGCGCATTGACGTAAATCTGATATCATCACTATGATCGAAAATAGATGTTGTAACTAAGTCATGACTGAAAATATTGATATAAATCATTTTTTACAGTACATTAGTGATGCCAAATATACCACTCCTGTTGCACGACATGCGGATCTGCAGTCCAAATATACAGACGTATTTTTTTATCAGTTCTCATATCATGGCAAGCTGAACTTCAATACCGCTTCAGTTCCTGGTAAGTGGATTCGTCATATGGTTCGAGCTTTTGAGGGAAATCCTGATGAAAAAGGAGAAATGAAACTTTCCATATTTTTTTACCACTTTCAGTTGTAACTAAAGTTACTGCGGTTTTGTCCTAAATGGATATTTTGAAACTAATTAGTCTGAAAATTGGAATGAAACTGCAGTAACGTTAGTTACAAATACAAGTGCGTTTAAAAAACATAGAAAGTTTCATTTCCCATTTTTCATCATAATTTCTCACGATAGCTCAATTTTCTTTGAAACTATCCATATAGGACACTTCACTGAAACCAATTTGTTTGAAAATGCCTATATAGAACAAAAATGCAATAGAATTGGTTACAAATTGAAGTCGAAAAATAAAAATACTTTTAAAAACTGAAAAACACCTTCTCAAAGAATATCGAACAGAAAAATTGAAAATATTTTGTTCAAATAACCTTGAAACAATAACGAACGAAGAATACTAGTATTATTGTGGAACAAACGACGAGTGCTTGATATACAAAAAATATGGCATAAAGCGCCCACGCTTTCTTCACAATAATACTTGTATTTTTCGTTCGTTATTGTTTTAAGCTCATTTTAAAAAAAATATTTTTAACTTTTTAGTTCGATGTTCTTCAAAAGCGTGTTTTTTTAGTTTTCTAAACTATATTTATTTTTGATTTTTCAGTTTCGTATGCTATGAAAGCGTGTTTTTCAGTCTTTTTAAACTATATTTATTCCATCTAAACTTTGGGATCAATCGGCCGCATATTGTTTAGAAAAATGACCATGGATATTTTTCGATTTCGGAAAGCGAGTCTGAAAATTATCTACCAAGCCCAAGGCAGCAGGCGCGCAAAGGAGGGTTACAAATAAGGTAACAGGCGCTAGTGGTAATTAAAATACATTTGTCAAATGAAGAAATACATGTGAAGTGAGTTCGAATTATATCAAGGAGGTTACGTACATCATCATCTGCCCGCGAATAGATCAAGCAATATATATCAAGGAGGTTAGGTACAGCGCCATCTGCCCGCGAATAGATCAAACAATAATATCTACTACTCTGTCAAATACAGATCACGAGCTTGAGAGTTACAAACAATAAAACAAACATACATACATACATACATAAGCGTGCTAATAAAAAACATAGAAAGTTTCATATTTCGTGTTTCATGATGATCCTCTACCACAATCCCTTACATCAATCAATTTATGGAAATTATGATTTTGAGCGATATACCGGGATGTTATTCGATACAAATAAAAAAAAAGAAGTTTTAACAACCACTACTTATACATTTCTAGGCGCTGAACGAGTAGGACATGCAGAGGATAATTATTACCTATTCAAAGTAGGATTTCACTCCAAGATCGACAAAGTTCCCGAGTCAGACTTACTAACACAATCAAGAATGTTGAGATTATGGACAAACTTCATGAAATATCTGTGAGTACACAAATGTTCGTCAAAAGAAATGAATATGCTGATAACATTGAAATTGATCACACTTCAACTTTGGTTTGAATGCATATTATTGGAGATTTTCCCAACACCAAATCGTTATTCTCAACACCTCGACACGTGTTTCGATCACCAAGTGATCATCTTCAAGAGGAAGAATTATCTTTCTCTTGAAGATTATCACTTGTTAAAGGTGTTAAAAATAACTATTTGGTGTTGGGAAAAAACTCCAGTAATATTCATCACTACAACAAAGGTTCCAAACAGTACATCACAAGTTCTATTTGAATGTTAACCTTTTTTTCAGAAATCCAACTCCATTTGAAGATCCCCTCCTGGCTCACGTTGTATGGCCCAAAGTGAAACCAGACGAGTTTTTATATTTGGATATAGGCAATTCGTTATCAATCAAAACCAATCCAAAGGAATATCACAACTGGAAAAAAATTTTCAACGAATTTGCTGAAGATATTCAAACAACATATTGATAACAGAAATGAAACGAGTAACACCCAGTCAAAACACCCGGTCTCTGTAATAATGTCACCAGGAAATCAGACAACATGCCTCAGTAGAATATGAAGTCAGTGAAGGGAAAAAGGAAAAAATATTTTCAAAATTATTTCTTGTGAGCCTTTATCATATGTTGACTCACATATACAAGTCGCTGTTTATTGCAATGAATTCTTTTCTTTCGTATCCAGTCGTCATATTATCGAATATCTTTATAGAATGATAACAAACCTTCTCTCTTCACTCATATAAAATTTAATAAAGAAAGTTTCAAATCTTTGTATCCTTTGTATATCGTTGAAAGCAGCAATTCCTTAACAACTCAAGTTGTTCGGAAAGTTTAGTGTATTTTGATCAAGGAGTTGGTCTGAATATAAATAGCATGGCCATGAAGCAATATTTCATGTGGTTCACAAGATGAAGTTTGTGTTTGATTGAAAATTGGAAATGATTTTCAATGTTTGTTGAATTTATCCATGGAGGAAATTAAACAGAAAATAGAAAAACTTTGTGAAGTAACATACATGAATAGCTCAATCAAAAACGACATTTTAGTTTGAATGATTATTATACAAGGAATATTGTATTTATATTAAAGTAGAAAAACATATTACGATTGAAGTCAAGTATTCAAGTCTTGGAATAATTGAATTATCAATGAAACTGAAGAGCTCTATTATCTCTAAGAATCTGACATGACATATATCCTAATGGGACCATGAACTGAAACTGACCGGATCATTTTCAATTTGATTTCTACTACACAATATTTATAATCGGGAAAAAACCATTTTTTGTGTAATATACATGATACTGGGAAATGGAGCCTAATCTATCTAAGCAGTGTTTGTGAATGTCATTATGGCGTATTTGTCCCATTTGTTTAGTGAAGACCATCATAAGCACCAAGATACCGACTTGCATTTTCGAAATCGATTTCTGCAACATCAGAGGACCCAACTCAAATATAAACTCAGTGCACCAATATCTGAAAACAAATAGTTCTGGCACTCACAGAAACCAAATTCCGTGCTAGGCGATACACAATATAGAAAACTATTCTCTTCGCTTGGGAGCACCATTGACTTCCTGCAAATCAATCATCCCGGTGCCGAAATTCTCATATTCGATGACCCTCAATATCTACACTAACGATCGGTTCAAATTTACGAATGTCAACGACGAACAAGATCGTGAAACTGAGGCTTTTGCAATAAGCAGCGGACTTACTCAGATTATAAATGAGTCAACTGGGATTCCTGACCGTGATGGAGAATATGCTAGTCTTCTGGATCTGAATCTAGCAACCAATCCGGAAATTTACAGTCACAGTCACAAACGCATTTCATTGTTGAGTAAATTGCCGATAAATGTTGGAGAACAATCTGAGCCGTGCAAAGATCTGCTGAGTGGAGGATCTTCGAGACGATTTCTAAAATTTCCCCTGGCTAGATATTTGTTTCAGCTCTGAGTATCCACCTTTTTGTACTTCAGAGGTCACGAAAGTTATTCTATCATCCATGGTGGCATATATTTCTTTTTCAATGAAACTAAATACTAACGGCAAACCTTGGTTCAACAAAAATTGCTAGCAATCTGTCGTCTCCAAAAATCTCGCTTACCGGCAGTGGCGTGAAAATCTCAGTGCCAAAAATCGATCTAGGTTGATGCTCGCAACATCTGCAAACTTAGGATAAATGGAACCAATATGTCTTGGCACAATCATTTCGCTGGAATTGAAAAGGCTGCTTCTCGAAAGTTCGAAACACTGGTAGTACGGAAGATGTAAGAAAAGTTGGAGACTTATCTCTCTTCAATGGCTACTTCCATGGAAGGTATTCAAGTGACTTGGCACATTTGATTCCACCAAAAGTGAAACATATCAGATATACGTGACGGACTCTGGCTGCTCATCATTTTGAGGTTCAACTATGTACACTTCGAACTTCACTGTTTAAGAACTCTCCCATTTGTACAACTGGGTTCATGTGAGATAAACTTCTTGATAACGGTTTTTCATATGAATTCAATCTCCAGCGATTCAAATAAACTCACCACCTTCGCACAGGCACCGATCTCAGAGCGCCTTGAAGATTTTCCGTAGTGCTTATGTTTTGTCCTTGAAAAAAATTATAGTTTTATTGGGACGTCAGATTTGCCTTCTAGAATGACTGAAAGTCAGGAATCCCACGTAAAAGGTAAGACCTCGTTAATCCTTAGCTCGCACAAGTTTCGACTTCTGAGGGTTGTCGTTGTCAGGGGTGCGACAGGTGGTTGACGGAAAAACAAATTTTAAACAGATTTTTTAAACAGAATGCATTCTAATACGATCCAAGTATTGATTATTCTGCCGGAAAATCTGTGAAAATTGAAGAAATGACAATCATTTGTTGATATTGTAAGGAGGTGAAATACACCAGTGGATCTACTGGATCATGTTTTGCTGGTTGGAAAGTAAAATTGTCACAACTGTTCCCACCATTCGATTCAATGATCCCGTCAGTTCTTGGTTTTCATTGAAAAATTCATATACTGCATATGTATATGTATATATATATATATGTATATGTATATGTATATGTATATGTATATGTATATGTATATGTATATGTATATGTATATGTATATGTATATGTATATGTATATATATATGTATATGTATATGTATATGTATATGTATATGTATATGTATATGTACATATATATGTATATGTACATGTATATGTATATGTATATATGTAAATACATTAAAAATAAAATAAATACAACAATAAAAATTAATGGACGCTCCGGGGCGACTTCATTGATTCCAGTGGTGCATTTGCTTTTTCAGCTGCAGGAAAACCCGGAAAAACCTGCAGCACCACATCATCTGAAGATCTTGATCTAACAATGTCCTCTCTCTCATAAAACAAAATGTAGGGTGTCTCCAGAGGCTCCAATAAATTCAATGCATCGCCAGAACACTTCGTGACACGACTATCGTCAAACTTAAACCAGTCCGTTGCTTCTTTGACCAAGGCGTAATAATGACCACATTCAACGCCAGAACCACAGTGAACAATGACTGCATGAATATTATAACAGTGGTCTGCTAGGTTGAAATGTTCATCTATTTCGAACCTTCCAAAGAGTTTCTTGCTTCCGTTAGAAGTTGAGTCTTGTTTGAATATCATCAGTGTTATTATTAGATTGACTGGTGCCTCAGCTATACTTGTTTCCTTATAACAGTCAGTTAGTTTGGCGCATGTTTGACAATACAGTTGATCACCTGTTAAAAATTCCATTTTCAGATGATTTAACAATAAGCTTTGCACGGACTGGTAATTAGTCGTATTAGGAAAAGCTAGATGAAGTTCCAGAAATTTACATAAGTTTTCATTACTTCTTGAACATTTACCACAAAGTAAACAAGTGAGGATTTTTCCAGCAAAAGATTTACAAACACAAGACGAGATGGGTTGTATGGAATCATTCAGTCCAGAGCGGCTGGGAGTATTGAGTTTGCTATTGTTTTGCTCACGAAGAGTATTCAACAAGAACCCCAAGAATTCGGAACAATCCTCTTGTTGTCCTAACGAGTATCTAGTGGACTTCAAAGACTCCAGGAAATCGGTTGGAGGGAAAGATGATACCTTCTTACGAAGGTAAGATATGATACATATAAATTATGTGTGTGTTTCGTGGAGAATGTACTTGATTTTTTTTATTGACTGCTGATTATTGGTTACTGAACTTCTGCACAATATTCAGTTCTGAGGAAGTAAGAAGTTTGCCGGGTCAGCTTGTTGAAGATGAAAGATCTGAACGACACCAATCCATATAAAATGAAAAATTATAGCCTTCACCCAAAACGTACAACAAAGTGATATTAGATATCAAAGAAGTGCTTCGTAGGAATATCGAAAATTATTTCTTGTAAATGTTTTTTGCAAAATTGTGGGTCATGGTAACCGATCGAATAATCTACTGAAAAACAGTCCGATGAACATATTTTTTATATAACTACGTGGAAGATACGCCAGATTTTCGTTTCAAGAATTGAAGTGATGATGATGAAACGGCATTACGTATTTCATTTATTATTGAAATTATGTCTTCAGTATGGCCTTGAAGTAACGCTATTTTGGATTACCAAAAAATGTCTTTTTCTAATATTCATTTATTCCTCAATTGTAATGACATAAATAAATATCAACGTTTGGTTAGATTAATGGAGACATACAGATTTTTCATAACCACATCAAATTGCTTTAGAATATAATCATTAGAGTTCGGTTCATGCCTATATATTCGAAGAAATATAAGGGGGGAATGATTTGTTGAAGGATTCACTTTCTCAGAAATATTGCATAGTATTCAGTAATGCTTTATTAAATTGGAGCTCGTCTTTGCGTTCCGTCACCAATGACAAAATTTTGTTTCACTCAGTAATTTACCTCCCTCATTACCACATTTTTATTTCATGGAATTCACTGAGAATGTTATTTTCTTCTCAATCTCTATCAAATACATGTCATTTTGAATATTTTTCTTTTCAACATTTCTATTGTAACGATTTTATGGTAATATTCTGTGTTCTCTTGGTTTAACGATCAATTACATCCGATAATTTTTCCATGATCATCTCATCATCAAACAACTCAGAACAAACTTCAAAACTCTGTGGAAATTCACTTCCTCTTTCCGGGATGTTTACCGAAGAGTCATGGAAATTCAGCAATAAATCCAAAATTTCCTTCACCTCTCCACCAATTTCAACTCCTTCGACTTAATAAGGTCATGATGTTATGCAAACAAAAGTTTTGTTCACTCAAGAGTTGCCCAACTCCAGTGTATAACTTCAAGAGGACCTTATTTAAACACGCGGAAAAACTTTTGTAGCCAGATACTAAATTATCGTGTCAGAATATATAAGTCCCATATTTCTTCAGGATGTGACGTAAATTGCCAGAGTTATGAAACTAACGTCTAATGGTCCAAGGAGCAAAAACAGTTTTTGTTTCAGGATATAGATATGGCGAGGACCGGATCAGTTTGTCATTAGCTACGAACTGAAGGAGCACTGGTCAACTAGTTTTGATATTCGATAAATAATATTTCCTCATACAGAACACGTTGGATATGAATAGCCACAGATCACATCCATTCGGAAAAACTGTCTTTTATACAGTACGATACAAATGCATGCAATAAATTAGATATTTAACAAATGGAAGAACTCCAAAAACATTTCAAGTTTAATTTTCGACGACCCATCTCATGATATACATATGAGAGACATTTCGTCACCAATGTTGGCAGACTTCAGCAATTATGCGATGTGGAAGCCGGGCAGTGAATTCATTTCTAACGTTTTCGAGAACTTCGGGGTTATTTGTGCAATCTCCATTCTAAATCATTTAGTCGATTTTGGTTCACTTTGCTCTTCAAGTATCCCCATGAAAATAGTCTAACGGTGTCAAATCCGGGGACTTTAATGACCATTCCATCGGTCCTCTTCTTCCTATTCACTTACCTCGAAAAACAGTATTCAGGCAGGTTTGTATATTAACGGCATCTCATCTTGCTGGAATTACAAATCCCGAAGAAAGTATACATATAGAGCACCATTTACGCTTTTCTCAAAAAAGTATGGCCCTATTATCTGGTTGTCCAAAATTCCGGCTATGGAGCTATAGCTATACTCCTCAATACACTGTGGATTTTATCTTGGCCAGTATCGATACGTCTGACGGTTCACGTGACCGTTGAGCATAAAAGTAGCTTCATCTGAAAATATTACATGTTTTATAAAACTCCGATCACTATCATGATTTCGCAGAATTCGACTTACCCGTCAAAGTCATCTTCTAATAGTTTAAGGACCAGATGAATTTTATACGGATGCCACTTTTCTTTTTTTAACACTCTAACAATAGACGATTGGTGTGAATTATTATCCAGAACGACTTGCCTCGATCCGGTATGGAGGTTTTCTTGGAACGCAAGTACCACGTCAAGTTTTTGGGCTTCTCTCAATTTTACTGATTGTTGATTGAGAAACGGGTTTTCGGTTGGGGTATTTATTAAGTATTGAATAGATCTCGAACTTCTGCCTGAGTCCTTACTTTGTGTCCAGAGTCAATCATAATAAAAATTTTGATTCGTTCAATTTCTGTGAGTCTCATTGCCAGATTATAAATGAAATATTTTCACAGAAATGATGTCAAACGCTCCAATGACAATTCACTCCAATGACACTAAATAATTTCAGGAATGTGGGTGTAGAACTTTCATCTATAAATGCATGTCTTTTTCTGAGTCAACAAAAACAATAGAGGGCACTACGATGTATTATTCTCATTAGCTGACCTTAACATAATTTACTTCAACGAATGAATATTTATTTATTGGGAAAGAAAGTTTTTGGCTTTCTACTACTCCATCTTGATACAAAAAAAAGGATGAGGGAATCCTCCAAAGAAAGGAAGGAAGTAATCAATTTGAAAATAAGTAACTCTATACATGGATGTGTAGGTCATCCTACATGCAAAGAACTAACTTTCAGACACAAACTGAGAGAAAGACCTCCTGAAACACCTTCTTTCATATAAACATTGAATTACACGAAAGAAAAAAAATCTTTCGAAACAAATACTTCTATTTAATAATTTTAATATTAATAATAATATTCCACAACGAATGTTTGAAATACAAACTGAGTAGAGAAAAGTATCTTGTGTATAATTCAGTGTTCATATAGAAGTATTTGTTTCAAAAGAATTTTTTCTTTCGTGTAATTCAATGTTCATATGAAAGTAGCTGTTTCAGGAGGACTTTCTTTCAGTTTGTGTCTCAAAGTTACTTCTTTGCATGATCTACACATCCATGTATACGAGATGGAGTGGTAGAAAGCCAAAAACTTTCTTTCCCAAAAATTAATCACTCCTAAAAATATAACCCCTTCAATTCGAGTATTTATTGTAATTTAATTCTTCTAAATAGTTGAATAGACAATTAGTGGACCTTTTGAATGAGGTGCCACATTATCCCTGTTTCAGTTTAAAAAGATTGATGAATACGTCATCACGCCAACACCGGTGACGAAACGTCTCTCAAATGTATACCATGAGATGGGCCGTCTAAAATTAAAGTTGACGTATTCTTGGATTCCTTTCGAAAGACGCCTATTTTTGAAATATTGAATTTATTTCATACATTCGCATCGTACTGTATATATGAGTATTTATCTGGATGGAGTAGAGCGAGAGAGATATCTATAGAAACGATACTACAATTTATCTTCTATGTTCCAGGTTATCAAATCTGCTACCGATGTTTGGTTCTTCATTCAAGCAGATAGCTATATACAAGATAGAATCTAGGAGTGTCAAGGTCTCATTAATTACAAAATTTTCTTTGATATAGAGTAAGAAAATATACAACTACCATCCAATGTGCTACAGAGCAATAATTTTTTTTTAATCGGAAAATTAGTTAAAGAGTACTTCTGCAAAAAGCCTAAACGAATATAACAATGATAAATTTCAACTCTCAGTATTCCAGATGCCTATATATATATATATATATATAAATACGAACGTTATCGAGTGTCTTGATATAGATGAATGTGTTTTTTAATCGGACATAGCACTCAAGGAAGTGGCAAACCATAGACACGTGTTTCGGGCTTTTGGCCCATCATCAGTATGGTGCAGCCAAGTGTAAGGATGGGCAACACTTGGTTACCAGAAGAAATAAATACAAATGCACGGAGCCACCAGCAGGAGCCAGCCGCACATTTGTGGTTTCACTTAATAGATCTTGTGCTTACAAGAAAACTATCAAAATCACCACGGAGGCAGCTATAGCTACCTGCGTGACATCCGGGTCCAGGAAATAATATAATATATTATATTATAATATATTATATTATTATTACAAGAAAATATAATATATATTATATATTATATTTTCTTGTAAGCACAAGATCTATTAAGTGAAACCACAAATGTGCGGCTGGCTCCTGCTGGTGGCTCCGTGCATTTGTATTTATTTCTTCTGGTAACCAAGTGTTGCCCATCCTTACACTTGGCTGCACCATACTGATGATGGGCCAAAAGCCCGAAACACGTGTCTATGGTTTGCCACTTCCTTGAGTGCTATGTCCGATTAAAAAACACATTCATCTATATCAAGACACTCGATAACGTTCGTATTTATATTATTTCCTGGACCCGGATGTCACGCAGGTAGCTATAGCTGCCTCCGTGGTGATTTTGATAGTTTTCTTGTAAGCACAAGATCTATTAAGTGAAACCACAAATGTGCGGCTGGCTCCTGCTGGTGGCTCCGTGCATTTGTATTTATTTCTTCTGGTAACCAAGTGTTGCCCATCCTTACACTTGGCTGCACCATACTGATGATGGGCCAAAAGCCCGAAACACGTGTCTATGGTTTGCCACTTCCTTGAGTGCTATGTCCGATTAAAAAACACATTCATCTATATCAAGACACTCGATAACGTTCGTATTTATATTATTTCCTGGACCCGGATGTCACGCAGGTAGCTATAGCTGCCTCCGTGGTGATTTTGATAGTTTTCTTGTAAGCACAAGATCTATTAAGTGAAACCACAAATGTGCGGCTGGCTCCTGCTGGTGGCTCCGTGCATTTGTATTTATTTCTTCTGGTAACCAAGTGTTGCCCATCCTTACACTTGGCTGCACCATACTGATGATGGGCCAAAAGCCCGAAACACGTGTCTATGGTTTGCCACTTCCTTGAGTGCTATGTCCGATTAAAAAACACATTCATCTATATCAAGACACTCGATAACGTTCGTATTTATATTATTTCCTGGACCCGGATGTCACGCAGGTAGCTATAGCTGCCTCCGTGGTGATTTTGATAGTTTTCTTGTAAGCACAAGATCTATTAAGTGAAACCACAAATGTGCGGCTGGCTCCTGCTGGTGGCTCCGTGCATTTGTATTTATTTCTTCTGGTAACCAAGTGTTGCCCATCCTTACACTTGGCTGCACCATACTGATGATGGGCCAAAAGCCCGAAACACGTGTCTATGGTTTGCCACTTCCTTGAGTGCTATGTCCGATTAAAAAACACATTCATCTATATCAAGACACTCGACAACGTTCGTATTTATATTATTTCCTGGACCCGGATGTCACGCAGGTAGCTATAGCTGCCTCCGTGGTGATTTTGATAGTTTTCTTGTAAGCACAAGATCTATTAAGTGAAACCACAAATGTGCGGCTGGCTCCTGCTGGTGGCTCCGTGCATTTGTATTTATTTCTTCTGGTAACCAAGTGTTGCCCATCCTTACACTTGGCTGCACCATACTGATGATGGGCCAAAAGCCCGAAACACGTGTCTATGGTTTGCCACTTCCTTGAGTGCTATGTCCGATTAAAAAACACATTCATCTATATATATATATATATATATATATATATATATATATATATATATATATATATATATATATATATATATATATATATATATGTGATGATTTATTCATTTATTATCTGTAATGGTTTATATATTGTTTTGTTTATGTGTATTTGTATATGTTCATTGTATATCATAATTTTGATATTTTTTCAAAACTATAACATTGTTGACTTCATAAAATTTCACTAGCTTTGTCAATGCGATGAGGATTTCTTGGACAATAAACATAAGAATTGTAATGAATGGGAAAGAGTAGTGGACTAGCAGTGAACCTTGCAGTACTTTTGGATTTATTTCGATAAGTCCGATGGTTTTGTTCCCCATTGTCAAAATCTAGGAGCTAGCCAGAAATGAAAGAAACAGGGAACAAAATGAAATCTGCTCATATCAATTTTCAAACTATTGATTTGCCTTCATTCACATACAGCGAAGTCAAAGTTGAGCCCTCATAGCTGCTTTGTTGATAAAACTGGAATCGGGACGGCGTTATGCAAATAAACAAGAATAAGCTCCACAAATTATAATCAAACTATGAGAAATCACATTTGTAGTGGAATATAATGGTTTGAGTTTGGAGAAATGACATGCCATGGAAGCGGTTTGTTTTACTTGGGGTGGTTGAATATTTGAATGTTGGGGAAATTAATTAACTTCTGACATTCTCTGTTATTGGAAGGGGTCGATTGTAAATAGTTCCGTGATTATTCGGTTGTCTATGATGCTCTATTACGTTATCCCTTTCTGATTGTTCCCCACCAATACCAAAGTTAGCCAGAATATATGAAAATTCATCCCATCAGAAACGGAATTAACACATGAGCTGGAAAGATCCGGGCCTGAGAAAACGCGTTTTTTTCCTTCAAAGTTGGCTTTTTTCATGAACGTAATCTCCACCAGAAACCACACAACCATTCCATCGTCGATCTAACATTTCAATACAACTTTTGTGAAATTCTTTATTTTCTCCTCCGAAATAGGCCTCAGTTCCAGCAGCGACTTGTCCATTTGAGCCAAATTTCTCACCGATGAGCAATCATTTGAAGTTTGTGGGAAAGAAGTCGGTGGAGACAGATCTGGAGAATACGGTGGAGGCAGAGCCATTCGAAGCCCAATTCATGCACTTTTGCCACTGTTTTAATTGACTTGTGACACGGTTTGTTGTCTTAATGGAACAAAATGTTCTCATTTGCAATTTTAGTGTATAAACGCTCCAATAACGCTAAATGATATTCACCTTCAATGGTATTCCCCTTCTCAAGATACTTGATGAATATTACGCCACGTACATACCAAAATACAGAGGCCATAACCTTTTCAGCTGATTTTTGTGCTTTCGGACTCTATAAACAAGGTTCACCAGTTGCTCTCCACTCAGATAACGATTATTTTGATTCCGGAGTGGAGTGATGTATCCATGTTTCAACCATTGTCATATGTCGATGCAATAATTCTGGTTTGTTTCGTTCAAACATGGCCAAACAGTGCTCAGAATCATCAAGACGTTTTTGTTTCTGGTCAACAGTGAGCTAGCGCGGCACTCACCGTGAAAACAGCTTCATTTTGATTATAATGTTCATGTGTTCAGAACGATTTTATGGATTTTTTGTTACTGCCTCATTTGGATGAGGCATTCTGCGTTCTGCATTATCGGTGTCTCGACGACCACGTTTGAAGTCAACAAACCAACGTTTAATTGTTGTTCCTGATGGAGCGGAGTCCTTGCTATGCTTTAACGGTATTGAATTAAAACGAGAAATTGATTTTGATCCATTGTTTCTAAAAGAGCAATTGTAGTGTCACTCTCAGCACAATAAATAACTCACAAACTTTTCAGTGGAATATCATGAAATTCCAACAGCTCCCTTTTGAAGATTAGCACTTACTGAAAAAGCGGTAAATGCACTGAGACTAGCGCCATCTATGTGTTAGACACGAGACTGTTCCGTCGAGGTGGTACTTCACGAACAATGATAACATCCGAAATATGAATACAAAAACTTGACTACTACAATTTGCAGTCCATTGATTGTACTCTATAAAGACACGATTAAAATGTTTGGTCGATCTTGCTTGACACTGTCTTCAAATTGTATGTTTTAAAAAGTCGGAGATCAAACGAAAGGTGAAATTTGAAGTGAAAATAATGAAAATGGCAATGAAAATAGAATAACCGAGAAACGAAACCGATATCAATACCCCATTCGGCTCAAAATATTTGAGATAATCTGCTTATGTCACTCGAACAAAATATAATTTGTCGACTGATAGAAAACATTCGAGAGATGTAGGGTTACTGTTATTTCTGTATCGAGAAGCTACAATGAATGACATATATCATAGAGAGAATTTAGATAGAAAATTCCACCTCAGACTGACAATAAAATATTTTTCTGAGAAGAGGGAAAACGTAACCAGAGCAGTAATATCTTACCATTCAATACGTGTACTACAGTTGACGCCGGACTCGCATTGGACGGCATACACGTGTAATTTCCCGTGTCAGTTAGCAAGGCTTTGGTGACCAGTAGTTTACTCGTAGTACCAGCTTCTGTTTTTTCTGTTTCCAGGCTGATACCACCTCTAGGAGAATCAAAATCCACCACTGAATGTCCATGGTACCAAAGAACCGACGAAGGAGGTGTGGAATGAACATTCACTGTGCAGGTTAGGGAGATGGTGCTGCCTTTCTTGACATAGACTTCTGGTGGACCCGATATCGAAGCCTGGGCATCTAAAATGGAAGAGAATAAAAGATTAGAATCTATTTTCTGAGGACCCGATATCGAAGTGGGATAGGATAACTGATCAGGATCTATTTTCTTGGGACTCAATATTAAAGCCTTGAAATCTGAAATTGAAGAGAATAAGTGATTAGAATATATTTTCTGAGGTCCCTATATCGAAGCCAGGGGATCGTAAATGAAAGAGAGTAAGTGATCAGAATCTATTTTCTGAGGACCCGATATCGCAGCCTGGGCATCTGAAATGAAAGATGTTAAGTGAATAAAATATTTTTTCTGAAGACCGATATCGAAATCTGGGCATCTAAACTAGAAGGGGTTAAATGATTAAAATATATTATAATCCATTTTCTGAGGACCCGATATCGAAGCCTGGGCATCCGACATGGAAGAAGATAAGTGATCATGATCTATTTTCTGAGGACTCGATATCGAAGCATGGGTATCTGAAATGGAGGAGGATAAGTGATCAGAATCTATCTTCTGAACGACTTGATATTGAAGCCTGTACATCTGAAATGGAAGAGGATAACTGATCAGAATCTATCTTCTGAGGACTTGATATTGAAGCCTGAAAATCTGAGATGGAAGAGAATAAGTGATCAGAATATTTTTCCTGAAAACCCGATATGGAAGCCTGTACATCTGAAATGGAAGAGGATAAGTGATCAGAATCTATTTTCTGAGGACTTGATATTGAAGCCTGGGCATCTGAAATGGAAAAGAATAAGTGATCAGAATATATCTTCTGAGGACTTGATATTGGAGCCTGAAAATCTGAAATGGAAGAGAATAAGTGATCAGAATCTATTTTCTGAGGACCCGATACCGAAGCCTGGGTATCTAAAGGGAAATAGGATAAGTGATCAGAACCTATTTTCGAGGACCCGCTGTCAGAGCCTGGGCATCTGAAATATTGCAAGGTGAGTGATCATAATCTATTTTCTGAGGATACAGAAGGAACGTTTAAGAAAAAGTACTTTTGGAAAGCGACAAAGTGAAAAGATGAAGAGGATCTAATAAGATGAAGCAAAATTCTTATATCCTCTAGACTGAATCTTCTGAAGAAGAAGAAGAAGATACAGAGCGTCTATTTTGAAAACATTTTTCAAGGACAACATGAGTAGATAAAACATTGTGAATATCAAAAATGGGGTCATCAAACTTGTGCGGGGATAGATAGCAATGATCCTGATGAATATACTTGTGATTTGTGTGTAAAAACACTAGGACTTCTACTGGACTAACCTGAAAAGCTAGAAGTATTTCAAATTTGATATCAGTATGGTATTGGTTTTGATCCAATTTTGCTCTGAGTGCTAATTTTTCAAAGATTTCATAGTTTTATTTTGATTACGTAGAGATTCATTAAATTTCCAAAAAAGGAGCAAAACGATTCCTAGATACAACATTAGGATCATCTTGGATACCAGGGTGTACAAGATTACGCTTTTGCCAAAATTTGATAATAGTCAAATGAAAATAATGAAAGTTTTAGTTCGATTGTGGAAACTGGAAGATCGTTAAATTTGCTAGCATGAACTTTTACATCTTTTTTTAACTGAATGTTTTTGAAATTACAAGCATTCTTTCTCAGGGTAATCATCTGCTGGTACACCTTTCCCCTAATGACAATCAAACTGAAAGTCACCCCAAAATAGTGCTGATTCTTATTGAGGAAATAAATCAATATTTTTTCTAGTAGAGATTTGTGTTGCAGTTGAATAGCCATGACATTCGATTGGTGGTTGTTTCAAGACACTCATATTGAGAGGAATGGAATATTTTGAACTCATTTTCCATGTGTAGAAAATGTAACATATTTGGATCAATAACCTCTGAAAGGTTTTTGAACTGATATCTACTATAAAGAAAACCATCAATATGTGAAATAACCTGGATAATATTGGATCTTGAGTTCAAATCAGCACCAAAACCAAAGTTTCTATTTCGGAATATCCTGTCGCATTAAATAATTTGTGATATGATAGCTGATTCCATGACTTCGTTAACGTGGACTTCAGTTCTTAGGTCATTATTTCATCTAAAATGAGTTCAGAGTAGTCAGTCATTTCTACAATCATCAATGAAACTGTTTTATAATTTTCCTGATAGAAATTCTTGTGTATATTATCAGCTCAGTGCATTTCTGATGTAGTTGCATTATTCACCTACTTCCAGTAACTTCATACTAACAACTTCGCGTAACGCGCTGAAACATCTTCCAGTAAATTTATCAATGAAACAACGTGGGAAAGTTCCGAACTAATTATTGTTCAATAATATTCACCCCGGAAACTGGAACTTCGCATCCCTCAACATCCCTCAGCAACTTCAGAGATTATGTATTTTGATGAGGTAAATTGCCTACATCGCATTTTGTGAAGTTTGGAGGTATATTTCTTCTACATCATAATTTCCCACTAGGGAGTCAGCAAAGTTATGGTGGTTATAGTAGTCAGAAGAATGAGAGGAGTGCTGAACGTTGTGGATGAATCAAGTAGATTCAGTTTGTGTCTCTTTCAAATGCTATTACAAATAGATGAAATGTGGAAAGTATATTTTTTTCCAATGGAATGTTTGGAATGACCGCGTCTGCCTATTAGTTGGAGCAGAAATGGAAAAGTGGTGAGATGGTATGAACGAAATCTCCACACAAGAAAGTTTACTTCTTGAAACTATGTTCGAATCAATTGAAAAATTGAGTTCAGTTCAGTTCAGTTGGAATGACTTGATCTTGATTTGCGGAGACAATGGAGCAGGTCCGTTCTTGATTAACTATAAAAATTCACTCAAAAGTGCTGAAAACAAATATCAAATCGAAACCTCTTACTAGGACGTCATCTACAGAAGTGTATAGTAGTACTGTACTCCTTCTCAACACCTGTCACTGTAAACCAAGTTGATTACATTGGAATAGAACACACTTCAAAGATATCAATGAATAAAAGGATACGAGTCACTAGTTTCAATAGGGTTTTGCATTTCCAACCTAGAAATGAATGAATTACCAGAAATACTGAATCAATGTTGTATATAAATGGTCACTTTTCGAAGAAATCACACTGTCAATGGTTTGAAGTTTCCTACTCCTTCCAATGACGGTTTCAATAGGAAATATAACAAAGGACGAGGTTTACCCTAGGATTTAATGCACTGAACCTTACGAAATCGTATTTTCAGAAACCATCAAGGAAACCTGAAGCTGTTGTTTTACACTTCTCCTCATAGACTCCTGTGATATTTGCATGAAACTCCAGAGATTTTTCGGATCCATCTACATCGAAAACCTTATACTATGCTTTCATCAGATCAAATTTATAGTATGCATTCATAATCTGGAATCCATCTCATCAGTTGTGTACACACAACATAGTTTCCTAAAACTTTTCTCCTATAGATCAGACAATATCTATCCACCAATTGGATTTTCCCATGATGCATTATTAGCTAGACATGCTATGAATAACTTGAGTTGCCATCGTGATGGTCACTTCACAATTTTCATTTTTAAACTGGTTTGTAATTTGATTATTGACCTATATTTTCTGCAAAAACTTAATTTCAGTCTACCTAGACCAACCTTCAGAGTGATTAATCCGTTTCAGCTGCCAACACCACTTACAAATATTCTGAAAAGTTCACCTCTGTATAAAATGTGTATCAAATGCAATTCAGCAGATATTTCATATCTGAGATTGGGTCTTTTCACTTTAGCTAATTCTATATGTACTGTTTTTACCTTACAACTTATGGAAATTATATTGTATGCTGATTTGACTTGGGTGTAACCTGTAGAACAGTGTATAAATAAATATATAAATAAATTTGGAATCCGGAACTCCACCAGTAGCCACCTCACGTCCAAAACGACCTCCTCCGTGTGTCCATTTATTTAATGTATTTCTGTTTCCATGCTATCAGTGGTTATTATACTTTCATTGGTTCTCATGCTTTTTAAGACTCTGCGATTTTACGATTCGACGATGTTTATTTATTTATTTTTAAATAAATAAATGTGGCCATCGAATTTCCTCTAGATGGATTAGACATGGACAATTATGCAGCAGAAAATGTAACTCCTTGTCGTTATAATCTATAGGCACTTTCGAATCACACTGGATCTACCTACCTATAATGAATTAGTTATGTAAGATTTATATTATATTATAATAATATATAGGTATATATGTATAATAAAATAATTTACTCAATGGAAATAAATAAAAATTATTTTTTTCAATAATAATAATGTTTATTCAGATTCGAATCACAAAAAGAAATAACTAAATCATACAGTTGAATAAACATTGTAGAAACCACAGATAAGCATCAGATGCTGCTCGTATGTGGTGAAAGGAAGAACCAGAGAAAAAAAAATTAATATATGATAAATATCAAAGTATCAGAATGAATTATATATAAAGGGGGTTTGCATGTGAAAATAAACTACTTAATATATGAAATTAAAAACACATTAGATAATATAAAATCACAAATATAAGTATAAATATATAAAAAGTTGTTAGTTTTGACATATAATATTATTTGAATATAAAATCATACAAACATAAAACTAATTTGACAGTTGAGTATAAAATCACAATTGTAAAATACACGTATTAGTGATAATATATAAAATCATGTTCGAATCGATATATATATATATATATATATATATATATATATATATATATATATATATATATATATATATATATATATATGTTGTTGAAAATGGATGTGATATATATTTACGAAACGATAGTGCCCATATAAACACATATATACATACATATATGAGCACATATGAATCACAGAATTGTAAGTGGACAAAGGTACGTATGGTTTTTTTTCCATCTGCTCAAATAGACGTAGAAGTTCAAGTCTCTGACTTTGAAGAATATGCTCTCCCAACTCTTCTTTGAAGCGATTGATATTTGAGATAGATTTTATATTTTCAGGAATTCAAGGCACAAAGTAAGTAAATGATCTTTGTGTAACGACCCTGACCATTATGGGTGTAGTATACTGATCACTTTGGCGGGTGTGATACTGATGTGAAGGAAGCGATGCCGTATGTCTATTTGTATGATATTTAGTGCTACAGCATAAAAAATTCAACTGTCGTATGTCTAACAGACGAGTTTCGATGTATAATTCATCAGAGGGATACCTACCATTTTTAGAGAATATTAATTTAAAAACGCCTTTGCATAATTTCAATTTGAGAAATATGACTATTTAATGCTTCTCCCCGAACTACTATTCCATAGCGGATATGACTTTCCACAAGCGAGTAGTATAAAGTTTTGAGCTATTTTAGAGGTAGGAGTTCTTTAGGTTTCCTAAATTTGAATAGAATGGTCCTTAATTCATTGACGGTATATTTAATATGGAGGTCCCATTGCAAATTGGTGTCTAGAATTATTCCTAGGTATTTTCTTTCCAGGAAAGATGTGGAAAGGAGTATCAGTTTTTATTGTTACTGCTTTGTAAAAGATAGCGGTGTCATCTACGAATCCGACTATGTTTCGGTTGCCTAATGCGAAAATTCCGTTTATATATATATATATATATATATTGAATAGTATTGGTCCCAGTACGGAACCTTGAGGTACTCCACAGTCGATCACCTTATCACTGCTCGATATATCATCGATTCTTACTGCGTGGCTCCTTCCTGTTAAATACCTTTCAAATAATTTCAACGAGTTACCCCGTATTCCGATATCTTTTAAAGACTGAAGAATTAGATGGTGACTGACGGTGTCAAATGCTTTCGAAAGGTCAATGAAGACACACAGAATGGTTTTGCTTTCATTCAAGGCCTCAGTTACTTTTGAAGTCAGAGTGTGTATAGCATCTTGGGTTGACATTTTTTCTCTAAATCCGAATTGATTGATGGAAATCAGATTGTATTTATCAAGGAAAGATATGAGCCTTTGTTTGATAATCTCTTAAAAATGTTCGAGAGATGAGTGACTAATGAGATAGGATGATAATTTGTGATAATATATGTGTCCCCTTTCTTAAACAGTGGAGTTACAATTGTTTTTTTGAAATCACAGGGGTAATTACCTTCCTCCGCACATCGGTTGAGAATATGAGAAAGGGGATCTAGAATGTAATCTAATATTGATTTTTTATTATTGCTGTTTTGAAAACATTCAAAACATAAAAAACGAGAAATGCAACTTTCTATGTTTTTCTACCACTTTTTTTTGTAACTAACATTACTGCAGTTTCGTTCTACACAGACATCTCCAAACAAATACAATTATTATATTTTTGAAACTCATACAATTTCTCAAATTGTAAACTCAATAATTTAATTTCTAATTTTTTATGATAATCTTCTACCACGTAGTAACGGCCACATCCATCAATTCCATTCAAAATTTCATTTTTTATAATACACTTATTATTATTATGGATGATTCTCAAAAATGTTTCTCAAATCGCCACTGACTGTTCTCTATACGAAGCCAGACACAGAAAATAATCTTCAAAACTTTATTCTCCACACATAGAATTGGTATCAGTTCAAATTTCAAGTAATTCTAACACCTGGTACATCAGACATAGCCCACCGATTCTGAGTATGAAAATACTACAAGTAGATATCTCTCTCTATATGACCAAACAAAAGAAGAATACTTGTTGACATCAATTTGTATACCTGACCGTAACATGATTATGATTCAGTTTCAATGCTATTGCAGACTGATCAGAAGAATCTCAGATCTGTGAAAATAGAAATTTTCAAATGATTGGTATGAGAAGTGGAAGAATTAAATGTTACACATGGTTGACAGATACCTGAAAAGTCATCATTTCGGGTTTTTTTTTTTTGAAAACGATATCTTAATAATGTTATCAACATCATCAATGATAATTTGAAACTATTATCAATATTTCATTGACAGATATGACTGCGTATAAACCATCTTCAGGTTATCTGAAAGAGGTCAATGAGGACGAAAATTTCTTCAACCGTAACTAACTTGACAGTGTTGGAAAACTGTTTTCAATAGAACCATAACGAAATTGTAAGAGGGATCATGAATTCAGTTGAAGTACTTATTTCAAGGTGTAATTGTTTAGAAGAAGACATAAAAGTTCCGGTTTCGATTGTCTGTCGACAACATGAATGCTCGAAGCCGGATATCTATTATACCACCGTAAAACTATGAGATGATCCATAACTGTGGGGAAATCAATTGACACTAGATACATCTGAAATCTCAATTCAACCATAATGATTCCACCGTAATAGAAAAATCCTACTCTAGTAACTAGATGGAAAGCAGTTAGAGCTGTTTCCTGCGTGGAAGGACTATCAAAGAGGATTTAGAAAATACAATACGAGTATTTGAACATGTTCCATATCTGAATCGACAACCGTTAGGAACAAACAACAAAAAGAATAGAAAATACAAATATGGAGTCGACAGAATCTCTTATATAGGTGAACCTAAGAGGTCTTCGGATATTCGTATTGTCAACAAGAAGGAACAGTAAGTTCGAACGTATTTCTTTACGGAGATTTATCATCTATTATTTCTAATATCAGTAATGAATCATCATTTCTTTGTAAATCCGAACTTAGACTGCTGAACGACAATTGTCAAGTAACACTTCTTTGTAAGATTTCCACTGGACACTTTACAAAACTTCAACACAATAGCTTCCTCAAACGTTTTCTTTCTCTGCAGCTTTCATTGCGAGTCACTTCATCAGAGCTTAAAAACTCAGCCTCAGTGACTCAGATAGTGCAGTCATTGACATTGGTTGTTCTTCAAGAACAGTCCAATCCAACATTAGAATTGTGATATTGCCTAGCAACAAATTTTCCTTTATTTTCAGTATTTCAATATTACCAAAAAGAATTTGAAGCTTTGATAACTTCTAATTATTATATGCGAGCGCTTTCAATACCAAGCTGTGCTATCATCTGCATGGCTCTACTCAAACTGAACGTTTCATCTTCTTGTTTGTTTTTTCATACGATTAGAACGCCTTAGTCCAGGTATTTGTCCTCTCATTTCATATGAATGTCTCTTCGAATTATCCTGTACTTGGGTTACTTTGTGTTGGTGTTTCTCTAGGTTCATTGTTTCTAGGAATGTGTATTGTATTGTGCAGTATATTGAATGATAGGTTTGTTGTGTTTTGATTTGTATTCGTTCCTCGATAAATGAATTATGTTTTTTAGAATTTATGGATGTTTGGGTTTTCCCAGATGTCCATACGTTTTCCTTTATTGACTTGTTGGTGTTTTCTGGTGAGGGATAGTTATGTTTGTTTTGTATGGCGTGTATTGCGAGATTTGATTCATATGTTATTGGGTTCACGTATGCTTTTTTTGTGCTCGTCGTGATGAAACCAAAAAAAAAAAAACTGTTCGCACTAGAAAACATCTGACTCATAAAAAAGTCAATAAAGAAAACCGTATGGACATCTGTAAAAATTTAAACATCCATACATTCAAAAATCATAATTAACTTATCGAGGAACAAATACAAACCAATACATAACACAACCTAACATTCAATATACTACACAATACAATACATATCCCTAGAAACAATAAACCTAGAGAAACACCAACACAAAAGATATTACTTGTACAGGCCACGTACAGGAAAATTCAATGAGACATCCAGATGAAAGGAGAGGACAAATACCTGCACTAAGGCGTTCTAACCGTATGAAAGAACAAACAAGAAGATAAAACCTTCAGTTTGAGTAGCGTCATGAATATGATAGCACAGCTCGTGATAATTAGAAGTTATTGAAGCTTCAAATCTTTTTTGTGAACAAATGTTATTATTGAAATATTTTATAATTATATATAATTGCCCCTATCCTCAACACTCTTCTCCCTCTCTCGACAGAAAATACACCGTCAACGTAAATTATCATAAAACTAATTATCCTGCAATAACTGAATTCAGATGAAATGTAGAAGTGATTAGTTTCAAGTTAAACACGGTATCATAACTTCGTTCACGGTATATCTCTCTATTTATCTAAACAGATTCACAACTAACCAGATTGCCTAAACTCTCTCTCAATTCCACTAAACACACTGTACTTTCCTGATTCTCTTTCTCGAACTTTGGTATTCATTAAGGCGTCCTTCCGAGCGTTAGCTCTCCAAACACGTACTGGATACATAAAATAGAATGACAATAATACTACTGCAGTTTGCGACGTCGAAAAGTTTTGCCAGTTCTCCGAACATGTCTAAAGTATTACTTTGAGACATTGAAAGCCATTAGATAGTTCGATAACTCTAATTAACACTTAACACTATAACTCTGGAGTTATTGGAACTTGTAGGAGGATCAATAGCTGCAACGGCTCATTCTGATCTGTCTGGGAGACGACCATACCATATGTCCGCGAAAAATTCTGTTTGGTGAGCAATGAAAGGTGGTTGAGACTATTATGCTGCTATCTGAGGCCTTTTCGATGAGTAGGAGTAGAGTAGTAAAGATTGAGCAGCTGAGAAGTACCTCATAAAAACTGAGGAGTCAACTAACTGAAACAGAGAATCAGAGTAGGCCACAAACACCAATACCCAAAGTTGATACGGCCAATCCACCAACCTCCTTTACTTATGAAAAACCTTCATTGGATACTGGACGAACTCATCGGGAGGGTACTATCATATGCCTCCACTCTTAACATCTGGTGTACAGAACTCAATTGTCACCCATCCTCTTGGAATGTTGTTCGAGGTTAACAACCTCAGGGGAGGGGATATTGTTGTAAATCATACCCTAAAGACAATAACCTCGGCCGCCACTGGTAGCCATAAATCAATTGTGACGTAACCAAGAGAGCGCGAATGTACGATGTTTGCTGCCGCTCTAGATGCAACGAGAATAAAGCTACCAATTCCGATAAAATTCCGGCGAAATTTTCTAGTGCATTCGATTACGATATATAAACGCTAGCCATGGGTATATCAACAGACAAATACGGTACGCGAAGTGATCTAGTGAGGCGATAGACATTCGAATGATAGTTAACAAAAAAATCTATCGCTAGATCTCACTACTCGGTGCGCTGGTGGAGGTCATAGATAAGATTCTCTTGAGTAGACTTTTTCGCCTGGAAAATAGGATGAAACTCATTCCCTAGGAACAATTCGGTAGAATATAGTTGTACATCCAAAAAGGTTCGATAGAGTTTGGATATAGGGATTTGTCGCCAAGTTGTGGTCTCAGGCATGCCCTCATTAGAATTCTTCAATTCTACCTGAGCAACCAAACTTTTCGTGTGAGACTGAACCAAACCACATCTACTAGTTATCCAATTAAAGCAGGTGTCCCGCAGGGGTCCTGCCTTTCACCAAATCTATACTCTCTGTACACGCACGACTTTCCTATATTCTTAAGATCGAATGTCGATATATACGCGGAGGACACTGCGATATACGTGCATTCGTTTTCCAGCGAAGTGGCGAAGCAACAGCTTCAATAACACCTCGACAGGTTGGTCGTCCCGTATTTTGAGCGTGATAAAGGAATTTACTAACATGGAGATTTTCGGGAAGTTACGAGTCAAGGGTAACTGCGTTGATGAGCAGAGGAGTGCGTGATATCTGGGAGTTATCCTGGATAGGCGCCTGAATTTCCAGGAACATCTGAGCTTGGAGATCCAACGAGCAAGTGCGGTGATAAAACGAACGTAACCGCTCATTGCACGGAACTTTGAGCTTAATATTGACAACAAGCTGCTAATTTACAAACAAATAATTAGACCAGCTATGTTGTATGCCTGTCCCATATTCTGTACCATCAAGAATACTCCTTTATGGTGACTCGAGATAAAGCATGATAAAGGTGCTCCGTATTTGTACGAACGGTGACAGATACATTTCATTGAATGATCTGTTAGATCTGGCATAAGTCGAGACGGTCACTGAAAACATCAGGAGGCTATCTTATGAATTCTTAAAGTTCTTTCTACCGAAAAGCCCGCCGACGATGGACCTCTCGGCGCTTAGGAGCTATCATAATCAACCCCGAAAATACGGGCTGATTTATGAAATGCTTGATATCTTCCATGAACGGCGCGGATGTGATGACGCTTAGTTCATGGAGAATGCTGTCTAAGATAATTCACGTATTCTCTTGATATCAGAATTATTCTTACCTGGTTTTTTCATTCTTTTCATGAAAATTTTCCAGGGGGCTAGTGATAAACTTGCAACACCAATCTACTATATTCAGATATGAGGTACCGAAACCGCAACATCCCGAGAAATCTCGCGTTAGCCTCAGCAGGAAGCGGTAAGTCTTAGACTGAATCCTGAAATGAGGTTCTGTTGGGCAGAAAGCCACCCGTTTACACCAGCGGGGGCGCCTCCCATCGGCCTGTCGTGAGTCTATGAAGCGGCGCTTCACCTTGCGGACGTCTTGGGGCTCAATTTTGAAGTCTCATCCTGCTGATCCCTCCTT
This sequence comes from Leptinotarsa decemlineata, assembly GCF_025532065.1. NCBI lineage: Eukaryota > Metazoa > Arthropoda > Insecta > Coleoptera > Chrysomelidae > Leptinotarsa > Leptinotarsa decemlineata. The sequence goes on from NW_027412578.1 coordinate 7,285,083, forward strand.
TTCCTTCACCAATCCCTTTTCCCTCCTCCTACCACTCCCGTGTGTGAGAGAGATGAAAATATTGTGAATACTCTGTACAGTCGACCTTACATTTGTTGAAGAGAAATGTATAATGAAATGGTTTTGATTTTTGATTTGAATTTTGGTATATACCACGACACAGTGGAATTGAGATATAGAGCTACAAAAACACGTATCAATAAAACGGAAAAAATTTTTGAAACAACTTTATTGATCTTTCTTTCAGTGAGAGGAAATAGAAAATCGAGAGAGTTTTCAAAATGATAATTGAACAAACAAAAGTATAAAAAATTATGTTTTTTCTCTCAGCCGATAAATTGTCTAGTCACCGATCACGATAACCAATATAAATATAGAGGTTTCAATATTGGACTTGATTTCCATTATATTACGGTATCGAAATGGTTTATGCGTCTTCCATTCAAATCGAAACAGAATTGCTATGAGACGAAGACAAGTGGGTTATCGATAGAGAAAATATTTTGTTTTGTTCTAACCTCGAAGAAAGAAATATGAAATGAGTATATACGTAAATCATGTGAAATATATGAACACTTCAATATCTTTTTGAAAACATATCTAAATTTTTCACATTCTTCACTATATATTCATTTCTAAAATATGACCATACCGTTGGAACTACCTCTGTAATCACTATTGTGTACATGCGTGGATTCCATATTGATTAAATAAGGGATACGCTCATTTGAATTCAAAAACTTTGTATGAAATTTTATTCAATTGCTGTTTTTTATTGAGTAGTTGGGAAAGGAATCGAAATTGCTTTCGTAAATGAACAATCTGTTTTTTTTGCCAATGTTTCGGACTTTATTATATATATAAAATCACGCCACGCCACGAAAGACACGCCAGATGAAGCCATTGTATGGCGAAACACGTGTTGCGTTTTTGTAAAACAATTTAGTGAATATCTCACAATAAAGTGTTTTTGGAATACGTTATATATAAAATCATATATAAAATGATTTCACAAGAAAACAGCATACATGCCAATACTCATTGCAAATTATTATAGTTTTTACTAATCTAATATTTTCTAAACATTGGACTTACCAAATGTTAGTATATTCACGTTGAAAAAACGTTAAACTTTCTTTCAAGATCGAAAATATTGGTAATTGTATATGAAATATTCCCCAAAAACTAGGATTGTCAAATTTCGTTTATTGACTCTACCGCCTCTATTGTGAATGATACCAAAAAGGGCAGGGAAACTTTCAATACTGTTTTATATTTATTATAATCTGATATAAACCAATTCGCAATTCGACGTTTTGTTCCATAGATTTCATCATCAACTTAATTTTTTCAGTTACGGATGTCAAGTCTTTTTCATCGATTTTTGTAGACACTGTGAAAACAAATTTAGCTTTGTATCACAATACATGTCCTCATTGAAGAAATGAAGTTAAATATGAGATCTAATGAACGAAACGTCGAAAATATGAAAAAGTAAGTTCATCTCCCTTTTTGTGTATGATTCGAAATACATCCATTTTTAGACGTATTTTTTGAAAAGGTTTGGCACCTACCGAAAGCAACTCCCGATACAGGGTTAACTTTGAAGTAGATAGCAGATAGAAGGCGAGTAGAACCTGAATCCAAATGTTTGTTCAAAGCGGTGCCGTTTGGCAAAAATATACAAGTTATTGACTAGACTATAAGTCAAAATTCCACAAAAATGCCCTTTTTCAATTGTTCCATTGATGCGATCAATATATATATATTTATATATATATATATATATATATATATATATATATATATATATATATATATATATATATATATTGATCGCATCAATGGAACAATTGAAAAAGGGCATTTTTGTGGAATTTTGACTTATAGTCTAGTCAATAACTTGTATATTTTTGCCAAACGGCACCGCTTTGAACAAACATTTGGATTCAGGTTCTACTCGCCTTCTATCTGCTATCTACTTCAAAGTTAACCCTGTATCGGGAGTTGCTTTCGGTAGGTGCCAAACCTTTTCAAAAAATACGTCTAAAAATGGATGTATTTGTCGCCATATATATATATATATATATTTATATATATATATATATATATATATATATATATATATATATATATATATATATATATATATATATATATAAAATCTGAAGTTTTCACGGATAGAACTATGCTGAACTGGTTTTTCCGGGTATTTGATCCGTGTATGTGATATTATCTCTAATTTAACCGACGTTTCGACAAAATCTTATTTGTCATTATCTAGGTGTGCTGTTACGTGTTCAGAAGTTTGTTGACCCTGCTCAACTCACTTCTTACTATACTGGTAAAAGATAGAGTGTCCATAAACTCAGTCAAGCTGCTGCAGCAGCACATATATATATATATATATATATATATATATATATATATATATATATATATATATATATATATATATATATATATTTTTGAGTGACAATCCGTGTGATTCTATCCCTTCATATACTTCCATGACAATGTTTCACTGCAACCGAGATAAAACACCATCTCTTCGGAGATTTCAATCTGTTTTTGTCGTTGCTCCAACAACCCCAAACTAAATACGAATCTGGGAGGGAACAATAATGATTATTCTATGTGTGTAGCTGAAGATGGATGAAGAGTGAGAGAAACGTGATAAATTACAGCCGAGTACAAAGCGAAACGGATGACAACAGGGTTGGACTAGCATTTCCATCCTGCGGAATTCGATATATTTCACGGGAAGGAAGAATGATAGACCGATCGAGAACAAATGATTGCGAGATTCGAACAACAATGAGGCGGTTTGTGATCTTTCTCAACAGTCCAATTGTTTGTCGTCGATTCATCAGTTCACTGTTTGAATAAATATAAATGTGACATGGCGTAGGGTTGATATTATCTTCATCATAATCTGTTACTTCAATTAGTAGAACAAATTTCTGGTTTTTGGGAAAGAGAATTTTTGGCTTTCTACTACTCCATCTTGATACGAAAAAAGGATGAGGGATGAGGGAATCTTCCAAAGAAAGGAAGGAAGTGATCAATTTGAAAATAAGTAACTGTATACCAGTGAGGATGACAGTGTTCCATGTAAGTGCAATTTGTTACCATTCATTTAAAGTAGAACTCATGTGAATGATATCTGATTTTTATTCCACAACGAATATTTGAAATAAAAACTGAGTAGAGAAAAGTATCTTCTGTATAATTCAGTGTTCATATAGAAGTATTTGTTTCGAAAAAAATTTTTTCTTTCGTGTAATTCAATGTTTATATGAAAGCAGCTGTTTCAGGAGGACTTTCTTTCAGTTTGTGTTTCAAAGTTACTTATTTGCATGATCTACACATCCATGTATGGTTATTTTCAAATTGATTACTTCCTTCCTTCCTTTGGAAGATTCCCTCATCCTTTTTTGTATCAAGATGTTGTAATAGAAAGCCAAAAACTTTCTTTCCCAAAAATTAATCACTTCTAAAAATATAACCCCTTCAATTGAAATTTTTGATCTTTCGGAGTACCGACATCATAAATATTTTATGAAATTGGGCCCATGACAGGTCGTAACAGCGCTGTTAGGCATTGAATATCGAATACTTTGTTTCTGAGCTTTGTTTTCAAATAGTTGCTTTGTGCCAGTGAAAAATTCAATGGAGAACAACGAATTTGGTTCTGTGATAGAGGTTGAAGCTTGAGTCTTCAGTTGATCCCATAGACGTCGCTGTTTTCATAACAAAATCCATTATTATTATTCAGTTCCACTACACTTCTAGATTAGCATCCTGTTCATTTGTTAATACTCTATTTTGAAGTAAAGTAAACTTTCTCCACCAGAAAGAAGTTATTGGTCATTCCCTCTACCTGATCCATTGAAAGGGTATACCATTTTGAAGCAAATGAGTAAATCATGATGATTCATACGCTTCTCCTCTTTCATTCGAATAATATTTTGGAAGAAGAAAACTCCACGACAAATATTGTTTCACTTTGATCCTCGTTGAGGGCTTCGCCAGGTGTATCTATCCTAAGTTGGAAATCAATATTTCCAATTCATCATTGAAAGTCAAAAACTGAACTGAGATCACTAGCTGTTTGAGCAACCACTCTAAAATAACTGTTTTATGCTATCTGATGGTCATGAACGACGCAATGGAATCCTGATAATTTCACCGGCTACAACTAGCAACGTCCTTTCATGTAGATACTCTCACAAGTGCACTTGTCTACTTATGTCATCGAGAAAAGTACAACAATAGGATCAGAAGATTCATGATTCTTTTAGTTTTCACCAATAGAGATCCATTAAGGTTCACTGAAGTGGAGTGATATCAAAATGGTAAGCATATTTTCAGCAGCAACTTTGGTTTTTCAGATATTTTCGGTAACCAGATCTGTCAAAGTTCGTGCTGTTGGTTGATATGAAGAGTTTTTCACTGATGTCTTAACTGAAATGAGTATACGTCTCTTGAGTATCCATATGATATATTGTACTTTCATCTACAATTTGCAAATTCTCTTGGTAATCATCACATCGCCCTATCATATGAAAGATGTAGTACATTTATCATCCTGCACATTTGTTCAAAGGGTAAAGCAAATTCTCCTCTACCAGTATTTCATCGATACCGCAAATCATTCCACGCCTTCTTGTAGTAAATGCTTCACCGTAATCAATTCAGGTCAAAGGGAGGTTACGCTTATATGCAATGAAAGCTGAGTTACAAATCTGTTGATCAGATTCTATCCACATACAGTACCTCCTCTATTTGTCCCTTTCTACTCTCTGATTACTGTGTCAACTACGGAGAGTATTCGTGTGCATAAGATGCCCCTGAATCATTTTTATCACAAATTCAAATTTGTTATTCATAAATAATTCTGTGATCATTTTCGGACACTCAAGTTTCAGTTCCAATTAGATAAATTGCTTTCTCATCTGATGTCCTACACTCATGAACCGGTAACAGAATTAGCGTTATTGTAGGTGCCAATCGAGTGTGCAGTCCAATTAGGTGAAGTTGAGCTTTGACAAGGGTATGAGTGGCTGCATCTCTGACATTATCGATTTAAGGGATTGCATCAGTTCAATTGAAGCTTGTTGAAAATCACTGGATACACTCGATAGAACTAAGATATCGATGGTTTCCTAGTGAATACTCGTATGTACTGTTCGTGGAATATTGAATTTGATCTAAACAGATTTAATTTGATTTTTTCCATTCATATGAAAAGTTGAAAATGTGAATAATACTGATGATCTTTATTCCAGTATCAGAATTCATACAGAAGTTGTCAAACTGAGCCAAATAGAAATGAGAATTTTGAATTGGTTATTTATAGGATGAACGTTTGAAATAGTGATTTTAACAAAAATCAACATTAGAATACCCTGATTGAAAATTGAAAACTCCTCTATTCATATAAAATACTTGGATATTATGGAAAAATTATTTTCACACACCAGATATAAATTTGAATTGGTTTTAAAACAGATGGATTCGTTTTGAAATTGAATTTGTTTGAACAGACAACAGAAACAGAATTTGTTACTACCAACAGACAAGTATCGTTAGAGTTGCGAAGTAATTTTATATGATGAGAAATATTGAGTTTCACGACCGAATAGAGGCAAATCTTCAATGTAGGATTGATTGGGAAACCATTTTTCAGCTGAAAGGGCATACATTCGATTGTGACCGTGATGTGAAGGAAAAATATGTGAAAACTAGTCTTTTGGAATGATTAGAAACCAACATATTCGAGAATTTGGATCACTCCTTATTGGCCAAATATAATTTTCAAATCTGTTACCTATAGTTGAAATTGATTATGGATCATCGGACAGCAAGCCATGATGGTTCAACCTCTGAAGAAGCTAGCCACTTGCGCCAGCGAAACGTCAGGAAGAAATTCCAAAAATCCACGGCTTTCAAACTCGAAAAACAGTGACACTGAAAACTTCAGCCGCGAAAGTCTTAACCACTTCATCATTATGAGATTGCAATAACATTTTTCAAGGACAAAATACAAGCACTACAGGAAAACCCTGAAGTCACTCTGAGACTGGTTCCTGTACGAAAGTGGCGAATCACATTAGATTTGAATTGCTGGAAATTGAATACATTTGGAAAAACGTTCTCAGGAAGTTTATTCCATATAAACTCAGTTCTCCAAATGAAACAGTTTTCAAACAGTGAAGTTCGAAGTGTACTGAGTTGTACCTCAAAACGATGAGTAGCCACATTTCGCGTATTTCTGATATGTAACGCTCGAATATGCCAAGTCACTTGAACATTTCTCGTGAAAGTATCTATAGAAGAGAAACAAATCTCCAATCTTTTTTCGGTGTTCCAGACTATCAAAGTTGCAAGTGATGTTCGCGTCTTCAATCAGGCGAAAGGCTCTTTTCTGGATGGAATCCAGCAGATTCAAGGTATGCTCAGGGGTGGAGCTCCATACATGACAACAATACTCCAAAGAAGGCTGATCTGAGCTTGAGAAGGCATCAAAAGTTGCTGGGCTGTGTTTACTTTTCTGATTCGGAACAGTATTCCAAACTTTTGAGGAGCAGCCTCTGCAAGTTCAGCGACATGAACGTGTCAAGACACGTTGGTCCATTTTAATCCCCAACTCACTCATCGAAGCAGAAAGCGGAATTTCCTGTCCCGTCATTTTTATATCGAGATTGGAAACATAATAATAAAAATATTTTTTTTTCTTATTAGTCAATGGGCTATGCTTGAAGACTGGCAGTAAACAAATCTAAAGCAAATGGAACTTCAAACGTTTAAGCTAGTCTCTAATAAAAATAATAATAATGATTGCTTTCATTGACAAAATGCAATACAACATATAGTAGATATAAAAAAAAACAGGCAGTTTTCAAATGATATCCTACATTTTTGTCAAAAGGCAGAATTCAGGTTATGATCTTGTCATTTGAGTAACGCAATCAGAACTTGCTCTTCCATTCAACCGTCTTCATAACAATTAATTACAAATGAATTCTAATCATTAACCACTTATGCTTATCTCGTTCAATGAACGACAATGAAAAAAACAATTGAAAAAAAATTGAAAAATGTTAACTAATAATTCGCCTACAAAACGTTAATGAAAACTAGTGAAGAAACAGAAAAATATTGGCTAATCATTTTACCTAGAAACAGATAATTGCATGTATATACACATAGGCATTCATATACACACATATATAGGTGGATCATCATTTACAGCTAGACAATAAATTTGGTAGAAGAAATTCATTCAAAAGTAAATCATCTTTCAGCTTTTTTCTGAATTTTGCAAGCGACAGTGAGTTCAATGTGTCAGGGAGTCGATTATACAGCCGAGATATATTATATGAAAAGGAGCATCGAAATAATTAAGTAAAGATAACTCGATAACTTAATTAAGAGTTAAGATAACTCGGTACTTTCGTAGAGATTATATTATGAAATGAAATGCAAGAGTGGAATATTCTTCGGGCCTCCATATTCGACCATCCTAGACTACTCAAATGATGAGAAATAGGTTGTCACTTTTTGTTTCAGTGATAAGTCTTAAACAAGAATTCTGCAAAGTTTGTGGTCTGCTTTCGTCAGACTGTAACAAACTTGAGCCATATACAGTATCCGCATAGTTTGCGTGAGATAGTACCAAGGCATCACACAGCAATTTCTTGGACTGTCTATTGAGAATCTCCCTGTTCGAATATATAGTTTTCAAGCTGCAATATCCCCTCTTCAGGATTAGTGAAACATGAGGTGGAAATCTGAGAGACTGATCTATTGTGAGACCAAGATTTTTAGTGCTCTCAGACAAACTAAGATGAACATTATCAAGAAAAATCGAAACTTGATTTTGACATCTTTTTCTCATTGCTGTCCTCCCGAATAGCATGGCAACAGTATTAGAAGGATTGATTGTTAGACAGTATTCTTTAGAGGTGGTTAATAACGAATTCAGATCTTGGTTGATTTGTTGGCAAGCTTTTGCCAGTGAACTTTTAGGAAAGTGCATATAGATTTGAGTGTCATCTGCGTAACTGTGAATTTTAGTATACTTCAGACATCTGGGAAATTGTGACGTATATATCACGAATAATGCAGGGCCAAGGATAGACCCTTGAGGGACACCTGCAAAAACTCCAAGATAATCTGAAGGCTGATTATCCCAAATAACACATTGGGTTCAAATAGTTATCAATAAGACCAGCAGAAGAGTTCGCAAATCCAAGATATTTTAATAAGGCAATTAAAAGCTGATGGCATATTCTATCGAAAGCTTTGGAAAAGTCTATTAATTAATTATAATTAAACATTTATATTTTTAGAGAAAACCGATGCCTGAGTTCTTGTGGCATTGAATTGAACCTGGTTACTTTCACCCTGATTCGAAATCATTTTCAAATCCTCATTAAGTTTTGCAATCTCCTGCTGCCGGTGAAGATGAGCCTCCGTAGCCGATGTCCTGGAATCCCAATGGAATGGCAAGACAAGTGTGCTGTCGTCAGTAAAGCAATATATTGGATTCGTGGTTTTTTCAAATGACTAGTTGATATACAGTAAAAAAAAAGAGTTGGAGACGAAATGGATCTTTGGGAAAAACCAGCGTTATTGAAAACATTTTTCGAGATATATCCATCGACGGCCAGGAAGCTACAGAGCCATACACAAAAATGATCCGACAAGCCATAGCATCAAAGTTTGGTCAGCGAACCCTCATGCTATACACGGTCAAAGGGAATAGCGGGTTGGACCATTTCCAGAAAATCAACTGTGGAGTGGAATGCAAATTAGCTAGCTAGTGGATTTGCTTTTTCTATGTCTGTTGTTGCAATTGAACCATCCGATTGTGTCAGTGGTGGAATCATGGATTTTGTGAAATTTTGATTAACAGCTTCAGCTGCCGACCAGAAGGATCTAGCCGTTGGAATTGGCAAGCAGTTTATTCCTATTTCTCTGAATGTGAAGTTATCTGCTCTCATTCATCTTAACTTTGCAGCTGTTGCGAGCATCAACAAACTCAGTTCAGCTTTTGGCACTGGTATTTTTGCGCCACCACCGGTAGGCGAGATTTTTGGAGGCGGCAGCTGATGGAACCGTTAATTCGGGTAGGTTCATTTTATTGTATTTCTAATCGAAAAAATCTGGTAGTGTGAAATTCCAGTTATTGGGTAGGTAGTGGAAGTCAAATTGAAAAAGCACTAAGAAGGTGGAATTCCGTTTGTGAATAGTAACCACGCCTGAAAAAGCTTTTTTATTGCAATCAAAATCTCACATTGACTTGTTACTCAGATACTCAATAATTAAAGAGGGTACTGAAACCAGTTGTTATGTCTGCTTCACATACAAGTTGTGTGAATATAAGCTTAGTTATGGTACAAAATCAAGAAATTAGTCATTGAAAAGTATATGGAATTTTGATAAAATGTACTATAAAACACCGCATAAGAAAAGGACAGAGAAACTTCTCCACAAGAACATGGATTGGCTCAGAATAATAACAGAGTAACCCATTTGATACTGTCCATTAGTAGGAAATCTAACCAAAATGATGCTAAATAACAAATCCCAGCTAGTGACTGTGTCTTGTGCTGATATCAGAAACAGGATTACAGGAGGCAAGCAATTCTCAGACAATCATAGTTGAGACGTAAAAAAACAATAGGTGGAAAAAGAATAAAGCAATGATCCTCTGAGGTTGGAGTATTTTTCGGGAAACTTGGATAAAAATAGGCTAGTCAAAGGTAACCTCAGGAAAAATATATTGCTGAATTCTCAAGACTGGCCTTTATGGAAGTCTTGATGGTGATGGTAATCTCTTCATAAGTCGTCGTGGAAATTATAGCTCATCGTCTACAAGAGTGAAATAGGATGAATAATGGATAAACTGAATTAAAAATGATTGTAACTCTTCTGACACCAAAAAGCGTGATGAAAATTTATTTCCCAATGAACTAATTTATCTGAGCCACATCAAAAAGTTGTTGAAGCTAGTGAGATGGAATTTTGATAATCAGTAATAATTCTTGAGATACCATTATCCGTTGAAATAAGGTGGCTGACATGATTATTTTTTCTACTCCTAATTATAAATGACTTTAAATGTTTTAAATTGATTGATTTGATCATTCAGCAGGTTACTATCGCAATGTTCATGTTCATGAATTTCCAAGAATTTCAATTGATTGAGAAAAGGTTGGAAACTCAATTATACGAAATCATGAGAATGGGCATTGCGGATGTAATCTGCTGAATGATCGATCTGAATCAGTCACCAGTTTTCAAATTAGCGTAACCACATTGTCACAGGTTAACACATTTTAGGTATTCAATTGAGTTGAGGACCTCTTTAATTACCTTCAGTAGAGCTAATATTATGATTTATTTTCCGTTAATTGTAATTGTTTGAAAATGTCCTCACAGGACGAAACTGCAGTGACATCAATTACAAATAGAAGTGGTTAAGAAACATACAGAGTTTTATTTTTATTTTTCGATTCATTGATAACATTATGCATCTGTCATTGTCATTTCTATTGTTAATCTATTCTACATTGTTGATTATAATAACTTGCACTCCCAAAATAATCTACTACATAGCAGAATGATTCTTATCACGAAGAAGGCAAATCGATCTCACAATTATTTAACCTATATTATGGTTATTATCGATGAATTGAACTGCCGTTCCGTCAATGTATATTACTCACTGTATTGATTTCTATACTTTTTCCACCTTCCTACACACAATGGAATGAAAGAATGATATGGAATAATAACAATGTTGATTTTAAAAAACAAGTGTGAAGTTATATATGACTCTGCGTGAATTTGTAGTTCGCGAATAAATTAATTCATCAATAAGCACAAATTTTTTTAAAGAAATGTGGTCTTTCACGGCTTGAGTCATGGTTGGAAAGAACAAAATCTAGAAAATTATAGTGCAACGAGTTCATAAAAATCATTCCTTGCGCTCATATTTTCAAATGAAAAAACTCAATGGAAAACTTTAAATATATTATTCTGGATATCATGTTTTGAATCCATCTCGCTAGCTCAACTGAAATTCAATTTTGAATGCTAGTCCAACCCTGGAAAAAGGTACCTTTGGATCGAGGGCCTGGATGCGTGGCAGCAAGGGAGGATAAGTCTGGAACAAAGGAACAAAAACACTAATTTGTCCTTGTAGCTATTCCAACGATTGCTATTAGTAAAAGCTGAGCGGCATGCACACGACAAATTTTGGGGGTTTCTAGCAAAAACATATCTTTCATACAGAAACGTTGTTTGAGGGCAGTGATAAGAGCTGTCCCGTTTGACCCTCGTATGTAGAGCGTAATTTTCAAGAACTTTAACGATATTGTCAGTTTTTTGTCACGTTCAGATTTGCAAGTAACGAAACATTTGGATAGATGCTAGCCAGTGGTTATTGGAATTATTGTTGAAGAGAATACTTCAAAATTATCAGTCTTGACAAAATGGTTAGAACTTTCGCGGCCGAGGTTTTCAGTTTCACTATTTTCCAGGTTTGAAGGTCAGGTTCTACTCGACGTTTCGCTGATGCGTGTGGCTAGTATTCAAATGTTCATATATCCTAAGTTAATATCTCCGATGGCTCAATATTATGGCTGTGTAACAGCTCCGTCACACTGGAACCCGCTTTGAAAAAAATCAATTTTTTTAGCCTACTTTACCTACAAACTAGTAGTAGTTATGTTAATTTTTTTGTAGTCTTATCGGTTACTGAGAAAGCACTATTGATATTATTCTAACTACAAAGGATGAGTAATAATGTGCCAAAATATTCTGAAATAGGTTCTAAATGGATTGTAGTTTATTGTAGTAACAACAAAATATCACTATATTTTATATTCTTTTGAATTATAGCAAAAAAGCTACTATAACAAGACTACAAATCATGAAACAACAATTGTCCTCAAACTGCAAACGATGAAGTTGATTGTAGCTGAAATTAGATGTTTGTAGTTGCCATTAAACACATCGAAAATGAATGAAATAAAATCGAGTATTTTTCAAGTTCATTTGTAGTGAATCAAGAACAAGATTTTAACTACAAACGATGCTGATGAATGTAGTAGTGTGCCATATTTTTTGTATATCTAGGGCCCATGCTTTTTTCACAATAATACTAGTATTCTTCGATCGTTATTGTTTTAAGCTTATTTAAAGAATAATATTTTCAACTTTTCAGTTCGATGTTTTTTGAAAGCGTATTTTTTAATTCTTTTTAAACTATATTTATCCCAACTTTTTAGCTCGATGTTCTTTGAAAGCGTGTTTTTCAGTTTTTTACAGAGCAATTCAAATTCGTGTCTGTACATGGGGATCTCGTAAACGATAAGAGATAGAGTGTCGGTTGAATTATGGCAAAGTTGCGTATTTTAGGGACCTATTCAATGATGTAAAGAGATCAATCTTCTTTTTTCGCAGACATATTGTAAATCTGTCCACATTTTGCTGTTAGCACTTGATGCGGGCTCTCAGAATATATCCATGAATCTTTTATACAGGGTGCCATCTGACTTGGGCCAAACCCATCTTTGAATTTTTACATACGGACCTGTATTTTTTGTTGTAGTTTTGGGATCGTAGACGTCCATTTCATACTGAGAAATCGAATTAAATTTTATATTTCGGGATTTTTTGGTAATATTCGATTATAATTGTTTGAATTATTCACTTAAAAATTACGGCACTGGAAATTGGTTGACTGAGTTGAATAAAAACACAATAGCAACTTTCATGTCTCCCTATGTACCGTAGAGTTTTTCTAGAGTTTTTTTTTTATTTTTAGGTACCTATTCATATTTTGTCCATTGCTCTGAGCGTTTTCTACAATGAACTTCGAATGAGAAAACATTTTATGATTATCTGAAACATATCTACAACAAAAATATATTATATGGTGGCAATAGTAACATCCGGAACGAAAACTATGATTATATTAAAAATTTAAATGAAGTAAGTTATTTAGATACGCAAAAAATTCATTTTGCAATAAATGTTCGAATTGGAGATGGTCCGCAAGATCACCAGATCATACTATTTTAGACTATTTTCTATGGGGGACATTGAAAAATAGGATTTACGCTGGCAGAGTAACAATGTAGCAAATAAGTGTATTAGGGTCAATAAATAATATGAAAAACCAAGTTTAAAAATGTCTCGAAATGGAAGGACTCCAATTCGAACATTTATTGCGCCAATAATTTTTTTGGGTACCTATATAAATTACTTCTTTAATTTTCATTGAAATTATAGTGTTCGTTTGGAATGTTATTATTGCTATCTTTTCTTTTTCTGATTATTAAAACACATATAATATATTTTTGATGTAGATATGTTCCAAATAATCATAAAAGGTTTTCTTATTCGGAGTTCATTGTAGAAAACGCTCAGAGCAATGGAAAAAACATGAATAGGTACCTAAAAATGAGAAAACACTCTCGAAAAACTCTACGATACGTAGGGAGACGTAAAAGTTGCTATTATGTTTTTATTCAACTCAGTCAATCAATTTCCAGGGCCATAATTTAAAAGGGAATAATATACACAATTATAATCGAATATTACCGAAACATCCCGAAATATAAAATTGAATTCGATTTCTCAGTATGAAATCGACGTCTACGATCCAAAAACTACAATAAAAAATACAGGTCCGTATGTAAAAATTCAAAGATGGGGGTGGCCCAAGTCAGATGACACCCTGTATAAAAGATTCATGGATATATTTTGAGAGCCCACATCAAGTGCCGATAGCAAAATATGGACTGATTTTCAATATGTCTGCGAATAAAGAAGATATAGGCAAAAAAGTAATTCAGGATGTTTTGGTTTTTCCTGTATATCTCCAGAAGCAAAAGAGCTATATTCGATTTTACATCATTGAATAGGTCTCTGAAATACACAACTTCGCCACCATTCAACCGACACTCTATCTCTTATCGTTTACGAGATCCCCATGTACAGCAACGAATTTGAATAGCCCTGTGTGTGTTTTGTACACTATAAGTTCAGATCAAAGAGTTACACAATGATAATAAAATATAACAATGAAAGTGAATTGAGTATGGGAGTATAGGTAAAGTTCGGCGCCCACAAAGATAATAATCAATTTTTTTTTGTTGATTTTTTTATAAATCTCTGTTGATGTTATCAAATATAAGCAGTATATTTAAGGCAGTTCAAGTTGTACAAAATGTACTTTAAAAGTTTTCTGTGCCTATGTGTTGTTAGGGTCAAATTTGTATTGAACTTGTTTTGAAAAGCTTCGAGAATTAGTTCGGGGGGCTGTTTTAGAATCCATACCTTCAACTTCTTTTTGCATAGGAAACGACTATTAAGTGCTGTTATTTCATTTGGGATTTTTCTGTGAATTATCGGGCAAGAGAGGAATCTTTGGTTTTTTGTAGTTCCAACCTTTGGTATTCTACTTGTTTAGTTTTTCAGTCGAGTATTGTATGGATGGTCTATTTGGGGTAGTTCATACTTGTGTTGGCGACGGTAAGATTGAGGAAGTACAGTTGATGGATTATAAATAGCTTAGATTGTTGGAAGAGTTTATCTGACGGAAATCTGTAGCTTTTATTATACATTATCTTCAACAGCCATTTTTGTGTCACTTCTAGGTTTTTAATATAATTATTAACTATCCCACCCCAAGCAAGTATTCAATTTTTTTGTTACGTATTCAGCGTGTTTGTGCCATCTAAGATTTTGGTTTATAATGAGGCCTAGATATTTTATATGTTCTCCCCTTTCGATGTCAATGATATTGCCGTTAATATTAACTGTAATTTTATTATATTTGGATAAGTTGTTGTTTTAAATCGAAAAAGCAATGAAGTGGGCCTAAGAAATGTTTACTGTTTACCAGTGAAATAAAGTTTCCATTTCCCTTTTGGCGATAAATTTCAAAATATTCCTATTCTTGCCACGCAATAGACGGGCGGTGTCGTCGTCGACAAAGCTGATAATATTCGCTTTCGCATCAATATTGATATACATATTGAATATAATAGGTCCAAGCACCGTTCCTTGGGACACTCCACACTCAATGACTTGATCTGAACTGAATGAACTATTGATTTCAACTCTCTGTTTTCTGTTCGATGAGTAACTAGTGAGGAGTTTCAATGGTTCACCTCTGAAACCTATATTTTTTTAAACTCTCAGTAATTTGTGATGGCACTCTGTGTCGAATACCTTTGTCAAGACAACGAAGACACGTAATAAAGTTTCTCCTATGTCCATCGTCTCATAATTTTTTTTTTCAAATGAACCGTTGCATCGTGTGTTGACTTGGCTTGGCGAAATCCATACTGATTATCCGAAAGTATATAATATTTTTTTATTTATCTCTCTATTCTTATTTTTAGAATTTTTTTAAAAACTTTTCAGATATGGCTCAATCAGGAAATGGGTCTGTTATTAATTTGTTTTGTTTTATCTTCAGATTTATATAAGGGCTTTATAACTGTGTGTTTGAGGGCATCCGGAAATGTTCTTTCAAAAATGGATATGTTTATGATGAATGTTATCGGTTTCACCTACTAATTTGATTGAAGTTTCGGATTCAATATTATCTATTCCGGGGTCTTTTTTTGTTTAAAATTTCAGAATCACCTCTCTCACTTCGCTTTCGGTGCAATCTTCCAGATAAATTGAGTTCAATAATTTTTTTCTCTGAAATTATTATGTCTATCTGTATTTTTGGTGTTTGTCAACTTTTTGCCCATTTTAGTAGAATAATGGACAAAATATTCCGCAATGTCTTGTTAATTTGTATTAATATTGTCATGCTGTTCGATATTCTTGATCCTAGATTTTAGAATGGGATTCTATATCCGATTGAGGTTCACAACTTTTTCTTCTTTGTTGAAATAATCCATGTGTATGTGTATCCACGATATCCCTGGTCGTGGAGAATGAGTTCTGTGTTTTCTAACAGAATCCTGTGGTTTCCTCCACTAAGTGCATGTTCTGCCATTTGGCCTAGTCTGCAGTCTCTTTCATGAATCTTCTGGTGGTTCCGATGTATACCTTCCCACAAGTGCATGGTTTGCGATAAACCCCTGCTACTAATAGTGGATCCCTTTTTCATTCCATGATGTTCAAGAATAGCAAACACGGCAAGAAGAAAAGGTTCAACTAACGTTATTGATAATTTAGCAAATTTATCTCACCAGACACCGGAATCGATAATAACATGCTTTACGTAATTCACCTAAGCCAGATACAGGTATTAGTACACGAAACTACCTGACGAGCCAACCTAAATACGCGTTACGCAGCGTAATATCCACGTAATATCTGTATACTATCCGGGGTGTCAACCTGAAGATGCGTTACGCAGCGAAATACCCATATAATATCTGCGTAATATCCACTCATCTGAGATATCAACTCAGGATGTATAAACCTCTGAAGAAGCTAGCCACTAGCGCTAGCGAAACATTAGGAAAAAATTCCAAAAAATCCAGTAGCAATTATTTTCGAATGCTTTTTGGTATTTTGGAATTTTCGTTATTCTCACTTTCCGCAATCTTGAAGAAACTATAGAGCAATTAATTTTTTTCCATCTCTGCGACCAATAGTTATATTCGGTATCGCAGTGAACAGAGTTTTCCACAAGAATAATTTTTATATCTCAACAAATGGAGAAATGTAATCTGAAAAAAAAACAAATAAAAGGTTGTTTTACAAAAAATACGATTGAACTGTCTACTATTCCATTAATAAAAAATGTAGGAAACTTTCGAAGCCAGAAAGAAAAATGAGTGGGTGCGAACTGAATGGGAAAATGTGAGGAATATCCATATGAAAATAGTTGTTCTGAAAGGGTGATAGTAGGTGATAGTAGGTGATAGTAGGTGATAAAACCTACATAAGAACTAGTTATTTTTTGGTCTTTTTATGAGTATCTCACATTTTTAGTTCAATGATAGAGACGCCAAAAAACGTATCTTTGAATCCAAACTATTCTAAAAACATTCTTCCATCAATTCAAATTGAATTTATGCCTGCGATTCAACATACTAACATCGTGGAAAGATCATAAATATCTCTTAAGAGGACATAAAGTGAAGACGTTATGTATCATTATGTTATCCATAATGATGCTGATGAGGTGATTAAACCAGTGACTTGCTCTGGAACTTCGAAGTAAACCATAAACGTTGATAGTGTTTCATGTTGGTGACATTTTTCAACAATATTATTTCATATTTCACATTTTACATAACAAAATTCAACGAATCCAATTGAAGAATTTTGACATAATATTGAGTTTGAGATTGATACAGAGAAATTCACGATGATAAGGACCTAGATACTTATGATGTACGGTTTGGAACCTTTGGTGTAGTAATGAATATTACTGAAGTTTTTTCCCAACACCAAATCGTCATTTTAAACACCTCGACACGTGTTCCGATCACCAAGTGATCATTTTCAAGAAGAAGACAAAACAGTTCCTTCCTCTTGGAAATGATCACTTGGTGATCGAAACACGTGTCGAGGTGTTGAAAATAACGATTTGGCGTTGGGAAAAAACTCCAGTAATATTCAAGGACCTAGATCTTGGGAAAAATCCCCAATTGTCACTTCAATTCACACCAGATATAGAAAGATTCAGTTATGACTTTCCAATCATCTTAGGAAAATTTTGTTAGAGATGAACTACATCAAGGCTTGTGTCGAAGACATTTTCAATTTATTTATGAAATGAACGATGAAAGAGAAAACAGACATGTTATTTTCCAGTTCATACGATCGATTAGAAACACAACTCAGGGCTTCTAGATCAACCTCCTCTCTACACTTTTTTCGAGGGGCTAGGTGAACTTCATATTATACTTCCAACTATCAACAACGAACTTTTTCAAACAGTTATTCCCGAGTAGAGAGGACTGGATCCTCCGGGAGAAGGAAATATTAAGAGCAGATTGTTTTTGGTTTACAGTATGATCAAAAAACTTCCAGGTTCTGATACAGGCAAAATCTTCCAGGACTGGCTCACTACAAGCTGTCCATTCACCCTTCTAAGCTTGAAACCAAACAGTTGTTGGACTACAGTAGGGATGAACTACGATGTCCAACAGACCTTCTCACAGGTCACTATCGTCTGAATCATCATATGCATAAACTCGAACTCTCGGAAGACAGTATGTGTCGCCTCTGTTTGAATAATAATGAAACAGCAGAGCAGAGAGAGGTTTTGAGAGTTTGGCAGAGCCACATTTACCATCTGACCTGAAATATCATACAAACTAATCGGCTTCATTATAAAGGTGGGTTCATTTGGTCGAATTTGAAGAGGTAAAAGCCATAAAATAACCCTAGCGGGTTACGGTGGAGAGTCTAGTTGACTCTCTCACTTTTTACTCAACATAACCTAACCCAAGGCTCCAGAGACTCTTGAAGTAACTGAAGATGTGAAGACAGAAAAATGTCAAAGAATTAAAAATGGTAGAAAAATTGAGGGTGATTATTTATGTCATTGGAGTTTTCAAAGAGAGAAGTAAAGTGTGAAGGGAGGATTAGAAATAATTTAGGAAAGAACCCAAAACTGAGGAAGGAGTACTTCAAAGTTCAAAAACTGAGTGAAACCATTAGGCTATATATGTCGTAGCTATATATTCTGGAAATCGAACAATGCAGGGGGTGAGAAAATCCCTACTTGTTTATTTTGTGAGAAATTGGATATAGGTCAGGATTGCATAGCAAATTTTTCTCTCGAGATGAGAAAAAAGTGCTTCACAGAAAGTGTTTTGTTTGTATTTCACGTTCAGGAAAGCAGAACATATTTAAATTCCTCAACTCAGCTCGTGCTGACTGAAGTGAGAGAAACTGGGTTGTTAATAGTTCTCTGATGAAAATGAAATGGATAATTGGGAAAGAAAGTTTTTGGCTTTCTACTACTCCATCTTGATACAATAAAGAAGGATGAGGGAGTCTTCCAAAGAAAGGAAGGAAGTAACTCTATACATGGATGTGTAGATCATGCGAAGAAGTAACTTTCAGACACAAACTGAAAGAAAGTTCTCCTGAAACAGCTACTTCCATATAAACATTGAATAATACGAAAGAAAAAATTCTTTCGAAACAAATACTTTTATATGAACACTGAATTATACAGAAGATACTTTTCTCTACTCAGTTCGTTTTTCAAACATTCGTTGTGGAATAAAAATCAGATATCATTCACATGAGTTCTACTTCAAATGAATGGTAACAAATTGCACTTACATAGAACACTGCCATCCTCACTGGTATACACCGATGTTTCGCCTTGAGACACTTGCCCTAAGGCTGTTCAGTACCAAATTGTATAACATTATAGAAAATACACACACTTCATTCATGAATTACGATTTTTTAATGTCACGGAATAACCTTGATCTGCTTATGTCATCGATGACATCGTAATGAAATTCATTCACCTATTTGATTATATTCATATAGATGTATCAAGATGGAGTAGTAGAAAGTCAAAAACTTTCTTTCCCAAAAATTGATCACTCCTAAAAAATGTAACCTCTTCAATTCAGAAATGGATAATGTTTTTTGATTATACCCATTTCAAACAATAGTGAGTTAAAATTCGATAAAATAAAAAAATCTCAAAAAATTCTATCGAACAACAATATCGCGATTTCAAAATCCACGAATGAATGAATTTCCTGGCATATTCCTCATTCCAAATTCGTATCACCGTTTCGTCGCATACAAAAATATCCCCTGCCACTCCTATCTCTATTCCGATCAGAAATGTGTTCTCATTTTGTCATACATCCAATTGATTGTATATTGTGCACAGTGGCAGAAAGGAAAAATGTGCCACTTTATTTATTCCTTCACATTTTCTTTTTGCGTGACCGACTTTCCAGAGAGCTTTCGTTCTCTCCGCGCCTTCGCAGTTTCTGTGTTCTGATTTTCTTCTCGTACAAAGCCAATCAGATGTGATAGATTTCAGAGTGAGCAGGTTTCTCGACAATGGCAGACTATTTTCTGGAAGGATACCGGAAACTGATAGTTGGGGATGACAGAGAGACTTAGTTTCCGGTAAAATTGATGCTTACTTTGCATATTTATTGGAAAAAAGAAGAATATGGTACGAGATATTCTTAAACTTGTTTTTTGAGATGAAAATCACTCGAATTTGACATACTAATGCCTTCATTCAACTCCTTTTCATAAATTCAGCAATGTAATGAGATCAGAACATATATCCATTATTGTCTTCTCAAGAACAAAATCTTGCTAAAAAAACTAATCAATACAGTTTATTGTATGATTTTCACTATGAGAGTAGAGGTATTATGAGGGTTTTAAAAAAACCGCGACACCTATCAGAAAACAACTACTCCCCTGTATTATACCACAAAGGGCCTTGGACTATATCCGACAGCTGTCAGTACAGGATTCTTCATTGAATTTCATTAGTTCGGACTTCCATTGTCTAATATATAAAATGATTTGAAATCCCTGTAACAACTAAAAAAGAAGAACCAAAAATGCTGAAAATAATAATTATATTGAGCAAAAATAACCTGAAATGAAATAATAGTAAAAATAGAACGATTGAACAAAAAAATGAAGAAAAATGAAAATAAAATAAAAAGTTAGGAGATTCCAAGCCACGTTAGTTCACGACGTTTCGATTGTTAGTATCTACAATCGTCTTCGGTTGATGACTGGAATGATTCCTCCGAAAAATGATTATTTATGGGTTGTTCGAGTACTTTCACTTATCCCCGCTTTCCCATTTTTCCGCTTCACTGATTCAGTGGGAGATGACTGTCGGAAGTTGGTCATTTTTCGCTAGATGATGGGTTTTCATATGTTGCGTATCTCTACGCAATACGTTGTTGAACAGCATGTATGTGGCTTCCTTGAATTTTCTCCTAAACCAATGTTCCTCTCTGTGTATGATCTCAGCTTGGGACCACTCGATGTTGTGTTGATGAGTCCAAACATGGTCTGCTATTCCAGATTTGGTGGTTTCCTCTAGCTTTGTATGTTTCTTGTGGTCGGCAATGCGACCATTCAATGGCCTCTTAGTTTCACCAATATAGGATTTTCCGCACTCTCAGAGTTTCCGGTAAATGCAATTCTTGGAATCGCAGTTCGCGTTTGGTGGCCTGGTTTTCGTGAGGCTGCTACGGATAGTGTTACCGGATCTGAAGCAGGTTCTGATGTTGTACTTGGAACCAATTCTTCTTATCCTCTCCGATAATCCTCTGATGTAGGGGAGTGCAAGCACTGGTTGTGATGGCATTTCTTCCTGCTGTCTTTTAGCCAAAGTGTTTTCTACTATCGCTTCGAAGTAGCCATTCCGTTGAAGATCATTTTTGATGATGTCTAGTTCCTTCTCGAGACCTTCCTTCGTATTACATAGCCCGAAAGCACGGTCTAACAGAGTATTGATGATTTCTCTTTTAGTCGATTGATGGTGGTTGGATACTGTCCCGTGTCCGGGTTTTCGGTATACAGATGTTTCCGACATAGTGTCGGTCCTCTTCACCAAAACGTCTAAGAATGGTAATTGGTTGTGGATTTCCTTCTCCATTGTGAAAATGATGAAGGTCTCATGCTTTTGATGTGTTTCAGGAAGGCGTCTAGTTCAGTATTTCCATGGTTCCATACTATGAAGGTGTCGTCAACATATCTCGACCTCTTCAATGGCCAGAGTTTCAAACCACTCCATATATATGTTGACTATGACCGGTAAAAGTGGCGATCCCATTGGTAATCCCTCATCTTGTGTGAAGAATTCGACCTTCAATTGGAAATAACAGTTTCATACACGTAATCCTAGTAATTCCATAATCACTTCACCGGAACGTTGGTGTAAAGGCTTTCCACGTCGAAGCTAATTAGTTGATCTTCCTGTGTAACTTCAATTGACCCTAGTAGTTCGACAAAATGCCTTGAATTCTTCACTTGTAATGGTTGTATTACGGGAAGTGAAAATTTAGACAAGTTTTGGGTAGCCGAATCTTCTTCATTGAAGTTATTCCTACATATGCTGTTGTCGATACAGCTGCCGCAATAGATTTTCAATTATTGTAACACACTTGCAGACCGTTTTCAGGCTGTTTAGCCACTCGTTAGTGTCATCAAATAAAGTCGCTAATTTCCGATAATTGAAAATCGAATTCCTTCAGAGTATAGTGACACCTGTCGGATATAATCCAACGCCCATCACGGTATTAGCCAGGGGAGTAGTTGTATTCTGATAGGTGTCAGTCCATTGATCTACAGTGTAGAAAGTATGTCCACTGACTGTATGCCATGTGAAATTAGTTACGCCTGGGACTATAGAATTTTTCAGCAATTCCATGAAATGGAATGATCCAGTCAGATTCTTAACAGTCAAAAATATGACTGAAATATTGTCAAAGTTTAAAAATATTTCAGAGGAGTGCATTACGGATTATGGTCGATTATTAAAATGTTTCATTGTCCACCCCCCATTTATGCCGAATGTAATTCAACATGAAACTCAAAGCAGATTGGGATTTATTCAAAGCTGAATCATCCATTTTTAAATTGAGGAATTCAAACTGGTCGGGAAATAATTCAGTATTCAAATTTTGTTGTATCTAGACATTTGTAATATTTGATAGTACTCTTGTTGGGATTGTGCTGATGAGGTGATTAAACAAATGCCTTGTCACGAAACATCGAAGTACACCATTGTGGATGATAGCGCTTCCTGTAAGCGACATGTATATTACATTGTGTAGTGATCCTATTGATAAAATCCGTCTCAAATCCATTACGCTTTCAGTAGTAAAAACGGAATGGGTAGAAGTACATTATATATTTTTTGGAGAGTATTTTTCAGAAGTGTCTCACATTTTTTGTTCAATGATAGAAAACTAGGTAGCTAAACAGCTTCTTTCCCAAAAAAACCCAACTCTCCTGAAAATATTTCTTTTTTAATTCGAATATAGAGTGAATTAGGAATCAACAGAAAGTTTTGTGGTTAATCCAGCTTGATCACATTTTGTCTTTCCTTGTTTCAAACAGAAACGTGAAACGACCCCTTCCCAAACATTTTCAATTTCAAAATCTGAATTGTTGGATAAAATATCATCTGTCGTCTCACTAATCAACTCGTCAGACAACACCTTCATCACTAGAGGGTAACATTAACAGAGCGCAGTTGCCGTTGACCATTTACTAATAATAATTATAATTGTGATGCACTGTTGGGATTGGAAAACTTTGGTATAGTAATGAATATCACTGGAGTATTTCCCAATACCAAACCGTTATTTCAACACCTAGACTCGTGATCATCTTCAAGAGGAAGATCAAACAGATCATCTTCAAGAGGAATATCAAACAGTTTCTCTTGAAAATGGTCACTTGGTGATCGAAACACGTGTCGAGGTGTTAAAATAACGGTTTGGTGTTGGGAATGTTGTTGGTGTTGGGGGATATGCTCTCAGTTGCTCAGTTGCTTTGAAGCTTTCATATATTCGGAAAGATTATTGTACATTTTTGGACCAATGCATTCTGGTCCAGTATGAGTCACTTCTCATTCAGCAATTGACACATGGAACTGGTTTTCTAATCCCGTATCGTGGTGATGAATACTTTTACTCAATGTTAAATTTGACCTATTTCAAAACATATATACACAAACATTCCAAATATAGAGACTGATACAAAAGTTGAAATATTATATTTTTGGAAACAATGTCTGAATGAATCGTTTTGGGAAATATTTGCCATGCATTATACAATGCGCAACGATGGATCAAAAACACCTTCCGGTTCTGGTGAAGGTGTTTCAGTCTCAGACCCAGGACAGAAATATCAAACTGCCTAGGAACCTTTGCGACTGTATTTCGAGCGAAAATTTACGCTATTGAATTGTGTGCGAAGAGATTGAAAGAATCCAACCTCATACACAAGTCAATAAAAATATTTTCGAACAGTCAAGAGGCGCGGCGTTGGAATTTCATGGCTCCTACCAAGCAACCTCTAAATTGGTAGCAGATTGCCAAACACGACTCTCCTCGATAGAAAGACTTGACAGATTGTCTCTGGTCTAGATTCCAGGCTATACTGGCCTGGAAGGCAATTAGGCTGCTGATTCCGTTGCAAAGAAGGGTGCTGCAAGCAGCTTCATCGGACCAGAACCTGTCATTGACATCGCTTTAGGCTTTGCCAAACAAACATTGAACACCTGGATGGCAGAAAGATTTGAGGATTTCTGGCAGAATCTTCCAAGATTGGCTCACTTCAAGGCGTGTATTCACCCTTCGAAGCTTGATACCAAACAGTTGTTAGACTACAATAGCAATGAACTACGATGTCTAACAGGACTTCTTACAGGTCACTGTAATTTGAATTATCATATGCAGAGACTCGGATTGTCGGAAGCCAGTGTGTGTCTCCTCTGTTTGGAAAGTGATGAAACAGCAGGACACATACTTTGTGCCTGCCCTGCTCGGAACCAAATCAAGTTTTTAAAGTTCCGCAGAGCCGTACTCTTACCATCTAACCTGAAAGACCACTCACCCACTGGCTTCATTAAGAAGCTGAGTTTATTTGGTCGAGTGTGAATAGGTGTGAGCCACAATGAACCCTTGAGGGTTGCGGTGGAGGTTCAAATATACCTACTTACTCAGGACCTAACCTAACATAACCTAACAATGCGCTTTTGTGCAACGAATACATTTTATGTCGGAGTTGACCCTACCCAAAAACAAACAGCATACCTAATTCTAGAGTCTACATGAGCATAGTAAATACCAAATAACTGAGCTCTAGTCAATACCGATCTGAAATTGATGAAAAGAAACTGTTGAGTTTGAGGTTAATTGGCAAACTCTATATGAATTGAATGATTGAATATATGAGGAAGTAAATGAGCATTAAAGCGATGAAATGGTTTTGTAGTTGGAATAATTCTTAACTTCACCAGTTGCAAACAGAAATTTGAAACGATTTCTGCTCAAACAAACCCAATTTCAAAGTCCGAATAGAGAGCCTATCATGTACAGAGCGGACCACATTGGACGTTTTCGAAGGGAAACTCCTGTTTTCAAACTAAATAGAGGGAAACTGATTGCTGTGTCTGGGAATGAAATTTTATTATAAATTCGATGGTGAAAATCGCATATCGATATCTGTCATCATTTTCGATTTACAGCACGTTGTCCGAAAATTTTCATTTTCGAAAAACCATCCACATAGCAATTTTTTACCTAGAATTCAATGTTGTGAAAAACTGATTTATCAAATGAGATATCAATAGTTAAAAATAGAAAACTATTTTGTTTAATGAGACACCCTATATATTCCTGCATATGTCAATAAAGCTTGGAATTACCTTCCCATAAATGCAGCACACTTCATGTTTTGGTGGAGTCATCTTTAAAATACAGAGCTTTTCAGGTTTTTTCTTGTAGACTTAGAAATGCACTCTTTGATCAAGTAGGCTTTGAACGATGTGGTGATGAATCAGAATGAATGCAAATCTTTACTGGTAGCTGTAAAATTTTGATTTGAGCAGTAGTTTTTGTTCAATTTTCAAACACATTTGCAATGTATGTAAGGATGAGAATCATGAAAAATTGGATATGATAGTCTGTTTTGTACACAACCTGATTGTTGGCAGTCAGTTTGAAAAGAAAAGTACAAAATTATATGAATCAAATTGGAATGACGAGTTAGAAGAAGTAGTCGTTTGAGGTGCTGTTGAAAATAATCCAAAACGTCAACGCAAAATTTGAAAATATCAACAGGCTTACTACAACTAAGGAGATTTTGAAAAAAATACAAATTCAAGCCGTACAGAAAGAGTTCCTCAAATTAGACCAGGAGATTTTGAACGCCGCATGCCTTATCATCAGTGGGTCCTGGAAAGTTGTAACCAATAGCGCGATTTTTTGTTGAATGGTATTTGGACAGACGAAGCTCATGTGAACAGTGCCAGCAGTTTGAACCGCTACAATTCGTATACATAGTCACAACAAAATCCTCATTCTATTGTGGAACAGACAAGTCAATGGAGATTTCAGAGGTAGAATTATCGGCCCGTTCACATTGATAATGACATATCAGAGGTATTTAGAAATTTCAAAGCAAAATATTGAAAAGAAAACTTTGTTGATGAATTTCCGCTGATGGAGCTCAGACAAGACGTGGCTTTGCCTCACAAAACTTCAATTGTCACCAATTTTTTGGTGCAAATTTTGGTTATATTCAGATAGTCAACCAGTCAACCAAGTACTCAACCGTTGGATGGCCAGGTGACCGTACCTAAGGTCTATGGACTTTTACCTCTGGGGAAGATTGAGAGATCTCATTTTCGAATTGCTGGCCAATTCTAGATACATACGAATTGGAAGCGGAAGTGAGGCCAAAGTTTTGCTTCACTCACTCCTATTGAAGTAATTAATTCGGCAAAAAAGGTTCAGAAAAGGTGTCGCCTGTGTGTAAGAGAAGATGGTACACATTCCAAACATTTTCTCTGAAGAAATTATTATCATTATTATTATTCATTGTTGAAGATGCATTTATGATTAGTAAATATAGTACAAATTGTTATCGATTTTATTGAAACTGTGCGTTTTAATTACTGCTGTGAAAAGCTTTCTTAACAGTTGATAGCTACTACTGAACAATTTCTTTCCATTTTATGGCCGCGTCATCCATAGCCTACTTGATCAAAGTGTTTCAAAGTCTACATGGAAAAACTAAAAAGCTGTGTATTTCGAAGATGACTCCAGCAAAATATCAAGTGTGCTACATTTCAGAGAAAGTCATTTTTGAGCTCTATTGACACATGCAGGAATATATCTCATTGAAAAAATAGTTTTCCATCGATAACTACTGTTTGGAACCTTTGGTGTAGTAATGAATATTACTGGAGTTTTTTCCCAACACCAAATCGCTATTTTTAACACCTTGACACGTGCTTCGATCACCAAGTGATCATCTTCAAGAGAAAGATTAAGTGATCATCTTCAAGAGGAATCCATCATCTTCAAGAGGAAGATTAATCTTTCACGTGCCAAGGTGTTAAAAATAGCTATTTGGTATTGGAAAAAAACTCCAGTAATATTTATCATTTGAAAACTTTCTCTCACCTTTGTATTTTTGGTAAAAAAGTGCTCTGGAAATGTTCATAGAAACAAGAAATTTTTGACATAAAAAAGTTACAGCAACTTTTCGAAAATGCATATTTTCGAAAAAGATGCCGTAACTCAGAAACGATGATAGATATCGATATGCGGTTTTTATCAGACACAGACCCTCAGACACAGCTATCAGTTTTCATCTATCAAGTTTGAAAACAGGAGTTTCCTTTTCAAAGTGTCCAATTTGGCCCCCCAACTAACTATTTCGCCAGACAAAACCGTCATCAACCAGAGTAACGCATTAACAAAGCGCCGTTAGTGCTATCCCACTTACCGTCGACATTGAGCATGATGGCCAGATTAATTTTCGGCTCCGTGTTCACCTGGCACTCGTAGACGCCTCCGTCGCGTTTCTGGACATACTCGATGCGGAGGTCCCAGTCGTCGCTGTGCTCTGGATGTCGAACGCTGAACCGGCCGTCCCCCGTGTACGTGTGGATCCCGGAGGTGAGGATGTGCAGGTCTCGCTTTCGCATCCAGGAAACCTGTAACGAAGTGTCGAGTCAGTGGTGTAGCTCAGAAACGAAGTATCTTCATTCATGTAATCACAACTGATGTTATTCCTGCTGGAAATGGATTTTTGAGAGACTGTCGAAAAAACTAAAATTTGACAGGAACTTTTCAGAGTAGCTCACAAACGTCGTGTCCAGAAGTTGACGTCATCATTCACAAGTGATAGAACTGAAACTGTGAATCATCTAAAGGAAAAATTTCTTCGGGCAAGGCTTCCCTCACAGTATCTTTATGGACTGACACCTATCAGAAAACAAATACTCCCCTGGCTGATACCACGAAGGGCGTCAGTTCAGGATTCTCCACAGAAGTAATTCCTGCATATGCTGTTGGCGATACAACTGCGGGAATCGACTTTTAATTATCGAAACACATTTGCAGACCAGTTCCGGGCTATTTGGATGGCAAGCAACATATCTGCCGTCGCCCCCTCTACCTGGAGGCGTGGTTCTGACCAACCGCATATCCAAATGGTCCAAATCCTACTATAACCAGAAAAATATAGCTTCAGTAGGTGGCCATACTTGAAGACTGGCTTCAAATCAAAATCGTTCAGGCCATTCTTAGAAAACAAATACCCTCCTGGACGTTGGATTATATCCCAAAGGTGTCAGTGCAGGATTCTTCACAGAAGAACCTGTCTGCAAGAGCGCCTGTTCCAATAAATGGAAATCGATTCAGGCAGTTCCATCGCCGGCACGGCACTGCCACCTGTCAGATATATTCCAACGCCCTTCGTGGTGTTGGCCAAGGGATTAGTTGATTTCTGATAGGTGTCAGTCTATAAACCCACTGTGTAGGTGAGGGAAGGCCTGGATGAATTGTTCCTTAAGATAATTCGAATTGAAGCCAGTCTTTAAGAATGCCCACTCACAATAGGTGAAAACTGAAACTGCGTTTAGTTTTGTGCCAGGTGACGGCCAGAAAACGATAGTGGATACTAACAATCGAAACGTCTTGAAGTAGCTTAGCTTGGGATCTTCCAATTTTCAGTTCGTTTCAGATCGTTCAATTTTCATTTTCTTGCTTGATTTTCATTTTATTGTAAATCAATTTCAGATTTTCTTTCGCCAAATATGATTGTTATTTTCAGCTATTCATATTGATAATGTTTTTATTTGTTCTTTTAAGGATTTCAAATCAAATTATATCATATTATATCGGACGAATGAACTTCAAGAATCCCATAGCAATATTCATCATGATAATCAATAGGAAAGCAGTTATTTTTCGATATAAATTTGCCAGACGATACTGTGTGGACACTTCGGGAGAGGTAGATGCATCCATCCGTCAATGAAAATATTTATTTTCTAGTGCATATGCATCTATCCTATGTGTAGAATTTTATTAGTTCAGACTTTCATTGTCTGATATTATGTAAAATGATTAGTAATCCCTGAAAAACCTAATAAAAAAGAACAATTGAAGATGAATAGCTGAAAATAACAATTATATTAGGTAAAAAAACCTGAAATGAAATGATGGTGAAATGAAATACAATTAAAAAAAAAGAACAGATGAACAAAATATCAAAATAGAATGAAACGTTAAGCCAAGCCAAGTTACTTCACTTGGCTTGGAATTTTTTGTTCATATTTTCTATTTTTTCACTTGTATTCCATTCCACTATCATTTCATTTAACGTTTTTTTGCTTAATATAATTGTTATTTTCGGCTATTCATCTTTGAATTTTTTTTTTTAGTTTTTCATGGATTTCAAATCATTTAATATAATATCAAACAATGGAAGTCCGAACTGATGAAAATCATCATGAAACATTGTCAATCACCTTCAAACTATCCTATATTCAGTTATCTACAGCAATACCAATCCTCAAACCAATACCGGGTGATATCAAAATATACTATACAAAATGTTTACTGATATTTTTTCTTATTGTAGCCAAAGAAGTTACTGATCTGTATCATTCATCAAATTTACCTAAAACCACAATCTCATTCAGTCGCTGAACTTGTCGGAACTCATACACATTTCTATGTTCCTAAACAACTAGCATTCGAGATGCATCTTGAAGTGATTTGGATGCATATTGAAGGCACTTCTGTCCAATTCAAAGTACCTTGAATAATTTAACGTAATAAGCGCTTCAATCCATTGAACCTATAACGGATATTACCTGGGGAAAACAACTCTATTGTTGAGAGTTTGCGCTACATTGTACTAATGAAATCTGTCGGCAATCTGATAACCAATAGGAAATAAAACAATGAAGCATCTGGATTGTTGGGGGTTCACCAGAATACTTGAAGCTTCTATGTTACGTATAACTGATTCAAGAATGTAGAATAAAACCTTTGTTCAGCAGACATCGCTGAGATCATCACTATGGAATTTGATATAATCATTAAATTTTGAATATGTAATAGAATACTGACGGAAACGAAATTGAGAGACATAAAAAACCACTACAGCTCTAGTAATTAGGCCAATCTTTCAGATGAACTGGTTATCTGCATATATTGCGGGAAATATATTCGTCCAACCTCTCACAAACAAGTCCAATGAAGTTTAGTTAGAATATTTTGGGGTGAAACAAAACAGAATATTGAAAGCTGATTTGTTTTTTGTCAATAAGGTTCATAGATCGAAATTGACAGTTTAGTATGTGACAGAAATATACGTGTATCTGTTTT
This sequence comes from Leptinotarsa decemlineata, assembly GCF_025532065.1. NCBI lineage: Eukaryota > Metazoa > Arthropoda > Insecta > Coleoptera > Chrysomelidae > Leptinotarsa > Leptinotarsa decemlineata. Next base: position 7,315,475 of record NW_027412578.1, read on the forward strand.
TTTTCTCACCATAGGTAGCAGCGTCCCCAGACCATTTTTGTTTCCGTCAGTGCCGCTAGTGCAGCCTGGCTATCTGTGGGAACATTGATCCCCTCATTTTGTTAAGGTCTCTGATCAATATCGGCCAGGCTATCTGTGGAAATATTGATTCATTCATTCTGTTGAGCTCTCTTATCAATCTTTCTTGCGCTTTACAAGATGGCACACATTTCAGACCAGAAGATTGATGTGAACTGACCAAGCTGGTAACTTAAAATGTGATATCTCTTCTGAGACTAACCGCGTAGTTTTTCATTCTGATTCAGGTCACTCCTGTATTCCCAATGACCAAAAGTATGAAGCAGGGAGATTCGAAAGTGCCATCAAAGCATTCTTGAACACTGCGAATTTTTGCACCACCGCCCCCCTTTTCCCTCTTCCTAGATTTTTTATATCATATATATCGCAGTGGACACTTCGGTAATATTTCCCTCTTCCTCTAGACTTGAAATCTGTACCAGTACCTTTTTGCAGCCAGTGAGTTGGGCTATCTATCGGGGGCGACCCTAGGTGGTGGATAGGGTAACGGCCAGGGGACTGGGAGCCCTGTTCGGGAAGCCAATGTGGCCTTCCGGACGGGGGGCGGACTACTGGTTAGTGCCAGAAATAAGTAGGGTGAAGGGAACCAAAACTCCCCAAAAGTCTTTGCGAAACATGCCACCGTGGGCCAGCCTACCCAAACTTAGGTGTAAGAAATCGTGTCGACAGCTGAATGACCGCAGGGTGATATGCGGTTACGGATGATCCTCTTGGGGAACCGGGCGGAACCTCATTGTAATATCAGCCTTCCTCTGGTAATGTGGAGCTCTGCCAAAGTGACCAACTCTTCCTCTGCTACTCGTGAGAACACACATGGATGAAAACAATACAAAAACAGACACAGAAAAAACAAAACCCAATCCCGAGGCAGGACAGAAATGCTCACTTCAATCTACGGCGATAGCGGGGATGAACACGAATGTCTACCACAATTTACCGCTCGGAATGAGGCTGGACATGGCAGATCACCTCGTGATATGATACAAAGGTCAAGGCGAAAGCGCATTTGCGGCACCGAGGCCAAAAGGAGGAAGAGGGCGATAGAGGCAGGAGTGGCAGCAACTAAAAGTGCACCCTCCTCCTCCCCCACTCTACCTGCAACAGCAAAGGCACTTCCTACGATGGGCGCCAAGAGCTCCGCCTTGAATATAGGCAAGGAACCGGCTGCCCTTGCAGGAAAGCGCCCTTACTTGAGCACCTGCACGGAAGGTGAAAGAAGCCGCGCAACGAGAGTAATGTCGCTGCACCTTCCAAAACCTTCAAGAAGGCCGCCGTGAGACCCCTCTAGGTTGCCGAAGAGAGTGTGTGTTCGGCGAGCCTTGGCGTTCACCTGCCGATATGAAGGAGATGTCTCCTAGTGGCCTGTCCGCCTTCCTGGAAAGGACAGAATGAACGATGACGTAGAAGGACAATTTCTCGAGAGGATGTACAGTGGGACACATGTGGCCTAAGTGCTGTGGGTCTACACTCACCCTTTCTACTCTACAGATACAGATTCCTCTTTTGCAGTAGTTCGAACTGCAAATATTCATCTTCTTTGTATTTTGAATGTTAAATGTCCGCTATGCAATTGCAATTCATTCACCCAACTCTTTCGTTATAATCGTGTCACGTTACCAGAAAATGTGACTTCGTTGCTAATAATACAACTATAGAGTACAATAAACGTTTCCATGAAACGTATCAGCAGTGTAGATAAAATTAAAATTGGATGATTTAATTTCGAATAATATTTTGGCAGTGTGGTTTACTCAGTATCAATAAATATATAGAGACATTTTTGATGTCAGCTCGGCGATGAAAATGATTGATAATTTTGAACATCATCTATGACACACAATTAATAAACCATTTAGGACCAAATTGAATTAAGTTTCACCCGTGTAATGACATCCAAACCATTCATGTAATTTTGTAGCCATTTCGTCCCGACTTTGATGTATTTATGTAATAAACTGCCATAATTTAACTCGATATTAAATTATTATGTATGCATAATCTTTCATGAACGATTGTTGGCGTGACTGTATTCGCTACATGCAATTCAGTTTTTTCATACCCTGATGCATGAGAATAAAAAAAGTTTGTGACCGTTGATTCATATGAATTATGTCCAATACGTGATAGAATTCAAAGGTTTATAGAAATTCAAGCTTTCGCAGCCAACAAACCTATTTGAAGAACCTACGCATCGATCAAACTTATGTTTAGTAACAGGTACTGCCTATCGATAGAATTGAAAAAAATGTTGTGAGAGAGATCAGTGTTAGCACAATTGAATTCTCCAGATACTCTGTCTGAGTAATATCTACCATTTGATAGGTAAAAGTTTGTCCAGATAAGAAGAGCAGAAAATTCTTTCTGATATCTTAATACAGAGACCATTTAGTCTGGGTCACAACTTCTGTTTGTTTGGAACTTCTGTCCAAGGGCACCGAAAATTATGATCCAGAGTTCATTGATTCAGAATGACCTCTAGCAACTTTTTGATACATTTCAAAAGGGGCTAGAATAACTTGAAAAAGTTATAAACAATTTAGTAAAAAAGTTGGGTTTGATTTTTCGCAAATATGTCGGAAAATTTCGAAGATATCCAAAATTTGAAAAATCATCCTTAGGGAAGAGAAAAACGTCCCATCTCCTGGAACTCTATCACCAATAATTATAATTTCATTCAAGGGGCGAAAGAAAATAGCGCAAATAAAATAATGATAAAAAAGCTTTTAAAACAAGCTTTCATTTAGGTGCCCTTAAAAGATCAAAATATAAAAATTTTGAATTGCATTAACCACATTCATTTATGACTTTACATAATTGAAATTATAATAAAAGCTTGTCGCGATAATTTCAATAAGTAATTGAAATTTTGTAATTAGGTAGGCACCTACTAAATTCATAAGTAATGTTTGTAATTGAATAAAAGTGCCGTGAATGCTCAAATTGTAGAACTTTAACCTTGTTTTTTGCACACATAAGAATAATAGGGTTTGACATTCATTGCAGTACCTAGTTGATTTGTCAGAATATTTTCTAATTCAAATTTCATCTGACTGAATATGTAAAGATCTCTTCTAGGCATCGCGACAAGCTTTTATTATAATTTCGATTCTGTAAAGTCATAAATGAATGTGGTTAATGTGATTTAAAATTTTTAGATTTTGATCTTTTTAGGGCACTTAAATAAAAGCTTGTTTTAAAAGTTATTAAGCATTATTTTATTTCATATTCTTCAATTTCAATCGTTAGTTATCGATCAATACGAAAGTCCATCTATAAAACGGAGAGTCCTTCAACAGAAAAACCAATGCTAATGACGCCCATCTCACCAAATTACAAAAGTCATGGTATGCCTCTTGTGCCTGTTGCTCACATAGCATTTTTCTACAATGCAAATAAATATGGGTTCTTACACCATTTATTGTCTTCTTTTTAGAGTTGTGAAGTAGGTATTTGAAAGTAAAAGCTTGATTTAATTTTTTTCTAGAAATATATTTTTTTATTGAAGCCAACCCTGGATGTGGCATCTATTTCATGGTGGGCCTACCAACTGCCTATCATAAACAAATGCGTTAACAAAATTTTGTGTCCCTCCTATTCACCGCTGAGGAGATCTCTCGTACGGAGCCGATCCTGGCAGTAGCATCAGGTCACGTTTATGATTAGCATGCATTTCAGGTCAATCGGATACCGAAAAGTGGGCCAAATTAAACTTGCAAAATTGTTAACAAACATACAGGTCAAGTCAAATGAAAGCTTTTAGTTAAAAACGGGCGATTCGCGTCCCCCACGCGCTGACCGATACGGACCTATGGAAAATAAACATTCGTTTAATCCACTGAATATCATTATTGAGAAAAAAAATCACATACCTTCTGGACACTTGAATGAACGAAAATCCTTGGAAAACTGAAAACCTCAAATTTTATTCACTTCTTGGAACTTTTCTTGTAAGCTTTCAAGAAAGTTTCCTGTTGGAAAAATCAAAAAAATTTGATTTTCCACTTCGTTAATAATAATCAGAGACGTTCAAAAGTGAGAAATTCGATCAAAGCAACGACTTTTTTTTTATATTCGAATGATTTTTCATAATTATTAGCTCTATTCGTTCAAAAAATTGTTATGAACAAATATATCTGTTGAAACATATATTTGGGGGATTTTCATCAGTGATAAATATTATGAATTACAAAAACAAAATAGTTTCGGAAAAATATTTTTTTATTGCTCAAAAACGCATTCATTTATTAATACTATGAATATTGAGGAAAGATTTTTTTATTCATTATTTCTGTTTCTCTTTGATATTCTGCAACAAAAACTTTTTTTAATGTATATTTTCTCTATTTATACAATAAACAATTTGTTTTACGTATATTTTTTTTTAATACTACCAAACAAAAACAAAAATAATCATGTCGTGTCACTTTTTGTGTGAAAAAATTATGAAAAAAATTGTGAAAAATAGAGAAAAATTTTTATGCACAAAAAGTGACATATGGTTGTTTTTGTTTTTTTTTGTAGTACCTAAAAAAATATATCGTGAAAATTGATTTGTTTGAAACAAATTTTTAATTGAATGAATAAAGAAAATATAAATTGGAAAAATGTTTTTTTCAGAATAAAAAAGAGAAAAAAAAATATTCAAAAAACAAAGTTCTCAAATATTCATATTTGGTAGCATAAAACAAGTCGATGAACAAATGCATTTTGAAGCAATGAAAAAAAAATTTTTAAAAATGATTATGTTTTTCAAAATCATAATATTCATCACTCATGAGAATTTCCTCAAAAAAATTTCAAATATCATATAAACAATACATTTGTTTATAACAATTTTTTCAACAAATAGAGCTGAAAATTATGAAAATTCATTTCCATGTAACATCACATAAGATTACGAATAGATTTGAACATTGAAAAAAAAAAATTTTCTCCATTGCTTCAATTGAATTTTTCACTTTTTAACGTCTTTGATTAATAATAACAAAGTGGAAAATAAATTTTTTTTAATTTTCACAACGGAAATATTTTTTGAAGGCTTTCCTCCAACGACTGAATGAAATTTGGGGTTTTCAGTTCAAAAATTCTCAGGGTTTTTATGTAAATTTGAAATTTGTAAAATTTTGTGAATTACCTATCGTATATTGTATAAAATAATCAAATTTTTTTAATGGATTTTTGTTGGTTCAAGTGTCTGAAAGGTTTGTGATTTTGTTTACTTAATAATGCTTTTATATAATATATCAAAATAATTTTTATCGTTCAAAGGTCAGTAACGGTCAGCGCATACGGGACGCGCAACGCCCGCTTGTAGCCCTATTTTCGCCTCTGAATTGAAATTATATATGTTGGTGATAGAGTTCCGAGGGAGGAACTTGTTTTTAGTAAATTTCTTCCCCTTCAAGGTTTTTTTTCAAAATTCGTATATCTTCAATATTTTCCGAGATATTTGCAAAAAAACCAAACCGATTTTTTTTACTGGATTATTTATAACTTTTGCAATTTTTTCGAACCCCTCTTGAAATTTTTCGAAAAGTTGCTAGAGGCCTTTCCGAATCGAATGAGCCTTGGATCATAATTTTCCCTGCCCTTGGACAGAAGTTCCAAAAAAAGATTTCGTGACCCAAACTAATTCACATTCATCATTGATACTGTACTTTTATTAATTCATTCATCACAAGATTGAGGATGCAAAACCAAATCAATACTCTCAAATGAACTGCATTCCTCTTTTCATTGGTGTGCTTGAAGTGTCTTCTATTTCAGTGTAACTGAGTTGGTCTACAGTGTTGAGAAGGAGTATAGTATTTCTTGAAACTTCTGTAGATGGCGTCAAAATAGGAGCTTTCAATTTGGTAACCCATTTCAGCACTTATGACTGAATTTCTATAAAAAAATCAAGAATCGACCTGCCCCCACACCTCTACAAATCAAGAGCTGGTCATTCCAACTGGACATATGTACCACGTGCTTGCTCAAGATCAAAGAACGAGTGGAGTAACGTTACAATGTGAAGGAGGGTTTCCGATTGATTTGACCCTCTCGTAGAATATTGAAGTGTACATAAAACATCTGAAAAAATCTCAGCAAGCTCCTTTTCTCCCATCTCTATCACCCTGGTGAACGTAAATGCCATGAAATCAACATCCATACCACTTTCCCAAACAATTTTCCCTCTATTTAACGCTCGTTCGGGAATTTCAGTGGCACAATGAAAGACCCATTTGCATGCATGATTAAAAATATCACTGAACTCCCAGAGAGCGGTTCAAAGAACTCAGCCATTGTGAAGTTACGAAGATGTAAATTGGAACATGGAGGGCGTAGGCTGGCGAAATTGGGGTTGTGGAGATCGTCTAGTGAGTTAACAAGCATCCAGATAACTCTGACATCAAGTGTGTCGTGTAAATAGGCAATAGACATGTATGCTAGATGTTGTCTGATTGACTGCTGTTGAGCGTTCAGTTGGGAAAAAAAAATGTACATTTTTCTAAATATTCAATGAAGGCTGATATAGTTTTCGAAACATTTTGATTGATATACTCATAGTACTAATGACAATAAAAATGAGAGCAATTTGAGGAGTCTTCTTAAAGAGCATCAAGGACCTCGCCTGATCTTTGTTTCTCTTATATCGAGTAGGCCAAAATCCGGAACTGAGAGGTACATCAGGGCCTATAAATATGGCATATTCAACACCTTATCGTATTTGAATGATATGAATAGAGATTTCTGACACAAGATGCAAGATTCTGGGCTAGATTTAATGATCTGAAGAGAAAAAAAAAGGTATTCCACACACTATTGACAAGAGACGAAAACAATAAATCAATGTTACGAATTACAATTACAAAAGAGTTAAGTATGGTTATTTGGTTAAATCAAATTCAACAGAATGGAGGTGATGAATTGAATTTGATAATTCATTAGATATTGGAACCTTTGGAATTCAACATTTGCAATACATAAATCAGGTCAGACCTTTCTTCTGTGAAAGACAAGTTTTGAATGTATAATTGAACTCATCTTCAACTGATGTGGTCTTTTAGGCGTGCTTTGAATGATTTCCAAGTTTGACTTATGTGAAACGTCGGACATGAACGAAACGACAATTTTGAAACTCCTTACCATTCAATTATATGACTAGATGCAAGGCTTGCTCAGAGGCGACTGAAAGCGTTGAAGAATGCAAGCCCATGCTAGAGGGTTAGTCGATACATCTTGTAAATGAATGGTTTTCGTAGCACTGAAATGAAAATTGGGTTTCAACCCCATTGAGTCTGTTGTAGGTAGTGTACATGGAAAGTGAAGCCAATAAACTTAGTGGAGGGGTTATTGGGCAAGTTGGAAGCATAACAGCTCAGCGGTAAAAACAAAGATTTTTCAAAATTGATGGTGAGTAGTTTATGATTGAACCAATCTATAAGGTGGCTGAAATCTTCTTCAACGATATGTTTCAAGTTGTCCCAAGAATCTGCGCTATAAAAACCATATGGCCAGCATAGCTGATGATATTTCCACATGTTTGTAAGGTGAGTAAGCTGTTTGTATAAATCACAAAGAGGATTGGCCCTAGAACTGTTCCTTGTATAACTCCGCAGAGTTCCTTCCTTCACTTCTACATCCGTTAATAGTCACGAATTGTTTTCTTGAGTCCAATAAGGCTTCCAACAACTGGGAATGATCGACAGTGTCGAACGCCTTAGCAAGGTCGAGAAACAAACAAAGTGACACCCCTCCTTTATCAAGTGCATTATACATTCGTCTTGTTAGGAAGGAAATAGAATCCTGAATCAATTTATCATTTCGGAAGCCAAATTGTTTGGCAGAAAGAGTATCACTTTGCGCGAAGTAACAGTCAAGTCTCGTTTTCAATATTTTTCTAATATCTTAGCAAAATTTGATATCAATGATATTGGTCTATAATTTGATGGAACATTTTTGTCTCCCTTTTTATGAATTGGCTGTATACTAGCAATTTTGAATTGTGACGGACCCACTTCTTCTATTATTATTTTGTTTATCAGATGACATAGGAGTGGAGCTATTTCTTTTGCGATCTTTTGCAATGTCTCTGCATTTATTAAACCTATTCCGGGTGATTTATGAGGTTCCAGGGAGTGAATTATATTGCAAGTCTCTATGGGATCTATTGGTTTCAGGAATATAGAGCCTCTTGTGGGAGAACTGGAAGGGCCTGGAGAAAGAGGTTTGATTATTTTGCCAGCGAGTTTTGGACCAATATTTGTAAAAAAATCATTGAATATATCAGGTGATTTAAAAAAGCAAAAGTGATGCATATACGATCATGATTTGAGAAGCAGTAAATCAAAATGACAAACTGACCTGTTTTGGAATTTTCTATAATATCATTGATTCAGCGAATAATGAATACATGCGCATTATTTCTATCGTGATGGTGTTAAAAGAGTTCATTGCTTCCACTTGTTGCTTTTTTCAAATGAACTAAGATTCTGCATCTTCCTATCATTCATTTCATTCTTCCTCTTCATAGAGAATGAATTGTTCTTATACATATCAAATGATTATGTTCTGTTTTCTGTTTTTTTTTCGTTAATCTGCTGTCGCCCCCATAGGAACGACAACTCTCAGAATTTGATAAACTTGTGCGAGCTAAGGACTAACAAGGTCTTATCTTTCAACGTGTGATTTCTAACACCGTTGCAGAATCATCCCAGGCGGGAATCGAACCCACAGCCTTCCGCTCGTGAGTCGGGCGCACTACCACTGCGCCAATTCCACAACATTATTCATGCATTACGAGTATAGTTCAAACGTTTTGCATAATTCGGATTGATCTCTCAAAATACTCTCATTTAATTCAATACGGTTTCCGACAAGTAAGTAATTATTTTACGAGCTCAATCTAGCGAATAGAATTGAATTACTAGTTGAAAACTCTGCTAACACCGCAATGATAACTAGATTCGGTCGATTTTGTTAATGCAACCAAGATGAGTTTAGCCATAATTGATTTGGGACTGATTTCGCGGTTGACTGACTACCCGGAAACTTTCACATTTTCCAATATCCTCGTCATTTTGAACTTTTCACCAGAGGTGGAGTATTTTCTGCATGGATATTTTCAATATAATTCACATTAATTTGAATAGAACTGGCCAATACTTGATGAAAATCCATATTAAAACTCATGAATACAGTTTATTGTATGATTTTCACTATAATTTTTTTAACAAAAACCGCAACTATCAGTTCCAACCCTCATTGAATTATTGTTCTACAATTTCGGCTTTCAATATGTTCAAATTCATTTCAGTTGAATGGGTATGGTAGGAATGATACTTCACAATTCACACAACATTCAATGCTAACAGCTGTTTCGATACACTGTGTCACCTTCAGAGCGAGTTATAAACTTGCTCGCTCAGTAAAATTTCCCTTCAATTAGGTCTTTCCTGAATCCAGATGGAATACAATTTGTCGTCATTATGCAGGTAGACGGTCATATGATCCAAATTGTTATCATATGAAGAACATGACCCTCGAAATATACAACACTCTACCGAAATCCTGCTATGATGGAAGAATCCGCTTCATATCGAATCACACAAACTTTATAAACATTTTAGTATCTTCAACCTCACATCCTTGTTGTAATATGCATTAAGTTTATAGTCTGGTGCAAAGATCGGTTCACCCTAAACATTATACACACTTGTGCCCCAAACTTCCGAGATTTTAGCATACGCATTATTGAACAGATCGGAACTGCACCCATCTGCTCCATCATATAGGAAACTCTCAGACGTATTCCCTTTGATTTCAAATCGCTGGTGTCTCAGTTTTACCTATACTGGATTTGAGTGAGTGTGTGAAGCGACAAACTTGAATGTAATTGAAAAGGGTAGATTGAAACGCTCCTCAGTAGAAATGACATAATTGTAGAAGTGCTATTCAAGAAGTATGGGAAATATGTAACAGTGCGGATTTACTCTCAACTCTAGAACGGGACAGGGTATTGTTGTAAATATAGTTTTCTCTTAGTTATCATACTGTAGTCGTGATGGCTCTCCTTGTTCATCTTTCACTGCCTGAACCACTGTGCATGCTGTTTTTTGGCGAGTGAATTGGCTTGGTATGTGGGGGTTGAGCAAACTGGCCATCGGATGCCTGCTTCCACGTAGCCCCGCTGGATACGGGTATTACAGAATCACTTGTGGTTATTTTATTCCCTAACTGAATGGCATGCCAACGATGGCCTAATCCTGAAGTGTGTGTATCGTTGCCGAGAGGATGAATAACACTGAGCCTATCAGCTGTCTCTACGGAACCTTCGAAACACCGAACGCCCTCTTGTCGTAGTATCGCTTTGTCACGGTAATGCGGGCCTCTGCCGTGATTGAACTTCTTTTCCTGGCCACTAGTGGGACTTTTATGGACAAAATCAACTTTAAAAATTCTTTCTGACGCTGAGTCTACAGAGGAGATGGATGACGAGCTTAAGACTCCAACTGACCTTCCTGTAAATTTATATCAGGAGCGAGAGCTTCTTAACTCTCCAACTCCTGATCCAACAACTGAACCTAAGAAAAGGTTTGCTGGAACAGCCAGAAAACGACTGAGTGGTCTCCTCGAAGGCGTGGTACCTGATGAAACTGCCTTGCACCAAATTCTTGAGCGGCCAACGCAGAATCTGTCTGAGGTGGAGGAACAAACCCCTCATGAGCAGGTTAGCAAACGTTTACGCTCAAGTGACGATCCATCAAAACTAAAGAGGAAAAGCTCTGTACGGTTGAATCTATGACAGGGGTCTCTAAACTTTGAAGCCTTCGGGCCATAATGATTTTTTCAGTTTGTTCCAAGGACCAATTTCTGCCCTTAACTATATTTCTAAGCAAACTTACGCTTTTTTGCATTTCAATTATTATTGTGTACTGTGACACTTATCGACATCTAGTGGCGAGTAGTGGTACTATGTACTATCTTTATCAGCTACCCGCTAGGTGGCATTAGGCGTAATTAAATATTTGGTATTACCGTGTTGGTTCGAGAAAGTTCTGGTTCTAGCTAGTGTATTCCGATCACCTCGAGATGACAGTAATAATTGCATATAAAAAGGCTAACGGCGCAACTGCGAGTTAGTCTGCGTAGAAAAGGCGAAGGAAGCTAAACTATCTATTGTGAAATAAAGTAACACTCTTCAATAGAAATATTTTGATTTGACTTATTGTTTCTATGTGTGATTTGTTAGTATGGAAAAGAAGCGAAAAATAGACAGTGAATGCAGAACGTTCCAAGAAAAATGGAAATTTCAGTATTTTGTGATTAATAGTGATTAGTCCAGTAATAAGGCGCTATGTTTAATTTGTAATGAAACCATAGCTGTTCTCAAAGACTATAACATTAAACGACACTATGAATCGAAACATCTTCAAAGTTACTCCAAGTATACAGGAAGTTGGCGGAAGGAAAAATTTGAAGCTTTGAAACGAGGACTCAAATCGCAGCAATCTTTGTTTACCAAAGCGAATACTGAACATGAGTCTGCAACTCGCGCCAGCTTTCGTGTGGCTCTTGAAATCGGAAAACGTGGCAAACCATTCACCGATGGAGAAATGATAAAAGAATGCTTGATTGCAGTAGCCGAAAAAATATGCCCCGAAAAGGTGAAATTATTTGAAAGTGTCAGTTTGTCAGCAAACACCGTCGCTCGGAGGGTGCAAGACATCGCAGAAAATATATCATCTCAACTGTCTGACAAAAATGGACATCTTGAGTGGTTTTCTCTAGCATTTGATGAGTCAACGGATGTGTCAGATACTGCTCAGGTGTTGATTTTCAATCGCGGAGTAGATAAAAGCTATGAAGTGTGTGAAGAAGTTCTTGATATTGATAGTATACACGGCACGACAACTGGAGCCGATATTTTCAAGGGAGTTGAAAATGCCATTAATAAAAGGAACCTTCGATGAAGAAATTTGAAATCTATAACAACTGATGGAGGCAAAAATATGTATGGTAAAAATAAAGAAGTGCTTGCACTTGTGTCAAAGGCTGTAGAAGATGATGGTGGTTCAAAACCATCAGTCTTGCATTGTATCATTCATCAACAGTCCTTGTGCGGAAAATGTTTGGATATGTCCGAAGTTCTAAAACCACTCATATCAGTTGTTAACTTCATCAGATCCACTGGGCTGAATCACCAACAATTCCGCTAGTTCATTCAACAGATTGGAGAAAATGATTTACCATATCATACTGCCGTACGCTGGCTCAGTTGCCGAAAAGTCCTTAAGCACTTTTTTGAACTTCCAGCAGAGATCGAAATTTTTTTAAATGAGAGCCAGCGCCCTCTTGCCGATTTAGAAAATAGTGAATGGATGTGGAATTTAACCTTCTATGTCGATTTGACAAATCATATGAACGAACCGAATTAAAGATTGCAAAGAGAAAAACAGCTTCTCCCTGATTTATACACCAATATCAAGTCCTTCAGGTAGAAAATAATACTATTTCAATCGCAATTACGTAAAAAATGTTTCGCACATTTTGAAACATGTGAAATATTCAGCCATACTACAGAGACTGAATTTCCCGTCAATTTTGCAATCCAAACTTTGAAGATAAACTTTGATACTCGTTTTTCAGATTTTGATGTCATTGCGAATGAAATTAAGCTTTTTCAAAATCCTTCCGATTCTGACATTGAAACCCTGGCTCCGGAAGTCCAAATGGTAATTATTGATTTACGGTGCAGTGATATGCTTAAGAAAAAATATCAAAATTCATCTTTGTTGGAATTTTATAAGAGTCTTCCATTGGAACAATTTGATGATTTGCATGAATTTGCTCGTGGGTTGTTTTCTGTTTTTAGTACTACTTACTTGTGTGAGAAAACGTTTTTCAAGATGAAGTACACAAAGAATGTTTACAGATCTCCTTCAACCGATGACCATCTTAAATCGCTTTCGATAATTGGTACAAGTAAAATTTATTCACAACTACAAAGTATTGTCGGTGGAAAATCACAATTACATAAATCTCATTAGTGTTTTTGTTTTACTGTGATTCATTTCAATTATTTGTTAGTTATCAATGTGCTTAAATTCAGATACCTAAGTTAAGTTTTCTTTGTCATTATTTCTGTCGTTAATTTTTACCTTGCAAGTGAATGAAACCGAGTAATTATCATTCCGTGTTTTCTTCTTCAACTTATCAGAGCAATAGTAACAATAATTAGGTAATCATTGGCTGTCGCGGGCCAGATTGATGACAGTAAATCATTGGCTGTCGCGGGCCGGATTGATGACACTGGCGGGCCGAATTTGTCCCGCGGGCCGTAGTTTGGAGACCCCTGATCTATGGCATCGTCAGATGTAACTGACGTGCAAGAACCCCTCATATCGGATGGTTGTCGCGGGTATCGAAGTGGGAATCTTGCACCTTGACTATCCGACTACTTCATTAACGATGAAACAGCAGAGCATACACTTTGTGCCTGCCCCGCTGAAGAGTACGGCAGAGCCGTGGGATGGTAAGAGTACGGCAGAGCCGTACCACTCACCATACACCATACAAACTAATCGGCCACTCACCATACAAACTAATCGGCTTCGTTAAGAAGTTGGGTTTATTTGGTCTAGTGTGAATATGTGTGAGCCACAATAAACTCTCGCGGAGTGCGGTGGAGGGTAGAATAAACCCACTCACTTTGGACATAACCTAACCTAATCTAATCGTATTGCAGAAATTATTTTCAATTTTTCCAAAGAATAGTGGTTCAACTTATTCAAACAAACGCCAAAATAATAAGAGTCATCTAATCGAAATCCTTTGGTTAACAAACTCGAAACCAAGCATACTTCTTTTAAGAAAACTATGGAAAGTTGGAAAGATGATTTGAAGATTGCTCGAGAGAAGATCGCGAGGAATGAAGAGAAAATGGCGAAGTTAGGTCGTGTTGAGAATGTAAGTAACGATTTATTGTTCCGCATAAACCTGATATTTGCTTCATTTTTCGAAAACTTTCCGAATGAGACGTTAGACAGTTGGGTTGGCGTGAGTGAATTGTTCCATACCTAAGAAGCCGACCGACTATCCTTGCAACGGTGCGACGTACCGTTGCACCATGATCGACCTAGTACCTAAAAAAAATGTTCGGGATCTGGGCGACCTGATCACCGTGAACGAAATGATCTCCAACCATTGTCCGGTGCTCTTTAGTCTAACCAGAGCTAGACCAAATAATAAAAGCATATACACGGTGTAACTAAATAAGTGTAAAACATTTAACGAGGTGATTCCTCATGAAAAAAAAGATAGGATCTTCCATATAAAGAAGTTTCATTGGAGCATCCCTTGTAAGATACAGCACCTTAAAGGCGGTACATAAAATTTGTTTAACAATTTTTTTCACAAGCACTAAAGAAGTTACAATATTGAAATTGACCTGACGTTTTATACTACCAAAAGGACACTTAGCCAGTAATTTATTTGGTTGACTCCATGGTTGTAAGGGGTGGAAAACGCAACCCCTCAAATTTATTTCCCATGTAACTTTTTATCTTATTATTTGTTCACCATTTAAAAATTCACTTCCGATAGCCAGTTTCATTCTAAACAAAAAATGTCTCCTGGGTTTTTTGCCCAAAATGAACCAGTTCGTTGCAAAAAATTATTTTACGAACAACTACAGACTTACATCGTCATAAATGTGAAAATACGAAACTTATTTATCTAGTAGGTTGCTATTAGCGATAGTGACAATTGAATTGGTATAACGCTGTCAGTTTGTGAATTTTCGAAATTGAATCAATACTAATTATGTGTTGTTGTTATGTTCCTAATTTGTTATTTTAATAATTCACTTGTTATCAAAATGGTATACACAAATGAGGAAATGGCTGATATGCATTACGTATACCGTCTGTCGCAGGGAAATGGGTTAGAAGCTTCTAGAAGATATGCTGAAATGTATCCTCAAAGGCAGCATCCTCACATAGAATATTTGGTCGACTTCATCAACGATTACAAGAATACGGTTCATTCGACAAAAGAACGCAGGATTGTTGTCGCCATCGAGAAGTACGAACACCGCCGCTTGAGGAAGCAGTACCTAATTCGATTGAAGAACAACCCACTACCAGTACTAGAAAGATTGCTTTCCAGCTAAATGTTGATCATATGACGGTTTTTCGAATTTTAAAGGAACAACTTTTATACCCTTAACATCTGCAACGAGTACAGGCACTGTTATCGCGAGACTTTCCGAACCATCTTGAATTTTGCAATTGAATGCTGGAAATGATTAGAAAAAATTGTGGCTTTTTGAAGACGATAGAATTCACAGACGAATGTAGTTTTTCTCGGGACAAGATTATCAATTTTCATAATTACCACATATGGGTTGATGATGTGGGTGGTTGTACGTGAAGGTTGAAGGTGAAAAAAAAAAATCAATCGAGCGCGTCAGATTTTCTAAGGGGGTGTTAAGTGCAACAAAAAAAAGCTCCCATTCAATAATCTGACGATTTCGATCTGACGCAAACTCGCGGTCATCATTATAATGTGCAAAAATAATTTGCCATTTTGAAATACTCAAGGGCGTCAGATCAAGATATATATGGTTCATCTTTTATGTGCTGTCTCATAATCTGACGAGAATCGGGAGGGATTCGCTTAATCTGGCAAAATCAATTTTTTTTAATTTTTTTCAATTCATTAAACCTAATTGATTGAAAAGCTCAGGAAATAGCATGCAAATAAATAAGTGTATGTTTTTTAAGGAGAATACTTGTATTTATAAGGAAATAAAAAAGAAAAATGAAACTTTCTATGTTTTTTACCACTTTTATTTGTAACCAACGTTACTGCAGTTTCGTCCTGTAAGGACATTTTCAAACTTATATATTGTATAAGTTTGAAAACATTATGATTTCCTACCACGTAGTAACGGCTACATCCATCAATTAATTGATTAATTAATCATCTCCATCACGAACAAGTCTCTGTTATCAGCTGTGATGGGGTCATGGCAACCGAATTCAGAGTGGTGGCGGAGTGAGAGAGTAATAGATAGAGAAAAATTGAATAGATAATAGAGGAATAGAAACTCGAAGAGCGAAATATAGGTAACACTCAGCTGCACACATTAACCTTTATCGACGAATTTTTGTTATTTCGGCTTGCGGAAATCGTCAGAATATATATTTTTCGTTATCCTTGAATTATTTTCTTCAGAATAAAAAAAAATTGTTACGCTCGAGAATGTCGAAATAACGTTATTTTTTTACAACTTTACTGCCCTCCCCTTTCTTCACGTCACTCTCAAATTGTCAGATTACTGGAATATACACTTTTCAGCAGGTAATTAACTCACCATACCTTAATCTGACGCTCTCGAGAATTTCTGATGATCAATTATTTTTCACTAATCTGATCCTTTATCCCGCACAGGCGGCCTTATATATGGGGCTCATATTTGTTGAAGATACTTAACAGGGTACAAGGTATCCCCCTGTATATTAATCTGCCGCGCTTTAGTAAATCCCGAAATCCCCCGCGTGGGCTCCCCTGTCACAATCATTGAACTTGTCTCAAATAGACCTTTGACTTTCGTGTAATTGAATATTCATATGAAAGTAGTTTTTTTCAAAACGATCCTTTCTTCCAGTCTGTATGTAAAATAAACTTATGTGCATGGTCTACATATCTCCATAGAATATTTTCATTGTAAGTGATTTACTTCATTCTCTTTGGAAGTTTCTTACATTTTGTATTCGATGATGGAGAAGTAGACAACTATAAAGCGTTTTCCACAAAAGCTCTTCTGTTCTGAAAATTTCCTCTTCGATTCAACTCACTTAGATCTATTGCGACATCATTTATTTCCATTATGATTTCTAAAACTCACTAAATGAAGCTTTCATAGTGAAATGTGAGGTAGCAGCTCATAGTATTATTGAAAAAAATTACCACTTACCTCCATTAGAACTTTATGACAAAAAACGGAATATTTGAATTCTATGTTCAGCTCCGGTATACCACGTAATAAATAATAGTGGTCCGGTAATGAAAGGGGATTACTTCCCAGCCTGAAATATTTTCATTTCATACTTCGCTGTACTTTATATGAAAAGAGCCGCAAATTGCATGAATTAATAACTCATTTCAGTCAGTTGAACACTCATTTGGTGAAGGATGAGGGACTATAATCACATGAAATTGAAATATAAATTTCCAACAACTGATAAAAACTTCATGGGGAAAAACACGTATTTGAACGTGAATATATACTTAGATGAGAATAATAATAATAATATTGAAAATGATAATGCATTTTCTCCATTTGACAACTGACAATTGTTCAGGTTCGTCTAAAAAGGCAAACTGAAAGCAGAATAAAAATAGCTAAACACGAGGACTTGATAAACAAACAGAAAAACTAAGCATGAAAATCGATATTCATAAATAAGTCAGTGTCGGTAAAATTCATCCATGGAAAAGAAACATTTGGTCACCAGAAATTCGTTCTCTCTTCCGGTAGTAAACTAAACAGTCGAAGAACCATAGCTCTACATGAATTATAATGTAATTGTGTTTTATTGAGTGAAATATAAAACTCACTTTGTTGGCGTTTGTCGGATCTATGAAAAGAACTGATTTTAGCGAAATAATAATAGTAATAAATTGGCTTTATTCATTGACATACATTGTTTATAAAGAAGAAGTAGATACAAAAATCGATGAAAGGGCAAAGTTCAACCTAGGGTGTTTCACAACTTAACCTGGGGGATAGCATGTATTATCTGAAAATATAAAAATAATACCTAGTATACATACATTATCAAGCAGGTAGTTCAAAGTGAATATCAAAAATCTATTCAGCTAAAATAAGGTGAAATATATAGCAAAATATACAAAAAAGTGAGACAAAGAGAAAACCATATAGCATATATATATATATATATATATATATATATATATATATATATATCTCGAAAACGGTTCAAAATAGAAATAGTATTTTCTGAACAAAGTTGATCTAAAATTGGATGTAGAGCTCAAAAATGTTGAAATATACAGGGTGTTCCATTTGAAAAAATTGAGTTCCACTCATTTTTTCATGAGATCAAAGTATCTGCATTTTTTGAAGACCCTGTATAAGGCAAATAAAAATATGACTTGCAGTGAAGATCCTCATAGTATCACTCCACTCTATTTC
Organism: Leptinotarsa decemlineata; assembly: GCF_025532065.1. NCBI lineage: Eukaryota > Metazoa > Arthropoda > Insecta > Coleoptera > Chrysomelidae > Leptinotarsa > Leptinotarsa decemlineata. Next base: position 7,333,758 of record NW_027412578.1, read on the forward strand.
AAATTTGATCGTTTTAGTGCAAGAGAGTTCATTATCAGCATTTATAAAAGTTCATGTTTGGTAAAAAAAATATCGAAATCAATTTATATATTCTAAACGGTAATAGATAGGTATAGGAAAACAGTATATGAATTTGTTGACAAAGTGATAATGAATCATAATATGATATTATATACGGGGTGTTCTATTTGAAAAATCAAAGAAGCCGCTACTTCATAGTAGAAGCGACAACGCCGCTCCGTCTAAAATATTTTAGGCGTGTAGGTCATATTGACTTATGCATCCTGTTGAATTTTAAGGTTGATCCGTTGAATAGTTTGTCAGAAACGGCTAATTAACACTCATCATGAAAAGTCCTGTATAGTTCATAAATATAATTTGGCTATTTGTGAATGAGGTGATTAATGTGCATTGACGAGTAGGAGGGGCTGTCAGTTTTTATCAATCGGTAACCAACCTCTCCTCGAATTTTCTCACACCATAAGAAAGACAAATGCAATTGTTTTGATAATATAATTATATTGTGATAATATAATTTTCAAACCAATATAATCAGAACTCGAAAATAACCAATGATTCCTGAGCTGACCGCTGCAAGATGACCTTTTCGATATACCAGATAAAATACAAATAACTCGCTTTCGAGCATGATAAAATTTCAGAGGTTGATCAATGTATAGAACAAGTTTGAGATTTCTGAATTGAAACGAGAAACTATTTAGTTTGGACTGTAGCAACTGACGGTGATTACTTTACTACATGAAAGACACTCATCCACAATTGTTTTCTCGAAGTTCAAATTTAAGTGATTTACTCTGAACCAGTCGCTGACATCCGGAATGACAGTAGAACACTTCTGATAACCTTCTGTACCTAGAACGTTATGTCATCAAGATCAACGTTTTGGTCTCTTGAGCTGAGGAAGCTACACATCCACTGGTGTGAAATATCTATTATCCCGTGTTTCTGGAGCTTATTCATTCGAATGGTTAAATGGCCACATATTTTCATGATGAGAATGTACTACTGTTATTGTTGACCTTTTCTCTAAGAATACATGTTGATTATGAGATAATATTCAATTCTTTTTGAAGAATGATAGTAATCGATCAAGAAATGAGTAGCATTTATGAGAAAATATTCTTGTTTCGTTCAATCGAATCTGAAATCAATAACACCGGAAATAATCAGAGCAGGTGATATCGGTTATCAAAAAACTATTTTCAGAATTGAAAGGTGATGTGAATATCATGAACTTATTTGATGTCATTTATTCCGTCCAATGTTCCAGTTATGACAGGAAAAATATTGAATAGAAGATTCAAAGATCGTATTACTTCTCACGAAAGTGACTTTGGGTACATTGAACCAATTTGCACTCTTTCTAATCACACCACTGACTAAGACCATGGGTTCTTCTTCGACAATATTGAAATTTCAGACTAATTAGAACTTAGACTACAAGAAAAAATCTTTTCAGAAATGTGTCACAGAAATTTTGATATTTTTGAAGATTTCGATACCATTAACTCCAGAACAGATATTGAAAGTTTTAACATGTTATATATTCAACTCCACAGTTTGAATGAAGGTAATGAATTTGATAATTTTCATTTTCCATCATGATAATATCATTCTATTTTTTTATGATATATCTCTATTAACATTGTAGTGGTCAGAATATAAAATTGCTTTCAAGCACTTTCTGTCTAGATTTTTGATAACAACGGATGGTATCATATGCTAAACAGTCATCTCGGGTGTACATCCCTTCGCCTTTGTCATTTACCGGTGTTTCATCGTGATAATAATGAAACTGTCGGTAATTATCATAATCCATTGTGACCCATTGTACATCCTCCCGAAGAGATGTCCTCCTAGGTCATCGTCCATCCTGTCCTTACCAGGAAGGTGGACAGGTCACCGGGAGACATCTTTTTCATATTGGCAGGTGTAAGCCAAGACTCGCCGAATACACACTCTCTTATTGACGATAACTCCGGACACTCGAATAGGACATTCCTAACAGTTCTATCTTCCTGTTCACATACCCTGCATAGATGTGTGCCCACTAGCTCTATATTATGGAGGTGTTTCCTCAGTTGACAGTGGCCAGTCAGAAATCCTACTGTTAGGCGTAGATTTTTCCTGGTCATCGCCAGATATTTATCCGGCGCCAGCTTCTCAGGGTCGTCCAGGGTGAACCTGGTCAGATTGCATCCTTTGATTTCATCCCATCTCTTTAGGGACTGAGCATGGGTGTGACGTTTCGCTGGTTCCGCAATTGTCGAAGTCATCAGGCTGTAGGTGCCACTGGGTCCTGAAATTCTCAGTTCAGCCGCTTCCTTGGATGAAGAATCGGTAATGCGATTACCTTTACGTCTGTCGTGCCCTTCAATCCACCTCAGGATAATGTTGTCATCTACCGAGGCTTTGGCTATATCTTGGTGGCTCTCTAGTACTAGCCCTGAGGTAACACGTTGTCTTTTCAAGGCTAATAGGTCTTTTCTGCTATCAGTGCAGATTGTTGTTTTCGCCAGAATTTCATTTCCTGGTTATTAATTTTGTAGCGATTGAGATACCAGCCTCTTATGTTTGAACCACGCTGGTATTTTCCCATTCTTCACTTCATACTTAGGCTTAGTGAGCTGGAGTACACTCCACGTCCTGAGCCTTCTTTGGTTCTTGAGCCGTCTGTAAATATGCGTAGCATCTGACGCTGTGTTCTGTTTCATTTGTATTTTGTAGAGTTTATCAAACATAAACCTGAGTTCAATTGCATCACGGGTTGCCTGCAGCAGTGGTTGCGAAGTGAGTGCTTCTCGCTATAGGCTCAGTCTCAATTAATCCATTTCTACTCGGTTTCCACCAGCCGTAATACATTGGCGGGCATACAATTAGAGTCTCCCATGAGTTTGAGTTACCTTGAAAATGTATGTTTCCATTTGAGTTATTTTGGATGTACCATACTATGCTTCATACCATGCTTCAAAAACATAGTTGACTTTGTTTCTCTGATGAGCGTTTGACAAAAAACAAACCCTCACCTGAATTCCTAAAAACCACTATCAGTATTTTATCTGTCAATTGTCATTTTTGTGTTCTGTTTGTCAATGTTAGTGTATCAAAATGAATTTGAATTTTGTTGCGGAAAGAATTGTCGTGCCTCTGGGAAATAGCTGCGGTAAGCAGCACAGTCTCTCGAGTGTGTAACATATATGGCGGCGGTACCACCAGCTGTTGTAGTTCTGCCTGGCTCAGGGCCAGGCTCAGGGCCAGGCAGAACTACAACAGCTAAAGATCACCGCTCGTGTCTAGTGCTTCAAGAAACCGAACAGTTACGGCAGTTTCCCTTCTAAGTGATCAGCAAGAAGTCAGAAATATAAACATAAGTGAATGGACAGTTAGGTGGCGACTCCATGCTGCCGAGTTTATCTTCTCAAACTGAAGCTACTGAATCGCCGCTTTCCCGTGAACTCTGGGTTGCAAGTTTGAATTGTTCACGAGAACACTTGGCATGGACAGTAGAGGATTGGAGGTGTGTATCGTTTTCCGATGAATCGTTATTCTGCCTTACAGATTCAGATAGACATGCACGGGTATAGAGACGACCATGCGACAAATATGCTCAAGCGTGTATTGCCGAGCAAGTTTCATTTGGTGGCGGATCAAATGTGGCATGAAAAGGCTTATTTGATGCCCGTACGGAGTTATTCTGCATCGAGGATGGGACATTGAATGCGCATAAGTAACTGATGGAGGTTCTATAAGACCATGTTCCACCATACAAACCTTTTTTTTGGCAAGACGCAACAGTTATGCATGATGATGCAAGGCTCCACACTGCTCGGATCTTTACTCAGTATCTTGACGGGGTTCAAGTCACGCAATTTGTTTGGCCTGCACAAGTTCGTATTTAAATACCATTGAACACGTTCGGTATGAGGTTTACGGAGACATATATCGGTTTCCAGAAATTTGAGAGAGCTACGCGACATACTGGTATGAAAATGGAAAGATATTTTTCAGAATGTGATCCAAAGCATGCTTTTTCGTTTTCAAGCTGTTATCACTGCATAAAAAGGAAACACTCGTTAGTGGAGCCTCATTTTTTTTTTCAACCAAATGTGTATAGAGTAAAATTGTTCAATCAAATCTCCAGCATACTGAAGTGAAATGATTCATTTTCAGTATTAGCAAATAGATTTGGACAACCAAAAATTGTTTTTTTCCAGGACTTGGTAAAATATGTGACATCAGCAAATGATCTGAAAAATCAAGAAATTTTCAAAATTAGTTCAAATTACGGAGTGATCCTAATTCTCTGCCCAGCAGTGTATATATTTTCATAACGTTAAGAGTCTTTGGTCGTCCTCACTACTTTGAATTTATAAATTAGTAGATTTGATTGCCTCATAGACTTTTTTTTTCAAATATGAAACACGCGATATTTAATTTTTCATCTCTATATTGATAAGAAGTTAGTCAAATAAAAGGTAAAAAAAGCATACGCTTCAAATATTGATGACTGAAAACCCAGAATTCAAAATAAATTTTCACGGTTGCCATTTGAGGAGTCAACTAATTCCAACTATCGACTTATGGCATTCACCAGCGTTATTGAAATCGCTGATATCTCTGAGAAACTTTCCTCTTCCACACACGTTCAGATACTACCCTATTTTACATCCGGTGTATTCTCGATAGCCACTTAAAATGTGCCATATCCCGTGGGACATGTTTTTTGCATTTGCACGTCCCAGCCAAGGAGCTTCGAAGACAAAGGTATTTTATAGAAACCAATTTGGAGCAAGTACTATGAGCAGAGTTAAAATCACTCCTGAGCATAATTTGAGGATCACGCAGAATGTATAGTGATATGTCAGCGACCGTTTGGTTATGTAACCTTGAAGGAAAAGGGATTGTGTAATGACGTGGAGTTGGGGAGATTTCACGAAATCTACGATGAAGGAAATTGAATTGATAATTTCTTGTTGTTTGGGCAGAAAGGTTTCAACAATATTCCTCGTAATCACGGTTTTTGATAAAATATCTATGTGAAAATGTGCTTTTCTCAAAAGCGCAAGCACTCAAAGTCAAAGTAGTATTCCATGAGATATCGAGTAAAATCATATCAAAGTTATGGAAGAGGGTGATTATTTTGAGCTCGAAGATCCAGACACCTGACTAGAAATAATCCAAAGTTTCATTTTTCGTCTGATTTCCTCACAACCTCAATTTATTTTCGAAGGCTTGTATATTAAAATACATTTGAGTGATAATCAGATTTCCACCCTGTAACTTTACATTCAGATCAGTCAAGTGTTTATTCATATCTACCAGAGAGGTACAATCAAGCCACCAGTCATCATCATAATCAATTGGGTTGCATTTCTCCAAGAAAAAAGCTCGAATAGGGTCACGTATTTCAAAAAATCTTTCTGAAACTACTCCTCAATTTAGCCAACGAACTTCAGTGAAATAAGGGACATCAAAAAAGTTTTCTTCCAAATTTTGTAAAAACTGTCTGAAAGGTCGGTGATTTAGTCCTCTGCTACTTATAAAACTTACTATTTCAATTGAAGGTTGTGGGATATGGTCCATTTTGCCGATCATTCCTGATGAATCATACAGTGAAATCCCACAAAATTCCCTGTAATTTGACCTGTTTTATATACCATATTGTATAGCAAACCTGTGAATGATATATCTTTCAAAGTAAAAATTTAATAAAAAAAAATTTCTTCTATATTCCATTGTTCATATAGAAGTATATAACTGAAGTCTTTTACCAACACCAAACCATTATTCTAATACCCCGACACCTGTTTCGATCACCAAGTGATCATCTTCAAGGGGAAGATTGAAATAAATTTACTTACAATGTTATCTTTATTTATAACATAGGCACCTCTTCTAGGTCTACTAGTCTTCAAGACTAGTAGATAATGCAAAAGACTAGTCTTCAAGACTAGTAGATAAGACAAAAGACTAGTCTTCAAAACTAGTAAATAAGGCAACATTGTGAAATTAATTCAAGACACTTAAGACGCAAGTACCTTGAAGACGTATCTATGGTATAAATTAGAATAACATTGTGACTATATTCAGTTTAATCTTCCTCTTGAAAATGATCGCTTGGTGGTCAAAACACGTGTCGAGGTGTTGAAATAACGGTTTGGAGTTGGAAAAAACCCCAGTAATTTTCATTACTACACTGAAGGTTCCAAACAGTGCATCACAAGTACATACAGTGCATTTCTTTACTGTCCACCCCCCTTTATTTTTTGAACAGGTCAACACAAAAAATTGGAATTTGCGATAATGAAATTAATGCATGAAGAATTTAGTTTTAAGTTAAATAGACAGATGAAACTTTCAAGATGGCGACTGGGCGCCACCCGGGAAAAAATTAAATGGAAAGCAGCTCCTGACAAATGCTTCACAACCCTAGAATATAATGTCAATATCTTCAACTACTACAAAATGGCGGAACTTCTCTGTCGTATATCCAATATTGAAGCAGGTTCAGTTTCGTAGACCTTTTGACTCAAATAGCCCCATAAAAAAACTCCAAAGGTGTCAAATCTGGCGGGCAGGCTGGCCATTCTGTATGACATCGACGGACAATCCAACGACCGGGAAAAGTAGTATCTAAATAGTTTCTTACTTGTCTGGAGTGATGTGGTGGTGCTCCATCTTATTGGAATACAATATTCATATCGAATTTATAAGGATTCGCTTTGACGATTTCAGTGATGAGAGGGTCAACAGTAGTTTTCAGCATATTCAAATACAGTTCGCCTGTTGAATTTTGATTATTAAATAGAGGTCCTACAATATGGTTTCCCAATATTGCTGCCCAAACGTTAATTTTTTCTGGATACTGGGTATGTGTTTCCCGGAAAACGTGAGGGTTGGTGTTACTCCAATAACGGCAATTTTTGTCTGTGAACATTGCCGTTTGAAAAAAATGTACATTCGTCACTAAAACAAATATTGTGGAGATAGGTAGGATGCCCTGCACTGGTTTCCGTCATGATTTCGCAGAATTCTGTTCTTGCATCAGGGTCATCTTGAAAGTTTCATTTGTCAATTTTACTTCAAAATCATGTATTCATGCATTTATTTCATTATCCCTTATTTTAATTTTTTGAGTTGACCCGTTCAAAAAATGAAAGGGAGAGGGCATTAAAGAAATGCACTGTATAAAAGTACAAGCTACAATTGAAAATTAAACAATGAAAAGAAATAAAAATGAAAATATTTCTGAAATATTTTTTTATGTTATTCAATGTTCATATGTAAGAAATTATTTCGGGAGGGCTTTTCCGTCCAGTTTGTGTCTGAAATTTACTTTTTGCAAGCCAAACCCTTTCTTTTCCGGAAATTAATCTTTCCTGAGAATACACTCCTTTCAAATAAAGCAGTCTGCAAAATGCAAACTGAACATGCGATGTACTTAGAACACAAATTGAAAATTTTATTAGCTGAAAATCTAAATTGCTCATGTGGAAAAACTGGTACGTTACATCATTTGATTCTAGAATGTGTTGAAGACGAAGAACCTATTGATAACCTATAGAAAGAACTGAAAAGTGAAAATATGTCGTACCCAATAGTCAATATATACTATGAAAAATATTTTTTGTTTTGATATATCAGAAAAGTTAATTTAGATATAAATACTTTCACTTCAAAGTGAGTTTTTATACTCCATATATTGTAGAATAAAACTAACAGGAGTACCAGCTAGCTTACCTATAAGTCGCGTTCTGTCACGTTCCAAATGGATGCAAATCCGTTTGTTAAGTCGAATAGTGTAATTGAAGAATAAGAAACAAAGAAGAAAAAAATAAAGAACAAGTGAGAAAACAAGGAGGAAAAAATGAATGAAAGTAAAAGAAACAGAGAAGAAAAAAGTGAAAAGTGTATATATGTTGATTCACAGATCTGATATGAATCTGATCTGATATGAATTCAGGCGAGTCATTGATAAAAGTCAAGAATAACAATGGACTCAGAACAGATAATTCATTCAGTGAACAAGAACTCCCAAAAAAGAAGAAGTTGAAAAATTAAGTGAAACAATGAGAGAAAAAAATTAAAGGGAAGAAGGAGAACAAATAACCAGATACTATCCTTCAGAAAAATGAAAGGGAGTATCATGCATCTTGATTCAAACTCCTTATGTTTCAACGCAAATAAAACAAACATAGTTTGCTTCAAACTGAATTTTGACGACTCACTTATAGAAAATCACACTATAGGTAACAAAACTCACACAAAATTTTCAGGGGTATTTATAGATGATAAATTAAAATTGGATGAGCATATAACAGATCTATGCCACAAAATAGCATCTGGCTGCTATGCAGTTCAAGCTGTTCCTATAGAAGTCAATCAATCCTCAGCCAGAACTGTGTATTTTTCCTTGATAGAGTCGCACTTGAGAGATTGAATTGCCTTTTGGGGCTTTTGTAGTCAGCAACCACTTAATTCAGTGTTCGTTCTACAAAAAAAGGCTCTCAGATACATATGTAGGGCAAAATCACAAGAACACTGCAAATTACTTTTCATCAGTCAGAAAATGCTTACTGTACCTTGTTTTGTCCTTCCAGAAACCGTTTGCCTGATTCACAAAAAATACTGTAACTCAGCAGCAAATAATGACAGACGTTACCCCACGAGAGGAAGTCAGAATTTACCCTTGCCAATCCCAAAATCAGCAATCACAAAATTTCCTTCAATATATGAGAGCAAGAAAATACACCTTTCAATGAGCTATAGGGCAATAACAAATTTTAAAAAATTCAGAAAATTAGTTGAATGAGTACTTCTGCAAAACACCTACTATGACTTGAAGTAATATTACGATGATATATTTCAACTCTTAGTATTTCAGATGCTCAATGATTTTTATTTATCCGGTATCTGTAATGGTTTTATTAAAACAACGATAAAAATAAAATAAAAATAACAATTAAAATTAATTGGGGCTCCGGGGCGACTTCATTGATTTCAATGTCCTCTCTCTTATAAAACAAAATGTAGGGTGTCTCTGGAGGCTCCAATAAATTCAATGCATCGCCAGAACACTTCGTGACACTACTATCGTCAAACTTAAACCAGTCCGTTTCTTCTTTGACCAAGGCGTAATAATGACCAAATTCAACGCCAGAACCACAGTCAACAATGACTGCATGAATATTGTAATAGGTTGAAATGTTCATTTATTTCGAAAATTCCAAAGAGTTTTTTGCTTCCGTTAGAGGTTGAGTCTTGTTTGAAAATCATCAGTGTTATTATTAGATTGACTGGAGCCTCAGCTATACTTCTTTCCTTATAACAGTCAGTTAGTTTGGCGCATATTTGACAATACAGTCGATTATCACCTGTCAAAAATTCCATTTTCAGATGATTTAACAATAAGCTTTGCACGGACTGGTTATTAGTGGTATTAGGAAAAGCTAGATGAAGTTCCAGAAATTCACATGAGTTTTCGGTACTTCTTGAACATTTACCACAAAGTAAACAAGTGAGGATTTTTCCAGCAAAAGATTTACAAACACAAGACGAGATGGGTTGTACGGAATCATTCAGTCCAGAGCGGTCAGGAGTATTGATTTTGCTTTTGTATTCAACAATAATGGTTAATATATGGTTTTATTTATGTGTATTCGTATATGTACATTTTTTAATGTAGGTAATGATTGTTCACTGTATATCATGATTTTAATACTTTTATCTAAAAAACATTGTTGAATTCATAAAGTTTCACTAGCTTCATCAATGAGTATTTCTCGGACAATAAAGCATAATTGATGGATTCACTGATTTGTGTCTGACTCTCAATACAGCTCATGTAATCAATATTGGAAATTTTCAAAGTACATTATTACTGGCTATTTTCCTGAAAAGTTGTATTGTGCTAAGTGAATACAAACTGTTTCTGTTATCTTTTTTGTCCTTTTTTGTTATATATACATATATTCAATATTTACTTGAAATTGTATATTATTCTATAGTTTATAGTTTTATATGACTAAGTAGCTATATTACGCCGACTAAGATGGAAAATCAAATTATTGGGGCGTAATAGAAATAACTCGAAAACAAAACTCTAAAATCAAAATTAGTCAGCCGGTAGAGGGTTGGTGGGTAAAATAAATTATCTGACACTAAAGATAACAAAAAAAAAACAATATTTATTAATTTCCTTCTTTGGGTAAATACCCTTTTCCTGTAACAATGTAACCCTGGATAGAATTTCCGAAAGTTAGGGCCGTCGGTATATCGGAACGTATTCTTCTACTCTATAAATCCACGGTCGATCAGCTGATCGATTTGTAAATTCTCAAATTGAAACTGTCAAATGTCTGAATAATTGCAATATGGTGCATGTACAATTGCAATTATAAATGCAATATATATATATATATACATATATATATATATATATATATATATATATATATATATATATATATATATATATATATATATATATATATATCAATGAATAGATGTTTCAAATAATACAAGAATGATATTATTTACGAATGTTTTCCCCGTTAGTATATATACTATTGGTTCACAGACGTCTTGGTAAGTAGCTAGTTTTGATTTAAAATCATAAAGATGTCAGTTTAATGCATAAGATTAATTGATAACTAATATTTACTATGTTCTAGGTGCTAACTACAAAATACCACTACTTGCTCTTACGAGTTCACGGAGTATTCTTGGTGATATGAAATGTTCCTTATATGTTAAAAAGAAGCAAAAGTTGTACAAGACAAAATTAATAAATGAAGTAGATCCTACTTCTATATTCCTTTGGAGGTTGTCCTTTCTTTTACAATCCCCAACAATGGCTTTCTATACAAGGTCCGTCCAGTTTATCAGGATTGAGGGAAGTCTGTACTTCAACTAGCAGAGGAAATCAAGCAAGCTCTATCTACTAAGCAGAAATGAAGCTGTCTCCAAGCGGTTAGGTGTAAAGCAAAGTTCTAAACATGCATGCTAGCTAAATTGGTGTATAGCTATAGGACATAATGATGTGGGAGCTGGTAATATCCTTCGTACAGAGAAACATAAAACTAGGTACTAAACAAAAAGAGACCTGAAAAGACAGAAAAGTTACTAACCTATGGATTCATTAATACATATGAAATGCACTTATTAGAGGATAATCCCCAGAATGTGTCCCAGCAGAATACCTACCTTCGATGGAGGGTGGTCTCGGAGAGAGTTTCGTCAGGAAACGTTTAAGGTTAGTTGAAAACCAAAATCCACATTGGATGGTTGAAATATCAATCTAATGACAATTTTCTTGATGGTTTTACAACTACTTTTTATTTTTCAGACTCAGAAAATCCTCTATAACTTGAGAAAATCAGAACCACATGTTCCACTTTGATAAGCCCACAATAAAAAAAAGGAAAAAGGAAACAGATAGATTCTGGAGGTCAAACTAGGAATATTAGTGACATTTCATCAAAGTTGAGAATATTGAAGATGAATGACATCCTTTCTGTCAAATTTTGAATATTTAGCAGGGTTGGATCTTTTATCCAAACAATATCTCTATCCAAACAATAACAAACTAACCTATATGAAAATGGAAAGTTAAGGAATGGTGATAAAACAGATAATGTTCTTATTCTTTTCTATTCTGGTATCTTGAATGAGAAAGCATTCAAAGTAGGTAAAGTACTTCTTGTGCTGATTGAACATTTTTAAAAATATGACTTCATTTCAGATATTTTTCTGATGTGAAAGATCACCGAGTGACTTCAAGTTATTCATCCTGGATGATTTAATACATTTTATAATGTTTTGGCTTACGAGAGCGCTATTAAAGTTATGAGTCAACTAGGAGGTATCAGTATAATTGAACCCGTAACAGCTAATATGTGTAATTTTGTTTATTTGTTTTTTTATTATATTATTTCAACCAAGCGTTGTCAATGAGATGAATCTCCAGACAATAAAATATATTTTAACTTTGACTTTGATACTATTGATACTATTATAATAGAAATGTTACATTTACGATGTTACTGGCAAATTGGTTGCATCAACGCCATTTGAATTCATCACACACACACTTTCAAAATTATTCCTCTCTCAATTAAATCATTTCTATATCAGCTACCTTCAGAATGATGTTTCTCTGAATGAAATCACGTTATAAATGTGAAATGCTTTCGAATTGAAAGAAATCTCATTCAATTTTCAGTTTCATGAAAAATTGAGTGATATTCAATATACAAGATGCATCCATCGAACTTCTGAATGTAATCAGATTGGTTTCTGCGGAAGATATGGACGGCCTGTCTCAAGCTTTCAAACCAGTCAAATTTCCACATACATTCACTCTATTTTCCCAGAGACGATTTTGCTTTTGTATTCCGCATGCAAAGATGTTATCCGAAAGAATTGGTCGAATGCATCAGAAAACAACGAAAACAAACAACAGCGAATACGGAGATTACCCCAAATCCGCGAGAGTTTGCGAACCGACAAACATTTTTTCAATTCAAAGCAAACAGAAGTTTCTTTGCGTTCTGTGAAAGGCGCTATGTACGTTGTTATCTTATGACCAAAGGCTTTTTGGGTTGTGTGTTGTTGAAAGGATGTTTCTTGACAGCAAATAAAGGAGGAAATATATGTGTGAGAATTTGTTTGCACTTTCATTTTCATTCGTATTTTTCATTCGCAGTGATTCTGATTTGAAAATGTGGCTCGAAGGAAGTTATTGAACACACACTGTGATTGGAATTCGAAACCATCCGATTTTCGATACAAGTTGAAGAAAAAACATCAAAGTATATCGATTGAACTTTCAAAGAATATACTTAGATCATTCGTGTTTGTTTACTATTTTTCGTTTTCTATATACAGGGTTATTCAAATTCGTTTCTGTACATGGGGATCTTGTAAACTATAAGAGATAGAGTATCGGTTAAATAATGGTAAAGTTGCGTATTTTAAAGACATATTCAATGATGTGAAGAAATCGAATATAGCTCTTTTGATTATGGAGATATACAGGAAAAACAAAAAAATCCCAAATTATATTTTTGCCTATATCTTCTTTATTCGCAGACATATTGGAAATCTGTCCATACTTTGCTATTGGCACTTGATATGGGCTCTCAGAATGTGTTCATGAGTCTTTTATACAGGGTGCCATAAGACTTGAATTTTTAAATATAGACCTGTATTTTTTATTGTATTATTGCTCTGAGCGTTTTCTACAATGAACTTCGAATAAGAAAATCTTTTATGATTATCTGAAATATATCTACAACAAAAATATATTATATGTGTTTTGATGAGTAGAAAAAAAATGATTATAATAACATCTGAAACGAACACAATAATAATAATGGAAATTGGAATGAAGAAAGTAATTTATATACACAAAAAAATTAATTGTGCAATAAATGTTCGAATTGGAGTCCTTCCATTTCGAGTCAAATAATGGGGCAATAAGATGGTCTGCAAGATCACCAGATCTTACTATTTTGTACTATTTTCTATTGGGGACATTGAAAAATAGGATTTACGCTGGCAGAGAGATAGAAAATGTGGAAGACTCGAGATTGAGGATTTTGAATGATTTCGCAACAATGCAGCAAATAAGTGTATTGAGGGCAATAAATAATATGAAAAACTGAATTTAAAAATGTCTGGAAATGGAAGGACCCCAATTCGAACATTTATTGCGCCAATAATTTTTTTGGGCACCTATATAAATTACTTCATTTCAATTTTCATTACAATTATAGTGTTCGTTTCGGATGTTATTATTGCTATCATTTCTTTTTCTTCGTATTGCACATGTATAAACATGTATAAAGTATTTTTGATGCAGATATGTTCCAAATAAATATAAATAAACTCAAATGAAAATAAAAGGTTTTCTTATTCGAAGTTTATTGTAGAAAACGCTCAGTTTAATGGAAAAAATATGAATAGGTAACTAAAAATGAAAAAAAAACTGCAGAAAAACTCTGCAATACATAGGGAGACGTGAAAGTTGCTATAATGTTTTTATTCAACTCAGTCAGCCAATTTCCAGGGCCGTAATTCAAAAAGGAATATTTCATATACTTATAAACGAATATTACCGAAACAACCCGAAATATAAATTTGAATTTGATTTCTTAGTATGAAGTGAACGCCTACGCAAAAACTACAACAAAAAATACAGGTCCGTTTTCAAAAATTCAAAGATGGGTGTGGCCCAAGTCAGATGACCCCCTGTATAAAAGATTCATGGATATATTCTGAGAGCCCATATCAAGTTCCAATAGCAAAATGTGAATAGATTTTCGATATGTCTGCGAATAAAGCAGATATAGGCAAAAATATAATTTGGGATTTTTTTGTTTTTCCTGTATATCTCCGGAACCAAAAGAGCTATATTCGATTCCTTCACATCATTAAATAGGTCTCTAAAATACACAACTTTGCCACACTTTAACCGACACTCTATCTTTTATCGTTCACGAGATCCCCATGTACAGAAACGAATTAGAATAGCCCTGTATATACGAGGAAACTTCAATCATCAAATTCGACAGTTCAGAAAAAAAGGTGAAAGAAGGTGGAATATGGAGATTTCAGCTTCGACATACACAGTCTATATCCAGGCGACCACCTCACGAAAAACCTCATGAAAACGTGAGTTCATTCGTTAGACAGTTTACACTCCTACTTGCGAATGAGTTTAAAAATATTGACTTTCAATGAAACAGCAAAAATTGCTTGAAATCACTTGGTTTAATCATTTTCAAACTAATTTCCGAAGAAACATTTTTCACCTCCCCAGTTAGGAGTTATTGGAGTTTTGGCGGGTTGACTGTCCTTGTTCATCTTTCACTGCCTGAACCACTGTGGATGCTGTTTTTGGCTTGGGATGTGGAGGTTGAGCAAACCTGCCATCGGTTGCCTGCTTCCACGTAGCCCCGCTGGATACGTGAATGACAAAATCACTTGTGGTTCTGTTATTCCCTATCTGAATGTCATCCCAACGATGGCTCAATCCCAAGTTATGTGTAACCGTACCGAGAGGATGAATGACACTGAGTCTATCAGCTGTCTCTACGGAAACTTCGAAATACCGGGCGCCCTCTCGTCGTAGCATCGACTTGTCACGGTAATTCGGGGCTCTGCCGTGATTGACTTCCTTTCCCTAGCTACTCGTAGAACTTTTATGGACAAAGTAAATTTTAGATTCATTTCTGAAGCTGAGTCTACAGATTTTACAACTGACCTTACTGTAAATTCAGATCAGGAGCGAGAGCATCTCAAATTTCCAACTCCTGATCCAAATAGTGAATCCAAGAAACAAGTTTGGTGGTGCAGCCAGAAAACAACTGAGTGGTCTCCCTAAATTTGAGCGGCGTACGCAGAACCAAAACCAGAGGCAAAACCAAAAGTCCTGCACGGTTGAATCTAAAGCATCGTCATGTGCGTGCAGAAACCCTCAAAACACTCATATGGGAAGGTTGTCGCGGGTATCAAGATGGAAATCTTGCACCTTGACTATCCGACTACCCCAATAATAATGAAACAGCAGAGCATATACTTTGTGTCTGCCCTGCTGGGGACTGAATCCGACCTGACCGGACCTGAAAGACCACTCTCCATACAAACTAATAGGCTTCGTTAAGAAGCGGGGTTTATTTGGTCGAGTGTGAATAGGTGTGATCCACAATTAACCCTTGCGAGTTGCAGTGGAGGGTTAAATAGACCCAGTTCCTTTGGACCTAACCTAACCTAACCTAACCTAGGAGTTATTGGCTCCTCGTGTACCTCTTGTTAGGTGTTCTCAACTCCAGCGGCAAAACCTTTTTGACTCTCCTTTTCTCTTCCCTTCATACAATCAATTCATCTTCTCATGAATCTTCGGAACTCGGAATATTTAATGTTTTTTTGTCTGAATTCATGAACCTTCAATAATGCATTCTGCTCATTCAGCAATGGCTGGAGCGTTTAATGTGAAGCGACCCATATTCAAATTTATTCACATTGCAATCACCCTTATCAATTTTTATAAAATCTGGTCAACCAATAATTCAAAATTGGTATATTCCATTTTCCAAATAATGCTTGGGTATACATTGGTATATGAAAAAATTGATGATAGATGATTTGTTACGTCTCAAAATTGTGAATTTATTCATTTCATTCAACACTTCGGTCTGAAATTCTGACTTTTCACTATCATGATAAAGTCTGATATCTACTTTTATTTATTACTGCTACCCCTTGATATTCCGTATTAAATGTACAAATTCTGTTTGTTGACGAATGAAATGATAGCCTTCGGTAAAATCAATTTCCTTTTTCGGAAGGGAATATTGCCATTTAATTACTTTTTGAAGGGTTGTCGAAGAGACAAGGAGACAAATTGGTAGTCAAGAGGACACCTGAAAGATATATTCCATGAAAAGGAATCCCTTATTGGAATTCTCACAAAGAAATTCGATATTTTTAGTTTTTTGTCGCAAATTCAACTAGAAAAAGTAATAGCCAAGAATTGAATGCTTTTCAATATTTCAACCGAATAGAAAATCATTTTCGCAATAATATTCTTCCCAAAATTTGTCCATAGGAAAAGGCTATGAATTTGAACATTCTTCTAGGACTAGGACTTGTTACATGTTTCAATATGAGAAGAATTCTGAAGTTTGTCATTACCTATTCTTTTAAAAGTTTCCTCTTCAACAATCTGAGAAAATCTAAAATTGTATTTGGAAAATTCATGCAAACTTCACCTCGTTTTCATTTCTAATGTTTATTGGGTGGATATCTCCACGCAGAATTAATTTTAGTATTGAAAAGGGATTGTGGAAAAGGGAAATCAATTTATGAACAAAACACAAATGGTCAATCATACGGTTTTTGATTTTTAGCCAGCGGATGTTTTTGAAGGCTTCAGGAATGGAATCACTACTGGAAAATCCTCTAGGCACTCTCAGGGCGGTGCCTGTGCTAAAATAGCGATTCACATAATAATAATAATAATAATACATTTATTATCTACCAATACATAAAGTAATACAAAATAACTTTACAGAACAAAAGTATCAAATGCAGGTAAATAAAAGGAGAACAGTTAGAATCTGCAGCCAATTCTTCCACAGTCCCCTTGAGAAGCCAATAAATACATATACACGATAAGAAAAGTAAAATACATTTTCGAACTCTAATCAAATATTTTGTTAACCAACTATAGTTGTTGAGTGGGATTTCATAAAACATAATCAAAAGGTACAGGCAACAAACTATTGTTGACTAAATAGGAATAAATAGGTTTTCTGTGGTGCATGCTTATCACCCAATAACAAAATATCATCATTGATAAAGTTAATTTTATCATCAATTGATTGAATATAGTAAATATCATCCCAAGGAATATTTTCAAAGTATCTTTGAAAACTGTTCAGATTGATGTCGTTGAAATGTCTATAAGTATATTTTTTCAAAGAACGTGGCTTTATATTTGACTGCAATGATCAAGAAATAACGAAGTGATCAGCTATGTCAGCATCGCTAACGTCAGCACTCACAATTTCAAAATTAGTAAACAGTAAATCTATAAGAGAGACATTATTTTCAGAAACCCAGGTGAAGCCATCAATTCTCTGTATCAAATTAACCGTGTCGGTAATTGCTCGTAGGTCACTTGATAGCTCAGAATTCGAATCTAAAAAATTTATTTCGAAACCGTCAGTACATATTATTTTGTCATGATCTGTAAATATATTGATAAGAGTATCCCCCAACTCATTTAGGAAACACGTATCATCCGAGTTGGGTGGTCTCTATACCTAGAGCATACTTTCTTTCTTTTATTTTTACCTCAAGCCATAACTGTTCAGTATCTTTCAGAATAACCGTGGTATTAAATACATCTCTTATATATGCAGCAGTCCCCCCACCCCTTCTGACCAGCCGATCATTTCTCACTAGTTTATATCCTTCAATTGAAACTGCAGCACTGGATGTAACCATGTCTCAGAAATACCGATTATGTCATAGCTATCATCATTAATGTGAACATTTAACGCACTTAAATGAGGTACCAATGATCGTACATTCACATGTGCAACGGATAAAAGTATTGCCATTTGAGAATCAATATACACAGATAGAGAGAGAAAGAGAAAAGAGGAAGAAAAATGTCAGTTCAAAGCAAATATAATAACAGTGCGAGAAATCCTCTGCAGAAATAATAAACAAAATAGTAAATGTTCCAACAAACAAAAAATATATACACAAAAATGTTTTTCCAAGTAATGATTAGCCAAAAAGAAATATATCACTGTTAGATTCACAGCAATAAAGCACTTCACTTGTTTTTAGTTCTGCTGCGTGTGGTTACTTTCCCACCATTGGTTAACAGTCACCAATTGAAATTGCCTTTACACTGATTCTGGTTGACGTGGCCTTTTCTTCCTGAGGAGGGATTTGTCGAATCAGAGGTACCGCCGATTGCTGTTCCTAAGACTCCTGATACTACGCCATTATTGAATTGTTGGACAATTTATTTTCCGAATAACTCGTTTGCTCCTGACACAACTTTTTGAACTTGAGCAGCCACAGTCCGTCGCGTATTTCTGATATGTATCGGTCTTGGTGGGATCAAATGTGTCAAGTCACTTGAACACCTCCCGTCAAAGTATCTTTAGAAGAGAGACAAATCTCCAACCTTTTCCGAATGGAATCCAGCAACTTCAGGGCATGTTTGGGGGCAGAGCACCATACATGAGAACAATACTCCAAAAAACGTCTCATCTGAGCTTTATAAATCATCAAAAGTTGTTGAGGTGTGTACAATTTGCTGCTTCGGAACAGTGTTTCTAGCTTTCGAGAATTCTTGACAATTCCAGTGACATGATTGTGCCAAGACATATTGGTCTCCATTTCAACCTTCAACAAACTTATCGAAGCAGAAAGCGGAATTTTCGACTTGACATTATTATATCAGGTTTGGAGACATTTATCTTCTTGAAAAAAAGCGATGCATGGGTGTTTGTGGCATTGAATTGGACCTGGTTACTTCCACCTCAATTTCAAATCACTTCTAGATTCTCATCAACCTCCTGCTGCCGGTAGAGATGTGCCTCCGTAGCCGATGTCCTGGAATCCAAATGGAATGACGAGACAAATGTGCTGTCGTCAGGAAAGCAATATATTGTATTCTTGGTTTTTTCCAATGATTCGTTGATATACAACATCATCGTTGATGATGAAAGTATTTGAGAGATATCCATCGACGGCCACTTGCAGGAAAAGTTCTTTGAGGAAGCTGGAGAGCCATACACAGAAATAATTCAACAAGCCATAGCATCGAATTTCGGCCAGCAAACCCTCATACCACACATGGTCAAAAGCCTTACAAACATCAAGTGCAACAGCTCTTGATTCTACATGTATCTGGATTGCGTTATTCCAAATATAGGTGACATACGATGGAAGGTCGCCTGTTGATCTTTTTTTCCGAAAGCCATATTGTTTATCGCTCAAGATGCTGCTTTCAAGTCTCAATATTTCAGAAGTGACGATGTCTTCATGTTGTTGCATAATTCACATCCCAGTTTTAGAAGACCATCACTTCGGTCTAACAGAACTCGATGAATGGGAACTAGATAGTTGAGTGCAATAATGATAATTACATTAAACTCCAGTATTTTCTGTACCACAAAATGCCGAATTAACATTTTAGCTGCACAATCAACGTGAGTGTCCTGATACAGTTTCTTTCTGGGTCGCAGCTGCTGAATAGAAATCACCTTCAGATTCATCCTCCTGTTTTGATACAGGATTGCGTGTGAATGTATAACGCTTCTAGGTGAATTTCTCTGTCGAGTTTGTGACACGAAGTAATTCCCCGACAGCGAATGTGCTCCTTCACTAAGAGCATTCTCTGAGTATTTAGTTACTTATCGCGTCACGTTAACAAAGTGGTGGAAGCTTTTTCGAATATTGAGTATGTCAAGCAGCATTTACAGTCCTGCGTTTTGGAAAATTTTCACATTTTTAGGATAAATTAGTCAAAATCACTTTTCTGCAGATTACTTCCATTTCCGAATGTTGGAGGGCGTGATTTCCAAAGTATGAAGGATGGTAACAGATTCAAAGCCTAAGAAAAGATTGATGGGACAGGTATAAAACTAGTATGAAACCATAGAGAACAGTATTATACTAGTATAAAAATGGTATAATACAGATCATAAAAAGTTGGATGAGATGGAAATTGAAAATAGTTCTGAAATATAAGAAGAAACAGGCTTCATATAATGGAAACACAGTATCTATCAAATGAAACAAAAAAGTTTTGTGACGATGGATGAACAATAGGGTGAAAATATCACTTCTGAATGCATATTTTCAGAAATTTTGAATCACAAGAAACTATTTCACAACTGAGATCGAAATGTCAGTACAAAAAAGTGTCTGTGAGCTCACAAGATCAGCTCTGAGCTCTTATTTTTATTGTTTTCCAGAATCGGGTGTTATTTTGTGATGTTCACTTCTCACACTCATACATCAAAAGTTCACCTAATATGGACATAATATAATTTTTATAAGTAGAAATAAAAAAATTTTCTATAGCTTCCTACATGCTTGAAATACTATAAAAAACCAGAGTTGATTGTGATTACATTGATTGGAGGCACGTGCCTCCAATGCCCGAATGTAGACCGAAAACAGGACAACTACGAAGCCGCCAACGTCATAATAATTATGAGTTCCCGCCCGCTCACGCACATAGAAAATTCGTTGTTGAGGAAAACTCTAAACTTCGCCATTTCACCAACATTGCCTATTGCTTGAGGCAGCAGAATTCAGATGGAAAATCAGGGAACAGATCAATCGAGAACCAAGTTCCAGCATCTTACATCAGCGATGAAAAACGAAAAGCTTTGAACGGCCGACGAAGAGAAAATATCATCAAGATCCTACTGCAGATGAAGGGAAACGCTGTTGTGATGGATACTGATCTCCATGAACAGAAGATCGGAGATGTCTTTCAGAAGGGGCAATACACGAAGATTGTACGGGACTCTACTGAAACAATTAGGAGAAATTGTACCAGACACCAGGTCTATTTTTTTGGAAACGGAGAGATCATCACCAACACCGTACCACAGTAAGCCCCCTCACCTGTATGGACTACTCGAAATCTACAAGAAGGGTGTTCCGCTCAGACCGATCATCAGTTCCAGACATTCAGCTAATCGAAACTACCAATAATACAACCACTATTAGAAAAAATTTCATCTTTTGTGAAGAATTCAAGGCATTTGGTGGAATTACTGGAGGCAATCGAATCCACAGAGCAAGATCAACGGATCAGTTCCGACGTAGAAAGCCTTCACACCAACCTTCCTGTCGCAGAAGCATTTCAAATCATACGGAGGAAGTTATCCAGAGACTAGGACCTGGAAGATAAAACGAACTTACATGTATGAGTAATAATGAAATTACTATGGTACTATGTATGGAATTGCTATGTCCAACTGAATGACGAAATTTTCACGCAAGATGAAAAACTGCCGATGAGATCGCCAATTCCACCAGTTATAGTGGTTTGGAACTCTGGTCATTGAAGAGGCTCACAAAAAGCCCTGAGTTCGTTTGAGATATGTTGATGACACCTTCATAGTATGGAACCATGAGAATACAGAACCAGACACCTTCCTAAAGCACATCAACAGCGTAAGACTTTCCATCGCCTTCACAATGGAAAAAGAAGTCCATAATGAATTACAATTCTTAGACGTATTGGTGGAGAGAACCGACGTCACTAAGTGTGAAACATATATGTATACCAGAAACCCACTCACACAGTCCGAACTGATAAATTTCACATTGTTTTCTTTTGAATTGAAAGGGATATATCTTGAGAAGAAATAGTTTTTGTGATCTACACACCTTTGTAAAGAGTACATTTCTAACTTGATTCCTTTTTTATTCATTGGGGAGCTTCTCACAAGGTATTGTACGAAGATAACAAAGCGACAGCTGAAAAGCTTTGCCAAAAACTAATTTTTTCAAAAAAAATACACCTCTCCGAATTCCAGAATTCAAATGGTGGATAAAAAATTAATCAATCAAAAATGTCATCGTGAGATGGATGGATTCATCTCATCCGTTTCATAAAGTCATAATGTGATAAATGAAATGAGTGCTGCGATTTTCATTATTATCTAAACCAGTGCTGATGGGATAATGAGAAAAATATTTCACTACGTATCTTTGAAGTCCGCCCTTGAGGATGAAATGTTTTTTTTTAAAGAAAAACACCGCATCAACCACTAGGGTTATTAGCGGTTACAGTAGGTACATTAAATTTTGTTAGAGATGCCAACATTTTCCAAAAAACTATAAAGGGAAGTAAAGTTCGTAACATCCAATGCATTGGTGAGGTCGCTTGGCAATCCGAAAAATTGTCTTTCTTCATTGAAAGCTGGGCAATCAGAGATTAAATGTTCAACACTCATCGTCACACTGCAGGTATCACAAATGCGAGGCTCTTCATGCTTTAGGAGATGTAGATGGGTGAATTTCGTATGTCCAATTCTCAGGCATGTAAGTAAAACTTGCTGTCTGCGGGTGAGAGCTCGGTAATTTTGATGATATGTTTCATGTAAGTGAAATTTCATATTGTAACTCATTATATGTATTGTGTAGCGTCTCTTATGGATGATATCTGATTCAATTCCATAATTCCGTGTTAGGAATCACACGTTAAAAGGTAAGACCTCGTTAGTCCTTAGCTCGCACAAGTTTCTCAACTTCTGAGAGTTGTCGTTCGTATAGGGGCGACAGCTGATTTACGGAAAAACCAGATTTTAAACAGCACAAATTTAAACGAATGTTTGGAGTAGATACTGAATAGGTAAAAATATTTTTGTATAACCCAATTCATAAATATGGTATATGGCTGACAGTATTGCGAAAAGTTATGGTGCTTCTTAGGTGGCGCGGAAAATATTTACATAACCTACTCATAGCTAGTCACATGACATAGTTGTCCATGTCTCAGACACCAAACAGAAATGAAAGAAATTGTTTTTAGCTTTGAATTCATTGGGGACATAGTTGTTAAATATGTGACGGCGTAGCTACACGAAGTTACTCGAGGTACTTCTCACATATTATTGAAAAATGCATATTGGCTCTATAGAATCTGAAGAAATATTGAGGATTTTCAATTTCTTTAATGAACAAACGAATTGAATTCACGTGCTTTTTCTTTCTTCCCGCTGTATACTGAAGATAATGATGGAAATGTATCTACGCATGTAAATAAAATTAGGCTAACAGAGTGTCGAGATTTTTCCAGAGCGAATATTCATTGAGTGTCATAAAAA
This sequence comes from Leptinotarsa decemlineata, assembly GCF_025532065.1. Lineage (NCBI taxonomy): Eukaryota > Metazoa > Arthropoda > Insecta > Coleoptera > Chrysomelidae > Leptinotarsa > Leptinotarsa decemlineata. The sequence goes on from NW_027412578.1 coordinate 7,357,163, forward strand.
GTCCAACATTCACGAATGAACCCCATCTAGCCGTCACTTTGAATAATCTGCAAACATTTTCAACGTGGGGCATTTGTATTCGTTAGAGCAACATTTTCATTCTCGTGAAAAATCAAGCCTAATGTAGTGACTATTGCGAACGCAGAAAATATACATTTGTCACTCTATATCAGAACACGAAATGGGGAGATAACATTCAAATTCGACCTCTACGAAGAGGTCCGCGAAATGCTTTTTTTCGGTCTAATCCCGGGAAAACGTTGCTCGAAACAAATTGGCGATTTTACTTTTTTCGATTCGGAAAGGTACCGGCTTCAATGAGAGAGAAACTTTTCCAATTATGATTTCGCACATGTCGATGACCGCCCACAGACACTCTTTCCGTTATGAATATGAACGAAACAGGGACCAATCGATAATGCTTTTTATCGAAACAGCGCTGATATGAATTAAAAATAAATGGAGTTGTGTCCTTTGAAGGTTCAGTTCTCTTTTCTTCTCGTCGTCTACAAAAATTTGTTTCCGTTTCAATGAATTAATTCACATTTCTTGCTATCGATTGTTCGAAAAAATTGTCTGGCCCTGAGCGCGAACCTTTCGGAATAAATTGAGAGAGATTGTAGTTATTCTGCCAAAAGAAATGAATACACTCGAAGGCTGGAATAATCACCAGGCCAATTTCTTATCCAAAATTTTTCCCTTGAATATCACATCAAAAACATTTCTCCCAGATCAAATGAAATAATAATAACGAGAGATTTTTTAGCAAACTCCACAGACCCTATCCAGAACAATCTGTCAAGATGCTTGTTCTTTTTCGAAGTCCGAAGTGGAATGATGTCCTCTTCAATCTCTAAGATTAATGGATCAATTAGCTGGTCAAACTTCGAAGATATGATGGCTTGTCGGATCATTTTTTTTGGTGGCTCTTCAGCTTCCTGGAAAAACTTTCCCTACAAGTGGCCGTCGACGTAATCCGAAATTTTTCACCATCAACGCTAGTGTTTCGCAGATATCTATATTGTCTTCAACACTCTTTCTATTGTATATCAACGACTAATTGAAAAAAAAACAAGAACCCAATATATGGCATTGCTGACGACAGCACACTTGTTTCGTCACTCCATTTACATTTCAAGATATCGGCGGCGGATGCACATCCTCGCTGGCAGCAGGAGGTTGCATATCCTAATGAAGATCTAGAAGTAATTTCGAATTGAGGTGAAAGTAACCACATTCAAATCAATGCCACAACCCAGGTATCGGTTTTCTCCAAGAAGATAAATGTCTCCAAACCGGATATAATAGTGTTAGATCAGACAATTCCGCTTTCTGCTTCGATGAGTATGTTGGGGGATAAAGTGGACACCAATATGTCTGACACAATCATGTCACTGGAATTACAAAAGCCGCTCCTGGAAAGCTTGAAACACTGTTTCGATCCAGAAAAATGTACACACCTCAGCAACATTTGATGCTTCATAAAGCTCAGATCAAACCTTCTTTGGAGTATTGTTCTCATGTATGGAGCTCCGCCCCTGAGCTGCTGGATTCCATCCAGAAAAGCGCCTTCCTTCTGATTGGATACGCAACCTTGATAGCCTGGAGCATCGAAGAAAAGTTGGAGATTTGTCTCTCTTCTATAGATAATTTCACGTACACCAGTCATTTAAGCTTAAATTCATTTTACAAACTTACAGCTCACAGACTTACAGTTGGGTATCTCGAATTCCGAGGTGAACTTACTATAATGACTGGACTAACGAGAAGTGTCTGCTCGGGACACATAATTTTCGGACCCACTGATCAACATGAAATAGGTATAAGTCAGTTGAATGGAAATAAGCGATGTGTCTGGAACCTGGCAAAACACAGTAAAACGTTTCAAATACATATAATATTCAAATGATGAATAACTTCCGTTACAAAATATGAATGAAAACTAATGACCATCATTGAGTAATTTTTCATTAGTACTCCATTAGACTGTAGAAAATCTACCCATTGATTTTTTAGCTTGTTTTTGGAAACATCATATCTACGTCCCATTTCAATGTGTAGGCAACATTATGGTAAAACTCAATGGTGATCAGAATATTTCAGATCGATGCAGAAACCTTTTCAAAATGCAAAAAAAACAGAGTGATAACTCTGTCAATAACGCTGTCAATAGACAGCGTAGGAATAATAATAAAAAGTAAAATATGTTGCGCTCATAACAGAAAGTATTGGTCAAAATCGATCCAGGGTACGGAAAGTAAAATGGGGTGAAAGATGTATTTTCGTTATTCCCAGCAAACTAGACCTCCTATCGAAAGAAAAAAAAACACATTCTTCTTCTACTTAATTTTTAATTCTCGAAGGGAATTGGATGAACCAGTATTTCCATATTTTCCCATAAAAATAATTAGTTTTTCGTGATATCTAGGAGGAATTCACCTTTTTGTGTCCTTGATTGTCCTGTAATTTAGTTGAATCGAAATTTTTTGATGTTGAAATACCCAAATTCTAAAAACAAGTTTTTTTTAATACACAGTAGTATTTATATTGAACAATATTGAACTATAGTAATACTATAACAGAAAAAATGTAAGAATATGTGAAGGTCTCCAATTGAGTTACTTCGAGACAGTGAAATGGTATCTACTCGATAGTTGTATTCGATAACTGACATTTTTCTACTAGAAGACACTACTTTACATTTGGATGCAACTGTCGTTGCAATGTATCACAGTCTTCGATAATTTCGACAGGTAGATATATTTTCAAATCATCTGCAAAAAATAACTCATTACTATCGACATAACTACTGAGGTCATTAAGAGATAATAAGATTAGAAGTGGTCCGAGATTCGACCTCTGAGGTACTCCAGATGAAGGATTGTAATAAAAAGAATCATAGCGGTTTTGAAATACAAACTGTTGCGTTGAAGTAAGTAGGATTTAATGAAAAGTACTGCTGAATTATGGAAACCAAATTGGTGGAGTTTTTGTAGAAGGATCATGTGATCAAGTCGGTCAAATACTTTAGCAAAATCAGTTTATGTTCCATCAACTTGACCACGATTATCTAAGACATCACTAACATTTTGTGTCAATACAATAAATGAATTAGTTATGGTGGATCTGTTTGACATAAATCCATGTTATTGCGGAGATATGATATTACGACCTGAGGAATGTAGGTACGCGATTATAGGTGACAATTTCGAGAAGTTTAGCAAAGTTCGATAGGATTGAGATAGGACGATATTTTCGAATATTAGATGGATCTCCAGACTTAAAAATGGGACAAACTCGTGATATATTCCATAATTCAAGAAAATTATTATTTTAACTGCAAGATTGAAAAGTGTCAGTGAGGAATAAACCAATACACCAATCCAATCTTTCATCAGAAAAATGGTATCTTATCAGGACCATTAAGAATCAACATCCAAACTGCACATTCGTGAATATGATACATAAATTCAGATAAAAAAGTGTAGGCAACTGAGAAATTTGAAAATAGGTATATAATAAGATTCTGAAAATAATTTGAGTATCACTATTAGAGTGTTATCGTTGGAAAATCAATATTCATGTATCAATTATTGATCTGTTGATCCATTCATCTATTTATACATTTATCCAGCTGTCCATTTATAATAATAATAATAATAATAATATCGTTTGTTATGCATATACATTTATACATGAAAGGAAAAGGGTTAGTCAAAGGCTATATCTTCCACCCTTCCCAAAAATTATACAGTAAGTATAAGAAAATAATTATAAACATATACTTATTTAGTATCATAACAATGATAGAGAAGAGAAAAAATAATACATCATCCAGTTGCTAATAACTCTTAATTTTTTTTAAATAATTTGGTCAATTTAACAATTTCATTGCACTACCGTCCATTGAATTTTAAATCTTTTAAATTAGCACTGAGCAGTAAGCATCTGTGATTTTATTTCTTTTTTAAATTGATGGATATTATGATTTGAAAGGGGTGAAATTTCATTCAGATAGGAAGGGGCTATATAAGAGAAACATCCTTGAAATTTGGAAGTACGGTGTTTAGGTATGTTGAATGAGTTGATTCTCAAATTGACCGTATGTATGTCAGAATGCCGGCTTAATAAACTATATAAATAACTGGGTATTTTAGATTGAAGCAACAACAAAAACATTTTTATCAAATATTGGACTCTGTACCTCACATTCAGCTCCTTCATTTTCAACAAAAATGTGGTGACATGTTCACCATATGGTATACAGCATACGGATCGCATGCAGGCATTTTGTATACGTTGTAACTTCTGTTTGTTATATTGTGGCAAAAATTTGTAATACACCGAACAACAATACTCGATATGGGGGTGAATAAGAGTTTTAACTAAGCTGAGTTTCATTTCTTCTGATAACTGATACTTGAATTTATATAGCGATTTGAGTTTGAAGAAAGATACTTTGAAAATGTTTGTCACATGTTCGTGAAAAGACAAAGAGCTATCTATGGTAACGCCAAGATTTTTAGCACTGTCTACCCAGTCAATGTCTGCGTTATCGAGAGTGAGCCTAAAGTTACAGTGAGTTTCTACTATTCGTCTTCGAGACCCTATGCATGCGGTACACCTGAGACTGTTTCTTTTAGGGATGACCATGAGTAATCATCCAGTTTGACCCTCTGTGATCGACCTGTGAGATAGCTGGTCATCCATTTGAGAGAAATATCATCGAATCCTATAAACTTGAGCTTGCTGATGAGTAAATCGAAATTAACTGAATCGAAAGCTTTACTTTGATCAAGCAGTACTAAAATGATGACTTTCGTAATCGTCGATTACTTTCAAGAGGGTAGTCTGTGTTCCATGTTTTTTGCGAAACCCAGACTGTTCATACGGGAGTATTCGATTTTCTTCAAGAAAAGCTCTTATTTGACGGGAAACATTTTTCTCGAATATTTTAGAGAATGAGGGCAGAATGCTGATAGGGCGTAGGTCACTGAACGTGGTAGGTGCATTCTTTTTCGGAATTGGAATTATATTAGCAACCTTCCAAACATCTGGAAAGATACCATGTCTGAAGGACTCGTTGAAAATATGTTTAACTTCATCAATACGGTGTGGTATCACTTAAGAAATCCTCTTGATATTTATATTGTCAATATCTGAAGCATTAGATTTTATTTCTTTGATAGCAGTCAAAATATCATCATCACATATATCGGTGAGGGAAAAGTTCATAGGAGCGTTCAATTCATTATTATTGTAGAATGAAAGAGTGTCATCATTTACTATTGAATGTCCAGCCACGTTTAAAAAATAGTCATTGTTCCTTCAGGTCTACGTAGTTCAATTGGCAGGCTATTGGTTTGCGAGGATGATTTTGTGGTAACACCCCAATCTGCAAGATTTCTCCATGTCATTTTTGAATTGTTTTTATTTTTGTTCAACACGAATTGTATATATGCTGTTTTTTCACGTTTTATTGTGTCATTGACGTAGTTGCGTGAAGTTACAAGGTACTGTCTAGCGGCTGCTGTCTTTTCTTTAAGATATTTGGCATGAGCTCTATCACGGGTTCTCATCATCAATTTGATATTATAAGTTATATACGGGGATGCTTTATGTTTTCTGTTCACAGTGCAAATTGGAGCATGTTTGTCAAAAAGCATAATGATGCTTTTCGCTGAGAAAATTTATTTTGGAATTAATATCTTGCATAGTCACAATGTCACCCCATGGTAAGTTAGCAGCATCTTCAGAAAAAAGTTCATTACTGAAATTCTTGATATTTCTTAAAAAAAAAATCAAGTTATCATTAGTATCTTCGCCTCCGAAATCAATATCGCAAAATACCATCAGGTGATCAGTTATACTATTCATATCAAGTGTATTACAATTTCTTACAATTACTTCCTTACTGATGCAAATGACATCAATCAGAGATTCAGAAGTTGTTGTTATCCGAGTAGAATTTTCTACAATTTGATATCATATCATATCGAAACAAGAAACTAGGGCAGTGAATCGTTGAGTGTAGCGAGAGTCACAGTTTAACAAATCAATATTAATATCACCAACTAACACCACAGTAGATATTTCCAAATATACTCGTTCCAGTACATCAGCTAACTCCTGCTTACAGTCCTCTACATTTGTTCCTGTTGGGCGATAAACAACTCCACAGGCTACGTTTTGTTTGTTTATATTGACTATAATCCATAGCTGCTCTAGACCATTTGCCGAAATAGAATAATATAATTTGTATTTATACAGCGATTTGATGGAAAAACATACTCCACCACCTCTACCATCACGGTCCATACATATAAGTTGAAATTATAGTTATAAGGTATAGTAAACAAATTTATCTGGATAATCTGGAGCGAGCCATGTTTCCGTTACACCAATTATTGAGATTTTGTTATTATCGATAGAGTCTTTGAAATCACCAAAACAATTATTCAAAGAACGAATATTCACGTGACCGAATCTTATATTGAGTTTTTTGATTTACTGATAGAAGGAACGCCATTAACATATTTAATGTATATGTTATCCTCGCCATTTCGCTTTCGTTCATTAAATTGCAACAGAACCTTTTTCGAATATTCACGTTGAAGAATTGTCTTATCAGTACTGATATGAACGTTGAAATTGGAATTTTTCATTTTATGTTTATTTTTCAAGACCATATAGACGTCTTCTCGTCTATTCAGAATTACTTTCAGTGGTGATGGTTGAACACCTCTTCTTCCAATCCTGAACGTTTTTATATCTTCAGTTATCCATTCATTCAACCATCTATTCATCTATTTATTGAATTATTCATTCAGTTGTTCATTAATTTCACCACTTTTTGAAAAAGTCTACTGAACTTCGTTCCAAATCCTGATTGAATTGATAACCCCCTTCATTCTCAACAGTTTGAGCCCTTTCATGGATGTTGAACTCATCATTGTTAATGAATATCCCATATAAACACATCAACAATATATTGTCTCAATAGGATATACTTGATGGAATCGATTGAAAGTGAAAGTTGAGAAGAGTCATTTACGTTTTCTCTGATAAACGATGAATGAAATGAATTTTGAACAAATCTAGAGACCCAACAGACCTTGTTGAATACTGAAATATCAAATTTCAATTCATAACATAGTAATTATCAGTCTCGTGATATGCCGAATATACTTTATGTAAGTACTTTCAAGTCCAGTAACAATGGCAGCTCAATAAATAAAGCCGTAATAATAGAAAAGCTCACAGAAATCTCAATTTTCATTTCCATACTGTTTGCACAGGCTGCATTATAAATTCCTTATCTCATAATGAAATTTTCAATCTGGCGGAGAAAAATTAAATTAGCTATGTTTGCAGGTGGAATGCTTTCAGCTTTGTGAGATCGTAATGCGAATACTCCTACCTGGCATTCAAAATATTCAATGTTTTAACCTAGTGAAAATATAATGAACAATATTAATTTCATGATATTAATTCGTAGTGGGGAGCCTGAAGGAGAATATGACAAATGGAAAATTATCTGTGAAATTGAGGCTTGTTTTTTAGTGATGAAAAAAGCTAATGCAACAGTGACTTAATTTTATTCAAATACAAAATCAAAGATGAAAAAATTGTGTGATTATCATTTTTCTATTGAAACAACGATAAAAATAAAAGCATCAATTAAAATTAATTGGTGCTCCGGGGCGACTTCATTGATTCCAGTGGCGCATTTGCTTTTTCAGCTGCAAGAAAACCCGGAAAAACCTGCAGCACCACATCATCTGAATATCTTGATCTACCAATGTCCTCTCTCTTATAGAACAAAATGTAGGGTGTCTCCAGAGGCTCCAATAGATTCAATGCATCGCCAGAACACTTCGTGACACCACTATCATCAAACTTAAAACAGTCCGTTTCATCTTTGGCCAAGGCGTAATAATGACCAAATTCAACGCCAGAACCACAGTGAAAATTAGCTGCATGAATTTCATGAAACTGGTCTGCTAGATTGAAATGTTCATCTTTTCTTGCTTCCGTCAGAGGTTGAGTCTTGTTTGAAGATCATCAGTGTTATCATTAAAGTGACTGGTGCCTGAGTTATACTTGTTTCCTCATAACAGTCAATTAGTTTGGCGCATGTTTGGAAATACAGTCGATCATCACCTGTTAAAAATTTTATTTTCAGATCATTCAACAATAAACTTTGCACGGACTGGTTATTAGTCATATCAGGAGAAGCTAGATGAAGTTCACTACAAAGTAAACAAGTGAGGATTTGTCCAGCAGAAGATTTAGAAACACAAGACGAGATGGACTCGCTCTCGAAGAGTATTCAACAAGAACCCCAAGAATTCGGAACAATCCTCTTGTTGTCCCAACAAGTATCTAGTGGACTTCAAAGACTCCAGGAAATCGGTTGGAGGGAAGGATGATACATCATTACGAAACTGCAGCTGCATGAACAGGTGTTTGAGTTTGATGAATAAGTAGGAAACATTTCCGTTCTCGTTCATCATTAAAACCTCGTTCTTGAAATTCATCGTCATGAACACCAGTTGTTAAATGATATTCATGTAGTGAGTGTTTCCTGAATTATCCAATTCAATTTTCTTCTCTAGATTTCAAGGACAACTCTCTACTGATGAAAAATTGTTTTTTCAATAAAGTTGAACCGATTAGATTGGTTATCCATAGTCTGAAACACCATGAGATGTCCAAACGAAGAATAGGTCGATATGATTACAAAAATAGAAACAAATTATGTTGATGAAGTACCACTAGTTCCTCTCACCGTGTACTTGAGGGTTGTGAAACAATGACACATCCATCTGAAAGATTCTATATTAAATTTTTTCATCGATCGAAGCAACTTGATAAAAATGCACTTTTGTTCGAAGACATCTAATCTGAGATGTCTACCATTATTCGAAAATAATAATTTTGAATGAAAAAAGAAATGAAATGTTCATAATGCAAACACGTTAACTTAACAAAACTCATGTTGTAAATATCAGTCGCAAGCCTCAAGGGCAAACTGAAATGAAAAATTTGCTACAAAAAAAAGCTCGATATGACCTCCTTCTTCCTCAATACATTTTCGAAGACTGCAAAGATACCCTCTCAATACTTGAAACATCATTCCAGGGTCGTTTCGTATGGCTTCGCTATGTAATGTTATTTCATTCAACAAGGCATCTCTTGTGTGAATAGGTGTGGTTTAAAGAACGTTTTTCAAATGCCCCCACAGAAAGAATTCCAATGGATTCAAATCCGGAAACCGCGGTGACAATGCATATGGCCCATCTCTACCAATCTATCTATTTCGGATGGTCTCGCACAATCAAACTGAAATGAGGAGCAGCGCTATCATGCATAAATCACATATCTCTTTGGGTTTGCAAGGGAACATGTTCCAAAGTGCATTCAAATCGTTCTCGAAAAACTCCAAATAACGTTCGCCATTTAATCGGTCATGTAGAACGACTGGTCCTACAAGATGGTTTCCTATGATCATCCCAAACATTCACGTTGAATTTTCATTGGTGTTTGGTTTGCAATATCCCATGGGGATTTTGTTTGGAGATGTGGAGATTATGAGAGTTGATAACTCCATCTCTACTAAATCCTGTTTCATCAGTGGATAAAACCTGATGAATGAAAGCCTTATCTCCTTTTTGCTTATCCATGAATCAATTGGCATATTCCAGTCGTGCTGGAATTATTATTCTAATCAATTATTCTATGAATAGCTGACTTGGATGTATGGAACTGTTCTGATAGATTTCTCATCGGGAGATCATCAGCGATAGCTTCCAAAATATATTTCTTCAATACAACGATCCGCATAGCCCTAGGAGCGCCCTCACCACCTCGTTTTGACAAAACTGTACCTGCAATGATATCGAAATAAAACAACATGCTGCAATTGATTATTTATCCATCAGACCTGTCTCTCTCGAACGTTTCTCTTGCCGATACCATTCGATTGGGAATACAGACGAAGGGCTTCTGCAGCATTACATTGTCATAATTACTCCTGCCGTGAACAATTTTAATTTTTTGCTCTGATTTATTTTCCACACAAAAACTTTTATCCAGAAAATTGTCCAAGTAACCTGATTTTGTTAGAACACATTGAAAAATATCTGTCAATTCAGAGTTTTGGGGTGTGGACTATTGGGGATAGTCCGTTCCTGACTTTGTATCACAACAATTGACTTCTGCATGAAAGCTCATCAAAACAATTCATCTGTTTAGTCAGTCACCAAAATTTGGTTGATTTGAATATTCACTTGAAAGGTTATCAAAGAAAAACTTTTTCATTTTGTAACTTGAGGACTCGTAATTTGGTAACGACGGATTTAAGGAACCAAAGTTATATGAAGTAGTGGTGGTGATATTTCGACGAAAAGAGGATGTCCGGAGACACCCTTTATATTTTTAAACGCAACGGATAACAAAATAGCAAGATTCAGAACAGAAAACAGCATCAATAATTGTAAAAATTTCGGGAAATATGTTGAAATATGTATTCGCATCGAATGAACGCACTTTATCAACTCTATGAACACAAAATATCAAATTGTGAATATTCATTTTTATTTCATTGGATGCTTTTTCAACCGATTGTTGAATGAAGTTTTATTTTTATGAAATGCAAAAAGTGGCACTCCAATGTGAAATGAATGATTATTCTACGAGCTCAGTGTGCTGGTCCGATAGGTACATATGCGAAGAATTTTCGTTCAAATGGAAATTGTGATCGATATCTATAAATCACTGGTATTTTCCATATCTGGATTTGCGATTGATGATCTACTGCAACACAGTTCATCTCTTGGATGAGCAGAGGCCATATGGTTGGAATATCATAAAGTTACAACCCAAATGCGTTGTGGATTGAGATATGTGAATCAGTATAGATGTTTGTTTTAGCCTTGATGATCAAGCAACTTGTGCTTTTGAAGTCACGGAAGTCATTCTATCATTCATGGCTGTATATATTGCTGTGTGAGCAAGCTGTCGCGTCAAAAAATTCCGCCTACCGGCAGTGGCGTAACCCAACTAGGTTTGCTGATGTTCGTAACGCCTCCCAAAAATGAATGGAAGCAAAGAACTATCTACTCAGAGAATGAGAGATAAACTGCCTAAACTCCAATGCAACTAGATCTTTCTGGTCGGTAGCAAAAGATGTTAGTCAAAACTATACAAAATCCACAACTCCACCACTAACACAAGGGAATGGTTCAATTGTAACAGCAGCCATGGAGAAAGCCAATTTACTAGCTGAACAATTTGCGTCCTACCCCACAGTAGATTTTCTACGAAAGCCAGCATCCACTATTTCCATACTAGGATCTTTTATGAGGAGAAGTATACTAATTAGTCAAATTATATCATATATCATAAATAACTCAATGAAATTTGGTGTCTCGCCTTCAAGACTGAAACTATCCCTAGTGGAACCTATTTATAAAAAGGGGGATTCTGAACTTATGGAAAACAATCGATCTATAAATATTCTACCAAGTTTTGAAAAATCATTTGAGCTAGCTATGTGTAATAACATTACAATTTTTTCAAATGAATGTAATATAATTAGCAGTAACCAACACGGATACTTACGGGAGAGATCAACAAACAGTGCAATATTTCAATTCACTCAAAATATAACAAACTCAATGGAAAAAAATATTTAGCACTTGGTATGTTCTTAGATCTGTCGAAGGCATTTGACTGCTTGAATCACGAGACACTCATAAAAAATCTAGAACTATATGGTATAAGAGGAAACTCACTGAAATGGATTGAATTTTACCTAGCAGATCGTCAACTAATAGTAATTTTCAACAAACATGGTCGAACATACAAATCTGAGAATGCAGCAGTGAAAATATGAATACCCCAAGGAAGCATTACGGGCCCCTTGTTATTTATTATCTACATAAACGATTTATGTTATCATTCAAACACACAAAATTCAATTACAGTCTTTGCTGTTGACACTAATTTATTAATAGGCAGTAAAACATACCCTGAAGTAGTAAAAACAGGTATGAAAATGTTTAATGATACAAAAGAATGGTTCACTAGGAATAGGTTGATTTTGAATGGATCTAAAACCAATTTTATACTTTTTAGAACTGATCAATTACAGATTGAACGAACTCAAAATTTGAATATTGAAAACAGAAGACACCAAATTTCTAGGACTTCATATTGATGAATTTTTGAAATGGAACAAACAGATTCTAAGGTGGTTCACAGACTAAGGGTGGTTCACAAATATCTCAACAGAGAATCGGTAAAAATTTTATATTTTTCCAATTTTGAGTCTGTAGCTAGATATGGAATCATATTTTGGGGAAGAATGCTGATACAAATAAAATATTTGTAATTCAGAAAGAAGCAATCAGAATGATGAGTAATTTGAAGTATAATCAATCTTGTAGAAATGTCTTCAAGAATAACGGAGTAATGACGATATATGCTCTTTATATTTATGAATGCTTGAAGTTTGTATTGAAAAATATTTATCAACAATCCAATGGAACAAGGAGAAATGATTTCGTGCTTCCTATACAAAGGTTAACCATTACAGAAAAAACCGCTCATTACATGTCAATGAAGCTGTACAATAAATTATCTAATCGAATCGAAGATTTGGGGAGCATAAAAAATCGTAGAAAGAAATAAAAAAATATTTGATAGATTTAGAACCATATAGTGTTAGTGACTATTGAGACCAAACCGAATTATAGAAATGTATATATTCATGAGTATATGCAGTTTTTTTCTTTTTTCATTATTATTTTTTTTTTGCCGTAGTATGCGCTGGTCAGGCCCTATCCACCGAAGCCTCAATAAATTCAGGAGGGCGCGCCAGCATTATCAACCAATGACCACTCCCCACACCGTGGGGTAAATGATCATTGGGTCCAAGAATCATGTGCCCTGAGCAAGCGCAGTGGGCCAAGAATGACATACTTCTGCATCTGTGCGGCTAAGATTTCTGCCTTAGTGCGGCAAGCTGGTATGATTTTAGGATTTGAGAGTAGAGAGGGCATCATTCCATCAGGACTCCAATAATCAGAACAACCATCTTGACAGAGTATTCTGGATGGAGTATGCGGAGTTCGAAGAGAAAATCTCGAAATTTTATCCGTTTTTCCTCCTCTTTTCTGACGATATTTGTCTCGCCAGGAGCTGAAAACTCCACGACAAATATCGTTTTGCTCTGGTGGTCGAGAAGGACATCAGGCATAATTAGCTTGTATGAGCCTGAGGGTGGGGAACGAATAGTTCCCATGAATTCGGCACTTCTCGTTCCCCACAACGGATTCAATATCCCCCGGAGCGTAGGGCAACACCGTTGGCTCGTGAATACCGTAAGAGTGCCGTAGATGGTAATATATTAATGCACTCTTAGTGCCGCGTTATGTCGATGGTTACAGGCCGAGATCGCATATGCTGGACATGCTGATAACAAGTGCATTAGGGTCTCAAGCGCCTCGCAGCAGGCTCTGCAGCTTCAGGAAACTCTATACCCATCACGCGACTGCGGTAGACTGAGCTGTTGAAGACACCATCCTGGCAAGCCATGATGAACCTCTCAGTTTCAGACTTTAGCCCACTCGACCTGAGAAAAGTGAACGTCAGGCGCTTTGATAAGCCAATGTCTTCAATGTCATTGAAGAAGACCCCATGCATTGGCTTATCCTTGTGTTTCCGCAGGAGTAAGGTGATAGCTGCGGCTTTTATCTGAGCTTTCTGCCAAACGGGTTCCAACTCGGTGACAGAGTTGGAGTCACCTCGTTCAGGGTCGAAAACTATAACATGTTCATCAGCTGCTCGGGCAACTGTCCTAAAGAGAAATGCTCCAATTCCTGCTCTCTCATGGTCACGGACCATGCAGAGAAGGGGATTCGAAGTCCTGACAACTTTACAGACTGTATCCAGTACCATTCTGTCTTGTAGACACTCCAAACAAAGTCCACGGCCTTCCTGTTATTATTATTATTCTCATAGTATTCAGAATGCCGGAAATTACTTTTCGAAAACGCCTAGTGGGGCGAATTTCAAAACACCTCATTATCAACAAAGTGTCTGGTCCTGATGAAGTGCCCGTCATCGTACTTAAAAAGGGCGCAAATCAACTCGTACCAGTATTTTGCATACTCTTCAATATGTCTTATGAGGAAGGGGTTTTTCCTTCTGGAAGATTGCTCGCGTTCAACCCATTCTCAAAACGGACAAGTGAAATCTTCCAAATAACTATAGACCAGTCGTTTTGCTATCAGTGATATCAAAAATCATCAATATGGCTTTCGGAAACAAAAATCAATAGGCGACCTTCTGTCGTATGTCACCCATATTTATAAAAACGCAATCGAGGAACATGGAGAGTAAAGAGCTCTCAAACTTCCTGAATGGACGTTCCCTGCAAGTGAAAATGACAATCGTTACTTGCCTAAATTGAATTTAAAAAAAATTAGAATCTTCATTATGGACACAAATCTCAAAAATAACCTTTGGAAAGTGTCCTTCCATAATCACTCGCCAACTAAAACAAAGTGATCCGATAATTTTTTAAAAAAGGTTGGTTGAGTAACAGGATCAAGTGTTTATTAAAAAAACAATTGTTTTCTTGCCGAAAAATGTCTACAGATCTTCGCTTTTGTAAGTGTTTTCTACAATTCTTAAAGCAATTCTGATGTGCACTTTTTGGTATGTCTTTGAGCCGTTATGAAGAAGACATGAATTATTTTTTCACATTTTCTTCGTATTGCTTCGCGCACACAGTAAAATTTTTTAAACTGAGAAACATATTCTCTCAAGTTGAATTTGAATAAACGCTTCTGTTAAGTAAAGAACAATATTCCACCAAGATTGTGCATACATTCCAATAGAAATAATCACATTAGCTCAAGAGAAGTAAGTATGCATTCTTTAGTCTGAGCAAAATTAATTTTGAAGCAAAACTGTTCTGGGTTTTGAAAGAATGAATGTGAAAGAAATCAATAGATATTCGGCTGAAGCGTGGATGTGAAAAGAACAGTAGCTGTCTATCTGCTTTCCTCGGTTTCTAGTTTCTGCGTAACTCGTTAGAGATGGTTTGCGAAACCGAATATCGCGCGTGTCACTATTGGCCAAATTAATCGTTCATTAATGCGGGCCGGGGTACCGGCGTCTTCTGATGGAAGGTCCCATCCAATTTAACAGTTGCATAAACTAAGAAACGTGATCTGGAACACTGTCGGGTGGGAAAATTCGAGTAGGGCGGATTACTTAAGGTCAATATAACTTTTGCTGGATTATCAGGATTCAGTTCTGTTCTGCGGATCTGAATCCTAATTTATGGCTGCTATCCTAGACCCCTTATTCGGGTGTGCGAGAAGTGATGTAAAGTCCTCGGATTGTTCCGTGTTTCTGAGAAATGTCGGACTTGGCCATTGTCGTAGGATTTATCGACTGACGAACGGAAACGTTTTATCACTTTAGTTGGTGGATGTTTTTCCGCAAACTCGCCCCGGATGTAATCGTTTTTGTGAAGGTATTGATAGAGGTTTTAGCAAGTAACGTAATCAAGAAACAATTTATTGTGAAATTTTCACTAAACAGTTCCCCAAAATCGCAACACGTGTTTTGCCATACAATGGCTTTTTCCGGCGTGTCAGTAAAAACACATTAATATATGTGAATGCGGTAAATTGTCAAAAGTTTTCACTCTTGAAAATTTCCCTGCTAGAATCACATGGTTTCATGTTGAACATCAATCTAACCATCCATTTTTGTGTAACAAATATGGTATTTATTCCCATAATATGATGAGGAATGTATGCATATACTAATGCATACATAATAAACTTGTATGCGAATAGTCTCATGAAGTTCACACCTCAATTGCAAAATTGCGAACTAGAATTTGGAGAGTTTGTTCGATAAACTTTCAATATGCTCAGATTATGAGAGTGATTTATCAATCATTACACTCAGAGTTATGTATTTAAAGTCACCAGTGAAATAATACTTAACTGTCTATCAATCTTTGATAACCCTCTCGCTATTGCCATGTTTGTTTTATTTGAATAAAATTTGGCAGCTGCTGTAACCAGATGCAGATTTCTCCACATCAAAATATAGATGTTAGGCAATTCCTAAAAGGTACTTATAATTTCTCTCATTATGTGGTTCCAGAACTTACTTTCAATTTAGAACAAAATGCTTTTCATTCACTATTCCATTCTCGATAGTTTGACAGAAAGTCTCTTGTTTGTTTTTGTTCTCTAAACTTCATCTTACTCTACGAGGAGAAAATGAGAGAAAATGAAAGTCCGAGGTTTCAAATGTGAAGTATAATGAGTAAAACAACGGCTTTATGTACAGAATGATAAAAAAACAACGTGTAACGTCTCATATAGAAAGAAAATGGTAAATTTCATAAAATAAAAAGAAATAGAACGAAGGAAATGCTGCCAATTTGACCATGCTATTTACTATTAATTCAACCTGTTGATCAACTACAAATGTACCAACTCCGTACAAAATACTTGCATTTTCACTTTCACTTTGGGGAGAGTGGTATATAACTTTGAATTTGCGCCCTTTTTTGTAATTGTCATATGAACTCTAGCCAAACAATCAACACTGGGAACCCAACAATATATAACCTCTCTACAAATAGAAAGTGGACTCAGACAAAATAAAATATGAACTCTCTCTCTCAATATCAATTGTTTAGAAAAAAACAACCGCCTCTTTGGGTGGTTCATGGTCAACCATATGTCCAGTTGACCCGGTGTGTCTTCAACACCACCGCTTTTATTTTAAACTCCCCTGTACTCAATACCGGCTTAAGATTTCACTACCGATTGTCCTTAAATTTCGCACCACGCGCTTAGACAAAGTAACTCTCCTATTTATGCCAACTTCCTCAGCCTCGAAGGCTCGAAGATCGATCTCGTCTCGACGGGCTTCGATGACCGACTTTCCGTCTCGCAAAAAACTCCCAAGCCCTCGCGTCAGCAACGCTAGCCACAAAAACCTCATCACAGCGTTTTCAACCTTCCCAAGCGTATGATCATCGGCAGGTTGTAATATATTCATTTGTTTAGTCTAGCCCAACTGGAACATGGCCACAACGACGCTCGAAGCACCGACAGTCATAAAGTAGTTCAAGCGCATTTTCAACTGGAAAAATATCGTCACCGAAGAACCAAGTGACCGACCTCGATCTTAATGAATGAAATGATATTTTGCGACCTACCTGCTGCTGCTTCCCAAAATCATACCGAATAAATGCTGTAAACCAATTGATAATCTACACTGAATTGGTTATGCTGATTATATTTCACTTGTACTCTTTCACAGAAATGAAGGAATCGCGAAACAAACTATTCAAGAGCCTAGATTACTACTCTCCGAACAAGATTCCTCAGACCAAGGTAGTAGATTTTTGTGACAGTGCAGGGAATGTATAAACCAATGTTTATACATCCTCCTCCCAACAGATGATGCTTGCATGAAGGTATTTTTGAAAATTTTTGCTATAGGTATGGTGGAATTGGCCGATACTTGATGAAAATCCATAACTTACCATTTTGCCATTGTATGGCGAAACACGCGTTGGGTTTTTGTGAAACTGTTCTGCAAAAATCACCCAATAAAGTGTTTTTTGACTGTGTCAACTTTTTTGCCTCAAACACTAATTTTCAGGAGTTCTCTGCGTTTTCATTGCTCTACTTTGAACTATAATGTATCAGTGAATACTCAATAAATTCAATCAAAATTAGCGCCATTTGAATTCGTGCACTTTTGCCAACGTAAGACAAGTCGAATGACTCCGTGAGCATGTAAATTGGATGCTCGGGATATGTCGAAGACCGTTAGTACCTGGTGCTGATTGGAGAAGGTGAGAAAGTTATCACAGTGCTTGGAAAGATGGTAGTCGATTGGCGAGAAATCTGAGGAGTGTGATAGGTGAGGCAGAGCTTCAACGGTCAATTCATTCAATTTTCAGTAGGAGATTTGTAAAACGTGGGGAAGAGCTTCATCGTGGAGAAAGATTGAACTTGCATTTCATTGGTTCGGGATTCCATTGTCTAATATAATATAAATTGATTTGAAATCCCTGGAAGAATCTATAAAAAAATTAAAAAGTGCAGTTGAGAAATAACAATTATATTAAATATAAAACCTGAAATTACAATGAAATAAAATACAAGCAACAATCAGAAAATCAAAAAAATTGAACTATCATTACTAGATGAGAATTAAAAATTATTAACAAGTAATGAAAAATCCAAAATTGGAAAATTCTAAGACAAGTTACTTTACGACGTTTCGATTGTTAGTATCCACAATCATCTTCGGGTGATAACTGGACTTTTTTCTCCGAGGTCTGACTATTCATAGGTCAGATTTCACTTATCCCCACTTCTCTCTCTCCGCTTCATCGGTTTTAGCGGAAGCTGACCGTTTGGCGGGAGTTGGTCGAGTTCAGCTTGATTATAGGTTTCCATATGTTGCGTATCTCTATGCTAATTTGGATAAATGCATTGTTTTCACCTAAACAAAGAGAAACACTGATGAGATGACTTCAGCTTGAGACCACTTGATGGTAAGTTGATGAGTCCAAACATGCTCTGCTATTCCAGATTTGCTGGTTTCCCCTCGCTGTGTGTGTTTCTTGTGCCTGGCAATGCGAACTCTCAATAGCCTCTTAGTTTCACCGTTGTATGATTCTCCGCACTCGCAAGGGTATCCAGTTAATGCGATTCTTGGAATCGAAGTTCGCGTTTGGTGGCCTGGTTTTCGTGACGCTGCTAATGATAGTGTTCACAGATCTGAAGCAGGTTCTGATGTTATACTTGAACCCAATTTCTCTTATCCTTCCCAACAATCTTCTGATATGTGGAAGTACAAGTATTGGTCGTGGCGGTTTCTTGTGAGGCTCTTTCTACCTTCTAGCCAAAGTCTGTTCCACCATCGCTTTGGAGTAACCATTCCATTGAAGGTCATTTTTGATAATGCCTAGCCCTTCCTTCGTGTTACAGAGCCCGAAAGCAGGGTCTACTAGAATCTTGATGATTTCTCTTTTAGACAATTGATGATGGTTGGATTCCTGGTTCAGATACTGTCCCATGGTGAGTGGATTTTCGGTATATAGATGTTACCCATTAAGTGTCGGTCCTCTTCACCAATACGTATAAGAATTTCAATTCATTGTGGACTCTCTTCTCCATTGTGAAAGTAATGAAAGGACTTACGTTATTGATGTGCTTCAGCAAGCTGTCTAGTTCTGCATTCCCATGGTTTCATATTATGGCAGTCCCTCATCTTGTGAAAAAAAATCGTCCTTCAGTTGAAAGTAGCAGTTTTGTACACAGTATCCCAGTAATTCCATGATTACTTGTATCGGTAAGTTTGTTCTATCTTTCAGGTCCCCCATCTTCGGATACCTTCCTCTGTATGATTTGAAGTTATTTTTTCGACAGGAACGTTCGTGTAGAGCCTTTCCATGTCAAAACTGATTAGTTGATTCTGCTCTGTTACTTCGATTGCCCCTAGTTGTTCGACAAAATACCTTGAATTCTTCACAAGTGATGAAGTCACAGGGCAGGCTCAACTAATCAGTTTCGACGTGGAAAGCCTCTACACCAATGTCGCGCAAGGGCAGAGGAGAACGGACCTTGGAACGTGACAGTTTTTGTCGATCCTTCAAATAGTGGGGATCCCGCTTCTTGAGCTTTTTGACCTTTCCTTCAAGCTTAGAACTATCAAAAAACCACTTGGAAGCTGACTCTGTTCTTTTGCCATCCCAGGTGCCACTTGTGATGGGTCAGTCTCCACCAGGATCCCCAAATCCTTGAACTATATACTGTAGGTTAACCACTTCGAGGGTAAAATCTTCAGAACGAAATTTTGCGGAACTCGAACAGTGCGTTCATCAACACTATCATTGGCAAAGACCTGGTTGATTTTTCGTGTGTTTCGGCAGCACGTTGGTTGGATTTGAATTCGTACAAAATAACTACCGGAAATTTGACCAATGGCATCGTCAGCATTGAGCTGAGAAGATATCAGTATATACTACGACACAGTGAAATGAATATTCATCTGGATTACAAAAACACATGATACTGAAACGGAGAAAACTTTTGAAACAACCTATGTAATTCATTCTAGTATCAAGCAATGGCAGGTCTTTAAAAATGATTCGATTTGACAATAACTTGAGTTTGAACATAATTCAAAAACCAGAAAAATTTTACATTTCCCAACATATTTCAAGAATTGGCAGGGATATTGCAAACCGGATTTCATATCTAGAAGAAGTATGTAGGAATTTTTTTTTCTGTATTCAGTTCACATTTCATTTATCCGGATATGAAACTGGAAGAATGAATTCAAGCAGAGATTCAACTTCCTCCCGTAACACTCCCTATCCTCTGCCGTTACACTTTCCCAAAGGGCGATCCTCGATATTTTTTCATTTCCCTCTCAAACTGATTCACCAAAGAGAAAATTCGATAACAAGGCTAACAAATAGATAGTACATTTCGCCGGCATATTTTCAAAATACGGAATTTCCCACGGGTCTCGTTTTCCTTTGAGCACAGGCGGCACTACCATTTGCTGCATGCGCCAAATGCACATGACATTCCCCTCTTTCGCTCGGAATGAAAGCTGTTTGAAAGCTCTCAGTGCCGGTGTCTTCCTCTCGTCAATTTTGATATTTCATTAAAGTTTGTCAATTTGAATTCATTTGTGTTCAGAAATCAGAACGTTCTGAACAAATTTCAATGATCTGACTTGTTCTGGAAATTTCTAGAGGGCGGAAATTCTAGCTCATCATATCCTCTAAAGCACGTATTTCAGAAAAATATGGAAACCTTTTTACGGAAGGAAATGTTACAATAATTACTTGATGTATCGTGTGGATTGATTGAAATATAACGAATTATACGTGCTAAGTCGGGGCAGCGTTGCTACCCGTGCTTCCATCAATGACGCTGCCTAAGCAAATTGACAAAACAATACGTATCGTTCTTCTCCAGAAGTCTACGAAAAGTTCACTATGCAATAGCTTTCGAAGGCATGTTCAGTAGTATAAAGTCACAAGCACTACAGAATTTTCTCAAGGCTCTCTAAGACCGATGCCTGTCCTTATATACAAATATAGGTAATTTTCATATAATATTCTGTTATGCAGGAAAAGTTCTCTCGCTAGTTTGAATGTGTTGTTCTTGGTGAATGTTACAGGTGTGGAATTCCACTGTCTGAAAAAGGCTTGATAGACTTGGAATTTCAAAAAAGAAACAAAATTTCGACCTGAATTGAAGATGAGGCAATGAATAAGGAACAGAAAAATGCAATAGGCATACATGAAAGAGAGAAATAACAATGTCGCAATAAATGAAATTGAAAAATATTCCAAATCCAGTTACTCCTCAATATTTTTATTCAGATTATCTTGGGATGATATCATTGATATGAAAAATCACGAAAGAATCCGTAAATCACCATATACTCAAATATTCGGAAGGCTTCAACATCTTGAGCGATCATCAGCATGCCTATGGGGACCAAAAATCAACAGACGACCTTCCATTGTATCAAATCAAGAAATTTCGAGAGCCAAGAGCTGTTGCGTCTGATATTTCTGAGGCCTTTGAACGTGTGTGGCATGAGAGTTTGCTGGCCAAACTTTGATGCTATGGCTTGTTGGATCATTTCTGTATATACCTCTCCAACTTCCTGAAAGAACGTTCCCTGCAAGTGGACGTCGATGGATATCTCTCAAATAATGTCATCATCAACACTGGTGTTCATCTCTCAAATAATGTCATCATCAACACTGGTGTTCCCCAGAGATTTATTATGTTTTCGACTTTATTCATCTTTGTAAAGTACAGCAAAAGATACAATATTTACAGAAGTGATGAATAAATCACAATGCCACTGAGGAGTATACCCCTGTATGTGGTTGAAATAAAAAATACATAGGTAAAAAATACAAAATACAATTAAACAAAAAATTTAAATTTACATACACAATATGATTAGTTTCACGAACACATAATATTAAATAATGTTATGGTAATAAAATTTTCAGCTAATCAGTTAGATAAAAAATAATGTATAAATAATGTCATTGTATAAAACATTGCATAAAACATTTCTAAAATTAGGTATATACAGCAAGAAAATAACATATTGATTTGTAGAAAGAATCAGATGTGTTTTCTACAATGGCAATCTGATTTTCAATTACGAACATAGTTATATTTTGCAGTATCTGTAAACACAGACGGTCTTCCACGGCTCCTCTTTGCAGAGTTTTTTTTTTCAGAAAAGAAGTGAAGCAGATACCAATATAAAACTTACCATGGTCAGTATTATTGAGTCTCAATGAGTTTATGGATTTGTTTTCTATCAATTGTTCTTAGGAAATTTATAAGTTCTATTTTGAATTGTTTTAACACCGTTATTGTTTTCAAGATTCCCGGAATGAAATTGTAAATTTTGGGAGCTAAGTAATGATAACCTTTTTGTCCTATTGCTTTATTCATTCGTGGAACGATGTACTTATTTTTTTGTCTTGTAGAATGGGAGTGAGTCGTCACATTCGTTTCGATTCCATTAATGTGATGTCTAATACATACTTGTTTGAGATAAAGCTGTCTAATATCTAGCATTTTTGTTTCTGAGTAGAGTGAGTCACTTGAGTATCTTGGTTCTTTATCACAAATCATTCGGAGAAATTTTCTTTGAGACACTTCAAGTATATTAAGGTAAGTTCGCGATACACCCCCCCACCCGATTATTCCATAATTCAAGTGCGTTTCCACCAAACTTTTCATTCATATGAACGACTTATTGAGAAAAACCAAGGATCCAATGCTTTGCTGACGACAGCACACTTGTCTCGTCATTCCATTTGGATTCCAGAACATCGGCTGCGGATGCACATTTTTACCGGCGGCAGAAGGTAGCCTATCTTAATAAGGATCTAGAAGTGATTTTCAGTTGGGATGAATGCCCCAAAAACCCAAGCATCGGTTTTCTCCAAAGAGATACATGTTTACGAACCTGATATGATGATGTCAGAACAGACAGTTCCGCTTGTCGCTGGAATTGCAAACCAGAAAACTGTACACACCTCAGCAACGTTTGATGCTTTATAAAGCTCAGATCAGACTTCCTCTGGAGTATTATTCTCATATATGGAGCCCCGCCCCTAAGCATACCCTGAAGCTGCTGGATTCAATTCAGAAAAAAGACATTCGCATTATTGTCGACGCGGTTCATTGCAACCTTAATAGTCTGGAACATCGAAGTGGAGATTTGTATCTCTATAGATACTTTCACGGGAAGTGACTTGGCAGATTTGATTTCATCAAGATCGGTCATAACGCGACGGCCTGTGGCTGCTCATCGTTTCGAGGTTCAACTCATTACACCTCGAAATCCACTCTTTGAAAACTGTTCCATTTGGAGAACCGCGTTTATGTGGAATGAATTTAATGTCCAGCGATTCAAATCCAATGTGAGTCGCTGAGTCGCTTAAGGATTTTTCTGTAGGGCTTATGTTTCGTCTTGAAGGAAAACTGGCATTTTCTGTCACTTCAGGCTATTTGTGAATCACTTGTGTGTTTTTACCTCTTCTTCTCCACCTTTTCATTTTTCGGTTCAGTGCAACGTGGACCGTTTCCCAGTTTCTTGCATATCTCCTCAATAGGAGAACGTGTCATTGTCACAGCTTACGAAATACGTAATTCTAGATATGATTTTATATATCATTAATGCACTTCTGAGTTATTTTCATCACTGCTCACGAAAACTCAACAAGATCAAAGAATTCTCATTACACATTTCAATTTCATTCCACATTTCGACGCAAAAGACCAGAAGGCTCTAAAATATCCAACTCAGCGTCTCCCAACGAACGACATCATGTGAAAGTTAATCAGAAATGTCAACAGCAGAGCCTTCTTCTTTTTTCTGAATACAGAAACGGCACTTATCACATCACATCTACCAACCTGTAATAAAAAATTCAGCAGGGTGAAACCATATTACACTTCTTGTCGCATGAAAATCAGTGATGTCGACTAACAGTCACAGCCGTCGGCTTCTTTTCGAATCTTTTTTTTCTCACAACATCCCAATGAGAATTTCCATTTCGTGTCGCAATTACCAGTGGAAGATTCTTGAACTTTAGTCAGCGTACTTGCATCTTGTGAAACGTCTTTTCAATGCACTTACATGTGATTGGTCCGTCGGAAGAATGAGGCGAATTCTGGTGGTAATTCCTCGTGTGAAAGACAGTTTTGAACTTTAACAGATCAGAGTGTAGTGAGATCTAGTATAATTTCAACTGTGAAAAATTACCCCAATGAACAGTGTATTTGCAAAATATTGATCATACGATAACCAAAGATATATGCAGATAATAATAATAATAATATTTCTTTGCCAAATCTTCTTAGATTCATTACATTGATTATTGAAAAGCATAAATGTATCCTGAGTAGTTTTATGAAAAGTGACCAAATAAAAACAATTGCCACTTAGGTTCACAAGGAACCTGTCTTTTGAAAATATTCAAGACGTTTTTCTTTCAGGCCTAAATCCAACCTATGTGATACTATAATTGATGGGTCGTCAGTCAACTTCGTCAATAATCGGTGATTGAGTTTTTCAAATCATTACCATGGAACCGAACTAGTATTGGGCCTGAAATTTACCCATGTGGAATCCTCAAACTGATACACTGATTCATTATTTACAGCATGGCATGCGAAAAATAGTATTAGTTTAGGTAGTTTCCACATTTTCATCTTGCATTCATATAAAAACTTACATTTGTGATTTGGCAAAAATTTTTGAATACAGCTATTTATACAAGATATCTTGGTGGGTATCAATATCCTGCCTGTATTGTCAAAAATCCTGAAGTTTCAAATTAAAAACCATGTTTTCTCTGTTGCCTTCTGTTCAATCGGGTATTTCGGAAAGGATATAGTTGTGCAACCGCTCTTCTACATATTGCGGATGATATAATGAAAGCAATAGATCAAATGAACGGTGTTAGTCCTACTAGATTTCAGTCGGGCGTTTGATACTATTGATAACAATCTTTTGTTAACTATTTTGGATTCTGTTTAAAAATCTGTTTTTCCGTTATAATGGTTTTTCTGCTAACGCTCTTGCATTATTGACGGACTATTTGAAAAATAGACAGCAATTAGTTAGTACATAGAAATACAACTCAGATATCTTATATCTCAAATCAGGGGTACCTCAACGATCCATACTCGGCCCTTTATTATTCTCTTTATATACATCCAATTTACTACAGACTCTTCACACTTGTCAGGTGCATTTATTTGCTGATGATACTACAGCTTTTCGCCGAAAATGGTAGATAATGTTTATGACATTATCAATGCAGATATAATTAGATTTGTGGAATTGGCAACGAACTACTGTTTATTTATGAACCCTGGTAAATCAAATGTAATGATCTTTGCTCCAATATTTCACCGTTTCAGAGTAAATAACTCTGTGAATATTTGCATCCGAAATAAGCCACTAGATATTGTTAGTTAAGCAAAAAATCTTGGTGTTTTGATGGATGTACATCTGAGATTTGAAAAATTTATGAATAATCTCTCACAACGTGCCTATTCCGCTCTGAAAATCATTTATGATAACCGACATATTCTGCCTTATTATGTGAAAACGTCCTTATGTGAAGATTTGGTGCTTTCAGTTTTCAATTATGAGGATGTTCTTTATGGTCCATGTTTAACCAATCAATACAAAAATAAGATTCAAAAAGTTCAAAACTCGTAAATTTTTGGTATTGGTCGGCGACACAGAATCTCATATGAGCTTCAAGAAATTGGATGGCTGAACATGGAGAAAAATAGGTTACTTCACGCTGTTAGTTATTCCATAAAATGATTGTAGCAAAAAAAAACCTTCACATCTTCATGGGAAAATCACATGTCGTACGGACATCCATAACCTGAATATTCGATATAAAAATATTATTGCAATGCCAAAATTCAAAACCGAAGCGTTCAGGCGGTCTTTCAGGCACCAAATTTGTCGAAAATATAATCATGTTCCCAACCGCCTCAAAAAAACAAATTTCACTAAGTTCAAAACTAAATATAAAGACTATTTGTTAGACTGAAATTGAATAAAATTTTCGAAATCTTGTAAGGAATATGTGAAGTAAACTCTTTATGTAACGTGTTTATTCGTATTTATATTATAATATCATTATATAACAATCACAGTTTCATTTCTGTTTTTTTTCTTTTTATTTGTTCCCTTTTCAGAGTTAAGTGAAGAAACATTTTCCGTGATGTATTTCATTACGGACGATAAACTTGGTTTTGAAATAACAAAGGCGATATAATCATTATTTTCATTATCAATGCGCCAGCATTATCAACCAATGACCACTCCCCACACCGTGGGGTAAGTGATATTCGGGTCCAAAAATCATGTGCCCTGATCAAACGCAGTGAGCCAAGAATGACAGCATTCTGCATCTGTGCGGCTATGATTTTAAGATTCGTGAGTAGAGAGGACATCATTCCACCGAGGACTCCAATAATCAGAGCAACCATCTTCACAGAGTGATCTGGATAGAGTCTGCGGAGTTCGAAGAGAAAATCTCGATATTTTACTCGTTTTTCCTCCTCTTTTCTGACGATATCCGTCTCGCCAGGAGCTGAAAACTCCACGATAAATATCGTTTTGCTCTGGTGGTCAAGAAGGACCACATCAGGCTCATTAGCTTGTATGAGCCTGAGGGTGGGGAACGAATAGTTCCAATGAATTCGGCACTTCTAGTTCCCCACAACGGATTCAATATCCCTTGGAGCGTAGGACAACACCGGTGTTTCGACAATACCGTAAGAGTGCCGTAGATGGTGATATAGCACTCTAGGGCCGCGTTATGTCGATGGATATAGGCCGAGACCTCATATGCTGGACATGCTGATAGCAAGTGCATTAGGGTTTCGGGCGCCTCGTGGCAGGCCCTGCACCTTGTGTCGGGAACCTCTATACCCATCACGCGACACTGCGGTATACTAAGGTGTTGAAGACAACATCCTGGCAAGTCATGATGAACCCCTCAGTTTCCGACTTCAGCCCACTCGACCTGATAAAAGCGAAGGTCAGGCGCTTTGATAAGCCAAGGTCTCCAATGTTATTGAAGAAGACCCCATGCATTGGCTTATCCTTGTGTTTCCGCAATAGTAAGGTGATCTCTGCGGCTTTCATCTGAGCTTTTTGCTGAACAGGTTCCAACTCGGAGACAGAGCTGGAGTGTTCAAGTTTAGTGGCTGCGGGTGTTCATAGATATCCTTCCAGAAGAATTCCACCTGATCAGCGGTCAGCGGATTATCCACAACACGTGGAGGCTTGGAATAAGCGAGAAGGTTTCCCGCGGAACCTAAGGTTTTCTGCGATACTTCTCGTTCGCCTCACTAGTGACTTCTTAGCAGCCACTAGCATTCGTATCCTATCAAGGCAGTGCTGTTTGGTGGTCAGCAGCACGCCTTGGCTTAGAGTGTGATGAATACGTCGTAGATTGGCGGCTATTCGCCGCACTGCGGGCGTAAAAGGCCTATTGGCCGCCCTGTACTCCATCACACATTGGATACGACGACGTCTCGCCGACGTGATCTTTGCCTCCATCTCGTGTACACGCCGTTCAATATTCCGAACTGCAAGGCCGGGATTTCGTCCTTCCGATTCGGAAAGAGATCGGACGACGTTATACACGGCGGTGTTGATTTGCCGAATGTCAGCTTCTTCTGTTAGAACACTGTGAACCTCCGCATCCAAACAAGCCAGTTCTTGTGGCTACAGGAGCCTAATCCTGTGGAGCGCCCTGCGTGTTCTGATTGACTCCATTGGTGACATGATGCGAGTCTCCTCTCCAGCCGTGCCAACGGGTGGTAGAACTGCCACTTCTACCACTTCATTAGCAGGCTGGGGAGGAGCTATATAGCCCTGTCGCCGAAGATAGGATACGTAATCCCTAAGATTTTGGGCGGAAAAGGCGGCATGCTCCGGATGTGTTTCACACCACAGAGCATGCAATCTCGTCATGTACCCTCTTCGCGCGGGCTCACTACTCTCCTAGCAATGCGTAAGGTTATCTCTCAGCTCATGCGTCCACTCAAAGCGCCCGTTGTCGTTGTCAGGGTTGTCGTCGGTAGACAAATCATCGTTATGGACCCCACCTTGCCTCTGACCCCTCCGAGCGGGTCGATTGTGGGGGCCTCTTCCTTGATTATTGGAAACCAAGTGTTGGGCCCACCGGGTGGTTAGCCCTGTGAACCCACGGCCGGAATCGGAGGGAGAATAGAGTTCTCCTTCTCGGGTGCGCCTGGGCTGCCGGTACGGATTTGCACCAGTTGCTTGTGTAAGTGGTGTCGCAACTCACCAAAGGCCAAGGGTGTTAGTGGCCATCCCTGCTTATTTATTATTATTATTATTTCCACTGTAGTGTGAGCCGGTCAGTCCCTATCCCCCGAATCCCCGATACATTCTAGAGGGCGCACCAGTACTATCAACCAATGACCACTCCCCACACCGTGGGGTGAGTGATCATTGGGTCCGAGAATCATGTGCCCCGAGCAAGCGCAGTGAGCCAAGAATGACAGCCTTCTGCATCTGTGCGGCTAAGATTTCTGCCTTAGTGCGACACGCCGGTATGATTTCAAGATTCGAGAGTAGAGAGGACATCATCCCATCAAGGACTCCAATAATCAGAACAACCATCTTATTATCATTATTATCATTATTATTATTTCCATCTGTTGAACGATAACTTCAGTTCATTACAATTTTGTTTTCAAAACAATAATTCAGTTTACTCAATAGTCTCAAATTCATTAAGAACTATTTGATGAGCTAAACTTGTTTCTCTCAGTGTAGAGATAAATCACAGAGTTGAATTGGATAATTTCTCAGTGTGAATATAGGTGGGATCTGCCATTCTCAACGTCTTGAGATTTCAATACACAAAGGCCAAAAATTTCGAGAAAGCTGTGGTATCTCTATTGGATGTGTATAATCTGTGGTATTACCCGTACTGTATAAAAAATCTCAATACGTGTTTCATCATACAAGAGCTATGAAAACACGTCAAAAAATTTGTTGAGTGAAATACGGATTGCATTTTGCTGAAATATTTTGTGAAAGAATCACCATAAAGTGTTACCAAGGTGTTCATTATAAGTCTTCATTGAGTATTGGCTATTTATATAACTTATAAATAAACAACTTGATAGTGAATTTTCTCATCTTTTGAAATAAGTGTACCCATGGTACATACAGGTATAGATTAATATAGAATTTCAGTATATCTGAATATATTATTCACTAAGTTCCATGTTCCATGTGAGAACCACACACTCCGTCAAAATCTGTAATTGAGTCCAGCAAACTCAAAATTAATCATGTTCACCTAACCTCAAACTTTTAAATACCTTTTCATACTAATTTCCCAGGGAATGAAATTTTCATCTATTCACTCGCTTCGCATATACTATCAACTGAAAAATTCCCCGTAAAACGAAAATCTCCACCGCAAAATGGGTGTTCATCAAGATTTAATGGGTCGAAAATTTAAAACGAGAGTATTAGCGCCCGCTAAAAATGGAGATTTAATTGGTTTGTAGAGACTAGGTACGGACACTAAATTTCCTTTCATGCCCAAATTTTCTTTGTAACGAATTTTTAATCACTTCATGTGATGTTCTCACTTCTGGATTCATTTCGAGTCTGATACTTAACAGTCCAATAATTTCTCCGTAATAACGTATACACTCAATGCGCAAGAATTAACGTTTCGTTTGCAGTCGCTTTGTGTGAAGTTATGCGACTGATAAGAGGCCTAGAAGTCTGTCCTATGTATGAATAGATTTGGGAAGCTGAATAAACTTATTGAATGAATGAATCGATGGGTTTTTTTGTGAAAATGTATAATTATAAATTCTTACTACGAAGCGCTTTCGACTCTCTTCATCATCAGTGCTCAGTTGTCAGGTAACAGAAAGTATCGAAAATGAGGACATATTACATTTGTAAGATTTGATTCATATAAAACTAATTAGCCTGATAGCCAAAGAAAAACATTTTCTGATTAATTCGGCCGTTACTTGATGAAGATCCGTAGTAATTTCAAAAATGTAGTTTTTGAAAACCCGAAATACATGTTACAGATTGAGGACATGTGGCTCGGCCAAAGTATGATTCATATCATACCAGCAAAAAAGTGCTGGTTGAATTTTCATTTGGAAATCTATCAGTGAGAGACCAATTCAGCATCAATTATTTTATCACTAAGCTCAAATATATATATATATATATATATATATATATATATATATATATATATATATATATATATATATATAATATATAATATGATGAAACCAATTACCTTTTTGGCCATTATCTCATTTTGTTCAGCAACTTTTCCTGATAGTTTGAAGGTTGGTGAAGTAACACATCTCTATAAAAACAAAGACAGTAATGAAATGTCTAATGACAGACCAATCACAGTTCCTATGTCCCTGTGAAAAATCTTTGATTGAGAGCTTTTTTGGAAGTAATTAATATTTTAGATCAGAATCAACATGGATTTATAAACCATAAATCAACAATTACGGCCATAAATTCATTTTATCACCATATTGTGAAATATATTTGGGGCAGGCGAGTGCCCTGTTAGAGTGTTTTGCGATCTGAGCAGGGCATTCGACTGCGTCAAACATTCATCCTTATTAGCTAAGTCAGCCAAATACTGTATATGCGAAAGACCTTTAAATTGGATAGAAACATTCTTGAAGAACAGGAAGCAATATGTCAGTATTTTCTATCGTAATCATTCAGGAGAGCGTCATATCAATGAATATGAGTCAAGTAGAAGTCAACTATGGGGTACCGCAAGGTTCCATTTTGGTACATGTACTCTTTATATTATATCTAAAAGAAATTGTACATTCATGCCAACGATACTTCATTTTTGATATCTGGAAAATCAGATCTGAAAAGTTAGATGACGCTTTTGAATTCAAATATATTAGTATTCTGAATGATGCTAGCAGATGGTTCACTGAGAAGTTTTTATTTCTGAATAGCACTAAAACAAGATTCATCAGATTTCAAAACTTTTTAAAAAATGCTCTCAACTCAACATTTGTAATCAGAGCAGGTGTGTTAAGCAAGATTAGACAGTTGAATTCCTAGGAATGTATCTTGATGAAACCCTGAATTTCAGAAATCACTGCATATATGTTTCTAATTAGTTGAATACACTGGTGTACATGCAAGAACCTACGTACTGTCCTAGATAAGCAACACCTCATTTCTGTTTATTATGCACGAATAGAGACACGCCTACCATGTGGAATAATTTTCTGGGGCTGGTCCGCTTATGCTTATAAAGTTTTTCTGATACAAAAAAAATCATCAGAACAATTGCAAAGGTATCTATTACCTACTCACGTGTGGATTTGTTAAAAAGTTTCAGGTTATTAACTTTACCAAGTTTGTTTATCTTCGAACTTTCTGTTTATGTTTATTCAAATAAATGCTTGTTAAAAACAAACACCAAATAAATACGCGGCAGAAGAATAATATATACGTACCATATAATATATATAAATCAGGATGTAATTCTCCTAATATCGTAGGGCCACAACTCTTCAATAAGTTACTGAATTATATTACTGGATCCCCTACCTTGAATGTTTTTAGAAATTGATTGGTAGATATGCTCGTGAAGAAGTGTATTTTTTCTGTGGTTTACTTTTTGTCCGAAACTAACGGGTGGAAATAACTTATATTCATCCATTTTTCAATGTATTTTCATTGGGTGAAATGATTTCTGTATATCCGACGAATCTCATACAGTATATATTGTCAAATGGGTAATACATTTTTTTTTCACCATTGTGTGTGCTGGTCTGGCCCTATCCCACGAAGACCCGGTACATTCGAGAGGGCGCCCCAGCATTATCAACCAATGACCACTTCCCACACCGTGGGGTAAGTGATCTTTGGGTCCGAGAATCATGCGCCCTGAGCAAGCGCAGTGAGCCAAGAATGACAGCCTTCTGCATCTGTGCGACTGAGATTTCTGTCTTAGTTTCTCCTCCTCTTTTCGGTCTTGCCAGGAGCTGAAAACTCCACAACAAATATAGTTTTGCTCTGGTGGTCGAGAAGGACTACATCAGGCTTATGAGCTTGTATGAGCTTCAAAATTTTCCAATGTGATCAACAATAAGACAGTTTCATTGTGGTCGGGATCGTTTTGAATAATATTACCTGAAAAATAACTCAATTCTCTCATAAAATTGCCTAAAAATAATTCCTGCTCAAATAATATGGAGTATATAATGAAATTTGTTGTACACTGTTCAAAGAGACATACTGGCATTCACAATGTCATCTCTTCAGAAACTTTCAGAAGAAAAAGTAGAGAAAGTGAGTGGTACAAAACAAATTGGTTTACCAATGATAGAATTACTAACAGAAGAAATAGGGTATATCGTAAAGCAGAAGTAAATTGGAAATTTCGAAAGATTTCTAAATAACTCAATATCAATTATTCACCAGAAAGTTTTAGAAAAAATAACACGGTAGCAGAAATAACATGATACAATATGGAGAAAAGCAAAATACAAATTTGTCAATAGGATACAATTTGAATGCACCTCACAAAAAAAATGGAAAACAAAAAAAAAAGTAACAAAGGAACTAAAATTGTAATTGTAATTGTGATAGCGGGTACAACATTTTATTCGAATAAAGAGGGGAGATGAGGCGGACATCGATTCAAACACAACAATACTACAAATATTTCAGCTATGGCCTACAAGAGCCAATGTGTCGAAGAAGAAGAAGAAGAACTGAAAACAGATTTCGACCGAAAGGAAGGTGGTAGGTTGTTATAGAATTCAGCTATTGTATATGTGAATGACCTATTGAACAGTTCAATGGAGTGTCTAACAACATGGATCATTTTGCGCCTGATGTTCACTACATGAACATCAGTTCGATAAGTTATTCGTTAAGTTATTTTGTTATAGAGGTAGGTAGGTGTTCTATTGACAATAACTTTATGAAATAATGTCGAGGAATGAAGAGTCCACCTATCGTACATTTTCAGCCACCTGACTTTTATGAGTGTATGAGAAATCGGTTCCCTTCTCTTGATATCGTACAAAAATCTCAAATGAAAGTTTTGAACTCTTTGAATTCGTTGTTGATAATTTTTATTCAGAAAATAATTATACACTACGCCACACTGGTTGAAAATAGATAGTATCAACGAATCACAAACATGCCTATGGGGGTATAATACTTCCATTTCCCCAAATGCTCTTTGAATCAATGTTGAAGTATGTTTTTTGAATTTGAGTTCATCATCGATAAAAACTCCTAGATTTTTAACCTGATTTACAACCAGTAAAACAGTGTCATCAATTTTCATGATCAGATCGCTAAGTTTCGATCTTGTGACTTTCCTTCCAAATACAATCACAGAGCATTTGGAATTACTAACTTACAGGGCATGTTTCTTCGATACATTAACGAATTGATTCAAATCCTCATTAATGGTATTTTCGCTTTGCTGTACAGAGTCAGTAGTAAAAGAATAATACAACTGTGTATCATCGACATACATATGATATTTGAGTTTTTTCAAACAGGTTGTCAAATGAGAGGTGTGAATTATGTAGAGGATAGGTCCAAGGATTGAACCCTGTGGGACACCTGAAGAAGTATTCCATGTAACCATGAGTAGACATTCTTTGAAGTATTTGATGTCACACATAATCAATTGTTTTGAATGTATCCAAAGTCACTGTACCGTATCCCTCAACAAATTAGAACTACAAATGTGAAATGCAATGAATTTCTTCGGTATATTTTGTATTCAATGTTACAGATCTGACAAAATCCAACTGTTAGTTGTGATATTCATGGTAACCAGTATATATAGTCAAGATGATTCAATCCCAAATCTTTCGAATGAATGAAAAGGATTAATGTTTCCAACACTACGACTTCTTTCATATGATTGTCATTCATGTACCATTATTACGTTTCCTCTCCCAACAACCATTTATTGTAGGTTATTCTATCTGTTACATCATATAAATTTTACACTAAGGCAAATCACATTCAGAATCGTCAGCTGAACTGAGACACAAATTTTGTTGATGAATGAGACAATAAAGAAAACCCGATTGGAAAAAAACTAAAGATGTATGAAAGAATATGAAGTTGCGAATCTTCAGTGAAGGAATTGATGGATGAATATAATCTGGTACGTAAATAATATTTCTCCAATATTTCTGCTCTTTGGGGGGACTTTCTTCTATTCAGGTAACTTATTCTGTTTTTCGTCTTCAAGAGCGAAATTAAAAGTTTTCTGTTTCTCTCGACAATAACAGTTTTGATTTGAAAACTTTTCAGAAGCTGAAGGAATAACAACTCTTCAACTGTCGTAATGAAACTCAGTTCATATTCTTATTTCACTTATAATAATGTCGAGGCAATATACATCTTTCTTTCCAGTTCCACAATTCGATGAAAATAGAAGTAAAAATGTAGTGCATTTTTGTTTGTTTTGAAATAATCCATCAGTTGGATATTTCTCTAAGCCAGCGTTTCCCAATTTTTTTTGCTTGGGGACCACCTTCATTGTGGAATGTTTTTCGTGGCCCACACATTGAAAACTATCAAGTATAATTATTATTACTAGTAATATTTTTATTTTTATCATCAGATTCTATATCTGGGTTGAAAGCTTGAAATGCAGGTCACTTTCCACACAAAGCCTATTTCTATAGGTATTTTTTTTAAATATACCAAAGTGGAGAATGCCCTCTCACACTTTGGTGGAACCACACCAAATGTGGTTCCAAACCTCTTCAGCTCTTTCAAAGCTATGTTCGAAAGAACTGGATACTCTTTCCTAGCTTATATCCAAAATGGGAAAAACAATTCTAAAGTAATGAGTATTTTTAATCTGTTTTCGCGACCCACCCAAATTGCTCCCGCAACCCATAGTTTGGGAACCACTGCAAATGATGATAAGGTACGAAACTATTTTTTTTCTATGCCGTCTTTCTGCCACTGACTCTTTTTCTATTTTTCTTTCATGAAACTTATTTGTTAATGTCATTAAAGTGACTTGGATATTTTACATTTTCTGTGTTTCCACAGAAAAAAGAGTTTGTTGAATAACTCTCAACATGTATCATTTATAATTATATTTCTTTATTTTGTATCAGAAGCCCGATGAAGAGCTGGATTATTTCATGACAAGTCTAATATAAAACACACGGAAATGTTCAAAAACGTGGTGCGAATAAATGTTTAATTCTATCATCATAAATAGCTGGTCGAAACTGCGCTCATCAGTAACACTAGGCTGAACCACAAATGCATTACTGGACTCAACTGTCCTTGAAGGACAAGCTTGGTGTAGTGAAGGCGATGATATACTGAAATGAGAAATGTTCATTAATTTATTCATAAATAACATATCTCTATAATTGGCCATCATTATCGTGGGATCATGTTACAAGTGGAAAATATGTTCTGGTGTAGCTCGTTACTCAAAAAGCGAATGTGTTTCCTCAAAGAAACCTCTTTTATATTACTTCTCGAGTTGGCGTTGCATTTCCACAAAGTTTATTAGTTTTCAAAGTCCTTGCAGGAGTTCACGGCATATCAAATTATTTCTCGAAATAGAATTCATTTCCTGAGTATGCTCAGTTGTTACATGGAGACGAACAGTGACGGAAATATAATTACCTGGATCGCGAAAGAAAACTGGGCATTTCTAAGGAAATAGAATTTTAATAAGAATGTTTTCCAGTCTGACAACAAAATGCGTTCATTGAAATTCTCTTCATTACGATGACGACGAACGAAAATATTTTGTATAGAAAACATTTTTTCGGCGTCCGTCCGGGAATTATAGGTACTCACTTCTCGGGCGGTTTTTCTTTGAGAAAGTGAAATTTTTTCTGCTTAGCCCGGGAAGAATCACATCATTGTTGTCTTTGTGAATATGAAAATCTGAGTAGGTATGGGTTCAATATATGTAGTTAATCATTATTATAGCAGCGAAATAACGACTCAAATGAAGTAAATTACATATCTTTGATACAATATAACATGGTATAACAACAGTTATGTTGATTTGGTAAATAAGAGACAGTGATATGCATACAGTACACAGTCAGGTTGACAATAACATAATAATAATAAATATAAATGAAATCGAAGATAAATCATTACACATAAGATGACATATCAGGTAGGTAGGCACATGGTTGGTTAGTTGTTTGAAAATGTCAATTTCATGGGGTATAAACATGTCTCAACTAAACAAAGTTTTTAAAATTTTTTCAATATATTCCCATATTCCCGACCTTCCAGGGTATTTGAGAAACCTTATTAATCTACATTTTGCACGAGTTTCGACTTTTGAGGGTTGACTTCCATAGGGGGACATTTTGATTTTTCATTGTTTGCATGGTTTTCGCTCGCAATTATCGCAATATCGCAGCGGCGATTGTGAGTTTTAAAATGTGCTTTATGGAATTTCTAATATAGCAGTTACTGCTGCAGTACAATTAAGGTGTGAAAATCGAAATCCTGGTACGGAAACATTTATGATTGATTCTAGAAATGAATGGATATGAAAAAATGCAAAATTATTACGAGGGATGTGATTTTGTGTTATTTATTTTGTTCGAAAGTCTTATTTTAGTGAAGAAACATATAAACGAGGAAAATAATAAATTTCAAAACATATATACAGAGAACATTCGTTGTAATTCGATAAGAAAACCTGTTGCTGTATAGACATATGTATATTCACAGCCATCTGATACTCCACATAATAAATTACTAGTGGACCACAAAAAAATGTTTGATTCAGCCTGTTTTTATCTACAGTTTTGGGAATTTTGGATTGGGAATGACTCCTAGCAAGGAAAAAAAAGTGGTACTGAATGTTTTCTTTATTTTTTTGGCAACCGTCTAAAAATTACCCACTCCCCGGCCGCTATTTTTTGGAAAGTAGCATTTTTCAGTACTTCCCGGACTGAGCCCGAGAAAATGTCATGGTTGTTGTCACTGTGAATATAAAAATTCTGATAAGTATGGTAAGAATCTAATAATTGAATCAAATATCAAAAATTACACAGACCATAGTATCCGTCGAACATCAGCGAAGTTATTTGCTGATAGTGGTGGAAAAATCACAAATTTGAAAAACCAAGGTAACTGGAAGTCTACCTATGTCACTGAGTGATATATAGAAAATTCACTCACGAACAATATTCTCAATGTCAAGACCATTCAGAAGTCATCAGATGAAAACATTGAATGTAAGACAGAAACTTTACCTTCTCGTTCTGACTTCAACAAAAGACATTGGAATATACCATGTATTTGTAACTTATTATATCAATTCAATATCAGTAATTGCTCGAATGTTTATTAAAATATCATTATAAATAATAATTAGAATGTTTGTGAATTCCACTAGTTCGGACTTCCATTGTCTACTATATAAAATGATTTGAAATCCCTGAAACAAGTAAAACAGAATAATTAAAAAAGAATAGTTGAAAATAACAATTATATTAAGCAACAATAAACCTGAAATGAAATGATAGTGAAATAACCTACAAGTAAAAATATAATAATTGAATAAATAAAAATTAAAGGAGTGAAAAAAGAAAATAATAAAAATAAAAAGTGTAGAGATTCCAAGTCACGTTAGTTCACGACGTTTCGATTGTTGGTATCTACAATCGTCTTCGGGTGATGACTGGACTGATTCCTCCGAGAGATGACTATTTTATATGTAGGTTATTTCACTATCATTTCATTTCAGGTTTATTGTTGCTTAATATAATTGTTAGTTTCAACTATTCTTTTTTAATTATCCTTTTTTACTTGTTTCAGGGATTTCAAATCATTTTATATAGTAGACAATGGAAGTCCGAACTAGTGAAATTCATCACGAAACATTGTCAATCACCTTCAAATAGAATGTTTCTGTTGGTACATATCTTCTGAAAGCAACACAACATATTCACGGTAGTGTCTATATTCATACTTGAAACAGTGTGTCTCTTGAATAAAGACAAAAAAAACATTACAGAGAGTAGATATGCGACCCGTCAAAGTAACCATCTCAAACTACCATTACCATCTTCCAATTTGATGAGGATTCAATTATATATAACGGCTGCAAAATGTACAATCACCTTCCAAATAATATCAAAGATATACCGTCCAACGGCAACTTTAGAAAGCAATAAAAAAGTTCTTTCCGAGTTCTTTCGCAGACTTCCTAGTCTACGCATCCAAAAAACAGTATTTTCCGGACTTGTAACGTAAATAACCATCATAAGCACTGAAATTCCTCAAACCTTTATTCCGAAACAAATCTGACAACTAGAGATGGATACAGTAAGCCCTTCGTTTCAAACGTCCAGTCATATTCCAATTAAAATTATAGACCTTCAATCCGCGAAATGGAGATTGGAATATAATTCTATGATAACGTCCAATATTTTGGCAATTTAATTAAAACAACTTTCTTTACCTAGCACCTGTCTGCATAATTTCGATTGCAACATTGCTCTTCTCTAATACGATCTATTAACCGTTCTTAATCACGAGTCCGAAGAGATTCCTATCGTGAACCCTTGGATCAAATTTATATCGTGATCAAATTATTATCCAAGCTGGAAACTCGAGGGTTGCAATGGGAACTTGCTAGGTCCGCGGTAATAAGATTAAATGCTAGAGATTCTCTAGCTCACTGATCAAATTGCCAAAATATTGGACGTTATCATACAATTAGATTTCATTCTCCATTTCGCGAATTGAAGGTCTATAATTTTAATTGGAATATGATTGGACGTTTGAAACGAAAGGCTCATTGTATCCATCTCTAGTTGTTACATTTGTTTCGGAATAGAAACAGTATATGTTTTTAGATTATTCGGTTAGATTATTTGAACGGAAATTGCTACTCAGACGGATTTGAGACGCTTGGAGGAAACATTGTAAAGGATTCCGTTGAAAAGTTTGGGTTAATGAAAAACTCCTTAATTTTTCAGCTATTATGGAAATAGAATGTTGGTATCCTTACGGCATTGGATGAAACTGATTTCATCAGCACCGTGGTCTCATGTGACAATTCCCAGTAATGCTCAGAAGGCAAATGATTAGCAAAGATCTCAAATTGTAATTTGATCATTTCCTTTCAGCCCTCCAAATTTCCTGGCAAGGATGGTATATTCCCGATTCTAGTTGAAAACTGCGTGAAAGTATTTCACTTATTTCTGTATATCTTTATAGAGCTATTTGTTTAATGGTATTTGATCTCGAGCTACCATGATATGGAATTGTATACCCCACAGGTGAATGTGAATGACTATTAAAGTTGGCAGCAATAAAACCGGTACAATTATAAGCCTAACGTCTCTTTTACTGAATTTTTCATCACCCTGAACAACCTTCAGGTTGCTTATTGAACCGACGAGTCTATAGATTTGGCAATACATAACCTTCTACAGAAAATCACCTAATCCTTCAATACTGAAGAGATTGCGGTGACCCGTATTTCTCCATAT
This sequence comes from Leptinotarsa decemlineata, assembly GCF_025532065.1. Taxonomy (NCBI): domain Eukaryota; kingdom Metazoa; phylum Arthropoda; class Insecta; order Coleoptera; family Chrysomelidae; genus Leptinotarsa; species Leptinotarsa decemlineata. The sequence goes on from NW_027412578.1 coordinate 7,396,894, forward strand.
GGAAGAAGCATTTGACAAAGCATTACCAGAATCTATCGGATTAGCTTTGACTGAAGAAGATATAGAATCAGTCATAACTGGCTAGATCTCTGTCATGCTCGTGAAAAATACAATATCGACCCATCGAGATGAGGCCATTGGGTTCAGGATCGCCAGAGGTTACTCTCAGAATGGATTTTTTTCTTTTTGTGGTTATTCTGATGGATAGTCTGCTTGACGATATCGAAAAAGGATACGTTATTAGATCTGCAAGCTTATTCGGATGATATTTCCATTCCTGCAAGAACTAGGTCAGGACTGACAGCATGTGATATTCTCCAACGAATGTTGGACAAAGCTCATAGTTGGTGCTGTAAAACTCTTCACAAGAAAGAGGAATCTGAATTATTCATTTTCTCCTATGATGAGGTTATTTCTTTCACAGTGGAATTAAAATATGTCGGTATCACCCTTGACAAAAGTTCACCTGGAAAACTCACTTAAGAAAGGTTTTACATTGAGCCAGACTCATCGAAAAATTTGTGGAAAATATTTGGGCTAAGATACCAAACATTGAATAGATGGAATTGATTGTTGAACCTAAAACATGTACAGAACAATTGTCAGGTGGCCGAAAGCTTCACAGCAAGACTGATGCGAAGTTATCTGATGTACAGTAACACGGTAACCTGAATATTTCGTCGAAACCTGTCTCATCCTTACATCTGTCAGAAGATTGATAGTAAATGAATAACATACCTACAGAATTGTGCATATTGCCAATTGCACGGAACACGAAAATCTGAAGGGAAACAAACACTGCTGAGGAGAGTTGCCGATTCATACAGTCCTAATCCCGAGTAAGGATGATTGAGTCCTTCAGAGAGAAAAAATACTGGGAGCAGGTAGCTATTACTTCATACACGTGTTCAAGTTCTGGTGTAGGAGTATATATCCGCAGAATCAGAACGGATATATCGATATTTCAGAACGATATTTCAAACGTGAATGTGTGTCATTCATTTGTGATTGGAAAAATGGCAGGATCCAATCTCACTCATGAATCATTGGACTGTAAGAGGAGTGTCAGACTATCAGGATTGTCAGACTCATTCTGAAACATGCAACAATGTTACTATAAAGAAGAAAAAAAAGAAATAGCAGAATATACACGAAAAAGATTAAGTCCACCCTAATCGAACATGTTAGCATCCACCAAAAAGAACGAGAGTCCCAAATTTGTGATGAATAAATACAAATCAAGAGGTTCAATATTTGAGAGATGAATTGGATGACATAGAACCAATACCTAGGAAGTATAGGCTACTCACAAAAAGGAGCAAGATTAAGCATTGGTTAGACTATTGAATTTTTTTTTGGTCTTGTTAAAACTGAAGAATACCTGGTGGAAGTGTATGTTAGTGTATTAATCAATTTGAGGCCGCAACAAAATGAGTGAACCAATATATTTACAGACACTGAAACCTGCCAGACCTTGAATATATTGAATATGTAGATATGAGTATAGACTGGGGCTACTACACTGGTTGTCCTGGATCCCAGAAATCACAAAAAAAAAGTGATTATTTCAGTCACCAATCATCAACGCAACACTTCTTTCCAGAACAAGCTCCAGGGTCGTGAAATCTTCGGAATAGAATTATGTAATTGAGAGAATGCAGCTGATGAAATATGTGGACGAATCCTTTTCGAATGACCATTTGAAAAACGAAGTAAATCTGCTCTTTGCAATGGAGCAGAGATTGGTTTAGAATAATTGAAGATCTACTCGTTGTGTACTATTCGTCTAGAGAACGACTTAATGAAATTGGGTTCATGTTCATGGTTTTCTATAGTTTCCCGTACAAGCCGACTGTGGTAACCATGATCGGGAGCAAGTAGTTTCATATCTTCAAACAGTATCTTCTGAGCTTATTCACTAAGCGCGTGTTTCGCTACTGTGTACCCACGGATCTTTGGTGGTACTGAACTTGTCCACAGGTGCATGGTATACGATATACCCTCGCAGCTGATAGTGGATATCTTTCGTCTTACGCAGACCTAAGGCTTTGTTGTATTTTTCTGGTGAGCTTGAAGGATGATTTCATTTTATGCTTCCCTAAGATTTTTCCCATTCTGTCTGTAACCCTAGGTTACTGTAGAAATGCACGTGCAACCGTTTGAGTTTCCTCCCTATTTTGACCTGTGGAACTCTTCAGTTTCATGGGCTGGTCGTTCTCCTTTATACTGTTTCTGAACGATCTCAAAGCCACTTGGATGGTGGTTCAGAAGTGCATGCAGATATCTGTCCGTTTGTGTTGGTTTTTGATACACTTTATGTGTCAGTCATGTGCCTTGACTTTCGACTAGTACATTTAGAAGAACTATCCGTTTTTCCCAGTCATCTGTGAATCATCAAGAGTAATGAACTCCTGGCAAAAGCCAGCCCCTCGTGCTGGCGAAACGTTATGTTCTAAATAACGATGGCTTTCAAACCCGAATAAAGATAGTAACAGTTGGCAGCAACTTTTGAAGTTGACTGTGACGAGAATATGGAGAAAACTGTAATAAGCTTATGAGGTTTCATAATTTTTTGAACTCAGAAAGCTTCCAAGCAGCAGCAAACAAAAAATCATCCGCTTAAACCATTATATGGGTTCATCAATATATCCATATTGATAACTTGAAGAGACAATGGAAGGCTAGGTTATTACAGAACAAGTTCCTATTGAAAAATGCTATACTAGACATTTGATGGGATGTTCAAGGGCTAATTAGTATTCATCTTTCACAAGTTTAGATTTCTGAGAGTGGCCGAAGAGAAATGGCAGCTGATCAACTGAAAAATTCATAAATCAATCTTTTCGACAGAAATGAAAAATTACAGAGATCTCGGCCATGAAAATCGCACACTGAAAAGCCGATAGCCAAATTCCAACGACCCCTGGGAAACCATCACGAGAAACGTCAATTATCATTCAGCGCCCGGAGTTTATGTAAAGAGAATAATAAATGGTCGACGACAGCTCACGAGTGTCAAATCCACAGTCGAGTTCCGATTCTGTACGGCCAAATCGTCAACAAAGCAATAAAATATGAACGCCTACTCACCGTTCTGTCGCCGGGATGCTTCACGCGGCAGCTGAGCAGGGCTGACTGGCCCACGACCGCTGTGACGTTTCTGGGGCCGATATCGTCGAAGTACGGCCGCTGCGGAGTCGGCTTCATCGTATCCGTGAAGCGTGATTTCGGTCCAGTCTCGGTGTCCGGCGAAATTCCCAGGAGATGACGGGAAGCTGAAATGAGAGAATTCTAATTTTCAAATTTATACATTTACAGTGCGTTCGTTAAAGATTGAATGCGAGGCACACACATGACATGGTTTGCAATAGGATTGAATCACTAATATTTAGTAATTTGCAATACAAATTATGAAATTGTATAGAACTGAGCGACGAAAATCAGTATTAAGAGCTATTGATGAAATTTCATTTTGATTTCCACAATGAAATGTTTACAAAACCGCGATTATTGTTTCAGTTTATGGAGCAGTATTTGAATAATTACTTCCAGATCAAACTTTTCGTATTCTGAAAATATCAATACGATTCACGAACTGATCAGATAATTGATTCTGCTCTAGTTATAACAACTTGAAGAGAGAGGATGCAATAATTTTACCAACTATCGAGAGCAGAAAAATACAGGTGAAAATACATCATTGGTGAAAATAATTTGAAGAACAAGTCAATAAATCTATAAATATTACATATGATTTATTCTGGAGTGACAATGTATGATTATCTGGTATGTATATATTGAGTAAGGGAGCTATTCAACTCAGTATGGATTGGAACTTTTTGTATTTCATAATCTCCATATTTCCCAGGAGGTCAAGTTCCAAAACTTTTTGATCCATGGTTGTACTCCTGTTTTTTGTGTGGAAGTGGGTGACATACGTCAAATTTATATTTCCATTCTGAATATCGTTTCTATGTTCTCTTATGATGTTCTCAGAAACGGAAACACCATTTTGTATCTGAAAGGAATCAAAGAAACTCTGAAGAACATTCATTACATAATAAATGGAAGCTAAATCAATGGTAATGAACTGACAACAGCTTGATCAATATACATAAAGAGACTAGGTGATTCTTTTGAAACAGCACCTTCGGTTAAAATATCGAAGAAATCAATCTGAGTTATTCAGAATCATGGTTATTTCCAGTGCAAATTCGGTTTTAAAATTTATTATCAAATTAGCAATGGAATTCAAAGTATCACTCTTTGATTGAACCAAAATTGATTTCGTTCGATGTGAAAAATTCGTTCCAGAGCATTCCTCCGAACTATTAGTCTGGTGGTAAATCTACAAAAAATATCATACTTTTTGGACAACAAAGAATCCACCCTTGGTGTATTCATAGATATCGAGGGAGCGTATGATAAAAAACCTTTCCAACAATTACCCAGCAACTACATTCCAGAAATGTACCCCTGGTGGTAGGAGAATGGATACTCAAGATGCTCTCTAGTAGAACAATAAGTATTAATGTAGAAGACATCACAGTGAAAGGACTGGTCATGAGAGGGGTCCACAGAGAGGGGTCTTATCACCCCTTCTCTGGAACATAGTTCTGAATAATCTGATTAATCATTTTAACGAAAATGGATTCTACATAATTGCATACGCAGATGACATAGTTATGTCATCGAGATCTTCAAAAGCAAACTAAACATCTCTGAAGAGGTAAAATACCTTGGTACTATCCTCGACAGAAAGTCTCATCTACAGAGTAGAGCAAAAAGAGCTTACGTGGCTTATGAGCAATATCGGGGGACAGTGGGACGCGCATGGGGTCTTTCATCCCGTATGGTCACCTGGATCTACACTGCAGTGACTGGCTTGTTCAAACATCACAATAGTCATGAGAACAACACCAACCGCGGCAATGGAATTAATCACGTGTCTGACCCCTCTTGATCTGTACGTTAGGGATGTTGCGTTATTGGTCATGGTACGATTACGCACGGTTGGTGTTAACCTCGGAGTAGGAATGGGTCAATTGAGGCTGTACCTGTGGCGGGAAGCGCTAACTGCGCAACCTCTGCTGCAGGCAACAAGCGATGCAATTGAACCCAGGTTTCTGTTTAATGAACCCTACAGAATGAAAATCAAGCAGAACATAGGGTCACATGATACAAATGCAATATGGATCTATACATACGGCTCAAAAACCGAAGAAGGCTCAGGGTGTGGAGTGTACTCCAGATCACTAAGTCTAAGAATCAAGTGGGGATTGGGAAGAAATGCCAGCGTGGTCCAAACAGAACTGACTGGTATCTCAATCCCCACAAAAGAAATAATCAAGAAAGGAATTTCTGGCAAAAACATAACAATCTGCACTGACAGCAGACAAGCCCTATTAGCTTCGAATAGACAACGTATAACCTCAGGGCTAGTGTCACCAAAATTTAGCTAAAGCCTCGGTAGATAATAACATTATCCTGAGGTGGGTTAAAGGGCACGACAGGAGTAAAGGTAACTGCATTGCCAACTCTTCAGCCAAGGAAGCAGATGGACTAAGAATTTCAGAACCCAGTGGCACCTACGGCCTGATGACTTCGAAAATTGCGAGACTTGTCAAATGTTACACCCATGCTCCATCCTTAAAGAGATGGGAGGAAACCAAAGGATGTAATCTTGCCAGGATCACTTCGGGCGACCCTGGAAAGCTGGTGCTGAAAAAATATCTGGCAATGACCAGGAAAAATCTACGCCTAACAGTAGGATTTCTGACTGGCCACTGTCAACTGAGGAAACACCTCCATAATATGGGGCTAGTGAACACACCTATATGCAGGATGTGTGAACAGGAAGATGAGTCCGTCAGGCATGTCCTGTACGAGTGCTCGGTCTTATAGTCAATAAGAGAGTGTGTGTTCAGCAAGTCTTGGCCTACACCTGGCGATATAAAGTAGATGTCTCCCAGTGACCCACCTTCCTGGAAAGGACAGGATGGACGATGACCTAGGAGGACAACTCCTCGGGAGGATGTACAATGGGTCACATGTGGCGTAAGTACCGTGGGCTTACACTCACCCTCCCTACTCGACAGATTCAGATCATACTTTTTGAGTGTGTGTTTGCCGCAGAACTATTTCTGATTCGAAGACATTTCCTATTCATCCAATGAGCTCGTAATGGGAAACCCACTGAGTGCTTTGCTGGAAGAAATCTTCATGGATGATTTGAAACCAAAAATTGTCTTCATTTTTTGCATCCTTCCATGATCCTATCCTGGATTTGACAATAAAAAAACAATGATCACAATTCTCCAATTTTTCGTTAACCGTCTCATACGGATATCATCATTCATAATTTCTTTTAGTAGCATAATCTACAGCAAGAACTTCAGTAGCATAATCCACAGCAAGAATTCGATATGAAACAGATTGCCATCAATAATAAGTACGATAGCGATTTAATAGATTTCTCACTCTTTAAAAAACTATAGACAAGCCATAAATGAGAAAAATTATACAGGATGTTACATCGAAAATTTGCTCCCTCCTGTGAGTCCAAAACGGACGTGTAATCGTAGGGGGACTAATTTGTAGGAGGACTAATTCTGCTATGGAAATCACACCCGAAACTTCACCCCCTGCCCATCAGTAACTACCCCCCTATTTTTTTCAATGTCATATCAGAATCAGTCCTCCTAGAAATGAAAATTGACGTTTTCTTTGAAATTTTCGATAACATGTCTATTTCTGACTTACAGGGGGGTCAAGTTTTCGTTGAAACGCCCTGTTGAACGTTTATACAGGCCGATCTTTAAGTTGATCAAACTATAGCTATATCGAAAACGGTGAAGACTACATGGTTGGTTGAGTTGGACAAAATATCCTCATTTAGTAAAACCAGAATAACTTTTTTCAGAACGGAAATATCAATGTTTTTTTGCGACATTGGACAAAAATTGTGATTGTCGAATTTCGGTTTGGTGGCTATACTGTCTTTTTTTCCAACGATATGAAAAAATGCGAAGCGGAGGAGCTTCCAATATTCTTTAATGTTTGTTACGAATTGATATGAACAGATTTGCGAGGCGAAATTTGATTCAGTAGATCTTTGATCCGAAAATAATTCGTTGTAGTTTGGTCGGCTTCTCCATCGAGTCTGTGGAGTGAAAACTGAACAGAATCCAGGATTCCAGGATGCTAAAATATCAGATTTACACTTTTATGGAACTCTCTTTTGGGAGATCGAAGTCTGACTATGGTGTTTTATCGGTATGGCGTGCTTGATAGGGTTTATTGACAAGCGAGGAATAAAGTTGAATTAGAACCGCTCCTCCATTGTTGCGATAAATGTTTTATGGCGCTCATAGTTTGCTAACGCCTCATGAAAATAACTAAGTATTGTTTTCTATGAGAGATCTAAATATCATATGTTTAGGGAGGGCGCTAAATTGGTTTTCTAATTATGTGAACTGATTAATTTGTTTTGTTAGGAATGTACTCTAGTCTCTTCGTGATTAATAATGTGTCAACAGAAGTAAGATGAGAAGGAATAGATATACTCGCTGCGAAGTAAAAAATGAGTTTTCCCACTTTCATTTGTAACTTACGTTACGGCAGTTTCGTCTTATGGGGACATTCTCAAACTAATACAATAAACTGAAAATAAATTGATAATTTCAGCCTTTATATATCTGAACACCACTGTTAGAAATAACAGAGGTACTTAACTAAATTGAGTACCTAAATTTTGTTTACTTGTGACAATGTGGGTACGCTGATTTGAAAACCGATGAGTAAAATAGATCGATTTGATCATTTTCAGGTAATGCTTATGCGTATGAATTTCCATAGATTCCAAATAATTGCGTTTCTAATCCTTGCTTACATTTTACAAAAGTTCTCTATCGTTCAGATTCGGGAACTTGTGGTGGCATCCCAAGGAATGATTGGAAAACGTCGAGTCACTTTTACCTTGTCTCAAGGACCTTTCATGTTCAGCAAACTATTTTGGGAAATTTCTGTCACATTGTCCCACATAAACAATATTACACTCCGGACACTTCAGCTTATGAACTCCAGATTTCTTCATCTTTTCGGCTTTATTTTTGGCATTGAGAAGGAAATTAAATAACCTGGCATGTGGTCTGAATGTCATGTCCACATTGTATGTTCTTTCACCAAAATTTGTTAGAGTTACCAAATAACAAAAATACAGTTACTCAATTGATATGAGTTCCTCTGTTATTACCTACAGTGATGTTCAGATACATGATGGCTGAAATTATCGATTGATTTTTAGTTAATTGTATTAGTTTGAAAATGTCCTCATAGGACGGAACTGCAGTAACCTTAGTTACAAATAGAAGTGGTGAAAAACATGAAAATTGTCATTTCTCACTTCTCATAATGATTTTCTATCACGTAGCAACGGCTACATCCATCAATTTATCACTGAAAAGTTATTTTCGTCTCACTTCAATGAAATGCATTCAGTTTTCGTGCCACGGAATCGTTGACACGATTCCTGCGAAATCTAGGACGAGCACTTGGAAGCGCATTTGATATTATATACAACCAACTGACTTCTCACGAGTAGCTGAAAACATGCCTATATTTTTTCTGTAATCAGTTTGTTCATAGGACTGAAATTTTTTTTCATTCGATTTCTAGAACACATTTCGGTGTGTTTCTGTGCATTGGTCGGAATGCACAGAAAAAACATTGAAAAATCATACACACAAGCCTTCTTTTTGAGTCATTCTATCAATAAGTAAAGAGCTTGACCTTGCTTTTTGGCTCAGTAATAGAAAAGAAGGTCTCGAAAAGGAGCTGTGTATCATCAGAAATTACCTTCAACGGAATGGCTACTCCAAAGTGATGGTGGAACAGGCTTTAGCTAGAAGACAGCAAGAGCTCCACGTGGACGAGTAGCCGCCACAACCAGTACTTGTACTTTCCTACATCAGAGGATTGTCAGAAAGGCTACGAAGGATTGGGTCCAAGTATAACATCAGAACCTGATGCAAAAAAATCAGAACCTGCCTCAGATCTGGGAACAGGGGACAGGTGAAAGCACTTGAATGACCTTCAAATATTCAGATTCCGGAGGAATTAGTCCAATTATCACCCGAAGACGATTGTGGATACTAACAATCGAAACTTCGTGTAGTAACTTGGTTTGCAATCTTTTAATTTTTATTTTTCATTTCTGGTTAATAATTCTTTATTTTTCGTCTCGTGTTAATAGTTCGTTTTTTTTTATTGTTGCTTGTATTTTATTCCATTGTGATTTCAGTTTTTTTTACTTGACATAATTGTTAATAATAATATTCCTCTATTCTATTATTTGAATGCACAAATGTTACATAATTGATTAAAAACGTCAAAATTTCAGTTACATCATTACATTGAGCCAGGATATGTCAACAATACAAATCAACATATACATATATTCAACAAAAATCAATTATATAGTTTAGAAATAAAAAATTATCATCACAAAAAGAAATCGTCTATGGAATAACAACACTTACTAAGTAGTATCTTTTTCAGTCTTGATATATATATATATATATATATATATATATATATATATATATATATATATATATATATATATATATATATATATATATATATCTTTGATGTATCTTCTGACGTGTCTCGGCGTTTTTTCTTTCAATCAGTAGTTTTCGATAAATCCGTGGTGGGAAGTTTTCAAATGAACACCCTGTATATATACAGTGTGTCAGTGATACAGTGTGTCACCAGAAAGTGAAAATCATTAAGAGAGTAGGGTTTGGAGGCAATATATATATATATATATATATATATATATATATATATATATATATATATATATATATATATATATATATATATATATATATATATATATATATATATATATATATATATATAAACTATAAACTGTTAATACACCAAGAGTTATAAAGTATTGACGACAACTGGTTCTCATATCAATACTTTCCATAATTTGAAATGCGTATTTTTGAAGAATGAAGATCCGATTCATACCGGTACTGTTCCCCCAATTCAGTATACCATACTTCATGTGTGAGTGAGAATGTGCAAAGTACAGCGTAAGCAAGACATCTTTGCCGCAGTGGTCTTTCATATACTTTAAGCTGTAGCAACTACTTCTCAGTTTATTAGACAATAGTTCTATATGACTTGCCCATTGCATATATTTGTCGAAAATTACTCCCAAAAGTTTCACCTCATCACAACAAGTTATTTGTTCTTCTGTATTTTTGAATAACACAGGTGATCTTTGTTTAGAGCGCCCAAAAATACTGTGCCTGTTTTGTTATGATTCAGTAACAGACAATTCTTTTCAGACCAATGATTGATATCTTCATAAATCTTCTCAGTTTCACTCGGTATCATGTCTATGTTTTTTTCAAAAATTAGTAAATTGGTATCGTCTGCGATATCGTGATTTCTTTCCATTAGACGGATTATATCATTTACAAATATATTGAACAATAAAGGTCTCAATACAGATCTTCGAGGTACACTTCGATTTATTTCACGGTAACTACTCAGAACGCCATTCAGTCTAACAACCTGACTTCTGCCATTTAAATATGATTCAAATAATTTTAGCGGTATCCCCTATCTCCATACGATTCTATTTTACTACATAAAAGTATATGATTTACTGAGTCGAAAGCTCTTGAAAAGTCAATGAAAAGACACAGAGCATATTTTCCCTTATCAAGATTGTCTACAAGACATTTTTGAAAATCACACAGAGCAGATTCTGTGCTCATATTTCTACAGAATCAATGTTGATTTCTGGATAACAGTCTCTGACTCCACAGGAATGATGAGAGTTAATTAGTGATGTCTATTTCAATGAGTTTACAGAGACTTGACAATAAACTGATGGCTCTATCATCAGTCATCAGAGTCATCAGAATCACCTTTTTTGTATAATGGCAGAACCACAGCTAACTTCAAGCATTCTGGGAAAATTCCTTCAGAATAACAAAGATTGATGAGAAAAGCTAATGGTTCACATAAGCCTGAATACGATTTTTTTAGTAGGTTATTTGATATTTCATCAAATCTACTTGAGTTGGAAGATTTTAAATCACCAATCAATATTTTAACATCTACAGGTGTAACTGGCTTCGAGAAAAACGATTTTTTTGACACTGGCATATTCAACTTCAATGAAATGGATCTCAAACTGCTCAGCCATTTCCGTGGTAGTCATCTGTTTACCATTATCATCGTGAATGTTTATGAGTATACTGTTTTTACAACGTTCTTTCAAATTATTAATAATTTTCCAAACTGTTTTTGATTTATTATTTGCTTTCATCATCATCATCATATCTTTTCTTAGCCTCTGACAGTGCATTGCAGTAGCGTCAGTTTTCAGCTGATCTTTCTAATTTTCTACAGATTCTTTCAGGTATTTCAAATCAATTTTATATCATATTAGACAATGAAAGTCCGAACTGAGGAAATGCTGGTATCGCTTGTACACATTTTTCTGATTTAGACCGAAATGACCGGGATAACTCTGTTATTTAATCAGTTTCCACATGTACATCTATTTCATTTGTAGTATCGAAGGTATCAGCAAAAGGTACTAACAACAACAACAACATTTGGTGAAACTGGTTGAGTGAAATGACACATTGTTTCAAGCCAATGAACTGTCAGATCTCCACTCATTTCAGTCTACGTGTATCAACAGCTAAGATAAAATACTGAACCCAATGCCATGAAGATGTGAATAATATATTCGATATAGAAAGGGTTATATTTTTAGGAGTGACTTATTGTTTTTCTACTACTCCATCTTGATACAAAAAAATGTGAGAATCTTCCAGAGAAAGGAAGGAAGTAATCAATTTTAAAATGCGTAACTCTATACATGGACGTGAAGATCATGCAAAGAGGTAACGTTAAAACATGAACTGGAAAAAAAGCTCTTCTTAAAGAGCTACTTTCATATTAACATTGAATTACAAGAAATAAAAATTCTTTCGAAACAAATACTTCTACATGAACACTGAATTATACAGAAGAGAATATTCTCAACTCAGTTTGTATTCCAAACATTCGTTATGAAATAAAGAATGAAATCAGGTATCATTCACTAAATGAATGGTGAAAAATTGCACTTACATGCAATATTGAAGAATGATGAAATTTAAGTTTCAAGTTTCTGAAATATTATTTCGCATCACTACTATATTTGAAATTCATCGTATATTTTTGATCTGCTGATGGTCAACCTGACTTGTTATGGCTAATGAACTCGCAACCCCAAATTCACACTTCCAACCGCTTATATCTCTCTTCAAACGCGGAACATCGATTTTGTGACGGCAATCTTAATTCTATACTGACCCTTTGTTTTCACAACTTCATGTGAAAAAACAAACCGCGCCCCAAAAACAAAACTTTGATTATCCCTTTCAAAAAGTTCCTTGGTTACGTGTTCCTTGAAATCTTGAGGGTATATTTCGAACGGTTCCATAAAAGCGAAAGGCTGACAAATTGAAATTGCCGTGTTGCTTTCTTATTCCGTACGTTTCGCAGATAAATTGAACAGACACGTGGAAACCGATGAGAATCTGAGATAAGTTTGTAATTTTTTTGAATTGTCCACAATTGTTTGGTTGGTGTGAACTTCAATGTGTAGCCTAGGGAAAAAAATTAAAATTTTACTTATAGTAAGTGGGCTGTAAATCAAATCATTTATAGGATCAATTTGTTCAGGCAAGTTTCAACTCCCTGCACTGTAGGTTAACGGACTGACACCTATCAGAAAACAACTACTCCCCTGGCTAATACCACGATGGTCGTTGTATTATATCCGACGAGTGTCAGTGCAGGATTCTTCGCTGAAGTGACTCCTGCATATAGTGTTGGCGATGCAACTGTCAATTCCAATAATTAAAAATCGGATATGAAGTTGGTTAGTACGTCGTCCACTAGATGGAGTGACTTTTTTGTTGATTGCTCCAACTTAAGTCGAGGAAAGAATCACTGCGAAAGAATTTCGATTTTCGATTAAGGAATATCATTGACTTCAGGTCGATGATGACCACTATCTTGCATTGACGAGTTGCTAAGGAGCCCGAAACCGGTCTGCAAGTGTGCCAATTTCCAAAATTGAAGATCGACTCTTCCAGTTATTGTCAATTGCATATGCAGGCAATTTTCTGTGAAGATTCCGGTGAAGTCCGGTGATCGGGCAGGCCATAAGTGAATCACGACTAATCCAGTGAAATGCACTTTCCACATTGCACTTTGTTACACTCCAGCAGATTTTCTGTTGATTCTGCTTTCTTCATTCATCAGACTGTGGAAGGATTCCGCCTTATTTATATCGTAAAATAACATTCAGGACAGACGTACACAACATAAATTTGAGAAACAAAAATGTAATCACATGTCCACAACACAAGACCGCAATTTTCCAGAGAAGTTTTTCGTATTCGATTTTTCATCTTTATAATTCTATTCCCGATTCGCTAAAACACCATAGTAATTTATATAAATTCAAAAAAGAGCTTAAAAGTTTCCTGCAAGTTAACACATTCTGATGCAGTTCCGTTTCGTATACCCCCCTTTTTTTCTATAATCTGTGTTTCACAAGTAGTCATTTTTCGTTATCTCTCATACAACTTTCTTTTTTTCCACTTGGTTCTTGGTGGTGAATATTCAGGTGACTCAACAAATAACAAATGACAAATGTCAAATGTCAAATGCCAAAAAATTGTGAAATAAAAATTTAGGTTAAAGGATTAGTTAGGTTACTTTTCAAGTTATAATATGCTTATTTGAAATAGCAAGGGTTGAGTGGTAGAGCACCCTCGGGTGAACTCCCCCTTGGGATTTTTGTGTAACAAGATGAATATCATGCATTTTATTTTTCATTGGAAATAAAGACATTATTATTATTATTATTATTATTATTATTATTTTTTTTTTTTTTTTCCACCGTAGTGTGCGCTAGTCAGGCCCTATCCCCCGAAGCCCCGATACATTCGGGAGGGCGCGCCAGCATAATCAACCAATGACCACTCCCCACACCGTGGGGTAAGTGATCATTGGGTCCGAGAATATTATTATTATTATTATTATTATTATTATTATTATTATTAAATAGAAAAACAGTAAAAATTATCGACCAAGTCGTTTTATTTTCATCCCGCATGCACTTTATTTTTGAAATATATTCCAATAGCAGGGGAGCCCCTGATGCAAAATGATGATTTACTCGAGCGTCATTGAGACATATTAGGTTGCAAAACTTAGATGTTAAGAAGAAAAAAATGTTATATAATATATACCTTTTCATCGGTGGGAGAAGCGGCTATAGATTTTTAAATATGTGAAAAAATACTGTTGCATGGACATACTCGAGCGCGTCAGATATTGATAGCATCAATGTCCTACGTATTTTTAATAATGTTTGATAATGTTAATCTGATCATTTGCATGATGTAGGTGGTTGTACGTGAGGGTTAAAATTGAAAAAAAAAATTAATCGAGCGCGTCAGATTTTCTAAGGGGGTGTTAAGTGCAACAAAAAAAAGCTCTCATTCAATAATCTGACGAAATCGACCTGATGCAAACTCGCGGCCATTATTATAATGTACAAAAAAATCGCCATTTTGAGATACTCAAAATACTCAGAATTAATCTGACGATTATCTACAGGGATTCGCTTAATCTGACAAAAACAATATTTTTTTTGTTTTCAATCCATTGTACTTAATTAATTGAAGCTCAGAAAATAGCATGCAAATAAATAAGTGTATGTTTTTTAAGTAGAATACTTGCATTTATAAGAGAATAATTTTAAAAAAATTCTCAAAACATTTTGTTTTTTAATAATCAATTGGTTAATTATTGAAGGAAAGAGAAATTGAACGTTCTTTGTTTTTTACCACTTTCATTTGTGACTAACGTCACTGCAGTTTCATCCTATAAGGACATTTTCAAACTTTTATTTATAACTAACGTTACTGCAGTTTCGTACTATAAGGACATTTTCAAATTTATATATTGTATAAGTTTGAAAATGTCCTTATAGGACGAAACTGCAGTAACGTAGTTACAAATAAAAGTGGTAGAAAACATAGAAAGTTCAATTTCTCTTCTCTTCATTATGATTTCCTACCACGTAGTAACGGCTAAATCCATCAATTGATTGATTAATTAATCATCATCTTCATCTTCATCACGAACGAGTCTCTGTGATCAGCTGTGATGGTGTCAAGGCAACAGAATTCAGAGTGGAGACGGAGTGAGAGATAGTAATAAAGAAGAAGTGAATAGAGAATAGAGGAATGGAAACTCGGAGAGGGAAATATAGGTATCACACAGCTGCACGCATTGAACTTTATCGACGAATTTTTGTTATTTCGGCTTGCGGAAATCGTCAGATTATATATTTTTCGTTATCCTGGAATTATTTCCTACAAAATGAAAGAAAAAAATTAACTACGCTCGAGAATGTCGAAATGACGTTATTTTTTAACAACTTTGCTGCCCTCCCCTTTCTTCACGTCACTCTCAAATTGTCACATTACTCGAATATACACTTTTCAGCATGTAATTAACTCACTCTACCTTAATCTGACGCTTATCATTTTCAAACATAATTCACAAAGCAAATTAGGCTTATCTAAATCTTTTGATAAGCCAAAACCCGACATCCGTTGAACAGAAAATAATGAATGAATGTATGTTTATATTTTTCACGTATAGTCAGTGGGCATATTTGAAGACTGGCTATAAATCAAATCATCTAAAAGAACAATTCGTTCAGGCCAGCCTCAACACCCTACACAGTAGGTTAATGGACTGACACCTATCAGAAAACAACTACTCCCCTGGCTAATACCACGAAGGGCGTTGGATTATATCCGACAGGTGTCAGTGCAGGATTCTTCACTGAAGTTATTCCTGCATATGCTGTTGGCGATACAACTGCCGCAATAGATTTTCAATTATTGGAACACACTTGCAGACCGGTTTCGGGCTGTTTGGCCACTCGTCAGTGCAAGGTAGTGTATATCATCAACATAAAGTCGATGATTTCCGATAATTGAAAATCGAATTCCGTCAGAGTATCATTCCTCGAACTAAGCTGCAGACTACAACAAACAACAGGTTTGTCGTCGCTCCATCTGCCTGTGAACGAGGTAACCAACTGCATATCCAAATTTGCCCAATTCCTCGTAGAAGGAAAGAAATCTTTCACGTATAGTCAGTGGGCATACTTGAAGACTGGCTATA
Organism: Leptinotarsa decemlineata; assembly: GCF_025532065.1. Taxonomy (NCBI): domain Eukaryota; kingdom Metazoa; phylum Arthropoda; class Insecta; order Coleoptera; family Chrysomelidae; genus Leptinotarsa; species Leptinotarsa decemlineata. The sequence goes on from NW_027412578.1 coordinate 7,413,199, forward strand.
AATCAAATCATCTAAAAGAACAATTCGTTCAGGCCAGCCTCAACACCCTACACAGTAGGTTAATGGACTGACACCTATCAGAAAACAACTACTCCCCTGGCTAATACCACGAAGGGCGTTGGATTATATCCGACAGGTGTCAGTGCAGGATTCTTCACTGAAGTTATTCCTGCATATGCTGTTGGCGATACAACTGCCGCAATAGATTTTCAATTATTGGAACACACTTGCAGACCGGTTTCGGGCTGTTTGGCCACTCGTCAGTGCAAGGTAGTGTATATCATCAACATAAAGTCGATGATTTCCGATAATTGAAAATCGAATTCCGTCAGAGTATCATTCCTCGAACTAAGCTGAAGACTACAACAAACAACAGGTTTGTCGTCGCTCCATCTGCCTGTGAACTAGGTAACCAACTGCATATCCAAATTTGCCCAATTCCTCGTAAAAGGAAAGAAATCTTTCACGTATAGTCAGTGGGCATACTTGAAGACTGGCTATAAATCAAATCATCTAAAAGAACAATTCGTTCAGGCCAGCCTCAACACCCTACACAGTAGGTTAATGGACTGACACCTATCAGAAAACAACTACTCCCCTGGCTAATACCACGAAGGGCGTTGGATTATATCCGACAGGTGTCAGTGCAGGATTCTTCACTGAAGTTATTCCTGCATATGCTGTTGGCGATACAACTGCCGTTCACAGGCAGATGGAGCGACGACAAACCTGTTGTTTGTTGTAGTCTTCAGCTTAGTTCGAGGAATGATACTCTGACGGAATTCGATTTTCAATTATCGGAAATCATCGACTTTATGTTGATGATATACACTACCTTGTACTGACGAGTGGCCAAACAGCCCGAAACCGGTCTGCAAGTGTGTTCCAATAATTGAAAATCTATTGCGGCAGTTGTATCGCCAACAGCATATGCAGGAATAACTTCAGTGAAGAATCCTGCACTGACACCTGTCGGATATAATCCAACGCCCTTCGTGGTATTAGCCAGGGGAGTAGTTGTTTTCTGATAGGTGTCAGTCCATTAACCTACTGTGTAGGGTGTTGAGGCTGGCCTGAACGAATTGTTCTTTTAGATGATTTGTATGTTTATATTTTTCAATAATACGATAGACTTATTTCTTCATGAGTTCAATTTCTGAAACCTATCGTTGTATTACAAAGTTTCATATCGTCTACACCCTGAATAAAAAAAGAGGTACCTCTGGAGTCTAGTAGTGAGTATAATAAACGAATTCAGGTATAACTTCATTGTTAGTACTTCATTAAATTATATATAAAATCGCACTTGAATTCCTTATAGACTTCCGTCAGGTATCCGACAATTCGTTCACATGACAGATAGACGATAATTCCCATATCCAAAACTCAGGAGAAATTTTTGCTTCATCAGATAACAACTATGTCAAATGAATGATATATGATTATTGAATCTAATTTTTGAAATCCAATACTCCTCAAGAAATACACTAAACAAGCATCACTTTGAGTTTTAGCGTATTTTTGATGAATTGAGAAGCTATGCCATCTAAATCAATTCATTGATATTTATTTAAATTTTGATTAGAATTATGATCAGTTAATGTTTGGTTAATGTTTGGTGGCTGATAATGATTCACCCATACAATGAAAACATATGGCGGAAAATATTTTTGAATTGAACTATGCTAATTTTGAATAGCAAATACAAAAACATATGGGTTTTCGGTACAGTAAACAACTAATTATATATAATAAACAAATCGAACGTTCGACAAAGTACACAATAAACAAAGGGAATGGAATATGTTATGGAATTTATGTAGAAAATCATATCAACACAAGGGAACTACAAATTCATCACGTATCGATAGATATACACACAAACAGATTTTATTGTATGGCTGACAAGAATAATTTTGAATATTCCCCATTCAATAGAGTACGTCAATATCAGGTTACAACTGAAACAGATATTTAGTTATTTCAAATCAAGAATAGGGGCACTGATAATTACAAAGTTACTCAATAGTCCATTACATTGATATAATGATGTGAATATATACTTGTGGCCACTTCTATCTTATAAATCTACAACAGTCAATACTGGGACGTCTAACTGAGCTAGTGCTCAATATAGTATGGCGTAGGGTTTTGTTTTTGACTACTTTGAAGAAATCACTGGACATGTACATGAAGGTTCATCCGAACTCCTGTTGTTTTCGAAAATATCCAGAGGGCAGCAGCCAATAAATCCATAACAAATATGACTGAATCGTAAACGGTCACATTCTTTCGAATAAAAATGATATAACCGAATATATGGCCAAAATACAGGAAGTAATATTCAATAGTGGTTGGATGAGAATCATCGACAATGACGACCTTTTCAATTAACATAACTATCAAGTATTTTGGCTATATGATCTGGAAATTATTGTCAATCGCCAATAAATCTATTGATGACGTAATTGGTTTCCCAATAGCTGTTATATCGATCTATAAATATTACTGGAGTTTAATCCCAATACCAACCCGTTATTTTTAACACAAGTTCAGTTTATTCTTCCCTTTGAAGATGACCACTTGGTGATTGAAGTACGTGTCGATCTATAGGTGAATTCATCAGTTTTGTGGATGACATAGCGGTACTATACAAGAAAGTAACTTGAAAAGAAGTAAAGAAAAAAGCTGAACAAAACCTGTAGGACATATGTGATTATCATTCACAACATACTCCAAGTACTTGTGAATCATCGTATATAGACTTATGAGATGAGATTTTCACGTACGTCATGAGCAAAATGGTTTAATGATCAAATTCGAATGGATTACAGATTTTCTTAGCACAGCGAACTGGGAAACAATGTATATCGCCTTAGCACAATGTCAGTTATCTTATCAATCCATACAACTCATATACAGGGTGTAACTAAATAAGTGTAAAACATTTCATATAAAGAAATATCATTGGAGCATCCTTTGTTGAGATACAGCCCCTCAAAGGGGGTACATGAAATTTGTATAACAATTTTTTTCACAAGCAGTAAAAAAGTTACAATATTGAAATTACTCTGAAGTTTTGTACTACCAAAAAGATACTCAGCCAGAAATTTATTTGGTTTACCCCATGGTTGCAAGAGGTGGAAACCGCAACCCCTGAAATTTATTCCCAATGTAACTCTGTGTCTTATTATTTGTTTACCATTTAAAAATGTATTAACGATAGCCTGTTTCATTCTAAAAAAACTTCTCCTGGGTTTTTTGCGCAAAATAAAACAGTTCGCAACAAAAAATTATTTTACAAACAAATACAGAGATACATCGTCATAAATGCGAAAATACGAAACTAATCTATCTAGTAGGTTGCTATTAGCGATAGTGACAATTGAATTGGTATGACGCTGTCAGTTTGTGAATTTTCGAAATTGAATTAATAGTAATTGTGTGTTGTTGTTCTGTTCTTAATTTGTTATTTTGATAATTCACTTGTTATTAAAATGGCATACACAAATGAGGAAATGGCTGATATGCATTACGTTTACGGTCTGTTGCAGGGAAATGGGTTAGAAGCTTCTAGAAGATATGCTGAAATGTATCCTAAACGGCAGCAACCTTCACATGGAATATTTGCTCGACTTCATCAACGATTACAAGAATATGGTTCATTCGACAAAAGAACGCAGGATTGTGGTCACCATCGAGAAGTACGAATACCACAGCTTGAGAAAGCAGTACCTAATTTGATTGAAGAATAACCTATTACCAGTACTAGAAAGATTGCTTTCCAGCTAAACGTTGAGCATATGACGGTATTTTGAATTATAAAGAACAACTCTTATACCTTCATCATCTGCAACGAGTACAGGCACTGTTTCCGTGAGACTTTCCGAACCGTTTTGAATTTTACAATTGGATACTGGAAATGATTAGAAGAAATTGTGACTTTCTGAAGACGATAGAATTCACAGACGAATATAGTTTTTCTCGGGACGAGATTATTAATTTTCATAATTAACACATATGGGCTGATGAAAACCCTCACATATTGTCGAAACTAACCATCAAGAACAGTTTTCTCTTAACGTGTGGCTCAGAGTTATTGGGGATGCTTTAATTGGGCGTCAGAAGGAATATGTTTTCCATGCATGATGGGGCTTCCGCCCATTTTAGTCAAGTAGCACATCAGCATTCAACTGAAACATATGCAAATCAGTGGAAAGGTCGAGGAGGACCACAGAACTGGCCCGCTCGATTTCCGGATCTCAATCCTCTCGATTTCTCTATTTGGGGCCATTTGCAGCATTTGGTTAATCGTACTTCTGTTCGCGATGTAGAGGACTTGAGAAACCGCATCATAGATGCGTGCAGAGTAATCAGAGAGACTCCAAAAATATTTGAGCGAATACGTGGCTCAATGCGCCAACGTCTAAACGCATGCGTAATTTCTGAATATTTACTATGATTTCTACATGTTGTGTGTTTTGTTATTATTAAATTGGTTTTGTTTATTACCGTTCAATCGTTTATTGCAGGTACTTTCTATAAAATAACAATAAATCCAGTTCGCATTTATGACGATGTATCTCTGTAGTTGTTCGTGAAATAATTTTTTGCTGCGAACTGGTTCATTTGGAGCAAATAACCTAACAGACATTTTCTGTTTAGAATAAAACAGGCTATAGGAATTGAATTTTCAAATGGTAAACAAATGATGAGACAAAAAGTTACATGGGAAATGAATTTTAGGGGTTGCGTTTTCCACCCCTAACAACCATGGGGTAAACCAAATAAATTACTGGCTAAGTGTCTTTTCGGTAGTTCAAAACGTCAGGTTAATTTCAATATTGTAACTTTTTCAATGCTTGTGAAAAAAATTGTTATACAAATTTTATGTACCCCCTTTGAGGGGCTGTATCTTAACAACTGATCAATTGTATTTTTGAACCACATTACCAAAATAGTTAACAGAAATAATTTGCTCTGACTGAACTCATAACCAGACGAGACAGACTTTCCGAATATGATAATGGTCATTCGCTTTCGATAGTAGACGTACCTGAATAAGACGAAAGATAAATAAGTTAAAGATTCTAATTAATTAGTATATTGTAATGTTGTTTATGTAATGTAATGCTGTTTTTTCAATATTTCATCTTTTCATTTCCACTGACACACAAACTATATTTCTATTCCGAACTCTCCAGAACATTCAGTACGCTGGTCATTCCAACCGAATTAATATCCGAACTGAAATATATACCTACCCAAACATATATCCTGTGCCAAAGTTCCACTTGCCACGAAGTTATTCTAACCTTAAGTAAACTGAATCTTTACAGCATACACACAGTCCAATTAAACTATGCAAAGGGTCTTTGGAGCATTCGATAATTCTGCAGGACCTTCGGTTATGCTTCAGACTATTCCCTCTACCCTCATCAAACAAGCACTGATTTCTCACCTGACCTGACATTCTGAATTTATATCCGGAATTTCATAATGTCCACGGCCCTGCCAACTATAAATAGCCCGAAGCCAACTGTCATATAATTTAGGAGCGCACCAGAAATGAAATAAACAATTCAGATTGATTATGAACCTCCGCAATTGCGGGTTTCCTTGTTCATTTCATCTTTGCTCTTGCATTTTCCAGGTGATTATTTTTTGATTAAATGTAATCTCTTCCAGTTGTGGTTTATTATGATTAATATTCCGGAGAGGTGCATTATGACATGCTCAAGGTTGCCCCTTTTTTCTCATGCAGACCAACGACTTTTTAGGTACGTGTGGCAGATACCCAACAGAAAAAAAAAACTAATCCAGCTGATGCCGCGCAGATGGTTGAAGTAAAATCATCAGGCACCTGTGGATCGTCTGCGATTTGAAAGATTAGTCGTGAGTTATTTCCGAAACAATCCCATACCATACACCATCCTTAGCAGACTCAAGAAAACCAGAATACCCAAACGTGGACTACGATTCCAATAATTGCATTTACCAGATACCTTGTGAGTGCGGCAGATCATATATCGGTGAAACTGAGAGATCATCCAAAATCCGAATTGTCGAGCACAATAAAAACAAACAGGGAGGAGAAACCAGCAAATCGGTTGTAGCAGAGCATGTTTTGACTCATCAACGTAACATAAAGTGTTCCCATGCGAAGATCATCCACAGATAGAAACACTGATTCAAGAGGCAGTTCGAAGAAGCTGTATATATGTTGTCCAACGAGGTATTCAATCAAGGTAGCATGGAGAAACGCAACATATGGAAACATGTAATCCAGTGGATACCGGTCAGCTCCCGCCAAACGCTAAACTTCCGCTAAAACGGTCGAGCAAAAAGAGTAAAAAGGGTATATGAGAAAGCATTAGAATAACCTATAAATGGTCATTATTTGGAGGAATAGTCCAATAATCCTCCGAAGCCGATTGTGGTTATTATCAATCAAAACGTCGCGTCATGAGTAACTTGGTTTAAAATCTTTTTCAATTTAATTTCTTACTCAGTTCTATTGTTTTTGATTTCCATTTTTTGCTCTATGACCATTTTCACTTTTATCTTTTTTATTTTATTCGTTTCATTGTATTGTCTTTTCACGTTTCATTCTTTAATATAATTGATATTTTAGCTATTCATTCTTATTTCATTTTTTCTTTCATATATTTTAAATCATAGTAAACTCATATTAGACAATGAAAGTCCGAACTGCTGAAATTTACTACTTTCTTGTTCTGAATCAAGGAAAGAGAAGATAGTATTTGTGCAAGAGTTGATTAGTTTACTACATGAAAATTTCACTGCATAGTAGTCATCTTCTATTCATATTTTAATATGCAATACTTCTATATGGTTTCTGGTCAAGTGAAAAGACACTGGAAAGTAGCACTTTCAGCAGTGATGAAGTGGTTCATTATTATTATTTTGTCAAGTTTGATGTTAATTTTCAGTATATGGTATTCGAACTTGATAGCTTCAGAAATATACTGGAATTGTTATATCACAAACTCTGTTTTATTCAAACAAAACATTTGGGAGTATAACTATAGTAATTTTCTCCCCACAGAATCATCGGTGGCCTCATTTTCCTGAATATTAATATGACATTCAGACACAACCTGTATATTACTTCATTCGCAGGAGACCAATTTCCATAATACCAATAATGTGACATAGTTTTGTACTAGTCTGTATTATCCCAGATATTTGATTCGTTATTTATTCGGAGATTATAATGTTGCAGTACTGCATTCCCAATTATGTAATAATTTGATTCCGTCAAATTCCCATTATCAGAAAATTGCGGCGAGTTCCTGTTTCATATCTGTGTGATTGCGGAAACAAAATTTATTCATTTTAAACAAGGGTATTAAGTGCTAGAGTGTCCCATAAATGAACCGGATGGTTTGGAAGCAAACCAACCAAATTACATATAGGGTGTCCATAGGAGTCTAGTATTTAACAAAACGAACACGAACAAGACATGGAGTAACGGATATTCATAGAATGTCATCAACTTTCAAATAGGGATATCCTCCCAGTGACTCAAGGAACATGAATAGGAAATCTAGTGGAAGTATTTCACCAATCATTCATATGATCTCCTGTTTGTATTATACAGGAATTGTATATGCATATCTATGTTCTACCATGCTTTGGTCGGAAGCCATCTTACCTATGGAGTCATTGCATGGGAAGGATCTCAAAAAAACTAATCAATAATTTACAGTTTCGTATCGTATCGAGAAACGACGACAATGAATGTAAGTCAGATATTTGTTTTGCGATCCTCTTGAGGCAGTATAGACATGAATCTTTGTTAGTCCCTATTCAGGACCATTACAATACACTTTTTTGGGACCAAAACTTTTTAATGAGCTACCATCCGAACTCAAAACGATCAACTAATACAAAATGTTCGAGAAAAAGGTCAGAACTTGGCTGTTCACTATTCGGTTAAAACACAAGCAGAGCTACAAGCAGAGTATGTTATAGACTTGCATGAGGCATTGCTCGAAATATAATCTACAGATGTAATTATTCTAATGTGATTTTAGTGACAAAATTTTCCCTTATTCTGATATAAAATTTAATATTTCAGAAATGTGAATTGACTAAAGCTTTTACAATCTCATTTCACTTTGAATTGGTTAGTCTTTGGTTTGAATTTCAATCTACTAGTAATAATAATTCTCAGATTTAAATATTTCTATATTGAAACAAAATAAATAATATTTGTATTAAAATGATGTTTATGTTAGATGTTCAAACGAAGATTCATTTGTTTTGTTATCTAATCGTTTAGATTCATATCCTTTTATATTTGAACAGATCTGAAGAACGATTGTATCTTAGATGATTGTTCACGTTTAATGTTCGGACAAAGATTTCATACAACGCGCGGATTCATTTCCTTGTGTTTTTTTCTGTTCCATTCATTTTCTGATCGGTAGACTTAAGATATGTAATGTAATAGTGAAAATATAAGATTATTATCAATATTATTATGTGCCTCTGAATTCTGCTCTTCTAGGAAAATGAAAAAAATTGAAGTGACTATATCACCCCCACTACGCATAAAATGGTTTTCCAATCGCATTTTATGAGGTTAGTTGTGAACATAGAATTGGGAAGATTAATTATTTTTTTGGAAATAACGCATATAATGGATTACATATTTGCCAGGTCAGGCAATTGCTATTTAGCGATTGGCTATGAGGTCGACGTCTCATATTCCCGATATATCAAATTGAACGCTGGGTCTAAACTAGCATTACTTTATTATTTTCTGCTTATTCACAAGCTTTTATCTCATTTGGTTTTCCTTTTTTTTATATATTTTTGTAATGCAGGCGGTTTTCTGAAATACAAACTCCTTCATTGCCAAACGAACACCTGTTCAAGTGAGAAAATTGATGGAGAAGTGAAGTAAGCAAGGCCACCAGCGAGTTGGAGGTAGAGTATATTCTGCAAACAGGCTCCTGAGGTTAGTATACAAAAATTTGATTTGGTGGAGACTTCGTGGTGACCAGGATTAGGAATAACAAAGACCAACTCCTAGTGCAGTTGGCCGGACTCATTAGAGAGCTCATTTTTGGACTGTAGGCGGATTAATTTGGGCATAGAAAAAAGACAATTGTTGAGAAGGGTCTGGATGGGCGGTTTTTTCAAGGACAAAACACAGGCACTACAGGGTGCACTCACAGCGGTGTCTGTGCGAAAGTAGAGATTCACATTGGATTTGAATCGCTGGATACATTTGGAAAAACGTTCTCAGGAAGTTTATTCCACATAAACGCAGTTCTCCAGATGAAAGAGTTCTTGAACAGTGAAGTTTGAGGTGTACTGAGTTGAACCTCAAAACGATGAACAGCCAAAATCCGTCGCGTATTTCTGATATGTACCGCTCTTGGTGGAATCAAATGTGCCAAGTCACTTGAACACCTCCCGTGAAAGTATCTATTGAACAGAGACAAATCACCAACCTTTCTTCGATGTTCCAGACTATCAAGGTTGCTAGTGATGTTTGCGTTTCCAATCTGGCAGATGGCTCTTTTCCGGATGAAATCCAGCAACTCCGGGGTATGTTTGGGGGCAGTTCTCCATACATGAGAACAATACTTCAAAGAAGGTCTGATCTGAGCTTCATAAAGCATCAAGAGTTGCTGAGATGTGTATAGTTTTCTGGTTCGGAACAGTGCAAATAGCGCAGTGAACAACGCAGACAACTGAGGTTGACATTCGTGTTGTTGTGTCAACATATGTTCGTCTGGTTTGGCGGCTAAAGTGAATCGGCGATTGCTTCTAATTACCTTGTCGAAGTGTATACAGCATCGAAGATACTTTTGAATACTCGTAATTTTGGGGAAGAGAGTGAAAGTGTTTGTTTTTCAACAAAGCACATGAAACCGAAGTGCATTTCTGGTGGAAATAGCAACTAACCACTTGGTTAACACAAATCAGTGTTTTGTTCTGAATTGTTCACAATCTTGCATTTCGTGAGGAACAATAATTTGAGGTTTCAATGAAATGGACAGATTTTAACAGTCATATATAAGGTGTTCCTTAAACACATGCTAATATTTAAGGAGGTAATTCTTAGACCCATTTTAAGAAAAAAACTTTCTATGGACGTATGTCCTAAACGCCTTAACTTTTGAGATACAGGGTGGCAAAGTTTTCAAAAATAATCAGTTTTTTAATAATAACTGAGATAATTTTGTAGACATCTTTGGCATATTTGGTACATATGTTCCATGCCTCGAGGCGCATTTTTTGATGTACACAAATTTGTATTTTTTCCCTACAGGTTTCGCATTGAATATTTTTGGGGAAAAAGTACTACGCCAATGCTTTCTTCCCAAAATAAAATCATTTTTGAAATTCTCATTCATTTTTGAGGAAATTTGATCTCCTGGTATTTCTTTGTCCGACGCATGATTTTTACTCAAAAAAATAATAATCGACAGAAAGCAAATTAAGAAATTAGATCAATTCTAAAATGAATAAGAATCTGAAAATTGCTTCATAACGCATTACCAATTCCCTAATAATATTTGAAAACATAATCTGCAAAAAAATAAATTTTTCACAAAAACGAGTTTTATTTTATTTTGTGACAGTAAGTCTAAACGAATAGCACAAATTTGTTAATTAGTAATAATACCAAAACTGATTATAAAAATTGTTGGAAGTGGCCACCTGCACTTAGTATGCATGCTTCCACCCTTCTACGCATGGAATTACGCACCCGTTCAAATATACCCGACGTATTTCGTATAGTTTCACACGAGGCAACTATTCGCTCTCTTAAATCTTCTGAAGTATTAACGGGAGTTTTATACACAAGAGTTTTAAGGTGACCTCATGAAAAAAATCTAAACTGTTGAGATCGGGGGATTTTGCTGGCCATTGCTGAGGTCCTCCGCGACCTATCCAACGATTAGGATAAACTGTATATGAATGGTTTCGGACAATTACACTGAAATGAGCAGGGGTGCCATCGTGCATGTACCATATTCGATTCCTTAACGCAAGTGGCACATCTTCCTATAACCCAGGTAAGTCTGCTATGACGAAGTGTAAATAAGAACGACCATTAAGGCGTCCTGGTAGAAAAAATTGGCCTATTAGATGATCACCTATAATTCCTGCCCATACATTAACCGAAAATTGGTGTTGGAAATGGGTTTCGGTTATTGCATGGGGATTTTCTTCAGCCCACACATGATTGTTATGGAAATTTTGAATGGCATTCCGAGAAAAATTTGCTTCGTCTGTGAACAAAATTTGTTTCTCAAACTGCGGATTTAGTGCAATACTTTGTAGATACCACTGACTGAAGTTCACACGCTGTGGAAAATCTCTGGGGAGTAATGCCTGCACTCTTGAAATATGGTATGGGTATAACAAAAAATCAACCAAAATACGCCAAACAATTTGATGACAAATATCCAGAGTTCTAGCGATCTTCCTCGTACTCGTCTCAGGATGTTCCTCAATTTCTTGCAGCACCGCTTCCTCAATTTCAGGAGTTCTCACTACACGAGGTCTACCTTCCAGAGTCCCTTTCTTGAAACTACCAGTTTTCCCAAGTCGACGATGAATATTTGAAAAGGTTCGGCTATCTGATAAGGCACGATTAGGATATCTTTCTTGATAAATGCGCCTGGCTTCTGTTGCATTACCATCGGCAAGGCCATATACGTAATGCATTTGCGCCATTTCCGCATTCGTATAATTTACCATATTTACTGATATTCAGAAAAACAGCGGACTACCAAAATAACTTCAATAACACTTCAAAATCAATCGAAACGCGCTGTGACAGTTTTCAACACCAACACCTTACTTTAAACCAACATCAATATTAGCTACTGACGTTTGTACATACAGAGAATTCGTTTTTAATTGCTATGGTGGGAACGCCGTTTCTTCTGATTTTAATCTTTAAAAGAAATCACATATCGACAAACTCCATATTTCCAAGAGGTGCAGTAAATAAATTCTGCTACACGTCATTTATTCCAGGATAACTAAATTTATGTTTTCAAAAATTATTAAGCGGTGCTGCGTTATGACGTAATTTTAATTGAGAACAGTGCATCTGACAACAAACAATTACCTTTTAGATCCTCAATTATTTTGCAACAAATCTGATCTCTTAGTTTGCTTTCAGTCGATGTACGATACCGCATCAGATTTTTAAGGAATTTATCCTTAAGTAAAGCGATTTTTTATTTTTTGAGCGAAAACCATGCGTCGGACAGAAAAAATCCAGCAAATCAAATGTGCTCAAAAATGTATGGAGATTTTAAAAATGATTTTCAATTCAAGATAAAGCAGTGGCGTAGTAATTTTTTTCGCCAAAAATATACATTTCAAAACTCGTACGTACGCCACTGGCAGAGAAAATTAAGAAAATTGTACATCAGAAAATGCGCCTTGAGGCATGGAACATATTTGCCAAATATGCCAAAGATGTCTACAAAATTATCTCAGTTATTATTAAAAAACTGATTATTTTTGCCACCCTGTATCTCAAAAGTTAAGGCGTTTAGGACATACGTCCATAGAACGTTTTTTCCTTAAAATGGGTCTAAGAATTACCTCCCTAAATATTAGCATGTGTTTAAGGAACACCCTGTAGATCTTTCTCGGGCACAAATGGACCAAAACTGATCTGGAAATTTGGTAAAAACCCAACTTCCCCATTCCCCCATTCGCAAACTGGCGAATGGGGAAGTTCTGTGAGACTAGCATATTCTCTTCAATTGATCGGAAGGAAACGTAAAGAGTACTGGAAAGATTATTTAAGGATACTGTTGTGAAGGAGTTATCTGATAATACAATTGAAAAAATGTGTCAACCGAGCATGTATCCGCTCAGAATGGTTATACAACTACTCCTCAACTCATCTAAACAAAGGACACTTCAAAAACACCCGGAAATAGTCTATAATAGTAACAGAAATTGGTCCAGGTAGCAAGTTTGTTGGAATGGGTGTAATAAACTCATGAGGCTGTAGTTGTTCTCGAAGAAGGAATGAACAATTGACATAACTCCGAAGCAGCGAAGCATAACTTCCATTACAAGTTGCATTGCAGCGGTAAAGAAAATAATAATAATAATTTATAACAAATGTTATACAGAAATATTATGAAAAGTAATGTGTTGCAAATAAATAAAGACAACCCACCACAAAACGTGAATCTTGAGCGTGAGTTGCTCAATTACAAACTAGACATTGGACACTCATAGACATACTATACAAAAATATACAAGTACATAATAAGAAACACAAAATCACAAGAAAATGATAATTTTCTGAAGCAGATTCAAAGTTTGATATCATAGTGAAACGTATTGAAATAAATGGATAGTTTCGCAAAATGAGAAATATTTTTACATCAACATATCGATGAATTTAGAAGCGGGGGTTTTGGAGAACCCATGACTCAGGTTTTTCTTTCGAAAAGTTACAAGTTCTCCATATCTTCAAATTTTTTGGTGAAACATTATGAAGTTCTGGACCTGAGTAAGGAAAACTTCTTTGCAATATATTTTTGTAGGTCTTGCTACTTGCGACATGTTCGATTTTTGTCGTGTTGGGATGTCGAATGACTGATGGCTTGATTTTCGATACATTAAAAAGTTGTTCAGTTGGGTAAGTATATGGTTTTATTGGAATGACTTTGGTACTAATTGTCTGTATTTTTTCCAGGTTTCTGAAGAACGTTTCAGCGCATAATAAAATATTTTCATTCTGCCTAGGTGAGTATTTTGGAAACGTGTTTCTTATTAGTTCCTTCACTGCATAACTTATTTGTTCCTTCCATTACAAGTTGCATTCCAGGTGAATTCCTAAGTATCTACCCTTTCAATACCAACAACTTCATTGGTTTGTTCGATCTTTATGGTGTCAAAGTTGGACAAATTTTCAAAGTAACTGAAGGAAATGAAGTATGTTTTGTCTGTATTTACTGTTAGTAGCGGTAAAGAAGGAGCGTGCATTATCGGTCAGTTTGAAAATATTCCGTATCAAATGTTCCATTTTTACATTATGGATGTTGTAGATTGCGCTTGTCTAAAAAATTACCCCTGACCATAATAAATCTCGGAAAAACGGTCGAATGACTCTCCAGGATGTGACCTGAATATAGTGTACATTAAACCCCGCTTGTAACAAACCTCTTTTAATAAATCCAATCCGAGGTTTTTTTAACAAATACCCAACGCGAACGCCGGTCAAAAAGAAACCCCAAATAATAACCCTCCATGAAGATCAGAGCGGGCTGGAAAATCTATAAATTGCAGTACTTGATTCAGCTCGACGTCTGGCTAAATTTCAAACGAATGTTCTTTGGTGAATAAAATATAAGGCCACTTTTGTCCTTCAGTTCAATCACTGTCCGCTGGTGTACAAAAATCCGTCGGCGAGGACGTGACTTCATTATGCCAGTCCGGCACAAAGGACACCTTTTGAGGATGCGAGCGTTCGAATTCAATATTCAGTGTGTCGAACGATACAAATCCCGATGGAAGAAAATACGTTTTATTGCCCATACAAACGAATGGCCATGGAATTAATACCGAAGGGTCCGCCGGGCAGATGGGACGAGATTTTTCAGCGAATACGGTGGAGAACCCTTGTGCAGAAAATCGATTTTTTCGAGAGGCAATGAAATTGGGATTACCGAAAAGCTGCAACAATGGTCCGTCTGAGTGGAAGCTAACGAGGGATATTTTTGAAAATACTTTACTTTATTCGAAGAAAGGTTCATACCTACCAGAGAGCTGGAGCATCGGGAAGCAACACGAAATTGAAAGTTTGAGAAGAGTGTGAAGGAGAAATGAAAATTATTGATGTGAGTTGTCCCTCTTTCAGTATTTTATAATGATAATAAAAATAATAATGTTTATTCATGAAAGTCCCGTATTTCACAGGAAGTACAAATATACAGGGCGTTATAATGAAAATTTGAATCCTTCTTTAAGTCAGAAACGGGCGTGTATTCAAAAATTTCAAAGGAAACATTGATTTTTATTTTTAGGGGAACTAATTCTGACACGAAAATCATACCCGAACTTCACCCCCTACGGTCAGCAATCCCTCCAATTTTTTCAATGATTTCGGGGGTCGAGTGATACACCTCATGAAATGTCTTTTGTCCCTCTATCAATTCTGTAATTATTTCTGACATTTATTCATTCGTTATTGAGAAATTGTTGAACGTTCATTTAAGAAAAAATGAATAAACAAAAGTAATATCAATGGCAACATAATCAACGAATAAAGTAAATACGTTGAACAGTTAATGGATGAATTCCGAACTTCAGGTTCTGTTCACAACAGAAAACATGAAGTTTCCCGTCCTGCCAGAAATGGCGGAGTTTAAGTTGCACTTTTAGGACTGCATGTCCTAAGTAGTAAATACCATATTTAGGGTGAGTGCAGCAAGTGTGTTCGTATTAATTGAGGTGCAGATGCATCATATTCAGGGTGTAAGTCATATTTGGGCTTTCTCATATTCAAGTATTGTCTCATATTCTGTTTGTTGTCAGCTTTGCGTATATGCATGCTACTTACAAATGGTTGGTGTTTTAACTTTAATTACTTTATGAAAGTTTGGTTGACAAAATCATGTAATAGTCCGGTCAAATTAGACTAAAAAGAAAGAGTGAAGGTACATAAATTTACAACAAGTTGCAAATGCGTGTAATTGTTCAAAACATAGTTAAAAATAACGAAATTCTGAATGATTGCGATGCCTGGAAAAAAATTTATTAGAGGTCAAAGGTCGAAAATCTCGAAAAAAATTGTTTTTTTCGCGATTTTCAGGAAAACGGTGAGTTTTATCATGAAATGATCTCAGACAAAAATTTCTAGATGAAAAAATTCTCTACAGAAAATGTATCGATACTTTTTTTCTCAAAGCCACCGTTTCTGAGATGTACTATTTTGGCACGCAATAACTGGCTGTGATACGACGTCTGCATTTTACAGGAGTATTCAAGCTGTCATATTCAAAATGTTTGAAAAACATGATATAGTTGAATGTGCTGAAATTTTCAAAAAAATTAATTCGACTCAACAGGAAATTATCACCAACGGGATTCAGTTTCTTCTTTCTATGTACGAAGCTCCAAAAAAAACCATCTGCTTAGATAAGTATCGATATGCATGTTTCGCAAAAAACACAAAAAATAAGAAACAGGTGCAATTAGCTTGTCTTCCTCCAACCTCAGTTATTGCTCATCATCATCTTTTCCGGGTATATTACCAAGTTCAAGTATGGCTTGGTTATCAGCTAGACCTGAAAGACTGGGGTTGGAAGTTGGTCGACAATGCATTAGAACCTATTCAGACTTTACTCCCACCAGCGCCGGAAAAACTGCTGAACACAATTTTTTGCAGTTGTGAAAAGGGATGCAGCGCTAAATGTGGTTGTGAAAAAGTTGAAATGTTGTGTTCTCTGGCATGTACAGACTGTCAAGGTCAGTCATGTTCTGATGCTGAATCACCAATAGTGGAGGATTCATTTGATACCAACGAGGAAACATGCGATACATCACTCTTGAGGCAGTTTACCTTCACCCAGGATGAACATCAAGAAAAAGACGACCAAGAAGAAGAACGACAAGAAGAAGTATTTGAAGGTTATGACTCAGATGAATTAATTTTCACATTTTTTAAATTTCAATTTCTTTCATAATTTTCAACCCTTCCCAATATATTTCATTAAGCAAGTTTTCAATTTGACAGAATCACAACAGACATGTGGAATAGGCCTACTGGGGAAACCACGTTAAAAAAAACGCGCTAAGTACACTACCTTATAGGTGGCCTGGAAACGTGCGCATAGAATGACGATTACAACTTTTATAACGGTCGCTCTAAGTATTGATACATTTTCTGTAGAGAATTTCATGATCTACAATTTTTATTTGAGGTTATTTTATGATATATCTCACCACTTTCCTGAAAATCACGAAAAACCAATTGTTTTTCGATATTTTTGACTTTAGACCTCGAATAAATTTTTTCCAGGCATCGCAATCATTCGGAATTTCAAAATTTTATTCGTAACTATGTTTTGAACAATTACAAGCATTTGCAGTTTGTTATAAATTTATGTACCTTCCAATGTCTAGAGTGACCGGATTAAAACGATGCCCCATGAAATTTCGAGAAAGTATTCAAAAGAAAACATTTTCTGAAAACTTCACTTCCTAAGAGATGTTTTGTTGGTTTGTATTCTTTCAGTAATATATGAGAAGTAAATGACTTCGAATGGAGAAGGACAAATTCAAAACGATTTCTTTTTCAAAAACAACATATCTATTATACTTTGGTACAAAGGTGCTTCTTAGGTCTAAGATGCCAATAAGAAAAGTTTTGAAAGGGAAAAGACGCATTAATGAAATGAAGTTTTCCTTTCATCACTAATTCTCCGTACCTACAGCTATATTTTCGGAGGCTGATATTTTATGTGTAGGTACGTTTCAAATTGTAGATGTGCAATACGAAACTATTTTTGAATATTTCAACTGGGGCGCCCCCACTGTGGAGTAGTTGTTTTCTGATAAGTGTCAGTCCATTCAACCTACTATGTGGGTATATTCGAGACTGGCTTGAACTTTCAAAGTTCATGTCTTTAGATTTGTTTACGGCCTGTCTTCAAGCATCGCCCACCGACTAATAAAACAGTTCTCATTTGGAATGAACAATAATTTCTCAGATTTTTGGAAAAGAATGTTTTTGGCTTTTACTACTCTATCTTAGATACAAAAATGATGTGGGAATCTTCCAAAGAACGGAAGGAAAGCAATCGATTTGTGCCTGAAAGTTACTTCTTTGCATGATCTACACACATCTATGTATAGAATTACTCCTTGTGAAATTGATTGCTCTCTTTTCTTTCTTTTAAAGATTCCCATATTTTTTTTGTATCAAGATAGAGTAGTAGAAAGCTGAAAACTTTCTTTCCTGAATATTAGTTACGCCTAAAAATATAACCCCTTCAAGATACTTATGATGTACTTTTGAGAACCTTGGGTGTAGTAATGAATATTACTGGAGTTTTTTCCCAACACCAAATCGTTATTTTTACACCTCGACACGTGTTTCGATCACCCAGTGATCATCTTCAGGAGGAAGATAAAATTCATTCCTTCCTCTTGAAGATGATCATCTTCAAGAGGAAGATAAAATTCATTCCTTCCTCTTGAAGATGATCACTTGGTGATCGAAACACGTGTCGAGGTGTAAAAATAACGATTTGGTATTCGGAAAAAACTCCAGTAATATTCCCTTCAAGATAATTACTCAGATGTTCCTTCTCTTCAATATTTGAGATATACTGAAATTGAACCTTTCCGAAGACTTGATAATTTTGGAAAATCACGGGCTGAGAAGTTGCATGAAAAGTTCGTTCTAACGAAAGTCACTTTCGGCGTTGTTTTCAACACGAACGATCTCCTAATATGAAACTTTTCTGTAGTTCATCAGTAAACAAAACATGCGAGAAAGCAAGACCCTGTTTACCGTTGCGAAGGATAAACCAGCCAAATCCTCTGCAACATCAACTGTATCTCGTTGCATATTTAATATATCACGTTATATCAGGTTACCTCCATCCATATTCCATGGATGGAAAAAAATATTTATGTATATAATTACGAGAAGACGGAATTATATCCATGCTGGAGACGCGCTTGAAAATGGAAAAATTTCATCTGCAAACAGCTCGCATTTAGGGAGGTTGGATTTCAGAAGATAAATCATTTTCCGAGGAGAGCCGGAGCGTGGAGAAAATACCGGCTGTAAAAACTAATGCCTCATCTCGAAGAAAGCTCGATATATCAGCTGCCACCGAAAATAGTCATATTTGAATTTAAGGTGGAGATTCGGCACTAACACTTTCTCACAGGAGGAATTAACAACGCATGGCTTAACGCCGGGTTTTATTTCCTGGAGAATTATGTTTCATCTGATAGTTTCTCGTGAGAAGATGCAGTTATGAAGATTGGGAATTATAAATTCCACCAAAAACTGTTGGCGCAACATTTCTGGAGATTATTTCTCTGTGGAGGTCTATTTTGATAAACAGACTGTTACTTGCTGAATGAAAACTCTTATATTCAAGTCTTGGCTTCTAAATCATTTCAATGTATAACCATCAGTTTCCTCAAACTCCCATACGACTGAGAAGTATGATATTTGAACTGGCTAACCCAATAACCATTGAAGGTTATCCGAATATACATCCAGTGGGGTCCAATGACTGATGGACCTACCTTATATTCAAGTTACACTCCATTGCGAGTTTTTCACTGGACAGTTCACAAAACCGCAACATCTGCAATATGTGTTTCGCTATAAAATAGCTTCCTCAAGCGTCTCCATACTTTCATGAATCCATGCACTATTGGGGCACCTGAAACTCTTCAGTTTCATGGTTCGAAACGGAGAGACAGACATAATTGAAAAACTCTTGGGGACACAACATTTAGACGGTTTTCAAACCCATCAGAAAGAAATGACAAAGTCAAAGACCAAAGAGACCCACCATCAGCATCAGGGGTATATCGCATACCGCGAAAAGGTATACATCGGAACCACTAACAGATCCATGGAAACAAGGATGACAGAGCATGGAAGAAACTGTAGACTGAGTCGAACTGACAAGTCGGTGTGGCGCAACACGCATCCTGTGAATGAAACCACAGGATTCTGTTTCAGTACACGAAACTCATTGCTTCCAACCAGGGATATCACAGCTGACTATTACGGAAGGCAATAGAGACTCACAAACACACGGATAATTTCAACAATGAAGAAGAAGCTGTGAACTTCAGTTTAAGAGTAGTAAGTAAATATCCAAATGATTACTCATTAAAAATTATTTATATTGCAAATTTTGAAGCATCACTAAGATTTGGGATTATGTTTTGGGAATCGAACAGTCAAATGATTCATTTATTTACCATTCAGAAAAGAACAATAAGATGTTCATTTAAAATGAAATATCAAGAAACCTGTAGAGGAATTTTCAAAAAAAAATCACATATTTACTGTGTATGCAATTTATATATATATATATATATATATATATATATATATATATATATATATATATATATGAATGTGTACTATATCTGTATAAACATAAAAATAATTTTACAAAGTGTGTGGACCTTCATAATTATCATAATAGACTACCAGAGAACATCAAAACCTTGAACAACATCAACAAATTTAAAACAAATGTTAAATCCTTCCTCACTGAAGTAGAACCATATAATGTAGAAGACTTTCTAAATTATTCTTATTAGATATTAGATTTAAGAATTATGAAAATTGACACTGTTTCATTTTTTTGTTTTTCGCTGATTTGTGTGAAACACTCTTCGAAATAAAGATTATTATTATTATTATTATTATTATTATTAATATGCAATCTCATTCTGAGAAGTTCGAAAATAACAAACAGCATGATGGCAGGTAGAAAAGGGTAGACAAATATTATTAACAATTTACCTAATTCAGGTATTTGCACACCCAACTACGTGAGTCAACATGAACACGCGAAAATCTTAACCAATGTGTCTTAATATTTTCTTCAATCCCATTGTAAACCTTGCATACTTCAGAAGCGACCAAGGTCAAACTTGGCACTTTCATTGAAGCATTTAGCTTCACACAGTGTATTACTTTTTTCGAATCCCAACCCTTTGACTCTCCTGACTTATTATACGTCATCACTGCTCACTTTTTCGTGATAACAAATCTTGCAAAAATTCGATATTCCATTCCTTTCCAAAAATATTTGGAATGATAGCTTATCTGTCTGAAAAACAGCAGAAACACATTCGAATTCCCACTTGAAGCATCAAAATGACATATCAGTACGAATGTTTCAATTTTTGCTAAAATTTTCTACAGGCTCATTTTTCAAGTTTCGTTCGGTTGTATTTCTTTTCGAGCACCAACAATAAAAACCTAATTCGATAATGGAATCACCATGAAGCCTTGTTACGGTGGTAGATGAGCATTCTCTTAGTGATGTGTCTTTTTTGAAAAAATCCTTCACTGACTTCATCTCAACATATTCTAGTGGGTTGAGAATGAGATAATCATCAAATAGTGGGCTTGGATAATACATTATCACCATTATGAAATGTGGACTTTTTTCTGTCACGTCTATTGACAACTATTCCAAACACATCTCAACAGAGAGAGCAGCGATTACATTCATTTCTGGAAATGATGTGAAAAGCTCATCTTGTCACAAACGTCAAGTTGTGTAATCATATCCGGCGGTAGACTAATTCATCATGGAATATTCACAATACGAAAGACATGCATGCTCGCCTTGCTATCTCATCTACCCTACCTTTGTTTGCTTTGTTTCGTGTAGATCTCACACTTACGATACAATACACTGCAGTGTTGGTATCAAAAAACCCACTGAAACCCAGTAAACATTAACAACTGCATCATGCTTGAATATTTTTGCCAAGCAGAAATTGCATGAATTAATTGATGCAATCGCATTTTCCCGTTCGGGCCATATTGCCAATCAGATCAAACTCTTTCCCTAAGATAGTATCAAATCAACTTCAGATCATCGTTTTTTCCTCCAACTCATCTTGATCTTTTTTTTCTTTCTCTCCTCATTAGAAACAATTTTGTTGGCGATCAGTGCCAGTGGTGTATTAAGAAACTGTCGTCTATTCTTCACAGGCAACATAGGCTCTTATACTCTGCTTGTTCTCTGGATTTGGAGAAAATGTGTACCCTGAACATCTCAATCAATTCTCATAATCGTTATTGAAGTGAAATATATTGTAGCATAGTAGCTTACTTTGCAAATTTCTTTGTCGTTCTCTTGGTACTTAGGTAAACCACATCCTACATAATTCCCTCCCTATGTCATTTTCAAATTATCGTTAGATTATATCCTTTTTTCTCATCTCATCCTAAATCTCAGGTTCTATGCTCCAGAATCCTACCCTACAGTGGAGACACCTTATATTTGTGGTTTTCATTCTTCCCTTAAAAGTATTTAATTTTACCTCTTCACGTCAAAGTCCACACAATTATTCATCGTCGATCATTTGACATTTGTAATATTCATTTCCTTTGTTGTGGCAACTTGTTGACCAAAAGAATACAAATATAACGGTTCAAATCCTCATTTAGACAACTTGAAAATTACCTGAGCCTATACCTCTTCCACATACATGACTTCTAGAGGATCAATGCGAAAATCAAAATTGCCGGAATCCTCAAAAAGGGATTTCAACTTCAACTTTGGTCCACTCAGAACGAAATCCTTCCACACTGCATGCTAAACTTTCAGCGATAAACTTATAATTTCATAGTAAACGCATTGTCTATCTCTCATCCCGGGCTCTAGCTCGATTGTTCCTTTACAAACTAAAGCCATTAAGAAGCTTAGTAGTAACCGCTGTTTTGCAAAACGAGTTTTCTATTATTCTAGTTCACGGTGGCACATACCCCTGTTAAATTATAATGTACATTTACATGAAGGTGTGTATTTTCCCGTCGCAGCGACCACACATACTCTGTTTGATTCGAACAAAGCTCATTACAGTGCGCCATGAGAGGGAGATGGGACCATGTGCCATTAGCACCACTATGGAGATATTTTATTGATGAGTTTGAGGTAGTGAAGCGCTCGAGTAGGATTTATTCGAGACTCCAGGCTTTCAAGTATTCAGATAGCTAAGAAACGAAGATGAGGAAATATTTGAGGATGGTGCTGACGTTTGCGAATGGATGAAAAGAGCCAAATTGACAAGAATAGTGCCAAGAAACGTTCAGATATGAATTAGTCTGATATTCAGTTGGTATTTGACTTCAATAGAAATCAACACGTGTAGATATCGTCAGTCAAGACAATAAGAACCATATCGATGTAAAGTATGATAGATTAGAGTTTTCTGTATCTGAAAATATTCGAAGTGGTATTTTATATTTCTGAAGATGCTGATAACTTGTGTTGGCAGTACGTTGATACTTTTAAATTTGATGAAAAAAAACCTAGAATTCTTCAATATGTCTTCATGAGACTATAGAGATCTGTATCTGCAGAGTAAGGAGGGTGAGTGTAAGGCCACAGCACTTAGGCCCCATGTGACCCATTGTACATCTTCCCGAGGAGTTGTTCTCGGGTCATCGTCCATCCTGTCCTTTCCAGGAAGGTGGATAGGTCATTGGAAGACATCTCCTTTATATTGACAGGTGTAGGCCAAGACTCGCCAAACACACACTCTTTCGTTGTCGATAACTCTGGGCACTCGCATAGGATATACCTGACAGTTTCATCTTCCTGTTAACACATCCTGAATAGAGCCCACTAGCCCCATATTATGGAGGTGTTTCCTTAATTGACAGTGGCCAGTCAGAAAACCTACTGTTAAGCTTAGATTTTTCCTGGTCATCGCCAGATATTTCTTCGCCACCAGCTTTCCAGGGTCACTCAGGATTGCATCCTTTGAATCCATCCCATCTCTTTAGGGATTGAGCAATTGTCGAAGTCATCAGGCCGTAGGTGCCACTGGGACCTAAAATTCTTAGTCCAGCCGCTTTTTAGGCTAAAGAGTCGGCAATGCGATTACCTCCACTCCTGTGGTGCCTTTTAACCCACCTCAGGATAATGTTATTATCTACCGGGGCTTTGACTGAATATTGGTAGCACTGTAGTACTAGCCCTTAGGTAACACGTTGTTTGTTCAAGGCTAATATGGCTTGTCTGCTGTCAATGCAGATTGTTATGTTTTTGCCAGAAATATTTTTCCTGGTTATTTCTTTTGAGGCGATTGAGGTACTAGCCAGATCTGTTTGAACCAAGCTGGTATTCATTACCATTCCCCACTTAGCGATCTGGAGTACACTCCACATCCTGAGCTGGTTTTTGAGCCGTCTGTATATAAGCGTATCACATTTGCATCTGACTCTGTGTTCCGTTTTATTCGTATTTTGTAGGGTACATCAAACACAAACTTAGGTTCAATTGCATCACTGGTTGCCTGCAGTAGAGGTTGCGCAGTAAGCGCTTCTCGCCATAGGCTCAGCCTCAATTGACCCATTCCTACATCGAGGTTTACACCAGCCTTGCGCAGACTGACGGAGATGAAATAATAAATACATTTTCTCTCGGAGATTCATGAATGAATGTAAAGTAATACAAGTAATCATACTTTTGTATCAGTGTACTTTCCTGATGATATTCTGGAATCACTACCAACCAGAGATGTAATAGTGCTTGTCGCTCTCACAGATTCCAATTCTTCGAGAGCCAGAGACACATTTTTGTAGTCAACTCATTTCCAGTCAATAGTGCTGTATATAATTGTGTTGTGAAACGTAGTGGATGTAAGCTGTGGCATTACGAGGAGTGGGTGGAGGTAACATCCATTACTGACTCAATTGAGGACTTTTTACCACTTACTACCAGCTTACGAATGTGTTTATTCAAATCACTGAAAACTGTTGTTTTTAGATATAATCGAGCAGCTAGAAAGCAGCAGTATTACTACTTGAGAACCAGCTGAATTATTATCATGTATTGCGTCAACTATTATCTGGCAAATTCCGATCAGGAATAATCCACTGGAAATTTCTTTTGTGGCCTCGCCCATGGAGGTAGATATTGCTTTAGCCACCCATGATAGTATGACTGGCTTACATCCCGCTTCATAACACAATTTCATTTTACCTGGTATCCTTTTTCCATCTTCTCAATATATTGTCGAAATCTTCCACTTTGCTCCTGATTTTTCTGGAAAAAGGTCGAGGTGAAAATGTAGAAAATGAAGAAATGTAGTCATTAGGCTATCTAAAATTCGATATGCTCTTATTTTGACGATTTACTTGTAGTGAGGGTCTTTTCTATTCTCTAAACATTTCTCCATGATCTCTCTAAAGGCAATCCACCCTTCTCTTCGAGGATGCGTCATGATTGTGATGAATTGTGGGTTAGCCATACGTCGTCTAATGTTTGGTCCAACGAAAATACTTTGCTTCAACTTTGCCTCTAAGAGGCCTTGAAACTTTGATATTAGGTATTTGAAGCAATTGCCATAGTTTGGCAGTGACTTCACACATTTCTGTATCAATCCCAGAGTTATATGAAATGATGGTGAAAGAAATTTATGAGCAGTCACAAAAGTTCCATACAGTAATTTTTTTTCACCAACGTTGAGCTCACTCAGATGCCAATACTCTTCGATCCTGTCATTTGCAGGTCTCTACTATCCCCAAACACAAAAAGCAAGTGAATTTGGTAAATCCAGACTCCTTTTCTGGGTTTACCAAAATTCCTAAAATTTTAAAATTTTCAAATCACCGCACACTTGCCAACCGCGGTTCACTTTGCAAATAATCAATTTCAGGTTTTCAGGTTTTGAGGTATACGAAATGACCAAAGGAATGGAGGCATAGAAACCGCTATTGTGAATCAGAACTGCTTTAAGGCTTCTTTTTCAAGCATCAATTAAAATACGTCACTCTGCTGGGTCATATAAGATATTGAATGTATTCATCGAACCAATATTCGTTCAATAAACCAACTCTGTTGGGCAAAGTAGAAAGTGAACTGCTTCCTACGATATCTTTACAAAGAGGAGGACACAAGATTGAGTTCCTGTTTTTGTGCCTTAATCCAAGCAATTTGGCAGCGTTTTTGGCAAGATTCAAGTCTCTTACCAATCACCTTGGAAAAACAATTTTGGACTACTATCATCTTAATATCCAAATCTTGACCTGTCATCGGATTCAGGTACAGCACGATCATCATCAGAACTTGAAATCTTTTCCAAGGTGTAAGAGGTCTTGGAAAGATGAAGATGAAGCTTTCATATCTGCAGATAAGTACTTTGTGAGGGAAAACTCATCAAGAAGATCAGGAAAATTACTTGTTTTCGATTCAAACTGAAAAATTGATGAATAATATATATTCATCAAAATAAATTATCATCTAATTTTCACAATTTCATAGCATTTTGGTGTTGAGATTTCAGGGATGATTTCACTTTTCCATTCATTCACATAGAAGAAAACAGTACGATGATTTTCACCCGAACTCAAAAACCATTACCATAAGAGTCCATTTCTTTGAAAACTGTTGGTCCTTAAATTATAAATCAGACATTCAATTGAAGATAAAAATGAAGACATGATCGGAATTTCTTCCGAATTATATTCCATTTGGACACCTTCTTGTATGAGTTTCTGGAAATATGATCTAGCCTTCGTGAAATATTGGAAAACAAACGAAACGGATGTGTTTAATTTCACTGGACTATTTGACTTATATGTCACTCTCCTTCAGACTACAGAATGACAGAATAACTTGAGGCACTCAAAGGATTAGGAATCAATCTCCAGGATGATACCATAAATATCTCGAGAATTCCTATTTGATACAATAGATAGCTTTCCCAGCATGCTCATACGCTGAAGCGGATGATATTTAATATTCCACTTGGATGTTCGTATATGAATCAAGTTAATAGTCCTTCAGCTGCTATTGTGATACTGAAACAACCGTCTATATTATACAACATATGTAACCATAATAGTATCATTGTTCAAACTTTGGGGTGTTTATTCTGGAACTGACGTTTCTGAGAACGATCTCAGAATTTTCAATGTGATGAAAAATAATTAATCAATAATCACATTTCAATCTTTGAAGACGACATTTACAAAAAAAAAATCTTTGGTTCCAGAAGATTGCAATATTTCGAAAGCCAAACATTGATAACTTCGAAACTGTCACATGTGTTTGCTAAAAAGACCCCAGAAATTATGTTTTTGTCAACTTCGTGATTTTTTTGTAGTGATCTCATGATTCACATTCAATGATAAGGATTTCGACGAATTACTGTAGAAATGAAAATAAAATATGATGAATCGAAGCCCAAAGAGTTATAGATTCTTTCCTGCTGTTGTGAATAATATATTTATTATATAAACACTAGCAACTTCTCTCTACACCTGACAAATTGTAAATACCACTTTTATGCAGATGACACACAGCTATATCTCTCTTTCAAATTTTGTGATCTAGCGGAAGCTACGGACGTCATCAATTCTGACCTGAATAAATTGCTGACCCTCACAAATAGTCATTCATTAAGAATCAACTCAACTAAATCTGTTGCACTCTTATTTGGCACTGATCAGGAAGTGACCTCAGCAAAGAACATAATGACAATAAGGGTAGGAGGAGACAAGATTGAAGTGGCTGATTATTGTAAGAATCTTGGACTGATTATGGATAATAAGTTACGATTCAAACACCATATTACCCAAAAATTAAAAAATGCATATATGTCATTGAAACTTATTCACAGTCAAAGACATTTTCTGAACTACAAATTGAAAATCAAGCCGTGTGATAGTATGGTTCTCTCCCATTTCAATCATTGTGACATAGTTTATGGACCTTGTATCGATAGTTCGGATATAAGAAAAGTACAGAAGGTTCAAAATTCTTGTATGAGAATGATATATGGAATACGGCGTCCTATGCGTATTTTACATAAATTAAAGGATGCTGGGTGGCTAAGTATGTTCAACCGTCGAAAGCATCATATGATATGTTTTTTTTTACAAAATTTTGAAAAATAAAATCCCCCAATGCTTATATCAAAAAGTAAGATTTAGGACTGACGTGCATCATTTGAACTTGCGACGGAGGAACATGCTAACTATACCCAAGCATAAAAAAGAAGTATTCAAACGATCTTTCTCTTATAATATAGCGACTTTCGGCGATGTCCTGGATGTACCTAATTTTTCGTTGTCTTGTGATGCATTTAAATTTAGGTATAAACGAGTTCTATTTAGTCAACAATAGTTTGTTGCCTGTATCAGTGGATTATGTATGAAATCCTACTCAACAATCATAGTTAACATAATATTTGGTTAGAGTTCGAAAATGTATAGTTTACTTTTCTTATCGTGTATATGTATTTATTGGCTTCTCAAGGGGGCTGTGGAAGAATTGGCTGCAGAGTCTAACTGCTCTCCTTTTATTTACCTGCATTTGATACTTTTGTTTTGTAAAGTTATTTTGTATTATTTTTATGTACTGGTAAATAATAAATGTATTATTATTATTATTATTTTTATAACTAGCCATACGCCCCGGCTCCGCACGGGTGCAATACCGATACTGAATATAAATTCACCCACTGAGGAAACTTAAGGGCATGAAGAAACATTGAAGAAAAGATAATTTTGTTTTATGGACGCACATTTTTCCCCGCAGCTGGTGCCTCAGTTGGAATATTCGAAAATCCTTTCTTATCTACAATATAAAACGAAACTAGACACAGAATTTCAGCCCCCAACAATCTTGTGGTACGGATAAATAGTGACGAAAACATAACTTTATTTAATGAAGGCGCCCTTCATCCGCGGCCTCAGTTGAAATATTTGAAAGTTCTTTCTAATTGTACATCTGAAAGCATCAATAAATATAGATTGCATTGACAAAATACGTAAAGTATTGTTGAAAGTCTCAATAGAAAAGAGTATGAAAGAAAATTCATCCAAATAATAGGTAAAGTTTCTATAATCAATATTCAAGTGGAGTCTGGGCTTCCATTTTCTGAAAGTGGGTTAACAGTTTTGAGATCTGAACGAAAATAAATGAATCGAGAACTGAAAATACAAGAACTGAAAGAAAAATCAATGAATAACTCAGATTGAAAAAAATTATAATAACGAAAATGTTATTAACTGAGTAAAAAGTCTGTGTAGTAACATAAAGATTACAAACTAACTCAGGACGTTCCAATTGTTGGTTACCAATGAAGTTTGAAATTATACAAAGGTAAATTTTACAACCCTTTCTAACGCTTCTTTCCGGTCGCACTGCACATATCATTGATATAAATGAGAGAAAAAAATTAAACCAGAACTGATTCCCGAGGTACACCACTCTCCTTTCATCTCAATAAACTCTACATCGAGCTCTACTTGTATCCTTTGACTGAGATATTTCTCAGACCATTTTAAAAAAATTCCTTCAATGATAATGTTGTTGGGTTTCTTGGGTGAAGTACCGTTAAAAATTGTATCAAACCTGTCTGTTTAGTCTAGAAATGAGTTAGTTGTGAGATTTTATTTGTCAATGTTTTTTTGTTCGTTGATTTTGAAGTTCAACGATGCTCTTACACACATTTTCCCAATGAATCCGTATTGTTTTTCCGAATGGAACTGAATTTGCTGAAAATGATTGGTAGAAAAAAAAAATTGCTGGTATTTGTTGAGGTCAGAAACCCAAGGGTCTCTAGCCTCCTTGATTGTTATTGTGAACAGATGTGAAGACGGTACATTGAGCCAGAGAGTGTACAAGAAATCGACACACACAGACAGGTAGCTGATCAAAATCTGAAATCACCAGACACAACAAAAGTGAGGGGTGATTAGAACCTTGTTTGAGGAATCATGACATATTGGTGAACCTGTAAATCTTCCTAAGGAACTCAACCACCTGAAACATGCTTTCGAAGAGAATAGGAATAGCAAAGGAGAATTCAAGCAGGCCATATGACCCAGGAGAGACCAGCTAGTTTGATCAAAGGAAAAGCTTTTCTTCCTTACGTTAAAAATGATACAGAACAGATTGGGATGATCTGGTCTGTATCAACACGACGTGAAACCAATATTTAGGCCAACTTCAGACAATGTCTGAAGTCAGCTGAGAACCCCATAGAATATTTATTAATGCCCGAAATATACCGGATTCTTTGTAACTGCAGGCTGGTCTGCATTGGAATCATGGGAAGGAGTGTGGGTACCCGTCTCTCTGAGCACAAGAAAAATTGACAAACTGATAAATCAGCTGTAGCCGAAAATGCTCTCAACAAAGTAGGCACTTACATTATATCATTCGAAAGTAGACGAACAACACCAGTTCTGGCTCAAAATCCCACGTATTTTCACGGAGCTAAACTTTCTGCAATTTTTATGACATCCGATCGGAACTCAACTCGAGATAGGTGTGTTTCGGAGAGTGGGAGAGAGAAACGTGTGACGTAATCGATGCATGATGGAATGAGTATCATAGAGTCATAGATATTCAAGGAGAGTGGGTCCCTTTGGAACCATCACCCCTCGAACTCACTTGGGATTCTGCCTCAACTCTCGAGCCCCCATGCCACGTACCAGTCACGTGGTCCTAATTAAAAAAGTTTATCGGTATGAGAATCGAACGCAGGTCGTCACCGTGGTAGACGCTGTTCTTAGCCTCGACACCAACGTGGAATATTGAAAGTAATTGCGAATTGTCGATATTTATAGGGGATGTTCTATCGCGACCGAAATTGACTTGTTTTCTATACTCAACGTCAACGTCATTGTCATGTAGAAGGTAGATAAATATCCTCAGATTTGGGAAAGAATTGATGTTTCATGTAAAGGTTTGTGGGTGTAAGATACAGTAATATTCGATAGAACTCACAATTGATACCCACGAGTATATATAATAGTATAAACACAGGGATAATTTCATTAGGAAATGGTGCAATGAACATTAATGAAATCTGGCTACCTGTCCTTAATGGTACACAAACAAAGACAGGTAATCCAATTTGAGTCACACACCAATAACAATATAATACCAGAGTCAAATAAGTGCATGGTAGTTAACGTGGTCGATACGACGGAAACAACAACGCGGGCAACAACTCGAGCACTGCGACTGTTACCACGGCCAAAAAACAATATTTCACGGAACAGAAAAATTCAAATTTCCAATCTTACACCAAGCACGTTCACCAGTAGAACTTTTGGCACATTAAATTATACACAATAATTCCAACTCTATCTCGATGACATCCGCATTTCGTGTTATGAACCCATTGTCGCGGGGAACAATCCGTGAAATTGTAAAATCCATCAAGATTTGAATAGATATATTAATTTATAGCCATGGAAAACTTTGGAAAGCTTCCAAGCTTTCAATGTGTATTCAGGAAGGCGCAGATGCATGTTCGTTGTGGAATAACTTTCGAGAGATGTTTATGCAATGTCTTGTTTCGCATCTAAATGAAACTAAGTTAATTTTCCGGTCTGATAACTGAGAAGTGCATTGTAGTTTGTACAGTGGATTTGCAAAAAAGTTTTTATAGAAATGTTCACTGCCGAACAAGGTTTTGATATTGGATAATAGAATTAAAATGAAATACTGGAAATAAGATATTTTGTTTAAGTGGTTTCGAAACTAATTTGTTGCCGTCAAAGATTGTAATGATAAAAACGATGATGTTTTATCGATAGTGCAATTCTCAGTATTTTCCTGTTGTCCAGTATATCATTTGACACTAAATAGTACCAATCATTATTTAATATATATTCTACTGTGGTATTTTGATATGCCAGTTTCCGAATGAAAAATATACTCTGTATTTCAATTTTTGTCGAAAAAAGTTTTCCTCAGATACGATACACTTGTACCAGCATTTTTTCCAATCTCCAAAGCAACTCTGATATGCCCTTTTTGGTATTTTTTGAGCTCTCTCAGCGATTCGGTTTTATCACAAAATGTCTTCCTTTCAAGGGTCTCATCAATCTTGGGAACAGGAAAAAATTACTGTGTGCCAAATCTGATGAATACGGTGACTGAGGCATGAGTACGGTGTTGTTATTGCTTGAGAAATGGTTCTTATGGAGATTCTGTGAAACATGTTCTTCCATACGAATCAGTAGATAGTTGTCCTGAAAATCTAGAGAAGAAAATTGGATTGGATAATTTAGGAAACACTTGCTACATGAATAGCATTTTTCAAGTTTTGTTCATGACGAAGAATTTCAAGAACGAAGTTTTAATGATGAACGAGAACGGGAATGTTTCCTACTTATTCATCAAACTCAAACAACTATTCATGCAGCTGCAGTTTCGTAAGAAGGTATCATATTTCCCTCCAACCGATTTCCTGGAGTTTTTGAAGTCCACTAGATACTCGTTAGGACGACAAGAGGATTGTTCTGAATTCAAGTCAAGTATTCTTTATTCATCTTTGTAAAGTACAGCAAAAAATACAATATTTACAGGAGTGATGAATAAATCACAATACCACTGAGGAGTATACCCCTGTATGTGGTTGAAATAAAAAATACATAGGTAAAAAATACAAAATACAATTAAACAAAAAATTTAAATTTACATACACAATAAGATTAGTTTCACGAGCACATAATATTAAATAATGTTATGGTAATAAAATTTTCAGTTAATCAGTTAGATAAAAATAATGTATAAATAATGTCATTGTATAAAACATTGCATAAAACATTTCTAAAATTAGGTATATACAGCAAGAAAATAACATATTGATTTGTAGAAAGAATCAGATGTGTTTTCTACAATGGCAATTTGATTTTCAATTACGAACAAAGTTATATTTTGCAGTATTTGTAAACACAGACGGTCTTCCACGGCTCCTCTTTGCAGAGTTTTTTTTTTTTTTCAGAAAGGAAGTGAAGTAGATACCAATATAAAACTTACCATGGTCAGTATTGTTGAGTCTCAATGAGTTTATGGATTTGTTTTCTATCAATTGTTCTTAGGAAATTTATAAGTTCTATTTTGAATTGTTTTAACACCGTTATTGTTTTCAAGATTCCCGGAATGAAATTGTCAATTTTGGGAGCTAAGTAATGATAACCTTTTTGTCCTATTGCTTTATTCATTCGTGGAACGATGTACTTATTTTTTTGTCTTGTAGAATGGGAGTGAGTCGCCACATTCGTTTCGATTCCATTAATGTGATGTCTAATACATACTTGTTTGAGATAAAGCTGTCTAATATCTAGCATTTTTGTTTCTGAGTAGAGAGAGTCACTTGAGTATCTTGGTCCTTTATCACAAATCATCCGGAGAAATTTTCTTTGAGACACTTCAAGTATATTAAGGTAAGTTCGCGATACACCCCCCCACCCGATTATTCCATAATTCAAGTGCGTTTCCACCAAACTTTGGTAGACAATTATTTTTTGTTTATAATCAAGGTACGATTTGATTTGTTTGAATCGAAATAGAATACAACGCAACTTTTTAGCAAGATATGAAATATGTTCGTCCCATCTTAGGTGTGGGTCAAGGATTATTCCCAGATATTTTAGTTTGTGTTCAGGTCGAATCGAAAGATCTTGCTGTATTTTCAAGATATAATTGGGCAGAGATGCTTCTCGACTACTGAATGGTAAGTAAAACGTTTTTTCAAAATTTATGGACAAAAGTCTACTATCGAGCCAATCTTTTAAATTATTCAAGTCATTTTCAGTTTTTGTTTTCAGGTCATGCCAGTTGTCAGCAGTATATATAATGACTGTGTCATCTGCAAAGCTGAGTATTTTCCCTTCTTTTTCTTGCAAAAATAGATTATTTAAATATATCGAGAATAATAAGGGTCCCATTACTGTTCCTTGAGGAACTCCACAGGTAATTATTCTTTCTGAGCTTATATCGTTTTCAATTATAACTTTTTGTTTTCTATTAGTTAAGTAGCTTTCGAGTAAATTATATGCCATTCCCCTTACACCGATTTCATGTAATGTTTCAAGTAGTATATGATGGTCAACTGTATCGAAAGCTTTCCTCAGATCTAGAAAAACTCCTATTACTGGTAAGTCATTATCTACACATTCATAAATGATGTTTGTCAGCTTCAGGATGGCATCTTGTGTGGATTTTTTCTCTCTGAAGCCAAATTGGGATGATGATAGAAGATTATATTTGTTTAAAAAACTATTGAGTCGCATTTTCATTATTTTTTCTATTATTTTGGTAAAAGATGTAATGAGAGATATTGGTCTGTAGTTCGTGATTTTTTGTTTGTCTCCACTTTTGTGTATTGGAGTAACAATTGATATTTTGAAAGCTTCAGGAAAATAGCCTAATTCGAATGATTCATTTATGATGCTTGTTAGTGGTTTGCTTATGTATTTTGAGAGTAACTTTAATGTTTCCCCTTTCATCCCATCATATCCAGGTGCTTTTTTATTTTTCAATTGATGAATGATATTTTCGACTTCTTTTTCACTTGTTGGCTCAAAAAATATGGAATTTACTGTTATGTTTTTTTTACTTCTATAGTTTTGCTTTTTAATAATTTTTTTTGATAAATTCTCTCCTACGCCTACAAAAAAATCGTTGAATAATTCAGCTTTGAATTTAGTTTCCGTAATCAAATCGCCGTCTTCATTTTCAATTCCACCTATTTTTCTGCAATTTGGTATTTTTAGAATTTCGTTAACTGTATTCCAAAGTCTAGTAGAGGCATTATTCTCTTCTTCTACGCGTTTTTTAAAATATTTTATTTTCGCTTGGTTAATTGATTGTTCAACTTTTTTCTTAATCTCCATGTATTCATTTTTCAAAATTTCGTTGTTTGGATCAAGTTTCCATTTGCGGTACATATTATTCTTTTTATTAACAATTTTGATGAGTGATTTTGTCATCCATTTTTTTCTTTTTCGGTCTTTATTTTTCAATCTAATATATATTTTTGACTTTTCAATACATTCCCACAAAATATTGATGAATTCATTTGTTACAGAGTCAAGATCAGGATGCTGTGAAAATATTTTCTCCCAATCGACATTCTGGATTGACTCGATCAACTTATCCTCGTCAAGTTTTTCAAAGTATTTTTTGTTGTTGTGATTTGTATTAATAATTTTACTTGAAATTATAATTTGTAAAAAAGTTGTGTGATGATCTGTTATGGCTGAATCTATTGTAATAGGCAATATTGTTTCATAGTTGTTATTTTTACAATAAATGAAAATATGATCCAGACACGATTCTGAGTTATTTTTACTTCTTGTTGGAGTGTTGATTGTTGACTGGTAACCATACTCACTTAACATATCCAAATAATTTTTTGAGGCTTCATTTTCAGTTAATAAGTCTATGTTGATGTCCCCCAAAAATAGATTATAATCGGAAGGATCATTATCTCCACTCAGTATATCATTCATCTGATTTAAAAAACTGTCAATGTCGTTTGTAGGGGATCTATAAAAAGCATATAAACATATAGTACTATTTTCATATTTTATTTTTACTTTTATCAGACTGCTACCGCAAAGTTCAATGAGGGTATGAGACAAGTACATTTCATTCTTTATAAAAACAATGACACCGTCATTCTGATTGTAACAACCATTACTGTAGACAGTGGTATAACCCGTAATATCGAATAATGAGGGGTCTGGAATATGCCAAGTTTCTGTGAAAACAATACAGTCCATTTGAGTGGATAAATCATCAATGAAAACCATGAACTCGTCGTAGTGTTTACATATACTGCATATATTGTTATGTATTATTTTAAAATTTTCCAAATTTCGATTTATATGGATAATTTCTTTCAATTCGTGCGAGTTATTCAAAGGGTAGGTTGTTAGTTTTTCAATACAAAAATTTTTAATGTAGGGGTCCATAAGTAATGTTTATAGTGAAGGAGGAATTAAAACAAGTTGAAAGTTCTACTGGATCACTTACATAAAATTTCTTCTTGAACGTGTAGCCGTCGTTTTCTTCGGCGTTTCTGAGTTTTGTGACTGTTTTCTGACTTTTTGTTTTGACTTGTCGCTTTCTTGATTTCTTCTTTCTCGTATCAGTGATTCGATGTCTTTAATATTTTCTTCTTCACTTTTTTTCTCCGTTTCTTCCACTCTGAGTTCTATGAATTCTTCACCTCTTGGTAGTGGAGTTGAAGGGTCGCTTTTATTTCTTCTCTGGGGTTGAGGGTTATATTCGTCGAGATCTTCAAAGGTATTGTCCGACTGAATGTCTTTTATGGTGTAAGGAATTCCTTCAATTATAAGCTTATTGCCTTTGAGAGTTGCTCGTTTATTACTCTCCTTGGCCTCTTTCAAGTACGCCAACAGGATTTTTCTATCTGCTTGTTCCTTTTTGGTTAGATCCTCGGAGATTGCTATGTTAGACCCTTTCAGTTTTGAGCAGTTTTTTCGAATTTCGATCTTCTTCAGCTTCGACAATAGCGTTACTAAGATTGGTCTTTTTGTTGAATCACTTCTTCCCAATCTATATATATTTGTGAGGTCTTTACTTTCAAATTCAATATGAAGTTTGTTTCTGAATATATCAATAGCAGTTGTAACCAAATTGGATGTTGTTTCCCCTTCTTCTTGTTGTACACCGTAAATTATGATGTTGTTACCTCTCAGTTTTTTCTCGGTTTGTTCGAGATTTTCTCTTAACTCTTTATTTTCAATTTCCAAGAATTTAATTTTTTTCTCTACGCTGGTATACTTCGATTCTATTTTCATGGATAGTGTTTTCAATTCTTTATCGATTGCCTCAAACTTTTCCGTGAAATTCTTGTTCATTATCTGGAGCAATTTATAAGTATTTTCACTTACATCATTTTTCGTGGTTTCTTCCAGGTCCGAGTGTTTGGTCATTTTGTCGATATTTCAAACAACTTATTTTATCGTTGAGGTGCAGTGTTCCGTCCTGGTTGAAGATCTCCAAACATACGTATTTAGATAAGGAAGTAGGTTTTTCGAACTGTTTTGTTGGTTACTTTTTATATTCTGTAGCTAGTGTAGATAACCGATTTTCCTTGGATAACTCCGCTGGTTTGGATGATTAGATGAAACTATGTTTCTAACTGCATGCGTTGCCTTTTAACGTTTCCGTCAGTATAAATCACTTTAGTTATATTTACTTTTTACCTTTGCAAATCTTTGTTATAGCCAGAGAACGCACTCACACGTTTCTATACACCACTATATTTCTTCTTTCTTTCTTGGGGATCTTGTTGAATACTCTTCGTGAGCAAAACAATAGCAAAATCAATACTCCTGACCGCTCTGGACTGAATGATTCCGTACAGTCTTGTGTTTGTGAATCTTTTGCTGGAAAAATCCTCACTTGTTTACTTTGTGGTAAATGTTCAAGAAGTACCGAAAACTTATGTGAATTTCTGGAACTTCATCTAGCTTTTCCTAATACCACTAATAACCAGTCCG
This sequence comes from Leptinotarsa decemlineata, assembly GCF_025532065.1. Lineage (NCBI taxonomy): Eukaryota > Metazoa > Arthropoda > Insecta > Coleoptera > Chrysomelidae > Leptinotarsa > Leptinotarsa decemlineata. The sequence continues at coordinate 7,450,256 of NW_027412578.1, forward strand.
TGCAAAGCTTATTGTTAAATCATCTGAAAAAGGAATATTTAACAGGTGATGATCGACTGTATTGTCAAACATGCGCCAAACTAACTGACTGTTATAAGAAAACAAGTATAGCTGAGGCTCCAGTCAATCTAATAATAACACTGATGATTTTCAAACAAGACTCAACCTCTAACGGAAGCAAGAAACTCTTTGGAAGGTTCGAAATAGATGAACATTTCAACCTAGCAGACCACTATTATAATTTTCATGCAGTCATTGTTCACTGTGGTTCTGGCGTTGAATTTGGTCATTATTACGCCTTGGTCAAAGAAGAAACGGACTGGTTTAAGTTTGACGATAGTCGTGTCACGAAGTGTTCTGGTGATGCCTTGAATTTATTGGAGCCTCTGGAGATACCCTACATTTTGTTTTATAAGAGAGAGGACATTGTTAGATCAAGATCTTCAGATGATGCAGGTTTTTCCGGGTTTTCCTGCAGCTGAAAAAGCAAATGCGCCGTCGGAATCAATGAAGTCGCCCCGGAGCGCCAATTAATTTTTATTGTTGTTTTTATTTTATTTTTATCGTTGTTAATAAATAAAATAAAAATTAAAAAAAATACTAACAAGTAATGACGAGTTAGCAAGTGCATTATAGTGTGCTAGAGATATGAATTATTTTTCATTCCAAACGTTTTCTTCGTATTGCGGTGCATAACTTCAAGATGATACTCCTGGTTGAACGTTCGATAATGTGGCAAGAACTCTTGATGCATTAGGCGACGGTATTCGAAAAAAAAAACAGTGAGCAAAACCTTGACATTTGATCGAACTTTTCACACATCGAATCAATAATATACTCTTTTTTGAAATTACGTTGTTTCATGGTCGCCAGTAATACCTTTTTTGTCGGAATCTTTTCGTGTATTTCCATGTCATGATTTCGCATGAAATCAACAATATCTGCTTTTTATGTTATTTATGTTTTTTTATGTTATTGTTCGGTATTGTAGTCAATAACCGAGAATGATACGAAGCGTTATCCATAACAATAACTGAGTTTGGAGGAACCTAGGTTCCTCCAAACTCTATTCCAACCATAGAATAAAAAGCGGTCAAATTAATTTGCAGGTAGTGGTTCCACTAGTTAATTACCGAAAAATCAATTAGGATAATCATCATTCAACAAACAAAGTCCACATCGGACCAAAAAACTAAGGTAAGTATATAAACAGCTAACCCTTGTCTTTTGATTCAGTATCAATTTGCTTCTCCTGAAGATGCTAACCTTCTTAGCGAAACGCGCGTTGAGTGCAAAAATATCAGTTTGGTGTTAGGGTAATTGATCTCTAGTGAAAGTTTTCGAAAATCGGTTTTCAAAACCACTCACTACCTCACCTAACCCCAGGAACACACGGCACTGATAAAGAAATATTGTGAAAAAATTAGTATTCAGCCAGTCCAGCTGGCCGAGCCTTCATTCCTCAACTACATTTGATAGCACGTTTACTAACTATATAGGCGACTAGGGGCCAGAGGCAAGAAATGTTTATTACTGTACTCTTATTTTCATTGTCGTTCCAATTGGGAATGGATAAACTATACCAACTTAGACGTTGCTCGGTAGGAACCAAGAGCTTCCAACGCCGCTAGACTGTCCGAGAATATTTTTATTGATTTGCGTAAGAGGTAGAATTTTTCCAATTTCTTCGCACAAAATTCAATAGCATAAATTTTCGCTTGAAATACAGTCGCATGAGTGCCTAGGCAGGTAGATATCTCTGTCGTGGGTCTGCGACTAAAACACCTATACCAGAACCGGAAAGTGTTTTTGATCCATCTGTGAACCAACAACTATCTGCTCTCAATATTTCCTTCTCCTGGAAGATCCAGTCCTCTCTACTCGGGAATAGTAGTTTATAAGGCAGTTCGTAGTTCACAGTTGAAGGCATGAAATTAGAGGTGATTTCCAGAATGCTGTTGCAATCTGCATTGAATTGATTTGTGCAATTGGCAATGTGCACAAGTTAGGTTACTTTCACTAATGTCTATCGAATGTAATATCTTCTTATATCTCCGTTAAAGGCATAAGATTTATTTCGATTTTCGTTGAGAAAAGGGGATCAAAGAAATTCAAAATTTTTGTACTGTTTGCAAAAATTAATATTCCGTTTCATAATTCAACAATGCACTGCACAGAAAGCAGTACAAATCACACTATTTGTTACAGTGTCCTTTGACGAAAGTAAATACCTCATTTTGGTTCACATCATCGGATCCTTTTTTTTTCTAAACCCCGAAGATGAAAAAAACTTCCCAATACACACAGCATACAATTCTCATCACCATGAAATTTATTCCAAATTAAACGGCACCCTAAAATTAATTCGAAGTCACTAACTGAAACCGTAGGTTTATCTCGGTATAATAATTGTCCTCCATAAAAGGGACATAAAAGGACATCCACAGATGAAGGATGTAGTAATTTTAGGATTCCACGATTTAGATGAAAGTATGGTACGGAAACAGAGCGTGACCCTGTTCGGCATTATTGTGTGTTTATTACTGGAGGATGGAGATTTACGTTGTTCTACTACGGATCTATTTTTTGTTCTCTTCTTTTATCACGCGTGACCTATTTATTTATTTCTTCTGGTCTGTGTGTCTCTTTTATATTACAGTTTTGAAGAGCTCTTTGTCTGCAGATGATGATGTTGTTTTAATCCAGAACAAGCACATGTCCCAGTCATCAGAAATGCAATACTCTACTCTAAGCGCGCTTCATCAACCGAGTTGGCGTCTTCTGGAGACGGTCATTTATATTGTCCCAACTCGTTTGGCTTATCAACGAGAGGATTTCATTCACCCATTCATCATTCATCCAAATAATGAAATAACTCATTTAAAAATTTAATTGAATATTTATTGTAACGAAACGTGGAAAATACTTCAGGAATGAACTTGCACTAAAATGTTAATCAAAAAATACAGTAAATCACCAACAACTCACAGTGTACTGCCACTCAGCAGGATCGAAGAAGAAGGAGATTTGCTGGACATTGCTGAAACCTTTCCTGAAGATCAATAGATACTGAATGAATTCCTCAATACTGTCTGTCTATGATCTTGAACTCCCTCAATATTTATGAAGATTCATACGCTGACATTGCAACTTTGATCCGGTCACTGTACTAAAGTAAAATGCTCAGAATGCAATTTGTACACACTTTGCGTATATCGAGATTGTTTTATAATTCTATATTCTGTGATCATATCAATTCCGATGTCAATGGAATTTGAATATCAAAATATGCAATTCTTATTACTGAGTGTATCGTTTTAGAATATTGAAGTTGGGGTTGGAGCATCTTTCAATTCATGTATTCGCTCAAATGAATTTGAATTATTTCATGAATAATTTCCATATTTGACAATTTCTAATGGAGTACACTTCTCGATACACATAAATGACTGTGGATAATTTTCTTGTGAATTTCAACAAAGTGATTCATGAAAAGAAATACCATTGGCTGTTTAAAATGGCACCATCATCACTATTCATAGTTCTTATTCTCAACTTTGCCATTTTTGAACGGATCTATCCAAAATTCTAGTGTCATGTACCTCAAACAGTTTTCATTTATTCGATGTCCACCGTTCTTCAAGTCGTTTTGAGGAAAACTGAATTTGTTTTGCGTGTTCCACGAAACGAGTTTCATTGGCTAGCTAAGTGTGACCAATATATTTTTTGTCTCAGTCCTCTCAGCCTATTTCATATAGTCTCGACATATCATTTTCTGACATCTTGCCTTCAGGGTAACCTAAAATTTATTGCTCATACATGTGAACGAAGAAACACTCACGAATTACATTTCCTTTTCGAAAAGTTGAACGAAAAAGCAACATTCAAAACCTCTTGCTCACTACAATAAATGTACCAGAACTCCAAACATGTTCTAGGGGGGAGGTGAGTGCCCGCACACGGCTGGAGGCTAGCGAGCCTCATCTCCAACTGGCGTTGGCCTCTTAGGGGCAGCAGCTCCACTAGCGGGTAAAGGGATACAGGGTTGCGATAATCCATTCATGGGTGCATTGCAGCCCCATACCGAGGCACTGGACGGCTTATGCTGTCCCGTGATCCTCGCCTGCTTCTGTACGGATCCGAGCGTTCGAGGTGTCGGGGCTCGCGGTCCTTCCGGGCTCTAGTATCCGAGTCTATTCTTGGAGGGCACCAAGGCAGACGCTTGAGGTGTCGGACCTCGGTTGGACGGAGCTACTAGTATCCGAGCTTAGGACCCCGACCGGCCACTTCCGGGACCATATTCCCAACTGATTTGGCATGGTTGGCAGGGGTAGGTGTGCGACGCGAGCACTCTCTGGCGAAAGAAGAGCTTAGTTAACTTGTACGAACGTTCGGTCGAACGCTGCCGATGGTCCTGTCTCTTGGTTAGCCACACTAAGTAGATGTAAGGAGGCAACTCCGGGTTCGGTGAGCGGGAGGAAGCCCTGCGAAATCCTGTTGGTGTGGGGTGAGGGGCAGTACCCGCAAGGATTTCCCGAAAATCCACCCCTCCACACCCGATCGCATCCAACGCCAGGGTGCGTCTGGGGGACCTAACCGGCCCCCCAGGTCCCCCGGTGCGGTCGTAACTATGACTCTCTTAATGTTTTTCAATAATTTGTACAAGCATATTCATTGAAAATAATGAAAACAGAATTTCAGTGTCGGATATATTGGGAAATCTTTCACCAAAAAAAAATGTAGTTTTTTGAGAGACAATACAACTTCAACATTTGCGAATCATCTATTGGCCGACACGAATGCTGTTGACAATGTATTACATTTGGAAGAGGAAGATTTTTATCTCAATCTTTTAGTTTACTTACTTAGAAATCGATACTTTGAAGAGTTTCAAGCAATTGCTCAATGAATGAATAGAAAAGAAAAATTCTTGTCTGTTGAATTTCACTTCTTGATAATTAAGTTGATAATTAGTGTAGATTAAAACATAAGTAAGTACCCCGATACTCAGATTCAGGTGGTTTCTGTTTATTATTCGTCCAGATTGATGGGGTTGTTCGTAGAGTGGTTGAAATAATCAGGATTGAGTAGGTACTCAACATCGATTATGGTCCATGGGGACGGAAGTGACCTGGACGCAGATACTCTCCAAATAGAATTTATTCATGAAACACGCATTTGTGCTTATTCAACATACATACATTCATACCAATATCTAGACTTGTGATGCTCTGTTTGGAACCTTTGGTGTACTAATGTATATAACTGGAGTTTTTTCCAACACCCCAAACCGTTATTTCAACACCTCGGCATGTGTTTCGATCACCAAGGGATCATCTTCGAGAAGAAGATTCAACAGATTTTAAAATTCCACAATATTGCCTTATCTACTAGTCTAACTATTAAACTAGGACACATTGTAACTAATGTTACAATGTGTCGTTTTGAAATTGTCGGGTAACTCAAATGTATAAAATATTACTTGAACAAGATATTCAGTATACTATTAGGTATTGGTCCACTATCGTTATTCATGATATTACTATGTTCATTTATTTCTACACTCTCATAGGCATCTAGTTGTTGTTAACTTGTTTAACTAATAATAATGCATCGCAGTATCATATTCAATTTCTTAAATTCCAGACTTTTTTGAATTCTCGACTTTGTCTTTTGGATTTCCTAAAAGACTCTGTTTTTCGTGTATTGGTGGTATGGAACCAAGATATATTTATACTGGTTTTCGTCGTTTTCAACCATCCCATATAATTTAGTTGATTAGGATTAGTTAGACAAGTTAACAACAACCGGCATCCATATTTCTATGGGAGTGTAGAGATAAATATACATAATACTCATGAATAATGATGGTGGACTAATACCTAATAGTATACTATATAGCTTGTTGAAATAACATTTTAATTATTAGTTACCTGACGATTATATAAGGACACATCGTGAAATTAATTTTAGACCAATAGACAGAGCAATATTGTGAAATTAAGAAGACACTCAAGACACAGGTACCTAGAAGAGGTATCTTTGGTATAAATATGGATAACATTGTAAGTATTTTCAGTTTGATCTTCCTCTTGAAGATGATAACTTGGTGATCGAAACACGTGCCGAAGTGTTGCATACATTTATAATATAAATATAAATAATTTTGAACAATATCTAGAATCACATTCATTGCTAAACATGCATCAAACTCTATATAAGATGCATGTGCATACCATAACAAAACGACACATGTATTTATCCAAACAACTAGAAGGAGACACGAATACCAGAATACGTGCATTTATCCTAATGGCTAAGCAAAATATGAATATTAAATCTGTTCAAAATCTGTTTTTTTTATTCAGCTGTCGCCCCCATACAAACGACAACTCTAAGAAGTTGAGAAACTTGTGGAAGCTAAGAACTAACGAGGTCTTACCTTTTAACATGTGATTCCTAACACGATTGCAGAATCATCCCAGCTTCAACCAGATAAATTCTCTCGAGAAAAATATCTGGTCGAGGCGGGAATCGAACCCACGGCCTTCCGATCGTGAGTCGGGCGCACTACCACCGCGGCCAATTCCAAAATAAATCAGATGAATATCATCAACCTGAAGAAAATCACCACCCAATTTACTTATAGAATTGAAGAACTCAGTTGAAAAAGACATTTTACCGCCCAGACTACCACGAATGTAATATAGCCTGAAGAGGTTATTGTATAGTAAAACACGTGCGCTGGTTTTGTGAATTGTCAAGTGAAAAAAGTCACTATAAAGTGTTACTTAAATAGAATATGTTTTCCATTTTTGATATCAGTCAGCTGAATAACCCGATTTTGTAACATATTGTAATGAATTGATATCCACTCTCTGGCCATGTATCCACTGAAATATCAGGTGAAATAATAACTCAACTGTGTTATCAGATATTCAATATTTCCAGAGATGTAACAAAATGGAATTTGGTGCATTCCCATCACATAAATATGGAAAATAGAATGCAAAACTGGGTCGACGTCGACTAGGGGAAATTTGTGTGGTGTTATACCTGCTTTCGGAGTGGAAAGGTGCATTTTCTACTAAATCCTGGGAGTTCCTGACGGGCTTCTATTCAGAATGATACCCCGCGGAAGGAATTTGTCCCAGATATTGTCAACATTTCGTATAATTCATCATAAGGTATGAGAAAGAGGCTGGAGGAGAAAACTTTTAGCTAGGATATGTTGAAAGATGCATTTCTGAAACATAACTTTGGAAAATTAGTCGCTGATTGTGGGAAAAAATATTTTTATCGGATACCGTTAGGTTGCTTGAGTTTAATGAAAAACACCAAAGTAATAGCAATCATCACGGAATAACTGAATGATCGAAATGAATTTTGACGAAACAAAATTTTCAGCAAGAAGGACCTCCATAGAAAGCTTGTCAGTAATCTATTTACGGTTGATATGGAATATTATTTGACGAGCCACTATAGATAATAAGTTTCAATGAAATCAATACTGATAATATTCCACCAGAATAGTCGTCGCTGGGAGCCAAATCCGGAGAATACGGTGGATGCGGAAGTAATTCGAAGTCCATATCCTCCCATCGTTTCCATCGATATGTGGCACGGTGCATTCTTTTGATGAAACAGCACTTTCTTTGCCTCCAAATGAGGCCGTTTTCCTACGATTTCGTCCTTCAAATGCTCCAATAACGTTATTCAATATCAACTGTTGATGATATCTGCCATCTCAAGATAGTCGATGAATATTACACCACTCACATCAAAATACTGAGGCCATAACCTTTCCAGCCGATTGTTGTACTTTCGTGCGCTTTGGACGAGGTCCACTAGTTGCTCTCCACTCAGATGAATATAGTTTCGATTCCGGAGTGAACTGATGGATTTACGTTTCATTCATTGCCACAAATTGTAGCGAAAATTCTGGTTTGTTATGTTGAAACACGACCAAACACTGCTCTGAATCATGAAGACGTTCTTTATTTTTTGATAAACAGTGATCTAGCGCGGCACCTACTCTGAACAGAGCTTTCTCATAGTGAAATGATCATGCAATATAAAGCCTAAACGTTTTTCTGATATCTTTACAATATCAGCTTACTCACGCAACTTCAATTTTCGAACATTCAGAACGATTTTTTTACGTTTTATGATGTTACTGCGTCATTTTATCAGATTACAACTTGAGCATGACGAAACAACACATTTTCAATATGGGCTTTGATGAAGTCTATGAATCCGGACATGACATTAATACCGCGATGAAACATTTTCTTATCAATTTGAACTGTGCAGTTGAATCAAATTGCCTGCAAAGAGTGAGACAGCAAAATGAGGTGCAACTAAAAGGGTGGATAACAAAAAGCATTGAAGAGGAAAGTAAAACTTTAAAAAATATGTTCAACTTGATAAAAAACCTAAACGATTATGACAAATGGCAAAATTACAGTAATAAGAAAAAAAGCTATAAGAAATTGATAACTGAAGCAAAAAATAACTATAACTATGAGATCATAAAGAAGAGTGAAAATAAACAGGAAACACTCTGGCAAAGTGTTAATAAAGAACTAGGAAAAAATAAACATTCCAATAGAATATAATTGAAAGGAGCAGACAAACATATTGATCAGCCTGAAGAAATTGCAGACTATTTTGCTGCTCACTTCAGAAATTAAATGATAAATTCGGTAATGACAAGTCAGTACAATATACATTATTGTACATTATTAAAGTTTATTTTACAAAAACTGTGCACAAATGGAATTAGAGGAAATATGCTTGAACTTATGCAGTCATACCTAGTTAATAGAGAATCCTATGTTAAAGTTGAAAACTGTTATTATGAGCATATGACTAATGATATTGGGATGCCTCAGGGGTCTATACTGGGGCCACTAATGTTCATCATATTCATAAACTATATGCCTGAGTTCTTATCAACAGGATCTGTCACGATGTTTGCAGACGACTCCTCAGTAGTGGTTACAGCGCAGACACCAGAGACACTCCAAAATGCTATTACACACATTATATATTCATTTGGAAATTGGTGTAATAGAAATAATCACATCTTGAACTTGAATGAAACCGTATGTATCAATTTCAAATGCCGAGAAATTCACAATAACATAACTATGGATGCTGTATCAACTAGTACCAATAAAAAATTTTTAGGGGCCTATCTAGATCAGTGTTTAACATGAAGTGAGCAACTGCAGCATGTTTGCAAGAAATTAAGCTCAGGATTCTATGCAATTTCAAAACTGAAGTCTACGGTGAATCAGATGACTCTTATTGATACCTACTATGCATTGATTCACTCCCATTTGGCATATAATGTTATTTTGGAGGGATTCTCTAAATTCTGGGAGAGCGTTCATATGTCAAAAGCGAATTATCCGTATCATTTTTGATATAAAAAATAGAAACAGCTGTGAAGCCGCTCTATCAAAGTATAATATTCTAACATTTCCCTGTATTTATCTATATAAATTATCAATATATGTAAAGCAACATATTGATGAATTCACAAAAAACTTGGATTACCATTCATATCCTACAAGAAACGCGGATGCACTTTCAGTTACAAAGCATAATTTGAAGACATTTGAAAGATCTCCATACTACGCAGGTATAAGGATATTCAATGAACTTCCACAACATCTCAAAAAACTAGACCATAAAATTTTTTAAAAAGAATTGAAAACATTTCTGTGTGCAAAAGCCTATTACTCCATCTGTGAATTCCTGAATGATGATTTTTGATTTACTTGTTGTCTGAGAGTTACACATGTTTGTCTGTTCTTTAGAACAATCAGTGTTTTTGACATTTTATTATATTTTGTTATATTTTGTTTTATTATATTTTGTTTAATGTAACAGTATTTGGCGTGTACATCTATCCTAAGGATGGCTGCTATGTAGAGAGTGCGAATAAATTATTTTGATTTAGACGTCCACTGCTTTCTGAATCATCGATGTCTCTACGACCACGTTTGAACTCAGCAAACCATGAAAAGGAGTCCTTGAAATACTTTCAACACATAAAACACGAAATTGTTAACACAATGACTCACAAATTCATGAGTAGAATATAATGAAACTTTAAGAGCTTTCTTTTAAAGATTGATGTCTCTCACTGCTGCAGAGATGTGATATTCTCGTTGACATAATTTTGGTTGTCTTCGAATCATCTGCCGTTTGTGATCCAAATCGTAATATTACCATTGAATATGAGAGCTGTATGTGTCTCTTTGTTGTATTTCCTGCAGCTTAGGTCTTCATGAGTCATGGTAGGACAATTCATAAGTTTGTTATTGTGCTTTCCTATCGGATAAGTACTATGCTCAGGTTCCCCAAAAGCAGATTATTCAACGGGAATAAGACTCAATAAGTGCATAATATACATTTTTGCAACACCCATATTCAGCTCATCAGATACGACCAGAATTGCATAACAGCCAAAACTCATAAATTCAGTTTTAGATTAATCATAAAATAATTTATTTCCCAAAGAAACTCAATCCAAGTCGCCAGAATGTTGCATAATAATAATATTTAATCAGTTCGGACTTCCATTGTCTAATATAATATAAATTGATTTGAAATCCCTGAAAGAAATTAAAGAGATTAACCGAAAAATGAAAATTTTATCGAACAATTTTTAATTTTCAATTTATTCAGCTTACATTGACTTTTCAATTTTTTTTATTTTTTGGTTGTTGCTTGTATGTTATTCCTTTCCAATTTCAGTTTTTTTGTTCAATAAAATTGTTATTTTTCGGTTAATCTTTTTAATTTCTTTCAGGCATTTTAAATCAATTTACATTATATTAGTCAATGGAAGTCCGAACTGATGAAAAACACCACGAAACATTGTCAACCACCTTCATACAAATAATAATGATAATAAGCTTATTCCAGTCAAATCACAATTCAAATGATATTGGGACAGTCAAAAAAGAGAACACAGCACATGAATATATAAATTCTTCAATAATAGTAAAGATTATAAAGTAATATTATGATAATTATCACCAGTCATATACCTAAGAGTATAAAAACCATTTGAAATGCATTCAAGCACCATAGTCACTCAATACAAGATTTATTCATTTTATAATAACATTCACTGATGAGAAGCTTTCTCAATTTGTGATTGAGTTTCTGTAATTCCTCTCACTGGCAATATCCTCAGGCAGCTTATTGTATAGTTCAACCCCTGTGAAAGAAGGAGCATTTTCGAACAGGGTTGTTCTATGTTGTGGTATCTGCAAACGAGTACCTAATCTTATATTATAGTTGTGATTATCACCACTTGTCGGGAGGTTGAAGAGTTGTAATTTAATCGCCAATAATGATTTCATGATGTTTATACATGGCACAGTGAGGCTATTGTTTTCAATAAAGTAGGGTTTGCAAGAATCTGTACATTTACTTCCGATAATCACGCGTATTATTCTCTTTTGTGATATTAGCAATTTTTGAGATGATACTGCATTATCCCAGACAACTATATTATAGAATATATGGGGATATATGAGGGCATAGTAAATATTGCTAAGTTGAAGCTTATTGAAGATGTTCTTCATCTGCAGTATGGCATAATACTTATTATTTACTTTCTTGCTGATATAATCAATACAATTTTTGAAGAATAGATTGGAGTCTAAGAACGTGCCTAAATACTTCGTAAATTCTGATGTAATCAATATCGCGTTACGTATACTTATTTCCGGTACCATACTATTGTTTTTTATAGAGTATTGCATAAGAATGGTTTTGTTATGGTTAGGTATTAATCGATTAGGGACACACCAGTTACTGAATTCGTTATGAAGTTCTTTAACTTTCTCATCAAATTCACAATCATTTTCACTGGAAAATGCAACAGCAATCGGCATCGGCAATCGGCATTCATATTTTCTGGCAGAACATTGATGAACGTAAGAAAAATCAATGGACCCAGTATAGATCCTTGTGGTACTCCCAGATTGATGTTATGTAATTCAGATCGTGCTCCATTGAGTTTCACAATAATTTTTCTGTTTTGTAGAATTATCAGCATCTAGCACTGCATTCAAATCTCAATTTGCTCAAATCTCTTAAATTGAGTGGAATTCAATTCGCTCAATTTCTTTTGTATAAAGTCATCGCATAACGAAATAACCCGTCCATTAGTTCTACCGGCTCCACTCCATCAACCTGTCTACCGATAATATTCCTAATCTGAATTTATGATAACACTTCCTGATTCCGGAATACGTCTAATGAATATAAAACGAATATACTCATTATCCAAATATTCAATCCTCCTAAATCAAGTCCCTCTGAAACATAAAATACGATTGTGATAGAGGAAAGTGACAACTAAAACGGATGCGGCTGAGATTAATTATAGAATAACCACAGAAAAGATTAAATTCCAATTCTATTGGGGGAAATATCCAATCTGATTTGGCGAAAATAAATATTCCAGACTCGTCTGGTTTCATAATGGAGGAGAAAAGGATTTAGGGTGAGAAGTTTGCGACGTACTCCATAAATAAGTAATCAGGACCTGAGCATGTGGACTTGCATAATTGAAGGACACAGTGGCGCGAGAAGTTATACGGATCTCCTTGTTCCTTGATGTTCAGCCTGTAATCAGAGTGAAATATTCAAGAATTTGTGAATTTGAAACAGTATGTTTCCGACCTTGCGGGTTGGAGGAAGTTTGCATAACGCTTTGTATTCCGAAATGTCAGGGCCACTGACAAACATCGCTACTAGGTGAGCCAAAATATATTTTTTTGTGAAATTTTTTTTTGTCACCCCTCTACGAACGACAATCAGTCAAAACTTGTGCGAGCTCAGGACTAACGAGGTCTTACCTTTCAACGAAAGCTAGTCCATCAAAACAGAGTTTTGCAGTAAATGATCGAATATTCTAATAAAATATGGCTGTGACTAAATATTGACACTTTGCATAAATGCTCCTACAGAAATTCAGAAGTTAACTTTGATAATGTGATTATGACAGTGACTAGACTGTAACTCTATTAAGACAATTCGAAAGAACATGTTAATCAAATAAAACTCACCAATACCATAAACAGATATAAGATACCGATAAAGAACAATTTATCACACTCTATTGATTCGCATTACCTCGCTTCAAACTTCACCTTGAATACCAACAATTCATATTCGAAAATCTCAAAATCTCTATGGGAACTTTGGTATTTCAAGGCATTTCAGATCAAGATCAAAGTGTCAAGTAGGTAAGTCGAGTGTCGGCACTGCGGTCTCACGTCAAGGTACGATATATTTCAATGAAGAACAAAATGGTTAAGGCTTTCTTTCAAGTCCAAGGTTTTTGGATTTTTGGAATTTATTCCTGACATTTTGCTAGCGAATTGGCTAGCTTCCTCAGAGTTGATATCTCCGATGACTGGAATTCGAAAGAATATGTTAATCGAATGAAACTCACCAATACAATGAAAATATATAAGATTTGTTCATATGAAAACATGTATAACATTTATATTTTCACATTTTCATTTTGCATCAAGAAATTCTTTGATATTGTAGTAACATTTGTCTTGCAAATATACTTTCAATTTTGATTTGAAGAAATTTCAATTCCGTTGCTCTCTCAGGTTTGCGGGAAGATGATTGAAAAACTTTATACCTCTATATGAGTGGTTTTTTTCATAGAATGATGAGCTGAGCGCAGGAATTCTGATGAGGTCACCGTTTCTAGTTGGGTAACCATGGCAATGAGAAACTGTTTGATACATCTATCTCAACATGTTGCATAAATAACAATATACATTTGAAAATATAAATACATGAACGTCACCTATGGAGGAGAAAAATCTAAAATGTTTTTGCCTGGGTCGGGAGTACTCCAAAGATCCAACCTAGGCCCATTGCTCTTTTTAATTTTCATAACTGATCTCCCGAAAATAATGCCATGGCACTGTTTGCTATATGCTGACGATTTCAAATGCTCAGAAACATTACAGACCTAAATGACTATTCAGAACTCCAAAATGACATAGATGAAATATCTAATTGGTCCAAGGATAATAAATTACCTTTTAACATTTCTAATTGCAAAGTTATGACGTTCAGCCGAAATAAGATTCCACATCACTTTGTATATATAATGCAGAAAACAGTTTTAGAAAGAATTCAAGAAATACGTGACCTTGGGGTCCTTTTCCAAAGTGACCTGAAATTCAACCGGTATATCCAAAATATCACTAATGAAGGTAATAAAAGACTAGGTTTTTTGAAACGTACCACTTACGAATTCAAAAACATAAACAGTACAAAATATTTGTTCAATACATTTATTCGAAGTGAACTAGAATATGCAAGTAATATGGGAATCAAAAAAAAATTGAAGCAGATTCTAGAAACAATACAAAATAAATTTTTGAAATATTTGTATTTTAAAAAACACTGACATACGCCAGGATTCATATCGTATGGACCGATCAGAGATGAATTTTACATAGAATTACTGGAAAACAGAAGAGTTATAATTTCTTAGGAAAAATTTTGAATGACCATGTAGATATTGCTCAACCATTGTTATTTATAATATTATTACGTTTACTCATTTCTACACTTTCATAGACGTCTAGATGCCTGTTGTTGTTAACTTGTCTAACTAATCCTAATGAACTGAAGTCTATGGGATGGTTTTGTTACAAAATGATGGGCGACTGCTGATTTCACTGGTCTTTCATATTTTAGGTGTACTATGTGTTCCTTATATCTCATTATATATATTCTAGTATGCATATATTATTTGGATGGCCATACTTTTGATTTCGTAAATTCCAGACTTTTTCGAATTCCTCGATTTTGTCTTTTGGATTTCCTAATATACTCTGTAGTATATGACCTGTTTTAAAAACCACCTTCATACCTAGTTTCTTGAAAATCTTTCCAAAGTTCTTCGTGTGGTGGTGGTATCATCTAAAATACCCCTCGAGAAACAGTTACTGACTGCTATTTCCTGTATTGTTCGTTTTTTTTTGTGAACCTCTCATTTGTAGGAGGAAATGTCAAAAAAACTATACACTAGAAAATTCAGCCCGGCACTTTTGTGCTGTCCACAGTGATGTGAACTGTCAGAAATATACCTGTAAGTTACCCATAGATTTCTTCTCCTGTTTTTAATAAAAGCGACCTTCTACGGAAACGGGTTTTGTTCTCTACACAAATTAGTGAGAATAATTAAATAGGTTGCCTGTGTTATTTTTGGTACCTCTAATGATATTGGCAAGTAATGAAGTTTCCGTTGGAAACTGGAAATTTATCGATACATTCTTGAGATGTTGTGATGTTATTTCTGATGAAAAATGAGAACACATGAATAAGATTTATTTTGAATATTCCGTGTATAACGTCTTTATTTTTGACATCATCAGTATTCCACAACAGTATACCTACAGCATATGTTTCCAGATGCTGCAGTCCGCTAAAATAGATTTCCTATCCAGATCAATACTTATCGAGGAGATTCATTGGAGCATGACATCTTGGTGGAAAAGTAATATACATTCTGGAATGACTTTTGATCAACTCAAATCTATAATAAATCCGTCATTCCACCATAAAATGAATCCAGATATTCAATATCCGCTCATCTCGACGAGAAACACATTCCTAAGATATGTGATGTGATTGGCCAATACTTGATGAAAATCAATAACTTATTCAAGGAACATTAACTGTGTTATTTTTACAGTCGACGCTTGAGAGTCGGCAGATAGAGACTCTTGCAGAGACAAGCGATGATACCTGGGAAGTAGGCAGAATGAGTTTCCGGCATCAAGTCACAAAACCCCAACAGCATGCCAGTGTCTGAAGAGTAGGCAGTTCGAAATCTAAGTCCAGTGGTAGCTTTCTGAAAATTGATTCACAATCGAAGGCAAAACATCAAACTTCATTTCATTCATGGAGTTTCCAAAAAAGTGAGCCGAATTCTGAAGAGGCACAGTTATTAGAACAGATATTAGAACATATACAAGAAGTATTTTGTATACGTTCTGTTCTGTTATACATATACAGAAAGCATTTTGTATATGCTCTGTATAACATATTAATGTTTCACCTGCTCCAGGACTTACATTTGCCAGACCAATAGGAGAGTTTTCAAAAGAGTCTATGAACATGAGCTTGCTGTCCGTAAATCAGATCCAGCCTCATCCCTCTTCAAACGTTATCGGCCACACAATAAGCTTCGGAATGTTATTATACCGAATTCATCCTCATTCAAGGTTGAGAACGATTCGCATTGATCTGTATCTTCTCTATCACAAATTGGAGATTGTATTGTGATTAAATTCCCGGTGATTGATTTTCATATTTATTGATAATTATCATGCAGACATTATTGCGGAGACAAATTGGCTTCATACACTGGAGCCACATATATAATATAATTTAGATGTTACTGTGGGTAGGGTTGTTATTGTACGGTGTAATTATCTGCAACAATATGATCGACGGTACAAGATGTAATGATGACAAATTGATGGATGATGAATTGAATATGTATATTGAATAACAAATTTTCTTACTATACACGACGAATAATATAGATGATGGAAGCAGTTGTTACAATGGAAAAATACACCTCCATAATCAATTAATAATAATGATCATAATGATTTAATATTTATCATAACATAAAATATTCTTCAGATCACATAACGAGGCAAATAAATGGATTATGCTAGGTCTAAAAACCAATTCCTCCACATAAACCACAACGAAAATGAATAAACATTCTAGCTATAGTGACACCAGAATATAAATAGAACTCAAATATAATTAAGGAAATATTCTAAAAAAAAACTTGTTTCATTGCTTCTCGAACAAATGTTTTTTGACATTCTTTTGAGAAAGTGAATTGATGTAGAGAAATCGGGAACATCCAGGAGAATGCCTTGAACAGAAATCTGGTAGGTAAATGACCTTTCATGAATCCCTTTATTGTGTGCAGGAATATGGATCATATTCTTCTCCGAGGATTGACGTTATGCACATCTGTCCTATATATAACTCTTCTATATAAATATTCAGGATTTTTGAATTTCAGTATTTCATAGTAAAAAGTGAGAGCATGTGATTTGCATCTGTTATACATACTCAACCATCCCGCGTCTTTCAGCTTATGGGAAATAATTTCTCTCCTCCTAATGTGATACATCATTCGAAGACAACAATTTTGAACTTTTTGGATTCGATGTATGTCACTACAATCTATACATGAACCATACACAATATCACAGTGATTGAAAAAGGACAATATCATTTTTTATCGACCTTTTTTGGGTAATTGTTACCTTCCACAATCTGAAAAAATATAAAAATTATAATTTCATATTTCAAAACTTCTTTGACATCTGTCGAAGAAGTAAAGAAATAAGCTATCAAAAAAGGAATAACTGCGTATATATTCGAATTTTTTTTATCCATTTCTGAAGACGGAGGCATATTTTTGGCCTCCGAAACGTAAAAGATAAGTATTATTTCTTAATAATTTTTTTGATAGGCAAAATTGTTAAATACGACAAGTTACTGATGAATAGAAGATTTTTCTTTGTGAAAAATACTTTGATTTTTACGCAGTACCTTATCGGGGTAAACTAAAACGTTTGCCCTTCTACACTTGTATAAAGTTCTCCATTATAATTTTTATATTTTTTCAGATTGTGGAAGGTAACAATTACCCAAAAAAGGTCGATAAAAAACTGATTTTTTTCTCCACAAAAAATGACTTTCGTTGAATATTGACAATATCATATTATCGCTCAACATTTTCTTCACTTCCAAACTTGAATACATTCTCTGCTGATATACCAACTTCAACGACGCGTAGGCCTTTTAAAGTTTTTCCGTAATATGTGCTTTGAAACGTAATTTAGAATCTATGAGTAAACCTAAATTGTTACAGCTGTCGGCAAGTGAAAATTGCAACATGTCAGATTATTATCTAAATTGGAGGTATACAATGTATATAAAAGTGGTCCCAATACACTACTTAGTGAAACCCCTGGGTGAACCACTATGCTATTTGATATTTCTTTTTCTATTTTAACGCACTGAGTTCGGTTTGATAAATATGATTTGTGCTTCGATTTCGAGTAGAGAAAGTGATGAAAGGGAAACGATATGGGATTGAATCAAATAGGTGAATGAATGTCATTACGATGTCATCGATGACATAAGCAGATCAAGCTTATTCCGTGACATTGAAAAATCGTAATTCATGAATGAATTGTGTGTATTTTCTATAATGTTATCCAATTTGGTACTGAAGAGCATTAGGGCAAGTGTCTTAAGGTGAAACATCGATGTATACCAGTGAGGGTGACAGTGTTCCATGTAAGTGCAATTCGTTACCATTCATTCAAAGTAGAACTCATGTTAATGATATCTAATTTTTATTCCACAACGAATGTGTGAAATACAAACTGAGTAGAGAAAAGTATCTTCTGTATAATTCAGTGTTCATATAGAAGTATTTGTTTCGCAAGAATTTTTTTTCTTTCGTGTAATTCAATGTTTATATATGAAAGTAGCTGTTTCAGGAGGACTTTCTTTCAGTTTGCGTCTGAAAGTTACTTCTTTGCATGATCTACTTGCATGATCTACACATCTATGTATAGAGTTACTTATTTTCAAATTGATCACTCCTTTCCTTCCTTTGGAAGATTCCCTCATCCTTTTTTTGTATCGAAATGGAGTAGTAGAAAGCCAAAAACTTTCTCTTCCAGAAACGATATGATTACTTTCCTGAACAATACAATTTTTCATCAAGAAATTTCTTTTATTCTTGATCCCGAGATCTTTCATCTCATCGATTCTCTGTAAATTGGTATGAATAATGAAATAGTCCTTGACAGTAAGTGATTTCTTTCGTGTGAAACTTATCATTATACATTCAGCTACGGTGAGAGATAGGTCAGATAATGAAAAGTGAGTAGATAGATTATTGAGATTATCTTGAAGCATATCAGAATCTTCTTCGCTTTCGATTCTTGTAAACAGCTTGAGATCATCGGCATATAGGAGAAATTGAGAATGCTCGATATACCGAGAAACGTCATTAACAAATAACACGAAAAGGAGAGGTCCTAAAATCGAGCCCTGCGGAACACCCGAAGTAGCGGTGAATTTGAAGGAAGATACGTTGTTGAACTGTATAAACTGTATTCTGTTGGATAGATAGCAGTGAAAGAAATCAAGTGTGTTGTTTGTGAAACCGAATGCTTTTTATTTCATTATCAAAACGTCGTGGTTAACTCTGTCGAATGCCTTGGCCAAGTCAGTGTATATAATGTCTATTCTATAGCCATTTTTATTCCATCCGTGACAAAGTTACGCATAAATTGGTAATGGTAGATTTATTAAGAATAGAGCCATGCTGTTGGTCGATTATTACTGGGTCCACGTGATTGTATACTCTATTATACATTATCCGTTCAAATATCTTCGAAAAAGCTGGTAAGACTGTTATGGGTCTGTAGTTTCTTACATTGATTTTATTGCCGATTTTTTGTATGGGGGTAGCTCTGCCAATTTTGAGGAAGCTTCTTTCCTTTCTTTGAAAGATTCCCACATTTTTTTGTATCAAGATGGAGTAGTAGAAATCCAAAAACATTTTTCTCAAAACATTATTCACTCCTAAAAATATAACCCTTTCAATTTCAATTCATATGAAGATAATATGAAAAGAGAAAAAAATCATCAAGAAATACGACGAATCAGGACTAATGAAAACGAATTGTGCCTGGAAATGCAAATGAATCAATAGACGAAGTGAACTATAAATGCAATTCGGTTATACGAATGCCTCAAAAGCCAAACATGAACATATAAAATTAACGACATGGGTGCTCTACAATTAAAAAAAAAGACTTCGACCTCAGTTAGTTGAGGACGTTCCGATTTTCAGTATTCACAATCGTTTTCGGATCAACTGATCTGATGGTGATACTCCGGCAGTTGTCTCCCTTCTGTTCTATTGGTTTTCTAGTTTGGTGCACAGGAGCCCCTTTTCTCACTTGATTCGAAGTTTATATAAGATCCGACTCTGTACACTAGCCTAACTAAATCTGTCATTTTTCAACATATGAGAAGCTTCATTGAAGTTTCTCCATACGAATCTTTTTCCTTAAGGGTGATTTTAAATCCTCACCATTGGTGTTATACTAGGGGGCCAAAACATGGTCAGCTATCAACGATTTTCGAAAAGGAATCAGCGACATAATATAAAATATATAAGAGATATACATATATTTTATTTCAACTCAAAAATTTCCAACCTATTTTCTACTCTGAAAATGAAAATTCGAACCTCTGAGCACACACGGAATTGAACGCTTGTTATATTTTCAAAACCTAATTCATAGAATATCACCTAATAGCTTTCAAACTCGTTCTTCGTAAGTCATTGACATATTACAAAACGTTCACGGAAGGGAGAATGAATACTGCTCTTTTCAATTGAAATATACCGTTTCCAAACCTCAAAGGTTTTCTCTGTTTATAAAGCTTCTGAGTGTCTTCATTAACCTGAAACTGGCGTAGCAGTTGCTTTTATTCAAATTCTGGAGATTATATAACTTACAGTTAATCTTACTTGGGAGAGAAGCTACCCTCGGAAAGAACTGTCAAGTGTAAGAACTTTTCACAGAGTAAATGATCACGGAAGTTGTGCTAATTCGATAAATTGAAGAAAATATTTACGGCTCCATTGAAAGTTTTCCATGAAGGTTTTAATTTTCAGTATTTCGTTAGATTCGAAGACAACTACTATCACCTTTTTGAATAGTTTTCCAGCAAAAGTAAACAATGCGTATGATACTATGACTTCGTTTTGAATATGTATTTTGCCACTAGCAGAGTCCCACAAGGATCTTATCTCGAACCCTTCATGTTTATATTGATGTTTTCTGATGATTTGAAACAATACACATGCTCACTTACAGCGAGGCTTGCCTTTTGAAAATATCTAGGTAAGGTTAGGTCAAAAGTAAGTGGTCCATTTGACTCTCCACCGCAATCCGCGAGGGTTTATTGTAGCCTACATCTATTAAAACTGGACTAAGTGAACCCCTTATTTACGAAGCCGATTACTTTATCATTTGGTGAGTTACTTTTCAGGTCAGTGTGTCTCGGCCAAACTCTGAAAACCTGATTCAGTCCGCAGCGCATCAGACAAATAGTATATGCCCTGCTGTTTCATCATTTTTCAAACAGAGGCGACACACACTATCTTCCGACAGTCCACATGTCTGCATATGATGATTCACATGACAGTGACCTGTGAGGAGGCCTTTTAGACATCACAGTTCATCCCTACTGTAGTCTAACAACTGTTCGATTTCAAGGGTGTATGAACGTCTTGAAGTGAGCAATCCTGGAAGAGTTTGCCGAAAGTCCATCTTCTTGCCATCCAGGTGTTCGATGTTTGTTTAGCAGAATGTGAAGCGATGCCAATGACAGGTTCTGATCCGATGGAGTCAGCAGCCTCATTGACCGCCAAGCCAGTATGGCCAGGAATCCAGACCAGAGACAATTTGTTGAGTCTTTCTATTGAGGAGAGTCTTTTTGGCAATTTGCTAAAAATTCAGACGTTGCTCGGTTGGAGCCAAGAGCTTTCAACGCCGCTCAACTGTTCTACTCAAGAAGCATTCAGTCCTCTCCACTCCGGAAAAGTACAGTATAAGGCAGTTTGATTGGCTGTTGGAGGCATAATGTCAGAGGTCATTCTCAGAATGCTGTGACTTCCAGTGTCAATCAGCAGCCCAGTGTACTCTGCAGTTCAATTTACTCTGCATTAGATTGATATGTCCAATTGATTATGTGCACATGTCGTTATGCAGTTCATCTAGCCTCTCTGTCCAGAAAATTGTGGAAAGGAGGTAGATCTAGAAGGATCCCCATGGCTGCTGACGGTGTGGTACTTATAGCATCACATATGGCTAGACAAGCCAGGCTATTGCTCCATTGGTCTGACAATCATCACATAAATTCCATGGATTTGTTGGGATCTCAGCCTCAAGTTTTACCACAAATCCTTAGACATGCCGATAGGAACAGTTTGAATTTGTGTAAAACTTTTTTCAAATGCGCGATCCAGGTGAGTTTTTTATCAAGGACAAAGTCAAGATATTCCTTCTCTGTTTGGAATGACCCCACCATTGAGAGAAGGTACCGTTGAATAGTCCAATTTTTTTCTCCTGGTGGGAAGGATCATCAAAATTTTACTGGAGTTGACAGTTATCTGGTCCCTCTGACACCAACAGTGAACAACATGTATCGTAATTTGCATGACAGTACAAGTAACCCTTCTCGACGTGGACCTTGCCAAGATGGAAATATCTAATTATAACTATGAAATTGTAGTTCGGCCCATGACAAAAGATGAGGAAAATGACAAACTTAGGAATTTTAAATGTTTTTCGTAGCACATGTCCTGATACTTGCCGCGAAGGGAGTTCTTAACTGCCTTTACCTCTTGTGACTGGCGTTGTTCTATCCCAAGGTGAATATACGTCTCAGTATACCAAACGTCTCAGTATCATGATCATTATTATTGTTATCATCACTATTCAAGAGTACTCAGAGTGACATTGAATTTCATCATCTGATGAGTCGGACTCATAGTTGCATTGAAAGATCAAAAGTTTTATTTTTGATGATACCTAGATGAAAAACAGGGTTTACAGTCCATATTATTATTTGTTGTCTATAATTGTACTATCATTATTGTTATTGGATGGTAGTTTTGAAAACATTTTTCTAGGATGTTGAGCTGAAACTACTATCCTACGTTCGCTCGTAGTATTTACGTGATTGCTAATCAATACATTCTTGAAGAGTTTAATTGAACTAGTTCAATAATTTTTGGTGCAACCCAGGCCGCAGAACGATCTCTTATAAATAAAATAACCATCATTTTCTCAAGGAAAGTAATGATTTTTTTAATTTCAATCGGGTGACTATTCGATGATACCTAATGGATGATTTCAAACGATGAAACCTTGTTTTTCATGCAAGAAATATTCGCCAGGCAATACATCCAATAATTTCAATATCAATTGTCATAAATATTTTGCTAACGCAAAGTTCAGGATCCCAATAATTTTATGAAGAATTCCTTCAGATCTTCTGGCGATAAAAAGCCTCAAAGGATAGATATCAAAGCAATATCCCGCTTAGCGCTCGATTCCATACACTAGTCTTGCCATCTATTCGACTATTTTGTCTTCTATAAATCAGATACTCTCCGGCAACGGAAATTTAATACCACTCCGCTCTAGAGAAGTCGTCGAGACCCAATAAAAA
Source organism: Leptinotarsa decemlineata (assembly GCF_025532065.1). NCBI lineage: Eukaryota > Metazoa > Arthropoda > Insecta > Coleoptera > Chrysomelidae > Leptinotarsa > Leptinotarsa decemlineata. Next base: position 7,473,638 of record NW_027412578.1, read on the forward strand.
ACAATACAAAAAAACTATTTTCTTGCTCACTACAATTTCAACATCAAATACACTTTTTTCTTGCGTCTTTTTGATATTCAACAGGACAGTGATCTCCTGCATGCGAACTCGTCAGATCGTTATAACAGTCTGACCGATGAAATATAAGGGTGGAGCAAGAAGTACGCGGTCTGACCTAGAGGTGGCGGTAGTTGTTCAAAAAGTATCACTGCATTAGAAAGTGCACAATCTAAGAGACATATGTTTCAAGTTTGAAGACCCTGCGTTGATTAGTAATTTTTTGACAGCCATTAAGAGCGAACGTTTTCGGTGAATTTGTGAAAATGGATAAAGTTGGTCATGGTTATGTGGTACAATACTTCCATTTGAAATGTTTCAGCTCAACCAATATGAAACCTGAATTGGATTCTACTCTAGGTGAGTCTGCTCCTCCGTATACAACAGTAAAATATTGGGTAGGAGAGTTTAAACAAGACCATACGAGCTGTCAAGGAGCATCGCAGTGATCGACCAAATGAGGTGTCGACTGCAGAAACAGTGAAATGATCGTCGACTGAAAGTGCGTGAGCTAGCAGACTTTGTAGGCATTTCAAAAAGTGCGGTAGAGAAACCTGGGTGCCGCGTTTGCTCACACTCGTGCAAAAACAGTGTCATGAATATGTTTCAATTGAGTGTTTAGCGAAGTTTCACAGCAACAAAGCAGAATTTTTGTGTCGTTCCATAACTATGGATGAAACTTACCGGCTCCAAAGAACGAGAATACCATTTCATCTGCAGGCAAGGTCATAGCATCGGTTTTTCGGTATGCGCGTAGGATCAGTTTCATTTACATCTCACAGAAGGTAAAACTAACAACGGCGAGCTAATTGCAATGTTTTAGTCAAGCAAAAACGCCTCATTCGTGTAAGATAAAAGTGTTGTTCCATCAAGATAATGCACCATCTTGCAAGTTCATTATAGCAATCAACAAAATTAAAGAATTGAAGTTTGAATTGGTACCTCTTGCATCTTATTCCCCAAATTTGGCCCTATTGAATTATTTTCTGTTCCCAAACAAAAAATGGTTCAGAGATCAAAGATTTTCCAACGATGAAGAAGTGATATCGGCAGTTGATGGCTATTTTGAGGAATAAGGCAGTTCTTATTAAAAAACGGTATCTAACTTATTGAAAGGTCCTGGGAGAAGTGTATAGCACTGCAAGGAGTTGGAAAATGAATACTTTTTTTGCAAAATTTCTGAGTTTTTCCGTTGGGCCGGGTTCTTCTTTGACCACCCTCTTATGTGGCGTGAATATACTTTTCCTTCAGTTGTGAATATTTTTCTTCAAGAATGCGTAGAAGGACTACATATTTCCATACCTCCAATAGTTTTGATGTTGACCCAATTTGGGAATTCTAATACGTTATTTCAACTCGTAGTTTCAACTTCGAAAACGTATTATTGACTTTCGTTTCCTTATTTATGATCTGGGTAATGTTTTTTCTAGGAAGAATCAGAAAATCTACATGTCTTCTTATATTAAGTCGTATATAATTCACATTCAATTTTTCACTTCGAATAATTCTCCTGGAGCCCCTAACTGTATCACTTTAATCACAACCAAGTGTGAGTCATAGAAATTCGCCTGACATAAAAAAAAGTGTTCTTCTACTCTCAGTTATTGATCAATGAATTCTAAAATACATATTTAATAATAATAATAATAATTGGGTCTTGGGCGCCTCGCGCCCGAGACCCTAATGCACTTGCTATCAGCATGTCCAGCATATGCGGTCTCGGCCTATATCTATCGACATAACACGGCCCTAAAAGTACTATATTACCATCTACGGCACTCTTACGGTATTGACGAGAAACCGGTGTTGTCCTACGCTCCGGGGGATATTGAATCCATTGTGGGGAACGAGAAGTGCCGAATTTATTGGAACTATTCGTTTCCCACCCTCAGTCTCATACAAGCTGAGCCTGATGTAATCCTTTTCGATCACCAGAGCAAAACGATATTTGTCGTAAAGTTTTCAGTTCTTGGCGAGACGAATATCGTCAGGAAAGAGGAGGAGAAACGGATGAAATATCGAGATTTTCTCTTCGAACTCCACATACTCTATCCTGATCACTCTGTCAAGATGATTGTTCTGATTATTGGAGTCCTTGATGGAATAATGCCCTCTCTACTCTCGAATCTTAAAATCATACCGGCTTGCCGCACAGATGCAAAAGGCTGTCATTTTTCGGTCACTGCGCTTGCTCAGGGCACATGATTCTCGGACCCAATGATCACTTACCACACGGTGTGGGGAGTGGTCATTGGTTGATAATGCTGGCGCGCCCTCCCAAATGTATCGGGGCTTCGGGGGATAGGGCCTGACCAGCGCACACTACGTTGAATAAAAAAATAAATGCCCTTTATTTTACTTGGCGGAGTTTAGCATACATTGCTATACTTCCACTCAACCAAGCATACATAGGTAAATACATACAAATAAAATCGATTTTAGAAGGCTGAAAAGAAACTGTTAAAAAATGAACTAAAACGTGAAATATTGTAAAGAACTTTTTTTGGTCGCTTGATTTCAAGATCATTATTTATTCAGGCAAAATTTTTTGAATCTATATTTTGAAGATAATGAAAAAAGGTTTTTCATACTTTCTTCGATATTATTGTAGATACTAACAGCTTGATAGGCGAAGGATCGCTCGTACTGTTTGGATTTATGCCGTGGGATGGAATATTCACTTCGATTTCTGAGACTTCTATCATGAGTATTGCATCTGCATATCTCTCTCTATATTTGATTATGTGATTTGATCGAGACAAGGGACATAGACGATATCACAGTATTTGAATATGGGTAACATTGAACTATGGCATAAATTGATTTTCATGTTTCGACTGAGAAAATGTCTGTTCGAATAAAGTTTTTCAAACAATCCATAAGCTTTACGTATTAGTGAGTCGACATGTGATTGAAAGCTTAATTTGTAGTCAATATTAAGTCCCAAACATTCAATTTCATCGCTGAATTCAATCACGTGATTGTCGATCCTAATTTTGACACTATCTATGGCCCTCTGTCTGTCTTTAGAATACTATACAAGATATTTTTTCAAGATCTATGTTCAAACAATGATTTCTAGACTTATTCACGTTTTCCATATCGTTGTTCAAAGAATGTGCTTGTGCCAACAAATTTTCTAATTTACCTGAAAATTTAAACTTGTTTCGTCTGCTTGAAACTACTAATACAACGTCGAAATTTTGACTGGGAAAATCGTAATTTTTCATGAACTTTGCGGAAATTACCCCTTCATCGGCGCTGAATTTCTTTCCAGCGAGCATTTTCTTGGGGTCTGAGAACAATGATATATCACTGGAGACTAAATCTGGAGAATAAGGTGGATGAGGTAGCAATTCGAAGCTCAACTTCGAAGCTCAACACGTTCGTTTTCTTCAAATGGAGACGTTTTTCTACCATTTCGCTCTTCAAATGCTCCAATATTGCTATGTGTCAGTCGCTGTTGATGACTTTTCCATTTTTAAAACAGTCGATGGATATTATACCATGCGCATCCTAAAATACTGATACCATAATCTTGCCATTTGACTGTTGTGTTTTCGCACGCTTTAGAGCCATGCAGTCCAATCAGATGACTATCTTTTTGATCCTGGTTTGAAATGATGGAGCCATATTTCATTCATTTTCACATATCGACGCATGAATTCAGGTATATTCATGGTGGAACAGCTTCAAACACTGCTCAGAAACATTAATTCGTTGTTGTTCATGGTCTATTGTGAGCTCGCGCGGCACCCACTTCGAACAGAGCTTTCACATATCATGAACCATTCCAAACAGCTTCACTTTGCGGTTATCCAAAATTATTTTATGATCTTTTTAATATGTTTATCAACAATAGCCTCTTTGGGGCGCCTACAACATGCATCGTTCTCGATGCTCATTCCACTTCGTTTAAACTTAGCAAATCACATCTCAACGATTGATTTTTTTGGTGCAAAGTCCGAATAATGTTCGTCATACCAAGCCTAAGTTTCAACGATATTGTTTTTCAAAAATCAATGCTTTGTTATCATACGAAATTCCTTTGTATCCATTTTCTTCAAATTAACAAAAGTTGTTTCACTCAAAATGCTCTATCCCATAAACTAATAGTCCAACAGCTGTGAAATTTGTACATATGTCTTTAAAGGTTACGGTCACCTGAAAATCATGAGGATTCGATATCAAAAGCGTTATCTGTGGGTCAATCTATGAACTTTATAGTCTATCAAGTATATTGTGTGATAGCTCTCTATATATCATCCGTGAAGACTATTTTTGTTTTTATTAGGAAGGTGTGCTTTTGAAACTATAGGGCCTGAAATTGTCGGCTTCCAGAAAATTCTAGGAGTATCCAGAATACTTTAGGATATTCCGAAATATTTTGAAATATTGTCATGGCCATCTTCCCCTCAGCCATCCAGAAACAGAAACATTCTCGAATATTCGAGATCATTGTGGAACGATGTTTGCCATTGATGATTTTGTTGTTATATCTCAGAGAGACTAATTTTATATGCACCTATACCATTTTTGATTACCCTGTTTGGTATTATTTCATCACATTGTAAGGTGAAGTCAATAAAGAAAATCTTCGTTCTCGTTGTTAGTATATCTTTTTCCATTTTTTCAAGTTCTTTCTATTACATGATCTCTCATGTGTTTCTTATGTTGTTGATCTTCTAGGGGTTGTCAGTTGCAGCGGAAAAACAGATTTGCTACGTTACCTGTAGCAGATACTATCATATATCTATCTAAATATCGATTCAACTATCTGCTATGATACCCTCATTTCTTGTTTTTATGTAACAGTGAAGTGGAGGAAGTGACTATACCTTCCATTTCCAGCCGTCCTCAATTTTGAACATTCACTTGTCAGTTTGGCGAACTTTCCGGGTCAATAGGAAGCTTCCAGGTACGTTCATTTTCATCCGGCATCTAATTATTCCAATTAACGTGATAAAGTTTCACCAATCAAGGTGTCCCAACTTTGGCAAATTAATAAGTTTTTCGAGTGATTTATGATCAATGGCGGACGAAGTAATCAAATTTAAGTAGACAGGGAACTTTAAAAATATAATTAAATATTAATCAGATTAGACAAAACTTAGAGCCGAAGGCCCCAAACCCATAATTAACCCACTTTCTGTTAGGATTTGGAATCTAAATCGAACTGAGAATCCGCTTGATGTTTGGTGAAATTACAATTAACTTAAGCTTCTGCTTTCTGCAGGAAAATTTCAAAAAGGTTATGTACCACTTCACTTTTTTCAATAACGTCCACGTTATAATTAATTTTTTTCCTCATTATTATATCAGAAATATTTGTTTCTAGGTTTGTACAGAGAAACATAATTTTTTGACAAAAAAATAATACAATTATGAAAGAATAAAGTACTACAGGTTTTCAAACGCACCTGCATTCACTTCCCATATTTCTATGAGCTTCTTAACAAAAATTTCACTGGATGTGGAAATTCATACAGAATATAGTATAAAGAAAATAACTCATTTGTCACAACTGATTTCGATTTATTTAACCATCCTCAAGTAAACTGCCATTGGGTGAAAAACTATTTTTTAACTTGAGGATGGTTAAATGAATCGAAACCAGTCGTAACAAATGAAAATCTCAGTAGAAAGTTATTTTCTTCATCCTGAATTCAATTTGTTGAGATTCATTTGCAGTTTATATGGATTGCTATCAAGTATCGCCTACTTTGATTTGATTTTTTCAACTATTGGCTCTGTTTCATCGATCACGTGCTTTCATATATTTGTTTCAACTGATACATCATTTGTTCGACATTTTCTTCGTGTTTGAATTGATAAGTATCAAACATTTAACATATGAAGAAGCTTATATTCACCCTCTCTTTCAGTAGTTAATTTTTCGATCGAATATTTTTGTATAAAATTCTATCACTTATTTCAATTTCATTTTTTATCCATCAGATGTAGAAACAGTGACTGAGAAGTTCTTGTTGAGGATACTGAAGACGGTTGTTTTTCATTACAGTTTCAAAGAATGAAGAGTATATCCTCTGATCTGTTTGAAACTAGAGTTCAAAAACAAAACTTCTGTTATTCAATACATGCCCTGAATGTTCGTCAAGTTTGACCTACATGAAACATCGGATATGAACCACGTATCCATTCATGAACTCCTGATCTATCTGACACCAAACCTTTGCGTTTATTATTTCCAACATGCATGCTCAAATTATTATTGGTTTTGAATGCCATTTCCACACCTTAATTTTTCAGGAGATCAAAAATCGTCATCATAGATTGAGCCGAATATATTAATGCTTTATTATTTTTTCCATCCGACAGAAAGACATCCACTAGTATGAACATCATGCTGTTGAATGCTGCTACTGTTTTATGATGTACATTAAATATTTGGAAGGCTGTAACATCTCAAGCGATCATCAATATGTCACCCAACAAAATCATGAAACATGGAGAATCATGCGATGTTGGGCTTGATATTTCTGAGACCTTTGACCGTGTGTGGCATGATAGATAGATAGATAGATAGATATATTTATTTGACAACTTCACACTTGAATGTTAGTTGCAAGTCAGTTGAAATTTACATAGAAAAAGTAAAAAGAACTAGTCACAAGTTAAAAATATTGAATCATAAATTGTGAATGAAATGATAGATGATTTTGAACATTACAATAATCAGTATAAAATTTTTGAAAGTGTCAAAAAATTCAAATTATGTATAAACATGAGCTTCAGATATCAGATGAAATAAAATAAAATCTAAATCGGTATAATTGAAGTACTTAAATAATCCTGAGTACTATAAAAACAGTTTTCCAGGAGAATAGTTCTGACTCTGTTTTTGAAGGAGCTTTGTTTGCGCACTTTGGACGAATTAGAAAGATGATTGTAGAGATTGATATTCAATGAATTTTTAGTAGACCTTGTGAGTTTGTATCGAGGCTGTATGAATAGATCTACATTTCTTGTAGCATGATGATGAATATCCTGTTGCTGCGAATAGATTGAGTCATTTTTATGGATTTCAAGTAATGAATAATATATATGAATACCGATGGTAGTGGTAGTATACCCATTTTTTTCGAAAGCGGCTTACAGTGATCTCTATATTTGGCATTCATCAATATTCTGACTGTTTTTTTCTGAAGTCTGAAGATTTTAATGAAGTGAGAAGAATAACCACACAAAACTATGCCATTATTCATATGTCAGTGGAACAAAGCAAAATATGAACTTCTCAGGGCGTCAAGAGACAATACTCTATTTAGCTATCGAAAAACAAATATACTCTTACGCAGCTTCTTACTCAGTTCATCAATGTGTGCATACCATGATAATTTCCGGTCAAGAGCGAGTCCTAGCAGTTTGGCAGTATCATCGCCATTTTCAGTGGTTTCAGTATTTGAGGTCGTAAACAAGACCTTCTGTGTCTTTATTTCATTTAATTTCAACTGATTTGTTGTGAACCACAGAGACGCCTGTCTCAGAGATTCATCAGTAATTGATGGTAATTCGATTATGTTTTTCTGAGACGTTATTAGAGTTGTGTCATCTGCGAAAAGAATACATTTACCTGGTGACATAAAATGGCTGAAGTCATTGAAATATATTATTCTTGATAGTAACATCGTCAGACATGTTTCCATTCACACTGAAATAAACTGAGTGGTAGCCCCCTCACTCCATAAAACTTCAACTTTTTGAACAGAACATCGTGCGAAACGCAGTCGAATGCTTTGGAGAGATCACACATTGTTAATTTCACCTGTTCACTTCTCTCAAGATCCTCGATAACCAGACTCAGTTTTTCGAATTGCATCTGTTGTTGATCTACCCGCTCCGAATCCGTATTGATCTTCACTAAATAATTTGTTTTTGATAAAAAAGTTCATGAGCCTGTTCTTCAGAACAATTTCAAAGATTTTTCCCAGAACGGGAATGATTGATATTGGTCTATAGTTACCAACCAGAGACCTGTCTTCTTTTTTAAAAAGAGGCAATACCTTTGTACATTTACATTTACATGAGGGTTTGCTGGCCAAATTTTGATGCTATAGCATGTCGGATCGTTTCTGTGTATGACTCTCCAGCTTTCTGAAGGAAGGTTTCCTGCAAGTGGCCGTCTATGAATATTTCTCGAACACTTCCACCATCAAAGCTGGTTTCACCCAGGGATCCATATTGTCTCCAATTCCGTTTCAATTGTATATTAACGAAGAAAGAAACAAGAATCCAATAGATTGCTTTGCTGACGACAGCACAATTGTCTCGTAGTTCCATTTTGACTTCAAGACATCGGCTGCGGATAAACATTTTCACCGACAGCAGGAGGTTGCATATCTTAATGAGGATCTAGGAGTGATTTCGAATTGGAGGTTTGTTGGGGGTTAAAATGGACACTAATATGTCTTGGCACGAGCATGTTACTGGAATTACAAAGGCTGCTCCTCCAAAGCTTGGAACACTGTTCCAAACCAGAAAACTGTACAGGCCTCAGCAAATTTTCATGCTTCATAAAGGTCAGATCAGACCTTCTTTGGATCATCGTTCTTATGTAACTACCCAACCAGCAAAGTTGTTTTATAATTACATGGTGTTGCAACAGTTTTATTTAATTAGTATTTTATAATTACTTCCAAAATGCTAATTGATTATATTAGATGATCAGTGAACACAATACAGTTGTAGGCAATAAAAGTGTTTTATAAATTTGTCATAGAAACGTTTATGAAATAAAATTGAAAAACCATTATGAAATAGTCAGGGAATTATCACAGACACGTTTTTGCAACTAACTTATGAAACTTATATTCCTATAAAAGTAAATTGTTATGTAGCAGTTTTATAACACTTTTCTGCGAGATTGTTATGATAGTTATAAAACTTTTTCAAGCTCATTTTATATATATTATATATATTTCATATATATTATATATATTTCAAGTTTCCTGTAGCTTCAATGAAATTATTTTATTGGAATGCTTTCAGATACTATTTCATTTCCATTACCATATTGTCACTTCAATGATAATTTCCCAACTATTTAATAGTATGGTATATAAACTACAATTCAAAAACACTTATATAACTGTTATAAAATCAAATTACTTTTGCTGATATATATATTTGTTGCCACCAAGAATAAAATGCAGCATTTAAGAACAACCAGCCGACATCGATTAATAATCATAGCTTTGAAAAATCCTTCAAAATTTAAGTTATGTTTAGTAAGAATATTTTTGTTTAGTTATTCTAGAGGGACACCATCGATATCTTGGTGAAAATTAGTTCTTCAGCAACAAAATAAATAATAACTCAATGGCGGCCATTTGGAACATTTATTGGGGGGTATATAATAGTTTTAGATTCAGTACGAGGTGCTTCAAATAGACGAAGAAATGACTTGGTGTTCCATAAAAAAACTTTCTGGAAGCTTTGAGTCGCCCTGTATATTGGAAATACTAAAGAAAGACTTTAAACTGTCCCACCTTTTTGCGAAAAACAGGAAAAGGTTATTATAATGGTTAAAACCCATCGTTTAGCCTTTATAATCGATGAAAGAATCTTTTTAGCCAAAACATCCCGACAGATAATATTTATCCATACTATATGTGAGAAATCCTTCATGCATGCAAGCACTTTTGTAGAAACCTACAGATTTAAAAGTAGTCCGACTCTGCCGCAATACCATCACTCCCAGAACTAAGTGTTTCTTAACAGTTTTATAGGGGTACCATAGTAGCTAAAATACGTTGAAATGCTTGCTACTGATACCAATTCATTTTATACATAGAACGACACCATTTTAAATGATAGCGATCCGGGATACTGAAATTAGATGAGTTGAAAATATGAAATACCGCACACATAGTGATATTTACAGCTGAAATATACATAAATATTATAACATTATATTATTTGAAATGAAGTGAGTTAAGTTTGTGACTAGAAAATTGATACCTCGACAGAGTGAATTTTTGTATAATTAATAATTTCACCGAAAACATTTATAAATGAGTGGCGCGCTTAAATTTTGCTAATGATAGGTTATATATTCGTCAATAAAATTTCATTTGCAATAAAAATATCAATCTCCGAAACACAAACAATGTCTTCAACAGTTTCATGAGTGCAAAAGTGGAATTTTAAAATGGCTTCAACCTTTATATTTCTTAGTTTTCAATAGGTGACATATCAATTATATTTTCCTAGTGTCCAATACAAAATTACTTCTTACGTCTTCAAGAAAGCATTTTTAACACTTTTTCATTTCATTGTTATCGTTTTCGGCTGTATTATATTTTATAACGCCCACTTGGAACTACTAAAAAACTCTAATAAAGCTATCTTCTGATTATTTCATAGATATCGCTTAAATATGTTGCAAAAGTGCAGTAAGAGAAGTCTTTACAAAACTACTTTTTAAGTGTGTTAAACAAATTTTATTGTAACTGCCAAAATGTTTATGAAACTGTTTTGTAGTGTTTGTAAAAGGCCTTACAAAATATTGATAATAACTATAATGTTTTATAAAACGGTGCCAATTTTCTATTTATAGCAGTTTTATAAACACATTGAAAACACATTATAATTTGTTTCTCCGAAACGTTTCCGCAACTACTACTACTACTACTAAAATACGGAATTGCTAGTTGGGTATCCTCTGAAGCTGCTGGATTCCATCCAGAAAAGAGTCATCTGCCTGACTGGAGACGTGAACATCACATGCAATCTTGATAATCTGGAATATCGAAGAAAGATTGGAAATTTGTCTCTCTTCCATAGATAGTTTCACAGGAAGTGTTAAATTGATTTAGCGTATTCGATTTCACCAAGAATGTTGCATATCAGAAAAAGGCGATGGGCTGTAGCTGCTCATCGTTTTGAGGTTCAACACAGTTCACCTCGAAATTCGCTGTTTGAGAACTCTTTCATTTGGTGAACTAAGTTTATGTGCACAGAAAGTTTTCCAAAATAATTCAATTTCTAGCGATTCAAATCCTACGTGAACCGCACAGATATCGCTCTTAAAGAGCCTTCAGGATTATCCTGTAGTGCTTGTGTTTTCTTCTCAAAATAAACATAAATGATTATATCCGTATAAGAGAATTGTCCTACTTGTTTCATTGGAATATACTAGAATGTCGTCTGCATATCTATACCAATACAAGAAATTCCCAACAAGCGGGTTTCTGAAAATTTCTGCTATCAGAAGACTAACTAGGTTTCCCGTCATGAGTCCTTCATTAGATTAGTAAAATATGTCGTTGAATTGGAAATGATTTTGCGTGAAACAGTCAGCAAGTTTAATGCTCCTTATTTCACTACAGGATTGATTGACCTAATAATTTGCCAGCCCATACAATTCACCGGGTGGTTACCGAGGATAATTGTTCTTATAACGCTGAAAACATTCAGAGAACGTGAACACCGCAGTGATTGCTTCTGCCAACTTCTCTAAAAGACGGATAGGTGTATTCACTGAATTCGTTATACATGTATAATCACGAGTTCATTAAACTCTTGGATCGGTTCATGTTCACGTGCCATTAGCTTTCCACGATGAAAAATGGAACGAAAGAATTTTAGAACCGATATTTATTTTCTACGTTGTACACCTGCAGAACAGTGTTCATTCACATGCGGAAAGAATGATTAATGATTTGCCTTTAACTGCTCTGTTTTTCAATTTTTCTCTGCATTTTGATATTGTAATTTTCGAACGTTTCCAAGGTAATATAGTGTTTGTATATCTCATAATCTGACAGAAATAGATAATATAAAATGGCGTATATCTATATATCCTGATAACATTGGAATCTTCTCACTTCGAACTCATTTCAGTGAGTTATTCACCGTTAAATGTTGAGGAAAAATCTAAGCTTCGCAAATTTTGTCATTACAGATCTGCTGAGTGGGAGGATCTTCAAGAGCATTTCCGAAATTTTCCCTGGCTAGATGTCTGTTTCAGCTCTGATTATACATCAACTTGGGCTTCCGAAGTCTCGGAAGTTGTTCTATCATCAAAAGATTCATATATTTTTTTTTCAAAAAAACGAAATCCCAACGGCAAACCTTGGTTCAACAAAGATTGCGAGCCAGCTGTCGTCTCCAAAAATTTCGCCTATCGGCAGTGATACAAAAATCCTAGTGCCAAATACCTAGCAAGGTTTGTTAATGCCCGCAACAGCTGCAAACTAAGAATAAATGAAAACAAAGAACTTCACAATTAGAGAATCAGGATAAACTGTTTGAAGGTGATTGACAATATTTCATGTTGAATTTCACTAGTTCGGACTTCCATTGTCTACTATATAGAATGATTTGAAATCCCTGAAACAACTAAAAAAGAAGAATTGAAAATGAATAGCTGAAAATAACAATTATATTAACCAAAATAAACCTGAAATGAAATAATAGTGGAATGAAATACAATTAACAATAGAACAATTGAATAAATAAAAAAATGAAGAATTTAAAAAAGGAAAATAAAAATGAAAAGTGGAGAGATTCCAAGTCACGTGTTCACGACGTTTCGATTGTTAGTATCTACAATCATCTTCGGGTGATGACTGGACTGATCCCTCCGAGAGATGACTATTTATAGGTCGTTTGAGTATTTTCACTTATCCCCGCTTTCCATTTTCCGCTTCACCGGTTCCGTGGGAGATGACCGTTTTGGCGGGAGTTGACCATTTTTCGCTTGATGATGGGTTTCCATATGAGGCGTATTTCTACGCTGGCTTGGTTGAATACGTTGTTGGACAACATGTATGCGGCTTCCTTGAATTTTCTCCTAAACCAATGTTCCTCTCTGTGCAAGATCTCAGCTTGGGACCACTCGATGTTGTGTTGATGGGTCCAAACATGGTCTGCTATTCCTGATTTGCTGGTTTCCCCTTGCTGTGTGTGTTTCTTGTACTCGGCAATGCGAACATTCAATGGCCTCTTAGTTTCACCAATATAGAATTTTCCGCACTCACAGGGTATCCGGTAAATGCAACTCTTGGAACCGCAGTCCGCGTTTGGTGGCCTGGTTTTCGTGAGGCTGCTACGGATAGTGTTACCGGATCTGAAGCAGGTTCTGATGTTGTACTTGGAACCAATTCTTCTTATCCTCTCCGATAATCCTCTGATGTAGGGAAGTGCAAGCACTGGTTGTGACGGCTTCTCTTCCTTGCGAGGCTCCTGCTGTCTTCTAACCAAAGTGGTTTCTACCATCGCTTTGGAGTAGCCATTCCATTGAAGATCATTTTTGATGATGTCTAGCTCCTTCTCGAGACGTTCCTCCGTATTACAAAGCCCAAAAGCACGGTCTAACAGAGTCTTGATGATTCCTCTTTTAGTCGATTGATGATGGTTGGATTCGTGGTTCAGATACTGTCCCGTATGAGTGGGTTTTCGGTATACAGATGTTTCCCACTTAGTGTCGGTCCTCTTCACCAAAACGTCTAAGAATGGCAATTCGTTGTGGATTTTCTTCTCTATTGTGAAATTTATGGAAGGTCTCACGCTGTTGATGTGTTCGGTATTCCCATGGTTCCATATTATGAAGGTGTCGTCAACATATCTCAACCAGACTCGAGGTTTCTTGTGGGCTTCTTCAATGACCAGAGTTTCAAACCACTCCATATATATGTTGGCTATGACTGGTGAAAGTGGCGATCCCATTGGCAGTCCCTCATCTTGTGTGAAGAATTTGTCCTTCAGTTGGAAATAACAGTTTCGTACACAGCACCCTAGTAATTCCATGATTACTTCTATAGGTAGATTCGTTCTCTCTTTCAGGTTCCCGTCTTCGGATAGCTTTTTCTGTATGATTTGGAGTGCTTCTTCGACCGGAACGTTGGTGTAAAGGCTTTCCACGTCGAAACTAATTAGTTGATCTTCCTGTGTGACCTCAATTGACCCTAGTAGTTCGACGAAATGCCTTGAATTCTTCACAAAAGACGATGTTTTTCCTTGTAATGGTTGTATTAAGGGAAGTAAAAATCTAGACAAGTTTTGAGTTGCCGAATCTCTGGAGCTGATGATCGGTCTAAGCGGAACGTCCTTCTTGTGTATTTTGGGTAGTAAATACAAGTGAGGGGGCTTACTGTGGTGCGGTGTTAGCGATGATCTCTCCTTGCCATTCCAATGGATCTAGACCCTGCTGGTCGGTAGCAGAAGCTGTTGATCAAAACCTTATGAAATCCACAATTCCGCCACTGATTACAAGTGAATGGTTCAATTGCAACAAGAGCCAGAGATAAGGCAAATCTAATAGCTTAACAAATTGCGTCTCACTCTACAGTCGATTTTCTGGGAAAGAATGACTTCTCGACAATGTCTTGTCAGGCGAATTTTTAAACAACTTAATATCAACAAGGCTTCTGGTCCTGATGAAGTGCCCGTCATCGTGCTTAATAAATATGTCAATAAACTCGATCCAGTACTTTGCCGACTTTTCAACGTGTCTCACAAAGAAGACGTTTTTTATTTTTGTTGGAAGATTGCTTGCATTCAGCCTATTTCCTGAAGAATGAAAAAATTTTCCAAATAACTATAGACTAGTCGATTTGCTATCAGTGATATCAAAAATCATGGAGACAGCCGTAAACCACAATAACCTTGAATATTTGGAAGGCTTCAACTTTTTGAGCAATCATCAATATGACTTTCGGAGACGAAGATCAACAGGCAACATTCTATCTTATGTCAGCCATATTTAGAAAAACACTATAGAGAGTCAACAGTTCTTGCGCTTGATATTTCTGAGGCCTTTGACCGTGTGCAGCATGAGCGTTTTCTGGCCAAACTTCGATACTATAGTTTGTCGGATCAATTCTGTGTATGATTCTCCATCTTCCAGAATATTTCTCGAATACCATCAACGCTTGTGTTCATCAAAGATTCTCCAACCTTCTTTTCAGCTTTGCTGACGACAGCACATTTGTCTCGTCATTCCGTTTGGATTCAAGGGCATCGGCTGCGTGGGCACATCTTCACCAACAGCAGGAAGTTTCATATCGTAATGAGGATCTAGAGGTGATTTCAAATTGGGGTGACAGTAACCAGGTACAATTCAATGCCACTAAAACCCAGGCATCAGTTTTCTCCAAAAAGATAAATGTTTCTGAACCGGAAATAATAATATTAGAACAGACAATTCCTCTTCCTGTTTCGATAAGTTTGTTGGTGATTGAACTGAACACCGATACGTTTGGCACTATTATGTCGCTGGAATTGCAAACGCTGCTTCTCAGAAGCTTGGAACACTGTTACGAAATAGAAAACCGTACACACCTCAGCAACTTTTGATTCTTCATAGAGCTCAGAGTAGACCTTCTTTAGAGTATAGTTCTCATGTATGGAGCTCCCCCTCTAAGCATAACCTGAAGCTGCTGAATTTCATCCAGAAAAGAGGTATATGCCTGATTGGAGACACGAATATCACTTGCAACCTTGATAATCTGGAACATCGAAGGGAGATTGGAGATTTGTCCAAGTGACTTGGCACATTTGAATCCACCAAGTGCAGTATATATCAGGAATACGCGACGGACTGTGGCTGCTTATCATTTTGAGGTTCAATTCAGTATAACACTAACTTAACTGTTCAAGAACTCTTCGATTTGGAAAACTATGTTTATATGGAATCAACTCCTTGAGAAAGTTTCTCCAAAATAATTAAATCTTCATTGATTCAAATCCAACATGAATCGCTATTTTCGCATAGGTACCGTTCTTAGAGCGCCTCGAGGATTTTTCTATAGTACTTGTGTTTAGTCTTCAAAGAAAATCAGTTGAATCATCTGCATTGATTTAACTTTTACGAATCAGCCAGAGAGGTACCTGTTTTCTGTTAGACTAATGTTGAGTTCTAAGATGTAGAAAACCTGAAAGATATTTCAAATTATTTTCGTTGATTTCTACTCAATTCATTTCGAAATGAATTTCATCACGAATTAGAATCTCGTAAGCATATTATCAATTCATCTTTGGACCAGTACATGCACCCTTCAGATTAGGATTCTGTACGCAAATTCAAACTCGGTTCGGGCGAGTTTATTTCTGATAATCACATTTTAGTTGGATCATTATGGAAACTCACGGCTCGCAACCACTCGCGCTCATAACGAGCAGCCTCTGCCATCAAATTGTAGCAATATGCACTTGTGCGGAATGGAAAATGAAACAGTGCATTGGTAGCAAGGAAATGTCGCTGACCCTGTTTCTATCTGTAGCCTAGCGATTAACCCAGTGAATATTTCTGTCTTGTGGCAGAGACAGAGAAACTTCGTTTCCCCAGAGGGTATTCTACGAAGGGAAGGATATACAGATATACAGAATGAGTTATCAAATTGTACCACAGTGCAGAAAAAAACGTATCGAATATCATTACTCGCAACCAATTTTGCTTGTTCTTAGCCATCAAATGAATGTAATATCCACTTGTGGATATTACCTGAGCTCATGTCCCAGTTTCAACATTTGAAAAAATATTCAGTTACGGGGTGTTCTTCAATTCTAATCGATCGTTCAGTGAATTACCCGAAATTTTTAATCTATTCATTTCTATACATTCTAGAAGATTGAGTTTCGAACTCTCCTCTTCTGAATTTAACACGTCCTATTCGTGATTTAATATGTCCTTCTGCTAAAAAGTGGTTTGCAAATGTGGAATTGATCTTCCTTTTTACAAAACTACTTCTGTGGTCTTCAGTTCTACGAAAAAATTTTCTCCCTGTTTGGCCAATATACAGTTTTAAGTAAGAGCCACAAGTCAGCTTATTAACTCCTGATCTATTCGACCCGAAGTCTTGACTTTATTGTTTTTAATAAATTTACTCACACTATTATTCGTTCTGTAAACTACCTTCTCACAGAGAAGGATTATCATACTTATCTTCGAACTTGAGGTCAGAGACTCATGCAGAGGATATTCCAGAAAGTATAATATAATACCTCTCCCATGCATATATTTTCAAAATGTATTATTTCTCAAACACATTCATTTGTATAAAACGGTTTGGTTCAATCATAAATGTTCTACAAGAAGGGGTGATCTTACTGGAGTTTCTATGGATATGATATTTTCTTAAAGTAGCACGTCATATATAGTTGTGAACGTTTTTAACAACCTTCTGGAATATGTGAGAAAAATAATCATTGAGAATTTAGTCATATCAAAACTGAAAATATTTCAGCGGGAAAACTGCTTCCATAGCGTTTCTGAATCTTTAAATGTGACATAATTCAGCAAAAATGTCATAACTATGTCCATACCTATGTTTTTAATTCACGTTCAATTTTCATATTTATATTTATGTAATATATCCATAAACTATATGCATTATAATTTGTATATTTACTGCAAATACATTTAATTTTCATGTCCCATATCATGGATGTGTTTGAGTAGGAATTGAATGAATTATTATTATTATTATGATTCCGTGAAGGTTCCAGAGACCATTACAATAAACAAGCCACCAACTATAATGAGCCCTCTCTTGAATTTCTCAGATATTCTTTGATGAACAAAATAAAATCAATTAGGCGAATGAATGTTGGTGCCATCTATTGAGTAAGACCTGAAACAACTGAACAACAAATGAATCATCAATATAAATTGAAACTATGTAATCAAGCAGGTGGATATTATGACATGACTGATATGACATGCAATCAGGGCGATAGAGGGCAGATATATGATGCTGACATAAAATTGGGGATTTAATACACAACAAAAACAAAAATGCGACAACGGCTTAGGTTTTTCTCTACCAGCTACTGTATACTGTATAATGATAATAATAATAATAATATACTTTATTGTTATTAAGAATGAATATTGTGGACAAAGCTTGTGAAAAATAACATCAACAAAAAAGTTAGAACATATTCTATAGTTCAACGCCGTATCAACATGGTTGTGTACAGACTTGTTTAAAATATTATCAACACTTATGTAATAGACATATAAACATATATACTTATATATAATATTACATAAATAAACACACCCATTGCACCAGACAATCAAACATTTATATCCAAACAAGAATATAAACAAAAATTTTATATAACCTTAATTCAAATATGCACATTTTGTCACGTAAATTTATCATTATAGAACTCTTGCAAATTATGAAAGAGTCTGTGTCAGACAAAAATATTTTTACTCTTATTCCAAATATTTTGTTAGTCAAAATTGCCTGTCTATCTGGCACGTGATTAAACATCTTGACCCCATTGTAATAAATAGAATTCCTGACCAAATTTGTTAAAGAGATTGGCAATTTAGACGCAGTGAAATGGGTGCTATGAAAATGGCAAGAAGCCTCAAATAGGGAGACATTTTTGTAAATGAGGCAAACCGATTCAAAAATGAACAAAGCAATCACTGTCAAAATCTTTTGCTTGATTAAACCTCGTGATTTGTGTCTGCACAAATCACGAGGTTTAATCTTAAACGTATACCTGATAGCCCGTTTCTGCAGTACTAATACAGACTGAAGTGCTGATGAATTGCATACTCTAGGAATACCTAGAAATTTCTATAAGTCATCACCAAATGACAGGTCATCAAGAGCACATCTGAATTATAAAATGTTTGTTTTAATGATATTGAAGGATAGCTAATCAGCTAATCACACTACTTTTTGATTTTTTCATATCGGTAGATAGTGCATTGTTCAATCATTTGAGTTTTTGTTGTTCCACAATATCGTCGTTATCAGCGAAAAAAGTGAAATTTCCAGAAATGATCAAATTTGCAATGGCATTGACATGTAATAAGATGGGTCCTAAAACTGATTCTTGTGGAACACCACACAGTCTGTGTATTTCGTAGGAAAAAATCCCTATATTTTATATATTTCATCCGTCCTCTCTCCTTATCGTGAAAACTTTTCGTTTCAATTCAATACATTTTCACTAATATCATCATAATTCTGTTTATTATATCAGTCACGTTGATACCACTAACTTTTGACAACCACGAATTCTGTGAACATTTTGTATCGTTTTCATCAACTGTTTTCGTTATTATCTTGAGGAAATGGAAGAAACTCGAAGATTAACTCTCAAATATCCCCTTTCTCAGATTATATCTGAGAGACACTCCGAACCTTGTTCACGTTTTCCAACAAACACAGGTGAATGCAATTACCGATCGAGAAAATCCTCTGGAGCTTCTCACTACAATAGGTCGCGAGCCTCAAGTACTTGATTCGATTGGCTTCCCATCGAAAAGAACACTAATTGGCTCTCCAAGGATGAAATCTGAATTCCATGCCCCGAGATGTAGGCTTATTCTTTTTTCGGTGAATAAATGGCTCCTGTATTTCTCGCTTCAACCCTAAAAAATCCAGAAATATAATAAGAGAAGTGCATGTCTAGCGAGTTGATGGGATTCAATTCAGAATTAACAATAATTTATTCGATTTGAACAACACTTCAATGCGTGCAGCGACACGTGCTAAACCAGAGATTCTCAAACTTATTTTGTCTACCGCTCATATCGAGAATTGATTATTTTCTAGCGCCCCCAAAAAATTTTTGACTCTACTGCATCTTAAGAATCACAATCGCAGTCATTATTTCAATAATTAAATTATGTGTGTCATGTGAAAATGAGACTTTCTGATGAGGTTAATGTAATACAACATTTTGTAATGTAAGGAAAACTTTCATTCATGTTATTAAAACAAACATTTCAATTCGAATTTTAAAACTAATTCAATGTGAAGGATGAATTTGATGATTTTCAACAAGTTTGTTAATATCAGACTCGAATTTACTTAAAAACAGCCGTAAGTCACCGCGTACGGTAATCTGCAACCGAATTCTCTTTTTAGTTAGCAACGTTGCCACAGCTCTAAATCAACGTTCACACTGATACGATGATGGGAATGCTATCAAAAATCGTTGAACGATGGACCACAATCCAGGGTTCAATTGCGGGATTGGCTTTTGTAGCCAAAATTCTTGGTATCCATTTTTGAATTTTTTTTCCTCGTTTGTTATCAGTTCTATGAGTTTGTCTTCCAGCTGGAGTGATCCTGCTGTGTTGACATTTGAAAAAGGATCCAACATCCAGTCCGGTATTTCCAATTTTAAAATGTCCTGGCAGTAAACAAGCAAGTCGTCGTTGTTGAAGGATACTGCTGACAAATTAGGGAAATTGCGAAACTCATGTCTGCCGATTTTATTCTTGTATAAGAGCAGCAATGACATTTTTTGTTTTAATCAAATTCAAGTCTTCACCTTGAAGTTGGAGATTGACATCATTAAATAATTTATACAGGTCTGTCAAGTACGCAATATCAGTCTTTGTAGTGATGAGGTTGTCGTGCAAATCGTTGTCTTTGTTTCCTAAGAACTCTATTACAGGGTTAAATGGAATAGAAAATCGAGTCAGACAGATACCTTTTGATAACCAACGCACTTCTGGGTGCGGTTGAAATCTTTATCATCAGAAACACAAAGCTGATTAAATAATCTGTCATTCAAAGAGATGTTTCGGATTTTATTGACTGCTTTGATGATATATTGCAGTGATTGAGAGAGGCGCTTACTCAAATTTTTCGCAACCAAATGTTGCCTATGAATGACGCAATGTACAGCGAGCACATTTGGAATTTAATTTTTTAAGTACGCTATGAAACCTTTGTGACGTTCTGTCATAGCCGGAGCGCCATTAGTAGCAGCTGATATAATATTCTTCAGTGGAGTTTCTTTCTCATCTCAAATTTTTTTCAGTGTATTATATATGATTTCTCTTTTTGTATCCATCTCTAAATATCTGGCAAATATTAGTTCTTGATATATTTTCTCATTTTTAATAAACCTCACGCTGCCATAGTTACAACATCTGAATCATTCTCATATAAATTTCCCTCAACTACCAGCATATTCAGTGCAGAACTATATGCCATTTATCGTGCGGTGGTCTATGTCAATGCGACAGGTGGAGATAATTATATAATTTTAACGGATTCACTTAGCTCCATATACGAACTTAAGCGCTTATATCCTAAAAATCCAATTGCACAAAAAATAAAAAGAGAACAACATCTGATCCAGTAACTTGGAAAAAATATTAGTTTCATTTGGATCCCATCACATATTGGAATTCAGGGCAATGAAAAAGTCGACGAATGTGCTCGTGGCGCAATTACCTCTACCGAATCGGAAGTAGTGTCGAAAGTAGTATCTACAGACATTAAAACAATGGTGAAAACAGTGATAATCCAGAAATAGCAAAATCAGTGGCAAGTATCCGGGGCAAAACTACGTACAATCAAATATGATGTGAAACCGTGGCCTGATGAAACCAACAACCGAAAACATCAAGTGCTTATCAATCGGCTACGCTTGGGTCATACCAAACTCACGCACTGTTATCTGTTAAATCACACCGAAGAGCCAATGTGTGACATATTTGAAACAAAACTGAGTGTTGAGCACATTTTCACCGATTGTTCAAAATAGTGGGTGCAGCGAAACAACTTTAACTTTTCCCTAGATATCTACAACACTATTGGCAGAAACTGTGATATTCCAAATATTATCAAATTTCTTAAATGTATCGATATTATAACAAAATTATAAACATGTACTACTCGCTAATAACCACTAGGTTGATGCGAATTTGCTTGAATGAAAAAAAAAACAATGCTTCATTGGTTGGTAAAGTGAACCCATCTAACTGAATTGAGAATTAAGAAGTATTCAGACTCTTCAATGTTTTCAGCCATCTCAACAATTCGTCTTTGCACGGAACTATTGCTCGAAGGTATTTTTTGGATAGAATTTGCCACTGGTTTATGGAGCATAGTAGTTAATCCTTTTTTTATTGTCGGTAAAAATGAATCCTCTCCAATAGTGTGAGGTTAACTTGTTTGAGCAATTAGCAAGGAGATATTGTAAGAAGCTCGGAGTCCGTCGTCATCTTGCTTAGAAGCAGCTGAAAATTTTTTTGACACTGTTGGCTGAGCTGAGTGTTTCTTTTTTAGTTCTTGAAAATAAGTTACACTTTTGTCTTATTTATCTGAATGCATTTTATTCAAATGATCTTGTAGCCTTGAGGGTTTCATCGCTCCATTCGGAAATGTTTTTTGACAAAGAAGGCACATAGGGGAAGATGTATCTGTGGGACATACAATGAATCTTCAAAAATGCCGAAGTAAAGAATCGAGTATTAAAAACTTGCTAATGACATTACTCACAGTATTCATCACCGCTTGTACAGCACTTTACCTAGCTAGTCGCTAACTAAATTCACTTGTTTTCGAAATTCCGTCGAATGACATTACTGGCTGGATGGCGCGCGCGCTTTTATATGAGGCAGCAGACGAGCCTAGTACTTTCGAGAATGGAGACTAAAAACTTCTCGCTTCGCATTGAAGCTTACCGTCATCTATTGTACAGTTTGACAACTGTCGAACAGGAAATAGTTACTGTTCAGTCCCCTATATGGCATTACACGAAGGAACGCGCGTTAAGAGTAAAGTTTCTAAGAAAAGCAAAAAAAAACATTTTCAAGATAGCGCTGAAGCGCTTCAACGCCCCCCAATCTTTTTTGCGCCCTCTACTGCCCCCTATAGGCCTCCAGTGCCCACAAAAGGGCGAAATCATCCACTTTGAGAAAGACTGTGCTGAACAATTGACTCTGTTCTGCAAGCAAGTCCGAGGAAGCCATTGTATGGCGAAACACGTGTTGCGTTTTTGTAAAACTGTCTAGTGAAAATCACACAATAACGTGTTTTCAGAATACGTTAATTGATACTACTTTGATTCTTGTTTCACCTTCAAAGTCATCCAATTTTCATCAGGACGGAGCCAATAGAACAGAAAAGTATGAGGCATCAATACCAATTGTTCAGGATTTTGGAATTTGTTGATTTCCAAGCCTAATGAAAGATCTGTTCCAAATACGATTATGGTGATGATTAAACCATGGCCTCTCTACCATATGACGGTTTGCAAGTAATGAATGATATTTTCCATTTAACATTTCTAGGGTTTATATCAATTTAAAAAAAATTCTGCTTGTTTCAACGATATAAAAGATGGGACATAAACCAAAAGTTCATTCACCACAAACTGACATATAGAGACGTTTTCTCTTTGACCCTTCCGCATCATTATGCAGTATCAGTATTCAAACGTATGCTTCCGTATCACATGTTTCATTTTTGGAGAATGAATTCCGGAGAGATTTGAGTTTCATATATCAGTTGCGACGAAGATATGATTGATTGTATCGTTCTGAAAAACTATGTGAACAAGATGTAACCGTTAATGACAGTAACAGTTATAAATATTGATCTACTCTACCGAAATTATCTTAATCTTGGAAAAAAATCATTGCGCAAAGAATGAACAATAATTTCAGTGAATGCATAAAAATATTTAAGTCAAACCTTCAGTGTCAGATGAATCTGAAATATTAGGTCGTTATTGAATGATTTGTAAATTTTTTCCACGAAATCCAATTGTCTTTCATATTTCCTTCGAATTTTGGAAGTTGAACAGCATTCTCAGCCATCTTATTGATATTTACTTCTTTTTTTTTATTTAAAAGGAAAAACACCGCATCAACCACTAGGGTTATTAGCGGTTACAGTAGGTACATCAAATTTTGTTAAAGATGCGAACATTTTACAAAAAACTATAAAGGGAAGTAAAGTTCGTAACATCCAATGCATTGGTGAGGTCGCTTGGTGATCCGAAAAATTGTCTTTCTTCATTGAAAGCTGGGCAATCAGAGATGAAATGTTCAACACTCATCGTCACACTGCAGGTATCACAAATGCGAGGCTCTTCATGCTTTTGGAGATGTAGATGAGTGAATTTCGTATGTCCAATTCTCAGGCGTGTAAGTAAAACTTGATGTCTGCGGGTGAGAGCTCGGTAATTTTGAGTGACTAGATTTGGATTAATGGCTCCGAGTTTATTATTATATAGGGATTGCCACCTTTGCCTCCATCTGTCGCATATGAGCGACAGATAGGGATGAGCGTCTCAATAGGGCACTCGTTGGATCTCTCGACAGTTGGGGTTTGAAATAGCTTCTCGAGCTTCTGAATCGGCCCTTTCATTACCCGTTATTTCCATATGAGAAGGAGTCCAAACTATCTCAATGTGTTTACCATCCTGTAATAACTTTCCCAGTTCAGTCTTGATGAGAAAAAGAAGAGCATTTTTCGGGTAGAGTTGTTGGATGCCTAAGACAGCACTGACAGAATCAGTGAAAATGGCATGATCACCAACGGATCTACGACAATATTGTAGTGCGCTGAGTATAGCAAATACTTCTCCTGAGTAGATACTGGAGGAAGACGGCAGTCGATAAGTGTAAGTGGTGGTATCTGTTATCACAGCGGCTCCTACTCCTTCAACTGATTTGGAAGAATCGGTATATTATATGCTTGAAGTGCCGATATTTGGAGACCAGTTCGGCGAAGGATATCTTTATGGAATTTAAAGGGGTATCGTATTTGGGAAAGTTGAGGAGATAGGTATTACAGGGGGTAATTGGTAATGTCCAGGGAGGGGGAATTTTCAAGTCAAAAGGAAGAATATTTGGAAAGTCTATATGGTTATCAGAAACTTTGGCAATTTCCACATAAAAAGGTGAGGGGTCATATTGGAAACGATCTGAGAATGTATATCGATAGGAAGGATGGTTTTTAGAAGCGGCTATTCTTGCGGCATAACTTGAGGAAAGATAGTCTCTGCGAACATCAAGGGGTTGTTCTCCGGCCTCAGCCAGTAGACTCTCCACTGGGCTGGTACAAAAACCTCCCAGGGCAATTTACTTCTTTGTTTCAATTCTCAACAGCTTTTTACCGACTCTGCCATGTTAATGAAACAATGAGCAAATACTGATTTGATTCCTTTTCGTTTGTTTGAAGGTGATTGACAATGTTTCGTGATGAATTTCACTAGTTCCAACTCCCGCCAAATCGGTCATCTCTCACGGAATCAGTGAAGCGGAAAATAGAAAGTAGAGAAAGTGAAAGTATTTCAACGACCTATAAAATAGTCATCTCTCGGAGGAATCAGTCCAGTCATCACCCGAAGACGATTGTAGATACCAACAATCGAAACGTCGTGAACTAACGTGACTTGGAATCTCTACACTTTTTTAATTTTTATTATTTTCTTTTTTGCATTCCTTTAATTTTTATTTATTCAATTATTATATTTTTACTTGTAGGTTACTTCACTATCATTTCATTTCAGATTTATTGTTGCTTAATATAATTGTTATTTTCAACTATTCTTTTTTAATTATTCTTTTTTACTTGTTTCAGGGATTTCAAATCATTTTATATAGTAGACAATGGAAGTCCGAAATAGTGAAATTGATTCCTTTTCGCTGATACATTTGGCCAGATACGTTTGCACTGAATATTTTTTCCAAGGACAGAACACAAGCACTATAGAACAATCCTTGAAGAGGTCTCAGAGCGGTGCCTGAGCGGAAGTAGCGATTCACATTTTATTTAAATCGCTGGATATTGAATCCATTTGGAAAAACGTTCTCAGGAAGTTTATTTCACATATACGTAGTTTTTCAAATGAAAGAGTACTTGAATAGTCAAGTTTGAGGTGTACTGAGTTGAACTTCAAAACGATGAGCAGCAACAGTCCGTCGCGTATTTCTGATATGTACATTTTCCGTGACAGTGTCTTCGATGTTCCAGACTTTCGAAGTTGCGTCTTCAATCAGGAGAATGGCTCTTTTCTGGATGTAATCTAGCAGCTTCAGGAAATACTTGGGGGGGAGCTATATACATGAGAACGATACTCCAAAGAAGGTCTGATCTGACTTTTATAAAGCATCAAAAATGGCTGAGGTGTGTACAGTTTTCTAGTTCGGAACAGTATTACAAGCTTTTAAAAAGCAGCCTTTGCAATTCCAGCGACCTGATTGCGCGGAGATATGTTGGTCTCCATTTCAACCCTCAACAAACTTATCCAAGCAGGAAGCGGAATTGTCTGTCCTGACATTATTATATCCGGTTTGGAGACATTTTTTTTGGGGAAAACCGATGCCTGTGTTTTTGTGGCATTGAATTGAACTTGGTTACTTTTACTCCAAATCGAAATCACTTGTAGATACTCATTAAGATATGCAACCTCCTGCTGCCGGTGAAGATGTGCATATACCGGGTGATTCTTCGCAGTAATGAAACTTCGATCTTTGATCTTTGAACTGTTGTAATCGACGAACGTAGACAGTTTCAAGCTGTTGCCATTCATATTCCTATGGTAATTGAACTTGTCTGGCGGGAGCTGAATTTTAAAATTCAATTTCATACAATAGTCCTTCCAACAAGACTACAGTAACTTGTAACAATGATTGATAGATGAATATTCAATTCAGTAAAAGTAATTTCAGAAAGTATGCGCCACTTCAATTGCAAATGAGTTCATCGTTGAATCCGCGCATCTGGATAATTGGCAACCCACTTTGCACTCAATCACGAATCATAAAATCATCGGTATACCTCTCAAAGCCGTCAACATGATCGTATTTGGATTCCTTCATGGATTACAGTTGTTTATCTTTCTCATATCCTGGAACTTTCATAACTGTAATAACAGACTCGGTAGTAAATTGGAATTATACCGGTTTAATAATTACGGACGATGTTACCGCATCATAAAGTATATTAGTACAGCACCTCCGAGCGCAATTTCGGAATTTGCGGAATCTGCTAAGCTCTCACTTATAACATGATAGTCGATTCGAGAATGGAAATGACGAGTCGTCACTGGGAATTCTTTGTTCCAGAGTCTGCGTCCAGGGTTATTCCGCTGAGTGCTATCATGTAGGGTGACAATTTGAAAACAAGGTCATTAACGTGGAAGGTGAGGGTTTGCATTGACTGAACATGTTGAAATCTAACGGAAGATAAATGAATAAAGATTAACAAAAAGCATTGCGAATGGACCCAACCAGACATCATCAGATTATCTGATACTTCCTAGAAGTTTGGTCAGTGATTTTTTCCTGCATAAAAACGTGAAACAGCATCGATGTTCATAAAAATTTGAATTCAGTTTCTACGTCTGAGTTGACCCTTTACGGAGGTTGATTTTATTCTGGTAATGGCTGCCATCCTCGTGAAGGTGAAAAATGTGTCATTAGAATTGAGTGAACTACTTCTGTTCTATGAAGTTTCTTCTGAAAACAATATTTTTCGACTCAGTCGCGAGTTGAAGTGTCAATTTTTCAACCATAAACCCACGATTTCAGGAAGATTTTGAAGGAATATTTCACAGTAGAAGTGTAACTTATGAAGAAACTAAAATATCCATATATACAAACATACAAACACTGACTCATACACAAGCAGAATACTCTAATTATTTTTGAGGTCGATGACTTTGTGAATATAATTGCTACTTTGACTGTTTATCCAGTTTTTAATTTTTGACTCATATAGCCTGAAGGAATTCATTGTTTCGAACTGGGGAGGAAAAATATTGAAGATACTTGGCCCAAGATAAACATGGCTTTTATGTCCCAAGTTCTATACATTCTAGGGACCATCACGGAGATAGCACTGTTTCTGATCTGATGTATTATCGTGGATGTTTCCATTTTATATTGTTTCTGCAGTAATGTCTGGCAGTATAACTGTCTAATATCGAAGAACCCGCTTTTTCTTTAAAATTATTTTCAATATCCACTTCTGTGTGACTTCTAATTTATAAAGGTAGTTGTTCTTCAAGCCCCCCAAGCAATTATACCATAACTGAGCTGGGATTGTACAAGCGCAAAATTCAGTATCCTCAAGTGGTTTAATGAACAGAAATTCGGGCAGATTCTGAATTTTCTTGTGAGGCCGAGGGGTGAAGTGATTTCAGGTGAAGAAATAATCAATTATTCTTTTTAGATTTGAGGAAAACATTGGGTACTTATACAAAAATTCATTATATGGACCTATATGATATAATCGACAGAATTATAAGACATAAGTTGAGAAGCATGACAGAGTAAATATCATCGATGACATGGATTTGATTGACAAGAGCAATTTATGAATATCCAAATCCGTTGGTAGATAACTGGAGTTACAACGCCTGGTTTGGTGTTTATTACAGAGGGATTCCTTAAATTTCAAAATGAAGTATCGAGTCTGTTATTTGACCATGTTTCTTATTTCTCTCCGGATTCTAAACCTTAGAAATGCTTTCTACTCCCTAATAATAACCCACATAATGCCATTTCTCAAATCTTTGTAATAATTAAAGTGAACTAACTATTTTATGACCTTGAATTATCTGAAAGCTTTGCTGCGAGGAGAAAATATATATCTCAAATTCTCAGAAATATGATTTATCTTCGTAGTCAACGCACATATCGCTGATGGTATCTGCCGCGGCTGCAGACGAAACATTTGGTATTTCCATCATACTTCGACTGTGAAAACCTTTGTTCTAGAATGGGTACTGAATTTTTTTGTTATATCTCGAAAGGATTATGCATTATATTTGATTAAACTTCGTACCGTCCCGAATTCTCACGGATGATATCGTCGTATTTCAAACAATCCTCACAAAGCATTGATAAATTATGCACATGAACTGATCCCTTGAATGTTATGGACGGTTTCCGTGGTTTTTCAGTGGTCTTCTTTGGTTATAATCCCTAAACGTTTCGACTGCAACTGCGACAGTCATCGTCAGTGGCGTGGTCAAAATACTCGACTTGACGTATCAATAGTTGGCACGTCAAAAAAAGTACTTCGACCACGCCACTGAAGATGACTGCCGCAGGTGCAGTCGGAACGTTTGGATATTATAACAAAAAAGACAACGGCAAAAACCGGAAACCATCCAAAACATCAACGCCAGCCGTGAAAGCACACATTCCTATCTGAATCTTTGTGTCTGTAGACTAGAGAGGGTGAGTGTAAGCCCACAGCACTTAGGACACATGTGACCCATTGTACATCCTCCCGATGAGTTGTTCTTCTAGATCATCGTCCATCCTGTCCTTTCCTGGAAGGTAGGGAGGTCTCTGGGAGACATCTCCTTCATATCGGCAAGTGTAGGCCATGACTCGTCGAACACAAACTCTTTTATTGACGATAACTCCTGTTCACATATCCTGCATATCCTGCACTAGCCCCATATTGTAGAGGTGTTTCCTTAGTTGACAGTGGCCAGTCAGAAATCCTATTGTTAAGCGTAGATTCCTCCTGGTCATCGCCAGATATTTCTTCGGCGCCAGCTTCCCAGGGTCGTCCATGGTGATCCTGACAGAATTGCATCCTTTTATTTCATTCCATCTCTTTGGGAATTGTACATGGGTATGACGTTCAGCTAGCTCCGCAATTGTCGAAGTCATCGGGCCGTAGGTGCCACTGGGTCCTAAAATTCTCAGTCCAGCCGCTTCCTTGGCTAAAGAGTAGGCAATGCGATTACCTTTACTCCTGTCGTGCCCTTCAATCAACCTACAATTCTATATTTCCCTTTAAATTACTACGCTCATTGGTGAGAACCATGAGAAAATCCGTTTGATATTTTTTGAGTTTTGAGAATTTGGATAGACCTACACACCCGTAAGGGTGTCAATTTACAGACCCATTAGAAACTCTTGATGTTACTATTTTTAATGTTAATTTCCTCTGATGCCCATGTCACGTCGGAATAGAAGGCAACAAGGAAGCACACAGATTAGCAAGAGAAGCAGCAAGCGGCGATGGATCTACCCACCAAATAACCAAAAGTATGTACCAAGACCTGAAAGCAGCACTGATGAAAGTGTCACTTTACACTGACAACAAAAATGGGATACATTCAATTTCAAACTTTCCAGAGTCAAATCATTCTAAACCATAGGAATTATCACCAAAGAAATGAAGAACACAAACTATCTTATCTCGCCTACGTATTGGATACACAATTCTGATGCACAGTTATCTACTCTCAGGAGAACGAATACCAATATGAAACTAAATTGACTATCCCATTCATTTCGACTGAGTGCCCACACAAACGAGAGACTTCGTCATAATCTGGGAGACCGTGTGTGGCATGAGGGTTTGCTGGGCATATTTTGATGTTAAAGCTTGTAGGATCATTTTTGTGTATGGTTCTTCAGCTTCCTGAAATGATGTTTTCTGCAAGTGGCCGCCGATGACTATCTCTCGAATCGATGCTGGTGTTCCTCAGGGACCCATGATGTCTCCAACACTGTTTTTATTGTAAATGAACGACTTAGTGTAAAAAAGTAAATGCTTTGCTGACGACAGCATACTTGTTTCGTTATTTCATTTGGATTCCAGGACATTGACTAAAGAGGCACATCTTCACCGAAAGCATGAGGTTGCATATTTCAATGAGGATCTAGAAGTGATTTCGAATTGGAGTGAAAGTAACCAGGTTCAATTCAATGTCACAAAAACCCAGTCATCGGTTTTCTCCAAGAAGATTAATGTCTCCGAACCAAATATAATAATATCAGGTCAGACAATTCCGCTTTCTGTTTCGATGAGTTTCTTGAAGATTAAAATGGACACTAATGTGTTTTGGAACAATCATGTCGCTGGAATTGCAAAGGCTGCGTCTCAAAAGCTTCCAACACTGTTCCGAACCAGAAAACTGTACACACCTCAGCAACTCTTGATGCTTTATAAAGCTCAGATCAGACCTTCTTTGGAGTATTGTTCTCAGGTATGGAGTATTGTTCTCAGGTATGGAGCTCTGCCCCCAAATACACCCTTAAGTTGCTGAATTTCATCCAGAAAAGAGCCATACGCCTGTTTGGAGACGCAAACATAACATGCAACCTTGATGGCCTGGAACATCAAAGAAATGTTGAGGATTTGTCTCTTTTCCATAGATACTCTCACAAGAAGTGGTCAAGTAATTTGGCACAATTGATTTTGCCAAGAGCGGTACATATTACAGATGCGCGATGGACTGTGGCTACTCATCGTTCTGAGGTTCAACTCAGTACACTTCGAACTTCACAATTTAAGAACTCTTCCATCTGGAAAACTGCGTTTACGTGGAATAAACTTCCTGAGAAAGTTGTTTCAAATGGATTCAATCCATTTGAGAGCGCCTCTAAAATTTTCCTGTAGTGCTTGTGTTTTATCTATTATTAAACTTCCTCAGTGACATAAATGTACTGAAAAGAATATTGTAACAATCGAACATATTTATAAAGGGCATACCACTAATTTTCCTCTGTGGTTGCAGCTGAATACATGAAAAAAATCCTTTGAAATTTTCCTTTCCATTACAAATAACGAAGAGCAATTTGAGAAACACCCGTCGATCAAAACAAATTTCTTGAATCATTTATCTACCTACAGCATATGCAGTTCGGAGAATAATCCAAATATCTCCTTCTCCCCAATCTTTTTTTACCAGAGTCCTATTGAAAATGCTGCTTTCGTCAAAGCAGCAGGTGACACAAAAACAAAAGTCACTTACTAATTCGATTATCTCCTTGTTGGGTCTAGCTATGATTCAATTTTCGAAGGCCGAATTTCTCTCTAATAAACTTTGGGAAAGAGAAACCGATTTATATTCATTAGAGGAGTGCTAAGTTCTACTTTGTTTCATCAGGTTTGACCTTGTCGACGAAACGCTTGGTCCACATTTATCAGCACGTATGCAGGAAAGAAAAGAAAGGGACCTAAATGACCGCCATTATCATTTATCAAACCAGATGGCTTTTCAGAAGGATTACTCGGAAAATTCTCAAGGGACACCTATTTCACACATAATTCTTCATAGAAATCTCTTTTTGAATGAATGGCGCCAGAGCAAGATGTGGCGAGGTGATGAATTCATCAAGACTGAACTTTCGTCGCGAGATAAAAATCTTGTTTTCTTCATGAATCAACTGAGTTTGAACTATGAAACTTAATGGTAGATATCTTTCAACTTGAAGTCCGATTCCAATTGCTGACATATGATGTCAGCAAAATCAAGCTTGATTTCAATTACACAGAGAAACAGGTTCAAACATTATACAACAAATATTTTTCGTTGGAGGATCTAGTACAAAAAAAATTACAAGATTGTCGGCTAATAATGAGAATAAAACGTTGCTTTCAAAGTTTCGGGATAATTTTAAATAAGTGGAAAAGACCCCGAACAAACGACAAGTACCGCGTGAAAGAGAATATCCAAATTAATAAATATCACCTGAATTAACGTCCTCTAGACACCTGAATGATCGGCGTTTTAGGCACTTCACTGATCGTCATTTTAGGCACGTCAGTAAAATACTGACACTCAATCATAGCCATTCTTGGTTCTATATTGAATACATTCCGTAGGATGGCATTGCATAGATCTCACGTATCTGGTATCTATCGAACCACATGCATATACTCCGGGAAGGTCTACTGATTCTGCCCTTCACCATGTGGTTGGTAGAATCGAGAGATCATTGGATAACAAAGAGTCCACTCTGGGTATATTCATAGATATCGAGGGAGCGTTTGATAAAACAACTTTTCCAACAATTACTCAGCAACTACACTCCAGGAATGTACCCCTGGTAGTAGGAGAATGGATACTCAAGATGCTCTCTAGTAGAGCAATAAGTATTAATGTAGAAGACATCACAGTGAAAGGACTGGTCATGAGGAGATGTCCACAGGGAGGGGTTTTATCACCCCTTCTCTGGATCATAGTTCTGGACAGCCTAATTAATCACCTTAACAAAAATGGATTCTACACAATTGCATACGCAGATGACATAGTTATCTTGCAGACCGGCAAATTTGTAAACACAATGTGCGATAGAGCGCAGGATGGGCTCAAATTAATAGAAACATGGTGTAAGGAACACTCACTGTCGATCAATCCCAAGAAGACTGAGATGGTCCTTTTCCCGAAATCTTCAAAAGCAAACTAAACTTCTCTGAAGAGGTGAAATACCTTGGTACTATCCTCGACAGGAAGCTAACATGGAACTCTCATCTACAGAGTAGAGCAAAAAGAGCATACATGGCTTATGAGCAATGTCGGTGGACAGTGAGACATTGCATTCACCTTCTCTCTCCAATATATTATATAAACTATAATATGAAAACTTTTTGTTTTGTTTTCTATAGTCATAAGGATTCATTTAAATTGGGAGAATAGGCACAATACAAGCATATTCTATGCTTAGGTGTAATTCTCGACTTTTCAATGAATTCAAAATAGCACTTAAAATAGTTATTCATGTAATCTAATTATTAAACTGAATTTAAATGAACATTTAATTGAATGTTGAGTGAATGAATGAATTGAAATGAATTGGAGTCTCAACTCTCTACACCTATCAGACAACAACTACTCCCCTGGATAATACCACGAAGGGTATATCCAACAGGTGTCAGTGCAGGATACTTCACTGAAGGGATTTCTGCTTATGCTGCATCTGCCGAAATATATTATTTCTCTGTATTATTACATATGTTTGTTTAGAGTTGATTGGAAGAATATTTTCTGTCGTGTCTACGAAACAGAAAAACAAACTTTGCCCTTTCGAATACAAAATTGTTATTTATAGCAGCTTTGTCAATACTTCATAATCAGTGAATCCGTCACGTCTATTCGTAAGAGTAGCGCCATACTCCGCTTTATTAACTCGTTTTCACGAAACTAGTTAAAACATTCGATAAACTTGACTAACGCTCATTTATGTGAGGAGCTCGTAATGACTTTCAGTCACGTAGTGAGAAAATTTGTTAAGTTCCTGTGACAATTACCATTTGCGAAGGTCGTAACTGGTGGTAATTCACTTGAATCATTTTCATTTTCGGTTGAAATAAAGTTGGTGCCGTTTAATACAGCGCTGCCTAAACAGCTATCGGTTATGGGATGCAATGTGGTAGAATAGTTAACTGAAATGATACTTTTGGTCAGATACAATCGAATTTTGATATCGAAATGAAAGTGTTTTTTTATAATGATTCGCCAGATACTATCAATTCATACGTCTATTAGTTTTTTTTATGATTTGAAGAAATCTCATTACGTTTTTATCAAATTCACTATTTCGCTAGAAAATTTTTGAAAATATGAGCAACATATTTCATTTCATTCTCTGTTCTTCGAAATTATTTGTTTTTAAAAATTTCCCAAACCACCGCTTGAGTGATTGGAATCTTCAGGCGCACAGATGCTGATTTTTTATGTCTCTTATATTGTATTTGCATGGAACTCATTCAATTAAATTCAGTTCAAAAATGTTTATAGAATATTTGTTAAAAATTATACAATAATTATTGTATTGTTTTGAGAGGGGCCCTGCTATAGGCTCATGCCTCTTCAGCTGGGCCGTAGCGAAAAGAAAAACCAGGGGGAGGAATTCCAAATATTCCCAACCACACCAGAAAAATGTCCCAACTTTCGAAAAAATTAAAGCCGAGGTATTAGTTACTACTAATGACTCCGGATGGTTAAGACTTGAAAAACTACGCACTCTACACATCCTCACAAATACACATAGATTACTATTAACAAATAAACCTGATTATTTATATAATAGACT
This sequence comes from Leptinotarsa decemlineata, assembly GCF_025532065.1. NCBI lineage: Eukaryota > Metazoa > Arthropoda > Insecta > Coleoptera > Chrysomelidae > Leptinotarsa > Leptinotarsa decemlineata. Next base: position 7,508,238 of record NW_027412578.1, read on the forward strand.
TGTTAGTTTTTCCCAGACTAACAACTATTATACTCGAAATGGATCTGTCTTGGTCATTCCCAAACACAACTCGGCACTTTTTACTCGAAGTTTCTCCTATATTTCCGCTAAGCTGTATAATAAGTTGCTCAGTGACTTCAGACTATACACGATAATTACATTTAAAAAACGCTTGAAACTTCTGCTTAAATCCTGGTAATTGGTGCTCTGTATGTCGATTTTTGCAAAACCCTTATCATTATTCATTTCAATCAAGCTTTTATTATTGTCTTTATTGTTGTATTGGTTGATTTATCTTCTATTCTATACTTGTTATTATTATAGTTTTTATTGTATATTTTTGCAAGGTTGATTTGAAAAACAGCTTATGCTGATAATCCGCCTGTTCATCTAATTTATTTTTGATGAATAAAGTTGATTTATTATTATTATTATTATAATAATATATTGTTTTTCTTATACTTAGCTATCCAAAGATTGGCTGAATGCTTATGCCCGTTAGGTAATGCACAAACAAAAATAAATTTTGGTAATTATAAAAATAATAATGGGAATTATTCTACTTTGGACCAAGGTCCTTGTTCTCCCACCATATCCACCATGTATAGGAATACTCAATACAAATGAAAGGAAACAACACTCAAATAATATTGTGCCCATTGTTTTCTACTATTATTATTTCTATCTTCACGGCCCGAAATTTCCCAACTTTTCCAAGTCGAAAAAACAGCGAAAAGTTGGGAATTTTGTAAAATTGTTACTTCAAAATTTGTAGACTGTTCAGGACTGTTCTCTTACTTGGGAGAAATTGAATTTATTTGGAGTTTTCAATCAACTAGGAATTTCAAAGTATGGGATCTCCAAGTCATGCATGTTGGGAAATCCCAAGCTTCTCCTGGTTCTTTCCCTTTTCTCATCACCTCTTCCATTCTTTTCTCTCATTTTTATTTTTTTATTTTTTTTTCATTTTTTACTATTACTTTTTTCTATATTCACGGCCCAAAATTTCCCAACTTTTTCCTAAGTCGAAAAAGCAGGGGGAGGCTCCCCCCGTCCCCTTCATGGTGACGGCCCTGCTCTTCTAGGTTCGGGAATTGTGTGTGTGTGTGTAGTCTTATGTTGTGATGTCTTGTGTTGTCATGTGTTCCTCTTGTTTTTCGTTGTTCCATTAGAGATAGTTATAAGGTAAGACCTTAGCTCGTCCTTAGCTCTCAACTTCTGAGAGTTGTCGTTCGTATGGGGGCGACGGCTGATTAACGGAAAAACAGATTTTAAACAGTGGTCCGGGTCCGTTGCGGTGGTCAGTAAATATGTGTCCAGCTTGTCAGGCCGGGGGTGGATGTAGACCGATTTCAGGGCCTTCCAGGACGTAGCTGTCCGCTATCTGACTCCCAGTAGGTACTCCTCTAGGATATCTTGGATCTGCTCCGACGGATCTTCCATTGTTCCCAGAAGTCTTGCTGGGGAAACGGGAGCTTCTTTCTAGGGATCCTTCTGGGTCCACCACATAAAAAAATATAATTTTTTTTACAGATTCTTTCAGGTTTTACAAATTAATTTATATCATAATAGACAATGGAAGTTCAAACCGATGAAAAGCTGATTAACGGAAAAACAGATTTTGAAACAGATTTTAAATGCACCATGAAACATTGTCAACTACCTTCAAACAAACCTTGGGGTATTTCTTCACTGCCTTATAAATAACAGGTTATAATAATTTGTTCAACATCGAATGATTTACTTTGAGAAAAGATTATTTTATTATGTACCACTTTTTTGCTTTATTGTGAAAACTGAGGATATCTCAAGGTTTTCAAGATAACCAAGAAATTATGGACCAGATTTTTCATTTCACTTCTGAACAAAATTTTTGCAACTGACATTTATGTTGAGTACGCGACAATACAATTCATGTAGATTATGTTTCAAACAAGCATTCGTGAAGAACTAACAGAACAATGGAAAAAGAAATCGACCAAAAACTTTCATCGAACTCCTAAAAAATTATATAACTTCAAAATTAGAAAAAACCAATAATATACATGACATATTTGGGATACCCTTCGATGCAGTGAATCTGATTCTCATTTTTTTGACCTCAATGTTTGGAGCATCCTGTATAGAGTACAGCTATTTTAGTATGGAATTTCTACTCAATATCATAACCATTTTGAAATCTCGAAATTCCGGGTGTATCAATTGTATAATCAAAATGAATAAGATGCAATGAAAACGAAAAGATTATTCGAGGATCTAATAATATTTCATCAAACGCTTTCAATATACAGTGCATTTCTTTAATGCCTCCCCCTTTTATTCATTCAACGGGTCAACTCAAAAAATTGAAATTTGCGATAATGAAATTAATGCATGGATTCCTTGTTTTGAAGTTTTAAACGGAAGGGAGTGATATATCATTTTGAAATTCCTGAGGAATACTTCACAACCCTAGAATATGAAGTCAATATCTTTACCTACTACAAAATGGCAAAATATTAAATAATTTCCTGATGACGAACACATTAACATCTATATTTCTAGAAATATTCCTTTTTATCTGTCATATGGCAATTTCATCAACCCGGTAAGGTTTGTTGAGTTATTTTTGGTTTATAAAACGACAAAAAAAATCAGAACGACAATGAACATCATTGTTCAGTTAGAATATTCTTATTTAGTACTCGTTTTTACTAGTAGAAAGGTACCACGTCAACAATCTCTAAAATGGTCGATTCTCGTCCATTGGAAGGAAACATTGAAGCGATTTTTATTTAACGAGACCAAAAGGATTTTCAATGAACGTTTTCCGAATCGTTCTACCTGTAGAAAATATTTGAGGAAACTTGTATCCAAATTCACAACTACCGGTAGTGTACATAACAAAAAGTTTCCAGGTCTTCCGCCCATTCCGGAAGAACAGCAAGTGCAAATCATTGGTGAGATAGTAGTGAATCCTGAACAGTCTACTTATTCCGTTGCGAATGTTTGTGAAGTGTCTCCTTTTACTGTGTGGAGAGTTTGAAGAGAAATAGGTATCATCCATAGAAAATTGAAATGGTATACAAATCAACTGAAGATGACCATGATCGACGAACAGAATTCTGCGAAATCATAATGAAAATCATTGCAAGGCATCCTATATCAGAGTTGGGAATACTTCTGTATTCGGATACAGTATCCGGATACTTCATATTTATTCGAAAGCTGTATTCGGATATTTTTCAAATTTTGTATTCAGTATCTGTATCCGTGGCCGAATTTGTAAGTATCCGAATACCGAATACTATTTTCGACCTCGGATACGTTCAAATTATTCCATAAATGAGAACCAGACCAAACAGCCCCATTTTATGCAAGCGAATCTTGTCGCATTTTGTCGGGCATCTTAGAAAACGGTGAAATACAATTTTAGCACTTTGCCACTTCGAAAAATGAGTTATTAGAGTGCCTTATTTATCAAAAATGTGCAGTAAACCCTACTTGGGGCTTGTTTTCTTCCGTTTACGGGGTTGGGACACCCAAACTCGAAGTTCAGCATCCTCGAAAACGGGGTGAAGTTCAAATACTCGTTTTGATAAATATTTTAAATTTGGAATGGGAAGATCCAATTATAGCAGCAGTTCTGCTTCTCAAATTTAAACTAAAGTGGTATAATATTGTGAAAAATCCAAAAAAATCTTTGGAAGATATTGAAAAATGTATAATGAATGTTGCAAAATAACAGATGGAATATGAATCTTTCAACGAATCAGATGAAAGCGGGGACCAAAATGTGGACAACTTTTTTTACTTCACGGATTCCCAAGATAACCAAGAAGTAGGCACTGTAGGCAGTATCAGTACTATGAACGAACAGGGTACTGAGGGTACCACTGAAAGTAGCAATAAAACTACAAAAATTCAGCTGGAATTATTAAGATATAGGGAAGACAAAAGAACGAATTTATATGTATTACATGAATACCCAATATTGAAAAAAGTGACACTCAATTATAATACATGCTTACCTTCGTCAGCACCAGTAGAAAGACTTTCCTCTTTTGCAACTATGATTGATACGCCAAAGAGAAAACATTTGAGTGATGAACACTTTGAGGTATTTTTACTTACGAAGGCAAATTCAATCTTAAAGGTACTATCATAGATATGAATGTCACATCTAGTGAACCATGTGGTAAAAGCCAAAACTGTATTTTTTTTCACTGGAATGTTCTTTGTTTGTGAAATAAATATATTTTTTTATCACTTTTTGTTTTTGATATTCATCCCTAGTATTTTTACTTGTACACATTAAAACACTATTTTAACCAACTCTAGAAGTATCCGTGAAAGTATCCGAAAAAAGTAACCGAATACTTATATCCGAGAACATTTTTATGTGAAAGTATCCGTAATTTTTCAAAATGTATCCGGATACATTGAAAGTATCCGTATCCGGTATTCGGATCCTTTTTTCATTGATTGGCCGTTGAGATCCCACAGAATGGCCAGCCCGCTCGCCAGATTTGACACCTTTGGACTTTTTTTATGGAGTTATTTGAAGCAAAAGTTGTACGAAACTGAACCTGCTTCAATATTGGATATACGGCAGAGAATAATGCGCTTGTAGAAATATTGATGTCACTGTGTACGAAAATGTTCGGTGTGAAATATCGGATAGGCTGTTCATATGTTAAGAAGCTCAAGGCAACTATTTTGAGCATCTTCTGAACTGACCTCAAGCTCATTACCTCATATATTATCATATTATCAAAAGTTCCGCCATTTTGTAGTGGTTAAAGATATTGACTTCATATTCTAGGGTTGTGTTGTATTCGTCAGGAGCTTCAAAATGATGTGTCAGAAGACCCTCCTCTTCCATTTAATTTTTTTTTCTGGATGGCGTCCAATCCAATCGTCATCTAGAAAGTTTCATCTGTCAATTTCACTTCAGAATAAAATACTCATGCATTGATTTCATTATCCCAAATTTCAATTTTTTGAGTTGACCCGTTAAAAAAATAAAAGGAAGGGGGGATATTAAAAAAATGCACTGTATGTGCTACCAAATCGAATTCAAGACGTTCATGAATGAATTAGTTCATCTAGAACTCCTCCAGTTCATTATACTCAATTATCTCGAAATGAAAACTCACTAATAGCATAAATGAAGTCCCTAATCCGTCGCGGTACACTTTATTACAACAAATCGACACATTCCCAAAGAACCGGATAATGAGCTAATAAAGTATATTAAACAAACCCACATTAAAGCGTGTTTAATCTAATGGAAGAGGGACCTTCGCGAATCCGTGTCGAGTGATAACAACGCTTTGATTGCTCCGGGGGTATCTTCCACGTACTAAATTCACTTCAAAATGTTGTCACGATAAGACTTTATAAATATCCTCGTTAACTTGATTCTCCCAAGCAAATGAATATCTGAGTATACTGTTTGGAGGGTATCTTTGGAAAGCTAATGGTTCACCTGAGTGAAAAAACGAAAAGACAGATCTTTAATTGGCTTCATTACTGAAATGTTCAGTTTTATGCGAGGTCGCCAGAATGGAAGTGAAAATAATGGTAAAAAGAAATACAGATCATTGGTATCGCTAATGAGTTACAGAAGTACGTTGGTTTGGCTCTCCGGGTATATAAAATGCCCTTGAAAAATAATTCTGCACAGTAACAGTGCCCTACTTATTGGAAAATATCGGGAGGGAGAATTCTTCATGAATTTTTTCAACACTGTTGAAATAATACATAATTTACCTTTCAAAGCTTTCAAAATGGTAGTCCTTTCTCTTTGTTTCATTGTGTTTTCTCTCCTCTTCCGAAACCATATATTCTCTTCAGATATTTGAACCAGCTTCTGCTTGACATTGTTTCAATGTATTCCACTATATTATGTTGTTCTTCACGTGGGTTCATCTTTCAACTGTTATCAACGATTACTCATCATATTTCAATCTACGATTAATATCTTATTAACTATAGTGACTGTAACCGCTATAGGCCATTTCTGTGAATATTCAATCAGACATTGAACCCCTGAGCAATTAATAACGAATTTACGTTATAAAAATTGAACTTCGCCTTTTGTTATCATATTTTTCTCCATACTTTTCACAAACCGTTGAACCATCTATTATTATTATTATTATTTTTTACCGAAGTATGCGCTGGTAAGGCCCTATCCCCCGAAGCCCCGATATGTTCGGGAGGGCGCGCCAGCATTATCAACCAATAACCACTCCCCACACCGTGGGGTAAGTGATCATTGGGTCCGAGAATCATGTGCCCTGAGCAAACGCAGTGAGCCAAGAATGACAGACTCCTGCATCTGTGCGGCTAAGATTTCTGCCTTAGTGCGGCAAGCCGGTATAATTTTAACATTCGAGAGTAGAGAGGACATCATTCCACCAAGGACTCCATTAATCAGAACAACCATCTTGACAGAGTGATCTGTGAACACACACTCTCTGATTGACGATAACTCTGGATACTCGTATAGGACATGCCTGACAGTTTCATCTTACTGTTCACACATCCTGCATAGAGGTGTGTCCATTAGCCCCATATTAAAATAGTGTTTCCTTAGTTGATAATGGCCAGTCAGAAATCCTACTACATAAATTTTTACTGGTCATTGCCAGATAATTCTTCGGCGCTAGGTTCCCAGGGTCGACCATTGTGATCCTGGCAAGATTACATTCTTTGCTTTCATCTCATCTCTTTAGAGATTGAACATGGGTGTAACATTTGGTTAGTTTCGCAATTGTCGAATTCATCAGGCCATAGATGCCACCGGGTCCTAAAATTCTCAGTCCAACCGCTTCCTTGGCTAAAGAGCCGGCAATGCGATTACCTTTACTCCTGTCGTGCCCTTTAACCCACCTCAGGATATTGTTATTATCTACCGAGGCTTTGACTATATCTTGGTGGTACTCTAGTTCTAACCATGAGGCAACACATTGTCTGTTCAACCTATTAGCATTAAACAGACAATGTGTCTGCTATTAGGGCAAATTGTTATGTATCTGCCAGAAATTCTTTTCCTGATTATTTCTTTTGTGGCGATTGAGATACCAGCTAGTTCTGTTTGAATCACGCTGGTGGGTTTTTTTATGTTCCCCACTTGATCCTGAGGCTTAGTGATCTGGAGTACACTTCACATCCTAAGCCTTCTTTGGTTTTTGGGCCGTCTGTATATATGTATATTATGGAATATTTTTCAATTGGGTTTTCATTTTTTTTTCAACACGAAGGCAACCTGAAGATGAGATGAAGTTTCCCGAAAGTCTGAACTTCTCAACTTAACTCACAGCTAGGTGTCGCAAACAGGAACAATTTCGTAAGTAAATTGAAATTCTCGATACACTCGTAAAATAAACTCCTGATTCTCGTCGATTCTCATTTAACTTCACAGACACCATAAAAAATATGAAAAAGTCTACTCGACATGTTTGATTTCTACTTGTTTACCGCCACCGACGCAGTGGATTGAAAATTACACCCTTGTGCTCCCTGATTTGTTGCTTCCAATGAACAAGCGGAGTTTCCAAAGTTGGTTCGTATTCGAATTCGTATGGAAATGAATTGTATGTTTTCGAATACTTGAAAATTTTGACAGAGATTGAGCTTGCTTGATTTTCGAATAATGTTGCAGTCGAATGAACTAGTGAACGATAGAAGTGAATTTCGATGAGAAATCGATGGGCTTTATGACTATGAACAAAATGATTCGGAGCCTACAAAATAATTTATTCTGTACAAAATTATGGAAATAGGATAAATAGGTTCTATAGCCTACAGAGGAGTAAAAAAAATGTCTCTTTCAAAATTACATCAATAATAATTGTTGTAAATGGGATGGATTCTTATAATTTTATCGGTTTTAAAATAGACTTTGACTTTTCTCGTAATGACTTTTATTAATAATTTTTAACAACTGAACTCTACTTTATACAATAGTTACCAAAAACATAAAACAAAATTATTCCTATAGGGAGATAAAATATTAACATCGATATATTATAATAAACAATTCCAACATTCTCCCCCCATTTTGCAATCTAATTGCAAAATCATTCCAACCCAAAACGCTTCGGTATCTTCACTCTTCTTCCAGATCTTGTTATTACTTGTGATGAAGCCGTCGCATCTTGGTGTCTTCTTTCGCATCTATTTTCTCCCTCTTCATCTTCTCCTTGCTGTGTTACCTTTCCATTGTATATGCTATTGTTTTCTACGTTTCGATTTTCTGGTATCTCGTTAGTATCCCCTTCTCTAGTCTCCTTTAATTGGTTCGCCGTGTCTGCCTCAATTTCTAATGGAAACAATCGCTGAAGAGGACGAATTAATTCCCCTCGTTCTGTTTTAACACGTGCTACCCTTTCTATTCCATCTCTTCCTGGAAACAGTTGTAAAATTTTCCCCAATGGCCAGTTTACTCGTTTTTTGTTGTCACTTCCAATGAGTACAATATCTCCAATTTTGAGTGAAGTTACCCTTTTTTGACCAGTATGGACTAATTCTGCCAGATATTCCTTCCTAAATCGACTACGAAGGCCCTCTCGAAGTTTTTGCAGATACTTGTACCTTTTCAGTAGATGACCTCTATCAACCATATCCAACTCTGGAGTATCGGTGCTTGAGTTTGAACTGATAAACATCAAAGGCGTTAATGGAATCAGATCATCTTCGCTACTTGAGATATATGTGAGAGGTCGAGCATTAATATTTGCTTCACAGTCACACAAAACAGTCATGAGTTCTTCGTAATTTAACGATGATTTTCCCAAATTACGACGCAATAGTTCCTTTATAATTCTGACTATTCGCTCACACCATCCTCCCCACCAAGGAGCAGTTGGAGCATTGAAAATCCATTTAATTTTTCTAGTTGTCGAATATTCTTCAATCTCTTTCCACGAAATTTTCTGCAGCAAATTCCAAGTACCTACAAAATTCCCACCGTTATCCGAATAGATTACAGAAATATTTCCTCTTCTTGCCACGAATCGTCTGAGTGCCATCAAGAAATCCTCAGTAGACAGGGATCGCACTAATTCAAAATGTACTGCCCTGTATACCGCACACGTGAAGATAACAATCCAAGATTTCTCGCCTCCTTTAAGAAAAAGCGGTCCTGCCAAATCCACACCAGTTACTTGGAATGGTGAAGACTGTTTGATTCTATTCAAAGGTAACGGTGCATACGGTGTATCTGCGGGGTTTTTCTTATGTTTCATACAAATCAAACATTTTGCCACAACATCCTTGACAAACTTCCTTCCTTTCAGTATCCAAAATTTTTCTCTCAATAATCCTAGAAGAGTTTGGACTCCTATATGACAATGTATTCGATGTTGTTGTCTAATCATTCTTTCTACAAGTTCGTGTTTGTATGGCAATATAATAGGATATTTGAAATCAAATGAATCATCACTTAGGATTAATTTAGTTTTTACCCTCAACAGACCATCTTCTGAACGAAACAAATTGATATTTTGAAGAACGTCCATATTTTCAGAAAAACTTTCATTCTGTATTGCTCTGAATAAACAAATTTCAGCATGTTCAATTTCATCGAAAGTTAATGGACCTGATTTTCTATGATTCTCTTTATTCGCATTATAACAAAATCTGAATAGCCAAGCAATCATCCTAGTAATTTTCGTGAACACAGAAAAATATTTGAATATTTGTGTAAACCACTGGTTTTGATTACTGACACAAGAAGTTACAGTCTTTTTTCTTTCTTTATCAACTTCATCATTCGTACAGTAAATCTCTACGTTTGGCCAGTGTTTTGGATCATTCTTCAACCACTCTGGTCCCTTCCACCATTGTTTCTCAACCAAAGTCTTACTCGAGCAACCTCTTGAAGCAACGTCTGCCGGATTTAAGTGACCAGGTACATGTCGCCAATCATTAACATTGCTCACTGAAGTTATTTCTTTCACTCTGTTACCTACGAAAGTATTCCAGTGACCTTGTGTTTTAATCCATGTGAGAGCAACCATCGAATCACTCCAGAAGTACGTTTTCAGAACACTCAGTTCATTCACACTTTTTACAGTTTTCCAAAGTCTGACCCCTATAACAGTGGCTAACAATTCCAACCTAGGTAGGGTTATATTTTTAGGAGCTATTCTTGATTTGGCCTCAACAAGTTCAACAAACACTCTTCCTTCCACTACATTTCTTAGAAATACGCAGCAAGCATAAGCAGATTTACTAGCATCCGAAAACACATGAATCGTTGCATGGTTATAATCAACTCTTTGGCCACTACTGAGTGATCTTGGAATTTTACACAGACTGAGAAAATGTATTTGTTTCAACCACATATCGAACGGTTTTACAATATCACTTGGCAAAACTTCATCCCAAGCAACTTTTAGATTCCAAATTTCTTTCAATAATAATTTTGGAATAAGTGTTACTGGGCATGTAAAACCTATCGGATCAAATACTCTATGTGCTGCTGATAGTATTCCTCTTTTCGTTCTTGGAGTGTTTTCTAATTGAATGAGTGCGTTTACATCACACGAGAGTTCATCATTATGAAAATTCCAAATCAATCCCAAAACATATATATTTTCATTTTGAGCTACTTCATCTTTCATGCCTGAATTGGAATTGGAAGTCCAATCTCTAAGATTGAAGCCTCCCAAAGACATTAATTGTTTGGATTCAATAATAAATTTATTCATATCTTTCTCAGAATCAAAACTAGATAAACAGTTATCTACATAAAACGATTTCTTCAACAAATAAGCTGTGTCTTGGAATTCTGGAGGTGATCTAGATAAATGGTAGTTTATAGTTGCAGCTAAAAGGAATGGACTACATTTCAAACCAAAAACTACTCGACGATGCCTAAAAAATTTTATTTTTTCATATGAATCATCTTGCCACCATAGAAATCTTAGAAAATCCCGATCCTTTTCAGTAACACTGATCTGTAAAAATGCTTTCTCAATGTCAGCTGTTACTCCTATCTTTCCTAATCTAAATTTAACTAAAAGTGATGGGATTAAATCAATCATATTTGGACCTTTTTCTAGACACCCATTCAAAGATACACCTCTCTTATCAGTTGCCGAAGCATCAAAAACCGGCCTCACCTTTGTGGTTATACTGACTTCTTTAATGACAGCGTGATGTGGTAAATAGTGTACTTTTTTGTCCTCAGCTTGTTTTGCTTCCTCAATAATTGCCAGTGTTTCCCAGTCATGAAGAATTTTTTCATATTCTTGTAATTTACCTGTATTTCTTAACTTTTTTGTAGTAGACATCAATCGAGAATTGGCCATTTCATCATTTCTCATTATTTCTGGATGACCTTCAATCCAAGGTAGATGAACTTCATATCTGTTCTCCTTCCAAGTTATCGTTTGATTAAACTTCTTTAAAACTTCTTCTTCATGTTCATCTTTGGTTTTGATATGTGCAACATCTTTTATTCCTATCACATCCAAATTCCATAGATCTGCAATGGAAAACTCAGTAAAACCGGCAAATATAGTAGAATATGTCGAACATTCACTTACTCTCTGACCCATTATTGTCCAACCTAAATAAGTTTCGAGAGCAACGTAGCCATTCATCAAATTTTCGATTTTTCCTGTCAAAAGCTTACCAAAAACATCGGCTCCTAATAATAATTGTATTTCATTTGAAACATCAAAGTTTCTAGTATCACTCAAAATTATATTTCTTTGTTTCAAATAGTCTATAACGGATAAATCAATCAAACGAGGTAAGTTGTTACATATTTTCACTTGTTCCACCACATTCACTTCTGTTTCAAACGTATTATTTGGATTTTGAATAATAATATTATACACATCATGTATTTTTGGTTCTGACTGAAACCCACCAAAAACACCTTGTACAATATTTTCCTGACGAACACTATCCAATCGTAATTCAGCTGCACATTGTCGTGAAATATATGATCTTTGCGATCCTGAATCAAGTAACGTTCTAATCAATTTCTGTTTGTCATTATTGACAATTTTGACAACAACCGTTTGCAATAGAGTTTCGTTCGAAAAATTGTTAGTTAAAGTATTTTCAACCTTATTGTTTGGATTTTTATCATCTTGATCAGTGATACCTTTCTTCACATGCAAATTAGGACATAAAATGGGGTAATGTTTCTTTGAACATATCAAACACCTAATTACAGCTCGACAATTCTTACTAATGTGATTCAATTTTAAACAAGAAAAACATCCACGTTTTTTCATTATTCTAGATTTTCTTTCATCAATTGAAAGACTTTGAGCTTTCAAACAATCCTTACTTGCATGTGAATTCAAATCGCAGAATAAACAATTATTTTGCTTATCTTTTAAATAATCTTTGGGATTAGCTGTGTACAAAGCAGCTGCTGTATATAATTCGGGCTCACCTTGTTTTGGAAAATATTTATTCTTACTGTCATGATATTTGTTGTGCTCGTGTCCTTTTCCAAATCCTTTTTGTGCCAAATGTATTCGTTCTTCTGACTCAACCTCCATTTTCAAAAAACCTAATAACATATTCAAATAATTAGTACCTTTGGAAGTGTCATTATCATTCTTCTCATTTCGTTGATTGAAATTACGATGTCTTTCCCAAGTTCTTAAAACTTCTGCAGGCAAAGCCGATTCTACAAGAGGGAAAAGCATAGCCGCATATTTTTCGCTAGTAACTCCTAGGGATTCCAAAGCTCTTAACTGGGTTTCAAGTTTATCATACAGATTGGAAAGAGACATACCTGTTTTAGCTTTTGAAGATTGTTGCAGTACAAGTTGTAATAGTTCCCTTACGTAAACTTCGATTAGGAATTCGTCCCTGGCAAAACGAGTCTTCAACTGGTCAATGGCTTTAATGTAATTGGGCCCAGACGGGGGGTAACTTTCTACTAAATCTCGAGCAACTGAACCACTTTCCGTCGCTTGTAAAAGATACTGAAACTTGTCTTCATTATCTATTTCTGGGTCGTTGTGAATCTTCTTGAATTGTCCCCAGAACCCAATCCAGTTCTTCACGTTCCCATCGAATTTCTTCAGTTCTATTCTTGGTAAATGAAATTTTCTCTGAATTTTCTCCGTTATAGAGAAATTGGCACAGCTCAAATTATCTTCTTGGGTCTTCGTAATCTCGTTCAATCGGAATTCGCATTTGGATTTATATTTTATCAGTTCGTCTCTGTAATATTCTACCTCGTCGTACTCCTCTTCTAATTCAATATCATCGACGGCTTCTAATGACAATTTTTCTTTAACTCCTTCATCTGCCTCGAATAATCTGCTACTCTTATCCTCCAATTGTCTCAGTAGAAACAGTAAATCATCTTTGGTCGAATCTCTCAGCTTCAAAGCTCCATCAAGCGCTTCAACAGATTTTTTGAAAAGTCTCCTCAACTGCTGCCTATTTTTCTTCAAACTATCCATCTTTTATGTCCTGTCACGGTCGCCAAATGTTGTAAATGGGATGGATTCTTATAATTTTATCGGTTTTAAAATAGACTTTGACTTTTCTCGTAATGACTTTTATTAATAATTTTTAACAACTGAACTCTACTTTATACAATAGTTACCAAAAACATAAAACAAAATTATTCCTATAGGGAGATAAAATATTAACATCGATATATTATAATAAACAATTCCAACAATAATATGATCGTATCCGAAAATCATTCATGATTTTTTTTATATTGTGAGGACAGAACACAAGCACTACAGAAAAATCCTTGGGGCGCTCTGAGATCGGTGCCTGTGAGGAAGTAGTGACTCACATTGTATTTGAATCACTGGAGACTGAATCTATTTGGAAACACATTTCCAGGAAGTTTTTTCACGCAGTCCTTCAAATGGAAGAGTTCTCAAACAGTGGAGTTCGAGGTGTATCGAGTTGAACCTCAAAACGATGAGCAGCCACAGTCCGTTGCGCATTTCCAATATGTACCACTCTAGGTGGAATCAAATGTGCCGAATCATTTGAACACTTTCTGTGAAAGTATCTATGGAAGGGACACAAATCCTCAACCTTTCTTCTAAGTTCCGGACTATAAAGGTTGCAAATGATATTCGCGTCTTCTATCAGGAGTACGATTCTTTCTCGGGTGGAGTCCAGTAGTTTCTGTGTATGTTTAGGGGTGGAGCTCTATACATGGGAACAATACTCATAAGAGGGTGTGATTTGAGCCATATGATAAAAAAAATTGCTGAGGTGGGTAAAGTTTTCTTGTCGGAACAGTGAACAGTGTTCGAGACGCAGCCTTTGCAATTTCAGCGACACGATTGTGTCAAGACATATTGTTCATTCCAACCTTCAGCAAACTTATCGAAGCAGAAGGAGGAACTGTCTGTACTGACACTATTATATTCGGTTTGGACTAAACCGATGCCTGGGTTTTTTTGGCATTGAATTGAACCTGCCTAATTTTCAGATCCTTCTTTATTTTGCTTCACTACCAAGACGTTCAAAAATAATTGCTTACTATCTAAAACTTTCGCTAGTTGATAAATTCCATCACTGAAATATAATCGATCTTTCGAGTATATTATCTTCAGTGTATATTTTTGGAGTAACTCGAGTCCGTTCATCTGATTATTGTAGGCACCTCCCACCTCCCCAAGCTATTATTCCGTACCTCAATTGTGATTCCACCAGTGCGAAGTATGAAGTTCTCAACTATCTTATTTCAAGAAATTTTTTGATATGTTTAAACTTTGCTATGAGTCTTCCCAATTTGAAAGTGAGCTTTTTTATGTGATTGTACCATTTCATGTGATTATCTAAGTAGACTCCCAAGTATTTTATGTGTTTGATTATGGGTATAGTGAAGGTGTTATTATTGATTATTGTTGGTGATTAACAGATGTGAATTATCCAGAAAGTTGGTTTCGATGATTGAAAACGAAAGACTTTTTGTGTCATCGAAATTATTCGTGAGTAATTTGGAGTCGAACCATTGTTTCATTTCGAGAAAATCTTTCTCGACTCTGCCAAACAACTGTTGCTAATTTTCACCAGAATAGAAGATTGCGGTATCATCCGCGAAGCTGATCATGTGGCCTTCTGTATCAACATTGTATGAATCATTTAGGTATATGTTGAATATAATGGGGCCCTGCTCTTTCAATGGTTTTCAGGAGTTTCTGGTGACACACTGTATCAAAAGCTTCTGCTAGATCCACGAATATGATTCAGCCCAATTAAAAATCACATCTAGATCCTCATTGATATATGCAACTTCCGGCTGCCGGTGAAGATGTGCATCCGCAGCCGATTTCCTGGAATCCAAATGGAATAACAAGTGTGCTTACCTCAGCAAAGCAATGTATTGGATTCTTTCTCTTTTCCAATAAGTCGTTGATACAGTAAAAAGAGGGTTGAAGATAATATGAATCCCTGGAGAACACTAGTGTTGATGGTAAATTACGGCAATACATAGATATTGCGTGTGAAAGAAATAACCAGGATTCACCTCAAGTTACTGGACCAGTACCTGAAAGTGGTATTTAGAAACTTCACCGAAGTCTCATGGAAACTGATTTGGATTTTTCCACAAATACAGAAAAAAAGTCAGCAAACTCCTTTGCAGATTATCTTACCAATTCTTTACACACTTTGTTATGTGAACACTTTTCAGAAAAAAAAACTAAAAATAGTGAGTAAACCACCTGTACAATTTTTCAATGACAATCTCAGGGAGCTAAAGAGACAAGTTCAGATTGCACAGGCGCTGATGTAGACAAGCTTGCTTATAGGAAAATTAAAAATCACTATCTTTCAGAAATTACAGCTGCAAAAAGAAATGCGTATGGCACTTTTGTTGCTACTTCAAATAATAAGAGTAAAGACTGCTGGAAGTTAATTAATTTTGAGCGAAATAAAACAAAATCTCATGTTTCTCCCACTGACCATACAATAACAGCAAATGAGTTTAATAACTTATTCTCTATGGTTGCAAAAAATATCATTGAGAGTTTACCCGAAAGTCATCATGAAGCGATTGATTTTTTAGATCCCAACTTGAAACCTCAGGATTTTTTTTCTTGAGCCAGTCACAACAAACGAAGTATTGTCCGCAATCAAAAATCTAAAAAATTCCTTCAGCTTTGATATCTATTTTTTAAATATCAAAATATTGAAGGAGATAACGGAAGTGATAATAAATCCAGTGACGGAACTGATTAACATTTGTTTTACTAATGGTGTATTTCCCGATGCCTTAAAAAATATCCAAGTTTGTTCCCATTTTCGAAAAAGGTGACAGATATCTTCCTGACGACTACAGACCTATCTCCATAATACCAATTCTAGGAAAAATTATTGAGATCATTCTGAAAAATCGGCTGTATTGTTTCTTTGGTTAATACAACACACTTCACTGTTGTCAATATGGTTTTCGGACGAACTGTTCCACGGTCCAGGCGGTAAACAGAGTCGTGGTAGAAATAGTTGAGGGCCTTGAGACTGGGACACACTCTGTGACTTATCCAGGGCGTTTGACTGTGTCTCACATGAGCTACTGCTGGCAAAGCTCGAGCACTATGGTGTAAGAGGAACCCCACTGAATCTCTTAAAGTCCTATTTCACCAACCGTCAACAAGTGGTATCTGTCAACGGAACTACTTCGCTACATGCTCGTACTGATCATGGCGTGCCACAGGGATCCATACTTGGGTCATTGTTGTTCACCATTTATGTCAATGATATATTTCATTACTTGTTTCCGGATATGTGTATTGCATTTGCTGACACTTCATTAATAAATTCGCATTATAGTCGACTTGTACTCAATGAACTTATGGTGAATCCTGCCTCTAGAGTAGAACTGTGGTTTACGACGAATAAACTCAAAATGGAAAATGATAAGACCCAGCACATCATATTCTCCTCTAATAAAAACATTTCGATTGGATCCAGTGCTAAACTTCTGGGGATAACTCTCGATGATGAATTAAAGTGGAATAGCCACATAAACCATCTATGCAATAAACTGTCTAGCCAACTATTTTTGCTACGTAAACTGAAAAATATTGTGAACAAAGATGTGCTATTTACTACATACCACTCCCTCTTCCATTCGCTTATAAGCTATGGTACCATTTTATGGAAAAATTCTGGTCAGGCAACCAGAGTATTCAAGTTGCAAAAAAGGGCATTGAGAATAATTGAAGGTACGCGCTACGACCAACGTTGTATGCCACTTTTCATCAAAAATCAAATAATGCCACTTCCTTGCATCTATATATATATATATATATATATATCAAACCTTCATTGAATTGCACAGAAATAGGGGAAATCTGAAGTTGAACTCAGACTTCCACAACTATCCCACCCGAAATAATAGTCAGGTGAAGCCAAACAGGTTCAGACTAAAAATGTCTTCTTCCAACTCTCCCAACTTGAATTTGTACAATGAACTTAATGAAGGCGTAACAAAGCTCAGCATATATCTTTTTGAGAAAAAAAATTAAAAAACATTGACTGAACATTGCTTCTATTCAAAAGAGGAATACATGAACTCCACAATTCACTAGTCCATTGCTATACATTCACCTTCTTTTCATATATATTTTTTAATTATTTTTACATTTATATGTGTACTGTTACTGACCTGCTACTCGTGTAAGTTATTCACAATGTAATCAATAAAGTTTTCTTCTTCTTCTTCTTCTCCTTCTTCTTCATACAAAAAATGACCCGACAAGCCATAGTATCGAAATTTTTCCAGCAAACCCTCATGTCACCCATACACGGTCAAACGCATTAGATATATCAAGCGCATCAGATTTGCAAGTGCTGTCACTTCTTAGTTTCAAACCGGTTTTGATCTAAATGAAAGCAACTCCTGAGATCGCCAATTCATGCTTCCACATGTTTTCATCTGCAAATCATAAAAAATCTAAATGGTAAAGAAATAGTTCGGAGTTCATCATAGCGTACTTTTCTGAATTGACTTAATGAAGTGAAGTTTCAGATAAAGAAAACTTCATGAAATTATGCATGAATTTTGTAATTCGAAAAGAGATGAATGTTGAAACTTTTAATAAGCCGTCACAGGAAAATTATTCCGACTTGAATCGAAATTATGTGCGGAAGTTGAATTTCATTAAGTATTCATGTAGTTTGGTATATTCAAGAATATGCATGTTATGGAGTCGGTATGGATGACAGGCACATTCAGCTGAATATATCATTACCACACAAGCTGCAAAGTTGAAAAAATATCTTGAAATTATGTATTTGAATTTGAGATGAATTATTAGATACTGAGATTACTAACGGCATTTCATTTGAAACCAGTATTTCGTTAGTATATTGAAAACTTTATAATCTTTCGATAAATTTCATGATAGCTTATTGAATGGATATGTTGATACGAAGCTCAAAGCCTAGTACCACTTATGTACAAAAAGTATTCAGGTACTTCCATTCGCAATTCTTTCTGCTTGGTTAATAAAAGTTTGTTCAAATTTGTGTCAATGGTGAACATTTTTCCTGTAAAAGTTCCTGCTGATTTCAACATAGTGAATCTATATATTTCTGAAAAGACGAAGATTTACGAATATTCTCCTTAAGCTTACGTTTCCTAATCAACTCATCTACTATGTTTAAAAACTACTCTTTGCCTCCAGGTCCACCGCAACCCGCAAGGGTTTACTGTGGCTCACACCTATTCACACTCGACCAGATGAACCCAGCTTCTTATCGAAGCCGATTATTTTGTATGATGAGTGGTCAGATGGTCAGTCTGCCGAACTCAAAAACCTGATTCGTCCCTAGCAGGCAGGCAAAAAGTATGCGCTCTGCTGTTTCATCATTTTCCAAACAGAGGCGACATACACTATCTTCCGACAGTCCGAGTATCTGCAAATGATGACTCAAATGACAGTGACCTGCAAGAAGGCATGTTAGACATCGTAGTTCATCCCCACTGTAGTTTAACAACTGTTTGGTATCAAGCTTTGAAGGGTGAATGAACGCCTTTGAGTGAGCCAATTCTGGAAGATTCTGCCAGAAGTCCATAAATCTTCTTGCCATCCAGGTGTTCAATGTTTGTTTGGCAAAGCCTAAAGCGATGCCAATAACAGGTTCTGGTCCGATGGAGCTTCTTGCAGCAGTCTCATTGCCTTCCAGGCATGTGGATGAGGTTGGATCCTTCCAATTTTTTGCACACAATTCAATAGCGTTGAAATACAGTCGCATAGGTTCCTAGGCACGTAGATATCTCTGTGTTCTGAGCCTGCGACTAAAAACACCTGTACCAGAAATATCAGAAAATGCTTTTCACATAAACTCCTCACAATATATTTCAGCAAAACGTACTACCTACCAATTTATGCTTCTGCGCGCTCCTCACCATCTTTTACTTCCCTCAACGTGTCCAGCTTGTTTAACACCTGTTTAAATATCTCGGGATTGTTATAGATGACCAACTCAAATGGGAATCTCACATAATCTATGTAATAAAAAAACTCCAATTTCTAATGCACCGTTTCAAGGTCCTAAGAGACATATTAGACAACAAAACACTCAAAACGTTATATTTCGCTTTCATCCAAACGCATATAACTTATGGGATACTGGCATGGGGATTAGCTGGAAAGACTACTATGAATAAACTGATAATAACACAAAAAAGAATAAAATAATTTTCAGCTACCTCAGCCTCAAATTTTTTAATTCGCTACCCAATCAAATGAAAAGTTCAGAAAAGCAAAATGAATTTAAAAAACGATTAAATGACTACATTACCAGTTTGCCACGTACAGAGATACATAAAATAGTGTATTGATAATATTTCTCTGTGTCTATACATATATAGTTATTAACCTCAAATAGTGTTTCGTTATTATATAAATATATCTTTAAATAAATAAATAAATAAATATATATATATATATATATATATATATATATATATATATATATATATATATATATATATATATATATATATATATATATATATATATATAGAAACAGAACGGACACTCAAGAAAGTGGCAAACCATAGACACGTGTTTCGTGCTTTTGGCTCATCATCAGTATGGTGCAGCCAAGTGTAAGGATGGGCAACACTTGGTTACCAAAAGATAGAAATACAAATACTCGGAGCCACCAACAGGAGCCAACCGCACATTTGTGGTTTCAGTTGATAGATCTTGTGTTTACGAGAAAACTATCAAAATCACCACGGAGGCAGCTATAGCTACCTGCGTGACATCCGGGTCCAGGAAATTATACAAATATGAAAGTTATTGAGTGTCTTGATATAGAAACAGAAGTTAATATCGGACATAACACTCAAGAAAGTGGCAAACCATAGACACGTGTTTCGGGCTTTTGGCCCATCATCAGTATGGTGCAGCCAAGTGTAAGGATGGGCAACACTTGGTTACCAAGTGTATTTGTATTTCTATCTTTTCTATCTAGCTGCCTCTGTGGTGATTTTGATAGTTTTCTCGTAAACACAAGATCTATCAACTGAAACCACAAATGTGCGGGTGTGAAGTTTCAGGTATGATTTTAATATCAGAATTAGTCGCTCTAGAAATGAAAATTGATGTGTCCGTTGAAATTTTTGATTCCACGTCCGTTTCTGACTTACAGGAGGGACCAGTTTTCCTTGGTAGGCTGTATGTAGCTATTCTTTAATATTTTATTGATTCATGAAGCGGAAAAATGAAGGATAGTTTTGCTTGATAATAATTAATCTTTCTCAAATGAAATGCAATTTCAAAACGAAATCTGCATCGAAAGAATCTTCACTGCCATTAGGAATTTCCAATAACGGAATCTGAGAATTGAGGTCAAGTATTGCAGAAGCTAATAAAATTAATCATCGATTTTCGTTCTTGAAAGCACTGCTGAAACTTCAGAAGTAATTATTTCGGAAACAAATAACACTTTCTGCAGCTTACTGTGAAATATGTTATACGCTTCGTTTTTGCTGAACAATTTATGTGCTATACCGACTCACAATCAATATACCAGGAAACTCTTTATCATTTCCTGGAAGCGTACTCAGGCAAAAGGATTGTATTACGGAATACCTAATTAAAAAAATCTCGGTGATTTACAGTTCACGCAGAACTGGCTTAGGACTGAGGAAAGGCGGACTCGAAGGCGTTTATTCAAATTGAGTTTGATTTATAGTGGCAAAATTTAAGGGTGTTTGGGAGAGTTTTATCGAAGCTTAAGGAAGAGAATAATTGAGATTCTAGGTAAATTACAACAGCGTGTTTTCAATTCTATAACAATAAGGATAATTATGAATGTTTGTATTGCTGCATAAACATAAATTACAAAGAGCATAGAAGAGTAATATTGGGTAGCAAATTGCATCGTTTGCTCTTCTACGTTATGAAAACGATAGAATAGTGCTCATTCACGCAACCACGTGAAGGGATCAGTGACAAGAACTAATCACTATAAGTGTTCTGGCGATGTCTTGAATTTATCTCTTTATTGGAGTTTCATGAAAGAGAGGACATTGGCAGATCAAGATCCGGGTTTTCCTGCAGCTGAGAAATCAAATGCGCCACTGGAATCAATGAAGTCGCCCCGGAGCGCCAATTAATTATGTTGTTCCATAATTTCATGATTTGTATTACTGTCTTCTCCAATATATTATATTGGTACGATCTAAGGTCCAATACTAGTCATTATCTGAATAGATAGTTTATCATAAATGCATTCCGAAGAAACTATTCTCAGTTTTGCAGACGAAACAGCAATCTTCTATATGGCAAGACCTCAAAATGAAAACAGAAAGATCAAAATATTTGGGTCTAATAATTATTAATCGAAACTTATCTATTCCAGAAAATACCCCAATGCCTTGGTTGAAATGGGATTCACTGCATTATATCTAACTTAAAAATCACGAGGATTTTTGTTTGGCTTCAAACTATTGAAACAATAGCTCGAAATTCCCTATATGACTACAGTGTATTATAGTTTGGTTCAATAGCAATTCTCTATAGGTTGGAGAGGTATTAAAGATACTCATTTGAGAGGACAGGATACTTCACAGAAAAAAAAATCTTAAAATTTTTTCAGAAGAAAATCGGTAAGGCGAGGGGTTGTGTGTAGTTATTGATAATATTTGTCGATACCGGATATTTACATTGTGAGCTTCAGAATATCTCTGAGTTTTTGAGTAGATATATAAAGGTTTTTTTTCGAGTAGAATTTATAATATAATACTCAGCATGGCAAAATACGCCTTTTGTTTATAGACAACCAGCCCAGTCCAGTATTGCAACTCCTGGTCGCATATCAGTCGGGTGCAGTCTTTGTTCTATCGGAGTTTTTGATAGCCGGCCCACGAGTAACATCGCAGTAATTTAGCTAGGATAAAAGGAGTAACTCGCATAGGGTAATTTTGCATGCTTCATTTAAAATCTCTCTGTTAAAATAGATAATTTTCAGGTTTACAAAAGCTTTCTTGATTATATGTGTTTCATAACGAATGCGAAGGAAAATCAGGGGTCGGGATCTATTTTTGGATGATTTTCTGCCAAAAAATATGGCTTTGAATTTAGCTGGGTTGATGGATAAACAGAATTTTTCTGATATATGGACAAGTCTCGCGAGATCCCGAATCAGTCAGAAAAAAAAATTGGAATAAATAGCCGAGATATCAATCATACTGCGTTAGGTGAGGGATATAGATTTTGATCATTTCGATAGATTTCTCGCCTGATCTAGTAATATTTGTTTTTATGAAGTTGACTATTCTATTAATATTATTCATATTGATTTGACGAAATTCAAAAGTCAAAGTTTCTTCTAATTGCATCGTTTTGTAGAAGTTGAGAGGATTATCTGAAGGTTCAGTCACAACTTGAGTGAACGAAGTAATAAAATGATTGTTTATTCCTTTAGGATCAGAAGACGGTCAGGAATAACTTTTCTGTCATTACTATTAACTCTATGAAAAAAGTGTAATGTGTCCCAAATATGTTCAGCAATTTGTTGATTATAAATGAAATTCATGTATGTTTTTTCCTTTCAGTATACCAGCTGTCATCATGTCTCACAAACCCTCATAGATGTTACAATTTTTAACACTTTTGTACCGTTTGATTTCGCAAAAGCTACATATTTTTTCTTTATCGTGATCTACTAAACATCAGTCAGGCACAAAAATCTACAGAACACGGTCGACAAACGCGGAAAATAACTTCGAGTCAAATCGTTTATCCTCATAAAGGATTCCGATGATTATTTACGGAATTCAATCTTGAATTCCAACATCTCGAAGTGGAATCGAACGTTTTATTATTGCGATCTCTCATTCCTACCAGATTTTTCGGAACATTACATGAACTCAAATTACACAGTACAATATCTTACCACACACCCTATAAACTTTGATTACACTGACTCCATCAAAGGCAGCTTTAATTCCGGAAGTGAAGATCGATAAAGTTTGCGGTCACCCGTTCATTAGTTGACCCTTGCGGTGGCCACACAAACTATTCTTGAGAGCCCGGACACAATTTGGAGATTCGGCTCGAAATCTGTTTTAATCATTGACGCCCCATTAATTGCAAGCGAAGCTCTATTATGATTCCCGGTTCTATTTACCTGCATGAATTGAATACTTGTTTGAATTAGATTTTCGGCTAAGCTTTATTGAGGTCTATGTAAGCCCTGAGCCCATCGGATGAGGATATTTCACGGATATGTATACAAAGAGACTGTTCGTTCAAAGTTCACTAACAATAATAATACTTTGTACGATGGGAGTAATACACGATCAGATAGAGAAATGGATAAAGGCGGAGCTGATTATAGTCTGCGAGCTTGCGACATATTGGCTAGGTGCTCTACAAATTGTTCTCTAAATATCTTGTTGAAGAAAACCGATGCCTGGGTTTTTGTGGTTTTGAATTGAATCTGGATACTCAAGATAAGCAACCTCCTGTTGCCAGTGGAGTTGTCTGGAGTGGAGTGTCCTGGAATCCAAATGGAATGATGAGACAAGTGTGCTGTCGTCAGCAAAGCAATATACTAGATTTCTATTTTTGACAATAAGTCTTTGATATATTATAAAAATGGTAGGAGACAATATGGATTCCTGGGGATCACCAGCGTTGATGGTAAACGTATTTGAGAGATATCTATCGATGGCCACTTGCAGGAAACGTTTTTACAGGAATCTGGAGAGCCATACAAAAAAATGATAAGACGAGCGCAACAGCTCTTGACTCTCCATATTTCTCCATTGCGTTGTTCCAAATATGGGTGACATACGATAGAACGTCGTCTGTTGATCTCTGTTTCCGAAAGACATATTGATCGCTCAAAATATTTAAAGATATGGTAGTTTACGGCTTTTTCCATGAGTTTTGATATCACTGATAGCAGAGCTACTGGTCTGTAGTCATTTGGAAGACGTTTCTTGTTTTTTATGGGAATAGGCTGAACGCGACAGGTTGAAAAGTCTGCAAAATACTGGTGCGAGTTCATTTACGCACGATGACGGGCACTTTGTCACGATCAAACGCCTTGATGTTGAGCTGTTTCAAAATTCACCTCACTAAACGTTTCTTATTAGTCAGTGGGCTATGCCTGAAGACTGACAGTAAACAAATCTAAAGCAAATGAACTTCAAACGTTCAAGCCAGTCTCTATATACCTACACAGTAGGTTGAATAAACTGTCGCCTTTCAGAAAACAACTACTCCCCTGGCTAATACCTCGAAGGGCGTTGAATTATATCCGACAGGCGTCAGTGCCTCACAGAAGAACATCGTCATGATATCAGGAACAAGTACTGGAATTTAGACTACACAAGTAGACGCAAGTTGAGCAAACATTTCACATTGGTTCCAGTAAAACGAAGATGCAATTCAGCCGAACATCCAAGATCTGAATCAAGGCATTTTACTCTAGCACTTGCAGATTATACTGAAATAGCAGTATGCAGATTGACATTCCTAAATACTTTAGGATATTCTAGTGATTCAGTTATAACCGAATTAATTCACGCAAATGAAAGCGAGCGGAGATCAAGTGAATCGTTTAATTATAGTAAGTAATTATAGAAGGAAGAACGCTCCTAATGTGAGATATTTACCCAGGGACCTCACAATTGAAATTATGTATAATGATTTTGTATTGAAACATCCGAATATATGTAAAGTTGAGGTTTAGGCAGGTTTTGAAAAAAATGAATATTTCTCTTCGTCAACCCAAGTCGGATGCCTGTGAGTGTTCATCTCTAAGAATCATTTTGGAAAACGAAGATAGTGAAAACATCCAATATAAATTCGATGTACAGCGTGCCAAAGCTGCAAAAGCAAATTTAGAATATAAAAACAACTCAGATGAAACAACAGATGCATGTTCAACAAGTAAACGGGTTTTCTCTATGGATTTACAAAAAATGATTATTTTACCCATAATACCCCAAATCAAGACTGCATTTTTCACAAGTCGACTGGTGGTTTTCAATCACACGTGCTATGGCACGAAGCCTTAGGAGGACGCAGAGCTGAAGCGCTTGTTGATGCTATGTTGAAAGTTATTGAGAAGGAAAGGGATTCTATGGATTTTGTATTTTGGGCTAATAATTGTACTGCTCAGAATAAGAACTGGGTTCTGTACACCTCACTCGTGACTGAAGTGAATCGTGTAACTGGTCCTAACAAAATTGTGATTCGATATCTCACCAAAGGCCATACCCATATGAGCGCAGACAGCATACACGGTAATATCGAGCAGAAACTCTTACGGAAGAGGAACATATATGATTTCCAGGAATTGGTAAAAGCCGTCGAATCATCCTGAACAAAATTAGAAGTTCTACAATTGAATGAGTTCCACATGTGGCCAAATAAGAAAAGAAGTGCAAGGAAGCAAGATGATCCATTGAAAAATGTTCTTTTGAATGAATTAGTTGAAGTCTGTTCCACAAAAGAAAGCCAGTGTATGCAATATGAAACAGATTTTTCAGATGTATACAAGGTGTTGGATTTTATACAGAAGAAGCATAACCCTATGACTTTTAGGCCACAAACTTTTTCCATCGGTGGCATTGCAGCATCCAAAGAAGCAAAACTGCTCAAAGATCTGGTACCACTAATGCTCACTAGCAGAAGGGTGTTTTGGGAAACAATGCCAGAATCCGAAGCTTCTATGGACTTGGTCAGTGCTGAACAAGAAGTCGCAGATATAGATTCTGACATTTGAATATGCGGATTACACTTGATTTAATTTTTGATATTTGTTCCGTTGAAACAATTATAAAAGTTTGAGTTATTTTCGTAAGTTTGAAAAAATTTTTGAAATAAAGAATCAAAATCATATTTTACGAGTTTCTGTTTTGTTTATAATATGTTTGATGTTGCGAAAAGTCAAACATCTAAAGCTGATTTTCTTACTTCAAAACAAAGTAAAGTCATTTACTCTGCTCCATTTACAGATAATTTTCTTATTTCAAAACAAAGCAAAGACAAGTTACTGTGTTTTGATAAATTATTATCTCAATCATTTTTGAAAACATATCTTGCAAAACCTATATTTTAGTTGCCGAACTATTGATTTGATTGACTATTCTCTTGAAATCGTCATAAAAACAATGCTATAGCTGATTCTCAAACACCATTAACATTTTAGAACAAGATCTTCACTTATTTTCTGTGGCTCGAAACTTATTATAAAAATCGTTTTTTCTCCATTGTAATGTTAATGTAGTTACTGTGTTTTGCAAAGGGACAGCCGAGATAGACAGCCGACAAAATATGTCGAAAGTAAGAACAAATAAATGTTAGCAAAATATATCTCTCCAAATGCGAAACATCAATAATTTCTCAAATGAATAGATTCTTTTGAAAATTCTGAAGCTCTGCGGACAGGTGATCATTGGGATGGTATAATTTTCGAAGTAGTAGTTATAATATGAATTTATACTCGAATCATTTCGAATTGTTTTTCGATTAATCTCGCTGAGTACCAGGTTGGGACATATTAACAATTTATATTTTTCTGAAAACTTATACAGCTGGTATTATCAAAAAACCATTTGATTTGGAAATGAAAATTTTCTAATAATGCAAACCCTTGTCATATCAGGAATTTTTTCAATGGATAATATCGTAGGGAAATCGATTAAATATTGAAAACAGTTCTCACGCCGAAACAAAAATACTGTCCCTCTCGCGCGTCTTGCTAATTAATTCAGCAAAATCAGCAAAATGGATCTATAATATAGACAAATGATTACGTGAATCAGGTCATTGAATTAGTTTCTTGTATTTTGTTATCGTTCGTTTTGCTATGATATCTGCTACCTGATTGATACCCAGTCTTCACTTGTGTTGTACCTGTAATTAGGTCGGAATACACACAGAAGGCTGCTAAGGATGGGACATTCCTCACTGTTCATAGATTCAATTCCATATTTCTCATCTTCTAAACTTTCAAAATCATTTTAAAAATCTCCATATACCGTTCCCAACAACTCAAATATTCTAAACTTATTCTCTGGCTGTTGTTTTTGGCATCTTCAGTAACACCAGGCATTTCTGGTATACAAAACCGAATATGTGAAACAAGAACTTCATAGTTCGTTTACCTTGATGGGCGTACTTTTCATCACAATCCTCATAGCTAATATCCCATACTTTTTTTTCGTCTTCTTGTCACGACCACTCGACTTCCTCGATAGCAAGTTCCGTATTGCCAATGCTACTTTTTACAATTTTAGCATTTCTAAACTCTTCTTCACTTGAACTTTATGGAAATATCCTACCCGTGCGAATCCGGAGCGGGTCGCTAGTAACTAGTAATATGAAGCGTTCATTTGCCGCCATTACTAGATGACCTTCTACTTCAACAATGAAGGGTAATTTAGCGTCGACACCTGAACCCATCGAAATATTTCGAACTGATGAAACTGTCGGGAAGCGAGATGAAAGGTCCTTTACGGGTGACATGAAATATTAGATATCAATGAGGTCCTGTCCATTATTCAAACCCTACTTTAGTGAAACTAAAACCCTTATTACTTGAGACAACATCGAGGTGTCGATGACAACCAATATTAGGTGAAATGACGACAACAATAAACGTTGAAGAGAAATTAATAGGTAATGGATATCCTGGCAGTGACAATAGGCTTGAAGGACCAGTGACGTATTCAGGATGTGTTTTCGCAGTTTTCCCAGTATCCTATGAGGAAAGAAGAAGAATGTGTATTATATAGATGAAAATAATCTACGGGGGTAATCAATGAAAGATGAACTGTCTTTCAGCCAAAATATGTTCCACCATCACTCTGGAGTAACCATTTCGTTCACGATTTTTTTAACTCCAAACTGATGGTGGAACAGGTTTAAGCTAGACGACAGCAAGAACCTCACTAGGAAGAGAAATCGTCACGACCAGAGGATCGTCGAAGAAGATGAAAAGAATTGGGTTAGAGAAACACACAGCAAAAAATATTTCGGTCGCATTGACATAACATCAAGTGGTCTCAAGCTGAGGTCATTCACAGGGAGAAACACTGGTTTGAGAAGAAGTTCAAAGAAGCTGCATATATCTTGTCTAACGAGGTATTCAGCCAATCTAGCGTAGGAATACACAGCATATGGAAATCTTTAATCGAGCGAAAAACGGTCCACTCCCGCTAAACCGGTGAAGCGAAGAGGGGAAGAGGGGATAGGTAAAAGCGTTCAAATGATTTATGAATAGTCATCCCTCGGAGGAACAGTTCAGTCATCACCCGAAGACGATTGTGGATACTAGGAGTCGAACTATTATTGGTAACTTGGTTTGAGATTTTTTAAATCATTTATTACATTTCAAATTGTTCAATTTTTTCTCATTTTTATTTTATTGTTTCATAATAGACGATGGAACTAGTATAACTCAACATGAAATATTTTCAACCACTTCCGGACAAACAAAAATTCATTGAATACTCTTGTACGTTTCAATGAAATTGGATGACAAATCTAAAATGTTTTTTCGCTGAAAACATTCATCCATTTTTTTATCTGATGAATTGAAAACATTTTCGAAATGCAGGGGAAAGAAATGTGTTACTTTTGTTTATGTGTTTGAAAAGTTACATTGCATTGGGGATAAACACATGAAGTGTTACGAGGCGTCACGTCAAAAACGTATCTTACTCCATCACACTGAAGAAAATAACTCAAATGGGTTCAAATCTCTCACTAACTCAACTTCTACGCTCTTATTTGGATCAAAGAACCAATGTTGTTTTTTATAATGGATTTGCGTCTGCATCATACTTATCACCATCCGGTATGCCACAAGGCTCCAATTTGGGACCCTTGCTCTTCCTCATCTTCACAACCTACTTTCTGCAGACGGTCAGTGGACTCAGGTCAGGGACTCAGGTCCCCAAAAAATGAGTTGCAGTCCTCGTAGAACTGGTACCTTTTCAGTGGAAGAGCTTCTTGAAGCAAGAGCCGAATCGATCCGTCTACGAAACCCTTCTTCACTTGGGAGGATCGATCTCAGCTTGAGAAATGGTTCTTAAGACGATTCTGTGAAACATGTTCTTCCTTACGAATCAGTAGATAGTTGTCCTGAAAATCTAGAGAAAAAAATTGGATTGGATAATTTAGGAAACACTTGCTAGATGAATAGCATTTTACAAGTGATGTTCATGACGGAGAATTCCAAGAACGAAGTTTTAATGATGAACGAGAACGGCAATGTTTCCTACTTATTCATCAAACTCAAACAACTGTTCATGCAGCTGCAGTTTCGAAAGGAGGTATCATCTTTCCCTCCAACCGTCTTCGAAGTCCACCAGATACTCGTTAGGACAACAGGAGGATTGTTCCGAATTCTTGGGGTTCTTGTTGAATACTCTTCGTGAGCAAAACAATAGCAAAATCAATACTCCTGACCGCTCTGGACTGAATGATTTCGTACAGTCTTGTGTTTGTAAATCTTTTGCTGGAAAAATCCTCACTTGTTTACTTTGTGGTAAATGTTCAAGAAGTACCGACAACTTATGTGAATTTCTGGAACTTCATCTAGCTTTTCCTAATACGACTAATAACCAGTCCGTGCAAAGCTCATTGTTAAATCATCTGAAAATGGAATTTTTAACAGGTGATGATCGACTGTATTGTCAAACATGCGCCAAACTACCTGACTGTTATAAGGAAACAAGTATAGACGAGGCTCCAGTCAATCTAATAATAACGCTGATGATTTTCAAACAAGACTCAACCTCTAACGGAAGCAAGAAACTCTTTGGAAGGTTCGAAATAGATGAACATTTCAACCTAGCAGACCACTATTATAATATTCATGCAGTTATTGTTCACTGTGGTTTCGGCGTTGAATTTGGTCATTATTACGCCTTGGTCAAAGAAGAAACGGGCTGGTTTAAGTTTGACGATAGTCGTGTCACAAAGTGTTCTGGCGATGCATTGAATTTATTAGAGCCTCTGGAGACACCCTACATTTTGTTTCATGAGAGAGGACATTGTTAGATCAAGATCTTCAGATGATGTGGTGCTGCAGGTTTTTCCGGGTTTTCCTGCAGCTGAAAAAGCAAATGCGCCACTGGAATCAATGAAGTCGCCCCGGAGCGCCAATTAATTTTTATTGTTGTTTTTATTTTATTTTTATCGTTGTTTTAATAAAACATCAATACTTATCTTGCGTTTTGATTCTTGCAGATGTTCATAAATTGTAGATTTTTTGTCCGAACAGATATGGCCACTGAGCCTTATGTCAAAATTTCTACCGGTTTGGCCTGTATTGATTGATAGATTCATTGAAGTTTTCGAATTGAACAAATTATATATACTGCAGAGCATTTCCGACACTCTGTTCTATATATACAGCCGCCGGACTCAGTTACGGCCAGTAAGAAGCACCTCCCTCAATACAGTATGTTCAAAAATCTGTTTAAAATCTGTTTTTCCGTTAATCAGCTGTCGCCCCGATACGAACGACAACTCTCAGAAGTTGAGAAACTAAGGACTAACGAGGTCTTACATTTTAACGTGTGATTCCTAACACGGGTGAAGAATCATCCCAGCTTCAACCAGATAAATTCTCTCCAGAAAAATATCTGGTCGAGGCAGGAATCGAACCCAAGGTCTTCCGATCGTGAGTCGGGCGCACTACCACCGCGGCCAATTCCACAAGAAGTATGTATGTATGTATACTTGATTTTGTCATCCTATCTCGTTCGGGTTCTGCATTGAACAGAATTCTGCCTAAATTATTATCACTTATGAAAGCTGTTGTTACTTTGTATTAAAAAAAATTATTTCGAATATTATCTGAGAGTGTACCTGAGTAAGTAATGCTACTATATTTACATTTATATTGTTTTCGGATATTTGGGTATAATTCACTTATAATTCATATGATTTCAGTTAATTCGAGAACAACTGTGTTTCCTATGAAGAGAGCCTTCATGCTAACCATAAGAAGAACTTCTACTAACCCTTTCGCCATTGTCACTATCAATGTCGTTAATTTCTGCCGGATTACAACAAACATCGCATGTGACTAAAGACTGAGTGTAACAAACGACCTGAGGGTATGTTCAGAAACACAATACACTACCGCTTGACATAAATATTTCTGGGGTTCTGGTTATAGGGTTATTGTGGCTAGAATGGGAAATCCTCATTCCGTCCTAAAGCATTACAGTCTCACGCATTTTACGGGGGCTCCAGTACTTATTGTTGGCCGGAAAAGCCCTGCCAGGCACTATACGAGACAGATAAGATGATGTTCATGTCGGAAGATACTCCGACAGAGGGATTGTTAAACACCCAATAGAATGAGGTTACATCTCTTGTGCTGAGTTGTTGAGATATTATCTAGGATTGAATCGCTAATTCAAATTACGAAACGAGATGACTAGACGGGGTGAGAATCGACAGGATTGGGTTGGATATTGAAAAGTGTAGAGTTTTGAATGATTTAGGAATCATTTCAGTGGGATCTCTTTGAAAGTTAGATTTGAGGAAAATCTTATTAACGTGCCCGACATTTCACATCACATTCAACTTGACTTGACCAAATGCTGTTTGATAACCATTGCTAATTGACAATACTATACTACAATATCAATAAGTTATAGCTGAATCATCAATAGCTCAAGTTTGTCTTGAATTCAATTGCAAATTCAAATCAACAGAGTACATCGAATTGAAGTAATATAATGAGGGCAACCACGAAACTTCTTTCCATGAGAGGGCGCTGAGAGGCATGATGTTAAGTCTTGGGGTTCATTCGTTGTTTACATATAGGTAACAAGAACTTATTCAATTAAATTTATTGAAACTGAAATCTACAATTTGATCTCCACAACATAGATACTGAAGTTCATTCTTTACTTAATATTCAAACACCCCACGTTAGCACAATTGAAAGAACCCAATCAGGTACTCACTCGATCATAATCGTTTTCTAAAAATATAAAAAATCAATAATGGTGATCTATTCAAATCCAGTTGGTCATTCAGTGAAATGTTTGAAGTTTTAAGTTCATTCATTGTCATTACTGCCAAATAATAAGGATTTGAATATGTTGAACTTGTTCCCTCATTTACTGAGCTCATATAATGATCCTGGATGCGATTCTCTAATGTTCTGCCAGTTTGACCAATATATACCTCAGAACAAGTTCCACACTCTGATGTAAATGTGTACTTCTGATTTCTCGAATTTCGATGGTTATCTTTATCATTTTTGATTAACTTCCCCAACGTATTACCTGTTTTACATGCTATTTTGATATCTTGTTTGTCCAAAGATGAAGCAATTTTTTCTGTTGTATGTCCAAAATAGATTATTAATTTTCTTTGTCATTTTATTCTATCATTTATTTTATTTGTCATGTCATATGAATTCCGTAGACTGAATTTTCATTGAAATTTACTGTGGTTCATGATGATACTGATTAATCTTCCTGATAATTTCACCGATGGTGCAGTGACAAAGGAAATCACTGTTCTAATCGGTTATTCCTGTTAGTGCAGTTTTATAAGCTAGTATCATTTGAATTATTTTTTTTATTAAAAAGTAGATTTGAGTTTTTCAAAAAATCTTTCGCTTGTCTATGAAAAGAATTAGTTGGATCACGTTTCAATATCTCAAAATTTCTCAAATTCACGAAATCTAGGGTTTTGTGGACATAGTCGATTGTTGCCTTCATTTGCTCTAATCATTATTTTCGTTAATTTCACTTCGTATAAAAAATATTACTGGAGTTTTATCCCAACACCAAACCTTTATTTCAACACCTCGACACGTGTTTCGATCACCATCACGATCATCTTCAAGAGGAAGATTAAATTGGTTTAATCTTCCTCTTTAAAATTGCAGATGCTCTTCCAAAACCATAGAATCCCACTTGTTATCGAAACGCTGTGTTTGCTTCAAAACATTCTATAATCAGTGCGTCAATATTAATGCATCGGACACGAGACTCATCAACTCGAAGATGCCAGTAAAATGGACATGCGCCCGATGTGATCAAATTGGTAACGACATAAATTTTCTAAAAGCAGCCATAGTAGCTCTTCAAGATGAAATGAGGAGTGTTGAACCCATTGAGAATGTAACACTCATTTACATCCAATTTGAAAAGGTCATACAGGAAGTCTTTGAATGGCAAAATAGGCAATGCAATCTGTTGATTTTTGGAATGAAAGAACAATCGTCATCTATGCCTATTTCCTTGTATATTACCAAA
This sequence comes from Leptinotarsa decemlineata, assembly GCF_025532065.1. Lineage (NCBI taxonomy): Eukaryota > Metazoa > Arthropoda > Insecta > Coleoptera > Chrysomelidae > Leptinotarsa > Leptinotarsa decemlineata. The sequence goes on from NW_027412578.1 coordinate 7,541,968, forward strand.
ATTTCATTCAAATCATATTCAATGATGAATAATTTTCATTAAATAATCATTCAATATTCATTCATTCAGATATTCATTATCAACAAATAAACAGCACCAGAAAATGTTGTACTGCCTCAGAACTAATCAATGTTGTATCTATTTAATTCTCTGATTTATATAAATTCCATCATCTTGTTATTCAGATACATACTACACGACTATTTACAGTCATTAACAAATCATTATAGTAAGTAAACAAAGCCATTACTGTATTTGAGCTCTCAAAAATAAAAAAAAATCAGGAAATCCATCGCAAAAGCGGTAGAACAGACAACACTGGAAACGGTGATCACTTGATTCGTTTTGATATTGTTAGAGTTCACCAAAGTTTACCAAAACCAACAAAACTCATGATTGGTATTTGGAGCATTTAAGTTAATGTTTTCTTAGTAGTTTCGTTAATGATTGTAATAAAATAGTAGCCCAAGAACCGCAAACACTAGACCTGTAGACAGCACTTCTTCCGTGCCATTTCGTCTTCATCTGCAGTGGATTGATTCAGGTTCTAATCGAATTACGACTTCGTTGTGAAATATTTGATCATTTCGCTTGCGGCACTTTGATTGATGCTCTTGTAATCAATGTGAGCTTCTTACTGCATATACAAAGCAAATTCACTCGATATAATTTCAGTTTGATGCTTTCTAGCATATCTGTTACTATCTCCTGATGGAAAAAATCGAATCATTTTTCAATAACTTCACTTCAGTACCTGTGAAAATGAATGAACACTGACATGAATAACTGTGAAAATCTGCCTTGGAAAATCTACCTAGCGAAACATTTCATGAATCAAGGAGCTTGTTACATCAAGTATCAACTTGAATAATTATTTTTCAGGAGAGTGTAATACCTACCTTCATTATCAGAGATTACATTTCCCCTGTGTACCTTTGCTTTGAGGGTTATTACTAGGTACTACCTTCCGTGAACAGACCCTTCATTTCTAATTTCGCGAAGGGTCGATATCCAGGGGCGATTTGAGTGTGATATATACCGTCTTCTCTATTTTCAGATATGACAGGAAAGTCAAGCACGTCGAACGATATTTTGTAATTATATATACGGAGTCCGCCAGAGCTTAGGATATATCTGTTGAAATTAGCGGAAAATTTGAACGTCGAAGGTCCAGAAGCGAGACAAAATGAATGGGGGGAGCCGTCACACAAGTATTAGAATACTGGGAGATTGGCACAACTAGTACCTAGTGGGCCAAATTGTACAATGTCAAAGGGAAACTACTGTTTTCGAACTAGATATATGAAAACTGGTGGCTGTGTCTGAGAGTCAGATTTTATTGCAAGCGTAAAGGTGAAAAGGGCATATCAATATCTATCATCTTTTCTAAGTTACAGAATGTTTTTCGGAAATGTGCATTTTCGTATCTACCACCATGCAAGTTAGTAATTTTTGAATTCTTATAAAAGAATATACATAATAATGGAATATGTTTATTTCAACGAGTATGATGTGGCAAAAAACAATTTTTTGATTTCGACAAATACAATAGCACATTACAAGTAGAACACATTCAATCTGAACGCATTTGCTGTGCTCTAAAGCAAATTCAAATCCAAGATAGAGTGGATGTAAACATTGACATGCCATACGCACATGATATTGAAAATCCCAAGAATTGGTCAGGGTCGTATTCAGAACCAACATCTTGTTGATCGCAAATAATGCTATATCATACTTAGGAAAACTTTTTTAAAATAACGAGTGAAATGCATAAGTTTTGCAGTTTAACGGGAAAAATGCAGATAATATGTGTAATATAAAAATATTTTCATTGGATTTTTCACAGCGCACTCAAGCATTATATGAAAAGAGACGTAATTATTTCTTCATTGATAATTTTTATTTTATGTAAAATCAAAAGGAATATTAATCAAAATTATTCAACTGGATGAATTTGTCTCTCCATCAGTAGTGTCATCCTCACCAATCTGAATTATCAATGGCTCGATTTGTGCCTCTATTATGTTATCAAGCTTCCACATCTTTGTCTCGACTTCTGATATCACATGCCGAACACACTTCTCCCATTTCTCCGCTGTGACTCTTTTCAAAGCCTCATCAAAAAGTACTTTGTGATCTGCAAATTTGAACGTGCTGTTATGCTGAGCTACAAAATTTTTCACATCCGCCCATATTAACTCGATGGGATTGAGCTCGCAGTGGTATGGAGGCAGGCGAAGGGCAATTTTGTTTTGTCCTCTGCCATCTCAGCACTGACGAAAGCACTGATGTTACAAACATGGCGCAGCTACTTGTTTTCGTGCGATTTGATTATAATGAAGAGGTGATAGAAAAGTTTTTTCCTACAAACCACTTGAATCAAATACCACAGCGGAACTCATTTTTAAGGTGATTGATGAGTATGTGCTCAAAGTGGGAATTTTCTGGTCCAAGCGTACAGATAGGGCAAAAGATATGTCAGGAATATTGACAGGACTAGCAGCAAAAATGAAGGGAGTTGCTCCTGAATGCGAAAGTACGCATTGTGTCATCCGTCGAGAAGCATTAGCTGTTGAAGGTATGCCGGAAAATCTTAACTCCTTTCAATCGAATGCTGTGAAAGTTATCAACTTTATGAAGGCTAGGGCTCTTAACACAAGATTATTCTCCTTGATGTGTAAAGAAATGGGTGGCAAGTTCAAAACTTCACTTCTGCATATAGAAGTGAGGTGGGTATCTCGCGGGAAAATTTTGAACCGTCTCTTTGAACTGAGAACAGAAGTTTTCATGTTTTAACGTAAAAAAAATCATGACATGAAAAAATTGTTTGCTGATGAAGAATGGTTGTCAATATTGGCTTATCTAGCCAACATTTTTGACAAACTCAACACACTGAACTTGGGACTTCACGGACCAAACACATATTCAAACATAATTCAAATCTCCACTGAGCTGAGTCTATCATCACATAGAATTCCTTTCACTGTCCCAGTTATATTATGTTGTCTCCTGGTTTCTTCATATTTTGGACATTCTACAAGTATATGTTGTACCGTTAGTACTGTTTGGCATGTAGTACATAGAGGTTTTTGTTCTCCTAGGAGCAAGTAAAGATGTGTTATTTTTGTATAGCCGATTCGCAGACGCGTGAGAACAACTTGTTCTTTCTTGGTCAATTTCAGTGGTGAGATTCGCTTATTCACACTTGGTTTCGATCATTTCGGTTTCGCATCAGTTTCATTTCAAAGAGTCTGCCAGTCAGATACTACTTTGGATTTATTAAAATTCTTCAGATCTTCTAAGTGGAGTGGTACATCTCCTATGTCGTTCGTTAGAGTTAGCAATCATTTTAGCTGCCTTATCCACATCCTCGTTGTTCTTTATGCCACAATGACTAGGCACCCACATGAAGCTGACAGTTCCATCGCGTTCCTTCATAATATGAATTCTGGCAAGGATAATCCTCACAAGGGGGTCAAGAGTAAATTTATTTTGGAATGATATTATGGAACTCAATGAGTCGGTACAAATTAGGGAATGAGTTTCGTTTCGTGCGAATTCACAGAATAATGAAGACTGGTATATAGCGTATAATTCTGCTGGTTGTTGAGTGCATCGACCAGCTATAGAGGTGTCCATCTACAAGGAATGCACAGCCCACCCCAGCCCACCCCCAGAGAGCCTCTGATCCCCATTCATGCAAAGTTCTCAGTACCCCATATCTCCACTTGAGATCGAAAGCTTTTTCAATATCAAAAAATATAGCGGTTAGATGTTTTCATTTGACGAATCTGGACTAAATTTTCGGAATCCTGCTTGGAATCTGAAGAGAAGGTTTCTATTCTCTAAACACCAGTTGTTTACTATTTTCTCCAACAACTTACTCAGGCAGCTTGTAAGCGAAATTAGGCGATAACTCTCAGGTGAGGTGGGATCTTTACCAGGTTTCAGAATTGGAATAATATGAACCTCTTTCCATCTTTCAGGGTAGGTTCCTGTAGACCAAACTACATTGAAAATGTGTGAAATGTTCATCTTTTGTTTTTCAGGAAGATGTTTCAGGAATTCCTAGTGGATTTTGTCAAGCCCAGATGATGAAGGTTTTGCTGTGCTTAGCCCTTTCCTGAAGGCATCCATAGTGAGAGATGAGTTGTAATCATACAACTCCTCTGTCTGAAAATTCATTTTGTTTTGTTCGTATGCCTCTTTAACATCAAGAAATGTAGGATCATAGTTTTCTGATGAGTTGATGTGTTGAAAGTGGTCACTAAAAATTTCAGAGATTTCTTCTGGAGTTGTTATGTCATGTTGGTCCTGGATGATGTGAATAGGCGACGAGCAGAAGTTCTTTCCAGAAATGCTTCTGAGTTTTCTTTATATTTCAGCTAGTGATGTGTCTGCGGTCATAGAGCTCGTGAAATGTTTCCAGCTTTCTCTTTGACTGTTCAGTTTCAGATTCCTCACTTTCGTACGCAGACGTTTGAAGTTGATAATATTATCTCGTGTGGGTCTTTTCTTGAATACGTTGAAGGCATGTTTCTTTTCTTCAACGGCTGCAGCAATATCTCCGTTCCACTATGGTACTTCTCTCGGAGCTGTTCTATTTTTCGTCGTCGGTATTGATGTATAGGCTGCCTCTAGGATAGAATTAGTGATATTTTCAACTAGTGAATTGATGTCACCAAGACTTGGTGTGAAATTTTCTATTGAAGCATAGAGTGTGTCCCAGTTGGCTAGATGTAGACGCCATTTTTCATATTTATGTTGTGGTATGAATTTGTTGGCGCAATTAATGGAAATTGGTATATGTTCTACAGCAAAGTCGTCTAAAACTATCCATTGAAGATATGGTGCAATTTCAGGAGAACAAATGGTAAGATCTATCGCTGACAGACAATTTGAGCGAGAATTCCCCTGTGTTGAGGACTATCAGATCTAATTCTTCAATTATTTCTCCAATTCTTATTCCACGGTGATCCGTATCTTTTGAGCCCCACAGGTTGCTATGTGCATTGAAGTCATCCATTATCAAATGGGCCCTAGGAAGTTGGAAAATATAAGACAATTCAGCTCTGGTCCACTGATCATTTGGAAGATAGACATTACAAATAGTTACTGAAATGGATGATATAATTGATATCGCCACAGCCTGTAGATTAGTTTGTAGTGGAATATTTTCAACCATTATGGATTTTCGAACTAGCGTAGCAACTCCTCCGTGGGCTCTCGCTCCTGGCATGACATCATGCCGAAAGATATTGTAGCCTCTGAGACTATATTTCTCATAGGCTTTCAAGTGAGTTTCTGGAGGCATAGACAGAAAGGACGCCTTTTCAGGAGAAGTTGCTTTATATGTATATAATGGTGATTGATACCATTACAATTCCATTGTATGAGGTTTTCGTATTGGTTCATTATGATAGTAATGATGTTTCCAGTAGGTATTCAGTAGGTAAATTCAGGTATTATCTGCTGATAACATACGATTTAAGGTGAATGTAATTATATCACAATTATTTATATTTATATTTCCATATAAGATTTGGTGATTTATTGTATTTTTGATTGCTATTTTAGTGTAGGTTTATTCCTAAAGTATTTTCCCCGTTTCGTAACAATGAATATTTTTTCAAGTTATTAAATGAGTTCTTTCATTATTTGGATGAATGATTGCTGCATTTTCCAAAAATGAAATTCCGATCCTGCAACTTTCATTATCATATTTCAATTCAGTTTCGAAACACGTTAGTCAATGATTATTGTATCTAGTGCTTGTTGGAATCACGAAATATTTCAACATTTCTAGTGATCACTCAAATACGATGAGTGGAGTTCCTAAACCGTAACAAGAGCCAAATTTTCCCATTTCATCTGAAATTGTATCCAAACGAAACTTTCCATACATAATCTCTGTATTCAAATACTCGTAACCAGAGTATAGTATAGCATATCACGAATGTAACACAAGCTACTACATAGTTTAGGATTGTAATAATCACGCAAACCGCATAATTTCGACTGGTGTTACAAATGGATGCAAACAAACTCATATTACGGTATTCAAGTGCGTTTGAAATATTCATTGTTATTTTGGCCGCCTTTGATATATTCACAACAATCCCTCAGAATTATAATATAACGGACTCGTCGAGCATTCAGGACACGAAGTTGGAGGGTATGTTATTCATTTCGAAACTTCGAAAACTTTCCCAAAATTGGTTGTTACGAATTGTAACAGTATTGTAACAGTAATTTGGAGACCTCATTCAACATAGAGTCAGATCTGATGCGTTTCGACTTCTGGTAGACAATGATGAGTTGGCTTTATCTTTTCCATTCAGAAATTTGAAATCACATACGAATCGATACGGTGAAAAACCAAATAAAAGTGATTTTTTTATATCGACTAAATGAGACTTTGAGTACCTCCTATATAATACATATTCACCTGCATCTCTTCACGTGTTTATATTTCATCCAAGTTATTTACACCAATAATCTATTTTTTATCGCTTGTTGATCCACAAATATATTTATCCCAATGGGTCTAGATCCTTCTGGTTGGTAGCTGAAGCTGTTAAAAAAATCCACAATTCCATCACTAACACAAGCGGATGGTTCAATTGCAACAAGAGCTATGAACAAAGCAAATCTATATTAGCTGAACGATTTGCGTCCCAATCCACAATCGAGTTTCTGGAAAAGGCACCATCCACAATTTACACAGAAAAATCCACAATGCTAGATACTATAGTAGGAGAGCCCTATAGTAGGAGAGATTTCGGAATTTACTAAAGCGCGGCAGATTAATATACAGGGGGATACCTTGTACCCGGTTGAGTACCTCCACCAAATATGAACCCCATATGTAAGGCCGCCTGTGAGAGATAAAGGATCAGATTAGTAAAAAAAAATATCATCAGAAATTCTCGAGCGCATCAGATTAAGGTAGGGTGAGTTGATTATCTGCTGAAAAGTGTATATTCCAGTAATCTGACAATTTGAGAGTGACGTAAAGGAAGGGGAGGGCAGCAAAGTTGTAGAAAATAAGGTTCGACATTCTCGAGCGTAGCTATTTTTTTTCATTCTGAAAGAAATAATTCAAGGATAACGAAAAATATTCAATCTGACGATTTTTGCAAGCAGAAATAACAAAAATTAGTCGATGAAGTTTGATGCGTGCAGCTGTGTGACACTTATATTTCCCTCTCCGAGTTTCTATTCATGTATTCTCTATTCACTTTTTCTCTATCTGTTACTCTCTCACTCCGTCCCCACTCTGAATTATGTTGCCATGACGCCATCACAGCTGATCACAGAGACTCGTTCGTGATGAAGATGATGATTGATTAATCAATTAATTGATGGATGTAGCTGTTACTACGTGGTAGGAAATCATAATAAAGAAAAGAGAAATTTAACTTTCTATGTTTTTTTTTACCGTCCTTACAGGATGAAACTGCAGTAACGTTAGTTACAAATAAAAGTGATGAAAAACATAGAAAGTTTTATTTCTATTTTCTTCATTAATTAATCAATTGATAATGAAAAATTTAATTTTTTTGCCCCTTTTTTTTAAATTATTTTCTTATAAATATAAGTATTCTACTTAGAAAACATACACTTATTCATTTGCATGCTATAAAAAAAATATTGTTTTTGTCAGGTTAAGCGAATCCCTCTAGATAATCGTCAAATTATGAGACAGCACGTCTAAAACATGAAGATGAACCATATATATCCTAATCTGACGTGCTTCAGTATTTCAAATGGCGATTTTTTTTTTGCACATTATAATAATGGCCGCGAGTTTGCGTCAGATCGAAATCGTCAAATTATTGAATGAAAACTTTTTTTTGTTGCACTTAACAGCTCCTTAGAAAATCTGACGCGCTCGATTAAATTTTTTTTCTTTTCACTTTTAACCCTTACATACAACCACCCACATCATGCAAACGATCAGATTGACATACCAACATTATTAAAAATACGTAGGACATTGATGCTATCAATATCTGACGCTCTCGAGTAAGTCCATGCAACAGTATTTTTTACATATTTAAAAATCTATAGCCGCTTCCCCCACCGATGAAAAGGTATATATCATATAAATTTTTTTTCTTCTTATCATCTAAGCTTTGCAACCTAATTTGTCTCAATGACGCTCGATTGAATCCCCATTTTGCATCGTGGGCTCCCCTTCTATTACTTTCAGACGAATTTTGAAACAGCTCAATTTCAAAAATGCGTTTGGTCCTGATGAAGTGCATGTAAATTAAGAAATGCCCAAATGAACTTGCATCAGTATTTTGCAGACTTCCCAACCAGTCTTGAAAAAAAACAGGTTTATTCTTCTTGTTGGAAGATTGCCGCCTTCACCCTATTCCCAAAGTGGCAAGAAAAAATCATCCAATCAACTGTAGACCAGTCGCTTTGCTATCAGTGATATGAAAAATCGAGGAGGAAGCCGGAAACCTCCATATCCTTAAAAAACTTTAAAGACTTCAACATTTTGAGCGATCATCAATATGACTTTCGGAAACAAAGATCAACAGGCGACCTTCTATTGTATGTCACCCATTTTTGGAATAACACAATCGAAAAACATGGAGAATCAAGAACTGCTGCGCTTGATATTTCCAAGGCCTTTGCGTGGCATGAGAACTTGCTGGCCAAACTTCGATGCTATGGTTTGCTGGATCATTTCTGTGTATGTCTCTTCAGCTTCCTGAAAGAACGTTCCCTGCAAGTGGCTGTCGATTGATATCTCTCGAATACTAGCAGTATCAATGCTGGTGTTCCCCAGGAATCCATATTGTCTCCAGCCCTCTATTTATTGTATATCAACAATGTATTGGAAAAAATCAAGATTAAATATATTGCTTTGCTGATGACCGCACACTTGTCTCGTCATTCAATTTGGATTCCAGGTCATCGGCTACGGAGGCACATCTTCACCGGCAGCAGGTGGTTGCAAATCTTGATGATGATCTAGAAGTGATTTCGAATTGGGGTAAAAGTAACCAGATCCGCTTCAATGCCACAAAATACCAGGCATCGGGTTTCTTCAAGGAGATAAATGCCTCTGAACCATATATAACAATGTCAGCTCAAACAATTCCGCTTTCAGCTTCGATAAGTTTTTTGTGAGTTAAAATTGATACCTATTTATCTTGACACAATCATGTCGCTGAAATTGCAAAGGCTGCTTCTCAAAAGCTTGGAACCCAGTTCTGAACCAGGAAACTGTACATATCTCAGCAACTTTTGATGCTTCATAAACCTCAGATCAGACCTTTTTTCAGTTATTGTTCCAATGTATGGAGCTCGCCCCAAACATACCCTGAAGTTGCTGGATTCCAGCTAGAAAAAAGCGGTCCGCCAGATTGGAGACAAAAGTTGGAGATTTGTCCATCTCCTATAGATATTTTTACGGGAGGTGATCAGGTGATTTCACATTCGATTCCAATAAGAGCACTACATATAAGAAATATGCGACAGAAGGTGACTGCTCATCGTTTTGTGGTTCAACTGAGTTTACCTCGAACAAACTGTTTAAGAACTCTTTCATCTGGAAAACTGCGTTTATGTAGAATCCAAATGGATTTCGTCTCCAGCGAATTACAGATTTCAACAGATTTCACCAATGAATAGAAGAAAATCAAATGGATCCTGAGCTCTCTTGCGTGACAGTACGCACAATTATATTGCTTCCAGATGTTTACATCTACTGTGACTCTATGCTTTCTGTTAGCAAGATATGATCCGAACCAAAATTTCGCCTGAAAACCCATAGTCATACAACTTTTGCAGCATAAATCCATGTTTTCTTTTCATTTAGGCCCATATAGACTTCTGAAAAGTAATATGAACAATAAATGCTCTGGTTTTTAATGACATCAATTCCATCGAGTCGATATTAGTTACCACTGACATTAAAAAAAATGAACTCCTCTGGTGATAATAAGTTGTCAGCACAATTGTTACTACAGCTCTTAGAAGCACGTTATTCTTTAATTCTGGCCGTGAATAACTCACTACCGCTTAGCTACTGAATGATTTGTTCCGGTCAGAAAAAATATGTTAATAGACTGAGCAATCTTTCAGTGAAGGACATAAAACATTTCTCTCAGTGTACCATGGTCACAAGTCATTAACGCTATGTAGAATGAAGGTTTTTTCCATTTGAAATTATGGTTCAGAATATGCTATGAGTACAATGACATTCATGAAAATATTAATCACCAAGTAAAAACCCACAGGTAGATTTTCAACACACATCCATTGCGAAACCCCCTCGTCAAAACCTTTTCAGAATAATTTCGAAACATACATAATCTGGGTGTATCAATACAGGTCGCTATGCACGTTTTCATGTTTTGAATATGTATGAAGTTACCATAATTTTCCAATGACATAAAAAATCGTGTTCCCTACGCTGCGATTCAAGTGGATTTCGCACGATATCGTTTTATTACCCTGTCATTTATAAAGCTCCCTTGCCCATTCGGTCGTTATTTTCAATCTGATCCTGTCAGCGGTTGTCATGGAGAGCTGCATTATTCGAATCTGATCAGCCAAGGTCCACTCTGACTGATGACGGTTGACCCAATTAGGAGTGAATGATAGAAACTCCACTTCATATGATTTGGAACATTCATGAGTGAGAGGTAACGAGTTGAAGTTTCATTGTGACTCCTAAACAAAGGTAGTCTGAAAACCTAAGACTAGGGCTTTTGTTCTTTACAATATTTCGAATCATATTCAATTTTTCCAATCTTGAATCATTTGTCATGGTTTTTAGCTTCATGAATACATCAAAGTGAAATGTAACAATTTGGGGTGAACTTCTCAGTATGCCCTTCATCATAGCTCAGCAGCCTCTCTGTTAATTCAATTTCGTTCATTTACCAGAGTTTGGAAGCAAAAATACCTTAAAAACCGCAAGAAACTCAATACCATGGTCGGTCGGTAGCCAAGCAGTTCGACGTGGGTGCTTTATTCACTCACTCGAATTGACTGCCGGCTGTTGGTCGGTGGTTCAAGCCCTAGTCCCACATATTTGCAGTTGAGGCAACCACAACATTGTGGCCACGTTGACTGCACAACTGCGGTTGACTGGTCAACTGCGGTTGACCCAACCACATTTTTGTGGTCGACTTGCGGTCATATAAACCACACTTGCAGTTGAGGCAACTGACATCAAAAATTGAATTCTGTTAGACCAATATGAGAAAAAGTACAGACGGTGTACGCGGTTGGGTACGACTGCAAGTTTGTGGTTAGTGTACGGCGGATGCCGCGATGACATCTCGGCGGAGATCAGCAGCAAGTTGACTGCAGACGCCCGTTTTGACTTTTGTGAACGCCAGTGTACGTGCAGTACAGTATTTCTCATGGGCGGCTTAAGTTCGCTGGAACGCGACTGCAACTGTGTGGTCGATCCGACCGCAAAATGTGGCTCGTATAGTGGCTCGTATACAGGCGGGCACACCTACTCTGAACGATCGATTTTCAATTGATATCGTTGAACCCGTGTTAGGAATCACACTTTAAAAGGTTAGACCTCATTATTCCTTAGCTCGTACAAGTTTCTACTTCTATGGGTTATCGTTCGTAGGAGTGCGACAGCTGGTTAACAAAAAAAAACAGATTTTTAAAACAGATGTACTGAAAACATCTCAATGTATCAGGTAACTGAACAGATTAACGCATTTAACAATGAATAATATTGTTTCGAATTACTCGGACTGGCTGTATATCGAATTTCGAGATTTCACCGACAGCAATGATGAATTCCGAAGGAGGTTATCACGGCGATGAATATGAAAATGTCACATAATCACGCGTAGTTGTAGAAAGCAGTAAATCTTGGTATAGTCACAAAAGCTATGGCAGACGAAGTGAACTAGTGGAATAATTTCGACCGTTTGTGATAGTGAATTTGGATCATGGTTTCAGATCATTGAATGATTCAATGATTTACAAATGTGACACTCATACAATTATGGAAACGATTTTCACTTGCCAAATAACTAGGGAGAGATATCATTGTTAGTAAATAAATATAAGGCATCTGAAACATTCACATGGAAAACAATATTTGAAATCGAAAATATGAAGTGAATCATGTGAAATGAGTTGAGAATTCAATCAATTTTCATATTGCTGCACTAGGGAATTGGACCGTTGAAATAGATTTGGTACGAACAAATGAAATACAATATTTGATCTGGACGCCATACAAAGTGACTTTATGACACAAGGAGCCATAACAATATGATTGGATAGACCGTATTTTGAATAACCTTGTAGTAAATATGACATCATTGATTTTCATAGCTTTTGGGGAAGAATACATACCAAATTCAATGAATTGATGGATGTAGTCGTTACTACGTAGTAGGAAATCATAATGGAAAGAGAAATGGAAATTTCTATGTTTTTTACCACTTTCATTTGTAACTAACGTCACTGCAGTTTCGTCCTAAACGGACATTTTCAATTGTACAATGAGTTTGTATACCTAAGTTTGAAACAAAACTGCAATAACGTTACTTACAAATAAAAGTGGTAAACAACATAGAAATTTTCATTTTTATTTTCATTATACCTAATTCATTGGAAAAAAACTGTACTCAGAGATTTCTTCAAGATAAAAATAAATTGTCATTCAAGATAATACGTTTAAAAAATATACTTTGAACTTACTCAAGAATGACGATCAATTCATCGTGATACTATTCTTCAATATTCTGAGTTATTTCTTGAAAGCTATTGGTATTTCATGTGTAATATACCAAAGGTGTTGGAGTTTATTTCGTTCATTTAATCAAAGATTTTCACATACTGTATAATTTTGTTCGATATTTTGCTCAACTCTGATGTTATGTATGAAAAATAATAATCAAAGTTATGGACACACAAAAAATATGGATTTCAATGTGATTCTTCGAGACTGGATATTTTCAATAATACCTCATTTACAGGTGAAGTCATCACATGGTCCTTCGTTGCCTATGAAGAACAATAATTTGGTAATATAAAGAAAATGGGTAGACAAATAGACCAAAAAAGGTACCGAAGAGAAAAAGCAACTTTCTCTAATAGATCGACAGTGGATCCAAATGCCGATGAGAAATCAAACTGAGAATTTTCGAATGCAGACAGAAGGAAGAATTATTGTGTACATGATGCATCTCATGGAAGCAAGACATAAAAACTACGAGAGGAATTTGAAATATCTAAGTTCAGATCAAAAACGAATCAGCTGAAAATTGAAAATCAGCAAGAGGTTTTTGGAAAATCAACAGAAAGTCTTGTATTTGAAACTTGCAATGGAACTAGCCCAAATTTGAGGAATTGTGTTAGTATCTACTCGTCAGGATGATAAGAGATGTTCCTGATGTACAAAAGTGAATGAAAAGAAGAGCTTCGTGGAATGGTGACAAAAAATAAGGTATTTGCATACCAAAATTTGAGCTAGACCAGAAAAATGAGAACAGGAAAAAAGTCCTGCCTGCATACATCAATGTCGAATGACAACGGTTAAACAAGATGCACCAAAAGATTCATCAATTTCAAGTGACGATCCTATGGAGTGACTACATTTCTTTCAACAATATAAGGACTGGATCGATTTGCAACTGAGGAATACATTACTGTCAAACTGGCCGAAATTCTTAAACTCTCTGACACAAGAAACACTATTATTGTCAATAATATGAGGATGAACTGAACAGTAGCAATTATAAAATGTGGAGAAGTGGGGAGACAGGAAAACTGGAAATGAAAATTGACAAAAAAACGGAAATGACAAGAGGATGGAGTGTGATGAAAAAAAGAAAATTGAAAATCTGCCAAATCTCTGTCATTATTGTTTTTTCCGTTAACAAGCTGTCGCTGCCTTACTAACGCCAACTCTCAGAAGTCAAAACTTGTGCGAGAAATGAATGACGGTTCTGAACAAGGGATGAACACAAACTCTTTTTGTTTATGTAGTTACTGATGAAAGTTCATTTGAAAATTCTGGCCAGTTTTCGTTCTCCTTCACCTTCCATCAAAAAAAACGATACTTAGCTTGTTTGGATTCTCGAATGCTAGCAATAATTCTGGTGATGAATGAGATTTTCGATTCTTGATTGTGATGCGTCTTAGTATAGGGAGAAGAACGTAACATTACAAGAGCAATATGAAAAGTTATCAAAGAGGTGTAGGGCATCTCTGCACCTCCGGTGCAGAGGTTTTACTAGAGGTGATATTAGATGAGAAATCTTTGAAGTACCAATTGATTGTACATTTGGACTTTGTGAAGTAGAAAGAAGTCTCGTTATGAAGCTGTTTCACATCAGGAAATTTCTTCAACCGAATTGTTACTTCAGAGACCTGGAAAAACAGATATTGGCCGACAAGCAGCAAGAGCGTTGCAAACAAAAAAGCTATCACAACCATTATCACTCTTTTGTACATCGAAGGATCATCACAAACGATGGAAAGAATTGGTACAATATCTGATATTAGACTGCACAATTGGGAATACTCCAACAATCATTATGTCGTGATTTTGTCTCATATTTTGTATTTCCATGAAACGGAAAAATAATTCCATATCCTTTCAATTCATACCTTCTATAAATCATTGATGTTCCACATTATACAGCGTCATCCCCAAAGTATGCACCATATGGGAGACTTATTTATTAAGGGTTTTTCGACAAAAAGTTATTTTTGATAAAAGTTTGTGCATCCCCAATTTTGTTGGTGCAAAACATGCACCAACAAAATACAGTACAACACACGTAATATACGAGGAGCCTTCAAATATTCGATTTTGTGACAAGAGTAAAGTGCCCTTATTTTGAAAAATCTCGGGAAATTATTTTCACCAGAAAATATTCAGAAAAGGTGTTCAGCATTGCAAAATACATCGAGGTTTGAAGTTATTGTCATCTAAGTGGAGTTTTGTTTTTATCCATTTTTTTGTGGAATTGGCCGCGGTGGTAGTGCGCCCGACTCACCATCGGAAGACCGTGGGTTCGATTCCTGCCTCGACAGATGTTTTTCTCGAGAGAATTCATCTGGGTGAAGCTGGGATGATTCTGCAACCGTGTTAGGAATCACACATTAAAAGGTAAGACCTCGTTAGTTCTCAGCTCGCACAAGTTTCTCAACTTCTGAGAGTTGTCGTTCGTATGAGGGCGACAGCTGATTAACGGAAAACATATTTTTTTAAAAACAGATTTTTTTAAATGGAGACTAAGATAAACAAATTTTTGCTAAAACGATAAATAGACAACATCCTGTATACAACGGTTCATTTTAAAAGCCTGTAATATTACAAATTACACAACTGTCGTGTTAACCACGGTCAATTTTTTTGGAACCTAAATTAATTTTCAAAGTTTTTGGTACAAATTTATTTCTATTTTTTATCACAAAAAAATTACTCAAAATTAAATTCAACTTGATATTCAAAAATATCAAATCACAAAACATCAAAATAAAATAGGTATTTCTGAACAAACTTTTTGATTTCCTGGAGATTTTCTTGCCAAAATAAATGTTTTAAGTTGAATCTCCAGAAATCAATGAGTTTTTTCCGAAATGTCTATTTCATTTGGATGTTTTGTGATTTAATATTTCTGAATATAGAGTTATTGTTGCAGAACTGCATAATTTTGAGTAATTTTCGGTGTTAACAAAAAGTAAAAATAACTTTGCACCAAAAACTTTGAAAATCAATTTACTTTTCAGAACAATTGACCGTGGTTAACACCACAGTTGTGTAATTTGTAATATTACAGGCTGGAAAAATAAGCCGTCATGTACAGGATTCTGTCTATTTATCGTTTTAGCATTTTTTTTTCATATTCCTAATTTTAAAAAATATTGGTAAAAAAATTTTAATGTACTTCATACTTAAATGTACATAATTCCAAATCAAAATGTATTTTTTAATGCTGAACAATTTTTTGAAATAACATTTCCCGAGATTTTTCAAAATAAGAGTGCTTTACTCTTGTCATAAAATCAAATATTTGAAGACTCCCCGTATATTACGTGTGTTGTACTGTATTACTGTATTTTGTTGGTGCATGTTTAGTTTTAGGGAATGCACAAACTTTTATCAAGAATAACTTTTTGTCGAAAAACCCTTAATAAATAAGTTTCCTATATGGTGCATACTTTGGGGATGACACTGTATACTCCACTTATCGAATCAAATATTTTCATTTCCGGTCAACATTAATTGCCTTTTCCGATGATAAATGTTTCTCCACTTCATACCCATCATTTATTTCATTTTATACTTTTGTTCTGATGATTTCAATATCAAGTAATTTATTTTCGTAAATTTCAAATCTAACAATCTTTCGGACAATTGTGGATCGGTAATCTGAAATATAGTTCAGAGTAACCTCATAATCATTGACTCCAATGCTCAATTCCAGAAAACAATAAAATATCTTCCATCCGATGAAATGCCATGATGAAGCAAAATCGGATATTGGCAAGATATAATTGGAATTATATTTCAAGAAATGAAATCCAATAAAGAAATGCCATAGTCTGTGAAATTGCAGAGTAACATTATATATGTTATAAAGATTCCGAAAGAAATGACTCGAGAGCATGAAATCACAGTCATTTCAGCAAAGAAATTAAGGCACTTTACGTAACGGCTCTCATTACGTCATTATGACATTATTTGGAAAGAAACCGCACATCCCACATTGTTAAGAAGTCGTGAAACTCTGAGGCAGTAGTTGGGTGATAATGGGAATGTGTTCGTGAAAGACGTGTGCAGGGATGGTTGTATGGGGCGGAGATGAAAGATGGGTGGGATTTCACGTATAACGAGGTGGCCGTCTGCAGTTGATCCTAAAATAATAACCAGTCCATTTATACTATTCTGAGAATTTTGAAAAAAAAAATCATGGCTAACCATAGTCTGACTATATAAACAAAGGCAGAGCCATAACACATTCATAACTCTTCACCATAATTCAGTAAACTTTTCACAAATTCAATCGATTTTGTATTTTCACGGTTTCTGATTATCTCAATTTGTCATTCTTCATCTTGGACACAAGGTATACCCAAACTTATAGAATGTAACATTCTATTCTATTTCACTTCGATTAGTATACATGTGTGTGAATGAACTCGGGATAATTTGTTTATTACTCCTGTTCCAGAGGTCGTAGAAATTTTAAATTTTTGCAAGTGAATGTGAACTTAAAGACAGTCTATATTGTGTATTGGGTGAGCTGCTATACTTTTGCATAATCTGTTTAAATTAATAAACCGAAAGTACCTCTAAAATATTATCAAAACGATATTATAGAAACGAACTGAATAGCAGAGGTGCTACAACCGAAAAATTAGTGTTGACATATCACAAACTAATGTTCTTGGAATGAACACAAAAATATCCCTTGCTTAAGTTCATAAAGTTATAATTAACCTTGAAAAAAAAACAGACACTATCATTGAAACTCTAAAGGAAAGAAAAGAGGAACTGCAGGTGGTTAATCACAAAATTTCTACTCTAGAAGCTGGAAATACTAAACTGGCGGGGCAAATCCAAACTTTGGACAGAAGACACAAGACAGAAAATAATATTATTGTATTTGGCATCGAAACTTCAGATATATCTGAGGAACTGACATACCTCAATAACAAGTTAGAAGTTGATATAAGAATAGCTGATCTCAATAACGCCTACTTTTTTTCGACTAATAATAAAGGAAACGCTCTGAAACTAGAACTTCTATCGTATATAAAGAAATTCGAAATAATAAAAATGTACACAAACTCAAAGGCCATCAGAAATAATCAGTTGTATATCAACAACGAACCCTATACAGTGTCCGCATCAAATGGGATTTTTTTTGTTCATCTCTTCAAGCAACTTCTGATATCTCCATTAGGTTGTGCTTTGAAAATGATGACAAATGACATGCATATGACCGATCAAGTGATTTTTCTTCCCTGTCAAATTTGACATTTTTTTCAAAAAATGTTCAGAAAAGCAGTTATTGCTCGAAATTTCGAAAATTGGCAAGGAGAAAAGATGACTGTGTTTTCATTTTTCACCCATATACCAATTTTTAGCTCTCTAGTACAAATTTAGTTTTTTTACAGTTTTTCGAAAATTTGACATTTGCCGATTCCTCAAATTTAGCCAAACCTCAACAAAGTTAGTGCTTTATGCCTAACTTATCTTTCCAACGCATTTTTATTACCAATTGCAATTCTAAATACAACTTATTTCGCAAAAATTTAAAACACCAGAAAAAATTATGCCAAAAATGATGCAAAGTTGATACAGTTTTCAAAAACAGATAAATATTTCACTTTATTTCTACTTTTTGCGAAATAGCTTGATACATAAGCATAATTAAAAAACAAAATCAATGAAAAGTCAATAATTTATTCTTTACTGCACTTTTCAAACATATAAACTTTGATTTACTAATTACGAAAAATTATAATGCAATTAAACTAAGGGAAGGAATTATACGAAAGTAATTTCACATTTACTAAATATCTTTTATGAAGTATGAATGAACAAAATTACTTCAGAAATCAATTTAGATTTTGTTGCCTAGAAAACTAAACCGTAAAAAATTCTAACAAACATCTGTTAAAATGAAGTTATAATTTGAATTAAAAACACTAAATCAAATCGAAACATATGCCTAAACCATGTAAATACCAATAGAAATACAAAATAAAAAGTCACATTTCGGTGTGCCTTCCACCACGTTCAGTGCAATCAATTGTCCTTTTTAAAACATCTTTAACTGCATTCTTTATACTACGGGGTTTCGTGCTTTTGTTTTAAGTAACCCCACAAGAAGAAATCTAGTAGGGTTATATCAGGAGATCTAGGCGGCCAAAAGTGTTCCATATTGCGACTGATTACTTTGCCCCTAAATATTTCCAAAAGATGCTCTTTAACCACCCTTGTAGTATGAATAGGTGCACCATCACACTGATACCACACAACATTTCTCACTTGAAGGGGCATATTATCCAAAACTTCAGATATTTCGGTATTCACAAAGTGTAGGTAGTCCGCAGAATTTAAATTATGTCTAAAAAAGTATGGTCCTATAATTTGATCGTTTAATATGCCACACCATACATTCGTCTTGAACGAATATTGATCTCGACATTCGATTACGAAATGTGGGTTTTCTTTTGTCCACCACCTACAGTTTTTCGAGCTCACAACGCCATTTGAAGAGAAGGTCGCTTCATCTGTCCATAAAATTTGATAAGGAAAATGATAGTTTTCTTCTTTTTCCCCTTGAAACCAAAAAGAAAGATACAAGCGCATGTTTATCACCTATATCTAGAACATTTCATTTAATTTATTGTTTTATTTTTTTGTATTCTATCTGAAATTGCATATGATTTATTGGAAACTCTTTCTATTGCTGCTAAATAAACATATTATTATTATTATTATTCAAACTGTAATGTAAACAACTGCATGATTCAGATAATTAATATATGTTTGCCGCTAATAGCTACGGCTGATGCAGTTTTTTTATGGATAAAAATATACTTTGAAAAACTATAAAACAAGATTCTGAAGAATATCGAACTAACTACGTTATAGTAGCAAACCTAAATTTTATATATATTGTCTTAGGTACTATTTTAAGACCCTTTGTATGCGGACAGACCAATCCATTCTAAGAAGTTCAAGAATAGTAAACAGCATGATAGCAAATAGAAAAGGGTCAACGAACACTATTGACAATTTACCAAATTCATTTTTTTCCTCTGAAGACAAAACACAAGCACTACAGAAAAATCCTTGAGGCGCTCTCAGATTGGTGCCTGTGCGAAAGTAGTGATTCACATTGGATTTGAATCGCTGGAGAATAATTCCATTTGGTAAAACTTTCTCAGGTAGTTCATTCCACATGAATGAACTTCTTCAGATGAAAGAATTCTCAAATAGTGAAGTTCGAGGTGTACTGAGTTGAACCACAAAACTATGAGCAGCCACAGTCCGTCGCGTGTTTCTGATATGTACCGCTCTTGGTGGATTCAAATGTGCCAAATCACTTAACACCTCCCGTGAAAGTATCTATAGAAGGGAGACAAATCTCCATCCCTTTTCGATGTTCCAGGCTATCAAGGTTGCACGTGGTCTTCGCGTCTCCAATCAGGCGGATGGGTCTTTTCTGAATGGAATCCAGCAACTTCAGGATATGTTTGGGGGCAGAGCTCTATACATGAGAAAAATACTCCAAAGAAGGTCTGATCCGAGCTTTATAACGCATCAAAAGTTGCTGAGGTGTGTATAGTTTTCTGGTTCGGAATAGTGTTTTGAGCTTTTGAGAAGCAGCCTTTGCAATTCCAGCGACATTGTTGTGCCAAGGTATATCGGTGTCCATTTTAACCCCCAACAAACTTATCGAAGCAGAAAGTGGAATTGTCCGACCTGACATTATTATATTAGGTTCGGAGACATTTATCCTCTGGGAGAAAAACGATGCCTGGGTTTTTGTGGCATTGAATTGAACCGGGTTACTTTCGCCAACATTCAAACCCGAATAACAGTGAAACTGACTGTAACGCTGTTCATTAAAAAAATGAGGTGAATTTCATTTTTGTCATAAGGTATTTATCTACCCATGAATTTCTGGACGGGACACTCCAAAGTGTCTTTGGATATAATACACTTGTGTCAGTGTTTTTTTTCATACTCGAAGCACTTCTGATATGAACTTTCTGGCATGTCCTTATGCTCTCTCAACTATTCGATTTTTATCTTCTCAACGAATTGTTCTCAGTGGTATATAATGTGAACATGTTCCTTTTTATATGAACCAAAGTAATACCCACGTTTTTTAAAAGTGAATTTTTGAACTATCAAAATTTTCACAATCGTAGTTCAAGTTATAACACTATATTATTGAATTAACACTTTTCTTCATTGAGATTGCAATCAAACAACACAAATATCATTGTTTCAAAAGAATAGAAGAAAAGATAATGTTCACATTTAGTCAGTGATCATATTGTAGCAGTTGTATCGCCAACAGCATATGCAGGAATAATTTTAGTGGAGAGTCCTGTACTGACACCTGTCGGACATAATCCAATGTTCATCATGGTATCAGCCAGGAGAGTTGTTGTTTTCTGATGTTTGTCAGTTCATTAACCTATAGTATAGGGAGTTGGAACTGGCTTGAACAAATTGTTCCTTTGGATGATTTGAAAAAATAATGAATGATATAATCAATGGCAAGTCACAAACAAATGAAAATTATGTTTTTTCATCAATTTAATGTACTTTCAACAATGTGTCACCATTGTGAACAATTTTTTCAAACTATGTGAAGAAGCATCCATTTGTAAAGATGACTTATCGAGTAGCATCAGGAAAAATCAATTTTCATTTATTCAATCACGTTCCTCATCAGACATTTCAATTATCTCAATGATCATTCGTTGTTGATCAACTGAAATAATGATTGAGGAGTAGCACTTTCAAAGACAATTTGAATAATCTATCTGAAGAAGATTTGATTTCATCTTCACTTACCTTGAAACTACTACAGATATTACACCATCTTACCTGAAACAAGAAACATTGTTAGAATGGTCGCTATCTATAAATTATATGTTTGATTTGAAATGAAAAGTATCAATTGAATCTGGGTTGAATGAGAAATAGTAGTAATTTCTAATGGAGTGCACTGATCCTCACCATAATATTCTCCAACAGATAATTTCAAATATATATACTTCAAAACGTTTAGAATGAATGCCTCTAGAATTTTTCAATTTCATTGGGAAAAGAATTAATTTTTACAATAATTATCACTACTTTCGGTCAGAATTGTAACTGTCATCAGACATATCATTTATTGATTTAAAGAATGTCAAAGGCCACAGGACAGAGCTTTGAGGCTCTATTACTATGTTATATCCCAAGCTTGTCTTCAAGATTTAACTGAGGCTTGTCAGTTTTTTTCACAAATAAATCTACAACAATGATGCCGAAAGCTTTCAACGAATATATGAAAATGTTTAGAGTTCATTTCCATGATTGTTTTTCCATATACTTCGAGTATTAGACAACAAATAGACTCAGTTGATTTATTTATCCTGGAACCATTTTGAATACTATCGAATAGATTCATTTGAATCGAGTCATTCGAAATTTGAATAATGTAAATGATTTGAATCAAGTCTGGAATAGTTTTGCCAACATTTTTATGGATATGAAATATAGAAGCGACTTGAATATCTGTAAGACTGAACTCAAAAGAGACAACTAATTCAACAGAAACCCTGCTGGTCAATTCTTCCATATTTGTTTTATAGTGTAAGAAGGTGTGACTTCTCTGGACCTGTACGTTAAGGAGGTTACGGTAATGGCCATGTTACGATGCGCACGGCTGGTGTAAACCTCGGAGTAGAAATAAGTCAAATGAGGCTAAGCCTATGGCGAGAGGCGCATACTGTGCAACATCTACTGCAGGCAGCCAGTGATGCAATCGGACCCAGATTTCTGTTCAAAAAATCTTACAAAACAAATAAAACAGAACACAGAGTCAGATTCTACAAATGCCATACCCATGCATACAGACGGCTTAAAAACCAGAGAACGCTCAGGATGTGTAGTTTTCTTCAGATCACTCAGCCTAAGGATTCAGTGGGGAATGAGAAAAATACAATCGTGGTTCAAACAGAACTGGCTGGTATCTCAATCGCCACAAAAAAATAACCAGAAAAGAAATTTCTGGAAAAAACATAGTACTAGAGTGCTACCAAGATTCAGTCAAAGCCTGGTAGATAATATCATTATCCCGACGTGGGATTAAGGGCACGACAGGAGTAAAGGTAATCGCATTGCCGGCTCTTTAGCCAAGAAAGCGGCTGGCCTAAGAATTTTAGGACCCAGTGACACCTACGGCCTGATGACTTGGACAACTGCGGAAATAGCGAAACGTCACATCCATGCTCAATCCCTAAAGAGATGGGATAGAATCAAAGGATGTAGTCTTGCCAGGTTCACCCTTGGCCACCCTGGGAAGCTGGCGACGAAGAAATATCCCGCGATGACTAGAAAAAACTCACGCTTAATAGTAGGATTTCTGACTGGCCACAGTCAACTGAGGAAACACCTCCATATTATGGACACACCTCTATGCGTGATGTGTGAATAGGAAGATGAATCTGTCTATGGACACACCTCTATGCATGATGTGTGAATAGAAAGATGAATCTGTCAGACACGTCTTATGCGAGTGTCCGGAGTTATCGTCAGTAAGAGAGTGTGTGTTCGGCCAGTTTTGGCCTACAACTGCTGATATAAAGGAGATGTCTCCTAGTGATCTGTTTTCCTTCCTGGAAAGGACAGGATTCCATTTCCATGATTGATTTTCAATATACTTCGATTACTCGTTCTGAATAACATCGAATAGGTTCATTCGAATCAAGTCATTCGTAATTTGAATAATGTAAATGTTTTGAATCAAGTCTGGAATAGTTTTGACAAAATTTTTTAGGAAAATGAAAAATAGAAGCGACTTGAATATCTGTGGGACTGAACTCAAAAGAGACGTCTGATTCAACAGGAACACAGATGGGTCAATTCTTCCATATTTTTTCATATTGAATATTACATCGGTTTGTGGAAACTGACCAAAAAAGTTTCCGTAAATTCTCTCAAGATGTGAGTCAGAACATTGTACGTTCCGAAGAAGTTTTTCCTTGTTTAATAATTGAAAAAGTACTATATTATTTTCTTTCAGTTAGGAGCAAACATCTAGCATTCAAGAAAAAATTTAAAGAACCTTTTTTCAATAAGGCAACTGGACGTGACATTGTTTTCGCCCAAATTGACTCAGAAGACAGATACCTTAAGCTGTTCTATGAAATGTTCATTATAATGCTCTAGAATCAATCTTTTATGAAACGAAAATTAACGTCACAAAGCCTATAGCATCAACTGCCGAATCGCCCATCTGTGGAAGATACAACGGCTCTTTCATCTTTATTACCTTCTCCAATATCTGAAAGTAAACATTTTACCGAAATATCCCTACAGAATATCATACAAGCCGGACATCCAGCCCGAAAATCCCCAACAAAAAACCTCAATGTTTGTTCTCGTCTCGTCGAGCAATTTTATCGAGTGAAAGCAATTTCAATGTTTACCGTGGATATTCGTACTGATATCATCCGAACATTCCGAGAGTTTGAGAATCCGATAAGCCCTCTCATAAAGTTTTAACACCACTTCAGAAGAAATCACTTCTAGAAGTTGAGCGGCCTTTAACTTCGGTCTCAACTTTTCACTTTGTTCTACATAATGCATTATATTTTGTTAGCTCCGCCATTTTCTGGGTCATGATCGACCTAGTTGGAAAAAGAAGAGAGAGGAAGGAAATAGTTGCAGTTACAGTGGTGATGACAACTAAAGAAAAATCAAAGATGCCAGCTTTCCATAGAAAAAGACTCAAAAACATCAACTGTTGAGAATGAAGGATTGCAAAATACTGACAAAATCGGTGAACCTTTTCGCGATAACTCTATAAATACATCATCCAGACTCAAAAGTGAAACTTATTGACGAAAATGTATTCTGTTGTTATTGCACTCATCGAGAGCTCTGGTTTTGTGGACCTTGAATGGATGATAGCAGGATCAATTTTGAAATCAGGGATTGTCATTTGCTTCGTTGGTAATTTTCACTTCCTGTGTCGAAATTTCAATTGAAATTTTTTCAATGCAATGCTAACACTACTTCTGATTAAGTTGATAATTCCAATTTGAAAACTATAACATAAAAATTATAATGTGTCTTCAAAAGTGGTGTATGCGGACTGGTATTATGGTATAATGACAAGGAGTCTGAGAAAAACGTGATAATTTGATTACAGTTCATATTCTGTAACGGCTGATATATTAATCAACTTTGGAATGCAAACAGAAAGCGTCCAAAACAGTATCCACTGAATTACATTATAATGTTTATATCAACGTATCAGAACATATATAATATACAAACTTTTTGGCCACTTGATTCTTTTCCGTAACACAAAGATTCCATACTTAACAAGTCAATGTTATTAACAACTGCATCAAAACAAACACACATTGTGGAGATGGTAAAATTTTGAAACATGTTCGTTCTGGGACAGCTATCAAAAAATGATTGTCTATTCCTTGTGTGTTTGGCAAAAATCAAAAAAAGAATAAAGAAAAATAGAACTGCAGAGTAGAACATTCCATTCACTATATTAAAGAAACAGAGAGCAACATGCTTCCTTCTAGCTTGAAGGGTAAGAAAGTGGTGAGTTTCTCGCAAGCTATGTCTTGCTGATAGGTAGATTTTAAATCAGGATAGACACCAGTATCAAAAAACCAGACTATCACCCATCTCACCACTGTCTCCATCGAAAGTAAACAACTTCAACAAATGCATCTATATCTATCTGTTTCATCTGTATTCAATATGTTCAAATGATTTCCACGCTCAATGAAGCACCTTTGGATACTCACCCAAAGAGGACAATTTCCGTTCTAAAATGACATTTTAACGTATTCAACACTCTATTTGCAAACGCAACAGGAACATAAAAAGATCGCTGACTAGAATGGAGCACCGGGTAATCATCTTATTGATGAGTACTGACCAAATTGTCTTGGAAACTAATGAAATTATCGTTTCACTCGAAGAGTGCTATCACAACACAACAAAGTTTTTGTTTCGGGGTTGAAATTAGATGATTTTAATGTATTTCCACGTGTTAAAACCGAAAGTGACCATAAAAATTATATATTAGCTCTTGTTTTCAAGATATAGTATCATTATATTATATATATATATATATATATATATATATATATATATATATATATATATATATATATATATATATATATGTATATTGAGTTTTCAACAAATGAAATATTTCATCACCAACAGTTGGTACACATGTTTGTTTACATAACACCCCTCTCATCAGCTGTTCTTAAGTAGTAAA
Organism: Leptinotarsa decemlineata; assembly: GCF_025532065.1. NCBI lineage: Eukaryota > Metazoa > Arthropoda > Insecta > Coleoptera > Chrysomelidae > Leptinotarsa > Leptinotarsa decemlineata. The sequence goes on from NW_027412578.1 coordinate 7,568,001, forward strand.
CATAACCTATGTGAGTTTGTCAATTGTACGCACGTGGTTGCTATTGAAATTATCGTGTGAAGTTGATTTTTAAATTAATTTAAGTGCTGATCTGAAATGCCTCGAAAGTGTGTGAATTCTGTCGATAGCTTTTGCTATATATGTGGTGAAATAACATTTAAGGCTCAGAAACGTAAAATGACCCCTATCGTTAAGACAGCCTATGAACATTATTTTGGTGTGAAAGTTGGGGACCAAGATAAATCATGGGCTCCTCATATATGTTGTAATTCTTGTTCCGTCATATTGCGAGAGTGGCTGAAAAATAAAAACCGGGCAATGGCTTTTGCAGTACCTATGGTTTGGCGTGAGCCTACCAATCATACAGACGACTGTTATTTCTGCTTAACTCCTCCCATTAAGCAAGGTTTGTCTATGAAGAAAAGAGGAACGGTTAAATACCCTAATCTCCCATCTGCTCTTCGGCCTGTACCACACTCAGACAATTTGCCAGTCCCTTCTCCACCCCAAAACTATGAAATTTTAGAGGAAGGTGATGAAGACTGTTTAGAAGGAGCAACCCATCCTTCTACATCCTATGACCCTGATTTTGAGGTAAGCGATAGGTCTAGTGATCCGCACAGAATTAGTCAAGCAGAGTTGAGTGACCTTATAAGAGATCTTCGCTTGTCTAAGGAAAAGGCTGAGCTGTTAGGGTCAAGACTACAACAGTGAAATCTTCTGAAACATGATGTCAAAATATCTCAGTACAGACAGCGTCAAAAAGATTTGCTTCCTTTTTTTGAGAAAAAAGAAAACCTCGTAGTTTGTTCTGATGTTAATGGTTTGATGGACTGCTTGAATTTGGATCACACTCCATCTGAATGGAGACTGTTTATAGACTCTTCAAAACTAAGCTTAAAAGCTGTACTTCTGCATAATGGAAATCAGCTACCCTCTATTCCTATAGGTCATGCAGTTCACATGAAGGAAACGTATATAAATATGAAAACACTTCTTCAATCAATCAAATATGAACAACACAAGTGGCACATCTGTGGTGATCTGAAAGTCATTGCTATACTCCTAGGAATGCAATTAGGGTTTACCAAGTACTGTTGTTTTTTGTGTCTGTGGGACAGTCGGGATAGAAAATCTCACTATAAAAAAATGAACTGGCCTACACGAGACCTAAACCCTAATGAGAAAAATGTAGTTTACGAGCCTCTTGTAGATCCTAAGGATGTTCTCCTTCCCCCATTACATATTAAGTTGGGACTAATGAAAAACTTTGTGAAGGCCATGGACCAGGAAGGACAAGCTTTTAAGTACTTGAGAGCAAAGTTTCCCAGGTTGAGTGATGCTAAAGTCAAGGAAGGCATCTTTATTGGGCCTCAAATCCGTGAAATCGTAAATCCTGCTTTTGACATGATTTTAACAGGAAACGAAAGAAGAGCCTGGGAAGCCTTTAAGAGGGTTGTACATGGGTTTTTAGGTAACAAAAGAGATGATAACTTCACAGCATTGGTTAAAGAGCTTCTTCAAGCTTACCACCAATTTGGATGCAACATGTCCTTAAAAATTCATTTTCTTCACTCTCATCTTAATTTCTTCCCACAAAACTGTGGAGCTGTGAGTGACGAACATGGAGAAAGATTCCATCAAGACATTGCCTTAATGGAACAGAGATATCAGGGCCGTTGGAATGAAGCAATGCTTGCAGACTACTGCTGGTCTGTGTGTAGGGATGCTCCAGAAGTGTTTTATAAAAGACAAGCTAAACGACAGCGATCTTACAACTTAATTGAAATTTGGTGGTACAAACTTCTTTTATTTGTCAAAACACTAAGAATAATGTTTTTTTTTATTAATTTTGTACTTAAAATATTCTAAAAGAAACATAACAATATTGTTTTATGTACTTTCACTTTTCACGTATAGTATAACTACTCTTTAAGATTAAGTACTGTGTATCTCAAAAACCAGAGCTAATAAAAATTTTTCATTGTTATTTTCGTTTTCATCACCCCAAAATTAGTAGTAATTGACTAATTCAGTGTAGGAAACATTCAAAAAATATTTTTGTGTTGTGTTGTGATAATTGATCCCCCTACCTATTTGATGAACCAGTCTTTCATACAAGGATACTTCCCAAAGGAATTCAAGAAGGCTTTGGTAATTCCCCTATTTAAAAAAGGAAATCGTGCTGTGATTGATAACTATAGACAGATTTCTCTACTATGCTCGCTCTCAAAATTGTATGAGAAAATTGTAGCCTCCAGAATAAGGGAGTATGTAGAAATCAACAACATATTATGTAACAACCAGCATAGCATGGTTTCAGGAAAAATCGTTCTATAGAAACAGCCTCTTATCACTTTCTCAGCAACATATATTCCAACTTGGACGCTGGTAATTTTGTTATAAGTGTATTCTTTGACTTGTTAAAGGCATTCGACTCTGTGTTATGGAATTTTCTGTCCAATAAGTTGATTGCACTTGGTCTCCCAAACAATATATTGAGATGGTTAGGCTCCTTTATGGAGGGGCGCTGTATGTCGGTCAAATATGGAGGAACCATGTCAGATGAGCATGCTGTTAAACTAGGCGTTCCCCAGGCTCAGTTTTAGGACCATTATTATTCATTATATTTATCAATGATTTGCCTGAATATGTGAGGGACTGCCACATAACGATGTTTACAGATGACATCACTGTTACAGTCACTGGACATACTATGGACGACGTGGTAACCAGAATTAGTAACATCATCGATGAATTCACTTCTTGGTGTGAACGCAACCGACTAGTCTTGAACACCTCAAAATCAGTGACAATGAAATTTTATAACAGAAATAATAATACTCAAGATGCAGTATTCTCTATTGATGAAATAGATATGTCACAAGAAGTAAAATTTTCAGGAACAATTGTGGATGAAGCCTTGAATTGGAACTCTCATATTGATAGTGTCTGCAATAAACTCAATAAAGAATTTTTTGCAATAAAGCAGATGAAAAACTATGTAGATCAGAAAAGTCTGATTAGCATCTGATATGCAATGGCTTTTTCACATATTTCCCTGAACATCATGTCTTGGGGTGCGGTTCGGATTTCAATAGGGTATTTATAGGACAGAAACGTATTCTGAGTGAATATCGTGAAAGTTGTAAACCAGTGTTCATGAGAATGAAATTGCTGTCTGTCCCAGCACTGTATATTTTTAAATGTGTAGTTTTTATTAGAAAAAATCTTACAACTCTCACAACTAATGGATCCTCTCACAATTTTTATACACGTCACGCTGATCAATTGAGAATACCCCTCCACAGGACAGCAAAATTTCATAGATCACCCTTATATAATGGGATCATCCTGTATAATAAATTGACATCCGCGATTAAAAATCTGAAATCCGAAAATGTATTCTATAACCGTGTTAAATCCTTGCTCATTGAAAAGTGTTACTATAGTCGTCAAGAATACTTAAATGATAATTTAATGTAGTTATTTTATGAATAATTGTAATGTGAATGTTATAAATGTTATTTATTAGTGTTATAGTATGCTTTTTGTTTTTAATTAACCTGTCATATGTACATATTGTAACTATTGACGAAAATAAATCAGTATTAATTTTATTATTATAATATAAGATATATCTTACTGACAATTACTTTTGTGAGTGTTCACATTTTTATTCTTTTGTGTTTTTACTACATATCGTTTTTGTTGGTTCACAATTTTGTTTATACTTCATTTCAACTATGTACTAAGGGTAAATATTTTGATTTAATTGACGTACCATATGTATATATATATATATATATATATATTATACCACAGTGGTTTGATAAATTATTATTATTATTATCATTACTGCAAGTGGTTTCATCTAACCAGAACATATCACTCGCATCGCTTCAAATTTTGCCCAACTATTGCTCAAAATCTGGACAACAAGAAATTTTTCAGACTTTGGTTGAAATCCACCAGAATTGTATAATTTGGAGGCATTCATCGATCTTCCGGAGTCAGATATCAATCAATTGTTCGATTAGAGCAGAGATGACAAACTGTCGCCTGTATCATGAGAGAGGAGGAACGTTGAAAGATCGGGCTTATCGTCTCTCGTTACATTGAATGGTAATTTACTCTAATCGTTCTGATATATTCACTGAATTATCCAGTCATCTAAGAATTATCTTCGACAAAGAGTCACCTGAAAGAGATCATTTTTTTTAATTGAAGCCAGATTATCTCAATGAATATGTCGAAGAATTTGTGCAGAATTTGGATTCTAAGAGACTTGAATATACGTGATGATTTTCAGAAAATACATAGCAGTTGCCTGGTATCTCATATATAGTTTGACAGGAAGCAGCTTAGGCGGATATGTTTGGCTATGTTTGGTGTCTTCTGCACTACATTGTCAGCGGCCATGTGGAAAGAGGTTATATGGGTAATATACAATATGTTGCATATTATAATTGCGCAAATTGGATTTTGCAGATCCTAGCATAGTATCATTGGCACTGAAACAGTATCCTAAAAATATGCATCCAACAGTTGATGACGACCTGCTTAATATCGTCCTATCCTCGAGTGTGACTAGATCCTTTGGTAGAAGACTAGAGTGTGACTAGATCCTTTGGTAGAAGACTAGAGAGTTGTTACACAGATGGTCACTCTCGTAGATCAAGGCAGAGATATCAACCTGCCTAGGAATATGTTCAACCGTATTCCAAAGAATATCTACGCTATTGATTCGTGTATATTGAATTCGACAGGAAACAACCTCACACGGAAATCAATAAATGATATTGTCGGGTAACCAAATGACTCTAATAGTACTCAGCACTCAGCGAGCAATTTTCGAACCAGCAAAGAACTGCTGATCATATCGGCATCAATAGAAATACTCAACTCACTGATCTAGTTTCTGGTCACACTGTCCCGAATGGTAATAAAGCTGCAAACTCCCTCACGAGAGAGTGCGCTGCATGCAGTTCTATCGAATGAAAATCTGTCATTGGCATTGTTCCAGTCTCTGCCTAGTAAAAACGGAATTGCAAAAAATGTTTCAGATTTGTAATAAAATCCACCAGGAATTGATTTGTAGTTGCATCTATATTTGGTAGTTCTTGGAACAGCAGAGTATATACTTTATGACTGCTTCATCACTGATCTCATCAGGTTTTTAGTGCTTGGAAGGGTTTCAAGCTTGTCTTCAGATCTGAAAGATCTTTCACCAGATGAACTGAACGATCTTCCCTAGGAGTTGGAGTTTATGAACTGTCTTCCTGTGTATATATACCAACCTACCTACCCTAAGTCAGTTAATTTTTAACAATAATCAAATTTCAATATTATTTTGAAGTATTCGTATTCGAATGTTCCTTTTGCCTTTGGATTCATGTACCAATATGTCGACATAACAGTTACATTATTTCTTCTGCATATTCCAATGATTTATACAAGTATAGTACCATGCTAGGCCTACGGATAATCATCCAAAATGGGCCGTTTGCGCTTTGCAGCTACATTTCAACTCTCCCTCTAATTATGAAGCATATGTCAAAGCTCACTCGAAACTTCATTTGCAAACGCAACAGGGCCATCAGAGGATTACCAAGTCGAATAGAACTCTATCAATTGATCGTTGCGTTGAGAGATACTTCACTGTCATCGTTCAGATATGTCCACCGAATTACCTTGCGATTGCTAGTATTGCCAATAGAATGTCAATAGGCTTCGATCCGCCTTGGGCGCCGAATTGTTATAGATGTGTTCTGAATTGTAAATTCATGCCGGAGAGTTTGGAGTTGTCGGCGTGGAGTTGGCAGAGGGTTCGACCCCCCGTCTAGGGCATAATGTTCGATGCATGAGGACGGATGGGAGGTTGGAGAGCTTTTTGTCAATTTGCATGCGTTTGTGAAATATATATTCATCTGATGTGGAGGAATAGTTATGGCGAGCCCATGACCTACATATAAATACAGGAAGTTGCATGTTCAAATATATAAGGAGTGGACTGCTCTTTGACAGGATCATGATGATCATGAACTCACACACCACACAAAAAATGGAAAATTGAGAGAGTTGCATCATTTCGGAAATCTGAGATAGCAACATATTTTTCTCGTACTTCTTACTTTTTTTGGTATATAACTTTACTCAACCTGAAATATAAACACAATGTGGGAAGTTATATACCCGAAAAGCAGTAACGAGTCCCACAAAAAATTATCTTTCAGAAAATAATTTCCACATATTGAGTGGGCATACTTGAAAACTGGCTATAACTCAAATTATCAGCAGATATTTTGGACAATTCTTTCACATGCTCCTTCACGGTTGAGCCTCGAGATGATCAATTACCAAAAATTATAGCAGAACGGCTACGTGATAATCTGACTAATGAGACGTTCACTTCGGAAAGAATTGAAAAGCATTTACTGGACATTGAATTGAATTCATACCCTGGTTTGGATGGAATGAGCCCCTTTTTCCTCAAAAAGTTTGCCGAAACTCTCTGCTCTCCATTGTCAACAATCATGTCAGTCTCTTTCGCAAAATTTCGCATCCCACGGGCCTGGAAGAAGGCATCTGTCACCGCTTTTTTCAAAAAAGGCGATAAAATCAATCCAATCAACTACAGGCCCATTAGTCTTTTATCCGTACCTTCCAAAGTAATGGAATCTATCATCCTACAAGATATGTCAAAATTTTCAACAAAAAACGCAATCATACCACCAGAACAACATGGTTTCGTCAAAGGTAGATCAAACACCAGCAAACTACTACAGTGCATGAACGATTGGACGACAGCTTACGATAGGAAAATACCGACAGATATCGTTCACCTTGACATTGCCAAGGCTTTCGACAGGGTCCCAGTGAGGAGGCTAATGCACAAACTTGACACACACGGTACTCGAGGCCAACTAAACCTATGGATTGAAAATTACATGACAGATAGAACTTTTACTGTCAAAGGGGGTCACTCTTTTTTTTCGCACAGACAAGTCACAATAGGAGTTCCCCAGGGATCTGTCCTTGGCCCGCTCCTCTTCGTTGTTTATGCAAGTGATCTTGCGCTTCACAAAAAGTCCAGCAAGTCGTTTTGAGTCGATGATACTAAACTGTATGGAAATGCCTTAGTCGAACATCATTCCCTTCAAGAAGACCCCAACTCGATTAGTCAGTGGTGCGATGATTGGCTTCTACCTCTTAACGTCGACAAATGCGTCGTACTTCATCAAGGAAAGAACAATCCACTCCATACGTACACAATAAGCGGTCAATCGTTACGTACAGTGTCCTCACATGTAAACTTGGAAGTGACTATTAATACTGACTCAACTTGGTCCGAACATATAATATCCACATGCAAACGCGCAAACACACTGATTTACCTCATCCGCAAAACGTTTCTCGATCTATCATATTCAAGTTCCATAAAACTCTACAAAACCTACGTTCGTCCAATCATGGAGTATGCAGGGCCAGTGTGGTGTCATGTTCTGGTGCGCGATAGGGACTTGTTGGAAAATGTACAGCTTCGAGCCACACGTATGACTTTTGGTGAAGTGCGTCCAACCTATCCCGACTGAGGATGGTACAACTGCTAACTGTTGACCAACGTCGACTCCGTGGGGACCTCATCATATCTTTCCGTATAGCTAAGTATAACTTTGCTAATCAGAAATAACTTTCTGTTTTCAACAATGATTTGCGGTTACGTGATCGCACACTCAAATTAAAAAAGGAAAAATTCGCAACGAGGCAAAGACAATATTTTTTGGTGAATCGTGTTTTCGAAACATGGAATAACTTACCCAACGATGTTATGAATTCCGACTCAGTGAACAGTTTCAAAAACAAAATAGACATTTGCTTATTTGCCTCTATGCATATATTAATTATTTTTCTTTTCTTCTTGCATGCATTGTATGGACTTGTTGATATCCTCCATTTATGAGCTTACACAGGACTTTGTCTCCAGCCTTTATTTATATGTAATAATAATAATGATAAAATTCGTTCAGCCAGTCTCAAATTACCTATACTGTAGGGCTATGGACTGACACCTATCAGAGAACAATTACTCCCCTGGGTATCACCACGAAGGGCGTTGAATTATAACCAACAGAAGTCAGTGCATGATTCTTCACTGAAGTTATTCCTGCTCATGCTGTTGGCGAAACAACTACCGAAATCGATTTTCAACTATTGGAACACACTTGCAGACCGGTTTTGAGTGGCCAAACAATCCGAAGCAAGCAGCTGAAAATGATAATAGTCAAATGTGATAATCAATCTGAATACTTGGAATTGATCTAAATACTCGAAATTAACCAAACGAAATCCTATAGGAAATCCTTATCGGGACTCTTTTTTTTGAATTCATAAAGGGGACCACACACTTCGATTTCGTTGCAGAATGCAAGATAGCGAATCTCTAGTAACAAAGTCTAGAAATGAACTGGAAAATTTGATTGAAGCAATTGAAACAAGACTCTTGTTGAGAATAGAGAAGGAGAAAAAGAAAATTAACAAATTCAAACAGGAAAATGAAAGTTTGAAGGAGAAAGTAGAATAACTTGAAAGAGAGAGTAAACAGAAGAATGTTATAGTTGTCGGATTGAATAAGCCAAGTAAGGACATAACACCTGAATTCATTATCAATGAAATAAAACAACTAATGGACGTCGAGATTAACCAAAGTGAAATTAGCTACCTGTACACGATAGGAACAGGACATAGTAGGAGTAGTGGTAGTATTTATTTTTCTTGTTCAAAAGTATAAATTTAATTTTCACAATATTTCATACAATAACAAGAAATACGTCAGAGAAATACGTCGTAAATAAAGAGAGCGTTTTCACACTAGACTATTACACTACATATGTTTGAATGTATATGATTATTTTTTACATCATTTTATAAAAAAAAAGAAAAAATCAAAAAAACCTCATTTAATAAAAAGGGCAGTACGTAATAAATTTATAAAAAGTTGAACAATACACATTTGTTCCTCGTAAATAAAGAGAATGTTTTTACTTTAGACTATTACACTATATATATATATATATATATATACATATTTTACATATATTCGTGGGAAAATGCTTAGAAGGCATCAAGTGAGTAGCAATTTTTTTCAAGTAAAATTGTTTTCAATCTATACTTGAAGCTTTTCAATGAAGGTGAGTTTTCAACTGAGTCATCCATACTATTGAAGAATTTCGGGCCGAGATAAAGGACACTTTTTTGGAATAAGGTCGTTCTGTGAATGTTGGGCATCAGAAAATCTCTATAACGGGTAATATAACTATGTTGCTGGGTTAAAAATATACGTTCGTTCATGTAAACATAACTACATAACTCATAGATATACAAACCGGCAACTGTCAGTATTCCATGGTTTTTGAAAACGTTTCTACATGAGTCTCTCCACCCTATTTCAGGTAAAATTCTGACGGCTCTTTTTTTGGGAATTAACACTCTTTCAGCAGAAGAGCTTGTACCCCAATTCAAGATTCCGTATCTTGAATGGCAGTTTATAGTTGCATAGTACAAAATTGATAAGACTTCTTCACTACAGAAATTAGCCATAAACCTGAGAGCATAACAGTTTTTTATTAGTTTATAACAGAGAGTATCTATGTGAGGAGTCCAAGTAAGTTCATAATCAAGAGTTAGAACTAGCATTTTGGTGATTGCAAAAGATTCAATTTGTCGATCTTCGTTTCTATATATAAAAAAATTTCTTGAACATTGCTCATTGTGAATTTCATCAGCGTGGTTTTAGATATGTTGAGTTCAAGGTGATTATTTTTTGCCCATGTTTGCACCTTTTCATACACAATTTGGGTACGATCTACTAAATTTGATGCAGAAATAGTAAAGGCCCAAGAATTGAACACTGAGGTCGCCCATGTTTGATATTAGCCAAATTGCTAACTTTGTCACCAATCTTGACGCTCTGAACTCTGTTTTCTAAATAAGACCTTATCAAATTCAAGGCAACACCCCTTACACCATATCTTTGCAATTTCCGTAGTAGCAGATCGTGGTTCACTTAATCAAAGGCTTTTGGAAAGTCTATGAACAAACCGCAAATACTTAATTTGCTATCGAGTGCATTCATTATATGGTCGTTAGATTGGTAAAGTGCTCTCTCTGTGTTTTTACTTTTAGTAAATCCGTGTTGATTTGGAGAAAAAAGTTTATTATATGCGAAAAAAGACAATAACTGATATTTGATATTCAACTCAAAAACCTTGGAAATACTAGAGAGTAGACTAATTGGTATGTAATTTTCGTACAGGTTATTGTCTCCTCTTTTATGCACAGGAGAGACAATTGCCATTTTCAAGATTTCAGGAAATACTCCATGTTGAGTGGAAAGGTTTATGATATGTGTTATAGGACTACACAATTCAAAAACAGATTTTTTAAGAGTATTGTTTGATATTTCATCATGGCTACTTGAGTTCATCCTCCAGTGATAATTGAACTAATAATTCTCGAAAAAGCCTAATCTTGAGAAACTGCTTCAAGTTTGTGGGTACACACATCAAAATTGCGAACGATCTCACACTCAAACAAAGAAAGGAAGGACAAAAACTAAAAAAAACTCTTCAATCTCGCTTGCCTTTAGATGGAAATAACAGAAACTGCTTTATAAGGAGAAATAAACTTATTGTTGTTGGTAAATCATACTCACCAGAACAACTGGAAAAAATCGAAACTGAGGAAGACGTAGCTCACTTAAAGCCAAACATTGCTCCTCCTACGCCAATCTACACCAATCAAATCGTACACAAAATGTTCTCAGTTCTATGATGATATACCAGTTCTTATAGTAAATATGAGAAGAAAAAACATTTTTCTATAGATAACATATCGAAGAAAACCATTTATATTAAAAAAGTTCGCAGATATATTTAAATTCAGTTTTTGTTTGCAATTTTTTCATATTGACAATATATGAAGTCAATTTTGTCCCTATGACCAAAGTATTCTGAACACAATTTTTATTTCTCTCCAAAATACAAACACAGAGGAAATCACGTCTGAAATGTTTACTCTCTGTTATTTCTTCCCCGGTCCGTATAATTTTCTCATTCACCAAATGCATGGATCCAAAAAATCCATAAACATAAAATAAAACCCATACTGAAAACAAATTTACCATGGGGTGGTTAACCCCTTCCGAATAAATCGATGTGTTAACCGTCTGGTGAACAATATAAATTTCAATTTAGTGAGTCCATGCGACGAAATTTATAGTAAGACCCGGTGATATTGGTTTTATATTGGGTTTATGTTGATGAGAAAGTCGACGTCTAAGGGCGGAAATTTATGGAGCACCCTGCAATATCTAACAGGCGTTCTAACCTGATGCCCTGTTAAATAAAATAACTTTCGGGAAAGTTCATCTCGGAGCCATAATTGTGAAATAGAAGGCTGTACCGACGAGAATTCGTTGGTGAGCTGATAGGATTTTGATATTAACTGAAATTGGATTATGTCTCAAGATACTGCTAGCTCATTTTTTTCGATTAGTTTCCAGATTCTTCTCTATAATTACGTTATGTAGTAGTAGTAGGATTCATTTTCTTTTTGACAAATTCACAATTTGTATAAGAATAGTCATGCTTATCCTAGATCATGAAAAAGTACAAAAAAAATACATGAAACACAAAATTACAAAAAAAAGTATGTACAAATAACAACTCTACATACACAACTTTGATACATTAATACAGCTTATGCAAAAAAGCAATAACTGTTAGAGTATTCATCATAAAACTCAGCTAGTGAGTAAAAGCACTTTTGTAATAGAATATTAGATGTTTTTTGAATTCAACTGTGTTAACTGATTTGTGTTTTATATTACCAGGAAGTTTATTGAATAGTTTCAGGCTTAGGTGTGAAGGAGCATCGGTTGTCACTATGCATTTACAAATGGGCTCATACTAATCATTTGTTTGCCTAGTTTTTTTTGAGTGTTCATCTCTGATTTTCATGAAGGTATTCTTGTAATTGAATTTGTACAAACATGATTCCAAAATAAGTAGACATAGCAGAGTGAGACCACCTAATTCTTTGAAAATTGGTCTGCATGATATATTTCTTTTCTTTCCAGTATAATTCCAATTAGCATCTTCTGTGCCAAGAATACATCATTGAACATATACCATATGTCATGATAGAAGCTGCTAAGCTGGACTTTTTAGTACTGGTCTTCGAGTTCTAAACATATATTCACGAGAATTCATTTTGCTTATGATGCTTTGACAGTGAGTCCTCCAGTCGAGGTTCTCATCTATAATGATTACAAGGAAATTCGTCTTTCCACTGTTTTTGACAAGTGAGTCATTGACTTGTATCTCAATTCGCGGGCAAATTTTTTGCCGATGATGGAAGCGAATAAATTGTGTTTTTTCATTATTAAAGAACAGATCATTGGACCCACACCAACCTGATATAGCTTCCACAACATTGGCACATTTCGAGGTGAGAATATAATCGTTCTTTTCAGAAATCAATAAGAATGTGTCATCAGCGTGAGTGACAAAAATGCTTCATCAGCTATTTTATCGATTTCATTGACATATAATATAAATAAAACAGCACCCAACGCTGACCCCTATGCTACGCCAGTGAGACAGTTCAATGGATCAGAATTGATATTATTTATTTCATGGTTCTCTTCAAATGCTCACATATTGTTGCCTATTTCTTTTGAATGTCAAAATCCAGTCGTAAGGTTAGCCTCGAATTCCATAGTTGTAAATCTTTACTGGTAGTTTTTTATGATCGACATGATCGAATGTTTTTAAATGATGAAACATATTTAATTTCAAATTTTTAAAAATGTTTGAAGCAAGTCATATGAAAAAAATTATTTGAAATGAACATTCTGATAGATTCTACTCTTTCTTATGATGGTGAGAAAACAAGTTGAGCTAATAATTATTTTTATTTCATTGGCACTTAACACCTGCGCTGAAAAGTTTCGAGCCTGAGAAAGAAAATGAGTTTTTTGTTCATTCATTTCATTTTGTTCATTCCAGAACCGCTCTGACATTTCAAAACCACTTTTGTGAAACGATTCATCTTTTGCCTCAAAATATGCCTCAGTTTCAGCAATAACCACTTCAATAAATCAATCAATCAAAATATATGCTTTAATATCAAAGAATAACATCTTGTTGACAAAGCGTATATATATATATATATATATATATATATATATATATATATATATATATATATATATATATATATATATAATGTATAGAAAGTGTATAGTTTTGGTCTACTTAACATTCTATTCTATCCACATAATATTCTTCCAAACTGTAATAGGTTCTATCGGGAAGAAGCTGGCGTTAGACAGTATATCTTTAATATTATTCGGAAGGTGACTGTTCATTTTGCAGCCGTTACCTATATATAATTGAATCCTTAACGAGAGTGAAAGATGGTAATGTTAGTTTGAGTTCGTTACTTCGACGAGTGGGGTATCTATTCCCTGTAATGAAAATTTGTTGGTGTTTATTTATAAGGCACACTGTTACAAGTATAAATACAGGGTCCTGCAACAGTTGCGCGGTGTTCCATATCTCTATATAGGAAGCAGATAGGAATCTAATTTTCTATAATATTACCTTATTGCTCGAGCTCGACAAAATAAAAATATTGGCGGTCACACAGGGTGTTCGATTTTTTCTGGGCGGATCCCAACTGTGTCTTTTTAAATGGCAACCTATATTTTTTATCGCTTTTTCGGTTTCTTCATAGAAAATAAAATGAACTTTATGTATATCTGCACTTCGAAAATATTGATGGTTTTCGAGATATCTAGCATGACAAGTTTTTTTTTCCAATATTCGTCACTCAGAATATTTGAAATTATAAAGTGGTGCCAAGTCCAGTTGAATTTTTTTTTTGGTCGAATATTCTACATTGGTAACTCTCTCAAACGATATATCTGAAATCGACCTGTGATATACAGGGTATGAAAAACCGCTTGCCAAATATTGTAAATGAAAATTTACAAAATCTTACTTATATTAAATGGAACACCCTGTATATTATTGATCCATAAGAAGCGCCAACGAAACCTCTACAAATTTCATTAAGTATTCCCTATGGCTAAGTTCAATAGTTTTTCTTAAATGAGCATTTCTTTCGAAAAATGGTCATTTTTTCAGATATATCGTTTCAGATATATCGTTTGAGAGAGTTACCAATGTAGAATATTCGACAAAAAAAAAATTCAACTGGACTTGGCACCACTTTATAATTTCAAATATTCTGAGTGACGAATATTGGAAAAAAAAACCTGTCATGCTAGATATCTCGAAAACCGTCAATATTTTCGAAGTGCAGATATACATAAAGTTTATTTTATTTTCTATGAAGAAACCGGAAAAGCGATAAAAAATATAGGTTGCCATTCAAAAAGACACAGTTGGGATCCGCCCAGAAAAAATCGAACACCCTGTGTGACCGCCAATATTTTTATTTTGTCGAGCTCGAGCAATAAGGTAATATTATAGAAAATTAGATTCCTATCTGCTTCCTATATAGAGATATGGAACACCGCGCCACTGTTGCAGGACCCTGTATAGACACTACCGTTAGTATGTTGTGTTGCTTGAAATGGAATTTACACGAATCGCGAAATTTTAGTTTACAGAGGTATCTTAGGGCTCTTTTTTGTAAGACAAAAGCACTTTGAAGAACATTACCACTGCACACTCCTCAGAATGGGATACCGTATCCCAAATGTGACTCTATCAAAGAGGGGTATACTGTGTTGGGTATCTTTGTTCGTTTGCAGCAATCTCCACAGCATAACAACCAGAGGACAATTTTTTATTCAAGTTTTTGACATGTTCATTGCATTTGAGACCGTTGTCGATGTATAGTCCTAGAATTAAAAAAATACTGTTTTCAATAATCTGGTGGTTTAAAGAAATATCAGCAACTGCACATTTGAAGGACACTAACCTAGTTTTCAATATATTGAAGGATAAAAGGTTCGAGTGGCACCACCCTACGAGCAAAATTTCTTACTGGTGAGCATTATTTTGAGGTCAGCGAACAGCGAGTAGTGACCATTTTTTTGAGGTCTGCGAACAACCACTAGTCGCTGGGAACCAAATATGGCGAATACGGTGGATGTGGTAGCGATTCTGAGTTCAATTCATGTAGTTTTGCTATTGATTTAATTGACTTGTGGAACGGTGCGTTTTTTTGATGAAAC
Source organism: Leptinotarsa decemlineata (assembly GCF_025532065.1). NCBI lineage: Eukaryota > Metazoa > Arthropoda > Insecta > Coleoptera > Chrysomelidae > Leptinotarsa > Leptinotarsa decemlineata. The sequence continues at coordinate 7,583,272 of NW_027412578.1, forward strand.
AGAATTTTTTTCACTGTTGATGTTACTTCTCTCCTCAAGATATTTGATGAATATTACAACACGCACATCCCAAAATACCTAGGCCGTAACCTTTCCAGCCCATTGTTGTGCTTTCGGTTTGGACAAGGTTCACCCGTTGCTCTCTACTCAGATGACAATCCGGGATGAAGTGATGGTTCCATGTTCCATCTATTGTCGTTATGTTCAAACATGGCCAAACACTGTTCAGAATTATCAAGATGATCTTCATTTTGGTCAACAATGAGCTTGCTCAGCACCCACTCCAAACAGAGCTTCCTCATAGTAGAATGCTCAAGCAATATAAAGCCAACATGTTTTTACGATATCGTGATAATATCAGCTAAGACACACATCTTCACTTTTCGATTATTCAGAAAGATTTTGTGAATTTTATTATGGTTAGTGTTACTGCCCCATTAAAACGTCCACTGCGTTCTGCATCATCGATGTTTCTAAGACCACGTTTGAGGTCAGTAAACCAACGTTGAACTGTTGTTCCTGATAGAGCAGAGTTCTTTTGCTCGAACGGTATTTTCCCCATCAAGAAACAGTGTAAAGTAAAAACAAAACTGTGTTCGATCCATTGTTTTGAAAATAACAAAAGTAGTGTCACATGAAATTTCTACAGCTTTCTTTTAAAGGTTGGTACTGAACAAACGGTGAATGCAATGGAAGTAGCGCAGAAAAAAGTCGCAGGAGGTCGAATCTGGTAAATACGGTGGCTAAGTCATGATATCGGTATTGTTTCTGACCAAAAAATTACGAACAAGCAATGACTAGTTAGCAGGTGCATTATCGTGATGCGAAAGCCATGATTTGTTTTTCCACAATATCAGACGTTTCCTTCGTATTGGTTTTTTTGGAAGCGGAGTATGAATCCAAGATGAACATTTTTATTAACCCTACCACTATGTAAAAGTGAGCAGAACCTTGACATTTGATAAAACTAGACGTATCCTTTTGGGTTTTGGCTGTCCTGGGCTCATCCATTGGGACGATTGGACTTTGCTTTCGATGTCATAACCATATACCCACGATTCATCACCAGTTATGACCTTTTTGAGCAAATCTGGATCACCATTGATGTCGTTTTTGTGATGCACTATTAGGAACCTTTGGTGTAGTAATGAATATTACTTGACTTTTTCCCAACACCAAACAGTTATTTTAACACCTCGACACGTGTCTTGATCACCAAGTGATCATCTTCAAGAGAGGAAGATCAGTTAGTTGGTGATCGGGGTGTTAAAATAACAGTTTGGAGTAGGGAAAAAACCACAGTAATAACCTAACATTGACTTCATTTAACAACTCCTGAGCGATACTCATGCGACGGTTTTCTTGGTCAAAACTCAGTAATTTCAGAACGAACTTCGCTGCCACAAGATTAATGCCCAAAATTAACAAGCTTGTTAGAAGCTTGTGAGAAGCTTGTACCACTTGTAAACATTTTATTGACTCAGAGTACAATAACCATGTATCACTGCAATATTTCAACTGTTTTTGAGCACTTAAGAGTCAGCACTGATTTATTGCTTGGTCGGTCGGTAGCCGGGCGATTCGACGTGGGTGCTTCGTTCACTCAATCAAATCAACCGGCGTGTTAGTCGCTGGTTCAAGCCCCAGGCTGAATGAAAGATTTTTACTTGCTTTCGTTCAACCCGTTTTTGGAATCACACGTTAAAAGGTAAGACCTCGTAAGTCCTTAAGTCGTACAGTTTCGACTTCTGAGGGTTGTCATTCGTAAAGATGCGACAACTGGTTAACGGAAAAACATATTTTGAACAGATTAGCACACGAAATTCATTTTTCTACATGTCCTTCAATGCAACAGTAGTTGCTCCACTCAAAATGTACTATCTCACAAACTAATTGCCCAACAGCTGTGTACACTTGTCTTTTGAAGGGTAACACTGGTAGCGCCATCTGTGTGTCACCCTACGTACTTTTCAGTCAATCCAGTATATATTGCGTTTGTAATCGTTAAAGTTTGTTATTTTTGTTGAACTAACAGTTGTATGTAATTAAGCTACTCTTTTCTAAGACATTCAGCTGATTCAGATAGTTGAAAGACCAATAACACATATGAAGTTTCACAGCTAGAGCCGAACTAGAAACCATTTGATTGATGTCTTTTTCAGTGATGAAAAGGTATACATTTGTCTGAATTACTTTTCTAAGGCATCACTGTAACTACAAAACTCTCCGTAAAAAATCATGAACAAAAACACGTTCAATAAAGAGAATAACACGGCTCCATAGTATTTTGACGTGGGTCAAGCCATTAACAAAAAAAAACAACATGCCATTCAATCATATCACAATTCTGAGGGCACCAAGTTTTTTATGGAAAATAGCCCTTTCTTTGAATGAATGTTTGGTAGTATCAGATTATGTAAAGGAAGTTATTTATGTGAGAAATGAAAATGAATATAATTTCGCTACGTTAAAGGTCAACGGATGCTAAATTTATCATGTTCTTTATGTAGATTATTCTAGATTTTATCATATCTGCTGTTTTTTACGACGAAAACTGACCGTTACCCAGTATTACAACCTTTCCATAGCTTTATATTCGACCACCAAACGGTTCATATAACAATATAACATAAACCAGATCAGTTTGCGGAGGAGCTGAAGAGAATATTTGATTTTGCAGTTGCAAAACAAACCAATATTTCATCATGTACATTTTCGAGTGGCTCGAGTTTACTTTCAGATAACGGATAATGAAGTGAGAACGACTCTCTGTATATACCTTTCCATAGCTTTATATTCGACCACCAAACGGTTCATATAACAATATAACATAAACCATTCTCTTTGCTATCAGTGTCATCAAAAATCATGAAGGGAGCCTTAAATCACCATATTCTCAAATATTTGGGAAGCTGCTACATCTTGAGCGATCATCAATGTGGCTTTCGGAAACAAAGTTCAACAGGCAAACTCATATCATATGACTCCCATATTTGGAATAACGCAATCGAGAAACATGGAGAGTCAAGGCCTTTGACCGTTTATGGAATGAGGGTTCGCTGGCCAAACTTTGATGCTATGGTTTGCCGGATCATTTTGGTGTTTGGCTCTCCAGCTTCCTGAAAACACATTTTCTGCAAGTAGCTGTTGGTGGGTATCTTTCAAATACTTTCACCATCAATGCTGGTGTTTCCCAGATATCCATATTGTCTCCAATCATCTGTTAATTGTATATCAACAACTCATTGGAAAAAACGGAGAATCCAGTATATTGCTTTCCTGACGACAGCACACTTATCTCTTCATTCCATTTGGATTCCAGAACATGTACATCTATACCGGCAGCAGATGGTTGCATATCTTAATGAGGATCTAGAAGTGAATTCGACTCGGATTGAAATCCAGGCATCGGTTTTATCCAAGTAGATAAATTATCCCCGAGCCAAAAATAATAATATTAGGACAGAAAATCACGCTTTCTGCTTCAATAAGTTTGTTGGAGGTTGAAATGGACACCAATATAGGTTGGGACATCGAAAACTTGATATGGAGGTTATGGGTACTAATCTTGCAAATCCTAAAAAACGCTCAGATAGGTCGATTTTCATTGGGAGGAAGACAGTTTTTTCCCATTTGCAGCATCATGACTTACACCCCGGAGCAGAGGGGTAAACAACCCTTGAAATTTTATTAGAGAACTGGGAATGAGTCGCACATCGTTTGAAATATCTTGGAACTCTCTAAATAACGGTGTACATTTTTTTAATTTGGACGAACCATATTAAATTTATAGTTGAAGTTACTTACTATATTCTCATGTTAGCATATGCTCAAAATGTGAACCTCCAGATTCCATGCAGTTATAGAGATTCTGCTGGAAACGTTCTCGAACATTGTGGAACATTTCTGGATTATTTGTGATTTGTTGCCGTAAATTTTCGAGTGATGCAGGAGGAGTACAGTAGAATCTGCTTTTCAAATGACCCAATAGAAAGAAATCTAACGGGGAAAGGTCTGGTGATCGTGGTGGCCATTCGATAGTGCCCCGCCTTCCGATCCAGTGATCCGAAAAAGTCTGATCTAAATGCCTCCGAACAGGCAGACCATAGTGCGGAGGAGCCCCATCTTATTGAAATATCAACAGATCCTCCCGATGATTGTGGTCATTTTCAATAATATCAGTGAGAAGGGGATTGATAGTATCTTCCAGATACATTCGTCCGGTTGTCCTTCTAAAAACAATGGGACAACAATAGGTCACCAAAAATTCCAGCCCATACATATAATTTTTGTGGACGTTGAGTATGCACTTCATAAAAAATGTGAGGATTTGAATCAGCCCAATAGAGACAATTATGGCGATTAACTGTGCCATTCAGAAAAAAAAAATTCATCGCCGAAGTAAATGTTGGAAACAAAATGTGTATTTTCCACCGGTCGTTCGCAAAATTGCAAGCGTCGATCGAAATCATCTTCATTTAGTTCTTGCTTCGATTTAATATTGTGAGAATGCATTTTGTGGGTTTTTAAAATACGCCGAATGCTAGTTCGTGACACCCCGATAACAAATGCTAAGTTTCTTGTGCTCAAAGTATGGTGAAGCTCAACATGGCCCAGAATTGCCACTTGTGTCGCCTCATTTATTAATGGTAGTTCGATTTGCCGTTTTTTATTTGCTACAAATCCAGTTGCGCGAAATTTTGCAATTAAATCGAAAACATACTGTCGCCACACATTCTTCCCATGTTGTTCAGCTGCTCTCGCAGCACAACGTCTATTTCCATAGTACAGTTCAATCAACTCAACCCTCTCTATAGTTGTTGAATCATTGTTTCTTCAGCAACACTTTACGGCACTCACTACTAGTAGTAATGTAGATATCACTTTCAACATAAAAATGAGAAAGAGAAACAGCATTTTTACCCATTACTCAATTGTAATAGTCCACTTACCAGAGAAGAACTAAAAATTAACAAAAAAGTAGCGTGAGAAACAAATGAAAGAGTTCCAAATACATTCCAACTGAGCAGTGGCGTACAGTAATTTGTTTCTATTGACAATATTGAGAAAGTTAATTATTGGAAAAAACTCTTTCAAATACGTCAAAATTCAAAAAAGTCTACATCGTTGTTTGGAAAATTCCAAGATCATTCGAACGATGTGCGACTCGACCTCAATTCTTCCTTAAAATAACAAGGGTTGTTCACCCCTCTGCTCCGGGGTTGAAGTGACAACGCTGTAAATGGGGAAAAAAACTGCTTTCCTTCCAATAAAAATCGACCTATCTGAGCTTTTTTCAGTTTTGCGAGATTAGTACTCAAAACCTCCATGTCAAGTTTTCGATGGAAAAATAACGTCGCTGGAATTGCAAACGTTGCTTCTCTCAAGATTGGAACACTATTCCAAACCAGAAAAGTGCACACACCTTAGCAACGTTTGATGCTCAGATCAAACCTTCTTAACTAACATATCAGATATCAACCAAAAAAGCTGGTTTTTTTCGATTCTTGACATTGAAAAATAATGAAAATTTGCCCTTAACGAAAACTAGTGCATGAAATTTTTTATTCTTATTGACTTCGCCAATGTCTATCTAAAAAAAAATAGTTCTTGATGGTTGAAAATATATTTCATAGAGGTGCTTCCAATTTAAGCATTATCCAGTAGTATCGAATAGCCTTCTACTTTGAAACCTGCAATTTTATCACGCCTCCCAATCATTATCGAATCTCAGCCGATAAATTATTTTTCTGATCCAAACATCTGATGAAAAACTAATTGTTTCAACAAATCCGGCCCTCTAGACAGTGACAGCGCCAAAACCTATGCATCCAGTCTTCACTAAGTGGATTTTTATAGCGGCATGCATCAATCTCTGTCGACATCAACTTTCCAATTAGATTAGACTACATTACTCTTCGTATTTTTCTTGGACGCGAGATGTGATTCGAGAAAAAAGCTCATTTAAATAGCGAATACATTTCGGCCGGAAAAAGCTCTGAAGTTTTTCTTGAATGGATATTGCGTCGCAGGAACATGAAACTTTTAATTCGATACGGCTTCATAGGATGGTGTTTTTTTGGTGATGCGAAAGGATGGGGGCTTTGTTCGATGGCATACGTTTTTCAGCCAAAGAGTGATTGATAATAGTCACACCTCGAGGATTTGATTTTCATTATTCAAATTTGATAAACTGAATTGATGATACGAAAAATACCTCGAAAGTGAAGGCGAAGAATAGAGAAGATTCGTAAATTACCCGCTGTTTAACAAAGTTTTCTAAAGAAAGTATCAAATTCAAATTCAAATTTAGTCCAAGTTCACAAATCAAATTGTGTCTGATGAATATATACAAATAAAATGACATACATAAATAATGGTTTAAAAAACAAAATTATATTCTTGAATATTATGAAACATCGAGTCAAAAACCGAATTTGAATCGGGTATTTCAGTGATGCATACTTCACCGCCTGTGAAAAATTACACAAAGATAAAGCAAGATATGAAGAAATATGAGAAGGTCAGTACTGAAAGTCACTTACGACAAAAAAGTTCGAATTCACGGAGGGAGTAAAAGCATCCTTCGGCCAATAATTTGCATTTGAAGATATTTGAACTTCTTCTCTCTCTCAATTCGAGGGGCAGAAGATTGAATAGACGAATTCCAGTAGTCACTGGAGCTATTTTTTGCATGGAGTGACAAATTTTCTTCGGTAGGATATTTCTTCTGGTGTCATACATGTGAATATCGCAATGCCTTCTAAAGCTGCTTAGGTTCTTGAAAATGTGAGTCAAAAGTTTCAATAAATAAATACAGGGCACCGTGTGAATTTTATTACTTTTGAAGGTGTCTCTGCATGATGTTCTATAAGATAAGCAGAAAATACGTCATTTTGAAGCACCAGTCCTTGAACTCTTTTAGGATTGTGTTGACCTTCTCAGATAGTCTTACAGATGAAGTATCTGACACAGTAATGCAAGTATCATCTGCGTACATAAGCACCCTTCCTTGAGATATGTGAATGGGAAGGTCGTTAATGAAAACGAGGAAAATTAGAGAACCGAGTACGCTTCCCTGGGGTGTACCAATATCTGTTACAAATTCCTCCGAGATGACGTCATCAATCTCAACAATGAACTTTCTTCGTTCGAGGAAGGACACGATCCACTCATTGATTGGGCCGCGGTCTCCAAGGTTATTCAATTTATCAGATATGAAAGAAATATCGAACGAGTCGAAAGCTCTAGTAAGATCAAAGAAAATTGAGATCACAAATTCGCCAGAGTCCATTTTGTTGTTGACATATTGAACAAATTCAATCGTGCTTGTTTCAGTTGATAAACCACTACGGAATCCATGCTGATTGTCACATAATACCTGATATGTGTTGAGAAAATTTGGGATCCTATTGGCCATTACTTTCTCTATCAGTTTAGAAAAAATGCTTAGTAAAGCGATTGGTCTATAATTCTCAATATTACTTGGATCGCTTTTTTTAAAAATAAGAATTACAGAGGCTAATTTGAGGCTAGAGGAAAATTTGCCTTGCAATACAGACAGATTGTCCGTATGCTCGAAAGCTGGTGCAATTATATCACTGGTGTCTTTAATTACTGAAATCGGAATTTCGTCCGAACCTGTAGATTTTTTATTCGGTAATGAGTTTATGACCTCAAGTATTTCGTCCTTTGTGACGAGTTCAAAAAACATTGATGCAGGATTGAACTCACCTGTGGTACATTGTGTGGAAAACTGTTTACCAAAATTTTCATTCAATTCATCAATTATCACTGTTGATCGTCCAAACACAGGGGCCATGTTTTCTGGTTCGGTTAGGACTTCGTTATCAAAATTAATTTCAGATATTTTGTTAGATTTATGTTTTCCTTTAACTTTGTTTACAATTTGCCAGAGTGTTTTCGTTTTGTTATCCGATTCACTAATGATTGCTTTATAATGCGATTTTTTTCGAGAGAAATTTTCTTATCAATATTCCTCCTCAGTAATTTATACTTTTCTTCCTTCGATTTTTTCAAACGCTCTCAATCAATTTGCTTATTCCATATTGTCGCACCTGTCAAACAAGAATTCTTTCAGGAAGTGACACCATCCAGGAAATACTCTTTTAGGCAACAGTCCGGAAAATATCCAATTTTTTTCGAGAAAGCAGTGTCGTCGAATCCTCTTCCTGGATTACTATAGGTAGACCACTTCGAGGCTCATCTTTGAAGCTCATCTTCGAAATTGATATCTCCGAAAAGAAAATTTACAAATCTACGTCTATCGGTGCAATCAATAATGCTATCATTGCCAAATGCTTGGTTAATTGCACGGGCTGTTTCGTAGAGAAAATTGGCCGTAAATCTCTAGAACTGAGCTGAAAAGTAGCAAAAAATCGTGTAGCTACGGAACACATGAAAACGAAATGGATGAAACTTTTAAAACAATACAAGGCAAAGTCTGAAATAAGTGTTTTTTTTTTCAATGTGACAGCCATCGCGGAGAGGGTATGATTGTGTATTTCACATTTCAAACACTCACCAACCATCTAAGGTATGTGAAAAATTCAAAAATGACAAATATTGTACAATTATACTTCCCACTTTTGGTCTGTTTCTATAAGACTGAAAAAAAACTGAATGGAAGAAGTGTTCAAAGTTCAAAAGTTGTTTTCTTGAATACATATTTTTTGGAGTTTCAGTCTTGAAATAAAAGTTCCAACAAAATTGTTTCTTCAAGATGATCTCGAATAGCATTGAAAACGATGTGGAAGAATGTTTCATTTGGTAAAACCTAAACGTACTTCGACATGAAGAGAATATAATTTGTGACACTGAAACAGAAATGAAATTTATCCACCCTCCACCTTCGTCAATTCGGAATAAAACACTGCCAGGAAACATAAATATTCAGCATTTTCATAAAATCTCACGAGAAATATACGCAGACATCTCAAATAATAAATTGCGAAATGGGAGTTGGTAACACCACCAATAAGACTTCATTAAATTTTGTTAATTATTCCTAGACGCAGAGTTCAAGTTGCTGGTTGTTAAATATGGAAATCAATAGGAGTATTGGAGAATTGGAATTTAATTCTGAGTTTATTTACGTTAAATTGAGGAAATATTGTTAATCAGTGAAATGGTTGTCTTCGTGAAGGTTAATTAGTTACATTGATCAAATGTAGTTGAGATATTGTTGTGAGGTTTGAAATTACAAGTTGATATTCCACATGGATCGATCTAGCAGATATGTGATACCAAGCAGTCTGTACGTCAACAATTGACAATCACCTAGTGGAAAATAATTTTCCCAAAGGACTTATTAGAAAAATAATTAAATAAAAAAAGATCCTCTTCCTAAAATACAGGGTTAAAACCCAAATATCACAAAATTTCATATGCAAAAAATTCATTTGATAAACTTGGAATGCTACTCAGTACCGAACAAATTGAATTAACCTTTTCAAATGAAAATACAGCTGAATATTTTTTCTCGAAATAAAAAACAAGAACACCACAAGACATATAATCCAATATAGTGTACAATTTGTACTGTGGAAGCTGTCACAAATGCTATGTTGGTCAAACCGGACGATATTCTAAAACACGATTTTGAGACAAAATGACAGACTCTGAGAAACTAAATATAAAATACCACACAGCCCTCGTTGAACATGAAAAGAATATGGACACATTTTTTATTTTGATCATCCAACTATTCTAGATGTTCAACCATATTTTTCCAAAGACTCTTGAGCGAATTGTCAAATGATTATACAATATATAGCCAACACTTCCTGTTGGTATCTTTTCAATGTCAGTTAAGTCAATCAACTTCACTTTTCGATCATACAAAACGATTTTATGTATTTTTTTATATTTTCTGGTGTTACTGCCTCATTTAGACGTCCACTGCGTTCTGAATCATCACTGTCTCTACGACAACGTTTGAAGTCAGCAAATCAATGTACAATTGTCGTTTCTGATGGAGCGGAGTATTTATAACACTTTTCAAACCATTTCTTCGCTTGGATGGTATTTTTTCCATCAAGAAGCAATGTAAAATTCAAACACGAAATTTGTTTTTGTCCATTGTTCCAAAAATAACAAAACAAGCGTCATTCTCAGCCCACTAACTCACAAACTTATGAGTAGAATTCCATGAAACTTCATTAGTTCTTTTCGAAAGGTTATTGAAAACTTTGAAAGCATTGAATGTAATAAGTCTGTGTGCCATCTATGTGTTAGGTTTCAGAATTTTCAGCCCATGTCGTACATCTAGCAGATAATCTAACAGATAATCAATTCTATACTAGATATTGATTATTTTGGAGCGTAGATGAGGGCTGATCATAGAATGTTTTACAGTCAGATATGTACCTTTCTGTTACAGTTATTGATCATGAGGTACATTTCTCTTCTCTTATTCCACCTATGATTCCACAATACTCGTAATTTATTTTTGGAGTAACATAGTGTGGTTTATGAAACCAAAAGACTTGGAAAAAGCTTGTATGTTAATGATGGCAATTTTTTTTCTTCCTCATCAATACAAATAATAGAAGAAACTTTTCAAGACACTATCGATAAGTTGGAAAACAATGCAAACCGTCTTGGTTTCAAATTCTCTACCAATAAGACTAAGTGTATCCACTTCAGTCGTCTACGCAATATTCACAATGACCCAAAACTGAAATTACAAAACCAAGTACATTGAATGTGTTGAAACAATCAAATGTCTTGGTTTGATTCTAGACAGAAAACTGCATTGGAAATCTCACATCAATGACTTAGCCGTAAGATGCAAAAAAGCTTCGAACCCTGTGCGAGCAGTATCTAAGATTAGGTGGGGAAGTAATTGAGACATCGCAGTTTAACTATATAAAACTCTAGTGATGTCTAAGATGGACTACGGTTGTATCATATACGGTGCAGCTCGTTCTTCTACTCTCAGAGTGTTAGATTCAATCCACTGTACTGGATTGCGACTGGCCTTGGGGACCTACCGGACTAGTCCGCTCAAATCATTGTGTTGTGAAGCAGGGATTCCGCCACTTAAATACAGAAAAAAACCAACGTTAAGCAGCATACGGGATTAAAATTTGTTCCCAACCGTCACATCCTAATTTTCCATTTATGTTTATAGAGGAAGACGAATCCATTTACGCAAGACGTCCTACTATTTCCCGCCCAACCGGTTTACGACTGAAAGAGCTGTTGTCCTCAATGGATACCCGCTTTCCAGATACATACAAGCTAGTATTCTGCGAGTTTCCGCCGTGGGAAATGAAACCCATTGAAAGCAACTTAGATTGTTCTGTATTCAACAAAGAGGAAATCAACCCAGCGGTGATCAGGGCTGACTTCAAAAGAATAATTGAAACATACCCAAATAGCGGATGGATCGGAGACTGAGCAAGGAACTGGAAGTGCTTTCGCATGTTTGGGATCAACCCATTTCTGGACCTTACCGAATCAAGCGAGTGTTTTCACAGCAGAACTATATGCAATATGACAAGCATTACTATACATGGACTTATGTAATTTTCATTCATACATCCTTTGCACAGACTCGCTGAGTTCTATTCAAGCAATTGAAAACTCTTTCAGTAAACATCCACTGGTTCGAATAATCTTAACACTGATGAGTTGTCTCCAGTCCAAAGGAAAATCGATCGTATTTGTTTGGGTTCCTAATCATATAGGAATTGCTGACACTGCAGCAAGAGCTTCAACTGAGAATAATGTCGATCTGAATATACCTGTGAGTCCAAATGACACGAAAAAATTCATAAAAAACTCAATACTCAACACATGGCAACACGAATGGACAAATAACGATACAAAATTGAAAGATATCAAACCTGATATTGCAGCCATTAGACTTCCACAAGGGCTAACGACAAGAGAACAAGTAATAATAACACGATAGGACATACGAACTTAACATCCTCTTATATACTGAGAAGACAAAGACAACCATCCTGTGAAAATTGTCAAACTTTGAAGCCGATCGACAACGATATAACTTACCGGATAATATCAGAACTTGCCTCGGTACCAAAACTAAAAGAAATGTTTTGAACTTTCTGAAAGCAACAGATATCGTATACTACAAAATGGCTAATGACCTCAGCAGTCGATGCCAGAATAATAATAAAAAAAAATAAGTGTCACTCTTAGCCAATAATGGCTGAACATAGAATGGTTTCAATTTAAGAGATATTTACAGTCAGATATGTACCTTTCAGCAGCCTGTTGTTCTTCAGGATCATATCGATTTCAAAGTTTTTCATTATTTTCAAAAGTCAAAAGACAACTGGTTTTTCATATTGAATAGGGTGGAGTGGGTTGAGTGCAGATTGGTTTTTATAAGTTAGACTTCAAACCTATAAATTTCCAATGTGTAACAGGAATACGTTATATCGCTGGTGAACAAAGCATTATGTAAGTATTGTTTCGGAAAATTTGTTATCACTTTTCCTGTTTTTACTTTTATACTCGCAGAAAATTCCACTACATATCAATAATCCGCACTTCCGCGTCAAAACAGGGCAAGAGCGTACATGCCAGTTAAAAGCATAATGAAACCTTATTTAAACCTCTAAGGGGCAAGAGCGTAATTCATAACAAATCTATATTCAACTGCCTTTCGCCCTATTCAGCCATTTCGCTTGATTTCCGAGTTGTTTTCTTTGAAAAATACAGACATCTTTTGGTGGAATTTTCAGCAAGGGTTTGGTTGATTGAAACGACCACGTATTGTGGAATATTTAAGCAAGCTCTTTTGTACTTGTGAACGAATTTTTTTGTAGTAAGTGTAAGGAATAAAAACAATAAAAACAAAATAAACTAAGTATGTACTTATACTGCCACTGGTCCCAAATATTTCTGCCTTCAAACATTATCAATGGCGGAACTTTGTCTCCAGCAGCAGAGGCAGCCATTGACACATATATATTTTCTCTGCCAGGAGCGCTGGTAGTTCGAGAGCATAGCAAGTTTATTCCTCCAACTACTTTAGTTTTGGACGGATCCGTGCAGAAACTGGTTTCGTCCAGGTTCCAGATTCTACTAGATTTATTTTCCAACCCTAACTCCCTGATGGTATTTTCCAGCAATGTGAAATACGTGTCAATTATGAATGGATTACAATTCTTTTGCAGGCTACTTCCACGCTTTGTGGCTTTTCTATCGACAAATCATTTCTTTTGGCGAGCCCAAGGAACCAATCTTCACCGGGGGTTCCGTCCTTGAAAAGAGTCTTAATATTGTTTGCCTGAACGAACTGCCCAACAAGCTGAAGTACTTTCTTTCTGGACAAACCAAATCCATATTTCTCTATCTTCAGAAAACCCTAAGCAAGTCGTTTTTTGTTCTGGATTGGAATAGCGATGCTTCTGCCAAGGATTTTGATTTGACCCCACGTCTTCCCTTATTATGGTCCATTATTGTGTTTAATGGTATACCTTATTGCTTGCTAGCTTTATAAGCATCAATACGTCCGCCTTTAATCTCCTCAGCAGCTTCTCCTAGCGATTCTCTTGAATAATACCCCTGTTAGTTTTTCTAACATAATTGCGGACTGTGTCAAATCTAGAATGAAAACATAAATGAATCACAAAAAATCAAAATGGAGTTAATAAACAAAAAAAACTCTAAAAAACTCGCCACTATGGTCTGCACATGCCCCTGATAGTTATATCAACGGGACAAGAGCAGAGTAATAATTTTTGAGTAGACTTATGAAAAAAGCTAAATATTTCCATGTCTAAAATAGAATTCAAAGTACATTCTCATGTACTTACCAAAATTTACTGCCTTCAACATAATATTGTCCAGTTAATAAAATAACTGAAATAGAACACACAACTTGATTGTTTACCATAAACTGACACATGTTTCTGTCGGTTGGTTGAAGAGGCGGGTTTTTCACATTTCATCACGTTATCTATATTAAAGAAGTAACAGCAACCGTTTCTCTCCTTCTACATGTGAATAACTGTAATTTGATTCACATAATAATAAATATAGCATATAAACGCACTTGTCCCAGTCACGCACGTACCCCACTTCAACTTGCATGAGTTCCGAAGGTAAAGTATTGTTTGAAGTTTTTTCTAGAATACATCACTTGCTTGTTCACAATATTTGTTTTTGGATAACGAAAATATTTGAAATTGTGTTTAGGTGAAAGCAAAATTACACAATCCTGTAAGAATATAAGTTTGAAATGTGTACTCTCCTCAGCAGACGCAATTAATCGATTGGTAGCCAGAACTTTCCGAAAGTCACATCGTTTTTTCCCCGAATGAAGCAGAAATAAACAACTCTGCCCAACATTCGCCTTACGAAAATGAATTAGTCTTTAGCGAATTCCATTCCCCGACCAGGAAAACTTCGTTTTGTCGAGACCTCGCAGGGTTTCTCTGAAAGAAGTCCCAGAAATAACATGTAGCTGCGAAAAAGAAGTCCATTAAATTTCTGTACAGGAGCAAAAACCGCCTCCGAAGTGAAAATAGCTCCGGCATAACCGACACTAAAGTTCATCTAACTTGAAATCGATGTAGGTCCAAATCCTCTTCATTTAACAGCGCGACGTGGCTTAGCAAAAACCGTCTCTCTGGAGGCGGGAGACCGCGACGCAATTAATTTGGTCTTAGGTCCATTCGGGGCCTGCCGCAACGGCCTTTTGTTCGGGCAGTATCCGCAGGGCCGGACTCGATATCGGTTTCGTCATAGATAACATTGTCTCTTTATCTTCCAACTTTTGAAAAATAACATCAACATGAAGTTTTCTGTCTAGCCCATAGATAACGTCTCCGTAAGGAATGCTGATTATGCTCACTTGTAGTCAAAACTATATTTTAGGAAAAGTTGAGTGGGGTATACTGGGAACGGTTGAAACAAAGGACGGCTGATATAGTGCAAATATCTAGTGAGAATACTAAAAATAATTGTCCAGGACCTTCACAGATACAGCCATATCGTAGCTAAATCTTCACATTTGAATTTGACGTTACATAATCGTCCCTTGGTTTATAAATAACTAAATTATAAATGATGAATGCTAAATTGTTTCAACCGTACCCAGTCTCCCCTAAAATAATAATTCGTAGTTCTGCTTAGCATAACAATAACGAAAGCTATGGCAAGGTCAAATCAGCAGTTTCTAGTGTCAGATCATAATTACTTTGTTTAAAGGTGGTTGACAATGTTCCGTGGTGCATTAAATTAATTCGGACTTCCATTGTCTGATATTATATAAATATGCTTCACAAGGAAGAGAAACCGCCACAATCAGTACTTGTACTTTCATATATCAGAGGATTGTCGGAAAGGATAAGAAGAATTGGGTCTGAGTATAACGTCAGAACCTGCTTCAGATCTGAGAACACGATTTGTGGCAGCTTCACGAAAACCAGGCCACCAAACGCGAACTGCAATTCCATGAATTGCATTTACCGAATACCCTGCGAGTGCGAATAATTATACATTGGTGAAACTAAGAGGCCATTGAAAGTGTAGGAGAAAATTCAAAGAAGCCGCATATATGTTGTTCAACAACGCATTTAGCCAAGAAAGCGTAGAGATACGCAACATATGGGAAACAATAATCAAGCGGAACACGACCAACTACCGCCAAATGATCAGCTTCCGCTAAAACCGATGAAGCGGAGAGAGGGAAGAGGAGATAGGCACTTGAATGACCTATAAATAGTCAGATCTCGAAGAAATAAGTCCAGTCATCACCCGAAGATGATTGTGGATACTAACTATCGAAACATGAAGTAACTTGGCTTGGAATTTTTTAATTTTTCATTTTCATTTCTTGTTGATAATTTTTAACTTTCATCTTCTGTTAATGGTTACATTTTTTATTGTTATTTAATTTTATTTCATTATAATTTCAGTTTTTTTGGCTGATATAACTATTATTTTTCAGCTAATCTTTTAAATTTTTTTTTATAGATTCTTTTAGGGATTTTGAATCAAGTTATATCATACTAGACAATGGAAATCCGGACTAATGGAATAAAATTACTTTGATTGAAAGTTTAATATTCCCAATGGAAGAGCCTAGGCAAGCAAAGACCAAAAAAAGCACGCCAAGTTTGATGAAATGTAAAGATTTTGCTTCCTGTCCGATTACCATGGCAAAGTTTTTGCTACACAGTCATACGGTCGATCAAGGTATTATCTTGAAGTGATGAGTCGCTCGATGCAAGCAATGCTGGTAAAATGTCTGGTATTGCCATCATACTCAGCCATCATACTCACCAGATTTGGTCCCCTGCAACCTTTTTCTATTCCCAAGATCGAAGAGACCCATGAAAAGTTGGCGTTCTGCGATGATTGAGGAGAGAAATTGCTGACATACCGAAAAGTGCTCATCAGAAATTCGTCAAGGATTGGAAAAAACGATGGCACATGTTTATTATATCTGAGCGGGACTACTTCGCAGGAGAAAAAAAAATAGAAATTTATGAATAAATGAATATGTTTTGAGAAAAATGAAAAATCACCTCAGTTGTTAACAGACCTTGTATATCTTGGGTCTTGGATGAATTAGGCAATCGAATCATCTGTATATTTTGGATATCCGCGTGATACCGTTCATCCATACATCACGGAAACATCTGATATATGGTTGCATAGCCACGTCAATTATGAAAGTTCGTGATGCATTGCAACAGCAGTTTTCCAATATTTTCGCCGAAATCAATGTTTCGGATTGAATTGTACGCCAGTCAGTGCATGAACACGACAATAATGAGAAGTTATTTGAAGTAAATCTGATAATATTTCATGTACAGCACTAATAAATATATTTCACATCGATTCAGCTAGATAATGGCGCATCCACAACCGCATCATTAAAACCGACTGAGCAATAAAGGCACTGGTTGGATTATGTAACGATGCAGTTCTTGCTGCACGTGGCTTTATTAGGGATCAGTTTCGTCGACAGAGGGTGTTGACGATGATATGGATTCATTTGTAGTAGAGAAATTGAACGTTTATTGTGATATACAGTGCATTCCAGCTGAAACGGAATGCTCTAAATAGTCCGGTCAAATTAGACCAAAAATAAAAGTGAAGCTACCTAAATTCCCACCAAGCTGAAAATGAGTAAGATTGTTTAAAATGTGATTCAAAATGAAATTTGAAAGTTCCCCATTTTTCCCCTGTATAGAAAAAATCTTATTCAAGGTCATAGTTCAAAAAATGAGTTTTTCCCGTTTTCAGCAAAACGGTGAGTTTCATCATAAAAATACTCCAGATAAAAATTGTAGACCATAAAACTATCTACAAAAAATATGTGAATACTTTTTTCCTACGAGCCACCATTTTTGAGCTATAACGATTCAAAAAGTTGTGAAAGTTGTAATCGTCATAACATGCATAAGTACGCCACGTATATACATCTCTATAGTAGTAATATATGTTGAAATATTTTCCTAACGGTCATTGTATATGAATTATCTCCCTATCCTTTATCATTGTTTGATGACATCGGGATGCGTAAAACACATTTACGATTGTTTCGAAAAGGTAAATTTTGACATAAACAACACAAATGCGACATACACCATTAACGGAGAATACTTACTACATGGAATTGTGTGGAATAGCGAAGAAACGAAAAATATAATCATTTACTTTTGCAGAGAGTCAGAATCATGTTCTTTTTTTACAGGCAATAACTGGCTGTAATACGACATCTGCATTTTACAGGAGGGGTAAAATAACAGTTTTCAAAATGTTTCAAAAACAAAATTTAGTTCAATGTGCTGAAGGTTTTAAAAATAGTAATTCAACTCGACCAGAAACTATCACTAGCGAAGCTCCTAAAAAACCACCTGCTTAGATAGGTATAGATATGCATTTTTCGTTAAAAGTACCAAAATGAAAAACAAGTAATATAAACTCGTCTTCATTCAACCACAGTTGCTGCTCATCAACATATTTCTCGGGTATATTACCAAGTTCAAATGTGGCTTGGTTATCAGTTAGACCCCACACACTTGGGTTGGAAGTTGGTTAACAATTCATTAGAACTAGTGCAAACTTTACTTCCACCTGCGCCGGAACAACTGCTGAAAACAATTTTCTGCAATTGCAAAAAGGGATGCAGTGCTAAATGTGGTTGCAAAAAAGCCAGACTATTTTGTTCTCTGGCATGTACACATTGTCAAGGCCGGTCGTGCTCTAATATTGAATCACAAACCGTGAAGGATCCGTTTGATTCTAACGAGGCGACATGCGATACATCGCTATTAACGAAGCTTACATGTACTCAGGATGAAGATGAAGAAGAACAAGGACAAGAGGAAGAAGAACACGTGGAAAACCACGTGAAAAAAACGTGCTGAGTACACTACCTCATAGGTGGCGAGAAAACGCATACATAGGTAACTATTATGACGATTACAATTTTCACAACTTTTTGATTCGTTATATTTCAAAAACGGTGGCTCGTAGGAAAAAGTATTACATTTTTTGTAGACAATTTTATTTTCAACAATGTTTGCTTGGAGTATTTTTATGATAAAACTCATTTTTTTGACCTTTGACCTTGAATAATTTTTTTTAACACAGGGGAAAGATGGCAAACATTTAAATTTCATTTTCCATCATATTTTAAATATTCCTACTGATTTTCAGCTCGGTGGGAATTTAGGTAGATACGAATGTCTAAATTGACCGGACTGAAATGAATCATTCGATGATGACACAGTGAAACAATCGTGGCACACATTATTTTTAGAACGGCTCATTTCTACGTAAAATCAGCTCCTTTTAGCCTCTCCATAACTATTCACTTGTCTCAACTTTCAATTTTGTATCTCCTGTAACATTTTGAAATCAGAATCATGAGCAATGTCAGAAAAACTTCGCGATGGAGGATCTAATTGGATGGCGTTGTAGATGCTGGGCATAATTCGACTATTCAGAACATTTACGTTAGCTTCCAAAAAAGGGAGTGATTCAATGGGGTGATTTCATTCTCTATATCGGAAATTTCAACGATTTACTCACGTTTCCGATGAAACGTGCATTCATGAGCGGAACATGTGGTTTACAACTGAACTGGATTACTATTCACGCAACCTGAAAGGGTCTCATGAAATGCATTTTCTCTAGAAAAACAATCTCCAATTTGAGGGTGGAATTTGTGCCGATGAACAATTTGACTGGTTTTGCGGGATATTCATGGGTCTCTGTATCATAGTGATATACTGCAAGCATACTTTCGTAAACTTGCAGCATACTACTATATACAGAGACTTTGAAAATATACCGCGAAACCAGTCTAATTCACGGAATCGAAGAGATTGCCCTCAATAATGGATCTGAAACCTCTACCGTAGACAAAATACTGAGACAAAACCTCGAAACTTTACATTTATCCGCATCAAATCAAATCATGACCATCGTTTCACGTGTTCAACATACCTCAGTAGTTCTACAAACAAAATATCAAGGCATACATGTAGCATTCAATTTGAAGCATCACAATTAGCATTCATTCACAAATAATTCTTGATCAGCATGGGACAAATTCAGAAAATCGGGTGTCACGACGTTTAAGTGTGACACGACTATCGTCACACTTAAACCAGTCCATTTCTGACCAATGCGTAATAATGACCAGATTCAACGCCAGAAAAACAGTGAACAATGACTGCATTAAGATAATTATAGTGGTCTGCTATATTGAAGTGTTCATCTATTTCAAACCTTCGTAAGAGTTTGGTGTTTCCGTCAAAGGTTGAGTCATGCTTGAAGATCATTAGTGTTATTATTTGATTGACTAGTGCCTCAGCTATAATTGTTGTCTTACTTTGGTGCATATTTGACAATACTGTTGATCATCACACGTTAAAAGTTCTATTTTCAGATGGTTCAACAATCAGCTTTGCACGGACTCGTTATCAGTCATGTGTAAAAAGTCATATACGTTTTCGCTTCCTCCGTTTCCGCGATATATACTTCAGCAAAAGATCTACAAATACAAGACAAGATAGACTGTACGGAATCATTCAATCCAGAGCGGTCAGGAGTATTGATTCTGCTTTTTTCCTGCTCACGGAGAGTATTCAACAAGAAACCCAAAAATTCGAAACAATCCTTTTGTTGTCCTGACGAGTATCTAGTGGACTTCAAAGACTCCACGAAATCGCTTGGTGGAAATGATAATACATTCTTACGAAACTGCAGCTGTATGAACAGGTGTTTGTGTTTGGTGAATAAGTTGGAAACATTTTCGTTCTCCTTCATCGTTTACACCTCGTTCTTGGAATTATTCGTCATGAACAACACTTGTAAAATGCTTTTCATGTAGCAAGTGTTTCCTAAATTATCTTATCCGATTTTCCTGGCAAGATTTTCAGGAATCAGCTCTTCATGAAGCTCTTTCACTGAAAGGGAACCAAAACTAAGAGGACTGCAGCTCATATTTGGGTGAAAGAATGACCTATGTCCATTGACCGCACTGAAAAAGAAGAAGGTGAATCATTTACTTGCGAATCAACCTTGATAGGAGACTGATGAATATACACATATCTCGACTTGTTTTGAAGAAATTTCAGTTCCGTACTGAAATAAGGAGGAATAGTTCCGAAGACCGAAGCAGCATTACCACGTTGAATAGCAATAATAATGATTTCTATCAATAAATACGTAGAGCGGTAATCTTTCGTTGCTTGGCCTAATCTCCTTCCGTGTTCATGAACGAATAGCAGATAATCCTGGCCATAAACACCAAAAGTTTCAACCGCGACTGGATACTTGTTACCAAGACTTTTTGGTATTTTTTTCGTTTCAATTCTTCGTCAGACAATGCTGCAGTTCCAGCAGATTTTGAACTTTCAAGTGAAGTCCCATACCACAGGTTTACCGGTTTTCCATGGTATGAGAGACATACGATCTGGTCGTTTACTATCATCTCGACTGCTACCTAAGGGTTTCACAATTACAGGAACATTTGCTGACACCATAGCCCGTTTCGATATGTCGTTAGTTCATTATGTTATTGGTTAATCCTCAAGCTCTCTACCTACCAATGCAACTTTTAGTATTCAAGGAGATAACATCAAATTCCTAAGTAAGTTCATAACCTGCTCAGAAGATGACGCAGTGTATTGAAACAGCTGTTAGCATTGAATGTGTAAATGTTATGTAATTTAGTAAATTGTGTGTTATTTGTATTTTCACCCTACCCATTCGATTAAAATTAATTTTCTTATTAATCAATGGGCTATGTTTGAAGACTCGCAGTAAACAAATCTAAAGAAATCAACTTCAAATGTTCAAACCAGTCTCGGATATACCTACATAGTAGGTTGAATGGACTGACGCCTATCAGAAAACAACTACTCCACTGGCTAATATCACGAACGGCGTTGGATTGTATCCGACAGGCGTCGGTGCTTACATTTTCACAGAAAATTTCCTGCATATGCAATTGGCAATACAACTGAAAGCATAGCCCACTGACTAATAAGAAAGTTTTCCTTCCTCATTCAGAGGAATCGGGCAAATTTCGGATAAGCCGTTGGTTAGTACCTCGTCCACTAGATGGAGTGACATTTTCGTTGTTCGCTCCAACTTGAGACGAGGAATGAAATACTCTGAAAGAATTTCGATTTTCATATATGGAATATCTTTGACTTTAGGTCACTATCTTGCACTAATGAGTGGCTAAGGAGCCCGAAACCGGTCTGCAAGTGTGCACGTTTCAAAATTTAAGGTCGACTCTTTCAGTTGTATTGCCAATTGCATATTCAGGAAATTTTCTGTGAAGATTCCTGCACTGATGCCTGTCGGATATAATCCAACGCCGTTCGTGATATTAGCCAGTGGAGTAGTTGTTTTCTAATAGGTGTCAGCCCATTCAACCTATTGTGTAGGTATATCCGAGACTGGCTTGAACATTCAAAGTTCATTTCGAAATGGATTTATACATATTATAAGCCAAAACTGTGAAACATTTTCTGTGTTACATATTACTCATGCTGGAACGATATATGAATATTTATCTGCCTACTACGATTTCCCAACACTACAAGACTCTCTTTGATCTCCAAATTTCCCAACAACATTTTGATTCATTCATTCATGATTCAACCAACTTAATTCCAAACAGTAATTCCCTCAATGAAAATATCAAACGGAAGTGTGCATCTTAGGGATAATCTCATTATATCTGTGCCCGCTCACTGAAAACAGTTGCATTGTTTCCGAACTTTATCTCGGAGCATCTTAATGTGGATCTCGTCTTCGCTCATAAGAAAATCCAAAATTATACCAGCTGGAATGGCCGAAATAAATCATGAGCAAAAGGCTTAGGGACCTCCACATTTCGACAGATATCTCATATTTCCCTTAGTTCTCAGCCGTTTGTTACACAGATAAAAATATAAATATGTCTTGTCTGTAGAACGGAGAATGACTCAGTAAACTTATAAATCTCCGGGATTTTCCGAAATAAATCTCTCTTTGAATCGCTGCCTGATGCCCGTCTCCTCAAATGTTTCATGTTTAATTCAGATTGGATATTTTCTTTACGAGGGAAAGTTTAGGCGGGCCGATTTCGTGACTTGGAAGTATATATATCGATTATTACTTTATTGGCACCAACTGTAAAAGCGTGAATGAAAACATTTCATCATATCGCCCGAGAGCTTTGCAGGGAAGAAACGTATTCCTTATTGATTGCTGCTCAGGAGTAGACAATGGAGAAAAGAAGATAAATGGAAAATGGAAATAGACCTCCGATGGAAGCAGATACTTTTCAGTGAATGTTGTCGATGGAAAGTATTGAGAAATAATGGGAGCTCAATGAAACAATAAATACAATGATGAAAATCGATTCGATTCTCTGAAGTTTCACAGTAATACCTGATGAAGATAGTTGTTCAAGGAATAGTTCAATGTGATCTATGTTCGATACGTTTCAGACAAATGAATGAATTATTTCGAATACATGCACGAGTAAGTATAGTTCATGGTTGTTACATTCATTACAGCTGGTATTATTTAAACACGTTCATTACTTTCATGTCTTTTTCATATTATGTTTCATTTTTCTCAGTGTGTATTTCTTTCTGTAGGTTCATGAGAATATTGGAACCATGAAAAGCTGTAATATAGGTACCATTAAGATGACGGGTTGGCTGCACGAGTAAGTATAGTTCATGGATGTTACATTCATTACAGCTGGTATTATTTAAACACGTTCATTATTTTCATGTCTTTTTCATATTATGTTTCATTTTTCTCAGTGTGTATTTCTTTCTGTAGGTTCATGAGAATATTGGAACCATGAAGAGCTGTAATATAGGTACCATTAAGATGGCGGGTTGGCTGCACGAGTAAGTATAGTTCATGGGTGTTACATTCATTACAGCTGCTATTATTTAAACACGTTCATTACTTTCATGTCTTTTTCATATTATGTTTCATTTTTCTCAGTGTGTATTTCTTTCTGTAGGTTCATGAGAATATTGGAACCATGAAGAGCTGTAATATAGGTACCATTAAGATGGCGGGTTGGCTGCATGAGTAAGTATAGTTCATGGGTGTTACATTCATTACAGTTGGTATTATTCAAACACGTTCATTACTTTCATGTCTTTTTCATATTATGTTTCATTTTTCTCAGTGTGTATTTCTTTCTGTCGGTTCATGAGAATATTGGAACCATGAAGAGCTGTAACATAGGTACCATTGAGATGGCGGGTTGGCTGTTCTTCTTCATCTCCCACTGCCTGAACCACTGTGCATCTGTTTTTGGCGAATGCATTGACTTGGGATGTGGGGGTTGAGCAAACCGGCCATCGTATGCCTGTTTCCACGTAGCCCCGCTGGATACGGGAATGACAGAATCATTTGTGGTCCTGTTATTCCCTAACTGAATGGCATCCCAACGATGGCTGAATCCTAAGATGTGTGTATCCGTGCCGAGATGATGAATGACACTGAGCTTATCAGCTGTCTCTACGGAACCTTCGAGATACCGGGCGCCCTCTCGTTGTAGCATCGCCTAGTCACGGTAATTCGAGGCTCTACCGTGATTGACCTTGTTTCCCTAGCTACTCGTGGGACTTTTATGGACAGAGTGAACTAAAAAATTCTTCATGTTGCTGTGAATTTATTCGTGTAATTTATTTCAGGAACGTTTCTACAGAGGAGGTGGATGTCGAGTTGAGGACTCTAATTGACCTCCCTGTAAATTTACTTCAGGAGCGAGAGCTTCTCAGCACTCCAACTACTGATCCAAATACTAAAACTAAAAAAAAAGGTTTGTTGGTGCAGCCAGGAAACGACTGAGTCGTCTCATCAAGAGCGAGGTACCTTAAAAAACCGTCTTGCATCAAATTGTTGAGCGGCGTACGTCTCAGTTGAAGCTTTGCACGGTTGAATGTAAGGCATCGTCAGGTGTAGCTGACGTGCAAAAACCTTCAAATGGGAAGGTTGTCGAGGGTATCAAGGTGAAAATCTTGCACATTGACTATCCGACTACCTCATTAACAATGAATCGGCAGAGCATATACTTTGTGCCTGCCCCGTTGGGGACCAAATCAGATTCTTATAGTTTGGTAGACTTACTTCTACCATTTGACCTGAAAGACCACTCATCATACAAACTAATCGGCTCCGTTAAGAAGTTGGGTTCATGTGGTCGAGTGTGAATTGGTGTGAGTCACAATAAACCCTCGCGGGTTGCGGTGGGGGGTCGAATAGACCCACTCACTTTGGACATAACCTAACCTAACCATTAAGATACGAGGTGTTAATAATTGTTTTTGTAATATTTTGTTTTTAGTAGTTATAATAATCTCAGGGTTTTTTTTTAATTATGATTTTATGAATTTTAATTTTGGTTTTTAGTAATTTTAGACCATTGCACAAATTTTATACTCTACCTTTTCACCTTGTGGAGCATTTCTTTGCATCTCAGGGGGAATTCTTTGGTAACCAGCTCTCTTGTTTATGATGTTATAGAATTCAACAATCATTAAAATAATAGAAAAATAATAGAAAAACTATAAAATTCACACAATTTGAAAAAATAATAATACAAGAAAATTAATGAAGGAATGAATAAGTCTTGAACAAGATGACATTCATCAATTCAGCAAATTTCCTCATGAATTGAAAAATTTCAATCAATATACTGAAGTCATTTACAATAACAGATTTCTGTTTAGTAATTTTTTGTCATTTATACATTTCGTTATTTTTTCTTGAAATTTTCTTCGTTTTTACGTTTTGTAGTAGTGTGTGTGTGTGATGAGTTCAAATGGCGTTGGTATAACCAATTTGCCAGTCTATTTCAACATGTAAAATTTCTACAATATTTTGATATTTTATAGATTTATAATACATCCTTATTTATTTATAAAGGTGAGTTTTTAGTTGGTACTAATGAGTTATTTTTCTTTTTTTTTTTCTTTTTTTATTTTTCTCTCATTATTTCATTAATATTTCAATATCTGTTTTCATCTCAATTTTTTTTTACTTTTTTTTTATTAATTTCTTGTTTTGTGTGAGTTATCTAAGAATTTTAATATATACACATTTTTCTCTACCCGTTATAATTTTCCTTTTTTTCTTTTTTTTTAATTCTTTTCAGATTTTCCATTCTTTTTTTTCTTTCCTTTTTTTCCTTCTTTCTGTTTTTTTTATCCTCATCTCACACTATACGAAAGGATTAACATTCGTTTGGAACATGACAGAACGTGACTTATAAGTTAGCTGGTAGTCCTGTCAGTTTTATTCTACAATATACAGAGAAATATAAAATTATAATTCTGAATATAACTTTTTTAATATATTCGAATAGAATTTTGAAAAGATTTGTATTTTTTCTATTGATTAGAAATTCTTCCAATCTTATTGGGAATATCATATTTTCACTTTTCAGTATTTCGTATAGGTTATCAATATGTTCTTCATTTTTGATACATTCCAGAATTGAATGATCTAACGTACCAATTTTTCCACATGAGCAATTTGGATTTTCAGCTAATCCTATTCTGAATTTATATTCTGGGTACATTGCGTGTCTAGTTCGCATTCTGCAAATTGATCTGATGAAGTTTCTGTTAATTTCATATCTGTACCACGGAGACTTTTGCGGATTCTCCTGAATTATCCTATATCTCTGACCAGAAGTTGATCCTGAGTATAATTCCTGCCAGTGATATAACATTTCTTCCCTGAACACTTTCGTTAGACCCGTGTATAGTATTTTGATATTAGAAATATTGTTACCACCTACCTGTTTTCTTCGCCATTGTATCCACAATTTCATTTCCCTCAATTCCTGCATTACTCTCAATCCATACAATTTCTAGAGTTTTGTTATTTTCTAGAATTTCTTCATTCAAATCAATTATATTCAAAAGAATGTGTGAAAGATTGCTGTCTATTTGTAGATTTCTGAATTCATCTACATCACTTTTGCTATCTGTAAATATCATTCGTTTTATTATTTCCTTCATTATATTCAAAGGTTTTTTGAATAGCTACGATTTCCAAAGTATATATCGATGCCTTATTAGAGAGTCTAGAAGTTACTGAATATTTTATATTGGAATGGTGAGATGCACAAGTACATTTATCATATATTATTGAGCCATCTGTATAGATATATTCTCTATCATCTCATTTATTGGACATTCGTTCTTTGAAGGTATTTTGGATTGTTGAGTAAGGTAGTTCCCTTGAAGTGAGGTAGTTTGTACGTATGGAATGATAGTAATCTTGTGGTTTGCCCTGGAATAAGGAAAGTATTTCATTGGAATATATTATATCTGCAAAACTAGAAGCCTTGGTATAACTATCGCATATAAGTGGCAAAACTTTCTTACGCCAATATTTATTGGTCAGTCCCAAAACGCTCATTTCATGTGATTTGAATAATGAATCACTTTTCTTGGCGTATAATTTAGTGATGAATTTGTGGCTGAGTAGTTGTCTACGCAGATGTAGTGGTGGTTCTACTGCTTCCGATTCAAGAGCTGAGATGGGTGTGCTGTTGAGTAATCCTAAACATAATCTCAGGCTTCTATTTTTTATGTTCTCCACTTTTTTAAATTCGGTTTTGATGCATCACCGTAAAAAATACTCCCGTAATCCAAAATGGACCTTATCAGGGTTTTATGAAATGTTAAAGCAGTACTCGTATCAGCCCCCCATTTATTTTTACAAAATGCTTTTGTAATGTTCAAACTTCTTTCAACTCTTGCTATAATAGTTTGTATATGTTCTTTCCAACTCAATTTCTTATCTATTAAAATTCCTAAATATCTTACTGAACTTTTGTATGGTAAAATGTATGGTCCTATTGATACTGTGGGATCTTGTTGAAAACGGCTTCGGGAAAAGAAGCACGCTGCTGATTTTCATGTGAAACTTGCATTCCAAAATCTTTAATGTATTCTCCAACTATATTCATGTTCAAGTCGAGTTCTTGTAAAGATTCCTCTATATTTTTTCCTTCGCTGTAGAAACAGAAGTCGTCCGCAAACTGAATGAGTTTGGTTGACATGGACAGAGAATGGTTTATATCTGCAGTGTAGATGATGAATAGTAAAGGGCTCAAAATACTTCCTTGTGGTAATCCTACTTGAGTATAGCGCGGTCCTAATATGTTTTCATTAATGGAATGGAATAGAGGGTTAACTTCACTCTCAACGACTCAGAAGCGATATAACGTTTTGATAATGTCAACTGGCGAAACTTTGACTATCAAAAGACATCAACCGGTTGAATACTTGCGAAAATACTGACCATATTCTACCGAACAGACTCATTCTAATAACACTCATTATCATCATTATTATTATCAGTCAAGAACCCAGATATAGAGTTAGCAACAACTCGAAGTAATTTCATTTTCTATTGAATTTCATTGACTCCAGAAATGAAATTTCCTGTAAAAAAAACTTCTCTACCTCCTACGTATTCATCATTGAACAAAAAATGTGGGAAAGTAGTAGTCTTGATGATGCCAAGGCAAAATGTTGTGAAATTTTTCACTTTTTTTGTTCGACGGTGAAGAAGTAGAAAGAAAAAAAACATTTCCTCATATCGAATCCTATTTTAGAATAAAGAATTATCTATTTTGAATCTGTTTTTTCGTTAACCATCTGTCGCATCCCTACGAAACTTCTGCGGGCTAAGGATTAGCGAGGTCTTACCTTTCAACGTGTGATTTCTAACAATGGCTTTACTCGATATCAAGCATTACAGTGATAAGGTAACTTTATAACCCGAAAATGATGAAACAAATTTCCGCTGATGATTTTTACATACTCGAGAACGACGAAGGGAAATCATATCGATTGCGGCGAAATCGCAAGAAAATTATATTTTCTCGAGACTCACCGCAAATAGAATTTTCCCTTCAAGTGTATTTGATTACAGGAAGTTGATGACGTGCTGGATTCGCTCAAAATGCTATCAAATTTTCGTGAATGAAAAATTAGTCAGCTGTTACTGAATTGCTTAATAACGCGAATATACAATTATTGGGTAACCACTTAACGATTGAATCACTTCCTCTGAAATTTATTTATCACAAAAATCGAACAATCCATTTTAACAATGACTATATCAATTGATGATGTTATGTCCAAAGTGAATGGGTATATTCGACCATCTATTGCAACCCGCAAGGGTTTATTGTGGCTCACACATATTCTTAGCGAAGTTTATATGATGAGTGGTCAGATGGTGAGAGTACGGCTCTGCCGAACTCTAAAAACCTGATTCAGTCCCCAGCGGGACGGGCACAAAGTATGTGCTCTGCTGTTTCATCATTTTCCAAACAGAGGTGACACACACTGTCTTCCGACAGTCCGAGTCTGTGCATATGATGATTCAAATGACAGTGACCTGTAAGAAGGCCTGTTAGACATCGTAGTTTCTCCCTACTGTAGTCCAACAACTGTTTGGTATCAAGCTTCGAAGGGTGAACAAACGCTTTGGAGTGAGCCAATCCTAAAATATTCTGCCACAAGTCCAAAAATCTTCTCGTCAATCAGGTGTTAAGTCTTTGTTTGGCAAAGCCTGAAGCAATGCCAATGACAGGTTCTGGTCCTATGAAGCTGCTTGCAGCTCCCTTCTTTGTAAAGGGAGGTTGTATGAGGTTGAAATACAGTCGCATAGGTTCCTAGGCAGGTTGATATATCAGTCCTGGTTCTGCGCACCAGCATCAGCAACAGCACCTGCACCAAAACTAGAAGTTGTTTTTGATCCATCTGTGAACCAACAACTATATGCTCTTAATATTTCATTCTCTCGGAGAATCCGGTCCTCTCTACTCGGGAACAGTACTTTATGAGGCAGTTCGTAGGTGACAAATGAATGCATAAATCAGAGGTCATTTCCAGAAAGCTTTGACTTCCAGTGTTTAAAATGTATTTATCACAAAAAGTGATCAATACATTTTAACAATGAATGTATCAATTGAGGATAGAGAGTAATCACGGAGAAAGTCCTAAAATCTTAAGCACCGTCATGAAAAAAGTTCAGTGAAATGCAACGATTTGTTTCGCTACAAATCGAATGGTTCCTCGACAGTTGATACTTTCAAACGAGTGTACGTTTGCTCATAGAAGCGATGAAAAAAAAATACCAACAAAAAGAAGGTCAAAGTTAAAACCTCCAAAGTGCAAAGTGCCGCTGCAACTTCTCGAGAAAGCCGCGTTATTGAGGATAATGGGGGTTACACAGTTAGGCACCCCTCACATCATACACCACTAAGTTTGTTTATCACATCTGCACCATACTCTCGAGACTATCAGAATGATCTAGCCCGGTGAGAGACATGTGTATTACGGAAATACCAGCAGAAAGTAGATAACAAAGTTTCGGAACTTGGAGCGCAAACTGCTGAAAAGCTTTGTTACCTCTCAAACAATTTTAATCCTAAGAGCTGCATTCTCGTCATGGTTATGAATTCTTTATAACTGCTGCTCGTAGAATGGATGAAAAATAATGGAGGTTGAAAAGAAGCAACAAGTTATTGTTTTAGTAGCGATGATGAATCTAATTCTTCATTTTTGTTGATCCTTGTATCGATTAAATCAATCGTGAATGACCAGGAACACAGCAGTTTTCTTTATTTGTTGAGCAACAACCATCAAGGTTTATTAGCTAGATAATAACTTGTATGATATAGTTTTCAGATTACAATGAAATTAAATAAGAATTTAATTCAAATTTTATATAGAAAACAAATATCTTTCATGAATTTAGAAAACTAGTAGCAATCATCAGTTCTTTCATTCACTTTCTTGCATAATTTCTATGAAATTTGTGTAGTGCAGGACAATGAAACTTTCATAGGTCTGTCAACAAGTTTGAACATATTTAAGAAAATGCTGGTCTCGTTAATTCAAAAAAAAATCAACTACTCAATTTTTAATTTCCTACTTTTGAAAAACGGTGGCGTTCAAAAAAGACCCCACAAAATCGATAAAATTCTTGCCCAGTCCTCCGACATTTTGAATTCACGTGGTCTATAATGTTTCGGTCATATTTCATGGAATTATGATTTCAATATCCACATTTATATTACTCAAGAGTTGTATGGATGGTTGAAGAAAATTATCAGCCCCTACTGAAGGAGAACAACTGTATTTTTGGAGAACTAGTACAGTCTAGTTTCTGAAATGATGAATTCAGTTTCAAAGCTACTGAATCATTCCGTGACTGCCTGAACTCTTTCAGTTTCGTGAAAATCGAGAAATTCAACAGAGTTATGTAATGAAAACAGAATAAACTCATAATGTCTTCAATAAAGTGTATTCGAGCGGCTGGGTTTCTAAATCTGAGCAATATTCCAGAACACAAGTAAAAACCTAATTATTGAGTAGGACTTCATTTCCGAACATATGAATTGGGAGAGGTGCCAAAATTGAACCTTGGGGAACACTGAGTATTGATGGCAAATGAATCGCAGGGTCCCCTATTATGAATTGCTTGTAACTCATAATTTTTGTAGGCGTGAATATTATTAATTTCTTTTTTTATTCAAGGTCATAAACAATATCATTATCTGCTCTCAACTGTTACATATGTTGAATTTTTGGGTTTGTAGACGGTCATCTAGGAATAGTGTCACATTTTATCTCAACACTCCGCGTACAAATATAATGAAAAACTTTCCAATTTATGCAATGTGCGATACCTCTAATTCTATTAGTCATGTCCTAGATATATTCAACTGCAAGATTATACAAATCAAAAGACATTTTTAGCTAACTGACAGTTATGTAAATGCCACTCTTACTCCCTATTTTGTAATTGGGTTCATTCTGTAGAATAAAATAAATGAATAAATAAGTAAATAAATGAATAAATAAATAAATCACGACACACATCATGTTCTGAATTTGTTAAGAGACATGAGAAGATAATTGAAAAGTAATGATTTCGCATGAACTAATCCACGAAGAATTTCATGAATGAATCAGTGAAGTGATGTTCAAAAAACGCCCATTTCGTATGAGAATACCAAGAAGTAAAAATAAGAGGATGACTCGATTGCCATAATTAATCTGTTAGCTGATGGAGCTGTGTTAGGAATCATACGTTAAAAGGTAAGACCTCGTTAGTCCTTAGCTCGCACAAGTTTCTCAACTTCTGAGAGTTGTCGTTCGTATTGGGGCGACAGCTGATTAACGGAAAAATAGATAATAAACAGATTACAGATTATTATTCCTCAATTTGAAGTAACACATCTTTCAAAATAACATTTCTCATCCATATCTACATCTCTTTACCTTTTTTGCACCATCTCTCGCTCTGAAATATCAGGTTAGGCCCAGAACTTCTCACTTGCTATTACCTTGAAATACATTTCAAGTTATATATTTCTATCAATAATGAAGTTGAACAAGTGCTTATCTCTGTATTGTGGAAAATTGAAAATGTTTCTTTCATTTGCGTATGGTTCGTGTTTATCGTACGAAAAGTCGAAAAATATAACTATATGAATTACCGAATAAACGCGATAACGTATTTTCACATTGAACACGTTCGTTAAACCAGAATATTCGATATATGAGAGAGTGCCAATAGCGATGTGATCAGTATTCAAAAAAAAACAACTGTTGAAAACACAAACGAAGAACAGAACTGAAGATGTTGAAATTGACAGTATTCATTCTTCTCCTCAGTGGCTCCTTAGCCTACGTTTACATTCGTCCTGATGTGAATAATTCAGGTTAGTCCTCAATATTATCTGTTCAGTCTGAATGTTAATAAATTTTGGTCCGGTATTGGAAATTTTTTCACCAAAAATTCATGTGCGAATTTTGTGGAAGATGTAGTATAACTAAGCGAAAAAACAGATTCATAGTTACGAGCTTACTTCTGAATTTCGACATGAAAATTTCCAACAAATTTTTCTTGTTGATCAATAACATACATCCAAATATTTTTTCATTCTCAAAGATCAGTCCCTTTTCAAAAAATATTTCTAGCCATCCAACTTCCTTCAATGGAGGGAAAAGAACAAAAATATGAAAGCTAGTTATTTTTATGAACTGTGTCCAACAAAAAAAACTGGATCTATTCGATATATAATTTCATCCCCAAACGAATTTGCTTTCCAAATTGTCTATTTTCGGTTGTACTTTCTGTAATGGTCCTGGATTTACACAGATGATACAACTTTATCCTGTAGCAAGGAAAATATTGTTCGAAAAATAACCCACAACGTATTCTCACAATCGTAATCGCAAAACTCTGTACTCGATGGAAATATCTCAACAGCCCCCTCCAGCTCCTTCGGCACGCACAGGTGCCCAGGAATCTGGCAGATCGAGTTGCGCTATGACATATTGAATACTAGCGATTGTTTATGAACAGGTTGATACTTCGATACATTACAACACCTCACACTGAAAACAAAACATAATTAGGTATAACAATCACCTGCTGGTCTTAATATCCACATCTATCTGGATCCTTTCTGTGTATACGTGTGTAAGAAGCGCTTGGTAATGGACACTGGTATCTAGAGGTTTCGCAAGAAGAACATTTGAAGCCGTAGCTTTTCACCTAGATAGTTTCACATACCCATAGTCCTTGGGTATTACAATATCTCCTACGGACGAGAATGCAAAGATTGAAGCATCCATTTAAAGAAACTGTCTAGTTTTTAACACTGAACTCTGAGTCGGAACTTTTTCAGTAAGAGGTAATTTTAAAAATCGCCGAAACCACTTCAGTCTTGCGACAACACAATAACGTGCCAATAGGTTTTCTTCATTGGAGATGAACGTTGCTTTTCTCAGGTCGAGTGGGCTGAAGTCGGACATTCGTTTTGGTTTACCAGGATGGTGTCTTCCAGATCTCAGTCTAACGAAATCTCGACAAAACTGTGAACACGTTCACTGTTGATTCTATTCGCGAACTGTATATGCCTAAGAGTTCTTCTAGATCACCTTCAGCAATCCTTCAATATTGACAAAACATGGATTTTGACAAGACTCTATGATAACAGTTGATGAAACAATTGAAACTATACATTCCATACCTTCGCCAAGTTCTATGGAGTAATTAAACCTAGGAGTGATGATTTTATTCCAAATTTCATGGAATTGGTAGGTGAAATATCTAATATATCTATCCATCTAATTCATGGAATCAATACGACTTGTTCCTTTCCAATCATTATCCTTCAAGTGGTCATAGAGATACCGATGGAATCAGTAAAATTTACAACAATATCTGCTCAGAATTCAGGTGCTTGCTCAACTCCAATTAAAATTTGAACATGTTTTGTTTTATTCAGTATTTGTCAATGAATAGGTTCGGGATGTTGTCCTCAACTTTGTCTTCATTGTTGTACGTATTCCTTTCATTCTTCTTCTAACTATATAATATTCATGTATGTTTATAGAAGAAAGCAAATATATCAGTGAATGAGAGAAATGAGGACGTAATGGTTATTATATCCGTCGTGAAGTTTTATGCTTAGGATGATTAGAATAGATATATAAATAGTGAAATATATTCATTTTCTCTCCGGACTCTGCAGATCCTTTCCTGGGGACCCAGGATTCTTGATTTTCAAACCGAGTGACCATTTATCTCACGATGTGAAGAGTGGTCATTAGTAACTGATGGCGATATTTTCCCCGTAATATCAAAACTTCATGGAAAGAGCTCGACGGGTAAAATTTATACTAGTAATCATGAAAATCATTTTTCATTTGCTGAAGACGGAGAGGTGTATTATCGCTTTTTCATATTTTCCGACTCACCCATACGTTTTCACTAAAATTATTTTTATTTCAGGTGAATGTGGAGACAACGCATATCGAGAGCCTTGTGCCTCGGCCTGTAAAGAGACACCAACGTGCCAAAATAGATTCCCAGAACCATATTCAGAAAGGTGTGTGGAATATTGTGTTCCCAAATGTCTATGCACTAGAGGATTCATCAGAGATGATGTAACAAAACGATGTGTTCCAGTTTCAGAATGTTCGAATACCGAAAGTACCGAAAGTGCCGAAAGTTCCTGGTCATTCTTTCCAATTTTAGTCGCGATCAACTTTCCTCAAAAATAAAATTCACGTTGAATAAAACAATCATTTTATTTTATAAGTCACCGTCATTATCACCTGTGATCTCAAAATAATCGTTAATCGTTAGGAATATATTCTAGGCACTCCTCAAACTGAACTTGTCATCCTGTCGTCTACCTCTTGAAGATGACAGTACGACCAGCTGTCGAAAGCGCAAGCAGATAATTAATAGAAGATATAAAGCT
Organism: Leptinotarsa decemlineata; assembly: GCF_025532065.1. Classification (NCBI taxonomy): domain Eukaryota; kingdom Metazoa; phylum Arthropoda; class Insecta; order Coleoptera; family Chrysomelidae; genus Leptinotarsa; species Leptinotarsa decemlineata. The sequence goes on from NW_027412578.1 coordinate 7,618,088, forward strand.
TCAATTTAATATTAAAATACTGAAAATGAAGGAAAATTAGTTGCATCATTAAAAATATATATATATATTTATATATATATATATATATATATATATATATATATATATATATATATATATATATATATATATATATATATATATATATATATATATATATATAAAAGTAGGATATTTAATGACTGAATCTATGAATTAATCAGATGGTATCTTAAGGTTGCAGTCAAGGTCAATAATGAAAACTCTTTGCTAGTTTGTCAAGCTTTCAGAAATGTTTATTTCCTTCTTCAGGACAACTGAAAAGATGATTGTAAAAATATTATATGTATGAAACGTTACAGATATAACTTACTCAACATGAGATTAATACAAAAAATTTGCAGCAAATCGAAACGAAAAATATTTTTTGAAAATTAATTTTGACATGAATCAATAAATGACACGTATTTGTTGATAACATAAAAATAATAATTTGTTTTACATCAGTTACATACTGCATGAATCAGCATTACTATTTCTTCTTCAATTATCATTATCTAATTCAAACAAATAAGTATAAATTTGACTGAGAGCATTCAAGTCAGTTCTTTCATTCATGGATTTTAATTCTTCATTTATGTGTATCATTTCTAGAAAAGAAAGTTTGTAGGAATTTTGTTCAATTTCTAAAATATTAGCATTAGTATAGTCCATTTGGTGGTCTAATGAATTTACATGTTCTGATAATGCACATGGTAAAACATTTCTGCAATCACTTTTATGAGACGTAATTCGACCTTTTAGAAGTCTTTAGGTCTGTCCAATATACACTATACACTAGAGAACATTAGAGATGAACGTTGCTTTTCTCAGGTCGAGTAGGTTGAAGTCGAACATTGATGGTTTCATTCTGGTGTACTAGGATCTCAGTCTTCGAAATCTCAGTCTACCGTAGTCGCAATCACACCTTGATGAGTTCACTGGCAGTTTGTTCAGCATATCTGTACATCCTTCAGGTATTCGAAGAGATATAAATGAAATCAGTACAATCTACAACATTATCCGCCCAGAATTCAGAAGCTTGCAAAAATTCGAATTTGGATTTGGAGATATTTCTTTTCAGTATTGGTCAATACTACTCATTCTTGTACGTATTCAGTTGTTTCTTCTTGTCACTGTTGTGATTTTTATTGATGTTCATAGATAAGAGCAAATTTACCAATATGTAAAAATAATAAAGTCGTTATTATTATTATATTCGTCGTGGAGTTTTCAGCTCAGGGTGAGAAAAATATGAATATTAATGATAAACTATCTTCAATTTCTTTCCAAACTCTTCAGATCCTTTCCTGGTGACTCAGGCTACTTGATTTTCATACTCAGTGACTATTCATCTCTGGATGTGGATACTGATCATTGGTTACTGATGACGATATTTCCTCCGTTATATCAAAACTTAGTGTAGAGAACTCGATGGGTGGAATTTATAATAGTAATCATGAGAATCTTCTCCAATTTGATGGAGACGGAGAGGTGAATTATCGCTGTTTTCACATTTTTTTATTTCAGATGATTGTGGGGACAACGAATATTTAGACGTCTGTGTCTTTGGCTGTGAAGGAATACCAACGTGCCAAAATAGATTTCCAGAACACTGTCCAGATATGAATACCCTGGAATGTGCTCCCAAATGTCTATGTGAAGGAGGATACATCAGAGATGATATAACATATCGATGCATTCCAGTTTCAGATTGTCCAAATACCAAACAATCCTGGTCGTTCTAGGCCAATCAGCTTATATGGTTTTAGTCGCAAGCGACAATCATCAATAAAATACACGTTGATTAAAAAAATCGTCTGTTTTTATTAGTCGCCGTCATTTTCACTTGTGATCTCAAAATCACTATTATTGAATTTCAGGAGTAGCAACTTTGCAATTTGTTTAATTGCCAGTAATAATGGCTCTGTATCAATCAATCAATCAATCAATCAAACATTTATTGAATCAGTGTTCATTTACAATCACATTAGGCAAACATCATCATAAAATACTGGCTGATACAACAGGTCAAACTATTATAGAAAAACAAATACAAAGCATAACTTAAATAAAAATAAAATCACTAAGCTACAATCAAATTATGATTATGACTCAAGGAGAAACTCATCCACAGAGTAGTATGCTTTTTGCAATAGAAAAACCTTGAGCTTCCTTTTAAAGACATTGATGTTTGAGGACTTAATGTCATTACTAAGCTTATTATATAGTTTTATCCCACAGCACATGGGGTGATTCTTCGATACTGTCAATCTACTATAAGGCTGATAAAGTTGAAGGTTATTTCTGGTGAAATGTTCATGGATTTGCTCATTTCTAGGAATAATTGAAATATTTTTTCTTATATATATCAGAGTTTGGTAGATATACAAACTAGGCATTGTTAATACACTATAACGAATGAATAATGGCCTGCAGTTTGCACTTGAAGATGCCCCAGCCAGAATTCTGATTACCTTTTTCTGAATAACAAACACTTCATCAGCTTTAGCTGATAAGCCCCACTGTTCAAGACCATAGGAAATCACTGACTGAATTAAACTGTAGTATAAAAGCATGAGAACATCAAAAGAGACTGTTTGTTTCAACCTGCGAAGTAAATATATATGTTTACTGAGCTTCAGTTTGACATTATCAACATGGAAACTCCAGGTAAGTTTATTATCAATATCAACACCCAAGAATTTAGTACAATTAACTTGATGTAAATTTTCATTATTTAATCTTACCAAATAGCTTTTATCAATAGTTATATTTTTAGTAACAAAGTTGAGCATTTGAGATTTGGCAGAATTTAGCAGCAGACCATTTGTAGAACACCACTCCTCAATTTGATCAGTCACTTCATTAGCTTTGACAATTACTTCGGACATAGTTTCCGCAGATACCAAGATATTAGTGTCATCCGCAAAAATTATAATAATGGAAGCTTTCGAACAAAATTTCGGAAGATCGATAATAAAAACCAAAAATAAAAGAGGTCCTAAAACAGAGCCTTGAGGTACCCCTCTTACTATACATTCACTTACAGAGTTAATTCCATTCACACAGACCAGCTGACTACGGCCAGTCAGGTAAGATCTAACCCAATTCAATGCAGGACCACGTATACCATAAAACTGCAATTTGTGTAGCAGTATGTCATGGTCAACGAGGTCAAAAGCTTTGCTCAAATCAAAAAATAACCCCAGAGTTTGCTGTTTGTTTTCCAAGATTTCCAACACATGTTTAATGAGTTGATCAATTGCGCCAACAGTGGATTTATTTCTTCTATAAGCATTCTGACTAGAAGAAAATAATCTAAATGATTCAAAGTAATCATATAATCTTTGATAGAAACAGTATTCAATAATCTTAGAAAACTGACTAAGTAGCGATATAGGCCTGTAAGATGCACAGTCAGATCTCGAGCCCTTATTTTTATATATTTCATATATATTTATAAGACTCCAAATAGGTAATCATTAAGTTTATCCATATTTTGAATGGAGTTATTGATATTGATTTTCCTAATATAAAAAATCATGTGGGGATTCAATGTGGTTACCTTATACCAAGAAACGTTTGAAATATATCTGTAGAATGAATTCAACTAAAACGAGGTGCATAAAAACATTAGCTGAAGTTTAACACTGAGCTTGATTAAATAAAAAGTATTTTTCACATATAGTCAGTGGGCATACTTGAAGATTGGTTATAAATCAAATCCTCTAAAGGAATAATTCATTCAGGCCAGTCTCAACGTAATATAAATGGACTGACACCTATCAGAAAACACAGCATATGCAGGAATAACTTCAGTGAAGAATCCTCCACTGACACCTGTCGGACATTATCCAACGCCCTTCGTGGTATTAGCCAGGGGAGTAGTTTATTTCTGATAGGTGTCAGTCCATCAACCTACAGTGAAGGGAATTGTGACTGGTCTGAACAAATTGTTCCTTCATATAATTTAAGATATAAAGTATTTTCAGTAACTCACTTACTGTAGTGATCATCCGAATAACCCTTACTGAAAAAATACAATTATTTCTGACGTTGAAGGTATTTCGTTTGCAAATACTTCGACGTATCTCGTGTAGTTTAGGAAATCCCAATTGTGGGGGTCGAATTTGAATTAAACTGTATATTTTTGATCCATCTTTGTGATTGTTTTTGAATTTTTCCAAGTTATTTGATATCGTTCACCATAAAAACTCTGTAAGAAAATGGTGACAGAAATAAGTCATACGAGTTGATGAATTCAAATCTTTCTAACCAAAAACGGGATATGAATATCGATGGTGTGATAAGTGGCTCATAAATGATAACTCTTGGTATCCCACAAAAACTGTATTGGGTCCTTGTATCATTCAAAAAATCTATCAGTAGATTATTAATGCAGATGTTAGAAGGTATCATTTTCAGCTAGGCGGACCTTGCGGTGATCTCTACAATACAGATTTTTGGCAAGACTCAAAATCAAAAACAGAAGATGACTCCGAATGAATATTTGGATAGTTCAAATACAACGAATCAACTCAAAATCTCGATAAAACCATCATTCACTAACAATCTACAGAACATGGAGCATATGATCATTAATAAAGAAACATTCATCTATGAGGCTGATTCTTTAAAATATTAAAGCTGAGTACTTGATCGTCATATGGAACAGGACCCACAATTATCACATATTATTAAAAAAATGTATTTCCTATCAAGATTCAAATTTACAAAAAAAATCTTGAGTGGGTTCACATAGAGAAATATAAATATTATATTTTACTTCTCCAAGGTGTGTTGAGCGATACTATGTCTTATCCGTTCATGGAAACGGGTTTCGATAGCTCGCTTAGTCTGATCGATATATTTTTGCCACCAGTTTTGAGATCAGTTTCAGAATAAGAAGTTAGGGTTCTTCATCTTCTTCAGGCGACAACTAGGTTGGATAGCATGCGTCGAGAAAAGTATGTATAATGTACACATACCAATGACATATATAATCTATATAAAAAAATTGATAGTCCATGGATTACAGATAATATTCGCAGATTGCAAAAACTAAGGAATGCATCACTCAATCATTATCGGTTAACAAAAATGGTGAAACGAAGGGAACATTACAAAACTATGAGAAATGTTGTCACTGCTGCTGTAAGGACCGAAAAAAAGCATTTCTGAACTGTGAATTTAAAAAACTCAATCAAAAACAAAAATGGCAACCAGACGAACTACAGGACATTGAGGACCTCAATCTGTACTTTGTTGACTGATTTAAAAACTCTTGCCAGCCAAGCACTAGTTTACTAGTTTGAAGGTGATTTGAAAAATTTGTTTTTTAAACTTTGAAAGATATCAAGTCTAAAACATTTAGGCGTGATAACCTCAATTTTACTCTAATAATAATATACTGCCCCTTCATTGTGCCAGATATAACGTATATAATCAAGTCTTGTGTACAAAACTCCTATATTCCACAGTTATGGAAGGAAGCTCTCGTCAATCCTCTGCCAAAAATAAGTTCACCGTCAGAGTTTTCACACTTACGTTCAGTTTCGATTCTACCTGTTCTTTCAAAAGTGCTCGAAAGAGCCATTGAGTCTCAACTCGATAAATTATTCACCGGCGAAACAATCAGGTTTTCGGCCAGGTTACAGCTGTAAGTCTGCATTGACTGATGTTTCAGATGATGTTCTGAGGGGAATGGAAAGTAAACCAACGATCCTGGTACTCTAGACTACACAAAAGCGTTCGATATGTTGAATCATACAATTATATTCTAAATCATATCGGTTTTTCTGTGCGTGCTTGCGATTTGATAAAATAATGCCTAAAGAACAGATTACAGCGAGTAGTGTATAAAAATGAGACATCGACGGCGATTATTGTCACCGCTGGTGTACCTCAAGGAAGTATTTCGGTTCCATTATTTCATGCAATTTATACTGCACAGTTCGTAAAGTCATCAACTCGTTGCAAGTATCATCTATACGCAGACGACACGACTTTTCCTTTAACCTATCAGAATATTCTTTCAAATATGATCTGCAAAAACTTTTTGAAATATCATATCATTGAAAAAAAAATCCATGGCTATACTTTTTTGTAATGATAGAATCAGAGAAGAATTGCAGGCATCTTTGAACATTAGTATGGCTAATGAGATTATTTCTTTCAGAACATCCGCTTGAAATCTGGGTTTCATAATTGACAATAAACTCAAATTCGCGGAGCACGTCATGTCAAAGTTGAGAATTGGCTATGGTTCATATTTGGTTCATATGATATATTTTCGCCTACGAAAATCACTACTGCATTTCTCTTTGTATCTTTCATTGCAAACAGGTAACTTGCTGATATCAAAAAACTAATTATGCAGTATATCTGAAAAATAACAAGTTGAAGTGGAAATAAAGTTGTTCGGGAGATATAAAAATTTCATATTCTGATTATATTTATGAAGGTACGACAATAATTGTAATCCTCGTTTTTGTTCACTGATAACATACATACATACATTTTCACAATAAATACATACTACGATACGCCCAACGTGATTTACATGTCGTTGACAGATTCAACAATCATAAACATCCTACAAGGTCAACATGATGATCGTAATGAATGAACACAAACACTCGGTGATGTACAAATCATATTTGGGAAAAACCGGTATTATTCGAATGAACTTGAATGCAAAAAAAAGTGAAGTACCTGGTTCTTCCTGTGAATTGCCGTGGGCTTGAAATTATATTATAAATACATAAAAAAATGTTACATTGAATGTTCCTCCAAACATAGCACAGTCAAATTAGGCATCATCTATGAGGAAACATGAGAATTTGCAGACAAATCAGTCAAATTACATTTTATATCATATTGAAAAGTCATAAAAAAAATTGTGAAAACTGGAGGAATTTTGCATTCGTGAACTATTTTCAACTTTTTGTAAATTTTTCACATAGAGCCAGTGTGCATACTTGAAGGCTATAAATCGAATCATCTAAATGAACAATTCGTTCAGGCCAGTCTCAACTCCCTACATTGCAGGTTGATGAACTGATACATTTCAGAAAACAACTACTACCCTGGCTAATACCACGAAGGACGTTGGATTATATCAGTAAGGTGTCAGTGCAGAATCCTTCACTGGAGTTGTTCCTGCATATTCTGTTGGCGATACAACTGCCGCAATAGATTTTCAACTATTGGAACACACTTGCAGACCGGTTTCACGCTGTGTGGCCGCTCGTCAGTGCTAGAAAGTGCCTGTCATCAACATAAAGTCGATGAATAATAATAATAATCCTCAAAAGAGGACGATGCGGGGACTACGGAGAGGATGTGCAGCTCGTAGATGGAAGCATCCTACACCATCTGGATGTTGGAGAGACGTATACTTACCTCGGGGTGGAACAACGCCACTCACAAGAGGTAACAGCAGTGAAAAACTCTCTCCGCGGCAAGTATCAGCACAAACTTCGACAGATCTGGTCATCTTAACTGTCGGGGAAGAACAAAGTTGCTGCAACAATTATGCTTGCCGTTCCAATCTTACTATACTCGTTTGTAGTAGTGAAGTGGACTCGGAAGGAGCTGTATCAACTCGACGTAAAGACCCGAAAAATGATGCTTCTCTATAGGAGTTTGCATCCCAAATCGTCCGTTCCACGGTTGTACTTCCCCCGACAACAGAGAGGTTGTAAACTTTTGAGTTTGGAGTGTCTACATGACAAAATGGTACTGGATACAACCTGTAAAGTCGTCAGGAGTTCGGATCCCCTTCTCTGCATGGTCCGTGACCATGAGAGAGCAGGAATTGAAACATTTCTCTTCAGGGCAACTGCTCGAGCAGCTGATGAACTTGGTATAGTTTTCGAGTCTAAACGAGATGACCACTATTCTGTCACCGAGTTGGAACCCGTTCAGCAAAAATCTCAGATGAAAGCCGCAGAGATCACCTTACTTCTGCGGAGACACAAGGATGAGCCAATGCATGGGGTCTTCTTCAATAAAATTGGAGACCTTGGCTTATCAAAGCGCCTGACGTTCGCTTTCCTCAGGTCTATATCCATCGACATAACGCGGCCCTAAGAGTGCTTTATTACCATCTTCGGCACTCTTTCGGTATTGACGAGACACCGGTGTTGCCCTACCTTCCGGGGATACTGAATCCGTTGTGGGGAACGAGAAGTGCCAAATTCATTGGAACTATTCGTTCCTCATCCTCAGGCCCATACAAGCTGATAAGCCTGATGTAGTCCTTCTCGACCACCAGAGCCTAACGATATTTGTCTTGGAGTTTTCAGCTCTGGGCGAGACGAATATCGTCAGAAAAGAGGAGGAAAAACGAATAAACTATCGAAATTTTCTCTTCGAACTCCGCAGACTCTATCCAGATCATCCTGTTAAGATGGTTGTTCTGATTATTGGAGTCCTTGGTGGAATGAAGTCCTCTCTACTCTCGAATCTTAAAACCATATCGACTTGCCGCACTGAGGCAGAAATCTTAGCCGCACAGATGCAGAAGGCTGTCATTGTTGGCTCACTGCGCTTGCTCAGGGCACATGATTCTCGGACCCAATGATCACTCACTCCACGGTGTGGGGAGCGCACACTACGGTGAAATGAAAATCGCCTTTATTATTTCTTAACCAAAACAAAAAAACACAACATAACGTATATATTCAACTTGAAAATGAAATAAAGAGCGAAATTCATCGTCCGTAATGAAATGGAAAATGTTCTTCCACTGGACTTTTACACCAACAGCAAACCATTAACTCAACACCTCGACACATGTTTCGATCACGAAGTGATCATCTTCAAGTGGAAGATTTCCGATTATTGAAAATCGAATTTCTTCTGAGTATCATTCGTCGAACCAGGCTGAAGTGAACAACAAACAACAGGTTTGTCATCGCCCCATCTGCCTGTGAACTAGGTAACCAACCGCATAATATTCGCATATCACTATATGTGTAAAGTTTTCTTTGCTTATACGAGGAATTTCGGATATACCGTTGGTTATCTCGTTCACATGCAGATGGGGCGATGACAAACTTGTTGTTTGTTGTTCGCTTCAGCCTGGTTCGAGAAATGATACTCTGAAGGAATTCGATTTTCAATAATCGGAATTCATCGACTTTATGTTGATGATAGCTACTTCCTTGCTCTGACGAGAGGCCAAACAGCCCAAAACCGGTCTGCAAGTATGTTCCAATAGTTGAAAATCTATTGCGGCAGTTGTATCGCCAACATCATATGCAGAAATAACTTCAGTTATCACCCGAAGACGATTGTGGATACTAACAATCGAAACGTCGTGAAGTAACTTGGTTTGGAATCTTTTAATTTTATATTTTTAATTTTCATTTCTTGTTAATAATTTTTTTAATTTTTCAGCTCCTGTTGACATTTCTGCGAATATAAATTTTTTTTTTTTCAGCAGAATAAAATTTTAATTGTCATTCATTGAACTAGTTTGAAACTCTACTGGAAAATCACTTGGTATGTTCATAAATTAGAGTTTCAAAAAGTAATGAAACAGGTCTATTTCAGATCATTTTCGCGATTGAAAAGTTATTATAATTCCAAACGTGTTGATAGTTACCGCATAGGAGTATAGAACATTCAGATGTTACAAATTCGATTTTGTAATTAGTTTCCAAACAAACATTTTTGCGAAATCCGTGAGTTACAAGTTGCTATGTAATTAACGATAGATTTATTGAAAATTTTGACTCATATGACTGGGCTACAGTCGTGTACCTAATATATGAAACAGCTTAACCAGTGATATGATCAGTGTCTCGAAAGTTGTCTCGTAAGCTGAAGACGTATCAAGTGTTAAAAATAGAAATGTTGAAACTGACGGTTTTCGCTTTTTCAATGAGTATCTGCTTTGCATTACCTCCCATTGGTCCCAAAGGGATATTTTCAGGTTAGTTCACAAATTGTTTCTGAATTTATCAAATCTATATTTATCAATTTTGTATGTTCATTCAACTTTCCATTCCCATGAATGATTCAGGAGGAAAACATTACCGGAGAACGCAGTGGAAAATGTTTCAATGATTATGAACTTCGAAATAATACTTCCTCCGGTTAGTTCCAATTATATTTTCCTTCTCAATCTGTATACCAAACCGTCATAAAGAAAATTCAAACGCAACGTTAATCACCTTCAGTGCCGGATAGGCGGCTTCAACAGAAAAATTTGTTTTTTTGATGTGAAACATCTATATCCGCACATAAAACCAATTGCTGTGCGATTCTCTTCCAACTGGTTTGACGTTACGCTATCTCTCTTGCCACACTGAGTTCGGATACCTATAGTGTATACAGTTGTGTTTGCCACAGTAAACATAACCTGTGCTTACTAAACAAATTTTTTTTTATAATTGGAAATAAAAAATGTCTGGCAGTGATGATTTAGATAATTAAAACGAGCAACCTCCTGCAAAGGATGCAAAATCACACTACAACACACTATCGAGTCATCAGTAAGTTATTTATATTTTTATATTTCATAATTGAAGTGTTCATTTATCTGTGCATCAAGACCGCGTATATTTGGTCTGTCTCAAGGGCCGGTGAATGTAAAATCTACTTTCTTGGTAGATTGGAATTCACACAATTTTCATAGCATATAATATTTTTGAATTGAATAATAGTTAATTTTGATTTTTATAGAAAATAATGCACTGAAACACTGCTTGAATAAAAAATCCATATAGACTGACCAAATTGTATTCGAAAATCATCAAAAAATTATTCCATAAATGTTTTTATGATGATAGAATTCACTTCGAAACATTCATTATCAATAATAATAATAATAATAAATAAATTTATTTATCCTTAAAAGATCATTCACATAATGTCCCTTATAAACAAAAGTTTTGAATAAAATTTGCAACATGTTAAACATTTGCACAAAATGTAACCAAACGAATCAGGAGAACCCATTGATGACTCTGAGGTTGCGCATAGGTTTCCTAGTCATTTGGTTACACAAAGTATAGTAGTAAACATTTCGGCTTTATAACTACAGCTTATATAAATGAATTGAAGCCACATTAGAATTTTTTCAAACAAATTTCGATATTTGAGAGTTATCTTTCGTTAAAGAGAGATATCTGCGTAACGGAAAAAAAAATCAACAGATTCTTTCAACAGAATGTTCATTGTGCAAATATTTGATTGTTATCATGACTATACTGAGTTTTGAATCATAATGAAATATCAATTGTTTCCATCGGATAGAAATATAATTTGATTTTCTTTAGATGTCTGAAAATAGACACAATGAAAATGACTCTAAAACCACCAAGAGACTGAAATTGCTGATAATGTAAACATATGTTAGGAACGAATGAACCAACTTAAAAAATAAGAAAATATCTACCCGAATATACGTAGCTTGCGACATTTCACATCCACCTCATTTTTCAAATAGTCCATGTACATAAAGGGTGGGCCATCGAAAACTTTAGATGGAGGTTTTGGGTACTAATCTTGCAAATCCGGAAAAAACGCTTAGACAGTTCGATTTATATTGGGAGTTTTTTTCCCCATTTTCAGCGTCGTCACTTCAACTCCGGAGCAGAGGGGTGAACAATCCTTGGAATTTTAATAGGGAATAGGGGGCAAGTCGCACATCGTTTGAAAGATCTTGGAATTCTCTAAACAATGTTGTACAGTTTTTTGAATTTAGACATATTTAAAAGAGTTCTTTCCGATAATTACCTTTTTCAATATTGTTAATAGCAACAAATTGCTGCACGCCACTGCTAGGTTTGAATATTTTTGGAAGTCTTTCATTTGTTTCTTACGCTAGTTTTCTGTTAATTTTTTAGTTCTTCTCTGATAAGAGGACAATTACAATTGAGGAATGGTTAAAAATGCTCTTTCTATTTCTCATTTCAATGTTGAAAGTGATATCTACATCATTACTAGTAGTGAGTGCCGTGAAGTGTTGCTAAAGAAACAATGGTTCACACAACTGCAGAGAGAGTTGAGTTGACTGAACTGTACTATGGAAATAGATGTTGTGCTGCGAGAGCCGCTGAACTGTTCAATCAACAACATGGAAAGAATATGTCGCGACAGTATGTTTTCGATTTAATTTTAAAATTTCGCGCAAGTGGATTTGTAGCAAATAAAAAACGGCAAATCGAACCACCAGTAACAAATGAGGCGACACAAGTGGCAATTCTGGGCCATGTTGAGCTTGACCATACTTTGTTTGTTAGCATTTGTTTTCGGGGTGTCACGAACTAGCATTCGGCATATTTTAAACACCCACAAAATGCATCTTTACAAAATCAAATCAACGAAAGAACTGAATGAAGATGATTTCGATCGACGCTTGCAATTTTGCAAGTTGGTTAGTGAAAGAGAGGTGGAAAATCCATATTTTGTTTTCAACATTTGCTTCAGTGATGAATGTCCTTCTTTTCTAAATGGCACAGTTGATCGCCATAATTGTCACTATTGGGCTGATTCAAATCCTCACATTTTACATGAAGTGCATACTCAACGTCCACAAAAAATATGTATGGGCTGGAATTTTTGGTGACCGTATTGTTGACCCATTGTTTTTAGAAGGCAATTCAACCGAAAAAATTTATCTGGAGCTTCTGGAAGATACTATTAATCTCCTTCTCTCACTTGAAAATCAGAATTTACTGTACTACTTCTGCATCACTTGAAGATTTACGGCAACGAATCACAAATGAATGTCGCCAAATCACTCCAGAAATGCTCCACAATGTTCGAGAACGTTTCCAGTAGAATCTCTATCATTGCATGGAAGCTGGAGGTGCCCATCTAACTCTGAATTTAATATGGTTCTTCCAAATGAAAAAAAAAGTTCACCCTTGTTTAGAAAATTCCAAGATCTTTCAAACGATGTGCGACTCGCCTCCAGTTCTCTATTAAAATTCCAAAGGTTGTTCACCACTCTGCTCCGGGGTTAAAGTGACGATGCTGTAAATGGGGAAAAAAACTGTCCCCCTCCCAATAAAAATCGACCTGTCTGAGCGTTTTTTAGGATTTGCAAGATTAGTACCCAAAACCTCTATGTCAAGTTTTCGATGGCCTACCCTGTATATATCTGAACGAAATCTTCATCTGATATGGTAGATTGATTGAAATTTATTATTTTCGATGATTTTGTTTTGTTTCTTCAGATACATGCGGAGACAAAGAATTGTACATTTCGTGTGCATCGGCATGTTTGGAGATACCAACTTGCCAGAACCGATTTCCGGAACCATTTGAAGGAGATTGTATCGACGTTTGTGTTCCCATATGTGTGTGTGAGGCAGACCTCATGAGAGACGAAGTGACGAAAAAATGTATTCCAGTTTCGCAGTGTCCAAAGAACGAGAAATCCTAATCACCAGTGAATGTTATAGATTTCAGATAATATACTTACTGGATGATGATAGTAACAAATGTCATTTTAGAATTTCAAATGAATTCATTCTCTATAATATCGTATGAAATATCGATTTCCGTTACTCAGATAGTTCATGAAATATAGCCGTTGGGCATTATTGGGGTTTGTTTTATTTTTTTAGCCTAGAGGAATACGAACATATCAGCTAAATTATCTGAATGAAACTTCTCAACTCTACTTTTTCTATTTCTCTCTTTTTCAGTGCGTTGAATATTTCAAATCATCGGCTTCATTTTGACTTTGTTGGTCCTATATTTACATAATTTACCGTTGATTTTTCGTTAACAATGAAATATTTAGTGTTCACATTCATTTCCCAAATTGCTGTCTTAGAAGCACTTCAAATCATACAGAGAAAGCTATCTGAAGACGGGGACCTGGAAGATAGGAAGAAGTCACTTACAGAAGTAATCATGGAACTACTAGAATGTTGTGTACGAAACTGCTATTTCCAACTGAAGGACGAATTATTTACGCAACATGAGCCAACATATGTATAGAGTGGTGTGGAACTCTGGCAATTGAGGAAGCGTACATGAAGCCCCGAGTCTGTTTGAAAAACGTTGACGACATTTCCATAATATGAAACCATGGAGAAAGAAGTTCACAACGAATTACCATTTTAGACGTATTGATGAAGGGGATCAACAATAAGTGGGAAACATCTGTGTACCAGAAGCCCACTCACATAGAACAGCATTTGAACCCTGAATACAACGACCATCAATCGACTGAAAGAGAATTCATCAAGAATCTAGTAGACTCCACAAGGAACTAGGCATCATGAAAAATGATTTTAGACGGAATGGTTACCTCCAAGTGATGGCTAAAAGACATCAAGAGCCTCGCAAGAAAGAGAAGCTGCCACAACCAGTACTTGTATTTCTCTACATCAGAGAATTGTCGGAAAGGATAAGAAGAATTGGGTCCAAGTACAACACCAGAACCTGCTTTAGATTCGGAAACACTATCCGTAGCAGCCTCATGAAAACCAGGCCACCAAACGTGGACTGCGATTACAAAAATTTGCATTTATTGAATACTTTGCGAGTGCGGAAAATCCTATATCTTTGAAAGTCTTCATTGCCGTGTATAAGAAACATATACAGCGAGGAGAAACCTGCAAATCGAGAATAGCAGAGCATGTTTGGACTCATCAACAAACCATCAAGTTTATCCACAGGAAGAAACACTTGTTTAGAAAGGAATTCAAAAAAGCCAACAACATATTAAGTCAATTAAATGAAATGAATTGAAACTCTTTTGTTTAAATACCACTGGAAAATTTTATTTATACGACCGGTTTCGGGATTGATCCCATTATCAAGTATAGATCCCGTTAGACAAAAGAGTTTTTATTCATTTCATTTAAGTGATCATGAGTTACCATAAAGTCAACAAGTCATCAATCACACATAGTATTCAGTCAAGCTAGCGTAGAACTTCGAAACATATCGAAACCCATAATCAAGGGGAAAGAGGAAAGGGGGGAATGGTGGAAGTACTCGAACGACCCACAAATAGTCATCTTTCGGAGGAATAATTCCAGTCATCACCGTCAGACGATTGTGGATACTAACAATCGGAACGTCGTGGAATAACTAAGCTTAAAATCTTTTCATTTATTTCCAATTGCCCAATTCTCAATTGTTGCTTGTATTTTATTTCATTGCAATTACATTACAGGATTTTTCTACTTTATATAATTGTTATTTTCAACTATTCATTTTCTTCAGCCATTTCAAATCATTTTATAGCAAATTAAGCAATGGAAATCCGAACTGATGAAATTCACCATAAAACATTGTCAACCACCTCCAAACAAATTTGAAAACACTTTTTCCCATTCAGTTTGTACCCCAAACATTCATTATGGAATCGAATCAGATATCATTCACAGGATTGCTACAGAATATAGTATATGAAAGAGGTGAAATTTCACACACATGAAACACTGTCATCCTCAATGGCCGACATCCGGTATTTCGTAGTGAGACATTTTCCTTATGGCCTCTTCAGCACCAATTTGGAAACATTACAAGATAAAGCACTCAATTGATGCTGACGAGGCAATAAGGCAAGTCTTATTCCAGATATCGGATGTCCGCTGCTGAGCATGACACTGTTTCGTGAATGTGAAATTTTACCTCTTTCATATACTATTTTGTTTAGCAGTCCTGGGAGTGATCTCTGATTCAATTCTATAACGAATGTTTGATGTACAAATTGAATTGGAAAAAGTGTTTTTTGTATAATTCAATGTTTATATTGAAGTATTTGTTTTGAAAGTGAGTTTTCTCCCGTCTAATTCAATGAATATATGAAAGTAGTTGTTTCTTTCGATTATTATCTCAAAGTTACTTCTTTGCATGATCTACACATCTTTGTGAAGGAAATAATTGATTTCTTCCTGTCATTAGAATATACCTGCCAGTTTGTCTGTCTTCCCTTCCGCTCACGCATACGTCAGCGGAAGGCAGGCTCGTCCTCTCTCTTTGGACAGATGCTCAGTGATTAGTGTTCGTTAAACAACATATACTGGTGAAATTAATATGAAAATCTAACCAGCAAGCACGTTATATTCTTTCATTATGTGAAACGTGACTCAAAAATTATGATACGAATTATGTGTATGTACATTATTAGTATCCTTATTTGATCCTACAAAAGTGATAATTGACTCATAGTAGTTATAATTTATGTACATACACAAAACGATCAATGAATTCATTAATGAATAAACTTTCCTTACATTATCACATTATTATACATAAAATTTAGCTTTTTCCAAGTTGAACAATTTCGATATCAAATAGTTCAACGCAGAAGTCGAACGTGGATCTTTGTTCTTTGAGCGACTGAAGATTCAGAAAGAGTCAAATCTGTAATTGGATGGAACTTGTACACAATGTTTCATCTGCCACTGCGACAGACATCTTCAGTCATATGATGCATTGTTGGTCGTTGCTGAGACTACTACCTCATTTTTGCAGCCAGCGCTCGTGTCACCGAAGATGTCTGCCGCAGTAGCAGACAAAACGTTTGCAAGTGCAACTCGACATAACCTACCGCCTCGAATTTCAATCTTCCTTATTATTACCGTGAAAACCATGTTCTCCGACTTAAAAGTCAGTAATGGCAGTAGTTCGACAGAACTACTGTCAACATATAATATGTTGGATAAATTCAATTTGAACCATTTAGAATCTCTCCAAAATACGTGTTTTTTTTATTGAAACTTTTCTTATTATTGGTTGTTTGAATAGAATACAATAAATATATGATAAACATAAAATTATATGCTTGGGTAATTATTCGATTGAGCATATTTATCAGTAGGATAAAAAAAGAGAAGAAGTTTTTTTCAACAATCACTCGAATTCGGAAATAATAAACACATACTTATCTCCATATGTGGTGTAAATCATTATAAAAACATGATAATGAATTGAACCTCTCCTTCCATCGAGTATATTTATATATTAGACAACGCTCCAAGGATGTGATCAGTGTCTAGAAATTTTCGTTTGTTTAAGGACGTATAAAACGAAGAAGATTGAATATGTTGAAATTGACGATATTCGTTGTTTTCCTAAGTGGTAGTTTAGTGTACGCTCTCAATGTTCCTTATTGGAGTGATCCAGGTTAGGTAACACATTTATTTTGAGTTCATTAGCTACTTATAATTTTTAATTTTCAATTCTCAAGTGTCGAACTCACTTAGCGATATTTATATGAGAATTTTGTGAGTTCAGTATTTCGAAATCGCTTTTGACTTATGACCTGAATATTTATGTCTCAAACAATGTTTATCAGTGAGTAATTCGTGATGAAGAATAATAATATGTTTTTCAAGCAAGTAGTAGGTAGTTCATATTGGTATATTCATTTGACTGGACGATGGGAAATATTTTACAAAACGGGCAATTTGAAACATGTTCATGAATCTTTCATATAATGTGTTTCTTTCGAAGGAAAATCAATACTTATCAAACGATAAGAAATTGGTTTTCTGCAAACTCCCTACAACTAGGTAGATAGTGAAAAAATGCAACTGAGTATATCCAGTAACAATAAATACATATCAGGAGAACACTGTGAATTTCTTGGAATTACAATCGATGACACTCTCCGCTGGCAATATCATACTCAAAAACTAAACAGCGAGCTTTCCAGTACAATATTAATCCCCAAAATTCTTTTCTGCGTAGTTTCGATATTCGCGGCAGTGCATCGTCCCCCCTCCATGTATCTTTCCAGTACTTCTTCAGCTAACATCGCCACAGTATACTATATACAGTAATCCCACTTCGGGTGATTTTTGGTTTGAATTTTCTACACGCAGACCCAGGAGTTGCAGTCTCAGGTCTGCGCAAACGACGAGTTCAAGACAGGCACGCAATCAAAGCGTTTAAACACTGCTCAACATAACAAATATTCATATAAACTGCTCAAAAAAATACAGTCGATGAAAACCATGTTGGGCACGTAAGAAAATTGTACAAATGATAATTTTGCATTTGTGTAATATTCAAGTAACCCAGATCATTTCGACAATGATGAACTATGTTTCAAGTAGATTTTAAAAATTCATGGGATCGGATGTGACAAAATATACTTTAATTTCAACAAGAAAAAAGACAAGATGAAGAACGAGTTTTGTTATTCATGAACCATGGTACTGTGCAAGAGCTCTCTAGGAGGAATAACGAGTCCCTGTGTGTATACAACCGTGATAGCATGGTCTGCACTGATGAGGAACACTTCAAAACGGTTCGCAGTTGGTTCCTTGTTCGAATCAGGCGAAGTCCCACTATTTGTCCTAGAGAGCTCTTGCAAAGTTGTTTCTTCAAAGTGAGAATCTTTGCAATTATGTCTGAGGCGACTTGGATTCCGAAAGGTTAACAGTAGTAAGGTATTTTTGATAGTCAAATTTACATTATATAAGAAGTTGCTGACTAATAGGACATGTTTCATTTAGAATAACTGTTTTTAATCTACGCAGCAACTTTTCGGGGTTGATTAGACATCTAGACTTGTATAGATTCAAATATCAACATTTGTCAATATATGTCGAGTTATTAGCTAAAGAAGTAGTTGTTTTCTGTCGGAAAACATATATAATGGTATAGTCAAAGTGCATTTGGACTTGTCAGTGATTTTATTATCAATTTTTACTTGGATAAAAGCTGGAAGCAGCAAAACAACCTATTATCTTACAGTGTGAATAATTCATAACTTCCGACTCCGAAAACTCTCACATACATTTATAGTTAGTACATACATACAAAAAAATTATTTTTGTATGATTGAACACTACATACTTAATTACTTTTTTACTTCTTCAAGTCCTGAATAGTAACTACATAATTCAGAAAGAATAGGCTCTACAGATTCCTTAATCTTGAGTGATGAATTCGATTAGGAATATTTTCAATAATTGGTCCTTAATATAATCGAATCGGCAAACTCGTCCGCCATCTTGAATTCTCCAATCAATAAATGAATATGCTATATTTGGCCCCAAAAATCACTACAAAGAAATTTCGCATGGATTCGCACCATGGTTCATGAATAACAGAACACGTTCTTTATCTTGTCTTTTTTCTTGTTGAAATGAAAATATATTTTGTCACATTCGAATATGAACATCTGCCGATTCCATGAATTTTTAAAATCTACTTGATCATTGCCCAAATGATCTGGATTACTTCAATATTACACAAATGCAAAATTATCATTGGTACAATTTTCTCAGGTGCCCAACATGGTTTTCATAGACTGTTTTTTTTTTGAGCAGTTTATATGAATAGTTGTTATGTTGAGCAGTGTATACACGCTTTGGTTGAGATTGTAGTAGGGGGAAATGTCATTAGTGTCAAATACGTCATCATTATAAAAAATGAAACTCCTGGACACCGACATCAAAGGGACCGACGCTGAGTGAAACTACTGTATACAGAAATACTGTGACATCGCCATTAATTATCAGTTGATATGAAGTGTTTTTCAGAAGTGCTACCCCAACACGGTGCAGTAGACCAGGTGCGAGTAAACAAGTGACTTATTTTTATCATTTGTGAAAAGATTCTAAAATCGATATCGGTAAGTTTCCTTTTGTTTTTCACAAGAACTACTATAATACCACTATTTTCGATGTGAAATTGAATATTGATATTAAGTATGCTCACGAAAAAATTTAAATATCTTTGAAAAAACGTTGATTTGCATAAGAAATTAAGTTTTGCAGATTCTCATTTTTTCAAAAATATATACTAACTTCTTTGATATTTTTGTCTTTTGCTGCCAACTTGCCGATGGAATAGAAAGAAAGAATGTATAATATACCAGTTCCTTCAGAAAACTTGCGATATGCTGCCGCCCGTTTCATAAATCGACGCGTGCCCTAAAATGTGTTATGAAACTTTATAACCAACTTTGTTTATTATAGATATGGACTACGAAAAGGAGCAGGAAAGACTTTTGAGGTTGTTCGAGAAAGTGGAAAGTAATGAAGATTATGGGGGTGATGATGACGATGAACTAGGCGAAATAGATAATATAGAGCAAAGATTAGAAAGTAGTGACACGAAGCAAGAGTTTGAGGATGGTGGAGATGATTATACACCTGTTGCTGTTACCAGAGAACCAGTATTCATAGGAAAACACAAGATAACAATGTGGAAAAAGCATGCCCCACCAAAAAATGTAAGAACTCGTAGTTCAAATATTGTATTACAATTGCCAGAAGTAAAACCATATGCAAAATCCAAAAAGTCTCCTCTCGATATATGGCTATGCTTGTTTGACGAAGAAATGCTGAATATTATTGTGGACTGCACCAATATAAAAGTAAATAGCATTTCCCAAAAATTCTCCAGAGAAAGGGATGTTAGGACTACTAGTCTCATAAAAATAAAGGCGCTGATTGGAATCATATATCTTGCAGGACTAAGAAAAGCTAACCATATGAATCTAGGCGATCTTTGGAGAACGGATGGTAGTGGAGTGGAAGCATTTTGTCTTGGAATGAACAGAATACGATTCCAATTTCTAATGAGATGCCTTCGTTTCGATGATATACATACAAGAGAAGAGAGAGTACAAATTGATAAATTGGGTCCGATCCGAATTTTGTTTGAGAAATTCAACGATAATCAAAAAAAGTGTTACTCACATTCTGAGCACGTAACCATAGACGAAAAGCTTGAAGCGTTTAGAGGTAATTGTAACTTCAGACAATATATACCAAGCAAGCCAAATAAGTATGGCATAAAAATTTTTGCACTTTCTGATTCTTCTATGTAGTATACCCGCCATATGGAAGTTTATGTGGGTAAGCAGCCAGAAGGTCCCTTTCGAACAGAGACCACTGCTAAATCAGTAGTAGAAAGGCTTTCTCAACATATCAATGGTACCAACAGAAACGTTACAACAGATAACTGGTTCGCCAGTATGGAACTTGCAGAAGGTCTGAAAACAAATAAACTAACCCTCGTAGGGACTATACGAAAAAACAAGAGGCAGCTTCCGTTGGAATTTTTACAAAATACTGGCCGACCTAGCGGTTCATCAATGTTTGGCTTCTCTCATAATACAACTCTGGTTTAATTCGTTCCAAAGAAAAGTAAAAATGTGCTACTCATTTCAACAATGCATTTTGGAGATGACATTGATTGTCGTACGAATGAGCAAGAAATTATTATGACTTATCAAAGGAGGGGTAGATATGGTGGATAAATTGTGTGCTCAATACGATTGTGCTCGTGGCACCAGAAGATGGCCAATGGTCCCCTTTTACAGCATGCTAAATGTAACTGGTATAAATGCATTCGTTGTTTATAATGGAAACCATCCCGATTCAAAAACACTCAGGAAAGAATTTTTTCTAAATCTTTCCATGGCCCTCCTCTACGACTATCAAAAAGAAAGAGCAGTTTCTGCCAATTTGCCAAGGACCATAAGAAGCAGATTACGAGAGGTGTGTGGTTTACCAGCTGCAGCCGAAGCTCAAGTAAGAACCCCGGGAACCGTGGCCCGCTGTGCTGACTGTAATTGGAAGAAAAATAGAAAAATCAAATACCTCTGTCATAAATGTTCGAAATATTTGTGTTTAGAATATATTAGACCAATGTGTAATGTATGTTAAGAAAATTTAGGTTGATTTTTTCTTACAGTGAAACTTTTCACTTCTGTTTTTGTGCTTAATATATTCCTTTTGTAAAAAAATCTTTGAAGTATCTTTTATTCTGCCCCAAAATCATATGATGATTATTGAATTTTCCTCAACTTATCAATTACTCTCAGAAATATCATAATGTACTAGCCGGTCTGCTGGACCGTGCGCGAGTTACTAAGTACAGTAATTTGGCGCGAGTAATGAAAGGTTAAGCATTTCGAGATATGTTGTAGGTCCCGAATCAAAAGCAAATATATTTCGCTTTTGTTTCACTTGCGTATTAGCTATGAAACCATTTTATGGGAAAATTCCAGCAATGCGCTAAACATCTCCAGATCATAGGAGAAAGCTATTCGTCTTCTGGCTGGAGTCGGACTGAGGGAACACGTCGTCCCCTCTTTACTGACATGAAAATAATGACACTACCATGCATTTACATTTACATATATGAAACCCTTTGTGAAATACACTCAAACAAAGGAAACTATACTGTTTCGACAGATCTTCACAAATACGACACGAGATCAGCAAACCAAATAGCACTGAAACGTTTCAGGCTAAATAAGTCGAAGTCAAATTCCCTCAATTTGAAACTTTATAACAAGTTGAGCTCAGAAGTGCTTTCCCTGAATGATAGACATTTTGAGGCTAATGTGAAATGTCTACTCCTAAAAAATTGTTTTTATGGTGTAGAAGAATTTTCGAATTATTCTTTTTGATGTAATAAAAAAAAAAGTTTTTGTGAATGACCTGATTGCTTTTACATTTTTACATATTGTCTCTCGAAATTTTTTGTACTATGTGACGTGCTGTAAACCACTGTGTGAAATAGCCAATAAAGTCTATCTATCTAAATCTAAAGATATGCATTGCCAAACGAATGATATATAAGTTCCTCTGAAAATTCCACACCTGTAATTTTGAACCAATCAAAATACGTAATTTTGACAAATCACCATGGCAAAGGAGGTATTTTAGTGTAAATTTTTTTCTCGTGGGATACCGAATAGCGAATCAAACCGGAAATTTTTTGACGTTCTCAATAACAGACCATTTTTGACAGATTGGTTTTTATTTGTTCATGTTATATTTAGTTTTGAATCTTTTTAATTACTAAGCTAAGATGTTTAGGGATCACTTATACTGGTGTGTTCAGTTCATATCGGCACATTGAATACTCAGTATCTGAATGTTATAGAAAAATGAGCTTTGTCTTAAGATCTAGTCGTGAATTCAATCACGATACTTGTTTGTTACTCTTTAACTCGATTGTTCGTTCTAAGCTGGAATATGGTTGTGTCATTTGGAATCCAAAGACTTTTTATAATCTAATACTATAGTAAAAGTCCAGAAACGATTATTAAGAACACTCTTTTTCAGAAAACACAATGTCTGGCCTTTATTTATATCGTATTCTAGCCAATTACAAGAATTTAATATGCAACCATTGAAAGCCGCCGTGAGCCCTCAGAGACAATCTATTTCGTGTCTCAAACAATTGGTCCCCTATTCAACAATGTAGGTAGGTTAGACGTTTCTGAAAAACGCAAAGCATGATTTTTCTGAAAATTTCACCTCTCACATTTCCTTACCTGTTCTATCGATCTAAAATATTTTCAGCATTGCGGCGTTGCCACTTCTATCAAAAAGTCCTAGCAATTATATTTTTTTGAATGGAACACCCCGTATATTAATACATTTTTGGAATCGCTCTAGTATTTTAATACATTTTTGTTGATAATATCCTATACCTATCTCTATCTGTTTTCGAGATAAAAAATAAAATGTGCTAAATATGGTCCAAAACATAGCCTCAATTGAAATTAAGTACATCAGTACTCTCAATTCATGAAAAGTTGATATTTTGATGATAGTTTGGACAAACTTAAAATATTTAAATAACACCAAGAAATCGACTCCATATCATACAGGGCATGCTAAAATTACTATTATTTTCATTGTGCATAAAAGTAGTCGAAAGTTCATTTTTTCAAATGAAACCCCCTGTATATTACTCGATAAATTGGAAGATGGTGAAAAATGATTCAAGATGATATACATGTTCCTATAACTAAATCGTCAAGTTTTCTTAATAAAGACGTTTTTGTGAAAAAATAGTTATTCACGTTTTACCTACTAGTGTTGAAAGTGGCATTTTATTTTGTGAGTGGGGATTATTGCAAAACGAGCGTCAGCAGGTGGAGCAAACTCACGAGTATAAATTTGCTTCTCCTGAAGATGCTAACCTTGTTAACGAAACGCGCGTCAAGTGCAAAAATATTAGTTCGGTGTTAGGGTAATTGATCTCTAGAAAATAAATTCAAAAATCGCTTTGCAAAACCACTCACTACCTCACCTAACCCCACGAATATACGGCACTGATAAATAAATATTGTGAAACGTACAAAAAATTAGTATTTAGCCAGTACAGGTAGCCGAGCCTTTACTCCACAACTACATTTGATAGCTCGTTTACTAACTATCTGGGCGACTAGGGGCCACAGGCAAGAAATGTTTATGACTGTACTCTCATTTTTATTGCCGTTCCAATTGGAAATGGATAGATTTCACCTTTTGAAATAAATACTTGATTTTGTTCAAAGCACTCCATGCGATTCTTTTTCAATTTTCCTCTCAACTTTTTTCATTTCAGAGGAATGTGGGGAAAATGAGTTTCTCGAAACCTGTGCGTCAGCCTGTGAAGTTATACCAACATGCCAGGATAGATCTCCCAAACCATACGAAGGAGCTTGTATAGCAGTTTGTGTACGCAAATGTAAATGTAATACAGGATACATAAAGGATACTGTAACAGGAAAGTGTGTTACACTTTCAAAATGTCCATAGGATGGAAAACATTCATAAATCTCTGGTTAATCATAAGTTGACTGTTCAATTAGATATACATAATTTTTTTAACCCTTCTCTCCTGGATTCAAACCGGGGTTTATTTTCCCACAGAATTTTCAAATCAATCGAGTTACTTCGTTTTATAGTGATATTTCACATTCAATTATGAATTATATTGTATATTTTTTCCATTGAGTGTAGCCTATAGGACTGTTATATTGGTTGGAAACGAAACAAGCTCACTTCTGAGGCATTTAAAGTAATATGAAAAAAAAAAATGTTTTTTTTTATTTGTTCAACCCTAAATATTTTCATTTTTATTGCATCATGAAAGCACTTCAGGCAGTTTGGGAAGCGAAACAGATTGATATTCTGGAAATAGATGGAATTTCGGATCATTATTGTCAAATCGTTTCATTGCAAACAAAAAATGATCGATGTGATGCTGAGAATGATTTACTAATGGTCAATTGGAAATAATTGGAAAAACCCTGTATAATCTCGACCCATCTGACACCAACATTTTGTCTTTATCGTACTCAAATCCGAATTTTTTCTTGAGAGTACTACCAAACCTATATTTTTTTGAAAAACTTGTTATTAACAAAAATGTGTATAATGGAAACCACCCTGATTTTACGGGTCAAGACCTCTCTCACTCGATTCTGCTCTATCTATTCACGACTCAGCACAATGAGCAATAAAAAATGCGATTCATGTAGACTCGAGAGAATATATCGTGGAATGTCGAATGCCGTGAGTGGTTTGTGACCTCAGGATAGAAAGCAGTTTTCATTGTATTGCGAACAATGCCTCTAGAATTTCCTCGTGTAACCGACTCCTTCTCAATCAAGGATTTCTGAGTAATGTAACACCACTCAATTCTTCGCTTTGTTCGTTACTTCGGCTTCGGGGAAGGTGTGCGAATTTTCGGCTGATTATGAAACAGGATTTTCTAAAGGGTCAGCAGTTCGAATTCAGGCGAATCTTGAATCTGTTGAATCATTATGAATGATGATTTTTATTGGAAACTATTGATTATCATTTCATCCTTTCATTACTGTCAAAGTAATGCTCGACATTACTGCTCATATTTCCTTATAATTTTCGAATATAGAGCAGTTCTGAGACAAGATATTTCTTAATTTAATTTTTTTTTATGAAAAACGTTTTTCTCCTGTGTAGGAAAACAAATATTCCTTTTTTTCTGATTGATTCGGCCGTTACTTGATGAAGATCCATAATAATTTTATAAACTACACCTCATGATTTGATCTCCACAAACTTTGTTTGAAAAATATATCACAACATGATTCGCTAACACAAGTAGCTTCTTCAACAGTGATTTGAATTCAACAAGTTGCTTCTTACGCTAATATTTATATACCACAGGTAATATATACAGGTAAACTGGCAGAACATTTAGGAATCGAATCGAGGATCATCCTATGAGCTATGTTAGAAAATAAAGGTTTGAAACTGAATCACTTGGAAGCAATGGAAATTAATAAACTTGAAAATTCAAACATTCTAATGAATGACCAACTGGATTTGAATAGATCACCATTATTGAACTTGTTTTTTTAAAAATCCGAGGAAGTATTATTATTGTTGATGTAGAAGTGAGGTAATATGTTTCAGGTAATCATAATTGAAGAGGTACCTCAGGTATACAAGGTTTAGGTAATTTGATGGAGGTATTCCCAATTGTAGTTACCTGTGGCATATAAATATTAGTGTAAGAAGTAACTTGTAGTATTCAAATCACCGTTGAAAAATCTACTGTGTTAGCGAAACATGCCGTGATATATTTCTCAAATGAAGTTTGTGGAGATCAAATCAAATTGTTATGAAACAAATATTCCTGATTGATTTCGAAACACTCAGTTTTTCCAACGATCTTATATTTCCCGAAAACAACTACTTTCATGGGTGATTTTGAATTATATTCGACACATATTTATAGAAGTTATCAACATTTTCACAATAGAAAGTCATTTAAAGCTTTTTTGAAGCCAACTAATGTCTTTGTTGCTTTTATAATTTCAAGAAGATGGTTATATATCCTAGGTCCAATACAATTAGGAGAATTTGAAGTAATATTAAGTCTCGCATATGGAACGTAAATATAATTTTTTTGTCTTAGAATTGTATAGCCTGTGAAGTTGTTTTTCAGGTGGAAATCTAATTGAAAACCATTATTTACCCTTCGAATATTCAAATCTGAGAAGTTGAGCACCTAGTTTTGTTCGATTTCTACAGTGAATCTATTCTTGTGATCCATACTATTGAGCAAGTTTGAAAATTGATTAATTTGTTTTTTGTTTGTTATTAAACGAGCAACTCGATTTATGTAGGTCTCCATTATTGAATTTATAAGTTCGACAAACCTCGGTAATTTCTATAATATCCAGTGTTGAATACTCCCTAAATAACCAGGTTTTCAGATTTCAAATATATGAGTTACTTTTTAAACTTTATAAGGGAATATAACACGAAACCGGTCGTAAAAATAAAATATCGAGTGGAAATTAGACAAAAGTGTTTTCTTTCATTTCATTAAAGTGATCATGAATTTCTACAAAATAAAAAAGTCATCAGTTATACAAAGAAGAAGCTTAACTTACGTTCTTGCCGTACATTGGGGGAAACAATCGCACTCACCTGAAACAAAAAATATTTATGAGAAATATGTCATGAACATAAACATCTAGAATTTCACTTGTAAATTTGTGCCCATTATTCGGTTTGAGTTTTTCAACACATACCAGCATCAGGAAGACAGAATTTATTGTTCTTCGAAGTTCCATTTACTTTATCAAAATCCATTCGGAGCTTCTCCCCATGAAAATATCGTGAATTTTGCATGTCGCTTGTGTTAGTAACCAACGCAACGACTTCTGAACACAAGGATACAACAGCAGTTACAGTAATGACTGGGCCATCACTTGTGATGCACTGTTTGGAACCTTTGGTGAAGTGATGAATATTACTGGAGTTTTTTCTCAATATCAAACCGTTATTTCAATACCTCGACACATCTTCAAGAGGAAGATCAAACTAGTGATCGGAACACGTGTCGAGGTGTTGAAATAATGGTTTGGCGTGGGGAAAAAACTCCAGTAATATACAGATGAATATAATTCAGGTACACAATTGAGTTAAGTACCTCTGTTATTACTTACAGTGGTGTTATTAGGATACATGACAGCTACTCTTATCAATTATTTCCAATTAGTTAGGAAATGTTCTTATGGCACGAAACTGCAATAACTTAAGTTACAAATACACGCTGCAAAAAAAGTTGAAAGTTTTATTCCCCATTTTTTCTAGTTTTTCATTATTTGGATGAAAAACAAATAATAATTCACATGAATGCATTTTTTTTGTGTGCACTGCTACGAAATAATATTTGTTCTCACTCCTTGCCATGGGGTTTGATTTGAGGCACTCATTATAGCTATAAAACAATCAGCGTATAACCCACCATAAAAGCGTCTTCTTCAGCAAATGACTCAGGGATAGTATAATTTTTATAGCTACATGTAATTGAACTTTAAATTTATTGGCACTCAGCTATAAATTACTGTTAGAGGATCAGTATTAATGTCTTAATCTGCCGAATGCGAGAAAAACAGTTCAAATTAATTAACTGTCTAGTCAATCTTGGAAGCTATTCGATAATTCGGTGTTTCTGTCAAATTTACTGATATTAGTGTGTCATAGTCGGTTATTATTTCATAATGAACACCTATTGTATGAATTTTTCTGAAGATTTGATGGTTGAAAAGAAGTATTCTTTATTATATTCAGGAGTAGCAACTATTTCAAGGTGGAAATTGCTTCAATTCCAATTATTATAATAACGTCGAATGCTTGGAACTTCCTAAAAAGTGTTTTAAATACTTGAAAAACCTATCTGAGGAAAGTAAATGCAAAACTGGGCATTGTGAGATATGAGAAGTGAGATATACACGTATATTTATTTTACTTCTTTCATTCTCCGACATCAGGGTGAAATCATTACACAATTATTACATGAATTTCTCTCACTGTCAAGGTAGATAGTACATTTTGATTAGGAGAGTGCCCTAATGCGGATATATGCTTTTTTAAGCTGCTGTTTGTTATGAAATCAAATTTCAATTCTGTCATTTGGCATTTGGCACATGAATGAATATCATTTGATATATCACTATTATGAGTCATAGAGAAAGTATAGTATTCTACTCGAGAAAAATGTCTACTTCGTTGAAAAATATACTATCATCTTGTAAAATGTTGCTTCTAGTGGGTTCAGGAGTAATATCTCATCTGGTTGTACTTGAAAACGTTTCTCAGTTTCGAAAAGAAGAGGATATCAAAATTATATCGATGTTGGTTATATTTTTTTCAGTTGTAGATTTCATCTCTGTCACAGTATAATTTCATTTCCTCAATTTTCACTGAAAACTTATATCCATTTCAGTACTCATTCATATCAGATTTTTTACTTTGCTATATATTTTTTTTCACCCCATCAGGACATGAAAGTTGTATATTTTTCCACCTTATTGATGTCTGTATTGAAATGAAGTGGTGGCCTATTACATTTATCTACATAATTTGACGTTTCCTACAATATAATTGTATGATCTAGAAGGAATAAAAAGTATTATTATCATTAATTGATTTCACGTTCAGGAGTATTCATGCAATTCGAATTTTATATTTCGGAATAGTAGGAAAAAAATCACAAATCATGAATCATTTCGAATACATTCATCTCCACAGAATAGAAAACAGAAATGGATATCATTTTCAGAGTTTACTGAGCGGAAATGCATTATTGATATATTCATTAGACATGTCTCAATTCAATGTAATGTGAATCATCAATTCATCACGATTATACGGAGACATGTTTGTGCATTGCCGAGGTACACAGCCGTATAGCATCAATTTATCAACGGCTCATATTGTCCAGAGTTCTCTGCATTGTGTTGGAGCTACGATTTGGCAAGTTGGTTTTCAACAGATCAAACTCAACACAGAATTTCAGTGTTTGAACTATAGAAATTACTCCACCTCTATGCGTCTTGCTTGATACTACTGACATATAAAAAAAATTAAAGATTTCTACTATTTCGGCACACATGTGGTTGTGAAACACAATGGAATACATTGAGAAAGTGAATGAAACATAAATTAAAAATGAATGCGAATTGATGAGCTGATAATATTTTGATGTATCAAAAGTTTCACTTGGGTCGTACTCAGGTGAAATACATTTTTCATAGATAGAAATATACAATAGATACTAAAAAGAAATCGCATCCACTGAATATCATCAACTAAATAGTGTGCTTCCCGATATTAAAAAAGGCGACTCTAGCGATATCACAAACTACAGGGCAATTTCAATTTCATGTAACTTTTCTAAACTCTTCGAAATATATGTGCAAAATGTTATGTACTCCCATATTCAAAAAGTTATTTCTCCTATTCAGCATGGTTTCGTACAACAAAAATCATGTATGACAAATCTTGCATGTTCAAATCAATATCTCTGTACGTACCTGGACAAGCAAAAACAAGTCGATGTTGTTTATTTAGACTTTCAAAATGCCTTTGATCAAATAGACCATTACGTTCTTCTCAGCAAATTGACATAATTGGGACTCTCTAACCAACTGCTTACTCTAATTGAATCATATCTAGTTAACAAAAAACAATTCGTCGAATATGAATCTTTTAAATCGGCCCAGTACGTAGTTACATCTGGGGAACCACAAGGTTCTAATCTTGTACCTCTTTCATTTTAAATTTTCATTAATGACTTGGCAACCTCTTTGAATATTCTTAGCCTACTATTTGCAGTCAACCTGAAACTATATTATGAAATCGACGACATTACTGACTGCCAACGTGTTTAACATGAATTAGATGTAATCAATATTTGGTGTAATAATAATCGTCTACAACTGAACGTATCCAAATGTAAAATAATATCATTTACAACAAAAAATCGAACTTTAATGTACGATTATTCGATCAACGAAACTACAATCAACCGTGTACATGAGATAAAAGATCTTGGTATAACATACGACAGTAAATTAACATTCACAACACATATGAGGAATATGACTGCTGATGCAAAAAAGATGCTTGGATTCATTTACAGAAATGGCAAGATCTTCAAAAGTACGGCCACCTTAAGATTGCTATATTTTGCGTATGCCAGATCTGAGTTTGAGTATGGCGTGCAAAGGAAGTTCCCAAAATACTTATGTGTGAACGTTGATGGTCAATACCCCACGAAAGGCATCGATCATAACATATTGTTGACACGATTTGATATGACATCTTTGGAAAATAGGAGAGTTATCCTTGGTATAAAATTCCTGCATAAATTACTGAACAGCACGGTGACAGTACGGTTATGTTACCCGGGATCAATTTCTTAGTACCAAGAAGTGAGGGTCAACACAATTTGAAATTCTATTGCGAAGCATCACGCATAAATATTATGCTACGATCACCATTGAATTTGATGTGCAGTAGCTTCAATAACATCTGTGAACACTGCGATATTCATTTCGACTCTCTGATGGCCTTGTATCCACAATCACTTTTAATAATACTATAAATAACATTTGTGTTAGTACTGCTACATTGCATGATTTGTAACTTTTTGTGTTATATACTCAATTTTTCATTTCTCTTCGAAATTCTACTCATACGAATATTTTATATATACTTTGTTTTAGCATTTACTTTTATACGTTTCTATATTCCATTATTTTTAATATTTATTCCATATATACTCTGTAATAATAGCATTTCCTGTAACTGGGTATTCCTGTTGGAAATAAATCGCTTTTTTTTCCTTGAGAAGATATGGTTTTGATTACTTATTTAATATTGTTTTGGAAAGATTATGTGCAGTAGAGGAAAGTTTGTAATGAATCACCCTATCTATTATACTATGGCTATGAAGAGTAATCACATTTTTTTCTAAGAAATAATGTTTTACAACTGACAGTGCACATATATTATAGATAACGTTTCTGTAAAATAAACATTTCATCAACACGCGTAAAAGCACCTCAGAATATCAAATCATACTTGATCCTAGAAATTGAGGATGATAAACAGATATTACTGTTTCAACATTTATTTCATTTTTTCGCAATAACCCTTGATGAATAGCATTTTTATGATAGTTTCTGATAACGTATTCAAGTGTGGTTTCGTTTCTAACGGCTATTTTTGTTGAAACAAAATATTCAAGAGGTCTGTTAAAAAAATAAGGTTAATATTCAAATTTCGCGGGCTACGGACATTAGATCAGTGTTTTTCGTCTATTTTTTATGTTGGTATACTACTGGTGTTCAACATATGTTCACAGTTTCAGTTGTTTTGCATATTTAGTTTGTTAGTGAGAACCCGTAAAAGTTAGAAGTTTTTTGCGTGATTGGCGATTTTTTGCTATCGAAGATCAAAGATCAAATGAATTGAAGAATTTCCTTAAAATTTTGTATGAAAAATTAAAAAATTAAATTAAGTGATGACTGCCTCTTCACCCGAAGATGATTGTGTATACTGATAATCGAAACGTCGTGAAGTGACTTGGCTTGAATTCTTTTAATTCATAATTCATTTCAAATGTTCAATTTTCAATTTTTGCTCGACTTTCATTTTATTGTAATTTCTTATCAGTTTTTTTTGTCCAATTTAATTTTCATTTTGAACTATTCATTTTAACTTTCAATTTTATTTGTCCTTTCAGGGATTTCAAATCATATAATATAATATTAGACAATGGAAGTCCTAACTGATGAAATTATTGTATACTTATTTGTTTCACCCTTGAAATGTGAAAAACGGTTGTTTAAAATTTTGCTCGGTATGTTTCATGAAGGGTTTCGAAATATATTGGAACAATTCAAACACTATAATTGAATTTTATATTTACTCTCGTTCCGAGTAAATGGAGTTCATCATTTAAATGAATATACAGGTTATAATCAGGATTTTTGATATTTATCAATGGAATGAATATGAATTAATAATTCAGAATATACCAAAATATTTCAATGACATTTTTAATAAACTACGATTCTCAATTTTCATTCAATACGTATCATTCTCACTCACAATCTGACCAGCGTTTCAACAGTGATTTGGAATTTATATCACTGTTGATGAAGCTACTGTGTTAGCGAAACATGTCGTGATATATTTTTCAAATAAAGTTTGTGGAGATCAAATCGTGAGGTGTAGTTTATGAAATTACTATGGATCTTCATCAAGTAACTGCCGAATCAATCAGAAAAAAAGTTTTTACATATAACAAGCTGTAATCTGCTGTATCAAACATAACCTCTTTTGTATTTTTATAAAGTACTGAAGTTGATGCAATTTTTTGTTAATTTTGCCAACCCTTGATATGTAGCCCTATTCGGAAAAGGGACTTTCTACGTCCAAAATATGTATTCTACTCAGTTCGAATAAATCAAGAACATTAAAAAAACATGATTGATTTTATTTCAGCTGTTGGTAGTTTTCAAATAAGCGGTTGTTGAACGGTTTCATTTGGAAGCCCTGTTTTTTTGTTGGTTTGGGTGTCAAGTTCAGTAATTGAATCTTGACAGATTGATCAAAAATTTGACACACATATTTTGTTTTGATCACAATAAAATTTAATAAATTCTGTGTCACTGTTAATCCGCAGCTACAAAATGGCGGATAACATATTGTTCCACAACTACCTCAATATGGATATCAAATGACAAGGCTTCATTAGTAGAATAGTAATACACTCTTCTGCAAAACGGACTGAAAATAATTGTACCTATTCTCACAAGATTGTATAGAGCTGGCGTGGATCTAGTTGGTTGGCAGCAAGGGTGGTTTATATACCCAAAGTGGGCCGGAGAGACCCACACCCCAAATCGGTACGACCAATCAGCCTTACATCCTTCCTGCTGGAAGGACTTGAGAGGATACTGGACGAACATATTAGGAGGGTAGCATTTTATGCATCCCCACTGAATAACCACCAGTATGCTTATCAAACCGGCAAATCGACAGATTCAGCATTAAACAACCGCGTTGAGAAAATCTCCCAATCCCTTGACGACAAGGAGATTGCTGTTGCTGTATTTCTTGATATTGAAGGAGCATTTGACAATGCACTACCTAAATCTATAGGATTATCTCTGGCTAGAAAGGGTATAGAATCGACCATAACTGGCTGGATCTATGCCATGCTAGTAAACAGAACTGCAACTACGACTCTTCA
The DNA here is from genome assembly GCF_025532065.1 of Leptinotarsa decemlineata. Lineage (NCBI taxonomy): Eukaryota > Metazoa > Arthropoda > Insecta > Coleoptera > Chrysomelidae > Leptinotarsa > Leptinotarsa decemlineata. The sequence continues at coordinate 7,651,895 of NW_027412578.1, forward strand.
AGGCGGGCTATCAGGTTCAGGGTCACCAGGGGCTGCCATCAAGGTAGGTTACTATCTCCCCTTCTGTGGTCGCTCCTGGTGGATAGTCTGCTTGATGCCCTCGGCAGAAGGAAAGTTGATCTGCAAGCTTATGCATATGACCTTGTCATCCTGTCAACGTCGGAAAGGGTAGCTTGTAATATCCTCCAAAGCGAGTTGGATATTGTTCACAGCTGGTGCCTCAGGAAGCAGATGTCTGTCAACCCCAGCAAAACTGTGTCAATCCTCATCACCAAGAGAAGGAAATTGGACGATCTAACGCCACTTTCCCTCAATGGTGTGATCATTCCATTTGGAACAAAGGTGAAATATCTTGGCATGGTCCTTGATGAAAGGCTCACCTGGAACTCCCACCTGGAAAAAGTTTTACACAAAGCCAGACTGTGATTTGTGGTAAAACTTGGGGTTTAGGTCCCAAACAAATCCATTGGATTCATGTGATGATTGTTAGACCAATGATCACGTATGGTGCAATTGCTTGGTGGCCGAAGGCTTTACAGAAAACGGCCCAAGCGAAGCTCTCTGGCTTACAGAGACAGGCTTGGAGATCCTTCTAGATCTACCTCCTCTCCACATTTTTCTGGAAAGAGAGGCTAGATGGACTGCATACAGATTTGTGCACATTTCCAATTTCACAAATCAATTCAATGCAGAGTGCAACAGACTGTTGATTGACATTGGAAGTCACAGCATTCTGGAAATGACCTCTGACTTTATGCTTCCAACTATCAACCACGAACTGCCTTATAAAGTACTATTCCCGAGTAGAGAGGACTGGATCCTGCGGGAGAAGGAAATATTAAGAACAGATAGTTGTTGGTTCACAGATGGATCAGTTTTCAGTCGCAGACCCTGGACAGAGTTACCTACCTTCCTAGGAACTTATGCGACGGTATTTCAAGCGGAAATTTACGCTATTGAATTGTGTGCGGAGAGATTGGATAAATCCACCCTCACTCACAAGTCAATAAAAATATTCTCGGGCAGTCAAGCGGCGTTGGAAGCTTATGGCTCCCACCGAGCAACGTCTAAATTGGTAGCAAACTGCCAAAAAAGACTTTCCTCGATAGGAAGACTGAACATATTGTCTCTGGTCTGGATTCCTGGCCATACTGACCTGGAAGGCAATTAATCTGCTGACTCTCCCGCAAAGGAGGGTGCTGCAAGCGGCTTCATTGGACCAGAACCTGTCATTGGCATCGCTTTGAGCTTTCCCAAACAAACACTTAACACCTGTATGGCAAGAAGAGTTATGGACTTCTGGCAGAATCTCCCAGGATTGGCTCACTCCAAGGCGTTTATTCACCCTTCGAAGCTTAATTCCAAACAGTAGTTGGACTACAGTAGGGATGAACTACGATGTCTAACATGCCTTTTTACAGGTCACTGTAATTTGAATCATCACATACCGAGACTTGGACTGTCGAAAAACAGTGTGCCTCTGTCTGGAAAATTATGAAACTGCAGAGCATATACTTTGTGCCGAATCACCGAATCAGGTTGTTTGAGTTCGGCAGATCTGTACTCTCACCATCTGACCTGAAAGACCACTCACCATACAAACTAATCGGCTTCGTTAAGAAGCTGGGTTTATTTGGCCGAGTGTGTGAGCCACAATAAACCCTTATGGGTTGCGGTGGAGGGTCGAATAGATCCACTCACTTTAGACCTACCTACCTACCTACCTACCTACACTTTGAAAAATATGCAATACCCTGACATAGGTATCGAATGGAAGGGCTTAGGTAAAATAGTAGTACACTTCAAAAAAGATGTAAATTCAAAATGGTCGCAACTTCAAAATGGTGGATTACATATTTTTCCACAATTACCCCAATATGGGTATCAAATGATAAAGCTTGATTAGTAGAATAGTGGTACACTGTGAAAAAAATGCAAATTCAAGATGGTGGTAGTCACAAAATGGTGGATTACCTATTACCTTGTAATACTGAGGCACTAAATAAACTAAACACCATGAGAAGAATTTAGTAACACAATTAGAAACTGAAAACATGAAAATATAATAAGTAGAAACAAACTGTGCGTCTCGGGACGCCCGACAGAAGTGATAACTCAAAACTATTCAGTATCAAAATTTTTCAACTCAAGTTATTACTTGAATTTTATGTAGGTATATCAATATGATAATGTAAGAAATGGTTATCAATCAATTAAATTTTTCATTGATTATTTTCTGTATGTTCATATATTGTAACTATCATGAGCCAATTGTTACTTTTGTAGAATTGAATAATGATACTAATAATGAACATAGACAAAATCAATATCATATTTTTCAAGCGACATTTTACATAAAAAAATATTACGTGCTTGCTGGTTAGACTTTTTCAATACTGTCAACAGTAAATGTCTAACGCACACTAAACACTGATCGTCTGTTCGACGAGAGAGGAGAAGCCTACCTTCCGCTGACGTATGCGTGAGAGAAAAGAAAACCAGACTGGATATTTTTTTACCGTTCCACAACAATACCACTCAAAAAATACATCTGTCAGTCAAATTTTATCTACTTAAGTGTTCAAACTAGTCAGAACGTCCGTTAAGCCCTCGTTGATGACCACAATAAATATGCAAAGACGTAGGCTAAAATCTATTCCAACAAAGACAGCCCACTATTTATAGGTGAACACAAGTAGATAATAGATTGTCAACAACACGTCGGATTCGAGATTAATGATCGGGGTGTTCATGCTTGGCCGATAATATCGACCACTGATTGACAACCAGTCACACGGAATGGGACTTGGCTCTAGACATTATTTACCAGGCATGAGTGCAATTTTCAGGTGACCAGAATTTGTTATCGGTGCCTTGGTTCGAGCTGAAGATTTATTGATTGCGATTGGAAGGGTCTGTATTCAGGGTCGTATCTAGGATATCACGGGATTACTTTGGGTTGTTGATTGAATGGTGATTTTGTTGAATCATGGGGAATTAGGAAAGCTTGTTTCACGGGGATTCCAGTGATTTGAGGAATCAGTCTTGAGTAACTGTTGATGCGGTTGAACTACTGATTTTCGGATTCACTCGATCGAAAGCAGAGCGAGCTGAGAGGATTTTTTCAAGGACAGAACACACAAAACCCGCAAGTTTATTCCTCATAAATGCAGTTCTCCAATTGAAAGAGGTCTCAGGACTATGGAGAGCCATACACAAAAATGATCCGACTAGCCATATCATCGAAAGTTTGACCAGCAAAGTCTCATGCCACACACGGTCTTGGAAATATCAAGCGCAACAGCTCTTGACTCTCCATATTTCTCCATTGCGTTATTCCAAATATAGTTGACATATGATAGAAGGTCGCTTGTTGATCTTTGTTCCCAGAAGCCATATTGATGATCGCTCAAAATGGTTTACGGCCCTCTCCATGATTTTTGATATCATTGATAGCAAAGCGACTGGTCTATAGCTGTTAGAAATATTTTTCTTGTCCTATTTGAATCCTCTAACAAAAAGGAAAATCCCCATCTTTCAAAAGTCTGCAAAATACTGGTGCGAGTTCATTGGCACACTTTTGAAGAGTGTAATGGAATCGGCCTATACTTGATGAAAATTAATGAGTAACGTATGAAATCACTTGAGAAATCTACTGTGCCAGCGAAACATGTGATATATTTTTCAAATAAAGTTTGTGGAGATCAAATCGTGAGGTGTAGTTTTTGGAATTACTATGGATTTTCATCAAATAATAGCCGAATCAATCAGAAAATCGAGAAAAAAATGTTTTGTACAACTAAATTGATGGATGTAGCCGTTACTACGTGGTATGAAATCATAATGAAGAAAAGAGAATTGAAACATTCTATGTTTTTTCTATTCTATGTTTCATCCTATAAGAACATTTTCAAACTGATACATTAAACTAACAATGGTTCATTACATTAGCCCTCACATACCACACCTGTAGGTACTAATAGAGATACTTGGCTTGATTGAGTACCTGAATTTACAGTTTACAAAGCGGATGTGCCAATTTGAAAACCGATGAGTGAACTAAATCAATTTGATCATTTAACAGGTTGCACCCGCAATGTTTATGCTTGTGAATTTCCAAGGATTCTAAATAATTGAGTTTGCATACCTGATGCAAAATTATCGTATCATTTAGATTCGAAAACTTGTGGTTGCATGCCAAAGAATGGTTTGAAAACGTCGAATCATTTTTTCCTAGTCTAAGGGACCTTTCATATTCAGCATGTCGTTTTTGAAATGTGGTCGAAATTTTTCCGAATCTAAACTATACGGAAATTTTGCACTATGCAAGGAAGGGTTACAAACTCAATTATCCAGAATCCTTGGGAATTTACAAGCATAAACATTGCGGGTGCAACCTGTTAAAATATCAAATCGATTTAGTTTACTCACCGGTTTTTAAATTGGCACATCCGCATTGTAAACTGTGAATCCAGGTACTCAATCAAGCCAAGTATCTCTATTAGTAGGGGAGAGGGGGGTACATTGGAACACGGGGCACATATGGACATTTCAAATTTTTGCGCCATTAAGCATAAAGTTGAGTTGTAATGCTTATCGTTAGAGCGCACCACGTACCTTTTTTATTGTCGAAAAGTTTCGAAAGCGTCAAGCGACTCAGTACCTAGTTACAGTTTGTTACGTGCACGTGTCCGGCGTGGTAAATAAATCAGAAATCGTTTGAGATCGAATATTTTTCAAGTGGATGCTAGAATTAACTCTGTTGAAATTCTGAAGGTAAGTGGAATTGTTTATGCTCATTATGTCTGTAAGTGCTGATGTTATTGTTTATTTTAGTTATTTATATAAACCCATTTTGTTTATAAGAATGATTGGAGCAGATTGGGACATCTAGTCGGGGGCACATATAGACACTGTCCCAATCTGCCCCAGAGAAAATGTGGGAATTGACTGCATTTTTTTTCAGGCATCAACATGGTAAGGACTTACAAGAGGAAGACCAATCGTTCTGATATATCACAGGAAAACATAATGGCCGCTGTCGAAGATGTTTTGCAAGGAAGACTTTCAATAAGAACTGCAGCTACAACCTACAATTTGACGAAATCGACCCTGGGTAACAGACTGAAAAAAATAAAGAGACGACGTTTCGAAAATCCTGGCCGAGACCATGACGCTCCTGACAGACAAGATTCAGATGATCCAATATCATTTGCATCACCATTCCAGTCAAAGTATTCGTCTCAACAAGTTTTTACATCTGCTCAAGAAGAACAACTGTCCAAATATTTTATCCAGAGTTCGAAAATGAATTATGGTCTCACATATACACAAGCTCAAAAGCTGGCATATGATTATGCCAAAAAACTAAATGTGAAGTATCCGCCGAGCTGGAATAACTCGTTATCCGCTGGAAAGGATTGGATGAAATCATTCATGAGGAGGTATCCAATTTTGTCATTGAGGAAGGCAGAAAATACCAGTATGGCAAGAGTTTCGGCATTTAATGAAACAAATGTGAAGGAATTTTTCAATAATTTACAGAGAGCTTTAGAAAAGTATAAGATTACATCAGAACGAATCTACAATTTGGATGGAACAGGTGTTGCCACTGTTTTACATGCACCAAAAGTTATTGCCAAAACTGGCACAAAACAAGTTGGTCAGGCAGTATCCGCCGAACGGGGAGAGCTTGTTACATTTTGCGCTATAATAAGTGGAGTTGGAAATACAATTGCTCCTATTTATGTGTTCCCAAGAGCCAAATTCAAGGATGTTTTTATGAAAGCAACGCCTACAGGAAGTCTTGGATTAGCTAACAAGTCAGGGTCAGGATCAGGATGGATGACATCTATATTATTCTTGGATCTGATTAAACACATACAAAAGCATACAAAATGTACGAAAAATTAACCAATATTGATTGTTTTGGACAACCATGAGTCTCACACCAGTCTTGAAACTATTTTATATTGTAAGGAGAACGGAATCATTTTCGTTACGTTTCCCCCACATTGTACGCACCGCCTTCGGCCTCTTGACGTTGCGTTATATGGCCCATTTAAAACATATTTGAAGCAAGCTTTCAATGATTGGTTAGTAAATCATCCTGGCAAAAGGGTATCTATATATTAAATCGCAGAATTGACGGAAAAAGCGTATCAGAAAGCTTTCACTCTGGCCAACATATGTTCCGGGTTTAGAAAAACCGGGATTGTGCCATTTGATAGAGGTATTTTTGAGGAAGGTGATTTCGTTGCTGCATCTGTAACAGATACAAGGGATCTAGTAGCAACAGACTCACCATCAACATCTGTGTTGGTCAGTAGCACTTCATCAACTTCATTACAGTCGGATGTCATATCTCCAGACATAATACGGCCCTATCCCAAAGCAGAGAGAAAGATATCAAATTCAAAAGGAAGACAGCCCGGAAAATCACGAATTCTAACAGAGACGCCAGAAAAAGATAGACTGGAAGAAAAAAAAATAGCTAAGCAAAAGAAGATGCAAGTTAAACATAACCTATTTGATAATGTTGAGCAACAAGCGAATGATTCAGATGATTCCGGAGAGAAAGTGAGCTATGCTGATGATGAATCTGACTGTTTGAGTGAAATGGACCGTGAAAATTCTGACGAAGAATTCATGCAAGATGTAGAAGCTATCATAGATCCTGAATCTGGGATGCCAAATATCAAAGTCGGTGACTTTTTGCTGGTTAAGTATTGCACGAAGAAAACCCAAAAATATTATGTAGGAGAAGTGGAAGAAATTGTTGACGGAAAATATTTCATGAATTTTCTCAGGAAGTCAGGAACTGGATTTACCTTACCCCAAGTCCCACACAGCACTAGATATTCTTGGAATATTCCCTGTATATCATAAAACGAACGTATATATTCCAAATATTTATAGAATATTCTTGGAATATATACATAACTTTAGAATATTCATAGAATATGCTTGAATGAATATGGCAGGATTATTCCCGAAAGAATGTGCATAGAATGTCTATAAATGGATTATTCTCCCTTGAATATTCTAAGAATATTGTCGATCGAATATACCATATGGTATATTCTTAGAATATGTCCCCACGGTATATTTTGGAATATTCTATACAATGGAATTTTGAATTATCTTATAATAACGTATTCAAATAATTCAATATTATTAAAAACAAAAATATTTGAAGATCTTAATCGAATGCATAACCTAATGTATATAACCCTGATAGTGTTAACCAGTTTTTGAACTCAATGCAAAGATTCTGGATGAATTGCTCCAACAGCAACTGTTGGAAACGACAAAAAAATTTGAATGGGCCAATAAATGAACCAATTGCATCAATAAATTGGTTAATTCTCATCCTATTTGTCTTTTTGTATCCGAAATTATTTAATTACAAAGCGAAAAATCCTGGAAACAGAGAAATGGGGAAGTGAATAATTGGAGTAAACGTTTCTCATTGGTCAATTGAAGTGTAGCGCGCGACAGTCGAATAAGCTCTGTGGAAGCGGCTGTCCCTTAATGCATGGTACATTTGCGTTTGCGTTAAATTCGACATTTGATTCAACATGGCGGTTGACGTGGCAGGTTCGCGTGTGTAATGCATGATGTGTTGGTGTTATTATCAAAGTATAATTCTGTCACGTTCAGTGTACCATTTATAATTTGGGGTTGTCCAGTTTGCAGTACAGCGAATAGTTTGATTTTGGATCTTCAAACAGGAGAGGAGAGTTGCATCTATTCAGTCTTCAAGAAAAGTAAGTAAAATGCAATAGTATCGATAGTAAACTGAAAACGTAATGATTACTTTTCAACAAGACAATGCAAGTTGCTCTCCAAGTCATAAAATGTTGTAAATGTTCATGAGTAACCTATGCGAAAAATATCTATTTGATTTTTATTCCAGTTTTATTGTGCCACTTTCAAATAGTGATAATGAACGTTAATGTACATTTTGTTCCAGGTATTACTATTGAAACACTGGCTGATGCATTGTTGGACAAATATAAGGAAAACTATTCTGGTGAGCAAAGTTTGAATAACTTTAAGTAAGTGAAATTCATTGAAGAACCCATCATACCACTCATTTTAAATAATTCATTTGTGGGTTTATTTTTCTAAGTGAGAAACCTAACCTAACCTATTTCTAGATGTAATACACTTTTTCTTTTTCAATGAAATGATATATTTATTATTTTTTAATTAGTGCTGATGAATTCACAGAGTTGTTAATTTTAGTATATTTTTTAGTATACATTTGTTTGAGAGTAGGAACATCCTAATTTGAATACATTTCTAATATTTGTAATATAACAGTATTCAGGAATATTTTATTCAGTGAATAAATATTTTGAATTAGATTTTTTATTTTTAATATTGGTTGAAACGCCAAATATTTCAGTGTATCTTGTTTTTAAAATATATTTGTTTATGAATATTATGTGTTTTATTACTTGTATGAATCTTGTATCAAAATGCAATATATACATGCCTAATAGCGGTTACTCGTCACATTCTTGGAATATTCCAAATATTCCTAGAATATTCATAAAATATATTCAAAGAATATTCTATGGTGTTTCTCTATTGTATATTCCTACAATAAACTAAGAATATCCTGAATATTTTATGAATATTCCTCGGGTTCTATTCCTGGAATATTCTTAATAGAATATACCTTAGATATTCTAAGAATATTATAAGATATTCCAAGAATATTCCCAAGGAATATTCTTAAAATATATCAAAGGTTCGCCAGGAGCACTTCCAGGGAATATTCTCCAGAAGATATATATATCCATGGCATATTCATAGCATAATACAATATCCTTAAATGTATATTCATGAAATATACCTGGAATATCTATTCCTATGTGGGGTACCTGATAAGGACCTAATAGAATTGGAACAAGTGGAACTAAAACTACCAAGAACGTCTGAAACAACTGCAAGGTCTAGTTCAAAAAACGGTTTTAAGTTGACTTCCGCGGCTATAATGTCAACTAAATCAAATGAAAATGTTGTTTAATGTATTTTTTATTTTTATTTTACTGTTTATACGATTTATGTTAGATCGTACCACCTTTATTCACCAAGTGAATATGACTCAAAACTTTCTCAATAAAGAAATTTGTTTTTGTACACATCTGCCCCTACACTGTCCAAATCTACCCCAGCCAAGGGGCACATCGGGACATTTTGAATACTTGGTTAAATCTCAAATTCTGATTTATCTATTAGTGGATAAGCGCTAAGCCTATGGTGATAGATAGTACACTTATAAATGTAAACAACATAAAATTATTTGATCAATATATCGAAAGCCAAGCTCTACATAGCTAATTATATTTGTAGCGTCCCAATGTCCTCCCCTCTCCCCTACTCACAGGGGTGGTATATAAGGAATAATTTGAGGAGTCATTGTTAGTTTACTGTATAAGTTTGAAAATGTCTACACCATCTAAGAAAATCAAAATATACGATATTGTACGGCTGAGCCAATTTTTTTGGTAACAATTCAATTGAAGTTCATTTAGCAGCCTCTCCAATATCTATTTTATTATGAAAACAGGACCGTTGTACAGAAAACTTTGTATGATATCTGTGTTGAAAGTAAGTTTTGTTTTGTTCGTGGAAGTGCTCAATTCACTACGCTCGTTTCGCAAACTCTTTCTCTCACAAAATAAAACCTTAGAGGAGTTTGTCCAAATAAATATAATTAACTTCAACTAGGAATAAATTGCACGTTTAAGAAGTTTCATTTATGTTCATTATATTAAAAAATTACAAAATAAACCTATTTTGAAGATTTCATCAAAACAAATGATATGCCAAAATCTCATATTTTTGAAGTGTGCCAAATTTAGCAGTAATATACTGGGAAAACAAAAACAAAGCCTAACGGCACGAATTGCCTTCTTCATGTCCCCTTCATTCCAGTTCCTCCTTTCATTCTTAGGCATCCTCGGCATTCTGAAATGTAAACGGTAAGAAAAACAAATATTGAATAGATGGCCCACTATGACGTCGGTTAGAGGTTAGTTATACACGAACAAGTGAGAGGAGAAGTAAGAACTATATTCATATTAAAATCCTAATATACTCATAATCAAAATCATTAGTAAGAATGCTCTTGTCATATACCTAGATTATGTAATAAAATGAAGAAAATGTATCTGCAAAAGTTTTCAGATGGTCAAATTCAAAGAATATTTCACTACGCATATACGTTCCACGGAACATAATTATGCCTCTAACTGAGCAATGGGAACAACCTTGAACATTGTTTTATATCATCTCCGCTAGGCACCTCCTTGTAATGAATATCACGCTAGCCAGAATTAAGACCCAAGCCCAAATTTGGACCTTCTGCTCTACTTTTAACACTCATATCATAAATAGCTCTGACGAAAACGAAACGCGTATCGCTGTACAATAACTTCGTCAAGTGTTTCCATAACTAGGAACTATAGGATGGAAACGCTTGAGGAAACTATTTTTTTCAATTAACCTAATTCAAGAGATAATCATTTTTTGTCTATTTTTATTTCGATCGAAATAGAAATCAATGCCAAAATCACATGTTAAATGGAAAAAGACCATACGATGCTGACTATCACATTCACACTGTATACGTAGGAGAATAAAAATAACAGAAAATTCTGAAAAAAAAACTAGTCAGTACAAGCAAAAATTATCCACCATAGGCAATAGGCACTTCCTCTTCATGAACGTTCCTGACAAATCCGTTTGGCTCTTGAACAATGATACATTTCATCGTGAAATGGGTCTTTTCAGGCTTTCCCTGTTCCTTCGAAAGTAATTGATGCTTCACTTATATGACATCTTCGTATAAGTATAAAAGTTCTTTTGTTATAGTTATTGCCTGCCTGAAGACGAGGGGAAAATTATTACATTCAGTTGGAACGGCTTTCTCACTTTTCCAACCACGATTCTAGCGTGACATTTTCAGTAATAGTAGCTCAGGGACACATAATTGCGAAATATTCTCAGTGACACTTTTGAGAGCAAGATGATGAGTAAATGTTCAGTGATTGTGAACATTGGAAGTGAGTCATACTCAGTGTTGACGGTGTATTCATTCATATTCATATTGTTTCCAATTCATATTCACACTGCAATATTCAAGAAAAAAATCAATTCGACTTGTAAAGATTCGTGGATCATCAATGAACTTTACGACTTTTGTTGAACACTGTTTTTATTACAAGATGGTTTAAAAAGGTTATATTGGGAACTAACTGATAACTTGGAGGACAGTGATCTTCTCATCTACTCGTTGTTGCGAACAGAACTCTGTCAAACTGTCACAGGCAGTGGATATGGCCTAAGCCCCTGAAGCCGTTGACCGTATTCCTAGACGTGTCTGGTTGAAAGTTTGTTGCGTATTTATGGCCTACTGCTCATTCTGATTTCAATAAGCCACAGTGACCTCGTTGACACAACTTGCTGGAGAAAACATTCCGACAAACTTAACTCACAACTTCTGTTTACTGATTGTCTTAGCTACTCTTGCAGTCCAAAACGATAATAAAAAAATTCTATGATACATTGGATGTTTTTTTCCTGCTCGGGATTTTGTTCACGAGATGGAGCTGTCATTAGTTAACAATAATTCTCGTAGACGGATGTTTCATATATGCAGCGGAGCCACGTTGGAATTGATAGGGAATCGGCGATTTTTCGATAATGCGGAAACTCACGATGATCCGTTAGTTGAAAAAGCAATAGACTATGATGTAGCTGATTTCTCCCGATATATGTAGGCGGCCCCAAAACTTAGTCCAGTGAGGCCCACATGTATTGTATTGTATATAGTAGTTAGGATGAGTGTATACCCACAGCACTTAGGCTACAGGTGACCCTTTGTACATCCTCCCGAGGAGTTGTCCTCCTAGGTCACCGTTCATCCTGTCCTTTCCAGGAAGGTGGACAGGTCACTGGGAGACATCTCCTTCATATCGGGAGGTGTAGTCCAAGACTCGCCGAACACACACTCTCTTTGGCAACTTCGAGGTGTCTCACATTGGCCGCCGCGAAGGTTTTGGAAGGTGCAGCGACATTAGGGGCGTTGGGCGGCTTCTTCAACCTTCCTGGGGTTCCCCTAGTGGATGTGTTCAAGTGAGGGCGCTTTCCTGAAGGGGCAGCCGGTTTGTTTGTTTCATATATACGTGTTCCCACGAGTAGCAAGGGAAGAGTTTGTCACCTCTGGCAGAGCCCCGCATTACCAGAGGAAGGCTGAATACAATGAGGTTTCACCCGGTTTCCCAAGGGGATCATTCATAACCGCATATCACCCTTCGGCCATTCAGCTGTCGGCACGATTCCTCACAACTTTAGCTTGCGTAGGCTGGTCCACGGTGGCATGTTTCGCGAAGGCTTTTGGGGAGTTTCAGTTCCCCTCATCCTACTCATTTCCGCCACTGATCAGGAGTCCGGCGATCTCGTATGTAAGGCCACACATTGGCTTCCCAGACAGGGCCCTCAGTCCCCTGGCCGTTCCCCTATCCGCCACCTGGGGTAGCGCCCGGTAGGTAGCCGAACCCACAGGGTGAGGCCCTCATATTCTCCGCTATCGTGTGAATAACTTTCTCACCTGACACTCGAGTCAGTCATACACACCGTGAATGGCTGTACGGATGTCTGAGAACCTTCTTACCGTCATAAACACACGTCTGAAAGGTAAGGGAGATACGCTCCATCCTGAATCAAATTAAGATGCCATCATATCATTTGGAATAAATCGTATCCCAGACACTCTGCTGTCTGGGTCAGATCTTTTCTGCACTGATGAGAGGTAATACCCTGAAATCGATCAGTAGCTGATCTACTCAAATAATTTCAGCATGATCGTGTTGAAGGATGAACAATAAACGTCTGCGAGACTGAGCTCTGTGGGGGGTCTTGCATGAATGTCTCTCAGATATAATTTAATATCCATCGTGGTATCATCCAGGAAAGTAGTTGCTTTCCGGCAGGCATTTACCAGACCTACTAATGAGGTAGTTATGAGCAATGAATGTATCTCACCTCGATAGAGTCTACAAACACTTATACAGTTGCTAGTTCAACTTCATGAATTACTACGTAAATATCGATAGGTATATCCGATCCAAAAAGTATTTTTGATTGAGAGATTCGATTGATTCGAAGATAACTTGTGGCTTCTTACTTCTCTAACATTATATGAAGAGAAGAAAATGAATCAATGAAATATATTTCTGCAAACAGTGCTCATCGATGTATTCAAAAACTAATTTCTCTTGAATATATGGTTACTTTTCAGGAACAAAGTTCATGACGGGAAAATATATTTCCATGAATACGAAATTTCTATAACTGGTAATGAATTGGCAAGGGAGTTTGATAGGTCCAAACCAGTAGGTGCACCAAATGAATCCAACTTTGCAACCTGAATTGCAACCTAAGTTGCACAATTTCACTTGGTTAGGGATTTCTAGGTACTTTGATAGTAGTGAAATGCAGCCAATAGTTGAAAATCTAATCCATTTCGTTGCAGAATAGGCACAGAGCTTGCATTTTTTTTTATGGAATTATCCCCTTCAAAGTTACATTTTTCTCATTTCAGGAGGACCTGATCAATGGTCAATCTGTGACTACCTTCGTCAGATAGATATTCAACAGAGAGGGTGTAGCCAGAGTATCATCTGCACCTACAAGGAGACGCTTTTTTGATCTTCTCAGGTAACCTGCAGTTTTTGAATTGTATCTAGGAAACATCTTCTGAAATACATTCCATAGAAGCCACAATTGCCTACTGAAGAGATTTCAGCTCACTGGCTTATATTAAGGTTTTCGGATGTTCAAGGAAATCCCCACCAGAAAACACTTTTTTATATTTTCAGGTAACCTCCAGGTGGCATACTGAAGCTAACCGATATTGACATTTCACGATGTTCAAGATACAAAATTCATTATCTGAATACCGTAACAATCTTCCAATAGGAGGGCATTTGTGAGCCATGAGATCCAGCTATGCAGGACTTTTACACCTCTAGTTTGAGTGAATCATTTTTTGAGTATGAACATCTTCTTTTCAGTTCGAACAGATTATTGTCATGGTTTCTCGATGCTGGCTGCTCTAGAATTTGGTTCAAAGCTCATTTATGAGATATCTTGTACTCCCTGCACTTGAGGAGGCTGCAGCACCTAGCCTCCTGGGTTTATTAACAGGATCAGTAGAGAACTGAAAAGGCCTTTCTCTTGACTAGATGTTACAGATGGACAGTTGGGGTCGTTCATCAGACGACTTCCTTCTCTATAGAACCAAGGGCGGATTATTTGGTTGCTTCATGGTTCATGTAAGATCCCATAAGTAGCTAGGGAGACACTTCATTGATGCAGAGTCCCGTATTTTCCCCTGATGAACACTCTTAAGGATGATGGCGTCATCTCACCTCCACAGGTGACACCTCGTCTAGCAGAGGAATTATAACATTCTCCGCTGCTGGGTGGGACAACCGTTTTACGAACTATCAATGTGACAGAAGCAGGTGTATTTATTTCGCTGAAATAAAAGTGTGAGTGCATTTTTTTCCAAAATAATTTTAAAAGGTGCTAATGAGAATTCAAAGTCAAGTATTTCTCCAAAAACTCAGAAGTACTCCAATTGTTTCAAAGTTTTTCATGTAATTGAAATTGTATATTGAAACTATTTCATCTATCATGCTAAAATTGACTGAAGTATTGGTATTAAGGAAAAAACATATTGTCTTTCAAAATATAATATTCATATATTCAAAATTGATGATTTTTTGTTTCAGTTTGTATTTGAAGAAACCCTTTATGTACATTTTCTGTGAGTTCCCATTATAACTTTCTTTTTTTTCGAGAGTTTTTCAGTCAATGTATAATGATTGTGAAGAGGAAAGCCAAAAGGATCTCACCTCGAAAAATATCATCAATTCAATCGAACAAAAATGTTGTCTTTGGAAGAATCATATGTTCATCCCTTCTAATAATTTATCCACAGCGACAAAACTTTTACCTCTCTTTCTTCACGGTTGTTTCAATGAAAGCAATAGAGAAACGCGGATAATATCGATGGTATATTCAATGGTGTCCTCAATAATCCTTCAAATAACAAAACGATACGTTTTCACTTCCAGAAGGGCTATTCCAAACTCGAAAGAAACCTAAGATTCATGGTAAGAGTGTATTTAGCTTGGTGAAATCTTCACATAGAATTTCACTTTGCAGCATAGTGGGTAATCATGAATCTCTGTTATCTTGACTTCTATCGCCACTCCTTCAAAGCTCATAAAAATCATAAAAACGGGATGAACGTTTTGTTCACGCATGAGGATCTCATAACATAACATCCTATTTCCCGGCATTTTGAAATTCAGCAAGTAATATAAAAATACAATTCAAAGAAGCAATAACCATTGGAAAGCGAGAAAACACACATACATTTTCGTTTTTGCTGAGTAAAACGCTAACTTTCGGCTGAATCTCTGAAAAAGAGTGATTGTGCATCGTTGTTTGGGGAAAAAGAACACAAACTCCAAAAGTCAGGCCGCTAGTTTTGCATTTCGCTGATAAATTCTCTCTCGTGGGGTGACACTTTCTACGGACTGTTTCTTTGATTCCGGGAAATTGATTGAATTCAGCTTTTGTTAGGAACTCTTCCAAAGAATTTTCCGTTATCGACTGAAAAACCATTACCAGAGGCGTGGATGTTTAGTTTCGTTTCGTTCATTTTTCCGTTGCAAAATAACAAATTTTCTGGCCTCCTTCTATTGTTTGTAGATAAATCATTCCGATTTCTTGTCAATTATGAAAATGATGTATGGAGGCTATAAATATTAGGATATCACTATTACTGCTGTTTCATCTATTAGTGTCCAGTATGTTTAGTCAGTTACTAGTATTGAATAATACTCAGTTTGTATAAATATCAAGTGAATCATACTATGGAAGGTAAGACCTCGTTAGTCCTCAGCACGCACAAGTTTCGACTTCTGAGGGTTGTCGTTCGTAGGGGTGCGCCAGCTGGTTATCGGAAAAACAGATTTTTTTAAACAGATTGAATTCAACAGTTTTTTTCGTTTTCATGAGTTCAATTCCGCCAGCGTGAAAATTGTTTACTGGGGATTCGATTCAGTTGACGAAGACCATTTTTGACTGATCCTGATTGATAAAGGTGAGAAAGTTATCCAAGTGCTTGACTAGAGATCTGCAGAGTGTGGTAGGTGAGGCAGAACGTCGGATGGAAGTTGTCATGGAGCACGATTGGTTATCTCCTCTTGACCAGTGTCGGCTACTGTTGACGCAATCTTCAGTACATTTCGTAGATTTTATCTGCTGTGATGGTTTAGCCCGGCTTCTCTTCCTTGTGGAGTTCTTACTGTCTTCTAGCTAAGGCCTGTTCACTCTGGAGTAACCATTCCGTTGTAGGTCATTTTTGCTGATGCCTAGTTCTTTTTCGAGACCTTCCTTTGTATTAAAGAGCCCAAAAGCACGATCTAATATAGTCTTGATGATTCCTCTCTCAGTCGATTGATGGTGGTTGGATTTTTGGTTCAGATACTGTCCTGTGTGAGTGGGTTTTCGATATACAGATGTTTCCCATTTAGTGTCGGTCCTCTTCACCAATACGTCTAAGAAAGGTAATTCGTTGTAGACTTTCTTTTCCATTGTGAAAGTGATGGAAGCACTCACGTTGTTGATGTGCTTCAGGAAAATGTCTAGTTCTGCATTCCCATGTTTCCATATTATGAAGGTGTCGTCTACGTATCTCAACCAGACACGGGGCTCCTTGTGGGCTTCTTCAATGGCCAGAGTTTCAAACAACTCCATATATATATATATATATTGGCTATAACTGGTGAAAGTGGCGGTGAAAGTGGCAGTCCCTCACCTTGCGTAAAGCATTTGTCCTTCAGTTGAAAGTAGCAGATTCGTACAGAGCATCCTAGTAATTCCATGATTACTTGTATCGGTGAGTTTGTTCTATCTTTCAGGTCCCCATCTTCGGATAGCTTCTTCTGTATGATTCTTCGACAGAAACGTTGGTGAAGAGGCTTTCGACGTCGAAACTGATCAGTTGATCCTGCACTTTGAGTTCGATTTCCCCTAGTAATTCAACGAAATGCCTTGAATTTTTCACAAAAGCTGATGTTTTACCTTGCAGTGGTTTAATTATTGGTAGTAACATCTGGACAATTTCTGAGTGGCTTAATCTTTGGAGCTAATGATCGGTCTGAACGAAACATCCTTTTTGTGGAGTTTGTGTTGTCCATACAGGTGGGAGGGCTTACTGTGGTGCGGTGTTAGCGATATCTCTCTTTTTCCGTAAAATAGACTTCGTGTTTTTTCAAAGTCTGGTACAACTTCCTTTCAATTGATGCAGTAGAGTCTTTTACGATCTTCGTGTATTTTCCTTTCTGAAGCACCTCTCGATCTTTTGTCCGTAGAGATCAGTATCCATCACAACAGTAGCGTTTTCCTTATCTGCAGGTTAGATCTTAATAGTGTTGTATCTCCGTGACCCATTCAGAGCTCTTCGTTCTTCATTGCTGATGTTAGAAGTTGGAACTGGTTCTTGATCTAGCTGCTGTTGATCTAGCTATTTTACGGAAAAAGAGAGATCACTGCTAACACCGCAACACAGTAAGCCCCCTCACCTGTATGAACTACAGGTGAAAGTCAGTAAACAAAAAGCCTTTGGATAAACGTAATTATTTCGAAATCTTGCAACGTTATAACCTATCACAACTTCAGCCTGAGTAAAATTGTGCATAGTCATTGTTGAATCTTTTTCAACTCAACGTTGACTCTCATATCGACAGCATAGACCCTCAATTGAAAGAGATATTGTGTGGTAAGTCTTTTTTGGAAAAGCCATTGTGGATTTTTCTGAAGTTCACACTTGCTTTGAGTGAATAATCCAATTTTCATTTTCATAATTGAATCTATTTCTGGATATCTGTATTTCCATTGGGATATTTATTGCTTTGGTTTTTTAAACTATTTCTGATAAGTACCCATCGACCAATTGGTTCTTCTTCGAGTTTTGCGAAGCTCAATAAGTAGCTGAGGGTTGTCCAAAGTAGTGTTTTTGACTTTGCTATTCCATTAACTTGTCAAGCCAAAACTTGGTATCCATTTTGTCATCAAAAATTATTATTAGCTGGCAGAATTGTATGCCCCAGCATTATAACGTTCACGAAATATTCACCCTTTCAGTGAAAAATGATGTCGAAGTTTTCGTAGCTGAATTTTTTTCTAGACCATCAATGAAAATCATTTCTTGTCCCTGAAAATTTGTCTTTGCAGTTCCTTTGCGGGTATCCAAATGGAAATGAGTGTAACAAATGAGTGTGGCTTATTTATTTTTTCAAATACGGGACTTACGATATGTACAATCCCACCGTAGTCACCACTGTACTATCAACGAGTTTGGAGAGCTGAGCTGAGCAGTGGAATAATCCAGTACTTACTTTATTCATTTGTCCCCCTTGTGAAGATCACACCTATCATCACCACTGTAATAATATGTCATTCAACTGTCTCCCCAAACTTGTTGAAAAAATACCATTTATCTAGTTGTCACACTTTGAATCCCCCAGTGATTGTTTTGTCAAACTGAATCCGAGAATTTTTCTACATCAAATTTTAAATGCAAGGCAATTCCGAAAGAAGCTTTAATTCGGATCCTTGCACGGAGAGGAGGTGTTTATTGCAGTTGAGGCTTTTATTTCAACACCTATTGAAATGAAAACCGGTTTCAAACATCAAAAAAATACTTTATTCAATAATGAAGAAACAAAGAAAAATGATATAACAAAATACACAAAAGAAGACACCAAAAAAAAATAACTGATCAAATTTCGAATAGAATTCAAATTCAGTGCCTTCGTCGTAAATGTCTATCATATACAATTGTAATACTCTAGCTTGGCCGATAATTTCCGACCGATTTTCATGTTCTCTCCTTTCCCAAAGTTCATGAAAATGGTTATTAGACATGTAAATTTAACTCACCGTGGTTTTTCTCTAGCTCGTTCCTGTAATCCTGTAGGTTATCCAAAAATATATCATAGCAAAACTTCACCTAATTTTCAACCCGATTATACACGGTTTCGACATGCAGAATTAGTATCAATTTTTGCACTACACTACTCAATTTCCGCTCGAACCTTACACACCTTATTTATTTTCGCGACAGATTAAAAACATATTTGAAATCACGTCGACCGACCAAAAAACAAATCAAAATACCGCTCGTAAACGACTCACAGAATAAGATAATTTCACTTGTTCGAAACCTCCTGACTCCCCTCGCTCAAGGAGGTTTTTTCGCTCAACTCCCAGACACCCCACTGTCTAAAAATATGAGCCAGGAAAAAATATCTTCCGAAAAGACCGCCCATGACCGATCGTCGAGAGAATCCCTTCAAGTGCAAAGACTCAGCGAACACTCTGAGATCACTGCCTCAGACAAAGAATTCCTGAATACTCTCTTCGAAAGACTGCAAAGCAATCACGGGTACATCGGCCTAAGTTTTTCGAAACCTTCCTCTATCAGTTGCGAGAGATTATTCCTTCTACCAGTAATTCCCGATTTGCCGAACTCATCCTTAACTGGCCTATGGCATCGCCTTAGTGAGATGGTTGCAAATTTGTGTCATCCTTAAAAAAACTAGCCCACACACGGCGTGGTTCAACGGAAAATCCATAGTTCACTTGGAGAGCTATCTATAGATTCCAAGGTTTGGAAACTGATGTACTCTCGACTAATCTAACTAATGAGTAGGTAATATTACTGGAGTTTTTCCCAACATCAAACCGTTATTTTAACACCTCGACACGTGTTTCAATCACCAAGTGATCTTCCTTTTGAAGATGATCACTTGGTGATCGAGGTGTATGGTGTCGAGGTGTTAAAATAACAGTTTGGTGTTGGGAAAAAATTCCAGTAATATTCATTACTACACCAAAGGTTCCAAACAGTGCAGCACAATTACAGATAAGTGATTATTATTTTCTAGCGAATGCGTCTAGCGAAGAATCCATAGATGGATTGTATAAACAGTTCTCATGGCTGGCCAAAACGTTCACTTCTTTGAGGCACAGGATCGTCGTTTGAATTTCTTAATCAAGAATGAATCTGTCTATTCCCAAAGCTAGAATATACTGATATAGCACATAGCTCACCAATGTAGAACACCAATGTTGATAGTTCAAAAGAGAACATTGGTGAGATACTGTTCTAAGAAAGCTTGAGAAGCACAAACAGAGACGATAAGAGAAGCCATACCACCAAAGTTCAGTTGAGTAGACTTTCAAGTCAGACATTCGGTTTTCGAGTCTGATCTTGTCAGCAATATCAAAAAACTTTCCAAGTCATATGACACGTATCATCACCTTGTATCACTACGAAACATTCAACATCCATAAAACGAACTTTGGTAATTCGTTATAACATTTCCTGGACTATACGTCGTTTGTGTTAGTGGTTTGAGAAAGGATTGCCGTTTCGGAATATTCACACCCGAGATAAGAGTTACTCCATATAAAACACCGGCTCTAATGTGTAGAGATCGTATCGAATTGCGCCCTTATGGCACAAAGTATCCAGCATAACCGCCCTAATCAAATAATAACGATCAAATGTTATACGGTGTGGATGATGGGTTGTTCCAATACGGTTTTAGTATGGGAAACGTGGTGATATCTTGAAATGGTTTCTAATTTATGTGTTTTCTTTCCAATGCAGTATACAGTGCGGCCATTGAAAGTCGTTTCTCTCAACTTTTGAACGGAATAACATATCAAGATCGGATGAAAGTTACGTAAAAAGGTATACCTTCTAGTATTATTCAGGAACAAATTGACAGTTCTTTATCACTTATCGTCGAGAGGGAGCTACCAACTTATTTGTCAAATGGAAAGGATATGTAGTATCACTTCGTTAGCATCATCAAAAGATCTTGGTAATCCTGGTGATGCTATCTTCTTCAACGG
The DNA here is from genome assembly GCF_025532065.1 of Leptinotarsa decemlineata. Lineage (NCBI taxonomy): Eukaryota > Metazoa > Arthropoda > Insecta > Coleoptera > Chrysomelidae > Leptinotarsa > Leptinotarsa decemlineata. The sequence goes on from NW_027412578.1 coordinate 7,672,919, forward strand.
AACGCGATTCTGGAGATGATAGTTTTGAGCAGGTGTGGAAAAATTGTTTCCACTGAATTCTTTTCAAGCTAGAGGTTGCAAATCTACCTGTTGAGGTAATTTTTCTAGTTGCTTCTTCTAATGCTAAAAAAGATAGGGGTTACACTCAACAACAACAAAACTATATTAATAACAATTCTTCCGCTAAAAATTTCCGAAAACCTGTTTTAGGTTTTCATCATCGAAACCGAATGTACTTCATCTATTTCGGTATTAGGAATGCAATAAAATATGCAAAGGTTTATTGGGTTCACACCAATTCAAACTCTTTCAAATGAACAAGACGGACTTCAATCTAATCAATTCTGTGGATGAGTAGGCACAGATTATATGATTTGCTACTATACCAGAATATCCTCCTAAGGCAGTAGGCCTCAGTTTCAGCAATTACCTCTTCATTCGAGCAAAATTTCTCACCGTTGAGCATTTTTTGAGTCTGCGAACAGCCAGTAGTCACTGAAAGTAAAATCTAGCAAATATAGTGTTAGGAATCACACGTTAAAAGGTAAGACCTCGTTAATCCTTAGCTCGCATAAGTTTCGACTTCTGAGGGTTGTCGTTCGTAGGGGTGCGACAGCTGGTTAACGGAAAAACATATTTTAAACATATTTTTTAAACATTTTTAGTATATGCGAGAGTAATTCGAAGTCCATTTCATTCAATGTTGCCATTGTTTTCATTAGTTTGTGACCCTGTGCATTGACTTGATGAAACAGCACTTTCTTTCTCTTCAAATCGGGTCGTTTTTAGGCAATTTTGACCTTCGAATGCTTCAATAATTCCAACCAATAGCTGTGCTTTCGAGCGCATCGGACGAGGTTCACCAGCTGCTCTCCACTCAGATGACGATAGTTTTGATTCCGGAGTGAAGTTATGGATCCATCTTCCATCCATTGTTACACATCGACGCAAAAATCCAGTTTTGTTATGTTTAAACATGGCCACACACTGCTTAGAATTATCAACACGTTTATGCTTCCGGTCAAGAGTGAGCTCGCACGGCACTCACTTTGAACAGAGCTTTCTCATAGTCATGGTAAGTGATAAACTTGTACATCGCTCTACCAATTGTGATGAAACTTGACATGTATAAGTGATTTTCCATAGAGAAGGTTTGAAGGCTATCGATTTTTTGAGAGCACTGTTCTATAACGCTGCGCACGCCTGAGTTCGTTGATTCAGATTCTGTCAAAACATTGGAACAGCAGCGATACAGTAACATAGTACTAATCAGTACTACAACTACCATATTCTACGCGGGCGAAGCCGCGGGCAACAACTAGTGCAATATAAAGGCCACCCGTTTTTTTGACATCTTCACAATGATAACTCACTTAACGCCACTTCTCTATCATTCAAAACGATTTTGTGGATTTTTCATATTTTCTGATGTTACTACATCATTTGGACGTCCACTTTGTTCTGTATTACCGGTGTCTCTACGACCCCAAAAGCATTCTTTCGAATGTTAGTACTAACTGAAAAAGCTATGAATGAAATAAGACTGGCGTCATCTATGTGTTAGGCCCAAGACTCTTTGAAACATGAAGTAGTTCATTTTCCTCAATTACGTGAGGACTTATTGCTAACTTGAACCTCTGGTCAAGATACATCAGCAAGTGAAATTTTGAACTACGTTGAGTTTTCTACTGGTCTTCTGTATCTATGCTCACGATACTGAACTTGATATAGTCACCGCAAGGTCTTCATTTGTCGTCTGAACATAAATCCATAACAGTTTTCAGTATATCACAAATAGGTGTTGAGAAATATCATGAACATCGATAAAAAAATGAGATCCTCTGGCGAAAAAATTAATCTATCATAACCATGTTTTCCATACCAGGACAAGAATTCTATCTCCCGACGCAGGATTTGCTGACCAACCTCTAGTTTGTGAAGAGTGTTTTCAATAGAAACTGAAACTCACAAAGCTGGGCTCTGCATATCTGCTGAATGTTGAGGTTTTGAAAACTATTCCCGAACTTAACGTGTGTTTCTGAAGTAATCAGGTATATTCTATAGGACATTGATGATCATATCCCTCTTCTGATGGAGCAATCTTCCCAAATATTTTTCTTCATTTTTGTACAGTTTTCTTCCTTCTTGACTTACAGTAGATTGTGACAGATTCACGGCCTGGGTGCATTTCATTTGAGCTACAGATAACCATAGAGTGGAAAAAAGAATAGTTTAAATTGTCAAGAAGAATATTACGACACAAATATTCATTAAACAATTGTTTCAACTCATCGAGTTGCTATGAGATGAAATTCAATCGTTCGTTCCTGAGACTTTCGTCCTTGCAGTAAACACACAAACCAGTGATGATATCTACTGCAGTAGTAAGCGGAACTGTTGGTACTTCAGGCTCCATTTGACCACGGCGTACCACTTTAACTAGGACCCTCAACTGGGAGACCGATCTTAGAGAAACCCTGGATAAAGTCAGGAAGAGGGCTAATCTCCTAAAAGCGCTGAGAGCCAAACTCGGCAGATGCAATAGTAAGACTCTCGTACACACCTACAAAACCTTTATAAGACCTATCGTGAACCGTAAAGCCACGCTTTACTGCACCCTCTCCCATATGCTAAGAACCGAGAGAAGAATCCTAAGAAATATCCACAACCTTCCATTCAGATATCCCTCCCAAGACCTATACAACCAAATTGATATTACACCTATCAATCTGAGATTTCAGGAGCTCCAGGTCAGATACGTATTGAGAACCATGAGAAGCCACAACACCGCGGCCATCGCCACCCTAACTCTCCCCGCGAAGGCGCCAAAAGGATACCGAGGAGAAAGCTCCCGTTCCCCCCGGCCAGACTCCTGGGGCTGCTGGAAGATCCTTCGGAGCAGATCCAGAACATCCTAGAGGAATATCCATTGGCTATCAGATAGCGAAAAATCTACGCCCTGGAATACCCTGAAGAACATCATGAACTATCAACCACACCACCCCAAGCTCATTACGAACCAACACCCCCCAAAAAACGACCCACCGCTATGGACCAAGACACCCGCACGAACAAACAAAGGAGAAACTAACACAAAACTAACATAGATTATAAGATAGAAAACTGTAACCCTGAAGAGGCATAAGCCTAAAGCAGGGCCGCACATTAAACATACCTTGTGAACAATAGTCAATCACGGCCTACCATCCCAAACTTAGTATTTTTTAATGTGACTTCTGCCGTGGAAGCATGTGTTCTTTTATTGAAATGGACAATACTTAATTAAAATATATAATGAAACTGTTCAATCATACCTCATTTCAAAATTTCCACAAACCATTTCAAAGAACCACAAAATGTGTTCAATTCAGGCATGTTTTGAGCTCAACGGGTTGAGTAATAAACACTTCCGTACGAGCTGAGGAATGGTGGAAAATGTGTTGAGGTTAGATGAACTATTGTTAAATACGGTGATTTGGAAGTTTATTGCAGATAGATTCGATATGAAAGGACCAATTGAGACCCCACCCAATATTTCAATTAGAAACTTCACAATTGCCCTCTAAGACACATCCCGATTTGTGAGAAATGTGATTTTTTTGTGTTTCATCAAAATGAACCATTTGTCAGTCCCTTCTACCCCATAATTTTGATTATCATGCTGCTGTCACCAAATGAATATGTATATCTGTTTTTCCGTAACCAAATATCTTCTCTATATGAACAACAACCCTGAAAAATCGAAAGTTGTTTGAGAGAGGGTGAGCTACGGATTGAGAAGCTTTCATTTTTCAACGTGCAATTCGTACTACGGGTTGGGTGATACGCATTGTTTCCAAGTTATTTGAAAATTGTCTGATACACCGAAACCGGTCGTTACGAATAATAACCTCAGTAGGAAAGAGAATAAGAATGTCTACAAAATAAATAGATCATCAGTCGTACAAGTTACTATGCATTAGATTTACTTGTGCAATTGTCTATGTGCACTGCACAAGTCTATGTGCAGTCCAACTGGCCTCTCTTCCGAGAAAAAGTGGAGAGAAGGTAGATCCAGAAGGATCTCCATAGCCGCAGACGGTGTGGTACTGATGGCATCACAGACAGCCAGACAAGCTTGTCTCTGTAAGCCAGAGAGCTTCACCTGAACCGTTTTGTGTAAAGTCTTCGGCCACCAGGCAATTGCTCATTAATCTGACAATCATCATATATATCCAATGAAAATGTTTGGAACCTGAATTTCAAATTTCACCACGAATCCTTCGACATGTCTAGAGGGACAGTCTTTATTTGTTTGAAACTTCTTCCAAGGTGAGTTTTTTATCAAGGACAATGCCAACATATTTAACTTCCGTTCCAAATGGAATGATCCCACCACTGAATGGAAGTGGCGTCAAATCATCCAATTTCTGGACAATGTCACGGATGCCTGGTATTATCACAGTTTTGCTGAGGTTGAGAGACATCTACACCCTCTGGCACGTCTGGAACCATGTCCATCGTACTTTGGAGAATATTACAAGCCACTCCTCACGAAGTGGACCTTGCCAAGGTGACAAGGTCATCTGCATGAGCTTGCAGATCTACTTCTCTTCTAACGAGGGCATCAAGCAGACTATCCATCAATGGCGTCAACTTTTGGGCAGCTCCTGGTGACCCTGAATCTAATGGCCTCGTCTTGGAGAGTTGTAGTTGCACATCTGTTCACCAGCATGTCATAGATCCATCCAGTTATGGTCTAGTCTATTCCTTTTTTTTTCCAGCAAGTGCCGATCCTATAGATTCTGGTCAAATCCTTTCAACAGGAAGGATGTAAGGCTGATTGATGTGCCGATTTAGGGTGTGGGTCTCTCCGGTGGGTGTAACGGTGTTTCTTTCCGCCGATGTTAGTGAAAAATATTTTCGTTGTGTTCAAAAAATGAAATTTCAGCATCACAAATTGATGTACAGATTGCCACAGAATATTTATGTTTTAGACAAATCTCGCACCCTTTCAACTCCGATACACGGCGATAGTATTTAATTGTAACCGGATACTCTTCAGTATACGATAAACCTACGGAATTCGATATCGCGTTCATATCAAAATCGCAGCCGCAAGCATCGAACACGATTTGCCCAAAGCACCGACTCTGCGTTCGGATCAAATATTAGTGACAAAGAACCGAACGCCATTAATCACTATGGCCATACATATTGCATTCTCTGGATGCGATCGCGCTATTATCCACACATCCATTTCATACATCATCAGTGCGGGGAGGTCTAATGGAGAATCGCTGCGCGATTGTTTTACTTTATGTGAATTGTTGTCCCCAGTCGACTTGATCATGTGTAATATGTATGAACATTTACTGACTTGGCTTGCGACTGCTAGACACCGCATAAACGGAATTTATATCTGGAAATATTGTGCATTAAATTTTATGAGTTGTAAACGACCCGGTTTCTGCTAGAGCGCGTGTCATTTGCCAGGGGGTTGTTCGGAATGGACTATTAGCCCAATTGCCATTTTCCAGGAACTATTTTTGTCAGAAAAACAATGTTGCTTTGCAGATTGCTACGGTTTTCATTGAACTCACTGGTCCTATGAATCTATACTCAATTTGTAAAAATAGATCACACACTGCATAGCTTCTTCTGCCAACGTTCAAGCTTGTTTATGTATTGGTAATAGTATTTATCTGACGGTATATAATGCGGATGTAAATAGTTTTCTACTCTCATAACTTCTGAATGGAGCAAAATATCTAAGCTGGATAGAAATGTTGTAAAAAGGAATTATTTCTCGTACTTGCTGATGTATATCACTCACCGCCAAGAGGGCAATTTCCAAAATTTTTTCAGATAGAAAAAAAGATTTGCTAGCATTTTTTATGGAAGGTATCCAATTCTCTATAAAATGGCCTTCACTTTTTTGAATTTCGTTATTCGGTTGCGGAGTTATGGATGTTTGAATTTGGGAATTTTCGTATATCTGTCACCTTCTGTCAGATTTTATAGAATAAATGTTAATTGGAGAGAGAAGTGAATCAGAAATCCCTTCTGCAATAGATGAGTGTTACTTTGAACTCGTTACTATATATCTCATACCAGAAGAAGAAAATATTCAAAATGTTTTCTTCGAAACCTCTGATGACAAAACAGTCTATTTTCAAGCCCATTTCCAACATTTTGCAATGTTACTGGGGTAATGCTAATTCAAATTTCGATAATTCTATCGCATATTGTCCCAGATTACGTAACATAAACTTAAAATGTGATACAGCTCCAAAGGAAAAAATCAAGATATTTTTCTCTGGAGTTTGAGGGTGACCTTCTCGAAAACAATATGGGTTTGAGTCTGACCAATATTGCACATTGTTTTTTATGAACTATATCTAATGATTTGATCTTCATGAGTTTCATTCAAAAAACATATCACCACATGTTTCGCTAAAACAGTATTTTTTCCTAGCGACCAATGTACTAAAGGTTAATTTTTTACTCTAGTGTTTATATACCTCACGTAACCACAATTGAAAGTACTCACTTTCAATTGTGTACTCACTAGATACTCACTAGATCATAATTACCTGAAGCATCTACTCAACAAGGTACATCCTCAATTATGATTACCTAGAGCATATTATATCAATTCTACATAATTAATGATAATTCAGTGGTTACTGAGAAAACAAGTTGAATAATGATGATCTATTTGAATCCAGTTGATCATTTAGTGAAATGTTCGAAATTTCAAGTTCACTAATTTCCATTGCTTTCAAATGATTACGCTTTCAACCTTCTTTCCTATGTGTGAAATTTCTAAATCTCTGTTGAAGATATCATTTTCTTCTAAAAGATTATTGGAATCTGTTGAACTTCTTTCCTCATGTATATAGCTTATATGATGATCCTGTATGCGATTCCTAAAAGTTCTGCCAGTTTGACCAATATATACTTTAGGGCAAGTTCCACAATTTATATATTCCTGATGTTTTGTCTTTATTATTTATAGCTAACTTTCCCAATCTGCAATTTCAATTACTTTTTCGTTCAAAAATTAAGCCACCTTATCTGTTATTTGTCCAAACGATAGAACAAACAAATTCACGATTAGATAGATTTGTTAACGATTTTGTTAATTGATGTCTTCCTACATTCCGTGTTAGGATTCACACGTTAGAAGGTAAGACCCTCGTGAGTTTTTAGCTCGCACAAGTTTTGACTTCTGAGGGTTGTCGTTCGGATACGACAGTTGGTTAACGGAAAAACAGATTCAAACAGCAATAGATTAATGTATTCAATCTGAAAAAATAAAAATAACAGTAATTCAATTGTGGCATTTTTTCAATGAAGTATTCTTCAAACCTAATTTTTCAACTGATATTTCAGAAAAAGATTTGATTCTGAATGTTGAGAGATCCGTGATGGGAGAAATTAGTTAACAAAAAACAAGCACAAACTTCATATTATCAATATTATCATAGATATGACTAATGGGACGTTTTGTTCAATTTCGTTAATTTGTATTAGCTTTTGAGAAATATCCTTTGATTGACATTCACTTAACAAGAATTATTATTTTTTACTGTTGCTCTGTGACTCTCTATGATCCCATTTTATAGGCTCTGCAAACCCAACTAGGTCACGACCCACACTTTCCATAAATAAAATGTTCACGATTGAAGTTTTTGATGACAAATCAACGAATTGTGAACAAATCTAAATTGGCACTGGAGAGGCAACATTATTTTTAGATCAAATATTATTCGATCACAAATATTGTTGAAAAAAAAAAATTGAAGTTGCTACCGCCAACAGTTTTGTTGATCTATTATGATAAAAATTACTAAATTGATGAGTTTCGATATGGATCATCAAGTTCCATTCACTTTCATCAACAATAATACAACTCCGAGGTAATCACAAGAAATAATGATTTGTACATATGTACAGATCTATGATCCAAAATGGAAAGCCATTTGTGATCCATCTTCATAGAACTGTTGGATAGCAGTTAACATCTGAAGAGGTGTGACGGAATCAAAGGCGACCCTGGAAAACTGGCGCCGAAGAAATATCTGGCGATCACTAGGAAAAATTCACGCTTTACGGTAGGAATTCTGACTGGCCACTGTCAACTAAGAAAACACCTCCATAATATGGGGCTAGTAGACACACGTCTATTCAGGATTTGTAAACAGGAAGATGAAACTATCAGGCATGTCCTATGCGAGTGTCCGGAATTATCGTCAATAAGAGAGTGTGTGTTCGGCGAATCTTGGCCTACGCCTGCCGATATAAAGGAGATGTTTCCTGCAAATGACAGGATGGACGATGACCTAGAAGGACAACTCTCCGGGAGGATATACAATGGGTCACCCTGCCTACTCTGCATATACAGAGCAGTTCACACGAAAATCAAAAATTGCCGATTTTTTGAGTTTGCGTCTTTCATCATGTAGTTCATTGATGATTATTTCAGTTTTATTCCATTCCACTCGATGATCAACATCGTATTTCAAGTACTGTTCTGATACTTTCAATTCTGGTACATGTCTATTTTCAATTTTATTCCAATGTATTTTTTGTACTTTTTGAAGGCCTTGATGTATCACCAATATAATTATCACAACAACAAGGTATAACATACCTACCTTTCAAATGCGAGTTTTTCGTTTAGTATGTGTCACGTTTACAGGTTTTCTATATAATAATAATAATAATAATGATAATAAGAAGTTTATTCACATAAGAATGTTTACAATAATGATATATATGAAAAACTTTGGTTGTCATTTTCAAATAAACGAAGAAAACCCATTTAGGACCAAATTGTTGCGTAGGGGTCATTATTTCTCGTCTGTTGTACATAATGTTTCCCAAAGAAATAATCAATTACATTTGTCATTTAAGTTAAACAATTATTTAAAGATTTAAATTAATCATAAAATTTGAAAATGTTTCTACAAACACTTACATAGTATCACATATATACATAATATACATATACATGTATACAAATATACATATATACACACATATATGCACATATACATACAAAGATACAGAGAAAATAGAAAAAAATAGTCAAAAAAAAGTTAGAATATAGATTTCAATGTATTCGTTTTTTCAGGAGGTGAAATTTCATGTCCACCATTGATTTTTTCAATCTTTTCAGATATTCCAGAAATATACGGTATGGCGTCAGTTATGAGAAGTGTTGGCAGTTGTTGATTGTTAGACTGACAGTCTTGAACATCCAAATGAGAAACTGTATGTTCAATTTCCAAATAGAGACGAATGGAACCTCCAATGAAAAAACTTCCTGATACTATTTTTCCAAATGAATGAACAGTGATTTTAGTCTTATATCAATCACCAGTTTCGCATAGGCAATACTATCACATTGTACTAAAAATAATTTTTTTGGGAGCCTATGCATTGCATACGAGGTACTCAAAAAGTGAAACCTCGTCTCTTTCCATTTCTTTCAATGATCACCATAGAATATCAGAATGTTACTTTATCCATTTTAATCCTGTCAGAAGTTCATTATTGATTTCATCTCGTTATTTTGCACACCCGCGTATATTACTTCTTTGGTTCAAGTTTCCACAATTCACAAAATGGAAAGGCACAAAAACTTAAAATATTCTGGAATATCTATGCATGGGTGGTGAATGACTCGTTCTTCATATGTCTTCAACTTTCAGACATTCAACGGAAACAACTATGTTGGTGATTCATAATTTTTATTTTCGCAGTGATAATGAGCAAAATCAAGGAATGATTGTCAATGGATAGTTCACATGATAGTTTCAAGCGTGTTCCTACTTACTGAATTTCCATGACTACATTCCACATTATTTCTGCTTTATATAACAGTTTGAATCATATGACATTTTGCCTACTCAATGACTAATAAATTAACCAAGTTGAGGTATGAACTGATCGAAAATTCAAACATTCCAAAATAAATTCAACCAACTCATTGAATGTATCTATATGCAATAAACTAAGTACCGACCGGGTTAACATAGGGAAAAAGTCAATTCAATTTGTTCATTCAGTGAATTCATGAAAATTTCTGATGGTAGAGCACTCAACGGTTTTTCCATTATCAGTCTTGTTGCAAAAAGCAAACTTTTTATTAAATTATAAATAATTTCGAGATAGACGGATACGTAAATCTACAATTTTTTGTTTCACATTAGGATCAACATGTGTTCTGTCTAAGAGACGCTCTTAGACTCTGCATGCCCTGTAGAGCATTTGATTGATGTGTTTTGGAACAACACCCTGTATACCTTTTGATTCCTTTACAAGCAGCCGCCATGTTTTTTTAACGTTGGTAGCCATGTTTAATTATTTAACCCTTGCGCCCCAAAACTCTCTTTGTATATCTACTACTGAATTTAGTTGAAATCTCACAAAAAAGTGTTACTTGAAAATGTAATGGATTTTCATTAAATAATCCATAGGCCAATTTTATCACCAATGGAATAAATAGTTCATCTTTCAATCTCTCAATCTACATTATTTCCTCAGAAACCGTATCGCAATGGTTTGGGAAAGAGCTATTGTAACTGATACAAAACGTTCACTCTATATCTGCTGCAGCTAATAGTCTCGGTAAATCACAATTAAGTCTTCAGAGATATCTTCTCTGAATCCCTAATAGCAGAATTCACTTGGTGTTTAATTTCCACCGGTTCCAACAATGTTCCCTCTCTGAACAAAAATCCAAGGAGTCGAACGTAAATTACATTGTATCGATTCTGGGTAATTTCGTTTGTAGCTTACTCAGCACAAGTTAATTACATTTGCTTAGAATCCGATAGATGTTTATATAAACGAAGGGTTTATTTTGTTGTTCTTGTTTTCGAGAGTTTGTTTTTGCCAATTGCCTCTGAGACACAGAAAGTACCAACACCGGCTGTTTGGCAAGTTCGATAATTCATTCACACAGAATTTGGTAATTAATTGGCATGGGTTCATTGATTGAGACTGAAAGATACTTCATTTGTGAAAGCATTCGTTTCGTTTTTCGATCATCCAGCTAGCCATTATACAGTGCTTTTTTTAATGTTCCCCCCATTTAATTTTTTGAACGGGTCAAGTCAAAGAATTGAAATTTAGGATAATGAAATTAATGCATGAATACTTTATTTTCAAGTGAAATTGACAAATGAAACTTTCAAGATGGCGACTGAGTGCCATCTGGAAAATAAAAATAAAAAGGAAAGGGGGATCTTGTGATGCCTGAATACATCGACATTTAACTATATAATATGAGAGGTCAGTTCTGAAGATGATCGAAATGGTTGCCTTAAACATTTCCACACATGAACAGCCTATCCGATATTCCACGCCGTACATTTTCGAACACAGTGACGTCAATATCTCTACAAATATGTATTATTCTCTACCGCATATCCAATATTGAAGCAGGTTCAGTTTCGTACACCTTTTGCTCCGAGCAGCCCCATCAAAAAAGTCCAAAGGTGTCAAATCTGACGAGCGGGCTGGCCATTCTGTAGGACGGCCAACGAACGACCGGGAAAAGTAGTATCGAAATAGTTTCTTACCTGTCTGAAGTAATGTGGTGGTGCTCTATCTTGTTGAAATACAATATCCATTAGGATTTGCTTCGACGATTTCAGTGATGGGAGAGTCAACAGTAATTTCCAGCATATTCAAATACAGTTCCGCTGTTGAATTTTGATCAATGAATAGAGGTTCTACAATAAGGTTTCCCAATATTGCTGTTCTTCCGGAATGGACGGATGACCTGGGGGCTTTTTGTTATATACACTACCGGTAGTTGTGAATTCGGATACACGTGTTGACGCACTAGTGAAACCGAAAACTGAATGAGAATATTCTAACTGAACAATGATGTTCATTGTCGTACTGACATTTTTTGTTATTTTTATAAAAAAAAAATAACTCAACAAACCTTATCGGGTTGTTGGAATTGCCATATGGCAGATGAAAAGGAATATTTCTAGAAATATGGATATTAATGTGTTTGTCTTCAGGAAATTATCAAATGTTCCGCCATTTTGTAGTAGATGAAGATATTGACTTCACATTCCAGGGTTGTGAAGTATTCGTCAGAAGCTCTGAAATAATGTGTCAGAATACCCCCCTTTTCATTTAATTTTTCCCCCAGATGGCGTCCAGTCGCCATTTCGAAAGTTTCATCTGTCAATTTCACTTCAAAATGAAGTATTCGTGCATTTATTTCATCATCTCAAATTTCTTTTTTTTTGAGTTGACCCGTTCAAAAAATCAACATTAAAGAACATTAAAGAAATGCACTGTATGAATCAGAAATACAAGCTCACAATACAAGAAACATTGCTCGGTTTAATTATAAATGAAAATTTGACTGATAGTCATATATAGTACTGCGTTTATTCATTCGATTATATTATAAGTCAAGATTTGGAACTACAGGTCGATGGCACGAAAATGCCTTCACCTAGGTTAATTATACCCAGTTATGTATATACAAAATACCATATTCCATTTTTGGCTACAAAGAGCCTCACAAAAGCCTCCACACTGGAAATAATCTAAAATTCTGGAAATATTCAACAATTTTCAGAGAGTTACAGTCTAAGAAGGAAAATCAATCATGAACTCGTCAATGTGAACATATTTTTTTTTCTACATCCAAGATATCGCCACTTGCGAGAATTAAAACGAGAATTGCAGCTTCGTTTTGTCTCGCCCTCTCTTGTATATTTTCAATAAATCTATCCAGTCAGGCTTGTTTCCAGATTATTGGAAACAATCTTATGTCACCCCAATACACAAATCGGGTACTAAGTCGTTAATGATTACCGACCGATATCTCTTCTCAGTACAATTCCCAAGATATTCGAGAACATTCTGGCAGATTACCAAACCTATGATTGCTCCGGTATCATAACTGAACAACAATATGGTTTTTGTGCTAGGAAATTGATTGAATTAAGCCTAGTTACCTACTTCCATTTCTTGTCGGAATCTTTGGAGAAAGGCTGCCGGATTGATTCTGTGTAAACCGACTTCTCTAAGGCGTTTGACGGGGTCAACCATAACCTCTTACTCCAAAAGCTCAACGGATATGGTGTAGGTGGGGTACTACTGTAATGGAATAATAGTTATCTTACGAATATGATTCAAATGGTTAGAGCAAATTATCACTACTCCACGTAATTCGAAGTGATATCTGGTGTTCCTCAGGGTTCACACATCGGTCCCTTATTATTCATTTTATTTATTAACGACATTATTCGTTGCTTCCGGCCTGCCAAACCACTATTATTTGCAGATGATTCAAAACTTTTTCTGATTATTAAAACCTCTTTGGATGCCCATAGACTTCAGTCTGACCTTGACAATCTATCAAACTGGTGCTCCTCAAATAGCATGGAGTTGAATGCCACAAAGTGCCGTGTCATGCGCTTTTATCGATCCCATGTACCTCCTACCACTTTTGATTACACTTCAAATGGTCATGTCTTGGAATCTATCAATGAAATAAAAGACCTTGGCGTTGTTCTTGATCCCACATCAAGCTTCAGTCTACATATACCAACGGCTATTCATGAAGCCATAAAAATGCTAGGGTTTATCAAACGGCTGACCCACGAATTCACTGACCCAACTGCTATTGAAACCCTTTATTGTTCACTGGTCCGTCCACACCTGAGGTATTGTTCTTCTGTCTGGTCCCCTTATTGTTTAATTTATATTAAGAACATCAAGAATGTCCAACACAACTTTCTCAGATACATAGCATATAAATCGAGGGTTCGTTGGGAGTATGAGTTGCTACTGCAATTTCTGAGCATATCCTCCCTGGAAACTAGGAGGAAACAGAGAGATCTGACACTACTTTTCAATATCAATAACGGTAAATTCAGTTGTGCTGCACTCCTAGAAAAAATGTATGTACATGTTCGAATCCGACATGTTCAAACTCGATAGAAACAAACATTTTTTGTACCATTTTATCGTTTGAACCACACATTCAATAGCTGCATTTCAAAAATCTTACGATAAGCCAATAGTTACGTTGATCTTGAGATGTTTACCATCTCCTTGCATTATTTTAAAACTCAATTACAGAATAATGTGCTTCAATGTTTGAGTGTATAGTTCATGGTAGTATATGTAGTATATGTTTTATTGTCGCCCATTGTTTTTTATCATTTAATACTCTAAAATTAACCCTTTTTCAAACTTTGAATTCACTCTTTTTGAGCTATTCTCAGTTGGAATTTGTAATTCAGTACCTCATCTGATTTTATTTTAATTATAATTCAACATTGTAATACATTGAATGGGCTTGCTCGTAAATAAATAAATATTTAAGAAATCTTTCATTGCGCTATTGCTTGTTCATAGTATTTTGGCCAAAAGCAACACCGTAATCATGCCTCAGCTACCGTATTCACTAGATTTATCCCCCTGCGACTTTTTCCTGTTCCCAAGATTGAAGAGACTCATAAAACGACGGCGTTTTCGATGACTGAAGAGATAAAATCCGAATCACTGAAAAAGCTCAAGGACATAGCAAAAAGTACATATCAGAACTGCTTCAAACATTGGAACAAATACTGGTACTAGTATCTGAGGGGGACTACTTTGTAGGGGACAGAATAGAAATTGATAAATAAACAAATATTTTTCCAGAAAATGAAAATTCACCCTATTTCTGAAGAGACCTCGTATAGCCTTATTGCACAGAATAAGCACTCCGTGAATAAAACGATTCAAATAAAATGCTAGGTATGAATATCCATCACTGAAATTGTTTGCGAACCACAAGAACGGCTCAAAGTGGAAGCAAACGTATGCACTCTGTTCTGAAGGAGAATAATGAAAATTCCAACGTCTACCATTATAGAACAAACTGGTTTCATATTTGCATTCATTGCGCTATACGATCTGAAAGTGTCTGAGACGTCATTATATCAAAAAAACACGACAGGCGTGTGTCTTTCAAAATCAGACGATGTATGATTTTGAAAGATATTGAAGATTCTGATTCAAATTACTTCACTGAATTGTAATATGAAGTTTTCTAGAGATTGACTTATCTGCAGTGCATTTCTTTGATTCGCTTCAGTGACGAATGTAAATTTTTTTGAAACGCCAATGTTCACAAACAAAATTGCCTTCAATGCAGTGACACCAACCCTCACGTTTTCTGGGAAACACGTACCCAATATCCAGAAAAAATTTACATGTGGGCAGGAATATTGGAAAACTATATTGTGGGACCTCTATTTGTTAATCAACATTTAACAGGGAAACTGTATTTGACTAAGCTGGAAACTACTGTTGGCCCTCTCATCACTGAAATCGTTGAAGCGAATCCTAATGAATTCGATATGGATATTGTATTCCAACAAGATGGAGCACCACCACATTACTCCAGACAAGTAAGAAACTATTTGGATACTACTTTTCCCGGTCGTTGGATTGGCCGGCGAGGTCCTACAGAATGGCCAGCCCGCTCTCCAGATTTGACACCTTTGAAATTTCTTATGGGGTTATTCGAAGCAATAGGTGAACGAAACTAAACCTGCTCCAATATTGGATATACTGCAGAGGATAATGAATATTTGTAGAGATATTGACGTTACTGTGTTCGGAAATGTTCGGCGTGAAATATCGAATAGGCTGTTCATATGTCATGGAGTTCAAGGCAATCATTTCGAGCATCTTCTGAAGTGATCTAAAGCTTATTACCTCATATTATCTAGTTGTATGTCAATGTATTCAGACAATTATTGAAAGTTCCGTCATTCTATAGTAGTTGAAGATATTGACATTATATTCCAGGGTTGTGAAGCAGTCATCAGGAGCTTCAAGAAGATATGTCACAAGACCCCCCTTTCCTTTCAGTCTATTTCTCAGATGGCGGCTAGTCGCCATCTTGGAAGTTTCATCTGAAGTATTCATTCATTAATTTCATTATTCCTAGTTTAAATTTTTTGAGTTGACCCGTTCAAAAAATATAAAGGGGGATCAAAGAAAAGTATTGTATAATGACATACAGAGGAAAAGAAGATCAATAGAACAATACCCAAATATTATTAACTTTTCCTTACACTATACAATTTATAGATCTCAGTATCGAAAACCGATACCGAGATGTTAACTGTAGACAGTTACTGATATCAAAAAGAGTAATCAATGAAGACAAATAGGAAAATTAGTACTCATGAGTTACATCAATATATAACAAGAAAACTATGCATAAATCTCTCCAATTTTCAATACATAAATGTATATCCACAATATTTCATGAACAACGTACTCAAATAACACTCCACTCTGAAATTTTCACTGAACAGTTTACTAAACCGCGGGATGTCAGGCGGTATGTATAGGTAGGAGAATGGAGTGGATGAAGGAGGAGAGAGAATGATAGAGAGAAAAGAAATGGGGGAATGTGAAGGGGGAGGTAAGGCAATGCAATGAAGGAGAGGGAATGAAAGGAAAGGAGAAACAGGAAGGATGAGTGAGCTGCCGGTGTGAATATCCGGAAAACACAAAATTGATTCCAACTAGTCTGCAGTTGGAATCTGCAGTGAATCGACTGCAGTTTTGCCTGCAGTCGATTCACTAGGATGTACCACTGCACCACCTGCAGACGGAGTCCGAAAACAACTCCATAATATCATACTCCGTCGTGAGAGTCTGAATAATGATAATGTTCCAGAGAGGTGCATATAAAATGCCAAAGTTCTGAAGTACCAATCTCTTGCCTTTCATGTGATACCTTTCATTCTGTAGGTATGTATGGTAGATATTTGACGGAAAACAACAGCTAACCCAGCTAATGCCACGAAGAAAACTGAAGTGAAACCGTTAGCCATCTGTGCAACGTCCTCCATTTGGAAGATTCGTCACAAGTAACTTTCTATGATTTTGTTTGGTCGAGATATTCAAAATTATCACTTCGTCTGAAAAAACCCGCCTGGTACCGACGAGGAGCTAGTACTCCGAAACCGGTCGGTGGTTATCCCACTCAAATAAAATCAATCCTGCTTTTCATATATAAGAAGTTACTCGCGACAATCTTCTGAATGGATTTCGTCAGGTGTTTTTTTCTTGAACAAGTACTTCAGGAACATCTTTAAGGCGCTCTGAGAGCGATGCCTGTGCGAAAGTAGTGATTCATATATCTTTCATATATCAAGTAGGTATTATAGGAAAGTAGATGAAAAAAAGTTCAGAGTCAAAATGAAGGGTGCTGACTGAAGTGGTATTTTACATTGCAACAATCCTGGTCTTGGAGTAAACAAGTTCATTGATATCATGAAAACTAATTTAGAGGACTTCTTTGATTGACGACTTGTTTATTTTGTGAAAATTCATGTTCACTGAGGATACACTACAAAATCATATCATAAATAATTTGGTACCTTCATTTTGTATACATGTAATATCCATGAACATAACAAAACAAAGCTTTTGATATAATGTAGGTTTCGGAAACTGGATTATAGATTCAGGAGATGACTATTATTTACATCAAGTTGTTCGTTGAGGACAATACAATTGGGAAATAAACAAGTCAAAGAAAAATCCCAATTCGGGATTGAGATAAACGACGGATGATAAATTTCCCCTAAATAAAAATTGCCCAATTATTTGGTCGTTAAGTATCCCACACCATACATTAGTTTTAAAGGAATACTGATCACCACATTCAACTGTAAAATTGAGATTTTCTTGGGCCCACCATCGGCAATTTTAAGAACTTAGGTACCGTTCTATTTGAAGAGAACGTTGCCTCATCTGTCCATGAAATTTTATACGGAAACTTTACATTTTCTTCTCTCTCTCCTTGAAACCAGAATGAAAACCCCAAACGGACATCAAAATCTCGTTCTTTTAATGTGTTAATAAATTTTGGCTTGTAAGGCCAAAATTTATTCTTCAATAAAAACACTTTCTCTCTTGTAATCGGTATTTTTTATAATATCGGTTATGCTCGTTTGCCCGTGTTCAATAACTTTTAAACATCATCATATTTGCTTGGAGTGTGCTTTTTCTTGAATTGATTTGCTACAGATCCTGTTTCTCTGAATTTCGACATTATCTTTGACACAGTAGTATGTTTAGGATTTTTTCCTGGATGCCGTTCATTAAAAATGTTAGCTACTTGCCGGTATGGTGTATTCTCACCGCATATTAAAACTATTTCTATTCTTTCCTGAAGAGACAACATTATTGCAACAATAACTGTTTAAAATTTGACAAGTAAATCAACAACTTGACACTACCATAGCATGCATTTTGTTTGTCAAGACCTAATTAAAACTTTTATTCAACGTGATTAAGCATCCTGACCGCCCTAGTTAGTGTTTATAAATAATCTGTAAATACTGAATATTGAAATTTTAATGTAATTTCAACTCTAGTGATTTTATTAATACTTATTGCAGTTTTTGAGTTGTGTCTGCTTTTTCAAAATTGAAGGTACTGACGTTTGTTTAAGAAAATAGCAAAGTGATTGAAACTTTGCACCAGTCATGTTAAAATTTTTATAGCACATTTTTAATTTCTCTCTAAAAATGTCCGTATGAGTGGAAATTCATCAGAAAAGTTAAATTCCATGATGAGTTTGTTATGTATACATGAATTGATGACAATTAACCGAACTTTTTTTTTTAAATAAAGGAGATATCTGTCAAAAATAAGCAATACGTTAACTTTATCCTAGTTGCATAAAATTTGGCATATGGATATAAAATTGCCGTAGACACAACTTTTTCAAGTAACTTTCTGTTGAATTCGATCTAGAAATGCACTTTTTCAATTTTTTTCAAAAAAAAAAGTTGAATTTGACAAACACTGAACGTCAGTGGGTCGCAGTTGGCCGCATCATTTCAAGTTAAATTCGAAGCACAAACAAGTGCCGAAGTTAAACTTCATTGAAACCTTTCGAAAAAAAGTTTCCCATATGGTGCGCACTTTAATGGTGACACTGTATGTATTTATATACAGTGCTAGTCAAAAGTCCCCTCCCCCCCTCGTATCTTTGGAACGGGTATACTTATAATAATAAAATTTGGAGGGTGGAAATAAACGGATGTAGGCTTCTTAACTGGTCATAACAGGTGACGCAATAGTCATAAATGACGTCACAAGGCCACTGTGACCAAAAATTTTGAATGGGACCCTATGGCAAGTGACAGCTCGTTTGAAAGGTATTGAAAATACCTATTCAGTCATACTAATTTTGTTTGGGTTTCGGCTGATTTTGATTGATAAATTGAAGAAATACGAAAATTATTGTTTCGCATTTAATTAATAAAGATTTTAAAGTACGCCTCTGGTTCATTGTCAAAAAGGTTGATGTGTTTGAATTATCTACTTGTCAAAAGTGTTTATATCTTGAAAATTTACCTAAGCTATTGTTTAACGAGACGTTTTAGTGTTTACATAGGCAAAATGGTACGTACTGTAGCCGACAAAGTAGCAGCTATCTTAATAATTGGTGAATGTAGAAACAATTTCCATGCAGCGGAACGACTGTTTAATGAGAGGTACCCCGATCGCCCTATATCGAGGGTTTATTTGAGGGAGCTTCTTCGGAAGTTTGAAGCATCAGGTAGTGTTCAAGATGCCAAACGATCTGGTCGACCAACAATTAGTGAAGACAAAAAAATTTTCATACTTGGAGAAATGGTAGTGAACCCTACTTCTTCCACAGCCCAAGTTGCGTCTATCTGTGAAGTCAGTCAAAGGACAGTACATAGGGTGTTAGCTAAAAACAAATTTCATCCATACAAATTAAAAATGGTGCACCAACTTTCAGATGATGACCCCGACCGAAGACTAGAATTCTGTGAAACTATGTCCGATAAAATGAACCAACAACCAGGCTACATACAGACAATTTGTTTTAGTCACGAAAGTACTTTCTTTCTCAATGGAAATGTTAACACTCAAAATGTGAGGTATTGGAGTGACACAAATCCTCACATCTTTCGTGAAAAACATACTCAATTTCCAGAAAAAGTAAATGTTTGGGCAGGTATTTTGGGAAACCACATAGTTGGGCTTCTTTTTCTCAATGCTAACTTAACCGGTGAATTGTATCTGGAGATGTTACAAACTGATATTGAGGCGTTAATTCTTGAAATTCTAGAAGATAATCCAGATGAATTCGACAACTTGGAAATAACGTTTCAACAAGATGGTGCTCCTGCACACTATTACGGTGCAGTAAGACGTTACCTAGATGAAGAATATCGTGGTAGATGGATTGGACGACGAGGTTCGATCGAATGGCCAGCTCGGTCACCGGACCTTACACCATTAGATTTTTTTCTATGGTGGTACTTGAAATCTAAGGTTTACGCTACAGCACCTGACAGTATTGCCATTCTGAAACAACGAATTGTTGAAGAATGTAGGGCAATTTCCGCTGACACCCTGGGACGAGTACGACAAGAGTTTAGCAATAGGATGCATTACTGCCAGGAAGTAGATGGAGCACATTTTGAACACTTATTATAAGAACTGGTTCTTAAATCTTTATTAATTAAATGCGAAACTATAATTTTCGTATTTCTTCAATTTATCAATCAAAATCAGCCGAAACCCAAACAAAATTAGTATGACTGAATAGGTATTTTCAATACCTTTCAAACGAGCTGTCACTTGCCATAGGGTCCCATTTAAAATTTTTGGTCACAGTGGCCTTGTGACGTCATTTATGACTATTGCGTCACCTGTTATGACCAGTTAAGAAGCCTACATCCGTTTATTTCCACCCTCCAAATTTCATTATTAGAAGTATACCCGTTCAAAAGATACGAGGGGGGGAGGGGACTTTTGACTAGCACTGTATATAATATATAGAGGATTCCAAATAGTTGAGGAAAAGTCACGTAAGTCATTGAGAGCGTTCGTAGTGTCTAACTGTCTCTGTATTACTGAAAGGATAACTTGCCTTATGAAGTGAAAGACGATAGTGTTGCATTATTCGTCACTGAAAATTCACTACCAACTCTTTTGTTTCTATTAGGATGAGGGTCTTGAGTCTTGTTTTATAGCCATTTCAAATCTTTATACAACACATTATAATTTTTGTAAACCGAATCGGCCGCTCCTGGATTATCAGAAGTACTCAATCGTTTTGAAAATCTGCAGAAAAACGGTAAAAATCTTCAGCATGTAACATGGTCCTAACAAGTTCTACAACTGTGCTATTTTACAATCAGCACTTATGAATTCATCTATAATGTCCCATATAGTTTTTACTCCTTTAAACATTTCGAATTCCTCGTCTTCTCTGGAAAGAAGACTGCTGCGTACTTCGAAAAGACATTAGCGAAGTATGACGTATTCAAAAAATACTTTTTCGTGAGATTTTCACTGAACACTTTTACAAAAACTCAACACAACAGTTCAACAGTTTTGAATACTCATTTTCCACACAATTCGTCGAAACAAAATGTAGGAAGAACTGAACCACATGCCAAAACAACAACAAAAATTATCCTATGAGAAAGATCACCATAATTTATTCAGAAAAAAATTGCTAGCAGATCGAATGAAGAATGAAAGCTCTATATTCAGTTGAGAGAGGTAATGTTTCAGTTCATTCCATCAGGTATTCACACAAAAACCTTTCAATATTGTTGTGAACAAGCCAAAACCACCAACATCTAATTTCGAACCGTTGGAAGAGCTTCTAGAGACCTCTCATCACATAACTCCAGAGCAACATCCTCTTAATCATATAAAACAAATTACGGAGCTCATACCTTTGGAGCTGCTGAACAGTCCCCGGGGAACTAGCGACTGGAAGGGAATTTATATCATACTTGCGCCCATTTACGGAATTCGCCAAATTAGATTTTGTTCTCGATGCTTTGGACAGAGCTTATTACCGTATATCTACATTCACGTTTGTAACTTCCAACTCCCGAGCGCCGTAATACATTGAACGAGAAAAGTTCTAGGATAAAAGTATTTTCATCAGCTTTGTAATGTAATGGAGGTTAATGCGTCTTGGAGCATGAAATTTTATATTCTGCTGGCTGGTTTATGCATTTCAAAGATAACTTAGGAGACGATGTGAGGAGTACTGGAGATGATGAGTAGATATAACATTATTTGAAGATGTCAAATGGAAATGAACGATCTGCAGGGTCAAAGTTGGGAGAGTACACTCATAGGATCGAATAAAATAAACTTTTTTTTTGGAAACAAAATTGACATTTATGAAAAAATCGCAGTATATATACAGGGTGTCCCTGGACTTTCTCTTTTCCTCTCGGGAATGTATAGATGGGGTCAAAATATCACCAGTACTTCATATAACTTTTTTTCCTAAAATCCTTCGTTACCAAGTAACGGGCCCTCGAAGTTACAAAATGAAAAATGTTTTTCTTTGATAACTTTTCAAGTGAGTATTCAAAATCATCCAAATTCTGGTAATTGACTAAACAAATGAATTCCTTCGATGAGCTTTCATGCAGGAGTCAGTTGTTTTGCTACAAAGTCAGGAACGGACTACCTCCGATGGTCTACACCCCAAAACTTTGAAATGACAGATATTTTTCAATATTTTTCAACAAATTAAGGTTACTTGGACAATTTTATGAATAAAAGTACTCGTGTGGAAAGTCGATCGGAGCAACGAGTCTTGATAAAAATGTAGTTTCACTCGACGACATCAAACCCGCTCGTCCACCATTATTTGAAATGAATAATTATCAAAGCAGAAATAATAATGATAACGTTAATTCAACAACATTTATCCTGAGATGTCTACCATTATTCGAAAATATTAGTTTTCAAGGAAAATGGAAATGATAGGTAAAATGTTCATAACGAATTTTTATAATGCAAACACGTTTAACCAACGAAACTCAAGAGCCTCAAGAGCAAACAGAAATGAAAAATCCGCTACAGAAACTGCTCGATATGACCACCTTCTCTCTCTGTACATTTTATTAGTCTGCGTAAACACCCTCTCTGTACTTGAAATAGCATTCCAGGGTCGTTTCGTATGGCTTCACAATGTAATGTTATTCTATTCAACAATGCATCTCTTGTGCGAATAGGTGTAGCGTAAACAAGGCTTTTTAGATGCCCCCACAGAAAGAAATCCAATGGATTTAAATCCGGAGACCGCGATGGCCATGAATATGGCCCACCTCTACCAATCCATCTATTGTGGAAAATTTGGTTCAGATGGTCACGCACAATCAAACTAAAATGAGGAGGAGCGCCATAATGCATAAACCACATATCTCTTCGGGTTTGCAATGGAACATGTTCCAAAAGTCCATTCAATTCGTTCTGAATGAACTCCAAATAACGTTCTCCATTCAATCGGTCCTGTAGAACGAATGGTCCTATAAGATGGTTTCCTATGATACCAGCCCAAACATTCACGTTAAATTTCCGTTGGTGTTTGGTTTGCAATATCCCATGGGGATTTTCTTCGGCCCATATATGGAGATTATGAATAGTGGACTTGGATGTATGGAACTGTTCTGATAGATTTCTGATGCTCATTGAAGGGTCATCAGCGACGGCTTCCAAAATATTTTACTCCAATACAACGGTACGTACAGTCCTAGGAGCGCCCTCACCACCTCGTTTTGGAAAAACTGTACCTACAATAATATCGAAATAAAACAACGTGCTCAAATTAATTATCAATTATTACATACCTGTCTCCCTCAAGCTGCGATCGACACGCTCGAATGTTTCTCTTGACGGTACCGTTCGATTGGGAAAATGCTCGGAATACAGACGACGAGCTTCTGCAGCATTACAAAATGCTCTTCCATAAAATACATGCATATCTGTATATTCATTGAATGTAAACCGTTCGGCCACATCAAAAAAATTCAAAATATCCTATAGAATATTGACAATACAATGATAGTCATATGACAACGCACCACTCAACAAAACAAAATCGCATTCCAGTTTCTCATTTTTTATCAAAACTTTCTAAAAGGTTTTTTTGTCAACATCTGTGAAAGAAATGGAACATAATTATTCCCTGGATATTTTTCACCTGATCATGTGCAGCCGTTTTTGTAGTTCATTCGTTTGCTTTTTATTAGTAAAGTAAATATTTTTCCCGATGTGCGTTTTTTCAGCTAAATTTAGATTCGTGTTAAAGAATTTCTCCCATAAAATTATAATTATCAGTGAAACTCCTCAACAGTTTAGCTGTGAAGAAGAATTTGAAACATTCGAATGTTGAGTTTCATGAGATTCAGATAACTGATCAACACGAAACGTGATTATTCCACACGTATTATGTACATACAAAATATGGAATGAATTCGATATTTCATAATAGAGTAACTTGTTAGTTTAAAAACACCACGAATCTACAGAACTTGATATTTCTTTTGAAAAAATATCTGCTATCACAATTGTGACTTAAACTTCCATATAGGTACTGTACTTTTTGTTTACGACTTCATTTTAGCATACTTTGTATTATTCCTGTTATAAATGTTGTTGAATTAACGTTATCATTATTATTTCTACTTTGATAATTATTCATTTCAAATAATGGTAATGGTGGACGAGCGGGTTTGATGTCGTCGAGTAGAACTACATTTTTATCAAGACTCGTTGCTCCGATCGACTTTCCACACGGGTACTTTTATTCATAAAATTGTCCAAGTAACCTTATTTTGTTGAAAAATATTGAAAAATATCTGTCATTTCAAAGTTTTGGGGTGTGGACCATCGGGGGTAGTCCGTTCCTGATTTTGTAGCAAAACAACTGACTCCTGCATGAAAGCTCATCGACGGAATTCATTTGTTCAGTCAATTACCAAAATTTGGATGATTTTGAATATTCACTTGAAAAGTTATCAAAGAAAAACATTTTTCATTTTGTAACTTCGAGGGCCCGTAACTTGGTTACGAAGACTTTTAGGAAAAAAAGTTACATGAAGTACTGGTGATATTTTGACCCCATCTATACATTCCCGAGAGGAAAAGAAGAAGTCCAGGGACACCCTGTATATGTGTCATATTGTTAAATATGGAAAATAGTTATGAAATGATTCAAAAGCATTCCATCTTTTGATATTCCAAGTTCATAGACATCAAAATTGATACGACAACAGGATATAGAAATATAAAACAATCTTCAAATATGCAACGTTGCACGGATGCGTATTGAGCATTTTACCTCAGTACGGTGACCCGAGAAAAATTGCAACCTCAGCATATGAGTCTTTATAATATTGAGGTAGGTCAAGATCACTGAAGAGAAAGTATTGAGTATTCAGTATTCATTGATCACTCTTCAATCCTGCTGGGTAGTAGTATAATGTAAGTTTTTGGTGATTCTTTTGACTATTTTCTCAACTATTCAATGCTAGTTCATTGGTGAGCCTATTTTTCTCGTTTTTTATTATAATAAATATTCCATTAAGTTTTAAAATGTGTTCTTTCATTATTTGGATGAATAAGGGTTGGGTGAAACAGCGATATATCCTCTCATAATAAGCAAAGCGAATACTGAGTTGGAACAATATACACCTGTATATGCCTATATTGATTTTCTACAAATATTTTGATTCATTACGGGTGTTCATTAATAAATTAACATTTTTTATAGATTTCTCATTTTCATTCATTATTTTAATTATTTTCTTTATCGGATACCTCAGTAAACACTGTGGTTGATTATAGACCGAGACAATAGGCGTATGGTATGAGGAATGAGTTTCATACATATATTTTCGAATGAAAATTAGAAAGTTATCTACAGAAAACTGCATCGATTTTTGTTCAATGTTTTGTGGTTGGCTCATTTTTTTATTATTCATTTGTAATTCTACTTTATCTTGTAGAAAGTTTACCAAAAGTTGTCCATTCTCGGACGCGAAATTAACGTTGGAATCTCCTGCTGAATGTTATGGTAACGCGTGAAAAAGTGTTTCTTCAAAAAGCAGTCATACGAAGAATATTACAGTTTCATTGTTCACTATTCAATTGAAATTCTCTCTCAATATTTGTTCATATATCACGTTGTGAGACGCTGATATGACTGATTTTTTTTTAAATTTCCGTGACTTCTGTGCCATTCGAAGTTCATATTTGAAAGTAGTTGTTATGATAAAACTCCCCTTTCCAGTGTGTATCTACGAGAAACCCCTGAGTATGATCTAAAATGACATAAATATCTCAGTAAAACGATTTCATTGGAGTAAATTCATCTCTTTCGTGATTTCTCACATTTTTGTTTGATGGAGAAGTGGATAACAATGAAGATTATTTTCCAATAGATAACCCTACTCTTTGAAATTAAATGAAAAATCCAATTCTTAGAAAGATGCTGTGGTACAGGCATACTGATAAATACTGATAACGTGTCATTATCGTTATTCAACAGTTAATAGTGTATATTCCGGTACACTGAAATATTGTTTGGATAGATTCGATATAAGTCAATCACAACAATAAATCAATAAAAATCAATGAACAAATCACTCAAAAATTTGCACATCAGTACATTGCAACCATGTTTTGAAATAAGCAATGTTGGATTGAGATGAACAACACAAAAACGCTAATTTACCCGTGAGTTTTTTTGTCAAATCACAATGAATTTGTGAAAGTTGAAATACATTTCGTTTTCAGTTCATCGACCTGTTGAAACATCAATTTTCCATATTTTTGAAATTACGTGGTAGGAATCGCACATCAAATAATAGCTGGTACAATTTCGCCTTCTGAGGAAGACTCTTCGTAAGGTGGGCGACAGCTACTTAACGAACAGAATTCAAAAACATATTTTTTCAAAACATACCTAGTGACTTTTTCAAAAGCACACCATTACTGTTTTTGGAATAGGGTAATATCTCACGAATACTGCTTTCAGATTTATATCACACGTATCAGATGACAGTTGAGATGACATGACAGTTAAGATCAATTTATTCGAAATCATTTTAAATTTTATAATCTTGATGATAATCTGGAGTTGCCTGATGATACTTGTCTTTCGAGTAAGTGCTCTAATGTATCACCCTGTGAACTGAAAGTATAGTAAAACCATGTAACTAACAGGTCATTGGATTCATTATTCCAACTGGGAAGTCAGTCATACTCTATCCGAAAATAATAATGTCCGAAACGAACTGAAATATTCCAAATGTTAATTTAAAAAAACGTTCATTAACTTTTGCAGCTCCATTGAATAAAGATTACCTAGCCTAGCATATTTCTAGTTCAGTGCGGATTCAGAAGCTTAAACTTTCTACAGAGCATTCCAAAGCATGAAGGAATTTTTAAAAAGTTCTATTAATAAATTAATGTATTTTGAAATGCTCCACAAAAGAAGAAGACTTTGCAATATGAAGAAGACTTTAGGTCAGGGGTCTCCAAACTACGGCCCGCGGGCCAAATCCGGCCCGCCATTGTCATCAATGTGGCCCGCGACAGCCAATGATTACCTAATTGTTGTTACTATTGCTGTGATAAGTTGAAGAAGAAAACACAGAATGATAATTACTCGGTTTTATTCACTTGCAAGGTGAAACTTAACGACAGAAATGATTACAAAGAAAACTTAACTCAAGTATCTAAGTTTAAGCATATTAATAACTAACAAATAATTGAAATGAATCACAGTAAAACAGAAACACTAATGAGATTTATGTAATTGTGATTTTCCACAGACAATACTTTGTAGTTGTGGATCAATTTTACTTGTACCAATTATCAAAAGAGATTTAAGATGCTCATCGGTTAATTGAGATATGTAAACATTCTTTGTGTACTTCATCTTGGAAAAAGTTTTCTCACACAAGTAAGTAGTACCAAAAACAGAAAACAACCCACGAGCAAATTTATGTAAATTATCAAATTGTTTCAGTGGAAGACTCTTATAAAATTACAACAAAGATGAATTTTGATATTTGTTCTTAAGCAAATCACTGCACCGTAAATCAATGATTTCCATTTGGACTTCTGGAGCCAGGGTTTCAATGTCAGCATCAAATAACATCAAAATCTGAAAAACGAGTATCAAAATTTATCTTCAAAGCACTCAAAGTTTCGATTACAAAATTGACGGGAAATTCAGTCTCTGTAGTGTGGCTGAATATTTCACATGTTTCAAAATTTGTGAAACATTCTTCACGTAATTGCTATTGAAATAGTATTATTTTCTGCCTGAAGGATTTGATATTGGTATATAAATCAGGGAGAAACTGATTTTCTCCTTGCAATCTCAAATTCAGTTCGTTCATATGATTTGTCAAATCGACATGATTTAAAAAAATTTCGATCTCTGCTCGAAGTTCAAAAAAGCGCTTAAGGACTTTTCCGCAACTAAGCCAGCGTACGGCATTATGATATGGTAAATCATTTTCTCCAATCTGTTGAATAAACTCGCGGAATTGTCGGTGATTCAGCCCAGTGGATCTGATGAAGTTAACAACTGATATGACTGGTTTTAGAACTTCAGACATATCCAAACATTTTCCGCACAAGGACTGTTGATGAATGATACAATGTAAGACTAATAGTTTTGAACCACCATCATTTTCTACAGCCTTTGACACAAGTGCAACCTCTCTTTCATTTTTACCATACATATTTTTGCCTCCATCAGTTGTTATAGATTTTAAATTTCTCCATCGAAGGTTCTTTTTATTAATGGCATTTTCAACTCCCTTAAAAATATCTGTCCCAGTTGTCGTGCCGTGAATACTATCAATATCAAGAAGAAGCTTTTATCTACTCCGCGAATAAAAATCAACACCTGAGCAGTATCTGACACATCCGTTGACTCATCCAATGCTAGAGAAAACCACTCATGATGTCCATTCTTGTCAGATAGTTGAGATGATATATTTTCTGCGATGTCTTGCACCCTCCGAGCCACGGTGTTTGCTGATAAACTGACACTTTTAAATAAATTTACCTTTTTGGGGTATATTTCTTCAGCTACTGCAATCAAGCATTCTTTTATCATTTCTCCATCGGTGAATGGTTTGCCACGTTTTCCGATTTCAAGAGCCACACGAAAGCTGGCGCGAGTTGCAGACTCTTGTTCAGTATTCGCTTTGGTAAACAAATATTGCTGCGATTTGAGTCCGCGTTTCAAAGCTACTCATTTTTCCATCCACAAACTTCCTGTATACTTGAAGTAACTTTGAAGATATTTCGATTCATAGTGTCGTTTTATGTTATAGTCTTTGAGAACAGCTATAGTTTCATTACAAATTGAACATAGCGCCTTATTACTGGAGTCAATCACAAAATACTGAAAGTTCAATTTTTTTTTAGAAACGTTCTGCAGTCACTGTCGATTTTTCGCTTCTTTTCCATACTAACAAATCACACATAAAAACAATAAGTCAAATCAAAATACTTTTATTGACGGGTGTTACTTTATTTCACAATAGACAGTTTCGCTTCCTTCGCCTTTCCTACGCAGACTAACTCGCAGTTGCGCCACTAGCCTTTTTATATGCAATTATCACTGCCATCTCGAGGTGATCGGAATACAATAGCTAGAACCAGAACTTTCTCGAAACAATGCGGTAATTCCAAATATTCAATTACGCCTAATGCCACCTAGCGGGTAGCTGAAAAAGAGTACATAGTAGCACTACTCGCCACTAGATGTCACAATACACAATAATAATTGAAATGCAAAAAAAGCGTAAGTTTGCTCAGGTCACGCACTTTGCGACTATCCGTGTCAAGAAATATAGTTAAGGGCAAAAATTGGCCCTTGGAACAAACTGAAAAAATCATTATGGCCCGAAGGCTTCAAAGTTCGGAGACCCCTGCTTTAGGTAGTTACAAATCTGTGAGTTGCGAAAATTTTCTCATTGCTCACAACAATCGATAAATTGTGGATTCAACAACTCAAGAAATATCCGACGTTTCTGATCAGCACCAACATGGAACATCATCGGGAATTTATGTTGGAAGTAACTGTTCAAACTTCACTATCAATTACCATTCCAATAAATGAAATTGTTTGATAACGAACAATCAAATAATAATTGATTCTGTTGAAAATAAATTCTTCAAATAGTAATATTGCATGTTTATTTTGTGGATTATTCTGACACTGGAAAAACGTTTCTTTTTTTGCAGTTGTACAAAAAATACTGTTTCCCTCTGGAAAAATGTTCTGTATATTATTTTGGTTGACAATGGTAAGCGAAATGGAATCGACAGAAATAATTGAAGAACATAATTATAATGAATTGAAAAACAATCGTTCAAGCGCTTGATATGTGATAATTGATTCCAAACAGGCTAGTATCACCCGTTTGTATCAAATTCATACATGAAGGTTGGAATCGATTCATACTTAATCATTGTAGATGTATTAACAATACACTGGAGGTGCCTGATGAAAATTGTATTTCGGGTAATTGCTCTAATGTATCACCCTGTATACCGAAAGTAAAATGAAACCATATAACAGCTCATTGGATTCGCTATTTCTTTTGTGATTTCAATCACATATTCACTCGATCCGAAAATAATAATGTCCGAAAAGCTCACTCACCTTTTTCAAACGAACTGAAATATTTCAACTGTTAATTGAAAAAAACGTTTATTCACTTTTAAAGCTTCATTGAATGGAGATTACCTAACAGAATTTTAGTTCAGTGGGGATTCAGCAGCTTAAACTTTTTATAGAGCAGTCCAAAGCAAAAACTAATTGTGAAAGAGTTTTTATCAATGATTTAATGTACCAGCTAGTGGGTGATATGAACACGTTGAACTCATTAGTTCGGAATTCCATTGTCTGATTTTATATAAAATGATTTGAAATTCCTGAAAGAACTGACAAAAGAAGAAGAATAGCTGAGAATAACAATTATATCAAGCAAAAAACCTGAAAAGAACAAAAAACAAAAAAAAACAGAGGCACTATTGCATGTTGTGACAGACATAGCCGATGGAATGAAAACATTCACTTTTGACTTCATGCGACTTGAGCTTGTCGCCCACTTGTCCGGCACAGCATAGCACGGCCCCTCCCGTCAAAATACGGATAGGATTGAAACAATGAAAATGAATGGACAACCGCCCACTAGCCCGGCACGACACGGTCAAGAGCGTCCGCCGCCGGAAAAGATACCAGCTCTCTCGCTAGTTGCACACAAAACGATTTTGGACGGCCGACTTTGTACCGGTCGTCCAAATTTCAATAGTGGGAACGGGACCTGGCAGACACGCCGACCGGTGATCGTCGCCGGTAAAATACCGGTGAGCAGCCATCCACTGCCACTATATCGCCGGCAGTACCGGTAAGTAGTGGCGTACATGACTAAATACACTCTTGCATACTCACCGGTTTTTTACCGACCATTCCAGTCTCGAATGCTCGGTGAAATTGTAGTTATTACGCATTAACTTCGTTATGGTAGTGCGTGCAAATTACGACAACAAATCAACTGATTGTTTGACCGATAAAAATCGGTAAGTGTGCAAGCACCCGCTACCAATAAAATATCGGCCGATTTTATACTGGCCGTCCAAAATCGGTGTGTGTGCAACTAGCGTCTCCGATCCGGCCCGGCAATAACGGTGTGGACTGACAAAGTGAGTGCGTCGCTACCCAGCGCTTGCCAGCATCAACTTATCCAAACGTGTCTGGAAAGTTTCTGTCTCACTGTTTTGCTATTCCATCACTTGACAGCACGGTATCAGACGGTACCTATGGAATTGGACGAGAAAAAATCGAATTGTTTGTTAATGCAGGCTTTAGAATATCGAAAAGTTCTGAAAATTTGCCTGGAGTCATTCCAGAAATACTGGAAAAAATGTCTCCTCGTCTTCTTTCAAGTAGTTGAATCTTCCAGATTTGCCCTCTTTTGATTAATGGAATGGGCCCACATCCTTCTTTCATTTTTGTGACTATTTTCTTCTATTTTCAATAATCCTGTAAAGCTTGCTTGTCTGTAAGCTTGTCGCCTACTTGTCCGGCACTTTACAGCACGGCGCTGTCCGTCGCTAGATGGCGACGGGTTGTAGCATCACCGACTTCTCCAGTCATAACCAGCATACTGAAGGTGCTGTTTGTTCTATTTCAAGGAAATTTCAGTTGATATCGAGCGGTGACAGTAACATGTCTATTTCTAGCAGTTCTCACGAAGAAGTCGTCATTATAGTGGCCGCATTATTGAACGTAAAACGAAATAGTCACCAAAATAGAATATTGTGGGTCCATTCCATTAATCAATAGAAGGCAAATCTGGGAGAGTCTCATCATCGACGAGGAGACAATTTTCCAGTATTTCTCAATGGCTCCAGGCAAATTTTTAGAACTTTGAGAGCCTACCTTAACAGGCAACTCAATTTTTTCTCGTCCATTTTCATAGGTACCATCTGATAATGTGCTGTCAACATATAGAACAGCAAAACGCAGAGACAGAAACTTCTCAGGCACGTTTGGACAAGTTGATGCTGGTAAGCGCTGTCCGGTGATGCGCTCACTTGGCCAGTCCTTCACAGCACGTACCCTTATTTGCCGGACAGGATCGGAGAGCTGGAATCCTTTCCGGCGGCGGACGCTCTTGGCTGTGCCGTGCCGGGCTAGTGAGCGGTTGTCCATTCATTTTTCATGTTCCAATCCTATTCTTTTTTCGACGGGACGGGCCGTGCTGTGCTCTGTCGGATGATTGGGCGACAGTTCTAATCAAGGCTTTCAGAATTATTCACTTATTTATTCAGATTTTCAAGTTCTATCTGAGAGGGAGGTTACAATGTGTCTTACTGAATGGCAAGCAGTCATCTTCAGTTCAAAATAAACACGGAGTACCTCAAAGCTCAGTCCGTCGACTCCTACTATTTATTGTTTACAATGGGAAACTTTATGCCACGGATTTTTACTCTGCGAAAGAAGGCGATGGGAATTGACAGGAGCAGAATTTAAATATCATTGTCGTCTACTTTTCCAAGAAGGATAGATGCCTTTTTCATTAATTTTCTTTTGTTCCACTCTTTTACACATTCATGAACAAAATTCTGATTACGAGACCCCAGCTAGGGGACATGACCATCCAATTAAGTCGGGTCATGTCGGGCAAAAATTCTTCGAAATTGGATTATTGATATGTATATTTTTATGTAATTTGCATGTAATATGTGTCTATATAGGTCCCCATCTGGAGTTTATGAGATACAATCCAGAAATTTCAAATAACTTCATTTCACTTCAATCACAATTTGGACTTCCTACAAATATACCAATAGTATATAAAATAGTAAATAAATATCTATATATTTGAGTACTTTTCCAAACTATCATCCTAATGTCTGATATTGTCACTTGATTGGGTCACGATATCGAGTAATCAGTGTGATTTATTGAAGAGATAATGTTATGTTTCATGAAAACGTGAAAAACTCATCAATTCTGAAATGAAAAATGGTCATAAGAGATACTCGATAGTTTTCAGTAGAAAATTATTCATCAAGCCATATGTTCATATCGGAAAATTTATGTTGAAAACAATGATGGAGATGTCAGACGATCGGAATGAAAATGTTGGAATTGGAATACGTACAAGAGATCATTTCACTGTCGAATAAAGTTGTTTTTCAACAGAGTTTGAATGGTGCCGATGTACATTTCATTACAGTTGATTCAGTCATCTCACACTTCCAGGCGTCTTGAATTATCAAAACACTTTCTTGGTCAACTTGTTCACTCCAACATTTTTTATGGAAGTTAATTATTACATCAACTCTTCATCCTCAATCCTAAATTTATTCCAGAATCTGTTAGTCCTTCTTTCTAAATTGCATAAATGATCTGTTTCAATACATGTCACCAATTCAACATGACTGAGACACCCAGTTCAGGGAGTTTGCTGATAGAGAATAAAATTCAGCACAGATCTGCGTCAGCATCTCAACGTTAATGCAGACACAACTCAGAAATGAATTATCTCTCCAAACTTCGATAATCAGGAAAAGTGAAACGTAATGGAACACATTGCAAGTTATAATATCCTAGGAACTATTCATTTCCATTCAAGAATGGAATGGAAATGGATAGTTCCTAGGATATTATAACTATGGTATTACACTTCAAAAAAACTCATTTGAGCAATAGCTGTCATTGGGTGACAAAAAAAGTAATTGGATTTTGGTTCATCTCAACCATACAACCGTCAATGAGAGTCATTCATGCATTTCAGAATTATACCCCTTGCCCACTTCCTGTATTTTCATAAGATTGACTTAATCAGAATAGTAAATTGTTACCGATATTGACTGTTTATTTCCCCAATGAACTTCGCTTGATCGAAGAATTGGATTCAAATAAATCAAGAACTGCTATGATGGTGGGTACCAAGAACCCACCAAGTAGAAAGTATTATCCGGCTATCTGGCCGGAATTTTCAACTCATAGCTAAATGGAGAGCCTATCCAATTCAGGAATAGTTTATCTATATTACCCAAATACTCAACGTAGTTGACCAAATGTTCGAACGGATATATAAGCAGAGAGGGTCGAAGAGAGTAGTTGCTGAATATAAAGAGAACCTGTTCATCGATGAATGTGCTACGCAGTACTAGATAAAGTATAAGCGTATCCCCTCTATGGTCTGAATTGATACAGCATCGCAAAATCTCATCTTGCATTTGCTCCGATGCCTTACGGTGTCCTACAAAATAGCGAGTCCATTCTGGTGGACTCTCTTCATCATAACACCGGATTAGGCTACAGTCTAAACAATATCACTTTCAGAATGAGTGTATTTCAGGGCGATTTCCTCAGTCTTTTCTAAATCTCACTATTGATATTATAACAACAAACTCTGTCTTATGATATCATTGGACTATTCGCATATACCGTTCAATCGCATACACCATCATCTACCCTTTGGTATTTTGGACTACATAGGATTTTCAATACATGCTGTAGCACTACAAAAAGTCATATTTGACATTGTTCCTCAAGGTTCAATATTGGGCGCTCTCTTGTTCGTTCTGTATACATCCCAATTTCATGGATCATTTAAATTTGCAATCATGCATTGTTACGCGGACGGTATTCAGTTCTATATGGAATAGATGTCTTCATCGCGAGACCGAACATTCAAAGTTTTTTGTTTATGGTTTTCTTCATGACTTTCCAGAAAGAAGTGTGTTGTGAATGATTTTGAAGTTGAATCGCAACCGTTTTGAAAACGATATAATCAGTTCGTTCGCTATCTTCCCGATATACCGCTATTTATCCCTTTTGTGAATGTTGTGTCAACGAGTATATGCATCAACAGTTAGTTAGCTGGAAAACATTACAAGGAGCTCCTGAGAAAACCCAGAGCAGCTTATCCAAGAGGAAAACTCCAACTATCAGGTAACTTTGATGCTCTCGTATCGAAATTAATTACAATTAAAATTGCTGTCCACTGATAACGCCATTTATGTACTTTCGCTATATCATTTGTATTTTGTAACGTACATTTTTTTGGCGAGAATTCAATTGAAGAGGCCTTCTGCGATGATTTATCATGCGTAAATATTGAGTCCTGCCATTTGATTGGTTCTGATTACATAATCATTATCATAATTCTCTGAGAATCCAGATGTTTCATTTAGAATCGAAAATTGGTAATTGATCCCTGTGAAAGTTTCAACGTACTTGATAAAAGAAAGCAAACTGTTTCCTGAAGAATCTTCATGGATACCAAGTGAATATGAAGGGTTTGATTTTTTTTTAATTCAAATTTCCATCCAAATGAAAATGTCGTCAATCTATAGTATTTTTTGATCACAGAATGTCGTTTGGAGGTTCATTGTTCAAGAGCGATATTCAATGTGATATAATAAATATTCAACATTCATATTTGATGTTATCAGAATCAAAACATCGGAAATCAAAACTGATTTATTTTTCCGTAGAATCCTTAGGAGGTAACCACAATTTTTTCTACCTTCCTTCATAAACATCAGCTCCTATTGCTTTTTCCGCCTCCAGGCACTTGCAAAGAAGACAAAAGAAATACCAATATTCGAGAGATATCGAAAATATATTATGCTATAAAAAGCGGAGAAAGTGAAACACATTCCATTTATAAATCATAAATTTGGTGAAGAACGAGATTAAAAAAGGTTAAAGTTTATTATTTCCTTTTTATCCTCGCCAGAGGTTCCAGTTGAATAAAACATATGCGTGCCGTTGGTAGGTGTGTTCCAATACATTTTATCTTCTCTTGTGTGTATTCGCCTCGGCAGGAAATAAAAATTTATTACTCCAGAAACAAAAGAGCACCGCTAGAGTTTTATTTTTAACGGGAGCGATAAACCTCAACGCAGACCCCTTTTTATATTTCTTAAAACGTTTCTTTAAAACAATATCAGGAGCTGCTATAACCATCTGCCGTTAGAAGCATTACGAAGCATCGGAGAGTTTAACTTTTTAACTGGGAAAGTTACAATGAAACTGTGTACAAGAGGTGAGGAGTCCTCCGGGAGGTATGAAATATAAATGTTATGAAATCGGGATTTTCTGCTCATTATCAAGCTTGGCCCTGGAGATCTGGCGTCGAACAAACATGGAATAAAAACGTTTTACATTTCGATGTGCTGCTCCATACTTGTTTTTCAGCCAACAAAAAGCTACACCAGGGAATAAAACGCGTTTCCCTTTTTTTTTAGTCACTCCATAACGTGGAGAAACACTTATGAAAAGGTTCATTCGAACCATGTTTGTAATCGCAATACTATGTGTTACTTGATTCTTTATATATGTAATGAAACGTTCAACGGACAAACGGACAACTGACTTTTATTCTTTATAGTTTTTACATCTAGCAGATAACAGATGTCGCTACTTGTCATATTTTGTTATACATATCAACATCTCCACTTAAAAAAATAAAAGATGCATATGTTTAACAATATATCTACGACATATTATTTTTATCAAATAAACCAAACATTCCTAAAAAATTATAATGTTTCATTTCACATAAACCCTTAGTAAGTAGATCTGCGGGCATTTCTTCAGTCGATAAATATTTAATTTTTACAATTTCATTAGCGACTTTCTCTCTACAAAAATGGTACCGCACATCTATATGTTTGTATATGTTGTAACAGCTTATGGGCAGAATGATTATCATTAAATATTGGTATAGGATAAGTAACATTAGTTAATTCGAATGATAAATTTCGCAAATATACAGCCTCTTTACAACATTCAGAAATGCCCATATATTCAGCCTCCGTCTTAGACCGAGCTATAGTAACTTGTTTCTTAGTTTCCCAAGAGATTGCACAATTTGACAGCCTGAAGAAATATCCTGTATATGATCTCCTATCAATCACATTACTGGCCCAATCTGCATCTACAAAAGCTTCTAACTGATCATTACCACTAGCTGAAAAATTTAAACACATAGATTTAGTTTTCTATAAGTATTTCAGAATCCTCTTTGCATAGGCCCAATGTTCTTTAGTATAACAATTGTTGAATTGGCTTAGAAAATTTACAGAAAATACAATATCAGGACGTGTGAGAACAGATATATACATAAGCGAACCAATCAGTTTCTGATAAGGTTGATTTTTGTCACAATTCTCACGTTTTCTTAAATTCAGTTTAGTTTCAATTGGTGTATCTACAAACTTACAATCAGAAATATTGAACTATAACAATAATTCATCAATATATTTTTCTTCATTTAAAGTTATAGTACCATTCTCTTTATCCATTGCTACATTCATACCTAAACAAATTTTAATACATCCCAAATCCTCAATTTGAAACTTGGATGACAAATTTTCTTTTAACAAATCTGTTTCTTTTTGATTATTTGATAATACAAAAAATCATCAACATACAATGCAATAATGATCTTTACATTTTTATCCATTTTTGTGAATAAACATGGTTCTAGTTCACATTTTTATAACCAAAGGATTGCAAGAAATCATCAACTCTCTTATACCATGCCCTTGATGATTGTTTTAGGCCATAAATAGCACGTTTTAAAAGCAAAACCTTGTTCACATTATCATCACTAATCTGAAAAGCTGGTGGTTTTGTCATATACACATTTTCATCTAAGAAACCATTTAAAAATGCAGTATCTACATCTAAGTGACAAATAGCTAAATGAAGCTGAACTGCTGAAGCGAATAACAATCTCAAACTAGAATGCCTAACTACAAGTAAAAAACATTCATCAAAATCAATGCCCGGCTTTTGGGTGAAGCCCTTAGCAACTAGCCTAGCTCTATACCTGACATTATTATCATTGTCAATTTTTCGCTTAAATACCCATCTACATGGTACAACAGTGCCACTGTGAGGAACGTCTACTAACTCCCAAGCATCATTATCTTCAAATGATTTAAATTCACTTTGTATAGCTAATTTCCACTGTTTGGTGTTGTGTGTTCCACACACAACACCAAAACCGTAACGATCAGGCTGCTTGCGTAGACGCTTAGCAGGTTTCTCCACTGGCAACACGGGAGAGAACCCTGACTGAGTCGAAAGCTGTGATCTGGTTAGCACAGGCTCCGCAGGTTCAGTCGTAAACATGTTATTGGAGTCCTCAAAACCCTCTTCCTCCTCCTGATCTTGCTCTGTTTTTGTGTGCTTCATGTTCCCCACTTCTTGGGTACATTCTTCTCTCTTTTCTTTCATAGAAAAAATATCATTTGTGTCCTTACTAATATCAATGTGTATCACTTTCTGCTGCTGGTCAATCACAACAATATCCCTTGCTATTGTTACTTTGTTATTTTTGGGATTGTATACTCGGTAACCTTTTACGTTGTTTGAGTAGCCAACAAGATTGCTTTTCTGTTCAATTTTAATCGTTTTCCTTCTGGTATGTGTACCATAGCCTTACTTCCAAAGTTTTGTTCAGGAAATGCAGTCCCAATCTATATACATCAATATAATGCTTCATGACCACATTTCGCACCACTGCGGTTTTGACGAAACATAGTTGTTGCTCCCAAGGATATTGAATTCGTTGTGTAGAACGAGGAGTGCTGAGTTCATTGAAAATATTCCAACCAGTTCAATCAGGATGGTAGGAGTCGAAGAGCCTGATGTGCCTTTTTCTACATCAAATGACACTGAAGGTTTCATCCATGCTGGTGGTTTCAACTAGAATCAAGTGGATGTTTTAGACTTTTCTGACACTTAATGTAGGGCTCTCAGCATGTTCAGCATACTTTAACCAGTATGCACTTATGCTTTGCGGAATATTGAATCCATTTTGAAATATTTGAGGTACTAAATTTTTGGAAAATCCTCATTCCACACTCTCAGGCTGAAGACTGAGCTCTTGTTCACCACCAAAGTGGGACGGTATTAGTTGTGTGGGGTGTAGCAAATATTTCCCCTTCGTATTCTTCAAACAGTACTTGGAGATTGTAGGAGTCCCAAGTGAAATAATGTTTCCGCTACACCATGATCCTATATTATACCGGTACACCTCATAACGGCAGAAATGGAAATGAGAAAAGCCAAATTCGTTGAAACTATTCATTCCGCACCCTCAGGCTTTTACAAGCTGAGTAGCTTGTGAAAGCCTGATATTTGTTGTGGAATTTTCTGTTCCGAGTGAGACAAATATCATCTGAAAAAAAGAACAGAAATAGATTGGATATCGATATTTTCTCTTCGAACTCCGCAGACTCTATCCAGACTAGGTCTTTGTGCGATGGATCCTGCTGGTTATATTACTCCCTATAGAGGATGTCGAGCTTACGACTCCAACTGACCCCCCTGTGAATTTAGATCAGGAGCGAGAGCTTTTCAACCCTCCAACACCTGATCCAAAAACTGAACCTAAAAAAAAAGTTTGGTGGTGCAGCCAGGAAACGACTGAGTGGGGTACCTTATGAAACCTCCTTGCACCAAATTCTTGAGCGGGGTACGCAGAATCTGTCTTGAGTGGAGGAACAAACCCCTTATGAGCAAGTTAGCAAACGTTTGCGCTCAAGTAATGATTCACCAAAACCAGAGGCGAAAAAGCCCTGCACGGTTGATTCTAAGGCATCATTAGGTGTAGCTGACGTGCAAAAACCCTCATATGGAAAGGTTGTCGCGGGTTGCGGTGGAGGTTCGAATAGACCTACTCACTTTGGACCTAACTTAATCCAACCTATTCAGACTACTTTGTTGGGATGTTTGTTCTGATTATTGGAGTCGTTGGGGTTATTATACCCTCTCTAGTGTCGGACCTTAAAATCATACCGGATTGCTGAACTGGGGAGGAAATCTTGGCTGGACGAATGCAGTGTGGTGTCGTCAATCTTGGCCCATTGCACCTGCTCAGGGATGATGATTCTTAAACCCAAAGATCACTCACTCCACGGTGTGGAAAGTGGTCACTAGTTGATGACGCTGACGATGATGTATGGTGTATTCATTTCGATTCAAGATATATAATATAATCTACTAAAATGAGATATAAGTCGCCATTCAGCTGACGCTGTTCTGCCATGTAACTATAACCACCAACAAGCAGGCAAAGAGGTTTCAATTAGGTTTCAGAACAGACTGACTGACGAAAGAGAAACGAAAAAAGTGATCATTAACAGAAGAGCAGATATAGTTGTTGAAACTTGTTTGACTGAATTACCTACATACCTGCATGTATCAGAGCTGTCACTTATACAAAAAATAATAATAACATCGGTATCTGATTGCGCATCGTCAACTCCTGAAAAAACCACCAAGTAATCTTGAAATACTCTTTGTTGTGTGTAATTTCCAAAATGAACATTTTCAAAGGCTCTATAGCTATATTACCTCTCGCTTTATGTCTCCGACTTCGTTCACGACAAATTGTTTACTGTGAATGAAATGTCGACAATTGAATATCAGAGACAGCGCAAATTAGGTGCGGTAGCCTACAACACGGCAGGATATCCCGGCAGAGCTGCTATATCAAATTTAATGTAGTCTTTATGGAGGATTCCAACTCAGTAGAAATTAGCGCAGGCAAGAGGTGTAATTAATGTTTTATAATCGAACGCACTGTCGACGACAGGAGTTCATTATCTATAATTTATGGAACATGGAGAATATGGGTTTGTTACACGTCTTCGGAGGTAGCAAGAGCTTATCTACCTTGTGTCTCCGGCGTCAACACATCGCGAAGAGGAAGCGCATCCCAATGGAGTATTTAATGGAATTAGTAGAGGGTTGTTTATATAAGACGATTTTCTTCCAGAACCTCATCCCCTCTCGTGGAAGAAGAACCAATTGCGGGTATTTCAACAATCGAAATGGTGTGACTTCATTCATTTTTTTGGACAAAATGAACTTTATTCAAACTGTGTGAAAAAAAAAGGAAGGAAAAATGGAACCAATAGTAATACGCTGTTATTTGAGAAACAGGAAAAAATTGCAGGGAGCCAAATCTGGTGAATATAGTGGTTGAAGCATGATTTAGATTTTGTTTGTTGGCCAAAAATTCACGAACAAGTAATGACGAGTGAACAGTTGCATCACCGTGATGCGAAAGCCATTGGTTGTTCTTACACAATACCAGACTCTTCGTATTGCGTCCCACAAGAGGCACATAACTTCAAGATAATACTCATCATCGACCGTATGACCATGTGGCAATAATTTCCGATGCACTACGCCACGATAATCGATATTTGATCGAACTTGACGTCTTTTTTTCATCTTGTCTCTACTGGTTTCTTCATTGGAACGATTGGGACATTGGTTTTGATGTCATAACCTTGTACCAATGACTCGTCACCAGTTATGGATCGCCTGAGGGATTCTTACGCGACGGTTTTTTAGTCAAAATTCAGCAAGTTTGGAACGAACGCTGCCACACGCTCCATTCCCAAAATTTGATTTATCACACAAAATTTGTTGCGATTTCTTCGATCCTTTTTTTTGATAGCAGAAAATCGCAAAAAACGTCTAACTTTCAGGCTCCTCACCAACAAACTGGACATGCTGAACAGATGTCACTGTGAACCACTGTTCAAAACGCGAGAACCAACATTGATAAATTGAAAAATCGTCTGTGCATTTTCCAACAAAAAATGTGGGAAACTTCCAAAGGAAGAAAAAGAAAATAACTACAATGAAAACCCTTATTGGAAGTATATAGAGGTTTTTTCCAGACATACAAACCGTTAATCTCAGTAATAAAAATATCATTTGATTCGAAAAAGAAATATTTTGAAGAGGTAAGTTTCTGGGAAAAAAGTCATTATGATGGCAATGGATGATATCCAATGAAAAATCTAATAATTATTCAAATAACACTTCATTGTGAGATATCTACTGAACATTTCACAAAACCGCAACACGTGTTCCGCTATACAATAAATTATTCAAGCACTTGAGGAACCAATTGTATATGGGTGAATGTGAACCAATACAAATAGAAAATTGAAAATAATAGCGGAAAATATCAATTATATAAAGCTGAATAATCGTGAAATGAAATTACAGTAAAATGAAATACAAGAGAGTACAATTGAACAAAAAATAAAGTTAAGAGATTTCAAGCCACGTTACTTCTTGACGTTTCGATTGTTAGTATCCACAATCGTCTTCGGGTGATGACAGTTATCACCTGAAGACGATTGTGGGTACTAACAATCAAAACGTCGTGAAGCAACTTGGCTCGGAATCTCTTTATTTTTTATTTTTTGTTCTATTTTTTACTTGTATTTTATTCCATTGTTATTTCATTCCAGGGATTCTTTGTTCAATATGATTGTAATTTTCAGCTATTGCTTTAAATTTTTCATTTGCATAGGTTCTTTTAGGGATTTCAAATCATTTCATATATCATTAGACAATGAAGGTCAAATCTAATGAAATTCATCATCATGAAACATTGTCAATCAATATAGACTACATATAAATGTTTGCAGAGAAATTCAATTTTTGTATTGAAATATCTGATAAACATTCAGTTTTCTTATACATTCCCAGTTTTGCTTTCTTTAGGTTGATAAATCATCTATTACCTAGTACCTTTATGAAATCATCACCTTCATATATTGTAAACTGTAAAGTAAGTGGGCATACATGAAGACTGGCCGTAAATCAAATCAAAGAAATTATTTGATCCTGTCGATGATAGACACCACCTTGCACTGACGAGTGGCCAAACAGCACGAAACCGGTGTTCCGTGAAGGATCCTGCACTGACACCTGCAAATTTCGGATATGCGGTTGGTTACCTCGTTCACAGGCAGATGGGACGATGACAAACATGTTGTTTGTCGTTCGCTTCTGTCAAGTTCGAGAAATGATACTCTGAAAGGAATTCGATTTCCTATTATGGAATATCATCGACTTCAGTTCGTTGATAGACATTATCTGGTACCGAAGAGTGGCCAAGCAGCCAGAAACCGGTCTGCAAGTGTATTCCAATAATCGAAAATCAATTCTGGCAGTTGTATCGCCAACAACATATTCAGGAATAACTTCTGAGAAGAATCCTGCACTGACACCAACACCCTTCGTGGTGTTAGCCAGGGAAGTAGTTGTTTTCTTATAGGTGTCAGTCCATAAATATACAGTGTATGTAAGTTGAGAATGACCTGAACTAATTGTTTTTGTAGATAATATCTTATTTGCCTTCATATATGTTCAAGTATATAATGTTATATTTATATTCATCACTACCGATGTAGCTATGGTATTAGCAAAATGCATCTAGAATGAAAATGGTATTTTAGAAAATGGCTCAGTTACCAATTTTCAACAATTAAGGTTTGGTGTATTCATAATTTATATTTATGTTCGTATTGTTTCTTTTTTCTTGTGATGAATGAATATCATTATCATTATTATTATATTAGCTAGAGCACTCTTGGTTTCATGAAACATGATTACCAATCGAATAATCCCATCGAATAATTCTTTGTTACTTGCTCTCACAAATGAACGCTAAACATTTTTCAAACAATATCTACATTTGTGTGCAACGTATTGGAGCATCAGCCTGAAGGAGACAGTTAATAATGGAATGTCAAAAATATACACAGCTATCACTCCTTAAGTAGCTCTGCTGAATATGTTCGAGACAATTATTAGATTCTCCTGCTGCTTTCATAAAATCCTCCACTGGAAATATCACCAAGGGATTATCCAACGAGCGCCAAATGTCGCAAACACATACACACACCGAAGAAATGACGGTGTTTTACGGCCAACAAACTATTTGAGATTTGTTCCTCGTGGCAGCACTGCAACGTCGAGGGTTACAGCTCAGACAAAGTATGTGTTTTATGTCAGTGCAGTAACTGATACATTTGTCACATTCGTGGTAGCGCTCCTTGAGACTGAATAGTTGATCATACCGTTTCTTGCATGGAAAAATATTTCTCTGAAATTGGGCAGGTGACATAGATTATAATGATGGTGAAGATGAAACTCCCAATGACTGTAACATAGCAAACTCCTGACAAACTACACAATACACGGAGTAAACAAATACGAAGAGATGATTTGAGTTATTTTTCTGATAGGGGAATGCCTATGGGAATCAAGTGAATTATTGATGAAGAGATAAAGGCGTTGTTTTCGCCTATAGCAACAATTGAAAAAGTATTTCCTAGGGACCCACATTTGGTCCAATACAATTCCTTATCTATGTCGATCAAGATAATTACTGGTTCACAGATGGATCAAAAACACCTTTTGGTTCTGGTGCAGGTGTTTTCAGTCGCAGACCCAGGATAGAGATATCAACCTGCCTAGGAACCTATGCGACTGTTTTTCAAGCAAAATTCACGCTATTGAATTTTGTGCAGAGTGATTGAAGAATATCACCTCATACACAAATCATACACAAGTCTCGGACAGTCAATCGGCTTTGGAAGTTCTTGGCTCCTACCGAGCAACGTCTAAATTTTCAGTAAATTGCCAAAAACGACTCTCCTTGATAGAAAGACTTGATAGGTTGTCTCATTTGCAAAGGAGGGTGC
The DNA here is from genome assembly GCF_025532065.1 of Leptinotarsa decemlineata. NCBI lineage: Eukaryota > Metazoa > Arthropoda > Insecta > Coleoptera > Chrysomelidae > Leptinotarsa > Leptinotarsa decemlineata. The sequence continues at coordinate 7,717,871 of NW_027412578.1, forward strand.
TGCAAGCAGCTTTATTGGACCAGACTCTATCGTTGGCATCGCTTTAGGCTTTGCCATGGACTTCCAGCAAAATCTTCTAAGTATTGGGTCATTCACCATTCGAAGCTTGAAACCGAACAGTTGTTGAACTACAGACCGAATCAGGTTTTTGGAGTTCGGCAGAGCCGTACTCTCAACATCTGACCAGAAAGACCACTCACCATGCAAACTAATCGGCTTCGTTATGAAGCTGGGCTTATTTGGTCGAGTATGAATAGGTGTGAACCACAATAAACCCTTGTGGGTTGCGGTGAAGGGTCGAATAGACCCACTCACTTTGGACCTAACCATACCTTACCTATGTCAATCAAATTTGCAATAATTTTTCGGAAGCAAACTTTTCTTTTTTGCTTATGATACGAGCTCCATTGTTCATAATATAGATATTATCCCTCCACAAGATGTTATGGCTGGCATCCTCAACTGATTCTGTAGGTGGGAAACTCTCAAAGAATCCACTACACTCCTCAATGGTAAAAAATTGAAATCATGGTTGATGAAGAAACAATGAATAGGATGTTTTCTTTAGAATACTCATGTCTTACATATTTCATTTGCCATTACATGATGAACTATTCAATCAAAAACTCATTAGAGCAATTTCTGCTTTCGGAAATATTAGAATGAATACGAATGAGAAACTTGCCAAAATAGTTTACTACAGATACTTCCATAGTATCTTACAATATGGTGTAGAGTTTTGGGTCACATCTGCAGATGCAACCTCTATATTCTTGATATTTGAAAGAGGCAATCAGAACAGGTTTTGTTGGAGCCATGAAGAATTTATGAGGGGTACTTTATGAAATACAAATTTTTTTCATCTTCATCAACTCATACATTTACAGGGTATCACTTTTCATACATGATATATAGGGGTTTTAGGTACGTCCAGAAAATATACATACATATACAACCCCTGGATTTGTCTCAACTGGAAAAGAGAACAATGGGTCCTCTATATACTAGTATTGAGATTTTAGTCAAATTCCAGCCTCAGGAGAAATCATATAGTTCGAATAATATGCATATTTTCTCAGTATTCCATATTTCTTTCAGGGGAAAATAAGATTTTTCACTCTTTTGAGTTTCATGCATCATCATAGATAGCTAAATATCATTCGAATTAGAAAGGAGATATTTTGAGGAGAAAATTATTTTTGGAAAAAAGAAGTTGTGGTTTTCTACTTCCTCATCTTCATACAACAAAGTGGGAATACAAACTGGAAACTGAAAGAAAGGGCCATCTCGAAAACGTCATCAAATTTCTATATATACTAAATGGGCATGTTATGGAAAAGTTAACGTTCAACAAAAACCCAAGTGGTTTCTCGAACTTTTTATATCAAGATGAATGATATGAATATTGAAGAAACAGCTCTGAGTGTACGTTCAGTGGAGTCAAACCGTTGATTTTGATGATAGAGAAAATGGAATATCCAAAAAAAGGATTTTTCTCAACCACCAGAAATGCAATACCCTTCTCGACGCACGTTTCGTCAATCAAGTTGGCGTATTCAATGTTCCTCACCCCTGAACCCAATACGTGAGCTGAAAATCATCTGGCCTAAGAAAGAAGTCACGTTTTTTTGTTCAAAATTCATCAACGTTATCTTCAGCAAAAGCCACATAATGATTCCAGCGCCGCTCTAGCATTTCAATACCACTTTTTCAAAACGATTTATCCTTTGCCCCAAAATAGGCTTCAGTTCCAGCAATTACCTCTCCATTCGAGCAAAATTCCTTACCGTTGAGCATTTTTTGAGTTCTGCGAACAGCCAGTAGTCGCTGGGAGCCAAATCTGGCAAATATGGTATATGTGGGAGCAATTTGAAGCCTATTTCATGCAATTTTGCCATTGTTTTCATTGATTTGTGACACTGTACTTTGTCTTGATGAAGCAGTACTTTCCTCTTCGTCCAATGGGGTCGTTTTCCTGCAATTTCTGCCTACACACGCTTCAATAACGCTATATAATATTTACAGTTGATGGTATTTCCCTCCTCAAGATAGTCGATGAGTATTACACGCACATCCCAAAATACCAAGGCCATAACTTTTCCAGCCGATTGTTGTACTATCGACCACTTTGGACAAGGTTCCCTAGTAGCTCTCCACTCAGATGATGATTGTTTCGATTCCGGAATGGTGCGATGGATTCAAGTATTATCTATTTCCCAGGTTTTAGCCATATCGACGCGAAAGTTCCGGTTTGTTGAGTTCAAACACGGCTAAACACTGCTCTGAATCATCAAAACCTTCCTGTTTTTGGTCAACAGTAAGCTCGCGCGGCACCCGATTTGAACAGAGCATTCTCGATCATGTCGAATGATCATGCAGTATAGAGATTTTTAGAATGTCAGCTAACTCACGCAACTTCACTTTTCGATCATTCAAAACGATTTTATGTTTTTTTTAATTCTCTGGTGTTACTGCCTCATTTGTGTGTTCCAGTGTTTGAAGGCAAAGGCACTCGAAAGGAGATCAAGAACTACCGGGGAATCTCAATACAATGTCAGATTGCAAAGATATTTGAATCAACGTATTCAACAAGATCAACAAAGTATTTAGAAAAATTCAAGCTACTTTCAAAGTTCCAAAATGGATTCAGAAAACAAAAAACCACATTTACTGCAATATTGAAGTGCATTCAATTCATTTATGATGCACTCAATGATAAAAATAACGTTTCAGGGCTATTCTATGACTTAAGCCGCGCCTTCGATATGATAGATCACCAGTTACTTCTCACTAAACTTAAATTTATTGGAGTTCGTGGAGGTGTCAAATCCGAGCAAAATCAAATCTCCTCTGGAGTCCCGCAAGGATCAATTCTGGGTCCTTTGTTTTTTATTATCTTTGTCAATGTTATATCTTGCACATGTACTGCCTCTAATCGTATAATATCATATGCCGATGACACGAATTTCCTCATGTCTAACAAACATTTAGAGAACCTAGATACTGATAGTAAGATAGTATCGGCACAACTAAATCAGTGACAATGGCCTTGCATTGAATGCAGCTGAAACACATCAGGGTAATTGGGGTAGTTATTGGCCCTTTAAGGTCTGTCATTTTTGTAAATATGAACAGAAGTCATATTTGAGCGTAAAACGCAATTCACTATGTTTTGATTTATAGAGTAAACTTTGAACTTTTCCTTAAACACAATTGGATCATTCTGATAACAAACAAAAACATATTTTGAACGTCCCAAAATGAAAATATTCGAATCCACAGTAATTGGCCGCTATACTACAGAAATTGGCCATGTGATATTGTAGTTATTGGCCCATAATTACTAATTTATTTTGGAACTCTAAAACATAAGTGAGTGAATATCAAAGTGCTAATAAATATATAGTTGAGTCATTAATTCAGGATTTCATTAGATTAGATAAGATTTATACAATTTGTTGTTTCTTTAAACACTTTTTGCAATGGAAAATTGCAGAATTTGATTGATGTAAGTTGTGTCTTTTCATACATTGAATATGGTAAGATCTGGCACATCCCTGGCACTTGATTCCAAAATTAATTGGTGAGAGATTATTTGTGCAAATATAGCATAGTCCAACAAATATCTTGATATTAAGCTCCTCCGATATCCCAACTTCTTTTATCAGATTTTTCAAAGGGTTTTCTTCATTGGGGTTGAAAATAACTTCGGAAATGATATTTATGAAATTATAATTTTTCAGTGTGAACGACTGTGTGTTTTGATTGAGTTTTTGATCTGATTGTGTCCTGGACTCGTTTTGAAACAAGTTTTTTGTAACACGCTGCATGATTTGCGATACTTCTGCATTTTCCATTTTCGATACACATTCAACAATGTTCTTTTTGTTCGATTTTCTCATTTCCTTTCTTACAGGTTTATTTTTATTTATTCTCTATCGTCTTCTTCCTATTTTCTTCCATCCTAGCTTTTTTTAGAATATTTGCGGATTTTTGTTCCTGTCGCATTTTTTTCTTTTTTTCTTTCTCTTGTTTCTTTGCAAACTTTTCCTCTTCTTGCTTGCGTTTATTTTCCCTCCAATTGGTTCCAGTTATTACGAATGGAGTTCTCTTTGTGTTTCTATTTCCTTTTCTCTGCGGTGTTTTTGCATATTTCAAAACGTTTTCCAAATTTATAGGTACGTCATTTTGGATATCATCATTGTTTTCATCGGCCTTAGTATGAACTTCCTCAATTATGACATTGCCTTCTATTTGCATCAGCATATCATCAAAAATAATCGGAATATTTTCCAAATCAACTGAGAATGAATCCACATCTGATTTTTCATTCAAATCATTTTCTGCTTTATCATTTCGTTTCTCAATATCTTTTATACCTGTCTTTTCCAATTCTCCTCCATTCAAAATATTCCCGGACTCTTCTAGGTCTAGATCTTCAAGATTAGGCTCTGTCGGTACCGATGGTTCACTCATATGTATATTATTTTGTCCTTACTCCAGTTGGTTGTCAACGGTAGTTAAATTAAATTCGTCTTGATATTCAGTTGGATCCAATTCGTTACTTTCTCCCCTACTTGTGTTTTTCTCTGGTTTATTCCGCACAGTATGAAATTCTTTCCACAGTTCATAAAGCAGAATGAAATCTGTACAGTCATCATCAGTTTTTCCACAGAAGTTTTGAAACTGTTTAATTTTCTCTTCACCTAGGATATTTTGAAAGGTTTCGTAGCACATTGGTTGTGGCTGTCTATTATACTTTTCATCCTCTTGTTTTTGATTTTGTCCCCCCAAACATTTTGAAAAATCTATCGAGTCTGGATTGAAAGGATATAATCCAGTGGCGCGAAACCCGTTAGTTATAGTCTTCTCCCTTGCATAATCATCGACCACTTCCTCTAAAATGGGTGCGAATTTATCTTTTCCAAGAATACAATTCAAATTTTCTGTCCTCCATTTCAAAACTCCTTGTTTCCAGCCACTTTTGATTGGCTTGAAAGTAGATACATCTGCTGATTGAAGGATTCTAGTAGCGTTGGGATAAAGACAAATCAAAATCATTTTCAATTCTTCACAGATATCACTCACCGGTGTATTCGGATAGTATGGATCACAGTTATTATAAACGTTTGAAAAATGCATGGCCAATGACTACGTGGGGACCAACCACTGTATAGTTTACCCTACATGCGATTCTCACCGAAGAATGTCACAACTGATGTGAACAGTATGTTCAAAGCTGAGCACCATCTCATATATAATAAAAAATCTCAGAGAAACTGTCTTTATAGAAGTCTTGAGGTTAATTCATTTTGGATTGGCGCAGTCAGTGTTGCAGTATGGCTTGTTGTTTTGGTGCTCTTCAGCACACATTGGTGAGGGATTCATTTCACAGAAAAAAGTATTGAGATCAATTTCCAGAGCCCATCCACGAGAAACCTGTAAACCTCTATTCCATCAGATCCAAGTCCTGACACTTCCATGCCTTTACATATTGCAATTGATAATGTATGTGAAAGAAAATTAATTTGAGTTTGTCACGAATAGTGACATTCATGGACATAATACACGTCAAAAAGATAACATTCATGAATTATTTTCAGGATTATCGACGGGCAAAAACTCACCAGATTATATTGGCATAAAATGTTTCAATAAAATAAAAACTTTTATTGATACGAATACTAGTAAAATGAGGTTTGAATCTGATTTGCATTCGTTTCTCTCAAGCAATATGTTTTATATGGTGGATGAATTCCTCAAATTCTAAGATGATTACATATCAATATAATGGCTGTGGTATACATTTCATTTACTTCATACATTCTATACATTTTGATGTGTTATGACATTTGTCATTATTATTATTATTATATTATTATTTGGACTCCTACTGCATTCTGCATCATCGGTGTATCTACGACAAAGTTTGAGTCAGCAAACCAACAATCAATTGTTGTTTTGGATGGAGCGGAGTCCTCTTAACATCTTTCAAGCCACTGATTTGCTTGAACAGTATTTTTTCCGATCAAGAAGCAGTGTAAAATTCAAACACGAAATTGTTTTTGATCCATATAGTTTTGAAAATAACAAAATAATAACATCTAAAAAGATTCCAGGATGTTCTGGGGGCGAAACTTCTGGTCCTCATGACTCAAAAGTGGGTCGGTCGGTAGCCAGTCGATTCGACGTGGTTGCTTTGTTCACTTACCAAAATTGACCGCCGTGTTGCAATCTTCCAACCCCTGTTAGGAATCACACGTTAAAAGGTAAGACCTTGTTAGTCCGTCGCTCGCACAAGTTTTGCTTCTGAGGTTTGTCGTTTGTAGGGGTGCGACAACTGGTTGAAGGAAAAGCAGATTTTGAACATATTTTCAAACAGATATTGAATTGATGAGGCACTGTGATAGAAAAAAATTCAAATATGTTCTTCAATCCGTGCGGAGACGAGTCAGAGTCAGGTCGCTGGTTTTGCATAAATGAATTGAAAGTTATCAATTCGAATATATTTCCTTCTCAATAATGTGAATTTGGAAATAATAACATAGAATGAATAACAAAATCTGCTGTTAACCGTCAGAATGGAAAAACTGTAACACGCAATTTGTGCCCGGTTTACATTCTCACTTCTGGTAAATTTTCCAAACATGCACACAACAAATCACTCTAATAAAAAACAAATTAAATTCTGCAATTCCGCAGTTTTCGGGTACGAGCGACAGTGCAAAAGAGTCATTAAAAGATTTCAATTTGCAAAAATTCGGAAGTTCAAATGAATATTCATGCAGTTTAATTTGCGAATTTGATTGAAATAATATAATATCTTTCGGCAGGATTCGTTCTCATGAAATGAATTTTATGGCGTCGCTTCAAAGTGTAGACCATTTTATGAAACTCCACAATATCTATGGAAATTCGTTTGGGGGTTTTGTGGCGAATTATTCATAATAGGAGCCAGAGGCGCATGCCGTAAAATTTTATCATTCAGATAATGTAAACAGTAAAAAGGGGATTTGCTGCAGATTAGGGCAGTTTAGATGAACAAAATTTTATTGTTTGTAGGGTGAGAAATAAATTATGCAGAATTTTATAGCGCGCATATAAAGTCTATCGGAAATCAGTTTGAGAGTTTTACATCACCGATTTTCAGATCAGGAGTATATAACTGACTTGTGGCTTTTGCCCAAAACTGTATATTGGCCAAACAGGGAGAACGTTTTCCCAAAGAATTAACGAGCGTTGAAGTAGTTTTGTGAATGAAAAGACCAATTTCACATTTGCAAACCACCTTTCAGCAGAGGGACATGAGTTTAATCATGAATACGTGTTACATTTAGGGGAGAAAAGTTTGAAACTCAATCTTATATGTTTAGAAATCAATAGATCCAACAATTCGGGTAATTTACTAAATGATCAATTAGAATTGAATAATTTCCCCCCACTAAATGCTTTTTAAAACGTGGCAACTGAGACATAAGCTCAGGTAATTTAATTCATTACAAGTCAAGTAAAACGCAGGTACTTGAAATGTAGGTATTTCAAATATGTAGAATATGGCGCCCGAAGACGCCATTGTTAAGTCGCGTTTTTATAAAACTGTTAAGTGAAAATCTCACATTTAAAGTATTTTCGAATACTTTACCGTGTTTTAACATTACAAAACTTTTGAGTTCATTTTCATTTCATGATACTATTGATTTTTGAAAATAACGACCATGATATTGAAAAATCACACTGTCAAGTGGAAACTTTTGAATATTCCTGAATCTTCACCATTGAAGCAACTCTCTTTACTTTTCCTGATCTCTTATATCGCCTTATGAAACAGATTTAATACAATCCTTCGAAATGAAAAATGTCTAATTAGATATTACAGTACGAAATGAGACTTGAATATAAAATATTTTGGCTTTTTGCTTCTCCATATTTATCAAAAGAAATGAGGAAATCTCCCAAGGAAAGAAAGAGGCAATCAACTTCACAAAAAATAACTCTATATGAAGTTATGTCGATCGTGCAAAGAAGTAACTTCCAAACACCATAGAATATAAAATATGTTTCTACAGGGTGAAACTGAATAAGTGTAAAACATTTGAGGAGGTGATTCACCATCGAAAAAAAGAGAGGATCTGTCGTATAAAGAAATTCCATTGGAACATCCCTTGTTAAGATACAGCCCCTTGAAGGGAGTACATAGAATTTGTATAACAATTTTTTTCACAAGCACTGAAAAAGTTACAATATTGAAATTAACCTGACGTTTTGTTTTACCAAAAAGAGACTCAGCCAGTAATTTATTTGGTCCACCTCATGGTTGTAAGGGGTGGAAAACGCAACCTTTAAAATTTATTTCAAATGTAACTTTTTGTCTCATCATTTGTTCACCTTTTGAAAATTTATTTCTGATAGCCTGTTTCATTAAAAAAAAAATGTCTCTTGGGTTTTTTGCCCAAAATAAAACAGTTCGCAGAAAAAACAAATTTTACGAACAACTACAGAGATACATCGTCATAAATGCGAACTGGATTTATCGTTATTTTGTAGTTAGTAACTGCATTGAACGATTAAAGGGTAATGAACAAACCTAACTCATTAATAACAAAACACACAACATGTAGAAATCATAGTAAATGTTCAATATGTCTACCTTCGAACATTACGCATGCGTCTAGACGTCGGCGCATTAAGCCACGTATTCGCTCAAATATTCCTGGAGTCCCTCTGATTACCATGCACGCATCGGTGATGCGGTTTCTCAAGTCCTCTACATCGCGAACAGAAGTACGATAAACCAAATGCTGTAAATGGCCCCAAATAGAGAAATCGAGAGGATTGAGATCCGGGGATCGAGCGGGCCAGTTCTGTGGCCCTCCTTGACCTATCCACTGATTTGCATATGTTTCAGTTGAATGCTGACGTGCTACTTAACTAAAATGGGTGGGAGCCCATTTGCATAAAGAACATATCCCTTCTGACGCCCAAAGAAACTTTCTCCAGCAGTACTGGATGCACTTCTCTCAAAAATTGAACATATGGAATTTGGTAGAAAAATACCAAATTCAATCGTCACTATCGCTAATAGCGACCTACTAGATAGATTAGTTTCGTATTTTCGCATTTATGACGATGTATCTCTGTAGTTGTTCCTAAAATAATGTTTTGCTGCGAACTGGTTTATTTTGGGCAAAGACCCAAGAGAAATTTTTTGTTCAGAATGAAACAGGCTATCGGAAATAAATTTTTGACTAGTAAACAAATGATAAGACAAAAAGTTACATTGGAAATGAATTTTAGGGGTTGCGTTTTCCACACCTCACAACCATGGGGTAAACCAAATACATTTCTAGCTAAGTGTCTTTTTGGTAGTACAAAACGTCAGGTTAAATTCAATATCGTAACTTTTTTAGTGCTTGTGAAAAAATTTTTATATAAATTTTATGTACCTCCTTCAAGGGGCTGTATCTTAACAAGGGATGCTCAAATGAAATTTCTTTATATGAAAGATCCTATCTTTTTCTCGATGAGGAATCACTTCCTCGAATGTTTAACACTTACTTTTACACTGTATTTTATTACTTACTCACAATGAATGATGAAAAAATCATATTTGTGAACGAGATCAACTATTTGGGTTCCATGCTGGGTGAGACCCATTTTTTCAATGTATATTTTTATATTTACAGTAAAATTTCGAATAAGATTTTTTTGACTAGAGTCTCATCTGAGCCATCTTAATATTCTAGGTTAACGGTTCATAATACAATTATTCAACCTGACTATGATTTATGTGGGAGTATAATACAGTTCTTTGATGCTAACAAAATTTCAAATCTGCAGAAATTGCAGAATTGAGGAATGCGTATATTCTTAAGGTGTAACCTATATACCAATATTATGTTCATGTTGGACTCGTCAAAATGGTGTCACAAAGATTATACTTGACACCTATGACTTTCATTTTTTCAAAGTCTTGAATGGGTTGATGTTAGAACACTTCAATTATTTTACTCACGAATTTAAAACTAGTCTTGTTATGCGTATACGATCTAATCCCTACTATTTGATCCAATATTATCATTATATACGATGGAATTGGCCGATACTTGATGAAAATCCATCACTTACGTATTCGAAAAACACTTTATTGTTCACTGAACAGCCTCACTAAAGAGCCACACACCAGCTTATACAGGGTGAATCATCAATACTCCCTCAGTCCAGTGCTATCAGAAAAACAATTTTACGAACTGCTGATTTTTTTGGAATCATATCGATAAATACTATATTTTAAAATAATTTTCTTGCATACTGGGTGATTTAGCCGAGATTGGCCAACCAAAGTTATATATTTTTTCAAATGGAACACCCAGTATATGGATATGTAATTCGATTCCATATTTTTCAGCTCTCTGAAGAATTTTTGTTTTCAAATTTCCATTGCGACATTGCCAAGTTATTCCAAAAAACCTATTTTGCAGATAGTATTTTTTTTCAATCACCACCCGCATGTTTACAGCAATTAAGTGGATTAGGTGGGTTTTCAAATAAAAAAAGGAGTGTTAATATTCTTAACATTTTTTACGAATCTCTTACCTTTGAAACCGCCGATAACCATCACTAGATGGTTTGAAAAATACTAACGTACTAGCAATTAGTTTGATAGCAATTAGCAATTAGCAAAATAGGTTTTACTGAAATAACTTACCATTGCCTCAATGGAAATTCGAAAAAAAAATTCCTTAGAGAGCTTAAAAAATTTGGAATCAAATCACGTATTCATATACCAGGTGTTTCATTTAAAAAAAGTTAACTTCGTTAGCCACGCTTGTCTGAATCACCCAGTGTGTGAGATAATAATTGTGAAAGATGGTATTTATCGATATGACTACGAAAAAAATTGAGCAATTTGAAAAAGTGTGTTCCCTGTTAGCAATGAACCAAAGGAGTCTTGCTGACTCACCCTGTATACTCTTGATCTATCCGAAACCAAAGTTTCGTCTCAAATTCGGATAGGACTGGTCTACGGCTTGCTTTTGTAGTTTTCTGAAAAGAATGGAGTCTATAATATCGACCTTATAATCGTTGTTGACCGCGATTTGTTTGATCAAACTCAGCTCTCTCTTGAAATTACTCTAAGACAGTGGAATATTAAATAGTCTGTAAATCATACTATTGAATGCAGCTTCTTTATGCTGGCAAAGGTGTGTCGAGGAATTATGTTTATTAAAGTCCGTGTAAGATGGTTTGTGGAAAATTGCAAAATACTGTGAATATCATCTTCATTTTTAATTTTATGTATAGTAAGATCAGTTTCCTATTAAAATTCATTCATTCATGAACTGAAACAACTACTTTCATATAAACATTGAATTGCACGAAATAATGATACTTCCAAAACAACTACTTCCATGTGAATACTGAAATATACAAAGAACACTATTCGCTATTCAGTTTATATAACATTCATTATGGAATTGAACCAATGAATCACTATATAGTAAATGAAACATGCAACACAAGCGACGAAAACGTTGTATTTTCAGTTGAATAATCTTAAAAATGAAAAAATACAAAAACAAGTCAGTGGCGTACGTTTTTTTCTCAATATTGTTGGATTTGGTGCCGACTGAGACTCCACTTGAGCTGAAAATTTCAATCTATAGTAAAACCAATAATGATTGAGAGTAGAGCGCGTTGTCATATCTAAATTTTACGTTACCAGTTTATAGCAGAATCAAAATATAGTAAGCAGTAGAGTTGTAGGTTGTGGCAAATTATAGATAATACACAATACTAGTACGATTAAAAGGTATTATTTATGATAAAAATCAGTAATGAGCTTGTAATGAGTATTACTTATACATTTCCTGATAACTGATCAGTTAAAATTTATTATTTTCTGTATAGTTTAGATATTTATTACAACTAGTGGCAACGCTGTACGCAACGATATTTCTGTCTTTGTCACTTTACCGTAACTTCCATCTCATCGTTGCAGTCCTCACTAATGTACTTGCAGCCATGAGCGTATCATTGGTTTGTGAATTATACAGCGTGAATTGTACGTTTCACAGTTAAGTTAATCAGCAATCGACGTGTTGTGATAACAATTGGTGAAAATAATAGTGCTAATAAGTGTTTAGGCGTTACATAATTATATTTCTACACCGTTCTCAAACTACTCAAAAAATGGGAGACATGGTCGGGCCTTCCACGTCGAAAAAGGTAAAACGGTCGGAGTCTCGGTCAGTAAGAGAAAAACAAATTATACTGCGAGTATTTCACTGTCTTGAAAGAGATCATCAGCCACCAAAAGATGACTTTGTGCATATGTGCTGTAATTCTACTTGTGTACCTCCGAATAACCAACCGGGCATTTCTACATCATTAAGTTCCACAATTACAAAAGATAAATTAGTTGATATGTGCTCTGATTATACCGGTGTACCAAAATCATCGATTTACAAAATACTACGAGAAGCAGAAATTCATGGGGACGTACAAACGCCAAAAACTAGTAGCGGACGTAAAAAAATCACAGTTGATGAAGAAGCCAAAACCAGTATACGCAGAACTATTCACAGTTTCTTTTTCAGAAATGAGCTGCCCACACTACAAACAGTTCTGGAGGCACTTAGCGATCATGAATTGGTCCCAAAAATGGATAAAGAAACTTTTAGGAAACTTGTACACGAAATGAAATTTACGTACGGAAAAGTTGACAGGAAAAGCATTCTCATTGAACGTCAAGAAATAATAGCATGGAGAAGAAACTATCTAAGAAAAATTGACGAATTTCGGAAGCTCAAAAAAAATTGTACTTCATGGACGAGACATGGGTTAACCAAGGACATACGGTCAAAAAAGTATGGCAGGATGGTAATATAACAAGTGCACGACAAGCATTCATTGAAGGTTAGTCAGTTGGGTTGAAATAGCCATCTGGAAAAGGTAGTCGTCTGATAGTTACGCATATAGGAAGCGACAGTGGATTTTTACCAAATGGTGAATTGATATTTAAATCTAAGAAAACAGGCGACTATCATGAAGAGATGAATGCGGAGGTGTTTGAAAAATGGTTTGAAGGCATCATTCAACTTGTGGAACCTGGGTCTGTCATCGTCATGGACAATGCCCCATACCATAGTCGACATTTAGAACCATTACCGAAACAATCATGGTAAAAAGCAGCATTGTAAAAAGCAGGTCGTGGAATTACAGTTTTAAGGTTACCACCATACCACTGCGAATTAAACCCAATAGAATTAATCTGGGCGCAAGTAGAAGGATATGTGGCACGAGAAAACAGAACATTTAAATTAGTGGACGTGCAACATCACCTACAAGAAGCTATTCGAACTGTTTCTGCAGAAGACTGGAACAAATGCATGCAGCATGTAGACAACCATATTGAACACAATATTGAACCAATCATAATTCACTTCGATGTTAGCGGTAGCAACAGTGACGAATCTGAGGTTGAAGATTAGACGAAAATTTGTACATGTACATTCATATTATATTCTATTATCAAATATTTGTTATTTGTATTTTCTAGTATCCCTGACGATGAGTTTAAGTTACTCGAAAGCTTGAGAATATTTATAAAGAGTTCACTTATCAATTGCTGCAACCCAATAGTGCATATATATATATATATATATATATATATATATATATATATATATATATATATATATATATATATTGTTAATTCATTTCGTACCTACTATAATTACCATGATTATTACTCCGTTTTCATAAGGCCCACCTAATGACTACAACGATTAGGTAAATAACGATATTGCAAAGTTTTAATGAAATAAATAAAAAATGTGTATGAATATTTTAACTAATTGTACTAAGAATTTTTCTTTTATTCTTAACCTTCTCGAAAATTAATAAGCACGCCCCCGATTTGCTGTCAACTGGGCTTACTTCTACTCTCAACTCTCAATCATTGGTTTTAGTATAGTTAGGGCTAAATAAGCGCCTTATTACTTCAACGCCCTCTATCCGAGAAACCGAGCAACTCCGGACATATGTTCACGGGAACTTTTTTTTTTTAAAACAACCTAAGGATTCATCCTCTGAAGTTTCGTACCGTAGTTGAGAAACACCTTGTATAGTCAATATAGTTGCATTAACTTAGATCCTGACTCTCAACTGTCTCAAATTGTTTAGTCAAAATGGAAAATTCCTTCCATAGACCATTGACTGGAAGTGTCGCGGACATGTCACAAGGAAAGAGTCAATTCAAGTGATATAAAAGAGTAATTTCAGAAGCGATTCCAAGAGAAAAGCTGAAAAATGAAACTTGAAACGAGGCCCACAAGTAATTACTTCATTCAGCAAGAAAGACAGTTCTTCAGAGTCGCAAACCTACATTTCAAAAATTTAATTAAAGGTCCGTTCCTCGGCCTTGGAGGGGGCTGAGCGCGGCGTGAAATGTAAAGGGTTGATTTTTTTCACAATTTACAGCGAAAGTTTTGCTCGAGTCGACTTTCCTTGAGTATCAGTAGAAGTGGAAAAGAGAAAACTCGCGATAAAAATGAGTTATTATATTGGCCGGAAACAAAACAAACGGGATTTTTCTCGTTTTTATTTACCAATTTGACACGAGATATTAACAAAAATTAATTACCTACCATAGAGCGGAGTGTAACTGAATATATGCTTTTTCGAGATTACAAAGCACAAAGCGCTACACGAGTGATTTAGGGTATTTTCAGCTGCGGTTATCATGAAGACTAATTAGTTACTGCTGTCTTGTCTCTCACACTGGAGCAGAAGACATTACTCTTTTGTTTTCTGAGAGGCGGCGTAGAAAAATTTTTTAGGTTAACATTATTTGTAGATATCATCATCATCGACCTTCTTCTCAGAGAGGAGATATTGAATCAGTTGTGGGAAATGAGAAGGTACCGCATTAATTGGTACCACTAATTTCCTACCCCCAGTCAATTTCCTACCCCCAGTCAATTTCCTACCCCCAGTCAATGGTCGATATTCATGAAAATAAATAATTTTATGTGAAATGTTAAGAAAGGTTTGTAGGTAGCACTATATTGATAGATTTTAAATGGTAATTTCAAAAATCCGCATTTCAAACACTTGATAGTGTTTATAGATTTCTCGATCAGAAACCACATTAATCCTGTGATAAAACAGACAATCATAGATTAACCTACGAATAATCCGTCTTGAAATTTTTTTATAATTTTTTTTTGGTCGAGCGTTGTTTTTATCATATCAGGATTATTCAAATCATCACATCATATCATAAATTACAACAAAATGAAAGAATAAAAAATTCATTTGAACCAAAAATATACCAAATTCAATAAAAACTAAAAAGACAAATTCAGTAACATTCCAGACGCTGAACTCTACGTAAAAGCATCAACTTTATTCCCTCAAGGAGGTCCTATACGGCCAACCATTTTGATCAAAAGCTTGAGTCAATCGATTGACTCAAGCGTCATTGACCGTGTAGGATCTTGTTTGACGCTTGAAGCGAGGCTTGATGGTGATTGATAGAAATTTTGAATGACTCAAGCAGTTGAAGGAGGGGGTTGACCGTCTAGGGCAATTTTCGTCAAACATTGCGTCAGTCACTAGGTAGAAACCATGGCGTCCGCTACGGAAGTGAGCATCCCGAAAACTCAGAGCGGGAATTCATCAACCTGTTGATTGAATTATATCGCGCAGAAAAAAAAACTGCATCTTTACCATGTACCTCTCCTTCGACCACCGTTGTTTCTTGTTCTGTTATTTTTTCCGCTTGAGGGCAACCAATGTGAGAAAGAGAAAGGCCAAATCCGTGTTCGAAACCATTGCGCACCGAAATGAACCACCAGAAAACGAACAACAAGTGTGCACTGATCCCATTTCTGGTGAGAAGAAGGTTTTGATCAAAAGCTTGAAGAGCTGATTGCAGTTGATTGAAGCGCGCGTCAATCGATTGAGCCAATCGTTTGATCAAGCAGGTTGATGGTTTAGGGCCACCATTAGGAGGGAGTTATTTGGATCGGATCATATCGCTTTTCCTGTGGAACAGTAAATTAGGTGTTTCACTACGTCTTCTTCTTTCGCGGTCTTGACCGAAAAATCGTCGTATCTTATCTAGCAGTTGTAGCCGACGTGGAAGGCAATGAACACTACGTGACCACTACGTCGTTAAACGACGGGAAATAGCTTGTATTGCTTCTCTGTTGCCGACTGTGTTTCCTACGATAGTCAATTCAATCTGCAAATCGAATTCAAAATCCAAAGCCTTGATAATCTTTGTGCAAGGGTTGTGGCTGCATTCGATAAACTTCAAATGCAAAATGAGGATAACGGGAAGTTAGCAGAGCGTCATTTGCTCTCACGATTCGATCTTCTCGTTTGTTTTTGACGAAGTCAGTCCCTCTAAACTGTTTTTGGAAATGAGTACCTCAAGCGCTTCTCTGACAGTCTTCATTTTCTCAATGTTGAGTGGCAGGGTGAGGAAAGGCTGGATATTCAAGGATATTTAAGGATAAAGGATATTTAAGCAACTCATTTAGCTCAAACATTTCATCATTGAGTCCATTCAAAATAAAACCAAGAAACCCTTTCGCATCCTGTTGTCTACCATCGATCCAGTTAGTTCGCATATTATGCAACATTTCATAAATTCACGTCGGACTGAATAGGATGCCAGTGTTGTTTAGAACTTCTTGGTCATTCTTGGAATTTTTATCTACTCTCCAGTTTTTCGTCAAAATGTAGGAAGGTAGGTGAACAAACTGTTTCACAAAACGACACATTCTTAAGATAACTGAAGTAGATGTCATTTTATCGTTCAAAGAGATGTTATTACTCAGACTGTTCAGTAAGTATTGAAAAGTAAAGTATAGCTTAAGAAGTTTGATGGTCACCTACGTAACATAATTGAAAATGTTAACAACAGCTGTTTCACCGATAATTCTTGGTTTCAAGCAACATTGCCTGTGAATCGTGGAGGGTTGGGACTGCGCTCAGCATCATCGCTGGCTTTACCAGCATTTATGTCTTCCATCAATAATGTTTCGCAGTTGATAGAAATGATACTTTCAGGCGAATCTATTTGGTGTTCTCAAACCAAAAGTCATGTATTTACGAATTTCAAATCACTTCAGAAAGCATGGGACGAACCGTTACTAGGAATTGCTTCTGACTCTATCACTTCATCTTTGTCATCTCCATCGGAAAGCTCGCCTCAAAGCCGTTAATATTGAAGAATCTGGTGCTTGGTTGAACGATTACCTATTGCTACTCTGGGAACACTACTAGATAATGATACTTTCAGTACTTACAGTACTTTTGTACTCCTCATGAATGTATTTGTGGTAGTGAGGTAAATAAAAGAGGTACTCATGGTTTGAGCTGCAGAAAAAGTTCTGGACATCACCAAGTCAATGATATCAGCCGGGATACCTTCTGTCCTAGAACCACTAGGTACTAGCCGTGATGATGGCAAACGTCCTGACAGAATGACCCTTGTTTCCAGGAAATGTGGCAAAGTTGCCGTTTGGGATTTTACATGTGCAGACACAATGGCTCCCTCTCATTCAGTTGGAACGTCCAAAAGTGCAGGTGCTGCTGCCATAACCAGTGAGAAACCAAAACAGCAGAAATATCGGAATATTGGAAACAAATTTATATTTTATTCTGTGGCTGTAGAAACTTTTGGTGTATTTGGGACCTTTTCTCTGAATTTTGTCAATAAAATCGGCAGAAAGATGACAGAAGAAACTGAAGGAAACATTTGTCCTCTTTTATAAACAAGAGGAAACAAAACAGCACTTTCGAGGTGTTTTTCCTTCTCTCTTTTGATAAGCTGAATTATGTTAATTGATTTGTATTTCATAATTATTCTGAATAAAAAACATTCAGTAAGTTGTAGAGTGGTGTACATGCGATCAGGGCTTGTAAAATGGAGTTGATATAACAGTTATTGTTTTGATTGAGCAAACCCCTTGGCTGCAAGTTCACTGCCCTACCGTCGATCACGTATGTAGAAGGAAACATGCCCATCCTATAAAAGTCTGGATCTACAAACTGGTGGGACCTTCTGGAGTGCTTGAAGGGGCATATGAGAAGACTGTCGTTGAACTCGTTTTTGGCGTCCTGGTCACAGCGACTTCGTCGAAATTGTTGACGGGTTCAGACATAGGCGGATGTTGGTGGTTCATCGTCGGGAAGATCACAGTGTGAGGGTAGTTGCAAAAGGTGAAGATTCGGCAATTTGGTGAATCACCGCAAAATTTTCCTGGGTTTGAACATTTTTTCTCTTCTGCATTTGTCCTTTCAAGATGTTGAAACTGTTAGTGTTCAGTTTGCCTGTTAAGTCTTCTACCACAATTTTTTTAGAACTAAAGTGTGATTTACTGTCACTAATGTTTGGATGATTCTTACCTGAAGAAGCTGGAAAGAAATCTGTTGTATCAGGAAACTCAGTCATATCAGCTGATTAACGAAAAAACAGATTTCAAAACAGATTTTTTTTTAAAACAGATCAGACCAGTTTTGTGGGGGAAAAAAATTTCATCAAGACTTTGAGAAGGAGAAATAGTGCCTAGAACTGATGCAGCATTTCCTCTCTGAATTGAAATGATGATTCGTTGTATCAGAAATGAGCTTGCTCTAGAATCGCCTGTTATTGTAATTAGTTTTCGACCAATATCTGTGTTTCCTTGCAACGGCGGCTACTGATGGGAAACTCGTTGAGTCCTTTCATAGATGAAATTTTTATTGACAACCTAGAGAATGCAATCCATAATAATCGGTTAAATAACAGCTCATTTTGTAAGCACATGGGCAACTTTTGTCGAAACACGACCATCTCTCGCCAAAGGGTTAGCTCCCGCTAAAACCGATGAAGCAGCGAGAGGGAAAAGGGGATAGGTGAAAGCACTCGAATGACCTATAATTGGTCAGATTTCGAAAGAATAAGTCCAGTTATCACCCGAAGACGATTGTGAATACTAACAATCGAAACGTCGTGAAGCAACTTGGTTTGGAGTCTTTCAATTTTTAATTTTCATTTCTTGTTTATAATTTTTTTAATTTTCATCTCGTGTTGATGGTTTAATTTTTCGATTTTTTGGTTGTTGCTTGTTGTTTCATTGTAATTTCAGTTTTTTGTTTGATGTTATTGTTTTTTCAGCTAATCCTTCCAATTTGTCATAGATTCTTTCAGGGATTTCAAATCAATTTATATCATACTAGTACTATGTTGCTGTATCGCTGCTGTTCCAATGTTTTGACAGAATCAGAATCAACGAACTTAGGCGTGCGCAGCGTTATAGAACAGTGCTTTCAAAAAATTGTTCTACAGCGTCATCTAGTGGCAAGTTACATAAAAATTGATTGCCTTAAAACCTTCTCTATGAAAAATTACTTATACATGTGAAGTTTCATCACGATCGGTTGAGCGATGTAGAAGTTTATCACTTACCAACAATCCAACCAACCAACAAACATCCATTTTTATATATTAGATTAGACAATGGAAGTCCTAACTAATGAAATGCAACACGAAACATTGTCAGTCACCTTCAAACAAATCACCTTATTATTATTACCATATCGTTGACAATACTCATTA
Organism: Leptinotarsa decemlineata; assembly: GCF_025532065.1. Classification (NCBI taxonomy): domain Eukaryota; kingdom Metazoa; phylum Arthropoda; class Insecta; order Coleoptera; family Chrysomelidae; genus Leptinotarsa; species Leptinotarsa decemlineata. The sequence continues at coordinate 7,737,486 of NW_027412578.1, forward strand.
TATTTTTGTACATCTGCAGCGTAAAAGGACCAAAAATTGTACCCTGTGTGGCATCAAATTTTCCACAATGTGTTAACGTTATATTCATCAGTTGCAACTGAAGACTGAAATATGTCTGACGTAAATGTTGTCCATTATTTGCAGTATTTTTTACGGTAAGTACTGTCGACCATCTAAACCAAGAGTTCCTAACTGTATCTGGATTCAATAAAATCTGTCAAAATCTTGATAAGTGAAATTTGAAATCTCTGTCATGAAATTAATCTAATCAAAACACTCTTCCCAACTCCAGAGCTGAAATGCTGTCTCTCGACGCGCGTTTCGCTAACCAAGTGTCATCAAGAAGTGACTGAAACTACCACTGTTATAGTAGTGTTAATCATGTCTTGATGATGCAAAAGTCTGAACACGTGCGAGCTAGGGAACAACAAGGTCTCACCTTTCAACGTGCGATTCAAAACAGTCATGAAATGTTCGTACCGGATCGATCATTGGGTTTTTCGTTGTCGAAGGCATGCGATTACCGAGGTCTCACATCTTAACGTGCGACTCACAGCAGTTTTGAAATTTTCCATGTGCAAAATCGTATTGGTATCGAAATATAGTTTTTAAGGATATTGTCAATTTTATGTTCTAACGATTCCATCTCTGAATCTTTATCCATTTTATCGACGAAGTAACAATAAATTGAGTCATTAATGTTGTCGCGAAGGTTATATCGTCCTCGAATCGATACCGAACAGGGATCCACGCCCCTGCTGGGTCGCAAAAGAGAAAGTATGGCGAACGGAGTGAGGTTCGGCAAATTGATGTCTCTCCTAAATACAAAAGGAGTTGATACGTAATGGGAAGTAATGGGCCGTACGTTGGATTCAGCAACCCCAGCGGAACGTTTACTTCGAGCAAATTCTCTGCATAAATTAGTTTTAAATTCATCCCGACCACGGAATTTCCCGAATCTCGAGTGATATACTAGGAAAAACAGATGCAGCGAAATGTTCTAATTTTATGGAATCGCGTTACTCTCTGACAATGTGATGAGACGGAAAGAAATGTGCTACACCTTCTTGCTGAATGGCAGATGTCACAGCAAAAAGGGGGGTCTTGTGTGGTGGTGTATTTGGATTATCTGAGGATTTGGTTGGGGAACAATACTCACAGTCACATTCATTTCGTTGGTGTGCCATAAACAGAATATTTTCAAAAATACTGCTGAGACACTGCTGTAGTCCAACTATTTCCGAAAACCTACCTACTTGTTTTTTGAATACAAGCCACGTTTTAGCTCAAGAATCATTATGAAGACACTTGATGGAAATCTAGGGAACTATCCATGATCATTATAGAATTGTAACAAGAAATTTCATTTGGGACACGTTTCGCTACTTTGTAGCTTCAGCAGTTGGACTGGTAAATCAGACCATTCTACAATGTCCATTATAATACAGTAGATAATTACGAAACCTAATTAACTATCAGGTTGTTTCAAAAGTTTTTTCCGTTTAAATGTGATGCGTTTTTATACGAATCTATTTTTTTTTTCAAGGACAAAACAAAATCACTACAGGAAAATCCTTAAGGGGCTCTTAGAGCGGTACCTGTGTGAAAGTACTGATTCTCATTGGATTTGAATCGCTGGAGATTAAATTCATTTGGAAAAACGTTCTCATGAAGTTCATTTCACATAAAAACAGTTTCCCAGATGAAAGAGCTTTGAACAGTGAAGTTAGAGGTGAACTGAGTTGAACCTCAAAACGATGAATAGTCACAGTCCGTCACGTATTTCTGGTATGTACTGCTCTTGGTGAAATCAAATATACCAAGTCACTTGACTACTTGAAATTATCTATAGAAGTGAAACAAATCTTCAACCTTTGTTCGATGTTCCAGGCTATCAAGATTGCAAGTGATGTTCGCGTCTCCAATAAGGCAGATGGCTCTTTTCTGGGTGGAATCCAGTAGCTTCAGGGTATATTTGGGGACAGAGCTCCATAAATGAGAACAATACTCCAAAAAGGTTTGATCTGAGTTTTATGAAGCATCAGAAGTTGCTGAGGTGTGTATAGTTTTCTGGTTCGGAACAGTGTTTTGAGCTTTTGAGAAACAGACTTCGCAATTCTAGCGACATGATCGTACCAAGACATATTGTTGTCCATTTCAACCACCAATTGAAGCGAAAAGCGAAATTGTCTGACCTGACATTATTCTATCTGGTTTGGAGACATTTATCTTCTTGGAGAAAACAGATGCATGGGTTTTTGTAGCATTGAATTGAACCTGGTTACTTTTACCCCAATTGAACCAAAGCGCTACCGAAACAGGCAATTATATATATTTTTCTGAATACATCGTTATGATCAAGTGAATGCTGGAATATTATCATACATTCTGGTGTACTTCTGATGAAACTTCTCGATACGATATATAATGATCGCTTCTATTTAGCGACCTCGAAGCCTATTGTTCAATCAATTACAAATATTCGCAAGCGATGTGGAGGAGCACAGTCTTTTTCATTCAAGTAATACAGAAAATAATTTTTCATGACATCCGTGACAGCTGCATCATTAGTATTATAGGAATGATCAAGGACCGTATCATCTGGATATTTCTGGAGTGTTATCCCAACACCAAACCATTATTTTTTCAACATCAGGACATGTGTTCCGATCACCAAGTGATCATCTTCAAGAAAAATAATAAATCTGGAATTGCTTTTGGGACAGTAAAAGTAATTATGGAGATTATAAACACTCCATAAAGTGAAAATCAATAATAAATTGTATTTTGTCGTCACTCGTCTACATATAGTTGTACAAAATAGCATGCAACATAATCAGATGCGGATACAACTTATACTTTCTCAATATTCACCAGATACTAATGACACTAATGCTTGTCGCAGAGGCCATAATTGTTGATATTCCAAAGCTTAATTCATTCATTACCTGTAGCGCAGGTAATGAATGAATTGATTGTTTTGAATCACACACAGGTATATTGCAAATTCTCGCATCATACCTCACTGAAAACATTTCTATGTTTAGTGTTTGCGTTGAAATCCTGATGATGTATTTGAAAGATATTTTTTCATGAAATAAACATGTATTTTATCCTATGAATATGAGATCAAATTTGTTTTCATTCGTTCTCCCTTTCTAAAAAGAAGGGAAATAATTCATTTCCTCAGAGGATTTGCATTAGTTTTCAAATTGAAGTTTGTCCGTCTTATGAACAGACTTGACGTGGTCATTTTCAATAATCCACTCATGATATTAATTTTGAATATTGGTCATAGATGTATAGAAACAGGTCGAAGAATAAAAAGTATCCCATGTTCATTATTATATATATCTTGAAATAATTTTTTGTTTTTACAATTAGAAAAAATGTGATTCTTCGATTTTTGGTTTTTGAACCCTTTACAATGACCATAAAGAAACAAACAGAATCAAAAATATTTAAGAGATAGGATTCATAAATCCAGTTTTCGATGTGAATGTTCGAATTTTTAGTGAGCTGTCAATTTTCATTTCCAAAACCTGATTATTTTACAGAAAAATAAATTGGGTTCATAACATGCGTGATTGTACATGCCAGAATAATTATTATATAATGATAGGAGCATAGTTAGAACACTGCAGATGAAATAGAAATCGCATAAAAATGCACAGTGTTCAGTATTGCCAGGTCTATTGCTTTTGTAGTAGATCTACTATTTTGGTTCTTGAACTACTGTTTTATTGTTTGACAGTTGAAATGTACCAATGCCTCAATATACTCCCGATGATGTCAAAGAACTGTGGATAATAGGAATGTATGCGGTATGTACCTGAGAAATAGATATTCCACTGTGTTACTTGTATAAATCTACAGTTCTGCTGGTACAAAATTCACTATCAATCATAAAAATGACCCGACACTACTGGTCGTGTTAGCCTGGCCCGTTATCGTGCTTTACAAAAACAATGTAAATAAGTGTAAAAAAGATGTAACTCAGCTCAATACAACATCAATAATTATGAGACGATACAAAGTTTCCTGATTAATCATATATTGTATCAGTGATACTCTCGCTGAATGAATTGAACTTCGCCTTTTATATCCAATATTTCATTTCTAGGTAAAAATTATGAAAAGTATGTACTTTCATTTTTTGGAAATGATGAAGGCCATTATTTTTTTTTCACCGTAGTGTGCGCTGGTCAGGCTCTATCCCCCGAGGCCCCAATACATTTGGGAGGGCGCGCCAGCATTATCAACCAATGACCAGTCCTCACACCGTGGGGTACGTGACATGAGGTCCGAGAATCATGTGCCCTGAGCAAGCGCATTAATCCAAGAATGACAGCCATCTGCATCTGTGCGGCTGAAATTTCTACCTAACTGCGGCAAGCCGGTATGATTTCAAGATTCAAGAATAGAGAGGGCATCATTCCACCAAGGACTCCATCAGAACAACCATCTTGACAGAGTGATCTGGATAGAGTCTGCGGAGTTCGAAGAGAGAATCTCGATATTTCATCCGTTTTTCCTCCTCTTTTCTGACTATATTCGCCTCGCCAGGAGCTGAAAACTCCACGACAATTATTGTCTTGGTCTGGTGGTCGAGAAGGACTACATCAGGCTTATTAGCGTGTATGAGTCTGAGGGTGGGAAACGAATAGTTCCAATAAATTCGGCACTTCTCGTTCCCCACAACTGATTCAATATCCCCCGTAGTGTAGGGCAACACCGGTGTCTCGTCAATACCGTAAGTGAGTCGTAGATGGTAATATAGCACTTTTAGGGGCGCGTTAGGTCGATGGATATAGGCCGAGACCATTATTATTATTATCATTATTACTTTGTGAGCGCCGTCATCTCAAATACTCACAACTTTCAGAATAAACAGGCTGTCTGTTAAAACGTATGCTTTTTTGCTAAGGTATATGTACAAATATTCAGTTAGGACTTGATTTTTTTCAATATAATTTTCGCTGTAAGTTATTCAATTTTCGCCGATCATATTCAGTCAAAATTGAGCAATAACTTCCATAGATATCAGAATCCTGGGAATAGTCCAAAAAAATATACGAATATAAAGGATGTGATGCAAAAATTGAATTTGAGGAACATATTTTCACATTCGAACTCCCCATTTGGAGTTTTTTTAGACTTTTTCCAGAAATACATTACAGCTCAATCCTCCAGTAATGTATTCGACCCTTCAAAGATGGATGAGGCGAAGAATGAATTCCGGTCAGGTTATTGGTGCGAAGTCGACTCTGGAAGTGCGAATCCATAAAGCGATATGAATGCATATCAGGGAAATATGTGGAAAGGTATCTGTCGAAGGTTCGGTAAGAGACCATTACTCAGGATCGAGCTGCCTTAATTCACATTCTCTGCTATCTATCAGAGCCAGCCATGCACCATGTTGATCTCGATTAATTCTTCAACAAGCATTGGCGTACGTGAAGTTGGCTTTTTATATGAGTGGGATATCGTTATCTCTGTTTGAATATCAATTGAAAACATAGGGTCTTCCAACACGGACTTCGGAACTTTGACAATTAACTCAGATAGCAAAAAATATTTTTCAAATATTTAAAAAAAATATTTTGGTTGAATATTTAAAGCGACAAATTTTTAAATATCAAACAAACATTATTTTTAAGTATTAATTAAATATATACATATGATATATATTAAATATAAAATTTAAATATTATATAAATATTTCTTATAAATATTTGTTATGCATTATATAAATATTTCCTTTGAATATTTGTTGTTCATTATTTCTTATAAATATTATAATACTGTGAAAAAATACAAAATATTTGTTAATCAAAATTCTTCTTCGGTACGCTGCAAAACCATTTCACTAAAAAATGAAACACTGATAATAATATATTTTATTAGTACACAGTATTGAACATTTTCATGCATGTTCTTGATGTAAATTATGTTAATTTTTTTTTTTTTGGGAAAGAAAGTTTTTGGCTTTCTACTACTCCATCTGATACAAAAAAAAGGGATGAGAGAATCTTCCAAAGAAAGGAAGGAAGTAATCAATTTGAAACTCTATACATGAATGTGTAGATCATGCAAAGAAGTAACTTTCAGACACAAACTGAAAGAAAGTCCTCCTGAAACAGCTACTTTCATATAAACATTGAATTACACGAAAGAAAATAATTCTTTCGAAACAAATACTTCTATATGAACACTGAATTATACAGAAGATACTTTTCTCTACTCAGTTTGTATTTCAAACATTTGTTGTGGAATAAGAATCAGATATCATTCACATGAGTTCTACTTTGATGGAGTAGTAGAAAGCCAAAAACTTTCTTTCCCAAAAAATTAATCACTTCTAAAAATATAACCCCTTTAAGTCTTATTTCGATGTATAATAACTATATCATCAACTGATGATATCATGAGTAGTTTATTTATAGTTATTTATAAAAAGAACAAAAAAGATTCAAATATATTTTCGTTAAGAGAGGTCTGACTTAACACAAGCCTACATAGAACCACTAAAATATTTGATGAAAAAATAACAACAGGCACTATACCTACCTGCCTAATGCATTCTGTTCATTCAATAATCTCGATTTCGCAGTAGCCAAGGAGACAGATTTTTCAATTGATTCGTCAGTCACATTATTATGCCTTTTTCTAACTGCAGCTTGAAAAGAAAAAAAAAGCAATTATTTTCATATCAAATATTCATATACTCACAGACAACAGCTTCATAAATCTTCATAGAGCAGAAAAGGAATTTTCTTCTTTTTGCCTCGTCCACTGTAGAATATAGCTGAATTTTCGGCAAATATCTTTTGCATTGCCATATATACACTTTTGTGTGAGTTGCTTCCTCCAGCAAAATATAGAAAAATCATCTGCAAATAAAACCATAATATTTTAACATATGATGAGGTCAGGGGAAGAATGTACTTTGTCTAGTCTTACCACATTACAAATAAGAGACAAAGTACACTTTTCCCTTGCCAAATTAGCACTTCAACAATACAAATATTTTTGGTACAAATAAAATTAGTTTTTGAGGTAATGATTATCGGCAACTTTAAAAGTTTGTTCTCATAACAAAATAATGTTCAAATTGAAATAACTCAAAAAATTATCTGAAATGGACAAAGTACATTTTTCCTCCGACTCAATCAATAACATTTTTTGGTTTAATAGAACCACAATAAAAAGCAACTGGAAATGTGGATATTTTACAATTAGCATTACAGACCCTACATAATATAGGCCAGAGTTGTTTATTGCTGCTTTTAAATAATGGAAGACCATCTATATTGAAAATCAATTTAATTTCAGAATCTATCAATATCAATTGTTTTAAATCTGGTATTTTCAAATAATGCCTCAAATTACTTTCAATTGCAAAGTAAATAAACTCTGATGTATCATGCTCAACAGTTTTCAAACATTTTTTTTCAGTTCCTAACAGTGTTCGGCCATCTAGGGGTAAACTAATCTCTGGAAAAACATTTTTGTGTCCCTTTAATAGGCTACTGAGCTGTACTAAATCAACATTATAATTGGTAGCCAGCCCATGATCTTAAATATGTCTGTAATTTTTTACTTCGAACAGTACATTCATCATTCAACTCAGAAACAATTTCAGAATTTAATTGTCTATGAAATACATCGTCGCAGTCATTTTCATTACAAAACATCAGCTGATAATTATCACAAACATCTAGTCCTATAGGATTAAAATTTGAAATAGACTGTTAACTAGTACTTGGAATTATATCCGATTCATATTGTTGTTGTTGACCACTAGTCGACGAACTTTCAGATTCTGAATTTAAAATATTCAAAGAATGACGTAGTTTCTCGATGTTCTTTTTTTTAAAACGGTATTTTTTACAGTATAAAGAATTGCGTTGCTTATCCATGATAATACTTACAGCACATAATTCAAATTGAAACAACAAACAACTCTAACAAAGTATATCTACACAAAACACGTTTTGCACGTTGTCTCCAAAACTCTAACCTAAAAAGCCGGACAAAAGAGAAAACAAAATATAGCTGTTCGTCCCGCACACGTTCACGTTCTACACCTCAATGCATGCTCAGTCACTGTGTCACTGATTGCGCAAGAGTGGAACTTGGTAGAACTCCGCTGTGGTAATGAATTTCAATTTAAATTATAAAAATACAAAAAATAAGCATTAGAAAGACTTAATTTTCGTTGGAATAACTGAATAAACGCAGGTTGTGATTTAAACTCTCAAAACATAAAGAAAACAAGATTAAATAAAATTTATAACTTGTATTTTACTTGGGCAGAAATATTTTTCGAAAATGAAAAATAAACTGTCTTTAGTAGGTACCTATAACATCTTGGATCAAATTAAAACTTGTTATATATTATTTATTCTTGTCGAAATATTTATTAAATATTTTTATAATATAAGCTCTTGAATATTTTCTATACGTCAGAAATCGATAATTTGTTCTATATATTTAATAAAATATTACTTTTCGAATATATTGAAAATATTTATTGAATATTTGAAATGAAATATTGTAAAATAAATATTTAAAAAATATTTGTTTTAGATAACAAATATTTGTAAAAGATATAAATATTTATTTCATGCAAAGAAAATATTTACCAAATATTTGATGCTATCGGGGAATAACGGCCATTTTGTTGAAGCTACATCTGTTGTAGTCATTCTTCAGTCAGTTTTGCCCCATTACCATAGACGGACTGAGCACTCAACAACACGTGCAAGTAATGAAATTTTTTCATTCCAAATCGATGAGCTCACAGAAAGTAGTGCGTGCATTCATTTGTGGCTGGAACATCGTGGAGTGCGGATGTGTAGCGAGTGCTCGTGTTACTTGGTGAATCTTAGGTGGCTGATTTAGTATGTGCATGTTAGTTTCTGTACCCTATGCAAACTGGTTCATACCTAAAACACATGAAAGATTATGTTAAACCTACTCTTTACCGTGTATGCAATCTATTTTTCTATTCTTGTAGGATATCTTTACCGTGTATACAAATTCCAATGTCATCACTCTCTTCTTCTTCACTGTCACTCACCGACTAGATGAGCTCACAGATTGCCCATTAGTTGAAGAATCTTCTGGTGTTCAGGCAGGTGTACTCTGTACAAAAAAGTTTGTACTTAGTACACATGAAGGATAATCAGCAATATATGCGCTTCTCCAATCTCATGGTCAAATAATTGTCATGACATCACACACACTCACATAGTCTCAGACAGACAAAATATTCCTATGAATATATTTCCAGCTATGCTCCAGATATATCGTTCGAAGTCAAAACTAATTATGTATCAGACATATCGTTCAGACATTCTACCACTTGTCATTGATTAGTCATTGATGACGCCATAGTGGTGGGGAAAGTCCTAGAAGCGGCTTCAATCTATTACGAATTTGGGACGATACCAATCCACATGAGATCCAAAAGCGTCCAATGCTTCCGAAAAAGCCACTGTTTGATGTGGATTTCGGGCTGGCGGTGTAACCGGTCCATATTTCTTCGCGAACGACGTTGGCCGAGCAATCACAATCAAATGGCGAGCGTTGAGAGCCTACTGTACATCATAAACAGCTCGCTGGCTCTAAGATACTTCCCCAGAAGGTGGAAACATGCGATCGTCGTCATGCTCCCAAAACAGGGGCAGAACCGGCTTTTCCCGCAGAATTATCGCCCGATTAGTCTGCTCTCGTCGGCGGCTAAGCTGGCTGAAAGAGTCGTACTTCAAAGGCTCAACGAAGAAGTTGAGGACCGAAATGTTCTGCCTGACGAGCAATTCGGCTTCAGGAGCTAAACAGGAACAAAAAAGTTCATCTAGTCTTATTAGACATTTCGAAGGCCTTCGACCGTGTTTGGCATGAAGGCCTTCTACACAAACTAATCGCATTCGACCTGCCTCGGGCCCTGATCTGGTGGATTGGGTCTTTCCTGAAAGACAGAACATTTCAGGTTAGAGTAGAGGGATCTCTGTCTGATAACAGAGATATCCTTGCTGGAGTGCCACAGGGGGCCGTGCTCTCTCCCACACTCCACTCCCCTTACACCAGTGACCTTCGGAGGTCCGAGCATGTGAAGGTATCTCTTTACGCCGACGACACGGCTCTCATCTCGTCTTCCATGAGTCGGGAGCTCGGGATCGTCTATATGCAACGTGCATTGGGCGATCTCGAGCGCTGGTACCTCAAGTGGAAGATCCGAGTGAACCCGGAAAAAATTCAGGCAATAACCATGGGAAGAACGATATCTTCTTCGGCTATGAAAGCGAGAATCTCTGAAAGGGAGATTGACTGGCAGACGCGGGTCAAGTACCTCTGTCTTCTTATATACCGTAGGCTCACCTGGAACCCGCACCTGTTAAGCGTGAAGGCAAAGATCCAGGGTCGGGTGGCAAGCCTGTGCCCTTTGATTAATAGAAAGTCCAAGCTAAGCCTAAAGAATAAAATCACGATCTATAACACGATGTTCAAGTCTGTCATCATGTACGCTTCAGGCATTTGGGGACAAACGGCTCCGACTAACATCTCCATCTTGAAGACCTTACAAAATAAAATTCTACGGATGATTGTGAATGATCCGTGGTTCGTGCGGAATGAAGCAATCCGCAGAGATTTGAAGCTGCCTTCCATTCAGCGATCCATCCAGTCGAGGAATCGGCGAGTTTTAGATTACGCTGAAACTCACGACAATCCATTAGTCAGGGAAGCTATAGATTACGCTGTAGACGACTCCTCTAGATATAGAAGGCCCCGACACTCTGTCGAATAAGGCCCCTATGTCCTCCGTTAACAGATGAATAATATCTTCATCCATCTCTCCCCAGCCAGGTAGGGGTACACCGCGAAGGGCGGAATGGATGTATGAGGACTTTCATGCCACCATCACAAATCAGTCATGACCCATTTGTCCCTCTGACGAAAATCAGCGAAAAGGGTACGGGAGCAAGGCTCCAGCCTGATTTAAACAACGATGACCATCGACTATGGGTCGATGATAATCGACTTCTTTTGCCCTGAATTGGATGGTCTGGATACCAACAACATGTGGTTTCAACAGGACGGCACTACGTGCCACACAGCACATGCTACATTGGATATTCTGCACCAGGGATTTGAGGGTATGGTTATATGATGTGGAGGTGATGTGAACTGACCAACTATGCGATTCGACGCCGTTAGACTTTTTTTCGTGTTTTTTTTAAGTGTATGCGAATCAGCCACAAACCACACCGGTCCTCAAAACCAACATATCCAATGCCGTCGTTCCAATTCAGCTTGATTCATGGGCCAGAATCTTGGAAAACTGGACGTTTTGGATGCGCTTCAAGATTTCTAGATAGAAAGCGCCTAATAAAAGATCCTATATCAGCGAATAACAGGTATTGTATTTCTCCAGTTTTCAATTTTTTTTGTGGTTGCAAATTCGTAATGTCTTGTAGATATCCTGTAAACTTCTCAGAGTTCTTTGAGTACTCTGACTACGTACTCAACATTGTCATTTTGATAATTTCTGAATAAATACACAGAGCAAAGTGAGCATAAAATTGCACATTACTGATATTCACATGAGTTACCCTTACGGTTAATACTAATATACCTCTCCATAGAACCACACTGAAGTTAAACGCGCTTGAATTCCTTCACGTATAATGTACTTACAACTTCTAAAGCTTCCTCGCTTGCTCCTTTCGATATTCAAATTCTCTGCCACGGCGAGTCAAAGTTTGGAAACACCGCAAAGTCACAACCTATGATGGGCTTCGATATTTCCCTTTATCCGCAAAAAATTGCCCCATTCAGTGATCTTGTTTCTTCCTCCGCAAAATGCCATTTTCCACATTCTGAATTTCATTACAGATTCGAGTTTTTAGTGCAGTTAGGCGGAGATACTTCTACACTGGAAGATATTTTTTGTCAGTACTGGAAAGTACTGTTTTCGTATTTATTCCACAATTATGAAGAAATATGATAGAGCCGAATTTTTATGGATTTCGATTTTGTAAATTACAGGAGTAGGAAAGCATATCTTCCAACAAGGACTTCCGAACTTCAACAATCAATAACGGCCACCTTGTTGGAGGTACATCTGTCAAATTAGTTTTCGTTCATTCAGTATGTTTTGCCAAATCACCATGAATGGGTATAGCATTCAAAAGCACGTACAAATAGTGAAATCGTTTTATCAAATAGCATGATCTGTTCGGGTAACTTACCGCGCGCTTCGTCCATTTTACAGTGGCCATAATAGTTCTACCAGGAGGACTTTTCGCAATGTAGTGGCTGAATCTGAGTTCTCTGGTTGAGTAAACGATTGACCAACACCTTGTACGTCGACGGAACGCTAGATCTGCCGAAAATGTCACCGCTTTTTGTGAAAGCGTCTCTCACAAGAACTTGGCCTGTCGCAGACCACAAATTGGCGAATTTTGCATCGTGACTTAGGCCTACAATACTCAACTGACCCAAGAACTGAAGGTAAATGATCATAGATGTGTGTTCGCTCTTCCTAATTATCATCAAAAAATCATATTCAACGATGAGGTCCATTTCTGGATGAATGGATACACGAACAAACGGAGTGGTCGAATTTGGAAGATACTAACCCAAATGGAATCCAAGCGTCAATACATCCTGAAAAAGTCACTATTTGGCGTGGATTTTGGGCTGGGGGCGTAACCGGTCCATATTTCTTTGATAACGAAGTAGGTCAGGCCATCACTGCCAACGTCATTTGAAATTTCTTTCTGTAAATAAACAGTAACAGGAAAAACTCAAAAAATAATAATTGAGAATGAACTTCGTAAATTTCTGAACCTTGTCTAAAACTAGTTTTTCACCTACTAGTTTATTGATCACGTTCCAACTATACCTTCAACTGAAAAATATGCAAATCATGAAACTTGCGACAAATTACGTACATTACCTTCAATAATGTACATTGTGCAGGATAATTCGATAGAAGAAAAACGTGCAGGGAATTTTGTGTCTTCTCTCAATAACAGATCCCAAAATATAAAGTTTGAGTATGGAATGATGAGGGGATCTCTTGTTGTACTATTTTGAAATTCCATTATAATAGGCACTAGATACATAGATTCACAAGTTGACAACACTGTTTTCGTTTTAATGCAATAATATATATGAGAATATAGTGCCTGATATGATGTAATTTTTTTATAGTAATAAGAAATATCTTTGAGAGTTAACAATTCAATGCATATAGGAAAAGTATACTTGCCACCTTCAGATATATTACAGAAAGGTCCAAACATCGCCCACAACAAAAAGTCAGGTTAGCTCAACATACCTTGAAAAACAGTCACAAATTGACTGAAAAGTGTTTGAAATTGTTGAGACCGATATACAGGCTTTTGGACGCTTTTGAAAGTTTTGAAATTGATAAATATAGCATGACATCCATGAACATTGAACATCAATGAAAGTCTTCTTACAGATGCACTCAGCTCCTCTATTTGGCTCATTATTTCCTAATGATGGTTACTGGGTAAAAGAAACTTGCATCGAGTGACATGGTTTTTATTTTTCTGTGAAATCGTATTTCATTCAGATAGAGAATATACTCTTATAGTTGTATCTCTTTATATCCGGCAAACTTCCTTTTAGGGTGCGACCTCATTTTGTAGTTTCATTTACTAATTTCAGTCTTGATTTGTATTATATTTATGCGGAAACTATATGAAAGAAATTGCCGAAAAATTATAAATGAATAAATTCCTTTCAGAAGTAGCTCTGCAGCGATATTGAGAGGCCATTTCATTGAATTCAATTCATTAGCTGATAAACCAGGAAAATTTATGAAAGAAGGTTAGCTTCAATTGAAATCTAACTCGAATGGGTGATAGAGCTTTTCATCTATTCCTCAACCGATTAAAAATCATTTCATATTCAGATAATATTGAAACATAATCTTCTGGAATGTTTAGAAATCAATAGATTCAAGAATTCCAGTTATTAACTGAATGATCAATTAGAATTGAATAACTTTCCCTCACTGATTTTTTTTTCAAATGTGGAAACTGGAACATAAGAAAGAAAATGGAAACTGGAACATTACGAACTCAGGTAAGACTCTGGTACTTGAAAGGTAGCTAGTTAGGTAGGTAGGTAGGTAAAAATGTTACAATTAGTTATATTAAGTATCGAATATGTAGAATAGTTAGTACAGAAACCCCCAAAGAAGTCATTGTATGGTGAAACATGTATTACGTTTTTGTAAAACTATTTAGTGAAAATCTCATAATTTAGTATTTTTTGAATACGTGAATTATGTTTATTCGAAAAACACTTCATTGTGAGATTTGTACTAACCAGTTTCACAAAAATGCTTTCTCACGCGTCTCTATACTTTGAGTATGATTAAGTGAGAATCTCACAATAAAGTGATTTTTCAATACGTGAATTGTGTTTATTACAAAAACACTTCATTGTGAGATTTGCATCGAACAGTTTCACAAAAACGCAACACGTATTTCGCTATACAACAGTTTCCTCAAGCGTGTCTATATTTGGAGTATGGTACAGTGAGAATCTCACAAAAAAGTGGTTTTTTAATACGTGAATTATGTTTATTCGTGAAATACTTCATTGTGAGATTTGCACTAAATTGTTTCACAAGAACGCTACACGTGTTTCGCTATACAACAGCTTCCTCAGGCATGTCTATACTTCGAATATAGTATAGTGAGAATCTCACAATGTAGTCTTTTTTGAATACGTGAATTATGTTTATTGGGAAAACACTTCATTGTGAGATTTGCACTAAACAGTTTCACAAGAACGCTACACGTATTCCGCTATACAACAGCTTTCTCACGCATGTCTATACTTCGAGTATAGTATAGTGAGAATATCACAATGAAGTGTTTTTTGAACACGTTATGGTTTTCCATTGAGTTTCGGCTGATTCATCACATATATAAAAATTGTGATGAAAAAATTCGAAAATTATGTATGGTAATGAATAGTGGTAATAATGAATTATTATTATCATTATTGTGCACCCATTGTCAACATGTCTGTCAACACTATCAATGAAGATATATCGTACAGTCCGACTGTGAAAATATTGACATTCGATATCATGATGAGGACGAATGAAAATAGAACAAACCCATCAACGCAAAAAATCAACAGCGATATAGATTCAGTATGACAATGAATGTTGATGTTTCTCCATTATTTTGTTTTTCCAGTGTACATCCTGAATTTTCATCATGCACTTCAGTTTTTGTCCTTTCTCTACGAAGCGCTCTAATCACGCTGTTTGTTTATGGTAATGATATTGTTTTTCAAAACAACTGACTACCAAATAACACCAGCTATTATCGCTCCGCTGAAAATAGTTTATCCAGTAGGGGAGGAAAAAGGAAGAAGAGGATTGCGGTTCCGTGCTGATAAAAAAGCTTTGAAAATGATAAGTGTGGAGTTATTTATATGTTGCTGAATTTTAATATAGCGGTTGTGTGGAATTTCAGTCGATGAATTTAGCTTCCAAAAATGGTTGAGAGTTGAAGTGAGTGCTCGAAAAGGCGATGTTGCAAGTAACCTCCTGAAATAAATATGTAATGGTATTTTTTTTTATCTGAAAGCTCTTCTGTCAATTTTCAGAGATATAACAGTTTAAAAGTCTGTTTATGAGGATCGCATGTTGTGAACTTATTTAGTAATTTCAAATGTTCTAACATATTGAAACACTTGAGAATCTAGCGAAAGTTAGATTCATCTAGTGGAACCAGTACTTGAATATCATTATATAATAAAATTGTCTGCGATAAATGATACATTTTTTCACGTTGTAGTAGCCACAAGTGGAATACCAGTGGGTAGGTTAGATGCAAAGTTACCTTGTGAAAAATTTACCGTCTTCAAACATGTTACTACACCAAAAAATGTCAAAAACAACTTTTGACATAAAATATGTTCAACGTGGTCAGTGAATGAAAGTCAGCATCGTGCAATCACAATAAGAATATGTTTTCATAAGACGTTTCACTAGAAGTGAGCCTGATACAACTCGTAGATGAAACTTAAAACATAATGCGTATTAATAAGTTAACCAATTCTGTGGAATATTACTGCAGTTTTTTCTCAACACCAAATCGTTATTTTCAATACCTCGACACGTGTTTCGATCACCAAGTGATCATCTTCAAAGAGGAAGTTTCCTTCATGTGTCAGCATGACATTAACCGCTTACCATGGCCACCCAGGTCGCCCGATGTTTCACCGATCAAACATGCGTGGGATATTTTTGGTGACGGACTCCTGAATTTACATCAGCCCACGCAGACTTTGGCTAAACTTAGACATGAGTTAGAAGTAGGGTAGAATGAGATACTTTAACAGGATATAGACCGTCTTATCAGGACAATGCTCAGACAAGTGTATAAGACGAGTGTATAAGACATCGACGATTTGCAACATACTACTAAACTTCACTAGTTTCACGATCATACAATTTCTCTGGAAACTTACTCAAGTATGTAATTAAAAAATTATCAAAATATTTTCAAAACAAATTGGTTTTTACATTTATTTGTCACTTCGTATATCTTGTACCTATGATTTTTTATATCGGAACCATATCACGAAAAGGAACTTCAATGCGCTTGACAGCATGGAAGAGGATGCCGCAATGACCTATTTCGAGACATTCGTAATATTGCCTATGGCTCAAGGAGAGTTTCAGATAAAAGAAGAGGGTATTATTCGCGACTATACCTTGGCCATATGGATTTATGAATATGAAGAATATTTCTGAAGTACGGGCACTTCATAATCCACAAATACTGCATGTGATCCAGAAAAGACGAATTGAGTAGGTTACACATTTGACATATAATCCAATTATGGAAGCGAACACTTCAGGATCATTTTCAATTGACGTATTGCAGCAAGGTAGATCTCTTCGTCTATTGCCACATTACAAACTGTCTGCCGCAGGTGCAGACACTGAACGCCTAGACAACATCAATTAAATCAGAAATTCGCCATAATAATTCTTGATTTCGAAATGCTGTCCTGTTTCAGCGTTACAGGTGTTTCAAGATTTGTTGAATTCTGGTGTCAGGATGACTCGTTCATGAAAATATTGAACATTCAAAATCCTTCAGTATAATTCCTCATTCCAAATCGTGGCAGATTAAAATGTTCTCTATCCTCCAATATCCCGGAGATCATGAGACAAATTTCTCCTCCAATAAGACTCCAGCAAATTCACTTGGTGAAGTGTGCTGTTTTTTTGTGATGAAACTCGTATTATCAATACATTGTATCGGTTGAAAACGACCGATATAGTGATTTTCCAAGTCATTCGTCTTACCGTAGCTATTCAGAATCTTATAAGGGAGAAATGTATTCTCCAGTTTTGTATTCTCTAATTTCCCATACCAGCTCTAAATTATAGACAGATCGACATGAATACAGAGACCGGGATTTCCAGTAAGAGGAACTCTTGAAACTTTCGTTGTGAGTTTCCATTATACGCGTATCTATCGATACGTTGAACAAATCTATCGTTCGAGCTCTGTAATAAATAATCACAACTTCTGATGATTTATTTCATCAATTCGATTCTACAATTTGAAAGCGCAATATGAGAATTATAAGTTCAACAGATTAATGGCGTGACATAATTGATTCATGGATAGAAATATAGCAATGTTTTTTTATGTGAACAAAATCGATAAAATCTGCAGTCCCTCTGAAGAAAAACATTTCATTTCACGATGGAAATATTATGTAGTATTCTATAGTAATATAGAATCTAGAATCATTTTTGATAACTTTCACGACATTCTCTATAAAATTTATGACATATTTTGACCCAAAAATAAATATTCCCCAATGAAATTTTCCATTTGGTTCCTTTACGAGTTGGAGACTCTCAGAGTCAGCAAGAAAGTGGCACATGAACGTTTTGAAGACTATTAATTTCAACAAAATCATTTGAAATTCAGTAAACTTATCTTCAGATGCAAACTCCTCTCTGAAAGCTGCTATAAAAAACATGTAACAGATACCGAATATGTCAACTCAACAAAAGTCTAATTCTGTACCTTACGGAATGCATTCGAACAACGATCACGTAACCTATGATCGAGATTTTTATAGTTTGTTCGCTGACTACTTTGCATCAGTTCTCTCAAACGCCACTCACCAATCACCCACCTTTGAAACAGCCTAAAACATCTACATACCTGATTTCCATATGGAAAATTCTGGGAAATAATATAATCCCCCTCTATATTGGATCCTTCCTATCTTCAGGCGCATATGACCAATGCTCCTTCTGTTGGTTAACAGGAGGTTCGTCGGGGGGCGCAGCGGTCTTGCACGAAGCAATGCTGCCACCCATTTTTTTATTATAAAAAGAATTTGATATTTATGAAGTCGCCTCCTGCTTGGGAGACCTTTTGGATTTTTATACGTGGCTATCCGAACCACCCCGGCCTGGATACCGACGTGAATAAAGTGGGCCCTTTATTCATCACTTCTTTTTTCAGAGACACTCACACTTTTCAGTAATTACCACTATGGACCAGCACAACACAAAAAAGGGCCCCACGGTAGCACATGGTATCCGCGTACCTTCTTTGTGGGCGGATGTTTTCAGCACGTCCGTCTACTACCACGGCCACCACGGAACTCATAATATACACTCTGTCAATTTGACCAAATGAAGTTGGCGGACCTGACGCAATTCCATTCTCAATTCCTAAATAACACCTGATCAGAATACTCCTAATCATTGGTCAATGTTAATCATAAGTTCTTACTACTCAAACTAAGTATCAATGGCGTATAAGAATCATTTCTAAAATGGATTCCATAAACTTTGGTAATTTCATATCCAGCAGAATTGTGGTAGCATCAGGTGTTCCACAGGGTTGTCACCTGGGTCCCCTTCTCTTCAATATTTTCATTAATGACATAATGGCTTGACACAGCGATGCACTCAATATTTTGCTGATTTTGAAAACATTGCAAACTGGTGTAACTCAAACGGTATGCTTATAAATCCCAGCAGATGCCACCTGAAATTCAATCGTTGCAATAAACCCATTATTATCAATTATCAGATTATTAATGTAGTCATAGATGCTGTTCCTAAAATCACAGACCTAGGAGTCATCCTTGATCCTTCATTAGATTACAATTCACATATATGCTCTACAGTAGATGAAGCATTGAAACTGCATGGGTTCATAAAAAGGATAACATCTGATTTCACCAACTCAATATCTTCAAGATATGCCTCAGTCAGATCCCACCTTGAATACTGTTCTTATTATTTGAAACCTCAATATCCACTCACAAAATAATAAATGAGTTCAACACAGCCACCGTATTCACCAGATTTGTCCCCCTGCGAATTTACGATGTGACCTGAAAGACCACTCACCATACAAACTTATCGGCTTCGTTGAAAAGCTGTGTTTATTTGGTCGAGTGTGAATAGGTATGAGCCACAATAAACCCTTGCGGGTTGCGGTGGAGGGTCTCCTGCGATTTTTTTCTGATACCAAGATTGAATAAACCCATAGAATGACGCCGGTTTGCAACGATTGACGAGGTACAATCAAAATTTCTGAGAAAGCTCAGGGACATACCAGAACGGTTTCGAAGATTGGAAAAAACACTGGCATAAGTGTATTATGTCAGAGGGGGCTACTTTGATAGGAATTGATGAATAAATGATTTTTTTTTTTGAGAAAAATGGAAATAACAACGTATTGTGGTGAGTTTTTAATATATTTTTCTTGAAATTATATTTATTATCCATTCGCAGATCCCTAAAACGCATATAACAATAATGATTACTCGCAAACGGCTAATCTGAAATTCAACAATCAACCACTCTTCCATAGATAATTCAGTTAGCTGCCAGAAAAGTTATCACCGCCATTTCCATTTGAAATGGAAGGTAGCGTTCTCTAAGCGACAAGTGATGACACTATTGTCTTTCTCATCGAAATCTACTGAAACTGACTTCTTCACTGGTGAATTTCATCTGACCTTGTCTCATCCTATTCAGAATTCACGAAAGAGAAGGGGTAACTTTTTCATTTGGCATTGTAAAATAATGATGTATTTCATCATACGCGCTCCTTATCAAATCTACCTGTGTTGGATTATTCTATTTGACGTCCCCTAAATGGATTTTCTGAAATAAACAAATATTGGATCGTACAATATATATAAAATAGTGATTGAGAGCCCCCAATCCTGTAAAAATTTTTACTGAAAATAGATTGAATATTTGTGAATTCTAATAGAGTTTTGTATCTGTATCTGTCGAGTAGGGAGGATGAGTGTAGGCCCACGGCACTTAGGCCACGTGTGACCCATTGTGCATCCTCTCGAGGAGTTGTCCTCCTAGGTCCATCGTGTCCTTTCCAGGAAGGTGGACTGGTCACTGAAAGACATTTCCTTTATATCGATAGTTGTAGGCCAAGATTCGCCGAACACTCCCTCTCTTATTGACAATAACTCCGGAAACTCGCATAGGACATGCCTGGCAGTTCCATCTTCCGGTTCACACATTCTGCATAGATGTGTGTTCACTAGCCCCATATCATGGAGGTGTTTTCTTAGTTGACAATGGACAGTCAGAAATCCTACTGTTAAGCGTAGATTTTTCCTGGTCATCGCCAAATATTTCTTCGGCGCCAGCTTTCCGGGGTCGCCAAGGGTGATCCAGGCAAGATTGCATCCATTGATTTCATCACATCTCTTCAGGGATTGAGCATGGGTGTAACGTTTGGCAAGTTCCGCAATTGTCGAAGTCATCAGGCCGTAGGTGCCACTGGTTCTGAAATTCTTAGTACAGCCGCTTTCTTGGCTAAAGAGTCGGCAATACGATTTCCTTTGATCCTGTCGTGCCCTTCAATCCACCTCAGGATATTATCTACGGAAGCTTTGGCTGATTCTTAGTGGCAATCTAGTACTATCCGTACCAACCATGCGCAATCGTAACATGGCCATTAATGCAACCTCCTTAACGTACAGATCTAGAGGGGTCAGACCAGTAATCAAATCCATTGCCGCGGTTGGTGTTCTCATGGCTCGGGTGATGTATAAACAAGCCAAACGCTGTATTTGGTATAATTTTTTTATGGCCGTTGCTTGTAGAACTTTCCGTCCCCATGTGATGGTTCTGTACGTTAACATAGGTCTTATTGTTGCCGTGTATTGCCTGGTGACCACACGGGGTGAAAGACCCCATGCGCGACCCACTGACCTCTGACATTGCTCATAAGCCACATATGCTCTTTTTGCTCTACTCTGTGAATAAGAGTTCCATGTTAGCTTTCTGTCGAGGATAGTACCAAGGTATTTCACCACTTTGGAGAAGTTTCTCTCCAGTGCGAATGAATCTTCAGCCTCTCGAATGGAGTTATATAAAAGAATAACTCATTGAGGCCAGTTTCAACTCATCTATACTGTAGTTCAATGGTCTCACATCAAAACACAACTAATGCCCTGGATAATACCACGAAATGCGGTGAATTATATACGACGGTGCAGGGTTCTTTACAAAAGTAATTTCCTGCTAATGCTGTTGGCGATATGACTGCTGAAATAGTTTTTCAATTATTGGAACAGAGCACACTTGTAGACCGTTTTCGAGCTATTTGGCCTCTCGTTAGTGCAAGATAGTGTCATTATGGACATAAAGTCGATAATTTTCCATAATCAAAAATCAAATTTCTTTCAGAGTATTCTTCCTCGAACGAAGCCGAAGCGAACGACAGATATTTTGATTTACATCCAGTCTTCAAGTTTGTCCACTTACAATATGTGAAATTCTAATGGAATCCAGTGGTATAGAAATACTCTTCAATTGAAATAGAACTGTGTTTCCAAATTGTTCATATTGATTTGTAGAAAGAAATTATTGAGGGGGGGAAATTATCGAATTGACACCTTGCGTATTGCGCGAACGACTTCTAGTTGAAAACTGTTGTGTATAAAACTATAACCCATGTCGATTCTTTTCTTCAATAGCCAGTCACGAGAGTTTCATATCGATCAGTTCTGGATTACTTGCACGTATTACCCGTCTGAGTGGGCATTTCGTGCACTCCACAATAACCAGAACTCATAAATTAATCAGTCGAGGCTCAACTCGACGTAAAAACTGTTGTCGAGTGGAATTTTATCGGATAAATCGAGCCATAATTCTAGTTTTCCTCGAAGACGTTTGAGTACAGTTATATGAATGGTGGCAAAGTTTTCTGGCAAAAGACTTTCCGAATATCTTCGAGGAGTTGTTCTTTTCCCGGATATTATTTATACTGATTTTTATGAGACAGTTCCCTGAATAATTGGAAATTGGCTTGGCTCTGGACCAACGTCATTAAATAGAGCGCAGTTCTGAAGCAAAGTCGGTAAATTATGCTGACAGGTTTAATCGATTATCTTGAAAACCAGGATACTGAAACTTATATTCCTACCAAGTTTTTCACTCTTACAATTTGGTTTTCAAGTTAGCGTATCTACCCAAGATGCAATTGCCTTAGTCAGTTTCCGTGTAATTGATGCAAACGTTTTTCTGAATTTGGTGAGGATGACAGTGCCTGGGAATCGTTGATGATGTTTATAAATTGATCAACAGGTACATTTCGAATCGGATACAACATGTACAAATAAATAACTTCTTCAGTTATGTAGCCACCTTTATCTGCAGAGTGCCACAGGAAATAGTTCTGAGTCCTATCTTACTCATTGTTCATATCGAATCAAATCAAATACAATTTATTTCCATGATCATATAATTGATATAAAGAATCAATACATTTCAGTTATCTAGACATTGAAGTGCCTTATGTTATATTACTCAATCAGATAAGAGTTCTGTATGTACTTTTCATGGAATAGAAACAATATGACAATACTAAGACATAATCTGTGGTAATTAATGATATTCAATTAATGATAATTACTACAAAAACGTTCAAACTCCTAGAGGAAACAAAAAAGAGTAGATATAAATTCAGTATATGCCTGTATTAGAAAATAAACAGATTGTTTAGGATCTGCTATATGGTGAAGGAAATTTATTTATTCATTCTCAGTATGTCAAACTAGCGAACCGCCCCAGCTCCGCACGGGTGCAATGTTGATACATGGAGAAATAGTAATGGAAAAATAAATTTTGTTTTATAGACGCGCCTTTGTCACTCGCGGCTGGCACCTCAAAAATCCTTCTTTATTGCACATCTATGATATAAAATGAATCTACATACAAAATTTCAACCTGCGAAAAATGTAATTTTCATATGTAAACGAGCCCCTTTCATCCTCAGAGAGGGTCCAGTTGCACATCTTCAACATAAAACCAACCTACATACAAAATTTCAGCCTTCGAAAATGTAGCAGTACGAAGAAACACTGATTAAAATAAGAATTTCCTTATGTAAACGCACCACTTTCATCCCCACAGGGGGGCGCCACAGCTGTAATATTTAAAAATTTTTTCTTAGTGTGCATTTAAGACCTAAGAAGCACCTCTATACGGAATTCTAGATTTCTACGACTCACCAGTAAGAGGAATCAGAGATAAATGAGTGACTTTCACATTTATAAGTGTGAATTTTTTTTATGTTTTCGGCTATGAATCGATTGAGGGCATATCTACTGGAGGTAGGTTGTACAGTTATGGACTATAATGGAACATGAATCTTTGTGTATGACTCCTCTGGTGGAGTGGTATTTTAATATTAAAATTCTCGACTGTTCTAGTTCTGATTGTAATGCGGGTTAGATATTTCGAAAACATACATACTAGACACAGGTAACTATTTAATCAGTCTCTTGATACAGATGATCCGTTAAAAATCATCAATTTTGTTTTTACCATAATTTTCAAAATTGAGTTCTGTGCTATTTGTAAGCTGATAATGTGGTTGTTGAAAGTACCACCCCATACTTTCATTCAACATCTCCTAACGAATTCTGCCAAAGACTGATATAAGTATTGAAAATAAGGTCATTTCAAGAGGAATGTCTCTGAGAGTATATAATTTACGCATGAGTTGTCTCATCCTTTATGTTACATATGATACTTGTTTCACCCATCTCATATGTTGATCATTAAAAAGATCTGAATGTTTGATATATACTATTACAATTGGAACTTTTTGTACATGTCATTTTGTGCAATATATGTTCATTAATATTCGGCTGATCATCTGAATTTAGTGGAGAAGTCAAAAATTTGGTCTTCTACATTCACAGTCAATTGAATTTATTATTCAGCCAAAAGAAAGTTTTTGTCACATTTGTTTCAAAAGTTTTATAAACTCCATCTCAACTTTCATCAGTGAGGATCATGGTCGTATCGTCAGCATACCACACTATATGACCATGAAATTTATCATTCTGCTTTATTGCATTCATGTAAACAAGACGAAGGATCGGGCCAAATACTGTTCCCTGGGGTATACTCACATCGATTTGTTATGTTGCACTGAGCTTGCTACCAATCTAAACAGTTTCTGTTCGTTCATTTGAATATTTCAGCATTATTTCCAAAGCATGACCTCTAATACCATACTAATACAATTTTCCAATTAGGGTTTCATCTGACACAGTATCTGAAATGTAAACTGGAACCGAAGAAATTACAAAAAACAATTTTCAATAATGAGAATTGTAAATCATGTTCTTCTTGTTCAGTTTGTATTCCAAATATTTTTTATGGGATTCATAAAAGCACAGCACGCTACACAAGGTTATAAATAAAACATCAACTCATAATACCACTTTCTATGTTCTAATTTTTGTTGTAGGCTTAACGAAGATTTTATTAATTCAATTATTAATTCATTTATACACACCCTGTGCAGTTGTCTCTTTGTAATTCCATAAATGAGGTAAATGGAGTACGCTAATGACCTC
The DNA here is from genome assembly GCF_025532065.1 of Leptinotarsa decemlineata. NCBI lineage: Eukaryota > Metazoa > Arthropoda > Insecta > Coleoptera > Chrysomelidae > Leptinotarsa > Leptinotarsa decemlineata. The sequence continues at coordinate 7,762,455 of NW_027412578.1, forward strand.
CTAAATAAAAAATGAGATCCGCACCCCTATTGTCCAATTCCGGTAAAAGCATCCCTTTCTCACCAACACTCATTAAATCACCATTGAAAAATGATCGTGTTCTGGTTTCGAAAGCGCAGAAGGAACAATCAAACGTCAATTAGAGCAAATTTAATCAAATTGCAAATCACCCAACCAATAGAAGCACCTTCAGCATGCAAAGTTGGAGGTATCTGAATATGCAATCTGAATGCTAATTAGAAAGAGAGAAAAAAATCAATTTAGAAACAAGAGCTCTTGAGATTTTCAATGACTAACGATGGAAATGACGTTTAGCGAAAGGAAAATGAATTTGGATATTATTGAAATTCATTTTCATGAACGCTGTATAAAAGTCAACCTCGCCAAACTAATATTCATTATCAATGTATTTGTAGATAGGGAAAGATAATATACATGACGAACACGGGAAAAAGTGGTTTTTTTTCATCAATCAGCTGTCGTCCCCAAGTGAACGACAACCCAAAATGCTACTCTTTTTCTGGTCAATCAGGTCTTATCCAAATTTGAAAATGGTCAAAAATCGATGAGTATTTTTTTTATTTATCACGTGCATTTGACAGCATCAGTCAGGAACTTTTCCTCGACAAACTTTATGACATTGGAGTTCGCGGCGGAGGTCTCAAATGGATTGAGACTCATCTGACTGGCGGCTTACAATCTGTTGATTGTTAGGTTAGGCTCAAATCGGAATTAATTCATTCTGAAAGTCGTAACTTCCTTACAGGTAGCGTTCGGTGACCTATTCTCTTTCTTCGCTCATTCATTAACGATATCCAATATCCAATATCAATTAACAACATTGTACTGTAATGTTTTTCATCGTGGGTTGACCAGATCATCAAAAAAAATTTGTATTGCTGCCGAAAAAAAACAACTGATTTTGGTTAATTCATCTGTGCTGATTCCAAAAATACAAACATTTTCTTTGTATCAGCTCTAGTTTTCAAAATATAACATGCTCATCAAATTATATTTCTGTATATTTCACCACTATAATTGCAATATGTTTATAAACAAACTTAACAAATTCTAAGAAAAATGCATACTAATGACTTCTAATTGAAGTGTACTTATTGAAAATGCCCACAACATGAAATTAGCGCTAATTGCTTCTTACCTTTTGTCCGATAAGTGAATAGTATTTTCTCGGAAATGGCCTTAATAAATTTCTATAGAGTCGACTGCATTCCATTGTAAAATTTAGTCTGAACTTGAGTTTCGTTGCAAGATTTTGTTTGTGACAACTGAAATCCATGGCTTCTACAAGGCGTTGTTGTGTGAATAACCCGAACGTTTTTTTCTACATATGTGGCGAGTTCATTGTAATGGAAAGTAGAAAATCAGTTTGTGATTTTATAAAAAGGGCATATCAAGCCTATTTTCGTGTTCATTTAGGAAATCAAGATAAATCATGGGCTCCACATGTAGTTTGCAGAACTTGTCTTGAAAACTTGCGACAGTGGACGAAAGGAAAACGAAAATGTATAAAGTTTGGTGTTCCAATGGTATGGAGGGAACCAAAAAATCCGTTTGACGATTGTTATTTCTGTCTTGTGAATATAAAGGGCATTAATCGCAACAATCGACATACGTGGACATATCCTAACCTGGATTCAGCAATAAGACCAATTCCACATCAGCTCGAGCAGATACCCATTCCAATATTTAGCAGCCTATCAACATTACCGGAGGATAAAGTCGAAACATTATCGAACGAACTACAGACTAATAGAGTTGAGGAAGACGACAGTGATTTTGAAAAGGATTCAACACGTCCTGAGCGCTTCACTTAGGAAGAGTCAAGCGATCTTATTACAGATTTGAACCTTCCAAAGGATTCTTCCGAGTTGCTTGTCAGCAGCGTAAAGGAAACTTCTTCAACCAGACACCAAAATTACATACTACCGTAATAGAGAAAAAGTCGCGCTGGTGCTAAAAAACATGAACTTCTTCCTAGGACCACAAGGTGGCTATACAAAATATCCTTGTTTCCTGTGTCTCTGGGATAGCAGGGATAATGACACTGGAGTAGGAGAAAATGGCGTTCTAGAGATGCTTTAGTTCAAGGAGAAGCTTAGGTAGTTAACGAAGCATTGGTCGACATACAGAAAATAATATTACCCCCGTTACATATTAAACTAGGGCTGATGAAACAATTTGTAGAGGCCCTAGACCAGAATCGTCCTAGTTTTGAATACTTGTCCAGCAAATTCCCTGCATCCAGTAAAGAAAAATTGTAAGCCGGAATATTTGATGGGCCTCAGATACGACAACTATAAAAGATTCGCATTTTATAGAATCGATGACTGAAATTGAGTGTAATGCATGGTGCTCTCTTGTGAAAGTTGTGGAAAATTTTCTTGGAAACAATAAATCGAAAAATTACCGGGATTCAGTGGAAGAAATGCTCAACAATTTTAACAAACACGGTTGTCATATGAGTATTGAAATTCATTACCTCCACAGCCACTTAGACCGTTTCTGAGAAAATCTTGGTGACCTCAGTGAGGAACAAGGGGAACGCTTCCACCAAGATATCGAAACGATGGAGGAGAGGTATCAGGGGAGATGGAACACTCACATAATGGCGTCTTTCCTTTGCTAACGTACAGACTGCTTGGTATCACATATCTGCTAGATCGATACATGTAGAATATCAATTTGTGCTGCGTTGGTGCTGCGTGAAATTACCCCATATGTTGTAAATGTGATCTGTTGTCGTATTTTCTGAAAACGATCTGATGGAGCAAATCTGGTGGCATTTTTAGATTCAGCAGACCCAAATTACCTAGAAACAGTAAAACAATTCCGGTAGCAAACTGTGTATTTACCAGTGAATTGACTACACTGAACACTAATCAAATTGAACTTTATTTTACTTCAAATACAACAAACACTCCAACCAAAACTTCAAGTATCATTCAAATGTCTAGATCGCTTCGCGTACCGTACTGTAACTTTCACTTGACTGTCTCGCGAGTTGATGATGCTTATATTTGGTATTTGAAGGCCCAGGAACATTTCTCGGAATTCCACCGAACACGGTAGCAATCTTATCGTGATAACTTTCAAATGATAAGTCCATATTACTCCGTCTAAAAAATAAAGTTTATCCATATTAAACACTCAAAACGACACTTATATCAATTTGACATATATTCTGAAATGTGCATTTTAGAAAAAGTATACAATTCATTCGTATTTATGGCTTTGTATTTTGCATACAGTATAAACGAGGCTATTCAAATTCGTTTCTGTACATGAGGATCTCGTAAAGATAAGGAATAGAGTGTCAGTTGATTTATGGCAAAGTTGCGTATTTCAGAGACCTATTCAATGGTGTAAAGGAATCGAATATGGCTCTTTTGGTTCTCTAGATATATAGGAAAAACAAAAAATCCCAAATTATATTTTTGCCTATATCTTCTTTCTTCGCAGACATATTGAAAATATGTCCACATTTTGCTATTGACACTTGATGTGGGCTCTCAGAATATATACATGAATCTTTTATACAGGGTGTCATCTGACTTGGACCACCCCCATCTTTGAATTTTTAAATACGGACCTGTATTTTTTCTTATAGTTCTTGGATAGTAGACGTTCACTTCATACTGGGAAATTAAATTAAATTTTATATTTCTGGATGTTTTGGTAATATTCGATTGAAATTTGGTGTGAATCATTCCCTTTTAAATTACGGCCCTGGAAATTGGTTGACTGAGTTGAATGAAAACGCAAGAGCAACTTTCACGTCTTCCTATGTACCGTAGAGTTTTTTGAGTTATTTTTCATTTTTAGGTACCTATTCATATTTTTTCCATTGCTCTGATCGTTTTCTATAATGAACTTCGAATAAGAAAACCTTTTATGATTATCTGAAACATATCTACAACAAAAATATATTATATGTGTTTTGATAAGCAGAAAAAAAATGGTAGCAATAATAACATTTGAAACGAACACTATAATTATAATGAAAATTGAAATGAAGTAAGTAATTTATATACAAAAAAAATTAATTGTGCAATAAATGTTCGAATTGGAGTCCTTTCATTTCGAGACAAATAATGGGACAATATGATGGTCTGCAAGATCACCAGATCTTACTATTTTACTCTCGAGATTGGGGATTTTGAATGATTCCGCAACAATGCAGCAAATAAGTGTATTAAGTGCAATAAATAATATGAAAAACCACGTTTGAAAATGTCTCGAAAAGGAAGGACTCCAATTCGAACATTTATTGCGGCAAAAATTGTTTTGGGTACCTATATAAATTACTTCTTTTCAATTTTCCTTACAATTATAGTATTCGTTTCGGATGTTACTATTGCCACAATTTCTTTTTCAGCTAATTAAAACACATATAATATATTTTTGATGTAGATATGTTTGAAATATTCATAAAAGGTTTTCTTATTCGAAGTTCATTGTAGAAAACGCTCAGAGCAATGAAAAAAATATGAATAGGTACCTAAAAATGAAAAAAAAAACTGTAGAAAAACTCTACGATACATAGGGAGACGTGAAAGTTTCTATTATGTTTTTATTCAACTCAGTCAACCAATTTCCAGGGCCGTAATTCAAAAGGGAATAATTCACACAATTATAATCGAATAATACGGAAACATCCCGAAATATAAAATTTGATATAAATTTCTCAGTATGAAGTGAATGTCTACGATCCAAAAACTACAATAGAAAATACAGGTCCGTATTTGAAAATTCAAAGATTGGGGGTGGCCCAAGTCAGATGACACCCTGTATAAAAGATTCATGGACATGATCTCTGAGAGCCCACATCAAGTGCCAATAGCAAAATGTGAACTGATTTCCAATATGTCTGCGAATAAAGAAGATATAGGCAAAAAAATTATTTGGGATTTTTCAGTTTTTTCTATATATCTCCAGAACCAAAAGAGCAATATTCGATTCCTTCACATCATTGAATAGGTCACAACTTTGCCACAATTCAACCGACACTCTATCTCTCATCGTTTACGAGATCCCCATGTACAGAAACGAATTGGAATAGCCCTTTATATGCTATCGCTGACTTTTATTTAAAACTAGGCATGATAAACAATCTTATGGTACATTATCTGAATATAACACGCCAAGATAGCTCTCAGGAGGCAAGAATGTTTTCGACTTACTTGATATTTATCATTATATTATAACCAAAATTACACAAAACCTTTGTAAACTGTAACCTTTATATTATTATGATGTATAAGCTGTTTTATCTATATCCGTTCAGTCGTTAAGGCGTGAAAGAACCACATACATACAGAGAGTAGCAGTTTCTATTAACTCCATAGCTCCAGATCTCACTAATCCAGCTAACGTCCAGAACAGATATGACACTTGAATTTGATCCATAAAAGATCTCACGGCAAAGACAAATGCATGAACATGAAAGACAGGTTGAAATAAATACGAACTGTGAACCTACATTCCTATTCCAAGACATTACTTGAGCATTTCAATTTCTTCTCACTTCATCAAATTCGTTCTTTCGATAATTCAGCAGAACTTAATCCTCAAATAATGAAAATTCTCTTCCTGATGAATGAAAAACGAGTATTGGAGAAAACTAAAGAAAAAATTAAATCAAATCAGTTTCATTTCCACAGCGTGGAAAAAAAATATACTAAAATTTAAAAGGAACGTGTGCCTTTGAATCCCACCAAGATTCCGTGATGAGAGTCTGATAGTAAACTCACAACTCCATCATCAGCGTGTGGAAGGTGAGTGAAATAATAAAAGTATAATCAAGTATATCCATTCATAAAATCAAACCAGATTGAAAAAACAATGTTATTATAATGATGATGATAACTCTGTTCAAACTTTCGAAACTGTATTGGCTCTTCTTCAAAAACTTCACTTTACAATGAGATTCAGTATAATAACAATTACAAAACCTGCGAGAAGCAGTACTTACGAAAGGTGAGGTTATGAATATGAAGAGATCATGAAAATTAATGTTCTCTTTGATACATCATTGAATCAGAAAAATATATGAAAACTCGTAAAATTGAAACACGTGGAAGAAACTGTACATGGTCGAAACGAAGACATGACTCGATTGAAATTTTGATAGTTGTTTCAAATACATCATAGTCATAGGCTCACCCTATAGAATACTTATAGAATTTGACATACTTACTAACAAAAGTCAAAAATAATGGAGGGATATTTCTTACATGAGTATCATCATATCTGAAGTTCAGGAAATTATATGTGATATGGAATGATACGAACTCTCTTACATTCAACTTAGACATTGAAGTTCCACAGGGCTTAGTTTTGGAACCGCTGATTTTTCCGATGTATATCAATGATTTACCTCAACATTTAGGTACAAAGTCAATATCATTTTTTGCTAATGATACTGCAATCTCAGAAGGAGCTGATAGACCTGCAGAACTCCAGTCGAAACTGAACTCATGAGTCAAAAATTTACAAAATGGTGTCACACAATGCCGATAAAACGGTATTAGTTGAATTCTTCAACCGATGATACTTAGAGCAGCCTCAACAGGTTGATATCAATATTGTCACTATCTATCCGTCGCGTCGGAAACTACAAAATTGTTAGGACATCATATATGTAGATTCTGAGTTGAGTTGACAAGTTCACATAAATCATGTTTACAAGAGAATCAACACCGGTGTTTCAGGCATTGATATAACTGAAAGAGGTTATGAATGAAGAGCATTGTTGAACATTTACTATGCGATGGTTTATTCAGTACCATCTCCTAATATGCTTCTGTGGTAAGAAGGGATTACCATCAGTCGAGCATTCATCTCTCAGAAAAGGATCATCCGTATGTTGTATGGTTTTCGATAAACAGATTCCTATAGACCCATTTTTAGGGAAATGAAAATTTCAACACCTCCACCTATATACATTCAAAGTTGTCTGCTTTTTACAAAAAACGGGAGTTTGAGTCTAAAACTAATTCAACGTGTCACAAAAACCCAACAGGGAATGGAAATCTTAATAAACTACAACAACATCTCACAAGATTCTTTAAAAAATCATCCTCTCCAGCAGGTTTCAAGCTTTCAAGCTATTCAATTGTTTGCCTTCAAATATAAAGAGTATCCCATCAATGTCTACTTTCAAACGAATAGTTAAAGAATACCTTCCTGGGAGATGTTTTTATTCTATCAATGAATATTTCGAGAATACTTCCAGATAATTGTGGTGTCTATGTTATATTTCAACACTGGATTATAATCTACATGTATTTTTCCACTTGATGTTTCCTATGTCATTGTTAAATGATCATTTCAGATGAATAAAAATATTTGTATTATTATTATCATTATGAGTCGTGAAACATAAAATATGTCAGTAATGTACTTCATTGAAATTTTAATTGAAGTTGAATTAAATTTGTCGCACAACATGACATGTTTGCCCAAATTCGACTGTCACTTCAGAGCAGTAATTTTCCGCAATTGCCAATCACATATACCAGTCTAATTGAATCCTGTGATGGAGCCCTTGCCCTGGAGCTACCAATTACTAAATAATCCTCTTTGATTCTCATCCAGTGAGGAAATGTGAGTTTGCCTAATGAAATAAGCCCTCATAACCAAACTCAAAAAGAATCTTCCGTTATTTTTCTGAAGTGACAGGAATATAACGTTGACAGGTAGGAACGAATTTCTGAGGGTTGTCGTTAGTATAGAAATGAAGAAAAAACATTTCAATCGGTTATTCTCGAAAGCAACTGACGTCCATACATATTATATGCAATAGAATGTTAAATAAAAGCTCGTAATGTGTTTTAGCTACCTCAAACGTGACGATGAAAATAATTCATCGAAAAAATAATTTGCGAATATTGATATGAATAATTGAAAAATTATTTATCCTGTTGAGCAAGTAATGTCACAGAGAGTCATACATAAGTTGAGATACAATAGTTGTGTTGAAAATTTACAGCATCGAACTTCAACAGACGAAGTCATCAAACTATTACTACTTTAAAGATATAAGATACCTGTTCTGACATTGAACTGAAACTTCCAGAACTTCTATTTCTGAGTATTTCAATTCCAGCTGGAGAATAATACAGCTGAGGACAATAAAGGTTTTTATCACTACCAAAACTGCTTGAATGGTTATCAGGTATAATTCAATAATCGTCGTGGTATCAAACAGAAAAGTAGTAATTTTTCGGCAGATATTCGACAAATTATAGTGAATGAGATAGATATGAGGGATTATCATAAGGTTTCTATTGGGAATATCGACATTATGAATGAATCTATCCTTTTTTACGTTTTTTTTTTCGGACTGCATATTTTCAAATCAGCTCTACAGATACGAAGTTATATCCAAAAATACTGTAAGGAATAAGGAAGAGAACTTTTCAAAAAATTTGTTGAAGTTGACCGCTGTTACAGGTTCCTTCAATATTCAAACAAATTTAGGTTCAAGTGGCTTCAGGAAGAAAAGGTAAACTTTTAACCGGGGAACTGGAGAAGGAGTAATCTAAAAATCTTGAGGAAACTCCACTATTCAAGATTTTTGACTTTTTCCCCTCGCTGCGTGGTTTTGTTGTCACCTACAAGCTGCTTGGTAAATACATTCTTTCGAGTGGTTTGTCGTTTGATTTTTGTAAGGCTGCTATTGATGGTGTTTCTAGATCTGAATCGATTTATTGTGCTTCACTCATCCTTCATGGAATGTCTTCAATGTAAAGACACCATGTTACCAAACTTGAACAACGATCCCAAAAATTGAATTTTCATGTTGAAGCAGTAAGTCCTGTGTCATCGAAAAAAGATGCCAATAAAACTCCGTATTGGTGAGCGCAAGAGAAATACGCGAATTGGAAATGACGTTGCATATTTGAATTGTCAAGATAAAAATAAGTAGTCCAGAGCTAAGCAGAGGAACACTGGTTTGAAAGGGAGTTTGAAGAAGCTGCGTAAATGTGGAACAACAAAACATCCAATCAGTATGATCAACTCGTCAAACCATAAAATTGAGATCAGTCTCAAATGATCAGTAATATGCCAATTATCACTTGAAAATGATGATGACAGTTTGAGATCTTCTTCTTTTCATTGTATCATTTTTCAGGAACGTTGCATCGAACCAATCGACATAAAAATTCATAATTTGACGACAAATATATGGATTTATCGAAAACACGCCTCCTTTACCAGAAGAAAAAACTAACCGACGTGCGTTTCGTCTACTAAATTACCATCATCAGTAGATGGTTAAAACCACTCCTTTCCCTAACCTTACTATGTTTTATATGTGGAGAGATGGATCATTACCTTATATTGAGTGGGTTATCAATTCAATACCTATTACCTGAAGGTTACCTGATTGATATCTAATCCTCACCTGTTTTCCACCTTTGATTACCTAATAGGGCTGTTAGTAATGAGATGTTTGACAACGTTCATAGAACTCATTCAAAAGCTATCGAAGGCATCTAAACATCCGTTTTCACGTATTCAAGAATTTCAAATCTGTTTTTTTATCATGTGGCCATTTATATGATATTCTGATAAAACTAGACTTCTTTGGCATATTGATGGAATAAAGCCTTGAAATATTTCATCTTGTCTTCCACGGTTTCTATTATGAAATGTCGAACAAATTTTTCAGTAATCCATCAATAAGTGAGTAATTTTGTGCAGCATAGTCGTAGTACGTACATTATTGATATCCAATTATATTTTTCACACATATTTTTTTCTAACAAATAACAACAGTTTCACACACATTCATTTCTGTCACTCCATTCGTTATAATCATATATATTCGTGTATATATTTCCGTTCTACTATCTGTGTTGATTATTAGGAAGAGAAATTATAGTTCGAATGAAGTCATCATTTTTAGAACCCTCGAAAAAAGTGGTGTCATATTTTTCACCAATCTGTGTGGATGATAAATCGACCTTTCACTGGTAATATCCACTAATCTGTGTTTATTTCCAGTTTCGTGTCATGCTTTTTCATTGTACCCTTTGAAAACGAAACGACTCATCAATCTAGAACAACTTTTTCATAACCTCCGTCACGGTCGATTATATTTGATTGACGTGATGGCGATGTGAATATTGAAGTTAGGTGCATTGGTTGCAATGCAATGCAGTATTTTTTGTGAAAATGAAAAACTGATATCTTGTGATCGTGAATCGCCAAGCTTTGTACCTATTTGGGATTTTGGAAGTGAGCACAAAACTCATCATCGGCCAAGATTTGACGAAAATCACCAAACAGTTTTACACAAACACGCTAACGTAGCTCTTCCTGATAACGCTGAAGGAATATCATTTGATTTCCAAAATTATTTTTCCAGTATCCCACCAATTATTGGTGAAGTTATTATACTTTAGTGCTATGAAAAGTCAATAATGTATGAAATAAATGTAAATTACAATTAAAAGTATCAAAAAGGAGTAGGTAGTACATAAAATTTGTATATGATACATGCACAAAATAAAGTAAATGAATATATACATAAATGTAAAAATAAAAATGTAAAATTAAGGATACATAAAGACAGTATCTACATTGACGATAATCACTCTACAAAGCTGAAGTCAAACGCATCATAGTAACCATTCTCTGAAAGATGTTTTTTCAGTTTCTGTTTGAAATTAGCGAGGGTTGCATTTTTCATTGATTGGGATAGTGAGTTGAACAATGATATGTATGAGTTACATCTCCCTGTTATTTCTAGTCTTTGGTTTGGTGCTCTGATATTATCCTTGTTCCTAGTATTATACAAATGGGTGTTACCGTTTGTAGTATACTTTTATGAATTTTCTTGAATGTGTATCAAATTGCAGTATATTACACATGATGGCAGAGTTAATATATCGAACTCAATAAACCACTACTTACAGCTCTTCATTTGACCTATTCCAGATGAAGCTCTGATTGCTCTTCTTTGAATTTTGAATATTCTCGAGATATGAACAGATGTGCCCCAGTTTATCAATCCATAATTGCCTAAGTACCTCTTTCCTACTTGGTTAGGAAACAGTTTTCCAAAATTTTCACGTGCCTCATCTACTACTAACATCGTTAAACTGTAGGATATTATATAGTTAAGAAATATCGAAATCATACATTTTCGAGTGGTATCATATGACCCTTCAAAAATTCAGCTCTGTTTTATGGTTTCCAAGAAGTTTTTTTTTATTACCGAAGTGTGCGCTGGTCAGGTTCTATCCCCCGAAGCCCCGATACATTCGGGAGAGCGCGCCAGCATTATCAACCAATGACCACTCCCCACACCGTGGGGTAAGTGATCATCGGGTCCGACAATCATGTGCCCCGAGCAAACGCAGTAAGCCAAGAATGACAGCCTTCTGCATCTGTCCGGCTAATATTTCTGCCTTAGTGCGGCAGGCTGATATGATTTTAAGATTAGAAAGTAGAGATGGCATCATTCCGCCAAGGATTTCAATAATCAGAACAACATTGACAGAGTGGTCTGGATAGAGTCTGCGTAGTTCACAGAGCAAATATCGATATTTTATCCGTTTTTTCTCCTCTTTTCTGACGATATTCGTCTCGCCAGGAGCTGAAAACTCCACGACAAATATCGTCTTGCTCTGGTGGTTGAGAAGGACTAAATCAGGCTTATTAGCTAGTGGGTAGGGAATGAATAGTTCCAATAAATTCGGCACTTCTCGTTCCCAACAACGGATTCAATATCGGGAGCGTATGTCAACACCGGTGTCTCGTCAATACCGTAAGATTGCCGTAGATGGTAATATAGCCCTTTTTGGGCCGCGTTATGTCGATTGATATAGGCCAAGACCGCGTATGCTGGACATGCTGATAGCAACTGCATTAGGATCGCGAGCGGCTCGCGGCAGGCCTTGCATCTTGCGTCAGGAACCTCTATACCCATTACGCGACTGCGATAGACTAAGATGTTGAAGAGATCATCCTGGCAAGCCATGATGAACCCCTCAGTTTCCTACTTCAACCCACTCGCCCTGTTATTGAAACGGACCCCATGCATTGGCGTATCCTTGTGTTTCCGCATAAGTGGAGTGATCTCTGCCAAAAAGGTTATTATTATTATTATTATTATTATCATTATTATTATCAGCATTTATATAACAAGATTCCTTTGTTGTAAAACTGTATTTTACCGTATTGAATTTCATCCTGAAGATATATTTCATTAGTATCAAGGGTAATTTCACGATCTGGAACTGTTTTTTTCGGTCTTCCTATAGATATCAAGTTTTTCTGGACAAAATGGAGTTTCATTCTAAGCTCTGGTTGAGAATTTTCTGCAGAAGAAACAAGATCAATCCGCTGTTTATGTGGAGAATTTCTATATAGGGCTGGGTCCAATTCAATAATGAAACTCAACCATGAAACTCGTAAATACACAACTAGCAGTGTTGACCAATCACTCATACTGAACAAAGGTTCAAATGAGTCAACAACTATTTGATGTGAAATGAAATAGTTAATTAACGCATTAGCCTGCTTTTGCTTTGAAAAGCAAACCCGTATAGTTTCATTTCCATGTAATTTCACATCGATCCATGCTCCGAAATATATAAAATCAATGATGGAAATGAAGATGAGTGAAAATGTAATGAATATTTCAAATATTTCATTAAATGATCACATTCCAGGTATGGTGGTCGCATGAATGGATGGTTTGTAGTATTGAAGCTTTTTCAATTCAATAAACATTCAAGCAATCAATAAACATTTTCAAATTTGACTTACCAGAATCAATATCCATAAACTGTGGATAATTTCAACAGAACGACAAACAGAGATATTCGTCGTTTGTTTTCACAGATAATTATAGTTGAAGTTTCTTCAACTTGGTGATTCAATCAAACGAAAATTATGATTCGCGCCAAATTGTGGAAATTGAAAGTACGAATTTGAATAAACCAATTTCATTACGAACTATAGAAATTTATTCTCATAAGAATTGACTTAAACAAAGAAAGAATGGTTCGTATTCTGCATGTTTCTCAAGAAACTGTTGAAACTGAAAAAAAATCCTCAAATACCAAAAAATTCATTGAAGTAAAATATCACTTCTCCAACTGTAAAATCACACAGGCCAACAAAAAAATTTTTTTTTGAAACGTTTGATTTTCATAGATTTTTGTGTGTTGAATTCAAATCTGGTCTTAGTTTTTTTGTATCAGCCATAGTTTTTGAGATATTGAATTTTTCATATAATTTGAAATCGGTACGGTATATGGTAAAATCAATGAAATATCATGTTAAATCACTATCATGGTTTTCATTTACAGTAGGTCAATTGAAATAATGATACACTGTTGTGATGTAGGTTTCACCAGTCAGATGGAATAGGTTCATACTTCCTTTCTCTGTTTTCTTTGAAGTTTCTTGTGTAGCTTTTCCTGCGATAAGTCACTCGTTAAGCTTCACGGTGAAGTAACCAACAGTAGTTTCCCATCATGTTAATGTTCCAGCGGCTCTGGTAACGTTTTTCCATCACTTTTTCCCTGCTCCTCACTATCATCTCCTGAATTTTTCGGGTAGTAATCAAGATGATTGTTCAAGAAGTGGACTATCAGGCTTATCAAACATCCTAGTTTCTTAAAATTTTTCAACATGTTAGCTACAATGGTACGATATTCTGGGTGTTTTTCGTATCCTAAGAATTTTGTAACAACTTGCTTAAATGATACCCATTCAAGCAAGTTGCTACAAGTATGGTCATAGTGGTTTCAAAGTTTACGTCAAACATCATTTTTCGAATGTCGAGTCCTACAAAGACGCTTTCTTTAAGTTTAGCCTCTGAAAGGTTTGGACATTTCTGACAGAGATACTCGAAAGAAAGTCCATCTTCAGGCAATGCCTTCATAAACTGTTTCATGAGGCCTAAGAGAGGTAGTAAGGGAATGTTTCTAGGATCTACAAGGTTTTTGCAGAGAATGTTCTTCTCGCCGGGTTTTAAAGACTTGCTCACAGGCCAGTTTTTTATGCACCAATGTCGATCCCTTGCTCTACTGTCACATTCACACAAAAAACATGGAAATTTGGTAAAACCGACTTGCTGACCAAGAAGCATGCATGTTACTTTCAAGTCACCACAATCATCACATAAATCCAATAGATTTGTTTGGAACCTAAACTCCAATTTTTTCCAAGTGAGCGTTCCAGGTGACTGTCACGTATAAGTTCGTGATTGTAGTTTCCTTATTATTATTCTATCATAAATTCAACTCAGCTTTATATATTAACCCTTCAAGCACTGACGTTACCATATGACAACAGAGAGAAGACAGTTTTCTACCGCCCAATAAATATTGAAATTACATCTTAAAAATTCAGATAGCGCTAGGATAAATCTCTTCATGCATCGAACTACGTATATTTTGATGTTTCATGCACAGTTGGGACTTTCAATCCGTCAGATAAAGTGTTGAACGATCGTTTCTTTTCACCCGGCAGAAAAATGGATATCCGCTTCACGTAAGTTGCCAGAAATACCGCAATTTCCTCTATTTTGCTAATTCAACCATATTGTACGATCAATAATAGATAGAGAAACATTAGTCACTGTCAAAAATTCAAAAAAGAGGTTTTGATTTTGATCATCATCCCGATATATCACGGCGTTACCAAATGGTAACGCTAGTACTTTAGCCTGATATTATGAACAAATTGTTTTCAGTGGAGGATTAACCCTCGAGGAAGCTTTGGAACTGGCCTAATCAGAGGAAAATGACGTATCAGATATATATATCACCCCACCTGAACCTCATGTACTAACTGATGAAGATGAATCAGAGCTAATACCTGATCATTTCGCTGGAAGACAATTGCGATCTGAAGCAGAAGTATTATTTAGAAATGGTGATCATGTTACAGAAAGTGTTATGGAAGACACATCAGATTTCTTTCAAGAGAATGGGAGAGTTAGAAATGACAACATTGGAAACGCTGACAATGCTAATGCTGACAAGGTGAATACTGAAAATTCATTTCTTTATGGAAATTGCAATACACATGATATCGAATGGATCAGAGGGGACATGACTAGTATCCAAAACGTCATTCCTAGCGGCGATTATTCTAAATATAAAAATATGTCAGCTACTGAATTATTCGAGCTATTTTTCGATGATTCAGTCACCTCTTTGTTGCTTCAAGAAATACAGAGATATAAAGCATATCTCTGTATTTCTTGAAGTTTATGAACTTTCCTAACCCCAAAGTGTCACTTGCTGAACTAAAATGCTTTATTGGTATATTGATTGTGAGTGGGTATAATGAGTTGCCTGGAAAAAAATACTACTGGGTTTCTGAAAACGATATGAAGAATTTGGCTATCAGTAACGCGATGAGGCGAGATCGTTTTTTTTGAAATAATGCGATTTCTGCATTGTGCTGATAACACGCAGATAAATAAGGAAGATAAGTTATGATTGAGAGGATAAAAAAAAATTGTTTACAGAATTTTGTACCCGAACAGCATATTGATTACGACGAATCAATGATAAAATATTATGGGCACCATGTGTGCAAACAATTGCTCATACGATTCGGCTACAAAGTTTGGAGTATGAATACAAAAGAGGGTTACCTCATAGATTTCGAGGTATATCAGGGTAAAAGATTCGTTGGAAACGAGAAACATGAGCGAGCTTTTGGAAAGGCGGCTGCTCCGATTGTTGCTATGTTACGAGACTTATCTCATAAAAATTTACCCTATAAATTCTACCTAGACAAGCATACAGCTTTTCAATTTTTTACGAATAAATGAATATTCTGGAACGGGCACCATAAGAGACAACCGGATTCCAAAACAGTGTCCTCTCAAATCGAAGGCAGAACTGAAAAAAGCACTGAGAGGAACATTTGATCACTGTATTGCTAAAGATGTTGGTATCATTTTAGCTAGATGGGTAGACCACAGTATCGTTACAGCCGCTTCCACTTCATATGGAGTACAACCAACATGTAATGTAAAACGTTATTCTCAGAGTTATAAGAAGGTGATAGAGGTACCAAGACCTAATCTTATTGGTCAGTATAATAATTTAACGTATAGTCAGTGGGCATACTTGAAGACTGGCTATAAATCAAATCATCTAAAAGAACAATTCGTTCAGGCCAGTCTGTGTACAGGCCAGTCTGTGTCTGTGTACTGTGTAGGGTGTTGAGACTGGCCTGAACGAATTGTTCTTTTAGATGATTTGATAATAATTTAATTGGGGGAACAGACCAAATGGATGAGAATTCGGAAAGATACAGAATATCAATTCGCGGGAAGAAGTGGTGGTGGTGTATATTCACTTGGATGATTGACGTGGCGATAATCAATGCATGGATTTTACGTAGAAAATCGATGGGTGTACATTCGGAACAATTATCATTCCGTAGAGATATTGCTCAAACATATCTGCATAAATATGGCGTGATGCCAAAAGTTGGTGGACGTCCTCCCACTGATAGAAACAGCATTTCATGCAATAGAGTGGCTGATGATGTAAGATACGATGAAATGAATCATCTTCTGGTCCATACCCCTAATAAAAAAAAGGCGGCGTTGGCTGTATTTCCAGTGTGAGAACCATGTGTAGCAAATGCAATGTAGGTTTGTGCATTGATTGCAATCAGATATTCCACACACTATGAACATAGATGTACACTGGAAAAGTTACTCTAAATTCGTATTAACTTCTTTATTTTTGTGAATTGAATACTATTCAGCTCATTAAAAGTGTTGCATTCATTTTTGTACCTCACCTTCCATGAAAGTACTAGCGTTACCATATGGTAACGTCTCATATCTCCACTGGAAAATAATTCTGTCGAAAGTTTTGTATAATCAAGTCACATCACTTCATTGTTTATCAGAAAAAAACATTTTTCGAAACAGAATCAAAAAATGTTAAACTTCGGACTTGAAGGGTTAAGAATGTTGAAAATAAATTCTCCGAACCAAACTTTCATGTTACAATTGAACTTTTTTGAGGGGTCTGACGATAATACCACATGATATATGCGAAAGAATGATGAGGAAAATATTGAATTCCTATATATTTTTCCTTGACAACCGACATCACTAGGTTGAATTTTATTGATTCTTCAATGGATATTCACTAACAGTCAATTTCGAACAGAAACTCAATAAAAAGCTCATTCAAATAATTTTCTTTCCGCTCAACTCCTCTTCCAGAACAAAAGATAACTTGTTTGTGTTGAGTGGATTGGAATTAGTGAGTATCCGAACATTACGAGATTACGCTCGTTTTTACTGAAAAGAAATGCTTTCTCTGCCATTACGGAGGAAACTTGAAGAATACAACATTGGAAGCACCCTTTCACTTCAATAAAAAGGCATCAAATCTACACAGAAGTGGAGTATTCATAATTATTCCCGAGCATAAATGCATTTAACTGCTTCAATATTTAGTAATTTAATATTAAAAGTAGAAGATTCTGAAGTCTTTCCATTTGTTCATTAATGGGCTATCGTAGAAAATGTAATTGCTCCAGTTTCAATTCCAATGAAATTTCTTTCGTTCTTGAGACTTCCAATTAGTGAATATATTGAGTATCCATTCCAGTGGAAAAAATTCAATGGATAATGTGGAAGTTGAAAAACTTCCCTAATTGAAACGCCTAATTGAAATCATGATTTGAAACCTTCTGCTAGATGTTTCATTTTATCATTGGTATTGTTTTATATTGAAACCTAAATCTGAATTCAGTGAGAATATCACAGCAATACTTCTTTTTACTCTCGTTTTATACGCAACACGATTGGTTGGTTTCTTCCCGAGTCAAGGTAATCATCTGTATCCTTTCTAACCCACAATTCTTACTTTTAAAACTATCATGAGACAAAAATCCAACTGAAACAATAGTGAATATTACTGGAGTTTTTTCCCAACACCAACTCGTTATTTTTAACACCTCGACACGTGTTTAGATCACCAAGTGATCATCTTCAAAGAGGAAGATTAAACTAGTAACTAACGCGAAGCTAACGCTATTTATGCTATATAGATATCCCATACAGGTAAATCATCCAGGTGTACCACCCATACAGGTGGTACACCTGTATGGGTGGTACACCTGGATGATTTACCTGTATGGTACACCATACAGGTGGTACACCTGTATGGGTGGTACACCCATACAGTGGTACAATGGTACACCAGGTGTACCACCGATACAGGTGGTACACCTGGTACAATTAATTTCACAATTTTGCCTTATCTATCATTTTACAATATATGTTTGACTGATATAGCTGTATATAGAACAATTTTCAGCTATATAAAAATTAATTTCACAATATTGCCTATCTAATTTTTTTTTGCAATCGATTTTGGTTTCTTTTGATGTTAGTTCCTTATTTCCTAGCGTCCCAATTTCACAGACCTTGCAATACCTCAGGGAATTACTAGAGAAAAATAATTTCAATAATAACGAAATCGATGAATTCGTTTCTCTTACTAATTTGTGTATGAAACAAAATTGGTTCCAGGTAGAAGGTTGCATTTATGAACAACAGGAAGGTACGGCCATGGGAAACTCCTTGTCCCTCTACCTGGCAGACCTGTTCATGAGCAGATTCGAAATGGAAATCAAAGAAAAGTCGAAGTATATTCCTAGGTATGTGAATGATATTTTCACGATATTCGATACCAAAAAATCGAATATTGAAGACTTTGTTTCCATTTTAAATAATAGATATCCATCAATAAAATTCACGTACGAGTTAGAAAATAAGGGACAACTAACATTTTTCGACGTTTCAGTAATGAGGAGCCAATATGGAGAGTTAGAATACGATATATTTAGAAACGACACAAGCACGTACTGGTATATTCCTGACAGTTCACATCACTGTGGACAGCACAAACGTGCTGGGTTGAATTTTTTAGTGCATCGTCTTTTGACTTTCCCTCTAACACATGATAGGTTCACAAAAGAAAGTCGTACAATACAGGAAATAGCAGCCACTAACGGTTTCTCGGGAGGTATTGTAGATGACATAATAAGGTAGAAGAAGTTTAGGTTAAGAATGAACGAAATCTCGACTTTCAGAAAGGACAAATACAAAGTTAAATACATCTCAGTTCCATACCACCAATATACGAAGAACTTTGGAAATATTTTCAAGGAACTAGGTATGAAGGTGGTTTTCAAAACAAGTCATACACTACAGAGCCTTTTGGGGAGTCCAAAAGATGAAGTTGAGAATTCGGAAAAATCTGGAATTTACGAAATTGAATGTATGGACTGTGATGCAAAATATTATAGACAGACAAAAACATCAATTAAAGTGAGATATAAGGAACACATACCACACTTAAAATATGGAAGACCTGAAAAATCAGCAGTCTGCCATCATATTTTGCGACAAAACCATTCCATACACTTCAGTTCATTAAGATTAATTAGACAAGTTAACAACAACAGGCAACTAGTTGCCTATGAGAGTGTAGAAATAAGTAAACACAATAATATTATGAATAACGATGACGGACCTATACCAAAGAGCATACTATATAGCTTGTTAAAATAATATTGTTGGTCTACTGATTACTACATAAGGACACATTGCAAAAATAAATTTAGATAGGCAATATTGTGAAATAAATTTTTATATAGCTGAAAATTGTTTTATATACAGATATAACAGTTGAACATATATTGTAAAATAATAGATAAAGTAAAATTAATTTAGGTTGGTATACCTGTATGGGTGGTACACATGGATGGTTTACCTGTATGGGATATCTATATAGCATAAATAGCGTTAGCTTCGCGTTAGTTACTAGTTTATTCTTCCTCTTTGAAGATGATCACTTGGTGATCGAAACACGTGTCGAGGTGTTAAACATAAGGATTGGGTGTTGAGAAAAAACTCCAGTAATATTCATTACTACACCAAAGGATCCAAACAGTGCATCATATAAAACAATAGTAACTATACTACAGTGTCAATTAAATGTTCTGATTGATTCGGCCGTTACTTGATGAAGATCAATAGTAATTTCATCAACTACTTCAAAATTTGATCTCCACAACACTGTTGATTTGATTCAAATCACTGTTGATAAAGCTACTGTGATATATTTTTCAAAGTTTGTGGAGATCAAATCGTCAGGTGTAGTTTGTGAAATTGCCAATTAAATTCACCGTTCTTGCTTTTTCCTCACTAATGTCTGTAACAGTCTGATCCTCTCATGAAACTTCACCACAATTCGAGTGATTAAGTATTTCGGATACCTGCGCATTCACCAATTTTTCTAATTTAGTGTCCAACCGAAAGTTCGGTTTCGGTCGAGTTTCGACAAAAAAACGGGTTTCGGTTTAGTTTCGGTTTCAACGGCAAACCTGCTGAAACTACGACCGATACCGAAACTGCATTCGGGAATTCCCGGGCTGTGATGGTACATGTTCGGCACGTTGAATTTCATACAAGCGACGAAGACATCTTGCCGCGTCCACGTGCCTAATAATGTGACACGAGACTTACTTTGTTTATTACTTAAATAGTAAGTACCTATTGTGATATTAGGTAAAAACTTAAATAAGTAATTTTATGTTCAATATTTTTGACAAATCATCAATAATATTCAAAAGAAGGATCTTACATCTAGTCAGATGAACACCTCAACCATTTTAAGTATTTTTAAGAAGCAATTAATATTTTTTCTTAAATAAGGGTTTGTTATGTTGATTATCAATAAGTAAAAATGTCGAAGACTGCATAATGTTGTGATTTAAAAATAAAAAAATAAAGACTGACTGATTATAATAACTTTTTCTTTATTTTTCCCTGAAAAAATCATCCTTGTAAAAAAAACGAACGATTATTTGAGAATTATTATTTACTCAAAAACATGAATTATTCGAAGGAAACGAAGAGAACCGAACCTTGATTTTCAGCAGTTTCATAGTGGTCTTATGAAAATTATCGTAAAAACTTCATTTCTCAAAGTTTTGAATTTGTTATGAAACTTCTTTTTTTTTAAATATCTCAACCTTGTGATGTAGCGTTTGGAACTTTTGGTGCGGTAATGAATATTACTGAAGTTCAATCCCAATCATCTCATATGAATTTTCAAGAATGTCTATCAGAAAAACATTCAATCAAGAAATGATTTACGGTTTCTTATTGAAAAAATTATTCGCCAGACATTCGTTAACAGGATTTCTTTACTATGTCAATTAGAGAAGGAATATCGTTCACTAGTACTATTGATACACCCCCTTCATCACATTTTGTATTGTTATTAGGCAGTAACATTTTCCAGCAAGATATATTCTCATTTCCTAGATTCCATACAATTCATGTTCTACTAACTCACCACTACTATTATCTTTACTTATATCTAATTAAAACAGATGACAGAGTTAATACATAAGCAACAAAGAGCACTAGTGAATCATCTAATCGATAATCATTCAGTAATACAGTAAGAACAATAGTTTCCTGTGCCTAATAGAATATGAGAATGCGGCCCTTGTGTTTCAGCAAATATTGCTCGAACAGGTAAGCGAAACTAGGATAAGCTGATTACGATCCACAAAGCCCAACAGAGTTTCGCAAATAGCAGAACACTGGAAGCGAAGCTCTTGCTACATCCGATCTAGACGTGAAAAGCAGGACGGTTGAACACTTCAAAGGACTGAAAGTTAATTGCACCTTCATTGAGCAACGATTATTTTTATTCGTTTTGTTGAATTGCCATTAGGATTATTTCAAAAATGATAAAAATGAATCTAAAATGTTGGAAGCATTCAAAAGTATTTGGGAAAATTCAGAGTGAGTATGGAACCATAATTATGTGCACTCACCGAAGACGCTCATGAGATGGCTTTAACAAGGCCGAAGTGTTGCGATATAACTATTATCACAAGTGGTAAAAGCCATACACAGGAGGTCGATAGGATGTGAATTACGACGTTCGTCCTGAACGCCTCCAACACATTGAAAACTGTTGAAAATGTTGAGAAACTGAAGAAAATTGTCGGCATATCGATTGGCTCATGCTATGCAATTTTTTCTTGAATTTTGGGCATGAAGCGTGTGGCAGCGAAATTCGTTCCAAAATTGTTAAATTTTGACTAAAATAACCTTCGCATGAGAATCGCTCAGGAATTGTTGAATGAAGTCAACTGTCTGGATGGAAATAATCACTTGGGATGGTAATATCTGTACAGCATTCTCACTACCTTTGTCTGTTAATTATGTAGCTAGGAGATTAAAATAATCACACAGATAGGCCATGATAATGGGTGTCGAGATCAAGTCTATCACACCAACGACCTGCGTTCAATTCTCCAACGAAACTTTTTTTATAACGTCATGAAACAAAAATGTGTTTTGCGAGAAGATGGGCTGATGTAAGCGCGTCATGTGACTGTCCACATAGCAATAGATATTCCAGGAATATCTGGAATCTTAGCGACTGGAGAAATGTACAGTAGAATGGAATAACGGGGTCTCTCAGTCAAAAAATAAAAAATCAAAAACTCTGCTTTACTTTGCCAAGCTTTCGCTTCTAGTGGGAAGCTCCTTCAGGGCCTATAATTTATTGAGTTGTGGTTTTTTTTTGCCAATGAATAAAATTACAAATCAAACTTACAGTGAAAATGAGTAAAAAACAATTAATTGAACATATAAATCGACGAAAAAAGTTAAACATTAATGGAGTTTTTTGGTTTAACAAATGTCATACCTCCACATAAATGTCATTTTTCAATGGGCATGATGATTTGATAATCTTCGACTCTAAAGGGAAAGATGATTGATACAACTTTCATTATTATCAATATAAGTTTTGGTATACTTCCAGCAAGTTACTGTATATACTGCTGAGATTATCAATGTCAGTTCTCTCATTCATACAATTAGAAGACTTAATAATTTCAACCATCTCAAGAAAAAAGCATTTGGAAATATTTTTTTCTGTATGTAAAACTCAACAAATTATAAGCCCTGAAGAAGCTTCCCCTAGAAGCGAAAGCTTGGCAAAGTAAAGCAGAGTTTTTGATTTTTTGACTGAGAGACCCCATTATTCCATTCTATTCCATTTTCGGGGAATATATTTAGTCTTTTTAGCTGCCCGAGCTTTCGCTAATGTTTATTAGCTTTATCGAGGGCTGTAACATAAAAAGGACATATTAAATATATATATATATATATATATATATATATATATATATATATATATATATATATATATATATATATATATAATATATATATATATATATATCAAACTGGCACTCCTCAAACTGTCAGTTTGAGGAGTGCCAGAAGATGACAGTACTACCAACTGTCGAAAGCGCTCGCAGATAATTAATAGAAGATATAAAGCTTCAAATCCTGTTTGTAGCTTTTAATATTGAAATAAATAAATATATATATATATATATATATATATATATATATATATATATATATATATATATATATATATATATATATATATGATTTTTTGTTAAAATTATTATTATGTTTACTTATGTGAACCATTTCTAGAAAAAACCTTTTGAATTTATTATTATATCCGCGAGGAAATACACACAAGATAGAAATTGATGAATGAATAAATATGTTTTGAGGAAAATAGGCAGCGTATAGGAAAGCGATAGAAATTCAACAAACTGGAAAGAAGAAAAAACTAATATTGATAGAGTCCAGCGACACTCACCACTAATGCAATAAAACCGGTAACCGAATCATCAATGTAGTATTCGACTAGTAGATAAAATGTCAGGCAAAAAAAGCTTGTAGCCCATGGTTGACATTGAAGCAAACTGCTATTGCGATGACCCGTTGATGTATTTGATACTCGTTTATTTTCGACATTTTTCATTCGAGTCTTCTCTGAATTCACTAGGTTCGCATCTTGAGCTGATAGTCCCGTTCAAAAGCTGGACTGATTGTTAGATGATGAATTATTTTTGAATAAAATACTTCCGATACTCGTTGAGATCACATTCAGTTATATTTTTGACAAATTGGATATCAAAGTAATAGGGCGACAACTCAAGATTTCATTTTCATTAGAACTTCTATATGTTGGTTTGATAATTCCTAATTTGAACACTTCAGGGAACAGCTCTCTGTCAACAAAGTTTCATTTGCAAGCATAGACTCAGTTGGGAAAAGTAAAAGCTGTGGTCTGCTTTTTTGGGTAGAAAGAGTGGATGGCACTGTGATATTTTTTGTGCATTTTTTCCACACAGAAGCATTAGGGCTTTTGGAAATATCAGCTATTGGTTTATTATCTATGAAAATGTCTTTATTTTCATTGCCACCTTTTTTCATGTCACAAATTTTTATTTTCATCATTTTTTTGACGAACGTTCATTCAACTTGGCTGCTCTATTCATCATCATCTGAAAAGTTCTGGTAATATTTGTGACAACTGGATTCTGTCATTATGGTTTTGGTGTGATCTCAATTGATCGTATATGATCGCAATATCATGTCAAAATATGATCTGTTGATTTGACTTTTCTTATGTATTGTTTTTTTAAATGACTATGTCTCTTTGGAATTGAAACAGGTATACTGTGAGGACAGAAAAATTTTTGGGAAAGAGAGGTTTTAGCTTTCAGCTTCTCCCTCTCTATACAAAGAATGTGGGAATTTCCGAAGAAGAGGGAGATAACGATTCCAAAATTGATTATACACAAAGATGTGTAGATCTTGCAAAGAAGCAACTTTGCTTAACAATTTTTTTGTGAAGTTGGCGAAGTAGAAAGCCGAAAACTTTCTTAAAAATTGGGAAATACAGGAACTGATCCATTTGAACACGTTTCTTATCATTGTTACCTGGACAATTCTTCATTGAATTTGGTTTAGATGTAATTTCTAAGAAATATTCCATGTCACAGTATATAATGAACAGTATATAATGACCCTAATGCCTTTCACTTTCACTTCCATTGCCAAACAGAATTTGGAAGTATCATAAACATTTTTTATTTGCAAATGCTTATAGAAGTTTTGTATGACGTTCATTTTTGGAGTTTATAACTTCCTTCCTTTCTTTGGAAGAAACTCCTATTTTTTTGTTAACCAGCTGTCCCTTCCTTGCGAGTCACAGCAACTCGAAGTCGAAACTTATAAGAACTCACGATCAATGAGGACTCAACTTTTGACGTGCGATCTATAGCACGGGTTGGGCAATATGCTGTGAACATCATTCGTCAAACAACCAAACCGACGTTCACATTCTGGTTGATTCCTTCAATATTATGAAACAGTCACGCTAACCAATTGCTTACTTTTTTTCAGATGTATCTTGATATTCCACCAAATCTTTATTATTTTTTTTTCTAACTATAATTGTTGAATATCAATAATTGACATGCTTCAAAAGTGTTCAAAAAAAGTTTCATCTACATACCTGGTCGAATAAACTATTCATTAATCTATCTACAAAGTGAATCTATACTTTTGCATACACCCCCCTCCTGAGGAACACTTTTTTATTGATCGTGCAGCAGCCCGTGTGTGAAATTTTCATCATTAGAAAACTGAAAAGATAAAGCACCCGTATAACATTAAAGTCCGACTTGGAACTAAACCTACGATCCATCAAATCACTCTTGGACAATCCATCCTATGCACACAAAGATTAGTGACGGTTAAGCAAACACAATCCTTGTCATGTAGCACGATGTCTGAATTTCGCCTGCAAACATGTCCATTAATTTGGTCAGAATTATCTCAGCGGTCTCTCACTTTGCTCGGAGATATGATGTATCACTCGCAGACACCTATACTGGGTGCCCACATTTTGAATGGAATCGCATTGGTGTCTTTTACGAGGGTGGTCTCAGAAGTACTAAGCCTGACCTAGAGATGGCGGTAGTTCTTAAAGAAATACCACTGTATTTGAAAATACACAATCTATAAAGCATATGTTTCGAGTTTGAAGACGCTGCGTTGTTTAGTATTTGTTTGGCAGAACTCAATAGCGAAAGTTTTCGCTGAATTTGTGGAAGTGGAGAAAATTGGTCGTTTAGGTGGTACAATACTTTCAGTTGAAAGGCCTACCGGTCGGTCGGTAGCCAAGCGGTTCGGCGTGGGTGCTTTGTTCACTCACCCGAATTAACTGTCGTGTTGGTCGGTGGTTCAAGCCCAAGTCTGAACGATCGATCTTCACTTGCTATCGTCCAACTCGTGTTAGGAATCGCACGTTAAAAGGTAAGACCTCGTTAATCCTAAGTACGCCACAAGTTTCGACTTCTGAGGGTTGAGGTTCGTAGGGGTGCGACAGCTGGTTAACGGAAAAACAGACTTTAAACAGACAGATAAAAGTCGAACTGAATTCTACTCTGGGTGAGTACTTGTTACTTACAGTAAAATATTGGGTAGAAGAGTTGGAACAAGATCGTAAGAACTGCCAAGACAAGCAGCCCACTGGTCGACCAAATGAGGTGACGATTCCAGAAACGGTGAAAAAAATCCACAAAGCGGTACTGAATGATCGTCAATTGAAAGTGCGCCTGCTAGCAGACTCAGAAGGCATTTCAAAAAGTGCGGTACATTTTATATTGTCTTAAACTTTGGACATGAGGAATCTGTGTGCTAGATGGGTGTCGCGTTTGCTCCCACTAGAGAAAAACAGTGTCGCGAAGATGTTCCAATTGAGTGACTAGGGAAATTTCACAGCAACATAGCAGAATTTTTGCGTCGTTCCATAACCATGGATGAAACATGGGTCTATCACTTCACACCCGAGACAAAAGAATAATCAAAGCAGTGGTCTCAAACGGCAAACGCCAAAGGAGGCGAAGACCGTTACATCTGCAGGCAAGTTTATGGTATCGGTTTTTGGGTTGCACGTTGGATAATTTCCATTGAATATCTTAAAACGACGAGTATTATGCGAACTTATTTCAAAGTTTGAGTGGAGGAATGAAGCAGAAACGGCCGCATTCAGCCAAGAAAAAAAAAGTTTTCATCAAGCTCATAATACAAAATTAGTATTCGACAGATTCAGCCCCAGTTGATCATTTCCTGTTTTTAAGCTTGAAAAAATGGCTTAACGGTCAAAGATTTTTCAACGATGAAGAATTGATGTCAGCAGTTCATGGCTATTTCGAGGAGCACGATCGTTATTAGGCTGATTTTCTTCGAGGTATAGGATTTGATTTTCGAAATAACACAAAGAATCTGAAAAAATTGATGAAATTCTCATTGGAATCGATAGAACGATCAACATAATTCAATGTTTGAAGATGATTTCATGCAAATGTTGTCCGCGGCTCTGCTTTAGATGACATATGCACAAGATCCAATTTTGGCACACTCTCTCTAACGTATCGACTGGTATTTTACGAATAAATGCTCCAATATTGGCTTCAATAGCGTCAGTCGTTGCTGGTTTATCCCTGTAGACATGAGCCTCAACATGACTCCACAAGGCGGTCAATTGACGGGTTCCAAACGTGAGATAAACTGTTCACTGAAGGCGGCTCTAAATTGGGCCATTGTTCCGAGTGCCGTGTGGCACGTGACAACGTCCTGTTGAAACCACATGGTAGGCATGTCCAATTCTTTCATTTTGGGCAACAAAAAGTCGTCAATCATAACACGGTAGCGCTCGCCATTCATAGTAACCTTCCGGCCATCATCGTCTTCGAAGAAGTACGGCCCGATAATGCCACCGACCCATAATCCACACCAAACCGTGACTTTTTCAGGATGCATCGGTAGCTCTTGCAATGCTTGTGGCTGGTCTTCACTCCAGTTGCGGCAATTTTGCTTGTTGACGTATCCATTCAACCAGAAATGAGCCTCGTCGCTGAACACAATTTTTTGATAAAAACGTGGATCGTCCTCCAACTTTGCCAGCGGCCATTCATTAAATGTTAGACGTTATGGGAGGTCGTGTGGCTTCAATTCTTGTACCAGCTGTATCTTATAAGTTTTTACTCCCAAATCCTCTCGCAAAATTTTTCACGTAGTGGAGTAACAAAGGCCCAATTGTTGCGAACGGTGGCGAATCAACATTTCACGGTCATCACGAACACTGGCGGATACAGTCGCGATATTTTATTAATTCCCCACTCTACGTATGCGTGTTGGTTGTTCAATGTCCAGTAATGTAAACTGGGTTCACAATTAAGTCACAAGCTTCAGAATAGCTCCCTCAGTAGGTCGACGAAACTGCCCATAAATTGTAAGAAGTGCACGATGCACTTTCGTCACCGAGCATGATTTTTAATAATAAAATTCAATAATTTGCAAGCGTTGTTCATTCGTAAGTCGATTCATGATCAAACTGAACAAGTTTGACAATGACACAAGACACGATTCACGCGTGATCTGTCAAAAACAGTATTACCAAAAAGATACCAGCAAAAAAAGCACTCATTATTACAAAAACGGTATCGAACCCACTGAAAGTAGCTGAGGATGCTTGCAAAAGATTTGGAGGTCTTGAATTTCCACCTTGTCATTCCTACGTCAACTTCAACCGTCAGCATATCATTCTCAAAATTGTTTACTGAGGACTTCACTTCGATATCGTGCATAAATGGCAAAATAAAAGTGAGTATTCAACTATGCGAATTTTATATCTGTCAAGAAACATTTCCTGATTAATCCTGATAGATCCAATTGCTGTTTCTTTCTATCAAACAAACCTGAGCAGCGAGTACTTGCATCACCTGATGCATCACTTCATCAATGGGGCATATATTACCTTTGGTTTGAAAACCATTTGCTGTAACCAGTAGATCATGTTTGCTCACAAACCATATAAAAATCCAAATATTCCACATCATATTTAGATTGCCGCTGTAGCTTCGGATCAATATCGTTCAGTTGATTGTTCCATATCATAATGAATCAAACTAGTACTGTTTTGCTTCAATCGTCAGCGTATCCATGATTTTGCAGTCCATGTTTGTATCAGGTTCAGGGCCATTTGCAGTTCTGAGATGATCCATCATGATGGTTAAGTAGAAGAACAGTTCAGCAGTTATTTATATAGCTGCGAAAATTGAACTTCGCCTTCTACTATAAATTTATGTATGTTATTTTACTAATTTACTTAATATTGTGATTTATTTTTGGTTGTAGTAATAAAGACGTTTATTATTATCCGTAGTGTGCGCTGGTCAGGCCCTATCCCCTGAAGCCTCGATACATTCGGGAGGGCGCGCCAGCATTATCAACCAATGATTATTAGCCTAACTTTGAGTCCTGTAGTTTGGACAGGTAACTTCGTTCAACTTGTTCAGATGATCAACAACCAGCGATAATGGAAGAGGCGATAATAACTCTTCAAGAAACATCTGTTTATGGTAGTATGAATTATCTCCTCCTCATTACCTGGTACTACAGTTAGCTTATGATTATTATCTTCATCACTCCTGAAATAATCCATTCATAGACTTTCGTGACGAAATATAAAAAGCTACCTCTTTATCAATGTAGGCAAAAGACGTGGAGGAAGCCTCTTCATGATCTTTAGCTAGGCATTCTGGGGCATTTACTGTGGATCTGTTTTCCTGCTAATCAAATTATTCATCGTTTTCTTCAAATGATAATGCACTCGATTTTTTGGATGAATATTTTAATCGAGGTGAGTTAAAACTTCAGAAAAAAAACTCAACACATCTTGTGCCCGTATTTCGACATCCGTTTTCTTCTCTATTAATGAATTGTAATGCTGAGAATGGACAAGTTCCCACGGATATTATCCATTGATGAATAACAACCACGATTTGCTGGATATGAACGGGTATATAATTCAGCAAAATCGTTCGGCAGATGTTACTGCAGTGATAACACCAGTGTGACATTTAATCGATTTCCCTGTCAGAAACAACCAACTAATATTCTCGCTGCTCTGCGTACTTGGATGGAGATTGAATCTATTTTTTTAACTACTCAAGAAAAATACCATGTATTGGATGAAGAGTTTATCAAAAACAATGAATACAAGAAAATATCAAAAAATATATTGAAAAATACCAAAACCGAAATATATGAACAGAAACGCAATGCAGTATGGGCTTTTCCACTCGTCAGTCATTAAATAAATTTTCTTTCGAGCAATGAATACATCAAGTGCTAGAAACAATATTCCTACAGACAAATTTCATATATCAGTGAGGATTGTACTAGGCCTTAATATAAGTGCATTATATTTTTTTATACTTGAAAGTTATCCATTTATATGGAGACTAGTTGTTGCCCGCGGATTCGCCAACGTAGAATTTAGTATGTCACATTGAGTTCCATGACAGACCATTTTAAACAAATACTTAGAGTTTTTTCTTACGAACCCAAAACTTCGGGTTTCTCAAAAACTTATTAAATTCATTACAATCTTTGCACTACTATTTTCCCCCCTTTGGGTAGAAATTCCTGATTCCTTTTTATGATGCTTATTTATGCTATACAAAGAACCTACCTGCATATTTCAAGAGTTTTGGTTCATTAGCTTCGGCAGAACGGTAATACAAGAGCGGGCAACCACAAGGAGAAACACTGGTTCGAGAGGAAGTTCTAAGAAGCTGTTTAACGATGCATTCAGTCAAGCTAACGTAGTGATATGCAAAATATGGTGGATTGGTGAAAGCGCTCGAATGACCTATAAATAGTCTTCTCTCGAAGAAATAGTCCAGTCATCACCCAAAGACGGTTGGCTTGAAATCTTCTTTAACATTTTGATTCGTTTTTAATTATTTGTTTTTTTTTCTGGCATATTATTTTATCAAAACAACGATAAAAATAAAAACAACAATGAAAATTAATTGGCGCTCCGGAGCGACTTCATTGATTCCATTGGCGCATTTCCTTTTTCAGCTGCAGGAAAACCCGGAAAAACCTGCAGCATCACATCATCTGAAGATGTTGATCTAACAATGTCCTCTCTCTTATGAAACAAAATGTAGGGTGTCTCCAGAGGCTCCAATAAATTCAATGCATCGCCAGAACACTTCGTGACACGACTATCGTCAAACTTAAACCAGTCCGTTTCTTCTTTGACCAAGGCGTAATAATGACCAAATTCAACGCCAGAACCACAGTGAACAATGACTGCATGAATATTATAATAGTGGTCTGCTAGGTTGAAATGTTCATCTATTTCGAACCTTCCAAAGAGTTTCTTGCTTCCGTTAGAGGTTGAGTCTTGTTTGAAAATCATCAGTGTTATTATAAGATTGACTGGAGCCTCAGCTATACTTGTTTCCTTATAACAGTCAGTTAATTTGGCGCATGTTTGACAATACAGTCGATCATCACCTGTTAAAAATTCCATTTTCAGATGATTCAACAATAAGCTTTGCACGGACTGGTTATTAGTCGTATTAGGAAAAGCTAGATGAAGTTCCAGAAATTCACATAAGTTTTCGGTACTTCTTGAACATTTACCACTAAGTAAACCAGTGAGGATTTTTCCAGCAAAATATTTACAAACACAAGACGAGATGGGTTGTACGGAATCATTCAGTCCAGAGCGGTCAGGAGTATTGATTTTGCTATTATTTTGCTCACGAAGAGTATTCAACAAGAACCACAAGAGTTCGGAACAATCCTCTTGTTGTCCTAACGAGTATCTAGTGGATTTCAAAGACTTCACTTTCATTCTCTTCATTTATTTTCACTCTGGAGTCATTTTCATTTTATGTCTTAATTGTTTTATTAATTTTATTGTTTTTTCATTTCGGGTTATATTACTCAATATAATTGATATTTTAGCTATTCATTCTGATTTAATTTGTTCTTCCATAGATTCGGAATAACAGTAGAATCATATTAGGCACTGGAAGTCCGAACTGATGAAATTAGTTTTTTTTATTCCTTTTCTAATTTTGAATATGGAGAATGGCCAGGTCAAAGCATAATTATTTCACAAGGCACATTTCCCGAAACACATATCGGTTATCCTCGAGCTGTTGTGGTTCTCAAACAATTACCCATTTTGTATCAAATATTCAAACCGTTCATTTTCCGCCACATTCTTGAATTAATAACGTTTTCATCAATATCCGCCATGAATATTTCATCATGAGAAATACGGCAAAGACGTGTAAGAGTATCTCGAAGGATTTTAGGTAAGCAGAATGAATTTCAAAACCGAGTTAATTCCATATTTTCATCGCGGCTGGGGAAATTATGTTCCGAGGATTTGGTCTCGGGAGGTGAATTATTCAATTTCCGCGGAATTCCTGCAAATGTATGATGAGTGATAATGGTCGTCATGGACGAAATTACGAAGGGAGTCAAGATCCGCGGAACACTCAATCTGACGACGATTTGATTTTCATTCAAAGTGAACTTTACTTCTTCCGCTGCTACGGAGTGCGGCTTTAAATAAATTATTTTCACGAGAAATAGATCTACGGATTATGTACAAAGAGACTGTGATGTATTCAACTTAAATAAAACAACTCCTTATTTTCCGATCTTTATTCTCTCGCTCACCTAGATATACTGCTTCTCGATTCCTAAATGATATATAAAAAGGACTATGTACAGAGTGCTACACTAATACTATATACAGGATGTCACATCTCCCCCCTTAAAAAAATATATACATATATATATATATATATATATATATATATATATATATATATATATATATATATATATATATATAGAAACAGAAGTTAATATCGGACATAGCACTCATGAAAGTGGCAAACCATAGACACGTGTTTCGGGCTTTTGGCCCATCATCAGTATGGTGCAGCCAAGTGTAAGGATGGGCAACACTTGGTTACCAAAAGATAGAAATACAAATGCACGGAGCCACCAACAGGAGCCAACCGCACATTTGTGGTTTCAGATGATAGATCTCGTGTTTCAGTAAAATTCTGATCCAAAATTCTTATCCTAAATCTTCAGTAAACAGAATTTTATTTTGTGAAAGAACAAACTTTCAAAATAATAATGAAGAAGTTGAACATAACAACGTTATACCTTCATTCATATATAAATCACTACCATATATTCAAGAATTGACACCAAAATTAATTAATGTATTCCGAAATAATAACCTCAAAATATCTAAAACAAATGTCACTTCTATATCTAAATTATACAGTAAAGTAAAAGCTCCAATTTCAAATAAACAAAAATCCAATTTAGTATACAAAATTTCTTGTATGGATTGTTCTAAAACATATATAGGACAAACATCTAGACCTCTAAGTAGTCGCATCACTTCCCATAAGAGCGACTGTAGACGAAATGTTAATTCTTGTGCATTAACAGAACATGTTAATTCGGAGGATCATAAAATGAATTTTGAAAATCCAAATATTTTAGATAGAGAAACCAATACAACGAAAAAAATAATTTTTGGAAATGATACATATTAATAACGAAGAACATTCAATGAATAAACGAACTGATATTGATAGTTTTAGCAAAATTTACACGTACCTACTGAAATATGATAAAGAAAATAAAAAATCTAGTAATTCGAGTATCATTCAGAATTTTCCCACTTGACATTGTCAGCCAAAATTTTCATCAACTGTCATTTATTAATGTTTTTCTATCTGTTTTTGAACCATTTTATATTTTATTCTCACGTTAGTAAGTTCTCCATATTTATATATTTTTTACAAGATATATAATCTTATTATTGTAGTTGTCCTGACGAAGGTGTGAAATATACCGAAAGCTTGACATATAACAAAGAGTTTCCTTTGTAACAGCCCAGCTATTGACTGCAACCTCACGAATTAAATCGATTTATAGTTAATCCAGTCACTAATTATTCTGTTATATATATATACATTATAATATGAGTCAATTATATATTCAAGTATAAGCCCAACCAGCAATTTCGTATTTTATAATAGTTGCTGCAACGTTTCGGAGAAACAAATTATAAAACTACATTTCTCCCAGGAATGTTTTCAATGTGTCTAACACTCTTAAAAAATAGTTTTGTGAAGACTTCCCTTACTGCACTTCTGCACCATATTCAAGCGAATATTGTCAGAAGACAATTTTACAGGAGTGTTTTAGTAGTTCCAAATAGGCATTACAAAATATAATACAGCCAAAAACGATAACAATAAAGTTAAAAAGTGTTAAAAATGTTTTCTTGAAGACGCAAGATGTAATTTTGTATTGGACACTAGGAAAATACAATTGATATGTCACCAACTGAAAACTAAGAAATAGAAAGGTTGAAGCCATTTTAAAATTTCACTTTTGCACTCATACAATTGTTGAAGACATTGTTTATGTTTCGAAGATTGATATTTTTACTGCAAATGAAATTTTATTGACAAATATATAGCCTATTATTATTAGCAAAATTTAAGGGCGCCACTCATTTACAAATGTTTTCGGTAAAATTATTAATTATAAAACACATCATTCTGTCGAGGTATTAATTTTTTAGTCACAAACTCAACTCACTTCATTCCAAATAATATAATGTTATAATATTTATGTATTTTTCAGCTGTAAATATAACTATATGTGCGGTATTTCATATTTTCAACTCATCTAATTTCAGTATCCCGGATTCAGTATCCCGGATCGTTATCATTTAAAATGGCGTCGTTCTATAAAATGAATTGGTTTCAGTAGCAAGCATTTCAATGTATTTTAGCTACTATGTTACCCCTGTAAAACTGTTAAGAAACACTTAGTTCTGGGAGTGATGGTATTGCGGCAGAGTCGGACTACTTTTAAAGCTTTAGGTTTCTACAAAGGTGCCTGTATGAATGAAGGATTTCTCACATACAGTTTGGATAAATATTATCTGTCGGGATGTTGTGGCTAAAAAGTTTCTTTCATCGATTATAAAGGCTAAACGATGGGTTTTAACCATTATAATAACATTTTCCTGTTTTTCGCAAAAAAAATTAAAACACTAGGTTAAGTGGGATAGTTTCAAGTGTTTTTTTAGTATTTCCAATATACAGGGGACTCAAAGCTTCCAGAAAGTTTTTTTATGGAACACCAAGTCATTTCTTCGTCTATTTGAAACACCTCGAACTGAATTTAAAACTATTATATACCCCCAATAAATGTTCAAAATGACCGCCTTTGAGTTATTATTTATTTTTATTTGAATATTCGGGATATAAACAGAAAAATCCACTACAGTATCCACACAATGGAATTATTATCAAATTGAAAGTATAACATATATATACACATACATATATATGCATATCATAGTGTCTTAAATTAAGGATGAATTGAAAATATTGAATTTACTCATGGGGTACCTATACCTAATGAAAATCAAATATTCATAAGTTGCTGAAGAACTTATTTTCACCTCGATATCGATGTGGTCCCACTAGAATAACTAAACAAAAATATTCTTACTAAACATAACTAAAATTTTGAAGAATTTTTCAAAGCTGTGATTAGGAATCGATGTCAGCTGGTTGTTCTTAAATGCTGCATTTTATTCTTGGTGATAGCAAATATATATTAGCAAAAGCAATTTGATTTTATAACAGTTATATTAGTGTTTTTGAATTGTAGTTAATAAACCATACTATAAAATATTTGGAAAATTATCATTTAAGTGATCATGGTAATGAAAATAAAATAGTATCTGAAAGCATTTCAATAAAATTATTTCATTGAAGCTACAGCAAACAGTTATAAAATAAGCTTGAAATAGTTTTATAACTATCATAAAAATCTCGCAGAAAAGTGTTATAAAACTGCTACATAACAATTTACTTTTATAGGAAAATGAGTTTTATAAGTTAGTTGCAAGACGTTTCTGTGATAATTTCCTGACTATTTCATAAAGGTTTTATAATTTTATTTCATAAACGTTTCTATGACAAATTTATAAAACACTTTTATTGCCTACAACTGTATTGTGTTCACCGATCATCTAATATAATCAATTAGCATTTAGAGAGTAATTATAAAATACTAATAAAATAAAACTGTTGCAACACCATGAAATTATAAAACAATTTTGCTGGTTGGGAGTTAAGCGTTCAGGTGGCTTAACCGTACGCTTTGGTCGCGAGATTACATTTTCATTCGAACAGTTCGTGTCACGAGAAGTGGAAAAGTCTGTAGTATTTGGAACAACTTCAACATCGTTACCTGTATTGTTATCGGTTGAACTCTGAAAATTTCCATTAGGCAATATTGCATCTTTGATATGAAGTTTTTCAATCTGATTAATGTGTCGCTTCCATTTAATATTATTCAATTCTGGTACTTCAACTATATATGTCGACCTTCCAATTTTCCTGACAATTCTAGCCTCAACCCAAATCACTTTAGCCGCATTTCTATAATATTTCACTGTCACCGATTCTCCAGGAACGCACTTCACTACTGTCTTACCTCTAAAATATAATTTTTGTTTATTTTGTGCTTTTAGGACACGATTTTTCACAACCATATTTGAATTTGGCAATAGTGAGTCAAAACGAGTTCTCAAATTCCTTCCAAACATTAATTTGGCAGGACTACTTTTTGTAGTACAGTGAGGAGTATGGCGATAGTCGAATAAAAAGTTATTGAAAACTAAATTGATATTTGTTTGGTTATTTTTACCCAGAGCACTCAAAAGAGCCGTTTTGATTGTTTTCACGCAATTCTTTAAATGAATTTGCATTCCTTTTATTTGGACACATATATGGCAGTTACAATTTCTATAAGAACATTTATCTGTTTTATGATGATTCTTACGCAAACGGAGCATTTGGAATGTGATGGTGGATTGATACGGATTCCCCTCTTTGAGCCACCGCCTCCTGATCCCGAATTGCCGCCGCTCGTACCTGCTGGACTGTTGTCTTCACAGCTGTTTTTTCTTGACGATGCCACTCGGAATGGAAGAGGTTTCTTGTGCTCAGAAGATCTGGACTCATTCTTCGCGTAGTAAATTTCTGGTTCCATCTTGACAGTGCTGTTGTAATTTTGAACAACCATACTTTTGGAAGACGCAATTTCTATGATTTCAGCAAAAGTCACTGTTTCTTTTTCTTCATAAAGCCTATCCTTCACTCGACCAGAGTCATAGCCGATGATAAAACGATTTACTAAAGCCTTACAAATTTCATCAGTTCCAGAAAATTTGCAATTTGCCACTAATGATCGCAGTCTTGCACCCCACTCTTTTGGAGATTCATTGGCTGATTTTCGTGCTTCGAAAAATTTTTCGCGACACGCAAAAACAGACACTACCGGTTGAAAATAATTGTCCATGGATTTCACAATATCTTCGTAAGATTTTGTTTCAGATTCTTCTGGAATGAACATATTGAATAGTAGTTGATATACCTCTTCATTCAATAAACTTAAAAGAATGGCACGTTTCCGTTCACTTTTGTTGATACTTTTTGCCGTGGAATAATTGTTCAAACGACGTTTATAAATCGACCAATCCGACGTAGCAGGATTGAATTCCTGAATATGTCCCGTATACTGTACAGATTCCGTCATTTTATCGACTCGAGGTTCACTGCTGAGTGTAAAAAAATGAATTTGCACTTTTTATAACTCAGAATATCACTCGTCGCCACTTGTGATGTATTCAACTTAAATAAAACAACTCCTTATTTTCCGATCTTTATTCTCTCGCTCACCTAGACAAGAAAGTCAAAAACTTTCTTTCCCAAAAAATTAATCACTCCTAAAAATATAACCCCTTCAATTCAAATAAGATTCCTCTTGGCTGGGATTAAATCAAATAGGTGAATGAATGTCATTACGATGTCATCGATGACATAAGCAGATCAAGCTTATTCCGTGACATTCTAAATCGTAATTCATGAATGAAGTGTGTGTATTTTCTATAATGTTATCCAATTTGGTACTGAAGAGCCTTAGGGCAAGTGTCTTAAGGCGAAACATCGGTGTATACCAGTGAGGGTGACAGTGTTCTATGTGAGTACAATTTATTACCATTCATTCAAAGTCGAACTCATGTGAATGATATCTGATTCTTATTCCACAACAAATGTTTGAAATACAAACTGAGTAGAGAAAAGTATCTTCTGTATAATTCAGTGTTCATATAGAAGTATTTGTTTCGAAAGAATTATTTTCTTTCGTGTAATTCAATGTTTATATGAAAGTAGCTGTTTCAGGAGGACTTTCTTTCAGTTTGTGTCTGAAAGTTACTTCTTTGCATGATCAACACATTCATGTATAGAGTTTCAAATTGATTACTTCCTTCCTTCCTTTGGAAGATTCTCTCATCCCTTTTTTTTGTATCAGATGGAGTAGTAGAAAGCCAAAAACTTTCTTTCCCAAATAAGTAAGTACTTTGCTTGTTCAATACTCATTGCAATTTAGGGGTTACCCCGAATAAAAATGTATTGGGGTGAACAAACTAGAGTACACGCAATCGTTATTTTCAATTGAGAGCACGTATCAAGGTGGATGATGATAATGATGTATCGACACCAGCTAGGCTTTTGGATCGTTTGTGGAAGATCAGATCAATGTTAAATATAATTCAAAGAACTTGTTCAGCAAATAAAAGAACTTCGGATTATCATTAAGATGAGCAAATGCCCCCATTTCACGGTCAGGTACACATGCGACAGTATGTCAAAGGGAAACCGCATCCTCTGGGATTGAAAAACGACAGCGATGGGTTTTCCTCTGAACTTTCAACTATGTGGAGGGAAAGGAACACCTATAGAGTCAGTCTTGTGTGAAACACCAGAAAAACTTGATGTTGGTGGAAGAATCGTGATAAAACTATGTGATTCTTTGCCAAAAAGAGTCACTGTCTTCGCCGATAGGTGTTTTACATCTGTGCAAATGATTGATAAATTATTGCCTCGATCGATTGATCTGACTGGCACACTAATGAAAAATAGAATTCCAAGAATGATCGAACCCACTTCCGAAAAATGAAGAAATCAGGCAGGGGAACCAATAAACAAATGGTTAGGAATGATTCAAAAATTGCTTTGGTAAAATGGTTCGATACTAGACCTGCCCATTTTTTATCTTCGGTTCATGGTTGTCAACAAGAAGGAGAATGCAAACGTTGAAGCAAATCCGATTCGAGTTATATCCAAGTGAAGCAGCCTGCTATTGTTGAGGAATATAACGCCAAAATGGGTGGCGTAGATCTTCTTGATCGAGTGACTGGGAAATATCCAATGAGATACCTAACAAACAAGTGGACAGTACGAGCTATTTATCACTTCATAGATTTCAGTGTCGCTGCAAGTTGGCTGCAGTATAAGGCTGATGCAAGATGCCGAGGTTTTCCAAAAAAAGAGATCGAAGATTATTTAGATTTTAAGTTTGCAGTAGCTGAACAACTCATGGAGCAGTTTTCAGCCACGAAAGATTTTGATAATGATGATCAGGGGAATGAAATTTCATGTAATCGGCCCAGAAAACCTTCACTTTTTCCCGACAGAGGATTCATTGTAGCTGATGCTACTCATCTTCCGGTTGCAAAAAATTAACAATAATTTCTGGTTCTGCTTGCAAGATTTCTGATTCTAATTTTGTTGCCATATGGGAAATATTTTTAATAAAGGAATTTGAACCGATATTATATAAATATATTATGATAGGTAGTGTTATAGCCCCAAGGTATCAAATATGATACCTCGTATTTTTTTCGAAAATACATGAAAATACAAACATTAAATATACCAGAGTCGTAAATGTTATACCATACTCATGAAAATGCAATGACATCATTGAAAATCAACTGTTTTATATGCTTGGATCCGAAGAGGATGTGTGCAGCATTGATTTTGGCAACCAAAATCAAATATGAATTGGGTCAATGTGGAATCTTGTCTTTTGATTCATGTGAAACTTTCAACACATTCGGTCAATAATGGTTTGAGAAAATTTTGTAAAGAAACAAAAAAGATTTTGTTCGTGAAAGAAAGAAGAGGAACTGAAAAATACGTCATTTGGGGTCATTTCAGGTGTCCATTAAGGATGATTTATTGGACTTGTTCTGTCACTGAATATCTGTTAGAAAATCTGTTTTTCCGTTAACCAGCTGACGCACCCAAACGAACGACAACCCTCAGCAGTCGAAACTTGTGCTGAGGATTAACGAGGTATTACCTTTCAACGTGTGATTCCTAACACGAGGTCAGTTCAAAAAAGAAAGTGAATGTTCAAATTTCGCGGGATGCGTAAATTCCATTAACAACTTTTTAATGTTAGTACACTAGTTTCTAATATATGTTCACAGTTTCAGTTATTCAGCGAGTTTAGTTTATTGGTGAAAGGCATAGAAGTTAGAAGAATTTTGCGTGTTTTGCGATTTTCTGCTATCAAAAAAAATGGACCAAAGGACTTGCATCAAATTTTGTGTAAAAAATGTGATGAAGTGCTCAAAACCATTCGAAATGTTGACAGTGGCATACAGTGATTGCACTCTGAGTCAGAAAAATGTTCATAAGTGGTACATGTGTACTTTGATTTTTTCATTTCATTCTCAAATACTTGAGCTTATTTTGTGAAGAATGCACACAATAATACAGTTATTTCAAGTAACATGCTTTATTAGTAGTTACGACTTTTGTTGTTATGAATATATTAGATGAAAAGGGCTATCAAAAACCCTATTTATGATAAACTAAACTGAATTAGTCAACTGATGGTAGGAAGTAAAGCAAATATTGGATTTTTGACAAAAGTGATATATTCGTTTAACTGAAATGTAAGAATGGCACAGAAAATTTTACATAAGCCAACATGCTGGAAAATGAAGTTGTATTCAGTTACGCCTTATTCAATTAACACGGCAGATCTACATTGTCAAAAGACGTGACGTTCTATGAGAAATACGAAAATCATTTTTGAAGTCAGCATACTCTAGAACATAAGACTTATGCAAAAAACAAAACAGCTGTTAATATTTCATTTGCAGACTTGTATAATATCTCATATACCTACCATGATAAATCCCTCATGTGCAACTTTCATTAATTTCAATTTGTTTGCAAGTTATAATGAGTTTGTTGAACTATTACAATCATTCTATTCTACATGGTTGGATAATCCTATGGAATCCTTCAGATAACATCATTACA
Organism: Leptinotarsa decemlineata; assembly: GCF_025532065.1. Lineage (NCBI taxonomy): Eukaryota > Metazoa > Arthropoda > Insecta > Coleoptera > Chrysomelidae > Leptinotarsa > Leptinotarsa decemlineata. Next base: position 7,803,531 of record NW_027412578.1, read on the forward strand.
ATTTGCACCAATTATCCCAGATCGTGGGTATCCTTTTTCGAGGCGTTGTTCAATCCCTCACGTAAATCTGAATATAGCGAGTCTTTCTCTAATTGCTCCATTTGAGCACGTGAGGAACCCGGATTTGTGTCGTAGGATATGTTACCATTCAATATCCACGAGAAACGTATGAGGAGAGAGAATTAATTTCTGGATAATGTGAGTTATCCGCTGTTGATGTAATATTTGATTATATCTACATCAGGATTAGTAATCTCGCTCCTCCGTTTCGAACCAATTATGACAATATTCGAGTGTGTTGCTGATTGAGTTTCTAAAGACTGAAGATTCAATTGGGCAAAATCGAAGTAGACTAGTGTCAAAATCAACAATTTCACAATCAAGTTCAGCTTCATAGAAAGCAAGAACCAGACGCCCTATTTTTTTTTTGAGATCATTCAGAGAACATGAGGCTCAAATGACTACAAAAACAGATCCTGTCTATTCTATCATTGAACCACCTAAAAAAAGTGTAGAATATTCAAGGAGGTGATTCTTCTAGAATCTTTCATATAAAGAAACTTCATTGGAGCATCCCTTGTTAAGATACAGCCCCTTAAAAGGGGTACATAAAATTTGTATAACAATGTTTTTCACAAGCACTGAAGAAGTTAATATATTGAAATTAACCTGACGTTTTCAACTACCAAAAAGACACTTAGCCAGTAATTTATTTGGTTCACCCCATGGTTGTAAGGGGTGGAAAACGCAACTCCTAAAATTAATTTCCAATGTAACTTTTTGTCTCATCATTTGTTTACCATTTAAAAATGTATTTCCAATAGCCTGTTTTATTTTGAACAAAAAATGTCTACTGGGTTTTTTGCCCAAAATGAACCAGTTCGCAGCAAAAAATTATTTTACGAACAACTACAGAGATACATCGTCATAAATGCGAACTGGATTTATTGTTATTTCGTAGTTAGTACCATTAGCATTAAACGATTCAAGAGTGATAAACGAAACTGATTTATTGATAATAAAACACACAAATCATGGTAAATGTTCAATATGTCTACCTTCAGACATTACGCATGCGTTTAGACGTCGGCGCATTGAGCCACGTATTCGCTCAAATATTCCTGGAGTATCTCTGATTACCCTATAATTTTTTTGCTGAGAACTGGTTTATTTTGGGAAAAAACCCAGGAGACATTTTTGTTAAGAATGAAACAGGCTATCGAAAATAAATTTTTGAATGGTATACAAATAATAAGACAAGAAGTAACATTGGAAATAAATTTTAGGGGTTGCGTTTTCCACCCCTCACAACTATGGAGTAAACCAAATGAATTTTTGGCTGAGTGTCTTTTTGGTAGTACAAAAAGTCAGATTGATTTCAATATTGTAACTTTTTTAATGCATGTGAAAAAATTTGTTATACAAATTTTATGTACCCCCTTTAAGGGGCTGCATCTTAACAAGGGATGCTCCAATGAAATTTCTTTATATAAAAGATTCTATCTTTTTTTTTGAGGAGGAATCACCTCTTTGAATGTTTCACACTTATTTAGATACACACTGTATAGGATCTTCCACCTGAGACTTTCAAACTTTCAAACACATCGCGCGCTTCGCCCATTTTACGGTCGCCATAATCGTCCTACCGAGAGGACTATTCGCAATGTGGTGTCTGCGAGAGTGTGCAGGAGAATCCGAGCAAGTTGATTTCGCAGACCACAACTTGGCAAATTTTGCGTCGTGACGTGGGCCTACACCCGTACAAAATTCAACTGAAGATGAACAACCATAGACAACGACATGTATTAGCTAAATGTCGCATTAAATATATTAATAATTGTGATCCGGCTCGAAGGACCAATAATTGTTTGTGTTTCACCTGAAATATCTAAGTTTAATCCGGTTTCGAAGCACGAAATATTGAAATTCAGTGTCAGTCAAAAAAGTTTTTTTTATTCTCTTTGTTTTAGTTACAACAACTGAACATCAAACTAAATATAACTATATGCAGGGTGAAACAGATAGTAATCAAATAATAGTGAATATAAATACTGAACATTGATAACCAAGATCAAGATCAAAAATAAGTTTGATCTTCCTCTTGTAGATAATCACTTGGTGAACGAAACACGTGACGAGCTGTTGAAATAACGATTTGGTGTTGGGAAAAAGTCCAGTAATATTTATTCTATGTTTTCCAGTCAAAGTCCTCATGTTTGATTACGAATAAACTTGGACACTGATTGGATGTGTTTCAAACAACTTGAGAAATACTTTTTGTACGTTGAGATTCATGATGAGTCATTGTGCACTATATGAAGTTTATTGATCAAGCAATATTGAAATGTCTTTTATATCACTTTCAATCGTCCGTATATGAATATCTACTTTGTTGAGGATCATTTGAGGATTTTGATACGTTTTATTCATGAAGACTTAACATTTTGAACTGAAGCATACTCATTTCTGTAGTGTTGAAGAACCTTTTTCCAACTTTTTCTTGAGGATTCAGTGAAAAATCTTCAGTTCTACGAATCATACCTCTGGAACATTGAAAATTTTTCATAGCTCCAGGGACGTTATTTCAATGAACTATGTCATCTTCTTCGAAGAAAAGAACAAATCCACTACAAGAAAGTGGAATTCGACTCGTTCTATGTGACGTGACATTTTCCTTACCGTCTGATACTTCACATTCCATATTTTTCAAATTTGAACCTGAAACCACCTCTACGAATCACTCAGTATACAGCGGCTTACCGCCACTGCAATTAGCAGGATGTAGCGTAGTTGAGACTATATTTCATTGTTGCCGCGTTGCGGAAATGCTAAGACAAAAGCTTTACTTCGAAAGCAAAACCTCGTGAGCTTTGTTGCAGGAAATGAAATTTGCTCAGAAACTTACCATAACCTAATTTGTATGAAACGGTAACATGGGAATTGATAGCTAGAAGAAAATAATTATTACTCCGAAAGGAATCTCAGAGAAAATGTATTTTCCTGTAATTGACAAGTTTGCGCAGCGGGAAATTCAATAAGCGACTAAAAGGATTTTCCAATAACAGAAAAAGTAAACAGTTTCTATATGCTTTGAGCTTGCAGCTTGATGGAATTGCTTTCAACATATTAATTTCTCAGACAGATGTATGATGGAAAACAACTTTCATTTGAGGTTTGAATGAAATTTCAATACCCAATACCCGAATCGTCTTCGATATTCGTCAAGGAAGTCTAAAAATCATTAGAATTTGAGGAAAAAAGCTACAAAATGATACTGATTCTGTTTTTCAGCCGGGCAGGGTCTTTTCATAAGTTTTTTTCGAAAGGCAAAATTTTCAATTCCCTAGGACAAATTACCATTAACTGATATCTTTGTTTGTGACCAATATATTGATTACAATCAAAAACTTATTGAATTGGTGGTCAAATGATACTATTCAAAAAAGTTAAATTTTTGAGGTTCCGAAGTAGAAAATGAATTTCAGCCTCAATCTCCGAAATTCAAAGGAAAGTGAAAATAATCCAGGTATATGAGGGCTAATGTAATGAACCATTTTCAGTTTAATGTATTAGTTTGAAAATGTCCTTATAAGACGAAACTGCACTAACGTTAGTTAGAAAAGAAAGTTTCAATTCTCTTTTCTTCAAGTGATTGGGGTTATTTGCCAAAAGAACTCCCGTAGAACTTTCAGAAATTCAGTTATGCATTACAACTAGGACAGAATGGAAAACATTCTTTTTCTTTTTCAAATATTGATTATATCAAGTAGCAACAATAAGGATATATTCAAAATACGAATGAAAATTCGAATATGGTGTCAGAATTAAATCTCTGACAATTTCCATTGGAAAGGGTAATAACTGTTATGAATTATCCCCTGGAAAAAGTAACACCGGCCGCCGCTGTTCTTCGTCAGTCTATTGTGAATTAAGGTCGCGCTCAAGTCGACTTGCGTCGACTTGATATATGAACACTACCAACAGGCAGATGAAGAAGTTCAGTTGAAAGTGCGGTACGAAGTGATCTGAAATAGCGATAGACGTTCGAGTATTAATCTGAAGTTTCAGTTGAAGTGTTTGTGTTGTATTTTCAGTGTAGCAGTGGAATAAAGTTGAGTTCGAATGTTCAGTATAGCCATTTATTGTCAAATCTACGGAATAAAATAACAAAACGAATGCTTTCTCTCAATCAAGATAAATACTGAATAATAATAATAATAACAATAATGATCATATTAATATCGTCTCTATCAAAAATTATCATATACATCAAAGACATAATTTAGATAATTCCTTTCTTACTTGAACATCACGAGGCGACATTTAGCCTTCGGCTACTCTTACATCTAACCCCCTGATGTTCATCTAGAGCACAATCCTGCGTTCTTTTGTCGGATGAACCATATTCTCGTAATCGTTGATGAAGTCGAGCAAATATTCTATTTGAAGGATGCTGCCTTTGAGGATACATTTCAGCATATCTTCTAGAAGCTTCTAACACATTCCCCTGCGACAGACCGTATACGTAATGCATATCAGCCAGTTTCTCATTTGTGTATGCCATTTTAATAACAAGTGAATCATTAAAGTAACAAATTAAGAACAGAACAACAACACACAATTAATATTTATTCAATCTCGAAAATTCACAAACTGACAGCGTCATATCAATTTCACTAGTTCGGACTTCCATTGTCTACTATATAAAATGATTTGAAATCCCTGAAACAAGTAAAAAAAAATAATTAAAAAAGAATAGTTGAAAATAACAATTATATTAAGCAACAATAAACCTGAAATGAAATGATAATGAAATAACCTACAAGTAAAACTATAATAATTGAATAAATAAAAATTAAGGGAATGAAAAAAGAAAATAATAATAAATAATAATAAAGAAAATAATAATATTGATTTCTTTTTTCATTCCTTTAATTTTTATTTATTCAATTATTATATTTTTACTTGTAGGTTATTCACTATCATTTCATTTCAGGTTTATTGTTGCTTAATATAATTGTTATTTTCAACTATTCTTTTTTAATTATTCTTTTTTACTTGTTTCAGGGATTTCAAATCATTTTATATAGTGGACAATGGAAGTCCGAACTAGTGAAATTCATCACGAAACATTGTCAATCACCTTCAAACTATAGCTATAGCTGTCACTATAGCTAATAGCGATCTATTAGATAGATTAGTTTCGTATTTTCGCATTCATGACGATGTATCTCTGTAGTTGTTCCTAAAATAATTTTTTGTTGCGAGCTGGGCAAAAAACCCAAGAGAGATTTATTGTTCAAAATAGAACAGGCTATCGGAAATGAAGTTTTGAATGGTAAACAAATAATGAGACAAAAAGTTACTCCGGAAATAAATTTTAGGGGTTGCGTTTTCCACCCCTTACAACCATGGGGTAAACCAAATAAATTTCTGGCCAAGTGTCTTCTAGGTAGTAAAGAATTCAGGTTGATTTCAATATTGTAACGAAAAAATTGTTATACAAATTTTATGTACCCCCTTTAAGGGGCTGTATCTTAACAAGTGATGCTCCAATGAAATTTTTTTATATGAAAGATCCTATCTTGAGGAATCACCTCCTCGAATGTTTTACACTTATTCAGTTACACCCTGTTTATGGGGAGGTGACACTTGAAATTTCAAATGGAGGGGTGAGAGTCCTGGCGTTCGATCAATAGGATTCGGTTTATGTTCTATTTTGGAAATTCTAAACCCAATGCACGGTATACATCTGAAATCACTTTTTAAAATGAAATTTTCATTATCATTTTTCAGTAGTATGTTCCTTTAGATCTATTATTCCTCTGAATATTCCGTTGTCGGAACGCAGTTGATGACTTGAACATAATTCACCTCTTCAAACAACAACCTCCGGATCCAACAATATAATACGTGTTAAAAACAATATTTACGCCATTTGTTTGTCTACGGGGTTTGACGCCAAGCTGGGCCCCGAATGAACTTCACCCCCTACAGGTAACACGTGCGGGGAACGATATCCGCAGCGGGGTTTCGTTCTACGATTCAGAAGAGATTTCGCCCGTACTTGTTTGGGTTCAGCAGGATTACTCGCTTGCTGGCATAAGCTCTAACGTACTTGCGGAAAACGTAAACAGAAGTCAGCTCAGGGTGGCTGGAGAGTGAAGGGATGGATTTGTCCGCTTTCATCGAAGACGAAAATTGATGTGGTTCTGAGGTAAGATAATATATTGAAAGTGTCATTTTGGTGAAGGATTTCAGGTGAATGTCCTCCATTGTCAGTAACGAGGAGATGGTGTCACGTTTTCAACCGTTACATCGAAATTCAAACGAACAATAGAGACAAACAAAAGTGGAGCTGAACTTCGTTTGATTGACTTCCCTATTGACTATCCCACACGTCAAACTCTCAGTTAATATATTGTCTTTCATTGACCGCTTTTCATCTTCAAATTCAAATAAAACAAAGTATTTTGACATATAGTCAGTGGGCATACTTAAAGACTGGCTATAAAACAAATCATCTAAAAGAACAATTCGTTCAGGCCAGTCTCAACTCCCTACACAGTAGGTTAATGGACTGACACCTGTCAGAAAACAACTACTCCCCTGGCTAATGCCACGAAGGACGTTGAATTATATCAGACAGGTATCAGTGCAGGATTCTTCACAGAAGTTATTCCTGCATATGCTGTTGGCGATACAACTGCCGCAATAGATTTTCAATTATTGGAACACACTTGCAGACCGGTTTCGAGCTATTTGGCCACTCGTCAGTGCAAGGTGGTGAATATCATCAACATAAAGTCGATGATTTCCGATAATTGAAAATCAATTTCCTTCAGAGTATCAATCCTCGAACTAAGCTAAAGCATACAACAAACAACAGGTTTGTCATCGCCCCATCTGCCTGTGAACGAGGTAACCAGTTGCATATCCAAAATTTGCCCAATTCCTCGTATAAGGAAAGAAAACTTTCACATATAGTCAGTGGGCATACTTGAAGACTGGCTATAAACCAAATTATCTAAGGACAATTCGTTCATGCCAACAGAGTAGGTTAATGGACTGACACCTATCAGAAAACAACTACTTTCCTTGCTAATACCACGAAGGGCGTTGAATTATATCCGACAACCTCCAGTTGGTTACGTCGTTCACAGGCAGATGGGGCGACGACAAACCTGTTGTTTGTTGTATGCTTCAGCTTAGTTCGAGGATTCATACTCTGAAGGAATTTGATTCTCAATTATCGGAAATCATCGACTTTATGTTGATGATATACACTACCTTGCACTGACGAGTGGCCAAACAGCCCGAAACCGGTCTGCAAGTGTGTTCCAATAATTGAAAATCTATTGCGGCAGTTGTATCGCCAACAGCATATGCAGGAATAACTTCTGTGAAGAATCCTGCACTGACACCTGTCTGATATAATTCAACGCCCTTCGTGGTATTAGCCAGGGAAGTAGTTTTCTGATAGGTGTCAATCCCATTAACCTACTGTGTAGGGAGTTGAGACTGGCCCTAACGAATTGTTCTTTTAGATGATTTGTTTTAAAACAAAGTGTGTGTGAGATATTTTCAAAAAATTTCATCAATTTGAAAAATCCTAAGATGCCATTATGTGTCGACTATAATATCGTTCAAATGTTCACCACGGCTTCTCTGGGTACGAAACGTTTTATTTTCCATGACTCTGGCGCATAAATCGGGCTGAATTTGACCGACGGCATGGGTTATGATGACTCTGAGGACCGTTTTGTTCTGTGGCTTATTTGCATACATCTGGGACTTGAGAAAACCACATTAGAAAAAATTCTAATGGCGTCAAATCGTAGGATCTCGGTGGCCAGTTTACATCACCTTCACGTGAGATGACCACACCTACATGGTCGTGCAGAATATTCAACTTGGCATAATATGTGTGTCAAGTAGCGTCATCCTATTGAGAAATACATGTTTTTGGTGTCCAGATCATCCAATTCGAGCGAAAAAAGTTCGTAGTGTAAAATACTTAATCACCTTAAAAACGAATTCAAACAATTTCGCTTTCAATGACTTGGCTTGACAGTTATTATTTTTTATATCTGTCTAATTCTCAAACAACCTATGATATTTATCAAACATAGTGTAACAATTAATTGTTATAAGAAAATACAAATAAAATAAGTAACCACCCCCCACTCCTAAGCAGACCTTGAAAGGAGAGTATATCAACTCCTGACTGGTGACAGGTCTCATATATGTTCCATGTTTATTCCTAATTCGAACAACTCTGATGGCTCCGTCTTTACCGGGAAACGTTTCTTCTATTTTTCCTATGATCCACTGATTCCTAGGTGCCTTCTCGTCCACAATCAAAACTATGTTTTGCCATTTTTGTCTCTGAAGAAGTGTTGGTCTATATTCAATTACCCATCGTTTCCAGTACGTATCTGCTAATGCTTGCAATTCTCCATTGCTTTTCTGCTACAAAGTTCCACATTGCCGAATGATCTAACATCACCTGGTCTCAGTAGCAGGAAATGATTCAGAGTGATAGCTTCTGGCTCATTGGGATCGACCGATATGTGTCAAGGGCCTTGAATAAATAATATACCAAAACCTCTTCTTTCGAATTGATTGACTTCAAACTGATCTTCAGAGCTGTTTTGATGAATCTTATCATCCTTTCCCAGATTACACCCATGTGTGCAGCTCCTGGAGAGTTAAATTTCCAAATTATATTTTCAGATGCGACTTCTGAAATCTTTTTCTGGTCTAAGCTTTGGAACCATTCCTTGAGTTCACGTTCTGCTCCGACAAAATTAGTCCTTCAAGTAATTATTGAACCGCTGTGGAACAATACAATGAAGTAGATGAATCATCACACGTCAAAAATGTCCGACGGAGTGAGAGGCCCAACAAAGGAGTTCCACCTTCGAGATTTATAGATATGTCAAATGTAGTATTTGATTCAAGTGTGGTTACGGGTAAAATTCAACCAGGTCAGAGTAGCCACCCAAATTCTGCAAGAAGAGTCACATCTAATGAAAATTCTCACCAGGGGAAATTAACTACAAGTGAACTTTGGGAGAGCTCATTTTCTGCTCCATCAGGGATCAACAGTGTTGGTTCTATGAAAATTCTGAAAGAAAATTACGTTCCTTCTCATAACTCAAGTATAAATCGACTACATATGGAAATGAAGCTGATAAGAAGAGAGAGGGAACTTACTGAAGAAGAATCTAAGGAAATGCTCAAAGCCTTCGACTTAGAACGTCAGTTTTTACGAAAAGAAGCTGAAATACGAAGAAAAATTGCCGATAAAAATGAAACAAACAGTGAAACGTGAAAAACGAATTTCCAACTTGTTTCAAACATTTTTACCCACACAGCACTAGATATTCTTGGAATATTCCCTGTATATCATAAAACGAACGTATATATTCCAAATATTCATAGAATATTCTTGGAATATATACATACCTTTAGAATATTCATAGAATATGCTTGAATGAATATGGCAGGATTATTCCCGAAAGAATGTGCATAGAATGTCTATAAATGGATTATTCTCCCTTGAATATTCTAAGAATATTGTCGATCGAATATACCATATGGTATATTCTTAGAATATGTCCCCACGGTATATTTTGGAATATTCTATACAATGGAATTTTGAATTATCTTATAATAACGTATTCAAATAATTCAATATTATTAAAAACAAAAATATTTGAAGATCTTAATCGAATGCATAACCTAATGTATATAACCCTGATAGTGTTAACCAGTTTTTGAACTCAACGCAAAGATTCTGGATGAATTGCTCCAACAGCAACTGTTGGAAACGACAAAAAAATTTCAATGGGCCAATAAATGAACCAATTGCATCAATAAATTGGTTAATTCTCATCCTATTTGTCTTTTTGTATTTGAAATTTCAAAGCGAAAAATCCTGGAAACAGAGAAATGGGGAAGTGAATAATTGGAGTAAACGTTTCTCATTGGTCAATTGAAGTGTAGCGCGCGACAGTCGAATAAGCTCTGTGGAAGCGGCTGTCCCTTAATGCATGGTACATTTGCGTTTGCGTTAAATTCGACATTTGATTCAATATGGCGGTTGACGTGGCAGGTTCGCGTGTGTAATGCATGATGTGTTGGTGTTATTATCAAAGTATAATTCTGTCACGTTCAGTGTACCATTTATAATTTGGGGTTGTCCAGTTTGCAGTACAGCGAATAGTTTGATTTTGGATCTTCAAACAGGAGAGTTGCATCTATTCAGTCTTCGAGAAAAGTAAGTAAAATGCAATAGTATCGATAGTAAACTGAAAACGTAATGATTACTTTTCAACAAGACAATGCAAGTTGCTCTCCAAGTCATATGTTGTAAATGTTCATGAGTAACCTATGCGAAAAATATCTATTTGATTTTTATTCCAGTTTTATTGTGCCACTTTCAAATAGTGATAATGAACGTTAATGTACATTTTGTTCCAGGTATTACTATTGAAACACTGGCTGATGCATTGTTGGACAAATATAAGGAAAACTATTCTGGTGAGCAAAGTTTGAATAACTTTAAGTAAGTGAAATTCATTGAAGAACCCATCATACCACTCATTTTAAATACTTCATTTGTGGGTTGATTTTTCTAAGTGAGAAACCTAACCTAACCTATTTCTTGATGTAATACACTTTTTCTTTTCCAATGAAATGATATATTTATTATTTTTTAATTAGTGCTGATGAATTCACAGAGTTGTTAATTTTAGTATATTTTTTAGTATACATTTGTTTGAGAGTAGGAACATCCTAATTTCAATACATTTCTAATATTTGTAATATGACAGTATTCAGAAATATTTTATTCAGTGAATAAATATTTTGAATTAGATTTTTTATTTTTAATATTGGTTGAAACGCCAAATATTTCAGTGTATATTGTTTTTAAAATATATTTGTTTATGAATATTATGTGTTTTATTACTTGTATGAATCTTGTATCAAAATGCAATATATACATGCCTAATAGCGGTTACTCGTCACATTCTTGGAATATTCCAAATATTCCTAGAATATTCATAAAATATATTTAAAGAATATTCTATGGTGTTTCTCTATTGTATATTCCTACAATAAACTAAGAATATCCTGAATATTTTATGAATATTCCTCGGGTTCTATTCCTGGAATATTCTCAATAGAATATACCTTAGATATTCTAAGAATATTATAAGATATTCCAAGAATATTCCCAAGGAATATTCTTAAAATATATCAAAGGTTCGCCAGGAGCACTCCCAGGGAATATTCTCCAGAAGATATATATATCCATGGCATATTCATAGCATAATACAATATCCTTAAATGTATATTCATGAAATATACCTGGAATATCTATTGCTATGTGGGTATGCAGATCCAAATGTTATCGATAATTAGGTAACAGAGTCAAGACAGTGTATTCATTCAAAAGGATCACAATCAACCAGAATCGTTCAATATTTTATCTTCTCCTAATGTCAATGTTCCAATTTCTGTTGGGAGTGGAGAGAATAACCAGGTGCTTTTAGATATTGTCAAACAATATGCACAAAATGCGAATGTCACAACAAAAATTGAAGAATCTCACGGAATTTTCTGGCGATTTGACTGATTGGCCTATTTCCATAGATGAGTTCAGAAGATCAACAGATCAGCTTGGGTGATCTTATCGGATTTAATCCGTTTGAATCGGTCATTGAAAGTTAGAGCGAGAAAAACTGTCAAAGCTCTTCTCATTTCCCCAAGAAATGTCTCCAAAATGAGCAAGATGCTAGAAATGAATTTTGGTAGACCGAAGTGGATAATTTTGTCGCTGATAGAAAAGGCGAAAAAAGCTGGTAACGTTGAAGAAGACAAGTGGGAGTCACGGATTTATTTTTCTAATGTTGTGTATAACATGGTAACCAGTATGAAAAAAATCAATTCTCATCTGTATCTCTACAATCCAGATCTGTTAACGAATTCGATAGAAAAGCTTCCTACTATGCAAAAGTTTTCATGGGGAAAATTCAAGCATCAACGTGATTTGAAAGGAATACAAACATCATTAGGAGATTTTTCTGAATGGTTTGAAGAAGATCTTAACTCGATGGCCGCTTTTAGTAATCCTTTTTAAAGAAATAGTATATCAAAGAATCCTATCAGACGAGAAATTGTCATGATTTCAAAAGGAGATAGTTTTTCGGAGAATAAAACTAGTGAGTGCATTTTTTGTAAAGAGCTTGATCACATATTATCAAATTGTACGAAATTCTCTGAATTATCAGTGAATGAGAAACGAAAGAATGTTCTCAACCTCAAATTATGTTTCCTCTGTCTCGAATTTGGGCATATGTCGACTAAATGTTTTTTCAAATGGAGGGTGGTAAGGATGGTTGTAGAGGTAGACATCATTCTCTGCTTCATCTCCCACGAACAATTAATGATATAAGAAAATACAAACAAAATGAGTAACGTTCTCCACCCCCAAGCAGACTTTGCAAAGTGAGTATATCAACTTCTGACTTGAAGAATACACACATTGGTGACAGGTCTCATATATGTTCCATGTTTTTTCCTAATTCGAACAACTCTGATGACTCCGTTGTTACCGGGAAACGTTCCTTCTATTTTTTCTACTGATTTCTAGGTGCCTTCTCGTCCATAATCAAAACTATGTCGCCAATTCTAATAGGCTGAGTTTTGTCATGCCGTTTCTGTCTCTGAAGAAGTGTTGGTCTATATTTAATCACCCATCGTTTCCAGTACGTATTTTACAGGTAATCATCGACCTATAGTGCTCGCCTGGCCATCAATGTTCTCAAAGAAATATGTTCCGCTGATGCCACCAGCCTGAAATTCACACTGAACACTTACTTTTCAGGGATGTATTGGACGCTCTAGATCTATTCTGGATCGATAAAATTATAAATTCATTCAGAAAGGGGCCTCATGATTTTTCGATGGAAATTAGGGTCAATTGTCATATATAGGTCCCGAAGCAGCTCTGGGGGTACCAAAATCATTAATTAGAAACCAGATCAGGACATGGACCAATAAGAAGCACACAGAGTACTGGACAAAAGTACCTGGCAATAAAGACAGTAGAACCTTCATTAGGGAACCATCTGAGAAAAGAACCGAAGAACAACTTCAATATAGTAGGGACCGGTTCATAATAATTACAGGGTTACTAACCGGTCATTCTCCACTTAGAGGATACCTAAATAAAATGGGGCCGTATAATGGAGACCTCAGCTGCAGATTATGCAACAAAGGGATAGAAACAGCTCTACACATCTCATGCAAATGTAAGGCACTGAATCACAGGAGGCAGGCAATATATTGACGTACGAAATATCGTCCAGAAGGATATGACGAACATCCAACACGGAACCTGTACAAACTAGTACAGGGAACGAGACTGATGGAATGGGTGTCATGAGAAGATGGGAGAATAAACGCAATAAGCCCAAGAGGCTGCAGTGTTTTCTGGAGACTTGGACAAAATGGACATGTCAGACAGCTACCAAGGTGTAAAAAAAAGGGTCAATTGTCAACTGCTCCAGATCCCGCTCAGCGAACACACGTCGGTGTCTATTTGTCGTTTACTTTCAGTTTCTGGGTTGGTTGAATTTTGTACGGGTGCAGGCCCAAGACACTACGCAAGTTGTGGTCTGCGAAAGGCCAATTTTTTATGAGCGACGTGAAATCGGATGCCTCAAATTATCCTGTACACTCTCACAGACAGCGGCAATTTTTTCGACAGATCTTCTGTTTTGTTGACGCAAGGGTGTCGGTCGATCGTTTACTGAACCTTTGGACACAAATGTATTCACTACATTGTGCCGAATGCTACATCCGTCCATGGTTATTTGGCAAAACAAACTGAATAGATGAACACTAATATGAAAAGATATAGCTTCGACAAGATGGCTGTGAGTCCCTGTTGGAAGACGTTATATATTTCCTCATCCATTTCTTTCTCATTGAAAATACAGTAGTATATAAAGATTTGAGTATCTACCAAGACATTTGTAATAGACAACACTGAGTTCAGGAAAGGTACTTAACAAATTTTCCATTAATAGACTCTTTTGCAAGAGTTCTACAATAATATTTTTGAACAGGTGTCTGTTCATATTTGATTATTTTCAACTTTCATGAACTCCCATGAAATTGTTTATTCATATTTCTTTTACGAACAATTGAAATGTGGGAAAAATGTAATTTGTTGTTATTTCGTACTGTAATATATTCGACTGTCTTTTCGCAATTGTTACTTTATCAATAATAGTAACTTTTTGAACAATTGAGCATATTAATTCCCATCATTATCATTTTTGTTATAACTATCATCATCAACATCATCATCATTTAAATGTTGCTCTGATCAAACCCTATTCGAATCTGCCTATTAAAAAAAAACTGTTTTTCCGTTAACCAGCTGTCGCACCCCTACGACCGACAACCCTCAGAAATCGAAACTTGTGCGAGCGGAGGATTAACGAGGTCTGACCTTTTAACGTGTGATTATTGACACGGGTTGGACAATAACAAGTGAAAATCGATTGTTCAATCGATTTGATATAATTTTTGGATGACCGTTGATTGTAGAACTTTCGGGGGAGGGGGGTCAATCCCGGCCTTGCGTCGAGTTGGTCGTAGCTCCTTTCAAGTCCTCTTCATCACTTCAAACGTATAGAGTATTTTCGAAATGGTAAACACGTTCGCAGCAACAACTCCGTTCCTTCTCAACAGTTCCGATGACTGCTGTTACCATATTCTTTTGGTTTGAAGTATTGATAATGTTAAGAAATTTACAAAAAATGAACTCGATCTCGGATAACGGTGTTTTTGAAAGACTTCTACTAGACTGAAATGAAATTTCAACCTGAAACTTCGAAGTTTTTCGATATTAAAATTGTTGATGTTTTGTGTAGTTTGTTTATTGAACTTGTGATTTATTTGACCAATATGTTACATCCAGAAGAAGCTCATATAATCGGTAACTGTTTGCAATTCTTTATTTGAATTATATTATTTTTGAAGTAGCTAGTCGTGATGGAGTGGCCGCCTTACTGAATACTATTTCAATGTGGTTACGAGGTTGTTGAACTGACATAATATTAAAAGCATCAGTGTTCTACCAAAAATGATGTGATTATTCAATGAGCTTAAGGAATGTCGAATTACCAACGTCTGCTACTATGGCAGACATCATCATGTACGTTGACTTCAACGTATTACTTCCATCTTCACAGTCATCGCACATACCTCTGATGATGTTTACCGCAGTATCAAATGAAACGTTTGGTATCCAGGTTTCATTCAACCGCGACCAAGTTCACTCAACTTTTCACAATTTCTCTAAATTGATTCTCGATCCCTCCTGTCAGTTTTTGAACGGGACAAAATCGGACAAAATCAACGTAAAAACCTTCGATAGTACGTATTTTATATGGAAAAGACAACCTCAGAATGGGAAGGAAAGTCTCGTGATAAAATTTTCCAAAAGATATTCAATTTCTCTATAAAATACTTTTCCACTTCTGGTAATCGGATAAGCCGTTTCTCAGTAATTAGCAGTTTTCAATTCAATTGAAAAATCTACAAACAAGCAAAAAATATCAATAAATCAAGAAAAAATGCATGCAATACCCAGTTCCTTTCAATAAATATTCAAGATGTTAACCATGCACTCCGTGACAAATTCATTTGGATTTTTATGAAATATTCCTGGAATAATTTTTTCATAACCACTTCTTCATCCTCGAATTCTGAAATAGTAAGCTTATGCGACGCCAGTTTTATGTTTGGACATTTTTGTAGTATATTTCATTATGTCTTCATTCTGCTTATAGACCAGAATTTTTCAGTTTTTGGTCCATTCAATAGTCTTCCGAAATATCAAATCTCATCGGCATTATATTCATCATGAATTGAAGTATAACTTCATTCCGAATTGCACCATATAAACAAATTCATTTTCTGTCAATGGGGACATCTTGGAAAACCACTATAGAACTTTATTTCCTACTCGATATCCAATAACAACTATTGGAAACTCCTAAAAGGAAAGTTGCATTCTTTCAGCCAATTTCTTATTCTCATAAAATAAGAGGGAAAATTCTGAAGGGAGCGTCTATAGAAGTGCTGAATGTGTTTTTGGATGTCACGGCGGAGTATAGTGTATTTGCAGCACGTGTTCTCTTTGTTATACTGTGAAGTGATTTTTCCTGAAAGTCTCTAGAATTTGATGGTGGTGGATTTTCCGGAAGTGGTTAGAATCGATTAGAACTTTTACCAGTAGCATATCTACATAATTTCAACTCATATAACATATCGAAGTTCATCAGAAAGCAAGGTTTTTCGGGTTTGATTTCGAATGTATTCAACTATCTTCTGTTCGACATCGAGATAATTAATTATTATCAAATAACTAATTGAGGAAATGATCGAGTGAAAGACTATTCGCAGCAGAATTGAATTCAACAATGTGATAACCGTTTTCCACTGTAAATTGCATTTGAGTGCAGACTCTAAGCCATCTTATCTAATTGCATTCTCAGAGGTGTTTCAATCTCGTTTCTACCTCGATGATTCAAATAACACTTTACGAATAGATCACAAGTCGTACACAAAGCGAACTCCCTGCGTTCAACTCCGAATTCATTCTGGCATAATATTTCCTGCGAGACGCTGCTGCAACCGCATTGTCAATGTTGCAGATGCAGTGTTGCAGTTTCGTTGATGCAAAGATTATGTTCAGATTCCAGCAACGTAGTCTAGTTCACAAGATCCATCTGATCAAAAACCTGTTCTTCGGAAAAAAAATTTACGATTGAGATGACATCATTTGATTCGGAATGATATCTTGAAATTTGATAGAAGGAAATTTTATGGAAACAATCAGCGGATGTTCCTGCAATTCTGGAACCCTTAGGTACCAGTCGAGATGATGGTAAACGATAAGATGGTATGCCTCTCATACCATGGAAATACGGTAAACCTGTGGTATGGGACTTCACTTGCGTTGACACGGTCGCGGCTTCCCATCTAGCCGAAAGTTCCAAGTCTGCTGGAACTGCAGCATTGTCTGGCGAGAAATTGGAAAGAAAAAAATACCAAAATCTTGGAAACAACTATCTGTTTCATCCAGTAGCGGTTGGTGTTTATGGTCCGGAGTCTCTGTTATTCGTTCATGAACTCGGAAGGAGAATAAGCCAAGCAACGAAAGATCACCGTTCTACCTCTTTTTTGATAGAAAGAATTAGTATTGCTATTCAACGTGGCAATGCTGCTTCAGTAATTGGAACTATTCCTCCTTCACATAAGTTTGATGAGATCATGCATTGCCCTAATTTCAGTACGAAACTGAAATCTCTTCCAAACAAGCCGAGATATGTGGATATTCATTAGTCTCCTATCAAGGTTAATTCACAAGTTATTGATCCACCTTCTTCTTTTTCAGTGCGGTCAGTGGACTCAGGTCATTCTTGCCCGCCAAATATGAGTTGCAGTCCTCGTAGAACTGGTTCCCTTTCAGTGGAAGAGCTTCATGAAGAAAGAGCCGAATCGATCCCTCTACGAAACCCTTCTTCACTTGAAAGGATCGATCGCAGCTTGAGAAATGGTTCTTATGGAGATTCTGTGAAACATGTTCTTTCTTACGAATCAGTAGATAGTTGTCCTGAAAATCTAGAGAAGAAAATTGGATTGGATAATTCAGGAAACACTTGCTACATGAATAGCATTTTACAAGTGTTGTTCATAACGAAGAATTTCAAGAACGGAGTTTCAATGATGAACGAGAACGGGAATGTCTCCTACTTATTCATCAAACTCAAACACCTGTTCATGCAGCTGCAGTTTCGTAAGAAGGTATCATTTTTCCCTCCAACCGATTGCCTGGAGTCTTTGAAGTCCATTAGATACTCGTTAGGACAACAAGAGGATTGTTCCGAATTTTTGGGGTTCTTGTTGAATACTCTTCGTGAGCAAAACAATAGCAAAATCAATACTCCTAACCGCTCTGGGATGCATTTCGTCTTGTATTTGTAAATCTTTTGCTGGAAAAATCCTCACTTGTTTACTTTGTGGTGAATGTTCAAGAAGTACCGAAAACTTATGTGTCGAGGTGCTGAAATAACGGTTTGGTATTGGGAAAAAACTCCACTCATATTCCGAAATTTATGTTGATGATTGCTCAAGATGTTAAAGCTTCAGAAATATTCAACAATGTGGTTTTTACGGCTCTCTCCATGATTTTTAATATCACAGATAGAAAAGCAGTTGGTTTATAGTTCTCCATGATTTTTAATATCACAGATAGAAAAGCAGTTGGTTTATAGTTACTTTGAAAATTTTTTTCCTTTTTTGAGATTAGACTGAACACGAGCAATCTTTCATACTTAAAATATGATTATTGAACTCAGTTTAAATTTTCTATTTCCAATATTTCTCTAGATGTTGGATGGAAAAAAAATAATTTTCTGGATCATCCTATAGACATAGGTACAAATCATTTCCGAATATAAAATATAACTTTCACCTAATACAAAATTATGTTGCGGAATTTCTATCAAAATTTGACAATGTGTTATGGATTTTCATCGATTTTTGGCCAATTTCATGATATAATTTTCAAAAACTCAATAACGCTAATGAAAAAACTCCATATTGTTTTTTGACTTCCATGCTTTCTGTAGAAACAAGGAACCAGATACTTCCATAATTCATATTCCATTAGGAATTCACTGAAAATCAACAAATTCAAACAAAATTGAACCATCTATATATCCGTTACGTTTTATGCTGTTGTTGTCATAACTCCAATCGGAAGTTTATCACTATTCCACAGAGTTCGATAAATCCGAGGACAAACTGATTCAAACTGGCCGTTATTCAAATTTGTTTTCTTCCTGACATACTTCCTCAGGAAAACTTTGGCAATTCTCAGCTCGACTCTTCTCAACAGACACTGCTAGATTTTTTGTTCCAATTTCACCATAGAACACGTTGGAGACTAGTTCTGATGAAAACATTCCAGTTTATTTCCTGAGAGATTGTAAAAATAACTTCACTGCCAAGTGAAATCAACTTCGAAGCTGAGATTTGTCAATGGCAGAGTGAGAAATGCAATTTATTTGTCGAGATATTTTCCAAATTTATAATACTTGTGATTGCCACAGTTCATTATTGAGTTACTTCAGAAGTGCCAGTTTTGAATTTGGAAGTATATTCTACTCCTTTCATTGCTGAAGTTGAAGTAGGAGGTTTCGTCGTGAATAATTTACGGGAGAAATTCATGAAGTAACTTCAGTTGCAAAATTCCAACTATATGAATCCTAATGAGGAATGAATGAGGTTATGATTTCTAGAATCCATTAATTTTTCCGGGTTGGGAAAAGAAAAACGAGTCAGAGGCCGTTTCTTCCTTTCCACTAATTAGTGTGGATGAATGAAGAGGGTATAAATACGAGCAAACTCACAAAATTATTAGGTATTGTCTTATTCAACTGTTGATTGGGGTCCTTTCATACAGTGTGTGTCACATCAAGCTTTCACTGAAAGTTTGAAAAATATTTTTCTTAAGTATCAGTTATAGATGCATCCGAATATACAGAGTACCCAGTAGAAGCCTGGCTTATCAAAATTAGTTTTTTTTTAAATGATTGACATTAACGATAATGTATCACGATAATGTATCTGCTCACTTGTTATTGCTTGTTCGTAATTTTTTGAGCAAAAACAACACAGTAATTATAGCCCCGTATTCACCGGATTCGCCCCCTTGTGACTTTTTTCTGTTGAAGAGACATATGAAAGGATGCCGTTTCACGACGATCGAGGGATAGGGCTGAATCGCTGGAGAGCTCAAGGAGATACCAAAAAGTGCATATCAGAACTGCTTCGAAAATAAAGAAAATCGCTGGCACGAGTGTATAATATACAGTGTGTAACAACGAAAACTCAACAGAGCCGTTTTTGAATATAAAAAGTACGATTTTTAAAAAAAGCTCAGACACGTCGGTTTCTAATTAAAGGGGGACACCTTTCAGACCAATCAGATTTTTTGTAGTACGCACCCCCTCGGAGGGGTGCGTCCGACGACCCTTATTTAGATAGTAGATAGTAGGTCGAGTGGCATCTTGTTATAAAGGTCTTTCGAATACCTTTACATCTCTGTTGAAAAAAATATTTTGTAACGATCAGTTTTCGAAATAATTTGAAGATTTAAAGGTATTTTTATTGAGTTCAACTCTTTTTAAAATGAATCACATTATTTTTAAGGTACAATTTACGTTCAGAACTTTCATAAAAAAAAAAAATTTCGCTTTTTATGACAACCTGCTTATACGTGTCCATTTGATTTCGTAAAAAAGAAAGAATTATTTGTTTATTACGAGGAGATTTTTTCGGGGGATGGGGTTGGTTACATTTTAGGTGAATTGAGTGGCACCTCCTCATGGAGGTTGCCTTTTGACGTGGATATTTCATGCTTTTGATAAAGAAGTGAATCATACTAAAAACTCACCTACCCACAACGAATACAACCTGCTGATTTCCTTGAATGCTGATGACACAGAAAAGTTTAAAAATCTGGATATTGTTCAATTATTTCAACTATATGAGTTTGTGTTGCCTCTTTAAGAAGTTGTAAATAAGAATCACCGGTTAAATTTCCATCAATGAAAAATGGACCTATAATATGATTGCCTAATATTCCGGCCCAGACATTCAACTTTTGGAGATGTTGGGTATGTATTTCTGCGTATT
Source organism: Leptinotarsa decemlineata (assembly GCF_025532065.1). Taxonomy (NCBI): domain Eukaryota; kingdom Metazoa; phylum Arthropoda; class Insecta; order Coleoptera; family Chrysomelidae; genus Leptinotarsa; species Leptinotarsa decemlineata. The sequence goes on from NW_027412578.1 coordinate 7,824,327, forward strand.
GTCTTGGATTTTCATCCGACCAATAACGGCAATTGTAACGGTTTACGCAACCATTTAAATAAAATGAGCTTTCGTCCGAAAAACAGATGTTATGAAGCAGCTCAGGATTTTGCATTAATCTCTCACTCATGCCCTCACAATAATAACCCTCTGGTACTTAACCTGGGATTGGCGATGACTAGACCAATTACTCCAATCGCATTATCGTCATTCACTACCCTTCTCTGAACATTTCTTTCCTTATTTAAAACCGAACCTGTCTCCCTGAATTTTGTGACCAAATCCAGAACGTGATTTCTGCTTAGGTGTTTAACAGGGTTTTGCTCGTTAAATAAAATTGATGTTCAATTAGCATTTTGGTCGTTGCCAAAAAATAAAGCAATAACTGAAACCCTTTCAGCAGTGGTGTAAGGCATTTTTAAACAAATAACAATACACGACCCGTTTGAACAAAACAATCGAACGATGTACTAATGAAAACTGGAAGAAGAGGAGTGGGTATTGATTTTAAAAAAGATATTTTATTTAACAAAAAACTGATAAGAAAAACTGCTCGAAATTTTTTTTATTTAGGCATACAAGTTACCGAGTGGTCTGTCCAATGTATTATTAACATGGCAATTTTAACTTCAAATTATCTCGAAAACTAATCGTTACAAAAATTTTGTTTCAACAGAATTGTAAAGGTATTCGAAAGATCTTTAGAACAAGGTGCCACTCGACCTACTTTCCCTATCTAAATAAGGGTCGTCGGACCCTTATTGTAGTACGCTACCCTCCGAGGGGGTGCGTACTACAAAAAATCTGATTAGTTTGAGAGGTGTCCCCCTTTAATTAGAAATCGACGCGTCCGAGTTTTTCTAAAAAAATTTTACTATTCAAAAACGGCTCTGTTAAGTTTTCGTTGTTACACACTGTATAAGGGGGACTACCTTGAAAGTAACAACGCAGGTGCTTTGTTCACTCACTCGAATTGACTGCCGTGTTGGTCGGTCGTTCAAGCCCTAGTCTGAACAATCGATTTTCACTTGCTATCGTCCAACCCGTGCTAGGAATCACACGTTAAAAGGCAAGATTTCGTTAATCCTTAGCTCGCACAAGTTTAGACTTCTGAGGGTTGTCGTTCGTAGGAGTGCGACAGCTGATTAACGGAAAAACAGATTGTAAACAAATTTTCTAAACAAAAGAGCAATGTAGCTATTCAGGAATGGCAGTTTCTTCATTACCTTATGATAATTTGACCAAATTTTTTTAAGTCGGTGAATGAACTCGAAAAACGTTTATTGCTGACTACTAAATTTTTTATTCTGGATGTGATTTCTACTTGAGAAGCCATTTTCAAAAATAAAAGTGTAAGTATTTTATTGATTTTCGAAATACACAGTTGTCCTCTAAAATTTTAGTATGGTCAGGTAAATGAATAAACATCTTGAGGCCATTATAATATATAGTCTTTGACTAGAGTAGAGGTTGGCATGGGTAGTCTTAGGTCATTAGTTTGACAAAGGGCATAATAAGTGGAGTAACCGCTAAATATCAATTTATGTTTGTTAATTGAGCATGCTGTTTCTGAAATAAAGACTCCAAAAACTGTCAAATTTTTTTGTAAATCAAATAGGACTTTGTAGTAACCTCGACTTTTTGCATTGCATATGAATCTTATAGCCCTTTTTTGAATAATGAACACCGTCTGCATTTGAGTTTTGCAACATACTTACCAGAAAGGAATTCCATACCTTAAATGCGACTCAACAAGTGAGAAATAAGCCGATTTAGCGGCAGACAAACCAAGATCCTTGCAAGTTATTTTCACTGCAAAACACCCTGAAGCTAGCTTTTTATTGAGGGTTACAATGTGATTGGCGAATTTGAGTTTATTGTCAATTATTACCCCCAAAAATTCAGTACTAGGTCTGTTTTCAATTATCCTGTCCGCAGCCTGTATCGGTAAAGGAATGCTGTCAATAAAGCAGCGAAATTAAATTATATTTGTTTTGGAAATATTAAAAGACAGCAGATTAGAGTCGCACCACTTTTTTTTATATCTGCACTTATAATCTCGTGGAGATTACATAAAGTTTTATCACGCCATAATGTTGTGGTGTAATCGACGAATAGAGTAAATTTTCGTTCTATATCGATAGATATTAAATCGTTTATGTATATCAGAAAAACAATCGGTCCCAGTATTGAACTTTGTGGTACTCCTTTTCATACATTGGGGTTCTTCAGTAAACTGACAAAAAATATCCATTACTCGAAAAATAATTCTGAGATGTGACCCAATTCTGGGTCGACGGAGTTCTTTTCCAAACTTGACAGTTTGAGAAAGTCTTCATTGTTTGTACTTCCTGGGTCATACCTGCTTCGTGAAAAAATATTCCAACCAGAAATAGTAGTCAATATTCTAATAATATGAATATCGATATCTGACATTGTAATGAACCGGATATACCTAGTCATAACTCTACATATTATGAGAAATGTGCTCACCATCAGGCAATGAAAGCGTATAGTTCTCTACTGGAAAAACTTGAAGAAATCACACTCTTCAGAAAGTTAACAAGTACACTCATTTCTCACTTGAGGCATAAACGCTTCTATTCGTTCAACTGCTGGCTGTCGCGTTGAAAAAATTCTCATAAAATTACTTTTATAATGATGTGTCATATTCAGTTCTTTTCCTATTCAAAATCTGAGGTTAATGGTCACCTACTCTAAACGTCTTACGCGAAACAATTTCAATTTCAGCCACAGACCAGAAATTTCTTGCATTCGAATTGGTGAAAATATTCTTCTTGAAATCATTGATAACTTTCACTAGAAATTTATCCGCCAATTTGTACCCAATAAATCATGAATGTGTGAGTGAAAGTGTAACCAGTTGAATTTGTAGAGGCGAGTGGGAAATTACTGTATTTCATTTCCTGATGACGCTGATTCATTGGTGAAACGTTCGTCAAGAAGAGAATTGCAGTTCTTTTTGAAAGCAGTGCTTGTGGAATGAATAACCGTAATAAAACAATAGTATCGATCTTATGTGCTTTACTATTTTATGAAATGTTATTGGTTGAGATAGTTTTTTTTAATATACACATCGTTAACATAACAGGCGCCCAAGCATCGTTAAAATATTTTAATGGATAAAAAGGTTTCCTTGCCAGCTAGAAAGCAGACAAAAAAGCACAGAAAAATCAGGTAATGATGCTTGGTAGCAAGAGATTTTATACATCTGCCATGTTCCACGAGTGAAACAGCAAAACACACCGAAAATAATTTAATATTGGTAGGCAACGTTGTGTGTGCAGCACATCCTTTTGTGAAACAACGTAAAACAAAATGAAAACCATGTACTGGAAATGAATTCCGCCCCCGTTTCAATCTTTTATTTCCGCGTGGCACTAATATTCTTCCTGTCGGTGGTAATTCTCATTGTGCTTTGTTTTGCCAAGTGTACAGCCGCTACAGAATACGAATACTCATTAAAATTACATGTGGAGATAATGCACTTTTTGTTGTTTGTGTCGAGGAGGTTAACAGTTAACTTGGAATTGGGGAAATGAGGTTTAGTTTAAACGTTATTTCAGTCTCGCTCCAGAATAACGACTGAAGAAGGGGAACTTTATTTGAACTTTGTTGAAATTGCGCAGAGATCATTCAACTCGGGTACACGACTTTCATTTCCTAGAACACTGAACAGAGTCTCAGTCTCACATTCCGCTTTGTTTTAAAAATCAACCCTTTCAGATGTGCCAAAATCTTTCTCAGGGGTTTTGTTCGCAGGTAATTCCGAAAGAAACGGAAAACCGAAATAACCCAGTTTCTTATTTTCTCGACCAGAGATGCTCAATCTGATTTATTTCTTGTTATTCAGTTTCTAACTAACAATGTAACCATTACAAATGACGCCATAACAAAAATTCTGCAGCAGATCACACATCTAGCCAAAATGAATATACAGGAAAAAGAAAATCTCCAGAATGGACCAAGCACCAATAATGAAAATAATTGCAAGAATTTCAGTTGACGGTTCATATCGGAAGATTCAATGATGATTATGAAATAAGTAATACTTGAAGAATACATCGCTCATCTGCAGTCGAAATTTTCATTGAAATGGACATTTTTTAAATGTTTCTTTCATGGTTTTACCCGAATCATGCTGTTGCAAAGTTATGAAAAACGGCTAAAACATCGCGACCAGAATCAGCCGAGCGGTACAACCTAAGGATAGGCAACCCTACGTACGGAATTGAGGATAGTAAGTTACCGTCGTTTTGGGATACTCTGATATGAATGAATAGTGATATGAAGGTAACGATTAAGTATATTGGTGCGCTACATAAACTGAAATTTCATTGTGATGCCCTGTTTGGAATTTTTGGGGTGAATATTGCTGGAGTTTCATCTCAACACCAAACCGTTATTTCTCGACACGTGTTTCGATCACCAAGTGATCATCTTCAAGAGAAAGTATGATCTTCTACTTGGTGTTACAATCACTTGTCGAGGTGTCAAAAATAACTGTTTGTTGTTGGGATAAAACTACAGTAATGAATTTTCCTGTTTCAAAAAAGTACAATCGAAGGAATTTGATAGCAGTATTCCAAATGAATGATAATTTCAGTTTGAATTATCAATAATGATTTTTATTACCATAAAAATTGATTTTGTCACGATATATATGACGAAATGTTGAAAACAAATCCAAAAATGTTTCCCAATGACCAGTTCATCTTCTGAAGACGTCAGTTCTGGTGACGTTTTTGGTGCTCGTTTTTGGATTCATTCCACGCCAGAAATGTCTACTGAGAATGCCAATATACAGGGTGTAACAAAAAAGTAGCTCATAAATTGAACCATATATTCTGGAGTCAAAAATAACTTTACTGGATATAACTCGCCTTGATAAAAATGTGCACACAAAAGAAGTCACAGACCTTGGAAAGTACAGAATGAACATAAATTCTTTCCAATATTTCATGAACCAATTAAAATTTCGGGATGAAAATGGAGTCATGACTTGTGCATTTTTTCATCCAAAACCACGAAATCTGTTTAGCCCATAAACATTTGGAAAAGGTATTGAACCCCTGAAACACCTCATTTTCCAATTTTCTCTCACCTTGTAGCACTATTTCAAAAAGCCAGACGCAGGCTCTTTTTCCAATGGATGAATGACAAACACTTGATACAAGTGAAGGGGCTCACTCTGGTGCGGTGTTAGCGATGATCTCTCTTTTTCCGAAAAAGTGTTTTTTCAAAAGTCTGGTACAACTTCCTTCCAACTGATGCAGGAGGGTCCCGTACGATCTTCGTGTATTGTCCTTTCTGAATAATCTCTTCGACCTCCTGTTGGTAGAGATCAGTGTCCATCACAGCAGTAGCGTTTCCCTTATCTGCAGGTGATATCTTGATGATGTTATTTCTACCAAAGCCTTTCAGAGCTCTTCGTTCTTCATGGCCGATGTTAGATGTTGGAACTGGCTCTCGATCTAGCTGTTTTCTGACTACAGATCCGAATTCTTCTGCTTTGATCTGATCTACGAGGGAACTGGTGGATTCTACTGCAGTTTTTATTTCCAAAGTGTGCACAGATATTGGCGCAATGGCGGAGTCTAGACCTTTCCTCAACAAGGATTCCTCATTGTCTGTGAGCGGGCGGGAACTCATGTTGATGACGTTGATGGCTTGATAATTGTCCTGTTTTCGGTGTGCATTTGGGTATTGTTTCCTCACCAACTTTCCCCACTTCTTGTTGTGGGTTTCCACCATGTCTTGTCGGATCTTCAAGCATATGCTTTCAATCTTGGCAAAGATTGGTCCATGATCTTCTCCCAAGGTCTCTCTTCTTCTTTTTTTAAATCGTTCTGTGACACCCTGCATCAGAGTTGACCTCTTGCAACGGTGGTAATTGATTTTAGACCTTATCAGTGTTCGGCTGGCGCGTTCCAATATACGTTTGGCTCACTCTCCTAGAATTGGCGATTTCATCAGGAAACCTTTGGGTATGATGTTGTTGTCCTTAGCTTTGCCCAAGAAACTGAGGTGAGCTTTTTGTTTGGTAAGCTTCACCTTAGGCTTTTCAAATCCTCGGAATGATTATCTGTGTTACTGGTAGTCACTGGTGGATGCTAAAAAAATAGTACAGAAGCTTTAACCCGTTATGTAGAGAAATATTCCAAAAGGAATACACCAATCAGGCGATTATTCCTTTCCATTGATTGTCGTTCACGTGAGACTGGTACTTAGTGACCACAATTTGCTAGGAATAGTGATCGTCCGAAAATTGATGAAAACGATGAGAAGGTTTCAGCTGAAATCACTACAAGAGTAATAGCAGCTCAATTATATGTTGATCACAGAAGGTTAAAGGAACAGCAGCTTTATCCCTATCACTTAACAACCATTCAAGAATTATCAGATGAAAATTTTCTGGAGAAAATGGGATTTTGTGACAGGTTATCAACGGAAAACAATCGAAATTTCAGTTTCATCAATAATTCACCGATTGAACTACTTTCATCACGAATCACGGTAACACACATGGAAAGAAAAAAGCCTTACGCAAGAATGCGACTCATCACCAAATGATAATTTGATAGGACCAGTATTTCTTCCAAATATTTTTAATGGTACAAATTACTAACAGTTCTAACAAAATGATTCACCAGAATATTTGATAGAGGTGAATCAAGGAATAGGCAAAATAAGTGGTGTTTACAAAATTAAGCTCTAGCGCATTTCGATAACCAACTTAGGGTATACGTTTTCGGTCTGTACCCTGGACATAGGATTTGAAGGGGCCCCGATGCACCTATTTCTTGTCTAGCCAGAAGTTCAGATCCTAACCCTATCAGCTTTTGCTCTCGGAGTTCAATGAAAGGAGACGTATATTGTGTTGAACAACAACTGAGGCATCGAATCATTGATTTCGTCAGGAGTCTACGGTTTTCCAAAAAATTTGATTTTCTTTTCGAATACGGTGCCGAATGTGTAATTCGAAAATGGAGGCAATTTTGAACATTCATTAGAAAAAATATCACACATTTGAACATATTTTTTGTACCTGCAAATAACATTAATTAAAACCTATTTGTTACTCAGAATGTTTGCCAAGTTTCAATAAAAACTGGCTTCTCGAAAAAAGTAAAAAAAAATTTAAATGATGTATTCAAACAATGGTGTCACAAATAGCATTATGTTATTGTTAACTGGCAAACAAATTTCAAAAATCAAACCACAATACCAATTCAATTGTAATCTATACAAAAGTTATTAGGTTTGGGGTGTTCAATACCCCGTAAAATGTTCATTAGCTGTGAAGATTTCGTAGTTTCAAATGAAAAAAGTGCTCTCATAGTAAGAAAGCCATGCATACATTTTCTTTACAAAATGTTGAATAGTTCATGAAATAATGAAAAGAGTCAATTTTCATTCTGTACTTTCCAAGGGCTGTAACTTTTTTGTGTACACATTTGAATTGAGGTGAATTATATCCATTAGAGTTACTTTTACTCCAGAATATTTGATTAGATTCATGACCTTTTTCTCTCTTACTCCCTGTATTTAATTTCTTTATATGAAAGGCAGAAAACTAAAATTGTAAGAATACTGTAAGTTGATGCAAATGCTGAGTGAAACTCAATCAGTTTGACTTCAATATCAACTCATGATATGCTACTTATGAATTCGGCTACCAATCCATAGGAAACATCAGACAAAAAATGTGTCAGAACCAAATTGGACTCTATCAGCCCAAATCGATTGCTTTTCTGAACTCCTTGGGAGTCTCTGAACAGTTATCCATTCAACGTCATTTCGTAACTCATTAAATATTTTTAGGCTACTGTGAAGTACTGAAGGTATAGGGGTGGGTATAGGTTATCCAGAATCGAGATTCAGAACCAAGATTGCATGCAATAGTCAGAAGAGTCCAGAAGATGATCAGAAGATGATGCAGTATATCTGTCAACAAGGTGGATCAATGAGGCGAACCATGGTGACCGTAATAGTATACAGATCACCGATCGTCCGTCCACGAAGCAGGTACGTGGATACCATGTGCTGCCGCGGGGCTCATTTTTAAGTCGTGATCATCCAGTGTGTTGAGTGAACCAATATATGACAGTATAGAACCCTTCATTCACGCCGTTCTCCTGGTCGGTGTGATTCGGATAACAACGTAAAAAGAATCACGTTGGTGAAGCTAAGAATCCAAAGGTCTCCCGAAGAGAAGACGACTATTGGAAGACGAAGAGATTTTCAAGATATGAAAAAACAATGTGGCAGTATTGTCTTCAGCAGGACTGCTACGCCCCCACCCTACGAAATCTTCTATCAATAGTTCAGAGAAAGAGTACCTACCTATCAGAAATGATTATTCGCATGAACCCTTATACCACCATCTCCACAACCCCCACAATAATGGATGCGAGTGAACATGGGTATTCAGTCAGTCGTTGTTGAGAATTTCACGTATTAGTTTCTTCCTCGCAGTCAAAGTATATAACACTGAAAATGTCTACCACCGTAACAGTCGGAACATTTGATACTACAAGTCCTATTTGATCTCCATCCGCCAGCCCAGATTTTGTTTTCTCTGATCGTGACCCTGATCGTTAAAGCTTACTTTCTTAGCTTCGATGCAATTTCTCTTACTGTACAGGAGTTCTCTTCAAAAAATAATACGAGAAACACTGTTCGAAGCCTTCGAGGAATCATAGATTGTTTTTTCTCTTCTTGAGCATCTCCAATACATGGCTATTGAGACGCCATATCCAAAACCTAACTGGGCGCTTTCCAAGAATCTGTTGGGAACTAATATTCATTAATTTCATTCCTGATGGAAATTTCAAGGAATATCATTCAGTATGAGGATTACCAGCATGTGAATTTTGAAAGCCTCTCCTTCAGAAGAGCATGGGTAGTTGAGACCTCATATACTAAACCTTATTGGGCACTGTCCAGGAATATATTGGAATCCAATATTCAGTCACTCTATTCTCCATGACGATTTTCAGAATTTTCTTCCAATATTAGAATAATTGAAATTCAAAGTTTGAGGCTGTCTGGAATTACACCCAATGTGAGTCATGAATTGAATAGTATGGTTGAAGATTCAGATTGTAGGTAACTGTGAAAAAAACTGTAAATTCCGAACTAATTAGCATACATATCTTGTGAAAAATCAAACATGAAAATCGTTTCCTCAACAATTTATCGTTCATAACGTCCTAAGTAGGTATTACAAGCTGGACAGTAGTGATTCGCGTTTTTACAAGGTTTACAAAAGTAGGGCAGGCAAGATAAACAACAACAAAAGAAACATAATAACAAAGCGAACAAATGCGTTGTTGATGAAACCTCATACTTCACGTTGGTTGTTATTTGTTGATTACAAAATGGACATACCATCCTCATAGGTTCTGGTCCCAGTACATAACGTACTGCTGGTTGGTTAACGCTTTGTTGTCCTGGAGATGCATTCGCCATCTAAAGTAGGAGTTTTCCCTTTCTTCTCTCTCTCCGATTATAGATTCAAGGTTTCAACTTGCCTATGATCAATTTTCAAGTACAGTTTCTCCATTTTATTCATTGTCAGACTATTTTCGTCTGTGGCAAATGCAAGTGACATGTTCGTTCAGGGTACGATCCGAAACCAACCGAAATCCTGGTTATGCGTTCCAAAACTAACAGCTTCTGTCATATTTATGATCAGTTGGTGATATTCGAAACATAGTTTCCTGAATATCGGTAAACCAAACGTCAACCGACGTTTTGTGACAAATTGATAAACTAACTGTCTCAAACAAATTCATTTCCAACAATATCTCAATAATCACAAACTAATTTATTTATTACCACACTGAGCAACTAACGCTTAATTTATTGCCACTAATCGAATTTCTCGTTTAACCGCTCGATTCACTTTCTCAATTGGCCTCTCGGATCGGGAAGACGGGCTTATATCGGTGAGAGTCCCTTTGAGAATTCTGTAGACGGTTCGGTACTCATCTAGAATTTTACCGGCAGTTGCAGAATGCATTCATTTGGGGTGAGGTCATGTATTTGTTCGATGAGTCGGCTGGCGTATCAATTCAACTGGTCAGGGGCGGATTCGAATTCGTTACAGTATATTTTGCGGTCGCAAAGGTCAAATGTGAATATCGCCATATTGAATAAAATGATGATGAATATTCAAATATTTAGCAAAGAATATAATGACTCAAATGTTCTAACACTACTACGAAGACGAAGTTTTTTGTTTGAAGTCTGAAAACTATCAATCCTCTTTCAATGACATCATTTTATTCATTGGAATTTGGAAATATTTTCCTGAAGTTTCAGCAAATTCATCACTCATTCGCTAATTAACTTAATAAACAGACATGACAAATCAATTCAAACTATGAATAGATAATTTTTTTTGTACCCTACAATCGAATGTGTTCTGGAAATAACCAGGTTGAGTTGAAATAAAATAAGTTAAAAAAATAAGTTCAACAGTTTTACTGAAAAAAAATTTAGATAATGTTTTGAAAACTGAAAAATAATTTAGAAGGCCCTAGGAAGCAGCCATCACACCATTCGCTTCAGCAATATCAGTACTGATCAGATAAAAAAATAAAATCGTTGGGTGTAGCGTAACCTGAGTAAATACGTTAATACTACGCCCAAAGATTTTATTACTTTTCCATCTGATCAGTACCGAGGATAGTGGTGTGATGACTGTTACCTTGGAGCTTCAGAATTATTTTTTAATACATTATCTACATCATTTTTACCTTTTTTTTCAATAAAACCGTAAAGCGTGTTCTATTTCAACTCATTTAATTTCCTATCTTTGTTACTCAATTCTTCCATCTCTGTTTAACTGAACAGTATTACAAAGTTATATGTAATCCGCCATTTCGTTGCTGCGGCCATATTGAATAAGTATTCCACCATTCTACTAGTCGAAAATTGTCATCTGATACCCATTTTGAGGTAGTTGTGAAACAATATGTAATTCGCCATTCTGTAGTTGCGGTCATCTTGGATTTACAATGATACAGAACTCATTATAAATTGTCACATATAGTGAATATGAACACCAATTATGAGATCAATCTGTCAACAGGAACGGGGTCAAAATTTAATGACTAAATTTGACCCAAACAAATGAATAAACAAACGAACGAACAGGGTGAGCTAAATAATTTTTTTGTCTGTTCTGATTGTACTTTATATCTATTGAAAACACTTACCCAACACCAGAACAAAAATTACATTCCCCCGATGCGCGTTTCGATCACCAAGTTGGCGTCCTCAGGAGAACATTATGACAGGAGATCATTACGACTCCTGAGGATGTTAACTTTGTTAGCGAAACGCGCGTTGAGTGACCGTAACTTTGTTCTGGTATTGGAAAAGTGTTTTCAATAGATTCACCATACGCCAGAGATTCCACTACGAACTATCATGTACTTTTCATGGTTATAAAGACGTATAATAATTTTACCGAAGTTTGCGCTGGTCAGGCCTTATGCCCCGAGGCCCCAATACATTCGAGAAGGCGCACCAGCATTATCAACCAACAATCACTCCCCAAATCGTGGAGTAAGTGATCATTGGGTCCGAGAATCATGTGTCCTAAGTAAACTCAATGAGCCAAGAATAACGGCCTTCTGCATCTGTCCGGCTAAGATTTCTGCCCTACTGCGGCTATAGACAGATTTAAATCAAAAGCCAATCAACTCAAACATATCCAAAAGAAACGAATACGTAATGAACAAAATATTTTTTATATCAATTCTGCTTCTACAAAAAGTCATAAGGGGTCTTGCTTGGGTCCACTTGTCTTCCTTATGTTTGTGAATGATTTGTGCAAGCAATAAGATTGTAAGAAACTTCGTTTCGCTGATGAGACGTAACCAAAAGAATCAATGAAATTGATGGTACTTCAATATAATGAAAGATTCAAGTGTTACTTATGATAGCACCTATCAAATTATATAGTTTCGTAAGTGGTATCAAAAATTGAATATACTTGTATTTTTTGTTATCATTCTCACAATTGCCAAAACAATGAAATTGCATGGAAAATGGTTCTGCAATTTTTTTGTGTTATAATATACAGGTCATTTCTCCTGAAACTCCCACACGAAATATCTCTGAAACTAGGTCGATGAAAATGATGGCTGAGATATGTCGAACAAAATTATTCAATAATAAAGACGGCACTGTGGCTCGAATGATTGTGTATATCAACCAAGTTCAAATAGAGTGAACTTAACAAGTAATGAATTTTGAAAGAATTTTCATCATCTGACCTTTTTTCGTATAACCAGGGGTTGATGAAAACAGTTTTCAAATCGAGACACGAACTTATTAAACTATCAAAGTCAAATACACCCTTTTCGAAAAATAGGATGACGAAATTCAAAAATTGAAATTGATTTTCTTCAAAACTTCTAAAATATTGATTATCATCTCATGAAATTCTAGGTATCACCTCAGTTCATAAGGACTATTTTCCTTATTCCATTTATACTCCAATTCCTCACGTCACTGAGGTCAAATTTCTTTACGCTCAGTCCCTGTATAATTTTGATGGACTAAGGTGTAACATAAACACGAATAAAATCAGTTTCTTACATGTTCTAGATTAAAAACGATTTTGATTTTTACATTTCAATACCCTGAATTTGAAAAACGGTGTATTCTGAAAAATTCAAACATATCTCGGATTCCTAAATATTTTCAAAATAACTCGCTTGACGAAAAAATTTCAGATTATCAAAACTGTTTTGATTCACATCCATATCAAAAACATTATATTTTGAAGTTCTTGCCGTCTAAAAAATAGATTTCCCTGTTCAGTTGGAAACACCATTTTTGCTTACTCGCTAGCGTTTGCAGAATTGATTATATTTGAATAGATTCCGAATGTCAGTTGTAGGTAAAATTTCGTACATACGAAATTGTTAATCAATAATGTTTTAATTTCTTTCAACTTCACCGAAAATATTTCATAGATTCCAATTCTACTTTTCAATGATCAGTGTATGCCAAAATATTGAAAATTATGTGAACTGTTCTTTATCAGATCACTGCTTAGAGAACAGAAAGATATACTTTCATTTGAAGAAAATCAAACTTGTAAATCGAAGTGATATAAAAAGCCTCCTGGATGATCATATATTTATCAGTTTTCGTAACGTCCTAGAAAAGATCTACAAACCGGACAGTAGTGCATTTGGCTCAGACAAGGTTCACAGAAATAAGGAAGACACATCAGGCACCAACAAAAAAAACACAACATCATTGCGAATAAATGTGTTTTCATTGAGGGGACGTTTCTCACAATAGTTCTTATGTAGTGGTTACAGAAAGGACACACCATTTCCACAGGATCTGGCCCCAATATTACATAACTCAACCTTGTTGTCGTATAATGAGGATCTTGCAGCCCAATATTCGGTATCATTTTTTTTTCTGTATGGATTAGTGATGAGTTCGCTATACGCTTGATTTTGCTTGTTTCAAATGGTGGCACACTACATTGTTGATTTAGGAAAAAACTTGTCCCACTGTACTTTGAGTATGATTTCAAAGCTGTTTGGCATTTTCAGACTTTGACATATGTCACATCGGCATATGACTCAAAGCTGTCAGTCTGAAAAGGTTTTTTTGTATTTGGGAGGACCATCCACAAAATAGGTGACATCTAGTTCCAATAAGTTGATGATGGACTCATGAAAAATATTATTTGCATACAAAACTAGTCAGAAACATTTCAAATATTATTGAACATTCATTCAGTATGATATCATTCTATAGAAATGAAAATGTCAGCTCATAATAATTGTTGATGGATTCAAAGGGTATAGTTCAGTGAGCTAGTGCGATGATAACTAATTAGGATGTGTGTAAATACAGCTGTCTTCAAAATTCTACATTCTTCATTCATATCTTCATATCTTCATCAATTCATATATTTTATATACTGGAATGAATGTTCAAAAGGTAGCGAAAACTTATGTGAATTTCTGGAACTTCATCTAGCTTTTCCTAATATGACTAATAACAAGTCCGTGCAAAGCTTATTGTTGAATCATCTGAAAATGAAATTTTTAACAAGTGATGATCGACTGTATTCCCAAACATGCGCCAAACTAACTAGAAACAAGTATAGCTGAGGCACCAGTCAATCTAAAAATAACACTGATGATTTTTGGGAAAGAAAGTTTTTGACTTTCTACTACTCCATATTGATACAAAAAAAAAGGTGAGGAAATCTTCCAAAGAAACAAAGGAAGTATTCAATTTGAAAATGAGTAACTCTATATATGGATGTGTAGATCATGCAAAGAAGTAACTTTCAGACACAAACTGGAAGAAAGTTCTCCTGAAACAGCTACTTTCATATAAACATCAAATTACACGAAAGAAAAAAATTATTTCGAAACAAATACTTATACAGAAGATACTTTTCTCTACTCAGTTTGTATTTCAAACATTCGTTGTGGAATAAAAATCAGATATCATTCACATGATTTCTACTTTAAATGACTGGTAACAAATTGCACTCATATGCACACTGTCATCCTCACTGGTATACATCGATGTTTCGCCTTAAGACACTTGCCCTAAGGCTCTTCAGTATCGAATTGGATAACAATTTGATACTGAAAATCCATGATCCCTGAAAATCATGGATCATATATACATATATATATATATATATATATATATATATATATATATATATATATATATATATATATATATATATATATATATATATATATATATATATATATATATATAAACGCTTCACAAAACTATTGTGGAAGTTGTAAAACTTTCTATAGTGAAAATCATGCAATAAACTCTATTAGTTAGTTTCGAATTTCCAAAACCCAAAATGTGGCACTGCGAAATTCAATAAAACAATAGACTGATGAATAACTTTTGATTCGAATCATTTCACATTATTCACATGAACAGTAAGAAGTACTGAGTTTTCCGAAATGCCACCTGTTCATTTCTGGCGAATGTAATATAAGATTTGGGGGAAAAAGTAGACCGAGAGATTTTTAGGCCTTGATATATTCAAATTCAATACATTTAGACTTGATGATTTACACATTCTTCTGTACCATAGGATATCAACGAAAACCATAAATCTACAGTATCTACACCCTTCAACAATTTCTTCGAACTATGTTATAAGATAGATTTTTACATTTTCCAACTTTTCCTGTGGAAAAATAAAGTTATAGATATTATGGGAAGTTGAATTGTTCAACTGAATAATGGAAGAAAGGGAATTGAAACTTCTTTGAACTTCAAACTTTTTAAAGTTCAAGTTTGAAAATGTCCTTATAGGACGAAACTGCAGTATTGTTAGGAACGAATAAAAGTGGTATAGAAAGTCTCAATTCTCTTTTCTTCATTATGATGTCCTACCTCGTAGTAACGGCTACATCCATCAATTTATTCAACTGAAGAGCCTATCAAGAATCATCTATGTTTCTCATTTGATCCTCTTTTACAATTTGACACCATATATGGTATCTTCATCAATTTCAACACATTATATCAACTTAGAAACCATATGAAACTACTCACCATTTACAGAAGAGAAGCAGTAAAACAGCAAAACCACCATAAAATTTTTGGTGGAACTCTTTTCGTTCATCTTGTTGAGTCCAATGAAGTCAATCTGGAAAAAAATTACCATAAATTATCCCAAATTCATATTTTTTCTTCTTTGAAAGTCTCTGAAGTTTCTTCATGAGGTATCAACTAATTTTACTTTGAAACTTTTGAACGTCTTCTGATTTCTAATGAAATGTAGTAATAGTTCTACATCAATAGAATTGAAGTGAAATAATAACAATTCTCATTTCACAAATCGTACAATACTAGGTAGTTTCTATTCCTAATAGCTCATCGAATACACTTTTGTGTAATCACAAATATAGAAACAGTGTCAGTCAGGTAGTGAATATTATTACAAACGATAAATTACTAATAGGAAATGATTCAACGACCACCTATGACAAGTATTCAATGATTTGTTCAGAAGCATACAAAGGCATCAACATATCTACAAGAAGTGGTTTCAGTCAACTCCTGATGACGCCATATTGATTAGCGAAACGCACGTCAAATGACAGCATTTTTGTTTTGAAGAGGGGAAAGTGGTTTGGGAAGATCAATAATCAACTCTGAGTATTTCATAACCACACCATGAATAACGATGGTCAATTCTTAAGCTGGTACAACAAAAAGTCAGTTTTTTCCAGGATCCACCCTCATGTCATCGTTATGTCAACATAATTCCTCTACCTCTGTTCCACTCACTAATGTCAGTACACATTTTGAATAAAATAGGTCCTAATACAGTGCCTTGGGGTACTCCATGGCACTTTTTGATAACTAAGTGTCTCGTTCGTTTCCACCAGTTGTTTTTTTCGTATAAAATAATTTTGAATTATTCTCAAAGGATGTTATTTCATTCCAGCGTCTTCTGAATTTCAAAAAAGGCACTGGTGACTCATCATATCGAAGGCCGCATTAATGATAATGATAATGTACAGGCATTGTTTTCCTTTTCCAAAGCATCACGTATTTTCTCTGCCAGCGATAAAATTTTACCTTCGTCAGAAGTTTTTTCTTTGAAGCTATTTTTCTGCACAGATTATGTTTATTGGAAAACAAAGAGAGCCTACTTTTCACAAGTTTCTCAAAAACCTTCGTTAGTTCATAGCGCCCTCTCAGCGAAGGATGATGCAACACTCAACAACAATCAAAATTTACTGAAAATGATTACTTCGTACGTAGATTTTCTTCAATTTCAGTATATTGTCCATTTTAAAACATGACTTTTACCCCCGTACAGTATATTCTAAAATTTGGCGAGAGCCCTTTTTCTGTTTTGGCGAAGGTAGCGGGTACATAATGATCAATATCTTCGCAGTAACCGCTAGGATTTGAGAAAGTGTACATTATATTCATCTTCTACAAACAATAACCCGTACAGTATATTCAAGAATTTAGTAAGAGGGCGGAAACCTTTTTTTTTGGTGAAGGCAGCGGGAACAGAATGACTAATGCCTTCACATTTTCCGCTAGGATTTGAAAAAGTATATATTATATTAACCTTCTACAAGCAATAACTCGTACAGTATATTCCAAAATTTGACAAAAGCGCGGTTCTTATGTTTTGGTGAAGGCCAATGCCTTCACAGTCATCGCTAGAATTTGAAAAAGTATACATTATATTCACCTTCTGAAAACAATCAAGCAGTAACCGTACGGTATAATCTAAAATTTGGCGAAAGCTCGTTTCATCTTTTTGTTTTGGCGAAGGCAGCGGGAACATAAAAATCTGTTTGATCTGTTTATATCGTTAACCAGCTGTCACACCTCTACGAACGACAACCGTCAGAAGTTGGGACTTGTGAGTAATACCTTCACCGTTACCACTTGGATTTGAAAAAAGTGCACATTATATTCACCTTCTACAAGAAATAACCTCAGAATTTAGATCCATTCGAAACAAAAAACCAATAAGTGTCATGAAAAATGTGACCTCACTTTCTGAAAAAAATAAAAGGAAAAAATTCATAAACGTCTTGCTTCGAATTTTTTGATAAATCATCATTCCGTTCGATATATTCCATCACTGTGACATCATGGTGCACTGCTTCAATATTAATAAAACTCTCGGAAACTGTAACATCATCATCAAGCGTGAAAAATGGCTCTACGCATCAGACTC
The DNA here is from genome assembly GCF_025532065.1 of Leptinotarsa decemlineata. NCBI lineage: Eukaryota > Metazoa > Arthropoda > Insecta > Coleoptera > Chrysomelidae > Leptinotarsa > Leptinotarsa decemlineata. The sequence goes on from NW_027412578.1 coordinate 7,842,103, forward strand.
TGACGGCTCTCATACAACCTCAGGCATACATTGTAAATGGCCATGTTTTTCCGAACAGTGTGATATAGAACCCATCTTTATTATATTTCTTTGAAAGCACGCTGTTTCGTCGCTTTTCTGGATGAGAACTTGAAAGAAGTTTTTTGCTCTTTCCGGACAACTTAACCTAGGAATAATTTGAAATATGTAGTCCAATTGAAAGTTTTGTTCCTGAGGTAGACAATATCTTTGTGATACAAAAGTTAGATGAGTCCAAAATAGAAATTTTTCAATATTTTTGGTGATAATTGTCACCCCACTCATTCTTCTGAAATTTTTGTTAGGTATGAAGTGTCAATTTTAATGAAAATTTCAATTGAAATTTTCAAAGTTGCATGGAACAGTTTGTTTCTCATAACAGTTTTTTGTTCTGAGTCAATCTGAATTCGGAGGTTTCTTTCAAATCCTGGCGGAAATAATGACTACTATGTGTCCACTGTCTCCGCCAGAAAAATAATTGGCGCTCTCGCAAAATTTTGAAATGTACATTGTGAAGAACAAATGGACAGAAATGGACGAGAAATTGAAATCGAAACAAAAGTACTCAGAAGAGAATCATTTCCACTACTATTCAAGAAGGTGGGATGACGTTGGCAATATTTTTTCAAATGAAAAAGGGGTCTATATCATTTCATTTCTTTGAATCGATTCAACAGTTTAGGAAAAATTAGCAGTCAGATATTATGTTTTCGAGGAAAAAGAACAAAAACCCACTTGTCTATCCCAATAAATGTTGAAATTGTTCACAATTCACTTTTTTGTAATTATAACGTTCGTTTACAAATTTATTTCCAGTGTATTTTCATCAAAAGCATTTTTTATTATATCCATGAGCTCTGGAATATTTAATGCATTCGTAACATGCACTTTAAATTTCACGGATACCAACAAAAACCTGAGGGCTTCATATCAGGTGGTCTAGCGAGTCATCATTCTAAAGGACTATATTTGCCTCTTCACTGGTCAGTTTCAACTGTCTTTCAGCTATATTCAAAGTGATCTTTCATAATAAGAAGGTAGCTCATTTTGTTAGAAAGTAACAATTGTTGAAAACCAGAAAGTTACCAGTCTTGTGTTTGAATTTATAAATCGTTCATTATTTGCTTCATGTACATTTCTCAGAAAATACAACTTCATAAATATGTTCACTTTTCTGAACAAATATCCAAAAATCAATTGAAAAAAAGAATTTTTTCGAAAAAATACAATTAAGTGATTTCTTTGATAAATTGATACGTACATCAATTCAGATTTGTAAGTTCAATGTTCTCTATTTCACAAAATTATGTTTTGTTTTCTTCAATAAGTATGCCTAAACTGATATTTTTGTATGTTTATGCCACTCATATATCCATTTTTACTCTATTTTGTTCATATTCTCATTTGTGTCCTATTTTTCCTCACTTGTTTGCTTTGTAGTAAATGGTCAAGAGGTAGCAAAAACATATGTTATTTTCTGGAACTCCAACCAGCATTTCCTAATATGATTGATAACCAGTCCGTTCGAAGCTTATTCTCGAATCATCTGAAGAAGGAAACGGGTGACGATCAACCGTATTGCCAAACATGCGCCAAACTGACTGAAGAAAACAAGTATACCTGAGACACCAGTCATTCTAATAATGACACTGATGATCTTCAAACATGACTCAACCTCTGACGGATGAACCAAACTCTTCCAAAATTTCTAAATAGATGAACATTTCAATCTAGCAGACCTCTAATATAATCTCCATGCAGTCATTGTTCATTGTGGTTCTGGCATTGAATCAGGTCATTATTACGCATTGGTTAAATATGAAAGGGACTGGTTTAAGTTTGACGATAGTCGTGTCACTACGTGTTCTGGCGATGTATTGAATTTATTGGAGCCTCTTGAGACACCATACATTTCGTTTCATGGAAGAGAGGACATTGGCAGATCAAGATATTCAGATGATGTTGTATTTCAGGTTTTTCCGGATTTTCCTGTAGCTGAAAAAGCAAATGCGCCACTGGAATCAATGAAGTCGCCCCGGAGCGCCAATTAATTTTTGATTTTTCATAATGTCATGATTTGTGTTACTTTCTCTGAATGATTATAATAATATCACCAATTTTTTCCATATACTCACATAACAGTTGTGAATGAATTGTCAATTATTTTTCGGAAAACTTCCCCATCATATTTCCTAGCTGAACCCCGCCCATTCACTATTCATTGATTAAGGAATAATACTTTTTATGTTTTGCAGTTTCGTCCTATATCGACATTTTCAAGCTGATACATGAGTTCATGGTATGAGTTTGAAAATATCCTTACAGGACGAAACTGCATTAACGATAGTTAGAAATACGAGTGGTATAATAGTATATTATGCAACGATCATGTAATGATGGTTATTAAGACACGAGCATTAACCGGGATACGAAACGAGCCGAAGGCGAAGGCGAGTTTTGTATGGTATATGCGAGTGTATTAATAACCATTACATGAGAGTTGCATACGCTATTTTTTCTAAACCCGATAAATAATGAAAAACTATAAATATTGTATTTGTATTGAACACATTTACAGTAATTAACTCATATTTTTTTAAAAAAACACAAACTTAATGGTATCATCATGGATATATGAAAACTATAAAGATTCTAATTATATTTATATTGAATATAACAACTGTAATTAATCTGATCTTTTAAAAATATTGGAGTCGATTGTATTCCTTCTATATCGCTGTTTTCAGACATTTTAATAATATAGATAGGTAATATGAAAACTGATTTTGACAAATAAAGCAATTAGTTACTTAGGTTAGAATCTAGGACAAACAAAGGAACAGGATTCTTGATTGAAAAATTATGGGTTTCTGTTGGTTGATAATCTGTATCGTTATAAAAAATCTGTATCATAATGGATATCATTATGAAACGGATTATGGTCATATAAGTGTATTGTTAGAGTACGGGTGTAGAAAAAGCATATTAAGTTTCATTTCTCGTTTTTCATGAAGATCTCCTACCACGTATTGACGGCTACAAAACAGTGTAACACTTGTAAACAACAAATAAACAGGAAAATCACAGAAGCAGTTCAAACTGCTTGTACGTGATATAATGACATACAAGGTGAAGTCATATTTGGGTTTTTTGATAAGTTATATGTAGATTGAATTTCACACTTCGGTAAGTGACATAATCAGGAGGTGAATACCATAATCAGGAGGTAACCTTTTTTTCTTTTTTTTCCCAAATACTCACTTAGAATCTATCATATTACTGAAAATGTAAGGTCCCATCTTGAGAATCCACTCAGTTGAAGAATTTTTGAATTTTTTGAATTTTTGACACTTCGTTGTCCAATCGTTTTGTCACATCGGGGTAACCATCAATTCAATGAATAAAGACACCTACCTTTATTATTCTCGTAATTATTATTATTCTAATGTTGTGAATCGATAAATTACTGCATTTTTCGATGAAGCAGATATTTTTGTTCAACTTCTGAGACGACGTCCCTGAAGTATACAGGGTATTTTCCAATTACGCTGAAATAATGTACATTTGTGTTCAAAAGCTAATTTCATCGTGGGATAAAAAAAATATTGATTTCGCAGAAACAGGGTGTTCAACATTTTCAAAAAAATACTTTTTCACAGAGAAATTTCTTTCGTAGAAATGAGTTGTCACAACAATAATTGAAACCCGACAAATTGTAAACATCACAAACAATTAGTTATTTCGAGATGTTTTCATCTGTTCTCTGTTTTAATTTTTTCTGAAAAAAGAATCGACCTCCTAAAACAAATCGTGAAATGAAAATTTTCAATTCTCTTCATTTCATACCGACCCAAAATTAGGTACTAACGTAAATGTTATGAGAAACGGTAAAAACACATATTTTTGGTCACTTATGTTCAAACTGCCGAGTCGCCTCTAGACTCAATAATTTGTATCAAACCAAGGCTAAGCTAACCTCTCATCACATTGTCAGGTCTCATTATGATATGAAAAAAAAAATTACAATAATTATACAAAAATATGTTGAAAAAATCATTTCCGGGCATATTTCATATGAACTATTTTCATAACATTCCCTGAACACTAATCACATTACTTCTCCCAAATCAGGAAACACCCTTTACAGCCAGATCACTCATCAAATTGGTTTTTGAAGTTTGAGTATTTATTTGAACGAAAAAATTACTCAAAACTGTTTGTTTCGCATGTTGATAAAACTAATGAAACTTTCCTTCCCTCTGGATTGATTTTTGACCCCCAGCATTGTTGTTTGTTTCCAACTGATACATAGAAAAATGAAGACCCGAATTTTCAAAATCAAAAACATTTTCATATGGAACGCAATTCGATCTCAACGCCTCTTATGCATCATTTTCAGAGCGATATGACAAAACAGCCTGTTTTTTAATTCGATTTTACGCCCAGTTGGAAATAATTCCGACGAGTTGAACTCACTCCGAGCATTTGTGTTATATGCATGACCGCTATTGTATATTTTTGTTGGGATTCCACACTGAATGCAACGAACGAAAAACAAGAGTCGCTAAAAAAAACAAAAAAAAAAACTCTATAAAATCATCGTATCTGATGCAGATAATTCGTTTAGGGAAATACCAGTTAATATATTTTTTGCCAGCAGGTCGATGAATCTGAAACAATGTGCGGATTGATTGAAATCCGAACAGAATAACTGATATGTTGAAAAATAGTAAAGAATAATGTTATCCTGAAAGCGAATAGTTATAATAGAAGTCCTTCAATGTTGCACTTGCGATGTTTATGCATTGAGGTTTACTAACCGATTTCAGATCTTATAAATCACCCCATCAGCTTTTCAGTTTTCCTGAAAGACACCGGTCTGCAAGTGTGCCCGTTTCCAAAATTGACAGTCGACTATTTCAGTTGTATTGCCAATTGCATATGCAGGTCGACTCTTTCAGTTGTGTTGCCAATTGCATTTGCAGAAAAAAATTTCTGTGAAGATTCCTGCACTAAGGCCTGTCGAATATAATCCAACACCCTTTGTGATATTAGCCAGGGAAGTAGTTGTTTTCTGATAGGTTCAACCTACTGTTTAAGTACATTCTAGACTGGTTTGAACGTTTGAAATTCATTTCTTTAGATTTATTTGAGAAATGATTAGTTAAAAAATCAGGATTGGCATTTCTCTACAAACTGATAGGAAAAATTTTTTAATAATGATTTTATTGTTGAATAACTGAACAATTTGATGTAAACAAATTTCAAACCACGATATATTTTTATCTCGTGCTGCTGAAAATCAAAAATTCAAATTTTTGAAGATTATTTTTATTGCATTTTCAAATATTATGTACAACAAAAGTTGCATGATTTCTGAATTGAAATAACAATATAACTTCGAAACTATTGAAGGTATGGAAATTGATATTGAATATGTTTTTATAGAAAATTGATAGATTTTTCAAATAAGCTAATCATTTGATCAATTGTTATTTGCATTTGTTTATAAAAATATCAGGCCTTACTGACGTTTTTCGCAATTTTTTTACTTCTAGCATGATAAATAACGCAAATATGATAATACACGTTGAAGAAAATATCGTTAACTGATTCAATCTGCAACGGATGCAATTGTTCATTTCGAAATAATTTGGTTTTTCAGCCATTGATTTACTTTCCTCAATTTTTTTTTAATTTTCATGTTCGTAACTGATTATTCATTATTATTCAACTTTTGAACTAGACTGTTTCAAAACAACAATTTTTTATATTCCAGTTCATACTTGAAACATTCATAATGGAAGAAAATCAGATATCATCCATGAGAAAACTAATGATTTCTTTCTAAGATATCTTACCTTCAAAAATGGCATTTCTCAAAATCCAATATAGTCAAGAGAATGTTGTTTGATCAAATCGAACTCAAATTTCAAAATAATCCAAATCTCTAATTGAAGATAGGCTATGTGTAGGCTATAACATGGTAATGCGGGGCTCTGTCAGAGTGACCAACTCTTTCCCTGCACAGACACAGAAAAAACAAAAACCAATCCCGAGGCTGGACAGAAATTCTCACCTTAATCTATGACGGTGGCTGAGGATGAATAGAAATGTCTACCCCATGCTGCTGGACATGGCAGATCACCTCGTGATATAATACAAAAGCCAAGGTGCATTTGCGGCGCCGAGGCCAAAGAAGGGAAATAGAGCGATAGAGGCAGAAGTGGAAGCAACTGTAAGTGCATCCTCCTTCTCCCCCACTACACCTCCAACAGCAAGGGCACTTCCTGCGGTGGGCGCCAAGAGCTCCGCCTTGAATAAAGGCAAGGAACCGGCTGCCCCTGCAGGAAAGCGCCCTTACTTCGACATCTCCACGGAGGGAACTTCAAGAGAGTTGAAGAAGCCTTGCAACGACAGTAATGTCGCTGTACCTTTCAGAACCTTCACGATGGTTTTGAAAGGTAAGACACCTCAAGGTTGCCAAAAAGATATAAAGGAGATGTCTCCTGATGACCTGTCCTCCTTCCTGGAAAGGACAGAATGGACGATGACCTAGTAGAATAACTCCTCAGGAGGATGTACAATGGATCACATCTAATATGTCCGATGGTTTTTGAAAAAGTAATATCATCAACACAAAAAACTTCTTTTCGAACCCTGACGAAGAGAATTTAATTGAATTCGAAACGTCGGCAAGAGAAAATTGATCCTTTCACCCCACCAACCTTTTGTCAGAAAATATATTGGATCACAAAACTAGTTCACGTTTTTTTAAGTTTCCAATAATTTGTTTCGGAGCATAAAGTTTTCATTTTTTATATATTGTTGAGGAAGTAGAATTCTTTTTCTAAAGCACAAATTACATTATTATTCTTATAATCATTCAGTTGCCCTGAAAAATGGACATTCAAAGGAAAGGAAGATAATTCAAATCGAATATCATATTCACGTCCATTGTCCAGTGGTTTCTTTATATCCTGTCGATTTAAATTCGAGGAGGTTATACGGAAATTTATTGGGCCGTGTTCGGCATGGAAACAACGAATTCCCTTTTCTCCGGCGACGTTATGAATTGAAAACATGACAATATAATCTCGTTGTTCCTGGTATTCAGGTGTGGGATGAATCGAATTCAGGAACAGTTGACATACAAAGCTTTTCTTAGCGAGAAATATAATATATTGTTTTATGTGTGTGATCTCAATGATGGTGAATGGAGAAATGAAACGTGATAATAATAAAAAGATGAAAATGATAATGAGGACCACATTGCCACCTGCGGCACTTTTACGGTATTGACGATACACCGGTGTTGCCCTACGCTCCGGGGGATATTGAATCCGTTATGAGGAACGAGAAGTGCACAATTTATAGAAACTATTCGTTCTTCACCCTTAGGCTCATAGAAGCTAACAAGCCTGATGTAGTTGTTCTCGACCACCGAAGTAAGACGATATTAGTCGTGTAATTTTGAGCTTCTGCCGAGAGGAGAAGAGGAAAAAAAAACAGATGATATATCAGAATGTTTTCTTTGAACCCAGCAGACTCTTTCCAGACCTGTCTGTCGAAATGGTTGTCCTTGGTAGAATAATGTCCTCATCACTCTCGAATCTCAAAATCAAGTCGAAGGCAGAAATCTTAGCGAGACAATTGCAGAAGGTTGATAACTTACCCTACGGTGTTGGTGGCGGTCGTTGGTTTATAATGTGGGCACTTCCTCCTGAATGTTTCGCGGTTTCAGCAGTTGACTGGCGCAAACTCAGGCTGCAAAAATAATAAAAAGGGATGGGCCTTTGAGGCCTTAGGTGAGTTGTGCCACCACTCGGCTGAGCAACAATTGTAAAAGCGGACCGGCTAAACCCGGAAGAAAGAACACTATTCTTTCTCTGGTGCTGGCCGAAGGTTTATAGCAGAGGTTCTCATACTTATTTTGTCTACCGCCCACTTCGAGAATTGATCATTTTCTAGCGCCCCCCATTTTTTTTTCACTTTACTACATCTCAAGAATCACAATCGCGGTCATTATTTTAATAATTGAATTATGGGTGTCATGTGAAAATAAGACTTCCTGATGAGTATAATGCAAAACACCATTTTATAATATTCGGAAAACTTTTATTCATGTTATCAAAACAAACACTTCAATCTGAATTTTAGAACTAATTTGATGTGATAGGATGAATTTAATGATATTTAACAACTTTTTTAATATCAGTCTCGAATTTACTCAAAAACAGCCGTATGTCACCGCGTTCGGTAATCAGCAACCGATTTCTCTTTTTAGTTAGCAACGTTACCACAGCACTAAATCCACGTTCACACAAATACGATGATGGAAATGCTATCAAAAATCGTTGAACAATGGACCACAATCCAGGGTACAATTGCGGGATTGGCTTTTGTAGCCAACATTCTTAATTATATTTTTATTTTCTCGTTCGTTATCAGTTCTATGAGTTATTCTTTCAGCTGGGGTGATCCTGCTGTTCTTACATTTGAAAAAGGATCCGACACCCAGACCGGTATTTCCAATTTCAAAATGTCCTGGAATCGTTTTGCGGAATCACTGTGTAGGTTCTCCAAATGTTGGCAGTAAACAAGCAAGTCGTCGTTATTGAAGGATACTGCTGACAAATTAGGTAAATTGCGAAACTCACGTCTGCCGATATTATTCTTTTATATGTTTCCAGTGTATTATATATGGTTTCTCTTTTTGTATCCGTCTCTAAATTTCTGGCAAATAGTAATTCTTGATATATTTTCTCATTTTCAATAAACCTCACGTATGACACCAACAATGCTTCATTGGTTGGTAAAGTGGACTCATCTAACTGAATTGAGAATTTAAAAGTCTTCAGATGATTGCACAATGACTCTTCAATGTTTTCAGCCATCTCATCAATTAGTCTTTGCACGGTACTATTGCTCGAAGGAATTTTTTGGATACTATCTGCCGCTGTCAGGGAGCACAGTAGTTATTACTGTTATTACTTAGCTGAGCTGAGTTTTCCAGTTCTTGGAAATAGGTCACACTTTTTTTTTGTCTGAATTAATTTTATTCAAATGATCTCCTAGCCCTGAGGGTTATATTACTTCATTCGAAAATGTTTTTTGACAAATAAGGCCCTCCTAGCCCTGAGGGTTATATCACTTCATTCGAAAATGTTTTTTGACAAATAAGGCACACAGGCGAAGATGGATTTGTGGATACTGATGATTCTTCTTTTTCGCTTCCAACATAATTTTGTCTTCAAAAATGCCGAAGTAAAGAATCGAGTATTAAAAACTTTCTAATGACTCCACTCACAGTATCCACCACCGCACGTACAGCACTTTACCTAGCTAGTCGTTAACTGAATTCACTTGTTTTCGTAATATCGTCGAATGACATTACTGACTGAATGGTGCGCGCGCTTTTATATGAGGCAGCGGGCGGACCTAGTACATTCGAGAATGGAGACTTGAAACTTCTCGCTATGCATTGAAGCTTACCGCCATCTATTGTACAGTTTGACAACTTTCGGACAGAAAATAGTTACTGTCTAGTCCCCTAGATGGCGTTACACGCACGTTAAGCGTAAAGGAGCGGTAAAGTTTGAGTTAAAAGCAAGAAAACATTTTTTAATTAGCCATCGCCCTCCCAAAACCGCTTCAATGATCCCCAATCTTGTCTGTGCCCTTTTCTGTGCAAGGGGGCGTTATCGCCCACTTTGAGAAAGACTAGTCTATAGGGCTAACCGCCCGGGAGACTTGAAATCCAGTTCCTAGTAGTTGAGAAAGGGACCACCCCATTCAACCTGCTCGATGTAGTCAGAGGCAATGTTGTGGAGCCCGTAACGATAATTTGCCAACCGATGACAACTCTGACAATGACAACGAACGCTTTGAGTGGACGCATGAGCTTAATGCATTGCTATGAGAGTAGTGAGCCCGCCCAAACAGGGTACATGGCGATAATGTATGCTTTGTGGTGTGAAACACATCCGGTTTTGGGTAGCAATCATTGGTTGATAATTCTGGCGCGCCTTTCCGATTATGTCGGAGCTTTCTGGACAATACTCTCTGGGAGCGCTTACTCAGGGCACATGATTCTTGGACCCAATAGTCACTAACCCCACGGTGTGGAAACTAGTCATTGGTAGATAATGCTCGCAGATCATCACGAATGGAAAGAAGCATACTCACCTCGAGGTGGAGCAAAGCCACTCACAATGTCGACCTTTATGAAAAACTCTTCACCCGGCAAATACAGGCAAAAACTCCGGCAGATCTGCACATCAGAACTATCGAAAATACAAAGTTGCTGATACAAATACGCTTGCTTTTTCGAGTTTGAATCCCAAATTTTCTGATCCATGGTTGTACTTCCCCCGACAACAAGAAGGTCACAGAATTTCAAGGTATGAGGGTCTACTGAAAGAATGGTATTGGATGGACCCTATAAAGTCATCAGTGATTCGCGTTGCTTCCTCAGCAGGATCTGCGATCATGGTAAAGCAGGAATTGAAGTATTTGTCCCTATGGCAACTGCCCTGCTCAAATGGCTGATGAACCTGGTTGAGTTTTCGACACCGATTGAGTTGATCACAACTCTGTCACCAAGTTGAACCTCCTTCAGGAGAAGGCTCACATAAAAACCACAGATATCACTGAATTCCTGCGGTAACAGAACGATGAGTAATGGGGTCTGATGAGACCTATTGTTGGTCAACGCTGTTGTTTTTCGGCTCCAGTTTTCAGCCTTGTTATGAAAGCTACAGTGAGGAGAAATATCGTCGACGGTTATTGTCGAAGTTTGTCTTTGCATCTGACCGCCTTGTGGAGCCTCTTCTATCTTTGGTATTCAAGAAGTGAGTTTTCTATCGACCCAACAGATGTCGCCTTCGTAAAGGAAAACTGTCATCGTTCACTCTTATTCAGGCTTGTAGTTCATGAACAGTTAAGTCTAGGAATGCATTTATGGTTCAGCCTAGTACCAGTGATGCAACCTATCGCTGGTAGAAATAGCACAGTCTGGTATTGAATCATGAATGCGTCGTACTCTGATTTTCAATTAACTTATTCCCGTCCGGATATTTTTCAGTTTTTCGAGATATCCCCAAAGAAAGCAAGATATTATTTTTGAGCTCAACCATGAACTCAGTGCGGCCTGTTTATCAAACCTCCATCTAACTCAATCACAAATATGTTTAATATCACGTATAAATTAACAAATATCAATCTAGAAGGAATATCTTTCTTGCATATCCACATTTTCTATTACATGTTTTTTTTTCTCAGATTTACATAAAAGAGAACAAATGGGTGCCTATATAAAAATATAATTTCAATCATGACAATATTACGGAAAGAAACCAGCTTTGAGAAGAAAATACGTTCTCTCTATGTTCTTTGCCGGAAAATTGAATTTCTGAATATAATAACCCCAACAAAGCTCTGCATAACAATCTCTTGAGAAGGCAAAGTGCAATCTTGAAATTCCCGACAAATGCAAAAACTATATTGCCCGCGCGTTTTCCATCAATCTTACGGAACATATACCTATATTGAAAATGCAAAACAGCAGTCTGCAACAACCGGAGCAAATGAATTTTCTATTGAATTTTCCCCAAGAATCCGTGTTGCATTTCAGTCGATGGAAAAGTGTGAGCTACATGGCCAATATATGTTTGAACGGGCAAATGGCAATCGATCAGCATCCTGAATGAGGTGTAGAAAGAGCAATAAGCACACTGGCTTCCCGGTATTTTATTATTCCGTTTTCTTGAAAGGAATTTCAATTTTGATCGTTTCGTATGGGGTGCACTGGGATTATTGAGGCAAACACTGCAAAATGCGCGTTAAAGTATGGTTTCCTACGGGAATTTGAATTTCAGAGAAAACTATCTCTGCTATTTATTTAACTGCTTATATATATATATATATATATATATATATATATATATATATATATATATATATATATATGATTTTCATGGAATTATTTTCCAGCAGCTTGACTGCATTAACCTTTCTAGATTTTTTCTAGAAAATAATTCCATGAAAATCAAAAACAGGCGGTCCTCGATTGAAGACAAAATGTGAAAAAACCAGAAAAGTACTTGTTAAAAATAGCTGTGTAAACGCATAACGAAACATAAGTGGAACCACCTATTGGTGTGACACCCAAGTGAACTTGACAAGTTTTTATGTCAGTGTTGGTGGTTTGACCAATCAACCGACAACTGCGGTAGCAGAAATTTGGGAAGCTAACCTGAAATGCCATCGGAAAACGAATCCACATGTTTCTAGAAATGATATCAAATCGAGAAAGGTTAATGCAGTCAAACTGTTGGAAAATAATTCTATAAAAATCAAAATATGAATAGATAAGTACTCTGATCATTCCCATATTGATTTCAATTCAAGAGCCACCGGTAGACAGCTGTTTCAGCCTATCCTGTCGACGACAGGATGACAAGTTCAGTTTGAGGAGTGCCTAGAAGATGACAGTACTACCAACTGTCGAAAGCGCTCGCAGATAATTAACAGAAGATATATAGCTTCATATATATATATATATATATATATATATATATATACATAAGATCTAGAAACGTTAATGCAGTCAAGCTGCTGGAAAATAATTCCATGAAAGTCAAAAAATAAATAGATAAGTACTCTTTGATCATTCCCATATTGATTTCAATCTGAGAGCCACCGGTATACAGCTGTTTCAGCATATTGAGCATCGTCAGTACCATCAGTACCGTCAGATAATATATATTGCAGTCAATAGCTGGGCTGTTACAAAGAAAACTCTTTGTTATATGTCAAGCTTTCGGTATATTTCACACCTTCGTCAGGACAACTACAAAATATATAAATATGGAGAACTTACTAACTTACTAATATATATATAAATATATATATATATATATATATATATATATATATATATATATATATATATATATATATATATATATATATAGCTTCATAACTTCTATTCAATTATATGCGAGCGCTTTCGGCTGGTCGTACTATTATCATCTAGGCTCTAGTCAAACTGAACGTGTCATCCTGTTGTATGTTCTTTTATACGGTCGGAACGCCTCAATACAGCTACTGCAGGTTCTTTAGGTGAATTTGCCTGTATTTGGGTTACATCGGGTACTATTCTCTGTGTTGAATCTCCTCTAGTTTACTGTTCCTGGGAGTGTGTATTGATTTGTTCAAAATATTGAATGTTAGATCTTGCTGTGTCTTGATTTGTACTTGTTCCTCGATTTATGACTGTTAAATTTATGTATGTTTAAGTTTTCCCAAATGTCCATACAGTTTTCCTTATTGACTTGTTTTATGAGTTTTATGTTCTCTGAAGGGGAGAAATTATGTTTGTTTTGTATGGCGTGTGTTGCGAGGTTTGATTTATATAATATTGGGTTTATGTATGCCTCTTTGTGCTCATGATACCTTTGTATGCTGAACATTGTATGCTGTATATCCCGTTTTGGTTTTTGTCTTCTTTTTTATCATAGCTGTTTATTTTTTGTGACTGAAATACCCAACTCCTTTATTTTCGGTATTTTGATATTAATATAAGTTACAAAAATGATTTGAAGCTTTATAACTCCTATTCAATTATATGCGAGCGCTATCGACAACTGGTCGTGTGTCATCATCCAGGCGCTACTCAAACTGCAGTATAAGGTTGTGATATATTTTTTGAAAGGTTCCTCCATTCTCTATTCAAAAATGTTATCGCTTTCAAGTGTATTGCAACAATCAAGATGAAATAAATTAAAATCATGTGGTTACCGAAATTCGATAAAATAGACTCAAAACTTATTTCAATATATTCAAAACTTATTTCAGGTTGAGGTACTGATAATAAGAAAGTAAGCAAAAACCATAGCAACTCCTATTTAATTATATGCGAGCGCTTTCGACAACTGGTTGTGCTGTCAGCATCCAGGCGCTACTCACTGCAGTATGAGGTTGTGATATATTTTTTGAAAGGTCCCTCCATTCTCTATTCAAAACTGTTATCGCTTTCAAGTGTATTGCAACAATCAAGATGAAATAAATTAAAATCATGTGGTTACCGAAATTCGATAAAATAGACTCAAAACTTATTTCAATATATTCAAAACTTATTTCGTGTTGAGGTATTGATAATAAGAAAGTAAGCAAAAACCATAGCAATTTCCTTTTTAGATGGTATCCTTTAAAAAAACTGTAAATAATTTCCGTGGCAACGTTAGTTTAAAATGCCTTGTTACAACATCAGTTGTCAGTATTTTGATTTAAGTTAAAAGTTTGTTAACTTCAAGTCTGACAAATGGTTAGATTAACGGAAATGCATAAAATAACAGTTTTACAAATTATTGGTTACGGAGATAAAACCTGAACAGAACAGGAATTAGCTCTCCTATTTCATGAGAAATTTCCTAATTTTCCGCCCATATCTCAAGGAACAATAAGCAGAACAGAGAAGCAGTTTCGCGAGCTTGGTCATGTGGGACAGTTAAAAAATCAGCTGCCAATTCAATGACTGATGAACTCAAATTAGATGTGGTGCTTGAGTTTGAGGAAAACCCACATACATCGAGTGGAGCTCATGGAAGACGATTTTGATAGAACTTATTTTTGTGAGCAAATGATGGACATGTTGGATAACAATATCATCCAATTAGAAGACGTTATGTTTTCTGATGACTGTACTTTGTCTCTTAACGGTCATGCTAATCTGCAAAATTGCCGCTACTGGTCAACGGAAAATTATTGTAGGAAACCATACCACCCCTTCTTCATTGAAGGCAACTTGAATGGCGATAATTATTTGGCACTACTTCCAAATGATGTCATTCCAAGTTTAGCAAATTCATATCCCGATACAGGAAACCCTCAAGTTCCAGTGAATACGATATGGTTCCAGCAGGATTTACTAGACATAGATAAATCTCGGTGATATTCTCAATTTGTCACACGTTATATAAAATTTATTCAATGAGCATTTATGATATCTTATCAGTTATAATGTCACTATTGTCATTAGAGTGGGATTTGAATATGGCATTACTAATATCAGATATCTGATAATTATAATATTATCAACATCAATGCATCTATTTTGTAAATGTGTTCATTAATATTCCATATTCAATTGTAAAACTAGATCAAGTACTTGTAAGTATTGTCAATTTTTTCAGTTCTTTTCTATTTCACTAATCGCCAAAGCTTGGCAATAACGTTAAATGAAAACTGCATCAATTGCGCATCCTTTGGGAATATATTCCAGTAAATACAAATGAGAAAACCATTTGAACTCTTGAGTTTCGATTAGTTTCAATGCAAGAACTGCAAACTTGCTCTCATTTTTCTTCTCCAGATATCAACTCATTTCAACTCTGTACACTCGACTGCATTTTATTGTATGTGAAGTGGAGTATGTCAACCGAGGACTGATTAGCTGGCAAGAACATCCGAACGCTCAGACTCAACTTTATATATTATATGGCGGCGTCGGCAGGTTTGTGAAGTGTCTGCAAAACAGGAAGGCATTGTCATAAAGTGCACACTACTGAATTCAGAGACTACTGTGACTGGCATGGTCCCGATTGTTGAATACAAAGAGTAGGGGGGTATTTGGTGAATTTTTCCAATTTGGCAGCTTATTTTTGGACCACTGAAAAACCTAAATTTTTCTCAACGTCAGCTCCAATTCAACCAGTGTGAATGTTGAAATCCCAGCAATATCATGTTTGGTCGGCCAACACCCATACTTCACAACCGCTTTTTATTGGTTTTTTGGATAAATATTGTTTGAGTGTTGACCGTCCTTTGAATTTATTCATTGACTCATCAATCGCTACATTTTGGTGAAGATTCAAGCATTTCTGGAAACGTATCTTGAGCATTTCTATGACGGGTGTAACCTTATACAGTTTATCGTATTGTTCGGTACCTCGTGAAGGCATTACACTATTATCATTCAGATGAATATTACTGAGGAGCCACCCAAACCTGTGCATGGTCATTAGTTTTGAAATGAATGGATCATGCAAATCGGAAGATGTGCTCCAGTGGTCTCGATAACTGGGGTATTGTTTTATACCCATTAGCATGTTTATTCCTATGAATGCTTTCATTTCTCGTATGTCAGTTGCTACATTGTTTTTCCAGTTTTCAGATATTCTTGTTACGCATACAAATTAGTTTGGAATACCAAATGGTTGAAAATGTCATCAGTCAATAACATATTGAATAGATCAAATGTTTCATGTATACCAAGGTCTTTGATAAACTGAGATATACCGCAATTACAAACTCTCCAGGTGGAGGAATATTATATTCATGTTTTTCCCATTCCGTTTTTTTTGGAAGAATGAGAGCCATCTTCGCCAAAGGAATGAGATTTTCTGGTTCCCATTCACCGTCGAAATTTTCATGGAATGAGGAGAGAAAATGTTCGTCCTGTATTTCATGAAAGATATTCTCATCATCAACATTTTCGTTCATCTCTGCACAACAGTCATTATCCGAATGACTATCTAAATTGTCAAATTCAGCGTATGAATCCTGCAGAGACATGTCTACTAAATTGAACGGCAATTTTTCCGCTTTAGGTCTATCCATCTCGTGAAGTACGGTGGGACAAATTTTGTACCTACAGGATTTCACCAAAATTACTATTCTTTCTTTTCCAATTTTCATGAAAGTTTCTACTCACCACCTTCTGTAATAGTACCCAAAACGATTTCAATTAGCACTCTGTTAGAATTGTGATGGATATTTGACTCAATTCAACAAATAAACTTTAGAAAATACTGGACATGTTACCACTTGATTTCACACGTTTGTACGGCTGCAAAATTTAGACTAAGTGCGCAGCTGTGCCATAACACATACAACTATAGCCAATACAAGCATTTAATCGCAATGGGATGCTCCTCAAACCGACGGCCCTATCTATGGGAATGGTTTGACTTGGTGGTACAAAATTTATCCCAACATACAGTTAGTTCATGAAATTTGGTGGGTGAAATGTTCGCCCAGCGGACTTGAAAGCGTTAAAGAGCCTAGTGCGTACTCATGTTTCATCAACTCCAAGCTGACACTTTTCTGACTATATCTAAATAAACTATATCCATGGGATCAGGAGAAACATTCAACATAATAGTGATATTACTTCTTCAAAATAAATGAAGCCGAACCAAAATGTATATGGATATACAAACAATAAATGTAAAAATAACTCAATGGAAAAAAATGTCACCCAATCGGAATTCGAACCCGGTTCTCCTGATCACTAGACAAGCGACTAAACCTCAAAATGTCATATCCCGATGATTTAAGATCAGTTGATTTACGAATTGAAAAACATATGTGAACCAAGCATGGAAAAATCCATTGAAAAAACACGAAAAGTCTATAGCTGGTTTCATACGGTCGAATATGTATCTAACATTCTTCAATTGTTTTCGTAAACTATCAAATCAATGAGCTAGAGAAGTATATTTGGAAAAAAATAGGCAATGAAATCTTACACTCTACTGTAGAATTTTCACCATAAAATATTTTTGAAACCCCTTCAAATGTTCTGATATACATCAGTTTCTTCAATCTGTAGTATTGCAGAGAATTTTTATCAGACGAAGTTATAGTGAAATGTTTATCGCGATTTTATAAACCTTTTATTCTAAAAACCTTTCAAAGGTAGGTTTTGATATATGATAGAAATAATAATAATGCGGGGACTACGGAGAGATTATGCAGCTCGTAGATGGAAGCATCCTACACCATCTGGATACCGGAGAGACGTATACTTACCTCGGGATGGAACAACGCCACTCACAAGAGGTGAGAGCAGTGAAAAACTCTCTCCGCGGCAAGTATCAGCATAAACTTCGACAGATCTGGTCATAGGAACTGTCGGGGAAGCACAAAGTTGCTGCAACAAATAGGCTTACCGTTCCAATCTTACTCTACTCGTTTGGAGTAGTGAAGTGGGCTCGGGAGGAGCTGTATCAATACGACGTAGAGATCCGAAAAATGATGCATCTCTATAGGAGTTTGCATCCCAAATCGTCCGTTTCACGGTTGTACTTCCCCCGACAACATGGTCCGTGACCATGAGAGAGCAGGAATTGGAGCATTTCTCTTTAGGGCAGCTGCCCGAGCAGCTGATGAACTCTGTTACCGAGTTGGAACCCGTTCAGCAAAAACCTCAGATGAAAATCGCAGAGATCACCTCAATTCTGCGGAGACACAAGAATGAGCCAATGCATGGGGTCTTCTTCAATAACATTGGAGACATTGGCTTATCAAAGCGCCTGACGTTCGCTTTTCTCAGGTTGGTTTCGGTTTCTCAGGATGGTGTCTTCAACACCTTAGTCTACCGCAGTCGCGTGATGGGTATAGAGGTTCCTGACACAAGGTGCAGGGCCTGCCGCGAGGCGCCCGAGACCCTAATGCACTTGCTATCAGCATGTCCAGCATATGCAGTCTCGGCCTATATCCATCGACATAACGCGGCCCTAAGAGTGCTATGTGCTATATGTTGCCCTACGTTCCTGGGGATATTGAATCCGTTGTGGGGAATGAGAAGTGCCGAATCCATTGGAACTGTTCGTTTCCCACTCTCAGACTCATACACGCTAATAAACCTGATGTAGTCCTTCTCGACCACCAGAACAAAACGATATTTGTCGTGGAGTTTTCAGCTCCTGGTGAGACAAATATCGTCAGAAAAGAGGAGGAAAACGTATAAAATATCAAGATTTCCTCTTCGAACTCCGCAGACTCTAACCAGATAACTCTGTCATGATGGTTGTTCTGATTGGTGGAATGATGTCCTCTCTACTCTCGAATCTTAAAATCATACCGGCTTGCCGCATTAAGGCAGAAATCTTAGCCGCACAGATGCAGAAGGCTGTCAT
The DNA here is from genome assembly GCF_025532065.1 of Leptinotarsa decemlineata. Taxonomy (NCBI): domain Eukaryota; kingdom Metazoa; phylum Arthropoda; class Insecta; order Coleoptera; family Chrysomelidae; genus Leptinotarsa; species Leptinotarsa decemlineata. Next base: position 7,861,047 of record NW_027412578.1, read on the forward strand.
CCTTGGCTCACTGCGTTTGCTCAGGGCACATGATTCTCCGACTCAATGATCACTTATTCCACGGTGTGGGTAGTGGGTATTGATTGATAATGCTGGCGCGCCCTTCCGAATGTATCAGGGCTTCGGGGGATAGGGCCTTATTTTTTGAACAATTACAATAATTGTTGCAGAAACTTTTTGAGTGTGACACTTCAGATAGATCCATAAAAACTTTTTTTTCACAAAAATGAGTGCAGCTCAAGATTCAAATCAGATTCATTCTAACCTCAAACTTATATTTTCATTACTATATTGTGTAGTAGTTCTGTTCAAAGAAGTACAGACATTCTTTCAAAACCATTTCTTTCAAAATATATTCTGCGAGAAGAAAACAAACCAATTTGAAAACCTCAATTTTGACTTGAAAAAATATCCACATCAATACTTCCCATCGGAATATTGATGCTCAATCAGTACAAAATAAATATTCAACATTTCGAATTGCACCCAGACAGAATTCCTTCAAGGAAAATGTTATTCTATCGAAAGAGAGGAAGGAAAATTGAAATTGAGATGTATCCTAATTCGATAAACGAAATGAAGGAGACGTGAATTTTGAATATAGCTTTTTTTCGTTTAACCTAATTCGGAGTCGGCCGGGCGAATCATTCGCAGAATTCTTGATGCATACCTAAAATTATCAGCTAATTAGATTGGTGATACGAACTTCCTAAAGAGTTCGTGGAAAATTTCACGGAGGAAAATAAAAAAAGTAGAAGCCTTTGGCGAAAAGGAAAGAGATTGGAAAAAAAATTCAGGTATAGTGCGTTTCTAGATATTTCATCATGACGTAATAATTTATATGAGTCACTATATGTTAACGGGAATTTTGGGAATTAGAGATTTTGAGGTTTTTCCTGAAAGTTTATTATTTTCTCCTAACTAACTAAGTCTAGTTCAAATGATAATATCGAGGTTAAGGCAATTTACATAAAATCACTACATATTATAAAATAAATATAGTTTGAAAAACTAAAAAACACGTTTTTAAAGGACAACGAACTGAAAAGTTATAAATATATTTTTTTAAATGAGCTTAACCCGTAACTGCTACTACCGGGTCTGTATCGCATCTGTCTCTTGCATCGATTCTTTCGATTTTTAACAGAGTACGTGCTGCTTACGCTAGTTGCACACACACCGATTTTGGACGGCCAGTATAAAATCGGCCGATATTTTATTGGTAGCGGGTGCTTGCACACTCACCGGATTTTTATCGGTCAAACAATCAGTTGCTTTGTTGTCATAATTGGCACGCACTACCAAAACAAAGTTAACGCTAGTTGCACACACACCGATTTTGGACGACCGACTTTGTACCGGTCGTCCAAATTAAAATAGTGAACCACATGTGGGAACGGGCCCTGGCACACACTCCGACCGGTGATCGTTGCCGGTAAAATACCGGTGAGCAGCCGTCCACTGTAACTGTATCGCCGGCAGTACCAAGAAGTAGTGGCGTACATGACTAAATAATACGTGCTAATTACGACAACAAAGCAACTGATTGTTCGACCAATAAAAATCCGGTGAGTGTGCAAACACCCGCTACCAATGAAATATCGGCCGATTTCTCACTGGCCGTCCAAGATCGGTGTGTGTGCAACTAGCGTAATGCGTAGTAACTACAATTTCACCGAGCATTCGAGACTGGAATGGTCGGTAAAAAACCGGTGAGTATGCAAGAGTGCATTTAGTCATGTACGCCACTACTTCCCGGTACTGCCGGCGATACAGTGGCAGTGGACGGCTGCTCACCGGTATTTTACCGGTGCCGATCACCGGTCGACGTGTGTGCAAGGCGTAACGCTAGTTGCACACACACCGATTTTGGACGGCCGACTTTGTGCCGGTCGTCCAAGTTCCAATAGTGAACCACATGTGGGAACGGGACCTTGCACACACGCCGACCGGTAATCGTCGCCGGTAAAATACCGGTGAGCAGCCGTCTACTTTCGCTAAAAGACAGCAGAAGCCTCGCAAGAAAGATAATCCGTCACAACCAGTGCTTTCACTTCCCTACATCAGAGGATTATCGAAAAGGATAAGAAGAATTGGGTCCAGGAACAACATCAGAACCTGCTTCAGTTATCCGGTGAATTGCATTCACCGGATACCCTGTGAGCAAATCAGGAATAGCAGAGCATGTTTAGAACAATCAAGCTGAAAAAGGAAAGTACTCGAATGACCCATAAATAGTTCAGTCATCACTCGAAGACGATTGTGGATACCAACAATCGAAACGTCGTGAAGTAACTTGGTGTGGAATCTCTTGATATTTCATTTTCATTTTTTGCTCATTGTTCTATTTTTACTTGTGTTTTATTCCTCTCTTATTTCATTTCAGGGTTTTTTTGCTCATTATAACTGTTATCTCAAGCTTCTTTTTGTTTTTTTCCATTAGTTCTTTCAGGGAGTTTGAATCATTTTATATAATATCAGACAATGGAAGACAAAACTAATGAAATTGAGTCCAATATCTATTCACTCTCAGATTTGCCAGATGTCTCTCCTCAGGTCTTTCTATGAATCAATATATTGATAATGAAATGTTCTTTGATCCATATTTCACCGAATACAATGCAAAATATTATATAGATCATCAACATGTGAGTTACAGATTAAACGACCTATTATTAGCTTTCTGATACAGGATAAGGTGCTGTTGAGGCTAACTAATTAAATGAATATTGGAAAATAACAAAAATCCACGCACCACGAAACATTGTCAACCACTTTCAAACAAACAAAAATCTGATTCTGATAATCACAGTTTAAGGATTATTCAACGTTTATTGAAGTCAACACCCCGAAGAGGTGTTTTTTCCAAGGAAAGCTCTACTGAGTCATCTACGCACGGCAGTATTATTCAATATTCTATCAACTTTTATGAAAAAAATTTATTGAGATTCCGCTGTTAGAAAACTCATATTATTTAAACACCAGAGATACCATTGTCACTATCTGCCAGAAGAAATATAATGAGAAGACTACAAAAAAGATCCAGTCGATGTTGACCACAATTACCGCAGCTCATTCGACCAAACACTGGATTGTTCTCGACTGCCAGAGTTTGTCCGACCTTTATTCAAGAAGAAAATTTCTCCATTGTCATGGATTGCTTTCAGAGCATTCTCTACATCGTGCCTTTGAATGAATATTTCCAGGAAACTTTCCCGGATTATATTTGCATATCATTCGCTTCCCTTACATTTTCATGACGCAACTGGACATTCTTTGAATACCGAGAGCATTTTATTAATTCATCACGTGTTGAAAGCGTTAATGAAATACGTACCGAGGAGCAAATGTTACTGAGCGAATAGTATAATGCTTCCTGCCCTGTGAGGAACATAAATATTTCCGAAATTGAAACTGTTGACATTTGTAGTTGGGTGGTTTCCAATTGGAATCGTCAATGCATGAAGTTTCATTCATTTGTAACCAGAATTATTGTAATTACGTTCATTTCGATATTATTTACCAGCCTCTCCTTAGTATAGGTTAGGTTCAAAGTAAATTGGTCTATTCGACCCTCCACCTCAACCCGCAAGAGTTCATTGTGGCACCTATTCACACTTGACCAAATGAACCCAGCCAAACTCTGAAAACCTGATTCGGTCCCCAGCGGGGCAGGATAAAAGTATGTGCTCTGCTGTTCCATCATTTTCCAAACAGAGGCGACAAACACTGTCTTTCGACAGTCCGAATCTCTGCATATGGTAATTCAATTACCAGTGACCTGTGAGAAGGCCTATTAGACATAGTAGTCCATCCTTACTGTAGTCCAATAACTGTTTCGTATCAAGCTTCGAAGAGTGTGAGTTATTTCTGGAAGATTCTGCCAGGAGTCCATAAATCTTCTTGCCATCCAGGGGTTCAATCTTTGTTTGGCAAAGTCTATGGCGATTCCAATGACAGGTTCTGGTCTGATGAAGCTGTTTGCAGCATCCCCCGTTGCAAGGGAGTCAGCAGCCTCATTGTCTTGTAGGCCTCTATGGCCAGGAATCCAGACTAGAGACAATCTAGTGAGACTTCCAATGGAGGAGAGTCGTTTTTGGAAATTTTCTACCAATTTAGAAGTTGCTTGGTAGGAGCCAAAAGTTTCCAATGCCGCTTGACTGTCCGAGAATATTTTTATTGACTTGTGTATGGGGGTATAGGGTTGGATTCTTCCAATCTCTCTGCACACAATTGAATACCGTGAACTTCGCTTGAAATACAGTTGCATAGGTTCCTAGGCAGGTTCCTCATTTATTGGTCTCATTTGAATATGTCGAACAATGAGCCACTCCCAATAAGTTATCTGATATTGACACAAAAAAAATGTGAAGCACGTCGACTTCCTTCTTCGAACTGACACGTTCCTGTGTGAAAATAAATATCTTGTCCACCAGCTCTTCCTCCCCATAGAAATAATAGTTTCGCGACACCTCATTTTTGACATTATATACGCGATGTCAGGTGTAGGTATTGAATTTCGAACCAGAAATTGAAATTTGAATTGATAACTTCACTTCATCAAATGCTAGAAGTAAGCACCATCCAATTTAGTACAAAAAAACGAACTTTCTGAAGAATATCAGAAGTCAATATCCTATAACATCTGGTACTTCCTCTCCGTTACTTATGCACAGCAATTGACTCTCGATTTCAACCATCCCTGTAGAGAAACTCCGATGAAGTCATTTCCGATGGTAGTCATTCTGTAAAACGTCTCCTTCCAATCCATCGACATGGAAAGTTAATGTCTCACTACTATTACATGTGAGTCATTTTCCACAACTCAATCATTGATATTTACATGAATAGTAGGTACTTGTTTTTGCCTTCCATGAAAATATATTGACTGACTTTTTTCTAGATTTAGATCATTTCATCTTTTTCCTAGAGAATAATTGAATTGTTCGGAGATAAGTATGGACGTGTCATGAAATGTGAAATGCATGGATAGGTTCGCTCTAACGATGTCATTTACATACATTAGGAACAATATTGGGCCCACTACTGAACCTTGAGGAACACCTACACTGATGTCAAGATAATCTGAATTACAGGTAGTCACTGTTTCCTCAGTTACTCCTGGAAGACTGACATATTTGTGAGGTGCGTGCACATAAGATTTTATCCATTTCAGGGCAAGTCCTTCAAAAACAATTTTAATAATTTCATTTATTAGGGTATGTTTGACGTAGTGTGAAACACGGTAAAGTTTGAATACAATTAAGAATCCCATGTGTAGTTATGAATTTATTGTTAATGAATATCATACAGAGACAATAACACATTTATTTAAGTTTCAGCAATATATATCTTAGGTAAATGAACTATGGGACTACTGAATCACGACCAATACGCTTCGATGTATCTCATCATAACTTTACCATGCTTCAGTCGTCACTCGGCGATTTGAATGTTCAGTCCCTGGGTTGACCTTTTACTCACGAGTGCGAAAACTCACAAGAGTGTTATTTCTGACATTGCTCTAGTTCTAATATCAGAAACATTACATGGTTGCATGGAATAATATATTTCAATATCAATTCAGGGCGGCTTCTTCGAACTGGTATGCAGTCTGATATCGAATTCTCAGGATGAATTTGCACACTTCACAAAAACGATTTGTACATAAATCATGTCCATAATTGAATGATATTCAAGTTGAATGAGCTGAATGTAAAGTTGACAACATCGTGAATTGTATTTATCAATGATTATTTGTCAAACATAAATCAATCAATCAATGCGTTACGTTACCGCGATACGTTATTTTTCAATACGTTCCCATAAAACTGATAACTAGTGGTGCAATATTGAATAATTTTGATGGACGATTGAGTTAATGTTTTCGTGATTTTTTCCAGAAAAAATGCGATGAAGATCTAATTGAAATTGATAATTCTAAGTGTTTTGCACTAACAAAGTATATATATAGTCTATAAATCTTGCCAGAAATGAGATAAGGTTAAGGAGATCATAAACATCACATGTGTTATGAAATATTTCAATTATATGCGTGTATTACACAATATCATTTTTTATGAATGATTGATTGGAAATAACACAAACTTGGACTGAACGTAGACTGTACAGTCGTTTTTATTCGATTCCATTCTGACACATTCCTCAGCAACATCTCTATCCCTACTAATATTATAAATGTGAATGTAAGTTTGTTTGTTACGATTCACGCAAAAACTACTCAACCGATCATCATGAAATTTTGTACACTTATTCTTGGAGGTATTAGAAGTAACATAGGATACTTTTTATTAAACAAAATTAGGTAAGATAAAAAAAATTGTTTCTCAAGAAAATCTCAAAATCTAGCTACTTTAACGTCATCTAGCATTCCAGTAATGAAGTTTCATCCCTTAGTACCGTAATACCGTCGCACTGTATTATTTACATCCACAACAATATCCAATCCAATCAGATCCAATTGACTATAGTTTCAGCTGATTGGAATTTTTCTATATTTATTGTTATTTTCTTCTGTCATTTTTATTTTTAGGTTAGGTTAGATTGGGTTGCCTTTTTAGCTTTATGAGATTGGAAAATTATTTATTTTTGTTACAGTGAAATATATTTAAACATTTGTTGTTGCAATTCAATAAAGCATATTTTGAATTTTCGAAACTTCATCGTATGTAATAATTTTCAAGAATTGATAATCCCAGCCAAGCATTAAAATATACACTGTCACCATTGAAGTGCGGCACTTTTTTGTGCTTTGAATTTAACTTGAACTGCGACACATTGACGTTCAGTGTTTGTCAAATTCAACTTTTTATATCCATATCCAATTTTGAAAACTTACCATTCCATTTGAAGAAAACGTTGCCTCATCTGTGCATAAAATTTTATACGAGAACTTGAAACCAGAATGAAAACAGCAAACGTACATCAAAATCTCGTTTTTTTAATGTGTTAATAAATTTTGGCTTGTAACGTCAAAACTTAAAATTTTTCTAACACTTTCTCTCTTGTAATTGGTATTTTTATAATATCGGTTATGCTCGTTTGACCGTGTTCAATAACTCTTAAACAAATGTTAAGTTGGGCCTCCCCATCATATTTACTTGGAGTGTGCTTTTTCTTAAATTGATTTGCTATGGATCCTGTTTCTTTGAATTTCGACATTATCCTTGACACCGTTCATTAAAAATGTTAGCTACTTGCCGGTATGGTGTATTCTCACCACATATTAAAACAATTTCTATTCTTTCCTGAAGAGACAACATTATTGCAACAATAACTGTTGAAAATTTGACAAATAAATCAACAACTTGACACTACCATAACATGCATTTTATTTATCAAGACCTACTTAAAAATTGTATTCAACATGATTAAGCATCTTTACCGCCCTAGTGAGTGTTTATAAATAATCTGTAAATACTAAATATTGAAATTTTAATGTAATTTCAACTCTAATTATTTCATTATTACTTATTGCAGTTTTTGAGTTGAGTCTGCTTTTTCAAAATTGAAGGTACTGACGTTTGTTTAAGAAAACAGCCAAGTGATTGAAACTTTGCACCAGTCATGTTAAAGTTTTTATAGCACATTTTTAATTTCTTTTTTAAAATGTCCGTATAAGTGAAAATTCATCAGGAAAGTTAAACTCCATGATGAGTTTGTTATGTAAACATGAATTGATGACAATTAACCGAACTTGTTTTTAAAATAAAGGGGATATCTGTCAAAAATAAGCAAAACGTTAACTTTATCCTAGTTGCATAAAATTTGGCATTTGGATATAAAATTGCTGTAGACACAACTTTTTAAAGTAACTTTTTGTTAAATTCGTTCTAGAAATGCCCTTTTTCAATTTTTCCAAAAAAAAAGTTGAATTTGACAAACACTGAACGTCAGTGGGTCGCAGTTGGCCGCATCATTCCAAGTTAAATTTAAAGCACAAACAAGTGCCGAAGTTAAACTTCATTGAAACTCTTCGAAAAAAAAGTTTCCCGTATGGTGCGCACTTTAATGGTGACACTGTAGTTCTCATATTGATTAATCTCTATTGTACTGACACTTATTTGATGATGTAAATGCGAGCGAAGCCGCGAGTAAAAGCTAGTGATTTATATTTTCTCTTTCACAAATTGAACATTTTTTTCTGTGAACGTTAACGAAACATCTGAGTTTTGATTCGCAAATGATGGAGAGCATCATAGCGACGTTTATATGGAACGTAATTTTAGTGTGATAAATTTCAATTTCCTACGTTGTTCAAACTGAAATAATGAAAATCCATATAGAAACTTATTATTACAGTTCATTGTATAATTTTCACAATGAAGGGTTTCACAAAAACCGCGACACGTGTTTCGCTATACAATAGCTTTCTCAAGCTTTGCGCTTATTTTACGCTCGAGAAATCTATTGTATAGCAAAACATCAACAACAACATCAACAACAAAATCATACAATAAACTGTTATAGTAGTTTTTTAACTGAAATAACTTGTTTGAACTTGAACCCACAAGGTCTCTAGCACAACTGATGAAACAGTACTGTCTGGTTTTGAATGCCATTGCCTTCATTTTCAGGCTTCTTTCTTCCAGAACAGTTCAGTGGTTCAGCCTAGTTCCACTGATAAGACTTGGTGGGTCGAAACATCGCCGTATGATGTTGGGTTACAAGTCCATCTAGCTGCTTTGCAGATAATGCTGAAGTGGAAGACAAAGGACAAATCTCTTTCGACGATAGATGCCTAGCTTGGCTTTGCGACTGATTGTCTTGGAGAGCCTTGTATGTCGATGAAATTTGAGGATCCAGTTTTTTTCGTTCTCATAGATGGCATCTTCGTAGGGAGAAACATCATCGCCTTCACAACCTGAGACACCCGCGTCTCAGAAAATACGTACAGGATGTAGTTGAAATTTTGTCATATATTACCACCAAGATGTCATTCAACTTACGTTATCACCCCTCACTCATGAGTTCAGATCATAAACTAGCTTGCTATGCCAACAATTGATGAACATTTTCCAAAAAGTTAACTCTGCTGCGCTGAATCTACGACACACCGATTACGAAGTGAACTCCAACTCAGATGCACCACAAACAGGTATATCAGACAGATGTAGATGATGCGAAAAGCATTATCTATTTGGTGAATCAAATTTTAGATCGGCTAGCAAGAGTGGGACTCTGCCGAACGCTGGAAGATTAAAAGCGTAGAATTAGTTGATTCAGTGTTATGTAAAATATTTGAAAATAAATGAGTATTTATTATGTCAAACGCCCTAGAGAAATTCAAAAGTATCAGTGGTATGCAATTATTCCTCATTGCTGTGTCTCAATATGTCATCCTTTTCGTGAAGAAGGGCTGTAGTACAGCTGTGGACTTTGAGGAAGTCTGACTGACCTCGTAAAAGCAACAAAAATCCTATTGGATATTCTCAAAGTTGTGATTCGATTGCTTTTTCCAGAACCTTCGTCTGGAGATACTTTTTTGGTAAAATTATCATTACTGCTTTATCCCTTGCACCCAGAAAATTACCTTCAGTCAGACATTGAATGTCTGTCGGTAGCCAAGCAGTCGGTAGCCAAGCGGTTCGGCATGGGTGCTTTGTTCACTCACTCGAATTGACTGCCGTGTTGGTCGGTGGTTCAAGCCCTAGTCTGAACGATCGATCTTCACTTGCTTACCGTCCAACCCGTGTTAGGAATCACACGTTAAAAGGTAAGACCTCGTTAATCCTTAGCTTGCACAAGTTTCGACTTCTGAGGGTTGTCGTTCGTAGGGGTACGACAGCTGGTTAACGGAAGAACAGATTTTAAAACAGATTTTTTTTAAAACAGATTGAATGACTATGGGGTTGCCAAATGTTCAAAATGCAAGATTCCTGTCTTCAGCAATATTTGCATGTGAAGGCATCTGTGAGTCAGTTATTTTATACATCAGATTCAGCCATGCATAGGCGTTTGCTGACCTCTTCAGGTAGAGTTATTATTCACTCGTGATATCGGGCATTGGCATTCAATGAATATTTTAAATATATACGCAACTCTTTCAAATAAATTAATATGAAAAAAAAACTTTAAAGTCCTTGAACGATAAAAATAAGATTTAAATTACATCAAACCTATTCATTTTCCAATTAGTTTTCAAAATGTAATTGTGAATAATAAGATTTAAATCAAACTAAATAATAAAATTCAGCCGCAATGCTATTACTCAGCTTTTTTTTTTTATCAATCAGATCAAGTTACTTAACTCGCTAATTGATCTACTCAAGTACATCTTCGGAATTTACGCACTCGAATCACTCAGTTTGATCTTAGTTTTTTAAAATTAAAATCAAACAGATCAAGTTACCTCAATTACCTGTTGATCTATACAAAATCTTGCGACAAGAATTCATATCATATAAATTGTGTAATGACATTGAAAGTTGAGTTGAGTAAAGATTTCAAAGCAAAACTCTTTATATTTATTTTATTTATACCATGCAGCACTGAGGCTAAATCTTATTATTATAGGTTTAATGTAATTTAAATTTTATCTTCACATTTTTAGGGCGTGGAATGAATCTTTTTTTCGAGTTTTTTTTCTATTAATTATTTCAACAAAATGAATAAATTGAAAAAGAAAGTAATAGAAATCATGAAATTGTGAAACAACAAAAATTAATTGGCGTTCCGGGACAACATCACTGATTACAGTAGCGAATTCGATTTTTTAGTTGCAGGGAAACCCGGAAAATCCTGCAGCACCACATCATCTGAAAATCTTGATCTGCCTATATCCTCTTCTACAAAAAATAAAATATAGGGTGTCTCCAGAGGCTCCAATAAATTCAAGACATCGCCAGCACACTTCGTGACACGACTATCGTCAAACTTAAACCAGTCCGTTTCGTTTTTGACCAATGCGTAACAATGACCGGATTCAACGTCAGAACCACAATAAACAATGACTGCATGAAGATTATGATAGTGATCTGCGAGACTGAACTGTTCATCTACTTCGAACCTTCCTAAGAGTTTGGTGCTTCCGTCAGAGGTTGAGTCATGTTTGAATATCATCAGTCTTATTATTAGATTGACTGGTGCCTCAGTATTATACTATTCAGTTGATTTTGCGCATGATTGGCAATACAGTTGATCATCACCTGTTTCAAGTTCAATTTTCGGATGATTCAACAATAAGCTCTGCACGGACTGGTTATCAGTCATATTAGGAAACGCTAGTTGAAGTTTCACCAAATCACATTCGTTTTTGCACCACTTGAACATTTACTACAAAGTAAACAAGTGAGGACGAAATAGACTATACGGAATTATTCAATCCAAAGCTTTCAGAAGTATTGATTTTGCTATTTTTTGGCTCACGAAGAGTATTCAACAAAAACCCCAAGAATTCGGAGCAATCCTCTTGATGTCCTAACAAATATCTAGTGGAATCCAAAGACTCTAGGAAATCGATTGGTGGAAAAGATGGTACATTCTCACGAAACTGCAACTACTTGAACAATTGTTTGAGTTTGGTGAATAAGTAGGAAACATCCTTCTTCTTGTTCATGTTATTTCACATCTTTCAGTTTTCCATAGATAAACTTCTTAGTCTATTCATTTCATTCAAAGCGTACTCGTTACATGGGCGGGTGCCTGAGTGGGTGATCCACTACGCACCTCACTAAGCCTTTTGTCAAGTTGTTGACGTTTCATATCAGCGCTATCATTGTCATTTTTTGTCGTTGCAACTTCTTTCTCTCTAACCTTCTTTTACTTTGTGTTGTTGTTTCTTCATTTCCCATAATGTTTCCACAAGCACTGAAGAAATTTCCGTTGACCCTTCCAGAGCTTTGTTTGGAAGGGTGAGAGCTAATATACAACAGGGTTCGCCCATGTGCCCTGGAACGGTACGTTCATACATCATTATAAACTCTGATGCCAATCAGTCCTCGGCAGGGCCCCACCTAGACTTGGGTAGTAATTTGGTAATATATGCGCCACTTGTTTCAACTTGAAGCTTACTCATGCCTGACGAAACACCGTTTCGGGTTTGATTTTGGAGTTATTCGTCTCCTAGAAAGGTTGCAAACTAATGCTATTGACGTCCAACTCACCAAATTACACAGCTAATCAGGGTATACCTGTTATGCCTGTTACTACTGATGACCTTTGAGGAGTTTCCTGATTTGGAGCCAACCGTGGATATGGCATCAATTTCATGGTGGACCCACCAACTGTCTATCATATCCGAAAGGGTTTGCAAAACTTCAAATCCCTACTGGCGACCGTTGAGGAGTTCTCGGGTTTGGAACCAACCTTGAAGGTGGCATCAATTTCATGATGGACTTACTAACTGTCATCCATACCCCAATGGGTGTACAAAATTTCATGTCCCTGCTGTTAATCGTTGAGGAGTTTTCTTGTCTGAAGCCAATCCTGACAGCAGCATAACGTCATGCTTATCATAAATATGGATTGTCATTAGGACTGGACCACTATATGAAATTTCAGCTCAATCAGAGGAAAGTGAACAAATTTAACTTACAAGATTCCACCTTCAGATACATTAAAGTCAAATTGAATAAAAACTTTCATACCATTTCTCATTTTTGTTAAAAGAAGCGAGAACGAAATTAAAAATTTCTCGAATTTGTTCTCTCGTTTATTAAATTTCCATTTCTGTTTACTCACCGGCAAGTGACCTTTTTACATAAATTACACGGAAATACGATAAGACGCGGGAAAATGCGATAACACCTGAAAAATATCGAAAAGTTCATCCACACATGCAGTAAACTAGGAAAATAAAGTTCAGTTTCTACTTCCGTAGCAGCACCGAAAAATATATAGCTCCCCAGCAGGAGCAAATGATGTGGAAATAGAGACCAATCGAGAATTACAAGGTAGCGTTATACTACAACTTAACGTCCGATAAAAATATTTTATTTCCCTCGGTTCGTAAATTTTGGTGGTGATTCATGTTATTGGCTGGAAGATTATCAAACTTCTTGAAGGGAGGTTAAGACGTTAACAGTCTCTTTATGACGAAGTGAAATAGTTGTAACTATCTCCGATGAAATTTTGAATGACAAAATTTGGCTACAAATAATCAAATGGCAAGTGATCGAACAGATTTTTTTTTAATAAACATATGATTAATTGAGTAGTAACATCAGGTGAATACGGAAAATAGAAGGTGAAAATAATCATTCAGCATGATTATCTGATTAAGCAACGGAAAGCTATTCAACTCAATTTGATAGTTTATCAGATATTGCGAGATTTTTAACTCATCGATTTCCATACATTCTAGAAGGACAAGTTTCGAACCGCATGATTGAACCTATAGCCTCCTCTGAAGAGGTGAGTAGCATACATAGAATTTTATTCTATTCTGGAAACTGATTTTATGGTCTTTCATGCGTGCTGCAAATGTTCTTTCAGTTTGACCTATGTAAAACATCGAACATGAATAACAATACAATTTATGTATTCATCTGAAATGAATTGTTTTCAGAATATGAAATGTTTCAGTCTGAAAGCAGTATGTAATCTTGTTTGAGAACGCTACTGTATAGCGAAACGCGTGTCGTGTAAACCTTCTATAGCGAAAATCAAAATGAGTATTGTTTGACCAAAATTGGTCCAAAATTGGAAAATAGGTGATCATCTGAAAGAAATCATATTCTAGACCAGTATTTTGCGCTTATTAGGAAACACTTCATTTGATATCACGAAATTTTGAACTCATCGATTTTCATACTTTCCAAAAGGTAAAGTTTCGAACCGTCATTCTGAAAATGAAAAAGTATGGATGCATGATTGAACTCATATACTTCTTAGAGTATATGAACTCATATACTCTAAGAAGGTGAGTAGAATACATTGTTTTTTTTTCTATTCTGGAAACTGGTGGTATGTTCTTTCATAAGTGCTTCGAATGTTCTTCCAGTTTGACCTATGTGAAACATTGGACATGAACAACAATACAATTCATGCCCTCTTGACTCATCTGAAATGAATTGTTATCAGAATATGAAATGTTTCAATCTGAAATCAGTAAGTAATCTTGTTTGAGAAAACTATTGTATAGCGAAACACGTGTAAACCTTTTATAATGAAAATCGGAATAAATCTTGTAATTGTATTGTATTGTTGTCACTTCCTCATTGGCAACTATCCTCAAAATTCGAACCTGTTGCGAGCTGAGGATTAACGAGGGTTATCTTTCAACGTACGATTTCTAGCACGTTCACTGTATGTAAATGCATGCAGGTAAAAAAGTCTGTCCTAGAGACTTAATGAAGCTCAGTATTCAGCCTTTTACGCTTAGAAGAAATAAAAGTATAACTGGTCAGACCAGTTGCACTGTTTTATATCTTAAACAAGGCGTTAGATGACCAAAATTGGAAAATAGGTGAACATCTGAAGAAAAGCATATTCTAGACCCGTATTTTACGCTCATTAGGAAACACGTCATTGAAATAATCTCACTCATGCGAAGTCGTCAACAAGTGGGAACGTTTTTCAAGATGAGTCGAATGAAATTGTGTTAATTGTGTTTGCGAAGCTACAACTGACATTGTCATATCACTGTTCAATGATTAGCGTTATATAAAATGGAGCCAATGATGAAAAAATATTCAAATGGGGAAAGCAAGGGAAGATGAGCATCACTTCGTTACTCAGAAGTACAGCTAATTCATCTCTAGTGGTTGCAGCAGCAAAGATGGAAGAAGTCAATTTGTTCGGCAATACGCGTGTCAAAAAATGTTGAAGAACAGCGCTTGTTTTGGATCTCTGAGGAAATAATCGACAACACCATGAATCAAAAATCATATATTTTTCGAAACAGAGGTTGTGAGTAAGTAAGTTTTTACCACTCAACTGGACGAAAGGATGATAGGCAATAAGCAGGTACTTTTCCCCTCCATTGAGTTTACTATAGTGAGAAGACTGATGCATATCAGCAATGAGTAATTAAACATCGAATGGATTCATTTAGGTATTTCTATAAAAGAGTTGATGGTTTACACACACTGATGAAAAATTATTTCGAATTTGTATGAGTTTTTCTCCAGAAGTTTCGGAGCTGTCTAAATTTGAAAAATTTGAGGCTTTGTAGTTTTCATTGACAATGTCTCCAAGGAACATGCCATCATATTGAAAGATGGGGCCCAATATCGAAGGTATTCACTTCTTTGCCAATTATTATATTTTTTGACTATCTCCAGTCATATTTCTTTTGTTGCCTTTAGTTATCTTATATTCCCTTCTTTTTTCTCTAAAAACACTCCCCAATCAATTACGTCTATCATTATATCTAATATAACTCCGGTATCTCCCTCTCTATCACTCCCTCTCTCAATGTTTCACTATTATTGGTTTTAGAATAATATACATCATCAATTGATTTTCATTTGTAATCGCCATGCTGAGCCCATTCTCATCTAGAATAATATTTTCTGAAACAAAAAATTTCACAGATTTATATAATATGTCGTTTACTGATTTCAATTTATTCCAGTCTCAAATTCAGTTCATTTCCTACGGAATACATTCTACTACCGGATTCAAATACCCAAAATGATTTTCTTCATTTACAGGATACTTTGTGATTTGCAATTCCGACATTATTCGAAGGGAGCAGCGATATGCAAATTTCCTGAAAAACTGAGGTGGTTGGCATTTCAGTTCTTTCTGTTAATACGAAATGTTATACCTTTTACACTCAGAAATCAAATTATTTTGAAATTTGAAATGAAAATATTGATTCTGCTTTAGAAATTGATTTTCATTAGTGGTAAGACTAAGAAAAGGTCATTTCAGTTGAGAACTGGTAGAAATTCAGAAATCATTCCGAAATATTGTGGGTGAACTAATTGTTGGTATTTCAAATCTTCATTTTTCTAAACGGTTCAACAGATTCTTGAAAGAAAAACAGTAGCTGATATATTGCAGCAGCAGAAATATATTCAAATTATTCCATGAACCACATCATGTTTGAACATAAAATCTGTTGTAGGGCTACAGCCTACTTCAATGTTTACAGAGAGAGAGAAAGAGAGAGAAGTTAGTTGGACAACTTATAGAACTATGCATATTCCCACTTTCATAAAACAGGCAGAGCCATAGCAGACTACAAGTAGACAGTAATGATATTTTTTAATTTTCATCTTTCATTAATATTTCTATTTTTTATTTTTTTTCTGGTTGTTGCTTGTATGTTATTTCTTTGTAATTTCAGTTTTTTTTTTATAAAGTTGTTATTTTCGGTTGATCTTTTTAATTTCTTTCAGGGATTTCGAATCAATTTATATCATATTAGACAATGAAATACCTCAACTTGATGCCTCAAACTATCGTCTACTGCTACTTGCCTCAGTACTTGACTACAGTCCTCATTCCAAGTAGAAAGGATGTATTCAGCGGAAAAAATAGTAATGAATTGAAAACACCTTTTTTTGTATCAAGATGGAGTAGTAGAAAGCCAAAAACTCTCTTTCCCAAAAATTAATCACTCCTAAAAAATATAACCCCTTCAATTCAAACCTTTAGCCTCTGGTACATGCATAACAGTCGTAAACGTTACCGACTTTTTTGTGGGGAAAGTGACGTCAAAAAATCTCTACAAGTAAAATAGGTCTATAAGTACTTAGCTCTTTCCAAGCATTATCCAAATTTAGAGTAAACTGCCAAAAAAGCATCACTTTAGGCTTCACCAAACAAACATTGAAAGCCTGGACTAAAAAATGTGTCAAACTTCCATCGAATTCCACCATAATTGGTCCATTCTGAGGCTAACAAATATTTTAGACTATAGCAGAGATGACCACAGGCCTAACAAATCATATGAGGAGACTAAGATACAATTCATATCTACTCTGTCGTGAATCAGATTCTCAATGTTCATTCTTCATCGCTCCATCCGTCATTGACCAAATGAACTGGACTGGACCATTTTGGGTGCAGTTCGAATTGTTATTAGCCAGCTTCTTGATGAAGCCGATTACTAATGTATTTGTTTCATTAATGATACTGGTCACCTGATCCCGTATGCGATTCGGCAGGTATAGAGTAAGTGCTCTATTTCTTAGACCTACCTTTCCTTGTGGAAAATAATCCACTACAAAGATGACAGACATTGTCTACAATACCTGATCGACAGTCAGTGTAAAATTACTTGCGTCAACTAGGTAAGGAACACGAATGTATGGTTTTGGAAATGAACATTTTCGCAAGACATCTTTCAACGACTGCAACGTAGCAATGCACCCACTAGCAGAAAACGATATTCTGATCCTGTCAGATAACCTGTAACCATAAAAGACAGAAATTTGAGCTCCCAAATCATACCTGTGGACAATCTTCTGAAATATCCTTTATATAAACCTCAATGCAGACTGAAAAAATGTCATTTGAATGGTTGATATTGAGGTTGTCGTATGTTCAGGGTACCAGTCTTCCACCTGAATAATCGCAGTGTCCTTACCATAAGGGATATCTGTTGGCTAGCTATGTTGCGCTTTTTCATCTCTGGTTTAGGTGAATCATTGTTTGAGCGTGAGCGTGAGCGTTTGCTCATCTACTCAACTGAGTTTTTTCCTCTACTCTATCTAGGCTGTTCAAAAATTTAATGCAAGTCAGATATCCTGCTTTTGATAAGACAATAAATCGCTTTCTCGCTGCATCACTTAGCCTCCTAGGTTTGTTAACAAGACTAGGATTTTGAGAGCTGTGTAGTTCTTGCTTTTGATTCGATGTTGAAGGGCAAAGAATCGTGATGATTCAGTTGACAACCATTCTCTATAGGCTCAAAATCAAATTGTTTAGTAACTCCTAGTAGCTGAGGAAAAGAGGTTCATCACGCCAGGGCTCAGCATCATCATGACAAGGCATTCTAGAACACTCAGGGGGCTCAGTGATACATCCTTTCCGCACGGAAACACATTCCAGGATGATCGCAAGTAGGATTATTCATTCGAAACAGAGTGAGTAGAGATCTTCAATTAGAACGTTGAAAAATATTCAAAATTCGTGTTGTGGAGAACTAATGAGATAATCAACATTTCATAAATTGACGCCTCTAAAAGGATTACAACACAAGCCCTGAGTGATAAAGTTATCCATTGAAGTATTCAAGTTCATTCTGTCACAGGTTTTCCGCATGTTCATATAAATAACATTCTTGAAGTTTCATGTAAAAGTATCGGAAAATCAGGTTGGCAACTATTCTCAAAACACCTTATATGAAACTTATGATTTAAAGTCGGGGCGCCTTTATCGATTCAAATCGTCGAGAAATGTAGGGCACGAAATGTATGGTGTGGCGGTTGGTACAATTCGAATTCCAGCCCAGTCACGCATCTAACACATTCTTGGGAATTTTGTGCGTTTAAAGCGGCAATAATTCTAGATTAAAGTTGGAGTCACATGAGACATAACGGCTCTATTTCAGCAAGATCGAATGATAGATTGTCCAATTGGAACGAACTTATTTCACTGGATTGTGGAACGGGAATACATTATTTCTCGATCGACTTAACGAAAGGATGAGAGATAAAGAAAGGAATGTAGTGAGCGGGGTAATAATTCACCTCAATTTCAGTAATATGAATCCGATATATTTTGATAAAATCAAATGATGAGAGGAAGGAAGGGACAAAAACAAGGAAAATGATTGCCGAAATATTCGTTAGTTTCATTTGTTGTGGGAAGAATGTCAATGTTTCTTTTTTGAGTTGTTTCGAAATTTGGAAAAAATCCGAAAAATTTGCCTGGTATGAACCGACATCATCAGCAACTTCTCTAATAGTGACTCGACGAATCGGCATAACAGTTTTCTTCGCTTTATCAACATTTTCCTCGGTTCTGTGAAAATCGTGTACCTCTCGTAGATATTTTTTTGATTCAGAGTACAATCATCGTATATTTCATCAGTTCAAACTTCCATTGTCTAATATAAATTGATTTGATAACCCTGGAAAAAATCAAAAAGATCAACCGAAAATAACAATTTTTTCAAACGAAATACTGAAATTACAAAGAAATAACATACAACAACAACCCAAACAAATAAAAATTGAAATATTATTAAAAGCTAGACAAATTGAAAAAATGTAAAATATTATTAACAAAAAATACAAAAAAAACAAAATGGAAAAAAATTAAAAGATTTCAAACCAAGTTATGTCACAACGTTTCGATTGTTAGTATCCACAATCGTCTTTGGGTGATAATTGGACTTATTCCTCCAAGATCTGACTATTTATAGGTCATTCAAGTGCTTTCACCTATCCCCTTTTCCCTCTATCCGCTTCATCGGTTTTGGCGGGAGTTGGTCGTTTCTCGCTCGATTAGAGGTTTCCATATGTTACGTATTTCTACGCTAGCTTGACTGAATGCCTTGTTGGACAACATATACGCGGCTTCTTTGAATTTTCTCCTGAACCAGTGTTCCTCTTTGTGGATAATTTCAGCTTGAGCCCACTTGATGTTGTGTTGATGAGTCCAAACATGCTCTGCTATTCCGGATTTGCTGGTTTCTCCTCGCTGTGTGTGTTTCTTTTGCTCAGCAATGCGAACTTCCAATGGCCTCATAGTTTCACAGATGTATGATTATCCGCACTCACAGGGTATCCGGTAAATGTAATTTCTTGGAATCGCAGTCTGCGTTTGGTGGCCTGGTTTTCATGAGGCTGCTACGGATAGTGTTCCCAGATCTGAAGCAGGTTCTGATGTTATACTTGGACCCAATCCATCTTATTCTTTCCGATAATCCTCTGATGTAGGGAAGTACAAGTACTGGTTGTGGCGGCTGCTCTTCCTTGTGGAGTTCTTGCTGTCTTCTAAGTAAGGCCTGCTCTACCATCACTTTGGAGTAACCATTCCGTTGAAGGTCATTTTTGATTATGCCTAGTTCCTTTCCTTCAACCTTTCAAGCTTTTATTGATATTTCAATTTTTATTTGTTTGGGTTGTTGTTGTATGTTATTTCTTTGTAATTTCAGTATTTTGTTTGAAAAATTTGTTATTTTCGGTTAATCTTTTTGATTTTTTCCAGGGTTATCAAATCAATTTATATTAGACAATGGAAGTTTGAACTGATGAAATACACCAAGAAACATTGTCAGCCACCTTCAAATACAATCATCGTATGCCACTGTCAATAATTCAAGTGTTTTTGAGCACTCTGAGAGGAATTCTACGAATATTTCTATCTCTCAATAATGAAGACGAATACACATCAATTGAAAAATGTTTATGATGATTATCTTTATCAGTTTAGGTTATATCTTGGCTCAGAAGATGTGTCCCGCTTCTCATAAATCCACCCCTATATCTCTGTTATTGAAAATGCAATATCTAAAATTTTTTTGGCATTTATGTTTATACAGAATTCTTTTGAATTTATTGAAATAAAATTCATTAAAAATGATTCATTCACGCAACTGAAAAAATAAATGTTCTCTTGGCTTTCATTCCTAACATTTTCAAGAGGTAGTTATTAGAAAAAAATGTATCATGAGTTATATTGTGAGAATAACCATTTTAGAAGTTGTTAATAATTTCATTTCTGCAAAATAAGATTTCAACTGATTTTTTTCTACTACTTTTGAAGTTCTTTCGAATTAATTTCACACATATGAGTTCTTGGGTTTGCTGGATTCAAACAGAATTCAAATATAACCCCTACGAAATAAATGAATTTCACTTTAAGCAATTTGAAAAATTCTGATTCGATTCCATATGGAATGTTTGTAGTATGAACTTTTCTTATTATTTACAAACAGCCGCAAAAAACTGATGGTTATTAGCGACAGATTAGTTACAATTTCATAATAAGGTTCAAAGCCGGTAAAAAACGAATCAAATGCATCACTTGATGTCGTCTAAGAGCTCCTTTTAAATCTTAAAATATATTGTAATTGTTTCTTTCTATTTGGAACATCGGACATTCCGTTATGATGTGTTTTACTGTGAGTGCCATTTCACTAATTTGACACTAGATATGAGGTATTCATGAGTATATCCTATTCTGAGTCGAGTCACAATCACTTGTTCTCTTCTCGCCTGAGTTCCATACTCCCACGGTTCTACCGCTGTTTTAATTTCTTTGAGTTCAGACTGTGTAATTTGTCACTTTTTCCCAGCACATTTTTGGCCTACTATTTGGTAGGGGACCCAAAGTTAGACAACTTGGTTATTCAACATTGGCAACTTATTTGCATAGAGAAGTGCTTGGAAAATGGCAAAAAAAATTCCTGTAATTATTGTCACTGTTTTCGGAAGTTTGAAAATTATCTTCAATTGATCAATTACTACTGCGGCACCTAGATAGATGTTGGTTCACAGAAGGATGAAAAACATCTTCCGGTTCTGGTGCAGGTGTTTTCAGTCGCAGACCTAGGACAGGTATATCAACCTGCCTAGGAACCTATGCGACTGTATTTCAAGCGAAAATTTACGCTATTGAATTGTGTGCGGTGAGATTGGAAGAATCCAACCTCATACACAAGTCAAGCGGCGTTGGTAGCTCTGGGCTCCTACCCAGCAACGTCTAAATTGGTAGCAAATTGCCGAAATCGACTCTCCTCGATACAAAGATTTGATAGATAGTCTATAGTCTAGATTCCTGGCCATACTGGCCTGAAAGGCAATAAGGCTGCTGACTCCCTTGCAAAAGAGGGTGTTGCAAGCAGCTTCATCTGACCACAACCTGTCATCGGCCTCGCTTTAGGCTTTGCCAAACAAATATTGAACACCTGGCAGATTCTTCCAGGATTGGCTCACTTCAAGGCATTCATTCACCCTTCGAAGCTGGATACCAAACAGTTGTTGGCCTTCCTACAGGTCACTGTCATTTGAGTCATCATTTGCAGAGACTCGGACTGTCAGACTGTATTCGAAAAATGACGAAACAGCAGAGGACACACTTTGTACTTCCCCCGCTGGGAAGTAAGAGTTCGGCAAACCTGAAAGCCACTCATCACTAATCGGCTTCGTTAAGAAGCTGGGTTTATTTGGTCAAATGTGAATAGGTGTGAGCCACAATAAACCCTTGTGGGTTGCGGTGGAGGGTCGAATAGACCCACTTACTTTAGATATAACCTAACCTAACTGCAGCGCCTAGTCCTACATCAGTTTCAGAGGAATTTGTGTACATTTCTTTGCAGCCGTTATACTTAATGAGCATTTGCCCGGAGTTCTGGAGAATAACGTTGGCATTTGTGGTATATTTATCAAACTAGGATGGTAAGTAGTGGAATATGATAGATTCATAAGCCATGGTGGTGGAGTACTAATATTTGTGGGATATATAGAGTGACATTTCTGGATCTGCACTGAATCAAGATTCTGCGTAGTGGGGGGGTCTGTTCTCATGTGATACAACTTCTGATGCAAACGATAAGCCTAATTGCATTCTGCGATGACTTAGTGATGTTTCCCCAATTTCGCAATATGAAGTTTCAACTGGACCCGTTCTGTATACTCCTTAAATGATACGTAAGAATTATGGATCACGTCCAGGAGTTTCAAAGTAGTTTCCTTAGCTCTGACGTAAGCACACTTCCGTAATCTATTTTTGAATGTATCAGTGATCTATACACTGGGGGTGAAGTAGAGCTTTCCGCCCGCGCCCCCCATTGTCTACCAGCTGAATGTTTGAATAAGGTTAAACACTTTTGGCACGATAAACCTGGTTGTTTAATATGTTGCTATAAAAAAGTGATTTTCATGAAATCATGTAACTTAATGTACGTAATAAACTAGGCCTTTCTCTTTCTGTTTGTATCTGAAAATAACTTTTTGCAAGATCTACACATCATTGTAAAGAGTTCATTCTGAAATCAATTGCTTTTCTCGTTCCTTTGGAAATTTTCTACGATTCTTGCTTAAAGATGTAGAAGTAGAAAACCAAAATGCTTTCTTTTCCAAATACTTACGATCTTTTTCAGTTACTCATACTTTTGCTATCAACAAAGTTGTAGTCAATATTCCATATCTCAGGAACGGCGTCAAATTTCTACCCCAATTCAATCTTATTTACGATTTATGGAAATTAGATTAGAAAAAATCGCCAACATGTAGGCTGAGATTTATCGAAATTCTTCAAAGTAAATTCCAGAAGAGATAAAAAGTCGTAAAGTTGCGAAGGGCCTGATATTAAACACTGGCTATCAATCATATTGTCCTCGACGCACACGGACCCTTTAGGTTTGATAATGTTGTTTATGGGTAAAAAAATCAGAGATGTGGAAGTTGTGGAAAGTTGTCCACATGGATATACTATAAATAATTTTCCAACTCGGAATACGAATGCGCTCCAAGGATGATCTTGAAATATATTTTTGGTTGGATAAATTTTATTCTGAAATCAAGTCAGTAGGAAGTGATGCTGACTTATCTCAATGGACCGCACACTCTCTTCCGCTTCCCTTATTTACCTATTGATATAAACCCTTGAATGAATGTATGCCAACTCACATATGGAAGCACATTTTTAACAATAATTTGGGAAATTCTCTGTCCAATTGAAATGTACCTGATTTTTCAACGCTCGTCTTCCGAAACAGTAAAGAAAAACAGCCTCCTTTATATTCGTTTACAATAGAGGAAGATGTTCAGGAGTCAAATGAATATTTATATTTTCTTATTAGGATAATTTGGGACATTATGAAAATTCAGGCCTACTTTCCATTTTTACCGAAATTGAAATATTTGAGAATGTAAATAGAGTTTATCCCATCACTATATTATTATAAATCGAATTACCCCATGTTTTCGTGTTTGTCTAGGTTCTGAAAACTGATTTCTACAGAAAAATATACTCATCGGAAGTTTTCCACATTTTTTGTATGAAGATGAAGAGGTAGAAAGCTAAAACGTATTTTTCTTCATAGAATAACCTTTCCTGAAAAATATACCCCTTTGAATTTGAACAAAATTTCTATTGCTGGGTATAGTCTGGTTCACATGTAGGTACTCGATTTAGCTCTTTTTGGTGACATTTTTCAGCCCTGTCCAAAAATTACGTCCAAGGTGTCATTCGATTCGTATTTTCGCCTAGAAAGTTTAAGGAAAGGTCCGAAAACACGTCGATGAAAATTACAAAAGTTATGAACAATTAAGTGAAAAAAAGGGGCTTTAGTTTGTTCCTAATATCTCGGAAAATTTTCAAAATTTTGGAAATTTGAAAGAAGATTTGAAAAGAAAAATGAATTTGCGTAAAAAAAGTCCCGACTCCCGAAACTGTATCTCGATTATTTATAATTTTTATAGAGCCCTGAAAATAGAGCCAGAAGCGAGTAGTCTGGCTTCCGCGCGCCTTTCGTCACTCTAATATAAAAAAAAATTAAACATATTAAATGTGAATATTAAGGAATGAAAAAATTCACGCAATGTTGGGATACATCAATAAACAATAATCCACAGTCCATAAATGTTTATCCCAATTTTAACGTTAAAAATAAATTTGTTTTAATAACTTTTTCTGAAATGAAAGTTAATACAAAAATCCCTATAATTATAAAACTGAAACCCTGGTGAAGTTATCCTTAATAGGCAAAAAAAATAAATTACCGTTGCCAAAATTAAAAAATTTTTATTTTCTATTTTTTATTGACAATTGAAAATTTTAATTTTATACAAAATACATTACAAAATTTTTTTCCTCTAATTTTTTAATGTTTCACTGTCTCATGGCTGAAAACTAATCAATATTTTTTTTATTTTTTACATCTATTGTTAATAAATTTATTATAAACAAATACATTGTTTATAAGCAATTTGAAATATTTTTTTGCGTTATGTTGATTGAAGAAAAAAAATGGGTTCTTAAAAAAATTTATTTGCTGCTAAAAGATGCGTCTATTTAACAATCGTTTTTTGCAACTAAATATTAAAATTGAGGAGCCATTTTTTTTAATCATAAATTATATTCTTCTTTAAGGTTTTGAAAAAAGTTTTTTTATTTAAAATTTAAAATAAAATTTGTTATGGACAAATTTTTTTCATTTCATTTTTTTCAATACTTTGTTCTATACCTAATAGAGGTAACTATGTGTTTTTTTTTATTTATTCTATTTTTTATAAAACTTTTAATATTGTGATACCTTGATACTTGTCTTTTTCATTCGCTCCTTCGCTTTTATGATTATAATAACTTTTGAATTTAATATTCAGTTGCAAAAAACGATTGTTAATCAACAAACGCATTTTTTAGCAACAAAGAATTTTTTTTGAGAAACCATTTTTTTTCTGAAAATCATGATTTTCGTCAATTACCATAATGCGAAAATAAATTCGAATTGCTCATAAACAATGTATTTGTTTATAATAAATTAATTAACAATAGCCATGAAAGAATTTTAAAAAAATATTATCAATTAGTTTTTAGCCATGAGACATTGAAACAATAAAAAATTAGAAAAAAAAATTTTGTAATTTTTTTTTATAAAATTATAATTTTCAATTGTCAATAAAAAATAGAAAATAACAATTTTTTTATTTTGGCAACGGTAATCAATTTTTTTGCCTATTTAAGATGACTTCACCAAAGGAAAAAATGCCAGGGTTTTAGTTTAATAATTATAGGGATTTTTATATCAATTTTCAATTCAGAAAAAGTTATTAATTAACAAATTTATAATCAACGTTAAAATTGGAATAAAAATTTCTTGACTGCGGATCATTATTTATTGATGTATCCCAACATTACATGAATTTTTTCATTCCTTAATATTCACATTTGATATGTTTAAATATTTTTTTTATGTCAGAGTGACGAAAGGCGCGCGGAAGCCAAACTACCCGCTTTTGGCTTTATTTTCAGGGCTCTGTAAAAATTATAAATAATCGAGGTACAGTTTCGGGAGTCGGGACTTTTTTTACGCAAATTCATTGATCTTTTCAAATTTATTTTCAAATTTCCAAAATTTTGAAAATTTTCCGGAATATTAAGAAAAAATAAAGCCCAATTATTTTTCCACTCAATTGTTTATAACTTTTGTAATTTTTATCGGCGCGTTTTCGGACCTTTCCTTAAACTTTCTAGGCAAAAATACGAATCAAATAACACCTTGGTCGTAATTTTTGGACAGGGCTGAAAAATGTTATAAAAAAAGTACATGTGAACTAGACTAGATAAGCGGTGATATAAAGTTGTGTTGATATAGATGAACTGGGTATTACGTCTTAAATTGTAGCAAAAAAAAGTACGGATTAGGTAATGGGACAGGTGTCTTCTTCCAAAATTTTTAAGTTCATCATTGAGGATGCTAGTAAATTTGATACGATTTGAAATCTCTGGAATAACAAATGGAAATGGAAACTAAAAAGAATAGCTGGGAAAAAAAAAACAATTATATGAAGCAAAGACACCCTAAGAAAAATCACAATATAATTAAAACTAAGCAAATAATTGAACAATCAAAATGAAAAATTAAAAATTGAGTTATTTCAAGTCAAGTTACTCCACGACCTTTTGATTGTTAGTATCCACAATCATTTTCGGGTGATAACTGAACTTATTCCTCTGAGAAATGAGTATTTATAGGTGCTATTGGACATCATGTATGCAGCTTTTTTGAATTTTCTCCGAAACCAGTGTTCCTTACTGCGGATGATCTCAGCTTGAGACCACTTGATGTTATGTTGATGGGTCCAAACATGCTCTGCTATTTCCGATTTGCTGGTTTCTCCTTGCTGTGTGGGTTTCATCTACTTGGCAAGTGGTCCCAAGCTGAGATCATTCACCGTAAGGAACACTGGTTTAGGAGAAAATTCAAAGAAGCATTCAGCCAAGCTAGCGTAGAGATACGCAACATATGGAAACCCATTATGAAGCGGGAAACGGTCAACTTCCGCCAAACGGCCATTTTCTGCTAAACCGGTGAAATGAAGAGAGTGAAGAAGACATATCCCCTCTTATCTCCTGAAGACGACTGTGCATACTAACAATCGAAACGTCGTCATTTGGCTTAAAATTACCTAATTTTTAATTTTTTCCCATTTCAATTGTTCAAATTTAAAGTTTTTTGTTCAATTTTCATTGACATATTTTTCACCTATAGTCATGGGGCGATTTCAATCGCCCCATGACTATAGGTGAAAAATCCATCGACTTTATATTAATGATGTTCACTACCTCGAACTGACGAGTAGTCAAACAGCCAGAAACCAGTCTACAAGCGTGTTCCAATAGTTAAAAATCTATTGCGGCAGTTGTATCGCCACCAGCACATGCAGGAATAACTTCAATGAAGAATCCTGCACTGACACCTGTCGGATATAGTCCAACGCCCTTCGTGGTATTAGCCAGAGGAGTAGTTGTTTTCTGATAGGAGTCAGTCCATTAACCTACAGTGTAGGAAGTTGAGACTGGCCTGAACGAATCATTCCTTCAGATGATAAAAGTTTTTTTGCTTAATATAATTGTTATTTTCAGCTATTCGTTTTAATTTCCATTAGCATTTATTATTTCAGAGATTTCAAATCATATCACATTTGACAATGGAAGTCGAAACTAATGAAATCCACCACGAAACATTTTCAACCATCTTCAAAGAAAGGGCGATAGTGTTTTCTGTAAGTGAAATATCATATCATCACTATATTATGACATCTGTTTCAATTCTGGCTTGAATATTTGGACTATGAACTGAATAGAAAAAAGTGGTTTTGTATAATTAAATATTCATATGAGGGTGGTTGTTTTGATAAAACTTTTTCTGTCGTGTAATTCAATGTCCATGTAATTCAATGTTCAAAGCTCAAAATAGCTTTTTCTTCAAATTTGTATCTGAAAGTAACTTCTATGGATGATCCACAAATCTTTATAAATGATTCATTTCGAACTCAATTATTTTTTTTCTAACTTCGGAAGTTTCTCATATCCTTCGTATGGATGATGGAGAAGTGGAAAGTCAACAAAATGTTCGTATAAATCGAGAATGAATCGGAATATCCGAATTTGTATGAATATATCATGAAATTGATCATATTCACGACTCAGAAAGTAAATTCAAAATAAGATTCAAACTTTGAGTATGGGGACAAGCGTCACATAAACGTCATATAAAACTGCAAAAACAGAAAACATATTTCATTATTTGATTTGAAAGGGTTATATTTTTAGGAGTGATTAATTTTTTGGGAAAAAAAGTTTTTGGCTTTCTACTACTCCATCTGATACAAAAAAATGGATGAGAGAATCTTCCAAAGAAAGGAAGGATCAATCAATTTGAAAATAAGTAACTCTATACATGGATGTGTAGATCATGCAAAGAAGTAACTTTCAGACACAAACTGAAAGAAAGTCCTCCAGAAACAGCTACTTTCAACTTGAAAGTTACTTCTTTGCATGATCTACACATCCATGTATAGAGTTACTTATTTTCAAATTGATTAATCCTTCCTTTCTTTGGAAGATTCTCTCATCCATTTTTTTGTATCAGATGGAGTAGTAGAAAGCCAAAAACTTTCTTTCCCAAAAAAAAAAAAAAATATTTCATTACTTCCACTCACGTCATCATAATTCAAGACGAGGACTTTACTTTTAAGAAGCACACGCTTGAAGAATTGAAACACAGACAGATTAGTGCGAGAAATTCTTTGTTTTTGGAGAATGGAAAAACCACGTACTCAACTGAAATTCATATATTATGAAACATAAATACCTAATAAAAACCACAGGATAAAATATGATGGATTGCCAATATATATCACATTCAAATATTTGTTTATGTTCGAAACAGTGTATTCTCTTCCTGACGTTTTTAATTCGTCATCAGAAAAATAGACTTCCTTGATTTCGAAGAAAATTATTTATATTAAAACATATTCATGATGTTCAATATTTCATCAGATATTTCAATCACGAAAATAATTCATTTATGATATTTCATAACAAACGTCACTGAGATGATCATTATATGTACATTATTCAAATTGAAAGGGGTATATTTTTAGGAGAGATATATTTTTTTTATACTGGCGAACATTGTTCCACGTGAGTGGAATTTTATCTTCTTCATCTACTATATTGTGTAGTAATCCTGTAAGTGACATGCTATAAGTGGTCGTTTCAAAAGTATTTGTTTTTCGTGTACCTCATTAAGAACGTAGTTGTTTAGAACTACTTAAGTTTATCTGCATTGAAGGGGTTATATTTTTAGGAGTGATTAATTTTTTGGGAAAGATAGTTTTTGGCTTTCTACTACTCTGATACAAAAAAAGGGATGACGGAATCTTCCAAAGAAAGGAAGGAAGTAATCAATTTGAAACTCTATACATGAATGTGTAGATCATGCAAAGAAGTAACTTTCAGACACAAACTGAAAAAAAAACCTCCTGAAACAGCTTCTTTCGTGTAATTCAATGTTTATATGAAAGTAGCTGTTTCAGGAGGACTTTCTTTCAGTTTGTGTGTGAAAGTTACTTCTTTGCATGATCTACACATTCATGTATAGAGTTTCAAATTGATTACTTCCTTCCTTTCTTTGGAAGATTCTCTCATCCCTTTTTTTGTATCAGATGGAGTAGTAGAAAGCCAAAAACTATCTTTCCCAAAAAATGTATCTGCATATATTGTATAATAAATGATAATGTATTCATTTGAATAGTTTTCCAATTATATTCAACAATGTTTTAAATATTGAAAAGATCACAATGAGCTATATTTGAAAAATATTTCAACCAAGAAAGAGATATGAAAAAAAATAATATGATGTGAACTATGTTGTTGTACGTCAAAGAATAGCGTTATCGATAAAATCACCTCGGCTTTGGACAGGTAGAATCTCATATTTCAATCCATTTATAGAAAACGATAATGAGTCATAGACATAATCCTTCCTTTGGAATCACTTCGTCGTTTGGTGAAAATTGTATATAAATCCTCCAGGTAGTTTTTGAATTTATCGCGTTCATACTGATATGCAGATAGATGCAATTGATAGTGATATTTGACAGTCTCTCTGATATCTGATATCATCAAATCATATCAAATCAAGTCAGTTTATTTCCAGAGACTTTACAGCATAGAAAAAGTCAATTATAATATAAAATTGAAAACAAAACTCAAAATATGACAATTGAGAATAGTTCAAACGAAACTGTTGCAATCAAGTGATTAATATTTCCAAATCAGCCTGGAAATATTCATTGAGGGAATAAAATGTATTGTCATGTAACAGTTTTTTAACATTATTTTTAAGTAATGCAGGTTTGATAGCTGTTTAAGAGAGATAGGTAGTTTGTTGAATAATTTGATGGGCATAATTTTATTAGAGGCTCGTTTGCTGCTTTTGTCAATATATGGTGGGGAACAATAAAATTTTAGTTGTTTCTTAACGTGTATGCTGTCGCTAGCTGAAGATTATCTCTTGATTCAAATTTGTCGACATGAGTTTCACATCAACAACACAGTTGAATATATATAGTGAAATAATGGTTAGAATATCCAAATCGGTAAACAGCTCCCTACATGAGTCATCATATTTTTTGAAACACATTGTTCCCACTATCTTTTTTTGAGCTATCAGTAATTCGTTTATTCTTGTACAGTTACCGAAGTTGCTCAGACAATAACTGAGTGAAGATTGAATATAAGCATAGTAATAGCTCTTCAATATATTCAGTAGAACAAAATTACGGAGATTACGAATTACAAAACAATGTTTCGATAGTTTACTCAAAATATAATCAATGTGCTTGTTCCAAGAGAGTTGAGCGTCAATGTTCAAACCTAAAATTTTTACAGATGAAGTTTGTTGTATCAACTTGCCATTACTTTCGACCAGAACTGTCAATCCTACGGTCTTTTTGAGAAAAAATGTGATATTATCTAATTTCTCACATTTCAACACTGATGAAGTGTTATTCATATACCTCTCGGTGGTAAAATCTGAAGAATTTCGGCAATCCAATAGCAATATTAACAATACTGATGGAAAATTACCAGAGCTAACACCATCAGCCGATGAACAGGGTGAAAATATTCCATTAATTTTTTTTACAGTAATTTGACAACGATTAGACTTCTACGATATTTTCATGAGTACTCAGAATATGGATAGACTCAGCTGTAGTAACTGAATGAAGTAATATAAATACCAGGTGCTCTACGAATCAATCAATGATCATTCCACTCACGTGAAAACCTGTTAAAGATATCATAATAAATGATTCAGTGGCTGGAAGTGGATTGATCAGTTCAACATCCATCTTCTCAGAATATGATCGATGAAGTCCAGACCTCAAACTGGTAGAAAATCGAATCGACTCAGAATCAAGCTCATTACTTATTTCTAACTTTAAATCACAATTTGAGCATGGAGCTGTTCAACGCGAAATATATACCATGATAAAAGAGGTGTCAAGTTCGGAAAATGAAATGTGACTCGCTGCCATTTATCCTGATAATGTTCATAAGTAAACGTAACATACGACTTTCGCTTCGCCGGTTCTGGATTGATAAGTAGCTCTCTGGCGAATCTTATCTCTCACCTCGGAAGCTAACCTATTTTTAAATTTCCCGAGCGTGACCAATAAATAAGTTTATTTATCCAAGGGTGTTTGGAAATTTTCAAATTGGGTTTGCTGCTGCTGAAATTTTCCAGCAGCGAGGCCGAGAATATCACTTCGGAAAATGTTTCAAATGAATTGAATGAGGAAGTGGATGAAGGTGCTCAATTGCTCAAGCAGAAGACACAAGTGCTCTTGGAATGATTTATTCCATTCTTATCAATAACGAGCTCATCGATATTGTTATTATACGACGATCAAAAAATGATATTTAAGTGGTTATAATGTTCTACAACTAGAATAGTAATTAGACGAAATCAAATTTCCCCATTTGAATGAAGAAGCTTGGCTTTGAAATCATCCACCACTGAAACGTTCTATCTCACTTGTTCCAAAGGTTTGTCAACCTTACTGTCGACCGGAAGCTGACGCTTCAATCATCTTGAATTCCACTAGTGAAAACTGGTTACGATCATAGGTGCCTATCACAAGAATAAATTCAATATCAATGTTTTAGTCTTGTTGAAAAAATCAAACAGATCTTACCTTTACGTGTAACAATCTATATACAGTGTGACCCATTTTTAATCGAAACACCCCCCTGAAATTTGAAGTTGTAAACCGATTTTAATAATTTTTTTTTGAAATGTCAAGTACAAGTCAAGTCAAGATTGGGCGAAAGAGAGAAAATTGAAATTGTACGCCTTTCGGGAGATGACGTTAGAAGTGCTAGAGAGGTTTGTAGATTATTTAATGAGAGACATCCAGATCGTCCTCGTATTAGCTGCGGTACGGTAAATAATATAAATAAAATATTCAATGAAACTGATACAGTATCAAAAATGATGTTGAAAAGTAATCCTGTACAAAGACGAAACAGGAATGACAGGAATGCTGAAATCATTTCAGATTATTTCGGAAATAATCCTAATGCCAGTATAAGGAATACCACTTTAGATTTGAATATTCCACGAGAAACTATTCGGAGATGTCTCAAGGCGAAGAATATTAAACTTTTCAAGTCAAAATTTTTACACACACTTCAAGAAGGCGACGAAGCAAGACTCCTGGAATATTGTTTAAGGGCCCAAGGGAAATATTTAAACAATAGAAATTTCCTAAAAATATTTTATATACCGACGAAGCCACTTTCACTACAAATGGAGTAGTGTCATCACAGAATTGTCGCTATTGGGCAGCGGATAATCCTAACTGGGTAATAAACTGTAAAAGCCAGTATTCCCAAAAAATCAACGTCTGCTGTGGGATATTGAACGAACGAATTAATGGTCATTTCTTTTTTAAGGAAAACATTAATGCGTAGAGGTTTCTAGAATTTTTTAACACAGAGTTTTGGGATGCTAATCACGAGCTGCCAATCAATGAACGATCAAATTTAATTGTCCAGTTAGATGGGTGTTCAGTTCATTATGCCAGAGCTGTGAGGCAATGGCTTAAGGAATATTTTCCAAACCGATGGATAGGCTGTGGTAGTCCGTTTATAGAGTGGCCACCCAGATCTCCAGACCTCACAGTTTTGGTTCATTCTATCTCTTAAGCGGTTTACAAAAACCGAAAACCTGTGGAATTCTTGCACAAAAACTTTGTGCAGGAATTCGACAGGTATGTGCAGATATTAGCCCTCAAGAACTAAGGAACGTAATCAGAACCATTCGTAAGCGCTACGACATATGTATCGAAATACGTGATGGATTAGTAGAGGCTACTTAAATATGAGTTAGAATTATTTGTTGCACTGAATCGAAACATTTCAATAATTAGTTATTAGTTACGTTTATTAAATTTTTTTGCTTCATTGTTAGTTGAATTGTGTGAATGTAATTCCGTTATTTTCATTGAAAATATTTACGCTATTTGTTTTCTTTTTCATCTGACGGTACTTTATTGTAAAAATCATAAAAAATGATATATTGTGACTGTTAGCTGTGTGAGTTTTCGAATTTTTGAGTTGTCATTACTTTGTTAATAAAGAATATTTTTTCATGAAATTTTGGTCACACCTATTCAGAGGCACTCTGAATCCAGTGGCGTAGTGATTTTTTCAATAAAAAAAATCGCCAATAAAAAATCCCGATTTTCGACTAACAAAAAATATCGCAGTATGCCCTGAACATTTCAAATTTTGTCCCAAGGTAGACCTTTCAGAACTTGACATTTGAAAAAAATTATTATGTAGCAAAAAAAACTTAGATGTAGCAAAAATCATCCACTCATCAAGTACCAATCCATTCACTACATGCATGAAGTGCAAAGGCGCCTGCTTCAAAACAGCAGGGAAAATTTTACGAGCCCAACCCTTCATGGGTAATACTAAAAGTTCTATTTGTTTGTGAATTAAAAAAAGCAGCAGTCAGTATCTCAGGACTTACTCAAGAGCTAATATGAAAGCAACATACAAACAGGAAAAACATTATGATATTTCAGTTAAGTGACTCAAAATATCAATGAATATACCCCATCATGAACCTCCCTTCGAGTCAATTCGTCCATTATTGAAAACGTAAACAAAATGAACTAAGCAGAAATGAAATCTAGGAAGGAATGTATTTGTGAATAAACTGGTGAAAGCAAAACTTATCTTGGACCATGGAGAGAACGAAACCAAGTAACAACGAAGACATCACCTAAAATAGTTTCAGGAGAAGACAAGCAAAAAAATCAGTTAGCTCATTGTCGAAGGAAGAAAATAGCTTCTGAGGTTGGATCGAAATATATGGAGTTCTTACAGTAGTTACAACGAAGGTGCACCTCTTGAAAACAGGTGGATCGGGAAGTAGAAATCGCCAGTACTGTCAAGCTCAACTCTACAGAGACCTAAGTCGAAGAGATAATATCAATGAATGAATGAAAAAATGAATGTTCATTGACATGAATATGGTGAATATACAAGTTAAAATAGAAAACAATTCAATAAACACATATAAAACCATAGAAACTATCTGGGCGATAGTTTGTACGTGGTGATGCAATTAAAAAATGAAATGAAATTAATAGTTACAATATAATATCTAAACCTAGATGTAATGAATTTTGTCATTTCTGGGATCGAAGAAGGGAAGTTCATTTCAAAAAAATCTTGAAGTTGCAGTGCTGAGAAGCTGGAGGATGACAACTAAAATATGTAATTAATGTGATGAGTATGTCGTCTCATCATATTATTTTTCAAATGAAATTATTAATTTCGAGTTGATTTTGCATTCAATTCCCATACTTCGTTCCAGCAACATACTTGTCATGATTGCAAGAACCTGAAACAGCTCCACGCATAAGTGAGTCTCGTAGTTCTGGTTACCTTTCAGTGAAAGAGCTTCATGAAGCAAGAACCCAATCGATCCCTCTACGAAACCCTCCAATAATTGAAAGGATTGATTGCAGCTTGAGAAATGGTTCTCATACAGATTCTGTGAAACATGTTGTTCCTTACGAATCAGTAGAGAGTTGTTCAGGAAACACTTGCTACATAAATAGCATTTTACAAGTGTTGTTCATGACGAAGAATTTCAATAACGAGGTTTTAACGATGAACGAGAACGAGAATGTTTCCTACCTATTCACCAAACTCAAACAATTCTTCATGCAATTGCAGGTTTATAATAAGAATGTATCATCTTATTTCCTTCTTTGAAGTACACTAGATACGCGGTAGGACAACAAGATGATTGCTCCAAATTCTTGAATACTCTTCGTGAGCATAAATATAGCAGAATCAATACTCCTGATGGCTCTGGTTTGAATTATCGACTGTATTGCCAAATATGCGTCAAACTAACTGACCATTATAGAAAACAAGTATGCGTGGGGATCAGTCAATCTAATAATAACACTGATGATCTTCAAGCATGACTCAACCTCTGACGAAAGCAATAAACTCTTACGAAGGTTTGAAAGAGATGAACATTGCAATCTAGCAGGCCACTATTATGATCTTCATGCAGTCATTGTTCACTGTGGTTCTGCCGTTGAATCTGGTTATTATTACGCACTGGTCAAAAACGAAACAGACTGGTTTGAGTTTGACGATGGTCGTGTCACTAAATGTTCTGGCGATGTCTTGGATTAATTGGAGCCTCTGAAGACACCCTACATCAAGAAGATTAAGATCTTCAGATGATGTGGTGCTGCAGGTTTTTCCGGGTTTTCCTGTAGCTGTGCGTCACTGGAAAGAATAAAGTCGCTCCAGAGCGCCAATTGATTTTTAATGCTTCATGATTTGTGTTATTACCTTCTTCAATATATTTCTCTATGAAAATAATTGTTTTATCTAATTTTTCTCCATAATACTAATTTTATCAATATAATATTGAGCTGAGAACCAAAAAAATATCTATAAGAGAACAAAATGACACTTTCGAATAAAGTATCACACATAAAGTGTTCCTGATCGTCATCACAGATAATAGCATTCTCGAGTGTTTTTTACAGTAGGGTTTTAACCAAATTTCATGTTAACTGGGTTGGTTCGAAAGTAATCCAAATGTGAACTTTTTTGGTTAAGAATACTTTTTTGAAGAAGTCAGTGCATCACTTGTATATATATTTTCTGTTATTTTTATTTTCCAGTCAGAGTTGCAAATATCCAGAAGTCTTAGCAAAATTCATATAATACCAGTTGGTTTTTGGATTTTTTTAATTGATTCACAAATAAAAATGAAGAAAATGTAAAAGTATTATTAAATCCGTCAAACTTGAGATCTTCCATCAAACCTGTTGAGGAAACTACCGAACTAGTCAAACAAAGTATTTTTCCGCACCAACTTTTATTTATGACCCTCGCTTCAACTTCGATGATTTTTCTTGACAGATAAATATTATGATCGATAAAGGCTTCTCTCAAAAGTAGGTCCCTGGACCATTGTCGTATAAATCATTCTGTTTGTGTGAAAACAGCTCAATTATATAAATCGGGCACGGCATCCAAAAGCTCTTATAAATAACAACTCATTTCCGGAAGCCCTGAAAATGCATGCAAGGTGGCTTTCACAGCAATATTGGAACGGTAAAGTTCGCCCGTGGAATTCTAATGGAAAATTTAAATGTCGTCATTAAAAGTTGGAACCTCAGCAGAATCGCTATGTACCGTCATCGGTGAAATTGATTTTGGACGCTGACTCAATATATTTTGAGATTTTAGGGTTTTGAGAAAATTGCTCGCTATAACTAAACAGTATGGACCTGAGACTCGATATTATCATCAACATTCTCGCATTCAAATATACAGTGCAATTGAAGTGAAATTGACAGATAATACTTTCAACATGGCGACTGGCAAACGCTTCACAACCCTTGAACATAATGTCAATATCTTCAACTACTAGTGTAATGACGGAACTTTCATTAATTGCCTGAATACATTGAAATTTAACTATATAATATTAGGTGATTAGCTTGAGGTCAGTTCAGAAGATTCTCGAAATGGTTGCCTTAGACTTCTTGACATATGAACAGCCTATCCGATATTTCACGCCGAATATTTTCGAACACAGTAACGTCAATATATCTACAAATATTTATTATTCTCCGCCATATATCTAATTTCGAATTAGGTTCAGTTTCGTACCCATTATGCTTCAAATAGTCCCATGAAAAATCCAAAGGTGTCAAATCTGGCGAGCGGGCTCGCCGTTTTGTAGGAACTCGACGGTCAATCTAACGACTAGGAAAAGTAGTATCCGAATAGTTTCTTACTTGTCTGGAGTGATGTGGTGGTACTCCATCTTGTTGGAATACAATATCCATATCGAATTCATTAGGATTCGCTTCGACGATTTTAGTGATGGGAGGGTCAACAGTAGTTTTCAGTATATTTAAATACAGTTCTTCTGTTACATTTCAATTGATAAATAGAGGTCCTGCAATATGATTTTCCAATATTTCTGCCCAAACGTTAATTTTTTCTGGATATTGGGTATGTGTTTCCCGGAAATCGTGAGGGTTGGTGTCACTCCAATAACAGCAATTTTGTCTGTGAACATTGCAATGGTTTTTGTCATGATTTCGCAGAATTCTGTTCTTCGATCAGGGTAGACTTCAGTTAATTGGCGTACCATTTTAATTTTGTATGGATGATACCTATTCCTTTTCAAAAGTCTCCACACAGTAGAAGGATATACCCTACAAACATTCGCGACGGAGTAAGTAGACTGTTCAGGATTTACTATCAAACGTTCATTGAAAATTCGGTCTCGTGAAAGTTACGTGTCGCACCGTAAATGAAAATCGCTTCAATTTTTTCTTCCAATGGACGAGAAATGACCATTTCAGAGATTGTTGACGTGGTCCCTTTCAACTAGTAAAACCGAAAACTAAATGAGAATATTCTAACTGAACAATGATGTTCACTGTCGTACTGACATTTTTGTCGTTTCTATAAACAAAAAATAACTTAAAAAACCTTATCGGGTTGTTGGAGTTGTCATATGGCAGACAAAAAGGAATATTTCTAGAAATATCGATTTTAATGTGTTTGTCTTCCGGAAATTATTCAATGTTCCGTCATTTTGTAGTAGAAGAAGATATTGACTTCATATTCTAGGATTGTGGAGTATTCGTCAGGAGCTTCAAAATGATGTATCACTAGACCCCCCTTTCTATTTAATTTTTTTCCCAGTTACATCTGTCAATTTCACTTCAAAACTTTTTGAGTTGACCCGTTAAAAAATTGAAGAAATGGAATGTATTTCACGCAATCTCAGGAAAGTTATTTAGAACTGTATATTATTAGGAATGGATATCTTTATCGCCAAGCAATTTTATTCTTTTTTTTTTTCAGTAATTCAATTGATTTTTATTTTAATTTATGACATTGAGAATAAAATAAATACAACAATAAAAATTAATTGGCGCTCCGGGGCAATTTCATTTTTATTTCATATTTATTTCATTTTTAGACGAACAACTGTTTTCTCAGTGAGAAATAATATGCTATCCGACAAGCCAGAAACTTGGCCATCATGAACATTTCTCGTGAATAGAACACTATTTTCTATAAATCGTAACAGAAATACTTTCACATTAATTCATTTTCGCATATTTCGAATGAGAGTAGTAACACTTGATTTATAACGAGAAGGAATTTAAATAAATATTTCGATCTCAAC
Organism: Leptinotarsa decemlineata; assembly: GCF_025532065.1. Taxonomy (NCBI): domain Eukaryota; kingdom Metazoa; phylum Arthropoda; class Insecta; order Coleoptera; family Chrysomelidae; genus Leptinotarsa; species Leptinotarsa decemlineata. The sequence goes on from NW_027412578.1 coordinate 7,899,703, forward strand.
TAGTTCGAATTTCAAGTAAAAATCAAGTGATTATTATATTAATTCATCAATTAAATTCTACAACCAGTTACCCTTGATTATCAAAGAAGATCGGACAAAGCAAATTTTAAAAAAAACGTGTGTTCGATCTATCGTGTGACATTGAGCCATATTCATTACAAGAATTCATGGACAAATAACCATTTTCAGTGTGTATCAAATTTAAGGTTCCTAGTAATTTCTACTCATCAATCTTTATCTGTGATATTTACTTATTTGTTCCTGTCATTTTAATATACTTATTGTATTTACCTATACCACGTGCTTTTATTTATGTTAATATTAACTGAAATTTGTATTGTTAATGTAATCATTTTTATTACTTGATTTTTATCAATTGTTTGAATTGGAAGCTTCAATAAGTCTATGCTCCAGAGCCCATTAAACGAAGACACGTCGTTGTCTATGGTCGTTTACCTTCAGTTCCTGCATCAGTTTAATTTTGTACGGGTGCAGGCCCAAATCAAGACTCAAAATTTGCCAAGTTGGGGTCTGCAAAAAGCCGAGTTCTTGTGAACGACGCAGAATCTACTGCCTCGAATTCTTCTGCACACTCTCACTGACAGCGGCGATGTTTTTGGCAGATCTTCGGTTTCGTCGACGTACGGGTGTTGATCAATCGTTCACTGAACCAGTGAACTTGAATCTATACATATCATTGCGACATTGCGAATAGTCACCTTGGTATGACGATTATGCGACCGAAAAAAACGGCGAAGCGCGCGGTACGTTGCCTGAACAGAACAGTCATTTTGGTAAAGCAATTTTTTCATTTATTCGTATTGCTGAATGATGTATCAATTTTAGTACTAATGGCGCTGTCGTCAAAGCGAGAACGTAGCTACAAGCTGCTAAAAACTTCAATCCATTTTTTGTTAAAAGCATTGAAGATATCTCCAATTCTATTGTAAGTGTAAAACAATGGTCTCCTCAAAATCTAAATAATATATAAACGAGATTTGTTGAATTCGAGAAGATTGGTATAAGTAAGCTGAAGTCAATTATTTTTTCTCTCAAAAATTAAGGCAATGCTGATGATGTAATGTCTGCTACATTTTTGAAATCAACATTTTTTACACTTGGAATTCATATCCTAAACTTAATACAAACATCAATGTCGTCCGGTAACTTTCCAAATATGTTGAAAAAAGTAAAGTTATTCCCATCCCAAATATAAATAATTCAGTTTAAATGTCAGACTTCAGAGCAATGAATACTTTGCCGGTTATTGGGAAATTTTTGTAAATTGTTGTACATTGTTGTAAATTGTGACACAGCCCTTCAATTAACAGTTTCAAAATGCAATAATGAAATCGATAGTGATAAATTTATAGTAGCAGTGTTCCTTGCTTTCAAGAGGGCATTTGAAACTATCGATAGGCAAATATTACTTCGTGAACTGAGATAATATGGATTCGATGGAATAGCCTCAAGTTGGTTCAAAAATTATCTCAATGGCAGGTCACAAATAACTAGAGTGGGGAAATGTTTCTCAAATGAAACTTCAAACAATATAGGCGTACCTCAAGGGAGTGTCCTGGGACCACTGCTGTTTATAATTTACCTGAATGATGTGAATTATATACAAGATTATGATTTTTTGAATTCATTTGCAGATGACAGGTTACTTGCTTGCTATGGACATGACGCTGTAGAAACAGTGGAGCGCAGGAATCGATTGTTGAGAAAAATTGAAATGTATTTGAACGAAAATGAACTAAAAATCAATAGGAATAAAACCAAATCAATTCTAATTAGTAAGAAACATAAACTGAAATCAATAGACTATGAAAATCTTCAATTCGAAGTGGAGGGAGACAAAATTGAATGGGTGTCGGAATTCAAGTATTTAGGCTTGGTGTTAGATGAATCACTAACATTCAATGCATACTGTGACTATATTTGTGAAAAGATATCAAAAAATGTAATAGATACACTCCCATTCAATGCATACTGAGTGCCCTCATGTAGTATGATGTGGCAGATAGACTGTATTACTCAAGTAAGATATTTATCTATAAAATAACCAGAAATGTATTACCAAAATAGTTTGATTCTTTCATTACGTACAATAATCAAATTCATGACTGCAACACAAGAACCACCAATCAATTCCACATTTCCAGGACAAGAACAAAGCAACCTATGAAATCGTTGTTTTTCCTAAAATTGAATGATTTCAACCAATTACCATATCACATTGAAGATTCTCTCACTTTATATTCATTCAAGGCTCAGTTGAAAATATATATTACATCACGTACTCTATGAATTTCCGGATTTTTTTTAATTTTTATGTTTCACATCATCGAATTGTTTTATTGGTTCGCGCTTTTATGTGTTCTGTATGCATTGTGTTACATCGTGTTACATTGTGATATGTTAAATATTTCATTACCTACCCACTCGAATAATTGTTTTATGCTCTAGTACAATTGTAATATGGAACTAACTATTCTGAATAATTTGAATTGAAGGGGTTATTATATAGGGGTGAATAATTTTTGGTAAAGAAAGTTTTTGGCTTTCTACTACTCCATCTCGATACAAAAAAAAAAGATGAGAAAATCTTCCAAAGAAAGGGAAGAAGTAATCAATTTGAAAATAAGTAACTCCAGACATGGATGTGTAGATCATGCAAAGAAGTAACTTTCAGACACAAACTGAAAGAAAGTCCTCCTGAAACAGCTACTTTCATATAAACATTGAATTACACGAAAGAAAAAAATTCTGAATACTCCTGATTTGTTCTGTGTTATGGGACAATATTCTCAGGAACACATTTCTATTTCTAGCTTTTTGACTTCTTGTATTTATATTTCATTTGAACGTACTTTATTGTTAGAAGAATTTTTATACTATTTTGATGTTTTTTATATACCATTTTTACCATTTAGAACTTGTATTCACAGGGTGTTCCTTGAACACAGGCTAATATTTGAGGAGGTAATTCTTAGACCCATTTTAAGAAAAAAACTTCCTATGGACGTATGTCCTAAACGCCTTAACTTTTGAGATGCAGGGTGGCAAAGTTTTCAAAAATAATCAGTTTTTTAATAATAACTGAGATAATTTTGTAGACATCTTTAGCATATTTGGTACATATGTTTCATGACATTAAAAATAAAATAAATACAACAATAAAAATTAATTGGCGCTCCGGGGCGACTTCATTGATTCCATTTCATGCCTCAAGGCGCATTTTCTGATGTACACAAATTTGTATTTTTTCAAACAGTGGCATCCCTACGGGTTTCGCATTGAATATTTTTGGGGAAAAAGTACTACGCCAATGCTTTCTTTTCAAAATAAAATCATTTTTAAAATCCTCATTTATTTTTGAGAAAATTTGATCTCCTCCTTTGTCCGAACGCATGATCTTCACTCAAAAAAATAAAAATCGACAGAAAGCAAAGTAAGAAATTAGATCAATTCTAAAATGAATCTGAAAATTGCTTCATAACGCATTACCAATTCCCTAATAATATTTGAAAACATAATCTGCAAAAAAATAAATTTTTCACAAAAACGAGTTTTATTTTATTTTGTGGCAGTAAGTCTAAACGAATAGCACAAATTTGTTAATTAGTAATAATACCAAAACTGATTATAAAAATTGTTGGAAGTGCCCACCTGCACTTTGTATGCATGCTTCCGCCCTTCTACGCATGGAATTACGCACCCGTTCAAATATTCCCGGCGTATTTCGTATAGTTTCACACGAGGCAACTATTCGCTCTCTTAAATCTCCTGAAGTATTAACGGAAGTTTTATACACAAGAGTTTTAAGGTGACCCCATAAAAAAATCTAAACTGTTGAGATCGGGGGATCTTGCTGGCCATTGCTGAGGTCCTCCGCGACCTATCCAACGATTAGGATAAACTGTATTTAAATGGTTTCGGACAATTACACTGAAATGAGCAGGGGCGCCATCGTGCATGTACCATATTCGATTCCTTAACGCAAGTGGCACATCTTCCAATAACCCAGGTAAGTCTTCTTCGAGAAAGTGTAATTATTAAGAACGACCATCAAGGCGTCCTGGTAGAAAAAATGGGCCTATCAGATGATCACCTATAATTCCTGCCCATACATTAACCGAAAATTGGTGTTGGAAATGGGTTTCGGTTATTGCATGGGGATTTTCTTCAGCCCACACATGATTGTTATGGAAATTTTAATGGCATTCCGAGAAAAATTCGCTTCGTCTGTGAACAAAATTTGTGTCTCAAACTGCGGATTTAGTGCAATACTTTGTAGATACCACTGACTGAAGTTCACACGCTGTGGAAAATCTCTGGGGAGTAATACCTGCACTCTTGAAATATGGTATGGGTATAACAAAAAATCAACCAAAATACGCCAAACAATTTGATGACAAATATCCAGAGTTCTAGCGATCTCGTACTCGTCTCAGGATGTTCCTCAATTTCTTGCAGCACCGCTTCCTCAATTTCAGGAGTTCTTACTACACGAGGTCTACCTTCCGGAGTCCCTTTCTTGAAACTACCAGTTTCCCCAAGTCGACGATGAATATTTGAAAAGGTTCGGCTACCTGGTTAGTATATCTCTCCTGATAAATGCGCCTGGCTTCTGTTGCATTACCATCGGCAAGGCCATATACGTAATGCATTTGCGCCATTTCCGCATTCGTATAATTTACCATATTTACTGATATTCAGAAAAACAGCGGACTACCAAAATAACTTCAATAATACTTCAAAATCAATCAAAACGCGCTGTGACAGTTTTTAACACCAACACCTTACTTTAAACCAACATCAATATTAGCTACTGACGTTTGTACATACAGAGAATTCGTTTTTTATTGCTATGGTGAGTACGCTGCTTTTTCTGCTTTTAATCTTCAGAAGAAATCACATATCGACAAACTCCATATTTCCAAGAGGTGCAGTAAATAAATTCTGCTACACGTCATTTATTCCAGGATAACTAAATTTATGTTTTCAAAAATTATTAAGCGGTGCTGGGTTATGACGTAATTTTAATTGAGAACAGTGCATCTGACAACAAACAAATACATTTTAGATCCTCAATTATTTTGCAACAAATCTGATCTCTTAGTTTGCTTTCAGTCGATGCATGATACCGCATCAGATTTTTAAGGAATTTATCCTTAAGTAAAGCGATTTTTAATTTTTTGAGCGAAAACCATGCGTCGTACAAAGAAAACCCAACAAATCAAATGTGCTCAAAAATGTATGGAGATTTTAAAAATAATTTTTAATTCGAGATAAAGCAGTGGCGTAGTATTTTTTTCGCCAAAAATATACATTTCAAAACTCGTACGTACGCCACTGGCAGAGAAAATTAAAAAAATTGTACATCAGAAAATGCGCCTTGAGGCATGGAATATATGTACCAAATATGCCAAAGATGTCTACAAAATTTTCTCAGTTATTATTAAAAAACTGATTATTTTTGAAAACTTTGCCACCCTGTATCTCAAAAGTTAAGGCGTTCAGGACATACGTCTATAGGACGCTTTTTCCTTAAAATGGGTCTGAGAATTATCTCCTTGAATATTAGCATGTGTTTAAGGAACACCCTGTATATTAGGATTTTCTATTTTCGAATAAATAAATAAAAAAAATACGTCCATGATGATTTAGCAAAACGGACTGAATATATGACAACTAATTTGACAGATGTAGTTTCAACAAGATGGCCGTTATCAATTGTCAAAATTTAGTAGTCCCTGATCGAAGACCCTATACAACATAAGACAAAAGCTAAGAAACTGGAGTTATTGCACAGCTTGGATTTGTTCCGTTATAGAAGCAGTGTTGTCAACCGTAGCGGAATTCCGTTACCGTAGCGACGGTAGCGGTGTAGCGGATTTGAATATGAAGTAGCGAAATTTTCTAATAATCAATATTGAAATAAATGTGGAAGAAGAAAGAACAGCATCCGAAGCTGACAGCTGACAATTGAATTCACAGAAAATACGTTACAATCTCAGTAGCTGAGGCCATTACATGATGAAAGAGAAGGAGACTTTTCAATATTTTCATTCACATAACCTCCAATATTTTGAAAGTCGGTCTCGAGTATGAAACTCCAGACTACCTACTTATATCTACTGATACATCCCACATATCAAAGTCTGATTCAGAGTAGATTGTCTGAGTATTATTCGGATTGCAATGCAGAAGGTGAATCAGGGATATCAGTCAGGAATCAACACAGTAATTGTGCAGATAAAAACAAAAATGTTTGGAATTCCCTTCAATCTATAAATTTCAGATTCATTATTTGTCTTGAAGATTTTGTGAGTAACCTCAGTATCACTATTGATTTCAAAATTGAATGACATTGAGAAAAAATCTCAATCCATCAAGATATACATTCTTCATCGTGAAAATTTTGTGAAAAACTACCTCATTTTTCACATTGGAATATAAATGAGAATACTTCAAATAATGTTTCTTCTTCATTGCAATCTGTATTCATTATGTATCGAACTAGAATGAACGAAATCTAAGATATACAAAAATATATCTATTCATAGTAATGGCAATTATCTTCTGTCGCAAAATGTCACATGCAAAATCTAGAACTTTCCTCGAGTAGTAGATATACATTCCATTTTTTTTTGTTTCAGAAATGTCAAACATACATTGATTTTCTCATCATTGAACTGAACGAAATAAACACGAACCTTACTATTGTACTTCGTTTTCTTATGCATTTGAATATTGACCTTCTGATTACAAATGTCTCCAGTTACATTTTTATATCCGCCAGATATTTCCAGGTTATTTTCCTAATGTCTCTTCATTGGATTTTTAATGGTGCTGATACTTCACTTCATTTCTTGATTTTACTGATGTGAGTTCATTCTCCAATATTTCAGATTGTTGTTATTGGCGCCTAACTCCATCAAATATTATTTATTATCTGCATGAGGCAAGAAAGAATATGTTCTGGGATCATTCCTTGATATTAGTCACTCTGAAGTATATATGTCCTTTCGAGACAGACATTCACATATATGAATGATTCATTTCCCCTCTATTCTTTCTAGAATATAAGTAGGAACAAGTTCAGAATCTCAATGAATGATTCCGACTTTTAAAATTCATCCAGAATCTTATTGAAAGAATCAAGTCACATTTTGCGTCTTCCCGAATATTAAACTTCAAATCAGAGCTGCATTTTCCTAGTCGAACTGAATCGATTCTGACAGCAGTTGATTTTTATTGTTATTTCCGAAGTTTGTTGTGAATTTCAATGAGTTTCTCGAAGTTTCTTCCTTATTATATACTTCAAGGATTCTTCGACAATTACCGATACCCAACGACTGTTTCTAATGAGGCGAACTGGAAAATAGCTTTCCGTATTTGGAAAATCATCGTGTTCAATTTCACGAGAGATAACTAACGTTCGGCAAATAGCAAACTTATTTTTCCTATCGCATTCAATTAAAAGTTGTTTCGTTTTCCGCAATTATCTCAATTAACAAATGAAATCGAAGTGAGACTAATTGGAGTTTTCTACTCAGGGCTTGGAAGAGGATTTATTGGGTCGTGAGCAGAGCAGCTCGTTCAAAAAAGTCGATTGCATGAAAAGAAACAGATGTAAATATCTGAAAAAGTTCAACCTCCTGAAGAACTCAAATCTGGAATATCAAAATTGAATAAGGGTTCCAAGACGGTCATTGCTAAGTCAAGCTTGAAAGTCGACCGCCAACTCGGTCTATATCTTTCACTGCAGCTTTCACTGCAAGACATGAAGTTGAAAACTAGAGCTCAAATATAACAAATTTGCAGTACAATAATGTTCGTCAACGTCATAGACGATGCCCTCACTTTTTCGTAGTAGTGCGACTCGCATACTTTCATGAAGCCGAAGGCCAAGCCGGTGGTAGCTCATATAATGGTAGGTGTCGCTAGTGAGTGGGATTTCTCCAGTGTAACAGAAATAAAAGAGAGCTTCATTGGTGTTATGACACCCATGTCGAGGGAGTTCTCTCATGTGTGACCAATGTAGCCCCCGGAATACCAGGCAATCTCTCGTTGGATGTGGACAACCCTTTTACTTATACTTGTGGGAACTGAATGGCCTACAAGCAGAAACAGACGGAGAAGGACTTTCAGAACAAGCTAGCAACAAGAGGAGATCAGCAGCAAGTCAACCTCCAACACAGCAGAAAGTTTCGATGGTCCTCACATAGAATAGAATAGAATAGAATAGATTAGAATAGAACTTCATTGGCCACGTTATATATCCATACAATACATTTGTAGCAAGTCAGTGTTCCACCTTTCGGAACAAGAATTGAAGTAGTGTACAATTTAAATAAAAAGATCAATGCTTCCACTGTAAATAGGAACATCACACTAACACATGAATATACATATACCTCCATAGGCTCATCCTACACGATAAATAGTAAAAAATACGTATAATACAAGTATATAAAAGAAGGAAGAGTTTATGCTATACAATTGTCTGAAATTGTTAAAAATTACACTGAACCTCAATATCAAATGGAGTTGTCGTTTCAAGGAGCTTTGAGAAATTCATTGACGAAATAAAAACAATACTTTAATAATAGCACTTGGCATTTTCTCTTGAATAATCTGTAGGAAGTTGTTTCAAACTAGTTGGTAACTTGTTGTATAACTGCAGTTTAAGTGAGTTATTCCTGGACACGTCAAGTCGATAAAAAGGTATTTTGAACAGATTTGCAGATCTCATATTATGATTATGAGACTCAGATACATTCGAATAACAATGTCTGTTTTTGTGAATATCTATAACGGCATGATAGACAAATAGGCAAGGTAGAGGCAAGATGCCATATTTCTCGAAAATTAGCTTGCAGTGAGCACTGAAGTTCACACCAACGATTATCGTCATAGTTTTTTTCTGTAGAACGAATATTTTTTGAGCATAACTTGTGTTCCCCACAGAAAAATCCCATAAGTGATCTGAGAATGTATCAATGAGTAGTACGCAGACAGGAGAGTGTAAATGTTAACAACCTTTTTCAGTTGTCGCATTAGATAAATATAGCTCGATACTTCTACGTGCCTGAACCAGTTCAGTTTATCATCCAAAACAATTCCAAGCAATGTGACCTCATTACCTGCCGCAACGTTATGATTTGTTGAAATAACGAGATTTTGAGTTTTTTCTGTATTTAATTTTGAATTATTGGCATTATACCACACCTCCGCTTGATTTTCTGCCTGTTCAATAATGATATCCAAGTTTACCGTATTTTCATCCGCGTTTATGAGTGTTGCATCATCAGCAAACATCACTATATCCTTTGGAAATGAATGAAAGAACAGATCATTGATGTAGATGATAAACAAAAGTGGTCCAAGAACTGACCCTTGTGGTACACCGTGTGTAACTGGCTTGAAACTAGAGTATCTGTTGTTAAAAAATACCCTCTGCTCCCTGTTCGTGAGATACGATTCAAAAAATTCAAGCGGTAGTCGTCTTATACCATAGTGGGATAATTTTTTCAACAAGAAAACATGGGATACATAGTCGAAGGCCTTGCTTAGATCACACAGCGTGTGATACTCATAAGTGAGTAAAGATGAAGTTGAACATTGCTCTCATATATTTACTCTGAATCTTGACGAAAAAAAACATGTGATTTGGAAAAGTTCCGGGAGAGCTTATCAAGAGAACCTCAGAGAACCCGGAAACGTGTGTAACTAAACGAACAGAACTGAATATTCTACCGCTTGCATAAAATTCTACCAAAGACTCAATGGTAGTCAAATTGAATATGGCTGGTGCTGTCCCCTGCTCAAAAGCAGGTGACAGCAGATCTTTCACAGTTCAGCAGCATTTACTATAGTTATTTATGACAAACAATAAAGACATATGGAACGTAGGCAATCAGTCTCCTTTCGTAAACATCAGACCAAAAAATTGGATATACTCAACGTCAGGTACTACATTTATAATGAACAAACTGAGTTTAGAAATGGAATGCATCTGACGGTGAAAGTTTTTCGATTCATCGGCATATAAACTCTGAACTCATAGAGTTTTATACTTTGATCATATCTCATTAAAACTCCCAGAAAACAAACAGGAAGGCATATAAGGCAGATCTGGTAACTTACTGAGACAGAATGACTTCTCAATAAGAACAACAGACTTGATAGCACACCAATTACTGGGGGCTAGTATCTCTACGTACAACGAACAGTATCATACGTGAGATCAAACAGGAATGGTGGAATGAAGATTTGGCTCTGATCATATATCGAACTAGAAAATCCTTCAATATTGTAAGAAAATCACGAACTTTGGATCAATACTAACGAACTCTAACTGAATATAACAAAACCACGAAGAAATTTAGGATAATGGACTGACGAAGGAAACAATGAGGAAACAAGGAAACAATAAGATACACACGAACGGATGAATGAAATAAAAATAAATACCAAAGATTACACAAGGAAATACATGAAGGCTAGGGGGCAAAGACAATTGTAGATTTGGCGGAAATGAAGTAGGCCATAAATACATTCTAATCATATAAGTCGCTTGGAGCAGATGACATTCATGTGATGTTACAAAAAAGGGCAGGAACTGCTACTGTAGAAATTGTGTGTTTTCCTCGTAGAGAGTTCGGCTCTGTGATATATACCTAAAATATAGAAACTGATTAGGGTTACCTCCATTCTGAAAACTGTGAAAGTCGGCACTAGTCAGTCCTATACTTTTTGCACTGGTCACTAGACCATTGCATCGAGACTGATATACGTAGAGGTCAGGTATGTTGATGGAAACGACTATTTGGTAGATCAAGAGGAAATCGGATATGCCCACAACAACATAAAAGTACTATCAATTGCTTCCATATTTATCAAGCAGCGTCGAAGAGGAAGGGAATACGAGCGGTAGGGTAATAAACATGACCATTGAGCGGAAAAGTAGAAGAACGGGTGGCAAGGAAATGTCCTCATGGGGAGGGTTGACTTTCACTCTTACGAAACTTTGTTATGGACAAGATACTTCGTGACTACCAAGTATTTGGATATATAGATAATTCAGTCATTCTGATCCAAAGTGAAGATAATGATTAAGTGAAGAGACGCAGATACTGAAAATTATAACAAGATCGTCCAATGAACATGGGTCAAAAGGGTCTTAGGATCTCCCCAATTTTAGGAGTAATACTAGATCTCAGGTTGATTTGGAACCAATATTCAATGAGACTGGAAAGAAAGGAGGTAGTAGCACTAATTTGAGTCAGACGTACTAACGGAACGAAATGAAGACTGAAAGCACACATTATGTATTCACTCTACAGCAGGATGATGAAACTCATCTTAACATATGCATCTATTGTCTAGTGGCATGTTTGGGAATGAAGAGAACTACATCATCAGCCGCATTGGAGACACTTTCGAATCTTCATCTTCCACATCTTCTCTTACCGGGCAAAGCCAGAATGGGTCACAATTTAGAATGTGAAATTGACAGAGTCAAGAGTTGTCAGCAAAACATGAATTTTGGAATATGTGGAGAAACAAACAACAATAATTTTGTGTAAGTGTATGCAATTTTGCAATGCCTAAGGAACAATGATTTGAGTCCCTAACGAAATAAGTGGATCAATATTTCCACAGACAGTCAGGCTGCACTTGGATCGCTGATAAGCCAAGACTGGTCTAGGAGTATTTCGAAAAAGTAAGAGCTAGGAAACGCAGGCAACGAAAATACCGATGAGTAAGGCAGATACAGATCATCAACTCGGTTTGTGGAGTATCAAAGTATTTGAACCAGATTTGGAAGAGGGTGCATAAGAAACATAAATACTACTGGAAATAAATATCTGAAAATGCACCGGGAAACCTGAAAAAAACATTGAAATGACAGCAAAACAAAATAGAAGTGTGAAACGAAAGCTTCAGGGGCAGGCAATGCAACAAATGGACAGAGGTAGTACTTCATATTTCATCCAAATGTGAGGCATTAGATCACAGGATAACCAGTGAGGAACCTGTACAAACTGGTATAGGGAACAAGATTGTGTGAATGAGTGTCGTGAAAATAATAAATACAAACACTGCTTTATCAAATTCCACGAATTCATTCCAACTCCATGGCATGTCCGGCTACTAGTCCTTCGAAATAACCTCTGAACTGAATATGCACTCATATTGAGAGTCAGGACAAACATTCCAGTATCCAGTGTTTCAGCCGTCAATATCTGGTTCGATCACTCACGATCGGTGTACGTTTCATTGCTGAGGATGATGTTATGGTGGATTGGCAGACCGTTGCACTCAGTGATATATGCCTCATGACATCGATCATTGTTTTCCATCTTGGCGGTAGCTGGATATGGTAGGATGAGTTATTTCTCTTGTTGGTGACGGTGCAGTGACATTCGTTACTCTAAATGAAAAATTCTGTTGTGTTTCTGTTATTGGTATGACCACATATTGGCTTCCTATTTGAGGTGTGTGTTTCGCCATTTTTCTTCCTTTCTACTTCCGATTTGCCATCGGTAGTTTGAAGGTATCGCTTTGCTTGTTATGCTTTTGGAAATAGTTTTTAAACTGATTTACTTACAAGTCGATATACCTCTTTTGAGGAATCTCAGGTATCCGATTCATGTAGCATTATCATCAGCGGAACTTTGATAAGTTCGTTCCATTCTCAAATATTTATATACAGTCTGATGTGATTGAATTCAAGGACTATTCTTGAAGCAATCTGTAGGTCACTTATGTCGTTTACTTACGTACGATCTCAATAAAGTTTCGTTATTGGTCGAACGTTTGAGAGAAGTCGCAATGTTAAAAGTCATCATCATGTTCAAACTATTGCTAGTGAGAATATCATAAAAACTTTTACGATGGTATCATTATCAGCTGTTAATCAACTGAATAAAGCCTGTAATAATCATGAAAAGGAACATATCCATGAATGAAGTTTTTCTCCGTTATTTATGTGTGGACTGCGGAAAGCACACTGTAAAAGTTCTCGAGTTACATTCTCTCACGCCTGCATGAAAATTGAACTTGAGTATTCTCGTAAATCATTTGCGTTAGAGGTAGCTGAAATGAACAGCGATGATTGATTGTTTCGAAAGAAGAACTAACAAACTTTTTCCAACAAAGCCGTATTGACAAGTTAGGTAATGATGAATGTCGAATTTTACGAAGTGGCTTTTGATGTCTCCAAGTCGAGGGGAACAAGACAAACTGTCTTGACAAAATGAATGTAGTGGCTTTCGTGTAGGCAGGGTGTCGGAGGGGCAGTTGTGAATATAATGTTGCTTTCACGTCGGATATTACAGCTAGAAAAAAAATTCACAGTACTTATATAGAATCTCGCAATGCCTCCCTCCTCAACCTAGAGTAGATTATATTTTTTTTTTGAAATGAATTGAACCCTCTGACAAAGAATAAATCCAAAAACCATCATTGTTTCCAAGCACCAGAACTTCATCAATCTCCTCGACGCTTCTTTACATCAACATAGCGATGGATTTGGAGGCGGGGGATTTGGAGAACCAATGACTTGGTTTTTCGTTTCAAGTTCTGGATATTTTTGAAATTGTTTGGTGGAACATTATGAAGTTTTGGACTTGAGTGAAATGAACTCCTTTGCGATGTGTTTTTTGATTGTCATACTACTTGCGACGTTAGATTTTGCCGTGTTAGGTACGAAAGACCGATGGCTTCTAGATCTGATTTGTATTTATGTTAGCAAGCTACAATATTCACAAAATATAATTGTCAAATATGTGAGATTTTTCATTCATTAAAAAATTGTTCAGCTGGGTGAATATGGTTTGATGAAGATGACTTCAAGAATCATTTTCTGCATTTTTCCCAGTTTTGTTGGCTGTACCCCAAGCATAATATAATATTTTCATTTGATTTGTGGTGAGTTTTGGAATATGTTGAGTTTTGCACTCATTTCTAATAAACAATAGTGAAGAATTTTCCTTCTTGAAATGACCAAACGTCATTTCACGTAAAGCGAAAACAGAGGTTATGTACTGTCATAATTTTGAATATTTGGATCGCTGCAAAAGTTATAGTGAAGTTTGGCAACATTTTTGGTCGATTCCTTTAATTTTTCCCACTCTCCCGTTCGAAGAATGATGTTTTTTAAAAAAGACAGGAAAAAAAGGGAGTAGAAAGTGGAAGGGATACTTTTTCTATCAAAATGAAGAGCTGTCCTCGCATAGTATTTTGTTGGCTTCAACTACCCTCAAAAAAAGTCCCAGTATCATCAACTATGGATATTTCGTTAACGAAGAAGATATCTATAACTTTGACAAATGATTGAAATCGCAGATGTCAATGGTGAACGAAACTCTCCTACATCTGTTTGGAGTTGAAAATATTATGAATATTCTGCTTATGTAGTGAAAACTACAGGGAAAGGAGAATGGCAATTTTTGTAGCTCAGCTTCATAACTGACTAATTTTTTAGCCTTGTTTATCATTGCTATTCGTGATTCGACTTTTTGTTGATGTCATTGGTGGCTTCTTCCTAACGGAAGATATCCATTCTGACATATACAAAAATATATCGTTTTGTCCATGTTCGGATTTGGTGGTGGAAAATTGCAATATGACGTAACTCTGAAAAAAAATTGAAATAACACAGCCTTCCAATCGGTTCTCTAGCAAGTAAACTCGCCTTTTTTTCGACAAAGTTTCAGCCTGTTTTGAAAACTTATTTTTTCTTCAATAAAATTTTATGTTGACTATCATTATGAACTCTTCAGAATGTTTATATCTGAGTTTGATGAAATTGATTTTGATAAGCAAACTGTTGATTGACTGAGAAATGATCGGTCATTCGTAATTGTATGAAAATTCAAATGTTCAAAGCTATTTTTCGACTTTATTGACTGTTACGTTGTTCAACGGGGGTGGAAGAGAAATTTGGTTTTGGAATGGAAGTTAAACCCCCCTTCGGTATATTCCAAAACCGTATTGGTAACAAAATATTTCTTTCGGTCACTGAAAAGTTTACTCTAATGACCACTCGGCTAGCTCAGCAATTTGGGGGTGAGTATGGAGAATAAATCCACCAAAGGGTGCTGTTCTTGATATTTTACAAAAACTTTATTGAATCTTTAACAGGTTTCAAATAACATACAATGACAAATATCAAGAGAGAATATGCGGTGTTTGTATCAACCCAAAGTGGTTTTGAGGGGTATTTCTCAAAGCAGAGTAATATATATAACAGAAATGCTTCCGTGCCTGTGTGATCACACCTGATTTGAGCACGTTACTTAACAGGAAATAAGTTCAATAAATCGATCAATAATAGTTCTATTCTAACACTGAATCAATTACAAAACTCAGTAATCACAAATTTGATACAAATCAAAGTTACACTGAATGATAAGGGCAAAATAACAGTTTGATGCAGCACTTCTTATGAAATAGAGGCGGCAAATCGTGTTAAGGCAAGTCTCTAGTACTCGTAAAGCGTTAAGGATGCTAATGATTACGCAATGTGTTGTTGAACAAACTGAATCGGTGTCAAGCACAGCTTCGGCAAGCTTTAGGCATTCTTGAAGCCGCGGAATGCAGCAGGATACAGCGGAATGCAACAGGATGCAGCGTGCATGCAAGCTCACGATGGTATTTTCTAGGTTGTGACATGTATTGCACCAGCTAGGCCATAGCAAAAAGAAGCGGAGTCACCAGGATAAATCAAATGAATAATACTACTGCTACTTATCATGCGGCCCCGTGATGTCCAAGTTAAATGCAATATCTAACAATGGCGGCTTGTGGTCTGAAGCGGCCGTTTCGAGAGGCTAGGGCAAAACATCAAATCCGACCTCTTGTCGGGATCTCGTACCAGCAAACTCCTTGTACTCGTACTCGGGACTCTCGAGTTTTTCCCTTACGAAACCCAAAATACTTTGGAATGCAACAATTTCTCCAAATTGTTAACAAAATTAGGAAAGACCTCTTGTTTCTTCCTCGTCTCCGCGAACCCACCCCCTTCTTCTCCCTTTTATCCCCCTCCTCTCATAATCTATTTCCGCCTTTCGAATTCCCATTTATTGAAATTCCTCCTATAACACTCTTTCTTGCCTTTAGACTTCCTATAATTGATCAAGGTGATTGTTTGAATGTTCATAACGGTCACCTTTTACGTAACACAGCTGCAGCTACTTTATAATTCGCCTGAATCAAATTTTACCGCCAGGAAGTAAACTCGGCCGGCTTGCGAACTACGACGGCAGCAAATGACACCTATGACAAAGGCAACATCTAGGTTTTGTTTATTTTTCCAAATGCGCAAATTGAATATCAAAACAGGAATGCCAATTAAGTATTGACAATTGTAACATATTGGCCATCCCTCTACACTCATTATTTTCATCTCTTCATATAAATGAATGAAGATATTTTGACTTTTCTTCCTTTTCTGAAGTACCAAGTTTGTTTATAATAATAAATTCCTTCAAAATCTTCCTAATCGAAGGTAGACAACCAACCCTACTTGGCAGTTATAGTGTGTGCTGCCTATCTGAACTGATTATAGTGTATTTACATAGAATAAAATAGCCCAATGTTACTTGGCGGGAAACCGGCACGTAACATGATGTTGACTTCAGTGAAAACGAAACGAAGAAATTGGCATTCATTGTTGTCAGTCTGAATCTTTCCTTAAGTAACAAAAATTGTTTCATTCACCTTCATAAAGCTGAATTTGTGATGGTACGGATGGGATTCAAGGAAGGTATATATCAATATATCTAATGGATTCGATGACAAAATATTAGTTAAAAAACTATAATAGGCATGGATTTGCGTTGATTTTGAGTTAGGAGCGTGTGTGTATTTTGTCAATGAATAAATAAACAAATGAATATAAACAAATAATGGAACCGAAAAATATTAAAAATAGTGGAAAGAGAGTAACAATAATGCGTACTAAATGAAGTCGACTGAAGACATATCAGTCTGCGCTGTAGTAGAGTTAAGGTGCCTAATGTGGAATACAATTTTATTTCAATGAGAAAAAATTAGTGAATTTTGATATTTCTCTAAAATATCTTATTGGAGAATTGGTAAAAAGGTTCGGGTTGTGAGGACATCATTATTTATAAAATATCAGCAAGTGGGTACCCGCTGGTAGTTCAAAAAATGGGTTCGTAATGTGGAATACCCCAAGTCCTGAAGTGAAATAGTTTTGAATGAGCAGAAATATTGAAGAAATTATCGATTTGAATGTATATAAACAACGAAGTAAAGAAAGTCATTTTAATTTTGAAATTTTCAAACAAATTCAAGATCGAGAAGTATTATATCGACGGCAGAAGTCACAGACATATGGTTATTTCTCTGATCCTGCACATTCTTCGTGAGCCGAGCAGTTACACATGAAGCACATAATCCAAATTTCACCGCAATTGTTCTCAGAAAAATGCTCTTCACAAAAAATGCATTGAACGTCATGATCAGGATTTGCTTGCCCATGAAAAATTTCATCGTTTTCCGAGGAATTATGGAGAGAAATACTTGTTGCAGCAGATTCTGAACTTGATAAATCATTTTTCTGCCTTTTTTTTATTTTTCATGTTAGCTCTACCATTACGACTACTTCTCGGGGCTGAACTACAGCCTGCATTTTCTGTAATCACTTTTCTCTTAACTGCAACCTTCTTCTCCTTTGTCGGCGCGTTTAAAGATAACTCGAGCTCATCCTTATTCGGCGTCGAAGTAATAATTTTTACTCTTCCTGGTTTTTTGCCTCGAATACCTTTTTTTCTTTGTACGGTAGGTATTGGAGCAATGTCTTCTGGTTTGACAAGGGACTTGCTTGTACTTGCCGCCCTTTGTTCAACTTGTTGGTTATCAATTGATGCCTCTGGCATAGATATATTGTCAGCAGTTGCATTTTCCTTGTTACGTTCAATCACTGAAAAATCTTCTCCTAGTTGGATAAATTCCTGTGGTAGCAAATCCTTTGATGGCTCGCTCTACTGATTGTAACTTCAAATAAGCCCGCCCAAACAGTTCGCATACATCAAAATGAATAACAGAGCGTTGATTCTCTTTCAAAAATATTCTTATTTCTTCAATATAAAATATTTTCAGAGGCCCCATTACTGTCTTGTCAAGAGGCTGCATTTTATGGGAGGTGTGTGGCGGCAAGGAAAATATTGTAACAGAATTTTCTTTTGCTTTTATTATAACAACTAGGTTTCTTGTATGAGTGTTATGCCCATCCAAAATCAATAGGACCGGGTTGGTTTCAGATGGACGAACGTATGAGAGAAAGTGATCAAACCAAACAGTAAATAGATCCATTTGGATCCATCCTGATGGGTGGAATTTAAACAAACTGCCAGGTAGAGCTCCCTTCTTCAATTGTTCGTTACAATTCTTGCGCGGGAAAATGATCATTGGCGGTACGAATACTCCATCTGCGCTCATACAGAGAGAAACAGTTATTAGCGATCCCCGCTCTGAAGAAGTAAGGGTCCCAATTTGACGTTTACCCTTCATAGCTAAAATTTGAGGACACTTAGACTGTACAACGCTTATTCCACATTCATCTACATTGAAAATTTGCCTAGGAGAAAGTTTCTTCTCTTCCATAATATTTTCCAATAAGTCAAAAAATTCGTCTACACTTTGTTTGTTAAACCCAGCAGCCCTAACAACAGATGTACCTGTTGGCCGTCTAAAGCTGATTTTATCCCTATGCCGGTTAAAAAATCCCGTCATCCATTTCTTTCCTGCAGATTCTTGTAGTAATGAAAACTTATTGGAATGTTATTACGTTTCGCTAATTGAAATGCAAGAGAACGTAGATCTCTTCTCGTTAATCCAAAAAATTTTCTTTCAATTTTCAGGACATGGTCCACAAGGTTATTTTCCAATCCTAGAGGTAAAATGGGATTTCTTCCCAATGATTCTTTTTTGATATCATTAATATTTTTTACGCTTTTACAGTACCTGAATAGAGTGGCACGTAGTACATTATAAAATTTTGCAGCTCGCAAATATTCCATTTGATGGTTTCTCACTGCTTCTACAGCGTTTTTCATATCTTCTTCTTTCCACTTATGTTGGTTAATATTTTTGAAGGCATTTTCTGAATGCATACATAATTCCTCCACACACCCGTACCAGCATAAAGTTGCTGCATTCAATAGTATGCTTCACAGATTATTGCATATTCCACTGTCTGATAGGGATTTCCAGAAAGAGCTGAATTTGATCAAACAAATCGCGATTAATAACGGTTATAAGGTAGATATTGTAAGCTCCATTCTTTCCAAAAAACGACAAAAGCAAGCCATGGATCTAGTCTACCCATATTCAAGATGCGATAACGTTAGTTATAAGACATTGACATATGTGGGGGAACCAAACAGGAATATTGCCCGTTTTTTGAAGAAAGAAGGCGTAAACGTAGCTTATAGAACGAATAATAACCTAAGTAAATTTATTAAAAACAGTAAGTACAAAACTTTGGTGTCGGATAGATCAGGATTATATAAGCTGACTTGTGGCTCTTGTCCAAAACTGTATATTGGCCAAACAGAAAGAACATTTTTCCAACGAATTGAAGAACATAGGAGTAGTTTTGTAAATAGAAAGACCAATTCCACATTTGTAAACCATCTTTTAGCAGAAGGACATGAGTTCAATCATGAGTACGAGGTGTTACATTTAGAAGAGAAGAGTTTGAAACTTAATCTTCTAGAATGTTTAGAAATCAATAGATTCAGGAATTCGGGTAATTTACTGAATGATCAATTAGAACTCAATAACTCTCCGTTACTGAATATATTTTTTCAAATGTGAAAATGGTGCAGGTAATTTAATTTGTTAGAAACTCAGGTAAAATATCAGCTACTTAAAATTCAGGTACTTCGTTTACAGGTACGTTGATTTCAGGTACTCCATAAACTATATATATATTCAGTATTGAATGTGTAGATTTAGTTGAAAGACACGCCAGATGAAGCCATTGTATGGCGAAACACGTGTTGCGTTTTTGTAAAACAATTTAGTGAAAATCTCACGATAAAGTGTTTTTGGAATACGTTTTTTCTGAAAAAGATTGAAAACGAAAATAACATTTGTATGTTTATAATCTAGGCGTCCTAATGTGGAATATTTCACATTCAGCCTCTCTCTAGTATTCCACTTTAGGCGCCTCCTAACCTTATATTTCATATCAACATGATCAAACTTAAATAGTTTGTTTGCATTCATTTCAGGGCATATTTTTCACTCACCATCTATATTTTATTCACTCAAAAAAAAACTCTCCAAAACAGTATGGAAATAACAAGGTACATTAACTTTTATTTGCCGATGAAAAAGAGTCAGCTCTGACTTAAACCACGTTCAGTTTAATATTTCTGATCTACTACGCAATAGACCTGACAGATTTCTACATATTGAAAGTTATGAAAAGATTTACCAAATACGTCAATTCAAGGGCAGATGGCGTATGTAGTTCTTTTTATAAGAGGGGATTTCACACTAGGAACCTATTTCACATTAGGTGACTTTACTCTAGTAGTTGAAATATTGGGCTCAGCTGAAATAATTTCCAAGCGCTCAGTATCTGAACTATTTGAAATTAAATGAAATAATGAGAAATGGTAATATGTTTATTGCTTTTGTTAAACATTTCAACAGTAGTTTTTCATTCGTAATATCCTCCAAAAATGAACCTTTTTCTGAAATATTTCTGTTTTGAGTCACAGAAAAAGGTTAATATTCCACTCGATGCTTGTCTTTCAGTCGCATCAATAAACTTCATTTCCAAGAGTAATAGTCATATTTCTCGCAGGTTGAATAATATTTCATTCCACACACACACACCAGTGCTATGGAAACATTTTCTAAATATTTCTTATCGACAATATTTCAAGATTATTTTTACTTCTAATGCACTTTTTGAAACCTTTGGTGTAGTAATGAATATTACTGGAGTTGTTCTCAAACGCCTAACCGTTATTTTAACACCTCGACACGTATTTTGATCACCAAGTGATCATTTTCAAGAGAAAGATCAAACAGTATTTGTTTATTTGTTTCCAAACACTTTTATTCTCAAACTTAAAACATTGGGTGAAATGTAATTCAAAATGTACCCAAACATCAAACATACGTTTATATATTTTTTTAAATTCGCTTGGAATAAACGTTGTAAATGATTTATATTCAACAAGAGTTTAATTGATGTCACTTATCAAAGAGTCCATAAACAATAATTCATATTATTCCAAACAACCCATTTCGGTAATGAATTAGTTATAACAGTTGAAATATGATTTTCAAAATATTTCTGTTATTAACATGCAATAACATAATTTCGTTAGAATCTATTGAATTTCATGATTGAACGTATTTATATCGAATGTATTCAATTATAAGAGCCGGTTATCCGGTATATTTGATGATTACCATGAAACATATGTTATTGTTGTTGCTCGAATTACATTTCGGTAAATTAATCTAGTGAACTATTTCGCTGATAGCAAACTTGATAAAAAATTGTTTCATGTTGATTCAATAACAAATATCCAACAGAAACAACTAATTATTTACGTTGTCAGTAAATCTGTACAAATTTATTATGCACTTAACTTCTTCCAGTTCCTAGGAAAAATTCTAGAATCTTCATAGCCAATTTCAGTTCTCAACTGAATACGAAAAAAAGACTAGTATGCCACTGATGACAAAACGAAAGATTCCTGTAAGTGGATACGAAATTTAAAATGATCAATCACATCTTCAAACAAATCAGAATGTTTCGACCCTTGAAAAATCATCGTGACTTTGACAATATCGAATACAAGCGAAACAAACTTAACAAATATTTTTCAATTCACTTATTGAATTATTTCATGTACTACATTATGGAATATTATCGCCGTCATCTATTTAAATATTAAATTTCACCATTATAGTGTGCACCATATGGAAAACTTTCTTTTCGAAAAGTTTCAATGAAGTTAAACTTCGGCACTTGTTTGTGCTTTAAATTTAACTCAAAATGATGCGGCCAACTGCGACTTAGTGACGTTCAGTGTTTGTCAAACTCAGCTTTTTTTTTTAAAAAGTGCATTTCTAGATCGAATTTAACAAAAAGTTACTTGAAAAAGTTGTGTCTACGGCAATTTTATATCCATATGCCAAATTTTATGCAATTAGGATAATGTTTTGCTTATTTTTGACAGATATCCCCTTTATTTTAAAAAACAAGTTCGGTTAATTGTCATGAATTCATGTATACATAATAAACTCATTTGTTTGAAGGTGATTGACAATGTTTCGTGATGAATTTCACTAGTTCGGACTTCCATTGTCTATTAGATAAAATGATTTGAAATCCCTGAAACAAGTAAAAAAGAATAATTAAAAAAAAAGAGAATAGTTGAAAATAACAATTATATTAAGCAACAATAAACCTGAAATGAAATGATAGTAAAATAACCTACAAGTAAAAATATAATAATTGAATAAATAAAAATTAAAGGAATGCAAAAAGAAAATAATAAAAATAAAAAAGTGTAGAGATTCCAAGTCACGTTAGTTCACGACGTTTCGATTGTTGGTATCTACAATCGTCTTCGGGTGATGACTGGACTGATTCCTCCGAGAGATGACTATTTTATAGGTCGTTGAAATACTTTCACTTTCTCTACTTTCCATTTTCCGCTTCACTGATTCCGTGAGAGATGACCGATTTGGCGGGAGTTGGTCATTTCTCGTTTGATGATGGGTTTCCATATGTTTCGTATATCTACGCTGGCCTGGCTGAATACGTTGTTGGACAACATGTATGCGGCTTCCTTAAATTTTCTCCTGAACCAATGTTCCTCTCTGTGCAAGATCTCAGCTTGGGACCACTCGATGTTGTGTTGATGGGTCCAAACATGGTCTGCTATTCCTGATTTGCTGGTTTCTCCTCGCTGTGTGTGCTTCTTGTGCTCGGCAATGCGAATATTCAATGGCCTCTTAGTTTCACCAATATAGGATTTTCCGCACTCACAGGGTATCCGGTAAATGCAATTCTTGGAATCGCAGTCCGCGTTTGGGGGCCTGGTTTTCGTGAGGCTGTTACGGATAGTGTTACCGGATCTAAAACAGGTTCTAATGTTGTACTTGGAACCAATTCTTCTTATCCTCTCCGATAATCCTCTGATGTAGGGAAGTGAAAGCACTGGTTGTGACGGCTTCTCTTCCTTGCGAGGCTCCTGCTGTCTTTTGGCCAAAGTCTTTTCTACCATCGCTTTGGAGTATCCATTCCGCTGAAGATCACTTTTGATGATGTCTAGTTCCTTCTCGAGACCTTCCTGTGTATTACAAAGCCCAAAAGCACGGTCTAATCAAGACTCTATTAGACCGTGCTTTTGGGCTTTGTAATACACAGGAAGGTCTCGAGAAGGAACTAGACATCATCAAAAGTGATCTTCAGCGGAATGGATACTCCAAAGCGATGGTAGAAAAGACTTTGGCCAAAAGACAGCAGGAGCCTCGCAAGGAAGAGAAGCCGTCACAACCAGTGCTTTCACTTCCCTACATCAGAGGATTATCGGAGAGGATAAGAAGAATTGGTTCCAAGTACAACATTAGAACCTGTTTTAGATCCGGTAACACTATCCGTAGCAGCCTCACGAAAACCAGGCCCCCAAACGCGGACTGCGATTCCAAGAATTGCATTTACCGGATACCCTGTGAGTGCGGAAAATCCTATATTGGTGAAACTAAGAGGCCATTGAATATTCGCATTGCCGAGCACAAGAAGCACACACAGCGAGGAGAAACCAGCAAATCAGGAATAGCAGACCATGTTTGGACCCATCAACACAACATCGAGTGGTCCCAAGCTGAGATCTTGCACAGAGAGGAACATTGGTTCAGGAGAAAATTTAAGGAAGCCGCATACATGTTGTCCAACAACGTATTCAGCCAGGCCAGCGTAGATATACGAAACATATGGAAACCCATCATCAAACGAGAAATGACCAACTCCCGCCAAATCGGTCATCTCTCACGGAATCAGTGAAGCGGAAAATGGAAAGTAGAGAAAGTGAAAGTATTTCAACGACCTATAAAATAGTCATCTCTCGGAGGAATCAGTCCAGTCATCACCCGAAGACGATTGTAGATACCAACAATCGAAACGTCGTGAACTAACGTGACTTGGAATCTCTACACTTTTTTATTTTTATTATTTTCTTTTTGCATTCCTTTAATTTTTTATTTATTCAATTATTATATTTTTACTTGTAGGTTATTTTACTATCATTTCATTTCAGGTTTATTGTTGCTTAATATAATTGTTATTTTCAACTATTCTCTTTTTTTTAATTATTCTTTTTTACTTGTTTCAGGGATTTCAAATCATTTTATCTAATAGACAATGGAAGTCCGAACTAGTGAAATTTAATAAACTCATCATGGAGTTTAACTTTTCCGATACATTTTTACTTATACGGACATTTTTAGAGAGAAATGACTGGTGCAAAGTTTCAATCACTTGGCTATTTTCTCAAACAAACGTCAGTACCTTCAATTTTGAAAAAGCAGACTCAACTCAAAAACTGCAATAAGTATTAATAAAACTACTAGAGTCGAAATTACATTAAAATTTCAATATTCAGTATTTATAGATCATTTATAAACACTAACTAGGGCGGTAAGGTTGCTTAATCACGTTGAATAAAATTTTTAAGTAGGTCTTGACAAACAAAATGCATGCTATGGTAGTGTCAAGTTGTTGATTTACTTGTCAAATTTTCAACAGTTATTGTTGCAATAATAATGTCTTCAGGAAAGAATAGAAATAGTTTTGATATGTGGTGAGCTAGTAGCTAACATTTTTAATGAACGGCATCCAGGAAAAAATGTTCAACATACTACTGTGTCAAGGATAATGTCAAAATTCAGAAAAACAGGATCAGTAGCAAATCAATTTAAGAAAAAGCACACTCCAAGTCATTATAATGAGGAGGCCCAACTTAACATTTGTTCAAAAGTTATTGAATACGGACAAACGAGCATAACCGATATTGAGGAAGTGTTAGAAAAATTTCATGGCCTTACAAGCCAAAATTTATTAACACATTAAAAGAACGAGATTTTGATGTCCGTTTGGAGTTTTCATTCTGGTTTCAAGGAGAGAAAGAAGAAAATGTAAAGTTTACGTATAAAATTTTATGGACAGATGAGGCAACGTTCTCTTCAAATGAAACGGTAAGTTCTCAAAATTGCCAATGGTGGGCCCAAGAAAATCCCAATTCCACAGTTGAATGTGATGATCAATATTCCTTTAAAACTAATGTATGGTGTGGGATACTTAACGACCAAATAATTGGGCCATTTTTCTTCAGGGAAAATTCAACATCCGTCGGTTATCTCAACCTTTTAAATAATGAGGTTAGTGAAGTTTTAGATAATATGCCTTTGAAAATACGACCTATGGTATCAGCTTGATGGCGCACCAATACATTACACGGTTGCTGTAAAACAGTCCCTCCAATAAATGTTCAGAGGCAAAGTTATTGGACGTAACTGGGACATTATTGGCCACCTACATCACCCGACTTGAAGCCTTTAGACTTTTTCTTGTGGGGTTACCTGAAACAAAAAGTGTACCGAAGTAGACCATTTACTGACATACAACATCTGGAAAATACCATTCGCGAGTGCTGAGCAAATATAAATCCCTGATTTATTGAAAATGCAGTTACAGATGTCAGTAGAAGGAACATAATTTGTATTGAACGTGGAGGAAGACATACTGAAATGTAGGCTATAAATGTTTGAGAACCTCATTTAGATCAATAAGTAATTTTTTGTACCCATTTGTATTTTCTATAATATTATTTTTGTTTAAAATTTTTAATAATGATAATAGTTCTATCGAAATCATTTGCCTCTGCTTTTTCGAAATCAAAGGTTTGTTTAAGAAAATAGCCAAGTGATTGGAACTTTGCACCAGTCATGTTAAAATTTTTATAGCAAATTTTTAATTTCTCTCTAAAAATGTCCGTATAAGTAAAAATGTATCAGAAAAGTTAAACTCCATGATGAGTTTGTTATGTATACATGAATTGATGACAATTAACCGAACTTGTTTTTTTTAAATAAAGGGGATATCTGTCAAAAATAAGCAAAACGTTAACTTCATCCTAGTTGCATAAAATTTGGCATATGGATATAAAATTGCCGTAGACACAATTTTTTCAAGTAACTTTTTGTTAAATTCGATCAAGAAATGCACTTTTCAATTTTTTTCAAAAAAAAAATTTAATTTGACAAACACTGAACGTCAGTGGGTCGCAGTTAGCCGCATCATTTTAAGTTAAATCTAAAGCACAAACAAGTACCGAAGTTAAACTTCATTGAAACTTTTCGAAAAAAAAGTTTCCCATATGGTGCGCACTTTAATGGTGACACTGTATGTATTATTATTCATACATTTTCTTAATTGCCTATTTCACACATCGTGTGTTCTTTTCACTCAATACAGTATATAATTATTTATATAATCTGCACTGATAAGAGGCTCATACAGTTAATTTCTTTAATGCCCCCCTTTTATTTTTTGAACGGATCAACTCAAAAAATTGAAATTTGAGATAATGAAATTTATAATAATAATAATAATAATAATGTTTATTTATCAAAAAATTACAATATTGAATATATCAGTAGTGCTTGAGAGATGCATAAATAAACAATGGCATCACTGAAGAAACAATCGCAAGATTGCTCCTTGTGCGTGATATAGCCTCTAGAAAAGATTCAACAAAATGACAAAAAAAAAACATTCATGTAGCACATAAGACAATATTTAAAATAACACAATGATTGGTTGTCAGTTTCATGCAAGATATTACATGATATAAATATCACAGTCGAGTCGGTAAAAGCGTCGCATCCAGATCAAGTGAATAACACGATCGGTTTGAAATCTCAGTGAAACATAATATACATATTATAAATTATCTAAATATCACCAATAGATGGTTAACAGTTTTATGCAAGGTATCACATGAGATAAATATCACAGTCGGTAAAAAGTCACATCTAGATTCTTATTAGAGATATATGTCATTGTTTTTTGAATATGACAAACAATTTGTTAAAGCTTATAAATTATAACAGGTTTGAATTTTTGCACTTTTTACAGTAAAATAATTTTTTGGAATATATCTCTGTCATAACTATTTAGCCAATTTTTTACTTGTTTCTTGAACTCAATGTAGTTTTGACTAGTTTTTATGGTTTCAGGTAGTAAATCCCAAGTTTTTGGACCCAGATAGCTGCAGTGAATACTTTATTTTGAAGTGAAATTAACAGATGGAACTTTCAAGATGGCAACTGGGCGCCATCTAGGAAAAGAAATTGAATAGAAAAGGGAGTAGTCCTATGATACATCTTTTTGAAGCTCCTGACAAATGCTTCACAACCCTAGAATATAATATCAATATCTTCCACTACTACTACGGAACATTTATTAATTGCCTGAATACATTGACATTCAACTACATAATATGAGGTAATAAGCTTGAGGTCAATTCAGAAGATGCTCGAATGGTTGCCTTGAACTTCTTGACATACGAACTGCCTCTCCGATATTTCACGCCGAACATTTTCGAACACAGTAACGTTAGATAATATATCTAGAAATATTCATTATTCTCTGCCGTATATCGAATATAGAAGCAGGTTCAGTTTCGTACACCTTTTGCTTCGAATAGCCCTGTAAAAAGAGTCCAAAGGTGTCAAATCTGGCGAGCGGGTTGGCCAATCCAACGGCTGTTCCATCGACCGGGAAAAGTAGTATCCAAGTAGTTTGTTACTTGTCTGGAGTAATGTGGTGGTGCTCCATCTTGTTGGAATACAATATCCATATCGAATTCGTTGCGATTCGCTTTCAGTGATGGCAGAGTCAACAGTAGTTTCCAGCATATTCAAGTACAGTTCCCCTGTTGAATTCTGATGAATGAATAGAGGTCCTACAATATGGTTTCCCAATAATCCTGCCCGTTTTTTTTTGATATTGGGTATGTGTTTCCCAGAAAACGTGAGGGTTGGTGTCACTCCAATAACGGCAATTTTGTCTGTGAACATTGCCGTTTGGACAAAATGTATATTCGTCAGAAAAACAAATATTGTGGAGATAGTTAGGATGCTTTGCAATGGTTTCCATCATGATGTCACAGAAATCTATTCTTCGATCAGGGTCATCTTCAGTAAATAGTTTAATTTCGTATGGATGCTACATATTCCTCTTCGAAAGTCTCCACACAGTAGAAGGAGACCCCTCACAAACATTCGCGATGGAATAAGTAGACTGTTCAGGATTTACTAACATCTCATCAATCATTCGCACTTGCTGTTCTTCCAGAATGGACGGATGACCTGGGGGATTTTTGTTATGGACACTACAGGTAGTTGAGAATTTGGATACAAGTTCTCTCAAATATTTTCTACAGATTGGACGACTCGGAAATCGTTCATTAAAAATCCTTTCTCTCGTGAAAGTTACGCGTTGTATCGTAAATGAAAATACCTTCAATTTTTTCTTCCAATGGACGAGAATTGACCATTTTAGAGATTGTTGACGTGGTACCTCTCTACTAGTAAAACCGAAAACTAAATGAGAATATTCTAACTGAACAATGATGTTCATTGTCGTACTGATATTTTTTGTCGTTTTTATAAACAAAAAATAGCTTATCAAACCTTATCGGGTTGTTGGAATTGCCATACGGCAGATAAAAAAAATATTTCTAGAAATATCGATATTAATGTGTTTTTCTTCAGGAAATTATCAAATGTTCCGCCATTTTGTAGTAGGTGAAGATATTGACTTCATATTCTAGGATTGTGAGGCATTTGTCAGGAGCTTCAAAAAGATGTGTCACAAGACCCCCCTTTCTATTCAATTTCTTTCTCAGATGGCAGCCAGTCGTCATCTTGAAAGGTTCATATGTCAATTCCATTTCAAAATACAGTATTTATGAATTAATTTCATTATCCCGAATTTCAATGTTTTGAGTTGACCCGTTGAAAAAATAAAACGGGGGGGGACATTAAAGAAATGCACTGTAGAACTTCCAGATAATAATGTAAAACAATTGGTGTATTCTCTTCTTCTATCATCCCAACACCTAGACTTCTTATATAACAAAGGGCAAATTCAGTTACATACCATTTATTTAGGAATATGTAAGCGTCCTGTCCCACAGTAAAAAAATTTCAATGGAAAAACGCAAATGTCTTCATGTAACTGATATTGTAAACCACCTACAGGTTTGAGTAATAGATATTTGTTTCATATGAAATTGATTGATATCTCATCCGCTTTCATTTCAGCATTCATATATAAACCCAGATATATATCCTTTCGTTTCTCATACGAACATAATAACAACTTATCTCTTTCCTTATATTGGAAAATATCACCCAATACCGCAAGCATAAATAAAATGGATCTTTTCCAACATGTGTTGAAAAATAGGGCAACAGCCAGGAGACACAAATAGCGTAGTGCAATTTCATAGTAAATTTCTTGAAGTACCAGTAAAAATGCTGGTTTTGCGAGCCAAGCAATATTGCCGTAGTCAGAAGCTGCTGTCTAGAAAATAAAATGGAAACATACTAAGTTTTCTGTGGAAATGTTTTGCAGTTGAGATTGATTTCTTTGATTTGACGGCATCATTTTTATTCAACACTAAAAAGTAAGTGAGACGTGAGAAATAATCGAACTATGGACAGACAGTTGACTGGAGCTCACAGCAGCATTTTGTGAAATATCGTTAATAATTTCTTAAATCTGAACGATCAATTACACTTCATTCCCGCAGGAGCCTCTAGAAAGAATCTGACACATAAATCAGAAGGAAGATCAATACAGAAGTTGGATATCCCCCTATCAACTATTCATTTACCATCTCTTTCACACCG
The DNA here is from genome assembly GCF_025532065.1 of Leptinotarsa decemlineata. NCBI lineage: Eukaryota > Metazoa > Arthropoda > Insecta > Coleoptera > Chrysomelidae > Leptinotarsa > Leptinotarsa decemlineata. The sequence continues at coordinate 7,929,709 of NW_027412578.1, forward strand.
AAATTTCATATGTAAAGATCACGACTCAGTTGAAAGTGATGATGATATTTTTTCTTCTTCAATTGATTTTTTTTAAAATTTTTTATACATTGATTGATTATTTCTCGATAGAAGTGAATTTGTTCAAAACTTCTTTCACAATTTCACTGAAAGAGAGGGAAGAAAAGCACTGAAGCAATGAAGCACTGAAGAATGAGCACATACTCCACGTGATACTTGATGAAAATCCATAACGTTCTCAAGCGAAAATCTCAATAAACAGTTTTTCAAAAATGCGTTTTTGTGAAATTCTTCAGTAAAAATCTCACAATGAAATGTTTCTTGAAAATAATAGGTATTTTGAATAAAAGGCTGAAGCTATGGACAGATAAAACAAGCAAACACTGTAGACGAGAGACAACTCTTCAGCCTCCCTGTGATACTTTTGTGACGTTTATGGGCCGTTCTGGTCTATTTCTTGCTTTTTTCTTCAATTTCTCATTCAAGTCTGTCTTTGACGCTGCTTTCCAACGCTTTCTTGGCTTGCTCGTTTTACTTATGTCTTCAGGGCGCCTGTTGTATTACAACTTCACTTTTTCTCATGACTTCACTGGTTTCTCATAAACTCTTTCTAGATACCGATTTTATGAAGTTTCTATTTTTTATGAGACTGAACAATTTTCTCAACCTAATATTCAAAACCAAGATTTTTGGTCCCTCCATTGAATATATTGTCATCTGTTTACATTCTTCTTTGTCTTTTTCTAGTAGGATGCTGAAGAATGATATTGATCCTCGATTTTTTCCTCAGGCATTGATATATACATTTCTGTGTAACATTTCTGCTAGATTCATCTACTTCCCAGATATCTCCAGTTTGCAGATTTCTTGCATGTATTCTCTTCAAGCTTTTTTATGTCGTATTTCAAGTCCTTGGTTTTTAATATTTCACCGAGATTTTATTATTCCACATTTTCATTGTTCCTTTCATATTTCCTTCATTCAGGATCATACTCACTTGTCTTTTCTTTCGGGCTTTCTTCTGTTTCCATCTACATCTTGTCTCCCAACAAATAAATCAATGCATTTCACGAAATCGGGCACTGACGTTATCAGTTGTAGGTAGATCAAACTTTTAGAGACAAAAAATTCTGGTAACTACTGTTGAACTATATTCTGTGATTAGAGCGATTGGAATGGACGCAAAAGCTGTCAACCTAATTACCTGCAATGTTTCATAGTTCTTTGGCAAAACAGACCGAATGCAATGTTCTGGATAAACATTGGAAGAACTGTTTGTTGCTAGTCAATTGAAATATAAGAATGAAAAATATCACTTACTCACAATCTATTGGGAATACCAGTTGATGATATCAATTTCAGTTTCACCAATCACACTGAATCACAAATCGAAATGTGAAATATTCTATCACTTCTCAAGTGCGTCATCTGTTCATAGTTACCAAAATGGAAATATTTCTGATCATGTAGGTATCAATACTGTGCTAACTCTCTTCGGTGTCACTATTTTCGGATTAGAAAGCGGTCGATTTTTGGAATTCTGAGTTGATCTCCAATGACTCAGAGATTAACTCAAGATGTATAAAGAAGCTAGTCACTTGCACCAGCGAAACGTCAGGAAGAAATTCCAAAAATCGACATCCTTCAAATCTGCGAAATAGTGACAGTGAAAATATGTACCATTTATTAAATATTGAGAGGGTTTCTAATTTTCGATATGTCACAAACCACTGGATTCATTGGAAGATAATGGGAGTGAGATAGAGAGGGAGAAATTTCAAATATTTCCTTATATTCGACAAGGTGGGTCTATTCGAGCCTCCACCGCAACCCACAAGGGTTTATTGTGGCTCACAACTATTCACACTCGATCAAATGAACCCAGCTTCTCAACGAAACCGTATAGTTTGTATGGTGAGTGGTCTTTCAGATCAGATGGTAAGAGTACGGCTCTGCGGAACTCTCAAAACTTGATTTGGTTCTCAGCGGGGCAGGCACAAAGTATATGGTCTGCTGTTTCATCATTTTCCAAATAGAGGCGACACACACTATCTTCCGACAGTCCGCGTTTCTGCATATGATGATTCAAATTACAGTGACCTGTAAGAAGGCCTGTTAGATATCGTAGTTCATCCCTACTGTAGTCCAATAACTGTTTGGTATCAAGCTTCGAAGGGTGAATGAACGCCAATCCTGGAAGATTCTGTCAGAAGTTCATAATTCTTCTTGCCATACAGGTGTTATTGTTTGTATGGCAAAGCCTAAAGCGATGCCACTGACAGGTTCTGGTCTAATGAAGCTGCTTGCAGCACCCTTCTTTGTAAGGGAGTCAGTAGCTTTATTGCCTTTCAGGCCAGTATGGCCAGGAATCCAGACCACAGACAATATGTTAAGTCTTCCTATCGAGGAGAATCGTTTTTGGCAATCTGCTACCAATTTAGACGTTGCTCGGTAGAAGCCAAGAGCTTCCAACGCCGCTTGACTGTCCGAGAATATTTTTATTGACTTGTGTATGAGGTTGGATTCATCCAATCTCTCCGCACACAATTCAATAGCGTAAATTTCCGCTGGAAATACAGTCGAATGTGTTCCTAGGCAGGTAGGTATCTCTGTCCTGGGTCTGCGACTAAAAACACCTGCACCAGAATCGGAAGATGTTTTTGATCCATCTGTGAACCAACAACTATCTGCTCCTGATATTTCCTTCTCCCGGAGGATCCAATCCTCTCTAGTTGGGAATAGTACTTTATAAGGCAGTTCGTGGTTGACAGTTGGATGCATAAAACCAGAGGTCATTTCCAGAATGCTGTGACTTCCAGTGTCAACTAACAGTCTGTTGCACTCTACATTAAATTGATTTGTGCAATTAGCAATATGCACAAGTCTGTATGAAGTCTGTATCTAGCCTTCCTCTTTAGAAGAATGTGGAGAGGAGGTAGATCTAGAAGGATCTCCATGGCCGCTGCCGGTGTGATACTGACGGCACTACTCAAAGCCAGACAAGCCTGTCTCTGTGAGCCAGATATCTTCGCTTAGGCCGTTTCCTGTAAAGCCTTCGGCCACCAGGCAATTGCAACATGAGTGATAATTGGTCTGAAAATCATCACATAAATCCAATGGATTTGTTTGGGACCTGAACCCCAAGTTTTAGCACGAATCCTTCCACATGTCCATAGAGACAGTTTGGCTTTGTGTTAAAAATTTTCCAAATGAGTGTTTTTCGTCTCCAAGTGAAGGGGATTAACACAGTTTTGCTGGGGTTGACAGACATCTGCTCCTTCAGGCACCAACTGTGAACATTGTCCAACGTGCTTTGTAGGACCTTGCCAGGATGACAAGGTCATCTGCATAAGCTTGTAGATCAACTTTTCTTCTGTCGAGAGCATCGAGCAGACTATCTTTCAGGAACAACCACAAGGTGTAGTTATATAACCGTATCCCAAAGGGATGCCAGTCAGGCAAGCAAAAATCGACTTTTATATGTGATAGAATTTTCCAATACTTGATGATAATCTCATCATCGTTATTATACGCTTTCTTTCCTGATATACCATGAAGTTGATTTGATAAAAGATTTAACCTACTTCATCTAAGTGCATTTTACTTTGTCATCATTTTCTGTAAAGAGTGGTATCGCTCCTTTGTTGGTTTAATGAGCTTTGCCAACAAAAGATTCTTGAGCTATTTACGGCCAAAGCATAAATATTGTGAAGTTATATTTCCCGACCTGAATTAAAATCTTTTCATTGAATTTTCATCAATAGCTTACGCAACAAACAATTGCCTTCGAGACTATGCAATTCATGTAGCTTAATGACTTCGATTAAAATAGTTAGTAAGTAATCTGACTTCATAGAACTGAACTAATTGACTAACTGGTTTCTAATTGAATGGATCCGGCCGATACTTCATGAAAATCTATATTAAAACTAATTGATACACTTGTATGACTTTCACTATAGAGAATTTTACAAAAACCATGACACGTGTTTCACTATACAATAGCATTCTTAAGTTGAAAAAGTTGTCAATTAAAGTGTTGTAAATTCAAGAGTAGGCACCAGGCGAGAAAAGTGTACTCTTATAACACAATATTCCCAATAAACTGATGAATATGGATGGAAAAGAGTATGAACAAACAAAATAAGAAATTTATCTGGCTGTTTATTTTAGGCACTGCGATGGATCGTTATTGAGGGCCGTTATTCATTGAAAATCACAAATGACTTCTTCATGAGCTTCATGCTCACTTATGTCTAACACCGCACCAATTTCTGAATAATAGAAAACACATTCTGACAACCAAAATATTTGAAAAAAATTTTTGGTTTCTTCATCAGGAAATCAATTCTCAAATATCTGACACAAAATTCAACACCTTTCTCTCCTGAATTCAATGAATGAAAGGAAAAATGGGAAATTGAAATGATTGGTGTGGTAAATTATTTTGAAAAGTTACTTCAATGCAGTTTTCAGGAATAATTTTCGTTAGACCGATATAAAAGTTGAACCAAGAACCTCGAGTTAATCTTCTGATCTTCTCATTTCACCGACACCAAAGTGTTGTCTCAATTGTTATTTCAATGAGTTGTTATGAATTATCATTCCCTTTATAAGATAGGATCAATTCTTTTACGCATGCAATCTACTATAGATTGAAAATATATGTGTTCAGCAATAAACCGAATCATTCAGTATTCTCCTCAACCATTCCTCATTCTATTCCAAACTCCTGAAACTTTTCTTTATACTCGGTTTGCCTGCTTCCCGAAGGTACTCGAGTGAAAGGTGACTTTCCAAAAACTCAGTGTTTCGCCACACATCTCCCTTGACACACCGAATCAAACTTTCCGGACAGGCAAAGTTACAGTCACACAACAAGTAGAAAATTTTACAGGGTATTTCCGGTTTGGTCAGCTTGTATGACGTCGACGTGATGATTAGATCTGCAGTGGTGTTTATCAATTATCCACTTTACAGAAATAGAAAGTATATAAAATATGTTCATGAAATCTGAGTCAAATTTTGTCAATAGAGTTTAAAGCGTGTCAAAATGCATATAAAGAGTGTATATTCTTCTAAATTGTTGAAAAATCTAATGGGTGAACATCGACAGTTTGTCAAAAACTTTCATGAATTAGTGGTGGAAGTATTCTAAACTGCCAACAATGTTTTCTACAGAAAAGATTGTAATTGAACGAATTAATATTAATGTTTAACTAATATAAAATCATTCAAATGATTACATCCCTCAAATTGTTTTAGGTAAAAACTAATTATTGATTTTCAAACAGAAATATTTTCCAGAAGAGTTCTACCTTTCATTCCGTCAATTATCAATGCAGTCATAAAATAAAATAGAATTACTTCAATTATTTCAAGTTAATTTTCAAATCTATTCATTTTTATATATCATTTTGCCACCATTCTTCAACATTACATTCGAAATCTAAATGAATATATTTCATTTGATAAACAATCTATTGAAGTTCCAATATATCTGGAAACATATGTTACTGATTAACAGAACATTCTTGTTTGAATTGAAAGGGTTATATTCTTAGGAGTCATTGATTTTTGAGAAAGAAAGATTTTTGCTTTCTCCTACTCCAGTTGGGTTTGAAAAAATACAGGTTGCGCCATCTGAAATGATTTAGCGGAATTATTATTCGATCATAGCGCCATCTAATGTGAAATAGCGGAATTGAGTCACGTTAGGTTAGGTAATGTTAGGTTAGGCTGGGTTTGATTAGGTTAGGTTGCGTTAGATCAGGTATGGTTAGGTTAGGTCAGTTGAATTAGTTGGAGTAGTTGGAGTTGGAGGTTGGGGTGACTGGTTAGCTCATTTAAATTTCAACTTTGATTCCATGTAGGGTTTGCGTGCGAACCGAATAAAATAACCAAATCGTAGATTATTAAAATAGAAAATGGGGTAGAAAAAACATTATCAACTTCAAATGGAAAGAGATGTTTCAAAAATTCCAAAATTGTGATGGCTGTTGCTGATTTGGCAATTTTTCGCAGATGCATAATTAATTTCCATGTGAAAAAGAAACGAGTTTCTACGCTAAGGAAAATTCTTCTGGGATATCGACTATTAGGATAGCAGGGAGGTTCTGCGGAAAAAATTCATGAACTTGGATTTCGACGGAAAAAGATGAAAATTAACAGGAAAATATTGATGTAACGCCAGCCTATTCTACAACTTGATTATAATGCGGACCTATAGAAAAGAATGTTGACCTATTATTGATATGAATAAAACATTCACCCTACACACAAGTATCAAAAAAGTTGGAGTGACCATACCATGGAAGGTCTAAAATGACCTTCCAATAAAGGACAACGTCTGATCATAACACATGCGGGTGATGAAAATGGGTTTGTGCCGAATCCTTATATTAGATAGAAATTGAATTATGATGCAGGTAATTATCACGACGAGATGAATTCTGGACTGGTTTCGATTTCAAATTTGCTATTAAGAAGCGCTGTGGTGTTCAATTATACACCATATCATAATACACTAACCGACAAACTGCCAACGACATCGATCAAAAAAACCAATAGGCAATCATGGTTGCCAGAGGGAAATATTCCATTAAAAAAAATTCAAGCGGTATGAAGAAGATCAGCTCTTTCTAGCGGCAAATCACAACGTTGAACTATTTCCGGCATATCACCCGGATTTGAATTCAATTGAGTTGGTTTGAACTCAACTGAAAGATTACGTGGCAAATGAAAATGTCGTTTCCAATTTCAACGATGTCATGCAATATTGCGACGATTTTTTTGAATAGTTTTCTTCTGATCAATGGAAATCTTGTTGTGAACGAGCAAAGAAATTCAAGAACGATTTTATTCCAGATGAAACCATGACAGACATCATCGTAAATGATCTGATCGAATTACATGACGAGAATAGCTTCGGAACAGTAATATGAGGATGACGTTTGAGAGGATGAAGGGGGTAATCTATCGGAAATCAAAACACCTCCTGACAAGAACCATGTATCAACAGTAGGCAGAAATTCATATTATAATCTTTAGGCGAACAACTTTCGAAAATATTATATGAATTGTATCTATGTGTATAATCTCTAATGAAAATGTACGTATTTATTATTTGCAATTGTATATTACTCATTATCTTTCAATAATTTTCCACCTGCCCAAAAGGAAGAATTGGGACTCCTGTACCCTTTTGGTTTGTGTGCTTACTTTGCACTGATCGAATTTCGTTTTGGGTATGAAATAGCTTTCTGGGGACATTGTAATTTACAGTTACAGAATACGATGTTCGTGCTACAGAAGAGATCTTTGAGATACCTTACAAAGTCTAAGCCAAGAGATCACTGCAAGTCACAAAATATCAACAGTCACCTGTTTATATAGCATTTTCAATACCAATTGGATCAGCACAGAGAAGGAATTCCCGCCTCGACATAGGCGTCGGCATATTATTTTTCAGTGGTGGGTTCTCAGTGACATATTCTTACAATCATAGCAATTGATCACCCCATGAAAAAGTTATCTCAACTGAATTTTTCCACCATGGGTAATTATGAAAAACTTCAAAATTCAAGGTAGTTGATTTCCGAGTCGAAAACTCTAAAATACAATGAAAACATAAATAATCACATCAAATTCTCGTCGAACATATATTCACAAAATAATAGAGGCCAAAAAAATTGCTAAAAATCAAAATTTTTTTTCGCTATATTCGGATGAGGTGGAATCACCATTGGATTGAATAACGATCGGATTTATGAAAGTTTGCACATAATATTTGTTCTCTTCTTTCATAACGTGGGCAACACAGTTCTTCCACACATCACTATTACCTACTTCATTCACCACTCGCCTTATATTGTCAAGCACTACAGCATTCAAAGTCGGTGACTGATTACATTTCCGCAAGCTTTCTTTCATTGTGGCCCAAACCATTTCAATTGGATTGAACACACAATAGTATGGAGGCAAACGTAAGAGAATATGACCACGTGTTTCACACGTCGAATCAATAATATACTCTTTTCGAAATTACGTTGTTTTATGGTCGCCAGTAATACCTTTTTCGCTGGAACCTTTTCGGGTATTTCCATGTCATAATTTCGCATGAAATCAACAATATCTGCTTTTTTTGTGTTATTGTTTGGTATTGTAGTCAATAACTGAGAATGATACGAAGCGTTATCCATAACAATAACCGAGTTTGGAGGAATATTTGGGAGAAGCTGCTCACTGAACCAGGTTTCGAATAAAGCCGCAGTCATATCTTCGTGGTAATCAGCAGACGAGTCTTTTATATTTTCGGCCAACAGAAGCAAAGCGTTAGGTACGAAACCACTTTCATTCTCGGCATGCAAAATTATAACACATGTTCAAATACTTGGTTACGTCTACCCAGCCATATTTGACAACATCATGGGTATCAAACCAAGTTTCGTCGAGGAAGATTATATGTCTGCTGGATTCTCGGTAGCTTTTCATTCGCCTCACATATTCTTGTCGGAGTTGAACAATGCGTGTCGACTCCATTATGACCATCTAATTGTTAATTTTTTTATGTTCAAAACCACATGACAATAAGACACCTAGTAGAGTTTCTAAAGATTTGTAATTGTAATCGGGATAGTCGAGTAATTTATACCAAATCATTTCCAAGGTTGGTACTTCATTTTTTTGGTATATACCATAAATTGTTCGCCGAATCACATCTTTTGTAGCACCATCAACGTTTGCGAATTCTTTATTCCTTTGTTTTTGTTTCATTGCATGGTCAATTACATCCCCTACTTTAATGACTCGAAGAACTGTCGAACGAGATAGTTTCGTTAACTCGCATATTCTATTCACAATAGCATTCTGTGAAGTGTGACAGTTTTCCTTCTTCAATCATTCATTGATATTCAAAATCACTCGCTGAACTTGAACATGTAAGTCCTTTTTATCAAATTTCGGATTCCTGTCGATTGACACAGATTCCTCACACGTAATGTTATCATGTGTTTCAAAAGGTCTCCAGAAAGCCATATTGATGAAAGTACCCAAAAACAAAAACTAAGATTTTCACAAAAATCGGTTTGAACGATGAGATTGGAACCTTTGGTGTGAAAGTTGAAAACTTTTTCTAGAGATCAATTACCCTAACACCAAACTGATATTTTTGCACTCGACGCGCGTTTCGCTAACAAGGTTAGCATCTTCAGGAGAAGCAAATTGATACTGAATCTAAAGACAAGGGTTAGCTGTTTATATATCTGAAGTTTTTTGGTCCGATGTGGATTTTGTTTGTTAAATGATGATTATCCTAATTGATTTTTCGGTAATTAACTAGTGGAACCACTACCTGCAGATTAATTTGTCCGCTTTTCAATCTTTTGTTGACAAATTAATTTGCAGGTAGTGGTTCTACTAGGTAATTACCGAAACATCAATTAGGATAATCATCTTTTAACAAACAAAGTCCACATCGGACCAAAAAACTTTAGGTATATCTTTGTCTTTGGATTCAGTCTCAATTTGCTTTTCCTGAAGATGCTAACCTTGTTAGCGAAACGCGCGTCGAGTGCAAAAATATCAGTTTGGTGTTAGGGTAATTGATCTCTAGAAAAAGTTTTAAAAAATTGGTTTGCAAAACCACTCACTACCTCACCTAACCCCACGAACACACGGCACTGATGGAGAAATATTGTGAAACGGACAAAAAATTTGTATTCAGCCAGTCCAGCTAGCTGAGCCTTTACTCCTCAACTATATTTGATAGCACGTTTACTAACTATCTGGGCGACTAGGGGCCACAGGCAAGAAATGTTCATGACTGTACTTTTATTTTTATTGCCGTTCTAATTGGGAATGGATAGACTATACATAATGGAAACAGGATGCTTAATTCATAAAAATAAAACTAGCATGTACCTACACTTCCGGAACGAATTGTTACAACACCAGACAAAACCATATCCTTTACTTATCTACCTGAAAGAAATCAAGATGAAACAAGTTTACTTATCTGTTCAAAAATTCACCTTGACTCAGCATTCTCTGATTTATGAAAGTTTTAAAATATATAATCACCTTCCAACCATTATAAAAAATAGCATAGATATCAAAAAGTTTCGAAGTACAGCTAAAAATCTTTTAATCAAAAAAGCTTATTATTCGATCCATGAATTCTACCATGATAACCTATAAATTCTATTTGATTTTTCAATGTCTTCTTAATGTTTCATTTGTGAAATTGCTATGTTCATAATTTTTATATTCTATGTCATGTATTATATTTTGTATTTTTTATATTTTATGACATTCATTTAAATTTTTTACCAGATTTTGTCAATAAGATACTAATCTTCAGACAATAAAGCATATATTGATTGATTGATCAACATTTGCCGAATTCATTCAAAACAAAATTTTTTTCGTGATTGTACTTCCTGATAAGAGTTGGTAGTGAACAGTTACCATCTCTCTTCATCGTTCGCGCATCTCAGAGGCACAGCTAGATTTACCTAGCTATAAAACCAAAGATGAAGCAATCACAAATTACATGAAGAATGGATGGAAATCATTACTCCTGACAAGAAGTTCTATGATTGTTTTCCAATCAATTTTTCAGACTCGACATTTTCCCATAAGAAATGTAATGAATTTTCGAACTTCTTGTTTATGACGAACAGAAATAAGCTTCAATCTATTACATATATATATATCCGTTTTGAAATGCCTGTAGATCAAAATTTATCACAACCGCTACGTTACTTATGACACTTCACTCCATTCCAATCATTATAAACCTTCATATCCCGAAAAGCTCGTTTCATACAGTAATCGAAGTTGTCTGAGGGGTGATCAGGTAAAATGACAGATCATATTACAGAAACATGACTCAATTACAAGGTTTAATGAGATTTTGCAAATACTGTTTCAGTAATCAGTGCAAATGCTGAAATATTAGACATATATAGACTTTCCGCAAAGCTCAGGATTGGGTTAAATTCGGTGTTGAACATTCGGTTTCTCAGGACGTATCAATAACAAATAGGGTTGGGTAATTCTCTTTAGAGCTTCATTGGATTATTCAATTAGGATAACAGTGAGTCATAGTGAAGGATTGTCAATTGAATGTTAAATATTCAAATCTTTGTTTTTAACGATTGGTAATTCTATGTGTGACAAACCAAATTCTATGCGGCTTCGCCCGCAAAACCCCGAAACTTCAAATCTGACGAATTTTAATACAATTTTTAAACCCCTATTTGTCCCCTAGGGGTGGAAATTCCTGATTATCTTTCTTGATGCTTATTCACGCTATACAAAGAACCTACCTGCATATTTCAAGATTCTAGGTTCAGTAGCTTTGCCTGTATGAGCAACAGCTGTCCCTACTTTTGATATTATAAATGCGAATGACAGTTTGTTTGTTACGGTTTCACGCGAAAACCACTCAACCAATCATCATGAAATTTTGTACACATATTTTTGGAGGTATTAGAAGGATACTTTCCATTGAAAAAAATATTTCTCAAGTGTGATAAAAAAATTGTTTGTCAAAAAATCTCAAAATCTAGCTATTTTAACGTCATCTAGCATTCCAGCAATGAAGTTTCAACCCTTAGTACCGTAATACCGTCACACTGTATTATTGACAGTCACGACAATATTCAATCCAATCCAATCCAATTGACTATAGTTTCAGCTGTTTGGAATTTTTCTATATTTATTGTTATTTTCTTCAATCATTTTTATTTTTAGGATAAGTTAGGTTAGGTTAGGTTATCATTTTAAATTGTAAGAATTGAAAATTATTTATTTTTGTTACTGAGAAATATATTTTAACATTTGTTGTTGCAATTCAATGAAGCATATTTTAAATTTTCGAAACTTCATCGTATGTAATAATTTTTGAAAATTGATAATCCCAGCCAAGCATTACAATATAGTTCTCATATTGAATAATTTCTATTGTGTCAGCGTATAGAAATAAACACAAGTGAATTCACTCTCGGTCGGCGTCTTTGATGCTTCGAGCCGAGATTTTATTTTTTGCTGGCATCTATTGCGGCAGTTGTATCGCCAACAGCAGATGCAGGAATAACTTCAGTGAAGAATCCTGCACTGACATCTTACTGATATAATCCAACGCCCTTCGTGGTATTAGCCAGAGAAGAAGTTGTTTTCTGATAGGTGTCAGTCCATCAACATACAGTGTAGGGAGTTGAGACAAGCGTGAACGAAATTTTCCTTAAGACGATATGAACTTGTTTTCAATTGAAAGTATTCAAAATATGCTAGGTAGGGATGAAAGATATATATGAAAATTGAGTAGGATTTGTTCATGGTAATGTTATATTTTCATTTTTGAGTCATTTGGTCAGTGAAATTTTGAATAACTTAAACCACATATTCCGTTTTTATATGATCTGGAGCAAGATTGAATAATTTTGGTCCAATATAAATATGTAATTGATCTTTGTCCAATAGCTTTGTTAATTTTCGTTATATCTAGTTGGGTTTCATATCCATGTTGACGATTTTTGAATTCATTTCTGTTGAGAAATATAAATATTATTAACTGTTTAAAATTAAAATATCTCAAACTTATCAGATCACAATTTTGGAATATTTGTGCCGATGGAAAACGTGAATTTGAATTATATTTAATTCTGAGAAATGGTTTCTGTAGTATCATAAGCGATTGTACAGTTGTACTATAGACCCCAACCTAGGTTTCCATACATTAAGAGTGACTGAACTAACGAAAAGTATATACTGCGTAAATCAGTATATTTTTCAGTGTTTGCTGAACTAGATTTTTTCAGCGTTGTGTTTTTATTTCTGCTAGTTAAATGAATATTGATGTTTTGTGCATTGGGAAAATCATGACTGTTACTATAAAATGAAATGTAAGATGTTTTATCGATATTTACTGTCAGTAAACCATTATCAAGTCAATTTACTATAATGTCAATATCGTTTCTTGTATGAGATATATTGGCCCTAAAACAGTCCCCTGGTGAACTCCGTATTTAATTTCTAATGGGTTGCTCAGTACAACGTCTATTTTAACCATTTGTTTTCTTTCATTGAGGTAGTTTCTGATCAGATCATTTGCCAGACCTCTGATACCAAGATTATTTAATTTCGAAAGTAATATTTTATGACTGATGGTATCGAAGGCCTTGGCCAAATCGATAAATTCTCCCAGATATGATCGATTTTTATCTAAGTGTTCATATATTTGTGTGACTAAGTTAACTATGGCATCAGAGGTTGATCTTCCATTTTGAACGTCGAATTGGAAATTTGAAATGATATGATGTCTCTCTGTGAAAGTCATTTAACGTTTTTTGAAAGTATATTTGCAAGATAAATACTACTATAGCATCAAAGAATTCCTTGATGTGAAATGAATATAAATTGTATGTATGTATGAATATAAATTGAATAGATTAATAGTGATATTGCAATATTGTTGATGTGCTTACTATCACATGATGAATGTGATTCGAAAGGTTTGAATAAAGATTATTATTATTATTATTAATAACAGTTTTTAAAAAGAGTTTCTGAGTAGAAAATCCATCAAAATATATGGAAAAATTAATTTGGGTGATATGTGAAATATGAATGAATTGCACGAAGAACGATTGAAAAATGTCTAACTTGAGGGAATTAGAGAAGAAAAGTGGTGGAAAGAAGTGCATATACGGTAGAACTATAAATAGAAGGCACTGGTAAGAAATTAATAATATGTATATCTTCTTAAGATGATTAATGATACAACTTCAATCGACTTGAACAAGGGTAAATTATATTCGTTTCACAACGGAGTTTCACATATAAAACTGGAAAACAATTTTGGTATTGTATGGTACCCTAAGAAGTCTGAGAATACATATACAGTGTCACCATTAAAGTGCGCACCATATGGGAAACTTTTTTTTCGAAAAGTTTCAATGAAGTTTACCTTCGGCACTTGTTTGTGCTTCAAATTTAACTTGAAATGATGCAGCCAACTGCGATCCACTGACGTTTAGTGTTTGTCAAATTCAACTTTTTTTTTGAAAAAATTGAAAAAGTGCATTTCTAGATCGAATTTAACAAAAAAGTACTTGAAAAAATTGTGTCTACGGCAATTTTATATCCATATGCCAAATTTCATGCGACTAGAATAAAGTTAACGTTTTGCTTATTTTTGACAGATATCCCCTTTATTTTGAGTTCGGTTAATTGTCATCAATTCATGTATACATAACAAACTCATCATGTAGTTTAACTTTTCTGATAAATTTTTACTTATACGGATATTTTTAGAGAGAAATTAAAAATGTGCTATAACATGACTGGTGCAAAGTTTCAATCACTTGGCTATTTTCTCGAACAAACGTCAGTACCTTCAATTTTGAAAAAGCAGACACAACTCAAAAACAGTAATGAGTATTAATGAAATTACTAGAGTTGAAATATCATTGAAATTTAAATATTCAGTATTTACAGATTATTTATAAACACTAACTAGGGCGGTAAGGATGCTTAATCACGTTGAATAACATTTTTAAGTAGGTCTTGACAAACAAAATGCATGCTATGGTAGTGTCAAGTTGTTGATTTACTTGTCAAATTTTCAACAGTTGTTGTTGCAATGATGTTGTCTCTTCAGGAAAGAAATAGTTTTAATATGTGGTGAGAATACAACATACCGGCAAGTAGCTAACATTTTTAATGAACGGCATCCAGGAAAAAAATGTTCAACATACTACTGTGTCAAGGATAATGTCGAAATTCAGAGAAACAGGATCTGTAGCAAATCAATTCAAGAAAAAGCACACTCCAAGTAAATATGATGAGGAGGCCTAACTTAACCTTTGTTTAAAAGTTATTGAACACGGGCAAACGAGCATAACCGATATTATAAAAAATACTGATTACAAGAAAGTGTTAGAAAAATTTTATTAAAGAATAAATTTCGGCCTTATAAGCCAAAATTTATGAACACATTGAAAGAACGAGATGTTGATGTCCGTTTGGGGTTTTCATTCTGGTTTCAAGGAGAGAGAGAAGAAAATGTAAAGTTTCCGAATAAAATTTTATAGACAGATGAGGCAACGTTCTCTCCAAATGGAACGGTAAGTTCTCAAAATTGCCGATGGTGGGCCCAAGTAAATCCCAATTTCACAGTTGAATGTGGTGAACAGTATTCCTTTAAAATCAATGTATGGTGTGGAATACTTAACGACAGAATAATTGGGCCATTTTTCTTCAGGAAAAATGTATCATCCGTCGGTTATCCCAACCTTTTGAATAATGCGGTTAGTGAAGTATGGTATCAGCTTGATAGCGCATCAATACATCACACGGTTGCTGTAAAACAGTCCCTCCAACAAATGTTCAGAGACAAAGTTATTGGACGTAACTGGGAATATTATTAGCCACCTAGATCACCCGACTTGACGCCTTCAGACTTTTTCTTGTGAGGTTACCTGAAACAAAAAGTGTACCGGAGTAGACCATTTACTGACATACAACATCTGGAAAATACCATTCGCGAGTGCTGTGCAAATATAAATCCCCGATTTATTAAAAATGCAGTTACAGATGTCAGTAGAAGAACCATAATTTGTATTGAACGTTGAGGACGACATACTGAAATGTAGGCTATAAGTGTTTGACAACCTCATTTAGATCAATAAGTAATTTTTTGTACCCATTTGTATTTTCTATAATATTATTGTTGTTCAAAATTTATAATAATAATAATAGTTCTAATGAAATTATTTGCATTTTTTTAGTTGCTTCTGCTTTTTTGAAATCAAAGGTTTGTTTAAGAAAATAGCCAAGTGATTGAAACTTTGCTCCAGTCCTGTTTCTCTGAATTTCGACATTATCCTTGACACAGTAGTATGTTGAACATTTCTTCCTGGCCGTTCATTGCCGTTCATTAAAAATGTTAGCTACTTGCCGGTATTGTGTATTCTCACCACATATTGAAACTATTTCTATTCTTTCCTGAAGAGACAACATTATTGCAACAATAACTGTGTGTTAAAAATTTGACAAGTAAATCAACAACTTGACACTACCATAGCATGCATTTTGTTCGTCAAGACCTACTTAAAAATTTTATTCAACGTGATTAAGCATCCTTACCGCCCTAGTTAGTGTTCATAAATGCTCTGTAAATACTGAATATTGAAATTTTAATGTAATTTCGACTCTAGTAATTTTATTAATACTTATTGCAGTTTTTGAGTTGTGTCTGCTTTTTCAAAATTGAAGGTAATGACGTTTATTTAAGAAAATAGCCAAGTGATTGAAACTTTGGACCAGTCATGTTAAAATTTTTATAGCACATTTTTAATTTCTCTCTAAAAATTTCCGTGTAAGTAAAAATGTATCAGAAATGTTAAACTCCATGATGAATTTGTTATGTATACATGAATTGATGACAATTAACCGAACTTGTTTTTTAAAATGAAGGGGATATCTGTCAAAAATAAGCAAAACGTTAACTTTATCTTAGTTGCATAAAATTTGGCATATGGCTATGAAATTGCCATAGACACAACTTTTTCAAGTAACTTTTTGTTAAATTCAATCTAGAAATGCACTTTTTCAATTTTTTTCAAAAAAAAAAAGTTGAATTTGACAAACACTGAACGTCAGTGGGTCGGAGTTGGCCGCATCATCTTGAGTTGAATTTAAAGCACAAACAAGTGCCGAAGTTAAACTTTTGGAAAAAAGTTTCCTATATGGTGCGCACTTTAATGGTGACACTGTATAACATTTTTGAATTCCTTTCAAAATTTAACTGTGACAACATATCCTAATGTCACGTTTCCAATGAGTTCAGTATTATGTTACTAATAATTCTACAATAGAAGTTTCCTCATCACAAAAGATGGATTGAATTACATTCTTATGCCTTTCATTACCCACTGCCCGATAATTTTCACTGCAAAACTGAAACTCAGGTACTCATTTCGTATTCAAAAATATGCAATGCCTCAAAGAAATATGAAACGAATTCTCACTTCCTGTCTACTCTAGGTCGCATCTAGAATAATTCTGTATTCAAACAGGTTCCCGGTTTCATAAAGACGACCCACTTTCGCATTCATATTTTCCTAAAGCTAGACGAGTCAAAGAGAAAAAACCTGTCATTACATCAGCAGCGATCTAGGAAGAAATCTCCGGGAAGTAGTCGACACACATCCACAAAAAACCACACATAGTTATCCAAACATCACCCACAAACACTTGAACAACAACAATCAGTAAGTTAATCCTGCAAGAGAGGGTCAAAGGGTCCAGCGAGGGTCATCATTCACTCAAAGAACGACACATTAAAAGGTTTTCAATGCACATGAAGTCCTGGAAAGTCACGCCGCGTGAAGTCGGCAGTTTCCGCAGTTTTCCAAGCTCGGGAAGTTGAGGTTACGAAAGCACGGAGGATACTGTAAATGGTAACGGCTGCGCCCGGGAGGAGCTCCCCTCCACCAGGAGGGCGGCGGCGCAGAGCTTCGAAGGACTCCAGGACTACTTCCCACAGGATGCAATGGGGATACAGAGTCGTTTGATGCAATGTTATGGCTTTACGGACCGATAAGTTACTGCATTTATGTTGGGAAAATTGTTCTTTATTCTTGACTTTCTTGATTCCGATTGGAGTTGCTTTGTGAGGATGCGGAAGTTCTTTCTCAACGGTATCTCGATTGTATGTCAGTTCAAAAGGGAAATGTATGCTTGTTCATAAAAAATTAGGCATTTTCGAATTGACCGATACTTGTTGATAATGTTCATGATGATGAATAGAAGTAATATTTCGGGAGATTTTCTCTAAACACTGGACAGCAGATCTCAAGAAATGCATGATGGAATTGACTGAAGATAATTTACGATAACGCAAAGAAATAACACTTCGTAGGACTTCCACCAAACAGTGAATCACAGCAAGTGTTCCAAAACCCAGTTGTTCTTTCAGCGTGTTCAATACCGAACTGAATTCTTAATACTGATTTTCCACATATCAGTAAAGTAAATTACAGTGGCTCTCTAACCATACTCTGTTTTCTAATGGTAAAGGGCGACGATTGCTCATTATACATGCAAAGCACTAGCAGAATGATCGATCAGAATGTTTTTATTTCATTATAATTTGCCACAGCTGGCACAGTCCGGTTTATAATACTTTATCAGGTTCACCAAAGTTTTGTATCTCATGAGGGTTGCAAACAACAGATTTTATGAGCTTCTGGGTCATTTCATCACCTGAAAATGATAATATTGATAACAAATATCATTGTGATATCCATTTAATATCAAATATTTACATAAATCGTGGTATATTATCATCAGATGGATCTTTATCAAATGTTATTATTGAAGGTTCTACAATTTCCTCAACTGAATGTTGTCCTCTTCTTTCGTAACATGTTCAATACATTACTGGCGGTTTCCGGAATCGACTTTTTTAAGAACTTCCTAGAGAGTATTTCTACATCTTTCATTTCAAATGTCGTATTTCTTCTCACAACGAAACCCTTCACTTGAGCCGAAAGGAGTTCAGTGGGCTTAAGTTCGCAATGATGAGGGGATAGACGCAGAGTAATGGAAATATTTCGTTTCTGTGCCATCTTGTCGACTACAAGTTAGGACCATCGACAGTGTTAGGAATCAAATGTTGAAAAATGAGACCTCCTTAGTCCTGAGTTCGAACAATTTTCGACTTCTGAGGGTTGTCGTTCGTAGAGATGCGATGGCTGGTTAACGAAAATCATATTTCAAACATATTTCTAAAGATATTTTGTGAAACGAAAAACATCAATGGTAATAGTTTTTCTCCATGCATTAGTTCGTATTCTTTCAAGTTTTCTGAAATGGTAATTTGCAAATGTTAGTCCTCATTCCACTTCATGGATTCTTCAAACACATCACCGTTCTTATCTTCGTCAGAGTTCCTCGACTCAAACATCAACAAACCGTCCTCACCAAAAACCTTCAACATTTCCAATGTGGGTAACAATCAGTCACCTTTTTTCCAGAAGGCGACTTTATTCAGGTTCATCAGCCTTCTAGAAATTCTTGACGTGAGGTCGATGTTTCTTTTTTGAAATATAATGTATATACTGTTTTTCTAATAGCAAGCGCGAAAGCAGTTTTGGGGTGTTTGATGACACACAAAAATAACAACAATGAAAAGTCTTTGAAGACTTGTGATATCAATAAATACAACAACATGGGATATTGAGAATAAATACTACATTTTTCATTTTTTATTTGACTCAATTATGTACGCCTATGGAACCGGTATTTGAAAATAATTCATTACTCCACTTCTTAGGGAAATAGTTTTTACCCGATGGTCAAATTCTTCAGGAAGTAATTTTGGATATCTCAAAAGTTTTGTCTGTTTTTATGAGTCCACTAAACCTAGGTCTGAAGAGTTTGGTGGCTGTGGCAGAACAATACGGACAGACAGAACAAATAATATAATTCAAGCAGAATTTGTTGAAAATTATAAAAATAAAGACAAAACTCAAGTGTCTGGAAAATTAAAAGTATGTTAATTGAATTGGGTGATTGTCCTAAAATTTTCATCAGTCAAATGGAGGCAACTTTCTACGAAAAAAGGAAAGACCAATTGATGATTCGCGAAACTTTTTTGGCAGAGGAGCGTGTGTTCGATCATGACTATGATGACCACATTTATATGTTTAGAAATAGATAGACTCTCGAAGTTAGAAAGTTCACTCAATTCCTTGATGGAAATATCTCTATTTCTAAATCGTTTCATTCGATGAAATCAGTAAGTGGTAAAATTGGTACGAAAACAATTAAGTTGTTATAGGAGTGTAGGCTTCAACGGCTGGCGTCAATGTTTTGATTGGTTTTCGGGTTTTCCCGTAGTCTTCTTTGGTTACGGCTTCCAAACGTTTCGAATGTAACTACGGAAGTCATCTTCAATGGAGCGAAATACTCTTCTTGATGTGTCAATTGACGTGTTGCAAAGAAGACCACAGCAAAACCCAGAAACCAACCAAAACAATTAAGTTTTTATCACAACTTAAGTACAATAATTCAACATGATGCATGGGCGATCTGGGTGGCCATAATAAACGGTTAATGTCATGCTGATCCATGAAGTCTAGAGTTAGTGTAACCTCATGCGGTCTAGCGTTGTGTTGTTGAAATTTAGGGTTCTCGATGGTTTCAAGATATGGACATACATGAAGTTCCACTAGTTCGTGAATGTAACGAATGTAATGAAGACTAAAGTTGTTCTGCTACCATATGAAATGGCACCCGATATCATTTAACCAACAGTATGGTGAACATGCCTCTCCACATCAAACTGGGGATTTCATCTTTCACCACGACGCCTTCTTACTCTTGTTTGTCCACCACTTCCCAAACCACTGATTCGCAATCGCCGTAGTAGAAATGAACCGATCCCTGAGAGCCTGAAGTCTTAACCGACGATCATCACGCGGTGTTGTTTCCCTGGGACGACCGGTGCCCCTAACTGTGTATTCTTGGCCTTCTTGAGTCTATCATACCTGATAACATCTCAGAGTAGTACGCAAAGATCGACTGGTTCTTCTTGAATTTCCTCTAACTGAAAAACCTGCCTCAGGTGAGCCAACAATTCGCCCTCTTTCAAAATCACTAAACTGAGAAATGCGACGAAGTCTTCGCACTTGAGGCATAGTGTTAACAATACGAAACACTTCACAACAAACTCTTTAACAGTTAAAACACAAATAAGAATGAAAATTGGAGTATTTGTAAATGCTCTCACAAAAAAAAACAGTTAAAAATCTGGTCAGAATAGCTTTCGATACGGCTGAAATTGTACTGGCTTTTTACTGGCCTCAACATGAATACACATGGAGAATATTATTGAAATATTTTCATTATAAAGGAGTGTTTACCTCCTTTCTTTGTCACTTAGTGTATATGGTTGTGGTACCCCTCTATTCCCATCCATGAGTGAGCTTTCCGTTTCTACCAGTGAAGCGTGTTTTGAAGACATAAGTACTGGAATTTTCACCTTCCAGAAATTTCTAGAACGGTCCAGAACATTGGAGAGTACTGGGTAGCATTCCAAAACATTTCATATCATTTTGGAACATTCTGAAATGTTCAGAAATAGTCTGGAACATCCCGTAATCTCCTGGAATATCTCAGATTATTGTGGTGAAGAAATAGAGTGGAATATATGGTGTGCGAGCGCCATATATTCTCTGTCTAAGAAGAAGTTTCACATTTTTTTCTGAAGGGCTTGCTTTTGAAGGTTTGACGGCTGAAAGTTTCGCCATTTAGAAATGTCCAGAAAATTCGAAAGTATTTGAGAGCATTCCACGTCAGTCCTGTGCATTGTCTACGTGTAAATAACCTACCGATTTCCTAGTCACAGATTATACGAAGGAATCAATATTTCATCGGGGATTATAGAAACTGCTATATCTCCTACTTTCATCATTTGAGAAAGACGTATTCAATTCGGAATGATTTTGCATTGTACCAAGTTTTCACCTAGAAATTCCAAACTTCGATGATAATATTGAAAGATACATCTTCATTCAGTTAATGCCCAATTTACAATTCAAATTCCATGGTAGAAAGTCATTTCGTATTCATTAACTCATTTTGAATCGAATCCTAACTCTTAACGTCCACGTGAGTGGACATTGAGGGTGTTCCCCTCCGGGCGACGGAAATTTGAATACAAAATTCAAATTTCTTCCAATACAAACAGACCTATAAACCACACATTAATTATACTTGTATATTTCGCCGTTATAGTAGGTGAAATAGAAATGGAACAAATGAAATGATACTCCTCTTCTGATGCACGATTCGTTAGTCAAGTTGACGTCATCGAAATATGATCTAAAATTGAATTGTCACTGATCAGCAGTTTTTGAGAACATATTACAAAATAGTATTGAGTTGGTCGAGGTTACATTCGAATAGGTTGGAAATTTTTGAAGTAAGTTTGAGTCTTCAAACTCATGTTTTATTTGAATTATCCCAAAAATTCGATGAAAGTGAAACAAAATCGTTAAAAAGTATATCATTATTACAGAAAATGACAAAAGAAAATTATATTCTCACCGACACAAACAAAATTTAGGCACGATTTTGAATCCCAATGAATGTGGTATGAAGAACTTTACACAACTTACAAGATGTATCAAAAATAATGACATCGACTTCGAGGGTTGCTTTTGGAAAAACACAATAGCCAAAGTTATTTGGTATCAACAAAAAAATTTGGGAATATTCATCACATCACAATCAATTTTATTATGATCAAATTTTCGACAAAACATTTTTTTGTTATTGTTCATGGTCATATGGGGTTAGAGAAAGGTTTTTCGCCAACCAGCTATCCGAACAAACAAGAACCATCAAAAATCTTATTCTGGTATGGATAATCATATCACCAATAAAAAGCGACATTGAACACACGGTTTATCAAAACACTTCATCTCAGCTTTACTCAGGTCGAGTGGGCTGAAGTCGATAATTTAGGGGTTTATCATGGCCTGCCAGAATGGTGTCTTCAACACTTTAGTCCACCGCAGTCGCATGATGGGTGAAGAGGTTTCTGATACAAGGTGCAGGACCTGCTGCAAGGAGACTCCAATGTACATGTCAGCATGTCCAGCATATGCGGTATCGGCTTAAATTCATTGTCATAACTCGGTCCTGAGAATTCTTTATTTACACCTATGGCACTCTCAAGGTGTTGACGAGTCACCGATGTTGCCCTACGCTCCGGAGGATATTGAATCCGTTGTGAGAAATAAAAAGTGCCTAATATATTGGAACTATCCATTCCCTACCCTCTGCTTCATACAAGCTGATAAGCAAGATGATATTCTTCGTGAAGTTTTCTGCCCCTGGTGAAACGAATATCGTTCAAAAAAACCGATGAAATTTGGAAAACTTCTCATCGAACTTGGCAGGCTCTATCCAGACTACTCTTTCCAAATGGTTGTTTTGATTGGCGTTCTTGGTGGAAAGATGCACTTTTTACTCTCGGATCTCAGGATTATTTCTACTTGCCGCACTAAGGCAGAAATCTTAGCCGTACAAATACAGAAAGCTATCATTTGCCCGGTCGGTAGCCGGGCCACAGCATACCTAACAATCAGCACGGACACTCCCTTGGGCGGGAAAAGAACGCGCATATACTTCGCGTCGCTATGTCGGCCATGTTGAAAAGCAGTGGACCTGTCAAGTTTAATTTTGGTATTAAATTGTTAACATGAAATTAAAAAAAATACATTATACCTAAAGAATCTATGCTAGTTAATATAACTTTCAAAAATTTATTATTTTATTTGAATTAAACTGTGTTCAACTTCTACTTCACCAAATCATTGAAAATAGGAAACAAAAACCTTCTTTATCAGATGAAGCTCTCTGAACAGCTGTCATTCACAAAAATAAATTTGTCTGGGTAACTATATTACATACAGATTTCCAAGGTTGAATGAATATAGATATTTAAGAATTACACTAAACTTTTCTGTACAGTACATACATGATGTGTAATCTCATAAATGTTATCTGACCAATTCAGGTACATATGTAAATTATAAATAATATAAAAACTGTTCAAAGTAAAAGTTATTTCTATGTGATACAAAGCCTTTAGGAGTAGTTGTTTCAGAAGAAACCCCCCTTCCTTTTCGTGAACAAATTACTTATCTGTGAAAGATACTATAGATACACATACATGCATGCAAGCATGTATGTATGTTTATGTGTAGGTACCACTAATACATTTTTTACAATCAACTGCATTTTTATTTGATTTGAGTTTTTCAGTTACTAACGTTTGTGAGTCGCTTTTTGAGCATGGTTTCTTTTAATCTGATTGATCAATTTTTCTATTCAAGAGAGTTAAACTGAATTTGATCATATTTGGAATTTAGACGACTCTAAATACAAGTTCAAGAACAAATTAAACAATATTTGGTAGAGAAAACATTTCATTGCGTTTCTGAATTTTATAATTAACTTTTTTTTTAATTTCTACCCTGTTCCACACTGTGAAGTATTATGGAACAAAGCTGTTATTATTGATAGAAGTGATGCAGAATTTTGTGACAATTGGATGGTGATATTCAACAAATGAGATATGCTGACAAAAATAGGATAATCACTAGTTGAGGATCATACCAAACTATATTCGCCCCTTAATTGAACCTTTTAATTAGAGCTCAATTTCCCATACACTATACTTGTACTCGATGCACGTTTCAGTAACCAAATTAGCATCTTATCAATTGATGTTTAAGCGCTGGTCGTTTATCTCGCCACTATGCAATTAATGATCTAATCAAAAGGGCTTTAACTTCAGCAAAAATTCCTGCGATTTTAGAACCCATAGGCACAAGTCGAGACGACGGAAAACGGCCGGATGGTATGACACTTGTTCCATGGAAAAATGGTAAATCTATTGTTTGGGACTTTACTTGTGTAGATACATTAGCAACTTGCCATCTTCCTGCTACTTCTGCGAAAGCCGGTGCTGCTGCTTCTTTAGGAGAAAGTTCCAAACTACGGAAATATCAGAATTTGGGAAATAATTATATCTTTCGCCCAATAGCTATTGAAACGTTTGGTGTTTTTGGCCCTGAAGCCTTATCTTTCATCAATGAAATTGGAAAAAAGGTAACCGATGAAACCCACGAATCAAGAGCCACATCTTTTCTCATTCAGAAAATTAGTATTGCCATCCAAAGAGGAAATGCAGCTTCGTTTTTCGGTACTCTCCCTGATTCCAAAAAACTTGATGAAATTTACTTGATTCCTGAAAACCAATTTTATATAGAAAAGAGAGGTAATAAGAAACCACTTAATGAAATTAAAATAAAAGCAAATGAAAAAAATACTTTATCTCAGCAAAATTCTCAAATGGGTTTCAAAGATATTTCGGATTGTTCAGTGATAAATTCTTCAGTCAAAACCTTTGGGTTAAATGGTTTAAAAAATATTGGTAACACCTGTTTCATGAACAGCGTAATTCAATGTTTATCAAATACGAGATGGTTATTGGAATATTTGAAAAAGGATGAATTCATGAAAGATATCAATACTAGTATTTCTAGTATGAAGGGTGCTTTAATAAAATCGTTTGCAGAAGTCATCAAGGAGTTGTGGTCAGAAGATTCTTTTGATAAAGTAGTAAATACAGCCTCCTTAAAAAATCAGATTCAAAGTTTTGCTCCTCGATTCATGGGTAATTCCCATCAAGACACCCAGGAGTTTCTCCGTTATCTTTTAGAAGGATTACATGAAGAGGTTAATATAATTAATGAGAAACCTAAACCAATCTTAACGGAGATTGACGAAAAATTGAGCGACAGCGGAAATGCACAAGAGTCATGGCTCACATATTTGAGGATGCATAACTCTAAGATTGTAGATAATTTCGTTGGCCAATTGAAATCCACGATGAAATGCACACACTGTGGATACTCTTCAGTAACATTTGATCCTTTCCGGGATTTGTCTCTCTCCATACCACAAAGAACCGACCAATTGAGTTTGTGGCAATGCTTAGATTATTTTACAAGAGAAGAAACTTTGGATGGAATTGAAAAACCGACGTGTTCGGAATGCAAGGAAAGGAGAAAATGCATAAAGTCCCTATCAATCCACAAGTTTCCCTATATTTTAGTAATACATTTAAAAAGATTCTCTACAACTGAAAATAGAGGCAAATTGAATGATGTCATCGAATTTCCTCTAGAAGGATTGGATATGGACAATTTTGCAGGAGAAAATGTGGCTACTTGTTATAATCTATATGTACTTTTAAATCACAGTGGGACTACTAACAGAGGACATTATACAGCATACTGCAGACACCCGTATACTAGCGCGTGGCACAAATACAACGATTCACACGTGTCACCAATTTCACCAAAGTCGCTTGTATGTGGAGAAGCATACGTCCTCTTTTATGTAAAGGATGGAACAAAATCGCGCCTTCAAGATAACCGAGGGAAAGTTTAACTTTTAGTTTCTTCAATTTTGTAATTTTTTTCAACATCTCATTTTTGTAAATAAAACTCATTTACTTACATCAATTTCACTTCTAAAGATGCTAACTTGGATAGTGAAAACGTGCAACAAGTACAAACATGTTTGGAGTTTAAGAAATTGGGCTCCATTCGAATATTTCTTCTTTAACATCAAAGGTTCCAGTCACATCTACGGCTCTTAATCTATGAACAGAGGAAAATTTTTGCGTGGATTGCAACAAACCAAACGAGATAATGTTTTCCGTAAAGTGATCCTCACATTTTGTGCCAGTCAAATCTAATTCTGAAAACCCTTAGCTATCACTTCTTATATTATTTGAAAGAATTACAAATAGTATCGTATCAATATATTATTCGTTATGGTGAATAAAATAGCAACAATCAAATGACGAACCTTATTTTATTAGATGAAGTCATTTGAAAACAAGTTCAATTTCATGAATTATGACAAGATAAAATTTCCAGTACGCCTCTGTTATAGGCACCATGTCGCAAGTCTGGTCCTGAGTAATCCGCTTTTCAAGATGGCATCTTCATACTTTTTGAGATCAAAGGCGGCATCGTGGAGTGTCCTTGCTGATTGTTAGGTATGCTGTGGCCGGGCGGTTCGACGTGGGTGCTTTGTTCATTCAGTCAATCGGCCGATGTGTGAGTCTATGGTTCAAGCTCCAGGCTGAGTGCTCGATTTGCACTTGATATCGTCCAACCCGTGTTAGGAATCACACGTTGATAGCTGAGACTTCTTTAGTCCTTAGCTCACACAAGTTTCGACTTCTGAGGGTTGTCGTTCGTAGGGGTGTGATAGCTGGGCAACTGAAAAAACATATTTAAAACATATTTTAAAAATATTTCACTGTGACTGATTAGGGCACATGATACACGGATCCAATGATTACTCACCCACAATGTAATGGTCGTTGATTGATCATGCTGTCCTCTCGAAAGTATTGAGGCTTCTGAGACAGAGCTCGATCAGCTTACCCAGGTCGATTTTCGAAAAAAAAAAATCAATGATTACAATAATAATAATAATTAGGCAAACTGCCGTCCAGAGGAGGGCGACAGCTGATTAACGGAAAACAGATTTTTCTAAACAGACAGTTAGGCATAAAAGAATTATAAATTAGGGCTGATTCAATTCCATAAGGTAAATTGATTATATTATTTTACCAAAATGCACCCAACATTCAACGACTTCTGAGATGAGGTGGATTTACAGCAAATGACAGTACTGAACAGTCTTGCAAGTATAGATCCTGTTGCAGTAATGGACAGGTTGATGTGGCATTACTTCAATTTCTCATTTTTGTGTTCATTTTGTTATGTACCCAGTTGAAAACCTTGATCATAATTCTGAAGAAATTCGAATGAGTTTAAAAATTTGTTGAAGGTCAAAATCGATGTGAATTCATCACAATTTTTCATGTGTATATGCTGTTATTTCATATATTTTGACTTCAATGCTTGTAAATATATTATGTTTTTTTGAATCTCTTATTCCAACTTCCTATTGGGAAAAAATATCGTCAACTAAACTCAAAATGAGTGCCAGAAAATAAATACTTCGGAATGAAATTTCGAAATATCCATCTCTCCCAACTACCGTAGGCTCTGGTCAACGTCTGTCAGAAACCAACTACTTCCCCGGCTAGTACAACGCTGACTATTGAATTATATAAATTCATGCAAGTCTCGCGAGGTATTACCTCCCATCAGTGTAGGAAATATTCGACCCAAACAGCAAAAGTGTCTCGCTGGAACTCGATTAATTTCAACGCGGCTCAACCTTCATCTGAAATTAAGTTTGTTAACTAGTAACAGCTCCATCTCGTGTACAAAGCCCCAGGTGAGAAAGAAACGTCCCATGTCAATACTCTGACAGAAATCAAACCGTGTCTGAAGACTGTATCGAGAAGAGATTCGTTTGTATCTTCAAACACGGTTGAAATGAGTTGAAATCAAAACAATGATAGCTACACCAGCAATGTGTTGCTGGATTCATATCAACAATATAACTCAACTTATACCAAAATGTGGTACTTTGATTGTTCATCTGAAGTTATATCTTCTGCAGAAAAAAAAATCGTTGAACTAAATTGTGTTTGATTCGCCAAAGTAAAGCGTTTCCTCTGTATCATAATGCAACAACAGTTTTAACTGATACACAGAAATCTTTCTATTAAAACAATATTATAGTAAACCCCTGTGGCGAGTTATTTTCAATGTGTGTACGCGAGGTCGATTTTCTGATGCAAATCGAGCTAATTTGTGGGGCTTTGCCACTAATCACTGTGCCAATTGAACTGAAGTCAGACACAAGATAAGCAACAGCGAAAGTTAACTGCTCCGAGACGCTGAACCCCATCTAATTTGTTCTTCACAAACAGGACTCCTAACAAGTATTTACCAAGTATATTGTTTGAAATTTGAGCTTCGAAATATAACTTTAACAGACACATCATGCCGTTGGAGGTTTCAATTACATTATCCAAATAATTGTTTTGAGTACCAAACTACGTACAGTCTGTTCGGAATAGGGATTTGAGATGATTACATTTCGAACTTGACAGTTCGTTGTGGAGAAAATTCAAAGGATTTCGAATGCGCGAAAGTTTCAAAACATTGACTATGCCCTGAGGTGGGTCTTTTTCAAGAACAAAAAACAAGCACTACAGGAAAGTCCTTAAGGCGCTTTAAGAGCGATGCTTGTGCGAAAATATCGATTCCCGTTGGTTTTGAATCGCTGGAAATTAAATTTATTCGGAAAACGTTCTCAGGAAGTTTATTCCACATGAACACAGTTCTCCAAATGAAAGAGTTCTTAAAAAATGAAGTTTGAGGTGTACTAAGTTGAACCTCAAAACGATGAGCAGCCACAGTCTGTTGCGTATATCTGAAATGTACCGCTCTTGGTGGAGTGGAATGTGCCAAGTCACTTGAACATTTCCCGTGAAATTATATATAGAAGAATCATTCTTCGATGTTCCAGACCAGGGGTCTCCAAACTACGGCCCGCGGGCCAAATCCGGGCCCGCGGGCCGTAGTTTTCGGTATACAGATGTTTCCCACTTTGTGTCGGTTCTCTTCATCAAAACGTCCAAGAATGGCAATTCGTTGTGGATTTCCTTCTCCATTGTGAAATTGATGGAAGGTTTCACGCTGTTAATGTGTTTCAGGAAGGCGTCTAGTTCAGTATTCTTATGGTTCCATATCATGAAGATGTCATCAACAAATCTCAACCAGACTCGAGGTTTCTTGTGGGCTTCTTCAATGGCCAGAGTTTCAAACCACTCCATATATATGTTGGCTATGACTGGTGAAAGAGGCGATTCCATTGGCAGTCCCTCATCTTGTGTAAAGAATTCGTTCTTCAGTTGGAAATAACAGTTTCGTACACAGCATCCTAGTAATTTCATGATTACTTCTATAGGTAGATTCGTTCTCTCTTTCAGGTTTCCGTCTTCAGATAGCTTTCTCTGTATGATTTGGAGTGCTTCTTCGACCGGAACGTTGGTGTGAAGGCTTTCCACGTCGAAACTAATTAGTTGATCTTCCTGTGTGACCTCAATTGACCCTAGTAGTTCGACAAAATGCCTTGAATGCCTTGTGAAGAATTCAAGGCATTTTATCGAACTACTCCAAAGCGGTGGTGAAAAAGACTTTGGCTAGAAGACAGTAGGAGCCTCGGAAGCAAAAGAAGTCGTCACAACCAGTTCTTGCACTTCCCTACATCAGAGGATTATCGGAGAGGATAAGAAGAATTGGTTCCAAGTACAACATCAGAACCTGCTTCAGATCCGGTGACACTATTCGTAGCAGCCTCACGAAAACCAGGCCACCAAACGCGGACTGCGATTCCAAGAATTGCATTTACCTGATACCCTGTGAGTGCGGAAAATCCTATATTGGTGAAACTAAGAGGCCATTGAATGTTCGCATTGCCGAGCACAAGAAACACACACATCCAGGGGAAACCAGCAAATCAGGAATAGCACACCATGTTTGGACCCATCAACACAACATCGAGTGGTCCCAAGCTGAGATCTTGCACAGAGAGGAACATTGGTTTAGGAGAAAATTCAAGGAAGCCGCATATATGTTGTCCAACAACGTATTCAGCTAAGCCAGCGTAGAAATACGCAACATATGGAAACCCATCATCAAGCAAAAAATGGCCAACTCCCGCCAAAACGGTTATCTCCCACGGAACCAGTGAAGCAGAAAATGGAAAGCGGGGATAAGTGAAAGTACTCGAACGACCTATAAATAGTCATCTCTCGGAGAAATCAGTCCAGTCATCACCCGAAGACGATTGTAGATACACTAACAATCGAAACGTCGTGAACTAACGTGACTTGGAATCTCTCCACTTTTTATTTTTATTTTCTTTTTTCATTTCTTAATTTTTTTATTTATTCAATTGTTCTATTTTTACTTGTATTTTATTTCATTTCAGGTTTATTTTGGTTAATATAATTGTTATTTTCAGCTATTCACTTTCAATTCTTCTTCTTTAGTTGTTTCAAGGATTTCGAATCATTTTATATAGTAGACAATGGAAGTCCGAACAAGTGAAATTCAGATTACTCAATTGCTGTTACTATTGCTGTCATACGTTGAAGAAGAAAACACAGAATGATAATTACTCGGTTTTATTTACTTGCATGGTAAAACTCAACGACGGAAATGATGACAAAGGAAACTTAACTTAAGTTTAGGCATATTAATAACTAACAAATAATTGAAATGAATCACAGTAAAACAAAAACACAATGAGATTTATGTAATTGTGATTTTCCACCGACAATACTTTGTAGTTGTGGATCAATTTTACTTGTACCAATTATCAAAAGACATTTAAGATGCTCATCGGTTAATTGAGATCTGTAAACATTCATCCAGGGTTTCAATGTCAGAATCAAAAGGATTTTGAGAAAGCCTAATTTCATTCGCAATGACATCAAAATGTGAAAAACGAGTATCAAAATTTATCTTCAAAACACTAAAAGTTTCGATTGCAAAATTGACGGGAAATTCAGTCTCTGTGGTGTGGCTGAATATTTCACATGTTTCAAAATGTGTGAAACATAGAACGATAGAAATAGTATTATTTTCTGCCTGAAGGATTTGATATTGGTGTATAAATCAGGAAGAAGCTGATTTTCTCCTTGCAATCTCAAATTCAGTTCGTTCATATGATTTTTCAAATCGACATAAAAGGCTAACTTCCACATCCATTCACTATTTTCTAAATCGGCAAAAGGGCGCTGTTTCTCATTTAAAAAAATTTCGATCTATGCTCAAGGTTCAAAAAAGCGCTTAAGGACTTTTCCGCAACTAAGCCAGCGTACGGCAGTATGATATGGTAAATCATTTTCTCCAATCTGTTGAATAAACTCGCGGAATTGCCGGTGATTCAGCCCAGTGGATCTGATGAAGTTAACAACTGGTATGACTGGTTTTAGAACTTGAGATATATCCATACATTTTCCGCACAAAGACTGTTGATGAATGATACAATGTAAGACTGATGGTTTTGAACCACCATCATTTTCTACAGCTTTTGACACAAGTGCAACCACTCCTTTATTTTTACCATACATATTTTTGCCTCCATCAGTTGTTATAGATTTCAAATTTCTCCATCGAAGATTCTTTTTATTAATGGCATTTTCAACTCCCTTAAAAAAATCTGCCCCAGTTGTCGTGCCGTGAATACTATCAATATCAAGAAGTTCTTCATACACTTCATAGCTTTTATCTACTCCGCGAATAAAAATCAACACCTGAGCAGTATCCGACACATCCGTTGACCCATCCAATGCTAGAGAAAACCACTCATGATGTCCATTTTTGCCAGACAGTTGAGATGATATATTTTTGGCGATGTCTTGCACCCTCCGAGCCACGGTGTTTGCTGACAAACTGACACTTTTAAATAAATTTATTTTCTTCGGCTGCTGCAATCAAGCATTCTTTTATCATTTCTCCATCGGTGAATGGTTTGCCACGTTTTCCGATTTCAAGAGCAACACGAAAGCTGGCGCGAGTTGCAGACTCTTGTTCAGTATTCGCTTTGGTAAATAAAGATTGCTGCGATTTGAGTCCGCGTTTCAAAGCTTCAAATTTTTTCTTTCCGCAAACTTCTTGTATACTTGGAGTAACTTTGAAGATGTTTTGATTCATAGTGTCGTTTAATGGTATAGTCTTTGAGAACAGCTATGGTTTCATTACAAATTAAACATAGCGCCTTATTACTGGACTCAGTCACAAAATAGTGAAAGTTCCATTTTTCTTGGGACGTTCTGCATTCACTGTCGATTTTTCGCTTCTTTTTCATACTAACAAATCACACATAAAAACAATAAGTCAAATCAAAATACTTTTATTGACGGGTGTTACTTCATTTCACAATAGACAGTTTCGCTTCCTTCGCCTTTCATACGCAGACTAACTCGCAGTTGCGCCGCTAGCCTTTTTATATTTAATTATTACTGCCATCTCGAGGTTATCGGATTACACTAGCTAGAACCAGAACTTTCTCGAACCAACGCGGTAATTCCAAATATTTTATTACGCCTAATGCCACCTAGCGGCTGGCTGAAAAAGATAGTACTCGCCACTAGATGTCGTTAAGTGTCACAATACAGAATAATAATTGAAATGCAAAAAAAGCGTAAGTTTGCTTAGGTCACGCAATTTGCGACTACCCTAGTCTAGAAATATAGTTAAGGGCAGAAATTGGCCCTTGAAACAAACTGAAAAAATCATTATGGCCCGAAGGCTTCAAAGTTTGGAGACCCCTGTTCCAGACTATCAACGTGGTGTTTGCATCTCCAATCAGGCGGATGGCTGTTTCCTGAATGAAATCCAGCAGCTTCAAGGTATGCTTAGGAGAGCAGCTTCATACATGAGAACAATACTCAAAAGAAGGTCTGATCTGAGCTTTATGAAGCGTCAAAAGTTACTGAGGTGTGTACAGTTTTCTAATTCGGAAGAGTGTTCCAAGTTTTTGGGAATAGGCTTTTGCAATTCCAGCGATATGATTTTGCCAGGACATATTGGTGTCCATTTCAAACCCCAACAAACTCATCGAAGCAGAAAGTGGAATGGTCTGACCTGACCTTATCATATCCGGTTCGCAGACATTCATCTTTTTGGAGAAAACCGCTACATTGGTTCTTGTTGAATTGAACCTGGATATTTTCGGAATTACTTTTAGATCCTCAAAAACACCCCACATATCTCCCGTAGATTTCAACAAATTTTTCGTTAATATTTCGGATACCATCATTAAATCATTACCGCAGATGGACATGGATTATTTGATTAATTTCGAAGAATTTCCAGTAGCTCCTTTCTTCTCGGTCCCGTCACCAAACAGGATATTATGAGCGCGATTGATTGTTAGAAACCTTAAAACTGTTTATATGCTCAAAATTTGAACGCTCGTATCATCAGAAAAATCCTGCATATTATAATTTCGTCTTTTACAGGACTGGTCAACCTCGTATTTGAGACAGGTGTTTTTCCTTACGCTTTCCAGAATGCGAAAGTAATACCAGTTCTCAAGAAGGGGAACTATGTTCCCTGGACAATTACAGGCCCATATCTATCATCTCTATATTTTAAAAGCGTCTGGATAATTACTTCGAGAGTTACAACTTTTTTTCCCAGGGTCAATATGGGTTTCGCAAAAATCGTTCTACCTCTCTAGCTGTCTTTGATGTTGTTGGATCTGTTGTTGACGGATTTGAGGAGGTTGTGCACACTGTCATAACGCTTCTTGATTTGTCTAAGGCTTTTGATTGTGTATGATGCAGTATACTTCATAATCATAATCATAATCATAATTTATTAGCCCAAGTATGTATAAAGTACATTTTAGGTTGTCATAACAGAGGTATAAGTATATGTATAGAACGTAGATTCAGTGTAAAACATAGAGAAAGTAAACGACATATAGTTTAGTGACAAACAGTGCATGACATCTACAGTATCTGAGAAACTTTCAACAAAATTATTAACAATTTCAGTGGATTATGGTTGTATTTCATCAAAAGAGAAGTCAAAAAATTCGTCGAGATTGTAGAAAGCATTATACAGTAAAATTTCCTTAACTGCAGCTTTAAATCTTTTTATCGGAGCATGTTTTAGTCTATTTGGTAATTTATTGAAAAGCTTCTTGAAAAATTGTATTATTTTGAAGTTAGAGGGGTATCTCTGTCACTCATAGAATCATACCTTCAATTAGGTATCATGCGGTTTCGTGTAATGATGTTACATCAAATTTTGAACCTGTTGAGCACGGTGTTCCTCAGGGTTCAATACGTGGGTCCTTGCTCTCTGTTATTTATGTTGATGACATATGTAATTTCAAGTCTCCCTTCCATTCCATTCTCTATGCAGATGACACAACTTCAATATATAGCAATCAATCATCATCAAACATTCCACAAATAATGGGAGAAGTTGAAAATCAAGCCAATACTTGGTTTCTAGCAAATAAATTGAAGTTGAATAGTGACCAAACTCAAAATCTTGAGTTCACCGCACTAGGTTCAGCTGGCAGAAGTGTAAAATTATTTGGCATTACTCTCAACAGTACTTTATCTTGGCATCAACATACAGATCTTCTCGCAAATAAACTATCTAGTGCAACATATATTTTTCGTTAACCGCAAAACATCACAAGCGGTAAGATTCTGAAAATGCCGTATTTTGCATTATTCCACTCACACATCAGCTACGGTGTTGTTCTTTGGGGAAACTCCCTTGTTCGATGAGAATTTTCAAACTACAGAAAAAAACTGTAAGAAAACTGGCAAGTGTAGGTTTCCAGGAGCACTGTAAACCATTATTCAAAAAATTACGTATCATGCCGATGTCAACATTATATATTTATCAGACGCTACTGGAAATCAGAAAAAGTACTCAGTTGCTGGACAGACACCAACACTTCACGAGAAATGCGGACAAGGTAAGAACATGCCGTTATCGTTTGACCAGGTCAAAAATGAATTCTGTTGATTACAATATTTTTCAACTCTCTGCCAAATAATTTTAAAGAGCTTGGTATCATCAAATTTAAAAGATCCATCAAGGAAATGCTACTCAACCAGTGTTTTTACTCAGTCTCGGAATACTACGATCATTTTAGGACAGTTCACGTCAGCTATGTCTACTCGAGATGAAACACCGGTATCGATTGTACTGTGGTCAGTTTGTAAATATCCCTACTCCTATAGGTGAATATTTATTTGTTTATATACAGGCTGATTCACGGTGGATGGCACATTAGACGTTTCTGGTGAACCAGACAACGGATCACTTTGAAAATTCAATGGAGGGCATATTCGGACATTCTCTAGCCAACTAAAATATTTTCAACAATGCGGTGTTGCCGCTTCTATTAGAAAGCAGTAGCAACTTTGATTTTTCAAATGGAACACTCTGTATATAATATTATTTTTGGAATCTCCAACAATTGCCCGATAACTTTTCTTGATATTTCCCTATACCTATCTGTTACCGTTTTCGAAATAAAAATTAATTTCAATTTTTTTCTTCGAAAATCATGACTTCTAAAAATGCCGATATCTTCTAGTTAAGAAGTACTATGATATCGAAATTTGGTTTGGAGTTAGGTGATACTTGGACACTTCCCACACGTCAGCCTAATCTCCGTTACTTCAATACAGGGTGGTAAAAAAATACAGTTTTTTCGTTTGCTTGAAAAAGTTGTTGAAATTTGATTATTTTAAATAAAACACCCTGTATATTATTGAAAATTCGGAAAGCTGCTGAAATTTGCTTCCTTTCTATGTATATCATACCTATACCTAACTAGTCAAGTTTCGGACTTATGAACATTTATTTGTGAAAATGTCCCTTCAGAATGGTATTTCCATTCGGTATTTGGTAAGCAGGCCATGATTACTATTTGACAGTAGCGTTGTGACATTCTCCTAATAATATCGACATTTTCGTCACTTCAGAAGTTGCAAATACCTTCAAAACGATGGAACAAAACTATTCAAACGAAGTTCTTATGAATTTGTTTATTATTTTTGGACAGTGTGACAAAATTATCAGCAGAACATGTAGAAAGTTCAATGAAATGTATCCGAATCTACCGCCAATGAACCTCAAGAAATTTATACGAATTCAGAACAATTTCAATATGTTTGGATAAACTTTAAAAAAGCACCAAGAAACTTGAAATTGGAAATATTGATATGAATAATTATAAAAAAAGTAAAACAATCATGTGGAATATTTCAAAATATCTTCGAATCGCTGGCCGTTCACTTTCAAGCACTTTAAAATGCAGGTGTTGACTGCTTTCGTGGTGGCAGATCTGATTTCATTGGGATCCAAATCTTCAAATGTTTGGGCAACCCTTTCTAACAATTCATCTCTCGAACGCACGGGTATTTTGTAAACTTTTTCTTTAAACATTTTCCTCAAATAAAAATCTAATGGATTAAGATCGGGTGATCTCGCTGGCCAATTCCATGGTCCCAAGCGCCTCATCCACCGATCGTCAAATAGTCTATCCAGTTCTGCGCTCACTTCTCTTGTGCAATGTGCAGGAGCTCCGTCTAGTTGGTACCAACAGTTTCGATAATCTTCGAGTGGCAGATTATCCACGAAACTGTCTACAGTATTCTCCAAAATATTCAGGTAGCTTCTGGATGTTAATGACTCCTCGTATATCACGTACCTCAATTTGTTGTCCATCAACATGCAGAAGACATTAAAACTAAATTTTTCTTGAAATCCGGCTTCTTTTGTGACGTGAGGATTTTCACTGGACCAATAATGACGATTTTTTCTATTGAAAATCCTTTCTCTCGAAAATTTCGATTCATCAGTTCAAATAATTTTATTTGAAAAAAGTGGATCTTCTTGAATGCGTGTCAACAACATTTCACAAAATTCTACTCTCTGTTGAGGATCTTGAGGCTTCATTGCTTGAATTTTGGTGAATTTATAATCATGCATTTTATATCTTCGCAAGATTCTTTGAACCGATGAATATTTTATACCCAAATCTTCTTCAGCACTTCTTATCGATGACTCGGGAAATGCGTGAAAATATGCTAAGACATTAATCTGGTTGTCTTCGAAAGATACGGGTCGAGGCAAATTTCTTGGTGCTCTTAAAGTTGATCCAAATGCATTGAAATTGTTCTGAATTCGTATAAATTTCTTGAGGTACATTGGCGGTAGATTCGGATACATTTCATTGAACTTTCTACATGTTCTGCTGATAATTTTGTCACACTGTCCAAAAATAATAAACAAATTCATAAGAACTTCGTTTGAATAGTTTTGTTCCATCGTTTTGAAGGTATTTGTAACTTCTGAAGTGACGAAAATGTCGATATTATTAGGAGAATGTCACAACGCTACTGTCAAATAGTAATCATGGCCTGCTTACCAAATACCGAATGGAAATACCATTCTGAAGGGACATTTTCACAAATAAATGTTCATAAGTCCGAAACTTGACTAGTTAGGTATAGGTATGATATACATAGAAAGAAAGCAAATTTCAGCAGCTTTCCGAATTTTCAATAATATACAGGGTGTTTTATTTAAAATAATCAAATTTCAGCAACTTTTTAAAGCAAACGAAAAAACTGTATTTTTTTACCACCCTATATTGAAGTAACGGAGATTAGGCTGACGTGTGGGAAGTGTCCAAGTATCACCTAACTCCAAACCAAATTTCGATATCATAGTACTTCTTAACTAAAAGATATCGGCATTTTTAGAAGTCATGATTTTCGAAGAAAAAAAACTGAAATTAATTTTTATTTCGAAAACAGTAACAGATAGGTATAGGGAAATATCAAGAAAAGTTGTCGGGCAATCGTTGGAGATTCCAAAAATAATATTATATACAGAGTGTTCCATTTGAAAAATCAAAGTTGCTACTGCTTTTTAATAGAAGCGGCAACACCGCATTGTCGAAAATATTTTAGTTGGCTAGAGAATGTCCGAATATGCCCTACATTAAATTTTCAAATTGATCCGTTGTCTGGTTCACCAGAAACGTCTAATGTGCCATCCACCGTGAATCAGCCTGTATGTACTTAGGCAACCCCTGCGTTGCTTAATATTTTTACATTTTCACAATTTACTTCTTTGTTTTACATGTTTTTTAAGAAAGCCTATACACCTGACTTGTTACAAACATCAAAATGTAACGTAGTTAATGAACTATTCTTTTCTATTATATTCTTTTCATTGAGATATGCAACCTCCTGCTGCCGGTGAAAATGTGCTCCGCCGCCGATGTCCTGGAATCCAAATGGAATGATGAAACAAGTGTGTTGTCGTCAGCTAAGTTGTATCGCTAGGTAATAATTCATTTGGAATTCTCAAAGTTCTTCATTTCATGTTTAATACAATTTTTAATAATCAATTCATTACAAACTTATGATTAAAATTGTTTTCCAAACTTTGGGTCCCTTTCTTGGGAGGTCTAAACTGATTCAATCGTTAGACTTTATTCTTTTGTATCAGAAATGTTTTGTGAATTATGTCACTAACTTTTTCCCGAGCATCTGTGTCAAATGTTTGGAATTTTATGTCATTCCACTCTACTGTTTTCTATACCGTCAGTATAGCTGACTTACGCATATTTTTTATCTTTATTCATTAAGGAGCTCTTCAGTTGTTACTTTTTATATTTACTCTTTTATAAATTTGACTTTTACTCTTTTATATACACATATCTTTCATATCCTCCATTTAAATTTAACAAATGTGTCAGTCTTCTGAAACACAACCTTTGTCATACAAACTACTAATGGCAATAATTGTTTTCTCCTCTTCACAGGATTGTCAGTTGTGCGATCATCTATGAGAATTACTTGAAAACTGTCTATAGCAGTGTTCTCTTAAGTACAATCTATCGAATCTAGTGTGCAAGGGATAATTGCAACTAATTAAATCAGAGGAGATGTAATTAGTAGACGTTGTTAAAGTGGAACTATCTGTCAGTCATGAATACACCTGTCGGGAGTTAAATGGCGATCACGGACATGACACAGGTCCGGATTACCCACGAGGCCAACCTAAGTCATGCTCTAGCCCGAAGACTGGTGGGGATCGCAGTTCACGGGATTTTTTTTAAATATTTTTCATGAATTCAATAAAAACACAACACACAAAATAATGAATAGTTCAATGAATTCAATGAATTTTAAACACGTCAAGTATCAATGGATACAGCTGTGATTGATTTGTCCATATGTCATTGAAATTACTCTCAGTGTATAATTATAATAATAATAACTTTATACACAAAGTAAATAAGAGTAGAATTAAAAGTATATAAATATTTATATAAAAGTAAGTATGGCGTTCATGGAGTAGAAACTTCAAAACATTTTATTAAATTTTGTGAATTTGGTGTCATAGTTAGATAAATTATATTTCGGCTTGAGCTAAAATAGGCCGATTAAAACAAAACAAAAAATGAGAAAAATAGATAAAATCTTGGACAAATATTACACGTTCTGTAAGAATAAATTATTAATGTTCAAATAGATAGAATCTTGGGCAATATGGATAGGATTATGCTACTTAAAATACAGTTTAAAATAACTTTTGAGTAAATTTGACTAACACTAATTCATTTCACTCTAACAGAATTTTCAAAATTGTCTTTTTCGAGAATGTGTTTTCTTATTTGTTTTTTGAATATTGGTGAGGAATAAGAATATAATTTAGTTGCCATGAAAGAATATGCTCTTTGTGAAATTGAATTTTTAACAGTAGGATAGGTTAGTTGGTCGTGGTGTCGTGTGGAAATCTATATCTATATAGGATCTCTATATAGGAAATCTGACGAGAAAAGTGAATTTCTAGACATGATCAACTTCATGAATCTTTAAGTGATTGAGGTGTACACTCAAAGCTGATCCCCATGCTGTTATACCATATCTCAAATGGCTATACACTAGGGAACTATATAATTGTTCAAGTTCTTTGTGAGATAAGTATTTTTTCAAGGAACGGAAGTTGTGAAGCATTGTTTGCAGTTATTTTATTATATATTTTATATGAGAGTTCTGCCTCCAGTCTATGGTGAACACATGCTTAGCAGGCCTATGCCGCGATCGGAGAGAAAGTCGTGGTAAGTCATTCTGAATTGAAAGTAGAGAACCAAGTATGCATCTTTGAGGTACACCTTCTTGATTATCCAGCAGTTTTTTTCAATGCTGCTTTCTATTTTCGAGAATGCCATGGTATAAGGTCAAGACTTCGACCACTGGACCCGTAGTTCATCAATTTCAGTAATAATCTACGAAGCTTCGCAATCAAGAGATTTTGACAAATCAAAAAACAACCCTGACCACCCCGTTTCCTGAATTCAGACTTTCGTCTACTTCCTCAATTGAATAGAATTGGCCGATACTTGATGGAAATCCTTCCTTTATGAATTGAAATATGGTCTGTTGATTCATTCCTCAAAATACTTCTTGATGTTGCTCGGAATATCAATTTTTTTAACAAAATTTACGATTTAAGAGTAAAAAAAATATATTAAAAAATACAGCTATCGCACTCCTACGAACGACAACCCTCAGAAGTCGAAACTTGTGCAAGCTAAGGACTAACGAGGTCTTACCAAAAATTATTCTACTAACTTGAATTTAATAACACGAAAATAGATATCGTTTGTGCTGCTAGATTTATAAATAGAAACCGAATTGTTTGCTCTTAAATAATAGTTTGATTTTCTACAGATTTGCCAGTTTGCCTCTTTCATCTTTGATATTTGTGGATTAGTCTTGGGTTTATCCCATAGATGTCGTCTTTTTGAGGGGTGATGTGATGGTCATTTCCTAATCAGGCCTGAAGGCAGTGATTCCAACATTGAATGAGTAGTTCAGCCTAGCACCACTGATAAGATCTATTATAGTTCACGAAAATGCTGTCAGGTGTAGATTATGAATGCCTCATTTTCGAACAATAATTTTTGCACCAACTCAACAGAATCAGTACAGGAATGAGATTAGTAAGCCACTTGGAATCCTAGGTCGATACAATATTTTCTCTCTGAAATATCCAAGAAATAAAATTGCACGAGTTTGTGAGACTAAACGCGAGTATAGTGAAAAATCAACACTCTAAACTAGTTATCAACCTTGTTTTTTTTTAATAATAGTCAAAGATAATATTTTACACATCATTACAACGCCCGTAGGGGCTACATTCAGAATTTGGTCGAGGACGTAAAATATTAAGTAATCCGAACCTGGCCTGACTCGTGAGTTCTAGGATCTTAGGTAGATGCCTTCCCCAGGGAATGGAGACATGCAGGTACTTTTGTTGAACGAAGACGATTTGATACGGCTATTGCACGCCCTTCTGGGCCTCAAGTTGTATAACTGATAGGTCTTTTGATGGGATTAATTCGAAGACATTATGTAAGAGATTGAATAATATGAGTAATATGAATTTCTATGAAAGTGTGTCCCAGTCAGCCTTTTGGAATGTGTGATGAGGTGTTTTCTTGAATGATAGTTTGTCTGTATCTGAACTAAAATTACAGAACCAATGGATACAGATGATAATGAAAACCCACTATATAAATACGGAAGGAATGATATTTTTTTAAAGTTTTGAGAATAATCGAATCCTGATTAGAATCCACTTGGGGTTTATATTCATTTTTAATCCACAGTTTAATCCTAAGTGAGATGAAAATACTTGAAGGGAAGATTCTATGGATGATTCTGAGAACTTTTATAAAAAATATAACCTAAAAGCTTGATTTATGATATAACTGGGAGTTAAGTTCTCTTATATTTTGTTGAATGCATTATTTCTTCTTCCATCAATGTCTGTAAAGAGGGTGTCGAAAAGTTTTAAGCTTTCTATAGAATATATGAGATAACAGGTCCTGTACTTTTTTCATTCGTTCATATTTGAGCGGTATGAAACAATTTGTATCTTTAAATAAAGGCAAATCTAGGATACAGAAAAATTCTCATGTTGTCCCACAGGGCTCTGTCTTGGCACCACTCTTATTCATCATAGATATTAATGACTCGTTTTTTATAGGTACCCTTATGATATCATATGCGGATGATGGTACCTATTCCTCATCACAGAAAAATATTAATAGCCTCCATAAGACTATCACCCAATTTGAAGATGAAGCTGAAATGTGGTACAATAACAATAAGAATAAAGAGGTTCAATGGAATGAAAACTCATACTTTCATCGTATCCAGTCATAACACTGTACGAACTGGAAGTTCTGTAAATATTTTGGTAGTCCAACTAGTCGACTCGTTGTATTAGTCCAATAATAACGAGAATCTGTGTAGAAAGGTATCATCCCATATATACGTGTGGCAGATACACAACGGTATAACACACGTACCTACAAAGTCGTAGGTCTACATGAGAGGCGAGGGGTAAGGTGTTTTCACCTGAAACTGGAGCAGGTCATATGCACCTTTCCAAATATTATTCATTATTCCGACTTCCACCCCGGAGTATGTGTTTGTGGAGTTGTTACCTGGCTTTGTCTGCAGGTGGCGCAGTGAAAATCCCACTGAATCAACTGCGGAAAGAGTTCATGACTAGCTGTGATTATATTTTTTGATCGTGACGGTTCACACCGTTCTGAAGAGACTATGTCCGATACTGATGATGGGGCAAGTACCCCCAAACTGGTCTATCGGTTGGTCGTATCGACCAAACGAAATTGATTTCTGCTTTTCATAGTGGGAAATAAGTTGCGACGAATCTTCCTAATCGAATACGTTGCACAGGTGCCTGATGGTTTTGCTTCAACTCTCTGCGCGGCATTAGCTGGGTAAGTTGTTGTTTTTCCGTTGCATATCTGCCACAGGTACCTACAAAGGTCTACATGAGAGTCAAGGGGTAAGGTGTTTTTACCTGAATCTGGATCATATACATTTAAATAAAGATAATAAATTTGATAACAATTAAGAATTCCGTAAAGGGAACACTTTACCTTCTCTCTCTGTTATGTATCATTTTATAGTTCTGTAAGATCCCTTTCTCGTCATTGCAATGGTCAGAACAAGAAATTCTGTCAAACACTCTCTGGCAAATTTCATGTGTCTTGTCAATCATGTCCGATAACCTATTGAATTTATTTTCTGATACCTAATTACATATTATCTGTGCAATCATCTCATTTTATCATAAAAATAGTATATAATGTTATATGTTTTCAACCAATTTTAGTCTTGACATACAAATATAAAAATCCTCTTTGTTATTTTTTTTGCAAACTTCATTCTAACCTCACTTTCGTAAGTATAAACTCGTTC
Source organism: Leptinotarsa decemlineata (assembly GCF_025532065.1). Lineage (NCBI taxonomy): Eukaryota > Metazoa > Arthropoda > Insecta > Coleoptera > Chrysomelidae > Leptinotarsa > Leptinotarsa decemlineata. Next base: position 7,973,117 of record NW_027412578.1, read on the forward strand.
TTCCATACCTTTGTTTATTCAATAATTATTGTACTATTCTGATCATTCACAAACTGATGTCAATTTAAGAACCAACAGTAGACAGCTGTTTCAGCCTATTGGGCATCGTCAGTACCGGCCAGGCGGTCCTCGATTAAAGACAAAATGTGAAAAAACCAAGAAAATTGTAATGTTCAAAAGGGACAATGAAACACTGATTGTCATTGCACCCCTATATTACACAATATATACAAATAGACTGGATCCCGTCATGGAATGAAAATTCTTGATAGTAAAGTAAAACATAAAATATACATTCTTCAAAAACTATAAAAAATCATAAATTAAACATAGGCGTAGACAGAGAATTCTCAACTGGCAATGAATAGTTTCAATACATTACAGTACTTAATAAAAATAACTGCGTTAACGCAAGCGACACATAGAGACCTAAGTGGAACCACCTATTGGTGTGACACCCAAGTTTCACCAAGTTCAGAATGTATACAAAATGATTTTTCATTTTATTATAGTTGTACATAATTATAACATTCAAGAAGAGAGTTTTGGTTGTTAATCTTGATATTGAAGATATAATTCTTGTTGCAGATACAAGATATTGTTAGCATCTTTGCGAAATGATTTGTTCGTTCCACTATTGTTCCACTATTTTGTTTTTCAAGTGTCTAAGTTTTTCATTACCGATAAGTATGTTTAGGTGTTCATAACCTAGTGTTAGAATTAGACTGTTTATTCATATGACTTACTACAAACATCATAAGTCGTAGTTAAATCATCTATATATATATATATATATATATATATATATATATATATATATATATATATATATATATATATATATATATATATGTATATGTATCTATCTATCTAACTAACTACTAGCGATAGTGTCTGCTGCAGTAGAGGACGAAACGTTTGTTAGTTCATGTTTGTTCCATTGGACCACGGCCTCCACGGACAGATTTCTTCCTTCAAATATGAACTGTATCAAAGAATCAACGAATGGTGATACTTACTATCAGTTGATTAACTTCCGTATAGACTAAGAATAGTAAAAACCCCAGATAATACCAACCTCTATATCAGCAACGGGTGGTAGAATGAATGGAATTTCCGATTATTAACCGAGCAGCCTATTGAACGAAATGTAAACGTTTCACTTGTGTTGTATTGAGTGAATAAGAATCTATGAATTTGAATGTAACCATATTCACGAATTATAAAAATGCACTACAAGAAAAGATTGTGTATATCAGTGATTATATTTCTCAGTGGAACTTCGCTGGCTGAAATAAATTCACAGCAAATTGATAAAAAAGACATAAACGAACGGTGAGTTGATTTTATATTTCTGAATGTCAATCTTTGACCTAGAATGTTTTAAATACGTTTATCTCGATTATTTTGATCTGATCGAAAAGTTGATGGAAAATATTTTTTATTCTACCAATTCAACAAATAGTTTCAAATTACTTTTTGGGAAAAGATTGAAGCTGTCTACATGAACAAAGTGATACTCATTGTTAATTGAAAAAAATGGTGAATTGATATTGAATTACAACTATTTCAGATGTTGAGAAGTTGAGTACAATTACGGTATTTTGGAAAATTTTATTTATTCATATTGTTTATGAATTCATACCGGAGTTTTCAGATAGATCCATTCATTAGAAAGTAGACAAAGTAGGTAATATGTTATAGTATAAAATAGTTGTGATTTAGAGATAACGTATTATTAAAAGTTGAAAAAGCTAGTGTATAGCGAAACCCGTGTCACGGTTTTTGTGAAACCCTTTATAGTGAAAATCGTACAACAAACTGTAGTAATGAGCTTTTTTTTTATTATACCTCAATTACCGTTGGAAAAGAGGATAACGTCATTATTCGATCCGATCTAATGAAGCTTCAATCAGGTTGTTTATCATCTGTGTAACTCAAGCAGTTTCGTTGATTATTCAAAGTGTGATAATTAATGGCCACTTCAGTTTTCTTTTCCAGTGAAACGAATGAGCAAATAAGCTTTTTCTGTTGAAGGAAGGATTAATATCCTCAATGTGCGTATATGACTCTCTCATACACCAAAATCCTTCATATGCCGTTAATATTCTGGTGGAAATATGTTTACAAATGACGGGAATTTCAAAATCATCGATATATGAATGAATTCAACAAAGAAAGAAAAAAATTAGGCTGTGAATTCTCCAAAGCCATTTGCAAAACCAACTTTTTGAGAAAGAATTATACATTGCTACACCAAGTGTCCCAAACAGTGCACTACGAGAAAATAATGGGAGCCTTCATCTCCAATGATGGACAGAGAAAAATTAGGGGAAACTTTGGAAGAACCAAATTCCAGCTGGGAATATCAAAACAGTATATCGCTGTTAATTCAAAATGATGGCATTATTTGCTTGGGGAGAGAATATCGTTAATGCCGATAAGAGTGTTAGAAGCATGTGATGTAAGGAATCACCTAATGTGAAAAAGCATCTGACGTAAGGAGTAAGGAAGCATCCGATGTAAGGAAGAGAAGTGATGTCCAGGACATTGATCAACTCTGTCGAGTCCCGGTATTACTGGACTTGACAGAGTTTTAGTTGCATGAAATATTCTAACTAATATTATACATTTTCGGGGTGCTGATTTTAGATCTAAAGTCAGAGTTTTTATACCATCTTGAGCTTTCAGATATCAGAAAAACGTGATTTTCGAAAAAATGGTTCGATCTATAACGTACTAGGTACTAGTTGTTCATTTATCATATTCAGTTTCCCCGGAACCATAACTTGCCTGGAAGCTCAATCTTTTTGAAGCAAGTGCTGAGAATCAACTCTGCTGACCCACAGACAAAAAAATTATATTTTTTTATTGCATCATAGTTGTCCGAGCAGAAAAGTCACCATTTCAGGATACGTTTAGAGGAATCAATAAATAAGCGCCATACATTCCGTTCACATTCGTCTATTCCTATTGCTTCCAATAACACCGAAATATTTGAACAATAAACGAAGTCATCATCTTCAGAAAAGAATCTGAGTGGCTCAAGAAGCTATAATCTCCGATAATTTTTCAGAAAGACCAAGGTCTCAGACCAAGGCGTTGATCTCTTTCTGGTTGGAGAGTTCATGGAGAATATACGAAATGAAATCAGTTGTTCCAGTTTTATCACTTGTAGCTGGTATTTTCCCAGCTAAGTCGTGATCATTTTGTGTAGATGAAGATTTTTGTGGCATCGCCAGAGCACAGGATTGGTCCAGTAGTAGATAACACGTTAGAGTAAAATTATTTGAACAGGTTTCTTCAAATGATTTTGTTCATATCAACCACGCAAAAATGACAATATTTCTAATGGTTTGAGGGTTCCCGCCAAATTATTGATGTTTGAGAGTCAAGTCAAATACCTTAATTTTCTAATAATGTTGCTAGGTTAGTATCATATGAGAGCAACTAGGTTAATCTAGGTTAGGGGTTTACGTTAGCTCATTTCTGGGTGTTGATGTGCAGTTTTCATGGGTTCTGTGCTCTTATTTTATATGCGTTTTTTTTTGCTATTCTTGTTTCTTATGTGGGTGGAGTATGTGTGTGTTGGGAGTTGTCCAGGTACAGTTGCTGGTGCATTCTGGAACCGCTCCAGAATATCCTCCAGGGCTCCTAGGAGCCTGGCTGAAAGCAATGGGAGCTTTTTTCTTGAAACCGTTCTTGGGGTCCCGAGGGGCGTCCAGAGGGTGGCCAGCTTTTCAGTGGCATTCGTGTTGCCGCTACTGATTGTTCTGGTGACGTAGATTTCGAAGCAGTAGATCATGGCTTTATAGTCCAGGATCGGTCTTATGAACGTCTTATAGGTGTGTAGTAGGGTTTTGCTGACGCATCTTCCGAACTTGCCTCTGAAGACTTTCAGGAGGATGTTTGATACTTGAAATAGGATCCTTTCTTTTCCACCCATAATCTTAAGAAGACTCCACGCATGTTTTACATAACTTGTCACGGGTGTTTATAGGAAATGCAAAGTAATCAAAATACACGTGTTTTACTAACTTCGAGAAGTCTACAATTTCTGAATGTATATTCACCACAGATGTTACAGAAATAGTTTGAATCATTTTTACAGATATTTTTCGATGAATACATTGTTATGAAAAATGAATTCGTAATATAATCACTATAATAATAATAATCGTGTTCATTACTACAACCACACAAAAAAAAATAACGATATTATTGAACTGAGAGCTAACGGCAACAATGTTAAATGTCAGAACTAAATTCTTACCGGGGTCATTTTTATTGTCTATACATAAACGCCATTGTGAATAATTGGAAAGTAAGATGATTCCATAAAATTTGCCTTCCGTAACAAGATAGCTTCTGCATATCGATAGGATGTACGAGCGAATAGGTGAACCAGTTCGTTAAATACTTTAAAACATCGGTAAACTGATCAACATTTCGCAGGACTATTATATTTGGGTCCTTAAAATGCCATAACTAGTCATTCGGCTTCTTCATTATCAAGCGTTCTTATCTGCATAGGCGTAGTGTGTTCTGTTTCTTGTGAAGGTGACTTTGTTTTGTATTTATAGAATATATTTTCTATTATATTTATTGAATAGACTGTTATATTTATTAACTATGTTATAGAGTTGGCCGATGCTTGTTTTTCAAAATACATAATCATAGATTTTCATCACATTCACACTTTATTGTGAGATAATTAGTGGACCTAGTCATTAAACTCAGGTATAACTGTCATTAATTAGTTCCTAGAATATTATTAGTTTCAAGGTAGATAGTAATATTTAAAAAAGTATATATAAATCACAATGTATGTAGAATTCAGTATGTTAGTGATCACGCTTGAAAAAACTACTGTGCAGCAAAACACGTGTTGCGGATTTGTTAACCTGTTCTAGTGAAAATCTCACAATGAAGTGTTTTTCAAAATACTTCAACTTTAAAATTGTTTTTGAGGTAAGTAAACAACTGACAAATAGCTGAATAATATCATTGAATTTTATTATTTTTATAGTATTAAGATGGATGCCGTAGCAGGTCCAAGTAATGTACAAAGAAAGCGGAAGTTTATGTCGTTAGAAGAAAAACAGATTGTCTGTAGAGTGTACGAAAATTTTAACAATACACATTGTACGTGAAAAAAAGGTGACTGGGGCAAGCTCCAAAAGTACATTGTCGTGGTAGAAAAAAAATTAATTGGACGAGTACCAGAAAAATTGTGTACGCTGTACCATTCATTCTTTATTTTGAGGATAAAGCGCCAACCCTCGAATCCATTAGGACAAAGGTAATGGATAATGATATAATTCCAAAAATGAGCAAAGAAAATTGAGGAAAATATTAAAAGAAGATTTAAAATTGTTATATGGCAAACGATCCCGTAAGTCTGTCTTAATAGAAAGAGAAGATGTCACATGGCGACGAAGATATCTTCGCTCTATTAGAGAAATGCGTTCTGCTCACCAAAAAATTTGTTATCTGGACGAAACGTGGGTGAATGATGGTCACACAGTATCTAAGATCTGGCAAGATACTACTGTAACTAGTTATCGTCAAGCATTTGTGGACGGTTTATCAACAGGGTTACGCGGACCAACAGGTGAAGGGCAACGACTAATTGTTGCCCATATAGGTAGCGAGAGTGGCTTTTTAGACGATAGTGCACTAATTTTTTCATGAAAAAAAACGGGGGTATATCACGAAGACATGGACGCCCAACGCTTTGAAGGATGGTTTGAATCCCTCCTTTCAAATTTGGTAATAGTAATGGATAACGCTTCTTATCACATCCGATTAGTAGAACAGCTGCCAACTTTGACCACCAGAAGAGCAGACATGCAGAGTTTGTTAGGACAAAAAGGAATTCCATTTTCCGAGGATATGGTTAGGGCCGAGCTTATGAGTGTCATTAAACAGCATCGTGACAGATATCGCCAGCATGTGGTGGACACAATAGCTCGTGCTGAAGGCATCAACATTTTGAGACTTCCTTCTTACCATTGCGAGTCAAACCCGATAGAATTGATCTGGGCTCAAATTAAGGGTTACGTAGCTCGTGAAAATGTGACATATGAAAATTCTGATGTCCAACGTTTATTAGAACTCGCAATGGAACGGATACGTTGCTTTTCTGAAGTACTGTATTAGGCATAATAAGAAAATGTAATCAGTTTTACCATTGACACCAGGTAGCGACACCTACTATAACAATTTTCACGTAATTACCTATGTGTTTAAATAAATAAAAATATTATTTTGGTACGCCTCTGCAGAGTTGGTAGGAGGATTATCCGTTGGTCACTTCAAGTGCGACGTTGCTAATGAATCACCTTCAATTGAAAATTGTTATAGTATATGCAAATAACTGCTAAATTGTTCTTGTTAATTATAAAAGTTAGTAGTACCTACACTAGGTACCTAGTACCTAGTACCTACACAAATATGGTGTATAGTTGTATCTCAAAAACGAGCTGTTGATGAAAAAGAAAGGGTGAATTAGTAAACAACAGTCATGGAATTCCACACAATGGAAAAACAATTGAATTTCGTTCCGTTGTGTTATTACTATGAACAAAATGAAATGCTGAGAGATAGAAAAATCCTGCATATCATTATCTGCTACTTTCAATTCAAGGGCGTTAGGTTAAGTTAGGTCCAAAGTAAGTGGGTTTATTCGATCCTCTCCCGTAACCCTCTAGGGTTTATTGTGGCTCACACCTACTCACACTCGAATTTAAGGGCGTAGTAAGATACTAGTTTCGTAAAATTTCGTTAAATTATATTCCTCCTCCATATTATTTGTTTATTTTGAAAAATAAAATGTGAAGATATGTAACGCGTCAACCAAAAGTGGAAAAAGATAACACCTTTTGAGAGAAATCCTGTTTTGAATATGGCCTTCCACTGAGTGTTCTCCTATTTTGTTTATTTGTCTGTACCTTCAAAGCGTCGTCCTAATGAATCTTTTATCAAAATTCACAGCAATTAAACTCCGACTGCCTCGAACAAAAAGTCGGGCGGGAATCGTTTTTGTATAATTTCTGTGGACAGATAAAAGACAATGTAGAAGACGGCTGGGGACAAGAACGGAATAAATTCAAAGAATGCAAAACGAAATCGACAGTAAACGGGTCGGGTAATGATGGTAATTAAATTCAAAAGACGTGACAAGTGCTGGAATTTCTATAAAGGCCAATTTGGGAAGAATTCGAGTGGAAATAGTGGTTGAGGTTCCGGTATTGTGAGGGCATTAGTCCCAGAATTCTGCTTACTAATTTCCAAAGTTCATGTCATTTGGCAGGGACGGCTCTAGAATTTTGGTCACACCTGGATATCTTGAGAAGCACTTTCACGATTAGACATTCCTGTTGAGTTTTTCATAACAAATCCTGTAGAAAGAACCCTATATTTTCGAAATGAAAATTCTCTGTGGAAGGTAAGATGAGTAATCAGTGTAGAAAAAATTTATTTTTCTCTTCAAGTATGAAAAAATTGTTAAACTTGATATCGTTCGGTAGAATACAAGGAAAAGTAGATGCTTTTAAAATAGAAAAATGTAAAAATGACCATGTTACACATATTAAAGACTTTCTTTCCTGAATCAACTTCGATGAATCGACTTCTGCTAATTATTCAGAAAAAATATTTTTCTATTCATCTTCACCGGCAGCAGAAGATTGCATGTCCAAATGAAGATCTAGAAGTGATTTCGAATTGGGATGAAAAACCAGGTTCAATTCAGTGCTACAAAAACCCAGGCAAGAAGATAAATGTCTCCAATCAGGATATAATAATGTCAGGTCGGACAATTCCGCTTTCTGCTTCGATAAGTTTATCGGGGATTGAAATGGTAATTCCAGTCAATATGTCTTGACTGGAATTACCAAGGCTGCTTCTCAAAAGCGTTGAACACTGTTCCAAACCAGAAAACTGTACACACTTCAACAACTTTTGATGCTTTACAAAGCTATATATATAGAATAGTATTTTTTCGGGGATTCGGTCTGATTAGAATGAATATTTACTCTTTTTAGCTGCCCGAGCTTTCGCTAATGTTTATTAGCTTTATCGAGGGCTGTAATATAAAAAGGACATAATAAATATATATATATATATATATATATATATATATATATATATATATATATATATATATATATATATACATATATATATATATATATATATATATATATATATATATATATATATATATATATATATATATATATATATAAAACATAATGAACGGATAAAACAGAATACCTGTGCTATGTGAGAATATTCAATTTGGAAATTTCAATTTCGAAAGAAGTCTTCAACATCAAAATGACAACTATTTGACATTGAATAATGTGAAATACTTTTTCAAATTTGTTAGGAATCTCTCGTTAAAAGGTAAGAACTCGTTAGTCCTTAGCTCGCACAAGTTTCTCAACTTCTGAGAGTTGTCGTTCGTATGAGGGCGGCAGCTGATTAACGGAAAAACAGATTTTAAACAGATTTTTTTTTAAACTGTTGTTGTCCACCTTTGCAATTGGCTGCACCGCGCTGATGAGGCCAATAGCCAGAATCACGTGTCCGCGGTTTGCCTCCATATTTCTTGAGTGTCATGTCCACGAATTTCCTCCTTTTGATTTATATCATACACACTCAATAATATCTATATCTCTGTATCTATATCCTGGACCCGGAAGTCACGCAGGTAGCTATAGCTGCCTACGTGGTGATGTTAGATGATGCCTGGGAATGCTGGGTCTTCTAATTGAAACCACAAATGTGCGGTTGGCTCCTGTTGGTGATACCGTGCATATGTGATGTTTTTTTTTTCATTTTTGGTAACCAGTTGTTGTCCACCTTTGCAATTGGCTGCACCGCGCTGATGAGGCCAATAGCCAGAAACACGTGTCCGCGGTTTGCCTCCATATTTCTTGAGTGTCATGTCCACGAATTTCCTCCTTTTGATTTATATCATACACACTCAATAATATCTATATATCTATAAATCTATAAATCTATCAATTTATAGAAAATTGATTATTTTCGAAAAACATATTATTTTTCAGCAGTTCGTGAATTATTTACAAAATAACGCCAAAATACAGATTCATTCAACCGTTCGTATTCTCAATGAAAACTAAACTGAAAAGAATGTTTCGCTATTAGAATATTTGAAAAATGAAGTTTCTCCATCATCTAATGATAATTTGATCAACATTTTTTTAGTAATACTGAGTGAATCAAAAGTCAAGAACAAGTTTTTCATTTTACATTAAATTCATCCGCAGAAAGCTTTTTCTGGCACACTTAACTATATAAGTGATACCTAGTGGTTAAAATTATACCATTCAAACACAAAACAAATCTGGAATAGATTATTATACACAAAGTTATTTTCCTCGGAAGATTATTGTAAATTTTCGTTATTTCAGATTGCTCTTGGCAAGTAAAAACGGCCGCACGAATGAAGTCAAAGAATTAATTCAAGCCAAAGCCGACGTTAACTATGTTAATGGAAACAAAGACTCTCCTCTCAGTTCAGCGAGTGAGAACGGCTATTTCGAAACAGTCTCAGAGTTACTGTCGGAAAATGCCGACATCGAACATGAAAACGCCGTCGGGAAAACCAGTTTGCTTCTTGCGGTGGAAAATGGAAATGAAAATCTAGTGAAACTATTTCTGTCCAAGAAAGCAAGTGTTGAACATGTGAGTAAAGACAATATATCAGCTCTCGTACAAGCCAGTTCTCTTGGTTACACAAATATAGTCCGATTGTTGTTGAATTTTAATGCAAACGTTGAGTCTACCGACAGTAATAGTGAAACTGCTCTTCATAAAGCAAGTTTCAGTGGCAAGAAGGAAATTGTTGAGCTTTTGCTTGAAAAAGGAGCACAGAGTGAACATCTTGACAGAAGAAACGACACCGCACTGTTGAAAGCTGTGAGAGGTGGTAAAGCTGATGTTGTCGAAGTATTGTTGAACAATAGGGCAAATGTTGAACACGAAAACATTAATGGAGAAACAGCATTAACGTTGGCCAGCTGGACAGGTATGATTCCAATAAGGTTAGCTTCACTTACAGATTGACTTTTCCTTTCTTTATTTCTACAAATAGTCTGAGCTCCAAGTTTAGATTCGTGTTAAATTGACATACTTTCAGTAAAATTATGTGGTTAGGTGGTGGTCTAGATCATTGTGAAAAAATAAGTAAATTATTTTTGTTGTTTATAGTTCGTAAACTATAAATGATTTTCGATTTTGAAAAAAAAGATCTTTGAAGAGGAGGAAATTTACTGAAAATAGTTTCAACAAAAACTTTTTATGATACCGAAACGGTATCTCTATTATTTATAATTTCAATTTAACGTTGAAAATAGCCTTCTGCGCGCCATTTTTAGGTTGCGCGCACGGCCTCTAAGCGAGTATGTAACTTGAAAATAATTTTTTGAAGGTACTCAAAGTAAATAGAGAAATAAAAACAACAATAAAAATTAACTGGCGCTCCGGGGCGACTTCATAGATTCCAGTGGCGCATTCGTTTTTTCAGCTGAAGAAAAACCCGGAAAAACCTGCAGCACTACATCATCTGTAGATCTTGATCTACCAATGTCCTCTCTTTCATAAAACTGATTTCTGTTGGAATTTTTCATTGAAGTTATTTTTTCAATAATCTAGGGGACTCCAAACTTTGAAGCCTTCGGGCCATAATGATTTTTTCAGTTTGTTCCAAGGGCCAATTTCTGCCCTCAACTATATTTCTAGACTAGAATAGTCGCAAAGTGCGTGACCTAAGCAAACTTACGCTTTTTTCGCATTTCAATTATTATTGTGTATTGTGACACTTAACGACATCTAGTGGCGAAGAGTGGTACTATGAACTATCTTTTTCAGCTACCCGCTAGGTGGCATTAAGCGTAATTGAATATTTGGAATAACCACGTTAGGTAATCATTGGCTGTCGCGGGCCGGATTGATGACACTGGCGGGCCGGATTTGGCCCGCGGGCCGTAGTTTGGAGATCCCTGATCTAGACAATTGTTAATTAACAAAATTTTCCAAAACTACCTTTATCGTTCAAAGAAAAATAAATATTGAAATAATTACCGTAAATTTTTTTCGCTTCGTGGAGCCCTTCATAGATACACACAAAAGAAGATTGCATGATGAAAGTTCTGAAAATTTCAATACTTTGTTTATAATAATTTTTTGAAATAAACAAAAAAAACACAATAATGTTGTAATTTTTTTCAATTTATCATTATTTTATCGTTTTTATGCCAATAAAAGACATTTATAAACTGAAACAAATAATTTTTGTCTCCATTTGTTAGGAATCACACGTTAAAAGGTAAGACCTCGTTAATCCTTAGCTCGCACAAGTTCCAAATTCTGAGGGTTGTCGTTCGTAGAAGTGCAACAGCTGGTTACCGGAAAAACAGATTTGTTTATAAATTTTTTATAAATTTCTCATATATTTTTATAAATTTTCTGTAAGGAAATGGACTATTTCAATATTTTTGGAAAATTTTTTTACACTTCATAGAGAACTGTCAATTATGATTTGAAAAAATAATAATTGTATTTAATTGTTCATGATAGTTTTTTTATATATCTACTGTTTGAATTATTAGTTTAGACATTTTTTTATGAAATCATAATTAACAGTTCTTTACAAAATAACAAAAAGAAATTCATTAACAATTTCATTGTTTATTGACCTAACAATCTGTTATAAAAAAATCCTCAACTTAGCTTAGCTGTTTTTTAGGGTCTTTATTTGTTTATAACTTTTAAAATTTTTATTAACTAATTAATTAATAAATATTAATAATTGATTAATTTTTTTGTCACAACGATCTAGACAATATTCCGGATCAAATGAGCCTAACCACTTAATTTTACTAAAAGTAAGTCCATTCAACATGAATCTAAACTTAAAGCCCAGACCAAAAGACAATATGTTTTTTTTTTTCAAAAATAAATTTTTCAGACATTTATTATTATCTTCTTTCAGGTGCAACTCATTTCCTTTCTCATTTTTTCAGGCAGAGAGGACATTGTGAAACAACTTTTGTCAAAAGGATCAGACGTTGATCATGCTACCAGGAATGGAGATTCTTCTCTGATCCTCGCAAGTTCTCAGGGTTTTGAAGAGATAGTACAGATACTATTGGTCAACAAGGCCAGCGTTGATCATTCTAACAAAGACGGTGACACAGCTTTGATCAAAGCTAGCCAGAATGGCTTCAAGGAAGTTGTGGAACTGCTCTCATCCTACGGTGCTAATGTGAACCACCAAAACAATAATGGCGACACAGCGCTAATACTCTCCAGCTCTGAAGGGTTTACCGGAATTGTCCAAGTCTTACTAAAACGGAACGCATATGTCAAAAGCCAAAATCTGAATGGCAATACAGCTCTACTTGTCTCAGCTCAAAACGGTTTTGACAAAGTTGTCAAAGAGTTGATAGCCAGGAATGCTAATATCGATCATAGAAATAAGCAAGGAGAGACTGGTCTCACTTTGGCAGCAAATCGCGGATACTTCAAAGTAGCTGAGGCCCTTTTAGGAGCAGGAGCCAAAGTGGACATCAAGAATAATATGGGGAACTCAGCTTTGGCCATTGCTAGTTCTGGAGGTGGGTGCATTTTTGAGTTCTAATAATTTGTTTCTGATTGAACTATTAGATAAATCTGAGGGAGTCTTTAAAAGTACATGAATGAATTGCCTTGGATAGTCTTACTTTTATGAATAATGTATTAGGAATGCACTGAGATGATACAATCAAAAATGAATTCATAGCTTTATTATATCTGCCTTTTTGATATCATTCGATTTCAGTTATAACCTTCTGAATACCCATCATCAATCCAGATAACTACATTGAAATGATGATATTGACTTTCCATATCTCCCGATCTGGAAAATATGAATTGTTTTTATTCAACACAAAAAAACCTCTTCTAGCCTCTGAATGAACAGTGCCCAATGAGTATTCTTATGATTTTTCTGAGTCGAACCTTGTATTTCTCTAGCCTATAAATGAACAGTGCCCAAAGAGTAGCCTTATGATTTTTCTGAGTCAATCCTTATACTTTTCTAGCCTCTAAATGGATAGTGCCCAATGAGTAGCTTCATGATTTTTTTGAGTCGATCCTTGTACTTCTATAGCCTATAAATGAACAGTGCTTTATGAGTAGCTTCATGATTATTCTGAGTCAATCCTTGTAATTCTCTAGCCTATGAATGAACAGTGCCCAATGAGTAGCCTCATGATTTTTCTGAGTCAATCCTTGTACTTCTCTAGCCTCAATGAACAGTGATTATGATTATTCTGAGTCAATCATTGTACTTCTCTAGCCTATGAATTTACAGTGCCTAATGAGTAGCCTTATGATTATTCTGTGTCAAACCTTGTACTTTTCTGGAATCTAAATGAACAGTGCCCAATGGGTAGCCTTATGACTTTTCTGAGTCAATCCTTATACTTCTCTAGCTTATAAATGAACAGTGCTTTATGAGTAGCCCTATGATTATTCTGTGTCAATCCTTGTACTTCTCTAGGCTATAAATGAACAGTGCCTAATATGGAGCCTTATAAATTCTGAGTCAATCCTTGTACTTTTCTAGCCTTCAAATGGACAGTGACCAATGAGTATTCAAATGATTTTTCTGGGTCAATTCTTGTACTTCTCTAGCCTATAAATGAACAGCGGCTAATAAGTAGTCTTGTGATTATTCAGAGTCAATTCTTGTAATTCTCTAACCTATACATGGACCTAACCTAACCTAATGTGTAGCCTTATGATGATTCTGAGTCAAGCCTTGTACTTTTCTATTCTCTAAATGAATAGTTCCCAATGAGTGGTAGCTTCATTATTATTCTGAGTCAATCCTTGTACTTTCCTAGCCTTCAAATAGACAGTGGCCTTTTCATTTTTACGGGTGAATCCTTGTACTTCTCTAGCCTATAAATGAACAGTGCCTAATGAGTAGCCTTATGATTCTTCTGAAACAATCCTTGTTCTTTTCTAGCCTCTAAATGGATAGTGCCCAATGAGTAGCTTCATGATTTTTTTGAATCGATCCTTGTACTTCTATAGCCTTTAAATGAACAGTGCTTTATGAGTAGCTTCATGATTATTCTGAGTCAATCCTTGTAATTTTCTAGCCTATAAATGAACAGTGCCCAAAGAGTAGCCTTATGAATTTTCTGAGTCAATCCTTGTACTCTTCTACCCTCTAAATGAGTTCCCAATGAGTGGCCTTATGATTTTTCTGAGTCAATCCTTGTACTTCTCTAGCCTCAATGAACATTGCTTTATGAGTAGCTCCATGATTATTCTGTGTCAATCCTTGTACTTCTCTAGCCTATAAATGAACAGTGCCTGATATGAAGCCTAATAAATTCTGAGTCAATCCTTGTACTTTTTTAGCCTTCAAATGGAAATGATCATTGAGTATTCTTATGACTTTTATGGGTCAATTCTTGTACTTCTCTAGACTATAAATGAACAGCGGCTAATAAGTAGTCTTGTGATTATTCAGAGACAATTCTTGCCTATAAATGAACAGCGGCTAATAAGTAGTCTTGTGATTATTCAGAGTCAATTCTTGTAAATCTCTAACCTATACATGAACCTAACCTAACCTAATGTGTAGCCTTATGATGATTCTGAGTCAAGCCTTGTAATTTTCTATTCTCTAAATGAACAATTTTCAATGAGTGGTAGCTTCATTATTATTCTGAGTCAATCCTTGTACTTTCCTAGCCTTTAAATAGACAGTAGCCTTTTGATTTTCACGGGTAAATCCTTGTACTACTCTAGCCTATAAATGAACAGTGCCTAATGAGCCTTATGCCTTATAGTTATTCTGAGTCAATCCTTGTACTTCTCTAGCCTATAAATGAACAGTTGAACAGTGCTTTATGAGTAGCTTCATGATTATTGTGAGTCAATCCTTGTACTTTTCCAGCCTTCAAATGGCCAGTGGCCCATAGTATTCTTATGATTTTTCTGGGTCAATCCTTGTACTTCTCTAGCCTATAAATGAACAGTGGCTAATGAGTAGCCTTGTGATTATTCTAAGTCAATCCTTGTAATTCACTAACCTATAAATGAACAGTGCCTAATGTGTATTCTTATGATTAATCTGAGTCAATAGTTTGTGGACATATTTGAAGCTCGTTTCTCGACATATTCAAAAATTCCAGTTTGCGCTCTATTCATTTCAGCTAAGTGGTCAACTTCTGCGTCTCCTCTCATCTTACAATGTGAGGAGGATAAATTCCCAAACAAGCAAATCCTTCACACCAATTTTTCTCTAAGCATGCAGTCTATTAACCTGGAACGTATATCGTCAGTTCAAACCGAAACAGTTTCTGAAGTGAAAGTTAAGCAGAGATCTTCGACTATTTATGGAAGAAGTTTGAGGTCTGTGTCGATCCTACTAATTGCAATTTTTTCGAAAGATGATCGTGTTCATTTCTTAAACACTGATAGTTCACATCTGTTTAATAATAAGAATAATAATAATAATTGGTCTTCAAACGCCTATAGACTTTTCTCGAAATTCAAGAAAGATCAACTTCAATTCCCATTTTGAATTAATCTATTTAAATCAATTTTATTTCAGGCTTCAAAGATGTAGCTGAACTGCTCTTGTCGAAAAACGCCAGTATCGAATCCAGAAACAGATTTTCCGACACTCCTCTCACGATGGCAGCATTCGCTGGATTTGACGAATTAGTAGATCTCTTATTATCGAAAGGCGCTAATACAGAGAACCAAAATAAAAACGGTGACACAGCCCTTACACTAGCAAGTTTCAAGGGTTTTCAGAAAATTGTCGCTCTGTTGGTGAATAAAGGAAGCAACGTTGAACATGAAAATAAATACGGCAACACCGCTCTCAACAGAGCTTGTTGGAATGGACAACACGACGTGGTGGAAATCCTTCTCAATAGCAGCGCTGACGTAAATCACAGCAACAGCGATGGAAACAGTCCCCTAACTCGAGCTTCCTTTAGGGGGTATATTATAATTGTTGACTTGTTGCTACAATATCATGCTGACATCAACCATGTTAACAAAATGAAGGAAACGGCACTGTCAATAGCTAGTAGGAAGGGTTTTATAGAAGTGGTTCAACGACTCCTAGTAAACAATGCCTCCACAGCACTAGCCAACGTCAAAGGGGAAACTCCTTTATTTTTGGCTAGTTCACATGGTCATAAGAATATTGTCGACTTGCTCTTGTTACATAAAGCTGTTCCTACAATCCCTAATGAACTTGGGATCACGCCATTGATGGCAGCAAGTCGAGAAGGGTTCAAGGAGATTGTTGAGTCTCTTCTGGAAGCTTCTGGTAACGATGTGAATGCAAAAGACAAAGCTGGTAAAACTGCTTACATGTATGCCCAAGAAAATGGATTCTTTGATATTGCAGAGTTGTTACAAAAATGATTACAGAAAAATATTCATTTGGACACATCTATGCTTTATTCATCGACCAAAAACTTTGGAGCGAAGTGAAAATGTAAACAATACGATATCTTCAGTTTTCTTGTTGTATCAATGTTCTCAATGAATTGTTACATTGCGTTATCTCAAGACGAAATGTATTAAATTGATGTAGACATAATTTTAGGGGCGATTAGATTTTGGAATAAAAATGTTTTGCTTTCTACAAGGCATTATTCAACTACAGGGAAAGCACTTTTCTTGTTCAGTTAGTACTGTCCGAAATGTGATGGAAATAGAGGAACCCTACAGAGGAACCCTACAAAACGTCACCTATGAAGACTAATAATATACCAATATCATCTACATGAAAACTAATCAAGCTTTTGGTGAATTTTGTAGTTTCAGTACCAGTACAACGTCGTGTCAGGCGAATTCTGAAATAGCTCAATATCAACAAGACGTCTGGCCTTGATGAAGTGCCCGTCTTCGTACTTGAGAAGTGCGCAAATGAACTCGCTCTAGTATTTTGCAGTCTTCTCAAGTTGTCCTACAAAAAATGGGTTTTTTCTTCTTGTTGGAAGATACGGTCAAAATACCTTTCTTCTTATGTATCATCTCACCCCATGCTGCATTCGTTTCTGAGTTATCTGAAAGTCAAGTTTTCGCTCCAATAACGCCCTGTATACATAATATCTATTTGACTCAGTTGTTTTCTCCCTCAAAGCCGACCATTTTTTGCTGATTGACAGATATTATTTCGAGTGTAAGAGATGAATCAATTGAATAATTCAACGTTCAGACTTCATTAAACTGACAGTCATTTCTTTAAACATAGTGCCACGATAAGAAATTTAAACCTGGAATTCTATATAACGATATTTGACCTTGATCCGTAATTATTGGCGTTGTTATCAAACCCGTTCGTCGGGCACATTCTGAGTTAATTGGTTGTATCAGTCATAATCACAAACCCCACTAAAACGTACGCAATTGTTACTCTAATTGAGATATCGAAACACGGATCACTAGTGTAATTCATGAGGACGTTAGGCAGATGCTGTATGCGACATAAATTTCATGGGAATTGATGAAAAGCAGGGGTTCTGAACTTGAGGCTTAATATTTTGGCGACCCTTCAAGTTTCACCTCTGAAACAATAATTAAAAAACTACACACTGGCTGAGTTTTATTCATAGCAGGGATTCCCAAACTTCTAGGCACTGTGACCCCCTTTTGAGGCTGAATATTTTGGCGACCCCTCAAGTTTCAACTCTGAAACAATAATAAAAAACTGAACTGATGGCTGAGTTTCATTCATAGCAGGGGTTATCAAAATTCTAGACACTGTGACCCCCTTTTGAGGCTGAATATTTTGGCGATCCCTCAAGTTTCAACTCTGAAACAATAATAAAAAAACTAAACTGATGACTGAGTTTTATTCATAGCAGGGGTTCTCAAACTTCTAGGCACTGCGACTTCCTTTTGAGGCTGAATATTTTGGCGACCCCCCAAGTTTCAACTCTGAAACAATAATTAGAAAACTACATTGATGGCTGAGTTTTATTCATAGCAGGGGTTCTCAAACTTCTAGACACTGTGACCCCCTTTTGAGGCTGAATATTTTGGCGACCCCTCAAGTTTCAACTCTGAAACAATAATAAAAAAACTGAACTGATGGCTGAGTTTCATTCATAGCAGGGGTTATCAAACTTCTAGACACTGTGACCCCCTTTTGAGGCTGAATATTTTGGCGATCCCTCAAGTTTCAACTCTGAAACAATAATAAAAAAACTAAACTGATGACTGAGTTTTATTCATAGCAGGGGTTCTCAAACTTCTAGGCACTGTGACCGCCTTTTGAGGCTGAATTTTATGCAACTCCAGTTTTAACTGTGAAATATTAATAAAAAACTACACTGATGGCTAATTTTTATTCATAGAAAATACTAATAACTAGTAAAATGAACAATACACTTTGTTACTTCAATTATTTTATGATAATCTCAAGCTTTAAATTTCAACAATGCTCGTATAGACAAATTTTGGGTAAGTATCAAAAAGGAATACCCACAACTGTCCACAACAGCATTGAAAACTTTAGTGCCTTTTCAATGTGAAACATCTATAGCCGCACGTAAAACCAATTGCTGCCGTGGTGACGCGTCGCCATGCGCAAGCGACTCCCACTGGTTGGGCGTTACGCTATCTCTCTCGGCACACTGAGCTTGGATACTTATAGTGTACTGAATAAATATTTTTCATAATAATTACGAATAAAATATATCTGACAGTGATACCTGAGAAAGTGAAAGTGGACAGTTTCCTGCAAAATAAGCAAAATCACACTATGACACACAATCAAGTCATCTGTGGAATAATATGTTTTACAACAAGTGTGCATTCATCTGTGCATTGAGCCCGTGTGTGTTTGGTCAGTAAATGTGGTAGATTGGAATTCACACAGTTTTCATAGCATTTGATATTCTCGGATGGAATATTATTTAATTTCAATTTCATTCTTATGAAATATGATGCACTAAAAACACTTGCTTGAAGAATATATTTCATAAAGACTGAGAAAATTGTATTTCAAAATCAGCTGATAGCGACTAGTGCACGAAAGTGTTTTTCAATTTGTTATAGACAGAAACATCAAAAGATCAATTTAGTTTCTAATGATGGTGGAATTTATATCGAAACATCTATTTTTGATATTTATAATTTAAGATTTACAGTAATATATTGTAAGAACCAGCCAATATTCTTGAGTTAACTAGTTTATTGAAGTCATATTGAAATGTTTTTATGAATAGGGTCTTCCAACAGGGACTTCCGAAATCTGACAATTGATAACGACCATCTTGTTGAAGCTGCATCTGTCAAATTAGTTGTCGTTCATTAAGTCTGTTTTGCCAAATGACTATGAATGGATAGACAAATTAGTGGTAGACAAATTAGTCTACCACATTGCAATGTGGTAGACTAATTTGAGTCCACTGGTTCGGTAACGAAACTCAAGATGTGCTGAAACGATCGCCGTTGTCTGTGAGAGGGTGCAGGAGAATCTGAGGCAGTCGATTTCGCGTAACTCACAAGAACTCGGCCTTTTATATTCTACAACTTCGCGAATTTTATGTCGTGTCTTGGGCTTACAACCATACAAAATTCGGAGGTAAACGACCATAGAAAACGACATGTGGCTGAATGGGTCATGGAGCAGTTGGCAACTGACTCTAATTTCCATCAACAAATCATCTTCAGCGATGAGGCCTATTTCTGGATGAATCGGTACGCGAACAAACAAAATTGTCAAATTTGGGACGATATCAATTCACATTCATTATCAACTATTTTGGCCAATATTGGATGATTACATACCAACGACTTATGGTTTCAACAAGAAGGAGCCACATTGGATGTTCTGCACGAGCATCAATATTATTATTGATTTTACATCTGCCAAGCGTCCCGTGACGGTTCATACTGTTTTCAACATTTTTAGACTGCGACTAGAATTCTTCGTTATGGTGAATTCAAGAACACAATCAAGAAATCCTTTGTCACTGAAAATTCATATTGTTTTTTGTGTTATGAGACCCAATCCGGAGAATAAAAAATTGGGTGATTACAAACAAGCTCATGTTTCTCACAAATTTTAGGTTGCTCAAAAGTTTTATCTGTTTTCAATGTCATATGTTTTTGTAGGTCTATAGAGCGATAGAGAATGTTGGTTCTTTTCAGTTTATTATCATAGTAAAAATCAACCAGTAAGTCCACTCAAAGTTCTCGATGACCTCGAAACGAAGTGCAGAGCCAATTTTGTTCCTTGACTATAGGCCTGCGCTCATATAAAAACGAAATTTCAGGATATCATAGAAGATTTTGTAGTAAGTCACTTATAACCAACTACAAAAACTAAAAATAATAATAGCAACAGCGAATAAACTGAACACAATATCAATTACCCTTGAGGCCGTTGAATCCTTCGATATCACAGCACTGAACGCGTTCAGTGCTGTAGTATCGAATTGAGTTCGAATTGAATCAAATCGCTGCCGAAACTGACCAAAAAATAAACCAGGCCTTTGGCAATGATAGTGTTAATGAACGCACTCTTTGACGTTGTCTTGCGGAAGCACTGGGCCTCAGCACCCGTCCGGTTTTTGATGGTTTGAAAGGTATTGGAGACGTCAAAAATCTCGAAAAGGGGGTGCCACACAACTTGAATGATCGACAGAAATGAACACGTTTCGAAGTATGTTCTTCTTTGCTTTTGCCCAACCAAAACGCTTTTTTTGTATCGGATCATCATGTGTGATGAAAAGTAGATCCTCTACGACAAGAGACGTTCACGGCAGTGGTTGGACACCGACGAGCCATCCAGGCACTTTTCAAAAAGCCACCAAAAAAGACCATAGTAACTATATGGTGGTCCGCAGTTGGTGTCAATCACTATAACTTAAATTGAATTGAATTTTGGTAAAAAATAAATTTTGTTCAATATTACATTATTGAAATTTTCAAACCGCAAATTTTCTCATTAAATGCGGTGTATGGGCTGAGATCAATGTTCCCAACAACTTTTATTGATAGTTTTGTTTTCGATATCTACAGCACTACGTAAGATATCGAGAATTGTGCCTGTTTGAAACTTCGCAGTAGGTAGTCCATGATTGAAGAACAATTTTCGTTGAATGCCTAAAATAAGAGGCCACATCAACATGTATATCTATGAATTTCACTAGTTCGGACTTCAATTGTCTAATACATAAAATGAATTGAAATCCTGGAAACAACTAAAATAGAAAAAAATCAGGCCACCAAACGCGTACTGCGATTCCAAGAATTGCATTTACCGGATACCCTGTGAGTGCGGAAAATCCTATATTGGTGAAACTAAGAGGCCATTGAATGTTCGCATTGCCGAGCACAAGAAGCACACACAGCGAGAATAAACCAGCAAATCAGGAATAGCAGACCATGTTTAGATCTATCAACACAATATCGAGTGGTTCCAAGCTGAGATCTAACACAGAGAGGAACATTGGTTTAGAAGAAAATTCAAGGAAGCTGCCATACATGTTGTCCAACAACGTATTCAGCCAAGCCAGCGTAGAAATACGCAACATATGGAAAGCCATCATCAAGAGGAAAATGCCAACTCCGAAAATATGCAGATGTCTAAGAATAAGAGAAAATGCATACGTGTTAAAATAAAACATATCAACCCGGTTCTGTATTGTGGCTATGATTCACTGCGTAAATCACTGCCTTGGCGCGAAAAAATTCAAATTTTCAAGCACCACCTCAGAAATCGCTCCCAAATTTCTTCCAAGTCAAATGATTCTATTTTTAGCAACACGTGATCGCTGGTCCATAATTGATAACACAGTAAGTTCAAACGTCTCTGTGACGATAGTTGGACACGGCATTTTGGCTTATTGTATTATTTCGTAGTAGGCTAGGTTTAAACGAGAACTGCACTCTCCACCAGTGGTTAGTCGGTACGGATAAACGTCCAGTCAATCCAGCGTTGCCGCTATCACAAATTTCACTGTAGATCTGCCGAATTCAACCTATTTTGTTGATTCAGTGTAGTTACGAACGATAAGAAGTTCTGATAATCAAATCAACAAGGTGAATTTCGAGTTCAAGTGTCAGAATTGAGTTTTTATTGATATATCTATTGCACAAAATCTTCAAGTTGAACTTGAAACTGACACATGAACAACATTCAATTAAAAACTAAGGTCTCAACAATATTTATCAATAGTTTCTATCGTGCGAAGCTGATAACAAACAATATAATTGAATCCACCTTGCAAAGACTTGCAAAACCATAATCTCCTTGCTAACCCATTTATAGAAACCAACACAGGTGAAAACTCTCCTTCAGGCAGAATTGTCAGACACTTTAATAGTTATTGCAATGATATTGAACTACTGAGGTTACCTCAACTTAGAACAATAACTTCGTATATTGTTCATTTCATTTTGTCTTATATTCATTACTAGTGTAATGTACATAGTGTTCATATATTAATTTCTCACTATCTTTCATATGTAAAACGAAAATATTTTTGTATTTATTCTGTTTGAATCCCTAATCGTGCAATAAATAAATAGATGGATACATAGTTAAAAAGTCTTCCTAGGACTTCTCCAAGATGTCCTGCAAATGTCACTAGAAAAGAACGAGGACTATGGGGGATATATAACAGACCAAAATTTGTTAGTTTAAAGACATATTTGATTTAAAATCAGTATTTCTGTTAACCAGTTGGCATTCCCCTACGAACGACAACTCTCAAAAGTCGGAACTTGTGCGAGCTGATGACTAATGAGGTCTTACCATTCAACGTGTGATTCCTTACATGGAAGGAGATAAAACACAGATCTTCATTAATTGGTAATGAAGTCCACAACATATTCCCTTATCGTAACCAGAATGAAAGTCATTATATATTATCGTTTCGGAATATTTCTTCCGAATTTGGAGGAATGATCTAGATTCGCATTTCTTTTGTTATAATATGGTGTGGTGAATATTTTTCTCTAGCACAAAACAATATCTCTTGTTCATGTTGTGCCCAGTATTATATGGCGTCTAGACACCTAAATGTCGAATTCAACAAATCAAAATCATTTATTTTCCTAAAATAACTGTAGAGATTGAAATAAACACATATCCATAAATTGTCTTCATCTCAAGTCCACTGTTATTCTCTACAGAAACGAAATTTTGAAAAATTAAAACATATAAACTGTCATTTCAACGAAAAAAATTATTTAGCATTGATTTGATTGTACCAGCAAACGTCTAACCACCATTTCTCCCTGAACACAACAAAAACAAGAGAAATTGTACTGTTTCAAAGAACAATACCCTCCTCACCACACTGAAACGAACAAATTTCTCTCATATTGGAAGCAAAAATTCGTACAGGAATCGTTCAGATACTGGAAAAACAATTATGAAACAAATGAATACATTAACGAATTCGTTTGTTATCAGATGAAAATTGTTAATCATGTACAATGACGTCAAACCGATCACACTCGACGCCGTTACTAATTTGTAAGGAATCAACAGATCGGACTGAATAGTAACATTACTACACTACTAAATTGTAATGGAGTTGAGATTTTCTTCATATCTTATCTGGGCATCAGCAAATCATATCCTAGAAAAAAACTAACTTCATCTTAGAGATAAGCTGGATTTCAGTAATCCAGGATGTCCTGCGGGACTCTGCGATAATTCCTGAGGAACAAATGGATGACGAAACTGGGTTATCCTTGGAAAACCCTGTGCTACATCAAGCATTGAGTTCATTTTGTGAATTTTTTCTGAAACGGACAATTTCACCCTCAGGTGGTATAATATACCCACTTTCCAAAACAGCAGATGCTAATTTAAGAATAGCAGAATCTTTCATTTGTTTATTCACTCGGTCAGAGGAAACCCGCTGACTGGCGTGAGTGTTTCGCTTTACCCATTCAGTCAACCGCTGTGTAGACGTTGGTTCGAGCCCAACAGTGAAATTTCCAATTATAACTGCGTCATCCAACCTATGCCAAGAATCGCACGTTTCAAGGTAAGACCTAGTTGATCCTTTGATCGCACACATTTTGATATCTTATTATTTTCATTTTCAAATTTCAAAAATGTATGCATCGATATCTTATTAAATCAGTATACATGGCACTTGGAGAATTTGTTTATGGCTTAAATTAAAGAGAGTATAAATGAAGGTGCAGTTAGGACTATTTACATAAGGATAATTTTTATATATTATAATTTTCATATATTTCATGTATAACATGTAAATTAAAATATGTGAATAACTCAAACAATTCATTTCAAACAAACAAAAATGGGTTGGAAATGAGTTAAATAGGACGTTACTATCAACAGGTTATCCATTTTCCATGAATAGCAATCTTCTTGAATCTAAAAGAAACTTGTACGAACAGAGGAATAACGACATCTCACTTTCTAGTGTACGATTCCTAGCATATGTTATAAAATATACAGTAAACACAATCTGCATACCTATGATACGCATACTGACAGGTTGCTGACAATTAACACAAAAAAAACTCACTTTGTACCTTTCTCTTATTTCAACAACAACTTGCCAAATTATATCTCGTTGGAAATCGATAATGACAATGACACAATGACTATAAATATGAAAGAACATATAAAATATCTTGGCATAATAATAGATAAAAATGTAAGATGGAGTAAGCACGCAGAATATGTTGCGAATAAAATAAGGTTTCTACTGAACAAATTTGAGTTTTTCAAAAAGATTTTTGACATAGCACAGCTACGAACATTATATTTCAGTCTAGTACAGTCCGATATCAACTATGGAATAATTGTGTAGGGAGGTATTACTGATAATCATCTCAGGGTTATAAATGTCAGTCAAAAATTTCTCATTATAATTATTTTCAATAGAGATTATACCTATCCGTCTGAAATACTTTTCGCAGAATCTAAATTTTTACATGAAGACATCTATATTTTCAAAGTCTCGCTATGTATCATAGGAAATATGAAACAAAATTATTGTCTGTGGATCACTTGCACGATACCAGATTCAAGCACAAAACCTCAAGAATTCCTAAAGTAAGTACATCTCGAAGTCAAAGATTTCTCACATACTTGTGCCCTATTGCCTATGCAGAAGTTCCATTCGAAATTAAGTCTATTACAAGTGATAACAGATTTAAAAAAGAACTGAAATTATGGCTAACGAATATAACAATAGGTAAAATAAATGAAATATTGGAACTAAAAAAAAATGAAGTAGTGATACAGAAAGAAAAATCACATGTTCTCACAAAAAATAATGTAAATATTTAAAGTATAAATGGAAATAATTTCACAATTCATGATATACACCAGCTTCATACTTATATTTGAACTTTTATTCATATGTTCTAATCCACATCTGTCATTATAGTTCACCATATTCTGTACTGTCGCAATCTTTCTGAACAAAGACTTACCTTATAGAATAGACAGCGACTCTACAGAAGTGCAGTGAACAAGGACAATATTAAGAACAGAACAGTGAATGAAATATAAGATATATGACTTTCATTTGCTATACGTATATGGTGTATGAATGATGAATGTTATGACCGATAGTTTAGTTTGTAATGTTTGTTCACTGATTCATGTTCAATTCATTTTTCCCTTTCAATTGACATCACACACAAAACGTGTCAACTTAATTTATTGTTTCATTTTAATTTCTTCATTTTTTGTCATACACAAGCTCTATGAGCTTCAGTGGCTTGCCATGTTTATTTCTGCATTTTTTTTGGTTTATATGTAAATGTATTCAATCTTATGAAATAAACATTATTATTATTATTATTATTATACTTATGGCGTTCGGGGGCAGGCTCAGAGAAAGAATCGAACGCATATCAGAATAGGAGTCTCATGAGTGGAACTCCAACCGATCTCTTAACCCTTTGATGAGTTACATATACAATATATTATGTTCGAATCTACGAGACAAAATAGTGCTTATTCTACTTTTCCCCTTTGACTTGTCTATTTTGGATCTTCAGAAAACTGAGCCACCTCGTGGGCTTACATTGCATTTTTTCCGTCATCTCATCACAACACAAACTCCATCAATTTTGTTTTTGGAACAGGACCGTACTTTTGAAAATTGTTCAAAAGGTTGATGATGAAATTGTGAGTGATAAAGTAGAAAACATGAAGAATATGTATAGATTTTACTATTCACCATGTTTCGTCTGTTCTAGGAATTTGCTCATTAATTGTGATTATCAGTTTCTGATAGTAGCCTCGAATTGAAAGTATTATGATTTTACTTGATGACAGAAGTATCTCGTCTACCAATATTTTTTATCCATCATAGGAGAAGTGTTTTTATACTAATTGAAAGAAACTCATTGATGCTTGATGAAATTCTTATCAAAACTCACCAATGTCGTTCACTGTGATTTTCACTATGCAACGTTTAAAAAACTGCAGAATTGATGAACTACTCTTGAATTATTATATTTTTTATTCTACCTACGTTGATTCAGATAATAAACACTAGGCTAGGCCCAACTACATCAATTCACTAGTGAAATCAGGTAAAAAGAGGTCAATGAATTACTGATTATTATAAATTCAACATTCTAGAAGGACTAATTTTTGTTAAAAACCAGATTCAGCAAAGAGTAGGTTGTAAAGGTAGAGCTGTAAATTTTCCTTTTTGAAATGAAGAGTTTTAAATGACCTCTGCAACACGTTTTTCAGCATCCGATATCTTTCTCGGGTATATTCTTTCTATGCAGCTGACTAGAGCTACATATGAATTAACAATGCGAATCGTTTGCCTTCTACCCACTCAATGACTGATCATTTCACCTGATTGGAGGTATTAAACAGGCAAAAATTTAAATATTGGGTAAAGAACTTCACAAACCAATATATATGGACATGGACGTATATCAACTGATTGCCAATTCACACAGAAAATAGAACCATTCAGTATCCAATTCTATTTGCCCATTCGAAAGATTCTCAAAATATCTATACCTATTGATTTTTAAGCACTCCAATGAATTGAATTTCAAACCATTCTCTTTTGAATGTAAGACGTCATAGGGGTAATTGGTGTCTTCTTTTATTCTTTAGAAAAATATTCTCCCTGTTTGGCTGATATGAAGTTCAAGGAAAGAACCATAAGTCAACTTAGATTCACTCCGGATTTATTTCCGATATTGTTTTAAATATGAATCGGCTCAAGTTATTATTCGTTGGCGTTAGGCGTCCATTTTTTTTCAAAAACAAACGATATCATTAGTTTTTTCACTAAAGTATGTCAATGTTGAATAGATAGATATAGTGAAGGCTAGTTTGACTGATTTTTCGAAAAAATTGAGTCAATAATATCTACCTTGTAACCGTTGTTGTCAGCAATGATTTTGTTGAAACTAAGTTTTCTCTAAGAATAGTATGTGAAGCATACTTTATACTTCATACTGACAGGGATGTGTGGATTTATTGCGGTTTTGTAAATGTTCCATTCCGGATTCTGTTTCTATTTTTTATCCAGTTTGACCTATGTAAAACATATCCGACATGAACCTCACGTCCGCTCACAATCACCTGATCTATCTTGTACCATATTGTAACGTCTGTTATTTTTGAAATAATAATAATAATAAATTACAGTTGACAGAAATCAATGCACAATAAACAAAGAAAATTTCAATTATAAAAGTAAAAGTAAATGTAAAAACATATGAATGTGAATAACTACATGTAATGTATGTCATGTACAAAAGTCAGTCGAAATAATATGTAATCATATTATAAGTCAGTCAAAATGATATAAACAACAGAATAACACAAACCGTGATAAACATCCATGAGTAATAAAAGTAACATATGAATATGAAAATATAAATGAAACCAGTTATAGACTATAAAAAAGCCACTAAAATATAATCGACACACAATTTCTCAAGTATTTCTCAAGTATTGAAAGTAAACACTTTAACCAAATGTGCTAAAGCTTAAGATCTCAGTTCAGTTGGTTTGTGAATTTTTGAATGGTGTAACAAGTCCTTTAAAATAGCATTTTTTTTCAGCTGACTTTTGAACACATTAATATTTGGGAAATTTTTAAGAGCTATTGAAAGCTTATTGTATAATTTACACCCACTGTACTCTACGCTTTTTTCATACAAAGAAGTTCTATAAGCGTTTGCTACGATTAGATCTTTCGAACGAGTTTTGTGGTTATGATTTGGAAGAGAGGACTGAAAATTGGATTTATCTTTGAAAACGTATGCACTACCCTCTAGTATGTAGGTACTGGTAACTGTGAGCATTTTTAGCTGTTTAAAAGCATTTCTACATGAATCACGATACCCTAGCTTAGCTATTATTCTCAATGCACATTTCTGGAGGAGAAATAACCTTTTAACAGAAGCACTCATACCCCAGTTGAGAATGCCATATAGAAGGTGTGAATGGAAGTTAGCATGGTACAGTGTTAAGAGTCTACTAGAGCTGCAGTGATTTGACATGAATCTAATAGAATAGCTCATTACATAACGTATCAATATGTGAATTCCATAATAATTTTTAATCCAGAACAATTCCTAGCATATTTACAGTTTCTACAGGACTAATTGATTCATCACTATTTTCATATAGTACCACATTCGAATCCCTTTGACCACGTCTGCTGAACAATATGGTGGTAGTTTCAGATTTGTTGGATTTCAAATTGTTCTTTTCAGCCCACAATATGATTTTATCTTATATATCCTCAGCAGTTTTATGGAGTGCCTCCATGTTGTCTTCAACAATCAAAATATTTGTATCGTTAGCATAACTTGTAACGAATACCGAGTTTGTTTTACTGATGAACGTAATTAGATCATTAGCAAATAACAAGAAAAAAAAGGGGCCTGAATTCGATCCCTGGGGAACTCCCTGCTTTATATCACAATCATGGCCTGTACATTGACCAATTCGCACTTTATGCCTCCTACCTATAAGATAAGATCTCACCAAATCATGTGGTACCCCTCTTACACCTGATCTATAAAGCTTAGATAGTACAGTTCATGGTCCACACAATCAAAAGCACGTGAGAAATCTATAAGAAGGCCCATGACACATTTTTTCTTGTCGAGAGCATTAACAATTCTCGACTGAAATTCACATAGGGCTGACTCTCTACTTTTGGATTTAGTGAAACCCTGTGGTTTATGCGAATCATTATTGGTTCCATACATTACATTCACACTTTTCTCAAAAAATTATAGATCTTCATTCTAGGTTGTTTCAAATAAGTGAATGGTCATTGATTTTTTCTCGTTTCTTAGTGTTATTGGCAGTGAATTTCCTTTGTGGGCGTAACTGTATAGCTTTTCAGATAGTAAATGACTTTTCAGATTGCTTCCATGACCATTTTCGATCGCTATTTCTTTTATTAAATTTTATATTAAGGAGCATTCACTAATCTGTGGATCAGGCTGGCAAATGCTGCTACTTTGTGTTTATATAAATGTGTGGAAGATTTATGAAGGATAATATCCGCGTATGTTATTGAATTTTGTTATTGTCAAGTTCAAAACACTGGCGGTTTTGTAAACCATTCATAGAAAAAATCATCGTGGACTGTACTAGTAAATTTTTCGTCCTATTTCACTGGGAAGATATTTTGATTTCGCCTGCCAAAAATTTTAACAACAGAGGGTTGTGCGATAACAAATGGTTATGTCTACATGACTGTATGGTAATAACTGAAAACATTTCTGGCAACACTGAGCTAAACAACTCGCGCCCAGATGTGGTAGAGTGCACTCTCTGTGGTGAGCACGCTTAGTCTCTGCAACAAGTGACAACGTTCACAGTCGAAATAAAGCGACGCAACTTAAGTCAAAATGAAATAGAATATGACGCTGTTAAAAGTTTGAAAGTGCTACAATTCGTTGACCCTCTTCCTCGTAGAACTCTACCAGGTAATACTTGTTTGTTGTTATTTATTAGTGATGGACTCATTTAATCATTTGTGATAGCTTAGGGATCGAACCTTGACTTGTCCGTTGAATTCTCCTTCGAAATAACTTATCGATTTCACCACGTGGTTTCAGCCTAGCGGGGCAAATATCTCCCGCCATGCAAAATGGGTTCAATCCCCGGTCGGTGCTTGTTTTTCTTTTTGTTTTCCATCTAAATATAGTACTCGTTGTAGATGTTATTTTTCATAAGTAAACATATGTGACCAACCGCGTATATAATTGTTAAACACTTGTAACTATAACCACATTCACGTGTCTGATGCTAAACAATCGCCTTGAAATAATCTAAAAGTTGATACTAGAACAGAGGCGTATCCATACTGAAAATCGAAAATTTGCTTCGAATCGTTAGCTAATAAATAAACCCTGACTACATGCTGACCTTGGGGATCATTTAATTATTTCAATTGAAAAATATGAAACAGAACAAGACCCAGAAATTGATGAATATTCATGTTATTTCGTTATCAGTTGAATAAACACAATTTTTCATAAAGTATGACGCATTTGTTGAACAGTACAGGTCAGGACTTCCGCGTTATAGAAGTGCAAAATGAAGATTTTGAAAATTCCCAAAAAAAATTAAATGATTCAAATGTTTAAGACTGATAGTTAGCCCATTTAACGACTCTTATTGGCAGTCACAATCTTCTCGGATATTCATAAAAAATCAACAAGGTTCCTGCATTGATAGTAAAATCGATATTTCAAAATTCAGACTTCAGTTTTATGCTTGATAATAGGGTCAAGCCCGAAGCCGGTCGTATAAATGGAATTTACCAGTGATATTTAGACAAAAGTGTATTTATTCATTTCATTTAAGTGATCATGTAAATGGAATTATGCTTTCATTAAAACCAATTCTTTTACTAACCAAGAGAAACTAACTTTCAGGACGCCCCTGGATTCATGTGTTATTGCCAAATTGCAACCAGGTAAAAAATGTTTGTGTACCTACTTATAGATTTTCTACCTGTTTATTATTGTTTTATCATATGTTTACCTCATAGTGAGGAAATTAAAATATTAACAATGACTGACCAGTATTAACTTTCTACATCTGAAACTTCGTAATGATATTTTCGCTAAAATCATAATTTTAAACTTTGTTTCGCCATACAATGGCCATTGTATGGCGAAACACGTGTTGCGTTTTTGTAAAACTGTCTAGTGAAAATCACACAATGAAGTGTTTTTGGAATACGTTATGGATTTTCATTAAGTATCGGCCGTTTCCATCATATATATTGAAATTTTCATATATACAGGGTGGCCCACCACATTTGCCTCAGTATTTTCACGAGAAATGAAGAGAGTTAGGGAAAAAGAAGCATACTCCAAAATTATTTTGAAATATACAAGGTTAGTCCAAAAAAAGTTACAAACCTACCAAAGTTATATTTTTTTTATGTAACACCCTATATTTTTATATTTTTAGATACTATAGACAAAATGAAGGTGAGTTACTATTATATTCCCCATACTCAAAACTGACCGTTTTTGAGAGATTTCTAGAAATTTAAAAATACAGACCATAATTTAAGAATTGAAAGACACGCCAGATGAAGCCATTGTATGGCGAAACACGTGTTGCGTTTTTGTAAAACAATTTAGTGAAAATCTCACAATAAAGTGTTTTTGGAATACGTTAATTTAAGAATTGTTTTCACCCTGTAACGTGTAACGAGCTGCTCGTGATTAAATGTAGTGCTCAGCTCAAAGGTTAAACTTGACTACCACATGAAATTTCCAATGGAATATTATTCCGAGTGCCGAATAAAATTGCCTCAAAATTTGGACACACATAGATTCCCTTTAAAACTATATTAGGATTCTCCATACCTATCTCTTTTGCCTTTTACACAAATGGCGTTTTTATACAGCGTGACTCACGGTCGATGGTAGGTTAGACGTTTCTGGAAAACGCAAAGCATGATTTTTTTGAAAATTTCACCTCTCACATTTCCTTATCTGTTCTATCGATCTAGAATATTTTCGGCATTGCGGCGTTGCCACTTCCATCAAAAAGTCCTAGCAACTTTATTTTTTCAAATGGAACACCCATATATTAATACATTTTTGGAATCACTCTGGTATTTTGATACTTTTTTGTTGATAATGTCCTATCTCTAACTGTTTTCGAGATAAAAAATAAATTGTGCTAAATTTGGTCCAAAACATAGCCTTAATTGAAATTAAGTACATCAGTACTCTCAATTCATGAAAAGTTGATATTTTGATGATAGCTTGGACAATGCGAAATATTCAAATAACACCAAGAAATCGACTCCATATCATACAGGGCGTGCTAAAATTACTATTATTTCCATTGTGCATAAAAATAGTCAAAAGTTCATTTTTTCAAATGAAATCCCCTGTATATTACTCGGTAAATTGAAAGATGGTGAAAAATGCTTCAAGATGATATATCATGTTCCTATACCTAAATCATCAAATTTTCTCAATAAAGTCGCTTCTTCTAGAAACATTATTTTTTTTTAGAATTTTGATTTAGCTCGCAGTGAAATTATCAAGCTTATAGCAGTTCGGTTACTTTTATAAGTAATTTACAAAGAGTTATCGACGGTGTTTCGAATCATCTTTCAAAATGAATGCAAATGTCGATTATTCAAACGAAGTTCTTATGAAATTATTTATCATACACATGAACAAAGTGATCAAATCATTGTCAGAACGTGTAAAAAATTCAACCAAATGTATTCTGAATTAACACCAATGAATGAATTTAACACCAATGAATTACAAAATAATTTCCTTAACTATGCCTCAAAGTTTCCAGGGAACAACTGTACCAAAAATCAGTCATTTCTAGGTAAAAAAGATTGTGTGGGCTAAAACATGTGAAAGTACAGACAATAACCGAATAGGATGATTCAAAATAACTAATAATACACAATAAATGCTGGAAATGTTCGCCGTCGCAATTCTTCTTTAGTGGTCACTGGAATACTGTATACCCTTTCTTTCAAAACACCCCATAAAAAAAGTCAAGTGACGTGAGATCGGGTGATCTCGGTGGCCAATCCCACGGCCCTAAACGCTTTAACCAACGATCATCGAAGAGTTTGTCAACTTTCCTGGAAACTTCCTGGGTGGAATGAGCTGGCGCTCCGTCCAGTTGAATTGAATTCTTATATTCCTTTAAAGGCAAATTGTCAAGAAAATCGGTTACCGTCGTCCTTAATATTTGGAGATATCTCTCTGCATTCCGTGTGTCTTCATAAATAGAAAAGCTAATTTTATTGTTCTTCATGAGACTAGGTATCAATTTTCTTCTCCTGAGGATGCTAACTTTGTTGGCAAAACACGCGTCGAGTGCAAAAATATCAGTTTGGTGTTAAAGCAATTGATCTCGAAAAAAGTTATTCAACTTTCACACCAAAGGTTCCAATCTCATCGTTATAACTTTCACTATGACAGTGATGAAAACCCTAATATTTTTAGAACCCTTGATCACCAGCACAGATGGTCTGTTAATGTGTGAGGTGGAATAATTGGAACGCAAGTAGTAGGCCCTTACTTTTTTGGTGATCATTTAAACGGCGTCATGTTTTTTTGGATTTATTAGGGATAATTTGCGTATGCTGTTGGAAAATATACCTCTTAATATTCGTCAACGGATGTGGATGCAGCTAGAAGGTGCTCCTGCACACTTTGATAGACGTGTTAGAAATGAGTTAGATCGACAATATCCAAATAGATGGATATTATAGATAGGACGGGGAGGTCAACCGAACTGGCCAGCCAGGTCTCCGGACCCTACAATTCCCGACTATTTCTTATGGGAATATATCAATAGTATTGTTCCCGATACACCGCCAACGACACCTCAGGATATGAAAGTACGAATAAATAGAGCGTTTCGTTCCATATGGCATAATATGTTATCCAGAGATGAGAACTCATTTCAAGAAACAGTTCGCCTATGCATCGAGAGTAAGGGACACCATTTTGAGCATTGATAAAATAACTTCAAGAATGCTATTTTGCTTTTCATAATAATACATAATAAGTAAAATATAAAAACGTGTTTTGTGTAGAAGCCAGAAAAGATAGTTATAGAGAACTCTAATATAGTTTTGAAGAAAATCTACTTTTGCGTTAAATTATGCCACCAAATACGGGGTTGTTCCATTCAACTTTGAGAAGTTATTTAATTAAATGTGTGTCCAAATTTTGAGGCAATTTTTTTCGCCACTCTGAATAATATTGCATTAAAAATTTCATGTGATAGTTAACTTAACCTTTGAGCTGAGCAATACATTCAATCACGAGCAGTTAGTTACACGTTACAGGGTGAAAACAATTTTTAAATTATGGTCTGTATTTTTAAATTTCTCAGAAACTGTCAGTTTTAAGTATGGAAAATATAATAGTAACTCACCTTTATTTTGTCTATAGTATCCAAAAATATAAAAAAATTCATAATGTTCCTTAAGAAAAAATATAACTTTCGTATGTAACTTTTTTGGGAGTCACCTTGTATATTTCAAAATAACTTTGGAATATGCTCCTCATGGACCCACATATAAATGTGCTAAAAGTTTTTCCCTATTCATCAATACCAGCGGTTAAAATGGTTCTTTATCCACCCTCAACCATAAAGAGGCACTTAATCTACTTCATTCAATTGATAAATACCTAGTCTAACATATGCTACGAAAAAAAATATTTTGAGGAGGAATGAGTTTCTCTTTACAATCAACATTTTTGAAAAATAAACAAATTAGAAAAAATGAGAGAAATTGATCTATGGATATGTTATTTTAGATGAAAACTTCAACGATTTTTCAGAGCAGAAACTAATAATTGTGAAAACTATAGTTGCAAAATTCCAATCAATTTTCGTATTGATCAAAATGAAAGCCATGGAAAAATTTGTGAGTTTAGTTTCAGAACATCAACCTCGAGGTATGCAAGAAATTTTATAGTCACTCATTAAAAAAAAGAAAGAAGGGTAAGAAAAAACACTGACGATATTTACACGAAAAAAAATCATATAATGCAAATCACATGGGTTCCATATAAATTATATCACGAGTTTCCTACCTGTGCCCACGTATGATTTATTATAATCTATAAATATTCACTGCAATTTTCGTAAAATAATAGACACAAAAATAGTTAACAACTGTTATCAACTATCAAATTACCAACCTGGCCGAACAGTTACTCGGATAGTTATACATCAGAAACAGTTGACTAGAGGCCTCTTTTTGAAATTCGGTAAGCCAATTAGATTTATCAAAGAAGCATATATGTATAAAGTTCATACCTAGCCTGCTGATAAAATCAGACTTGAAATTTGATATAGTTTTGAAATTCCGTGTTTCTGTGGAATCAAATAACAATTTGGTGATTTTGACAGAACAGGAGATTAAAATTCGCATTCAATTCTTCAGTCCAGTAACACCTGGACTGAAAAGTCAAGGGCCTAAGAAAATAAATGTTTTTTTTATTCAAAATTGGCTTTATTCATCAGCCACAAAATCATTCTAGCGTCGCTCTAACATTTCAATAAAAGTTTTGTAGAAAGTTTTGTAGTACTGCCTGTAGAACAGGCAGTAGTCACAGGGAGCCAAATCTGACGAATATGGTACATGCGGGAGCAATTCAAAGCCCATTTCATGTCATTTTGACATCGTTTCATTGATTTGTGACACTGTGCCTTGTCTTGATCAAGCAGCCTATTTTTGTGCTTTAGGACGCTTTGGACAAGGTAACGAAGTTTCTTTTCACTCAGATGACGATCGTTTTGATTCCAGACTGAAGTGATGGATCCATTGTCACATATCAATGCAAAAAGTACTGTTTGTTCTGTTTCAACATGGCCAAATACTGCTCAGAATCATCAACACGTTTTTTTTTCGTGCTTTTGGTTGGTTTTATTTTGTTATAGTCAAATGCGCATGCAATATAAAGTCAACACGTTCTTTTGATATCTTCACAATATCAGCTAACTCAGGCAACTCCACTTTTTGATCATTTAAAACAATTTTATAGATTTTTTTCTGGTGTTACTGCCTTATTTGAACGTCCACTGAGTTCTGCATCATCGGTGTCTCTACGACCCAGTTTGAAAAGATATTCTTATTGACAAAGCTTTCTATAATCTAAAGTCAGTACATAATTAAATCGACAAATAGTATTTTATATACCAGAAGTCGACAAATACGAAAATGTTCACCACACAAAAAGTGAGCATCATCGTAAGAAAATATATTTACATAGCTTATTATAATCTAAAATAAATATATGTATAATTAAATTTGTGAATAGTACATAAAATAAGTTGACAAAGGCAAAATTTTATCACAATACAAGAAAGTGAGCATCATCGTAAAACTCCCGTAGGGTATAGTAGGATTTGAGCAATAGTTATTTATTATACAAAGGAAAAAAGTATTAGATTTTAGCTTGAGGTTGTGTCTCCGCTTCGCTTCGGGAGACAAAAAACCGAGAGCTGAAATGTAATCTTTTTCCTGTGTATAATACACAATTTTTTTCTGTGACGGAAAAAACGACGATTTATTATTGAAAAAAACATATTATTACAATATGTTGAAGTCAGAAAATTATCGATGTGAAATTTGAATTTTTAGGAAACCAGTCAATAGAAAATCAAATATCTGTCGAATTAATTCTGTGATTTGATTCAAAAATTGCGAACTTAATGGTCAGTAGTTATTTTGAAAAATGTCACAAAAGCGTCACAAAAATTATTGCCAGCTAAATCGCGGAAAAATTTATGAAACCGCGTATTCAAGATTCATGGAATGGAAGATGAAAAACACATGCAGTTCTTTCTCGGAGACGGTGTTATTGGCTCATTTTTCGGAACTGACACAACAACAAAAGCCATCAACAGTGTGGTCGTATTATTCCATGATTAAAAGTATGTTACAATCCAATAATAATGTAGAAATTTCAAAATATTTCAAACTAATTACATTTCTGAAACAAAATGGGAAAGGTTACACGCCCAAAAAAGCAGCGATATTTACGAGTACACATATTAGTGACTTTTCAAATAATGCTCCCTATGAAGTTTATTTAATGGCCAAGGTTGTATTTGGGATTGCAGGAGCTTGTCGAATTTGTGAAATCAGACAGGTAACATTAGATGATATTGAAGATTCGGGAACGTTATTGATTGTGAAACTCAAGCAAACAAAGAATGATGTAAAGAAGAGATTTGTAGTTACTAAAAAGTATATTAAATTTTACCATATGTGCATTGTCCTTCGTCCAGCAGCAGCAGAGTATCGCTGTTGTATGTATGTCGGTTGATTGTTCAAACCACCAACACTGACATAAAAACTTGGCAAGTTGACTTGGGTGTCACGCCAATAGGTGGTTCCACTTATTTATTTTGATTCTCATGGAATTATTTTCCAGCAGCTTGACTGCATTAACCTTTCTAGATTATATATATATATATATATATATATATATATATATATATATATATATATATATATATATATATATATATATATATATATATATATATATATATATATATAAGTAAAGGTAGAAATTTAATTTTAGGATATTTTCTTATACAAAAGTTACATTTCCTTTATATCAAAAGTACAATTATTGGATGTGCATTGCATGAATGATATGTTCCTTGAACTATTCGGTACAACAGTCGAATTTTCTTGCGTTGAAATTATATTATTAAATAAGAAATTTTCAGTTTTGTGTCCAACAAATTTTTCTCACATTTTAATATAGGGTCATTAAACGCTTCTTATCTTCAAATTCAAATAAAACACAATGTGTGTGAGATATCATCAAATTCGTTCAAAAGATCTATTGTACGTCACGGCTTCTCTTTCTCCACAAGAAAAATTTCAACGGGGTCAAATTGCACGATCTATGTGGCCAGTTTACATCACCTCCACGTGAGATGACCATGCCCTCAAATCACTCGTGCAGAGCTGTGGCATGTGGCATGAGCTGTGTGGCACTCAGCGCCGTCCTGTTGAAACCACATGTCATTGGTGTCCAGGTCATCCAATTCAGGCCAAAATGAATCAGTAATCATCGACCTATAGTGCTCGCCGTTGACAATGATGGCCTGGCCAACGTCATTTTCGAAGAAATATGGACTGATTACGTCGCCAGCCCAAAATCCACACCAAACAGTGACTTTTTTTGATGCATTGGAAGCTCTTGAATCTCATGTTGATTGGTATCGTCCCAAATTCGACAATTTTGTTTGTGCACGTACCCATTCATCCAGAAATGGGCCTCATCGCTGCAGATGATTTTTCGATGAAAATTAGGGTCAGTTGCCAACTGCTCCAGAGCCCATTCAGCGAACACACGTTGTTGTCTATGGTCATTCACTTTCAGGTCCTGATTCCCTTGAATTTTATCTTCTCGGTAGGACAATTATTGCGACCGTAAAATGAGCGAAGCGCGCGGAAAGTTGCCTGAACAGAACACTCATTTCGATAAAATAATTTTATCATTTACACGTGTTCTCTATCTGTATCTGTAGAGTAGCATTTAGGCCACATGTGATCCATTGTACATCCTCCTAGGTCATCGTCCATCCTGTCTTTTCCAGGAAGGTAGACAGATCACTGAGAGACGTCTCCTTTATATCGGCAGGTGTAGGCCAAGACTCGCCGAACACACACTCTCTTATTGACGATAACTCCGGACACTCGCATAGGACATGCCCGGCAGTTTCATCTTCCTGTTTACACATCCTGCATAGAGGTGTGTTCTCTAGCCCCATATTATGGAGGTGTTTCCTTAGTTGACAGTGGCTAGTCAGAAATCCACTGTTAAGCGTAGATTCATTCTCCTGGTCATATCCAGATATTTCTTCGGCACCAGCTCCCCAGGGTCACCCAAGGTGATCCTGGCAAGATTGCATCCTTTGATTCCATCCCATCGCTTTAGGGATTGAGCATGGGTGTAGCATTCGGCTAGTTCCGCAATTGTCGAAGTCATCAGGCCGTAGGTGCCACTAGGTCCTGAAATTCTTAGTCCAGCCGCTTCCTTGGCTGAAAAGTCGGCAATGCGATTACTTTTTCTCCTGACGTGCCCTTTATCCCACCTTAGTATAATGTTATTATCTATCGAGGCTTTGGCTGAATCTTGGTGACACTCTAGTACTAGCCCTGAGGTTACACGTGAGGTTACACGT
The DNA here is from genome assembly GCF_025532065.1 of Leptinotarsa decemlineata. NCBI lineage: Eukaryota > Metazoa > Arthropoda > Insecta > Coleoptera > Chrysomelidae > Leptinotarsa > Leptinotarsa decemlineata. The sequence continues at coordinate 8,012,379 of NW_027412578.1, forward strand.
ACAAGACTAATAGGGCTTGTCTGCTGTCAGTGCAGGTTGTTGAGTTTTTGCCAGAAATGCCTTTTTTGTTTATTTCTTTTGTGTCAGATACCAGCCAGTTTTGTTTGGACCACGCTGGTATTTTTTTCCATTTCCACTTAATCCTTAGGCTTAGTGATCTGGAGTACACTCCACATCCTTAGCCTTCTTTGGTTTTTGAGTCGTCTGTATATATGCGTATTGCATTTGTAGCATCTAACTCTGTGTTCTGTTTTATTTGTATTTTGTAGGGTTTATTAAACACAAACCTGGGTTCAATTGCATTACTGGTTGCCTGCAGCAAAGGTTGCGCAGTAAGCGCTCCTCGTCATAGGCCCAGCCTCAATTGACCCATTCCTACTTCGAGGTTTACACCAGCCGTGCGCAATCGTAACACAGTCATTAACGCAACCTCCTTAACGTACAGGTCCAGAAGGGTCAGACCCGTAATTAATTCCATTGCCGCGGTTGGAGTTGTTCTCGTGACTTCTGTGATGTTTGAACAAGTCAGTCGCTGTGTTTCATATAATTTTTGGACGGCCGTTGCTTGTAGAACTTTCGGTCCCCATGCAATGACTCCGTACGTTAACATAGGTTTTATTATTGCAGTGTAGATCCAGGAGACCACACGAGGTGGAAAACCCTATGCGCGTCCCACTGTCCTCCGACATTGCGCATAAGCCACAAATGCTCATTTTGCTCTACTCTGTAGGTGACAGTTCCATGTTAGCTTCCTGTCGAGGATAATATCAAGGTATTTCACCTCTCCAAAGAAGTTTAGTTTGCTTTTAATGATTTTGGGAGGTTTTAAGCCCGGCAAACTTCTTTTCCTGGTGAAAAGGACCATCTCAGTCTTCTTGGGATTGATCGACAGTGAGTGTTTCTTATACCATGTTTCTATTAATTTGAGCCCATCCTGTGCTGTATGCACAGTGTGTTCATAAATTTGCCGGTATGCAAAATAACTATGTCATCTGCATATGCAATTTTGTAGAATCCATTATTGTTGAGGTGATTAATCAGGGTATCCAGAACTATGTTCCAGAGAATTGGTGATAAGACTCCTCCCTGTGGACATCCCCTCATGACCAGTCCTCTCACTACATTCAATAACACGTGATACATGCACATACTTCCATGGTGATTTGCAAAAATCAATTATAAATTATCAAAGTTCGAAAGTCTTTATTGGACCTTATATATCGTATTGCTCAAAATTGCATAATACTGTTAAGATGAATCATTTGCGTCAAAGATCAGATAGACATGTGAGTTTTCCAAGATTTAAATCAGTGATACAACACAAGTTACATAAAGCACTTTAAGTTCTACCGTATTACGTTATCGTATCAGTCAAGATTAAATCGAGTCCGCCCCTACAAAAAACTGATATCACTATATATATATTTCTACTCAAAGTTTATCAATGAAGTTGTTGATTTACAATCTTAATCTCAGTTGTTCCGTTTCACGCACGCAAGAACCAGCATTATGAAGTAAACAACCCGAGACATTCCGAACAGAAGACATCTAACTAAATTATTTGAAACATCAGAAGAACTCCAGGATGAAACTTGAAATGGACAGTTTTGACGACAGAGAAAAAGTGCAACCTCCAAGTGAGTATTTTTCCACCAATGTTATTTTCAAAACTTTATCTAGGTTCATTAAGTTTGAAATGTTTAAATCTTCCGACATCCTTCAACGATTCAGATCAGTCTACAATTGCAAATCAATGCCTGCCAAACAGGCAATTAGATATTTTTGAGATTTTTAGGTTAGAAAAGTTAGTTCAAACACTATAAAACTTGTTACTCAGATGAAAAGTATTCAACGTAATAAGCACGAATGATCAGTGTGATATTTCCCGACTGATAAATGTGAGATATTGTGAGATTCAGTTCTCAACTTCTCTAGGCGACTATAAGGTGATGAAAACATCTCATGTAACCTCACGCATTGTCAGAGTGAATCATTCTAATGGAATTTTTCATGATGTGACTCGTGAAGTTCCACAAAAATAGTTCTTGAACACCTGACTATCTTATTGAAAAATAATTATTATGCCAATATATTTCATCTTTCAGTAACTATTCAAGAAAAGACATGAGAACTGAGACACACATTTCATATAAATACAATTCAATCTCTTGAAAAATCATGAACCAAGCAATTCCTGTAACTGAAATAATGGAATTAAATGGAACCAGATGGACCAGAAGAATAATATTCACAGTTTATTAGTCTGATGTGCACTAAATTTTCAGTATAGAGGCATGTGACTTCATTTACTCATTTTTGAGTGACAGAAAACAATGTGTTGTGATAAAAAATAGTCAGTCTAGGTTCAATTTTCCAATGACACTAATTTGTACCACTGTCCTAAAGCAAATCATTTTGTTGATTACGAAACATCGCCTAGTGGTAATATAAAAAATCTTGTTCAGATTTCGCAGCAACACTGTCTGAAACTGAATTCAAGTGAATCCTTTTCAATCATTTTTTGAAAAGTCAAAGATTGTGGGAGACCCGTAGATAATGATAAAAATACTTTTTTATTCCTTTTAGATCATACAATTATGGTGTAGGAAACGTCAAATACAAGTACATTTATAACAACAATATGCAGAATAAAATATAACGGAGTTGCATCAAGTGAAATACGAAAACAATATTGCTTTCAAATACATATAAATAATACACACATTATGTACGGTCACTTTTGTTGAATTTTTCCACTGAATAAATAGTCCGATCAATCAAAAACTCTTTGAGGTTCATTTTGAACTTTTTGATATCGGAAGAATTTTTTAGAGTAGTAGGTAGACAATTGAAGAGTCTTGCTCCGGCCAAAAAGGAAGACTTTTCATAGGTTGAAGTCCTATGTTGTTCAATTTTAATTGAATTTCCTGATCTTGTGGGATATTGATGGCACTGAGAATTGGACTCTTAGACATTCATAGTTTTCCACGTATAGACCAAACAACCATAGATATAAATTGTTGGGGTAGTCAAAATTTTACTTTGTTTAAATGAGGGCCTACGTGTTTCGATTCTATCTAGATTAAAAATTAGGCGAAGAATTCTTTTCTGATCTGTAATCTCCCCACAAGATGACATTGTATGAGACTGTAGATTGAACCATAGAATGATACATGTTTTTTAAAGATTTCACATTCAAAACTTGACGTAGTTGCAATAGTGCATAAAAGTTGCTATTAAGTTTTGCAACCACATGGTTCAAATGAAATTTCCAAGATAAATCAGTGTCAACGTGAACACCCAAAAGTTTGGTTGTTTCACTTGGGAGAATTGTCATATTAATGACTAAAAGATTTATATGATTGACAAATCTTTTTTTACCAAAGAATTCAATTAATATTAATTTTTCTGCATTCTGCATTAGCATTTGCATATTGATAGACATTCTATAGAATTGACTTCCAAAATAAAATGTATAGTAAGTTCACCTCGGAATTCGAGATACCCAGCTGTAAGTCTGTAAATACTTGTATATTGACACCCTAAAAGTTGTTTGGAAACCTACATATGGTAGGGTGTACGCAACTATTAAATTTCAAGATCAAAGGGCACAAAAATCGGTTTCTTGCGCTTTTTTTGTAAATATCTCATTTCCTATTGGTTTTTTGCCATTTGTATGGCATTTGTATGAGAATATATTCTCATGTCTGGAGAGAATTGTATCTCGAATAGCTCCTTAGAAATAGATCGTACTTGGCTACCCATCTTGAAGAAAACTTTGGATAGTGACGAAATGGCAACAAACTGATATCGGAGAGTACCTTGTATTACATCAAATATTTCAGTTGTCAATCAACAACATTGACATAATTTCATATTTCAAAACTTCTTTGACATCTGTCGAAGAAGTAAAGAAATAAGCTCTCAAAAAAGGAATAACTGCATATTAATTCGATTTTTTATCCATTTCTGAAGACGGAGGCAGATTTTGGCCTCCGAAACGTAAAAGATAAGTATAATTTCTTAATATTTTTTTGATAGGCAAAATTGTGAAATACGACAAGTTACTGATAAATAGAAGATTTTTCTTTGTGAAAAATACTTTGTTTTTTACGCAGTAACTTATCGGGGTAAACTAAAAAGTTTGCCCTTCTACACTTGTATAAAGTTCTCCATTATAATTTTTATATTTTTTCAGATTGTGGAAGGTAACCATTACCCAAAAAAAGGTCGATAAAAAACCGATTTTTTTTCCTCCACAAAAAATGACTTTCGTTGAATATTTAAGAATCATATCATTCAGTAAATATCAGCATTCATTATATTTGAAACGAAATCATGTTGTCAGACAATTCCAAATATAGAATGAATGATACAATAGAGGTTTAACCAGAATAAATAATTGGTGTTTCACCACATCTTAGGAATTTTTTTGACGTAAATGAACAAAGTTCACAATCCAGAAGTGTGAATGACCGTGATTGTTTGAATTGAAAGGAATGTATCAGCTTTTCAGTAATACTCTAGAATGGTTGGTTGGTTGAAGTATTATAATGATGTCAGCATCATCAGTCAATATTTGGACCAAGAAAATTATTGTACTCTCAAAATGTATTCCAAAAAGATATAGTTTTCATGAATCAGTTTCTTCTTGACACTCAGGATTTTTTTGTTAATCATTCAACCTGGTATTCATGAAGAACTGTGAGAATCAACACTGTGACCAGTTGAGAAGAAACTGGGAATTCTGACTTCCAAACATGTAGTGGAAAACTAGTGTTCATTGAAAATAGTTATATTCTGGAACCAGGTGGTTTGTTTAGACGAAATTATACTCAACTCCTCAGTGACTTGAGACTGACTCATATGGTGGAAATTCCAGACAGCAATAATATACCAAGTCTACCAAACCGAAATTTTCAACACACCAACATGAATGACGTAGGACTTTTTTGTAGTCTGGGGAAGATAAAGATATATCAAGTTTTATGATATTTCCTGTAATAATATTGATGTATTCTCACTGTACGAAAACATTCATTCGAAATTTAAATTATCAAAGAGCCAAGAGTTCACATGAACTCGTGCAACCAGATATACACTTAGTGAATATACTCGTTCAACACAGTTGAGCAAAGTCTACATATGTGAATTTCCTATAAGATTGGCAGTAACAAATTAATCTTCGAAACAATGTTTTTCAACCGAGGAGAAATATTTCATGTCTGACCTAATTTGCCACTTCTGTATCTGTATCTGTAGAGTAGGGAGGGTAAGTGTAGGCCCCGATGACCTAGGAGTTGTCCTCCTAGGTCATCGTCCATCCTGTCCTTTTCAGAAACGTGGACAGGTCACTGGAAGAAATCTCCTTTATATCTGCAGGTGTTGGCCAAGACTCGCCGAAAACACAGTCTCTTACTGACGATAACTCCGGACACTCGCATAGGACATTCCTGACAGTTTCATCTTCCTGTTGACACATCCTGCATAGAGGTGTGTCCACTAGCCTTATATTATGAAGGTGTTTCCTTAGGTGACAGTGGTCAGTCAGAAATCCAACTGTCAAGCGTAGATATTTTCCTAGTCTTTGCCATATATTTCTTCTGCGCCAGCTTCTCAGGGTCGCCCAGGGTGATCTTGGCAAAATTGCATCATTTGATTCCTTCCCATCTCTTTAGGGATTGAGCATGGGTGTAACGTTTGGATAGTTACGCAATTGTCGAAGTCATCAGGCCGCTACTGTCACTTAGAGAACTATTGAACCCTGCACCAAATTTCAAATGCAAACCCTTTGTTCTTTTTCTTCACGTCCTGGTATTACTTCTCCAGTTTGTGAAGGAATAAAATGGGGTTATATTGTCAAGTATATCTGTAGAATTAGCTCCTTTTTTTTTGATAGGAGTTACGCTGGTACTTGCTTCGGGTAAACTTCTTTGTGAGTAACTTTTTTTCACTTCCAGGTGCTATCTTCCTGAGTAAATTCTTACTCATTGGTTTATTCCAGAATAATTTCTCAAGTACAACCGTTTGAAAACATGGGTTGAACAATTGATTCATGGATGTGTCTAACAGTATTGATTCCCAGAAAAATCTTTATATAACAAAATTGCTTATAACACTTTTCACCCCCTAGAAACATTTTTCATCCCCTAGAAACATTTTTCACCCCCATGGTCCATAGTCAACTTTGAAGTAGAGGTTGGGTAGAATTTGAATCCATTTTCTTAAAAACATCGGCGCTGTTTGGCGGAATTATACGGGTGAAGGATATTGACTGATTCATATATCTGATGACAAAAACTATGACTACACGAATGCTTACATATGAGTGAAGTTCATCATCAATCCTTAAAATTTGAGAACATTGTAGTATAATTTAAAATCGTATAAAAATGAATAATGTCAAATGGCATCTTACCTCATAGATTTTAAGAAAAACTAACAAATTGAACTCATCAATAACGTAATGGAAAACTATTCTGTACGCTGTTGAATTATTCTTATTCGCAACTAATTATGTATTCTATTGACATACGATTGTTTGTTGTTTTCGTCGTCAACAAGGAATATACCCGGAACATTTCATGATCTGCGTCTGATTCCGTTGAACCTGATGATTATATTGACTTCTAAATAAAATTTATAATTGCTTTGCTCTTTAATCTTTCTCAGTTTGAGAGTTAAGATGACCTATTTGTTCATCACTGTAAGAACTGAGTTGCCACAAGTTATTTGAACAAGAAATCAAAAATGAAAACTATGAAGTAGAAGTACATAAGTCTAAGAAAATAAATATTTCTGATTCAAATTTCGAAATATCAGTCTCTCCCAACTACCTGAACAGTAGGCTCCGGTAAACATCTGGCGGAAAACAACTACTTTCCCAGTTAATACCACGCCGGACATAACATTTTGATCATTTTCAATTCATTTGTTTTTTCATAGATTTCAAAACTTTCAACACCTTTTTGAATAATAAAAGTTCGAACTTGTAACATTCATTGCAATTCCTGTCGATATTCATTTCACTATTAACATGAAATTATAAGTCATAGAACACCAGCCACTTGACTCACTTCAGTATCTCAGACCTGATTCATAAAACATAAAATTAAATATTTTTCATTGAAATATTGATTTTCACAAGAGGATATTGAATGGTATAGTATGGTGACACTTGCCAAGTCACTGAGTTTAGGGGAAAAGAAATTTGCATTGAATATTCGTTCACTACAAAAATTTTTCAATACGCCATGAATGACAACCTGATGCATTCACCCCGCTAGGATGATTGCTGTAACGTGGCAATTCATTCCTTTCTTGCATCTATATCAATATTTAATTGAAAGGGGTGTATTTCAGAGTAATTTTTGAAACAGAAAGGTTTTAGCCGTCTACTTCTCAATTTTTTTCAAGAAAATGTGGAAATCTTTCAAAAAGAAAAAAAAGCAATTAATTTCAAAATAAACTCTTTATAATGATGTGTAGATACTGCAAAAAAGTAACTTTCAGATACGAACTGGGAGAAAAGCCACCTCAAAACAACTGCTTTCATATCAGCATTGAATTACACAAAATAAATATACCTTTCGAAACAACTACTTTTATATAAACATTGAATTATACAAAAAAAAATTCAGTTTGTGCTCCAAATATCGTTATGAAATTGATTTAAACAGTACTCTTAGAATTGGTACACAATATCGTATATAAAAGGGGTAATATTTTACTTACATAGAATACTGTCATCCTCAATGGAGGACCTTGATGTTTCGGAATGAAACACTTTTCTTTTTGCCCCTTCAGCACCAATCTGAATAACATTACAAGATAAATTACTCAATCCATTCATAAAATTACGACCTTATGCCACGAATGAGTTGAATATACTTATCTACCTTTGCCTTTCAATTACCTATTTGACAATTCAAAATTAATATCTTTTGCAGAACAATTTTTTGGCAAGAGACACGTGCAGTACCTTCTACTCTTCAGTGTGACTGTGATAGCCTATGGCCTTAGAAATATTCTCAACTTGGCGGTCATCCCTATGGTTAGTGAAACTCCACCAGAAGGAGTAGTGGTAAGTACTTTGAAATTCATTCTAATTCCAGTAATTTTCATTATGCATTTTTCTTGTATAGCCTATTATAAATCATGAAATTATGAAACAACAAAAATTAATTGGCGCTCCTGGGCGACTTCATTGATTCCAGTGGCGCATTTGCTTTTTCAGCTGCAGGAAAACCCGGAAAAACCTGTAGCACCACATTATCTGAAGATCTTGATTTGCCAATGTCCTCTTTTTCGCAAAACAAAATGTAGGGTACCTCCAGAAGCTCCAAAAAATTTAAGACATCGCCAGAAAACTTAGTGACACGACTATCGTCAAATTTAAACAGTCTGTATCGTCTTTGACCAATACGTAATAATGACCAAATTCAACGCCAGAACCACAGTGAACAATGACTGGATGACGATTATAATACTGGTCTGCTAGATTGAAGTGTTCATCTATTTCGAACCTTCGTAAGACTTTGGTGCTTCCATCAGAGGTTGAGTCATGTTTGAAGACCATCAGTGTTAGGTTATCATGTTGACTGGTGCCTCAGCTATACTTGTTTTCCTATTCTTATTTCCAGTCAGTTTGGCGTATGTTTGGTGATACAGTTGATCATAACTCGTTAAAAAGGCCATTTTCAGATGATTCAACAATGAACTTTGTAGGGACTGGCTATCAGTTATATTAGGAAACGCTAGTTGAAGTTTCAGAAAATAACATTCGTTCTGCTACCTCTTGAACATTTACAACAAAGTAAACAAGAGAGGATTTTTTCAGCAAAAGATTCACGAACACAAGACGAGATAGACTGTACGGAATCATTCAATCCAGAGAGGTCAGCAGTATTGATTCTGCTATTTTTTTGCTCACGAAGAGTATTAACAAGAATCCCAAGAACTCGAAGCAATCCTCTTATTGTCCTAACGAGTATCTAGTGGACTCTAAAGAATATTTTCGGTATTCCAGTAAATGTGAGATTTTTGAAAAAATTCACTATCCACCATCTGCTCTCCTATGAACAGACCTAGAAGTTCCCAGGGATATTGTTTTCCGAAGCAGCTCTGATACGCACTTTGAGTTCTCTAAGCGATTTGATTTATATCACCTGAATCATCACAAAACACTGTCCTTTCATGGGTCTCTTCAATCTTGGGAATGGAAAAAGTCCCAGGAGGCAAAATCTGGTAAAAACGGTGACTGGGGCATGATTACAGAATTGTTTTTGGCCAAACAATTACGAAAAAGCTATGACGAGTGAGCAGGTGCATTATCGTGATGCAAAATCTATAAATTGTTTTTTATTAATACCGGACGTTTTACTCGTATTGCTTCCCGCAAGCGGGGCATGACTTCCAGATACTCCTCCTTATTGACCGTACGATGTTGTGGAAAAAAACTACTTATGCACTATGCCATGATTATCGAAGTGAGCAAATCCTTGACGTTTATTCGAACTTGACATGCTTTTTTGATATTGGCTCTCTTGTGCTCTTTTATTGGGACGATTGGACCGTAACGGGTGATTTTTTAAGAGCTATAGTATTTGATTTTGAAAACAACACAAAAAAATTGAAAAAACTGATGATTTCTTTATTGGGATCGATATAATTTATTATTTGAAGACGATTTCATGCAAATGTTGTCCGCGACTCCGTTTTAGATGGCCCATGCGCAAGGTCCAATTTTGGCATACTCTCTCTAACATTTCGACCGGTATTTCACGTATCAATGCTTCAATATTGGCTTCCAGAGCGTCAATCGTTGCTGGTTTATCCCTGTAGACATGAGCCTTGACATGATCCCACAAGAAATAATCCAAAGGCGTTAAATCACACGATCTAGGTAGCCAATTGACGGGCCCCAAACGTGAGATGAACTGTCCAGCGAAGGCGGCTCTTGATTGGGCCATTGTTTCGCGTGCCGTGTGGCATGTGGCTCCGTCTTGTTGAAACCACATATCAGGCATCTTCAATTCTTCCATTTTGGGCAACAAAAAGTCGTCAATGATCACACGGTAGCGCTCGCCATTGACAGTGATGTTCGGGCTACTGTCGCCTTTGAAGTACGGCCCGATGATGTCACCGACCCATAATTCACACCAACCAGTGACTTTTTCGTGATGCATCGGTAGCTCTTGCAATGCTTGTGGCTGGTCTTCACTCCAGATGCGGCAATTTTGCTTATTAACGTATCCATCCAACCAGAAATGAGCCTCGTCGCTGAACACAATTTTATGATAAAAATGTGGATCTTCCTCCAACTTTGCAAGAGCCCATTCACCAAATATTAGACGTTGTGAGAGGTCGTGTGGCTTCAATTCTGGCACCAGCTGTATCTCATAAGGTTTTACACCCAAATCCTTTTGCAAAATTGTGCACGTAGTACGGTGGCGAATCGACATTTCACGGTCATCACGAACACTGGTGGATACAGCCGCAATATGTTCTTCGGTCCTCACTCTACGTATGCGTGTTAGTGGTTTAATGTCCAATAATGTAAACTGGGTTTGAAATTCAGTCACAAGCTTCCGAATAGCTTCCTCAGTAGACCATAAATTGGAAGGAGTGCACGATGTACTTTCTTCAACGAGCATGAATTTTGATAATGAAATTCAATAAATTGCAAGCGTTTTTCATTCGTAAGTCGATTCATGGTTGAATTATAGACCAGACTGAACAAGTTTGACAATGACACAAGACACGAATCACGCGTAATTTGTCAATCACAGTGTTGCCAAAAAGATACCAGCAAAAAAATCACTCAATATTTTCGATGTCATAAACATATACCTATGATCCGTCACCAGTTATGACCCTTTTAAGTAAATTCGTATCACCGATGACGTGATTCAATAATTCCTGAGCAATGTTCATGCGACGTTGTTTGTTTTGGTCAGAATTCAGCAATTTTGGAACAAATTTCGCTGCCACATGCTCCATGCCCAAAATTTCATCGCATGAGTCAAACGTTATGCCGACATCCACAGCAACTTCTTAAATAGTGATTTGACGATTCTCCACAACAATTTTCTTCACTTTCTCGGTCTCCAGTGCGAGCGGTGTCATTCACATCTTCTTGACCTTCTGTGAGAAATTTGTACCACTTCTAAACATTTTCCTGACTTGAGTACATCTTATGTTAGTGTCAACAGTTCAAGTGTCTTTGAGCACTCGAATCCATTTTTCCACACAAAATTTTATGCAAATTCTTTGATCCGATTTGTTTGAGAGCAGAATGTTTGAACATTCATCTTATTTTTTGAATTCGTATATGGTATTTCGATCAATCTATGATGTGTTCATTGATCTATTTTCGTTCACTGCTGAAGATTCTACTTAAAATCATGATATATAAGCTTTCACGGCCGGTCTCTAACAAACTTTTCGATGTTTCCAAATTCATTAGCCGTGGTCTGCAGGTTTTTATACCTGACGTTTCGTCTGCTATTGCGGCAAACATTATCAAAGGTGATGGATCATGTTCAGTATGTGCATTGCAGCAAACTAGATCACTTCGACCGTTGCCGCATCGCCTTTGATAATGTCTGCCGCAGTAGCAGACGAAACCTCGGATATAAAAACCTACAGACCATAGTTAACAAGGAAACATCGAATAATGTGTCTGCTTATACAGTGTATTTATTTAATGCCCCCCTCCTTTTATTTTTGAACGAGTCAACTCAAAAAATTGAAATTTGGAATAATGAAATCAATGGATGAATACTTTATTTTGAAGTGAAATTGACAAATGAAACTTTCAAGATGGCGACTGGGCGCCATCTGGGAAAAAAAATTAAATGGAAAGGGGGCTCTTGTGACGCATTTTTATTGAAGTTCCTGACAAATGCTCCACAACCCTAGAATGAAATATCAATAAGTGGACTGGTCAGGATTTATCACTATATCACCAATTATTTGCACTAGCTGTTCTTCCGGAATACAAGGATGACCTGGGGGCTTTTTGTCATGTACACTACTGGTGGTTGTAAATTTGGATACAAGTTCCCTCAAATATTTTCTACAGATAGAACGATTCGGAAAACGTTCATCGCATCGTAAATAGAAATCGCTTCAATTTTCTCGTCCAATGGACGAGAATTGACCATTTCAGAGATTGTTGACGTAGTACCTTTCTACCAGTAAAACCGAAAACTAATTGAGAATATTCTAACTGAACAATGATTTTCATTGTCGTACTGACATTTTTGTCATTTTTATAGACAAAAAATAACTTAACAAACCTTATCAGGTTGTTGACATTGCCATATGGCAGATAAAATGAAAAATTTCTAGAAATATCGATATTAATGTATTTGTCTTCGGAAAATTATTTAATGTTCCGCCATTTTGTACTAGGTGAAGATATTGACTTCATGTTCTACGGTTCTGAAGTATTCGTCAGGAGCTTCAAAATGGTGTATCACAAGACCCCCCTTTTTGTTTAATTTTTTTCCCAGATGGCGCCCAGTCGCCATCTTGAAGGTTTCATGTGTCAATTTCACTTCAAAATAAAATATTCATGCATTTATTCCATTATCCGAAATTTCAATTTTTAAGTTGACTAGTTCAAAAAATAAAACGGGGTGGGACATTAAAAGGAATGCACTGTATAGTGTTTTCTAATTGCTGCTAAAAAAATTTGATTTCATGAAATAAAGTTCATATAAGCATATATATTTATGATGCAGTGTTTGAAACCTTTGGTGTAGTAATGAATATTACTGGAGTTTTTTTCCAACGTCAAATCGTTATTTTCAACACCTCGACACGTGTTTCGATCACCAAGTGATCATCTTCAAAGAGGAAGATTAAAACTAGAAACTAATGCGAACTAACCCTATTTATGCTATATAGGTATCCCATACAGGTAAACCATCCAGGCGTACCACCCATACAGGTATACCAACCTAAATTAATTTTACAATTTTGCCTTATCTATTATTTTACAATTGTAAAAAACGCCAGGGTGGTTTACCTGTATGGGATACCTATATAGCATAAATAGGGTTGGTGTTGGGAAAAAGCTCCAGTAATATTTGAGCATAGATAAGGTGAAAATTCAAAAAGAATCCTTTTCTGCAGGTAATACTCTAAATATTTCTTTTTCGGTTTAGGTACAATTTGGCAATGCTTGATGAAAGGTTCATTCAACCTCTGTAAGATACAAACAATCGATACCATTGGCAGCTCGGAACACAGTTTAGCCAACAGTATTGACTAAAAAATGACGTTCCTCCCAACATTTGGATTTTTATTGAGTAAAACATCTAAAAATGGAACTTATTCATCTCGTTTATTTATTTATTTATTTATTTATTCTAAATTCGGGATGCATACAGGTAAAAGAACCCAAACAAGTATCCATTAAAATACAGATTGTGCTAACAAAACTGCTTAATCTAAAACATAAATGATTAAAAATTGAATATTTTCATTATGTTACTTTTATACATTTGTAAGGACATGGAGAAAACGTCCAAATTGGAACAGTATCTGTTGAATGAGTCTGTAATTCTATTTATTGGAGAGTAGCTAATGAATATTCATTCCTTGTGTTTCTCTGGGGTACATGAGAGGACATCATTGCTATCAACTCAGGCGAGTCAATAAGATTCGTTGAAATTTCATAGCCAAACACTAGATCCGAAGTGATTTTCCGTTGTTCTAGAGGCTGAATGTTATAATAGTTACGGATTTGATTAATACCGTGAGTTACATAGACATTAGTGATTCGGTAATGAAGATGTCTAACAAACCTATTTTGCAGTCGTTCTAAACGCAATTTGAATGTATTATAGCAAAGATTCCATATAATGCTAGCGAAATTCAACTTGCTATGAACAAATGCATAATAGATAGTTTTAATAGCGGCTTCGTTGTTGAAGAAACCCAGTGTTCTGTTGCTTCTATTTATGACATATTCAACATGGCGATTGAAATTCAATTTTGTGTCAAAGTATACTCCAAGGTCCTTGATATATTCTACTCTATTTAATGCAATACTATTCAACAAATACTGAAACAATATGGGTGAATGATTTCTATAAAACGAAATACATGTACATTTTTCCACGTTGAGTTTCAGCTTATTCATATCACAATATATTACAAATCTAGCAAGGTCTTCCTGAATTTTTAAACAGTCTCTTATGGAGGTAATTTTTTGGAGGTAATTCGTGATTCGCTTCCACAGCTGAATATGTTTCCCTCAAAAATTAAATAAAATTTTGAGCAGATATAAACAGCCATGTGCTATGAATTGAAAGAGCAACAACTAATTCTTTGTGATGTTTGCCTTTGTCAAGTTGCATTTATTTTCGTTACGAATATTTGCGACATTGATACGAAAAATATATTTTTTTTTATGAATGTTTATCACCGCAATTAGAAAACTTATAGATACGGCGACATGACAGTGCAAATCATTATTTTGTTCTAATCATCTTATTTTTCTGTAGATAATGACATTTCATCTATATTTTGTCATTGTGGGAACCGTGTTACACTTGAAATTATCAATTTCAGTTAAACCTTTTATATCTGTGCATTTTTCCAAAGAGAAATTTGGTGAAAACATCTTTATCTTTGATTGCAGATGTATAATATTGCACAACAGAAAATTACTATATCAAATATTTATCAGTTTTATGATGAGTACGTATTGAGAATATGCAAATCAAAGTAGTCTGGGTAATTATCTCCCAATCGCTAATTTTACGTTCGACGAATACTCATTACCGACTGTTTGTAACTGATGTATCAAAAGTGTAGGAGGAAGTCGAGTAATGAATCCGATAAATAAATGAGAATAGTTCTTAACGTTTTTTGTTTTTGTCATCATCAGTGCTCACCTGGAAGTAAGTAATCTAATTGAAAAGAAAATCTAATAACCCATGGACACATGTGGTATAAGTTAACTTGAGTATTCAAGCAGTGATCATTGTTAGAAAGTTCTTTGGATATCTTCAGCTCTTCAAACACGTGTAGTCTGGAGAAATTTTTATTGTCAATTTTATGTAAAATTTTGGAATTCCCATTAGGCCTAAAGTTGTGGTTGTGAAATTTTATATAGTTGCTAAATGTAGATTTTCCAGGTTTTTCCATACATTATCATACATTAATACCGTTTATTGTATGATTTTCACCATAAAGGGTTTTACAAAAACCGCAACATGTGTTTTTGCTATACAATAGCTTCCTCAAGCTATTGCTAAAGCTGAAGCTATTGTATAGCGAAACACGTGTCGCGGTTTTTGTAAAACCCTTTATAGTGAAAATCATTCAATAAACGGTAATAACGACTTCCAATATGGATTTTCATCAAGTATCGGCCAGTTATCTTCAATGGGGAATGTTCCTCGATTTGGGTTATTACAGCAAATGCAAGTTTGAACAAAATAAAGTTGAGTTCAATTCATGAGTTTTTCAAATTCACTTCGAAAAGTATTCAAATTGATGGTTCAAATGTTGGGTTTTAATTTTTAAAGGGATTTGTTTCTAATTCACATATTGGCAACAGCGCCTATATCAAATTGGAATAATTTATACGTACCATTCTACTTTAAAAAAGGAAAGTTATCTTTATAAATCAACAATTAGGGCAAAATATAAATTATAGTTCAATACCACCTCCACGAGCCACATAAACTACAATTGTTTTGTTATTTATTCATATAGAGCAGCAGTTCCCAACCTTTTGTCACTGCCGTACCCCTTGAGATATATTTATTTCAAATTGTACCCCCCAAGAAAAAAAAGTTTCAAGAACATTAATCATGGAAAGTAAATATTTACGCAAGAGTTTTTTTTATCTTTTATTTGACAATAAATTTATTGTTCCAAAATTCGGCCTATATATGTTTCTAGTAAACTTAGTAAATTCTAATTACCAACTGTAAAAAAATAATAACAAAGTAAATACAATGTTTCTTATCACGAAAACATACTAGAATTAGCAGTACGCCAGTACTGTACTGTACTTTTCAACCACCACGTACGTAACGTACGACAAACACATAAAGTCCGCCATTACCAAATATTTTCGGCGTACCCCCAACCAGGTCGTTGCGTACCCCCAAGGGATACGCGTACCCCAGGCTGGGAAACGCTGATATAGAGGAAGATAGGTTAGGTGCACAAAATGTCATATGTCACAGAATGCCTCGAAACTCGGAATATAAACAGAACAGCACGCCTATGAAATATGTCATTTTTGTTTGTCTCATACAGGTAACAGCCTCATTGTCCTTTATTAGCTATAACCGATGTTGCCAAATAGTAAAATAGAAACGAATCCTTTTGGATGTTGAATGCATTATTTCATTCCTCTTTTTTAAGTATTCAAATAATTTGTTAAAGAAAAATGTTGAAATGATAAGTTCAAAATGCGTTGTTTTAGAGCTCTTTTATGAAAACTACTTGATTTTCGTCAGGAGGAACATTCCGCATTATCTGTTCTGTTTCAAAATCTGTTTTTCCGTTATTCAGCTGTCGCCCCCATACGAACGACAACTTTCATAAGTTGAGAAACTTGTGCGAGCTAAGGACTAACGAGGTCTTACCTTTTAACGTGTGTTTCCTAACACGATTGCAGAATCATCTCAGCTTCAACCAAATGAATTCTCTCGAGAAAAATATCTGGTCGAGGCGGGAATCGAACCTACAGTCTTCCGATCGTGAGTCGGGCGCACTAAAAATATTCGCATATATATTTTCAAAACTCCTGAAATGTATATATTCAATAATTGAAACAAATGGAATTAACAAATTCTTCAACTTCCATACAAGAGGAATTTGAAAGGTTTATTTAAGGTTTATTTAAGGTTTCGTTAATTTTTTTATTCTAAATTCATCATTCACACCTATAATCATTTCTTTTTTCTCAGATTTCCAATCTATTAGCACTCTATTAGACAATGAAAGACCACAACAGCAATATTCAGTAAGACAAATTTCAACAATGAACATTTTGTGGGAACAGTGTTTTCAATAAAGTAATGTGATAATTCATTGTCCTGAACACAATAGAATTTTATTTGATGAGAAAATTGGCCAGCCTGTTAGTAGAAATGGTCGAACAATATCTACCCACATATAAGATTTTTGACAATGACTTCGAAATTAGTTTCTTGAATAAGCTGCTTTTTTCAAGGTGCCACACATTCATACCTCAATTGGTTCAGACGATATTATATCCGACTCCTGCTTTATCTGCTTCTGGTACTAATTAGCCATTTGAAATAAATGCCTTTCAAAGTTTCCATGTTTCCAATCAAATCGATTTTTTGTTTACGAAGTTATTTGTTAAATATAGATTATTATTTCTCCCATAGTGGTCATGAACTTCTTGATAATTCTTGAGAGTATATTGGTCCCATTTGGTTCAATATAAATAATTGTGAAATTGCGAAGTGGTGTTGAAAGAGATTTTATTTTCGAAATTTTCTAAGATCTATTTGAAATATCTGACGCCGCGCCGATGAGATTCCATGAAATGATGAGTAACAATTTGAAAATAACTTTGAAAATAACAGCAAGACAATTGCTGAACATTTTGAAAATCCTTGGATTTGTTTTATAACTTGAAGCTATAAATAGATGATAAGGGATTAGATTTTTTAATAAGTATAGGATTTCCCAACAGAGAATTTCGTACTTTGAAAATTGATAAGGGCCACATAAGTAAAGGTAGAAATTTAATTTTAGAATATTTTCTTATACAATAGTTACAATTCCTTTATATCAAAAGATCAATTATTAAATGTGCATTGTATGAATGATATGTTCCTTGAACTATTTGGTACAACAGTCGAATTTTTTTGTGTTGAAATTATATTTTTCTTCAGTTACTACAAATCTCATGTTTACATCATTCTTTGTTTGCTTGAGTTTCACAATTAATAACGTTCCCGAATCTTCAATATCATCTAATGGTACCTGGCTGATTTCACAAGTTTGACAAGCTCCTGCAATCCCAAATGCAACAACAACCTTGGCCATTAAATAAACTTCATAGGGAGCATTATTTGAAAAGTCACTAATATGTGTACTCGTAAATATCGCTGCTTTTTTGGGCGTGTAACCTTTCCCATTTTGTTTCAGAAATGTAATTAGTTTGAAATATTTTGAAATTTCTACATTATTATTGGATTGTAACATACATTTAATCATTGAATAATTCGACCACACTGTTGATGGCTTTTGTTGTGCTAGTTCGGAAAAATAAGCCAATAACACCGTCTCCGAGAAAGAACGGCATGTCTTTTTCATCTTCCATTCCGTGAATCTTGAATACGCAGTTTCATAAATTTTCTGCGATTTAGCTGGCAATAATTTTTGTGACGCTACTTTCACTGCTTCTACTCCGGTGGAGTCACAGAAAACTCGGAATTACACATTTTTCAAAATAACTACTGGCCACTAAATTCACAATTTTCAAATTGTGAATTTAGTGGCCGATGATTTTCAAACAAGACTCAACTTCTAACGGAAGCAAGAAACTCTTTGGAAGGTTCGAAATAGATGAACATTTCAACCTAGCAGACCACTATTATAATATTCATGCAGTCATTGTTCACTGTGGTTCTGGCGTTGAATTTGGTCATTATTACGCCTTGGTCAATGACGAAACGAACTGGTTTAAGTTTGACGATAGTCGTGACACGAAGTGTTCTGGCGATGCATTGAATTTATTGGAGCCTCTGGTGACACCCTACATTTTGTTTTATGAGAGAGGGAACATTGTTAGATCAAGATATTCAGATGATGTGATGCTGCAGATTTTTCCGAGTTTTCCTGCAGCTGAAAAAGCAAATGCGCCACTGGAATCAATGAAGTCGCCCCGGAGCGCCAATTAATTTATATTGTTGTTTTTATTTTATTTTTATCGTTGTTTTAATGTTTTATCTTTAAAAAAAATCAAAAAATTAAATAATTGAATTATTAAAAAAAATCCAAATCAAATCAAAGAAATAAACTGACACATATTTGATTTATTTTCTATTGATTGGTTTCCTAGCAACGCTATAAGTACAACAGCCTACCTGTTTAAAAATTCAAATTTTACATCGATAATTTTCTGACTTCAACATATTGTAATAATATGTTTTTTTCAATATTAAATCGTCGTTTTTCACGTCACAGAAAAAAATATTAGATTTTAGCTCTCGGTTTTTTGTCTCCCGACGCGAAGCGGAGACACAACATCAAGCTAAAATATAAAACTCTTTTCCCTTGTATAATAAATAACTATTAATCAAAATGGGTGTTCAGTTCGGGCAACGTATCGCTCGCTTCGCCCATTTCACGGTTGCCATAATCGGTCTTTCGTAGGCCATACTCGAATTTTGCATCGTAACTTAGATCTGCCCCTGGAAGTCACAACATTCTGGAAATAACCTCTGACTGTATGCCTTCAACTGTCAACTACGAACTGCCTTATGAATTACTGTTCCCGAGTAGAGAGGACTAGATCCTCCGGGAGAAGAAAATATTAAGAGCAGATAGTTGATGGTTCACAGATGGATCAACAACATCTTCAGGCTCTGGTGCACTTGTTTTCAGCCGCAGAACCAGGACAGAGATGTCAACCTGCCTAGGAACCTATGCGACTGTATTTCAAGCGAAAATTTACGCTATTGAAATATTCGCGGAGAGATTGGAAAAATCAAACTTCATACACAAGTCAATAAAAATATTCTCGGACAGTCAAGCGGCGTTGGAAGCAGATTGTGTTTGGTTCGGATTCCTGGCCATACTGACCTGGAAGGCAATGGCGCTGCTGACTTCCTTGCAAAGGAGGGTGTGACAAGCAGCTTCATCGGACCTGTCATTGGCATCGCTTTAGGCTTTGCCAAACAACGATGCAACACCAGGATAGCCAGAAGATGTATGGACTTCTGGCAGAATCATCCGGGATTCATTCACTCCAAGGCGTTTATTCGCCCTTCGAAAGCTTGATACCAAACAGTTGTTCAAAACCACTCACCATACAAATTAATCGATTTCGTTAAGAAGATGGGTTCATTTGGTCGAATGTGAATAAGTGTGAGCCACAATGAACCTTGTGGGTTACGGTGGAGGGTCGAATAGACCCACCCACTTTGGACCTAATCTAACCTAACCTAGGCCTATACCTGAACAAAATTTGACGGACCCCGGAACTGAAGTTTTGCTCAATGGGCCCTGGAACAGTTGGCAACTGACCCTGACCTTCATCTAAAAATTATGAGGCTCATGTCTGGACGAATGGGTACGGGAAAAAACAAAGTTGTCGAATTTGGGAAGATATTAATCCACATGAGATCGGAAAGCATCCAATGCATCCCGAAAAAGTCACGGGACGTTAGCCAGGTCATCACCATTGACGGCGAGCACTATAGGTCGATGATCACCAACTTCTTTTTGCCTGGATTGTATGATCTGGACACCAATGACATGTGGTTTCCAGAGGACGGTGCTGAGTGCCACACAGTTCATGCCACATTGGATATTCTGCACTAGCGATTTGAGGGTATGATGTCACGTGAAGGTGATGTGACCTGGCTACCGAGATGGTGCGATTTGACTCCGTTAGATTTTTGCTTGTGGAGGTTTTTCAAGTCGAAGGTGCATGCGAATGAGCCACAAGTCATAGCGGTCCTCAAAGCCAACTCAGAGAAGCCGTGGCGGACATTTGAACGGTGTTATATTCCACACATAATGACATCAATAAGTCTTTGAGACGAATAAACGTTTCGATGATATCTCACACACGCCTAAAGGAAGACCCTATACCACTTCGCCTATTTGTGTGAATTCTGTTTAGCAGCTGTGATATTGATCACAGTATAATAAAGATATCGTATATTTGATATAGAATCATCATTGAAACTCCTAATCTCAGAACTGTCCACAAGACCTTGGTTCTTCTAGCTCTGGCAGCAACGATGTCATTCTTCAAACTTGACAATAACTTCACTTTTCACCAGTACATTTTCCATACGTCCAGAAACTCAAGACACCCAATACTATTTCTCTCCATTTCATCAAATTCAACAACATGAACTCTGATATGAATTCAAAAATCATAAAAGAACGCGTTTCCTCACGAACACTCGTAATCACTCCAGTAGCAAGCATTACATAAGTTCCCCAAAATTTTCACCGCAAATCAGTACCCAGAGGTCAGTTATTTTTTTCTCATCACGAGAGTCATGTAAATACAAGAATAATTCATACGAATACTCCATTCATAAAAGACAAATTCCAGAAAATAATTTCAATCATCAGAAAAAATATTGATTCTCCAAACATTCAGCACAAAATAAAAAAAATAAACTTCAAATAACTAGAGAATACGCTGCTCAAAGTCAATCATGAAAAAACTATGAATCGATATAGTCTTGAATGTAATGAAAAAACATTTTTCCATACCAGAACCATAGCAATGTCCCTCGGCTCGAAATTTCGACTTCTAAACTCGAAATTTCGACTTTATTCTCAAAATTTCGATTTTGAACTTGAAATTACGACTATAAACTCAAAAATTTCATCTTCAATCTCAAAATTTCGACTGTGATTCCGTAATTTCGACTTTCAACTCAGAATTTTGACTTTTGACTCGAAATTACGACTTTAAACTCATAATTACGACTTTTAACTCAAAAATTCTACTTTCAACTCGAAATTTCGACTTTGAATTCGAAACTAAGACTATAACCTTGAAATTTCGACTTCAGTCTCAAAATTTCGATTTCAAACTCGTAATTACGACTATAAACTCAAAATTTCTACTTCCAACTTGAAATTTTGACTTTGATCTCAGAATTTTGTTTTCAAACTCGAAATTACGACTTTGAACTCAAAATTCCGACTTCAATCTCTAAATTTCGACTTTAATCTCATACTTTCGAATTTCAACTCGAAAATAAAATTCAAGCTTTAACCTTGAAATTTCGACTTTAATCTCGTAATTTCGACTTCCAAACTCGAGATTAAGTGAATGTCTGTATTCCGTAAATGTCTACATGTATGAAAGTTGAAATGTATTCATTTTGCTAAGTAGTAACGTATCTAAGTACAACGGCAATTCAAGCAAACACAATCATTATTTTTGTCAATGTCCTAGTATCACCTCAACCATGACGCTGAGTTATCTTCAGTCATATTATTTATTCATGGGTTATTGTCGTCGACCAACACTTGAGTCTTTAGTTGCGATGCTTGTTACACGAACTTGACGTGTCACGGATCCATTCGTTCCCCTTATCAGAATGTTTGTCAAATGGATTTGCCACTATCAGTTTGAACAGGTCAGGGCCGGTTCCAACTATAATTTTCCGGGTATCACTAGATAATGAGAGTGGTCAATGGCAAGGTATACATTTTGGTCTGTTATCAATAGCAGGCGGCTATGAATGTGCTAGTATATAATAGTTATGAACAGAATCTAGTATTACACATTTCCTTGTGCTGTTAGCACTAAACAGTATCAGGAAAAGTAAAAAGAGTTTGATATTTTCATAATTCTGCTTTCTGAAAGAGTTCATTTAACCTTGAAGGGTCATATGGTATATATGGGATTAACTCGGATCACTACCAATAATGAAGCCGAGAGAGGAGTGGCTGCAACATTACTGTAGGATTTTATGAATCTTGATCTCGCAACACAAAGCATGGCATAAATTGAAGATTTCAATTTGTTTGAGATGTTTTCTCCGTTTTAATGTCTGTGTTTTTGTAGTAGTTCAACTTTTTGCCTCTTCTACCCATTACTGTATGATGTTGAGCGATACACTGCCACTTTTTCTCTACGAATTCCAAATGAAACAAAGCGCTGCAAAAACCAATGATAATGTTAATAAACGTGGAAATTTTCTTCCGGAGATTTCAGCCTCGGAAGAGGCCAGAAATCTCGGTAATCGGGCCAAACCGTCATAGCTGAGTCCTGGTGTGGGAAAATCGACGAAATATACGAAAAATGTCGTTAGCAGAAGCCGGCACTGTTCAATGGAAGAGTTTCGATCCTGCTCTACTACAACGTCCGTCCGCACGTTTCACAAATCACCGATCTAAAATTAAACGAACTGTGCGTCGAAGTTCTGCCTCATTCACCATACTCCAAAGACATTTTTGCCAACTAACTACCATTTTTTAGGCACTTCGATAACTTTCTCGCGGTTAGAACCTTCGCCAATCAGGACAAGGTATAAAACGGCTTTTGTCCACTCCATCTAATCCCTAGCACACAATTTTCACGATGGCAAAATTTATTGACTTGTGTTACGTTGGCAAAAGTGCACTAATTCAAATGATTCCTATTTCTATTAGCAGGGGAGCCCACGATGCAAAATGGGGATTTACTCGAGCGTCATTGAGACATATTAGGTTGCAAAGCTTAGATGATAAGGAGAAACAAATTTTATATAATATATACCTTTTCATCGGTGGGAGAAGTGGCAATGGATTTTTAAATATGTGAAAAAATACTACTGCATGGACATACTCGAGCGCGTCAGATATTGATAGTGTTTACGGTTCACCTTATCATATTATTTTTTGAGTTTAGTATTATTTTTGTTTCATTACCTTCCTAAATGCAAAGGTTGAGTGAGGAAATTTTCACTTTTATTTTTTGGGTATTATTTTTTTTTTCCCTGTAACCACACGGGATTCTTTCACCGCGCAAATGCAGTTGGGGAAAACTCAGACATGCGCGGGGAGAAGCAGGAGGAATACGGCCATTTTTCGCTCCGCAAATTGGTACTCCGCTTTAAAAGTATTTTTCCCGCATTTTGTGATTAGCTATATGATTGCTATATGTGTAAAATCGAAACTCTAGAGTGTTGTGCAGCAGAAGAATACACATTCGAAGCCTTGTGGACATCCTATCCGTCGACAGAACAACAGGTGAGTGGACCCAACTGTTCGTCGTCATTCTGCATTGATTGGGAGTGATCTCCCTGGTCCTTTAATTCTTATTATTCTTATAATTGAATGAACCAGCACCATAAAGATTTCACATGGCCACTTCGGCCGGATCCCAAAAAATTGTGAAGATTTCCTCACATCTAATAATTATATGTTCTTGAAAATAAATTCATTAATTTATCTGCCTTTCAAGGTCACCCAATAGGCAGGTATTCAGTGCCATTTATTTTGTTCTTATCAGTTTCCTAATTATTTTCAAGGTCATACGATACGCAGAGTTTTGCTTTTTCATTTGCTATCACCAGTGGCGTACAGATATTTTTTCGCTATCTTAAGTAATAAAATAAAATATGTCTTCAAACGCTAATAAACTGAAACAATATAAGGCGATTCGCCAAATTTATTACTATCAAATGCGTGAACTCAAAAAATTCGCCATGAATGCTTCAACAAGTGAGCAAGCAAAACTACAGTTTCAAATGGCATATTCGGCCTTTGATGAGGTGAAAAAACAGTTTTATATTCACCATTCGAGTACAATAAGCTTGGCTTGCATTATGGAAAACGAAGATACCGATGCCGAAGAAAACCTTCGCAAAGAATTTGAAAACGACGCTTCAGAAGTGTATGCTTCGTACCATACTGTATTCCAAACTGACCAAAAACCTGTTCTTTCCACACCACAACCGAGTAAGCCTTCTGCTAAGCTGAATCCACTCAAAATACCCAAATTTTCAGGAGATCTTAAACAATTCAGCCATTTTTATGAAATTTTTTCTTTAGTCGTTGACGGAGACGACGACCGCTCTGACGTCGAAAAATACTCGCATCTGATGGACGCCTTGGAGGGTCCTGCAAAGGCTGTTGTCCAAAGCAATTCCGCATCCGCACTGAACTATAAGGCTGCTCTTGACGCTCTAATCGAACGTTACGATCGACCACGCTTAATCGCATTCGCCCATTTACAGTCGCTAGATAACGCACCTATCGTTACTAATTCTAATAACTCGAAAGCTTTACGTTCTCTTGTAGATATTTTCACTGAAAATATTTCTGCTTTGGAAAAAATGAAATTACCTATAAAACAGAGTGATTTTTTACTATTCTATATGCTTTCCAAGCATTTAAATGATGATCTGTTAACTAAATTTGAAATTCAATACGGTAATCCAAACAAAGGAACCTTTCCACAATACGATGATTTGAAATCATTCATTGTAAATCACTGTCACGCATTAGAGACTGTAGAATTTTCTTCTTCTTTAAAATCACAAAAAACGTCTAATAGTCAATTACATTGCAAGCCTGAAAACAAAACCAAAGGTTCTAATTCATTTCAGTTGAAACCGCGTCAGGCAAACACGTTTTTTGTAAATGCAAAGAAAAGCACTACTTATTCATGTACATTCTGTAAATCAACTGATCACTTCATTTATAAATGTCCTCAGTTCCAAAATAAATCACCACAAGAACGTCTAAGCCTTGCCCACGCTAACAAATGGTGTTTAAACTGCCTCTCAGATCGTCATACCTCTGAGATGTGCCGTTCGCAATCTAACTGTCGATCCTGCTTTTCAAGACATCACACAATGATATGCATAAATACGTCACGTAATAATCAACCCACTAGTGTTACTAGTCCGCAAAATCCCAACAATTCCATTTACAA
Organism: Leptinotarsa decemlineata; assembly: GCF_025532065.1. Classification (NCBI taxonomy): domain Eukaryota; kingdom Metazoa; phylum Arthropoda; class Insecta; order Coleoptera; family Chrysomelidae; genus Leptinotarsa; species Leptinotarsa decemlineata. Next base: position 8,038,018 of record NW_027412578.1, read on the forward strand.
TCCGCAGTTCAATTCTGCAACGAATAATTCCCAATATTATCCGCAAAACTTGCACGCCACTGACAGTCTTTTCGCCACTAGTGCTCCATTAATCGGAGCAACGCCTCAATCCGCTCATGTCCCGCAAACGAGTCCCCTCAATACGCAATTCAACAGTGGCTCCTTACCCCGAGCACACCCCACTTCAGATGTTAATTTTTCATCACCGCAAGCGCAAGCAAAACAAAATATTTCTTTACAAATGCAAAACCCGCAGCCGCCTACAAATTTCTGTGGAATCGCTTCATCTCGTTCTGGTGTATTGCTTTCAACCGCTCTTCTTGAAATTCAGGATTCATTTGGTAATTTTCACAAAGTTCGAGCACTTATTGACAGTGGTTCCGAGACAAATTACATATCAGAAAAGTGTTTTAAAAAACTACATTTGGCGCGATTCGAATCGTCCTTGAAAATTCAAGGTTTGAATCAAATGGAGGAATATACTACAAAAGGTGGAGTTTCTTGCTCTATCAAACCGATTGGTACCTCCAACCCAATATTGAATATTGATGCTTACATTTTACCAAAAATATGCACAGATATGCCACCTCGCACTCTGAAACATACGCACCTTGACCATATAAAAAATCTGTTTCTTGCTGATCCTAAATTTTATGAACCCGGTCCAATAGATTTATTATTAGGTGCCGAAATTTTTGCTCTTATTTTACTTAACAATCATATTTCGGGCGAAAGGAATGAACCGATCGCAATAAATACAATTTTCGGTTACGTATTAATCGGAAAATATACGGAGTTGAACTCTTCATTTACTACCGCTACAACTTTATTTTGTTCTACGGCACAAACAGATTTGTTCAACTTGAATAAGACTCTTTCGCACTTCTGGGAAATTGAGGAGATTCCTAGAGAAAAAATGATGTCTCCAGAAAATGAACTCTGCGAGAAAATATTTCGAGAAACACACTCACGTGACGCTACTGGTAGATATATTCTAGAGCTTCCATTCAAAAATATTAATGAACCGTTTTTTGACATCACAGAATGTCGCGCTCTTGCTACAAAACGTTTTTTGTCCCTTGAAAATAGGTTGTACGCAAATAAGGAATTACATCACGAATATTCAAAAATAATTGTTGATTATTTAAAAGAAGGTTTTCTCAAACCTGTCCCTGACGACCTACTTCTCCAAAATGGTTTTATAATACCACATCACGCGGTAGTGAAACCAGGAAAGGTCCGCATAGTACTAGACGGCAGTTTCAAAATTAGAGGCAACCAACCGTCGTTAAATGATACGCTTTTGATTGGTCAAAAGCTTCAAAAGGATATTGGTCAAATTCTATTAAATTTTCGTCTTGGTAATATAACATTCACTTGTGATATTCACTCTATGTTCACTATGCTTAAAGCAGCTGAAGAGCATCAAACTTTTCAGAGAATTTCATGGAGAAATTCCAAATGCGAACCTATCCGCGAGTACATGTTTGAGAGAGTGATTTTTGGGTTGTCTTGCTCTCCATTTCTTGCGAATCGAACCATCCTTCAGTTAGCACAAGATGAACGCGACAACTACCCCTTGGGAGCTCGAATTTTAGAACATTCGACTTACGTTGATGATTGTTGTTCGAGTTTCAATTCATTTCAGGAAGCAAAGATAGCTCGCGATCAACTGATTGCAATACTGAAAAAGGGCGGCTTTGAACTAGGAAAATGGTCGAGTAATACTAAGAAATTACTTTTAGATATTCCAGAATCGCAACTTCAAACAAGTTTAGTTAACTTCGACACAGAATCGCATATCTTAAAAATCTTGGGTCTTCAGTGGTTTCCACAAGATGACATATTTTGTTTCACAGTCGATACCACAGAATGCAAATGCACCAAACGGAATATTTTAAGTCAAATTGCACGTCTGTATGATCCGTTAGGATTTCTTAGTCCTGTCACTTTATTCGCGAAATCCTTTATGCAAATTTTACATACATTAGGTCTTCAATGGGATGATGAACCACCACTCGAAATTCGCGAAAGGTGGTCACAGTTAAAAGATGAGCTTTTACTACTCGAGAAGGTTCGAATTCCTCGCTTGATTGGAATCAAACAGAACTCGGAAGTGCAATTGCATGCATTCGGAGATGCCTCAATGAAGGCGTATGCCACGGTAATTTATTTTCGAATAACTGAAAATGAAAAATGTGATATATATTTTGTTATTGCTAAGTCTCGCCTTAGTCCTTTGAAAAATTTGTCAATTCCAAAACTTGAATTAACTGCTTGTGTTCTTCTAAGTGAATTAGTTTCCTACGTTTTGAAAACTTTTCACAATAAAATAGTGTTTTCTAGATTGTATGCGTGGACTGACTCTTCAATTGCTCTGCATTGGATTAAAGGACCTGCATATAAATGGAAAACATTTGTCGGAAATCGTGTTGCGCGCATTCAAGAATTATTATCACCAGAATTATGGCATCATATTGACTCGCAAAATAATCCTAGTGACAGTGCTTCAAGGGGACAATTACCTTCAGAGTTCTTAGAAAATAATTTATGGTTGAAAGGTCCGCCATGGCTTGCATTACCCTGTAACCAATGGCCAAAATCTAGATTCAAATTTGATAGTGCACCCCCTGAAGTGTTTTCTGGAGAAAAAAATACCTTTCTTGTAACTTCCGAACCAGAATTCGACCCTTTCGAAAAAATACTGACCCGCTTCTCTTCATTTTCGAAAGTACAAAGAATTATTGCTTACTATTTACGTTTTCTTTTCAACTCTAAAAAATCAAATCGTGATTTTCGCAGAACGTGTGTACTTACAAGTTGTGAATTACAACAATCTACTTTATTTTTAGTAAGATATACTCAACAAAAATATTTTTCGGATCTGATAAATAATATGAAAAATAAAAGATCGATTCCAAAGGCCTATAAAAAATTAGGAGTATTTATTGATTCCCATAATATTATACGAGTCGGAGGTCGTCTCGAACACTCAGACCTAAACTATGATCAAAAACACCCCGTACTTTTACCAAAAGGTTGTCGGCTTACCACTTTGATTATAGAATACTTTCATAAAGTCTATTTACACCCCGGTGCGCAGACCTTACAATTTTTATTGATTCAACATTTTTGGATCTTGTCGCCAAAACGCGCTATATACAGCATCATTTCAAAATGCCTAAAATGCTGGCGTTTGAACCCAAAACCATATCAGCCTCCAATGGGTTCTCTACCCCGCTTACGCATTTCTCAACTTCGCAGTTTTTCAGTTGTTGCAATCGATCACTGTGGTCCTTTCACAACGAAAGCAATGAAGATTCGCTCTTCAAAAACGTTCAAATCGTACGTGGTCGTGTTTTGTTGTTTTGCTACTAAAGCATTACACTTAGAACTTTCGGGAGATTTGTCTAGTGAGACGTTTTTGTGTGCCTTCCGGCGTTTGATTTCACGAAGAGGTCCTGTACTAAAATGTTATTCTGACAACGGTACAGCTTTCGTTGGTGGTAACAAAATAATTCAAAACATGTTGAGAAATGCAGCAAATTCTCTCGCAATAGAATGGCATTTTCAACCTCCTTCTGCTCCACATTTTTCGGGATTGGTAGAAGCTGGAGTCAAGTCAGTAAAAACGCATTTGAAGCGAGTAATTGGTGAACAGATTTTAAATTACGAAGAATTTTACACAGTACTCGTTCAGATTGAGGGTTTGCTAAACAGCCGCCCTCTAACACCCATCAGTTCAGATGCCAATGATTTTTCCGTGTTAACACCGGGTCACTTTTTAACCCTGGAACCTATTTCTGCGTTACCTGATCCAGATTTGTCTCACTTGAAGTTGAATCAGCTTAGCCGATGGCAACTTTTACAACGACTACATCAGGATTTTTGGTCACGATGGCATACAGAGTATTTACATACCTTGCAACAAAAGGCGAAATGGTTTGCTCCCACCTCGCCTCCTCCCAAACTTGGTACTTTAGTAATAATAAAGCAAGATAATGTTTCTCCTTCGAAATGGAATCTTGCCAGAATTACAGCTCTGCACCCAGGTGCAGATGATATTTGTCGCGTTGCTACGATCCGCACTGCAGATGGTAGTGAATTCAAAAGACCTCTGGTAAAGTTATGCCCTCTACCAGAAGTTGAAATTTCGCATTAAAAAAGGGTCAAATACCCCTTTTTGGGTGGCCGGAATGTTTACGGTTCACCTTATCATATTATTTTTTGAGTTTAGTATTATTTTTGTTTCATTACCTTCCTAAATGCAAAGGTTGAGTGAGGAAATTTTCACTTTTATTTTTTGGGTATTATTTTTTTTTTTCCCTGTAACCACACGGGATTCTTTCACCGCGCAAATGCAGTTGGGGAAAACTCAGACATGCGCGGGGAGAAGCAGGAGGAATACGGCCATTTTTCGCTCCGCAAATTGGTACTCCGCTTTAAAAGTATTTTTCCCGCATTTTGTGATTAGCTATATGATTGCTATATGTGTAAAATCGAAACTCTAGAGTGTTGTGCAGCAGAAGAATACACATTCGAAGCCTTATGGACATCCTATCCGTCGACAGAACAACAGGTGAGTGGACCCAACTGTTCGTCGTCATTCTGCATTGATTGGGAGTGATCTCCCTGGTCCTTTAATTCTTATTATTCTTATAATTGAATGAACCAGCACCATAAAGATTTCACAGATAGCATCGATGTCCTATGTTAATATAATGTGCAAAAAAATTTCGCCATTTTGAAATACTCAAGCGCGTCAGATTAAGATATATATGGTTCATCTTTATGTTTTAGATGTACTGTCTCATAATCTAACGATTATCTAGAGGGATTTGCTCAATCTGACAGAAACAATTTTTTTTTTAATTCATTGAACTTAATTAATTGGAAAGCTCAGGAATTAGCATGATAATAACTGAATGTATGTTTTTTTAAGTAGAATACTTGTATTTATAGAAAGATATTTTTTTTAAATGCTCCAAAAAATTTTATAATTTGTAATCAATTGAATAATTATTGAAGAAAACAGAAATGAAACTTTCTATGTTTCTACCACTTTTATCTGTAACTAACGTTACTGCAGTTTCGTCCTATAAGGACAATTTCAAACTTATATATTGTATAAGTTTGAAAATGTCCTTATATATTGTATAAATTTGAAAATGTCCGTATAATACGAAACTGCAGTAACGTTAGTTACAAATAAAAGTGGTAAAAAACATAGAAAGTTCAATTTCTCTTTTCTTCATTATGATTTCCTACCACGTAGTAACGGCTACATCCATCAACTAATTGATTAATGGATCATCATCCTCATCACGAACGAGTCTCTGTGATCAGTTGTGATGGCGTCATGGCAACAGAATTCAGAGTGGGGACGGAGTGAGAGTGTAATAGATAGAGAAAAAGTGAATGGAGAATAGAGGAATATGAACTCGTAGAGGGAAATATAGGTATCACACAGCTACACGCACTAAACTTTATCGACGGATTTTTGTTATTTCGGCTTGTGGAAATCGTCAGAATATATATTTTTCGTTAGCCTTGAATTATTTCCTTCAAAATGAAAAAAATTAGCTACTCTCGAGAATGTCGAAATGACGTTATTTTTTTACAACTTTGCTGCCCTCCCCTTTCCTTATGTCACTCTCAAATTGTCAGATTACTGGAATATGCACTTTTTAGCAGGTAATCAACTCACCCTACCTTAATCTGACGCGCTCGAGAATTTCTGATGATCAATTTTTTTTTACTCATCTGATCCTTCATCCCTCACAGGCGGCCTCATATATGGGGCTCATATTTGGTGGAGGTACTCAACCGAGTACAAGGTATCCCCCTGTATATTAATTTGCCGCGCTTTAGTAATTAGTAAATCCCGAAAACCCCGCGTGGGCTCCCCTATTTTATTGAATTGAATGAGTATTCAGTTTGAAGTAGGTTAAGTATGGTTAAGAGAAGAAAAGAGATATTCTCCAAGACATAGATGATGTATGAAGTGCATTGCAATCGAATCGATTCACCCTGAATAATTTATTACATATTGAGACTTGAACTTGAACGGTATTCATTAGAAAAATCTATTTTAGGTAAGATCAAAAGCATTTTCGAAGCTACTGATAAATGATCTTTATTTTCGAAAGGCTAGAATAGACTTCTGACAACAAATCATGTTTGATAAACCCACGTCAAAGACCCTTCATCGTTTCTCATTATTTTCTCTTCTTTTTCAGACATACCCCCATTGGTCCGACAAGAAGAATGTGATACTCTCATCTTTCTTCTGGGGTTACGTTCTCACCCAAATTCCAGCAGGACAAATCGCAGAGCGGTACGGGCCCAAAAGGTTTTTGGCTGCCGCCATCATGATTTGCTCGGTCTTTTCTTTACTCATACCAGTTTTCGGGGCATGGTTTGGATATGCTGGAGTGATGATATGCAGGATTGTCCAGGGATTGATGCAGGGATTCATTTTTCCATCTATTCACCATTTGATAAGCGCATGGGTGCCCTTGAGCAACAGAGCAAAAATTGCTGGATTCGTGTATGCAGGTAGGACATGACTCAATACTACTGAAAAAATAATTGGGAAAAATTTTAATCAACTAAATTATCGTCGGGAAGGAATTTTCATCTGATCAAAATCCTATTCATAATTCTATCAAATTATAGATTTCAATATTTGGGTGTAGAATTATATCAAATTACTTGGAATCAAATGTGATGGATTTGTCCAATACTTGAAAATCCGAAATATATTCAAGAAACACTTTTTCATGATATTTTTACTGGATATTTCACAAAAACAGGAGTATATTAGTTGCCTTGTGGTTTTTGTCCAAAACTTGATATTGGCCAAACGGTAAACACCTTTTTCAAAAGAATAAAGGAACATATAGAAGCATTTTTCGAATATGAAGGCTAGTTTCACATTTGCAAACAATCTTTTGATGGAGGATGATGGGTTCAACCATGACTATGACATATCACATTTAAAATCATACCTAGAAAATCACTCGCAAATGGTGAAACTCAATCTCTCGAAATGTTTGGAAATTGATGGATTTAAAATTCAAAAAATTTACCGAATTACAGAATTGAATTGAAGTTTCACCCTCTGTTGAGAAAAAAATGTTATAGAATATATACCTTTTCATCGGTGTGGGAACAATAATAATAATAATCTGATTGTTTGCATGATGTGGGTGGTTGCACGTAAGGGTTGGAAGTGAAAAGAAAATAAAATTATTCGAGCGCGTCAGATTTTTTAGGGGGGTGTTAAGTGCAACAAAAAAATCTCTCATTCATTATGATGTGCAAAAAAAATTGCCATTTTGAAATACTCAAGCGCGTCAGATTGAGATATATATGGTTCATCTTTATGTTTTAGACGTGCTGTCTCATAATCTGACGATTATCTATAGGGATTCGCTCAATCTAACAAAAACAATATTCAAAAAAAAGTGTTTTCAATTCATTGAACTAAATCAATTGAAAAGCTCAAGAAATAGCATGCAAATAAATGAGTGTATGTTTTTTGAGTGGAATACTTGTATTTATAAGAAAATATTTTTGAAAAAATGCTCAAAAAAATTTAATTTTTTATAATCAATTGATTAATCAATGCAGAAAAAAGAAATGGAACTTTCTATGTTTTTACCACTTTTATTTGTAACTAACGTTACAATATATTAGGACATTTTCATACTTATACAATATATAAGTTTGAAAATGTCCTCATGGAACGAAACTGCAGTAACGTTACTTACAAATTAAAGTGGTGAAAAACATAGAAAGTTCAATTTATCTCTTCTTCAAAATGATTTCCTACGACGTAGTAACGACTGCATCCATCAATTAATTGATTATTTATCATTCATCATTTTCATCTTTCTCACGAACGAGTCTCTGTGATCAGCTGTGATGGCGTCATGGCAACAGAATTCAGAGTGGGGATGGAGTGGAAGAGTAATAGAGAGAGAAAAAGTGAATAGACAATAAAGGAATAGAAACTCGGAGAGGGAAATATAGGTATTACACAGCTGCACGCATTAAACTTTATCGACTAATTTTTGTTATTTTGGCTTACGGAAATCGTCAGATTATATATTTTCCGTTATCCTTGAATTATTTCCTTCAAAATAAAAAAAAAATTAGCTACGCTCAAGAATGTCGAAATGACGTTATTTTTTTTACAACTTTGCTGCCCCCTCTCCTTTCTTTACGTCACTCTCAAATTGTCAGATTACTGAAATATATATTAACTAACCCTACCTCAATCTGACGCGCTCGAGAATTTCTGATGATCAATTTTTTTTTACTAATCTGATCCGTTATCCCTCACAGGCGGCCTTATATATGGGGCTCATATTTGGTGGAGGTACTTAACCAGGTACAAGGTATCCTCCTATATATTAATATCCGCGCTTTAGTAAATCCCACTTGGGCTCCCCTATTAATAGAAATAGATTCCATTCTATTCTATTTTGCAGAAAATAATTGAGTAATGAACTGATAACTGATAACATTTTATTTTCATTGATAATACCTAATAACCCTTATAGAACCAACATGTATTATTCGATCATTATATCATTATCTCATCAATTGAGTAAGTGATAAACAGAATGTGATAATAATCTTACAGACAATTCTTTTTCTTCAAAATGATTGAACATTACTTGGGAAATTATCAATGATAACGTATAATTTGACTAAGAGACTGAATATCAATCAACATGTCAAAGAAGTTCTCATGCTGATTGAAGAGTTGCTATTGTTTTTTTTATTTTCGATATGCCATTTAGTTGCACATGTTTCAACATATCGTTAATGATGCGACTCAAAACTTTCATCGTTAATGCCGAAATATGTTTTTAAAATGATCGGATTTACTATCTGTTCAAAAAATGAAGTGAATTTTCAGTTTTCTTAAAAAATATAAATAATAATTATTTCATCAATTTCTATTTTGTCCTATTCAAAGAAGTCCCACCTAGATATAGTACACTTGTGCGTTTTTTTTCAATTATCGAAGCAGTTCTGATATGCACTTTTTGGTATGTCCTAGAGCCGTCTCAGCAACTTGGTTTTCATCTCCCCAATTCTTGCAGAACTCCGTCCTCTCATGAGCCTCTTCAATCTTGAGAACAGGAAAATGTCGCAGGGAAGCAAATCTGGTGAATACGGTGGCTGAGGCATGTTTTTGGCCGAAAATAACAAATAAGCAACGACGAGTGACCAAGTGCATTATTGTGATGCAAAATCCATATTTTTTTTTCACAATACCGGACGTTTTCTTCGTATTGCTTCTCGCAAGAGGTGCATAATTCCAAGATAATACTCCTTATTGACCGAACTACCATGTGGCAAGAACTGATGCACTACACCACGGTGTTTGAAGAAAAAAGGGAGCAGAACCTTGACTTTGGATCGAGCTTGACGTGATTTTTTTTGTCTTGGCTCTCCTGGGCACTTTCATTGGGACGACTAGACTTTTTTTTCGATGTCATAACATTATACCCATGATTCGTCACCAATTATGATCCTCTTGAGCAAATTTAGATCGCTGTTGACGTCATTCAACAAATCCGGAGCGATGCTCTTGCGAAGGTTTTTTTATTTTGGTCAAAATTCAGCATTCCGGAACGAACTTTGCTGCCACAGGCTTCATGCCCAAAATTGTCAAAAAATTTGCATGATATGAGCCAACCAATATGGCGACATCCTCAGCAACTTCTCTAGTAGTTATTTGACGATTTTTAATTACATTTCTTCTCACTTCCTTAACATTGTCATCGGTTTTTGATGTGCTGGGACATCCAGGGCAAGTATTGTCATTCACATTTTTTTGACCTTCTGTTCAACGCTTGTACCACTTGTAAACATATTCTTTGACACAGAGTATGATCACCGTATGCCACTTCTCACACAAAATTTGATGCAAGTTCTTTGTTGATTTTTTTTGATACCAGAAAATCGCAAAACTCTCCCTTGTTTGTCTCTCACCATCAAAATTAACATTCTGAACAGCTGAATCTGTGGGGATTGTACCAGCATAAAAAACAAATCGGTTATTGAATGTAAATACCCCACGAAATTTAATCGTTTACGTTATTTTTTGAACAGCCCAATATTCACAAACAGTCAAACCATCGATGGATTTGTCTTTCTATTCGTGCTAATTAGTGGATGGAATAAAATAAGTGTATAAACGCATTCCATCTCGACAAAATAGGTTCCAAAATTGATAGTAAACAACTATTCAGTGGATAGTTGAGGTTTGCAACTTCAGCGTTCAACTTTCAACTGATATATTATTCAATAACTGGCACTGAAAATTTTTCAGTGTGCGATTAGCCACATCAGAAATAATATGTATATTCCCAAATTCCACTTTTCTCAAGCAACTTCTGTGAAACTTAGTCGTTAGTTTTCCGACACCTCCATTTCTGAAATTCACACAATATATTGAATTTACTGTATATTTTACTCTTGTAACAAGCAGTGGTTCATATCATACCTAGAAAATCACTCGTTATTGGTGAAATAATATCTCTTTCGAACGGAGACAACCCAATGCGGTATGCTACAGGGTTCAGTGCTTGGTCCCACACTGTTCCTACTATATGGCAAACAATGTATACTTCACAGATATGATATATCTGTGTAGTATACATTGTTTGCCAATGATACTACCATATTTTGGCATGATAATGATGAGCACTTATTACATCACAAGATACAAGTAGATATTGAGGAAATCAAAGCCTGGTGCGACGATAAGTCCTTGTCTTCAATGTTACCAAATCTGATCTATTAACCTTCCGCTGTGAGATTTCTGCTCTGAGCTTAGGCCCGAATAAAAATAAACATGTTTCTCCACCATATTTCTAGGATTTCACATTGATAATAAATTGAAATTTAACGACCATGTCACAAAATTGTGCTAAAAATTGTCATCTGGATGATACGTTATTAGGATAATAACGCATGAATGAAATACACACATCGGAAAAGTCTAGGGATATTTTTATAACATACTAAATATCATAAAAATAAATGCATGAGGTCGTTTAATTTCGATTAAATTGGTACACTCGACCACCCTGTAGATTTCTATGGGTTGAACAAAGCCTGCAAAAACGGTAACTAATCTTTTATCAAGTTTTTTACAAACTGTAGGTTTTCGGCTAAAATGAATAATCTGAAAGTGTCGAGTTTGTACATTCTATGCAGTTCTTGCTCAGTAATTGAACTGGAAATATTGTGCTTTAACATGGAACGCCATCACTTACCATTGGCTGAGATGAATAGAGCTCTAGGGCTTCTTCAAGATGGCATGCGACAAAATGATGTAGCTCTTCGTTTGGGGGTCTCCCAAAGTGTTATCAGTCAATTGTGGCGGCGTTTCCGTGAAACTGGCAGTCCAGCCGAACAACATCCAGGGCGAGGACGCGCTACAACTTCAGTTCAAGACCGATTTTTGGTCTTAACCGCAAGAAGACAACCGACAATCACAGCACCTGAGTTGGTTAACGTGTTGCAGCAGACGCACCAAGTAACCATTGGTCGTGATACTGCATGAAGCAGATCTCCACAACAGAAGGCCACTTAGATGTCCACCTTTGTCGAGAGGCAATCGCGGTAGAAGATTAGAGTGGTGTCAAGAACATCAAAACTGGGATGCAAATGATTGGGCCACAGTTTTGTTTACAGACGAATCCAGATTTGGATTTCATCCAGATTCTCATCGAGTAAGACTGTGGAGACGACCTGGAAATAATGAACGTTTGAGACACGTCCAGGAAGTCCACACATACAGAGGTGCTACAGTAATGCTATGGCGCGGAATCATGATCGGCGGCAGAACCGATCTCGTTTTTCCAAATCGCTCCCTCACAGCTCGACAGTACCTCGACACCATTCTTCAACCTATCGTCCGTTCGTTTGCTGGTGCTGTTGGTGAAAACTTCCACCTAATGCACGACAATGCTCGTCCACATGTCGCGCGTCTAGTGACTGACTGGCTCACCAACGAAGGAGTTGATGTATTGCCAGCACAATATCGGACCTGAATCCCATCGAGCATGTGTGAGACATGCTTCAACGAAGAATTACTCCACATATGGGGAACATTCACACAACGTTTCAATTGAGAGAGCTTTTAATCGCTGAATGGGCAAATGTACCTCAACAAGACATTGACAATCTCATTTTGTCAATGCACGATAGATGTAGGGCCGTAATAAACCAGCGTGGAGGCCATACTTTGTACTGATTCCAATTTTTTTTGTATTATGATTTTTTTTCGGGGTGCCAAAGAAGAGCCATATTTTTTTTTAGTTTTGCTTATATGCGCACTCAGTATTTTTGACCATTTAATAAATTTTGTTGTAAGTTAATCACCCGTCAACTTTTTTTTCCATAAAGCGATCTAAAAAAAAATATCCCTAGACTTTTCCGATGTGTGTATATAATTGCTCAGCAAGAAGCTTGCAGGAAATTGAATCATTAGGATTGTTTGAAAAAATTTTTAAAAAACAGCTAATCACTTATACATTCGACAATATGGGGGAATAATTTAATAGTGAACCTTTTTGTTCCCATTGAAATACGCTTGTCTCCTCATTAGGATTGATTTTAATATGTTTCCATAATGTAGCTGTATATATTCATCCATTTCACTAGCTACAACATGACTTCCACATTTTACTTATAGGTACACATTTTATTATTATTGAGTCTGTAACAGTACCATTTTATTATTTTCAACATTTCAACTTGTTTTACCTATGCAATGATTGTGTCGATAAGAACTGTTTCTTCTGACATCAAAGCAGGTTTATTTGATTGATTGATTGATTGTATTATTATTTCTCAGGTGGTCCTCTCGGAACCGTCATGGTGATGCCAATAGCTGGATATTTCTCGGATTCCAGGATGGGTTGGCAGACTGTGTTTTATCTGCTTGGAGGAGTTGGTCTGGTATGGGTTGCAATGTTTCTGATTTGCGGTTCAGATAGCCCAACCCATCATAAGACTATCACGAAAGAAGAGCTCAGATTTATCCAAGATGGCGCTCCGCCGAAGAAGAAAACAGAGGTTTGCAATAATACTAATTTCAATCTACGTACTTCAGTTTTCGTTAGTAATGATGGCTCATTGACCACAAATCTTCATGCCATAAAATCAATTATTATCTTGAAGAGACTTTATAAAAGATACTTCTTGACATTATTTCTAATTTTCCATATTATGAGAAGTAAATAATTATAGATTAATAGAGAATCTGCTCTTGAAGGCAAAGTTTGAAAATTCGACAAGTTACTTTGACTGAACTTTTCTATGGTTTATATCACGCAGTAACTTTTCCGGGTGAAATTTTGAGTTTTTTCTTCATAACATCCGAGAACAGATTCTCTGTTGTTCTTATATTTGTTCATTTTTCATATAGTGAAAACTTAAAAACTCGAAAAATCATCAAGAAACATTGACTTTTCCACAAAAATGATGAGTTTTAATTATTATATAATGGAATAGCTACGATAATATTGAACTTTTCTAACAGTTTTATTCAGTATCAAAGTCTTGAACAATTATCACTCTACTCAGTCAATCACTTTTTCACGCCCACTCAAAAAACATGACTTTGCATTTTTTATAAAAACCTATAATCGTTATCTCCATCAGTATCACAACCCCAGTATCATTATCGAACCTGAATTATTGTTTTAGAAACTTCCAACACCGTGGAAAGAAATACTGAAGTCAAAACCATTCTGGGCGATATTGATATGTCACTTTGGCGACTTGTGGGGATTTTGGACTATGCTCACAGAAATCCCTACGTACATGGACAAGATTTTAAAATTCGACATAAAATCGGTAAGTGTTCAGCTAACGCAACCTCAAGGTTGGATACTATCATTACTCTTTTACAGAACAGTACTTTGTCTGCCCTTCCATACTTAGTCTATTGGCTGTTAAATTTGGTGATGAGTCCTATTGCCGATTACCTTATTACCAAAAAGATTGCGTCTGTCGGTGCCAGTAGAAAAATATTTAACAGTATAGGTAGGAACCTATGCCTCAGAATTACAAGTTGAATATGTTTGAATATGAATATGAATATGAATATGTTTGAGAGCGTGTTGAGAACCACTGGTTTGAATCGTTTATTCACTTGTTTATTCATAGAACGTATTTATCAGTTTGTTACTCAACTAGTTATTACTGCCTTGAACTTGTTGAAGTTTCTTTGACAAGACAATTTCGATCTTAATTGAATATCTGATTTTTGATCCAGCGGTTCTCAATGTATGACGAGTGAAGGACTTTTTGCAAAGTTGTTGGGATGTATCTTAGAGGCCAGTCGATTAAGGCATGAATAACAATCACACTTGTAGTTGATTTTTGACAGGATGATAAAGAACAAGGTTCATAATGGTATGAATTTCAAAAAAAGTGGGTTTACTGAAGGCAGTCAGCTGCCATAATAGCAGAGGGGAATACATACTATACAGATTAGTTTGAAGTGAATATACGAAATCACAGAAAAAAAATCTATTTGAAAAAAATTGTAGTGGTAAAAAAATTACTTTCACTTTGAAAGTATTCAAATGATAGTGGTGAAGAATGAATAGTGAATTTTCAATCATTATCCTTCAATTCATTATATATTGTTGTCCATTGAGTTTACAACATTTTTTTAATTTATTGCACAATCAAATTTTAAATACCTACAAAAGTTATTAGATGTTCGATGAATTATTATTAGTAGTAGTAGTATTGAATGCTTTCGGAAAGGTATCGATTCGAACAACATATAAAGCATGTATGAAAACATCAATTTCGTTCAAGAATGAAGTATTTTCAGAAACAACGAAAATACATTTTCTAGGTACTTGCTTTCCATATATTTCTTTAGTTTTTTCAATCATCACATATCCAATGTAGCCACAAACAAATCACATTGACACAACTTCTCTCATGAGGCGCATTAGCAGAATTTACTTGGATTTACATTTTTTTTTTTTTGAATAATTTCACTTCATCTCATAATGCAATGATATTTAACACCATCTAAAATTTTCTCAAATTATTTTCGTAATGGAATATACATTTTTATTACAAATCCTATGTGCTGTTTGGCTTGAAGCGACTGCATATGGTTATCAAACATCTACTATTGGCAGTATACAAATTTCGATAGTGCAATTTATAAAAAAAAACTCTTTTGTATTTGTAATGAAGCGATCAAACCTTATTATAACCCCAATGGCCACACTGTATATGTATAATAAATTTCGTTATATAATCATTCACTGTCAATGAATTTGAATCAAATCATAATATGTTTTAGAAGTCATTTGTCTCAACTTAATCCCAAGCTTTGTGCTTGAAAGAATGACGATGACTCCGGTAAATAAAAAATCATTCATTGAATTGAATCAGTTTATTTACAAACACCCTATTGAAAAATTTACTAATCACCAGAAAATTGTTCAAGTTCGTATACTTTCAACCAATACTCACAATAATATAACAAATATAACATAAATAAAAAAAAACTATAGTATTCAAAAACCATTGGTCTAATACATCATTTATGAGGTGTTTCATCGCTCAACCTCTATATCAATGAAATATTTTAAGAGTGAGACTGAGTTTGAAGGTAATTGACAATGTTTCATGATGAATTTCACTAGTCCGCATTGTCTACTATATAAAATGATTTGAAATCCCTGAAACAACTAAAAAAGAAGAATTAAAAATGAATAGCTGAAAATAAAAATTATATTAAGCAAAATAAACCTGAAATGGAATAATAGTAAAATAGAATACAAGTAAAAGTAGAACAATTGAATGAATTAAAATAAAAAAATGGAAAAAGGAAATAAAAAGTGGAGAGATTCCAAGTCACGTTAGTTCACGACGTTTCGATTGTTAGTATCTACAATCATCTTCGGGTGATGACTGGACTGATTTCTCCGAGAGATGACTATTTATAGGTCGTTCGAGTACTTTCACTATCCCCGCTTTCCATTTTCCGCTTCACTGTGATTCCAAGAATTGCATTTACCGGATACCCTGAGAGTGCGGATAATCCTATATTGGTGAAACTAAGAGGCCATTGAATGTTCGCATTGCCGAGCACAAGAAACACACACAGCGAGGGGAAACCAGCAAATCAGGAATAGCAGGTTTGGACACATCAACACAACATCGAGTGGTCCCAAGCTTGAGATCTTGCACAGAGAGGAACATTGGCTTAGGAGAAAATTCAAGGAAGCCGTACGTATTCAGGCAAGCCAGCGTAGAAATAGGCAACATATGGAAACCCATCATCAAGCGAAAAATGGCCAACTCCCGCCAAACGTTCATCTCCCACGGAACCAGTGAAGCGGAAAATGGAAAGCGGGGATAAGTGAAAGTACTTGAACGACCTATAAATAGTCATCTTTCGGAGGAATCAGTCCAGTCATCACCCGAAGACAATTGTAGATACTAACAATCGAAATGTCGTGAAATAACGTGACTTGGAATTTCTCCACTTTTTATTTTTATTTTCTTTTTTCCTTTTTTTATTTTTATTTATTCAATTGGTCTACTTTCACTTGTATTATATTACAGTATTATTTCATTTCCGGTTTATTTTGATTAATATAATTGTTAGTTTCAGATATTCATTTTTAATTCTTCTTTTTCAGTTGTTTCAGGGATTTCAAATCATTTTATATAGTAGGCAATGGAAGTCCGAACTAGTGAAATCCATCAGTGAGACTGAGATTTTAAGTTCTGATCTACATGACTCTTGATTTGAGTAAAATTATATACCATGAGCACGATCTGCTGCATGATCATTCCTATTTGGGAAATTTTTGACAGCCAAGGGACAATATTCCATATTCCTGTTGTCCTTATTATGATAGGGACCACCAAATGCGATTTTGTAGAAAAACCATAAAACCATAATGTTTCACAATTCCACTTTTTGATTTGTGGTTTCGAAAGCTGCACAAAAGATTGCGTGAAATACTCAGATTGGTTCTCAAATAGATCATTCATGATATATTCAGTTCATAATGTTATTATTTATGTACTTATATCAATATATGAGTTTAGCAAGAGAGTTACAAAAATAGTGTGTATTTCCATGAATCTAATGTTTCAGAATTCATACAACTGTTAAAACGTCTATGGGCAATCATATTACTTAGTAAATTGATGGATGTAGCAGTTACTACGTGGTAGGAAATCATAATGAAGAAAAGAGAATTGAAACTTTCTATCTTTTTCACTTTCTAACTTTAGTGCAGTTTGGTCCTATAAGGAAATTTTCAAACTACATTAAACTTATACATCAATTTATAACTTTCCCGTTTCATAATTGAAGGTCGACTCTTTCAGTTGTATTGCCAATTGCATATGCAGGACATTTTCTGTGAAAATTCCTGCACTGACGCCTGTCGGATATAATCCAACGCCCTTCGTGGTATTAGCCAGGGGAGTAGTTGTTTTCTGATAGGCGTCAGTCCATTAAACCTACTGTGTAGGTATATAGAGACTGGCTTGAACGTTTGAAGTTCCATTTACTTTAGATCATTTTATAAGTTTGAAAATACCGTATAGGACGAAACTACAGTAAAGTTAGTTATAAAAAATAAAAGTGGTAAAAAACATAAAAAGTTTCACTTTTTTTTTACTTCATATCACTTAGTATTCACATAAATAAGAAATTCAGAAAAAACGGATTATATTAAGTTGTTCCAGAAGTTTTTTCCGTAAAGTAGACTCATAAAAACGGATAAAACTTTTGAAACTATAGAATGAGTGACGTCATATAGAGAATTTTCAAGAGCCATAGCTTGCTCGCAGTTTTAGCAAGTTCACTTTTCATTTGGGGAGGGGAGCAGTTGATCTCGGTCATATCATAAAAGACACCTTAGTTCTGATGTTATCCACTGTCGCCCTAGTTTTCAAGTTCATCATCGAAGTCAAAATAATTTCATTTTGAAATGTAATTTGATAATGAATGAATCAATACCGAACTTTTTGACGAAAATAATACAGTGTTTTAATTTTATAGGTGTCTTCATACCAGCGATCGCACTTCTTGCTTTGTGCTTCATAGGGCCTGAACAAAGGATATTGACAGTGTTCATGTTAGTAATAGCGGTGGGATTCAATACGGCTATTTTGATGGGTTTCCATGTGAACCACATCGACATTGCCCCAAATCACTCGGGGACTCTTATGGGGATCACGAATGCGATTTCCAACGTTGCCGCAATTCTTGCTCCATTAGCCGTTGATGTGTTCAAAGCTGTTGGTGGATATGAGGAAGTGAGTAGAAAATAAATTGGTTGAGAGATTCTGAACATTCGAGATTTATGTCTTTCTTCTACTACCTGATGTTTCTGTGGAAAACGATCGAAGATGACGGGCATTAGTATGAACAAAGGATGGTGATATCAAGAGTGTTATTTTTTTAAGGACAAAATACAAACAATACAGGAAAATCCTTTAGCGCTCCAGCGATGCCTCTGCTAAAGTATCGATTCACGTTGGATTTGAATCGCTTGAGATTAAATTCATTTGGAAAAACTTTAACAGAAAGTTTATTCCACATGAACGCAGTTCTTAAAATGAAAGAGTTCCCAAACAGTGAAATTTGAGGTGTACTTGGTTGAACCTCAAGACGATGAGCAGTTGCAGTCCGTCGCGTATTTCTGATATACAATAGTAATATATTTATTTAACAGATGCCAGAGTTAATCATATAATACATAATAATTTAATCAGGTAGTTGAATGATTTTGATGATATTTTTTTACATAATTTACATAGTATTATATCATGAAATTAAATATGAATGAATAAATATGACTGATAATGCACAAAAACATATGCTGGTCGTGGAACAATGAAAGAAAATAATGATAGTAAATGATGAAAGAATGTTGTCGTACACATATACATATATAGATGAAGCTATATGAGATTTATAGTATCGATACTTTTTTATTGAAAAAAACTTAGTCTACAATGAAAACGAAGACCTCTGTAGAACGGTCTTTTGGTCCTATTGTATTATTTCAGAAATTATTCTTTATATCGATGAGTTGATGGGTGAATGAACTAGGTTTCAAATCCAATTTCTCAGTTCTTTCTTGAAAAGGCTGAGCGAGTTGATTGTTTTCAGTTCACTGGGAACTGCATTGTATACTCTGGGTTTGAGAAAATATGATGAACATTGGGATATTAGTTTAGAGACGAAGGGCATTGCGAAGTGGTTGTCCTTTCTAAGTATGTGCACATAGTAATTTTTAGATCCTTCTTTTTTCTGCTTCACTATCAAGACGTTCAAAAGTAATTGCTTAGTATCTAAAACTTTTGCTAGTTGATAAATTCCATCACTGGAATGTAATCCATCTACGAGTACGTCGAGTCCGTTCATTTGATTATTGTACCGCTCTTGGTAATATCAAATGTACCAAATAACTTTAATATCTTCCGTGAAAGTGTCTATAGAAGAGAGACAAATACCAAACCTTCCTACGAGTGTATATATAATAATAATTACAATTTATTTTCCCGAGAAACATAATTCAAAAAACTAACTATAGCATAACTGAGGTCTGATCTGAGCATCAATAGTTGCTGAGGTGTGTACAGTTCTCTGGTTCAGAACAGTGTTCCAAGCTTTTGAGAAGCAGCTTCTGCAATTTCAGCGACATTGTTGTGCCAAGACATATAGGTGTCCATTTCAACCCCCAATTCATCGAAGCAGAAATCGAAATTGTCTGTCCTGACATTATTTTAACTGGTTCGAAAACATTTATCTTTTGGGATGAAACGATGCTTGGGTTTTCTTGACATTGAATTCAACCTGGTTATTTCCACCCCTTTTCGAAATCAACTCTAGATTATCATTAAGATATGCAACCTCCTGCTACCGGTGAAGATATGCATCCTCAGCACATGTCCTCGAATCCAAATGGAATGCCGAGATAAGTATGCTGTCGTCAGCAAAGCAATATATTGGATACTTGATTTTTTCCAATAAGTCGTTGATATACAAAACAAAATATGAATTCTTGATTGAAACGAGCATTGATGATGAAAGTATTCGAGAGATATCCATCGACGGCTACTTGCAGGGAACGGCCTTTCAGGAAGCTGGAGAGCCATACACAAAAATGATTCGACAAGCCATAGCGTCGAAGATTGGTCAGCAAACCCTCATGCCTCACACGGTCAAAGGCCGATAGAAGGTTATACAGAGAATAGCGTGATAACTGTCGGTCAGCCGTATTTTGGGAAATAATGAGATTCATATCCTGAAAATGAGCAATTACAGGTTTTCAGTTATTGATAGAAAAATGTCATCTACAGGCTCAATTCAATTTTCCATAATTTTCCACTTTGTAACCTCGAACTCAGTAAATTTTTTTTTTGGGTTATGGACGACACTTTTTCAGGTAAATATACATAGTATTTCATATTCAACAGGTATACACACAGTTACAGAAAATGTTCGATCAAATATAATAAACATATTATGACACTCATTCAATTGACATGTTGCAAGTTAACTATCCAAATGAACCTCGATAAGTTTGTTTGAAATTTTTATTTCACTATTGAATTTGTCATAGAAATATGTTGTAGTTATTGAAGTATCAGTTTGGAAATATGTTTTTGAAGTTTTTCTTCACTTAACCAGGTCAATAAGAAACAGAAAAACACCTTTTATTTCATTTTAACTGAAATTTTCATGAGCTCGATAAAATTATGGATCGAAGAATATGTATGGCTGTGATAGAACTGACCGATACTTGATGAAAATCCTTTTTAACGTATTCAAAAAAGACACTTCAATGTGTGATTTTAACTTTTTAAGTGAAAATCTCATATTGAAGTATGTTTTTTGAATACGATATGTATGGCTCTCGGGTTCATCAAAATATTTTCAACAGACATTTCTGTAAGTTATCAGCTATAATATCCCAAGGACATTGATAACTAACGAAATAATTTTATCACAGTTTTCGAAAGCACGTTATTTGGTAACATCCCGACGCCGAAGGCGGAGGGATGTTACCTAAAATAACGTGCTTGAGGAAGTTGTGATAAAATTATGAGTTATTTATCAATGTTCGAGGGATATTCGGTGAGAAAATTTTTTGCAATTCGAACAAAATTATTTATTGAACACACAGTTATTAAATGAACAATTCGTATAATGATATTCCGTTGATCTTGCTGTATTTGCCTCGGTTACTGCATAGGTGTTTCCAAGCATACTATTGATTATTTGGTTATGATGTTCCTGATCAATATTCAAATAAGGTTCTATGGAATTTCCATTATTGTGCCCAGTAATTTTCAACAATTGCTGTTCTTGAACTCCACTCTTAGCTAGTTGACTGACTGCAGTTGCTCTATTAGAGTGATTGGTTATTTTCCTCTGTTTCGTATCCAAGCCAATTGTTTCAGCAGAAGATTTCGTCCATCCGTTGATTATATTTCTACCCAGAGGCATATTGTCATACCAGTTATCGCTTCCTGTCTTCCAGTGACGATTTGGCCTTAAAAATAGTCTATTTGTCTTGATATTTGTGCCTCGTTTTGATAATAATTTAATGAATTATCTGACAGGACAAGCATTGTTATCACTATTTTGAACTAACCATTTGCTAGAGGCGCAGTTCTTTGAACCCCCTTGGCAGGTTTTACTGAAAATTGGATTATATTCTATCCTATTAGTTGGAGATACATTGTTGTCCTTTTCGATATGAAAATAATCAACTAAGCAAGCAGCACCTTCACCACCTCTCCAAGCCAATTCCACTGCTGCTATGTGATAAAATTTGCTTAGGAGTCCTATAGGGGTATTTTCATCCCAAAAGATTATAATTTTACTCATTTCATTTGAAGTTAATGGTACTGAGCTTGTTTTGCGTTTAGTGGGATCTGTTTGTAAATTTCTTCGTGCTGCGTCGCGTGCATTCCGCGCTTGTTTGAATGCAACACTTTTAAAGGGGTCTAGCATGATATTATACTCCTTGTAATACTTGTAATAATTTGCTTGTTATATTCCATACGGTTTTAACAGTAGCCTCCTTAAACTCTGTGCTATCCTTTTTTCTCATATTAATCGCCCAATCCTTGAGTATTAATGCAAGCTCTTCGAGAGTACGATTTCCATCCAATTCATATTTTCTGGCGTCACAAAACTCCATGAATATTTTCCAAGTGTATTTTTTACTATTTTACTATTTTTTGGTGTATTTTCTTCAATGATTTTGTCAATTGCCGCATCATTTTGAACACCAAAGCGAGGAAGTGACATTTTCGAAATAAATTGAATTACTGAAATGTCAAACAACTTTATTGTGTTGGTTGCTTAGCAATGTCATGACATAAGTGAAAACTACCCGTGAAAACTATCCATGGGTAGTTATCAGTGTAATGATGGTTTCATTGGTTATTTCGACACACATGACTAGAAATAGACAAATTTGATAGGATAATTTTTTTGGCAAAAAATTTTCGTCATACTTATTGTCTGAAAAAATATTACACATACTAAAAACTCTAGTCTGAACTGATTTTTGCAGATACTCTCTTCTAATTCAGTTATATGGGTATGGAAAAAATAGTACTTTCTAACGACAACATATGTTGCAATAAATTTATTTCATCTATGCTTTCGATCTGTCAAATTTCGTGACATTTTCCAATAATTTAGCTGTGATAATTGTTTTATTCGTAATTCGTAGTAAGTTTTGGGACTCAAGGTCTCTTGTCATAGGGCCAATCTTTTGAATGTTAGATCAGTGTCTTCATTATTCTTTTACAATAACTGAAAATACTGACTGATGACTGATTGTTAACGACAAAATATATAGTTGAAAAGTTCCTCTATATTTCTCAATTATACTCGAAAGTAATTCCTAATTACTCTGCTGACATTCATTTGAATTTGATTTCATTTCGCCTTAAATATATCTCACTATTTCATTTATGATTCAACAACAGATAGCGTTGTTTCGCTCTGAATGGTTACACCTACTTTGTCTTGCAGTGAAAGCTGCAGTGGCAGAAAGAAGGTCGATGTCGGAACTTATTTTTACAAGTGACCGCTTTGGAAAGCCTCATTTATCGTTCATATTCAATGGTTCTGTCAATCCCATAGGTGGCGTTTTCTTCATTTCAATAATTGTTCAGAAGAGTCGGAATTATTCTGACTTAAGGTCTATTACGATTTCTACTTGTTGAACACGAAGCAATTCATGTGACAATTAGATGAC
Organism: Leptinotarsa decemlineata; assembly: GCF_025532065.1. Taxonomy (NCBI): domain Eukaryota; kingdom Metazoa; phylum Arthropoda; class Insecta; order Coleoptera; family Chrysomelidae; genus Leptinotarsa; species Leptinotarsa decemlineata. The sequence goes on from NW_027412578.1 coordinate 8,061,345, forward strand.
AATACATCCTTGTACGTCCAATTGAATATCGACCTATTATGTAATAACCTAATATGGATGTTTTCTTTTCAGACTGACAAACAACTCTGGAACGTGGTTTTCATAACAGCCACAGTATTATTCTCCACAACAGGTATGTTTTACAATTTGGCAGCGTCGGGTGAAGTACAGCCCTGGAATGACTTAAGTGTAAAGGAAACAGAGGAAAACCCAGAGAAGAAACCCATGTACAATGGCGACAGCTGACAAAACATTCCGCGTGTCGCAAGAACTTCACTTACTTGGTAGTGAGAACCAGTGATGGAAAACTCCCAAGTTCATTAGTCAAAAAATGGTTACCTTGAATTAGTTGTTTTGACTTTTGGAAGAATAAAATATGTTATGAAAGTAATCGATAACTCGGTTGTGTGTCATTGAATCGAATCAATTCATAAATATTTATTCAAACAATATTTGTATATTTCATTCATCCCACATTCCTCGGAAACTTCCAAATAAAATGAAACAGCGGTCCAATATACAGGGTGGACGTCAAAAGACGGAACAAGGTGTCATGGTCGGACAAAATTCACCTGAAAAGTTCAGTACTACGTTTCGATAATTAAGGCATCAATGTTGCATCATCAATCATCGAGAGGGCGCTACAGACTTCTTTTGATGGAAAGGGAGTCTTGTAATACATTTTTCAATGGGTAATTCAATTCTTGACCCAACACTATTTTACTTCCAAAAATCGGTTCAGCCATTCCAAAGTGATCAGAAGTTATTTATTCGTACACTTCGAATGTCACACATTTTCTCAAAAACATCTAGAAGAGTCAATTCAGGTGATATAGGTGACCTTTCTAAGAAACGACGATTTCCGTCATGAAGATGTTGTTCTTTTTGCTGGAACGTAACAGTTGAAAACTAATTTGATTTCGTCAAATTTGCCAACCAGTAGAAGAGCAGAGGTCGTCTCTTGTAATAGTGCAATGGATCACCTGATATGACGCCTCTAGATACTTTTGAGATAATACGTGGCATAAGAAATATCCAATATACAACCACAGTTCATATCAGAACTCGTGGATTGAAAAAGATGTGTTGGCAAAGAAAATACTCCATAAGAGAAATAAATTCTTAAACGTGTGGACTATTTACATCCGCACCGCACTGTATATTTCACTTACTTCTAGTTCTAATTTAATTTTTTTTTGAATATGACTATCCATATATCAATAATGATCGACTACAGCTATAAGCATCTGAAGTATTCATATTCAAAGGTGAATTACGAAAAGCAAAATAGTTATAATAATGATAATAATAATGTCTTTATTTCCAATGAAGAATAAAATGCATGATATTCATCTTGTTACACAAAAATCCCAAGGGAAAGTTCACCCGAGGGTGCTCTACCACTCAACCCTTGCTATTTTAAATAAGCATATTATAACTTGAAAACTAACCTAACTAATCCTAAAACCTAAATTTTTATTTCACAATTTTTTGGCATTTGACATTTGTCATTTGTTGGGTCACCTGAATATTCACCACCAATAACCAAGTGGAAAAAAAGAAAGTTGTATGAGAGATAACGAAAAATGACTACTTGTGAAACACAGATTATAGAAAAAAAAAAAGGGGTATACGAAACGGAACTGCATCAGAATGTGTTATCTTGCAGGAAACTTTCAAGCTCTTTTTTGAATTTATATAAATTACTATGGTGATTTAGCGAATCGGGAATAGAATTATAAAGATGAAAAATCGAATACAAAAAAAATTCTCTGGAAAATTGCGGTCATGTGTTGTGGACATATGATTACATTTTTGTTTCTCAAATTTATGTTGTGTACGTCTGTCCTGAATGTTATTTTACGACATAAATAAGGCGGATTTCTGTATAATATAATTTTATGAAATAAACATAATGAATGAAATTTGAACCTATCTTTCATGTTAAACCAGTTCAGTTCCGCAAGCTTGTGGGACACATGTTCATACTTCCTAATTCCATATATATAACGAATACAAGAGTTTTGAACACGTTGTACTCTGGACCAGGTATCGTAGTCAAGACAAGGTCCATAGACCGGAAAACAATAATTGAATTGTGCTAAAACTAGAGACTCGCATAACATTTTCTTCATAGGTACATTGAGGTACATTTTGTGAGGATATAGTAATCGTAGTGCACCATAGGCTCTCTGAATATTACGATTGATATGTTCTCTAAATCATAAAGACTCGTCTAAAATTAAACCAAGATTTTTTGCATTACTTTCAAATCTAATTACTTCATTATTCAGATACAGTTTCAAGTTATTTTTAACTGATGCTACATGAGCATTGCTTCCAAATACTAGTGCTACTGATTTTTTTGGATTGAGCACAAGGGAATGCAGTTCGGCAACATTTGATATGGTCTCTAAGTCATTGTTCAACTTTCTAGCAGCGTTGTTCAAGTCATCAACTTCAAGAGGGAGGTATAAGTTGTATGTCATCAGCATACATGTGTATTTTACAATGTTCAACATGTTTATGAAATTGGCTAGTATAAAGTGTGAAAAAAAGTGGTCCCAGAACTGAGCCCTGAGATACTCCCAAGATGACATTTCTAGCTGCAGATAATTGATTTCCCAATTTGACGCTTTGTCTACGATTGTTGAGATATGATTGACAAAGCTGCAGTGATTCCGTACAGACTCCACTTGTTTTCAAGATCTTTAGTAAGGTATCATGCCTAACCGTATCGAACGCTTTACTTAAGTCAAGCATTACCAATACCGTACAGTTATTTTTATCAAGTGATCCAATAATATCATCAGTTACTTGTAGAAGAGCCGTCGTGCAACTATGTCCCTTTCGGAACCCCGACTGAATAGAGGGTAAGATTTTATTTTCATTGAGATGTTCAGATAGTTGACTGGCTGAAATTTTCTCAAACAATTTAGATAAGCCCGTCAAGATGTTTATAGGCCTAAGGTCAGAAAACTGTGAGGGATTTTCGTTTTTCGGAATAGGGGTAACAATAGTAAATTTCCAAGTAGAGGGATATTTAGATGACAGTATTATACCATTAAAGATATGTACCAAAAAAGGCAAGATGTAGGGACAACAAATTTTTATGAAAGCTATACTTAAGTTGTCAGAGCCAGCAGAGCTATGAGAATGATATTAGGTTGTTTCGAAAGTTTTGTATATAAAAACTTTTTTATTTTAATCACATTAAAAAGAATAATTCGAAAATTCTTCTACACAATAAAAACAATTTTTTAGGAGTAGACATTTCACATTAGCCTTAAAATGTCTATTATTCAGGGAACGCATTTCTGAGCTCAACTTGATATGAAGTTTCAAATTGAGGGAATTTGACTTCGACTTATTTAGCCTGAAACGTTTTATAGTGCTATTTGGTTTGATGATCTCGTGTCGTATCTGTGACGATCTGATGAATCAGTATAGTTTCCTTTGTTTGAGTGTATTTCAGAAAGAGTTTGATATTTATACGAATGCATGGTAGTGTCATTATTTTCATGTCAGTAAAGAGGGGACGACAGTGTTCCCTCAGTCTGACTCCAGCCAGAAGACGAATAACTTTCTTCTGTGATCTGTGGATGTTTAGCGCATTGCTGAAATTTCCCCATAGAATGGTTCCATAGCTAATACGCGAGTGAAACAAAGCGAAATATATTTGCCTGAGTGATTCGGGACCTACAACATATCTCAATCTTCTTAAGAGGAATATTGTACTGGAAAGCTCGCTGTTCAGTTTTTGAGTATGATAGTACCAGCTGAGAGTGTCATCGATTGTAATTCCAAGAAGTTCACAGTGTTCTCCTGATGTATTTATTCTTACTGAATATAATCAGTTGTTGCGTTTTTTCACCATTTAGTTATAGGGAGTTTGCAGAAAACCAATTTCTAGCAAGATCAATCGAATTGTCAGCAAAAATTTTTAAGCTATAAAAATCTGACGAACCATTGATAAGTGACGTATCGTCAGCTAAAAGAATGGTGGGTGTATCCTGTAGCGTATGCTGACAAATGTCATTTATGTAAATGATAAAAAGCAAAGGACCAAGAACCGATCCCTGAGGAACTCCATGTTTCACTGTCCTGAGCTCGGATGTAGAATTTTTCATTTTGACCAGTTGTTGTCTGGTTGTTAAATACGATGACATCAGTTTGAGTGGTGTTATAGTGAATTATACAAGCCGTTGACCACTATACAGTGACCATGGTCTGTTTTTGGTGGGTATCCGCCTTTGGGAAGTGCCTGGGTGGCTCATTGGTGTCCAGCCAATGTCCTGAACGTCTCCTGTTGTCGTAGAGTATCCACTTTTCATCACACATGACGATACGGTCCATAAAATGATCGTTTGTGGCTACGCAAAAGCAAAGAAGATCAGACCTAGAAATGTGACAATTTCTGTCGATCATTCAAATCGTGTCGCACTTACTTTTAGAGCTGTATGACCTTTCAAATAGGTCTTTAACTATCAAAAACCGCATGAGAGCTAACACTCAGTTCCTTCTCACACACCGTTTGTAAGTGGTCAGTCTCCACCAGGATCCACAAATCCTCGTCCTGGATAATTGTGGGTCTACTACTTCGGGGCTCATCATCGAAGCTGAAATTTCCGTAACGAAATGTGTGGAGATTCCATATCTCAAAACATTTTGAAGAACAATTGATATTTGAATGGAAAAAAACTTTTGAAACGACCAAATAGCTAATGATTTTCCAATTGAAATTCAGTTTCATTGGTGTATCAGAAGCTCATTTCTATTCAACCTTGTCCATTGCCGATGTTTAACGAAGAATCTACTTGACCTCCAGTGTGTGTATTTAGGAGAAGGGCAAAGAAATAAAAGCTCGGAAATATTTTATAAAATATGTTACATCCCTCATTGCAGCTTATTCGAAACAGTTGAAATGTGTTTTCCTAGGTCGTGTCAATAAAATGAATCTTCAGTGTATATTGAGAAAAATTGAGTCTAATTCATAATGTAAATTTGCAAAAAATATTTTCTCATAGGCAATATTATGTACGCCACTGGGCCATTGATTTCACCAATAGAAGTGGTCATGAGGAAATAAAAATTGTATGTTAGGCATTGAAAACAAATTTTTCATAGGTAAAAATAAATATCTTGTATTATTTTATATTCATACAAGATCAAAATGAATCCGGACTAAAAATCTACCTAGGTATATATCATTGGGTTAGTTGTGATGTATATTGCGGCACTGTACCAGAAATACTACAAATCAACGGTGTTTTAGAGATGTCAGCCATTGGAACTCATTTTGTTGGTTAGATGGAAATCAGATTTTTCTTTTTCTAGCCCACTGAAAGATGAAATGACCCAGCTCAAGATTTCTGACAATTTCTGTCGATCATTCAAATCGTGGCGCACTTACTTTTAGAGCTGTAAGACCTTTCAAATAGGTTTTTAACTATCAAAAACCGCATGGGAGCCAACACTCAGTTCCTTCTCCCACACCGTTTGTAAGTGGTCAGTCAGTCTCCACCAGGATCCACAAATCCTCGTCCTGGATTATTGTGGGTCTACTACTTCGGGGCTCATCATCGAAGCAAAAATTTTCGGAACAAAATGTGTGGAGATTCCATATCTCAAAACATTTTAAAGAACAATTGACATTTGAATGGAAAAAAAACTTTTGAAACGACCAAATAGCTAATGATTTTCAAATTCAGTTTCATTGGTGTATCAGAAGCTCATTTCTATTCAACTTTGTCCATTGCCGATTTTTAATGAAGAATCCACTTGACCTCCAGTGTGTGTATTTAGAACAAGGGCAGAGAAATAAAAGCTCAGGAATATTTTATAAAATATATTACATCCCTTATTGCAGCTTATTCGAAACAGTTGAAATGTGTTTTCCTAGGTCGTGTCAAAGTAAATGAATCTTCAGTGTATATTGAGAAAAATTGAGTCTAATTCATAATGTAAATTTCCAAAAAATATTTTCTCATAGGCAATATTATGTACGCCACTGGGCCATTGGTTTCACCAATAGAAGTGGTCATGAGGGAATAAAAATTGTATGTTAGGCATTGAAAACAAATTTTTCATAGGTAAAAATAAATATCTAGTATTATTTTATATTCATACAAGATCAAAATGAATCCGGACTAAAAATCTACCTAGGTATATATCATTGGGTTAGTTGTGATGTATATTGCGGCACTGTACCAGAAATACTACAAATAAACGGTGTTTTAGAGATGTCAGCCATTGGAACTCATTTTGTTGGTTAGATGGAAATCAGATTTTTCTCTTTCTAGCTCACTGAAAGATGAAATGACCCAGCTCAAGATTTTTTGGAAAAAAGTGTAAAAACATTTTTTTTATTTTCTGTATATGTCTCAACGAGAAAATGGTATTAGGATTTTTCAACATCATAATAGGGGGTTCCATATGAAACTTTGCCTCTTGAAAAGGGCAATTCGCTGTAAATCTCATCGTTTGAAAATCCACGAGCATCGGTTCAAATTCAAATAATCTGGTACTCACATAATTAAAACAGCACATTTTTGGGAGAGATTAGTTTTTTGGAAAAAAGCGTTTTGATTTTCTACTTCTGCACATTCAAAAAATATAGGAAGCTTCCAAAGAGTAGAAAAAACTAATTACGTCCAACAGAACTTTGTAGAATTGTGTAGATGATGCATAGGAGTTTCTGTCAGATACGAATTGACAGAAAAAGAATTTTGGGAACGAATACTTTCAAAAAGATTTTTTTTTCGAAACAAAACTGATAACATTTGGATATTAAATTACACAATAATCACTTTGGAGCTTATTGCTTCAATAAATATTTGTTGTGGAATTGAAACATATCATTATTTCTCCATCTCTTTGTAGAAAACCAAAACTCTTTTCTCTCAAAAATCTGATAAACGATTTGAACTGTTTCCTTTAAACAATATCTCATCAAATATTCCTTTTTTTTATAGTTTCAAGCTGTTACCAAGCAACGTACTTTCGAAAGTTTCATCCGGGACCTTGCGGCAAGTTTCATTACCATTTTGAACAGTTCTTGACGTTTTTTTAAGTCACAACAAACAAAACTTGAGATTCAGTAAATTATGTTTTACTCAGATAGTAGTGTTCTCGTATATCTCTAATGAAGTCAATATGAAAAGGTAATATGATAAAATTTATTCATTCTCAGTTACAAAATGAAAAATTAACTTGGATTTTCTAATTTCATCTAAATATTCTGCTCCGTCGTCAAAATGATATTATTGGTTTTGTGGCATATACATTGTAGATGTCGACCCATTTCTTGTACGAAAATTCTCTGGGATTTTCCTTGACCGTCAAATTTTTGTTTATATCCAAGTAATAGAAGTGATTTTTGGTTACCTTTGGCCATATTACGTTCCGAAATTTCTGAGGAGTGGGATTTCTGGAATGAACTAATGAGTATACATATTTTACAAATCTACCTTGAGTTTCCTCACAGATATTTCGCGAAATTTGTTAATAGTCCGACGTAATCGTCCAAAGCTCTCATATCTGATTCCGGAAATATACTATAATTCCCATAGTACGCCCAAAAATAGTACAGATCTTCACCGTGTCCGACACCATCAATACCTGAAACCATAGAATTGATGAAACATCTAACAGAAATAATAATATCATGCGCGATACACGTGAAACCGTATGCTTCTTAGAATTATTTCATTGGCAGAAACATCATTGATAATTTTGTGAGGTTCCATACGAGGTTAGACTTTGTATTCAAATTCAAATTTTATCGAGTCTTTTTCCTGTTAACAATAACAGATTAGACGAGTCTTTGAATAAAGTAAAAAAATACACATTGTAAAATCACATAAACACAGAAATACATACATAAAAAATTGAAAAAAAAGCAATGAACATGGAAACAAAAAAAAGGATTGTATGAGAGAATAACCAGCTCTTTCACTCTTCGAGATAAGTTGCGAATTCATTCAAATCATAGAATCATTCTGCTATCAGAAGCTCTCTCAGCTTACTCTTGAAAATCCTCAGAGATATAATTTTTTCCAATGACGTGGGTAATTTATTATAGAAATAGCTACCTGCCACAATAGCCGATTTTTTATAAAATAAATGTTCACATTCACTTATCCATAAATTATCTTCATTTCTGGTGTTATAATCATGCTTGTCATTATGTTTGATGAGGTTTTCCCTGTTTATGAAAGTGTATGTAAGTAGCTTCATGAGGTATATACACGTAACTGTCAAAATATGATTTTTTTTGAAGGTGTCTCTGCAGGAAGTCTGGTAGGAAAGATTGTAAATACGCCGTACGATTCTTTTTTGAAGAATGAAAATTCGTTAGATATCCTTAGCTTGTCCCCATACTACTATGCCATACGAAATAGCTGAATAGGCAAATGCATAATACACATTCAGGAGGGATTTGCGATCTAGAACATTTTTCAAAGAGCCTATTATATAGAAAGTTTCATTAAGTTTACCACGAACATTGTCTATTTGTTTATCACAAGAGAGATGTTGATCAAGGCATGTGATATGTTAATATATTGTCCCTCAAACGATATAACTGGATCTGAAGGTGTTTTACATTTGTTGTGATACTTACGCAAGCAGTCTTTTTATGATTGATAATTAGTCTATTCTTGAAGCACCAGCTTTTGAATTCCTCAAGAATAATTTGTATTTTTTGTTTTAGTTTATTTTCGGATATATCTGAAACAAGTATACATGTGTCGTCGGCATACATCAGAACTTTCCCCCATGAAATGTGATCAGGAAGATAATTTATAAAACTCAGAGGACCAAGGACGCTTCCTTGTGGAGTTCCTATGTCAATGTCAAATTCATCTGAAAGGACCTCGTCAATTTTTATTACGAATTCCCTTCCTCCTAGGAAGGATGTAAACCAATTGTTAATATTACCTCGAATACCAAGGCTATGAAGTTTCTCTGAAACAAAAGAGCTGTTGACAGTATCAAAGGCTCTAGTAAGGTCAAACATTATTGAAATTATATATTTGCCAATATCCATACTGTCATATATACACTGAACGCAGTCTTTTGTCCCGGTTTCTGTTGAGTGACCTCTTCTGAAGCCGTGTTGGTTACCACTTATTAATTTTCGAGCTTCTAGAAAATTCTTCACCTTATTTGCGACCACTTTCTCGATAATTTTGGAGAACATACTAAGAAGAGCAATGGCTCTGTAGTTTTCAATACAGGATGGGTCGTCTTTTCTATGATTTTTCCATAAAAGGTTTTTTTTCATTCGCGATTTGTTCTCCAACCTCTTTTTTGAGCTCCGTATATTCTCCCATATTTACTGAAATTGAATGCTGGCAGGAAGATCATCCATTTATTTTCCTAACCTAAAAGTGTTGACTTGTGATGCACTGTTTGGAACCTTTGGTGTAGTAATAGATATTACCGGATTTTTTTCCCAGCACCAAACCGTTATTTTGACACCTCGACAAGTGTTTCGATCACCAAGTCATCATCTTCAAGGTAAAGATCAAACTGATTTTCCCTTTGAAGATGATCATTTGGTGATCGAAACACGTGTCTAGGTTTGGTGTTGAGATCAAACTGATATTTGATCTTCCTCTTGGAAATGATCACTTGGTGATTGAAACACGTGTCGAAATGTTAAAAAAAATGTATACGCGGTAAACACCCTATTTTTAAATATCAGTCATATAATAATCTCTGTGAAACATCTGCAAATCGACCAATAGGTTCAAACATTGACTTTTGTGATGTGACGTTTTTTTACATTATACGCCCGAAGAAGCTATTGTATGGCGAAACACGTGTTGCGTTTTTTAAAAATGTTCAGCAAAAAACACACAATGAAGTATTTTTTGAATACGTTATGAATTATCATCATGTATCGACCGATTCCATCAATCACACGTTGAAAGGTAAGACCTCGTTAGTCCTTAGCTCGCACAAGTTTCTCAACTTCTGAGAGTTTTCGTTCGTATGGGGGCGACAGCTGATTAACGGAAAACATATTTTTAACAGACAGCAATGTTTGTAATGAGATGAAGATAGAAATTAATATTATTTGTTAAAACAGGTGCTGAAGTAAATATTCAAATGAATTTGTTAAATATTCATTCACTATCTGATAATATATACTCGTATTTGCAACACATATCATAATTTTTTAATGGGGTATAATTAATTTATCTTGTTCGTAGCAGTACCTTTTATATTGTTCATTCCATTCTTTTTCCCAGGGTTTATTTCAGCAGTGCCTCTCTAATGAATTCATTTCTCACTCTCAAAATCTATTGTAATTTGATGTCGTAAAACAGATATATAGAACATATAATATACAACACGTAATATACAACTAACCTTCAACTTTAACTTTATTTCCACCCATTTTTCCGACATACGAGAATTGGTAGAACCATACATCTGTATATATAGACTGCAATTCTGCGTACCTTATTGGAGCTCTCATATATCTGTTGTCACCATGATACTGAAATCAATTTAAAAGTATCCTCGGAAACGTTTGTCTGTGAAAATTTCAACAAAAGATTCTATGATTTCATGGAGAATTGTTAAGGTTATCATCAGCTTCCATTTAAAATTCGAAGAGTTAATTATGTTATTAATCACTAATATGTTTCTGTTAAAAAAATTGACCTGTTTTTTTTCAAAAAACTGCAACTTGGAATACTTCTGATAGATCTATGGATATCTATGGATCTATGATACTAAATTGGTAGCAAATTGCCAAAAACGACTCTCCTCGATAGGAAGACCTGACAGATCGTCTCTGGTCTGGATTCCTGGCCATACTGGCCTGGAAGGCAATGAGGCTGCTGACTTCCTTGCAAAGAAGGGTGTTGCAAGCAGCTTCATCGGACCAGAACCTGTCATTGGCATCGCTACGGGCTTTGCCAAACAAAGATTGAACACCTGGATGGCAAGAAGATTTATAAACCCTTGCCTAGATAGCAAACAGTTGTTAGACTTCAGTAGGGATGAACCACGATGTCTAACAGGTCTTCTTACAGGCCACTGTCATTTGAATCATCATATGCAGAGACTTGGACTGTCGAAAGACAGTGTGTATCACCTCTGTTTGAAAAATGATGAAACAGCAGAGCACATACTTTGTGCCTGCCCCACTGGGGACCGAATCAGGTTTTTAGAGTTCGGCAGAGCCGTACTCTTACCATCTGATCTGAAAGACCACTCATTATACAAGCTAATCGACTTCGTTAAGAAGCTGGGTTCCTTTGGTCTAGTGTGAATAGGTGTGAGCCACAACAAACCCTTGAGGGTTGCGGTGGAGGGTCGAATAGACCCACTCACTTTGGACCTAACCTAACCTAACTATGAAACATTGAAAAATAAATCAAGAACTTGATTTTAATCGGATGATAACACACATAATGTAATCAGGGTTGCTGATATACAGGCCGTTTTTCTTATCTGACTCCATTAATGAAATTTCGTAAATGGTAAGACCTACAAGGTCGTTCAAATTGGACAACAGTTCTCTATTTCGGGGATCTAGAATAATATTTTTTCAGGTCGGAAATATCAGCGATTTTTTTAGAAATATTCGTCAAAAACTAGAATTGTCAAATTTTGAATTTTGGCTCCACCGCCTCCATTTCAAATGATGTAAAAAAGGCAGAGAAACTTTCAATATTGTTTCATATTCATTATGATCTGATATAAGCCAATTTGTCAATATGAACCAATAATTGAATAGAACTGGCCGATACTTGATGAAAATCTATAATAAAACTGTCAATACCAATAACAATTCAGGCATGCACAGCAAGAATAACAAAGATGGAAGTTTCAGAAAAATCGGGAGTATATAAATTATCATGTGGTCATGTCCGATTTTATATAGGTCAAACTGGAAGAACGTTCAAAGCCCGTATAATGGAACACAAAAATATTTTCCAGAATGTAAAAATACCACATATGCCACAGAGGGACATGAGTTCAACCATGAATTCATGCTCCTCCATTTTCAGAGAGTTGGAGAGTATGGAGAGTATGTTGGAGAGTACGGAACTGAACAAATTCAACAATTATCATTATCTGAATATGTTATTGAAAAATATATTATTACAGAAGAAAGTAATACAAATCATGAAACTATGAAACAACAAAAATTAATTGGCGCTCCGGGGTGACTTCATGGATTCCATTTGCTTTTTCAGCTTCAGGAAAACCTGGAAAAACCTACAGCACCACATCATCTGAAGATCTTGATCTTATGAATGATAAAAAAAAATTGAATAATTTGCCATTATTGTACCGCATTATTTGCGGTACTTTCAAAAAATTTATTCATATAGTTAATGAATTCATTCCTGACCTTTTCAGGTACATTCATTCATTAGAAAGTAGGCATATAAGTAGGTTATATGTTAGAGTATAAAATAGTTGTAATTTAGAAGTAACTTTTATTTTACGCTTGAGGAAGCTATTGTTTAGCGAAACATGTGTCGCGGTTTCTGTAAAACCCTTTATAGTGAAAATCATACAATAAACTGTAATGATTAGTTTCACCTTCATTTTTTAAATACTGACCTTTAGTTATTTTCACTGTAGCCACTTTAATAACAAATTCAGCTATGTATTACAATAGATGTGTTTCCCGATGTTTATCTCATTATCACTGTACCTCAAAAATGTAGGAATCAATATTCTTTGGGTATGAAACTAAAAGCTATACACAAACTCCGCATATTGGAAGAACATGTTATACACCAAATAACGAACAGAAAATAATCAGTTCGAGAATACTCCTCACCATCTACATCGTTCACAATATCTCATTGAATGTTCTAGTTATTAGTGTGGATACAAGAATCGATGAGAAAAACTAGAGGTCCTTATTGAAAAAATGATGAAATCCTTTGAACAATAGATCACACCGCAAATTGGTTTTCATCAGATTATATCATATATGAAACACTATCAAAAGTTCCTCGGTTTTTTTATATCCGAAGAACAAAATTCAACAATTCCAGTTTCTGGCGAATATTTGAAATCCAAACACTGATATTATCAATCTGTTAAAACATTATTCTAGTTTCCCATAATAGGAAACTTTTGTCCAATTCAACGGACCTTGTATGTCTTTCTTACCGCTTCCAAAATAGCAGTAGTGAGACCAACTGAAAAAACGGCCTGTATTCAACTTCCCATTTTATTATTCAATCAGGACATACTCCAATTAGCTCTCATGATCAACTCACCTGCGTGAATTTGCCAAGTTCTTGTTCCAACGACTCGTTGGTGTATATTTTTTTGATTTCCAGCCCTACAGTCGACAAAACTTGATCGTCTCTAATATACATATCGCCATCTACTAGCAGCTTGAGATTTTTGTCATAAGATGCAGCAGTTTTTCTCCAAGACTTCATATCTGGGAATGAATAGAACAGAAAGTATATACATCATTTATTTATGCAATGAAAATAGTTTCGACACCCATGAAGGGATGAATAAAGTTTTATAACATTAAAAATGAAACTCACTCGAAGCTGCAATGATTCCTTCCTCAGAAGCAATACCAGCTAAATAGGGAACTTTATTGATTTGGCCTTTCTCAACTAATGAGTACATCGATTTTGTTAAAAATGCTTCATCATGTTCAATTTCGATAACAGGGGCAAATGTCTGAAAGATATAATCAATCAAGCTCTTCAAAAACAAATCTGTATTGAAATGATCCATAATGAACTTTGAATCAATCGAAAAAACATTAGTGGAACAGGTAATATACTTTGGCAGCGGATTTCAATAATGGTATCATTGTTCTTTGTTATGAATTCCATCCACTATAGTAGCCTAAGTATCACATTATAACATTGAAAAGTGGAAAACAAGAAAGAATATAACTGTGAAAGGTGAATAACAATGTAAAAGAATAAATTCGATAATCCTCAAAGGAAGAATATGTCAACATGTGTTTTGGTTGTTTTTCACAATAGTAATACTACAAGACTTCAAAGATTCATTGATGAATCTTCATTTTTACCACAAATTTTGTTACTTAGCAATACTATGAGAGCAAACAGCATGGTTTTATCTGAAGCTGATTGCTTGATTGGTATTTTGCTGAAAATAACAGATTTTGAGTTAAACGAAATGGAAATTTATCTGAGGTCGACTGAGTTTGCATTCATGGCTTGAAAAAGTATTTCATTCGTTCTATTTTTGCTTTTTTTTTTCAAATAACTCATTGTCAGTATTTACGAATTCCATGTATTCTCTGCGAACAAATCAATTTTCAAAATTTAGCAGCAATGCATGAATAACCACTTTCTATGACGTGTCTCTTGACTCAAATTCATATTTGAATAACGTTGATTGAAGTAAAATTTGATGATCTCAGAAATCAAATTTCAGCTAACAATTTGGGAGATTGCTGTCATGGAAAATGCAGGATCCCATGAAACTATCTGATCTCAAATAGTATCTATGCAAACATGCATATATTGAACAGGGAATTCACAAACACTATGGATTGAACTGGCCCAAGCAGAGTTTTCAGAGGTATTCATTCTTCAGTTGTTTCGAATTGAAAAATCAACCATATGTATTTGTATCTGTAGAGTAGGGAGGGTGAGTGTAGGTCCACAGCACTTAGACCACATGTGACCCATTGTTCGTCTTTCCGAGAAATTGTCCCCATAAGTCATCGTCCATCTTGTCCTTTCCAGGAACGTGGACAGGTCTCTAGGAGACATCTTCTTTATATTGGCAGGTGTAGAACCAAGACTCGCCGAACACACACTCTCTTATTGACGATAACTCCGGACATTCGCATAGGACATGCCTGACAGTTTCATCTTCCTGTTCACACATCCTGCATAGAGGTGTGTCCATTAGCCCCATGACATGAAGTTTTCTCCTAAGATGACATTGGCCAGTCATATATTCTATTGTCAGGCTTAGGTTTTTCCTGGTCATCGCCAGATATTTCTTCGGCGATAGCTTCCTAGGGTCGCCCAAGGTGATACTGTTAAGATTGCATCCTTTGATTCCATCCCATCTCTTTAGGGATTGAGCATAGGTGTGACGTTTGCTAGTTCCGCACTTGTCAAAGTCATCAAGCCGTAGGTGCCACTGGGTCCTAAAATTCTTAGTCCAGCCGCTTCCTTGGTTGAAGAGTCGGCAATGCAATTGCCTTCACTCCTGTCGTGCTCTTTATAATGATAATGTTATCATCTACCGAGGCTTTAGCAAAATCTTGGTGGCACTCTAGTACTAGCCCTGAGGTAACACGTTGTCTGTTTGAGGCTAATAAAGTTGCTATCAGTGTAGATTGTTATGTTTCTGCCAGAAATTCCTTTCCTGGTTATTACTCTTGTGGCGATTGAAATACCAGCCATTTCGGAAAAAAATAAACCATTTCGATGCTGGCAGAAAATAATCTCAAAGATTAGACATTTGAAAAAAAGTTATTCTGCATCAGTTTATCCATCATGGGATACTCCACCGAAAATTTTCCAGTCGGAATTATTCATCGAATTCATTACAAAATCCAATATTTGAATAGTATACAATCATATGTGATGGATAGACATTCATTCGAATCAGAGTCCTGATTTAAAACGTCTATGAGTGTTGACAAATTTAAAACTGAGAACATTTTAGGATTCATAATTGGTTTCAGGATATGATAGTTCCAGAATTCATTATTTTGTTCAATTCTGCTTCTTTTTGAATCGATTTTTGAATTGGTATCAAACTGAACGAGCAAAATTATTGCAAAGGAGAAAGGATAAACAGCATTATACGGAAAACACCATTGTGAATAAAATCATCAAACAAGTGACACAATCCTATTGCCGCTATCAATTATGTGTCATTATGAGCTATCAAGTATATTTCCATGGCACTAAATGAGTATTGATACCTTTTCGCTTTTGATTTTGATGAAAATTTTAGATTATTGTCTTCTTGAATAACCATCCTCTTTACATTTCTCATGAACCAGATCGGAACAACTATCAACTACTTGGGTACCTACTTACACTGTATTTAGTGCCAGTAGCATGAATCGCTTTACCATCAACACCTAGTAGAAAGTCCAGTAATTCTTGTGTAGTACAATTTCTACCAAACTTGGGATCAATCATGGCAGCAATACCATAAGCTGTATCAACAGCTTGTCGATCGTGAGCCCAAGTGTTTAGTGCAGAACCACTCTGACCAATAGCTGCTCGGAATAGACCTACAATGCACAGGAACGACTAATAGTTGAGAGTTGTAATATCTCATTTTCTCTAATTTTTTTCAGATTCGTGATATATAATTCAAAAGTGATACAAAACAATAAAGATCAACAAGAACTTCAGTTGATAATTGCTGTAAAAACACTGAAGAACTTCAAGACTTTATACTAATTATTTAATGCAAATTCTTTATGTTTCCAAAGACATTCTCTTCTCACAAAAGCTATGAATCATACCGAAAGTGTACGTTTCAAAGGAACTAATATATCAAAACTTGTATCTAATGAAAAAGTAGATAGTGCGAGGACGTAAATACCCCCCTTTCTCCAAATTTCTGCACGATGCAAGATATCAATGTCGAACGAACTTTGTGTGAGAAACAATCATTTTTATTTCTCCTTGGTTTGAAATGCAAAGGAGTCCTTGTCAACCTCTGGTTCAATGGTATTCCTTCACTGTTTCGAATTGGAATTTGGAAAACCGGTTGCGTAGTTATTGGTGTATGAATTGGATTCTTTGAAACCCAAAGATGATTGGAACAGCTCAAAAGTTCAGTCATCACAGGTGACACAAAGTTTGTATTTGTAAGAGAGATAAATTGCTCAGGGAAATGGATCTTATTTAGAATAAAACTGGGCTTGAGTATTTTAGAAAGAAGCGCATTTCTAATTTCTATTTTCATTCCGATACAGGATATTTTTATGAGCAATTACCTAGATAAAAATACACACCATACTACTCTGGAAAAGGTATTATTCTGAGCTGTCGAGTGATACGAAGAATTTGCTTTATTTCGATTTAAGAACAAAACTAAAGCAATCCTTATCTACACCGAGGTGGCCGTAATTTTCGTGGGGCTGGAAGGATGTTCAGTGAAAGATTTCCTGATGATCCGATCTGCCAAAAAAATTTTAGAGAATCGGTTAAAAAATTTCAAATAACTGGTAGTGTAGATAGAAGCTAAAGGAGCTCGCAGATCGAAAATAGGCTTTTCCGCAGTTCTAAGAGAACATTTTAAATATTAACTCAAATGATTTTTTTGTATTGAATTGATAATAACGAGCTTTATAAAAAATGCCGAATGGCCTTGAAATTAGCACTCATCTATTGTAAAAGGAGTCCCGAATTCAAACACCAATAACTCTGCAACTGCTTATCGCAATTCGCAAAAGTGAAGGTCATTCGGAATATCACAAGGCCCTCTTTTCCATTTGGAAAAATGAATTTGTAACCGCCCTTTCGACGGTGAGTCAACTCTCAATCAAATAGTACTGAAAATAATTCCTTTTAACAATAATTTTGTCCACCGAAATTCAAGATAGGTAGTACTATCTACGTCCGTACTGTATATTTTCAGAACGTCGCCTGTTTTACCTGCAGAACCTGGACTCAATATTTGGTATGTCACTGAGGCAGATCCAGCACTTTGCCCCATCACGGTAACTTTTGTTGGGTCACCTCCGAAAAGATGTATGTTTGTCTGGACCCATTTCAAAGCGAATTGTTGGTCTTTCAGGCCCATATTTCCAGGTATAACACTGTCACCAGTAGAAAGAAATCCTGAGGAATATAAATTTGAAGATCACTGGACGTATCGAATGAATGATTTGGTTGAGAATTTCAATTTAATGATCACGAAAATTTTTGATGTCATTTTCATCCATATCAGAATTTTTTACGAGAACTCATTTGTTTTCATTTCTTTGCCAAACTAGTTTCCTACAGATCAAATGGAGACTTTTGAGAATGCTGATTTTGAACAAATTTCAGTTCTGAATACCTGAAGATTATACTATTATGAAAGCTATCAAAATTATTAGAATAACTGAGAAGACATCTCCTTGGATAACTGAAACAATAAAGGAGATGATGTTAATATGGGTTGGAGCTTTCGATAGATTCAAAAAAACAAAAACAGAAATTCATTTTCAGTCGTATAAGGACTTGCGGACCGTCACTAATCAGGCGAGTGAGAGAGAAAAAAAGGCATATTTCATCTCAGAATTCAACAAAAAAAAACAAATCTCTGGAGAGCCATAAAATCTAATAGGTTCATACCTAATAAATAAAGTTTCTTGGCATACCAGAGGATTTGCACAGTTATTTTGTTAACTCGATTCTTATGAATAAACCACCCCCAGAACTCTCCTCTTTCTATACGGACAATAAATAGATAGACTCGACTTCAAATTTCAAGTAGTACATGATATGTTTGTTTTCGAAACAGTTCCTAAGATAATAACTAATGCAAATTTCAAGTAGTACATGATATGTTTGTTTTCGAAACAGTTCCTAAGATAATAACTAATGCAATGGCATATAATTTAGTGAATATAAACTCATTAAAATGTGCTATCCACATATGATTTCATAAGTAACACATGTGGTGAATTTTTTCTATTAATAATATTTTTCCCACGCTATGGAATAGAGCAGTTGTGAAAATATTTCCAAAAAAACGAATCCATCAGATTCCAAAGATCTGCGTGCCATTAATTTATCACCAACTTTGTCAATAGTTCTTGAAAGAATTGAAAAAACACATTGACAATTTCTCTGTACTTCCAATAACTCAATCTGGATTTCGTGAAAGACATAATTGTTCAATTGTGCAGTATTGGTACTCCTTGATTTTGATAGAGTGTTCGATAGTATCTACCTCAATTTAATGTTATTGATTATTGGCTACATATTACTCTCTTTTCACTAATCAAATCGTATCCCACCGACCGTCAATAAAAGGTTACCATAAAAGGAAACAGCTCACAATATTTGGAGCTGATATGTGGGGTGCCCCAGGGTTCTATTTTGGGACCCCTTTTCTTTGCTTTTCTGCAATTTCGATACATACATACGTGGATAAAATTTTATTTGTCCGTTTTATGAAACGAAGTTTTTATCAGTGTAGCGAAACCCTGTATTGGACTGGGAGCTGATGTGTCTAGTATTTTCTATATGAGTTTTTTCGCTGAAAGTGCTTTTTTGGAAAGGACCACCATTTCTCTGATACAATATCTTCCAAATGACTGAAACCGATTCAGGTAGGTAGTTTCGTTAAAGATGCCAATATCAAGTCATTTATCTGGTTAATAAAATCTCATAAGTACGACCGTGCATCCACAGGCCATTCTTTTAGCTATGTGTTTCAATATTTTGCTGTCTCAAACAGGTATTTACCAGTAACACTGAAAACTAAAAGATACCTTGACTTAACACATCTTGAAAATTTGTAAATAGATGCGAACGCCCATGCATTCCAGGGGTTTCGTATGAATATGGAAGAAATGTTCAAAAGCCAAATTTGATGGAATGTGAATGTTTCTTTCTGATGTCTTCTGACACATATAAATAGTGAAAAAATATTGTATGAGAGTACTAGAATCAATCGATTCACTGTCAAGTACATAATAACCATTCGATTCGTTATGCATTTTTTTTGAAGGAAAAACCATGAATTTTCTCAATGACAAGGAAGTTTGAAAAACCCTTAGATCTGTGGAAAACCGGAAAATTCAGAACAAGGACGTATCTTTGAGGAATATTGCACATCATAGTGCTGTATCTACTACGTCAGTTACAAAAATTATGGGAAGAAATAAATTTGGACCCTTCATAGTCAGGAAAATCCACTATTTGGGTCCACGGACTGTATAAAAAATAAGTTTTTCGTAATATAGGAGAGAGTCTTTGAAGAAAGTGATTCAGACTGTATTTGTTCAATTCCTTGAGTTTCGACCGAATATATTCAGACCAGCTGTTGAAGGAATAGCACCAATATAGGAAAAACTTTACGAGACCATTTTTGTCAATGCGAATTGTCATATTGACAGTTGCACCACTAACACAGCTCCTTAGGAAATTTCTTGCAGGGACTTCATTTCATGGGAAAAAATATGATTATTCTCACCAAACGGCCCCAATCGATAATTTATAGTAACCACAACAACATTCTGCTCGACCACAAACTGCGCACAGGTGTAACCAACAGTCGCAGAACCTCTTCTGAATGTTCCTCCGTGGATATTCAACATCACAGGTAAAGAGGCTTCCTTACCAGGTTCCTGAAATGGAATTATTCAGTGAATTGGTGGGTCTGAATGCAGTGAAATAAATACAGTTACGTAATGAATATTAGACTATTATTTAGGGAGAGTACTTCCCCTTCCTATTCAAACTTTTCTCCTTGATTTTGAAGAAACTTCTCGATGAGCTCAGTAGATTTACCGCGATTCTTTTTTGCTGGGTTTTGTAATATCACCATTTCCAAAAATTTCAGTCGGATCTACTGTTTTGATTTGAATACTGAACAACATAGAACTTCTCTATACATCAAAAAATACAAATATACCGCTTCTTAAATAGAAGTATTTCAATTATTTCATCTTAATGTGCATTGACTTTCTTGATCATGAACACTTAGTTTTCAGTATTAGTAATCTCGTTAACCAAACTTACTTGAGGGGTATATACACTGAGATATAAGCAGTCTTCAGAAGAGTGTGCATGTTCAATGCCAGTTTGGTAGCAGATTTTCCGATTGGAAGAAGCTTTCAGTACACCCTTCCAATTTTCAACAGGTTGAGGTGGCTGAAATGTATGTAATGATAATAATGAATCAACTTCATTCATCTAAAAAAAGGAGTGAAAAGAGAAATGAAAATTTCTATGTTTTTACCACTTTTATTTGTAACTAACGTTACTGCAGTTTGGTACTATATGGACATTCTCAAACGTATACAACAAGTTATACACTTATACAATAAGTCTGAGAATGTCCATATTGGACGAAACTGCGGTAACGTTAGTTACAAATAAAAGTGGTAAAAATATAGAAATTTTCATTTCTCTTTTCATTATGATCTCCTACCACGTAGTAACGGCTACATCCATCAATTCATTAGAAAAAGGTGAATTAGATGAACAGGCAGATTATCAGCGTAAGCTGTTTTTCAAATCAACCTTACAAAATAGTATACAAAAAAGTACAGAATAGAAAGTAAATTAAGCAACACTATAATACAAGCTTAATTAAAAGGGGTAATAATAACACCTTAGCAGAAATCAACATACAGAGCACCAATTACTAGGAAATGAAAGTTATGTTGAAAGTAATTGATATACAGCTTGTCAAATCTAGGAAGCGACTTCAAAGTTTTGGCTTGGGACTTCCCCTAAGTTGCGCGTTTGTTAAAAGACTGTGTGTGTATGTGAGAGAGAGAGATAAAATCGTCAAGTCTCTTCCTAGTTTTGACAAGCTGTTCGTGAATAAGGATATGTACAGTGCATAGTTTTTCAAGATTCAACCATCCCGAGTCATCAAGCCTACTACTGATGTTATCAAATTTACTTATTTGAGTTGTGTAGTAAGAATATCTCTATTGAGAAAAATTTGTATGATGATGCTATAAGAGGATTCATAGAGATGACTGATATGTTGAGAAAATATCAAATATCTACTTTCAGAAGTGGAGAGCAAGGCAACATCTTTTATGTGGATCTTGATGAGGTTAGAAGTCAGTTTCCTTTTAGATTTGGGTCCAAATACCATACATGATGATTGTTTCGTATTCAATTTTGAGTTATGTGTGCATGACATGTTGTACAGTGAATTGAGATCTCCATTCATGAGTTCTTGTGCTTCCAGGTTTCCTTCTAGAAGAGATAGTTAGATTTGAGTATCGTCCGCGTAGTGATGAATAGTGCAAAATTTCATACTTTCGTATGAATCAGAGACATATATGTTGGATAAAAGGAGTCCAAGAATGGAACTTTGTGGAACCCCAAATTTATTACTCAGAACTGCAGTTTTGGATTAATCAAGGCTGATACACTAAGATTGACAGCACATTCATCCAAACCAAAGTGATTCAGTTTATGCCATAAAAAAACTGCGGTATGAGGCCTCAAAAGCTTCATTGAAGTCTAATAAAACTAGACATTTGATATTATTTCTGCCGGTTGCTTTGTGAATATCATTAGTCATGGAGAGGAAAGTGGAAGTAGTACTATGTTGAGAAAGAAACCCAGACTGAACTCTAGTTATAATATTGTGAAAACTTATGAATATATTGATATGGATCATAATGATTGATGAATGTGGCAAATGAGTATCATAGGCAATTGTGAATTTCACTAAAGCATTAGAGTAGCGACTCATATCGAGTCAGATTGAGAAACAGATTTTTTAAACAAATATCGATCTTTATCAAATAATATACTTCTTATGTACCTACTTTGAATCTAAATTTTCCTACAGGTGGAGCTGCGTATGGTATTCCTAAGAAAGCCCAATATTCTACATTTTTCCTGGGTGTTCTATATACTGACCCTTCAATTTTTCCATTTGATAGTTCCACCAAAGTACCTGCTTCACAAATCTGAAAATATGACACGAAAAGCAATTGAAAAAATATTCATTTGATCAATAACATTTTTAACCAATTTGTATAATTCATTGGTGCAGGTATCCAATTTTGATTAATTATGACTAAAGACCATACAGCAAAGAGATTGGAAGCGATATTTCAATTGAAGTATTTGTTTCGAATGGCTTGCGGATGTTGCCGTGGTATCCTTTGGATATAATGTCCAAACGTTTCACTGCATCTGCGGGAGTCATCTTCAGTGGAGTGGCAAAGTACTCTTCTCGACGTGTCAACTGAAAGTTACAATCGTAATCCAGTTTTAGCATCTGGGTTCATTTAGTTGTCCGTACACAGTAAGAAATACAGGAAACGAAGAAAAAGATTTTTATTAAAGGGATGATGTCAATGATGTGAAACTAGTCTTTTGTCGATAACACAGATGACGTTTCCATAGAAGAGTATGCCATCCATATTTGACGATAATGGTTATGAAACTGTGTTTCATACTGTACAGTACTGATGTTATTGTACTTATTCAAATAAAACTGTTTCGGAAAATTCTTTGTAAATAATTGGCCTTCTCCATTATCCAATTCACGTAACGTACAGAACCAGAAATTTCCGAAATATAATGATGTACACCTATATCAAACTAGAGCTAGCAGCAATATCTATCCCAGACTTGACAATCTTGATCTGATGTCAAAGGGACTGATTTCCATAGATGAAAAGGCTTACAATAAGTTGCCAGTAAATATTAGAAATGAAGCCACACCATCCTGATTTCGAAGCGCCATGAAAAAATATTTACAAATTAATTTGTTTTGCGACCTCACTGAGTATTTCAATATGAAACATTAGTGAATTTGTGTATGTTTTCATATGTTTGTGGCTGTGCATATTGATTGTAAAACTATAGGTTCCTTTTTTAGGATAAGAATTTCTTTATTGTTCATTGTGATTGACATGTCCTATATCCAATAGGGTTTCTGAATGAAATATATGATTGATTGATTGATTAATTGATTGATTAATTGATCGATTGATTCATAGATTGGTTGATTGATTGATTGATTAGATAAGAATATAATAGCTGAATGACATTTATTTTGAGATTTTTGGTAAACGCAGAATTCAACAGAAAATGTAGGCACTGAGTCATTGGAGATTATGTACATTTCATTCTAATCAAACAAAATATAACCTACTTTAACTGAAGGTGTCTTCATGCGTTATGATAAAATTCCATTCCTTCATATGTGTGCTATTTGAAAAATACATTCGATTGGCGATTTCTTTTATGTTGGGACACGATTTTAGCTGTTTCTTGGTGAGAGGCATGAAAGTTACAAGACGATTTTCTGCTATCGAAGTAATGATTCAGAGAGTTTGCATCAGATTTTGTGTGAAAAATGTAATTGAGTCCTCAAAATCACTTGAAATGTTGACAATAGCATACGGTGATTGTACTCTTGAGTCAGAAAAATGTTTACGTCAACAACGATCCAGATTTTCTTAAAAGGGTCACAACTGGTGAGGAATCACGGGTATACAGGGTGTATCTGAATAAGTGTAAAACATTTGAGGAGGTGATTCCTCATCGAAAAAAAGATATGTTTCATATAAAGAAACTTCATTGGAGCACCCCTCGTTAAGATACAGCCCCTCAAAGGAATTACATGAAATTTGTATAACAATTTTTTCACAATCACTGAAAAAGTTACAATATTGAAATTAACCTTACGTTCTGTACTACCAAAAAGACACTTAGCCAGTAATTTATTTGGCTTACCCCATGATTGTAAGGGGTGGAAAACGCAACCCCTAAAATGTATTTCCAATGTAACTTTTTGTCTTATCATTTGTTCACCATTTAAAAATTAATTTCCGATATCCTGTTCCATTCTGAACAAAAAATGTCTCTTGGGTTTTTTGCCCAAAATGAACCAGTTCTCAGCAAAAAATGATTTCATGAAAAACTACAGAGATACATCGTCATAAATGCGAACTGGATTTATTGTTATTTTGTACTTAGTACCTGCATTAAACGATTAAAGGGTAATAAACGAAACTAATTTATTGATAACAAAACACACAACATGTAGAAATCATAGTAAATGTTCAATATGTCTACCTTCAGACATTACGCATGCGTCTAGACGTCAGCGCATTGAGCCACGTATTCGCTCAAATATTCCTGGAGTCTCTCTGATTACCCTGCACGCATCGATGATGCGGTTTCTTAAGTCCTCTACATCGCGAACAGGAGTACGATTAACCAAATGCTGTAAATGGCCCCAAATAGAGAAATCGAGAGGATTGAGATCCGGAAATCGAGCGGGCCAGTTCTGTGGTCCTCCTCGACCTTTCCACTAATTTGCATATGTTTCAGTTGAATGCTGACGTGCTACTTGACTAAAATGGGCGGGAGCCCCATCATGCATGAAAAACATATCCCTTCTGACGCCCAAATGAACTTTTTCCAGCAGTACTGGGTGCACTTCTCTTGAATGAGGCCCAGTTAAATCATACCCAATAACTCCGAGCCACACGTTGAGAGAAAACTGTTCTTGATGGTTAGTTTCGACAATAGCGTGAGGGTTTTCATCAACCCATATGTGGTAAATATGAAAATTAATAATCTTGTCCCGAGAAAAACTACATTCGTCTGTGAATTCTATCGTCTTAAGAAAGTCACAATTTCTGATGCGACAGCATCCAATTGCAAAATTCAAGACGGTTCGGAAAGTCTCGCGGTAACAGTGCCTGTACTCGTTACAGATGGTAAGGGTATAAGAGTTGTTCCTTTAAAATTCGAAATACCGTCATATGATCAACATTTAACTGGGAAGCAATCTTTCAGTACTAGGTTGTTCTTCAATCAAATTAAATACTACTTCCTCAAGCTGTGGTGTTCGTACTTCTCGATAGCGACCACAATCCTGCGTTCTTTTGTCGAATGAACCATATTCTCGTAATCTTTGATGGAGTCGAGCAAATATTATATGTGAAGGATGCTGCCGTTGAGGATACAATTAAGCATATCTTCTAGAAGTTTCTAACCCATTCCCCTGCGACAGACCGTAAACGTAATGCATATCAGCCATTTCCTCATTTGTGTATGCCATTTTAATAACAAGTGAATTATTAAAGTAACAAATTAAGAACAGAACAACAACACACAATTAGTATTAATTCAATTTCGAAAATTCACAAACTGACAGCGTCATACCAATTCAATTGTCACTATCGCTAATAGCGACCTACTAGATAGATTAGTTTCGTATTTTCGCATTTATGACGATGTATCTCTGTAGTTGTTCCTGAAATAATTTTTTGCTGCGAACTGGTTTATTTTGGGCAAAAAACCCAGGAGACATTTTTTGTTTAGAATGGAACAGACTATCGGAAATAAATTTTTAAATGGTAAACAAGTAATAAGACAAAAAGTTACATTGGAAATAAATTTTAGGGGTTGCGTTTTCTACCACTTACAACCATGGAGTAAATCAAATAAATTTCTGGCCTAGTGTCTTTTTGGTAGTACAAAACGTCAGGTTAATTTCAATATTGTAACTTTTTTAGTGTATTGTTTTACAAATTTTATGTACCCACTTTAAGGGGCTGTATCTTATGAGGAATCACCTTCTTGAATGTTTCACACTCATTAAGTTACACCCTGTATAGTTATGACATCGAAACCATAGTCCAATCGCCATAATGGAAGAGCCCAGGAGAGCCAAGACCAAAAAACGCGCCAAGTTCGATCAAATGTTAAGGTTTTGCTCACAGTTTTCTTCGATCACCGTAACGTAATGCATCAGGAGTTCTTGGTATATGGTCGTATGGTTAGTAAGGAGTATTATCTTGCTTTTGCATCACCGTAATGCACCTGCTGAGTCGTCATTGGTTGTTCGTAATTTTTTGGTCAGAAATAACATCGCAATGATGCCTCAGCCACTGTATTCAACAGGTTCGGCTTCCCGCGACTTTTTCGTGTTCGCAAGATTGAAGAGACCCATGTAAGGGTGGTATTTTGCGACGATTAAGGAGATAAAAATCGAACGATGAGCTAGCTCAATGACACAAAAAAATGCATTTCGGAATCTCTTCGAGGATTGGGAAAAATTATTATTTTTCAGAGAAAAATCAAAATTCACTTTATTTTTTAACAGAGTAGTATTCTGGATTATTTTGAAATGTTTGAATTTATATGATTTTTAGAAAAAGACACGAAAAATTTCGATATACATACCTCGTTCTCAAAGAGAACCAGCCAAAACGCCACATACATATAAAGTTGTAACTTTGAAGCCATCTTCCAGTGAAATGATTTCTTTCAATGCAATTTTGACTATATCGTGGATCGAAGGACAATGAAGCTGATCTTCGTTTTTGATTGATAATGATCGGTATTTTCGATCACAAGTAGTTATCAGTGAAAATAATATATTTTGAATCAATTTTTATCAGACTCTCCACGGACTCACGTCAGTTTGATCGCAGTATGACGAAATTCATGTTGTATCATTCAGTGTGAATTTGGTAACCGAGTTTATCATGAGAATATATCAATATTCAATTGGAACCTTTTATAGCAACTTTATTATCGAAATATACACCTCATTCGTTCATTCACAGTTGAAAGCGCCTGCCGGAAAACAACTACTTTCCTGGCTGTTATCATGACGATTATTGTAGTATCTATCTATATCCCTCTTCAGTGTAGAACAGATGTAACACTAACACTTCGTTTTCTCAAAACACATAATGAAAATTATATATAATATGAAACCTTTTTACTCATACCGAAAAGTATGTTTTGACAGTTACGTGTATATATCTCACGAAGCTACTCACATATACTTTCATAAACAGGGAAAACCTCATCAAACATAGTGACAGGCATGATTATAACACCAGAAATAAAGAGAGTTTATGGATAAGTGAATGTAAACATTAATTTTATAAAAAATCGCCTATTGTGGCAGGTAGCTATTTCTACAATAAATTACCCACGTCATTGAAAAAAATTAAATCCTACAGGATTTTCAAGAGTAAGTTGAGAGAGCTTCTGATAGCAGAATGCTTCTATTGATTTGAATGAATTCACAACTTATTTCGAGGAGTGAAAGAGCTGGTTATTATCTTATACAATCCGTTTTTAATTTGTTCTCATGTTCATTGCTTGTTTTCAATTTTTTATGTATATATTTCTGTGTTTATGTGATTTTACAATGTGTATTTTTTTCATTTTACGACTTGTCTAATCTGTTAAAAATAACAGAAAAAAGTCTCAATAAAATTATAATTTGAATTGAATTTGAATGTATCGCTATATATCCATAATAATAAAGATTGCTATGCTAAAAATGGAGACAAATATCTACAGGAATGAAACAAGAAACAAAGATAATATTCGCATTGAAAAATTCAACCACACATAATTTACAAAATCAGCATAACATAATGAACTTACATTATACATTTATATATCAAATAATGTGAAAGAATTATCGTACTCTCTCTTCAAAAAAAATTGAAAATGCTGACAATGAATGCTTTCTACAGCCTTGAAGAAGTTGTGAATTGTGAAGGACTAACTAGGGCTTACCTTTTAACGTGTGATTCCTAACACGGTTGCAGAATCATCCCAGCTTCAACCAGATAAATTCTCTCGAGAAAAATATCTGGTCGAGGCGGGAACCGAACCCACGATCTTCCGATCGTGAGTCAGGCGCACTACCACCGCAGCCAATTCCAATATAAGTATGTTCCTTGTATGAATATTGTACTTTCAATATAATCTATTGAATTTCTAATTTTTTGAAAATTGTTCTGCATAGCATTGATAATGTGCTACTAAGTATAATATGACTTGCCATATCCAAGCACAGCTTGGCTACAAATAGTTAATAAAGAATCTGAATCTGAATCTAACGTTATTTCATCCATATTTCACAACATATGCGTAAGGTTCTTCTGAGGTGAAAGATATTTTGATGTAGTGGTAGCAGTTGAAAACAATACAGATATAACTAAGTGTCCATCTTAGTACCAGCCTAGGCACTAGTTGTATTTGCCAGATTATACTATGTAGGTCATCGCTAATACTGTCCTTCCCAGGAAGGTGGACAGGTCACTGGGATACATCTCCTTTATATCGGCAGGTGTAGGCCAAGACTCACCGAACACACACTCTCTCATTGATGATAACTCCGGACACTCATATAAGACATGCCTGATAGTTTCATCTTCCTGCTCCACTTTCCACTAGCCCCATGTTATGGAGGTGTCCTCAGTTGACAGTGGTCAGTCAAAAATCCTACTGTTAGGCGTATATTTTTTGGTCATCGCCAGTTATTTCTTGGGCGCCAGTTTTCCAGGGTCGCCCAGCATGATCCTAGAATATTGCATCCTTTGACTCCGTCCCATCTCTTTAGGGTTTGAGTAAGGGTGTGACGTTTGGCTAGTTCCGCAATTGTCGAAGTCATCAGGCCATGGGTGCCACTGGGTCCTAAAATTCTTAGTCCAGCCTCTTCCTTGGCTAAAGAGTCGGCAATGCGATTACTTCTACTCCTGTCGTGCCCTTTAACACACCTCCAGGTAATATTATTATCTAACGAGGCTTTCGCTAAATCTTAGTGGTTTTGATGGGTATCTGTGAGACAATAATCGATAGATAGTTTTACGAAACAGACTTCATCATAACTGAAATCCATCTGAAAGTGTAATATCAGAAGTCACGAAGTAAATAACTAACAGCGCGATACCCTCCGTATTTCTCGATGACTTGACATGAAAGGAGCCTGTTGATATTTTCTTCTGGAAATCATATTGGAGATTGCTCAAGATGTTGAAGCATTTTCAATTAAGTAGATGCATTTCTGGAGAACTTTGTCTATCGCTATCAATTTATTCCATTCTGTTTCATGATTCACCAATGAATGGCATGAAATGAGTTTGAATTTTCGGTTGAAAATATAATTGAAGGTATTGATGGCATATCCAAATTGATCGGATTATAGAAATATATTCCAATTGAAAGCTGAGTACCTGGCACGAATTGTTATCTATTATTCTGAATAGGTATTCATCGCAATTTCCGATAACGGACTATTCCACGAATACTTCGATTAAACAAGGTATATTCGAATGAACATACTCTTGGTCATATTACTGCATGATCATTTTGCCAACGGATCAAAAGTTATCAGAAGGTGAAAAAAAAAATTGCAAAGAGAAAAAAAAGCTTTCAGCAATTCCCTTTTTCACATTTTCAATATGCTCATGCTCATCCTATTCAATATTATCACTAATCCCCAATCCTAGTATGGAAAATAATGAATCAGTCCTCTGGTAAAAAGGATAATGGCGTCCGATACGGTATTGATGAACTATAATTTAATGTCGAGTTATCTATTGAAAATTATGTCAGCAAAATCAGTTCTGATGATAGAAATGTTGCCGTCTCAATATTTGGGGATGAGTATATTATGTGAATTTTGCAGTCCAAAGAAGGAAAATACCATCTGGTGTCTACATCTATATAATTCAGGTAAGACTTGCCCTCTATTCAACAGAGAGGTCAGATATGTAGTTACTTATCTAGGGAAAAACATTAGAAAATGAGTTCTCCAAGGAGTTCTCTTTCGTAAACTATTCCTCATTCATTTTCAGACATTCAATGAAACATCAGGTTTTTCTAAAAATATATTATAGAGTCTAACATATCTCGAGTTTGCTTCATCTACCCACTTTGCCTACACATTTCTCTGCATGGCTCTCCAGCTTCCTGAGAAAACGTTCCCTGCGAGTGTTGATCGGTGGTTATACCCTCTCGAATACTTCCACCATCAACGCTGGTGTTCCCCAGGGATCCATATTGTGACCAATCCTCTTTCTGTTGTATATCAACGACTTATTGAAAAAAAGATCCAATATATTGCTTCGCTGACGACAGCACACTTGTCTCGTCATTCCATTTGGATTTCAGGACATCGGCTACGGAGGCACAACTTCACCGGCAGCAGGAGGTTCCATATCCTAATAAGGATCTAGAAGTGATTTCGAATTAGGATGGAAGTAACCAGGTTCAATTCAATGCCATAAAAATACAGGCATCGGTTTTCCCCAAGAAGATAAATTCATCCGAACCGGATATAATAATGTCAGGTCTGACAATTCCGCTTTCTGCTTCGATAAGTTTGTTGGGGGTTAAAATGGATACTGATGTGTCTTGGCACAATCATGTCGCTGGAATTGTTAAGGCTGCTTCTCAAAAGCTTGGAACACTGTTTCGAACCAGAAAACTGTATACACCTCAGCAACTTAAGATGCTTTATAAAGCTCAGATGAGACCTTACTTAGAGTATTGTTCTCATATATCAAGCTCTGCCCCCAAATATACCCTGAAGTTGCTGGATTCCATCCAGAAAAGTCATCAGCCTAATTGGAGACGCGAACATCCCGTGCAACCTTGATAGCCTGGAACATCGAAGAAAGGTTGGAGATTTGTCTCTCTTTTATTATAGATACTTTCACGGTAAGTGACCCTATCTTTCATGTATTACATTACTCGAAAAATAGGCACAATGCGTACGGCAGCTCTTCGTCGGTATGCACTATGGGTTTTATTCAAAGAAACTTTTCTGTATCCTGAAATTTCAGCAATTGAATATTTTGTTTTATAAAGATCAATAAAATGAATGATACATGATCTGGTCGACTGTGAAACCAAACCTAATCAAATTTAGTTCTTCAAGCCACGGCAATGAAGTGAAACTATAAAAATCAGATATTCTGAAGGTACTTGACATTAACAAAATATTGGCTGGTAAATTGAATAAGGGTAGAAATCAAAATCTGAATGTGCTCCAAATTTGCCATTTAATCATGTGTAAAACAAATTGTAATAATTCAATAATGATCGTAGGTAAAAGTACGCTTTCATTTACCAAAGGATATTCCAGGTAAAAATATCAGGAAAAGTTTCTTTCACTAGTTCGGACTTCCATTGTCTACTATATGAAATGATTTGAAATCCCTGAAACAAGTAAAAAAGAATAATTAAAAAAGAATAGTTGAAAATAACAATTATATTAAGCAACAATAAACCTGAAATGAAATGATAGTGAAATAACCTACAAGTAAAAATATAATAATTGAATAAATAAAAATTAAAGGAATGCAAAAAAGAAAATAATAAAAATAAAGTGTAGAGATTCCAAGTCACGTTAGTTCACGACGTTTCGATTGTTGGTATCTACAATCGTCTTCGGGTGATGACTGGACTGATTCCTCCGAGAGATGACTATTTTATAGGTCGTTGAAATACTTTCACTTTCTCTACTTTCCATTTTCCGCTTCACTGATTCCGTGAGGGATGACCGTTTTGGCGGGAGTTGGTCATTCTTCGTTTGATGATGGGTTTCCATATGTTTCGTATATCTACGCTGGCCTGGCTGAATACGTTGTTGGACAACATGTATGCGGCTTCCTTAAATTTTCTCCTGAACCAATGTTCCTCTTTGTGCAAGATCTTAGCTTGGGACCACTCGATGTTGTGTTGATGGGTCCAAACATGGTCTGCTATTCCTGATTTGCTGGTTTCTCCTCGCTGTGTGTGCTTCTTGTGCTCGGCAATGCGAACATTCAATGGCCTCTTAGTTTCACCAATATAGGATTTTCCGCACTCACAGGGTATCCGGTAAATGCAATTCTTGGAATCGAAGTCTGCGTTTGGGGGCCTGGTTTTCGTGAGGCTGCTACGGATAGTGTTACCGGATCTGAAACAGGTTCTAATGTTGTACTTGGAACCAATTCTTCTTATCCTCTCCGATAATCCTCTGATGTAGGGAAGTGCAAGCATTGGTTGTGACGGCTTCTCTTCCTTGCGAGGCTCCTGCTGTCTTTTAGCCAAAGTCTTTTCTACCATCGCTTTGGAGTATCCATTCCGATGAAGATCATTTTTGATGATGTCTAGTTCCTTCTCGAGACCTTCCTTTGTATTACAGAGCCCAAAAGCACGGTCTAATAGAGTCTTGATGATTCCTCTTTTTGTCGATTGATGGTTGTTGGATTCGTGGTTCAGATACTGTCCCGTATGAGTGGGTTTTCGGTATACAGATGTTTCCCACTTAGTGTCGGTCCTCTTCACCAAAACGTCTAAGAATGGCAATTCATTGTGGATTTTCTTCTCCATTGTGAAAGTGATGGAAGGTCTCACGCTGTTGATGTGTTTCAGAAATGCGTCTAGTTCAGTATTCCCATGGTTCCATATTATGAAGGTGTCGTCAATATATCTCAACCAGACTCGAGGTTTCTTGTGGGCTTCTTCGATGGCCAGAGTTTCAAACCACTCCATATATATGTTGGCTATGACTGGTGAAAGTGGCGATCCCATTGGTAGTCCCTCATCTTGTGTAAAGAATTCGTCCTTCAGTTGGAAATAACAGTTTCGTACACAGCATCCTAGTAATTCCATAATTACTTCTATAGGTAGATTCGTTCTCTCTTTCAGGTTCCCGTCTTCGGATAGCTTTCTCTGTATGATTTGGAGTGCTTCTTCGACCGGAACATTGGTGTAAAGGCTTTCCACGTCGAAACTAATTAGTAGATCTTCCTGTGTCACCTCAATTGACCCAAGTAGTTCGACAAAATGCCTTGAATTCTTCACAAAAGACGATGTTTTTCCTTGTAATGCACCACAGTAAGCCCCCTCACTTGTATGGTCTACCCAAAATCCACAAGAAGGACGTTCCGCTTAGACCGATCATCAGCTCCAGAGATTCGGCTACTCAAAACTTGTCTAGATTTTTACTTCCCTTAATACAAGCATAACAAGGAAAAACAACACTATCCGTAGCAGCCTCACGAAAACCAGGCCCCAAACGCGGACTGCGATTCCAAGAATTGCATTTACCGGATACCCTGTGAGTGCGGAAAATCCTATATTGGTGAAACTAAGAGGCCATTGAATGTTCGCATTGCCGAGCACAAGAAGCACACACAGCGAGGAGAAACCAGCAAATCAGGAATAGCAGACCATGTTTGGACCCATCAACACAACATCGATTGGTCCCAAGCTGAGATCTTGCACAAAGAGGAACATTGGTTCAGGAGAAAATTTAAGGAAGCCGCATACATGTTGTCCAACAACGTATTCAGCCAGGCCAGCGTAGATATACGAAACATATGGAAACCCATCATCAAACGAAGAATGACCAACTCCCGCCAAAACGGTCATCCCTCACGGAATCAGTGAAGCGGAAAATGGAAAGTAGAGAAAGTGAAAGTATTTCAACGACCTATAAAATAGTCATCTCTCGGAGAAATCAGTCCCGTCATCACCCGAAGACGATTGTAGATACCAACAATCGAAACGTCGTGAACTAACGTGACTTGGAATCTCTACACTTTATTTTTATTATTTTCTTTTTTGCATTCCTTTAATTTTTATTTATTCAATTATTATATTTTTACTTGTAGGTTATTTCACTATCATTTCATTTCAGGTTTATTGTTGCTTAATATAATTGTTATTTTCAACTATTCTTTTTTAATTATTCTTTTTTACTTGTTTCAGGGATTTCAAATCATTTTATATAGTAGACAATGGAAGTCCGAACTAGTGAAATTCATCACGAAACATTGTCAATCACCTTCAAACAATCAGGAAAAGTATTACTTATAAGATTCATGTCATAAAAAAAATAATTATTAGGAATGGTATTGAAAATTACCTCACCAGAGTATACTCAGTTCAGGTTTACATTATGAATGGATTAAATCAAAATTCAATAATTGTATCATGTTAATGAAACAGTATTCCTAATGCAAAAAGTAGTTATTTTCGTAAAAATGAGTCAAGTGTGAGTAATATTTGCTTGTTAGTTTCTCGTCGAGCTGTAGCTGCAGTTTCCTTCGACCAGGAACGGAACAGACTTGGAGCACCTATTTTTCTAATTTTTAAAATGGACTTATACTATCTTATGGACATAGACAATAAAATTTATCGAACTGGACGAATGAAAAACCCACCATTCGGTATATTAACTGAAAATTTATTCCGTAAGGCAATCAGAGATAGAAGTCCTTGTTTTTCCCTCTTTAATGATTCCAAACAAGTTTTGTAAAAGCTCTTCAGCAGAAAAACTATTGTAAAAAGTCTTCAATACTAAAATCCTGAAAAAACAATTTCCATAATGGAAATTCATTCAAAAGTTTGATTCACTAAAAGGTGAATCTCATATGCAATTGAAAGGTTCGAAATGAATTTTCATTCCTTCTTAAACGAAGGGTTCCGTTAACCAAAAAAATCACGAATGAATAACGTATTCAAGGAAATGGCGTCGCTCGTTCTGGAAAAGTGGTTGTGACCCAGTAGAATCCTCAGGAAGTGTAACCTTTTATGGAACTCTCAAAATCTATACATGAAACTAAGTCCGAAACGATATCGTTCAAATTCTTGAAAATGGACCACATGGCTCACCATCAAACAAATCCCCTCTCGAGATTCTCGTTCATCATTCTCTTTTCCTAAAAAATGGCACCACTCCTTGCCGTTCTCATGATCAAGGATCACCTACAGCGCAAGTCTATTCTGAGGAATTCACACAAATAATTTTGGCAACACCTCATTCCTGACTTT
This sequence comes from Leptinotarsa decemlineata, assembly GCF_025532065.1. Classification (NCBI taxonomy): domain Eukaryota; kingdom Metazoa; phylum Arthropoda; class Insecta; order Coleoptera; family Chrysomelidae; genus Leptinotarsa; species Leptinotarsa decemlineata. The sequence continues at coordinate 8,096,615 of NW_027412578.1, forward strand.
CGATTTAACGGAAATAGAAAATCTACCTCGAAGGGATCCGAATGAATCGGTCCTATTGGAAAGAAAAACTTATCAATCTGTACCAGAAACTAATTATCATATGTGTAATGAGAAGTGAAAATCTTAGCGAGGCAAAAGGTGTAAATTGGATTGCCTACTCCTCAGAAACTTTCTTTAAAATCAATTAGGATTACCTTCGGTGAAATAAAAATTAAATGAAAAGTACAGTAGGTTTTTATAAACGCTACAAAGTGTTCAAGTGACTTGGCACATTTGATTCCACGAAGAGCGGTGCATATTAGAAATACGCGACGGACTGTGGCTGCTCATCGTTTTGAGGTTCAACTCAGTACACTTCGAACTTCATTGTTCAAGAACTCTTTCATCTGGAGAAGATTAAACTTTCATCGCTTTCACCGCAGTTAAATCTTATATACAAGATTCAATTAATGTAAGAAATAAGCAATGAATCAATAAGAAATAACAATTTTATCGAGCATAAGTATAATATTAATAGGATATCAAGGGTTCAACGGCATATTTGTCGTACACTTGCACCCATTTGCTATAACTAGCATCTCTTGGATTGACTTTCACTGCCAAATTTTCATCAATTTCCATATATCGGTAGTTGCTGGGCTTAACAGTAGGCCATCTCAAATGTTGAAATAATTCTTCTTCTCTTGGTGTTGGATTACTAAACAAAAATTAGCAATGATTGAGTTATCTCATATGAGAAATAAATTTATAGAGTGAGTATATTGAGCCTAGAACATTACATTACTGAATACTAATATCATGTGATATGTGATGATGATTAGTAGTATATCGATCATTTCAATTCTAAAAAAAATCATGCATTACATCTACAGTCCATACTACTATTATGAATGTGGGTGGGGATGAAAATTCCCGATTCTCTTTCTTGATGATCATGTACGCTATACAAAGAACCTACCTGCACATTTCAAAATTCTAGGTTCAGTAACTTCGGCTGTACTTCAGTATAAGAGTGCCAGTCAATCAATAGTTACCCACTTATAAAATACTAGTTATTCCCCGCTGTATTACCCGAGTTACCGTGAGAACCTCCTCTCTGTGTTATTCCAGGTCATGATCTATTTATATAACAACCTACATTTGAATCCGTAGAGCTTTTTAGGCGTAAAGAAGTCAAAATCGTAAATACATACATTTAATTCATTCATCCTCACAAACTGTACGCATATATAATATAAGTAGGAGTAGGATTACTGGGATTACCAATGTATTTCATTCCAATCCTTTAATTTGTTTTTGCTAATGCTATTCAATATTGTATAAGTGGGAATCTATTGATCTACTGACACTCTTATATTAACGTACAACCGAAGCTACTCAACCTTGAATCTTGAAATATGCAGGTAGGTTCTTTGTATAGCGTAAATAAGCATCAAGATAGGGAATCAGGAAATTCCACCCCCGCACCCCCACCCCAAGGGGGTGAAATAGAGATTTAAAGATTATATTTTTTATCTTGATACACTCATCTCAAACAATATTTATAGTTTCAGCATGTTTGGTTTGTTTATGAGAGGCATTGTACATAGTTGGAATTGTTCCTCTTGTTTGACGATTTTCTGCTGTCAAAAAAATGAATCAAATTATTTGGATCAAATTTTTCTGAAAAAATTCAATAATTGTTCAAAAACACTCGAAATATTGACAGTGGCATAAGGTGATTGTACTCTGAGTCATAAAAATATTCACAAATGGGACAAGCTTTTCACAAAAGGTCGAGAAGATGTGAATGGTGACGCTCGATGTTGACGCCTTGCCCATCAACAACCAATAAAAATGTTCAGAAACTGAAAAAAATTGTAATGGAGGATCGTTGCTGAGGATATCGGCATATCGGTTGGCTTATGCCATGCAATTTTTCCGGAAATTTTGGACATGAAGCGTGTCGCAGCGAAGTTCGTTCCAAACTTACTGAATTTTTTCCAAAAAAAAACGTCGCATGAGCACCGCACAGGAATTATTGTCCCAATCGTCCCAATGGAAGAGCCCACCACAGCCAAGACGACTGCTATTGCTCGTTTGTAATTTTTTAGCCGGAAATAACACCTCAATCATGCCTCAGCCACCGTACTCACCAGAATTGCCACCCTGCGACTTTTTCCTCTTGCCATGATTGAAGAGATCCATGAAAGGACGGCGTTTTGCGACGATTGAGAAGATAGAAACCGAATCGCTCGGAGAGCTCATAGTCTAATCAACAAGTTCAAAAACATGAGAAATAGAGATAAAGGTCCTAAAAATATGAGCGATAGCTCTTTCGATTTGGAATCACCTCTATAAAAATGTTTTTGGAGGATTTTGATGCAGGTAAAAAATTGCAGTTTTTATTAACAAAATAAGATTTAAAAAAATGGTATTTTTGAAAAAAAAATATGAAGAAAGCTCGTTAAAGAAGAGGAAATTTCCAATAAAAAAGTTTCGACTCCCGAAACTCTATCTCCATTATTCATAATTTTAATTTGACGTTGAAAATAGGATTCTACGCGGCTGTTACGGCAGGCGCGCGCTGCCGCTAAAGAGAGTTTATCAAAAGAAATAATTTTTTATGACATAAAATGTCATTTTGAAAAGAATCTAGTATCTTCTTAACACTTGAATGAATCAAGCCCGTAAAAAAAAGTTTTATCACCATTTTTCAAAAAGTTATTCATTTGTTAACTAACAAATTTTTTCCCAATTTCCGTTGGCATAAATAATGGGATAAAAGGTATAAATAATTGGCCTATAAATTTCAAACTTCGTGGAGCCGTTTTGATATATATACTTCATACGATCCTGGGATGAAAGTTCATAAAAATTCATTAATTTGTTAATTATGATTTTTTATAACTATTGCAGAATGAAATATCTAAAAATTGTTAATAAATCATTAATTGATAATTATGATTAGGAAAAATTCCCTGATTTCAATTTTTAATTGTTTAAAATCGATTTTTTTATATTTCGATTGTTTAAATAATTAGTTGAGAAATAATTTTGCTTTTGAAAATCATAATTTACACTTTTAAATAGTTTGGCGGAAAAAACAATGTTTATTCATTATTTAATTGTTTATCAGTTCAACAATTTGTTATAAACAAATATTTATCAATGTTATATTTTTTTTCTGAAGCAGAAAAAAATTATAAAAACAGCTACATATAAAAAAGTGCCATAAAAAAATTGTGTTATTTATTATAATAGATATTACAAAGTATTATGATGAATAAAAAAAATTCTCGTATTGCAATTTTTTATATATAGCTGTTTATATAATTTTTTTTCTGCTTCAGAAAAAAAATATTACGTTGGTCAATATTTGTTTATTATAAATGTTTAAACTAATAAACAATTAAGTGATAAATACTTGTTTTTCTTTGCCAAACTATTTGAAAGTGTAAATTATGATTTTAAAAAGCAAAATTATTTCTTAACTAATTATTTAAACGATTGAATCATAAAAAAATCGATTTTAAACAATTAAAAATTGAAATTGTTCCCAAAACCATAATTATTTCTAGATAACAAAATAGCAGAAAAATTTTTTCCAAAAATATTGAATTTCTATATTTGTTTAAAAAAATTTAATTAGCAAATTACGTAAAAAATTCAAATCCTATGTTAATAACTGCCATTGTTTAATGTGAAAACAGACATAGCCAAATATCAATTAAAAAAAAATTTATCAACAATTTTCAGATATTTCATTTTGCAATAGTTTGAAAAATGGTGATTAAACTTTTTTTTCTATGGGACTCGATTTATTCAAGTGTTAAGAAGATACTGGGATTTGTTTGAATTTTTGAAATGTCATTTTATGTTATAAAAAAAATATTTCTTTTGATAAACTCTCTCTAGCGGCAGCGCGCGCATGCCGTAACAGCCGCGCGGAACCCTATTCTCAAAGTCAAATTAAAATTATAAATGATGGAGATAAAGTTTCGAGAGTCGTGACTTTTTTTTTGGAAATTTCCTCCTCTTTAACGAGCTTTTTTCAAAATTGCCTAAATATTAATACATTTTGAGTTATTAACGAAAAAATAAATACATTTTTTTTCAACCTTATTTTGTTAATGACAATTGCAATTTTTTGCCTGCACCAAAATCCTTCAAAAACATTTTTCTATCGAATGATCAATCGCTCATATTTTTATCTCTATTTTTCATGTTTTTGAACTTGTTGATTGAACTATCAAGAACATACCAAAAAGTGCATATCAGACCTACTTCGAGGACTGGAGAAAACGTTGGTCTGTCGTATCTAAGGGGGACTTCGAATGGGACATAATTGCTTACAACTATTTTGATCTATTTGCAGAGTATAGCAAACACTTACAGGTTATTCACAAAGTTTGTGATGAATCCTACGTAACGATTTAGCGTTGTCACATCCGATTTTGGGTAATCAGATAGTTTCGAACCGGCCCACAAGTAATTTCCTTCTTCCCCGTGCTGCACTCTTCCACAACCTAAATAAGTAGTCTCGATGAGAATTCTGACACTACTTTGATGGCAATACTTTCATTTGTAAAACACATTGAGGTATTTTGAGAAAATTTATTATGAAGCTGAACATGAATCACATCTAATAGTAATAATGGAAATCGCTACTGCCGCTTCCAACAGAAAGTATAATTGGCGATAATTCGCTTCAACTTTCAACCTTGCTGGAATTTTTTAATTTTTTGTTCAATTTTTGACCTACCTAAATAGAAAGTGTGTTCCTTAATGAACATATTCACTCAGAAAAGGTGTTTGAAATATAATTTATTTCAATTAAAAGTTCTATCATGAAATTTCTCCCCGTCTCAAATGAACATTCCTGAAAAAATAGGTTCAGCTTTGTTATTGGCACAGTTTCGTAACAAAATCAGATCTGGTGACTGATGTAGATTTCATAGTACACATTTCACTGACCTATCGAAAAAACACCATAATATCGAAATATTCCCGAAAATTTCGAGCAAATCTTATTATCATAAGACCTCTCTGTAGAAGAATCACAAACCAGCATAACAACTTTGCAATCGAATGTGTAACTTATAGTGTAGTTCTACTTTCGTGTGAAATGTTTATCAAAATTTTTTTTATATCAACTACTGCTGGGATTCGATTTTAAAATACAGTTTACAACTCAGTATAGAGATGAAATTCATAGAAATATTCAATAATTCCACGATATGAAGTGATAACTTCTTATGGGATGGTAAACCGCTTCGTTTTCTAACGCGTTACAGCGCTAGTCTGTCTGGCTTTCCTTTTCCTCACGCATATGTCAGCGGAAGGCAGGCTCCTCCTCTCACGTCGGACAGACACACAGTTTTGACAGTATTATAAAAATCTAACCAGCACGTAATACTCTTTCATTATGTGGAACATAGCTCCAAAATGATGATACCAACTTTGTGTATGTACATTATTAGTATCACTATCCAATCCTACAGCTGATTAATGGGAAACAGATCGTGCACAGATTATTTTTTGACAATTGGCTTATGGTACTATGATACAGGGCTTTCTAACAAAAACTTGACCCCCCTCTTAAATCAGAAACGGACGTGTAATGGAAAATTTCAAAAAACACGTCAATTTTCATTTCCAGGAGAACCAATTCAGCAACTACACACCAAATTTTTTCAATGGCATTGGGTGATGAGTGATACATCATTTGAAAGGTCTTTCGTCTCTCTATCACTCCAGTAATTTTTTTCGAAATTGGTTCATTCGTTATTGAGAAATTGAATGTTGAACGTTTTATTTAAGAAAAAACAGAAAATTGGCTGTCGCTCATTTTATTGACGAAATCAACAAAAGTAATACCAAAGGCAACACAATCAACGGATAGTGTTCAAAATCACCTCCATTTAGTTCCATAATATATAATAATTTAGTCTACTTTCAAAAGCGTTCCTTACATTATTGAAGATGTCCGGAATCAGAAATAGGCATTCCCAAAAAATTCTCTGTCGCAGATCTTCTAGATTTGTAGAATGTATTTGATACGTAGTGAACGTTTTGAAATGAACGACACTGTTAGTTTTTTCTGCACTGGTAGTTTTTTTGAATCTAGTTGTCGCAGAACAAAAAGTTTATAATTGGCCACTGTTACTTCTTCATGAATTATTATTCAGTCATCCTTGTTCACTGTGTTCCAACATGGTTCATTCTACTGAAGGAAAAGTAGAAATGGTTGCAACCTGACCCCGGACATCTTCAATAATGCAAGGAACGCTTTCGAAAGTAGACTGTATTATTGTATAGAACTAGATGGTGGTCATTTTGAATAATTCATCCGTTGATGTTGTTGCCATTGATATTACATTTGTTGATTTCCTCAATAAAATGAGCGACAGAATTTTCTGTTTTTTCTTAAATTAAACGTTCAACATTCAATTTCTCAATAACGAATGGACCAATTTCGAAAAAAATCACAAAAGTGATAGAGGGATAATAGACATTTCAAATGATGTATCACTCGACCCCCAATATCATTGAAAAAATCGGTGGGTAGTTGCTGAACGCAAGGGGGTGAAGTTTCGGGTATGATTTCCATATCAGAATTGGTTTTCCTAGAAGTAAAAATTGATGTGTCTTTTGAAATTTCCGATTACAGGTCAGTTTCAGACTCACAAGAGTGGTCAAGTTTCCGTTGGAACCCCCTATATATGTAAATTAACAAAATAATCAATAAAAGATTCCATCAATAAATAAGCTTTCCTAACATCATCATAGTAATATACATAAAATTTAATCAATAACCTGAGCTTTTCTCAAGTTGAACAATTTCAATATTGAGGTGTTCATCTAAGATTAGTTTAAGTTATCACTTCTGTCGGGCATCTCGGGACGAACCAATTTTTTTTCGAAAGACTGAGAATGTTACCAATTGGAGGCAAGTGAAAATATTTTACCTGGATAGCTCACATTATTTTTCCCTAGTCGGCCGTGATAAGAGAATTCATAGACGTATACATCGGAGTAACTTGAGTGCAATTCGGCAAATCGTAGTATTCCTCTGACGAACTGGTCATCGCTAAGATACTGAAAAATTAATAGTTCATAATTCCTGCTCATTTTCTATATTAGACTCTAAGTATATCAATCAGATTTCATTTTCAATTCAACGTGACCATTACCAAAAAGTTAGGTGTTTTTCAATATAATATATCTATTTGCTATTTGACACTATATTGGTTAGAGAATATATGTAGTGAATATGAATTGAAGTTACACTGTCGTTCGTAAGATGGAAAGAATTGAAGTAATTTATTTTCAAAGGTTATGAGGGCAACTATATACAGTGCATTTCTTTAATGTCCCCTCCTTTTATTTTTTGAACGCGTCACCTCAAAATATTGAAATTTGGGATAATGAAATTATTGCATGAATACTTCATTTTGAAATGAAACTGACAGATGAAACTTCAAAGATGGCGACTGGGTGGCATCTAGGAAAAAATTAATAGAAAAGGGGGGTCTTGTGATACATCATTTTGAAGCTCCTAACGGATAATTCTCAACCTTAGAATATGAAATCAATATATCCACCTACTACAAAATGGCAGAACATTTAATAATTTCCTGAAGACAAACACATTAACATCAATATTTCTAGAAATATTCATTTTTATCTGCCATATGGCAATTCCAACAACCCTATAAGGTTTGTTAAGTTTTTTTTGTTTATAAAAACTTCAAAAATTGTCAGTACGACAATGAATATCATTGTTCAGTTAGAATATTCTCAGTTAGTTTTCAGTTTTACTAGTAGAAAGGTACCACGTCAACAATCTCCAAAATGGTCAATTCTCGTCCATTTGAAGAATAAATTGAAGCGATTTTTATTTACGGTGTGACGCGTAATTTTCATGAGACCGAAAAGATTGTCAATGAACAATGAACAGCAAGTGCAATTAATTGGTGATATGGTAGTAAATCCTGAACAGTCTACTTATTCCGTCGCTAATGTTTGTGAGGTGTCTCCTTCTTCTGTGTGGAGACTTTTGAAGAGGAATAGGTATTATCCATTCGAAATTAAAATGGTAATACGCCAAATAACTGGAGATGACCCTGATCGAAGAACAGAATTCTACGAAATCATGACGGAAACCATTGCAAGGCAGTGACGAATGTACATTTTTTCAATACGGCAATGTTCACAGACAAAATTGCCGTTATTGTAGTGACCCCAACCGCCACGTTCTTCGGGAAACACATACCCAATATTCATAAAAAATTAACGTGTGGGCAGGAATATTGGAAAACCATATTGTAGGACCTCTCTTTATTGATCATTTGAATATGCTAGAAACTACTGTTGACCCTCTCATCACTGAAATCTGTTTAAAAAATCTGTTTAAAATCTGTTTTTTCCGTTAACCAGCTGTCGCACCCCTACGAACGACAACCCTCAGAAGTCGAAACTTGTGCGAGCTGAGGATTAACGAGGTCTTACCTTTTAACGTGTGATTCCTAACACGGGTTGGACGGTAGCAAGTGAAGATCGATCGTTCAGACTAGGGCTTGAACCACCGACCAACACGGCAGTCAATTCGAGTGAGTGAATAAAGCACCCACGCCGAATCGCTTGGCTACCGACTGACTACCGAAATGGTCGAAACGAATCCCAATGAATTCGATATGGATATTGTATCTAAACAAGATGGAGCACCACCACATTACTCCAGACAAGTAAGAAACTATTAGGATACCACCAACCACTGGTCGTTGGATTGGCCGTCGAGGTCCTACAGAGTGGCCAGCCCGCTCGCCAGATTTAACACCTTTGGACTTTTTTCATTAGGCTATTTGAAGCAAAAGACGTACGAAACCGAACCTGCTTCAATATTGGTTATACGGCAGAAAATAATAAATATTAGTAGAGACATTGACGTTACTGTGTTCGAAAATGTTCAGCGTGAAATATCAAATAGGCTGTTCATATGTCAAGAAGTTCAAGGCAACCATTTCGAGCATCTTCTGCACTAACCTCAAGCTTATTACCTCATATTATTCGGTTGAATGTCAATGGATTCAGGCAACTATTAAAAGTTCCGCCATTTCGTAGTAGTTGAAGATATTTACATTATATTCTAGGGTTTTGAAACATTTGTCAGGATCTTCAAAAAAATGTGTCTCAAGACCCCCCTTTCCATTCAATTTTTTTCCCAGATGGCACCCAGTCGCCAACTTGGAAGTTTTATCTGTCATTTTTACTTCAAAATAAATTATTCATGTACTCATTCAATTATCCCAAATTTCAATTTTTTTGAGTTGACTGTTCAAAAAATAAAGGGGGCATAAAAGAAATGCTCTGTATATGTTATTTTAGGTTATTTGGTGTCCATCATTTAGTCATAATGGATACACAGTTTCCAATAGGAAACCCTGTATGGTATTTTCAGAGATATATGCCAGATTGAAATTGAAAATGTCAATCCAGCATATATCTGGGAGATGTGTATACGCGCATTGAATTGGATATTTGTGACTACTATGTCAGTAATCAATGAATGCCTGAGTTTGATATCCAAGATACTAAACCTTAATATCTCCCTTTCCGTGAAATATGAAATATTTTACCCGAATTACGGCCCCAAGATCATCTGTGAAATTACTGGCTGTATATATCCTCTTAATTTCTGTTCCAGCTACAATTGAGACATTTGACTTGATATTCATGTCTTCATTGATGAGGTATGCTGAGTTATGGTCCCAAGATGATGATTTTGTTGACAAGTATTTCAGATCTGCAATTGAATATGTAATAACAAATATTAGATTGTTTGAAAAAGTTTTATTTGTTTTCATGAGTCTACATTAAACTTCAATTTCTCAGTGCACTTTCGCCAACGTAACACAAGTCGATTGATTGCGTCAGCATAAAAATCGTTTGATCAGGATGCGATGAAGTCGACGAAGGCCGTTCTTGCCTGGTCCTGATTTGTTCTACTGGTGAGAAAATTATCGAAACGCTTGGAAACATTATAGTCGGTTTGCGAGAGGTCTAGGAAGTCTGGTGGTTGAGGCAGAACTTCAACGCTCAATTCTTTCAATTTTTGAACGGTGATTTGTGAAACGTGCCAATGGCCATTGTCGTGGGGCGGGATCTGACCTCTTCTGTTGATCAGTACTGGCTGCAGCCTTCACACTTTTTAGTATATTTCGCTTATTGACTCACAACAGGACTCTGCTGTGATGGTCTGGGTCACTTGAAAAAAGTTATAGCGTTCTTCCGTCTTCCCACACACCGTTTGTGGTGATCAGTCTCCCGCAGGGTCATTAAATCCTCGTCCTGGAGTACTAGGTTGACCAATTTGGCTATTTCGGCAGCGCTTTGGTTCAAATTGTATTCATAGAGGAACTTGGCCAAAAATTGCCTAACGATATCATGAATAATTGAAATTTGGAATAAAATTAATACAATCAATGTATATAGTTCAAAATTCTCTATCGATCAGTAAATATCACGACACAGTTGACTAAATATTCATTTAAATAAACTGATACCAATGAAAGGTTGCCTTGTATGAAATCCACAGAAAACTCAAACCTTGTATGAATATACTAAAACTTCAGCTGATGGGATAATATTTATTAAATTTGAAGCCTGTTTCTGGAAAGAACTGTGCTTTTTTCGACAAATAGTCTCGTAGAAACACTTCATTGGAAAGAAGGAGAAGAAGAAGAACTTCATTTTCAGATAAGCAAGCCTAATATAAACATGAATAATGTACTTCATCTACACATAATGTATCAAAATCAAAAATTTATTATACTAGTTTCGACTGAATAACAGAAAATCCCCAAAAAAATTACACACAAAAAAGCTATATCACACATATTCTATGATGGATGCACTTTTACCTATTCATTTACACAAGTCTTGTTCATCAATATATTTTGAATATAAATTATTAGCTTCAATTCAATTTATCGTTTTAAATGTTATCAAGTCAAATCAGTTTCGTTAATTTCAATTTTGACTGTATTTATAACTTTTTATTTTGTTTGTACTTTATTGTAATGCTCATCGCCTAAGTTTTAGTGATATTCAGTTCCAGTTTATGTGTTTCAAGGTATAACTCAACATTTTCTAGTGAATTAATTATCTTTTCGACAGCGACTTGAAAGGTTTTATCGTAGTTGATTTTCTATGTAGGTAAGATTTAAGATCACTCATATACTATTGAGTGATTTCAAAAAGTGATAGTATGTATTACTTAGTGCTTCCAGCTATAGGTTTTGGTTACATCACCTAGGAACCTTGACACTGAGGCTATCAGCTGTCTCTACGGAACCTTCACTTGAAAAAGCTAATATCTTAGCGAAACATGTTGTGATATATTTTTCAAATAAAGTTTGTGAAGATCAAATCGTTGAGGCGCAGTTTTTGAAATTCGAGATATCGGTTGCCCTCTCGTCGTAGCATCGCCTTATCACGGTAATGCGGGGCTCTGCCGTGATTGATCTCTTTTCCCTAGCTACTCGTGGGACTTTTATTTATGGACAGAGTAAACTAAAACATTCTTTCTGTCGCTGAGTCTACGGAAGAGATGGATGTCGAGCTTACGACTCCAACTGACCTCCCTGTAAATTTAGATCAAGAGCGAGAGCTTCTCAACTCTCCAACTCCTGATCCAATAACTGAACCTAAAGAACAGGTTTATTGGTGCAGCCAGGAAACGACTGAGTCGTCTCCTCGAGAAGCAGGGTATCTTATGAAACCGCCTTGCACCAAATTCTTGCGCGGCGTACGCAGAATCTGTTTCAGGTGGAGGAACAAACCCCCATGAGCAGGTTAGCAAACGTTTGCGCTCAAGTGATGATTCACCAATACCAGATGCGAAAAAGCCCTGCCTACCCCGCTGGGGACCGAATCATGTTTTTAGAGTTTGGCAGAGCCGTACTCTCAACAACTGCCCCGAAAGACCACTCACCATACAAACTAATCGGCTTCGTTAAGAAGCTGGGTTTATTTGGTCGAGTGTGACTAGGTGTGAGCCACAATAAACCCTTGCGGGTTGCGGTGGAGGGTCGAATAGACTCACTCACTTTGGGCTCAACCTAACTTAAGAGGATATTACCATAGAAAAGTGTAAAAACGAATATTTGAATGTTTATCACTACAATTTCTCATAGCAATAATCAATATTCTCTGTGAGATTGGCCAATGTACATGTCGCTCATGTGAGTCATGAAAAATAATGGAAAACATACTGTTATTCAATATAAATGAACCTTGGTCTCATTCAAATCGATGCAGGAATGCTGACCGAATGTTCACTCCATTCAGTTATATCACTCTCACCTGCTGCTTTAGAAATTTCTTCTTCAGAATTGAATCCGATCAACAAAGGTACTTTATTGATACGTCCGTGTTTGACTGCTTCATACATTGACTCAGTGATGAAGGCACCTTCATGTTCTATTTCAATAACGGGACCCCATGCCTGAAAAATTATTGAACTCTCAGAAGTATAGACATCATCATCACATATAAACACGATCAGAAAGAGCTTGAAAAATTCACAGCTATTTTGTGTTGAATTATTTTTGTTTTTGGTTATTGCCTCACAATGAAAGTAGTTTAATTTGTGAAAAATTGTTTATTATACTATATTATTCCAAAGAAGACAGGAATGTGCCTGGCCTGAAGAATTTTGTATTTCCTTGTTTTACTTATTTTTACGGAACTATTCATTACAGTATGTCATAATATTATTAACATATTGGAAAATTTCCCCCAAAAATTAATAAACAAAGGTTTTGATGAAATTCATCCACTTTCTATTTTTTTATTCAGTTTTTGCAAAAAAAGCAAATATACAGTATAACCACATAGCTGCAACGTACTAGCTCTAACATGACAACTATTGTGTTACGTTACAGCTAGTGGAGGTGAGATGCGTAATTACTTCAACACAGGTAACCGATCCGCCGTTTGCCGGATTTCAAGTCGTTTTTCAATATGAGTTGATGTCCCATAACCTACCATCGAAAATATTCAGCTTGTTGCGAGATTACCGTAACGTAACAGAATGAGGTAACGAAAAAAATCCGCATGCAACAGGCTGATATACGCGATATCTGTATAGCCGTCATAACGTATCGCCGTACGACGGCGAAAAACCACAAATGGTACTTCGGTAATAGTTAAGGCTTATCAAAATTGTCACGGATAATATAACAGTAATCCTCATTAGTCGTAACGTAACATAATCGAGGTTACGTTTCGAGTCATTTTTTGCAAACGAATACGTGTCTTCAGTTGTCGCATGAAAGGATTGTTACTTCCTCTGCGTGTGTCTTTAAGAAAAAATCAGCACTTTTTCCAAGCTGTACATATCCAAAGATGTTTGTAATATTCGGATATGAATCGGGCCATCCAATATCTCAAAGATGATCTGATTTGGGCTTCATGAATCATAAGAGCTACTGAAATATTCATATTTTTCAAATGGGGTTTCTTATTTTCAACAAGCTCCATATTCAATGTTCAATATACCTCATTCTACAATTTGAAGTACCTATATTTCAATTACCTGATTTTTACCTAAGTTTGTGATGAATTGAATTACCTGAGCTCATGTGCCAGTTTCCAAATTTGAAAAATACAAAGTAACGGAGAGTTATTCAATTCTAATTGACCATTCAGTAAATTACCCAAATTCCTCAATCTATTGATTTCTAAACTTTCTAGAAGATTGAGTTTCAAACTCTCCTCTTCTAAATGTAACACACTGTATTCATGATTGAATTCATGTCCTTCTGCTAAAATGTGGTTTGCAAATGTGGAATTGGTCTTCCTATTTACAAAACTACTTTTATGCTCTTTAATTTTTTGGGAAAATGTTTTGCCTATTTGGTCAATATACAGTTTTGGGCAAGAGCTTATATACTCCTAATCTATGCGACACCATAGTTTTATCTTTATTGTTTTTAATAAATTTACTTAGACTATAATTCATTCTGTGAGCTATGTTCACGCATCCTTTATTCAAAAAACAAGCAGTATTATTGGTTGGTTCACCCAAATATGACGATGTCCTATAACTGACGGTATTACATCTTGAATTTGGGTAGACCAGGTTCATGGCTTGCATTTGTAGTTTTTTGGAAAGAATGAAGTCTTTAATATCTACCTTATAAACGTTGTTAACCGCGATTTGTTTGATCAAACTCAGCTCTCTCTTGGAATTACTCTCAGACAGTGGAATATTCTATTGAATATACTATTGAATGCATCAACTTTATGCTGGTAAGGATGTGTGGAAAAATTATGTATGATAATGCCCGTGTAGGTACGATGATTAGTGGAAAATTGCAAATTCATGTTTATTATTATTTTTCGTAATGGTTTAGTCAAGAAAATTCATTGAATTATTCACCTCCCTCTCAACTATCATAGAATAAGCAAGTGTCAAATTGCTATTCAATCCGGATGACTATGAAATGGAAATGAAGGAGTGTCTGTGACGAAATATAGTGCATCGAATAACTCACATTGTATTTGTTCTGAGTATCATGAATTTTCTCTGCATCAACACTCAATAAGAGTTTCAGAAGATCCTGTGTAGAATTTTTACTGGAGAAAGACGGGTTTATTGCTCGTGCAATGCCATAGGCCCTATCAACGGCATGATTCCTTTGGTTAGCCCAGATACAAAGAGCTGAACCACTGTTGGCAATTGCAGCTCTAAAAAGACCTGTGAAAAATGAATAATCAGCTTACATACAGTATAATCAAAAATGTATCATATGAATAATATGAATCATAACTCTCACAAATACACAATCATAAGTTCACATTCAATTTCTATATGAAGGACATAGTTGACAATGTTCAACAAGGCATGACTTCCTGTGAAAGTTCACCTCAACTTTCACTTATCCTGAAAGCACTGAATATGAAGGTCATATTCTTCAATGATCTGCAATATTCTTAAAAATGTTTGGTTTTTTATAAGTACCTGATGACGATGTACTGAGGATGTGATAAGTTACAGAGGCTCCCCCAGCGCTTTGTCCTTGAATTGTAACTTTATTTGGGTCGCCACCGAAGAGATGTATATTGTCATGTACCCACTTCAAGGCCAATCTCTGGTCCTTCAGTCCCATATTTCCTGGTATCACGTCGTCACCAGTAGAAATAAAACCTGAAATCATGAATGGCCTAAAGTGAAAAGCTATCATTGAAAAGTTGAAACGTCCCTAAATAGGTATTTGTATACCAATAGTTCTGATGACGACGGGGGCAGGGGGTTCTTTGCTTTGTTTATTTTTGATGACATGGCGGACGGAGGGGGGGGGTTTAAATGGTGATTACGTCAGCCCGCACATTGTCTATGTTCGAAAATAAAACGCATTTTTAGGTATTACGTTTAGGTATACCCGAGTAGGGGAATCACCGTGCGCTATTGACTTCTCTAAATATGTTGGGCCGCGCGAACAAGATCTTCCTGATTTCCTAGACATTGAATGGTATACAGAACATATGCGTGAAAGCCAATACTTACTTCAAATTGTAAAAACTAGAAACATAGAATGCTGTCGTCTAAAGGTGGGTATTCACCAAAAAAGCGAGCACGAGCGAACAAGAATGAACGAGCATTCTGCATCAATAATCGTCTGGTGAGTACGGGCTAGCGAGCGAGCGACCGTATGCTTGTGCGGACTCGCTCTGGTGTGGACGAGACATCAATATGTCGGGCAAACATGAGCGAACATGCGTGAACACGAGCAAACATACACGAATGCTCGCTCATGCTCGCTTGTCCTTGCTTTTTTGGTGAGTACGCACCTTAATACGTGGCCTATTTGCCTTACTATTCAACAGCTCATTCAATTCAGCTCCACGATCAAATGCGTTACTCAAAGATTTCCTGCATATGCCTCACAATTATCCGTTCGTATAGTTGAAGCTATCAAATCGAACATGCAAAACGTGTGGTCTTTATCATGTTTTCGTCAAGTCACTAAATCGTCACATCGAGAATATCCTTGAAAGAGTTAACATACACACTGATGTCGTGCTGATGAACTGATGTGCATCATTCAAAATTTAGAGGACCACAAACCTGAATGGCTCAATAAAAGCTACGTAGATATTCCAAAATCGGATAAAAGTGAGCAGATATAAAACATTGAGCAGCTAACATCCAATGTCATCAGAAACTTAGAGTCATGGATTCGGGTGTCATGGACTGAAGACTGTTAATTGGAATTGATATGTATACCAAAAATTTTAAATAAGTTTGTTCTGTTTTTAATATTTCATGAGATTATAATATTTGACCTTACTCTTAGTTGAATGCCGTGTCAATGAAGTTTGTTCAAATGAATATTATGTGCGGTAAAGTCTTTTATCCTGAAAGCATGGGAAGTGGGGTAAGAGCTTTGTTTATTTTTGCGGTCAAGGCACAGGGAAGGAGGTAAATAATTGAAATAAATATGCTCACGTAATACTTAAATGACCCCTTAGAAAAGAAATTAAAATTTTTTGAAAGGTTCCAAACCAAGTTACTTCACGACGTTTCGATTGTCAGTATCCACAATTGCCTTCGGGTGATGAGTGGGCTATTTCTCCGAAAAATAACTATGAAGGTCATTTGAACTCTTCCACCTGTCCCCCCTTACCTCTCTCCACTTCAACGGCTTAGCGAGAGTTGGCCGTTTTTCCGCTTGATTTCAGGTTTCCAAATGTTGCGTCGTCGCAAAACATATATGCATCTTATTGGAACTTCATCTTGAACCAGTGTTCTTCCTTGTGAATGTAATCAGCTTGGTACCACTTGATGTTATGTTGATGAGTCGATTTGCTGGTTTGTCCTTGATGTGTGTTTCTCTTATGCTCGGCAAAGCGGACTCGCAATGGTCTCTTAGTTTAACCGATATAGAATTTATCCTACCCACAGGGCATCCAGTGAATGCAATTTTCGAAATCGCAGTCTGCTTTTGGTGGTCTGATTTTCGTAATTAGCTGGATTAGTTTCTGATGTTGTACTTGGACCAAATTCTTCTCATCCTTTCCGACAATTCTCTGACGTAGGGAAGGGCAAGCACTGGATGTGATGGCTTCTCTTCCTTGTGTAGCTCTTGCTGTCTTTTAGTTTCATCTGTTCTTCCTCAGATTTTATTTATTTATTTATATATTCGGGATACAAACAAAAAAAAATCAACTACAGTATCCACATAATCAAATCGATATTAAATTAGAGTAATATCTATACTACACATGTACACAGTGTCTAAAGTAAGGGATGAATTAAAATCAAATACAATAACAATAAAAACTGATTAATAGTTATTGACGAAATGATTTAATTATAATTTATGAAAATAATCTTTCAATATTTTTTTGGCAGTAAGCAAAGTAGTATTAAAAATATCGAAGTAGTTTGCGAGAGAATTACCCCATTTAACGCATCGACATAGAGGAGAGTTCTGCGAACAGTTTGTTCTCTTGAAAGGTAAATTAAATAATTCATGTGCTCTCATTGTTCTATTTGGAACATTTAAGTAAATGATTGATAATAACGATGGACAATTTATTTTGTTTGTTATTATTTTTTGTAAAAATAAAATATCTGATATGTTACGCCTATGTTCCAACGATACTAACTGGAAGTCTCGTCTAATTCGCAAAGTATTACTGTTTTCCGTAATTCGAATACCTTTTTTGTGAACAACGAGTTTTAAAAATCGATTTTGAATACGTTCTAATCGATCGATGTATATATTATACTGTGGACTCCAGATGGTTGATGCAAACATTAACTTACTTAATACAAAAGCATTATAGAGATTTTGTTTGATTGAAGAATTTACATTTTCTCTTGACATATCCCAGAGCTCTACTGCTCTTATTTATTACATAATCTATATGTTTATCGAAAATAAGTTTGGAGTCAAAAATAACTCCTAAATCTTTAAATGTATCAACTCGTGACAGCAAGATATTATTTATGTGATATGAATATGTAAGAATATTTTTGTTGCGGGTGAATGATATACAACTACATTTGGAAAAATTGAGATATAATTCGTTTTGTTTACAAAATTCAAAAAAAATATTTATGTCACTCTGAATTCTCAAGCAATCTGACAATGATTTTATTTGAAGATAAATTTTCAGATCATCAGCATACATTAAGAATTTGGCATTTTTAAAACATTGTTTAATGTTATTAATATAGATAATAAAGAATAAGGGCCCTAGATGGGACCCTTGTGGCACTCCAGAAGGTGTTGGATAAGGTTCAGATGAATAACCGTCTATAAAGATATATTGAGTTCTGTTTTTTAAATATGATTCGATCCATTTTAGCCTCGCACCACTTACACCGACTTCAGCAAGTCTCCGAAGTAGTGTATTATGACTAATTTTGTCAAAGGCCTTGCTGAAATCTGTGTAAATTCATTATTTTATTATCCAAATTATCATGTAAAAGTTCAGAGTAACAAAATAGGTTCGATTCAAGAGATCGATTTTTAAAAAAGCCATGTTGCTCAGGTATAATAATGTTTTTGATTAAATGAAATATATATTTATAAATTAAGCGTTCAAATAGTTTTGGTATTATTGATATTTTACTTATAGGACGATAATTTTCAATATTATCTTTCCTTCCGTTTTTAAAAATGGGTATTACTCTCGCAACTTTCCAACTGACAGGAAAATATCCACAACAAAGTGACATATTAAAAAGAATTGTTAGAGGAGTACATAAAGTATGAGCACAGTTTTTACAGAAGATTGCAGGTATTTGATCAGGTCCTGAGCCTTTATTAACATCTAATTCTACTAAGCCTTGTTCTACTTCCTTTTTGCTTAAAATAATTTGTGATAAATTAGAATTATTGTCTGTTTCAGTAAATTGGTCCTGACGAAATGCATTTTGTTTATCAACAAAGACGCTTTTGAAGAATTTTGAAAATAAATTTGCTATCTCATGACCATTTTTTGCTTCATGATTATTTAACTGCATTTTGTGGGGAATCTTGCTGACCGAGTGCTTTTTAATTGATGAAAAGTTCCAAAAACGTTTGGGATTATTTACTACGTCAGCCTCAACATTTAAAATGTAATTGTCGAAATCTCTCATTATTAATGCTTTTGATCTAGCACGGAGAAGCGTGAATGAATTTAAATCATTTGAGTTTTTATACATTTTCCATTTTTTGTGAAACTTATTCTTTTCTTTTATTACTTTAATAGTTGAGGCAGAATAGTATGAAGGAAACTGCCTGCTTTTAAAAATTTTTGGAACGTTTTGATCAATTAATTTATGTACAATACAGTTGAATTTCTGAACGGAGGAATCAACTGAACCGGTATTTAAGATATCTTCCCAAGAAATATCAGCAAGAGAGTCGTTGATTCGAATATAGTTCGCTTTTTTTAAATTTAAAAATAACGACGATACCGGTTTCAATTGCCTAGAATATGAAACTTCAAATAAAAATTCTATGCAAGGATGATGAGTGTCCTCTTTTACGAGTGGACATGAGCATTGTTGTGAATTGGAAATATTAAATTTATTGCAAAGAATCAAATCCAAAAGTTTACCGTTCAAATTTCGAACTGAGTTGAATTGCATAAGATTTTTAAATGAAAAGGTATCAATTAAATCCGAATATTTTCTATCTACATTTGACGCTATCAAGAAGTTGTTCGCATTAGCCCAATTTGTTGTGCTTAAATTAAAATCACCACAAAGAAGAAATATATCTCCTTCATTTAGGACAAGGGAATCGAGTTTTGATCAAAAATTTGCGAAAGAAAGCTGATCATCTCCAGGCAGATAAATACAACACACAAAAATTCTAAATGATTCAAAATGTAAGCACACCCACATATCTTCTGCCTCACTTAAGTATCCAGTGACAATGGACGTTTTAAACTTATTTTTCACTGCGATGAACACTCCACCGCCATCCAATTTCCTTGTGTCACGGTCTCGACGAAACACGATGTAATTATTAGTGTCCACAACCTCATGATCATGAATTCCATTATTTAGCCATGATTCTGTTATACACAAAATATCTGGATTATTGACAGATGTGTTAAGATTGAATTCTGGAAGTTTAGTTCTTAACCCACGAACGTTTTTCAAATCATATTTGACAATGAAAGTCCGAACTAATAAAATTCACCATGAAACATTGTCAACCACTTTCAAACAAACATTCAAGTGAGATTTCCACCCTACAGGTTACAAGACCGCAACACAGTTTCACTATACAATGGCTTTCCTAGGCGTGTATCCATTATGAAGAGTTATTTGAATACGTTATGGATTTTTATCGAGTATCTGCCAATTCCATCACATATTTTGAGCGGATATTCGAAACAAGGGTAAAAAAATATAAACCAAAAGAATTCTACAGAAACCGAAGTAACGAGTAAACGAAGAACAGCGTTGTATCAAAATCAGATGTATTTGGTGAATGTCGACACGACAGAAATAGTGGGTAATAAAACGGGTGATTTTTTAAGAGGTATAGGATTTGATTTTCGAAACAACACAAAAAATTTGATGAAATTCATGAAATCTTTATTGGAAATGATAGAATGATCAATATAATTGAATGTTTGAAGATGATTTCATGCAAATTTTCGCGGCTCCGCTTTAGATGGCCCATGCGCAAGGTACAATTTTGGCACACTCTCTCTAACATATCGACCGGTATTTCACGTCTAAATGCTTCAATATTGGTTTATCCTGTAGACATGAGCCTTAACATGACTCCACAAGAAATAATCCAAAGGCGTTAAATCATACGATGTAGGCGGCCAATTGACAAGCCCCAAACGTAAGATAAACTGTTCACCGAAGGTGGTTCTTAATTTGTTTCGCGTGCCGTGTGGCATGTGGCACCGTCTTGTTGAAACCACACGTCAAGTATATCCAATTCTTCCATTTTGGGCAACAAAAAGTCGTCAATGATCGCACGATATCACTCACCATTCACAGTAAGTTCCGGCCATTGTCGCCTTTGAAGAAGTACGGCCCGATGTTGCCTCCGACCCATAATCCACACCAAACAGTGACTTTTTCGAGATGCATCGGTAGCTCTTGCAATGCTTGTGGCTGGTCTTCACCCCAGATGCGGCAATTTCGCTTGTTGGAAATGAGCCTCGTCGCTGAACACAATTTTTCGATAGAAGTGTGGATCTTCCTTCAACTCTGCTAACTCCCATTCACCAAATGTTAGACGTTGTGGGAGGTTGTGTGGCTTCAATTCTTGCACCTGCTGTATCTTATAAGGTTTCACACCCAAACCCTTTCGCAAAATTTTCCACGTAGTGGAGTAACAGACGCCCAATTGCTGCGAACGGCGACGAATCGACATTTCACGGTCATCACGAACACTGCCGGATACAGTCGCAATATTTTCTTCGGTCCTCACTCTACGTATGCGTGTTGGTGGTTTAACGTCCAATATTGTAAACTGGGTTCAAAATTCAGTTTCGATTTAGTTCCGAATAGCTCCCTCAGTAGGCCGACGAAACTGTGCACAATGCACTTTCTTCACCGAGCATGAATTTTGATAATAAAATTAAATGATTTGCAAGCGTTGTTCATTCGTAAGTCGATTCACGGTTAAATTATAGACCAAACTGAAGAAGTTTGACAATGACACAAGACGCGATTCGCGCGCGATCTATCAAAAACAGTGTAAAAATCGGTGTTTCTGGTTAACCTACTAACAACAAAAACCGATTCAGAACGGCTCTCCACCAATATTGACGAATCCAAAACAAGCACTATTTCCGAGTTCCAGAACTGTAACTCTCTTCTTGACACGCGTTTCACCAACTGGAAATTCTGCTCCATCTTTTGAAAACGCCAAATGACCTATACTTCATCTCCTGAAGATATCAATTAGACTGGTGAAATACGCGTCGAGAAAATTGTGCAGTTCTAGTGTTTGGGAACGGAACTTGTGACGGAGACCAAATGAACAGTTTCAAGCTGATAAAGACATATCTTCATGGCCACATGTTGTTGTATTGTACAGAAACATGAGAAAAACACATTTGGAAAAATCCACACATTAGTGCAAAATAACTTCAGAAAAATCTTTTACTTCATGAAATTTTCACGAATTTTAATGGAAGGATCAAGGAAGTAATCCTGAACAGAAGTCGGACTTATTTAATATTGAAGATATAACCTGAAAAATTATTTATGACGTCATCTTCTATGTTTTTCCATCACTGACATCACCAATATCGAAATGTGGAGAGAGAACATCTAGACAAAAAATTACCTATTCTGACCTAACCTAAATAATTTTTGGTAATTAGTAATAAGTTTCATTAGTTTCAAGAAACTGGGCGATAATTGAATGAAGAAGATTATGAAAATTTGCATTTTTATGGAAAATGTAAGTAACTGGAATATTTGATTTGCAGTAATTTATTGCTGTATAAAAACTATATCTCTGGGTCACAAGGCTATATCTCCTGTGACCCACTGTTTGAAACCTTTGATCTAGTTATGAATATTACGGAGTTTTATCCCAACATCAAACTGTTATTTTCAACACCAGGAAGCTCTCCATCAAAAAAAACTGTCATACTCTGAAAAATGGTTTCAAACAAAAAAAAATCTCACCGAATGGACCGACACGATAGTTGAAGGTCACTACCACAATTCCTTTCTCCATAATATAGTCAGGACCAACTGTATCAGTGGACGCGAAGCCGTGAGTGAAACTTCCTCCATAAATGCTTACCATCACAGGTAAACGGGAGTTGGCACCAGGTTCCTTTCAAAAGTTACAAAAAAAAATGAAATGATTTTGACCACAATCAATAATCATTGATGCAAGAAATAAACCAGAAGAAAAACACTTCGAAAGTTCATAGTACTGGGAGAAAAAATTGATTTTTCGACATTATTTCTTCAACTCCTTTGATTAATTAGACTTTCATAAATACAATAATTCTGAATAAAGTGGAACATTTCTCGAGCTCAATTTCATTTATGTTATTTTCAATTGTAATTGAATGTAATTTCAGTAATCATCAGTAGTGAATAAAAAAGGTATGTTTTTCAAAAATTCTCAGTTATTATCAGTTCATCTTTGTTTCTTTTTCAATTTTCCATCATATGCCACGAAAAAACATCACGTTAATTGAGACACATATGAAACTTAACACAAATCGAATGGTTCTCAAAAATAAATACCTACCACTGTTGTGTATACATTGATGTATAGACAATCCTCAGTTTGTGGCCTATGAGTTTTGGTGCTAATCTGATAGCATATTTTGGTATTTGAAGTTGCATTGAAAATCCCGTTCCAGTTTTTTGCTGGCTGAGGATCCTGAAGAAGAAAAAAATTGTCAATGAAATATATGTCTGGAAATGTCTCAGAATATTGGTTTCGTACTGTGCAATTTCCCATCATCATTACTGACGAGACCTACGGCGGATCGAAACAGCAATGTTTGGTGTCAAGTTATAAATAAGTTGTGTTTGGGCTCTGATTTTCAAGTTTTTGTCTTGCAGTTAAAGTTACAATGACAGACAGAAGACAAATCTCGTCGATAGTCTATGTTAAAACTTAGCTTTGCAACTCACAACCTTGAGAAGCATCTTTTATGTTTTATATTCAAGGATTGAGTTCCTTGTCAATCCCATAAATAGAGTGTTCATAAGCAGAGGTGTCATCACCCTTATTTAAACCAAAAATAAACTACTAATCTGAGTTTTCCGAAGTTGGCTTATGCTGTAACCCATAGAGTTGATTAATGTAATGGTTCATTTGTTTTTGTGTTGGAGGAATGAGAGTGTAATCCCGATCATGAAAGTATTGTTGTTTATTATCCGCTGAAAAAAATTAACGTCGGCCGCCGCTGATCTTCGTCAATCGTCTGTCACTGTGACCAAGATTGCGCTCCATTCTACTTATGCTTTTCGATTGTTCTAGGTATTGTTTAGCCTCGAAAATATTCTAATCGGCTTCCAAAGACTTCCATTGGGATATATAAGCGCTACCAATAGGCAAATGAGGGAAAGCCTAGTTGAAAAAGCGGTACGAAGTGAGTTGAAAAGGCTTTAGACATTTGAGTATCACTCTGAAGTCCAGTTGGCAGTATAGTAGTGAAATAAAGTTGAGTTCAACAATACAGTATAGTCAATTATTGTCGAACCAAGAGGGAAAAAGCATACAGTATTCTTACAGAGTGTATCGCGACAATTAGAACCTGGCCATCGTTGTCAGGAGAGGAAAAAATCCTAACTCAATGTCTACAATGTAATTTGGAAATTTCAACTTCAAACTCAGAATTCAGACCTTTCCTTCATTATAATGCAATATAACTTTTCATCCTTACCTATTCAAAACAGTTTTTTCCAAATGAGAATAAAATACTGAATGCACTTTTTGAAGCAATTTCAGCAATTTTTTTGGGTAGTTTGAGGAGAATATTTGTGAAAGACTCATTTCAGGTTAATTGTGAACTACTTTGAAATTATTGTTCACCTACCTTGAATCTCAAATTTCC
Source organism: Leptinotarsa decemlineata (assembly GCF_025532065.1). NCBI lineage: Eukaryota > Metazoa > Arthropoda > Insecta > Coleoptera > Chrysomelidae > Leptinotarsa > Leptinotarsa decemlineata. Next base: position 8,121,179 of record NW_027412578.1, read on the forward strand.
AATGGGAGGAACTGCATACGGTATTCCCTTGTAAGCAAAGAATGGCTGTTGTTTTCCCAGTGTTTTAGAAACGTATCCACGAATTTTTCCATTCGGTAGTGTGATAATTGGTTCCCCTAGGCTCAACTGTTGAAAAATTGTATGTTATTCAACAAACATGGAATGAGGTCATCACTCGGGAAATTGGGTTTGTCAAAAACCATTCGAGCGAGTCATGGCCATTTCTTTTTAGTAAAATACGGTACTTTTTCTATGACTTATAACAAGTAACTGGAGTGTGTGATTGAAAGAATGGAATGCATTCAGTATCCATTCAACCCACAATCCTCCAACGAGATCCTCATCAGAAATTAGTTTATCATGTTTATCATATCATGTTTTATCTGATTTCTGGCCACATGACACATTTCTGGTATAGTAAACTCGTTTTACTTTCTAAGTTGAGAACAATTTATTTTTTTTTGGCGAATTCTCGGTTCATTGATTGGGTTCAAGGTTTGAGAAAATGTTGGGAATCAGGTAAATTCTCAAGACTAACTTGGAAATGTTGTTTCAAAGGTTTGGTCTATTTTATGGTCATGTGTTTCTGTAAGTTTTTCATCACCCACCATACTTCCCAGACTTCTAACCAATCGAATACTATCTCTACCCACTGGTAGAACCTTCACCAATCAGTCTACTTCACCTAATCTCGAGCACCCACCTTTTATAGGTATTCACTGTGGTATAACAGGTAAAAGTAGACTCATTGAAACATACAAAACTCCTGAAATAACCTAATGATTGAAGATGATCACTTGGTAGTCGAAACACGTGTCGAGGTGTTGAAATATATACTAGTAATATTCATTACTACACCAAAGGTTTTAAACAGTGCATCACAAGTAATGATTGATTCACAACTGTGAAGTAATGAATTTGCTAATCTGCCATTGACCTCGAAATTCGCGAGTTATGAATTTGTCCAAATGTGATGGTTTTTTAATATTACTCAACAGGAGACAGTCACATAATGGACCTTTTTTTCAATAATCATAGAGAAATGCAAATGTTAACTTCAATTTAAGGTGATCACTTTTTCTTACCTTTACAGTTGAACCAAAAATGAGTAAAGCCAATGCAATTAAAAAACCAAATATCATGATTATCTAAAAAATATCAAATGAAAAGCCATGTTCGACACAATCTTATATATCGTAAAACAATTCAAAACATATCGGTATCAATAGATAACATTTTAATATAAAGATTTGATGTACTCGTATATCATATCTTTGTTCATCGAATAGAAGGATCTTTTTTGTGACGATTACTGATGTAAAACAAAAATTTTTGTGTATCATGAATGTTCAGTCTTTCAGTATCTAAAACAATGTTGGGAAATTTGAAATATATGGAAGAAAAGTTGAAACTGAACTAAAACAATGAAATAGAAGATAAGAAACGATGAAATGAGAAATGAAAATGAAAGTATGCTAATTTGTGAAAAATGGGGTTCGAACTATTCAAAAAAGAGGCAAAAAAGTATGTACCTAATCAACCAGAAAAATATCCAATTTTATACTGGAATAAATATCTACTTATAATTATATACATTGTGTATATAAGCTCTACACATATACTACTGGAAATTAACAATAATACCACACCGTTATGTTTCGAATTATCCAGTCTCATTTGAATCCTGATTTTAAATTTCGAATTATATATTTCATTCTTTGTTTTTATCGTTTCCTCTCTTTTCTATCTCATCCTCTTTCTATATTCATCAATAAACTTGCATTTGCCATTTGAATTCAATTACATAAGACATACAACTGTACACACGCCATGCTGATTGAGACATCACAAAACATGCTATAATTACCTAGCGTAAGTTTACTCCAGTGAGTCATTTCAAAACTTGCCTATAAAAACCCTGTATACATTTTGGATATGTTACTAAACTTAAAAATAGTTTCGATGATGGCCACTGTATTCTTTCTTTTCTGATTGTTGCGGAATTGAGTTTAATTTTCTATAATATTTTTTTAACTTTCTGACGGTTTCAATTGATTCATCCGAATAATTCACCAAATAATTCCCAAACAACTACTTTCACATGAGCTTTGAATTACACAAAAATAGTTTTCCATTCAGTTCGTACTCGAAACATTAGTTAGAAAATTGAAACAGATTTCACCCATAGGACGTAATACACGGAAGAGAGAAGGGAGATCGATTCTTGTTGTACCATAATCACTGTGAATTCTTTCAATTTTCAATATTATCAATGAATAGCATAGTATTTTTTTAGAAAATTCAGTAATTGTCATTTTCTTATAGCAATTGCTTCAATATTTCAAACTTAAAACGGATGATATCTCCAAAACATACGTGTTGACGCACCAAGATCTGACTAACTATTTCCAAACATTGAAAATTCATTTTATTTCGATAGTCGCAATATCTTCAGTTGGACAAATATTCTGATTTTTTAGGGAGATGAATGAAAATACATACATAAAAAATTATCATCTAATATAAATCAACATAAGCTGATCAAATAATATACACTTTCACGGCTGGTGATAGCTGTATGTAGGCTATTTTCGGGGTTTTCTGATCATGGTCTTGTCATGCAGGTCTGAAGCAATAGAGAGTCAAAAGGATAGGGATAATTTCAATAGAAAAGTAGAGACAATGAATATTAATACAAGTTGGCTACCTATCCTGAGAGGTTCACGAACAGGGCAGATACAATTATACAAGAATACAATTTAGAACTATATGAATAAAGCACCCAGTACGGAAATTGTAATTAATGCGTTGGATACAACAGAAACAATGAAACAATGAAAATGTTTACCGCAGTAGTCGATGAAACGTCAGGCATAAAGACTTGCAAACCTTGACTAGAGAACCCGTAAAATAGCCTCAATACAAACTACATGAGTTGTTACTAAAATGTTGTGAATGGTGGTTGACCGTACTTTTCGTAAAGTTCAACCCACTTCTGATACGAAAATTCCCTGGGGTTTTTCTTGACTTCCGGATTTTTCTCAATGTCAACATAGTACATTTCTTTCTGTGTCATTTTTGGCAGTGTGAAACTGAATAGTTCGTCCTTCTTCGGCGTTGGGTTTCTGGAACCATAAGAGGATGTCAAATCTCGAAAAAATATATTCAACAGTTTCCTCACAGATATTTAGCAAAATTAGTGAAGAGGCATATGTAAAAATCCATAGTTTTCACATCAGCTTCAGGAAAATCTTCCAAATTTTTAAAGTATGTCCACAGGTATTTCATGTCTTCAGCGTGGCCTACTCCAGAAACACCTAATAAGTAGAAACGAATTAATGAAAGATGTTCAAAATTTTAACAAGAGGGTGAAATTACTCTATATTCCAAAATCAAAATTGAGAAATCAACACCAATTCACAATCATCTCAAATGCAATTTTACAATTCTAAAATAGTCTATTACCTTGAGCAGCAAAGTAATAAATCAGTGTATGTTTCATCGTCTTACAAATGTCAAAGAGATTTTCATAGTTGTAGTACAAGGTGATATATAAAAATATGGAACACTCGCAACGAAAATTAACAGATTTTTTTTTACTTCCGATTTTCGATTAGAATTTTCAATACTTTCTATGAAAGCACTTTAATGTATCACATACCTAATCTGACCAAATCAGAATATGAATAATTATAAAGCCCTCTGTCAACGAGTTGGAACCCGTTCAGCAAAAAGCTGAGCCGCAGATATAACCTCACTTCTGCGGAAACACAAGGATAAGCCAATGCATGGGGTCTTCTTCAATAACACTGGAGACCTTGGCTTATCAAAATGCCTGACGTTCGGTTTGCTCAGGTCGAGTAGGCTGAAGTCGGAAACTGAGGGGCTCATCATGGCTTGCCAGGATGGTGTCTTCAACATCTTAGTCTACCGCAGTCGCGTGATAGGTATAGAGGTTCCTGAAACAAGGCGCAGGGCCTGCCGCGAGGCACCCGAGACTCTAATGCACTTGCTATCAGCATGTCCAGCATATGCTGTCTCTGCCTATATCGTTCGACAGAACACGGCCCTAAGAGTACTATATTACCATCTACGGCACTCTTACGGTATTGACGAGACACCGGTGTTGCCCTACGCTCCGGGGGAAATTGGATCCGTTGTGGGGAACGAAGAGTGCCGAATTAATTGGAACTATTCGTTCCCCCCCCACTCAGGCTCATACAAGCTAGTAAGCCTGATGCAGTCCTTCTCGACCACCACAGATATTTGTCGTGGAGTTTACAGCTCCTGGCTAGACGAATATCGTCCGAAAAAAGGAGAAAAAACGATTAAAATATCGAGATTTTCTCTTCGAACTCCGCAGACTCTATCCAGACCACTCTGTCAAGAAGGTAGTTCTGATTATTGGAGTCATTGGTAGAATGATGTCCTCTCTACTATCAAATCTTAAAATAATACCGGCTTGCTGCACTAAGGCATGAATTTTAGCCGGACAGATGCACAAGGCTGTCTTTCTTGGCTCACTGCACTTGCTCAAGGCACATGATTCTCGGACCCAATGAGCACTTATTCCACGATGTGGGGAGTGATCGTTGGTTGATTATGCTGGCGCACCCTCCCGAATATATCGGGGCTTCGGGAGATAGGGCCTGATCATTGCCAACTACAGTGAAAATAATAATAATAATAATAATTTTTATTTTTCATTAGATAACCTGTATTGGAATCGTCAAAGTACACACGAAGCCATGACACAATATTCACAGTGTGAGCAACACCATTATTATTAAAACAACAACAAAATTGAAATAAAATAAAATACAACACAGAATTTACTTATTACGAATCGGAAAATTCTTGCAAATTATGAAAACAATTCCTAATCAAATAACTCTTCCGCAAGTAACTGAATTTGAGGTTTTTTATATATTTTAAACTCCTAGGGAGCGTATTGAAAATAGTAAGACCTACCACTGAGGAACAATTTAATGTTGTTTTGTATTGATGAAACGGAACATGTAGATCACGTTGTTGTCTAGTGTTCACGTTATGAATATTTCCATCTGAAGGACATCTATCGTTTTTAAAAACATAAAGTGACAATTCAAATATGTACATACAGGATGGGGTTAAAATTATAAATTTTCAAAATAGATTCCTACAAGAAAATGTACTAGCAACTTCTGCACTTACACTTCAACAAGTGTTGAGCAGTCACGAAATGAGCTGCGGGTAATACAATTATGAAACAACAACAAAAATCAATTGGCAATCCGGGGCGACTTCATTGATTCCAGTGGTACATTTGCTTTCTCAGCTGCAGGAAAACCCTGTAGCACCACATCATCTCTTAGATCCTGATCTACCAATGTCCTCTCTTTCATAAAACAAACTCTAGGGTGTCTCCAGAGGCTCCAATGAATTCAAGACATCGCCAGAACACTTAGTGACCGGACTATCGTCAAACTCAAACCAGTTCGTTTCGTCTTTGACCAATTTGTAATGATAACCACATTCAATGCCAGAACCACAGTGAACAATGACTGCATGAAGATTATAATAGTCTTCTGTTAGATTGAAGTGTGAAAGGAAATATATTGGTCAAACCAAACGGACTATATTAGTTCGCTACAAGGAACATGTTTCGCATAGACCGGAGAAATCTAATGTCGCCCAACATGCCACAGAATTAGTGAGAAATATTTGAAATTTTTGAGACCAGTTCATGACAACAGGTTCCTGGATGCCTTCGAAAGCTTGAAAATTGAAAAGTGTGGAATGAGTTCCCTGAAAAACAAATATTTCGAATAGCCCTTTGTTTGGTATTATACGTAAGAATTCTAAATATAAAAAACACGAAAATAACACAAAAAATAAACAGATAGAAAATTAGAAAACAAAACGTAAACGGAATGTACAGCATACAATCGTCGGACTGTAACAAATTTTATATCGGACCAACAAAAAAAAACTGATCCAGAGGTTCGAAAAGTACAAAAAAAAATACATAAACCCAATAACATATAAATCAAACTTCGCAGTTCACGCTATACGAAACAAAGATAACTTTCTCCAACCAGAAAATATCAAACTCATAAAACAAGTCAATGAAGAAAACCGTATCTGGGAAACAGACATCCATAGATTCAAAAGTCATAATTCACTCTTCGAGGAACAAATACAAATCGAAGCACAACAAGACGCAATATTCAATATACTGCATAAAACAATACACCTTCCTAGGAACACTGACCTAGAGAAATACCAACAAAAAGGATATTACCTACCTAAATACAGGCAAATTTAAAGAAACATTCAGATGAAAGGAGAGGACAAATACCTGCAATAAGGCGTTTTAACCGTATAAAAAACAAACAAGAAGACAAAACGTTCAGTTTGAGTAGAGCCATGAAGATGATTGCACAGTCTGCTATCGAAAGCGCTCGCATATGATAATTAGAAGTTATTAAAGCTCCGAATCCTTTTTGTGAACAAATTCAAGTATTAAAATATTGCGAATAAAGGAAAACTAGATGCATCAATCAAAAAAAAATAGATAGATATCATCGAAAAAATGTAGGTAATAGTGACTGAGAAGAAAATACATAACAAATTGAAAAACCGGTGATAGTTAGGTTCTACTAACAGTTAGAAGTTAGACCAATAGCATATCAAAACACTAACATAGTATTCAAATTATGTCATGATGATCTCCTGAGGACGCTAATTTGGTTAGCGAAACGCGCGTTGGGAAAGTGTTTTCAAAAGAAATAAGGATGTGTAAATCATGCAAAGAAGACACAAACCAGAAGGAAAAGCTCTCTCAAAACAACTTCTCTCATATAAACACTGAATCACAATAATCCGATTCATCTGATGAAAACACTCCACAATTTTGGCATTTTGGCTCATACTTAATATGTTCTCAAATGAGCATACCCATTTATTATTATGTTTGTTGCAGTTTCAACAAGTATTTTTGATTGTTTACTCGAACACAGGCCACTGCAGGTAATATAACGACACAGAAGGATAATTCATTTGCGACCCGTTTGCGATACAAAATAGGATGGATGCGGTGAAGTATTATACACCCGCCTATATTAACTGTGGCAAGCAAATCAAAAATTTTGGTTTGAGTACTCTGTTTGCGTTATAAATTCATAATTTTCACTTTCAATTATCAGAAAACAAAGTATACTACTTTTTACTCGCTTAGGAAGTGAATCATCAATAAGTCGTTACATGTAAATATTTTGTACAATCTCAAAATTCTGAAGAAATCGTAATTCCGGAGAAAACGACATTTTTATAACGGAATGTTCACTTGTTCCTATAATTCTTCTCAATCCAAGACAGCATGTAACTTATTTGAACTACTGAATTTCAAAATGTATAGAAATGTTCGATACTTGATGAAGATTCTAACATTAATACAATTCACTGTAAGATTTTCACTATGAGGAGTTTAGAAAATCGCTATGCAACGCCTTCAAGCAAAAATGGTTCTGGAGCCAATATCTGATAACCAAATTGTCGAAGATTTCTTAATTTCTATATTTTTACCTTCATTTGATAATCCGTTATCAACAATCTTTCCTTGAAACGAAAATTGGTAAAAATAGACGTCCGTGTATTTGGATGCTAGTTCTGCAAATCTTATGACTGCTCTGATATACGTGGTGTCACTAGAAAACTAGAGAAACGTCATTAGTTTTCTCATTCATCAAGAGATGTATGGAATATTATCATTCTCTTTGAGAATGTATCAAATCACCTGAATAGATTTTCCCAAATGTTTACTGAATGTCTCATTAGTGTAGATGTCCTTGATTTTTTCTCCAACGAGCTGAGGATCGACTCCTTTCTTTAAGTTCATATCTGGCAGATTCTTAGTAACGTCATACGATGTTTCCACAAATCTCTGCCATTTTTGCAAATCTGAAACAAATTTGGAAACAGTCGTTAATAGTAATTTCATAATTTGTAATTCATAATTCGGACCTCCTAAATGTGAGATTTGTTCTTCTGAACAGTAACCAATGAGTAGCGGAACGTTGTTGAATCTTCCTTCTTTTACCAACTCATGCATAGGCTCTGTTATAAAAGCTCCTTCGTGAGGTACTTCAATGACTGGAGAGAACTTCTGAAAATGACAATGACGTGAAATAATTTTCAGAAAGATTTAGGTCAACTACTGAATTGAAGACAATACTGAAGACAATACAGATATTAGTAATATTTGTAAGAATTTCAATATTAAAAAAAAAAAAGATATTTGCCATCATTATCACCATAGAATATTATATTATATTATATTATATTATAATATATTATATTATATTATATTATATTATATTATATTATATTATATTATATTATATTATATTATATTATATTATATTATATTATATTATATTATATTATATTATATTATATTATATTATATTATAATATATTATTTTATTTTTTTTTATATTATATCCGGTTTTTATTTTGTATGATTCTGAAAAAAATTAATAAAAAACTGTGCACCTCATTCAGAACTGAAATGTTAGCTATCAAATTCACAGTTTTATTTTCTGTAAGACGTTCACTACATATTTATAGTCAGGAATTTCTCGGCACAAACAACAGAAATACTAGCTTCAACGAAGTAGAAATATGCAATTTACACTCACATGATATTTATTACCAGTTGCCGCGATGGCTGAAGAGTTTACTTTCAATAAAAACTCAAGAAGTTCTTCTGTCGACTGTTCTCTTGTAAAATTTGGATCAATGGCAGCAGCGAGTCCATAAGCTGTATCAGCAGGATTACGTTGATGAGCATAGCTACATAGTGCTGAAGAACTCTGAGCAATTGCCGCTCTGAAGAGACCTGAAAATTATAGTGCTAGGTCGTGGTTTCAATTCTTCAGATAATTTCTACGGTTTTTCGCATTGCAGGATTATGTCTTATATAAACAAAGTGAAAAGAGTTGACGTAGGTGAAGGACATGAATATATTGATTTGATTATTTTCATGACGTTATTCACCATACTCAAAATTTCCATCATATTTTGTACATAATTTCTGAGATATAAATATGATCCAGGTTATGTTGTGTTTACACAATGCTGGATATTAGAAAACGTTTTTATGTTTATCATCCGCAAAAAAACAACGCATCCTGAACTTATGCAGAAAAAATGCCAGTGAAATCTCAAAAAACTATCTTTCATACGACGGACATCAATTCGACGAAAGATACTGTTTTCTTCAAGGGTACAACACAAGCACTACAGAAAAATTCTTAAGGCGCTATAATAGCGGTGCCTGTACGAAAGTAGCGATTCACATTGGATTTGAATCGCTGGAGATTGTCGCAATTCTCCAAATGAAAGAGTTCTTGAACAGTGAAGTTCGACGTGTACTGAGTTGAACCTCAAAACGATGAGCAGCCATAGTCCGTCGCATATGATATGTTCCTTTCACTTTCCGTGAAAGTATAGAAGAGGGGCAAATCTCCAACATTTCTTCAATGGTCCAGACTATCATGTTGCATGTGATGTTCTTGTCTCCAATCAGGCTAATGGCTGTTTTTTGGTTCAGAGCAGTGTTCCAAATTTTTGAAAAGCGGCTTTTGACAAAATGGTTTAGACTTTCACTGCTGAAGTTTTCAGTGTCATTGCTTTTCGAGCTTGGAAGCCGTGGATTTTTGGAATTTTTTCCTGACGTTTCGCTGGCGCGAGTGGCTAGCTTCTTCATAGGTTTAACCATCATGGCTTGCTGTCCGATGACTACCTTTTACGCTTCGTAAAGCGTATTTATGCCTTGTCAGGTAATCAGTTGTATTTGTACCTGTATTTGTACCTGCATTTGTACCTGTATTCGTACCTGCACTTGAACCTGGAACATTAACAATCTTGCTGCCTGTTGTCCTGTTCGTTATTCTCGAATTCCTTGAAATGGGGTTCCATATTTGATTGAGGTTCACCGCTTCTTCTTTTCTGTACCAGTCGGCTATGGTATCCCTGGTTGGGGGCAATTAGTTCTGGATTTTCAAACAAAATTCTGTGGTCTCCTTCACTCAGTGCGTGTTCTGCCACAGCTGACTTGTCTGTTTGGCCTAGTCTGCAGTTCTTTTTATGCTCTTTCAGTCTTGTTCCCATGGATCGTTTGGTGGTTCCGATATATACCTTCCCACAAGTGCACGGAATGCGAAAGACCCCTGCTGCTGATAATGGGTCTCTTTTGTCTTTAGCCGACCTGAGGCTTTGTTGTATCTTACTCGTGGGTTTGAAGACTGTTTCGATGTCGTGTTTGCCCAATAGTTTTCCAATTCTATCCGTGACCCTAGGGACAAACGGTAGATATGCGCGTGCAACCATCTGATCCTTTTTCGCTTTCTGAACCGTGTTGCCCTTCGGTCTCATGGCTCTTCTGGTCTCGGAGGCACTGTACCCATTCGATCTCAAGGTCACTTCCAGATATTTCAGTTCCCTCTCCAGATGTTCTGGTTCACATATTCTCCGAGCTCTTTCCGTAAGAGTTTAAATCTGTTTAAAATATGTTTTTCCGTTAACCAGCTGTCGCACCCCTACGAACGACAACCCTCAGAAGTCGAAACTGGTGCGAGCTAAGGATTAACAAGGTCTGACCTTTTAACCTAACTTTTACCTAACACGGAGTGTTAGGAGTTATCTCCACTCCAAAAGAGTGGCTTTCTTTTGGCTAGGATGGTGGTTCGATAGTGCGTGCAAGTATCTTTTGGCTTTTGCAATTCCAGCGACATGATCGTGCCAAGACGTATTGGAGTCCATTTTAACCCCCAACAAACTTATCAAAGCAGAGAGTGGAATTGTCTAACCTGACATTATAATATCCGGTTTGGAGACATTTATCTTCTTGGAGGAAACCGGTGCCTGGGATTTTGTGGCATTGAATTGAACCTGGTTATTTCCACTCCAATTCGAAATTACTTCTAGATCCCCATTGAGATATGCAACCTCTTGCTGCCGGTGGAGATGTGCATCCGCCGCCGATGTCCTGGTATCCAAAGAGAATGACGTCTGTCGTCAGCAGAGAAATATATTGAATTCTTGGTTTCTTCCAAGTCATTGATATACAATGAAAAGAGGTCTGAAGACAATATAGATCCCTGGGGAACGCCAGCGTTAATGGTAATAATATTCGAAAGATAACCGTCGACGGCCAATTGCAGGGAACGTTATTTCAAGAAGCTGAAGAGCCATACACAAAAATGATGCGATAAGCCATAACTTCGAAGTTTGGCCAGCAAATCATCATGCCATACACGGTTGAAGGCCTTGGAAATATCGAGAGCTACACTTCTTGACTCTCCATGTTTCTCGATTGCGTTATTTCAAATATGAGTAACATACGATAGAATAAAGCCTGTTGATCTTCGTTTCCGAAAGTCATATTGACGATCACTCGAGATGTTTGAGCCTTCCAAATATTAGAAGATATGGTGGTTTACGGCTTCCTCTATGATTTTTGATATCACTGATAGCAAAGCAACTGGTCTATAGTTATTTTGAATATTTTTTAGCCTTTTTTGGGAATAAGCTGAAGGCGAAAAAGCTGCAAAACACTTTTTAAGTATGATGACAGGCACTTCATCATCACTATGGCCTAGTAACCACTTTTATGGAACTTGTTTTCTATAAAAGGAGCTCACCTGCTGAACCACGGCTCAGAAGTTGATATGTGACAGATGCTCCACCAGCACTCTGTCCCATGATAGTTACTTTCGCTGAATCACCTCCAAATAAATGAATATTGTCATGAACCCACTTGAGAGCAAACTGTTGATCTTTGAGGCCCATATTGCCAGCTATAACCGTGTCTCCAGTTGACAGAAAACCTGAAAGAGACTATTCACATAAAAATTGGCAGTCATTGAATTCAGTTTGAAAATGATAATTCAACCTGAAGCGCTTCTAGTATAAGTATAACGCAGAAACAGTGTACATTGGACACAACCAGACTGAAGTGAGTTACTGATGGTATTTTCATCACCAGAAAGGAGATCAATTAACTGATACATAAGAAAAACGATTATCTCTAAACTACTCAGTTGCGAAGTCATGTTTCAACATGGCAGTTTTGCTTTGGAAAGACTCGTAAGAAGAGATTTTATAGATTTTCTCACTGAGTTAAGCCTGACATACGTGTTTCAACCTAGCATTACTGATGAAACCTATGACGGTTCAAAATAACTCTGTTCAGTATTAGATCAAAATGGAATGAACTTAAGAAACTAAATATAATGTATTATTGAATAGGATACGCCACTGTTTTTGGTTTGATATATTTTATATTTTGTTTTTATGCGTTTACAAAAAGATCGAGGAGTTGTTTTTTGACAAACTGGTCTGAAAGGTCATTATAATATTATTCCAAGTGTGTATCTGTATGAGAAATATTCCTTGATGAATGAACCTTATTCGGGAAATGAATAGTTTTCTTTCAACTCGAACGTACATATCACTAAACATCTACAAAAATAAAAATAGGGAAATACCAAAGCATCTCAGTGACGTTAACTAACTGAATAATCATTTTACGAATATTTCAAAAAACATATTGAAACCTAATGAAAATTTCATTGATTTCTATTCTGAAAACTTGAAAAATGGCATCAATGGCTATTTCTTGTTCGAACATATTAGCGGAACAACGGTTTCGAATGTGATTCACAATATCAATTCTGAAGCTATTGGTACCTACTGATCGAGTCTATATCACATTTTTACATTTTTGCTGCCCTACTATAATTCCATATATAACACATAATAAATGAATATATTTTAATGTCTTATTTTTCTCTCTGCCTGGAAAATGGCCAACATAGTTGCCTTGCCGAAGGTAAACCAACCAAAAGAGTTCAATCACCTCAGATGAAAAAGTATTCTTCCTACTCTGTCCAAAGTTCTAGAAAAAATTATGGAAATACAAATACGAATCTCTGTTGAACAGTCGAAAATTCTACCTCGAAAGCAATCGGGGTTCAGACCTCGTCACAGTTATGTGAGTGCAATGCAAATATAACGGATGACATTATCAAAGGTATTGATGAAAATAAAGCAACTGTACTCATCCCACTGGACTTTTCGAAAGCATTTGATTCGATATACCACAGAATTCTCCTATCTAAACTTCACTACTGAAAGTTTGACCAAAATGCTTTCGAATTTATTACTTCATATTTATCAAATAGACTTCAACGTGTTACTCTGAATGATAAAAATTTTAATTTTGCTCATGTATCATGCGGTGTTCCTCAGGGTAGTATTTTGGATCCATTTCTGTTCACCTTATTTACTGCAACATTTCATGAGGGTCTGCAGCACTGTAACTACCACATGTGATATTTTATATGGGCCATGTTTAGATGGCTTGGATAGTCAGCGTATTCAGAAAATCCAGAACTGCTGTTTGAGACGTATTTTTGGCATAAAAAGCAGGCAGAGAATTCCCCATAAAATTAAAGAAATTGAATGGCTCAATATGTCCAACAGGCGTACACTACATATTCTTTGCTACTTCTACAAACTTCTGAAATACAAGCAACCCAACTATTTCCATGATAAAGTCATATATAGAAAAGACATACATGATAGAAATACTCGATAAACTTTTCTATCATTATTCCTCGATATAGAAAGGAAATTTTCAAATGTAGTTTTTCATATAATATTGCTGGTTACATGAATACGTACAAGTGAATCGACTACAGTAGGTCGTGTATCTCTTTGAAAAAATACATGACTGTATGTTTGCGTGAACTATAAAAATGAAAAATGATTGAAAATATCTCCCAACTCAGAGCAAAAAAAAAAAATCTCACTGCGTTGTCATGCAACCTAGCAGTTTCATGACACAAAGGAATCCCTGCCCTCACAAGTAAAAATGAATTATAAAACGGGTTCCTATCCTCTCTCTCTCTTTTATCTTTTTTTTCTCATGCTTTTCTCTCGTCTTCTTGTTTACTGGTACTAGTCAGTAAGTATATTTTAGTTTCAAGTTCAGTTTGTAGTAAGGGTCTGAGTGGAAGACCAGTTTCTCTCTTTCTGGTGTTGAAAGAAAAGTACAGTGGAGACCATCATCATCAATGATTTTATAATTGTGATTAATGTGTTACTTTTTCAATGTTTTTTTAAACTACTCGTGTTCTGTATCACGTGAGTTATAACAAGCCTTCGTTATGAAATTGCTTTCATATTTCTTCAAAACAAATTGTAGTGAAACTACAACAGAATATAATCAATGAACAAGTGAATGGAGATATATTTGAAATTCACCGAATGGTCCAATTCTGTAGTTGAAAGAAACTACAACGATATCTTTCTCAAGAAAATTTTGTGGCTTCAAATCCCCCATTATGGCTCCTCCATGGATAAAAGCACCTCCGTAAATGTCAACCATAACAGGTAACTGAGCGGAACTGCCAGGTTTCTGTAAGAAAGGTAAAAAAAAACTACAATCAGGTGCATGAAAAAGAGACACTTTGAATGTTAACAAATTGGATAACTTTTGAATTTTCAGCTGGTTTTGATTTTTTTTTTTTGTGAAGAAGGAAAGAAATTTATTCCAGATTAGGTCACATCAAAGAGATTTATTGATGAATTCTCGAATTATTTAAACTATAATGATAATAATAATAATAATATTTATTTCACAGAAATAGCGAAATACAGGGGGGAAAATGCTATCCAACTTGAAGAACAAAAGTTCCTATGAACATATGTCTAGAGTTTCTCCGTTTCTGAAATACATAGCGTTGAATTATGAAAAAATGATATTTCCAAAATATCATGAATATCCTTATACCAATTCCATTGAAATTATCTACAATCATTCGAAGTGATGAGGCGCTAATCAATCCCGAATTAGATTGCAATCATTAGCCAATACAGCCAGTAATATTGAGTTTTTTTGTAATTTTTAATTTTTCCGTTTTCGAGAAAAAAATCACTTCTACAAACTATCCATTGACAATATAAAATTAAAACCAAAAGAAAATCATGAAAGATTCCGACATTAATGTGAATGAGAAAATGTCCATCTTCTGATAAAATACACGACTGCAATCTATTTGTCGTTGATTGTCTGACGATTAAAAATACCTGGAGTATTCCTTATGACATTACAATTGTCAATTATTCGAGAGCTTTCAGACGACCCCATAAATATAAATTTAGAGGCTGTGGTGCCACTCAGACTCCACTGGACCTAATAACATCAAATTAGTTAGGGCTGAATAAGCGACGTATTACTTCAAATAACTATAGCAAATTTCAACCAAATCGGTGTAATGATATTTATGATATTTCATAAATACTTTTTTTTTTCAACTTCAATGCCCTATATCTCAGAAAAGAAACGACTCCGGACATATTATGTTCATCAACATTTTTTTTAATTGACCTAACGAATCACTGTCTGAAATTTCTTACCGTAGTTAAGAAACACCCTCTAAGTATACGAAAGAGTCCGCGATGGCTATTCAAAATGAAGGAAAAGGAAAATCAAGAGAAATAGGGTACAGCAGATATGATGGAAAATATAAAAACTGGGGTTCACAATGCCTCCTTAGAATATAGTATATGAAAATAAAGAATACATTGAATTCGGTATCAGCGAATTGCTCAAAGTTCTGCAACAATACTCCCAATAATACTCACCACTGGAGTGAAAACATCTAGGTATAAACAATCTTCACTTTCAGTTGAGGCCGGTTTCTGCACCTGGTAGCAGGTTTTCGTCAGCTTTTTTGTTTGTAGAACCCCAGTCCAATTCCTGACGGGTTGAGGTGGCTGCGAAATGATTTTTATGAATCTGGTTTGAGTTTTATTTGAGATTTCGCAATATTCGAAACATCTAACTGCGAGGAACTATTTCCAACAAATCAACCAAATGCATTATTGATTATTTTCAGTCTCATGAATATTTCATTTTTCATTCATTTTCCTACACATAACAAATTCATGACTACACAAAATATTCTACATTGAAAGAGATTATACATCATAGTTGAATATTCGCAACACCGGTCAAACCATACAAATCCACAGCTTCAGAATGAAAAAAAACTCGTTAAGCGAGTAGAAGACTTTATTCATAAGAATCTGTTTGGCCGCGAAATTGATTTCGGTATCACTGAAAGAAAAAATAATAATAATAATGATTATGTTTATATCACTTCAGAAATTTTAGATAACTTACCATTATCAAATAATTTTGTATAAGTAATGGACTAAGTTCAGTTCAGTTTTTGAATGAATCAATCCACCAAATGATTTTTCCACCCAACTGCTGAAGCTATCTATGAGCTTATACAGTGTCACACATAAAGTCCGCATCAAATGGGATTTTTTTTGTTCATCTCTTCAAGCAACTTCTGATATCTCCATTAGGTTGTGCTTTGAAAATGATGCCAAATGACATGCATATGACCGATCAAGTGATTTTTCTTCCCTGTCCAATTTGACATTTTTTCCAAAAAATGTTCAGAAAAGCAGTTATTGCTCGAAACTTCGAAAATCGGTAAAGAAAAAGGATAATTGTTTTTTCATTTTTCACCCATATACCAATTTTTAGCTCTCTAGTACAAATTTAGTTTTTTTACAGTTTTTCGAAAATTTGACATTTGCCGCTTTCTCAAATTTAGCTAAACCTCAACAAAGTTAGCGCTTCATGCCTAACTTATCTTTCCAACGCATCTTTATTACCAATTGCAATTCTAAATACAACTTATTTCGCAAAACTTTAAAACACCAGAAAAAATTATGCCAAAAATGATGATACAAAAAGTTGATACAGTTTTTAAAAACAGATAAATATTTCACTTTATTTCTACTTTTTGCAAAATAGCTTGATACATAAGCATGATTAAAAAACAATATCAATGAAAAGTCAATAATTTATTCTCTACTGCACTTTTCAAACAGTTAAACTTTGATTTACTAATTACGAAAAATTACAACGAAATTAAACTAATGGTACTGTGGAAACAATTGAACTGAACTGAATAAGCAAAATATTTTATTGTCATATGACATTTGTTGAATAACTCAAAATAGTGTTTATCAGTTTTAGATTTAAAATAGTTTATTCGTTGTCTAGTGAGTTGTTGAAAATGCTGAATATTCAAGAGAAAATTGAAATCGTTTTAATATGCGGCGAGAATACCGGTCACCGAAAAGTAGCTGATATTTTCAATGCCAGACATCCTGCAAGAAATATTCATCAGTCAACAGTTAGTAGGATAATAGCTAAGTTTGAATCTACTGGCTCGGTTGAGAGTAATTTTAGAAAAGCACATCAGCCTTCCAGACATGAAATTTGAAATATGTTTGAATGTCGTAGAACATTAAAAAACAATTATTCAAGATATTGCAGATAGAACAGATGTTAACCAAGAGAGTGTACGACGTATTTCACACAAAAATAAATTTATGCCTTATAAACCGAAATTTATCAATACATTAAAAGAAAGGGACTTCGATATGCGCTTGTATTTTTCTTTTTGGTTTCAAGGGGAAAAAGAAGAAAATTATCATTTTCCTTATCAAATTTTATGGACAGATGAAGCGACCTTCTCCTCAAATGGCGTTGTGAGCTCGCAAAACTGCAGGTGGTGGGCAAAAAAAACCCACATTTCGTAATCGAATGTCGAGATCAATATTCGTTTAAGACAAATGTATGGTGTGGCATATTAAACGGTCAAATTATAGGGCCATACTTTTTTAGACATAATTTAAATTCTGCGGACTACCTACACTTTGTGAATACCGAACTATCTGAAGTTTTGGATAATATGCCCCTTCAAGTAAGAAATGTTGTGTGGTATCAGTGTGATGGTGCACCTATTCATATTCCAAGGGTGGTTAAAGAGCGTCTTTTGGAAATATTCTAGGGCAAAGTAATCAGTCGCAATATGGAACACTTTTGGCCGCCTAGATTTCCTGATATAACCCCACTAGATTTCTTCTTGTGGGGTTACTTGAAACAAAAGGTGTATAAGCAAAGACCTTTTCGAGATATAAACCATTCAGAGGCAGTTATTCGAGAATGTGTTGTAAGCACGAAACTCCGTAGTATAAAGAATGCAGTTAAAGATGTTTTAAAAAGGACAATTGATTGCATTGAACGTGTTGGAAGGCACATCGAAATGTGACTTTTTATTTTGTATTTCTATTGGTATTTACATGGTTTAGGCATATGTTTCGATTTGATTTAGTGTTCTTAATTTAAATTATAACTTTATTTTAACAGACGTTTGTTAGAATTTTTTACGGTTTAGTTTTCTAGGCAACAAAACCTAAATTGATTTCTGAAGTAATTTTGTTCATTCATACCTCATAAAAGATATTAAGTAAATGTGAAATTACTTTCGTATAATTCCTTTCCTTAGTTTAATTGCGTTGTAATTTTTCGTAATTAGTAAATCAAAGTTTAACTGTTTGAAAAGTGCAGTAAAAAATAAATTATTGACTTTTCATTGATATTGTTTTTTTAATTATGCTTATGTATCAAGCTATTTCGCAAAAAGTAGAAATAAAGTGAAATATTCATCTGTTTTTAAAAACTGTATCAACTTTGCATCATTTTTGGCATAATTTTTTCTGGTGTTTTAAATTTTTGCGAAATAAGTTGTATTTAGAATTGCAATTTGTAATAAAAATGCGTTGGAAAGATAAGTTAGGCATAAAGCACTAACTTTGTTGAGGTTTGGCTAAATTTGAGAAATCGGCAAATGTCAAATTTTCGAAAAACTGTAAAAAAACTAAATTTGTACTAGAGAGCTGAAAATTGGTATATGAGTAAAAAATGAAAAAACAATCAATCATCTTTTCTATTTACCGATTTTCGAAATTTCGAGCAATAACTGCTTTTCTGAACATTTTTTGGAAAAAATGTCAAATTTGACAGGGAAGAAAAATCACTTGATCGGTCATATGCATGTCATTAGGCATCATTTTTAAAGCACAACCTAGTGGAGATATCAAAAGTTGCTTGAAGAGATGAACAAAAAAAATCCCATTTGATGCGGACTTTATGTGTGACACTGTATATAGTGCAAACGAAAATTATAAAAAATCAAAGAATCGAATCTAACAGAAATATAGAATGATAGTCAATGATCTACGAACTGAGAAACCTGAAAAGAGGAACCTGAAATGAATCACTAGTAAGTATAAGGATTCTTGGAGCCTTCTGAAGTTTTCTTGAACATTCACATTCAAATGACAGTGGATTCAAAACTCCTCCAAACCTAACACCCATTATGGATTTTGCCTCCTGCAAAAATCTCCTCTATTCCATATGCAGTTCGAGGCTGGTTAAGCTGAAAATCTGTTCATATCTGTTTTCCGCTAACCAACTAGACTATAAACAGTATTGGCATGAAAAGAGGAGATGAAACAAATGATTTGTTCAATAATAATAATAATCCTGAAAAATATCACCTAACGCCGTTAATTAATTTTAATGCGTCGCCTAGCCAATCAGGATGCGCCAAGTTTATCACATGATTCATAGCCAGCCAATCAGGATGCGACAAATTGTCACGTGATGCCATAGCGGAAATTCAGACGGGTTTAGCAGACTGTCAGCCAGTTAATCAGAATGATTCACATGGCTTCAAATGCAGTCAGCCAAACTACAGAACATGTTCGACGCTACCTATAATTGGATTGGTGTGAGAATAGAACCCAGGCCGTAGGCGTTAACCTGGGTTGTCCTAAGCCTCAACACCACCATGAAATCTTGGAGATGAAACGAAATTGGAGATGATGATGGGGCTGCGATTTTGGAATTGGTGTTTGGAAACGGAAATCTATGATTTTGTTCGAGATATTGGCGTGTTATATTTGGGAAATGAAAAAAATAATTTGATAGAGATTTTTGCCAATTTTTGTGTGACCTAATTTACAAATAGGGTAATTTTGAATATGAGAAGTGAGGTTGTATGACATGAGGGGAAGGTTGGCTGAAGGTTTCTCCAATTATGATCATAGAATATATCGTAGAATTCAGCGTTCAGTTGTTAGCTATACATGCAATAATGCATAAAAGGGTATTTTCAATACTAATATGTGCGATCACACACTCGAACAACAAGTTGGCGATATGAGTTCATCAACTATTCAGTATTGAGAAATATCAGACCGTAAACACCTTCATTTTAAACTTGTTTCACCACCTTTAGCCACTCATCACTAATCCTTTCACTAATCCGCCAAATCATTTCATTTCAGGTCAAAATAATAAGATGTTGAATTTCTGGCCGTTGCGATATAAACATTGTCATGTTACGGACTACACAAAATAGTTATTTGAACTGTAATTGACTTGAGTGTTGTCCTCATAGAAGTATACCTTGCATTCGATTAAACTATTCATAAATTTCGATGAATACAGTGTAATTTATATTATTTTCAATTTCGAGCCTTGTGGGACTCCATATTGTAGGGAAAGTGATTTCAGAAATGATTTGTCTTTTGCAAATCTTCGACTTTTTCAACTGATGTAATTCCTAAGCAATATTCTCTCCGAAGTTGACAGAAAGATATGCAGCAAAGTTGTGGTGCCGCTATATTCCTTCCTTAATTCAGACTGAATAGAAGGCAAAAATACCAACTTCTCCATCGAGACAAATTCCAGTTGAAATAAATGATGAATAGACCATAATATACCGTAAAACATGCAAATAGGGAGTATTTTCAATTAATGAAGTGTGTCAATTTTTTTCTCAATTCATCCTATATATAAATGAAAGGAAATATTTGTGGATACATTATGAACGTTGTCCAATTCAGTGATCAACTGATAACTAATTACTTTGTTATCTCTCATTCTATCAAAAAAATTTGAATACAAACAATACTGAATATATTGTTGATTTTCAGATAACATTGTATTGAGTATCGTTCAAAAAAAATTAAATGAATTCTAATGATATATTAATTATATTCACCAGATCTTTCTGATTATGAAACGACTACTCAAAAAAGACAATTTGAGTCCATTCTGGAATAAAAACATCAATTTTATGTGAAGTAACGGGATTTTTCGAAAAAAAACTTTCAGGCCTTGTTTCATGAACATGATTCAGACTGATGATGAAAATCGATGATGGGTATATTATAGAGACATTATAGAGACCATTTTTCCTTTTCAGCGCATATACACTACAAATATGAACATCAAAAAGTATTTCAAACTTTTCCATCGAATTATGAAAATTGTAAATATTTGGTTCCCTAAAAACCTCCACCAAATATGGACTTTCTGGGGATATTCGTTTTTACAATTATATTGAGTCCAGCACAATTGAAACTTCACCAAAATTTGTTATACATATATATTCTCTACAAGAAGAAACTAAGTCTAGATGATTCATATTTTGATCAATTATATAAACTCTATAATCAATTGTGAACACTTCTATTGAAGAAAGAACATCTTCTATAATCTAAAGATTACGACAGTTTGCTGCATTTATATTTATAAAAGTTGCTTACACATCAAAAAGCATTAAAATGAGCTAATAAAAAACAATTATCACCATCAATATTGCACTAGAAATGCTTCAAATTTAATAACAATGACTCACAGAACATCCACATTTGAAAAATCGTCAACTTATAAAATATATAATAAACTCCCTAATCTAATGAAGGCCTGTAATATTATCGAAATAAAAAAATCACTGAAAGATTTCTTATTGGCTAAATCTTATTATACATTACAAGAGTATTTCGCTGATTGAGTTTTTTGTGGATATCTGTGTGTGAATAATGTTATTCTTTTATATTTTAATTTTACATTTTTACACTTGTACATCTATACGTTTTTACATTTTTATTTATACATATATGTATATATATCTGTATTTTACGGTCCTATGTTTATATGTATTGAATGTATATTTACATGTTTGTTTGTTTACATATTTATAAGTATAAGTTGACATGTTCGATACCATGTAGTTGGTCCATGAATGAATAAATTTCTTTCTTTCTTTCTAATGGAGACAACTTCTCAACACCAGGACTAATACTCATTCTATCGATGTGTGTTTCGGTACTCAATTAAGCATCATCAGGATAAACAGATTTAGTCAAATCTGACTCAGTGAGAGTGCACAAAAATATTCAAAAACTATTCGTTTCAGTGTAGCAATACATTCGATTGTGATGTTGAAAGCTAAAGCACTATAAAATAGATGAATGGAATGTAATTTCGAATAACTTCAGGTGAACCTGTATACATTTTATGAATCGCACAGATCTGCAGACCTGCAATTACCAAAAGTTTGTGTGCTCATATTCCACTTTCAGAAAGCAATTCTCAAAGAGAACTGATTTTCCAAACATCAACCAAACATCGTATTACTCCAACTAACTGTGGTGATCCTGCTAATAATATCGCTCGTTATTTTTAACGAAAAATTGGACTAAGCCTACGAATCATAATGTGAGTGAGTGAATTAATTGAAAACAATGAAGGTAAAACTTCAGTCTCTGATAGATCGGAAGTATACAAGTTGACTTGTGGTTCCAAAATTTTATATTGGACAAACCGGAAAAACTTTCTTTAAAAAAATGAAAGATCATTGAGGTAGTTTTCCAGATGTATAGACCAATTCAACATTTGCGAAACATTTTTTGATAGAGGGAATCGAGGTCAATCATAATTATGACGTATTGCATTTGCAAAAGTAACGTTTCAAACTCAACCTTTTGGAATGTTTGCAAATCAATAGATGTTAAAATTTCAGATTATTGGTCAGCGATCAGATATGTCAATTGTTTCTCTTTACTGAATTTAGTTTGTAACGAGGAAATTGGTAATTAGGACAGATCTTGAAAGTACTTTGAATGATGAGTCAGATAAAAATTGCATTTCTCTCCAGTCTTATGAGTTGTTCCTAGATAGGTAAATGTTCAATTGATATTATAAAAAATTTGAGAGATTTTTGTTTTCATAACTATAATACAAGTATTTCACAAAACGAGTTATCTCAATTACAGCTGTGTGAAAATTCAAATCTAAATTGGACACACTGTATGATGATATATGTCAGATGCAAACTGCAGTCTACTCAATCGACTATCCCTTTCAATCTGGACGACTGGACATAATAAAAATGTTGCCATTATTCGAAATATCCAGCTCTGAACGTCAACAAGAGTTGCTTGTAAACCGTAACTTTGCCGGAACACATTTTCCACTTACTTTAAACCTCAAGTTTCCAACAGGTGGAGCGGCAAATGGAATTCCCAAGAATCCATAGAATGTCTTCCCATGTCTAAATGTTTTGTCCACGATTCCCTGGATTCTTCCATTCGGTAAAGTTACAATTGTATCGTCGGGAAATACCTGAAATGTAGTTGTAAAAATAAGTCTTCTCGTGCACAGGGAGGAAAAAGCAATTGTAGGATTTTTCAATCAAATAAATCCATTCGATCCAAAATTTATACTGGGTGAGTCAATGAAATTGAAACAAGTCCGGTAGATTCAAAACTTAATTTGTTAAATAATCTCTCAGGTGAGCTGAAAAGAGTGGGAATCTACCAGAAGTTGAAAACCTGATCGATATCATCTCCGTCGGGGCAGGTACGGACCTGAAATTTCCTTGTGAAGAATATTCCAAGGTTGACGGCCCATGAGAGAGTTCGCACGACCTGGTGTGAGGGCCTGATCTGCAGTCTAATTGCGACCGTCCTTGGTCAGGTAGGTAACCAACACCAATTTGCGGCTTGAGAAGTGAGTCTCTGTATTTCAGAGATATACTCAGGGTGCTTACTGCTCCCACCAACCGGTAAACACTCTCCTCATCCCCTGATTCAATCTGTTATGTGTAGATCGGAAATCATCAATATTGGCGTTGTCGGGTGTTCAAGTTGTAATATTTCTACTTTTATGACTGCAGTAACCAAGAACAATTGAATAATGACTTGTCATCACGCAAATCGTTTCTGGAGTAGTTTGTGGAACATACAGGTCTCTCTTTGTTTGCCTTAAGTTGTTTGGTTCTTATTGAGGTTGTCAAATGTTCGAGAAACGAGAATCCCAATTCAAATAAAAGTCAGAAAGAAAAGCCTACTACTCATGTAAGCAACATCTGTTTCTGTAGAGTAAGGCGGATAAGTGTTGGCCCACAGCACTTAAGACACATGTGACCCATTGTACATCCTCCCGAGGTGTTGTCCTCCTAGGTCATCGTCCATCCTATCCTTTTCAGGAAGGTAGAAAGGTTACTAGGAGACATCTTCTTTATATCGGCAGGTGTAGGCCAAGACTCGCCGAACAAACTCTCTCATTGACGATAACTCCGGACACTCACATAAGACATGCCTGACAAATTCATCTTCCTGTTTCCACATCCTGCATAAAGGTGTGTCCACTAGCACTATCTTACGGAGGCGTTTCCTTAGTTGACAGAAATTCTACTGTTGAGAGTAGATGTTTCCTGGTCATCGCCAGATATTTCTTCGACGCCAGCTTCTCAGAGTCACCCAGGGTGATCACGGCAAGATTTCATCTTTTGATTCAATCCCATCTCTTCAGGGATTGAGCATGGATGTAATATTTGGCTAGTTTCGCAATTGTTGAAGGTATCAGGCCGTAGGTGCCACTGGGTCCTAAAATTTTTAGTCCAGCCGCTTCCTTGGCTAAAGAGTCGGCAATGCGATCACCTTTACTTCTGTCGTGATCTTCTACCCACCTCTATCGAGAATTTAGCTCACTTTTGGTGGCACTCTAGTACTAGCCCTGAGGTAACACGTTGTCTGTTCAAGGCTAATAGGGATTATCTGCTTTCAGTGCAGATTTTTATGTTTTTGCCAGAAATTCCTTTCCTGGCTATTTCTTCTGTGGCGATTGAGATACCAGCCAGTTATATTTGGACAACGCTGGTATTTTTTTCCATTCCCTCCTTACTCCTTAGGCTTAGTGATTTGGAGTACCCTCCACATTCTGAACCTTCTCTGGTTTTTGAGTCGTCTCTATATATGCGTATTGCATTCGTAGCATCTGACTATCTCAATCACTGCAATATATCATCAAAGCAGTCAATAAAATTCGAAACAGCTCTTTTGATGAAAAATTATCTTATCAGCTATGTGTTGCTAATGATGAAGATTTCAACCGATTGATATTTCATACAGAAATGCGTTGGTTATCAAGAAATAACTCTCTGGCTCGATTTAATAATCTATTTGACTCTGTAATAGAATTCTTGGAAAACATAGATAAATAATTGCACGACAACCTCATCACTTCAAAGAATGATATTGCGTACTTGACAGACCTCTATAAATTATTTAATGATGTCAATCTTCAACTTCAAGGTGACGACTTGAATTTGATTAAAACAAAAAATGTCATTGCTGCTTTTGTAGCCAAATTGCTGTTATCAAGAATAATATCGGCAGACGTGAGTTTCGCAATTTCCCCAATTTGCCACAATATTGCCTATATTGGATAGGCAATATAGTGAAATTAATTTTTATATAGCTGAAAATTGTTTTATATATTATTGTAAAATAATAGATAAGACAAAATTGTAAAATTAATTTAGCTTGGTATACCTGTATGGTTGGTACGCCTGGATGGTTTACCTGAATGGGTTACCTTTATAGCATAAATAGGGTTAGCTCGCATTAGTTTCTAGTTTTGATCTTCCTTTTTGAAGATGATCACTTGGAGATCGAAACACGTGTCGAGGTGTTGAAAATAACGATTTGGTGTTGGGAAAAAATTCCAGTAATATTCATTTCAACACCAAAGGTTCCAAACAGTGCATCACAACAAAAATATTATAAAATAGGGGTGAACAAACAAAGGCATCACAAAAGAAACATTTTCGAAAAAAATGTTTCTTGTGCATGATATCGCCTATTATAACATGAATAAATGAATGAATAAATATACAATACATAGATAAATGCACGAATATCGTAAAAACATGAATAAATACACAATACATGAATAAATACACAATACATAAATAAATCCACAGTATATAGATAAATAAACGAATAAACTGAATGAATAACTTGACAATATACATACATATATATACATATACATATAGAGGTGTGTCCGCTAACTCCATAATATGAAGGTGGTTCTTCAGATTACAGTGGCCAGTCAGAAATCCTGCAGTTACGCGTAGGTTTTTCCTGGTCATCTCCAGATATTTTTTGGCATGACTGGCATGACTGCATCCTTTGATTCCATCCCATCTCTTTAGGGATTGAACATGGGAGTGACATTTGCCCAGTTCCGCAATTGTCGAAATCATCAGGCTGTAGGTGTCACTGGGTCCTAAAATTCTTAGTCCAGCCGTTTCCTTGGCTATAGAGAGGGCAATGCAATGACTCTTCATGTAAACATTGATAATGAAATTTTGGAAAATGAATCATGTGTACTGTTTCTGGGCCATCGACGAGTGATGACTGAGCTCAATTTTAATGGCGCTGATGTTTCTCGTACCTCCCAATTGAAAATCGCAGTTTGCTGATAGAAAAGAATTTTGTAGTGAATATAAATTATGAATTTCATACATTTTATTTCTTTGAAAATATACATATGAAATGACTGAAGCCTTATTCATGCTTTTATTACATCATTTCGAACATAAAACAATGACCTCATCGTTTCCACACTAATGAAAACAGTTTCCTCATTTTCATGACAGTTGATGCTGATTTGTTAGCGAAATGTTAATTCTGGTGTAATAGAATTCATGTTTTTCATTTCAAAATGATCCATGTTCAATCTATCGTGTTTTTTAAATTAGTACAAAATTCAATAATCTTCACATTTTTTCGATTGACCAGCTCCCGTTTTTTTCAGTGGAAATGGTAGGTCTGTATGAAATGATTTTCTCGTGATTTCCAATATGATGGTGCTGAAATCTTTCAGCCTTTGTAGAATTCACTCCTATGATGCATTGCAGTGGATGAGGCACATCTAAGGATTGTTCTGAAAATCAAGGCCTTGCCCTATTCATGCTATAAAATTACGAGCTTCTCAACTTGAGAACGTTGGTACATTATTTATTTGCAGCCCATTTTTCGACCGGTAAAAATCATTCTGAAGAATGAAAAATGTGGATTACAAACTATCCATCTGAAAAACAACGCCCATAGGTTTTTTATATTTTGCCGTTACTTTGTTCACAGTTTGTATGGTATTCCAATGTACAAATTAATGTTCTCAGAATTATCATAGTATAGACTTGGACCCAGTTCTTCTTATCCTTGTATATCCTTCTTGTTATCCTTGTATAACATCAGAACCTGCTTCATATTTGGTAACACTATCCGTAGCAGCCTCACGAATACCAGGCTACCAAACGCGGACAGCGATTCCAAGAATGGGGAATGTTTCTCAATTTGGGTTATTACAGCAAATGCAAATTTGAACAAAATAAAATTGGGTTTATTTCATGAGTTTTTTAAATTCACAAGATTTGTTTCTAATTCACATATTAGCAACAGCGCCTACATCAAGTTGAAATAATTCATAGGTACCTAGATATTCTACTTTAAAAAAGGAAAATTATCTTTATAAATCAACAATCAAGGCAAAATATAAATTATAGTTCAATACCACCTCTACAAGCCACCTAAACAACAGTTGTTATGTTATTTATTTATATAGAGGAAGATAGGTTAGGTGCACAAAATGTCATATGTCACAGAATATCTCGGAACTCGGAACATAAGTAAACAGAAACAGCACGCCTCTGAAATATGTCGTCTTTGTTTGTTTCATGCAGGTAACAGATTCATTGTCCTTTCTTAGCTATAACCGATGTTGCCAAATGGTGAAATAGTAACGAATCTCTTTAAATGTTGAATGCATTATTTGATTTCTCTTTTTTGAGTATTTAGATATTTTTTTAAAGAAAAACGTTGAAATGATAAGTTTGAAATGCGTTGTTTTAGAGCCCTTTTATGAAAACTACTTGATTTTCGTCAGGAGAAACATTCCCCATTGCAGTTACCAGATACCCTGCGAGTGCGAAGAATCATACATCGGTGAAACTAAGAGGCCATTGAAAGTTCGCCTTGCCGAGAACAGGAAACACACACAGCGAGGAGAAACCAGCAAATCAGGAATAGCAAAGCATGTTTGGACTCATTAACATAACAGCAAGTGGTCTCAAGCTGAAATCACATCCACAAGGAGGAACACTGGTTTGGGAGAAAATTCAAAGAAGACGCATATCCAACAATGCATTTAGCCAAGCTACGCAACATATGGAAACCTATAAACAAGGGAACACGACCAACTCCCGCCAAACAGTCTGCTCCCGCTAAAACCGATGAAGTGGAGAAAGGGAAGAGGGGATAGGTGAAAGCACTCGAATGACCATAGATAGTCAGATCTCGGAGGAGTAAGTCCAGTCATCACCTGAAGATAATTGTTGATACTAACGATCGAAAGGTCGTGAAGCAACTGGGCTTGGAATCTTTTGAATTTTAATTTTCATTTCTTATTATTGGTTCAAATTTCAACTGTTGCTTGTATTTTATTACATTGTGATTTCAGTGTTTCTATTTAATATAATTGTTATTATTTAGCTAATATTTTCAATTTCAATTAATTCTTTCAGAGATTTCAAATCAATTCATATCATAATAGACAATGGAAGTTCGAACTGATGAGATGCACTACGAAACATTGTCAACCACCTTCAAGCATATATTTCTCTTACAAATTCAGAAAAATGTTGGGTCACATGATGAGCTCACTCATTTGCTCACCATTCAATGAAAAAATCCAAAATATTGGCTTATGACTTACCCCTTGAATACATAAAACTACCACAATGAATAATAAAGTATCCATCTTCTCTCTCGGTTCTATTATAATCAGTACTACCGACTGGACGATGTACTTGTAGTCCAGAAATCAGAAAAAATAAGTAGTATCAATCTAAATATCGTTTTTATGTTTTCTACTCATTGTGATATATCTTAATAATTATCAATTAAGACACTTCATCATTCACTATCGTTATAAATCAGTTCATTAATCTCATCAAGATAAATTAAATGTTATGAGAACTCAGCTAGTTATTCTGTTTATATAGTCTTTATATTCTATATTCTATATATTTTTTAAAAAACTATTTTATTTATTAATTTCGAAAGTGTGAATCCAAAACAAGCACTTTTCCTATTCATTAGAGAAGCAATGATCTTTTCGATGCGCAATAGAACAAGTGAGTGAAAATAGTATTGCATTTCTGAGGTTCAGGAAAAGGGTTTGCTTTGGATGTATTCTATGCCAGTTTCACCGTTTATTTGAAAGTATGTGTTTCTAGTTTTTCTTTTTTGATATCGTAATTGGAAACTTTGTTAGAGGAGCCATCATGCCCAAGTTTTCCTGAGGCTCCGACACTACAAAGGGAGCTTCAGTAACTCATGACCATCGTCTACATCATAAGATGGTCATTGTATGGATCCGAGAATGATAGCCTTCTGCATTTGCTGGGCAAAAAAATCCGCCATGGTGTGTGAGTCGGTATGATTTTGAGATTCGAAAGTAGGCAGGAAATCATTCCACCAAGAACTTCAATATTCATAACTACAGTTTCAAAAAAGTAGTTTGAATAGAGTCCGCAGAGTCTACGGAGTTCAAAGAGAACATCTCGATATTTCGTCCATTTTTCTCCTCTTTTCGGGTGGTACTTGCCTTATCTGGAGCTGTAGACACCAATTTGATGGTCGAAGAGAATAACATCAGCCTGAGGGTGTGAAATGAACAATTCCAATAAGTTTGGAACTTCTCATCACTCAAAATGTATTCAATATCCCCCATAGCACAAGGCAACGCCGCTGCATCTCCAATATTACAGCAGTGCCGATATTTCAAATAGTTGCCTTACTCTTCTAGGTCTGCCGAATGAATCCCAGAAGCAACTTCCTCTCTGAGTTAAAACAGATATTGAATTGTGTCTGATATTCAGTTGTATGGGTTTTCTCATATAGAAAAACTTCTGCCAATCCCACGAGTGCTATGGAAAACAGGTCTGGTAATGCAAGGCTACGCTTCACCGTGACAAGAGGGCACCACGGTATCATAAAGCGGTATCATAAAGTGACACAGATGATATCATGACGATGATGAGATAAGGGTTATATTTTCTTTCAGCGCGTATACACACACCTCAGGTTGAAGCCAACTTTAGGATGCAATTCGGTAAGAGAACATGTAATTTTGTGATTTTGAAATCCAGTGGTGCTACAACGAATCAGACATCGGATAGCTGAATTTGCTCAACATTCTGCATCTCAAGTTAGAGGATACAAAAGACAGTCAACCCCGCATTTGTTTCAGCAACATGGGTTGAAAAAAATCCTTCTTCAAGTTGCCTTGTGAAAGTGGGCATTGAGATATGAAAACCAACCATGTTAATCATTTATTTCATAAAGATATAATCATTCATTTCAGAAAGATATAAATGGTTTTGGTACATATTTTTCGAAAATATCCACCCATTTGTAATACGAGGTATTCCTGGGATTGTGTTGAACGGTTATATTCGTATCAATATCCAAGTAATAGTACACGTCTTCGGAAACTTTTGGCCATAACACATTGTCAAACAAGTCTCTCTTTTCAGGTGTGGGATTCCTAGAAAAAGTAATATAAAAGATTTTTTTCACTGAAGCAAATACACGAAATTGCAGTAAATGAATTTAACAATATTTGTAAATCAGACAAACCCACATTGAAATTGGGAAAACTGTGCTCAATTAGCTGCCTAAATTTTCAAAAAGTATAAGAGTATAGAAATGAATGGTTTACGGTTTACGGTCTGTATTAGATTTATTATCACTTGAGGACAGACGTAAACTTGCAATGGTTCTATTCCTTCATAAAATAATAAACTTCCACTACAATTGTTCAGCTATTTTAGATGACCTTTGCCTTTCTGTTAACTCAAGATCCTCAAGAAGCAATCGCATTTTTTCATTTGGGTTGCGATTCCACAAGACTAACTATGGCTCGATGGCAATAAGTTGTAGGCTTCAAAAAAATTTCAATACATACTTTTCAGAACTTGATCTTTTTCATTTGTCATATTTAAAATTCAAAAAAATGGCAATTAGACGACTTCATCAAGAGATTGTTCATTAAACTTCTGAATAGTCGTTTATTATTTCTTTTAATAAAATCATAACTTATTCTAGTATTCGTACATGTCTTTTTTTTTAATTTAAACTCAAAGCACTATTTGACAAATGAAAATGCATACCTTTATTTAATATGAAGTAATAACTTGACTCTAGGGTTTGTTTGCACATTGATGTAACATTTGGGACTTTGTTACAATTCTGTAATGTACTTGACATTGTTACGTTTTTGTTTTATAATTTAATCATTCATTTGTGTTGTGCATTGTGGAAGACTCGATTCTCCTTTGCGGCATTATGAATAACTCTTTGATATAAATTGGTGACTTTGCTTCTGTTATGACATAAAAAACATCAATGAGCGCACAATCACAACTGTAATAACCTCACTTGTCTGGCATAACCTAACATGTGATGGAATCGGCAGATACTTGACCTAGCCTCACCCAACAAATCGAACGTCGTCAATCTGTTTAAATTGTTTGTGTTTTTCAAACGTCTCGATAGTTATTCTGCTATTTCGGGCAGAAATACGTCCAACAAGTAACAAATCATGAGAGTTCTCAACCAGCAAAGTTGTTTTATAATTCTATGGTGTTGCAACAGTTTTTTTTATTAGTACTTTATAATTACTTCCAAAATGCTAATTGATTATATTTAGATGATTGGTGAACACAATACAGTTGTAGGCAATAAAAGTGTTTTATAAATTTGTCATAGAAACGTTTATGAAATAAAATTGAAAAACCATTATAAAATAGTCAGGAAATTATCACAGAAACGTTTTTGCAACTAACTTAGGAAACTTATTTTCCTATAGAAGTAAATTGTTATGTAGCAGTTTTATTAACACTTTTCTGCGAATTTTAATGATAGTTATAAAACTATTTCAAGCTTATTTTATAACTGCTTCCTGTAACTTTAATGAAATTATTTTATTAGAATGCTTTCAGATACTATTTTATTTTCATTACCATAATGTCACTTCAATGATAATTTCCCAACTATTTTGTAGTATGGTATATTAATTACAATTCAAAAACACTAATATAACTGTTATAAAATCAAATTGCTTTTGCTAATATATATTTGCTGCCACCAAGAATGAAATGCAGCATTTAAAAACTACCAGCTGACATCGATTCCTAATCACAGATTTGAAAAATTCTTCAAAATTTTAGTTATGTTTAGTAAGAATATTTTTGTTCAGTTATTCAAGGGATGCTATCGATATCTTGGTGGAAATTAGTTCGTCAGCAACTTCTAAATATTTGATTTCTATTGAGTATAGGTACCGAAGTAAATTCAATATTTTTAATTCATCCTTAATTTTAGACACTATGATATGCATATATATGTTTATATATATGTTATACTTTCAATTTGATAATAATTCCATTGTGTGGATACTGTATTTGGTCCTACTGAGTTGTTCTTCAGTTACAAATAGGCGTCTATGGATTCAAAGGAAAACAGTATAAAATAATTCTTGATCATTCGCAGCATTATTCTACAAATATAATTCTTTGGTGATATGGTAAAGGTGGAACAAATGTCTGCGTGAAATTGGTGCAAGTTTACAAAATTACTTGTGGTCTTTTTTGTGTGTTGGGCAGATATATGGAGAAAGAAATATTGAGAGCAGATAGTTGTTGGTTCACAGATGGATCAAAAACACCTTCCGGTTCTGGTGCAGGTGTTTTCAGGCACAGAACAGATATATCAACCTGCCTAGGAACCTATGCGACTGTATTTAAAGTGGAAATTTACGCTATTGAATTGTGTGCGGAGAGATTGGAATAATCCAACCTCATACACAAGTCAATAAAAATATTCTCGGAGAGTCAAAGTGCTGGTAGTGCAGCAAGCAGCTCCATCGGAACAGAACCTGTCATTGGTATCTCTTTAGGCTTTGCCAAATGAACATTGAACTCCTGGATGGCAAGAAGATTCTTCCAGGACTGGCTCACTCCAAGGCCTTTATTCACCCTTCGAAGCTTGCGATCTTTTTTTATGTGGTTGGGCAGAGATATGGCCATTAAAAATTATCTCCGCGAATTGCGAATTGGTTTGGAATATTTGATTTCAGAATATTATTGGATGGGAAAAAGGTGAGTCAATCAGTCTGATCATCCTAGGCTTTTTTGCAATATTAGTTGAATATATATGAAGTTGATTATCAATTATTTTTATGGTTACTTGGTTACTTTCAATTAACGAATCTGATCTATTATTTCAGTTATAGTGTCCTGTTCTCGGGAAATTTTGTCTTTGTATTTCATTCAATGTCGTCTGAAAGAACATTGTTTTCGAATCAATTCACTTCATTTTTACAGAAGATTCGTTTTGTTTACTTCATCAAACGAACATAAGTGACTTTAAATATTGCTTATATTCACTTGCGTGATTTTTGCTACCCGAATTTGTACGAAGTAATTGGTAAGGAGTATTTCTTTATTTGAACCTGACCAGTCCGTTACGTATCCAAGACTGTCTGCTTGGCTTATATAATTGAATTTCAGCTAACTAGGGCTTCATTGTAAAAAACAACGACGATAAAAGTGAATAACAGTGTGACAAATAAAAATACTCACAAACATTTGGCAAAGTTGGTCAATAAGGTAACGTAGCGATCCAGGGTCATCATATCAGATCTAGGAAATTCTTGATAGTCATCGTAACGTGCCCAAAAATATTTTTGATCCTCAGCATGAGCAACTTTACCAACTCCTTGAAAAACATAACGAAAAAATTGCATAACGTTGTTAAAAATATTCAAAAAATACGTTTCGAAACAAAAATGGAATATTTTCAGGCGAGACTAGTTTTTGGGCAGAAAAAGGTTTTGACTTCTTACTTTTCCATCTTCATGACAAAATATGTCTATATTTGAAAGTAACTTTATTGATTCATTTGCAAATTTTTGTAAAGAGTTTATTTCAAAATAAAATACATTATTCCTTCCTTTGAAAGTTTCCCACATTTTTTGTATAGAGATGGAGAAGTATCAGGTTTTTTCAAAATTTCTGTTCCTCTTTATGAGTCCAATTTGAACTGTAATATCTCAGTGAAAACTCATTAAATTCACTCGAAATAAACGTCATCTGAATCAGTAAACTTTCGTCAACGTAACACAAGTCGATTGATTTCGTCAGCATAAAAATCAAGTGCTAGGGATTCAACAAAGTCGACGAAGGTTGTATCTGCCTGGTCCATATTAGCAAAGATTTAATCGATGATAATGTTATCGAAGTGCTTGAAAAAAAAGTAGTCGGTTGGAGGGAGGTCTGCGGAGTATGGTGAGTAAGGAAGAACATCGACGCCTAATCTGTGTGATCTACGAACATTATTTGTGAAACATGCAGACGGGCGTTGTCGTGGAGAAGGATCGGATCTTTTTTATTGATCAGTACCGGCTGCTGCTGACGCAATTTCCGCTACATATCATCGATTTCCTCATAATAGTACTCTGCTGTGCTGGTTTGACTCAGTTACAGAAAGTTATAGCGGATCACATCAGCCGCTGACCACAATACAGTAACTATGATCTTTTTTTTTTGGTGTTTTTCCGTCTTTGGAGAGTGCCTGGGTGGCTCATCGATGTCCAACCACTGTCCTAAACATCTCCTGTTGTCGTGGAGAATCCACTGTTTCGATCCTATCCAAAAAAAGATCGTTTCGGTTGCGAAAAGCAAAGAACAGACTTTGATTCCAGTTAATCGTTCAAATCGTGGGGGACCCAGTTTTCGAAATTCTAGACCTTTACAATACGTTTTAAACCATCATAAACCGCATGGGGGTTGACGCCGAGTTCTTTCGCCCTCTCACGCACCGTTTTTGATGGGTCAGTCTCCACCAGGGTCCTCGAATCCTCATCCTGGATTACTGTAGATCGATCACTTTGGGCCACATTTTCGAGGTTGAAATATTCAGAACAACAGAATATTCAAATTTGGAAAAAAAGAATAGCATCAATGTATAGAGTATAGAATTCTCTTTTGTTCAGTATATAATAATAATACTTAATTCAGCATAAAATACAAATGGAATGGACAAAAATGAAATAAAACAGTATACAAGAAAACAAAAAAAAACTTCCAGTATATGGTGAATAGGCGGAGTATCAGCCAAGGCTGTTTTTCAACTCGACCTGGAAGAAACTATAATTAAATAATATAAACACAAAAAAGAAATCAAGTCGAGTTAACAATATCAAAAAATTTGTTATTCTTTACTTCAGAATATTCATTTTAGAAATGCCAAGGTCGGGAACGGATAAGTAGCTAAAGAGTTAAGTAAGTCTTCAGTCTTTTTTTAAAGTTTTCAATGGTTGATTATAATATTTGGGTGCATTATACGAGAAGCAGCGAGTGAAGATGGAAGATGTGTGTTTGGGGATGACCAGAACTGAGCTGTTCCTTGTAGTAAAGCTGTTAATCGTAGAAAATGTTTTAAGCTTCTTCAGTAAGTAATCAGGTTGTCGAATTTTCAAATCTTTATGTGTGTTGGTAAGAAGGTGTGGAGTTCTATGTTTCTCAACATTTAACCATCCTGTTCCTTGCATTGTTGGGGATATATGGTCGTATTTCCGTATACTAAACGAGAAACGTAGGCAGCTATTCTAAATACGCTGTATTCGGAGAGCATCAGATTGTTTTAAAGCAAGTCCATAAATACTGTCGCAGTAGGAAAATTTTGACATAATCAGAGGCTTGCATATTTTAAATTTTAAATGTGTTGAGCAAATCACGATTAGGAAAAAGTTGTCTGATAACGTTATAAGAAGATTGGTTCAGGTAACTGACATGTTTAGTAAAGTGAAGTTCCAGATCGAATCACAATCCTAAATTTTTTATCTCGGCCACGGAAGGAAGTATTTCGTTTTCTATGCAAACTTGAAAAGTAGAGTTGGTGAGCTCTCTGTTCTTCTTAGCTCCGAACATCATTATTGCGGATATGTCAGAAATGAGCTTGAACTTATGAGCTGTAGAAATGTCGAAGATGGCTTGGAGATCGTTATTAATATATGCAGATGTAGACTCGCCAGGCGAAAAAGAGAAATATAACTGCGTGTCGCCTGCATAGTGATGTTTATTGCATTTTTTTACGGACAGATAAGAATCACAAATATACAAGCTAAAAAGCAAGGGCCCAAGGATAGATCCTTGTGGCACTCCCTTTAATACCGGTAGAGCATCTGATACAACTTCATCCACAACTCTTTGAGAACGATTCTTCAGATAGTTTTCCAAGAGTGGCACTGCTTTCCGAGAAAAACCGAAGTAGACAAGTTTGTCACACAATATCTCATGATCTAGAGTGTCAAATGCCTTACTGTAATCTAGAAGTGAAGAACAGCTCAAATTTCGTTCAGAAGAGCCGTGGTGGTACTATGCTGAGGTCTGAATCCTGATTGTACAGATGTTATAATATGATTTTCATTGACGTACTCATTGATCTGATTTTTCAGTATCGATTCCACTACTTTAGAGAGATACGGTAGAATTGTAATTGGTCTTAGGCCAGAAAGAACAGTAGGTGAGTTACACTTAGCCGGAGAAATAAGAAAAATTTTGGAAATTGGCAACTGGTAATGATAAAGTTTATGAGAAAGGTGAAGTGAATAATCAAAACAGAGTCAATGAGATTGATCGTTTCAAGGGATATCCCGTCTGAACCCAAGGCGATGCTCTTGATGTGTCTTAGGGAAGTTCGCACAATCTCACTGGTGACTGAGGTGCAGTGGAAGATTAAGAATGCTACCACAGTAAAATTAATCTTTTTTGGAATACGGAGCAACAAAAACAGATGACAATAAATCGGACTTTATAGTATTTTTTTATCATGAAACCATTTCAACATTTCGTATTCAAGAATATCGCAAACACAGAAGAGCGCACTTTCCAGAGAGCATATAATATCATCCACAGCATCAAAAATCCCAGCAATTATGACTTTCGAATGATTTTATATTACATGAACACAGAAATCTCAATCTATACTCCAACGCAGACGTTTTATTGAATGTAATAAATGAAAATTCCCGATTTTCTATTATTTAATAGGAGTTACGTAATGAATAGACCAATATTTGGCCAACCACTTCAATAATTCTGGAGAAAATCATTCACAGAAAATATTTCCAAACGGAGTCTTACCATCTAGTGACACGGTGTTATTTCCAATTAAACCATGATAAGAAAATTGATAGAAGTACACATCCGTATAGTGAGACTGCAGTTCGGCAAATTTAATGACGGCTTTTGTGAATCTGTTGTCGCTGCTGTACTGAAATCGAAATGAAATTATCAAATAACTATGACAATTTATATTTTTCAACACAGATACATCAATCGTAACCTAATGCATAGAAAATCAAATATTTCCTGTTCAGTCTCGGCAAAATTTATTCGGTTCATTACTATTTTCAATAATACATTTTATACATTCCTTTCTAATTCATGGTCGAAAAGTATGAAGAAAATCGTTCGAGTGCATCGCAAAATACGATTTGAAATCGCTTTAGATTCGAAAGAAGTTGCCATCTATCATCTCCGACACAGCTGACTGGAAATTCAAAAAATATCACCAGTTAATGAACTGATGGATGTAGCCATCACTACCACTTGTATACAAGTAAAAACATAAGAGGTTTCATTTCTCATTTTCATCGCTAGTTAAGTCGTTACAACCCTTACAACTGCAATGAGAAAACTGTAATGTAGAACCGACGACAGGGAAAACTACCGTACCCAACCAAATTGTCAACATTTACTGAATAACCCTATCTAAGTAAAGTTTCTCATAATATTTCAAATACTTTCAGACGGTACTGTAATGATATTCATTTTTCATTTTATACTATGAATCCTATTTCCAAATTGTAAGTCAATACTAAAGATGAAGTACCAATCTCCCAGACGTTTAGAGAATTTTGTGTTCATAACCAAATTATTTTTCTTAGTATGTCAAACAAAGTGGTAGGAAAATCAAAACGAGAGTTCTTCAACATGTTGAACTAATTGACAATTTCAGAAACCTACACTTTGATGATCATAACACTAAAAGTTCTTTCCCTAACCACATTCTTGATTACAACCATAGTTGATATCGATTCTGATTTAGATATTTTACACGTTTGCCAAAAAGGTACTTTACCTAATTTATTTGAAATTTTTGAAATCAACTCTAGTATTAATAACCTTAATGTTATATCTCTTCATGAACAAGTACAGTTTGATTGCCAAAACTTTTTCAATTCTTTTCATTTTAACTAAATTTCCCCTTCCTCAATCTTCCACAAACCCTTATCTTTGTAACAAGATGGCACATATAGATGTTATGGGATCTGTTTGCTCAGAACACCAGTCGATATACATGCGAGTTTCTTTCTCCTGTTTTGTTCTGTGGCTGCTGATCTCCAGTCACTGTTCCGTGTCATCTCGATTTTTATTTCTTTATATATTTTTGACAGTTGATTCTCATTCATTCCTTACAGATATTTTCTTCATTAGTCGTTTTCAGATTTTGATGTTAATGAGTGGGTATAAAGGCTTCAAGCCTCTCATAGTTCAATCACTGAGAAATATGTTGTTATAAATTTCTCTGTTTCTCACTACCTTGAAAAAAGAACTATTTTTTTTTTATCGAAGAACCGCTTTAATTTCTAAGTTCGATATTCTCAGCGGAATGAACCTTACTACTAACAGAGCATTATTACTTGACGTCATTATTAACCACTCGGAAGTAATAATTGGAATTGAAGATATTCTGTTTTAATGAAGGCATATTCATGAAGCAGTATCTGTAGGACTGAATTTAAATATCGGCGGGTACGTGTATCAGACATTCAACCTCATCTAACGATTGAAAACTGAACTACTCTAGTAGTTCTGACGCGAATGTGTATTTTTCTGGAAAATATTTTTTTTGAGGTTGTGTCTAATAGAAGAGATCTACTGTGACGATGGTGGAGTAGGTCAGTAAATGATATCACAGTTTTCAAAACTGACAAAACTGACAGTTTTCAAACAACACCAGTGAACCATGAACCGAAAATTGCAAACTACGTGTGAAATTTGGGACACTCTCCATATAACTCCAACCTTGCATTCGAAAAAGTAACTTGATTGACCATGTTTTTGAGATGACGAAGAATTCAAAATGGCTATTGTCCAGTGATTCAATTCCCAAACGGCCAACTTATATGCAGCTCAGAGAGCTGCAGGTTCATACTCATAAAGATGCATATCCCAGAGGTCGGTGAATTGATAGGACACTCCAATTGAACGACATTAATCCAGAAAAACAACAAATATAACAGAAAACCAATCTCCTGAATACCGATTAGAAACAACCTGGTAACTAAAAACAACACCTACTGAACAATATTTCCTCACCAGAACAAGATGAATGTCTCTCGTCGCACGTTTCACTAATCGAGTCAGCATCATCAGGAAAATGATTTTTCGGCCATCTCCAGATTACTGAATAATGAATGTCATCTACCGGATTACAGTCAAGCAATTTATGGATAATTAGAAGTATGTCGAGAAATACATAACAAATATTCAACAAAGACCGTTCATGTAACAAAACTATTGCATTGGGTGTCGGAGTATAATGAATGATAAAATGTTATAAGCCCATGTAGATGCAGGGTTTTTCTTAAAAAAAATGGAGAAATTCAATACCACAAGGCCAAGTTATTTGAATCATTTTCCAGAAATATCCAATCTCGGAGCCTGTGAGAATATAATACTCAATTAGCCTTTAAAAAATAAATTGTTACTTGAACTGTTTTTCCAATGTCATCCTGAAACAATCCGTTCGTATAAATTCCTCTGATACTCTCTCCAATAGCAAGTTTTTCGTCTCCATCTTCAATGTACATATCATCATCCACAATCAGCTTTGGATCTTCATCATATTTTACAGACTTTGATATCAGCGAATCGATATCTGGAACAATATGTTAAGAGTTCAAAACTAATTAACTGAAATTTCATTATGAATTTACTTGCTGCTTTATTGATCTCTTCTTCGGAGTTTATTCCGATCAGCAGTGGAACTCTATTGATATCTCCTTTCTCAACTGTTTCATACATGACATCAGATATTATAGCCCCTTCATGAGGTTCCTCTATGACTGGAGCGAAAACCTAAAAGCAAATTTGTCAGTTGTTGTTCAGTATGAGTGTATTTTGTGAAAGTTCTCAACTTTCGAATCTTGAATATTGATTCAGAATTCAGACACATATAAGTTTCTTGAAATTATATTATTCCCACTCACTCCTGAAATAAAAGCATAATGAAAATTAGGCTAATAATGTTCATTTATGTTTTCAAAGTTGGAATAGTTCAATGTCGACCGCTGTGTCGACCTCTATATTCCTTCTGCTTGGTTCTACGTTTGAAACTAAAGGGTTTTTCATTAGGCTCTTCCTATCCTTGAATTTGAATAAAAAAAAGTGTGTGAGATATCATCGAAATTTTCAAGTCATTTAAGAGACCCATTGATGCCATTATGTGTGAAATATAACATCGTTCGCCACGGCTTCTCCGGGTGAAGCACATTTGGAACGTCCAATTATACATGACTCTGGCACATAAATCAGGCTAAATTCGATCGACGGGGTCCAACGGGGTCAAATCGCACGATCTTGGTGGCCACATCACCTCCACGTGAGATGGCCATGCTCACAAATCGCCTGTGCAGGGTATCCAATGTGACAAGAGCTATGTGGAACGTAGCGCTGTCCTGTTGAAACTACATGTCTTTGGTGTCCAGATCATCCAATTCAGGACAAAAGAAGTTGCTAATTATCGACCTATAGTGCTCGCCTTTGACAGTGATGGCCTGGCCAACGTCGTTCTCAAAGAAATAATAATATCAATAATGTTCTTATTCTTTCATTTCTCAGTACATTCAAATAAAGATAATCTTTCAAAATATACTTGTGATGCACTGTTTGGAACCGTTGGAGTAGTAATGAATATTACTGGAGTTTTTTCCCAACGCCAAATCGTTATTTTAACACTTTGACAAACTATTCAACGAAAGTCATTTTCTGTCAAAACTCCTTTGACATCTGTCAAAGAAGAAAAGAAATAAACAATCAAAAAGGAATAACTGCCAATATATTAGAATTTTTTGTCCATTTCTGAAGACGGAGGCAGATTTTGGCCTCTGAAACGTGAAAGATAAGTATTGTATTATTTCTTAACATTTTTTTTGATAGGCAAAATTGTTAAATACGACAAGTTACTGATAGATAGAAGATTTTTCTTTGTGAAAAATACTTTGATTTTTACGCAGTAACTTATCGGAGTAAACTAAAAAGTTTACCCTTCTACACTTGTATAAAGTTCTCCATTATAATTTTTCTATTCTTCAGATTATGGAAGGTAAGAAGTACCCAAAGAAAGTCGATAAAATCAAACTGGTTTTTAGTTTGATCTTCCTCTTGAAGATGATCACTTATTGACCGAAACACGTGTCGAAATGTTAAAATAACGGTTTGTTGTTGGGAAAAAACTCCAGTAATATTCCTTTAAAATATGTTTGAGAAAATAAAGGGCAAAGTTCAACTTGGCAGCGGAGAGTGCTACTCTGTTGTTCTTCCACTCAACCCTGAAAAATACCTATGCGTACCTATTGATATGATGAGAAAGAACGAAAGAACAGTTTTTTGGTGAAAGCGGCAGTTTTTAACCTTGGTATGTAAAAATAATTAATAAAAACCTAATAAGTCCTGAACAGAAGGTTTTTGAGTTGGGTTTTGGAAGTTTGGATATGGCCGATAACGCCGCCAACCCAAAATCAACACCAAACAGTGACTTTTTTAGGATGCATTGGATGCTCTTGGATCTCATGTGGTTTGATATCATCCCAAATTTCACAATTTTGTTTATTCACGTACCCATTCATCCAGAAATGGGCCTCACAAGATGATTTTTCGATAAAAATTAGGGTCATTTACCCATTCAACGAATACACGTCGTTGCCTTAGGTCGTTCACCTTCGGTTCCTGGGTCAGTTGAATTTCGTACGAGTGTAGCCCTAGGTTGAGTTAGGTTAGGTCCAAAGTGAGTGGGTCTATTCGACCCTCCACCG
Organism: Leptinotarsa decemlineata; assembly: GCF_025532065.1. NCBI lineage: Eukaryota > Metazoa > Arthropoda > Insecta > Coleoptera > Chrysomelidae > Leptinotarsa > Leptinotarsa decemlineata. The sequence goes on from NW_027412578.1 coordinate 8,163,477, forward strand.
CAAGGGTTTATTGTGGCCCACACCCATTCACACTGGACCAAATAAACCCAGCTTCTTAACGAAGCCGATTAGTTTCTATGGTGAGTGGTCTTTCAGGTCAGAACAGGTCCGAATACACACGACACATACTGTCCTTCGACAGTGCGAGTATCTGCATATGATGATTCAAACGAAAGTGACTTGTAAGAAGGCCTGTTAGACATCGCAGTTCATCCCTACTGTAGTCCAACAACTGTTTGGTATCAAGCTTCATCAAAGGGTGAATAAACGGCTTGGAGTGAGCCAATCCTGGAAGATTCTGCCCCAGAAGTCCATGAATCTTCTTGCCATCCAGGTGTTCAATTTTTGTTTGGCAAAGCCTAAAGCGATGCCAATGACAGGTTCTGGTCCGATGAAGCTGCTTGAAAAAGTACCTTTCTCTGCAAGGGAGTCAGCAGCCTCAATGCCTTCCAGGCCAGTATGGCCAAGAATCTAGACCAGAGACAATCCGGTTAAGTCTTTCCATCGAGGAGAGGTTTTTGTCAATTTGCTGCTCGGTAGGAGCCAAGAGCTTTCAACGTCGCTTGACTGTCCGAGAATACTTTTATTGACTTGTGTTTGAGTTGAGAGTAGACTAGTGTTTCTCAAAGTGTGCACCGCGGAGCCTTGGGCGCCGTGGGCCACGGGTGAGTCTTACAACAAAGATGACTGAGAGTAAAGGTAATACGTCGGTACCTATTAATAAAAATCCTCTGATAATATGATAATATCGGTAATTGCAAAATGCAATCCATTCAGACAGCCATCTATCTACTTTTATCAATTCAATATCTAGTGTAGTCTTTACGTTCGAGGCGCCGCGATAACCTTCAAAAAACATAAGGGAGCCGTGAATTCGAAAAGTTTGAGAAACACTGGTGTAGGCCTAAGTCACGATGCAAAATTCACCAAATTGTAGTCTACGGATAAACGAGTTTTTGTCGACATTCGAGTGTTGGTTTTTTGTTTATTGAAAAGACGATTATGGCGACCGTAAATGAGCGAAGCGCATGATACGTTTCCTGAACAGAACACCCAATTTCATGAAAGAAAATTATTATTTGCACAAATTGTTGAATGTTATGTTCATCCATGGTGATTTATCAAAACAGACTGAATGAATGACAACTAATTTGACAGATGAAGCTTCAACAAGATGGCCGTTATCAATTGTCATAGTTCGGAAGTCCATCACGAAGTACTGCTCGGATCTGATTAGCACTCCGTTCAATGGAATGTGATCTGTGTTACCCAATAATAAATGAAATAATCCACTTAAGTAGACTCTAGATAGCCTCTACAGTTCTTAAAATAAATAATTTTGCTGGTTAGAATTGTTAGTATGTTCATATCTTTCGCAAAAGCATCTCACCGTAAATCTATCATAAGTTTTGCTGATGGATTCAGCATCAACGCTCAACAAAAACTCTAGAAGATCTGCAGAGGACCTATTTCTGGAGAAACTGGGATCAATTTCTGCAGCAATACCGTATGCTGTTTCTACTGCATTCCTTTGATGGGCCCATGTACACAGAGCTGATCCACTGTTTGCTATGGCTGCTCTAAATAATCCTGAAATAATACGACAGTTAGAGTATACAGTTTATGTTATTACGTTCAATGACTTTTTGCATTTCAAAGTAAATCTGACAGATTCACCTCTTGAACCAGGACTCAATATTTGGTATGTTACTGAGGCTGCTCCGGCACTTTGTCCCATCAAGGTCACTTTGGCAGGGTCACCTCCAAAGAACTGGATATTCTTTTGAACCCACTTCAGTGCCAGTTGTTGATCCTTGAGGCCCATGTTTCCTGGGATTACGGTATCGCCAGTAGACAAAAATCCTGAAGAAGTCAATTCAAAAATGGATCAATTCAATTCAATTCAAAATCACCACAACATAATGGACTTGCACTATACAACTATATATCAAATAATGTAAAAGAATTATCGCACCCTCTCTTTAGGAAAAAAATTTAAAAAATGTTGACAATGAATGCTTTCCCTTGAAGAATTTGTGAACTTTTGCAAAAATACCTAATTTATTTCAATACTTGTATGTAAATATGCCTCTGTATGAATATTGTACTTTCAAAATAATTCATCCAATTTCTAATTTTCTTCAAATTGTTTTGCATAACATTAATAATGTGCTACTAAGTGTAATATGACTTGTCATATCCAGGCACAGCTATGTAGGCCGTTGGTTACAGGCTACAAATGGTTAATAAAGAATCTGAATCGGATTTTTCAATTATGAAGAAAATACGGTTTCAAATATGATAATGACTATGTAAGTTAGTACTATATTGAAGAATTTGGTATTGTTGAAGTGACACATGAGGAACGGAATTGATTGAATAACATTTGTATTTTTCGTTTCAGAAAAAAAATTGATTTTTTTCGAACCAACTGTAGCGTACAGAGTTGTTATTATCAGAGATAAGTAGATAAGTTTTGCAGATATATTTGATTAAAATCGTATTTTCACACTGCAGCCAAATCGTCAGTAATTCTTCGATAAGGATCACCTGGTAATGGAATTGTCTTAGAATTATCCAGAAACATATCCAAAGTATCAACAATACCTTAACTGAGCGAACAATCAAATTATTCCAGCAGAATCAATTCTTCTATACAACAGAAACAACAAATTTGATGTCACCAATGACTACAGTTCATCCTAGTTTTGATCTTCTCTTGCTAATTACCTGGTTACGAAACGAGCACTTGTCCCAATCACCAATCATCACCATTTCTTTTTTGTGATGCAATTTTTGGAACTTTTGGTGGAGTGATGAATATTACTTGAGTTTCAACTCAACACCAAACCGTTATTTTCAAAACTTTGACTCGTGTTTCAACCACCAAGTGATCATCTACAAGAGGAAAATCAAACTGTTTGAGTTTTCTCTTGAAGATGATTACTTGGTGATTGAAACACGTGTCAAGGTGTTGTAAACAATGGTTCGGTATTGAAATAGAACTTCACTAGTATACACCTTTTTTTTGTTCAGTGGAAGTGCTTGTTTTGGATTTATCCTTCGCCAGAGGTTCAATTTTCACTTTTCACCAACTTGGTTCTTCAATCTATCAATCGATCATGACTTATTATCCAAGAAATCCTAATTGTCAAAGCTAGTGGAACTTCATGAAGTCAACAGTGTTGGAGTTTTTTAAAAAATATCAAAATTATGATATACAATGAACAATCATTATCAGGTTAAAAAATATACATAAACGAATACACATAAATAAAACAATATATAAACCATTACAGATAATGAATAAATGAATCATTAGGAATATCTAAGCATCTGAAACACTAAGAGTTGAAATACATCATTGTAATATTCCCTTTTTGCAGAAGTACTCCTTTAACTGATTTTCTGAAATTTTTCAAATTTGTAATTGCCCTACATTGAAAGGTGGTTGTATATTTTCTTGCTCACATATATCAAAGAATGATGACAAACGTTATTACACGACTTTCTCTCGTGTAATAACGTTTGTCATCATTTGCTGCTAAGTTGAAGTATTTTTTGTGAATCAGGCAAACGGTTTCTAAAAGAAACAAACAAGTCACAGTGAGAATTTTCTGACAGATGAAAAGTGGCTTGCAGTGGTCTTGTGATTTTTGCCTTAGAAATGTAGAACGAACCAACCAGTGAGAGATGGCCTTCCAGCGTTTGATCGGAAAAGTTGTTGTGTGAATATTAACCAATGATTTTCTTTTCTGGATCAGTATTCAGTTATCCTGAAGACTGATCGAGTCTAGAAAATTCTACATCATTTCAAAACATCTCGGAACTACTGGAATATGTGAAAACATTTTGAAAAAGCATGAAAACGATCAAGAGAAGTAGTAACTCTCCATCTGTGAAGATGTTTACCGTTTTCACTTAAAATACTTGGTTTTGAGTTTTCCATCAACTTTGGTATCTCCTTCCATATAACGGCTTGTAAAAAGCATACTGATCGTATTTGGAAACTTTCGAGACAGTTATTCAAAAATTAATTACAGATGTCAAAATGAATCATATTATTATGAGAATATGAGCCTTAGGAGTTTTTGAAATGTTCGATTAGGTGGAAATAATCACTATTAACTCTTCATGTATCAACAACACTACTTTTTATTTGTGTCATTCAGAAACTGATGACAAAATATCAAAATGAATGTGTAGCAACAGAGTCATCAGTATTTTAACAAAACGCCAAGACCTATCCTGCGTTTTCCTGGAGTACTGGCATGATAAGGCATCGAGGAACACGAAATGATATGGAAATAATTGAAGCTGATTGAACATTATTTTCATCAATGAAGATACTAATCATTATTATCAACTCACCAAATGGACCCACACGATAGTTGAAGGTCACCATTAGAACTCCCTTCTCGATCACAAAAACTGGATCCTTATGTCCGTATGGTGCATGCCCGTGAACGAATGTTCCGCCATATATGAACATTATAACGGGAAGTTTTGTATTATTCATCGGTCCCTTGAACAAGAAATTGTATTCATGAATATTCTCAACTGAGATAGCAATATGAATCTTTCAGTTTTTTAGTGGCTTCAGCTTACATTAGCTAGTTTTGAAATTTTTGTTCACAACACCGTGAACACGTATTTCATTATACAATTTTTTCCGGCGTGTTCATACATTACACATGATCAGTAATTTATATAACATTCTGAAGCATGTGATCTTCTACCTTCTCAATAACAAATATTTTTTTTGAGTTTAGGTATAGACTAATTGAAAATGTGAAAATTATATGAAAATTTCATCAGATTAGGATAGGTTAGGTCCACCCTCCACCGCAACACCCAAGAGTTTATTGTGGCTCACACCTATTCACACTCTACCAAATAAATCCAGCTTCTCAACGAAGCTGATTAGTTTGTATGGTGAGTGGTCTTTCAGGTCAGATTCTGCCGAACTCTAAAAATCTGATTTGGTTCCCAGCGAGATAGGCACGAAGGATGTGCCCTGCTATTTCATCATTTTTTGAACGGAGGCGACACACTCTTCCTTCCTACAGTAGAAAATCCGTGCATAGGATGATTCAAATGACAGTGACCTGTAAGAAGGCCTGTTAGACATCGTAGTTCATCCCTACTGTAGTCCAACAACTCTTTGGTATGAAGCTTCGAAGAGGGAATGAACGCCTTAGAGTAAGACCAGAGACAATCTGTTAAGTCTTCCTATTGAGAAGAGTCGTTTTTGGCAATTTGCTACCAATTTAGGCGTTGCTTGGTAGGAACGAAGAACTTCCAACACCGCTTGACGAGAATATTTATATTGACTCGTGTATGAGGTTGGATTCTTCCAAATTTTTTTGCACACAATTCGATAGAGTAAATTTCCGCTTGAAAAACAATCGCTTAGGTTGCTAGGCAGGTTAATATCTCTGTCCTGGGTCTGCGACTGAAAAGACCTGCACTAGAACCGGAAGGTGTTTTTGATCCATCTGTGGACCAACAATTATATGCTCTTAATATTTCTTTCTCCCGGAGGATCCAATCCTCTCCACTCGGGGGACAGTACTTTATGAGGCAGTTGGAGGCATAAAGTCAGATGTCATTTCCAGAATGCTGTGACTTCCAGCCAACAGTCTGTTGCACTCTGCATTAAATTGATTTGTGCAATTGGCAATATGCACAGGTCTATATGTAGTCCATCTAGCCTCATTCTCCAGAAAAATGTGGAGAGGAGGTAGATCTAGAAGAATCTCCATGGTCCGTTGTTTGTGACCTGAACCCAAGTTTTACCACGAATCCTTCGACATGTCCATAGTGGTTTTCTATCAAGAGCTCTAACGTTTCTTTACTAGAGGTCGTGAATGTTCCATATAGTTGCCCTGTCGAGAAATCTACAGAGACAGACAAAGAACAATTTTCCATAGGTAGTAAATGTGAAAGCTTAGCTCTGCAGCTAAAAAAGGTTTACATTTTTCGGCTATCTTGTAGCCTCATCGTAAGGAAAGATTTCATGCTTATTTTTCCCATGGAAATTTTCATCTACCAGTAACTCCACGACCAATTCTCAATCTGACAGTAATACTTGAATCATTGGCCTGTTCAGTCTCCCACTAGATTATGATTACTCTTCTACCAGTGAAGCCATCTGTCATTCAAATTTCTACTACAAATCATAGAAAATGGATTTTTCTCCTTCATTTTTCTGTTACTTACCACCGTGGTGTAAACATTCAGGTAGAGGCAGTCTTCTGTTTCATGTTTGTCGTATCTGTCGGTCTGGTAACACGTCACTTCGTTATTTTTTGTATCCAGAATTCCGGCCCAGTTCTCAACTGGCTGGGGTGGCTAAAACATCAATTTTCTATAATGTATATATTCTTCATTATTCATTGAAACGATAAATGAACATTCGATGAATATTTCTATAATTCTCAAGAAAGAACTGCTGTCCTGAAGTGAGTACTAATTCAATCAAATTCATAACGAACATAACAATTCACGTGCATCACTAATTTCACCAAAATCGCTTGAATTTCGAATGAACAGAAAGGAACAAAATCGGACTCTCAATATGATATAGATGTATCAATCTGTAACTTGGAATTTGACAAGAATGACAGGGTAATTACTCACTTTGAATCTCAAATTACCAACCGGTGGAGTTGCAAAAGGGATTCCCATATAGGCATAATATGTCAGATTATTTAGAGATGAGTGCGCCGAAATTCCTCGAATTTTTCCATTCGTAATAGTGATGATGGGGTCCTCAGAGGATACCTGAGTCATAAAAAATGAATACATGAAATCAATGTTATTCAATCGATGATTTCGTAAATGATGTGAATGACTTATTCTTGAACACGAAATGAATAATAGTGTAATACATACAATAATCTCTAACCTACCTTTTCACAAAGTCTGAATCAATTCTCATGTGTATCTTAACAACGTATTCAAAAAACAACATTGTGAAATATTCATTGAAGAGTTTTACAAAAACGCAACACGTGTTTCGCCATACATTGGCTTCTCCGGACGTGGAGTAAAGACACGTGTTTTTGTAAAACTATTCAGTGAAAATCTCACAATGAAGTGTTTAATCAAGAACAAGACACAATCAATACAGGAAATTCCTCAAGGCGCTGCCAGAGTGGTTCCTGTGCGAAAGTAGCGATTCATATTGGATTTGGATCGCTGTACATTAAATCCATTCGAAGACACATTCTCAGGAAGTTTATTCCACATAAACGCAGTTCTCCAGATGGAAAAGTTCGGAGTTCGAGGTGTACTGAGTTGAACCTCAAAATAATGAACGAGTATTTCTGATGTGAACCGCTCTTGGTGGAATCAAATGTGCCAAGTCACTTGAACACTTCCTGTGAAAGTATCTATGAAAGAGAAAACAAATCTCCAACCCTTCTCTGATCTTCCAGACTATCAAGGTTGCACGTGATGTTCGCGTCTCCAATCAGGCGGATGGCTCTTTTCTGGCACTCCTCAAGAGTTTGAGGAGTGCCAGAAGATGACAGTACTACCAACTGTCGAAAGCGCTCGCAGATAATTAATAGAAGATATGAAGCTTCAAATTCTTTTTGTAGAATTCAATATATATATATATATATATATATATATATATATATATATATATATATATATATATATATATATATATATATATATATATATAACAGAGTAAAGATATGAAAATAAACAAAAGTATGAAAAAACATGAAAGTTTTAACATAAACAACACAGTGGAATATATGAAGTGAAATAATAATATCCAAATTGGTAAACAGCTTCCTACATGAGTGATCATATTTTTTTTGAAACACATTGTTCTCATAACCTTTTTGAGCTATTAGTAATAATAATGGTTTTCATTGGGTGAAATAGGATATATAGATTTGAAAGTGTAACAAATATTGTAAACAGTTGTAGCAGATATCGTCAGAATTGTTGTGTTCTACAAACACCCCATACTGATTTGTACTGTTACTCTGTTACATGTTTGCCATACTCTTCAAGATTCAATTTGCTAGTGTTTCAAGCCAGTGCTTCACATTGGCATAAATATGTTAGGATGTCTTTGTTCTCTTTCTAGATTGTCTGAAGCTGAAGTGAAGTGAATGTTTTAGGAATGATTATCTGGGAAAAATTAATTTTCACTTACCTCATATAGTGCAAAATATAAGAAAACTGATAATTTCAACATAATCACTCGGAATTGTTAATTTACTGGAATGTAAAAACAAATTCGATATATTTGTTTATCAGCACTCAAGATTATCTCAGTCACGATAGAGCTATGATGTCAATTTCCATCATGAGCAAAAAATAACGATTCAGCAGTTGTTGTTGGGCACAAGATGTCTGAGTGCACCCAAAATAGGATCACTCTAGTTTGCGTACACGAACATGAGAGTTACAAGGGCAATGTTCTACCCGGGAAAGCGCATCCAAGGTTATCATTGGCACCCTTCTGCGGGGTAGCGAAAGCATGTATAAAGACATCCATAAACTCATGGATTCAAGCCGAATCGATAGATTAGTGGCATAAGCTACCAGGAATGAGGCAGGTGGAAGAGCTCATGAAGATACCATTGCCCAGATTCACGGTAGACCTGCTAAACTACAACCGTAAGTTTGTAAGGGTAGTGTTGGGTCTACTAACGGGGCTTAGCCAGCTCAGCAAGATGGGTCTGACAGAAGAAACCCAATGCAGGTTCTGTCAAGAAGAGGAAGAAACCGCACTGCATGTGCTCTGTGAATGCGAAGCGATAGAAAAGCTGAGACACGCGGGAAAGAAAAACCAGAGACTGCCATCTATATGAAGGCTAAGCAATCTCATCAAAGAGATTATGCTAGATGATGAGCTCTAACAACCAAGGAGCATCACACTAGATCTGAAAAGATCGCAGCGAATCAGGCCATGGGCTAGCTCCCCGACAATCTAATCTGATCTAATCTTCATCCTTGTTTACGAAACGACGCAACAATTTCGCTTTGTTGCTATGAAACTTTGCTAAACACTCAGTAGGAACATTTTTACGACACTGTTTTTGCTCGAGTGTGTACAAAAGCGGCACCCATCTTGCACACAGTTTTCTCATGTCCAAATTTTCAGATAATATCTACGATGTACCGCACTTTTTGAAATGCCTACTCAGTCTGCTAGCTCACGCAGTTTCAGTCGACGATCCTTAAATACTGCTTTCTGAACTTTCTTCACCGTTTCTGAAGTCGTCACTTCATTTGGTTGACCACTACGATGCTCGTCCTGGTAGCACGTACGACCTCGTTCAAACTCTGCTCCCTAATATGTTGTAAACGAAGGAGCAGACTCACCTAAAGTAGAATCCAGTTCAGCTTTCATTTGGTTGGGCTGAAGCCAATAACCAATTTTGTCCATTTTCACAAATTCATCGAAAACTTTCGTGTTTGGTGGCTGCCAAACAAATACTAAACAACGCAGCATCTTCAAACTTGAAACATATGCTTCATAGATTTTTGTACTCTCTAATACAGTGATATTTTCAAACAACGACCGCCATCTCTAGGTCAGGCCAGATACTTCTGGGATATTCGAATGAACTGGAATGAGTTGAATGATTCTCTTCTTGAAATTACGATATTATTCTTCCGTTTGCAGATTCTCAGAACAAAAACAAAACTGGTAATTACTCTGGAACAGCAAATTTGATCCTCAACAATACAGAGTGTATTGGATATACACTCAAAATACCTCCATTCATATAATAGTAATGATAAAAAATCGTCTTCATTCATCTTTACATTGTAAAATAATGTTGGTGTCTGAAATTAGTTAGTACATTGAATTCATAAAGTGATTGACTGGTCATTATCCGTTCTGTAGATGCAGAGTTCGACATTTGTTAATTATATTGAGCTTTTAATCATATTCAGCCTATAATGAATTCATTTCCTGATAACGTGACTAAAATCCAACATTGTTCAATATTAAAATTGATATTCTACCATGTAATTAAGAGACTTATGGAGATACATCCCTGTTCCTCCTCCTCGACCGTTAACATCAGTTCTGTCAAATCTGTTAAACTTGTATGAATCAAAAGTGAGAACATCAGAAGATGTTGTCATTAAGCAATGTTTCGGTAACAACAAAAATTTCGAACTGTTGTTGCAATATCAAATTTTTCATTATATCAAAGTGTGCCCTCAAAGACCTCACGTTCAAATATCCAAGATGCATATTTGAATTTGACTGAGGGTAGATACATTCAACAAAACTATTAAGATAAGATAGAGCAAACTCAAAACAAAGTTCAACGTATTCAATACCAAATACACAAAGAAAGTAGGACGTAAAGAGAAGACTCACTTGTTCTTGAGATGAGTTTTCTTCTGTTATCTGGTTGCGATTTTGTTGATAAATTCTGTGTTGGTGTCCAGATCTCGTAGTTTCTCTTTCTTGGACGTTCTATCGGTTTCTTCGGAGCTGTTTGTTTGGGGAAATGAAGATGTTACCCTCCTCTTTTCCACTATTGCCTGCCGTCACGATTTCAGACGGGTCTGTTTTGTTTGTGAATTCCTCGTAGGTATATACTTGGTTGTTGATGATGTTCCTACTAATTTTGCTCTCAGGTTTCTCTAGCAGGCTGCTCTGAGATGCTCGAGAAGAACTTTGCACTTTTTATAATCAATCTGTATAATATCTTGAGAGATACTCATATCATTCAACTTCAGTTGTTCTGCTTGAGACCTGAGTTTAGACGAATTGATTGTTTCAGGAAATAGTGGGTTAGCTCGATAATCACTGGTCTTTTTTTATTGTCTTCCGATTTCCCGATTCGATAGAAATCTCTTATCGCTGCTTTGTCACAACTCACTTTAAAAGTTTGATTGAATATGCGAAGTACTTCTTCGTAATCGTATTTGAAAAAAATAAGTTTGGAGCGCCCTTTTGGCGGCGAGTTATACAGCGCTATCACCTTTCTTTCGAAAAAGTACTGAAAATAATACTTTTTCACGTAAATTTTATCCGACCTTGGTATCTTATTATGTTCAAACGTTAAGAGGGTGAGAAACTATTTACGTCTTCATTGTATATTCCAGAATAAATCATTCATGTACCAAGTATCAGTCCCTGAATATTTCCGCTGAAAATATCAATAGCGGTGAATGAAAATTGACCTTCAAGATCCACAACAATTATCACTTAATCAGTTAATTGTAAGAGACGCATGGGCCTGTTATTTCCACCTACGCTACGAATATCATTACTAGAACGCTTCTATGAATAACATTGTACGAGTACCTTCGTGTCGGGAACTAATTGTACTCGTTTGGTCTCATGTGTCATCCGTAATTGGAGCGGGAACCTCAAAGATCATTAAACATATTCTTGCGAGCCAAAGTGTCTTTCCTGGCGAGTGGTAGTGTGTTATCCTGGAATTTATAGTGAAAAATGAAAAATGGGTGAGTGTTCACGTGACCGTCTTTTTTGCCATCCCCGAATAAACAGGGTGATATGTAAGATGGATAACTTAGTGGGTGAACGAAAGTAATTTTTATTTTATCTTACTTATCTTGCCATTGCGAAGTCCGTATTCGTTTCAAAATTATTCAGTTATTGAGAAATAACAGTCGTTTTCTCGAAAATTGAGAGAAGTTGTTTGTTGATTGAAAAAAAATCCTGGCTTTCTACTTCCCCGTCTTTATACAAAAATGTGGGAAACTTCCAACAAAAGTAAGGAAGCTATCAAGTTGATAATAAACTCTCACAAAGATGTGAAGATCATGCATAGAAGTCAATTAATGATATAAACTGGAAGAAAAAACCCTTTCGAAACAACTTTTTTTCCATAAATATTGATTTACACGAAAGAATATTCCTTTTGAAACAACTACTTCCATATGAACATCGAGTTACAAAAATCACTTTTGTCCGTTCAATTTATAATGCAAATATTCATTATGAAATTGATCTGAAACTTCACTGAATCATAAATTTTCATAAAGGTTGAATTTTATCAATGTTTTCTTTTGTGTAGTTCCGTTTGGAGTAGACACTGAATGGGAATAAGTGATTTTTGTGTAATTCAGTGTTCATATAAAAGTAATTGTTTCTGAAGTACTTTTTCTTTTGTGCAATTAAATTTTCATGAGTGAGGGGTCTTTTCTGAAACCTTCTCCTTCACGTTTATATCCTATAAAATCTCAATAGCATCACCTACACATCTTTGTGATGAGTTTATTGCGATTGGGGAGCACAAAATACCTGCTGGTCCAATTGTCAAGATATACTACCTTCATGCTTGAAGTGAACGCATATAGCACTGAAGATATTTTCTGCAGAAGCAGACAAAACGTTTCGTATTCCGAACGATCTGAATTTTGTTCTCTATAATTGTGACACCAGCTATAAAAACCTATCTTCTTATAGTTGATTTTGAACTTAATTAATTTCTTCCTCTCTTTGGAAGTTTACAACTGATTGTGACATGGCTGTGAAAGCCTATGTTCTTATAGTTCATTTCTAACCTTATTGATTTCTTCCTTTCAATGAAACTCTACAACTAATTGTGACAGCGGCTGTGGAAGCCTTTGTTCCTATAGTTCATTTCGAAACTGATTGGTTTCTTCATTCCTATGAGAGTTCACAACTGTTTGTGACACCGGCTGTGAAAGCCTATGTTGTTATAGTTCATTTTGAACCCAATTGATTCATTTTTCTCTATGGGAGTTCACACCTGATTGCGACACGACTGTGAGAGCCTATGTAACTATAGTTCATCTTGAACGCAATTGATTTATTTCCTTCTATGGAAGTTCACATCTAATTGTGACACCGGCTGTGAAAGCCTATGTTCTTATAGTTCATCTTGAACCTAATTGATTTTTTCCTTTCTTTGGAAGTTCGCAACTAATTGTGACACTGACTGTGAAAGCCTATGTTCCTATAGTTTATTTTGAACGCAATTGATTTATTTCCTTCTATGGAAGTTCACATCTAATTGTGACACCGGCTGTGAAAGCCTATGTTCCTATAGTTTATTTTGAACGCAATTGATTTATTTCTCCCTATGGAAGTTCATATCTAATTGTGACACCGGCTGTGAAAGCCTATGTTCTTATAGTTCATCTTGAACCTGATTGATTTTTTCCTTTCTTTGGAAGTTCACAACTAATTGTGACACCGGCTGTGAAAGACTATATTCCTTTAGTTTATTTTGAACGCAATTGATTCATTCCGTCCTATAGAAGTTCACATCTGATTGTGACACCGGCTGTGAAAGCCTATGTACTTATATTTCATCTTGAACCTAATTGATTTTTTCCTTTCTTTGGAAGTTCACAACTAATTGTGGCACCGGCTATGAAAGCCTATGTTCTAATAGTTTATTGTAAACTTAATCGATTTTTTCCTTTCTGTGGAAGTTTACAACATTACTGTATGGATATAGCGGAGTAGGAAGCCAAAAAGTCATTAAATATTCCCCCCTTTCAATTAGTCGATTGATATACTACTTTTCATATATTTTTTCGTCACTGGTGCAAACTATTTCCACAGAATTATATAACCTACATTGATCAGATTTCATTCACCAATTCTTAAAGCTCAAGCTGAAAGCTTATATCCATAGAACATTGTGAATCGTCCACGAAAGTTTTGAAAACTGATGAGATATCACGGAGGGCAAATAGATTTTCTTGAAATGGAAAATGTGATCCCACTACTACCTTGTAAATTGAAATAGTGGAGAAACAAATTATTCAAAGTCAAAAAGTTAACATTTGAATGTTATTGTTATCATTCTTCAGAAGACAATCACAGAAATAGATATTTTTTACAATTTCATCAGAATATTGATCCCAATGGGAACTGAAACAAACACTTGGGAACTGAAACAAACACTTTGGAACTGCTCGGTGTTTTCACATCTTTGTGTGAAATTATCTCCTGTGACTACTAATTTTTTTTCTCTTTCAGTCAAATTACATCCGTACGAAGAGATTCCGAATCTCAATCATATGGACTGTGTTGCAAACCCTTGACAAAACGACAAAAAAACTGTTTGATAGCAGTTATTACTATAGCCATATTCATTGTCATATTGGGTTTATTCTACCTTGGCTTCAGAGGTGAGTTTAATATTTTCAAGCAATACATATTATTCAATTAGGAACTATGAAAATGGGAAAAAATGAGAATGGAAAATCAACAAAAAATATATATCAAATAAAAGAAGTGAAGGAAAATTTTGCTCAACCAATGTCAATGTCAATGATAACTTCCATGATACCAAGAGAAACTAATATGGAGACAACATTTTCTGTTGGTATGGAATGGAAGCAATGAACAAATCATCGTATGGGAACATTTGATGATCTGTGATTCAAATAAGATGTTTGTTTATTTGATACCCACTTTCCACAAAATTCTAAAGCTGATTTCCAATAAACGTGTACGACTATCTACGAAATTTGTGCCACAAGCTTCCAGTGGATCACGTTAGTGGCAAAGTATTTAAAAATACACAGATTAGCTTCAGAAACCCAATGTTGAAAAGATTACTCAACCATATTTCACAATATCTGCACTCTTAGCGCATTGGTAGAAGAATAATTTATGTTGAAGTAAAGTTAAGAGTTGACAAGCTCTTTTAACTATATTGCCATTTTCAGATCTCAAGAATAGAAAAGTTCTATGAATTACCTTCGAAGTTACTTTTTGTCGACAATTGAACTTTTTTTTAATTATGAAAAGTATTCTCAATGGAATGCCATTAAAGAAAATTTGATAATAGATTCAATCGAATTTCATGATTTCGGACTTCCATTGCCTAATATAATATAAATTGATTCGGAATTTGGAATTACGTCACAACGTTTCGATTGTTAATATCCACAATCGTCTTCGGGTGATAACCACCACCATTGCTATATTGTCCACTTCCAATTATGTAATACATATGTGTTCATATATGTATGTATATATGTGTATATATGGACACTATCGTTTTGTTAATATATATCACATTCATTTTCAACAACATCCATATCGATTTCACCATATTTTAGGGGTACAGGTATTTTATAATTGTTATTTCATACTCAATGGTGAATTTAATTTTATGTTTGTATAATTTTATATTTGAATGATATTATATATCAAAACTGGCTACTTTTTTATATTTATACTTATATTTGTGATTTTTTATTATTTTATGTGTTTTTAATTTATATATTAATAGATTATTTTCATATGCGAATCTCTTCTCCATAATTCATTCTCATACTGAATAAACATTATTATTATTAACATTTAGAAAGTTCAGAACCAATTATATTATCTATATGCAGTATCTATAATTCGTTATTATATTGCGATTAATTTAATGTGTATAAGCGTACATGTTATATGAGAGTGTGTGTATTTGTGTAAATATATTGTATGGGATAGACTGTATTAATAATACTGATTTGGCTCTCACGATAATTGTATACTTGTTGTATACTTATTGTTAGTCAGGGCCGTCGCCATGGGGGATGGGGGGAGCCTCCCCCCCTGCTTTTTCGATTTGGGAAAAAGTTGGGAAATTTTGGGCCGTGAAGATTGAAAAAAATAATAGTAAAAAAATGAATGAAAATTAAAAAAATTAAAATGGGAGAAAATAAAGGAAGAGGTAATAAGAAAAGGGAAAGAACCAGGAGAAGGTCGGGATTTCCCAACATGCATAACTTGGAGATCCCATATTTCAAAATTCTGACTGGCTGGAAAATTTCAAAAAAGTTCAGTTTCTCCCGAGTAAGAGAACAGTTCACAAATGTTTAAGTGACAATTTTACGAATTCCCAACTTTTTGCTGTTTTTTCGACTTGGAAAAGTTGGGAAATTTCGGGCCGTAAAGAAAAAATAATAGTAGAAAACAATAAGCACAATATTATTTAAGTGTTGTTTCCTTTCATTTGAATTGAATATTCCTATACATGGTGGATATGGTGGAAGACCAAGGACCTTGGTCCAAAGTAGAATAATTCCCATTATTATTCTTATAATTACCAAAATTTATTTTTGTTCGTGCATATCCTAACTGGCATAAGCATTCAGCCAATCTTTGGATAGCTAAGTGAAAAAATTAATATATTATAGTAGTAACTAATCCCTCGGTTTTAATTTTTTCGAAAGTTGGTAAATTTTGCTGGTGGGGTTGGGAAAATTTGAATTTCCTCCCCCCTGGTTTTTCTTTTCGCTACGGCCCTGTTGTTAGTAATTTTAGAATAGTACTCTCGAATGATTTGTTTATGTGTACTCATGGTATATACGCCCACACATACGCAGTACCTACTGTAACTATACCCTTACAGATCAGCGAAATTTTCCTTCTCTGCCTTTATATGCGAATTTGCACATTACCAATGACAAGCGAATTATAACTAGATTTCCCAGAAGTCTTAGAAAATGTTCAAAACGCATCACGATCCTTAGTTCCTGCATTCCCCATCATAACTGAATGGTTTCAATAGTGCATGAATGCATCTACACGGCTGAACGATCTCATAAGGCTATTTCCTAGATAGTCTAAGCTTCCTAATGCTATTAAACGGCCCATTTGACGCAGTTTAGTGGAGCAAACCCCTCTGATGGTTATTCAATTAGGAACGGTTTACATGACTTGCCGAACACGAGGAATCAAGGTATGATTTCCTGATGAAGCGGGTAAATTTATTCATAACTCAAATCACTCTCTTTCTGTGTGCGCTCATTGAACAGCCATGTGAGATGTGATAACGCAAAGACGGATGATTCCAGTGATGTCCAGATACGTTTCCTTTGGAGGGTATATTGAAAAAGTCGAAATACTGTTTTCATCTATGGAAAGCTTGCATTCAGTAGATAACTGGAATTACTTTTGAGCGTGACCACACTCTATATCTATATTTGTGCTGTGTTTTCTTTCGTGATACATTTTTGTGTTTATACACTGTGTCCAAGATAAAAATGAACAGCATGGGGATATCGAAAACAGTAAGTGATACGGGGTCGATTGAATTAGAGAAAAGTAGGGCATTCACGTGCCTAATACAGGGGTCTCCGAACTTTGAAGCCATAATGATTTTTTCAGTTTGTTCCAAGGGCCAATTTCTGCCCTTAACTATATTTCTAGACTAGGATAGTCGCTGTTCTCGAAGACTATAACATTAAACGACACTGTGAATCGAAACATCTTCAAAGTTACTCCAAGAATACAGGAAGTTTGCGGAAGAAAAAATTTGAAGCTTTGAAATGCGGACTCAAATCGCAGCAATCTTCGTTTACCAAAGCGAATACTGAACAAGAGTCTGCAACTCGCGCCAGCTTTCGTGTGGCTCTTGAAATCGGAAAACGTGGCAAACCATTCACCGATGGAGAAATGATAAAAGAATGCTTGATTGCAGTAGCCGAAGAAATATGCCCCGAAAAGGTAAATTTATTTAAAAGTGTCAGTCTGTCAGCAAACACCGTGGCTCGGAGGGTGCAAGACATCGCAGAAAGTATATCATCTCAACTGTCTGACAAAAATGGACATCATGAGTGGTTTTCTCTAGCATTGGATGAGTCAACGGATGTGTCAGATACTGCTCAGGTGTCAGTCAATGAATCTAATTTTGACAATGGTTTATGTAATATTTCTTCTACTTTTTTTTTCATTTGTAGGTTGGTCAAGCTTTATGTTGATATGTGTAGATATTTTTTCCCACTGCAGGATATTTTAGATCTTTTCAAAAATGATTGTGTTGGCTAATTTCAAAAATGTTTGAGTTGTCCAATATTTACGCCCATTTTGATTGTAAATGATATAATATAATAATAATATTAATATGAATTTATTCAATTTTCAGTTCAAGGATCAGTCAATAACAATTCAAAAAATCTGAACAAATTCAGGAAACCCACAAAGGAGACCCTGTACGTGGCTGTTACTGTTTTAGTCACTTATGACTTGCTACAAACATATTTGAGTCTGTAGCGTAGTCAATACACTTACCTCACTTTACTTTACTTCAAAGCCAACATAACCCGTGTCATCGGACAAATTCAGCCTGAATTATGCGCCAGTCATTGAAAATTGGACGATTCGGATACGCTCCACTCAGAGAAGCTGTGGCGAACAGTTCAACGATGTTATAATCCACACATAATGGCATCAATAGGTCAAACGGATAAAAAATGTCGATGATATCCCACACAAACTTTGTTTTATTCAAGTTTGAAGATAGAAAGCGCTAATACTGGCATACGTTATGGAGTTTCATCAAGTATTGGCCAATTACATAACATGTCTTTAATTATATCTACTGCACTCATAGGCAACACATCAGGCATAAAAACCTGCAAAACAGCCAGGAAAGCCGGAAAATAGATTTGATACAACTTCAATGTTGCTCCAATGCACAGTCGCAATCTGCACTGACAGCAGACAAGCCCTATTATCCTTGAACAGACAACGTGTAACCTCAGGGCTAGTACTAAAGTGTCACCAAGATTTAGCCAAAGCCTCGGTGGATAATAACATTATCCTGAGATGGGTTGAAGGGCAGGTGAAAACGTGCCAACCCTTTAGCCAAGGAAACGGCTGGACAAAGAATCTTAGGACCCAGTAGCACCTATGGACTGATGACTTCTACAATGGCAGAACTAGCCAAACCTCCATCCTTAAAGAGATTAGATGGAATCAAAAGATGCAATCTTGCCAGGATCACTCCGGGCGATCATGGGAAGCTGGCGTCGAAGAAATATCTAGCGATGGCCAGAAAAAATCTACGCTTAACAGTAGGATTTCTGACTGGCCACTGTCATATGAGGAAACACCTCCATAATATGGGGCTAGTGGACACACCTCTGTGCAGGATGTGTGAACAGGAAGATGAGACTGTCAGGCATGTCCTATGCGAGTGCCCGGAGTTATCGTCAATAAGAGAGGGTGTGTTCGGCGGCGGGTGAGTGGCGGGGGATCGCTGTCTCTCTCTTATAGGTGTTTGACAGTCCCCCGGTGCAGACCACACGGCACTCACCCAGTAAAGTCATCGGTCAACCACCCAATCCCGCACCTGCGGGTAACAGGCGTTGGCCGGTTTCAAGCTAGATGTGTGGTAGAGGTGTTTCGCAAGAGCCCTCGACGCTGGAAAGGTAACTTTCCTAACATGGGTGCCCTTCGGGGTAACGTAAGGGTATGCGGTGCAGACCACACGGCGTACACCCAAAAGTTGTTGATGAACCGCCCTATCGCGCACCTACACGGGTAATGGGCGCGACATCTTCGACATATGATGTGTGGTAGATGATGCTCGTGAGAGTCCTAGACGGTTACTCATCAAACATTAGAAAGAGAACTTTTCTAACATGAGTTCTAGGGGGGAGGTGAGTGCCCGCTCGCGGCTGGAGGCTAGTGAGCCTCATCTCCAACTGGCGTTGGCCTCTTAGGGGCAGCGGCTCCGCTAGCGGGTAAAGGGATACAGGGTTGCGGTAATCCATTCATGGGTGCATTGCAGCCCCATTCTGAGGCACTGGACTCTTACCTACCGATCTAAAGGAGATGTCTCCCAGTGACCTGTTCACCTTCCTGGAAAGGACATGATGGTTGATGACCTAGGAGAGCAACTCCTCGGGAGGATGTACAATGGCGAACATGTGGTTTAAGTGCTGTGGGCTTATACTCCCCCTCTCTACTCTAGAGATACAGAATGTACTGTTGCTATTGTTGAATCATCTGAAAATGGAACATTCAATGGGTTATGATTGCCAAACATGTACCAAACTGACTGACTATTAAGAGAAAACAAGTATAGCTGAGGCACCAGTCAACCCAATAATAATACTGATGATCTTCAAACATGACTCAGCCTCTGAAAGCACCAAACTTTTACGAAGGTTCGAAATAGAACAACACTTCAATCTAGCAGACCAATATTATAATTTTCATGCTGTGGTTCTGGCATTGAATCTGGTCATTATTACGCCTTGATCAAAGACGAAACGGACTGGTTTAAGTTCAACGATAGTCATGTCTTGAAGTGTTCTGGCGATGTATTGAATCCATTGGAGCCTCTGGAGACACCCTACATTTTGTTTTACGAAAAAGAGAACATTGGCAAATCAAGTTCTTTAGATGATATGATGCTGCAGGTTTTTTCGGGTTTTCTTGCAGCTGAAAAAGCTGGAATCAATGAAATCGCCCCGGAGCGCCTATTAATTTTGTTGTTCCATAATTTCATCGTTTGTATTACTTTCTTCTTCAATATAATTTTTTCAATGAATATATGTTTCTGAGCACTTTCGCAACGTGCCTGTTTTACGAATTCCTTGACGAAACTAATCACACGCTAACTCGTTGAAGCATGCCCTTTTCGAAACAGTAGTTCAGTAATGATATTCATTGCAGCATATTGCCACTGATCCCTGATTTATTATTTTCAGCGGAAATAGAAGTGTGCACGACACCATCTTGTGTTCGTTCGGCGACCGAGTTTTTAAGCCACATCGACACGAAGGCAGATCCTTGCGAGGATTTTTATCGATTTTCCTGCGGTAATTTCCTGCAGAATACAAACTTGGATAATCGCGGTTCCCGATCGGTTCAGGACGTTATGGAGGATGAAATCCAGTCCGAAATTAGAAATATGCTCGAGCTGCCGATACACACCGAGGATCCTAGATCCCTAAACATAGCGAAGAAATTTTATCGAGCCTGCATGAACGAAAGTGCAATTGAAGAGGAAGGATTAAAGAAGATAAAACAAATTTTCGTGCGACTAGGCGGATGGCCAACGCTGCAGGGAAATAATTGGCGGGAAGATCAGTTCGATTGGATGGATGCCGTACATAAACTACGCAAGCTGGGAGTTAACTCTCATGTCTTTTTTCGAGTTTCGGTTGACAGGGATGAAGGCGACGATTCGAGATACGTTTTAGGGGTAGGTAAACTTCATTGGAAATTGATAGCAGTTCAAGTCGTGCGTGAATGTGAATGAGCGTAAGGGTGAACTACTATGCTGTTCTACTAACTTTTTTAGTGTCAAAAAAAAGGTTGAGTGTGGAAGCTCATCCTCGAAGGAGAGATGATTGTCGAGTCCGTTGATCTTTACTTTTACTTTTTTAGTGTCAAAAAAAAGGTTCAGTGTGGAAGCTCATCCTCGAAGGAGAGATGATTGTCGAGTCCGTTGATCATTTTTTTTCTTAATAGCGTGGGCTGATTCAAAGAAATGAATGTACGAACTTGGTAGCCAAGGATGCATATATCAGATCTCAATAATGTGGGATAGAAATTGGACGGCAGCTGATTAACGGAAAAACAGATTTTAAACAGATTTTATATATATATATATATATATATATATATATATATATATATATATATATATATATATATATATATATATATATATATATATATATATATATATACATATATATATATATATATATGAAATCTGAAGTTTTCACGGATAGGAATATGCTGAACTGGTTTTTCGGGTATTTGATCCGTGTATGTGATATTATCTCTAATTTCACCGACGTTTCGACAAAATCTCATTTGTCATTCTCTAGGTGTGCTGTTACGTGTTCAGAAGTTTCGTTGACCCTGCTCAACTCAGTTCTTACTATACTGATAAAACGGTATTCGTTACGTGTTCAGATATAGAGTGTCCATAAACTCTCTACTACCTACTACTTAAATGTTGTTGAGTTTTACCTGAGTTCTTCTTCTTCTTAAATGACCTCATCTCCCCGTTAAGGTATCGAATATGAAATCTGAAGTTTTCACGGATAGAAATATGCTGAACTGGTTTTTCGGGTATTTGATCCGTGTATGTGATATTATCTCTAATTTCACCGACGTTTCGACAAAATCTCATTTGTCATTATCAAGGTGTGCTGTTACGTGTTCAGAAGTTTTGTTGACCCTGCTCAACTCACTTCTTACTATACTGATAAAATGGTATTCGTTACGTATTCAGATATAGAGTGTCCATAAACTCTCTACTACCTACTACTTAAATGTTGTTGAGTTTTACCTGAGTTCTTCTTCTTCTTAGTTGACCTCATCTTCCCGTTAAGGTATCGAATATGAAATCTGAAGTTTTCACGGATAGGAATATGCTGAACTGGTTTTTCGGGTATTTGATCCGTGTATGTGATATTATCTCTAATTTCACCGACGTTTCGACAAAATCTCATTTGTCATTATCAAGGTGTGCTGTTACGTGTTCAGAAGTTTTGTTGACCCTGCTCAACTCACTTTTTACTATACTGATAAAACGGTATTCGTTACGTTTTCAGATATAGAGTGTCCATAAACTCTCCACTACCTACTACTTAAATGTTGTTGAGTTTTACCCGAGTTCTTCTTCTTCTTAGTTGACCTCATCTCCCCGTTAAGGTATCGAATATGAAATCTGAACTTTTCACGGATAGGAATATGCTGAACTGGTTTTTCGGGTATTTGATCCGTGTATGTGATATCATCTCTAATTTCACCGACGTTTCGACAAAATCTCATTTTTCATTCTCTAGGTGTGCTGTTACGTGTTCAGAAGTTTTGTTGACCCTGCTCAACTCACTTCTTACTATATTGATAAAACGGTATTCGTTACGTGTTCAGATATAGAGTGTCCATAAACTCTCTACTACCTACTACTTAAATGTTGTTGAGTTTTACCCGAGTTCTTCTTCTTCTTAGTTGACCTCATCTTCCCGTTAAGGTATCGAATATGAAATCTGAAGTTTTCACGGATAGGAATATGCTGAACTGGTTTTTCGGGTATTTGATCCGTGTATGTGATTTCATCTCTAATTTCACCGACGTTTCGACAAAATCTCATTTGTCATTCTCTAGGTGTGCTGTTACGTGTTCAGAAGTTTTGTTGACCCTGCTCAACTCACTTCTTACTATACTGATAAAACGGTATTCGTTACGTGTTCAGATATAGAGTGTCCATAAACTCTCTACTACCTACTACTTAAATGTTGTTGAGTTTTACCCGAGTTCTTCTTCTTCTTAGTTGACCTCATCTTCCCGTTAAGGTATCGAATATGAAATCTGAAGTTTTCACGGATAGGAATATGCTGAACTGGTTTTTCGGGTATTTGATCCGTGTATGTGATATTATCTCTAATTTCACCGACGTTTCGACAAAATCTCATATGTCATTCTCTAGGTGTGCTGTTACGTGTTCAGAAGTTTTGTTGACCCTGCTCAACTCACTTCTTACTATACTGATAAAACGGTATTCGTTACGTGTTTAGATATAGAGTGTCCATAAACTCTCTACTACCTACTACTTAAATGTTGTTGAGTTTTACCCGAGTTCTTCTTCTTCTTAGTTGACCTCATCTTCCCGTTAAGGTATCGAATATGAAATCTGAAGTTTTCACGGATAGGAATATGCTGAACTGGTTTTTCGGGTATTTGATCCGTGTATGTGATATTATCTCTAATTTCACCGACGTTTCGACAAAATCTCATATGTCATTCTCTAGGTGTGCTGTTACGTGTTCAGAAGTTTCGTTGACCCTGCTCAACTCACTTCTTACTATACTGACTAATCACGTGGGGATTATTTGACCGGACCGATCTGCTCAGACAACTCTGGCATTCTTCTTGCACTGTTTTTTGAAACTTGTGTCCCAATTTTACAGACCTTTTTTTCCACTTGGAATAGTTGTCATGTTTGTAGATTTCAATCGTCTCACCAACTAACCGCCATGACGAATAGATAAAAGGTTGGGTGATCCCGAAGTATATATATTCTGAGCTCTTCCGTGCTCAGAGTTTGATTTGCCACAGCTGATTTTTCCAAAATTGGAAAAGTCGTATCTGTTGATGGTTTGAAGGAACTGTGTAGGTGACAGGTGTAGGAATGCAGAGTCAAGAAGTGACAGACTCATTTTAATTGATTCTTTACTTCTGACTGGATACTCAAGAGTCCCAGTGCACCAAACATGGATCATCAGCTCTTTAAACCAGCTGAGGTGGTACTGATAGCTATGCATCAATGGGAAAAAAATTAGAAAAAAGGATTGAAAAACTGCTGAAACACACCTGAGAACAATTATGAGTTTTCTCTCTGGTCATCTTTATTCTAGTAGTTACATGAACAAAAAACTTCAACTGAAAGCATTGAAGGTAAGTTTCAAAAAAGCACATCATGCGAATATAAGATACTTGGTCGTAGAAAACAAGCAATTAGACAAAGAACCTGTAAAAACTAGTTTAGAAAACAAAATTTTTGGAAGAGAAGTTTAGGAAGTCGAACGGCTTCCAATTATAGAGAATATTTCTTTCTGAATGCATTCCAAATATGAGACATTGAATGGAGTTGTGATTTCTCTGAAGGAATTAATTGTAGTACCGCATTGTGAAAGTACCACCTTAACTATACCCAAAAAAGTATCAATAAAGTATTGTGGTCTTATGAAGTCAACCAATCAGAATGCGTTTCGAAGTGAAGTGTATTTATAGGGATTGTATTGAACTTTCAGTATATACACACATCGGAAAAGTCCAGGGATATTTTTATAACATACTGAATATAATAAAAATAAATGCATGAGGTCGTTTAATTTCGATTAAATTGGTACACTCGACCACCCTGTAGATTTCTATGGGTTGAACAAAGCATGCAAAAACGGTAACTAATCTTTTATCAAGTTTTTTACAAACTGTAGGTTTTCGGCTAAAATGAATAATCTGAAAGTGTTGAGTTTGTACATTCTATGCAGTTCTTGCTCAGCAATTGAACTGGAAATATTGTGCTTCAATATGGAACGCCATCACTCACCATTGGCTGAGATGAATAGAGCTGTAGGGCTTCTTCAAGGTGGCATGCGACAAAATGATGTAGCTCTTCGTTTGGGGGTCTCCCAAAGTGTTATCAGTCGATTGTGGCGGCGTTTCCGTGAAACTGGCAGTCCAGCCGAACAACATCCGCTACAACTGCAGTTCAAGACCGATTTTTGGTCTTAACCGCAAGACAGCACCGAAAATCACAGCACCTGAGTTGGTTAACACGTGTTGCAGCAGACGCACCAGGTAACCATTGGTCGTGATACTGTCAAAAATCGACTGCATGAAGCAGATCTCCACAACAGAAGGCCACTTAGATGTCCACCTTTGTCGAGAGGCAATCGCGGTAGAAGATTAAAGTGGTGTCAAGAACATCAAAACTGGGATGCAAATGATTGGGCCACAGTTTTGTTTACAGACGAATCCAGATTTGGATTTCATCCAGATTCTCGTCGAGTAAGACTGTGGAGACGACCTGGAAATAATGAACGTTTGAGACACGTCCAGGAAGAGACACGTCCACACATACAGAGGTGGTACAGTAATGCTATGGGGCGAAATCATGATCGGC
Source organism: Leptinotarsa decemlineata (assembly GCF_025532065.1). Taxonomy (NCBI): domain Eukaryota; kingdom Metazoa; phylum Arthropoda; class Insecta; order Coleoptera; family Chrysomelidae; genus Leptinotarsa; species Leptinotarsa decemlineata. The sequence goes on from NW_027412578.1 coordinate 8,188,868, forward strand.
GGCAGAACCGATCTCGTTTTTCCAAATCGCTCCCTCACAGCTCGACAGTACCTTGAGACCATTCTTCTACCTATCGTCCGTCCGTTTCCTGGTGCTGTTGGTGAAAACTTCCACCTAATGCACGATAATCCTCGTCCACATGTCGCGCGTCTAGTGACTGACTGGCTCACCAACGGAGGAGTTGATGTATTGCCATGGCCAGCACAATCACCGGACCTGAATCCCATCGAGCATGTGTGGGACATGCTTCAACGAAAAATTACTCCGTATATGGGGAACATTCACACAACGTTTCAATTGAGAGAGCTTTTAATCGCTGAATGGGCAAATGTACCTCAACAAGACATTAACAATCTCATTTTGTCGATGCACGATAGATGTAGGGCCGTAATAAACCAGCGTGGAGGCCATACTTTGTACTGATTTCAATTTTTTTTGTATTATGATTTTTTTTCGGGGTGCCAAAGAAGAGCCATATTTTTTTTAGTTTTGCTTATATGCGCACTCAGTATTTTTGACCATTTAATAAATTTTGTTGTAAGTTACATTCGTTTAATAATCACCCGTCAACTTTTTTCCCTAAAGCGATCTAAAAAAAATTATTGCAATTTTTAAAAATATCCCTAGACTTTTCCGATGTGTGTAGTTTTTATTTACCTACTACTATCTGTCATCATCAATCTACATCAAGGCAACAAGTTATTAATCCTTTTGTTATATTTTTGAGTTGATTATGCTGGTTGGTAATATATGAAAACGTCCTATAACATTTTTGAATTTCCAGTCAATGCAAATAATTCCATCTTTGAGTTTCCAGATACACGAAACGTCGTACAGTCCATCAAGTCTAAGCAGCGAATTGGAGAGCTTCTACTTGGATTACATGGTTCGCATTGCTGTTCACTTTGGAGCGAGCCACACGACAGCGAAACGCGATTCAAATGAAGTTCTCAGACTGTTCCTGGAGTTGGCAAAGGTATTTGTTAGAGTCGAGAGTCTATGTAATCGAATGAGCGCATCGCAAATATTATTTCGCAGAACAATTTGGCTTTGAAGTCGATTGGGTTCGAATTGAACTCGCGGAATTGTTAGCTGACGTGTGTTTGCTCGAATTGGCCGAGACAAGGGAATTGCAACGTGCAGGGTAGATTTGATAGTATGAGTTTTTCGAAGCTATTTATCGTACTTCGGCCACACAATCATTCCAGCTCCTCTCTAATGTTTAGATGCCACTTTTGAAGAAAGATTTATCTTTTGCCTCAAAATGAACCCCAATTTCAGGTATAACGTCTCCATTCGAGCGAAATTTCTTACCGGCTAACATTTTTTTGAGGTCTACGAATTAACAGTGGTCGCTGGGGACCAAATCTGGCGAATACGGTGGATGTGGGAGCAATTCGAACTTCAATTCATGTAGTTTTGCCAATGTTTTGATTGACTCGTGAAACAAACCTTTTTTGCCATATGCTGACCTTTTACTGTCGATAGTACTTTCCTTCTCAAGATAGTCGATGAATATTACACGTTTTGATTCCGGACTGAAGTGCTGGATCCATGTTTCATCAATTGTCACATATCGATGGAAAATTCCGATTCGATATGATTGAACATGGCCAAACACTGCTCAGTATCTTCAATGCTTATGCAATATGAAGCCAACGTGTTTCTTTGATATCTTCACAATGTCAGCTTACTAACGAATGTAGTATCACTCTTAGCATAATAACTCACAAATGTATCAGTAGAATATCATGAAATTTCAACAGCTTTCTTTTAAAGGTTAGTACCAACTGGGGAAGCGGTGAATGCAGTGAGTCTAGCGCCATCTATGTGTTAGGCCCGAGACTTTTCAGTCCATGTTATGTTAGGTTAGGTTAGGTCCAACGTGAGTGAGTCTATTCGAACCTCCACCGCAACCCGCGAAGATTCATTATGGCTCACACCTATTCACACTCGGCCAAATACTCCCAGCTTCCTAACGAAGCTGATAATTCTGTATGGTCAGTGGTCTTTCAGGTCAGATGGTAAGAGTTCGGCTCTGCCAAACTCTAAAAACCTGATTCGGTCTCCAGTGGGGTAGGCACAAAGTGTGCCTACCCCACAGGTAGGCACAGAGGCAACACACACTGTCTTCCGACAGTCCGAGTCTCTCCATATGATAATTCAAATGACAGGGACCTGTAAGAAGGCCTGTTAGACATCGTAGTTCATCCCAACTGTAGTCCAACAACTGTTTGGTATCAAGCTTCGAAGGATGAATGAACGCCTTGGAGTGAGGCAATCCTGGAAGATTCTGTCAGAAGTCCATAAATCTTCTTGCCATCCAGGTATTCAATGTTTGTTTGGCAAAGCCTAAAGTGATGCCAATGACAGGTTCTGGTCCGATGGAGCTGCTTGTAGCACCCTCCTTTGCAAGGGAGTCAGCAGCCTCATTGTCTCCTAGACCAGTATGGCCGGGAATCGAGACCAGAGACATATCTTAAGTCTTCTCTTCGAGGAGAGTGGTTTTTGGCAATTTGCTACCAATTAACACGTTGCTTGGTAGGAGCCAAGAGCTTCCAACGCCATATGACTGTCCGAGAATATTTTTATTGACTTGTGTATGAGGTTGGATTCATCCAGTCCTGGTTCTTTGACTGGAGACACCTGCACTAGAACCGGAAGTTGTTTTTGATCCATCTGTGAACCAACAACTGTCTGCTCTTAGTATTTCCTTCTCCCGGAGGATTCAGTCCTCTCTACTTGGGAACGATACTATATAAGGCAGTTCGTAGTTTACTGTTGGAGGCATAAATTCAGAGGTAATTTCCAGAATGCTCTGACTTCCAGGGTCAACCAACAGTATGTTGCACTTTGCATTAAATTGATTTGTGCAATTGTCAATGTGCACAAGTCTATATGCAGTCCATCTAGCCTCTCTCTCCAGAAACATGTGGAGAGGAAGTAGCTCTAGAAGGATCTCCATGGCCGCTGACGGTGTCATACTGATGGCACCACTGATGGCCAAGCAAGCCTGTCTCTGTGAACCAAAAAGCTTCGCCTGGGTCGTTTTCTGTAAAGCCTTCGGCCACCAGGCAATTGCACCATGAGTTATGATTGGTCTGACAATCATCACATGAATCCAATGGATTTGTTCGGGACCTTAACCCCAAGTTTCACCACAAATCCTTCGACTTGTCCATAGGGACGGTATAACTTTGTGTAAAACTTTTTCCAAGTGAGCGTTCCTGGTGAGTTTTTTATCAAGGACAATTCCAAGGTGTTCCACCTCCGTTTCGAATGGAATGACCTCACCATTGAGGAAAAGTGGCGCTAGATCGTCTAATTTTCTCCTCTTGGTGAAGGTGATTATCACAGTTTTGCTAGGGTTGACAGACATCTGCACTCTCAGGCACCAACTATGAACAACGTCCAACGTGTTGTGGAGGATATCACAAGTTACCCTTCCCGACGTGGACCTTGCCAAGATGACAAGATCATCTGCATAAGCTTGCAGATCTACTTTTCTTCTGTCGAAGGTATTAAGCAGATTATCCATCAGGAGTGACCACAGAAGGGGAGATAGTACCCCAACTTGAGGGCAACCCCTGGTGACCCTGAACCTAATGGCCTCGTCTTGCAGAATCGTGGTTGCAGTTCAGCATTGCATAGATCCAGTCAGTTATGGTCGATTCTATACCTTTTCTAGTCAGAGATGATCCTATAATTCAGTTAGTACATTGTGACATGCTCCTTCAATATCGAGAAATACAGCAACCCCAATCAATGCATGTGGTATTAGTTCATCATTAGGTTGAACTGAAATAACCGTGCGAAATGATACAATTTCCAGATTTCAGAAGAATCAGCAAGGAGCAACAGAACGACCAATGAGCGCCTGAGCCTTTCTGAACTCCAGTATGAATACCGAAACATTCAATGGTACTACTTCCTGAGTGGAATTATCAATCCAACAGCTACAATCAGTTACGATGATGATGTTGTAGTAACCGCGCCCGTTTATCTGAAGAGAATAGATCTTCTGCTTACCAAAACATCAAAAAGGTGAGATTCTATTAATGTCATTCTTCATTATAGTCTTATCTTTTTCAGAATTCTGGCAAATTTCGTAGTATGGCATACTCTTCAATACCTTATCAATTTCCTACCCTCAGAAATATTAAGTGAAGCATATGACTTTCTTGAAAAAATTAATAAAAGAATGATGAGACCATCGACGCCACGATGGAAAGTTTGTCTAGAAGTTGTTGAAGATCGGTAAGTTATTCCAACTAATTTGAACAATTCAGTACGGAATACTTCAATGTTGAGAAGAAAACAATAAGCTTACTCATACTTCATTCTTTATTTTTTTTAATTCCTCAAAATGATCACTTCACAATGATATACGAGTCGTCAATGGTAAAAAACATGAAATGTATATAAACATTAGTAAAACAGTATTACAAAATGCATAAATTCAAGACATAAGAACAAGAACAAGAATGAACAATCAAAAGTGTTCATTCATGTACATAATAGTTTGAAATAGGTAATGCCGGACATGATATCATTTGTTGATTGGCGAATGTGGATATTCAAAGTATCCATTAATATTGTAAAAACAACCATCTACAAGATATTCTCTGATTCTCCGTTTGAATACTAAAATTGATGCTACACTTTTTAGGTTGGAAGATGGACAATTGAAAAATTTGAAACCTGCTAGAGATGGCGTCTTTTCGAATAATTGTGTACGATGTTGTTGTAGTTTGATTAAATTCCCGTTCCTTGTTGCGTATTTATGACATTGGGATCTAGTTTCTAATTCGAATTTGCGTTTTTCATACAGTTTCATACAGTTAAGGTACTGTTAATATCTTCCTTTGCTTGAAAACAGGTCTTCATGAATCAGTATGACGTAGATTGGGAAGCATACGAATTATTCGTTTCTGAGCAACAGAGACCCTGTAAATATTTGTTGCGTCTCCCCATAAGACCACATTATAAGATAGAACAGAATTCACGAGAGTATAGTGAACATCCAACAGTTGTTCTTTACTCAGTATTTTTTAAGCTGCATATAGGCATAAAAACTGCTATTAAATCTTTTACTCACGTAGTCAATGAATATTACCGGAGTTTTTTCCCAACACCAAATCGTTATTTTTACACCTCGACACGTGTTTCGATCACCAAGTCATCATCTTCAGTTTTATCTTCCTCTTGAAACACGTGTCGAGGTGTAAAAATAACGATTTGGTGTTGGGAAAAAACTCCGGTAATATTCATTACTACACCAAAGGTTCCAAACAGTATATCACAATCACGTAGTCAACTTGAAATTGCCAGTTCAATGAGTGATCGATGTGAACTCCTGAAAACTTTGTAGATTCTGAATGGTATATATTCGTGTTATTCATAATAACGTGTACGGGAAAGATTTTCTTAGAGAAAACTGTACCAATACTGTTTTTTTCTGCATTAACCATAAGTCTACTTCTTTGACACCACTTTGAGAAATTTTAACTTATTACATTCAATTTTTCTTGAAATTCCAAAGGACTGTCGGCTTCTGCGGAAATATAAGTATCATCGGCAAAAAGAACTATCGAAGTAGTGCCGATATGTTGATTTCTTCGTCATTTCGAATCTGTTCGTTCCGCCAGGTCTCGACTTTTGACTCTGTGTCTCTTATGACAAGTCCCATATGTCTCATTTGTTTCATACTTTCTTTCTGCTAATACTCTGATTCCCTTCAGTATTTTTCCTTTCGTTTCAAACTCTATTTGTTAATATTAAAACTTGATGGGTTTTCTTTGTTATCTCTATCTCTGTTATTTCTCTCCTCAATTTCATGAGTAATTGTTTTTTCTGTTACATTCCCCTTGAACATTGTTTTCCTATAGATTTTTCCTTTCTTTCCACTCAAGCCACCTCGCATTGCATCGTATCGCATCACAATTTATCTTCATCACCAACGGCACTAGCACAAGAAGAGCTAGAAGAACTCTATATCACATGATAATTGAAAACTTAACTCCTTCCATAACAAACTCTTTCAATGTTCGAAAATGTAACATATCACCTTCAATTACAGAACGTTATATATTTATTATTTCCGTCTCAGTACCTGTTTCGATTCAAATGAAAATATCTGGAAATACCAATGATTTTTTCAGCAGGAATTCACATTAATTCACTTAAAAATTCCAATGAAAATGCTTGAAGTGCCAAGAATATATCATGAATAATTTAGATCCGTTTTCCATAAACTTGGATTCATAAATGAGGTTAATAAAAATTCATTGCTGGAAGGGTCTTTTTCAATCAGTCGGATCATTTTATAGCTGACGAAATTCGGGAAATATTTATTTTCAAATTGAATTTCAGGCGTTCCCAAGTACGGTATTTCTGATGAGTTTCTAAAGAAATAATCAACGTTTATTCAATACAGAGCTAAAAGTGCGATATATAGTTTGAGAATAATTGTGAAATGTTCTTTATTATCTCTTCATTCATCTTCTAGCTAAGTATTTCTTGACCTGTGGTCCGCAAGTATGGATGTTTAAATTATTAAATAAATTCCAGAACGCTGGCTGATATCTTCGATGCCTTAACGAGCTGAACTAAACCACAAGGACGTGATAACATTATCTCCCAAGTTGAAGATGAAATAGGGACCATGATAAAAAAGCTTGATCTTTGGACTTATTATACAATTGGAAAAAAAACCTGTCCACACTGGTAGCTGTTTTGGAATCCTCTGGTAGGGCAATGTTGACAACGCAAGTAACAGACGAAACGTTGGAACATCTTTCCAGTTTGAGGTCTTCTTTTCTGGATCATTCTCCAGAACACGACAAAAATAAAAACTGAATTATAGACCCTTTCAACACAGATGTTTCAGATATCATTGACTTGACAATGGTACATAAAAAGCAATCAATAGCTTGAGAAATGGTTCTTATGGAGATTATGTGAAACATGTTCTTCCTTACGAATCATTAGAGAGTTGTGCTGAAAATCTAGGGAAGAAAATTGGATTGGATAATTCAGGAAACACTTGCTACATGAATAGCATTTTACAAGTGTTGTTCATGACGAAGAATTTCAAGAACGAAGTTTTAATGATGAACGAGAACGGGAATGTTCCCATCTTTATTTATCAAACTCAAACACCTGTTCATGCAGCTGCAGTTTCGTAACTGGAGTCTTTGAAATCCACTAGATACTCGTTAGGACAACAAGAGGATTGTTCCGAATTCTTGGGGTGCTTGTTGAATACTCTTCGTGAGCAAAACAATAGCAAAATCAATACTCCTGACCGCTCTGGATTGAATGATTCCGTATAGCCCATCTCGTCTTGTGTTTGTAAATCTTTTGCTGGAAAAATCCTCACTTGTTTACTTTGCAGTAAATGTTCAAGAGGTAGTGGAAACTCATGTGAATTTTTGGAACTTCATCCAGCGTTTCCTAATATGACTAATAACCAGTCCGTGCAAAGTTTATTGTTAAATAATCTGAAAATGGAATTTTTAACAGGTAATGATCGACTGTATTGCCAAATATGCGCCAAATTAACTGACTGTTATGAGAAAACAAGTAAATCTGAGGCACCAGTCAATCTAATAATAACACTGATAAATTTCAAGCAAGACTCAACCTCTGACGGAAGCAAGAAACTCTTTCGAAGGTTCGAAATAGATGAACATTTCAATCTAGCAGACCACTTTTACAATATTCATGCAGTCATTGTTCACTGTGGTTCTGGCGTTGATTTTGGTCATTATTACGCCTTGGTCAAAGACGAAACGGACTGGTTCAGTTTGACGATAGTCATGTCATGAAGTGTTCTGGCGATGTATTGAATCTATTGGAGCCTTTGGAGATACCCTACATTTTATTTCATGAGAGAGGACATTGGCAGATCAAGATCTTCAGATGATGTGGTGTTGCAGGTTTTTCCTGCAGCTGAATAAGCAAATGCGCCACTGGAATCAATAAAGTCGCCCTGGAGCGCCAATTGATTTTTATTATATTGTTTTTTATTTTATCAATAGAAATATCATGTGATCCAGCTTCAAAACGTTATTTCAAAGAATGCCTGATGCTTCAGCCACCATATTTATCAGATTTGGTTTCCTGCGACTTGTTCGTGTTCCTAATATTGGAGAGACCCATGGAAAGACGGCGTTTTGCGACGATTGAGGAGATAAAATCCGAATCGCTGAGGACATAACAACATATTCATTTGAATGGGACAAAATAGAAATTGTTGAATAAATGAATTTTCTTTGAGAAAAATTAAAATTGACCTCATTTTTTTAAAAGACAACGTATGTAGGGGTAGAAATCCGAAAAACTGATCTCTCCTGACAATATTCCTTTATAAATTCAATACAATTTTCTGTTCCACATCATGTTCTCTTTTCTCAATGGAAATTTTTAATTTCTCAAGACATTTTTCAGTATGGGTCCTGTTATATCAGCGTCATATATGCAGAATTTCTTTCCCGAGGACGACAGATATCAAATCGTGGAGATGATACGGAAAATAAAAATTCAATTCCAATCCAATCTGCTGAAACTAGAGTGGATTGACAAAGAAACGAAAGTTTTGATATTGGAACAACTGCACGCTAGTACAGAGGAAATTCCTTCCTACGGCGATCTTCTGAACATGCTCGACAAGAACAAAATATATGATGAGGTAAGTGAGCCGAAGAACTTTGATTTCAAAGTACATAGTATCCATAAAAGTATCAAATTTGAAAATTCACAAGATGTCGCATAAATGTACATTGTTGAGACACTCTCTATAGGATTCATTCACATACAGAAAGATCTATAAGGGCAAAGTAGAATAAGATGAAGAGTGAGAATTATAATAAAATTTTGTACGATTCAAAACAATGAATATATTACAAAACTTTTCGAAATACACACACAGATATACAATATGATAATAATAATAATAATATTTATTCAGTTGGATCATCTATAGATGATATTGGGTATGTCAAAACGTGTACAAATACAAAATTAAAAATACAAACTCTGCGCACTTAGAGGCACAATATACAATTCACATAGATAATATAAAATAATATACATTGTGTAAAAACGAAAATTCAACAAAGCCGTTTTCACATATGAAAATTAAGATTTTTAAAAAAGCTCGGACACGTCGATTTCTAATGGAAGGGGGACACCTTTCAGACTAATCAGATTTTTTGTAGTACGCACCCCCTCGGAGGGGTGCGTCCGACGACCCTTATTTAGATAGGGAAAGTAGGTCGAGTGGCACCTTGTTTTAAAGGTCTTTCGAATACCTTCACAACTCTGGTAAAAGAACATTTTTGTAACGATTAGTTTTTGAGATAATTTGAAGTTGAAATTATCATGTTGATAATACATTACACAGACCACTCGGTAACTTCCTATCAGTTTTATGTTAAATGAAATCCGTTTTTTAAAATCAATACCCGAACATCGTTCGATTTTTTTGTTTAAACGTGTCGTGTATTGTTATTTGTTCAAAAATGCCTCACACTACTGTTTAAATCTGTTTAAAAAATCTGTTTAAAATCTGTTTTTCCGTTAACCAGCTGTCGCACCCCTACGAACGACAACCCTCAGAAGTCGAAACTTGTGCAAGCTAAGGATTAACGAGGTCTTACCTTTTAACATGTGATTCCTAACACGGGTTGGACGATAGCAAGTGAAGATCGATCGTTCAGACTAGGGCTTGAACCACCGACCAACACGGTCGGTGAGTGAGTGAACAAATCACCCACGCCGAACCGCTTGGCTACCGACCGACTGCTGGAAGGGTTTCAGTTGTTGCTTTATTTTTTGGCAACGACCAAAGGCTAATAGAACATCAATTTTATTTAACGAGCAAAACCCTGGTGAACACCTAAGCGAAATCACGTTCTGGATTTGGTCACAAAATTCAGGGAGACAGGTTCGGTTTTAAATAAGAAAAGAAATGTTCAGAGAAGGGTAGTGAATGACGATAATGCGATTGAAGTGATTGGTCAAGTCATCGCCAATCCCAGTTTATCAGCAATGGCCGGAATAAGCCATATGAGCGCATAAAGAATCCTTAAAAACCACAAATTCCATCCTTACAAAATTGAACTTGTTCATAAACTCAATGAGGATGATTTTGACCGAAGACAGGAGTTTTGTGAGGGTATGAGTGAGAGATTAATGCAAAATCCCGAGCTGCTTTATAACATCTGTTTTTCGTACGAAAGCTCATTTTATTTAAATGCTCACGTGAACCGTCACAATTGCCGTTATTGGTCGAATGAAAACCCAAGACAATACGCAGAAATACATACAGAACATCCCCAAAAAATGAATGTCTGGGCCGGAATATTAGGCAATCTTATCATAGGTCCATTTTTCATTGATGGAAATTTAACCGGTGATTCTTATTTACAACTTCGTGAAGAGACAATACAACCTCGTATAGTTGAAATAATTGAACTGGATCCAAGATGTCAAGATGAATTTATCCATTTTCAACAAGACGGTGCACCACCCCATTATGCGCAGCAGGTTCAAAATTTTTTGAATAATCATTTTGAAAGACAATGCATTGGTAGGAGAGGTCCAATTGAATGGCCAGCACGATCACCAGATTTAACACCACTGGACTACTTTTTGTGGGGATATTTAAAGTCTAAAGTTTATGCTACATAGCCAGCCAATTTGAATGAATTACATCGTAGAATTATTGATGAATGCCGAGCTATAACTCCTGAGATGTTGAATAATGTGAGAGCAAAATTCGAACAAAATCTTTTTTGTTGTATGGAGCAAAATGGCGCACATTTTGAACATTCACACTCAATTTCCTATGTGAGTTACCTTTATTAGGTGTTACTTTTTTGTGTGTGCTTTAAAAACAATTATTGGGATTCATTAACCCTAAAACAGTTTTTTAAACTTTTCTGTGTCATCAGCATTCAAGGAAATCAGCAGGTTGTATTCGATGTGTGGGTAAGTTTTTAGTATGATTCACTTTTTTATCAGAAGCATAAAATATCCACGTCAAAAGGCAACCTTCATAAGGAGGTACCACTCAATTTACCTAAAATGTAAGGGTGGTAACCAACCTCATCCCTCAAAAAAATCTCCTCGTATTAAACAAATAATTCTCACTTTTTTACGAAATCAAACGGACACGTATTAGCAGGTTGTCATAAAAAGCAAAAATTTATTTTTTTATGAAAGTTCTGAACGTAAATTGTACCTTAAAAACAATTTGATTCATTTTAAAAATAGATGAACTCAATTAAAAAACCTTTAAATCTTCAAATTATCTCGAAAACTAATCGTTACAAAAATTTTCTTTTAACAGAGATGTGAAAGTATTCGAAAGACCTTTAAAACAAGGTGCCACTCGACCTAGTTTCCCTATCTAAATAAGGATCGTCGGACGCACCTCTCAGAGGGGGTGCGTACTACAAAAAATCTGATTAGTCTGAAAGGTGTTCCCTTTCAATCAAAAATCGACGTGTCCGAGTTTTTTTTAATCTCACTTTTTATATTCAAAAACGGCCCTGTTAAATCGACGTGTCCGAGTTTTTCTTTTATATCTCACTTTTTATATTCAAAAACGGCCCTGTTAAGCGTTGTTACACACTGTATAATAGTCAAAACCTAAAATAATCCGCTATTCATGCAACAGCATCGTTAATGAAATCGGCCTAGAATGTTGGACATGTACATACTGTATAAAAGTGAAAACCAAAAATAATCTGTTATTTATGTTACAGCATCTCTATTAAAATCTTCTTAAAATGTTACACATGTACAGGATCATGAGTTATCATCCATACATTCTTTGAGAGAATAATAGGATTCATCCACGAGCAACTCTTTGATTTGATAGTTATACTGTTTTAGAGCCAGATATTTTATTGTACTCAGAAGTTTTCTGTACAATTTAATGGCAATAAGCCTGGGACAAGATTCAGATACAACTAATCTGTGTTTCCGCACTTCCTACTGTAGGGAATTTCTAGTATTATAATTTTTATTACCATCAAGAGTTGGAAAACTGGTTATGTGCAATTTTACATATTTTAATATCTCATAAATGTATACACTTGTAACAGTCAATATTCTGAAATTTTAGAAGATGAGTTTGCAACTTGTCCTTCTAGTAAATCCTGCTATATACCTTATGGTTCTTTTTTGAATTTTGAGTATCCTAGAACAATCACTAGATGCTCTCCAAGCTATAATACCATAAGAAATGTTGCAATGAAAGTATGCTTGGTAGTACATTAATAAGAGTGATCTATTTAAATTCCAGTGTAGTTGTTGAATACGATAATATCTTGAAGATATATTTTTACAAATCGTATCAATGTTTGTTCCATTTGAAATTTTCTGTTATCTTCAAACTCAAAAATTTGGTCTCCTCTTGTGGTTGAATTGATCCATTAATTGACGTTACCAGTAACCTGTGATCAGCAGTGGAACCACAATGAATCGACACGACAGTACCCCCCCTACATCTCTAACCCTTCCCCTTAAATTTATCGGATTTATTAAAATTGGTACCACGCTCTCTCGTTTCAAATCAACGAAACGATAATTTCGATTCGTAACTAATCGATGAATTGTTGTTTCCCGACAGACATGAAATTATCCCGACATACACGAAATTATTGTTGTACTTCAATTTATGGTTGGCATACCTGTCATATTGTGTGGGGACTAAGAGAAAATATATAAGGAAAGATGGCAGAGAGGAGAGGTAAATTCTTTTCTTGTGGGTACAATAGTATATAACAAATAGGAAAGATAATAGGTTGTAGTACCTAATCTTTGACCTGACATAATATTCAAATCTACAAGAGAATAATAAATTATTTCAATATTCCTGTAGATTTTCCCTTGGAATATATCAGTGTGAGTATTTGGAATTTTCTTTTTATTATTATCGAATAATGAGTTATTACTTTTACAGATGACGGAAACGCTAAAAAGAATGCGGGTGCACCCTAAACATTGGGAATTGCTTTTAAATTTCTTAGAAATTCACCCACAATTGATAAATGGTAAATTTGTTTGTCAGAATGCCAAACAAAAATCTCGAGAACTATGGGAAGAAGTTACCCAACAGTTAAATTCTGTAGGATTAGGGGTAAAATCTGCAGAAAAATGGAAGATTGCTCTACAGGATTGGAAATATAAAGTAAAAATGAAAATTGCAGGCATTAAATCTTCGCAGAATAAAACTGGAGGGGGGCCTGCTACGACTTTAAAATTGACTGAACAGGAAGAGAGATTAATGTCAATTGTGGGTTGGACTTCAACTGGAAATGAAAATATTCCTGAATTAGGGCTTCCACGTTTGGAACACGATGAGGAAGTGGTAGATTACTGTGCCACAGCCCTTTTAGATCATCAATATATTGGAAAAAAAATTGTGGAGCGTGTTAACAATGAGGAAGTTAGCCCATCGAATATGAACATTAATAGCAATGAAAGAAAAAAAAAGAAAGCTAGTTCTAGCATTAGTGACAACGTAATCGAAAGGTATCAAAAAGAAACTATGACAGTACTAACTGAAATATCATCCAGTGTGAAAAATATTTCAAATAGTTTGGAGAGTATTGCAACGGAAATGAAGACTCTGTCTGAATTATTGAAAATGCATATGCAAAAATTATAATATTTTTCAGTCTTAAAATTCAGAAAATATATGCTTGAAAGAATAACTTTTGTTTTTCATTTCTTATGAACTCTTGTTTATTTGCAGAAAATTTATTTTGTATAAAATGAAGAGTTTTGAATTACTGATAAATAGTGTTTTGTATAATCAATTTATTTATATAACTGATAAATTATATTATTAACTGACTATTTCAATACTGAATCAATTATTTAAATGTTCATCATTGTTATAATATAAATTATATTATATACTCACTTATGAAAAGAAGAAATCACTAGTATTTTGCAACAATAAGAATAGGAAATTGTTAAACATATTTTTTGTACATTACTTCAAATGAAAATGCATTTCGTATATTTCAAAATATATATTTCAGTTTGTTGTTTAATGAAAATATCTTCTTATAATACGTTCTCTCACTCTATCACCTTCTTGATGTAAATCATTGGGCACAACGTCTGGAGGTCTTACAACTTGGAGCTGATCATTTACCTCATCTATTAACTCTACATTTAAATTGTGGAGTATGCATATATTATGGAGAGTTGCACATGATGAAATTATCTGGCCTACAACTTCAGGCTTATATCTCAACGTCCTGTCACCACTAAGACATCTGAAACGTTGTTTTAATACACCAAAACAACGTTCAATACAATTTCTTGCAGAACAATGAGCTTGTGTATATCTCCCTTCTGGTGTATTTGGCAGTGCATTCACAATAGGAGTCATTAGCCAGGGTTGCAAAGGATAGCCTGAATCACCCAGTAACCAGCAGCTCCTATTTCCAAGTCTATATTGTGTTTCAACTTCCTCACGAATAGCTGAAGTACGCCAAATATATGCATCATGTGTAGATCCAGCATGTTTCGGATTTACAGCTAGAATTCTCAAATTAGAATCACAGATCTAAAAAAGAACAAGTAAATAATGCATATAAACTTTAAGGGCAAACCTACCACTTGAACGTTCATTGAATGATATCCTTTTCTGTTAACAAAATTGTGTTCTTCTTCGACTGGATGTAAAATCCTTATGTGTGTACAATCCACTGCTCCTATGACTCCTGGAAAATTATATTTTTGATGGAAAGCGAGTTTGATAACATTTCTCTCTTCATTTGTAGTTGGGAATTTCACATACCTATCTGCCAAATGCTCAGTTATCAGTGAAGAAATGTCTCTAATACAATTTGAAACAGACTGCTGACTTATGGAAATATTGTGGCTTTCACCTATAAGTCTTTGATAGCTACCGGTGGCATAAAATGAAAGTGCCACTAAAATTCTCGTCCTAGGATCGATAATGTTAACTTTAGGAGAGTTACTCATATGAGGCATTAGGTCGTCGATAAGCTGGCTACATATATCTTTTGTGAGGCGAAATCTTCTCTGGAATTCTAAATTATCCAAATTGAATGGATCATAAGTATTTCGCAGATGAATTCTCTCAATATTGAAGTTTCTCAACCTCTGCCTTCTGTGTTGTCTGGCTAATAATATATTAACTGGTAACATTTTAATTCACTAATTCCTTTCTTAACTTTCACAATATTAAAAGAGCACTAGCTAGAAATTATTTGTATTGAGGTTATACCTTATATTATTTGTTATTATATATAGAAAAGAAGAAGAATGCATAAGATTTTGTTCGATGTTTTCAGCTTGGTCTTAGATTCTCTGTCGATGATATGAAGAAAGCCGACGTGTTATCGGAAATAGTTTGTCGAGTGACTATGGTGAAACTTATCCATCGAATCGACTTCGTCTTGCTCGATATCTCAATCCGACATCGACAGTTATCGATTGTCTGTGGTTCCACTACTGGAGTGGTTCTTGAATGATTAAAATCTAAAAGCACAGTTTTTCTTTCATTTAACAAGAGACCATTGTCTGAGAACCACTTTTGGGTTGTTTTTATTTCTTCAGATGCTGTATCAACTGTGGCTTTGAAATTTTCCAGAGTTATCAATAAAGATGTGTCGTCAGCATACATAACGAACTGATTACTATAAAAATCATTTTAATATATCATATATAAAAGTGGACCAAATATAGAACCCTAAGGAACCCCGAGAAAACAATTCTCAGTTTCTGATTTATTTCTGCTAACCTCTACATAGTAATATCCACCCTCTAAGTAACTTACAAACCATTTGTGGGTTATTCCCTTGATTCCATACATTTCAAGTTGTGTTAGGAGAGTTTTGTGATCTGCCAGATCAAATGCCTTACTTAAGTCTATGAAAATCTCTAACGTCTTTAACCTTCATCCAACTCCCTGTACACGTTGTTGAGAAACTGTGTAATCGCTTGACTTGTGGACAATCACTTGCAAAAACCAAACCAAACAAAAAAAAGTTATTATTAGGTTCGAAACATATTTTTCATATACTTATGAGAATGGGCTAACGAGGGAAATTGATATTAGAGCAGCAAGTATTATAGCAAAGTCTGGTAAAAACGTCTTGGAGCTCATTCACAAGTTTTTCATATGCATATGTCACTATATCTTTACAAGATATTTGTGGTATGTCCTCAAAACCTATGAAATCTCTTTAAAAAATCTGTTAAAATCTGTTTTTCCGTTAACCAGCTGTCGCAACTTGTGCGAGCTTAAGACTAACGAGGTCTTACCTTTCAACGTGAGATTCCTAACACAATAATGAATGTCTCCATTCATTTATTTCATTTTTCAAGTATAGATTCTGGAGTTTAACGATAACCAACACAACATCACTGAGTATGTTCGATATTGAATTGAAAATGTTTGGTTTTTCTTGTTGAAACATGTCTCTCTAATTTAAATGAAACTATCAGATCAGATTATTACAATTTCATGAAAGTTGGTGATTTCATTTCAGGCAAAAGTTAATGAGAGCAAGTACCTTGAATCAGCTCTGAATCTGAATCTCATAAATATGAATCACAATTATGGTCTTCTGAGAACCACCGTGGAAGATGAATGGTTCATGGATAGTGAATTCATCAAAGGATTTGTCATAAAATATTCCCCAAAAAAGAATACTTTAAGTAAGTAAGGTATAAGTTTTTGAAATCGATCATATAATTCAGTTTCGTTATTTCTTGTATTCATGTTTGCACAAAAAATGTTATTCGATTCTACCCATTTCTTGGCATTGTCATTGATAGAAACCTCGCTTGGAACGCTCACTTGGAAAAAGTTTTACACAAAGCCGAACTGTCTCTATGGACATGTCGAAGGATTTGTGGTAAAACTTGGGTTTAGGTCCCAAACAAATCCATTGGATTGATGTGATGATAGATCAATGATCACTTATGATGCAGTACCACACCGTCAGCGGCTATGGATATCCTTCTAGATCTAGCTACGCTCCACATTTTTTCTGGAGGAAGGAAGAGGCTAGATGGACTGAAATTGCAATTGCACAAATGAATTCAATGCAGAGTGCAACATACTGTTGGTTGACATTGGAAGTTATAGCAATCTGGGTATGACCTCTGACTTTATGCCTCCAACTGTCAACAACGAACTGCCTTATAAAGTACTTTTGTTTGAAGGTGGTTGACAATGTTTCGTGGTGTATTTCATCAGTTCTGACTTCCATTGTCTAATATAATATAAATATAAATTGATTTGAAAACCCTGAAACAATTTATAAAAAATCATAAGATCAACCAAAAAATAACAATTTTATCAAACAAAAACTGAAATTACAAATAAATAACATACAACCAACAACCAAACAAATATAGAAAAATATAAAAAATAAAAAAAAATAAAAAAATCAAAAAAATAAAAAACAAAAAAAATTGAAACATTATTAAAAGCTGAAACATAAAATTTGAAAATTAAAAGAATATTATCAACAAAAAATGAAAAAATTAAAAATTATAAGATTTCAAACCAAGTTATGTCACGACGTTTCGATTGTTAGTATCCACAATCGTCTTCGGGTGATAACTGGACTTATTCCTCCGAATACTGTTCCCAAGTAGAGAGGAATGGATCCTCCGGGGGAAGCAAATACTGAGAGCAGATAGTTATTAGTTCACAGATGAATAAAAAAAACCTTTCGGTTTCGGTGCAGGTGTTTTCAGTCGCAGACCCAGGATAGAGATATCAACCTGCCTAGGAACCTATGCGACTGTATTTCAAGCGGAAATTTACACTATTGAATTGCGTGTGGAAGGATTGGAGGAATCCAACCTCATACACAAGTCAATGAAAATATTCTCGGACATTGGAAGCTCTGGACTACTACCGAGCAACGTCTAAATTGGTAGCCAATTGCCAAAAACGACTCTCCGCGATAGGAAGACTCAACAAATTGTCTCTGGTCTGGATTCCTGTCCATACTAGCTCGGAAGGCAATTAGGCTGCTGACTCCGTTGCAAAGGACGGAGCTGCAAGCAGCTTCATCAAATCAGAATTTATCATTGGCATCGATTGAGGATTTGCCAAACCAAGATTGAACACGTGGATGGCAAGAAGATTTGTGAACTTCTGACAGAATCTTCCAGAATTGGCTCACTCCAAGGCGTTTACTCACCTTTCGAAACTTGATACCAAACAGTTGTTGGACTACATTAGGGATGAACTACAATGTCTAACAGACCTTCTTACAGGTGCCTGTCCCGCTGGGGACCGAATCAGGTTTTAAGAGTTCAGCAGAGTCTTACTCTCACCATCTGACCTAAAAGACCAGTCACCATGCAAACTAATTGGCTTCGTTGAGAACTGGGTTTATTTGGCCGAGTGTGAATTGGTTTAAGCCACAATAAACCCTTGTGGGTTGCGCTGGAGAGTCGAATACGCCCACTCACTTTGGACCTAACCTACTCATTTCACTTATGAGAAAGAAAGATTTTGGCTTGCTACTCCTTCATCTTGATACAAAAACTGAGAGAGAAGAGAGAAGAGAGCAATTGATATCAAAATTAAGTCTCTACACAGATGTGTAGATCATTCAAAAAAGTAACTTCCAGACACAAACTGAAAGAAAAAGCAATCTCTTAACAAGTACTCTCATATAAACATTGAACTACACGATAGAAAAAAATACGTTTGAAAAAACTACGTCCAAAAAAATATTGAATTACAAAATTACAAGCTATAGGAATCTTTAAATTGAAAGGGGTATATTTCCAGGAGAGATTGATTTTTGGAAACCAAGGTTTTGGCTTTCTACTTCTTCATCTTCATATAAAAATATGTGAATTTTTCAAAGAAAGTAAGAAAGCAGTTGAATCCAAAATAAACTCTTCACAAAGCTATATAGATCATACAAAGAAGTAACTTTCAGACACAAACTGGAAAAAAGTCATCTTGAAACAACTACTAACATATAAACATTGAAATAGGTACTCAAAAAAAACACTTTTGAAACAACTTCTTCTATGTGAACATTGAATTATACAAAAAACACTTCTTTTCATTGATAATGGAGCTGGATAGATTTCAGATATGTTTTATGGTTCATTGAAGACCGCCTCTGGGTTTCTTTGATATTCAAAGATTGAGTCTTCTGAAGACAATATTCGTACCTTTTTCAATTGCCCAAATGATATATAGTTATTTTTTCATCTTCAGAACTCACTTTGCTTTCTTCAAGTCAAGCTCGGGATCAAATCATCAACAACAATTTCAATGTTCACTAAGTAACCATGTCAAATATGGAATACTTTTATAATTCACAAGAGCAGAAAAGTTTTGTTGAAATATCTGTTGGATTTTATCAGCTACTTCAACTTCACTGAAGCATTTTGATAAAAATGAAACTACTTCAACCTTAATGTATAGAAACAATACTTCAAATCCAAATAGTTTTTCTCAACTATTCGTGTTTAATTGAAATTGTTTTCAGGAAACAGAAATTCTTCTCAAGACATCAACAGGAAACGTGTTCCACTTTATTCAGGAACTCCTCGCAATAGCTAATGTTCATTGAAGAGAAAATTTTACTTTCCAGTTGATGAACTTTTCTGAGAAAATAGCATGTTCAGGTTCGTCTTTTTGAGAAAACTTGATATAAGGGAGTATCGTTCTCATTAACGATAACAAGGGAAGGAATATTCCATACTTGTGTATTATTGTATTTCTACCGTCTGGGTTTGAAAACAAAAAATCAGTTTTTGATTATCTCATTAACATCCAATAATGAAAAGTTGGATCTTATGGAAACTAAGTGTCCAAGCAGTGCTATTGATATATCCCACACAGTTTTCAGCTATCCAGTTTGGCAAATTACAAAAGACCCTCTTTATCTCTTCGATAGCATTTGTATCATTCGTTTCGCTTTTGAACTTTGGCTTTTTTAGTTTCAGGACTAGTTTCATTAGTTCTGTCAGAATTGTAATATAACTGTGATGACAAATTACTGAACGAATTTTCAGGACTCCAAATGATGACACTTCTCAAAGTTGTTTGCAAGTCATAGAAATTTCCGAATCTTTTTTTCACGAATTCCATCACCATAAAAAATTATGAGAATTGGGATATTTTACTCGACCCCAAAACTGCCTCACTTCCTCAGAGATGGTATTTTCCTTCGAATAAATCTTTTCCATGAGTTTCTTCGTTTTTCAAAATCTGTAGAAAAAAACCATGCTCAGCAATTCATTCGTTGATGGAAATCTTTCTGTTGAAACTTTTTGGTTTAATAAACCTGGTTATTACTGTTTTAAACGCAACTTTCATTCATCTCGACTCACAGCAAATTCTCAATATTGAATTGTCTTAAAACCAATGATTGATCTATCAAAATGAAATATCAAACTTATATACAGTGTCTTCAACATTTTCCACCCCGTGGAGAAGTCAAGTCGTCACCCCAGTAGGCAAAATACACAGTTTAGTGAATGGTCTAATGGAGGTACCTGTTTTCGTAAGACACGTACCACGCCGTCTCTGCCAGGAAACATTTCAGTTACGCGACCCAGTAACCAGTCATTTCTGAATGCATTTTCATCTATTACCACTACCATGTCTCCTATTTCAATAGGTTCACTTCTGGATGCGAGCTACTTCTTGGAATCATGGTAGAACGATATTCTTTGACCCAGCTTTTCCAATATGAATTTGCCAAACTTTCAGCGAACCGCCCCTGTTTTCTCCCAAGTATATCACCTTTGTTTTCACTGTAGATATCGACATCATCTGGTCTCAGCAACAGAACATGACTGGGAATGGTCGCTTCTGGGTAATTAGAGTCTACTGAGATATGTGTTTAAGGTCTAGAATTCAGTGTATATTCAATTTCGGCCATAAAAGTTTGAAGAACTTCTTCTCTAGGGCAAACTGTTTTCAAAGTTACCCTGAGAGCCGTTTTTACGGAACGAACCATACGTTCCCATATTCCAACCATATGGCTAGCAACTGGAGGGTTGAATTTCCACACAGTTCCCCGGCATGTAACTTCATTTGATAACTTCGTAAAATCCAACCTACTAGCAGCGTCTTTGAGCTCTCTTCCCGCTCTCCCACAAAATTTGTTCCATTGTCTTCATTTAATTTGATGATAATAAAGTTTATTCTCAGGTATTCTGTCCCTACGCTCATGACCTTCTTAGCAACAGTATATGTTCAATTCTATTATTTGCTGAATATGAAATTACTCATTATTATTAATATCATCATTGAATCCTTCAATGTAATTCGTGAAATTTGTGCAATCCTGTGCATATATAACATGTTATTCATGGTAGAGTAAGTCCCAAGGTCATATTTGTCAAATGCCATCTCTGTTCCAGCTTTTCCCATCGGCATATTCCGCGGGATCTATTACCGCCCCGACCGACCCGAGTACATGAACTACGGCAGTCTCGGTACCGTAATTTCCCACGAAATATCCCACATATTCGTCGAAGCCGAATATGGAAATTTTCCAGGAGAGCTCAGAAGCTGGTGGTCACCGAACAGTCTGTTAAATTACGACGAGAAACTACAGTGTCTATCCAATCAGTACGGAAACTTTGCCATTCCAGAGTTATTTGGCAAGCAAGTAAGTTGCGTCAGTTTTGGGTTAGTTTCGGAAGTTTCGAATTGTCGAGATCGACGTGTTTGTAATTATTATATTGTGCCGTTCACAGTGTTTAACCAAAAGTTTCTTCAGTGTGTGGTGACTTATTGTCAAACTGCTGCAATACCGTCAACTATAATTTACGTAATTATCATCTAAGGTTACAAAAATTTCTATAGGGACATACTTATAGCACAATTAATATAATTTATATCCTGGATGACGTTCCTATAAACATTTAATACTTTCAATGAGTCAGACAAAATGTGGAACAAAAGTATGTAATAACTACCAACATTTTCAGTGTTACGATCTTCGTTCGGGTTTGAGGGTTTGGATCTGAAACCTAACGTTTTGCCATCACGAGTGGCTGGCTTCTTCAGAGGTCTTTTCATCCTGATCGATCACCGAAGACACCGAAGTGCATGCATATATTTGTCAGTGTGTGTCGGTTTTAGGTACACTTTATGTATCAGTCTTGTTCCACGCCTTTCGACGAGTACATTTAGAAAAGCTATTATTTATTCCTGTTCAGTCTCCATAGTGAACTTGATGCTAGGGTGTTGAGCATTTATGTGGTCTAGAAATAGGTTCAGTCTGTCTCTCCCATGTCTCCAGATAACGAAGGTGTCATTCACGTATCGTAGCCAAATGGTTGGTTTGAAATCAAAAGCGTCGATTGCCTTCTGCTCAAACTTTTCCATGTAGAAGTTGGCTAAGTGGACTTTCCATCGCTATGCCGTCTAATTGCTCATAGAAATCTCCTCTCCATTGAAAGTAAATTCCCGTGAGGCAAGCCTTGAAGAGTCCGACAATATCACTAGGGAACAGGTTGGCTATCTCTCTCAAAGAATCTTCCAGCGGGACATTGATGAACAAGGGCACAACGTCGAAACTGACCAGAATATCACTTGGCTCCAAGGTTATAACCTTAATTTTTCCCACAAAGTCTGTTGAATCCTTGACGTATGTAGTTGTTTCTCAAAGGTGAGGGTGGAGGAGCGATGCAAGGTGTTTTGACAGGTAATACGTAGGCGAACCCAGAAACGGAACTTCTTTTTTATAAAAAGCCGTCTCGCCAAGGCTCTATGGTCTTCGGCCAATAACAACGCACCAATTAGAAAGACGGGCTACCTGTGTCAACATAAATACAACTTACGAACTAGAAATCAGTAGTCATCGGTGATCCATCAGGATGAATAGACCTCTGAAGAAGCCATCCACTCGTGCTGGCGAAATTTTAGGATGAAGTTCCAAACCACGACGGCTTTCAAACCCGAACGAAGATCAAAACACTGAAAATCCTATATGAAAAGGATGAATATAGAAATATGTCAATGAAAATTTCTCACCAAAATGTGTGGGTGTGTGGCGAATTGTCTGGGGGTAGGATAAGGCAAAACTTTGGCGCTCAATTCTTTGATTTTCGGACGGTGATTTGTGAATCGTGCGGACGAGTATTGTCACGGACCAGTGCTGGTTGCTGCTGGCTCAATTTTTGGTATATTTCGTCGATTTTCCCACAATAGGACGCTGTTTTGATGGTTTGGCACGGTTTCAGGAAGTTATAGTGAATCACACCAGTCGTTGACAACCATACAGTAACCATAATGGTTTTTTGATGGGTTCATGCCTTGAAAAAGTGCTTCGATAGCTCATCGGTATTCAACTACTATCTTGAACGTCTCCTGTTGTCGTAGAGGATCCACAGATCCAAAAAAGGTGGTTTTAGTCGCATGGAAGCAAAGAAAAACAAACTTCGAAACATGCCATTTTTTGTGGTTCGTTCAAATCCTCGGGCACCCAATTTACGAACTTTTTGACCTTTTCAAAACGTTTTATACAATCAAAAACAGCATGGAAGCTGAAGCCCGATCAATCTCCACTAGGTCTTTGCCCTAGGAAAGTGGACATACCAAGCTGTAAATTTGTATTAACCTTGTATTCTGGCATCATAAAAGTATTCTCAAAATTCACATATGATTCGAGAGCCGCAACTTCAAAAATTGAGGGTCAAAATTCAAAAAAATCGTTCTTGCCAATATCTCATTTCCAATGGGTTTTATGCTAATTGTATTCATTATCAATATTGTAGAGAATTGAATTCTCTACAACTTTTGTTTCGAACATTTTTTCATACGTTGAATCGTTTGTGAGATAGAGGGCAGCGCGACCGCAGATCAAATATTATTTGAAATCAAGTGGTTGTCCCGATCGAAATCAGCTCATTTAAGGTTTGTAAATTATCACTTAATGAAAAATTATGAATAATTTTCATCTTTTATCAACAAATACATTATATTCAAATATTTTTTTTCATTATTCATTTCTCTTCGGTTAAGTATCAATTTATATAATTTCTGCGGGCACTTACCCGCTTGTATAGTTATAAATTTGTAGAGTGAAAAATATATGTTATATTATAATTCAAATCTAATCCATACTATTTATTTTTTGATAAATAAAAATGAATTGAAAATAAATAAAATTTTAAATCATATTTCAATTAAAAAATCTCGTTTGATACATTTGCGAATGTCAAAATTAAAAAAACAGATAAAATAATTGAAAGAATAATGATTTTTAATTTCAATTTTCTTCTCCTTCATCGTCGTCATCTTCTCGCATCTTCACCCAGATTCGTTTCCAATTCTTCGATGATTTCTGGATCAAAGGACCTATCTTCGTTAACATCGGTCTCATATGGTTCAGCATTGAGACAAGCTTGCACATTACACTGGCCACAAGCTGAAGAGCATTGCCAACCCGCTTTCCTGCATCCACATCTTAAACCACAACCACTTTTGTAGTATTGATTGAGTAACTCATCTGGAGCAGGTGGTAAAACCAACCCCATTCCTGGGGTTCCAAATATTGTCCTAACCAAGTTTGAACTTGGTTATAAACACGATTGAAATGTTGTTGAGCTGCTCCACTTGTTGGTGGGATATTTGATAACTGCACAGGTTTATTGAGCTTTGTTAGCTTGACATATTGTGCATAACGAAGATGATCGATAGTATCTACAGACTTTGGAGCATTATAAACAGCTGATAAAGTTTGCAATCCACTATCAAATAATCTTTGTACCGGGCAGTTTTCTTCTTCAAATGCTGCGGCAAGCTCATCCAAATTAGATAGTTTCTCGAATGTTCTTAAAAACGTTTTTTTCTCCTCTTTCAAAGAGCGCAGAAATCGTATCACAGCCGCTTAAAGCGTGAAGGAACAAAATGTGTTTTTCAGAACTTATATATTTTTCGAAACTCTTAGAGGAGTATATTTCAGTTTTCACATTTGCTTTGCCAACTTTCTTAAAGAAAATTTCTTGTTTAAGAGATAGTGTAATAAAATCACAAGTAAATCAATATCTTCACCGACTATAATTGCTGTTCTTTGAAGTTTAGATTCTTCAATAGCTATCTCAAAAATGCGAACATCCGCATCCGCATATTGATAATAAATACAATTAGCATTAAACCCATTGGAACCGAGATATTGGCAAAAAACTTGCCAAAAGTCGTTTTTTTTGACTTTTGACCCCCAATTTTTGAAGATGCGGCAGTCGAATCATATGTTATTTATGAAAATACTTTTATGATGCCAAAATACAAAGTTTATACAAATTTACAGCTGGGTATGTCAACTTTCCGAAATACAGGCCTAAAATGACTGAACTATGGATTACTGTAGGTCAATCACTTGGGGGCTCATCATCGAAGTTGAAATCTCCAGAAAGAAATTTCGCAAACCAACAGCGAACAGTAAGTTCAATAACATTATCATTGCCGAAAGCCTGAGAAATTTTTTGGGCTGTTTCGATACCGTATCCATAATAAGAACGGTCTTGCTCCTCAAAATAGTCATTTTCTACCGACATCACTTTTTCATCCCCAAAAAATCTTTGACCAACGAGCCATTTTTTCGAATTTGGAAACAGAAAATAATTCAAGGGGCTAAATGTGGCGAATAGGGTGCATGAGTTAGCAATTCAAATGATAATTCATTAATTTTGGTCATTGCAATAATGGTTTTGTGAGCTGGTGCATTATCTTGATGAAACAACACTTTTTTAGCCCATTGCGGCCGATTTTGCTTGATTTCTTCACTCGCTGTTGATAGTTTTTTAAGATAGTCAATGAAAATTATCCCACTCGCATCCCAAAAAACCGATGCCATAAACTTGCCTGCAGATGAAACAATCTTCGCCTTCTTTGGAGCCGGTTCTTTATCTTGATTAGACGGTTTTGATTGTTATTTTGTCTTGGGTGTAAAGTGGTAGACCCATGTTTCATCCATGGTTATGAAACGCCGCAAGAAATTTGCTTTGTTGCTGGAGTCGTCACGTCATTTGGTCGACCAATGCGATGCTTGCCTTGGTAGCGGCCACGTTTAAACTTCGCTACCCAATATTTTGCTGTTGTGAACGAAGGAGCAGACTCACCCAGAGTGGAATCTAGTTCAGCTTTCATATTGGTTTGGCTAAGGCCTCCCAAATGAAAGGTTTGTACTATATGGGGTGCCGCAGGGTACATTATTGGGACCGGTATTCTTCAGTATCTACATGAATAATATACTTACCTCACAGACCAACGGAGATATCATTAGTTTTGCAGATGACACGGTAATATTCTACGAAGATACATCCTAGGAAAATCTGAGGAAGGAACTCAAAAGTTATATGAGTACAATTATAGATAGTTTCAATAAAAAAATTACCACTGAACTTTAAAAAAACTTCATTTTTATTTTTAGGTTGTTACTCATCTCACACCCCAGAATTTAATTACCTGGAAATAAAAATTGCTTCAATTGAATATGTTCAATATCTAGGTGTTTACATTGACAGACGTATTAGACGGGATGCTCACATGAAAAAACTGTAGATACATTGAGGAGTATCTTTTCTAAATTGTTATACTTTAAAGATATATCGAATACTCACCAAATGAGAATCCTGTACCATGCATTAATATGATTTAGATTGTTATATGGAATCCTAGGTTGGGGTGGTGTCGCCAGCAGTTACTCAAATCTTCTAGATATTTTACAGAAAAAGTTCCTGAAGATTTGTTTCAATGTATGTCAAACGTATTCATCGGCCCTACTATATTCTGAGAGTATAATACTGGACCTCAGACAAATCTACTTTCTACGTGTAGCCGTAGTCCAATACAAAAACAAAAGTCGCTCAAGAAATATTGATCATAATTTTAATACCAGGGCAAAAAAACGAACATGATGCAAACTGAGTACTCATCCAAAACTATTGGTCAGAGAACATATATTTATCTGAGCACGAAATTTGGAAGAATATCCCTAGGAATATCAAAGACTCAACATCAATTGTTTTATTTCAAAAAATAAAGCAGTACCTTCACGAAACAGAGAGGAAAAAAATACATGATCTGATAGACCCAAATAGAATTCCCTGCGGTAATTCATTGAACGATATAGGAAAACTATACAATTATGACGTCACAAAAATGGTACACATACACATTGGTGCATAACTTTTAACAAATTATTCACTGTAAGTTATTATCATTCCATGATTTTGTTGTTGGCAGAATATCACTATTACAATTTTGTTGATGTGTTTGTATGGATATCATTTTCAAACAATTACACTAAATTGTGTTACAAAATAAAACGTACCATAAACATGCGCTAGCTTCTTAGCCTTAGTGGTATATCAACCATTATTTTTGCCGTGATGAGAAAAAATAAATTAAAATCCTGAATTTCCAGCTCAATCCCAAGAAAACTCGCGACGAAGACATGGCAGACTTAGCGGGAATGAAAATATCCTACGACACATACATCAATCGGGTTCAGGAAAATGGGCCGGAACCTCTACTTCCCGGATTAAAGTACTCCCCCAACCAATTGTTCTGGATAGCGTCCGCCATCCGTCACTGCTCCAAGTATTCCATAGAAGACCTGGAAAGATACATCGATAATTATCGATGGTCCCCGCAGCAGTTTCGCGTCAATGGCCCGTTACAGAATTTAAAGGAATTTGCCTTCGACTTCGGTTGTAGAAAAGGCTCCACGATGAATCCGGAGAATAAATGTGATATTTGGTAGATGTCGGTGAATAACGGTAGTGGAAGATGATTATGTGAGGCTGTTCTTCAAGAAAAGAAAGCGTATTGAACCTTGTATCAGAAAGTGATATCAGAGAATTTGACAAAATAAACGAAACGGGAAACAAAATCAATATGTAAATAAATTTTTCAATCTTACAGTGTTTAAGTTCTAACAGAAACCTTTTTCCCATACTTCAGAATCACAACACTGTGGAATTTGATTCGTTTCTTTATTTTTCATTGACACAAAAGCTCACATTTTTCCTTTTCTTCTTTTTATGAATTCTTAATTCTGTACCGTGTTACTTTCAGTCTTATTTTCGTCATATGTGATATTGCCATACATAAAACTAATGATATTGATAATAATATGTCTTCTCACTGCTTGGAGGAGAAACCCAACGGAGTTACTTCACGACGTTTCGATTGTTGGTATCCACAATCGTCTTCGGGTGATAACTGGTCTTATTCCTCCGAGATCATTATAGATCATTCGAGTGCTCTCACCTATCCCCTATTCCCTTATTCCGCTTCATTGGTTTTAGCGGAAGCTGACCGTTTGGCGGGAGTTAGTCGTGTTCCGCCTGATAAGAGGTTTCCATATGCTGAGTACATCTACGCTAGCTTGGCTAAATGCGTTATTGGACAACATATATGCGGCCTCTTTGAATTTTCTCTCAAACCAGTGCTTCTCCTTGTGGATGATTTCAGCTTGAGCCCACTTGATGTTATGTTGATGAGTCCAAACATGCTCTGCTATTCCTGATTTGCTGATTTCGCCTCGCTGTGTGTGTTTCTTGTGCTCGGCAATGCGAACTTTCAATGGCCTCTTAGTTTCACCGATGTATGATTCACCGCACTTGCAGGTTATCTGGTAAATGCCATTCTTGGAATCACAATCCGCGTTTGGTGGCCTGGTTTTCGTGAGGCTGCTACGGATAGTGTTCCCAGATCTGAAATAGGTTCTATCGATACATCAATATTTATTTATTTATCAATATAGGGGTTACAAACAGAATAACAAATCCAATAGAGAACTCACTTTATAATTTCAGTTCAAGTGGGCTTTGAGAAAAAAGAATGTAAATTTAAATTTTTTGTAAATCACATTAGACAATCCAAGAATAACATAATTCTCATAAGAGTGACAGAGACTAGAGAAAATATCACAACTTATCAATAAAAATTTTTCATCATCCTCCGTTTGAATTATTCTAAAGAGATTTCAAAATATTGAATGTCATTGCAAATTTCGTTAAAGGTTTTAAGCATTCTATAAAGTGGTGAATTTTGAGCAGCATTTGTCCTTGTGCAAGTTAACTCAAAGAATTCTGTACGCCTCAACGTTCTACCCTGATCATTGAACTCTATTTTGGAATAGACTGACACGCTTTTTTGTGAATTGAGAAACAAATCATTATACATTATACTGATGTTATTCTTCGACCTAATCCTTCTCATCCTTTCCGACAATCTTCTGATGTAGAGAAGTACAAGTACTGGTTGTGGCGGCTGCTCTTCCTTGTGGAGCTCTTGCTGTCTTGTAGCTGAAGCCTGTTCCACATCACTTTGGAGTAACCATTCCGTTAAAGGTCATTTTTGATGATGGCCAGTTCATTTTTATTACAGAGCCCGAAAGCACGGTCTAGTAGAGTCTTGATAATTTCTCTTTTAGTCGATTGATGGTGGTTGGATTCCTGATTCAGATACTGTCCTGTGTGAGTGGGTTTTTGATATACAGATGTTTCCCATTTAGTTTCGGTTCTCTTCACCAATACGTCTAAGAATGGCAATTCAATGTGGACTTCGTTCTCCTTTGTGAAATTGATGGAAGGACTTCCATTCCATGTTGTTGATGTGCTCCATGAAGGTGTCTAGTTTCTGCATTCCTATGGTTCTATATTATGAAGGCTTCGTCCACGTATCTCAACCAGACTAAGGACGTCTTGTGGGCTTCTTCAATGGCCAGAGTTTCAAACTACTCCATATATACAGTGTCACCATTAAAGTGCTCACCATATGGGAAACTTTTTTTTCGAAAAGTTTCAATGAAGTTTAACTTTGGCACATGTTTATGCTTTACATTTAACTTAAAATGATGCGGCCAACTGCGACCCACTGACGTTCAGTGTTTGTCAAATTCAACTTTTTTTTTAAGAAAAAATTGAAAAAGTGCATTTCTAGATCGAATTTAACCAAAAGGTTACTTGAAAAAGTTGTGTCTACGGCAATTTCATATCCATATGCCAAATTTTATGCAACTAGGATAAAGTTAACGTTTTGCCTATTTTTGATAGATATCCCCTTTATTTTAAAAAAAACAAGTTCGGTTAATTGTCATCAATTCATGTATACATAGCAAATTTATCATGGAGTCTAACTTTTCTGATACATTTTCACTTATACGGACATTTTTAGAGAGATAACTGAGGCTCTGAAGATATCAAAGGAACCTGTTGGAAATATCGTGCATGAATATTTGGGTATGCGAAATATCTGTTCAAAGTAGGTGTCGCGCGAGCTCACAATCACCAAAAACAACAACGAATTGATGATTCTGAGCAGTTTTTGAAGCTGCTCCACCATAAAGAACCCGAACTTATCCGTCGATATGTGACAATGGATGGAACATGGCTCCATCATTTCACAATACCATCGTCACCTGAGTGGGCTGGAAGGTTATAATAATAATAATAATAATAAATGGGTTTTATTCATTGACATACATTGTTTATAAAGAAGTAGATACTTAAATCAATGAAAGGGCGAAGTTTAGCCGAAGCTGTTTTACAGGTTAACCTAGGGGATAGCAGGTATTATATACAAATATAAAAATAATTACCTAGTATACATTCGTAAGTGAGTAGTTCATGAATCTTTGTGAAATTAAGAAAAAAACCAAGGTTATAAATTCCAAAGTGAATATTGAAAAATCAATTTAGCTTAAATAAGGTAAAATATATAGCAAAATATACACAAAAGTGAGACAAAGGGAAAACCATATGAGCAAGACATAACATGAACATATTATCATCTATCCAGAAGACTTCAGATATGCTTTCAACTTTTTCTTGAAATCATATATGGAGTAGATCGTTATATTGTTTGATAGAGTTGTAAATAAAACTACGAGAAAAGCAGGCCGTAGAGTGTTTTGGAATAATAAAAGTGTGACGGTTTCGTGTCCTCGAATTATTCTGAGATTTGCTATAAAAATTTTAACATGACTGGTGCAAAGTTTCAATCACTTGGCTATTTTCTTAAACAAACCTTTGATTTCGAAAAAAACAGAGGCAACTGAAAAAAATGCAAATAATTTCGATAGAACTATTATTATTATTATTATGGATTTTAAACAACAATAATATTATAGAAAATACAAATGGATACAAAAAATTACTTATTGATCTAAATGAGGTTGTCAAAGACTCAAAGCCTACATTTCAGTATGTCGTCCTTCACGTTCCATACAAATTATGGTCCTTCTACTGACATCTGTAACTGCATTTTTAATGAATCGGGGATTTATATTTGCACAGCACTCGCGAATGGTATTTTCCAGATGTTGTATGTCAGTAAATAGTCTACTTCGGTACATTTTTTGTTTCAGGTAACCCCACAAGAAAAAGTCTAAAGGCGTCAAGTCGCGTGATCTAGGTGACCAATAATGTTCCCAGTTACGTCCAATAACTTTGCTTCTGAACATTTGTTGGAGGGACTGTTTTACACCAACCGTGTGATGTATTGGTGCGCCATCAAGCTGATACCATAGTTCGTATTTAATATTTAAAGGCATATCATCTAAAACTTCACTGAACTCATTATTTAAAAGGTTGAGATAACCGACGGATGATAAATTTTCCCCAAAGAAAACTGGCCCAATTATTTGGTCGTTAAATATCCCACACCATACATTAGTTTTAAAGGAATACTGATCACCACATTCAACTATGAAATTGGAATTTTCTTGAGCCCATCATCGGCAATTTTGAGAACTTACCGTTCCATTTGAAGAGAACGTTGCCTCATCTGTCCATAAAATTTTATACAGAAACTTTACATTTTCTTCTCTCTCTTCTTGAAACCAGAATGAAAACCCCAAACGGACATCAAAATCTCGTTCTTTCAAGGCCAAAATTTATTCTTATTTATTTTTCTAACACTTTCTCTCTTGTAATCGGTATTTTTTATAATATCGGTTATGCTCGTTTGCCCGTGTTCAATAACTTTTAAACAAATGTTATGTTGGGCCTCCTCATCATATTTACTTGGAGTGTGCTCTTTCTTAAATTGATTTGATACGGATCCTGTTTCTTCGAATTTCGACATTATCCTCGACACAGTAGTATGTTGAACATTTTTTCCTGGATGCCGTTCATTAAAAATGTTATCTACTTGCCGGCATGGTGTATTCTCACCACATATTAAAAGTATTTCTATTCTCTCCTGAAGAGACAACATTATTGCAACAATAACTGTTAAAAATTTGACAAGTGAATCAACAACTTGACACTACCACAGCATGCATTTTGTTTGTCAAGACCTACTCAAAAATGTTATTCAACGTGATTAAGCATCCTGACCGCCCTAGTTAGTGTTTATAAATAATCTGTAAATACTGAATATTGAAATTTCAATGTAACTTCAACTCTAGTAATTTTATTAATACTTTTAGCAGTTTTCGAGTTGTGTCTGCTTTTTCAAAATTGAAGGTACTGACGTTTGTTTAAGAAAATAGCCAAGTGAATGAAACTTTGCACCAGTCATGTTAAAATTTTTATAACACATTTTCAATTTCTCTCTGAAAATGTCCGTATGAGTGAAAATTCAACAGAAAAGTTAAACTCCATGATGAATTTCTTATGTATACATGAATTGATGACAATTAACCGAACTTGTTTTTTAAAATAAAGGGGATATCTGTCAAAAATAAGCAAAACGTAAACTTTATCCTAGTTGCATAAAATTTGGCATATGGATATAAAATTGCCGTAGACACAACTTTTTCAAGTAACTTTTTGTTAAATTCGATCTAGAAATGCACTTTTTCAATTTTTTTCAAAAAAAAAGTTGAATTTGACAAACACTGAACGTCAGTGGGTCGCAGTTGGCCGCATTATTTTAAAAGTATTTCAACGACCTATAAAATAGTCATCTCTCGGAGAAATCAGTCCAGTCATCACCCGAAGACGATTGTAGATACCAACAATCGAAACGTCGTGAACTAACGTGACTTGGAATCTCTACACTTTTTTATTTTTATTATTTTCTTTTTGCATTCCTTTAATTTTTATTTATTCAATTATTATATTTTTACTTGTAGGTTATTTCACTATCATTTCATTTCAGGTTTATTGTTGCTTAATATAATTGTTATTTTCAACTATTCTTTTTTAATTATTCTTTTTTACTTGTTTCAGGGATTTCAAATCATTTTATATAGTAGACAATGGAAGTCCGAACTAGTGAAATTCATCACGAAACATTGTCAATCACCTTCAAACAAGCATTATTTTAAGTTGAATTTAAAACACAAACAAGTGCCGAAGTTAAACTTCATTGAAACTTTTCGAAAAAAAAGTTCCCCATACGGTGCACACTTTAATGGTGACACTGTATATTGGCTATAAACGGTGAAAGTGGACTGCCAATGGGATCGAGATTGTGTACCTTCCTCGACTTCCTTCTAACAAAAAAGCTAGCGAGATTGTTCAAATTTGGAAACTTTCAGTTCCTATTTTCTCAAAACTCATTCTGTAATGTATCATACCACATTTTATTTTCGCTGCTTCAGTCCTACCCAGCAAATGAACTGAAGTAAAATAATTTCATCAATAAGTATGGAATGAAACCAAAGAATTGAAACAATCAATAGAAATATATTTTCCCATCTCCGCAGGAATTGTTTCAGTTCCAATATATTTTCCACCCGGTATTCAGTTATTGTCTGAAAAGTTCATTCGCTCATGCTGAAAATGAAGAGGTACAGCAACGGGAAGATCTCGGATCGGGCCGCTGAAACGCTGCCCATACATGCGAATGCCAATTTCCTATCGCGTCTACACTTTGTTTCCGTTCGTCGCCTGTTTTTTTGTAGGTGTAACCAATGAGCGGATCCCCGGTCAGGTATTGACACGTTTTGATAGCCTGAAAAGTTCTGACAGTCGGAACCGTAGACGGCCGGCGCGCCGGTGCTTTCCACTACTATCCAGGACATAAGAATTGATTCTGACGAGCCATGACCTGAATACAGGGTGTAACATAAGTACGTTAAAATATTCAAGTGACGTATTCCTGGTTCAATTGTGAGAAAAAAGTATATATAAACTTGTATTCGGAAATGCTTCGTTTTGGACCTACAGGGTGTTGAAACTAAATTTTTTCTTCGTTTTTAAAAAGAAACTTCTGCAAAAAATTATTTATTTGCACCAAATTGGGCACCCTCTAGAATTGAAGTCGGGAGTCGGGAGCACAAGGTTCAATCCTAGGTCCACTACTCTTTTCTACTTATACCAGCCTGCTCGTTAACTCCCTTGGACAATGTTCTTCTCATTTATATGCAGACGACACACAGATCTATATCTCTTTCAAACCTGAAGACGTTGATAAGGCTTGTGCACAAGTTAATAAAGAAATCAATAATTTTGTTGGAACTGCAACTGATCATTGTCTAGTTAACAACCCAAAAAAGTCAAATGTTTTGATATTTGGGCCAAAAAATTTCAGGGAGAAGATTGAAGACAAAATAAAAATACTTGACAAGGACCTGTCTATTGTAGATCAAGCGAAAATTCTGGGACTTATTCTCGAAAGTCATTTAAGATTCGAAACACACGTGAAAAAACTTATTCAAAATGCTTATGGAACTCTTGAGATTATTTATGGAAATAGAAATTTTCTTACAAAAGCAACAAAAATAATGTTATGTGATAGTTTAGTTTTGTCTACCCTGAATTTTGCTGATTCAGTGTACGGTCCATGCTTAACGAAAGCATATGAGCAAAAAATCCAAAACATTCAGAATTCATGTTTACGTCTCATTCATGGTGTTCGATGGCGAGAAAGTATTCCCAATAAATTGGTTGAAACGGGTTGGTTAAATATGGCCAAAAATTTCATTTCGAACCGATGTTCATACAATCAATATTCGATTCAAAGGTATTTTAACACCACCAATTCACCATCATGAATTCTTTAAACGGTCCTTCAGTTACCAAATTGGCTACGTGTACAGCAACGGTAATCCAAACGAAATTAAAATAATAAATGTGATTAGTTTCAAGTACTACTATAAGAATGTTTTGTGGAAGCAATAAACCAAATAATACATTTCAGATCCTTAAGTTTTTAAGAGTACTTATTATTGCTTTTTTTTCTAATTCTGTATTATAGGCATATTCCATAATGTTAAGCTTGTGTGAGGTTAAGTGGTAGAACAAATCAGTAATTTTGAATTTTTGATTAGAACTTTGCCTTTGACGTCAGCTCTGAGATCAATAATGTTCCAAATGTAAAAAAATCTATATGTATCCTAGATTGGCAGAATAAAGACACATTATTATTATTATTATTATTATTTCGTATCAATTTTCATGTAACTTCTAGAGGGCGCTGCGTATGCTGTCATTCTTTATTTCAAACTGACCTAACTTTTTTAACAGTAATATCCATGAAAAAAAAAACAATTTCCACAAATCCGGCAATCTTTGTTGATCATCTCATTTGTTGAGAGAGGTGTAACGTTTTCCGTTTCCAAAATATCAGCAGATTATCCTATTCATAAGCTCCAAGAGAGCCTATGAACATGAGTGAAGTAACTCAAGTTTGCGTTCATTTCGAAACAAATCACACAATAAACTTCGATAACTCCAAAATTATTGCCACCGAAAAACATCACCAGGCCAGTATCGATACAGCAGAAGTACCCAGATGGTAATAAAGCACTCGTAATGCGTATTTCGTCATTAGATTCAGATTGTGGCCGCATTTGCCGATATGCAATCGTTACCCCAATCTTCAACCCTTGCGGGTTGCGGTGGACTCAACCTTTGGACTCAACCTAACCTAACCTAAATCTTCTCTCTAGTATATCCAAGTTATACGAAATGAATGTGAAAAATCATTTACTATCATTTTTCCTCAAAAATCAGCTACTTTCGACAAACCAGCATGGTTTCATGAAAAATAAAAGCACGGAAACAGTTTTGTATGATTTTATAGAACACCTAGTAACAGCCTTGGATAACAAACTACAAATTTGTGGTTTGTTCATCGATTTTCCAAGAGCATTTGACTGTGTTGATCACTATGTACTAATCCAGAAATTGATCGCTATGGGGTTCGTGGAGTTGCCCAAGATTGGTTGAGGTCCTATCTAGAGAACAGGTCACAAATAGTGATAATCCAGTCGGTTCTTGGCCTGCAAGCAAGGAGTTCCACAGGGGTCTATACTCGGACCACTGGTTTTTCTTATTTGTGCAAACGACTTGATACAATACCTAAATAGTCTTTCGAAGGTACATATAGTTGCATATGCAGACGATACAAATGTTTTGGTCACTGATCGTAATACATTGGCACTTGCAGAAACAACAGAATCCATATATGAGAAAATAATGGACTAAGCTGATGAAAATCATTCAGCACTAAATATCAGCAAAAAGCATTAGTAAAATTCTCAATGCAGAACACCACCGAAACTTTCAAAATAGAAGAAGATAGCCAACTAGAAGTGACATCCAACCCAGAAACAAAAATGCTAGGTCTAATTTTAGATCATACACAATTTTCTCTGAAATATTTTGCAGAATTTGAAAAACTATTACTGCAGTAAGACCATGCATATGGATTACTCTGTCTATACACTTCCAGGATTCCGCTAAACCTTTTATAATTCCTCCGTACAAAAAACGTCTTATCTGGGTCTCGGCTTCTGCACTATTTATATGCCGGCGGAAAATTTATTATGAATATAAAGCAGATGGTAGGCCACTCGGGACGTTTCCTTCAAGACAAAGCTTTCATTAGAGCTTTTCCCGCTGCAGTTTTTATCGTCGCTTTAATTAATTTTCAATGAACCTTCATCTTAATTACGTTCTGTTTTCCACTTTATTTTTCCATTATTATTTTCTCAGAATATCTGGAGTGTCAATAATGATGTTGGAGGATGAAGCGATAATTTAGCAATATAAAAGTTCTACTGTTTTATCTTTAATCAAAGGTGTTACTGGAATTTCACACGAATTCTGATATTTTATTCGGGAATGTTATCCTATATCAATTATATGTCGAAAGAAATTTTCAATTCCAATGTGGTTAGAATGATTCTTGTTGAATATTAAACAACTCCGCAAAACTTGTGTTCAGACGGGGTTAAAAAGAAGTAAATCACGATGATAATGAATTTATTGATTTTGTAAAATTACTCCATTCAATCAACGTTGTAGTTGTTTCTCTATATCTTTATCACTAACCGATACCAGGGCATCATCAGCAAAACAATATTAATAATCATTATGTCATGACGAAGAATTTCAAGAACGAAGATTTAATGATGAACGAGAACGGGAATGTTTCCTACTTATTCATCAAACTCAAACACCTGTTCATACAGCTGCATTTTCGTAAGAAGGTATCATCTTTCCCTCCAACCGATTTCCTGGAGTCTTTGAAGTCCACTAGATACTCGTTAGGACAACAAGAGGATTGTTCCGAATTCTTGGGGTTATTGTTGAATACTCTTCTTGAGCAAAACAATAGCAAAAGCAATACTCCTGACCGCTCTGGACTGAATGATTCCGTACAACCCATCTCGTCTTGTGTTTGTTAATCTTTTGCTGGAAAAATCCTCACTTGTTTACTTTGTGGTAAATGTTCAAGAAGTACCGAAAACTTATGTGAATTTCTGGAACTTCATCTAGCTTTTCCTAATACGACTAATAACCAGTCCTCGCATAGCTTATTGTTAAATCATCTGAATATGGAATTTTCAACAGGTGAAGATCGACTGTATTGTCAAACATGCGCCAAACTAACTGACTGTTATAAGGAAACAAGTATAGCTGAGGCTCCAGTCAATCTAATAATAACACTGATGATTTTCAAACAAGACTAATCCTCTAACGGAAGCAAGATACTCTTTGGAAGGTTCGAAATAAATGAATATTTCAACCTAGCAGACCACTATTATAATATTCATGCAGGCATTGTTCACTGTGGTTCTGGCGTTGAATTTGGTCGTTATTACGCCTTGGTCAAAGAAGAAACGCACTAAGTTTGACGATAGTCGTATCACGAAGTGTTCTGGCGATGTATTGAATTTATTGGAGCCTCTGGAGACACCCTACATTTTGTTGTATAAGAGAGAGGACATTGTTAGATCAAGATCTTCAAATGATATGGTGCTGCAGGTTTTTCCGGGTTTTCCTGCAGCTGAAAAAGCAAATGCGCCACTGCAATCAATGAAGTCGCCCCGGAGCGCCAATTAATTTTCATTGTTGTTTTTATTTTATTTTCATCGTTGTTTTAATAAAATGAAAGGGTTATGTCATGATATCATTAATGTTAATTAAAAACAGCAATGGCCCTAAGATACTTCCCTAATACTTTTTATTTGGTTCTTCAACCATACAAATTTCAACTGATGCACATAACTTCAAGCTAGTTATTGAAAATGTTAATGTAATCAAGTTTTCTTTCATCATGAAAAGTGAGTGTAGTATTAAATCCATTGAATGCATCAATAGAGGAAGTCTCTGATAATGTTAAATTATTTCAATTTCGTCGAGTTCAAGCAACACTTTTTTGTGAGATTTCCACTAAATAGTTTACAAAACCCCAACACGTGTTTAGCTATATTTATTAGTTCGTTTCAAAAGTTTCGTCCGTTTTTATGAGTCTAAATTAAACTGTAATATCCCATGGAATACTAATTCAATTCAATCGAAATTCCGTTAACATAAACATTGCGTGCTCGATATTCGATGAAGTCGACAAAGGCCGTTTATGCTGGAAGCTGCAGTTAAAGGCAGAAGATGAATCTCGTTGGTAGTAAATATCAAAGATTGACTCTGCAACTGACCTTCTTGCGGAGCGTTGTTTATTTTTGATAATCGCCTTGATGGCTTCTTCGTAAGGGGAGATGTTTTTGCCCTTACATTTCTCCTTTCACTTTGGTAATCATTCAAGTCAGCACTACTAGGTGAGTTCGCATTTTGAAATACAATGTAATTGAAAACAACAAAGATTGTGGATCGATTGACTGATTAGCTGACATTTCTTTTCAAGTGAGACTTCTTTGCAACAAGTATATTAAAGGAGAAAGTAATACAAATCATGAAATTATGAAACAACAAAAAAATTAATTGGCGCTCCGGGGCGACTTCATTGATTCCAGTGGCGCAATTGCTTTTTCAGCTGCAGGAAAATCCGGAAAAACCTGTAGCACCGCATCATCTGAAGATATTGATCTGCCAATGTCTCTTTTTCATGAAATAAAATGTAGGGTGTCTCCAAAGGCTCCAATGAATCCAAGATATCGCCAGAACACTTAGTGACACGACTATCGTCAAATTTAAACCAGTTTGTTTCGTTGACATTCTTTCAGAAACTTTTTTCCACAAAAAACTCTTCCATCAAATTCTTCAGTAATCACCATTTCAATTCATTTCTTAATTGCTTTCAATCAGTTCCATTTCAGTTTTCCATAGAATCACCAAATTTTCTTAATTCCGGTTCATTTTTCATTTCAAACATTATTTGCACTCTACAAATGTATGACCTGATACCTCAAAAAATTTCTATCAGCTTATCTATACACCGCCCGTTTCATTGATTTTCATGTGTTCGATGAAACGGGAATGATCAAAGCGGAATTTTTTCACTCGAATCGACGGCTTCATAATTGCAAATGAACCATGTTCAACATTCAAAAAAGGGTGCAAAGCCTAATCAAGCAGTGACAATAATCAAAAAATCATTGGATGAAACACCGTGGCGTATTTTAACCAAGCAGAATGAGGGCGCAGGTGGAAAACAATACTGTAGGTTGAGTAATTAAGATACGTTCATAATGAAACATAGAGGAAAATTTGTGCGTAGGTATATCACGTGAAATCCTTTATTCAATTTCGATAATTTATTCAGATAATGATGATAATAATAATAAATCATCTTTATTCACCTGAAGTAAGAACATACAGAATATACAAAAAAATGAGGTGAATGAGGTGAAAGCTGTTTTTAAACTCAACCTTCGAGAAAAAATTCAATTCAAAATGAATAAAAAAAATTATAGTACATACAGACAATTTCAAAAAAAGATTATATCATTCAGCCACCAAATCTTTTATGTAAACGGATGAGCCAAGGTCAGCATGAGGAAAGTGAACTACTCAAATAAATGCTCTTTGAGTCTTTTTTTAAAGTTTTTCAACGTGTAGGATCTGAATTCACTGGGCAGGAGATTGTAGAATTTAGCTGCGTTGCATGAGAAGCTGCGAGTGAAAACAGAAGACCTGTGTTCAGGAATCACCAGCACCGATCTG
Source organism: Leptinotarsa decemlineata (assembly GCF_025532065.1). Classification (NCBI taxonomy): domain Eukaryota; kingdom Metazoa; phylum Arthropoda; class Insecta; order Coleoptera; family Chrysomelidae; genus Leptinotarsa; species Leptinotarsa decemlineata. Next base: position 8,229,191 of record NW_027412578.1, read on the forward strand.
TTTCTAGTAAAAAAGCTGTTGATATTAGAGAAAGAATTCAATTTTTTCATTAAATAATGTGGCATTCCGGTCTTCAAGACTTTGTGGGTGTTTGTGAGTAGGTGCAGTGTCCTGAGTAGTGGTCGTATTTTCGAATGCCAAAAGAAAAACGAAGGCAACTGTTTTGGATTCGTTGAAGACGGAGGGAATCAGATTGAAGTAATGCAGGGCCATAAATGCTATCGCAATATGAAACTTTCAAAATGATTAGTGCCTTACATAATTTTAGTTTGAGTTGTTTGGTGAGTAAATCCCGATTTGGAAACAGTTACCTCAAGATGTTGAAAGACGTTTGGATCAAATGGCTAACGTGTTTTATAAAGCGCAGTTCAGAATCGAGCCACAAGCCTAGGTTCTTTGCTTCAGTTACGTAAGACAGAACGTCACCATTTATTTGAATATAAAGAATATTTTTAGAAATATCTCGCAATCTTCTTGGTCCAAATATCATTTCTGCTGACTTTTTGGAGTATAACTTCAATTTATGAGCTGATGAAATATCAAAGATGGCATGTAGATCACGATTACTAAGGTTTTGAGCGGAACCAATGTCAGGGAACTGAAATGAGAAGTACAGTTGAGTATCATGTGCGTAATGATGAATGTTGCATTTTTCTACCGACTGATGAAAGTCACAGATATATAGGCTGAATAGTAAAGGACCAAAGATTGATCCTTGAGGAACACCTTTAGTTACAGGCAGAGTCTCTGAGCTGATACTGTCCACCATAACCCTTTGAGTTCGGTTTGATAAGTAATTTATAACCAGAGACAGCGCATTCATAGAAAAACCGAAGAAGCTGAGTTTATCGCACAGGATGTCATAGTCAAGAGTGTCGAAGGCTTTACTGTAGCCCAGAACTATTAAATAAGTTAATTTATTTTCATCTACCGCTTTGAAGAGGTCGTCGGTGATGGAAAGTAAAGCTGTGGTTATGAAGCTGCAAATTTGGTCCTTCATGATCATCTCAACAACTTTTGAAAGACAAGGTAGAATGGTGATAGGTCTGAGGTCAGAGAAATACGAATGGGAGTTGCATTTAGCTAAAGAAATAATGACACCGTTCTTTCAACAACTTGGAAAAACACCCTTAGTCAAAATGCGTTACTTTCGAGACGATTCAGGTATTTCTGTATAACTGCAGACGAGACGGCACTGAAATGAAAAGGTTTATGAATTACTGAAGGAGAGCGGTATCGTTCTAATAATGAAATTTGATAGTTTAAACGCTCTGGTTGGGGAATTTTACTGAAGTTTATGTTAATGAGGTTCGCGTCCTTCAAGTTATTCGGGATTTCTGTATTATTACTTCTCCTCAAAATTTCTAGTGATATCGATGTGTTCCAAGTTGCTTTAGAATTTTTCTTCGCAAGGTATGCTTCGGGGTATGCTTTTTTCTCACCACGAATTGCTCCGGTTGTGTAATTCCTGAGATCTTTATAACTATTCCAAGCGGTAGGAGAATGAGTTCGCTTAAATTTTTCGAAGGCACGGTCTCTAACAGCAATCATTTCCTTGATGGTGTAAGTCAGCCAAGGGGATGGTGGCTTACTGATGTTTTTGGTGAGGATTGGGGTGTGTCTGTCAAATAGTTGGATAATATTTTTGTTCAGAAGCATAGCCATTTCGTTAACATCATCAAGCTGATAGAAGTCACCCCAATTAATAATCTGGATATCATTACGAAAAAGTTCGTGATTGAGACTGCAAAAATCACGATAGGAAATGAATTTAACTTCCAAAGGTATATGGATGGTGGTGATCTTGCAAGAAACAGCTAAATGGTCGGATATTCCACCTACGTCAGAGACTTCGATACACCACACTTTATCTTTGTCCGAAACAAGGATGATATCAGTAAGTATTTGGGAATTAGAAGTTATGCGAATAGGCACATCAACAATTTGATATGAAAGAATTGAATAAATGTAGTAGGAGGTGTCTATATTAAGATCACCGGCTGCGAGAAAAAAATCGGAGGAAGGTAACAAATTGGCCACACTATCTTCAAGTTCGCTTAAGCATTGATTCACATCACCGGAAGGAGGACGATAAACTACTACAAAAATATGAGTCTTGCAACGAAAAAAGTAGAGATCCATAGCTGCTCGAGATGCGAGCTAAGATGAGAGTGATTTTTAGAATATCATAGATGACACTGGTTTGAATCAATTTTTTTTTCTCAATCAAGAAACGTTGAGTCAAGTAAACGAATATTGAAATACTTGAAATCCAGATTCATTGATTCGTGCGTTTCTACATATAGTATAACCTGTACAGTCCGCTTCATATGAGATTGCATTCAAAATTTAATTTTAGCATCGATTTGCGCCTCGTTCTAGGTGAAAACAAAAACAAAAAAGTCCGCTTGTTATGAGATTCTATTCAAAATTCAATTTTTGTGTCGATTTCCGCTACGTTCTAGATGGAAAAAAACTAAAATTCACGAATCAAGTTGTAGCTCTCATTAAAAAATGATCTCAATGATTTCTTTGCCAATTTTCATAATTTGCACCACTGTAGTCTTCCACAGGAATTGTTCCACAAACATTTTCATATTTCGAAGATTATGAATCATCAACAAAACGTCCACCAGTTCTGGTTCTTAAAGTTTTCACATGTGATTTTTCAACTCATTATAAAAGTTGCGATTTCGAAGCTATTCATTACTTAGTGCAGTTGCTTTATTTTTTCAGTTACTATATTTTTAAAGTAAAAATTCAATTCACTAGCTGTTGCCCGCTGTTATATTAACGTACAACCGAAGCTACTGAACCTAGAATCTTTTAATATGCAGGTAGGTTCTTTGTATAGCGTAAATGAGCATAAGGGAATCGGGAATGTCTACCCCAAGGGGGAAATAGGGGTTGAAGATTCTCTTGAATTTCGTCAGTTTTGAAGTTGGAAACCTGGGTTAATAAAAAAATATTGCAACCATTTCTTTGAACTGGTCTGTCACGAAACTTATTGTAACAAACTAAATTCTACACGGGCGAAGCTGCGGGCAACAACTAGTCAGTGAATAAATATTGAAACAGTTCTGATTTCTTCTCCTCCGTTGAAGTTAAAATATCCAAAGCTGAAACTTGTTAAAACTTATCAAACAGAAACATTTACGATGTATAAATCAATTTGTCATTTCGCTCATCGACGTAAAACCTCAAACAAAACACAATAACTCTCTTTTACCCAGATGGAAGTGTTTTCCGGAATCAATTCTATATAAAACTTTCGAGTCGGATTTAATAAAACACAGTTGTTGAGAGCATTTGCTATAAACGAATTCAAAACTTTGCGATCCTTTATTGATCCGTTTGGAGTAATGCTGGAATACATGCATAGTCTTGAATATAACAATACTTGTATATCAGGAGAACGACCGGGATTAGCCAGCATCTGTCAGGAAGAGGAAAACTTTTCCTATAATAATACTTAAGGATCTCGACGGCTGTCAACGAAGGAAGCAGGATAATTTGAAGGAAATATCTTGACAGCGTAGAGATTGAACATTGGGAGTCTGTTATCACTCCTACGTCTGTTGATAAACCCTCCTGACGAATTCGTTTTCTTCGTAAGAGTTATTTGAGAGAATGTCGAATTTAAAAAATGATGTTATTTTCTGTTGTAGGAATCAGAATTACTCTGTGGATCTTTCTGGGAATGCTAACCTTTCAACCTTTCTGAATATCAGCTTATCACTAACTGTTGCAGTAACATTTGAAGTATTGAAATTTGAGCTGGTCCGCAATCAAACACGCACCTGGTTCATTTCATCCTTCATAAACAACTTTTTGAACAAACCATTAACCAAGTATACCCTCACACTGACCTTGGCTTATCAGAGCGCCTAACTTTCGCTTTCCTCAGGTCGAGTAGGCTGAAGTCGGAAACTGAGGGGTTCATTATGGCTTGCCAGGATGGTGTCTTCAACACCTTAGTCTATCGCAGTCGTGTGATGGGTATAGAGGTTCCTGACACAAGGTGCAGAGCCTGCCGCGAGGCGCCCGAGACCCTAATGCACTTGCTATCAGCATGTCCAGCATATGCGGTCTCGGCCTATATCCATCGACATAAGGCGACCCTAAGATCGCTATATTACCATCTACGGCACTCTTACGGTATTGACGAGACACCGGTGTTGCCCTACGCTCCAGGGGATATTAAAGCTGTTTGTGGGTAACGAGAAGTGCCGAATTTGTTGAAACTATTCGTTTCCCACCCTCAGGCTCATACAAGATAATAAGCCTGATGTAGTTCTTCTCGACTACCAGAGCAACACGATATTTGTCATGAAGTTTTCAGCTCCTGGCGAGACGAATATCGTCAGAAAAGAAAAGAAAAAACGAATAAAATATCGAGATTTTCTCTTCGAACTCCGCAGACTCTATCCAGATCACTCTGTCAAGATGGTTGTTCTGACTATTGGAGTTCTTGGTGAAATGATGTCTCTCTACTCTCAAATCTTAAAATCATTCCGGCTTTCCGCACTGAAGCAGAAATCTTAGCCGTGCAGATGCAGCAGGCTGTCATTCTTGACTCACTGCGCTTGCTTAGGGCACATGATTCTTGGATCCAATGATCACCTACCCCACGGTGTGGAGAGTGATCATTGATTGATAATGCTGGCGCGCCCTCCCGAATGTATCGGGGCTTCGGGGGATAGGGCCTGACCAGCGCACACTACGGTGACAAAAGCACTTTCTTCCCATTTTATACACACGAATACTCACCGCAATTGACCGAGTGTTCGAACAGATATATGAGCAGAGAGGATCGAAGAGAGGAGTCGCTGGATGCAAAGGCAACATGCTCATCGATAGATGTATAACACAGGACTCGATACAATATAAGCGTAACCTCTCTAGGCCTTGATCGATTTGGCATTTGATACATGAGCGCATCTTGCATTTGCTCAGATGTCTTGCAGTACCCGACAAAATAGTGAGATGTATTGAACAACTGATACCACTCTGGCGAACTCGCTTCACCATAATATCTGGTAAAGCTAGAAGACTCAAAACAGGATGGGTCACTTTCAGAAGGGGTGTATTTCAGGGTGATTCCCTCATTCCCCTTCTCGTCTGCATCTCAATATTGCTATTATCCGTTGCGCTCAGAAATACTCGAGGATATAACTGTGGCACCCCTGGAAACCGGAGGCACGAGGTCATCCATTTGTTTCATATGGATGATCTTAAACTTTTTGCCTCTGGAGAGAAGGATCTCCATCAATCCTTGAGGGTGGTGGAAGAGTACACACATGCTATCGGTATGAAATTCGGGATAGACAAATGTGCAATGGTCCATCTCAAAAGAGGACGATGCGGTGACTACGGAAAGGATGTGTACCTCGTAGATGGAAGCATCTTACACCATTTGGAACTCGGAGAGATATATACTAACCTCGGGGTGGATCAACGCCGCTCAAAAGAGGTAATAGCAAATCTGGTCATCGGAACTGCAACAAATATACTTGCCATTACGATCTCTACTCGTTTGGAGTAGACCGAACTGAAGACCCAAAAAATGATGCATATATATAGGATTTTGCATCTCAAATCGTCTGTTCCAGGGTTGTACTTCCCCCCCTCCCACAGGGAGGCCATGGACTTTTGAGTTTGTTATGTCTACATGACAGGATGGTACTGGATGTCTGCGACCATGAGAGAGTCGGTATTGAAGCATTTTTCTTTATACATGAGTATAGTAGAATTATATTTGCACTACAGGATCATTGGATGGAAAGGAGTCATCTCAAACATCTTGAAGTGGCACAAAAACGTTTATTGAGAATGATTTCCGACAGAAATAATAGATATTCAAGCGACGCTCTTTATGAAGAGTCTGATATGTTTGATGTGATACAATTATTTTTTATTATCATAACTGCAACACAGTTCTTTAGTGAAAATGAATTCCAGAAACGATGTCATGCTTATACACCGAGGCAAATTGATAACTTCTCAATACCCTTCGCATCCAACTAAATTGGTCAAAACTATTCCAAAGTCCTAGCTCCAAAGGCATTCGATATACTTCCTAAAGAATAGAGAAACAATAATTTTAATAACTACCATATTGATTGTTCACCATAATTTCCCATTTGCGAGGAATAAAATTCAAAGTCGTCTCCACAATTTAATGTCACCATCGGGATGTTAGTGCGGTAAAACCATCAATTAGGACATGTTTCGAATCTACATAGGTTCATCATCAGCTAATATTCAAACTTCTGGAGAAGAAAATGTTTCATTTTATAATGGAATAATCACTTGTTTTTAATGAAAGGAATAGTCTCAATGACATATAATAATAAATGATTTTTTATGGTTGATGTATTTGATGTTAATGAGTGGGTATCAAGGCTTCAAGCCGCCCATAGTCCAATTATTGAGAAATATGATGTGATAAATTTCTCCATTCTCTACCAAAAAAATAATTTCATTATTATTAATATGTTATTGTGACCATTCATTCCATTAACAACACGTGATTGTTCAATTTCTTTTCCATTATGAAATAAAAATGTTTTCTTCTCCAGAAGTTTGAATATTAGCTGATGATGAACCTATATAGGTTCGAAACATGTTCTTATTGATGGTTTCATCGCACTAACATCCGATGGTGATATTAAACTATGAAGACGACTTTGAGTTTCATTCCTCGCAAATCTACCGCACTCCATTTTGAAATACAATTTACTTCTACCAGAGGTTGATGATTTCCCATGATGGAAAACTCACATTTTTAAAATATACTGATACTATATATACTGATACTAATATACTGATACTATACTGATACTATTAACGTGTTAGGAATCACACGTTAAAAGGTAAGACCTCGTTAATCCTTAGCTCGCACAAGTTTCGACTTCTGAGGGTTGTCGTTCGTAGGGGTGCGACAGCTGGTTAACGGAAAAACATATTTTAAACACATATATTTTTACGTATACATATTTATTTGAGCGTAATAATACCACAAATTCTTTCATATTCGTTCTCCATTATTCACCAGCCATATTGTATATATGAGCTGTCTTACTATCAACCTCAAATATGCTTCTAACACTTTCAATAATCAACAAGTTATCTACCACTCCTTGAATTTATATATACATATTTTTATTGAAATTTTAATGGTTATTTTTATATTGTAATTTATACATGTATATACATTTCACTTATAAATTCATTTTAGATTTTTTTTTAAGTTTTGACCACTAATATTACTCTGAATGTCTATATTGTTTTATTACTTTATATTAGCCTTATATATGTATGTATATCCATCTACAAGAAGTACTGCTTCCGTGGTATTACTTTATTCACAATTTGAACCCTTATTTTGCTGTGAATAAATCATTATTATATGCTGGGAATACCCCGATAATTAGCCGTACCATGTCCTTGGTCGGAACCATTGTGTATAAGGATGCCTCCCCGAAGGTCAATAGTATATTATGAATGCTTCTTTCTGATTCATTTATTTTTTTAAATCAATTTTGGCAGTTGCTGTCACCAGATGCAGATTTCTTCACATCAAAATTTGGATGTTGGGTACTTCCGAAAATGCTGTAGGGTTCGTGCCCATCGCACGAAGGCCGGTCTTTTTGGAATCTGATCATTTGGTATACCCACTTATATTCTCTCTTATTATGTGGTTCCAGAACTGAATTTCAATCTTAATTAAAATGCTTTTCATTCACTATTCTCTTTCCGATAGATTGACAAAAAATCTCTTATTTATTTTTGTTCCCTTAACTTCATCTTACTGTACGAGGATGGTGTTTTTCTCAGTCCAGAAAATAAAAGTCCAAGGTTTCCAATATAAAGTATAATAACCAGAAAACGACTCTATGGACAAAATGATAAAAAACAATGTCTAAAATGTTACATAAAATAAAATGTTAAATTATCTAAAATAAAGGAAATTAGAACAAAGGAAATGCCGCCAATTTTACCATGCTATTTACTGTTAATTCAACCTGTTGAACTAATACAAATGCACCAACACAGTACAAAATACTTTTAGTTTTATTGTCAATGCAGGGAGAGTGGTGTATCACTTTGAGTGTTCGCCCTTTTTTGTAATTGTATTATGAACTCTAGCTAAACACTGAGCACTAGGAACCCAACAATATATAACCTCTTTGCAAATAGGAAGTGGACTCAGACAAAATAATATATGAACTCTCTCTCAATATCAACTTGTTGATGAGAAAACAAACACTCATATAACGCCTCTTTGGGTGATTCATGGTCAACCATAGGTTCCGTTGACTCGGTGTGTCTTCAACACCAACACTTTGATTTCAAACTCCCCTGTATCCAGTACCGGTTTATGATTTCACTACCGATTTTTCTTAAAATTCGCACCACGCATTCACAAACAAAATAACTCCCCTATTTAGGCCACCTCCCTCAACGTTCGAGGCTGAGGGATGAGACCCCCGACCTCATCTCAACGGGGTCCGGTGACTGACATAACAGCGTTTTTATTCCTTCCCAAGCATATGATCATCGACAGGATGTAATATATTCATTTTTTTAGTCTAACCCAACTTGTACATGACCACAACGACGCTCAAAGGTCCGACAGTCATAAAGTAGTTCAGCGCTTTTTCATCTGGAAAAATATCGACACCAAAGAAACGATATCTATGAATGAAATGATATTTCACGGTAACCATCGAATTGGCAGTTATTACAAGTATGTATCTATGTTGTGGAATTGGCCGCGGTGGTACTGCTCCCGACTCACGATCGGAAGACCGTGGGTTCGATTCCCGCCCCGGCCAGATATTTTTCTCGAAAGAATGTATCTGGTTGAAGCTGGGATGTTTCTGCAACCGTGTTAGGAATCACACGTTGAAAGGTAAGACCTCGTTAGTCCTTAGCTCGCACTCAACTTCTGAGAGTTGTTGTTCGTATGGGGGCGACAGCTGATTAACGGAAAAAAGGATTTTTCAGACAGAACCTATCTTCATGTCTCCACTCTTTTCGATAGTGTCCTGAGTCCATGGTAAACGACTGTGTATTTCCTATAAATGACATTAAAAGATTCCTGTGTGCGTCTCTTGGAGACGTAAAATTGGTTGGTGAATCGCGCGTTGAGAAGAGTGATGCAGCTCTTGTGTTTGTAGAAAGTACTCGTTTGAGATTTATTTCACGCTAGCGGTTCTAGTTGCACCTCTCATGTAGCAAAACATTTTCTATTCATGCTGACATTTCCAAAATGTCAGCATGCAGTGCATCAAAATTGATGTTCATAACTCATTAATTTCCATCGATTAAATTTCAATCGGAAAAACGATTTCCTTCGATAACACGAAATCATTTGTTGAAAACTTCGTTCTCGGGTAAAAACTAACTCGATGAATAAAACGGTAATGTCCCATTCAGAACATCTTCAATTTACATTCGCCAGAAAACCGAGTCGACCCACCACGCCACAGGCATAATAGCCCTTCCGTTTTTTTCCGGGAAAAACCTTTTCATTCATTCCCTTACATAAATTAGCCATTGACTGCTTGCTTTTCGGCTGGCTGCTCTTGAAGGGATACGGACTGAGCATCCCCCAAAGATAAACGAATCAATGGAACATACTACTGCTAAATGTTACGTCTTCAAATGGCGTGAAATTACTAAAAATCGATTGGGAAGCATTAAAGGCCGATGTAGTGTCTCTAAAGTAGAGATCCGTCGAAGATGGATACTTCGAATCGTTCACACGTGGTTTGACTAGCCAAAGTGCTAACATTTTAGATAGAAAGCTCACTGGTGAGAGGTGATCATTTCTCTGACACCAACCACAATTTCGGTGACATAAGAAAGGTATTTCTTTCATTCAAAAAGTCATAGTGAATTTTTTTAAACAAAATATTCGATAACACAGGTCTGTAAAAAAAACTTATCAAAAAATTGTTTTGATTTCGTTACCTGATCTTCATGTAGTTTTTTGAGCTGTTTTCAAAAATGACATTTGTTCTTATCTATCACGTAAGGTTTGCCTACAAAATAAGGATGAAGTAATTGAAAAAATACATTGAAACGAGGAATTGTGGGTTTATTTTTATCAGTTTAACATTGAAGTAAAAGAAAAAAAAAATGCTACATAACTAAACTAAGCATAATGGTGATACACAAGTATTCACAAAATTATCATAAGTATTTTAAAAACGTTTTCTTTTTCCGTCAAAGCTTCTCTTGGTACTTTTTCGGCTGTGTTCTTGTGAATTTTCCCTTTTTAACATCCAACAGTAGTCTGCCATCATGTTAACATTCCACCGACCTTGGTATCAGCCATTTTTTTTTATGTCTTGATGGAACCGTTCTCCTTGTTCCTTAGGGCGTCCTAATGAGACCGGTTCAAATGGAGACCTGTTTTGAATATTTTCAATTGAATTCCTTCGAAAGTCGGGAGTTGAACTGCGTCCTTGCCTCCGGAAACTCAAGAGCTGAGCAGTACTACTAAATATTAAGAGTACTAGGTTTTACCTGCGGCTTCGCTCGCATTTATGCCATTAATTAAGTATCAGTACAATAGAAATGAATCAATATGAGAACTATATTTCAATGCTTGGCTGGGATTATCAATTTTTCTAAATTATTATATACGATGAAGTTTCGAAAATTTAAAATATGCTTTATTGAATTGCAACAACAACTGTTAAAATATATTTCACTGTAACAAAAATAAATAATTTTCAATTCCCACAATTTAGGAAGATAAAATAAAGATTGTTATTTCAGGATGTTTTTGTGGACTATGCTATAAGTTGTTCCTAACCAAACCTAACCTTACCTAACCTAACCTAACCGAGCCTAACCTAACCTAACGTAACATAACCTGACCTAACCTAACCAAACAGCTGGAACTATAGTCAATTGGATGGATTGGATTGGATATTGTTGTAACTGTGAATAATACAGTGTATCGATATTACCGTACTATGGGTTGAAACTCCATTACTGGAATGCTAGATGACGTTGAAGTAGCTAGATTTTGAGATTTTTTTGACAAACAATTTTTTCGGTTGAGTAGTTTTCGCGTGAAACCGCAACAAACAAACTTACATTCGCATTTATAATATTAAGTAGAGATATAATATTAGTAGGGATAGGGATGTCATAGTATTTCCAATATCAGTTTCATACACTATTTTCCCCTCTTCATCAACATTTTTTGAAGAAAAATAACTATCCCCGTTCAACGAATATTCAGTTATTCACATGAACACGGTTATGAATTTAATAAATTATAGTGAACTACCCATTCCACCTAGTGGAATGGATTATTAAATTCCCAACAGACAGTACCTCCCAAAACACAATTTCGATATCAAGGTTGGTGTTGTGTTGTGTATGTTGCCGTCATGCATTTCAATAAATAACGCAGATAAATAATTGGGAATCTATTTGTCGACAAACTACTATAAATTGATTCAATCGTGGTTGCTATGGAATCCTTCATAGGGTTTCACAACAATAAACAACTCCAAATGCTGAATCTTGCAAGATTTGATGGATGTTGAATTTCACTAGTTCGGACTTCCATTGTCTACTATATAAAATGATTTGAAACCTCTGAAACAACTAAAAAAGAAGAATTGAAAATGAATAGCTGAAAATAACAATTATATTAACCAAAATAAACCTGAAATGAAATAATAGTGAAATAAAATACAAGTTAAAAAGGAACAATAAATAAAAATAAAGTCGTTAGTTCACGACATTTCGATTGTTAGTATCTACAATCGTCTTCGGGTGATGACTGGACTGATTCCTCCGAGAGATGACTATTTATAGGTCGTTCGAGTACTTTCACTTATCCCCGCTTTCCATTTTCCGCTTTACTGGTTCCGTGGGAGATGACCGTTTTGGCGGGAGTTGGCCATTTTTCGCTTGATGATGGGTTTCCATATGTTGCGTATTTCTACGCTGGCTTGGCTGAATACGTTGTTGGACAACATGTATGCGGCTTCCTTGAATTTTCTCCTAAACCAATGTTCCTCTCTGTGCAAGATCTTAGCTTGGGACCACTCGATGTTGTGTTGATGGGTCCAAACATAATCTGCTATTCCTGATTTGCTGGTTTCCCCTCGCTGTGTGTGTTTCTTGTGCTCGGCAATGCGAACATTCAATGGCATCTTAGTTTCACCAATATAGCACTCACAGGGTACCCGGTAAATGCAATTCTTGGAATCGCAGTCCGCGTTTGTTGGCCTGGTTTTCGTGAGGCTGCTACGAATAGTGTTACCGGATCTGAAGCAGGTTCTGATGTTGTACTTGGAACCAATTCTTCTTATCCTCTCCGATAATCCTCTGATGTAGGGAAGTGCAAGCACTAGTTGTGACGGCTTCTCTTCCTTGCGAGGCTCCTGCTGTCTTCTAGCCAAAGTCTTTTCTACCATCGCTTTGGAGTAGCCATTCCGTTGAAGATCATTTTTTATGATGTCTAGTTCTTTCTCGAGACCTTCTTTCGTGTTACAGAGCCCAAAAGCATGGTCTAATAGAGTCTTGATGATTCCTCTTTTAGTCAATTGATGGTGGTTGGATTCGTGGTTCAGATACTGTCCCGTATGAGTGGGTTTTCGGTATACAGATGTTTCCTACTTAGTGTCGGTCCTCTTCAACAAAACGTCTAAGAATGGCAATTCGTTGTGAATTCCCTTCTCCATTGTGAAATCGATGGAAGGTCTCAAGCTGTTGATGTGTTTCAGGAAGGCGTCTAGTTCAGTATTCCCATGGTTCCATATTATGAATGTGTCGTCAACATATCAACCAGACTCGAGGTTTCTTGTGGGCTTCTTCAATGGCCAGAGTTTCAAACCACTCCATATGTATGTTGGCTATGACTGGTGAAAGTGGCGATCCCATTGGCAGTCCCTCATCTTGTGTAAAGAATTTGTCCTTCAGTTGGAAATAACAGTTTCGTACACAGCATCCTAGTAATTCCATGATTACTTCTATAGGTAGATTCGTTCTCTTTTTCAGGTTCCCGTCTTCGGATAGCTTACTCTGTATGATTTGGAGTGCTTCTTCGACAGGAACGTTGGTGTAAAGGCTTTCCACGTCGAAACCAATCAGTTGATCTTCCTGTGTGACCTCAATTGACCCTAGTAGTTCGACAAAATGCCTTTAATTTATTCAATTGTTCTATTTTTGCTTGTATTTTATTTCACTATTATTTCTTTTCAGGTTTATTTTGGTTAATATAATTGTTATTTTCAGCAATTCATTTTCAATTCTTCTTTTTTAGTTGTTTCAGAGATTTCATATCATTTTATATAGTAGACAATGGAAGTCCGAACTAGTGAAATTCATCATGAAACATTGTCAATCACCTTCAAACAAACGTTGATGGATGCTGTGCTGCTCAAACGGTTGATATATACAGAGTTCCACATAATCACAGTGGAAGACATCGATGGGTTATAGAGTGAACTGACTGAATATCAATGTGTATATTACATACCCTCTTTCCTTTTCAAAAAATTTAGGTTGGCTTTGGAGAGTAGGACGGATGAGCCAAAAAAACATATTGTATGCCATGACATAGCTCAATTGACAGGTTTGTTCTGGTTCTAACATCCGAAACAGTTTGGAAACTGGGCAAGACATGATGCGTACAAGCAAAAAATCTCAAACAGTCCGAAACAGTCTAGGACACTTGGTTAAACCAGAACACATTTTGAGGAGACCACTGTTCTACCTATCGTGTATATGAAGAGATGAAGATGAGAAAATACTGTTGATCATGTCCATTTTGTTATGTAGCGTATCCTTATAGTCAGTTCAAAAGTTATCTAACCTCAATCATAAATTATTTGAATCGAATAAATAAAGAAACATTCTAGAAAATAGCACAAACAAATTTCCACATGAATGCGCGTAAGCAACGGGAACAGTCCTCAACAGTTCAGCCGGGAGAGCAAGAACGATTCGGGACGGTTCAAGACAGTTTAGGACCATTTCACAGTCAAAACCAGAACAGGGGATTCATCAATCCGAACTTATCCTCAATAAACCAGAACGCTCTATATCAACTGCGCATGATCCTGACGTCCTAGAACCAGAACAAACCTGTTATATAGCTACTTCGAAGGATCTCCCTGTTTTTGTATCTAGTCATAAAGTGAATTCACGGAGGTATTTGAAACGGAATAATTTTGTTGGGGTATCGTGTATATTCATATATAGGTTTTTCTTCATATCTCAATGTGAATAGAGTATTATTCTCAGTATGAAGCACCGCCGCTAAAGATACCCTGAAGGTGCTGGACTCCGGAGCAGATCCCGGATATCCTAGAGGAATACCCACTGGGAACCAGATAGCGGACAGCTACGTCCTGGACGGAGCTGAAATCGAAAGCCATTTACCCCTGGCCTTAGAACCTGTACCCATATTCCAATGACCACTGCAACTGACCCGGACCACTCTAACGGAACAACGAAAAAACAAGAAAAACAAGAGAAACAGATGACAACATAAGACAACACAACATTAGGCATCATTACACAAGGCAACACACAATCCACTATCCCTGAAGAGCCTGTAGCAGGTCCCTACACAAAATACACTATAACAAATATTTTGTAATTCATCCAAAAGCTTGAATAAACATTTTTCACTTGACTTTTGCTGCTGGATTCCGTCCAGGAAAGAGTCATCCGCCTGATGGGACACGAGAACATCACTTGCAACTTTGATAGTCTGAAACAGGTAGTCAGAAAGGTTGGAGATTTGTCTTTCTTCTCTAGATACTTTCAAGTGACTTGGCACACTTGATTCATATCAGAAATTCCCTGAGAACTTTTTTCCAAATGGATTTAATCTTCAGCGATTCGAATCCAATGTGAATCATAACTTTCGCACAGGCATCACTTTGAGAGCGCCGCAAGGACTTTCCTGCAGTGCTTGTGTTTTGTCTTTAAAAAACAGAATGTAAAATTCCGTATTATTTGTTTTTGAGTCGAAAATGCAACTATGGAATTCAAATTTCGTTTTTGAAAACGAAATCACGAGTTTCAGGTAAAAATCATATATTTCAAATTCAAAAAAGGAGTTATTAGAATGAAGTCTGAATTTTGAGATTGAACTAGAGATTATTAGTTCAAAATCGAAATGATGGGCTCAGAGTCGAAACTTTTTATGTGAACTCAAGACGGATACCCTCCGAACTAACAGAAATACAATACATTTTTTCCAATTTATTTTTGTTTTTCAATAAAGTCTACTTTCGACTCCACGCATTTCCCCCAGTGATGCTGCCATCTCTCTAGCCCGTCCAAATATTACTCAGCGTTTTTCTCTGCAAAATAATTGTTCACGAAGGTTTCAAAAAGAAATCGCTTGGGGCTAGATCTGGTGGGTGAGGCGAATAGCAAAGCAGTTCAAACCGTAATTCGTAGATTTTCGCCGTGGCGACCGCTGAGATGTGGAACGGTGCATTGTCTTTGTGGAACAGGTTTTTTTTCTGCAGATGTGGCCGTTTTTCAGCAAGTTATGCCTTCAGCTTGTCAACTGATAATGCTTAGCATGCTCCTGTAATGGTTTTTCCTTTTTGAAGATAATTGAATAATATAATGTCTGATAAATTTCTTGTAACAAATGGGACACCTCAAAGCAGTGTACTCGGTCCACTAATTTTTCTGTTATATGTGAATGATCTACCTGATAATATAAGTAATGGTGCGATATACCGTTACGCAGACGACACTTCCATTATTCTTTCAAGTAAAACAACGGAAGAAATGGATAACTTTGTAAACTCAGTCCTTCACGAATTTGATGACTGGTGTTACAGGAATAGGCTTATAGTCAACCTGAGAAAAATTGTCTGCATGGAATTTGCAAATTCATCTCGAAGCCTACATGATTGCAATTTCATTTTCCGGAATGAATCCTTGGCATTGACAAGCTCAACAAAATTTTCAGAAACAATAATGGACTTCACAGTTCACATCCAAGAAATTGAATCAATCGTATTATCTCATTGAATCCCTTAAGAATAGATTAGATACTAAAGCACTGATATTAGTTCATTTTGCCAAGTTTCAGTCCATTATTTACAACAACATTGCTGTCTGGGGTTTAGCAAGTGAGGTAGCCAGAATTTTCATGGAAGAGGAAGCATTACTGAGGCTAATTTTCAATCTAGATTACACAACGTCATGTAAAGAGATTTTTCGTCAAAATAAAATACTGATTGTTGCCTGTTTGTTCATTCTAAAAACATTGACGTATATCCATGAAAATAGAAGACAACTAGAGTCGAGATCGGAAGTCCATAATTATCATACTAGGAATAAGCACCCAGTGTTTCTCAGAGTATGCGCCGCGGCGCCCTGGGGAGCCGTGGAACCTTTACTGGGGCGCCGTGGGCCACAGGTGAGTCTCAAGGTACATTTTATAACATAGATAACTGAGAGTAAAGGTAATACGTCGGTACCTATTAATGAAAATCCTCTGATAATATGATAATATCGGTAATTGTAAAATGGAATCCGTTCAGACAGTCACCTACCTACTTTTATTAATTAAATATCTAGTATAGTCTTTACGTTCGGGGCGCCGCGATAACCTTCAAATAACATAATTCAAAATGTTTGAGAAACACTGCCATATGCTCATCACCCAAAAACACCATCACGCAAAGTATAAAAAGTCTCCTATGTTTGTTGGTATCCGTCTCTTTAATATACTGCCATGCGATATGAAGACACTGCCACCTCAAGTTTTAAAACAGTTTCTATCAGTTTCAACAGTTTCTATCAGAAAAAGGTTTCTACACAATAGATGGATTTATACTTGAAGTTGGTAATGTCAGATCACTGTCATTGTGACGTATACATAGTAACATGTTGTTTATTTATCTATTTCTATTTTTTACTTAAATTTTATTATGTATATAAATGTTTGTTTTACAATGTGTGTTACGTTTTTTTTTTATTCAAATGACATCTTATAATATTACACATTTATATCATACCTGAGAAATATGACCTGTCACATCTAGGTAATGTAGCACAAAGGACTAATAAATCTAGCTATCTATCTATCTATCTTTTTTTTTAAGGAGGAGGGGAAATCTTCATAGACTCTGTGCCGGATTCTTACCGACTAAAACCCCTCCCCCTATTCTCGGTGCCAAGTACCGGGAACCGCTCTCTCATTACTTCAGTACTTGACCCGTGATATATCCAAAGATCGGACAAACAAACAAACAAAAACAAAAAAATATGGTAAGTAGCCTTCAATTTCTACTCTCCCTCTCCTTTGTCTCGATAATTTTCCTCACTACTTTGTATGCACAGTCCCATGAGGTCTCTTCTCCTTTGAGATCTTCCATCATATGTTCGATGTTGAATATTTTCCCCGTTTCTCGGTGGTATTCCGTGCGCATTTCCGTCCATCTTGAGCATGCAAAAAGCGTGTTCTCCGCATCATCATCTACCTGACACTGAATGCAGGATGCGGACTCCGATCTTCCTCTGTCGAACAGATATTTACCGAAGCAGCCGTGTCCAGAGAGTGCTTGAGTAAGGTAGTAGTCTACTTCTCCAAAGGGTCGGTTAACCCAGCTCTCTACGTTTGGAATGAGTCGGTACGTCCATCTCCCATATAGGCCACTGTCCCATTTCAGTTGCCACCTACGCATGAGGTTTTCCCTGGCTGCATTTCTTCCCAGACCACTGTAGCGCTCCATTCTCTCCAGCACTTGAATTTCTATCGGTGAAACTCCCGCTATGACGCATGCTGCCTCAGCGGATATCGTTCTATATGAACTGCACGTCCGAACGTTCATTGTTCTCTGCACCGCCGTTAATTTCTGGACTAGTTTCTTTCTTTCTGCACCGTAGAGTTTTCTTCCTTATCGGTGTTCATATCATCGAAGTTTCGTATCTCTTTTTGTCTGGCCTTTTCCCCTCGACCCGTCCGACAAGGGAAACCCTACCAGTAGCTACGCTACCGCCGGCATGGCTCTCAGGTTCATCAAAGCACGCAAGCCCCACTATCGCAACAAAGTGGAGATACAGTCAGGGGGATCTATCTATCTATCTATCTATCCATCTATCTATCTATCTATAATCCCATGACTATTCTAAAAAACAGTTGCCATCACTTTCCCAGCCGGGCTCAAAATGGTGTGTCCAAGTTCCATCTTCAGTAATTGATCGACGCCAAACCTCGGATTTGTTGCATTTAAACTGCGCCAACAGAGCGTTGGAAATGTTCATTCGAACACGTTTTTGGGCTAATGTGAGCAAACGCTTTCTCATGCCTGAATGTTGATTTAATATGTGACAAACACATACCTATGCTGCCTCAATCACTTCAATTCGGCGGTGGTCTAGCACCATTTGGTGAACTTTGGCGATATTTTCGCCGGTAGTTGCAGTTTTGGAATTTCTCGAACGTTCATCTTCTCCCAAACTCTCACGACCACGTTTGAATTTAGCTCCCTAAAATATCACTGTGGTAAGTGATGGTGCAGAGTCGCCATTCACAAAATCCAAGTCATTTTGATTTGCATAGGCGTATTGCCTTCCAGAAACAAATATTCAATGACAGCTTGAAACTCGATTTTGTCCATTTTCATAAAAACACTCATATCAACTTCCTCAAACAACTGTTACATAACAACTGCGCATCCAAAATGACTTAAACTTAGGTGAATGAAAAATTAAAATTACAAGCTTTCATTCGCTGTACAGCTATCTTCATGTTGAGCTTGGAAACTTTCAGGACCACCGAAATTCTGAGACTGAATCAAAGCATCGACTGTCCCTCTTCATTGTGACGATCCGTTAAGAAAGAGGAGTTTTTTAGCTGTGAGAAGAGAGCGAAAAGGAACCGAATTTAATTTTTTTCATAACAACTTTGTCATCATTTCTCATTCATACATCCATGCCGACTCTATTCGCTCAAGATCAAACGATTCTCCCGTTCTGTAATTAGAGAAAGTTTTTATCGCCAGAAAAATAAGTCCTTCCCGGGAGCAGGTTGCCCTAATGTGGTAAGTTGCTTTTGATATTACGCGAGGCAAATCTATAGAGGTAAGATAACATACTGGAGGCTACTAATGACTTCGAGCTTTATCGTACTTTTTGTTCGTCGCCGTGAACGAAGCTGAAAGCGAATACCCCGGTTCGGATGCTGCGAGCCATGGATAAAGATTAACTATCCAGTGAAAGCAGCTGCTCTGCCAAACAAAAGTCAATTTCGACGATAACGACCGAGTGTATGGAGACCCGATGTTCTCGGAACGTTTGATGTGGAAGCCAACCAGGTGAATGAACTGGTGATATTAGTTTAACGTAAATTAATGAAACTCAATTTTCGTGAGTTGGAGCATCGACGATTACACGAAACATGGTATTTGAAATTCTCCATGAGTAGAATAATGAAAATTGGTCATTCAGATATATTCAATTCAATCAAAGTGTCTGTACATTCGTAACATACAAATTTTCATCAAGTTTCTATCCTAAACTGATACTTTTTGTTAACATTTTTCATCTATAGTCGATTACCGATATGTTTTACTTCTAAATTCAACATTTTCGTGGAAAAAAATTAGAACATCTTTCCCTCCAACCGATTTCCTGAAGTCTTCGAAGTCCACCAGATACTCGTTAGGACAACAAGAAGATTGTTCCGAATTCTTGGGGTTCTTGTTGAATACTCTTCGTGAGCAGGAAAATAACAGAATAAATACTCCTGACCGCTCTGGATTGAATGATTCCGTGCAGTCTATCTCGTCTTGTGATTGTAAATCTTTTGCTGGAAAAATCCTCACTTGTTTACTTTGTAGTAGATGTTCAAGAGGTAGCAAAAACATATGTGAATTTCTGGGATTTCAACTAGTCCTAATATGACTAAAAACCAGTCCGTGCAAAGCTCAATGTTAAATTATCTGAAAATGGAAATTTTAAAAGGTGATGATCGACTGTATTGCCGAACATGCGCCAAACTAACTGACTTTTATAAAAAACAAATATAGCTGAGGCACCAGTCAATCTAATAATAACACTGATGACCTTCAAACATGACTCAACCTCTGACGGAAGCAGCAAACTCTTACGAAGGGTCAAAGATGAGCATTTCAGTCTAGCAGACTACTATTATAATCTTCATGCAGTCATTGTTCACCGTGATTCTGGCTGTCATTATTGCACCTTATTTATTTTTATTTATTTATTTATCTAAATTCGGGACACATACAGGTAAGAGAACCAAACCCCAGATTGTGCTAACAAAACTGGCGTTCAACAGGTAAATGATCTAAATGCTTAATCTAAAACATAAATGATTAAAAATTGAATATTTTCCTTATGTTACTTTTATACATTTGTAAGGACATGGAGAAAACGTCCAAATTGGAACAGTATCTGTTGAATGAGTCTGTAATTCTATTTATTGGAGAGTTTTCCCCACATTGGTGTTATATGTGGAAGTAGCTAATAAATATTTATTCCTTGTGTTTCTCTGGGGTACATGAAAGGACATCATTGCTATCAACTCAGGCGAGTCAATAAGATTCGTTGAAATTTTATAGCCAAACACTAGATCCGAAGTGATTATCCGTTGTTCTAGAGGTTGAATGTTATAATAGTTACGGATTTGATTAATACCGTGAGTTACATAGATATTAGTGATTCGGTAATGAAGATGTCTAACAAATCTATTTTGCAGTCGTTCTAAACGCAATTTGAATGTATTATAGCAAGGATTCCATATAATGCTAGCGAAATTCAACTTGCTATAAACAAATGCATAATAGATAGTTTCAATAGCGGCTTCGTTGTTGAAGTCTCTGCACATTCTATTGAAGAAACCCAGTGTTCTGTTGCTTCTATTTATGACATATTCAACATGACGATTGAAATTCAATTTTGTGTCAAAGTATACTTCAAGGTCCTTGATATATTCTACTCTATTTAATGCAATACTATTCAACAAATACTGAAACAATATGGGTGAATGATTTCTATAAAAAGAAATACATGTACATTTTTCCACGTTGAGTTTCAGCTTATTCATATCACAATATATTACAAATCTAGCAAGGTCTTCCTTGGTCAAAGACGAAACGAACTGGTTTAAGCAGTGACGGCTCGTGCATTAGAGAACAGGGGAGGCTAAAGTCATAAATGACTGTATACACACAGAAAAGCCCGCCGGAGTCGCGAAAATTTTTTGGGGTACCGCACCTATTTAAAGCAAAATACATAATATTTGCATAAATGTAAACAAAAATGGTGTATTGCCTTGAATTATACGTATAAAACTGACCATTAAAAAAACACAAGGAAAAAGGGTTGTCTTTGAGTTATTTAATATAAATGAACTCTTCTCAGTCAATAAATAATAATACTTTTCTCTTCTAATACAACAGTTCTGTTAGAAATTGATACAAATATTTTATAAGTACAAGTACTTAATTATGCTTATAAAAACAGGTCTAAAAGTAAATTTTATTGTCCAGCAAGAACCAAAGGGGAGTTGAGAGTCGTGTCTTGTCAGGAAACGGAAGGAAGAATGAGGTAGGAAGGAAGGTTAAATCTGGTTTGTTTAAGTGAATTCACAAGGCACCCGCAAACTACTTCTAATCGGCGGTCATTCAATATAGTCTGCGAGGGTTCCGCATTTTGAAAGATGAATTGTATTTTGTAATTTTGGATAGGAAGGAAAAAATAAACCAACCAACGAAGACGATATAGCTGTTGCTATATTTTGGTTGCTAATAAACAATTTTAATTTACAAGTCGAAAATATATGTTCCTTAGATTTATAATGTCCTTCTGTAGAACAAGGTAAATTTTTTAAATCGGAGTATGCTATTTTAGACCACGTTTGGTATTCGGTTTGTGTGGAAAATAAAACACAGGGCCAACAAAAAAGTTTCTCTCGTATAATGGAGCCGGTTAAACAATCGCATTTATCGTACCAACTAATATTGAATCTTCGATTTTTTCGATTATCTGACGCTTCAGTTGAAATCAAATTTGGTTGAGGTCTTTCCAGAGTTTTAATAATGTAAAATTCATTATCATAACCAATCGACCAACCAATCGACTATATCGTCAGATTTTTCAATTTCATCCAACTTATCCATAATAAATGGAAAAAAAAATTACCGAGAAATGAAAACCTGAAAACACCTTGAAATTGAAAGGAAACACTTTAAAAACACATTAAAAATAATACCAAAAAGCACTGCTATAATACAATACTGCTTGTTTTATACACAAATAACACATATTATCAAGAAATACGAAAACGATTTACCGAAATATTTTTCAGTCCCGGTCCGTCATGGCATCCCGTCCGAATAATTGAATAAAAAACAAACGCAGTCGTACACTAACGGAGACCAACTGTAGGCTAGCCTCCTCTAACGCTATAATTTGTGCAACTAAAATTACAAATCCGGACGTATGTCACTAGTTGGATCAGTTTCGCGGAGCTTGTGTTTTTTTAAATGGTCGGAGGCTTGGCTCCCTTACAACGTATGGTATTTATTATTTCGGGTTGATGGGTTATTCGTTATTCGTTCATGGGCGGTGCGTTTGAGGTTTGTCACTACTACGTAGTGATTTTTCGAGCATATTAGGTATTAATATTGAAAATTAATGGTAAAGTAATGATACCCAAGCATTTTCAAAAAAAATAATCATAATTATTCGTCAATATCTTTTAATTTATTGCGATAAATAGCCTCAAATTTTATGGGGAGGATAAGCCTCCCTTGCCTCTTCTGACGAGCCGCCGCTGGGTTTGAGTTTGACGATAGTCGTGCCACTAAGTGTTCTGGCGATGTATTGAATCTATTGGAGCCTCTGGAGGCACCCGACATTTTGTTTTATGAGAGAGAGAACATTGGCAGATCAAGATCTTCATATGATGTGGTGCTGCAGGTTTTTCCGGGTTTTCCTGCAGCTGAAAAAAAATCGATCCACTGGAATCAATGAAGTCGCCCCGGAGCGCCAAATAATTTCTCTTGTTGTTTTACAATTTCATGATTTGAATCTTGGAAGAGTATTGAACATCATAATTTTTCCAAATGTTGAAATTTCGAACAGATAATGAGTAACTGAATAAAAATTTTTCCTACATCTCAGATTTTATCAAGTATGAGTGAGTAAACCATATACTTCTTGAAAATGTTCCATTTTCAAACAAAAAAATTAATATTATTCGCAAATATTTCATGAAAACAAATAAACTCATCAACACATCTTTCAATATTCACACCAAAATCCCCCTTTCCACCTTCTCACCACCAAAACCACCTTCTCTACCTAGACTGCTTCGAACCACTTCCTTCCTGAGTACATGAATATCGAACAAAAGCCTGAGGAATCTCAAACATCACTTGGGAGTAGGGATTCTTATGAAAACCAGTGACAAGACATAGGGAATAGGCAGATTGAGACCCTAGTGTCACGAAATCTACTTCTTGAAGATGTATTCAAAGCCAAAACGTAGAAAAACAGAAAAATCCAGCCGCCGAGTCAACTAGATTATATTCGAGGTCACTTCAAAAAATGAGGTGGATTTTTTTTCAAAAAATATTTATTCATTCATCAATTTATTTTTTGTCCACTTTAAAAATATAATACACTTGTGCCGGCGTTTTCCCAATCGTCAGAAAAGTTCTGATATGCATTTTTTGGTATGTCCCTGAGCTTCCTCAACGGTTAGGTTTTTATCTCCTCAATCGTTCATTAGTCTCTTCAATCTTAAGAACGGAAAATATTCCCAGGGGTCAAATCTGGTGAATACGGTGGCTGTGGCATGATGACGGTGTTGTTTTTGGTCAAAAAATTACAAACAAGCAATGACAAGTGCATTATCGTGTTGCAAATAACTTCTGAATAAAACTCGTTATTGACCGCACGGTTATGTGGTGAGAACTCTTGATACACTACGGCAAGGTAATCGAAGAAAACAGTGAGCAAAACCTTGACATTTAGTCAAACTTGGCGTGCTATTTTTGGTCTTGGTTCTCCTGGGCTCTTCCATTGGGACGATCGGATTTTTGTTTCAATATCAAAAATCATGCAGAAAGCCATAAACCAGAATATCCTTAAATATGTGGGAGGCTTTTACATCTTGAGCGATCACCAATAAGGCTTTCTGAAACAGAGATCACCGGACGATTTTCTATCGCATGTCACTCATATTGAAAATTATAATAATAATAACATCGTTCATTATGCATAAAAATACATTCATACATGAAAGGGTTGGCCAAAGGCTATCTTCCACCCCTCCCAAAAATTATACAGTGGGTATAAGAAAATAATTATAAACATACTTATATACAGAAAAAATAATACATCATATAGTTGCTAGTTGAAATAATATTCTTAACATTATTTTGGTCAATATAACAATTTCATTGCACTACCATACATTGAATTTTAATTTTTTTAAATTAGCACTGAGCAGTAAGCATCTGTGATTTCATTTCTTTCTTAAATTGATGGATATTATGATTTAAAAGGGGTAAAATTTCATTCAGATAAGAAGGGGCTTATATAAGAAAAACATCCTTGAAATTTGGAAGTACGGTGTCTAGGTATGTTGAATAAGTTAATTCTCAAATCGACCATATGTATGTCAGAATGCCTGCTTAATAGACTATATAAATAACTAGGTGTTTTAGTTTGAAGCAACTTCAACAAAAACATTTTTATCAAATATTGGACTCTTTACCTCACATTCAGCTCCTTCATTTTTAACAAAATTGGGGTAACATGTTCACCATATGTTATACATCATACGAATCGCTTGCAAGCATTTTGTATACGTTTTAAC
Source organism: Leptinotarsa decemlineata (assembly GCF_025532065.1). Lineage (NCBI taxonomy): Eukaryota > Metazoa > Arthropoda > Insecta > Coleoptera > Chrysomelidae > Leptinotarsa > Leptinotarsa decemlineata. The sequence goes on from NW_027412578.1 coordinate 8,254,065, forward strand.
TTCTGTTTGTTATATTGCGGCAAAAAATTGTAATACACCGAACAACAATACTCGATATGAGAGTAAATAAGAGTTATAACGAACCTGAGTTTCATTTCTTCTGATAACTGATACTTGAATTTATATAGCGATTTGAGTTTGAAGAATGATACTTTGAAAATGTTTATCACATGTCCATGGAAAGACAGAGAGCTATCTATGGTTACGCCAAATTTTTTAGCACTGTCTACCCAGTCAATGTCACTGTCTGCGTTATCGAGAGTGAGCCTAAAGTTACACTGGGTTTCTACTATTTGTCTTTGAGACCCTATGCATAAGGACAAAGTTTTATTTAGATTGATTTTCAGTCCATGATTCTCCGGGTATAGGAATGTTTTGTGCAGATCTGTGTTTATATTGGCCTCGCAACTTTCTGTATCGGTGTTATGAGAAGACAAATATAACTGTATATCATCTGCGTATAGATGTACTTGACAATGTGATAAGAAAGTGGGGTAATCGAAAATAAACACTGGAAACATCGAGGGTCCTAAAATACTTCCTTGCGGTACACATGAGATTGTTTCTTCCATGGATGACCATGAGTAATCATCCAGTTTGGCCCTCTGTGATCGGCCTGTGAGATAGCTGGTCATCCATTTTAGAGAAATCTCATCGAATCTTGCTTGAGCTTGCTGATCAGTAAATCGAAATTAACTAAATCGAAAGCTTTACTTTGATCAAGCAGTACTAAAACGGTGACTTTTGATTGATTACTTTCAAGAGGGCAGTTTGTGTTCCGTGTTTTTTGCGAAACCCAGACTGCTTGTACGGGAGTATTCGATTTTCTTCAAGAAAAGCTCTTATTTGACGGAAAACATTCCTCTCGAATATTTTAGAGAATGAGGGCAGAATGCTGATAGGGCGTAGGTCACTGAACGTGGTAGGTACATTCTTTTTCGGAATTGGAATTATATTAGCAACCTTCCAAACATCTGGAAAAATACCCTGTCTGAAGGACTCGTTGAAAATATGTTCAACTTCATCAATACAGTGTGGTATCACTAAAGAAATCATCTTGATATTTATATTGTCAATACCTAAAGCATTAGATTTCATTTCTTTGATAGCAGTCAAAATATCATCATCACATATAATCGGCTGAGGAGCGTTCAATTTATTATTATTGTAGAATGAAAGACTGTCATTATTTACGCAATATAGTGATATGGAGAGTCAAAAGCTGTTGCGCTTGATACTTATGAGGCCTTTGATCATGTATGGCATGAAAGTTAGCTGCTTCGATATGTTTTTTGGGGGTTGAAATAGACACTAATATGTACAATCATGTCGCTGGAATAGCAAAGGGTGCTCTTCAAAAGCTTGGAACACTGTTCCGAACCAGAAAACTGTACACAACTCAGCAACTTTTGATGCTTTATAAAGCTCGGATCAGACCTTCTTTGGAGTATTGTTCTCATGTATGGAGCTCTACCTCCAAACATACCCTGAAGTTGCTGGATTCCATCCAAAAAAGAGCCATTCGCCTGATTGGAGACGCGAACATCACGTGCAACCTTGATAGCTTGGAACATCGAAGAAAGGTTGGAGATTTGCCTGTCTTCTATAGATACTTCCACGGGAGTTGTTCAAGTGACTTGACACATTTGATTCTACCAAAAGCTATACATATTAGAATCCACCTCTTTTAGAGTGCTCTTAGGATTTTCCTATTGTACTTGTGTTTTGTACATGTAATGTAATAATCATATACCCATAATTCTTCCCCACTTATGACTCATTTGAGCAAACGTGGATCTCCGTTGACCTCATTGAACAATTCTTTCTCTCATTCACTTCTGTTTAAAAAAATCTGTTTAAAATATGTTTTTCCGTTAATCAGCTGTCGCCCCCATACGAACGATAATTCTCAGAAGTTGAGAAACTTGTGCGAGCTAAGGACTAACGAGGTCTTACCTTTTAACGTGTGACTCCTAACACGTTATCATATTAATTATCATCTTTTTATCATAGTAATCAAATATATCATCATCAGGGTTACGATTTACTTCGACTTCATTTATTTAAAATAGATTATTATATGTTAGTTAGTTAGGAAATTTGGAATCTAAATGTGCTTTTTTTCTCTTTTCATGACCGAAGATGTGATATAACACAATTCTTTATAATATTGATGGATGTAGCCGTTACTACGTGGTAGGAAATCATCATCACTTTTATAACAGTGGTAAAAAACATAAAAATTTTCTTTTCTCTCCATAATGTTCTTAATGGGGCTGCAATTTAGATTTTTCATATCTAGCCAAAGCTTTGTCTTTCAATTTTTCACAACAATTTCATATCATCCTTCATCCAGGGATGGTTTCTCTTTTCATTCAAGTGGAAATTGAGTGTTTTTGTGGGAGAATGGCGATTTACTACATCTTGCATAACTCAGGAAAATTCAGTCTTCAGGGTCATCTCGAATGTATGAAGACAAAAACTTTGAAGAAAGTAAATAGCTCATTCAAACTTTCAGGTCTACTCATTTGATACATCTGAAGTTGAGTATTGTTTAATTTTCGATTTATCAAATCAAAAATGATAAACTGTTTTTTCGGCATTCAGTGTAATTTGAGAAAATCAACAGAGAACTACTGGAAAATGAAATATCCGCACATACAGACCAGCAATGCATTGTATTCCACTAGTGGTTCAAAAACAAACGTTAACAACACACCGATGTTTATCGTTGGAGCTCCAGAGCATAGAAAATAACAAACTAGCCTCTTATATTTGCAAGCTTCCATAGCGTCCATGAAGAAAAAATATTTCCTCTATTACGAGCTGTAATGGAACATAAACAAATTCACAGGAAAAATCATATGCCTGCAGTGCATGTGATGCCTTCCTCCATTTCCACTATTAAAAATAATAACGGAAAATCAACACGTGACAAACAGAATGATTTTTCTATTCGAGGGTGAGTTGAATTGTTGTAGATTTGTCAATTTTCAAGTGCCATTGAAGAATATCAGAAAATCGAATGGATCTCTTTTTGTTCCGAAGATATACATTGAAAATATACCTGAAGAAAAAGTGATGGGTTGCATGGGATATTTCAATAATTTAGGATTTTCATAAACCACACCTTACGATTTGATCTTTACGAACTTCAATCTACTCAACATTTATGCATAAGGTACATCCTTAAATTATGATTACCTATTCCACATTAATACAAAGTCGATTTCTAAGAACACATGCTCTGTAATGGTTTGATAATTTCCATCGCTTTCAAATAATTGAGCTTCAAACCCTCATTTTCTAAATGTAAAATTACAAAATCTCCGTAGAAGATATGATTTCTTTCTGAAAGATGATTTGAATAGGTTGAACTTGTTTTTTTTATTAACATAGCGCATATGATGTTCTTGGATGCAATTCCTAAATGTTCTGCCAGTTCGACCAATATACACTTCAGGACAAGTTCCACAATTTAATTTATATACTTCTGATTTCTTGAATTGAAAACAGTTTTATTGAAAGTAAAACAATTCATGGAATTATGAAACAACAACAAAAATTAATTAGCGCTTCGGGGCGACTTGATTAATTCCATTGGCGCATTTGCTTTTTCAGCTGCGGGAAAACCAGGAAAATCCTGCAGTAGTACATCATCTGAAGATCTTGATCTGCCAATGTCCACTCTTTCATATAATGTAGGGTGACTCCAGACGCTCCAATGAATTCAAGATAGTGCTAAAATATTTAGTGACACGACTATCATCAAACTCAAACCAGTCCATTTCTTCTTTGACCGATGCGTAATAATGACCAGATTCAACGCCAGAACCTCAGTAAAGTGTTCATCTATTTCGAATCTGTAAGAGTTTGGTGCTTCCGTCAGAGGTTGAGTTATGTTTGAAGATCATCAGTGTTATTATTAGATTGACTGGTGCCTCAGCTATACTATAATAGTCAGTTAGTTTGTCGCATATTTGGCACTACAGTTGACAGTCAAAACAGACTGTCATTGGCCTGGGTACCAGGCCATACAGGATACAAGGGCAACGAAGAGGCTGATTCATTAGCACGAGAAGGAGCACGACGCTCCCCCATTGGCCCAGAACCCTTTTGTGGTACAGCAAAAGCGCTGCGAAAAACTTGTAACAGCAACTGGAAGGAAAAAAAATCTCAAAAATGGTGGAATAAGGCGCCAGGTATGAGACAGCCCAAAGAGTTCATTAAAGAGCCATCGCCAAAATTCATGGAGTACCTACTAAGTCTGAATAGGCGATCAACTAGAGTTCTGGTCGGGCTATTGACGGGACACTGTAGACTCAACAAACCCATGAACAACATCGGACTGGCAGACAACCCTATGCAGGCTTTGCCAAGAGGATGAGGAAACCTCCGTACACATACTATGCTATTGCGAAGGTCTGTCAAGGATAAGGTTTGCAACATTAGGAGAGGAAAAACCACAACCCTCTCAATATATGGGGAACTTGAGGTCTGGCCTATGGAGTCTAGTTACAAGGACGGGCCTAGATAAGGAACTCTAGCATACATGAGGGCACACACAATAGATCTGCAAAGGTCGCAGTGCAGTGGCTGTTCAGCACAGAATCTCCATATTCTTATCATATCTTCTTCATTCAAAAGTTAAGCCTTTTTTTTGTTGCTCGTCCAAAATATGTTCAAGATTCATGAATTTGATTATCTGACTCATCAATAGGAAATTCTCCCAAATTGCTTCTGCAAAGACTTTTTTGGAAAGTATTCCATTTATTCATTCAGCTTTAAATCCGTTGTTTACTGCAATTTGCTCTATGAATGATGCTATTACGAGATGCTATTTTGTGTTGGTACGGATGAGTAGAATCGTGATGAATAGTAATATCCGTATGAGAAGGTTTCTGATAAATCAAAGAATCATGTTGTTTGTTGTTCATTCTACTATTTGTCAAGACCAAGAAATTGATTGAGTTTGAATTGTCTGCTTTTACTTCAATAGTGAATGTAATATTTGCATGAATTTTGTCAATATCCATATGGAAAATTACTAATGATCTATTAGTACCTCAGAAACATATCAAAACGTCATTCACATGTCTATGCCAATACAAGAAATACTTAAACAAATGATGCTTAAGGGGTGACTTCTCTAGGTTATCCATGACAATTTCCGCAAGTAACAGAGTCAACGGATTCCCCATTATTGAACCTTTTGAAGAACAATAACAATGTTGATTTGGAAATAATTGTATTTGAGACATAACGACAGAAAGCCAACGATTTCTTTTTCCATAACTGGGTTCACTCGGTTTCTATCTTAAAATTCTATAACTGAAGTAATAGTATCATAAGAGGTATTCTGGGAAATGAATTGTGCACTTCGAAGGATATTAATTTTGCGTTGTTTGGTAGAGTTAATTTAGGTTCATGGTGAAGCTGGTTAATCTTTCTGATAATTTCACAGTGAAAGCAATCTGATCAGTATTATTTTCGGTCAGATTTTTGCTGTTTCCTGAAAATTTGTCGTATTCAGTGGCACATATTCTTCGAATAAATAATTGATCTAAGTATAACTGACATACCTGGGGTTCCTCTCAGACGCATAAGATTTATCATTATTATATCCATCAGTTTGTCGACTCATTTCGGATGCACAAATTTATGATGGTTATATATTCTTTCATCGACCCAATTGTACACTCTATATTTCCACTGTTTCCGTGCAGCACTGTATTTTCCTTGAAAAGCGGCAACTATACATGAAGAGATGTACGAAGAATATTGCCTATGTAAAACGTCAATATCAAACAACTTTACTTTCTGAAGGGTCTGAAAGTTCACTTTCGGCTTCATTACAAAGCCGAGGGCTTGGCAATCGCAAAGAAAAATATTCTTATACCTGCAGGGCTTGGAATTTTGATGTCTCTCTCACATCCATTCGCAGAATCGTCATATTTTATTGCCATATAATTTTCCCAACTTTTTCCACTTCAGCACAGTAGGATTTTATTTCCCATCGAATATTTTTTTATTAATTCTTTCTGGAAGTCGTGGCACGAAACGGTATTGCTCGTGAAATTTACTTCAGTGGGTTTTTATTGTGCTTGCTACGACTTGGGTGTGACGATCTCTACAAGGCAAGAATAATATTTATCGTTGTCGACATCCTCAGAATGATCCCAGACACAGTTTGAAATTTTCCAATCCAAGAAATAATGGGATGACTATAACGATGTTATTTTGTTCGATTATCTTTTCGCGATTATGGCTTAGGTAAATTTATAAGTTAACCACACATACTATTCCCATATGACTACAGAATAATAAAGCTAAACAGCTCAGTTCAGATTGCACATTCCTGGTGTTTACATTGCGAAATTACATTCTATAAATACATACTTGTGTTATTTGTGCTCGTATGGAGATTCTCAAGTTTACAGTACCGTTTATAAGTGAAGAAAAAAATTAGTATTCATTAAAAAAAACAACAGGAGTACCCAGTTATTACAGAGTATATATGGAATAAAATATTAAAAATAATGAAATATGGAAATGTATGAAAGTAAATGCTAAAACAAAGTATATATAAAATATTGGTATAAGTATAATTTCAAAAAAGAAATGAAAAATTGAGTATTTAATACAAAAAATTACAAATCATTCAATTTAACAGTACTGACACAAAAGTTATTTATAGTATTATTAAAAGTGATTGTGGATACAAGACACCAAAGCGTTCAGAGAGTCGAAATGAATATCGCAGTGTTCACATATTTTATTGAAGCTACTGCACATAAAATTCAATGGTGATCATAGCATAATATTTGTGCGTGATGCTTCGCAATAGAATTTCAGATTCTGTGGACCTTCACTTCTTGGTACTAAGAAATTGATCTCGGGTAAAATAACTGTACTGTCAATATTGTTGTTAAGTAATTAATGCAGGAATTTTATACCAAGGATAATTCTCCCTATTTTTCAAAGAAGTCATATCAAATCGTGTCAACAATATGTTATGATCGATGTCCCTCGTGGGGTATTGACCATCAACTTTTAGACATAAGTATTTTAGGAACTTCCTTTGCACGCTCTCAACTGATGTTTTTTGGTTGTCGTAAACTGGATTCCATAACACAGAGCCATACTCTAACTTAGATCTGGCATACGCAAAATATAGCAATTTTAAGGTGGCAATACTTTTGAAGTGTTTGCCATTTCTGTAAATGAATCCAAGCATCCTATTTGCATCAGCAGTCATATTCCTTATATGTGTTGTAAATGTTAATTTAGCATCGTATGTTATACCAAGACCTTTTATCTCATATACGCGGTTGATTGTAGTTTTGTCGATTGAATAATCGTACATTAAACTTCGCTGTTTTGTTGTAAATGATATTATTTTACATTTGGATACGTTCAGTTGTAGACGATTATTATTACACCAAAGTTTGATTACATCTAATTCATGTTGTACACGTTGGCAGTCAGTAATGTCGTCAATTTTATAATAAAGTTTCAGGTCATCTGCAAATAGTAGGCTAGGAATATTCAAACAGGTTGCCAAGTCATTATTAAAAATTCAAAATAATAGAGGTCCAAGATTAGAACCTCGTGGTACCTCAGATGTAACTACGTACTGGGCCAATTTGACAGATTCATATTCGACGAATTGTTTTCTGTTAACTAGATATGATTCAATTAGAGTAAGCAGTGGGTTAGAGAGTCCCAATTTTGTCAATTTACTGAGAAGAACGTGATGGTCTATTTGATCTAAGGCTTTTTGAAAGTCTAAATAAACAACATCGACTTGTTTTTGCTTGTCCAGGTACGTACAGAGATATTGATTTAAACATGCAAGATTTGTCATACATGATCTTTGCTGTACGAAAGCATGCTGAGTAGGAGAAATAACTTTTTGATAGAGTCGATACAGTCCTTTCTCACAAGACTAGGAATATTGTCAACGCCTGCGGTAAGTTTATTTCTTAATTTTTTTGAAGCAGTTATAATATCGATTTTAGAGAAGGCAGGGATATTTAATGTATGAAAATCTGAATCATGAGAATTTTCACGAAGCATATTCTCGTCCGAAACCAGGTATACACTTCTGAAGTACTTGTCGAATCCATTGACAATATCCCCAGGCTTATCAAATACCTCATCATCAAGTTTCATTATACCCGTTATACTCGAATGACCTTTTTTACTGTGTATGAAAGACCAGAAAGTCGAGCTGTCAGATTATATATTATTTTCAGCTAAGTTTGTGAATTGACTACTTGCTGCTTTTATTATAGTCCGGCCATACACGGCCACAACTGCATATTTGCAGTTGAGGCAACCACAATATTGTGGTCACGTTGACTGCACTTCGCAGTTGACCCAACCACATTTTTGTGATCGACTTGCGGTCATATAAACCGCACTTGCAGTTGAGGCAACTGACGTACAAAATTGAATGCTGTGAGACCAATATGATAAAAAGGACACAACGGTGTCCGCGGTTGGGTACGACTGCAAGTTTGTGGTTAGTGTACGGCGGATGTCGCAATGACATCTCGGCGGAGATCAGCAGCAAGTTGACTGCAGACGTCCGTTTTGACTTTTGTGAACGCCCGTGTACGTGTAGTACAGTATTTCTTATGGGCGGCTTGAGTTCGCTGGAACGCGACTGCAATTGCAAAAGTCAAAACGGACATCTGCAGTCAACTTGCTACTGATCTCCACCGAGATGTCATTGCGGCATCCGCCGTACACTAACCACAAACTTGCAGAATTTCACTAGTTCGGACTTCCATTGTCTATTATATAAAATGATTTGAAATCCCTGAAACAAGTAAAAAAGAATAATTAAAAAAGAATAGTTGAAAATAACACTTATATTAAGCAACAATAAACCTGAAATGAAATGATAGTAAAATAACCTACAAGTAAAAATATAATAATTGAATAAATAAAAATTAAAGGAATGCAAAAAGAAAATAAAAATAAAAAAGTGTAGAGATTCCAAGTCACGTTAGTTCACGACGTTTCGATTGTTGGTATCTACAATCGTCTTCGGGTGATGACTGGACTGATTCCTCCGAGAGATGACTATTTTATAGGTCGTTGAAATACTTTCACTTTCTCTACTTTCCATTTTCCGCTTCACTGATTCCGTGAGAGATGACCGATTTGGCGGGAGTTGGTCATTTCTCGTTTGATGATGGGTTTCCATATGTTTCGTATATCTACGCTGGCCTGGCTGAATACGTTGTTGGACAACATGTATGCGGCTTCCTTAAATTTTCTCCTGAACCAATGTTCCTCTTTGTGCAAGATCTCAGCTTGGGACCACTCGATGTTGTGTTGATGGGTCCAAACATGGTCTGCTATTCCTGATTTGCTGGTTTCTCCTCGCTGTGTGTGCTTCTTGTGCTCGGCAATGCGAATATTCAATGGCCTCTTAGTTTCACCAATATAGGATTTTCCGCACTCACAGGGTATCCGGTAAATGCAATTCTTGGAATCGCAGTCCGCGTTTGGGGGCCTGGTTTTCGTGAGGCTGCTACGGATAGTGTTACCGGATCTGAAACAGGTTCTAATGTTGTACTTGGAACCAATTCTTCTTATCCTCTCCGATAATCCTCTGATGTAGGGAAGTGCAAGCACTGGTTGTGACGGCTTCTCTTCCTTGCGAGGCTCCTGCTGTCTTTTAGCCAAAGTCTTTTCTACCATCGCTTTGGAGTATCCATTCCGCTGAAGATCACTTTTGATGATGTCTAGTTCCTTCTCGAGACCTTCCTTTGTATTACAAAGCCCAAAAGCACGGTCTAATAGAGTCTTGATGATTCCTCTTTTTGTCGATTGATGGTGGTTGGATTCGTGGTTCAGATACTGTCCCGTATGAGTGGGTTTTCGGTATGCAGATGTTTCCCACTTAGTGTCGGTTCTCTTCACCAAAACGTCTAAGAATGGCAATTCATTGTGGATTTCCTTCTCCATTGTGAAAGTGATGGAAGGTCTCACGCTGTTGATGTGTTTCAGAAAGGCGTCTAGTTCAGTATTCCCATGGTTCCATATTATGAAGGTGTCGTCAACATATCTCAACCAGACTCGAGGTTTCTTGTGGGCTTCTTCAATGGCCAGAGTTTCAAACCACTCCATATATATGTTGGCTATGACTGGTGAAAGTGGCGATCCCATTGGCAGTCCCTCATCTTGTGTAAAGAATTCGTCCTTCAGTTGGAAATAACAGTTTCGTACACAGCATCCTAGTAATTCCATAATTACTTCTATAGGTAGATTCGTTCTCTCTTTCAGGTTCCCGTCTTCGGATAGCTTTCTCTGTATGATTTGGAGTGCTTCTTCGACCGGAACGTTGGTGTAAAGGCTTTCCACGTCGAAACTAATTAGTTGATCTTCCTGTGTGACTTCAATTGACCCTAGTAGTTCGACAAAATGTCTTGAATTCTTCACAAAAGACGATGTTTTCCCTTGTAATGGTTGTATTAAGGGAAGTAAAAATCTAGACAAGTTTTGAGTAGCCGAATCTCTGGAGCTGATGATCGGTCTAAGCGGAACGTCCTTCTTGTGGATTTTGGGTAGACCATACAAGTGAGGGGGCTTACTGTGGTGCGGTGTTAGGCATGATCTTTCCTTGTCCGAAAAATAGACTTGGTGTTTTTTCAAAATCTGGTACAACTTCCTTTCGATTGATGCAGTTGGGTCCCGTACGATCTTTGTGTATCTTCCCTTCTGCAGAACCTCTTCGATCTTCTGTTCGTAGAGAACGGTATCCATTACCACAGTAGCGTTTCCTTTATCTGCAGGTAGGATCTTAATGGTGTTGTCTCTACGTAGGCCGTTCAGAGCTCTACGTTCTTCCTTGCTGATGTTAGATGTTGGAACTGGTTCTCGATCCAACTGTTCTCTAATTTTCCATCTGAACTCTTCTGCCTCGGTCTGGTCAATGAGGGAACTGGTGGATTCCACTGCAGTAATTATCTCCAAAGTGGGCACAGATGTTTTACTTGTAGGTTATTTTACTATCATTTCATTTCAGGTTTATTGTTGCTTAATATAAGTGTTATTTTCAACTATTCTTTTTTAATTATTCTTTTTTACTTGTTTCAGGGATTTCAAATCATTTTATATAATAGACAATGGAAGTCCGAACTAGTGAAATTCATCACGAAACATTGTCAATCACCTTCAAACAAACGTTGAATACCCGGTACGGACCCGGAACCAGCGACTTATTCCGAGGATATGAGAAGACTATGGTCAAGCTTACAAAGGAAGAAACTCACCTCAGTTTTCTGTGCAGAGCCAGAGACAATAACATCATCCCCAAAGGTTTTCTACTGAAATCGCCAATCCCAGGAGAGAGAGCTAAACGCATATTGGAACGCGCCAGCCGAGCACTGATAAGGTCTCAAATCAATTATCACCGTTGGAAGAGGTCAACTTTGCTGCAGGATGCCACAGAACGATTCGAAGAAATAAGAAGAGAGACATTGGAAGATGATCATGGACCAATCTTTGCCAAGATTGAAAGGACGTGCTTGAAGATCCGCCAAGACATGGAGAATACTCACAACAGAAAGTGGGGGAAGTTAGTGAGGAAACAATGCCCAAATACAGACCGAAAACAGGACAACTATGAAGCCACCAACGTCATCAACATGAGTTCCCGCCCGCTCACGGGAATAGAGGAATCCTTGTTGAGGAAAGGCCTGAATTTTGCCATTACGCCAACATCTGTGCCCACTTTGGAGATAATTACTGCAGTGGAATCCACCAGTTCCCTCATTGACCAGACCGAGGCAGAAGAGTTCAGATGGAAAATTAGAGAACAGTTGGATCGAGAACCAGTTCCAACATCTAACATCAGCAAGGAAGAACGTAGAGCTCTGAACGGCCTACGTAGAGACAACACCATTAAGATCCTACCTGCAGATAAAGGAAACGCTACTGTGGTAATGGATACCGTTCTCTACGAACAGAAGATCGAAGAGGTTCTGCAGAAGGGAAGATACACAAAGATCGTACGGGACCCAACTGCATCAATCGAAAGGAAGTTGTACCAGATTTTGAAAAAACACCAAGTCTATTTTTCGGACAAGGAAAGATCATGCCTAACACCGCACCACAGTAAGCCCCCTCACTTGTATGGTCTACCCAAAATCCACAAGAAGGACGTTCCGCTTAGACCGATCATCAGCTCCAGAGATTCGGCTACTCAAAACTTGTCTAGATTTTTACTTCCCTTAATACAACCATTACAAGGGAAAACATCGTCTTTTGTGAAGAATTCAAGACATTTTGTCGAACTACTAGGGTCAATTGAAGTCACACAGGAAGATCAACTAATTAGTTTCGACGTGGAAAGCCTTTACACCAACGTTCCGGTCGAAGAAGCACTCCAAATCATACAGAGAAAGCTATCCGAAGACGGGAACCTGAAAGAGAGAACGAATCTACCTATAGAAGTAATTATGGAATTACTAGGATGCTGTGTACGAAACTGTTATTTCCAACTGAAGGACGAATTCTTTACACAAGATGAGGGACTGCCAATGGGATCGCCACTTTCACCAGTCATAGCCAACATATATATGGAGTGGTTTGAAACTCTGGCCATTGAAGAAGCCCACAAGAAACCTCGAGTCTGGTTGAGATATGTTGACGACACCTTCATAATATGGAACCATGGGAATACTGAACTAGACGCCTTTCTGAAACACATCAACAGCGTGAGACCTTCCATCACTTTCACAATGGAGAAGGAAATCCACAATGAATTGCCATTCTTAGACGTTTTGGTGAAGAGAACCGACACTAAGTGGGAAACATCTGCATACCGAAAACCCACTCATACGGGACAGTATCTGAACCACGAATCCAACCACCATCAATCGACAAAAAGAGGAATCATCAAGACTCTATTAGACCGTGCTTTTGGGCTTTGTAATACAAAGGAAGGTCTCGAGAAGGAACTAGACATCATCAAAAGTGATCTTCAGCGGAATGGATACTCCAAAGCGATGGTAGAAAAGACTTTGGCTAAAAGACAGCAGGAGCCTCGCAAGGAAGAGAAGCCGTCACAACCAGTGCTTGCACTTCCCTACATCAGAGGATTATCGGAGAGGATAAGAAGAATTGGTTCCAAGTACAACATTAGAACCTGTTTCAGATCCGGTAACACTATCCGTAGCAGCCTCACGAAAACCAGGCCCCCAAACGCGGACTGCGATTCCAAGAATTGCATTTACCGGATACCCTGTGAGTGCGGAAAATCCTATATTGGTGAAACTAAGAGGCCATTGAATATTCGCATTGCCGAGCACAAGAAGCACACACAGCGAGGAGAAACCAGCAAATCAGGAATAGCAGACCATGTTTGGACCCATCAACACAACATCGAGTGGTCCCAAGCTGAGATCTTGCACAAAGAGGAACATTGGTTCAGGAGAAAATTTAAGGAAGCCGCATACATGTTGTCCAACAACGTATTCAGCCAGGCCAGCGTAGATATACGAAACATATGGAAACCCATCATCAAACGAGAAATGACCAACTCCCGCCAAATCGGTCATCTCTCACGGAATCAGTGAAGCGGAAAATGGAAAGTAGAGAAAGTGAAAGTATTTCAACGACCTATAAAATAGTCATCTCTCGGAGGAATCAGTCCAGTCATCACCCGAAGACGATTGTAGATACCAACAATCGAAACGTCGTGAACTAACGTGACTTGGAATCTCTACACTTTTTTATTTTTATTTTCTTTTTGCATTCCTTTAATTTTTATTTATTCAATTATTATATTTTTACTTGTAGGTTATTTTACTATCATTTTATTTCAGGTTTATTGTTGCTTAATATAAGTGTTATTTTCAACTATTCTTTTTTAATTATTCTTTTTTACTTGTTTCAGGGATTTCAAATCATTTTATATAATAGACAATGGAAGTCCGAACTAGTGAAATTCATCACGAAACATTGTCAATCACCTTCAAACAAACACAAACTTGCAGTGGTACCCAACCGCGTACACCGTGGTGTACTTTTTCTCATATTGGTCTCACAGCATTAAATTTTTGATGTCAGTTGCCTCAACTGCAAGTGCGGTTTATATGACCGCAAGTCGACCACAAAAATGTGGTTGGGTCAACCGCGAAGTGCAGTCAACGTGACCACAATGTTGTGGTTGCCTCAACTGCAAAAATGTAGGGTGTCTTCAGCGGCTCCAATGAATTCAGTACATCGCCAGAACCCTTCGTGACACGACTTTCGTCAGACTCAAACCAGTCCGTTTCGTCTTTGACCAATGTGTAATAATGACCAGATTCAACGCCAGAACCACAGTGAACAATGACTAAATGAAGATTATAATAGTGGTCTGCTAGATTGAAGTGTTTTTCGAACCTTCGTAAGAGTTTAGTTTGGCGGAGTTAGTTTGATCCATGTTTGGCAATATAGTCGATCATCACCTGTTAAAAGTTCCATTTTCAGATGATTCAACAATGAGCTTTGCACGGACTCATTATTAGTCATATTAGGAAACGCTACTTGAAGTTCCAGAAATTCACATACGTTTTTGCTGTCCCTTGAACATTTACTACAAAGTAAACAAGTGAGGATTTTTCCAGCAAAAGATTTACAAACACAAGACGATATAGACTGTACGGAATAATTCAATCCAGAGCAGTTTTACTCACGAAGAGTATTCAACAAGAACCCCAAGAATTCCTAACAATCCTTTTGTTGTCCTATCGAGTATCTAGTGGACTTCAAAGACTCCAAAAAATCGGTTGGAGGAAAAGATGATACATTCTTCGAAACTGCATCTGCATGAACAGGTGTTTGAGTTTGCTGAATAAGTAGGAAATATTCTTGTTCTCGTTCATCATTAAAGCCTCGTTCTTGAAATTCTTCGTCATGAACAACACTTGTAAGATGCTATTCATGTAGCAAGTGTTCCCTAATTTGTCTAATCCAATTTTCTTCTCAAGATTTTCAGGACAACTCTCTACTGATTCATGAGTAAGAACGTGTTCAACATAATCTGCATGAAAACCATTTCTCAAGCGAGCGATCCTTCCATGTGATGAAGGATTTTGTAGAGGGATCGATTCGGCTCTTGTTTCATGAAGCTCTTCACTAAAAAGAAACCGTAACCACGAGGACTGCAACTCATATTTGGGGGGACAAGCAATACTTATTCTTTCTATCAAAAAAAGGGAAAACGGTAGTCTTTCGTTGCTTGGCCTATTCTCCTTCCCAGTTCATGAACGAATAACAGAGACTCCAGGCCATACACCAGAAGTTTCAACCGCTACTGGAAGGAACAGATAGTTGTTATCAAGATGAATATAAATGAATACTAATCACTAATATCCAGCATATGCATATCATATAATTGTTTAAATGTTATTAGGTGTTCTCAAAATACGAAAATTCTCATTTATAAAAATGATTGCATCATTTTGTTTTTTTAGTATTTTTAAATATAGAATACTTGAAAATATTAAATCTCACAATCAAATTGAAATCAAATGTGATAATATTATCATCACTCAAAAAATATACCTATTCATGATTTCCTATCAGAACAGAAAATAACTTTTTGGTGTTGGGGGAAAAAACTCCAGTAATATTCAATAGATGTTATCAATTTCCAAATCCTTTTCGCAAAATTTCCAGAGAGTTCATATGTATATTGATTTAACTATGTTCATTTTCAGATTGTGGAGGATTATACGACGAAAAACAGTAAGAAATAGAGTACTTTCTGAAAATGACGATTTTACATTTGAATCATGAAAATGTGTCCAATCTCTGTGAGTTCTGAATCAAACTTCTTTCATCAATTTTCACCCCAAGCAATACTTGGAGAATCTAATACATTCAATAATGTACTAACTCCCAGTTGAAAAACTTTGAAATCCTCTCAAAGGAAATGCAACAAAGTTATATTGAAAGAAACACCGTTCTCAAATCTCCTTGACTCAGTCAAGCCGAGCCGAAAAAAACTCAAATTGATTTCGAAACCCATCGTTTCCTTGCATAAATATTGTTGAATAAAGTAATCTGATAAAGCGGAGTGAGAAAAAGTAATTTCCAATATCAGTGAAGTCGAAATTTTATGTCTATTGAATGAGTTCTTGAAACGTTTATGTTTCGTGAAATGTTTCAAGTAAGGTTTGCTCATTCTTTGAGCCTCTTCTTCAATGGGTCTCGAATTTTTGATTAACGAAATGAGAATTGGATGTTGGATGAATGATTATATTTCACTTGAATCCGGGGTAAATTCTCGAAGATACAGAGTGATAGCAAGGACTTCAATTTGATCGTCCTAAAAAATTATTCAATTTTTTTATCTGTCTGAAATATTGTCGGTGATTCTTTGCTCAATTCTACTACACAAATCTGCAATGGAAATTCACAAATAACATTCACAATGATGCAATAATATTTTATTCAACGAGCGAGAAATATAGCCAATACTCGTGAGAATGACTAATTCACGATGCTCGACTTCGACTCGCGTCTTAATTCATTCCAGCCAGCCGAAATTTCTCAAATGAAATGATACATGATCGTTTCTACGAAGGACATATATGAATAGGACACATGTATTTTGGATTCTCTGAAGTTTGGACTTTTCCGATTTCGATAAGCATGGACCATATATATATAATTAAAGAAGACTATGGATTCACATAGAATACTTTTGGTTTTTTGTTCAATAAATCAATACTGGGATATAACAGTTCCATACTTTCTGGGAAAAAAAGTTTTTGGCTTTCTAGTTCTTCTTCTTGATACAAAAAATGTGGAAATCTTCCAAGTGCCTTACTGCCAAAAATCGATGCCTACCAGTGAGGATGCCTGTGAATAATATCTGATTCAATTCCATAACGGTCGGTAGCCGGGCGGTTCGACGTGGGTGTTTTATTCACTCACACGAATTGACTGACGTGTTGATCGGTGGTTCACGCCCCAGTCTGAACGATTGATTTTCACGTGATATTGTCCAACTTGTGTTAGGAATAAAACGTTAAAAAGTAAGACCTCGTTAAATCTGAGCTCGCACAAGTTTCGACTTCTGAGGGTTGCCGTTCGTAGGGGTGCGACAGCTGTTTAACGGAAAAACAGATTTTAAACAGATTTTTTAAACGAATAGTTGGAATAGAAACTGAGTAGAGAGAAGTGTTTTTTGTATAATTCAGTGTTCATATAAAAGTATTTCAATCAATCAATCAGTAGGAATATTCGCTTATCGTCAAGGTAGATAAATATAGTACAAAATATATACTTTAAAATGGCAAAGCATTAAAACTTGCAGTTGAAAAATTCACTTACGTCATAAAGGCAGAGATCAACCAGCAACTATTACTTACTTGATGAAAATCCATAGTTTTTTCAAAAACTACACCTCACGATTTGTATCACAACATGTTTCGCTAGCACAGTAGCTTTCTCAAGTGTACAGTAGCTTTCTCAAATCACTTGAGAAAGCTAGCGCTAGTGCTAGTGATATTTTTCAAATAGAGTTTGTAGAGATCAAATCGTGAGGTGTAGTTTTTGAAAATACTTTTTTTGAATTTAATTATATATAATTTCCCCATGTATGGTGGTAGATAGTTGAAGAGCCTTAGAAAAAAAACTTTTATGAGTAATTGCCAGTCGATGTTGTGACATAAGAACACTGTGGCCATTTCTGGTCAAATATTCATGGTTGCAATTAACTTGAGGGGTGTTATTTTGAGTCTTGATATAGACAAGACATTGAAATATGTATAGAACCGTAATGATTTATATATTAAATTTTTCAAATAGAGGTCTATAGTGTCAGTTCGTTCTGCCCTTCCCAGGATTCTAATAACCGTTTTTTGTAAAATGAATATCTCTTCCCAATTAGTTGAAAGTCCCCAAAAAACCAATCCATGTGACTGCTTAGACTGAAAAAACCCCATGTAAGCTGCTCGCGAAACATAAAAAGGAACAAATTCATTGATTCCACGAAGCAGGTAAAGAGTGCTGGATAGCTCAGTAGGGAGATCTTTGATGCGTTCTTTCCAAATGAGTTTTTGATCCAGTATTTAATCTTTCGTGTAATTCAATGTTTATATGAAAGTAACTTTTACAGGAGGGCTTTTTCTTTCAGTTTGTGTCTGGAAGTTACATCTTTGCAGGACCTACACATGTTTTTTTCGTGATTAGCGATACATGTGAAGATATCTAAGACGGTCATCAAGGACGATATCTAAGTTTCTTGCACCACTGTTGGGAGGAGTTCTTCATCAATTCTGATATGAAGCCTGGGTAAACACATATTCCTAGTGGTACTTCCATCAAGCAGCAATACCTTCGACTCAGATGGGTTCAATTGAAGACAATATTCTTCAGATAACAAACATAGTGATTCAAATCTTCATTTGAAATGGCATCATTCGTATCATTTTTGTCAAACGAAAGGTACATCTGCATATCGTCAATGCAGATGCTTGGTGTGCTTCTGAAATGCAGATGATGGAAAATAATGGTACCAAAATAGAGCTTTGGGAAATCCCTGATAAGGTACCTATGTAGTAACGTAGATATTGTATCATTATAAACAACTGATTGAGTTCGCACTTCAAAATTGTTCCCAACAAACTGACAGGCTGGGAGAGAGAAGCCAAAGTACTTAACAGAATATTTTCAATCATGTTCGCAAAATAGAAATATTTTCTTTTACGGTCCGTACCAAATCTATTTTGAATAATTTCCGATAGTCTGTCGACCTACAACACACATTAAATAAATGGTCGAAAAGGAATGTAGGGAAACCGAAATGTTACGCTCCATTGACTCGAAAGAGGGCGAAATCGAACACGTCCCAAAGGCACTAATGCATTCATAACTTTCGATACAACTTGTCCTCCAGAATCCCGAAAGGGTAATAAGCCGGACCAGTGGTGTAGTTCGAACGTAAGGAATGTGAGAAAGTGGTTTTTTGTGAATACGATGTCCGGGGAGCGATAAATTAATTTGTTATGTCACCGAACTGGAATAGGAACATATCCGTGAATGTGAAAGGAAAGTTGGTGAAGAGATCTTCCGCAGCATTCAGATTCGCAGCGTTCAATAAACTCCGTAATCATGAGTCGTGAATTTGTGAAATTCGTGAATTACAGTCCGATTAATGGATTTTTCTATCTGCGTCCTCAACATATGCCGATAATGGTAAAATTTTCAGCAGTAGGGATTTCAAAAAATTGGCGGAAAAATATAATGTGAAACTTTCATACAGGTACTGCTTTCTATCACCTCCAAGCAAATGCGGTCGAACGCATTCACAGAGTTTTGAAAACAATGATATCAGCATATATTCAAAGGAAGAATTAAAGGGAATGGGATGCTAGTTTACAAAAAATTGCTTGCGCAATAAAAACATCGAGACACGAAGTTATGTCATTTACTCCTTATTTCATAAATTTCGGGCGCAAAATCGTCCTGAGCAGGTCACTAGAGGTGGTTAAAGATGATCAGCTAAGCCATATTAGCGTAAATAGAGATCCCGGACATTATAATTTCAAGCTCGTCTGGTTTTAAAGCAGTCTATGAAAAAGTTCGTGAAAAACTGAACAAAGCTTACGAACATAGTAAAAGAACGTATGATTTGAGACATACAGATGTATGTCGAACGTATCGGTCGAAAAGTGTGGCATAGAAATTTTGCCGTATCGGATGCAACAAAATATTTTTCTGCCAAATTAGGTCATACATGTATAGGGCCTTGCACAATAATGAGAAAACTGTCATCTTGGGCATATGAGCTAAGAAATAATATCAATCGTAAGATAGACACATACTATGTGACGGACTTGAAACCGCACCCAATTGATGATGGAGGAATTTGAGTTTAAAAAAATATATTGAAAATATGGAAGGGGAAAGAAGAGGAGGGATTCTTACAGTATTATTTCTCTTAAAGTGGTTGTCTGTCTG
The DNA here is from genome assembly GCF_025532065.1 of Leptinotarsa decemlineata. Lineage (NCBI taxonomy): Eukaryota > Metazoa > Arthropoda > Insecta > Coleoptera > Chrysomelidae > Leptinotarsa > Leptinotarsa decemlineata. Next base: position 8,274,045 of record NW_027412578.1, read on the forward strand.
TTTCGCATATTCCTTAATTATATCAAGGTCATTGTTCTGCAAAATTCGCAAGTAGGTACGTTTTTTGATGTATCGTTAACTTTAAATATCGCTCCGCATCAAGCACCGACAATTAGCTGCCAAATTAGGTGTAATATTCTCATGAGTGTATATATATAGATGTGTCTCCACGTTTATAAGAATAAAGAAAAATTTTGCGTAAACCAGCAAGACCACCCATATGCAACTAGAGCTACAAAATTGTTGATAGCGAATCCTCACCGAACCTCCCTCTATCAGAACGGACTTGGACCCAAACTATATAACAAGCTAGATTTCTATTAAGGACTCAATGAACATCTGCATATCCAAAAGACAATTGAAAAAATATCTCATTGAAAGAAACTGCTACACCGTTAACGAGTTTTAATAGTTGCTCTCGATAAAAAAGTGTCAATTTCCTTTATTTGTACAGTTTAGTATCTGTCATATTTAGTTGTTTCATATTTATTTATATTTGCTCTTTCATGGAAAGAATGAAACAAAATCGCACCTTTGAGATAACTGAGGGAAAGTTTCTTCATACTCCTGTACCAATATATTTGATACTCATATTCAAATATGTAACTGTGTACCTGATAAGTTGAATCTATACTGTTTCATTATACCCATATTCTTGCAAAAAATCAGTACCTCATATGATTAGGGTGAGAAATTCAAATACTGCTGCCTGAATAATACCTAATATTCACCTGTGTTCTCCTCATAATTTAGTAACTCAGTCAACAAAGAGATGTTAGTAATAATACCTTTGTCGCTGTTCACGGATCTCATTTCACTTTTTCAGATGAAACATTTTTCACTTATTCTGTTGCCGTTTCTGAGGCATGTTACCCAAATTTCCTTTTCACAATTGAGTAATCAGTATGTTTGAAAGGTACCAGTTACTTTCAGTTATCTCCTAGATAATTTTTTTCTTGATATACATCTTCCTCTGCTCCAGGGAAGCATCATCAGTCTATGGACAAGTAAGTGTACCCCCGCCATTTTTTGTTGAGGATAATGGTATGGGAGCAGTCAAAACTTAGTGATCAAGAACGAGACTCAATCCAAATTTCTAGGTATTCACATTGACAATAAGCTCAAATTTATTGTACATATCAAACAACTTAAAAGTAAAATTTGTTCTGAATGTTCTACAGTGAGAGTAACTTCAATAAATTTGGGAATCGAAACTGCCAGAACGGTGTATTACGCCCTCGTTGAATCCCACCTACGTTATAGAATACCGTTTTGGGGAGTTTGTAATTCATCAGCACTTCTGTCTGTATTTGTAGGGAAACGGGCTATCAGGTTAATTTGTAAGATTTTGGAATCGGTTTGCCTCATTTACAAAAATATCTCCCTATTTGAGGCTTCATTCCATTCTCATAGCACCCGTTCCACAGCGTTGAAATTGCCAATTCCTTTAACAAATTTGGTCAAGAATTCTATTTATTACAATGAGGTCGAATTGTTCGATCACTTGCCCTCAGATATAAGACGTTTAGAATAAGAGTAAAAATATTTTTGGCTGATAGACCCTATTATAATTTGCAAGAGTTCTATAATGACAAACTTACGTGACGAAATGTGCATATTTGAATTTAGTTTATATAACATTTTGGTTTACATTCTTATTTAGATATTAATGTTTCATTGTCTAGTGCAATGGAAGTGTTTATCTATGTAATATTATATATAAGTATATATAAGGTGTTCCATCTCAGGCGAGCCACCCCGTATATTTCTTATCCCATAGTGAGTGGAAAAATTTTTCAAAACAGGTCGAATGATTTTGTTTGGGGGACATCTTTTGACGTATATTTTAGGCTTGAACGAGCAACTCCCTAATAGGGGGGCTCTTCAACCCCTCAAACTTAAAAAGGGAAGAGGGGTTGAGTGATACTTTATTTGAAAGGTCTTGAGAGCCTTTTTACAACGGTGTATGAAAAACGTAAATTTGATGAACCGTTTTCGCCAAAAATCAATTTTGCAGCTCGAATGAGCCACCTTTAATAATTGGGTTATTTTCACATGTACAAGCCCATTTTTATTAAGCCATTTTGACTAAATTATACAATCTTCAAAAAATCACATTCTTCAAAAAATTGAATTGTTTTATCATCATGCTTACAATAAAAAAATCAAATCTGCGTGTTTAAATCAAATGTTCAAATTGTCCTCCATTGACTTCCATACAATAATACTTTCTCTCAAACTAATAAATAAAAAAACAGAAAAACATTTCCTTATCTTGCCTTAATTTTTTGTACCTAGAAGGTAATTATCTGGTTGTAACGTTTCTTCGAGCATTTCAGAATTGAAATCAATCTGTTGAGTTACTACTTTGCTGATTTATTTGAAATTTCAAAAAATATGGTGTACACATTCCAAGAACGTGTTGAGCTGGTTAGCCTTTATTACCAAAAACAAAATTGTGCCCGAGCGGCTGCAAGAATATTTAACCAAAATCATCCTGAACGTAGCGTTCGCCATAAGTACTTACTGGAATTGATTTCAAAATTTGTGGAAACGGGTTCAGTAATGGATAAAAAAGGACACCCATTGGAATTGTGAATGATGAAGGAGCAGCTGTGGAGGTATTGTGACATGTCCAACTTATGCCAAACACGCAATATGCATAACAACTTTCTGCAGTTTCCGGTATTAGTCAATCTAACGTTTTCCGAATTTTACATAGACATAAGTTCCATCCGTACAAAATTAAATTAGTTCATGAATTAAATAATGATGATTGGGATCGAAGGCAAGAGTTTTGTGAAATTATGACCTAGTGTATCAATAATAACCCAAATTTCTTGTACAACGTTTGCTTTTCTGACGAATTAACTTTTTTAGTTAATGGAGAGGTTAACCGGCATAACTATAGAATTTGAAGCGATACAAATCCTCATTTATTTCGAGAAGCTCACACTCAACATCCAGAAAAGCTAAACGTTTGGGTAGGAATTTTGGGAGACCACCTAATTGGACCTCTGTTCATTCCTGATAATTTAACTGGCGAACGTTATCTTGGAATGCTGGAAAATGCGATTAATCCGGTAATAACTGAACAATTAGAAAACGATCCTCTGCTACTTGAACAACAATTGCATTTCCACCAAAACAGAGCTCCTCCGCACTACGCGTCACCAATTCGACAATACCTCAATTTGCAATACCCCGGTCGTTGGATTGGAAGAAGAGGTCCTATGAAGTGGCCTGCCCGATCTCCTGACCTAAACCCTCTGGACTTCTTCTTGTGTGGACATCTCAAATCCAAGATTTTTGTGACTCGCCCTGAAAATTTGGACGAACTACGCCAAAGAATTGTGAATGAGTGTCGTCAAATAACTCCAATTATGCTGAACCATGCCAGAGACGGTTTTCAGTCAAGATTGTCTTATTGTATGGAAGTCAGTGGAGGACAATTTGAACATTTGATTCAAACACGCAGATACGATTTTTTTAATTGTAAGCATGATGATAAAACAATTCAATTTTTGAAGAATATGATTTTTTGAAGATTGTTTAGGTTAGCAAAAAGGGCTTAATAAAAATGGGCTTGAACATGTGAAAATAACCAAATTATTCAAGGTGACTCATTCGAGCTGCAAAATTGATTTTTTGGCGTGTTTCGGATTTTTTTCACTCACTATGGGATAATAAATATACGGGGTGGCTCGTCTGAGATGTTTATATGTCTATTATATAAGTATTGATAATACTTTTAAGCAAGTCTGTACACAACCATGTTGATACAAAATTTCGGCGTTGAACTGTAGTGTATGTTCTAATTTAACTTTTTTTTTTCTATCCATATTTAATATTTCTATATTCACATTTGTATTTATTTTTCACAAGCTTTTTTCACAAGATTCATTCTCAATAACAATAAAGCATATTATTATTATAAAACCAGCTCCTACGTCATCTTCATCTTCGGATGCATCCGTGTAGATTGTGTCAAACTCCTTGTATTTCGTATGAATCATTTCATATCAATTACATTTGATGTCTTCGTAATGTCTCTCTTTTTGAACTGCTTCAGATTTGTATCAATGAGAATTTTCGGGGTAGTCCATGGAGTGGGGTTAGAGATATTTGGGTCGGAGAAGGTTTTTGGTTGATGGAAGTTCAAATTATGTAGATACTGATTTTGTCTCTCGTAGAAGGGTCAGCTCTTTTCTTCTCAGCATATGTTGACGAAAATCTATGGGCAATCAGGGTTTGCTGTAATGGAAGCAGAATAGGTGATGGTTAAAAACTGTCCTCAGGTTGATAAAGATGGTTGGCCTGATTCACATTGTAAGCTTTCGGTTGAACTTGTGCAGAATGCCCCAAGATCAATTCTGATAGCATTATTGTGAACAGAATCCATTTGTTTCAGAGCCGATATCTTCGCCGAATTATATACTATTGATCCGTAGTCTAACTTTGATCTGATTGGGGATCTGCAGATTGTCATCAACATAATTGTGTAATTTCGATCCATTGTTTTGAAAATGATTAATGAAATGTCACTCTTAGCACAAAAACTCACAAACTTATGAGTGTAATATCATGAAATTTCAACAGCTTCTTTGAAAAGTTGGTAGTAACTGAAAAAGCGGTGAATGCAATAAAACTATCGCCATCTATATGTTAGACCCGAGACTTTTCAGCCCATGTAGTAAACGCTACTATTCGTTCAACTGCTGGGTAAGTTGAAATTTGTCACGAAAATTTTCAATGAAAATAAATAAGTAAACGCTGTTCATCATGAATATTTCAAAAACACTCCTTAACTTCGTGTGATTTTTAACTGTATTTTTTTCGAGCCTCTTCGCTTTATAAAAATGATCGTATTTTCCCACACAAATACCAAGCGATCATTTTTCTCTGCAGTTTCGAGTGAAATGAATTTTTTCTCAGGATTTGATTCATAACCGAGCGTGGAAGCAATGAAAAAATATGCTCGACCTATACACGGAATTGTCTTTATGCGGCGCTTCCACAAGTTCAAGCAGAAAAACGAAGTGATTAATTATTGTGTCACCCCGAAAAGAAAAACCCATCATTTCCCGGCTTTCTCGCACTTTTCTTCGGCGTTTATTTGGGTTTACAGTCTTTGGTTGGTAAATAAAGTGGGACAAATATATTTGTTTGCTCTGCTTTTTCTCGAGGCAGAGATCTGTTTTTACAATTTGTAACGATTGAATGGTTTCGAACTCTGCGAAGCGTCGGTTAGCTCGATTTCAACTTTCACTTCGAGATGTACGAGGATTTTTTTAACAACTTCTCGTAATTGGAAATGGGTGAATCTGTTTCGTGTTCAGAGGTATTTTACGACTTCCAGTGATAATAAAAATGAAGTGAAGGAACGGTCTTAAAATGTTTGAAACAATTCGTTTCTATCCAGAAATTTTCCATCACACTAATGAAATGACTGAGCGTGAAAAACCGTTAATAGAAATATGCTGAACACCAATCACTTGCAGTGGCATGACTGCAAAAATAGTCAAATGAACATTATAACATAACAATAACAATATGATAGAATTGACCCATACTATAGTCTCCATTCGTCGCCGCAATGGAGATATACAAATTTAGCTAAAAAATTGAAATCTTCTATAACTGCAACTGATTCATTATGTTATGACATGCATTTCTATTCATTTCAATTCATTCTTTTAGTTTTTGTTTGAAAGTAATAAAATTCACAACGTTTTTTATGTTTTCAGGTACTACGTTCCAGGTATTTGGACTTAAAAAACTACCATGTCTCTGTCCAACCAATTTTATGCATTTTGGAATCAAAACATTACTATTTTTTTTCCTGATTTTATAAGGATGGTTCATGGATTTTTTCTCTATTTTAATTTTTCTTAACATTCAGTAACATTTTCAAGCAATATAGTTGTCTCATATCCATAATTCCTGCTTCTTTATAAAATTTTTCAGTTGAAAATTTTCGTGAGAATAATTTTCAGAATTTTGTTTTTGGACAATATTTAGGCAATTCATATTTGTCTCGTTAACTCCCCCCATCCTAGGATTCCGTATGATAACTGTGACTGAATCAGTCCATAATAAAGTGTTTTCAGATGGGGAATATCGAGATTTTCTTTCAAAATCTTAAAACGTGGTAGAAGACCACGTATATTCCTAGTTAGATATGACATTTGAGAATCCCAACTCATATGCCGATCTATGATCAAACCTAGATATTTAATCGAAGTTGCTTCCGGAATGTGTGTGTCTGTATTCACAATCAAAGGCCCCATATTCGGTAAATTGTTAGTGGAAGTGAAAGGTAGGTATTTGGTTTTATCTACATTTAGTTATTTGTTTGGAGTCGTTTTCTGTTTTTGATTTCAGTTGTTGCCAGGTTTCTGCACTGTAGAGTATCACAGTATCATCAGCATAGCTGATAATGACACCTTCAGTATTTTGTTCGAGTAGACTGTTAATATATATGGTTAATAACACAGGGCCTCATACAGTGCCTTGTGGGACTCCAAAAATAATTCCACTCGAACTGATTACCACACCATCAATGCTCACATACTGTTGGCAATTGGTGAGGAAGGACTTCATTAAATCATATGCTTTACCTCGCATACCGATAGACTAAAGTTTTTCGAAGAGTTTTTTGTGGCAAACGGTATCAAAAGCCTTAGAAAGGTCGACAAAGATGCCCAGTGATGGCTTTGAGATATCTTTTGACTTATATATGGAAGTAGTATGTCTATATACAGGCTGATTCACGGTGGATGGCACATTAGACGTTTCTGGTGAACCAGACAACGGATCACTTTGAAAATTCAATGGAGGGCATATTCGGACATTCTCTAGCCAACTAAAATATTTTCGACAATGCGGCGTTGCCGCTTCTATTAGAAAGCAGTAGCAACTTTGATTTTTCAAATGGAACACTCTGTATATAATATTATTTTTGGAATCTCCAATAATTGCCCGACAACTTTTCTTGATATTTTCCTATACCTATCTGTTACCGTTTTCGAAATAAAAATTAATTTCAATTTTTTTCTTCGAAAATCATGACTTCTAAAAATGCCGATATCTTTTAGTTAAGAAGTACTATGATATCGAAATTTGGTTTGGTAAAAAAATACAGTTTTTTCGTTTGCTTGAAAAAGTTGCTGAAATTTGATTATTTTAAATGGAACACCCTGTATGTTTTTAAAAATTTGGAAAGCTGCTGGAATTTACTTTCTTTCTATGTATATCATACCTATACCTAACTAGTCAAGTTTCAGACTTATGAACATTTATTTGGTATTTCCATTCGGTATTTGGTAAGCAGGCCATGATTACTATTTGACAGTAGCGTTGTGACATTCTCCTAATAATATCGACATTTTCGTCACTTCAAAAGTTGCAAATACCTTCAAAACGATGGAACAAAACTATTCAAACGAAGTTCTTATGAATTTGTTTATTATTTTTGGACAGTGTGACAAAATTATCAGCAGAACATGTAGAAAGTTCAATGAAATGTATCCGAATCTACCGCCAATGAACCTCAAGAAATTTATACGAATTCAGAACAATTTCAATATGTTTGGATAAACTTTAAAAAAGCACCAAGAAACTTGAAATTGGAAATATTGATATGAATAAGTATAAAAAAGTAAAACAATCATGTGGAATATTTCAAAATATGTTCGAATCGCTGGCCGTTCACTTCCAAGCACTTTAAAATGCGGGTGTTGACTGCTTTCGTGGTGGCAGATCTGATTTCATTGGGATCCAAATCTTCAAATGTTTGGGCAATCCTTTCTAACAATTCATCTCTCGAACGCAGGGGTATTTTGTAAACTTTTTCTTTAAACATTCCCCACAAATAAAAATCTAATGGATTAAGATCGGGTGATCTCGCTGGCCAATTCCATGGTCCCAAGCGCCTCATCCACCGAACGTCAAATAGTCTATCCAGTTCTGCGCTCACTTCTCTTGTGCAATGTGCAGGAGCTCCGTCTAGTTGGTACCAACAGTTTCGATAATCTTCGAGTGGCAGATTATCCACGAAACTGTCTACAGTATTCTCCAAAATATTCAGGTAGCTTCTGGATGTTAATGACTCCTCGTATATCACGTACCTCAATTTGTTGTCCATCAACATGCAGAAGACATTAAAACTAAATTTTTCTTGAAATCCGGCTTCTTTTGTGACGTGAGGATTTTCACTGGACCAATAATGACGATTTTTTCTATTGAAAATCCCTTCTCTAGAAAATTTCGATTCATCAGTCCAAATAATTTTATTTAAAAAAAATGGATCTTCTTGAATGCGTGTCAACAACATTTCACAAAATTCTACTCTCTGTTGAGGATCTTGAGGCTTCATTGCTTGAATTTTGGTGAATTTATAATCATGCATTTTATGTCTTCGCAAGATTCTTTGAACCGATGAATATTTCATACCCAAATCTTCTTCAGCACTTCTTATCGATGACTCGGGAAATGCGTGAAAATATACTAAGACATTAATCTGGTTGTCTTCGAAAGTTACGGGTCGAGGCAAGTTTCTTGGTGCTTTTGAAGTTGATCCAAATGCATTGAAATTGTTCTGAATTCGTATAAATTTCTTGAGGTTCATTGTCATAAATTTTGTCTTTTTATTTTCTGCCCCTCTTACCTTCAAAACAACTGCGGTGGGAAAATGATCAAACTGAATGAACGCTACTACGCCATCATTTTTGTTAAAGAAGGATTCACTATAGAGAGTGTTATATCCTTTTAACCCAAAAATATTTTTATCTGTGATTTTGAAAGTTTCTGTGAGAACAATGATATCAAAATTGTTGTTCAGCTGACTTAAATATAGATATAGTTCGTCAATATTTTTCGCGATACCTGTTATGTTTGTGTGAAAAATATTAAAACTATTTACGTCATCCTGCATATATTTTTTAAAGTCGGAGACTTTATCAATAGGTATTGCCATAGGAAGAGAATATTACATTATTTTCTGTTGGGAGTTCAATGACCATGGTAAAGGGGTTAGAGTAGGAGTGTAGACCCACAGCACTTAGGCCACATGTGACCCCATTGTACATCCTCCCGAGGAGTTGTCATCCTAGGTCATCGTTCATCTCGACCTTTTCAGGATGGTGGACAGGTCACTAAGAGACATCTCCTTTATATTGGCAGGTGTAGGCCCAGACTCGACGAACACACACTCTCCTTACACCATAGCTTGGGTAGGCTGGTCCACGGTGGCATGTTTTGCAAAGGCTTTTGGTGAGTTTCAGTTCCCCTCACCCTACTTATTTCTGCCACTGACCAGGAGTCCGGCGACCCCGTTCGTAAGGCCACTTTGGCTTTCCGGACAGGGCCTCCACCAGTCCCCTGGCCGTTCACCTATCCGCTACCTGGGAACGCGCCCGATAGGTAGCCCAACCCGCGGGGGGTTAGTCTATGTTTTAGTCTTAGTCTCAGTCTCAGTTCCAGTGATATTCTTCAGTTTACTTCGAGAGCGCGTTGAATAGAATACTCTACAACATGGAAGCTAGTTGTCGGGAGCCGTGAAGGGTTATATGTTATAGAAGACAAACCGGAAAAACCTTTTCCAAAAGAATAAAAGATCATAGCAGAAGTTTTTCGACTGCGACATTTGCGAACTATCTTCAGACAGAGGGGCACGGGTTCAATCACGGTCATGACGGACTTCGCCCTGTGAGTTTTCTTCTTCCAAAACTTGTGCAATGTAATCAACCTTAGCACACTTGATATTAAATTCGACGAGAAGATTTCCATTCGTATTTGGAGATTTTGACAATTTTCCAAATTGAAGAATTGCTTTGTTGGGGAGATTTTTTTCAAATTCTTTGTTACTGTCACTATCTTCAAGCACCAATGACACTTCTGACTCTAATGAAGAGGAACTCTCTAGTGCTACTACTGAATAGTTTTATTTTTCTTTACAGAATCTTCTCTTTCTTTGACTCTTTTCTCTATTTCTTCCATCTCTGGGGTGTCTGTCGCTATCATGCATTCACCCTTCTTCCTAGCACGCAGCTGAGTTCTTGGTTTTGCTTCAGGAAAGCCTCGAATTTGTTCAGGGGATTTAAATGTTGAATCAATTTTTTGAACACCATTAGTTGGTTGATCTAAATTCTGCGGCGAATGATTATCCTGGATAGAGCATCCATTCAAGTAATTCAGATCGTTGGAACTTGTGGACGGTAGGGAGCTGGCCGATCTATAACAAAACTACCTAAGAAGTCTGCATCAATAAATATGTCCCAATTATAGGGAGCTATTCCAGTAGCTTTGAATGCATTAGTGATAGTTCCTGGAACCATGCACTTTTCGTGCGCCTGGCCAACGCAGTGAGCTACTTCGTAAATATACATCGTCTGCCCTGGGTGGTGCATCATCATTGCTCTGGAATAATAGGCTTGAGCCTATTATTCCAGAGAAATATGACTCTCGTGATTATCGTACAAAAGCATGGACGCATTTTCTTTGGAACTATTACTATGCTCAATAAAGTGTTTCAGTACATCTACGAACAATACATTGTTCATCCATCCGGATTTCGAAGTCAGCCCTAACGTTCCGGGAGGAGCACCATGTAGCATGTGTGGTTTGAAGTGCACTCTTGGAAAAATCATAGCGGGTGTTAACCAAGTGCCAGCTGCACTAATAATGCAATACGTAGTCACCAAGGTCCCTCTCTGCACTAGTCACCTTACTGACTTGGCGTGACCCTTTCAAAGCAACAACCTTGCCTTGTTTATTTTGTCTGTCAGTGCAGCTGTTTCATTCAAATTGAATACTCGTGTTCCGTCCTTGAAATGCGGATTCCTGGAATGAACATCTGCCAACTTATCAAAAAAACATGACACCGTATGCTTATTGGAAGAGGATGCTCGGGAAAGAAAACATCCCTCAGGTGTTCGTAAAGATAGGGTTGGATGACGCCGTATAAATCCCCGCATCCATTTTCCCCTGCCAATGTCTAAACTTCCCAATTTTCTGGCACACGAATGTTGTTTTCTATCGCCATTTCGTAAGCCACTTGTCGACATTCAAGAAGTGGAAGACCATAAAACATTCGAGGTAATATAATCGGCAAGGCAGTTTTCCTGATTTGTATTAAACATTTTTCTTACTTCATAATTTGGAAACATGCTAATGTTTTCCGGTGAACTTTTTTGTTTCTTAACATATCGTGCTGATGTTTGAAAAGGGACATTTTTTAAAACTGCCGCTTTTCTTATAGAAGTAGCACCATCGAGGACTAACTGAACAGCTTCGTCCATTGACACTTCATCATTTTTTGAAAGCTTCTGACCTTTTCTTCATTCAGATTTTCCGTCCATTTTGAACTCTGTAAAAAATTACATTTGGAATCTAATTGTACTTCAGCAAAAAAAAAATATCATTACATCCAAAAGCTACCAACAGTGAGACATTTTTAGCCATCAGTAAGACATGTCTCACTGTTGGGCATTTCGGTGTTGGCCAGTGTTATAATTTTTAAAACAACTGAACCCAACCTATAAATCGAGGTTTTAATTTCATTGAACCACTTTGCAATAATGCTAATACTATACACATAATGGTTGATAAATTACTCTTTTGTAAAGAAACGGTCTATTAAGACAATCCAGCTTGAATTATAGTAGAAATACTTACTTTAGATGCGCAAAACACAGAAACGTGCACCTCACATTGACAATGCTTGGAAACTGAATTTTGAACACGCGATTTTGTTGCTGGTGTCTAGTACGCCATCTATGAAAAAAATTTTGAAAGTTTGTACTTTCCTTGCTAAAATAACTTGGGTGTCTCACTGTTGGCAGTGTCTCACTTATGGACAGTCTCCTCTATGTGGCCCCAGGCCAGTGCACAGCGACATACAGAAGACAGATCCAGTCGTTTAAGAACGCATGCGTGAGGGATACCGTAAACGCTCCAAGATATGTACCGAATAGGTACATATTCCGGGATCTCGACCTGAACATACACTTCGTGGACGCATACATGAGAAAACACGCAGAGGATACGTTTGACAGAATCCGAGGGCACGACAATCCAGCGCTTAGCAGCCTACATAACGCACTGAATAGGGATGACCCCAGATTCCGAGAGAGGGACAAAAAAAGGAGGCCAACGAAGCAGAACCAAAGATGACCCCCGAGAGTCGCTGTCAGGTGGCTCCGGTAAGTATGAAAATTTCTCAACCAGACTTCAAATTGATCTCATTTTCAGATTCACTGAGAACCAACACTTGCTTGCGACTAAAAAGACACTCGTCTCCGGTTAGTTTTTGGGGACTCCATGCAATAATTCAGTTAGGAAAGTCATGATAAAACAATTCAACAGATCAGAAAGTAAAAGCACCTAGAGGCTGACTTTCGACCAAAGAAGTCGGATGTCAATCTTGCTGAAGTGGGGTGGATGGACGAGATAGGATATTCTGATCACATTAACCGTGGGGGGGACATTTCCAGTTTGAGCATTGCAGCAAGAAAGATCACTTCTCGGGTGCCGCATCGCAAGCGAACCTTCAGGTATAAAAACATGCAGAACACCGCTAATGAACTCGAAAACATTGGACAATTCATTATTGTCAGTATTATAGGCTAGATTAGATATAGATTAGATATCCACTTTCCATTTTATTATCTTGGTACTGAATCAGATTGTAGCAGATTTTTCGTAAACTTGTTGCACAGAACAGGTGTTCGTACAAGTTCAATTTTTCCCCATTAATATACTGCATTCTCATCTGATCTCCTGCTTTCAGTTGAAGCTCAGCTGAAACATGCAATACAACTAAATCAATCGACTAAATGTTCAACGTTAGTGTCGGGTTAAAGAAACACTCGCTCAACACTTTTGAGAAGTTTTCCTGTCTGAGTGCTCTCAATTCACCTGCAAATTCAAATCACGTATCAACTCCAAGCGCCGGTTCAAAACTTTCCGATCATTTACATGGCTGGAGGTGAGGTGCACCTACTTCTTAACTGCTACCAACTTTTTCCTTCTGTGTGTTTAATTAGTTTATAAACTTTTAATACGCGCTAGTTCAGATCTCCTTCCGAAATATAAATGAGTTCGGTAGGAATCTCACCACTCTTAGGAATGTATACACTTGTTAGGGCAAGGAAATTATACGCCAAATATTTTTAATATACCGGGTGGACACATACTGATGGTATATTCCTTTTTATTATTCATATCTCTGAATATAATGATACTCCATAGTTGATATTTGAGTAAAGTGTTGAAACACATGGTTCTGTCAAGTGGCCAGTTAGATCACCCGACTCGACCTCTTCAGACTTCTCCTAGATTAGAGGTTCTCAAACTCATTTTGTCTACCGCCCACTTCAAGAATTAATTATTTTCTAGCACCCTCCCAATTTTTTTCCTTTACTACATCTTAAGAATCACAATCGCAGTCATTATTTCAATAATTAAATTATGTGTGTCAAGTGAAAAGAAGACTTTCTGATGAGGATAGTGTAAAACACTATTTTGTAATATTAGGAAAACTTTCATTCATGTTATTAAAACAAGCATTTCAATTTTAATTTCAAAACTAATCTAATGTGAAGGATTAATTTGATGATTTTTAACAAGCAAAACGCTACAATCATATTACACGAAATTGGCGCTGAAAGACTACTGGAAGCTAAATCAGCAAAAATTGGTTGGACTACCTGTAGATTCTCTGAGAGGAAAAATGATAAGCGATGTTTCAGGTGTTGGGGGAGTGGACATCTGAAGGAGCAGTGCACTGGGCCGAATAGGGAACAACTTTGTATGAAATATGGGCAGGAAGGTCATAAGGCGGTAGAGTGCAAAAACGAACCACACTGCCTTCTATGCAATCTGGAAGGCCACCAGACGGGAACTCGCAAATGCCAAAAAATCTCAAAGAGGAAGAGGCTGGAGGCATCAGAAATTCATCTCAATCAGAATAAGAGTCCTACAAATTAACACCAACAGGAGTCGACAAGCGCATGATCCAGCGATTACCACGGCTAAAAACACTGGAGCAGAAATTCTAATCATAAGCGAACCAAATATCAATGCTATTCGTGGTAGGAACGACTGGGTTTATGGAGAAGACTGCAAAACGACTATCAGAATTCTCAACGGTAACATACCTATCAAAGATCAGGGACACGGACAAGGCTTTACATATATTACCACAAACAAGTTTATGATCTTCAGTTGCTACTCTTCCAGCAACGATGAAATTCAAGACCTAGAAGATACCCTTCACGAGATCGGTCGACTTATCCATACCAAAAAAGAGGAGGCAATTATTGCGGGAGACTTCAATGCCAAATTTCCACAATGGAGCATGAATTTCACCGATGCAAGAGGAGACAAAATGACAGAATGGAAAGCGGCTACGGAACTGGTTATCATAAACCAAGCAGACAAACCTACCTTTGTCCATAGAAGTTATGGTTCTATATAATCTCACAATCTCCACAGAAAAAATTCGACCGTTCATAACATCATGGAATATGCTGGATGAAGAGTCTCTCAGTGACCATGAATACATACTGTTTGAAGTCGTGGAAAGAAGTCAACACTATAAATCTAAACATACTCAAGGTTGGCAAACGAAAAAGCTAAACCGAGAAAAGCTGCATTCGATACTGAACGAACTGGAAGAAAACCTGGTTATGCCAAGAACCAGGAAAGGAATCTGCAAGAAACCTGTTTACTGGTGGAATCACGAAATTGCTAGCCTTCGAAAAGAATGCCTTGAGAAGCGAAAAAGATATACGAGAAATTCTAGAACAACCTCACTAACGGCAAGGTAGATTCTGTGGGAAGGAGGAACTCATGGAAGATGGACATACTCCTTGATACCTGATTTACAGGTCTGGATCAATAGACCTTTCGGTGAAGTGGATTATTTCCTTTCCCAGGGACTATCGGGACACGGTTGTTTCCACAAATACCTCTATGTTCGCAGGAGAGCTGAATCGCCAATTTGCCGTACTGTCAAGCAGAGGACGACGTAGAGCATACACTCGTTATCTGTACAAGATGGCAAGACGCAAGAACTGCATTTTTACGCAAAACGCGTAAAATAACACTGTACGATCTATCATCGAAACCAAAGAAGTGGAGGATAAGTGATAAAAAGAATGTATATATAATGTCAAATATGTCAAGAAAAAACACAAAGATGGTTATATAAAGCATTGATAATGAGACAGCAGCCCAAGTACCGAAGTAATGCAAAAGCGGTACCAGTACTTGGAGCTCAGTAAGGAGAGGTTTCAGGTGGTAAAAATCCACTACTACGGAACGACCGTAGTCTTTTTGAAGATTTCTCTCCTTTGACAAAAAAAAGGGTGGGTAGGTAGGTCCAAAGTGAGTGAGTCTTCGACTCTCCACCGCAACCCACAAGGGTTTATCGTGGCTCACACCTATTCACACTCGGCCAAATGAACCCAGCTTCTTAACGAAGTCCATAGTTTGTATGGTGAGTGGTCTTTCAGGTCAGATCTGCCGAACTCAAAGAACCTGATTTGGTCCCTAGCGGGGCAGGCACAAAGTATATGCTTTGCTGTTTCATCATTTTCCAGACAGAGGCGACATACACTGTCTTCCGACAGTCCAACAACTGTTTGGTATCAAGCTTCGAAGAGTGAATCAACGCCTTAGAATGAGCCAATCCTGAAAGATTCTATCAGAAGTCCATAAATCTTCTTGCCATCCAGGTGTTCAGTGTTTGTTTGGCAAAGCCTGAAGCGGTGCCAATGACAGGTTTTGGTCCAATAAAGCCGCTTGCAGCACCCTCCTTTGCAAGAGAGTCCGCATCTTCATTGCCTACCAGGAAAGTACTGCCAGGAATCCAGACTAATTATGGTTACCTGTAGTATATAAATATCAATGTAAGAACAGCTTGACGTATAAATCACTTGAAAATGCTACTATGCTAGCAAAATATGTCGTCATATATTTTTCAAATAAAGTTTGTGGAGATAAAATCGTGAGTTTTTGAAAAATAAATATGTTCATTCGTTCATTCAATTAGCCATATAGTTATCAACGATTACTAGATGTTTATTTCAGTTTTCAGTCCATCAGATATTTGAATTAATTCATTATAAATGTCTTTGATTCGACCACAGAATTATTAATGTTGAATATGTTTTTATGAAATTTGGTATACCACCATTTCAGAGGGTGCCCAGACGCCCAGACCAATGATGATTTTAAATGTTTCCTAACAAATCGCTAATACCATTTCTTGTATTTCAACCTATGAAAATATTCGAAGCAGACCTTGATTTTTGTAGAAAGAACATGGGTCACATTGTTTTTTCCACATTGTGATTCATTACATAAATAATTCATTAGTGCTGTTCGAATTGTAGACCGTCAATATCCGGGCACTTTCTAGCTCGTTTTACGTAGACAATATTTTTCATGTGACTTCAAATAAACTATTCCAAAGTGGTTAAGTCGGGTAATGTTAAAGGCCACATGTATTCAAATTCATCATTCAGATATCTACTACGGGGTATTATTATACAGTGTGTAACAACGAAAACTCAACAGAGCCGTTTTTCAATATAAAAAGTGAGATTTTAAAAAAAAACTCGGACACGTCGATTTCTAATTAAAGGGGGACACCTTTCAGACTAATCAGATTTTTTGTAGTACGCACCCCATTATGCCTGCTGGGTATAATGGGGTGGTGCACCGTCTTGTTGAAAATGGATAAATTCATCTTGAATTCTTGGATCCTGTTCAATTATTTCAACTATACGAGGTTGTATTGCCTCTTCAAGAAGTTGTAAATAAGAATCACCGGTTAAATTTCCATCAATGAAAAATGGACCTATAACATAATTTCCTAATATTCCGGCCCAGACATTCAACTTTTGGGGATGTTGGGTATGTATTTCTGCGTATTGTCTTGGGTTTTCATCCGACCAATAACGGCAATTGTGATGGTTCACGCAACCATTTGAATAAAATGAGCTTTCGTCCGAAAATTAGATGTTATAAAGCAGCTCGGGATTTTGCATTAATCTCTCACTCATGCCCTCACAAAACTCCTGTCTTCGGTCAAAATCATCCTCATTGAGTTCATGAACAAGTTTAATTTTGTGAGGATGGAATTTCTGGTTTTTAAGGATTCTCCATGCGCTCATATGGCTTATTCCGGCCATTGCTGATAAACCTCTGGTACTTAACCTGGGATAGGTGATGACTTGACCAATCACTCCGTCATTTACTACCCTTCTCTGAACATTTCTTTTCTTATTTAAAACCGAACCTGTCTTCCTGAATTTTGTGACCAAATCCAAAACGTGATTTCTACTTAGGTGTTTACCAGGGTTTTGCTCGGTGAATAAAATTGATGTTCTATTAGCATTTTGGTCGTTGCCAAAAAATAAAGCAATAACTGAAACCCTTTCACCAGTAGTGTAAGGCATTTTTAAACACGACCCGTTTAAACGAAACAATCAAACGATGTACTAATGAAAACTGAAAGAAGAGGAGTGGTTACTGATTTTAAAAATGGGATTTTATTTAATTAAAAACTGATAAGAAGAACTGTTCGAAATATTTAAATTTAGGCATACAAGTTATCGAGTTGTCTGTCTAATGTATTATTAACATGGCAATTTTAACATCAAATTATCTCAAAAACTAATCTTTACAAAAATTTTCTTTTAACAGATTTGTAAAGGTATTCGAAAGACCTTTAAAACAAGGTGCCACTCGACCTACTTTCCCTATCTAAATAAGGGTGGTCGGACGCACCCCTCCGAGGGGGTGCGTACTAAAAAAAATCTGATTAGTCTGAAAGGTGTCCCCCTTTAATCAGAAATCGTCGTCTTCGAGCTTTCTTTAAAAATCTCACTTTTCATATTCAAAAACGGCTCTGTTAAGTTTTCGTTGTTACACTCTGTATTCAGTAATATAAGTAGGTTTCGAAAATGGAGTTGAAATCATAATTTTTTCGATAACTATTTTCATTTGTGTTTGATTTTTTTATGTTTGATACACAAGTATCTTCTTATTAGTGAGCATTTCTCAAGTTCTCGTGGTGAGTTCACCTTCCAGATTTTTACAAATGCAAATAAAATTGAACTGGAATAAAACAACTCACAAGATTTTCCAAGCAGCAGTGGATCTAATTATCAAATCCCAAGTTGACATCTTTCAAGACTTTTCAGAATTGTGCACGATGACTAAATTAATTTATTCATTTCATTTGTCCGTTTCACGCTACAAAAGTTCTTATCATGTTCCGTTTTCAAATAAACTCGATCAGAAATTTCAAACCATTTGCCTTCTCATTTCATAGATGAATCACTAAGATTCATCATAACTCCTAATTAAATTCATCACGAATTGCTCTCGAAACTTTTCCTTTCTCGCATTTTTTAATAACAATTTCGATTATTTCGTCCCAAGAACTTTTTAAATTAATCAAATAGGATGCAGTTTGGGCAGAGTTGAATCCCATCTGGAGTTTATTAAAATCATGAGAAACTTTTGAAAGAACTTAATTTTCTCAAAAAGGGACTCCGGTGCTCGCCATTTTTTAGGTCCTAATCCTGTCGAGATCATTTCATGAAAAAGTCAGTCTCAGAGTTTTTTCTGGCTGTGTCGGTTATTTATCAATCTGCCCTTTGTAATCTAATTTCGCGATTCTTTTATGATGTAGCTGTTTCCTTAGAATTATTGCTTACGCAAGAGGTAAAGAAAGTGAATCAAAGGGTTTTTCACTCGGCAAAAAGATAATCCAATGAAAAATAAAAGGAAACAATGTCAACAGTATTCAAAAAGATTTCGTTAAGGCAATTATCTTCAAAAATGTGAGTAAGGGTCATTTCAGAAGACCCTTCTCGTTCTTTTATTATTCAATATATCTGGGAATCCTTTCCGTATTTTCTCTTGAGGAATATTTGAAGCTCATTATCATGATTAACATTTACACATAATTGACACATTCTTGAATTATACCCTAAGATTTTTTTTTCAAATACACACTTCAAGCACTACAGGAAAATCCTTATTATCTCCTTTCAATCCAGTTTTTCAATACATCATTAGGTGATATTTATTCAACTTTTCATCTCAACTCTTCATCTCAATTTGTCTTTCACATTACTACTTTCAGTAATTTGTGGTTGCAAAATTAATAGTTGTTTTTATCTTCAGAAATAATAGCAAAGAATTATACACTTTTTGTTAAAAAAATGAGGTAAATTTTAATAACCATATGACACACCTGTATAGGTCTTGTTTTTGAAATTTGAGATTTCAGGAACAAGAGAATCCAAAACAAAAGCTCCCATTTTCCCCAATCAGGCTCTCAGGAGCCCTGGAGGATATCCCGGAGCAGTTTCACGACATCCTTGACGAGTTCCCGCTGGCGATCAGGTAGACCACAGCCCACTGCTAGAGAAGATCAGAAATAATTAATTCCACCTATCCTCCAAGACCCACCAGATTCTGAACCAACCAACGAACTACCTGCAGCTGTACCCGGCCAACTTCACTAACCACTAACCCAACCAACACAGAACAAAAGCACTATAACCAAAAATTAACACCCAACAGCAAGAATTGAATTAAGCTACAGATAAAAACAATTATTATTATTTTTTTAATTGACACAGACCCTGAAGAGCACTAGCTCACAACAGGGTACCACATAAAACACATATAATACTAACTTACCAACAGTCCCTATGAACATGTCAAAGGATTTATGGTAAAAGTTGTTTAGGTCCCAAACAAATCCATTGGATTTATGTGATGGTAGTCAGACCAATGATCACTTATGGTGCGATTGCCTGGTAGCCAAAGGCGACCCAGACGAAGCTCTCTTGCTTACAGAGACAGGATTGTCTGGCCATCAGTGGTGCCATTAGTACCACACCGTCAGTGGCCATGGATATCCTTCTTGATCTACCTCCCCTCCACATTTTTCTAAAGAGAGAGGCTAGATGGACTGCATATAGACTTGTGCACATTGCTGATTGAACAAATCAATGTAATGCAGAGTTTTAGAGTTTGGCAGAGCCGTACTCTTACCTTCTGACCTGAAAGACCACTCACCATACAAACTAATCGGATTCGTCAAGAAGCTGGGTTCACATAGTCTAGTGTGAATAGGTGTGAGACACTATAAACCCTTGCGGGTTGCGGTAGTGGCTCGAATAGACATACTCACTTTGGACCCAACCTAAAATAACCTATTCTACGTGATGGCTATTGATACTATTCCAAATTTCGTATTTATTGAATATTTTCTGTTGAATTTACTTTCGTTGAGTGCCCTGACGAAAGTTTATTCTCAAAATTGCTGCTTGACCCCCCGCCTTCCCCAAATAATAATGGGGGAGTTGTCAAAAAAGGGGAATCCCATGAAAAAATGGTGGGTTTGATCTACGTCGCGGACAAGTCTTCCAATACATTATTGGCTTTCACCCACAATAAACCTAATATGTTTTTTAATTATGAAAATGTACCAAAAATGAAAATTATCACCTCATATTCTTCAGTAAGAGCTCATATACAGAAGGGGTGTCAGTGAAATTATCCTGTTCATATAAAACATCATCAATTCAAGTGTCTCATCACTTTGAGCATGCTCTGAATTGTACTGATTTATACAAAATCCCAACGAGATATTTCACCAAATTGCATGCACATGTGATGTAGTAACATTTCATTTGATGGTCTTTTACCTGTTCGAAAAATCAGAAGTTCAGCGATAAATCTTGTTGCGAGGCAGATAACATTTATTTCTTTTTTTTTGTGAACGCGCGTTTAGCTTCGTTAAATCCATGGTTGAATGAATATTCTGCTGAAAAATTCAGTGTGCAACCCTTTCGATGTTTTCACTTCCAGAGTTATATTTGCATTTCCATGGTTAAATACGATATTTCTTCCAGAGAACGGGTGCATTGAATATGTAAGTCCACGTTTTTAGTGATGCTACACGTCATACGTTCCGTATGGAGAATTTCATTTTATATCGTACTTTTTCCACTTGTTTCTGTATATCTCTCTGTCTGGATTCGAATCTGAATATCTTGAGAGAATTTTTTTTTCTGCTAGTGAAAAAATAGCTTAGTATACTCCTTTATTTAATATACAGTGCATTTCTTTAATGTCCCCCACTTTTATTTTTTGAACAGCTAAACTCAAAAAATTGAAATTTGGGAAAATGAAATTAATGCATGGATACTTTGTTTTGAAGTGAAATTGACAGATGAAAATTCAAAGATGACGACTGGGCGCCATAATGGAAAAAAAATTGAATAGAAAGGGGGTCTTGAGACACATATTTTCAAAGCGCCTGACAAATGCTTCACAACCCTAGAAAATAATGTCTTCAACTAATACAAAATGGCGGAACTGTTGATAATTGCCTGAATACTTTGACATTTAACTACATAATATGAAGAAATAAGCTTGAGGTCAGTTCAGAAGATACTCGAAGTGGTTGCCTTGAACTTCTTGACATATGAACAGCCTATCCGATATTTTACGCCGAACATATTCGAACAGAGTAACGTCAATATCTCTACAAATATTTATTATTCTCTGCCGTATATACAATATAGAAGCAGGTTCAGTTTCGTACACCTTTGCTTCAAAAAATCTCATGAAAAAAGTTCGAAGGTGTCAAGTCTGGCGAGCGGGCTGGCCATTCTGTAGGACCTCGACGGCCAGTCCAACGACCGGGAAAAGTAGTATCCAAATAATAGTTTCTTACTTGTCTGGAGCGATGTTTCGGTGCTCCATCTTGTTGGAAGACAATATCCATATCAAATTCAATAGGATTCGCTTCGACAATGTCAGTGATGAGAGGGCCAACAGTAGTTTCCAGCATATTCAAATACAGTTCCCCTGGTGAATTTCGATCAATGAATAGAGGTCCTATAATATGGTTTCCCAATATTCCTGCCCAAACGTTAATTTTTTCTGGATATTGAATATGTGTTTCCCGGAAAACGTGAGGGTTGGTGTCACTCCAATAACGGCAATTTGGTCTGTGAACATTTCCGTTTAAAAAAATGTACATTCGTCACTAAACAAATATTTTTCTTCGATCAGGGTCATCTGACAGTTGTATGGGGGCGACAGCTGATTAACGGAAAAACATATTTTAAACAGTTTCTTTTTCAAACAGATTACCAATTATTTGCACTCGCTGTTCTTCCGGAATGGACGGATGACCTGGGGAATTTTTGTTATGTACACTACCGGTAGTTATGAATTTGGATATAAGTTTCCTCAAATATTTTCTACAGATAGGACGATTCGGAAAACGTTCATTGAAAATCATTTCGGTCTCGTGAAAGTTACGCGTCGCACCGTAAATAAAAATCGCTTCAATTTTTTCTTCAAGTGGACGAGAATTGACCATTTTACAGATTGTTGTCGTGATACCTTTCTACTAGTAAAACCGAAAACTAAATGAGAATATTCTAACTGAACAATGATATTCATTGTCATATTACTGACATGTTTTGTCGTTTTTATAAACAAAAAATAACTTGTGATATACTGTTTGGAAACTTTGGTGTAGTAATGAATATTACTGGAGTTTTTTCCCAACACCAAATCGTTATTTTTACACCTCGACACGTGTTTCGATCACCAAGTGATCATCTTCAAGAGGAAGATGAAACTTCACCAAGTGATCATCGTCCTCTTGAAGATGATCACTTGGTGATCGAAACACGTGTCGATGTGTGAAAATAACGATTTGGTGTTGGGAAAAAACTCCAGTAATATTCAAAAAATAACTTAACAGACCTTATCGGGTTGGTGGAATTGCCATATGGCAGATAAAAAGGAATATTTTTAAAAATATCGATATTAATGTCTTTGTCTTCAGTAAATTATTAAATGTTCCGCCGTTTTGTAATTAGTGGACATATTGACTTCATATTCCAAGTGTGTGAAGTATTCGTCAGGAGCTTCAAAAAGATGTGCCACAAGATCTCCCTTCTCATTTAATTTTTTTCCCAGAAGGCGCCCACTCGCCATCTTGAAAGTTCCACTTGTCAATTTCACTTCAAAATAAAGTATTCATGCATTATTCTCATTATCCCAAATTTCAATTTTTCAAGTTGACCCGTTCAAAAAATAAAAGGAGGGGGCAGTAAAAAACTGCACTGTGAATTCATACTGTACCAATTCCATCGTTACCAAACTTATGATTCATTTTCTAAACCATTGAAACAACTTTCAGTTCAGATAAAGGGAATACAGTTATCGCCATTCCCAATGACATTTATGACATCCCCTCCTAGATGAAATTTTCATTGAAAACTTCGAAAAAACTATAGTACAGCATGCCTTTTTCCAAAAATTTATTTTCTAGTATAATAGTACTAGTGGGATTGACCATTTTCCCGCTTGATTACAAGTTTCCATATATAACGCATATCTACGCTAGCTTGACTGAATGTGTCGTTGGACATATATGCAGCTTCTTTAAACTTCCTCTTCAACCAGTTTTCCTTCTCTGGAGGATCTCAGCTTGGGACCACTAGATGTTTTGTTGATGAGGCCAAACATGCTTTGCTATTCCCTATTCCTCGCTGTGTGTTTCTCTCTCAATGGCCTCTAATTTTCACCTATATAGGATTTGCCGCACTCACAGGGTATCTGGTAAATGCAATTCTTGGAACCGCAGTCTGCGTTTGGTGGCCTGGATTTTGTAAGGCTGCTACGGATGGTATTTCTGGATCCGAAGCAGGTTCTGATGTTGTACTTAGACCCGGGTTTTCGTATCCTTCTCGACAATCCTCTGACATAGGCAAGTACAAGTACTGGTTATCACGGCTTCTCTCGCTTGCAAGGCTCTTGCTGTCTTCTATCCAAAGTCTGTTCCACCATGATTTCTGATGTTGTACTTAGACCCAATTCTATGTATTCTTTTGAAAAATCCGCTGACATAGGAAAGTACAAACATTGGTAGTCACGGCTTCTCTTCCTTGCAAGGCTCTTTGCTATCTTCTAGCCAAAGTCTGTTCCACCATGAAGTCTGATGTTGTACTTAGATCCAATTCTATGTATTCTTTCGAAAAATCCGCCGACATAGGAAAGTACAAGCACTGATAGTCACAGCTTCTCTTCCTTGCAAGGTTCTTTGCTATCTTCTAGCCAAAGTCTGTTCCACCATTATGTCTGATGTTGTACTTAGACCCAATTCTATGTATCCTTTTGAAGAATCCGCTGACATAGCGAAGTAAAAGCACTGGTTGTCACGGCTTCTCTTGCTTGCAAGGCTCTTGCTGTCTTCTGGCCAAAGTCTGTTCCACCATGATGTCTGATGTTGTACTTAGACTCAATTCTATGAATCCTTTTGAAAAATTCGCCGACATAGGAAAGTACAAGCACTGGTAGTCACGGCTTCTCTTCCCTGCAAGGCTCTTTGCTATCTTCTAGCCAAAGTCTGTTCCACCATGATGTCTGATGTTGTACTTAGACTCAATTCTATGAATCCTTTTGAAAAATCCGCCGACATAGGAAAGTACAAGCACTGGTAGTCACGGCTTCTCTTCCTTGCAAGGATCTTTGCTATCTTCTAGCCAAAGTCTGTTCCACCATGAAGTCTGATGTTGTACTTAGATCCAATTCTATGTATTCTTTCGAAAAATCCGCTAACATAGGAAAGTACAAGCACTGATAGTCACAGCTTCTCTTCCTTGCAAGATTCTTTGCTATCTTCTAGCCAAAATATGTTCCACCATTATGTCTGATGTTGTACTTAGACCCAATTCTATGTATCCTTTTGAACAATCCGCTGACATAGCGAAGTAAAAGCACTGGTTGTCACGGCTTCTCTTGCTTGCAAGGCTCTTGCTGTCTTCTGGCCAAAGTCTGTTCCACCATGATGTCGGATATTGTACTTAGACTCAATTCTATAAATCCTTTTGAAAAATCCGCCGACATAGGAAAATACAAGCACTGGTAGTCACGGCTTCTCTTCCCTGCAAGGCTCTTTGCTATCTTCTAGCCAAAGTCTGTTCCACCATGATGTTTGATGTTGTACTTAGACCCAATTCTATGTATCCTTTTGAAAAATCCGCCGACATAGGAAAGTACAAGTACATTCAGGTGAATGAAGATTCGTAGTATAGGATAGTGATGAATTATAGTGATATAACAAAATCTATTTCCTGACATAACAGTTTCAACTTTTAGATAGCCGTATCTCTCCGCTTCAACTAAGTATCCGAACATTTTAGTTTCATCAGTTTGTGAACTTATTTCGGATGTACTGGTGAAGTGCTCATTTTTTCATTGTTCCAACTATATGTAATATCTTCACTATACTTCGATTGTAGTGCATTTGAACCAAACTGGCGTGATCATGTTCTCGTCCATTGTGACCGAAATTCCAATTTTCTACATCGAACAAATGAAAATCTCGTCTCCGTGCGAGACGCAGGAAGTGTTAGAAAGATTCAACGTCTTTCTCTTGAATAAAACTACTTTTTCATTCATGTGGGTGCGGTAGCAATATATCCAATATCGAAGCAGAAGCGAACGACGAAAATCGAAAGTTCTGAGATTAAGTTGTGATGATTTATCTTATATTAGAGCTTTATTTTCAGCAACCTCGTGGGAATAAACTTTCAACGTACGTCAAAAGAAGTTTCCTTCAGATGTTGGATTGTGGGTGGGTAGGTGGGAATTTTCCTGCGACAGGGTAGGCGAAAGTTCGTCTTCAAGATGAGAAATGAACATTTTGTACACATAAGCTCATTTCTTCGCCTATTCGAATAAGAAACATTTTTCGTTAACTCAGTTTGAATCATTGAATGCTTATTCGAAATGAAGGATATTATTTTCATGATAGATGTATTCCCAGGAGATATTAACTTCTTCGATAAAAATTCACGCAAAAATACAGAAACACGTCAAGTGTCAACTTGGTAGTCCATTGTTGAGAGGTCTGGGAAGTATGCTGGGTGAGGCCTCTTCTGTTGACCAGTGTCGGCTGTTGCTGATGCAATTTACAGTACATTTCATTGATTTTCTCACAAAAGGACTTTGCAGTAATGGTTTGGACCAGTTGCAGAAATTTATGGTGATTCACACCAGCCGCTGACCACCATACAGTAGTCATGGTCTTTTTTGGTGGATTTTCGCTGTTGGGAAGTGCCTTGGCGACTAATCGGTGTGCAGTCACTGTTCTGAACGTCTTCTCTCGTCGTATCTACGTCGTATCTACTCTTCTTCATACGTGACGATCCAATCCGGAAGAGCATTGTTTTGGTAGCGCAGAAGTGAAGAAGAACAGACTACGAAACGATCATTTAAATCGCGGTGCACCCACTATTGGAGCTTTTCGACCTTACGTTTTGAACCATCATGAACCACAAGGTAGCTGACGCTCAGTTCTTCCACCATCCCACGCACAGTTTGTAATGGTCAGCCTCCACCAAGATGCTTAAATCCTGGACTGAAGGTCGATCCTTTTGGGGCTAATATCTCCGGAATGAAATTTTGCGTACCAACCACGAACAGTGAGTTCAGTAACACTATTATTGCCAAATGCCTGGTTGATTTTTTGAGTTGTTTCGGCAGCGCTTTAGTTCAATTTGAATTCGTAGAGAAAAGTTTTCCGAACATCGCTCAACGACATCTGTTAAATCTGTTGAAATCTATTTTCCGTTAACCAGCTGTCGTTCTCTTACAAACGACATCTCTCAAAAGTAGAAACTTGTGCGAGCTAAGGAGTGGTCCAACGAAAAGTATGCACCTTGCTTTTCTCTTTTTTTGTAACTTAACGCAAAAATGCTCGGACAGGTCAATTTTTCTTTTGAGGCGGACACATTTTAGATGTATTTTTCTACCTGTGCCTTCAACCCCCTAGCGAGGGTGAGTATCAACCCTAAAATTTTAAATGGAAAGTGGGGTCGAGTGATATATCATTTGAAAGGGCACAAACTTATCTTTCCAATGATACCTAATTTGTTGTATTTCACTCAAACATGTAGGTATTATGAAGAAAAACAACTACACAGTACTTTGAAATGTGTAATTGACTTAGTAGAATCCTACTTCAGCAAGTGCTGAAAATGTGACCCATTTGCTTCCATACAATGAAACAGATTTTGTTCAAATCTATTCCTAACATTCTGTAGCATATCAGGTGTTATACTTCTGCACTCTGCTGTAATTCGTTGGCGAAGATCTTCTATGGACTCGGGCTGCATAGCAAAACATTTATTTTCCAAGTATCCCCAAAGAAAAAAGTCTAAAGGCGATAAATCAGGTGACCTTGCAGGCCAGACCATTCGATGACCCTCTCCTTCCAATCCACCGTCCAGGAAACCGAAATCTTACTGGAAATGAAGCCGATTATCATTATGCTTTTGGTTATTTTCAATTATTTCTGTTATGAGAGGATCAATTGTATCTTCAAGCATGTTCAGGTAAACCTCACCAGTTAAATTCCCAGGAATAAAAAGTGGCCCTACGATATAACTACCCAATATGCCACACCAGACATTGATTTTCTGAGGGTACTAGGTACGGATCTTTCGGAGTAAGTGTGGGTTACTGTCATCCCAGTAACGGCAATTATGCCTTTTCACAGCTCCATTCAAAAAAAATGTACTCTCATCGGAAAAGCACGTGTTGAATGTTAGGTGTGGATCATCAGTTAGTAGCTGGCTCAGTTGTTCACAAAATTGCAGCCTTTTATCAGGATCATCTTCATTGAGTTCCTGTACTAATTTAATTCTGTACGGATGAAATTTATAGGCTTTCAATATCCGTATTATGGACGAACGGGAGACACCTGAGGCTGCAGTAAGCTGGCGGGTACTTTGAGTATGATCCAATTCAACATGTCCCAAAACAGCGACTTCCACTGCTTCATTGTGCATTGTTATTTGAACCAAAAAACGCACGAGAGAAATTGAGGAATGTAGTAGTGATAAAAATGCCGTTTTTTCCGCATTTTGATTAACACCAAAAATATCGAGTAAGTGTTCTTGCTTTTTTTATAACTATTCAAGTAAATACAACAAATTAGGTATCATTGGAAAGAGAATTTTGTGCCCTTTCAAATGATATATCACTCGACCATTTTCTATTTAAAATTTTAGGGTTGTTACTCACCCTCGCTAGGGTGTTGAAGGCACAGGTAGAAAATACATCTAAAATGTGTCCCCCTCAAAAGCAAAATTGACCTGTCCGAGCATTTTTGCGTTAAGTTACAAAAAGAGGAGAAAAGCAAGGTGCATACTTTTCGTTGGACCACTCGATATTGATAAGTTGAGAAGAGTTAAAAAATTTAAATTTGTAAAAGAACAGCATCAATGTATAGTGTACAAAATTCTCTATCGAGTGTATATGGAACTAATAATATTGATTATGCTCACAAAGAGGCACTTTTTGACGTAATGTGAGATTTTTTTTTAACTTCCGGTTTTTACGGAAAGCTTATCAACGTTTAATTTTCAAATAAAACACCCTGTGTATTATTACATTTTTGAAATCTACACAATTTTCTGAATCCAATGATACCCCATACATGATATTTTAAGTGTTAAGACGCTCGGTTTTCGATCTAGAGGGACATGAATGTGAAAAGAAATAATATTACTTCAATTAAGTCAACACAAAGAATCAACATCATTGTATGGAATAAAACTTAGATACTCACTTTCTCATATTGTAATTTATTTAAGAAACAAAACTTTTTTAAAATACACAAATAAATCATAACAGCTGTTCGAAATGTAGACCGTCAACATCCAGGCATTTTCGAGCTCGTTTCGCGGTATTTTGAATCACACTGGCTAATTGTTGAGACGTTATATTCTGAATGGCTTGTCTTTCTCGTACTTCCAGGTCCTCGCGGTTGTTGAGGAAGTTGCGTAGACAATATTTTTCAAGTGACCCCAAATGAAAAAGTCCAACGTGGTTAAGTCGGGTGATCTAGCAGGCCACCTAATAGGACCATGTGTTCCAATCCATTGCTTCCTAAATCTATCACGAAGGGACTCCATCACTATCCTACTATTATGGGAAGGTGCTCCATCCTGCTGAAAAAACAGTCGATTTGCCAAATTAAGCGGTAAATCTTCTGAATATCCTTCAATTTCATTTCTGAGAAAACCTAGGTATCTATCACCACTCAAAGGACCATCAAATATTATGGGGCCAATTATCCCAACCCCTACTATTCCCAGCCAGACATTGAATCCAAAATGTTCTTGGAAATTTCCCTGCCGAAACAAATTCTGATTTTCTTGTGCCCAATATCGAATATTCTGTCTATTAAAGAAACCAAGATTGGTGAATCTTGACTCATCTGAATCATCTGAATCACGACTGATATCCAACTCAAAAGCCAGCTGCCTAAGAGATACTGTTTTATCTATTTCCAACCTCATGAGGACATTTATTTCCATTTCTTCAGATGTAATAAAATTTTCATTACCCTAATTATGATCAGGCTCACGTCTGAACTCCTCTTCAAGACGCTTGAAATAATTTCTAGCCGGACATTGTCGTGCAGGATACCGCTCCGATTATAACCGGTGAGCCGCAACTGCATTTTACCGACATTCCCCATAAATCAATAGCATATATACTTTCTCGTTTCTGTTATACACTTGTGGCATTTTAAACTTATTTCTGTCAGAAATCCGATTGACAACAAAGTGTTCAGTAACTAACAAACAATGTCAGTTTATAAAAATGTCAAAAGTTGTTTGTAATTCATAGCTACCTCATTAACTGACCTTTATTAAATTGCGAAAATACTTAATAATTTTCATGGCGCTCTAGATCGAAAAATAAACCGAGCGTCCTAACACTTAAAATATTAGGTATGGAGTATCATTGGATTCAGAAAATTGTGTAGATTTCAAAAATGTAATAATATACAGGGTGTTCTATTTGACAATTAAACGTTAATAAGATTTCCGGAAAAACCGGAAGTTGAAAAAAATCTCAAATTACGTCAAAAAGTGCCTCTTTGTAAGCATAACCAATATAAATAGTTCCGTAAAAATAGGTGTACCATAAGTCTGTGTCACACGGTATATATGATTTTTTCATATTTCATAAGATTCAGGTTTAATAATTGTCGAATGTTGGATAGTCATATAACCTCTTTCTCTCTCTCTCTCTAGGTTTATTGGACGTTGCATTTGTGCATCCCCTTCCTATCAGGATCTTTGTCGGCTAGACGCAGCGGTCTTGCTCGAAGCATTGCTGCCACCCCTTTTTTTATCAAAAATTTTTTATTATCAAAACATTTTCAACTTTTCACACATATTTTTTCACATATAATTGATACAATTCAGTCCCGACGTAGACATCCAGTCCACCCGGCCTCCAACCAGCGTGAATGAGAGTGCTGTTTCTCTTTAACACTTATAAGACTTTTCACAAAAAAAAGTTATTTCATTGGTGGCAAATTCTATGACGGCGGACATTCACAACCAAAACTGAGTTTCATGTCATCCTCACAAGACTTCGAATAGGACACACAAGGCTTACCCACGGGCATATCATAGATAAAACTGAAGAACCACACTGTGATATTCGCCAGACAAAAATTACTGTTAAACACATTCTCCAAGAATGTCCATTGTATTACCAACAAAGAGAGGACAATAACATTCCAGAGAATATCGCGCAAATCTTAGGAGAATACAGTGCAGTCTAAAATGTGATAAACTTTTTAAAACAAACTAATCTCTTAAACAAAATTTAGTACCGTTAAACAAAAACTAATGAATAGAGTTTATTCTATGATTTTCACTATATAGTGAAAGAAGAGAAGCCGCCACAACCAGTACTTGTTCTTCCCTACATCAGAGAATTGTCGGAAAGGATAAGAAGAATTGGATTCAAGTATAACATCAGAACCTGCTTCAGATCCGGTAACACTATCCGTAGCAGCCTCACGAAAACCAGGCCCCCAAACTCCAAGAATTGCATTTAACAGATACCCTGCGAGTGCGGAGAATCATACATCGGTGAAACTAAGAGGCCATTGAAAGTTCGTATTGCCGAGCACAAGAAACAAACAGCAAAAAGAAACCAGCAAATGAGGAATAGCACAGCATGTTTGGACTCATCAACTGGTCTCAAGCTGAAATCATCTACAAGGAGGAACACTAGTTTAGGAGAAAATTGAAAAAAGCCGCGTATATATTGTCCAACAGCGCATTTAGCCAAGCTAGCGTAGAGATACGTAACATATGGAAACCTATAATCAAGCGGAACACGACCAACTCCCGCCAAACGTTCAGCTCCCGCTAAAGCCGATGAAGCGGAAAAAGGGAAGAGGAAATAGGTGAAAGCACTCGATTGACATACAAAAAGTCAGATCTCGGTGGAATAAGTCCAATTATCACCCGAAGACGATTTTGGATACTAACAATCGAAACGTCGTGAAGTAACTTGGCTTTGAATTATTCAATTTTTACATTTTCATTTCTTCTTGATAATTTTTAGTTTTCATCTCGTGTTAATAATTGAATTTTTTGTTGCTTGTATTTTATTTCACTGTAACCTCAGTTTTTTTGCCTAATATAATTGTTCTTTTTCAGGTAATCTTTTTAATTTTTATAGATTTTTTCAGGGATTTCAAATCAATTCATATCATATTCGACAGTCCGAACTAATGAAACAGACTTATTCAAATTCAGTTCTAATATAAAATGATAATTCAAAGAAGACTTTGTTCGTACAAAATCTCCTTAAAGATTAAATTTTGCAAGAATTACAATATGTGATGTGTGACATTTTGATTCAGTGGAAGGTAAACCTTAGCAAAGTTTGAGAAATCAATTTTCATTGTCAACTCATATCAGTGTTTTTTCAATTGATTATTATTCACCGTACTCACAAATCGAATGATGAGATGATTTTATTTTTCAAATACGAGCATTTCACGCTTGAGAAAGCTATTGCATAGCGAAACACGTGTCGCGGTTTTTGTAAAACCCTTTTAAGTGAAAATCATACAATGAACGGTATTAATGAGTTTTAAAATGGGGTTTCATCAAGTATCGGCCAGTTCTATTCCAATATGAGCAGTTCTGAGAACAAATTGTTAAATGATTATCACTATTATTTGAAGACAATCATTGAATCACTCAGTTATTGATAGACCAATAAAATATACTAGCGCCACAAATTAATTGATCGTATTCATGCTGATAATTATGGTGTTAATGCACTAGTTCTCGGTTCACCAAAAACATATAATTTATAATTACCGCAATTTAATTCTGAGGTTTCCATGGAATTTTCGTCACACTAATTCGATGTAACTAATTCAATTATATTGTTCAAATTTCTCAAATACTGGTTTTCGAAACTGCTTGACACTGCATAAATGTTACATACTGAGACTAAAACAATAAATAAGTAACAACAAATATGTAGTTCAAACCAAACAACTGATTAAAACTCATTTTGAGAAACACTCTGTGCATATTCGATTTCTTAGATCAGAGGAGCCTAATGTTGCTCAACAAGATTTCAAAAATTGCCTTAGATTTAGGAAATAATGAATCAAAAATTGTTGACACCGATACTGAAATCAGACTTCATTCTAATGAAATAACTGTTCTCGTACTAAACAGGTCCTAGTACATACGTTTCATGCACATTATGTAATTTCAATATCTCGAAAGCATCTTGAAAACTATTGACTAAGTCGTTATGACTTACTTTCTTCAGAATTCCAGGTAAAGTAAATAAATTATTTTTTATAAAATGTTATTTATAAAGGGCATATGAATGTAATCATTCAATGTATATATACAAATATACATTGAATCAATATATATATATATATATATATATATATATATATATATATATATATATATATATATATATATATATATATAATTGATAGTGTAACGACCGTATGTATATATAGAAAAGTAGTTTTTCGGGGATTTGGTCTGATTAGAATAAATATTACTCTTTCAGCTGCCCGAGCTTTCGCTAATGTTTATTAGCTTTATCGAGGGCTGTAATATAAAAACGACATAATAAATATATATAAAACATAATAACGGATAAAACAGCATACCTGTGCTATGTGAGAATATTTAATTTGAAAATTTCAATTTCAAAAGAAATCTTCAACGTCAAACTGACAACTTTTTGACATTGAATAATGTGAAATACTTTTTCTAATTTTTTATTGTCGTTCATCATGGTGATTTATACTGTGTTAATATTACAGGATGTATTCAGATTTATATTTTTTGTTAGTAAAAATGAATAAATTTTGCTGAGGTTGTCGATGTCTGTCTTTTTGTTGATAATGTTTTCTTTAATTTTGATTTCAGCCATTTCCAGAAATTGCCTTTTATTTGAATCTGGTTCGAAATGGAGAATTTTGGTGTTAGTATAATTGACTGAATGATCATTATCTAGAACGTGTTGTGTGAGAGCACAAGAATTTTTTTTTAAATTTTCACAATTACTTTTATGAAGAGCTATGCGGGTTTCTGAAGTTTTTTGTTTGACCTATATATATCTTATCACAATTGTTACAGGGAATTTCGTAAACTACATGTGACTTTTCAAATAACGGATCTTCATCTTTCAATTTTGAATGTAGTTTAGTTAAGGGTTTAACTTTCCTTTGTGAAATTTTTATATTCTGTTCTTGTTTAAATACGTTTATGATTTTGCTGGACAATTCAGGGACAGAAGGAATGGAAAAGTATTTGAAATTTGGATTTTCAGCTTTATTGTTCTCTCTGATGTTGATGATATTATATGAAGTATTATATAACAATTTATATAAAAATTTTGGAGGATAACAATCAGTTAATGAACTATTGAATAATTGTTTTAAATTTCAGCTATAACTGTAGCTGCTATAGCTATAGCCGAAAATTGCTATAGCTGCCTACGTGGTCATGTCAG
The DNA here is from genome assembly GCF_025532065.1 of Leptinotarsa decemlineata. NCBI lineage: Eukaryota > Metazoa > Arthropoda > Insecta > Coleoptera > Chrysomelidae > Leptinotarsa > Leptinotarsa decemlineata. The sequence continues at coordinate 8,307,996 of NW_027412578.1, forward strand.
ATGTAGCCTGGGAATTCTGGGTCTTCTGACTGGAACCACAAATGTGCGGTTGGCTCCTGTTGTTGACTCCGTACGTATGTGTTGCTTCCTATTTTCGGCAAACAAGTGTTGCCCATCTTTGCACTTGGCTGCACCGCGCTGATGAGGCCAATAGCCAGGAACACGTGTCCGCAGTTTGCCTACTATTTTGGAGTGTTGTGTCCATGAATTTTCATTTTTGTTATATATATATATATATATATATATATATATATATATATATATATATATATATATATATATACATATATATATACATTACATATATATATATATATGTATATATATATATATATATATATATATGTAATCTTATCCAGATTGGTGCTGAAGAGTCACTAAGGCAATAAGGCATACGAAACATCGGATGTCCGCCGTTGAGAATGACAATGTTGCATGTAAATGAAATGTTACCTGATTCATATACTATATAGTGTAGCAATCCTGTGAATGATATCTGATTCAATTCCGTAACAAATATTTGGAGTATAAACTGACTAGAAAATGTATATATGAAATTAGTTGTTTCGAAACGGCTTTTCCGTCCAGTTTGTATCTGAAAGTTACTTTTCTGCATGATATATACATTTCTGTATATAGTTTATTCTGAAATTGGTTGCTTTTCCTTTCTTTGGAAGTGTGTACTCCATTCATTGTTCAAAGTATTCGAGAGAAAGAACCAAGAGAAATGCGCATGTCACTTCATGAAAGTAATATACGAAATAACAATTTAGAAATATCAGTTTGATGATGTTCTGAAATGTACACTGCTTCGATGTGATTTTTGATGCACAACAGAAAAGGCATCGGTCAGTTTTTTTTTTCGAAGGAGTATCGAGTCTTCTTTGAGAATATGAATATTTTCTCCATCAAGAATGACGCAATGGATCGAAATTCATATTTCAGAAAAATGAGATATGTCATAAGAAGAATACCAATTTAATTTACAAAACTGACATTGAATTATAAATAATATTCATGTGGAACTTCGACGAGTATTTTATTGAAACATTTCAAAGTGGTTCGAATTTGAGGTAAAGATACATTGAATATGAATTTTTTGGAATTGAAGATGATCCGACACATGGAAATGACAATAATGATGAATTGAATGAAATAGTCAGTCAACATTTTTTTTTGATATGTCAAGAAATCGTCAGATCATATTGATACAACATTTTTTTGAAAGAAACTCCTCACTGATAGACAGGGCTGCTCCTGGCTTATACAATTGTACGAATTGCTCTACAATTCAATATTTTTTTGTACATGCATACCACATTGACGAAAAGCATATATTTTGCCTTCATTTGGTTTTGCATTGATCCGAACGAGGCCACGGTTATACATTTATAAATGTATCCTTCGATAGTCAAGTAATCTGTCTATCACTGTCTTCCGTCTCATTATGATAGGTGTGTCCCGCGTGTCCGTCTGTCATAGAACTCATAGAAGTCATAGATCACGATCACAGAGCACTAAATTTTCAGATCAGTCAAATGTCAAATCTGTCGAAAACCGCTGACGCTAAAAAACAATAAATCCACAGTGAGAAAAGAGAAAAGACGAATTATATAAATATTATTATAAATGAATAAATATTTATGAATGGTAGTTGGTAGTTCACATCACCCCTCTCGATTTTTGTTTTAGGAGACTTTGTGTTGTCATTTGATTTGATACATAATATAAGCTAAAGCTAGATTGGTGAATGCATATTGTGAAAAAAGCGTGGACGCTTTATGCCATATTTTTTGTATATGAAGCGCCCGTCGCCTTTTTAACAATAATAATAGTATTTTTTGTTCTTTATTGTTTCAAGCTCATTAAATTTTTTTAGTTCGATGTTCTTTAAAAGCGTGTTTTTTAGTTTTCCAAACTATATTTATTATATATTCATTCTAAATTATTTTCTTCTTTGTTATTTACCAAAATCATTCTATCGTGTTTGAATGAAAATTCATCTAATTTTTTTAACAGAGTTGTAATACCTAGCCAATGGTAATATATATTTTTACTTCGGAAAGAGACATATTTTTTCAATTTAGAATTTTTTTAAACGCCAGATCTATCTTTCATACAATGTAAAATAATGGCCGACAGATCGAGAGTGTTTATATAAACACAATTCATCGTCGTATTTTGAAAAGATGCACCGTCAGATATATTTATCACAAAGCTGAAAACCGCTCAGGATGTAAATATGGGCATATCAATATCCCAGCATTGAAATCGTGAGTTTTTTCAATTCAATTCAGCGAAATAGATTTTTCTATGCCCACCGTCGCATGTGGGCGACTGTTACAAAGAACGGTTTGAGAAACGGGGGAGACGATGAATCCGTGATTTGTTCCTGGCTTTTGGAAAGAAGGAAAGACAGGGAGTTCTGGGAGCCCTTTGACTGAGGCAGCGGTCTCAGAGTGTTGCGAATATTTTTAGGGAAGTACCGTCAATTGGGGTGACTTTGTCCTCTGGGGTAGCTTTGCCCAGTTTTGAGAAAACAGTTTCGCGCCTCCATAGTAAATAGCTGAAAGGTTGGTTGAGGCACTGCAGTCAGTGAAACATACCTTCTCAATGACAATGAGATATTTTATAGTTTGTAGGTCAATCCAGATAAGTGCAATCACCAATTAACTATTTCATTTGTAACGTGTGTTATCTATGAAAATTTGAGCTCTTCAAAATTACATATATACAGGGCTTTTCATGATGAGCGTTATTTAGCCGTTTCTGGTCTAAAATATTTTAGACGAAGCGGCGTTGTCGCTTCTACTATAAAGTAGCGGCTTCTTTGATTTTTCAAATGGGACACCCCGTATATAATATCATATTATGATTCATTATCACTTTGTCAACAAATTCATAAAAAGATTTGGAAAAGCTGGATACACTTATTTGAATTAATGAATCGAAGAGGTTTTGTATTAAAGTGTATAATTTTTAAAATTCTTGCAAAGCGCTTTCGAATTTCGTCATCATCAGTGCTCACCTGAAAGTTAGTGATCTAGTTGAAAAGGAAATTTAGTGATAATTGAAGTTGTAAAATTTTTTAAGGTTAAGAAATTTGGAAAAATTGTTTGAGATTACTTACTTGTCAGGCAACAGGAAGTATCAAAATAAGTAAATTGCACATTTGTAATATTTGACTTATTTAAAACAAAATAGGCTTATAGCCAAGAAAATACATTTTTGGATTGAGGCCTTGTGATTCGGTCAAAGTATCATATGAAGAAGGACAACTTGAGACAGAATGTGTCAAGTGTCATGTTAAAATAATGGTACCAACTTGAGGAGTGATCCATTATGGATTTGATTGAATGGGTAGAGGAAAAATATTGAATAAATTATATTAATAAACTGTGATTAATTAATAAATAATTCATAATCCTCTTATGAAGGGGAAGGAAATCTCTGTTTAAGTTTACTTGAGTATTCAAACAATTATCATTGTTGGAAAGTTCTTTAGAAATCTCCAACTCTTCAAACAAGTCAATTCTAAGGAAATTTTTATTATCTATTTTATGTAATATTTTGGAATTTCTATTGGGACTTAAGTTGTGATTGTGAAATTTTATGTGGTGGCCAAAAGCACATTTGTCAGGTTTTTTTAAATGTTCATTAATACGAGTGAAAAGACGTCTACAGGTTCTACCAATGTAAGATACCGAACAATCAGAACAGTCAAGCTTGTAGACTCAACTTCTGTGTAATTTGTTGATTTTGTCTTTACAATTCAGTAAAAAGTTCATGTTTGGTAAAAAAAATATCGATATTAATTTATATCTTCTAAACGGTAAGAGATAGGTATAGGAAAATAGTATATGAATTTGTTGACAAAGTGATAATGGATCATAATATGATATTATATACGGGGTTTTCATTCGAAAAATCAAAGAAGCCGCTACTTTATAGTAGAAGCGACAACGCCGCTTCGTCTGAAATATTTCAGGCATGTAGGTCATATCGATTTATGCATACTGTGGAATTTTTAGGTTGATCCCTTAAATAGTTTGTCAGAAACGGCTAATTAACGCTCATCATGAAAAGCCCTGTATACAGCTTCTACGAAAACAAGGTGAGTTTCATCACTTATTATTATTATTAGTGAATGTAATGAAAAAAAAATATTCCACTTGCAGTTTCGTTCCTGCACCCAACCTGTTGATTGTTATTCGAGTGGGCAATGTCACACCACGTTTTACACGAAAATTGGGGTCACTTTGCCCACCTTTCATTCAAAGTAATTTTAGTTTTTTTACTTTCTCATCCTTCGGTTAGAGAAAGCATTGAAATCACCAAAAAATACGACTTATTTTGTCCACAAAATTTTAAAAACTTTTATGTCGTTCATAACACTTCTGTTGACAATCCTGGCAACTATACTAGTCAATTTCGATTTTTTGAGCAATTTTTGTCTTTATTGTGGCTCTTGTAACACCCTGAGAAGCTGGGTTTGCCCATCTTTTATTAATAGCTTCGTTATGCGAAAAAAACTTCTGTTGGGCAAAGTGACCCCACTTCACGAGGTGACTTTGTCCACCCATATTTTATTTTTTATTCAAGAGGGGGAATGATGTAAACATTTTGAGGAGGTTCAAAAACTTGGAGTTTGAAGAGTTCTCCTGACAGTCGATCAAGGGCGGTACTAACCATTTCATGATTTTGGAAAGGAGTTAGCTATGATAAATTTGTATACAGAGTGGACCTAATAATGGCCTTATATATATTTGACGGTTAGAAATCATCGGCCAAGCTAGAGTATTTCGTCACTTTCGTATATTATAGTAATTTCCGGCGAAGGCACTAACTTTGAGTTTTATTTTCGAAATTTGGTTATGGTTATTTTCTTTCAATTTTTTTTGAGTGCAGGAGGCGGAATTCAAGCCTCTTTCGGATTTGCCTAGCATCCAAAATTTGATGTGGAGAAATTCGCATCTGGTGACAGCAGCTGCCAAATTTTATTTGAATAAAACAAACACGGCAATAGCGAAATGGTTATCAAGGGTTGATAGACAGTTAATGACGTATCATTTCACTGGTGACTCAGCTAAAAACCCATAGATATTTCAGTGAGATACATATATATAATAATAATTGCAAAACCGTTTTGGATGGCCTATACAGTACAATACGAATATAAGCTTTGGTAATGATATCACAGAACAGCAATTGTGTAAGTATTCCATAGAATCCACCAAAAATATAAAACTATATGAGAAAAAAGTTATATGTCATGGGTATGATCAAAATAATCAGAAGATCAAAGTGTTGGGAATTAGGTTCTCTCAATATACAGAAATTTTCGACTACTGAAGCCCAATCAATAATTTTAGTTTTCAGATGTAGTTCTCTTCTTCCTTTTCAGTTTCTCAATATTATTCTGCTTCATAACATCATGGAATAAATGTTTTCATCAGAAATTCGTTTCAAAGTGTGTCATGTACCAAAAGCGATCTATTGTGATTTGAAAGGGTTATATTTTTAGGAGTGATTAATTTTTTGGGAAAGAAAGTTTTTGGCTTTCTACTACTCCATCTGATACAAAAAAAATGGATGAGAGAATCTTCCAAAGAAAGGAAGAGTATTTTGTCACTTTCGTATATTATAGTAATTTCCGGCGAAGGCCTTCCTTTCTTTGGAAGATTCTCTCATCCATTTTTTTTTGTATCAGATGGAGTAGTAGAAAGCCAAAAACTTTCGATCTATTGTATTTCACCTGGTCTTAATTAAAAGTCAAAATTAAACCATCCTTCCACTTCATTCAAGTATTTCTTCAAATGAATCTGTGTTCAGCAATCTGAACTGAAATGTAAGTCAACAATTTTGCAAACTAATCCTAACCAATCTAGCTGTTTTGCCGTCTCATTTCCCATCCCATCCCTAACCATATCATCGCCAACCAATTTTCTACAATTCACAACTTGTCCTGCTGTCTCCAGATTGTCATCCAACGTAGATTTATTGCATAAACGTCGTTCATTGATGGTTGAGTTACGTTAGCGCCGACAGAGTAGAGCAACGCCCAAGGGTTCTCTTAGATCTTCCAGTCAAAGTTGCCTTCTTTGTGAATATCCGTTTCCTATTTTTAGGAAAAGTCAAGCCCAATTCTCTCGGGACGTGAGGTTTGGTGAAGCGAAACTGTGGAGTCTGAACACTCATGATTAACCAGAGGCGTTCTACTCCCCAAAGGAACTAACGATCTGAAAATATACAGGGTGAGCGTACTTGGTACCTCTTCAAAATTTGTTATTGTATACGTAATGCAAATCAGTAAAATCTTTTGAAAATCATCTTTGTTATCGGCGAAAAATTACAAGTAAGTCAGAAACGGTTGTGTAATCTAAAATTTCAAAGGACACATCAATTTTTTATTTCTAATTATAATATGAAAATCATACCCGGAACTTCACCCCCCCCCCCCCGCAGTCAGCAACTAATCCCCTATTTTTTTCAAAGCCATGGGGGGTCGAGTGATACATCATTTGAAAGGTCTTTTGTTCATTTGTTATTGATAAATTAAATGTTGAACGTTTTATTTGGGAAAAAACAGAAAATTACCTGTCTTAAATGTGTTTCCATCATCAAATGAGGATTCACATCGCTTATGTCTATCCACTTTACCAATCAACATGAAAGAACTTTCTTCTGAAAAACATGTATTGTATACTAGGTTTGGGTTATTGGTCAATTTCTCGCTGAACACCTCACAAAACTGAAGTCGACGATCAGGATCATCTTCGTTCAATTCCTGAACTAGTCTTATTTTGGAAGGATGAAATTTGCAGGCTTTCAAAATCCGAAAAACACTAGTAGCTGATACGCCAGACGCCCTAGCTACTTGCCTGATAGATTGTCGATAATTCATTTGTACGTGTTCAAAAAGTGCAACTGCAACTCCGTCATTTCTGTTGTGAACAGAACCTGAAGTTCGAAACTCATCCATTAATTGTTTAACGTATTGATGGCTCACGTTGTGGTCTGGATGATTCGTATTATGGATTCTTGCAGCAGTTTTAGCACATTCATTATTTCGATAATAGGTTGCAACAATTTCCATTCTTTCTTCAGTAGAATAATCCATGTTGGAACATAGTGAACTAGGATGACTGAATAATAATTCGTGAAGAAGTGACAGTGACCAACTATCTACTTTTTGTTCTGCGATACAACAAAAACCACCAGTGTAGAAAAAACTAAAATTGTCATCCATTTCAAAATGTTTCCTACTAAATGAATAAATTCTACAAATCTAGGAGACCTGGGACAGAGAATTGTTCGGGAATGCCGATTTCTGACTCCGGACATCTTCAATAATATAAGGAAAAATTTCGAAAGTAGACTGTATTATTGTATGTAACTAGATGGAGGTCATTTTGAACACTCTATCCGTTGATTGTGTTGCCATTGATAAAACGTTCAACATTTAATTTCTCAATAAGGAATGAACCAATTGTGATAGATAGACGAAAGACCTTTCAAATGATGTATGACTCGATCTCCTATTCTATTGAAAAAAATAGGGGGAGTATTTGCTGACCGTAGGGGAGTGAAGTTTCGGGTATACTTTCTCTATCAAAATTATTCCCCCTAAAAATAAAAAACGAGTTCTTTGAAATTTTCCACCCCGACTTACAGGGTGGGTCAAGTTTTCGGTAGAACGCCCTGTATATTGAATTCAACATGATAGATAGATAGATACTTCATTTGACTACGTTATGTTGAAAACATTTCTGGCAAGTCACAATTCATGAACATATACAATTTCAACATATACATATACAGTTTTTCTTATAACACAAGCATAACACATCATAACATTGCTACATATAAGAATAATTACTAAAAATTACTCAAAACTAATGTATGATGAAAAACTAGAAGTTTTGGAAAATTCACCTACATAACTCATTGTCGTAGCAATACAGGCCAAAGTTTATATTCGTTAAGAGTGTAAAAAGAGTTCCTAATGAAAAACCATTTGATAGTTTTATGAATTTCTCATGGAACTGGAGTCAACGCTAGGAGTTTGTTTCCCATAGTGGAAAAAAATCATTTTCCAACTTCATTATTTAGAAATCTTGATTTTTTTTGGTCTCCTTTCAATAATTACCAAACAGAGTAAGAATCAGCATTTCTAAATAAGTAAATTAACTTCAATAATGAACCATTATTTCAAATCGGCATTTCAAAATAGATAAATTAACTCTAATAATGAATCAATATTTTTTCAGCCATAATAACCAAATTACACATCGGGAAATTACAGAAAAAAAAATGAGACTGCTTTATTTCTTAGGTACCTATCTTGGAATTGGAATCGGCCGATACTTAATGAAATTCCAGCCGTGATTAACTTTATGCTCCTCTGCCAAAAATTTGTTGCAGATGTGGAATTGGTCTTAGTATTCAAAAAACTTATTCTATGCTCTTTTATTCTTTGGAAAAGATTCTCTTCGTTTGGCCAATATGGAGTTTAAGCCAAACTGAAGTTGTGTCTTCATTGTTTTCACAAAATACCACATTGCGAATAGTCTTCTCGGTAGAACGATTATGTCGACCGCAAAATGGACTAAGCGCGCGGTACGTTGCCCGAACAGAACACCCATTTTGATAAAACATTTCTAGTATTTTTACGTGTTGTTGAATGCTATATCTGTCCATGATGAATCCATCACTGAATACATGACAAATAATTTGACAGATGTAGTTTCAACAAAATTTTCGTTATCAATTGTCAAAGTTTGGAAGTCCCTATAGGAAGTGGAAATATAATGCCATCTAGACCAAAACTGAAACTATATTTCAGAAAAATGCAGTGAATCTGGCCTTATTGAAATCAACAAAACTTGTTCTTTTCATCTTGTGCGAATTCATCAAATCAAAAAAAAAACGGATTATCTACTAAGGAGCTATAATACACTCCTTCCCAGAAATAGTCTCACTCTCGTAACCGAAATACTTTAAATCTGTTTTTCTGTTGTAATGTGTTTTTTCGTTAAGCAGCTGTTATTCTCTACAAACGACAATTCTAAGGGGTCGAAACTTGTGCGAGCTGAGGATTATTGAGGTATTACCTTTTAACGTGCGATTACTAGCACGGGTTGGAGGATAGGGTGTGGGAATTGACAGTTCGGCCTCGTAATTCGCACCAGCGGTTCACACAGCGGCATTCTCAGTTTCATTTACTATTCAGTCAAAGAATATAATTCTCTTCCAAATAAATTTATTTGAGCTCTATTCTATTTTTGATTTCAAGAAGAAAAAAAATGTGTATCCTAAGTCAATTACTGAGATTTTCTGAAACTGGAGATATGCTTTTTCTTCTTCTTCTCCTCATTTAATTGTCCCATTTCATCTGTTCAATATTTTTTGTTGTTGAATTTCATTAGTTTGGACTTCCATTGTCTGATATTATAAAAAAGGATTTGAAATTCCTGAAAGAACTAAAAAAGATGAAATTAAAAATTAAAGAAGAATAAAAAAGAATAGCTGATAGCTGAGAAAAAAAACAATTATATTAAGCAAAAAACCTGAAATGAAATAATAGTGAAATAAAATACAAGTAACGATGGAACAAGTTGAACAAAAAATAAATGAAATGAAATTAAAAAGTTAAGAAATTCCAAACCAAGTTAATTCACGACGTTTCGTTTGTTAGTATCCACAATCGTCTTCGGGTGCTGACTGGACCGATTCCTCCGTAAGCTGACTATTTATACATCATTTGAGTACTTTCAGTTATCTCTGCTTTCCTTTTTCCGCTTCACTGGTTCAATGAGAGATGACCGTTTGGCGGAACTTGGCCTTTTTTTGCTTGATTATGGGTTTCCATATGTTGTGTATCTCTACGCTAACTTGGCTGGATACATTGTTGGATAAAATGTATGCGGCTTCTTTGAATTTTTCTCCTAGACCAATGTTCCTCTTTGTGTATGATCTCAGCTTGGGACCATTCGATGGTATGTTGATGGGTTCAAACATGCTCTGCTATTCCTGATTTGTTGGTTTCCCCTCGCTGTGTGTGTTTCTTGTGCTCGGCAATTCGAACATTCAATGGCCTCTTAGTTTAACCGATAAAGGATTTTCCGCACTCACAGGGTATCCGGTAAATGCAATTCTTGGAATCGCAGTTCTCGTTTGGTAGCCTGATTTTCGTGAGGCTGCTACGGATAGTGTTTCCGGATCTGAAGCAGGTACTGATGTTGTACTTGGATCCAATTCTTCGTATCTTTTCCGATAATCCTCTGATGTACGGAAGTGCAAGCACTGGTTGTGACAGCTTCTCTTCTTTTTGGGGCTCCTGCTGTCTTTTAACCAAAGTCTGTTCCACCATCGCTTTGGAGTAGCCATTTCGTTGAAATGGCTATTCCATGATGAAATTCATCATGAAACATGTCAATATCCTTCAAACCAACATATTTTGTTGTGTTCTATTCAGTAATATTATTAAATTCTGCATTTCAATTATTTCAATGTTCCTCTTCATATTTCAAAACGGTTAAGTTGTAAAGCAGCGTAAGCTAAACTTCGTCTTTTATTGTCATGCTTTCATTTTTGATCCAGTTATAACAATAAAAGACATCATAACAACCTCATATAAATCAATATCATTTAATATATACACCAACTACATAAGCTGTAAACAAATATACAAAAATAATCCGCCTTAACTCCCAAAGCCGCTGATAGATACACCAGAAATAGGAAGTTTTGGATGCGACCGCACTATAAAGAATTTTCAAGTGGGTAATACAATTATTGGCATTGGCCAAGTTTCGAAGTTTTCAAGTTCGTTTCCTAATCCTAACAGAAGCGACTCCAAAAAGAAAAACACGTTATTGCTAAGACCCTCATCTATATTTCAACTTACTACGTTCGCTATGAAACCTCTCGAAAAGTTAATTTTACCAATCTCATCAAACGTGGGAACTTACTCTGTCAAGATTACAATTTATTAAGGTTTAATCCGAAATGTGATATTAAAATACCGTCGTAGACCTCGTACTAGATGATAATTCATGCAAACTCAAATTAAGTGCCTTACCTGAGGATAATAGGAATGGTTTAACGGTTAATATGATTGTGATAGGAGTATGGTATTCAATTCGTACGTGGTCATGCTTGCTTTAGATTTTCAACTTTGTCCTGATCCACTTGATCTCCTTTAAGTGAAAAGAGTTACAGAAAATGAGTTATAGAATATAAATTGTGGGTCAAAAAGAGAAAAATCTCATTGATAATGATGGTAGACCTCACGTAGACTTAGCACTGACAATAATCAACGACGGAAGGATCACTCTACAATTGTTCACGATAGAACACGATGTTCATTCAATTCATTGCAGTTTTGTCCAAGCAATGTTTTTTTTTTCAGTCACAGTGGACAAATCCACCACAAAATAAATAGCTTAGCGATGAGAAATCCAGATGATTAATTCACAGTGGACAAATTTACCAAAAAAAATAGCCCACCGATGAGATATTCACTTTCGCCAGTATGCATCTACATTGTTCGGCCATCTGACTCGGCCATTTTCTCAATTTTCTTGCGGTTTTTCACCAATTTCTCATGATCCCTTCGATACAGTATGCATTCATTTCGATACTGTACTAGTTCGTTCCCAAATGAATAAATATGTGATCTAGGCATCACATTCGCATAAATAATGACAAGTTGTCACTGTTCCTCTGTGCCTACAATTTGATAGTAGTGATAATAATAATAATAACTGTTTATTTTTGGTAGTGCTCCAATCGTATCCTGGCTGTCTGTAAAGATATTGGTCCGCTCATTTCATTGAAGGCTCATATTACTATTTCTTCCACTTGCAAGATTGCATCCACTATAGACCAGTCGCTTTGCTAACAGTTAACTACCATATCCTCAAGTATTTGGAACTTCAACATCTTCAACGATCATCAATATAGCTATCGGAAACAAAGATCAGCAGGCGACCTTCTATTGTATGTCCCCCATATTTGGAATAACGCAATCGAGGAACATGGAGAATCGAGAGCTGTTGTGCTTGATATTTCTAAGGCCTTTGACCGTGTGTGGCATGGGGGTTTGCTTTCCAGACTTCAATGCTATGGCTTGGATCATTTCTGTGTATGGCTCTCCAGCTTCCTGAAAGAAAGTTCCCTGCAAGTGTCCATCATATCTCTCGAATACTTTCACTATCAACGCTGGTGTTCCCTAGGGATTCATATTGTCTCCCTCTTTTCATTGAATATCAACAACTCATTAGAAAAAATCTAGAATCCTATAAATTGCTTTGCTGACTACAGCACACTTGTCTCATCATTTCATCTGGATTCCAGAGCATCGGCTGCGGAGGCACATTTTCATCGGCAGCAGGAGGTTGCTCATCTTGATGAGGATTTAGAAGTGATTTCGAATTGGGGCAAAAGTAACAAAGGTTCCATTCAATGCCACAAAAACCCAGTCATCGTTGTTCTTCAGAAAGATAAATGTCTCCGAACTGAATATAATAATTTCTGTCATGACAATTCCGCTTATTGCTCCGATAAGTTTGTTGAGGGTTAAAATGGACACCAATATGTCTTGTCCCAATCATGTCGCTGGAATTGCATAGGCTGTTTTTCGAAAGTTCTCAAACCAGAAAACTATACACACCTCAGCAACTGTTGACGCTTTATAAAGCTCAGATCAGACCCTCTTTGGAGTATTGTTTTCATGTATGGAGCTCCACCCCTAAGCTGCTGGATTCCATCCAGAAAAGAGCCATCCAACTGATTGGAGACGCGAACATCACTTGCAACTTTGATAGTCTGGAATATTGGAGAAAGGTTGAGATTTGTCCCTCTTCTATAGATAATTTTACGGGAAGTGTTCAAGTGACTTGGCACAATTGATTCCACCAAGAGCGGTACATATCAGAAATACGCGACGGACTGTGGCTTCTCATCGTTTTGAGGTTCAACTCAGTACACCTCGAACTTCACTATTCAAAAACTCTTTCATTCAGAGAACTGCGTTTATGTGGAATAAACTTCCGACAATCTCAAAAATATTTGAAAAACTGTTTAGAAAGAGAATGCTCAAGTAATCGTAACATACTATGCGAATCTCAATATGGATTCCAAAGCCATAAAAACACAGGCGATGCAATCTTTTCTTTTCTGGAAGATGTGCATATTGGTTTAAATAATGAAGAATCTATTGGGGCAGTATTCTGTGATTTCTCAAAAGCGTTCGACTGCGTGAACCATGAAACAAACACTATTATTTGAACTTCAGTGCTATGGCTTTAGAGTATTGTCATATAACTGGTTTTACAGTGTTCTAACAGGCAGGAAGCAGTTAGTAAAACTCCAACATATTGAGAATAATTAATGGGGTATACCACAAGGTTCGGTTCTGGGTCCTATCCTTTTTGTGCTTTATCTGAATGATCTGGTAACCATTGATATTAAAGGGAAGTTCACACTTTTTGCGGATGACACCACGATCCTTTGGTGTGGGACAAATGAAGATAATCTCATCATAACCCTGGATCTCTATAAGGTTAAACAGTGGTGCGATTCAAACTCCTTATGTTTCAACACAAATAAAACGAACATGGTTTTCTTCAAACTCAATTTTGACGACTTACTTATAGTTATAGACGACTTACGCTATAGTTAATAAAACTCACACAAAATTTGTAGGGGTATTTATAGATGATAAATTAAAATTTGATGAGCATATAACAAATTTATGCAAAAAAATAGCATCTGGCTGATATGCAGTTCGAGTTGTTTCTAACGAAAATGGGTAAAGAAATACTTCTGCAAAAAGCCTACTATGACTTAAAGGAATATTACGAAGATGTATTTTAACTCTTAGTATTTCAGATGCTCACATATCTGTAATGATTTATTTATTTATTATCTGTAATGGTATATATATATTATTTCATTTATGTGCTAGCTAGCTTTGTCAATAAACATTTCTTGGACAATAAAGCATGATTGATTGATTGATTGATTGACTTGTGTCTGACTCTCAATACAGTTCATGTAATCAATATTGGAAATTTTTAAAATACATTGTTACTGGCTATTTTCCTAAAGTGCTAAGTAAATACAAACTGTTGCTGTTATTTTTTTTATGTCCTATTTTGTTATATATACATATATTCAGTATCCACTTGACATTGTAAATTATTGTATACTTTATAGTTTTATATGACTAAGTAGCGATAGCTAATATGTGTAGATTTGTTTGTTTGTTTTTTTTTATTTATTTCAATCAAGCTTTGTCAATAAGATATGAATCTTCAGACAATAAAGCATAATTTGATTTGATTTGATTCGAGAACGTATTTCCATTTCTACAAATGTTGCGTTATGTAGAAACTAAACTCAGTGACCATAATACTTGTATTATTCATTTATCTATTTCTACTTGTACCTTCCCTGCGGCTTGGAAGCGAGCTAACGTGATTCCCATACCAAAGCGTATTAATCCCACTGAATTCGGTCACCTCAGGCCAATAAGCATACTCTCGATTCTATCTAAGGTGTTTGAGCTAATCTTGAAAGATAAAATATGTCATTTTGTTGAATCAAATAATATTATAACTTCGGTTCAATCTGGTTTCCGAAAATCTCATAGCACCACTACAGCTTTACTAAATATCACCGATGACATTCTCATTTCAATTGATAAAGGCCAACTAGTTTACCTGATTCTACTAGACTATAGTAAGGCGTTCGATACTATTGATCGTAATGTTTTGTGTGATAAACTTCTATACTACCGTTTTTCTCAGGAAGCTTGTGGGCTTATTCGTAACCATTTATCTGAACGATGTCAGTCGGTAGTAGTTGGTTCATTAAAGTGAGATGCCCAAATAGTGAATTACGGAGTGCCTCAAGGATCAATCTTGGGACCTATTCTTTTTTCCATCTATATCTCGGATTTTCATGAGTGTCTGAAGTTTTGTACTATCCACCACTATGCTGATGATACTCAATTATACCTAGACTTTACGAGCAATTCAATCATTTCAGCAACTTCTCAAATTGAAGAAGACTTAACATCTTTGTACAATATCTCAACCGCACATAATCTCACACTTAACCCTTCGAAATCAGTAGCTATGCTTCTCGGAATGAAATCAAAACGTGAACAGCTAACACAAAATTTTCAAATCAGGTTAGCAGGTATGCCGTTAACCTTTGTAAGTGAAATCAATTTGGTTATTTGGTTTGATGTTGACCTAAGATTTACCAAGCACGTCAACTATCTCTGCCAGAGCTCGTTCAATATTCTGAGACAGCTGTATCCTAGTCGTGATTTGCTATCTACTCAAATGAAACTTGAGTTGTGCGAATCGCTGGTGATATGTAAATTATCATATTGCGACAGTATTTATGATCCAGCACTTCTACAGGCTGATGCAGCTAGACTACAAAAAATTCAAAATTCCTGTTTACGTTTTTCTCATGGAATACGTAAATTTGAACATAGTATGAAATTTAAAGAAACAAGATGGCTCAAATCAGATAACTGTTGAAAACTCCATTTACTTACTTCGACACACAAAGTTATAACGTCTGGCAAACCTACGTATCTCCTCAATAAACTTACTATGTTCAAAAACCTCAATAGGGTGAACACAAAGAAAAACAGTATGCTAGTTATTCCCAAACACTCAACTACACTGTACCAACGTTCTTTTTCATATTCTGCACCTAAATTCTATAACATTCTTCCCAATGAGTTTTGGAACTTCTCTTCATACAATTTCAAAAAGAAATTGAAAATCCTACTTCAGTCACTATAGAGTTGCTTTTAAGACGGACCTGTATATGATTATTGTTTACGCTAGGGTTATAAATGAATGTTAATAAGTGTTTACTAAGGTGAAAATATTTTACAAGAATTCAGGCACATTTTTATTTATATTTATATTTAGAATTAAATTATTACTGTTTTTTTATATTTAAATTATTATTTAACAATTTAATTTTTATTTGATTTGTACTTTTATATTTTATACTCACACGAGTATAAATTGTTCTTGAAATAAGTATTTTTGATTTCATATACGCTAATACTCAAATTTTACTTTTATATTTTTCTATGATTCACTTATATTTTTATAGTTTTCTATGATTCACCTATATTTTTTTTTTGCTAGGTTGAGTTGAAAAGCAGCCTAGGCTGATACTTTACCTTTTCATTGACCCTTAATTATTGTTCTAAAATTTTGTATTTCATTTTTTATATTATGTCGATGAATAAAGACGATTATTATTATTAAATGGATTTATTCTCTCAAGCACCGCTCTTAGAGTGCCTTTAGGAATTTTTCTGTAGTGCTTGTGTTTTGTACTTAAATAAAAAAATTCGCCTTTTTCGTACAGACAACTTTTTCAGGGCATCTTGCAGAGCATATCCATAAAAAATAGTATCAAATTATACACATCACCGAAATCAGAAAATAATCTCACCAAAACAGAAGAATAAATAACAATTTTGAAAAATTGTCAGAATAATGTGTGAATTCAAAAAGTCTTAGTTCAATAAAGTCCTGTGGAATATAATTATACAAAAACCAATTCAATACTGTTTAATAATTGAATCCACCACCTCCGCAGGTAATGCCAATCTACATACATTTCCCCTCACAAATCGAATTCTTCCAGGAAATTTCACAGGAAAATATTGCTTCTCGTATGCATGACATCAGAAGCCAAATTATATTATCCTTCAAGACGTAATATTCGAGAAGACGGGAATGGTGAGAACTGATCGGTTTCTTGACGACTCTAACCCCTCGCGAATGCCGAATTCCTGGATCGGTAACATTATGAAAAAAGCTATTGGTGAAAGCAGCGGTAGGTAGCATCCGGAAAGCATGGAAAGATGAAATAGTGTAGGGGAGCTTCGCGTCAAAGAACCAATCTTTCCTGATCAACACTAAACTGTTTCGACTCGCTAAGGTCTGAGTGGTGATAGAGTTAACAACGAATATACTGTTGGGGTCTAGTGTTCTTGAAGTACAAGTCCAAGTTAGTAAAGACGATTTAGTCTCCCCTTTGCGTTCAACTTTTCAAAGTCAATCGAAGAGAAATGAGGCTTCCAAGGAGTTCTGCTGCAGTGCCAAATTTCGACATTGACCACCAAATGAAATTTTTTTTCTTCCACTGCATCTTTCACTGCAAGTCAACTATATGAGACCAGAGTTCAAAAAGGAGCATTCGTAATCCAACACCAGGCAGCGTTGTTTTAACCCTCCAAGGTCGTATCAATGATTGCAGCAGACCGTCCCTTACGAAGACGTCTTTGTTGTGGTCGTACTCTGTTTTTCAACTTTTTGCTTACAGTGAACGCTGCAGGCAGGACAATCTCGTCGGCGATCACTGTCGAAACTTAGCTTTGCAACTGACCGCCTCAGGTAGCCTCGTTCATCTTTGAGATTCGTGGATTGAGTCTTCTGCCGATTCTATAGTTGTCATCTTCGTGAGAGCGCATAATCTGAAGAGAGCTGAGTCCAGTTACGCATTCGAAGTCCAGCTAAGCACCACTTATGAGACATTGGCGGATCAGAAGACCACTGTCTGGTGTTGGATCCGAAATGCTTCGTTTTTGGGATCTGGTTTCAGTGAAAGTGCAGTGAAAGACAGAGGACGATTCTCGTTTAGCGATCGATGCTCAGATTGGGTTTTCAGCAAGCTACTTGGGGAGCTACAAACAAATAATAGCTATGTTGGATAAAGTAAAATGGCAATAAGTGCAGAAGCACTTGTTTCGCCTGAAAAAGAAAACTTAACACATACAGACACAAATACATACAGACACTTTTTTTAAAATAATGTTAGGGCTATAAAATGACCAAATTGTAAACCTAGAAGGTGAACGATCAGAAGGGTGATATTTTTCATTTCATAATAGGTACTGTTGTAAAAAAATTCAAAAAAATAATAACGCGCATTATACATTATATTATAAAACTGCTTTATACTTAAATGAATTGATGTTAATGATGTACATGCAAACGTATGCATCATATGGGTTCAGGTAAATAACAAACATAACACACAAATTTCAAATATTTTTTTTGTCAACAAGTTCAGCAAAAAAATTTCTTGGTTGAGATAATATGAATAATCTTAATTAATTCTTGAACAAATAAATAATTGTGATACTGCACATTTCGTCGAGAATAGTATTGAATAGCTAAGGAGCAAGGTAATTGTATGAATGCTGGAAAATTGATTTTTGCTTTTGAGGAATAACGTGGTTAATTTTTTTACGGGTGTTGTATAAGTGAGTCGGAAGAGTGAAACATCTGTTCTTGTAATAAGCTATGACAATATTATAGTAAAACAGTTGGCGGATATCGAAAACTTTAGCTTCGGAATACAATGATTCTGTTGAATAATGTGGTGGTTTTGATAGTATCAATTTCAGGAACCTGTTTTGGAGCACCTCAAGTAGACGAAGGTGTATATGGAATGTTCCACCCCAGCAAGCGATTCCATAGCTCAGGTGACTCGCCACGAGTGCGTGATATAGAATTTTGAGATCAGAGTATGTCAGTATTTTCAACAAATATTTGAATTTGTATAGTATACAACGTAACTTATTACAGATATATTGAATATGTGCCTTCCACTTGAGATGTGAATCAATTATCACACCTAAATATTTCACTTTTGATTCGGGAAGTATTACATGTTGTCCAATCTTCAATTGTGAAAAAGAAGGATTACTGAAATTATTGCAACTGAAGGGTAGATAATGAGTTTTATGGAAATTTACTGTCAACAATCGATGTTCAAGCCAATTTTTTATTGATCCGAGATCAGTTTCAACAATACTTTTCAGTTCCTCCCAGCCATTCGCCTTGTAGAAAATAGCCGTATCGTCTGCAAAACCTAATATTTCACCTTTGCTTTCGATAGAGTACAGTCCATTCACATATATGTTGAAAAGGATTGGTCCTAAAACCGTGCCTTGGGGAACTCCAATAACAGTTTTTCGCGTGTCACTCAACACGTCATCAATTCTCACACACTGGAATCTATCAGTGAGGTAACTTCTGAACAAATTCAAAGTTTTGCCTCTTATACCAATATCCTCCAAGGATTTCAATAGAAGGTCATAGTCAACTGTGTCGAATGCCTTCGACAAGTCGATGAATACGCATAGGCATGGTTTATTTTCATTAAGAGCTGATGATATATCTGTGATGAGAGCTATGATTGCGTCCTGAGTGGATACTTTTTCGCGAAACCCAAACTGACGATTAGATATTATGTTATATTTCGAGACGTACGATGTTAACCTTTTTTTAAGGATTTTTTCAAAAACTTTGTTCAGGTGTGTAGTAAGGGAAATGGGTCTGTAATTTGTAACCACTGTCTCATCGCCGTTCTTGAATAAAGGAATAACTATTGTTTTTTTTAGTGCTGTTGGCCAGAAATCTGTATCCATACACATATTGAAAATGAATGCCAAAGGCTCCTCGATATACAAAGAAATGGATTTCAACGTTTCAGAACAGATACTGTCAATTCCAGTGGATTTTTTTGGCTTTAGATCTTTGATAACCTCTTTGATCTCATATCTGTTGGTAGGAAGAAGAACAAAAGAATTTGGTACAGTTTCAGGGAAATATAGGAAATTTGGGTTTTTTTTATCTTATCTGCCATTTTTTTTTCCTAAGGTGGAATATATAAAGTTGAATTCGTTGGCGATTGCATGTTTATCTGTTACAGTACCATCCTCTTCAGTTGATGATCAGAATGATGATACTATCCGTTTTTTCAGGTCATGTTTGACATGTTGACATTCGAATTTGATGAAATTAAGAAAATCCTGGGGCAATGAAAAATGATACAAGTTATTCACTTGACCATAGGTGATTGTGAATAAAATAATAATGAATAGGATAAAATATTTATTGATCCTTTCAATGTTTTGTTACAATTCCAAATGTCCTAGCAGAACAATGTAAGGTTAAGTTATTATTGACATAAATTGTGAAATACGTCGATATTGTATTAAAACAAAGAAAATTCAAATTCTTCAATATTATAAAAGCATTCTTTGATTAGGAGTTAATTAATTTCACACTTCAAAATGCCAGGGGATCCTGGAGACTGTTGAAAAAGCGGCGGCCTGCATTGATGAGATATTTTTCGTAATACGAGTTCGTATATCAACTATCAGAAAGTCGAAAGTCCTTCTGCTGATATAACTTCCAACTTTTCGAGTAACTATAAAAACATAAATAATAATATTATATTCAATATGGACATTATTGTTGCATCGAAAATCAAAAAACGGAGTTATTGGTCCCCTGACAGAATTTCAAGTTTCTATTCAATTATTTAACATGTCATTATAGTGTGATAGAAAATTTGCAATTGAATAGTAAGCAGAAATACCAAAATTATACCTATAGATGTCGATTGATTGTCAACAATAATCAGCAGTTCCTTCTTTATTTAAGTATAAATAAAAGTAATATACGAATGAACAAAAATGTCTGTGCAGTAATACAACACAACAATGAATTTGGCGAAACGAACGTTTCAAATTCAGAAAGAAATATGTATGAAAGGCTTCCTCTTGAAATGATACAAATCAACAAAAACCCAAATTATATGAATAAGAAAACAGCATTGCACCCTGCTCTGCACGGGTGCAATGCTTATACTGAATATACATTAATTTATTGGAAGGTTGAGGGCATGAAAAAATAATGATGTCAAGATAATTTTGTTTCATGGACCCCACCTACATGCAAAATTTCAGCTTCCAAAAATATAGCGGTAAGGAAAAACGGTGTTGAAAAAATTCAAAATAAGTTACACTACTTACAAATAACTCATTACATTCTCCCAAATTAAAAATCTTTTCAATTATTTGTGTCACTTCTATCATTACAGTTAGCTTCAGACATGACATTGCCAATTTCAGATATTTTTCTGACATCAACGTTTTTATATAAAAATTGTTTTCAAAGTATTTAAAGTTTGGATTTTTCTCTTGTATTTTTCATTTTCAGGCTTTTATTCAGTGTATTATTTTTTAGTGTTGTGAAAAAGTCCCTATTAGTGCCGAAAGCTCAACAAACTATATAATTATTCTATGTTCAAAAGCGTATTCAATCGAAAACATTCCATCTTCTCTCTTCCCCTGCCTCAGGAGTGCCACAAGGATCAAAGTTGAAACCTTTAGTGTTATTTTTCAATGACTTGAGTTATCTAAAGTTACATAAATCATTATTTCCATCTGAGAATGTTGAGTATATCGGACAATCGTTCAATAAGAATTATCCTACTCTTGTAACTGTAATTTTGATTACGACCTGTTTTTGCAAAACGAGGCTACAAAAGAAAACTAACTTTTTTATAATGATGCCTCTTTTGTGCTTTTCAAATAGGTCATTGTAAGCTATACTTTTTTGATGTTTGTTATAAATTTAACAAAACCCTTTCTATTCATTTTGTCGTTGATAAGCCTGCAGGCTTTACCGCCACATATAGAAAAGCTTCAATTGTCTGTGCATTATATATCAGTCACAGTTTTCCACTGAAACTCTTTTCACTTGAACAATGATGAATTATCGACACACATTCAAATCGAATGGGTTTTGTCAGACCTTCGAAATTGTGTCTCAGAAAACATTCCGTAATATATCTTAGTCTCCATGGATTTTTTGTGGTAACTTCCACATACTTTATATATTTATCTAGTAACGGAAAGCTGATACATGGATACATTTTTCCATGTTTCCCCTAAATTTGTATAATTTCTCATAACATATTCAACTTCATGAAGTCTAAACAATCGGATGAATCTTGAAGTATCAAGGATATGGTCTGAAAAAGAAAACGGAAATAAATCAATCGTAGCAACATATTCTGTCGGAGTTAAGAAATGCGCTGCGTCTTGTGTGGAGAGTTTAATATATTCGAAATTACCATTACTGAATGCTCCGGGATATGTGGAAGATAAATTGATATTTTATTGGATTTGATGAACTTCCGCTTCCTTTGAATTTTTCCTAGCGTGGTTTCTCTTCGGAAATCAAAACATAAATACTCAATATTTCCTTTTCATTCCTTGGGTGTTCGGAACATGTTGTTTCTGGATATTCCAGCCAGAAATATATCTACAATGGAGGAGATTCAAAATGTTAAGTTATACAAAATGGATAGTGACATATACGAGTATAATAATGAATTGATGGATGTAGCCATTACTACGTGGTTGGAAATCATAATGAAGGAAAGAGAATTGAAAGTTTCCATGTTTTTCACCACTTACTGCAAAGTAATTAACTCACAGTAAACCAGGATTTGAGGATCCTGGTGGAGACTGATCCATCAGAAACGATGCGTGGAATGGCGGAAGAACTGGGCGTCAGCGCCCATGCGGATTTTGGTGGTTCAAAGCGTATTGGAAAGGTGAAAAAAATTGAATAGTGACTGATCCACGATTCGAATGATCGACAAAATTCGTAAATTTCGAGGTCTGTTCGTCTTCGCTTTTGCGCAACAAAAATTTTTCTTTTTTGGATCCGATCATCACGTGTGATGAAACGTGGAATCGCTACGACAACAGAAGGCGTTCAGGACCATTTTTGGACACCTATGAACTACCCAGGCACTTCCCGAAGGCGAATACCCACCGAAAAATGACCATGCTTACTGTATGGTGGCACACAGCTGCAACTTGACCAAACCATCACAGCAGATGGTGCAGCAACCCATCACTCAGAAATTAGGAAAATACGTAATGGTGTGCTTCGAAGTTCGTTACTAGGGCCAACATTGTTTCTCATCTACCTCAACGATTTGACAAGTATATATATCTCAAGAAAATTCACACTATTTGCAGACGATACTACCATTTTTTGGCAATCGGACAAGGCAAATGATTTAAATAAAATCGTATCCATCGATATGATGAAAGTAAAGAGTTGGTGTGATTCAAATCGCCTGTCTCTAAATATTTCGAAAACTAACATAGTAACTTCAGATGTGAATTGGAATCATTGGGAATGACATCATTAAGAACAAAAGTAGCTTGAAATTTTTAGGAGAATATATCAATAGAAAACTGAAATTTGAAGACCATGCCTTGTGTAATAAAGTTTCGTCTGGTTGTTATGCAGTCAGAGTAGTAGCAAATGGACTTGATTCAACAGCAGCTAAGACTGTTTATTTTTTTCTGGTGGAATCTCACCTGAGATATGGAATTCCATTTTGGGGCATACGTAGTGGTTATCTACTACAAAGTATTTTCATTTTACAAAAACGAGCCGTAAAATATAAGTGCAAATCAAAAAGTACAGACTCTTGTAGATTACTCTTTACCACTCAAGGAATTCTAACAGTTTTTTCTCTCATTATAATGAAAACAGTGTGTACAATTAAGGAATATTTGAACAAATTTCAATCCTCACCAACCCATTATGTACAAAGCAATCCAACTACATTGAGTTGCCAATACCAACGACATCAGTCATGAAGGATTCCATTGTCTATAATGGTTGTAATCACTTGTCAAAGAATGTAACAAAAATAAAGTCTTTACAATGCTTCAGGAAGGCTGTGAAAGGTTTTTCAAGTGATAGACCATACTATAATATACAAGAATTTTATAATGATAATTCAAAAGAAAATATCTTATTTGTTTATTATTTACCAGCATCCCGAACGACTATGTTTATAAATATATATATATAAACAAACAAAAATTACTCATTCATTTCCCAGTATGCTGAATGACTTATATGTTTCTATATATACAAACTGTTTTTCTTAATTTATCATTTGCCAATACCCTCTGTATGACTTATATGTTTTTATATATACAAACTGAATTTATGTATCAAGTGAAATTGCATTTAAATAATAATTAAAGTCAATTTAAATGCACTTTGTTTTTACATAACTGTATTATAGATTGAGTAAAACTTTGTCCACAAGATCACTCTTATGGCTAGTATATTCTCTCTTTCTCTCTCTATCTCAGAGTCCTATTGTGAGAAAATCGACGAAATATACCAAAAATTGTGGTGTACGCAACTGGCAGTGGTCAACAGAAGAGGTCTAATCCTGGTCCACGACAACGCCTTCCACACATTCCATGAATCATCGTCCGAAAATAGAACGAATTGAGCTTCGAAGATCTTTGTAACCCACCAAACTTCCCAGATCTCTCGCCTACTGACTACCATTTATCAAGCACTTCGATTACTTTCTCATCTATGGAACCTTCGCCAATCAGGACCAGGCCAAAACAGCCTTCGTCGACTCCATCAAATCCAGAGGACATAATTTTCATGCTGATGAAATTAATCGAGTTGTTTTACGTATAAGTATCCACTGACTTATGAAAACGGACTAAACTTTTTAAACAGACTAATACTTATATATAAACATGGAAGAAATTACCATGCGTACACTGAAACCTCATTTTCCAATCAAGTTCCATCGACACACAATTCACGAACAACTTTCCCGTGTATGCATGTTCAAATTGTGACCTGTACAAAATTGCTGGGAAAACCGCATCTCCCACATCCGATTA
Source organism: Leptinotarsa decemlineata (assembly GCF_025532065.1). NCBI lineage: Eukaryota > Metazoa > Arthropoda > Insecta > Coleoptera > Chrysomelidae > Leptinotarsa > Leptinotarsa decemlineata. The sequence continues at coordinate 8,332,603 of NW_027412578.1, forward strand.
CCATTATCTATATTTACATTTCATTTATGATCATAATGCTATGGATAGAGTTTGGTGTAGCAACGTTACCCAATTTTACTATCTCTAAAATTACTGGAGTTTCTAGTTAACATTACTGAGCTTTCCTTTCACTATACTAATAATGGAATCTACTGGAAGTAGCTAAACAAAGAAAATAAAACGGAACGTGCGGCTTTTGCAGTAAAATCCATTTTGAACTTTAGAATTTTGAGAGCATTTATATAGTAGTTTACTTCTTTATATGTTAGTTATTGTCAGATTTCATTTGAAAATAGGCAAGATAGGTAGAATTGGAACCTCTAACGTAAAATGAATGTATTGAAACAGATAGTTGCAAATAGTCTCTGAATGACATATTTTATGTAGAAGTCAATTTTTCCTGATATTTTTTTCAGTTTCTTGAGCTTTGAAAATCTGAATAATAAATAAGGCAGATAATACTTTGAAGTGTAATAAATGTCAAACTGGAAGGAGATTTTAGCCTCAAAGAACAGTCCCAAAGTGGTCGACCTACAGTAATCCATGGCGAGGATTTAAGCTGTTGCAGTGGATATTTCTGAGACCTTTGACCGTGTGTGGCATGAGGGTTTGCTGGCCAAACTTCCATGCTATGGCTTGTCGTATCATTTCTGTGTATGGCTCTTCAGCTTCCTGAAAGAACGTTCCTTCCTTCACCATCAAAGCTGTTGTTCAACGACTTACTAAAAAAACCAAGATTCCAATATATTGCTTTGATGACAAAAGCACACTGTCTCGTTATTCCATTTGGATTCCAGGACATTGGATACAGAGGTGCATCTTCACCGGCAGCAGGAGATTGCATAACTCAATGAGGATCTAGAATTGATTTCGAATTGGGATGAAAGTAACCAGGTTAAATTCAATGCCACAAAAACCCAGGCATCGGTTTTCTCCAAGAAGATAAATGTCTCAGGTCAGACAATTCCGCTTTCTGTTTTGATACGTTTGTTGGCACAATCATGTCGCTGGAATTGCAAAGGCTGCTTCTCAAAAGCATAGAACACTGTTCCAAACCAGAAAACTGTACAGACCTCAGCAACTTTTGATACTTTATAAAGCTCATGTCAAACTTTATTTCGAATATTGAAGCTGCTGACTCCATCCAGGAAAGAAACATCTGCCTGATTGGAGACGCAAGTATCACGTGCAACCTTGATAGCCTGGAACATCGAAGAAAAGTTGGAGATTTGTCTCTCTTTCATAGATACTTTCACGGGAAGTGGTCAAGTGACTTGGCACATTTTATTCCACGGAGAGCAATACAAATCGGAAATACGCAACGGACTGTAGCTGCTCATCGTTCTGAGGTTCAACTAAGTACACCTCGAACTTTACTGTTTAAGAACTCTTTCATCTAGAGAACTGCGTTTTTGTGGAATAAATTTCCTGAACCCTGGTTGAAACTGATCCATCACAAACGGTGCGTGAGATGTCGAAAGATCTTCCATGCTTCAGCTTCCACGCGGTTTTTGATAGTTCAAAACGTATTGGAAAGCTCAATAAAGCTCGAAAAGTGGATGCTCCACGATTTGAATGATCGACAGAAATTGTCACGTTTCGAGGTCGGTTCTTCTTTGTTTTTGCACAATTAAAATGATCCTTTTTTGATTTGCGTTCTTTTTTTATTTGTTTGGTAGAAACTGGATTCTCTACAACAACAGGAGACGTTCAGGACACTGATTGGACACCGATGAGACATCCAGGCACTTCTCAAAAGCGGTATGGTGGTCAGCGGCTAGTGTGATCCACTATAACTTTCTGCAACCGTGCCAAACCACCACAGCAGAGTCCCTATTGTGAGGAAATCGACAAAATGTACCAAAAAGATGTTGAAGTCTTAAAAATATTCAAGGATGTGGTGGTTTACGGCTTTCTCCATGATTTTTCATATCACTGATTGCAAAGCTACTGGTCTATAGTTACTTAGAAGATTTTTCTTGCCCTGAAAGAATTAAAGAATAATGTTAATTGTATCATTTCTAAAAGTAAAAAGGTCATTGAGGAGAATGTTACAAAAACAATAATAAAAACAATCAACAAAAAAGCTTTTTGTCTTCCACTTTTTTATGTTCAAACAAACAATTTTGGTAACCTCACAAAGGAAAAAATAGAGCAATTGAATCCCGTGGGTTGAATCTCAGGTGGCGGATAGGGGAACGGCCAGGAGACTGGAGGCCCTGTCCGAGAAGCCAATGTGGCCTTATGGAGGGGGTCGCCTGGTCAGTGGCAGAAATAAGTAAGGTGAGGGAAACTGAAACTCCCCAAAAGCCTTTGCAAAACATGCCACCGTGGACCAGCCTACCCAAGCTAAGGTGTAAGGAATCGTGCCGACAGATGAATGGCTGCAGGGTCATATACGGTTAAGAACGATTCCCTTGGGGAACTGGGCGAAACCCCATTGTAATCAGCCTACCTCTGGTAATGCGGGGCTCTGTCAGAGGTGATCAATTCTTCCCCTCGTGGGAACACACATGAATGAAAAAATCACAAAAACAACAAAAACAAAAATCAACCCCGAGGTTGGACAGAAGTGCTCACCTCAATCTAAGGCGGTGGCTGGAGATGAACAGAAATATCCACCCCAATCTACCACTTGAAAAGAGGCTGGACATAGCAGATCACCTCGTAATCCTTCTTCTCCTTCTCCACTCCACCTCCAACAGCAAAGGCACTTCCTGCGGCGGGCGCCAAGAGCTCCGCCTTGAATAAAGGTAAGGAACCGGCTACCCCTGCAGGAAAGCTCCCCCACTTATGCACCTCCACGGAGGGAACCTCAAGAAGGTTGAAGAAGCCGCGCAACGAAAATTAATGTCGCTGCACCTTCCAAAAGCTTCATGAAGACCACCGTCAGACAACTCAAGGTTGCCAAAGAGAGTGTGTGTTCGGCGAGTCTTGGCCTACACCTGCCAATATAAAGAAGATGTCTCCTAGTGACCTGTCCACTTTCCTGGAAAGGACAGGATGGACGATTATCTAGGAGGACAACCCCTCAAGTGGATGTACAAACATGTGGCCTAAGTGCTACACTCACCCTCCCTACTCTACAGATACAGAGCAATTGAATACAAAATAAACTTTTCACAATGATGTTTGGAGTACAAACTGAATAGAAAAAAAATTATTTTTAGTATTTTTTCAATTTTCATATAGGAGTAGTTGTTTCTAATGTATTTTTTCTTTCGCGAAATTCAGTGTTTATAGGAAAGTAGTTGTTTAGAGACGGCTTCCTTTTCCAGTTTGTATGTGAAAGTAAATTATATGCATGTGAATTCAATAAAAGTAAAGAGTTCATTTTGAGTTTCATTGCTTTCTTTTTTTCTTTGGAAAGCTGTTTGGTGTTCAACAAACTGCTTTCTTCTACAAAAAACTAGTTCAATAAAATAATCTCCAATCCTTTAACCACAATATACGAAGCATTGCAAAGAATATGGATGAGCTAGAGATTATATTAGAACAGTTCGAAAATAAATTTGATGTAATAGTTTTAACTGAAACGTTTAAGGTTCAAAATACAGGTATTTTTAAATTAAATGGGTATAGTTTAATATATAATGAAGGTGATATAAACAAAAATGATGGCGTGATAATATACATACGTGATAATTTAAAGTACCATACCAATATCATAAACATTAACCAACTTAAAGTCATTGAAACAAATGTAACTGTAAATAATAAAAAAATTATTCTTATGTCAATTTATAGACCACCATCTACTGATATTAGAGAGTTTTTAGATAGTCTTGGGCGGTATTTAGTGGCATCAAAATTTCTTACTGATTATCATTTCATTTTGGGTGACATTAACATTAACATATTAGATGAGGATGATCAGTTGGTGTCTGACTATTTGAACACACTTTATGAATTTGATTTTGTTTCAACAATAAATGGAATAACAAGAGATGCTTCAGGAACTTGCTTAGATCATATTTTTGTAATTAGTAAGTAAGTAAGTAAAAATTATGAATTATCAAATAAATTGTGTGCCCCCTGTATTTATAAGTCTGCACTCACTGATCATTCATCGACAATTCTACATTTGCAACAGGGTGGCATTGGGAAAGACTATTCGGGACAGCAAATTCAAAGTTTGTATACGAAAACTATAAATTATAATGACTTAAAACATCCTTTAAAGCATTATGACTGGACTACATTCTATGATATTCAAGATACAAATAAATTAGCTGAAACTCTTATGAAAGTAGTGAAAACAAATATAGATACTAATACTCAAAAAATTAAAATAAATTCCAAAAACAAACATCGAAACCAGTGGATTACAAATGGTCTGGTAAAATCTATAAACAAGAAAGACCTATCTCCCTGATTTCTAACTTTGCAAAAATATTTGAAAAAATTTTGAAAGTTCGTATAACAAAATACTTAAATAAATACAATTTAATATCAGAACATCAATTTGGGTTCAGGGAAGATAGGTCAACACAAGATGCAATCTCTTTTCTGACAAGCAAAATTTATAAATCACTAGATACAAACAAAAAATCGTTATGCATTTTCTTGGATGTTGCAAAGGCATTCGACACATTGTCTCATAATAGGATGTTGGAAACTTTACAGGATTTAGGTTTCAGGGGCAGTGTTTATAATTTGATGGTAAGCTATTTAGCTGGAAGAAAGCAAAAAGTCAAAATAAATGATAAATTAAGTGAAGAAAATTCAATAACATATGGTGTGCCGCAAGGTACGGTTCTAGGGCCTACTCTGTTCACCATTTATATTAATCATTTACTTACCTTGAATACTGAAGGTTCCATTATTAGTTTTGCAGATGACACGGCTGTTTTTTATCAGAGTGAGTCATGGGCTGACCTACAACAAAAAATTAATCAAGATTTTATTCACATTATAGACTGGTTTGATTATAATTGATTAACTGTTAATTACTCAAAAACGTGCTTTGTTCCATTTAGTTATGAAAATAGTTTACCAGATTTTAATGTTGTACAGTTACATGTCAACAATAAAAAAATAGAAATAAATAGAGTTACATATATAAAATATTTAGGTATAACAATTGACGATACTATGAAATGGAATATACATATACAAAATGTAATTAAAACATTAAGGCCTATGCTATATAAAATAAAATTTCTGAACCGATACTTAGACTTACCTGTGATAAAGATTGTATATTACTCTCTGGTTGAATCTAGGCTAAATTACGGAATATTGGGATGGGATGGAGCCGCAAACTGTCATTTGTCCAAACTTGAGACTCTACAAAAAAGATTCCTAAAAATAATATTTAAAAGAGACATGTTGTATCCTACAAACCTTCTTTATCAAGAGGCTAAAATATTTGATATTAGTCAGTTATACTACATACAGTTAGTGTATTTTCAATATAAACATAAACGTCACGATTATATAGACCACGTACATAACACTAGAAATAAAGTAAAAAAATTGATCAAAACAGAACTGACACTCAAAACAATTGGTCATCGAAGTCATTTGCATTCAGCTAGTCGAGCCTATAATATACTTTCGGAGTCCATTCGACAGGCAGAACATTTCAAAAATTTAAAAAATTAATTAAAAAATTCGTTTTGGACGAACGACATCAAATTAATTTGTTACTAAGAGCCTGACGTCCTAGTAACATGGTATGTTGTTTTTTTTTTTTTGTATTGGCAAATCCTGTTGTTTGCAATGGTTTGTAGTTCTTTTTGTTCATTATTATTTTTATTAACTACTACATACAAAAGTTTTATTTACTGTCTAGATTATTTCTTCTGTATTTCTTTTTTGTGTGTTGCTATAGTTCATTTCATAAAATACGTATATTTTTTAATCGAAAATTTCGGCAGTTTTATCGCATACAAGCTCTGCTTTCGCGATGTTCTGTGTTGGTGTTTATTTGTATATTATATATAATATAATCGATGTAAATTAGCATGTGAACAATTGACAAATAAACATATTATTATTATTATTATAATCGACTATTCCAAAAGCGACGGTTAGTGGTAAATTCCCAGTTCTCTCGTTGACGGCACCCACGAAACATGGATAATAACTGAAATCCCCAGGCTATGAATAGCCTACAACATCGATCAAATAATATAAAAACTCCTGTGTCGGTCTCTACCCGTGCTCCAAGTGCGACTCCGGTAGGCAGATAAAATTTTATTGTGCTTATCAGCAGAGACTCACCCCGTACAGCTGCACCCCTTGAGCTTTTATCGGCCTCGCCAGTGGATGATGGCAAGCGTAGATGAATGTCAAATGGACTTTATAAAAGTCCGTTGTCACCCTGCGATTCAATGCGCTTCACTAAATCCACATTTGTCGTCAATTTTATGCTGAAACGTCTCTCATGTATGCTCGTCCAGCCCCGGGGGATATTTGCAGAGGTGTAGAACATGGAGATGATAGAAACGGGTTCAACTCGCTGGGGATGTTTGCAATCAAAGCATAGTTGGCATGGATGTGAAAGTAACTGCATCTGAGTGATTATATGATTTTTTTGAAGGGGAATTGGATATTTTTTTATTCCACAAATACGCAGTTTTCAAATGAAAGAGCTTAGTTGTGGCAGAGTTATATAAAATTTAGGTAAATTTTCGTTTTGAGGACACCCGGCCATTTTGAAAAAATTTTTGAGTGTACTTACGTATTTTGATGAGTAGATTACGAATCCGAAAGAAAAAAGTGACGCTCTCCCTTATTTACAAGTTTACGACCCTTCAAAGCTCAGAAAAGGGCGACTTTTCAGCCTTCTTTTTCTCGAAATAAACTATTCAAAAACACAAGCATTTATTCACTAGATAACCTTTACACCTTATTCCTCCTTCTTTGACACTTTTCACTTCAATAATCAACATTTTTCTTATAGTAAACTTAATTTAAAAACGAATACTTCTCCTGGTGACATTCTTCTATTTCTACGTTATTTACTAGTGACATTTCAGAAAAAAAGCGGTTGGTATTTGCCGCCGCCTACTATTTCAAATTCGTAATACACCACCAAAAACCAATTTACGATCTAAAGAATGAAGGTAAAAAACATTTGAATTACTTTATGCACATACCAACCATGCCATTAACCTTAAAAACGTAAAATACAGAGATATACAGTGTCACACATAAAGTCCGCATCAAATGGGATTTTTTTTTGTTCATCTCTTCAAGCAACTTTTGATATCTCCATTAGGTTGTGCTTTGAAAATGATGCCAAATGACATGCATATGACTGATCAAGTGATTTTTCTTCCCTGTCCAATTTGACATTTTTTCCAAAAAATGTTCAGAAAAGCAGTTATTGCTCGAAATTTCGAAAATCGGTAAAGAGAAAAGATGATTGTTTTTCCATGTTTTACCCATATACCAATTTTTAGCTCTCTAGTACAAATTTAGATTTTTTACAGTTTTTCGAAAATTTGACATTTGCCGATTTCTCAAATTTAGCCAAACCTCAACAAAGTTAGTGCTTTATGCCTAACTTATCTTTCCAACGCATTTTTATTATCGATTGCAATTCTAAATACAACTTATTTCACAAAAATTTAAAACACCAGAAAAAATTATGCCAAAAATGATGCAAAGTTGATACAGTTTTTAAAAACAGATAAATATTTCACTTTATTTCTACTTTTTGCCAAATAGCTTGATACATAGGCATAATTAAAAAACAATATCAATGAAAAGTCAATAATTTATTCTTTACTGCCCTTTTCAAACAGTTATACTTTGATTTACTGATTACGAAAAATTACAACGAAATTGAACTAAGGGTACTGTGAAAACAATTGAACTGAACTGAATAAGCAAAATATTTGATTGTCATATATCATTTGTTGAATAACTCAAAATAGTGTTTATAAGTTTTAGATTTAAAATAGTTTATTCGTTGTCTAGTGTGTTGTTAAAAATGCTGAATCTTCAAGAGAAAATTGAAATGGTTTTAATATGCGGCGAGAATACCGGTCACCGACAAGTAGCTGATATTTTCAATGTCAGACATCCGGCAAGAAATACTCATCAGTCAACAGTTAGTAGGATAATAGCTAAATTTAAATCTACTGGCTCGGTCGAGAGTAATTTTAGAAAAGCACATCAGCCTTCTAGACATACTGAAGAAGTGGAATTTGAAATATGTTTGGATGTCGTAGAACATAAAAAAACAAGTATTCAAAATATTGCAGATAGAACAAATGTTAGCCGAGAGAGTGTACGACGTATTTTACACAAAAATAAATTTACGCCTTATAAACCGAAATTTATCAATACATTAAAAGAAAGGGAATTCGATATGAGCTTGTATTTTTCTTTTTGATTTCAAGGGGAAAAAGAAGAAAATTATCATTTTCCTTATCAAATTTTATGGACAGATGAAGCGACCTTCTCTTCAGATGGCGTTGTGAGCTCGCAAAACTGCAGGTGATGGGCAAAAGAAAACCCACATTTCGTAATCGAATGTCGAGATCAATATTCGTTTAAGACGAATGTATGGTGTGGCATATTGAACGATCAAATTATAGGACCATACTTTTTTAGACATAATTTAAATTCTGCGGACTACCTACACTTTGTGAATACCGAACTATGTGAAGTTTTGGATAATATGCCCCTTCAAGTAAGAAATGTTGTGTGGTATCAGTGTGATGGTGCACCTATTCATACTACAAGGGTGGTTAAAGAGCGTCTTTTGGAAATATTTAGGTGCAAAGTAATCAGTCGCAATATGGAACACTTTTGGCCGCCTAGATCTCCTGATATAACCCCACTAGATTTCTTCTTGTGGGGTTACTTAAAACAAAAGGTGTATAAGCGAAGACCTTTTCGAGATATAAACCACTTAGAGGCAGTTATTCGAGAATGTGTTGTAAGCACGAAACCCCGTAGTATAAAGAATGCAGTTGAAGATGTTTTAAAAAGGACAATTGATTGCATTGAACGTGGTGGAAGGCACACCGAAATGTGACTTTTTATTTTGTATTTCTATTGGTATTTACGTGGTTTAGGCATATGTTTCGATTTGATTTAGTGTTCTTAATTTAAATTATAACTTTATTTTAACAGATGTTTGTTAGAATTTTTTACGGTTTAGTTTTCTAGGCAACAAAATCTAAATTGATTTCTGAAGTAATTTTGTTCATTCATACCTCATAAAAGATATTTAGTAAATGTGAAATTACTTTCGTATAATTCCTTCCCTTAGTTTAGTTGCGTTGTAATTTTTCGTAATTAGTAAATCAAAGTTTAACTGTTTGAAAAGTGCAGTAAAGAATAAATTATAAACTTTTCATTGATATTGTTTTTTAATTATGCTTAAGTATCAAGCTATTTCGCAAAAAGTAGAAATAAAGTGAAATATTTATCTGTTTTTAAAAACTGTATCAACTTATTTGCATCATTTTTGGCATAATTTTTTCTGGTGTTTTAAATTTTTGCGAAATAAGTTGTATTTAGAAGTGCAATTGGTAATAGAAATGCGTTGGAAAGATAAGTTAGGCATAAAGCACTAACTTTGTTGAGGTTTGGTACAACAACTTTAGTAAAAACCACTCTGAGTGGACATGAACATGGACATCACAATAAGCAAACATTGGCACAAAATGTGAATATTTTTGTTTGGATATTTTTAAAAATATTCTTGGTTTTCTTTAAAAATATTTTTTAAATATTCATTATATAGGATTACAATTACTATTTTGTTTGCTGGTTACAATTCAAACTTGTTTAGGTAGCTGTAACTTTCACTAGTTCTCCAGGATTATGTAATTTCTGAATTTCACGTATCTATGTATTTTTATTCTTTCCTTATACCCGAATTGAATAAATTCACTTCATTACTATGTTGTCAAATATGGAAAATAGTCAAAAATAATTCAAAATTCATTCAAGCAAATACATGAATTGAAAGATGTTAGAACCTCAACTTCAATATTCTAAAACAAAAACACTCAGTATCCACAATTCCATCTTTCAATATTCCAAGTTCATAGACATCCAAATTGATACGACTACAGGATATAGAAATATAAAACAATATTCAAATACGCAACGTTGCACGGATGCGTATTAAGCATTTTATCTTATTATGGTGACCCGAGCAAAGTTGCAACCTCAGCATATGAATCTTTATAAATATTGAGGGAAATCAAGATCAAAAAAAAGTCAGAAATGGTTGTAGAGTATTTGTAGAATGTAGCATATCTCCTTTTCTTCGATCCTGTTGGGTAGCAGTTTAATGTAAGTTTTTGGTGATTCTTTTATACAATTTTTTCAACTATTTAATGTTAGTTCATTCCTGAGCGTATTTTTCTCGTTTTTTTCATGATAAATATTTTATAAAGTTTCCAAATGAGTTCTTCTATTATTTAGATGAATGAGGGTCGGGTGAAACAGCAATAAATCCTCTCGTACTGAGTTGCCACAATATACCTCGTAAATGTATTGATGTGCTATACAAATCCTTCAAAGATGTATTTATATTCAATATACTATTGAATTTGGTAATTTGTTTTCATATAAAAGTGTATTGAGTATATACTTTCTGGTACTTATTATCACTGAAGTATTATTCGCAAAGAAAATGTGTACACTTGTGGATAAAACCCATGATTCTATATAATATTCATTCACCTATCTCTGTGGTATGACAATGGCATATTCACTCAGGTGGTTTATTGAATATTACATATTACATATGTTTATGATTGCATAAAAATATTTCTGTTTCTGTTATATTTTATATATGAGACTATGGCAAAAAAGAAAGTAGTCTATCAAACAAAACAAATTCTATCTATCAATCAAATTAATGAGATTCAATAAAATTTATTGAAATTATAAAAATCAGTTGTTAATACTCTATAATTATTATCATGGATAGTGTCAATAACGAGTTATCCCAGTCATAATTCAAAAACAAAGAATCATTCTAGCCCTATTGATATAAATATTTTTCCATCATCATTGTTAACTTTTATAGAGCTCATATGATAGACTAAAAGATCCTCTCCTGTCCATGAAAAATTCAAAATAGCATTGTCGATGGGAAAACCCTTGTCTTTCAATTCAGGCTACCAAGATAACCGTGAAATGAACACTTTATCTGGAACCCACTTTTCTGTCCCGTTATTTCTTTCGAGTCGTCCATTCGCTTCCCACGTCAAGTTGTTCTACCCTTGCTATCGAAAGACCACATATTCGAAATGACAGTTGGAAGGAATATATTAGCTGGGCCTATCTGAAAACTGAGTTCTACCCACTTGTCCACTTGTTCGTATTTGAAACGTTTTCAATAATGATAATAATATTTTACTGAATCCTTTACAATAACAAGATCATATAGGATACGTTGACAATAATGAAAATAGTCACAAGAACGTCACAAAGTCCAACAACTCCTTGTCACACACGGTCTACCGAAAACCACCCATACTAACCGCTACCTCAATGCCAAGTCTCAGCATCATCCTGCCTAGCTGAATTCCTTCATACATTGTTCTATAATACTCATTGACAACCACAATAGATCCAGAGAACTATACGAACTCACAGTCGCCCTTCACCAAAACGACTATCTCATCTCCCAAATTCAAAGATCCATCCAACGACAACAAACACAAACCCCTCACGAGTTACCTGAGGAACAGATCAACCAGACAAAAGCTTTTCTCCCCTACATCAATGTACATCAATGGAGTTACTGACAAAGTGAGCCGAATTCTGAAGAAACATAACGTAAAGACAGTATTCACAGCCAACAACCAAATCTCCACTATGTTAAGAACACCCAAGGACACGATACCCAATGAAGCACAGGGAAAATACGAAATACCATGTTCTAATTGCCTCAGAACTTACATCGGCCAGACCAATAAAAGAATTTCCAACTGAGCCTATGAACATCTGTTCGCAAATCAGATCCAGCATCGTCTCTCTTCAAACACCACCAGGAAATAGGCCACACAATAAGTTTCGAAAACACCAAGACCATTGCTATGGAGGAAAATTTTCAGGTCAGGATAATTCGGAAAGCAATCGAAATTGAGAAACGTCCCAACTGCCTCAACAAGCGAGATGATTCACAGAGACTACCACAAACATGGAGGTCATCGTTGTAACGCAAGATACCTGAAAATAACTCATGTATCCGGTCTGGCAGACAATAAGTGGTTCCACTTATGTCTCGCTTGCGTATAAGAATATAACAAATAACAAAAGAAATTAACGAAATAAATCAAAAACTATGTTTCAGCATTGAGGAAGAACACAACTCAAAACTTAACTACCTGGACATAACCATAGGATATAACCATAACAAAACACAATTTCAAATGGCAATATACAGGAAACCTACACAAACAAGCTCTACCATACCCGCAAGTTCAAACCATCCACCATCACACAAAATGGGTGCCTATAACGCATTCATATATAGAATGTTAAGGATACCACTCAGCAATGAAGCCCGAAACAAAGAACGGAAAATCATATACCAAATAGCAAACGAAAACGGATACACCCAAAAGACAATAGATAAACTAGAAAACAGAATCAAACAAAAAATACAGAACAAGGATCAAGCCACCCCAACAGATAAAACAACACAACGATGGACAGCATTTACATACGTAGGAAACCAAACCAAAAAACTAAGAAACATCTACAAACCACTGAACATCAACACCACATACAAGCCGAACACGAAGATAACACAAAAAAAATAAACAACTATGAAAAAGAAGAAGACAAAGATCAAAACGGGATATACAGTATACAATGCTCGGACTGCAACAAATTCTATATCGGCCAAACCAAGAAAAAACTGATCCAAAGGTACAATGAGCACAAAAAGGCATACATAAATCCAACAGTATATAAATCAAACCTTGCAACACACCATACAAAACAAACATAATTTTCCCCCACCAGAGAACATAAAACTAATAAAACAAATCAACAAGGGAAACCGCATGGACATTTGGGAAAACTTGAACATCCATAAATTCAACAGTCATAAATCACTTATCGAGGAACAAGTACAAATCAAAACACAACAAGACCTCACATTCAATATATTAAACAAAACCATACACATTCCTAGAGAAGATCTAACTCAAAGAAGAGTACCTGATGCAGAACAAATACATGCAAATTTACCTAAAGTACCTGAAATACCTGAGTTGAGACGCTCTGACCGTATAAAGAGGCAGACAACAGGATGACCAGTTCAGTTTGAGGAGTGCCTAGAAGATGACAGTACTACCAACTGTCGAAAGCGCTCGCAGATAATTAATAGAAGATATAAAGCTTCAAATCCTTTTTGTAGAATTTAATATTGAAATATATATATATATATATATATATATATATATATATATATATATTTATGACATGCTAAAGGTTGCCCGTTTCCGCTCATGCAGACCTAGGACTTTGTAGGTACTTGTGGCAGATACCCAACAGAAAAACAACACTAACACAGTTAATGCCACGCAGAGAGTTGAAGTGAATCCATCAAAGTCTTCGACTTGGAAGATTCGTCGCAAGTTATTTCCCACTATGAAAAGCAGAAATTGATTTCGTTTGATCGATCCGACCAACCGATAGACCGGTTTGGGGTGATTGCCCCATCATTAGTACCGGGCATGGTGTCTTCAGAACGATGTAAATCATCTGAGCATCACAACCAAACAAATATAATTCCAGCTAGTCATAAAAACTCTCAGCAGTTGATTCAGTAGGATGTCCAATACGCCACCTGCAGACAGAGCCAGGAAATATCTCTACAAGTATACTCCGGGATGGGAATCGGAATAATGATCAATATTCCGGTGAGGTGCATTATGACATGCTCTAGGTTCAGATGAAAACATCTCACCCCTTGCCTCTCGTGTAGACCTACAACTTTGTAGGTACTTGTGGCAGATACCCGACGGGAAAACAACAACTTACCCAGCTAATGCCGCGCAGAAATCTGAAGTAAAACCATCAGGCAGCTGTGCAACGTCTTTGATTTGAAATGGCAACTTAGAGATTCACAACAAGTAGTTTTTGCGATACCAATGTGTAAATTTGACAGACAGGCAGCAGGCAGACGTAGAAATCAATCGAGTAGACCACCTGCAGACCAGTTTCGAGGTATTACCTCCCATCAGTGTAGGAAATACTCGACCCAAATAGCAGTGTACGTGTGACTCGATTGACATCAACACGGCTCGACTGCATGTATGAAAACCCGTCTTAGAGAGTTTTCAACTAGTAACAGCTTCATCTCGTGATCAAGACCCAAAAGACCCAGACTTAATATATTCACTACAGAGCAATTCGGATACCTCATTTCAATTAGTCAACTCCTAACAATGTACCGTAACCAAATATCGTTCGCAATTATTGCAATCGTACTATTCGGTGTAAACTTGTTAGTGGTCATAAACATTCTCGTTAACTATCGAGAGAGTATGAATGGTTAAGTAGGTATCTCAGGAAAGCCATTCGCATGAAGTAGCCATCATTTATCCATCTCGATTACAAACTTAGATGTAATAGGTCCTTGTAGGTCGGCAGATGCCCCCTTAGAGAAACTGCAACTTATATGAGATGTTAAGATGTTTCTCTTTAAGATAACTAGATTGAAGTGTGTCACTGCAAAGCTCGCTTCATACATTGGTCAATATCCTAGAATTGATGCTTGGTTCCTCACAAAACTTTATGGTTAACTTTAGGTGAGCGAAATTTGTTATATTTTTCAAAAATAAAGTTTCTGGATATCGAATCGTAAGGTTTAATTTATGAAAGAGGAACTTAAATCAGTCTATATTGGTGATTCTGGGTGAACGAGTAGTAATCAGGTCAATCTAGACATTGGAAGGTACATAAATTCACAACAAGCTGCAAACGCGTGTAATTGTTCAAAACATAGTTGAGAATAGGATTTCAAAATTCCGAATGATTGCGACGCCTGGAAAAGAAATTATTCGAGGTCAAAGGTCAAAAATATCGAAAAAAAATTGGTTTTTCGCAATTTTCAGGAAAACGGTGAGTTTTGTCATAAAATAACTCTACAAAAAATGTACCAATACTTTTTTTTCTTAGAGCCACCGTTTCTGAGATACGACGAGTCAAAAAGTTGTAAAAGTTGTAATCGTCATTATATGCACACGTTTCCACGCCACCTATGAGGTAGTATCCTTAGTGCGTTTTTTTCAACGTGATTTCCCCAGTAGGCCTATTCCACATGTCTGTTGTGATTCTGTCAAATTTAAAACTTGCATAATAAAATATATTAGGAAGGGTTGGAAATTATAAAACCGATTGAAATTCAAAAAATGTAAAAATGTATTCATCTGAGTCATAACCTTCAAATACTTCTTCTTGTCGTTCTTCTTCTAGGTCTTCTTCTTATTGATCTTCTTCTTCTTCTTGATGTTCATCCTGGGTGTAGGTAAACTGCGTCAAGAGTGATGTATCACATGTTTCCTCGTTGGTATCAAATGAATCCTCCACTATTGGTGATTCAGTATTAGAACATGACTGGCCTTGATAATGTATACATGCCAGAGGACACAACAGTCAAACTTTTTCACAACCACATTTAGCGCTGCATCCCTTTTCACAGTTGCAAAAAATTGTGTTCAGCAGTTTTTCCGGCGCAGGTGGGAGTAAAGTCTGAATAGGTTCTAATGCATTGTCGACCAACTACCAACCCCAGTCTTTTGGGTCTAGCTGATAACCAAGCCACACTTGAACTTAGTAACAATATTCGGACATTTTTATTATAAAACTCAAAACAGCACAAAATAGGTCAGGTTAAACACGTGTTTTCACTACAGCGTGGCGCTCATGACTAACGGTATTTTATTTATTGGACATTCTGATACAAAGCAGGTATACGACCCTAGCCACGCACACAATTGAACAGGGAGACAGATGTTGGCTCAAGGTTACACTAGCGTACAGATTAAGGGACTGGATTTCATTCTCCGTGATATTCTGATATTTATACTTATGTATACCAATAGAAAAATATTTTTACTCAAATTACAACTTCAGTATATACGTGGCATACTTATGCATATAATGATGACTACAACTTTTATAACTTTTTGACTCGGCGTATCTCAGAAACGGCGGATCTAAGAAAAAAAGTATCGATACATTTTTTGTAGAGAATTTCATGATCTACAATTTTTATCTGAAGTTATTTTATGATAAATCTCACTGTTTTCCTGAAAATAGCGTAAAACCTATTTTTTTCGAGATTTTTAATCTGTGACCTCAAATAAATTTTTTTCCAGGCATCGCAATCATTCGGAATTTTAAAATCCCATTTTTAACTATGTTTTGAACAATTACACACATTTGCAGCTTGTTATAAATGTATGTACCTTCACTCTTATTTCTTAGTCTAATTTGACCGGACTATATATTTAAAAAAGTAATTATAAAACAGTTATAATTCTTACGAACAATTACTGGTTGAACTTGAATTAATTACCGGAATTTTATGGAAATAAGTTCAAAAATGGAGATTAATGAACTTCTTGTTGGTCGTTCTATAGGGAATTCGATCATTTTTGGTTATTGATTTCCAGAAATTTCAGTGAGTTCGATTTTTGTTCTATTGTTATATGTCATAGTCCATGTCGAAATCGATATTTACATAAACGAAACACTCTTTTTCATATAAACCAGCACTTATGTAATCATACCAGCAATGCAGGCAAAAAACTTTCAATGATTGTAAAAAAACTTCACACACTATCTCCCTCATCAAATCTGAACATAGATAAATACATATCTAATTCGCTCCACAACTTCCCTCATTGATTGCACTTCGTAAACTTAAACTTAAACTTCGATTATTAAAATTCCTGATGAATACAATTGAAAACTACACCAACTTCTCATTCTCTTTCAATGCCTACGCATTGACTGATGAAAAACATATCCAATATTCAACTTTAAACCTGATTTCAAATTGGTTTCCTTTGATGTCACAAATTATTTCCCAAACATTCCTCCAGAAGTTTCATGAAAAGTTGTAGATGACACATAAATCCATTCGGATATCCTTTCGCTAGTATAAACATGCCTAGGCCAGAATTATTTTAAAGACTATCTCCTCATATATAACAACAAATAAATACACAAACTGGGTAACCCTCAGAACCCCTTTTTGAAGAAATCATTATGGACAACATTTATGATAAACATTATTCAAAAAATTCCAATTTTCGAAAAATTTATTCAATAGTAGAGATATGCTAGAGATATGCTGACTATGTTATAGCCTACTTCACAGAAACTCATCGACAACTACAGCCATTTTTTTAATATATCAACTGTTGTTATATAAACATAACATTCAGACTAGAACTAGAAAACAATTGTTCATTAACATTTCAGATCTCATAATCATAAAAGTTAGCAACAAACATGATTTTACAATTTACAACAAACCAACCAACATACACAACTATCAATAACCATTCTAATCACCCACATCAACATAAATTAGCAGGTTCCCATAGAATTGTGATAAGGAACTGACAAATTGCAATAAATAATGACTTGAACCCGAATACATATCATCACATCCCTAGCAAGAAACATGCCATTAACCAAATAAACCCTCACATCAATACTATAGCTACACACACAAAAACACTCCATATATCAAATACTCATCCGAAAAAATAAAAATACTACCAACTAATCTAAACATCAACATAGCATTCAAGACTCGTACAACGCCTTTTTTTGTACCTTGGGAGCTATCTGACTTGCCCATTTAGTCCAAGTCTCAAGAAAAC
Organism: Leptinotarsa decemlineata; assembly: GCF_025532065.1. NCBI lineage: Eukaryota > Metazoa > Arthropoda > Insecta > Coleoptera > Chrysomelidae > Leptinotarsa > Leptinotarsa decemlineata. The sequence goes on from NW_027412578.1 coordinate 8,350,446, forward strand.
ACTGCAGGCTCTTGGGCTCATTGCGTTCATTCTCCCATCTTCTCATGACACCCATTCCATCAGTCTCGTACCCTGTACTAGTTTGTACAGGTTCCATGTTGGATGTTCGTCATATTCTTCTGGGCGTAATTTTGAACGTCCATATATTGCATGTCTCCTGTGATTCAGTGCCTCACATTGGCATAAGATGTGTAGAGCTGTTTCTATCCCTCATTTACACGATCTGCAGCTGAGGTCTCCTACAGCCCCATTTTGTACAGGTGTCCTCTAAGCGGACAATGACCGGTTAGTAACCCTGTAATTATTCTGAGCTGATCCCTACTAAATTGAAGTAGTTCTTCGGTTCTTTTCTCGGACGGTTCCAGTACTCTGTGTGCCTCTTATTGGTTTATGTCCTAATCTGGTACCCCCAGAGCTGGTTCAGGACCTATATATGAAGTTAATGATCCGCGTCTAGCGCATTCATCAGCTTTATCATTACCTGTGATTCCTGAATGCCCTGGCACCCAGTACAAAGTTGATTTGTTCCTGTTTGCAAGTTCATTCAGTTCTTCATGGCATTCCCAGACCAGTTTTGATGTCACCTTCGGGTTTGTCAGAGCCCCTAGTGCGCTCTTGCTGTTTATAAAAATATTGATCCGCTCATTTCTTTGAGGTCTCAATTTAATAAGCCTTGCACACTGCAAGATAGAATACACTTTCGTCTGAAAGACGAATGTGTATAGTCCTGTAGTTTAGATTTCTATCCGCCCGGTATATTCCAGCTCCCGTTCCATGTTTGGTCCTCGATCCATCTGTATACCAGGTGTTTTCTCCAAACATGTTTTCGGGATGACTAATGGTCTTCCACTCTTCACGGCTTATGATTTTGGCCGTGAAGTTTGTGTTAAAGGTGTACTTCGGTGTAGATTCAGAAGTGTCTCCAATGCAGTTATTGGGGTAGTTCTCATTGCTCCCGTCATTTCCAAACATGCAAGTCTTTGCACCTTGCCTAGTTTGTTGATGGCGGTCGCCTGCTTCATCTTTGGCCACCAGACCAGAGATGCGTATGTTATCATGGATTCAACCACCATCGTGTATAGTCAATATACCATATCTGGTTTTAGTCCCCATGTTTTTCCATAGGTGCGTCTGGCGAGCATTAGTGCTACCTCCGCTTTCCTCTTCATCCTGTCAAAGTGTTGGTTCCAGGTCAGTTTGAAATCTAGGATTACTCCCAGATATTGAACCTCCCCCGACACTTGTATCTCTTCACCTCATTTAAGAGGTCTAAGACCCCCGTTTTAGTCCTCTTGGTGAATGCTACTATGGTCGATTTGGATGGGCTTATGTTAAGCCCTTCTTCTTCGGTCCATCTTGTTATAATGTTCAGGACCTGCTGCATGCATCACTTCACTACATTTTTGTATTTACTCTGTACTAAGATGACTAAGTCGTCTGCATAGCCCAATGCTTTATACCCATTATGGTCCAAGAGACATAGTAGCTCGTCCATTACAAGGTTCCATAACCTCCCCCTGAGGACAGCCCCTTGCTGTACAACGCCTTAGTTAGACATACAGTGTGTAAAAGCCAAATGAAATAAATTCATTATTTCGGTTGCGGTAACAAAATCCCCAAACACGTCAAATGTGAGTTATAATTTGACATACTTCAATCCCCCTTAACCCCCGTCGAATGACAGGTACAACCCCCAATTTTTTCAATAGGAAGTATAGTTTTGTGATAGATCGTTTGAAAGGTCTCTTCATTCTCTATTCAAAAATGGTGTCGCTTTCAAGTTCATTGCAACAATTATGATAAAATTAATTAAAATCATGTGATTACCGAAATTTGATAAAATAACCTAAAACTTATTGCAATATACTCAAAACTTATTTCATGTTAAGGTATTGATAAAAAGGAAGTAAGCAAAAATCATAGTAATTTTCATTTTAGACTTTAAAACGCATGTTTTCAGTATTTTCATTTAAGTTTAAAGTTCGGTAACTTCAAGTCTGACAAATGGTTAGATTACCGAAAATGCATAAAATAACAGTTTTGCAAATGATTGGTTACGGATATAAAACCCGAACACAACAGGAAGTAGCTCGCCTATTCAATGAGAAATTTATCATAATTTACCGCCCATATGTCAAGAAACAATAAGCAAAATAGAGAAGCAGTTTCGCGAGCTTCATCATGTGGGTTTTTCGCGGTGAACATTTAATATATCTACTTCGTAAACATCCATAGTTCTTTTTAGTATCCTACATTTCATCACGTTTTACATTTTTGAGTGAATTTTGGTAACCAGATGATTTTAATTCATTTTATCTCAATTGTTGCAATGAACTTGAAAGTAATAACATTATTGAATAGAGAATGAAGAGACCTTTCAAGCGATATATCACAAACCTATACTTCCCATTTGACAAATAGAGGAGAGTGGCATTTTTACGTTTGAGAATGTCAAATTATAATGTACATTCGACGTGTTTTGGGATTTCTTAAATATATGTACAATAAGCGAAAAAATTAATTCATTCCATTTGGCTTTTTCACGCTATAAAAAATAACAAGTCAATCATTGACCAGAACAGTAAATCAAGTGTCTACAAGCTAACATAAGAATCATGCTCAAAAGTTTATATAGGTAGAACGTCGAGAAACTTCAGAACAAGAATGTCAGAACACAAAAGAAGTTTTGAACTGGAGAAGACCAATTACACTAATGCTCGCCACCTTTTAGAGAATAATCATGATTTCGATATGAACCACGATATATTCCTTAAAAAATAAAGTTGAAGAAATGAACCAGCTGAAAAAATAATACAGTGTGTAACAACGAAAACTTAACAGAGCCGTTTTTTAATATAAATAGTGAGATTTTTAAAAAAGCTGGGACACGTCGATTTCTAATCAAATGGGGACACCTTTCAGACTAATCGGATTTTTTGTAGTACGCACCCCCTCGGAGGGGTGCGTACGACGACCCTTATTTAGATAGGGAAAGTAGGTCGAGTGACACCTTGTTTTAAAGGTCTTTCGAATTCCTTTACATCTCTGTTAAAAGAAAATATTTGTAACGATTAGTTTTCGAGATAATTTGAAGATTTAAAGGTATTTTCATTGAGTTCAACTCTTTTTAAAATAAATCAAATTGTTAGGTACAATTTACGTTCAGAATTTTCATAAAAAAAAATATTTTTGCTTTTTATGACAACCTGCTAATACGTGTCCATTTGATTTCCTAAAAGAGTAAGAATTATTTGTTTATTACGAGGAGATTTTTTCGGGGGATGGGGTTGGTTACCACCCTTACATTTTAGGTAAATTGAGTGACACCTCCTTATGAAGATTGCCTTTTGACGTGGATATTTTATGCTTCTGATAAAAAAGTGAATCATACTAAAAACTTACCTTCACAACGAATACAACCTGCAGATTACCTTAAATGCTGGTGACACAGAAAAGTTTAAAAAACTGTTTTAGGGTTAATAAATCCCAACAATTGTTTTTAAAGCACACACAAAAAAAGTAACATCTAATAAGGTTAACTCACATAGGAAATTCAGGGTAAATGTTCAAAATGTGCGCCGTTTTGCTCCATGCAACAATTAAGATTTTGTTGGAATGTTGCTCTTACATTATTCAACATCTCAGGAGTTATAGCTCGGCATTGATCAATAATTCTACGACTTAATTCATCCAAATTGGCTGGCTTTGTAGCCTACACTTTAGTCTTTTAATATCCCCCCACAAAAAGTAATCCAGTGGTGTTGAATCTGGTGATCGTGCTGGCCACTCAATTGGACCTCTTCTGCCAATCCATTGTCCTTCAAAATGATTATTCAAAAAATTTTGAACCTGCTGGGCATAATGGGGTGGTGCACCGTCTTGACATCTTGGATCCTGTTCAATTATTTCAACTATACGAGGTTGTATCGCCTCTTCAAGAAGTTGTAGATGAGAATCACCGGTTAAATTTCCATCAATGAAAAATGGACCTATAATATGATTGCCTAATATTCAGGCCCAGACATTCAACTTTTGGGGATGTTAGGTATGTATTTCTGCGTATTGTCTTGGGTTTTAATCCAACCGTTTAACGGCAATTGTGATGGTTCACGCAACCATTTGAATAAAATGAGCTTTCGTCCGAAAAACAGATGTTATAAAGCAGCTCGGGATTTTGCATTAATCTCTCACTCATGCCCTCACAAAACTCCTGTCTTCGGTCAAAATCATCCTCATTGAGTTCATGAACAAGTTTAATTTTGTAAGGATGGAATTTGTGGTTTTTAAGGATTCTCCATGCGCTCATATGGCTTATTCCGACCATTGCTGATAAACCTCTGGTACTTAACCTGGGATAGGCGATGACTTGACCAATCACTCCAATCGCATTATCGTCATTCACTACCCTTCTCTGAACATTTCTTTTCTTATTTAAAACCGAACCTGTCTCCCTGAATTTAGTGACCAAATCCAGAACGTGATTTCTGCTTAGGTGTTTACCAGGGTTTTGCTCGTTAAATAAAATTGATGTTCTATTAGCATTTTGGTCGTTGCCAACAAAAAAAGCAATAACTGAAACCTTTTCAGCAGTAGTGTAACGCATTTTTAAACAAATAACAATACACGACCCGTTTAAACAAAACAATCGAACCATGAAAACTGGAAGAAGAGGAGTGGGTATTGATTTTAAAAAAGGAATTTTATTTAACGAAAAACTGATAAGAAGAACTGCTTGAAATTTTTTTCATTTAGGCATACTAGTTACCGAGTGGTCTGTCTAATGTATGCGCACCCCTTCGAGGGGGTGCATACTACAAAAAATCTGATTAGTCTGAAAGGTGTCCCCCTTTAATTAGAAATCGACGTGTCCGAGCTCATTTTAAAAATCTTACTTTTTATATCAAAAAACCGCTCTGTTAAGTTTTCGTTGTTACACACTGTATAATGAAATAATATATCACACACATAAACCATCGTCTTGAATTACTCCGTCCAATGGTGAAAACTGTATGAAAACTCGTGTGGTTTATAGCGTTCAGACAGACACTTTTATTTATTATACGTATTGATGATACTTCAATTTTGAATAAATTTGCAATACAATTCAGTTTATTCTCGCAAATAAAAGCGGAACAGACATATCTACTCTTGTCATAATGGCAGTTTATCCACTACTAATAGAAAAATGTATCCGCTAAAACTAAAAAATATCATATTTCTCATGAAATCAGTTACCTAACAACGTTTCATCAGGTTATGTGAGAGAATCATGAGGCCACGAGATAAATTAAGTATATATTATATGCCCATTGCCCATATATGAACAAATCACGCTTACAATTACATAGCGGGAGATTAGGTTCAGGAGTATCCATATCCACAACATAGCGCTATAAATGAAAGTGCATAATAATCAAGTTCAAAACACAATTGAATCAGAATATCTGAATTACCGAAATTGGTTTCATGTTTATTACACAGTCAGTTCATTATCAGTTCCGAACGTTTATCGTATTTCAAATTCAATCGGCTCCATTTGCAAATTAGATAGGTAAGTAGCTTTATCAACATCTAATTATTTCAGTTCAATCAAGCTCAGCAAATGAAGGTTCATTAACTACTCATTTTGCAGTTCTGGGACATATTTTGGGTTCTTCAACAAGTGGTATGTATACTCAACATATCAAATATCTTTTCAATAATTTATGAATACAATTCAAACTTTCTCATGTTTCAAAATTAGGTTTCAGTCATTTCACTGGTACACTTCGCTTGCTATTGCTGTCGTGCCGTGAACCTAACAGATCTTTCTGGAATAATCGTTGTCTCCACAACTCTTCGGAAGTATGATAGACAGACACCTTCCGTTAATATTTTGCAGTTCTCATCCACCTGCTGCGTTTGCAATAATGGCCCCATCAGTAGTATAGTGCAGACAAGTGTTGCCCATCCTTGCACTTGACTGCACCATTCCGAAGATGGACCAAAAGTCCGAAACACGTGTCTTGGAAGTATATGTACATGAACATAAATATTCGCATATATACACACATTTAGTCGTAATGTTGAGGAAATATAGAATCAAATTTAAATCAATTGATCAATACAATCAAATTTAGAGGGGTAAAAGATTGAGGTATTACTTCATTGAATCCAATTCAAATTTGTGAAACAAAATGAAAACTCTTCAGAGTAATGTTTCCAGAATATTCTTTACTATGTGTGATTGAAGACTTGTTTATTTTGTGATAATTCATGATCACTTTAATAAAATGAATGAAAATTTTATATCAGGACTTGCTTCAGATCTGGGAGCACTATCCGTAGCAGCCTCACAAAAACGAGGCCACCAAACGCGGACTGCGATTCCAAGAATTGCATTTACCGGATACCCTGCGAGTGCGGAGAATCATACATCGGTGAAACTAAGAGGCCATTGAAAGTTCCCATTGCTGAGCACAAGAAACACACATAGCAGAGCATGTTTGGACTCATCAACATAATATCAAGTGGACTCAAGCTAGCGTAGAGATACGTAACATATGGAAACCTCTTATCAAGCGAAAAACGACCAATTCCCGCCAAACAGTCATCTCCCGCTAAAACCAATGAAGCGGAAAGAGGAGATAGATGAAAGCACCCTAATGACCTATAAATAGTCAGATCTCGGAGGAATAAGTTCAGTCATCACCCGAAGACGATTGTGGATACTAACAATCGAAACGTCGTGACGTAACTTGGTTTGGAATCTTTCAATTTTTATTTTTATTTTTCATTTTTGTTAATAATATTTTTTAATTTTCAGCTTTTATTAATATTTCAATTTTTTTTCTGTTTGTAGCTTGTATGTTATTTCCTTGTAATTTCAGTTTTTTTGTTATAATAAAATTGTTATTTTCGGTTAATCTTCTATTTTTTTCAGGGATTCCAAATCAATTTATATTATATTAGACAATGGAAGTCCGAACTGATAAAATTCAAAGGACTTGTTACACCATTCAAGAATTTACCAATCAACTAACCTGAGATCTTGAGCTTTAGCACATTTGGTTAAAGTGTTCACTCTCAATACTTGAGAAATTGTGTGTTGATTATATTTTATTGGCTTTTTTATAGTCCATAACTAGTTACATTTATATTTTTATATTTATATGTTACTTTTATTACTTACGGATGTTTATCACTGTTTGTGTTATTGTGTTGTTTATATTATTTTGACTGACTTACAATATGGTTACATGTAGTTATTTACATTTATATGTTTTTACATTTACTTTTACTTTTAAAATTGACATTTTCTTTGTTTATTGTGCATTGATTTCTGTAACCTGTACTTTTCAACCAAAGAAATAAATATTATTATTATTATGAGGCAAATTTTCGAAGGATTCAGAGAGAATGAAGTATGTTTTGTCAGAAATAACTATTGGTGAAAGCTCAACATATACCCTTTTTCCTTTTTTTCGGATATATCGTTGAAGTATAGTCCAAAATACTATTATAAAATGGAACGTATACACCTAACTTTGACTAACCGTTGTTGTATTGTTTTTAAATCATTTTATGTTTTTTAATCTTCACAAAATATTAGAAAGGATTGGGACGGCAGAATCTCTATCATCAGCGTTTTACAGAAATAACCAAAATTTTTCAATCTGATTTTGCTGATATCCTCATATTCAGTAGATAAATTGACAAGAACTTCATGTCCATTAACACCGTAACTGACGCCATTATCTCATATATACTTTGCATATTTGGGTTTTCTCTTGAAAATTAAAGAATCGTTGATATTGTTGAATAATCTCAACTATTGGTTTTGGAGTCATTATTTCAATTGAAATTGTTTTAATGAATTTCCCTTCATTAGGAATATTTAAAGGTAGAACTTGCCAAATCTAGGAAAAGACTTGAGAATCTAGTGGGAGAGACCATAACGGAATTCAGAAAATTCAGAAGCAGGACGACTTATTCTCTTCATCGAACAACCTATAAAAATATAATAAGTAAACAGTTTTATACATATTTTTCCCACGTGTGCCTCGAAATGAATAAATCGTCTCTCAGATTATCAAGTTTTGTTTCAGAAAGAATCCACTTTCGTACCCCTTCATTTTCCGAAAATCTCCACAACTTTTCATTGAGATTGTCCTCAATAGTCGATCCTTGAAATAGAAAAAGGATGCGGTACGCCAAAAACTAAGAATAAAGTATAAAATATATAACTAAATTCCTGATATCATTTTGATATTGGCTCATGCAGCAAATTCCAATACTAGTAAATACAATTTATGGTTATTGCCACATAAATTTCAAGAAGAGCTTTGAGAAAACCAGATATTTGGTCTAAGAAATAGGATATAGCGCTTGCAGACAACGATACTACTCAATTTCGCGACAGCTGGTGAGTTTTTCTTAGGATTTTTGTCGTGTTCTACGCCAGAGCGAGTCGATGATACGATTTTTGAATTCAAATGAAACTTGAATGAGTTCATTTGGATCCACCCAGTGTTCAACTGATCAATATATTCACATCTATTTTTATTCGTCACATATTTTCTAGCCTTTTCAATCAAATTGTTGTATTTCTTCAAATTCTAATTCAAATTTATTAACAAATGTACAATATCAAATGAATGTCTATATATATTTTTTAAACATTGTTGGTACACACATAATATTTTAGCACAGTCTGGTAAGTGTTCGACTGGGTTATTTTTGTAAGGACAAAAAACACAAGCACTACAGGAAAATCTTTGAGGGCTCTTAGAGCGGTGCCTGTGGGAAAATAGCGATTCATATTGGATTCGAATAGCTGGAGATTAAATTCATTTTAAAAATCGTTCTCAGGAAGTTTATTCCACATAAACGCAGTTCTTCGAATGATAGAATTCTTAAACAGTGAAGTTCTAAGTATACTGAGTTGATCCTCAAAACTTGAAAACCTCCCGTGAAACTATCTATGAATAAGGAACAAGTTTTCAACCTTTCTTCGATGTTTCAGACTATCAAGGTTGCTAGTGATGTTCGCGTCTCCAATCAGGCAGATGGCTCTTTTCTGGTGGAATCCAGCAGCTTCAGGGTTTGCTTAGGAGCGAATCTCCATACATGCGAACAATACTCCAAAGAAGGTCTGATCTAAGCTTCATAAAGCATCAAAAATTGCTGAGATGTGTACAGTTTTCTGATTCGGAACATTGTTCCAAGCTTTCCAGTCTTTGTAATTTCAGCAGCCTCTGTAATTTCAGCTACATGATTGTGCCAAGACATATTGGTGTCCATTAAAATGACGGTTTGGTGTTGGGAAGTACCTCCTGTAATGAAAAGAGAAATGAAAATTTCTGTGTTTTTTACCATTTTGAATTGTAATTAACGTTACTGCAGTTTCATCTTATATGGACATTCTCAAACTAATACAATAAACTAACAATGATTCATTACATTCGCCAATATATACCATTCAGGTACTTGATTGAGGTACTAGATTGTCTGCAGACAAAGACAGTGAGAATGCTCTGTGCAACATTGAGTTGTAGGCTGCTAATTTATGACTATCTGGATGGAAAGGATCGCTTGGGATGGTGATGTCTGTATAGCTAGGTTTTCTGAAAACATTGAACTCGAATTTATTTTGATTGTGTGTAATGGCCAGGTCTAAAAAATTTATCTGTTTCGAGTGTGAACTGAATGTTGCTATTGAGATTTTTCATGAATGTCATCAATTGGTTCAGCTGTCGTGTAGTACCTCTGAAACAGGCAAGAATATCGTCTATATATCTGTACCAAAAATGAATATGTTTTTTACCCAGGTCGGAGTTTACTATCTTGGTCTCCAAGTTGTTCATAAATATGTCTGCTAAAAGTGGACTAAGGGGTGAGCCCATTGGTAAACCTGAATCCTGTTTATAGAATTTGTTGTTGAACTGTAGGTAGCTCTGATTCAGGCACACATCGAAGCTGTTGAAACTTCAAAGGAAGTGATATGGTCTACTTTGGCTTGATCTAATATGTCTAAAATGAGGGGCTAACACTCGTTGTACGGTATGTTGGAGAACATACTCTTCACATCGAATGAAACTGAAATTGATTTATGTGGCGTGGTTTGGTTCCTTATATTTTCTACTGAAGTCAGTGAATTTTTAATGCTGAAAGGTGGGACAAAATTGGTAATATTTTTGAACAACTTGTAAAGTCGTATTCCTAGTTCTCTTACCGGACTATTTATATACGAAACTACAGGCCATATAGTTTAGGTCAAGAGGGGTTTATGTTGGTGATTCTCCGTTTCTCTGATTCCGTGAAAATGATTTTAGTATCTAAGAGGAAATTTTTCAGTTCATTTTGACTATTTTTCGTCTGGTCTTTCTTGATGACAGTAAGGTTTTCAGAAAACCTAGCTATACAGACATTACCATCCCAAGCGATTCTTTCCATCCAGACAGTCATAAATTAGCAGCCTACAACTCAATGTTGCACAGAGCATGCTCACTGCTCAAAACTAGCTAGGGAAATTGATACAATTACACAGATAGGTCATAATAATGGTTTCAACGCAGATACCATCCAGAAGTTAGTCTGGAAACAAAGCCGGATATTCACTCACAGATTAATATATCCTCAGGTCAAACAACCAGAAATCAAGAAATGGGTAACGTATTTTGGAAAAAGAACAGAAATAATTGCAGGTTTCTTCAGAAAAAACAATGTGGAAGTAGCATTCAGACCACATGCCAGGTTATCTCATTTCCTTTTCAATGCCAAAGACAAGTTGGAAAAATCTGGAGTTTATAAACTTATGTGTCCGAAGTGTAATTGTGTTTATGTGGGACAATGTGGACGAAGATTCCAAAAACGGTATGCTGAACATGAAAAAGGTCCTTCAGACTAGGGAAAAATGATTCGACGTTTTCAAACCATTCCTTGACATGCAACCACAAGTTTCCGAATCTAAGCGATACAAAAATTCTGCAGTATGCAAGGAAGGGTGGCAAACTTAATTATTTAGAATCCTTGGAAATTTACAAGCATAAACATTGCGGGTGCAACCTGTTGAATGATCAAATCGATTTAATTTAGTCTCCGGTTTTTAAATTGGCACATCCGCATTGTGAACTGTGAATTCAGGTGCTCAATCAAGTACCTGAATGGTATATATTGGCGAATGTAATGAAACATTGTTAGTTTAGTGTATAAGTTTGAGAATATCCATATAGGACGAAACTGCAGTAACGTTAGTTACAATTGAAAGTGGTAAAAAACACAGAAATTTTCAGTTCTCTTTTCATTATGATCTCTTACCACGTAGTAACGGCTACATCCATCAATTCACCTTCTGTAATATCCATTACTACACCAAAGTTTCCAAACAGTGCATCACAAGTTACTAAGATTCTCACAAAAATTCAATCTCCTTCTAGTGTTTCTCTGGTGGTGTATTTTAATATGTAGCCGCTGACACTCTGTGAGGATATACACTAAATCATTGGTTCCTTGTTGCAACCAAAGCATTCATCTCATTGTAAATTTGAGACTGAAATCAATGTATTGAAAATAAGGCATTATGAAATACAAATGATCCTTTTTTGAATAACTAAACCGAGAGCAGGTAAATATTTTGATTGAGGCAGGTGAATCCTGATACCAAATGTGAAATGAAAGTTATATTAAAGGAACGACAATATAAACTACCCAGAAGTGAATCATTTGATGAGGCCAAGTAAACCAAAGTTACTATAACGATATAAAAATGTTGCTACAGTAGAATACTGTGTGATAACTACTAATATCTTGTTTTGTAGATTTGAGTAAATGAGTTATTTGAGAATAAATCATTTTTCGTTAATGGTAAATTCACCTGTTACTAACAGCTATCAAACTGAGCATCCACTGCGAATGGAAAGTACTTATTGAAGCTCATAAAACTAATCGTCTGCTTCTAATGAAGCTTTCAATATCGTTAGGTTACCTTATGTTCCTCAAATTACATCAATAATACCGAAAGCAGAATTGTCTGTTTAGAAAACTGGGTTTTCGTGGCATTTTACTGAACCTGGTTACTTTCACCACAATTCGAAATCACTTCTAGATCCTCATCAAGATATGCAACCTCCTGCTGCCGGTGAAGATGTGCATCCGCAGCCGATGTCCTGGAATCCAAATGGAATGACGAGACAAAGGTGCTGTCGTCAGCATATTGGATTCAATAAGTCCTTGATATGCAATAAAAGAGCATTGAAAACAATATGGATCCCTGGGGAACACCAGCGTTGATGGTACACGTATTCGAGAGATATCCATCGATGACCACTTACAGAAAACATTCTTTCGGGAAGCTGGAGAGCTATACACAGAAATGACCCGACAAGCCATAGCATTGAAGTTTGGCCACACACGGTCAAAGGCCTTAGAAACATCAATAGCATTAGAAACGCAATAGCTTTCGACTCTCCATGTTTCTCGATTGCGTTATTCCAAATATGGGTGACATACAATATAAGGTCGCCTATTGATATTTGTTTCTGAAAGCCACATGAATGATCGCTCAAGATATTGAAGCCTTGCAAATATTTAAGAATATGGTGGTTTATTACTTGCTTCATGATTTTTTAGATCTTTGATAGCAAAGCGATGGGTCTATAATTATTTGGAAGAAAAGTACCGAAAGTTCACTGTCAAAAAAATAGGAGAAATTTGATATTATTAATGACAGCATACGCAGCGCCCTCTAGATGTTAGGTAAAAATTAATACAAAATTATGATTTCCCTCGTCGAAAAAACCCCGGGTTTCGAATTTCGTTCAAATAACTTATTTTTTGCAGAAGTTATTTTTAAAAAACAGACAAAATTAAATGAATTTCAACGCCCTGTATCTCCGAAACTAAGCATTTTCAGACACAAATTCATATAGACATTTGTTCTTACAATTGTTACAGGAATACGTTACTTGAATATTTTAACATACTTATGTTATACCCTGTACATAAAGCATTGGTTATTCACGCCTGAAACAGCTATTGTATAGCGAAACACGTGTTGCAATTTTGTAATACTGTGAAATCCCACAACAAAGTGTTTCTTGAATACAAATTGTTAGGTGTGTTAATACCTTCGTGTAATATAATTATACAGTGTCACACATAAAGCCCGCATCAAATGGGATTTTTTTTGTTCATCTCTACAAGCAACTTCTGATATCTCCATTAGGTTGTGCTTTGAAAATGATGCCAAATGACATGCATATGACCGATCAAGTGATTTTTCTTCCCTGTCAAATTTGACATTTTTTCCAAAAAATGTTCAGAAAAGCAGTTATTGCTCGAAATTTCGAAAATCGGTAAAGAGAAAAGATGATTGTTTTTCCATTTTTTACCCATATACCAATTTTTAGCTCTCTAGTACAAATTTAGTTTTTTTACAGTTTTTCGAAAATTTGACATTTGCCGATTTCTCAAATTTAGCCAAACCTCAACAAAGTTAATGCTTTATGCCTAACTTATCTTTCCAACGCATTTTTATTACCAATGGCAATTCTAAATACAACTTATTTCGCAAAAATTTAAAACACCAGAAAAAATTATGCCAAAAATGATGCAAAGTTGATACAGTTTTTAAAAACAGATAAATATTTCACTTTATTCCTACTTTTTGCGAAATAGCTTGATACATAAGCATAATTAAAAAACTATATCAATGAAAAGTCAATAATTTATTCTCTACTGCACTTTTCAAACAGTTAAACTTTGATTTGCTAATCACAAACGAAAAATTACAACGCAATAAAACTAAGGGAAGGAATTATACGAAAGTAATTTCACATTTACTGAATATATTTTATGAGGTATGAATGAACAAAATCACTTCAGAAATCAATTTAGATTTTGTTGCCTAGAAAACTAAACCGTAAAAAATTCTAACAAACATCTGTTAAAATAAAGTTATAATTTAAATTAAGAACACTAAATCAAATCGAAACATATGCCTAAACCATATAAATACCAATAGAAATACAAAATAAAAAGTCACATTTCGGTGTGCCTTCCACCACGTTCAATGCAATCAATTGTCCTTTTTAAAACATCTTCAACTGCATTCTTTATACTACGGGTTTTCGTGCTTACAACACATTCTCGAATAACTGCCTCTAAATGGTTTATATCTCGAAAAGGTCTTTGCTTATACACCTTTTGTTTCAAGTAACCCTACAAGAAGAAATCTAGTGGGGTTATATCAGGAGATCTAGGCGGCCAAAAGTGTTCCATATTGCGACTGATTACTGGAGTCGGAAAGAAGGAGGGTGCACTTATAGTTGCTGCCACTCCTGGCTCTATGGCTCTTTTTCTCCATTTGGCCGCAAATGCGCTTACGCCTTGGCCTTTGTATTATATTACGAGGTGATCTGCCATGTCCAGCCTCATTCCGAGCGGTAGATTGGGGTAGACATTTCTGTTCATCCCCAACCACCGTCATAGATTGAGGTGAGCATTTCTGTCCAGCCTCGGGATTGGTTTTTGTTTTTTCTGTGTCTGTTCTTGTATTTGTTTCATTCATGTGTGTTTCCACGAGTAGCAGGGGAAGAGTTGGTCACTCTGGCAGAGCCCCGCATTACCAGATGAAGGCTGATTATAATGAGGTTTCGCCCGGTTCCCCAAGGGGATCGTTCGTAACCACATATCATCCTGCGGCCATTCAGCTGTCAGCACGATTCCTTACACCTTAGCTTGGGTAGGCTGGTCCACGGTGGCATGTTTCGCAAAGGCTTTTGGAGAGTTTTGGTCCGTAAAGCCACATTGGCTTCCCGGACAGGGCCTCCAGTACCCTGGCCGTTCCCTTTTCCGCCATCTGGGGACGCGCCCGATAGGTAGCCCAACCCACGGGATATAATTGTATAATCATGATACGAAAATATTAAGAAATAACAAAAGTTAATGAAAATCATGAACCACAAGATGCAATTCCTAATTAAAACTAAAATAGTCAACATAGAATCTAACAAAATATCAGTCTCTTGCGTCTAATAATCCATTCAATAGAGTGGGGCTCACTTGCGGTGGTTCCAGATATTCAAGTTTTCTCAGATGGTTTGTGTTTGAATTGCAAAATGGACAACTCCTACACGTCTGCCCCCGCCGCTTCCAGATGTTCATATTGAAAAAAATCACTGGAATACAATGAATGAAACATAGCATCCAAAATTGGTTCATATCAGATCCTACCAAACATGAAACATCACGATATAGTAATATGGGGATCCTGATAAAAAACCGTCTGTTCCTATAAAACTCAATTATAATTCTCGATATGTTATGACCGCAAGTTTCAAACAATTTGTTCCCCGTTTCGTCCCTCCAATACGTCTCTAATCTCCCAATCCCAACTTATAAAACAATGGCGAAGATCGTCACGTCCGCGAAAGGTTTCGATATAGGCACGTGGGTGGGGGATCGCATCAAACGGGAATTGGGGGGCAACAGCCCATCAGCCAGCTTCATTGGGTTTAATGGCACATAGCCATCGCCAAGTCAAGTTAAGAGGTCGTAGCTAGCCGTGAGGAACTATTACTGCTTACTCGTTGGCCCTTTAGTACGGTCTTTTCAACGACGGGAATTTAACCCGCGGCTTCAACGGAGGAATTCCGTTTTGATGGACTCGGGAGGCCAGGAGAGTGCATTTTGTCGTTGAAATGTCATGTCTGGAATATATATGGGTGTCGGAATTAGTTCTGGACGGAATACCTGTGAATTGTTCCAAAATTTACACATCCCCGGACGAAGACATCACAGATATGCAATACATTTAATGATATTCGATGAAAATATGTGGTGAATGAATTCAAAAGCACATGTCTGAAGAAGCTTACATAGGGCGAAACACGTGTAGCGACTTTTGAACTGTCTGTAAAACTGTTTTGTAAAAATGTAACAAAAAAGTATCATGAATATCTGTCAAATTGACAACTATCTAGATGCTCAACGGTACAACTTTTTATCAATATCCCCATTTTTCTTCTTCAAATAGGTTACACTATAAAATTATGTAAAGGAACAATTCGTATTGATGTAGGACACTACTTTGCACTAACGAGAGGCCAAATTGTCTGAAACCGGTCTGAAACCAATAATTAAGAATCGATTCCAGCAGTTGTATCGCCAGAAGCATATGCAGAAATTACTTCTGCGAAGAATCCTGCACTGACACCTGTCGGATATAATCCAACGCCCTTCGTGGTATTAGTCAGACAAGTAGTTGTTTTCTGATAGGTGTCAATCCATAAACCTACTGTGTAGATGAACGAATTGTTTCTTCATATAATTTTATTGAAAGCCAGTATTCAAGAATGCCAAATGTATTTCCTTGTGCGAGGATTTAGACCATTTGGATATGCAGTTGGTTCGGACTTCGTCTACGGGCAGATGCACTGATGACAGATATGTTGCTTATCGTTCGCTTCAGCGTTGTGCGAGGTATGATACTCTAAATGAATTTTATTTTCAATCATGGGAAATAATCAACTTCGTGTTTTTGATAGACACTACCTTGCACTGACGAGAGGCCAAATAGCTCGAAACCGGTCTACAAGCGTGCCCGTTTCAATACTTCAAAGTCGAATTCGGCAGAAATTTTTTCTGAGAAGAATTCTGCACTGAAACCTGTCATATATAATCCAACATCTGTCATATATAATCCAACACCCTTTGTAGTATTAGCCAGGGGAGTAGTATTATTCTGATAGGTGTCAGTTCATTAAACCAGTGTGTAGGTAACTAGAGACTGGTCTGGACGAATTGTTTCTTTAGATGAGTTAACAAAAAAGTGTTATGACAATCTATTAATCAGGGACTGTCAAATTATCAAATATTTAGATACTCAATCGTATATAATATTCATATTACTACCCCTACCATTGGAACCCACTACAAGTTATGAGTTTATTTTCATTGTTTATTGTCTTATTCACCGCAAAAGTGTCCTTTAAAGTAGTAGCTATGTTTGTACTAAAATTGGCAACATTTTGAGTTAAGTTAGGATTCCGAACCGTTGGTGATCCTAAAAATCACCACATTCATCTCGATAGTTTGTCACAAAATGAAACAGTTTATACTGTTCAATCCGTTCCAATAAACATGTAAAATAGAGCAATTTCTTATTCAACTTCAACTACTCTAGCAAGCCCTATTATCAACTGTCCCATCCCAATATTTTATAGAGATCTTTTTTTCAAATATTACTCATATTTATAAGTTCCTTTTCTAATAATATTCTTTGTAGTCCAAAACATCACAAGTAACTTCAAAAGAAAGTAAATTACGGGACTTTACTGGCCTAATAGTGAGATACTTGATGGCAAACGTATTAAAAAAACATTTGGTGTTATAAGACATGCATTGTTGCATTTCATAAATATATCTTTGAGCACTGGCAGATTCCCGAAGGAGCTCAAGACCAGTGTCCTTGTGCCAATTCAGAAAGTCCCTAACACAAATTAATCCTGGGAATTTAGACCAATCAACACTTTGCCCTGTATTGAAAAAAGACCATTCATGTGAGTCTGCATTACAAATCACAATATCAAAATGGAGAGAATCAATAGATAAGGGACATATATTATAGCCGTATTTTTAAATCTTAAAAGAGCTTTTGAGACAATTGATCGCCACATATTACTAAATAAACTGCAAAGTGTTGGTATCAGGAAAACTGTTTTGTTATGGCTGACTGATTATTTATCAAAGCGCAAACAGGTAACAAAAATGAAGTCAGTGTCATCATCTCGCGATGTCGTTTTCGGGGTACCTCAGGGGAGTGCTTTGGGACCTATATTATTTTTTGCAGGAAATAATATAGAAACACTGGCAGATCAAATGAATAATGAACTCAGAAATGTTTTCGAGTACACGAATCGCAATAAACTGAATCTCAACACCTTCGAAACAAAATATATGATCTTATCAATTGGTTATTACTATTAACAAACTTACTATTACTCATCAAGAAACCCAACATAAGATTACAAATTGCAGGTGATGTAATAGAGTTCGTAAGTGAATTCAAATACTTAGGTTTCATGGTGGAAAATCGTGTATCTCATCATGCTCATTTTGATTATATATACAGAAAAATTACTAAAAAAGTTTATTTTTTCTCAAGCGTTCGATGTACTCAAAAATTGCGTTATATAATTGTATAATCCAACCCCATTTTGATTATTATGCTAGCTTTTTATACTCATTGGACCAAAATAAGGTATCGGCTTTACAAAAGTTACAGAATCGTGGAATGAGGATTATTTTACAAGTGAATAGGAATACCAATATATCAAACATGTTAAGAGCATTGCAGTGGCTGTCTGTTTCCCAGAGACTGTACGAGTTAACAATGATATTCATTTTCAAACTAACACATAACTTGCTTCCAACTTATTTTGAAGATTTCTGTATATATAAATCTCAAATCCATAACCACTTAACAAGAGCGAGTAGCTCCCAAAAAATCCACCTTCCTCGAACTAATTAGACTAGTACGATAAAGTCTTTATGTTATAAAGGTTTGAATGAGTACAACAAACTCTCACTTTTGTTGAAGGATTCAATAAATGTTTTCCAATAAAAAAAAACTCATGGACTATATAGAATCTCATCCCTGATTTTTTTTGTTTTGTAATATATTTGTTATGTATATCCTCATGTTGAAACCATTTTGGAATTGAAAAATGCGTTTCTTTTTTTTTCTACTATTGTATCATCATTTTTGATATTTATATGTTATTTATTTATATATTTTCATAATAATGTATGTATATTAGGATGTCCTAAAGAAATCAGTAAATATTAATATTATTATTATAAATTCAATGTACATTGATAAATATTGATATGATGTATTGATAAATGTTCATTCACCCAACTCCCTGACTACAGAGTTCAACCTGTTACACAATATTTTCCTTGTATGCAATGAGAAATCAAATCTAGTAGCCAATTCGACAGTAGGTTCATTTCTCAACATTCGAAAGATTTCTTCCTCTGAATGAGTTAACAATAACAAATACATATACTTCCAGCACATTTTTTTCCACACCACTATGATTAATCTATCTTCAGGGTGCTGTTAAGTTTTATATGAGTTGCTGAAATTTAAAAAAGTTCGTAACAAACGATCGAAGAACAACGTGGAAGTTCGCGATCATATTTCATTTTTATATCTACACTTTTTAATTTATTATATAGAAAATTGGACGCTGGATGGCGTGGTGTACAATACTTCAATGAAAATGGCCGAACCTGATGAATTAACTGACAATAAAATAAAAATAATTGCAATTCCGCATTTTTGTATCGAATGAGTTCGAATTGAAAATACGGCTTATGTGAAATGAAACCGTATCATACCGTTTGATGTTTCCATTGTAGAGTTCAATAATCATATTCGAACTTATTGAATTCTTTCAAAATGAATATTCCAAACGATCATAGTTACCGATGAGTAAAATGAGAGTTCGTTGTTATTCCTAGCATTTATAGGTTTTTCACAGTACTGAAATGAAAAAATACTGTAAACTAATAAGGAGAAATCTTGCCTAAATACTTCAGAATTCAGAATTCGAAATGGAAATATACTTCCTTTGGAACGTCAACTCAGAAATAACAGTTTCCGCATACAAAGTAAAGTAAATGTTGAAAATTTTACTAGTTCGGCTTCTTTTCTCAGGAAAGATGTTGATCGAAATTGATTGAGCATGATGTCATATTCTCAGTGATGTTTTTTAACTTCCTTTTCTTTTTGTACTGAAAAAAATTCAAAACTAAATTTCCTTCATCAGAAATGAAACTACAAATATCACCAAATTTTTTTCTGATCCTTTAGGGTGTGAATTCCTAGATTATGTCAAGAAGAAAAGTTCAAATAAACCTATATCCTAAACCGCTTGATCATTGGACTACTAGGTGTTAAAATACCAAGAAAATAATTGTTTATCCATCACAACTTCAATAACCACCTAGATAGAAATGTTTATGAAATTTAAGGTTCCAACCAGTGGCGTCTGTACATGAATGGAAAAATATTATGTACTCCAGTGCTTTTCCTCAAACTGAAAACTATTTTCATATTTCCGATTCAGTTTAGGACAAATTTCATTTCTGATTTTTTTTCGTTCGAAATGCGATTTTCGTCTACGAAAATAAAAACGATGGCCAATTACTATTAATTTTTTTCATCCAATAAACCATAAGTACATTATTTCATCAATGAATAAAAACAACTAAATAACGTGACCAGAAATGAAAATAATTTCAAGTAGTTGTTGAAAGTGGTCACCACCTGCCAATATGCATGCTTCAGCTTGTCTCCTCATTGAGTTTCCTACACTTCGAAAAATTTCTTCAATAATTCTGATAGTGTTACAACAAGCTATCATGCTGTTTCTCAACTATTCTTTAGTATGTATCGGATGCTGTTAACGAACGCCTCAAGATGTCCCCACGGGCTAAAATCTGGACTATTCAAATCTGGGAGTCTAGGTGGCCACGATCATAATCTATCCAATTATTATTTTGCTGTTGAATAAAAAACGCCTATATCTGGAGACAGAAATAGGCAGCTGCACCACCATGAACCACATTCGACGTCGGGTTAAAGAGGGATATCGTCTAACAAATTTATAAGACGATAATTGTTCTCATTTGATCTAGCTGGGAGAAAATAATAATAATGAAATAATTAATATTACTGGAGTTTTTTCCCAACACCAAATTAAAACTGTAGTTTCAATCTTCCTCTATGAAGATGATCACTTGGTGATCGAAACACGTGTCGAGGTGTTAAAAATAACGATTTGGTGTTGGGAAAAAACTCCAGTGATATTCGTTACTACACCAAAGGTTCCAAACAGTGCATCATAAATAAAATAATTATTATAATAAATTTATTGTTTCAACAACAAATAAACAAAAGTAATATACCTGGGTCTGCATTTTTATTGTTGTAAATCATGCCCTAAAGAAAATAACGCCGGCCGCCACTGGTAGCCATATACCAATCGTGACGTAGCTAATAAGAGAGTGCGAATAATCCCTGACGCTCTAGAAGCAGCGAGGATAATGCTACATTATTCTATGCAAACTAGGCGAACTTTCTACTGCATTCGATTACGATATATAAACGCTAGCCAGCATATCGACACAGTCAAGTGGAAGCTACAGTGCGGTACGCGGAGCGATCTAGTAAGTCGATAGACATTCGAATAATAGTTGAAGTTTTAGTTTTTTCAGGCATTCAGTTACAGTATAGACAGTATACTGTAATACTGCAACTGAATGTCTAAATGTCCAATTGAATAATTGTTATCAAAAATTCCAGCCCATAGACAGAAAATTTCTCTTAGCGGTGGGATTCTATGACAACATATGGGTTTTCTGCAACCTATAAAAAGATTTTGTGTAATAGCGTTCCTGGAAAAATCAGTTTCCTTCTTGAATATTTTTTTACGACGAAATGGATATTTTCGCAACCATGAAGAAACCATGGGAGATATTCATCCATAATGAATAATCCTAAGCAAGTGGGCCTGGAATATAATAAAGATATAGCAAACAATCAAGAAGAATTCTCTATTGTCAGGTCTTCCTCAAGGTTCAAATTTGGGGCCTTGATTTTTTCTATTGTATGTTGATGGCCTATGTGAAATAGTCAACTGGCTAAAACTATGATTTGATGACTTTCTAAAAAAATTTTCATGAATTAAAAATTTTGATGATTGTAGTGAATTTCAAAATAGTTTCAATTCAATTGAAAAATGCTGATCAGACGATAAATTCCAGCAGTAACATGTATCATGTATCATGAAGTAATGTTTCAAAGTGTGTAAAATATAGATCTGCTTAGAAGTGACATCATTTGGGAGTAATATTTGACACCACATGGACCTCTTTTGCCCATTATGTAACTAAAATATCTGAAGCTTCCACAATGTATGATTCATCATAAGAAACTGAAATGAAGGAGTTTTGACAATATTGATGCTTTCACATTATTACGATCCAAACCAAAATATCCTGGTATATTTTGATATCCTTTGTATGACTTATATTCAGAACATAGGAAAGGTCCAGAGAAAATTCCTCAGTTTTTGTATGTATGAAAGTGAAAGATTGTTAATTCCTACAGGTATTATTTTTCAGCAGAAACATTTTTAGAGGAGACCACTCACCTAACTGTACAGTTCGCACATGATTGACACTAGATCAAGCAGCAAAAGCTCATTCTGCTCGATTAGCCAAACACGTTAAACCGTTATTCATGCATATGCAAATTACCCTCACTCTCCAATAATGTATTTCATCTGAAAAACATTATTGATCAGCTCTAGTCGGTGTTGTGGGAAACATATTTTTTGCAATAGAAGTGGCGTAGATTAACTCAAGCTATTCACTTCACGCAATTGTCGTTTGCAAGATAATGGGATTATTTGGTTTCATTGTTTATAGGTTCGTTGGTTTGGATTCTTGAATGTTTCTTTGATGAAGTCCAAAATCGATGAAGGAACTGAAGGAGTGAAAGAGTATATGAATTCATCTAAAAATGTCATAATCAAAATTTTTGAATCCTCTATATCAATCTAAATTTGACACCCAGATGATACCAGCGTCCAACAGTGATTCCAACATTCATAATACTATACGATCGACCTCAGGTCTCGTTTGCAACGTTTGGACCCTTTCATCCCTGAGTAGAACACACCCAAGTAAATAATATATCTACAATGATATACAACAACGCTACAGGCCATAGAGGCCTTTTACCACTTCTTCCAGGCCTTTGTTTTCTCCAATATATTATTTCAATTCCTTCTATATCACTCAAGACGGCATCTAAACATTTCTTTCTTAGACGAGCTCTTCTTTTCACTATTTGTATCACTCTCAGAATACTTCTTTTCCTCAACATTCGTAGACGGCCCCTGCCGTCTAACTTTGCTGTGTTATGATTCACTGTGTTATATGGGGTCTTCCATTCAACTCCACCAACTCACAATTCGTTCTTCTTCTCCATTCTCCATCCGTCCCCAAAAGCGTTTCGTAGGATTTTCCTTTTCCAGATCAGCATCTCCCTTCTTTCTGATCAATGGTCCAAGTTTCACATGCGTATAGTACTGTTGGTCATGTATTTTAGCTGACCTTGACACATTTGTTGCCTTAAGCCGTCTGTTAAATGATTCCATTGCTTTACTGCCTTTCAGAAGTCTATCATTTATTTTTTATCCAAGGTTTTCAAACTCAGTTGCTCTTTCAAATTTATATTCATTCCCATTTGTTTGTAGTGTTATCTATTCATTTTCTTCTGTTATCTTTCCTTTCGTCCCCATATATTCGGAGTTTTCTTGGTTCATTATCAGACTATATATTCTACCTTTTTCTACGAATTTTCCAAACATTTTCTGTATTTCTCAAGAGTACCAAATCGTCTGGGAAACCTTCGCATTTCCGTATGTTGTTCAGAATTGTACTTTTAGTTTGTTTGGCACATCTAATGATATTTCTCCAACATTATGTTAAGTAGTTAGTTGATAATGGAACATGGTTTGAAAAACTTCCTTCCATCATGACTGTCTTTGCTGTGTTAGTTGATACTTGTGATGCACTGTTTGGAACCTTTGGTGTAATAATGACTATTACTGGAGTTTTTTCCCAACACCAAACCGTTATTTTAACATCTCTACACGTGTTTCAATCACCAAATGATCATCACCAAGAGGAAGAACACACTCTTGAAGATGATCACTTGGTGATCAAAACACGTGTCGAGGTGTTGAAATAACGGTTTGGTGTTGGGAAAAAACTACAGTAATATTCGTGTTGGTTGATGTCACTTCAACAACTGGTCTTATCAGTTTTTCTGCAGTTCCCAACCCTCTCATAGCAACGAACCTATTTTGTGAGATGGAGTCGTAGGCTTATTCAAAATCGGTAAACAGCATGTTAAATCCCGAATTTCATCCATAGCTACTACAATAATTTATATATAAAGATTAAAAGTGGTTGTTCTTCCCTGCCTGAATTCACTTCGATATTCTCCTATTATTTCTATTCCAAATACTTTTTCCTGTGGTCTTTCTT
This sequence comes from Leptinotarsa decemlineata, assembly GCF_025532065.1. Classification (NCBI taxonomy): domain Eukaryota; kingdom Metazoa; phylum Arthropoda; class Insecta; order Coleoptera; family Chrysomelidae; genus Leptinotarsa; species Leptinotarsa decemlineata. The sequence continues at coordinate 8,374,557 of NW_027412578.1, forward strand.
TTCCTATCTTCGATATTTATGTTGGTATTTCAGATTCTCCTGTTCTTTAATTTTTCAGTTTTTTTATTGCGTCTTTCATATGCTCCATTATGGGTCTTGTATTTTGTAATTTTCTTGTACTTCTTATTCTACGTCTGTTCCCTATCGTCTATCATATCGTCGAAGTACTATGCCTTTGAATTAATGACGATTTTCTTTACAGAGACACAATCTGAAGAATCAATAAAATAAGCAAACTCCAACTTAAATCGGACATATGTGATATTGGGTTTTCTCATTGATTTACTCATTATATAACAGCAGATGTCTCTGATCACACTTGCACCATAACAGTTCTCTTTTGTTCCATAGTTTCAACATATACAAACAAACACACCTTTTCAAACCAAATCACATGACAGCTGTCATTGTCAATAGTTTGTTGTCTCTCTCTTTGTTGTTCAACCAAATGACTTTTACCGGTAATTCATAATTTCAAAACAAATAACGAGTTTTAGTAAATCAATTAAATAATCCTCTTTATATCAGTGAGGAGTCAATATATTTTAATGTAGTGACTTATTTTATTGTATTGACATGTTACAATTGTTTGAAAGTAACATTCTCTTCGACACGTCCATTCTCACTAACAGTAAGTTGAGCCCTTTTATAATAATTTTTATATTGTACTGTCATCATATATATATATATATATATATATATATATATATATATATATATATATATATATATATATATATATATATATATATTATATATATACATATATATATATATATATATATATATAAATATATGTATATATATGTATATATATATATACACATATATATATATATATATACATATATATATATATATATATATATGTATATATATGTATATATATACACATATATATATATATATATGTATATATATATGTATATATATGTATATATATACACATATATATATATATATATTTGTGTGTATATATATATATATATATATATATATATATGTATATGTATATAGGAGTGCACTCCTCCTAGAAGATGACAGTACTACCAACTGTCGAAAGCGCTCGCAGATATATATATATATATATATATATATATATATATATATATATATATATATATATATATATATATATATATAAAGCTAGAAAGCCTAGAAATCTTTAAACCCCGATAACATAACGGTAATAAATATTTACATTGATCTCCTTACCAAAGCGAATAGCGTCAAAAGGCCAAAGACATCAAAATGATTTAGTAGCTTTTTCCTTCCACGCTTCTTTTAGTCATTTCGCCTATGACCCTTCGCATCCCTTAACACATTCCGAAATACATTCCAGACAACCTTGTGATTCTCCGGCATTCCCGGAAATGCTCCAGTCGCACATTAACTCTCTGGCCGAGCAGAATTGAACCTCGACGACATTTTTATTGAGTTTATGATATCTAATATTATACGAGTCTTCTAGTTTCGATTCTTATTGGTTTGTGATAGTGTTCAGGTTGAACACATTTGCAGTGGTCGTTTATTGAAAGCGGGGCGATGGAAAACATGGCGGGGGATCGGTTTATTGTGTCTCCATTACACTGGGAAATAGCTTAAGAAACTTCCTGGATATTTCCTGGAATATGTGAATATCCTGGATATTCACAAGTCAGCTTATATACTCCTGATCTATCCGACACCAAAGTTTTGTCCTTATTGTTTTTAATAAATTTACTTAGGTTATTATTCGTTCTATAAGCTACGTTTACGCCTTCTTTCTTCAAAAAACGGGCAATATTCCTGTTTGGTTCCCCCACATATGTCAATGTCTTATAACTCACGTTATCGCATCTTGAATATGGGTAGACCAGATCCATGGCTTGCTTTTGTCGTTTTTTGGAAAGAATGGAGTTTACAATATCTACCTCCACACACCCGTACCAGCATAAAGTTGCTGCATTCAATAGTATGATTCACAGATTATTGAATATTCCACTATCTGATAGGAATTTCCAGAAAGAGCTGAATTTGATCAAACAAATCGCGATTAATAACGGTTATAAGGTAGATATTGTAAACTCCATTCTTTCCAAAAAACGACAAAAGCAAGCCATGGATCTGGTCTACCCATATTCAAGATGCGATAACGTGAGTTATAAGACATTGACATATGTGGGGGAACCAAACAGGAATATTGCCCGTTTTTTGAAGAAAGAAGGCGTAAACGTAGCTTATAGAACGAATAATAACCTAAGTAAATTTATTAAAAACAATAAGGACAAAACTTTGGTGTCGGATAGATCAGGAGTATATAAGCTGACTTGTGGCTCCTGTCCAAAACTGTATATTGGGCAAACAGGAAGAACATTTTTCCAACGAATTAAAGAACATAGGAGTAGCTTTGTAAATAGAAAGACCAATTCCACATTTGCAAACCATCTTTTAGCAGAAGGACACGAGTTCAATCATGAGTACGAGGTGTTACATTTAGAAGAGAAGAGTTTGAAACTTAATCATCTAGAATGTTTAGAAATCAATAGATTCAGGAATTCGGGTAATTTACTGAATGATCAATTAGAACTCAATAACTCTCCGTTACTGAATATATTTTTTCAAATGTGAAAATGGAACATAAGTGCAGGTAATTTAATTCGTTAGAAACTCAGGTAAAATATCAGCTACTTAAAATTCAGGTACTTCGTTTACAGGTACTTTGATTTCAGGTACTCTCCATAAACTATATATATATTTAGTATTGAATGTGTAGAATTAGTTGAAAGACACGCCAGATGAAGCCATTGTATGGCGAAACACGTGTTGCGTTTTTGTAAAACAATTTAGTGAAAATCTCACAATAAAGTGTTTTTGGAATACGTTAGTTATGGATTTTCATCAAGTATCGGCCGATTCCATCATATATTTAATCCCAATGTTTTGTTGCCGTAACTGGTTTTTGATGTTTCAACATGAGCAACTGAACCAATCTATGGAAATAAATTTTGAATGGAGTAACTTTTGATAGTTTGAAGGTGTTGAATGAAAATGAATTTCGTGTGTTGATAAAGCACTGCTTATTTCGGACATCGCACCAGAAAAATCAACACTCGGTCAGCTGGTTTCAAACGAGATGAAATGAGCAGCGAGGACGATACACAAAGTGGACACCCCAAGAGAAGAAAACATTAAAAAAGTCCACCAAATAAATCAGGATCACGGCAAAGTGAGGTTGATAGAGATAAAGGAACGTGTTGGACACGTGTTTGTGTATGCGAAAACTCTGTTCAAAGTGGGTGTAAAAATCAACAACGAATTGATGATTCTGAGTAGTATTTGAAGCTGTTCCACCATAAAAAAACCCATTGGATTTCGAATTGTTTCCACATCCACCGTATTCTTCAGATCGGGCCCCAGCGACTTTTCCCTATTGTTAAGCCTCAAGAGAATGCTCGCTGGAAAAAATTAGCGCCTATAAAGAGGTAGTCGTTGAAACCGAGGCATATTTTGTATCGTCCTCTAAGACAACTATATTGAATAATGAAATCAAATTTAATCAAAGAAAATGTTTTTTCCATGTCAACCTATGAAATTTTCACCCCAACTGTAAGCTCTTTTCAATCAGGTGTCCATCTTAAAGGACCGTATCCAGTGAGTAGCTCTGTAATTAAACTCAGCAAATCATTGCTTTGTTAAAGCGGTTCTTCAGTTCTCTTCTCGGATGGTCCTTTCATGAAAAAAAGTTTTTCCGGGTATATTTTTCCAGTACTCTTCATGTTGATTATTGATACATTTTGGTACCCCCATATCTAGTTCAGAAGTTTCTAACTTTCTACCACGCTCATCAGCTTTTCCTATACCTGTAACACCTGAATGACCTAGCAATCAGTATAGATTGAATATATTTCTGTCCACCAGTTTCTTCAATTTTTTGCCTGCATTTTCACTGATAGTGGTACATCATTCTCAAGAAACATTACATCTTCATGATAGAGGATCATACATGGTAACTCCAACTGGAATTTCAGAAACTATCTGGATCATAATGCTCGCAAGCCTCTTCCAAGATCTTTGTTGCAGCGACCTCTCACAACCATAGTTGTTATCTTTTATCAGGCTCCAACATGGCAGGAGTTAAATAATACTGCAGAAATAGATTTCAAATTTATTAAAGATTGGTTTGATAACAAACTATTGGCAGTCAATTTTGAAGAGACCCACGTTTTTCCATTCAGTTGAAACAAATCTGGAGTCCCTCCTTTTCACCAACTAAAAAAGAATATAGATGGAAAAATATTCAGAATAAACTCGGTGACTGTAACAAAATACGTAGGAATATATATAGACACACACTTTGAATGGGACCATCATAAAAGATATGTGATTAGAAAACTTCTAATCATTCTATAAAAATTTAAATATCTGAGCAATTTCTTTCCCGACGAAGAAATGAAAGTAATCTACTTCGCCCTCGTAGAAAGCCATATCCGCTACGGTATTATAGCGCTATAAAGATCAACCAGTAAGTCCACTCCCACTACTTTCATTCATGAATTCACAAAGTTCTCAGTGACCTCGAAATGAAGTGCGGAGTCAATTTCTTTCTTCCACCATAAGCATGCGCTCATATAAAAAAGAAATTTAAGGATAATATAGAAGATTTTGTGGTAAGTTACTTTTTCCGTACTACAAAAACTAAAAACAATAATAACAACAGCGAATAAACTAAACACAATATCACTTTCCGACCGTTTATTATAACTAATCCGATGGCCGTGGGACCGTCGAATCCTTTTATACTACAGCACTGAACGCATTGGATGAAGATCTCATCCTAAGAGCGGTTGAAGGTCCCCGGTCAATCGGAGAGATTACGTGGTGAGAGAGCCTACTGGTTGTATTATTCTACAGTTATTATAGTTTGGGATGGTGCGCTCAAAACTCATCTCAATCAATTAGAAGTAATACACAGACGGTTCTTCGAATTAATTCTACGGAATACAATTCAAATATCTTCTAAAAAGAAGCAAAAATTATGGATATCAGGCAAGTATTCACCTTTGTGTGAATATGAAGTATCACTTTCAAAAACATAAAGCATTCCCAACCATGAATACAATACACAAAATCGTAACAAACACATCCTTTCGTGTCTTATAAATTCTAAAACTCAAAAAGCATACATATTTCAATAAAACTAAATAATACTTTGCCCGAAGAAATAAAAAAAAGGTAGAAAAAAACAAAACTTCAAGAAAAAAATAACAAAATATATTAATGAAAATGAAGTGAATTCATCTGTAAATTTCATGCGAAACAAGTGTTTTGTCCTTATCCTAAATCACTTTGTTAACTCCATGTATTTGTACTATTTATATGTTTTTAATGTGAATAAATTTATCATTACTATTATAGTGTTGTTAATCACGCCCTTAAGAAAAAAAGGCCGGCCGCCGCTGGCAGCCATAAATCAATTGTGACGTGATCAAGACCACGTTTAACTCGATGTGCGCTAGCGGCCGTTCCAGACGTGGCGTTGCTTGGAATTCCAGCGAATTTTCTTCCGCCTTTGATTACCATATATAAACGCAACCCACTCACCTATCGATATAGTGAAGTTTCCCGGGCAGTGCAGTACCGAGCGATCTAACAAGGCAATATACATTTGAATAATGGTTTCAGTCGAAGTGTTTGGTTGTATTAACAGTAAAATTAAGTTGACTTTGATTTATTGTACAGTAGGCCCCACACAAAATACATTATCACATAAATTTTGTAATTTTATCCAAAAGCTTGAATAAAAATTTTTGACTTGACTTGATATCCATTCAGTGAATATAAATGGGTTCTACTTCAGAATTCAATATTTCAGCCTAGCTAAAGTACACTATATATATTTTATATATTTCCAAATCTTCAGTTTCATCAAAATCAACTCATAAGTAACAAACAATCCACCAATTTCAAAATTCCCCACATTTTATTTTTCTGTCATTTATACTCAAATTGGATTCATCTTTGAGTATTTTCACTCTTAGAGTGCATTTCAAAGTTGTTTGCAAACATCAAACACTTCAAATCTCAATTATCCCCAGTCAAACTCACACAAAACTACAATCTCATGTGATAATTACTGACACCGGCAAACTGAATAAGTTTATATTCGCAAAGAGCAAATTCCCCGAAATTCACTAACTTATAACGATCTATAAGGTAAATACGACTCCTTGATATAACATTAGTCATTTGAAATAGTTTCGTAGTTCCGTGGGTCTGTTGGGTTGCTAAAGAACTGCCGTAATTAGGGTTTGCACATAAATCATCCGTTTTCATCGAAAGATGCAGGTCTCTACATTGGACTTCTATAGTCTATGTAACTGTATGAAAATGTAGCATAGAATAAATATATTTCAAACATAGCATGATACTAACAAGCTGTTATATAGCGAAACACGTGTTGCGGTTTCATGAACTGTTTAGCGAAAATCTCACAATACAGTGTTATTTGAAAAAATCTGTTTTCCTTTGATCAGCTGTCGCCCCCATACGAACGACAACTCGCAGCTGTCGAGAAACGTATGCGAGACAAGGACTAACGAGGTCTTACTTTTTAACGTGTGATTCCTAACACGACAGAGTCTATTCCAATTTTTTTCGCAATTTTTACTTCCATTGAACAATTGTTAATGATCAAAAACAAAAACTTTTAAGTGACACTCGACAGTTTACAAAACCACGACATGTGTTTCGCTATATGATAGCATCATCAAGCGTCAAAATAATCAATGTATTGTGACGTCTGAAGATGCTATTCTATAGCGAAACACGTGTCACGATTTTGTTAAGTATCAAGGTGAAATCTCACTATAAAGTGTTACTTGAATGAGTCTATTCATATCTTTCCAAAATTTATACTTCCATTCAACAATTATCAGTACTCAAAATAAACTTTTATGTGAGATTTCCACTTGACAGTTTACAAAACCGCGACAAGTGTTTCGCTGAAGCAATAGCATCTTCAAACGTCACGATACATTGAGTCACAGTTCATTGAGTATTGTGACACCTGAAGATGCTATTATATAGCCAAAACACGTGTCGCGGTTTTGTAAACTGTCAAGTGGAAATCTCAAATTGAAGTGTTTTTTTTGGAATACATTATAATGGATTATCATAAAGTATCTATCAAATTATTGCTACATTGTATTGTCGTTTTTTTATATATTAATATTTTCTTATTTCTCAGTGGGGAATAGGAAAAAATACCAGCGTGGTTCAAACAGAACTGGCTGGTATCTCAATCGCCACAAAAGAAATCAACAGGAAAGGAATTTCTGCCAAAAACATAACAACCTGCACTGACAGCAGACAAGCCCTATTAGCTTTGAACAGACAACGTGTTACCTCAGGGCTAGTACTAGAGTGCCACCAAGATTTAGCCAAAGCCTCGGTAGAAAATAACATTATCCTGAGGTGGATTAAAGGGCAAGACAGGAGTAAAGGTAATCACATTGCCGACTCTTTAGCCAAGGAAGCGGCTGGACCAAGAATTTTAGAACCCAGTGGCATCTACGGTCTGATGACTTCGACAATTGCGGAACTAGTCCAACAACGCATTCAGTCAAGCTAGCGTAGAGATACGAAACATATAGAAACCTCTAATCAAGCGAAAAACGACCAACTCCCGCCAAACGGTCATCTCCCGCTAAAACCATTGAAGCGGGGAGAGGGAAGAGAGGATAAGTGAAACTCTACAGATACAGATGTCTCAGCTCAAGATGAATAAACCTTATTTTGATTCAACTCCCAAACAAACAGCTGAATCGTCAGTGAAATTGTGAAACATTACCAGAACACACACACTGGAACAAAAACAATGTCTTATGTTTTTCGCTAACCAAGTTAGCATCATCATTAAAGATTACTAATACTTTGTTGGCGAAACGCTCGTCAAGAGACAGTGAAAAGTGTTTTCTTAAAATCATAAACGTTCACACACACCAAGAACACTTTTTTTCGATTCATTTTCTTACTACCCTTGTAACGAATCCAAACAAATGAAAGTCAAATCAACCATATATCCTTGTTGTATGATGAGGCTCCCCTCTGAAATTTGGTATCAACGAAGAAGAATCAGTTCAGAACAATAAACACAAAACAACGTACTGTGACGAAAATACCGCTGTCGTTCTTAATCTCCAGTCTTATCGATTCATTTGATTCCAGAAACTCAATCCCAGAACTCGCTTTCCACAAGTTGAAACTCATAAGTTGATTTAGATAATACGGGCATCGCTGTTTCCAAAGATAAAGTGAGTCGGTTGGATGCTGAAGTTGAAAAACCGCTGCGACAAAAGTTTTTCAGTTTCTCATTCTGAAGTTTTATGTCGGAAAGAAGTGTTCTGCATTGCTGAGATGATGATAGACAATTCGTTGATGAAGAACGACGGAAGTTCCAACGAAAAGCAGTCTTTGAGACTGGTTTTGTCACAATCTAGTGAAACAGAATTCTTAATATCGGTTTATTTGAAAGCTTTTAGGTAATTGATTAAACAATCGATATGATCTGCTTGTGGTGAATATTATTGTAACACATATTTCGCTAGTGATTTTATCACATATCTTCAGAATGAATTATAAAATGATATTGCTATTACAGAAATATTAGGTTGTTTTAAAAGTTTTGTCAGTTTTTATGAGTCACTGCACACTGAAATATCTCGGTATATACTCAATTAATTTATTCAACACAACACATACATTACACTCACAACACAGAAAACAAACAATGTTTGTGTTTGGTGTTTAGTGTTGTCTGACGTATGCTGTGTGACGGGTGACATGTGTTGTGGATGTGTTTCGTATTCCGTGTTTCGTATTCCGTGTTTCGTATTCCATGTTTCGTGTTCCATGTTCCGTGTTTCGTGTTCTGTGTTATGTGTCACAATGTATTGTGACACTCGAAGAAACCTATTGTATAGCAAAACACGTATCGTGGTTTTGTAAAAGGCTCACATTGAATCGTTTTTTCAATACGTCATTATTTTCAATTTATATTGGTAAATAATTCCATTAACAGCACAAAATTACTTTTTCTATAGAAATAATTTTTAGAATCATAAACATCTAAATTATTTTTTCTGTTCTTCCGAGCTGGATGTAAACGACAATGTGTTTCTCCATTTCCAGAGTGCCAGTCTCGATGTTGGAGGAAGGTTGCAATTTCACTGATTACCTATTCTTTTCATAAGACCGCCGACAGTTTATTTTACGAGGAAGGAGTTGAAGTTAGATAGTTCGTTTTCGTTCATAAATTTCATCACTTTTACAATGTATTAAAAAGTTTCCAGAGTATTTAATCATGGCAAACCATACCTTCTTTTTTCGGTCTCAGGTTGTGGATTGAGGCGTTACTGCTTCAAAGGATTATTCACGAAAGAGAACAGGACTCTGATGAAGTATTTCGAAGAATGAAGAAAGTAATTAAGTTCAAAATAAACACTTCACAAAGAAACATATATCATACGCAGAATTTCCTTCCAGATGCAAACTAAAACAAAAATCCTATATGGAACAACTACTTTCAAACAAACGAACATTCAATTTCACAAAAAATAGCATTTTCTATTCACTTCAATTCAATTCAAACATTCTCAATAAAGTGTTAACTAGTTTTGTGATCCACTATTTTTTCTGAAGAAAGGTTTGGTGACAGGATCAATTTTTTCTTGAAAAAATAATTGATTTCTTTCCGACGTTTCGAATTACAATTGAGTTTTTCTTCAGGGCTCTCTTACAATTATTTTCATAAACATACCTCCCACAGAACTTATACGATTATTATCGTTTCAATTTTACAAGAAATAACGTATTATTAATTAAATTACTCACCAAGAAATAGTTTATTCGTGTTAATAATATAACTATTTTAAAAACCATCAGACATATTAGATACATAATAAAAAACATTGGAACAACACCAACACAAAACGACATGAAACAAACGAATGGCTTTATTCTGATAAGGTGGTGTCTGTTTTTTAATCAATGACACAAAGGAAAAGAATTAAAAAATGCAGTACTAAGGCCATCGATATCCCTTTTAGTGTTAACAATATCGCATTTGAGGATATGTATCCTTTCCCTCGGAGGTCTTTTGAATAAATATGGTTGAACACCTAGAATAGTTAGATGATCAAAATAAAAAATGTGTCAATATCCTTTTTCATGTTCAATGAGTGCTGTGGGGTTTTATATTCAGTTTCTTAACAGTCTCTCATGTGTTCTGAAGCTCGTGTTTTAAGATACCGTCCGGTTTGTCTAACATAGCATTTTTGTGACAGTTCAATTCGTACACTATTGTACGTCTTGTGGTGTTTTAGTTTTTTTTTGAGAAAAAATGCTTTCAACTGTATTTTCATTTGGAAAGACCACTTCAATTTGTTCGTTACAGAGTAGCATTCAAAGTTTATCATATAAATTTTCTACAAATGGAATTTTTGGGTTTCGCCCTTGTATTTTGGAAAGAGGGACTTCTTTTTTTAATAATGTTTCCAATAAGGGCCCTAGGAATTATTTTTTACTAGGTTATTCTCAATTAATTGGGGATTTTTGTTATGGAATTCAGAATAAAATTGAAACAGAATCACGGGAACGCTACACAACGTGATATATGAAAGCATATTGACATAAAATTTCATTTACATGAAAATTAATCATATTCAATTGTGTACTTCGAAGTTTCGAGACAAACACTTGTCTTCAACTCCACATTTTTCAACTTTAGAAGACGATCATTTCACCGAAAGGGGCAGATTGCTCTTGTTGCGAAGACATCATTTCAAAACATTCATAGGCTGTTTGATTCAATCCTAGCCATGGCAATATCGTTTAAATTGTTTGGTTCTATGATTCCAAACGATATCTGATTGAAGCGGTTCGCGTCGTATAAATGGTGTTCTTCTACTCATTGAATCAACCGTAATGTGAACGTTGGTTGGATCCCAATTGTAGGCCGACTTGAAAAAATAAGTAAGTATAATGAATGAAAATATATTAAAATTATTCAATAAACATGCACCTTTCAAAACCTCAGGATTTGCTCGGCCTCACAAACCCTGGATCACCTCAAATATCAAGTTTATAATTCACCTTAGGAACAATGCACTTATAAAATATAAAGCAAATAAAAACAAAGGTCACTGGGAATTCTACAAAAACAAATGCTACAATAACAAATGCTATAAAAACAGAAAAGAAAGTTTATCTCGAACAAAAACTCGAAAATGCAACCTCTAAAGAAAAAAGGAAAGTTCTTCGAGATCTTTGTACAATGGGAAAGAGAAAAAAAAATATCGATTTCCACACGACCGCAAACGAAGTTAATAATCATTTTTAAAAAATAACAAATACTTCTTCGAAAGCAGATGAAAAACTCATTCATTTCTACCAAAACAATGTTAAAACTAATTTTGAACAGAAACTTATTTTCAAACCAGCCACCTATGAGAGGGTAGCTCATATTTTATTGCAGGTGAATACATGAGCATGTGGGGCTGACCAAAGAAATGTAACCCTCATTCGGCTAATGTGTCCTTTTATCATGCCGTACACTTGGTAAACCACTGTGTTATAAATGGGGTATTCCCCAAACTTTGGAAGGAGGGGCTTGTAATACCTATCCCAAAAGTCAATTCCCCTACAAGTCTTGATGATTTAAGACCCATCAACATCCTTCCAACTATGTCCAAGGTATTAGAGAGGGTCATTGAAACACAATTACGTGACCACCTTGATAAATATAATATCCTTTCCCCAGTACAGTCAGGATTCAGACCAGGATATTGCTGCGGCATAGCACTCCTAAATATAACGAACGACTTCTTTAGGGAATTAGACAAACGAAAGATCGGTGTTTCAGTATTATTAGATTATAGTAAAGCATTTGACACGCTTAATCACGATATAGTGCTCTCGGTACTTCACTTCATAGGTTAAGAAAATCAAGCACTCAAGTTCTTCAGGAATTATATCACAGGAAGATCTCAGAGAGTGGTATTACAGGGATTTTCATCTAACGATGGATCTATATCACGTGGAGTAGCACAAGGTTCGATTCTCGGTCCTCTGATCTTTACTATCTACACATGTTTTTTTCCAATTCTTTAAAATACTCACGAATCCATATGTACACAGATGACACTCAAATCTATTACTTTTTCGATTCGAACACATTAGCTTTAGTTAGGGAAGCCACAGATTATGCTGTAGACGACCCCTCCCGATATAGAAGGCCCCGACACTCTGTCGAATGAGGCCCTCATGTCCCCCGTTAACCAGCCAGGTAGGGGTATCCCGTGAAGGGCGGCACTGATGTCTAAGGACTTCATGCCGTCACCAATTCAGTCATGAACCCATTGGTACCTCTCAAGACCAACAATCAGCCAAAAGGATAGGGGAGCTGGTCTCCAAACCTGGATGAAATGACGATGACATTCTGGAACACATTAGCAGAGTCCCAACAGAAAATCAATTGTAGAGACTTCTAAGAAACATGACTTAATTATGAACCCATCGAAATCGTCTGTTATATTATTTGGACCTATTGATCCACCTGATATAAACATTCAGTCAGAAGGTAATCAACTAACTATGAAAGATAAGTCTAAAAACCTTGGGTTATTTATCGATAGTAAGTTAAAATTCTCCTTATCATTACCAAAATGAGTCATCGATATATAGGAATGTAAGCTTTCACGGCTGGTGCCACGGATTTTGCCGTGGTCTTGTTAGGTTATAATCTCCAAACACGTCAAGAAGAGTACTTCGAAATGACATCTCTAAATATCCATATCTCTCAACCTACCTGCTGGAAAAAACTGCTTTCCCGGGTAATACCACGCTGGACATTGAACTCTATCTGGAGTATTGGTTTTTTTCGCGCTTGGGGCTTTGTTCACGAGATGGAGCTGTTTCATACATGCAGTCGAGCTGCATTGAAGTTAATCGAGTCCCAGGCGCTTTGTTGTTTGGTTTCGATCTTTCCTGCACTTATGAGAGGTAATTGTGGTAGGTATTCTCGGGTAATACCTCGAAACAGGTCTGTAGGTGACCTACTCGACTGATTTCAGCATGGTCCTGGTGCTAGATGAACGAGAAACATCTTCGACACTCTGAGACATATCTTGCATATCTGTCCGATATAATTCAATGTCCGGCGGCAGGCATTTACCGGAATCTACTGTGCAGGTAAGTTGAAAATATAATCTACCCCCTGCCGGGTCGCCACAACTTTCAAGTTTGCAACTTTCTTGAATCACTTTAGTCGCATGCACCGAATGCATCGAAGCAACCTCGGAAACTTATAAGTCATAAAACGCCTCTTTTCCCCGAGGTATCAAATATTACACCTACCAAAAGCGGGTTCTTATTCATATACACGAATATATTCAGCATAAAAGTGTAAGCTACTAAGAATATTTCCCTGTGGGAAAATTCGTGAACTATGGCGTCGTATTTTGCGAAATATTCATGCAAATCTTTTTATAGGCAACAGAAACTGACGGCATTTTCGTACATGCGGCAAAAGTAAGAAGGTTTACATGTTCATTTATAAAAGACGGATTTGCATTTTCACTGCGTTGAATCCTTGGATGAAACAGAACTTCCAACGAAGTATCTGGATTTATAACGAGTTGAAACCTAAAGAATGTCGGCAAGTTGTTGTTTTTTTAAATTGTTGACAGTCGTTTATTTTGAATGACTTTCCCAACGTTCTGTCTCCTCCCTCTCCCTCTCTCTTTTCCTGAGTTTTATGTTCATATTTCTGAAGTCGGTTCAGAGTTACTTTCAGTCAGTTCAATGCTGGAACTGACTTAACCAAATACGATACAACAGGAAGAGATGACTTGGTTGTCCCACGAACTAACCTTGCAAGAACAATGAATTCTATTTTTCACAGAGGACTCTTGGACTATAACAAGCTTCCTAATGAAATTAAACAAAGTAAACACCCTTCAACTCTTCAAACGCTCCTTATCTCAATATCTACGGGCACAATACTATTCCAATTGAGTTGTTCATCATTCTTCTTTCTATTAATCTCTTCATCATCTACTATTGCTATGTTTTACCCAATATATTTCATTATATAGGGTCTTATATATTTCAGTTTTTTTATAATTCTGTTCAATAACTGATATATTTGTATAATATTTTTATATACCTATATTAGAATATCTATTTCAAATGAATCTATTTCTAATTTCTAACCTAACCTTACCTAACTTATGATTGAAACTACCTCAAACCTAAACAATACTTAAACTTGCAATTCTCTAACGATACACCTAAATCTAAGGATAGTCCAAGGATTATTTTTTCAGAAACAAAACACAAGAACTACAGAAAAATCTTTAAGGCACTGTGAGAGCGGTGCCTGTGCGAAATTAGCGATTCACGTTGGGTTTGAATCGCTGAAGATTAAATTCATTTGGAAAAAAGTTCTCAGGAAGTTTATTCCGCATAAACGCAGTTCTCCAAATGAAAGAGTTCCGAAACAGTGAAGTTCGAGGTGTACTGAGTCGAACCTCAAAACGATGAGCAGCCACAGTCCGTCGCGTATTTCTGGTGTGTACCGCTCTTGGTGGAATCGAATGTGCCAAGTCACTTGAACACCTCCCGTGAAAGAATCTATGAAAGAGACACAAATCTCCAACCTTTTTTTCGATGTTCCAGACTATCAAGGTTGCAAATGATGTTCGTGTCTCCAATCAGGCGAATGGCTCTTTTCTGGATGGAAACCAGCATCTTAAGGGTATGCTTAGGAGCGAAGCTCCATAAATAATAATAATAATAATAATAAGTTTATTGCCCATCAAAATACAAGATGATAACAAAATACAAGAGAAAGAAAAATAAAAGCACTTTGTATTTGATTGCAAATGGCTTTTGGTTCAGACCGCGAATTTGCATTCGCGTCTGCTCTTCCACCAATGCCGAAAATGTATAAGAGTAAATAAATGAGGGCTTGAAGAGAAGAAAAGAAGAAAGAAAAGAAAAAAGGAAAGAAAAGAGAAGGTAATATAAAGATATAGATATATGAATAGATAAAACCTTTTTTAGGATTCTCGCCGCGGACTTAGTTATTCTGAATGCTGAACAGATGCTGTTTAAACCTACTTTTAAAAACAGTTTCTGACATGTTTTACCATTTATGGAGATAATTTATTGTGGAGGAGATATTATAGGAAAAAGATCGTTTGAATATTTCCTTTTTATGTACAGAAATGTTAAGCACTGTCTTTTTACGCAAATTCAGGTTATGGATATCTGTTCTATAAGACAAATGTTCATATAAGTAGGGAGGATTCCTATATTTGAATATTTTAAACAATATGCATGCTGCATGAAGACGTCTACGATTAAACATATTCAACCACTTCAAATCTGCTAATTTGTGTGAAATTCTAGACCTTCTTCTGATACCAAATATTAACCTGATACAAGAGTTTTAAACTTTTTGTATGCGACACTTGTCGTTCTTGTCTAAACATGAATGGTAAACAGCGTCACAGTGGTTGAAATGAGATAAAACTAATGAATCACATAGCATTTTCTTGACATCTACATCCAAATATTGTCTATGGGATATGTGAGTTTCAATGATGAATAAGCAATGTTAAGTTTGTAGGTTATATGTTCATGAAATCTTAGTTTATGATCTAAAATCAACCCCAAATTTTTTTAATACGGTCTGAATTGTATCTCAGAGTTTCCCATTTTCAAGCTGTAGTTTTTTACTTCTTCCCTGATGCTATCACTTCCAAAAATAATTGCTACTGATTTTTTTGGATTGATTTTCAACATATGGTCGGTGGACACTTTTAGAATAGTATTCAAATCAAAATTTATATCGGTTACTGCTTGACCTATATCTGAAGATTTGAAAGATAAATATATTTGAGAGTCACCTGCATAAAGGTGATATTTACAAGACTTCATCTTATTGATGAATGTGGCAGTATAGAGGGTATAGAACAGTGGGCCTAAAATGCTGCCTTGGGGTACTCTTGTTTTAACTTCTCTCCAAGTAGAAGAGATATCACGAATCTATACTTTTTATAATCTTTTATCTAGATAAGATGATATCAACATCAGTGATGCATCACTGAACAAAAAAAAATGTAATATAGCACAAAGTATTTTATGATTGATGGTATCAAATTCTTTTGAATAATCCAACAGAATCAAAATGGTGAGAACAAATACTCCAATCTGAGTTTTATAAAGCACTGGTCCGAAACAGTGTTCCAAGCTTTTGAGAAGCAGTATTTGCAATTTCAGCCACATGATTGTGCCAAGATATATTGATGTCCATTTTAATCCCCAAACAGGATGTCCTTCCAAGCCAGATTGATGTCAAATATAGGAGGGCCTAGTAGTAATAATAAAAGGAGAATGCTTTATGGAGTGGTACAGTCTATCCTATTATACGGAGCCCTGGTGTGGTACGGGGCACTGAAAATTGAAAGATACAAAGCAAAAATGACCAGCGTCCAAAGGAAGGCATTAATAAGGGTAACAAGTGCATACAGAACCGCGTCAGCAGCGACGCTCCAAGTAATATCGGGAATTCCACCAATAAACTTACTGGCGGAAGAAAGTGCATACACCTATGCAAGCTCTTGCGGGACTAGGAAAGGAGTAAGAGAGGCACCTAGGGAAAGAACAATGAAGAGGTGGCAGAAAGAATGGGAAGATCATGGAAGAGCACAATGGACAAAAGTATTAATCCCTGAGGTGGAGCTTTGGGCGGAAACCAAACACAAAAAAACGGATTACTACTTCACTCAATTTCTTACCGGTCATGGAGCGTTCAAAAAATACACTGAGATGATCGGAAAAACGGAGGATGGTAGATGCGAGGAGTGCGGAAGAAGGGATATACCAAACCACGTGGTATTCGAATGCCCAAGGTATGAAAACGAAAGGAACACGATGGAAAAGGAAGTAGGAGAAGAAATAACAAGCCGGTTTGTAGACATTTATCTTTTTGGAGAAAACCGATGCCTGGATGTGACATGGAATTGAACCTGGTTACTTTCACCCCAATTTGATATACAATAGAAATAATGTTGGAGATAATATAGATCTCTAGGGAATACCAGCGTTGAGGGTAAAAGTATTTGAGAGATATCCATCGACGGCCACTTGCAAAGAACGTTCTTTCAGAAAGCTAGAGAACCATACATCAGCAAACCCTTATGCCACACACGGTCAAAGGCCTCAGAAATATCAAGCGCAATAGCTCTTGACTAAAGTCTTCCAAATATTTAAGAATATGGTGGTGCACGGCTTTCTTCATGAATTTTGATATTACTGATAGCAAAGCGACTGGTCTATAGTTATTTGGAAGATTTGGGAATAGCCTGAACGCGAGCAACAAGAAGAAAAAACCCCTTCCTTGTAAGACAGGTTGAAAAGTCTGCAAAATACTGGTGCGATTTCTTTGGTGCACTCTTTAAGTACGATGTGTAAATAAAATTCTGAAACCTACATTCATTTGTTCCAAATTGTTCAAGGATTCGTTTTAATTGTCGGTTTGTTACAGTACAAAGAGGACTTCTAGATATTGCAATTAGAGGAATAGGAAAAGAAACAAAATATTTCATTCTTTTTAAATATAATAATAACATACAGTTGGAAACACGACCCACTCTTTGATGGTTATAAGCCTCACTAGCACGTTGAAACCAGAACATTCATAATCCAACACCAGACCCCTATAGGTCTCACCAGTACATAGGCAGCGGGTCTAGGCTGAAGAATGCATTGCTGGGATCAACGAATGTATTTCCGAACTCAACTGTCCTTAAATGACAAGCCTGGGTACGTTCGTGATCAATTTCGAAGCTTTGCTTTGCAACGTACCATTCTAAGTTAGTTGATATATATAGTAGCCGCTTGGATTATAACGATACCAAAAGGGTCTTCATTATAAGAGGTGTATTCGGTATGATATATGTAGATGGTGACGTTTTCATAAAGGGAAATGTCATCGCCTCTACTTTCTCAGGACTGTTTTTTAAGGACAGTTCCAGCAAAGAACTACCCATGAGACCTATGGCGGATCGAGAACTCAATCCATGAATATCAAAGAGAAATGAGGCTCATCCAGGGTGGACCTTTGCATAGCCAAATTTCAATATCGACGACCGACGAGATACATCGTCTGTCTTTCACTGTAATGCCACAAGTTGAGACCAGAGCCCAGAAACAAAGCTTTATGTCTTGTATTGGATTACGAATGCTTTGTTTTTGGGCTCAGGTCTCAACTAGTGGCCTTATAGTGAAAGACAGGACGTATCTCGTTCGGTCGTCGATGTTGAAGCTTGGCTTTGCAACGGTCCACCCTGGATGAGCCTCATTTATCTTTGATATCCATGGTTTGAGTTTCCTTTAGATATCATAGATAGCGTTTTTATAAGGGGAGATGTCATCGACCAACTATCGTTATTTTAGTTTTTCCTGTACACGTACGTTCACGCCCTCATGATGATCGATCATGGAACACTAAAGACCACTTGTAGATTTTTTCTACTTCATATCTCTTCTGATCCCAGGATACAACCGAATTTCCCTCCCCGCTCTCATGATAGTCTTTTTGATAATTATTTCTGAAGCCTCCCCATGGCCTTAATTATTTTCTTTAAGTTATTTCGTTTCAGTCCAGTTTGCTCTTTATCTCCGCTTCTTCATATGCATCTTTCAAAACGAATTTCTTGATTGTAGAGTGCCCTGCGTATGAAATATCTCTTACACCAAATATAGATACCTACCTTATCAACCACAATATACTTAGAGACTTGAATCCATTCGGGTTGAACTCCATTGTTGAGTCAACTTTGAACTAACTTAAGATCATCACTTTTTTTCTGGCTTCCCAACTCCACCATGGTTCGTTCATAAGTCATGTTCTTCATTAGAAATTTTTCATTATTGTTCTTGAAGCAAGTTTGATTATTGGTCTTTATATGCTTTCCTTCACCAAAAATGAATTGAAGAACTTATAAGCTTAGCTCATTTGAGAGGCACAGACAATTTCTGGTATTGGCATTTTATATATCTCAAGCTTAACGTCCATCACTTTTCACTTCCAGTCCAATATTTTCAATAGGTATCACCAGTTTTTATTCTTTAACTAAATGCTGTCACCTCTCGGAAGTACGGTGGTTTATGTCTGAAAACAAGAACCGAAAAGAAAGAACTCTGTTGTGTTGTAGGTATTTTGTGTCAATCAGTTGAAAGATGACATTCTTGTCAGAAAAATTTCTTGACATTTTATTTATTTGTTTTTTTTATATGATACAATTATGTGATTTAAAATTAATAAAGAGAATCTTCAAAAAACTTATCAATGAAAACTAGTCCATAAGAATAGATGATACCTGTTTCTTCAATAAGAATGTAATTAACTCTCCTTTTAACAATAATTTCCAGAACATGGATTGTTGTGGGTTATGTTTACAAAAAGCGGAGTTAAATTATCTTAGTTGCCCAGAAAGCTTGGGAATCATAGAAAACTTTCTCCAACAGACGGTAAAAACCTTTATATATATACGTAAAAAGTAAATCAAAGTGAACTTTCATTCATTTATAGAGCAAATGGTTTATGGAAACACTCATGCTTTGTGAAACATGCCAAGACAATGCAGAATCTGTGAAAACATTAATGACAAATATTCAGGAATCAACTGCAAAAATTCAAGCAGCCATGAAAGAGTCTGGTCTTGATACTATTGATCTTCAGAGACTTCATAAGAATGTTGGTATGGTCACTGGCAATAGATCTGTCTGCAGATTGTGCCTCAAGGTTTTTGGTAAAGCAAGGATATTCCTGTATGAAAACGGGGTCAATATACTAGACCACGATCTCATCAAAAGTATGTTCAACTTTTGTAATATAACATTGGTAAGCACTACTTACTGGTATTCATTTATTTTATCCACAATTCATACTTTGTATGTTATTTCATTGTACAAGGTTAATACCTAAAAAATATTGCTGTTTTAAGTTCCAAGTTAAGTGTCCAGGGCTTGACAATTATAGTAAATAATCAACTCCAAATATCAACATTTTTTCCATTAATAATAATAATAATTGCTTTTATTGATAAAATGCAATACAACATATAGTAGATTAAAAAAAACAGGCAGTTCTTAAATGATATCCTACATTTTTGTCAAAAGGCAGAATTCAGGTTCTGATCTTGTCATTTGAGAAACGCAATCAGAACTTGCTCTTCCATTCAACCATTCCATTCAAAATTGTTCTTCTCCACAACGGGCCATGGATCTATACATAAACTGAATGCTACATAAGTTATTTTAAATTTCTCTTGCAGGACTTTCAAATTTCGAAAAATCCAGTGATGTGTTTTGATTGTTGGCAACTTCTTCAAGCTTCCTATAGCTTCAAAAAGGACTATCTTGAAACTGATAGAAAGATCCGGTTATACTGCAAGGTCTTCAGAATTAGAAGGAGAACCTTAGACAACAGCTCTCTGCATAAAGTTGGTTCATATTTCAATGAAGAAGTCCCTTCTGATATGCAGTTGATCAATAATAATGAAAGTTCCTTAAGTGAACATAAAATAGAAGTGAAACAGGAATTTGACTCTCCTAGTATAAATCATATCAAACGGGAGTATCCTCAACGAATCAAAAGGGAGTATCCAGGTAGGAGTCATTTAGATGTGAAATAATTCAAGTTGTCTCGAATTCAAATATTTGAAGACTTAAAGAAATCAAGAAGATTCAAGTTGAGAGGTAGATATATAAATGAGATCATGAAAGGTAGAACTGAAACCAGCAATACAATAAACTTCCTGTAGACTTCACAAACATTGCTTCTAGAACTGAATAACTGTTCAGAAAGTAGGCTGATTGAGTATGATTTTACCATGTTGAAGTTATCAAACAATAGTTACACCAACATGTTTTGTGGAACTTTTTTATTTTTTTTACCTATAAAGTCCATCTTTAAAATAATAATAATTAAAGTTTATTCATGACATTTTATAATATATACATCGGTAATAAACATACTTCCAAATAAACTAATAATAACCTTGAGAAGTGAAACTTGTGCCAAAGTAAGTCATATATAAAGATACATCTTTATTCATATACAAAGTATATGAACATAATATGTGAAAAAAAGAAAATAACAAATGAATACATAAATTGTAAACATGTGCTTGATAATTAAAAATATATGAATTACCTAAATAAAATTATTCAGAAATGTAGTTGATGAAATGTTCATCATGATTTATTGAAATTCATTATATCATGAAAAAAAATCCTGAAGTCCCTATTATCCATTCTTTAATTTTATTTTTATATGAAAAAAAAAAGATTTGTAATTTTTTATTTGTTTTTATATACATACTTTTTGTTTTTATTATTTTATTATTTTAGTATTGTTATGAATAACTACTAGATTATATGAATCAAAGAATACTTTGCGGGCCATAATACCAGATCTATTCTGATTATTGGCCAATTATATATTTATAAATAACTCATAATACTGTGTTGGTTTACTGATATCTTCAAACATAGTTCAAGAGTGAACCTTCCCTCAATCTAATGTATTTTCTGATAAAGTTTGTAATAGAAAGTTGTTGTAATATCACTAAATTGTTTCAGGGTCTACAAATTCATCAAAATTAATGAAAGTACTCTCTAGAAAGCGGCACTTTAGTTCGGAAGATGACAGGGTATTATTGAGAATTTACTTCGAAAAAGACATAGTAGAAAATTCCTCATTCGGGTAAATATATATTCTAATTTTCCAATAGTTTTTCCAGTTTGAAAGTTACTTTTTTGCATGATCTACACATCTTTGTAAATAGTTTATTTTGATATCAGATGCTTTCTTCTTTTCTTTGGAAGATTTCCAAAACCTTTCTCTCGCGAAAATAAAGATCTCAATCAGAAGCTGGTCTCAAAACCTGTCTTCAAACTATTCTGCTAGGCCGCAATTAGCTTTGAGACTGAAAGTTCTTTTACGCGGTCACAAATTGCTTTGAGGTTTACTGTACTAATTTTCATTCCTGCAAGATCTTTCACATATGACTGTAATGAGAAAGGACCTAGCACGGATTCTTGAGAAACTCCATGGCTTATTTTGGAGAGGCCGGATACGGCCTGGAAAATTTTATTTCTGTCAGATGTATAAGAAATTGATGAATCGAGGGCTGGTCCTCTAGAACCATAAAGGAATGATTTATTCAACAATATTCAGTGATTCATAGAGTCAAAAGCCTTAGAGAAATCACAGCTGCGGCCCCACCTTGATCAAGGCCCAAATATAATTCCCCCAAGAAGTCAGATATATTAGATTGTTTCAAGAGTTTTGTCCGTTTCAATGTCATGTGTTTTTGTAGCTTCATATCTCAATAAACATTTATTCTGCTGATCGATAGAGAATTTTGTGCTCTAGGCGTTGATGTCTATAAGCGATTTTTGGCCAATTTTTCTCTACGGACTCAAATTGAGCCAAAGCGCTGTCGAAACAACCTGAAAAAATTAATCAGGCATTTGGCAATCAATCAATGAATCATTTATTTGATGCTGTGGAACTTACATAGTTGAAGGACAAGTCAATGATAGTGTTTATGAATGCACTGTTCGATGTTGGTTTGCAGAATTTCATTTTGGAGATTTTGTTTTGCGGAATTTCATTCTGGAGATTTTAGCGTCGAAGTGTTCGACCTACAGTAATCCAGGACGAGGATGATTTTAGGACCCTGGTGGAGACTGACCAATCACAAACGGTGCGTGGGATGGCGTAAACCTGGGCGTCAGCTCCCATGGAGTTTTTTATGATTTAACACGTATTGGAAAGGTCGAAAAGCTCAGAAAGTGAATGCCCTATAATTTGAACGATGGACAAAAATTGTCACATTCTGAGGTCTGTTCTTCTTTGCTCTTGCGCAACCAAAACGATCCTTCTTTGAATCAGGACCAGGCAAAAACGGCCATCGTCGACTTCATCGAATCCCGAATACTCACTAATTCAAATGGCGCTTATTTCGATTAAATCAATAAGTATTCACTGAGATATTAAAGTTTGAAGTGAACTCATAAAAATGGACAAAACTTTTGAAACGACCTAATATCATGCTTGTACACTAGGATGTTTGAAAACCGAATTGTTAATTGCTCAATTTTTATGCTGATCATCATTTATTTTTATCCAGATCGTTTCAATAGAGTTTGTTTACAATATGTGTATCTGAAATCAAGATTGTGTCTTCCTCATTAGCCACACGTAGGCATTTTTTGTTTTTAGGGTATGGAAAGAATTACAAAAAAATTTCAATGAACTCAGAGCCGATAGACAATCGAGTGTTATGTCACTCCGGTACAGAATAGGTGCTCTTTTGAATCAGTCACGTCTGAAGGGCCTATCGAAAGAGGAAATTGAGAAAATAAGGCGCAATGCTAGAAAAGAGTTGAATTCAAAGAAAAATATTAATGTGGGTCTGAATCCTCCCATTCTAGAAGAAATATCACCTGCCGCACAGGAAACTCAGAAAATCGATATTGATCGAAAAGGAAATAATGATGTTCCTCATCTAGAAGTTGAAGGCAGGTATACACCTTCAACACAAACCAATGGAAAAATCACTGATGTATCACCGTATCAGAGTACTCCTACAATCGACAAAGTTACACCAGGTGATGACAAAGAAGCGGAATATCCATTCAGAAAGGATGATTCTGATTCGGATGATTATTTTGTAGATGAAGGTAACGACTTGAATTTTTCTAAAAATGAATCATCATGTCACACATCATGTTCACACCTTATGAGAATTTCCTTTATGATAGATATAGGTAGTTGAAATATGGTTTGGTTTCTGAAAAGTGCAATCATTTGGAATGAAATGACTTTCTGTAATGTTCCTAGGGATGATAATAATAATAATAATATTTTATTCACCATTCACGATACATAGTGTATATATGGTAAGTCAATCAATAATCAGAATTAATACTAGGTATAAATTTAAAAATGTTAATATTTATACAAGACGTCACTAAAAAGAAAAAAAAGAAATAAATTTATACATACATATAAACACATACACAAATGAAATATATAAAAACGTATACAGATCTAGTTCATATTTTATTTTTCAGAAATTATCGTCTAAAAATTCTTGGAAACTATAGTAGCATTTCTCTAATAGCAAGTCTTTAACTTTCTTTTGAAATATGATGTTACTTCCAGTCCGTTTGAGTGATTCTGGTAGTTTATTGTAATATATGATTGCATTGTAATCCGGAGACCTCTCATAGAATGTCGTTCTATGTTTAGGAATTTTCAATAAGTTGCCGTGTCTGGTGTTATATTCATGTTTCTCAGAATTACACGAATAATTATCTATATTCTGTTTGGCAAAGATAATACATCGAAAAATGTACACAGCAGGCACCGTAAGAATTTTATTTTCTTTAAAAATAGATCGACAACTGTCTTGATAATTCAAGTTAAAAATCAGTCTTACTAAACGCTTTTGGGAAACAAACACTCTCAAGAATTCTCTTGCTCGACCCCATGCCAATATATTCATATTAATATGTGCATATGCCATAGCATAGTAAATGCTTAGCAAGCCTGCTATATTCATAGTTGATTTCATTTGTTTAATAGCGAAATAGGCTTTATTTAGTTTTGAACATACACTTTCAATGTGTCTACCCCAATTTATACTCTCATCTAAATGAGTGCCTAAAAATTTAGTTTCCATTCCATATCGATTTCAATTCCATAACAAATGTTTTCAATACTGAATGGGGGAGTGAAATTAATTTTTCCATTTCGTGTTTGTTAAACGAATGAAAAACATATCTTTCAATGAATTGGTGTTCAATAAATGTATAGGTTTGTATAATTATGTGGTCGGTTCTAAGAGTGGCAAGTTACATTTTTTTGCTTCATTTTGGTGTAGAGCTCCATCAGAAATCAAGTATAGGCGATTCGAATAAGTAAAACAAATAAATAAAAATATATATCGACGATAAGAAAGATCTCAACTTATATAAAATTCCAATAATAATAATAATAAATATACTTTATTGTCTGAAGATTCAATAATCTTATCGACAAAGTGTAGACATTCATAAAACTTGATATATCATGGTTCACATGATATTGTCAATAAAATATAGGACTATCAATTAATTTAATTTTCAATTGGTTGTAACTAGTATTAAGATAAATAAATTAAATAACACATATAACATATAACATACTGAGCTGATGTTAGACGTCAGTGAACACTGTCTCAAAAAATTCAGTAATACTATATAAAGCCAGATCCAGAAGAGAAGTTTTCAATTTTTTTCTGAACACAGCATATGTTTCAGAATGTTTTATTTCTGTTGGCAGATGATTGAATATTTTGGCAGCGTTATATATGCATGAATTTTTCATGAAATTTGTTTTTGGGATTGGAAGTTTTATGTCATTTCTCTGGCGGGTGATTCCATCAGCGAACTTGTAAAGTGTTTTGTTTTTATATACTAGACAGGCAGTTTCGAGAATGAACAATGAGGGCAGAGTTAACAACTTACGAGTTTTGAATAGTTCTTTACAAGATACCCTGGGAGCCGCCTTACAAAGATAGCGAATTGCACGTTTTTGAAGAACAAAGATTGAGTTAAAATGTACTTGATTACAGACTCCCCAGAAAGCGATTCCATATCGAATGTGCGATTCGATCAAGGCATGATAAACCTGCATTGCTGTCGCTGTACCTAGTTCATTTACAACGATGCGTAGTGCATAACCACCCGAGGCGATCCTTGAACCTAGCTGTCTAACATGATGCTGGAAGTTTAGTTCCCCATCCATGTGCACCCCTAGAAACTTATTACATGCATTATTTCTTATTGCACCATCACCCAGAGGGATATCCGGCAAAGCACAGTGGAATGATACGCAGTTAGTTTTTTTAATATTGAAGGAGAGTAAATTAGCATCGCACCACTCTTTGATCTTTGTAATCCCTAAAACTATTTTTGAGTGCAAGTTATCAGCATCTTTATCGTACCATAGAATGGTAGTGTCATCAGCAAAGATTGTGAAAGAACCGTCGGTTGTAATATTTACTACGTCGTTAAAATACAGTAAGAACAAAATTGGTCCCAGCACTGAGCCCTGAGGAACCCCACACTCGACGGAACCTCCATCTGAGAGCCTATGTGTTCTCACAATCTGAGTTCTCTGTTTAAGGTACGATTCTATCCAATCATAACTCTGTTTTCTGAAACCATACTGGTTTAGTTTACGCAGTAGAATTTTATGGTTTACACAGTCAAATGCTTTTGACAGGTCGCAAAACACCGCCGCACATGCGTCTCCACGGTTTAGTGTAGTGTACAGTTCATTAAGGAAGACAAACATGGCATCTCCAGTTCCTTTCCTACCCTGAAAGCCAAATTGCTGCCTATTAAGAATTTTATTTCTTTCCACGAACTCCATTATTCTTACCTTTACTAGTTTCTCAATGATTTTACCAAGAATTGGTATAAGCGATAGTGGCCTATAATTGCAAGGGTCATTAATATCACCACCTTTATAGATTGGAATTACTATAGTGGTTTTTAGGAAGTCCGGATATGTTCCCGTCACAAACGAGTTGTTAATAAGTTGGACTAGTAATTCTAAAACGAAAATAGGCATGTTTTCAATGATACTAACTGAGATACTGTCAATGAATCGAAGGACGCTGAAGGAATACCTGTCGCACACCAGTTTTCTCACATAACTTTACTATTCCTCCATTTTTTTTATCTGGCCTTTTACAATAGGTTATGCTCTCAACAGATCACTTTGCAGGTCAATACTTTTTTTCTGCACAGGCAAAAGTCATAAAGAAACCCAAAAACCAATTTGGACTAGGACTATTACAAGCAGAGGTATGAACAAAATGCGTTCGTCTTTGCTCGAATTTGACTGGACTATTTTTATCCCAAGCCCAGATTTGTCTTCTCTGTTGGTGAAAATTTACAATGATCTTATTGATGATATATTTCCAATGAAACTAATGAAATCGAGGTTCAATGTGAAACCTGTGTCTTGGTCCAATGACGAATTGAGAAAACATCGTGATAATCTATCAAAACTGAAAATTATATGTGACAGTACCAAGGCACCTGAAGATACAAATAACTTTAAAAAATTCAAAAAAGACTATAATATGCAAAAAATTAGCAAA
Organism: Leptinotarsa decemlineata; assembly: GCF_025532065.1. NCBI lineage: Eukaryota > Metazoa > Arthropoda > Insecta > Coleoptera > Chrysomelidae > Leptinotarsa > Leptinotarsa decemlineata. Next base: position 8,401,838 of record NW_027412578.1, read on the forward strand.
TAATTCATATATTATTGAAGCTGAAAACAAATCTAAAGCTAGCTGGAACATTGTGAATTTTCACAGAAAGAAGACTAAACAAAGTTGTTTGCCAATATCGTAAAATCTCTACCTAATCTACCTATCTCTGAATTGGTGAACTTTAGAAATTTTCCCTCTCCTGGCTCTTCATTTTTTTTAACTCCTGTTACATGTGATGAAGTACAAAAAATCATTACATCTTTGAAAAATTCGGCTTGTCCGGATATCAATGGAATAAATAGTCGAATTATTAAGGAAACTCTGGATATTATTCTTGTCCCATTTACCAATGGCATTTACCAATGGGACAAAATTAATTAAGAAAAGACTCGCCAAATATTTCGAAATCAACAATTTTTTTTGCAGTTATCAATTTGGTTTTCGCGAAAACTGCTCTACCACCGATGCTACTATGAGTTTTGTCAAAGGCATAGTTGAGGGACTTGAGACCGGGAAGGTTGTGGATGTCACACTATTGGACCTGTTAAATGCCTTTGTCTGTGTTTCCCACAGCATTTTACTCGAAAAACTGTCATATTATTGTGTAAGAGGGACTCCTTTGGGTTTGATTGAAACTTACCTGAATAATCGTTTCCAGAGAGTTTTTTATAACAATAAATTTTCTAAGCTGAGGCCGATTGACCTAGGTGTACCGCAGGGATTGGTTTTGGGTCCGCTTTTGTTCGTTATTTACATCAATGATTTTTACAACTATATGAAGCCATGTCATAGTGTACTATTTGCTGACGATACATCCTTGATATACTCTTCTATGAATTATACAGCTCTTGTTGATAAATCTATGGAAATACAAGAAAAAGCGGAGCACTGTTCAGTGTCAACAAACTCATGATGAATAAGAAAAAATCACAAAACATGAGTGTTTCTATGGCTCTGCCTTTACCTGAATTCCAGTGTGTCAAGTTATTGGGTTTTACTCTGGACAATAGGTTAAATTGGTCAAGCCACATTTCAAGTTTGAAAAGTAAGCTATCGAGTGCCTTATTTTTACCTAGACAGCTGAAACCAATAACAAATTTCACTACGCTGAGAATAGTATTTTACTCGCTCATACAGTCTCACATTTCTTACGGTATTCTACTTCGGGGAAATTCTAGTGATGTCCAATGCATTTTTATATTACAGAAAAAAGCTCTGAGAATTCTTGCTGGAATCGGTTTTAGGGATTCTTGCCGTGAATCATTCATCACTCATGAAATTATTTCGGTGCCTTCTTTGTATGTTTACTAAGGCCTATTAGATATTCACAAAAGAGCCCCCTTGTTTCCCAAGCAATGACAAAATTTCAAAAATTTCAAAATGATGAACTACAAAAAGCAAACGAGAAATTGAGCACTGAATCCACCTGTTCAGTCGTCTTTCAAACCAATTCCAAAAGTATGAAACAAATTTACACACAAACAGATACCAGTAGAAGCACGTCTGTCTTCCAACAAACAGATAGTGAAGAAACTATGACACAAAAAAAACACATTTATAAACCCATAATGAGAATACAACAAACAAGAACGAAAATATCGAAAAAGAATAGAATTTTACTGGTATCGGGGATTCATGGTAGGGAATTAGCTAATATTATGAACAATATGACTACAAATTTTATTGTCCAGTCTTTCTTAAAACCCTTCGCAAATGACGACGAACTGATTTCCACAGCTATAGAAAATTCGAAATCTTTTACTGAAAATGACATCATCATTCTATGGACAAATAGACTGCACCAAAATCTAATCGACAAATTCCTTCTGAAATCTCAGCATACTCGCTCAATTGTAATATCACAACCCTACAGATATGATTTGAGAGACACAAATCAAGTGATTTATGAAAATAATTTAAATTTTTTTAAAGCTTTGCATTTAACAAAGATACAAACCACATTGTTCCTGGATTGCAACAATGTGGTAAGAAGATCAAACTATTATAGAGATGGCATCACACTGAAGAAGAGTGGGAAATTCCTTATCAGTAAATCAATTGTAGAACTACTGAACCCCTTCAATAGAGTAGATTCGAAGCAAACCATTGTACAATCTCAGCCAAAAATAAATAATCAGGAAAGGGCAGATCACTCAGAAAATATTCATAATGAAATAAATAACATTAACCCCTGCAACTCCGAAGATATCATCACTCATCCCCAGTCTAGTAATTTTTTATATCCCCGACTCTCCCAACTGCAAATAGGCCTTTAAGAAATAAACACAAACATCACCTCAAAAATTATCAAGAAGTATTAGTGACCAACTCAATCCTTTACAACGGCTTGACAATGAAACAAAAAGGAACACAGAGTGATGTACCAGCTAACCTACAGACAAATTCTTCAAATACTGAAGTCACAATCATTCATCAGAATATACAGTGCCTAAAAAACAAAACCCTGGAAATAGAACTTTTACTTGAAAACTTAAACCCGAAACCTATCTTTATGTGTTTCACTGAACACTGGTATACAAAACAAGAAGAAAGTTGTATGAAACTTAATGGCTACGTACTCAAGTCAGTGTTTTCCCGAGAACACCGCATACATGGCGGATCCAGTATTTTTGTTAGAGAAGACACAAGTACTTATGTTGAAGAATGTACTGAAATCTGTCAATATAGTGTTGAAGGGCATATAGAATGTTCATCAGTTGTAAGTGTGCCAAATCGGTTAATTCTGACCTGCGTATATCGTCCTCCCTCTGGAGATACTGATATATTTTTCAATTCATTAAACCAACTACTAGATGTGTGTTTGTCAAAGTATGCAATGTATGACTTGATCTTATGTGGGGATTTTAACATAAATTTATTGAATAATAATCCAATACAAAATTTATTTTTAAACGTCTTAACAACTTATGATATGCAACAAACAATTTTTGAGCCAACAAGGATAACAAAAAAAACTCGAACACTTCTAGACAACATTTTTGTCAGCACAAAAAAACATATCGTTCCAAAGTTTTGAATACTGCCTTGTCTGATCATGAAGGACAAGTTATAACATTAGATATTTCAAATGAGGAAGGGCATAGTACCACACAACTCAAAAGAATATTTTCTAGGGCGAAAATGGAGCAATTTCGAATAGAATTGACCTCAATGAATTGGCAAGAAATACTTTCTACCGACGACCCAAACATAGCATATGGCATATTTTATGACCTAATCAAAAATCTAGTTAACATTATTTTCAGGCTGAAAAAATGCTCGAGAAATGTTAAAGACTGTAAAAGCTGGATGACCAGGGGCATTAAAATATCCTGCAAAAATAAAAGAAAACTTTATCAGATGAAACTCCAAGGAAAAATTTCACAAGACTATTTACATAAATATTGCAAAATACTTAAAAAAGTGATTAGAGAGTCAAAAAAATTGTGTGACAACCAGTTTATTAATAACGCTACCAATAAAGGGAAAGCAGTGTGGACATTGGTACAAAAGTACACAGGGAAAACAGAAAAGAAGAACGTTTCAATTCTAAGAAATATTGATAAAGAAGAAAAAGATAAAAAATTAATCTTAAACAAAGTAAATAGCTTCTATATAAATCAATGTTCTGAGTCTATCGTCATGACAACAAATGAACATACAAGTTTACATCCAATAGATATAACCCTATTTCTTGCACCAACAACTGAACATGAAGTAATCTCTACAATAATGTCACTGAAAAATCTAAAATCGGTTGGCTATGACGTAATCCCGGTAAAACTCTTGAAATATGTTGCACGTGAACTATCAACACCCCTAGCAATTATTATAAACATGATGCTTAATAAAGGAATATTTCCTGACAAATTAAAAATAGCTCATATAAAAGCAATCTTCAAAAAGGGTGACAAGGATCAAATAAAAAATTACAGACCTATAGCATTATTATCAAATATTAGTAAGATTTTTGAAAGAATCATATATAATCGTCTTATATCCTACCTTGAAACATTCGAACTATTAAGTGATACACAAAACGGTTTTCGAAAGGGTAAATCGACAACAAGAGCAATTTATCAAGCTTTATGTTCAGTCATAAATAGTCAAAACAACAAGAAACATAGCTTAATGATTAACTTAGATCTTTCAAAAACTTTTGACAATGTCAATCATAAAACATTGCTAAATAAACTTGAGGCTTATGGAATCAGGGGAACCTCAGCTAACTTGATAGAATCATACTTATATAATAGAAAACAGTACGTGGTCGAAAAATGTCACATCACAAATGAGGTTATAAGGTCTGATGAACTAACAATAATTAGAGGGGTACCACAAGGATCAATTCTAGGTCCATTGCTGTACATTCTCTATACCAATGAACTACAAATGGACAACAACCTAAACACTATACAATTTGCTGATGACACAACCGTTATCCTTGAAGAACAAAATGGAGATGACTTGGAAAGAAATGTGTTCAATGCTTTAAGTACCCTGGAAGCTTGGTTTGCACAAAATCACCTAAAGCTGAACCCTAATAAAACACAGGCAATCAAATTCTCACAGTCAGCTGAAAATGATTATACTTTTTCGGATGGTAAATCAACAATAACAACTAGTAAAAGTTCAAAATTCCTGGGAATTGAGCTAGATTTTAGACTAGATTGGAAATCTCATCTGGATACTTTGTCAGAAAATGTTGCAAGGCATTGCTATGCCCTAAGAGTCATCACTAAAACAATAAATGTTCAAGCGTCAATGTCTGTCTATTATGCACAAGTCCACTCAAGACTTAAATACGGCTTAATTTTTTGGGGTGCATCTGTGAACGTTAAAAAAATTTTTTCACTTCAAAAACGTTGCCTTAGAATTATTCATAAATCCAAACAAACTGATAGCTGTAAACCTTTATTCATAGAAAAGAAAGTACTAACCCTATACAGTCAGTATATTCTCGACAGCATAATGTTTATTAAAAGCAATCCAAAGCTTTTTAACGACTTTGATAAAGCACACATCTACCCAACAAGAAATAAAGCAGATTTGGTTACTAATATTCCTAATTTTACTTTTATTCAGAAAAATATACCGTATACTCTAATAAAAATCTATAACAAACTTCCAAATGCACTAAAAAGCCTCTCTAAAACAACACTCAAAAATAAACTTAAAAACTTTCTTCTAAATAGAGCATACTACTCAACTGATGAATATTTTAAAGATACCATCCCTTCAGATTTTACCTGCTGAAATGTCTCACATTTAATTGATTTTAATTTTTAAATGTTTTTAACTGTATATTTATTACACTGACATGTTCTACGCTCATCTGGGCATTTTACTTCATTGTAATTGAACAAATAATAAATAAATAAATAAAAATAAAAAATCCAGTTTACACGATCATGATACATGTAACAGCAATTTTATTAGACCTCAACGTTTCAGGCTGATGAAATCACAAAAAAACTTCTACGATTTTAAATTGTATAATGCACTTCCTGCCAATATTAAAAATATGAATATGTTTTATTTTAAAAAAGTTATAAAAAAAAATGTTTTTATTCCACTTCAGAATATTTAGAACATGTGCGTAGACACACTTTTGACACAAGGAAGATGCTCGCCGAACCTCCACACTTGATTTGAATATGTTAATATACCCTGTAAACTTGTTACAAATTTTTACTGTTTATTTTATTTTATAGACTTGTCATAAATGTATTTTATACATAACATGATCAAATAAATATATCTATCTATCTATATTTTTAAATACCACACTATCAGAACAGTAAAACTTACAAATAATATCAATCCCTTAATGCTGCTTGTATATGCATATAATATTTTTCGTTAGTCATGTTCAACTAACACAAACTATAGATGGTTTGTCCACTCGAAAGTATGCCACGTATAATTGTCTGTGCGAAAAACATAGTGTGCTCAAATCAAAAAACGGACATTGTTTGGCCTTGGGACTCATTAATAGTCATTGCAATTTAATTGGAGAAAGAATTGGCACATCTATAGGTATAATGGGGATTCGTGGTATCAATATATAAGTATTTTCACCCCGGAACTTACCATTCAAAATGCTGGCTTTGACAGAGCGTTTTTCATCAATTTTTTTAATGACTGATCGCGTGTCATCGCACAGCCGTGGTGGATTCAAATAACCCAACCTTCAGTTGTAATAATGGCCGAAAATTGTGTAGGCAGTGAGAGAAGTCCTATTGTGTAAAACATGTAGGAGGGAATAACTGATCTTACTAAAATTACTTTAATGACAATTACAAAATAGGGGTTGGTGAAAGGAGAGGAAAAATTGAGGGTATTTTACAATGCTACATCATAAAAAAATAAAAAAGGAAATTTTCTCAACTCCCTCATCACTTAGGGGTATGAAAAATAAACTAAAAGCCTCTTCTCAGACCTACTGAATATACATATAAAATTTCATGAAAATCGATTGAGCTATTTCCGAGGAGTATGGCAACTAACACTGTGACACGAAAATGTTGTGTATTAGATATATGGGTAATTTACTAATCATTATTAACTGTCGATGAGCATCATTGCATTTTGGAACATTATCTTGATTTTTATCCAGAAGCAATACAATCATTTTTCCAGCTGCCCCATCAAGTTTCACGCCTAACATCAAAGCTGAACCTTTGAGCGATGATAATGAGGAAATAAGGATAATTGAACCGAGTATAGTTGTGAGGAATAATGAATCGAAAGTCCTATCTGACGATGAGTTGCCTACTTTAGAAAGGATGGATTTGCCCCCATTGCAAATCAAAATTCAAGATTTTTATAGTGTGGATGTGAAAAGGGAAGAATTAAATATGTTGACTAATGAAGGGGATCGGGACAATCCTTTTTTAGTTGTCGAAGATCTGAAAACTTGTAGGAGGTAAGTAAAATTTAAAATTGCATAAAATTCAAATAAGAGAAACATAAATGTATTTTATACTCAGCATTGCACAGAACATTTGATAACTCCTGCAATGAAGCTGAATCAATAATTAGTAATAATGATAATCCACAAACGTTCATTAACATAGAAACTGAGTACTTTGGTCTTTCGAGCCGGATGCAATAAAACCCTCAAGTTTAGAGAAGCTGTTCAGGGATTTGTATATAAGTGACAATACATTAAAATAGTTTTATTACACCAAACTAGCACAAAATACATAAATATAAAAACTATTCATAACTTTATGTAAATAAAAATTTTATGTTTTTGTATATTGCATTTGATATCAACTGTTTCTTCAACTAACTGCCGCACAGTGATGGCCATGCTTATTATTTATACGGTTGAATCCCATTCACTGAATGCATTTGAGAATTTTTTACTACTCAACAGTCCCCATAGAGATACTTTCCACTCATTCTCGGGTTTTTGAGAAGGTATTACAGATAGATAGATAGACGGCATCTGGTTGTGGTAAAAATGACTCTGAATAATTCCACGAAAGCAATGATGTACATGAGTGATATATCAGAGTCTTAATAGGCCATCACTTAAATGTTAGGTTACAGAATGGTAATGACAGTAGTTTCAAGGGTATTTTGGTTTCGATATTAAATACTAGAAATCGTACGTTAAATGGTGAGACCTCATTGATCCTCAGCTCTGAGGGTTATCGTTCGTAAGGAGCGACAGCTGATTAAATGAAAAACTGGATTTCATCAAATTTGAAATTCATCTACAGTCATCAATATTTTTTCAACAATGCCTTGAATAGCACACTGTTGAGAACCAGCTCTGTTTTGGTTAGTTATTTTTATATTTTCTTATAGGATAAGTTTAAAAAATGAAGAAAGCAGTGTGTTCAAGTGTATGCAATGCAGTTTCGAAACAAAGCATAGGTTTTGTGCGGACAGACATTCTAAATGGCATGGAAAAACGAAAAAGAAGCTTTACGAATGTCAACTCTGTTCATATCGAATATCGAACAAAATAGCGTATGAACGCCATATGAGATTCCATAAAGAGAAGTCTTCATTTGATGGTAAGATTTGTGGTAGATATTTTTCACAATAAAATTTAGTTGAAATATTAAGTTCACTATTGGTTTGAAAGTTAAACTAGATTATTTCTCACTATATACTCACTAGATTGTCTGTCAAGCCAGAGAGGAATTTATAAATATACCCAATAATTTTTTTCTGGTGTATTTTTAGTGTTCGAAGAGAGTGAAATTAATATTTTTTGAGAAAAATGAAATTCCATGTTATTTTTTGAACATACCTCATATTCGAAATTTAGATAACTAATGGGAAGAATAAAATTATTCAGAAGTAACAATGGTATTCTTTTTTATAAAATTCCTATAATAGGAGAAATTCGTTTTCCAGAAATTTTTACTCACACCAGGTTAATTTTGAATTTATATTCCAAAAAAGCTGAGGAGTCCCAGAATACTTAATAACAGATTTGACAATATCATTATAGTGTTAACATAGTATTTCAAAATATATGTAGATTTTGGTGATGAAATTAATTTGCATTTTTCAAAATTCAATATCATAATATTGTCTCAAGACTGTAGACACAAGAAAATATTACTGTGGCATCAACAAAACGTTTTAATTTTTCTATTCCAATAAAAAATGAATAAAAAGGAATAAGATTTGTCTAGGAGTCAACTCTTGTGGAACACCACATCAAACTGTTATCGAGGACTTATTTTAGTCCTTCAATTACGAACTAATGAAGAAGAAATGTTTCCTTTTCTATCTGTATACAACATACAGCTTGGGTGGAAAGAGTCAAATTCATCCCCTTTGTCAGACTCCACACTAAATCTCTGAATATTTCATCATTTCATTTTCGGCAATATTTCAAAATTCCTTGTGAGATAGAAATATTTTTTTTTTAATAAAATGTGGGTTCTGCTTATAAATTAAGTCTGCAAATTAATATCTCAAAAAAAGTGAATTTGCAGAAAGATGTCTGAAATATTATAACTGATATGTTACTTTTTTTTCAGATATTCCTGTTTTATATCCATTTACCATGCAATACTAACTGGACTGTTCACACTGTTCTGAAACTTTCAAGGATTCTGAAACTAAAATGATGTTTTTGAAAAGTATAATAATGTGATATGTTTGCTTAGAATTAGTAATAATTTTTCTCAAAAACTAGTAAATATATTGACTGAGGCTTTCTAGGGCAAATTTCATTATATTTGTTGCTTTTCATAACTGCTTATTGTCATTTATTTTTAGTTTCGCCAACATGGGTAATTGGCATCTTCAGGCATTATTTGCTTCTTTTGAACCGTCCCTGTTTTCCAGAGATTCGGTAGAAATTGCAGAAAAAATAAGCTCCAAAAGAGAGAGAACTCGAAAGAGAAAAAACAATCTTCATGCCCCCTTGAAGAGGCCAACTCATGCCTCCAAAACACTGAGTATATCACTGGAAATAAACGACAATCCACAATCCTGAAAAGAAAACAAATAGAGTGAATGTGTCATTCTGTTCTTTTTGTGATTATTTTTTCGATTTATTTGGAATATATCAGTTTGGGTATTGTCAAGTGCAGCGTGATAATGTTTATACCCATATGTGTATATATACAAAATTTTGTATTTTTTTTATTTCACAATAAATTTTTTTTATTTTCAGAATAAGTGAGTTTTTACCTTTTCTTTGAATATTGTGTATTATTATCAAACTAAAATTAGCTACAATTAAATCCAATTTCTAAAAAAAGAACCTAATAACTTTTCTATTAAGTTGTTTCAAAAAGTTTTGTTCGTTTTTATGACCCTACTTTAAACTGTAATATATCTATATGAAATAGGCACCATTTGAATTAGTTAACTTTTGCCAACGTAACACAAGTCGATTAATTCCGTCGGCATGAAAATTGAGTGCTCTGTATTTGATGAAGTCAACGAAGGCTACTTTGGCCTGGTTCTGCCATTGAGGAAGTGCTTGAAAAGATGGTAGTCGGTTGACAAGGAGTCTGGAGAGTATGGTGAGCAAGGTAGAACTTCGACGCTCAATTCGTTTAATTTTCAGATGTTGATTTGTGAAATGTGCGGATGGGCATTATTGTGAAGCAAAATCGGAGCTCTTTTGTTGACCACTGCCGGCTGCTGTCGACGTAATTTTTTGTACATTCAATTTCATCACAATAGAACTGCTGTGATGGTTTGGCCTGGTTGAAGTAAGTTATAGCAAATCACACCAACCGCTGACCATACAGTAACCATGGTCTTTTTTGGTGAGTTTTCGCCTTCGGGAAGTGCCTAGGGGCTCATCGAAATCCAACCATTGTCCTGTTGTCATAGAGAACCTATTGTTCGTCACATGTAACTGATGTTACTGCAGTTTCCTCCTATAAGGATGTTTTCAAACAATTTCAATTGTAATTGTTTGAAAATGTCCTTAGAGGGCTGCAGTAATATTAGTTACAAATAAAAGTGGTAAAAAACAGAAAGTTTCATTTCCCATTTTTCAAAATAGTGTTCATATACTACCCGTCAAAGAAAACTCCCCATTGATTCACATTGTGACTTTCTTGAAGTAAAAGTTTGGTGTAAGTATAAATGAGGCACAAGAATCCGTTCATGAACAGCTCAAAATTTCTTCGCCTTGAGGAGATGAAGAATGATCTTTTGCATGGTGTTTTCCAAATTTCAAAGTGGGGTGAAAATATTTGATAATTTGAAAAAAAATACAATAATTGAATTATCTTATTCGGAATAGCAAGAGTTGGAAATCATTCATAAATATATATAAACAATTAGACATATAGTAATAATTATAATACAAAAGGAATGAATTCAACTATGTGATGTTTTTTCAAGTTGCCTTCAGTTTTTCCTCAGTCGAGGATGTATTTTCTTGAATCTCTTGTATTTCTTTCTTCTTGTTCCAACTGCAGTCACAACTGAACTCGCATTTTTTGTCTTCACCTTCTTTTATTGAAGTTTTTTCCCAAGGATTCCAGAATTTTAATAGGATTGGTTGAATGTAGCGGTGGAAAATGAAAAGTAGCAGAGGAATCACAAAACAAGGAACACATCCAGCCATTCTGTAGGCAAGATATTAGATATGTGTATGGAACTGAAAAAATTTTAGAAGTGGGTGACGACTGTTTATACCTCAGAGTAATAATGACAATGACAGTTTATACCTTTGATAATTTGACGATTGACTGAAAGAAACAGAAGTGGAGAATAAAACTATCTTCTTCTTATTTTCTGTTCTTTGGCCTTTGCAATCAGAGCTATCCGGTCAATTGCTCACGAAAATTATTTGTTAAACCATTTTTAGCCACACTCACCTGAGCGTGGGACAAACAAACCTATCCACATTTGGGTGGAAACTGTAGAAAGTAGTAGCTAGCATCTTTTAGAGCACAAACAATTGATGCTGCTCCACTTTCACAACTGCTATCAAACATCAGTCGATGCTTTTTTCACGATTTAGATTACCTAGTTATATCCATTCTGATCGTGGATCTTCATTCATGTCTTCAGAATTCAAAGGATTTTTTCAATCGAAAAGCATTAGCTCAAGAAAATGGTCAATGTAAATGAGAGAATGGAATAATTTGGAAAACAATTGTGTTGGCTCTTTATTCTAGAAGACTGAAAATATCCCAGTTAGAATCAGTATTGCAAGAAACAACATTCGTTATGAACATGAAATATTGGATCTGGATTATGAATCATTTCAATGAATGTATTATATATCAATTCGAAAGGAAAATTAGTTCTTTTGTGTGTGTAAAGTTTATAGAGAGGCTATAGAAATTCAAAAAGGCAGAAATGATTTCAATATAAAAGAAAAGGCAATGAACATTAATACAATCTGGCTACCGTTCCTTAATTATACATAAACAAGGTCAGATAATTCAATTAGTAGAAACTAAGCCACGCACACCTATGATAATATAAAACCTGAGACAAATTCCAGCATTGTAGTTTCTACGTTGGGAACAACTCGAGCACTTCGACTGTTACTTCATCGCCTTTGATAATGTCTACCGCAGTAGTAGACGAAACATCAGACATAAAAACTTGCAAACTACGGCCAAGAATGCCGGAAAATAGCTTTGACACAGTTTGATACTGGTACTTCAGAAAATATTAATATGGTATTAGTAAGGATTTATGAAATAACCTCTCTATGTATTCACGTTACTCTCGCTCAATTCACTAAATATGTTATCTTAATAATGGGCAATCGAAAAACTACAATAGAGAGTTCAAGTTTGGAAGTACTTTATTTTTCCATTATATACAACAGATGAATCACTTTGGAAACTTCCAAAACCAATAACGTTAAAAAATTCTCTTGGTATGCACAATCTCCTGGCTGCAACTTCATGACTTCCTCAACTTGCAGCAAAACCCAGCGTTTCCACCTGACTTACATAGGCATCTTGCTTTTTATTTATTAGTCACTTCTCACGCAGAAAGGAATTGAGTTACTTTTCAATTTCCTAACCACGAAATCATGATGCAACCTCAATACGGTTGTGTGTTCAATTTCTCATGCCAGATATATTCTTTTTATAGCAAGCTAAACTACACAAAGCAGCTCCAGTTCGAGAGCAAGAATACTTTTTTATATTTCCGCACCCCATGCTACAATAAACAATTTTTGGTGGTGGTGGAGCTACTTTTGACCTCAAAGGGAAATCACAGCCTTCAGGGAATGACATTAATGTTATATCAACATTTTGTTTATATACAATTGAAGGTGCTGAGGATCTAGTAACTCTTGGCTTTGCTTGCTTTGCAGCTTTAGAGTCTTGTTTTTTCAGGAGGCGCTCCATTGTTTTCTTCTTATCCTTTTCTCGTTTCTCATCAGCGAGTTGTTTTCGTTTCAAAGACTTGATGGCAGCCTTTTGAATAGCTTCTGCAGTCATTACTTTTTCCTAAAACAAACAAATTGTTCATAAAACTTTTTACTCCCAATAATGGAATGTATGTTCATGGGAAAGTAGGTTTTTTTAATAAATTATACCCTTCAGAAGTGAATAGATGAATATATCACCTTATATCCTGTTGGCAGTGACATCAAAGTAGGGGTTGATACAGAAGAAGTTCCCTCACCACCCCTGTCATACATTGCTCTTTGCCTGGCAGTCATGAGGGCTGGATCTTTCGGTTTGATTTTCTTCAACTCATCATCGACATCTTCTAATTTTCCTGATTCGATGGCCGTCAACCACCTTTCTTCATCACTTGATGCACTGTCTCTTTTTCTTCGTTTTTTATTGTTACTACTGCTGGAAACAACCGGTGACACTTTTGTAGTCGTCAAAGATTTTGTTTTCGAAGCAGAAACTGTCTCATCTACTATAACCAAGTCACTCGAAGAAGATCCATCTTCGGAAAGTGCTGGCTTTGGTTTTTTCATCTTATTCTTTTTATTTGATACCTTCGGCGAAGAGTTCTCTTGTTCTATGAAAAAACACTTATTTTAAATTAATTTAAAGAGAGCATTCGAAGAACATACCCATGATTAAGGGATAGAGATACTGTGGATAACTTACAAAAACGAAATTAGAACTTCACAAACTCACAATTTGACTAACAAACCTAGTCGCGACATTCTTCATTCATTTTCAGTTCACCAATTTTTAACATAGAAATGCTAAAATTGAAAAATAAATTCATGAAAATTTATAAACATGAGACATAACCTATAGGTGAAAACAACAATAAAATCAGGAGTGTCAGGAACAGTGTTGCCAATTGGTCTCTCTCTCTATGTTAATGGCTTTTGCTTCCATTGGGCGCATTGAGCCATTGCTAATTGATCATTTCATCGAAAGTTCTTGTATTGTATGTAGGTTTTTCACACTTGTTTTTCATGAACAAACATATATTTGACAAATAACAAATATTTGATAATAAATAAATAAATAAATTAAAATATCCTAGCAGAAATAATAAACAATGAAAAATCAAATTAAATACATTGGATAATAAGATTTGATTCGAATAACCAAAAAAAAAGTGAAATAAAAACTGTTCTAGTTGAAAACAGAAAATTCTTGTGATTAATTTCATAATGTTACTTGTCCGAAAATGAACAACAAATCGTCGAAATGAAGTTTGGGAAAGTTAGAGTTAATTTGTATAACATTATATTGATAAGTATATAACGTCTCAACCAGCTAGCAATGTTTATCTTTTTTCGAAAGTGTACGACACTTCAGCAGCTTTTTTAATTGTTCACAGTTATGTGCTTTGATGAAATTATGGACGAGTACAACTCCGTGAAAAATTTGTTTTAGTGATCTCAGCTTGAATGATTTTTGAAATAACCGCAATAAACCAAAAAATTCCCAGTCAACAAGGTTACATCTCACAGTAATCTTCGGGATATTATTATGTTGACGAGTACTGCGATATCGCTTTGAGATATCCAAAAGATGTTCTGGTGGAATAATAATAATAATATCGTCTTCATTTTCTTCAAATACATTTTTCAAACAAATTAATTAACCATGTACAATTTGATGTTATATGAAGATAAAAGGCGAAGTTCAATTTGCATGATGACAAGTCATCATTCAATTGCTATTCCACTTAACCGAACTATCACCAATTGTCATACTCATAATCGTATCTGGATATCAAATTGTGATACCAGTAAAATGCTACACTTTGATGTCAAAGAAATAAGTGTTACATGAGAATACCTTTTGATGATACTCTCGTAGCTGTTAATAGTCTGAATCTGGATGAGGCCATAGAGAAAATGAACGAATTTTTTTTATAATAATAAGCTCAAATTTAATACTTTCAAAATTAAGACCGTTATAATAACTTCAAAATATAAATATAGCTAAATCAACATTAATAACATAACTATATCAATATATAATGAAAACATTGAAATAGTGCAAGAAATGAAATATCGATATTGGCTTCAAAAATAGATAGCTATCACTTTCAAAAGCCATTTCAATCACGTTTATAGCAAAATAAGTTGAAAAAGATTCTTTCTTTCAATTCAATTCAATTGAATTATCTTCATCTACATCTATAACGGTCTATAAAACTATAATCCAACCTCACTTTGAATATTGTCTAAGATTACTGCTGATACTAGATTCTAACAGTATCGCTGCATTACAAAAATTGCAAAACAGAGCAATGCGAATCATTCTCTAATGCAAGAAGTCCACTCTCCTATCGATACAATGTTAGTGGTCTGAACTGGAATCCATTAAAAACCCGATTATATTATTTTTCAATGATTTTTATTTATAAAATGTTGAAAGGAAAGTTACCTTCATATTTTAATCAATTTATCACATTCAACAATCAAATTCACAATTACCAGACCAGAGGAAGTTCAAACTTTCATGTAAATAGAACCAATTACAAAAACCCTATGAATTCTTTATTTCACGAAGAATTGATTCAATATAATAATCTACCCATTCATATCAAGGATAGTGCAACACTGAGTTCGGTCAAATGCAATCTGGGGTACATCAATGAAAATTGACCTTCATTCTTGTATATGTATTATTGTTTCACAGACTATTATTGTATTTAGTAACACCATATGTTCATTCATTTAATCAAATAATTATGTAATAGTTATTGAAATTTTTGTATATTAGGATTTCTATTTCAAATACAGATTATTATTATTATTATATTGACGTACCTGTATTACTGTCACAATATCCCAGTTTTGTATCGCAACCACCTCCTACACAAATGTCTCGTTGATATTTTTCAATGAATTGAAATTAGAATCCAAATTATTATCTAGACCAAACTCAAGAAAATCAGCATATTTGACAAAAGGTTTATGAAGTTCAACCAAGTAATTCAATGTTCCAGCTGTCAAATTATTTGCATCATCATTAAATATTACATTATTTTATCCTAAAATGAAAATTTTAAATTCAGTTGAACAACTTTATACAATCCATCAGAATTTTTCCGTTGAAGTTAAACTACATTAGAGGAAGAAAGGTTGTGTTCTCCAGTTCACATTTGATAGGAGCCTTGAAGTATTCCATTCTTTTCTAATAATTGTTTGCTCAATCTTTTCTTTCTAAAGGCCCAGTCCAGTAGTTGTAATATTGACAACCTAATTAAAAAGAAGAAGAAATGAAGAAGTAAGTCAAAAGGAAAACTGTTATTCATTTGATTTGGTTGAAAATAAAGATTTGGAATATGCCGCCCAAGTTAAAATTTTCTGAAGGCGAAAAAGTCTTGTGTTTTCATGGTCCCTTAATATACGAGGCCAAATGTTTGAAATCGACAATTACAAAAGAAAAACAGGTCAAATATTTCATACACTATGCTGGCTGGAACAAAAAGTAAGATGCTTTTGTATTTACTCTCTATAGCCCTTGAACTAATATAATTTCAGTTGGGATGAGTGGGTTCCAGAAAGCAGAGTTCTAAAATATAATGAGGCCAATGTAGCAAGGCAAAAAGAAGTACAGATGGCTCATTCTGCTCAGCCTGGTAAACCAAAGAAAACAGCCAAAAAGTCCATCTCTGCTAAACCTGAATCTGTAAAAGATGGAGACTCTAGAGCTAGTACACCAGTAGCTGAATTACCAAAAGGTGACTTATTGTTTACAAAAATGTATTACATTTGAATACATTCACACCAGCAGCTTTGATTTGCTGGAAAAAATGATTGAAAATATATCTGTCTTTTTTTAATGAATTAGTTGAAGGATGATAGAAATCTACTTGTAAGGAGATCCAATCTGTCGACATAAACATAGTCAATATTGTGCCAATTCCGATTGTTTTTATCTAAATATGGGTATATTCTTTCTCTAAACATTGATAGTTTGTTGCCACTAGAATATAATATAATTGGAATAGTTAATGTTATGTTCATATATTGGTTTGTTAAGTATAAACTTGAAATAATTTATCACGTATATAGTGCTTTCGGTTTGTAATCTGATGAAAGTTAATATGGCCAATAATGACATGCCAATGATTCCTTGTAGGTCATTATTATACACTGAGGGTGAAAATAACCGGGGCAACCAAAATTTAGCTAACATTCAAAGCTTAATAACTTTTAGTGTAGAAGTCTAATTGCACAAATTTTTTTGTTTTATAAAATAATTCATTGGCATTAATACATAACTTGTAGTGGCAGTAATTTTTGATCAACCTGTTAGAATAGGCATGATGACAAATTTTGAAATGTCTTTTTTAATGCAGGTATGCTGATAAAATTCACAGGGCTTAACAACATTTACTAGTTATTTTAAAAAAATGATCACATCACAGACAACATAATGAGGGTCCCTAAATTATGTGTCATAATGCCAACAAATTATTCTATAAAAGACAGTACAAAAGTCATGAAGTTTTAATTAGTATCACAAATTTCGGTTGGGCAATTATATTTTGATCCGAAGTAATTTTTTGCATCTGATTAATTGTGATAATTCTAATAACACTGTGGCGGTGCCAACTAAAATAGTTTAAAAGCTACACCCTGGAACCGACTAGATTTATGTACTTAAATCAAGAAATCTTTTTAATATTCAATCAATTCTTGAAATGTAAATATGTATATATTTATACACAAAGTGTTTACCGGCCACAAAAATTACAACAAAAAATGTAAAGAAATTGAAGATGTCCATTTATAATTATAATCCTTAAGAATGTTTGAATGTAGATTAATCCAACCGATCATTATTAAACCAAGGTATTGTAATTCATAATCACCAAAAATAATACAAAATCCATAAAGAAACGTAAAAATGAATTGACTTTTTTTTGTAGAAATGAACTCTCACTTTGATTTTTTTGTCACTAATTGTGTTATCGACTATAAAAATTCATTGTTAAGTATCATTGTGTCCATTTTTGTTTTCAAATCTGTTAAAATTCCTAATATAAATAGATTTGTTTCTCGAGGTAAATGAAGAAATGTCCAGTTGATTTATTTACTGGGAACAACTAAATGTTTGGCTATGCAACTGGCTATGCTTGGGAGCCTCATATATATTTGAGTCTTTTGTCGACCTCATAGAAGACATCTTTGTAGGTGGAGATGTCATCGCCTTTATTATATGTTTATTTGTTTGATGATTGGAATAGTATCAAATTTTTTTCTTTACTGAGGATGAGTCACAGTAATGATACTTTTCTTGTGAATAAAGTGATATGGCAAAGTAGTTTGTAAAATAAATCTCTACAGGTAACGTAATGAGCCAATTTTTAACAAGTAAACTGTTCACAAGTTTCCATTATTGTACCTATCTTATGTATTTCTCATTCCCACATTTTCTGTAAATCATCTTCAGCATCCAAAAGAAAGGAAGTTAATACACCTTTAAGTGGGCAAGATTCCAGTTCTGATATTCCCAAGAAAAAGAAGGGACGCCTCGATCCGACAGTTGAGCCAGAAGATCAGTTTGTGAGCAAGGTTGAAATTAAAGTTAAAATTCCTGATGAACTGAAACCGTTGCTTGTTGATGACTGGGATGTCATCACGAGACAGAGGAAGCTTTTGAATTTGCCTGCTAAGTTGACTGTTGATCAAATTCTGACCAATTATTTGACATACAAAAAATCAATCAAGTCAAATACCTCCAGTAAGGAATCAGCTACCATAGAAATTGTCAAAGGTTAGTGTGTTACATTTTTTTCATCATTCACATTCTCTTGAAGTAAAACATACTAAGGAAATCAAAGTCATTCAATCTAATAATTACCATTTCTACAATACAGATAAAATGAAAAATTCTAGTTTGATGAACAAGGTAATTGAAAATACAAAAAAAAAGTATTCAACAGCGCCTTTTCTGTCTTTTTAGTATTTATTTCACCATGTCGAAGCTACGAAAAGACAAGCTTGTTCAGGCGTGTTCATATTCAGTATAAGAAATTTTGACAAGAAATTTAATTGTTAACTAATGATGAATATGTAAATTCATTCATGTTAGAGATTAAATTTTCCAGTTTGAATTTCAGTTAGCCTAATAACTTTCATGGACATAATACTCCACAGAACATTTTTTTGAGATCCCTCGATCTGAAAACTACTTTTGGGCAAAAATGTATTCTTCACAATGAATTGAAATAGAAAAAAAAAATATTTAAATGCTTATCAAAAACAGGTTTTTGGTTCTCAACATTTTTTATTTCTGATTTAACCATTTACTAATAACTATTTTCCGAAACATTTATTTTTTTTTTGGCTATGTACTTATGTATACAATTGATCTTTCTAAAGTAAAAAATGGTTTGGAATGATAAAGATCATATATAGGCCAACTAAAATGAGTCAGCACAGAAAAGTAAAATCGTTCTGTGTTAAAAGACTCCGCCCACTCAGTCATTTTTTGCATTGTCAGTAGCCCAACAGCCAGAAGTAAATAGTCTTTGAGTCAGAGGTTCAGTTATAACTTAAGTCGTTAGTGAAATTATAATTTATTGGGCCAATTTTAGAACTTCAATATAAGCGAGAAAAAAAGTGTGATATCAAATGTTAATGGTGAGAGGTAAAACATCGCCAGCAACAGGTAACTAACTTTAAATTACATTCCAATAATATTTATTGAATATTACTCGAGTTCTTTCCCAACACCAAATCGTTATTATTAACATCTCGACACGTGTTTCGATCACCAAGTGATCATCTTCAAGAGGAAGAGTAATCTTCTTCTTGAAGATGATCACTTGGTGATCGAAGCACGTAATCTTCTTCTTGAAGATTGATCACTTGGTGATCGAAACACATGTCGAGGTGTTAAAAATAATGATTTGATGTTGGGAAAGAACTCCAGCGATATTAATTACTACACCAAAGGTTCCAAACAGTGCATCATAAATATTTATTGACTTTGGGGTAACCAGTTCTTTGATTCGTTAATTTTTATTAAATAACTGTTAGATAAATATTGACCATTAGATAAACATATTTTTTAAATAAATAGCCAATCACAATTTAATAATTTGTAAAAATTGATGAGGGAACGGGGAATTTCAATAAAAATGTTATGGTGCTGTTCTCAATTAATATGCTTAAATCCATGATAGTTTGATGATTTTTGTATTAATTAATAAATATTGGATACTTAGTTTTTAAATTGTATGCTTTTCAACATTTTTTATTTAAAAAAGTCATTAGACATTCGCAAGTGTGTTATTTGATTACTTATCTTGAATAACGTAAGTAGCTCTACAGTAAAATACTTTGTTACAGGAGTTTCTATTAGCACAGTAGGTGGAATTGTACAAGATGCTCAGCGGTCATTGAAAAATAACGGTTGAATAATTTTTGTCGATAAAAAACCTGAGAGAAAGTCACCTGTTACCTGGCCGATTCAAAAGAATATTCACTTTAATCCTACTAATTCAAAACCTGAACTATATCAGTGAATCAAGTCGAATAAAGAAAGGTTTATAACTTACCAGTTCGATGAACTCTTACGAGAACATAGTCACACCATTTTTTGCTTACCTCCATACCATTCGGATTTAAACTGATATGGGCAACTGTAAAAAACAACGTCAGACAAGAAAATCTTATATTCAAACTAGAAGATGTAAAAAAATTAGTGTAAGCAAAATTTTGTAAAAATCAACTCTGACGATTGAAAAAATCGGTGTGAACATGTTGCTAAAGTAGAAGATAAATATTTAGAAAAAGAAGTTCAGATCGATGCTTTTGGAGATGTTCATCCTGTCATAATAACGTTAGTAGATGATTCAAAGCGACGACAGTGACTTTTCTTCATCTTCTGAGGAAAAAAATTAAAACTTTCGAAATGTAATTTTGTGATAAGCATACAATTTTTTAGAATTCATCATAATTTTTTTTTTTTTAATTCTTTATTCTTACATTGAATTTAATTGTTTTAAGTATATTCTAAAAATGCAATTAAATATAGGGCGTTCCATAAAAAAAATGTAACTATTGGTGCCACCACATAATGACACATGGATAAGAACTCTCTAGAAGTCGATACTTGTGTGAACTAAAGACTAACGAGGTCTTACCTTTCAACGTGTGATTCCTAACACGTTATATATTGGTAGTTTATTTTATATACATTGTAAATTGTTGTTTTTGTCGAGATAACTGTCGATGCCACTGCCATCTTAGTTGGCGCATACTAAAAATGTCTTGAGGGTAATAAATTATACTCAAAAAATGAAGGCAGCTCCCAAAAACCAGAACTGTAACTCCTCTGGTTTTTGGGAGCAGAGCTTGTTTTGGATTTATTCTGTCAGAGGTTTCAGGTCTGCCTTTCATTGAATTATAACTTCGCTCTCTCTCTTCTAGGAATCAAAGAATATTTCAACGTAATGCTGGGTACCCAGCTACTTTACAAGTTCGAGAGACCTCAGTATGCAGAAATCCTCCAATCTCACCCGGATAAGCCGATGTCCGAAATCTATGGCTCAATTCACTTGTTGCGCCTGTTCGTCAAACTAGGTGCTATGCTGGCCTACACCCCCATGGACGAACGGAGCATACAGCTCCTTCAAGTGAACTTCCAGGATTTCCTCAAGTATTTAGTGAAAAACAGCACTCAGCTATTCAACCTACAGGATTACGGGAACGCATCTCCTGAATACCACAGAAAAGCGCTGTGATATAAGGATGAACTTGATTGGGATAGCTGCGACTAAGGCAGTTTGTATCGTAAGTTTGGTGGACACTGTGCGACACCGAAATTGAAGAATTGCGATCTCATAATTTTTGTCTGGGCGACTGAAATTGTGTCATCGTTGTTTACGATAGTAATTGTATCTCTTTTATTTTTTATTGTTTGGCTGAGTTGAAAAGGTGAGTAAAGGCTTTCGTTGTTGAGGTAGACAGTTCAGTCATGACAATTGACTTGGATTAACTGGGCAAACAGGTGAAGGTTTTTGAAGAATTGAAATGTATTTTGTGGTTGTGAGAAGGTCACTTCCCCAATTCATAAATGAATGAATAAATCTAATTATTTTACTGTTTTTGACAATAAGATGGGCTCTGTTGAAGGGACTTATTAGATCACAAAAACTTTTCAAGACAGACTTAAGATTGGCGTGAAACAATTATCTTTAATTCAACAATCAATAGACTTTCTCACTGCTAGTGGACAAAATAAGGTATGTTTTTTTTCAGATTTTTTATTTTTTGAATGACTTCAACCTTGAAACTCGAAATTTTTACTTTAAACTTTGAAATTTAAAAAATTCAATATTTGTAGCTGAGAAACCAGCGTTTTTTTGTATTGTTTTCCTGTATCACGGTATATTTTAAAAATATATCTTGAAAAATGTTGATAATTGGAGTGAAATTTTTATTTATACACAAAAATCGGAAAGTACATTAAGAGGCAGTAATTTAAAATTCAGATTAAAATTTTCTATTTATACTTTTTAAAAGCCTGTCACCTGTTTGATACTTAACTGAAAATAAAATTCTCGCTCAAACGTGCCATTTAACTCGCAACCAAAGATTTAACAATGTTTTGAAGAATGAATATTGTCAATGTTTATCAAGAAGGGTTCGTTATTTAATAATTGTTGTTTTGATTGATTGATTAATTAAGATTGTTCTAGAGTTTGTCGTTTTATATGAAGACTTTGTGAGGGTAAGATTTTTGAGAAAAAAACATTTTTGTCAGTTTTCACTTCATTTCTAAAAACTAACTAGTATTACCAAAGGAAAAAATGGCACCATTATTTAATCTCTGAAACCCTCTTCATCACATGAACATGAACCATATTCCCGACATTGTCACAAATAATCAAATCATTACTGTTTCAAAGTTCAGCAATGTTTGTTATATTCATTATCACTATTTCTTGTTGGGTATTATTAAATTATAGTTTTTTTTATTTAATGACTGTATTTTGTATCAAATGAATAAAATATTGATATAAAGTGCTTGGTTTTTATAACTCTTCTAAAGGTACTTTTCATTAGTTGAAGAGAAATATTTTTTTTTCAATGGTCACTAGAAAAAGCTAACTTCCTCTTATTTGAAAAATTGGGATTGAACAGGTTAAACCTGCCAAAAAACGTTAGGTTAGGTCCAAAGTGAGTGGGTCTATTCGGCGCTCCAACACAACCCGCAAGGGTTTATTGTGGCTCACACCGATTCACACTCG
This sequence comes from Leptinotarsa decemlineata, assembly GCF_025532065.1. Lineage (NCBI taxonomy): Eukaryota > Metazoa > Arthropoda > Insecta > Coleoptera > Chrysomelidae > Leptinotarsa > Leptinotarsa decemlineata. Next base: position 8,424,926 of record NW_027412578.1, read on the forward strand.
GCCAAATAAACCCAGTTTCTTAACGAAGCCGATTAGTTTATAAGGTGAGTGGTCTTTCATGTCAGATGGTAAGATTACGACTCTGCCGAACTCTAAAGACCTGATTCGGTCCCCAGCGGGACAGGCACAAAGTATATGCTCTGTTAATGAGGTAGTCAGATAGCCGATGGCGTTACTTTTCTCAGTTCCAATTTTTCAGAGAGGGTTTCATTATTATTGTTCATCAGTAGTTACATTTTTCTGAATGTACATAAGATAACCACGAATGGCGCTAGAATTTGGAGGAGGTTATTTGAATTCAAAGTCAAATTGTGGTCTTATTGTAGGATACTTTCGAATTTGAATATGTAGAAGTAAAAATAGTTTGGATTTTTTTTTTCGCTGTTTGATATATGAGAACGTATCAATTATTTGAAAGAAGAAATTAAATACATGAGTGTTCCTTATTGTAAAATGACATGATGCTGATAGATAAGTGAATATTTTTTTAATGAAAAGAGAAATGAAAATGTCTATGTTTTTTACCACTTTTAATTGTAACTAACGTTACTGCAGTTTCGTCCTATATGGACATTCTCAAACTAATACAATAAACTAACAATGATTCATTACATTGGCCAATATATACCATTCAGGTACTTGATTGAGTACCTGAATTTACAGTTCACAATGCGGATGTGCCAATTTGAAAACCGGAGAGTAAATTAAATCGATTTGATCATTCAACAGGTTGCACCCACAATGTTTATGCTTGTAAATTTCCAAGGATTCTAAATAATTGAGTTTGCAACCCTTCCTCTAGTCTGAAGGACCTTTCATGTTCAGCATACCGTTTTTGGAAATTTCGTCCGCATTGTCCCACATAAACACTATTACACTCCGGACACTTAAGCTTATAAACTCCAGATTTTTCCAACTTGTCGACCTTATCTTTGGAACTGAAAAGGAAATGAGATAACCTGGCATGTGGTCTGAATGCTACTTCCACATTATTTTTTCTGAAGAAACCTGTGATTATTTCTGTTCTTTTTCCAAAATATGTTAGCGTTACCCATTTCTTGATTTCTGGTTGTTTAACCTGAGGATATATTAATCTGTAAGTGAATTTCCGGCTTTGTTTCCTGACTAACTTCTGGATAGTATCTGCGTTGAAACCATTATTATGACCTATCTGTGTAATTGTATCAATTTCCCTAGCTAGATCGTCTGCAGACAAAGGCAGTGCAAATGCTCTGTGCAACATTGAGATATAGGCTGCTAATTTATGACTGTCTGGATGGAAAGAATCGCTTGGGATGGTGATGTCTGTATAGCTAGGTTTTCTGAAAATATTGTTGAATGAAGTTGCTCACAAGGATATACACCAACATGATACAAGAAATAAATCAAACCTTGTTCCTACAGCTAATAGGTTGAAAAGAATAGATAATATAGGAATTAAGCTATACAATGCCTTATCTGCCGAATTTCGTAACTTGCCATTTAGAAGATTCAAAAACTTATTGAAGAAAATATTAACCAAACATCCTTTATATGAAATTGATCAATTTTTCGAAGTTATCCAAGAAGAAAGAGACACTTTTGTGGTCACCTCCCGAACTTTTACTCAACTTTGAATATACACACATCGGAAAAGTCTAGGGATATTTTTATAACATACTAAATATCATAAAAGTAAATGCATGAGGTCATTTAATTTCGATTAAATTGGTACACTCGACCACCCTGTAGATTTCTATGGGTTGAACAAAGCCTGCAAAAACGGTAACTAATCTTTTATCAAGTTTTTCACAAACTGTAGGTTTTCGGCTAAAATGAATAATCTGAAAGTGTCGAGTTTGTACATTCTATGCAGTTCTTGCTCAGCAATTAAACTGGAAATATTGTGTTTTAACATGGAAACCATCACTTACCATTGGCTGAGATGAATAGAGCTGTAGGACTTCTTCAAGGTGGCATGCGACAAAATGATGTAGCTCTTCGTTTGGGGGTCTCCCAAAGTGTTATCAGTCGATTGTGGCGGCGTTTCCGTGAAACTGGCAGTCCAGCCGAACAACATCCAGGGCGAGGACGCGCTACAACTGCAGTTCAAGACCGATTTTTGGTCTTAACCGCAAGAAGACAACCGACAATCACAGCACCTGAGTTGGTTAACGTGTTGCAGCAGACGCACCAGGTAACCATTGGTCGTGATACTGTCAGAAATCGACTGCATGAAGCAGATCTCCACAACAGAAGGCCACTTAGATGTCCACCTTTGTCGAGAGGCAATCGCGGTAGAAGATTAGAGTGGTGTCAAGAACATTAAAACTGGGATGCAAATGATTGGGCCACAGTTTTGTTTACAGACGAATCCAGATTTGGAGACTGTGGAGACGACCTGGAAATAATGAACGTTTGAGACACGTCCAGGAAGTCCACACATACAGAGGTGGTACAGTAATGCTATGGGGCGGAATCATGATCGGCGGCAGAACCGATCTCGTTTTTCCAAATCGCTCCCTCACAGCTCGACAGTACCTCGACACCATTCTTCTACCTATCGTCCGTCCGTTTGCTGGTGCTGTTGGTGAAAATTTCCACCTAATGCATGATAATGCTCGTCCACATGTCGCGCGTCTAGTGACTGACTGGCTCACCAACGAAGGAGTTGATGTATTGCCATGGCCAACACAATCACCGGACCTGAATCCCGTCGAGCATGTGTGGGACATGCTTCAGCGAAGAATTACTTCGCATATGGGGAACATTCACACAACGTTTCAATTGAGAGAGCTTTTAATCGCTGAATGGGCAAATGTACCTCAACAAGACATTGACAATCTCATTTTGTCGATGCACGATAGATGTAGGGCCGTAATAAACCAGCGTGGAGGCCATACTTTGTACTGATTCCAATTTTTTTTGTATTATGATTTTTTTTCGGGGTGCCAAAGAAGAGCCATATCTTTTTTTATTTTTGCTTATATGCGCACTCAGTATTTTTGACCATTTGATAAATTTTGTTGTAAGTTACATTCATTTAATAATCACCCGTCAACTTTTTTTTCCCTAAAGCGATCTAAAAAAAAATTATTGCCATTTTTAAAAATATCCCTAGACTTTTTCGATGTGTGTATATAATACGTTAGCTATGTGTTTATAATTTGTAAAAGCTCATGGCTTTACATTTTAGTCAAGTCTTATAAGATTGGAATTTTATCTTGTTAACTTGTATTTTTTTTTTGTGAATCTAATTTATCTACAAGCATTTTTTTAAAACTATTTTGACAAATCTTACCCTCTCAAACCTATTTTAGAAATTGTATTGACGTGTGTTTCTTGAGACTAATAAATATTATTATTATTATTATTGAACTCGAATTTATTCTGATTGTGTGTAATGGCCAGACCTAAGAAATTTATCTGTTTCTCTATCTCTGTTTGCGGACGAAATTTCCAAAAACGGTATGCTGAACATGAAAGGTCCTTCAGACTAGGAAAAAAATTATTCGTCGTTTTCAAACCATTCCTTGGCATGCAACCACAAGTTTCCAAATCTAAACGATACGTAAATTCTGCACTATGCAAGGAAGGGTTGCAAACTCAATTATTTACAATTCTTGGAAATTTACAAGCATAAACATTGCGGGTGCAACCTGTTAAATGATCAAATCGATTTAATTTACTCTCCAGTTTTTAAATTGGCACTTCCGCATTGTGAACTGTAAATTCATGTACTCAATCAAGTACCTGAATGGTATATATTGGCGAATGTAATGAATCATTGTTAGTTTATTGTATTAGTTTGAGAATGTCCATATAGGACGAAACTGCAGTAACGTTAGTTACAATTAAAAGTGGTAAAAAAAATAGAAATTTTCTTTTCTCTTTTAATTATGATCTCCTACCAAGTAGTAACGGCTCCATCCATCAATTTTTTTAATGATTCTTTCAAGGAATAAAAAAATTGTTCTAATAAAAATATCCTCACTCTAGCTTTAAAATGTCTGTTCCAATAGTTCATTCTTGATACGAAGTTCAAAAAATAAGTAGCCCTCATCAGATGTAATACACTTGTGCCAGCGTTTTTTCCAATCCTCGAAGCAGTTTTGATATGCACTTTTTGGTATGTCCTTAAGCGCTCTCTCAGCGATTCAGTTTTTATCTCCTCGATCGTCGCAAAAACGCCGTCCTTTCATGGGAAGAGGAAAAAGTCGCAGAGGGCCAAACCTGGTGAATATGGTGGCTGAGGCAGCATTACGGTGTTGTTTTTTTCAAAAATCACAGACAAGCAACGACGAGTGGGCAGGTGCATTATCGTGATATGAAAGCCATGAATTGTTTTTCCACAATACCAGACGTTTTCTTCATACTACTGCTCGCAAGCGGCGCATAACTTCAAGATAACACTTCTTGTGATGTACTGTTTGGAACCTTTGGTCAAAGACTACAGAATACTATAAGACGTGTCACTCGCTCATTTTTCGACATCTGAGAAATCTCGCCGCCCGCTAGCGACAGCGGGTAATTACCAGCCGAGGTAGTACAGTGTGTCGCTTGAAGTTACCAGTTCTCGTCGGCACACGAGATATAAAGGTTGTCCGTATTGTTTGGTATTGTCAAAGACTACAGAATCGGTAAACTTTGGTATTGTGATTGTGTTGTGTTCGTTCGGAGTTCGAAATATTTATTTTGTGAAAATGTCGACGTATTGCTCAGTGGATGGTTGTCTGAGTACGGTGGGAAGCCCAGGTATTTCGTTTTTCCGCTGCCCAAAGTACAGTGAAAGGTATGCATTCAATATATTCACCATTCGTTTTTATTTTACCTATCTATACCTTTTATGGTTTTGTTGTATAAAATTATTCATAACAAAATATACCGCATTTGCCAATCCAAACTCATTTCAATCTTTTTTCAAAATGTTCAGTTTATCGATTGATATACTTGAATTTTTTTTTAGGTGTCAACGTTGGAAAAATGTATTAGGCTTCATTGGGAATCATAGATATGCTAATCTTACCCCAAAGCAGAGTCACAATAGAATTAAAATTTGCAGCTTACATTTTAGAGCCGATGATATTGTGAATTCTCGTATTCATAGCTATGCTGTTCCTTCATTGCGTCTGCCTCAAGATGGTTCTCAGAAAGGTTGGTTCAGTGAAGTTTATAGATTCAAATGATGAAAAAATCTTATTCCACTTTTTAACATATGAAATTTACAATATCAATTTTGTTATTTAAACCTTCCAGATGATGATGCCATTGCCGGTACTAGCAAGGATTTTATTTACATTGATGCTCAGGTTCAAACGGATCAATTAGGATCACGAGGTGAAATATCTTTTCGTTATATCATATACTTACCTGATCTATTTTTATATGCTTCGGAAACAAAAACGATGACAAGAAAACAATTATTGAAAGTACGCACATCTTTCTTTCAGATGAATGCAGCCAAACATCTGCTAAACTCTCTTCGGGAACTCCAAGAAAAGTGGCATTACGAAAAAAAATTGTATCATTAGAGAAAACAGTAGCTTCAACATCGAAAAGAGCACTGGACGAAACCGGAATTACTCTGGATGATGTTTTCAAGTTTCTGGATCGAAAATATCCTGAGCAATATTGTAAGCTCTTGAAAGCACAGCTTTCTTTGATAAATAAAGCACCAAAAGGGTCCAGGTATAGTGACGAATTCAAACAGTTTGCATTGACTGTTTATTTTCTTGGTCCGAAAGCGTACAAAAAATGTTCAACAATTTGTAGATTACCGTCAAAAAGTACACTTCATCGTTTCACGAAAAATTGGATTGTTGAACCAGGCTTCAACGATTTTATTTTTCGTGTTATTGAATTCAGGATTGGGCTCATGAAGGAGAAAGAAAGAGATTGTATTTTATGCCTAGACGAAATATTTTTGAAATCTCATCTTTATTATGATATTTCCAGAGACAAAATAGTAACATATATATAACAAAATATAAACATATAACATTATATAATTGTATTATTTTTGTTAATAAAACATGTTTTTCTGAACGTATGTTTATCATTTCATCAGTAAATCACTCTGATCTGTTTCTTAGATCATTTATTCATGAGTTTATCTATCATGTTTCTAGAAGTTAATCGACAAACAACTACTTTCGTATCTTTGTTTATCTGTCTGATACAACCGAGCAAGCGAAGTTTCAACTTCGGAACGTCCCCTGTAGATATCGCGAATAGGAACTGCCCTCGTATAACTGTCATGCGGCCGGCGGCTTCCGGACATCGTCTGTCGGCGATATGATTTATGGAAATCGCAAAAAATGCAATCCTGAGCCGTACCGACAAACGAATTCCTTGGAGTGAACCAACTTATAGTATTCGGTAAACTTTGCTTTGGTGTAGTAATAAATATTACTGGAGTTTTACTTACTTACTTACTTCAAATCTTCCTCTTGAAGATGCTCACTTGGGGATCGAAACACGTGTCGAGGTTTGGTGTTGGAATAAAACTCCAGTAATATTCATAATACTCCTTATTGACCTTACGGCCATGTGGCAAAAACTCTTGATACACTTCGCAATGGTAATGGAAGAAAACAGTGAGCAAAATCTTGACATTTTATCGAACTTGGCAAGCTTTTTTTTGGTCTTGGCTCTTCTGGGGCTCTTCCATTGGGACGATTGGACTTTAATTTCAATGTCAAAACCATTTACCACGGTTTTTTGGTCAAAATTCAGCAATTTTAGAACGAACTTCGCTGCCACACGCTTCATACCCGAAATTTTCGAAATAATTGCATGGCATGAGCCAACTGCTATACAGACATCCTCAGCAACTTCTCTAATAGTGATTCGTCGATTCTCCATAACAAATTTTTTCAGTTTCTCAACATTTTCATGGGTTGTTGATGTGCTGTGGCGTCCAGGGCCAGCGCCCTGGCCCTGGCTCGACCTTCTGTTGAAGGCATGTACCACTCGTAAACATTTTTCTGACTCAGAGTACAATCACCGTATGCCACTGTCAACATTTCGAGTGTTTTTGGACACGTAATTCAGTTTTTTACACAAAATTTCATGCAAATTCTTTCATTCATTTTTTCGGTAGCAGAAGATCGCCGCAAAACACTTCTAACTTCCATGTCTCTCACCAACAAACTAAACATGCTGAAAAGCTGAAACTGTAAACATATGTTCGAGATGAGTGTACCAACATAAAATAATCGCTAATCGAATGTAGGTAGTCCGCAAAATTTGAACATTCATCTTATTTTTTCGAACAGACCTCTTATTTTTAGTAGCTAATACATTTTATCGTTTTCATTTTACTCTGCTATATTTCCGAGTTGTCAACAGTTTTTCAATTTTTTATTCGTTTTATCTGTCGAATCATTCAGTATAGTTGTGAAATAGAAATATATTCACTGATTGATTTCAAAGTGCAAAGCACGAATAGTCGGATGAATTAAAAACTGGATAGTGACAATTAGTGTTATCAACAATTGTTGGTGACAAAACAGTAAAACAATAAAATGAAACATCTCAGATAACTTTAATGAAAAATTGCACTCAACCCATAACTTAGACTTTCTAGTGTTAACAAGAATATATTTTAGCTAAAATTAGCATCACTGTAAATCTTCTTTTAAACTGTGTCACTTCCTTATATCCTGTTATCCTCTAAACATGGCCTATCAATCTCAGTACTGCTGGAATCAGAAGTATGTTGAACACTTGCATCAAGTTCTCTCTCTTCAATAACTGTTTGCGGGCAAAGCCTATTCCAATCCAAGAAATTTAGAACATTCTGCTGATACTGTGAATCATCGGTGGTGTTATACATACTATCGTCTTCATTGGTTGTGCCATCTTGAGCTTCTACTTCAACCGCCACATGAGACCCTGGTTCATCTGAGGATTCGGATCCTCTTGATGATTTGGCATTGGCTCTCTTTTTTTTTCTGGTGGGGTGCACAGCTTTTGGAAATGGTTCCATTATAGTAGTTTCACTGCAGTGTCCCACAATAGAACTCAAAGATGGCATCGTAAGTGGAGTTAAATTGGTGGAATCAGAAAATGTTGTAGAGGAGGAGTCTGAAGAAAAGGAAAACAAACAATTGAATTCAATAAAATTATTGCTTTTTTCACAAAATAAATTAACACAGTTACGCATATGTACTGTAACAATAATCAAAACTATCAGCTGTATGTAAGCAAAAAAAAGAAAGGCAAAAATAAGCCAATCTATTACATACAATCTTTTCAGTCTTTTTAATTGATTCCAGAGAAGAATTAGAAAGTTCAAAATCTACTATGTGTTCGCAAGTCTCAAAATTTTACCTTTAGACTCATTCTGGCCATAGTTGGTATGAAAAAAACCTACTTTGAAGATGTCTGTATTTCTTGTTCTTTTTGGATTCACATTTAAAGTTATAAGTTCAACAAGTTTCGGAAAATTAAGGCTACCATTGATTATTTTGTGAATTAGTTTAAGATCTGATTCCAATCTTCTATTAACCAGAGTATTCAAGTTAAAAAAGTCCAATATAATTTTATGGTTATATTCACCAATATATCCTTATATGCACTTACCACATTCTGTAATTCCATCGTATCGTATTGTATCATTAGTTTCATTCAATTGACTCATCTGCTCAAATATCCTCTTCATCATCCTTTTTTTTGACATTCTCTCTCTATCCTTGCTCAGCCTCAGTTCTCGTTGTTCGGGTGTTTCCATACTGCGTCTTTTTGCTGCCCTCTGCATATCTTTCATGTGCCTTTCTCTTCTCTCTTCTTCAGTTTCATTTTGTCTTCGATGAGCTGCTCTCACGGCATCATTATGCCTAAATTAATGCCATTTATCCAACAAGCAGAAATAGGTACGGCTAATGATCAACAAAAGATGCTCAAATATATATAATTATAGGAACACTCTAGTTCAAGACATATTTATGTCAAATCAACTAGTTGCCTTGCAGTGAAAGCTGCAGAGAAAGACAGAGGACGGAACTCACTCGGAATAAATCACGAAAGGAAGTTTCACAAAGGATAAGCTAGAATATTGAACTATTGTGATTCAGTCTAATACCACTGATGAAACCGATAGCGAGTCAGAACAGCGCTGTCTTGTGCTGAATCATAAATAAGTAGTGTTTGGGCTCTGGTTTTCAACCAGTTGCCTTGCAGTGAAAGACAGAGGATGAATCTTGGCGGCGATCGATGTTGAAGCTTGTCTTTGCAACTAATCGCCTTGGGAAGCTTTGTTTATCTTTGATATCCGAGGATTGAGTTCTCTGTCAATCCCATAGATGGTGCTTTCGTAAAGAAGGATGTCGATCTTACTGATTCTAAATCAATCGGTTATCAGTGTAAATGAAGAGAATTACTAACAATCTGATTCATGTGCGGACCATAATCTCTATTAGTGTTCAAGTTTTTCCGCGAGTAGGTCAAAAATAATATTCAAAAAGATGGAACTTTGCAAACTGTGTCATGGGAGCAAATCGTTTCTTCCTGGCTGTAAATAAATATAGGTAAAAATGTCACTCACTTCCGGATTCTAGCTTGTGTTTCTGTCTCAGTCTTCCTCCTCAATTGGGCACGAACCATATCCTTCACTCTTCTGGCCTCTCTCTGCTCGGGAGTTTCGTTTTTTCTTTGGAATGACACTCTCAAGGCATTTTTCATGCGTCTAATTTTAGTTTGCTCCTCGGTTTCTTTGGAACGTCTATCTTTAGCCCTCCTGGCTTCTCTCTTCAATCTGCAATTGAGAACCCTTCAAGTTGACAAGTTTCAACATTTATAGTTATTATTAAATAATAAATGATATTAAAAAAGTAATGTTGTTGTCATACCCTAAAAAGTTGAAAAATAATGTTCAAATAAAGATTATCTGTGAATGTCTAATAAATGTTCTACACGAGTTTCGTCACTGGTCTCCACAAGGGCATACTCCTAAGCGTGGACTGAGAGTCCTCAGGTTCCAGTCTATTCATCTCCTTGGATAGGTGGAGTTGCAAAGTGGAAGTGGGGGCGAGGGTGGGGTTGGTAGTGGGGGCGAGGGTGGGGTTGGTAGTGGGGGCGGAGTTGTGACTTGCAGAAGCAATGTGTGTGAATAACGTCTCAACTGCTTCATCTAACAAGATGACTCGTAAAGATTACCACATTCCTGACTATAATTACTGTGAGTCCGCCTACTTACAACATGATACATCTCGCTTCTGCAAGTCACACCCCTGTTCCCACTACAAACCTCAGGGCACTCAACCTAGGGGGCAGGACCCACAGTCCTCGCTCAGAAGTAGACAGATTAAAACCCTTGCGGGTTGAAATAAAAGAGAGAATAACAATTTAGTACTGTCTATATGACTTCGTGAGTCGAAAATCAGTTCAAAAAGGATTACTTTTTTTTTTAATGAAAAATCATAAATAATGAACATCAGCTCTATTATTCAAATTAATGTATGGAAAAATTGTTTATAACTTCTTGATAAGTAATCAACGTGCTCAGTTTTCGAACTGCTTTTCAAGAAATATTCACATATTGCGAATATTTCTTGTTAACGTCCACAAAAAAAGTCAAGAGGATTTGGGTCAGGAGATCTGGAAGGGTCATGCGTTTTTTATTAAACATTTCCTCAAAAAGCATTGTTGTGCTAATGTAAAAACTTGCGAAGTAGAGTCATTGACAAGTTGTAAGCTTATCTTACATATTATAATTGATATAATGTCATTATCCTTTCCGATATTAGCAGGTTAAGTAATTTTTTGCATGATATTTCGAATTATGTTCATTATACTGGTTTTTCTAGTAAACCTTAGAATATGAGTAGAATTGGTTACCTCATCAACCGTGCTTCTTCACTTTCATTTCCTCTCCTACTGTTTCTTTTTCTAGCTTTGCTATAATCTCTGAAGAAATCATTACTGGAAAAAGAGAATGAGTGTATTAGAAGTTTTAATTCAACCTAAGAAACTAAAACTAGACTAAAACATGCGCAAACCTGTGGATGACAATTTTATATATTTTATAAGGTGATTTATTCAGATGTCAGTACATGTGTATAGACATGCCTGAACAAGCTATTGTATAGCGAAACACGTGTTGCGTTTTCTTAAAAGTATTCAGTGAAAATCTCACATTAAAGTGTTTCTTGAATGATTTTAATGTTGCACCACAAACAGTGGAAAGATATCTTAAGTAATCATAAAAAAACCGAATTATTTTATTGCAACTTTTGCAACCTCAAAATGAAGCAAGTTGGAACTTGTATGAACTTTTTGTGAATATTTTTTATGAAAACTTCAGTTTCATGATCTGTTGCTACTAATGTTTAACTCATTTGTGATTGAGCTGCTACTGATATTTATTGACAAGTGCTAGACAAACTAATGACAAGATTTTTCAAAAGAAACTTACCTCAGTTTTATTTCCTCTGCATCCTTTTCGCTGAGAGGATCTTCACTTTTTATGAAATCAGAATCTGAAATGAAAAAGTACTTTTATTTTGCCTAAAATCGGTGTTTTCAATTGACTAACCATCATTTGAAGAAAACGAGTAATTATAGCTCAGATCATCGCAGTTGTCAGTCTCCGATTTTTCTAATTTTATTTGTATTGGTAATTCTATATGTGATATCACACGCAAGCCAGCTGCATACTCTAAAATATTGAACCAATATTTTATTGAAAGCATTATAACATAGTGATTCAAATAATAATTTACCTGGATCTAGACATTCTTCTTTTATGTTAACTTGGCTTATAGATAAGTTCAAATCGGGAATAGCTCCTTTTAATAGCCTGAAAAATTATAAATTCAGAAAGTTTGTCTTAGCTTTTATACAAAAACAAAAAGAAATTTTAATATTTAGGGACATCACGCTTTTGCAGTTGATTTTCGAAACTACATAAAGTGGGTGAGACTTTTATATGTAAACAGGCTCTTATTTTAATTTATGTTTCAAATGAAAAAAAATAAGCATAAAAGTATTGATAAACTTACCCCAAGCTCTTGTCTTTGGCATCAATGTAATCTTTTTCAGAAAAGTGATCTGAACAAATATATCTATTCAGAAAAGGCTGAGCCCCTCCGAAAGCAAAATCTTCAAAAAATTGTGGTTGTCCACTGTTTTGAACCCATGACATACATCTAAAAAATAAAATGTATTATTGCATGTTTTGTACAACAGCACTTTTCCCATTCCAGGACAAAAATGATGTCTCTTGGCCCCTCGTTTCGGTAACCAAGTTAGCATTATCAAAAGATAACTAAAACTCCTGATGATGATAACTTGGTTAGCAATATTTTTGTGGGAAAAGTGTTTTTAACAGAATCAGTTACGTTTTTTGTGAAAACATCTAAATAATATTTAGATGTATGAATATTATTCATACTTTTATTCAGGATTTCCTGATAAATGAAACGGCAAATGCAAATTTTCGTGAAATGTGGTATTACAGTTTCAATTTGACTCCAGCACCATCACATTATGAATGATTTATTCGTTTATTGTCAATATTTCAAAAATACTCTGAATCTTACCACATTCTACGTTTCGTATTCATACACTATTAGATGCGAAATTATTGGGGAGGGGTAGTATGTTTTACAAGTTTGAGGCTAAGAAATGCCTATAATTCCGGTTTACGTGACAGTAGATAATATGTTATTTGTTTTAAAGTTGAAAGAAATATACAATAAAAACAACAATGAAGTTGAATACTAGGCCGCGTTTGTAGTTTCAGATCAGCCCAGAACAATTTTCCTTTGGTTCAAATCAATAAAAATATAAAAGTAGCATTTTATGAATGAAACTGATACAATTTTTCCGAAACTAGCTCTTTTCCCACTAGAAATATAATACTCTTTTCGACGCGCGTTTCATCAACCAAGTTGGCAACTTCATCTCCCGATTTCTGATGATTGAAAAAAGCACTTGTTTTGGATTTATTCTACGCTTTTATCATTTTTTTTACATATTTGTAGAGACTATAACTTTCGGATGCACCCTGTTTATAAATAATAATTTAGATGAGAATCATCATCTCAAATATGAAGAATCCTAAAAATGATTTCAAATAAAAGCTCGTTCATTAGGTAACTTCAACAAAATGGAGCATATATATTGATTACACTGCTGAAGCAAATGAAACATGGAAAATGCCATCGGAAGGTTCGTGGACTGGGCGACTTCTAGAATTGGAATATTTCAACAGAGATTTTCAACTTGTGATGCACTGTTTGGAACCTTTGGCGTAATAATGAATATCACTGGAGTTTATTTCCAACACTAAATCGTTATTTTCAACACCTCGACACGTGTTTCGATCACCAAGTGATCATCTTCAAGAGGAAGATAAACAGTTTAAATCTTCCTCTTGAAGATGAACACTTGGTGATCGAAACACATGTCGAGGTGTTAAAAATAATGATGTGGTGTTGGGAAGAAACTCCAGTAATATTCAGAGATTTTTAATATAACAAAATACTTTCATGTAAATATTATCAACAATCCAATGTTTTATATTCTAGGTACTAGTGATGAGATGTTGGCACGGTTGAATAAATGATTCATTTCAGAAAAATCTCAAAAACGACCATTCTAAACTACAAATAATTTAATACTTCCACTACTAGTGAGAATTTTCTTTATCGCCGAGGTTGGTAGCGCCACTTCGCGATAATGGTTTTCTCGAATAACATCACTTCAACGGGACGTTAGCCATTTCTAAAATAAGTACAGACATTCTTCAGTCATGTCAAAAATTGTTTTTTCTGAATTTATTCAAAAATTTTGAGGAATTTGTGAATTTATCACGGAAAACAATTAGTAAGAAATAAGAATTCAAATGAGTGAATGTACCGCAATGCGAACATTAGCAAATGAAAGTTACCATCGGCTCCAAAATTATGATTTTTATAATTCATAAATTGATTCAATATTCGATAATGTGGAAATACTTTCACATTTTTCTGTAATGATGTTCCAATAATTAGTAGGTTTGAAGTTGATATTACAGCTCCGATCGACCAAATATAATTATACCACTGTCCTTTCACAACACAAACAGACGTACTTACAGATTGAAGTCCGTGGGGAATCCAAAAAGATATGTACTATTTTTTGTAGAATCGTTTGAACACGCGATCATACAACATTTCTTGACATTTTCCATCGCAACTTGCGATAACTTCTGTTAAAACTATATATTTTATCACTTTCGATGTTTCACAAACTGGTCATAAATATACGCCATTTTTAATTTACAAAACGAGAGTCGATAGACAGACGGACAGACCGATGTTTGCCGAAAAGAATCGTAAATCTGATACATTCTGATACAGGGTGATGTAACTATCTACAATTTCAGTTCTTACCTGAATCTTAACAAATTGAAATAGGTTTCGTGATATGAACTCTAATTAGAGCAACTAATTTTTTCGCCCTATATTCAACTACAGTACCTACTTTAACTTTGAAAATGAACTCATCTAAAATAGCCGAATTGGAAAATATTACATTTTCTACCGATATGCTTATTCAGTTCTTAATAAAAAGGCGAAAATTTAGACCAAAATAAATCATAATGCGGTTAAAATAAGAGCGCTGAATGGTCTTCAATAGTTTTTTTATATTTTGCTTCACGAAAAAATGTATATAATCGGATTATTTAATTTCAAATGAGAAAGAAACTTATTGTTTTATGAAATCAAATGGAGAACAGTATTTAAAAAAAACAGCTTTGATATTTTAGTCCGTCTATGATTTTTGGTCTACGATTCATTAGACAAATAATATTTTCTCAAAATAACGTTTTTCAGTAATTCCATTACCGGAGCGCCAATTAATTTTTATTGTCGTTTTTATTTTATTTTTATCGTTGTTTTAATAAAAGCAACTATAATAGTTAGAGTAAAACCAATCATTCTCAATAAATTCATTACTTTAATACTTCATAATCATGTTTGAACTCATTGTTCACTGACAAAAAATGGTTTACCAGATTTTGAATGTGAAATTGTAAGAACGACTTCTATATTTCATAATTCTTCTAAATCCCTATCTGGTCAGATAGGGAGAACTCAAATGAAAGTGATAGATTCGCCAAAGTGATTTTTTTGTGAAGATTGGAACAATCATTCACGTTATTCGTCTCCGAGAAACTATTATGTATTTTTTAAATGGACCGGAAAAAAAATCATCCAGTATAAGTTGGTCTTTTTGACAACAATTTCACCGATACCAATAATCGTTTATAGAGAAGTAGAAAGCCAAAATATGTATTTCGCAATAAGTCATCTCTCCTAAAAAAATACGACTTTCAATTCATAACCGTTCAATTATTGAAGTTTCAAACGTCATTTATATATAAGCTCTGAAATGAGCTATTTTTTATATTTATTCGACTTTGTATCTTTTGCTATTTTTCCATGCTATCTTCCCTTAGCTTGAACATATTGTATGGTGAACAAAGAATGTTATTAACCCATTTCATCTCACTATTCATTGATTCTGAAGATTTTATTTTTTTTAAATTTGATCTGGAATTAAACATCTCCACTAAGATTTGCTAGAACATTCCAGGAGAAGTTCGACGACAAAATGAAGGTATAGTAAAAAATATTGTCAGCTATTGTAGCACCAATAGAAGTCTGAGAGTTCATAATTTAACTGTCATCGTGAACTCATCAGTACATAAAAAGTAATCACCCTCTCGCTTTCATTTCCTCAAAAAACAATCTGATTTAGTTCAATTACCGATAAGTAGAGCATATATTTAGGGATTTGCTCGTTGAGATCGTCCACTTCGTAGATGCAGAGATTGCAGAGAAAGAAGTACTTTCGCTCAGTGTCAAACATTCGCCCCCCGCGCAAATACCTTTTCTGTGATCAACTATAAAAGTGAGTTACGCCATTCTAACTCATCAGTCTTCCATACATTTCGTTAAGTGATTGATTCAGGTTTTGTTTGTAATATGTACAAGGTAAGAAGACGAGAATTTCTACTCGGATTCATGATCTCGTGAATAAGACAAAATATTCTTTTAAAAATTCAGTTAAAGGCGGTACAGGAGATACAGTATCTTCTTCTCACAGAATCATCGCGGAATCAGGCGAATAAAAGTCAAGTTCAATTCATTTGATTAGTTTTCTAGCAATAAATAATTGTTTTTGACTAGGTACCTGAAATTTTCTCCAACACTGAAAATATTTTTTAAATCTAGTTTAGAATAAACTTTTGAATCCATATCTGATCCAATTTATTTGACTGAATCAAATCATAACCTACACTATGTACTGAAATGTACCTATATCCTTCAATACACTAAAATTTCAACTACAGGCAGAATAACCGAAACATAATTTGAACATGATCAACAATATTTTGAAATAAGAACCATTTCTATGCAATATCATAAAGGAGGTAACGGTAACATCCCATATTTAGTGTGATCAGTTTCAATAGTGAAATTTTTGGATTGTCGAATTTAAAAATATCAAATCGGCTAAATAGAGAATGTTTTTTTTTTATTGGAGACAGTCACAAATTAAATAATCATTTCAAAAGTAGTTGTACGGCCATTTTGAATGTTTGTTTGTTTAATGCTTAGTGAATATTTGATTTAATTTTGCGTCATAGAAGTCATTTATTTAGATTTGAAAGGTAATTTACTCAGTTGTTGTAACCCACCCATATAGAAATAGAATTTATGAAAAAATGTTTTTGTACATATTTAATGATTTGAAGAAAAGGGTTTCTATATAATAAACAAATATTTTCACCAAAAAAAGTATTTTTTTATATTTTGAACCTTGTGTAACCTCCTTTTATTATTCTAGTATCAATATAACCATTTGGTATATTTTGTATGCCTCAGAAGTAATATACCAAACATTTATTCATATTTATTCATTATTATTATTATTCTTTTAATGATGTTGAAGTAAGTCTTTTCCGAAAAAGGTGCTATATATTTGGATTCTCTTGTGCATTCGTGTTCCGACTAATTGTTTTTTTCCGAAACATTAATGAATTTTTGCATAATTGGAATATGTTTCTCTCTTTTTCAGTATCTTCTTCTTGCATCACTATGTGTAGTGGGAAACTCTAGTCCAACCCTTGTAGACATTGGTGGTGAGTATCCAAATTTTCAATATTGTGCCTATAGTGTTTAGTGTTTTCTATCACCCTGATTTTTGAAACAATAATTCTGACAAAAGTAATTGATACTTTAATTTACATTCTAAAATTTCTCTCCTAATCATTTTCATATCCTCAATGCGAAAACTGTTGAAGTCATTATACCTTTCTAGTTGTTCAATACAGCAAAACGATCTATTTGAATTGACTCCAGACTTTTACAATCACTGAGTTTTTTTGCTGAAGTGGAAATTCCTCCTTTCAAATAAAATGAAACCGTGTTAATCACTTCTCCTTGCGGTTGTGATTCTGTAAACAAAAAGATCGGAATCATTCTCTTTCAACGTCGAAGAAAGTTCATTTCACTCTCCCTTTCGACACAACACGATCCTTGAATGCATTTTATGATATTCTACTTCGATTATTATTATATCGAGTGTTAAAGTACTTTCTTTAAATATATGAGCAAATGAATAGAATTATAATATTTTGTATTGCAAAACGCATATGAAGAAAAGAGAATTGACTCTTTTTATGTTTTTTATCACTTTTATTTGTAACTAACGTTACTGCAGTTTCGTCCTATAAAGACATTTTCAAACTTAGTCCTATAAGTTTGAAAATGTCCTTATAGGACGAAACTGCAGTAACGTGTGTTACTGCAGCCATACAGTTATGCATATACTTATACATTAACTATATAAATGTAGTAATTAACGTCCTATAAGGACATTTTCAAACTTATACATTATACTTATACATTAATTAAAGTTTAATGTATAAGTTTGAAAATAACTTTATAGAACGAAACTGCAGTAACGTTAGTTACAAATAAAAGTGGTAAAAAACATAAAATGTTTATGAAAGGGGAAATAGTTCAAATGTATCTACAAAAACACTTGACAAAGATGTTTAATAGGCTTTCTAATTATTTAATGTGAGTTCATAAACGATTTTTTATGTAATATTATAAAGTCAATAAAAAATCTTCTTTTAGAAATGTAGTTGGAGCCGTGAGGTGCTGTTCAATATTAAACATCCTTATAGCTACTGACTAGAACTACTCCATTAAATTCCACCCTCCTGATCTCCATTTCCGTTCCCAAGAAGAAAGTAAAGTGTACCATTTATTTTATATTTATTTCATTTACCCCATTGAAATAGATCAAATGTAATTTTATATCGCCCACAAATATTTTAAAATTTTTAGATTTGCTAATACTTTTGAGACACACTCTTCTCACTAGATTCATAATATTAACCGAAAATTTGAATAACACGTGACTGATCTAACTAAGACCAACAATACATTACTATTTTTCAACGATACTATCTTAAATATTTCAGGTTTTTTTATGTCAAATGTAACTATCACACAGCTTCAGGTAGATTCTGCTATTGCAATCTTTCACATACTCAGACACATCATTAACAAAAAGAAAGAGCAAGCGACACAAAACAGAACCCTGGTAAACCCCCCCAATTTTCAAAAACATTAAATTTGATCACCAGAAAATTTGCAGATATAGTCAAAGAACACATATTACGAGAGAGATATTTTTGGATTTATCTTTTGCACATGCAAGAACATGAGTAGGTATCTCTTATATTGTCTGTTTATCAAATTATAAATTGACGGAAAATTGCTAAAATAGTTCTTAAGAATAAGTCATGTAAACTTAAAAAAATGAATGAAATTCGAGTATACGGAACAAAAATGAAATATTTAGTTATAGCTATAAGTCATTCCCAACGTCAATAAGGAAAACATTACACATTCAATTATACAGATAAATTGGCAATTATGCACTTCATAATGGATTTCTCTATATTAGTTATATTGTGGCTGGATTTCATCCAACTGATTACATTTACGGCAGTAACACATGTCTGAAGTGAAAGAGAAAGTACCAATTAAATTTGAGATGGAATTATTAAGTAATGTCATATTGCTGTTAACCGCTTCATCGATTAATCTGAATAAAATATAGGTACATAGGTATTAATGACATTCACTTTCAGTTCCGCTAATGGAAAAATGGAATCGTATTTCTTTTGCATGGTATCAGAGATAAATGATACTTTCCAATGTAAATAATTAGGACTTCTCATTAATAGTATACCAAATTTCACAAGACACTGCCAATTGTCTTTCAAATTGTTAATTTTAGTGGAATTGAAGATGTAATTTTCGGCCAAAATGATACTTATATATTTTTCTACGGCTAATTTGAGAATTACCTACGTACCTAATATGAAAGAAATTAGTTATAAATTTCAACGTTTTTATTGTAATAATACCCATCTACACGCTTTTCAAACAATTTTAGTAAATTTTTTGTCTATTTAGGATGTGTTATCTAATTAAAGACCTTCTTCAGTTGTTTGTAATAACTATACGTGTTAGTATTAATTTTTAACAATGAGAAAGTCCCTTTTGTCAACTGATCATTTTGGAGTTAGAGGTGCTTTTTTTAAAATTCATGAAGATGAAATTACTGAAATTACCTTGTACCTACCTAAATCTACACTTATAAAAGTAAAAGTCACTCACTTAACACTTATTTATCTCTGTTTCTTCGTACTGGTAAGTCCTAGGAAGCTGAAATTTGGTATATAGGTACTTATAAGTACATAGGTCTTAGATGCGCACTAAGAAAGGGTTTTCAAATATTTTAACTGGGGATCTCCCCGTGGAGTAAAAGGGGCGCATTTACATATGAAAATTACCTTTTCAAAACTGTTCCTCCATACCGTTATATTTTTGGAGTCTGAAATTTTGTATGTACCTAAGTTCGTTTTGTGAAAGGATTTTTGAATATTCCAACTGAGAGCGTTTTTACATATGACCAAACAGTTGTTGGACTACAGTAGGGATGAATTACGATTTCTAATAGCCTTCTTACAGGTCACTGTCATTTGAATCATCATATGCAGAGACTCGGACTGTCGTAAGACAGAGAGTGTATCGCCTCTGTTTGAAAATTGATGAAACAGCAGAGCACATACTTTGTACTTGCCAAATAAAGTTTTAAGAGTTCGGCAGAGTCATACCTAACCTAACCTAACAGTTGTACTATTGTTTTTTACCGGAGTTTCAATCTCATCTTCACAGGGACTGGTTACAAATTTGTGTACATTGACCTGGAATATTGCTTACATAGTTTATAAGAAAGTGTGCAGTAAAATTCGTTGATTGTGTTACGATTATGTGGAATATCAACCATTATTTTCCTTGATTCACCTCTTAGGTCATTAATAACTGACCAAACTTGTGTACATCCTCGTTGGTTTGCACATATTTCAGGAAGCTATGAGACCTCTAACTGGAAATTTCGGGGCACTTTCTTGAGTTTGCCTTCAGTCACGATGCTTTTTTCATACGCCCTGGCGTGGCCCTATTCGATGCGAGGCCATAGGCAACGTACCCAGTGGGATTGTATTCAATGGTAAATTGATGATATTAACTTGGAATTCAAACTTTTAGTTTCAGGAGGCGGTTACGGCGGCAATGGAGGTGGAGGTGGTTGGCAAGGAGCTGTTGGTTTAAATGGTGACGATGGCGGTTATGGTGGTGGAGGCGGTTTCGGCGACGGCGGATATGAAGGTGCCGCCAGTAGTTACGGTGCCATCGAACACGGTGGCGGTGAAAACGGCGGAGATTTCCATCACGGCGTGAGCATCGTGGGGACAGGGGGCGGCAATAACAAAGGAAAAATTTTTGACCTCACCGATCACGGTAAGAACGATAATTGATGTAAGAAATTCAAAATTGTGCATGAATCCTGGAAAATAATTGAACGATCCTCTACCAATAGTCATTATTAAAGCGACCTTTTAGTTGACCTGATGAGAAAAGAGACGACGACACTATGTTTGAGATCGACAAAACACTGAAACCAGGAAAATGACACATATTTGAGTATTGTTTATAAGCAATGAAGATATATTTCATCGTTATATTTCCGAAATTATCAAAGTTTTTTTGAAACTTGGGTTAGGTTCCAACGGTTTAAACTAAATGCCACTAGTTCAAAGAATGAAAACTAAGATATACAAATCTTTCAATTGACACTTGTCAATTCTTATTTTTTATATCTGCAATGTCTATAGACATTGGTCTTATCAGTGGTGCTACGCTATTCCACAAATGTATTGCTGGATTCAACTCTCCTCGAAGGACAAACGGCTTGTCTTTTAGTTTCACGATATTAGATAGCGTCTTCGTAAGGGGAGATGTCATCGCTTCTACTCAAAAGAATGTATGTTAGTCATAAAAACCAAGGACAACCGATAAGAAGAAGAAGAATTTAACACAATTTCATTCGATTTGATTCATTTTATTTCGAAATCTAGTACAAATAGTTATTTCAGAAACGGCAGCACTGGTAAAGCGTACTTTAGGAGAACTTTTACCCACATTTTTTTGTAATCACCCTACAGATAATTAGACATATTAGAGGTGTCAAATAACTTTTTTCAGTTTCAATCGACGGTTCTTTGTAGATAACTTTTATTGTTTGTTTTGTCCAAAGAAACGTACTGAAAACCTGATAAATGGAGGTTCTTTAATTACAATTTGTAGAGGGCGTGACTCTCAAATCATTTTCGCTAAACCATTGTCTAAAGATTTAATAGACAATGGCTAAACATATCGAGCTGATGCTTCTCATTTCTCATATGTCCCTTTGTACTTCTGCACCCATTCAATTTATAATTTTCAGGTGGTGATAAACACCAGGGATCTTTCGGAGGCAGCTTCGTAGCCTCCGCCAAATACAGCGCCGGGGGCCATGACGGCAGCAGCGGCGGTGAATTCGGTGGTTACGGAGGATCCTTGGGAGGGGGCGGATTCGCCGAAAAATACAGCCATGTTCTGGGCGCCAGCGAACAAGGGGTAGGAGGTAGCTACGCCGGGTACGAGTCGCTCCCTTCCGGATCTTTTGGGGGTGAAGGGCTTTCTTCGTACAGCAGCGGGGGAGATATAGGAGGGGGATACCACTGAAGATTATATTTATTTTTGGTGTTTGTACATATTTATTTGTTTTTGTTGTTTGTTATTGTTGAATATATTTTTATACTTTTTTAAAATTGTGATTTTTTTTAAAGGAGAGCTTGAAATATTGCATTTTTCGAAGTTTTTGAAGAAAAGAAGAAAACGCCATTAATTTTTCTTGCGTCGAAATTCAAGTCCAAATTTTCAAATATGAATCTGTTTCTTTACTTCTAACAGTTTAAATCCCCCAAACCTAGTTCAATTTATTTCAATTCAAGTTTGGTGGTCCATTTTTAAAAATACGATTTTGCTATATTCAAATGAAGAACACTGACTAACCAATAAAAGGATACTAGAATATAAAAAACACATTGAAGAATCCAAAAACAAGTACATTTCCCAATCACTAGAATTTCAATACACCTCTCGGCGCACGTTTCACCAACAAAGTTTGCGTCTTCAGTAGATGACTCATTATCATGATGATGCTGAGATGATTAGTCATCTCCTGATGAAACAGGGTTTTTGATCTGTCGTGGAAAAAATGTTTTCATTATATCCATGAATATGATGAATATTCATCAGTATAGGTCAGAAACTAGTACATATGCCCCAGTCTGGAACAAATATGGTTGATCATCAAAATAATTTTGTCCAGATAAATAACTTTATGGATGGTATTATATGATAGTGGCATCTCAGAGTTAGAAGGTAAACTAAATTGTCGATTTGATAAAATATTAGTGACATCTTTGTATATAACCGTGACAGGTCTGAGATTTTGTCAAGAACTGAGGAAACACAAACACCTTACACTTTTCCTCGTCTCAAGTTATTTTCCACTATGAAAAGCAGAAATTAATTTAATTTGGCTGATACGACCACCTGATAGACCGCAGAAAGAGTTCGTAACTCGTGACTAGCTGGAATTATATTTGTTCGGTCGTGACACACAGACGGTTCACTCTGTTCTGAGGAGACCATGCTCGGCCCCGGTACTGATGATGAGGCCAGCGCCCGATCTAGGGGGGGGGGGCTAAAAAACACACCCTACACAAAAGCTGTTAGAATATAATATATTACAATTGACATCACTGAAATTTCCATCATATTTTAGTCTGCGTCCTTCAAGCTGTGAAAGATGCTGGATTTGAATAAATATCTTAAAACGAAGCTTATTTTGTTTCCCATTCTGGAGACATTGCAAAATAAGCTAATGAGGATGATTGTAAATGCGCCTTGGTTCGTGCGGAATGAAGCCATCCGCAGAGATTTGCAGCTGTCTTCCATTCAGCAGTCCATTCAGTCGAGGAATCGGCGATTTTTTGATAGCGCGGAAACTCACGAAAATCCGTTAGTTAGGGAAGCTATAGATTATGCTGTAGAGGACCCCTCCCGATATAAAAGGCCCCGACACTCTGTCGAATGAGGCCCTCATGTCCCCCGTTAACGGACGAATAGATTTTTCATCCATCCCACTCCAGCCAGGTAGGGGTACACCGTGAAGACCGGTACTGATGTCTGAGGACTTCATGCCGCCACTATATCCTCAGTCATGAACCCGTTTGTCCCTCTTCGAGAAAAATCAGCTAAAAGGGTAAGGGAGCTGGGCTCCAATCTGAATGAACTCAAGACGACGTGCAGGCCTTATTTTGTTCCATTAATATCGACAGGGAAAATTTGTCTTTTTATAGGTTAAAATTACACCATCTATGGAATAACGCATTGGTAAAAGGCGGCAAATATTATTTTGCTCGGAGCGGCGAAATAGCTGGATCGGCGCAGTGCCTCGAAACTGGATCAGTAGGTCATATCAACCAAACGAATTAATTTCTGCTTTTTATAGTGGGAAATAAATTGCGACGAATCTTCCAAATCAAAGGCGTTGCACAGGTGCCTGATGGTTTTAATTCAACTTTCTGCGCGGCATTAGCTGGGTTAGTTGTTGTTTTTCCGTCGGGTATCTGCCACACGTACATACAATATCGTAGGTCTACGCTCTTTAATCCATTCCACTCGAGTTTACGACAGTAACGCTCGCAAGCAAGTCCAACGGAAAAAACTACGGTCGTGAGCGTTGTGAACACTTAGTGGAACACACGGTATATACTGGGTGCCATGACGCGCATACAATGAAAGAGCTGATTAGTATGCCAGACCACATCAACCCCATATATAGGCACTGAACCAGGTATGGGAGGTATCAAAATCTCTGGTATGGAACCAGATCTGAAACGAATCGATTTTGCAAAAAGGGAAATCCTTCATTTTTTTCGAGAAATACATTCAAGATGATATCAATCACAATGTTCAATATACGAGGTTTGTTAAAAAAATAAGGTAAATGTTCAAATGTCGCGGGCTTCGTACCTACATTCGATTAGGGATTTTTGTATGTTGGTACACTTGTTTCGAACATATGTTCACAGTTTATTATGTTTAGTTTGCAGGAGGCATAAAAGTTTTGCGTGTTCGGAGATTTTTTGCTACCGAAAAATTGGATCAAATTTGCATGAAATTTTGTGAAAAAAATGAAATCAAGTGTTCTAAACACTCAAAATTTTGACAGTGGCATACGGTGATTGTACTATGAGTCACAAAAATGTTTACAAGTGGTACATTTATTTCAAAGAAGGTCGAGACATGAATGACGACGCTCGCCCTGGACGCACCTGCAAATCAACAACCGATAAAAATGTTGAGAAAGCGAAGAAAATTGTTAGGGATAATCGATAATCACTATTAGAGACGTTGCTGAGAATTTTGGCATATCGTTTGGCTCATGCCATGCAATTTTGTTGAAAATTTTGACATGAAGCATGTGGCAGCAAAGTTCATTCCAAAATTGCTAAATCTTAACGTAAAAAACCGTCGCATGAGCATCGTTCAAAAATTGTAGAATGGCGTCAACGGCGATTCGCATTTGCTCAAAAGGGGTCATAACTGGTGACGAATCATGGGTATATAGTTATGAGATCAATATCAACATCCAATCGTCCCAATGGAAGAGCCCAGGAGAGTCAAGACCAAAAAAGCACGCCAAGTTTGATTCAACAACCAAATGAAAAATTAATATATATAATGTTTGAGAAAAATGAAAATTCGCCAAACTTTTTGAACAGACCTCATACTTTCTGAATTTTATACCTCAAGACCTACCTGCATCCGAATGTTTGCCTCTCATAAGAGTATATCGAAAATTTGCAGAATCATCTACTTGTCTTTGTTATGATTACTACACCTATCAGTAACCTGCTATGCATATCAGCTGACATCACAAAATAATTATCAGACCGACCCAATATGGAATACTAAAAATATTTTATTAAAAAGTAAGCATATAAGCAAATACATATTCAAAATAAATTAAACAGTTGCCAAATACTTAGTCCAATTTTCATCAGCCTCAACATCTGGAAGAGCCCACCCAATAGGAATTTTAGAACCCATTTCATTTGTGGGAGAAACCAAAAACGTATCCCAGCTCCTCCTGAAAAAAAATATACATAAGATACCCAACATTAGAAAAATAAAACTTTTGAACGTGGCAATGTTTGTATTACAACAGCACTAACCTTATCGCAATAAATGTATCAAGGTCCCTCTCAGCAGACGTAAGAGCCCAATAGGTGGCATTCTCTGGCGGTATAACCTGCCTAGGTCCAAAAAGTATATCGTGCCATTCCTCCAATAGCTTGCGATCTTTCTTCACGCGAGCAGTTTTGGAATCCTCGCTTGCAGTTTTCTCCAACATCAGTTTCAAACCTTGCTCCTCAATGGTGTACGTTCTAAGAGATGACTCCCACATATTTTTCAACTTTGCTGGAGACAGAAGTACAAAAGTTATAAGGATTTCTCATTATTGCTTTCAACAATGCATTACCTGTTGTTATATTAAATGCATTTTCATCCTCCAGAGATCGTTTTTCCCCTCTTTGAGTGGCGATTTGATCTCTAATGGATCGCAGTTTTGTTAAAGCAGCAACTAAGGCTAACTGCTTCCTGGCATCTGATTTTTTCTTTGTAACTTCAGCCAATACACAGTCAGCATCTTTTTTCATAGCCTCTTCCTACAAAATAATGTTGCTAAAGTCTATAAATTTGGTACATTTTTAGATGTAACTATGATGGCGGACAAACAGACCAAACCACAACAAAACAGCAACTGTGTCAATTTTGATAAACATTTCAAAGATTGTATCGCTGGCGAATGTTTTTGTCAACAATGAAATGTCCCATCGACAGGCTGAAAGATCAAAAGGTTTCAGTGTTTTGTCTGTGTTTTTGTAAAGTGAAGAATGTATCAATTCAATTGCTGCTCGTGTAGTGGAAACGATAAAAAACATGTTTGTTTGATGGAATTCAAGTTGTTTTTTTTTCGAAATTAAAGTTTTTTGTTTCTGAAACGAATAAATGTTGTGAAATTTGCGAAAAATTTTGTTTATAAATGCAGGAACTTGTCAGAAGATTGATAAAAATGTGTATTTCTTGATGTAGCTCTTCAATTTGCAGAAACAGATAACTGAAAAAAACTTAAGTTAACGCTATGAACATGAATATTTAAATGTCTCATTCATTTATTAATTAAACATTTTAATGTTTTTCTGAGAAATCAAACAATATAATTACCATTTTCACTTTGTCCACTTCTTCCATCTTAGTTCTCAACCACTGATCAATCGTTTTATGTAACTTCTCCCTGTTTTGGAATTTTTCCTGAAGTTCTTGTTTTCTGAATTCTTTTTTTCTCTTCAGATTTAATCTTTTCTTCTTTCGTTTATCGATGGCTTTCTTCAAAGCAAAAACAGCTTCACCGCTCTCAAACTTTGATATAAGCTTGGTAAACTGATCTTTTATAAGGCCGATTTCGATAGTTTTCTGCTTCCATTCTTCAGAGGGTATTTTGTCAACATTATCATGTAAATCTTGTTGGGTTTTTGTAAGTTTCTCCATGAGCATGAGGCATTCTTTGAGAGAAGACTGGGCATCACTGATAGAGATCACATTGGCAGCTTAAAGTATCAAAATAAATTTGTTAAATCTGAAGAAATGTCTAATTATACATGTATAAATAATGAATTTCAATACAAAAAGTTATTTCACTGCATTATATCCAGTTTTGGTATTAAAAGCGATTAATGGCTCAGGGCACTTGAAAAATTATTAGAGACTCACATATTTTTGTTTGCTGCTCACAAATCGCAAGTTAAAACGAAACTTTCAAAGATACTACCACTCAAAAGTTGAAAAATCCACTATTTCTGGATCTCACTTCTAATAATAAAAAACTTGTGAAATGACACTTTCTTTTCAAAATCGCATGCTGTGGACCTTTACTCACTTGCACCTTAAATTTTTTTCAATAAAAATTTTCGGTTATCCCAAAATTATATCTTTTCTTGACTAAATGACACTTTTTCAAGAGACATTTTCTTTATACTACTTGCAGAGTAGTTGCTTCAAATGGGCGTCTTCTTTTGGTTTGTATCAAATAAACTTATGTGCTTGATCTACACATCTTGGTGAAGACGTTATTTCAAAGTCAATTAGTTTCTTTGGAAGTACCCAGCATTTTTTAAATATGGAGAAGTTACATCTTTTCAATCTAATTGTATTTTATATAATTATTTATTTATGAACAAAAATGTACATGTGTTGAGATAAGAAGCGGCATTATATTTTAGATCGCAACCAAATTGTTATTGACCACTATTTCCTAATCACGTGCAATCGCGGGGATTGAAACCGTAACAGTAACAACGAACTAATCATAAACTTAAAAAGATTTGAGATACAAACAATTCAACAGCTGTCTATGTTCAATGGATTTGTTGATGAAATGAATTATTCATACATTACAATGTCAAAAACTTGTGTTGAGGAAGTGAAATCATTGAAAGAAGTACCCTTTACACATCAATGAAAACATTTTCAAGATTTTTCAATATAATTTCCATTTCCTAATACTTGACTATTGATACAACAAATAATAACCAAAACATGATTCTAAACGAAGGTTATTTTGGTGAAATAGAAGTTCTTTATTCCAAGAAAACATCTGAAACTACTTAATAAAGGTCCTAGCATGTAATTGTGAAAAAAGATGTCATCAAGTTTTGACTTTTGAGTGACCATATCTGTTGAAGTAAATGGGAGCACTAAGACTTAACTTAAGATTGTTGATCAGTGGACAAAAATATGAGTTCAATAAAAAATTGATGAGAACTAGCAGGAGCCATTAGAATGAATAACTATGACATTAATCATCACACACAGTGAAGGTACAGGTACAATGATTACATTTATCCTGTCCTTATAAAGGATTATAGAAATGTTTCAGATTAAAGAGATCGAAGCTGTCAATTTGAACAAAGTCAAGGATAATATAACAAAAGATACCCACCTTTGTTTATCTTTATTTTAGGAATAGGGTGATAGATATTATTTTGCTGCAGCCATGAATCTATCCACAGCTCATCATTAGACTGACTGTACAGCGTTTGCAAAATATTAGTCCTAGGATCCGTTATAACCGACACCTCAAGATTAACACTACGATTAGAAAAGTTTTGATATTTTAAAAAGTTCATTATAAAAATTTAGTAATGGTCTTTACTGAAAGAAACACTTCAAAATTAACACATATGCAGTTCACTGGCCTTAGGCAACTGTAACTTGGCTTCTTCCAAAACTTTCTGTGCAGTTAAGTAGGATTCATCCTCTTTTAAGTCCTGTTCAGTTTCAAGGATTTGTTTCAATTCTTCAAAAGCAACTGCAAGTCTACGTTGACAATCAGGAACCATCATTTGGCATTCATTCAGAACTTCTTCTTGCTTTTTTATTTCATATTCATCTTTGCCCTGACCTTTCAGTTTTTCAATGCGGTTTTTTTGTTGATCTGCTTCTAGTTCATATACAGTTTTTTCTTTTGCCAATCTTTTTACCACGCCGGTTTTGATTTTGATGGTTCTCAGACGTGAATCAGCCATTATACACAATATTTTCAAATATAGATCAATACCTCTGAAAACATATATTCAAAGGAACTTTTCTCGCAATGAAATGAGTCACGCTGTCAGAAAATTCTTATTATCACGATCACAAAACGATCACCAGTTTCTTCCATTTTTGCCGACACTTCAAACCTTCAAATCACAAAACACTTTCTCCTTCAAACTACAGAATAAAGGTGAATCAAAACATATATATTCAAAGGACGTTTGTCGCAATGAAATGAGTCACGCGGTCAGTAAATTCTGATTATCACGATCACAAAACGGTCACCAGTTTCTTCCATTTTTCCCGACACTTCAAACTAAATCACAAAACACTTTTTCCTTCAAACTACAGAAAATAAATGAATCAATCAAGGGAC
This sequence comes from Leptinotarsa decemlineata, assembly GCF_025532065.1. NCBI lineage: Eukaryota > Metazoa > Arthropoda > Insecta > Coleoptera > Chrysomelidae > Leptinotarsa > Leptinotarsa decemlineata. Next base: position 8,454,419 of record NW_027412578.1, read on the forward strand.
GTTTCTCGCAATGAAAGAGTTACGATGTCAGAAAATTCTGATTATCACGATCACCAGCCTCTTCCATTTTTCCTCGACACTTCAAACATTCGAACCACAAAAAACGTATTTTTTAAACTACAGAATAGGAATGAATCAAAATTTAACGTTTTCTTTCCATACTGTGTTCAAACTTTGAGTACAGTGTTGCCGGCTCACAGTATCTTTGAAAACAAAAAACTTGAAGAGAAACGAAAAAAATACTAGATCAAATACATCAACGATTTCCCGTAGTAGAGTAAGCATTCCTACATTATTTAACAGGAACAGTGTAAATAGATTTCTCTGCAAGGGTAAAATTTTTACACTTTTTGGTTTCTATGCCCCCCGATGAGTTTCACTTTCTCAAAATAACGTCTCAGAGGCGGTTCCGTGGAAAGAAATTTCATTTTGATAGAAAACACGCATATGCCTGTTTTAAAATATTTCGATTTTAACAAATATATTACCAACAATAAAGCTGTGAAAACTGCTTGGAGATATAAATGAAACTTTCATTTCTTTATAATACAAAATTGATGATGCCGTTTTATCGAATAGAGACATAAATTGAATTATCTGAAGGAAAATTCGTTCAGGCCAGTCTTCCCCACACACAGAACTATATTATAGTTCTGTGGTCTTCCCTTACCTACACAGTAGTAGACTGACACCTATCAGAAAACAACTACACCCCTCCCTATATAGTCTATATACCTTTGTATATAGACTATAAAGCTGAGCTAATATCATGAAGGGCGTTGGATTTCATCCGACAGGTGTCAATGCAGAATTTCATGGAAATGTCAATACAGAATATTAGCAGCATTTTGATAATATGTAACAAAATAATACTAATAATAGGGCAGAATTAGAAAATTTCACATTAGCATATTTTTTCTCTTACACTCTAAGTGAGTACACACTTGTCTTGTGCAGTGAGAAAAAACAGCGTAAAGTGAATACATAGAAAAAAATTAAAAAGAAGAGGAAAAAAAGAATGGCATTTACAATAACAATTCTTTTTGTTTTTTTGGATAGTATGCACCCCAAGTTTGAGTAGTCCCTTGTCCCTTCGAACACAATTTGGCCTATACAAATGGTTGGCGTCATCAGTATTATTAACGATTACCAGATATATTGGTGTTTTGCTGTTTCGCATAAAACCGATTAGACTTATGACATAGTAAGCTTTCTACTCTGCTACTGTGCTTATGACTGAAAAAATGGAGTTTGGAACATGTCCATTTGTCAATGTCAACATTGTCAAATTCCGATGAAAGTGAAAATAAATGATATGTAACTGGATTGATAAATTAATTTATATTATCAGTCAAGAAAGACTCATAAGTAAATATGAAAGTCAATTTAAGATAATCTGTTTTGTTCTCTACGTTTGTTTAGTTTGCCACAGTCATAATCAACACGCAAGTTGCGATGAGTCATCACCGATGAAAGTGACAGAGACAAACATCCGTTCTAGTAAACAATTATTTACCCAGAAAGTAAATAAAAATATACAAAGCGTAGGTGCCTTATATTCATATTTCAGGTGTTAGATACTTGAAGTCCATTCAAATGGACGAGAGGAGAGTTGCAGATTATTTTGTTGTTGCTGGTCTACCAGATGATCCAGAACCTCTGGATGAGACTACTCTTTCGGAAGGAGGCAATCTCAAAGCTAGCCATGGACAGCCTCCTATTACAGATATTAGTGTTATATTCCCAGCTTTGGGGGAGACTAAGCCAGACGATTACGAGGTCATTACAAGGACTCCCTCAGGGTTGACTGCTGACCTAAACCATGGGAGTTTACGCACCAATGAATGTTTTCTGTGCATCAGGAGAGGAAGAGATAAACCCCCTTTGGTTGATATCGGTAAAGTTTTTTATTTTCATCAAAATGAATAACTCCATTTTTGGAAAAATTTGTTCTGCTCCTCTATTAGTGAATGAAAGAGTATTAATATGACATTTGGTGTTTTCACTAGAAATTCTGGGTTCAGTTTGAGTTTAGAAGCAATTCTTCTGAGAGATATTTTAAAATCAATATTTTTCCATTCATAACATTGGTTTGAATTAATGGAAACAGTCAAAAATTACTTCATTCTTCACAAACTTACTTTCATGAATTACTTTTAGGTGTTATGTATGAAGGCAAAGAAAGACTCATGGAAGACGCAGGAGTTGTGAAAGAAAGTGTTGGCGGTAACGTGGCTAATGTAAATAACTCCACATCACAAACTTTCATCACATACAGAAGAGGGCTAGCTTCCATGCCTTGTAATGCTTTGGTCGTGACAGACGTTTGTGTTGTAATAGCTAGTAAGAGTGAATCTCCTCCTCACGCTTTCTGCTGTATAAACAAAAATCTCAACAAAGGAATTGTTGGCAGTGATGTTTTTCTATGCTATAAAAAGTCTATGAATCGAGCCAAGCTGCTCACTTACAAACCTGCAGTTCTTTCAAGGTATGTTTTGTAGATGACTGTATGACGGGTGTTACACACTTAGTTTGGCATTAGTTCAGTCCATGACCTTGATCACCTGATTGACCCATGAACAACATTATTCTATCATTAATCAGTAATATCATACATAGAGTAATGTCGTTCATGGGTCAATCAGTTTGTCATCAGTTCATTCGTGATCAAGGTCATGGACTGAACTGATGCCAAACTGAGCGTGTAACACCTGTCTATGGGCGATTGACAGAATAGTTAGAATATTTATTATATTTTGTTCACAATATACAAAATTGTATATTATGAATATAATATACAATATACATAATAAACAAAATTGTATACTATGAATATTTTCTTGGGAAATATATTGTTTCCTTTGCTTTTCATTATAGAGTAATGTTCTTTTTTACAAAAATGCCATTAAAATGACAGAAATTTGAATAAGAACGGTGAAGTGTGCAAAATTTAACATTTATCATGCTTTCATCATTACACACAGTATGAATACTTCTGAATTAAAATCAATCATAAAAACAAAAGTAAAAGAATATTGTAGCTTCTTCACAAATGGACATTTTCAAATGAAACACTTAACAAAGAAACATTACTGTTTTTTTTATGATCACTGAATTAAACTAAATATATTTTTATGTTTTTTTCAAAATATCTTACCTGCAGGCCTATTTCCATCCTCAGTTGAGATCATTAATATTGTCACTAAAATGACAATTCAGTGAAAATTTTATGCTGGCCAATTTTGAAATAGTGAACTTTTCTGCCTGTGAAACACTTATTTACATGTATCTGTATCATCTATAGATGAACATTTCAATCTAGCAGACCACTATTATAATCTTCATGCAGTCATTGCTCGCTGTGGTTGAATCTGGTCATTATTACGCCTTGGTCAAAGACGAAACGGACTAGTTAAATTTGACGATAGTCGTGTCACTACGTGTTCTGGCGATGTATTAAATTTATTGGAGCCTCTTGAAACACCATACATTTTGTTTTATGAGAGGGAGGACATTGGCAGATCAAGATCTTCAGATGATATGGTGCTGCAGGTTTTTCCGGGTTTTTTTGCAGCTGAAAAAGAAAATGCGCCACTGGAATCAATGAAGTCGCCCCGGAGCGACAATAAATTTTTGTTGTTGTTTTTATAATGTCATGATTTATATTTTCGAAAAAAAATCCAAATATTTTATGAAAAATTTTATCCCATAGTCAGTTACAAAAAAAATGTCTTACTGTTTCGGATTTGAAGACATTGTTGGGGAATTTATTTTGACACTAATAGTGCTTTGAAACAGTGGTAAATGATCGTAAAACCTTTTTTTTTTAACAACTATTGGCTAAACTGCTACCAACAAAATATAAATGGTTTGCCATTATTGACAATTTAGGAAATGGGAATGCCATTGAATTGACTTATGATTTTTCTGCATATAGTTTCTTTTTTTTAATATTTCATATATCAAGAAATACAATGACAAACATTCAACAATTTAAAGTTTGTGGAATCACGTGAGGATGATAAAGTCTTGTGGGCAACTATTTTGATAGTCCCCTGTATAGTTCACCCAATATTTTTAATTTTTTTTAGGTATCCAACAAAAGATCTAGCAGACTTTCCCTTTCCAAATTCAGTGCCTTTATTCTGCTTACCGATGGGTGCCACTCTAGAGCTATGGCCACAAGAAGCAACCCAACCTAAACCTGTCTTCAGCACTTTCGTTCTGACTGTTTCAGATGCAAAACATAAAGTATATGGATCTGCTGTTACTTTCTACGAAAAAATTTCTGAAGAGGAGCTCTCACCTAAACAAAAAGAACTTCTCAAATTATCCGAGGGCTCTGATTTCGCACTACACGTTAATAAAAGTATTTGTGTTCTGTCACACTGGCCGTTCTCTGATGATTTCCAAACCTGGTTGAGGTGGTTGCATGTAAGTATTTAATACTGTTATTGAAGTACAGTAGAACTTTTTGTTTCATTTTTAAAAATGATAGCAAATATACACTGATAGCTATTTTTCGGGTTAAAGGTGAATATCCAATCAATACAACACAAATTTGTGGTATTTTTCGAAAGAATGTCATATTTAGTATGATGAAAGGGTATTTTGAAAATTTCTGTATTTCTTGTTCCCTTTGGATTCACATTTAAAGTTATAAATTCAGCAAGTTCCGGGGAATTCATGATCCCATTGATTAATTTGTGAATTAGCGTAAGATCTGAAAGTAGTTGTTACGAAAGGGTTTTTTCTTACAGTTTGTATAATTTTTTTTGAATCTATTACTTCAATTTTCAAAGGACAAGAAAAATGAATAATATGATGGTATTTGATGTGAAATAATATTGTTTGAACTTGTATATCATGCAATATCACTTGTATGTTACATTAAATGACTATTCTTCCACTTCTTGCTTACCGACTCATTATGTCAGACTCAATGTTGAAAGTTGAGTTTCAATTTTTTTTTATAACTTTTAACTTATAACAAGTTTTTATTTTATAACTTTCATGAAAGATTTAGTGGTTTAAAAATATACTGAAGACATCTTTATGAATCATTTTTTATTAACAATGGAACACTTACAATAATTCTGGCGAAATAAATGTTCCTACAAGAATGATATGTAGGTCAATCAATCTTCGATAAAATTGTTTGATGAACTTAATATTTCAAACAACTGTAAGGAAGTGAGTAAATGTTGATGTGTACAATATGAGTGAAATCTGTTGATTTAAACAAAATCAACAATGACAAATTTTGGTAAACATTACGAGCAATCATTGAACTTATTGAATCATCAATAAAATTATCGAAATAAGTTGAGAAAACAACAACAATAACGACACTTGAAAATTATTACATTTAATTGAATGATGTTGTACAATAACAGTAACACAATTCAGAAGAAAACAGACCCTTAAAAAACAAAGCATTCTTGATCCAATGCCAGACAGCTTTGTTTCGCCCCTTCCAAGTCTCATCAGTGGTGCTAAGCTGGACCCCCCGATGCTTTACTGGAATCCCAGCCTGAAAAGCCTACAAAGACGTCATATATGGAATCGACAGAAGACTCTGTCCACGAATATCAGAATAAAGGAGATACAATGTTCTAATCCAGCGACAAAGGTTCAAAAACACCATTTGTGAGTTGTTTTAGTGATCAAACGGGATGCGCTGTCTTGCTGCAACCATATTTTGGTGTTCGGTTACATCAGGGGTATAGGAAATAATACCCCTAAAGTAGATATTAATTAATTTCGAAGGAAGTTGAGGTTTCTCTGTTACTAGTCGTCTTCAGTTGTTTACTGAAGATGTCTGCCGTAGAAGCCGACAAAACTTTTCTTGGCCATGATCTAGCGGTCTTCAACATTTGAATTTGTTTTAAAAGATTTTACAGCATATTCAATCTGACAACGTGGTATTTTTCATAACTGAAATAATTTGTGATTATATTATATGTAAAATGTATTGAATATGAAATAATTTTACATGATTGAGACCACAAAGCAATAAAGCCATCATTTATACAGGGTGTCCCTGGACTTCCTCTTTTCCTCTCGGGAATGTATAGATGGGGTCAAAATATCACCAGTACTTCATATAACTTTTTTTTCCTAAAATCCTTCGTTACCAAGTAACGGGCCCTCGAAGTTACAAAATGAAAAATGTTTTTCTTTGATAACTTTTCAAGTGAATATTCAAAATCATCCAAATTTTGGTAATTGACTAAACAAATGAATTCCTTCGATGAGCTTTCATGCAGGAGTCAGTTGTTTTGCTACAAAGTCAGGAACGGACTACCCCCGATGGTCCACACCCCAAAACTTTGAAATGACAGATATTTTTCAATATTTTTCAACAAATTAAGGTTACTTGGACAATTTTATGAATAAAAGTACTCGTGTGGAAAGTCGATCGGAGCAACGAGTCTTGATAAAAATGTAGTTTCACTCGACGACATCAAACCCGCTCGTCCACCATTATTTGAAATGAATAATTATCAAAGCAGAAATAATAATGATAACGTTAATTCAACAACATTTATCCTGAGATGTCTACCATTATTCGAAAATATTAGTTTTTAAGGAAAATGGAAATGATAGGTAAAATGTTCATAACGAATTTTTATAATGCAAACACGTTTAACTAACGAAACTCAAGAGCCTCAAGAGCAAACAGAAATGAAAAGTCCGCTACAGAAACTGCTCGATATGACCACCTTCTCTCTCTATACATTTTCTTAGTCTGCGAAGACACCCTCTCTGTACTTGAAATAGCATTCCAGGGTCGTTTCGTATGGCTTCACAATGTAATGTTATTCTATTCAACAATGCATCTCTTGTGTGAATAGGTGTAGCATAAACAAGGCTTTTTAGATGCCCCCACAGAAATAAATCCAATGGATTTAAATCCGGAGACCGCGATGGCCATGAATATGGCCCACCTCTACCAATCCATCTATTGTGGAAAATATGGTTCAGATGGTCACGCACAATCAAACTAAAATGAGGAGGAGCGCCATCATGCATAAACCACATATCTCTTCGGGTTTGCAATGGAACTTGTTCCAAAAGTCCATTCAAATCGTTCTGAATGAACTCCAAATAACGTTCTCCATTAAATCGGTCCTGTAGAACGAATGGTCCTATAAGATGGTTTCCTATGATACCAGCCCAAACATTCACGTTGAATTTCCGTTGGTGTTTGGTTTGCAATATCCCATGGGGATTTTCTTCGGCCCATATATGGAGATTATGAGAGTTGATAACTCCATCTCTACTGAAACCTGCTTCATTAGTGAATAAAACTCGATTAATAAAAGTCATATCCTCTCTTTGCCTATCCATGAACCAATTGGCATATTCCAGTCGTGCTGGAAAATCTTGAGGTGTCATGGCATGTACCTTCTGGATGTGAAATGGGTGGAGCAGTTGTTCCCTAATTATTCTATGAATAGTGGACTTGGATGTATGGAACTGTTCTGATAGATTTCTGATGCTCATTGAAGGATCATCAGCGACGGCTTCCAAAATATTTTCCTCCAATACAACGGTACGTACAGTCCTAGGAGCGCCCTCACCACCTCGTTTTGGCAAAACTGTACCTACAATAATATCGAAATAAAACAACGTGCTCAAATTAATTATCAATTATTACATACCTGTCTCCCTAGAGCTGCGATCGACACGCTCGAATGTTTCTCTTGACGGTACCGTTCGATTGGGAAAATGCTCGGAATACAGACGACGAGCTTCTGCGGCATTACAAAATGCTCGTCCATAAAATACATGCATATCTGCATATTCATTGAATGTAAACTGTTCGGCCATATCAAAAAAATTCAAAATATCCTATAGAATATTGACAATACAATGATAGTCATATGACAACGCACCACTCAACAAAACAAAATCGCATTCCAGTTTCTCATTTTTTATCAAAACTTTCTAAAAGGTTTTTTTGTCAACATCTGTGAAAGAAATGGAACATAATTATTCCCTGGATATTTTTCACCTGATCATGTGCAGCCGTTTTTGTAGTTCATTCGTTTGCTTTTTATTAGTATAGTAAATATTTTTTCCGATGTGCGTTTTTTCAGCTAAATTTAGATTCGTGTTAAAGAATTTCTCCCATAAAATTATAATTATCAGTGAAACTCCTCAACAGTTTAGCTGTGAAGAAGAATTTGAAACATTCGAATGTTGAGTTTCATGAGATTCAGATAACTGATCAACACGAAACGTGATTATTCCACACGTTTTATGTACATACAAAATATGGAATGAATTCGATATTTCATAGTGGAGTAGCTTGTTAGTTTAAAAACACCACGAATCTACAGAACTTGATATTTCTTTTGAAAAAATATCTGCTATCACAATTGTGACTTAAACTTCCATATAGCTACTGTACTTTTTGTTTACGACTTCATTTTAGCATACTTTATATTATTCCTGTTATAAATGTTGTTGAATTAACGTTATCATTATTATTTCTGCTTTGATAATTATTCATTTCAAATAATGATGGACGAGCGGGTTTGATGTCGTCGAGTAGAACTACATTTTTATCAAGACTCGTTGCTCCGATCGACTTTCCACACGAGTACTTTTATTCATAAAATTGTCCAAGTAACCTTATTTTGTTGAAAAATATTGAAAAATATCTGTCATTTCAAAGTTTTGGGGTGTGGACCATCGGGGGTAGTCCGTTCCTGACTTTGTAGCAAAACAACTGACTCCTGCATGAAAGCTCATCGACGGAATTCATTTGTTTAGTCAATTACCAAAATTTGAATGATTTTGAATATTCACTTGAAAAGTTATCAAAGAAAAACATTTTTCATTTTGTAACTTCGAGGGCCCGTAACTTGGTTACGAAGACTTTTAGGAAAAAAAGTTATATGAAGTACTGGTGATATTTTGACCCCATCTATACATTCCCGAGAGGAAAAGAGGAAGTCCAGGGACACCCTGTATATTCTATGTAAATTAATTAATCTAGATGTCATGTTAAACCTTCAATCAATCAATAATCAACTGTAATGGAAGGTTGAAGAAGATAATCCAAGATATGAAAAAGATTGAGAAATGGTTGAATGATCTCAATCTAACAATGAACTTAGAAAAGACAGTTTTCATGAACTGTGAGCAAAAAAATATGAACAGTGTGAAACTGTATGCTCATATACAAATTCTAATATATGATGACCATCTTCTCTCTCGACTTTGATATCTCGTTACAATTTGGTCATCCTGTACTAATAGGAAAAAAGTATAATTTATTGTTTAATGAATGAAGCTATAAAGATAATATTCAATAAACCATGGCTACTCCATCTTTGGAATTATACAAAGTGACTAATATATGACTTTGAATCATGTAATACTCTTTGAAAAAGATAAATTAGTATATAAATTGTGTAAAAATTTCCTGAAAAGTAACATTCAGTTATTAAAACATTCTAAATTACATTATCATAATGCAAAAAGTTTCAGTGATTTTCATCTTGATACAATTTATACTAACCAAGGGAAAGAATAATCCGATTTCAAATTGTTTGGCAGTTTTTAATAAATTGACTGAAAAAATAAAAAATTTGAAACAGTTCATATATTTTCCAAAAACATCAAAGACATTTTTTTAGTTTGAGGAAATTATAATTATTTGATAATTTCTATTAAAGAATTTTCGTACCTAATAAATAATACAAAAAAAAGTCTATATGTTTGGCAATATTTTTAAAATATTTCCTTAGCTTCACAACAATCTGTGGTTGAGCTGCTATATTATGAATAATACTTGAGAATCAATGTTTTACAGAATATAGGTACAAACGGAAAACCTCAACCAATTCCTGTCGAACGTTACATAACGCAACTGTTGGATGAAGTTCCATTCCCGTCCCCCAGAATATTGCTACAGATGTCGCCCAACCTTAACACCGACACAGTCATTTTGACGCAGCCTGAAGATTTGCCATTGCCTAGAAGCGCAGCTAGTTTCAAACAACTGCTCATCAACTTGGGCCCAGAAAATTGCCTGCAAGTTTTATTGCTGATGTTAACGGAACAGAAAGTGTTGATACACTCTTTGAGACCTGATACGTTGACGTCGGTAGCTGAAGCTGTTTCGACAATGTTGTTCCCATTCAAGTGGCAGTGTCCTTACATTCCTCTTTGCCCTCTTGGTTAGTATGTTGGTAGTAATTCTTAGTGAAAATTTGCATTTAGATTTATTTCACACATTAACTCACATGATAAATATAAATATTTTATTGAACTTTAAAATAATAAGGAGGAAACTGTGACTAGATGCAATGATGATAGAGGATTCTCTTTGAATCATAAAAGAGATGAAAAAAAAAGAACACAAAGTCATGAAGAATAAACGATTATTTAAATGACAATTTTTGTAATATGAAGCAACCCTGAAATTTTCTTTTGTTAGATGTTGAAAGTAATAAAAAATACATTTTTGTCTCAATATTATAAGAACTACCAATAGTTAGAATAAATGAGTTCGATTCAATTCAAATGTACTTTATTGTCTGAAGAATAAATTCTTATTGACAAAGCCTTATGCGAAATATAAATAACATATACATGAAATCACAAAAGTAAAATCACTAAAAGTAAGTGATAACATGAACTGAAAAGAGACATGTAAATAATAACAAACGTTCAGGATATAAGAACATGGTCAATAAAATTGAATAAATCAATTTAAACTAAATTGAATAAAATCAAATCAATAAAATACCGTAGATATTACAGTTAGTCTTCTCAATTAAAATTATCATCGTAGAATTCTGCTAAGCTATAATAAGGTCTCACAGAAAGCAAGTTTTTCAACTCTTTCTTAAGAGCTCTGAAGTCATTTATGCTTCTTATAGCTTGAGGAAGGTGATTGAACATTTTGAGACCGTTGTAATTAATGGAATCTTGAACTAGGGTCGAAGAAGGCAGCGGTAATTTAAAGCTGAATCTTTGCCTGGTTTGATACATTGGCGCGTCCAAATTGTTAAACAATATCCCATTTTAGAAGAGAAGGCAGATTGTCTCATATATAAATAAGGAGACCACAGTTAGAATTCTGTTAGAGGCCAAAAGAGGCCGACAAGAGTCCCTAGGCTTGGCTTTGCATATGCATCATATTGCACGTTTTTGTATTAGTAATACTGATTGAAGGCATGTGGTAGAACACACACCCCAAAAGCCAATACCATAACGAAGATGGGATTCAAAAAGGGAATGATAAACCATTCTAGCTTCTGCAGATCCGAGCTCAAATGCAGTTACTCGTATTGCATAACATCCAGAGGAAAGCTTCGATTTCAAAGTATCTAGGTACATGTTTATTGAATTTTAAATTACTGTCAATGAACAAGCCAAGGAATTTAGAAGTTGGTACGTTGTCAATTTGAATATTATTTAGATGTACGGCTGGAATCTGGCAACGATAGGACACTACTTTTGTTTTTGATAAATTCAAGCTCAAGAGATTTGAGTTATTACCACTTTTTGTTTGTTAGAAAATCAACTTCAAAAAAGTATCTTGCATTTTCATTTGTTAAAGGTAACGTTTCCCCAAAATTTGGCATTAAAAACATAATATTCACATGGTACTTACATTGAAATTTATCAGGACCTAAATTAATGAAGTGAAAAAGAAACTTGATGTAAAATAATTGATAATTTCAATAACAATATTATTGTTTCTAGAGAGGTCTAACAGTAAATTCGTAATTCAAATACTCCAAGAAATCAATTTGGGAATCAACATAAATATTTTTTTTCTTCTTCTTTCCATTTTTTTTATAATCTTAGTTCTTTGAATTGATTTGTATTTCATGATTGTTTCAAATTTCATTATAAAAATAAAATCCATGGCAATTCCTTCTAATAAAAAAAAAAAAATACACAAATTTGATATCTTTTTTTTTTTAATTTATGCATTAGTAAAACTCAACTTCATTTCAATCCAGATTTTTACAAATTATAAACATTTGTGAATTGTAGAAGTCTAGCGAAGAACGGTCAATGTCCATTTGGTATTTGCCAATAAATTACTTTTAATATCATTATTATTGAACTGGTGTATTGACACGTATACAACATACAAAGTCTGTTAAAAAAATAGGGTGAATTTTCATTTTTCTCAAAGAATATTTATTTATTCATCAATTTCTATGGTGTCCGCTTCAAAGTATTCCCCCTCAGACATAATGCACTTGTGCCAGAGTTTTTTCCAACCCTAGAAAAGGTGAGATTCACTTTTTGGTGTGTCCTCAGAAATTCGGTTTTCATCTGCTCCATCGTTGCAAAACGCCGTCCTTTCGGGGGGTCTTCAATTTTGGGAACAGGAAAAAGTCTCAAGGGGCCATATCTGGTGAATACGGTGGCTGAGGCATGAACATTATTATGACTCAGAATACAATTACCGTATGCCACTGTCAACATTTCGAGTGTTATTGAGCACCTAATTTCATTTTTCATTAAAAATTTCATGCAAATTCTTAGGTAAATTTTTTTTATAGCAGAAAATCGTCTAACACGCAAAAAACTTCTAACTTTGATGCCTCTCACCACCAAATTGAACATGCTTGACAGCTGAAACTGTGAACATATGTTCGAGACGAGTGTACCAACATGAAAAAATAAAATATGCTAATCAAATGTACGTACTGTCGCAACTCATGTACTCGCTTGGCTCATCAACGAGATGATTTTATTCGCTGTTTCACCCATTCATCATTCATCCAAATGATTAACGAACTCATTTAAAAACTCAATTAAACAGATATTGATTTTTTGGGGAAATTCAGTACATATGAATAAAGTATTCATCATCCAAAAGAAAATAATTAGATGTATGGCTGGTGTAGCTCGTGGAACCTCTTGTAGAAACATATTCAAACGACTCTCAATTTTAACAGTCCCTTCACTTTACATGCTTCTGATTATCATCAATGTCAAAAAAGAAGAAAGTAACCTGAGTAGAAGATGTAATTTACACAAATACAATATGAGAAATAGTGAGAGCATCCACCAACCATACTCAAGATTGAGCATTGGCCAGGATTCTCACATATACCAAGGAATCAGGTGCTATAACCGACTTACGAATATATTCCCGCACTTTGACTCAACGAATGCAAATGTGTTGAAGGATAATCTGACTCGTTATCTAATAAATCAATCATTTTACTCCATTGAAGAGTTTTGAGACGCTACATTGTAGGGAATTTTAATCTAATTGTTTGTATATTTTCTATATTTTAAATTGTATATTTCTGAATTTTCTTTATTGCCTTGTGACTAGTCCGATAAGTTTTTTGCATGTATATATGTATTCTCTTGTATGTATATGTAAATTCTTCAGTGATGTATAAATAAATTCTATTCTATATTGTAACGAAATGGGGAAAATACTTCAGGAATAAACTTACACTAAAATGTTAATAAAAAATACAATAAATCAACTTACATTATGCTGCCACCCAGCAGGATCGAAGAAAAGGGGATGTGCTGCATTGCCGGAACCTTTTCTGAAGATCAATAGATACTGAATGAATTTCTCAATACTGTCTGTTTCTGATCTTGACCTCCCTCAATATTTATGAAGATTTATACGCTGACATTGCAACTTTGATCCGGTCACTGTGCTAAGGTAAAATGATCAGTATACAGTCTGTGCAAAGTTTGCGTATTTGAAGATTGTTTTACATTTCTATATCCTGTGATCGTATCAATTTCGATGTCTATGAACTTGGAATATTAAAAGATGGAATTCTGCATACTGAGTGATTTTGTTTTAGAATATTGAAGTTGAGGTTGAAACATCTTTCAATGAATTTGAATTATTTCATGATTATTTTCCATATTTGAACATTCACCTTATTTTTTTAACAGACCTCGTGTTTATCATTTCTGAAAAATGTTTTTCGATAGGTCTAGTCGAAGTTCTACATGCACCGCTACCATTTCTAATTGGGGTAGACTCGAGGTATTTTGATTTATATGATCCGCCACCTGATGTAAGCTGCATCGATCTGGATACCAATATAATAACGGTAATGTTGTTACAATATTTTTGGTGTTTTTTCTTATTCATTTGTAATTCAGATAGCTGAAACCCAAAGACAAACTCTGAACTTCAAGTTACTTCCTAAAAGAGCAGCAAAAATTCTAAAATCGACGCTAGACTATCTTTATTATCAGTTGAGGAACAATACTTCTGTAGCCTCAGATACTGTCAATCAGGATGACATAGAGCTGGAGTTCCAAAGAAGAAAGAAAGAGGTGAGTTTATGTCCAAAAACTCAACTTAAATTTCCACCTCAACCTCCTCTGATTCGAGATGTATTTTAGCAAGCTCAAGAACTGGAAATTCAAGAGGCTTTTCTCAAATTTATGGCCATGGCACTGAAAGGCTATCGTTCGTATCTTCTGCCAATAACTAAGGCTCCGACAGTTGGAACGACGGATCCTCAGGCTTTATTCCAATTGAATGACTTCCTGAGAAGTAGGGATAAGACTCACCACAAGTTCTTCACTTTATTGATGAGAACTCAGATGTTCATCAGGTAAATTTTTTTTTCCTTGCTAAAACATAATCATACTACTTCCTTGAGTATATATGGTTTTCAAAAAGTATTTGCACTAATTGAAGATTCAGTAATTTATGGAGGCAGTAAGATGTTCAATCACTTACCAAAAGAAATTGAAGAAATAAGTTCAGTAGAACATTTGAGAAAGGAAGTAAAAGCTCTCCTGTTTTATAATGACGCATTGTAACTCAAGCTTGTTTTAATATGTTTCTCATGTGCTTGATGTTATATATTGTAGGTATGAGACATTCTAGTATAATGTCGGTGTCGACTTATTGTTTCGTTTCTTGTTTTTGTGTGTGTCTTTTGCTTTAATTCAATTGAAGATTGTTTTAGGCCTTAACTTTGTCAACAAAATTTTGTATTTTTGAAAAATAAAGCATATTCTTTCTCTCTCACTCTATTATTGGGTGCTTTTTGTACTACTTGGGAGCCGCCTGAATTGTCCACTTCTCCCAAGTCTTGGGAAAACACTGCAGCCTCATGCACTTATTGCGTTTTCCTCCATCTTTTTCATGACACCTGTTCTAACAATCTTGTCGTGTGTACTAGTTTGAACAGGTTCCTTGCTAGTTGTACGAGGGTGGCCTGAAAAGTTTTCGACCTCAACATGAAGATGGCAGCACTCGTTAATAAAAGCTAGTGAATTTCGTTTTTCATCTGTTGACAGTAAATCACCAAAGTTTCAGCCATTTCAGACGCGCAGTTGTTATGTAACAGTCGTTTTAGTGAATTGATGTGAGTGTTTTTATGAAAATGGGGTAAAAACCTTTCCCCCAGGTGCGACTATGAAGATGATATGCAAACAATCAGCCACATCGTTGAAGACTGGCCCACTGAGGGCCTACACCGGTGACTCCCCGGACTTCCGGACAGCGACTAATATATACGTGACTTAAATGTTTGTTTGTAAACTAAATTTCCTGTGTTTTTTTTCAAGTTTTTATACAATTAGGTTTGTTTTGTTAACTTTTGTGATGTGAATAAGCCATATGCTAAATACATAAATATGAAAATGAACAAAATCGAGTATCGAGTGCAAATCAAAGATGAGTTGGATTCTGTGTATGGGGACTCTGCACTACCATGTCACTCTATAGTGAAATTTTGGACAGCTGAATTTAAACATGGCCGTAAGAGCTTGGGAGACGATTAATGTTTGCGACTTCCAAAAACTTCAACTACCGACGAAAACATCTCTAAAGTTCACCAAATGGTGTTAGACGACCACTGAATCAAAGTGAGAGAAATAGCAGAGGTTATGAACATGTCAAAAAAAATGTGTTTGTCATATATTAAATCAACATTTAGGAATGAGAAAGCTGTCTGCGCGTTGGGTGCCGCGTTTGCTCATTTAGGCCAAAAACGTGTTCTAACGAACGTTTCCAAAGCTCTGTTGGCGTAGCTTAGGCGCAATAGATCCAAGTTTTGGCGCCGATTATTTACTGTAGATGAAACTCGTATTTACTATTATACGCCCGAAACAATAAATACAGTCCAAACAGTGGACTGCAAAGGGGGAACCGGCTCCAAAAAAGCAGAAACTGTTTTTTCGGCTGGGAAAGTGATGGCGATGTTTTTTTTTTTGGATAGTCGTGGAGTTATTTTAATCGATTATTTGCAAGAAGGAAAACTATTACAGTAGCATACTACACATAACTACTTGACAAGCTGAAGGCAGAACTTGCGGAAAAACGCCCACATTTGTAGAAAAAGAAAATCCTGGTTCACCAAGACAACACACCATCTCACAACTCAGCAGTTGCAATGGCAAAAATCAAGAATAACGGTTTGAACTGCTTGACCATCCGCCTTACTCACCAGATCTACCCCCAGGTGACTTATTTTTGTTCCCTCATTTGAAAATTGCGCTCGGAGGACAGAGATTTTCGTCAAATGAAGAGGTAATCACCTTCGTGTACAATTTTTTTTGCAGAGAAAAACGCCGAATACTATTCAGACTATGTTGAAAATTTTTTAAAAAATTAAAAAAATGTCTTGTATCGGAAACTTTTCAGACCACTGTCGTATGTGATATTTTTCTGGACATATTTTGGATTGACCATAAATTGTTTGCTTCCCGTGATCCAGTGCTTCACATTTGCATAAAATATAATGAGCTGCATTGGCTACAGCTAAGGTCTTCGTTGTACAGCCATATTTTGTCCAGGTGTCCTCCCAGTGGACAGTGAATAATTGTTCTGAGGAACTCACACAGGTTTTCCCCTGTAAGGAAATCTCCCACAATTGATTTTCTTATAAAATTAGTAAAACTGTTGTACACAATCATATATTGAACTCAAATACATTTTAAATATCCTCTACTTTGTATGCTTTTTTTACCTTTTCACTAAATATATATGTTGGTTTATATAATATATAATAACAAGTGTGAAATAATTAAGAACTTTTCTCTTATTCCAAGGTCGTATATTTCTATTGAAAATGTTATCTAAAGAACATTCTTGATATTTTACTGTAAATCCGTAAGCTTATGTCATTAATTCAATCAATCAATGAATCAATTTATTCAATTCACATACATACAATACATACATACATACAATACATACATACATACAATTAAAATAATACTTTATATTCAAGATTCATTGAAGAAAGAAGCTTCGTAGCAGATGGTGATCAAGGTTTGGCCTTTTTCGACGACTGCATGGAGAAAATCGGAAATGAAGAGGGGCCTATGTTAAGACTGATAGAATTGGATTTGATGCATAAGAGTGATAGGACAGTATTCGTTCTGCCTCCAGAGCCAACTGCGCCTGGTATATTTATAAAAAAAAGTTTATTTGTATCTTTTCGAAACGAAAACTTTTTTCAGGTGAATTTTGTGAATATACCCGTTTCAACTTGAACCCTGAACTGCTCATCACCTTTGGCAAAAAGAAGAACCCCCTTTCTTCTTTGATGCAATCTGTTATTCCTGGGTCTCCCATGGCAAGAAGAACAAAACAGGAGATAAAATTTGCTCAAAAATTAGCCAGGTACAGAAATACTTTTCTCTCTTCAGATTGGTATAATTTCATACTGTGTTTTAGAAAATCTTTGCGGTCACCAGATTCATGGGCTAGATGTTTGTGCGGAACGTGTCACACCCTCTACTTCATGATCCTTCCCAGTATGCTTCACCTCAACGTGGGCAAAGAAAAAGCCATCTTGCAACAATCTTACGAGCTTCTTGTTAGAGCTACAAAGCTACGGTTAGCTTGTGACGAAGTTTGCTACAGACTGATGATGCAATTGTGTGGAGAACACTCCAGGCCGCTACTTGCCGTGAAACTTCTAGTTTTGATGAAAAAATTCGGTATCCAGCCGAACGCTCTTACATATGGGTGAGTCAGCTCATCATACAAGAGTTGCTCGTTTACTTCCTATTCGTAAATATGAACATGAACAATACTATATTTTCTTTTCTATACATTGTTTAAGAAAATATAAAGTTTAAGAATACATTAGCAGTAGTGTTTTGTGATTCATCTAGCAATAAATTCACTTTTTGCACCAGTCATAGCTTTTGCTCCATCACTACAAATAACAATACATTTTTCTTCCCAATCGATATTCATATCTTGCGTAGCTTCAAGGAACATGTTATGTAAGCAGTGACCTGTAGTGTTTGAGGGAAGTGCTCTGCAAAATAGTATTTCTTTCATCAATTTTTCATTGGATTCAAAACGCACAAAAGCGACAAACTGCGCACAACCCGTAATATCCGTAGATTCATCAAATTGCAAGGACACAAAAGTACTTTCTTTTATTTCTTCTATGAATTGGTCTTCAACGTCAGTCGCCATATCGCTTATCATGCGTTGAATGATATTGTCTGAGAGAGGTATACTTTTCAGCTTTTCTACTTCTTGTTTGCCAAACATAATTTCTGCTATATCCAAAGCCGCCGGTAAAATCAAATTTTCGGCAGTTGTGTGGAGTTTTCCTGTTTTGGCTACACGAAAAGCTACTCGATAACCAGCAAGCAACGATTTTTCATTCATTCAATAACCCCAAACACATCCCTCCAAACCCTCTGCTGTACCAACTCACTGGTATTTTCCCTATCGAGGAAAGACTACCGTCACTTACTCAGAAGTTTGCTAGAGAAAACGACAATGTAGAAATCATTAGAAAGTATGCTGTGACAAGAAACCCCCATGCAAGAGTAAGACATCGACACCCAACAGAAACACTGTTAGAAAAATTAACACAACTTTATCAATTAAATTGTTTTGTTTGTTCATTTTTATATCCATATAATTTTTTTTTTTATAGAAAGCCATGTTATTTCAAAGCAATTTTGATACACGGGCGGAAGGACTTCGGTCGATAGCCAGTTGAACAAAATTGTAATTTTTTGTTCAATAAATTGCAATTATTATTATTCTATGATTATTATCATAGATAATACCAAAAGAAAGCTTTGAAGTGTATTCATTATGTTTTCCTGGTTAGGTTGTATAACCGATGTGTTTTGGAAGCTGAATGGCCAGCTTATTCAGGTACCAGCCAGCTCTTATGGAATAAATTGAGGAACGTAGTCATTGGAGCTGCTCACTTCAAATGGGCTGCTAGGAAGAGAGCTGCACGAACGCTGTCAGCTTCAACTGAGGGGGGTAAGTCTGAGAACTCAAATATTTGAAACTTTGAAGAGAAGAGAAATTGTTATTGTTACTACTATAAAACAGTTTTCATCATGTCCTTCTCTGTCATAGTCATAGATCTTTATTTGCTCCAGTTACATATAATGTACATATATAAACTCCGAGGAGTGTGGAAAATGTCAGTAGTAAATAACAACTAAATAACAAATCAAAGTTTTACATTCATAATCAATATTATCTCACAAGTAGTTTTAAGACACAAAAAAAAACAATATATACAAAAATCAGGCATATGTAAATAACATTCATATAGTTAGCATACTATCATTTAAGAATTCCTGCTAGCTATAATAAGGTTTTTCTACGAGATAGCTCTTCAAACGACATTTCATTGTTGAAATTGGAAGATTTCTTAGAGTGAGTGTAAATTTATTGTAAATGTTTATAACGCTATATTTGACATTTCTCTGTATGTATGTATAGTTACATTTCTCATTTCTAAGATCCTTCTTTGTTCTGGTGTTGTATAAGTGATGCTTTTCACAGTTAATGAAAAGTTCTGATTTGTTTTCTGTTACAAATACTCCTGCTTCATATATATAGAGATTTATCAAAGTTAAAATTTTGCTCCTAATAAAAGCTTCTCTGCAGCTATCGTTTTTTTTCATCTTATAGATATACCTAATACATTTTTTTTGTAGAGTATGAGTATCCTAGAGATACCAACAGAGTTTCCCCAGAATATTATTCCATATTTCATTCTAGATTGAATATAAGCATGGTATGCAGAGAGGGCAGCTTCAGTTGAGACATGTTCCGACAATATTCTCAATGCATAGCAATATTTTGCAATATTTTTTGATAAGTAGTCTATGTGATTTTTCCAGTCCAGTCTCCTATCTATCAAGAGTCCCAAAAATTTTACCTGATTGCATATGTTTATATTTTGATTATTATATTCAAAGGTATTCAACTCTGGCGAGGATCTATTTGCGAAATGAATTATTTGAGTTTTTCAAAAAAGTTTATGAGTAATCAGTCAGACGTCATGTTTAAGACACGTCTCAGTAACTCTCAATTTGACCAAACGATAATATTGATACAATTTTTGCAGGTAGCAGCTTGCTAGATCAAACAGATCGGGCGATATCACGCTCCTCGCTAGATTCACACGAAGCAATAAAAGAAGACAGTGCTTATTTATTACGAAGAGGCACTAGCATCATAAAAGGCAGCTTGAACGGTTTGGAAGAGGTGGACGGTTTGGAAGCTAAAGAAAATGAAATCTGTGATAAAGAACCTGTTACCCATGACGAAGGTCAAATAGAAAAGAAATTCCTTACACCAGATAGCCCGTCAGAGTATAGGTTGCTGTCAAGATCCGAGAGCGCTGCTGACGCGAATCTTATCGACCAAATTCAGATCGGCAACAAAAAGAATTGTTCTAAATCTCTTCAGTTCAGCAACAGGGAACCCACGGAAATTGTTGAGAATGGAAAGAACTCTCCATCAAAGTAAGTCGATACTTATACATGTTCTTTGGAACAAGTGTTCAGAGTTTACTCAGTGTGACCAACGTAACTTCTGGAACATTTCTAGAGTTTCCCCTCGGGAAGTAGTGACCGAAAACGATCCTTTGGGGGCATTTGTCGAGCAGCCTCCAGAAGAAACGCCTGCTTCACCAAATGATCTGAACTTTGATTCTCGAATCAAAAATGACATGACAGTCGAACCTGTCCTGTTCAGATCAACCGTCCAGAGGTCGGCTACTTTTGAAGGCAGTCCTCCAGCTCAGAACAAATTGCATCGATCGGAAACGGTCCCAGCTTCAACGGTAGCTTCGAGTTTAGCTAATTTAGGGACGAGTTTGAAACTGGGTTTCAGGTGAGCTAATGTCTGTTGATTGTTCCTATGTAAATGTTTTTTTTTGTCAAGGAGGCAGGGTTGAACTTATCAAAAAGGCAAAGAGGAAGTTTTATGTGGAGTGCTTGCCCTCTTTTATAGTTTTCAGAAAAAAATTAAAGTCCATTTAGAAAAAATGAAGGTGGAAATAAATGAACAAAACGGAGGTCGTGCCTTATAGTAGCAAAAAATGTACCAAAAGTTTTTCTTACATTGAAAAACCAACTTAGTTTCAGTGTCACTTCCGAATTTTCATTGCATACTATATTGACAATTATAATTGCAGTGTCATTTGACACTTGACAACTGAATGATTTTTTGTCAAAAACGTTCTAGCTTCAAGCAGGTTTGTTGATGAGTGAAAATATATAATTAAATCAATACTATCAATTTATTTCCATATGGTGATTGAATAGGAAATAATTTATATATGATGTGAAATATATACTAGAGTACTATGTGCTAAAAACTCTTCACTAAGTGTTCTGGCAATGTCTTGAATTTATTGGAGCCTTTGGAGACACCCTACATTTTGTTTTATGAAAGAGAGGACGTTGGCAGATCAAGACCTTCAGATGATGTGGTGATGAAGGTTTTTCCGGGTTTTCCTGCAGCTGAAAAAGCAAATGTGCCACTGGAATCAATGAAGTCATCCCGGAGCGCCAATTAATTTTTGTTGTTTCATAATTTTGTGATTTGTATTACTTTCTTCTTTAATATATATTTCGGAAGACATTGAATTGTTGATGTTTGAACTGGAATATCTACAAATGATCTGATTACAGTGAAAGTAATATAAAATACTTCACAAATTACATATTGGTAGACATTTGAAACTGACAATTTTAAAAATAGAGTAAGTAAATTAAAATATATTATTGAATGAAAGTATCCAATTAGCTGGAATAAAATTCTTCGATATTATAAAACATTTTCGACAACAGAAAAGTTTTGAGATGCTTTCTGAATTTGAAGTCAGTAGTTTCCTTTTTAATTGATTCCGGGAGCTTACTGTAAATTCGTACGCCATCGGAAATAGGTCCCCCCTGAGAGTTACATTCAAATTATTTTTAGGTGTTTTTAGATGGTGGTTAAATCTAGTTGTGTAACTGTGATCATTACTATGAGTGCTAATGCCTGTTTTATTTTTAAAAATGTAACAAGATATTTCTAGAATATACAAGCAAGAGAGAGGAAAAGTATTTTCAAATTGGCAAATAATGGTCTGCATGATTCTCTCTGACTTCTATTCAATAAAGTTCTAAGGCATTTTTTCTGCAGTACAAATTATTTCTGAGCTGTTGACGATGAACCCCATAATAAGATTCCATATGTGAGTCGTGACTAAATTTCAGCATAATCAAGTAAAGCGTAAAGTGTTAATTTGTATTCATCTAGGTATTTGACAATATCTGCTATATATAAAGAGAACAATATAGGTGCAAGGACACTTCCCTGCGGTACCCCTATACTTATCGATATCAAATTTGAGCAGTGTATGCTGTTTTCTCAATCATCCTTAATGTGAGATATCTGTACATATTGTTTTCTACCATCAAGATAAGATAACAATGGTTTCAACTGAAAAAATGGAAATATCACTTTTCAGTGTGATAATTGCTCAAATTTCGGCTTATGCGACTAATTGGAAACATTCAGTGGGATTGGCAAAACTGAAAGTAAACATATTTAGAACTAGAATTCAAAACTGAAAGTAAACATATTCACCACTAGAATTTCACTTGCAAAAATCATTGCGGAGATAATTTTGGGTCCAGATCCATGTTATGCTACTGCAATTATGGTCAATTTAATGCAATATAGTGACAGAAAGTGCTAAAACCACTAGTAACCTCTATCGAAAGTTGCCAAGTCACATGTTGCCTTATCAGTCAGCTGCCTTATCAGTTGTACACTTATATATTTTCTCAACATTTCTCACTGGTAGAAACTTCGCCAATCAAGACCAGGCAAAAACGGCCTTCGTCGACTTCATCGAATCCCGAGCACACAATTTTTATGCTGGTGGGATGAATTGTACTGATTCAAATGCCACTTATTTCGATTAAATTGAATTAGTGTTCACTCAGATATTACAGTTTCGAGCAGATTCATAAAAACGAACAAAACTTTTTAAACGACATCGATTCAGTTATTCATGAATGTCATAGAAAGCTGAAGTTGAGTTTTTTTCAGATGGGAGTACCATATAACTTTCTAATTCATTTGGTACTTGATAATTGTTTGTTTAAGTAAAGGTTCTGATTGTAAGTTTAGTTTAGGAAAACCGCATAAACTTTGTATTCAATTTCTCCAATAAAAACAACTAGATGGAGAAAACCTATGGAAATATTTGCCATTTTGATATTTTCAGATATTGATGTTGAATTGATCGATAATGATTAGAGATCACTTAATATTGTGGATGTTATTGAGAAACAAACCTGCCTCTGTAAAAATGGAATCAGTCTCTAAGGTACCGTGAAAACTTTATTGAAATCATTTCATTTATTTTTTTCATCCAATTAAAGATCTTGTCATATACATAATTTGACAAAAAATGTTATTTTTCCACACATTAGAACATAATTTGGAATCATATTGTAGATAACTGTAGATCTTTCATGATTATTCACATTCTTGATTCATTCATCTAATTTAAAAACATTTTTTCCTCAAATTTGGTATACAGAAACCTTTATATTTCTGAATATATTTATTATAAAAGAATAATACAATTGTACAACCAGTATCATTATTACTATTGTTAAAATAGAGATTTCACCTAACGAGAGATTTCACGTGACCCTGCTCATTATTATAAATGTTACCAGTAATCGTGCATGCGGCAGTTTCGTAGTGCATTATGCTTGACTGTCTTGCACTGCACGGAAGTAGTACCTAGTAGTAGATGTTTCATTTTAGCCGCTATTCACCATCACGCCTCTCCCTTCGCAAAGCCGACCTGAAAGTACCCCAGCAGTTCCTTGAGAATGCCATTAACAACTTCAGGTAAGTCATTCATCAAGTTTTGTTTCCTCATGAACGCTTTCTAAAATTTCAAAAAAATTAAAGGAACATGTATCGCGAACATAACCTAAAATTTGTAAATGTCACTTTTGTTTTTAACTCCCCTTTCAGTAAAAACTTCTCTCGTAAGGAATATATAGCAAGAACATCCGATATAAATTGTTTTCATAAAAATAATCAAATTGATTTCTGACAACATGGGCCTCAGGATTGAACCTTGCGGCGCACTCGAACCAGATTTACAGTCAAAAGACTCGAATTTTTTTCATGTATGCAGTATTATTCTCGATTCATATCTGTTCGTTTTTTTTATTGTTAGATCTTAGCATGTTGATCATCGTTCGTTTTCCACCCTACATGTCTTTGTTTTTGTTTTTTCTAGTCCAAGTAGTTTAACTAGTAAAAAATCCAACGAACTAATACAAGGTGGTCTCAGTTCGATAAAATCCGCCGCGACGTCGATGGTCAAGCGGATGGAGGAGATCAAGGAGGCCATATCGACGTCGGCCAATTCGACGCCTGTCAAAGTCTCGGTGGGGGGTGATCGACTGGCGGCGGGCGACGCCCCGGAATGCGCCGAATGCGAATCTAATGAAGGCAGCGATTGTGGTGACAGGCACAGGAAAATATCTGCGGAACTGAGCAGCTACAGGGGTAGTTGCACGAATTTGAAAGACTACGACGAGCCGCTGCCCGAGAGCCTGTTTCCAATGCCGAAGGACGACAGAACTGGTAAGTAATCCAATAATATTAATAATATGTGAAATAATGCATTCCCTGCCTGTCTGTCTGTCATCCTTGGCTAATTAAGTCTGCTCAGGGTTCATGATCTCGGACCCAATGATTGCTTACCTCATGGTGTGGGAAGTGGTTATTGGTTATTGATGCCAGCGTACCCTCTGAATGTATCAGGTTTTTTTATATCGGGCTTAACAGGCACAACTTCTTTTGGAGTAGTTGTGTGGTCACTTTATACAAACTATGATTAACACAATCCAGTTGAAAGGACCATGAGAATTTTGAACGAGTTGAACATTGACCTTTTTAGATTTTCATATTAAAAATTCAGGAGATATATTAGGAATATTGTTTGATTTTTTAAAATTTAGAAGGAAACATAACCCCACCATTTTCTAGTCTTGATGCTTTGATAACGGGTGATTTTTTAAAAGGTATAGGATTTGATTTTCAAAACAACACAAAAAAAATTGAAAAAATTGATGAAAACTCTATTGGAATCTATAGAACGATCATGCAAATGTTGCCGCGGCTCCGCTTTAGATGGCCAATGCGCAAGGTCCAATTTTGGCACACTCTCTCTAACATTGACCGGTATTTCACGTATAAATGCTTCAATATTGGCTTCCAGAGCGTCAGTAGTTGCTGGTTTATCCCTGTAGGCATGAGCCTTAACATGACCCCACAAGAAATATTCCAAAGGCGTGAGATAAACTGAAACGAAGGCGGCTCTTAATTGGGCTATTTTTTGGCGTGCCATGTCGCATGTGGCACTCTCTTGTTGAAATCACATGTCAGGCATGTCTAATTCTTCCATTTTGGACAACAAAAAGTCGTCAATAATCACACGGTAGCGATCGCCATTCACAGTATCATACCGGTCTTTGTCGTCTTTGAAGAAGTACGGCCCGATGATGCCACCGACCCATAATCCACACCAAACAGTGACTTTTTCGGGATGCATCGGTAGCTCTTGCAATGCTTGTGGCTGGTCTTCACTCCAGATGCGACAATTTTGCTTGTTAACGTATCCATTCAACCAGAAATGAGCCTCGTCGCTGAACACAATTTTTCGATAAAAATGTGGATATTCCTCCAACTTTGCCAGCGCCCATTCACCGAATGTTAGACGTTGTGGGAGGTCGTGTGGCTTCAATTCTTGCACCTGCTGTATCTTATAAGGTTTTACACCCAAATCCTGTTGCTGCGAACGGCGGCGAATCGACATTTCACGGTCATCACGAACACTGGCGGATACAGCCGCAATATTTTCTTGGGTCCTCACTCTACGTATGCGTGTTGGTGGTTTAATGTCCATTAATGTAAACTGGGTTTAAAATTTAGTCACAAGCTTCCGAATAGCTCCCTCAGTAGGCCGACGAAACTGCCCATAAATTGGAAGAAGTGCACGATGCACTTTCTTCAACGAGCATGAATTTTGATGTTATTCAATAATTTGCAAGCGTTGTTCATTCGTTAGTCGATTCATGGTTAAATAATAGACCAAACTGAACAAGTTTGACAATGACACAAGACACGATTCACGCGTGATCTGTCAAAAACAGTGTTGCCAATATTGAATTTAGTGGAAATGAATAGCTTTTATTTTCAGACACCGAACTGGACATCACCTTAACGACATGTTCTCAATGTCACAACTGCTCATGCTTACTATACGACGAAGACATAATGGCCAACTGGTCACCAGAAGACTCGAATCTGAACACCCTTTGCCAAGCCTGCGGAAAGTCGACGGTACCTTTTCTAACTGTTGCAATAACGGGGCCAGACATCAAGCCGTGCGATCCCTTCAGCATACCGTACTTAAACCCGCTCGTATTGAGGAAGGAACTGGAGAACATCCTCGCTCAAGAAGGAGATTTGAGTCTCGCCGATTCCAAGTTCCTTGATGATCACCCCATCATCTATTGGAACTTGGTATGGGTGTTTGAGAGGATCAATGTTCAAACGCACCTCCCGAACCTATATTTGAGAAACAAAGCGGACAGTGGTAGTACGGGGAGTAACAAAAAATTGGACGACTCTTCTGTTGATTGTGGAATCGATAACGGAGGGGTTAATTTGATGAAACCTGTGGAAGAAGGGACTGATCCTCTCACGCAAGAACTCACGACTTTAGGTGAGTGTCAGTTATTTGTGTTATTTCAGGAAGGTATTTGGAACTAAAACTGAATGAGTGATTGCAAATTTATTGTAAATGTTTATAACGCTATATTTGACATTTCTCTGTATGTATGTATAGTTGCATTTCTCATTTCTAAGATCATTCTTTGTTCTGGTGTTGTATACGTGATCCTTTTCACAGTTAATGAAAAGTTCTGATTTATTTTCTGTTATAAATACTACTGCTTCATATATATAGAGATTTATCATATGGTCAGTCATACGTTTCATCTAGCTTAACCCTTCCAAATCATTCAAACAATGCTAAACCTCCTGGAAATAAAATCAAATTTGTTGAGTGAAAACACTCACTGTAAGTCTTGTGATAATTCAGTAACATGAAAAGTGTCGGATAGTCATTTTTTAAAAAAAAGCTAATTCAACAAAGAAACGAGACCTCTGGCCCAGCTTGAATTGAATGCAAAAAATGTGGGCCCAAGAAACACTTTTCCATTCAATAGGACAAAGTGGAAAAAAGGTTTTTGGCTTTCTACTTCTTCATTATATAAAAAAAGTGGAAAGACAACAATTTTTTAACTAATCTCTCCTACAAAATATCTCCCCTTTCAATTTAAGCTGATAGCCATTCAGCTATACTAAACTTTTACAGATCTGTTTCAATACTCCAACATGTGAGTAGAGTAAGAATTCTTAGGGCAATCGCATTTTCATAATTTTTTCCTATAAAATATTTTGTGGCACTAATACCAACATCAAAATAATATGGTTCAAGAATAAAATCTTTCATGCCATCAGAAGGTGTTTTCTCAATTTTTCCATTTCATAGGAAAAATAGCTCGACAGTCCCATTTGTCAAATTCATGAGCAGATAATTTGAAGTGTATGAGGTCTGTTGAAAAATAAGCCGAATTTTCATTTTTCTCAAAAAATATTGTCGTAAATCATGCCCGAAGGAAAATAACGCCGGCCGCCACTGGTAACCATAAACCAAACGTGACGTAGCTAAGAGCGCGCGATGATTCCCCGCCACTCGAGAAGCGACGAAAATAATGCTACCGACTTCGAGAGAAATTTCTAAGGCATTCGATTAGGTACAATATTTAAACGCTAGCTGCGAGCATATCGACACAGACAAGTGGGAGCTACAGTGCGGTACGCGAAATGATCTAGTAAGGCGATAGACATTCAAATAATAGTTGAAGTTTTAGTCGAAGTGTTTGTTGTATTTTCAAAGTGAAATAAAGTTAAGTTTGATTATTCAGTGTAGTCAATTATAGGTCAACCCACGGGGAAAAACGTAACAATATTTATTTATTCATCAATTTCAATTTTTTTCCTTTATTCCCCTTTATTCCAATCAGCGAAGCAGTTCTGATATGCACATTTTGATATGTCCTTGAGCTCTCTCAGCAATTTAGTTTTTTATCTCCTTAATCGTCTCCTTTCTTCAATCTTGAACAGCAGAAAGTCGCATGGGGCCAAATCTGGTGAACACGGTGGCTAAGGCATGATTACGGTATTGTTTTTTGACAAAAAATTATGAACAAGCAATGACGAGTGGGGTGTGCATTATCGTGATGCAAAATAAGCTCAAACATTCAAATTTGACTTTCAAAATCAATGGTGACCAACACAAGCATTTGACAAGGTATTCAGGCAATCTGAAATTGATGAAAATGAAAACAAATATTGGGCAAAATTTGATTTATTATAAAGGTATCAAAATTTACAATGAGCTACCAAATGGTTTAAAAAAAATTAATGAACAAAAATTCCGGATTAATTTGAAAAAATACTTATTGTTTGTATAGATATATCATCTGATGAGTACATTTATGTTCATGTGGATAATCATATTCAGACATATATGTATTTATATATGTGTATAGATAGATAGATATATTTTATTTAAACTGCATTCCAAACAGGTTTACACCCGATTATATGTATACAGTCAATGTCATGGTACATAAAATATATGATTTCAAAATACAGAGTAAATAAATACCCAAAATTACGTACAAGAGAAACATGAATAAAAAAAAACAGGTATATATGGCGCTTTTTTTTTTTAAACTGTCTTATTTCGAATTCATCACAGCAAAAAAATCAAGACTTTGATGACTTACGTCTAGATCATTCACTTGCCTAAGGCAGCATTGAGTGGAGACTCTGATCGGGTGTCTGCATAGAAAACCCTATTGCGATTTCTTATACTAGCACTAGGAACATGAAGATTGATCACACTGAGGAGTTCAGGTACATTTATTATCTGATTAAATATGTTGAATATAAATAGTACATCATTCAAGCTTCGACGATCCGAGTTGGCATTTCAAAATGTTCTAATTGAGTCCTATAGGAGACCATACAGGGAGACTCTTTATTTTTTTTGAAATTTCTTCTGTATTCGAGCTTTGATCTGACAAAGGCATTGAATGGAAGAATTTCTAGTTCCCATTTGAAATCCCTGGCGTTTCTTAACGCAAAAAGATATAACTTTGCATTTAGTCTCATTCAGCATCAAGTTATTCATCTCACAAAAGAAAGTGGTAGAATCTAAGTCTTTCTTAAGGTTTTCACTGTCTCTTTCATCGTTGATGGTTTGGTATAGTTTGAGATCATCTTTATAGACTAGGAATTTGGAATGTCTTATATAATCACCTATATTGTTAATGAACATTATAAATAAAATTGGGCCTAGAATTGATCCCTGAGGAACGCCAGAAGTTGGTCTGAATAGTGTCGACCTTTTTCTATTGAAAGCAACAAATTGATCTCTATCTGATAGATATGACTTCACTAATGTTATCATTGATTGATTCATTGAGAATTTCCTTAATTTGGTGATTAGAACCATGTGGTTAACTTTGTCGAATGCTTTCGCTAGGTCTGTGTAGATTACATCAACTTGTTTTCCAGTATTTATGAGATTTTGATTTCCAGATTTATGGATAGGAATTATACATCCCATTTTGAGTTGTTTTGGAAACACACTACTTTCAACAATGCTATTCAGAGGTCTGATTATATATGTGTGTATATGCATACATATTTATATCTTTTTTCAAGTTTCAGTCCTGATTTAATTTTTTTTTGTGTGCTCTGTTCATACTTAGTTATGTTATAGTTGGTTTTTTCAAATTATTTTTTCCCTGCTATAAACATTGTGTGTTTCTTGAAGAAATAAATTGTTATTCTTATTATTAAAAGCCATGACTTTCCACAATACCGAAAATTTTCTTCGTATTGTTTATTGCAAGCGGCGATAACAAAATTATACTCCTTATTGACCGTACGACCATGTGACTCCAGATGCACTGCACCACAGTAATCGAAGGAAACAGCGAGCAAAACCTTGACATTTTATCAAACTTGGCGTGTTTTTTTTTGTTTCGGCTCTCCTAGGCTCTTCCATTGGGACGATTGGACTTTGGTTTCGATGTCATAACCATATACCCATAACGTCACCAGATATGTCCCTTTTAAGCAAATCTGAATCGCGGTTACTGTCATTCAACAATTCCTGAGCGATGCTAATGCAACGGTTCTTTTGCTCAATATTCAGCAGTTTAGTGCTGCTACACCCTTCATGCCCAAAATGTACAAAACAATTACACCGATAGGTCGACATCCTCAGCAACTTCTCTAATAGTGATTCGACGATGCTCCTTAAAATTTTCTTCACTTTCTCAACATTTTCATCGGTTGTTAATGTGCTGTGAGGTCCTGGGCGAGAGTTGTCATTCACATCATCTCGACCATCTACGAAAAGCATGTACCACTTATAAACATTTTTCTAACTCAAAGTACAATCACCGTATGCGCCTGTCAACATTTCAAGTGGTTTTGAGCATCATTTTTTTACTCAAAATTTGATGCAATTTTTTTTATCTTTTTTTTTTTCGGTAGCAGAAAATCGCCGAACACGAAATACACTTTCAACTTTTATGCCTCTCACCAACAGATTAAACATGTTAAACAGCTGAAACTGTGGACATATGTTCGAGACGAGTGTGCAACATAAAAAAATAAAAAATCGCTATTGTACATAACCCGCGAAATTTTAACATTTACCTTATTTTTAAAACAGACCTCATTATTTTGGTAACAATGGTAGTCAGAAACGTAAATATGTATTTACTCTTGATTCCTGTGAATAATCCACAGATAGTGATATTAGAACTCCAATTGTTGAACTTGATGTTATATGCTTGTATAATCATAGTTTGAAGGAGAATTTCTTCACGAAAACGCTTGCAATTAGTACCAAACTTTCAGAATATATTATAAAAAGTGCCACTCTTTGGTTATAGGTTTTACTGTTTTGCAAAACCTCTTTGTACTTTTGAATTGAACAGATAATTTTTTTGTTTCAAGCTGTCCAAAAGGAAAATAGTAAGTTTTCATTTAATAAACTTAAGTTGTTTCCATCTCGACCTTACTAGTCATACTGTGTACTGTAACATTATGGTCAATTTTTTATGAATAGCCAATTAACTTGACTCTTCTCATTTTACTCTATTCTTTCAATTCAGCCCAATTGGCAGCTCAAGTGAGAATTCGATGCCTCTGGGACGAACCTGGTCTCCATTTGGAAGGCCCACCTATGTATACGCTATGGAAAATGAGGGACACTATACAAATGAATTCGAGTGGTAGGAACACGAAAACGTGAGTTGTGACACACAAGTTATATTTAACATGACATCATGCATGACCATCAAGCATGTTTTTTTTTTTTAGGTTTATGCAACAAGTCATAAACTATATTCGTGTTAGCGATTTGGCCGAACCAGTCCGAACTTTGGCTAGTGAAAGAAAGAACGAAGACTTGAACAATAAGTGCAACTCGATCTACAGGGATATTTTATTTTTAGCTTGCAAAGCTTTGGGTAGGGCGCAGATAGACATAAACGCCTTCGATAAGGAATACGCGACCGCCTATTCTAGAATTGCAGAGCGACAAATCGAACTCTTTCCCCAGGATAAGCCTGTTAGTTTATCTGCCTTATATTGTCGACAGTACTTCAGGCCTCTCACTTTACCTTGAGTTCTGTGATGTGGTATTTGTTGAGGTTTGTGGTCTTGGTTTTTTGATCAATTATTCCAGAGAAGTGAGGGGATTTGTTTAAGTTTTTACGTTAATTTAAGTTATTTAAGATGTAAAATAAATCTGTTAATTTGTGAAATGTGTTTTCTTTTTCCATGGTTGGCAGAAGTTTATTTTGTGTCTATCGTCGAAATTACTCAATAATACCCGTAGAACGGTTTTAAAAAATTAACGACTATTTCTTATTTCAAGATATCGAATAGAAAGCTGTAAGATCCATGGACGTAAAAATAAAATGGACCCAGTTATTTACTTCATTAGGTGAAGTCAGCGTTCTCGAACATTCTGAGGTTATGCTGTTGAGCTGGACATTGTAATATTGAATTTATTTATACACACCAGCCGCTGACCACCTTAGTTTTGTTGAGTTTTTGCCTTTGTGAAGAGCTTGGGTTACTTATCAGTGTCCAATCACTGTCTTCATGTTTTTTTTTTAATTAAAAATATAACGACAGCGTACAGTTCAACATAGTCAAGACACTATAAATATAAAATATGCTGTTATTTTCCCTAATCAGCAAAAATGCTAGTCTCGGGATTCACAAACATTCAACATGACAAGTGAAACACAAAAACTAGTAAACCACTACAAAGCTCATAGTAGTAACGCATCAGACATGTGCTTAGAGGCTCAGATGTTCTTTTAAACTATTAATGAATGAACTATAGCCCGGCAACTCACGTATATAGACAGGTCATTCATTGAAGACTTATAGCCTGTGTAAAAGGATTGTATTATCCTTTGTTCATTTTTACCATGCTCAGGTGTAAGTCATTTCTACCCCTTGTATTATACTCATAAAACTGGTTGTTGACTAGTAGATCGTTGTTGCTTTTGATTATTTTGTTTTTTATTTTATATATGTTCTTGTATTGCTCAAGTTTAAGTAGATATTTAATTGGGTGTAGTTCAGTCTGTGTGGGTTCGAAATGGAATTTGAAATAAAAAAGAATTGGAAAATAGAAATAATAGAATGTTACTATAATTTTTGATTATTAAAAATTCATTCTACTCTATTATTCATCAAAGTTAAATATTTTTGAAAAAATTATGTTTCTGATTAAATGTGTGAATTTGAAGGGGTCGATAAAATCATCTCTGTTCCCAAAATGAGGTGTTATTTTCAAAACATGTGAGAAACAGTATAACTCTATCAACATGGTTTTATCAACAAACGTTCAACAATAACAATCTTAGAGACTTACAAAACCAAGAATGGTTTATAACACTCTTTAATGCGTAAGTCCAATATCGTCTGGAATATGGCTCCCTAATCTGGTCACCTATATACAATGTGCATATACATCAACTCGAATCCTGTCAAAGAATTTTTATGAAATACATGGCTTACAAACTGGATGAAGCTTTCTCATCCTGAAGAATTGATAATAGAGTGCTGCTAAATAGATTTGCCCTCTTATCCTTGGAAAACAGAAGAACATATCATACTTGTATCTTCATATATAAACCTATTCATAGGCTGGTAGACTGCCCAGATTTGTTATCTCAACTAGATTTTCACGTACCGAGACGAAGTAGTAGAAACAAAATCTTCTTCTATTTGCCTATACCAAGAATTAACTTGTTAATAAAATCTCGAGTTTATAACATCTGTAAAAATCATAATAGTTTCTATTCAGAATGTAATATTTTTGTTGTTCCATTTGGACGCTTCAAGTATATAATTCGTAACAAGTAAAATACTGTGTTTCAACTCTCTGCACACTGCCAATTCAATTAGAATTCTACAGAATATGTTTTTTGATTATTCTATGTATGAATCAGTGTTTGTATAATGTACTAATCTATTAGTCTACTGGTTTTATATGCTATCATTGTATTTATTCTATTTTACTTATACTTATTCATAGCTGTAAACTCCATTATATTTGTCTTGTAATTGAGATTACTCCTGTTAGACAATAACCTTTTTTTTGATATCATGTTCAATTCAACAAGTGTTGGACAACACTGAAAACAAGATAGTGGAAACCGAAAAGTGAGCATTAATAAAATGAACTTTTAGAGCTGCCACAAAAAATATGTTGGTCAGACTAGCCGAAGTATTAAAGTCGTTTCAAAGAACACAAGGCGCATAAACATGATACTAGAGTTTTGGACACTTCTGAAAGTTTGGAAATAGCAAAGTGTATGAGAACTATGTTCTGTGACAAGTGTCCCATTCCAAAAAGTCCATTATCTTTTCTTTAATAAACCACTCAATGATGTGTGACTAAAAGAGGGAGTCCTTACTGTTCGGTATGAATATGTGAAGTTGAAGAAATTGGTAATTTCATCATTTGATGATGGCGACCCAGTCGCCCAAAAATGAAGACCAATTCTTTCAACGATTTATAATAATTAGTACTATTATTTTCAACCAAAAGAGGGTTATTGAAAATACACAAATATTTAACATTTTATTTTTAATAAGAGAGTTTTTAGTAAGATATTCCTATAAACTAATAATTGCTAAGATATTTCTTTTTATATCAAGGCAAAATATACCTATATTAGTAGAACATTAAGAAAAACCTTCATAGAAAAAACATAATCGAAAAACCAAGAAAAGCTTCTCAGCTCAAAATAACGGAAATATCAATAACATGTTTGTTAAAGAGGATATTATATAAATACAATGATTCGATGTTGAAAGTGATGGAAGAATTTTAATTACCTTTTACATTGCCGTCATACTCCAATGTGAAGCTTAAAAATATGGTTGGAAATATAAGAGTATGTTATATACGCAATTTGAAACCCATTGCTTTCATAAACTAATAAGTTGATGCTTGCTTTCAAACTATATTCAATTTGATCAGTTATTGCTCTTTTCACTTATAATCATCAATGACTCACTAATTGCGTGTTCAATCAAAATATTTTATACACTACTCATATTAGCCTTAAGGTCAAATTTACAAACATTTCATACAGCTATGAATCAAAGTATAAAATTGATTTGCACTGTTGACCTTCAAACTATGAATCACAGATTAAAAAATAAATTATTCTGAACATATATTTATTTCTCATTAAAAATGAGTCAGCGAATACTTTAAAAAATAAAACCCTAATTGAATCAAGAAAGTTATGCTAAAGTACAAATTTTCAACTGGATCAGTTTTAGATTATGATTACAAATATTTGGTGAAAATATAAAAGTCAAATTTGTCCAAGAGCAGATAGTAGATGATAATAGCAGTAATAGTAAACATTCCTTTCATTTTAAAGTTGAAGAATAACTTTGTGCACACAAACTCCACTCAAATATGCAACTTGAAATTTAGATTTTATTAATGTCTAAATTTATTGTTCTATTACATCTGTTTACAAAGAAATCAACAACATTAAAATGGACAGTGCAAAAAATAACTATCTTCGATTCAAACTGAGAAGTTCAACCTTGTGTTATTGAGTTTGTACTTGTTTTTCCAGCAAAAACTCAACTTGGTATGAATAATACATAACAAATGCTAGATATTTTGAGTTTATACTGCCAATATTTCAGGCCATTCATTTTGATGCTTGAAAATTATATTAAATTTGTGAAAAACAAAACTGTACAGTGATAAAAAGGCCCAATTTATTAATGTGACAGTTTCTAAACCTTATTGGAGATAATCTGATTGTCATCTTGAAGACTATCACAAATTATACAGATTTTCTATGGTGAATGTTGATTACCTTGCTGAACACTTAGATGTTTTGGAAACAATTGTGGAAAAAACATGAATTTGGAATAAATTTCCCAACCTCAACAATTTGAATAAAGCACGACGCAAACTGTTGCAAAGCCAAGATTTGATATCAACCACCGAACAAGATTTGTCCTGTCTGTCATAGTCCAGGCAGGTTGAAACAGCGCCATATGATGTTGTACTACAAAAGCTTTATTCTAGGGTTCTGTTTTCAACTGTTCAATATATGGGGTGAGTGAAATTCAAGAATTCCATCAATCATCATATATTTTGCAGTTCCCCATAGTCTAGTAAATTTTTTGGATGATGGCATTGCAGCTGATAATGGAGACAACATATTCAAGAAGATAGAAGATGATTTGGACATCTCTGTGGACTGCAGAGAAGAAAAGAAATAAGAAGTTATCAACCAATTTCACTGAAGTTAAAAAAATTATTTCCATTCATTTCTATTATTGCTATTCAAAGAGATTTCTATTATAATTCAAACATCTGAGATATAGGGGGAGAAAGTTCTAAGCGAAATATGTACCATGTATGCAATTTCTGTTTTCACTAAGGTATAGAAATCTGAGAGATTTCTATACCTTACAATTGATGAACTTACAGCACATATCTAAACATTAAGTTCTAACAATAGCCAGTACTTATAGTTTCAACTACCTCAATATGAATGCTATAAGTATAAGCCTAATTTTTATTCACACCACTCAATGTGTTGTAGATTTTTCAGATGGTCTTTCGAAGTTTTCTTACATATTTTACATATTATTATTCTATATTTGAAAACTGTAGGAAACTATGATTGATATGTAGGCAACAGTGCCATTCAGTTACCATATTTTCATTTTTCCAATCTAATACTCTGACCCCATATATGCTTGAAATGATGCATATGGTAAATTATAAAAATAATTATAAATTGTGATGATTTACTAATACCGTATAATATGACTGGGGGTTCTTCACAAAAAAGTAGAACTTCATATTCATAGAGTCAACTTACAAGGTAAACGTAACTAAATTGGAAATCACTAAAAAAAAATATTCTCCAAAATTAACAGAAATACATGTTTTTATTGATGTTGTAATGAAATATTTAGATTTGAGGACAAGTTCTGAGAATTGAATTAAGTTTTGTATATCAAATTTACAGTTCACCACGAAATATATAATTGAGTTTAAATGTCATATAACGCTCATCAACCATATATTTGAATGCTCAGTGAACAAAAAGCACATTGTCGAGTAACTTGATTGAACTTATTTGGTTTTAATTGGAAAATTTTTTATACACACCATATTTCAACAATCATCATGTCTCAAGCACTGTATTTTTTAATTCAAAGGAATTCTTCACTGAAGCCAGACCTTAGAATAGAATGGACTGTCAGCATATTACTCCAATTCATACATTTTTGTAATACTCCACTTTTGAATGTGGCAAATTGTTTACTATAAGGTCCTTTTTGGAGAAAAACCCAAGTATCTTGGGTACAATTGAATTATTTATAATACAATAAATAACTAGATGATAAAGATGAAACAGAAAGTGGTTTTTTCCAGATACCGATCAAAAATGCACCAAATATGCCCAGAGCTCCAAGGCATATCCCCCCTTATCAGCATATCACCATTTTTGCATAGGCATTACTCTAACTCTATTTTTCTGAATTGGTCGTGAATCTCCGGAGAGTGTTAGGTACTAGTATTATCATTTTATTTTCATCTATGAAAAAAGACTACATTTATGAAGGTAACCGACAATGTTAAATATTTAAACAACATCGAAGAATCGAGTAAATTGTTATTTAAATTTACAGTTAGATGAAGAATAGAAAACACTTCACATGAAACATGGGTTTAATTTTACAGGAAAAGTGGTTCTTGCAGATTCAATAGTATAATAATTCTCTTCAATTAAATATTCGTAGAAAAAAGTTGTTTCACATGCACTTATCATTATAAAATATACTTAAAAGAAATATTTATAAGATTTAAGGATGTTTTTTTTAAATCGAAATTCAAGTTTGCCATCAGTTTCTGCTTGGCTCCAGATGAAAAATAACTAAAGAGTAGTCACATGTATCCCAGTATCTGTCGAATTTTATTTTTTCACAAAAAAATGTATCATTTGTGTAAAAGCATATTTTTTCCAATTTACCGATTTGAGAACATTTGCTGAAAATCCAACTAAACCTAGAAAACTCAGTAGACAAGTAATGTGAAAAATATATGAACTTGCAATAATATTCTTCCAGTCTACAGAATTGAGTCGAGTATGTTGCAACTAGAAAAATTACTTGAAAACCCAGTTCTTTCCAATTTCATCTAAATTTCCATCCAAGAAAAATATATAAGCATCCTCTTTAACAATTACTTACGAATATTTGTGTAGAATTTTTCATCACAACTTGTGTGCGTAGAATATAGAAGCAACAATGCCTTAATTATATTTTTTTGATAAGTATGTACATCAATAGAAAGAAAATTTCTTGAATATGAACATTTGAAGACAGCAGTCATGTTGAATAGTCAGGAAACAGTGGTATTTCCCATCCTAATATTGACATTTTGGAAATATATTCATCAAATTTCTTTCTTGTTCAATCATGATGCGATTCATTTGAATTTCTCTATTGAAGGAGTTTTGTGAAATATCGTAGTAATGGGAAAAGTTTTGAAATATGAATATTTTTCATGTTTTATGATACAGAAATTTTTGAATTGATACTGTTAAAAACAATGAATATCAGAACAATTTCAACTTTCACTTATGAAGAAAACCAAAGCTTTCCACATGAGTAAAAAAATTCAAGAATTATTGAGGTAAAAAAAGAAAAGTCAACAAGAAGTGAATTTCAGAAGACAATTCCAAATTCAATAGTGTTAGCTAAGTTTTAATGATGATGCTGGTAATGAATTCAATAAAGTAATTTTTCAGAATAAAATTTGACTATAACTATAGGATCAAAATACTTTGTCGTAATCTCATATGCCTTCTCTTAACCACACAAATTCACTCACTTCAAACACTCACACAGTAATTGTAAAATTTTTCAAAACTTGGCGATAGTTGGATCATAGTGGGAGCAGAACAGATTATCACTCATTCTCGAGAGATCCCTAGTATCAACTTTCCTGACCTATAGAATTGAGCACTTAATCTTGATAGGAACCCTTCCGTGGCTGCCAAAGTTTTTATGGGATCGCTTTCCTCTTGACTTGTCTTTTCGAATTTCCCTAACTAAGGTGTAAAAGGCATCATCCACACCCATTCTCGTTTTAGCAGATGTCTCTACGAAAGGTATTCCATACTGCTTGGCGACCTAAAAAAATAATCATATGAAATTAACCTGCTTCAACATTTCTCACTCAAAGTTAAATGAAATCTAACCAATGAAAAAATAAATTCAAAGCAAAATGGGAAAAAGCTTTGTGTATTTTCTTAGAACACTTACAGATATTATCATTGTTCAAAATATATGCCCTGTTTGCCCTTCCAGAGTTTTATTTAAAAAATGTGTGTATATCTTATTTCTTTTCTTATTGTTCTCTACCTGTGCAGAAAAAAGGAAAATGTAAAGAATTTCAGATGGATAAGCTTGTCACCAGTTATTCCAAAAATATTTTGTTGTAGTGCAACTCTTTTGGTATGAAACAAACAATTACACAATTAATAACTGATTTCACTTGAAAAGTTCACTCTACCGTAATTATGTATGTACTTGTGATACACTGTTTGGAACCTTTGGAGTAGTAATGAATATTACTGGAGTTTTTTTTCCAACACCGAACCATTATTTCAACACCTCTACATGTGTTTCGATCACCAAGCCATCAGATATTTCTCCAAAGCAATGATGAGAGTCATTAATAGTAAATTGTTGCTTCACAAGTTACAGTACACTGATGATCTTGTGAGAAAAGTAACAAATTCAGCAGTGATTTTGTTTGCTGACAATTTTAAATTATATCAGGAAATTAATTTAACCTTATATTGAGCGAATTTTCAAAATAATCAGAGTCTCTTGACCGTCTGGTACAGCAAGAACAAATCTTACATTGAAGGTTCAAATGAAATCAATGTGCGACATATACAACTCAATTTGTGATCATTGTGATACTGATCAACTAAAAGTAACGGCATTTGAAATATGGAAATGATTTTTACACTTTTTTTCTGGTTTCATTTCATTATTTTGAATACTTATCTGGATTTATTGATTGAATAAGGCAACGCGAGACATACTGCAAAGCATTAAATTGTCAGGACATAACCTTACCTCTCTAGCTTGATTCATATCGACAGCCCACGTTGTTAGGTCACATTTGTTTCCAACAAGAACCATTGGTACTTCCTCGGCATCCTTAACTCGCTTGATCTGCTCCCTGTACGTCCCTATGTCTTCGAAACTTTTAGCGGAGTTCACTGCAAAAACTAAAAGGAAACCTTCACCCGTTCTCATATACTGGTCTCGCATGGCACTGTACTCTTCTTGACCTGCTGTATCCAAAATATCCAGAAGGCAGGTGTCACCATCTATCACAACTTGCTTTCTATAAGAATCCTCTATGGTGGGATCATATTCATCAACAAAATGATTCTGGATCAACTGAATAGTCAATGCTGATTTTCCAACGCCACCTGCTCCTACTACTACAAGTTTATATTCAGTCATTTTTGAGCTATCTGTTAAATTTCTGAAAAATATACGTAGAGAAGCTTTTCGAGATCTTTTATTTTCCTTACGAGTCGTTTCAGCCACTGTCAAAGCATAATAATGAATGCACACAACGAACCAAAACTGAAGCAATTAAGAACATTCATACACTTAATAAAAAGTCCTAATTAATTGTAATCAAGAAACTATAGAGAACGGCCAACAAAAGTTATGATACCGTCACGCAAAAATGACAAAATCAAGAAAATATACGTTTAGTTGTTTAGTACTTTTAGGAGATAACTAAAATCCTGTTTAGGTTTTTTTGGTCCCAGTTTTGCCAACACGTTTTGGGCGTTTCCACTTCGTGATTACACACTTTGAAAGGACTGTCGGTTCTTCGATTATTTCTGTATATATATTGAATCATTTCGTCACGAGCAATATGCATGCAAACCCTCGTGTTTTTACCAATTCGCTATTGTTTTGTCAAAAACCCACGTCGATAGATGGTGTCATGAATCGAAATCTGCCGCGCGTATTTTGTTCAGATTTTCAATGCATGGACGATAATTGAAAAAAATCTTCCACCTAATTTCAGTTCATTCTCAAATGTAAACTAGATTGAAAATTGAAACCTCTCTGTATTAAATGGATACGATCTGACCGGTAAAGATTGATGAAAGGATATTTGAATTTGTCAATTTCAATTTGAATTTTTCAATTGATCATGTTGATTAAATTGGTGGAAAATATCTGAAGAATATCATGAGTTTCTTACTATTCTAATCAATTCTCGGTCTATGATTAATAGTATGAATTTGATTTCTAGTTATCACTCGTCACATACATCTTGAGAAAATGCAATGACATGACAGTATAGATGATCCAACGCACCAGAAAGCGTTATTTCGATCCTCATGAATTTAGTTGACTTTCAGTGAAAGCTGCAAAAAAGCAATGACCAAATATATCTTCCGGTGGTCGATGTTGAAGCTTGTTTCTGCAACGAATTACCAGTGGGAGCCTCGAATAATATTGATATTCCCGTGGATTGAGACTTTTATCGATCCCATAGATGACGTAGATGAGAAAACATTGCATTTTTTAATCAGGCCTTTTTTTAAATACAGTTTATGCTAGTAATGCATTCACGATTTAGACTTGCACCACCGATGAGACCTAAGGCGGGTTAGAACAGCGATGTCTGATGTTGGTTCATGAATATTTTCTCAAAAGCTAAATTCCACTGTAATTTTTTCAAATATCGATTCGGCTAGACACACCGTGACTAAAGAGCTTGATGAATGTTAGATTAAATGAATATTATGCATGTTCACATTATATATTACAGTTCACAATATATTCGACAGCAAGTGTAGTCAACATCTGAACATAAAATGTTCTTTCTTTTTGAAAAAAAATGGAACTAAATTTTCTGAAACGGAATATATTTTTCAATATGTTGAAAAACATCTCAAATACATATGTATTGACAAAGGAATATAATTGGAGAAAAGCTCAATAAAAGTTCATTCATGAAATTTCTAAAAATAAGAAATTATAGCATTTGTTTGATATAGATATTTCATATCATATATTTTTCTCAATAAAATAATTTTCGAATTCTAGTTCTGTAATTATCTCTGTCGGAGATACAATTAAGGATATTCACTCATCCTCGTCAATCGTTTTAGCATATATAGACACTGTATTATTCATAATTTTTTATAAGACTCATGGTATTGACTCGTTTATTCTCAAATAGTAAAAACTAACAAAAATATTCTGTTTTGCAAAACGATGATAAATGAATATTCTCAAGTACAGGAGATTCGTTGGTATGTCAACAATAGGTAATACCAAAACCCCGGACAATTGACACGCAAACCATTCTACAAATTGCAGTCAATTTCATAGATATATACTATATATCATTTCTATGGTCAATTTTGACTCAATCACTGATGATAGTATACGCCAATCGAGACCGCGTGTTTCTATTGTGACACCGAAGTTTGGCAACGCTAACACACAGAACAAATAGCAGAGATGAAAGAGTTTGTAACTTTAACGAAAAGTCAGAAAAATAATATCTGTATTTGACATATAAACATATGGAATGCAATGTTGTCATTTTCTCTTCATCTTAATTTGTTAATCTTAGTGTTATGAGAAAGGTCTGGAATAATTAAAGAAGACAAAAGACCCGGAATTTTCGTGAATCATTCCACATTCAAGGTATTCTTAAGATTACTCTTCGGTTGATTTTATTTTGATGATATTTAAACTAGTAGTCTAAGGTGAGTAGTAGAAAACATGATTTCTTTATCCAATGATTATTGAAGATGGCCATCATTTAACTTTTAGAGAAATATGTCCTGGAAACAAGGCCACGATTGCTACACAGACAATATTAAAGTAAAAATTTCTGAGAGATATAAACCTCCTCCCCGTATAAATATAGCAGTGACTTATGCACAGAGTTTAATCATAAATAAACAAACACAAGATAATATTCCAAAATATGAATTTACCACTGAAAGAAATGTTTTGGATAGTCTGAGGAACTGGAAAAGCGTTAGGGCAACTGCTTTCCAAGAGCGAAGAACAAAAATTGAAAAAGCTAGGGAAGAAATGAAACGAGTAGCATTAGAAAGTGCTGAACAGTTAGATGAAGTAGAGCTCAAGACTGTACAAGAGACTGCAATTACGACGTGTACTAACAATAACTTTATTCCTACTTATACAAGTGTACCATTCAGTACTTCTATTAATCAGAGTTGCATGAACTACTCGACAAATAATAGTATTCTCGTTCCTACACAGGCTACTAATCATTATTCTCACATTTTAACCCCTGTTCCGTTACAAAATAATGAAAACCAGCAATATAGTTGCAAACAACATGATAAAAGCCCGTTTAACATTTCTGATTTTGAAAATGATACCTCTAGTCCTTTTGATAATATGGAACTGAAATCTATTAATGATATGGAAGAGTTAGCCCAAGTTTTGAATAAAGAAAAGAAGAGTTATGAAATGAATACTCCTGTGTATTCGAATTTTCCGAATGCTCAACCAACTAGTTCTCAAGTGCAACCACAATATGTGGGTTACCCAAATAAT
The DNA here is from genome assembly GCF_025532065.1 of Leptinotarsa decemlineata. Classification (NCBI taxonomy): domain Eukaryota; kingdom Metazoa; phylum Arthropoda; class Insecta; order Coleoptera; family Chrysomelidae; genus Leptinotarsa; species Leptinotarsa decemlineata. The sequence goes on from NW_027412578.1 coordinate 8,498,073, forward strand.
CAATTTTATAACATTCCGCCTTCGATTTCTTACATGCAGCCACCTACAACAGACTATTCACAAACTAATGGTTATTACTACCCCCAGAATCAACCATTGCAGCAACAGTATTTTTATTCCAAACCCAGTACTGTAGACTATAGGTATGGTACATCAATTCAATCTACTCCTTTTGAAACTAAATCATCTAACTGTCGAAGTGTCCCAGATATAGTAAAGGCTCTTGAAGATGAAATGGAGAATACCTGTATTGGGGTCCAAACTCCAAAAAACTCATTCATTAGGACTAGTGTTACTTCTCAGAATAGCCGACCTAAGAGCACTGACGCTGTATATCCAAGGCCAAAGATAAAAACTGACCAGTTGGATGACCCTTTCGATTTATTGACTATAAAACAACAAGAAATTTGTAGACAAATATGTTCAATGGGGTTTCCCCTTCCTAGGGTGGCGAGGACTTACAAAATCTTTGGAAATGATCAAAAGAAGGTGAGAAATTTGCAGCATACTAGAAAGAATATGTGAATGATTGAATGATTTGCATTATATAGTAAGTAAGTAGCCTTTATTGAATAGGAATAATCCAAATATTCACAATACAAAGTTATAGTTCTACAATAAATGATAATAATCATTATCATCATAATAATCAAGTAAATGCTATATCAAAACATAATATAATAAATGAATCCATGTATAAATTTATTACAAAATACATTATTGACAATAAACAAAGTAAGATTGAGATAATACAAATATCAAAACTATACAATAACTGACTCAATTCAGCTGAAAATCTATAATACAATACAACTACATTCATAACAATCACAAATATTTTGAGAGTTTTTTTCTTAAACGATACAAACAATATCACATTTTTTAATTTAATTTGGAAGGGAATTGTATTCAACTAAACCTCGTATGAATAGTGAGTTCGTACCTTGAAAATTGTTTGCACTTCTAGTACAGTATTCGTGGACCTCATGATTAAACTTGATGAATTGTTTGAAATAAGTTGGCATCAAACCTTTGACAATCCTTAAAATGAAGATCATTGCTGAGATAGTCAACCTTTTGGTTACTGATTGCCACTGTAAAGTCTCTAACATATGGGTTATTGGAGTATATCTATTACATTTTAGGATTAATGTCATCCCACGATTTTCAAGTTTTTGTAGAGAAGCTTTCCTGTTATTGTTTAATAGAAATAGTGTTGTAGAAATAGTATTGTGGTTTAATGATACTATTAAAAACTATCAATCTTGCTTTTAACGATACGTGAGCAGCTATTCTTGAGAAGAAAAAGAGTGTTTTAGAATTTTTTTTCTGTGTATTTGGTGATCATGTATTTTGGAGAGTTAGTTACTAATTTATATGCATTAAACACAAATTCATTTTATAAATACGATGTATTTCTTGACCGTTTTATTTTATTTCGTGGATTTCCTTGGGAGATTTGGTTTGTATAAAAATAAAATTAGGAATATAAATGGTCTAAATCAGTCAAACACTTTTCTTGTTTCTATAGAAGCTAGTGTCTTTCTTTTTTAATTAAATAAATGATCTTTCATTGGCAAAGCAATATACTGTGGTCTTTTTAATTTTTTCAGAAGTAACACAATCAAAATTAGGAATATTCATTCATTATAAATTAACAGGTATACAAATAAATTTTCACAATAGACAGGTGTTTGATCTATTTATTAATGGCATGTTTATCTGATCATCATCTCACTAAATATATAAAATGTATTAAGTGATAGTTACATGGCCTACTGACTGCAAATAGCCATGATGCTCGCTAGGCGGCTTGGGGAGTTATTAACATTACACACCCATAACATGAAGCTGATGAACAAGCAGTCGTTGCCGTTAAAACCAAGAAATAAAAAAGTGTTAGTTCTTATGATTCAAAACATTGTGGAAATTATGATCAGTAAAAGGAAAGAAACTGAAAATTGTCTCTGTTTGGTTTCTGAATTTCACAGTTGATCTTGCTTCTTGAAAGTGAACTTTGTGAAATGAGTTATTCTCTTATGTATATATTTTCAAGCTGAAATTAGCAATAGTTAATAAAAGTAAATAATGATGTTATCTTCTATTGCAGATGGTAGAACATCTTTTGGCTTTAACAGATCTTCTAGATTTAGGATTTCCGGAAAAAGATGTCTCAGATGCATTGGTGCAGTGCGACAATGATCGGGACAAAGCCCTGGATAAATTGATATCATAAAATTTTCGTATGGGTATGGCTGTGCTGTTACATAATCTGTATGCTGAAACATAATTTATACTTATTTATTTGTAAATAATCATTTGTACCCTCTTTGAGACTTTTACTTTATCATATTTTAAGAACAAAACGAATAAAATTATTATCGATGCAATAATTCTTTACTATTAGGCGACAAAACCATAACAGTTTCTGCTTTCCTGTACTGACGAGAGGTAATACCCTGAAACCGGCCTGTAGGTGACCTTCTCGAATAATTTCAGCATAGTTCTGTTGCTGGATGAACGAGAAACATCTGCTAGACTAACCTCTGTGAGGTATCTTGCTTAAATGTCTGTCGGATATAACTCAATATCCCACGTGGTATCAGCCGGGAAAGTAGTCCCCCCCATGCCCCTCCCGGGTTGTGTGCCCAGGTCGCAAGCTCCCTCCTTACGGAAATGCTTCCGCAGGTTTGGACCTGGCGACCCTTTCCTTCCACCCCCGTTTCTTAAGGAAACGGTCCTCAATCCAGCTGCTGGCACTTCAGCAAGATTGATATCTAACCTCTTTTGGTTGGAAACCAGCCTTTAGGTGCTTTTATTTCCCTATCTAACTTCTCGGTTTAAATTTTATTTGGCTCTTGTTTGTCGCGGTATTCCTAATTGAATTTTTGGGGAAAGTAGTTGTTTTCCGGCAGGCATTTATAGCATATCCATTCCTAATTGGAACGGCAATAAAAATAAGAGTACAGTCATAAACATTTCTTGCCTGTGGCCCCTAGTCGCCCAGATAGTTAGTAAAAGTGCTATCAAATGTAGTTGAGGAATAAAGGCTCGGCTAGCTGGACTGGCTGAATAATAATTTTTTGTTTGTTTCACAATATTTCTTTATCAGTGCTGTGTGTTCGTGGGATTAGGTGAGGTAGTGAGTGGTTTTGCAAACCGATTTTTGAAAACTTTTTCTAGAGATTAATTACCCTAACACCAAACTGATATTTTTGCACTCAACGCGCGTTTCGCTAACAAGGTTAGCATCTTCAGGAGAAGTAAATTGATACTGAATCTAAAGACAAGGGTTAGCTGTTTATACACCTAAAGTTTTTTGGTCCGATGTGGACTTTGTTAAATGATGATTATCCTAATTGATTTTTCGGTAATTAACTAGTGGAACCACTACCTGCAAATTAATTTGTCAACAATAGATTAAAAAGCGGACAAATTAATTTGCAGGTAGTGGTTCCACTAGTTAATTAAGATCAATCAATCAATCAATTAAGATAATCATCATTTAACAAACAAAGTCCACATCGGACCAAAACACTTTAGGTATATAAACAGCTAACACTTGTCTTTAGATTCAGAATCAATTTGCTTCTCCTGAAGATGCTAACCTTGTTAGTGAAACGCGCGTCGAGTGCAAAAATATCACTTTGGTGTTAGGGTAATTGATCTCTAGAAAAAGTTCTCAACTTTTACACCAAAGGTTCCAATCTCATCGTTTGAACCGATTTTTGTGAAAATCTTAGTGATTTTGGGTACTTCCATCAATATGGCTTTTTTTAGACCTTTTGAAACAAATGACAACATTACGTGTGAGTAATCTGTGTCAATCGACAGGGATCCGGAACTTGAAAATAAGGACTTACAGGTTCAAGTTCAACAAGTAATTTTAAATATTCATGAATGCTTGAAGAAGGAAAACTGTCACACTTTAGAATGCTATTGTGAATAGAATATGCGAGTTAACGAAACTATCTCGATCGACAGTTTTTCGAGTGATTAAAATAGGGATGTCATTGACCATGCAATGAAACGAAAACAAAGGAATAAAAAATTCGCAAACGTTGATGGTGCTACAAAAGATGTGATTCGGCGAACAATTTATGGTATATACCAAAAAAATTAAGTACCAACCTTGGAAATGATTTGGTATAAATTACTCGACTACCCCGATTACAATTACAAATCTTTAGAAATTCTACGAGGTGTTTTATTGTCTTGTGGTTTCAATTATAAAAAATTGAACAATCGGATGGTCATAATGGAATCGACACGCATTGTTCAACTCCGACAAGAATATTTGAGGCTAATGAAAAGCTACCGAGAATCCAGCAGACATATAATCTACCTCGACGAAACTTGGTTTGACACCCATGATGTTGTCAAATATGGCTGGGTAGACGAAACCAAGTATTGTGCATTGAACACACCTTCTTCAAGGGGAAAACGTGTTATAATTTTGCATGCCGGGAATGAAACCTAACGCTTTGCATCTGTCGGCCAAAAATATAAAAGATTCGTCTGCTGATTACCACGAAGATATGACTGCGGCTTTATTCGAAACCTGGTTCAGTGAGCAGCTTCTTCCAGATATTCCTGCAAACTCGGTTATTGCTATGGATAACGCTTCGTATCATTCTTGGTTATTGACTACAATACCAAACATTAACACAAAAAAAAAGCAGATATTGTTAATTTCATGCGAAATCATGACATGGAAATACCCGAAAAGATTTCAATGAAAAAGGTATTACTGGCGACCATAAAACAACGTAATTTCAAAGAAGAGTATATTATTGATTCGATGTGTGAAACACGTGGTCATATTCTCTTACGTTTGCCTCCATACTATTGTGTTCAATCCAATTGAAATGGTTTGGGCTACAATGGAAAAAAGCTTGCGGAAATGTAATCAGTCACCGACTTTGAATGCCGTAGTGCTTGACAATATAAGGTGAGCGATGAATGAAGTAGTTAATAGTGATGTGTGGAAGAACTGTGTGGCCCACGTTATAAAAGAAGAGAACAAATATTATGTGCAAAGTTCCATAAATCCGATCGTTATTCAACCCGATGATGATTTCACCTCATCCGAATATAGCGAAGAATTTTTATTTTTCTAGCAATTTTGTTGGCCTCTATTATTTTGTAAATATATGTTTGACGAGAATTCGGTGTGATTATTTGTGTTCTCATTGTATTTTAGAGTTTTCGACTCGGAAATCAACTACCTTGAATTTAGAAGTTTTACATAATTACCCATGGTTGAAAAATTCAGTTGAGATAACTTTTTCATGGGGTGATCAATTGCTATGATTGTAAGAATAAGTAACTGAAAAACTACCACAGAAAAATAATATGCCGACGCCTATGTCGAGGCGTGAATTCCTTCTCTATGCTGTTCCAATTGGTATTGGAAATACTATACCAGAACCTATGGTGTAGGTAGTTGGGAGAGATGAATATTTCGAAATATTTACTATCTTATATGTATGAAAATTGTTTTCGGAATTTTTTGATAGTTGGATTGAAACTAAAATCCAAATATTTTGCAGGCGGATGTAGACGATTGTAAAAATTTGAATTCAAACTTCTAGCCTAGATCTGGGAAGACACAATAATTCTGCAGATATTGTATAGGTATATCATGGTTGTTTCAGAAAACTCTTGATATTTTTATTGATCTCTAGCAAAATGGTATAAGCATACATGGTAGGTAGTGGCATTATAAAGAGGTGAATGAACTGAAGAGAATTTTTTGATTGATTCGGCCGTTACTCGATGAAGATCCATAGTATAGGTAATTCCAAAAACTACACTTCATGATTTGATCTCCACAAACTTTATTTGAAAAATATCTCACAACATGTTTCGCTAAGACATTAGATTTTTTTAAGTGATTTATGAGCTAATGTGTTAGCGAAACATGTGAGATATTTTTCAAATAAAGTTTGTGGAGATCAAATCGTGAGGTGTAGTTTTTGAAAAAAAACAAAAAAATGAAGAGAGAATGTTTCCTTCGCATTTGCTAAAATTGCAACAGTCTTTTCCTGAATCACATTTTCTAGCCTCTCATCTGTTGAAAGAAAGTTGTAATTGTTGAAATGTTTGGAGTTAATCGATCCATTGGACGATGGCTATTTAGCTCGGATAACTACAGTTCTCATTTAAGTAATTACTTTCTAGAATTTGTTTTAAAATGTATCATTTCTTAGATTTCCAGAAGAAAAATTAAATACTTTAACAACTATCGGTTGTTGGCTGGTGATTTAAAAAAATGTACTACATGTTTGGAACAATTGATCAAATGAAAGTTTCTGAGAAGTTTAATAAAATCAGTATCGAATGCTGAAATTCAAAATAACAATTGACAAAATATACTTGGATATTCCACTATTTCTCCTGACTGAAATCTCCTGACCGACTCACTGGAATCTTTTTCTAATACGTTGATCATTATGGATAGTCAAAGATGACGTCAGTTTCTATGGAAAACATTCCCATGGTTCAAGAGTTGTGCCCAGCTAAATTATAATCATCCTCATGGGCTCATCACGTTTTTGGCATCAAACATTATTGTTCTCTGTACTAATTTGTACAGGGAACAATTTGAACACCTTCTTTATAAGATGTTTGTGACATTCTTCTGTAAATAAATTGTATGCCACCTGTGATCCGATGCCTCATCTTTTTATTATCCGTTGTAAAAATAGCGACTTGTAAACAGCCCTGCCTGGTATTGTATCATGGATATACTGCTTGCTGTGAACGCTACAGACAGACAGAAAGCGAATTTTCATTCAGCTGTTAATGTTGAAGCTTGGCTTTGCAATAGACCTCCATTGAGACTACTTTTGCTTAGATATTCCTGGGTTGAATTTTCTGTTGGGTCCCACAGAAAACTCAACCCCACTAACACCTTAAATAAATGTTCTTTCTAGATTGCAAGATTTCACTCTGTGGTATGAATTTCTATCCACACCTTTACAGCTCCTGTCTGTTCCATTTTCAACTCGACTGTATATCAGTATTTCTGGCAAACATAAAGTTTGTTTCGAAGCTCTAATTCTGTGTCATACTATCCATGAACATGTTAATGGTTCATGCAATTCGCAAACAAGCGGGTCTTTTCCCCGTGTTTGATTTGTATACGAAGTAGATAGATTTATTGAATCTTTTAATTTAAACACTTGATAAAACTCAAGTCAGAAATATTATTACAAACAACACAAATGTCTCTCAATATTAATATAAATAAAATCACGTGGTATAGGTAAAGACAATGAATATGGCTCAATGTCACACAACAGATCGAAAACACGTTTTTTCAAAAGTTTGTCTTGTCCCACCTCCTTTGATAATCAAGGGTAAATGATTTTGAAATTTAATTGACGCATAATGCGGCCCATGCTCTGTATTTTTCAATCTATGTTTAGGAACAATATAATTGGATTTCTGTCTGGTGGAATACTCATGTCTATATTTGTCATCTTCAAAATTTGATTTGTTCTCATGTACAAAAAATACACAAACATAATACCTATAGGCATAGCATATACAGTAAGCATTTTGTTATCCTTGAAGGTGCCACAAGTGTCTGTGTAATTCATATTGAACATTGTTTTCAAAATACGTTTTTGCATTTATGATCCAGGCATGTACTCCCCATACTAATATTCCATATTTAATAAAAGTCCCGTAATATGCCGTTTTCAGTGCATTGATTTTCAAGTGACTTCTGTCACAAGTGACATAAAACTTATTCGCTAGTTTTTTTGCGAGATAATCAATATGTACCTCATCTATATAAATTCCTGGCAGTTTTGTACTTCACTACTGAACTAAAAAAACTCCGGAATAGTAATATTTTTGGGAACAGTTTTAAACACAAAATGCAATCTGTTTGAGATGTGTTTAATAATAACTTGTTGGTATTAAAAATATGTGGATGCTATAGAAATAAATTAATTTTTGCAAATTAAGGTTCGAATTTACTGTTACAATGAGAATGGAATCATCTGCATAATCCACAACTTTAGTACTTGACTGAAAATTTCAGAGAAACCATTTATATATATAATAAATAGCAAAGGCCGAAATATACTTCTCTGTGGTACTCTTTTTTTCTATTTCAGTGAAGCCTGAGAAAAATCATCATTTTGTTGTCATACTTTCTGGTTTTTGTTACTCAAATACGATTTCAAGAGATTCAATAATTGAAAAGCTTTCGAAGTAAAGTAGAATGATCAACACAATCGAACGCTTTAGTGAGGTCCACGGAGACACCACAGACCCAAGGGTTTTGTTCAATTTCATCTACGAACTTGAACAAAGCTGTTTTTGTACTTTTCCTTTTGAGAAAACCGTGCTGGAAATTATTGAACAAACCACGTGCCACAAAAAATTCATAATTCTCATTGATATAATCACTTCAAATAATTTAGAAAAAGCTGTTAATAAACTTATTGGTTTGTAGTTATTCATGTCATTTTGTTCACCTTTTTTATATATGAGTATAACTACGGCCAGTAGCCTGGAATATTGAAAGGTATAATTTTTAGGCTGGGTTACGGAATTTGCGATAATACTTTAAAGTGTACTGTTTCTGTGCATTAAAAATTACTAAACTTTTTTAATGATGCGAATGAGATATTTTTGACTTTTGAAATGGGAAGAAAAACATGAAACTCGAGAATCAATATATTTATTCGAAAAAACTTCACATAATATAATATTGCAACTATCAGCATTCCTATAAAATTAAATATACATATTTAGTAGGAAAATATATAATTACTTGGATTTTATGAAGATATAGCTAAAAAATTAATAACTAGTGACTAAATCAGTTTTCAACCTCGACAATTATTCAACTTAATTCAATCAAAATTCAATTACCTATAAAGAAATAAATATAGATCCCTATGTGGTGGAAAGTGACCAAAAACAGTCATGGAAAGCATACAGACTGATAGAAAAAATCAGTATTTAATTACACATCCTGCAAAAATGTTCTATATCAACTTTATTATTACAGAATAGAAAATGTTTTGAATCACTTTATTTGAACAGCGAGTAAAATAATTCAACAGTGCCACCCAAAATGTTGATATTTTAAATGATTTATTCAGTATTTGAAATCCAAAATTTTCCGAAACATTAGAAATAAAAATTTTATTCAAGACAAGAGAATCCCAAAAATTTTTTACATGCAAAACATTGAATTTTCGAATAAATTACACACTTCTTACTGATGGTTTGTCGTTATTGACTATAGAAATCTAGCAATGAGATTTCCCAGAATCCAAACACCTGGAAACAATTAATGCTGCTTCAAAGAAAATATATGATGGAATTGGCCGATACTTGATGAAAATCCATAACTAACATATTTAAAAAACACTGTGAGATTTTCACGAAACAACTTTATAAAAACGCAACATGTGTTTCGCCATACAATGGCTTCTTAGGACATGTCAGTACACGCCTAAAGAAGCCACTGTATAGTGAAACACGTTTTGTGTAAAATTGTTTAGTGAAAATCTCACAATAAAGTGTTCTTTAAATACGTTCAAAGAACATATTTTGGCTCTGCTGATTAGTCTGAATAGCTAAACCTGAAGGGTGTTATTTTGATATTTATTAAGTTGGAGACACAACGCTGTTTTTCATTTGAAAGAAAGTTAATTTACATATCATGAATAATTTTTTTCAAAATATAGATCCTTCTCTGAAAGTCCATTAAAAATACTATTTAATCTCAATTCCAACTTTCAACTTTAAATTTTGACTTTTGTTTCAAATTATGTCTTGGAACACCAAATTTCTACTTTAGACTTGTCATTGTTTGCTAGGTTATGCAAGGACCATTTCTAAGTTAGAAATTGGAATATTCAACTGTGAATATGGTAATTCCATAATTTCTGAAATGTTGAATATTATGAACATAAAATACTTAAAATCTGAATTATGAATAATAGTATATCAAAATAATAGTTGAAATTTCGTTTTTTACGTCCAAATCTCACATTTTATGCCGGAATTTAAAGATAAGTTTATGTTAAAATTATAAGATAAAAGTCAAAATTCCAATTTAAATGTTAAGATAAATATATTCATTCCAAGGCAAAAGTATACATTCTAGGATAAACATGGAAGTTCTAAGATAAATGTCCCCATTTGAAGGTAAAAAGGTGAATTGCATTAAAAAGTAGAAATTCCAAAATAAATATGGAAATTTCAAGATGAAAACAAGAATTCTAAGTTAAAAGCTACAATTCGAATTTAAGATAAATGTCAAAATTTCAAGTCACAAATGTTGGCGCAGTAGTAAGATAGAACAAAAATTCCAGTTTTACTTCAAAATTTCAAGATAAATGTTGAAATTTTTGAATAAATGTCAGAATTGGAAGATAAATGTTGAAATTTTGTAAATTATGAAATGTTGGATATTATAAACTACTCAAAATCTGTAATTACAGTTCAATATTCAAATTCCAAGATACATGTTGAAATTATGAATGGTAGTATGTCAAAATAACAGTTGGAATTCCGTTTTTACGTCAAACTATCACATTTTTTGTTGGAATTTAAAGATAAGTTAATGTTGGAATTATAAGATAAACAGAAAATTCCAAGGTAAAAGTTTTATTTCCCAATGTTAAATGTTAAGATAGATATATTCCAAGGTAAAAGTATTCATTCTGAGATGAACATAAGAGTGCTAAAATAAACGTTTATATTTGAAAGTAAAAAGTGAATTGCATGAAAAAAGTTGGATTTCCAAACTAAATGTGACCTTTCCGAAAAACTATGTTGTGACTTTGAGTATCAATAAAAACTATAATATATTATTTGAAAGTGCTCATACTTATTCATAGCTGTAAACTTCATTATATTTGTCTTGTAATTGAGGTTACTCCTGTTAAATAATACACCTTTTTTTTCATATAATGAGACGAATGTATAATAATAACCCAATTAAAAACTCGGTGAAAAGATATGATTTAAAAAACATAATTTTTTTTTGCAAACACTTGATTGAAATGAAATAAGAACCCCAAATAGTAGAAGTTTAGAATTTTCACATTGCCATCTTGCATTTAATAAATAATCAGACCATTTCAATTTCAACTCAATAGAGATTGGGTGAAACTATAGCAATACAATTGTATAATTATAATCATAGATTAGTGTTATTTATTTTCATCAAGTATTTTGTGTCAGTATATTCAACAGATGTTGATTTCTATGAATGGCATGCCGCCTTTGTGTAATTTCGACCTCAGTGACTTAAACAATATGAATCACCACAAAGATACTACCACATTTTTCCGTATTTAACATACATAAACCTTATGTTTATATGTAAATTCTTATTTTCAATGCATACCGACTGATGTGCTTAGAATGATACGTTAAGAGGTAAGTCCCATCTCATCCTAGCTTAATATCTAAAAGATTCCTGGGGTTGCTAGGGCGGTTAGAGTAACTATTTTTAAAGATTTCCGATTATATAAATATCCTATCATAAGGGTGACACTGTATCTTAAATATTATTAGTGCTGCACGGCTTAAAAAATAACTTAGAAATGCATCTTTTAAACTAGGCTGTAATTTCTAATATTTGGAAAGGAAGATGGCACTGCAAAGTCAGATTTGTGTGATAACCTAGCGTTACAAATATCCCATGCCCCCGGATTTTTCCACCGTCTCAAATTATTCCTACACTTTCCCCCATACAATATTCACCAACAAAATTCAAACCCCCGAAACAAATACACAATCCTTTCGAATGTTACTTTGTAACAATAGAAAATTTCATTGAAACCAATTAAAAAAAAACATATATTTTGTACGGCGAACGAAAATTACTAATTATCACAATTCGGATTATATAAAGTTACATGTATAATGAATCAAATATATGTAAACTAAATACATAAATATAGAAGAAAATTGTATAAAGATTGTTATGAACCAATTGTAAAAAAGTACTTCATGGAAGTAAAAATTTAAATAAATATGCCTAATGAAGAAACTCTCGTTTAACGTATACCAGTATATAGGCTCAGAACGGACCGGGTTTCTTTTTGCGAGCGTGCTTTACTGAACACGTTCCAGAACCTCAACGTTTCATCCCCAGCTCCGGTAACGATGGCTTCTCCGTCTGGCGAAAGGGCTAGGTAGAGCACCCTGTAAGAGTGCCCAGTCAGCTTTGCTACTTGAGTCAAACTTGGATACTTCCAAACTAGGATTTGGTTTTGCGAATATCCGTGAGTCGATACAAGTTCGGAACTGTGCTTAGACCAGGCTAGATTACATACTTGGGAACCTGAAACGAGATAAATTTAATTAAGTACAGTGACTATAAGGAAGTGTACATGATGAAGTAGTTGTATTTCGGGGAGAGGAGGGGGTAATTGTTGAATTTCGGGGGATTTCTGAATTTTCGGGTGAATTTCTGAATTTCGGGGCGAATTTCTGAATTTCGGGGCTAATTTTCAGGAGAAAAACTTTATATATGAAAATATGTGTGTGTATATTACAATATTCATTCGAAATGTATTGAACGTTCAAAAAAACACTGTTACCAAACACCAGAACCGAAACACTCCTCTCGACGCGCGTTTCAACGACCAAGTTGGCGCCTTCACGAGATGAAGTGCAACGATTCCATTCAAAATCAATATGATTATGACGAGAGAAGCATTCCAAACAGTTTACAGGTAACAAAAACATTAAAACTTGTATCCCAATGGGGCAGATTTTCAGAAATTGGCTTTCTTTCTTTACCACCCAAAGTTTGTGAATTGACATTAAGAAATACTCTGCACAGACGTATAGAACCATTGATATTGGTGTTATTCGCATACCAGATGAATGGAGCAGCTTTAAATTTATCAGTACTATAAATTATGAAGAAAAAAGGCCCTTGAACCGAACCATGTGGGATACTATCTATAATTTGAAGTTCATTGACATGTAGGAAACAGTGTTTCAAGTAAGACAGTTACTATTGAGAGAGAGTTGGATTTTTAGTTTGATAGATAGTGTTAAAATAACCGGGACAAATATCACAGATGTCTTTGGTAGAATGACGATTTTCCTTTATTCAAACCTCTAATAACGCACGATGTCGACAGATAATCTTTTTCATAGAAAACAATATTAGCATCTTTATTTATTTGAGATTGTTAACAACCTTGAAACTGCAATTGCTGGCGTAACAACTTATTACTATTCATGATAATTGCAATAACATCTGTACTTTATTCAAATGTTCTTTGGTTCAAGCCTGAAACTTACTTTAAGAATATCACTGATAAAAAAATCTACAAGAGTTAATGAGGAAAAATTTTTATTTGTTAAATTGTACTAGAAAATAAATATTGTCGAAATTTTTATCTCTCCCAACTACCTACACCTTAGTTTCTGATAAATGCTTGCCGGAAAACGACTACTTCCCCGGTTAATACCACGCTGGATATTGAATTATATTAGAATAGAAATTTATGAAAGATACCTTACAGAAGTTAGTCTCGTAGATGTACCAATACTCCAACAATTAGTAAATAGGATGTTTCTTTCCTGCATTGCGGCTTTGTTCACGAGATGGAGGGGTTTCTAATTAATAATCTTTCTCTTAGACGAAGGTTTGAGCCGCGTTGAATCCCAGACACTTTGCTGTTTATGTCGGATCTTTCCTACACTGATAAGAGGTAATACCTCTACACCAGCCTTTAGGTGATCTATTCGAATAATTTCATCATAGTCCTGATGCTGGGTGAACAAGAAACGTCTGCGAGACTGACCTCTGTGAGATATACCTTGCATAAATGTCTGTTGGTATAATTCAATATCCAGCGTGGTATTAGCCGCGGAAGTAGCCGTTTTTCAGAACTTACGGTGTAGGTAGTTGGGAGAGATGAATATTTCAAAATATTTATTTTCTAGTACCTACGTATCCCTCCTCGATACAATCTTCAGAGACGTTTTCATCTCCGTTAAACTGTACAATAATTTTGGGTATTCCAACACGACTTCCTAGTACGAACTTTTATTCAAAAGTAGAGAAAAACATTTAAGGTTTCTGGTTAATAGGAAACGTGATGGTGTCAGTGTGAATATGAATTGCACACAAATGTTTTGACTGAATACTCATAATTTCATTGTAATTTCTTTCTTAGTGGTGATGAATCCTTGATAACATATAAGAGATAATAGGAGGCTGCGATTAGATCTTTAGGACACCAATGAAATGAAATCTAATAATGGTCAATTGAATAAATGCTTCAGGTGAAACTTTGAATATCAGTTGACCTTTGAAGCCATATTCATTAGGTGATATAGAATTGACAATAAACGAGTTCACACAAATTGTATTGGACTATTATTCAGTTACTAGACATTGATGAATGCCCCCATGGAATTTTTTTGTCATCTAATAATAACAACTATATTACATAGAGAAAACTTTAAGAAAATGAATTGAAACCTCTTCGTAGAAATCGCCAATACGCCAGCATAACGAACATCATAAATAACATAAAAAACGAGACAAAATCTTCCACTAGAGATATTCCAATCGGGGTGCTGCAGCGTGTTGTGCTGGGTCCGGTACTTTTCACTTTATATATGATGAAACTCATTTCTTGAGATTTCAGAATGATCAAAAAACAAGATCACGAATTTTTTTAAAGTGAATGATAACTTTTTTTTTATTAAAAATATAACAACATCATACAGTTCAAGACAGTTTAAACACTAAATATAAAATATGTTGTTATTCTCCCTAATCAGCAAAAATGTTGGTCTCGGGATTCACAAACATTCAACATGACAAGTGAAACACAAAAACGAAAACCACTACAAAGCTCATAGTAGTAATGCATCAGACATGTGCCTTGAGGCTCAGATGTTCTTTTAAACTATTGATGAATGAACTACAGCCCGGCAACTCACGTATATGGACAGGTAATTCATTGAGGACTTTTATAGCCTGTGAAAAGGATTGTATAATCCTTTGTTTCTTCTTACCAGGCTCAGGTGTAAGTCATTTCTACCCCTTGTATTGTACTCATAAAACTGGTTGTTGACTAGTAGATCGTTGTTGCTTTTGATTCTTTAATTTTTTATTTTATATATGTTCTTGCATTGCTCGAGTTCATAAGTAGATATTTAATTGGGTGTAGTTCAGTCTGTGAGAATAAATCATTTGTTCGAAATAAAATTTTTATTGATTTATTTTGTAGCATTTGATTTTTTTTGAAATTAGTAATGCCACAATTACCCCATACGATTAACAGATATCTAAGATTCGCCAATATATATGCATTGCAAACCAAGTATCTATTATTGAAGCTCAAGTAACTGGAACATCTATATAGAGCTCCTAACATTGGTACAATTTTATCATTAATATGTTCTATGTTTCCTGACCAGTTCAATTCATCATTTATTATGAGTCCAAAATACTTGGTTTTTGCAATATTCATTAAGGGTAAGTTATTTATTCTTAATTCAATATTTCCACAAATTCAATTTTTTGTTTAAATAGTATGTGCACGGTTTTTGCAGAGTTCACCTCAAGTTTATTATGTGCAAGCCAATTTGAGTATTTAGAGAGATCTTCATTAACTGTGTTCTCCAGTAAATGTAAATCATATCCACTATACAAAAGGACCGTGTCATCGGCAAATGTGAAATACCTTCTCTTAAGCCCGGCCTGCCTCAGTGGCAGGACCATCAGTGTATACAACAGGGGTCCCAAAACGCTCCCTGTGGCACGCCACAATTATTTTTTATATACTCACTCATGCTCTCACCAACAACGACAAACTGGAATCTTTCCTTTAAAAATGTCTCAATGGGAGAATAAGTTTTGACCCTTATACCCATGCAACAGTTTGTTCAGAAGAACAGTATGGTCAATAATTTCAAATGTCTTTTTTAAATCAATGAACACTACAATAACCATCCTTTTTTTTATCCAATTCCGATGTAATATTATGAATTAAATCTATTGTGGCGCTCAAAGTGCTGCAACCCTTGATAAAACCACCCTAATACTCATTGAATCTCACATAAGGATTAACTAGGACACACTTTTACTTTCGGGGTATTCACGTTGATACCACTAAGAGATGGAAACCCACTGTAACTTATTAAAAAAAAAAGAAACATTGAATTTTTCAACAATATCATTCGATTTCAAGCCATTGCTCTCCCCCAATCAAACATAAACAACAGATTAGACATTAAGGTTGTCTTTAGTTTAAATATGTTTATTAGTTATTTTACTTCATCAACAATCTCGAAACAACATTATACATACCTTCAAGCCTAAAATCATTAGAAGATCATTAGGCCCTAAACACAGGAGAATGCATTCATTTGAGAACATTACCTCATCATTCATTTTCATGGTGTTATTAATTTATTTTCAAATAACTTCCTCATAATGAAAATGTAACTGAATCAAATCATTGAGGTATCGGCCACTACTTGAACTAATAGAATGCTTGTGGAATTAAAATTAATTAAGATCCTTATCATAGGGCCGCGATTTAGCATAAACACCTGAGTTTTCAATTTCTTTAATTATTTTAATTACTCGATAACTTTTATGTGCACTAGGCTTGATCAACAATTAATGTAAGTTGAAGTACTTTTATCCATTGCTGTTCATTTCCAAAGAAAGGGATCTTTTTTTTTTCAAAAAAAAAGGAATTGAAATTACTGAATTGATTGTACCCTGAGTCAGAAAAAACTATGAAATTAGCTTTGACCTAGTTATCTCCAGCTGTGAAAGTTTATGTTCTTTTGAGAAAAAATGAATATTGCGGGATTCATGAAATAATAGGTTTGTTCCAGCAAGAAATTTCGGATGGTTTGAAGCTGGTGTTATGGACTGGCCAACTGCGCATGTATGCCGTGTATGTAGAACGCTTATTTGTGTTGATAAATGCCAATTGTCAAATTGTCATTTTAACTGACTTATTAGTTGGAAATTTGAAATTTATATTTTGTGCAGTGAAAAGTGAAGGTGAAAACCGATAAAAATGAACATATTGAATTGGCTTGAATAGTCATCGGCTTGGTCAAAATGGAAAAATTCAAAATAGAAGAAATGTTAAAATTGGAAAAAGAAAAGTTATAAATAAGAAAGAAGAGAAATGAATTATTAGAAACAAGAAATAATTTTCTCATACAAATGAGCAAAAATAAGAATTCAGATGTTGATAAATATTCTGAATTCAATGTTAGTATGAGGGATTTAGTTTGATATCTCATGTCATACATAGGGTTCCTGTTATGTGATTTTATATAGAAAGAAGTTATTAGTTTATGTGTTAGGACGAGTACTTTATGACATGATTAACAGCCCATTAAAATAATCAGTGCTGGGGCTGTGCTGTCTCTCTAGCAAATGACAGGATGTGGTGTCATTCTCAGCACCGATTACTTTAATTGACTCTTAATCCAGTCGTAAAGTACCCACCCTTGAGCAAATTATATTTTCATACTGTTTTAAAAATCATTCTTATTTTACCTGAATGGATGTTTATTTAACTTATGCCAAATAATGAAATGAACATCAACAAACAGAAATATTACAATTTTATTGCTATCTTAAAACTTGTCAAGCTACAAAATTTCTGTGGTCTGCAGCATCTCTATCGATGTGATTATCTTCATCCTCTTCCTCATGGTGATGAAACAGCATTTCGACAAGTTCCTCATCATTGGATGATTCAGAATTATTTCCCCAATTTGATTCAGAGCTTGATGACTCTGATGACATTTCGGCTAATCCTACCTGTAATAATGGAGTTGAATAGTTGATGCATAGTTGAAAATCACCAAATGCTTGCTTGATTTTCATTCAAAAACATAAAATCATTTTACTCACCTGAATTTCCAAACGCAAATATGAAAAAATTGACAGTTTTGAGGATTGCCGTTCTATAAAAAACAAGATTTTTAAACCAATTATCAGGCCACTAAATATTTCTATTTTGGTTTCTCATTTCTTTAGTACATAACATAACCAACAAATCCATATTCCAAAATCATAACAAACGTGATATCGGATCACTCGATCACTCCGAATATTTGCGCATGTCACAAACTGAAAATCCTTACGAATTCCTCTGGACTACTTCGACAGTTCTCATATGGTTTGCAAACTGGATTTCGTCTTAGCTAGAACATGCGACTATGGGTTCGAATCCTGGATTTGCTTTGCTAGAACGCCTATATTCGTATGCGCATGCTTCGTACGATTCCGTATCGTTTGAAATCGCTGCTAGAACAAACCTATTAATAGGTTTGTTTTGGTTCACAATTCTGTAGAGTTCGATCATGCACAGTTATTAAAATGTGTTTTGATTCAGTTAGAATCGTTCTAGTATCGTTCACAAAGTGTTTTGGTTTTTTCCGAACTGGTTCGGAACTATTCCAGAACGGTAATTATTAGTTCGTACATTTGAGTAGGGACTGTTTAGAACTTCGAATTTGCTCTTGCGCACTAATAAAATTTTTCATTTGCGTTATTGTGTATTTTGGTAGTAGCGTTTTCTTAATCTCATTTTTATCCCTATTTTAGTTGGGTGTTTCATTTGGTATTTTATCTACAATACTGTCTCTGGTAAAACAAAGAAACTCAGAGAGTTTTGCGACCTGTAAATAAGACAAAATTATATATCAACATTATTTTTATACCATAACAGATAGACGTGAAATGTATGTAGCAATAATAATCATTATTATGACATCTTTTACAATTCTAAAAATTTATTCTCGGCAAGTTTTTGTCAAACTCATTAGTATAAGATTACAAAGAGAGGACAATATATTTTCAATTCAATTTTGGATAACCGGAGATAATGTCTTAGTTAATTACTGTTACTCTTATTTTTTCAAAAACATCATTACACTTTAATTATATATTTGCTTAATTTTTCACTCTTGTCTATGAACTTTACTCAAAAGTCCAATGATCATTATACCAGAGTAGATGTACCTAACCTCCAATTTTTGTTTATACACTTGTCAGAATAATTTTTTTAATGTTTTGGTTTTTCACTTGTTGGGACCGTTCCAGAACTGTTCTGTGACTGTAATGTTCTGCGCATTGATTCGGCGTCGATACGGGACGGTTCAATAACAGTTCGAAATACAGAACCAAAACAAACCTATAATCTGCGAGGACTATAAAAACATGTCGTTCAGGCCAGACAAACTATCCAAACTGGTTTCAAAGAACGAATATTGCCTATTCGATTTCAAATACCAGACATTTCTAGTATCGCTCAATACACTTTGGAGAGCTGTCTTACATTAAATGGACATTGTTTAAAATTAATAGGGAACAGTCACAAATATCCTTGAAAATAAATGTGACTGACACATGACATGACGCTATATGTTTGGACGCCTACGAAAATATTAAAATAGCACAGTTTGACCAGAGAACCACGAACAAGGTCCTATGCCATTGTTTACTTTTTCATAAACTACTCACTAGAAAATTAGGGGTAACTTTTCCGGAAAAGTTGTACTAAACAAATCAGTGAAGGAGAGGTATTATAAATACAGGAAGTTAAATATAGGGAATTTGTTCAGGTTGGTAAAATGTGCATCGAGAAGTGTTGCCGTGCTTATGTGTGAGAGATAATTATAGATAGATAATTATAAAACTTTTATATCATAGGTTGAATCATATCGCAGTTGACTAGTCTAGTGATCCAATGAAATATTTCCGAACTAGAGGTTGGTCGGGGCCAGAAAATCGATTGATTTCTTGCCATATCGAATTTTGCCATATTCAATTAAATTAGAAACTTCAGCAAAAAACAATCGTTTAAAAAAAACAAATTGATCATGGCACCAGTCAACCTATCCTTCAAAAGAAAAAAAATTACCTGTATCAACACACTGCATGGGCTGCCCGGTCAGCGTGTTCCAGAACCTGATGCATCTGTCGGCTGTACCGCCTCCAGAGGCCAGCAGGCCGTGGTGGTGTGGCGACCAGGCGATGGCTTTTACCGCCGCCAAGTGGTCCGTATAAGTCTGGACGGGGGACAGGGACTGCATGTTCCAGACGTACAGCCTGTTGTCGTTGCCGCCTGATGCGAGATACTGGTTATCCGGGGACCATTTCAGACCGCACACTTCCTGTCGATGGCCGACCAGCCGCCTCTCTGTCACGTTGGCTGAAAAACAGATATTCAATTTAAAATAAAATGAATATATCGAAATATTCATCTGTCTCAACTATCTACACCGTAGGTTCTGGTAAATGCATACCGGAAAACAAATTACTTCCCCGGCTAATACCACGCTGGATATTGACTTATATCCGACAGACATTTTTGCAAGATACCTCACAGAGGTTAGTATCGCAGATGTTTGTCGTTCATTCAGCAGCAGGACCATACTGAAATTATTCGACTAGATCACCTACAGACCGATTTCGAGGTAGTACCTCTCATCAGTGCAGGAAAGACCTGACCCAAACAGCAGAGTGACTGGGACTGGAACCACGGTATATATTCCAATATGCATTAGAACTGAAATTATTATGAAATACATCGTTTTGGTTATTGGTTTCCGGGTTTTGCCGTGGTCTCTTTGATTACAATCTTCAAACTTTTCAACTGCAACAGTCATCTCCAGTGGCGTGCTCAACTGAACTGAAGCTCTCATTTCTGCCATGTCTTTTGTATTTTGTTTTTCCGCGCACTTTCTGCAATGGCGGGTTCGCGCGTAGTTCCCGCGCGATTTGGGTAACAAGGCTTCGTTTTCGCGCCTTTAAATGCTGAGTGTGAGATCTTTGGTAGATACGTTCTCTCAACAGAACTTCAACAGCCCCAATGGAAAAGACCAGAAGAGCCAATACCAAAAAAAGCACGCCAAGTTCGATCACATGTCGACATTTCGCTCACTGTTTTCTATGATTACCTTGACGTCTTGCATCAGGAGTTTTTGCCAGATGGTCGAACGATCAATAAGGAGTATTATCTTGAAGTAATGTGTCGCTTGAGAGAAGTAATTGCTTTTTCGTAAAAGCGTGATCATGCATCAGCCACGGTACTCTCCAGATTTGACCCCCTGCAACTTTTTCTTGTGCCCAAGATTGAACAGTCCCATGAAAGGACATCGTTTTGCGACGATTGAGAAGATAAAAACCGAATAGCCGAGAGAGGTTAAGGACATACCAAAAAGTGCATATCAGAACTGCTTTGAAGATTGGAAAAAACGCTGGTACAAATGTATTATATCTGAGAAGTACTACACTGAAGGGGACAAAATGAAAATAATGGATAAATTAATATTTTTTGAGAAAAATGAAAATTCACCTTATTTTTTTAAGGGACCTCGTATATCATCAAAACATCAGATGTATTGTGATGATGTGTCTTGTGACACATCATTTTGAAGCTCCTGACGAATACTTCACAACCCTAGAATATGAAGTCAATATCTTCACCTACTACAAAATGTCGGAACATTTGATAATTTCCCGAAGATGAACAAATTAATATCGATATTTCTAGAAATATTCCTTTTTATCTGCCATATGGCAATTCCAACAATCCGATAAGGTTTGTTAAGTTATTTTTTGTTTATAAAAACGACAAAAAATGTCAGTACGACAATGAATATCATTGTTCAATTAGAATATTCTCATTTAGTTTTCGGTTTTACTGGTAGAAAGGTACCACGTCAACAATCTCTAAAATGGTCAATTCTCGTCCATTGGAAGAAACATTTTAAGCGATCTTCATTTACGGTGCGACGCGTAACTTTCACGAGACCGAAAGGATTTTCAACGAACGTTTTCCGAATCGTCTTGTCTGTAGAAAATATTTGTGGGAACTTTTACACAAATTCACAACTACCCGTAGTGTACATAGCAAAAAGCCCCCAGGTAATCCGTCCATTCCGGAAGAACAGCAAATAATTGGTGAGATGGTAGTAAATCCTGAACAGTCTACTTATTCCGTCGCGAATGTTTGTGAGATGTCTCCTTCTACTGTGTGGAGAGGAATAGGTATCATTCATACAAAATTAAAATGGTACACCAATTAACTGAAGATGACCCTGATCGAAGAACAGAATTTTGCAAAGTCATGACGGAAACCATTGCAAGGCATCTTACCTATCTCCACAATATTTGTTTTAGTGACGGATGTACATTTTTTTAAACGGCAATGTTCACAGACAAAATTGTCGTTATTGGAGTGACACCAACCCTCACGTTTTCCGGGAAACACATACCCAATAGCCTGAAAAAATTTACGTTTGGGCAGGAATATTGGGAAGCCATATTGTAGGACATCTATTTATTGATCAAAATTTAACAGGGGAACTGTATTTGAATATGCTGGAAACTATTGTTGACCCACTTATCACTGGAATCGTCGAAGCGAATCCTAATGAATTCGATATAGATATTGTATTTCAACAAGATGGAGCACCACCATATTACTCCAGACAAGTAAGAAACTATTTGGATACTACTTCTTCCGGTCGTTGGATTGACCGTCGAGGTCCTACAGAATGGCCAGCCCGCTCGCAGGATTTGACATTTCTGGACTTTTTTATGGGGCTATTTGAAGCAGAAGGTGTACGAAACTGAACCTGCTTCAATATTGGATATACGGCAGAGAATAATAAATATTTGTAGAGATATTGACGTTACTGTGTTCGAAAATGTTCGGCGTGAAATATCGGATAGGCTGTTCATATGGCAAGAAGTTAAAGACAACCATTTTAGCCAAGGGCACAGCCAAGTTAGTCCAAAAGTTTGTCGATACCGGATCTGTCTGTAATGTGGAACACCAGCCACGGAAACCGATCAGAAATGAAGCAGTGGATGTCGCTGTTTTGGGACATGTTGAATTGGATCATACTCAAAGTACCCGTCAGCTTGCTGCAGCCTCAGGTGTCTCCCGTTCGTCCATAATACGGATATTAAAAGCCTATAAATTTCATCCGTACAAAATTAAATTAGTACAGGAACTCAATGAAGATGATCCTGATAGAAGGCTGCAATTTTGTGAACAACTGAGCCAGCTACTAATTGATGATCCGCACCTATCATTCAACACGTGCTTTTCCGATGAGAGTTTCCTGGACGGTGGATTGGAAGGAGAGGCCCCATCGAATGGTCTGCCAGGTCACCTGATTTATCGCCTTTAGACTTTTTCCTTTGGGGACACTTGAAAAATAAATGTTTTGCTACGCAGCCCGAGTCCATAGAAGATCTTCGCCAACGAATTACAGCAGAGTGCAGAAGTATAACACCTGATATGCTACAGAATGTTAGGAATAGATTTGAACAAAATCTGTATTATTGTATGGAAGCAAATGGGTCACATTTTCAGCACTTGCTGAAGTAGGATTCTACTAAGTCAATTACACATTTCAAAGTACTGGGTTTAGTTGTTTTTCTTCATAATACCTACATGTTTGAGTAAAATACAACAAATTAGGTATCATTGGAAAGATAATTTTGTGCTCTTTCAAATGATATATCACTCGACCCCACTTTCCATTTAAAATTTTAGGGTTGTTACTCACCCTCGCTAGGGGGTTGAAGGCACAGATAGAAAATACATCTAAAATGTGTCCCTCTCAAAAGCAAAATTGACCTGTTCGAGCATTTTTGCGTTAAGTTACAAAAAAAGGAGAAAAGCAAGGTGCATACTTTTCGTTGGACCACTCGATATGTTACACCCTGAAAAATTATTATGATACTCTGACAGAAAATTTTTCATTTCACTGACTTCCTGCATATAACGACAGTCATTTCAACAAGCATCAACTTGAAACTGAAAATGAGGCCTCGCTTTTTTTCAATACGTACAAATTTCACGAAGATCTGAGTGAATTTCGTAAAAAGCCACATGGTTGTAACAAACAATTTTTTGAACAAGATTTTTTCGTATTTACACAGAAAGAAGATACAGAGGCGTTTTCATATTATGAAATGGAATACTGAGTAACAAAATTGGAAGCTATAATTGTGACAAGCTGGATAATTCATGTTATGTACACCAAACCACCGATTAGATAACTATTTTTACAACAATACACGAAAGCACGTGTGGCGATAAAATGTTACGAACAAAACATTGATCATTAAATTATTCAACATACAGAGTGCGTCACAGTTTTACTAAAAAATATTGTTCCTTTATTAATAACTCACAAATATTTCCGCAGATTTGGATCAAACTACGGGTAGTTGTTATGAGTAACAAGGACCTTCTCTTCATGAAATTATATAGATTTCAATTCCAGTGGCGTCGCAGAGGGTAACTCGGATGATATTTGTTATAAAAAATCATTGCACGCCACTGTTTTCGCTAATAAATCTACTGATAATTTTATTTCAAATCCTTATATGTTTTTAAACATCGTAAATTTCCTTGAATGGTTAATAAATATTATTATTATTATAGTTAAACTTTATCGAATCAGAGTCAGTGGCGTAGAAATGGGGATTCCAAATCTCTCAAGTTGATATTCGACGCCATTTGAACAAACTTTTAAATGAAAATCTGTTTGAATAGTAGATGTAAGACGTATTCAACCTGCTAGTTAATTTATATTTTATTCGGAGAGTAGCATAGGTAATAATTGAAAAATAATTTAATCAGATGCTCAAACTGAGAACCTTGACTTGCAATACAAGCATCAAGTCTTCTCATCGTGTGCAGCACACTTTCAAACATTTCTAGGGTGTTGCGTATGACATTAGAACAATAAAAAAATCTATTTCTCTAGTCATTTTCATCGTCAATTGGTGTCGCACAAACAAGCGATCTAATATACCCCAAAAAGAAATAATCCAAAGGGTTCAAGTCTGGAGATCTAAGTGGCTGTGGTTGAGGTGCCCCATGACCTATCAACTGGTGTACAAAAGTATCAGTAAGATAATCACGAGCGGTTACACTGAAATGAGCAGGTACCCGTCGTGCATAAACCACATATTTCATCTTACTGGCAAAGGAACATCCTCTAACAATTCTGGCAATGTGTCTTCTAGAAATTGTCTATACGTCACACCATTGAGTCGAAGAGGAATTTTGTTCAATTCTTTGAACGAACCACTGACAAAAATCCAATCGTCTAGGAAAATCTCACGGTAACAGTGCCTGCATCTGTTCTGGTATGGATACAATAAATATGATGGATGGATACAATAAAGATGAAAGAGTTCTTAAACAGTGAGGTTCGAGGTGTACTGAGGTGAATCTCAAAACGATGAGCAGCCACAGTCCGCCGCGTATTTCTGATATGCACCCTGCAATCAAATGTGCCAAGTCGCTTGAACACTTCCCGTGAAAGTATTTATGAAAGAGAGACAAATCCCCAGCCTTTCTTCGATGTTCTACATTATCAAGGTTGCAAGTGATGTTCGCGTCTCCAATCAGGCGGATGGAATTCAGCAACTTGTGGAATTGGCCGTGGTGGTAGTGCACTCGACTCACGATCGGAAGACCGTGGGTTCGATTCCCGCCTCGACCAGATATTTTTCTCGAGATAATTTATCTGGTTGAAGCTGGAATGATTCTGCAACCGTGTTAGGAATCACACGTTAAAAGGTAAGACCTCGTTATTCCTTAGCTCGCACAAGTTTCTCAACTTCTGAGAGTTGTCGTACTAATGGGGGCGACAGCTGATTAACGGAAAAACAGACAGATTTTTTTAAACTTCAGAGTATGCTTGGGGGCAGAGCTCTATACATGAGAACAATACTCCAAAGAGGGTCTGATCTGAGCTTTATAAAGCATCAAAAGTTGCTGAGATGTGTATAGTTTGTTCGAAACAGTGTTCCAAGCTTTTGAAAAGCAGCCTTTGCAATTCCAGCGACATGATTGTGTCAAGATATATCGGTGTCCATTTTAACCCCCCAACAAACTTATCGAAGCAGAAAGCGGAATTGTCTAATCTGACATTTATCTTCTTGGAGAAAACCGATGCCTGGATTTTTGTGGCATTGAATTGAACCTGGTTACTTTCACCTCAATCCGAAATAATTTCTGGATCCTCATTAAGATATGCAACCTCCTGCTACCGGTGAAGATGTGCCTCCGTAACCGATGTCCTGGAATCCAAATGGAATGACGAGTCAAGTGTGCTGTCGTCAGCTAAGCAATATATTGGATTCTTGTTTTTTTTTCCAATAAGTCGTTTTTGGTCTAAGTGAGCAAACGCGGCACTCTACGCGCGGACAGCTTTCTCATGCCTAAATATTGATTTAATATGTAAGAAACACGTTCTTTTGACATGTTCATAACTTCTGCTGTCTTTTTCACTTTAATTCGGCGGTCCTCTAGCACCATTTCGTGTACTTTGGCGAAGTTTTCGTCAGTAGTTGCAGTTTTTAGACGTCCCGAACTTTCATCGTCTCCCAAGCTCCTACGGTCACGTTTGCATTCAGCGGCCCAAAATTTAACTGTGGTAAATGATGGCGCAGAGTCCCCATCTTTGATTTGGTAGGCGTATTGCCTTTCAAAAACTAATATTCAATGACAGCTCGATCGTCGATTTTGCCTACTTCCATAAAACACTCACATCAACTTACTCAAACGACTGTTACATAACAACGGCGCGTCCTAGTTCCATAATAATAATATAATAATAATAAATATGCTGTATTGTCCAAAGAGAAACTCTTATTGACAAAGCTTTGGTTAACATTGCTTTTTTGAGAAAAAAAAACAGTCAAGTACATAAAATCAGAGTATAAGCTAGTAGATTAATAAAAATATTTTTTTTATTTTTTATCATTTACTGATATGGCTACATCACGTACAAGGAACACCCCTTCGGCGATGCTCCTTCTGTGATGTCGTTGTTTATTTACACCTTTTTCATACTTGAGAATTAATTATACAAGCTAATAAGCCTGATGTAGTTCTTCTCGACCGCCAGAGTAAAACGAAATTTGTCGTGGAGTTTTCAGCTCCTGGCGAGACGAATATCGTCCGAAAAGAGGAGGAAACACGGACAAAATATCGAGATTTTCTCATCAAACTCCGCAGACTCTATCCAGATCACTCTGTCAAGATGGTTGTTCTGATTATTGGAGTCCTTGGTGGAATGATGCCCTCTCTACTCACGAATATTAAAATCATACTGGATTGCCGCACTAAGGCAGAAATCTTAGCCGGACAGATGCAGAAGGATGTCATTCTTGGCTCACTGCGCTTGCTTAAGGCACACGATTCTCGGACCCAATAATAACTTACTCCACAGTGTGGAGAATGGTCGTTGGTTGATAATGCTGGCGCGCCCTCCCGAATGTATCGGGGCTTCGGGGGATAGGGCCTGACCAGCGCAAACTACGGTTAAGTGAATAAACATCATTATTATTATCTAGAGATCATTGAAATTGGCCGAAAGATTTATAAGTTATTTATAAAAGAATAATATTTTTAGTGAAACTTTGACACCCCATGACTTGGAAACGAAGCAAGTTTGGACACGCGTTCATGTGAACTTTTTATCCATAAAATATGTCAAGTAATGAGGGAAGGTCCACAGGGAGGGGTCTTATCACCCCTCCTCTGGAACATAGTTCTGGATACCCTAATTAATCACCTTAACAAAAATGGATTCTACACAATTGCATACGCAGATGACATAGTTATCTTGCAGACCGGCAAATTTGTAAACACACTGTGCCATAAAGCGCAGGATGGGCTCAAATTAATAGAAACATGGTATAAGGAACACTCACTGTCGATCAATCCCAAGAAGACTAAGATGGTCCTTTTCACCAGGAAAAGAAGTTTAACGGGCTTAAAACCTCCCGAAATCTTCAAAAGCAAACTAAACTTCTCTGAAGAGGTAAACTACCTTGGTACTATCCTCGACAGGAAGCTAACATGGAACTCTCATCTAAAGAGTAGAGCAAAAAGAGCATACGTGGCTTATGAGCAATGTCGGAGGACAGTGGGACGCGCATGGGGTCTTTCACCCCGTATGGTCACCTGGATCTACACTGCACTAATAAGACCTATGTTAACATATGGAGCCATTGCATGGGGACCGAAAGTTCTACAAGCAACGGCCATCCAAAAATTATATCAAATACAGCGACTGGCTTGTTTAAATATCACAGGAGCCATGAGAACAACACCAACCGCGGCAATGGAGTTAATCACGGGTCTGATCCCTCTGGATCTGTACGTTAAGGAGGTTGTGTTAATGGTCATGGTACGATTGCGCACGGCTGGTGTAAACCTCGAAGTAGGAATTGGTCAATTGAGGATGGGCCTATGGCGGGAAGCGCTTACTGCGCAACCTCTGCAGGCAACAAGCGATTCAATTGAACCAAGGTTTGTGTTTAATAAACCCTACAAAATAAAAATTAAGTAGAACATAAAGTCAGATGATACAAATGCAATACGGATTTATACAGACGGCTCAAAAACCAAAGAAGACTCAGGGTGTGGAGTGTACTCTAGATCACTAAGCCCAATAATTAAGTGGAGAATGGGAAGAAATACCAGCGTGGTCCAAACAGAACTGGCTGATATCTCAATCGCCACAAAAGAAATAACCAAGAAAGGAATTTCTTTTGTGGCTTTTGTGGCGGTAGATAATAACATTATCCTGAGGTGGGTTAAATGGCACGACAGGAGTAAAGATAATCGCATTGCCAACTCTTTAGCCAAGAAAGCGGCTGGACTAAGAATTTTACGACCCAGTGGCACCCACGGCCTGATGACAAATGTTACACCCATGCTCAATCCTAAAGAGATGTCAACTAAGGAAACACCTTCATAATATGGGGCTAGTGGACACACCTCTATGCAGGATGTGTGAACAGGAAGATGAGACTTTCAGTCATGTCCTGTGCGAGTGCCCGGAGTTATCGTCAATAAGAGAGTGTGTGTTCGGCGAGTCTTGGCCTACACCTGCCGATATAAAGTAGATGTCCTGGAAAGGACAGGATGGACGATGACCTAGGAGGTAAGATCCTCAGGAGGATGTATAATGGGTCACATGTGACCTAAGTGCTGTGGGTTTACACTCGCCCTCCCTAAGCTACAGATACAGATGACAAGTAACCACTACCTGAAAATAATGACACCATTTAAGATACACCCTGTATACAGCGACGTGGAATGAAACTCGTTCTAATTCATGAATCGCACGTTTTACGATTTTCCAAGAAATTTTCCAGGTTGACATTACCTTGTTCAGAAATAATTACGTAATTCAACAATCGCATCATTAGAGAAGCAACAACTACCTACATACCACGCACCTTTTGATGAATCATAATCATGATGAATCTAAAAAAATAAATCACACACTGCAAAGGAAATTAGCGATTACTTTTTGCATTGGAATGCATCAATTGTCCGTTTGAAATATGCAACTAATAACAATCATTACCTTGGGCATATAGTGAAGGAAATTATAAATAGGACGACAGGAAGTTTTATGAAAATATTGTTCGAGAAATTGTGGAACATGTGTGCGTAATGGAGGATTTCAGAAGAAAAACTGTCATGGATATTATTTATTTCTGAAAACAACGTAGAAAGCAATCAATTCATACATACTTCTATATGAACACTGAAGAACATTGAATTAATCATACAAAACACTTTTTCCTATTCAGTTTGTACTCCAAACATTCGTTATGGGATTGAATCAGATATCATTCACAGGATTGCTACACAATACAGTAAATGAAAGATGCAACATTTCACTTACATGGAATACTATCATCCTCAATGGCGGACAGTCGATGTTTCGGAATGGGACACTTGCTTTAGTGCCCCTTCAGCACCAATCTGAATAAAATTACAAGATGAAGCCTCAATTCATTCATAAAATTACGACTTTCTGTCAGAAAGGAGTTGAATCTACTCATGTCATCGATGACAGTACATAATGACATTCATTCGCTTATTTGATTCAATCCCACTCGGAATTTCGAATTTAAGTAGTAATTTCGAGTTCCGACTTTCAACTTGAAATTGTCAAAGCCCAAACTCGTTAAACTTTTCAATCTCGGAATTTCAAGACTTCAAACTGGGAATTTCCAGTTAAAACCCGAAATGCCAAGTTCAAATCCGAAATTCCGGAAGTTCAAGGTTGGAATTCCAAGTCTAAACTCGAAATTTCAAGTTTAAAGTCAAAATTCCTAGTTCAAAGTCTGCACTATGGAAAAATAAAATTCTGAAGCACCGTGATCCTTCGAGGCTAATAAATTCTAATAAATTCTACTTACGTGGCGTCCTCGTATCCCTCTGCAGAATCAGTCTATCCCTGCTTCCTGAGCTCAGTACGTCCCCATTCCATGCGAGGGCTCCCACCCTAGCGGTGTGTCCCTGGAGTTTGTTCACCTGCTTGTTGACGGCGACGTCCCAGACAGTGACGTAGCCGTTGTGTGTGCCGACGGCCACCAGATGACCTCGCTCGCTCCACGCCACCGACGTGACGACGTTGCCGTCGCTCGAGAGATCGCATAACCTGGTGACCTGGCTGGTGCACGCCGACCAGAGATAGACGCAGCTACCGAGACCGACGCTGAGCACGTTCTGGACGGACCAGTCGACGAGGTTGAGGTAGAAGTCGTCCTGGAGCTCGGGGGCATCAAGGACTTTGAAGGGTATGCGGGAGATCTTCCGGGTGGCTTTGTGGGGCGATCGGAGGAGGCGTTGGCTGCTCGTGCTCAGCGGCGACAGGGAGTACGGACTAGACTGGGATTTTATGGGGGTTTTTTTATTCTGAAAAAGAAGAAGTAGATTCAGTATGAGGTGTTGCATAATTCGTACATACGGGTGTTTTATTTTACATTGTGTTCATAAAGTAATATTCGTTACTAACTGAATGGTTGAAACCAAAGCTCAAGAAACAAAGCATTTATGATCCAACACTAGAGAGCGCTGTTTCGACACGTCATAGGTTTCATCAGTGTTGCTAGGCTGAACCACTTTCACTAGTTATCCTTAGGATAAGCCCGGGTAAGTGAAAGCGGTGACATCTCCCTTCATGAAGAGGCCATCTTTGTGAACGACAGAACACTAAATCCACGGAACGGATTACAAATGTGTTATTTTTAGGACCCGATTTCAAAAAATTACTTTGCACTGAAAACTACAGAGAAAGACAGAGTTCGCAATAAATATTTTAGTATTATTATCATTTTCGTCTATCACATACTGGCAAAATTCAGTTTTTCGATCAAAGTCACCTCCAGCCATTTCATAGACGAGTCGTACTTTATAAATGTTCATTACTGAAGACTTTCCAACATTCGACCATATTCACGTAAAAATGGTCGTACATGTTTCAGGTATTTCATGACATATAATATTGAGAAGAGGACGTGTAATTACTGAAAACGTGATTGCAAAACTTTGAAAATTGCCGCGTACAATAAACGCATTGGTAGTCGTCATTGTATCTAATAGTATTATAATAACACAAATAACATTTCACAGAAGTGCATTATCAACTTCACGTGTACTAGATATAAATAAATGTTACATGACCAAAATACTAAATCTTTATATAAACAGTTACAGTAATCAAACGTTTTTTTAATATATTCCTTCCAGAGTTAAAATTTTATTGCCAAGTGATTTATTCAGACAAAATCTGGCTCCTGTCGGATAACACTGCGTAATTATTCAGTGAAAAAAACCTCTTTAATTTTATCCATCACCTGTATTCAGCAATTACTGCTACCGCATTCAACCGCCGAAAGCTGTTAGTCACAAACACTGTTTTACAAATTGCTGTCAGTTTTATGTCAACTGCTGTTCATACCAAACCACAGAACATCTGACAGAAGTGACACTCAGCACAGAACAGGAGATGATCTTAGAGATAAACGTATCGTAGCTTGGTTAAAATTTTGACACAACAACTTGCCGAGATGACATCGTGATAATTCCCGATTGCAATAATGAGTTTCAAATAATTTGAACTATTTGAGCTAAAAATGACATTAGGCACCTCTAACACACAATATACCTCACACAGAAACTTGAATCCTCAACATCAAGATGCCTTCGAATGAGTGGCACTTCTGCAAGGTATTCTGTGACCAAACATCAATCGAGAACTCATGTATCATTAATAATAGGTGCGTTTTGTTGCCTGTAAAGTCATTACCGCCAAACAGTTGTTCGCTGTCTCTGCTCGTCATATTTTGATTGAGCAGAGAGAGATAGAGAACAACTATTGGCAGAAATGACAGCTCTAGAGTAAGACTGATGCGAACAAAACAGCTTTTGACAGGATTGAAATGAGATTATAGCACAAGGAGAAGTGAAAATGTGAGCTGACATTATTTGTCAGTGTGAAAACGGCCGAAGGCTGAAATCCGTCGACCAATAAGCACTGAACCTGTGAAAAATCACGTTCAGATCATGCCATTTTTACAGGTGACCTTTGATCTATCAATAACCTTATTCAACAGCTCTACATATTAGAACATTTGTTTTCTCCTGACGGTGTATTACTTCCATGAAATTCGATTTGTATTCAATACAGTTCCTTCTAAATATTTAATTGCTTTGCTTCTATGAAATGACTTTAATTACCTGAGGGTTGACGATGTTACATTTATACGAAGTTTAAAGTTGCACAGATTGTGAAATGTTTGATTTCAATATTTTCCATTATTCTTCTTCATTCATGTACTTATTAATGTGTTTTCTTCAACTAATATGTATTTTTCTTTGTTCGTTATAACATGTAAATGTATAACTGTATAAAAATATGTAGTGATTGCAGTATTGACATGATATGCAGTATTGATTATTGATGGTGAAGGTCGTAGAGAGCCAACCTTTCGCATTTTTCGGGTATCATCGAAGATAATTATCGTTACATTAGGATGGCCTGCATAAATAAAGAAAAATCCCTGGCTAATACCACGACAGGTATTGAAGTACATTGACATCCAAGATAAATATTTCAAATTTTTGTTCATAGACGTATCATCGGACCGTAAAAAATGTTGAACGTCAGATTTTTTTAAAGAAACAATAAGTCGAAGTTCTCCGAACTTTACGGTTGACCCGAGAAGTGTTTGATAAATATTCGAGTCTAATTATAATATCAACGAAACACATTTCTGATTCAATCTAGTTATACGCTGTCTACATGGATTTATGTAATTTTATTCATGAATTAAGCATTCGAGTGCATCAGGAAATGCAAGGTATTCGTATGGTATATCTGAAAAATATGAGCTCTTTAGATCTTGTCCATAATTTAGATCCGTAGGCAATGATTTATTACACTTTTTTTCTTCCTTATAGTTTATATATTCAGTTACACATTGAAAAGTAACCAATTAACCCTATTATAAACAGTTCTAATAAAATACACTAATTTTATCTCAAAAAAACGAGAGATGCATTTTATGTTTTTGCAAACGACCTTCAGATGGCGCCACGGTATTGTAGCATCTCCATTTTCGTAAATATAGCTTTTCATTACTTTAAGAATCAGCGGCAACTGACAATATAGTTGAAAAAAATACGTTTGTAACAAAATGGCATCCACTCATAAGATTTCTTGAGGTTCTAAGAGCCAGAGACCACAAAAATGTAAAGAATCCCTTTGTTCAACTTTAGTAATGCACTATATCTGAAAATACTTTTTACAACTGTCAATGATGAACCTCGTTGTGGCATAATTCCAAAAAGCAGCAATGCAGTGAACAATCTTGAAGCGAATATTTTGTAAAACAACAAAAGAGTTTGTTAAAAAAATATTCTGCTTCTGTTAAAAATCAAAAAGTGTCCTTTGTATTTCCATTCCAGTATTATTCCATACCTTTACAATGAGGTGTGGAATAAAGGCAACTCTGTCTGAAAAATAATCTGTCGCCACATAGGCTTGAATCTCAGAGGTCATTCTTCGACTATAGCCCCCCGTCGTAAACTTTTTTCCACTAAAATCGAATTAGGTCACTCATTCTCAATGAGATTAATAATTTCAGTTATTCTTTTTTTTTTTCGTCAACTTCAAGATCAGAATCAGTATCAATTTTCAAATTGAAAGGGCTATATTTTTAGGACTGATTAATTTTTGGGAAGAACATTTTTGGCTTTCTACTACTCCATTTTGATACAAAAAAATCTGGAAATCTTCCAAAGAAAGGAAGCAATCAATTTTTAAAAAATGACTCTAAACATAGATGTGTAGATCATGCAAGGAAGTAACTTTCACACCAACTGGAAGAAAAAGCCCTACTGAAACAGCTACTTTCATATAAATATTGAAGTACACGAAAGAAAAACTCTTTCGAAACAAATACTTTTCTATGAACACTGAATCATACACAAAACATTTTTCTCTACTCAGTTGGTATTCCGAACATTCATTAGGGAACTGATCCAGATGTCATTCAGATATCGGACAAGTATCTTACGGCGAAACATCGATGTCTACCAGTGAGGATGACGGTGTTCCACGTAAGTGAAATTTTTACGTTACATTCAGTATATTGTGTAGAAATCCTGTGAATGATATCTTATTTAATTCCATAACGAATGTTTGGAATACAAACTGAGCAGAGAAAATTGTTTCTGTATAATTCAGTGTTCATATAATAGTATTTGTTTCGAAAGAGTTTTTCTTTCGTGTAATTCAATGCTTATATGATAGTAGCTGTTTCGGGAGGGCTTTTTCTTCCAGATTTGTGTCTGAAAGCTACTTCTTTGAATTATTTACACATCTATGTACACAGTTACTTCTTTGAGACAGCTATTGAAGAGTCTGAACGTCAAAGAACAGCAATTATAGTCGGTGAAGATATTGATTTACTTGTGATTTTAATTGGGCGTACACTACCTCTTGAACAAGAAATTTTACTCGACCATGAAGAAGAAGAAAATTGAAATTGAAACTCACTATTCTTTTAATTATTTCATCTGTTTTTTTAATTTTGTCATTCACTAATGTACCAAATGAGATTTTTTAATAAAAATATTATTTAAACATTTATTTCTTTTCTATTCATTTTCATTTATTAAAGAATAATTACTATAGATTAGATTTAAATTATAATGTAATATATATTTTTCCCTCTACAATTTTATAATACACGGACAGGTAAGTGTTATTAAATAAATTGATACTTAATTGAAAATAAATAATTAATGAAAGAAATATTTAAATATAATGTATTTGTTAATAAAACATGGCAATTATTTATGATTGTTTATTAAGTAATAATTTATCAACCTTAAATGAGCTGATTTCAATCGGGACAACCAGTTGATTTCAAATAATATTTAATCTGCGCTCGCGCTGCTTTCTATCTCAAAAACGATTCAACGTATGAAAAAATGTTTGAAACAAAAGTTGGTAGAGAATTTAATTCTCTATAATATTGATAATAAATACAATTAGCATGAAACTCATTGGAAACGAGATATTGCCAAAAAACGTGCAAAAAGTCGGTTTTTTTGACTTTTGACCCCCAATTTTTGAAGTTGCGGCTGTCGAATCATATGTGAATTTTGAGAATACTTTTATGATGCCAAAATACAAAGTTTATACAAATTTACAGCTGGGTATGTCAACTTTCCTGGCAAACCCCCTAAAATGACTGGACTATTAGTCCACTTCGGGATAATGTTATTACCTACCGAGGCTTCGGCTAAATCTTGGTGGCACTCTAGTACTAGCCCTGAGGTAACAAGTTGTCTGTTCAAGGCTAACAGGGCTTGTCTGCTATCAGTGCAGATTGTTATGTTAATGCTTCTTCATTTTCAATAATAGGCATATCGAAGAAAAGAGAATTGAAACTTTCTGTTTTTCACCATTTCCATTTGTAACTAACGTTACAGCAGTTTCGTCCTATAAGGTCCTATAAGTTTGAAAATGTCCTTATAGGACAAAACTGCTGTAGCATTAGTTACAAATGAAAGTGGTAAAAAACACAAAAAGTTGCAATTCTCTTTTCTTCATTATGAATTCCTACCACGTAGTAACAGCTACATCCATCAATTTATTAATAGGCATATCCTTATTTTGTACTCATCTGTACATAGTTTTAATGCAAGACAAAGTCAAAACTTTCATGTCATTGAATGAAAATTTGCCACTCTAAAAATTATATTATCCTAATCTTATTTAATTATTTTAATTTTTCCTTATTCATAATTAGGTAATATTGACACTGTTTCTATTTGTACTCTGTACGTGTTGGTAATAAACATTATTATAATTGCTAGTGTGTGTTAAAGTTACTATTTTCTTCGAAACAATAGAAAGGCACGTGCCGACCGATGGTCAAAAGGGCATAAGCCGGCCCTGATAGCATATAAGTACCTATAAGTAATTCTAACGGTTTGAAAGTTTTAATCTGCGTCGGCGATCTATGATTTTCTACGTCACGGTGAAAATGCTTCTAGTATAAATAATTCGCATAAAAATGAGTGATGTGAACTATAAAGCAACACCGAGTCAGTCCCTTGAACTGAAACAGCAGCCAACACTGTCGAAAATAGCCTTTTCATCTCCACCTGAGCTGCAATGAGTAACAATTTTCAAGAAATTTATTTTTGGAAAACAGATGTTGTACGATTGAATTTCTCTGTGCAAAGGAAATAAATATAAAAAAGTCGTTAGAACTGAAATTATCGCGACGAACTTCTGAAGTCACCATTTTTATCAGCGAATCAGTTTTCTGAAGATGTACTTGTTTCTTTTCACGTGTCAGTTCACTTCGATGATGAATGGAAACATTGGAATTCATAGAAAAAAGTAACAAAACTTTTATTCACATTCATTTTTGTTCATCGGATTTGAGAAAATATCCGTCGTGGTATTAGCCAGAGCACTGATGCAGATGTATTCTACTGTGACGTAGTATATACTGATCGGTAGAGACTTTTGTACTCTATACGTTGATGCTGTTTCTTTTTTTCCAAACTTCAATTTTTTGCATCTTTCCAGCTGATTACTATAAAGAGTGGGGAACCCCATACGACATGGTCCCTGTACACCAACACTGATTTTTTTTTCGGGAATTTCTTCATTTCATTATATGTATATTAAGGCTGCAGAAGGTAATTATTTTGGAGTCTACAGAGTTGCTCAAAAAGTGTGACATATCAAAATTGTGTTTTTTTAAATGTAACACCCAGGTACTATGTACCTTATATTGATTTTTTTTATGAAAATTGGAAAGAAACTAAATAACATCAAAATGTATAGTAATCTTCCTTTCAAATTCTGACCAAGCATAAAAGAGGTTTTTGGCTATTGATTTCGATAAAACCCGTTTCAAAGCTATCTTGATTCGAAGAATGCATTGAAATAAGAACTGCTATTTGAAAAAGCCAATATTTGAAAAACTATTCAGGTTAGGTATAGGGAACCCCAAAGTGAAATGAAAGGTAATTGCATTTTATATTGATCAGACCAAAAAAATATACAGGGGGTTTTATTTGAAATTATAAAGTTATCTTTGTCGGAAAATTTTGAATTGTCGAACAATCTGTATAATATTGAGAAACGGGTTTCATCGAAATCGATAACCCAAAAACCTCTTTAATGCTTGAGAGGAATTCGAATTCGATGTTATTTAGTTTCCAATTGTACGTAGCATTTTCATAAATATGTAACACGAGACCGGTTATAGTTAGGTACATAGTACCTTGTATGGAATCATATTATTTTTCCTGACCTATTCAAAAGTTTAACGAAATACAGGGTGTTCCATTAAGAAAAAACAACTTCGATATGTCACATTTTTTGAGCTCCCCTGTACACTTCGAAATAACTAATTGTTTGGTTTCAGGGATACATTTAGAATGAGTTCAAGTCAAGGTAGGTAACAAAATATTAAATTCATTTCAATAACTTTTTTTATTTGGAGAAAATTTTCAATTTCATATTCAAAGTCGCTACTTCTTTAGCATCATTTTCCTCCATTGAATCGTATTTGTAAAATATACTTGGATTTATATTTTTTAGTCAACCGCTAACTGAATGTTTGTTGCAAAGATATTCAACAAAGATTCACTTTTACAATGAATAGCTGTATTCTCTTAAAAATTTGAAGTTTTTTATCTATAGCAAAAACCAATCCTATCAAAAACTGAACGGTTGATGTGGTATATCAAATATGAAATCAATGAATCCATTTTATTTCGAAAATTCATGAATGGCACAAGTTACCTGAATTAAAAGAATATTTGTATAACAAGTCATTGTTGTCGTTCCTAGGAGTGTGACAGCTGGTTAACGGAAAAACATATTTTGAACATAACACATATTGCATGTCCTGACAATTCTACCAGTAAAGTTTTGAATGGTTGGGATGATCCACGAATGCCACCTCGTTCCCCAGACCCTAGACAATTGGATTTTTCTTTTCTGTTTTTTTTAAGATCTGTTCTATGCATAAGAGTTTACCCTTAAATTTACTGTTTCATTCATATGCACAGAAGTTTATACCTTATGTTGTATATTTTTGAATATTGTAAGTGAGGTAAGTGATCATTGGGTCCAAGAAGCATACACCCTGAGCAAACGCAATGAGCCGAGGATGACAGTCTTCCGAGTTTTTTCTGCCAATATTTGTGCCATATTACAATTTGAAGTTATACCAAAGAGATAATATATGACTGTGGCTACTTTGAATATGTAAGTGGCTACTTTGAATATCCACATGACAAAATATATCATGTGGAAGTAACTCAAAACTTACAAAAATTCAATACAAATTTTAATAGAAATATATTTTGTGTATTTGGGCATAACTGTTATTACAAACAATTAAAAACATTTTATTGTAATTTCCGTAATAAAGGTACATTGCTCGTGAACGATTTCATTTTTTGTTACTTGTTCTGACTGATACTTCACTTGAAGCCATTATAAGTGCGACTAAAACAGTAACTGATAAGAAAGTATATCTTTACAATGATTATTTCCGTCGAACCGATGGAAAAATTGAAGGTTAGGCCAACAAAATAGAGTTTTACAGCAAAACAGAGTTTTACATCTATAATTTTCGTTAGAATAACCACTTGTGTGAAAAATTGTTTTAGAATGAGCTCAGACTTTAATCAGTGAAATGGAAATCGAACTGCGACGTTGAGACTCGAAATATGAGGCCATAAAAGTGTTCTCAAATAAGGCTATTATAGTCGTCAATTATGATTTCTTTTCACAGTAAATTTGATAATCAATTCAACCAGTTTTTAATAACGATAATGAATTAATACATAAATGGGACACATAACTTAGACAGTATAACGAGACATATAACTGAGGTAGTATAATGGGACACATAACTGTGGCAGTATCGGGGAACATACATCTGGTACAGTATCATTGGACACATAACTATGGCAGTATTATAGGACATATAAATGAGGACACATAACTGGGTAAGTATTATGGAACATATAACTGAGACAGTATAATGGGACACATAACTGTGGCGGTATTGTGGGACAAATCTGAGACAGTATAGTTGGGCCACATAACTATGGTAGTATAGGGCATATAAAAGAGAACACATAACAGGGTAAGTATTATGGGACATATAACTGAGGCAGTATAATGGGACACATAACTGTGGCAGTATCGGGGAACATTCATCTGGTACAGTATCATTGGACACATAACTATGGCAGTATTATAGTAAGTATGGGTAAGTATTATGGAACATAAAACTGAGACACTATAATGGGACACATAACTGTGGCGGTATTGTGGGACAAATCTGAGACTGTATAGTTGGACACATAACTATGGAAGTATTATAGGGCATATAAAACAGAACACATAACAGGGTAAGTATTATGAGACATATAACCGATGCAGTATAATGGGACACATAAATGTGTCAGTATAATGGGACACATAAATGTGTCAGTATTATGGGACACATATCTGAGACAGTATAATGAGACACATAACTGAGGCAGTGTATTTGTTACATACGATCCTTCTATTTTTCATGAAGTTTTCTGCCCCATCGCAAAATCTTTGGAATTTGATCTAAAATATTAATTAATCATTTTTTTTTCAACTCAAGCCAGAAAAGTAGATCTCTTTCGGTCATAATAACGAAATATTAAGACATATTTTACGGAACACAAACATACATACCGTATACAAAATAATTTTTCGAGGAATCTAATGACAAATCAATAATTGACCTCAAAAAATGATAATATTATTAAAGTTGGTAAAGTAGAACGAACAACGAAGCTTATGTGTTCAAAACAATTTCAGCGTGCTTGATAAATAATCAATATAGGTTGAATAAATTTGAAAACTATAAATGTTATCATTTTCCGAATGTAGTGGTGACCCAGTTGTACTGTTCGTATGTGTCGACTAAAACACTTTGAAAAAAGAGACAAATGCTTTTAGTAAAGATTATACTAGCTCTTAGGTGGTTTTCTCAAAAATGAGGTTGCCGATGAAAATACTGAGTACCGAAAACATTATTAACATAATGACAGTAAAAATATTACCGACCATGACACTGCAAATCTAACAGCGATATACCAAATTGTCATTGAAAGATTTATCTATATCTATATACTAATATAAATGTGTATGTTTGTGGCTCTTTCACGCCTAAACGACTGAACGGATTTAGATGAAACTTTACATAAATACAGCTTATACATCAGAATAAACATAAAGGCTACAATTTACAAAGGTTTTGTGTAATTTTGGTCACAATATAACGATAAGTATTAAGTGAGTCAGAAAAATTCTTGCAATCTGAGAGCTGTCTTGGCGTGCGCTGCCTATACTGTTAGAGTTACATGCAGATAATGTACCGCAAGATTGTTTATCTCAAACAGTAGTTCTAAATACAAGTCTGCGATAGCATATATCTATATCAGCTGTGAGCCAGGTCAGAAAGAAAGTGAACTGTGGTATTATGTTATACGGCAACTTTCATCCACACTCAGTACTGATCAGCTTTTGAATGTTTATTATGCCGTAATTTATTCTCACATCTCATACAATATCGCTGTATGGGGTTGCCACACATCTTTAAATAAAATTTTTGTTGGCCAAAAGAGAGTATTGTTTGATTTACAAATTAGATGCTAGGGTTCTTTTTACAATGTCGTTGAATATCTAAGTCGATGAGAGTGTATTGTATAAATATTTAATGTACTTTTTTTTTTCCTTGTGTTTGTGTGACACTTGCATGTATTTATTTGTTGTATCTCACTTTTTGTAAAGATATATGTATAATGTCGACGTATCCTATATCAACCTGTGATCATGAAAGATTTAATAAATTATTATTATTATTATTATCTCTTATGTGGTAGCCAGCATATGCAAAATACTGAGCCATGAATATAATTGAATTGGATACTTTTTTTACAACGCACATTTTAGAATATCTGTCAAATTCCTATTGAAATTGATACAATTGTCGTTTTAAGTATTTAATTTAGATAAACTTTGTCTTTTACACTAAGTAATTTGGACCAATCGTTTAAAAGTTATCACGATAAGATTAACTTGACGCATCACATCAAGCCATTACGTGTCGCGTCTACTGTAAGATGACGGGGGAAGATGCGCGGGGGTAGAGGGACGGTCTAAGCAATGAAGCGCTATCGCCGAGATCGCGACCTGAACGGTTGTGTTAGTTTTGCGAATTTTGCGATTCTCGAAGCTATTCCTTACTTAGTGCAGTATAGGCATATTTTTTTAGTTACGGTATTTTCAAGGTAAAAATATAAATTACCAGCTGTCGCCCGCTCTTATCTTAACGTACAGCCGAAGCTACTGAACCTAGAATTTTGAAATATGAAGGTAGGTTCTTTGTATAGCGTAAATAAGCATCAAGAAACGGAATCAGGAATTTCCACCCCCAAGGGGAAAAATAGGGGTTTAAAAATTGTATTGAATTTCGTCAGTTATGAAATTGGAAACCT
Organism: Leptinotarsa decemlineata; assembly: GCF_025532065.1. Lineage (NCBI taxonomy): Eukaryota > Metazoa > Arthropoda > Insecta > Coleoptera > Chrysomelidae > Leptinotarsa > Leptinotarsa decemlineata. Next base: position 8,540,021 of record NW_027412578.1, read on the forward strand.
GAAGTTTTGAGTTAACAACTATTTGTTTAAAATGATCTGTCACGAAACTTAATGTGACAAACAAAATTCTACGCGGGCAACAACTAGTAAATAATATTTCAGTAAAAATACAGTACATATTACTTTTTTTTTTCAAATCCGCTATTCTTACAGAAAAGTCCATATATTTTACTAGCTTTGCTGAAATTCAAAGACCGGAATGACCTAATACTGAACGTCACAATTTCCATCGTCACCTGTGAAGGAATACTGTGAAGGGTACATGAAAACTATTGTAGGAGTTGCCACATTCCTACTATGTTTTTATAAAACTATGTGTTTCATCAAATATTTTATTGGTAATGCCCAAAAGGATTCAAGTGATAATCTCATACTTTGCTTTGTATCACTTTCATTCAATAAATCACCAACTTATTCTCGGTACACGTGGGCGAATAATCTATTTGGCATCGCCCTATAAATTGCCTGAAATAAATTCCCGTAATGTATAATATATATCGTGTTTGCTCTAAAACCACATGTTGTGTCATCTGATAAACCGATCAAACACGAATGCTATCTTTAAAAAAATGATTTCCCAAGTTCAAAATAAACATATCGAGTCGTATACTCTGACACTTCGTCAAAACGCACCGATATTGCGAAACTATTTACAATCAACTTGATACCTGCAGCGGAAATCGTTTTTCCTATAAGGAAAACGACCGAAGAACCGTATTGCATTAAATTCCGTACGGAATGAATAATGCTGATTGTGACGATAATGATCGTGGCGATATTTTAATAAATCGACATGTTTCAAAGTGCCAAGTCTGCAAGTTCATCGTCTTCTGCGTGTGCTCGAAATGGATATTTTGGATTCAAGTCGATACAAAACTTGGCGAAGATGTTGTTTGTCTAACGAGTCACTTATGAATGTGCTAATTCTTTGTTAATGAGCATTGTCGTTGTACAGAATTCAGTATTTTTTGTTACGTCTTCTGGAGTTGGTACAATCACGTGGCTCTAAATATCTTCTAGTCCAAATCGTCCCGAAAAAAAAAGAAAAACGCCAGTATTTCTTCAACAATCGTTTTCGAAAACACCCTGTATCTATTTCCGTTAACCAGCTGTCGCCCCCTACAAACGACAACCCTCAGAAGTCGAAACTTTCAAACGTGGGATTCCTAGCTATCACTAGCAGTACAAATATTCATTTCATTTGATTATTTTTCTAACTTTAGAATTCTAAGTTTTACTATCCATTCGAGCCTTCAACGAGTTTACACAATACTCTGTGTATTTACATGCATAAAGCTGCATCTATTCATTATTTTCAACGATAGCCTTGAGAATATATTTATCATCAGTATTCTTAATTACTCGTATACTCCATGTTGCAATCATAAGTGAATTTTTCCAATTAACATAAATAGTATTGGTATGTAATGATCACGTAGTAGAGTATTATCAGTAATACACGAGTCAACATTTTTTTTTATATAACATTGACGAAAATAGTTGTAATTATGCGAAGTATTTTATGGCGTTCAAAGTTAAAATAAACAGCTAATGACCCTAACAAGTTCAGTTTTTTGTCGCAGGGAATTGGCGAATGGAAAAAAACGATTTATTTTTAAAATTTAATATTTACTCAATATAAAGATACGAAACTTTGTAAATTTGTTCAGTATTCACTGACGATTATGCCAATAAAAAGTATACTACACGAGGTGTCACAGGGAGTTGAAAATTCTCACTTCTTCTACAAGCATTCTGCAACATAATCTCCTTTTAAAAACAAACAGTAGATTGATCCCAGAATCCGTCGTTATCCAGTTCTAACTTTTCTACTAGTTTTTTACTGAGACTCGCTTAGGAATTGCCTGACAGTTTCATCTTCCTGTTCACACATCCTGCATAGAGGTGTGTCCACTAGCCTCATATGGAGGTGTTTCCTTAGTTGACGGTGGCCAGTTAGAAATCCTACTGTTAAGCGTAGATTTTTCCTGGTCATCGCCACATATTTCTTCGGCGCAGGTTCCCAAGGTCGACCAGGGTGATACTGGCAAGATTTTATCCTTTGATTCCATCCCCCATCTTTTTAGGGATTGATCATGGGTGACACGTTTGGCTAGTTCCGCAATTGTCAAAGTCATCAGGCCGTTGGTGTCAATGGGTCCTACTTCCTTTGCTGAAGAGTCCGCAATGCGATTACCTTTACTCCTGTCGTGCCCTTTAACCTACCGCAGGAAAATGTTATTATCTACCGAGGCTTACCAGCCCCGAAGTAACACGTTGTCTGTTCAAGACTAATAAGGTTTGTCTACTATCAGTGCAGATTGTTGTTTTTGCCAGAAATTCCTTTCCTGGTTATTTCTTCTGTGGCGATTGAGATACCAGCCAGTTCTGTTTCAACCACGCTGGTATTTTTTCCCATTCCCCACTCAATCCTCAGGCTGAGTCTTCTTTGGTTTTTGAGCCATCTCAAATTGCATTTGTAGCATCTGACTCTGTGTTCTGTTTTACTTGTATTTTGTGGGGTTTATTAAACACAAACCTGGGTTCTATTGCATCACTGGCTACCTGCGGCAGAGGTTGCGCAGTAAGCGCTCCTCGACATGGGCTCAGCCTCAAATGACCCATTCCCACTTCGAGGTTTACACCAGCCGTGCGCAATCATAGGCTTTCTAATTCACCTTTTATTTTTTCTGGAAATGCACAAGTTATACAGGAAAAACTTGTGAAAAGTGTCGATTTCTGTTGAATATAAACCGCTATGGAAAATCATTTGTATAACTCATTTGGGGAAGTTCATTCCACAAAGATATTATCCAAATAAAAGAGTTCTAGAGAAGTTTGGTTCGAGGTGTAACCAAGGGACATCTTATGTGAGAGGTCTATCAATTATATATCTAATCCTGTCTTTTTTTTTTGAGATTACAACAAGCATTGCCACAAAAAAAAGTTTGAATTTAATTCCGTACTAGACAGTGAAACTAAACAAAGTTGACGGCGTCTCGTAGACTTTAGGTTTCAATCACATCCATTAAAAAATTACAGTGGACTCAAATCAGGGTATCTGGGTGGCCATTCCTTTCCATATAATCCAATCAACTTCGAACCTTATTATCGAAGAACTATTGCACTGGTACCACGCAATAAGGAGGGGTTTAATCTTGTTGAAAATGTAGCCCATTTTGCAATGTTTAATTGGATGGCGTTGTTAATGCCCGGCATGATTTGATTGTTGATGAAATTGAAATATCCCTTTTTTATAAACTACACCTTACGATTTGATCTCCACAAACTTTATTTGAAAATATCACGACAAGTTTCACCACTAAGTACGTTTTCACTACGAAAAAGCTACTGTGTAAGCGAAACATGTGCTATTTTTGAATAAAGTTTGTGGAGATCAAATGGTAAGGTGTGGTTTATGAAATTACTATGGATCTTCAGCAAGTAACGGCCGAATCAATCTTAAATATCCCTCACCATTCATTTTGCTTCCAAATTGAATGGTGCTATATGGTTACCCAAAATTTCTCCCTAAACATTTGAATTTTGGGGATCTTGGGTGTAACTTTGGCGTGCCATATCAGGATTTAAATCACTGCATTATCGAAAAGTTTAACGATTTACTCGCTCATTCAGGTAAAAGGTACATTCATCCAAGAAACATGTGATGTACAACAATGCTGCGGATCTCTTCTGTAGAAATAATCTTTGTTCAATTCATGAATCTTCTTTTATGTGAATGGCAATTGATGCTTCGAACAACTTAATCAAAGAGTGCGTATTTTCCATTGAGGCAACGTGGACAATGACTGCACATTAATGCCTTCGTTATTGACTATTCCTGATCGCTTATGGTGTTTGTTATTGAGGTTATCAGTTTCCAATAATTTATGTAACAATACATGCCCAGGCAAAGCTCTCTGGCTTACAGAGACAGGCTTGTGTGGCCATCAGTACCACACCGTCAGCGGCCATGGAGATTCTTCTACATCTTCTTCCTCTCCACATTTTTCTGGACAGAAAGGCTAGATGGACTGCATATAGACTTGTGCACATTGCCAATCGCACAAATCAATTTAATGCAGAGTGCAACAGACTGTTGGCTGACACTGGAAGTCACAGCATTCTGTAAATGACCTCTGACTTTATGCCTCAAACTGTCAACTACGAACTGCCTTATAAAGTACTGTTCCGGAATAGAGAGGACTGGATCCTCCGGGAGAAGGAAATATTAATAGCAGATAGTTGTTGGTTCACAGATGGATCAAAAACACCTTCCGGATCTTGTGCAGGTGTTATCAGTCCCAGATCCAGGACAACCTGCCTAGGGACCTATGCGACTGTATTTCAAGCGGAAATTTACGCTATTGAATTGTCTGCGGAAAGATTGGAAGAATCCAATCTCATACACAAGTCAATAAAAATATTCTCGGACAGTCAAGCTGAGTTGGAAGCCCTTGGCTCCTACCAAGCAACGTCTAAATTCGTAGCAAATTGCCAAAAACGACTCTCCTCGATAGGAAGACTTAACAGATTGTTTTTTGTCTGGATTCCTGGCCATACTGGCTTGCAAGGCAATGATGCTGCTGATTTCCTTGCAAGGAGGGGCTGCAAGCAGATTCATCGGACCAGAACCTGCCATTGGCATCGCTTTAGGCCTTGCCAAACAATGATTAAACACCTGGATGGCAAGAAGATTTATGGACTTCTGGCAGAATATTTCAGGATTGGCTCACTCCAATGCCTTCGAAGCTTGATACCAAACAGTTGTTGGACTTCAGCAGGGATGAACTACGATGTCTAACAAGGCCTTCTTACAAGTCACCGTCATTTGAATCATCATATGCAGAGACTTGGACTGTCGGAAGACAGTGTGTGTCGCCTCTGTCTGGAAAATGATGGAACTGCAGAGCTTATACTTTGTGCCCTGCCCCGCTGGGGACCGAACCATACAAACTAATCGGCTTCGTTAAGAAGCTGGGTTTATTTGATCGAGTGTAAATAGGTGTGAGCCACAATAAACTCTCGCGGGTTGCGGTGGAGGGTCGAATAGACCCACTCACTTTGAATCTAACCTAACCTAACAATACATATATTTTTTTTACATTTCAGCCCGAATGATTCTCGTTGAGAGATTTTCCATGTTTGTAGTAAAATTCCACTATTTCGCTCTTGAAGTGTGTTAACTATTTATTTAAAGAAAAGATAATCGTAATAATACCTCGAGTTCAAACGGGACGAAAATTAAAAACTATATTACTGAGCTGACAGTTACTATTTCAGAAGAATTTTGACATGAACATAAACAACTTCAGGAATAAGTAGTTAATGGAATTCCTGACCATACTATGTACTTGAACAAAGGAAATTCCACCGTGTTATTTTCATTAGCATCAATCAATAGTGTTCAGTTTGAACATTCCAAATAGTAAAATTGTGTGTTACCATTGACTTTTAAATAACATACAAACTCTAAAGAGTAATAGCAATAAAAATACAGGTTCGTATTCACTATTTTTGAGTTCAGGGTTGTCCAAGGGAGACCTACATAAAAGTTTCACGGGCATATTCTGATGGTCCACGAAAAAATGCTAAGGTATAGAATAAGTATGTTTATTTAAAATAGAATTCCGAATTTTTCGGTTTTTCCGTAGGTATATCTCCAGTATAAAAAATAGTCGATTTTTCATTTCAATCATTTAACCGATTCAACCAATAACACATACTTCAGTGCACTAATCTTTGATCGCGAAGCAAATTTTGTGACCACAACAATTTTAAGAATACATGATGTCACAACCATTCGTAATAAATTGTTGGGGACATTTTTATCGGTTCTAAGTATTCAGAACAATGGAAACACCAAGCACCACCTTGTAGAGCTCATTCGTTAAATTTCAAACTGAATCGCATGAATTTGACACCTCGTATACTCGTTATTCTTTTCATACGGTGAATTTCTCAGAGTTTTTGATAAGACATATTTACTATTACGTAATCAAGAAATCAATTAGTAAATAAACTGATACGAACAGGTATATGTAATTCGAACAAATCGTTCAATTGCCAACGTAAATATTTATTCTGAATAAATAGGTATGTGTCCATATGAGAAATATATTGTGTACCGATATTAAAAATGCATTAGGTGCGAATTTTATATCAAGTGTGCTGTAATGCACGCATCGATACTAATATACCGGGGGACCGCATGAAAACGTCCACTGGACGTTTGGTAGAGGACTTTGTTTCAACTATCAATAACAGATCCCCGAATATCAAATTTACATATAAAATTGAAAATAATGAAGAGTTACCATTCTTGGATGTCTCAGAAGTAACCACGGTCTAGAATTTGATGTCTATAGGATGGATACCTGTACTTTCAGACATATTCATGATACCAGGGCCAAAACAAATGTAAGGCTGCCCAAATATAGGTTGTGTAAATCGCAAAACTCTTATTTATATGTCTTTGAAATTTTTCAACAGTTTACCATGTGAGTTTCAGATTTTGGACATGAGTATGAACACTTTTAAAGTGACAATTAAGAATATTCTTTTACAGAATGCCTTTTACACATTCGAAGAACATTTGAATTATTTCGTCTCATCAACAAATTTGTTGCGTGTCTAATAATAGATATATTTTTATAAATCAATATTTATGTATTTCTTTGACTGTATTGTGTTAAATTTTTATATATTTATATACTATTTATCCCATTGACGTATGCGAATACTTTTTATGTATGCATTGCACGAGTAAATTCTATTCTATTCTATTCCTGATAGCTCACACTATCGTCCACGATGCAAAATGAGGATTGACTCAAGCGTCATAGAGACATATTAGGTTGGAAAGCTTAGATGATAAGAAGAAAAAAATGTTATATAATATATATCTTTTCATCGGCGGGGGAAGCTGCTGTAGATTATTAAATAAGTAAAAAAATACTGTTGCATGGACATACTCGAGCGCGTCAGATATTGATACCATCAATGTCCTACGTATTTCCAATAATGTTCGTATGTTAATCTGATCGTTTGCATGATGCGGGTGGTTGTACGTAAGGAAAAGAAAAAAAATTTGATCGAGCGCGTCAGATTTTCTAAAAGGGTATTGAGTGCAACATTCAACATGCAACATTCAATAATCTGACGATTTCGATCTGACGCGAAATCGTGGCCATTATTATGATGTGCAAAAAAAATTCGCCATTTTGAAATACTCAAGCTTGTCAGATTAAGATATATATGGTTCATCTTTATGTTTTAGACGTGCTGTCTCATAATCTGACGATTATCTAGAGGGATTCGCCTAATCTGACAATTTTTTTTCATTGAACTTAATTAATTGAAAAGCTCAGGAAATATCATGCGAATAAATGAGTTTTTTTTTGAATGATGCAACTAATTTTCCTTTATTTTCAGTATTTTAATATTAAATTTCAAATCTTTTTTGTAAAATTTAATATTGAAATAAATAAATAAGTGTATGTTTCTTAAGTAGAATACTTGTATTTATAAGAAAATAATTTTAGAAAATGCTGAAAAAACTTTAATTTCGACGAATTTTTGTTATTTCGACTTGCGGAAATCGTCAGATTATATATTATACGTTATCCTTGAATTATTTCCTTCAAAATATAAAAAAAAAGTTAGCTACGTTCGAGAATGTCGAAATGACGTTATTTTTTTACAACATTGCTGCCCTCCCCTTTCTTTACGTCACTCTCAAATGGTCAGATTACTGGAATATACACTTTTTAGCATGTAATTAACTCACCCTTCCTTTATCTGACGCGCTCGAGAATTTCTGATGATCAATTTTTTTTTACTAATCTGATCCTTTATTCTTCAAGGGCGGCCTTATATATAGGGCTCATATTTGGTGGAGGTATTTACCCGGGTACAAGGTATCCCCCTGTATATTAATCTGCCGCGCTTTAATAAATCCCGAAATCCCCGCTTGGGCTCCCCTATTACAAAATGGCAAGACTAAATTTTGTTGGCCCTAGGATTGTTACGTTACCGTAGATTCCAAGTTCATTGTCCTTCCGTATAAATCACTTCAATAAATGTTAGTTTACCCTGAAGATGTTGAAAAATGAAAACTCGGGGATACACAGGGTGAATTTTAATTTTTCTCAAAAAATATTTATTTACTCATCAATTTCTATTCTGCTCCCTTCGAAGTAGCCCCCCTCATATACAGTGTGTCCCAGCTAGAACTTGGCACCCCCTAACCTGTGAACCCGTGAAAAAACTGAAAATCGCTCAGACCCGTCGATTTTCATTCCAAGGGAAAACACTTTCACAGCGGCTCCGCTTTAGATGGCCTATGCGCAAGGTCCAATTTTGGCACACTTTTTTTAACATATCGACCGGTATTTCACGTATAAATGCTTCAATATTGGCTTTCAGAGCGTCAGTCGTTGCTGGTTTATTCCTGTAGACATGAGCCTTAACATGACCCCACAAGAAATAGTCCAAAGGCGTTGAATCACACGATATAGGTGGCCAATTGACGGGCCCCAAACGTCAGATAAACAGTTCACCGAAGGCGGCTTTTAATTGGGCCAATGTTTCGCGTGCCGTGTAGCATGTGGCACAGTCTTGTTGAAACCACATGTCAGGCATGTCCAATTCTTCCATTTTGGGCAACTAAAAGTTGTCACCCATCACACGGTAGCGCTCACCATTCACAGTAACGTTCCGGCCATTGTTGTCTTTGAAGAAGTACGGCCAGATGATGCTACCGACCAATAATCCACACCAAACAGTGCATGTTTCGGGATGCATCGGTAGCTCTTGCAATGCTTGTGGCTGGTCTTCAGTCCAGATGCGGCAATTTTGCTTGTTAACGAATCCATTCAACTAGAAATGAACCTCGTCGCTGAACACAATTTTTCGATAAAAATGTGGATCTTCCTCCAACTGCCAGCGCCCATTCACCAAATGTTAGACGTTGTGGGAGGTCGTGTGGCTTCAATTCGTGCACCAGCTGTATCTTATAAGGTTTTACACTCTTATCCTTTCGCAAAATTTTCAACGTAGTGGAGTAACAGAGGCCCAATTGCTGCGAACGGCGGCGAATCGACATTTCACGGTCATCACGAACACTGGCGGACAAAGCCGTAATATTTTCTTCGGTCCTCACTCTACGTATGCGTGTTGGTGGTTTAATGTCCGATAATGTAAATTGGGTTCCAAATTTAGTTACAAGCTTCCGAATAGCTCCCTCAGTAGGCCGACGAAACTGTCCATAAATTGGAAGAGTTGCACGATGGACTTTCTTCACCGAACATGAATTTTGATAATAAAATTCAATAATTTGCAAGAGTTGTTCATTCGTGAGTCGATTCATGGTCAAAATAAAGACCAAACTGAACAAGTTTGACAATAACAAAAGACAAATTGTTTTAGATAGAGAAATAGTTTCCACTATACATGTGAAAGTCAAATGTTATTCAGAGAATTCTAAAATTTGAGCTGCCCCGTATATTTACTCATCTTAAATTTGCTACTCGCTGAGACGGTTTGCACTGTTGAGCAAAACGGTATACTGCACAATATGCAACAACAATCTATTAAAACTAATTGATGTAATATCTATTCCGGAAGTTAAAAGTAGCCTAACTATCGGGATTACATGAAGTCGATAAAAACACACTGGAAAGTACTTTCCTTATCGAAGTCTGTAGCCAACAACCGTAAAAATATTTATATTTTTTTGTGATATATGGATAATAATTCGAGTTCCCTTCAAACCCCTTATCCTGCCTTATCTTTCAACAGGAAATAATAACAAATTTATTTTCGTGTGAAACGGTACCTGTTTTGAATTGTTTTGACGAATACATTCAACAACGAAGCATTTCAGGTGAACTTCAAGGTTCTGAACGAGACCAAGATCAGCATGAACAGTAAAGTCTGCATCCAAAACAAGCACTTTTCCCTTACACCAGGACTGCAATACTCATCTCGACGCGAGTTTCACCTAGTTGACGTCTTCAGGAGATGAAGGAAAGTGATTTCCAACTCTAAAATTGGTCTCTATTTTTATCTTACAAGGTACACTTTCACTTTTCGATACATATCAGTGATTTCGGGCTAATTTCAACAGGTTAATTCATAAAAAGGTAAACAAATAGGGTGTTTGGAATAGGACATTTGTTCCAGACTTTCGAAACCATCCAGAAATCCAGTGACAAGTACCGATCTCAACGATTTCAGACAGTTTTCATTAATTCTATGTATGTTATCCAAAACGTGTCAAGCGACACTAGATTTTGCTCGCCTCCGAAATAGAATATGTGCTACGTGTTCTTTGAAACAAGTTTTGATGTTTCGTTTAGTCTGGCCGATATATTTTTTGTCAATGTCTTTACAGCTTATTTCACATATCCCCGACTTTTCATTTTTCAACATCCTATATTCAGGGTTACCTAACATTTGTTGAAGTGATTCATACGGAAGGACAATAAACTTGGAGCCTGTCTTTAAAAAAGTCGAAGATGTGTGAAGATCCTATCTATAAATTTACGTTTCCTATTTTTTTCAGGACAGGAAAATCCTTAAGGAGCTCTAAGAGCGGTGTCTGTGCGAAATTAGCGATTCACATTGGATTTGAATCGCTGGAGATAGAATCCATCTGGAAAAGAAAAACCTTCTCAGGGAGTTTATTCTACATAAACACAGTTCTCCAAATGAAAGAGTTCTTAAACAGTGAAGTTCGAGGTGTACTGAGTTGAACCTCAAAATGATGAGCAGCCATATTCCGTCGCGTATTTCTTATACAGTGCTTTTCTTTAATGTCCCCCCTCCCCTTTTATTTTTTGAAAGGGTCAACTCAAAAAATAAATTTGGGATAATGAAATTTACAGATGAAACTTCCAAGATGGCGAATGGGCGCCATCTGGGAAAAAAATTAAATGGAAAGGGGAGTCTTGTGACACAACCCTACAATATAATGTCAATATCTTCAACTACTACAAAATGGCGGAACTTTTAATAATTGCCTGAAAACATTGACATTTATGGTAACATATGAGGTAATGAGCTTGAGGTCAGTTCAGAAGATGCTCGAAATGGTTGCCTTGAACTTCTTGACATATGAACAGCCTATCCGATATTTCGAACACAGTAACGTCAATATCTCTACAAATGTGTAATATTCTCTGCCGTATTGAAGCAGGTTCAGTTTCGTACACAAATAGCCCCATAAAAAATCCAAAGGTTCAAATCTGGCGAGCGGGCTGGCCATTCTGTAGGACATCGAGGACCAATCCAACGACCAGGAAAAGTAGTATCCAAATAGTTTCTTACTTGTCTGAAGTAATGTGGAGGTGCTCCATCTTGTTGGAATACAATATCCATATCGAATTCATTAGGATTCGCTTCGACGATTTCAGTGATGAGAGGGTCAACAGTAGTTTCCAGCATATTCAAATACAGTTAAATTTTGATCAATAAATAGAGGTCCTACAATATGGTTTCCCAATATTCCTGCGCAAACGTTTCCGTCATGATTTCGCAGAATTCTGTTCTTCGATCAGGGTCATCTTCAGTTAATTGGTGTACCATTTCATTTTGTATGGATGATACCTATTCCTCTTCAAAAGTCTCCACACAGTAGAACGAGACACCTCACAAACATTCGTGACGGAATAAGTAAACTGTTCAGGATTTACTACTATCTCACCAATTATTTGCACTTGCTGTTCTTCCGGAATGGACTGATGACCTGGGGGTTTTTTGTTATGTACACTACCGGTAGTTGTGAATTTGGATACAAGTTCCCTCAAATATTTTCTACAGATAGGACGATTCGGAAAACGTTCATTGAAAATCCTTTCGGTTTCGTGAAAGTCACGCGTCGCACCGTAAACAAAAATCGCTTCAATTTTTTCTTCCAATGGACGAGAATTGACCATTTTAGAGATTGTTGAGGTGGTACCTTTCTACTAGATAAACCAAAAACTAAATGAGAATATTCTAACTGAACAATGATGCTCACTGTCGTAATGACATTTTTTTTGGCGTTTTTATAAACAAAAAATAACGTAACAAACCTTATCGGGTTTTTGGAATTGCAATATGGCAGATAAAAAGGAGTATTTCTAGAAATATCGATATTAATGTGTTTGTCTTCAGGAAATTATTAAATGTTCCGCCATTTTGTAGTAGGTGAAGATATTGACTTCATATTCTAGGGTTGTGAAGTATTCGTCAGGAGCTTCAAAATGATGTGTCACAAGACCCCCTTTCCATTTAATTTTTTTTTCCAAATGGCGCCCAGCAGCAACAATACTCCAAGAAAGGCCTGATCTGAGCTTTATAAAGCATCAAAAGTTGCTGACGTTTTCTGTTTCGGAACAGTGATCCAAGTTTTTGAGAAACAGCCCTTGCAACTAACTCATCTACTATATTTGAAAAATACCGGTTGACTTCAGTTATGTCCCTGATAATAATTTTCTCAATATCGTATCTTTCTTTACTCTTGAGTTGTAGTCAATGGGGTGAGCTACCAAGAATATCTCTGAAAGTACTTTCATTCAGTAATTCTATTTATTATTTTCATTTAGTGAAATCTGCATCAAATGGGATTTTTTATTTATAGGTTTATCCAAAAATTGCTTTTGTTCCTCCAGCCGATTGCAGTCAAATCTGATTGGCCAGCGTAAGGAGGCTTCTTTATTTTACCCAATAGATGCAAATATGCCTGGTGATCATGCCACAGATTAAATAATCATGCCTTGATGACACATCTATCATTGTTTGGGTTACTTTGTTTGTTGGATAGACAGAGTTCAGTACAAAATGACAAAATTACATTCGTAACAGTTCCACATCTTCCTGAATAACCCTATATTGGATGAATCATAGTTAGACAATTCTGAAAAACAACTCGAAACCCAAGTAAAATAGTACAATCATACTTACATACACGAAATAAATTTTGTGGCTTCATAGAGATACCACGAAAGAATGTTTATGACGAAACACAATGATAAAAGTAATCAAACAATTGACGAACTCAAAATAGACATTATCTTAATGACAAGAAAAATCGAATATTGTCTGGAGCACAGCATTAAATTGTTTTGAAGAAAGTTGATACCAATATTGTACCGATAAGAAACGTTATTAGGTAGATAAACTAAAGACACTGGGAGCCCAAACATGACCCCTGATATGACAGTAAAATATTCTTTTTTGTCTAGAATGTAGAAAGTTACCGAATTGATTCACTATTGTGAACAAAAAGGAGTGCATTTTCTGAAGCGTCAAAAGGATTATGATTATACTAAGTTCTTCACAAAGGGTCAACTTTTTTCTTTGAAAAGATAGACTCATAGACGCTTTGGAGAAGTGGATCAGGAAGGAAAAAAATTTTTTTGGCAATTCTGTGGAATGCGTGTTCGTCTGTCGCAAAATTTACAATCAATTTTCAATCAAAGGAAAAGAGATGGATTTGAAATTTTTACAATATATGGCTTCTGTTTGGAAAAATCAAATGTTTTGGCAATTTTCTGAAAAAATGATGGTTTAAAAAAACTGAAATAACTGCTAAACGAATAATTCAAATTTTCAAATATTTTCAATTGTAAAAATTGTTGAATGAATTTTTTCGATATTTTCAATAGTATGTGGATACTTTCAAGGTTGATGATATGAAAAATTATCAAAAGAAAACATTTATTGTACTTACGAGATATTTGAAATACTAATCAATAATTTTTTGTGCAGGGAATCAGATTTTATTTCGATCTTTTCTGGTTTTTCACCTTTTACTTTTTGAAAAATGTAAAAATTGTAATGTGAACTTCATACAAGTGTAGAAAACGCAAACTTTTTAAATAGCCCCTATAAGTTACTACTAAAATTTGCCTCCGTCTTCAGTAATAGTAAAAATCTAATGATAATTGCAATTTTTCATTGGTTCGTTTTATTTTCAAAACGTCCTAGACAGATGTCCAAGGAGTTTTAAAATGTGAAATATGTCAATGTTGTTGATTGACTTCTGAAGCATTCGATATCTTCAATGGTTCACGAAATATCTGTCTGTCTGTCAAACCAGATACGTTATTTCAACACCTCGACACGTGTTTCGATCACCAAGTGATCATCTACAAGAGGAAGAATAAACTGTTTTTAATTTTAATCCTTAGAGGTTAGATAGAGTTTGATCTTCCTCTTGAAGATGATCACTTGGTGATCGAAACACGTGTCAAGGTGTTAAAAATAACAGTTTGGTGTTGGGAAAAAACTTCATATTCATTACTACACCAAAGGTGTAGGCTTTGCCAAGCAAACATTGAACACCTGGATGGCAAGAAGATTTATGGACTGCTGGCAAAATCTTCCAGGATTGGCTCACTCCAATGCGTTTATTCAACCTGCGAAGCTTGATACCAAACAGTAGGGTACAGTAGGGATGAACTACGATGTCTAAACAGGCCATCTTACAGGTCACTGTCATTTGAATCATCATATGCAGAGATTTGGACTGTCGGAAGACAGTGGGTGTCGCATCTGTTTGGAAAATGATGAAACAGGAGATCATATACTTTGTGCCTGCCCCACTGCGGACCGAATCAGGTTCTTAGAGTTCGGCAAAGCCGTACTCCAACATCTGACCTGAGAGACCTCTCACCATAACTAATCGGATTCGTTAAGAAGCCGAGTTTATTTGGCCGAGTGTGCGGGTTGCGGCGGAGTGTCGAATAGACCCACTCACTTTAGACCTAACCTAACCTTACACCAAAGGTTCCAAACACTGCATCACAAGTTAACAAGTCCTACAGAAACTATCCAGTTCTGGACATTTTTAACGAAAAGCGAAATTTTAATCGACTTGGAGAATTTTGTGGACGGATAAGGTTGATCTTGGGACAAGAGACTTCAAAACAAATTGTGCGTGATCACTTCAGTTGAGGATATATCAAAAATAGTAAAATTCTGTTTTTTCCTTCAATGAACTGAAATTATCCAACATTGTCATGACCCATCATGTTCATCTCGACGATTCTCACGGAAAAAATCATATAGGTTTTTTCATAAAATGAATATTTGGGGAAAACAAGTTGGAAATAGTTGGTACCTGGTAAACTGAATTATCGCAAACACTGCCGCTCGGTAGCCAGGCGGTTCGACGTGGGTGCTTTGTTCACTCACTCGAATTGACTGCCGTGTTGGTCGGTGGTTCAAGCCCTAGAACGATCGATTTTCACTCGCTATCGTCCAACCCATGTTAGGAATCACACGTTAAAAGGTAAGACCTCGTTAGTCCTTAGCTCGCACAAGTTTCGACTTCTGAGGGTGACTTCTGAGCTGGTTAATGGAAAAACAGATTTTAAACTTATACAACTTTTTCTGTTACTCCTTAAGTTCAAAAGGTTGAAAATACCCAAAATGGTGGTTCAACAACGTATGTTGATCTCAACGTTTTCCATAAAAAATAATTAATCGATTTGAGAAATTTCTTCAACGGGAATTATTTACTTTGACTGAAAACTACAAATAATAAAATAATTATTGTCACTTTTTCTGTTCATATTGGAATTTTTTCGTTCAGGAATTATTTGAGAAAAAAACGAGCAGTGGACGTCAACTTTTTCAACTTGGAACTATGATCGCAGTATTCACACTATCGGTATTCAATTACAACTAAAAAATCGTATCAAGTCGAGTTCATTGAATCTACTATCTGGTCGTAGTTGGTTAAAAATATTTACACGCGAATAGTCATCATTTCAAGGTCTTCAACTTCTATTTCCAACTAAATAGCGCACCCTGTACATTGAAGCGAACGACACCGATGTTCTTCACTCATGTCACGTAGCTTCCCAATTATTACATTTATTATTAGTGTAAAAACACCCGATTATCATTATTATAATAATAGTTAATGGTGTTAGCTCGTGGAGAACTGATAGAAGTGAAAAGTTTCAGTTTCATTATATATCTTACAGGGAGAGACAAAAGCGTTACTCGACCGATGATAACCAGCAAATAGGATTTAGCAGATACTTTATCTATTATTTATCTCTGTTTATTCTTTGGATTGTGGCTGGTTAAATACCCAAAAACATCAAGGAACTGACCCTTCCACACACGACAATCCTCAGAAGTCGAAACTTGTGGGAGCTAAGGACTAACGAGGTCTTATCTTTCTACGTGTGATTCCTAACACGGCTACCGACCTTTAGCCAACGATTATCTATTAAACATATTGGGATATCGACTTGAAATGTTACCAAACCTGCAGTGTCTTATGTATAAAGGTTAGCAGAAAAAGTGAATGAAAAAACTTAGGGTGACAGCACGGTCATATAAATTAGAGAGAGAAAGAGAGAGAGGAAATATAGATATATAAAATTACTTAATGACAAAATCGTCTTCACAAGTACAACAAAAAGTCTGCAATGTTATTCACACTTGTCCAATAGTTCAGGAATTATGTTTGAAGAATATTCAGATATATCCAAATGAAGTGCCGATATAAAAAAAATGTGTACACCGTTTTGTTCACTTTAATGAATTCTATAAAAAAAGTTTTCTGTTTATTCAAATTCATGAACAATGTCCTTAACCTAAAATACACCCCTGGCAAGATATATCAGATCAGGGAAATATTTGAAATGTAAATCATTCGAAGCAATTCTAAACGAAGAAAGCTTTGAAAACAAATGAAGTTACAATAAATATGTCAAAATTTGATGCGATATAATTGACATGTATTTCGTAGTTTTTATTTTAAATCGTTCTCCATATATTCCTAACGAACGCTAGTCGTGAAAGACCCTGTATACCCGTGGTGGAAGGATATGCGAGTATGACTCTGAGCCTTCCAGATACCGGGAACTTCTTGTCATAGAAAGCCGTGTCACGATAACACAAGGCTCTGCACTGAGGCATCTTTTCCTAGCTACTGCTTGGACCCTTTATGGACCAGGATGTGTAACCAAAGAATCCGACCTTAAGTCTACAGAGCAAATGGACGTCGGTCAACTAAACCACCCCAACTGTCTTTCCTGTAACATGGAATTAAGAGCCAAAGCAGCTCTTCAACTATCGATCCTGTTAACAAATCTAGAAGGCTAGGTGGTGTAGCCAGGAAGCGACGTATCGCCTCCTCGAAAGTAGGATATCTTATGAAACCACCTTACACCAAGTTCTTGAGCAGCGGAAGCAGAATCTGCATCAGGAGAGGAAATTAACTCCTCTTCAGCAGATCAGCAAACGCTTACCCTCAAACGATGATTCACCCAAACTGCTTGACTGAATCTAATTTATCATCTAGACTGTTACGACACCTTGAACATCGAAAAACCTCAATAACGACCAGTCAACTGGAATTTATTCAGTATGATGTATGGCTGCCCAAAAGATGGTCTACACTACAGCAACAATTCCAGAGCTGCACTCTCCGGCCTACATGGCTACAGGAGAGGACCAGGAGAGAGACTCCTGGTTGGTGAGCGTAGTTAGTATCACCCAGAAATGCGTCATTGAAGTTTTACTTCAGACGCCAAACATTTGGGTTGTTTACCTACCTGACGAAGGTAGTAGCAAACTAACCATTAGGTCCTCACAATATTGTAGAAAATGTATCATGGTCTGCCAACCTTGGAGAGGAGTATTCTTCACAAAGCACATACTCGGTGTCTGATCCACCACGGAACGGATCAGATTTTCAGAGTTATTCAGAGTTCCTCTTGAAATCCTACCTGAAATATCAGTCGCCAAATGAAGAAGTCGGTTTTGTTAAGAAGCTGGTTTTATTTGGTCGAGTCCATTTTACTACTTCAAAATTGGTACAGAAGCCATATTTCTAGCAGCAACTTTGTTCTTTACCCACAGTTGGGATGGCTATATCTGTCTACATATGCGACGAGGGTTCTTTACTGCGTTTGAATCTTGGGAGTGGTGTTGTTCTATTCCAAGGTATACGTTTCTCCACCTTCTTGATGGTGTAAAACACTTTCGTCTATGACAGACATTTCCTACTGAGCGCATTGGCTAGAGGCAATAGTTTGATGCTAACAAAATCGCCTTAGAAAACAAGATCATGAAAGTTATCTGTTCTGCTTGGTTGCAAGGCTGAAAAGATATGTTGAAGTTAGTTCTCCAAAGTCTTTTGGGCGAAAGGAATGATACCAACCAGTTACCCCTCTTTGACCTTTTCTGCTTGTAAATCCGGCCTACTAGCAAGATGTTCATTATTATTAGAAGTAATGACATGTCGTTTTGTTAAGGCTTATTAACGCCATCGTAAAACTAATACAATTCTTCATATTGAGGGAATATAAAAAAGTTGAACCCATATACACCTCTGGAAAGGGAAGTGATTTTAATACTGATGTACTATCGCATTGTTCGAAGAACGGAAAAGTATACTAACTCCACGTTGTAATCAACGTTCCGTGCATAATATGTTCAAAAACATGAATGAATTATATTTAATTCAAATATTATCGAATAAACCTGAGTTTTCGACGTACCGGACCCTTTACAGATTCGGGGCGTTCCGCTGTGACGCCCTAATTTTTTTCTGATTTATCATTCTGAAGAAAATGTTGAATATTAAGTTCTGCTCATTAAAATAGAGAAGAAAACCATGAAAACCAACATAGTTCTAATTAAAAACATGTAATTTGAATAAAATTAAACGTTCAGTGATATATGGTTTCAAATAATAATGATAAGAGTGTACGTAGAAAACACATTTTCTAGATCAAATTCAGTGTTTCTTACAAACCAAGATGGCGGCATCAAGAGATGACCCTTACTAATTCCTAAACTCCAACACGGTTCATTTTATCTAACAGGGTGAACTTTCATCATTAGTTATACGTCGAGGACAAATTAACGAAAATTTTTAAAGGGGTGATTCATAAAAGTTATCAATGTTCTGTTCGGAGTAGAACTGCCAACTCAACGTTATGCTTTCGGAAGGATCCGAAAGTCTAGTGTCACTCATGGGTAGGAGCAGTTTCAAGCAATGTTCATTTATTTTATGGTCATTCTCTAAATCATGTATAACACCACTTGACTATATGCGCCGCGTGTTCTTTCGAACTCGTTTCAAAACCGCGTTTACTCTGACCGATATACTGTTTGTTACAGTCCTCACAGCTTATTTATTAAAAACGAAACTCGAATTTGCTTTTCCATTTCTATGCTATCACTGGATCTTCTAGCCCACTGTACAATATTGTTTTATTTCACTATTAAGGGCTGATTTGTATGTGATTTCGAATTGGGGTGAAAGTAACCAGATTCAATTCAATGCCACAAAAACCCAGGCATCGGTTTTCTCCAAAAAGATAAATGTCGCCGAACCGGATTAAATATGTCAGGACAGACAAGTCCGCTTTCTGTTTCGATAAGTTTGTTAGGGGTTCAAATGGACACCAATATGTCTTGGAACAATCATATTGCTGGAATTGCAAAGGCTGCTTCTCAAAAGCTTGGAATACTGTTCCGAACCAGAAAACTGTACACCCTTTTGATGCTTAATAAAGCTCAGATCACACCTTCTTTGGAGTATTGTTTTCATGTATGAAGCTCCGCCCCTGAACATACCCTGAAGCTGCTGGATTCCATCCAGAAAAGAGCCATCCGCCTGATTGGAGACGCAAACATCACTTGCAACATTGATAGTCTGGAACATCGAAGAAAGGTTAGAGATTTGTCTCTCTTCTATAGATACTTTCACGGGAAGTGTTCAAGTGGCTTGGCACATTTAATTCCACCAAGAGCGGTATATATCAGAAATACGCATCGTTTTGAGGTCCAACTTAGTACACCTCGAACTCACTGTTTAAGAACTCTTCCATTTGGAGAACTGCGTTAATGTGGAATAAATAAAAAAAACATTGTTTGTTCGTAATTTTTTTGGTCAAAAATAACACCCTAATCATACCTCAACCACCGTATTGATAAGATTTGGCCATCTGCGACTTTTTCCTG
The DNA here is from genome assembly GCF_025532065.1 of Leptinotarsa decemlineata. Taxonomy (NCBI): domain Eukaryota; kingdom Metazoa; phylum Arthropoda; class Insecta; order Coleoptera; family Chrysomelidae; genus Leptinotarsa; species Leptinotarsa decemlineata. The sequence continues at coordinate 8,560,004 of NW_027412578.1, forward strand.
TTCCCAATAATGAAGAGACCCATGAAAGGACGGCGAATCGCCGAGGAGCTCAAGGACATGCTAAAAAGTGCATATCACAACTGCTGGCACAAGTTTTGTATTTGAGATTATTTGTCAATGGAGTCGAAAACCCCATGAAGAATATCGTTTTACTTTGATGATTGCCGTCAAGCTAATTGGCTTGTATCTGTTTTCATTATTATTCTAGGGAGTACTTATAGATGATATTTCAAAAAAAAACTATTTCAAGTCCACTCATAGAAGCTTATGTTTGTTGAACCGTCTTCTCAAAGTAATATCTATTCAGATAAGTGACTTACAGCTTCTCAAAAAATTGGCTTTCGAAATCAAAGCCAAATTTTTATATTTCCAATGATATTTATCTAGAACTACTCTAATAATCAACATTGTGCTTTCAAAATAATGATCTGTTAGTTACTCAATCATCCTTTTTGAAAAAATAATAACCGTACCTCAAAAGTGGTTTATCACGAAAATTTACAGTCCTGAAATATCTGGCAGCCTTAGCCCTTGGTCCGGTCCTGCGTGACCCTACTCGATCCTTATGGTTTTATGCGAAAACAAACCACCATGATGAATAAAACAATATCGTTCGAGGTGAAAACACGAAACGGATATGCTAAAGCCGAAATGAAGATACCTTGTTATTTTTGTGGTTCACGTCCTTATTTGAACCTGACTTTCTTGATATGCACCGAATAACATATTTTCATTCATATTTTTATCTAATCTTCACCGCGTTCAGTTAAAATAATAATGAAAATATTGAGGCAACAACAAGACCGTTTTTTTTCATTCCATATTCGATATTCCATATTTGATATTCTTGTTAACAAATTGTCTGAGATTCTGTTTCAGGAATTCCATTCTGAAAAGCAAGACCTCGTTAATCCGTAACTCGCACAATTTTATACTTTTGATGGTTGTTATTTGCGAGGAAAGAACAGCTACTTGAGAGAAAGATACATTTTTGCCATAAATTCATCTATAGAGTCGAATGTATGTAAAAATAGATTTCAGTATCATATCTTGGTAGCTGCCAGATTGTCTTCATGTTTTAGTTCATGGAAATAATGTTCACCACTTGGTGGACATTTTTCTTCTCTTTTCTTGGACTTCGTGATCCTCTTGTATATACCACTGTACCCAATCATCAATCTTGGTACCACATAGTAACTAGAACACGTCCTTGAAAGAAGAAGTGCACTATTCCTTTGAAACCATTTTCTTGCTTGTCTTCTTAAGTTAACAACCTCACATTTGTCCAAGGTTTAGGAATCTATTTTGTTACTGTATCCTGTGTAATTAAAGTTCCGTTAAATACCGTTGTATTGAACAGAGCTATGGTCTGATGAAATACCAATTTTTCCAGGTTGACTCTCAACGGTTCTGAAGGCATTGATTTGTTTTAGTGTTTCAGGTGACTTCTTATGATGCTACTAGGTGCCTAGATTAACTTCATTATATAAGATATTCACAGTGAATTCCAGCTTCATTTCTTCCCTCTTCTTCGATCTATAACCTCTATGGTTTACTCCCGCATTACTATATTCAACAGAAACCCTTCAGAATGGTTTACCACCGAGTCTGAACAAATAGCTCTCAACAGCGACTCTTGAATAGATATGAGAAAACCTGATATTCCATTTTATTAAATATCTAAGAGAAAAAACAACTGGACCAATAGCCAGGACAGCAATTGATTTCAACAGTTGACAGTCATTTGTAAACTCCTGTCAATTGTTTAATATAGTTGGATGAAATTATTGTTTCGAAATTCAATCAAAATATTAGTTTTCTTACGATATTTGACAATTTATGAGCCTACTATTTCCATATTTTCTTAGAAAACAATCATGAAATTTTTCATTTAAAGAGAACTTTTTGAAACCCATTGTATATAGTGTATTGTAGAAATGTTCGGCTCAAAACGACTATTACTGTAGCATTGTTTTCTGTTTTGTTTTCAAGCTTACTACTGCATTAAATGTATTACTAAGTTATATGGAGAAATATGTCTAGATTGTTTAAATCACGACTTGAAATCAAGAAAAGAATGATAGAAAGGTCCAGTGACTTCAAATATGCTGAAGTGAATTGTGGGGTTCCACAGAGGTCTGTTTTGGGACCTGTTTCATTTCTGATGTTGTAAATAATATATTAGGTTTATAAAAATAATAATTTCTTTATTTTCTCAAATTGGTTTGCACATCAATGTGTGATAATGCAAATAAAAAAGAGAAAAACTTCAATAAATTCAAGTAGAGAAATGATACAAGCAAATGTATATACATATGAAATGACTAGAATAATTAAATATTTCTGGATGTGTATAGAACATCCACGTCACAAACAATTATTACAAATAATATAAAATATATTAAAGTTACTACTTATAAGTATGTTTAAATAAAAAAGATGTATATTAAATAAACCGTACACTTCACATGGATATAATGTTACGGTTGAAACTCCTCAACAGTGTAGCAGTTTTTTGACAATAAGAGTTGCTTAACTTTTCTCTTGAAAATATATACATTTCCTGAAACTTTAATGTCGTCGGGAAGTTTGTTATACAATTTGCATCTCTGATATTCAAAACTTTTTTGGTAGAGAGCAGTTCGATGTTGACTGGGTAGAAGTAAGTGGCCATTTCTTGTAAAATGGGTATGTGAGGATCTGTTGGCAGTCAATTTGTTTTTATTGCGGTATACATATGTGCAAGCCTCAAGTATGTATATTCTTGCAACTGTTAATATTTTTAACTTCTTTAACATTCGCATAATAAAACGTAAGTAGAATCTCTTGACTGTAGTGAGTGGAGAAATACCTGAGAGAATAACAGGAATTTTTGAGCTTTTTACACAACTTATCTACTTGTGGCTTTCATTGCAAGTTGTTATCAAAGGTAACTGCTAACAATTTAGTTGTGGGATTCAACTATATTTATAACAGTGTTTAGGTCATCTTCAATAACCAGTATATTCATATCATCAGCGTAACATATACAATGAGTGACAGAATATCCATTTAGATACACTAATAGATCGTTTGTAAATACTAAATACAGAAAGGGTCCCAAAATGGACCCCTGAGGCACACCATCAGCAATGTGTTTTTCAGAACTTATATTATCCCCAGTTCACTATTTGTCTCCTATTTTTAAGATAGGAGGTCAATGAATTGAGTGGCACTCCTTTAACCCCATCCCTCGATAGTTTTTCCAGCAAGAGGCTGTGATTAACACAATCAAACGCACGTGAAAAATCAATGAACAATCCTAGCACATATTTTGTTGTCCAAGGCCGTTATTATGCGACTATGAAAGTCCCAAAGAGCTGGATCAGCGTTAGTCGTGAAACCATGTTGTGATGGTGATAATAATTTCATCGCAGTAAAATAACCATTCAACTGTTCTTTTAGATTCATTTCATATAGTTTAGAAATGCTAGAAAGAATACTAATTGCTCTATTCAAATCATTTTTAACCACTTTTTTATATATGGGCGACACACTGGCTAATTTCAGATTATTTGGTTTCTGTTGATAGATTTATTAGAAAGAATTGTCAAGAATTGTCTTCATCGAACATTTTATCGCATGCATTCTATGATATCTATCTCTAGGTTTTTTTAGATAGCGAGGTTGGGCTAGCTATAGAAATAGTTTCAAGTTTTATACCTTTCAGCATTTCAACTGTGATTGGCAGTTTTATTTTGGAAGAGATTTGCCAAATAATCTTGAATCAGATATCAGATCATTAAAAATTAAATCTGTTCAAAGGAATTCCGGTAAAGAGGTATACTGTACCACGAAGACAGACTTTAAAGAAATGGAGTTCCTAGTCTCCTGTGCAAATAGAATTTGTTACATGACCATAAGCTCTGTCAACATATTCATAGATATCACGTAGTTTATGAACATTTAAAAAACTGCTACAGGTTTCAACCACACCATTTTATACGAAATGTAAATGTTCGTCATAATGAAGGAAATAAAAAAATCTATCTATCTATAAAATGATAACAATAGCCCAAGCTAAAGTTACAAAATGATTAAATAAGCTGAGGAAACGTCGAAGATTAGTTGAAACTATCGAAGTGATTTACCTATTCTTTCATCTTTAACGAAAAAAAAAAAATACATATTGTTACACACAAAAGTACTAGTACTTGATTTCCAAAAAGTATTTTTCATTTGATTTGATATAACTGGATCAACCAATGCTATAGATGAATAAAAAGGGACGAAGGTTTGAACCTTGTGACGTCAACGTCTGGAAGTGCTAGATTGTTAGATACCACAAGCAAATACGTGAAAGCTCAGACATGTGCATCACCTGAACGACAATAAATATTTTTGGCAAGTGCTCAACTTCCGATTAGTCACTCTTTTGTTTCCGGGCGGAAATTGATTTCTACCGTGAGTAGGTTAGAAGAAGAATTTTAGGCAATCGCCATGGAATTGTTATCGAAGAAAATCAGGCGCCTCGCCAAAGTTTCGTACATATCTCGTCTAGTTTGCTAATCGCTAATGTACTAAACAGTGATAATTAGAAAAATACTATACAGTTTTGAATTATCGTCTATGAATAGTTAAACAGGGACGAATTGAGTAGGTAGGCCGCATACGTAAAGTGATTGTTCATCATAAAGTCATTACCCCCTAGACTGATAATTATTTTCGCAATTATTATTCGAGTGCTAACACAAAACTTTATTTTTTGCTCTATCATAAGAAGGCAAATAATAGTGTAGGAATTATCTGTACATTTCGTTGTATATAACAGGCATCGCCAATCTATATTTGGAACTTCTAATGAAGTAGGCTTAGTACATATGAATTACCAAAGGTTTACAAACAATTGGAACTATTCTAAGGCAATGGATTGTTTTTCAACATGAATGATTTTTATATAATTGAAACTATTGATTTTGGGGTTCATGGAACAGAAAAGTTGTTGCTGTATTATTTTTGAAGAACTGTTTTTTTGTAGTGGAGGGGTCGAACAAAATATTGTGCAAACTGATGCATTCTCTTCAGTATTCTTTAAGAGTTCATTGACTGAAGTAATAGAAAAACATTGAAGATTCTGGTAGTTCATAAACCGCGATTCATACAAAATCTCCATCGTGGAATCACTGATAAAACATCGATTCGAATGATTTTGAAGGCACGATTCAGTGAAAAACTGTGACAATTTGTTATTGTTGGAATACTTATTTCATGTGAGTTTTGAGAACTGAGGGTTGACATTACTACCCGCAAAAAATTAAAAAAGGGTAGTTTGGAATGATTACAAACATAGCAATGATAGTTGAAAGTGAGTACCATTCCGACAAAACATTTTCATCTTTTGAAAAATTATTTGTATTTTCAATCAGGACAATCAATTATTAATTTTTTGTGAGCCGGAAATTCATTTCCTGTTTCGTTTAAATTTTTTGATATTTGATAAAATTCCATGTGTTTCACAATAAAATAGCTTCATCAGCTATCTAATGTATAATATTAAAGACGCCTGAAGATGATATGGTATGGTGAAAAACACATTCACGCTAAATACGTTCATAAAAGGTGTTGAACCATAAAAAAGTACTGTAAACGTTAAGTACTATTCAAAATTTGTGATAATGGAGAAAACCTGATTGTTCAATGACTTTGAGACCAATGAAAAATGTATCATTACGAAAATAACTTTTGTACATTAATATTAGATGGATTCGTTCGGAAGTTTTTGGAGATTGAGTCTAATTAAATGATCAGCTGCCTTTACACCTATAATTTAAAATATGTTTTCAAAAACTGAAAACCGAGGGTTGAAAAAATCTGGCCCAATCGAAATTTGGCAACATTTTAATGGCTTATAACTTTTTAGGTAGGGGTCCGATTGCATTGATTTATTTTACTTTTCAGAACAATGGGCTTGGAATGGAAAATGATACTGGTTTGCTTATAGACTGATCGAGTTAGGGGTATTTTATACTTATCAAGCCTAATCGGTCACAAGATCTCTTTATATTTGCAGGAGAAAAAAAACAATTCGAATAGCAATAATTTAAATTGGCCGCGTGTCTGTTGACCAATAAAATTGATCGTGTCTAGAGCGGAGTTGCCAAGTGTATTGATTTTTAATATACAATCACAGATCTGATGATCCATTTTGACAGACGCCATTTTTGTTGTTATTGTTGTCAACTCGCTGTGAAAACAACTGTTACAGAATTATCTAATTGAAGAACGGTTTTTTTTGTAAAAGGTAGGTCTCGGCGGGTGCCTATTTTGCAGCATATTCCGTGTCATTAATCCCGAAAAATATTTTTTCAGGATATTTTTGGATTGAATTTCACCATTACTACCTTGGTCGAGCTAAAATAAAAATTAAATCAAAACTTCCCATCCTTCGATAAAATACAAAGTCTGAAATGAATGTCATATAAATAAAAGGGGCCTATTAAATAAACCACCTACCGTTTTAATTTTTCATTTTTCATTTCGGTACCAAAGTATTGCAAATTTTTCAAGAAAACTTCATCGATCACTTCAAAATCGACTCTTGGTAAGTTGTCGGAGTCAGCTTTAACAAAACTAGGCTCAATATTCATTTTGAAATTATTTTAGCAAAAATACAAAATTATGTGTAGAAACTATCGACATTAGAAAGAGCACATTTTCGCATACACTACTACAGAGGGCGCTGGCCGACTGGATGACAATATGGCTAATATACCAGTAACGTTGAATTTCTTATTTTTGGTGGGTGGCATGAATGCATAATTGATTTATTTTATTAGGGTTCATGAACATTCGAAAACCATTTGAAAATACATTTCGTTAAATTCTATTCAGAATCATATTTAGATATAACTTGTACTATACATATCATGGCAAATATTATTTTTCATTTTTATGCTTGATTCATGGATTCGAGCGATCTTATTATTGTATATTTATTTGTTTGCTTCATCAATTGAAACGTTAACGGGTTCATATACACTTCCATAATTGAATTGATAATTTATTCGGCATCAGGACGTAAGGCCTAAATGTCAGTGTGGCCGTTTTTCCCAAATTAATATTAAAACAAAAAAATATTAGATTTTTTGTATGTTTTCTTTGTTTTCACCTACAGAAAGGTACGTTATCAGTGAGTGTCTTGGGCTGCATTTCATTATCAAACATTTCAAATAATGTAACCGAAGGTATCATAAACTAAGAGTTAATTGTTTGGCGAGACACTAGTATTACGATCTGATGAATTCATGGGTCCCTTCAATTTCGGAAACATGGGAGGCAAATCTGGTGAATACGGTGGCTGAATAATGATTATAGTGTTGGTTTAAGCCAAAAAATTACCAACATGCAATGACGAGTAAACTGGTGCATTATCGCGATGTAAGAAAACAACATGAAAATCGAAAACAACACTGAGCCAAACTTCGACATTTGATGGAACTTGGCGTACCTTTTTTTGTCTTGGCTTTCCTGGGCTCTTCCATTGGAACGATTGGGCTTTGGTTTCGATATCATAACTATATACTCTAGATTCGTCACCAGTTATGAACCTTTTAGGGAAAAATTAAATCGCCCTTGACGACATTTAACAATTCCTGAGCGATATTCCTGCGACCTTTTTTATTGTCAAAATTCAGCAGTTTTGAAATGAACTTCGCTACCACACGCTTCATGTCCAAAATTTTGAAAAAATTGCATGCATGAGCCAACCGACATGCCGACATTCGATGATTTTCCGTGACAATTTTCATCCTTTTCTCAACATTTTCATCGGTTGATGTGCTGGGGCCATTCAACAATTCTTGAGCGATACTCATCGACGGTTTTTCTTTGACCCATTTTTTTTAATAGCAAAAACTCGCTGACCACACAAAATATTCCTAACTTTCTGCCTCTCATCAATAAACTAAACATGTCATAGAGCTGCAACTGTGAACATATGTTACGTGTGTTTTATTGTATTTTATTGGTGTATGTTCAGTTTTAGAGGATGCACAAACTTTTATCAAGATAACATTTTGTCGAAAAACCCTTAATAAATAAGTTTCCCATATGGTGCATACTTTGGGGATGACACTGTATAAGAAGTATGGGTTTTTACGATAATTTCAAAATGCCCTGTTGATTTTTCCAGTACTAGAGTGGGATGTATTTTTTTATCAGACTGTTGAGTGAATTTTCTTTTATCGTATGGATTCCGAACCAAAATTCTATTTGATTCACTGCTACTTACATTAGTGAGTATAAGCTGCAGTTTGAGACAAACTGCAGCTTTACTCAAAGTTAAAATTATGTTCCAAAAACGCCAAAATGTTCTAAAGTCATACTAAATTTGTTTAAATTGCATTTTTGGTTGCGCCACACATTTTGACCTGCAGTGCATATCTGTGAACTTATGCATTTCAATGCATTTAATTATTTTTTGATGTTGATAACGCGCATGATATGGTTGACCTCGAGGGGAATGTAAAAAAACAGATTATGGATGCATTTTATTAATAATCATACCGAAAAAAAAGAAATTCAGTGAGTCTGAAATGTTTTTACCTAATAAACGAGGTGTACAAAATTCGCTGGAAAAATAAATAAAACCAGAAACAATTATTTATCTTTTCAAACGACCCAAATTCAAAAACAAGATTCATCAATTTAACCCAAATTTTTCTTGATATAGACAACAGCTTTTTCATTGTTTGTTCACGCATATACCACTGAAGATGTCGGTCGCAGCATCGGACGAAACGTTTACGTGGTTCCATTCGAACACGACCTGGCAACCCGAATTTTATTATCTTTCATTTATAGTTAGTTTGGCGAAAACTTATAACCTTTCTTAATTACATTGTGCAAGAACTATCAATGAATCATTTCTCCTCAGCTAAATGAAGAATACTAAATGGAAAAGGAATAATAATAATACATAATACATTCTTATTCCAATCTTACTCTACTTGTTGGAGTAACTTGACGTAAAGATCCGAAAACTGATTCATCAGGAACTGGAGCACTTCTCTGCTGCTCGAGCAGCTGGTAAACTCGGTTTAGGTTTCGGCATTAAACGAAGTGATCACAACTGTCACCAAGTAGGAACCAGATCAGCAAAAGGCACACGTAGAAGCCAATGCATGGGGTCTTATCCAACAACAATGAAGACCTTGGTTTACCAACGCGCCTGACCTTCGCTTTTCTCAGGTCGAGTGGGCTGAAGCAGGAAACTAAGGAGTTCATCATGGCCTGCCAGGATGGTATTTCCAACACCGCAGTCGCAGGCTGAGAATAGAGGTTCCTGACACAAAGTGTCACCCTAATGCACTTGCTGTCAGCATGTTCAACATATGCGGTCTCGGCCTATATCCATCGTCATAGCGCGGCCCTGGAAGTTCTTTATTACCACCTAAGGCACTTTTACGGTATTGACAGACACCGGTGTTGCCCTATGCTCCAGGAGATATTGAATCCGTTGTGGGGAATGAGAAGTGCCGAATTTATTGGAACTATTCGTTCCCCATCCTCAGGCTCATGCACGCCAATACGCCTGATGTAGTTCTTCTCGGCCATCAGCGCAAGACGATATTTGTCGCGGAGTTTTCAGCTCCTGGCGAGACGAATATAGCCCGAAAAGAGAAGGAAATTTTCTCTTTGAACTCCACAGACTCCATTCAGATCACTATGTCGAAATGGTTGTTTTGATTATTGGAGTCTTTGGTGGAATGATGCCCTCACTTTTTTAGGTTGCATCTTGATGTTAAATTCAATAGCACCCACCTATTTCTACCATTCGGGAGAGAAGCAGCCTTTGCAATTCCAGCGACATGATTGTGTCAAGACAATAAAACTGATGACTGGGTTTTCTTCAAAAAGATAAATTTCTCCGAACCGGATATAATAACGTCAGGTCAGACAATTCCGCTTTCTGCTTCGATAAGTTTGTTGGGGGGTTGAAATATACACCAATAGAATAGAATAGAATAGTTTATTAACTACGTTACATTTTCATGTTTGTAGCAAGTGTATAGATAGTTTATTTGCGAGAAGATATGTATGTTGATGCTAAGATAAAGTACTGTCGAGAGTAATGCCAAGTAATTTTACACTTTTGTTAGCTGAACCTACAGATTTTGAGTTTTGTCACTATTCAACTTCAATTTATTTGCTAGAAACCAAGTGATGGCTTGATTTCCAACTTCTTCCATTACTTGTGGAATGTTTGATGATGATTGATCGCTATATATTGAAGTTGTGTCATCTGCATAGAGAATCGACTTATAGGGAGACATGAAATTACATATGTCATCAACATAAATAACAAAGAGCTGGGGCCCACGTATTGAACCTTGTGGAACACAACAGGTTCAAAATTTGATGTAACACCATTGCACGAAACCGCCTGATACCTATTTGAATGGTATGATTCTATGAGTGACAGAGATACCCCTCTAACTCCATAATAATAAATTTTTTTAAGAAGTATACTGTGTGATACACAATCAAAAGCCTTAGACTAGTCAAAAAGCGTTATAGCAGTGTGTCTTGGTACAATCATGTCACTGGAATTGCAAAAGCTGCTTCTCAAAAGCTTGGAACACTGTTTCGAACCCGAACACCTCAGCAACTTTTGATGCTTTATAAAGCTCAGATCAGATCTTCTTTGGAGTATTGTTCTCATGTATGGAGCTCCGCCCCTAAACACATCCTGAAGCTGCTGGATTACATCTAGAAAAGATTCATCATCCTGATTGGAGACTTTACTGTTAACTTCCCTCTTTCATATGGAAAACTGCGTTCATGTGGAATAAACTTCCTGAGAACGTTTTTTCAAACAAATTTGATTTCCACCAATTCAAATCCAACGTGAATCGCTACTTTCGTACAGGCACCACCTTAACGATTTTCCTGTGGTGAGTGTGTTTTGTCCTCGAAAAAAATCGGGATATCTTTCAATAAGTGAACTTGATTCAAAATATTCCTATTACCAGTCATAGAAAAAGTATAGTATGCTACTAGCGAAAAATGACCTTTACTTGTCGACACACTTCATTCTCAGTAACGACCACACTTTTAGCTCGTATACTATTGTTTATGGACATACCCGTGTTGATGTCGATTGTTTTTGAAACACAAAAGATACTCTACGAAGTTAACGAACATATTTCGCTTCCTGGTTCTGGTGTCACGCGTTCGTAATGTTTCTCTCCTGTCCTACATTGATTTCGTGATCTATTATATTCGTGGATGACAAATGCAGACGTGAATCCTACCGTCTACAAACGTAAAATATAAAATAACACGCCTCAGCAAATACCCCAAATTCCCTATAGAAGTGCTTTGGAGCGATAAAATATGGAACGCGACTACTGCGATTGTCTTTATCTAGGTCGCTCCGAAAAACGAGCGATCAACGACACCATTTCAAAAACGGATCATCAGCTGATGACGCCCAAACACACGGCTTATGTAATACAGAGTGAATCAAAGACGTAGCCTTTATTGGGATGTTTTCGGTTGGGTTACATCGGCAGCGACAGGAAGTTTTGGAGAATGCAAGAAGGTGGGAAACGAATGAGAGAATAGTTTATTTGAATATTTGGGTTGGCGTAATTATTCGAATTCATTTTAGAAGATAAACCGTAATCAGTGATGACTGATTATTAGGTGAATAAGTAATATATTTCCGTAATAAAAAACAAGTTTTTGTTCGTGAAATACAGATATTCCTTTCATGAAGTGGATCCTGGATAAAACGGTCAAAGTGGTATGCAGAGTCTTATTCAATTGGAAGAACTACATACTGGTTTGCCACTGGTTCATAAATATTGTATTGCATACGTATATATTTTCATATAATCTATGTTCCCAAAAGCTGAATATATGTATACCACAGGATTCAATACTGAGTCCTCTACAGTTCATATTTCATGTAAATAGCACTTATTCTGAAGTTGATGGAAGTTACTATGTCATTTATGTTAATGACTTTTCAACAACTATATCCGTACCAGACATAACAATATTAGAAAATAAATTTGCCACACAGAACGATGAGGCAGACATCAAATTACTTTAGTCGAAATGCTATTCGTTCTATAATGAACGTATTTTATTATTTTGTTGTACATAGAGAATTGTTTAAATCATGTAAGGCCCTTTTTAAAGAGTAAGTATGGTATATTAACTTCAACATATGTATATATTTTTGAAACTATGTATGTATACATTGTTTCCTAGAACAGATCAACGACATTTTTTTTCAACGTAACACTAGAATAAAGAAACATTTAAATTTTCCCTTAGGTAGATTGAAAATAACTCAATGTGGAAAATATATAACCAACCAGCTTCTGGATTATTATGAAGATTTGATGGAAAAATATTAACAGAAATTAACATAATTCTTCTATTTCTTTTTTTGAGTTTGCCAATTTGGCACCTCATACACATTAATTATCATCCAGATAAAAATAAATTATTATTCTATGTTGAAAAAAAATCTGTTTAAATCTGTTTTTCCGTTAACCAGCTGTCGCACCCCTACGAACGACAACCCTCGGAAGTCGAAACTTGTGCGAGCTAAGGATTAACGAGGTATTACCTTTCAACGTATGATTCCTAACACGAATATGGAATTCCCATTTGGTCGGCCTTGTTAGGCCGAGAGTTCCATATTCTATTGGTGACACATCTAGTCTGGTTAAACAGAAAATTTAAAACTCGTTTTAAGTATCTAGAAAATATTTTTTTAATAATTAGAAAGATAAAGTTTCATTAGTAAACGTTTATTAATTTTCATTAGTGAACGTTTATTTTTTGTGAAGTAAAATACGTTTGTCTGTTTACTTAGTTTTCATTTCATTTGAAGACGTTTTTTTTTATTTATTAGAAAGAAAAAAATTCATTAGTAAACGTTTATTAATTTTCATTAGTGTAAACGTTTATTTTTTGTTTTAATTCAGCGATTTTCGTAAAGTAAAACACTTTTGCCTGTTTACTTAGTTTTCATTTCATTTGGCGATATTTAATGTATTTCTGGAAAGGAGAACAAACAGGAAGTAATTGTAAAAAAAAAATTTCGTAATAATTTCTCATATTTTAAATGTCGCCGTACGGTATTAGTAATTCAATGGTTCTGAGTAAGTGACGAAACTGAAAGTATCTACAAGAAAAGAATAGTCCAGACGTACCCACTCATCTCACTATGAGAGTTTTGTGCCGTTTTTATTAAAAAGTGATATACGTAGACTAACCACATTCAATATTCTGACCTTCTGAAGACGTCCCACATTAGAAATTTAACAACAATAATTTAAAAGTTCGTTGTACTGACTGGTTTTTGATATGCATGATGTTGTAAATGTTGGTTGGCATTGAGGATCTGATAGTGTAGGATATCTTCCCTAATAATTGAATGAATGAAAATACTTTTTAGTCCTCTATTGGCGATCTGAAGGAATTTTATGTTTATGAGGAGTGTGATTTAATTATGAAATATAATATGTAAACCATTCAAGCAGGATTAAAAAATTGGTTCTATCTGTTCTGTTTTCTGTTTTTCCGTTAACCAGCTGTCGCACCCCTACGAACGACAACCCTCAGAAGCCGAAACTTGTGCGAGCTAAGGATTAACGAGGTCTTACCTTTTAACGTGTGATACCTAACACGGTTACTTGGATACAATATGTAAAGAAGCAACGACTACAATTTAGAAACGTACTGTAATTTCTTAATTTTTTCTTCATCTGTTTCAGAGATACTCTTTATTCACGTTTATATTTTTTCTTCCTTTTTCTGAAGTTTCCCATTTCAAATAGAAATGAAGAATATATTTTCAGGGGAGGTTGATATTTGGCAAAGAAAGGTTTTGGTTTTCTACTTCTCCATCTTTATAAAAAAAAAATATGGGAATATTTTAAAGAGAGGGCTTTTTTCTCACAGTTTGTGTCTGAAAATTATTTCTTTGTATGATCCACACATCAATTAATGAAATTAATTACGACAGTATACAGGGTGATTCCCAATTGCGATGAAAAAATATAAGGAGTGTTCAGGAGCTAATTTTATAAAAAAAAAGTTCATAAAAATGTAGGTCTGGTAATGTACAGTTCACAAAATACAGGGTAAACAAGGGTGAATATCAAATATGAACGTGCGTGTTGGGTATGGTTAGAAAGCTTACTTTAAGCAATAATTATTTCTTCAATCGGACAAACCATTCAATGTTAGTGGGATTGGAAGCGAGGAAAATGATAGAAAATTGAAATTTTAATAATTTTGGAATGAAATATATCATGGAACACTCTTAGTCAACACTGTATGTTTTGCTAATTATTCTTTGATAAGGCAAACCATCATAGATTGTCAGAGGGGATGAAAATTGAGAAGGGTTTGGAACTTGATAAGGGGTTGAAATTTGGGGGATCATAGTAAAAATTCTAATGACATTAGAAAAATGATAACATTTTGAAGTAATATCTAATGTAATTTCCGTTTCATCAATTAAAAGCTAGTTTGTCACAAAAATTGTTTTTATCATTTAATTTACCTTGAAAATTCAACAATTTGGAGAAAAAAAATATTTTTTCTACTCTTTCAAAATTTACAAAATGAAAAAGATCTGACAGATTGATCGTCAGACTATCCATATTTGAAACAAAATTTGAGAATTTTAAAAATTTAAGTGAGAAAATTTCTCAACAAAATCAGATACATTCGCACGCCACTGTCGCGGCTAATAATATATCACAAGAAGATAAAATATTCTCAAATGTACAATTCATGTTCTAAAAATATCTGAGAAGAGGTGTACAGGAATTTGCAAACAGTTAATTTCTATATCAGGAATGAAAACAAATCCTCAATACTGCAATATATTTCATAATTTTTTTTAAATTGTAAAAAAAAAATCAAAATTGTAGGTTCTACCACATTTCCATTCCAAGTTATCTTGCTAGAAATCACACGTTGAAAGCTAAGTTTCGAATTTTGAGAGTTGTCGGGGGGGTGGAGAGGGGGGAGACAGCTGGTTAACGGAAAAACAGATTTATCAAAATATTACTTTCTGTGATATTTCAAAGTAGTGTTTTTGACAGAGTTATAGATTTTTCAAAATATGTCATTTTTGCCAAAAAGGTTGGATGAAAGACAGGATCAATTATTTTTGAAAAACAGTTTTTTTGCCAACGATTCGAATTTAATCAAATTATTCTTCAAGGCTGTAGTTTTCATAATATACCTCCCACAAACTTCATAACTGTTGTCGTTTCAAGTAATAATACATTTTTAATAAAATTATGTATTGAGAAAAAGGTTTCTCATGTTGAAAATTTACTTTATTTTAAAAACGTCAGCAAATCTAGACAAATTGAGCTTTAGAAACTGTCCCAAATGTTATGTTCCCCAAACCGGACATTATCTCAACACACGAGTTTTAGAAGACATGAGAGATTCTAAGAAACTAAATAATAAGAACCCCATAGCTGTTATTGAAGATGGAAGAAAGCATTGACACATTTTTTATTTTAAACTCAAAAATGATAGTTTCAACACTAAAAGGGATGTCACTAACAGAAAATAGCTTTCACAATAGCTTTAATATTGCTTACTTAATCAGTAAAATACCAATGTGATTCCTTTTTTCTTTCCTCACCCGTTCTTACATCAATAAAAACAGGTATCACTTTATCAAAAAAAAAAAAAAAAGATAAAGCCCTTCTTCTGTTTAATGTTATTTGTGTAGTGTTGGTTGTTGGTCTGGAATATTTCCCTGGTATTTTTTAAATTTTTATTATGTATCCAATATGTCTAATGTTTTTTATTAAACTGTATTTTCAAAATGAAAAATTCCTTCTCAATGAGTAATTTTATTAAGATTTTGTGATAGTTATGTTAAGAGGTATGTTATAAAACTCATTGTTACACAACCCTGAAGAAGAATTAAATTAAATTCAAAACGTTGGCAAGAAAACATCCTGATCCTGATAGTCAACCAATCTTTGTGGAAATAAGTCACTGTATTCCTAGAATAGTTAATATTATTTCATTTTCAAATGTCCAGAATGAAATTTTCAGTACTTAGGTGTATTCTGAAAACTTTACTAGTAATACAATTAATAACAAACAAAATTACAACACTTGAAAGGAAGAAATTTCAAAATTATTCCATTTGATTTTCAAGTTCAAAGGTTGATATTTTTTTTAAACTTCAAAATAGAAACTTTGTGTTAACAAATTCCTTTAGGTATCTCTGCTTTTTCATGAAAAAGAATACAATATTTTGAGCAATTTCAACTGGAAACTACTAACTAATGAAATGGCTGATACCTCACTGGTACGTTTTCCAAAATTAACTATTATATAACAAACAAAGATGATTAGACTGAATTCAAATAATCAAGAATTGCCCGTTCAACATGTGCTATACCATTTAGTAGCAAACAGTGAGATGTAAATATAAATGCAGAATCTGGATCTCCCTCATCCCACTGACGGCAAATTACAGTTAGTAAATAAATACATTACATCAATACAGAGGTTATATCATTCACTCACCTTGGAGGGGGTTCCATATTTGAATAGGTTCCTACTTTTCACTGGAGTCAGAGCTTGTCGTTCATCACCCTGTGATTTAATGTCTTCAATGTTCTCACCAAGTAACTCATTTCGAAGCAAAATATTGTACACTGAACCGTCTCTGGCGTTCTCACCATTTTCCCTCGGCTTTCTACCGACGTGAGGGGCCTTATTTACTTCAGAAATATTTGCAAAACTAGTTTCCCAACTGTTGTTGGCTCGATACGGTATGAACCGATCGTAGCTTGCTATCCGGTGAGGCACTTCGACATCGAATAGGTTCCTTGCTACTGCCAGTCTTGTTTGCCTGAATATTCTCTCATCAATATTCGTGAACGACATGTTCGTCAACGGAAAAGCAAACGTGTATGTAGGTAGCCAACACTGTTGTTTATAAAAATGTAAATATTAACTGGGGAAGACAGAACACTTTATGTAAATTTCATGATAATTCTACACAGTTCAAATGTCATGCTCATCAATTGCATATGCACTATGTATTAGACTAAATATTTATGAGTGCATCATGTATTGAATTTGACTCAACAGCCCAAATAAGGCACCCTTGTACCTAATTACTTTCGGAAATACTCTAATTCGTAGATTGGTACACGTTAGTCTTTTCCACTGAACATCAGCACAGTTTCCACTGCAATAATAGAATAACTCACTAATTTCACAATTAGATAAGCAATAAGCATTAAGTACCCAGGCGTGATAATAGCGTTCGCTCTGTCCCCACCACAAACATGGACTTTAAAGATTTAAATGATTTGACAGTTACTGTCAGTTAACAGGGATGCCACGCCGTTTCTTTTTTTCAGTGTGGTTAAACTATGTTTCTACAACTGTGCTAAATATAAAATTCCCTACTAATTTTTAAGAATAAATCAAAGAATATCAAGAAGGAAATTATATGTAAAGGAAAATAATCAAGAGTTGTTTTTTTCTAAGACTCAACTAGAATGTCATAATTTTTATTAAACACTGCTAAAAAGTAACGGAAAACAATAACAGTAAAGCTAAACAAAAAGATCAAGTTTTTTCTCTCAACCAAGAAAATTTCCTGTTCACTTCATGAATACACTGAGATTTTATTAATCCGTGAAGGAGGAACTCGAGTCCTGTATTCCCGCAAACGTTGCAGAAGGGGTTTTTGATTAAAAATTAATACACCGATAGAATGAAAACACTGGCACATTTCCTTAATAGCAGGTGTCATATCCCGCTATATGAACATCAAGAGTCGAGATTTTGGCGGGCTGAGGATTATCGAGGTTTTACGTGTCAAGGTTTGATTTCTAGAATGGATGAGTCAACACGCACTGAATATATTAAATAACTCACTTAGATAAATAACTTGCCAAAAGCTTGCTTAACTTGGGGTACTATAGTGGTGGTGGCACCTGCATCTAACATAGAAGTGATCGCTTGGAGGCAAATAACTGACCAACTGATAAAGATATGTCTTTCATAAAACTATTATTCTCTCACTAAATTTGCAGTGAAAACAATCTTTTTCAAATTGAATAATTGATACATTCTCTCCTGAAAATATACAATTTCAAATTAAGCAAGATTCTTGTGGCTGGGATTTAATTATACGAGCGTATGAATGCCATTCCGTACTGGCATCAATGACATGAAGACATTCGTGCCATAAGGTTGTAATTTTATGAATTAATTAAGTACTTCATCTTTTTTTTTTGGGAAAGAAAGTTTTTGGCTTTCTACTACTCCATCTTGATACAAAACGAAGTATGAGGGAGTCTTTATCTTATAATGTTATCCACATTAGTACTGAACAGGCAATGAGGCAAGTGACTTATTCTGAAACATGTCCACCAATTAGGATGACTGTGTTCCGCGTAAGTGAAATTTTACCTCTTTCATTCATTCATATCAGAAAGATCATACTGATCAGTTCAATCTTCCTCTTGATGATTACTTGGTGATCGAAACACGTGTCGAGGTGTTAAAATAACGGTTTAGTGTTGGGAAAAAACTCCAGTAATATTCATTACAACACCAGAAGTTCCAAACAGTGCATCACAAATCTATTACTACTTGTGATACACTGTTTGGAACCTTTGGTGTAGCAATGAATATTACTGTAGTTCTATCCCATCACCAAACCGTTATTTTTTACACCTCGGCAGGTATTTCAATCACCAAGTGATCATCTCCATGAGGGAGATTAAACTAAATCTACGTACACTGTTGTATGTAGATTTAGTTCAATATTCCCCGTGAAGATGATCACTTGGTGATTATTGTTATATTCTTGGTATTAATCATACAACAATGTATTTAAATAAACTACTTTAATATTATTAAAGAAGATACATCATCCTAATACCACATACTACTACTAGCACAATCTGTGTTACTAGTCTGTTGTCATGTTGTCAACCTCGGTCTCTCCGTTGTTCGTCAACCTAGGTATGTTCGTTGACATAGTTCTCATAACAATTGAAACACGTGTCGGGGTGTTAAAAATAATGGTTTGTTGTTGAGATAGAACTCCAGTAATATTCAATCTATTACTATTGAATATTTTCATTAGGTTGTTATGCCTAAGCATGATCTATTACTTTTTCATCACTTCATTATTCTGATTATTTTGCCAGTGTATATCGTTTTCGAGAACTTTTCAAGCATATTTTGATAGCTCATGTCAAATTTTCATTGCATTGTTTATGAAATTTAGGCTAAAGATCGTCTAGGCGTGACTTGGGTTTTAGTCTGCGAATTTATAACAATTATACAGGCTTCTGAAAATGTTACTTTGATATATGAAATGTACGTATATGCAAATGTTACGAAATCAAAGAAATTTATTACTAGATTGTATAAATATTAACACGAAAATAAAATATCTAGTACAGAACCTACAACTTATGATATCTAGTGGCAACCCTGCAAATAACATAAAAAACAGATATGGTATTACTAATTGAGTATTAGAAGCTGAAATTGAGGTTAACTTATTGCTTGTTTTCAATTTTCATAACTTGGACTTTTACTTGAACATTTTCACATATAATCATCGAACAAAGAACATGGGTTTATAATGGGTTCAGTATAATATCCCATTCCTACACAAGTTTGTATTGCAGAAGATGAGACTTTTCTGAAATCTAGACATGTCTTTCCTCAAACAAAACAAAGGCTGTGTCCTTAATTGTGAAGAATTCATAGCAACAGATAAAGGATTCGTGGAGGTTGACTTTTATGAGTTTCCAACTGATCCTGAACTCAGAAATATATGGATAGAGAGAGTGAGGAAGCAGAAGAAATCGAAGACATGGTATCCTACTAAGAAGTCGAAGCTATGCGGAATGCACTTCAATAACAGTGGTAAAAATATTCACAATGAAGTATTACCGCGGTATTTTGGTGAAAAAATATACACCCCTGCAATAGTCATTGAACCAGTCATAAATAATACTGATACACAAGAAACAGAGACTATAAAAATCAAAGAGGAGATAGATGTAGATGAGGAACCATGGAATGAAGACGGAGAAAACTGTATTGTGGATTACAGTAATATATATAATACTGTTCCGGTGATTACTAGTGTTTCTTCTGGAGAAACAGCCCACTCAAATTTCGAAGAGACGACGATCAAAGAAGAAAGATTAGATTTTGAATCAGAAGATCAACAATTCTCTGACAGTATGTTCGAAAATAGAGTACAACAGGTCACAGGTACTGATATGCATTATTTAAAGTTGTAAAAGTCTGTTTGGTAACTATATGTTTCAACAGCTCGCTATAGTTTTTGAAATTTTTTTATCAGACTTACGTATTCTTGTTTCATAATTAGGTATCTGTAGTCAAAACTGGGTTCTCAGTCTTACTTTTGGAGGTACCACCACTTGAAAGTCGTAGAATACATCTATTTGTAGTCAAAATAAGGAACGCCATATTGTTTTTTATCATTTAGAATGTGCCTTCTGTAATAGATTACAAACTCTAGTTTGTGGAGTGTTTAATTCATGAGAAGGTTGAATTGATAAGTTGCATTTATTTTCTGGCTAAAGCCAAGTGACTTCAACTCTTTGTGGTATTCCAACAAATAATAACAAAAACTCTAGTTAAGTAACAATATCATTCAGAACTTGACCACTCTTACAAGGCATTCTAAAGAAGGATTTCTAACAACCTTTTGGAAAGAGGATTGGGTTTATAAAATTTAGTGAGTCGTATAAATATCTACTTTGATGATTCACTGACATAAAAATTTTTCAGTGTCAGAAAGTGATTTTTTTTTTAAATGAATGCTCAAGAAACGAGACATCTGGAATGAAAAAACTATTTCTACCTGCTAGACTCGATAAGAGAAAGGCATGTGTTGGATGAAATTAGAAGAAAATATTTGGGAGGATTGAGGATTTTCCCCTTCAGTAGAACCGATCAAGAAAAGGGACAAACTAGGTTTATAATCGATAAAAAAATTTCTGGTTTCATTTAGGGAAAAGTAAAATTACATTTCCTAAGGCAACTGCATTTTCGTTTTTTCTTGAATATTCGGCATTTCAATACAAATGTCAAAATAATATGGTTTGAAAAAGAATGCATTCCTACCATCATAACAGGTATTTCCTCGAAATTTTCCATTCTACAAGGTAAATAAACTCAGTTTGTTGACAGTGCACATGCTAAATTTATGAATAGTCAGTCCAATGTATTATGTTGGCAATGATGGTAGTCATGTAGATATGTAGTACATTTGAACCAGAGACTGGTTGTTAAAACCTCAACAAAATACATGATCATATGACAAAAATGTGAAAGTCTAATGAGAAATTTCCCAAAAACCAGCATGAGCCGTTAAAACAAATATTTACGTTTTTATTCTGAGGTCACTTATCAAGCTATGTTAACCAATCTTTCAGAAAAAACTGTTGCTGTGAATGGATACACCCATCAAAAAGATCCATTCAGTCTTCAAAAAGAAGACAAGGGAATGAATGGTAAGTCAGCTACATGATTTTGTATTTCTGATATATTCTATTATTACATTCTATGACATACTATTTCAATGCCTCAAATTCAAGACTAATCCATAAAGCCTTTCAGGGTTGCAAGGAAATTATGCTTGAAACATATACATTCTTAACACACATTGGAAACGTTTACACCAATTTTTACATGGATTCTTTCTTGCTTTGTTCTCATAATTATTTTACCACTGTTAGTGTTGAGAAATTGTGTCCACTGAACTAGGCTTATCACATTATTAAAGGAATAAATATTTAATAGATTGATAGATGTAGCCCTTACTACTTGGTAGGAGATCTATCATGAAAAATGAGAAATAAAACTTCCTATGTTTTTATACCATACTAGTACTATGTTGCTGTATCGCTGCTGTTCTAATGTTTTGACAGAATCAGAATCAACGAACTTAGGCGTGCGCAGCGTTATAGAACAGTGCTTTCAAAAAAAAATTTCTGCAACGCCATCTAGTGGTGAGTTATAGAAAAATTGATAGCCTAAAAACCTTCTCTATGAAAAATTACTTATACATGTCAAGTTTCATCACGATCGGTTGAGCGATGTAGAAGTTTATCACTTACCAACCAACCAACAAACATCCATTTTTATACATTAGATTCATCCATATATATGAGGATGGTCCCAAAAGTACCAGGCCTGACCAAGAGATGGCGCCAGTTGAAAATATCACTGTATTAGAAAGTACACAATCTATAAAGCATAAATTTGAAGACGCTGGTTATCGTTATGTGGTATACAATATTTGTATTTGAAAGGACTCAGTCCAAACAATATAAAAGCTGAACTGGACTCTACCCTGGGTGAGTCTGCTCTTTTGTTTACAACAGTAAAATATTGGGTAGCAGAGTTTAAATGAGGCCGTACGAGCTGCCAAGACGAGCATGGTTGATCAAATGAGATGACAACTCCAGAAACAGTGAAGAAAATCCACAAAGCGGTACTGAACGATTGTTGACTGAAAGTGCGCTAGCTAGCTCCATAGGTTACTATTAGGGGAGATAGATTGTCCTTCATTGCTCTATTCGATTTATTTGAAGTTATAAACAGACCTACTCGAAATTCTGAATTATTCGATATTCCCTACCATCGCACAAATTATGGTTATCATAGTACTTTGTAACGTTATGTTTGATTAGGTAATGAATATTGCGATAGAGGTTTAGAATTTACTGGACGAACATCAAAGTCATTCAAAACCAGCTTAAAAAGATTATTAGTTTAGGATAAGTGTCCGTCTATTACTATAGTACTGTCATACGTATGTATCTGTATTATATTTCATATGTAAAAATGGGAAAACCCTTGTATAATGGAATAAAATAAAAAAATGAAAAGATCAATAAATGCACCATATTTGCCAGATTTAGCCCCCTCGGATTATTTTCTGTTTTCAAACCTCAGTGGTCAAAGATAGTCCAACGATGAAGAAGTGATGTTGGCAGTGGCTATTTTGAGGAACAAACAATTCTTATTATTAAAACGGCATCGAACTTATTGAATATCGCTGGGAAAAGTGTATAGAGCTGCAAGGAGATTATGTAGTTTCATATAGCTGGCAGCCTCTGGTTTTTCTTCCCTGCATGTTGTGTGTCTCAGCCATGCTATCGCTTGGCATTCACAGTACACATGCAGTGCGCTTTCTTCCTCTTCTTGACAGAACCTGCATTGGGTTTCTTTTGTCAGACCCATGTTGATCATATGTTTCCTGAGCTGGTTATGCCCTGTTAGTATACCCACCACTACCCTTATAACCTTATGGTTGTGGTTTAGAAGGTCTTTCGTGAATCTGGGCTATGTTTTCCTCATTTCTGGGAGCTTATTCCACCAATCTATTGATTCGGCTTGCATCCATGAGTTTATACATGTCTTTATACATGCTTTCGCTACCCCGCAGAAGGGTTCAGGGCCAATCAGTCTTGAGAAGAATTGAAATGAACTGAGCGCTTTATTTGCCGTCTGTCTGTCGGAGAAAACAGCAGTGGTTTTATTTGTGACCTTCTGTCTGTTTATTTCCCCTATACATACAGTATGCGTAAGGTGTTAGAAAATAAATAATTTTATTTCTGAAATGTTTGTGTTTTTTTGTTGTTTGTTGATGGCACTTCTGGTACCACCCTCGTATATTTATCCACATATATATGAAAGTGGTATAAAAACACAGGAAGTTTCAATTCCCAGTTTTCATAATAAATATTTTGTTTAATACATTTTTTTCTATATTGGGGAATTCTTAGAAGGTGAGTAACATACGTTGAATTCATTTTTATACTCTGGCAACTGTTTCTATGTTCTTTTATGATAGATCAGGAGTGTATAAATTATCTCATGGTTCATGTCCGATGTTTCATGTAGGTCAAACTGGAAGAACATTTAAAACACACATAAAAGAACATAGAAACAGTTTCCATAATAGAAAAATTAATGCAGCGTATAGACATACTGGGGATGAATCCCGTGAATAAATAAAGAAAATCCGTGAAAATGTGACCCTACAATCTATATAAGCTTGCACAATTTCATGTATTCCTTTGAATAACGAAAACATAGGGTTATCTTAATTTTGAATGTGGTCACACTGTATTATGATAAAACTTCAAACATCTGCTACATTCGCGAAAACACGATAAAGAAATGAACCTATCTTTCACTCTGAAATTTCGAACTTAGGAATTCGAAAGTTTTGAGAGTGCTTTTCAATTACCCATGTTTAAGGAATATTTTCTTTCGATTTCAGATCCCTACTATAACCCTTCCTGCCAGTGGAAAAACAACTTTAGTGCACCCCCTCACATGAATAAAAAAGAAAATACCACACAAACCGGTAGTTGCAGTAGAGACCTGCAACAGCTTAAGAACCAAATGAAAGAACTTGAAGAGAGTTTATCCGTTGCCTATCGTAGGATATCGGAAGGCCAAATATTGGTTATGAATTTATCAAGTAAGGAAAGAGAGAGCGAAAGAGTGAAACAGCAACTAGAAGAAGAAAACAGTAAATTGAAAAGTGCTTTGGAGGCTGCTAAACAACAAGTAACCCGCAACGAACCTTGTGGCACGCCTTGTCTCAATACGGGTGGAGAAATAGCTAGACTTGAAATGCAGCTTGCCAATATGCATGAAAAAGTGAATTCTCTTCAACAGCAGTGGTATCATAAGTTTGACAGCTTCAGCAGTGATGACGAAGTCAAGTTTTATACTGGTTTCAAGAACAAAGTGGATTTCAAGAAGTTCTGTGATATGGTCATAGAAATGGATCCATCTTTAGAACTTCTTACTTGTGACACTATCAAAATTCGTAAGGAAATAAAGATAACTCTGATTTGGCTGCGACTCGGGCTGCAAATGCAGGATCTTGCTTTCAGATATGACTTGCAATGTGATGAAGTTCGGCGGTGTGTAATGCATTGGCAAAACATTCTCAGCGATTCTTCATTTAACAGAAAGATCTGTCCAAGCGGTGTTATCATTGTGAAGTTTTTCGTAGTGGACTTGTGTAATGAATTTAAGTTGAAATATTTTTTAGGTGTGTCTCCGTACGGCTACGTAATTTATGTTTCTGATTTGCACCCTCACTTGACGGACGAGAGGGAAATCATTCAAAAATCAGAAATACAATTGCTTATACAGGAGGGCTTTACCGTTAAGTCACTAGATACTGACCGATTCTCCGATTTGGGAATTTTCCAATGGTCTGTTAGTCCTAACGAAGAAAAAGAGTTCAGTGCACACAGTTGGAAATTATTGAAGGAAGTTAAGAAAAACGGAATTTTCAAAAATATCCTTTCCAAAGCGTCTTTTTACACAAACGATGTGAGCAAAATTTGGAAAATTTGCTATTATTTGCAAAATTATGTAGAATCTTGATTCTGTAGGTTTCCACAAAAAATCCCGGTAAAGATAATGGGATTTTATTTCAAGTAAGCATTACATGTTGTGACTGAAGTGTACTGATTCTATGTAAAAATGAAAGATTCTTCAAAGACCCATACGGACGTCGAAGAAGATTTTGAAACGTATTGTTTTATTTTTTTTTATTCAAGTATTGTCTGCGTTTACACCAGTAGGAATATATTAATTATATCAAGATGATTTTCAGAAAACAGTTTACTTATTCAACACTTGGTCCTTTTATATATTCTCTGTCATCTTAATGCAGCAAAATGCATAGTAATATAGTTTGACTCATTCATTTTTTCAAGGATGTGTAGCAAAAAACTACAAGTAACTGAATTCTCATGAATTATGAAAATATACAGACCACTCTGTTGAAATAGTCATTCAATTGAATTCAAATTTTTTGAAACTTACTTTTCTGAGGTTCATTTTCTATACCCTTTTGTCGTTTATACAACAATAAATTGCAAACTTTATAAAATAATGTATTTCCAACATTACATAAGAATAAAACATTTAAAGAATTGCTACTTTTCGAGTTATGATTAATTCCAAGCGGTCTATGATATTCTTTTACCTTCACGGCGACCAGTTGATATTGTGAATTCAAATTAATAACCATATTGTCAAAATGTACTTGTGATGCACTGGTTGGAACCTTTAGTGTAGTAATGAATATTACTGGAGTTTAGTCCCAACAACAAACCGTTATATATAAATAACGGTTTGGTGTTAGGACTAAACTTTAAAATTTTCTTAAAAAGGTATCTTATTGAATACATTTCTTACTTCAGTATTCACCAGATTGTATCTTCCTGCACAATAACAAATCATTTGAGTTTGACAGAATACTTAAAAATGTAAACATATAACCCCGTCATATCGAAGTACTTGAAGTTATTACAGCTGATATTTTATTCTGCTACATTTTTCACCAGAACTTTATATCACAATAGATACAAATCCTGTGAAAAGTTTCACCAAATTCGGGCTGAACTGTTTTCAACACACTTTTATTAGCTTCACCTGTATGTATGTATGTTTGTTTGTTTGTTTGTAACTCTCAAGCTCGGGATCTGTACTGACAGAATTATCTACATTATTGCTTGATCTATTCGCGGGCAGATGGCGCTGTGCGTAACCTCCTTGATATAATTCGAACTCACTTTACATGTATTTTTTGTATTAACACCCGCGCTTGCTGCCTATTTGTAACCCTCCTTTGCGCGCCTGCTGCCTTCCTTGGGCTTGGTAGCTGATTTTCAGGCTCCCTCTCCGTAATCGGAAAATATCAATGGTCATTTTTCGAAACAATGTCAAAATGTCATTTTTTTTTCAATATCTTCGGTACTATCGAGAAAAGGTTATTGGTCTTTTTTTTTAATAGTAGAATTCCATACAAAAATGTTTCTCTTACTTTTTCTTGCAAAAGTATCTAGAATAAAGATAGAGAAGTGTGAGCCGAAACTCTTTCCCAAAAATTAATTTCTCCTAAAAATAGATCACTGTTTTCTTCAACTATCGTGGCGTAGTGCAGCAGGAGTTCTTGCCACATATTCGTACTGTCAATAAGGAGTATTATCTTCAAGTTATGCGTCGCTTGCGAGTAGCAATTAAGAAGAATACGTCTGATATTGTGGCTTTTGCATAACGATAATGCCCCTGCTCACTAGTCACTGCTCGTTAGTAATTTCTTGACCAAAAACAATACCGTATTCGTGCCTCAACCACCGTATTCGCCAGACTTGCCCCCCTGAGACTTTTTCCTGTTCCCAAAACTGAAGAGTTTCATGAAAGGAGGACGTTTTGCGCCGACTGAGGAGATAAAAGATGAATAGTTGAGAGAGCTCAAGGACATACCAAAAAGTGTATATCAGAACTGCTTTGAGGTTTGAAAAAAACGCTGGCACAAAAAAAAATACAATCCACATTATTTTTTTAACAGACCTCGTATATCCTGTCTAAAGATCATCTAAAAAAAATCTGTTTTTCCTTTAATCAGCCCTAAAAACTATAACCCTCAAAAGTCGAAACTTGTGCGAGTAAGGATTAACGAGGTCTCACTTCTCAACTTGCAATCCCTATATTTTGAGAATCAATTACTGATATTATAATTGAGCTAAAAATGCAACAGCAAATTGAAACCAGAACGGTTATTCACGGACTAGCTTCAGTGGTGATGTGTTTGATACAATTTTAATTGAGATAGCATCAAAAATGATAAGTACCGGATTGTGATTTAGTGTCCAAATGTTTTGAAAAAATTATGAAAGTTGTATGCGTCTCTGTCAGTAAATTTTGTGACCAAAGATAAAATCGAAATCAATGTATTGCGGATGTGCGGATTTTTGTTTCACATCAGAAACAGCGTGTTTTACAAAGAACAAAAATGCACATATTCATGTGCATTTACAAGTGACACTTGTATAACGTGGGATATTATATGCCAAGATTGCAAATGAATTTGCTGCATCGATGACATAATGCCTACTTCTTTCACGATAAAAAACCGTGAACTAGATTCAAACACGATTTGGATATTTTCGGATGTATTCTTTATGATATTGTCGTCAATAATTGTCAAACGGAATAGCATCAAACCTACAGAACCTTTCAGTTTGAATGATTTCATGCCTGGTAGGTAGGAAATAAAACAGAAAGTAGGTAAAACGACCCATTGATTTTGAACGGAATCACTCCTTTTAGAGAAGTAGCCATGGATCGAATTGCATTAATTTCTAATTTATCAAGAAATGACAACATTTTATCCGGTATTCTCCAAGGTCGTTCTAGGAAAACAATCAAATATGACTTTATAATTTTTCAGCTTTCACTGAAATATAGATGTCTGTGACATGATTATACAATGCATCCATATATTAAAACGATAATTACCTATAAATAATAATATATAATGTGTCCAAGATATGTGCCCAGAAAATCGGAAAACGTAAGAGATGTAAAGTCGGTTATAATAATACCACCTATTATTTACTTGAAAACATTAATTGTATTATCAGATATATGAAAATATCAGAATTGTTTCATGAAACTAGTTTCATATGTACAGCGTGTTGTGTATTTTTTAGCGTGAGTAAACAATCTACTTTTTTAAGTGGAACCATTTTATTATTCAGTTAATAAAATTGTCCCATAGTTTCCTACCCAAGACTGAATTTATTTTCAATCACAATGCGTCGTTTCCAGTTACTGATTTTTTTGTAAAACTCGGAAGTGAAGCCGGCTCTGAATGAAATAACTGTAATTAAGCTGTTTTATTCTGTAATGTCCTGAGGAACAGTTATATTTATACAAGGTGGTAGAAATGTCAATTCGATTTTCGTCAACTTCAGTTGAAGTTAATGAGATTTTTCCAAATGGAATACCACCAATATTATCTGTCTTCACGTTCTACATAAAATTACATATCCAGGAATATCAACGTGTTATATGTTATTCCTATAGCCGTCCTTTAATTATTTGCGTTTTTCAAAATATTAAAAAAAAACAGAAACAAATACATTTTAAATTTTGAACAAAAAAATTGTAATTACGCCTTAAATACGTTTTCAAAATGTTTTCCACCTTGTTATGTACATTTTCTTGATATCTTCATTCAAAAAGTTTGTTTTGACGGTAAAACCGCATAGTTCTTCGTTCTAATGCCTCACGAATTCTTAATTTAGAATTCTACTATGTAGTAGCGACAGTATGGTAAAACTCCGATTTTCTGTTCTACATAAACAAAAATCACTTGATATTAGGTCCGGCAACCTTGGCGGCCAAGGAGTAGGCCTTTCTCGTCCAGTTCTCTTATCAGGAAATGTTACATCCAACTCTTCTTATGCTACACCCAAAAAAGTGCTGGTGCACTGAAGACATATTTCATCTATGATGTGATTAGGTAGGTGCTCGATCAACCTAGGAAAGTATTCTTCGAGGAATCGAAGGGATTCTTGTTCATTCAATTTGCGTTCGAAAAAAATATGGTCAATCATAATTATCTACGATACCGCCCAATACATTGAGAGTCCATGTATGTTGATGATTCGTGATCGTTAAAATATGTGGATATTTAGTATTATAACATCGGTAGCTATGCATGTATGGAACGGTACTTTCGTCTTTTAATCAGATCCTCCGGAGTCTTTCATTTTCCGTAATTTTATTTTGCATCTTACGAAAAAAAACTGGTGTAGCTGCAGGCTGCAGGTGGTAAGTGTGAAATTTATTTTTCAAACTTATGGAAATTGAAGATTTTGATATCCCTAAATCAATGCTTATTTTACTAATACGCTTATTTCACTAACACCAATACTCAATTTAGGATTTTCTACCACTGCAAGACTATGATCTTTGTGGTTTTCATCAATCAATACTGTTATGGCACGACTCTTTTTACCTATTTGTTCTCTCAAAATGTTTTTTCAATAATTCAAAACATTTCACCAGTGGATGTCGCCTTTCAGGTTATTTTGCGGCATACACACGGAAAACCAAAAACACTATTCATCTCTTGCACCCAGTATGACACCATTCCAGTTCACTCATCCTTATATGATTTATGATAAACACACTCAATATATTCAGTTTGTCTGGGATTAACAAGGTCTTACTTTTCAATGTGCGATTCCTTAAAAGTTCTAATTTGTTATTGATATGTCTTTCTATAATTATCCAGTAAATCTATCGGAGTAGCAAGAATACTATCAGCATTCGCTTTTTTTTGAGTATTCACCATCTCTTTAGAAGAATGTTATATCAAGATTCTCAGACATTAGTGATCCTTTCGTGAGTGAATAGGTCTGTACCTGTCTAGACTGTATGAGTACTAACAATCATTGGGTTACTGTACTGTTACAGTAAGATTGTAAAAATGGAGGAAGAAGAATATGATTTCAGAAAGTCAGACTGAAGTATTTCAAAAAATGAGCTACCTTCTTATATCTTTCATTTTTTAATAGGCAGAATTTACATAAACGTTTTCTTCAGGAGAATATACACAGTAAAATTTCGTAGTGAACTTCTTTGATTGGATGGAAGTCTCGGCCGATTCTATCAAATAAAAAAACTTTGGTTTCTGTTACATTTATGAAGTTTTCCAATTGATCTTGATCATTTTTTAAGACTCAGATACTTATTAGGGTTCTTCATAAATTTCGGACTGAAAGAATTAGGTACTCAGAAATATGTTATTTCTTTGAGATACCATGTATTTCAGGTTATCATTGAATACTTTATATACTGAACGAGAAAACTGACTTTTTCAAAAAAAAAAAGATGACAATACTGAATATTAGAAGTTAATCTTCTTGTTAGGTTTCCAAATACATGAATAAAATTAAATAAAATCAACAAAACATTACTTTTCATTCTCTTTATTTTATTTTTTCACAACGAATTGAAATCTAGACCATGAAGAACATAGTCCATTATCGAGATTGAACATTCCGTATCCAATTGAGAATCGCAGATTTCTTCATGACTGTATTCATCGCCAGTATAGCTGAAACCAACAGAAGCTACTGAAGAGTGATTAAAAAATTGGTTAGTCATTGATTACAAATATTTGAAATCTGACAATAAGTTTTCCATTCTGTGTAAAACTCACCTGAATACTGCTAGAAGTATATCTTTTATCATCGACTTTCCTCTCAATGGAATGTATTTTTTAGCGTCACAAATCATCTTCTTCACACAAGCAGTACCGTTGAACCCAACCCTAGAATAAACGAAAGTTCAATATCACTTTGAAAGTTACAAAATTCATGCGAAGGAACACCTTATTGTGAGATTTTCACTGAAAAGTTTACTAAACTGCAATCACATTTTTATACTTTTAATTGCAAACTGGAAAAAAGACACATTTTTGTATAAAGGTGGAGAAGTAAAAAGACACAAAGCTGTTTTTTCAAAAATTGATATTTTCTACAAATATACCCCTTTCAATTTAAGCAAAATGTATGTATTTCAAAATACATGCGTTTTCCCTATTGTCGGGCATAGGTATATCTTTGCGAATTCTCACTCAATATTCAATGAGAAAATGGCCAACCCTGACTATATTTCGTAGTAGTGAACAGATAACAGATAACTGTGGCATTATTATGTCATTGAATTTTTTTCAATATGACAGGTGACAACTAAACAACTAATGAGATCCTAACGTTGATCTCTGAGCTAACCGACAACATTTCTTCATCGCTCTCCTAAAGACCGACCAGTGTTGTTATTCAGGATTTTTCAATTATGCCTAAACCACAGATTAAATACCTAAACTAGAGGAAAAATAGTGCCCAGTACCCACTTGTCATTTTCTTCTCATTTGTGACAGAACCTCATTGCGTACGCTCACTTTTTTTTATTATTCACATGCAGGGATGCCACTTTCAATATTTTTGTAATAATACAATATTATTAAATTGTTACGCCGAAGCACAATCTATTACGTTTTCTGTCAAAAATTGAACCATTTGTACTCTGAACAGATACTACTTGAGACGTAGTAACTTTCTAGAGGAATCTATGGAATAGATTAATATTGATTCAAATGTATAACGGAATTTCATTTTATTACACGGAAAGTGTGTTTTACGACATCATCGTTCAACAAATCTGAAGTGGATTTTTCAAGATAACGAAAAGCATATAAATATTCATTCAGATAAACAACGGAAACAGAACACATATCAAATGACAACATTGACATTTTGAAATGACAACTGAAGTTTTGTTTTTATCACGGAACAAAACTTTCATAGAAATCTATTCAAATCTTATCAACTCAAGAGCAAATCTAACTAAGACACAGCAATGCTAATCGTTGGGGAATAACTAATATTTTGAAGAAGCAAAAAAATTAAGGATCTTTGGGAAATTCGGAAAAATATAGTTGTGGAAATGAGTGCATATCATCAGGTTTTATCAGAGTAACTGATTTCAATTGAATAAAAATAATATCTAATTGTCTATTTTCTGAATGAGTATAACTTTCTATGAATGCTTTGTTACCTTTCAATAATTAGCATCAAATCGTTATAAACTCTGTATGTATTTTATCCTTTTTTTTTGTGATTAAATCGAGTATCTGAGACAGACAAGGAATTATGAATAGATGTCATTTTCTTGTACATACTTAGTTAGACCTTTATCGACCGTGGAATAAATTTCTCGTCTGCTTCTATTGATCCAATTGGACTTTCGGAAAATTCTTGTATCAGTTGGAAGGGCAAAGGGATAGTCCAATTCTTCGACCGTGTTCCATCCTGTTGGTTGGACGCGCAGAAAAGCTTTTACAGCTGCTAGTTGGAGCTGAAATATAACGTAGGTACTTTTAAAAATTCAATCAAACCGCAAAGTAACAGAACAAAATCACGTTCAGCAGGAAGACCATTTCTTCGGAGTTCTGTATTCGAAGTATTCCGCTTCGTATTTGTTTGCCAAACTTCGTTAACAGAATCGAAATACAAATATGAACAACTTTTGTCTATTTATTTCCTCAAAGATTTTTATTTGTTACGACCTATTTCGATCGGTTTGGTCAGTTTATTTGAGAATGGTTTAATAAACCGAAACCATTCGTAACAAATAAAAATCTTAGTAGAAATTAGACAAAACTCATTTTCTCTTTACTATATTTTCCACTCATCAGAGAAAAACGAGGGTTTCACCGGCGTTTCATTGCTAAGCAAAAATTAGAAATCGAAAAGTGCTTAGTGCTTTTGGACCCTGAAATAATCTAGTTGCCCGTTTGAAGTGAAGGCTGCAGAGAGAAGCAGAAAGCGGTTTCTCATTCGACAGTTGTCCATGGTTGGCATTGCAATGGAAGGCTGTTCGGACTCTCAGTTATCATCGATTTCAATGGTCTGAATTACGACCATTGATGGTGTATTTGAATGGAAACATTGTCATCACCATCTGTTACTCAGGATTAATTCACTTGAGAAAAATTTTAACATTCCATTTATGACCCAGGTTCTAGTACCACTGATGAGGTATATGGTAGATCAAAACTGCGCTGTCTAGTATTGGCACGGTTGCAACACTGTTGGGCTTTGGTATCGTCTAAAATGTCGAGTCAGTTTCGATCGCAGAGCAGTAGGTGGCTCTGAGATCGCATGTCGCTGAAAACAGTTTTTCGATTTTTAACAATCATTATAATAATTTAATGTATTACATGTTCGAAGTTCCACTGTCTAACACAGTGTTGGCAGTTTCGAAATGTATGGAAGAATAAATGAAATACAACTGAATTAAATGTTAAGCAGTAAAATTATGAAATACGTCTTGGAATTTTGAACGCACAAAGATGGAAATCAAATCAGATGTTGAAAAGGTGCACATCCTGCAAAGATACATGTCACTTGTCTTTTTTTATGAACTCAAGTAATAACAATTCCATTTCTCAACAGCTCTCAAGTATAAATTGATGTACTGTAGGCTAATGTTTCACGACCCTGTAGTGTCTTGTAAAAGATACCACAAAAAATCATCTAAACTATTGAGGTCTGGCAACTTAGGTGGCCTTACCTATTAGCGCAACAAAACAAGTGTGTAGTGGGTAGCGTTATTTCAAAGTCGTATAGATTTTTCCTAAGAATATGAGAGGTATTCAAGTAGCTACCAATTGTTTGTTTACTTAATTCGCGATCTTTCTCAACTGAAAGGTTGGTCGGTATCCAAGCGGTTCGGCGTAGGTGCTTTGTTCACTCACTCGAATTGACTGCCGTGTTGGTCGGTGGTTCAAGCCCTAGTCTGAACGATCGATCTTCACTTGCTATCGTCCAACCCGTGTTAGGAATCACACGTTGAAAGGTAAGACCTCATTAATCCTCAGCTCACACAAGTTTCGACTTCTGAGGGTGGCGTAGGGGTGCGACAGCTGGTTAACGGAAAAACAGATTTTAAACAGAGTTCAATACCTCTATTCCAAATTCCTATGTTCTTACTGTAAGTTGTACTCCTTTCAGAAGATTGACTGCTTCAAAAATATACTGTTCGCACAATATTCTAGGAATGTTAAAAAATGTTCGTGCATCCGGAATTTTTCTGGGAAAGAAGCTAATTAGCTTTTTATTCCTCCAACCACTCTTTTATAACAACATACCAATGAATGAGTTAAATTTTTCATGAAACCGTTCATCAAACGGAAAAAATCGAAAAACCTGATATGATCGTGAAATACAGATCTTACATGGATGCTACTGACATGAATGAAAAATTGTGTTGTACGCCACGCCGTCTGTTGAAAAAACTGTTTATATATTCATCAATTTCTATTTTGCACACTTCAAAGTAGTCCCTATCAGAAATAATACACTTGAGCCAGCGTTTTCTTCCAATCCCCGATGCTGTTCTGATATGCACTTTTTGGTATGTCCTTGAGCTTTCTCAGCGATTCGATTTTCATCAATCGTCGCGAAACGTCGTCCTTTTAAAGATTTATTTAATCTTGGGAACAGAAAAAAGTCACAGGGGGCCAAATCTGGTGAATACGATGGCTGTGGCATGATTACGGTGTTGATTTTTGCCAAAAAATTACGAACAAGCAATAACGTGAGCAGTAAGTGAGTAAGTGCATTATCATGATGCAAAAGCCATGAATTGCTTTTCCAGCATACCGGACGTTTTCTTCGTATTGCTTCTCGCAAGCGGCGCATAACTTTAAAATAATACTCCTTATTGTCCGTACGTTGTTGAAAAACAGAGTCGCAGCTCCAAGCAACTCAAGGATTTTCCATGCTTTGCTTATGCCTCTCCTCAAAAAAAACATTGATTTTAATACTCACCACAAAATTACTGCCTGCCGGAAAGATCAAATACCTTTTCCTCCGGCTCAGAAAAACGTTTCTTTTGTCCACCATCGTAGTATCATCTTTTCCCAAACAAACCGCAAAGTAACAGAACAAAATCACGTTCAGCAGGAAGACCATTTCTTCGGAGTTCTGTATTCGAAGTATTTCGCTTCGTATTTGTTTGCCAAACTTCGTTAACAGAATCGAAATACAAATATGAACAACTGATTTTAAAAATATTCAGAACGGTTGTTCAAAGAACGGTCGATGGAAGGTGTCATTTCCTTGAGATGTTGACTCAATTGATCTGAATCGAAATGAAATTATTAATAAAGTTCCTAATTCAACATTTCTCTACGGGGATTTGATTGATGATTGATCAAGATGATATTATTGTTTATCAAAATATTCTTCATTCATTTCGGTTTGAATGTTTCAATTTCCTTATAGTACAGGATTATTAGTTTTTGGGAAAAAGCTGTAGGCTGGAAAATACTGAGAGGCCAACTTTCCAAAAAGAGACTCGAGATTTTAAAAATAATATTAATTTGATAAAATTAGATATGCTCTAATAATTCGACCCTGCATAAAATCGACTTTATTTTTTACACGAAAATCGAATGTCCCAGATAAAGAGTGGAGAAATTAAATTCGCCTTAAAATGAATGTGGATTATAAAAGTTGGTTTTATTTTGAGGGAAAGCAGTGGCGTACATACTATTTTTTCAAAAATATCTAGTCTACATTCCATTCCTGTACGGGCGCCAATTGTTAAAACCTTAAAAATAATCTATATCTAGCTGTTGATATTTAGAGGGCGTGTGATGAATTTCAACAACATATCTGGCGTACTCTTGTGTTCGGAGATATATATATATATATATATATATATATATATATATATATATATATATATATATATATATATATATATATATATATATATGATTTGTTTCAATTTTTCCCAAATCAACTCGATGGCATTGAAAACACAAAAATAGGGGGACGTCTCAGTATGGCGTGACCATACTTTTCAGCAATATTCCCAAGGGCATACACTTTTCCAAATGTTTTTGTCTGTAAAACTTCAAGTAGTTGGTTTTTGGTATAATAATCTTCAAAATAAATTGATGGATGTAGCCGTTACTACGTGGTAGAAAATCATAATGAAGAAAAGAGAATTGAAACTTTCTATGTTTGTTACCACTATTATTTGTAACTAAAGTTACTGTAGTTTCGTCCTATAAGGACATTTTCAAACTTATACATTAAACTAACAATGGTGTATTACATTAGTCCTTATATAGCACCCCTGTAGGTAATAATAGAGGTACTTGGCTTGATTGAGTATCTGAATTTACAATTTACAATGCGGATGTTCTAATTTGAAAAACGGTGAGTAAACTATATCTATTTGATCATTCAACAGGTTGCCCCCGCAATGTTTGAAAATGTCCTTATAGGATAAAACTGCAGTAACGTTAGTTACAAATAAAAGTGGTAACAAACATAGAAAGTTTCAATTCTATTTTCTTCATTAATCTTCAAAATAAAAATTGTTATCCATTAAAAAACTTTGTATTTCATCTTTCCTCGAATTTTTATTCGGTACTTTGATGAGCTGTCGCGAATGATAGGCAGCGTTGTCTAGAACTATTACACTATTCGCATCCAAATTTGGAATCAATATGTTTTCAAACCATTCTTCGAAAATATTAGCTTCTATGTTCTTATGATGGTCAATATTGCAGTCCTCAAGTTTTTTCCACATAGTTTCAAATAACTCGAGACCCATCCTACTTCCTCCGCAATGCACATTGATTAGTCGCTATCCTTTGTTTGCAGGCATGTTCGGCGTACACATTCTCGAACCATCAGTCAACTCTTTCGTAACTGTGTTGTGAGTGTCATACCAATTTTCGTCCAAATAGAAAATTTGTTGTTGTTCTTGTCTATATTTAGTTATTTATTCTAAGTATTTGTTACGCATTTCCACTATTCTTCTGCTTTCCATAACTGCTTGACGTTTGTTCATTATTTTAAATCTAAATCTTAGTTTCTTTATCTAATTCTGAATAGTTTTTCCACAGCAGCTCACGTTATGGCCAGAAGTATTCAATTTCTTCTGTATGATTTTAGTTGTAGGAATCTCATTGCTTTTGTAACAGTCGTATATACTCGTAAACTAATACATAGACAATCAAAATAAAGTACTAATTAAGTGCTCACTAGATAAATAATAGTAAACTTAGATTCCATAATGCCTATGGGGCATTATGGAAAACCACTATGACTGATGGACTGAGTTCTTACAGTACGTTCTTTAATAAGTAAGGGTATGAGAATGAAGTGCTAATTTGGTGCTCATCAGATATTTATAGTAAATCTAGATTCCATAATTCATATGGGGCTTATGGACCCGATAACCACCATGGACCCGATAACCACCATTAAAAAAAATGTTTAAAATATGTTTTTCCGTTGACCAGCTATCGCACCCCTACGAACGATAACCCTCAGAAATCGAAACTTGTGCGAGCTAAGAATCAACGAGGTCTTACCTTTTAACGTGTGATTCCTAACACGGATTGGACGATGGCAAGTGAAAATTGAGCGTTCAGCTGAGGGTTTGCACCATCAACTCACACATCGGCCGATTGACTGAGTGAACAAAGCATCCGCGTCGAACCGCCCGGCTACCAACCGACCGGTCAGTCCATCAGTCATAGTGGTTTTCCATAATGCCTCAAAGGCATTTCTATAATGCCCCATAGGCATTATGGAATATAGGTTTACTATTATTTATCTAGTGAGCACTTAATTTGCACTTTATTTTGATTGTCTACGTATCAGTTTACGAGTATCTCAAGACTTTATTGCATATTATCAATTTTTTCTCTCAAATCAGGTATCTCGATTTTTTTTCACTTATTCGCGGTCGTTTTATCTTAATTTCTTGCAAGCACCTAATTAGCACTTTATTACCACGCTTAGTTTATACCTGATAGAGCATTCGTCCTCGTTTTCGAGAGACCTGATTCTCAGATCTGTTGTTTAGCGAAATTGGAGCTTTTGTTTATTAATTAGAAAATTTTACGATCCTCGCCGTTTAGCACTTAATTAGCACCTAATAGTATTCCCTTAACATTATTTTAATTGCGTTGCTAGCATCACATACTGCTAGCAAACCAACTTTGAGTATTGAGTTGCGGTGTAAGTTACAGAGCACCTAATTTTTGACTTCGGTACCTAAAAAGCACCTAAAAAGTACCTAATTTGCTGCTTTGTTGCTGGCGTAACAGAGCTTATTTTTTTTCTGTGGTCATTACCAATTGCTAAAAGTTGCACTTTGAGTAATGTTTCTTCAAATTGGATACTTTAATAACGCAGCCAGTCTTGAATGTCAAATTTCTTCGATACTGAAGTTGGATTTTTTTCCAGTTTACTTGAATGATACAGTGCATTGTCTAAAACAACAATACATTTATCATTAAGTTTCAGTTTATATGCAAAAAAAAAACATATTGAACAGAAATCAATTCGTAAATATCAAAAACTTTACAGTTTCGATATATTACTTAAGTACTCCGTTTTGTTCGCTAATCGCGAACCTTCCACTTTTAATCAACTTCTTTCATTGTCCTCCCCTTTCTTGAATCTCTCGATGTGAATATCGAAATTCGCTCAACCAGGTGTTTCCAAATGAATATAAAATATCCTGTTCGACTGATTGTGTTTCCGTTGTTTGGAGTATCGCCGGTCTTTGGAAATTAAAATCGATATTCACTTAGTGGCTCTCTCTGCAAGATTGATCTCTTTTCGATGGGCGCTCACCCCAGTCAGTCATCCCTTATATTCAATATTCGAGTAGATAGATAGGCCGAGAGCAAGCGAGCTTTTTGATTTATTTAACCTAATAGATAGCAAGATGTATCGGGGTTGAGCAAGTGCGTTGCAAGGTAAGGAGTGGAGGGTTTGTAGTGGATGAATTATTCTATGCTGAATGAGTTAAGCATTATCAATCGGAGTAAGCATTTTCCTGGAACAATGAAAAAATAGTTTACTGGAAAATTAATGGTCGGAGGAAGCCAGTGGCAAAGCAATTTGGTAAATGATTGGTCAGAGAAAGCCAATGATGCAACAATTTGACAAATAATCGGTCGGAGGAAGCCAATGACAAAACAATTTGGCAAATGATCGGTCAGAGAAAGCAAATGGTCGAAGGAAGCAAATGATCGATCGTAAAAAGCAAATGTTGTAGAATGTAAGTGATCGGCCTGAGAAAGCAAGTGGTGGGAGAAAGTAAATGATCGGTCGGAGAAAGAGACTGATCACATAAAGCAGATGATTGGTCGGAGAAAGCAAATGATCAGTCGGTTAAAGCATTTTCCAGAAACAATAAAAAAATAGTATACCTATTGGCGAATGATTAGTCGGGCGAAGTAATGGCGAAGCAATTTGGCGAATAATCGGTCGGAAAATGTAAATGTTGAAGCAAATTGGCAAATGATCGGCCGGAGAAAGTAAATGGTCGAAGGAAGCAAATGATCGGTCGGAGAAAGCAACTGATCGGTGGGAAAAAACAAATAGCAAAGTAAATTGGCAAACAATCGGCCGGAGAAAGCGAATGATCGGCCAGAGAAAGCAAATTATCGAAGAGAGCAAACTATTGGAAGAAGCAAATGATCGGAGGAAGTAACTGAGCGAATGGAGAAAGCAAATGGCAAAGCAAATTGGCAAATGATCGGCCGAAGAAAGCAAATGATCAGACGAATGAAACATTTTCCAGGAACAATAAAAAAATAGTTTATTAGCGAATTATTGGTTGGAGAAAGCCAATGGCAAAGCAAGTTGGAGAATAATCGGTCGGATAATGTAAATGTCAAAGCAAATTGGCAAATTATTGGCCGGAAAAAGTAAATGGTCGAAGGAAGCAAATAATTGGTCAGAGAAAGCAACTGATTGATGGAAGAAAGCAAATTGGCAAACAATCGGCCAGAGAAAGCAAATGATCGGCTGGAGGAAGAAAATGATCGAAGAGAGCAAATTATTGGAAGAAGCAAATGATCGAAGAAAGTAACTGATCGAATAGAGAAAGCAAATGGCAAAGCAAATTGGAAAATAATCGTCCGAAGAAAGCAAATGATTAGACGAATGAAGCATTTTCCAGGAACAATAAAAAAATAGTTTATTGGCGAATTATTGGTCGGAGAAAGCCAATGGCAAAGCAATTTGGCGAATAATCGGTCGGAGAATGTAAGTGTCAAAGCAAATTAGCAAATGATCGGTCGGAGAAAGTAAATGGTCGAAGGAAACAAATAATCCGTCGGAGGAAGCAACTGATTGATGTAAGAAAGAAAATGACAAAGCAAATTGGCGTATAATCGGCCGGAGGAAGCAAATGATCGGAGATGGCAAATGACTGGAACAAGCAAATGATCGGAGAAAGCAACTGATCAGTCGGAGAAAGCCAATGGTAAAGCAAATTGGCAAATGATCGGCCGAAGAAAGCAAATGATCAGACGAATGAAGCATTTTCCAGGAACAATAAAAAAATAGTTTATTGGCGAATTATTGGTCGGAGAAAGCCAATGGCAAAGCAATTTGGCGAATAATCGGTCGGAGAATGTAAGTGTCAAAGCAAATTAGCAAATGATCGGTCGGAGAAAGTAAATGGTCGAAGGAAACAAATAATCCGTCGGAGGAAGCAACTGATTGATGTAAGAAAGAAAATGACAAAGCAAATTGGCGTATAATCGGCCGGAGGAAGCAAATGATCGGAGATGGCAAATGACTGGAACAAGCAAATGATCGGAGAA
This sequence comes from Leptinotarsa decemlineata, assembly GCF_025532065.1. NCBI lineage: Eukaryota > Metazoa > Arthropoda > Insecta > Coleoptera > Chrysomelidae > Leptinotarsa > Leptinotarsa decemlineata. Next base: position 8,601,135 of record NW_027412578.1, read on the forward strand.
AGCAACTGATCAGTCGGAGAAAGCCAATGGTAAAGCAAATTGGCAAATGATCGGCCGAAGAAAGCAAATGGTCGAAGGAAGTGAATGATTGTTAGGAGAAAGCGAATCGCGTAGCAAATGATCGGTCGGGGGAAAGCATTTTTCAGAAACAATAATGAAAATTGATCAAACCCTCAAAATCTATGAATGGAAACATGGTAATGTAATTCCCATACCAAGAGAAACTGAAAAAGATAAATGTCTCCGAACCGGATATAATAATGTCAGGACAGACAATTCCGCTTTCTGCTTTGGTGAGTTTGTAGGGGGTTGAAATGGATACCAATATGTCTTGAACATTCATAAAGCTGGAAATGCAAAGGGTGCTTCTCAGAAAAGCTTAGAACACAGTTCCGAACCAGAAAACTGTACACACCTCAGCAACTTCTGATGCTTTATAAAGTTCAGATCAGACCTTTTTTGGAGTATTGTTCCCATGCATGGAGCTCCGCCCTTAAGCATACCCTGAAGCTGCTGGATTCCATCCAGAAAAGAGCCATCCCTCTGATTGGCGGACTTACAACCTTGACAGTCTGGAACATCGAAAAAAGGTTGGAGATTTGTGTCTCTTCTATAGATATTTTCACGGAAAGTATTCAAGTGACTTGGCACATTTGATTCCACCAAGAGCAGTACATATCAGAATGTTCAACTCAGTACACCTCGAACTTCGGTATTCGAGAACTCTTTCATTTGGAGAATTGCGTTCATGTGGAATAAACTTCCTGAGAATGTTTTTTTCAAATGGATTTAATTTTCAACGGTTCAAAACCAATGTGAATAGCTACTTTCGCATAGGCACCGCTCTTAGAGCGCCTAAGGATTTTCCTGTAGTGCTCGTGTTTAGGTCCTGCTGAGATGGCACAAAAACCCAACAGGATATTTTCCTTCTTCCAGAGTTGATCGCTGTAAAAGTTCCAATGCATGGATCAAGTATGTATGGAAGTATGTAGCGCAATGAGTAAATTGATCAATTTATCTTTATCAATACGTTGACGCTGAGTCTACAGAGGAGATGGATGTCGAGTTTACGACTACAACTGACCTCCCTGTAATTTTAAATCAGGAGCGAAAGCTTCTCAACTCTCCAACTCTTCATCCAATAACTGAACCTAAAAAAAAAGAGCGGGGTACCTTATGAAACTGCCTTGCACCAAATTCTTGGGCGGCGTACGAAGAATCTGTTTTAGGTGGAGGAACAAACCCCCCATGAGCAGGTTAGCAAACGTCCAAAACGTTTACGTTCACGAGCGGGTTAGCAAACCAAAACCAGGTCCCCGCTGGAGACCAATTCAGGTTTTAGAGATCGGCAGAGCCGTACTCTTACCATCTGACCTGAAAGATCACTCACCATACAAACTAATCAGCTTCGTTAAGAAGCTGGGTTTATTGGGTCGAGTGTGAATAGGTGTGAGCCACACCTATTCACACGGTGGAGGGTCGAATAGACCCACTCACTTTGGACCTAACCTAACCTATGGCCCGAGCCTTCCTATTGTCATCTGCGCCATACTTCTAGCTTCATAATATATTCTAGCGGCCATGGATATAAAATACTCACCAATTAGGATAAAAATTGATTAACTACTGAAATAGCGACATCTGAATATTTTTGACAGATGGCATTTGAGAGACAGGAATAAATTATAGTTCAAAGCGATTGGAAAGAAAATAGTAGTTTTCATTCAAATCCATTGAAAGTTTTCCTGTGTATTCGCGATGAGAAGGATTTATTATTTATTCTTGGAAATATAAATGATAGATACACCAATATTCATTTCTTTCCTCAATTTATAAAATATATTCAGCCATAACTAACGACGATTACCGGAGGATTGTGATGAGGACACATTTGCTCGTAATAATCGCATCTACTAACTAAATTCTTGAAGAAGTGTGCTTCCAGTCCAGTTTCCTTTAAAAAAATAATATATAGTCAATGTTTTCTTCAATAGTCATATACGTTACCTCGAAATTATTTTGCCAATTTCACAGAAAAATCCACAAGATTCAAATTCCTTGAATGTCGAAACTACTTTGCATACGTGATTGAGTACGCAAGAGAATCCTTGAGAAGCCAATCTGAAAAAAAATATAGGAACCTAACCTCACTCTAGTACGTCATAGAGTTGAGATTGACAAAGTTAAACCAATTTTCAGAACAGGAAAAATATGACAGTTATAGACTCACAATTATTTTGAAAGTAATGCAGTCCTACATGTGTTTGAATATCTCAAGGAATCGATACTTTTCTGATGCACAACATGCATCAGAAAAGCAAAATAATAGCGAATTTCAAACGTGAATGAAGTCAGAACATTGAGTAATTATTCAAATTTCAATGCTCCAAATCAGCAAGAACAAACATTCTTGATATTGATTATGCACACATCTACGACTAGGTGATCTAACGGTACTAGTAACTGAAATATTTTCCATAACGTGATGTTCAAACAAATTTGCCCCAATTCAAATGACGATAAATATTTTCTTAACGTTTCTTCTGGATGAAACGCGCGTAAGAAAAAATATGGTATCGAACGCCCCATACGCAGGTAGTGAAATGAATTCAATCCGTCTCACGCGATTAGTGCCTTTTGCCATAATTGTTGTTACATTTTCCCTTTATGGTGTTTTGGGAAGTACAGAAATCTCCAAAGCGAGGGTGCGACGAAGTGTTTTGTTCACCAAAAGTAGCAAATTTTTTGTGAGTATAACAGAGCATATACAGTGAATTCCAGTTTAAAAATCTGTTTTTCTGTTAATCAGCTGTCGCCCCCACCATGAATAGGTCGCGACAGTAAAATAATCGTGAAACACGTCAACTTCAGTTTTTAGGGGGAGAAGTCTCTACATAAAAACCAGCCCTTTGTCATTAATCGATACTTCATTTGCTGTTTGAACTGAGCACCATTAACTCGCATTTAATTGGTGTAAACTCACTTCTGTTTTCTCCTTTCCATTCTGAAAAATATCAAGTTTCAGTAACATCTGCAGCACCTGGTAATTTCTACTGCAAATTATTTTCACCATATTGCAGGTTTTCTACGTTCGAAGAACAAACTCACTATTTCAATCCGCGTTTGAAGTTAAAACATTTTTTATAAAAGAAATACAAACAGAGCAAAAAGAAAACCTTTGTTAATAAAACTGAGCTGACAGTCACTATTTCAGGAAATGCAGGGAATTTTTGTGAAGATTCCTGCACTGAAGCCTGTCGAATATCATCCAACGCTCTTCGTGGTATTAAACAGGGTAGTAGTTGTTTTCTGATAGGCGTCAGTCCATTCAACTTACTGTGTTCATTTCTTTAGATTTATTTACTTCCAGTCTTCAAGCATAACCAACTGACTAATAAGAAAATTTTTCTTCCTTATTCAAAGGAATCGGACACATTTCGGATATACAGTTGGTTAGTACCTCGTGAAAGTGACATTTTGTTGTTCGCTCCAACCTAAGACGAGGAATGAAATACTCTGAAAGAATTTCAATTTTCAATTATGGAATATCATTGACTTTAGGTCGCTGATGGCGACTATCTTGCCCTGATGAGTAGCTAATGAGCCCGAAACTGGTCTGCAAGTGTGCCCGTTTCAAAATTGAAAATCGACTCTTTCAGTTGTATTGCTAATTGCATATGCAGGAAATTTTCTACTACTGTGAAGATTCCTGCACTGACGCCTGTCGGATATAATCCAACGCTCTTCGTGGTATTAGCCAGGGGAGTAGTTGTTTTCTGATAGGCGTCAGTCCATTCAACCTACTGTGTAGGTATATTCGAGACTGGCTTGAACGTTTAAAGTTCATTCCTTTAGATTTTTTATAAATACCGTCTTCAACGTATTTTCTGTCCTTCGAATCAAATTGTCCAGAAACTATTAGTTTACGGTTTTTAGCAATCCAACCTACCATTTTTCAATGATTTCTGATGATATGAGTAACATTGAGATCAGCTCAAAATTTTCTGGATTGTCAATGAAACCTCCTTTGTGCATAGGTGTCACTAAAGTTGGCTTTGATCTTGAAGAAATGGGATCTATTGTTAGGGAGACTTTTTCATTTTGTTCATAACTGTTTTCAGCACAGTTAGATGTTTTTGGGAGTAATGGTTACTAAGGACACTTCGAATATATTTTTCAGATGGGATTATAGAATATTTTTAATGTGAAAACAAACACTTGAACTCTAGATGGACGTGTGAGTCAATAACCGACAGCGATGTTTTGAACCACTAGGACTTATCAGTAGTCCTAGGCTGAACTGTCCTGAAAAAGGCAAACCTGTAAGTGAAGGCAATGACATCTCTCCTTACAAAGGTGATATCTACTGAGATCGACAAAAGATTGAATTCTCGAATATCAATATTCAGGTTTGTCCTTTTCAGGACAGTTCAGTGGTTCAACTTAGCACAACTGACGAGAACTGGTGTGTCGAAACATCACTGTCTGGTGTTGGATCACAAGTCCATCTAGCTGACTGCGCTTAAAGACAAAAGACAAATCTCTTTCGGTGAACGGTGTCAAAGTTTAGCTTTGTAACTGGAAACTTCGTTTATCTTTGATATTCGAGTATTGAGTTTTCTGTCGTCCCTAAAGTTGCATCTTCGTAGGAGGAGATGTCACCACCTTCAATTGAGTTCTATTTTATAGTAATTCTTTTGTTTCAGTTCCGTTTCAATGGCAAACTCAACACACTCAATTACACCACCATGATTGCTTTCGGATATACAGTCAGAATGAACTGGGATCTGCCACACGATACAAAAAATCGATTTTTGTTCTTCAAAAGGGATATTCACGAAGATATTGATGATATACCAGACCGGTGAGTGAAAGAAAAAATGAAATAAATTACACTACGAGGTTATGGTTAGAGCACAGTAAAAAATCAACCAGTAAGTCCACTCCCACTACTTTCATTCATAAATTCACAAAGTTCTCGGTGACCTCGAAACGAAGTGCGGAGCCGATTTCGTTCTTTTACCATAGGCGTGCGCTCATATAATAATGTCTTTTTTACATCTCCCATTTTCTAATCACTTAATAATGAAACAAACAACAATAACCAACTACAAAACCTATAAACAATAATAACAACAGCAAATAAACTAAACACAATATCAATTTCTCACCGTTTATTATAACTAATCCGATGCCCATAAAACCGTCGAATCCTTCGAAACTACAGCACTGAATGTGTTGGATGAGAATCTCATCCTAATAGAGGTTACATCCCTGATTAAAATTTCATGTTATGTGTAATTCGAGGTCTTGTTAACAAAGATTTTCCACACTTTTTTTTCTTCATTCAAGTAACACTTCATTGTGAGATTTTCACTGAACTGTTCACAAAACCGCAAAACGTGTTTCATTATACTTAAGTATAACACCTGAGCTGGAAAGTCTTGGGCCTAAGAAAGAAAACGCGTTTTTTTTGTTCAGAATTGGTTTTATTCATCAACGTAAACTCCATCAACAGTCACACAATCATTCCAGCACCGCTCTAACATTTCAATATCACTTTTCAGAACGATTTACCTTTTAACTCAGTTTCAGCAATAACCTCTTAATTCGAGCAAAATTTCTAACCGGAGGGAAATTTTTTGAGGTCTGCGAACAGCCAGTAGTCGCTAGGAGCCAAATCTGGCGAGCGAGTACGGTGGATGTGGGAGCATTTCGAAGTTCAATTCACATAGTTTCGCCATTGTTTTGATTGACTAGTGACACGGCTTGATAAAAAAAGCTTTTTCTTTGCCATATGCAATTTTGGCCTCAAAACGCTCCAATAGCTATATATAATATTATGTTGTGTCGAATACACCTGAATTAATTGAAACCACTAATCTTGGCCCGGGTCTCTCTGATCACCACGGACAAATCGCTACCTCTCGCTTGTCCTCGGTTCTCAATTCACTAACGAATGTAGGAAAATATTTTTACAGAAAAATTGATCAGAACTCCAGAAACGAGTTCAGATATTTACTTGCTAAAATTAATTTCGATACCAGTCACGTCAACGATGTTGATATCATATTTGACAACTACATGAATGATTTTCTTTGGTGTTTCAATTTCTCGTTTCCTAAAAAAACTACAAAAAATGTTTTTTTCAAAGAAAAGTGAAGGTTAAATAAAGGATTTGGATTGGTTACGCGAGAGGACAGCTGATGTAACGGTAAAAGGAATATTGATAAGAAAAAATTTCTCTCGAAAAAAAATCGCATTATGAAGCAATCATTAGTGAATCGGATAATTAAACGAAAACACCTTGGCACATTCTAAACAAAGTTAAAGGAAAACATAAATCTAACAAAATATCTGAAATTAATTTTAATAACGAGGTCCTAACCGAACCAAAAAACATGGCCCCTGTGTTTGGAAGATAAACAGTGATAACTGATAAATTGAATGAACATTTTTCAACAGTTTTCCACACAATTTACCATGTGAATTCAATCTTGCATCAATGTTCTTTGAAGCCGTCACAAAGGACGAAATACTTCAGGTTATAAACTCAATACCGAATAAGGACGGACGTAATTCCGATTTCAGTAATTAAAGACACCAGTGATATAATTGCACCAGCTTTCGAGCATATTATCAATATGTCCGTATTGCAAGGCAAATTTCCCTCTAGCCTCAAATTAGCCTCTATAGTTCTTATTTTTGAAAAAGGCGATCCAAGTAATATTGAGAATTATAGATCAATCGCTTTACCAAGCATTTTTTTTAAACTGATAGAGAAAGTAATGGTCAATAGAATTACAAATTTTCTCAACACACATCAGATTTTATGTGACAACCAGCATGGATTCCGTAGTGGTTTATCAACTGAAACAAGCACGATTGAATCTGTTCAATATGTCAACAACAAAATGGACTCTGGCGAATTTGTGATCTCAATTTTCTTTGATCTTACTAGAGCTTTCAACTCGGTCGATATTTCTTTCATATCTGATAAATTGAATAACCTTGGTGTCCGCGGCCCAATCAATGAGTGGATCGTGTCCTTCCTCGAACGAAGAAAGTTCATTGTTGAGATTAATGACGTCATCTCAGAGGAATTTGAAACAGATATTGGTACACCCCAGGGAAGCGTACTCGGTCCTCTAATTTTCCTCATTTTCATTAACGACCTTCCCATTCACATATCTCAAGGAAGGGTGCTTATGTACGCAGATGATACTTGCATTACTGTGTCAGATACTTCATCTGTGAGACTATCTGAGAAGGTCAACACAATCCTAAGAGAGTTCAAGGACTGGTGCTTTAAAAATAAACTTATGATGAATCATAATAAGACGGAATATATAGAGTTTTGTAGCAAACATAGAACACCTCTGCGTTTACCGCTCTCATTCGAAGGAGTGTCAATTGAACCATCTGAAATGGTGAAGTTCTTAGGAACACAAATCGACTGCAACCTCTCATGAAACTCGCATGCAGATGTAGTTTGTGGCAAGCTGAATAAATTTTTTTATGTGGTCACCACACTCCAAAACATGCTGGAACGAGATAGTCTGCTTGAAGTTTACTATGCACTGGGGTACTCCGCTTTTCATATAGTATCGTTGTATGGGGTCAAGCGTCCGAACTACAAAAGAGTGCAAAAACGTATTATTAGACGTATTTTGTGCTTATCTTATAGAATATCATGCAGAGACACCTTCAAAAGTAATAAAATTCTCACGGTGCCCTGTATTTATTTAATAAAACTTTTGACTCACATTTTCAAGAACCTAAGCAGCTTTAGAAAGCATTGCGATATTCACATGTATGACACCAGAAATAAAAGAAATATCCTACCGAAAAAAATTTGCCACTCCATGCAAAAAAAGCTCCAGTGACTACTGGAATTCGTCAATTCAACATTCTGCCCCTCGAATTGATAGACAGCAGTCCAGATATCTTCAAACGCAAATTAAAGAAAGTATTGGCCGAAGGATGCTTTTACTCCCTCCGTGAATTTGAACTTTTTTGTCGTTAGTGACTTTCAGTACTGACCTTCTCATGTTTCTTCATATTTTGCTTTATCTGTGTGTTATTTTTAACAGGCGGTGAAATATGTATCACTGAAATATTCGATTCATATTCGGTTTTTGACTCGATGTTTTATAACATTCAAGAATGTAATCTTTTTTTTAACCATTATTTATGTATGTCATTTTATTTGTATATATTCATTAGACACAATTTAATTTGTGATCTATTCTTCTTAATATGATATGGATGCAATAAAATTTAAATTTGAATATAATATTCACTATTTATGGTGGTATTTTCCTTCTCAAGATAGTCGATGCATATTAAACCACGCACATCCAGAAATACCGAGGCCACATTCTTTCCAGCCGATTGTTGTGCTTTTGGACCCTTTGGACGATGTTCACCAGTTACTCTCCACTCAGATGACGATCGTTTTGATTCCCAAGTGAAGTGATGGACCCATACTTCATCCATTGTCACACATCGACCCAAAAATTCCGATTTGTTGTATTTAAACATAGCCTAACACTGCTCAGAATCATCAAGACGTTCTTGTTTTTGGTCAACAGTGAGCTCACGCGGCATTCAATTTGACTGATAGTCAAATGCAAATAACTCACGTATTTTCACTTTTCGATCATTCAAAATGATTTCATGGATTTTTAAAAATGTTTTCTGGTGTTACTGCCTCAGTTTGACGTCCACTGCGTTCTGCATCATCGGTAGTATCTCTACGACCACGAATGATGTCAGCAAACCAACGTTTAATTGTTATTTCTTATGGAGCGGAGTCCTTATAAAACTTTTCAAGCCATTGCTTTGTTAGTCTCGAGACTTTTCAGGCCAGGCTTGAGAAAGTTGTTGTATAGTGCTGCGATTCTGCAAACTGGTGAAAATCTCACATGAAGTATTACTTGTATACGTCATGGATTTTCATCAAGTATCAGCCAGTTCCATCACATATTTATCTATATTTTTTTCAGATTGGCTTCTCAAGGATTTTCCTGCGTACTCAATCACGTATGCAAAATAGTTTCGACATTCAAGGAATTTGAATCTTGTGGATTTTTCTGTGAAATTGGCAAAATAATTTCGAGGTAACGTATATGATTATTGAAAAAAATATTGACTATATGTAATTTTTTTTAAGGGAAACTGGACTGGAAGCAAACTTCTTCAAGAATTTAATTAGTAGATGTGACTATTACGAGAAAATATGCCCTCATCACAATCCTCCGGTAACCGTCGTTAGTTATGGTTGAAAACATTTTATAAATTGAATAAATAAATGAATATTGGTGTATCTATTATTTATATTTCCAAGATGTTTTGAATAAATAATAAATCTTTCTCATCGCGATTTCACAAAAAAAATGTCAAATGATTTGAAGGAAAACTACTATTTTTCCTTCAATCGTTTTGAACTATAATTTATTCTTGTCTCTCAAATGATATCTGTCAAAAATATTCAGATGTCGCTATTTCAGTAGTTAATCAATTTTTATTCTAATTGGTGAGTATTTTATATCCATGGCCGCTAGAAGCAGAGCACAACGCTAGACGTATGGCACAGATGACAATAGGAAAGCTCGGGCCATAGGTTAGGTTAAGTCCAAAGTGAGTGGGTCTATTCGACTCTCCACCGCAACCCGCAAGGGTTTATTTTGGCTTCTTAACGAAGCCGATTAGTTTGTATGGTGAGTGGTCTTTCAGGTCGGATGGTAAGAGTACGGCTCTGCCGAACTCTAAAAACCTGATTCGGTCCCCAGCGGGGCAGGCACAAAGTATGTGCTCTGCTGTTTCAACATATTCCAAACAGAGGCGACACACACTGTGCATATGATGATTCAAATGACAGTGACCTGTAAGAAGGCCTGTTAGACATCGTAGTTCATTCCTACTGTAGTCCAACAATTGTTTGGTATCAAGCTTCGAAGGGTGAATCGCTCGTTTCCTAAAAAAACTGCAAAAAAAAGAATTTTTCCATGAAAAGTGACAAAATCAAATTTTCACAAGAACTAAACCAAACGAGAGAAATGTTGGAAGATTTGGATTGGTTACGCAAGAGGACAGATGATGTATCGGTAAAAGAAAATTATAAATGACTGAAGAGGAACATTGATAAGAAACTTTCTCTCGAAAAAAAAAAACATTATAATGCAATCATTAATGAATCAGATAACAATACGAAAACACTTTGGGACATTGCCAATAAAGTTAAAGGAAAACATAAATCTAACAAAATATCTGAAATTAATTTTAATAACGAGGTCCTAACCGAACCAGAAAACATGGCCCCGGTGTTTGGACGATATTTATCAACAGTGATAACCGATACATTGAATGAACATTTTGGTCAACAGTTTTCCACACAATGTACCACAGGTGAATTCAATCCTGCATCAATGTTCTTTGAACCCGTCACAAAGGACTAAATACTTGAGGTTATAAACTCATTACCGAATAAAAAATCTACAGATCCGGATGAAATTCCGATTTCAGTAATTAAAGACACCAGTGAAATAATTGCACCAGCTTTCGAGCATATCATCAATCTGTCCGTATTGCAGGGTAAATTTCCCTCTAGCCTCAAATTAGCCTCTATAATTATTATTTTTAAAAAAGGCGATCTAAGTAATTTCGAGAATTATAGACCAATCGCTTTACTAAGCATTTTTCTAAACTGATAGAGGAAGTAATGGCCAATAGAATCACACATTTTCCCAACACATATAAGGTTTTATGTGACAATCAGCATGGATTCTGTAGTGGTTTATCAACTGAAACAAGTACGATAGAATTTGTGTAATATGTCAACAACAAAATGAGCTCTGGAGAATTTGTGATCTCAATTTTCTTTGATCTCACTAGAGCTTTCGACTCGGTCGATATTTCTTTTATGTCTAATGAATTAAATAACCTTGGTATCCGCGGCCCAATCAATGAGTGGATCGCGACCTTTCTCGAACGAAGAAAGTTCATTGTTAAGATTGATGACGTCATCTCGGAGGAATTTGAAACAGATCCCCAGGGAAGCGTACTAGGTCCTCTAAATTCCCTCATTTTCATTAACAACCTTCCCACTCACATATCTCAAGGAAGGGTGCTTATGTATGCAGATGATACTTGCATTACTGTGTCAGATACTTCATCTGTAAGACTATCCGAAAATGTTCGTATATGACTGAGAGAGTTCAAGGATTGGTGCTTTAAAAATAAACGTCATAAATAAAAATCACAATAAGACGGAATATTTAGAATTTCATAGCAAACATAGAACACCTCTGCATTTACCGCTCTCATTTGAAAGAGTGTCAATTGAGCCATCCATAATGGTGAAGTTCTTAGGAACACAATTCAATGGCAACCGATCATGGAACTCGCATGTCGATGTAGTTTGTGACAAGTTGAACAAATGTTTTTATGTGGCCACCACACTCCAAAGCATGCTAGAACGAGAATGTCTGCTTGAAGGTACTCTGGGGTACTCTGCTATTTCATATAGTATCGTTGTGTGAGGTCAAGCGTCCGAACTACGAAAAGTGTTTGTGTTGCAAAAACGTATTATTAGACGTATTTTCTGCTTATCTTATAGAACATCATGCAGAGACCCTTTCAAAAGTAATAAAGTTCTCACGGTGCCCTCTATTTATATATTAAAACTTTTGACTCACATTTTCAAGAACCTAAACAGCTTTAGAAAGCATTGTGATATTCACATGTATGACACCAGAAACAAAAGAAATATCTTACTGAAGAAAATTTGTCATTCCATGCAAAAAAAAGCTCCAGTGTATACTGGAGTACGTCTATTCAACATTCTGCCTCTCGAATTGAGAGAGAGCTGACATCCAGATATCTTCAAACGGAAATCAAAGAAAGTACTGGCCGAAGGATGCTTTTACTCCCTCCGTGAATTCGAACTTTTTTGTGGTAAGTGACTTTCAGTACTGACCTTCTTATGTTTCTTCATATGTAGCTTTATCTTTGTGATGGTCTTGTGATTTTTTACAGGCAGTGAAGTATGCGTCACTGAAATACCCGATTCTAATTCGGTCTTTGACTCGACGTTTCATAACATTTAAAAATGTAACCCTCTTTTTTTTTAACCATTATTTATAGTTGTCATTTTAATTGTACATATTCATCAGACATAATTTAATTTGCGAACTTGGACTAATTCGATCTATTTTTGTTAATGGCATATGGATGCAATAAAATTTGAATTTGAATTTGAATTTGAATTTGAATTTGAATGTGAATTTGAATTTGAATTTGAATTTGAATTTGAATTTGAATTTGAATTTGAATTTGAATTTGAATTTGAATTTGAATTTGAATTTGAATTTGAATTTGAATTTGAATTTGAATTTGAATTTGAATTTGAATTTGAATTTGAATTTGAATTTGAATTTGAATTTGAATTTGAATTTGAATTTGAATTTGAATTTGAATTTGAATTTGAATTTGAATTTGAATTTGAATTTGAATTTGAATTTGAATTTGAATTTGAATTTGAATTTGAATTTGAATTTGAATTTGAATTTGAATTTGAATTTGAATTTGAATTTGAATTTGAATTTGAATTTGAATTTGAATTTGAATTTGAATTTGAATTTGAATTTGAATTTGAATTTGAATTTGAATTTGAATTTGAACGCCTTGGAGTGAGCCAATCAATATTTTGCCAGAAGTCCATAAATCTTCTTGCCATCCAGGTGTTCAAACTTTGTTAGGCAAAGCCTAAAGCGATGACAACGACAGGTACTGGTCCTTTGCAAGGAGTTCATCAGTCTCATTGCCTTCCAGGCCAGTATGGCCAGAAGTTCGGACCAGAGACAATTTGTTGAGTCTTCCTATCGAGCAGAGCCGTTTTTGGCATTGCCAATACCATTTAAACGTTGCTCGGTAGGAGCCAAGAGCTTCCAACACCGCCGCTTGACTGTCCGAGAATATTTTTATTGACCCGTGTGTGAGGTTGGATTTATCCAATCTCTCCGCACACAATTCAATAGCGTAAATTTCCACTTGAGATACAGTCGCATAGGTTCCTAGGCAGGTTAATATCTCCGTCCTGGATCTGCGACTGAAAACACCTGGCGGCTTTCTAGCGGCCATGAATATTCTTCTTGATGGAAAACAGAGAATTGTGCACATTGCAATTTAGTATACAAAAACACCATCATTTATTATTTCAGTGTCACTATTTTTCGGGTTTGGGAACGTCGATTTTTGGAATTTCTTCCTGACTTTTCGCTGGCGTAAGTGGCTAGCTTCTTCAGAGATTTATACATCCTAAGTTTATCTCCGATGTGTATTTATGTTAACTCAGGTAGTTTGGTTTGCTAATTCGCGGATAGAGTTCTTCACTGCTGTTACCACTTGTGAGTGGCGTTGTTTCATGTCGAGGTAAGTATACGTCCCTCCAGCATCCAGATAGTATAGGTAGAGGTTTCTATCTATGAGCTGCACATCTTCTCCGTAGACCTTGTACCGACCTCTTTTGAGATGGACCATTGCACATTTGTCTATCTCGAATTCCATACCGATAGCAGGCGTGTACTCTTCCACCACCTTCAAAGATTGATGGAGATCCTTCTTTCCAGAGGCATAAAGTTTACGATCTTCCATATAAAACAAATGGTTGACCTCATGCCTCTGGTTTTCGGGGATGTCACAGCTGTGGCAGTATTCCTGAGCGCAACGGATATTGGCAATAGTGAAATGCAAAAGAGAAGGGGACTGAGGGAATCGCCCTGAAATACACCCCTTCTGAAAGTGACCCACCTTGTTTGGACTCTAGCTTGACCAGATGTTATGGTGAAGCGATTCCGCCAGTTGTTAAAGGCATATCACTATTTTGTCGGGTACCGAAATATTTCTGAGCAAATGCAGGATGAGCTCATGCAATGTTGTATCAAATGCATTGCGGTAATCAATCCAGGCCATAAAGATGTTACACTTATACCGTATCGAATCCTGCTTTACACATCTATCAATGAGCAGGTTCTCTGTACATCCAGCGACTCCTGTCTTCGACACACTCTGCTCATATATCCGTTCGAACATTCGGCCAACTGCGGTGAGTATTCGTGTGTATAAGATGCTCGTAAACAACTAATAATACGAATTTAAGCATGTTATTGGTCTGTAATTCTTAGGAATGAACAAATCTCCGTCTTCGGGGATGAGAACGGTCCGCCTCTCGACAAACCAATCCGGAATCGGCTTCTCTCCGTTAAGCCATGAGTTGGAAACTCTGGCCAGATGGTGGTGGAACCTTGGTAGTTTTTTCCACCAATAAGTGGTTAGCTCATCTGAGCCTAAAGCAGCAAAGTTCTTGGAACCAACAAGGGTTCTTCGAACTTCATCCGGAGTTATCGGGTTGCGCAGTTCCTTGAACTCATGCTGTCGAACTTATCTGCTCAAAGCAGTGTATGCGCTGGTCAGGCCCTATCCCTCGAAGCCCCAATACAATCGGGAGGGCGCGCCAGCATTATCAACCAACGACCACTCCCCACACCGTGGGGTTAGTGATCATTGGGTCCGAGAATCATGTGCCTGGATTATTATCATTATTATTATCATTATTATCAATAAGAAATGGATAATGGCACTTCGTAGCACAAATATTTTCCCAATAATTGAAAAAGGGTTGAACAAATCAGGTACATGAGTAGTCGGCCGTCCCATTGTGAGTACGAATTCACCATGACCATTTTCAGTTTGCGCTAACAGCAAGGTAGATCACGTCAGGTATAAAAACCTGCAGACCACGGCTAATAAACCCGGAAACATCAGACAACTTGTAAGACACTGGCCAATGAATTAACACATTTTATTACGCATTGGTATAATAAATTCCAAAATCTCATTAGCGACATTATACATTTCCTAACGGCCATCAAATTCACACCAAGGATCTAATTGTTCCATTTACCTCGAAAGTTCAGTGACAGAAAACTAATCAGCAGAACAAACTAAATACTTGATGTGCACGATCAGATGCCGCAGCAAATATGAAAGTCCGGTTCCTGTTGGTAGTAATTTTCTGCGGTACTCTGGCGCAGTCCAAATTGCTGGATACTAGCAGACACGTGGTTGCCCGCCAAAAGAGAGCATTGATATGGAGAAATGTGGGTTCAAATTGGGTACAGGTATGTTTGCAAACGAATTTCAATAACGTAGTTAATGATTATAATCATTATCTTTATTAGTTTCAACAGCTTACTTAAAATTAATTATGCAGTTCGTAACCTCTCTCCGATAGAACGGTTGTGCCAATAACAACCGTAACCTGAAAAAAAAGTTATGTTCGAATAGATATCGAAGTGAAAGGAAGACTGGTGGCTGTCTACGCCGGTAACCAGGCTGGATGTCGAATGATTCAGTGAGGTCGTCAGTTCTATAAAATATATGAGCATGTTTATTTGTGTGATTTTTATCCGAAGGCCTCCTGAGAAGGAAGCGACCTGTAAAAAATAAAGTGTTTTTGTTGAAAAAACATCTGAATAAAAACTTGGGATGGCAGCATTGCCTTGAGCAAGACCACTGCACCCTCTGACGAAGCTTCTGTTCACTATGGACAGGATGAGCCTGGCCAAATGCGCTCGAATGAGAAGCAACAGTTATAGAACTTAGAGAGAGAGAGAGAGAGAGATCATATACGTGTGCCCAGATATACCTGTCTATACTAAAACCAATAATGATTGAGAGTAGAAGTAAGGCCAGTTGACAGCAAATCGGGGGCGTGCTTATTAATTTTTGAGAGGGTTAAGAATGAAAGAAAAATTCTTAGTACAATTAGTTAAAATATTCATACAAATTTTTTATTTATTTCATTAAAACTTTGCAATATCGTTATTTACCTAATCGTTGTAGTCATTAGGTGGGCCTTATGAAAACGGAGTAATAATCGTGGTAATTATAGTAGGTACCAAATAAATTAACAATATTAATAAAAAACACAATATATATATATATATATATATATATATATATATATATATATATATATTTATATAACTTTTTTTCACTATTGGGTGAAATTGATAAGTGAACTCTTTATAACTATTCTCAAGCTTTCGAGTAACTTAAACTCATCGTCAGGAGTAGGTACTAGAAAATATAAATTACAAATTTTTGATAATAGAATATAATATAAATGTAAATGTACAAATTTTTGTCTAATCTTCAACCTCAGATTCGTCACTGTTGCTACCGCTATCATCAAAGTAAATTATGATTGGTTCAATATTGTGTTCAATACGGTTGTCTACGTCCCACATTTTTTGCTCTTCTTTTAAAACATGCTGCATGCATTTCTTCCAGTCTTCTGCAGAAACAGTTCGAATAGCTTCTTGTAGGTGATGTTGCACGTCCACTAATTTAAATGTTCTGTTTTCTCGTGCCACATATCCTTTTACTTGCGCCCAGATTAATTCTATTGGGTTTAATTCGCAGTGGTATGGTGGTAACCTTAAAACTGTAATTCCACGACTTAACGCCATTTCATCCACTGCGAATTTTTTATATTTATCTGTGTGTAATTTTGTTAGCTGAAGTAGTTCTGCCTTTAAACTATCTTTGTTATATTGGATGTTCTTATTAATTAACCATTCTTGAATTGCTGCTTTTTTCCATGATTGTTTCGGTAATGGTTCTAAATGTCGACTATGCTATGGGGCATTGTCCATGACGATGACAGACCCAGGTTCCACAAGTTGAATGATGCCTTCAAACCATTTTTCAAACACCTCCGCATTCATCTCTTCATGATAGTCGCCTGTTTTCTTAGATTTAAATATTAATTCACCATTTGGTAAAAATCCACTGTCGCTTCCTATATGCGTAACTATCAGACGACTACCTTTTCCAGATGGCTGTTTTAACCCAACTGACAAACCTTCAATAAAGACTTGTCGTGCACTTGTTATATTACCATCCTGCCATACTTTTTTGACCGTATGTCCTTGGTTAACCCATGTCTCGTCCATGAAGTACAATTTTGTTTTGAGTTTCCGAAATTCGTCAATTTTTCTTAGATAGTTTCTTCTCCATGCTTTTATTTCTTGACGTTCAATGAGAATGCTTTTCCTGTCAACTTCTCCGTACGTAAATTTCATTTCGTGTACAAGTTTCCTAAAAGTTTCTTTACCCATTTATGGGACCAATTCATGATCGCTAAGTGCCTCCAGAACTGTTTGTAGTGTGGGCAGCTCATTTCTGAAAAAGAAACTGTGAATAGTTCTGCGTATACTGGTTTTGGCTTCTTCATCAACTGTGATTTTTTTTCGTCCGCTACTAGTTTTTGGCGTTTGTACATCCCCATTGTGTGAAAGTCTTATAGTTATCATTTATTTCAGTTCATTTTTGGTTTGGGTCTTCCGTTTGAAGTGAAACGAAATGCCGTTACACTCGGAACAGTTATGAAGGCCTTCTACCTCCTCCCGACGAACAGCTCAATCTACACACGTCCGTCGCTTGTCATATACGAGAGGAAAAAAAGATCTACATCGAGATGGATGCTCTATGAGATATTGGAGAGGTTCCTAGCGAGGTGAGTTGATAAAAAATTGTTTCCTCCTCTACTGATAAAGAATCTGCTTCTACTGCTCAAGAAATTGGTGCAAAATAGATTCATAACCCTGGGGCAACGGTCAGCAACAAGCGGACCTCGGTCCGTTTGCGGACCGCGAAAGATTGAACCTTGGACCGCCAAATATTGTAATGTGTTGTATACCAAGTATAAATTGATACGTAGGTAAGGTATACTATACCTTTATTAATTGAAATGATATTTTGAAACTGAAGAGTTGAAAGAAAATATAAAATTAATATGTGATCTGATATGTGACAAAGCGTGTCTGCTTTCCGTCGCAAGCTGGATATCTTTGAAAAAAAAAATTGCAAGACAAGAACTTACTCATTGAATAGAACTTGCCGATACTTGATGAAAATCCATATTAAAACTCAGTAATACAGTAAGATTCCAAGACATTGTAGAGATGGGCAAGCTATCTCTGTTTCTTGAAGACAGAATGGACAGATGTGGCTACCAAGTTGTTTGAACTGTTAAAGTCATCATTTCAAATAGAGATAATTGATTTGAAAGAAGATGTGTCTGCAAATGTATAAAACGGTATCCACTGAATAATTTCGGACCAAACGTGTCCCAGAAAAGACACACTTCGAATTTGCCGTCCCTCTCAAGAACTAAACTATAAAAAACTGGCTCGAGACCGTAGGAGTAGTTTGTCACATTATTTTCAGGCCTTGTTTTATAATCCAGAATTTGATTTGAAACTAAAATAATACATTGGTGGCACTTAATTTATATCAGTTGTTTTTTTCTGGACCTCATTAAAATTTTTCTTGCCGACCCCTGCCCTGCGGTATGCCTCTGTTGTACTACTCTGTTCAAAAAAGAAGTTGAATTCTGATTTTTCTCAAAAAATATTCATGTATTCATCAGTTTCTATTTTGTCCCCATCGAAGTAGCCCCCCTCATATCTGAGGGGGGCTAATGGAATGTAAGTAGCTCGCGAAATTTCAACATTCACTTAATTTTTTGAATAGCCCAGGTATGTCTTTGATAATCTACATCTACTTTATGTGTCAGACTTGACGATTACCAGAAATGTTCATATTTTCAGATACAATAATGGCGATGGAAAATCCTGTATTTTGAAGTCAATATGTGAAGTTTCTCATTCACCATTAGAAGAGTCCACAGGAATTCTTGCTGAGATTGTCGCTGCTGTGCTGAAGTAAATACCAAATTATTAGTTTTCTTCATACCTAATTACTTTATATTTCATACTCTTTTTTTACTCATTCTATATTTTTTGTACTATTTTCATCATTAATAATATTATTTCATATTCTAATTTTTCAGGCCTTCTGCGACTGAAGAGATTTTCCAACATCCCACAAATATGGATTATGTTTCGGCGGAAAAACTAGGAGCTGAGGTCGGAAACTGTGAATTGCTATACCCCGAATGTAAGATTGATATTCTTCAACGATTCTCGAGATTTATAAACTGAAAAAACCAGACCGATATTTTATTTCGTAATTCCTCTTCAATTGTCAGCATATATTTCAGGGGGCATAGTTTTTCTAGATTGAAAATTGGGTTTTTCTTTCTTATTAGTCAGTGGCCTATGCTTGAAGACAGGCAGTGAAGAAATCTAAAGAAATGAACTTTAAATGTTGAATAGACTGACGCCTACCAGAAAACAACTACTCCACTGGCTAATACCACGAAGGGCGTTGGATTATATCCGACAGGCGTCAGTGTAGGAAATTTCCTGCATATGCAATACAACTGAAAGAGTCAACCTTCAATTTTGGAACGGGCACACTTGCAAACCGGTTTTGAGGTCATTAACCACTCGTCAGTGCAAGATAGTGATCATCATCGACCTAAAGTCAATGATATTCCATTATTGAAAATCGAAATTCTTTCAGAGTATTTCATTCCTCGTCTTAAGTTGGAGCGAACATCAAAAACGTCACTCCATCAGGTGGACGATGTACCAACCAACTGCATATCCGAAATTTGTCCGATTCCTTTGAATAAGGAAGAAAAACTTTCTTATTAGTCAGTGGGCTATGCTTGAAGATAGGCAGTCTCGGATATACCTACACAGTAGGTTGAATTGACTGACGCCTATCAGAAAACAACTACTGTGAAGATTCCTGCACTGACGCCTGTTGGATATAACCCAACGCCGTTCGTGGTATTAGCCAGTGGAGTAGTTGTTTTCTGATTGGCGTTAGTCCATTCAACCTACTGTGTAGGTTGAATGGACTGCCAACCTACACAGTAGGTTGAATGGACTGACGCCAGTCAAGCACTCGACGGGCTTGAATATTTAAAGTTCATTTCTTTAGATTTGAAAACAGGGGTGGAACTGTAACTTGGGAATTATTTCTTTATTCTCTAATCAGAGAAATATTCCAATAATTCGAAAAACGCTTCATTGTGAGACTTCACAAAAATGCCGCAACCCATGTTTCGCTATACTATAGCTTCTTCAGGGGTTGTTTAAAACTGTTATGGATTTTCAAGTATTAACTGATTCCATCACATATATTACAATTTGCTTTTTCTCACGGCCAAGAACTGTACAGACAAAGAGATCCGAACTCCTGATCCTCGTTAATAATGATATGTTAAGTTTATAAAATGTATGTCGATTGTGATGAAAAAAATAAAATTGGAAACGCCGAATGAGAACAAATAAATAAGAAAATAATTGGGATTTGTTCAAAACTGGTCTGTCAATTCAATGACAAGTACACAATTTTCATTTTCTCAAGTACTCCATTCAATTAAGTTGTTGTTTGAATTTTCAATACATTCATAAAAAGATTCATAAAAAGAATAGATTGGTTTAAAATATTCATTTATTGAAGTTGAACTTATGAGTTTCTTCATTCTATCATCTGACATGTTCAATTTTTCAAACATACATGAACTTCTAAATCAAAGTTTTCGATATTTTCCTTGGCTCTAGATGCTGAGTGTCAGCTACTAATAATTCCTTGTTTGGCAAATAACAATGTCAAATTTTTGTAATGATAACATCATAAGTTGAAGTGAAGATGGCTGAGAATCAAGAGGTTTTTTTGAAAACCTGGAGTAAATGGAGTTCCATCATTTTCTACTACAAATCTCTTACCAAACATATTGATTTCAATTTTTGTATATAACAGTAATATTCTTAAACCATATAAGTGCAGATTTCAAAATTTGAAACATGTTATTATTGTTCTTAAATCGTTTATACAGATACATGCCTTTGTATTATTCCTGTTGCGTGTTCCCATTGTGTAAACGGCTTTTCTATGGCTGTTGAATGTTGTACTAAATGAATAGATGAATAAATAAAAACTTATCCATACATAAGTTTTTCAAACAGGATAGAACAACTGTTTCGATGATTTGTTCAGAATAAGGAATAGGAAAACTGATAATAATTCATGTACAATTCATAAAGAAGAAGAGATGGTAAGTAGATAGGTTTATCACATAAAAGGTTGTTACCCCGTGTATAGGGTATGTATACACACTAGAATAATCACAATTAAGACTTAACACAATAAGATAAATTTTAAGAATAACTCATATAGTCTATACACAATTATTGAGACAGTGTCAAACAGTGAAAATTCTTTAAGTGAAGAATTGAAACGGATAAATTAGAACGAAAGAATCATCGTGCATATTGGTTTTTGAAGTCAGAATATTTGTAAATCATAGCGATGGGTATGTCAAAGTAACCGATATAGTAATTCTTGAAGCTATCGGCGAACTCAAAGGCCAAAAAAACCAATATAAAGAAATAAAGCCGCTACGAATTAGTCCACGTGGACTGAAGAATTGGCGGTTCGTATTGGATTATTTTTACTAATCGAGTTTTATGATTGGCTGAAGAGTCATAAAATTAAATTTGAAGTCATGTTACGGTTACCTTTATATGTTCATCTAATAAAATCATGAAAAAAAACAATATACGACTATTAAAAAAGCAATGAGATTCCTACAATTGAAATTATACTGAGAAATTGAATACTTTCGGCCATAACGTGAGCTGCTGTGACAAAACTCTTCAGGATTGGATAAAAAAATTAGGAATTAGATTTAATAGTTATTTATGTATCAAGGGAATTAGGAGGGCCTTAATTATCGATGGCAAAGTTTGCGTCCCGAGGGCCTCTGGCCCGAGGGACAGCAATTGCCTGAGGTTATTAAGGCTCATTAATTCCCGTGGTACATAGATAATTTTATTTCTGACCGATTTCAATAAAATTTTGTTCATTTTTGAAACGGAAAAATGTACCAATTCATTACCTTCCCGGTATATTTGAATCAGGTACCGTTGATTATAGTAGAGTTTTCTTGTTGCTAGGTTGTTGCTATGTTACTTGTTTATAAACAGAACTTTGTTATCAAGCTGTGTTTGCGGTGAAAACGTGTTTTCTACCCCAAATATAATGGAGGATATTTTAAAAAAAGCTGAACAAGTAAGAGAATCATTAATTCCATCGAAAAGTGAAGCCGTATACCAAAAAGAATACAAGATATATCTGGACTGGCTGCTACGGAAAAATGTTATGCCAAAAGATGTCACTGAAACTGTATTTCTGGCATATTTTCAAGAACTGGTAAGGAATTTTCTATGTTTTTCATACATCCATACAAAAGAAGAAATTGTTTCCAGTGGCGGAAGTAATTTTCAGGAAACATTTCAAAATTGTACATTTATTATTTGTAATGACGTGAATAAATAAAATATGGTTCAGTTTTCATTTCCATTCATTTTTACTTGTGAAAGGTAGAGGGAATTATAAAATTTATAATGTCCCAAGGGAGTTATGACCCTCTTTATTGATAGCGTAACTATGACGATATAAGCTTATAATATCCCGGTCAGAAATAAAATAATAAACAAACGTCAAGCAGTTATGGAAAGCAGAAAAATCGTGGAATTGCGTAACAAATACTTAGAACAAATAATTAAATATAGACAAGAACAATGGTAAATTTTCTATTTGGACGAAACTTGGTATGACACTCACGACACAGTTACGAAAGGGTGGACTCATGGTTCGACTTTCGCGTTCGCTTTCGACAGCTGGTCGTGCTGTCATCCTCTAGGCTCTACTCTTTCTGAACGTGTCATCCTGCTGTGTGTCCTTTCATCTATTTAATTATTTGCGAGCGCTTTCGACAGCTGGTCGTGCTGTCATCCTCTAGGCCCTACTCTTTCTGAACGTGTCATCCTGTCGTGTGTCCTCTTATCTATTTAATTATCTGCGAGCGCTTTCGATAGCTGGTCGTGCTGTCATCCTCTAGGCCCTACTCTTGTTTCGTATGGCGTGTGTTGCAAGGTTTCAGTTTATGTATGCCTTTTTGTGCTCATCGTACCTTTGGATCAAGTTTTTCTTGGTTTGGCCGATATAGAATTTGTTGCAGTCCGAGCATTGTATACTGTATATCCCGTTTTGGTTTTTGTCTTCTTCTTTTTCACAGCTGTTTATTTTTTACGTAATTTTCGTGTTTGACTTGTATGTGATGTTGATGTTTGTTAGTTTTTTGGTTTGGTGTCCTACGTACGTAAATGATGTCCATCGTTGTGTTGTTTTGTCTGTTGGGTTGGCTTGATCCTTGTTCTGTATTTTTTGTTTGATTCTGTTTTCTAATTTATCTATTGTCTTTTGGGTATATCCGGACACACCGGATATATATATATATATATATATATATATATATATATATATATATATATATATATATATATATATATATATATATTCTTATATAATCAGAAATGATTATTGAATAACAAAATTAGTTTATTAAAGGGAAACTGCTGGAAGGTAGGGGGCACTATATCGTTTACTTGAACTATACTGTGTTTCTACATTGGAATGAAAATCATATCTACTTATTCAACTTTTATTAGGTATCGTTAAATGAAGAGTGGGTAATCATATCCATCCAAGAAGTTGTGCATTCTGGGAAAAGTTGTTTACATTTACCTCTGTATTTCTTTCCCAGTTTCTGAGCAGCATAATATTCGTTGTCAGTATGGTGATCAATTTCTTCATTAGTACTGGTTGGCCTGAAAAAATCGACTGAAATAACCCCTACAAACGATTGATAGTCTGATCGAAGAATATACACTTTTTCGGCCGGTAATAACGGTATGAAAGCTATTTCACGGGTTTTCTTGGCCGTGGTCTACAGGTTTTTATGCCTGACGTTCCGTTTACTACTGCGGTAGATATTATCAAAGGCGCTGAGGTAAAGATCGAAGTGCTCATGTTGTTGTTGCCATTGTTCCGAACGAATTAAATACTTTGCACAAAAGTGACTAACCACTGAATCAATCTCAGGTAAGAGGTCCTTTCTAGAAATGTCCTACATTTTTGAAAATAACGATTGTATGAACAAAATAACAAACATTAATCACCTAAGTGAAATGTATTACTACTTATTGACTCTAGACAAGAACTTTTACTATAATAATGTCAATTTGAACAATTCCATTGTATAATCAGATCTCAATTTCAATCTAATCATAGACATTTCAAACAGAACAATTTTACATGATGTACTAGAGTACACTTGGTATTCCTAGTGGAATTTTAAGTCTTCTATCACTTGTCAGTAGTCAGTCTGTCATATTTCAAAGTTCTAACCTCGAACTCGATCATTTGAATCTTGCATACACGAGGTCAACGACATTTTCAAAAAAAATGTTAAATCATTCAGAATTGTAAATCAATTTTAATCTTCACCAATGTCTCATCATTTCTCCTTCAATATCAATGTAACCATCCTCAGATAAGATGTAAGCCATGAGCATTTACTATTTACGATTTTACTGAACAATTTATATTATTGTAGTTTCCTTGATTATGGAAACAACATTTTCCGAAAGCTTGGACTAACTCATTTACTTGCTGCAAACCCCACTATCTAGAAAGGTTGATGCAGTCAATCTGCTGGAAAATAATTCCATGAAAATCAAAAAATAAATAGATAAGTACTTTTTGATCATTCCCATATTGATTTCAATTTAAGAGCCACCGGTAGACAGCTGTTGGTTGACCCAAGTCAACTTGGCAAGTTGACTTGGGTGTCACACCAATAGGTGGTTCCACTTATGTTTCGCTTGCGTTTACGCAGCTATTTCTATCAAGTTCTTTCTTGGTTTTTCCCATTTTGTCTTCAATCGAGGACCGCCTGCCCGGTACTGACGATGCCCAATAGGCTGAAATAGCTGTCTATCGGTGGCTCTTAAATTGAAATCAATATGGGAATGATCAAAAAGTACTTATCTATTTATTTTTTGATTTTCATGGAATTATTTTCCAGCAGATTGACTGCATTAACCTTTCTAGATTTCATATCATTCCAAATTTCTGCTACCGCAGTTGTCGGTTGATTGGTCAAACCACCAACACTGACATAAAAACTTGACAAGTTGACTTGGGTGTCACACCAATAGGTGGTTCCACTTATGTTTCGCTTGCGTTTACGCAGCTATTTTTATCAAGTACTTTCTTGGTTTTTCCCACTTTGTCTTATCAGCCGAAAGGAGCTGGACTCCAAGCCTGAATGACACGAAGATGACTTTCCACCACCCACTTTTTCTTTAATCGAGGACCTGACGATGCCCAATAGGCTGAAACAGCTGTCTACCGGTGGCTCTTAAATTGGAATCAATATGGGAATGATCAAAAAGTACTTATCTTTTTATATATATATATATATATATATATATATATATACATAGGCTTCATTGCTTGAATTTTGGTGAATTTATAATCATGTATAAAATGTCGATATTATTAGGAGAATGTCACAACGCTACTGTCAAATAGTAATCATGGCTTGCTTACCAAATACCGACTGGAAATAACATTCTGAAGGGACATTTTCACAAATAAATGTTCATAAGTCCGAAACTTGACTAGTTAGTTATAGGTATGATATACATAGAAAGAAAGCAAATTTCAGCAGCTTTCCGAATTTTCAATAATATACAGGGTGTTCCATTTAAAATAATCAAATTTCAGCAACTTTTTCAAGCAAACGAAAAAACTGTATTTTTTTACCACCCTGTATTGAAGTAACGGAGATTAGGCTGACGTGTGGGAAGTGTCCAAGTATCACCTAACTCCAAACCAAATTTCGATATCATAGTACTTCTCAACTAAAAGATATCGGCATTTTTAGAAGTCATGATTTTCGAAGAAAAAAATTGAAATTAATTTTTATTTCGAAAACGGTAATAGATAGGTATAGGGAAATATCGAGAAAAGTTGTCGGGCAATTGTTGGAGATTCCAAAAATAATATTATATACAGAGTGTTCCATTTGAAAAATCAAAGTTGCTACTGCTTTATAATAGAAGCGGCAACACCGTATTGTCGAAAATATTTTAGTTGGCTAGAGAATGTCCGAATATGCCTTCCATTAAATTTTCAAAGTGATCCGTTGTCTGGTTCACCAGAAACGTCTAATGTGCCATCCACCGTGAATCAGCCTGTATATATATATATATATATATATATATATATATATATATATATATATATATATATATATATATATATATATATATATATATATATATATATATATATATATATATATTTATCTATGTAATTAGACCAGTAGGTCTGTTTGGATACAAATAAATGAATAGACAAATTAAAATCGTCAATTATTCATAGATAACTAGTTAATTTGTTTAGTGATCCAATAATTTTTCTGAAGAAAGATTAGTTGGCTGACATGATTATTTTTTTCTGTAAAAAACATTTGTTTCGACGTTTCGAATTCAATTAAATTATTCTTCAGGGCTCGAAAAGGGCTGATGGTTTTTAAAATAGTAATATTATCAACACGAATAACCTACTTTTCGAGCCCTGGAGAATTAAATCTGAAACGTCGGCAAGAAAACAACTGTTTTGTTACCCAACCAACCGTTCATCAGAAAAATTTATAGATAATGTTCAACGTAAACATACTTTCAGTTAGGTGAGACTGATGACTTATCCCCTTACAAAGACGCCATCTATGGGATCGAAAAGAGAATTCATTCCTTGAATATTAAAGATAAACAAGGCTTCCCAAGCCGGTTGGTTGAAAACCCACGCCGACGAGACTGTATATCTTTATCGATCCATAGATGGCGTCTTTATGAAAGGAGAAATTATCGTCCCCACTTCATTAACTGCAACACTGATGAGACCTATGGCGGGACGAAACAGCGCTGTCTGGTATTGAATCATGAATGCGCTGTGTTTGGGCTTTGAAATGCTTTCAGCTGATGATCAAATAAGAATAATTTTTCTTGTCCAAGAAGATTGATGTCGATGGAAAAACAGTTTGTTGTTTCAGGTCCTAGTTTAGTGTTCAATGATCTGACTTTTTCGCTTCTTTCAAATGTTTGTGAAACACTGAGGTCTCAAAAGTTTATTGCGTTTTTATCTCGTCTATTCATGACTCTTACTCAAACAATTTTTTCCCTTCACAGGTTAGTACTTATCTAGTACTTACGTGAATATTGAATGAAACAGTTCCTCGAATAAACCATGATATTTGTCCATAGGGACATCGGAAGCTTCACATATAGATCGTAATACGCAAGGTCTTCCTCCATGGCCACGCCTGAGAAAAAAATTAGTACTGATTAATGAATGAGTTATCCTGAATTTCATTGGCAGTACGAAGTGACCAAGTGTAAGATCGGCAACACTTACTTCCAAAAACAACACAAATGCTCGTAATTTAATTCGTGAAACTAATTGCAGTTCACCTAGAAAACCTTGTTTTATGAAGAAACAACCAAGGAGTCAGCTGTACCTATAACTACCTTGAAGAAAAACTACCGAGATGAATTTGAAGAAGTGTGTATATTTTATTTGAATCAGAAAAGAGGATAACTGTCGGGTATTTCTCCAAATACAGGGGTTTCTATCATATGGGCCTTCCTCAGTACGTTGGAGTGCATTGCGATGTTTTATTTCTCACCAAATGCTTCCATTCCTGTATTGTGAAGGAATGGAAATCAGTTTATCAAAAAAACTCACCCTAATGAATCGTAGGACAGCATTTTATAGAAGTCCCATCTAGTGAGATGCCTTTTTTTTCGGGACGTGGCTCCATAGTCCATAGGCGTTAGTTTGGAAAGATTCCTTGGCAACTCGTAGAGGGCACGAAAAGACCACCCTAAAAGTGCAACTTCTGGATCTACTTCGACTGGTACCCCGGCACCAATGACTAACTGTGAAAATTAAATTATTTTAATCAATCAGAAATAGAATTATCTAAAAGAGGAACTGCAATCAAAGCAGACTGCAAAATTCATTGAAACTGCAGGATATATGGCCTTTTTCCAGTCATAGGTCTTATCAGTAGTGCTAGGCCAAACCACAGGTGTTTTTAGACGCAGACCCAGGACAGATTTATCTACCTGCCTAGGAACTTATGCGACTGTATTTCAAGCGAAAATTTAACGCTTTTGAATTGTGTGCAGAGAGATTGGATAAATCCAACCTCCAATAAAAGTATTCTCGCACAGTCATGCGGCGTTGGAAGCTCTTGGCTTCTACCGAGCAACGTCTAAATTGGTAGCAAACTGCCAAAAACGACACTCCTGGATAGGAAGACGTAA
The DNA here is from genome assembly GCF_025532065.1 of Leptinotarsa decemlineata. Taxonomy (NCBI): domain Eukaryota; kingdom Metazoa; phylum Arthropoda; class Insecta; order Coleoptera; family Chrysomelidae; genus Leptinotarsa; species Leptinotarsa decemlineata. The sequence continues at coordinate 8,629,364 of NW_027412578.1, forward strand.
CAGATTGTCCATACTGGCCTGGAAGGCAACGAAACTGCTGAATCTCTTGCAAAGGAGGGTGTTCCAAGCAGCTTCATAGGACCAGAATCTGACATTGGCATCGCTTTGGGCTTTGCTAAACAAACACTGATCACCTGGATGGCAAGAAGATTTACGGACTTCTGGCAGAATCTTCCAGGATCGGCTCACTCCAAGGCGTTTATTCACCCTTCGAAGCTTGATACCAAACAGTTGTTGGACTGCAGTAGGAATGAACTACAATGTCTAACAGGCCTTCTTACAGGTCACTGTCATTTGAATCATCATATGCAGAGATTTGGACTGTCGGAAGACGGTGTGTGTCGTCCTGTCTGGAAAATGATGAAACAGCAGAGCATATACTTTGTGCCTGCCCCGCTGGGGGCCGAATCAGGTCCTTAGAGTTCGACAGATCCGTACTTTCACCATCTGACCTGAAAGACCACTCACCATACAAACTAATCGGCTTCGTTAAGAAGCTGGGTTTATTTGGCCGAGTGTGAGTAGGTGTTAGCCACAATAAACCCTTGTGGGTTGCGGTGGAGGGTTGAATAGACCCACTCACTTTAGACCTACCTACCTAAGCCAAACCACAAATGCTTCCTCTCTTCTCTTATCTATGTAACCAACAGAAGCCTGAATCTACGAATATAAATGATAAATGAGGCTCTCGATGGCAGTCCGTGGCGAAGCTAAGCTTTGTAGCTTTTACTGCAAGGCAACCAGCAAAAAAGCAAAGCATTTTCGATTCAACACCAGATAACGCTGTTTCGCCTTGCCTCTGATCTCATCAGTGGTGCTAGGCTAAATTGCTAACGCATTGCCGGACTTAAATTTCCTTGAAGCCAGAATATGCTTAGGTTTCGACCTGCTGCCTTAAGGAACACAAAAATCAATCAACTCTATAATCAAGATTTAGTGTTGGATTCAAAATGTCAATGAATGTAATTTATTTCGAGGAAACGATTCACATTGTTGTGGATGAAATTTTCCTTGGGCAGTAATGATTGCATGTCTATAATTCAAGCAACAATAATTATAACTCTTTTGATATGTGACTGAGGATGGCCATTGGATTATCGACGGATGTTATCGATAGTCAGAATAAATTAGATATCAAAATATTCCCTAGTTCAGTTTATCACCACACAAATATTCTCATTTCTATAAAAATTTCTCTCTCTAAACAATAATGAAATTCAAACTCTTCACTCACAATTCAGTATTAAGTACATCTATTCACATCTTGATACTCGATATGGGTTTGGAAGTCTACAAATCTTACCTGAATGAAGTCAAATGTTCCAGGATATAATAAAAACCGCTTTTGGCGACTCAATCTCTTTCCAGTTTCTTCACAATCTACCATTGTATCATACGTTATTAAAAATTGTATAAAAATTATCCACCACATTTTTACCAATCACTTCCAGTTAAGAAGCAAGTTCACGAAGATCGGTTGCTACTGAATAAACAAATTATTTGACGATATTATTAGTCAGTTCATTACCTAAGAAAACAAATAAACCGTTCAGTTTGAAATATTTCTGAATGAAATAATATGTACGAAATATATTTCTATAGATGGCAATACCGCGAGAGAATATTACTCAAGATGAACCTTTCGAGGTCCAGTGCCGGATTTAGAGTTTTGGAGGTCCAGAGGCCCTAATTATTTTCTGACTAAAAGAACAATTTATCGTCCAGTTTTTCAAAAGTTTATGGCCTGTCCAAATTCTGATATTTTTTTTTTTCTCTAGTGGGGAGGCACCCAAGCACTAGCTCAGCCTGCCCTCTTTCAAAACCGGCCCTGTCGAAGAAAAATATTGAAGAGTTAGAACTTTCGTTCTTCTTCAACTTCGGGAGGTTGTAAGACATGGAAAAACCGAGATTTCAGCTCCTAACTGCTTATCATTTGGTTTATGAAACTCTTATTAGCCTATGCAAGATATTGAATTTTTGCCAAAAGTATCTGTTCAGGGTTCGAAGTTGAAAAAAATAAACGTTTTGAAGACGTTCATTTGTGCGGTACCTGGTTCATCCAAGGTGTACCTGTATGTACCAGGTACGTCCATAAGACGTACATTGGGCCTAATCTGTACGTCTCCAGCACGTACAATAGTTTTATTACTAACGAAAGAAAGTAATGAATAGTAATGAAAAGATAAACAGAGTAAAAAAATAATAAAAAATGGACGATGAGTACAATGCAATTTTTTCAGAATTTGTTAATATTCGCTATACATCGAAAAATAATGAAACACGAGTATATCTAACAGCTATATTTATTGTCTTCAAAACATATTTGTCCACACAGAATTCTCACAAGAGGGGTATTGTGCATTACAATCATGATTTTTATTTGCAGCTCTGTCGTAATCATCTTCGTCTGTATATTCCTCATATGGTTTGACCCTAGAATAAAGTAAATAACTGTTTGATGAGAAATTATATAATAGATGAAATATTACATGAGACAAATTTCTTGAACAATCATTTCTGTGCACAGGAATATGTTCACAATGTTCAACATGGGATAAAACCAGTGGATTACAAAGCAGTTTTTTCACTCACTTCCGTAGTCAAAACCTTTCTATGTGGGTATAATAATTTCAGAGATGTATTAATATTTTTTAATTTACACGTGACATGTTTTTCAAACCTGAGATTGGTGTCTAAGACTCGTTTCCAAATATTAACACATTTGACTTATTCAGATTGATTTTTTGTGATTTTCATTCAAGGGTATGTAGATGTGGTTTATTGCTTCTTTGATATCTACTGGGTTGAAGGAAACATAAATTTCAGAATCGTCAGCAATGGGATTGTAATGTATAGAACATGGTCTCAAAATACTACCTTGCAGTACCACTGAATTTATCAGGCTCAGATTTGAAAATATGTGGTCAGACATTAGATCAGACTAACACGATTAACAATCCAGAAATATTATCGAAAAATTACTTTCATTTGATGAAAATAATCAATTTATTTTTTGTGTCAATTCATGGCCAGCAATTTCCACTAATGGCAAAACCGCTATGTTAGATGCAGGTTCAATTTCTGCGCTGAGGCTTGATGGGTGACTTGTAAATCAGACTCATATTATGAAAAGTTACAAAATAGTTTTCACTATCTGGTCAGATTCTAAATTTGGTTGATTACCTGAAAATTGCTTTCATAATTTCTTCCATAAGTGTGCCTTTTCCTTCAGGTACTTGACTAACTTCACATATTGCTTTCATTATACACGCTCTGCCATCTTTACTTAACCTGAAACAAAATTTTTGGAACTGCTGAATTTAGTAATAATTTTTGAGCGCTATATTATATGTTGAAGCAACTATTGTTTGCAGCAGGAATTGTGAAACGTGAATTCAGATTTCATAACACAATTTCGAAAAATCAATTATGAACAGTATCAATAAATGAAATAAGTCAGTGGTATTCAAAATTTGTGAAAAAAATTATACAGTTCCTTTGAATCCACACTTCTTAATATCCTAAAAGATTTTGATGGTTCTTATCCTTTCAAGAAAAATTGAAACTGTTTGAAATTTCAAACCAAAATCATTTGCAACTTTCCAAAAGAGATTATTTTGAAATCATTAATCAATACAGAAACAATATGATGAGAAAAAAATTGTTGTATGAAATCAATTACAAATTGAATGAATGTAATTCATGAATGAATTGTGTGTATTTTCTATAACGTTATCCAATTTGGTACTGAAGAGCCTTGGGGCAAGTATCTTAAGGCGAAACATCGATGTATACCAGTGAGGATGACAGTGTTCTATGTAAGTGCAATTTTTACCATTTATTTAAAGTAGAACTCATGTGAATGATATCTGATCTTATTCCACAACGAATGTTTGAAATTCAAACTGAGTAAAGAAAAGTATCTTCTGTATAATTCAGTGTTCATACAGAAGTATTTGTTTCGAAATATTTTTTTTTCTTTCGTGTTATTCAATGTTTATATGAAAGTAGCTGTTTCAGGAGGACTTTCTTTCAGTTTGTGCCTGAAAGTTACTTCTTTGCATGACTTAACATTCATGTATAGAGTTACTTATTTTCAAATTGATTACTTCCTTCCTTTCTTTGGAAGATTCCCTCATTCCCTTTTTTTGTATAAAGATGGAGTAGTAGAAAGCCAAAAACTTTCTTTCCCAAAAATTAATCACTCCTAAAAATATAACCCCTTCAATCAGAGTAAATAAATTTTCCACTTTTGTAGTTATTTTCACAAAAATTTAAAAAAAAACGAAGCAGTTTCAGAAGATTTGACATTTATTGCTCGACAAGTTGATTGGTTATACTTACGCTGTGAACAATTTCTCGATTTTTCCATACAAATCACGTCTGGTTCTTCTGTGGATATCATGATATACGGGATGGACATAGTTTGGAAAGGGTTCGTTTCCAAAACCATTGCTTGAAAATAAAAATAAAAATTATTCAGCGTGGAACAATCTGATGGAATGGATCAATTTACAATTTCCATACCCAATATGAAAAAAAAAAAGTTGAATTAGGTATTTAAAATTTCCAAATTGTAACTATTTGCTCATCCTAAATTCTGATTTAGAGTCTTTTAGGATTAGCTTGATTCTTTAACACCAGGTATTCAATTCATACAAAATAATATATGTTTTGATAGTAAGTTGCTCTGTATTTTTGTCAGATATAGTTATGGTGTTGTCCACTAAGATCATAGTTATATACTCTGAGAACTGAGCCCTGAGGTACTTCAAAATTCCCACAACTGTCATAAGAGTTTGAGGCATCAAATGTTACTACCATAATTCTCTTATCCAAATATGAGTTAACCCATTTCATCATGTATCATATATGTATTTGAAAGTATGTTTTTCAAAATAACAATTGTTAATTCCTCGGGCCTAGACTATTTTTTGACTTTCATTCTGGAAAATGTATTCAATATCTTCAGAAAAAATTAGAGATTGAAACGGTTAATGTGGTTAATGATGTGTCTGACAGCGAAAAATTTTGACTGCTGTTAAATAATTTGGAAAACGAGCTCAATAACTATATTTATCTATAGTGGTTTCTTCTGGACTACTTTTTCATGAATCAGAATAACCAGCGCTCGCTTCATTTCACTAGGAAAATATATTTGAGTGAGGAATTGATTCAAAAGATGTCTGGAAGCGTAAAACTTTGATCAAGATAACAGCTATAATATAATAGTTTTTGCAAAATTTGGGAAATTCTCAGTATATAAACGTTATGGTGAAGGTGATAGACATTTGAAAAGTAGTTTAAGTTTCAGTTGAAGTGTTTGTTTGAATTAACACTGAAATAAAGTTAAGTTTCATTATTGTACAGTGTATAATTGTATCCGAAATCATTTTCAAATAAGCGGATCTTACCTGTTTTCCCCGTAATATGAAGACTTTCCATTTGCCGTCTTCCTCTCTTTATATTGCGATATACCCGGAGTAAATGCAGGGGAGTATCCATAAACCGGTAATTTTTTCACGAGAAATGGGTTATAATAACTCTTGACAGATCCAGGAAATCCCTTGTTTTCGTCCGGCCAGCCATCTGGAAAGTAATTGGAGGAGTCATCTATTCTTTTTGAAGGATGATGGTCTGCGAAAAATGTATCGTCATGTTCGATATAGTGATGATGCTGAAAAAAAATCAATTAAAATAAAAAAGATGATCTGGACGATATGTGGGAGAAATCTATGTTTCTAGTGGGACGAAAATTTTTGCTACATTAAGGATTGATCTTTTTTATGAGAGGTGTGAGTTTTCCATAAACACCTTGAAAATTTGTATTCAGTATACAATGCGGTTGTAAAAGAAACCCTCGGCGAAGTTCAGCGGAGGCTGTTTTACAACCTAACCTGGGGGATAGCATGTTTTATATAGAAATATGAAAATAATTACCTAGTATACATTGGTAAGTGAGTAGTTCATGAATCTTTGTGAGACTAATAAAAAACAAAGGTTATAAATTCCAAAGTGAATATTAAAAATCTATTTAGCTTAAATAAACATACACAAAGGTGAGATAAAGGGAAAACCATATGAGCAAAGCATAACATGAATATATTATCTATCCAGAAGACTTCAGATATGTTTTCAACTTTTTCTTGATATTATATATGGAGTAGTGTCTAAATTCACTGGGCAGAGCATTATATTGTTTGATAGAGTTGTAAATAAAACTACGAGAAAAACAGGCTGTCGAGAGTTTTGGAATAATAAAAGTGTGACGGTTTCGTGTCCTCGAATTATTCTGCGATTTGAAAGTTTTATATCTTTCATAAATATAAATTGGCTTTTTGTAAATGATGAATTTATGTGTATTGACGAGTAGGTGGAACTGCCAGGTTTTAGCAATCGGTAACTCCTCGAACTTGGGGGATATATGGTCGAATTTTCTCATACCATAAGAAAAACGAATGCAATTGTTTTGTATTTTTTGTAAGCAATTTACATCAGTTTGTATCAAAGCAGGCCCGTAGATTATTCGCAAAGTTTCAACTTCAATTTGGAAGTCATAATATCTCTACTTTGATAGAGTTGACGTGAGATACTGTATGACAAAGTGAATTGATATGTTTGTGATATCTCAGATCAGCATCTAGGCATAAACCCAAGTTCTTGCTTTCTGTAATTGTTTGTAGTAAATCTTGTCCAAGTTGGATTTCAATTCTTCCTTCAATTTCCCGTCTTTTGTGTTTCGGGCCAAATAGTATCAGCTGAGATTTTTCAGAATTCAATTTCAGGTTATATATAGATCCAGTAACTTTTGTAGATCGCTGTTAATTTTTTCCATTATATATAACTGAGTGTCATCTGCAAAATGATGAACTGTGCAATGATCAATTATTTTATGGAAGTCAGATATATATAGAGAGAACATAATTTCATATTCTCTTCTATGATATGAGCAGATGAAATGAAATATGTTATACTAATCAATTAGGAAATTATCATCAGTTTCTATGCTCTCTTTATGCTTGAGTCCAACATTTTTATACAGGGTGTTTGAAATTCGATCCCCATCATTGGGATCTCGGAAAGTATGAGAGATACGAAGATGGTTGAATTAGGGCAAAGTTGTGCATTTACCTGGCTAACAATATGTGTTTCGTCTTCCGGCCACCATCATCAACTTTTTTATTTATGGGCGCCACATTAGATTCTTTCTGTTTTGAATGAAATCAGATTTTATGTTTTCAATGATGTATCATAAGTTATCATTTTTTTTTTCGAACAATTGGAGATTTTGAAAAAATGAATTCTAATCATAATAGGCTTTGACTTGGATGTTTCTAAATTTGAGTTTCAATTTTTCAATTTGTTACACTCAATGACATTTTGTTATTGTACAAGTCATTGAATTTTTGGCGAAAAATGAATTTCACGAATAATGATACAATTTTATTACAAATACGATAGAAACAGTGTTAGGACATCGGAAATGTATTTAAACTTGTATCCCGAAAGACATCACCCACATCGAACTATGTTCAAGTTATTGGATCAAAATCTCACCGAGTTTGGTTCGTTTTAAAAGCCAATGGAAAAATTCGGAAATAGAATCAATAATCAAAATTTGATAAACGAGGTGTGAATGAGGTAAATTAGACATTGTGTCCTTTTCAATGCAAATAGAACTTTGAACAAATAACCATAAATAACTAAAATGTACCTACTGTTTTTCTGTTAAATCAGCTGTCGCTCCCATACGAACGACAACTCTCAGAAGTTAGAAACTTGTGCGAGCTAAGGACCAACAAGATCTCACCTTTTAACGTGGATTCCAAGCACGGCTGCAGAATCATTCCAGCTTCAACCAGATAAATTCTCTCGAGAAAAATATCTGTTCGAGGCGGGAATCGAACCCACGATCTTTCGATCGTGAGTCGGGCGCACTACCAGCGCGGCCAATTCCACAACAGGAATCTCAGGAAACTCATGTTCATGATAACACAACTGTGTCCTCTTTCGAATTTTATTCACTGTACGATTAATTTTCCTCCTTCTCAATCTTCCGAACTCTCTAACAATGTACTGTTGAAGGTCCTCAATATTTTGATATCCCCCTAACCATAAACCCTACTTTTCAGTGTACCTCATAAGAATGTATCCATAACACGTAAGTCTGGAGACTTTGCTGGCCACCCCACCGGCCCATTATTTCCCATTCATTTATCACCAAACCTTTCAGTCAGGTGATTGGATACTCATCTGGTAGTGTGCGGTAGAGCACCATTATGTTGAAACCAGATGTTGTTATAGTTAGCCAAAGGTAGATCATCCAAATAGTCTTCGAAAATCGACATTGAAAACTGGTGATAGGTTTCTCCATTCAGAATGCCGTCAAATAAATGAGGACATGAGGACCCAAAATTTTATCTTTGTAAATTCCTGACCACGCGTTAATACTGAATCGAACTTGAGGTCGAATTTCTCAGAACTGCCTCGGGTTGTTGATGCTCCAAATTTGTTCGTTATTTCGGTTGAATATCCCACAATTCGTAAAAGTGCTTCAATCTGTACAAGTAACATTTTCCACGAAAACCAGAAAATCAGGTCTTCTTATTAGCCAATTACAAAATTTTATTCACCTTTGGGGATCACCTGGATGTAATTTTTGAGATATGCGTATTTTGTAATATTTTGAGATGTCTCCAAGCACTTGTATGACAAATATTCATTTCGGAAAAAATTTAACGTGTAGATTTCCCCGGGTTATTAAATTTGTATCATATCTCTTCGATGATAGTGGCCGGAAGACGAAACGTCGGATAGCAAATCTGAAAACACCACTATGTAGCAGGAAAAAAGTGGCAATGTGGTAGTGCAGTTTATTTTCGAATCCTTTGATAAATAAAGCCAGAAAAAAATAAAAACTGTTTTTCGAAATTTCTGTTTTTCTGGATGTCTCCGGATATACTCGGAATTTCAGAACCTTCTTAACGGCATATTGTTAGTCAGGTAAATGCGCAACTTTGCCCCAATTTGACCATCTTCGTATCTTTCATAGTTTCCAAGATACCAATGGTGAGGATCGAATTTGAAACACCCTATATACGACCTTTTGCGATTTTTTGTAAAATATTCGAATACATAAAAATATTCTTGACAGAAATACCTATATATTTTTTACTGGTCACTTACCGGTTTTGTCGGTGGTTCTGTAGTGGTTTTCTTGAAATGCTTCAGAAGTAAATCTTCTGGTTCACTTGGTAGTTCCCAAGCGAGAGCAGCAGTAGCACCAAAAGTGAAAATTTCACCAACTCCTACTGACGGTATCGTTAAACAGTAAACTGCAATCGAATGAAATTAAATTTATTTCGATTATCCTTTTTTGATAGAGAGATAGAGCTGAGTTGTGGTTTTTGCCCCAACTTTCATGCCGATTACCCAGGGAAAACTCTTTACAACAAAATATAAGTAGTTTTGATGTCTCCTCCTCGTGAAGGCTCAATGGGAGAGCCCAGGAGAGCCAAGACCGAAAAAAGCACGCCACTGGTCATTGCTTGTTCGTATTTTTTTGCCAAAAACAACAACGTATTTACCAGATTTGCCCCCCTGTGACTTTTTCCTGTTCCCAGTCATCATTTTCATAAACAAATCTGAGAAAATGTCTCTTTTCTATCTCTCTGCCGATAGTACGAGTTAATCGAGAAACAAGAATGTTTGGTGCTTTGACCGAAAAAAGCACGCCACTGGTCATTGTTTGTTCGTATTTTTTGACCAAAAACAACAACGTATTAACCAGATTTGCCCCTGTGACTTTTTCCTGTTCCCAGTCATCCTTTTCAGAAACGAATGTTAGTAAATCTTTCTTTTCTCTCTCGGTGCCGATAGTATTAGATAATCGAGAAACAAGAATCTCTGGTGCTTTCTCAGAAAGGACTAGGTCCCTGACCTATACGTTGAGCTCTTCCTGGTTGAAGGGCTCCATTCAAGCTGCTTTCTTTTATTAATCCCGTTTATATCAACCACTCAGAAATGAAAATCGTTCCGATGGTTGAGGGACCCGGCCACATCATTGGTATTTGATTCTTGAAATGAGGTCTTTTATTATTCGCCTATTTCTCAAGGACTTCATGCATGTTTTTCATGCCATATCAGGCACCCAGTACTTGTCACGGTTGTCCATAGAGAATTCAAAGTAATTTTACGAACTTGGAGATAATTTTTGGATGTATATTCTATATTCACCAAGTGAAATGTAACTAGTACACAAATGTGGTCAATAGATCTATCTCAAAAACTTGATCTGTTGGAAAAAAGGAAGGGTATATTTGAAATTAGCGATCTCAAATTTCACGTAACAAAAAGCCAATTGAATTATGTTGCCTTGCGTGTCATCGGTCAATACCATTCCATATAATATTCATGTCATGTCATGATTCCGAAACAGGGCCAGATCCTGCTGTTTCCCCAGAATCATCGTCTGATTAGTCTGCTTTGTTCAACGGCTAAGTTGGCTGAACGTGTAGTGCTGCAAAGGCTAACAGAAGAAGTTGAAGACCGAAATGTTCTGCCTGACGAACAATTCGGCTTCAGGAGGGCACACTCCACCGAGCTGCAGGCCCTGAGACTGGTCGAAAATTCCATCTCAGAGCTGAACATCAGGAAGACAGTTCATCTTGTCCTCCTGGATATTTCAAAAGCCTTCGACCGAGTCTGACACGAAGGCCTGCTACACAAAATGCTCGATTTCGATCTGCCTCGGGGTCTGGTCCGGTGGATTAGGTGCTTTCTGAAAGACAGAACATTTCATGTCCGAGTTGAAGAAACCCTGTCTCCCGTCAGGGAAATCGAAGCTGGAGTGCCTCAGGGAGCTGTGCTGTCTCCACCACTGTACAGCCTTTACGTGAGTGACCTTCCGAGGTTCGATCACGTGAAGGTTTCCCTTTACGCCGATGATACGGCTCTCCTCGCTTCTTCCATGGGTCGGGCGTTGAAGGTCGTCTACATGCAACGCTCATTGGACGACCTCGAATACTGGTACCTTGACTGGAAGATTCGAGTGAATCCAGAAAAAACTCAGGCGATAGATTTGGGGAGACGTAAAGTTTTTCCAGGCAAACGCGAGTCAAGTACCTAGGTCTTTGGGTAGACCGCCGACTCACCTGGGCAAATCACATTGATTATATCAAGAGCGAAGTGCAGATGAGGATAACTAAACTCTATCCTCTGGTCAATAGAACTTCAAAACTCAATCTTAAAAATAAGATTTCACTATACAACACGATGTTCAAGTCTGTCATCATGTATGCTTCAGGTGCTTGGGGACAAACCGCCCCGTCAAACCTCTCCATTTTAGAAAGGTTGCAAAACAAACTTCTCAGGATGCTGGTGAATGCTCTATGGTTCGTGCGGAATCAAGCCATCCGCAGAGATTTGAAGTCATTAACTATACGGCCTTCCATTCAGTCGATGAATCAGAGAGTTTTCGAGTCAGCGGAAACTCATGATAACCCATTAGTTAGGGAAGCTGTAGATTACACTATAGACAACCCCACTCAATTCAGAAGGCCCCGTCGCTCGGTTGAGTGAAGTCCCCACGACTTCTGTTGAAATGAACAGTTTGTTCATCAAATACCCCAGTTAGGAAGGGGTACACAAGGCCAGAGCGGCATAGAGGTCATTGACTTTTATGTCGCCACCAAAATACCTTACGTTATGAACCATTCGTCCTCCTGACGAATCTCAGTTGAAAGGGTAGGGGGAAAAATTTCCATCGTGATGAATATGAAGATGACTATGATTCCATATAATAGGGGAGCCCAAGCGGGGATTTCGGGATTTACTATAGCGTAGCAAATTAATTTAAGGGGGGATACTTTGTACCCGGTTAAGTACCTCCACTAAATATGAGCCCCATATATAAGGCCGCCCGTGAAGGATAAAGGATCAGATTAGTTAAAAAAAATCATTATCAGAAATTCTCGAGCGCGTCAAATTAAGGTAGGGTGAGTTAATTACATGCTAAAAAGTGTATATTCCAGTAATCTGACAATTTGAGAGTGACGCAAAGAAAGGGAAGGACAGCATCGTTGTTAAAAATTAACGTCATTTCGACATTCTCGAGCGTAGCTAATTTTTTTTTATTTTGAAGGAAATAATTCAAGGATAACGAAAAATATATAATCTGACGATTTCCGCAAGCTGAAATAACAAAAATTCGTCGATAAAGTTTAATGCGAGCAGCTGCGTGATACCTACATGTCCCTCTCCGAGTTTCTATTTCTCTTTCACTTTTTCTCTATCTATTACTCACTCACTCCGTCCTCACTCTGAATGTTGCCATAACGCCATCACAGCTGATCACAGAGACTCGTTCGTGATGAAGATGGTGATTAATTGATCAATTGATTATAAAAAATCAAATGTTTTTGAGCTTTTTTTTTAAATTATTTTCTTATAAATACAAGTATTCTACTTAAAAACATACACTAATTTATTTGCTTGCTATTTCCTGAGCTTTTCAATTAATTAAGTTCAATGATTTGAAAAAAAAATAAAAAAAAATATTTTTTTGGTCAGATTAGGCGAATCCCTCTAGATTATCGTCAGATTATGAGACAGCACGTCTAGAACATAAAGATGAACGATATATTCTTAATCTGACGCGCTTGAGTATTTCAAAATGGCGAATTTGTTTTGCACATTATAATAATCAAACGATCAGATTAACATACATTATTAACATTATTAAAAATACGTAGGGCATTGAAGCTATCAATATCTGACGCGCTAGAGTATGTCCATGCAACAGTATTTTTTTACATATTTAAAAATCTATAGCCGCTTCCCCCACCGATGAAAAGTTATATATAATATATAATTTTTTCCTTCTTATCATCTAAGCTTTGCAACCTAATATTTCTCTATGACTCTTGAGTAAATCCCCATTTTGCATCGTGGGCTCCCCTATTAATACCATGCGATTTTATTCAAATATTTTCACTATTCACAAATGCCTAGATGGTTCACAAAAAACAATATCATAAAACGCCACAAATCACATTATTACTGTCTTTCCTGACACATATATTGTCGAAATATAGTGCCCTTCCCCATAAAAGTGTGCCAAACCGCCCTCTCTTGATGCTTCGAATGGTGAAAAGTTCTAGAGAATTCAAAAGAATACCCTCCGATGTGATGAGAACAAAAAATATCCACATTCCATCTTTTATATGTTTGTGTTTGCCTTCTTATGATAATTTCGCTTCAAACTTTCCAGCAACTTTTCGAACACAAACATGAAATATACATAAAAATAACTATGAATACTGACCGAGTTGTAGGGAACTTCCTTCAGGGAAAGTTAGATAACGCCTCCTCCTCGACAAAGTTTGCACAGCTCGATTTGACTTATTCAGCTGTTTTGAAATGTCCTCCTGCAAAGTTTGGTTGGATTCCTGAATGAGAACGCAAAATAAGAATAAAAACACCACGTTGGTAATCATGACCGTGCTGAAATTTACTGCAGCATTTCCAACATGATTTAATGGTCATTTTACAGTTAGCCGTTGGAAAAATACTCCTCTCTGGGTCTGTCATGTTTGAGTTTCAATTTACCGAATTGCGGCTAATTGTGCTAATAGAATGCTCGACATGATTTACTGAGTATTAGTATATGGTTGAAGAATTGCAGAGTTTTGATCAATTAAAACACAAATCTCGTTGATAACATTTTGCGACTTTATTTACCGTTTCTTCAGAGCTAAGAACAAAAAACATTTATAAATAAGTTTAGAACTGCCATTTCACATAGATTCAGTTAGGTTTGGGGTACCTCAAGGCACCATACTTGATCCAATTCTTTTCACAGTATATCTTAATAGCCTGTTTAATCTCCACACTGATGGGACAATTATAAGCTACGCAGACGACACAGCAGTTTTTTATGAAGCCGAATACTGGAACTCGCTCATCACTAAAGCACAAAATGACTTTAAAAAAATCATTGACTGGCTCAATTTCAAACTTTTAACTATAAATTTTTCTGAAACAAAATATTTAGCCTTTTCAGTGAATAACAAAAAATTACCCAGTCTTCAACCCCTTGAAATCAGAGGTGAAAACAGCATCGTGAAAATCACATAAGCTACAGAAATAGAGTATATCGGTGTAATGATAGACTATCATTCAAAATGGAACTAACACATTAGGAAGTTAGTGCAAAAAATCAGAAGCCTATTGTCTAAATTAAAATATTTAAGAAACATTCTTGAAGAAAAAATCTCTTAATGCTGTACTGCGTATTAGTGGAATCCCAACTGAGATATGGCATAATAGCTTGGGGAGGGGCATATAATAACATTATAAAGAATGTTGAAATAATTCAAAATTGGATTTTGAAAATATTATTCAGAAAACCAATTACCTACCCATTAGATGACCTTTACAAGCTTGGCAATATCTTAGATGTAAAACAAATATTTCATTTGACACTTGTTGTTGACCAGAAAAGAAACCGAAGCAAAATATTTATAGATTATTCCTACTCCACAAGGTCAAAAAAATTTACCATTTTAGTTCCACATGTGACTAAAACTACATCCCAGAGATCTAGCAAGTTTCTTGGGCCAATGATATATAACGATCTAACGAATGCATTGAAACAACTAAACTCATTATATCTATTCAAGAAGAAGCTGAAGTTATAGCTGATTTCACATCGATTAGTAGATACAAAAATACATACTATGATTGATATTAAAGTTAAGGTTATTTAAAATAATGAAGTAAATATAACGTTTGAAACGATTCTTTTGTACTAATTATCCTTACTTCACTACAAATTATAGTTACAATTCGTATATTCTGCTGAATACTCTCAATCTTATCGTTATGATAACCTGAATAGTAATTTTATTTTTATGGAATTTTTGGTATTATCATTTAGTATTATTTCCTTGGAAAAAAATTATATTGTTTACACTTTTCTGAAGCCACTTTTGTTCCAACTTTGGTCTACTGCTATAACTTTGTACTTTTTATAATTAAGTTATATCTGAAACTCTCAAGCTAGTTGAAAACACATTCTTCTGGTTAACCTGTAATCTTATTTTCACCCTTGTTTTTTCTCCATTAATTTGACTGTATTTCATTGGATTCGTCAACATCACACCATAATAATGTCACCACACACAAGCTGATAATATCAGCTTCGGTGGATTTTTTGTTTATTATAAGCCTAATATTACTAAGTTTTTTAGAATCATTTCAATTTGTAACAATAGGTCTGTACTTTTTTTTTCGCTATTTATGAATAAACATTATTATTATTATTTGAGCTAACTTGCGCTAACTTGAAAGTTATAAACAATTTAGATTTTTGCAAATATCTCAAAGAATATATTGCAGATATTCAAAATTTGAATAAAACATTCTTCAAAGAGCAGAAAATTCACCAGAAAAATATTTACGGAACTGTAGGTCCCGATTCGGTCGCAATAACAAAATATATTTAAACCCTCACAGTAGCGTTTTCGTAGTGAATAGCTAAAAACTAATTATTTACTCTAACTTTTATGTACTCCACGTAAGCACCAGTAAGAACTAACTACGTATTCAGGTACATACTCAATCATATATACCTAGAGTTTATACTCAGGTTTTATATACCTCAGGTACATTCTCAATTATGATTACCTAGAGCATATTATAACAATTCTCCATAAATAATATATCTACCTATATATATATCTAGAATAACATCGGTTTCTAAGAAAACAAATTCAGTAATGGTGATCTATTAAATTCCAGTTGGTCATTCAGTGAAATGTTTGAATTTTTAAGTTTATCAATTTCTGAAATATGATTTGAAAATGTTGAACTTGTTTACGACTCCTAAATGTTCTGCCGGGATGATCAATATATAAAAATTAAAAGATTCCAAACCAAGTTACTTTACGACTTTTTATTTGTTAGTATCCACAATCGAAACGTCGTAAAGTAACTTGGTTTGGAATTTTCTAATTTCTAATCTTCTAAAGTAACTTCGTTTGGAATCTTCTAATTTTTAATTTTCATTTCTTGTTAATATTTTTTATTTTCATTTCGTGTTAATACTTTAAGATTTTTTGGTTGTTGCTTTATTTTATTTAATTGTAATCAAAATCATAAAAGCAAATTCCGAGTGACTATCATTATCATCACTGCTCTCAGCTGAAATGTCAATAATGGTTGAAGAGGCAAGAAAATATCTTCAAGACATAATAGCTAGAATCAGCGGACTGTACTGTATTTTAGTTACAGACAGAGATGGTGTACCTCTATTAAAGGTTGCTACAGAAAAAACGCCAGAACACGCTAGCAGACCCAATTTCATATCAACATTCGGATTGGCCATTGATCAAGGAAGTAAATTGGGTTTGGGAAAGACAAGCACCTTAATTTGCTCATATTCTCAGTACCAAGTCATACAGATGAACAAACTACCTCTCGTAATATCTTTCATCACCAGTGATTCTTGTAACACTGGATATGTGGTAGCTTTGGAAACGCAGCTGGATCCTATAGTTTCTGACTTAGCTTCAGTAGTTGCAGAATCATAGAATATAGTCTGATTAAAAATATATTTAGATGTTGAGATTACTTGTTTTATATTACCATTGATAAAATATTTAAGAAAACAAAAATTGTAATTTCAGTTTTTCAATATACAGTGTGTCCAAGATAAGGATCCTAAGCATGGGAATCTCAGTACCTGTGGGAGATACAGCTCAGGTTATATTAGGAAAAAGTTATGTTCTTTAAAGCTTATTTACATGCCGTTAAGAAACTTGAAGAATTTTCATGGCCTGCTGAGATATTTGGGAAAAACGAGAATTTGACAATATCAATTTTATTTTTTTCTGACTTTATTTGAAAAGATATCAAAAAACGAATAACACTTTTTCATTAGCACTTTCAAGGTACTACAAGATGGTATTTTTAGTTTTTATATCCGACGTTTCGTTTTCAAAAAACCATCATCAACTTTATTTTTTTAAATAGCCCGAAAAAAAAGTACACCCTGTATCTGATTCCATTTTTTATTACAAATTCAACGATGTAACACATGCCATTGTTTTCTTTTTAGTTTAAGGGAAAATTGCATTTTTTCTATTTTTAAAATGTATTTTTAAGTAGGTTAATAATGATTTTTTTAAAGTAATGAAAACAACAAAGAAATTAACGCATTTTTTATTTAATTCAAAGGAGGTGTTCAAACAGGTTTCCGTTATTTTCCAAACATAAGTATGATCTTCTAACTGTAGAACTTAAAACATCACGTAACATCTCTGGTGTAATACTGTTAAATGCGACAGTTACACATTCTCGTAACTGCTGTTCAGTTTCAAAAGAATGTTGGTAAACCCGGTTTTTAACAAAACCCCATATGAAGAAGTCCAGAGGAGTTAAGTCAGGGGATCGCGCTGGCCAAGACACTTCACTAAAGGTTCCAATCCACCTTCCAGGAAATCGCTGCGAAAGATACTCTCGAACTTGTCTAGAATTATGTGCAGGAGCACCGTCTTGTTGAAACCAACAGTTATTGACCTGTGCCAGAGGTTAATTATCTAAACAGTCTTCTACATAGTTTTGCAATAAATGATGGTATCGTTCGGCGGTCAAAGAATTATAGTAAAAAAACGGACCTAGTATTTTAGTTCCTAAAATTGCACACCACATATTAAACCCAAAACGTTCTTGATGTCTTGATATTTTCTTAACACGCGGATTTTGCTGAGCCCAGTAATGCGTTTTGCGGCGGTTGAAGATACCATTATTAGTGACCATACTTTCGTCGGACCATATTATTTTTGAAGGGAAATTATAATCTTCTTCACACGCGCGTGTATACCATTCGCAAAAATTTCGGCGCCGTTCGAAATCCCCTGGTTTAAGTCCTTGGCAAATCCTAAATTTATAGGGGTGATATCTATTTTTACGCAAAATAAATTGAGCTGTGGATTTGGCTACTCCTACATTATTTTCGATTTGCCTAGTTGATATTTCAGGGTTCTCAACAACTGCTTGTAAAACATTATTTTGGGCTTCTTCTGAAGATTCCTTTTTTCGAGATAAAACAGGCTTTTTAAATGAACCATATTCTTTTAAATTTCGAGCCAGCTCTAAGAAAATGGACTTACATGGCTGCTTTCTTTCTGGATATGTATTAAGATACATTGCTGCTGTATATACAGTATTTTTGTGGCAAAAAATGTAGCACGTTAGCATGTCAAACTTTTCTTCATGGCTATAATGCTCACCCGGCATATTCGACGATAATAACACAATATTATCTATTCAACAATAAACAATAATAACGACAACAGTAACAATAACTCTAAAAACAACAACTCGACAAACAGGCTAACAACAACGACAATTACTATTTTATCGTGTAATTAAATGATATTTGACAGGCTCGATGACAGGTATTTACGTCAAAGCATTTGTTTGCAACGCCTACTTAAAGATTTTTTTAAAAATAGAAAAAATGTAATTTTCCTTTAAACTAAAAAGAAAACAATGGCATATGATACATCGTTGAATTCGTAATAAAAAATGGAATCAGATACAGGGTGTACTTTTGTTTTGGGTCATATAAAAAAATAAAGTTGATGATGGTTTCTTGAAAACGAAACGTCGGATATAAAATCTAAAAATACCATCGTGTAGTACCTTAAAAGTGCCAATGAAAAAGTTTCGTTTTTTGATATCTTTTCAAATGAAGTCAGAAAAAAATAAAATTGATATTGTCAAATTCTCGTTTTTCCCAAATATCTTAGCAGGTCATGAAAATTCTTCAAGTTTCTAAACGGAATGTAAATAAGCTTTAAAGAACACAACTTTTTCCTAATTTAACCTAAGCTGTATCTCCCACAGGTACTGAGATTCCCATGCTTAGGATCCTTATCGTGGACACACTGTATTTGTTATTTTTCAGTTCCTTTTAATTTTTTAGATTCTTTCACGGAATTCATATCAATTTATATTATATTAGATAATGGATGCCCGAACTGATGAAATGCAGAGATGACTTTTCTCTTTTGACTAGGATAGTGGTTCTATAGTGCGTGCAGGTACCTATCCATGTGCGTGGGTTTTTGGTAAAGTTCGTAAGTGAGTCTCGCACCACATCATTCGATGAGTACATCTACGAATGTTATTTGCTGGTCCTGTTCAGTCTTCATGATGAACTTGATGCTCGGTTGTTGAGCATTCGAATGGTCTAGGAAAAGGTTCAGAGCGTCCATAGTCGGCCATTGGTTACCATAGCCGACTGGTGCGGAAGGCAATAGAGATCCACAATCACACGAATAATTTCAACAGAAAAGAAGAAGCTGTGAACCTCAACCGAATATGGATCCCTATTCTTAGAAGCTCAAGAATAGCAAACAGCAGCTAGAACAGGGTCGATGAATGTCATTGACAATTCACCTATTCCAGGTGAATGTATCATTACACCAGACTACCCGAGTCAACATAAATATGCTTTACGCAGTCTCAATACACAGTCATCGGAGATACATTTAAGAAGTATGAGCCTCGCGCCAGCGTATTACTAGCTTCTTCATGAGAAAATTCTAAAAATCGACGGCCTTCAAACCCGAAAAATAGCAACACTGAAAACCTCGGCTGCGAACCATTTTGTCAATACTGATAATAATAATGATATATCTTTTTTTATACTCTATCGAATAAACATATTATTTAGAATACGAAAGAGCAGTGAAAATAATTATTATTGATACCTTCGGTGTGTTACCAATGAAGCTACGGTGTTAGCAAAACGCGTTAGAAAAAAAGGAAAAAAATGTTCAATCATGGATACCTGAAGAAGTTGTTGTATAATGAAACACGTGTTTGGGTTTAGTAAACTGTATAGCAAAAATATCATAATGAATTGTATCAAATACGCGGATTTTCATCAAGTATCGTCCAATTACATCACATATAAATTTTGAACTTGGCACGTCAACAATATTCGAAATAGTCTACTCTGGTTACCGGTAAACTATTTTAACAGACTGGGTAATTGTAAGTCAATATTTGAGTATATGAGGCTCATGAGCTATACGTATAATAAAAAAGCACGAAGTGAGGTTAATAATGAAGGAATTTTTTGTGTAAATACGAGTATCGTGAGTACAGTCGTAAGTACTGTATCCTGCGTCGTAGAGAAATATATTCAATTATGAGAGAATGCATTTCTCGCGAGTATATCGGTTATTGGTTGTATCACTAATACTTATTAGTGTTTTTGGTGTTGAACAAAAGAAGACGCTTTCGAGAAAGAGGCGGTATTTGGCGTTTCCAGAAGGAGCATCTTTTGTGGTGAGCTACTTTTCAAATTATGAGCATTATCAGTATGTCCATTTGAAAAAATCTCAACCTGAATTACTTGGTTCCTATAGAAAATATAAAAATGTGCATACCATTTCTGAAATATCATGTTTTTGACGTCTTCTGAGATTTTGAAGAAACCAGGTGGAAATAGTAAATGATAAAAGGTTTTTAAATCTTTTAACCTTTTGAAAGTAAGAATACAAAACCAAAGCTGAATATTCAGTAAAGTGAATGTTCAACATTTACATTGAATGAATAGCAAACAAGAAAGCCTGATGATGTCAGTGGTTGTTTTTCAAATATTCGCAAAAAACTAGAACTGTTGAATTTCGATTTTTGGCTCTGCCGCTTCCATTTCCAGTGATATGAAAAAGACAGAGGAACTTTCAGTACTATATTATATTTGTCATAATCTTGTAAACCAATTTGCAATGCGATGTTTCGTTCATCATCATGAAAATCGATGAAAAAATCAGAGGTAGGTACGTATTAAAGTAATGAATTTTTAGTTAATATACTAATTTTACTAATGTTTACATAAACACCCTGATTATTTTTAAACTCTTGGAGCTTTTCTTGAAAGCCTTCAAAAAAGATTCCCGTTGGAAAAATAAAAAAAAATGGATTTTCCACTTTGTTATCAATGACCAAAGACGTTAAAAAGTTGAGAATTCAAATTTAATCGTTATTATCATTATTTAAAGTTACATAAAAATGATTTTTTTTATCATTTTCAGCTCTATTTGTTTGAAAAATTGTTTTAAACGAATGTATTGTTTATAAGATATTTGAAATTTTTTGAGGGGATTTTTATCAGTCATAAATATTATTTTTTCTTAACAGAAAATGTATTGCTTGAAAACGCATTTGTTGAATAACAATTTTTTTGCTACTAAATATGAATATTGAAAAATGACTTTTTTAACATCATTCTTATTTCTCTTCGATATTCTGAAAAAAACTTTTTTAATGTATATTTTCTTTATTCATTTAATGAACAATTTGTTTTAAACAAATTAATTTTCCTGATATATATTTTTTTGATACTACAAAAAAAAATAAAAACAACCATGTGTCACCAAATGCAAAAATTGAAAAATATTAAAAAAATTGTAAAAAATAGACACAATTATTTTTAGACAAAAAGGAGATGAAAACCAAATTTCTGAGGGAGCTCTAGGACATACCAAAAAGTGCATATCAGAACTACTTCAAAGATTGGAAAACACGTGGACGGGACTACTATGAAGGGGACAAAATATAAATAAATATTTAAAAAATTAAATTAAAAAAAATTATAAATAAATATTTTAAATTACCAGACAGCGTAACTCTTATTTTTCCAAAATTTCCTATATTTTCATGTCAAATATCATCTATTTCAAGACTTTTGTAGCAACAACATCGACGTACACGCCCGTTTCTAGAGGAAATTGTATTTTCTTCGATGAAAAATGAAAACTTAAATAGACTCTTTAACTTTTTTTTTTTTTGATAAATCTCTCTAGTATGTTTTGATATTGATTTTCATCGAATATTGCCAGTTCCATTCAATTTATGAAAATCCAATCGATTCGTGGTCACATTCTAATTTGCGAGTTACAATGTTTGAAACTTATTTTGTTTCAGGTATTACTATGTTTATCATACCAAAGCATTGCCGGAGTCGAAATATTTTACCAGGGGGTGAATTTTGGAGCTGCATTCAGTTTGCCAAATAGATCCAGCATACAAGAATACGCTGTGAACCACAAGAAAAGAAGAAGAGAAAGAAGAGATATGTATTCCAAAATAGAAACAACACTAGAGGAGTAAGTCAAAAATATCCAAGTTGATTTTATTAAAGACTCCAAATGAAGTTTCCTCCATTTCAAACTGTATATTTGCAACCAGTAAATCGAACATTTTTGTGTTCAAATTGTACAATAATGTGATTTTTAGAATGGGCCTGGAGGGCCGCCCTTGCATATACAGGGCCTTATGTGAAGCATCCCGTCGTTTCATGTTCAAATCCAGTAAACTGTCGGAGGAACTGTTACGAATAATATTCAAGTGAGTATGAAAGTATTCTTTTTAAATTGAGAAGTCATTGTTGCTTCTTTGCGGGTTCTTTAATAATCAGTTGTACGCTTAATCAAATTCGATAACTCAAAATACACCTTTATTTCACTGTTTCACTAGACTGCAGCAAATTCTATATCGGCCAAACCAAGAAAAAACTGATCCAAAGGTGCGACGAGCACAAAAAGTATACATGAACCCAATAACATATAAATCACATTTCGCAACACACGCCATACAAAACAAACATAAGTTTTCCCCACCAGAAAACATCAAACTCATAAAACAAGTCAATAAAGGAAACCGTATGAATATCTGGGAAAACCTAAACATCCATAAATCCAATGGTCACAATTCACTTATCGAGAAACAAATACAAATCAAAACAGAACATGACCTAACATTCAATATACTCCACATAACAATACACATTCCTAGAAACAATGAACCTAGAGAAACACCAACATAAAGAATATAAGTTGATGTAACCCAAGTAAAGGCAAATTTGAAGAGACATCCGGATGAAAGGAGAGGACAAATACCTACACTAAGGCGTTCTAATCGTATAAAAAAACAAACAAGAATATATATATATATATATATATATATATATATATATATATATATATATATATATATATATATAGTGTTATAAAATTACTCAAAAACAACAATGTGTAGAGATTTTCACAACATCACAGAAAATTTCGAATACAGAAGTACAGCGAGGACACCCTGTACATGTGTTAAAATTCACCTACTTGGCAGGAAACGAATACAAAAGTGTGGGAAATTTAAATTTCAAGATTTGTGTACCAAATTTCATCAAGTTTCGAAAAAAATATAACCGATATGGGTTATAAATAAATGTCAGATGAAATCAAATTGATATCTGTTATGAAAAATTGAAAAAGACATAATAAACTAATTGTAATTATTTAGGAATGATGAAAAATTCGAAAATTATTCTTGTAAACCATTTCCTTAGAAACGGATATCAATTGATGCTCTTGAAAAATATTTATATTTGACATAAGTGAGGTTAACTATTTCTGTAGAAACTTGTTAAATAAAAATGTATCTAAATTCAAGAACAAATGTGAAAATCATAGAATAGACAATTTTTCTGATATTGAAGTTGAAAGTTTGTAGTTATGAAAATTGAGAGGTGGTAACTGAGGAAAGTAAGAGATTTTCAATTTTTTTGTCAACAAGGGGATTTTTCTCAAAGCGACGAAGGTAAACACCACGTGAATTTTCTGTCTCCAGAAATTTGTAAAATATTGTAAGAGAAAACTTAAGAATTGAAGATAATTGTATTGTATACTGTTAATTAAAAGTAAATTCAGTGAAAGCCTACCTAAAAGCCCGTTCCAGTGAAATATCCTCGATTCTGCTCCGAAGTTTAGAAAACTCACATCACACACCAACATTGGAGGAAAACAAGGTATTTACCGATTCCACTTCACATCAAAATATGTGCATATATCAATGACATTGTCCAAGAATAAAATAACAGGACAATCTAAATAAATTTCGAATCCAGAAATAAAGTTTGCCAACAAAATTACAGTGACCCTGAATAATAAAATTAACATTTTACAGACAAAGAGTGCGAGAAATTTTACAATTCTAGTTTTGGCGAATATTTCAAAAGCAACCAATGATATTCTTGATCTGAAAAGGGATTATTCTAGTTCCCCAAAATAGTAAACTCTTGTCCAATTCAACCGACCTTGTAGGTCTTACTGTGTCCGAGATAGCAATAATGGGATCAGCTAAAAAACCGTCCTGTATATTCTAGTCATTGTATTGAATATATTTTACAGGTTTCCTCTCCAATATCTTTCCCAAGATGAACCTGATGATCATCATCTCTATCATAAAGCTTATCGAAGTGGGAAGCAAGAGAAGCAACAGGATTGCAAGGAAATATTTCCCGAATGTTCGATATCCCTGATAGATTTGGCATTAGGGGATTATAGTAATGACGGCAACACTTGAGTGCTCTGGCTTTTGTTTCTCTTATCAATCTGCCACTCGTAAATAAATCAGTTGAACTGCTTGAAGCTAATTTTGATTGATTTATAAGTATCAACCTTAATACATAATTATTTTATCTACACTCCGTTTATCAGCTGAATATGAACAAGCAAGGAAAAAAACTAAATCAATTTCACAAAGATATCTTTCTTGATGAAAGTATGAGACTGAGAAACAATTCATCAACCCCTAGCCATAAAAGTGATGAATAGTTTCATCAATTAACCTTTTCCCTTCTCTGTTTATTTCTCGCTTCATTTCTTGGTTCAATTTGTCAAGACATTTCGACGCATTTCAGTCTTTGAAATTCTGTCCAATGTAACGGTGTTTTCATTTTAAGACGAAAGGAGATTTTTCAAAGATAGGTTATTTAATATTCTATGTTTCAGTGTGTCACTCATAATATCTACTTTCCAGCAAATAATATTGGAACAAAAAATTGCTTTCATTGCCGGGGTCACGAATATATAGAAAACAATACGGGCTGGTTGACCGTAGTCGAATAAAACCTACAACAAACGTTTCGCCTGCTACTGCGGCAGACTTCATCAGACACATGTCATATCTCAAAGTCTCAGAAATGACTGACTGGTGAGCTATGTGTACACTCGTATTTATGATTCCAGATGGCAGCGGGGGTAATGGTGGGGATAGTGGTAGGGTTGATGGTGCTGTTGGTGATGACGAGGCATCCATGCAAATGCTCACGCCTGATTGGTTCGCACTTTTGCTGGATCTTTCTGATTGGTCGGCACTGTTACTAGGTTATTCAGAAATAGATATTATCACAAATTGCTGGTTACTTTTTTGTATAAGTTTCGAAAAAGTAAATGGAATGAGATTTAAGATTTCATCAGACACATGTCATATTTCGAAGTCTCAGCAATGACTGACTGGCGAGTTATGTGTACACTTGTATTTATGATTCTAGATGGCAGAGGGTGTAATGGTGAGGATAGTGGTAGGGCTGATGGTGCTGTTGGTGATGGTGGGGAATCCATCCAAATGCTCACTCCTGATTGGTTTGCATGTTTGCTGGATCATTCTGATTGGTCTGCACTGTTACTAGGTTATGTTCAGAAATAGATATCATCACAAATTGCTGGCTACTTTTTTGTGTCAGTTTCAAGATAATAAATGGAATGAGATTTAAGAAATATTTGTAATGAAGGATTTTGAGATGAATTAAGTAAGCTTAAGATTAGTTCCAACTCTTGGAAGAATGGATATCCACTGAATATTCGTGTATTTTTTGGAAATGACGAGGCGGTGCATATTCCAGCTATACTTTTTTTATTTCAATCATACATTCCAAAACATTTCGCTTCGATGTATCATACGTTTTGATTATTCAAAGAAAGTATCATACTATTAGTTCAAAAATAGATTGAATCTCACTATTTGGAAATCAAATTGAAAGAAAACTTAGATTTCAAGGGTATTTGACCCATATGAATAGACTCGACGATTTTCCGTAGAACAAAATATTTATGAACCGCAAACCGCCCGAGCAGTGGCGTCTCGCTTGACTTTTGATTATGCTAGACCAGGGGTCTCCAAACTTTGAAGCCTTCGGGCCATAATCATTTTATCAGTTTGTTCCAAAAGCCAATTTCTGTCCTCAACTATATTTCTAGACTAGGATAGTCGCAAAGTGCGTGATCTAAGCAAACTTACGCTTTTTTTCATTTAAATTATTATTGTGTATTGTGACACTTAACGACATCTAGTGGCGAGTAGTGGTACTATGTACTATCTTTTTCAGCTACCCGCTAGGTGGTATTAGGCGTAATTAAATATTTGGAATTACCGCATTGGTTCGAGAAAGTTCTGGTTCTAGCTAGTGTATTCCGATCACCTCGAGATGGCAGTAATGATTGCATATAAAAAGGCTAGCGGCTCAACTGCGAGTTAGTCTGCGTAGGAAAGGCGAAGGAAGCGAAACTGTCTATTGTGAAATAAAGTAACACCCGTCAATAAAAGTATTTTGATTTCACTTATTGTTTTTATGTGTGATTTGTTAGTATGGAAAAGAAGCGAAAAATCGACAGTGAGTGCAGAACGTTCCAAGAAAAATGGAACTTTCAGTATATTGTGATTGAGTCCAGTAATAAGGCGCTATGTTTAATTTGTAATGAAACCATAGCTGTTCTCAAAGACTATAACATTGAACGACATTATGAATCGAAACATCTTCAAAGTTACTCCAAGTATACAGGAAGTTTGCGGAAGGAAAAATTTGAAGCTTTGAAACGCGGACTCAAATCGCAGCAATGATAAAAGAATGCTTGATTGCAGTAGCCGAAGAAATATGCCCTGAGAAGGTAAATTTATTTGAAAGTGTTAGTTTGTCAGCAAACACCATGGCTCGGAGGGTGCAAGACATCGCAGAAAATATATCATCTCAACTGTCTGACATAAATGGACATCATGAGTGGTTTTCTCTAACATTGGATAAGTCAACGGATGTATCAGATACTGCTCAGGTGTTGATTTTTATTCGCGGAGTAGATAAAAGCTATGAAGTGTATGAAGAACTTCTTGATATTGATAGTATTCACGGTACGACAACTGGGGCAGATATTTTTAAGGGAGTTGAAAATGCCATCAATAAAAGGAACCTTCGATGGAGAAATTTGAAATTTATAACAACTGATAGAGGCAAAATTATGTATGGTAAAAATAAATGAGTGGTTGCACTTGTGTCAAAGGCTGTAGAAAATGATGGTGGTTCAAAACCATTAGTCTTACATTGTATCATTCATCAACAGTCCTTGTGCGGAAAATGTTTGGATATGTCTGAAGTTCTAAAACCAGTCATATAAGTTGTTAACTTCATCAGATCCACTGGGCTGAATCACCGATAATTCCCCGAGTTTATTCAACAGATTGGAGAAAATGATTTACCATATCATACTGCCGTACGCTGGCTTAGTTGCGGAAAAGTCCTTAAGCGCTTTTTTGAACTTCAAGCTGAGATCGAAATTTTTTCAAATGAGAAGCAGCGCCCTTTTGCCGATTTAGAAAATAGTGAATGGATGTGGAAGTTAGCCTTCTATGTCGATTTGACAAATCATATGAACGAACTGAATTTGAGATTGCAAGGAGAAAATCAGCTTCTCCCTGATTTATACACCAATATCAAATCCTTCAGGCAGACAATAATACTATTTCAATCGCAATTACGTAAAAAATGTTTCACACATTTTGAAACATGTGAAATATTCAGCCACACTACAGAGACTGAATTTCCCGTCAATTTTGCAATCGAAACTTTGAGTGCTTTGAAGATAAATTTTGATACTCGTTTTTCAGATTTTGATGTCATTGCGAATGAAATTAAGCTTTTTCAAAATCCTTTTGTTTCTGACATTGAAACCCTGGCTCCGGAAGTCCAAATGGAAATTATTGATTAACGGTGCAGTGATATGCTTAAGAACAAATATCAAAATTCATATTTGTTGGAATTTTATAAGAGTCTTCCACTGGAACAATTTGATAATTTGCATAAATTTGCTCGTGGGTTGTTTTCTGTTTTTGGTACTACTTACTTGTGTGAGAAAACGTTTTCCAAGATGAAGTATATAAAGAATATTTACAGATCTCAATTAACCGATGAGCACCTTAAATCTCTTTTGATATTGATCCACAGTATTGTCGGTGTAAAATCACAATTACATAAATCTCATTAGTATTTTTGTTTTACTGAGATTCACTTCAATTATTTGTTAGTTATTAATATGCTTAAACTTAGATACTTACGTTTTCTTTGACATCATTTCTGTCGTTAAGTTTTAACTTGCAAGTAAATAAAACCGAGTAATTATCATTCTGTGTTTTCTTCTTCAACTTATCACAGCAATAGTAACAACAATTAGGTAATCATTGGCTGTTGCGGGCCAGATTGATGACAGTAAATCATTGGCTGTCGCGGGTCGGATTGATGACACTGGCGGGCCGGATTTGGCCCGCGGGCCATAGTTTGGAGACCCCTGGGCTAGACCATATGAATATTTCAATTCATCTTTCTGTATATTTCGTGTGACTCTAGAATTTTTTTAAAGAAGCTAGAGTGGCTCCAAGATTTTGTTTTCAGTGGCCTCACCTTGAAACAACAAGAAAAGTCAAAAGTTCAGTTGGGATAAGTTACAAAAATTGAAAACCTCACGTTCCCCCCTCTTGATATACAGTAGCAAAATTTTACTACCAGCGACCAATGAGTGAAGAGTAAGTATCGCAGCAAGCGATAGTGGACATTTGAACAAAATACGAGTTCTGTTGTAATTTTGGAACGAACTTCGCTGCCATACGTTTCATGCCGAAAACTTCCGAAAAATTGCATGACATGAACTAACCGATATACCGGCATCCTCAGCAACTTCTCTAATAGTAATTCGACGATCCTTCATAACAATTTCCTTCACTTTCTCAACATTTTCATCGGTTTTTGATGTGCTGGGGCGTTCATCACATCTTCTCGACCATCTTTGAAAAGTATGTAATACTTGTGAACATTTTTCTGGCTCAGAGTACAATCACCATATGCCACTGTCAACATTTTTCCAACAGATCTCGTAGAGCTGTTCAATCTAGATTATAACTGCATAAAATACAACAAAGGAACAGTTTTTTTTCTAATATTTGTCCAACAATGCATCAGCCAGTGTTTCAATATTGATACCTGGGACAAAATGTACATTAACGTTCACTATCACTATATGAAAGTGGCACAAAAAAATTGGAATGAAAATAAAAAAAAATCGTATACATGTTAACTTTTACGTCAATTTATATCTTTAATTTATTGTTTTTCACTCATTTTTACTGCCCTGAAGAAGCTTCCCATTAGAAGCGAAAGCTTGGCAAAGTAAAGCAGAGTTTGATTTTTTATTTTTTGACTGAGAGACCCTGTTAATCCAGGGTTATATATATATATATATATATATATATATATATATATATATATATATATATATATATATATATATATATATATATAAAAATAGCTGCGTAATATGATATATTACGCAGCTATTTTTATCAAGTACTTTCTTCTCATTTTGTCTTCAATCGAGGACCGCCTGCCCGGTACTGACGATGCCCAATAGGCTGAAACAGCTGTATACCGGTGGCTCTTAAATTGAAATCAATATGGGAATGATCAAAGAGTACTTATCTATTTATTTTTTGATTTTCATGGAATTATTTTCCAGTAAATGTGCGGTTGGCTCCTGTTGTTGACTCCGTGCATATGTGTTGTTTCCTGCTTTCGGCAAACAAGTGTTGCCCATCTTTACTCTTGGCTACACCGTGCTGATGAGGCCAATAGCCAGAAACACGTGTCCGCGGTTTGCCCCACTTTTGGAGTGTTTTCATTTTTGATATTTATATTATACCCACTCGATAAAATCTCTCTTTGTATATATATATATATATATATATATATATATATATATATATATATATATATATATATATATATATCCAACCTCAAATAGTTGAGGATAACTTTCATAGTTTCTTATACTCTATCACAAAATAATGACTCAAAAACATGAAATATCTCAGTTTTTGTACATCTTATCTAGTTTTTTTTGATAAAATAATTAATTTTTACAAAATATCGATAATCGCAGGAAAAATCGATATTCTCATACCTAATTAAAAAAAACTCGGAACTGTACTTTACCTGAGTAACGACTTGAAAAAATTAATCATTCTCTGCATTTGACTACCAGCTAATGTAAAATATTAAGAATTATGTTTCACTGTTTCGGAACACTGTTTCGAATCAGAAAACTGTCCAATCCCTAGTAACTTTTGATGTTGTATGAAGCTCAGATTAGACCTTCTTTGGAGTATTGTTCACAAAAACCTAACTTGCAACCTTGATATAGATTGGAGATTATTTGTCTCTCTTTCATAAATACTTCACGTGACTTGGCACATTTTATTCCACCAAGGGCAGTACATATCAGAAATACGCGAAGGACTGTGGCTGCTCATAGTTTTAAGGTTCAATTTAGTACATCGAACTTCACTGTTTGAGAACTCTTCCATTTGAAGAACTACGTTTATGTGAAATAGACTTCCTGAAAACTTTTTCCCAAATGAACTCATTCTCCAGTGATTCGCATCGAACATGAATCTACTTTCGCACAGGCACCGCTCTGAGAGCGCTTGAGGATTTTCCTGCAGTGCTTGTGATTTTGTCCGTGAAAAAAATTGTTTTGAAAAATTGTCACTTGGATTTTTTTTCTATTTGAGGTCAAGTATTGATGATAGAAATTTTGTTACAGAGATACAGGAACAGTTTATTATTTACATTTACAAAGAAGTTCTGAGATTCAAACCAGAAGGAGTAGAAGCTTATATTGGCTTCGCACTGGAAATAATGATATAACTATTGAAAACTAAAGTCAAAGCGAAGTTAGATATACCCATTTGTATTGATGACTACTTCAAGATAGAAAAATATTATTTTGGTGATAGGATGTGGAAGTTTGGTTTTTGCAACAGTTTACTACTGATATAAGTCAGCCTTTTGTGAATTCCAGTGTTCTTGTGAAGGACTGTGTGAAAAAGGATGCAACTCTATCATAACTGTACTTTCATCTAAAATTTTCAATGATCCAAATCTCTCAATATTTGTCTTCCAGTTTTTTCTGATCGTCACGCTACAGCAATTAAATTTCTGAAGTAGGTCGAATTTTCATTCTGTTGAGATTGAATAATTTCACAACTCACTCATTTAGCTGCTTCCCCGGAAAGAGGCATTTCTGCCGTCTTCCCCGTCTATGGGGCACTCTTCCATTTTTCTAGTTCCGAAATATAAAACCGTTCAGATAAGTTATGTGCATCATTTCTCCTCGTGGATAATGTCGTCCCAGTCAAGTTTCTATATTCTTATTGGCGACGTTGATCCTGAGCAATTTTTCAAATGGAGCCTGGATCTTTCAATGATGCGGACGAAGAAGTTAGTGAGTGATAAAGAAATTCAACTCGGCATTTCAGACTCTGATTAATAATGTTCTCATAAAAGAACGACACAGACATATTTTATGTTTATTCGTCATTCTCTTGGGAATTGTTTAGGAGATTATGTAGACTTTCTGAACGTTCGGAATAAGATAGCTGAAATAACGATGGAACTAACTTTTGGAAGTATAAACAAGCAGTAAGAAATGGGGACAATGAATTTGTGTATAGCTGAAACAGAAAAATACCGGAATATTGTTGGAGAAAATAAATCCGGGGGAACATCATAAGAAAATAATGATTTTGAGTGTTTATTTTATGTGGGTGGGTACCCTTTCTTTTGTATGTTGTAATTATTGTTTCAAAAGAGTTTGAAACTGTATATGATGGAATTAGCCGATACTTGATGAAAATTCATGACTTACATATTATATAAATCGTTAAATGAATGTTCTGTTTGTTTGTTCGTAATGAATAAACTAAAAAACAACTTGAGCAATGTTTAAACTTCTTATATTTACATTTATGACATTTTTGTGACGAAATGTTTTCAGTTAATACCAAATCCTATTTGATCGAATGGAATGATAGAAAATTTCAGAGAAATACTTTCGACAATATATATTTTCATTCATTTGCTCTAATTTTAGCAAGTGACGCTTTTTCCATCAGGGGTGATACAAATACACTTTTCTCTCAATTTTTTTCAAACACTAATTGAGAGTGAACCGTTTTGAAAAGCAACAGCAAATTCGAAATTATATTTTGAGGTTTCTCTTATCTAGACACTATCGCATTTACTAGAACTATGAGAGGATCAAAGAAAATGGTATCATAGCAAAGAAAGGTTTTGGTTTTTTTCTTCTTCATTTTCATATAAGAATATGGGAATGTTCCAAAGAAAGGGAGAAATAAGTAATTTCGAAATAACGCTTTACAAAAATGTCTAGATCATGCAAAAAAGTAACGTTCGGTAACAACCTGGAAGAAAAAGCCCTCTCTAAACAGCTATTGTCATATAAACATTGAATTACATGAATGAAAATAATGATAATGATAATAATAATATTAATAACAATAATAATAAAGTAGTGAAGTGGACTCGGGAGGAGCTGTATCAACTCGACATAAAGACCCGAAAACTGATGCATCTCTATAGAAGTTTGCATCCCAAATCGTCCGTTCCACGGTTGTACTTCCCCCAACAACAGGGAGGCCGTGGACTTTTGAGTTTCGAGTATCTACATGACAGAATGGTGCTGGATACAGCCTGTAAAGTCGTCAGGAGTTCGGATCCCCTTCTCTGCATGGTTCGTGACCATGAGAGAGCAGGAATTGGAGCAGCTGCCCGAGCAACTGATGAACTCGGTATAGTTTTCGACACTGAACGAGGTGACCACAACTCTGTCACCGAGTTGGAACCTGTTCAGCAAAAAGCTCAGATAAAAACCGCAAAGATTACCTTACTTTTGCGGAAACACAAGGATAAGCCAATGCATGGGGTCTTCTTTAATAACATTGGAGACCTTGGCTTTTCAAAGCGCCTGACCTTCGCTTTTCTCAGGTCGAGTGGGCTGAAGTCGGAAACTGAGGGGTTCATCATGGCTTGTCAGGATGGTGTCTTCAATACCTTAGTCTACCGCAGTCGCATGATGGGTATAGAGGTTCCTGACACATGGTGCGGGGCCTGCCGTGAGGTGCCCGAAACCCTAATGCACTTGCTATCAGCGTGTCCAGCATATGCGGTCTTGGCCTATATCCATCGACATAACGCGGCCCTAAGAGTGCTATATTATCATCTACGGCACTCTTACGGTATTGACGAGACACCGGTGTTGCCCTACGCTCCGGGGGATATTGAATCCGTTGTGGGGAACGAGAAGTGCCGAATTTATTGGAACTATTCGTTCCCCACCCTCAGGCTCATACAAGCTAATAAGCCTGATGTGGTCCTTCTCGACCACCAGAGCAAAACGATATTTGTCGTGGAGTTTTCAGCTCCTGGCGAGACGAATATCGTCAGAAAAGAGGAGGAAAAACGGATAAAATATCGAAATTTTCTCTTCGAACTCTGCAGACTCTATCCAGATCACTCTGTCAAGATGGTTGTTCTGATTATTGGAGTCCTTGGTGGAATGATGTCCTCTCTACTCTCGAATCTTAAAATCATAACGGCTTGCCGCACTAAGGCAGAAATCTTAGCCGCACAGATGCAGAAGGCTGTCATTCTTGGCTCACTGCGCTTGCTCAGGGCAAATGATTCTCGGACCCAATGATCACTTACCCCACGGTGTGGGGAGTGGTCATTGGTTGATAATGCTGGCGCGCCCTCCCGAATGTATCGGAGCTTCGGGGATAGGGTTTCCTATGAAACATCAGCAACGTCAAATATAAAATTACAATTTACAAACAAACATATAAATATATAAGTGAATACTTAAAATTGCATTAAAATTTCAAGTAAAATGTAAATATATATATATATATATATATATATATATATATATATATATATATATATATATATATATATATATATATATATATATATATATATATCATCCCTTAGAGTACGGTAATTTGTGGCTGTTACAAAAAATAAAAAAGTATGCATATATAACTCATACGTTACGCTTTACAGACATTGTTATATTCGTCAACTGAATATAGGGGATTTTCAATCAGATATCCCTTCAAAGTTCGTCTGAAGATTCTCATGGTATTGATTTCTTTGAAATGTTGGGGCAGTGCATTATATATTTTTATACAGTTATAGCACGGACCTTTCTCAAACAGACTTGTTCTATGTAGTGGAATGCGTGGATGTTTACTCATTCTTGTTGCCATCTTGCGGATGTATTGATTATTTGCAGGAAATTTGTGCAGGTATTTTTAGGTGGTATTTATTGTTCTCATTTCATTTCAACTTACTTCCAAACCATTGTAACTGACTTGTATGCGTGCATATTACATGTAAATTAGGAATACCAACAACCTAGATTCGTTCCCAAAGAACACCGTTACTTAATTAACACAGCTCATATAATTAAAACCGATATTTCCATTCGAAAATTTATAGGGTAACCAAGATAGTGTACAGGAATTACTGTAAAAATGAAGTGCAATATTATCTATGTGTCTGTGTCAGTATTGTTTTTTCTAGTGGATTACACCGAGTGCAGAAGTTCTACCAATAATGTGTTATCGAGAAGAAAGAGATATTTAACGTTTCCCGAAGGAGCCAGTGTCTCAGTGAGTTCATTTATTCAATTACTAGCGAGCCGCGCCGGCTCGCACGGAGGCAATGCTGATACCAAATATATATAATCGCTTGCGTTTATATGTATCTTCGAAAATATCCATTTGAATTACATCTCTTTTGAAAAAAAATCTGTTTAAAATCTGTTTTTCCGTTATTCAGCTGTCGCCCCCATAGGAACGACAACTCTTAGAAGTTGAGAAACTTGTGCGAGCTAAGGGCTAACGAGGGCTTACCATTTAACGTGTGATTCCTAACACGGTATGCTGTATGTTAATTAGAAAAAGTTTTGAACAAAGCCAGACTGTCCCTATGACCATGTCGAAGGATTTGTGGTGAAACTTGGGGTTTAGGTACCAAACAAATCCATTGAATTGATGTGATGATTGTCAGACCAATAGCCACATATGGTGCAATTACCTGATGGCCGAAGGCTTTACAGAAAACGGCCCAGGCGAAGCTCTCTGGCTTACAGAGCCATCAGTACCACATCGTCAGCGGCCATAGAGATCCTTCTAGATATAGCTCCTCTTCACATTTTCTGGAGAGAGAGGCTAGATGGACTTCAAATAGACTTGTGCACATTGCCAATTGCACAAATCAATTCAATGCAGAGTGCAACAGACTGTTTGTTGGCATTGGACTTTATGCCTCCAACTGTCAACTACGAACTGCCTTAAAGTACTGTTTCCGAGTAGAAAGGAGTGGAAACACCTTCCGGTTCTGGTGCAGGTGCTTCCAGTCGCAAACCCAGGATAGAGACATCAACCTGCCTATGCGACTGTATTTCAAGAAGAAATTTACGATATTGAATTGTATGCGTAGAGATTGGAAGAATCCAACCTCATACACAAGTCAATAAAAATATTCTCGGACAGTCACGCGGCATTGGAAGCTCTTGGCTCCTTCCGAGCAACGTCAAAATGTTTAGCAAATTAAAACGAATCTCCACGATAGGAAGACTCAACAGACTATCGCTGGTGTGGATTCCTAGCCATACTGGCCTGGAAGGCAATGCAAAGGAGGGTGCTGCAAGCAGCTTCCCTGTCATTGGCATCGCATTAGGCTTTGCCAAACAAAGATTGAACACCTGGACGGCAAGGAGGTTTATGGACTTCTGGCAGAATCTTCCAGGATTGGCTCACTCCAAGACATTTATTCACCCTTCGAAGCTTGATACCAAACAGTTGTTGGACTACAGTAGGGATAAACTACGATGTCTAACAGGCCTTCCTACAGGTCACTGTCATTTGAATCATCATATGAAGAGACTTGGACTGTCTGACTGTCTGTAAAATGATGAAATAACAGAGCATATACTTGAAATACCACTCACCATACAAACTAATCGGTTTCGTTAAGAAACTGGGTTTATTTGGCCGAGTGTGAATCGGTGTGAGCCACAATAAACCCTTTCGGGTTGCGGTGGAGGGTCGAATAGACCCACTCACTTCAGACCTAACCTAACCTAACCTACTTAATTGGATAAGGGTTAATGTTGTATTGCTTAAGTCGCTTCGCAAATAAGCCATTAATAAAAAATGGTTATTGTGGGTTATCCCTAAGAGATAGACATATACCATTCATGACTTTTTTATAGATCTTCTTAAGGTGTACAATACCGTAGTGCATATTTTTGATATATCTCTTAAGTTTCAGACAGCGCTTGCAATGTATGCGTAAAAAAATGAAAACCAATAAAATTATCAGTGTTTCTCTTCTATATTATGCATGTTATATACCATGGAATCACTCTATTCATAAATTCGTTGGTGAGTTTTAAAGATCTAAGCACACAGGGACAGATATCAGGAAGCGACTTTGTTTCATACAATGTACCTAGTGATTACCTCCATGATTCTTTTTCATAAAGTTGTGGGGTTAAGGAGTAATATTTGAGAAATGAGGAGTTGGAATCCTCCTCCTGAACTCCTCAAAAAATCAGAATCGATTGACCCCACAAAATAGATTGTTGTAGACGCATCGTGCATACATATTGAAATATGCTTGCACGAATGTGATTTTGAGAAGAGAAAATATTACAAGGAAAGGGTTTCATGTGAATGAATTGGTTGTATAGAATTTGAACTTTTTGAAGTTGATGCCTAGTACAGTTGGAACAATGAAAGAATATACATGCGTCATAAATGAATTACACGATAAAACAAATTCTTTTATTTAGCATCCTACTCTTCTACTAGATAGAAACAAAGATACAACAGTTAATGTTTGCGTTAAATCACTGAAATTTGAACAATACTCGGTACATCGTAGCAAGGTAGACATACAAAGGTGGTTCTTTGGCATCTAGACTTTGAGAGTAACTACGAGATGGCTGTGTCTAATGTTCCACGAATTGAAATATTCAAAATCACAAATAACGGAATTGAAAAATGGAATATCCATCTAACATCGATAGGTTAGGTTAGGTTAGGTTATCAGCGTCATCTTGTGGCAATGATCCTCTCGAATACAGGTTAGGTTAGATTAGGTTAGGTTATCAGCGTCATCTTGTGACAACGATCCTCTCGAATACAGGTTATATGTACTTTTCAATTTTCAAAATGGAAGTGAAATTGATTTTTTAAACGCTAACGGATTTAACATTTTTTGGATGTACTCAAAAATCATTCTTTGAGCAAGTTTTCTTCTTCAACCTACGTTCTAAACAACAACTGTATTAAAAGAAAAATTTAAAGTTTCGTGGAATTATACCTATAAATAAAAACGAATTCGTCTATGAAAAATTATTCAGCTTATATTTAATTCTTCGAAAATTGATTATTGAACAATTTTTCATTACCTCCTTATGATAATTTAATATTTCAGGTTGCAGTATGTATGACAGCGCAGACATGGGTCTATCCACCGGGAATATTCACCGAAAGTATCGCCTGGGGTATTGCTTATGAGTTACCAAATGATACAAGGTCTTTCAAAGATTTCTTGGGTCCGAAATTTGCTGGAAAAAGGCGGAATCGGAGGGAACTTTATGGAAAGATGGAAAAAATCATGGACTCGTATGTACCGATAATTTCACTTCTTTTTGACAAAAAAAATTGAAATATGTATATTTACTGATGTTAGAATGATTTTACAGAATGGGTTATGACGGAAGGGCATGCATTTTGAGAACTCTCTGCGAAGCTAGCTACAGATTCCTCCCTAAAGAAGATAACCTCTTGGATTCTATTCTCAAAATAGTATTTCGGTAAGCTTCTTCTTGTATACTCAGTGTATCATGAGTGATTACTTTGATTCTATTGGTCGATTTCAAAGAATTCATATAAACCTAACCTGACCTATCATAACCCAACCTGACCTAACCTAACTCAGACTAATTCAACTCAACCTAACCTCCCTTTTTCATGAAAATAATGTCGCAGTATCAATGAAAATAGACTTCACAATAGGTACTCTCCTGCTATGTAGGATCTAGCAAATGTGATATTTTCATTCTTGAAAATTCTTAGTTATCTGGTCGTTTGAGTTATTTGTATAGGTTATGTGAGGTTACTTTCAAAGTGAATGGGTCTATTCGATCCTCCACCGCAACCGGCAAGGTTATATTGTGGCTCACACTTATTCACACTCGACCAAATAGAGTAGTCTTTCAGGTCAGATGGTGAGAGTACGGTTATGCCAAACACTAAAAACCTAATTCGATCCCCAGCGGGGCAGGCACAAAGTATATGCTCTGCTGTTTCATCGTTAATGAGGTAGTCGGATAGTCAAGGTACAAGATTCCCACCTTGATACCCGCTGCAACTTTCCTATATGAGGGTTTTTGCACGTCAGCTACACCTGACCATGCCTTAGATTCAACCGTGCAGGGCTTTGTGGCCTCTGGTTTTGGTAATTCATCACTTGAGCACAAACGTTTGCTAACCTGTTCATGGAGGGTTTGTTCCTCCACCTGGGATAGATTCTGCGTACGCCGCTCAAGAATTTGGTGCAAGGGGGTTTTATAAGGTACCCCGATCTTGAGGAGACGACTCAGTCGTTTCCTGGCTGCACCACCAAACCTTTTTTTAGGTTCAGTCATTGGATCAGGGGTTGGGGAGTTGAGAAGCTCTCGCTCCTGAACTGAATTTACAGGGAGGTCAGTTGGAGTTGTAAACTCGACATCCATCTCCTCTATAGACTCAGCGTCAGTTTTTTTTTAAGTTTACTCCGTCTATAAAAGTCCCACGAGTAGCTAGGGAAAGAAGGTCACAGCAGTGCCCCGCATTACCGTGACAAGGCGATGCTACGACGAGAGGGCGCCCGGTATCTCGGCACGGATACATACACCTTAGGATAAGGCCATAGTTGGGATGCCATTCAGTTAGGGAATAACAGAACCACAAGTGATTCTGTCATTTCGTATCTAGCGAGGCTACGTGGAAGTAGGCATCCGATGGCCGGTTTGCTCTACCCCCACATCCCAAGCAATGCACTCGCCGAAAACAGCATGCACAGTGGTTCAGGCAGTGAAAGATGAACAAGGACAGCCAATTCGCCTATTTGTATAGGAGTTGGTATTCGAATCTGAGGAAACACCCCTCACACACAAGAAAAACATTATCTGTTCATATAAACCTAACCTAACCCAACATAATCTCCTAACTCAACCTAACCTCCGTTTTTGTGAGAAACCTGACGTCTCAGTGTCAATAGGTACTCAAAAGTCCAAAGAGAATGAATATTTTCTATTTGCCGCCGGTTACGTGATCAATGCCTTTCACGTCGGCTACAACTGCTGGCTAAGGTACGATGATTCTTCGTTCTTTGAATTCGAAAACTTTTTGAAGCCCCAGGAAACGATAGTTCCTTATTTACAGCTCTACAGATGAAGTAAAACGCTTCGATTCTTTTTATCGAATTTGCTGGCTAATGTACGACGATTCTTCGGCCAAAACCGTACAGGAAAAATACATTCTGAAGCCTCAGGGAACGCGAGTTCCTCATTTGCTGTTCTACAGACGAAGTGATACGATTCGATTCTTTATTATCGAGTTCAATGTTTTGTTGGTTGTAGTGGCATTTTTTTATTATTTCATTCTGTTGTAATGTAACTCATATTTAATCACTGTATGGATTTTTTCAGTATATTCTCAGTTCTGCACACACATTAACATATTTTCAGATACCCAATGGAAAGACTTTTGGCATCAGAACCGGACGAGCATCGTATATACCACTGGGCCGCGCGGTTGGGGAAGGACAATCAAGAGTGTGGAGAGATATTCAAATGTCCGTTTTCTTTGATTGATGTGGCGATGGGAGAATATTCCCAGTATCTCACTTGAATAAACAAATGAAACCGTTAACTTGATTCATTGATTGAAACTCTGCCCTTTCAAAATGAATAAACAGCTAAACTTGCGAAACTCTTAATGGATGACAAATAAGTTGATTTTTTTTTATATTGATCACCATGGATAGTGGTATGGTATTCAGAATCTCTATGATACATATCAAGACGTATTGATATGTATTATAGAGACTAGTGTAACTCATATCCAATTCAAAATAGGACGAAAAATAATAAAGACACCGAAATTGGAATTGTCTTTGGTAAATATTCACAAAGCAGCAAATGATTTCAATTGGGCATACGAGTACCTACATGAAAATATATTGATATAGCCTTTTTCAAACACGTTTTGAATGATTTATAAAAATAATTACTGTTCGCTAATTTATCGAGATCAATTTTATGAAAAAGAACACATCAAATGAAACACTCCAAAATAGTATTCTTCGAAAGACAATTTCTGTAGAGGAGTCAATGACTTGTTGCCATTCATATTGAATCTTCTACAATCTGAATATTGAACAAAGCTAAATCAATAGGGAATTTGAATATTACTGGAGTTTTTTCCCAACACCAAATCGTTATTTTTAACACCTCGACACGTGTTTCGATCACCAAGTGATCATCTTCAAAGAGGAAGATTAAAACAATTTTAATCTTCCTCTTTGAAGATGATCACTTGGTGATCGAAACACGTGTCGAGGTGTTAAAAATAACGATAAAAATAACTCCAGTAATATTCATCACTACACCAAAGGTTCCAAACAGTGCATCATAAATAGAGAATTTCCCAAAGGATAAAAAAGAACAAACTTTTCAGTTTTCCCCTTTCCTGGTAAATCATCATGTGCCAATGTGTGAGACGACCATGTAACAAAAGTATACTCCAGTTTAGTAGGTATTAAAATGTAATTTATAAGTATTATAAGGAAAGTTATGGCTAGTTCTGAGGATGAAACCAAGTCTTCTCGAACATTCTGCTTGTAATCTTTCAGCATTAATACTGAAATTGTAGTTTGAAGTGAAAACTACATCATTATCTTTGATTTCACGGACTCTTTCAATAGGAATATTTTCAATGTATACGCTCTTTCAATGGGGTTTCTTTTCCTGGTTATTGTTTTACACTCGGTTATATTTAATGCCAAGTAATTTTCTTTACAAAAAATAGAGATGGGATTATTATCATTTTGAAGAAAATTGGTATCTTCAAATGAATTTATGGGTCTGTGAAGCTTCAGGTGATCAGCATATAACACAAATTTTGAGTAACTTACGTGTTCAGATATGTCATTGACAAACATAACCTGTTATATTGACTATCCACGATAATAAATATTTCACAATTTTCACCGTGGCTTCATTGTAAGTATTAGAACACACTTGACTATAATTCTTATAAACAACAGTAGTAGTTGCCTCACTTGCTTGCTTAATGGTAAATGAGAAAACCGGTAAAATGTGAAGAACAATCACAATCTTATTTCTAGGATAGCAGGTGAATTTTGAATATGAAGACGGAGGCAGATTTTGGCCTCCGAAAAGTAAAAGATAAGTATTATTTCTTAATAATTTTTTTTTGATAGGCAAAATTGTTAAATACGACAAGTTACTGATAAATAGAAGATTTTTCTTTGTGAAAAATACTTTGATTTTTACGCAGTAACTTATCGGGGTAAACTAAAAAGTTTGCCCTTCTACACTTGTATAAAGTTCTCTATTATAATTTTTATATTTTTTCAGATTGTGGAAGGTAACAATTACCCAAAAAAAGGTCGATAAAAAACTGATTTTTTCCTCCACAAAAAATGACTTTCGTTGAAAATATAAATGATTATTGGCATTATGGAAAAAGGTTTGACAATGATGAGTGGTTAACTTCTGGTTGGTCGTTCAGTGGGGTATTTGAATGTTTGCCCTTATTGATTTTCAGAAACTTCAGCGGGTTCAATTTACGTCCTTTATGTTCTGTATGTCGTAGATGGTGTTGAAATCGAGATTGTTCTCCAAAAGGTGGCACGCATACGTGGAATTGGTCTTCTTCAGTTCAACACTTCTTTTATGTTCGGAGTTTCTTGTTCTAGAATTTC
The DNA here is from genome assembly GCF_025532065.1 of Leptinotarsa decemlineata. Lineage (NCBI taxonomy): Eukaryota > Metazoa > Arthropoda > Insecta > Coleoptera > Chrysomelidae > Leptinotarsa > Leptinotarsa decemlineata. The sequence continues at coordinate 8,671,470 of NW_027412578.1, forward strand.
TTGATGTGCTTCCAATATAAACTTTTGAGCATGATCCGCGTGGTAGTTGGTAGTTTGTAGTTACCTGATCTGTTATCCTTGTCTTTGTGTGACTTATTGTTCTTTATATGTCTACCTAAGGAGTCTTATATGCTAAGCTAATATTTTGTTCATTCAGTATTATTTTCATTTCATCTGATGTTTTTCCAGTATATATGAGTGTTTGTTGTTGATTTTTGTAATAATGCGGTCTCAAAAGTGAATCGAATTATTGGTTGACAATCGAAATGAATCTTATTAGTAAGTTTCTCAAAACATTTTCACAAAAAACGTTCTATGGTATTGAATCACATATTGTTTGATGTTGATACCTGGTTTCTACTGTAGTAGCCTTGCAGTAAAAGCTGTAATGTAGATATAGCTAATGTGTATCTTTCTTTCACATGCTACAGCGACAATCTCACAAGATTCCTTTAGCTTCTCACATTAAATATTTGGGAATTATAATAGACTGTCACCTCAGATGGAACTGCCACGCAGACTATGTATCAAAAAAATTGAAGAGCATGACCAATAGGTTTAAAGCCTACAGAGAGATATTTGACTTGAAATAAATGTCAATTCGGTATAACACACTGATTCAGACACATATAACATACGGTATAAATGTTTGGGGTGGTATCGCAGACTTGATCTTAAAGATCATACTCCACAAAAACTATAGATACCTAACGGAAACATTATATATATTATAAAAATTGAACATATATATATATATATATATATATATATATATGTTCAATTTTTAAACTTTCTCAATAGTCTGCATAACAAAATTAAGTTCACAGTAGAAATCGAACAAAACAAGGAGCTTAACTTCTTGGATTTGAATATTTCAAGAATTAATAATGGTTTTCAATTCAATATCTACCGGAAAAACACGTTCACAGACTGTACAATTCCCTTTGACTCTTTCAGTCCGCTCTCACATAAGTTATCCGCGTTTAGGTCAATGATACACAGAGCTTTCGCAATCCCTTTACCGGAAAAGAATTTCCAAGATGAAATAAAAATAAGTAGGCAAATTGCAGTGAACAATCAGTTACCAATTTCCCTAATAGAAAAGATCAGCTAAAACTCACAAAACACTTATGAGTAAATTATACCCAAACTGCCAAGAACACAATATAGTCAAGTACAGTAGCATCAATTACTAATACTCAGGTAAACTTTCAGAAAATATTCAAAATTGACCTAAAGTTTTATTAAAACAACGATAAAAATAAAATAAAAACAACAATAAACATTAATTGGCGCTCCGGGGCGACTTCATTGATTCAAGTGGCGCATTTGCTTTTTCAGCTGCAGGAAAACCCGGAAAAACCTGCATCACCACATCATCTGAAGATCTTGATCTAACAATGTCCTCTCTCTCATAAAAAAATGTAGGGTGTCTCCAGAGGCTCCAATAAATTCAATGCATCGCCAGAACACTTCGTGACACGACTATCGTCAAACTTGAATTATTTCTCTAAATACAAAATTTCAACAGCTTTCACAAGTAATAATAATTTAGATAGAACCCTGTTTAATGCACAACCCAAACGGGATAGAATGAAAAAATTGGGTATATATAGAATAGAGTGTGGCGAATGTTCTGCAGTATATACAGGCCAAACCGGTAGAAATTTTGGAACAAGACTGCGTGAACACGTCTGTTTGGACAAAAAATCTGCAATGTACGAACATCTTCAAGAATCAAACCACAAGATAAATGAAGATAACCTCAAAATCCTACATATATGTAATAAAGGGAGAAAAACGAATCTGTTGGAGGCTATGGAAATTAACAAATCAATTAAAAACCAGAAACATACACCCCTAAACGAGCAACTTGATTTATGTAGGTCTCCTCTCTTGAACTTATGAGTGTAACAGCCCCTAGAATTTTCAGAGTGGTATTTTAAGTTGGCATCCTGTCTCTCAAATACCTGTCCTTGCAGCATACCTGAAAATTCTAATGGAATCGATATTTCAAAATTCAGATTTCAGTTTTATACTTGATAGTGGGATCAAACCCGAAACCGGTCGTATAAATAAAATTTACCAGTGGTATTTAGATAAAAAAAGTTTCATTCATTTCATTTAAGTGATCATGAATTACCATGAAGTAAACAAGTCATCAATCACACATATAATATCTATGTATATATTGTATATTCTATAAACTTGAAGCAAGAACCGAATCGATCCCTCTACGAAACCCTTTTTCACTTGGAGGGATCGATCGCAGCTTGAGAAATGGTTCTTATGGAGATTCTGTGAAACGTGTTCTTCCTTACGAATCAGTAGAGAGTTGTTCTGAAAATCTAGAGAAGAAAATTGGATTGGATAATTTAGGAAACACTTGTTACATGAATAGCATTTTACAAGTGTTGTTCATGACGAAGAATTTCAAGAACGAAGTTTTAATGATGAACGAGAACGGGAATGTTTCCTGCTTATTCATCAAACTCAAACAACTGTTCATGCAGCTGCAGTTTCGTAAGAAGGTATCATCTTTCCCTCCAACCGATTTCCTGGAGTCTTTGAAGTCCACTAGATACTCGTTAGGACAACAAGAGGATTGTTCCGAATTCTTGGGGTTCTTGTTGAATACTCTTCGTGAGCAAAACAATAGCAAAATCAATACTCCCAACCGCTCTGGACTGAATGATTCCGTACAACCCATCTCGTTTTGTGTTTGTAAATCTTTTGCTGGAAAAATCCTCACTTGTTTACTTTGTGGTAAATGTTCAAGAAGTACTGAAAACTTATGTGAATTTCTGGAACTTCATCTAGCTTTTCCTAATACGACTAATTACCAGTCCGTGCAAAGCTTATTGTTAAATTATCTGAAAATGGAATTTTCAACAGGTGATGATCGACTATATTGTCAAACATGCGCAAAACTAACTGACTGTTATAAGGAAACAAGTATAGCTGAGGCACCAGTCAATCTAATAATAACACTGATGATTTTCAAACAAGACTCAACCTCTAACGGAAGCAAGAAACTCTTTGGAAGGTTTGAAATAGATGAACATTTCAACCTAGTAGACCACTCTTATAATATTCATGCAGTCATTGTTCACTGTGGTTCTGGCGTTGAATTTGGTCATTATTACGCCTTGGTCAAAGAAGAAACAGACTGGTTTAAGTTTGACGATAGTCGTGTCACGAAGTGTTCTGGCGATGGCGATGCATTGAATTTATTGGAGCCTCTGGAGACACCCTACATTTTGTTTTATGAGAGAGAGGACATTGTTAGATCAAGATCTTCAGATGATGTGGTGCTGCAGGTTTTTCCGGGTTTTCCTGCAGCTGAAAAAGCAAATGCGCCACTGGAATCAATGAAGTCGCCCCGGAGCGCCAATTAATTTTTATTGTTGTATTTATTTTATTTTTATCGTTGTTTTAACACATTGTAATAATTCTATAAACTTCTCAAGAACTTAAAATATTTTAGCCCATGCACAAAGGAAGCCTTCTTTTGGCGATTGGTATTTATTTACCACCATTTACTGTTAGCTCTACTTGTATATTTGGTGAATAAATCGTATTGTATTGTAGTGTATATTTTATTGTGTATACACTTCAGTCTGTCTCATTGTTTTGTACTCAGACACTTCCCAGACTTTTCCAATGACCATTCTAATTCATCAGGCAGTAAAAAATTTATGACTTGATTTGATTGAACTGATTCCGAATAAACAGTCATCATCCCCGTGTTGATTTTACGCTTAAGCCTGAAACTGCATTGAATTAACAGCCGCGTCCTGCAGATGGTATCCAATTTATTTCCAGTGGCAACGATAATTCCGGTATCCTCTCCAGAATCCATGAGAACCCCGCCGACCGGGTATTGACTAACGCATTTCGGGGAAGCTCGCCCCGGTCCGCCTCCCCAAAGGAGCGCTGAGGGATGCTGCACCCCAGTGTTGTGGGATGCTCGCCAGGCAGCGGGACTCGCTGTGTCGGAATCCGTAGTCGTGAAAAAAAATACGGGAGACATGGACTTGCATTTTCTGACGAGTTTATCCCGGTTTCACAGGGGAAACATGTAAGAGGTGAGTGAACGAGTGTGATTTCGGTGTTTTTTGCTGATTTTTAGTGATGGCGGAGGGTTTTCGGGTCTCTCAAGAAGTGGGCGTTCACTGGCGGTGGGTTTGTCGTTATGGCTGATTTTCTGACGGTGATTTTTGTTCTATAAGATTCAGATTCAGTATTTTGGTCGCTTGTTCTTTGAGCAAACTTGAAAAAACCAGTTTTAACGACATTTGAATCTATTGAATTGCTTACGAAAATTATAATATCTTAAATCCAATCCGACCAAAATATACTTCATTTCCTGTCACATCTTATTGATGAGGTCCAAGAAAACATGAATGTCAAGAAAAAATCTAGCTACGAAAAGAACAAATACAAAAATTATAAAGACAATTGAGATCAAATATATATTGTGTTGAAGGATAAACGATAAATTACTTTTGTAATATCAACTAGCAAATTATTAACTGCTTTTCAAAATTGAAGGTTACTAAAGTTTGCATTTCCTGTATTCTAATGCAAGTGAATGAACAACCCACCAGAGTAGATGGACTCATTGTTTGAAATCCTTCAACTACAAATCCTACTGGGAGTAGCACAGGTAGTGAAAACAATGGAAAGCTTCAATTCATGTTAGTATACAAGGCAAACCATCTCAAATATAAACAGTGGTATGACTGTTAGAATTTTATTGTCTCTACAGAAATCTTTGGGATTGACTTCATACAGAAACCTCCAAAATGGTGTTCCGAGTTGTAGTCAAGAATCAATTAGCGCATGGTAAAGCCTATGGAAACCTAGCCCATCACAAACCATAATCACTGTTTATTATCTGGAGAAAATCCTACTTTTAGGTTCATCAAATCAGTCGATTGTTGTATAATCAGCGAACATAGAGCAACTATCAAATGTATTAATCATAGTAATATCATTAAGATATAGCAGTAACAAAATTGGTCTTGACACAGAACCCTGTGGCACAATAGTTGATTGATTCAAACAAATTGTATATCGTTGTTTTCCCTCCATATTAACGCAGTTTTTGGAGCAATATTTCATGATTGAAGCAGTGATACAGCAGTGATACAACAACATAGTACTAATTAGTACTACAACTACCAAATTCTACACGAGCGAAGCTGCGGGCATCAACTAATTTAGTATAAATATCTCGCCCCAAACTGTAATGGTTCTATTTTTATTTTAACCATAACCGTCCAATCCTTTGGATGCGGATATCCTAGAAGTTTGAAGAAATGGTAATATGTTCTTGTCTTCAGAGGGCAATCTGACATAGAAACCTTTTTTTTTGGATGATACGAATATTGATGAACTGTTTGAAGTTTTTGGTGATGTAAGGAATAAATCAACATCTGGTTATGATGAAATTTCAATCAAAATTATTGAAAATCTTCCAATAGAAGCGCTCAGAACTCTTGTATCACAAATCAATCTTTCATTCAGAAATGGCAGGTTTCTATCCTTTCTAAAATTGTCGATATTGATTTCTTTATACAAAGGTAACTTTGTAGATGATCCTTCAAATTATCGACCAATATCTCTCATTCTTACTATTGCAAAAATAATTGAAAAACTAGTTAAGAAAAGACTCAATGAATTTCTCCTTCGCCATAACATTATAAGGAAAAATCTATTTCGATTCCAGAGCAACAAGAGCACACATGATGCAATATTCTCTTTCCTGTTTAAGGTGTATTCAAACAGTATTGAAATAAATACTGGTGTACCACAGGGATCGGTTCTCTGTCCCATATTGTTCCTGTTGTATATTAACGATTTGATGAACATAAGTATATCTGGAACATTCACTCTTTTCGCTGACGACACCACTATATTGTGACATAGTGGAGGTATAGATATACTCAATGAGACAATAACTCATGATATACATAAAATCAAGTCTTGGTGTGATTCCAATCTACTCTCCCGTAATATTTCTAAAACAAATTTTATGACTTTCAAATGTTCACTTCAGAATTTATCTCTATCCATCGGTATCATTGAGAACAGAGAGTGTACTGTATATAGACGGGACTGTATATAGACGGTGGACTGAAATTTGACGCTAACATCAGAAAAATTAAAAGTAAAATTTACACCAGGTGTTATGCAGTGAGAGTTATTGATAGGGACCTGGGAGTTTATAATGCAAAAACTGCATATCACGCTTTGGTTGAGACTCACTTAAAGTTTTTGTGGTGTGTGTATCCCTAATTTGCTGCAGTCTGTATTTGTATTTCAGAAGAGAGCTATACGATACTTGTGCAAAGCTAAACTTCGTGACTCATGCAGGCAACTGTTTATAGATAAAAAAAATTGACAGTTGTAGCTCTTTTTATTCTGGAAACAGTGTGTTTAATTAAGAAACATCTTGTGAAACTTGAAGTTACTACCCATCACTATACAACTCGTCAGAGCGTGCAAAATATTTTAAAACTACCTATCCCTTGCAACTCTCTGGTCAAGGACTCCTTATTTCACAATGGTGTGAAGACGTATAACCATCTGCCGAGTTACACTAAAGAGATACATATTGATACCAATCAGTACAGACAAATTATTAAAGAAATTTTGAGTAGTAGATCCTATTACAGTTTGATTGAGTTTTATACCGATCATTTTTAACTTAGCATGTTTATGTATGTTTCGACCATTGTTTGTAATTTTTCATTCAGTGTTTTTATACATTACATTATATTTTATATTTATTTTATATTCACAGGACATTTATGTATTCTTTTATATTTATTCACTAACTTTGTCAACAAGATTTTTTCTTTGGACAATAAAGTATATATAATTAAAAAATTAAATTAAATCTGTATCAAAACAAGGTTCGATATTACTTCTGCATTTTTCAGAAAACATATTGGGAGTTGAATTTCAACAGTCATTCGACTGTAATTATCAATATTAGATTGAAAGAGTGAAGGATTTGTAGTGGTTTTTAGTTCGAAACTTGTCCCCTCAAAAACGGAAATATTTTGGATTTTTGCAAAAGTTCTTTCTCAGGTAAATCTGCCTTACGACATATTTTTTATGATCCACTCTACATTCGAAATTGTCGTCGGAAGAAAATTGGTAAACACGTTACAAAAAACATTTTACTTCAGTTCCCTATGATATTTTCTGAAAATTTTCAGTATACTTTCACGTCACTTTCTAACTTTAAATCGTCTGCCTCATTCCTTTCTGAGCAAGAGCAATTCATTCTTGTTGTATTGAATTTTTGCCAACAAAAGCATAACGCCTCTTCAAAAAAGAAACAACTTGTCGAGTAACGAGTTGGGAAAGTCTTGCAACAAGCATCATCTGTCTGTCACTATCTGATCGATTCATCGAATGAAGTACCCTTATTGCGAAGCAGCCTCCCGTTAGAGGTTAAGTGGATTCTGAAATAATGCGATACTCGTTCTTGAATGTGCCTATCAGATTTAATCTGTGCCCTTCTGTTGAATATTCGATTTGCTCATGAAAGCCACAAAAGAAATTGAACGAGCACAATGCTTGTATTATCGTATACACGAATCAATTTTTTTATGAGAAAGAACGGTTTTGGCTTTCTACTCCATCTTCATACAAAAAGGAACAAAGCAATTGATTACAAAATAAACCCCATACAAAAATGTGTATAGATAAAACTAATTTCATATAAATACTGAATTATACAGAAGGAGAAATACTGAATGAATATTGAATTATACAAAAACACTTGTTCCTATTCAGTTTGTACTCCAAACAGTCTATATCTATATTTTATGATAATAATATAAATGTGAAAGTTTGTGAGGAGATAAATGTATGTATGTATGTATGTTTGTGGCTCTTTCACGCCTAAACGACTGAACGGATTTAGATGAAATTTTACATTAATACAGCTTATAATCCGAATAACATATAGATTACAATTTACAAAGGTTTTGTGTAATTTTGTTCATAATATGACGATATGTATTGAGTAAGTCAGACAAATTCTTCATAAGATTGTTTCTCTACTCTCTCCAAGAAATGTTTGACAGTAAGTAGGTAATGGCTCATTTCCTACGAAATTTTAAAAATTGATGAGAAATGTAACATTTGCTCTGATAAATCAGTGGATTTTCTCTCCAAATTCTCTGTAAAATCGAAATCAAAATCATAGTTTCAGTAAATTTATTGTTTAACAGTTTGTGGGTTGGTAATGAATTTAGTTATATCCGTGAATCAACAATCACTTGTTTCCACTTGTCATTCAGTGTCTTGTAAAATTCAAAATGAGTGATAACGATCAAGAAATTTGTGTTACCACACTAGATATTACCGAGCAAGCAAATATTGCGATGAAGATTCAGCAAAAACTTTGAAACCATCGTCATTGCGGGAAATTTATTCCATGCTGAAAAGTACTCTGTATATAAAAAAAATTGTGAACATCAGCCAGCAAATATTCCAAATCACGTGCGTCTCTTCTATAGCATCCATGTAAAACACATTAAATCTACTCATAAGTAGTATTGAAAACATTAGTATTCCCACTGTTTCAAATTGTCAACAAAATAATTGTTATACTGTAACTATAAATGTACGTGATTATAACAAAAATGAACCCTGATAAAATAATTTGCAGGAATTATTGTCACCCCTCATCCCATAAAATTCCAGTTCCAGTGCTATAGTGCTATCTGCAAAATTCACTAAATCATTTGAAAAAAAGCTTGTTCAAACATATCAGTGTTTTTTTACATAATTTTAAGGATTCTATAATTTTTTCCTCTTTATTTGGAATTGAAAACTTTTACGTTATTAGTATTTGTTTATGATGGGTAAATTTGCAACTTAACCCTTAATAAAAGATTATTACTGGAATTTTTTCTCAACACCAAATCGTTATTTTCAACACCTAGACACGTGTTTCGATCACCAAGTGATCATCTTCAAAGAGGAAGATTAAAACCAGAAACTAACTCGAAGCTAACCCTATTTATGCTATATAGATATCCCATACAGGTAAACCATCCAGGTGTACCACCCATACAGGTTAACCAACCTAAATTAATTTTACAGTTTTTCCTTATCTATTATTTTACAATAATATGTTTAACTGTTATAGCTATATATAAAACAATTTTCAGCTATATAAAATTAATTTCAAAATATTGCCTATCTAAATTTATTTTTGCAGTGTGTAGTATGCTCTTTGGTATAGGTCCGTCATCGTTATTCATGATATTATTGTGTTTATTATTTCTACACTCTCATAGGCATCTAGTTGCCTGTTGTTGTTAACTTGTCTAACTAATCTTAATGAACTGAAGTCTATGGAATGGTTTTGATGCAAAATATGATGGGCGACTGCTGATTTTTCAGGTCTTCCATATTTTAAGTGTGCTATGTGTTCCTTATATCTTACTTCAATAGATCTTTTTGTCTGTCCATAATATTTGGCATCGCAGTCCTTACATTCAATTTCGTAAATTCCAGACTTTTCCGAACTCTCGACTTTGTCTTTTGGACTTCCCAAAAGGCTCTGCGGTGTATGACTTGTTTTAAAAACCACCTTCATACCTAGTTCCGTGAAAATCTTTCCAAAGTTCCTCGTATATTGGTGGTATGGAACTGAGATGTATTTATCTTGGTTTTTGTCCTTTCTGAAAGTCGAGATTTCGTTCATTCTTAACCTAAACTTCTTCTTCCTTATTATGTCATCTACAATACTCCTCGAGAAGCCGTTAGTGGCTGCTATTTCCTGTATTGTACGTCTTTCTTTTGTGAACCTATCATGTGTTAGAGGGAAAGTCAAAAGACGATGCACTAAAAAATTCAACCCAGCCCGTTTTTGCTGTCCACAGTGATGTGAACTGTCAGGAATATACCTGTACGTGCTTGTTTGTTTTCTAAATATATCGTATTGTAACCCTCCATATTAGCTCCTCATTATCAAAACGTCAAGAAATGGTGGTTGTCTCTTATTTTCTAACTCATACGTGAATTTTATTGATGGACATCTATTATTTAAAATGGAAGTCCTCAATATTTGATTTTTTGGTATCGAATATCGCGAAAATATCATCCACATACCTTAGCCAAATCCTAGGAAAATACTTCGACTTTTCTTTGGTTTCCATTTCGAATCTGCTCATGAACAGGTCTACCAGGTAGGGGGACAAGGGATTTCCCATGGCCGTTCCTTCCTGTTGTTCATAAAAGCAACCTTCTACCTGCTACCGATTTTGTTTCATACACAAATTAGTAAGAGAAACGAATTCATCGATTTCGTTATTATTGAAATTATTTTTCTCTAGTAATTTCTTGAGGTATTGCAAGGTCTGTGGAATTGGGACGCTAGGAAATAAGGAACTAACATCAAAAGAAACCAAAATCTCACCTTCTTGCAGAAACACGGTTTTTGTTTGTTGTATGAACTCTGAAGAGTTTTTTATACTAAAACGTGGTTCCGCAATAGACAAGGTTTCAAATTTCTTAGTGAGCCACTTTGCTATTTGGTAGGTGTGAGCTCCAATAGCTGACACGATGGGGCGCATTGATTTTCCCGGTTTGTGGATTTTTGGGAGGCAATATAGTTTCGACACAGTTGGGTTGGAAACTTGTAACTTCCGTTTCTGTTGAGGGGTAAGTATGTTGTCGCATTTCTTGAGGACGTCTTTTACTTCGGCAATCATCTTTGGTAACGGGTTCCTGGACAAGTATAGGCGGGTTTATGAAGAAGTATAGGCCTTAAGTTACGGGTTCCTGGACAAGTATAGGCGGGTTTCTGAAGAAGTATAGGCCTTAAGTAACGGATTCCTGGACAAGTATAGGTGGATTTCTGAAGAAGTATAGGCCTTAAAATAAGGCCTATACAATAGAAGTATAGGCCTTAATATAAGGCCTATACTTCTATTGTTAACTTTCTCAAGACCGTCTATTTTATTTCTTCATGACTATATTATTTGGGTTCAGATGCCGAGATTTATAACGTTAACGTGACGTTTCTCTGCATTTCTATCTTTTTGAATTCATGGCAACTATTATCTACAATCCTTACTAATTTCTCTGTTTGCCAAATTTTGACCTGAGCACCCTTCTCTAAGATGTTTGGGGGATAGGACCAAGTGAAAATAAAATTTCAATCTGCATCTGAGAGTGCTTGCAATAAGACATGATTAGGTATTAATTTATCTGGTCAAAAGTTATTGGTGAAGTCTAATAACTGTTTTTAATTGTGAAATTTGGATCAAATCAATAATTAAAAAACAAGGCTGTTGATAAATTGTTAGAAAAATGGAAGTTACCCGTAAGTTATGTACTTTCAATAGATAATTCGTGATGGTACAAATCTCGACATAATTTCTCGGAACTGTGGTGAAAACTGCGTTCAGAACAACAGGAACAGCAACTTGAGCACCAACTCGGGCACTGGGACAATTGCCACCTCGCCTTGGATAATGTATACCGCAGTAGTAGACGAAACGTTAGGTAGAAAACCTGCAGACCACGGCCAAAAAAACCCGGGAAATAGCTCTAACACAGTTATCTCCAGCCGAGAAAGTTTACATTCTTTGGTTGAACTCCTGATTTCTCTAGAGAAAATAATCAGCATTGAGAAATTGAAGGTAGCAATCAATACTAACATTTCACTTTCAGAGAAAATGAACATAAAAGGGATGTTTTCCAGTTTTCCATACCCACTTTCACCTCGCTGTAATTATTGCCCCCGGTTTATACTTGTACACCAAATCGTTCCGGTGATGTTTCGGTATCGGACAAAATTCATGAATTATTTAAAAATAGTAGAGCTCGAGGAGTTTGAAATAACTGGAAGCTTGCCAGAAGCGTTCTTAACTTTACCCATTACAGACATTGAACGAGACCGCTGGTTTGGGACAACGCTCCACTCGATTGGCGGTTCAGTCCGAATGAAACATTAAAAATTCAACAAGATACCTGTTTGGCGAAATTAGTTTTAGCTAGGAAGAATTCTATTCGGGGCAGCTATGAATATTTTCTATGAAAATTGATGTTCACTGTTTAGGTATGCCTCTAGAATCAATTGTTTCTTAAGCCACTGTAATAATTTGTATTGTTACCACTTCGTGGTTGTGACTTGACTGCTTCATTCAGTATACCCAACCTAACCTAATCTTCCAAGTAAAAAACATTTTAATGATATGAGCCTAACCTAACCTAACCTAACCTAACCCTACCTAACCTAACCTAACCTAATCTAACCTAACCCAACCCAACCCAGCAAAACCCAACCCAACCTAACCTAAACTAACCTAACCTAACCTCCCAAGTAAAAACATTCTAAAAAATATACCAGGAGGCTCCATCCAAATAATGGAACTCCACGATATCACACCTTCACCCTAAAAATGCACATAGGTATAAATTTGAACTTGCCTATTCCTAATGAATAATCGTTATTCACAGTTTTGCTTACAGTTTAAACTAATGGCACAAACAAAACCACAACCAAAAATGCTCCATTATATTAAACTCAAATATATCTATTGAGTACTTTTTGTTTTGTGACGGTTATCAATTTCATTTCTTTGAACGTAAATTGTCTTATAAGCACTAATCACTTTGGGGTCACATAAAGAAGGGCCATTGATGCAGAAGGGACTAGCGAAGGCATGATGATTTTTCATCGATAATTTCGAGAAATGCCACCACGAGATAACAAAAAACATCAAAAAGGTATCGGGATTGAAGGTATTCCTTTTAGACCAATGTTTATTTGAAAATGGTTGACAATGTTTCATGGTGAGTTTTTTTAGTTAGGACATACATTGTTCAATATGATTTTAATATTATTCCAAATCTCTGAAAAAACTAATGAAATTAGAATAGATAGCTGAAATATTAATTATATTAAGCAATAAAACGTGGAATGAAAATACATTACATCGAATAAGATAATCAATATATAAAATGAAAATGATCACAGGGTAAAAAAAATAGAAAAGAATTAATATGAAAATAAGCAAAAATCAAACAAGAAATTAAAAATTGAGACATATTTCAAATCAAGTTACTTCACGATGTTTCGATTGTTAGTATCCGCAATCGTCTTCGGGTGATGACTCCTCCGAAAGATGACTATTTATAGCGCTTATATCCCCTCTTTTCTCTCTCCGCTTCACCGATTCTGTGGAAGTTGACCGTTTTCCCGCTTGATTACAGGTTTCCATATATTGCGTATCTTTACGCTAGCTTGGCTGAATACGTCGTTGGATAACATATATGCAGCTTCTTTGAACTTCTCTCAAACCAGTGTTTCTCCCTGTGGATTACCTCAGCTTGGAACCACTTGATGTTATGTTGATGAAACGAAACATGCTCTGCTATACCCGATTTGCTGATTTCTTCTCGCTGTGTGTTTCTCTTGTTTTTGAAGATGCGGCCTCTTAGTTTCACCAATATAGGATTTACCTCATTCATATGGTATCTAGTAAATGCAATTCTTGGAATGGCAGTCCATGTAAAGTAGTCTGGTTTTCGTGAGGCTTCGAAGGATGGTGTTTCCGGATCTGAAGCAGATTCTGATGTTGTACTTGGACCCAATTCTTCTTATCCTTTTCGACAATCCTCTGACGTAGAAAAGGGCAAGCATTGGTTGTGACGGCTTCTCTTTCTTCGAAGCTCCCGCTGTCTTTTAGCCAAGGTCTTTTCTACCATCGCTTTGGAGTAGCCATTCCGTTGAAGTTCATTTTTGATGATGTCTAGTTCCTTCTCGAGACCTTCCTTCGTATTACAGAGCCCGAAAGCACGGTCTAATAGAGTCTTGATGATTCCTCTTTTCAATTCCTCTTGTCAATCACCTTCAAACAAACGAGGAAAATCCTGGTCATCGCAAGATATTTCTTCGGCGCCAGCTAACCAGGATCGTCCAGGATTACCTTTATTCCTGTCGTGCCCTTCAACTCACCTCGGAGGGTTAAAGGGCACGACAGGAAGGGCATGAAGGGTGGTATTTACCGAGGCTTTGGCTAAATCTTGGTAGCCTAGTACTAGCCTTGAGGGCTATTTTGAACTGTTTCTTCAGATGACGTTTTGGTAAGGAAGATGTCCATGGTCAGGTACTTATAAATGTGGAAATAACAATAACAGCAATAGATGCAGTTATTGGTATTAATCGCTCATTATTGATATTGCATTTACCACCTTTTTAATTGAATAGAACTGGCCGATACTTGAAAATCTATATTGAAAAACTAATTAATACAATTTATTGTATGCTTTTCACTATAAATATAGTTTATTATATGATTTTCACTATAAATATAGTGAACATCCTACAATAAACTGTATTTATTAGTTTTTTTACCACCTTTTTCCCAAACATCATCGTTTCATACCAGAATCACGGAATTAACCTGAAGAATGAATCAAAAATATAGAAAGACACAACAATGAAAACCAATTTACCCCGTTCGTGCTCCAAAAAAACAAAGCACTTTCAACGAATTCGTGAAAATCCGCGAACAAACCTGTCATCAACCGACCCGACACAAATTAATTTTCAACTCGAGTGGAGCTAAATATTACCATCTATTCTGCAAGAAAGTTAATTCGTTCCCGCTTTATAGTAACCGCATTCGGTGGTTGTTGAGTTATTGATTGATTACTGAAACTTCTTTATATTTAATTAGTTTCGGTGAGCTGCACGCGACTAGATTTAATGTGGAAGTTCGATTAGGCTAGTTGAAAGAGAATTATCTGCCAATACCATTCGAGTGTTTCTGATGTTATGTTTTTCTGCGGAATGGACTGTGGAAATCGAATACAGATTTCCTCTGTCCACAAGAGAAGCAACTCTTAAGAAGTGGTAATGACGAATAACTTCATGGAATGGCCATTCATGGGACCTTTGGTTGACACAGTTGCGCATGGATAGCAAAAAATATATGTCATAGTGTCAAATCAGCTTGTCCATGAAGAAGATTCACCTGAAAAACGTGCTTTCGATGATATAAAGGCAGAAAGTTTGATTCTCTGGAAACCTCTAGAGCATTTGAAAACATTCTAGAACACACCAGAACATCATGAAATTTCACGAAATGTTCGAGAATAATCTGAAACGCTCGGAAACATCCCGGAACATCCCAGGTCATTATGGAACATTCCTCAAAGGCTGTAGAATGTTCTGAAACATAGGGTATTATACAAAGCAAAATTTTTGACCTCTTATACCTAATTTGAAATGGGCATAGTAGGCTATCCTCGAAAGACATATTTATGCAATCCCGGACTTTTTGTAGACCTATAAAAGAAGAACAATATGTTGGTCGATTCTTTTGTTTTATCATTCCGACTTCTCTAATGACGTGTTGAAAACAAGTATTTCCAATCCAAATGCTCTAGTAAGAGTAGTTGTTTCGAAAGGGCTTTTACTTCCAGTTTCTATCTGAAAATAAGTTCTATGCATGATCTACACATCTTCATTTTATTCGGACGCAATTGCTTCCTTTCTTCGGTAGATGTAGATGGAGAAGAAGTGGAAAGCCTATAGCTTTTTTCACAACAAGTAATCTGTTCTGAATTTATACTAGGTGTATATTCTTAAACAATAGAAAAAAGATTGAGATGAATCAACTCTCTAATTCAATTCTACCGGACCTTTCATCACTTCCATAGTACAGAAGGAAGTCCACAAATAATTGTCATTTTTAGAAGAGGACCAACACTAAGTGGGAAACATCTGTTTACCAAAAACCCACTCACAAAGATATCTATGTTTCAAATATCTGAACCACGAATCCAACCACCATCAATCTACTAAAAGAGGAATCATCAAGACTCTATTAGACCGTGCTTTCGAGCTCTGTATCACGAAGGAAGATTTCGAAAATGATCTCCAATGGAATGGCTACTCCAATAGCGATGTGTAATGGCAAAAAGACAGCAAGGGCCTAGCAAAAAAGAAAAGCCGTCACAACCAGTGCTTGCACTTCCCTACATCAGAGGATTATCGGAAAGGATAAGAAGGATTGGGTCCAAGTACAACATCAAAACCTGCTTCAGATCCATGAACACTATCCGTAGCAGCCTCAAGAATACCAGGTCACCAAACACGGACTACCATTCCAAGAATTGCATTTACCGGATACCCTATGAGAGCGAAATATCCTATATTGGTGCAACTAAGAGGGTATTGGAAGTCCGTATTGCCGAGCACAAGAAACACACATAGCGAGGCGAAACCAGCAAATCAAGAATAACATAGTATGTTTGGAGCCATCAACATACCATCGAGTGCTCCCAAGCTAAGATTATAGACAGAGAGGAACACTGGTTCAGGAGGAAATTCAAAGAAGCCGCATACATGTTGTAAAACAACGTTGTTAGCCAAGCTAGCGTAGAAATACGCAACATATGGAAACCTATAATCAAGTGGAAAACGGCCAACTCTCGTCAAACGGTCAGCTCCCGCATAAGCGGTGAAGCGAAAAGAGTGGATAAGTGAAAGTACTCGAATGACCCATAAATAGTCATATCTCGAAGGAATTAGTCCAGTCATCACCTCTTTATTTTTTAATTTTTATTTTTTGTTCAATTGTTACATTTTTCACTTGTATTTCATTCCACTATAATTTCATTTCAGAGTTTTTTTACTTAATATGATTGTTATTTTCAGCCATTCCTTTTAATTTTTCATTTGTATTTGTTTCTTCAGAGATTTCATTTCATTTTATATAATATTAGACAATGGAAGTCCGAACTAATGAAATTCAAATTTATCAGTCACACTATTTCTATTAATTTTTTGAATATTTTAGGTAGAATTTTAGTAAATGATTGTTTCAAATCAGATTTTGATCGACTTGCGCGTAAGTTGAACTCTCTATGGAAGTTTGGTTTGTTTTATTCGCCAAAAATTATCCAGAAAAATGTAATTATAGTTTCCTTAGCTGCCACAGTTTTGTGAGATGATCAGTAGCATGCATGTGTGATAAAAATGAAGGTAATATAAGAGGCTATGAATTACCAGATATTCTATGAAAATCCATGATGAACGTATTTGATATATATTATCAATTTCACTAAACAGTAAACTGTTGAGTGAAAAACTCACAATGAAGTATGCAAAATGCGTTTAACTTGCCTGTCTTTCTCAGTTTCATTTGCTAATGCATTTTTCTTTTATTCCAGGGACTGCGATGGAGCTGTGGCTCACTATGTCATGGCTGATACTAGGAGGACTAGCGCCGACTCCAGGTTCCGGAAACCCGGACGCCAAGCGCCTCTACGATGATCTCCTTTCCAATTACAACCGCCTCATCCGGCCAGTTGGCAATAATTCTGATAGACTCACCGTCAAGATGGGCCTCAAACTCTCACAACTCATCGATGTGGTATTAGTTTTTTTCCATAAAAATTTCCAAAAAGATTGTGTCAAATATATTTTTTTGGTTCATTTTCCATTATCTGCAGGATTTTTGAAGATGCGGTAGGCATTTTCATCTTATAAATTTTTATAAAGTCTACCGTAATTCTAGACGAGTATGAAATCCTGCAGAACCATATCCAAAAACATGAGAAATAGATGTCCTATACTCAAACGATTTGAGTGAAATTGATCAGTGAAACATGTGTTACGGTTTTGTAAACTGTTATGTAAATATCTAATAATGAAGTTTTGCTCAGATACAACTTTATCCGTTCGTGAATATTTAAGTTCTCAGGTTAGGTAAGCCAAATCGAAGCGAGTAGGTCTATTCGACCTTCCTCTGCAACCTGCGAGTGTTCATTGTAGCTGACACCAATTCAAACTCTATCAAAATAATCTAATCATTACCCAAAGCAGACAAGCAGTTTATTTGGTAATAGTGAAACGTTGCTATACATTGAAAACTTGATTCAGGCAATGGCGGGGAAGGCACAAAGTATAAATACTCTTTGGAGGGTCTTCATGTTTCAAATAGAATGGGTATCCTGAATCTCACGACAATACCAATTTCTTTATATCATACAGAAGATACAGAAGAACGTAAGTCGGCCTGTCAGACGACGTAAGTCACCTTCCTCTAGGAAAACTTCACTTATAGGATCGACAAAAGACTCAATTCCCGAAAGTTGCAACCTTCGACCTCGACCTTCGAACAAAATTTGTTCTCTTCCTTTCACTGCAGTTTCCAGTGCAAGGCAACTTATTGCATTGGGTATCCTCGATTTATCTTTGATTTTAGAGGATTGAGTCTTCTGTCGATCCCATATGTGGCATTTCGTAAAGGGAGCTATACTCACCTTAACTTTAGGGTTTGTCATTTTGAGCAGAGTTGATTGGTTCAGTTTTGTATCTTGACCATCTAGTGTCTCTCTCCAGAAAGATGTGTCACTGACACTGGTCATTGTAGAGTACATGGGAGATACCCAGATAAGCCTGTATTCGTCTACCTGCCTTCGGGCACCAATTATATTCACCAAATGTTCCTTGAAGTATGTTATCTTACCATGTGGGCAAACCCTGGTGATCTAGGATCTAATAGCTCCAATTTGAAGAGTCTAGTAGCTCTTCTGTGAGTATGGTATATATTTAGACAGTAATGGTGGTTTCTATGCCGTTTTTACTCATAGGTCGCATCTTCGTAGAGGGAGGTATAACCACCTTCACTTTAAGGTTTGTCCTTTTGAGTAACTCAAGTGACACTTCACCCTGGCACCACTGATGAGAACTTGACGGGTCGGAAGAGCGTTGGATCCCAAGTTCATCTAGCAGTCAATTGTTTGGTGACTTTCTGTAAGCAGGCTTGTTAGACAACGTAGGCCATCCCTGCTGTAGTCTAAAAATTTATTGTTTGGTGACAGTTCAGGTATTGAGTGTGTGTTTGGCAAAACCTAAAGTGATAAAAGCGACAGATTTTGCTCCAATTGAACTGTTTCTACTGCCTTTTACTGCCAGGCAGTCTGCAGTTTCATATCTTTCAGGCTAGTGTGACCAGGAATCTATAGCAGAACCAATTTGTCACTCCTATTCAGGAGAGCTTTTTTTGTCAGTTCAATATCAACTTGGCGAAATACCTCCAAAGCTGGTCAATGTTTTTATAGATTATGTGTGATAATCTCCACACATAAATCAATGGCGTAAATTCTGTAATCCATAATCTGTTTATAATCTGTTTTTCCGTTAACCAGCTGTCGCACCCCTACGAACGACAACCCTCAGAAGTCGAAACTTGTGCGAGCTAATGATTAACGAGGTCTTACCTTTCAACGTGTGATTCCTAACACGGGTTAGACAATAGCAAGTGAAGATCGATCGTTCAGACTAGGACTTGAACCACCGACCAACACGGCAGTCAATTCGAGTGAGTGAACAAAGCACCCACGCCGAACCGCTTGGCTACCGACCGACCAAAAATATGGTCGAATAGGCTCTGAGCAGGTTCATTTATCTGTCCTGGATTTGAGGGTGTACACCCTTGCTTGACATGAGCCTGGTTTATACAATTGGCAATATGCACAGTTTTGTATGTTGATCACTCTTCAGAGAGATATGTCAAGGGATAGGTCCAAAATGATTTCCATGGCCACTGGCACTGGATACTGTAGTACATCGGAAATACAAGCCTGTCTCTGCCTGCCTGCCTTCGAGCACCAATTATATTCATTATCAAGTATTCCTTGGAGAGTGTCATCTTGCCTTGTGGGCAAACCCTGGTGATCTAGGATCTGATGGCTCCATCTTGAAGATGTGAATATGGTATATATCTAGGAAGTAATAGTGGTGTTCAAGCCGTTTTAAGCCAAAGCTGACCAAATAGATTGAGGAAGTGCCTTGTTAATTGCTCCACCGACATCAAGAATTAAGACCATCGCACTTTCTTTATCATTGTAGGATTGGGTGATTATCTCTACAGGGTAATATAGTGCCAAATCCTACGGTTGCCCAGTTTGATAAGAATGCTGGTGGTTGTTCCTTGCAAGTCCTTTCAATAAGGAAAATGTTGAGCTAATTGATATTACCCATTTGAGATGTGGTCTTGACACTCACTTCATGTATATATAGCTGCTCTGAAAGTTTCTAAGCTTACTTGAAATTATTATTACTTGAAATGATATTGGCAAGGTTAAAAAAAATGTTAGAGAGCCCTGAAATCGTGCTTGTCTATTGAATAATCTTTTTCCATCTACTCTTTATTGTTATGCAATGCTATATTCTCGCTTTCATTGAAAAGTTTCCTTAGAATAATTTCTAAAATTTCAAATTATAAAAATTGTGCTAACGGTTTCTCACTAAAAAAGATATAGATTTCCTTATCACAAAGGTGCATTAAATCAAACTGGAAAATAACCAAGATGGCTATGTATTTTCGACTCTCCTGAGCTGACACAATAAATTGCTCTTGCAATAAATTTCGTAGACAAACGGTTCAATTTGTTTCCATGTAAGTGTTCCATAAATAATTGTCTTTCCTCATGAGACCACTTCTGGGAAACTATAGGTCTATCCGAAAATAGGTCATCTATCATGCTTCCATCTGATGTGATATAAAACCAATGGCGATGGAGTGATAGTACATTATCTCATGTATGGAGCCCCTCTGAGAATAGAATGAAAATCTGTTGAATATAAAACTGAATCTCGAGCAGAGAAACTGTTTCATTTATTCAACTGTGTATTTTTCTTTCAAAATAAGGTTTAGAGTAAAATCTCAATAGCAAAAATTTCAAACTAATTTCATAATCTACATCTTACGATTTGATCTCAACAAAGTTTATTTAAAAAAATATCACGACATGTTTCGCTAATAAAGCAGCTTTTTCGTATTGAATAATGTTATTCATTTTTTCTATGTATTCGACAATACGTCGATTTATTTGGATTCATATTTCAATCAGCCCATTTTATTATACTCATCATAAATTTTTTTTGTAACTAGAACCTCAAGAACCAAATAATGACCACCAACGTTTGGGTTGAGCAGGTAATAAAACATAGTTAGGAAACAAGTTGCAAATAACCTTGTGAAGCAGTACATTTTCAGGAATGGAACGATTATAAACTAAAATGGAATCCTGATGACTACGGTGGAGTTGAGACCCTCCATGTTCCCTCTGAACACATATGGCTTCCAGATATCGTCCTGTATAATAAGTGAGTGTAATCATTACTTTAACACATGCATGCTTGAAGACTGGCTCTAAATCGAATTTTCTAAAAGAATAATCAATTTAGGCCAGTCGCTACTTACCTATATTGTAGTGGAATGGACTGAAACCCATCAGAGAACAACTACTCTCCTCGTTAATTCTACGAAGGGCGTTGGATTATATCTGACAAGTGTCAGTGCAGGATTCTCCACAGAAAAAAATCTTGCATATTCTTCTGGCGATACAACTGCCGGAATAGGTTTTCAATTTTCGGAACAAACACCGATTTTGGGTTATTTAGCCTCTAGTCAGTGAAAGATTACTGTCCTACATCGACACGAAGTCGATGATTTCCCATAATTGAAACTCAAATTATTTCAGAGTATCATACCTCGAACAAAGCTGAAGCGAACGATAAGCAACATTTCTGCCACCACCCCCTCTGCCTGTAGACGAGGAACTAACCAACCGCGTATTCAAATGGCCTAATTGCTCGTATAATGAAAACATTTTCACATATAGTAAGTGGCGAGTGCATTGGCTTGAGATGTGGGTGTTGAGCAAACCGGCCAAACGGGCCATCCACGTAGCCCCGCTGGATACGGGAATGACAGAATCACTTGTAGTTATGTTATTCCCTAACGGAATGGCATCCCAACGATGGCTCAATCCTAAGGTGTGTGTATCGTTGCCAAGAAGATGAATAACACTGAGGCTATCAACTGTCTCTACGGAAACTTCGAGATACCGGGCGCCCTCTCGGTAATGCGAGGTTCTGCCGTGATTGACCTTCTTTTCCTAGCTACTCATGGGACTTTTATGGACAGAGTAAACTCAAAAATTATTTCTGACGCTGAGTCTACAGAGGAGATGGATGTCGAGCTTACGACTACAACTGACCTACCTGTATATTTAGATCAGGAACGAGAGCTGCTGGACTCTCCAACTCCTGATGGAATAACTGAACCTTAAAAAAAGGTTTAGTGGTGCAGCCAGGAAACGACTGACTTGTCTCCTCAAGAGCGGAATACCTTAATGAAACCGCCTTGCACCAAATTCTTGAGCGGCGTACGCAGAATATGTCCCAAGTGGAGGAACAAACCCCTCATGAGCAAGTTAGCAAACGTTCGGGCTCAAAAGATGATTTACCAAAACCAGAGGCAAAAAATCCATTCACGGTTGAATCTAAGGCATCTTCAGGTGTAGCTGACGTGCAAAAACCCTCATATAGGAAGGTTGTCGCAGGTATCAAGGTGGGAATCTTGCACCTTGACTATTCGACTACCGCATTAACGATGAAACAGCAGAGCATATACTTTGTGCCTGCACCGCTGGGACCGAATCAGGTTATTAGAGTTCGGCAGAGCCGTACTCTTACCATATGACCTGAAAGACCACCCATCATACAAACTAATCGGCTTCGTTAAGAAGCTGGGTTTATTTGGTCGAGTGTGAATAGGAGGTATGAGCCACAATAAACCCTTGCGGGTTGAGGTAGAGGGTCGAATAGACCCACTCACTTAGGACATAACCTAACTCTAAGTGGGGAAATCATCGACTTTGTGGTGATGTAGGCTGACGAGAGGCCAATTAGCCCAAAACCGCTCTACAAGTGTGCTCGTTCCAATATTTGAAAATCGATTTCGGCAGTTGTATCGCCAAAAGCTAATGCAGAAAATGCTTCTGTGAAGGATCCCGCACTCACACCTGTCGGATATAATCCAACGCCCTTCGTGGTATTAGCCAGGGGAATAGTTGTTTTCTCTCAGTCCATCAACCTACTGTGTAGGTGAGTTGAGACTGGCCTGAACGAATTGTTCTTATAGATAATTTGTAATTGTTATTTCTTGAATATGACGCTTTTCTTTTTTATTCACAAATAATATTGAACTCCTTGCGGTCACCTAGATATTTTTGGTTTCAAAACAACCTAAACGAAATTTTTCATTTTCAACTCTTTTCATTTGTCGTTTCTAAATTCTGTGAATGATTGATTTCGACAAATACTCTCAATTTTTCAGTGCCGATGGAAACTATGAAGTGACGATAATGACCAAAGCAATTCTTCACCATACTGGCATAGTAACGTGGAAACCTCCTGCCATCTATAAATCATTTTGCGAAATAGATGTCGAATACTTTCCCTTCGATGAACAGACGTGTTTTATGAAGTTTGGATCTTGGACTTACGATGGATACATGGTGAGAATTTATAATTTTTCAATTTCTTATGGAAGTTTCGTTTTGAACTTTTCACTATCCTCAATGGAAAAAGTGGATGGGTTAGCAGATTATCACATATTCTGGGAATAGTAACAAACCGATATACGAAAATACTGTTTGAAGTGATATATAGGGTTACTTTATTAAGCGTGTATTGTCTTTAAATTCAAATAAAACAATGTCTGTGTGAGATATCATAGAAATTTTTTATTCGTTTGAAAGACCCAAAAGACCCATTGGTGTCATTATGGCCTGTATAAAAATTCAATTTTTTTTATATTGCACAGCTATATTTCCTGTCGGAAAAAGTTGGGAAAGAGTTGGGAAGTGAAGATAGAAAAAAATAATAGTAAAAAAATTATTAAAAATCAAAAAATTAAAAATGAAAGAAAAGAAAGGGAGAGGTAATAAGATATGGGAAAGAACCAGGACGAGGTTGGAATTTCCCAACATGCATAACTTGGAGATCCCATACTTTGAAATTCTGAGTTGTTCGAAAACTTCAAAAAAGTTTAATTCCTCCCAAGTAAGAGGACAGTCCTGAACCGTCCACAAATTTTGAAGTGACAATTCAACAAAATTCCCAACTTTTCGCTGTTTATTCGACTTGGAAAAGTTAGGAAATTTCGGACCGTGAAGATAAAAAAATAATAGTAGAAAACAATAAGCACAATATTATTTGAATGTTGTCTCCTGTCATTTGTATTGAATATTCCCAACATGTTGAATATGGTGAAGGCCAAGGACCTTGGTCCAAAGTAGAATAATCACCATTATTATTTTTATAATCACCAAAATTTATTTTTGTTTGTGCATACCCTAACGGGCATAAGCATTCGCCCAATCTTTGGATATCTAAGTAAAACAATTATTATATTATAGTAGTAACTAATCTCTAAGCTTTCATTTTTTCGAAAGTTGGGGAATTCTGCTGGTGGGGTTGGGAAAATTTGGATTCCCCCCTCCCCTGGTTTTTTTTTGGCTACGGCGCTACGATTTAATTTGTGTAACTCAGAACCAGCTAAGTCACAACACGAATATAATACACGAAATTGAAATGTACTCACCTACCCGTACATTCTGAAGAAATCAATTTCTCAACGAGCCTTTTCATATGTTTCGTTAAAATTTTATAATTCAGTACCTGAAACAAAAAAAATTAATAATAAGCATTTGCTCAAAAAAAAAGCTGGCGGTATATCTCCCACTCAAACGTGGGAGATATTTCGTACAAATGCTGAACTTGACACAACTTTACCGACTGAGTTCAATACATCTTTCACAGATGAAATTCTCCCTACTCATTGCTTTTTTATCACATAACTGAATACTTATGATGCACTGTTTGGAACCTTTGGTGTAGTAATGAATATTACTGGAGTTTTTTCCCAACACCAAATCGTTATTTTTAACACCTCGACACGTGTTTCGATCACCAAGTGATCATCTTCAGAGAGGGAAATTAAAACTTAACAGTTTTAATTAATTAATTTAATCGTTATTTTTAACACCTCGACACGTGTTTCGATCACCAAGTGATCATCTTCAAAGAGGAAGATTGGTGTTGGGAAAAAACTCTAGTAATATACATAATTGAATTGAAATTTCATTATAATGTTTATATATCTACCTGTTATTTTATTGTATTACTTTTTATTGAAAATTCAATATAATTTTTATAGATCTATTTAAAATTATTTTTCTGTATGTTTCATTACTATAACGAAGGAAGTACTTGGGTACTTATCGTTTTTACTGTTTTATTTATTCAATAATTATTTAAAAATGTATTTATATTTTGTATTCTGTACAGCTATCTGTTAAGTGAATAAAGTTATATCATTATTATTATTTTTTACCGTAGTGTACTGGTCAGGCCCTATCCGCCGAAGCCCCGATACATTCGGGAGGGCGCGCCAGCATTATCAACCAACGACCTCTCCCGACTCCGTAGAGTGAGTGATCATTGGGTCCAAGAATCATGTGCCCTGAGCAAGCGCAGTGAGCCAAGAATGACAACTTTCTGCATCTGTCCGGCTAAGATTTCTGCCTTAGTGAGGCAAGCCGGTATGATTTTAAGATTCGAGAGAAGAGAGGGCATCACTCCACTAAGGACTCCAATAATCAGAACAACCATCTTGACAGAGTGGTCTGGAAAGAGTCTGCGGAGTTCGAAGAGAAAATCTTGATATTTTATCAGGTTTTCCTCCTCAGAAAATGAATTCTGATAATACAGTTTTAATATTTTCACGTGTTTGTTGCTGAATGCTATATCCGTCCATGGTGATTTGGCAAAACAGTCTGAATGAATGACAACTTATTTGACAGATGTAGTTCCAACATGATGGCCGTTATCAATTGTCAAATTTCGGAAACCCCTGTTGGAAGATCCTATATAAGTACATGAAACAACTGTCATCAGCAGCTTTGTTCAGAATATATAACCTGAAAGAAGTCATGAAAATGATCGACTTATGTTGGGCAATGAAAGTTGAGCTATAAAACTAGTTTCAAAGACCACATGGAACACATATCTTCGATTGGCAAGATCAAGTTTTATATTTCATTTCACCTAGAGATGGATAAAAATAGACTGATCTTTTCTTTTCTAATATAATGCAATGGCTGTGGGTTTTTCAAATAAGTGGCACAACACACGCAAAAATTCAACCTACTTATCAATGCCTGAAGTGTTCAAAATGCTTTAATTACTTCAAAAACAAATTTTTGATATAAAATTAAATTGAACATGACTTCTGTCACTTTTTTCTAAAGGTAATGGTTTGACAGAACCAGAATTCTTATGTTTTAATGTGAATAACAATGTCATCAAAAATTCATCAGAATATACCTGAAGTAGGTATTGGAAAACTTCCGTAGAATAAATAAAACAAGCCACATTATAGATGAGAAAAATCGAACACTGTTACGAATTCCTTTTCCTTTTCCAGGTTGATTTACGACATCTGCAGCAAGTCCAGGATTCGAACAAAATAGACGTCGGAATAGATTTGCAGGATTACTACATATCAGTGGAATGGGACATCATGAAAGTTCCTGCTGTCCGCAATGAAAAATATTACAGCTGCTGCGAAGAACCATACCCCGACATCATTTTTTATATAACATTGCGAAGAAAGACACTTTTCTACACCGTCAATTTGATCATCCCCTGCGTCGGTATATCTTTTTTATCCATCCTCGTATTTTACCTGCCCTCTGATTCGGGAGAAAAAGTGTCACTATCAATTTCGATCCTGCTGTCTCTCACAGTCTTCTTTTTGCTGCTGGTAGAAATTATACCGCCTACTTCCATAACAGTGCCTCTGCTAGGTGAGTAAATGCAGATTTTTTAAAAAGTTTTGTTTATAGGGGATTGACAATGTTTCTTGATAAATTTGATTGGTTCGGACTTCCATTGCCTGATATTATATAAAATGATTTGAAATCCCTGACAGAACTAATGAAAAAGAGGAATTAAAAAAGAATAGCTGAACGTAATGGATATCGCAAAGTTGTATGCAAAAAACATACTAATGCTTTATAGCGATGAAAAAACTAGTATACAAACCGTTAGTCATATCCACAACACTAGAAATAATAATAATAATAATACACAATAGTACGGGGCCAAGTATAGACCCTTGTGGAACTCCACAAGTGACCTTTTCTCTTGCTGACTGGCCCACAGCTGTCTCCTCGTATTGACTCCTGTCCTGTAGATAATTACACACAAGACTAGCAGGACTGTTCGAAAAACCTATAAAGTTTAAAATAGAGACTAAAATTTCGTAGTTTATCGTATCAAATGCTTTTGAGTAATCTAAGAGAATAAGAACAGTTATTTTTCCTCCATCTGTCTCTCTAATAATATCGTCAACAATGTTAAGTAAGGCTGTAGCACAGCTGTGTCCCGGTCTGAACCCTGAACTTAAGATACACTTACCGCGAGCTAGAAAAGCAATTGGACAGAGATACTTTGCGTATATTGCACCACGACTTTTAAACATTGTCCCAGTAGCCCTGAAAAGTTTCCTGCATTCTCGTCCTTAAAAAAAAAAACTGAAAAAATGGTTGATTTCTTCTGAGAGACACACAATCCATGCCACTATTTTCCCAGGAGATATATAAACTCAATGAGTAAATATAAGAGTACCTATAATATGTGTATGTACATAAGTTTGTTTTGTGCTTATATATGTGTATATGTGAGAGTATATATGACCCTTTACCCATTTACTGAAAGTTTGAAATTACTCCAAATGTAAAGCTAAAACACCTCAGAGACAAACTTTTCCGAGCTGTATTTTATTTGAATTTATTGAAATAATCATATTATCATTATTATTATCATCGAATAACAATTATATCGAGCAAATTAACGATGTAATGAAATAAAAGTGTAATAAAATACGACTTAACATAAAACAATTAAAATAAAAAATTAAGAGATTTCAAGCCAAGTTGATTCACGACGTTTCGATCGTTAGTATCCACAAGCGTCTTCGTGTGATGACCCGAATAAGTCATCAAATATATCATAATCGAATATTTCATAAATAGAGGTGTTGATGAAATACCAACTTAAAACTAACAGGGTAAAAGAATATAGTAACAAAATATCAAAAACAGGCATATTGTTGAGAAAAATTTTTTTTTTCGAAAATTCATATTATAAAGACCACGAAGGTGTATAATTTTTTTCAATACTCACATAGTCTATTTGTTTATAAACAATTCAAGAATAAATATGGCTAAAATTTTTGTTCAAATTACGGAATGTCTTCATCTGTCATAGGCCTCGGAGGCTTATTTTCGGCGATAAATTGATTTATGAATAATAGAGATAGAGTTTCGGAAGGTGGGACTTTTTTGGAAATTTCTCCGTCTTCAAGAATATTTTTTTAATTTCCTGATTCTTCATAGTTTTTGGAATACTTGCAAAAACTTCAATACCTGTCTTAATCTGTCTATAATTTTTTTTGTGCTAAAACACGGTGCAAGCACATTTTTTTAGATATCACTTCGGATCGAAAGAGCTATCGTACGTATTTTTTATCATCTTCATTTCTCACCATTTTCAACCCCTGAATCTGACTAATAAATACTGACCAACACAACGCGATTTCTTCTCTTAGAACCATTAGGCATATCCTACCCACTGCGCCAGAAATTAGTCAATTTTTTCAGGAGAAGGCTTTTCAAAAACATTTTGATTTGACAGGAACTTCTGCAAATTACATGTTCCTTGAAATGACTCAAGATGCCACTTTTACTACTACTTTACAATTTTCAAGTATTTAGTGTTGAATCAGCCCTGCTTGGTTGGCATTCCTCTAGTGGGGATTCATATTGTACTAAATCTTAAAACTCGACACATTATAAAAACCTGGTATTTTTTGACAACCTTCAATATAGTGACTCATAACCTGGGCTAATAAATTATTGTCTTTACTTATTTTCAGGTAAATACTTGCTCTTCACTATGTTATTATGCACCTTATCAGTTGTTGTCACCATCGCAGTTCTGAATGTTAATTTTCGATCACCAGTCACGCACAAACTTGCCCCGTGGGTTAAAACATTCTTCATCGATATACTTCCGAAATTCCTGTTCATCGAAAGACCGAAAAAAGATGACGACGATAAGAACCAGGAATGTATTTTAACTGACGTCATCCAGGTTCCCATGATGGAAAAATGCAAGCCATTCGAGAAAACGTCGTTCGACAGTTTCGATTTAGGTCTTCCACCCTCTAGGTAAGAGAAAATTCACACGATGTTTTTGGAAAACAACATGAATGAAATAAAATTTTTAAGAAAACAGCTATTAATTAAATGTGGTCGACCACGTTTTTGGGTTTCTTAATTTGGAAAATACCGGTGCCAAAATATTCACATAAGTTGGGTAAAATGAGAATAAATGAATCACATGAAAATAGATAAAAATCAATTTGAAAAATGACTTAGAACCAATACCAATTCATCTAAAGGCACAATTCGTTCTGGTCAGTCTTTACTCACCTACAGAGTGGGTTCATGGACTGACACCTATCAAAAACAACTACTCCCCTGACTAATACCACGAAGGGCGTTGGACAGTGCAGGATTCTTCAAAGAAAAAATTCCTGCATATGCTTTTGGCGATACAACTGCCGGAGCCGATTTTCAATTATTGGAACGCACATGCTTGCAGACCGTTTCCGGGCTATTTGGCCTCTCGTCAGTGCAAGGTATTAGATTATATTAGATTGTCGGGAAGCTATTTGATAAGACTCCATAGCCTTGACACTGATCCCTTCATATAGCTGACAGCCTCTGGTTTCTCTTCCCCGCATCTTGCGTGGCTTAGCCTTGCTATCACTTCGCATTCACAGAGCATATGCAGTGTGGATTCTTTCTCTTCTTGACAGAACCTGCTTTGGGTTGTTTCTGTCAGACCCATGTTGCTCATATCGTTAGTCCGGAGGAAAAACGACCTATGTCGAAAAGTAGCACTTTTCAGTACACGAGATTTAAGTTTTTTCAAAAGTTTGATAACTAGGTTCACTAACTTTTCTTTTGCACAATGTTACCTAACTTGAAGATAATGATGTTAGGTGTCAGTTATAGTCTATTACAATTATTTATGTTGAATACTAATAGACAGAAAAATTAAATAGATTCTGTAGTTTGACTTGTGTCGTTTTTCAACATTAGAAATTCTTGAAATTTGGAATCAATCTATGCAATATTCAAAAATATCAAAGGAAAGTATGGTACATTTTAGGGGATTTTATGGTTAGTTGTAAATGTATTGTCCGTAAAAGTCGATAAATTTGCATTGTAATTATGATTCCATAATTACAATGCAAACCATGCAACCACAATGCATGTGTCTAAAAGTAACATGTTAATGTGTTACCATGGAAACCCAATGTTACCATTGGGTTACTTTTAATATTGTGAAGACTCGTAATGAAAGAAAAATATTAACATGAATAGAAAATATTCAAATAATGTAAGTAATCTAAGAAAAGTAAAATAACTATCAAAATTATATTTTTATTGTGGCTCAATATGTTATGAATTTGAAAAGAAGTCCTCATAACATTGTGGTACACATTTTTTTATCAATCATAATATACCCCTTTTTTTTTTCTGTAATTCCCGGTTTGACAAGGTAAACAGGTTCCAAAGTATAATTTGTGATTGACCTTGTCTTTCCTTGTGTTTTGAGTAGTTTGGCTTCAGTTTTTTGCCATTTCTCTTCCATTTTCATTCTTTTTCTTTCTTTTTGAACAATACTTGTCTTAATTTTTACTTTTCTTTTCTTGACAGAAATGTCTTTCGTTCCTAGGGGAGTGTAGTCAGGGTCTCTTCTACTGTTGTCAGAGCTAAAATTGCGTTCAACATTAGATGAAACTTGAGAGGAAGCAATGTTATCAGATTCTGGAACTTGCACCAAAGCCGTCGTCAGTGTTGTGTCATCAGAATCAGTCTCTGAAACTAAGAGTTGTGAAGAAGCCATAGGTAGTACAGAACAATCGGCTTCTGAACGTGTTCCGGAAGCTCCGGTTAGCAGATGGTATTCAGTCTCAAGTAGCGCAGATGATGCATTAATTACAGGATAATCAGTCTTGGAAAATTGTGCTGGAGCTGCATTCATCGAAATATTATAATCAGTATTGAAAATTTGCCCAGAAGCAGGGTTTTCAGCCTCCAAAATTTGCTCAGAAGCATAGAAGCAGCAGTTATCACTTGGTAATCAGAATCGCCAAGTTGCGCAGAAACCTCGTTTGCTGTGAGGTAACCAGCCATAGGAATTTGTGTTGTGTGAATCAGTAATTGGCTGTTCCGCAGGTACTTTTGATGAGACCAGGAAATTTCTCATTTGTGGTTGAGCATAAACTGTTGGGGGAGTCTCTTTGATATCATTGGTTTCTGTAAAAAATGAGAACAAATAATATAAACCGATACTTGGTACCTATTTGAAGATCTACCAATCAAGAACACATAGTCCTTGACAGTCAAAACGTGTTAATTGGTTTTCAGCTGTCTCGATATATGAAATAATTTACGTACTCATATTTCCTCACAACTCAAGCTCACGTGCTTGAGTTGTAGATAGGATGTCCATGATACGGTGTTCGGACCAACATGGAACGTCATTGACAGTCCATTGCATGTTGTTTTTAGCCAACAACATGAGTAAATTGGTACGTTGATTAGGCTTTCCTGAAAAGACGAAAGATATCACATAGGCATTTCGTCTCAAAAATATTTTCCAGAAAAACAATATTTTTCGCGGTTTATCAACTATAATCATATTTCTCAAGAAAATGGTCATAATCGTAGGATTGTAATGAATTTTCTAAATTATATGAGTTAATTATCTTGAAAAACGACACAAATTCTATTGTATCGTTCTTGATAATTTTCAAACATGCATTTCGAGTATAAAAATATGAACTCACCATCTTGTGTTGTTTTTCCCGGAATTGCGATGACCACTTTCTACACTATCTAGTGTACAAAAATTACACTACCGCTTGTGACATTTTCCCATCTAAATTTAGTGAGACTTCTTAATCGTCAGGTGATAAGTCAAAACCTGATATTTTCGAGGTGTGACATTTTTCTTCCGGACGGTTGTGGTTTAGCAGGTCTTCCGTGGATCTGGGCGATGGTATCTTTATGAACTCTTCCGCCTGCCCCATTTCTGAAAGCTAATTCCACCAATCTATCGATTCTGCTTGTATCCATGAATTATACATGCTTTCGCTACCCCGCAGAAGGGTTGTGGGCCGATTATACCCTTGGATGCACCTTCACGGGCTAGAACATCGACCTCCTCATTGGCCTTGTGACCCTCTTGTCCGAGTACCCAAGCTAGAGTGTACCTTTTGTGGGTACTTAGCTCCTTAAGTGCGCTCAGACAGCTTCCCACGAGTCTTCAGTGCAAAATATCGTCCATCATATTCTTACAGAGTATCATACCTCTTACAAAGCTGAAGCGAACAACAAGCAACAAATATGTCTCGCCCGAAGACGAGGTACTAACCAACCGCATATCCGAATGGCTCAAATCCTCGTATAAGGAAATAAATTCCAAAAGTTGTAAATGAGCATACTTGAAGACTGGCTATAACTAAACTGCCTTCAAGTATGCCCACCTACTATATGTGAAATTCATTTTCTCATACGGGAACTTCTCGTCTACGGGCAGAAGGGGCGATGACAGATTTGCTGCTTGTCGTTCGCTTCAGCTTTGTTCGAGGTATGCTCTGAAAGAGTTTGATTTTTGATTATGGGAATTCATCGACCTTCAAGTTTAAATCTGTTTAAAACAAATCTGTTTTTCCGTTAATCAGCTGTCGCCCCCATACGAACGACAACTCTCAGAAGTTGAGAAACTTGTGCGAGCTAAGGACTAACGAGGTCTTACCTTTCAGCGTGTGAATCTTAACACGGTTGCAGAATCATCCCTGCTTCAACCAGTTGAATTCTGTCGAGAAAAATTTCTGGTCGAGGCAGGAATCGAACCCACGGTCTTCCGATCGTGAGTCGGGCGCACTACCACCGCGGCCAATTTCACAATAACGGACACTACTTTGCACTAACGAGAGGCTAAATAGCCCGAAACCGATCTGCAAGTATGCCTGCTCTAATAATTGAAATTTGATTGCGGCAGTTGTATAGCCAAAAGCATATTTAGGAATGTTTGCTGTGAAGAATCCTACACTGATATCTGTGGAATATAATCCAACGCCCTTCGGTGTATTAGCTAGGGGAGTAGTAGTTTTTCGATAGTGAAGGTAAGTAAAGACCAGCCTGAATGAATTGTTCCTTTGGATAATTTGATTCACAGCCAGTTTTCAAGTATACCCACTTACCATATGTAGAAGCAATATACTCCAAACTAAAATACTTTCCAAAAACGAAAGCAGTTTTGAACTTGATAGAACTAAAAAGAAATATTTATTTTTACAACATATTTATATTTGAAGGTGAACACTCACGGTCAAAATAAACATTTCAAATAAGAAAAATTCCGACAGATCTGAATTTTGGTAGAGACCTTGGATACACCAGTAGAAATAAAGTGCCAAAAGACCCCATAGATTCCCATGTGTACTTGAAAAGTTACTCGAAGTCAAAGGTCAACATTTTCAGTTTTTTGAGTTTCTTGAATATTTCTCAAAAACGATAAGATTCATCGAAAATATAGGCTCGAAAAAAATTGTAGATCATAAAATTATCTACAAAAAGGCTATAAATCTTCTTTTTTCGAATAATCACCATTCTGAATAGTTGAAGTAGCTACGTTCCACATTTCTACGTTCTACGTTCCACATTTGTACGTTCTACGTTTCCCTGGTAAGCCTACTCTACGATCTGTTACCCCAAGTTTATAATAATGCAAGGTAAGGTGAAGTGATTATAGGTTTTGGTAATTTTTGAGTTGGCAGGAATGCATAAACAAATATTGACATTCCATTTCCATAATCTTGACAGTAGTAACCATTCATATGAAATGAATGACAAATTTCATTTCTATAATATTATGGAAGACGCATATTTTATATCATTAATAGAACAATACCCAATAATTTATGATAAAAAAAATAAACAAATTAATGGAGGAGAAGGCATGGTAGGTGATTGCCAAAATAATACGGCTACCAGAGGAGCAATGTCAGAGATATATTGGGGCTGAAATTTTCCACAAAACACCGTAAATTTCCTTGATGATTCTAGGAATTGTGGTCTTTCCTAAATAGTATGCTCACGCCTCCGACTGTTGCGAAGTTTCCTGCGATAAATAGCTGAACATTTTTTTGTTAGATACATATTTACAATTTCAACAATTCACTTTACTGGAGTGTTGTTATAGCCAATTTCTCTTCTGGAGATATCGATCCATATATTTTTTTAAACAATAAAGGCGCTAACAATTTCACTAAATGTTCAGAACATATTTGTTA
Source organism: Leptinotarsa decemlineata (assembly GCF_025532065.1). Lineage (NCBI taxonomy): Eukaryota > Metazoa > Arthropoda > Insecta > Coleoptera > Chrysomelidae > Leptinotarsa > Leptinotarsa decemlineata. The sequence goes on from NW_027412578.1 coordinate 8,705,828, forward strand.
ATTCTTGTGTACACCTGACTCTTTCTGCTTCCCAGAATGGGTCTAACATTAAAAATCCTCCTTTTTCGTTTCTTTCTCTTGAGTAAAAGATACACACTTATTATTGACACAATCGCGGCAATTTTTGTATTTATATCCATCAAAAGAAAAATCAAATTTCACAATGTGACGTTTAAGTTTATCTGATGACATTACCTTTACACCATTCGAATATATCCGTCAAAGTTCGTAGTATGGCGCTTCCTGATTGGTCGGAGGTAAGAACGCAATGCAGAAAGTTGAAAATAGCCGACTTGTTACCTTGCGTTACTTTGCCTTACCGGCGTTACCTTACCTTACTTTTTATCTAGAACGCATGTGTGTTTTCTCAATGCTTCAACTCTCTTACCTTGCCTCGTTAACTTGCGTTTTTATAAACTAGGGGTTATGACGAAGTTTCATGAAAAAAACTGCATGATGATTATTGACTTTGATATCGATTCAAATTGTACTTCTGATTTCTGTTAATATTTTAGTCTGATAGGTACTCTTCAAATTCGACTTCAACAGCTATGTCTTCTTCGGTTACTTCTTCTTCTTCCTCTTCTGTTTGTCGAATGTTCATAAATTATTCAACTAAAGGTGCATCAGCTGTCTCTCCATCGATATCACATGATTCTTCATCTACTGGATTCAACTGAACATTCAAGCAAGAGTCGTTTTGGCAGTTAGTGCTCAATAGTGAGGTAAGGTTAGGATAGGTCAGAAGTGAGTGGGCCTATTTGTCCTTCCACTGCAATCCGCAAGGGTTTATTGTGACTCACACCTATTCAAACTTGATCAAATACACCCAGCTTCTTGACGGAGCCGATTAGTTTATATGGTGAGTGATATAGTGAGTGATCTTTCAGGTCATATGGTAGGAGTGCGTCTCTACCAAACTCTGGAAACCTGATTCGGCCTACAGCGGGCAAGCACAAAGTATGTGCTCTGCTGTTTTATAATTTTCCAAACAGAAGCGACACACACTGTCTTCCGACAGTCCGAATCTCTGCAAATGATGATTCAGATGACAGTGACCTGTAAGGAAGCCTGTTAGACATCGTAGTTCATCCCTACTGTAGTCCAGCAACTGTTTGGTTTCAAGCTCCGAAGGGTGAATGAACGCTTTGGAGTGAGCCAATCTTGGAAGAATTTGCCAGAAGTCTTTGAATCTTCTTGCCATCCAAGTGTTCAATGTTTGTTTGGCAAAACCTAAAGCGATACCAATGACACGTTCTGCTCCGATGAAGCTGCTTGCAGCATTCTTTTTTGCAAGGGAATCAGCAGCATCATTGCCTTCCAGGTCAGTATGGTTAGGAATCCAGACCAGAGACAATCTATTAGGTCTTCCTATCAAGGAGAGTCGTTTTTGGCAATTTGCTACCAACTCAGACGTTGCTCGATAGGAGCCAAGAGCTTCCAAAGCCGCTTGACTGTCCGAGAAAATTTGTATTGACTTGTGTGTGAGATTGGATTTTGCCAATCTCTCCGCACACAATTCAAAAGTATAGATTTTCGCTTGAAATACAGTCGCATAGGTCCATAGGCACGTAGATATCTCTGTCCTGGGTTTGCCACTGAAAACGCCTGTACCTGAGCCCGAAGGTGTTTTGGTCTCTCTGTGATCATCAATGATGAACACAACAATCTTATTTTTCTACAGACTCATTCAGCATTATAACCTACTTTGCAATTATAAAAAACAGTGTCTAGATGTTTCTTCGGAGTCCACTTAACTAATCATGTCTGATCTTGATAGTACAAGTGTTGCTGGGCAGATGCCGATGATGGAGGAAGACAATATATGTATTGTTTCTTGTTCTGTGTTCCTCTTAGAAAAGTTTAATATCTATACCCTTCGATACAATAAATTTTTTTGGAGCTCGATGAACAGCAAGATAGAAAGAGAAATCCTTTTGTGATTATCCTTTGCGGAAAAGAGCTCAATTCTTCCAAATACTTCAGCGCAATCAATTGAATGTTCAGCAACAGCAATGTTCAGGTAAAACTGATGTTTTACCTGAACATTGCTGTTGTAGTATCATCGCAGCCGGTTATAGCATGTGAAATCAAAATATGGTTTTGGCATTTCGGCTAAGCTGTGTGCTGTTGAGCCTTTTCAGATCAAAAAGTAAATACTTCATCATTTGAAGTCCGTGCAATAAGTGGTATTAAAAAATCAAAATCTTTACCAACAACAACAGTTGTATTTGTTGAATTCAATTGTTCAATTGCTGTTCCAATCATGAGGACATAGAGTTATGAGTTTGGAGTAATTTGTAATTTTCATCTCTTTTTTTCTGAAGGTTTGATGTCCAGCATACTGGAGGTCTAGGTTCTTGTTTCGGAGAACCACCATTTCCACTGCCTCTTTCTGGAGGCGACGAGGATTTATACAGCCCTGCGAGTTGCAGGACGAATACTTTCGATGGCACCAGTGATATTAGTCCATCGTTTGACAAATCGGAACTGCACGACATGGACAAAACCATTGCGGACTCCCGATTCATTGCTCAACATGTTAGGAATAAGGATTCTTTCGAAAATGTGAGTAAATCCCTCCTCCGGAGGTTCCAATTCTGAGTAACAAACTTTTTAAAGTAGCTAGACCCTCCATATCATATTAGCCTTCAATGAAGGTGTAATCTTCTTTTTTCTATAATACCAAGCAATGTCTGAATATGCGACTTGCCGACTTGTCCATTTGCTCTTTCAGCTTTGTTCCCATGTTGTATCTTCTTGATAGGTTTCAAAACCGTTCTGATGTTGTGTTTCTCCACAACATTGAAACAGTTTTCAACAAAGCATCAGGTCGGTTAAAGACCTGGAAAGGTAAAAATCGGAACCACTAAAAGATGTATGTGAACAGGGCTGAAGGAACGTAAAAGAAATTGCAGAATAGACCAATCGGACAAGTCGGCTGTAGCAGAACCACAAGAAACTGTTTGAAAACACGAAAACGGTACGGGAGGCAATAGAGATCCATAAACACACGGCAAATTCAAACTAAACTCCAACCGAATATGGAATCCCATTCTACGAAGTTCAAGATTGACAAATATGACGGCAGTTGATAGGATTGTGAATGTATCGCTTTATCACTATCTGTAATAAAATAGACAGGTCCGTATTAAAAAAAAAGTTGATGGTGGTCATGTTGACACAAAACGTTTTATCGAATATTTATCATTACATCGTCATAGTATTCTTCTAATACATTAACATTTTTCTTTTCCATGTTTTGATATTCCTCGAAATAACAATTTCATTCGAAAAAAACGAAAAACAGCATTTTTGGTTTTCCCCGTATAACCCGAGAAGGGCGAGAGTCCCCGTAAATATGTTTCGACCATTGTATTGTTCCCGATGATAGTTACCTTTTTTCCCATTCAATCGTCTTCGTATCTGTCACGGTTTAGAATATAGCAATGTTACCACATGATAAATGATAAATGAAACGGCCTGTATGGGTCTAGAATTTTCTGTTTTACTGCAGGATTATCATGATTTCTGTCTAAGAGATACTTAACCAGAGATCCATCGATATCTATTACTTCTCAGCAGCGGCTCGTCAGAGGAGGCAAGGGAGGCTTAGCCTCCCCATACAATTTGAGGCTATTCATCGCAATAAATTGAAAGATATTGACAAATGATTGTGATTATTTTTTTTCTAAAAATGCTTGGGTATTATTACTTTACCATTAATTTTTAATATAAATACATAATATGCCCGAAAAAACACTATCACTCACTACGTAGTACGTACTACACTGTATCCTGCTCAACAAAACTCAAACGCACCGCCCATGAACGCATAACGAATAAACCATCAACCCGAAATAATAAATGCCATACGTTGCAAGGGAGCCAAGCCTCCGACCGCTTTGAAAAGCACAGGCTCCACGAAACCGATCCAACCAGCGACATACTTCCCGATTTGTAATTTCAGTTGCAGAAATTATGGTGTCACAGGAGGCTAGCCTCCAGTTGGTCCGTTAGTGTATGACTGCGTTTGTTTTTTTATTTAATTACTCGGACGGGATGCCGTGACAGACCGGGACTGAAAAATATTTCGGTAAATCGTTTTAGTGTTTCTTGATAATATTTGTTATTTGTATATAAAACAGGCAGTATTACATTATAGCAGTGCTTTTTGGTAATATTTTTAATATGTTTTTGAAGTATTTTCTTTCAATTTCAAGGTGTTTTCAGGTTTTCACTTCTCGATAAGTTTTTTTTTCATTTATTATGGATACGTTGGACAAAATTGAAAAATCTGACGATATAGTCAATTGGTTGCTGACAAATAATTTCAAGTCTTTATCTTATGATAATAAATTTTACATTATTAAAACTCTGGGAAGGCCTCAACCAAATTTGATTTCAATTAAATCGTCAGATAATCGACAAAATCGAGGATTTAAAATTAGTTGGTACGATAAATGCGATTGGTTAACCGGCTCCAATAAACGAGAAAAACTTTTTTGTTGGCCCTGTGTTTTATTTTCCGTACAAACCGAATACCAAACGTGGTCTAAAATAGAATACTTCGATTTAAAAAATTTAAATCGTGTTATGGGGCAAATATGATTCACAATTTGGCACTTTTTTAAACGGTAGCGTTTTTTCGGGCACCTCAAAAACCATCCAAAATGAGCTTATAGACAGTATGGCATATATTAAGGAAAATATAAGCGAGGAGTTTGAAAGTGTTTCTTTTTTTTCATGGGAAATTGATGAAACTACCAATATTACCTGTACATCACAACTTTCAATCGTTTTTAGATATGTCAAAGATGGTAATGTGGTAGAACGTTTTATGGATTTTCATGATGTTTCATCTGGGCGCACAGCTGACGATTTGTTTAATTTTTTAATTCGTACGTGTGACACCTATAATTTTAGGCAAAAAATAATTGCGCAAACCTATGATGGGGCTGCGGTCATGACCGGCCATTTAAATGGTTTACAAACTAAAATAGCTCCATAGCTCCTCATGCACTTTTTACACATTGTCATGCCCATGCCTTAACTTTAGTATTAAGCAAAGCGTGCAACAACATAAAAATTTTCGCGCCTCCGGCGGGCTTTTCTGTGTGTTTATAGTCTATATGACTTTAGCCTCCCCTGTTCTCCAATGCACGAGCCGTCACTGTTACTTCTACTGAATCGCGGTTTGAAATAAGTGTGAATTTCAAATAATTGTATGAGCATTTCTGAAATTTTATGTTGGTCAAACGGAAAAACCTATCGGCAATAAAGTAGTTTGACGATTGTCAAACAGTTTTATTGCCTCTGAAACAAGCTGTCCGATCCAATACCTCTCTCCTGCTTATATACTTCAAAACCTACATTTTCTTGCCTACGTTCAAATGAGAAAGTGAAAAAAATATTCCCGAAATTAAGAACAAAAAATATTTTCATCTAACCATGATATTTTACAGGTGGAAGAAGATTGGAAATACGTGGCAATGGTTTTGGATCGTCTCTTCTTGTGGATGTTTTCAGTGGCTTGTGTAGTTGGAACGGGGATAATCATTTTGAACGCCCCCTCGCTATACGACACTACCAAACCGATAGACGTTCTCATTTCAAAAGTGGCGAAGAAAAAAATGGCACTACTCAAAATGGTTCCCGAGGAACTCTGAATGCTCACAGTGTTTGGTTAGGAGGAAATCATGGGCTACTGAGACGAGGACACAAGAGGAGGCAAAAAGATCAGCTACAAAAAATCGTTTAACGTAAATGATAAGATAATGAAATCGGAAATGACAATTATTTTTCTTTATTGTAAGCATCAAAGTATATTTTATCTTTCAATAACATACTCTAAATCTAACTCGTATATTAACAGAATAAACTGCGGAATGTTGAATTGATTCGAAAGCAGTAGCCTAGGATAGCCTACTAGACCAAATGTGGAACTTCTCTATCGCCGTTGCAACACTCAAAATTGCGATAACGATGATAATCACTAACATAGTATTTGTTATGTTATGTAATTGATAAATCAATAATATTACAATGTTAAAGCTGTTTCATTTATAAAAATAATGTAGTTTAGTCGATAACGATAATAAACTTTTTCATTAAGTAGATAATGCTCAGTTATTTCTCACTTCCAGGCAGAAAGGCCGTTTTGGCTCGGAAGCCATATGGAAACCGTTTCTTGAAAGTCTCTGAAAAAAATTGGAGCCTCGACAAGCTCACTGCGTTTTTTCTCTATGGTTTCATGGATTTAGTCAAATAACTTTCTAGTTCAGTTATCTCATAAAACTTCACTTGGTATAATACTCTATTGAAAAAATAGGCAACTCCTCTTATAGTTAGGTTAGATCCAAAGTGAGTAGGTCTATTCGACCCTCCACCGCAAGGGTTTATTGTGGCTCACAACTATTCACACTCGACCAAATAAACCCAGCTTCTTAACAAAGCCTTAATTTGTTTGGTGAGTGGTCTTTCAGGTCAGATGGTATGAGTACGGCTCTGCCGAACTCTAAAAACCTGATTCGGTCCACAGCGGGGTAGGCACAAAATATATGCTCTGCTTTTTCATCGTTACTGAGGTAGTTGGATAGTCAAAGTGCAAGATTCCCACCTTAATACCCGCGACAACCTTTCCATTTGAGGGTTTTTGCACGTCAGCTACACCTGAGGATGCCTTAGATTCAACCGTGCAGGGCTTTGTCGCCTCTGGTTTTGGTAATTCATTACTTGAGCTCAAACGTTTACTAACCTGGAGGGTTTGTTTCTCTACCTGCTTAAGAATTTGGTGCAAGGCGGTTTCATTAAGGTACCCCGCTCTTGAGGAGACGACCTCATATTTGAGACAGTAGTTTTTCCGGACGCTTTCAAATATGCGAAAGTAATTCCAGTCTTCAAGAAGGGGGACCCATGTTTCCTGGACAATTACAGGCCCATATCTATCATCTCTATTTTTTCCTAAGTCGTTGAAATAATAATTCGAGAGCAACAACTTCTTTTTTCTGGGTCAATATGAGTTTCGCAAAAATCGTTCCACTTCTCTAGCTGTCTTTGATGTTGTGGGATCTATTGTTGAAGGAATCGAGAAGGGTGTGCACACTGCCACACTGCATAAGGCTATTGATTGTGAATATACAGTATACTTCTTGAAAAATAGTATTATTATGGAGTTAGAGGGGTATCTCTGTCACTCATAGAATCATACCTTTCAAATAGGTATCAGGTGGTTTCGTGTAATGGTGTTACATCAAATTTGGAACCTACCGAGCACGGTGTTCCACAAGGTTCAATACTTGGCTCCTGCTCTTTTTTATTTATGTTATTTATGTTAATGACATATGTAATTTCATGTCTCCCTATAAGGTCATTCTCTATGCAGATGATACAACTTTAATATATAGCGATCAATCATCATCTAACATCCCACAAGTAATGACAGAAGTTGAAAATCAAGCCAGCAAATAAATTGAAGTTGAATAGTGACAAAACTCAAAATCTTGAATTCACCACTGTAGGTTCAGCTAACAAACGTGTAAAATTACTTGGCATTACTCTCGACAGTACTTTATCTTGGCACCAACATACAGATCTTCTCGCAAATAAACTATCTAGTGCAATATTTATCCTTCGTCAACTGCAAAACATCACAAGCGGTGAGATTCTAAAAATGACGTAATTTGCATTATTCCACTCACACGGTGTTTGCTTACTTTGCATTATTCCACAGCTGCGGTGTTGTTCTTTGGGGGAACTCTCCTGGTTCGATGAGAATTTTCAAACTACAGAAAAAAACGGTGATAATACCAAAGACTACAGAATACTATAAGACGTGTCACTCGCTCATTTTTCGACATCTGAGAAATCTCGCCGCCCGCTAGCGACAGCGGGTAATTACCAGCCGAGGTAGTACAGTGTGTCGCTTGAAGTTACCAGTTCTCGTCGGCACACGAGATATAAAGGTTGTCCGTATTGTTTGGTATTGTCAAAGACTACAGAATCGGTAAACTTTGGTATTGTGATAGTGTTGTGTTCGTTCGGAGTTCGAAATATTTATTTTGTGAAAATGTCGACGTATTGCTCAGTGGATGGTTGTCTGAGTACGGTGGGAAGCCCAGGTATTTCGTTTTTCCACTGCCCAAAGTACAGTGAAAGGTATGCATTCAATATATTCACCATTAATTTTTATTTTACCTATCTATACCTTTTATGGTTTTGTTGTATAAAATTATTCATAACGAAATATACCGCCGGCATTTGCCAATCCAAACTCATTTCAATTTTTTTTCAAAATGTTCAGTTTATCGATTGATATACTTGAATTTTTTTTTAGGTGTCAACGTTGGAAAAATGTATTAGGCTTCATTGGGAATCATAGATATGCTACTCTTACCCCAGAGCAGAGTCACAATAGAATTAAAATTTGCAGCTTACATTTTAGAGCCGATGATATTGTGAATTCTCGTATTCATAGCTATGATGTTCCTTCATTGCGTCTGCCTCAAGATGGTTCTCAGAAAGGTTGGTTCAGTGAAGTTTATAGATTCAAATGATGAAAAAATCTTATTCCACTTTTTAACATATGAAATTTACAATATCAATTTTGTTGTTTAAACCTTCCAGATGATGATGCCATTGCCGGTACTAGCAAGGATTTTATTTACATTGATGCTCAGGTTCAAACGGATCAATTAGGATCACGAGGTGAAATATCTTTTCGTTATATTATATACTTACCTGATCTATTTTTATATGCTTCGGAAAAAAAAACGATGACAAGAAAACAATTATTGAAAGTACGTACATCTTTCTTTTAGATGAATGCAGCCAAACATCTGCTAAACTCTCTTCGGGAACTCCAAGAAAAGTGGCATTACGAAAAAAAATTGTATCACTAGAGAAAACAGTAGCTTCAACATCAAAAAGAGCACTGGACGAAACCGGAATTACTCTGGATGATGTTTTCAAGTTTCTGGATCGAAAATATCCTGAGCAATATTGTAAGCTCTTGAAAGCACAGCTTTCTTTGATAAATAAAGCACCAAAAGGGTCCAGGTATAGTGACGAATTCAAACAGTTTGCATTGACTCTTTATTTTCTTGGTACGAAAGCATACAAAAAATTTTCAACAATTTGTAGATTACCGTCAAAAAGTACACTTCATCGTTTCACGAAAAATTGGATTGTTGAACCAGGCTTCAACGATTTTATTTTTCGTGTTATTGAATTCAGGATTGGGCTCATGAAGGAGAAAGAAAGATATTGTATTTTATGCCTAGACGAAATATCTTTGAAATCTCATCTTTATTATGATATTTCCAGAGACAAAATAGTAGGTTTCCAAACAAGTTTGAATGGGACCTCTACTGACATAGCAAGTAGTGCTCTAACAGTAATGGTCAGAGGTTTGGCAAGCAATTGGAAAATACCACTTGCATACTTTTTCTATAAGACATCAGCAACTTCTGATGATTTGAAAGATATTTTGTTCAAAACGGTACGAAGATGCAAAAGTATAGGCCTAAATGTCATGGGGGTGGTTTCCGATCAGGGTTCAAATTTTCAGAAGTTGGTGAAAACTTTGAATGTTACAGACGAAAATCCCATATTTCTGATAGACGATCATGAACTTGTATATTTGTTTGATATCCCGCACTTGCTGAAGTCGACACGAAACAATTTGTTTTCCTATCAGTTTTTACTTCAGGGTGGAGAAACAAGAAAACATTACATAGAAACAATGTATAATTATGATAGAACTAAACAATATAAATTGGCTCTTAAACTTAATAATGACCACATTTATCGAAATAATTTTCAAAAAATGAAAATCACGTTGGCTTCCCAAGTTCCCATCAAGAGATATTGTTGACCATGTAATAGAGATGGAAAACATATTCATTGAAAATTTTGATAAAATCGGCAGTGAGAAGGGAATTGGACAGTATTTGAAAACAAAATATTCGAAAATTCTTTTCTCACATCCATGTCAAAAATTCCTCTTCGATTATTATATATCTTTATATACAAGAGTTCGGATATACTTCACTTTAAAATTCATGAACCAGGACATGAAGATTGTTAGGAAACATAAATCATGCAATGTAAAATTGAATATTTTAAATCATTTATAAACATATAACATTATATAATTGTATTATTTTTGTTAATAAAACATGTTTTTCTGAATGTATGTTTATCATTTCATCAGTAAATCACTCTGATCTGTTTCTTAGATCATTTATTCATGAGTTTATCTATCATGTTTCTGGAAGTTGATCGACAAACAACTACTTTTGTATCTTTGTTTATCTGTCTGATACAACCGAGCAAGCGAAGTTTCAACTTCGGAACGTCCCCTGTAGATATCGCGAATAGGAACTGCCCTCGTATAACTGTCATGCGGCCGGCGGCTTCCAGACATCGTCTGTCGGCGATATGATTTATGGAAATCGCAAAAAATGCAATCCTGAGCCGTACCGACAAACGAATTCCTTGGAGTGAACCAACTTATAGTATTCGGTAAACTTTGATAATACTGGCAAGTGCAGATTTCCGGGAGCACTGTAGACCATTATTCAAAAAATTACGTATCATGCCGTTGCCAACATTATATATTTATCAGGCGCTACTGGAAATCAGAAAAATTGCTAAAGAAACAGTCTGACATATACCAACACTTCACGAGAAATGCGGATAAGGTAAGAACATTTTAGGACAGTTCACGTCAGCCATGTCTACTCGGGTCAATTGCCCTAACACCAAACTGATATTTTTGCACTCGACGAGCGTTTCGCCAATAAAGTTAGCATCCTCAGGAGAGGAAAATTGATCCTAGTCAAGGCTGTTTAATCCTCATATACTAAAATTTGTTACCTGAGGTTGTATACCTACCTGAAGTCCAATATGGAATTTCTTGGTAATTAACTACCTGCAAGTTCTTAGTAATTTTTCTCTTCCTAACAGAAGATTAAAAAGCGGGCTAAACGGGATGGGTCCCTTATCTCCATTCATGCTGTTCTTACATGTTGCTATTTCTAGACTCTCACATGCATCGAGTAGCCTGGTGCCATGCACATGCTTAATCAGTTTCAGATTGTTTTCACCAATTCTGTAGTCCTTGTCTAGAGCATGTTGGGCGACACTGGATTTTTCTATCCTTCCGTATTTCATGTGTGCACAATGCTCCTTGTAACGGGTTTTAATCGCTCGTCGGCCCTGGCCGATGTATTTGCTGTTGCAATCTTGACAACTGATTTCGTAAATCCCCGACCTTTCTGTGTTTTCTAGTCTATCTTTTGGATTATCAAGAAGCTATTGCAATTTATAAGAAGTTTTATATGCAACTTCCATATTTACTTTATCAAATATCTGTTGAAGCCCTCTCGTGTATTGGGGTTCATATGGGATTACTATAAACTTGTTATTACTCTCCTCTTTTTGAAATGTCGAAGATTTACGAAGTGCTTTCCTAAACTTGCATTTTCTAATTATCTTGTCAGAAATAGCAAATTGTAAGAACAGCATGAATGGCGATAAGCGACCCATACCGTTTAGCCCGCTTTTCAATCTTCTGTTAGGAAGAGAATAATTACTAAGAACTTGCAGGTAGTTGATTACCGAGAAAAACCATATTGGACTTCAGGTATACAACCACAGGTAACAAATTTTAGTATTTGAGGATTAACCGGACTAGACTAGGTATCAATTTTCTTCTCCTGAGGATGCAATTATTGATCTCGAAAAAAATTATTCAACTTTCACACCAAAGGTTCCAATCTCATCGTTATACTCACCGGTATCGATTGTACTGTGGTAGTTTGTAAATACCCCTATTATCATAGGTGATTATTTATTTGGTTATATATATATATATATATATATATATATATATATATATATAATATACGTAGGCAACCCCTGTGTTGCTTTATATTTTTATATTTTCACAATTCACTTCTTTGTTTTATATGTTCATTTAAAAAAGCCTATACACTTGACTTGCTACAAACATGAAAATGTAACGTAGTTAATAAACTATTCTATTCTATTCAGTCGTTTCCTGGCTACACCACCAAACCCTTTTTTCAGGTTCAGTTATTGACATTCATCTCCTCTGTAGACTCAGCGTTAGAAAAAATTTTTAAGTTTACTCTGTCCATAAAAGTCCCACGAGTAGTTAGGGAAAGACGGTCAATCACGGCAGAGCTCCGCATTGCCGTGACAAGGCGATGCTACGACGAGAGGGCGCCCGGTATCTCGAAGGTTCCGTAGAGACAGCTGATAGGCTCAGTGTTATTCATCCTCTTGGCACAGATACACAAACCTTAGGATTAAGTCATCGCTGGGGTGCCATTCAGTAAGGGAATAACAGAACCACAAGTGATTCTGTCATTACCATATCCAGCGGGGCTACGTGGAAGCAGGCATCTGATGGCCGGTTTGCTCAACCCCTACATCCCAAGCCAATGCACTCACCAAACACAGCATGCACAATAGTTCAGGCAGTGAAAGATGAACAAGGACAGCCAACCCGCCTTGTGATTCGACAATTATCCATAACAATTTTTTTCACTTTCTCAACACTTTAATTTTCTCGATCTTTTGTGAAAAGCTTGTACCACTTCTAAAAATAATTCTAACTTAGAGTGCAATCACCATATGCCACTGTCAACATTTTTGAGCACGAGATTCAATTGTGTACACAAAAATTGATGCAAATTAAAATCTGTTTTTCCGTTAACCAGCTGTCACCCTTCTTCGAACGACAACTCTCAAAAGTTGAAACTTGTGCAAGCTAAGGACTAACGAGGTCTTACCTTTCAACGTGTGATTTTTTCGACAGCTGAAAATCGCCGAACACGCTAACTTTTGTGCCTCTCACCGACAAACTAAACATGCTAATCAACTTTAAATATTCGTATAGGTTCGAGATAAGTGTAACAACATAAAAATATAAAAAAATCGCTAATCGTTGCCCGCGAAATTTGAAAATCACCTTATGTTTTGAACAGCATATACTTACACGTCTCTTATTCATCTCTTTCCGAATTCAAAACTCAATCACGTACTCCATGATAAGGAGCTGGAAAAAGTTGGAAATTTTCAGTATTATTATATGTAGAATCGTAAACTTTGACTGAATGTATCAACAATGAAACCACGATTGATAACGGATTCCTAGGTATGCATCTGATCAATGAAATCATTAGGTTCGAGGAATACTGTGACCAGAAAAAACAAATTGATATACACTTGAAACCGGTTTCATTGTGCAATTATTTAAAGAATTATTTGTAGAAATGATATTTTCTTGGGAATTGTTTCAAGAATTGTTCGATAATGGATTCTTAGTTAAGCCTTATGCATCTCATTCATTGAATTGAGATGAAATGAAGAAAGCTTAGAAGAAATGTTTATATAATAACATTTTTACTCAATTGGTTATCCCAATTTCTAATCAGATCAAATCAGTTTATTTCAAGAGACCTCCTCTACAGCATGGAAAAAGTCAATTATACTAAAATATAGAAATTCACAATACAAATAAATAAATAAATAAATAAATAAATATATATATATATATATATATATATATATATATATATATATATACATATATATATATATATATATATATATATATATATATGTATATATACATATTTATAGATAGGTAAGTATTTTTTGATCATTCCCATATTGATTTCAATTTAAGAGCCAGCGGTAGATAGCTATTTCAGCCTATTAGGCATCGACGTTATCCATCTTGATTTTGTTCAGGTTGAAGCCTGGCTCCCCTCCCCTTTTAACTGATGTTTGCCAGAAAGACAAACGGGTCATGACTGATGTTTGATGGTGGCATGAAAGTCCTCAGACATACATACCGCCCTTCGCGGTATACCCCTACCTGGCTGGGGTGAGATGGATGAATATATTATTCATCTGTTAACGGAGGACATAGGGGCCTCATTCGACAGAGTGTCGGGGCCTTCTATATCGGGAGGTGTCGTCTACAGCGTAATCTATAGCTTCCCTGACTAACTTGGGCATCGACAGTACTAAAAAAGTACTTGATAAAAATAGCTGCGTAAACCCAAGTCAACTTGCTAAGTTTTTATGTCAGTGTTGGTGGTTTGACCAATCAACTGACAACTGCGGTAGCAGAAACTTGGGAAGCTAACCTGAAATGCCATCGGAAAACGAATCCACATGTTTCTAGAAATGACATGCCCAATAGGCTGAAACAGCTGTCTACCGGCGGCTCTTAAAATGAAATCAAAATGGGAATTATCAAAAAGTACTTATCTATTTATTTTTTGATTTTCATCGAATTATTTTCCAGCAGCTTGAGTGCAGCTTGAGTGCATTGAGTCCTTCATTTTCAGTATTTTAATATCAATATTAGTCACAAAAAGGATTTGAAGCTTGATGACTCCTATTTAATTATATGCGAGCGCTTTCGACAGCTGGTCGTGCCGTCATCATCTAGGCTCTATTCAAACTGAACATGTCAACCTGTAGTTTATCCTTTTATGCGGTCCGAACGCCTCAGTGCAGGTACTCCATGTACTATAGGTAAATTTGCCTGTATTTGGGTTGCACCAGGTAATATTCTTTGTGTTGAATCTTCTCTAAATTTACTGTTTCTAGGAGTGTGTATTGTTTTGTTTATAATATTGAATGTTAGGTCTTGTTGTGTTTTGATTTGTATTTGTTCCTCGATAAATGATTTATGACTGTTGAATTTATGAATGTTTAAGTTTTCCCAGATCTCCATACGGTTTCTCTTATTGACTTGTTTTAAGAGTTTTATGTTCTCTGGTGGGGGGCAATTTATGTTTGTTTTGTATGGCGTGTGTTGTGAGGTTTGATATATATATTATTGAGTTTTTGTATGGCTTTTTGTGCTCGTCGTACCTTTGGATCAATTTTGTCTTGGTTTGGCCGATATAGAATTTGTTACAGTCCGAGCATTGTATACTGTATATCCCGTTTTGGTCTTTGTATATATATACTGCTGTAGTCTCTCTCATTTCTAAACAGATTATAGTTGATCATCAAATATAAAGGCGAAAATTGCACGTGTAACCAACATCTTGCAAATGGAACTCTCAATCTGCTCTGGAACCAAGACAAAAGATCTAATAATATTTTCAATGATACCAACAGTTTTGATTCTTCTGTTAAATAACCTTCATTCTACTACTTTCTGAGGAAATAAACATATAAGAAAATAAAATGAAAGACCAAGGCTTCTCCATGAATTAATGAATCACATTTCAAATCAGATTGTTTTGTATATGAGAAGTGAGGTTCATCATGTCCCCCACCTTTCAAATTCTCTTGCCCAGAACGGTATAAATATTTATAATTTTTAATGCATTGATCAGTCAGATAAGTGATAAGTCTGTGCTAAATTGTGGTTAAATAGAAGTTGTTGATATACATTTGTCCAAATAGTGTTCAAGTATTCCTTTTTACTTTATCATTCACTTAACTTATATGAAGATTTATCATTTCCAAAAATTCTACCGCGACGCCTTCTTTTTACTGAGTAGTTTCATGTCGTTTTCATTTCTAACGAATTAATTTCAAATTGTACTTTCTTGAAAAATTCAAAACGATTTTTTTCTGGTCCAACCTTGAAAAGCACGCTTAAAAATTCAAACTCGACATGGAAAAATTTTGTTCAAAATTCTAATAATTTCGTGCAATAATATCTTGTAAACATTTTTAAACAGTCACGGGGTTCATTGAAGTATTTTTGGAATCAAGTGTTTCTCTGGTTAATGAACTCAAAATTGCTTTGATTAAATCGTAAAGAAGTTTCGTGCTATTCATATATCTACATAATGAAGGACATTGTTGAAAATCTCAGAGTGGCATATACGTAAAGAAATTCTATTTCAAACCAAGAATATTTTTGGACTATCAGCAATCTCGATTTTAGATAGGACTTTGATAAAATCTAACGTTAGTCAAAAATATATGAGTAGGCAATTGTTGTTACTAGTGTTCTAATGTATCTGCAAATGGAAAGTTCCATTTTTCTGGTGCTCTTATTCGTTTCAGTCCATGGTGAGTTTTGTAGTTTTGTTGAAGTTGTATTTATTCATCTTTCTCGATAGTTATAAGTGAAACTAACCTAACAAAATGTTTGGGTTAAATATGAAGAAGTGAAATATTAAAATAATTTCTCCTTGATTTCACTTTGATTCAATAATTCTAAAAACAGGTGTGAGCATTTTTGTGAAGTGCTGATTTGTATGAATGTGGTTCAACAGTTGGTAATAACAACGCGTTTTTTTGAACAGAAATATAAACAAATTTGAAACATGTCATCAATAATCAGAATGCTTTATTTGAAAAATTTCCCATAGTATTCCTCCACTAGGAGGAAGGTTCTTTTTTTCTTTTTTTGGGTTCAAATTGTGAGAAGGTGAAGCACCTGTGCTTTGTAGACTTTATTTAGACTCTGGTTTTTTGTCAGCATCAGAAGATTTGTGGATCTTCACCAGCTTCAGAACCAATTTTGTATATTCAGATTTCAAAACAGAAACAATGGGACATTTTCTTTCTGAAAATACAGGGTGGATTAGGATGCCATTCATTCAGCGAACAAAATTGCTTTTCTATGGCTGTTATTTCTATCGGAATTCTTGCTCATATCTCCAAACTTGGTGAAACTTTCACTAATAGTCACTTACCAAAGATCCATTGGGAACTAATTAGCAATTTGTGCCCAATCAAAATACATTTGTGTGATTTTTAGGCTTATAACTTTTATTCCACCTGAGCTGTTACCAATTACTATACTTTACTCAAGGATATCAACTGTGCTCTCAACCACTAAACGTACCTTTTGATTATTTACAGGAACTAAGTTACAGTAGTAGCATGCGTTTCTTCACTAAGACACATATATTCAATAGTAAATACCTCTTCTTCTACTGAAGATATTCTCTGTTATCTTTATCTTACTTTTCCATAATTTATTCTTGCAAAATGAACCAATGCATACGATAAAAGTTGCCTCTACAATAGAACGTCCTACATTTATTGGTTGTTATTTATGTTAATTCATTCCCAAGCTGTTTCTAACATTAGACTCGTTTAGAAGTTTAATTTCCAATGCCCTGGTTTTGGTAAATTATTTCTTGCCTAAATAGTACTTCTGATATTTTCATGACTACTAGAAATGCCATAATGAAATAAAATTTTTGATACATTATCAGCAACGCGATGTTCATTTCTTCAGTTTGTCCACGAAGATACAAAAATAATAATTCAGCTGGTGTACCATGGATTTACTGTCAAGCGTTTTGGTAAATAGAAGTTGCTTCAACAAATTTTCATTTCTACAACGCAACGATTACCCGATGCACTCTCTGATCAGGGGGTTGGTTAGTTGGCTGTAAATCACCGTGCGAATATGCAAAATCCCGTGCTTTTCATTTGGCACTGTAAACAGAAGACAATTATTTATTATTATTGCTGCTGTCAAAAAGTGTATCGAAACAGTAACGACGGATTATGCCTGATTACCAAGAAAAATATTTTGTAAAGCGGTAGGAATTAGTGATTTATCATGGGAGAACTAAGTGTGCAAGATAAAATTGAACTTGTGCGCCTTGTCGGAGATAATGCTCTTTCGGCAAGAGAAGCTGCCAGAAAATTTTATAACAGATATCCTGATTAACTTCCAATGAGCAGTAGTACGATGAACCGTATAAATTCTGTTTTTAAATGAAATGGGTTGTGTATCGAAGCATATGCTCAAAAACACAAACGATTCACAACTTGAGAATAGAAGTAGTGTGTGAATATTGCAATATTTCCGTAATAATCCTTATTCAAGCTTACGAATGGCTAGTTTGAACATAAATATCCCTAGAGAAAATATCCATGAGATTCATTGTAAAAAATGAAATTGAATCATTTACGCTAGAAATTTTCCACACTCTGGAACCGGAAAATGGAAAAAGAAGGTTGGAATTCTGTTTGTGAGCTCAAGGAGAATATTTGAATGATATAAACTTCTTCAATTTACTAAAATTGAGTAGTCTCTTCCCAAAATTCAAGATACTGGACTGCGGATAATCCTAATTGGGTTATAAACGCAAAAAGGCAATATTTCCATAAAATAAATGTGTAGTGTTGTGTGGAACGTAATATGAATTTCAGACTTTTCGAGAAATGAGTTTTGGGACGCAATACATAACTTACCAGTGCAGGATCGCCTGAATTTGAAGTTTCAATTGGATAAGTCTTCTGTACATAATGCAGTTATTGTAAGAGAATGACTGAATAATAATTATGGAAGTCGATGGCTAAGCCGAAATAGTCCTTACATGGAGTCGCCGCCAAGATCACCGGACCTGACACCGCTAAATTTTTTCATTGGGGTACTGTGAAGCAAAAACGCTACTACAAGTCTAGACCGTAGTCAGTGGAAAAACTGCGAATCAGAATATCTGCAGCTTGTGCAGAAATTACAACAGAACAACTGAGAAAAGTTATATTGAATATTAAAAGAAGGTATGACAAGTGCAGGGTAATGAATGTCGGATTGGTTGAAACAACAAAAATTTTATGAACTTTCATTCCTGTGTCTGTCTACAATAATTTGTTGAATATTGTTTTTCAAGTGTTTAATTTTTCCAAAAATCAATTGATCGGAATGAATATGTTCATTCGTTTATTTAATTTGCCACATAGTTATCAACGATTACTTGATGTTTATTTTTTTCAGTCTATCAGATACTTAAATTGATTATTCATAATAAAAATTTCTTAGATTCGACCACAGAATTGTTAATATTGCATATTCTTTCATGAAATTTGATATACCACCAATGGTGATTTTGAATTTTTCCTAATAAAATCGCTAATGTACGAAAGCGTTGAAGGGCCACACAAAAATATTTTTTTCGATTTGTATAATTCTAACTTTCATCTCAGAATTCTGAGTTGCAAGTCGGAAATCTGACTTGAATCTCAGAATTCTGACTTGTATCTCAGAATTCTAACTTGTATTTCAGAATTCTGACTTGTATCTCAGAATTCTGGGAAAATGGGCATTTAAGAAAAACAAATGAACATCGTCGGAGTGCGCTCAGTGAAGAGATCAAAATAAATGTTCTTCTCTCTGCCGAAGAAAATCCTCATGTCGCCACTAGGCAGATAGCTCGGGAACACGAAATTAGCCAGTCTTCAGTGACAAGAGTTCTTGTAGCTGCAAAATGTTATCCATATAAAATAACAATCCTCCAGGAACTTACTGATCCAGATAGAAGACTTCAGTTTTGCGAAAAAATGATGGATCTACTAGACAGGAATGTTGAACATAAAGAAAACTTATGCTTTCTGACGAATCTACGTTTTTGTTGAATGGTGTGGTAAATCGTCAAAAGTGTCGTTATTGGGCAGACAGAAATCCACACTGGATGAGCGAAGGCCACACTCAACATCCAGAAAAAGTCAATGTTTGGGCAGGGATCGTTGGTGATCGAGTTATAGGACAGATTTTCTTCCAAGAAAATCTTACTGGAGCAAGATATTTAGAATTCTTGCAGAAGGACCTAGTTCCGAATTTGGCTATTTTGATCCCCTGTCCTATAGGAGCTGACGTGCCAAATAAAAACATCTGGTTTCAACAGGACGGCGCGCCTCCCCATTTTGCAAGACCTGTCCGTGAATACCTGAATGATGTATATCCAGGCAGATGGATTGGCAGAAGAGGACCGTATGATTCAACCGGATTCAACACCTTTGGACTTTTTCTTATAAGGTTACTTGAAGAGCAAAGTTTTTAAAACCAAACCGACAAATATTGAGGATTTAAAAGAAGGAATAAGACAGGAGTGTAGGCTAATTTCAGGCAAAGTAATCAAAAATGTTCAAAACGAGTTTCAGTTACGTTTAGGGTATTGTCAGTTAGTGAATGGACATTTTGAACACTTGTTAACGAAAGACTATTGATTTTGAATTCATTTTTTGAATTAGATAATGTTTGTTGAATATATTTCAAAGGAAAAGGAGTAAAAAAATTAAATTTGGCAGGCATGTGCAACTTGTTGAAGTCATTAAAAAAAGGGTTGTAATTTAAAAAAAAATATCGATGACGTTATATCTCATATTTGAGACACACTGTATAATTTTTGTTGCATTAAAATAAGGGCACTTTGAAATACTAATCGACGTGTCCGAGCATATTTCCGAAAGAAACAACACCTTTGATTTAGTGAATTTGTTCCATGTCAGAGACTCGCACTGTTTAAAGTATCATTTATATCTTTTTTGAATATCGAGATTGCGTCAAAAAATAAATCTGCTGTAATAAGATATTCACTGGCAATCCGACAATGTCGATAAATAGGACTATTATGACTTAGATTTGACTGAGATGTTGGAGAAACATAAAGAACGTTGTATTATTTTTTTCAAATTATGAGATAGCTTAGATAAAAATTTAATACAGTTAACTTTTCCATTGATCACCTTGTAAATGAAAATTAAACTGGCTATTCAGCATGTCCCCCTCGTAATGTTTTGAGGATTTTCCATTGTAGTTTTATTGGTTCATTTTCAAAAAATATCGCTTTCTAGGTCGGCATCACTAAGAAATCAATAATCGAAAATCACATTTGTTAATAAGATATTCAATGGTTTACAGTATAAATGAAAAATATTAATTTATACCTACACTTTCAAACTCAAATACAGAACTAAATGTTTTTTTGAGAGTGATGATTGGCATCCTACCCAGAACAACATACTGTAATAAATACTGATTCAAAATACTACAATAAACACTATGGTAGGACGTTTTATCTGTTGAATAACAGATCAACTCGGACAACGATACAGGCATAAAGCTAGTCGACTACAAAGTCAGAATTCTGAGATACAAGTCAGAATTCTGACTTGTATCTCAGGGAATAATAATGATACATTCAGTATTATGAGGCATTTTTTTGCATTTATCAAAATATGAAGATTATGAAATTTTTCTCATTGTTTGAATCGCTTCTTTCGATATAACTGGAGATACAATTGCGGTATCGCCAAAAACATATGCAGGCATTTCTTCTGCAAAGAATACTGCACTGACACCTACCGTATACAATCCCACGCCTTTCGTAGTATTAGCCAGGGGAGTATTTGTGTTCTGACGATCTCACTCCATTAAACTACTGTGTAGGTAAGTGAAGACTGGCACACACAAGTC
This sequence comes from Leptinotarsa decemlineata, assembly GCF_025532065.1. Lineage (NCBI taxonomy): Eukaryota > Metazoa > Arthropoda > Insecta > Coleoptera > Chrysomelidae > Leptinotarsa > Leptinotarsa decemlineata. The sequence goes on from NW_027412578.1 coordinate 8,727,063, forward strand.
ACTTACAAGTCAGAATTCTGAGATACAAGTCAGAATTCTGAAATACAAGTCAGAATTCTGACTTGCATGTCAGAATTATACAAATCGAAAAAAATATTTTTGTGTGGCCCTTCAACGCTTTCGTAGTTTTTTGAGCTCTACAATTAAAATTAAGTTCTTCGAAATCGGAGAAAAGACGCAAATTTTAGGGAGGTGTCCCGCTTTCAAGTGGGTCGCACTGTATATTCAGTGTGACAATAAATACAGCCTGTATCTATAGGTTGTATCTATATGTGACAAGAAATGTTTCCGAACTGGAATAATATAACTCTAAAGTTACTTTTTAATAATTTCAATGAACATTAAAACTATAATTTTCGTTGCATTATAGGGGCCATGAAATAATTTCCTTTCTGTGTAGGTAAGAAGGGATTTGGACCTACCGATCAAGACTGGGGATTTGTTACGGTGAGGGAAAACGCCCATATATTTTGGTGGTTGCACTACACCAGAGCTGATGTAGCTGAAGTCACCGACAGACCCCTAATCATTTGGCTTGAAGGTGGACCAGGAGCTTCTTCGGCTGGTAATGGAAACTTCGCAGAAATAGGACCTTTAGACACAAATCTGCAGCCACGGAATTCTAGCTGGGATCATTACGTGAATGTTTTGTTTGTCGATAGTCCAGTTGGAACGGGTTTCAGCTATGTGGATGACAAATCAGCTCTCACCACGAACAACACTCAGATAGCAAGGGATTTTCTTGTATTTCTCAAAGCCTTCTTTCACGATAAATTTGAATTCAAGAGCGTGCCGCTTTACATATTTTCTGAATCTTATGGAGGAAAAATGGGCTCGGAGATAGCTTTACTCATTTCAGAGATGAGACCTTTTTTCTCTGTTACAACAATGAGAAGAATCTATATAATTACAGTTGACAATGAAAACACTTTTTCCACATCAGAAATACAGCAATGTCTCATATCCTGATGATGCTAATGGGCGACAAGATACAATGGCTGTAGTTTTGCTGAAGGAGAAATGTTTTCATCATATAGTTGACGATTTTTTTTCGAAGTAGTCTGGGTTTGAATCTTGAAAGAAATATGTAGTACGATTTAGACTTCAAATAAATTTTAATTGCTTTCAAATCATTTAAAACAAAACTACATTCAGTAAGTAGCAACACTTGGCGAATCATGCAACACATACAGTGAGAAACAGGCAGACCACCATCAAAATTCTTATAGGGTGCAAACTTGGCATATTGTGTGACCGTTTGCAGTCCTATTTTAGAAGAAAGGAAAAAATTCGTGGACACAACATTCCAGAAAGGGGGAGGAACCGCAGACATGTCTTTCTGGCTGCTGGCCTCATCAGCGCGTTGCATCCAAGTACAAAGATAGGTAACACATGGAAAATATGCAGGGTGCCACCAACAGGAGCCAACTGCACATTTGTGGTTTTAATTAGAAGACCTATCATTCCCAGGTTCATCCAACATCACCACGTAGGCAGCTCTAGCTACCTGCGTGACTTCCGGGTCCAGGCTATAAATACAGATATAGATGTTATCGAGTGTGCATGATATTGATGAAAAACGGAACAATACAAACAGGCTGTGTTCCCTGTTCCCGTCCCTGGAGTATTCTCCATAGAAATCCTCATATGCAATCCTATAAATGCCTTGAATGTCAAGGATGACTTTGTCTTTTGAGTTGTTTAGGACATTTCTGATAGCTCTCGTTAGTTTATATCTTGTGTTCTTCTTACTTTGTCTGTAACCCCTCTGACATAAGGCAGAATGGCTTTGATTTCTTTTGTGCTCATTTGTCCAGTATCTTCTTTCTTCTGTGTTGCTTTATGAATTGTGTGTTTTTGTATTCATTCTGCTGAAGAGATTTCTGTGTGTTGTGCAAAAGGACTAATGCTTCTTCTGTGAAAGTGATCAAGTTGATGTATATAAATAAATGACAGGGTCCAAAACTGAACCCTGGTAAACCTCACAACTGGCATATTCTTTGATAGGTACGACCCAAACTGAACCTTTGATAAATACATTTTGAGGTTGTGGAATAATATTTCACATCCACGCAAAATTGAATGATCTCGATGCACGCTCGCCGCAAATTTGCCTCATTTATGAAAATGTTGAAATGACAAGTGATTTTTTAATGGAAATATGCAAATTTACGCTTCCATAAGATAATCGCCGCAAAGACATCAATTCGGAGTTTGAGTAACGCTAATAAAGTCATTTTTCTGTCATTCACCTAGAAAGAATATGTTTTATATTCAAAAAATTATATTGATGATATTTTTTCAGGAAAAAAAGCGTGGATATATCGACTGCGATCTCAAAGGCATAGGTCTTGGAGATTCTTGGATTTCCCCTGTAGATTCGGTTATGACATATGCACCGTATTTGTTGAGCATGGTAAGTACGTGATAGCTTGATTCATACTTCAGAAAATTGACAAACTAGAACATTGAATGTTAATAATGAATAAAAATATCTTTCATATACGATGAAAAATTATTGAATTTCAACCTTTGAATATCAAAAGACTAACCTCGCAGGTCCTAATAAACCCCTTCGTTTCGGACTTCAGTCCACTCGACCTGATTAACAAATGTCTTTAATTCTGTGAAAAAATGTTTTCATCACTGTGAATATAAACTTTCTCTGGAATTGACTATGAGTCTAGCAAGGTTTTTTATTCATATTTGTATTCAACGTTTATGGAAATTTTCAACATCTTCCATTTCGAAAAGGGTACAATTTCAAGTTTCACGGAATGAAATTCAATATCATCTTCAATTTTTCAGGGCATCATCGATCAAACTGGGTACAAGAAGATTTCAAAAATCGCAAATCTAGTGAAGGTAGCGGTAGAATCTGGAAGATTCGACGATGCCTTTGGTTTGTGGAGAGGAGTAGAATATGAAATCAAGTCCAATACTTATGGAGTCGATATATATAACGTGCTCAATAAAAAGACGGGAATTGGCGTACAAAAAGGTATTGAAGAATTTGATAAAATTGAATATCACTCAATTAGTTAAAAAAAAAAATAAATTTGTCAATTGACTACATTGTTAGGCAACCAAAAAAAATTGTGAAAACCTGAAGTAGTTGTTTGAAAAATATCAAAACGAAGCAACCAGAACCTTGGTACTCTGGAAAAGAGCATCTGTTGCAATTTGGTTGAGGAAAAAAATACTCCAATAGACAAAACTTTACATATAGTCAGTGTGCATACTTAAAGACAACTACTCCCCTGGATAATACCACGAAGGGCTTTGGATTATATCCGATAGGTGTCAGTGCAGGATTCTTCACTGAAGTTATTCCTGCATATGCTTTTGGCGATACAACTGCCGCAATAGATTTTCAATTAATGGAACACACTTGCAGACCAAAATCAAAAATTATTTATTGCCTATTTCTCACATCTTTTCCACAAACGGGAATGGGTGTGGGGCAGGAAAAGGATTGTTAAAGAAAAGGGGAGGATCAGCAGGGTAAGACTTCAATATCGAGCCCCAGGACGTCCACAGGGTGAAGCGCCACCTCATAGACCCACGATAGTCCAATGAGAGACGCCCCCGCTGGTGTTAACGGGTGGCTTTTTGCCCAACAGAGCCTCATTTCAGCATTCAGTCTGACTTCTCGCTTTCGCATTCGAGCCGTTCATGGAAGGTATCTAACATTTCATAAATCAGCCCATGTCTACGGGCTGTCACTGTTCGGCAGACCGGTTTCGGGTTGTTTGGCCACTTGTCAGTGCAAGATAGTGTTTATCGTCAACATAAAGTCGATGATTTCCTTATACGAGGAATTGCGCGAATTTCGGATATGCGGTTGGTTACCTCGTTCACAGGCAGATGGGGCGATGACAAATCTGTTGTTTGTTGTTCGCTTCAGCCTTGTTCGAGGAATGATACTCTGAAAGAATTCGATTTTCAATTATCGGAGATCATGGACTTTAGGTTGATGATAGACACTACTTTGCATAGACGAGTGGCCAGACAGCCCGAAACCGATCTACAAGTGTGTTCCATCAATTTAAAATCTATTTCGGCAGTTGTATCGCCAACAGCATATGCAGGAATAACTTCAGTGAAGTTATTCATTCATTCATTCATTCATAGAGATCGAGGTCGATCACCCGCTTCTTCGGTGTCGATATTTTTTCAGTTGAAAAAGCGTTGAATTACTTTATGACTATCAGACCTTTGAGCGTCGTTGCGGTCATGTACAAGTTGAGTTAGACTAAACAAATGTAGATATTACATCCTACCGATGATCATATGATTGGGAAGGTGCTGAGAAGGAAACGCTGAGTTGAGATTTTTGTGGCTAGCAATGCTGACGCGAGGGCGTGAGAGTTTCTGGAGATACAGAAAAAGTCAGTCACCGGATCCCGTCGAGACGAGATCGGGGGGGTCTCATCCCTCAGCCTTCGAGGCTGAGGAAGGTGACCTAAATAGGGGAGTTATTTTGTTTATAAGTGCGTGGTGCGAAATTTAAGGAAAATCGGTAGTGAAATCATAAACCGGTAATGGGTACAGGGGAGTTTGAAATTAAAGTGTTGGTGTTGAAGACACACCGGGTCAACGGAACCTATGGTTGACCATGAACCACCCAAAGAGGCGTATGTGGGTGTTTGTTTTTTTTTACTAACCAGTTGATATTTAGAGAGAGAGAGAGAGTTCACATATTATTTTATCTGATTCCACTTTCTATTTGCAAAGAGGTTATATATATATATATATATATATATATATATATATATATATATATATATATATATATATATATATATATATATATATATATATATATATATTGTTAGAATCCTAGTGCGGGTTGTTTAGCTAGAGAATTCATATTACAATTACAAAAAAAGACGTACCTCTCTCCCTGAAGTAAAAGTAAAACTAAAAGTGTTTTGTACCGAGTTGGTACGTTTGTGGTTGTTTGAGAGTATAAATTAAATAGTAAATAGTACACTCAAGGAGCTTTTATTACAGCCCTTCGTGGTATCAGCCAGGGAAGTAGTTGTTTTCTGATAGGTGTCAGTTCATCAACCTACAGTGTAGGGAGTTGAGACTGCCCTGAACAAATTGTTCCTCTAGATGATTTTCTCCAACAGACACTCTCTCGCACGAATTCTTGACAGTTGGTAATTCACTACCTGAAAGGTAATTCCAAAACAAATTGTCCTTTGCTGCCAAGTTGTTTTCAAACTAGATCCTCGCTACCATGACTTCACATTGCGGAAGTAGCGTCCCTTACAACTATTTCTAAGAATTAAAGATAAAACGACTTCAAAGTAATACCACAGTTCTGCCAACAATATCTTCAAAATGTATATATGCTTTTCGCTGCAAAGTTTCAAAAAGTTCATAATAAATTACTACTACTACTATAAATTACTATTATAAATATAACCCTTCCTCATCACAGTAAATACAAACAGATCAAACTGATTAAAAACACTTACATTTGGATAGCACTTCAAACTAGTTCGTAGTTCGTAGGCTAAAACACAGATAGCGTTACTAGTATTCAATTCATTTGACTTTTAGTTAACCCTAACGTCCAGAAGAAATGTTGAAACCACATGTCAGGCATGTCACAGTAACGTTCCGGCCATTGTTGTCTTTGAAGAAGTAGGTACGGCTCGATGAGGCAACTGATCCATAATCCACACCAAACAGTGACTTTTTCGGGATGCATCGGTAGCTCTTGTAATGCTTGTGGCTAGTCTTTACTCCAGATGCGGCAATTTTGCTTGTTAACGTATCTTCCTCCAACTTTTTCAGCGCCCATTCAGCAAATGTTAGACGTTGTGGGACGTCGTGTGGCTTCAATTATTGCACCAGATGTATCTTATTACGTTTTACACCCAAATCCTTTCGCAAAATTTTCCACGTAGTGAAGTAACAGAGGCCCAATTGCTGCGAACGGCGGCGAATCGACATTTCACGGTCATCACGAACACTGGCGGATACTGCCGCAATATTTTCTTCGGTCCTCACTCTACGTATGCATGTTGGCGGTTTAATGTCCAATAATGCAAACTGGGTTGAAAATTTAGTCACAAGCTTCCGAATAGCTCCCTCAGTAGGCCGACGAAACTGCCCTTGAATTGGAAGAAGTGCACGATGCACTTTCTTCACCAAGAATCAATTTGATAATGAAATTCAACAATTTGCAAGCGTTGTTCATTCGTAAGTCGATTCATGGTTAAATTATAGACCAAATTGAACAAGTTTGACAATGACACAAGACACGAGTCACGCGTGATCTGTCAAAAACAGTGTTGCCAAAAAGATACCAGCAAAAAAATGACTTATTGTTGTCTTTCGAAGGCAACTATATTGAATCAAATATTTTTTGTCTATGCTAGCCTATGAACTTTTCAGCCCAACTGTATTTGTTTTCATAGTTCCTAGTTACCCAGGCCAAACCAATGTGGATCCTGAAGCAGAAACAAAAGTGAACCAAATAATGAATGGTGTCGTTAAAGAAGCTCTAAATATTCACAGGGATTTTGGAACCCAAAATGATGATGTTTGGAATGCTTTGACCTGGGATTTCATGACACCTGTTACTAGTATTGTAGAGCAGCTACTGAACACAACTGATTTATCCATAGCAGTATTCTCTGGACAACTTGATCTCATAATAGATACTCCTGGTTAGTATTCTCATCAATTCATCATTATATCACTACCTATTATTTACAATTTGTTGATCTATATACCGTTAAAGATACATAATGTGCATATTATAAGTCACAGATGAATATATGAAAGTCAAGCTACGATATTACAAATGACTTGTAATAAGCATATAGCCTCACACAAAAATGAGAACGTCAAATATGATAAAAAATAATATTATTGCTGGTAAAAATAGTTGTATACGTTACAGACAAACTGAAAAACAAGAATAATGGATAAGTTCTAGTAAGGTCTACTGAATTCCAAAATCCTCCAGAGGATGAAATGAATAAGAAATGACTCCTGAATTTAAAACGTGTGGCACATCATGTGATGGTTTTCGAATATTAGCAACTTCATCGAGGATTTGTATTTGTATGTTCCAGTTCAGAATTTGATAGTTTTAACCCTGTTGACATATATTTCATTTGAAGCTACTGCAATCAACTCTATTCTTCGTTCTCTAGTTTGAAATATCAAAAAATTTGTTATGCTCAAATTGGGATATAGTTGATTAAATGAAAACCAATCGTGAATTTTATCAAAAAGTCTGCATAGAGTGTTATTGAATATCCTGACAGATAATTAACTAGACCATGAATGTAGAGTGAAAATAACATAGGCGCTAATATGCCTCCTTGTGGAACTCCAATGGTTCTTTCAGTAACATCAGCCACAGTTTTCTATTTTACCTCATATACAGGATTCCGAACATGATATAGTTGATGAAATCATCTCGGCCACAAACAACAAGCAATACACAGTGCTGATTTTATTGGATTCCAGTAGAGCGATTGATACGACATATTATATAATTTTATATGTTGAAAAATATAGGTTTGTTCTGCAGATAGACGCTTCAACATTTTCAACCAATGATCACTTTTCACACCGAACGAAATTCGACTCGCTAGAATTTGAAAACACCATGGCAAATCCCGTCTTGCTTATTAGCTTGTATGAATCTAAGGGTGGGAAACGAATAGACTAATAAATTCGGTACTTCTTGTTCTCCACAACGGATTCAATATCTTCCGGAGCATAGGGCAACACCGGTTTCTCGTCAACACCGTAAAAGTACCGTGGCTGATAATAACGAACTCTAAAAGCCTTGCTATATCGATGGATTGAAGACTGAGGTTGCATATGCTGGACATGCTGGCAGAAAGTGCATCAGGGTCTCAGGCGACCCATGGCAGGCCCTGCACCTTGTATCAGGAACCTCTATACCCATCACGCGACTGCGGTACGCCACGATGACCCCATGCATTGGTATATCTTTGTGTTGCTGCAGGAATGTGATGATCTCCGCGAGTTTTATATAGGCCTTTTGCTGGACGGGTTCCAACTCGGTGACAGAGTTGTGATCACCTCGTTTAGTGTTGAAAGCTGTACCGAGTTCATTAGCTGCTCGAACAGCTGCCCTAAAGGGTAATGCTCCAACTCCTGCCCCTACGGACTATGCAGAGAAGACTTTACTGTCCACTTGTTGTTCATTTCGATTTGTCGATACTCTTCTCTGTTGGTTAGATGAGATTTAAACCAGTCAGCAACTATTTCTCAAATTTCATAATCCAGAGTTCATGCACATCAGCTCACAATGGAACCAACTGGACTTATGTTCTTTTCTAGGTTATCTAGAAAGTGGCCGTGCTTGTAAATCTTCCTTTCCTGAAGCTATGGAGTTCATTCGGTATTATTCTGAACTTATCGCTGAATGTGGTAAGGCGATGAAATAAGCTATGTTCAAACAACTTCGGTCGGAGAACGGTCTATAGTTGTCTGAGTTTGTTCTGTTATTCTTGTTGAATATAAGTGTGGCCTTTGCTGTTTTGAGACGCTCAGGAAAAACTATATCTTGAGCGGAGCATCACAGTAGATTGACTTTGCTAATCCTTATGAATAAAATATGGTATCTAGACCAGGGGTCTCCAAACTTTGAATCCTTCGGGCCATAATGATTTTTTCAGTTTGTTCCAAGGGCCAATTTCTGCCCTTAACTATATTTCTAAACTAGGATAGTCGCAAAGTGCGTGACCTAAGCAAACTTACGCTTTTTTTGCATTTCAATTATTATTGTGTATTGTGACACGACATATAGTGGCGAGTAGTGGTACTATGTACCACTACTACTATGTATTGGTACCGATAGGATGGAATTGGCATTGAATATGCCAATTCCATCCACCCGTCAATAAAATTCACCACGGAGAGGGAGGTAAATAATTCAATAAATTACCTTGACTTAACCATTACGAAAAATAACAATAAACATGAATTTGCAATTTGTCACAAACCATCGTACACAGACATTATTATACATAATTCCTCCACACACCCTTACCAACATAAAGTTGCTGCATTCAATAGTATGCTTCACAGATTATTGAATATTCCACTGTCTGATAGGGAGTTCCAGAAAGAGCTGAATTTGATCAAACAAATCGCGGTTAATAACGGTTACAAAGTAGACATTATAAACGCCATTATTACCAAAAAACTTCAAAAGCAAGCCATGGACTTGGTCTACCCATATTCAAGAAGCGATAACGTCAGTTATAGGACATTGGCATATTTGGGTGAACCTACCAGGAATATCGCCCGTTTTTTGAAGAAATAAGGCGTAAACGTGGCTTACAGAACGAATAATAATCTAAGTAAATTTATTAAAAACAATAAAGACAGAACTTCGTTGTTGGATAGATCAGGAGTATATAAGCTGACTTGTGGCTCTTGTCCAAAACTGTATATTGGCCAAACTGGAAGAACATTTTCCCAAAGAATTAAAGAGCATAGAAGCAGTTTTATAAATAGAAAGACCAATTCCACATTTGCAAACCACCTATCAGCAGAAGGACATGAGTTCAATCAGGAATACGATGTGTTACATTTAGAAGAGAAGAGTTTGAAACTCAATCTTCTAGAATGTTTAGAAATCAATAGAATCAGGAATTCGGGTAATTTACTGAATGATCAATTAGAATTAAATAACTCTCCGTTACTGAATATTTTTTCAAATGTGGAAAATGGAACATAAGCTCAGGTAATTAAATTCATTACAAACATAGGTAAAAAATCAGGTACTTAAAATTCAGGTACTTGAAATTCAGGTACCTAAAATTGTAGAATAAGGTATATATAGCATTTAATGTGTAGCATTAGTTATTAAGACACGCCCGAGGAAGCCATTGTATGGCGAAACACGTGTTGCGTTTTTGTAAAACTATCTAGTGAAAATCACACAATGAAATGTTTTTTAGAATACGTTATTTGTTAGTTATTAATATGCTTAAACTTAAATACTTAAGTTAAGTTTTCTTTGTCATCATTTCTGTCATTAAGTTTTACCTTGCAAGTAAATAAAACCGAGTAATTATCATTCTGTGATTTCTTCTTCAACTTATCAATGCAATAGTAACAACAATCAGGTAATCATTGGCTGTCGCGGGCCAGATTGATGACAGTAAATCATTGGCTGTCGCTGGCCGGATTGATGACACTGGCGGGCCGGATTTGGCCTGCGGGCCGTAGTTTGGAGACCCCTGATCTAGACCATTTGTTTTTGAGTTTCGCAAACATTGATGAAATTTCCATTTCTGAAAACAGATAACAGAAAGAGAGTACTTGAAAGAATTTTCATTGAGCAAGTTATCAAGTCGAAAGACTTGGCTTAGTGATTGTTATCTATTAGCAATATGTTTCGGCAAAATAGCACATTATAACTGATCAACAGTATTCATGGGTTTCTGGACGTATTTTCGAATTTTTTCTGTGGGAAATTTCACACAAATGGTTTTCGGATGTAATCCAGAATCCGTTTTGTTATCCAGGGTAGTTATTTTCATACATTTGCATGAGTATGCTGCGTAGGAAAGCTGGTAGATACATCTCTGTATGTCAATTTTTTATTAAGCGTTTCGAGTGAACATACTGATACCAATAACATTTTAATATTTGAATACAGGTACCCTCCAATGGGTTGAAAACTTGAAATGGAATGGCAAAAATATCTGGGATGCTGCACCAAGAACTGGTTTCATTGAAGATGGTTGTTATGAAGGATATCTTAAGAAAGCCAAGAAATTTGCATTCTACTGGGTGGAGAGAGCCGGTCATATGGTGAGACTTTTTTTCAGTAAATTATTTTGACTCAACCGAGGAACCTGATGCCATAAGACAGGAAGAGAGATCATTTTCCATTTGATTATGTTCAAATATGATGACAAATATTATGTATAAATAAAACAACTGAATTATACTTCAGATAAGTCGAATAACAAGGTCAAACAAAGGTGGTAGATTTGGTGAAGCTTCAATGATATTCATCCAGTAATGCTACTAATAGAAATAATAATATATCCAAACCATTATTGAGAACCCATGACTTCATTTGTAATTCTGATGAAAATTACTGGAGTTTTTCCCCGACACCAAACCGTTATTTTAGCACCTCGACACGTGTTTCGATCATCGAGTAATCATCTTCAAGAGGAAGATCAAACTGTTTGAATGCACTCAAGTGCTGAACCGTAGTAAGGTTTGTCTGATGAAGCAGATCTGATCTTTGAACAGTCTTTAGGAATCGTCAACCGTGTGTTACTGTAGCAAAAAATGTCATCAAGCGAAATGAATGTATTCTCATTTATCATTAATGTATCATTTTATAAATTGATCTAAAACTGCAAAATTATGTTTTTTTCAGGTTGCTGCTGATAATCCTGCCGCAATGTATCACATTCTAAGAGACTTAACCAACAACTTCAAGGTGTAGAAAATCATATTTTGAATAAATCATGAAATTATTAGGTTCATTTATTATTTGATAGCCTGCCTCGTACTATGATAAATTATTGACTTAAAACTAGTTATAACATTCTTATTGGTAATGAGCTGTTGCTAGCGTAATGTAGACTTCGGCTTTTGGGTTTTTCTAGATCTTCTAGGAGCATAAAGTTCCCATGTATCCGCATGAATTCAACTATAAAAATAGGTAACCAAAATAGGTTGTCAAATCCCGTGGGTTGGGCTACCTATCCTACCAACTTCTATCCCCAGGTGGCGGAAATGGGAACATCCTTGGGACTAGAGGCCCTGTCCGGGAAGCCAATATGGCCTCACGGACGGGGTCACCGGACTCCTGGTCAGTGACAGAAATAAGTAGGGTGAGGGGAACTTAGACTCCCCAAAAGCCTTTGCGAAACATGCCACCGTGGACCAGACTACCCAAGCTAAGGTGAAAGGAATCGTGCCGACAGCTGAAAGGCCGCAGGGTGATATGCGGTTACGGATGATTCCCTTGGGGAACCAGGCAAAACTTCATTGTAATCAGCCTTCCTCTGGTAATGCGGAGCTCTGCCATATGTAATCAAACTCTTACCTGCTACTCGTGGGAACACACATGAATGAAACAGGCACAACAAAAACCCATCCCGAGGCTGGACAGAAGTGGTCACCTCGATCTATGGCGGTGGCTAGGGATGAACAGAAATGTCCATCCCAATCTACTGCTCGGAATAAGGCTGGACATAGCAGATCACTTCGTGATATAATACAAAGGCCAAGGCATAAGCGCATTTGCGGCGCCGAAGCAAAAAGGAAAAAGAGAGCGAAAGAGGCTAGAGTGGCAGCAACTATAATTGCACCTTCCTCTTTCTCACTCCACCTCCAACAGCAAGGGCACTTCCTGCGGCGGACACCAAGAGCTCCGCCTTGAATAAATGCAAGGAACCGGCTGCCCCTCACTTGAGTACCACCACAGAGGGAACCCCAAAAAGGTTAAAGAAGCCGCACAACGACAGTAATGTCGCTGCACCTTCCAAAACCTTCGCGGAGGCCGCCGTGAGACACCTCAAGGTTGCCTACACCTGCCGATATAAAGGAGATGTCTCCTAGTGACCTGTCCACCTTCCTGGAAAGGACAGGATGGCCGATGACCTAGGAGGACAACTCCTCGGGAGGAGTACAATGGGTCAAATGTGGCCTAAGTGCCGTGGGTCTACACTCACCCTCCATACTCTACAGATACAGATAGGTAGTCATATCACCTGAATATTATATTCATAGTATATTTTACAACAAATGTTTAACGTGATTCTTTTAATTGACACCAGTTTTCCATTAATGGGAGAGATTTATCAAAGCTGTATACACGTCACTGATAAATCAGGAATGGAGTCGTATTTCCTGTGAATAATTCATTTTTGAATTGTAAAGCCCTGTTTCATCCATCAGAATCATCAATTCGTTGTTGTTTTTGATCGGTCGCGCGGCCCCCACTTTGAACAGAGCTTTCACATTCCAAAATATCCACGCACGATATCTGTTAATCTGTCAAATCTGCTTTTCCGTTAACTAGCTGTCGCACCCCTACGAACGACATCTCGACAAGTCGAAACTTGGGCGAGCCAAGGACTAACGAGGTCTCACCTTTTAACGTGTGATTCCTAACACGGGTTGGACGATAGTGAAAATCGATCGTCCGACCTTGCGGTTCGAATCACCGGTTCACACAGCTATAAATTGAGTCAGTCATCCACATCAATCCACCAGGCTACCGTTTCTCTTTGAAGAAAATAATTTTTCAACGATGTAAAACTGTTGAAATCTATTTTTTTCGTTAACCAGCTGCTGCCCCCATACGAAAGACGACTCTCAGAAGTAGAGCTGAGGATTGACGAGGTATTACCTTTCAACGTGCGATTTCTAGCACGGGTTGGACGATGGGCAGTGAAAATCGATCGTCCGGCATCGCGGCTTAAACCACCGGCCTACACAACCAGCTAGCGTCCGTCCAATGAAATCATCAATTTGAAAGAAATGTTAAAAGTGGCATTCTTGTAATTTTCAACTATAATTTTTTTCTGAATAGTCTTAGGCATTATTTATGATTCATGAAATATCTGATGTACTTTTTGCTAAAATCGCGGCCGATAATATACTTCCATTCAATAAAAAAAATCATTTTCTAGTAGTATTAATCCAATAATCATTGAAATTGTAATACTTATTTTCATGAATGAATATTTGCGAAAAGGTGATGCAATCGTACAACATTTGAATGGTTTTGGAACCGTTTCAACAATATGACGTAAAACAATATCTGAAGTGAGCTCTTATTGTTAATTCGATATCAGTACAGAGGCGATCTTATCAGACTCCTAATAAATGGCATTCGTTAAAAAAATGAAATCAGGAGTTTTCAATTACTTATCTAAAAAAATTATAGATATGCTACTCTATAAATGGTTTGATAAATATTCGAATCAATTAGTTTCAGTGAATATTTCGACATGAAAAATATTCTTATTATCTTCCACCTTTTAGTGGCTGCCTCAGGTGAGTATTTTCGCTAAAAAACGTGATACTGAATTTCATTTCATTGCAATCTGGTTTTCGATACAACAATTTGAGTTCAGTGAAAGACATTTCAACAATCGGTTAGGTTAGGTTAGGTTGAGTCCAAAGTGAGTGGGTCTATACGACCCTCCACCGCAACCCGCAAGGGTTTATTGTGGCTCACACCTATTCACACTCGACCAAATAAACCCAGCTTGTATAGTGAGTGGTCTTTCAGGTCATATGGTAAGAGTACGGGTCTGCCGAACTCTAAAAACCTGATTCGATTCCCAGCGGGGACGGCACAAAGTATATGCTCTGCTGTATATTATATTCGGTTCGGAGACATTCATCTTTTTGGAGAAAACCGATGCCGCGAAACCTGGGTTTTCGTGGCATTGCATTGCAACGCACCAGAGTTGATAGTAAAGTCTTTTATCAAGCTTTAGCAAGCTTTATGAGTTGAATATAAGAAATCAACTGCTTTCATTTTTAACTATGAACAAGCTGCTATCTTCAAGTCAGCATGGTTTCACAAAAGGCAGAAGTACTGAAACTGCTTTATATAATTTTCAAGAAAATGTAATGACAGCCTTGGATGGAAAAGTCCGGATTTGTGGGATATTCATTGACTTTTCTCGGACCTTTGATTGTGTTAATCATGACCTCTTATTACATAAGTTTGAGAGTTATGGTATAAGGGGTGTAGCCTTGATTTTAATGAAGTCATACTTAACTGATCGATCCCAGAGTGTAATCATCAACACAACTCAGAGCCAATCTCTCATTGTTAATCAGGGAGTTCCCCAAGGCACAATTCTTGGACCTTTGTTATTTTCAATCAATGCTAATGATCTCATTAATTACCTTCTTGACATCTCTAAAGTCCAAATAATATCATATGCTGATGATACAAATCTACTCCTAACTGATGAAGATACTACTGAACTTGTGATAACATCAGAAATGGTACACAATAAAGTAATGGAGTGGTCCGAAATAAATCTTTCAACGGTAAATGTATCGAAAACGTCTTTGATGAAATTTACTTTGAGGGGAACTATGGAACAGTTTCAAATTTTCAAGGGCAATGACATGAATGTATATGCTAGTGAAACAACTAAGTTGCTTGGACTAACAATCAATTATAAATTATGCTGGGAACCACACGTCGATATACTTTGTAAAAAGTTGAGAAAAATTGTTATGCGTTGAAGTTCTTATCAAATCATTGTCACGAAAACATACCTACTATTAATCGTTTATTATGCAAACATCAACTGTCATCTGCGATATGGTATTCTCAACTGAAGTATATGTACCTCTTGGTCGCGTGTTTTCGCTCTGCAAAAATTTGCTGTGAGAATTGTTACAGGACTAAAATGGAGGCAGCCATGTAGAGAGGCTTTTAAGCGACTAAAGATCTCTCAATTTGATAATTAAAAAAAAAATTGTAGTTGACAACATTTTTTGGTCTCAGGTTCATGTACTTATTACAAATATTATAGAAATTGACAAAGTCAATGAATGACCTTTCGGTTTTAGTTTTTGTGTCCAGTACTTTGAGGTTTAGTTCTTGGCCCATATCTTTAATATGATCTATTTGCATACCTTTCCGTTCTTTATTATGTATGCTCCAGAAATAGCAATAATCATTGCAACCTAAAAATGAATTTAATTTGTTGTTTCACTCCATTTTACCACTACTTTTCGAGAAATATTATTAATATATAATTATATCGACAAAATGGCTTAGACTTTCGCGGCTGAGGTTGTCAGTGTCACTGTTTTTCGAGTTTGAAAGCCGTGGATTTTTTGAATTTCTTCTTCTTCGAAGCCTAAAAGTTAGTCATCGGACAGCAAGCCATGATGGTGAAACCTCTGAAAAAGCTAGCAACTCGCGCCAGCGAAACGTCAGGAAGAAATTCTAAAAATCCACGGCTTTTAAACTCGAAAAACAGTGACACATATAAATATATCAAATCCCACTTCCAGCAGTGGGATTTGACCTCCGATCAGTTTCAACCTTCAAGTTGTGCCTAAGTATTCAAACGGGTAATGATTAGTTTAAAATGGAGGAAGTAGAAAAAAAGGGTTTTTATCATCAACTTATTATCGTCCTTTCATCTTCAGCGAAACCTGGATTTGGTCCAACAGACCAGGAATGGGGATTCGTCCAAGTGAGAGAAAACGCTGATCTATTCTGGTGGCTCCATTACACTACCGCCAACGTTTCCAAACCTACTGAAAGACCGCTCATCATTTGGTTACAAGGAGGGCCCGGAGCATCGTCTGTGGGTTACGGCAATTTCGCTGAAATCGGACCTCTAGATGCGGATTTGAAACCAAGAAATACAACTTGGGTAAAAAACGCCAATATTCTTTTCGTCGATAACCCTGTGGGAGTTGGATTCAGTAACGCCAAAAGTTATGTAGACCTCACCACTACAAATCGACAAATTGCCGATGATTTTCTGGTATTTCTCAAGAAGTTTTACGAAACACTTCCCGAATTCAAGAAAGTACCACTGTATATTTTCTGCGAATCTTATGGAGGAAAGATGACAGCTGAAATAGCTTTGGTAATTGATAATGTAAGTATGCATAACTTGTCGGAGAGCATTTTATACGTGATATTATGAATTTTAGGCTGCACGCAAGGGTGAAATTGCTAGTACTTTGAAGGGTATCGGACTCGGGGACTCTTGGATATCCCCAATTGATTCTGTCCTCACTTGGGCACCGTACTTACTTAACTTGGTAAGCCTTATAGAAACTTGTTGATTGTATTCATTATGTTAGTGAAAAATCAGACGATCTGTTGATGACTTCACCTCAATTCTGCAGAAGGCACGAGGTCTTATATCAGCTCATACTCTCTGAGCAAGAAGACAAGTCACTTAGAAGTATTCACTGAAACTTTCCTGCTGAGATTATAAACACATATTATTCAATATTGATTCAGGTCTAAGACCAGTAGTTGATAGGGTAAAACATTCCTTTTCAATACATACTTATGATATGATAGAGATAGTATCAAACACAGTTAAACGAACTCAAATTCGCCTTTCGCCAAAACGTTCAAAAGTTTTTCTTCCATATTTTCATTAAGTTACTGACAAAGTAAGGTGATCCAAATCTCACATGACCAGACCAACAGACGAGTCTTTGAGCCTATGAACATCAGATCCAGCTTCATCCCTCTTCAAATACCGTCTCCACCATAAGCGGATCATTTGCCTCCAAGGCAAATGATCCGCGAAACTAGTGAAACTATAAAACCTTCAACCGTCTCAACAAACGAAAACAATTCACAGAGGTCATCGCATACTTGAAAATTCAATATAACACACCCCGCCGCTATAAATCACACTTACCACCGTCCTTTTACCCTTCGAAGGTTAGTAATATCGGACGAAGGCCCAAGAATAACGACAGTTGTATGGGCGACCAAATCACTTCGGCACTTTAAATCTCACTATGAACATGCTGAATTTCCAAGTCTGTTTCAAAAGTGACTAGAAATACTTTTGCTTATTCTCATAATAATGTGTAGATCTAGTCTGGCGTGGATTCACATACCACACAGTTGGAGGGCGGCCAGAGTGGTACATATACTTGGAGTGGGAGGCAAAAACCCTCACTCCAAATCGGTACAACAAACATACTTCCTACTATAAAGACTGGGAAAAGTATTCTGTACGGGAATATCAAGCGGGTTCCTTTTTGCATCCCCCTGCTCCCCCTGCATACCAGTATGCTCATAAACCAAGTATCAAATCGATGTATTCAGCACTAATAACCTTTTAGAAAAAAATCATCTGATCCTCCAGCAGGTTCACCGCAGAACAACTCGACCGCGATTCAATTATCCTTAGATTCACTGAGGAATGCTCGACACTAACAACCATAGCCGCCGGTTAGTTTTTGGGGGCCCCCATGCAAAAATTCAGTTAGGAATAGTCAAGACAAAACAATTCAAGTGATCGCGAAAGAATAGCACCTAAAGGCTGACTTTCGACCAAAAGAGGTCAGATGTCAATTTTGGTGAAGTGCCCATCAGTAAGTTGAGGACCGCTCGGAGGGCGAGGGTGGATGGATTGGTGTATTAGGTTCTCCTCGCTAACTAGCTGGGGGGGAGGGGGGAAAGCTTCCACTTCAGGGCACTCAACCCGGGATGGAGCATGGGGGGATCCTTCAACAATGAAAAGATCGCGGTGGCTATATTTCTTTATATCGAAATAGCCTTTGACAACCTGAATCTATTAGATTGGTTTTTGCTGTAAACAGCATGGGCAGAACAGCAACTACCGTTCTATTAGATGGAGCAACCCCAAAATCACCAAGGGTTGCACAGAGAGTGTTGTACGATATTCATAGATGGTGCAAGATAAAACTTCAACGAAACTGTGAGTCCTCTTCATCACGAAGAGGAACTTGGATGATTCAACTCCACTTTTCTTTAGTGCTAGCGTTATTCCAGTTACAGCCTTTGAAGCCTTAGGACTCAAATCATCGAGTGTTGAAAGGAAGAATGCAATGATGACTGTGTGGCGAAGAAACGTACAATTGAAAATTCTCTACTCCTACTTCCCTTCACTTGATTGATTTCAGAAGTTTAGTGTTGCTAGACAACAAGAAAAACTTTTGCAAGCATTGCATCCGCGAGCAAATTGATCTGAGAAGTAGTTGTGTGACGAAGCTCAGTTGAACTTTAAAATTTTAACAAAAATAACAATGTATGAAAATACCTTCTCCATACCGGAACAAAAATACTGTCTCTCAACGCAAGTTTCGCTAACCATCATCAGGAGATGACTACAACAGTAGTAGAAGTAATAGTATTGCTGTCTTGAAAAAGCAGTATCTTTTATTTCTTTTCATCATTTATTGAATTGAATTTATACAGCCGCGGCCAGCAGATTTGGCGCTCCTACTTCGCTTCGGAAACGAAACCAGCCAAAGCAGTATATATTTATTTACCGTGCGAAACATTTGTTTTTTTTCGCCGATAGTTTGTGCAGTGTGTTTGATGAATCAAAATAGAAAATACTCTGATTACAAAGGGCAAAACGGAGCATCAAGCCAATACGGGGATGATCCTAGAAGTACCCGGCCTGACCTAGAGATGACGCTAGTTGTTTGAAGAATATCACTGTATTAGAAAAAACACAATCTATAAAGCATATGTTTCTTGTTTGAAGACGCTGCGTTGTTTAATATTCGTTTGGCAGCCATCAATAGTGAATACTTTCGGTGAATTTGTGAAAATGGAGGAAATTGATCATCGTTATGTGGTACAATACTTTCATTTGAAAGGCCTCAGCCCAATCAATATAGAAGCTGAACTGAGTTTTACACTGGGTTACTCTGCTCCTTCATTTACAACACCAAAATATTAGGTAAACAGAGTTTAAACGATTATCTACGGCGAGTATTGTGCAAACTTATTGCAACGTTTTAGTGAAGAAATCAAGCAAAAACAGCCGCATTTGGCTTAGAAAGAAGTGTTTCTTCATCAAGACAATGCAACAGCTCACAAACTTAGCAGTCATTGCAATGACCAGAATTAACGAATTAAAGTTTGAATTGTTACCTCATGAACTCTATTCGCCAGTTTTAACCCCCTCAGATTATTTTCTGTTCTAAAACTTGAGAAAATGGCTCAGTGGTCAGAGATTTTCCAACGATGAAGAAGGGATGTCGGCAGTTAATGGCTATTTTAGGGAACAAGCTCTTATTATAAAAACGATAGCGAACTTTTTTGCCGTCGCTGGGAAAAGTATAATAATAATAATAATAATAATAAATCGGCTTTATTGATAATACAAAAAAAACAATACAAAGATATATTTGAAAATGAAAATAGTTTACAGGAGATTCTGGTACTCCTTGGCGAAGTCTAGCTCAAAGCTACTCTAACTCAACCAACAAGCACCACTCCATAATGCACGCAAACATACAAAAATAGGAGCAATTAACAGTGATGGTACCACGAAATGAGAACCGTAAATAAAATAATAATTTGTGATTACCTTCTGAAGATAGTTGATAAATAATTTAATTGAACTGATCTGTTGTCTAAAAAGTAAAAGTTGACATTACTGACTATCATAGATATAATTATCATAGTATACATATAGAGCTATATAAAAGTATAAGGAGATTATGTTGAATACAAAATTTGGTACTTCCGGGACCACCAATTTTGGAAAATTACAATCATTATTATTAAAGAATTTCATCTACTCATATTTTGTTATGTTCAGTGTTATGATGAATTGGTTATGTTCTGTGTTTTGATTTGATCATTAATGAAAGAGTTTAAATTTGAATGAACTCTTAACTTTGTAGTTCTTCTGAAATGTTTTTGACTTTGATTGTATTTTTCAGAAAAATATACTTACAGTAACTTTGTTCAGTAGTTTATTTATTTTAGTATTTTTGGGGAATGCTTTCCTTGCATCCTGTCACTATCACATTGTGAAATTGAACCTGTTCGATTATAAAACCTAGGTTTCAACTTTTTAAATTTGTGGTCACTGAAAAAGACGTAATATTATAAATGTCTATGATATACACTTAGGATCTCATTTATACCCATCGATTTGTTCATTCTTGTTGACTTCCAGGGAGCAGTAGATCAACAGTGCTATGAAAAAATAATGGCTGTAGCTAATGTAACAAAACAGGCTTTAGATCAAGGAAAATTTGAAGAAGCCACATCTTATTGGGTTCAGACTGAAAGAGTAATCAGTGAAGTAGCGAATGTTGACTTATATAACATTCTTAAAAAAATTCCCTCTTTCGGACGTCGCCATAATTTATGTGAGTATCAAATCGTATAAGTAATTTTTCATATTTTCTTTTCTTTGGTAAGATATGACTACGATAAGGGGTCTAATTCAGGACCAGACATGAAAAAAAAATCATCTACTGAATAAATTGCAGAATAAATTGCAGCAAATACAATTGTTTTTCAGCAGTAATAGTAATTTAAAAACTTCACAAAGTCATTGTAGCTTATTTCATCAGTTTTGACTTCCATTGTCTAATATAATATAAATTGATTTGAAATCCCTGAAAAAAATAAAAAGATCAACCAAAAATAACAATTTTATCAAAACAAAAAACTGAAATTACAAGGAAATAACATACAAGCTACAACCAGAAAATAAAAAATTGAAATATTAATAAAAGCTGAAAAATTAAAGAATATTTTTAACAAAAATAAAAAATAAAAATTAAAAAATTCCAAACCAAGTTACGTCACGACGTTTCGATTGTTAGTATCCGCAATCATCTTCGGGTGATAATTTGATAACAGTTATCACCATACGACGATTGTGGGTACTAACAATCGAAACGTCGTCACATAACTTGGTTTGGAATCTTTTAATTTTTATTTTTATTTTTCATTTTCATTTCATAATAAAATTGTTACTTTCGATTATTCTTTTT
The DNA here is from genome assembly GCF_025532065.1 of Leptinotarsa decemlineata. Lineage (NCBI taxonomy): Eukaryota > Metazoa > Arthropoda > Insecta > Coleoptera > Chrysomelidae > Leptinotarsa > Leptinotarsa decemlineata. Next base: position 8,748,573 of record NW_027412578.1, read on the forward strand.
ATTTTTCTCAGGGATTTCAAATCAATTTATGTTATATTAGACAATGGAAGTCCGAACTGATGAAATACACCACGAAACATTGTCATCCACGTCATTGTAGCTTTTTTCTTGCAACTCATTTGGAACACATAAATTTTGCAGAAGAATGAATGTTTTCTGCGATAATCCATTTAACAGAATAGCACGTTTTATACTGGCATCTGTAACATTATTCGCTACAAAGAACTGTTCCAGACAATTTATATGCACTGTCCAATGGTGGATTTTTGGGTCGAATTCGGGATGTAAACCAACAATCGAGGTCGCTATTTTTGTACACTCGCGCACTGTTTACTCAGTTGCAATTTACTAATAATTTACTATAAATTCCTCAGTTCGTTTTTACAACTTACGCTAGTTGCATACACACCGATTTTGGACGGCCGACTTTGTACCGGTCGTCCAAATTCCAATAGTGAACCACATGTGGGAGTGGGACCTTGCACACATGCCGACCGGTGATCGTCGCCGGTAAAATACCGGTGAGCAGCCGTCCACTGCCACTGTATCGCCGGCAGTACCGGGAAGTAGTGGCGTACATGACTAAATACACTCTTGCATACTCACCGGTTTTTTACCGACCATTCCAGTCTCAAATGCTCGGTGAAATTGTAGTTATTACGCATGTACTTCGTTTTGGTAGTGCGTGCTAATTACGACAACAAAGCAACTGATAGTTCGACCGATAAAAATCCGGTGAGTGTGCAAGCACCCGCTACCAATAAAATATCGGCCGATTTTATACTGGCCGTCCAAAATCAGTGTGTGTGCAACTAGCGTTATAATAATAATGATAATAATGTTTATTGTTACAAAATCAAACGTTTTTTATTAGACGTTTGATATTCTAAGCCTCATAGTAATATGAGGCTTAGAATAAACAAAAATCCACCGAAGCTGATATTATCAGCTTGTGTGTGGTGACATATTATTCTGGTGTGATGTTGACGAATCAAATGTAATACAGTCAAATTAATGGAAAAGAAAACAAGGGTAAAAATGAGATTATAGGTTAACCAAAAGAATGTGTTTTCAACTAGCTTGAGAGTTTCGGATATAGCTTAATTATGTTATGGTTCTTCAATTATTCTCGTCGCCACTTTGTTATGTCTAGGGTTTTAACAATAAATTGCCATTAAGGTAATTGCTTTATTTCCAAAAGCAGACAAAATACCATCCAATGCCACACTCAATCCCCAAATTGAACTCTATTCCGAATGAGAAAAGAGTAGGGATGACATGCGTAGAGTAGGGAGGGATGATAACTCCGGACAATCGCATAGGTTAGTTTCATTTTCTTGTTAACACATCCTCATAGAGGTGTATCCACTAGCCCCATATTGTGGAGGTGTTTCCACAGTTGACAATAACCAGTCGGAAACTCCTTTCCTGGCTATTTCTTTTGTGGCGATTGAGATACCAGCCATTTCTGTTTGGACCACGCTGGTATTTCTTCCCATTCCCCACTCAATTATTAGGCTTAGTGATCTGGAGTACACTCTACATCCTGAGCTTTCTTTGGTTTTCCAGCCGTCTATAAAAAAGCGTATTGCATTTGTAGCATCTGACTCAGTGTTCTGTTTCATTTGTATTTTGTAGGGTTTATTTAACACAAACCGGGGTTCAATTGCACTGGTGGCCTGCTGCAGCCTTGCTGCATCTGTGATTGACTTTCTAAGTCAATCACAGATGAGCCAATTCATTACCTAACAGTTGTGTTTCGATTATTTTCATTCATAGATAAGCCTTGAGAATTTACCTTCTTCAAAAAGGTAGAAATATATAAAAATTGTTTCAGTTAAACCATCTGTTTCCGATGAAGTGGAATCTAAGATCGATGTGATTTTAAACGGTCCTGTGAGAGAAGCCCTCAATATTACTCGATATTCGATGGAAGATGATGTATTCGAAATGTTGTACGGGGACTTCATGAAACCAGTTACCAGCATCGTTGAGGAACTTCTGAACAATACAGATATTTTTGTTGCAGTCTACAATGGACAGCTCGATCTAATAGTGGACACACCTGGTGAGTTTTGTTGTTGACAACAGAATAAAAATAAACAGTACACTTGGAAAGGATAACTTTGTCATTTTTATTGAGAATATTGTATAGTCTTTCAAAATAGAGTCAACCACGGCCTACTTATATCAAAAATTCAAGCGCTTGGTATAGTTCAGGATGTTTTGCAAGTAATCAATAGCTTCTTAACTGGTAGAACACTGTCTGTAAAATACGGAGATACAACATGTACGCCCATTCAGGTTCCATCAGGGGTACCGCAGGGATCCCGGAAAGATTTTATATTGTGCTTTTGTAAGATCCATTCTTGAATATTGTTCAGTTGTATGGGAGACCCATACTATAATGTAAATATCGATTTGATTGAGAATGTTCACAAGAAATTCTTAAGGAATTGTGTTTTTGACTTTGGTATTCATCGAAATGAATATGAGTACAGTCAACCTCAACTAAATTAAATATAAAATCATTGGAAGATAGGAGAATTTCTATGAACTTGAGTTTTCTCTTCAAATTAATAAATAGCGACATAAACTGCTCAGAACTACTTCAACTAATAACTTTTCATATCAAACAAAAATATACGAAAAATCCTGACATTTTTCATATAAATTAATTCCATACCAATTATGCTTTAAACAGTCCGATTCCTCGTATTTTGAAGCTGAGAAATCAATATCATATCATAATAACTTAGATCTGTTCAATGTATCACTTTAGGTCTTCAAAAATCAATTAAAAAGGCCATGACGTTTTCGAAGCTTTTCTTTACCTTACCATTTTCTTTGTGATTACTAGATTTATTACATCTTTTTTCTTGTGAGTACCAGAATTGTTTCATCTATTAGTAATGTCACTAGACGTAAGACAAGTTAACAACAACAGGCAACTAGATGCCTATGAGAGTGTGGAAATGAGTAAACATAATAGTATTATGGATAACAATGACTGACTTATACCAAATAGCATACTATATAGCTTGTTAAAATAATATTGTTGGTTTACTGAATAGTACATAAGGACACATACAAAAATAAATTTAGATAGGCAATATTGTGAAATCAATTTTTAAATAGCTGAAAATTGTTTTATATACAGCTATAACATTAAAACATATATTGTAAAATAATAGATAGGGCAAAATTGTAAAATTAATTTAGGGTGGAAACCTGTATGATTGGTACACCTGTGTGGTTTACCTGTATCGTATATCTATATAGCATAAATAACGTTAGCTTCGCGTTAGTTTCTATTTTAATCTTCCTCTTGAAGATGATCACTTGGTGATCGAAACACGTGTCGAGGTGTTAAAAATAACGATTGCCAGACAGTCAACAAGTCTAAAATGATATATTCTGTACTTTTGTTCATTTCCTTCCATCAATATATAATAGGGTTATTGTCAAACTACTCGTTTCCACTGAGCTTTTCCTGATATTTCATAGAAATTTCAATTAGTTTCTAATAGTTTTCTGTTTATTACAACTCCGGCACATATTAATTCCATTGGTTCCTAGGAGTTTGTTTTCTGAGTGGCGTATATGAAAAGTTAAACATATAGGCAAAAATATTTCATTTCCACTCCACTTCTGACCGTTATTTAGAACTATTGATTTTGCAGGGACTGTAAAGTGGATTGATAATTTGAAATGGAAAAACAAATCTTCATGGGAATCTTCAGAAAGGTCAGCATTCGCGAATGATGGTTATTACCAAGGATATGTCAAGAAATATGGGAATTTTGCCTTTTATTGGATTGACAGATCTGGGCATATGGTAAGAACTTTCTGCAACATAAGCAATTATCAAATATAACGATTTTTTAATGAATAGTTCTCCAATAATTTTGATTTTGTTTCAGGTACCAATTGACAATCCATCTGCGATGGATTATATTCTCAAGGATGTGACGAATAACTTCAAAGTATAACTGTGATAACCTTAAAAATGTCACCGTTTGATTTTAAACTTTGTATTATTTACAGTACTAACTTTTTTGTTGTGGATTATTCGTTTTTTTATCAAATGCTTCCTTTGATATAGTATTCATTGGAAAGTGATTGAAAAGTGATATACCATCGCACTAAGTTACTCAGATAATATTTCCTTACTGGGTCGGATATTTCCGATTTCAAGATAGAAAAAGATATGACGACATAGTAAGAATAAAAAAATCTGGAGTGAACTAACTTCCCAATCAGATCTCAGAGTGGGTCTGATTGAAGGACATCATTCAAAAGATGTCAATGTGTTGTACCACTATTCCTGGAAGTTAACAGGATCTACTACTAATTACTAGGAAAATATAACGCTAATCGCATTTGCTAATGGATCCAATAGCAAACTAAATATAAAAGCCAATGATTATCTTCAAAAGAAAGAAAGATACTTATGATGCACTGTTTGGAACCTTTGGTGTAGTAATGAATATCACTGGAGTTCTTTCCCAACACCAAATCGTTATTTTTAACACCTCGACACGTGTTTCGATCACCAAGTGATCATCTTCAAGAGGAAGATTAAACCAGATTAAACCAGTTTATCATCTTGAAGATGATCACTTGGTGATCGAAACACGTGTCGAGGTGTTAAAAATAACGATTTGGTGTTGGAAAGGAACTTCAGTAATATTCAGAAAGAAAGATTATCAAAAAACCGGTCTGTTGTTTTTTCTGCTCGGCGAGGTGGAGTGACATTTTGTTGTTCGCCCCAACTTACGAAGATGAATGAAATACTCTGAAATACTCAATTATGGAATATCATTGACTTCAGGTCGATGAGGATCACTATCTTGTACTGATGAGTGGCTAATGAGCCTGAAACCGGTCTGCAAGTGTGCCCGTTCCAAAATTTAAAGTCAACTCTTTCAGTTGTATTACCAATTGCATATGCACGAAATGTTCTGAGAAGATTCCTGCACTGACGCCTGTCGGATATAATCCAACGCCCTTCGTGGTATTAGCCAGGAAAGTAGTTGTTTTCTGATAGGCGTCAGTCCATTCAACCTACTGTGTAGGTATAATCGAGACTGACTTAAACGTTTAAATTTCATTTCTTTACATTTAGAAACATTATGTCTGTGGCTGATGAGGTGAAACAAGCACTGGATGAAGGAGAATTTTAGTTGGTTACAATTCTGGTATTAAACTTAAAATAGCATACACCATCCCGCTGATGGTTCTCACCAGTTGAAACAAATAATAAATTAGTCGATACGAGTGCTTCTTCAGGAACAAAACGAAATAGTGTTAAATTTTTCTGTTATTCAAAGAATGTGAATTTTCACGACGGCAAATAACTGTGTCCAGGCTATTTTTGAGTTTTTGTCTACGATTGCGTTAGACATTAATAAATGTGATGAAGGAACCGATGAAGTGTTTCAATTGTCATCTCAGCTGATAGTATCTGAAACCTGAACCAAAAAAAACAAAGCATTTTTGATCCAACACCAAACAGCGCTGTTTCGATTCGCCGTAGATTTCATCAGAGCTACTAGGATGAACCACAAATGAACTGCTGGACTCAACAAAGAGTGAGCAAAAGCAATGATATCTCTTCTTACAAAGAAGCCATCTTTAGTATCAATAGAAATCACAATTCACTAATATTAAAGATAAATGAGAATGTCCAAGCCGATCTGTTTCGAAGCCAAGCTTCAAAATCAACCACCAAATTAGCTTCCAAATTAGAAATTGCAAATGAATGAAATGTTTACATTTCTATATTAAAATCCGGTCTTCTCCATAGAGTCTGATTTCTGAAGAAATATGTAACAACCTAGTCCAGAAAGACTAGGCTGATAATTTTCGATTATAGAAACATGTAAAAAAAAGTAATGCAAATTATGAAATTATGAAACAACAAGAAAAATTAATTGGCGCTCCGGGGGGACATGATTAATTCTAGTGGCACATTTGCTTTTTCAGCTGCAGGAAAACCCGGATAAACCTGCATCACCACATCATCTGGAAATCTTGATCTACTGATGACCTCTCTTTCATATAATAAAATGTAGTGTGACTCGAGAGGATCCAATAAATTCAAGTTATTGCCAGAATTCGGAACAATCCTGTTGTTCTAACGAGTATCCAGTGGACTTCAAAGACTAGGAAATCGGTTGGTGGGAAAGATGATACATTCTTACGAAACTGCAGCTGCATGAACCGGTGTTTGAGTTTGGTTCATCGTTCATCGTTAATACCTCCTTCTTGAAATTCTTCGTCATGAACAACACTTGTAAAATTCTCTTTATGTAGCAAGTGTTTCCTGAATTATCTGATCCAATTTTCTTCGCAAGATTTTGTGGACAGCTGTCTACTGATTTGTAAGGAAGAACATGTTCCACAGAATCTGTATCGAAACCATTTCTCAGGCTTCAATTAATCCTTTCAAGTTTTGAAGGGTTTCGTAGAGGGATCGATTCGGTTCTTGCTTCATAAAGTTCTTCCACTGAAAGGTAACCAGAACTGCAGCTCATATTTTGAAAGCAAGAAAAACCTATGTCCATTGATCTCACTGAAAAAGAAGGTGGATCAATCACTTGCGAAATAACCTTGATAGGAGACTGATAAATACTCACATATCTCGACTTGTTTTGAAAAGATTTTAGTTCCGTACTGAAATAAGAGCAATGATTCCAAGAATCAAAGCTAGATGGGAAGCCTTGACTGTGTCAACGCAAGTGAAGTCCCATACAGATAAATGAAGTTGATCATTATCATAACAACGAAATAAATAATGACAGTTATTTGACGTTAATTTTTTTTGTTAGTTGACATTTTGATATTTGGAAAATTTGCATGGTTTTTGTTCGCCATTATCGGTTTTATAATTTGTTCTCGAAATGAATGGATATGAAGAAACACAAAATTTTCACAAGGAATGTAATTTTGGCTAATTTTGGTGCAGAAATCTGAACCTTTCAAATCCTCTATCTTGTGGAGCAAGTACTTCCATGTTAAAAAGTACAGTTTCAGTGACAAAAATGGAAGTATAAGCACTTTTTCAAAGGTTATTGCATTTTTGAATTTATGGATATGCTCAGCCTCTAAAACTCAATTCATCCCTGTTTTCGAAGTTGGAAATATAATTTCCAAGTTTATGTATTTCGTTCAAAATCAACTCAAATTCCTCACGTTCGTTTTACGATAATTTTCAATCATGTTATATAATTATTTGTCTATCTCTTCATATACTAACTTGGCGTTATTTGATGATTTTTTCGGGATGTCTGTAGAAAAAATAGCAACTGGCGTTTGCTGTACAGCGTTCAGCCACCAAGTGATTATAGGATACATGCCAATCTGCCAATCAACACATATATCCAATGGATTCATTTGGGCACCAAGACACATGGTTATCTTTAGATCCTGCGACATGTCCATAGGGATAGTCTGACTTGTGTAGAACCTTCCCTAATTGAGCCATCCAGGTAAATTTTCAAATAAGGAGGATATTTCACTTCTACAGCAAATGATATAACCTCACCCCTGAAGAAAAGTGGAGTAAAAGTCATCCTGGTTCCTCCTCCTGGTCAGTATCCTGTGGATAGTGGTAAAATTTCAACGGACTAATATTGGAAAACGTCTTCTACATCGAATGTTTTGGAAGTCAATCAACATAATTGACATATTTCACATTTTAAAACTCCTCTGACATCTGTCGAGAGAGTTTGAAAATGAAGCGAACCAAAGAAAAAACATACTGTAGATTTTTTTATTTTTTATTTTTTTCAATTCTGAATACCTCTGGCTTATTCAAGCCTTCGAAACGTTGGGATAAGTATTTATTCCATTGCAAAGTTTTTTTTTGGTCAAAATTACTAAATACGACAAGTTACCGATACTGATATCAAATTCAATCAACCAATCGTGACGATAATAGAATTATATGTCATTCACGGATGCATGTTTTCCAGAAAACTCAACGGCTTCACGTAATTTGGAGGTATACATTTTCAAAAGAGAGGCCTGACGATAGATCTTTGTGGCATCCCAGATAGATTCTTTTAAGGGTTGTCCACTTTTCTCCAAGTATAACTACTTGATAGCCTCCATAAGGACCTATTCCTCTTCAGATTGAACATTTCATTTTAGTGGTAAGTATGGCAAAATAATGTGTTTGGGATCCAAGTGATCAAATTCACACCCAATCAGTCAACGGTTGAATTTCTACCTAGAATCAGCAATAGATTTGACGAGCAACTCGTTTATGCTGTGCTCTGAACAAGTGTTTGACATGCGGGTTGCATCGACTGCAATTCTTCTGATAGGTAAAATCTGCTTCTGTGATAGAAAACACACATTGGAAATTAAATCCTCGTTAACCCGCACGAATTTTGAATTCTGAGGATCACCGTATCCGTATATGATCGAACAGGTGGTCAACAAAAACCCCAATATAAACCCAGATTATATAGAATTGAAGAAAGTGAAATTTGCTTCATTGTTTCTAATTAAATAATCCTTTTTTGTGTTCTGTGCACTGATTGTACATTAAAGATAGTCTATTGTGAAATATTTTTGGAAATTAACAAACATAGATCCATTGTTTACGATAGACATTGATAACAAGTTTATAATATAAAACAAACACTTCATTAACATATTATGTTGGAATAACACAATGAGCATAGACGTAGTTGAAATTGTAAAACTTTCAAGATTATGTTAAATTATGTTATTGTATAAGCTACTCATGTAGACTCGTTTTGACCAGTGAATTTGATTATAAATATTTTGTTTGGTTTTTTCAATTGCCTTCCTCACTTTTCTGTCATGCCATTTTGTTATTTCTCTTTTCTAAATTTGTACTGGCCATTACAGTATTTGAAGTAATTAAGTAATTGTTCATTTCTTTCGAAGGGTTTCTGATTGATTATTCAAGACCTGGAAAGTAAAAATCATAAGAACCAGTGTAATAATAGAACCAGTTTCTAACAAGTACTTTCATTACAGCATTTCAACTTAAAGTCAATGTTCACTGGTAGTTATTTACTTTCAAATATGACCCTTCCCCATACTTGAAGATCAAACATTTTCCATGAACTAATTTATCACAAGCAAATAAAACATGTTTCGATCTAAGTTCAAATGAGAAGTCATTAATGAGAACAGTAAATAAGAGAAATTGTTCAGTACGATATAGATTTTACACATATTCAGATCCAATAGGTTCTTTTTCAATGTGTCAGTTGAACACTGCATAAATAATAACGATGTACGCTGTCTGTTCAAAAATAGACGAACTTTCATTTTTCTCAAAAAATATTAATTTACTCATCAATTCATCTTTGTAAATCTTCTTATAACATTATCAGACAAATTTTTTCCAATAGAGGTATTCTAACTACACAACTGAAACTTAAGCTTTGCAAAACTTTGATTTTTTTGTAAATTATCATATTGCAATTGCATATATGGACCAGCACTGACTTAATACCTCTCCAAAGGATTCAAAACTCTTGTTCAAGATTTTCCTTCGGTATACGTAAAATTGATCACATCAGTAGTAGGTTTGATGACTCCGGATGATTATGGCTTGAAAAAATACGCACTCTTATTTATGTAACAGACTTGTTAGTTTTTCCCAGATTAACAACTAACAACGAAATGGCTTTGTCTTGGTCATTCCCAAACACAGCTCATTTTTTACTCGTAGTTTTTCTTATATTTCCTCTAAACTGTATAATATATTGCATGGGGATTTCATAGTCTACACCATAGTGACATTTAAAAAAACGCTTGAAACTTTTTCCTAAATCCTAGCAATTGGTGCTCTGTATGTAGATTTTTGCTAAGCTTTTGTTATTATCTACTCATCTCAATAAGGCTTGTATTATTGTGTTGCTATACTTATTTTTAACATACATTTTTTCAGTATATATTTTTGTAAGATTGATTTAAAAAACAGAAATCGCTGATAATTCCGCCTGTTCATCTAATTTACTTTCATCACTTGTGACCATATTTCTTTCTTTTTTAAATGAATAAAGTCGAATTATTACTACTATTATAAATAAAATTTGTTATATACAATAATATACATGAATACATTTAGAATTTAGTCTAATATCATACACGCAAGAAACACGATTTTCAACTGAGCGCCTCGGGAAGAGCCCCGTAAAAAACTGATTTGTGCGCCACTGGCCCGCATATGCCGATGGACCTTTGAATCGTGTACGAAACTTCAGTTTGTTTATAGCAGTTTAAGCGCGAGTGTTAACTCATTCGAATTCTTAATTTGTTTAGAGCTTAGACAGATTAACAAATGGTAAATTTCGTCTCTTGACGACTGTGTAAAAGTGTCACTGTGCGAATATCACTCGAATCAGTTTTGCAAATACTTTTCATCGAAATGGGTCTCTTGAACGAAGGAAGTCCTCTTTCTCACGAGGAGACCATGAAATATGCCCAGCACGTGAGAGAACACGGCATTATTCAGTACATAAACGCTTACAAGAAAAACAAAGATAGACAGGGCGATGTTCTAAAATGGGGAGACGAGATCGAGTACACTATCGTCAAGTATTTCGAGGATAAAAAGATCGCGAAGGTGAATTTGAGGTGTCATGAACTCCTTTCGGTACTCAATGAGAAGGAACGAACTCGTCCTGAAGAAATCAAAGGTTTGTGGAGACCGGAATATGCCGCGTATATGATTGAAGGTACTCCTCCTAAACCTTTTGGGGACCTACCGACTTTCAACACTGTCGAAGCGAATATGAAGAGCAGGAGGGAGGAAATCAAGGAGTACTTGAAGCCAGATGAGGCGATTTTGTGTGTGACCAGCTTTCCAAGGTTTGTGCATCCAGTTTTATCAGTCATTAATTCAGAAAAAAGTAAAGTATCCCTTTTATGATTCTCCACAAACTTGACTTTTATGAGAGAAATAATTTTGTCTAAAAAGCTTACCATCCTATGCTCACCTGAAATTTTCATAGGTGGTAACACTGAGTAGTTTTACCGGTAACGTTCTTTAGAAAAAACTTAAATGAAATCAGGCACTATCTGGTGAACAAATTTTCATTTTCGAAATTTCACATGAACACAAATTTCCAATAGAAATAGTTTCAATATGTATCATTCGAAAGAAAATCGTATGACATCCTTATAATATTGCCATTGTTGAATCTTAACTTATGGAAAACCAGGAGATTTTCTGAAGTTCCCGATTCATAGCAATTGAAGTGGCAACGTTATATTTATTAAAATTGTTGTCAAATCTACTGTCTACTATTGATATCTACGATACAAAACTTATTGAACTGGCACATGATAACCCTACAAGTATAAAAGTTAACACCCCAGCAAACATTACTTCAATAACACTGTATTGGCGATTCAACATCTGCCGACAATAGACTAGTGACTAGTCTGGTCGTTTTTGATATCCCGGCAAGTGACCGTCGATAGATTTCTCTCGAATAATGGTGTCGCTTGAATTGCAAAGGCTGCTTCTCAAAAGCTTGGAACACTGTTCCGAACCAGAAAACTGTACACACCTCAGCAACTTTGATGCTTCATAAAGCTCAGATCAGACCTTTGGAGTATTGTTCTCATGTATGGAGCTCCGCCCCCAAACATACCCTGAAACTGTTCCATCCACAAAAGAGCCATTCGCCTGATTGAAGACGCGAACATCACTTGTAATCTTGATAGTCTGGAACATCGAAGAAAGGTTGGAGATTTGTCTCTTTTCTATAGATACTTTCACGTGGCTGCTCATCGTTTTGAGGTTCAAATCAGTACACCTCGAACTTCAGTGTTCAAGGACTCTTTCATTTGGACAACGGCGTTTATGTGGAATAAACTTTCTGAGAACGTTTTTCTAAATGGATTTAATCCAGCGATTCAATTCTAATGTGAGTCACTACTTTCACACAGGCACCACTCTAAGAACGCCTTGAGGATTTTCCTGTAGTGCTTGTGTTTTTCCTTAAAAAATGCCTCTACTGGATCTTTCAGCCAGTGTCTCGCGGGCCGGCTGGAACAATGTTGTTCCTGATGAAAATGTTACTTTTCGACCAGCCATGTTAGTAAACAACCTTTTTCCTCATATCGTTACCTTTTGAATAACTTCAGCTCGTCACTTTCATAATTATAGAGAGAAAAAATCGTTTTTTTATCAGAGCATATTCCCAAAGTTTCATCTCGAACATAGGTTCTGTCTCAGATAGGTTCTATGACCTATATTCTGTGTTGGTGATGTTTTATGTCACTTTGCGCGGTAAATTCAAATTATTTGAAACGTAACGGATATATAATTTAATTTCGATCGAGTGATTATCACGATGTCATTTCGGCAGGTTGTTAAGCTAACATTTCTATTAAACTGCCTTCATTTTATCATGCTCAATAAAATCTCAACACATTTCTTCGGATTGTCGTCTGTCAAAAAAGTTCGTAGTTCCTGTTCTGTATTCTATTCCATTGTTCTGTGGTCAAAGAACAGCATTTTGTTATGTAGGGGTTTTAGGTTGCTCATTCCTTTGTTTATACGATAAATATATGCTTTTTGACTATTTGAGGAATGAAAAAGTCACCGTTAATTTTATGTTTCAAGAATTACAGATATTGAAGGAATTCTGTTATGTTCCAGTGATCCGCTTACCGGAATAAGCGGCTCTATCCTTATTTTCCTCTATGTAATGTTGACTACCTTTCTCTATCAAATGTTACTTTTTCTCGAAGAAACATGTTACCAAATTTTTACTAGTAGGAACAACCTTGGACTAGAGATTGACACTATAGTGGGCAGTGAGCCGACGCGACGTAAACTTCAACAGTCTTGTTCGGGGCCACTGCCAGTAAATTTTTGTCGACATGGTGTTTCAGGTAGGATATTAATTGACAAGTTTTTGATAATGTCAGCATCTCAATATTGAGCCAGTTACGAGTTATCAGTTATCCCATTAAAAAACCCATGATGGTATTATTTCTACCAAAATATTACCACTGAAGATAATAAAAGTCTAGGTACCACTTACGAATTCAAAAACATAAACAGTATAAAATATTTGTTTAATACAATTATTCGAAGTAAACTAGAATATACAAGTATTATATGGGAATCAAACCAAAAAAAAAGTCAAAGAAGATTCTAAAAACAATACAAAATAAATGTTTGAAATATTTGTATTTTAAAAATCACAGACATTCGCCAGGATTCATATCGTATGGACCGATCAGAGATGAATTTCACATAGAATTACTGGAAAACAGAAGAGTTATAAAGAGTATAGTTTTCTTAGGAAAATTTTTGAATGGTCATGTAGATAGCAGTTTTCTCACCAGTCAAATCTGTTTGTATGTTCCGCTGCCAGGTATTCGTCCGCGACAAACTACTTTTCATGTCAATCAACATAAATTCCCCATTGACAGAATTTGCTCAATGTATAATAAATACGCAAATATCATTAGGTTTGGAATCTTCGAGGTATCATATTCAAAACTCAAATCTAACCTAATCAATTCCTGATTATGCTGCCGAGTGTGAACGTACCCCTATAGTTCACTACTCATTATCCGCTCACTTGATTTCTCTTTTAGTCTTCAGGTATTTTAGTCTTTTTGTTTTTTCAAAACTGTACTTGTGGATGATAAGAAACATATAATTAGGCTATGTGTCACCAAATCTATTTTCATGGCAACAATTACTTTCAGACTTTCAAAATGCCACAGGTACGAAACATTAAAGTTATAACAGAATAACTGTAGAAAGGCGAGCGTCAATTTGTCTTGGCAAAAAATCATTTTCAGATCTGTGGAAGATTAAAAACCCATAAAATATTTGGGAAAGAAAAGTGTTGGCTTTCTTTGTCTCCATCTTCATACAAACATTTTCTCATTTCGTTTAAGAAGCCTACCACATTTTTTCTGGAAATTACGTCCCATACTTTGCAAAGAATTAACCTGAATAACATTTGAATTCACGTCATCGAAATGTCAATCGATAAAACACTACAATGTTGTTGTTTTGAACGAGCATGTCACGAGAGTAATCGGAATATATTTTTCCTATGAATTTCAAGTTATTGCAAAACAGAAGAAATCACTTAAGATTGTTACAAAACAGTTTTCAAAGCGGTTCTGTGAAGATGGAAATTCCCAGGGTTTATTAAAAATCGGTAAATGTGGGGCCGTACCTACGCTATAATAAGTTCGTTCTTATGGCTTACTTTCATCTCATAATCTTCATTGAATTGATGGTCAATAAATTGCGTTAATTTAGTGCATGAAAGTTTCACCAATACACGACGTTGATGTAGCAGTTTTTGAAATACAGAGCGTTTAACGAAATAGAATATGATGAAATGTCAAACTAACGATATTTTCTAAAGTATTATACTTTTGTAATGATAAATAACGTTTATGGAGGAGCAGAAACCAAGAAAGGCATCACTTGACTGCAGATAGAATTCAAACAAACTATTATTTTTATACAAACAATGTATAAAAATAATAGCTTTTCTCATCGTATAACTGTTTCGCCAGAAATTTGTAATAATTTTAATTTTGTTGAATATATAACACTTTTTCCGATTCTAAGTACATACAAAATTACCATCATCATGTTCTCAATTATAATAGAGTACCTAATGTGAAATCAGTACAAACTATATACAGGGTGAGTCAATGAACATGAACAATCTACGAGGGGAAAGCCTTCCACAGGATGTTTTTATTGCTCAGAAAAAAATGATTCTCGCTAATATTCTCATTACTCACTTAGCCAGACAAATTATTCGTAGGTATCAAATATTAACTGTGACTCGTTTTATGTCTCTTCATTTTCGACAATGAATATATTTTATAAGACAATGATGTGAACAATATTCAAACCCGCCATGAAAAAACAGAGTCCGTTCTGTGGCCTAAACATTTTTCATAAACTCTCACACAGTGGAAAAAAATGACGCGATTAAATAACTTCAAATATCGACCAAAGTTTTTCTTTACTGATGAAAATTCAAACGCACTGGAAGAATGATTTTATATTTCTTTCATTTTATTCGACTATGTCTTGGACTCGCTTTTCAATCCCTATACTTTGCTATTTTCTGTTGTTCTATTCTTTTCAATCGACTATTCCTAGACTTATCAAAATGTTGAATAGAAAATGAAGTATTATTATCATTCATTGGAATCATTTTCAACCTTGTCACTTCCCCCCTCTCGGTGGAATGCGATCCATTCCTTAAATCTCAAATTGGATTATAGACCGCAAACACACGTTGAATTTTTAGGGGTTAATTTGATACCTCTTAAAAACGTATGCTTTCTATAGACCATCGAAATAAAAAGGGTTTCAGCCTCATGTAGGTGGTGCATGTGAAAATAAATATCATCCAATTAGGGGAGAGTGGTAATTTGCTAAAAGTTCTTGCACCGCTTTCTAAATTCAGATACAAATTACGACTGAGATATTTCCTGAAAAGTGACCTCTGTATGTCAAAATGATATGCTTTCGTGAAAATTTGGTTTTCATATCATTTCAGTGATGCCGTACAAATTATTTGATTTACGGGGAGTTAATCTCTAATTCTAAAGTAGTGTATTGATTTGCGTCCCACGAATCTGCGAATCGTTAAGGCATGACAAAATAAATGACACTTCGATATTAAAAACTGATGTCCCAAAAAGATCTGTTAAAAATCTGTTAAAATCTGTTTTTCCGTTAACCAGCTAGCGCCCCTTATGAACCACAACTCTCAAAAGTCCAAACTTTTGCGAGCCAAGGACTGACGAGGTCCTACCTTTTAACGTGTGATTCCTAACACGGGTTGGACGATAGGAAGTGAAAATCGATCGTTCGGCCTGGCGGTTTGAACCACCGGTTCACTTTGCGGTGGATTTAGTGAGTGAAGCAAACCACCTACGTCAACCTACCTTCATATACAGAGGTCAATTTTCAGATTGATTTTTTCTTCTGTTTTCCCACCAAATTTTTTGTACGGCGATTGGTGTGCCAGGCTTTGAGGAAACACCAAGTATTTTTTTCAGTTAAGAAGAGATCAACGATAACACCAGAATAAGCTCCCTCGCCTGTATAGACTAGCCAAGATCCACATGAATGATATTCCACTCAGACAGATAATCAGCTCTAAAGATTCAGCTACTCACAACTCGTATTGATTTCTACAACTACAAGGAAAACCTTCATCTTTTGTAAAGGGTCCAAGGCATTTTGTCGAGTTACTGGCGGCAATCAAAGTCGCTGAATGAGATATATTAATCAGTTTCGACGTAGAAAGCCTGTATACATACATACATAGATTGGTTTGAAACACCTACTATCGAAAGAGCTCACAAGAAGCAACGAGTTTGGTTGATATGCGTTGACAATACCTTCATAGTATGGAACTTCTTGCAGCAGCTCGATAACGTTAAACTTTCCATAACATTTACAATGAAAAAGAAGTCCAAAATGGATTACTGAGGACTGACAGCAAGTGGAAAACATCTATATGCCAAAAACCAACTCACATAGAACAGTATATCCAACCACCACCAATCTTATGATGCACTGTTTTGGAACCTTTGGTGTAAAACTTTTTAATCTTCCTCTTTGAAGGTGATCACTTGGTGATCGAAACACGTGTCGAGGTTTTAAAAATAACGATTTGGTGTTGGAAAAAACTCCAGTAATATTCACCACCAATCTACCAAGAGAGGAATCGTCGATACTCTAACTGATTGTGAAATTCAGGCTCTGTAACACGAATGAAAGGCACGACTAGAAACTAGGTCATATCAGGAAAGATCTTCAGCAGAGTGGTTACTCCATAGTGAAACAGACTTTAGATAGAAGGCAAGAAGAGTTCCGAGAGGCTGTCAAAAAAATAATTGGGTCTGAGTATAACATTAGAACATGATTTGGAATCAAGAATACCAGCTTCTCTAAAACCAAGCCACCAAACGCGAGTGCGACTCCAGGAGTTGCATTTACTGAGTACCATATGAGCGTAGCAAATCCTATATTGATGAAACCAAGACGCAGTTGAAACTTCGCGTTGGCGAGCACAAGAAAAGTACCCAGCAAGAAGAAACCACCAAATTGGGAATTTTTTTTTTATTTTTAATTTTTTTTTTATTTTTAATATACTTTATTGTCTGAAGAATAAATTCTTATTGACAAAGCCTTGTGCGAAATATAAATAACATATACATGAAATCACAAAAGTAAAATCACTAAAAGTAGGTTATAACATGAACTGAAAAGAGACATGTAAATAATAATAAACGTTCAGGATATAAGAACATGGTCATCAAAATGTAAATAAATCAATTTAAACTAAATTGAATGAAATGAAATCAATAAAATACCGTAGATATTACAGTTAGTCTTCTCAATTAAAATTATCATCATAGAATTCTGCTAAGGTATAATAAGGTCTCCCAGAGAGCAAGTCTTTCAACTCTTTCTTAAGAGCTCTAAGGTCATTTATGGTTCTTATAGCTTGAGGAAGGTGATTGAACATTTTAAGACCGTTGTAAATAATGGAATCTTTAACTAGCGACGAAGAAGGCAGCGGTAATTTAAAGCTGAATCTTTGCCTGGTTTGATACATTGGCGCGTCCAAGTTGTTAAACAATACCCTATTTTTGAAGACAAGGCAGATTGTCTCGTATATAAATAGGGAGACAACAGTTAGGATTTTGTTAGAGGCAAAAAGAGGTCGACAAGAGTCCCTAGGCTTGGCTTTGCATATGCATCGTATTACACGTTTTTGTATTAGTAATACTGATTGAAGGCATGTGGTAGAACACACACCCCAAAAGCAAATACCATAACGGAGGTGTGGTTCAAAAAGGGAATGATAAACCATTCTAGCTTCTGCAGATCCGAGCTCAAATGCAGTTACTCGTATGGCATAACATCCAGAGGAGAGCTTCGATTTCAAAGTATCTACATGATTGTTGAATTTTAAACTATTGTCAATGAACAAGCCAAGGAATTTAGAAGCTGGTACGTTATCTATTTGAATATTATTTAGATGTACGGCTGGAATCTGGCAACGATAGGACACTACTTTTGTTTTTGATAAATTCAAGCTCAAGAGATTTGAGTCAAACCAGTCCTTCACTATCGTGATGTCATTCTCAATAACTTCATACAACGTATGGTTGTTAGGCATGCCATAAAATTGTAGTATCATCAGCAAATAAAGTGAATTTTCCTTGGATGTTTATAGACGATAGGTCATTAATGTAAATTAAAAATAAAAGTGGGCTCAGTACCGAACCTTGTGGGACGCCGCAAGTAATTTTACCTTCATTTGAGTATGAAGTGGTTTTGACCATCTGGGTGCGATCTGCTAAGTATGACTCAAACCATTTAAGACTTATTCCAGTTATACCGTATCTACTGAGTTTCCGCAAAAGAATTTTATGATTCACACAATCAAATGCTTTGACTATATCACAGAAGATGGCAGCTACTATTTCTTTGTCATTTATGTTGGAATAAACATTGTAAAGAAATGAAAATATGGCATCGGAAGTGTTTTTTTGCTTTTGGAAACCAAACTGGCAATCACTTATTATTTTGTTTCCATTCAGAAAGCACAGGAGTCTTGTTTTAACTAGTTTTTCTATCAATTTAGCCATTGCAGAGATTAGAGAAATTGGACGAAGACTTGATGGACCATTAATGTTTTCTCCCTTTGGCAGTGCTAACACAATCGACTTCTTCAAAAAAACTGGAAAGATTCCTTCTCTAAATGAATTATTTATTAGACTGACTAATATATCGAGTATTCTTATCGGAATATTTTCTAGGATTTTTATAGTGATTTCGTCTGAGCCTGTGGCGTTTTTGTTTTTAATGGAAAATAATGTTTCATGCAGTTCGGTAATATTTGTATCATATAATATAAAGGTATTCGTAACTTCGATATTCACATAGTCTAAGGGGTCACGGGCTGCTTTTATATTTTTCGTCAAGTCCTCCGCAATAGAGCAATAGAAGTCATTAAGTTCAGTAGGAGAAAACGGAATGTCTACAAATTTTTTGTGTCTCTTGCCAGTAAGTTCATTAATGATACACCAAGTTTCTTTTGATTTGCGAAGGGCATGTTCCCACAAATCAGAAAACTGGTTCAAAAGGAAGTTGAAAGAACCTCCATGTTGACATCGAAGCATTCAGCCAATCAAATGTGGAGCTGTGCAACATATGGAACCCTGCAGGAAACGGTCTACGATGCATTGAACCGGAAACTGACAGGAGATATGGAAGAGGTGAAAGCAATTAAGTAATCAAGACTCGTAAATAGTCTCGATTGTTAAAAATAGTCCAGCTAACAATCGGAATGTCGTGAAGTAACTTCGTTTGACTTCTTTTCTTGTTTTATTTTCATTTCATTTTTGTTCTTTATATATATTTTTAATAACATTACTTATCAGCCTATTCAGTATTTTTTTTATTTCACGTGACAATAATTTGTTTACTTTAAAAATTAGCGTTCTTACATGAATGAACATTGATTGCTCATTCATTTTTACTTAATAGAGTTCAACCAGCAGTGTCTAGATAGCTTACATTAACGCAATGTTGGAAATGCTTCAGCAGGTCTGAAACCGCGTTGAAGAAAAACTCATATTAATACTTAATTATACAAAAAATACTTTTCTCTATTCCGTTTGTATTCCAAACATTCATAATGGAATCGAATCAGATATCATTAACAGGATTGCTACACAACATTTTTTCGTATGGCAATAATTGAGAAAAAGAAAGCCAAAACCTCTTTTTTTACCAAAAAATGAATCTCTCCTGATAATATATCACTTTCAATAGTTGCCATGTGGATGTGGATTGTTTTTACATTCTGTAAACAATTTTTTGAAACAACTATAATTGAAAAATTGCATGGGACACTTTTCGATAATGAAATCCATATCTTCATTATGCCACAGTCAAGTTCTCTATTTTTTATGTTGAGTACATACTTTTGCGATTAGTTTTTCGAAATTATCAAGAAAAAGTTAAGGTGCGCTTTTATAATACCACATCTATGTTGAAATTTTCATGTGACTAACTAACGACAGAACTATCAAAACTGTGATTTATATGACTGTGCTAAAATCGGAAAAATTGAACATATTTCTTGTGTAGTTAAGTTTGGTGGCCCACAAATACGTAATACAACCTGTTCTTCATCACAACGTAAAATACCATCCTCCGGGCAAAAAAGAACGATTATACAGACCTTGAGAGTCCACATTTCATGTATCACTTGGCCCTGCCGAATTTCTAGAAGATCTGAGGAATCCACGTTACCAAATGAAAGGTTGTTTGTTGCCTTCATTCAACTGGGATGGCAATGTTGAAGTTGAAAAAATAACCATAGCATTAAAAACATTTACAAAAATATCGAAGTATTGGTTGTTTCAGAAGTTTTATCCGTTTTAATGTCATGTGTTTTGGTAGCTTCATATCTCAATAAATATTAGATCATCTAAAGGAACAATTCATTCAGGCCACTCTCAAATCTCTACAGTGTAGGTTGATAGACGGATACCTATCAGAAAACAACTACTGCCCTGGCTAATACCACGAAAGGCGTTGCATTACATCCGACAGGTATCAGTCCGGGATTCTTCACTGAAGTTATTGATGTGATTCATCATTATAACTTTCTGCAACCGGGCCAAACCCTCACAGTCCTATTGTGTGGAAATCGATGAAATGTACCAAAATTGGGTTAGCAGCAGCCGGTACTGGTCGATAGAAGAGGTCCGATCCTTGATATACATTGCAAAACGTTCATCAAAGTTCTCATACAGTAGAGTGTATGTCAAACAGTCATTTATTGTCTCACGGAGGAAATTCTTGCAAATGATCAATTCACATACAATTATATGAATGCTCTCTAGAAAATATTTAGTCGTATGTGATTTCGAACTCGCGTGAGCAGGGATCGTGAGTAGGCACACTAACAGAGCACCAATAAGCCAGTGTAATATTATTACTATTATATATTGCTCAGTTCAAAACAATGTACGTTATAGTAAATATTTGAATATAGTTTAATGAATGAAATAGTTATTTTACGATTAGTTGCTAACGTACAGCAATTTATTTCATGAATTTGAACAAATAACAGGATTGACTCACAATAACAAAAATCTGAGGAAATTTGATCTACATTCAGTAAGCAACTGTCTGATATAACTAAAGTTATCAAATGACAGTGTTATGAAACAAACCTAATAAAATTTACAATCAATACTTCAATATTTGTTCTGATATTATTATCAAAAATAGTTTCTATTTGTGTTCCGGTACTTTGTCTAGGTAAAACTGATCTCTATCTGAACTCTATCATTCTTGATAGAGATCGTTGACCTAAGTTGTTATTGTTCATTTGAAATAAATGAACTAGATAATCCATCTCTAGTAAAATATTCAGTTAAAATATAAATTACATTTTTCAAAAATGTACATGAATTCATGACCTAACATTGACTTCAGTAAGTAACTTCATCAAAAATGGAATGGACTTTCAATACTCGAATCTTAAATAATAGACAATGCACCGTTTCAGCTAGTCAATAGTTCGCTTCAATAATAATAAATCTTTATATTCTATTTGAAAAGCATAAATGCATTCAGGTATGCATTAAAATGGACACCAATATGTCTTGGCACAATCATGTCACTGGAATTGCAAAGGGTAGTTCTCAGAAATGGGGTATTTTTTGTTCCAGTTAATTTGAGTTGAATGTAAGACCTGAAAAACTTTCACTAATGCATATAGTTATCATAATAATGGAAACAATGTTCAATGGAATTCAATATGTTGATTTTTATTTATTCTGATATATAACATCAACAAATTATTCATTTTTTGTTAATGCCCTACTTTACCATTGAAATTATTCAGAAAAGTAACAACCGTAAATATTCATATTATACAGAATAAATTTAACACTACAACCTCATAAATATTCATAAAATAGATTACGAAGTGATCGATAATTATTGTATTATCTTAGTCACAGCAGTTCAAATTACAACTCACGGGAAATAGTATAACATGCGATAACATGTCAACCATATCCTTCAAATCATAATAAATTATGACGAAATAATGTTTGTGTTGAAATCAATGATAGATAACTTTCCTTTCTGTTTTTCACTGTTGGAAATAAGTATCTAGAATCAAAGAATTTGTTATTAACACCACGTGAGGCAACTAAGTAAGTACTTGTGATTAAACACCACTGATGATACCTTGGTGGGTCGAAACTGCGCTGAGGAATTGATTGGCATACTTTTTTCCCGCAACCCAATCTCTTTTAAAAAAATACCTCTATTCAATTCAAAAAAAAATTACTCTACCTGTGAATAAATCAAATAAGCCTATGAATGGCATTACGAACTTTCATCGGGGCATGAGTAGATTAAACTGATCCGAAGCTTGAAGTCTTAATGACATGAATACATTGAATGGTCAATTTTGTAATGTTATTCAGATTGGTGCTGATGAAGCACTTCGAAGTCCACTATTGAGGATGATAGTATTCCATGTAAGTGAAATTTCAGATCGTAACTGTTTCATACAATGTTATTTGATGCGTCTTGCAAGTTCAATACACTTATTTCGTGTTTTTTTTTCTTGTACGGGACGAACACAAATAATTTGATGATAGTCATCATCAAATTTATGAAAGGGCTTCCAGTGTTTACATGAAGTCTACTCGAACGTGACGTCACAAGCGACACCATGACACTTTGAAGTGTTTCACTGCGAATTTTTAAATTATAAAATGAGGTGTATTCATTATAGAACAGTATTTCAAAATCTGTCATCTTTCCCATTGTACGAAAGGTTGTGGCGGCAAATTGAATTAAGATGCTGTTAAATTGTTGACATTGCCATCGGCCAGTCATATTTTAACGCGGATTCAAATGATGCTGAAGATGATGAGGATGGGGATTTCAATATGAGAATGAGTCCAGTGATCATACCCATGGTGAATGATTTTTTAAAAATTATGAACGAAAAAATTATATACAAAACTTTGTCCGATATTAAAAAAAGGCGACTCTAGCGATATCACAAACTACAGGGCAGGGTTACATCTAGGGTACCACAAGGTTCTAATCTGGGACCTTTTTTATTTTTAATTTTTATTAATGACTTTGAATATTCCTAGCCTACTATTTGCAGACGACCTGAAACTATATTATAAAATCGACGACATTACTGACTGTCAACGTGTACAACATGAATAAGATGTAATCAAACTCAGGTGTAATAATAATCTTCTACAACTAAACGTATCCAAATGTAATAATATAATTTACAACAAAAAACGAACTTCAATGTACGATTATTCAATCAACAAAACTACCATCAACCACGTACATGAGATAAAAGTTCTTAGTATAACATACGATAGTAAATTAACATTTACAACACATATAAGGAATATGACTGCTGATGCAAATAGGATGCTTGAATTCATTTACAGAAATGGCAAAAGCTTCAAAAGTATTGCCACCTTAAAATTGCTATATTTTGCCTTTGCCAGATCTAAGTTAGAGTATGGCTCTGTGTTATGGAATCCAGTTTACGACTACCAAAAAACATCAATTGAGAGCGTGCAAAGGAAGTTCCTGAAATACTTATGTCTAATAGTTGATGATCAATACCTCACGATGACACGATCTGATGACATCTTTGGAAAATAGGAGAGTTATCCTTGGTATAAAATTCCTGCATAAATTACTAAACAACAATATTGACAGTACGGTTCTTTTACCCGGTATCAATATCTTAGTATCAAGAAGTGAAGGTCGGCACAATCTGAAATTCTATTGCGAAGCATCACGCAAAAATGTTATGCTACGATCACCATTGAATTTTATATGCAGTAGCTTCAATAAAATCTGTGAGCACTGCGATATTCATTTCGACTCTCTGAACGACTTGGTATCTTGTATCCACAATCACTTTTAATAATACTATAAATAACATTTGTGTCAGTACGGCTACATTGCATGATTTGTACTTTTTGTGTTATATACTCAATTTTTCATTCCACTTTTGAAATTCTACGTATACGAATATTTTATATATACTTTGTTTTAGCATTTACTTTTATACATTTTTATATTCCATTATTCTTAATATTTATTTCATATATATACTCTGTAATAATAGCATTTCCTGTAACTGTTGGAAATGAATTCCTTTTTTTACATATTTTCAGTAATTTTCATTATTCAAATGAAAACATCATCACTTGAGAGAGAAAAAAATCTTTCATTACATTTCATAAATTACCTCGGAGATGGTGGGGAAACGGATGCATAATCATAATAAAGTCGACTTTTTCCGCGGTTTACTCCAAAAACGGTTGTTCATGCAGAAAATTGTTACATAGACAATTGGGCAACAAATAATTTCACAAACATATATTGACCTCTGAACAACAGGACGCGAGATATTCGCAAAACACGAGTTTCGTGACCTTTGACCTCGAATAAAATTTTTAGCACTATTTTGATGTCGATTTTTCGAATTATCACTGAAGCACAGTAATAAAGGTGTATACCAAAATTCAGCACACAGTAATGAAACCCACAATGACTGGACTATAAGTATTTCATCACGTATTTTATCAATAATGTATGTGAACTTTTCCGTCGTACCAAATGTATCTTATGTAATTGATTCCTATTTAGATTTTTTCTAAACTGAAATTCAAGGAATATTCAACGAACCATCCATTCGAATCATACCGGATTAGCATATGCAAATCGTAATGAATATGATTGAATGAATTGTCTAATGAACAAAAATGTTAAGAATAATAGAAAATATTCCAAGCCAAGTTTCAAATATTGTGCCGAGTATATCAACTTGCTGATTTCCATGGCGACAAAAATAACTGGCTCCAAAACTAATTAACCTTCACCACTGTTTAAAAAATGCTAGTTCAAGCTATTAATATATCAATGAAATAACGGGTCCGTAATCAAAAATTGATGATATTGAATGAAAATTCTCCTTTAGAACACTCATTTTCCACTACAAACATAAAAAACTATTCCTAGTTTTACTTGAATTGAATTTACAATCTTTGAACATTACAAGTTCATCAAAATTATGAAAAATGTTTCAATGATTTTCATGCATTTGTTTCGAAAAAATATAACAGATGGCCCCTTTCAAAGGTGTCATATATTTTCATCAGTGGTTATCGTCTTCCTTGATATTCTACAATTTTTTCGGATTCTGTCAAATCTGTTGACTGTTGAAATTTGTTTTCCGTTAACCAGCTGTCGACAACTCTCAAAAGTCGAAACTTGTTCAAGCTAAAGACTAACGAGGTCTTACCTTTCAACGTGTCATTCCTAACACGGTTCTAACGATGTCTTACTTTGAAACATGTGATTCCTAGCATGGGTTGAACGATAGGAAGTGAAAATCGATCGTCCTGCCTGGCGGTTCGAACCACCGGTTCACTCAACGGTCGATTGAGTGAGTGGAGCAAACCACTCACGTCAACCCAACCGGCTACCGTCCCATCAACGAAAATAATTGAAATAACAGCAGGAAAGCTGATAATGAATGTTGGGTTCGTCTAAAACTCCCATTTACGTTTTAATTTTTTTTTTCAGATTAGGTTGTGAAGATTTCACCTACCCGCCAACAAAAGTAACTACAGACAGAGGAATTACAAGATCCCTATTTTATCCGGACGAAGCGATCAACCAAGTACATCCGAGGTGGAAAAATGCTACCAACAATATCAGGGAGCGAAGAGGAGAAAAAGTTGCTATCAATTTACCCAGTAAGTGAATATTCATGATGGGTTTATTTTTCTGGAGACCTTCAGCCATCCACTGATCTACTTAATCTTCTCGATCCTTGACTTTTTTTATTGTTTCTCTTAGCTCATGTTCTTTAAATTATGTGATTCTATGTTTATCCTTCAGTTCCTTATGTTTTTTGCAAACAATCAGTTTGTTGAGCCAATCCTACAGAAGTACCATTCACAATAATATCCATATACATCAAACATTATTAGCTCTTGTTAAACAACATGAGGCTCCATGATCTCCCAGTTTTCTTCGATGCTTCTTTATTATACAAAGTGAAGAAATTCTTGATATTCTCAGCTATATCACAATTTAAGCATACTGAAGTAGTTACCTAACTAAAACAATTTGAGTGCCAAAAGTGGTAATAAGGCACTTGTAGGGCCACGTTATGTTGATGACTCTACTCCAAGACCCCATATGCTAGACATACTGACAGCAGATGTATGAAGATCTCTGGTGCCTAACGGCAAGTCTTATGCCTGGTGTCAGGAACCTCTATGCCCACCTCGTGACTATGCTAGACTTAAGTGTTGAACACACCAATCTAGAAAGCCATGTTGGGCTCAATCAAGCAGATGTCAGGTTCATTGATAAGTCTACGTCTTCAATAATGTTGAAGAAGACACCATGCATTAGTTTTTCCTTTTGAAGCCACAGAAGAAAAGTGGTATTTGCGGCTTTCTTCACAAACATCTGATGAAAGAGTTTCAACTCGGTGACATAGTTGTGGTTGCCGCAATGTAGAAAACTAAACCAAATTTATCACAAAATTTCTACGCTTTCTTGGTTCTTACTCTCTGATATAGAGAAGGGTACTCACATTTTTATGCATTTTCTGAGCTTCACGCCAGTTGGTAGAGTTCCAGTTTCTCCAGAGACCATTTCACTACACCAAAGGTGTAAAATCGAAACGGCAAACATATAAATAGAATCAACTTTGTTCTTGACCGACAGATTTTATAACTAGATCTATCGCAGTTTGTGCTGATACTTGCCGCGAAGCGAGTTTTTCATTGAGGTTAGGTTAGATAAATATGCAAAAGTGTTTCGATTTGAAGTAAAATACATATTATTTTCAGTATTCAGAGATGAAAATACCAAGATACCAGTGGACGATTCTTTCAAAACCGATAAAAATGCCGTTCCTGATTGTGTGTACCTCGACTGTATGGGTTTTGGAGGAGGTTATTGTTGTTTGCAAGCCACTGTTCAAGGAAGTGACATCAATCAGGCTAAGCATCTTTATGATCAGCTGACTCCCTTTTGTCCAATCATGGTGAGTCTCTCGTTAAGGGAATTCAATTCATATAAACTTATTTTTTTTAACGGAAAGCAAACTATGTTTCCAGTAGAATGTGCCATTCGAATAAATGAATAAACTTCTTTCCCTTGAATACATCATAGGGTACCTTTTTGAATACTTCGCTCTCGGTTCTACTGTCAATAACTTTTGCGTTAATATATGTTGGCAAGATGGTCTCACCAACATTACTTAGTTCATAAATATCATTCTTCGAATAGCCTTTGAAATACTCAAGAGTGATAAGGTCTGGAGATCTGAGAGGCCATTAAAAAGAGGCATTTGCATTCATATTTATCCACAAGAAGTTGAGATATCAAAAAAAGTATCGAAAGTTGTTTGTGATATGTGATTATTTCATTCGAGAAAATTCAATTCCTTCAAATATTTCCAGATAGTTACTCATTTCAGCTCATTCAGCTTTTTTGAAATCGGCATAGAAACGTCGAGGATTCTAATGCGCCCAAAACTACCCAAGGCCAACATAACAGGACGGAAACGAGGGGCGCTGAAAAATCTCAATACAAATAAGAATATCTTGATATTTTTTGCTGACAGAGGAAATGACAAAAATAATGGACCTCTAACAAATATATTCCAATTGAAGGGGTTTTATTTTTTAGGAGTGATCAATTTTTGGAAAAGAAAGTTTTTGGCTTTCTACTACTCCATCTTGATACAAAAAAAGAAGGATGAGGGAATCTTCTAAAGAAAGGAAAGAAGTAACTCCATACATGGATGTGTAGATCATGCAAAGAAGTAACTTTCAGACACAAACTGAAAGAAAGTCCTCCTGAAACAGCTACTTTCATATAAACATTGAATTATACAAAAGGACATTTTTTTTCGAAACAAATACTTCTATATGAACACTGAATTATACAGAAGATAATTTTCTCTACTCAGTTTGTATTTCAAACATTGTGTTGTAAAATAAAAATCAGATATCATTCACATGAGTTCTACTTTAAATGAATAGTAAAAAATTGCACTTACATAGAACACTGTCATCCTCACTGGTATACACCAATGTTTCGCCTTAAGACACTGTATAACTCAGTGTTTATATATAAGTATTTGTTTCGAAAGAATTTTTTCTTTCGTCAATGTTTAAATGAAAGTAGCTGTTTCAGGAGAACTTTCTTTCAGTTTGTGTCTGAAAGTTACTTCTTTGCATGATCTACACATCCATGTATAGAGTTACTTCTTTCCTTTCTTTGGAAGATTCCCTCATCCTTCTTTTTTTGTATCAAGATGGAGTAGTAGAAAGCCAAAAACTTTCTTTCCCAAATATATTCCATTGTTTAAAAAAAACAAATCACAATCCACTTTTTCCCATTGTAAATTCGGTATTTCATTAAAGAAATTATTTGACATGAGTTTTGCACAGGTTTGACAGTTCTGAATATAAGCTTCAATTTCTTTCAGAAAAATGTACCTGTTTAAAAACACTCTTAAAAATCTATTTTCTGTTAACCAGCTGTCGCACCCCTACGAACGACAACCCTCAGAAGCCGAAACTTGTGCGAGCTAAGGATTAAAGAGGTCTTACCTTTCAACGTGTGATTAATAACACGTTCGTCTCGCTTCGTTTTCAGTTTTATTTATACTAATGTGCTCATAATGGAGTCTAGATAGCATTTCTTTGCAGATTTTTGAAGGAACAATTAATTTTTTATAATTTCATTCAAAAGGCCATCTGCCTCAATCATTTCATGTTTGAATGAATACAATAAAAGATTACAACCTACCTTCTGATTTCTTTCTCTCCAGCCATCTTTCACATATTTAAAAATCTTCAATGGATCTAGATCATTTCCTGTAGTTTCTTTTGATTAGGTGATTATTTGTTCAGTAGCGTTCAAATTCAACCAAAGGATACAAATTTGTGCTCTGCAACAAGCTCATCGGTCTTAAGTCGCCTAAATCTTTGGGAGAATTACACTTAGGGGGTGCTGCTTGTTTTCAAATATTGGGAAATATATTCGTAAGTAAAGCTGTATTAAAAATAAAAGTAATATATTCTCGGGGTCTCGGACCTCTAAAACTTCGATGTGAAGAAATACAAGTGTCGAGGGAGGTTAAATATCTGGGAGTAATTCTAGATTCCAAACTGACCTGGAACCAACACTTCGACAGGATAAAAAGGAAAGCGGAGGTAGCACTGATGCTTGCCAGACGCAGCACCTATGGAAAAACATGGGGTCTACAACCAGACATGATATATTGGCTATACATGATGATGGTTACACCCATGATAACATACGCATCTCTGGTCTGTTGGCCAAAGATGAAGCAGGCGACCGCTATCAACAAACTAGGCAAGGTGCAAAGACTTGCATGTTTGGGAATGACAGGAGCAATGAGAACTACCCCAACAGCTGCATTGGAGACACTCCTGAATCTACCTCCTTTACACTTTGTGATAATGGAGGAGGCCAGACTGGAAAACTCACCGAACTACAAAAGATCGGACCGAACAGCACAGGAGCACATATTGAATATGTTCACGGACCACATGTCACCGAAGTACACCTTTAACGCAAACTTCACGGCCAAAATCATAACCGTGAAGAGTGGACGACCATTAGTCATCCCGAAAACATGTTTGGAAAAAACACCTGGTATACAGATGGATAGAAGACCCAACATGGAACGGTAGCTGGTATATACCGAGCGGATAGAAATTTAAACTACAGTTATCCGCCAGGACTATACACATCCGTCTTTCAGGCGGAAGTGTATGCTATCTTGCAGTGTGCAAGGCTTATTAAATTGAGACCTCAAAGAAATGAGCGGATCAAGATTTTAACAGACAGCAAGAGCGCACTAGAGGCTCTGACAAACCCGAAGGTGACATCAAAACTGGTCTGGGAATGCCATGAAGAACTGAATGATCTTGCAAACAGGAACGAATTAATTCTCTACTGGGTGCCAGGGCATTCATCAGGAATCACAGGTAATGATAAAGCTGATGAATGCGCTAGACACGGTTCATCAACTTTATATATATAGGTCCTGAACCAGCTCTGGGGGTACCAAAATCATTGGTACGAAACCAGATTAGGACATGGACCAATAAGAAGCACACAGAGTACTGGACAAAAGTACCTGGCAATAAACACAGTAGAACCTTCCTTAGGGAATCGTCCGAGAAAAGAACCGAAGAACTACTTCAATACAGTAGGCATCGGCTCAGAGTAATTACAGGGTTACTAACCGATCATTTTCCGCTTAGAGGACACTTGAATAAAATAGGGCTGTACAAGATGGGAAAGTCAAGAGAAGTCGAAATTGAATGAGTCTTGTACTCATCGGTAGTATTCATACCTCAACAAGTTAGCATCAATCATTAACGAATCAGGTTTCGATGCTTTTCGGTTCGCGACGTTGAAGCTGTCATAGTCGGCCAACCAAGTTGGTGTCATCAGGAGTCGAAATACGCTTAAGAGTTCATCTCCTGATATTCTACGAAAGAAATTTTAGTTCTATCTTCCAGAACGTTATTTTCAGCCTCTATAAAAATCATTCGAATCATTATTATTTCGTTTCAGATAGCTTTGGCTGCTTCTGCTCCAATCCATAGAGGTTTCTTGACAGACGTTGACGCTCGGTGGGACGTTATTTGCCACACTTCGGATTGTCGTACAGCCGAAGAAAGAGGGCTCGTTCCCCTGAAGAAAAACAAATTCGTTTTGAAGAAAAGCCGATACGGCTCTATAGACTCCTACTTGTCCCCTCCAGGTGAAAAATATAACGACATTCCACTAACATATTACGAAGAAGACTACAAGAAATTGGTGGACAATGGCATCGATCACTTGCTAGCAGGACACATTGCGCATTTGTTTGTCAGAGACACGATTTCGTTGTTTTCGGAGAAGATACACCAGAATGATGAAGAAGAGACTGATCATTTCGAGGTAAGGTTAATATTAATGAAATCAATTTACAAATTTCCCTACCTTCGAAGTTAAAAGTAAAGAAATTAGAAATAATTCGTGGCGCCATTTTAGGATCACAGTTTTTCCCTCACCTCACGTGCCGTCATGTCTAAAGTCGGCTCTATTTCATAACCCTTCCTACATATGACCTTGGGTATGACACCAAGATCCTTAGCCCCTGATCCTCTCAGAAATAGGATCAGGAGCTAAAGAATCAGGAGAACGTCTCCTTTGAATTTACCAACCTACCTACTTAGTGCTTCCAAACCCCATTATATTAATGTATTGCTTCAATTTGTCATTGCAGAATATCCAATCAACAAACTGGCAATCGATGAGGTTTAAACTCCCACCACCCAACACCGATATAGGTTGGAGAGTAGAGTTCAGACCATGCGATGTTCAAATTACATATTTCGAGAATGCCGCCTACGTCTGCTTCATAGCCCTTCTAACCAGGATCGTCCTACATTATAACCTCAACTTTTTGATGCCAATGAGTAAGGTATGTAAAAATGCATTCATACTTAGAAAAAGCTCCTCAGCGAGACTTTTTTGCGCTGACCGCGGAAACTTTTCTGAAAACACACACACTCTCGCACATACACGCGCACACACACGTGCGCACAAGCACACGCGCACACATATCTGCTGTAGACATGCCTATTCACTTCAAGAAAGTTTCAATTACGTCTTCTCTATGCATATTGGTAATTTTTAGGTGGACGAAAACATTGCTGTATCCCAAAAAAGAGATGCGGTTAACAAAGCAAAGTTCTGGTTCAGACAAGACATTGGTGAACTTAACGGAGTCCTGGGAAGTGACAAATCAACTGTCAAAGGAACAGATGTATTTGCCTTAATGAGTACTAACGAAATTATGAATGGAAAGGTAAAAAATTTTTCAACATTCTTGTATCTTCAATTTCACATTTCGTATATGAAACTATTCAAATTGTCATGTGTAATAAGTTGAATATCAAACCAAAATAAAGATTCAAATATCTCAAATATCGATATTTCATATAGAAACAAAGAAATATCCTCGAAATTCAATTCGTATGTTCTCATTGTCCTTCATGTGAAAATAATTTTCAAATTTTGATTTTCAATATTCAAAAAATATATAAAGGATGTTTTCAAGATGATTACTTTTCCTATAGATATATTCGAACAAAATACATTCTGTCAGGAAAGTACCGGGAATCGATAATTTAAAAAGCCCGCGCGAAATTATTTCTGTAGCTAGGTTGGCAAAACTGATCTCTGCTACTCACGCGGAATTCGAACGACATCCGTCATTTAGTTTGTTTACAATACTTAATTTGTTAATTAACCTCCAACATGTTCCGTGATTGTTACAATGAATAATGAACATATAACTCGTTTAAAATTTTGCATTGCAAATGAAATTTCTAATTATTCAAAAACACGTGCAACTGAACTTAACAACGCTAAAGTGAAGTAAGTGGTGACTGAAAATCGTCGTTTAAGTCTGAGAGATATAGCCGCTGAAATTATTACGTCTCACGAATCAGTTCGTACAATTTCAAACGATTTTTTTAGGCATGAAAGGCGTTGACGCTCGACTAGTGGCAAAAGACCTTAATTTTTTGCGAAACCTCAATCGTGTATAGGCCGCTGAAGACATGTTAGTGAATTCCGTCCCCACATTCATAAAACGCATTATAACTGGTGACGAGACATGGGTTTAAGAATTGGATATGCAAAACAGTCAACTAGCTTCGGAATGGTGCTTTCGAACTGAGCTGAAAACGAAAAAATCCTTTTCAAGTCGATTAAAATGATTTTTTTTAGATTATCGCGGTGTTGTGCACCCGGAAATATTGTCAAAAGGTGCGTTATGCGGCGTATGAGAAAGCAGATTCTTCGGAAAATACCCGATATGTGAGAATATCATCTCACATGGCTATCTTTGTGAACAGCCATCGTATTCACCTGATATGGCTTTGGTCGATTTTTTTCCAAAACTCAAATTATCACTCCGAGGCACCCGTTTTCAATCGATAGATGACATGAAAGGAAATTTGAGCTGAAAACGAAAAAATCCTGTTCAAGTTGATTAAAATATTTTTTTTTAGATTATCGCGGTGTTGTGTACCCGGAACTCTTGTCAGAAGGTGCGTTATGCGGCGTATGAGAAAGCAGATTCTTCGGAAAAAACCCGATATGTGAGAATATCATCTCACATGGCTATCTTTGTGAACAGCCATCGTATTCACCTGATATGGCTCTGGTCGATTTTTTTCCAAAACTCAAATTATCTCTCCGAGGCACCCGTTTTCAATCGATAGATGACATGAAAGGAAATTTGCAATGAGTACTGGAATCGATTCCAAAAAATACGTTTGAAATATGTTTCCATGATTAGGTTGTTCGCTGGCGTAAGTTTATTATTTCGGAAGGGGCCTATTTTGAAGGCGACACAATGAATTTGCATGAATAATACATATTTTTATTTTTAATGACCAATTCCTGGTACTTTTTTGACATGACAAAATCCAAAATTTCAATTTTTATCTAATCTCTGGTGATGATGAATATTACTGTAGTTTTTTTTCCCAATACCAAATCGTTATTTTTAACACCTCGACACGTGTTTTGATCACCAAGTGATCATCTTCAAAGACGAAGATTAAAACTCAGTGTTAATCTTCCACGTGTCGAGGTGTTGAAAATAACGATTTGGTGTTGGAAAAAAAACTCCAAACAGTGCATCAAAAGTATCTGGTGATGATGTTTTCGGAAATCATAAAATTTTGGTATCGAGTGTCACTATTTTACGGGTTTGAAGGCCGTGAATTTTTGAATTTTTTTCCTGACGTTTCCTCAGAGGTTTTTACATCCTGAGTTGATATCTGCGGTTGAGGAACGCATTTAAGTTACTATATGGCCTCTACTGATGTAGTGTTAGGTTAGGTTAGGCTATGTCCAAAGTAACGCCCGGTGACCCTGAACCTAATGTTTTTAGCTAATATCGATTCTCTTTCAATTCACAATTATATCATAAATTAGATTTAAAAAAAAAATCAACTAGTAGCTTCTATATTTCCCAAGTACAACGATTTGAAGGAGCACATCATCAGATAATAAATTCTGTAATGATTTCAATGACCTTTTATTTCACTTCAAAATTGTATTTATTCTTCCGTGCAAATTTGGCTATGGGATGTATAAAATAGGAAGGCCTTGAAACCGATCAATCTCATGTCAATTGTCATGAAAAAGTTTACAACTTTTCCGATACATTATGAACTCATTAACAATTTATTTGAACAGAAAGGCGAGTTTCCGGGGATTATTCCCTTGATGAGGAGTTATCTGAAATCACAGGAAATTGACTCTGACACCCAGTATACTTTGGAAAAATACCTTCGGCTTATAGAGGACAGAGCGAATGGAAAACTAATGACAGGAGCTGCCTGGCTCAGGAAGTATGTCACAGAACATCCAGAATACAGGTAGAGTATATCTTCCGGACTGCAAATCAATATTTTTGTTAATCCATTTTCAATTTACAGAAAAGATTCGAAAGTTACTGAGAGAATAAACTATGATCTGTTGAAAACCATAGAGGCTATTCAGGATGGAAAGATCTCATGTCCAGAACTACTAGGAGCAGATCCAAGAACGAAAACTAAAGAATCTATCCAATAACTGAATTCAAAAAATAGTTCATTTCATTAGTTGCATCGTTATTATGATCTAAAGAATTGTCACCTATACTATAGCAATATTGATTTTTGCAGGATATTTAGACGCTGATTTTTATTAAAATGTCTATGGAACGCCGTTTTACTTTTTATTGTCACAAATATTCATTCCTCAATTTATTCAACTAACAATTTATTTGGTTGAA
Source organism: Leptinotarsa decemlineata (assembly GCF_025532065.1). Classification (NCBI taxonomy): domain Eukaryota; kingdom Metazoa; phylum Arthropoda; class Insecta; order Coleoptera; family Chrysomelidae; genus Leptinotarsa; species Leptinotarsa decemlineata. The sequence goes on from NW_027412578.1 coordinate 8,783,603, forward strand.
TTTAATTAATTCATGCATTTGTTCGACACATTAAAAACGATTGTTCCCAAAATTTGTTCTATTTTAAATGACACTTGATTCAAAATGTTACATGAATTAATTTGTTTGATGAAAAGTTGCGAACAGTTATAATATAGATTCATTGTTTGAAATTTTTGGAAGTAAATGTTTGTCATATATACTTTTTTTGTAACTATCGAATAATTTACTACAATTTCTGTGAAACATGAATAAAATGGTTTGTTGATAATTATAGTTACATGAATTAAAACGATTGTTGATAATTTTAATTCGGCGCTAGCGTCGAACGGATTCTTGCAGAAGCTGAATTTTTAAATCTGGCAACATGATAGTTTAGTGATAGTAACACAATATTCCGCCCGACCGCAGCGCCGAATAAAAATTATCAACAATCAATTTAATTCATGTATCACCTAAAAGCAACAATCAAAACAAATCATTTTTACAAAATACCGATAGAAAGTAAAACGGCGTGTCACGCCGTTTGAAACGTTTATTGAATTTACTCGAATAATACATTCCATTGATTGTTGAATTAAAATGTTGGTTTATTGCTGAGTTGAACTATATGTATATAGATTATTTTTCAGCATAATATATAATAAATTGGCGTTCCATTTTCCAATACTCTGAAACAATATATTTCTTCGGAATCAATAAAAGCTTCAAGTTATTTCATTACTCTTTTTTATTCAAATAACAATTTTATTCATGTAACATTTTAAATCAAGTGTCATTTAAAATAGAACAAATTTTGCGAACAATCGTTTTTAATGTGTCGAACAAATGTATGAGTCAATTAAATTCAAACAAATAAATTGTTAGTTGAATAAATTGAGGAATGCATATTTGTGACAATAAAAAGTAAAACGGCGTTCCATAAATGTCAGATGAACTGAGTAAAGTTCATATGAAAATCTCCTAAAGTAAACAATTCCAGTTCCAGTTATTCCATATCCGAATACTGTTAGAATGATATCTTCATTTCTCTACTTATTTACAACTCACAAGAGAAAAGCAGATGTCGAAGGTGAATTTGGTGTAGTGTTGATTTTTCATATTCGCTTTTTCTCATCCTAAGTCAACCCTCTTCTATACAAGGCAGTACATATTTTTTTCTGTGCGTTCTGCCGTTTCTTGGCTCCGTGCAGTTGTGAACTATCTGCTCAAAACGTTCACTACTTTCATGTCTCTAGGCTTTTCCTCTTTTCCTAATAAGATTGTTCCGATATGTAAGTTATTTTACATCCGAAGACTGTCAGTGACATCTTCATTTCTTTACGAATATACCAACTGACAAGAGTAAGGTATGTATCGAAGTTGAATTTGGTATAGTGTTAATTTTCCAAGTTCGCTTTCATTGAACCTAAGTCGACCCTCTTCTATAGAAGGCACTATTCTCTTGTCTGTTGTTGCTTCGCGACCACTTCTCTTTACATTTAAAAACCAGCTCAATTCAATTCCTAAATTCTTCGTTATATCGTTTTCTGCCAACATCTTTCTTTATCTTTCTGAAAATGTCGGTTTCTCAATACCGTGTAGTGTAACTGAATGCTCAAAAACGTTCATTACTTTTGTCTTTAGGTCCTTCCTTTAGAAAATGTTTATTGTATTTGTCCACTGCAGCTGTTATTCCATTTACTATGTATTTTTTCATCAGATATTATGTAACTAATTAGCTATGTTATAATTCTTCGTTGTTCATTATTTTATCATCTTTTCATTATCATATCATTTCATTCATATCATTTATCACAATAAACCCTTGCGGGTTGCGGTGGAGGGTCAAATAGACCCACTCACTTTGGACCTAACCTAACCTAACCTAGCATTATCAGGAGATGACAACAATTTTGTTTTGGTAGGGAAAAAGTGGTTGTAATAGATTCATTTCACACCAGAGATACCAAATTCCACTCATCGAACTAATCTTCATCTAAAATTATACCTTTCAGGAATTGCTGTAGATTTAGATTCAAATTTACCTCACCCTCAGCCTCATCATGGTATGCCTGCAATACAGCTGCTTCCTCTGGTGGTTCATCCAGAACTGCTGCAAACAATAGTGAGGTTAGGGTGCTCCTCTGTTCAACGCTAAAGTTGAATCAGGCATATTCTATTTTCTACTTTGTTCCCGCTCTTCCTCTTATAAGTATTGTTGGCGTTCAATTCTTGTGTATATTTCTTTACGTGTCATCTCGATTTTCTTGTCTTAATAGTCTTCCAGGCCCTCACATTCCATTATCGCCCTATTTTTGTAAAGAGATGTTTTTCTTATGTTACCATAGTGTATTATGGTCCTTCAGTCTCACATTATGAGAGAGATTTTATATGCTATTTCATTGTCGAAGGTTTTTTGACAAATAATCATTACTGTAGACTGTGGTAAAATGATTTTTGAACTTGCATTTACGTATCACAGTTATATAAAACTATATATTGGAATTATGTTGGAAGGAGCATTTGTTAAAACCCCTAATGTGTTTTCAACATTTTCAAGTTGTGAGGAGACATTTTTCAGATTTTAAAAAAGGATCCGGGTTGAAGCACAATAAAGCGCGATATTCCATATATGCATTTTCAAATGAATTGTTATTTCTCGATGTTGAATTAATATTTCAGTATGAACCATCCTTCACTGGAAATAGCATGTAAAGAAACAAGGAGTTGAGGATTTTTAATAACTCAACGCCTTATTCGATATATAAAATTTTTTGAAAATGCAAATCTTGCCAGAAAATTTTTGAAAGAACTGTATGTCAGATTCTTAGGCTCAAATAGCTGCTACTTTTGTAGTTTTCCTTTAGTTTATGAAAAGGTTGTTATCAACTTCAATAAATTGTTTTTAATTACTGCACTATTTATTTATCTTTCTTTCTTTATTCCTTTCATTATTGAATACAATGAATTCATTTCGGCAGATATATCTTTAGAGACATCTTAGAGACCAGCATTTCACAAAACAAAATCATCAAGGTATTCATAGTTTATGATGGAATCGGCAGATACAAGTATAGCCCATTTTTGTAAAACTGTTCAGTGAAAATCTCACAATTCAGTGTTTTTTTTTAATTTAAAACTCAGCTTTATAACAGTTCAGACGTTGTTAAGACAATCGCACATATCTCGTGACATCACACAAGCTTTCGAAAAAACACAGTTTTATTATCATGTAACAGTAACTGTTATGAATTTGAAATTTTGCTATTGTATTCCAGATAACAAGCACTATCAAAATGTATAAAGATGCACAAAATTGAAATTGACTCAACGACTACATTCTCCTGAACTGAACACATTTCCATTGAAACCTCAAACATTTAATAACATGCTTTGTAACAGTTCAGACGTTGTTACGAAAATCGCACAAATCTCGTGACGTCACACTAGTTTTCGAAAAAAAACCAGTTTCATCGTCATGTATCTTGATGACGCTATGAATTTGAAATTTAGTCATTGTATTCCGGATGACAAGCACCATCAAAATGTATGAAAAATGCTTGAAATTGAAATTGATTGAAAGATTATACTCACCCGAACAGCACACATTTTTATTGAAACTCCAATCACTGAATAATTTACTTTATAACAGTTCGGGCATGTTTAAGACACTATACAGACATATCTCATGACGTCGATAAAAAACACCCAGTTTCAAAATCATGTATCTTGATAAGGTTATTGCTATCGATTTGAAATTTTTGCCTATACTTGTTTTCTTATAACAGTCAGTTAGTTTGGCGCATGTTGAGCAATACAGTCGATCATCACCTCTTAAAAGTTCCATTTTCAGATGATTTAACAATAAGCTTTGCACGGACTGGTTATTAGTCATATTAGGAAACGCTAGTTGAAGTTCCAGAAATTCACATACGTTTTTCGTACCTCTTGAACACTTACTACAAAGTAAACAAGTGCGGATTTTTCCAGCAAAAGATTTACAAACACAAGACGAGATAGACTGTACGGAATCATTCAATCCAGAGTGGACAGGAATATTGATCCTGCTATTGTTTTGTTCACGAAGAGTATTCAACAAGAACCCCAAGAATTCGGAACAATCCTCTTGTTGTCCTAACGAGTATTTAGTGGACTTCAAAGACTCCAGGAAATCGGTTGGAGGGAAAGATGATACATTCTTACGAAACTGCAGCTGCATAAACAGGTGTTTGAGTTTGGTAAATAAGTAGGAAACATCCTCGTTCATCATTAAAACCATCCTTCTTGAAATTCTTCGTCATGAACAACACTTGCATCATGAAGCTCTTACACTGAAAGAGAACCAGAACCACGACGACTGCAATTCATATTTGGGGGGGCGGCAAGAATTACTTAAGTCCATTGACCACACTGAAAAAGAAGAAGGTGGATCAATATCACTTGCGAATTAACCTCGATAGGAGACTGATGAATATCCTCATGTCTCGGCTTGTTTCGAAGAGATTTTAGTTTGGTACTGAAATAAGGGCATGATCTCATAAAAATTATGTGAAAGAGGAATAGTTCCAAGGATCCAAGCACCATTACCACGTTGAATAGCAATATTAATTCTCTCTATCAAAAAAGAGGTAGAACAGTGATCTTTCGTTGCTTGACCTATTCTCCTTCCGAGTTCATGAACGAATAACAGAGACTCCGGACACCAAAAGTTTCAACCGCTTTTGGATGAAACAGATAGTTGTTTCCAAGATTTGGGTATTTTTTTCTTTTCAATTTTTCGCTAGACAATGCTGCGGTTCCAGCAGACTTCGAACTTTCGGCTAGATGGGAAGACGCGACCGTGTCAACGAAATTGAAGTCCCATACCACAGGCTTACCGTATTTCCATGTTATGAGAGACATACCATCTGGTCGTTTACCATCATCTCGACTGGTACCTAAGGGTTCCAGAATTACAGGAGCATCCGCTGAAACCATAGTTCTTTTTAATATGTAGTTCACCTTCTCCTGCAGCTCGAATCATGTGTACCGTTCTCATCAACTATACCTACTACCACAAACACAAGTATGAGGCACACAAATAGATAAACCCATCCTAAGTCCTACTGCTATTCTGAAAGATTCATCACACACACTATTATAATATATACAAAAATAAACAAAATTCAATTGGAATGCAACTGGAACTGGGTTTAAAAATCTGTTTAAAAAAATCTGTTTTTCTGTTATTCAACTGTCGCCCCCATACAAATGACAACTCTTAGAAGTTGAGAAACTTGTGCGAGCTAAGGACTAACGAGGTCTTACCTTTAAACGTGTGATTCCTAACACGGTTGCAGAATCATCCTAGCTTCAACCAGATAAATTCTCTCGAGAAAAATATCTGGTCGAGGCAGGAATCGAATCCACGGACTTCCGATCGTGAGTCGGGCGCACTACCACCGCGGCCAATTCCACAACTAACGACACATTAAGGGTAATAATGACAACACATAAAAATCAACATATATTGTAACAAAAACAGGCCTATTACAAATCGTCTGACACCACAATAAGTGAAAGCAAAAAAACAAATCTTACTCTTACCTTAAAACTATAGTGTTTTTATGTACATATTCTGTATATGAACTTACTAAAGTAAACTGACCAAAAAAGGACGGGTATGCAGGTGTTAATCCTGTATCTTTGAACGGTTCTACCTAACATATCACTCACGTTCTTCAAAATCAATTATTTGATCTTGGCAGTCTTACTCGGTCTCTTAGTGTTTTGGATGCTAATACCTATTTTTAGGAACAGAACTTGCACTGCCATAATTAATGCTAAGAAAAATATTCTTTGGGGCCATGTGAATATTTTAAAAACTGGGTAAATCCATACTCCATGTCGTAAATACAGTGAAATTAATCTGAAATCAGAAAAATTATAATGCTTTTTACTGATTCATTTCGCAATCTAAAACATGAAAATTTAGAACGATATTATTTTCAAGTTCAAATTTGTTTAGTTATGAATACTAGTAACAAATGACTGAAGAAGCCAGTGTATGGGGAATCACGTGTTGCACTTTTGTAAAACTGTTTAGTGAAAATCTCACAATAAAGTGTCGTTGAATTAAGTTTTTTCACAAAGAGGGAAGGTACCTCAAGTATCTTCTTTTGTTTGACAACAGGCCTACATGAATCAGATTGATGTAGATTGTGAAACATACGAGTTATTTGTTTCTGAGCAACAAAAACCCTATCATTATTTGTTGCATAGAACAGAATTCACAAGATCATAGTAAACATCTATAATAGGTGTTTTTCGCTCGGTATTTTCTTGAGTTGCATCAAGGCATAGAAACTGCTGTTGAGTAGTTTACTCACGTAATCGATTTAAAATTGCCAATTCATGTGAAATCCTAAAAACTTTGTGGTTTCTGAAAAATGAGTATATCTTCATATTATTCATAAAAACGTGTATAGGATGTTCCACGGAGTCTCTTGGAAAGAACTGAACCAAGACTGTTTTATCGCATTTGTTCGGTTAGGTTATGTCAAAAGAGAGTGGCAGGCACAAGGAATGTGCTCTACTGCTTCATAATTTTCCAAACAGAGGCGACACACACTGTCTTCCGACAGTCCGAGTCTCTGCATATGATGATTCAGAAGACAATGCCTGTTAGACATCGTAGTTCATAGCTACTGTAGTTAGAGAACTGTTTGGTTTTAAGCTCCGAAGGGTGAACCAATGCTGGAAGATTTTGCAAGGGAGTCAGCAGCATCATTGCCTTCTAGACCAGTATGGCCAGAAACCCACACCAGAGACAATTTGTTAAGTCTTCCTATTGGGGAGAGTCGTTTTTGGCAATTTGCCACCAATTTAGACATTGCTCGGTATGAGCCAAGAGCTTTCAACGCCGCTTGACTGTCCGATAATATTTTAATTGACTTGTGTATCAGGTTGGATTCTACAAATCTCTCCGCACACAATTCAAAAGCATAAATTTCCGCTTGAAATACAGTCGCATAGTTTTTCGCATTGACTATGACTCTACTTCTTCGACACCAGGTTGAGAAACTTGACAAATTAGTTGAATGACAAGTTCTCTTGTCTATTTTTTTTAATTTTGTTTTTCATTTAACACAATAGTATGACATTTCAGAACAACTTTGAATCAGATGAAGGCTCGTTCACGAAACACAACTGTAAAGTAATAATCTTGCGCTTCTTTGATTGGCCTCAAAGTTGTTGAGTAATGTATCTGGTCAACTATGATTGGTTCGAGAGGGTTGATTAATATATCCGGTCAACTGTGATTGGTTCGCAGATGTTGAGTAACGGATCATGGCCTACTCGGAAGATGAAACTAGAGTTCATTACCCAACAAGAAATCATCATAGAATTAACGCCTTATTCAATGGGCGTAGGAAAAAATAAAATCGTAAGTTTCACATTTATTAATGTTTTTGCAAAAAATTATTAATTAAACAAAAATCCACTCTGTCGACGTATTAATTTTCTAGTCGCAAACTTAACTCAGTTTGTTCTAAATAATGTAATGTTTTAATATCTATGTACTTTTCAGCTGTAAATATCACTATATGTGCGGTATTTCATATTTTCAACTCATTTAATTTCAGCATTCCGGACTGCTATCATTCAAAATGGCGTCGTTCTATAAAAAAAATTGGTATCAGTAGTAACCATCACAAAGTTGTTTACCTGCTATGCTACCCCTATAAAACTGAAATACTTAGTTTTAGGACTGATGGTATTGCGGCAGAGTCGGACTACTTTTAAAGCTATAGGTTTCTACAAAAGTGCTTGTATGAATAAAGGATTTGTCACATATAGTTTGGATAAAAATTATCTATCGGGATGTTTTGGCTAAAAAGCTTCCTTACGATTATAAAGGTTTATCGACGGGTTTTAACCATTATAATAAACTCTCTTCCTGTTTTTCTCAAGAAATAATTGAAGCACTGCTAGGTTACGGCGTGGGATAGTTTAAAGTGTGTTTTTTAGTATTCCCAATATACAGAACGACTCAAAAAGCTTCCAAAAAGTTTTTTTATGGAACACCCAGTCATTTCTTCGTATATCGAACTGATTCTAAAGCTATTATATCCCCCAATGAACGTTCAAAATGGCCGCCATTGAGTTATTATTTATTTTTATTTATATATCCAGCATCTGTCCTTTTCTGTTTCTTTTCCAGATTATAATAAACTGGTTCTTGCCATAGTAGAAGTACTTTCATCTGTTGTCGTTGGATTTAACTCAATATTGTTTTTTGATTCTTTTTGAACATTAACCCTATCACTGCACAACATATTTTCGTAACATATTTTCAGTCTTCGTCTAAACGAACCACTTTTCTTATTTTTTTTCCAATGACCAATATTACACGACATCATTAATAGAGATAGTTATTGACACGCTAATCAAATAAAACTGATGAATTAATATACTTTCATTACACGACATCTAACGTCAATGTCAGCTGGTTGTTTTCAAATACTTCATTTTATTCTTGGCGACAGCAAATATATATTCGCGAAAGCAATTTTATTTTATAACAGTTACATTAGGGTTTTGTAATTGTAGTAAATATACCATACTATAAAATAGTTGGGAAATTATCATTAAAGTGACGATATGGTGATGAAAATAAAATGATATTTAAAAGCATTGTAATAAAATAATCTCATTGAAGCTACAGGAAACATTTATAAAGTAAGCTTGAAATAGTTTTATAACTATCATAAAAATCTCTCAGAAAAGTGCTGTGAAACTGCTAGAAAATAATTTACTTTTACAAGAAAATAAGTTTTATAAGTTAGTTGTAAAAACGTTGCTGTGATAATTTCGTGACTATTTCATGATGGTTTTTTAATTTTATTTCATAAACGTTTCTATGACAAATTCATAAAACACTTTTATTGTTGAGAAAGAAAGTTTTTGGCTTTCTACTACTCCATCTGATACAAAAAAAGGGATGAGAGAATCTTCCAAGGAAAGGAAGGAAGTAATCAATTTGAAAATAAGTAACTCTATACATGGATGTGTAGATCATGCAAAGAAGTAACTTTCAGACACAAACTGAAAGAAAGTCCTCCTGAAACAGCTACTTTCATATAAACATTGAATTACACGAAAGAAAAAAAAATTCTTTCGAAACAAATACTTCTATATGAACACTGAATTATATAGAAGATACTTTTCTCTACTCAGTTTGTATATCAAACATTTGTTGTCTTGTGTTCACAGGTTGTCTAATATAATCAATTAGCATTTTGGAAGTAATTATAAAATACCAATAAAATAAAACTGTTGCAGCACTATGAAATTATAAAACAACTTTGCTGGTTGGGATTATTATGTTGTATATGTATACTTACATGGCACCATATACTAGACTGTATATAATGAGAATTGGTGCAGCTTGTCGAAATTGGACGAAGTTATACTTCTTTGGCAGCAACAATTCTATCACCATCGGTACCAAAGTGAACGTGTGCAACATATGATTCAACCAAGAAGGGAAAAACTCGTCCACAGCCTTGGGAAATATCAGCTCTCTGTCTATATGCCAAATTCCCCAGAAAAATGTAGAAACGAGTAAACAAGAGGGAAACAGAAGGGTATTGAAGATAAAAGCCCTCGTCTTTCCTAAACGTTTTTGGATGGCTACGGGAAGTTTCAAAATTTTGGAGGTTTCATCCAAGATCGCCAAAATAACGAAGATCATGTGAAGCGTCTGAAACAAAGAAAATAAATCAAAATTTCTCTAGAAATCTGAAATGGTTTCATTTTCACTTCCACATTGAAATCACCAGATTATTCGAAGTTTGGAAGTGAAGGTTCCACTAACAAATGAAGCTGAATGCTTTAGTATTTTTGAGATTTCTTACATAACTGAATATAATATATCTTTTTTACTTTTGAAACTCTCTCTTGCAGGTCCTCCCAAATCAGTGGTTCTTAACCTTATGGTCATGCGGGACCATTTGACAAAATTTCTGCCAGGCCATGGACCACCAAGTTGGTTAAATAGTTTGTAGTTAATATAAAGCACCTTACGATAACTACAAATAGATACAGTACAGTACAGTAAATAAATGGAATGGTTGTTCTAATTCATCTATAAATAAAATACCTACGCACATTATTTAATGTCCTGTAATCATTAAGTAACTGTAACAAAAATTGCATTATAAATCAATGCGATTTTTGTGATTATATACTCTTTACTAAATTCTGAATCCATGGTTCAATGTTACTTAAATTCAAACGCATATCAGCAGTGGCATCCAACCGATTTCGGTGCTTGTTTTTAATAATCGGAAGCGCTGAAAACATAGATATGTCGAAGAAAATAAAGTTAGATAACGAATAGCAATGTCTCGAAGTTTTGGTGAAAAAATTGCCTTTTGGCTCCAAAATTTTTCAAGATTAATTACTGATTCGAATGTATCTTTTAAGTTGCTGACGTGTAGCATATCAATTACTTCTTCTTAAACTTCATCAGGCACCTCAGAAAAGTTTACAATAAATGGATTGCGGATCAATTTTTGAATACTTTTATCCCCGCGGTCGGGAAAATAGCGAATGAATTCAATTTTCAAGTTTTTTAAATGTAATATGGACTTTTGTATTTCTCCTTTAATTTCAACACTCTGATAAATATTTTAATCAAGCTTATCAACCACAAAAAAGTTATTACTTTCGACCTTGTTGATCCATAGCTCGATTTTAGCGATAAACGCACTGATTTTATCTCCATACTTCCAGGGACCACCAGTGATCCGCGGACCACCGGTTAAGAACCAATGTCCTAAATAAACACTTCAGTGAAGGAGTAGAGATCGGAATTCCAAAAATTGGAGACCATTTTTCCCACCTACTACAATCAAATGTATCTCCATTGTGTATATTGCGCCATATCCATAACCTGTAACGTGGTAGCTGCCTGGATTTTGAGTGGACTGTAGAATAAATAAAACTGCATATTATTTTGGAATAATGGCATTTTTATGATTCATGTGGCTATTACTTCTGTTCAAATTAAAATCAGATATACATTTACTTATTGACGGTATTGTTATTCAATGCATCATGTGTCTTTTATGTTCAAAATATTATAGTTGAATAGAAAAAGAAAAGTAAAAGTTTGATTCCACCATTGAAATGAATTTTTGCAATTTTCTGAAAATTTAATTTGATTTATTGAAATGGCAAAACAATGTTCTATGATTTTCCTATACTGCATACCTTCCTCGACCGTGAAGTTGATATTCAGTGATTGATTTCCTCCGTTCAGAAATCTTTCAAAAGATGTCTCTGCTATCTTTGAACCAAATTCTGTATCTGAATCAGCAGAAAAATTCGTGACCTTGAGTACCTCCAAGAGAAAATTCTTGTCCTATTTGTATTGATGTTCTGTTTTTCTTGATGTCCTGTTTCCCTTGAATGAGTTTTTGAGGGCTAGGTTAGGTTACGTTAGGTCCAAAGTGAGCGAGTCTATTCAACCCTCCACCGAAACCCGCAAGGGTTTATTGTGACTCACGCCTATTCAAACTCGACCAAATAAACCCAGTTTCTTGACGAAGCTGATTAGTTTACATGGTGAGTAATGTTTTGAGGGTATTCAGAAGAAGATATTTTGAATATATTTCGAGTTTTCAAAACAGGCTACATGGAGAAGAAATGTTTGGTTTTCCATTTCTCCATCTATGTACAAAAAAATGTGGGAATCTTCCAAAGAAAGGAAGAAAACAATTAATTTCAAAAAATTAACTCTATACAAAGATTCGATACGGGGAAATTTATTCAAATTGAAAGAGGGGATATTTTTAGGAAAGATTAGTTTTTGCGAAAGAAAGGTTTTTGCTTTCTACTTTTCCTTCATGATAAAAAAAACTGGGAATCTTCCAAAGAAAGGAAGAAATCATTTAATTTTAAAATGAACACTTTACAAAAAAACTTTTTCCTCGTCAGTACTCCAAACATTTGTTATGGAATTGAGTCAGATATCATTCACAGGATTGCTACACAATATAGTATGTGTGAGAGATAAAATTTGACCTATATGGAACACTGTCATCCTCACTGGTGGACACCCGATATTTCGGAATACAACACTTGCATTGGAATTTGAGTAAGTTGGTAAAGTTTTTGAATTTTATTAAGGATAACTCTCATTAGAAACCATGTATAGACAATACCTTTATATTCCATGTTTTCAAAAGTTTACAATATTTCCTAAATCAAAGACCACAACAACTGATTTTTTATATCATTAGAACTCACTCTGGAATTCAATGTAAGTATGAATTAATGTTTTATTCAAAAAACATAACTGTGAATTAGTTTGATTTTATAAAACTCTGTATGTTTCAAAATTATTTTGAAATGTGATTCTTTTGTGCAAACCCCAATTGTTTTTATATTTGTTTCAGTTGGTGAATAGAAACATCCATTATTGTTAATATCATCAGATATTATTATTGATTCGAGATAACTTTATCAGCTATTTAAAATAATGTTTGCTATACTTACAAATGTCCATAAGGTAAAAAAGTAAGGTTGGAATCCGGCATATATCTTGAAAACCGTGTCTGATTTTACTTTTGGCCTATGACTGAATAATTTCTCTAAAGACAATATTGACAAAATATAAAGAATGAAAATACTGACATACAGAAGCAAAGCAATATGTGTTACCGCCATAGTAGACAAAAGCTGTACAAAGGCTGGCAATTCTGCTGTGCTCTATTGTACCCTACTGTGCTAGCTTAAACGTCATTGGGTGTAGCCTTCACATTATACATTTTATCGTAGTTGATTTGCTTGAAAAAATGCTAATAACTATTTTTCATTTGATGTAGTAGTTATCTACCTCATTAGTTGATATGGTGTGAATCGATACCGGTAGACTGTATAATTATGCTGGAAATTAAGTAGTTTTGTCTTTTACAAACATTTTGACAGAGAGATGTCGATGTGAGAATGAAGAAAGAAGCATACTGGCAACTTTTCAATTTCGATTATTAAATTATCTAATCCTATCCGTGATAATAATTACACAATTCTCATTTTTATTTCTAGACGAGTTTCACAAACACCGTAGCTTCCTCGGTAGAAATAAATATTAAATAAGTTGGAAGGATAGACCAACGGTCAGCAACAGGCGAGCCGCGAAAGGTTTTGAAATAATTCAATGCGCACAACACAGAGTTACGAGGAAATGTTAAATTAATATGTGATATGATACAAAGAGTGTCTGCTTTTCGACGCAGGCTGGATATCTTTGAAAACTATATTGCAAAACAGAAAATTTATTTATTTTCCGATAATTCTTGAATATAAAAAGGAATCTTCAGAAGACACTGTTCAGTTATTGAGAATCTGGCCGATCTTAGGAACGATGTAGCAGCAGAATGGACAGATGTGGCTACCAAGTTGTTTAATCTGTCAGAGCCATCACTTCAAATAGAGAAAATCGATAGACATTATAAAATCTAGGTTAACTATTATTTATCTAGTGAGCACCTAATTAGCACTTTAATTTCTTGCCCTTATTCATTAAATAACGTACTATAAAAACTTAGTACATCATTCATGGTGGTTTTCAGGTCCATATGCATTAAAAAATCTAGTTTCACTATGAATATCTAGTGAGCACTCAATTAGTACTTTATTTTGATTGTATATGTATTAGTTTACGAGTATCTCAAGACTTTATTGCACATTGTTAATTTTTTTTTCTCAAATCAGGTATCTCGAATTTTTTTTTCGCTTATTCGCGGTCGTTTTCATCTTAATTTCTTGCAGGCACCTAATTAGCACTTCATTACCACGCTTAGGTTATTCCTGATGAAGCATTCGTCCTCGTTTTCGAGAGACCTGATTCTTAGATCTGTTGTTTAGCGAAATTGAAAGCTTTTGTTAATTAATTAAAAAAATTTAAGATCCTCACCGTTTAGCACTTAATTACCTAGCACCTAATAGTGTTCCCTTAATATTCATTATTTTATTATTATTTTCATAGCATTATGTGATGCTAGCAACGCAACTTTGAGTATTGAGTTGCGGTGTAAGTTACAGAGCACCTAATTTTTGACTTCGGTACCTAAAAAGCACCTAAAAAGTACCTAATTTGAGCATTTCCTAAATGCGATTTCCGTACTTTGCGTCGCTGGCGTAACAGAGCTGTTATTTTTATTATAAATGTGATATTCGGGCGATACTTTTCTGATCAGCAGACTTCTTGTACTTTCATGAAAATTATCTTCAAATAATGGTTTACAATCGTTTCTACCTACCAATAACCAGCTCCATCGTAAGAGCAACTCTTAGAAGTTTTTACTCACGTGATTTGCAATATTCGAAGAAAAGCATGTAATTTTCATTTCAGACAATAAAATTGAATTACGTTGAACGTTTGTATTAGATTCAATAAAAATAAGAACTATGTATATTTAACAAAACAATAATATCAAGCATAACTGAACATGAGTTTCCACTTTAAAAAGAGTTTTCTGAATCACCACCGCAAAATTAAATTCAGTTGTGGAGGTGTTAGAGTGTTATTTGCCAGAAATTTCTAATTTTTCTAGGGAATAAACAACTCCTGCAACAAATAAATTGATGGATGTAGCCGTTACTACGTGGTAGGAAACTTTCCTATGTTTTTTACCACTTTTATTTGTAACTAACGTTACTGCAGTTTCGTTTTTGTATAAATTTGAAACTGCAGTAACGTTAGTTACAAATAGAAGTGGTAAAAACATAGAAAGTTTCATAACTTCTGCACCCATTATATTTTCTCCGACTACGTCAATGGACTACTACCAAAAAGCGAAATCAGTTGAATGGAAGTGAAAACGTTAAATTTGAAATGTGGTTAATACTCACGAAAGTCCATCCAGTGAAGTAACAATTGGAGAAGGTTTTCATTTCCTTGATTATGTGAAAGTCGGACGTTTTCATGTTACCAAAATCTCGTTGGCCTTTTATAGCGTACAGGTACGAGAGGAAAATAAGAAAATACACCGGCAATGCTGCTTTCTCCATTAAAGCCATGATCGATGAATCCCAACCTCAAATTTCTGGTATTACTGTTCTATTATTAATGTTAACGTTACCTTATTGACAACGTCATGTTTCTCGATAAAAACACTTTTCGACTGGAAAAAGTTCAGTTGAAACCTGTTTGGTAACTGTTCGAGGGCACTGTTATAGCTTGAATTTCCAGCGCTCATTGGCGCACACAATCAAGGATCAGTACAATCGATATTAATTTACTTTATATTGTAGATAACAATAAATTTTATTTCGAGTGCTCTTCTATGTAACCTTGTTTACAAGATTTCCATGTGGGAATGTGGGTTCCTTTTTTCAAATCGGTTATAACGCAATGTTTTCAATATTGTTTGTACATAAGTTTGCAATAATATTATACTATTATCAAGGTCTCAGAGATATCTTTGTTTGTCTGAATAATTCAATTTAATAAAATGCAATACAGTCCCGAAAAACGGTATATATGTTATATTATGTACAGGCCGTTTTTTAGCTGGTCCCAATATTGGTATGTCGAAAACTGTAGGACCTACAAACTTGGTTTAATTGGACAAAAGTTTTATATTTTGGGAAACTAGAATGGGTAACCTCATCTTTTCAGATTAAGAATACCGGTAGTTGTTTTCGAAATTTTCGTCAACAACTAGAATTGTCGAATTTCGTATTTTGGCTCTACCGCCCCCATTTTAAAAAAGGCAAAGGAACTTTCAATACTGTTTCATATTCAATTTTTGTAGCCGCTGTAATGACAAATTCAGCTATGTATTACAGTACAGGTCCGTATTTAAAAAAAATTATGAAGTTGAAAATAAAATCTAATGAACGAAACGTCGCATTGCAAATTGATTTATATCAGATTATAACAAATATGAAACAGTATTGAAAGTTCCTCTGCCGTTTTTTATGTCATTTGAAATGGGGGCGGTTTCATAAACCAAATAGCAAAAAAACCTTGAAATTTGGACCCTTTTTTCTAGTTTTTCGACTATGGTTTCACTGGCTTAAATAGAATCGCCTAACTACGTTCCCTTATTCAACTGAGAAACTCAAAGTTTGGAAGAAATTATGGTTCACAAGATATGAACCTTTATTTTTACAAATAGTGGATTATAAAATCTATATATTAACTCCAACTGAATTGAGATAGTTTATAACGTCACTCTGGTTTTCTACTTTCTTTTGCATAGCATGTTTTGATATTTGATGGAAATTCTTATCAAAACTCACTATATAATACAGAATGAAAATCTCACAGTCGGTATTAGTGACTCCTTATAGTTGGTTAACCTATTGGTTATTATAATAGCAATTCTGTAAACCTCCATTGTAAATTTCCTGAAACCAGGAAGAGGTGAAGTTTTTTTAACCAGTTTATCTCCTCCGCAAATCCATGGAAAGAAGGCTGGCAGAACAAATCCTCCTCTTACATGCAATAACTGGATGTGATTCCACTGTAGACCAAAAATAGGAAAACTGAAATTTGTAAAAACACTTGAAAAGCATCTAAACCTTTAGCCTATGTAGGGAAGCTTATAGATCGTCATACCACAGCAGAAGAAATTTTAGAGGCAGGAAAGAAATTTCTGGTGGCAGCATACAATAAAAACCACCTCAAAACCGTAATAAATAAGCTCCTGAAATTTATTAGGAACATCATATCTCTCCCACGACAGCAGGGAGTATCACACGACTGTGTGATACTCAAGGCCAGTACGATTCTGACATACGTACTTATCACATCGTTTGATTAGAGAGATTGGTTAAGAATCAGCATAAGATTTGAATTCAATCAGCTCAATTTCATTCGTATCAAAACATTTGAAAACACAAACACAAGTTCTGCCTCATCCACCATACTCCCCAGACCTCTCGCCAACAGATCACCATCTTTTCAAGCACTTCGATGACTTTCTCATCGGTAGAATCTTCGCCAACCAGGGCCAGGCAAAAACGGCCTTACGTGAAAGATACCTAAACATACTAGATATTTTATTGAAATTTCATTTCAGGTATTCAAAACTGGCATTTGAATACCACCATAGAATTAGCTGGTCGTTTCCCAGTTTTTTCGACAAGTTTCAGAAAGTCCGCAAACCCTATTGTCTTATTCTCATCACTCGCTTTTTTACTGACCTAAATTACGGTGCACTTCTCTGCGGCAACTCAACTCACTCTCGAAGATAATTCAGCCTTCAATAAGGCCAATTTTCGTGCTCATTATTAGCCACTGTTCAAAAACTACAGAGTTTCTCTGTTGTATGTAATATTCATCAGACTCTTCTGACAATATTCGATAATCAAGGCCCAACTACCTGTTGTATGACTCGTTGTTTGAGCTCTCCAACTCGTTCTCAGCTTTAGCCACTGTTAAAAAAATACAGAGTTTCTCTGTTGTATTTTATATTCATCAGACTCTCCTGGCAATATTCGATAATCAAGGCCCAACTACTATTTGTATGACTCGTTGTTTGATCTCTCCAACTCGATATCAACTTTAGCCACTGTTAAAAAAATACAGAGTTTCTCTGTTGTATTTTATATTCATCAGACTCTCCTGGCAATATTCGATAATCAAGGCCCAACTACCTGTTGTATGACTCGTTGTTTGAGCTCTCCAACTCGTTCTCAGCTTTAGCCACTGTTAAAAAAATACAGAGTTTCTCTGTTGTATTTTATATTCATCAGACTCTCCTGGCAATATTCGATAATCAAGGCCCAACTACTATTTGTATGACTCGTTGTTTGATCTCTCTAACTCGATATCAGCTTTAGCCACTGTTAAAAAAATACAGAGTTTCTCTGTTGTATTTTATATTCATCAGACTCTCCTGACAATATTCGATAATCAAGGCCCAACTACCATTAGTATGACTCGTTGTTTGAGCTCTCCAACTCGTTCTCAGCTTTAGCCACTGTTAAAAAAAATATTGAGTTTCTCTGTTGTATTTTATATTCATCAGACTCTCCTGGCAATATTCGATAATCAAGGCCCAACTACCATTTGTATGACTCGTTGTTTGATCCTCTTCCACTACCTTCCACCCAAAAATGTATTTTTATGGTAAATATCAGACTGGAGAGATGTCATGGCATTTCCAAATTTATTTTTATAATTCGCATGTCATGCATATAATTATGGTGGTTTAAATATTTTCCTGACTAACTACAACTAAAAAACTGAAAACCAGCTTTCAACAAAAAAAAAAAAAAGTCAATAAGGTAGGTTAGATGAAACCTCAACAACGACTCGTATAGGGGACTAGTTAACAATAAAATGGAATGGAACGTTCTTCATATTTCTCAGATGAAATGAATAAATAGACATAAATCAATTCCACTTGTCATTTAATATCCTCTTTATACACACATGAATCCGCTCATGATTGTGATTCAGGATCTTTGGAAAACATGTGCTAGCTTAGTTCTACCACTGATTCTACCTGTGAATATAAATTAGGAAACTTCAGGACCCCATCCAGCCCAAAGTCCTGACCGTCTCTTACTAGCTATTTGTCTTTTTTATCTTTTTTGTTTGAAAGAGAAAGTATATCATGAAAACAATTTTTCCACGCACCGCAACTAGAGCGCTATCTTCCGAGCGTTTCGCTAACCAAGTTGACGTCATAAGTTAAGAACTAAACAGTTTTGGGATAGGTAGTAGGATTACTAATGTATTTCGAAATTTAAAATTCGTGTGGGCATAACGCCCCTAAAATGGTGGGGGATAGCTCTTCGGAATAATAATAAAAATGAACTAGTTCTACCTTTCATTAATTGAAAAACGATTGACACTGTTAAAATGTGAAATAAAATTCTGAAATGGGTGGAAACTCACGATGAAAAAGTCCTAACTGTAACTGTACCTACCTTCTAAAATTCACCTGCGGGTGATAACAGTTATCACCCGAAGACGATTGTGAATACTAACAATCGAAACGTCGTGACATAACTTGGTTTGGAATCTTTCAATTTTAAATTTTCATTTCTTGTTGATAATATTTTTTAATTTTTCAATTTTCAGCGTGTATATTATTTCAATTTTTTTTATATTTTCAGTGTTTCAGTATTTTTGTTCAATAAAATTGGTATTTTTCAGTTAATCCTTTTAATTTTTTTACATATTCTTTCAGGGATTTCAAATCGATTTATATCAAATTAGACAATGGAAGTCCGAACTGATGAAATAAATTTACGGCTACCTTGTGACTAGATCGGGTCCTGTAAACTGCTTACCATTTACCACCAACATATAAACATTCCAAGGTCTGTATTTATCTGTGTCGATAATAATTGAGGCATCTCTGCCACATGTTACCATGACGTCATAAGCACGATCGATGTAATCGATCACTGCAATCTCTAGACACGTGCTGACAATATCAAGACTGACTGTATTTTCCAATCAAGTCAAGTTTATCAATGAAATGGAGGACAGTTATATCCGAGAGCTGGAAATCGAGTCGATATCGAAAGTTTTACGGTTCTATCAAAAACTAGAAGGCGATGTCAGCTGCGTCGTGTGGGACGCGGCTATTGTTTTGGCGAAATATTTGGAAACGCTTTGCCAGATCAATACCAAATTTTTGGTAAACAAAAATGTGATTGAACTGGGCGCAGGAGTCGGATGTGTGGGAATTACGGCGGCCTGTTTGGGGTATGTAGGAATAAAAGGTAAATAGTAAATATACTCAGTTGAATAACAAGTGAAGAAACGATTGTACATATCAGCGTCCTCTATTAACCCCAGTTTGAAGTATTCTGCACTATGCATTATTCGAAAGTTCCATTGCCGCAAGGTGTCGCTAGCGCCAACACAAAATCAGAGTAAAAACTAAGGAAAACAATGAAATAGGTTAGATATGTACTCATAATATACAGGGTGTTCCCTAAAGTCTTGTGAATATTCAAGGGCCAAATCAACGGTAATTTGAATATTCAAATCACTGTTGAAGAAGCTACTGTGTTAGCGAAACATGTGATATATTTCTCAAATAAAGTTTGTAGAGATCAAATCGTAGTGTAGTTTATGAAAAAATAGGTAATAAGTTTGTCAATATATTATTATGGATTTTCCAAGTTCATAAAATAACATTTGCTATTATTTTAGAGCCAATGTCCTGCTAACAGACCTTCCTGTTGCTATCCCACTCATGTCTAAAAATGTAGAAACGAATAAGGTAGCATGGCAACAATCCCAAGGAAATGTGGAAACTATGACTTTGATCTGGGGCGAGGAAGCAGATATCAAATGTTCTCCTGATATTATATTACTGACGGACTGTATCTATTACAAAGAGGTGAGAATACAAATTCATGGGAATTCAACTATTCCACTGGATATTTATTTTCAGTCCATCGATTCATTGATCATAACCTTGAAAGAACTAGCAATGGATGACACAACAATTTTTTTAACGCAGGAGTTGAGAGATACAGAGAAACAGAAAAATTGCTGGGAATATTTTGTGAACCATATCAAAGATTATTTCGAGTTTCACCTCATACCAAGAGAAGAACAAAACCCTGAATTCAACAGTGCAGATATAGTCTTAATCAAGCTAGTTAAGATATAGCTTGCAAAGTGTATTATATTGTTAAAAATGTAATGGAACAAAGAATTTCAATTCCATTAAATTTTTCAGGAGAATATAACTTATATGATTCAATCCTGATAAGGGTTTGACTTTATCCACAATCCACACTCTGGAAATCAGCTAAAAACTAAGAAAAAAAACAGCTCAAGATGAAAACACCCAAATCTGTTTTATGGAGTCCTTAAATGTTTTTGATCAATCAATGAAGAAAGGAAAACAAACGAATTTTCCTATTGGAAAGTTTTTGATACTAAATTTATGTACTAGAGTTCAACATTATATTTAGGTCCTGTGTCACAAATACACTTTGATTATGTAATATCATTGCTCCTATGTAAGTAATCGTATCATATTCGAATTATTGCTCAAATAATATTATTCTTATATATATATATATATATATATATATATATATATATATATATATATATATATATATATATATATATATATATATATATATATATATATATATATATATATGACTTTGATCCGGGGGAGGAAGCAAATATCAAATGTTGATAATGCTAGATTTTTATAGGTTCACAAAAGTAATTCAAAGAAATCGAGGTGAACATTCATGAATTAGCATACAAAACTTTACATATTTTTTTTGTCAGTGTCATCAAAATTTACATCTAATCAAATTACTATATCATCGTGTTGTAGAATGCGCAACACTGTACCGTCACATGAAGAATGATATTAATTAACGGAAACCAACATTATTTTGGAAATTCTTCAAATACAAATGAAATCGAGGAAGCCATATTAGTTGACAGATCTGCAAGAAAATCCTGCACGCACAAGTTGCACATCATTGTACTGGCATCTCAAAATAAAGATAATATTTTCTTACTGACAATATTTTATTCAAATATATATTCAACAGATTGGGCAATATAAATGTATACTACTAGTAGAATATCAGTTTCTAGTTAAGAACATTTGGAGAAACTCGCTACTTTACAAAAGATGGATCAAGTATCTAGATATAACTATTCAACTAAAGGAAAACTAGAGTTGTCACCTAAGTATAACGTTAACTGTAAAAATAAATTAGGTAACAGAATATATATATATTATTAAAACGAATGATCTAATGTCTGGACATTATAAAAATTATTCAGGTACATTTAAACTTAAGAACAAAACTTGGTGAGAATAAACCTTCCTTACTATGAATAAATTATTAAGAGCACCAAAGTAAAGTATGTCACAGAAATGTAAGAATACAGACCAGTACTATAAGCTCAAATGAGCCAAAATAAAATGTGTTACTGTTACTTCATAATATGATGCACACAAAAATAGTTTTTTCCAACCCAAAGAAATTTTATAATTTTTAAAAATGTAGGAGAGATATGAGGAAAATGAAACTAAAAATGAATTTTTCAATAAAATAAATCGGTTCATCGTGAAAAATTGAAGTTATCCGGCTCGAAGGACCAAATACCCAATGATTAAGCAAACCATTATAAAGGTCCTCTCGACAAATAACTTGCTAAAAATCAATAGTCTTCACTTGCGTTTTTGCGGCATGAACATAGTATTAGATCTACAAATGTTCTTAGGTTTGATTTATGATTTATACAAAATGTATATAATTAGAAATAAAAAATAAAAAGGATTTGTATATTCAAAATAATATCGAAAAAGTCACTAATAAAATAACTATCAGAAAATAGAGGATTCTACCCGAAAAAAAAACTGTCTTAGTTGACGTTATTAAGAAAACTAATGAATTTAAACACATTTGTAAAACGTCTTCCTCTTGGCATTCCATATATCGCACAGTGGAAAAATTCAAATGATGCAATTCAAATTAACCGCTTGATATTCATATTAGGAATAACTATTTGTGAAGAATTATTTATATGGAAAGAAAGGTTTTAGCTGTATACCTCTCCATCGAAATTGGTGAAGAGCTTAGGCAAGTTGAGAATATACCAGGTTCTGCTTCTTGAAATATACACAGAGCGTTCAAGTTGAGAAACTGCTAGTATGAACAAATCGTTGGAATGGTTCAAGAGCTATCTTTTTAAGCGAAACATGTTAGTTAGGATTCATTAGTATTACTCAGAAAGTGGTGTCGTGGAAGCAGGTGTATCACAAGGTTTCATCCTAGGACCCTCCCTTTTTTTGAATTTATGTTAATGATATCCTAGATCCAGTCATCAGTATCCTCTGAGAAACCAGTTATTAACTCTTGCACACTATAAATAGATCACATTTACAATGGAGTTCTCTATTTATATAGGTACAGGATTATTTAGGATATAAATCATTTACCAGATGAAATGAAACAACTTTCATTGAACAAATTCAAATATGATCTGAAAAATATTATTGCATTTTTATGAAATTTTCCCTATTTTAATAATGAAACTCAACACCCCGGTTGACTTTATTCTCTTTGGGCAAGCCTTGAGCGATTGATATGTATATAAATCATATATTTAATATTATCCTGTTATTATAGCATTCATGTATCAAGATGTAAATGAAATCTAATCACATTTTTTCTGAACACATTCAAGGAATTGTATTGAGTCCATGAAACTATTCATTATGGCAAAGTGTTGCTGAGCATTAAAAAAAATGTTTCTCTAGTGATAAACATTTCTATGGATTTTGGTGTTGTCACTTAGTAAAATTAAAATTTGTAGCCACCATTTTTCAAAAACTATTTTTGAGAATGTAATACTAGTTTAGTATGATTTTCCATGAAAGACCTTTTGCAGAGAAACATCTAAAAAAATGCTAACTACATGTTATTGGAGTAAAATCTTTTGACTGACTGATTACTTGAAATGATTCAAAAACTATGATTCTACTGATCTGAAATACTAGAGAGTCTTATATTACTGTTCATTCTGGAATGATAGACTGACTAGTAGATACTTGAGGGACGTTTCTCTGTTTGGGCACCCTCAAGTGAATCACCCGTCTGATATTGTCGGAACTGTGTATCAGTTCTGATTTGTTTCTCCACTCTAGTCTCTCCTGCTCTTCTCGTCTTCTTTTTCTGTCGAAGAAACTAATCACGCAGCTTGCGGGTATCCAAATAAGAGCCGTTACAAGAACTACCGACCCGACTATATTGTCGCGCAAGAAAAGTAGTACTTTATTGATGTTGATATCTTCAATGATGTCCCAGAACCGTTCTACGACATCTTGGACTGTCTTCTCGCAATGTCCCTGAAACCGAATTCTTCTGTAGGTACTGTTTGAAAAGTAATATCACACGTGAAATGTTTAAATTGAATGACAATGTATAATATTTCTTCAACTACATATGAATCAAATATTGAATTCATCGTTTTCAGTAATCTCTCTGGAACATGATGTTGAAAAGCAAAACACAACATATTTCAAAATTGTGATGAAGCATATGCAACTTAATTTTGAAATTTTTATTTTATAATTGACATTTTGACAGAGCTACTTTTTTTCTTCATATACAATTTCTATAATCTCTAATAAAAATTTAAAAAACCAAATGATGTATCAAATGAACGTTAATAAAGGACTGTAATGTGTGGTAAAAGGCTATGTGGTAAAAGATGCTCTAGTGGTTTTTACAGCATATGATGAGTGATTTTTTTGCTGGTATCTTTTTGGTAACACTGTTTTTGACAGATCAGTGATACAAGACACGCGTGAATCGTGTCTTGTATCACTGTCAAACTTGTTCAGTTTGGTCTATAATTTAACCATGAATCGACTTACGAATGAACAACGCTTGCAAATTATTGAATTTTATTATCAACAATGATTCTCGGTAAAGTGCATCGTGCACTTCTTCTAATTTAAGGGCAGTTTCGTCAGCCTACTGAGGGAGCTATTCGGAAGCTTGTGACTGAATTTCCAACCCAGTTTACATTATTGGACATTAAACCACCAACACGTATACGTAGAGTGAGGACCGAAGAAAATATTGCGGCTGTATCCGCCAGTGTTCGTGATGACCGTGAAATGTCGATTCGCCGCCGTTCGCAGCAACAGGATTTGGGTGTAAAACCTTATAAGATACAGCTGGTGCAAGAATTGAAGCCACACGACCTCCCACAACGCCTAACATTTGGTGAATGGGCCCTGGCAAAGTTGGAGGAAGATCCACATTTTTATCGAAAAATTGTGTTCAGCGACGAGGCTCATTTCTTGTTGAATGGATACGTTAACAAGCAAAATTGCCGCATCTGGAGCCACAGCATTGCAAGAGCTACCGATGCATTCCGAAAAAGTCACTTGTTGGTGTGGATTATGGGTTGGTGGCATCATTGGGCCGTACTTCTTCAAAGACGACAATAGCCAGAACGTTACTGTGAATGGCGAGCGCTACCGTGCGATGATTGGCGACTTTTTGTTGCCCAAAATAGAAGAATTGGACATGCCTGACATGTGGTTTCAACAAAACGGTGCCACATGCCACACGGCACGCGAAACAATGGCCCATGAGAGCCGCCTAGATCATGTGATTTAACGCCTTTGGATTATTCCAGGTGGGGTTATGTTAAGGCTCATGTCTACAGGGATAAACCAGCAACGACTGACGCTCTGGAAGCTAATATTGAAGCATTTATACGTGAAATACCGGTCGATATGTTAGAGAGAGTGTGCCAAAATTGGACCTTGCTCATGGGCCGTCTGAAGCGGAGCCGCGGACAACATTTGCATGAAATCATCTTCAAACATTAAATTATATTGATCGTTCTATCGATTCCGATAAAGATTTCGTAATTTTTTTCAAATTGTTTGTGTTGTTTTGAAAATGAAATCCTATACCTCTTAAAAAATCACCCGTTGCTACATTGGTCAGGGTTTGGGTCTGCTTTTATTCCATAGATAATGTTTTAACTGACATGATTCGTATACTTGTCACTTTTGATTAAAATTATCCATGTGTTTTATAGTCTTGGATAATAGTCATGAGTTCTGAGTAGCAATTTGATTCTCTTCAAATGTGATAACTTGTCCTTAGCAATACCACGGATATACCGAATCTCTTGTAGCTTTGGATTCGTCTGCATTGGAACCACAAAATAAGTGTCTTCTTGGGCATAACAAGAAATCAGTATTAGCGGAAAATGCACCTAGAGAATGCTCTACAGAACTCATAACTAATTGTTATTCATTTAGGGGGGCATTTAGGCATTTAGGGGGTGATAGAAAATCACAGGCAATTTTGACCGAACGAAAAGAGAATTAACATCAATGAAATCTGAGTACCTGTACTAAACCAATAGCAACGAAGCCAAACTCACCAACGATAGAATAAAATAAGAGATTTGAACCCTGAACAACTTGGTATGCCCTGTGATCACAACTAAGCCAAAGCGTCCGTTGGCTCATCACCTTTGATGATGTTAACCGCAATTGTAGATGAAACGTCAGGTATAAAAACCTGGAGACCACGACCGACAAATCCGAAGAATAACTTTGACACAATAAGGCGTGGGTTCAAATTAATTGAAATCTTTCAAATGTACAATAATACACAGATTTGTCAAAACTTACATTATTACAAAATCCTTGTATGCAAGGGGTTCCATCTGCCAATATGTCTGCAGAATCCACTGGTGAGCAAGTTTCGTTGATATTTGACCTGCAGCATCTCTTACAGGCATTTTCAACTGAAATAAAGCAAGTCAGTAACAGGACAATCTAATATCTGACAATCTGAATACGGATCAAAAGCAAACTGTAGTTTTAATCGATGTAGAACTAAGAACAGGAGACACGATTTGGCATCATAAAACTTTTACAAATGAAAAATGACATTATCTGAATCAGCACTGTAATGCCTAGCAAAAGCAAAACTCTTTTTATTAAAATGATTTACATGTCTTTATTTCATGAGTACCTCTACCTTGAGGGTAGAGTAGCAAAGTGACCTCTACTTCTGACAAGCGCGCCCTCACGGCCCCGCCTATAGGAGGCGGGGGCGTGATGTTAGCGGGTTGACGCTCATCCAGAAACATTGACTTCATTAAAAACGATTGGGTAATGTGCCTCCTGCGCCAAGGCTTATGCACATCATTACATGGTTTTGATATTCAGGTCATTCAAATGATAACATAGCTGTCGATGTGTTGTTTGGCTAGATACTCCTGGGAAAAGTTCATGAAAAAACCAGGACAGAATGTCTATAGAAAGTTTTCTATGCCAGTTTTTTCATGAACTTACAAACGGTCATTTACATGTCGCTCATGGAAAATATCGAGGGCTTCATAAATCAACCCACCGTGACGACGAGGTTGATCATGATGAACTCTAACTGCCGTGATACGAAGCATCTTATTCTGCATTGTATCGAGTCTCCGTAACGAAGTCCTCTTGAGGCTGCAGATCACAGGACAAGTGTACAACATAGCTGGCCTGATAATTTTATATGAAGAGCTCAGTTTGAAATTTCGTGCAATGAGAGGGTAGTTGCGTTCAATCTCCGCTCCCGCTCTCTGAATTGCCAGACTCAAGTGCTCATGAAAATTCAAACGATTGTCCAGGATTACCTAGCAAAAGCTATTTATTCTAGTATTTCCGTTTCCGAGAATAGGAAGATTCATTTTAATTCAGAACTTTAAACGGCAATCTCCCGCACCTCGTGAAAGTTAATAACCTCAGCCATAAAATTTGTTTATAAAAACCAGTCAGAGAAATACTCACCTATTTGAGACCGACAAAAGAGCAAACCAAAATATATCAGCCTTCAAACCTTGTATCTAAAAAACCGCTAGCTACGCGGTTGAATTAGCTCGCGTGGGCCCGTTTTGATGAGGACGGCATAAAACCAGCGACCATCTCAACTAATGCGGGGCCGAAGGCTAATTAGGGTTTGGCAAATCGAGATCAACTCAGAGGAAAATTAACCATTGATCGGGGTTGGTTACAAAAAACTTATGATAAAGTACCTGTGATTGCTTTGGGAGTTTTTTGGGACAGTGTTTGCGTGGTTTTTCGCTTGAAGCTGTGGTCTCTCGAGAATCGGTCACGGACGGTCTTTGGAGATAGTCTTCCCGGGTTGTGCCATATTATTATAGTGGTGACAAATAGATAAGAAAAGGCTGGATTGTTACAATGGTGACAACTGGCTAAATCATAATTTAAACATATGTCGTCTCATTACAAGTGGTGACTAGCTATAAAGTCGTATATATTACACTGGTGACCAAAGGTAAAGACGGATTCACTACAGCACCCTTTCACCGCTACATACAACATCGCATATCACTCGTCAAGGGGTACCCATATGTCTGTTACGTAACTAATATTACTGGGTACCCCATTTCCAAAAAGTTTATAATATAAAAAGCCCTACTACAATCTTCAATACCTACTTATATCGCACATACAACTCTGCATGCCCTGCGTTTCACAAAACGGAATGCATTTTCCACTTCTACATTTTCCTCTTTCTTGACAATCTGTCCCGTCAGCCATAGGAGGACTTTTGGGGCAATCAGCTTGCTGCCCAGTGCAACGAGATTCTTGTTCGCATGTGGCGTACTGGGCCTCCCTACATTTGACACCGTTTCGCATATATTGGCAATTCTGACAACACGGTGAGTTTTTATCGCTAGAAGATATCCATTTTCAATGATTTTCACAACGGACAAAGTTTTTCGTAGCTTACCTGCACATAGCTTTGGATCTCAACTTGCAGTCCTTGTCGCAACATGCATCGTTATCTTCAGTTCCCAAAAGACCTGCATCACAATCTTCGTCTCCTTCAACTCTCAGGTTGCCGCAGAAACTCTCTTCTGGTTCTGAGAAACATCTTCCAGACTTTGCCTGAAGGACTTTTCTAATTGATCTCAGGCTACACGGTGAAAATCTCTGGAAGTACAAGTTGTATCATGTATATTATAATCTTTGAAAAACTTTACATATTCTGGTTAAACATATTTTCTAATTATTATAACAGTTCATTGAGTTTATATATTTTATATATTTTTTCCTTAAACCTAGCTTAGATTACCGTTAAATACATATGTGTGTACTTGTTATTTATTTAATAAACAATAGGCATTCCCGTAAAGTTAAATGAATAAATAAATTGTTGGAATAAGTATGAATACTGTATAGAAGAGAAACAGGAGATACACTGTATGTCGATGACACCACCATAATCTAGCATAGTTCGGATTTAGAATCCTTGAATAGATTAATTCATAATGATGTCAACGTAATTAGAAAATAGTGTAATTCAAAGTTTTCTTTCAATGTCTCAAAGACCATGTTGTCCCTTTTAGAGGACAGAGGAGATGCGTCTATTGAGAACAAACGTAATACAAAATTCCTGGGGTTCAGTGACGGCTCGTGCATTGGAGAACAGGGGAGGCTTAAGTCATATAGACTGTATACACACAGAAAAGCCCGTCATAGGCGCGAAAATTTTTATGTTGTTGTACGCTTTGCTTAATACTAAAGTAAGGGCATGGGCATGACAATGCGTAAAAAGTGCATGAGGAGCTATGGACTTTATTTTGGTTTGTAAACCATTTAAATGGCCGGCCATGACCGCAGCCCCATCATAGGTTTACGCAATTAACTTTTGCCTAAAATTATAGGTGTCACACGTACGAATTAAAAAATTAAACAAATCGTCAGCTGTGCGCCCAGATGAAACATCATGAAAACCCATGAAACATTCTACCACATCACCATCTTTGACATATCTAAAAAACGATTGAAAGTTGTGATGTACAGGTAATATCGCAAAAAAAGAAACACTTTCAATCTCCTTGCTTATATTTTCCTTAATAATGTATGCCACACTGTCTATAATAAGCTCATTTTGGATGGTTTTTGAGGTGCCCGAAAGAACGCTACCGTTTAAAAAAATGCCAAATTGTGAATCATATTTGCCCCATAACACGAGGTGAATTTTTTAAATCGGAGTATCCTATTAAAGACCACGTTTGGTATTCGGTTTGTACGGAAAATAAAACACAGGGCCAACAAAAAAGTTTTTCTCGTTTAATGGAGCCGGTTAACCAGTCGCATTTATCGTACCAACTAATATTAAATCCACGATTTTGTCGATTATCTGACGATTTAATTGAAATCAAATATGGTTGAGGCCTTCCCAGAGTTTTAATAATGTAAAATTTATTATCATAAGATAAAGACTTAAAATTATTTGTCAGAAACCAATTGACTATATCGTCAGATTTTTTAATTTCGTCCAACTTATCCATAATAAATGAAAAAAAAACTTACCGATAAGTGAAAACCTGAAAACACCTTGAAATTGAAAGAAAACACTTCCAAAACACATTAAAAATATTACCAAAAAGCACTGCTATAATATAATACTGCCTGTTTTATACACAAATAACAAATATTATCAAGAAACACTAAAACGATTTACCGGAATATTTTTTAGTCCCGGTCCGTCACGGTATCCCGTCCGAATAATTAAATAAAAAACAAACACATTCGTACACTAACGGAGACCAACTGGAGGCTAGCCTCCTCTGACGCTATAATTTCTACAACTAAAATTACAAATTTCGGGTTGATAGTTTATTCGTTATTCGTTCATGGGCGGTGCGTTTGAGTTTTGTTGATGCAGGATACAGTGTGGTACGTACTACGTAGTGAGTGATAGTGTTTTTTCGGGCATATTATGTATTTATATTAAAAATTAATGGTAAAGTAATGATACCCTAGCATTTTTAGAAAAAAATAATCATAATTATTTGTCAATATCTTTTAATTTATTGCGATGAATAGCCTCGAATTTTATGGGGAGGCTAAGCCTCCCTTGCCTCCTCTGACGAGCCGCCGCTGCTGGGGTTTCACAGTAATAGCAAACTGAATTTCGATAATCACATTGAAGCTCTCAAAATCAAACTAGCATCTGGATGTTTTGCAGTTCGTTTTATATCCAATGAACTCGGAGTGTCTAGCGCAAAATGGTTCATCATTCATTACCCGAATCTCACCCGCGTTATGGCATTGCCTTCTGGGGTGTTAGTAACAACCACATGCAGGTCATTCTAATCCAACTAAAACGGGCAATACGGTACATTATTTATTAAGTAAAGATTTCTGATAGTAGGAGCACCGTATCTATACGGTGGTTGGAGTATTATTCATACTGGAAACTGTCCAACGTCAAATCTTGTCAAAGACTCTTATACACAATGGTTGTAAAATATATAATAATCTACTACTGGAGATAAGGAAAATTTAAAAAATCAACAATATTTAAAAAAAGGATAAAAACCTTTACTAGGAGAGAAACCATACTACTGAGTTGCTGACTTTTTCAAGGATGGACTAATTTATGTTTTATTGTTTTATTATTTATGTTTATATTTTAAATTATTCACGTTTATCTTCTGACTGATATGTGTTTTGTTTTGTATCTATTTTTATCTACTGACATAAGATACGCTTTATCAATAAGAATTTTTGATCTACAGACAATACAGAATATTTATCTCTCCCAAAGTACTTTCCCGTCTATTATCACGCTGGACATTGAATTATATCCGACCTAAATGAGGTATCTTGCATAAATGTCGGTCAGACATAAT
Organism: Leptinotarsa decemlineata; assembly: GCF_025532065.1. Lineage (NCBI taxonomy): Eukaryota > Metazoa > Arthropoda > Insecta > Coleoptera > Chrysomelidae > Leptinotarsa > Leptinotarsa decemlineata. Next base: position 8,814,780 of record NW_027412578.1, read on the forward strand.
TTAATGTCCAGCGTGGTATTAGCCGAGGAAAAGCTATTTTTCCATCTCAACTACGACATTATTGGCCATATTGGAAATACTCTCTTACCTTATTATTAACGTCATAACCGCTGACACTATAAGTATACATGAGGTACGAACCACCTTGACTTGCGCTCGGCGAACATTCTGGAATATCTGGATCATGCTCGGATCCCCAATTGTGGCCAAACTCGTGAGCAGTTACCAAATCTGCCTCTCTTGTGATGACTCTTTGGCCGTAATGGTTGCGACTCGAGCTCAAGCCAGAGTTCAGATACAGGGTGTATCCGTTTTTGAAATATTCTGAAAATTTTGCACGAGGACGTGAGAGAAATGTTTCGTTTCAAATGAGAGAATGTTAAAAAAATATGGATAAGTTGTATATGAAACTCGATTTTAGCATGCTTTAAAAGTTACCAGATATTTTTCAATTTAATTCCAGTTAGTAATAATAATAGTAGTAGTAAGAAGAAGAAATTGCTTGCAGTAACGGTTCAAAAAGCTAGAAAACACAGGATCATTTCAATTGAAAATAATAAATAACGTACAATTTTGACAATGAATAGAAACAAAACTGTTCGGTATTTTTTTTATTCTTGTGTGATTGGGATAGAAATGTAACTAATTTCTCTACCGGTTTACACAGTGCATTTCTTCAATGCCCCCCCCCTTTTATTTTTTGAACGGGTCAACCCAAAAAATTTAAATTTGGGATAATGAAATTAATGTATGAATACTTTATTTTGGAGTGAAATTGACAGATGAAACTTTCAAGATGGCGACTGGGCGCCATTTGGGGAAGAAAATTTAATGGAAAGGGGGGGTCTTGTGACACATCATTTTGAAGCTCCTGACGAATACTTCACAACCATAGAATATGAAGTCAATATCTTCACCTACTACAAAATGGCGGAACATTTAATAGTTTCCTGAAGACAAACCCATTATAATAATAACAATAATAATTATATTTTATTCCTTTGAAATGATCATTTAACAATGATATAGGAAACGTCAATTAAAAAAAACTTGTAGATGTGTAACATAGAGAATACAGTACATGGATTACAATTATTTGGAAGTTTACTCAAAATACTCATTGATAGAATAAAAACATTCCTCTAAAAGGTATTCTTTAACTTTCTGTTTGAAAGTAGACATTAATGGGATACTCTTTATATTTGAGTTAGTTTCAAACTCAGACTCCTTCTTTTTTACAAAAAGTAGACAATTATAAATGTATATAGATGGTAATGTTGAAATTTTTCTTCCCTAAAAATGGGTCTACAGGAATCTGTGTGTCGAAGACCATACAACATACGTATTATCCTTTTTTGAGAGATGAATGCTCGACTGATGTTAATCCCTTCTCCCCACAAAAGCACATTGTAAGATAGTACTGAATAAACCATTGCATAGTAAATGTTCAACAAATGCTTTTCATTCATAACCTTTTTAAGTTGTACCAATGCATAAAAACTGGTGTTGATTCTCTTGCAAACATAATTTATGTGAACTTGCCAACTCAACCCAGAATCTATATGAAGTCCTAAAAATTTTGTGGTTTCCGACGGATAGATAATGACATTATTTATATCAACCTGTATAGGGTCTAAGTGTCTTCGGTTGAAGAATTGAACTAACACCGTTTTGTCGGCATTGACTATAAGTTTATTTGTGTGACACCATTTCGTAAATTTACGACTTATTGTGTTCAGTTTTGACTGTAGTTCAACAGGAACTGAGACTGCAGTATCATCGGCAAAAAGTGATATTGATTTTGTACCTAAATGTTGAGGTGAATCATTGATATAAATCAGAAAAATTTGTGGTCCCAAAACTGAGCCCTGTGGAACTCCAATGTCTACGTTGAATGTAACAGAGTTCGTATCATCCCATGTCACATATAATTTCCTGAACTTCATATATGATATTACCCATGCAAGAAATGTCCCTCTAATACCTATTGCATATAATTTATTTTTAAGTAAATCAAAATCTATGGAGTCGAATGCCTTGGATAAGTCAAACAAAAGCGCAGCTACAAATTTACCTTTGTCAATACCGTTATAAATATGCTCCAGAAAAGTTGCAGCCGCTCCTTCCGTTGACTTACCGGGGCAGTATCCATGTTGATAGCTACTGATTATATTGTGTTTCAACAAAAAAAGAAATAATTTGTTACAGACACTTTTTTCAATTACCTTAGCCAATATCGATGTTTCTAGAAATATTAATTTTGATCTGCCATATGGCAATTCCAACAACCCGATAAGGTTTGTTATTTTTTGTTTATAAAAACGTCAAAAAATGTCAGTACGACAATGAACATCATTGTTCAATTAGAATATTCTCATTTAGTTTTCGGTTTTACTACTAGAAAGGTACCACGTCAACAATCTCTAAAATGGTCAATTCTCGTTCATTGGAAGAAAAAATTTAAGCGATTTTTATTTACTGTGCGACGCGTAACTTTCACGAAACCAAAAGGATTTTCAATGAACGTTTTCCGAATCGTCCTATCTGTAGAAAATATTTGAGGTAACTTGTATCCAAATTTACAACTACCGATAGTATACGTAACAAAAAGTCCCCAGGTCATCCGTCCATTCCAGAAGAACAGCAAACGCAAATAATTGGTGAGATGGTAGTAAATCCTGAACAGTCTACTTATTCCCTCGCAAATGTTTGTGAGGTGTCTCCTTCTACTGTGTGGAGACTTTTGTATCATCCATACAAAATGGCGCTCAGTCGCCATCTTGAAAGTTTCATCTGTCAATTTTACTTCAAAACAAAGTATTCATGTACTTATTTTGTACTATTTGGAACCTTTGGTGTAGTAATGACTAGTACTGGAGTTTTTTCCCAACACCAAATCGATATTTTCAACACCTCGACACGTGTTTCGATCACCAAGTGATCATCTTCAAAGACGAAGATTAAAACTGTCCTTCCAATTTGAAGATGATCACTTGGTGATCGAAACACGTGTCGAGGTGTTAAAAATAACGATATGGTGTTGGGAAAAAACTACAGTAATATTTATAAAGTATTCATGCATTAATTTCATTATCCCAAATTTCAATTTTTTGAGTGCATTGAAGAAATGCACTGTATTTATATCTATCACAAACAATGAAAATTAAATTTTATATATTTTCGAATTCAGATGCCTCCCACAGTCTCGAATTCAATGAAAATAATTATATTTCTACCTTCGTTGATATTTTTCATATTGACACATATGTTTATTTATGGTTAAGTGGAAGTATATTTTCTGTAGTGATAATACAACAAAAAACTAATTTTGACCTTTATATCCTATACACTTGTGATACTTCAAACTTATTGTATATTTTCTAACGAGGAAATAATAAAGGCGATTGTCATGATCACTTTTATTTGAAATTCAGGGGAAACCTCTGAAGGACTTAGTTTAATTGACTGAAATCATTTGAATTGTTATCATTTTGAAATGAAATGAACCATCCTGTGAGTAGCAAGCTGAAGCAGAGACGACATAAGCTTGTATAAATACCTGGGGTGCATATACCCCCTACAGAATTGCGCCTCGGCGAACCGACATAGGCGAGCCCCAGAATGCCCCCTTCAAACTTGAGATCGGTGAACAGGTGGGCTAAGCAGAAGTCTTTGTGAGTATACTCCCTGCTGAAGACCTGATCACCAATGTTAATAAATAGAGTAGACAACAAATGTTAGTATAGTTCATCTAGAGGATACCCTGGGAAATTTGTAGTTGTATTAAGAACAAATTAACAAGTGAGAACGGAAAATGTGTATCGATAACCCAGTTACTTTATACTAAAAGAAAGATAGAGTCCTAAAAAATGTTACTGAAGATTTGCAAATATCACGAAAAAATATTTCTCAACAGTTCACAAAGCTAGATGTACAGCTACAAAAGTCTTCAACAAATGACTATGAGGTAATTATATTTGTTCATAAAAGTTTCCATATAAAATTTACTTGGAACTAAATATTTTTGCAATATGAGAATGAAAAACCTTGGACCCCACACTACTTTCTTTTCAGCACCATCTTTAAGGTAGAATTGAATGTGTGTCACATGATGCCCCAGTAGGCCTAACAGATGATTTTTTCTTCTTGAATATCTTTATTTTCATCAACGATCATCTCGGTTGAAAATCGTCATCGGTGAACTCAGATATCTGGGAGCGGATTATCGGAGAGTGTAGTGAAAATAATGGCAAGTGTAATGAAAATTTGCAACGCTTTTACCGCTTCCTCGTCTTTAGAACTCATAAGCGAGCAGCGGTGAGATGATACTTGAATTAATCGATATACAAGCGAGCAGATTATTGGAAAGTGTAGTGAAAATAATGGAAAGTATAGTGAAAATAATGGAAAATGTAATGAACATGATAGAAAGTATAGTGAACATATTGGAAAATGTAGTGAACATAATGGAAAGTGTAGTGAACATAATGGAAAGTGTAGTGAACATAATGGAAAGTGTAGTGAACATAATGAAGAGTGTAGCGAACATAATGGAAAGTGTAGTGAACATAATGAAGAGTGTAGTGAACATAATGGAAAGTGTAGTGAACATAATGGAAAGTGTAGTGAACATAATGGAAAGTGTAGTGAACATAATGGAAAGTGTAGTGATCAAAATAGAAAATGTAGTGAACATAATGGAAAGTTTAGTGAATATAATGGAAAGTTTAGTGAATATAATGGAAAGTTTAGTGAATATAATGGAAAGTGTAGTGAAAATTTGTAAGCTTCCTCATCATTAGATATCATATTCAGTCACAACTGAACCATGCACAATGGTGCTACCTTTTTTGCGATTACAGTTCATCTACCACAGAAAGAATCAAAGTGGTTATTGGTTCTAACGAGTTTTTGTTTGAAGTCCAACTGCATTGCTATAGATCTAAATTTTTTCAGGACCATGTTTGGACCTCATAATATGCCCTGAATATTTGAACAAGGGCCATTTTTCGTGCAGGCATTTTCATCGACTTTTTTTGATAGTTTTCATCTCCTACAATGTGAAAAAAATATAAAAATTGTAATGGAGAACTTTATACAGGTGTAGAGAGGGTGGACTTTTCATGAAAAACATTTGGAATTTACACAGATCACGATATGGAGCTGTTACTAGTTAACAATCTTTCTTTTAGTTGAAGGTTTCATACATGCAGTTGAGTCGCGATTGAATTATTAGAGTCCCAGGCACTTCGCTTGGGTTGGATCTTTCGTGCACTGATGTCAGGTAATTTACTCAAATAATATCAGCATGGTCCTACTGTTGAATAAACGAGGAACATCTCATTCATTCTCCTACCTAACCTCTGTAAGGTATCTTGCAGAAATGTCTATCAGATATAATTCAATATCTAGCATGATATTAACCGGGGAAGTAGTCGTTACCAGAACCTACGGTGTAGGTAGTCGGGAGAAATATTTTGAGATTTTATTTAGAAATATTTATTTGCTAGTAAACTATTCAATTCTGAAATCAATTCGAATAGATTGAAGTAAGTCCTACTGCTTTACAAACGAGAGTAAACTTGGTTAAATATCTGTTGAATTTGATGCAATGTCCATCGTGAAATTAGCTTCGGAAGTATTTGTTTTGTAATGTCCCAATTTTTTTTCAAAATATTTTTCCTTGTTGATATTTGCAACAAAATTGATATTCGTGAACGTTGATCTTCACTAACTTCTGTACGCACAATAAAGATAGTAACAGTGGAAAAGGAAAAACTTCGGCTAGTATTTTTTAGTTATTATGTGTAGAGATATATTTGGAGTTGAATGAAAATTGACCAAGACAATAACAAATTTTCCAGGGTTTCATATAAAGCATACACCTCCACCAGAGAAAACAACAAAATATGCAAAAAAAAAATAATGACCCTTGCTGCAAATTCCTCCTCTGGTATTCAGTCGAGGTGATGCAATATAGGCCAAGCCTAACACTACGGAATTGAGATTTTTAAAAGTCTGGTGGGTGAACAAGTGTGCCAAACAAAAATTGCCATGATCCGTCGATCTGGAAAATGCCTGAAAAACTAAAGAAAATAAGCAGATGCTTGTTAGGTTGATAGTGATATACTAGACATTCTAATTAGTAAGGTCGAGAAGCGTCTTCAGGGTTTTTCAACAAGTTCAAAAATTCCAAACATACTTCACACAAAGAATATCTTAACAAAAACCCCAAAATGTGAAAGAATCTTGAAATTAAAGGGTTGCATTTTACCAAAAGACATGCTAAATGTGAATAAATGCAAACTGATTATGAAATTGGCAATAAAACATTCCATAGATTTGAAGAAATAAACCTTCTAGAAAGAAAGTGACAAAATCTCACCTCCAGGAGATTCCTAACATCCCATTTTTCTCTAATCATGTTATAGTGAGCTTCGCCAGATTTGATTCTGGTAGGATCACTGTGGACAACAATTTTTTTAATCACGAATCCCATGCCCTTGAAGCCATCAACTTCTTGTCTATCCTGCCAGCTGGTGTCATTGTATATTTTGTGAACACGGTCAATAAGACTTATCTAAAAAAAGTAAACGTGTGTATCTACATGAGAAGCAATGTTGAAAATAAAATTCTCTACCAAGTAATTTATCGTTGTTTTAGTGTTACTGCCTCCCATTTCCTGAAAAAATCTGTAGTCTGCAACTAACAGTAAAGGACACCTAGTTTTAGTGGGGGTGGATTCATACGGGTCTATTTGCCTTTTCTCCCTGTGATGCCCAGTCTTCCATTTAATACTTTCATCTTCTTCGATTGCTTCATCATCGTCATCAAGTTCTAACTCTCTCCCCTCTTTTACATAGTCACAGATTTTGGATCTCGGTTGCCCAGACGATTCCTTTGGACTGTCCCAGCTGAATTTTACATCTGACTGTTTGTAAGTGATCATTGTTCTATTATCGTGATTTGGTAAATGCCTCCAGGATGGCTCAATGTGGTAAGTTTCATCTGATAAGTGGATACTACCAGTCATAACCCCATCTTCCATGTGCAAGCTGACGTGGGAATCGGTTTCACCAAATACTCTACCATTATAAAAATCGTCATGATCTAAAAATGATTACTGTTGATTTAAATATGCACAATGCATACTTGAATGTATTCCGTTTCAAAATGATTCGATCTCATGATCTGATTTACTAGCTGTTAGAGAAGATTATAAATATTCATGAGATAAGTCCAGAATTGTATCATTACAATAGCAACGGCATTTGTGATCCAACATCAAACACCGCTGTTTCAACCTCCTACAGGTATCATCAGTGGTGCTAGGCTGAATCACGATTGTCCTTAGAGAACAAGTTTGTGAAACAAATATACACTGATCTGATTATCATTGATTTTGTATTGGCAATTAGAAAATTCTACTTGTTAAAATCAAATATCCAAGTTCTATGTTAGATAGTGTCAGTAAAAACGTCTTATCAAAATACATATCTTAAACTACATTTTTTTCACAAGAATTTAAAATCATCTTTCTGTAAATGCAAAAGTGCATTAAAAACCTGCAGCTATATTAATTTTCAAGATTATCATTAACACTATCTTACTTTGAGAAACTTATTTAAACAACTTCATTTCAACACTGCTTACTTGAACATAATTTTTTTTTACAAATCACATTTTTCTTTTGTACAATTACAACATACATGTTCCAAATAACATGATTTGAATAACAAAAATTTGTTATGTTCCAGTGATCAATGTCAAAAAAAATATCTAGACATTCAATATATAGTCACTACACCAGACAATGACAATTTTATACAAACGTGATAAAGACTACAATAAACTGCCACAAAATAAGTGAATACTACAACCACTAATTACGCACTCCTGCATCCATTCATTCACTTTTGGTTGTTACCTATGTGCACCGTAGTTTCCTTGCCGTTCTCGTCTACAGAATAAGCTTTGAAATTTGAATGGAGTATGTCTTTCTTGGGAGAGATGATAAGCCTGAAATCTCTGCCATGCGTATTCAAATTCACTTCTTTAATGTGATTAAATGGGTGGCTACTCTCCTTTAATCCTCGTTTGACTATTTTGTGAGTAACATCATCAGCATGGATAGTTTGAAAATATTTCAAATTTTCGTGAATTGAAGCTGAAAATCATTCCAAGACTGGTATTATAATTCACTTAAGAAATGAACAGAAGTAGTACCTTTGGCTAAAATGATGAAAAAACTGTAAAATAAATGTGAATATAGATATAATTGCTGTAACTCCATTATCTATTTATGCGACTTAATTTATTAGTCATCTCTGACTATTTTCTTCTTAAGAAATAGGGAAGATACACACAAAGATTATTCTCCACATCCCCACATAAAAATCAGCTGACTTGGTTTATTACTCGTTTATTATAATTATTATTTTTGTTTTACAAATTTTGGCAGTGTCTGTGCATACGTATCCGGACCAGATCATCCGACTCGGTAAAATAGAAAAATATTGTCTAGAGACAAACATCCGTCTTGATAAAGAATAATCAAAAGGAATAGTGGAAAGCGGCACCATTGTCCTTTATAACACTTCGGCAGATTCTCTATTGATTTAGTTCTGTTTATTTTCCAGATTGTGAAAGGTCATATACCCAAAAAACAGTAAGAAGTATTGAGTCCATCACAAAAAATGTCTTTCAAAGAATGAATACTTACATGTTTTTGTACGATATTTTCAAAATGAAACATGAATTCAGATTCTGAGTATGTAAAGTAAGACAAGAAACTTTCCTCGGGTATCTTAAGCTCCCCAGTAGAATATATATTGGAAAAACCCGATCTGATATAGTTTTTTCTTGTACAAACAACTCCCTGATAGTTTGATTAGAAAAAAAATACAAGGGCATCACTATATTTTTTCATCCTGAAATAATAACCAATGCTTCATGGTTTGTTCTGCATTTGTAATGTACTGAAGCTGAACAATTTCTACACTATGGTATAGGTCTTGGAATTTTCGAAAATTGTAATTAATACGAAGTCTACACCTAAGCTAAAGAATAAAAAAGCTAATAGTTCAAAAAATTGATACGATGAAATCTTGTAGTATTTTGATTGGTGAATACCTTGAACAGCAGGCAAACGTCATATTTGTCCAATCACATCAAAAAACATTGAAATACGTGTCTCAGATTGAGCGCATGCGTGGTCAATTTTTTGTTATGAGATTATATACAATTTTTGTTGCCGGTACCATGTTCGCGAATTTTTTCAAGATTCCTAAATTAATGAATAGTTTTCTGATAATTATCGTGTTAGTATGTGAAATTTTATCTTCAGAAGTACCTCGTCCGAGAGGCGTTTCTCTCTCGAGAGCATCTCTTTATCCTCCAGATAAAGATTTCACTTGCTTTGATGGCAGTAAAACGATACCGTTCACCCAAGTGAACGACGATTACTGTGACTGTCAAGACGCCAGTGACGAGCCAGGAACGTCTGCTTGCCCCCATGGGATATTTCACTGCACAAACGCCGGACACAGACCTGAAAACATTCCATCTAATAGAGTTAACGATGGGATCTGTGACTGCTGTGATGGCACTGATGAGTATGCTAGTGATAAATCCTGCCAGAACAATTGCATCGAACTTGGAAGAAGTGCTAGGGAAGCTGCACAACGTAGATCCGAGTTAATCAAAGCGGGAAAACAGTTGAGGGCTGAACTAAGCCAAAAAGGTGAGAAATACGAACACGTTCTCTGCTGTTACGGTCTATAGAACCAAGACTAAGATTAAATATTCCTGTCTATAGACCTAGATTCAAATTGTCCTAGATGACGAGGTATTCGGGATTATTTTTATAGTCTTGTTCGGGTCATTGGGCAAATGTTCTGAATTATTGAATCTTTTGATTACTAAACATTCCAAAAACTACTGTCCTCTTCAGTTCTTGTGTAGAAAGTTGTTCCTGTTTGACCAATATAAGTGTTGGGCAAGAAGCATTAAAGGCAAATTTACACATCTTCGCCTTTATCAAGCAACTACACTTTTGGTTGAATACCTTCTATTAATAATAATGCCCGCATCCATTAATCAAAATTGTCAAATTCGTCATAGTCACTCAGAGGTAGGTCAACTACTTTGATTCCAAATGTGACTGCTGAATTACATTATCTCTATCTAATTCAACATATTACATTAATGGTAAATGTACAGTTGGAGGTGAAATGGAGAAATATTCTAATTCCTTCCCACTCAGAATCTGAACCGGAGGAATATTTTCAGAATCAAAGTCTTTGACTGGATCGTTTGAAAAATATGTCATCAAAACCTATATAGGAATTTTTTTTTTAATTCACCCAAATCAAAGTCAGACAAAACTGGTAACAGCATTTTTTCAGGAATTCAGCTCAAACAAGAGAAGCAGTTGAAGATAAGTGAGTTGCAGAAAAACAAAGAAGAAGCAGAAAAATTGAAAGCCGAAAGGGAAGCCCTTAAGAAGGAAGTCGAGGAACAAGAGAATGCTGCTCTTGAATACTACAGACAGTTAGAAGAGGAAATCAAGAAGAAGAAAGCTGAGGAAGAACAGAAAAAGAACAGAGCTGAAGCTATTGAAACTTTTAATAAGTTTGATTCAAATCAGGACGGCTTGGTGGACATTTCTGAATTGAGAACCAGAGAAAGCTTTGACAAAGATAGGAATGGAGAAGGTTCTTATTCCAATTTAATGTAGCTTGTACTATATATTTTTGTTTTTGCAGTATCTGAAGAAGAGGCTAAATATTTCCTGAACCTCCAGGATTCTGTGGACTTGGAAACGTTTGTTGGGGAGTGTTGGAAGAGTATCAAACCCTATTTAATGATGGAAGCTGGTGTCTTCAAACCTCCCATAACAGAACCTAAACAATCAGCATCAGAAGCTGAAGATTTACAGGATGGAGAACATGAACAAGAGGAAGGTAAACTAGTTTTATTTCATCAGCTGATCATGAATTTATTCGAATTACTTTGAAAAATAATTTATATTTTCAAAATGAATCAGGTAATGAATGTGTATGAATAGTGAATAATTATTAAATATTAAATTGAAATAATTATTAAATATTTTGATCAATTCGCTTTCAAAAAATTTGTATTTCAGCTCATGAAGAGGATGATGAAGAGGAAGAGGAGGAAGAAGAGGAGCCTCAAGAACCTGAGCAAGTAGAAGAACCCCAAGAACAACCAACCACCGTTCCCTACGACGAAGAAACTCAAAAACTCGTTGAAAAGGCTAACGCAGCTCGTTCAGAATATCAAGAAGCTGAAAGGCAAGTACGAGACATCGAAAATGAAATCAAAGACATCCAGTCATACCTCCAGAAAGACTTTGGCCAGGAGGAAGAGTACGCCACTCTGGAAGGCCAATGCTTCGATTATGAGGACCTGGAGTACATCTACAAGCTCTGTCCTTTCGATAGAACTACTCAGCAGCCCAAGTCAGGCGCAGCCGATACCCGTCTAGGTTCGTGGGGCCACTGGTCTGGGCCTGAGTCGAACAAATATGAGCAAATGACTTACGAAAAGGGCCAGTCTTGTTGGAATGGCCCAACCAGGTCGACGATAGTGCGTCTGAGTTGCGGCGGCGAAAATAAAGTTACCAGTGTTTCAGAACCGAACAGATGCGAATATCTTTTTGATTTCGTCACGCCTGCGGCATGCTACGAGGCGCCGGCCGACGCCTCTGAGGACCTCCATGATGAGTTGTGAGGTTTGATGTTTGGTTCGCAACTTGGTGTATTCAATGATTCCTGATATTTAGTTGTGATTTGAATGAATGTTAGTTTAAGTCGAGGGTATATATTTTTCAAATTTGGACCATTTTTGTCTCTTTCTTTAAGATGTAAAATATGTTGAGTAATAATTGTAGGATTTTACTTGAACTGATTTATTTGTATTTATTGCTCTGAGCTATAAAAAGTTGAATAGAAAATATCATTTACAGTCTGAACAAGTTTATAATTCAGTCATGAGTCAGATTTATTTGAGCAAAATTTTTCAGGTCCTCAAAATAAGTAGTAGAAATAAAGTAGAATGAGTTGTTTGGTAGGTCAAATATAAGTTATTTCTACGAATCACACGTTACAAGCTACTGCTTCAGATACTCTCAGTGCGAGAACTAAATTTATATCTCAAAGTCCCAATAACGAACTAGATTGGCCAACTGTGTGTTCATTCGTATTCAGAGGGTGAGGGCTTAATGTGAGGACAGAGGCAGGGCCTACGGTGAGAACATTGGGGGTGGCGGGATGTCTATGCAAATGTAGACCACATAATAAAATGCCAACAAACTGTGTCCAACATTACCACGCACGACTTCATAGAGAGGCCATTGAGATCTATAAACATCTCAACAATTTAAACAGAACAGAAGGTATACTGGTCAACAGAACGTGGTATCCAGTGTTCAAAAAGGCCAGAAGTGGACTAGAATACAACTCGGATCGACATCCCTCCAGTGGCATACCTGTTAGCAACGTGGACCAATCAGAACAATCTAGTGACATTGCGGACCAATCAGGAGTGAGCATCTCCCACCATCACCGCTCCCGTTGGCCAAGCTGCTATTCCCACCATTAGCCCCACTGAAGTATAAATAAAAGTGAGCAGGTAGCTCACTATTCATTCATTAATGAGACTTTGAGATATTACTTTCGTCCTCGTGCATACCGCTGATGATGTCTGTCGCAGTATCAGACGAAACGTTTGATTAAATATGGCAGGGTTAAAAATGAGAATTTAACCATTTGGAAGTTTTCAGTCAACAAAGTTTCCGGAATCTACGTTGATAAAATACCATTGTTACTTGTGAAAGTTGTTGGGGGAATAAGAGTAGCTAAAAATATTGAGTTTGCGCTAGTAACATATCAGTTTAATATCATATTGTCCACAATGTGTTTATATGCAAAAAGGTTGTCATCTTCACTTTTCTTCTTCTACTTTTTTAATCTTTTCTTCATTATGGTTAGGCACAACAGACGATATCTCTACTCATAAGCTAACCTTTTTGACAAAAATAGGTATATTTCTATTAACAATGAAATAATTCATCATCAAAAATTATACTGGGAATCTGTAAGCCAATCATTAAATTTGTCTTTTTATTGTGAACACTGCAAATAAATTTTACTCTTGAGTACATAAAATTTTCACATTTGCTAATAGCAACTATCTTGACATATTTCTTTGTTTTCCCATAGTTTTTTGTTGTCTCTAGCGCCATCTTGCGGCAATGGTCCTTACAACTGGCAAATAATAAATTATACAAAAAAAATATATATATATATATATATAAGGAGGCTCTATCTATATTCTTCCCCCCCACTCGAAGTGCAATAAATTTGTTGATCAATTTTTTATGCAGGAAATAGTTTCGCCATCTGAAAGTGAGGTGTTTCAGGATTTTTACAATATGACTACTCTTGTCGATGCTTGAATTCTCCCAGCTATTATTTTCGCCTAATATAAACATGTTAATCTTTCAAACTAAATTTTTAAAAATAGCAATTGAATCAATATTGTGAATTTATTTGAAACTCCGACGAAACATTCTATTCTTGTGACTATACTCTGATGTCTCATTCTGTTTACCCAGGAGGAGCCCCTCTTGTATAGATCAGCGGAGACAGCATAAGTTTTTGGTGCTGAAAAATACATATTCTCTATTCGTACAAATCTGTATACAACATACTGCCATTGCATTTAAATTTGTTGTCTACAAGTCTTGAGGAAGTTTCAGTTGGCTCATTACTACTGATGAAAATTATTAATTCTAAGAAACAGTTATTTCATTATTAATTTGCTGAACTGTTGGTCACAGAGCAAGGAAAGAGATATTTAAGAGTACAATTTTTCTTTGATAGGCAAGAAATTATTCAATAAATTGATGGATTTAGCCGTTACTAGGTGGTAGGAGATCGCCATGAAAAATGAACTTCCTATGTTTTTACTTGTATTTGTAACTAACGTGACTGCAGTTTCGTCCCTCAATGACATTTTCAAACTAATACAATAAACTTGGTTTATTGATCTTGTTGGATGAAACTGAAGTAACGTTAGTTGAGAAGACAACTGGTATGAAAACATAGGAAGTTTTATTTCTCATTTTTTATGAAATTATTCAATGATTTTTCAGCTAGGATTGATTCAGGTTTTTACAACATTGATCAAACTAGGAGAAATGGGAAGTTACTGTAAAGAAAACTTAATTTTCAGTGAATTTTATAGCTCATTGCTCGTCATATGGCAATATTTTTTGTTCCATTTCATTTTTAAATGTGCAACGTCATCGAGACCATATTATTGACCCAAAGGTTGTGTGGATTTACTTGTAGTATTTTGTTAAAGATGTACACATGTTCATTGAATAAAATTATGTTTATACAATGTGTTATTTCAATTTCCCCTTTGAACAGAGTTACTGAAACATCGCTCAAAAACAATTTAAATAGTACAGGATACAAAAAGAGGTCGTGCTTCTCCCACCACTTCACTATCCTTAGTTTTTAAACATTTTTTTTGGCATGTTTCACACATGAACAAAACAATTATGAAAAACATACTCTTGTGCAACCATGTGAATGTATAAGTGAAAAATATGATCATTTATCCTCTTTATACTTGAAAACATGCTATTTCAAGGAATAATGAATTGATTATATTTATCCATGACCATTTTATAATGTACCCATTATACGTCTGTTTACTCGATCTTAATAATACCCATTGATCAGGGCAGTGGTTAATGGGTCATTAATCACTGCGGTCAGATGTTTCCTTGATTTAGCTATAATATTATATTGTTTTGCTACAAACAATCAGTACAATTCGTACCCGGAACCTGCGGTTGGAAAGCAAGGAGCATCTACACTGAGCTATCAGCGACTTTGAAAGTGCTAGGTTAAGTGTAAAACAGTCTCGGCTGAACTTCGCCGTTTCATTGTTTTTTGTATCTATTTCTTTTTTATAAACAATGTATGTCAATGAATGAAGCCCATTTTTTATTATTATTATATGTTTGTTAACATGCAATGCTTTTCAAAACATTTCATACATCAAAGTAGCTTTTGACAAAGTATAGTATTCTACTCGCGTACAATGGCTATTATTCTCTCGGTGACTCACCGCGTGAATAATAGCCATCATCATATACTCGTTCAATAATATACTATTATCAATATTCAATCTGTTATCACATTTTTTAAAATCACGTCAATACTTGAGTTATTAACTCAAGCTAGTTGAAATATCACGTATGAGATTGTTTCGACACAAAGTGTAGGAATAATTGAAAAGATCAATATCTTATCAAACTTTATTTACAAATAAAATTTTAAAAAACAAAACAAAAAATGAACTTGTGAATGAAGAACCACAAACACTTCTCTAGAAAAAAACAAACACTAAGAATTACCTACACACAAAGAAGAAAGAGTATAATTGATATGAAATTTAATCTTGTGGAACTTTCAAATTCTGCAGTGAAATGAAAAACATCTAGCTTACAATTTCTAAGGGAATCATTCTGATTTGTCAGTTTTTATCCAACAATGCCCAAGAAATGAAACTAGTAACTGATAATCAAGAACTAAACCTAAGAATACCGCCTGTTTCATTTTGAGCTCAATCTTTATTAAAACATAATTCAACTTTCTAGTCGTAGTTCTTATCAGTCAAGTACTAGCCTTAGGTTAAGTTTCTATTTCAACTGAATACTGTCTGGTCATAAAACAACATTCAGGAATGTTGTAAAACAATATTTTTTGCAACAATCAAAATTTCAGTTGGGTCTGAAATTTCAATAAGCATCTGAATCTGTAAACTCTAATACAGGGTGTCTCAAATATGTGAGCCAGTTTTCTCAGTAGCAAGATTCAAAAAAGCATATACAAAAGATGAAAAAAAAACATTTCACTTCTCATGGTAGATGCCAAAATCTCTCCTAATTTTCGATTTAAAAAGTGTAGAGAAAAAATCTGACAAATTGAAAAAAATTATTTGTTCAATAAATGAATTGTCAATTTCGGATGAAGCCTTCAGATCTATTTTCCATCACCTCTAGATTTTTCAGTATTTTTATATTTGTAAAACGAAATCAACTGAAGCAATGTAACAGCTCAATAATATCTAAAACAACTATGCATTATGAGGTAAACAATTTGAAAATTGGAATAAAGGTACATCTACTGGACTGAGTCATGGCCTGTGGGAGAAATCGTATTGTACCTTCATGAGTTTGACTATTAAAAATATGTTTATGCAATTTACTTTTGAACTCCATCACTAACTGAATACGGTCTTGAATTTTGATGTTTACGGCTCGAATAATCTAACATACTGATAACCAGATTTCTACACATCTACTGCTCATTTTGAGGGAAAGGCCTCTCACCGGCCATGACTCAGTCCGGCAGCTGTATAGTTTGTTTCTCCCTACATTGAGTTGTTTGACAATATTTCTTAAGATAACTCCATAGTGATGCCATAATTAATTTGGAGAAAATTGCCAGTTTTAATGGAAATTGAAAAGGTAATTTTATATTCGATTGAATGGTCTGAATTTCTTGACTTGTGTTCATTTCCAACCCCATATAGATTTTCAATTGTTTTATCATTAAAAATATGGACTTCGATGATCAATACCTCTATTCCCAATTTCAGATTTTTACCTCATAAAATACTGAATGTCAATAGTTATAATTTAAAAAAAAAATCTGAAATATATATTTTGATACTTCTAATACCAATAAACTAATTTTTGGCATCATAACTGTTATGAAACTATACAGCCCATGGGGGCTGTAGATATAAGTCCATCCTAGAATACACAAACTATGATTCACAGAATCATCTTGTCCACTAGAAGATCATAATTCCCCTTTTGTTAATTTTTGGTTTGAAATCGAAAATAACAATGAAAACGTTCTTCAGGTGTGTTTTAGGTGTATATTTGAACAATTTCAATATTTCTCATTGAAACTCACAAGAACTTGATTAGGTATTTGTTGAGTAATGAAATGTACAATACCTATACAAATCTGTAAAATATGGACACAGATCATTTTCCAGAGCAAGTTTTTAGTGTTTCTCAAAAAATAATGATAACAAACAAAAAAAAAACAAAAATTGACTATATCAGATGAGCATTTTGTTTGGAGCACATGCATTTTTTCTAAGTTGGCAATCCTGTATATTTGTCATTGACGTATCTGAAGTAACGACAACTGACACTTATGACAAACAAAGTAGCCAACTTAGAAAAAATACATGTGCTCCAAATGAAATCCTTATATTATATAATCAGATTGTAGTGGTGTTTTATTAAATATTAAACATGGAATATTGAACATGGAATTAAATATTAAACATCGAATTGATGGATGCTTCAAATCAAATATATACCAACAAAGTGGATGTTTTTCAAAAACTTTTTTAAAGAAAAACACTGAATCACTTTTCGCCTTGAAGGAATATCAGAATATGAGAGAGGCATTGATGATTTTTGCAAACAAAAAACAAAATGAACTTGTAAGAAAGCTCAGATCTTTGCAAAAAACTTTCTTTTCATGTTTAGAATCAAAATCAGTGTAAAGAACAATATCTGAATTAAA
Organism: Leptinotarsa decemlineata; assembly: GCF_025532065.1. Lineage (NCBI taxonomy): Eukaryota > Metazoa > Arthropoda > Insecta > Coleoptera > Chrysomelidae > Leptinotarsa > Leptinotarsa decemlineata. The sequence continues at coordinate 8,832,434 of NW_027412578.1, forward strand.
TAAGAAATAATATCAATTTTTTTCATTTCTTGTTGTATGAGAAAATGTCGATTTTATAAAAAAAATACACAATTTCAGGTGGGTAAAAAATCCTTGACTTACAGGATTGTCTAGTTTATATGCTGCGTCTTTGACAATAATATAATTATCAAAAGAATTGATGAAGGTAATTAATAACTTTCTTTTTGGTTTGACAGTTTTACTGTTTTCTTTAAATTCCAAGGAAAATATTGAAAAATCAATATATTCTTGTAGAGTACCAGCTTCAAGAAAACAAACTCAATAATATGACTAGAAAACTCAAACTCGGATCTATTTCTCCAACACTTAGTCATTTGAAGCACCCTGTATAACGCACTACATTACGAAACAATGAAAAAAATACCAAAATGAACACCCTTGAGATATCAGTCAAAAAATGCTGGTAAGTATTTGAAACTATAAAACCTCAAAAAATTTACAACTCGTCGTGTCTTACATGCTTCAACACAAACTCATACAGATCCTCCAAAGACCTACTGCCACTATACTCTGATATTCTCTCTCCATCCTTGTACAAGAACAAAGTAGGGAAGCCTTCCACTTCTTCGTCGTTACACAGTTGCTTATTTTCCTCTAACGTACAGTCAATCTTGAAGACTTTGACTTTACTGTTGGTGGAGAACTTCTCTCTCAGGCCGTCCCAAGTGGGGGAGAGCCTTTTGCAATGGCCACACCATGGGGCGAAGAATTTGACGAACGTTATGCCAGACTCGATATTGGTTTGGAAGGTGTCACCAGTGAGTTCACCAGAAGTGTCTTTTGTAACGGTTTTTGGAGGTTGTTCAGCCTGTCCTTCCTTTTGGGTGCCCAGCATTTTGTTGACATACTGTTTGAGGTCGTTATGGCCTCTGTCCCCTTGATACTTTTCGATCTAGAAAATACAACAAGCCTTCTTCCAAAACATCTTTACTGGTATCGAACTAAAATTATTTTTTGTGGAGGAAATCAAGAGTTTTTCATCGTCCCCTTTTCCATTAATTTCACCTCACACAATATGAAAAAAAAAATTGTAAGTTCTCCATTACAATCTTTATTTTTTTTTCAGATATTGGAAGGTGAAAATACCAAAAAAAGGTCGATGAAAAATCCTCATTGTTTAATTTCACTTTTACCAAAAAAAAATTGTGAAAAATGTTTTTTTGTGATCCTCGAATGCTCTCCCTCAAGTGAAATGAAAAATATTTTTTACCTTCTTTCCATCTTCAATCCACAGTAGTGTGGGATAACCCTTGACTTCGAAATTATTGCATATTGTCCTGTGTTGCGTACAGTCAATTTTTCCTATGCTCACGTCAAATTCAAATTCAAAAGTTTTAGCCAATTGTTCCCAAGTTGGAGCCAATTTCTGGAAAGAAGTATTATCTTACTAATATACAGTATACAGTAGACAAAATAAGACAAAAGTTCTGGAATGGTCAAGTATCTCAGTTGCCTGCAAAAAATGATTTTTAAATTTTGTGTACAATTTTTTGGTACTTCCGGTTGAGCCAAAAATGTCATCAATATTATTTTTTTAATGGTGCATCCCGAATATTCCTCAAGTTTTAAACATGAATTACAAATACATTCAATAATACTGGAAACGAAGTGTTTCATCACTAATAATTTTTGGAGAAATAAAAAATCTTCCCAAATTTAAATTTGTAAAGCAATTTGTCAATATAAATTTATATATATAAACTCAGCTGGGTTATGGAATTTCATGAGGGAGTAGTGTAAAAACATACATTTAAAAGAAATTGAAGGTACAAAAAATATTTTTGGAAAAAAAATTCAATAAAGATTGGAAATATTCATCTGAAATATTGTTTGAAGGAAGTGAAGAAATGGACATAAATCAATTATATAATTGTGAAAAATTAACAAAATATCAACTGTAATGAACACACACGAAACACTATATAAAACTGAAATAATCACAAAAAATAATATTATTAAAAAAATTACTGAAGAAATTTCCAATAGATCTTTATGATAAAATACCAGATAAACGGAAGAAAATAAAATCATTGCTAACCGTTAAAGAAAATTGGATTAGCAAAACTTCTAGAAACTTTTTTGACAATATTTTAAATAATCAAAATTAAATCAATTTTGTTCATACAAATTATATAATACCTATGTGACTTCTATGTTTGCAAGTTTATAAGTTGAGTTAACTTCAAAAATTGGTATAAATATTTCTCTTTGGTAATTGATCTGTTGTTAAAATTTTAGGTCTTCTATTGAAAAAAACCTGTTTTTCCGTTAACCAGCTATCGCGCCCCCCCTTATGGACGATAATCTTCAGAAGTCAAAGCTGGTGCTAACTAAGGATTAGGAGGGAAAGGAAATTGAGAATTCAGTTTGTGAGGAATGATGATTTGTTTTTATACTAAGTTGAACAAAATATATGAATAATGTTTTAGATTTGATGAATCCCTTGTATGGAATGAGCATATTATTTTTTCATAAAAAAAATCCAATTTCAACTTGAAGATTGTGGCAATAGATAGCCTGTTTTTTTAAAGAAAATAGTGTTCTAGAATGAAAGGATTTTCCAATGAGACTAACTTTTTTCTTTAAATACATCAAATTCACATTTTGTAAGCAACTTAATCCTTACCTGACAGTGTCCACACCAAGGAGCATAAAACTTAATAAAATGTTTTCCAGTTGCAACATGATTTTCGAAATTTTCCTCTGTAAGTTCATGCAGCCCCTCTACGGGTTGGGAAATGTTTGTGTCAGTAATTTCGTCATCACCCTAAAGAAATAAATTTGGTTTATTATCAATCAGGTCCATTCTGCTCACGAAAAATACCTCTCGCAGTTGTTCATTGATGAATGTTGTGATTGTCGGGAGGTCTCTGGTACCTCTGAACTTTACCCCTTCATTGTCACCAACTTTAAAGAACTTTAGGGTGGGGTATCCTGTTATATCTTGTTCGGAACACACTTCGCTGGCTGTTGTACAATCCACTTTAGCGATTTTTATATTATTGTTCTCGTCTTCATTCAACATTTCTGCAAGCTGTTCCCATTTTGGAGCGAATTTCTGACAATGTCCGCACCTAGAATAAAGCAATATAAAATTTAGGGTCTATTCATGCATCAGCCTTGAGTCGCAAATTTTGAGAAGTTACATTGTTGATTTTAGTGGTAACATTCATGCAGGACCACAACCACGAGTAATGTTTTTACAAAGGGAAAACATGAATTTTTAAAAATTGCAACCGGACTGGTCCCCTTTCTTGTAACACTTATTGAATAAGAGTAATCACTTAGGTTAGATAACTTAAAGTTCTTACCAGGGTGCATAAAACATGACAAAGTGATTTTTCTTTGCAACTTCCTGTGAAAAATTATCTGCTGTATATTTGATAGTGTACACATCTTCCTCATGTGCGATTGCTGATATGACTGAAAATGCTAACAGCAAGTACAATGAAAATTTCATTTTCAAAGATCCTTTCATTAGGTATCCAATAACTAACGAAAATTGATATTTGAAATGAATGACTAGGCTATTGTCTATTGTTAATAAAGGATTCCTATCAGCAGCAACTCAACCTTTGTACTTTTACAGTTTGGACTTTATTTTATACTGTCATGTTTACTGTCACAAAAAACTGTCAGTACCGTACAAATAATACGATGCTGTCAGTATTAACTGTCACTGACTTCTGGACATAACTAAGGAAAAAAAACGAATTTATCGAACAGTTGGAACTTGGCTCCCGTGGTTATGAAAGGAAAGAACCTTAACCTCACTTTCTACAAGGTTATTTGGAAATTCCGACTTCAAATTCGGAATTGAGATGTTTCATTATGCTGAGTTTGGAATCAGCATTAGCGAGTAGAAAAAACAAATTCGTAAAGTCGGGGCCCTAAGCTATAGCTTATTAGCATGATAAAAGCATTATACTTGTGGCGACAGTTGCAACTTGGATTTTGTATTTGGGAGGAGGAAACACAAGTATAATGCTGAAAACATTATTCTTGTGCTGTTGCCAGAGGCTTCAAAAAGTACCCTGAGGATGAGGACACAGAATTTCTTTCAGAAGAGACACTCATCTTACGGCACTTTAATGTTCATGGGTCAAGTTTCAGTGATCTTAGTTTTGTGTTCGAAGTGTTCAATGTTATTTTCAGCGTTAAATTCAAATTATTTGAAACTCATCAGATATATAATTTGATTGCAGTCGAGAATTTATTACGATTTTATCCCAGCAGGTTATTAGACCAATTTTGAGCCGCTGTTTGTTTGACAACGGGTTTGCGAAATCTAGAGCATGAACATAAATTTCAATAACGTCAACCAACGTGAAACGACCTGCTTCTTCACTTTTGAAAAGATTACTGAACAAAAGTTTACTCATTTCTATTTCACAGAAAATCATCATATTCCGTAAGGAATAATGCTCGTAATTGACTACCAGAAAGTTAATATCATTGAAATAGCATCTGCTTACTAAGTAAAAACGCTCGATTTCAAACCCAACTGAATTTTCCAAATTTTGAGGAAGGAGTATGAATAAAAACGACAAATATTCATTGTAACACTTTTAATTTATTTAAAGGGAAACTTCTAATGATATATTAAGGTAATGATTGCTAAACATATATAGGAAACAACATATATTTAAAAATTAATAATCTTGTTTGTTTCTAACAACAGTTCATGTCGAAAGTATTCTTTTTGTGGTAACGTAAAAGAACTCCATATCTGCTAAAAATTCGACTAAACCCCTAGAGTACGTTTATTCATTCAAAGGTGTATCAATTTGAAGTAATAACCACTTGTTCATACATTTTTAAAGTCAGTATTGAAATATCGTCTGGTATATTTTAACAACTTAACAACTCCATATTCGTTTGTTCATCTCAGGACAAGTTATAGTTTCAATAAGTGCATGATCTCAACAAGATGTATTATTTTAATTCAAATAAAAATAACCTAGCCAATTTTATGTACCAAATAGTATTCGTTTTATCAACCACTCTAGAACACCAAATTGAGATTTTGTCAAATATTTGACCAATGTACTGAAAAAGTAGTACTTCTTCAATAAAAAAGTTATCAAAATGGACCTTTCCACTGGTATTGGGATAACCGGATGGGTGAAAACTACACGTATGATGATAGTGCCTTGTTTCATATTTTTTACAATTCTGTTGTCACTAGTTTTTTCAAAATCGAATAAAACTGGTGGTCGTGACGTCAATAACATTTGATATATAATACGGGCAAAACCGAAGTGCATCGTATTGCCAACTTACTTTGAGGTCATTTTGATGGTTAGTTCCGAAATTAAGCAGCATTTCATAATACGATAAATATAAAATTCCAAATATAAAAACTTTATATTTGTAATTTTCATTGAGTAGTACTAACTAAATGGTTACGCCATATATTCACTCATGTACTTTGTTTCTGCTTCACAAAAATCATATACATTTAGAAATGTGGTTTGAAAGGAGGGAATAAATTACAATGGTAGAGACGTCATCATCCTTTGAAATGGAAATATTTGGGTGTTACTTCCTGAATAATGAATCATTTTCTTGTAGAACTAATGAACAATAATCATAAATTTTTTTTCGGAAAGCTTAGAGATCTGTTGGTGATTTTATAATCCAATACTTGTTACCCACAGACAATCTGCCAAAAATATTTGATTCAAATGCACTGAGAACTTCTCTAGAATTTTGCTTCTACAGAAGATTAGCAAGATCGTGTCATCAACTGAGGATCCATTTTATCGATTCTATCAAGGTAGAGAAGATCTTTGAAACAGGTATTTTGATTGGTGCTCATCTAAACTCTGTCTTGGTCACCGCACCCTTCCAGACGGAGACCGTAGGTGTGACCTAATATACCCAGTCCGGTAATCAATGATCTGGCTGCGTTGGGAATTCGATCCGTGGCGGTTTCTTCTGCTCCACCTAATAAAAAATAATATTGCAGGTTACCATTATATATTTTCAGAATGAAATAATTGTGAGAAGCTGTGAAAAAATGTGTAAACTGCAACTGTCGTAGGCTTTCCAACTAAAATTTGGTGATCTGTAACAAAGACAAAGGGTTTCTGATGACAAATTTTCATCATAATTGAATTCAACAGCTGATTGATTCACAGGTTTGATTTACACACGCATTTTATCATACTGACATAGTATTCTTGTGGAGTAAGTACACTCTGACATTTCATCATGGACAGACTTTTTAGACTTTAGACGATCTACGAAATTTGGCGTTCTACGAGAAATATGTTTCATGCGAATTTATAGACCACATCACTAAAGTCTTGATTTAAGTTCTGTGATATGGATCACCTTTCTGAGGGAGGACAGACCAGTCTTTGTAATGGTGTTTCTTTTATAGCCGACAGTCAGCGATATATTTTTGTCAGTCATTTATTTCCAGCTGATGATCACAGAATGCTTCACCATTCCATATGATTGTTTTCATTTCTGTATTATGACTACTAATTATCTGACAAATTTTCAATCGGGGATACATTCTCAAAACATTATTTTTAAGCCTGTAGAAAGCAGCCTTTGCTCTACCTTCCCATGGTGACGCAATTGACGCTATTTCATTTCATAAATGATCTGGTCTTTGACTAAAGTTTCGCATTAACTATAACGCTGAACTCTTAAAAACATAAGAGTGGCTATCTTAAAAATAAGAGTGGTGAAATTTATGCTTATAAGACATCCTCAAAAAACTGATCAAAACTCATTTTCATGGAAATGAGCAGCAGCTCTTTAATTTTTCAAATTTCATTTGCGATTTTATCGGCTGAAATATCTGGACGCTGTTATTCGATCTGTCAGAATGATTTGACACCATTGTATTTCAGGGAACTCTTTGTTGTGATGAACTCTACTTATTAGATTTGGGATTCCCACGCAAGGTCCCAAATTGAATCTTCCACTTTTCAGCCCATATGACCACAAACTGCAATACTAATCGAAGATGACATGACATTAAATTGTGAATACTAACAGTTCCAAGAAGTTTCAAAGGCATAAACCGTGATGCTGTACAAAAAATATATACTGTTCTGAAACTTTCACACAAAAATTATGTGATTGCTGAAATTCATAAGTAGGTGATATCGATTTATGAAACACAGCTATAAGATGACTTATACCATTTTTTCCACGATCTTCATATTATTCCTTTTTCTTTATGTTACCAAGGATGTTAATACGTAAAATGCAACGAATTGAATGAATTCCAGAAACGTGCATTCTTGATGAATTCAGGGAGCTACTACAAAATCAACTACTGAGAGTTCATAAGAACTCGAAAATAATTTCACTACCCTCTACTCATGGACAAAGTTAAAAAGCCAGGACCATATCACAGACATCAAGGGAGGTGCATCTCAAAACTAATTTTATTCATCGATGTCTAAGTTCAATTCCACCGCTGACATCATTTGCAACTGTTATACATTAGGTAGTGAAATGTACCTCCCTTGAAACTAGGAGAAGAAAAGATAACAAACACTCACATAATTCACAAGTGGCTGTTGCGTCGTGACTGGCTTAAGTATTCTGAGGCACACACGGATCCTCTCGCTTGCAGAGGGACAGTCTTTTTGAAAAAACCAAAAAAAAAACGTGTACGAGTGTAGACACCATGGTTTTCGTGTTAATTTTGGCACAAACTGATACACACGAAAGCATAAAGCGAAATGTTATGTAAGTGTGAAATGATATACTTAGAGCTGGCTTTATACGCTACCAAATGTATATAGGTTTTTACGTTAACTACTCAGGATTGGAAGGGGTAGGCGGTTACCTTCTTTTCAAATATTGCACAGTGAGTAGTTAAATTTACTTAGTAGTGTGTTTTTTTTTTTGTAAACTGGTGATGAGAATCAACTGATGATCAACATTTTCACGAAGTGGAAAATCCAGTTTTAAGATTTTCGTTATGACAAGTGACAAGTGAAGTTTGATCAGTACCTACTTTTGCGTAAAATGATGATTCTCAATAATGACAGGCCTACCTGACGTAGAAAAAAAATAAGCCGAGTACATCATTCAATTACAGAGTTTTCAGTTTCCAATATTAGAGTTTTTTAATTAATTTTTTCCATTCTTTTCCGTCTATGAATAAATGAATAATATCAATTTTATAATTTGAACCTGACTTTCAATGAAAAAGTTAAACAAAAATAAGAATTTTCATGTGATTGTAAGTAAACAACAATAAGAACTAACAGACTTGAATTCAAAACAGAAAGTAGCCTGACTTGTCTTGTTGAGAGTTCTCTACCCTATTTCAAATTGATCTGAGTTTAATAAAATTAATGAATAAGAAAAATTCCACTGTGGAAGGCCCTAAAGTAATATTTTTTCTGTTAGAAAATAATACTTCAATTATGAAAGCATGTAATATTTCTTTTATGTGAGGTAAATTATAACGTCTTACTCTGTCGAATTCCCTTCACGTCTCATTATCCTTACGTCAAATTCTCACCAAGTGGACCCCCATCTCTCCCTCTGACGACACCAAAATATGAACGTTCTTGAAACTCATAACGATCACTTGACCTATCGCGTATTCGACGTAAGGCGAAAGGATGCAGTAGTAAAATCCCTGTCAACCTGTCCTTGCCTAGATGATTTCGATGGCCTATGTTGTTAAAGAGGAATCTTTCGGTATAACTCGCTTTCCACTGACGTAAATGCAAGAGTTAACTTTGACGTAGTGGGAATTCGATACAGCGGGAATTGGCTGTAGTAATACAAACACGAATTCCGATGCAGTAGGATTTCTAAAGAGCAAGAAAATTCCCTACGTCGACTTTTTTGTACTCGAATGTATCGTTAGGTACGTTGAATTTTCATTCAGAAATGGTTTGAGGATTTCCAATTTCCTTGTTATTATTATTATATTCGAGCCGATATTTTGAACGACTGCTAATTCCTTCTCAGCAGGGACTCAAAGACGTCACCTTTTCTTCGATTTATTTTAGTGCCCGTTGTTGAACTGCTCGATTACTTTTTAGCAAGGCTTTGTCATCAATACCTTGCAATTTTTTATTACTGTTGTACCGTCAACACAGTGTTTCATACAAATTGAATTCTTCAAATACCTTTATAACAAAAATCAAGACGGCTCAGGTCAGAAGACTTTGGAGGCCACTGAATAGAGTCAATCGTTCCTATCCATTTATCATTGAACAAGACCTGGTTCATCTAGGATTTTTTTCAGAAAGACACTCATGAACTCGAGATATGTTCCTCCTGATCAGTACCTAATGAAGGCTCATACATCCCAAAATTGACAAAGTTGAAGTTGTTGGACCTTAGAACATTACAGAATTTTTCACAAACTGTCGACAATGACAGTTTGTGAAAACTGTCATTGTCGACAGTTTTCCCTATCAAAAGAGCACGAACTGGATGGTATTCATCAAGAACGAATTCGTTTTTTAAGAATGATTTACATCGTACCAGAAGATAGAATCCTTGTCTTATTATGAAGTTCTCATGGTGGGCTTCAAAGTAACCAAAAACGACAATTTCTGCGGCCTCACTGATTATTTAAATCAGATGTCCTAGATACTCATTAATTCGAAATTTTCGATACACCATTTGGTATTAGGCTATGGCTCTTGAAAATTTTCTTCTTTAGAACTAAGTCTACAGCATATCACATTTTTCTGCCTGAGAAGACGGTATGTTCTTAATAACTAACAACGCAACCCTATACTGATATCCGCGCAGTACTGCGCTCATGCAGAGTGACGCAGGATGGCCTATTTCAGCGCGACACGACACTCTGGCTATTTAGTGCACTGCTTGGTTCATTGACGGGCAAGTGGATACCAAGAAGACTCAAAGCGTGTCTCTAACAGGTTCATATTTATGTGATTTATCCAGGTATTTAGTGAAAATACAATTTTATTGTTCCACATTCGAATGTACTGCTTTGATTCATGAATCTCATAACTAACTCCTTCAACATATTCGCTTTTATAACTGAAAGATCATTTTTCACAAGAAAAAATATTAAATGAAGGGTTTTCCCTAGAAAAAAAGCCTAGCATCACTGATGATATCTGTAGCAGGTCGAAAACAGCGCTGCCTGATATTGATATTGTTTCTTGCATCTCAATAGGCCTAGAAAATGCTAGTTATTTGGCTAATTTCGAAGATTTCATCCCTCCCAATAATGTCAGTGATGCACACTTTATTTGGATAAGCCTGTATATCGAAGAGCTTGAAAAAGAAAGGTGATATTTCGAGAAGCAATTTCCTGGTGCTTTACCAGAGGGGAAAATGTTTATTTTCCCATTAAGTAATTTTTTATGAGACGAAGTTAAAACTGTTTGCTGTCAATAGCAAATAAAAAACTACACCATTCTATATATTTAATAAAAAGGACTGTAGTGTAGTGAGCATCAGCAGTTTAATGAAAAAATAAGTAATTATTTTACAGCTCCATACAAAAATTTAGAATTTTTCACACTGTCATTTTCTCTCTGAATTTGTTTTTCAAGGAAAGCCGATATACTAGCCACCTGTAAGCGAATAAAACCAAAGAAAACATTGGCGTGCTTCAATAAAATATGCGATCAACAGAATTTTCAATCAAAAACAATTCGAAAAATTATTTTCCTTATTGTAAAAAATCTAATACCTTACTTCTAAACAAACAAAAATATCAATACTGTTCTTGATAAAAAATCATGCTGGGCACACGTTAAGTGGTGATCATCAGTAGCGTAATATCTGAAGGAAAATTTTCAATATCAAATTTTCTCAAACAATTTTTGAAAAATCACGATTATTTTTTAATAATTACGCTTCTGAAGGATCTAGTAAAATGTTTCAAGTCAGTGTCAAATATGTCTACAAATCTTGGCAAACCTCACCTTCTCACTGAAGCACTATTGGGATTCCTGTTACCGAAAGAGGCAGAAGAAAAATTATGTATGTCAAGTAAATACTCATAAAATATAAAAGACTTCTTTTTCTGGTGAAATCTATTTTTTGAGAGTTGAAAAAATCTTCTGACAAACGTGGACCAAGAAGTTTATTTGCACGTTTCAATACACCATGCCACAGTGGTTTTAGAGGAGAGTATAATAGCTGTAATACATTGTGCCGGAAAATTACTGTGCAATAACTGTACCACACATACCACAAAGAAAATATAGGATAAAACTAAAGCATTTTCATAGTTTAATATGATTTGCAGGACTCCACATTCAAAATATTAATTCGGTTATTATTTGAGAAAAGGTCCTCCCTGTTTGACCAATGTAAAGTTTTGGGCAAGAAACATAAGTCAACTTATATACTTCTGATCTATGTGACTTCATTTATTGTTTTTTCTAACTCATTGGTTTTTGCAACTTTCCAATATGATCCTCGTGAAAAGGTGGTCACCATCATAAAGTAATGAAGAAATTTTAATATAACAATCATAACAAAATTCCTTCCTCTATGAACAAACTCTAACGATTTCACAGAACACCATGCAAACGAGAACCTAAACCTACCTCCCCTCTCGATTGAAAAGAACACAAAACAAAACGTCATTACAACAAAGATGAAGTAAATATCTAAAACAATCGCAGAAACCTGTGTAAAGTGTTTGTGAAGTGTGTCGGGTACCGGAGATTTATTTACATAAAATAAACTGCTTTTCTAAATGGGGATATATTTTGTTACAACTCAAAATCTAAAATACATGTTTGTTTTCTGCTATAAAAGGATGATCACAACACCAACTCTATGTACAGGGTACAAGATTCATTCTTCTAATGATTTGAACTGGATTAATAAAAGCAAAAGTGTGATTCTACAATATAGTAATTTTTTTTTGAAAAAAATTGAACTGAAAATATTTGAAATATGAAGATTATTATTTTCTTTGATGACGAACCATTATTTCACTATCTAACTCAAAAAATAGAAGAAAGAATCTATTTCAGTAGGTGGTTATCGATTCTGTTACAAAATCCATATGCATATTTTTGTACCAGAATCATATCCTTGCAAAACATGAGTATATACAATACGGTGCTTCTGAAATAAGTCAACAAAGTACTGAATTCTTTCAAAAGGATTATATACACTAAAAAGTAAGTGCAACTTTAATGATTTATTTTCAAATTTCATAAAAGTCGTCAGCACTATATTAATTATTCCGTAAATATTTCAATGCACCTAAAAACAACACAAAACAAAAATTTCGCAAATTGAGTAGGCATACTTGGATACTGGCTGTAAATCAAATTATCTAAAAGAACAATTCGTTCAGGCCAGTCTCAAATTACCTACACTGTAGGTTAATGGACTAACACCTATCAGAAAACAACTACTCCTAAACAATACAAAGAAAGGCGTTGGATTATATCCGACAGGTGTCAGTGCAGGATTCTTCTCTGAAGTAATTCCTGCGATACAACTGCCGCAATCGAATTTCAATTATTGGAACACACATGGAGACCGGTTTCGGGCTGTTTGGCCACTCGTCAGTGCAAGGTAGTGTCTATCAAGTCGATGATTTCCGATAATTGAAAATCGAATTCCTTCAGAGCATCATTTCTCGAACTAGGCTGAAAGGAACGACAAACAACATGCTTGTCATCGCCCCATCTGCCTGTGAACGAGGTATCCAACCGCATAAGTAGTCACTGACATTGCAGTTTAAAGTAGACTTATGAAAACGGGCAAAACTTTTCAAATAACAGATGCTACTCGAGAAAACACATATTTCAATATAGCATCCTTTTCTTCTTCAAGTGAAAAAGGAAGACAAAACAGTTAACGTTTACATTTAATTACAGAGAGCTCGTATTCGGATGATAGCAAAGCTTGAGCACGATCCATTAAAAAGAGATAGCTATATGAACGCCAGTTGTCAGCAATTTATTAGATTTTAAGATCAAAAAGGTGTTTTCTGGCGTTTAATAATAATAATAATAATAAGATTCGTCAGAATGAAATGATTCAATTTGTGTCACATGTCAAGTTCAATAATAAAAACAAACTATTCGATATTCTCTAATCTCAATCAGACTCAGATTGGTGAATACAATTTTTTGCATACATATCACAAATGTAGCTGCATTTTTGAAACCATTGTACCAGATCTCTTTTTTCTGTTCAAAATATGGACCAACAACAACAAAATAAAGCAGAAATTGACAACTGACGTAATGTAACGTCAAATTCCGTTCCAAAACCAACCTCATGCTGTTTTTGAATCATCATGAATACGTTTCAAATTATAACTGAGATGACGTCATCGTTTCAACGCCAAAATGAATTTATTTGAATCACAGATGAATACGCCTCAAATAACGATGTATTACTATAGTATGACAGTTTCCATCCTTTACATGTTGTTCATTGAAAAGTTTCCATGGTTTCAATTCTCATAGGTAAATTTATGAATGAAACCAATTCTCTGTTGAAAAGTTAGGTTATTCCAAGCAGTTGCCAAATCTTTTTTTTTTTTCATTACTTTGTCGACTCATTACGGATCCACAAATCGATGACGCTTGGTAAAGGTTTTTTGACCGCACTGTGAGCACGTCTTCCAGATATAAAAATATTAAAAGCTCATCTTTCACAAGGTTAAAGTTTGCGGCAGAACCGACATGGCGCATCTACTTATTTAACAATTGATCAAACACTCTGTTACGATTTATCCAACTAAGTCTCTATCTTATCTTGTATAGCATAAGTAACATAACGCAGCCTACTACGCATACATACATTAGTTCACTTTTTTTGCCCCTGTTTGGGGACGGCATACTATAAAAATCAGAGAAAGAAGAAACGTTACTCCACTATAAAACTACGAATGAACCAATAGTCGAGTAAACGAGGATGAAATGTATTTGATTCGGAAATTGAAATAACAGATTTTGGAATGAGGATAGTTTTTTACATATTTATTTTGGAAATTCTAACTCAAATTTCTAATTCAAAACCAACTATAAAATGAAAGTCTTTCAAAATGCTCCAGTAGCGTCAAGGTTGGAAAATAATTTAGCCTTCCTTTTTGGATGGATGAAGATTAAAATAATCTGTTCGTTAATCACGATTTGTTTTGTTAAATCGAAAATAGACGTGATAATACAATAATATGATTTTAGTCCCTTCTTTTCTCAGGTATAAATCGAAACATATCGATTGTAAAGAGAAATTGATAGGGACAAAAATTGTGGGAAATTTCATTTCAAACAACTTTGTTTATCATAATTATTCTCGTAAAATTGAAAATAAACGATATGTTTCGGGTATAAATCGGAAAAAATCGATCCTAGGTAAAAATTTATTGGAACCAAACTTGTATGGAATCTAATTTTAAACAACTTTTGTAATAACTGTTTTTCTTGTAAAATTGAAAATAAACGAGTTATTCAATAAACAAAAATCAACCCTTGAATTCAAGATGGTGGATGAAGCAACGGGTCTCATACTCCGGGAACTTAGACTGCTAATTACCCCCCCAAAGAATTCCGAAAGATAATTGCAATTTTTTTTCCGTTGCTGCCCCCTTTTTATGAGCTAATTAGACTGAACTAATACAGTGACACGATTTTATTTTCAATTGGATTGACGATTCATCAAAGAAATTGAATACACGGTTTGAAAATTAAACTAAGAGGTGGTCTGAAAAGTTTCCGAAACCAACATGAAGATGGCAGCACTCGTAAATAAACTACTCAAAATGAATATGGAGACATGTCCTCAAAATGCAATAAGTAAAAAAATATGTATTATTTTCTCAAACATTTAAATTTATAAAATAGTTTATAGGTGCCTTCATTAAATTCAACTTACATTGTTTTCAAAATGTTGTTTGGTGATACGATTAAAAACAAATACAAATGAGTGTCAAAAACAAATCGAATTTATTTCAGAAAAAAATTAAGAAAAATGTACATTAATAGTGAGTACGTCTCTAAGAAGTTCGGCACAACGACGGGGCATGCTCTTCACCAAATTTCTAATTACTTATTTGTTGTGGTAACTGCTCGTAAATCGTCAAAAGAGCATCTGCAACTTGGTTCAGATTTTGGAAGGGTTGATGATGCTTCAAAACGTCTCTCCAGTTTATCCCAGAGCTGCTCAATAGGATTTAAATTCGGACTATTAGCTGGATATCTCATGACATTGATATTGCGCTTCTGTAGGAAATTTCTCACGACCCTGGATACGTGTGGCCTGGCATTATCTTGTTGTAAATGAACCCAGCGCCCATATTTTGGGCAAATGGGACGACATGTGACGGATATCCGTTAGTCCCTTCCCGAAATACCACAAGGTCCGTGTGTCCTGTCAAAATTATACCAGCCCATACCATTATCGATCCACCTCCAAATGGAACAATTTCTTGCACACAGTCATCCAAATAGCGTTCACCGGGACTTCTCCATACCCGAACACGTCCGTCATTGTTGAATAACATGAACTTTTCTTCATCTTTAAACATTACATTGGCCCACTGCTCTAAATTCCAATTACGATGCTCTTGACAAAAGTTTCTACGATTTCCTCGATGAGCTGGAGTTAATCAAGGGGCTCTAGCAGGTCGTCTTGCATGGAGTTGTACGTCGTGAAGCCCTAATTGCCCAAAGTCGTAACAAACGATCATTTCTGCTGGTTGTTGCCCTTTGTCGACTGGGATAAGCGGTTCTTTTTACTATGCCGTAAATTTGGGAGCGATTCCAAGCTCTGGAAACCGCAGAATTACCTACATTAGGCATTTGGGCTACACGACGCCTTGAATACCCTACTTCGATCAATGCAACTGCTCTAGGAACTTGGAATTCGTTGAGGTACACTCTACGCATCCTCCTTCTAACCAATACATCAACATTCATTGTTTAAATTTAATACCTATCACGAACTAAAGTAAAGTGAAACTAAATACAGAATTTTTCATATTAATGATTTTGTAGCTAAAAGTACAAAAAGAAGTGAAAAAAGTAAACAACAACCGAATGGAATATGATAAGAATTAGTATGGAGTATACACCAGAAGTTCCTATCATGAAATAATACATATTTTTTTACTTATTGGATTTTAAGGATGTGTCTCTATATTCATTTTGAGTAGTTTAAAAGCTAGTGAATTTGGTTGTTCATCTGTGTTGACAGTTATTCGCCAAAGTTTCACTCATACTGGACGCGCAGTTGTTAAGTAAAAGTCGTTTGAGTGGGTTGATGTGAGTGTTTTTATAAAAATGGAAAAAATCGAGTATCAAGATGTCATTAAATATTTGTTTATGGGGACTCTGCGCCATCATTTACCACAGTGAAATTTTAGACAGCAGAATTCAAACGTGGCCGTAGGAGCTTGGGAGACGATGAACGTTCGGGAAGTCCAAAAACTGCAACTACCGACGAAAACATCGCCAAAGTTCACCAAATGGTGCTAGACGACCGCCGAATTGAAGCGAGAGAGATAGCAGAGGGTTATGAATATGTCAAATGAACCTGTTTGTCTCATATTTAATTAACATTTAGGCATGAGAGAGCTGTCCGCGCGTTGGGTGCCGCGTTTGCTCAAGTTAGACAAAAAACGTGCCATTGATTACTGTAGATGAAACTTGGATACACCATTATACGCCCGAAACAATAAATACAGTCCAAACAGTGGACTGCAAAGGGTTTTTTCGGCTGGAAAGTGATGGTGACTATTTTTTCGGATAGTCATGGGGTTACTTTAGTTGATTATCTTCATGAAGGACATTACAGAACATGCGGAATATCGGCTTTATTTGCAGAAAAAGAAAATCCTGTTTCACCAAGACTGCTTGATCATCCGCCTTACTCACCAGATCTAGCCTCAAGAGATTTATTTTTGTTCCCTCATCTGAAAATTGCGCTCAGAGGCAATAACTGTCGTGAACAATTATTTCACACAGAAAAACGACGAGTACTATTTGGAAAGGTATCAGAGATGGGAGCATAGCTGGAAGAATGGTGTAGAGTTAAAATAAGACTATGTTGAAAAATTAAAAAAAAACTGTAAAAATGTCTTGTATCTTTGTTAGGTCGACACCTTTTGAGCCCATCCTCGTATAACGTGTAAAATTGAACGAGCTGTGGAATTTATATGATTTTAGTATTGAATTAAATACTGAAAATATTCTGAAATATAAATTAACATTGAAATCACCACAACACTTAAACTAATATTGAAGAAACAAATTAAGTCAAAATTGAACGATGTGACCTCAAAATAACAAGAGTTGCATGACGAAAATTTCGAAGTTTCCTTTTATGTTTTGAGCTTTGTTTTTTTAATTCAAAGTACACCTCTAATATTTTTTCTGTTACCTAAATTTCCAAAAGTATTGATCATTTGCTACGTTTACTCCACTATCAGAGGAATCGGGAAGAGGATTCAAACTTGCTATTAGTGTTGACGATATAATCAATTTTGAACTGTCTATATCTACAGATACTTGTTCAGTGTATGAATTCCAAGCTCTACGAAAATTCGATCGAGATGAACCATTCAATTTGGAGGGTATGATATTCTTAGACTTTTTAAAAGTTTTTGTGGAGGATTTATGAGAATTTTCATACAGCATGAATGATATATTGCGAAGTGCTTGCCTGAGTATAATATTACTGATGATGTAATACGAGTAATGTTGGAAGATACGTTTGTTGGTCTAACCAGAGAATAGAAAGCCCATAGAAGCACCGTGTGTTTACTTCTATATAGTGTCAGAAGTGGCATTTTCGTATCACGTGAAATGTTTAGTACTTATCCTGACCACCAGAGGGCGATGGCAGTACGATGTCAGTATTTAATGTATCAACAGAATTGGGTAGCTTGCAGTGCGTAAGGGCCGCCGTAAACGCTCCAAGATATGTACCGAATAGGTACATATTCCGGGATCTAGACCTGAACATACACTACGTAGACGCATACATGAGGAAACACGCAGAGGACACGTTTGACAGAATTCGAGCGCACGACAACTCAGCGTTAAGCGACTTACATAACGCACTAAACAGGGAGGCTAACAAAGCAGAATCAAAGACCACCTCCGAGAGTCGCTGTCAGGCGGCTTCGGTAAGTATAAATATTTCTCAACCAGACTTCAAATCAATCTCATTTACAGCAACAACACATGCTCGCGACTAAAAAGACACTCGTCTCCGGTTAGTTTTTGGGGACCCCATGCAATAATTCCACATTAACCGTGTGGGGAAACTTTCAACTCAGAGCACTCAACCCGGGAGGGAATATGGAGGGGTAGCTTGCAGTTGCTGATAACCAGTCAGCCGGATCATATCGAAATCAAATTAAATTAAAAAGCCCGACTAATTTGTCAGCGACTGCTACCCTGTTCTGTTCGTAATCACATTACATACAAAGCTGACATCGTACTGCCATCGCCCTCTGGTGGTCAGGATAAGTACTGAAAATTTTACGTGACACGAAAATACCGCTTCTGAGGTTCCAGTTCTATGGGCTTTGTATTATTTTTCGAATGTCGTTTGCTGTGGTCGTTTGTTGATAGTTCAAAATGTAATCTCGATCGAAGTTACTTGAATAGTTTGTAAATTATCTTCAACCGGGATCTATTCTAGTAGGATATCTAATTTTTTGGATATCATATTTCTTCCAAAAGTTATTGCAACTATGGATTAATAATATTCAAACTTTCAAGGCCTCGTTTTTTATATAATTCAAATCTTAGGAATGTGTCTATAGCTTTCAAGTCATAATTTGATATTAATAGTACTGTTGTACAGGAAAATTGTTCTTCCCATCATATAGTGATACAAACTATTTTGGGAGGCTGAATCTTGATTTGTGTTACTGGTTGGGTCTAAACTTAGACTAAGTATACACTGTCTTTCAAAAAGTCTGCAGCGTCTTTTGTGAGGAAACTTGGTATTGAATAAGGTGAAGAAAGTTTGAATACTGTGCATTGGAGCATACTCCTAGATTCATAAAATACAAACTCCTATCATATCAAACTAGAATTCTGTATGTGTCTTGTATGTGTGTGTATGTGTGTTGGAAAAGAGAATAGTCAGGCAATAGAAAACAGTGACTTTTTGAAAGAAGAAACGACAAAAAGTATAACACGAAGAAACATGCATCATATCAACAACTTTTTTTGACTTACCTCGCACTGTGACTCAACATTATGATACTTCTGTAACAAGTAACAAGGTACAAGGTTTTTAATTCTATAGTTTACGTTTCTTAAGTTGATATTTACAACAAGCACCATCTTTTTCATTAAGAGGTGAGAAAATGGTAGAAAATAGCGTTTGGTGATACAAGAAGAGCAGAAAGCGACAAAGTGTGTCATAATTGAAATTTGTATTGAATGCCAATGAGTAGAAAACCTGGTTTATGTATTATCATAAGATATATTAAGCTACCATTGAGGTTAGGTTAGGTTAGGTTACGTCAAGTTATGTTAGGTTAGGGTAATAATACTAATAGAAAATGATATGAATATGGAGAAGGAGGAAGCTAACAGTGTTTTTATACATGAGGTATTATTTTCGATTTGCTTTTCATGATTCAGTTACTAGTGAGTTTATGACAATATGTTTGCTAAAATATATGACACACTTTGCATGTATGAAAAAAAGAAAGCTATAAATTTCTCAGTATCTACATGCGGGACTTCCCGAAAGATACAAAAGGGCCGGTAACTTCAGGATGGAAGTAAATATTTTGAGGAACTGGAATCAAGCAGAATTGAAATAAAACAGCAAGCAAAAATTATATCAAAGCTTGAGAAACAGACCTTCCCGTTGAAGATACGACTCGTTTTTCTGCAAAATGTAGACAGCATAAAGATTTTTACCATATAGAGTACGTGTCATAAAATATGAATTTGATTCGTTTAAACAGAATAAATCATAGTAAAGATAGAACATATGCTGGAAAGTTAATCTTTCTATCGATTCGGAACAGAATCATTACTTCTAAAATACTTCAAATAAATTGATGGATGTAGCCACTATGTGGTAGGAAATCATAATGAAAAGACATAATGACGGACATTTTCAAAATTATTGTATAAGTTTGAATTTGTCAGCAGAACACTTGAAAAAATTCTCCGAATTTTCATTATTTTCTATTGAATTTTCTAATAATTTTACTAGTTTCACTTTTTCACTAACCTATCATAAAAAATATTCTAAAATATTTTTCCGGTATCCATTTTATGCATGTTCTATTTCTCAATCCCAAAGTATTTTAAGGACAGAATTTAATATACATTCCAGATTTATTCATATTTTACGAAACAGTTTAAGATATATAGTTAAGCATTATAAATATCACTGTTGAGATAAAACTGAATAACATAGACAGAACGATCCAGACAAATACAGAGATGATAAAATAATTGAAAATTTGTTAATCACACTAATACTATCCAATGAAAAACAAACAGTATAGAAATATTTCATGATATAAAATTACTGAGTCGGATGAACTTGGTTAATTGGTTAGTTTTGCCCTATTACACTAAAATGAAAAGTAAATAACAATAATAGTATAGATAATAATAATACGCAGCCACTCAACTTAGACACTCCAGCCCTAGCGCAGTTCGAAGCTTTCAACAGAGATCTTCGACAGCCTGAGCTCAATGAACTACGCAACCCGATAACCCCGGATGACGTTCGAAGAGCCCTTGTGGGTTCCAAGAACTTTGCTGCCTCAGGCCCAGATGGGCTGAACACTTATTGGTGGAAAAAACTACCAAGTACCCACCGCCATCTGGCCAGAGTTTTCAACTCATGGCTGGACGGAGAGCAGCCGATTCCGGATTGGTTTGTCGAGGAGCGGACCGTTTTCATCCCCAAAAGCGGAGACTTGTCGATTCCTAAGAATTACAGATCGATAATATGCTTGAATTCGTGTTATGAGTTGTTTACAAGAATCTTACACACACATACACACCAATACTCACCGCAGTTGACCGAGTGTTCGAACGGATATATGCGCAGAGAGGGTCGAAGAGAGGAGTCGCTGGATGTAAAGAGAACCTGCTCATCGATGAATTTGTAACGCAGGACTCGATACAATATAAGCGTAACCTCTCTATAGCCTGGATCGATTACCGTAAGGCATTCTATACAATTTGGCATGAGCTCATCTTGTATTTGCTCAGATGCCTTGCGGTACCCGACAAAATAGTGAGATGCATTGAACAACTGATACCACTCTGGCGAACTCGATTCAGCATAAAATCTGGTCAAGCCAGAGTCCAAACAGGGTGGGTCACTTTCAGAAGAGGTGTATTTCAAGGCGATTCCCTCAGTCCCATTCTCTTCTGCATCTCACTATGGTCATTATCCGATGTGCTCAGAAATACTCAAGGGTATAAGTGTGGCACCCCCGGAAACCGGAGGCACAAGGTCACTCATTTGTTTTATATGGATGATCTTACACTTTATGCCTCTGGAGAGAAGGTTCTCCATCAGTCCTTGAGGGTGGTGGAAGAGTACACGTATTCTATCGGTATGGACCATTCTACAAATGTGCAATGGTCCATCTCCAAAGATGACGATGCGAGGACTACGGAGTGGATATGCAGTAGATGGAAGCATCATACACCATTTGGATGCCGAGAGACGTATACTTACCTCGGGGTGGAACAACGCCACTCACAAGAGGTAACAGCAGTGAAGAACTCTCTTCGCGGCAAGTATCAGCACAAACTTCGACAAATATGGTCATTGGAATTGTCGGAGAAGAACAAAGTTGCTGCCGCAAATATGCTTACCGTTCCAATCCTACTCTACTCGTTTGGAGTAGTGAAGTGGACTCGGGAGGAGCTGTATCAACTCGATGTAAAGACCCGAAAAATTATGCATCTCTATGAAGTTTGCATCCCAAATTGTCCGTTCCACGGTTATACTTCCCCCGCAAACATAGGGGCCGTGGACTTTTGAGTTTGGAGTGTCTACATGACAGAATGGTACTGGATATAGCCTGTAAAGTCGTCAGGAGTTCGGATCCCCTTCTTTGCTTGGTCCGAGACCATTTTATATTCATCGACATAACGCGGCCCTAAGAGTGCTACATTACCATCTACGGCACTCTTACGGTATTGACGAAACACCGGTGTTGCCCTACGCTCTGGGGGATATTGAATCCGTTGTGGGAAACGAGAAGTGCCGAATTCATTGGAACTATTCGTTCCCCATCCTCAGGCTAATACAAGCTAATAAGCCTGATGTAGTCCTTCTCGACCACCAGAGCAAGACGATATTTGTCGTGGAGTTTTCAGCTCCTGGCGAGACGAATATCGTCCGAAAAGAGGAGGAAAAACTGATAAAAATATCGAGATTTTCTCTTCGAACTCCGTAGACTCTATCCAGACCACTCTGTCAAGATGGTTGTTCTGATTATTGGAGTCCTTGGTGGAATGATGCCCTCTCTACTCTCAAATCTTTAAATCATTCTGGTTTGCCGCACTAAGGCAGAAATCTTAGCCGGACAGATGCAGAAGGCTGTCATTCTTAGCTCATTGCGCTTGCTCAGGGCACATGATTCTCGGACCCAATGATCACTTACCCCCACGGTGTGGGGAGTGGTCGTTGGTTGATAATGCTGGCGCGCCCTCCTGAATGTATCGGGGCTTCGGGGGTTAGAGCCTGACCAGCGCATACAACGGTAAAAAAATAATACATTTATTAATCCCAAGAAATATTAGTGGCATCAGCTGAAAAACGGCCTGAATAAATTACATTTCTGACCAAATTTTCTTTCGTGTGGTTGTGAACTTTATTTTGTACTTGCTGTGTATTATGATCATGAATTGAATTGACTTCATCTAAACATAGTACTGAATGTTTTTTAATAATTTCAACATTATAAATGAACATGCATATTTTGAAATGGTATACTCCCTTAAAATCAAATAATTTTTTAGGTTTATACAAATTGCTGGTCCTTTTTCTCTACTTCAGTTCATATATACGAGTAATGTATTGAAAATTTGAATGAATTAAAGGAAATTGTTTTAAAATTATTAAATGGAATAATATTTCTTATTTGTAAATTCCACGATAAATTCTGATCTAGATATAAGCCTGAACATTTTATTTTGTTCTTAAACTCGATCAAATTTTTATTGAAATTGAGGAAAGAAGTTTTGTTATCTGAATTTGTTCTGGATATAATTTTATATATTAATATGTCAAACTGACAGTGACATATTAGAAATTGTATCATTGAGAGTTTAGAAATATGAAATGGGATCTATAATATCCCATCTCTTTAGACGATTTCACAATAAGAAACATTTGCGAATTCTGATGGTTGGATTAGATGGTGCTGGAAAAACAACAATTCTGTACAAACTAAAACTTGGTGAGTACTTTTTTCATATGATAAATTCACTGAATTTTTCTGATCCAACACTTGTATGTTTTGTGAAATTAATAATTTCTGCTCACTCATTGGAAAATCAATTAAAGTTAACTCGATATATTCAAAGTATTGTAGTATACTTTAATTCACAGATGATTACGGTCAGGAAACCTTCAGAATGTTAAAAAAGAAGAGAATATTTTTTTCTTGAGTGTCAACAGCATCGATTGCTTGTTCATAAGCCACGCGTTCTGAGTAAACAATGTTAATAACTCTCCGAGCCGTCTAGGGAGCATCATGGCTATTCCCAGTTCGTCAGCCATGTTACGTTGCAGAATCATTCCAACTTCAACTAGATGAATTCTCTCGAGAAAAATCGCTGGTCGGGGTTGGGTATGGAATAATATGAAGTTTGGCAAGGGCAAGAACTTACTCTCAGAAAAAGGAAAACTTCCGCTTATTTTGGAATTCACTTACATAATTTTCACCTGAACATGCATGAAACGGTGTGTCATATATCTACTCAAATTATTTCACAAATGAAAGCGGCGTTGCCAGAATTCAACAACAAATCGTTGTTTTAGAGACTTCCAAATTATTTGGGTACTTCATTTCTGAAGTGCATTACAAGACTTATTGATTTGCAAGTACTCGATACATACGATGCCTTTTTTTTCTGACCAACGTCTTCAGTTCAATCGGGATGGAGCCCAGCTTCCTTACCCTTTCAGCTGATTATTGTCGAAGAAGGACAAATGGGTTCATGACTGAGGGGATGGAAGATGCCTTTTAGAAAAATAAAGTGAATTTTAGTTTTTCTCAACTGTCCTTAAATGACAAGCCTGAGTAAGACGCCATCTATGGGACTCAGGGACTGAGTTCTCTGTCAGTTCCATAGATGGCGTTATATATGGAACTCAGAGACTGAGTTCTCTGTTGATCCCATAGATGGCGACTTGGCGATGGTGTTATCGTTCTTACCAGGCTTGTCCTTCAAGACGGTCGTTTCCAGCAATGCATTTGTGACCTATGGCAGGTCGAAACGGCTCTGACTGGATTTCAATCATAAATGCGTTGTGTTTGGGCTCTGTTTTTTAAATAATTCAAGCTAGTTGATATGACACTTCCTTTAATTTCGTTACACTTTGTTATATGACTAGTGGACTGCATCTCCTACTTTTCAGTTTGCTACAGGGCGCAGCCTTAGAGTATGCTCGTTCTATAGGAGCGTCTTGATCAATTTATTCTTTGACGAAGGCATTCGAAAATGTTACGTGATTTTTTTAGATTCTTTATTCCCTCCAGGTGAAGTTTTGCGAACCATTCCTACGGTGGGCTTCAATGTAGAAACAGTAGAACATGCCAATGCCAACTTCACTGTTTGGGATGTAGGAGGACAAGACTCTCTCAGAAGGCTATGGAAACATTATTTTCCACACACACACGGTGAGTAAAAATGTCCTATATCCGTTCTTTTCGTATTGCCTACTATTCTACAGCATGCCAATATTGAATGTTGTCAGTAGGAATATCTCGAAAATGGAATCAATAAAAACTCAATCCTGGTGAAAATACGGTTATGGTAAAAAACTGATATCTTCTCACCTCCTCCAACAGTTGATGAGCGTGAATTCCAAAAACTATCATTAATTGAAGAAAATATATCAATAGAAAAAAGTTGTAAGTCTGGAAGCATTATATATATTATTATTGTGCAAAAAAGGTGAATATTTGCTGTTCAGAAATTCCTTTGTGCAAATCAGGAACTGGAGTTGGCACAGGAAGAGACTCTCAAGGGTGACAGGATTCAGTTGAAGTTCCTATACATAGTCGATAGCATATTGTACCACCAATGGTATATTCTATACGAAACAACAATAGTGCAATAACTGGTCTTACTGAGAGCACAAGCTGAAGATATGTTAGACTAAGTCCATGGTAGTCCAGCAGGAGCAATCCAGAAATTAGTAGAACTATTGCCGTGGGGTTGAGGAATACTACAAACGATGCAACCTCTGAATGTCGAACAACTGCATCGAGGTACCCAGAGAACGGGGAATTCGCTTCAAGATGTAGAGAAGATACCAAGCCTTATACCTAGTGACCAAGAAAGTGAATGATCTAACCAAGAACCAAACCATGGTTATCCGCATAGAAATATCAACTCCTTTCAATAATGATACTCCTTTCAGTCAGTTACACCTGAATTTAGCAAATGAGTAATCTAGGAGGAACTACCTTCGAGAGAAGGATCTCCTTGTGACCTTTCCAGGAAGGTGGAGAGGTCACTAGGAGATATCATCTTTATATTGGCAGGTGTAGGTCAAGACTCGCCGAACACACACTCTCTTTGGCAACCTTGAGGTGTCTCACGGTGGCCTCCGCGACGGTTTTGAAAAGTGCAGCGACATTACTGTCGTTGCGCTGCTTCTTCAACCTTCCTGGAGTTCTCTCGGTGGAGGTGCATAAGTGAGGGAGGTTTCCTGCAGGGGCAGCAGGTTCCTTGTCTTTATTCAAGGCGGAGCTCTTGGCGCCCGTCGCATAAAGTACCCTTGCCGTTGGAGATGGAGTGGGGGAGGAGGAGGGTGTACTTATAGTTGCTGCCATTTCTGCCTCCTTCGTTCTCTTTCTCCTTGTGGCCTCGGACCCGCAAATGCGCTTACGCCTTTGCATTTGTATTACATCACGAAGAGATCTGCTTTGTCCAGCCTCATTCCAAGCAGTAGATTGGGGTGGACATTTCTGTCCACCCTATCCGCCACCTGGGGACGCGCCCGATAGGGAGGCTTCGGGAGGAGGGTAACATTATCCTCTTCGGGCCGTCATGAGGTTTCAACGAACAACAGATGAACTGCTATCTAGACAGGATTGAGATCAGTGTAGAGAAGGGGATGGAGATGTAATAGTTTCTTCCACGGCTCGACAGCAACAGCCAGTGAAGTGAACCAGTGAAGTAACTGTAAAAAGATGCTGAATTTAGTCTTTCCAAGCGTTATTTTTGTAATATTAAATGAATCAACGTAGGCGTAACAATTCCACCAAAATTTGGTTCTCTCGATTCTCTATCGCCTTATTTCGAAAAGGGTATGAGCCTTTATTTTTTTTTCATTTCTGATATATCCTCATTGTTACATCTATAATGTTGATGTGGATTCAGGAAATTCTTATTTCTTCAGGAATCATCTTCGTGGTGGATTCATGCGACATAGACCGGATAGAAGAAGCCCATCGCGAGTTGAAAAACCTAACCTATGAAACGGAGCTAACACAAGCGATTCTCTTGGTTTTTGCAAACAAACAAGACATGCCTCAAGCAATTTCGACTTCGGAACTATGTGATAAATTGAAATTGAACGATATAAAGGATAGAAAGTGGCATATACAGGGCGTTAGTGCGTTAAGAGGCTCGGGGTTGCTCGAAGGTTTTAAGTGGTTGTGTGACGAAATAAGTGTAGATAAGAAATGAAGTAGAAATAGCGGTAAATGTTTCATAAAATGTTTGGATGATTATTTTCTGGAGCTTTTGTTTCTGTGATTATCTGACTTATCAAGGAAATATTCCATCTATACCAATTTCGCATTTAATAAACCTATGTAAATGTTCTTGAAGTCACAAAGAATTATTTTCGATATTGAAACGGCAAAACTATCGTCCCACATTAATCATCACCGTTTTCTGAAAATTATTTGAAAAAGTTTCATCACCAAGAATGAACGATTATTTAGAAATATTTGGCCTGATGAAGGAATGTCAAAATAGATTTAGAAAAAATATTCGACGAAAACTGAAGCTTTGTTCAAGAAATTCATGATTCGAATAAGGAGAAAAATTACATTGTTGACCTTTTTTTCGACTTGAGTATAGTTTGAGCAGGGCAATAATTTCAAGTAAAGTACTTAACATTGATGTCTCAGGTAATGTGAATAAGCTTGCCGTATATTTTTATTAAATCGATTTTTTGAAGTGAAATAAGTCAATAAATTGTTAAATAGGTTTTTGTAACAACAGGAACACCACAGGGTAGTAGTCTTGGACCACTAATATTACTGCTTTGAATATTACTGGAGTTTTATCCCAACATTAAACCGTTATTTTAACACCTAGACACGTGTTTGATCACCAAGTGATCATCATCAAGAGGAAGATTATGCAATACCTCAGGGAATTATTGGAGAAAAAAATTTCAATAATAACGGAATTGATGAATTAATTTTTCTCACTAATTTCAGTATGAAACAAAACCGTTTCCAGGTAGAACTTTGTTTTTATCAAAACAGGAGGGAACGGTTATGGGTAACTGTTCATGAGCAAATTCCCTAGGATATGGCTAAGGTATATGGATAATATTTTTCGATTTTCCATAACGAAAAATCTAAAACTGAGGACTTTGTTTCCTTTTCAAATAACTGATTTCCATCAATATAATTCACGTATGAGTTAGAAAATAAGGGACAACTTCCATTTCTTGACGTTTTGGTGATGATGAGCCAATGGGGAAAGCTAGAATACGATGTATTTACGAAGGAAACAAGCAGGTATATTTCTGAAAATTCACATCACTGTGGACAGTACAAACGTACAGCGTTGAATTTTCTAGTGCATCACACATG
Source organism: Leptinotarsa decemlineata (assembly GCF_025532065.1). NCBI lineage: Eukaryota > Metazoa > Arthropoda > Insecta > Coleoptera > Chrysomelidae > Leptinotarsa > Leptinotarsa decemlineata. Next base: position 8,860,443 of record NW_027412578.1, read on the forward strand.
AGGGGTTTACAAAAAAAAGTAACAATACAGAAAATAGCAGTCAGTAACGGTTTCTCGAGGGGTATTGTAGATGATATTATAAGGAAGAAAAAGGTTACGAATGAAGGAAATCCCGACTTCTAGAAACGACGATAAATATATCTCAGTTCCATACCACCACTACACAAAGAACTTTGGAAATATTTTCAAGGAACTTGGTATGAAGGTGGCATTTGAAACAAGTCATACACTACAGAGCCTTTTAGGAAATCCAAAGAACATGGTCGAGAATTCCGAAAAGTCTGGAATTTACGAAATTGAATGTAAGGAAAACGATGCAAAATATTATGGACAGACTAAAAGATATATTATAATAAGATATAACTTAGCACACCTAAAATATGGAAGACCAGAAAAATCAGCAGTCGCCCATCATGTTTTGCAACAAAACCATTCCATAGACTTTAGTTCATTAAGATTAGTTAGACAAGTTAACAACAACAGGCATCTAGAAGCCTATGAGAGCATAGAAATAAGTAAACATAATATTATTATGAATAACGATGTTGGACCAATACATAATAGTATTCTATATAGCTTGTTGAAATAATATCTTAGTTATCAGATGTATCTGACCAGTAATAAATTAATTTGAGACTAGTAGATAAGCCAACATTGTGCCTCACCATTTAAGACAATTAAGATGCAGGTATAGTTGAAGTAAACGATATTGTGCATTCTTAAAGTTGTCGGCACTGTCAAAGGCGAAAAATATCAATACATAGAAATGAAACGGCAGCGAACTAATCCACGTGGACTGTAGAATTGAAGGTTTGAATTGAATAATTTTTACTAACCGAGTTTTATGATTGGCTGAAGAGTCATAAAATTTGAAGTCACGTTACGGTGACGAATAGAAATCGGAGAATGCGGGGATGGTTATCCCCGCCGTGTTCAGTTTAGGAACTGATCGCGATTTGAGTGTTGAAATTCGATAAATTCGATATTGGTGCAGTTATAATTACTTAAAATGTTTGTTATCTATTTAAAATATGGCGTCCTTGGACAAGTACTAATAGTAATAACGAGTGTGATAACAACGCAGACATTTTCCAGTGTAGTGATTCCAATAGTGATGGTGAACAATGTGAAAAAGAGATACCAGTGAATAAGATTCGGATGCATTTGAATATTGAAACACAGAGAGTATGTTTCAATGTATATAAGAATCTACATCTCAAGTTTGGTTTTGAGGGAAACAAACTATTACAAGCAACATCGGATTCGACCGAAATTCCTTTCTCAACTGTACGTAAAATAGTCAAAAACAAACCTCATGAATGCAAGACACGATGTGATACTGGATTACCAAAACCTTTAGATGTTCATCTAATAAAATCACTAAAAAAAAAACAATATTTGACTGTTACAAAAGCAATGAGATTCCTACAACTGAAATCATAAGGAAGAAATTGAATACTTCTGGCCATACCGTGAGCTGCTGTGACAAAACTCTTCAGAATTGAATAAAAAAACTAGGATTTATATTTGAAATAATAAAAAACCTCAAGCTTTCGAAGAGAGCTTCTGATGATTACTTTTCTGATTACTGGGATGACCAAGACTGTATAACGAAATTAGTTAGCTCCCTAACTATATTGTTAAAAGGGAGCTGTTGGACGGTAGGTTGCACTATATTGTTCACTTGAACTATACCTAGCAGAGGTATCTTTGGTAATTTGGATAACATTGTAAGTATATTTAGTTTAATCTTTCTCTTGAAGATGATCACCTGGTGATCGAAACACGTGTCTAGGTGTTAAAAATAACTATTTGGTGTTGGGGAAAACACCAGTAATATTCATTACTACGCCAAAGGTTCCAAACAGTGCATGACAATTACTGATTTACTTAAGGATCTTCTTAATTACATAATTCATGGAAAATATACCTTTATACAGATACCTTTATTAACTCATCTAGTAAATGTTCAGAGTAAATGTATATCCTAGTCAATACGAGTATAGTATCACAGGAATTCAACGATTGGTATATGCAATAGAAACAGACCGATCGTCTATGTGAATAAAACTGTTTGCATTGCATTGGTCCTTGAGTTCAATAACTTCCAAAAAATTCCGAGGGAAAGTGATTAATCACCTTTTTACATGGCGGAAACATATGGAACTAACAATTAGGAAACTGGTTGCCGGCATAAAATTACCCGAAAGTGAACAATTCACTTGATTAAAAGCAACATGGCTGTCTGTGGATTAGCTAGTAAATTAAATGCAGTGTTCGTGGAACAGGAAACACGTTTGAGATTCCCTTTCAAACTGGATTACATATATTCTGTTCTGAGGAACAACGAAATGAAATATTCATAAGTGTATGAGTCTAATAGTTTCTCAACGCGTATTTCATTAACAAAGTGTCATCTGAAGATGGTGAATCTCCTAATGACGCTAACTCGGTTTCATAATTTCTCAGTTTCTATATTCGTTAAATCTGGACCCTCCGCAGTAGCCTTAGAAGAAAGAAAATCCAAAGTATTTTGGTTCACTTTCCACAACTATATTCCAAACAAATTTTAATCATTTTGAGGATTTCACTTACATAACTTTCTTTGTTACTGTTTCTTTTTCATGGATATTCAAAACGAATTCGAACCTGAAACACTTGAAAGCATACCTGAGCAGTCTGGTAATGTAGTCAGGCCAGTTTGCAGGAAACATAACCAGGAAAAATCCCACAGCTATCAGTATCATTCCAGCAAGTTTCATTCCCTCGAATGTTGCTCCATATAGTAGAACGTCTAAAGCTGAAAATAGGTAACAGTTGAACATGTCGATGAATAATTTTTTCCCATAACTTTACCTGCTGAGACAGGGACAGCAGTTATCAGACCTAAGGTTATGAATACATCGTAGGTCAAGGCGACGCTAAAATTACCCAGTAAATTGGCAACTGAAAATAACGAAAAGGTAATTCACCAGAAAAAAAGGGCTTTCAAATATAAGGTTCTATAAGAACCTGAAGTTGAGCTAAAAGAATTTGGTTCAATGAACCATTTGATCCAACTGCGCTATTTTGTTTTATGACCTGCAGTGGTCTCATATTTAGGTCAGAAAAGAGTGGTAAGTAGTTTGTTTTGCTGACATGTATGGACATGCTGATGTATGGAGAAAATTGTGCAACACATGACGGAACGCTTCAGACCAATAAAGGAATATGAGAGTGAATCGAACACAGAGTAGTCTATTTTGATTTATACATATAATTTGCACCATTTCTACTTACTACACTTTTAGGAAAATAAAGAAATTTATAATTTCCATAACTACTTCAATGTTTCTGTTTTCTATGTTTGAATTGAAGCCACGCCTTTCCTTTTTCACGCTACTGATGTTTTTACTTCCTTGATTATCTTTTCATTTCCTAGTCGTCATAACTATCCTAAGCACTATGATATTTTCTGACATCCAATTGTTTCTTACTTCGTTCTTACTTTTCTTCTGAAGTTATATTTTCGTGTTTCACGAACACCTAACACACATACCACCGATGATGTCTGCCGCAGTAGCGGACGAAACCTTTGGTACTTTAGGTTCCATTCGTACACGGTCTACTAGCTCGTATTTTGTTATCTCCAATCTGACCTGCAATTCATACAACGGGTTTGACGTGAAAATCAAAAATTCCAACGATGCAACGTTCACATAACGGTTGACTGAATCACCAACCCCCTTCCATCATTATATAGAAAGCGGAAAGATGGAGAAGTAGGAAACTAAATAATTTTTTCCCCAAAAAGATGATCATTTAATTTGTAGTCTATCGCAAGGATGCCTCAGTTTTCGAGATGGTCCTTTGTTTGTTCGTGCAACAACAACCATTTATCTATGAGTAAAATTGTTTCATCAGGCATGCCACATGGCTCCGTCCTTGGTCCAGTCTTTATGATTTTCATAAATGACATATTCTACTATATTGTTGTAAATCATGCCCTAAAGAAAATAACGCCGGCCGCCACTGGTAACCATAAAACAATCGTGACGTAGCTAAGAGCGCGCGAATGTACGATGTTCGCTGCCGCTCTAGATGTAGCGACAATAATGCTACCGATTTCGATGAAATTTTCTAGCGCATTCGATTACAATATATAAACGCTAGCCACGAGCATATCGACACAGTCAAGTAGAAGTTACAGTGCGATACGCGGAGCGATCTAGTAAGGCGATAGACATTCGAATAATAGTTTTAGTTGAAGTGTTTGTTGAATTCAAAGTGAAATAGAGTTAAGTTTGATTATTGTTCAGTGTAATCAATTATTGGTCATTCCACGGGGAAAAACTTAACAATATTAATATATACCGTATACTACCATATAAAGAAAAATGCAGATGCATCAAACCAAATTGTTGAATGGGTGGCACCTAATAACCTGGTACAAAATATAAAATACTACAAAACAGAAGCACTAACATTTTTCTGAAACACAACAGTTATTGCGGATGTTCCGCATGTTGACACGCTTTTCAAAAAAATATTTAAAGTTATACCACAAGATCTTAAAATTCTATTGATGATTTTCCATTTCTCAATGACAACTTTGTTATTTATCGATACTATGAAAGCCGTAGAATGAGTGGTTTTATATGTAGCTGGTTACTCGTTTGCCAAACAAAGTTTGATTTAAAGAAAAATACAAAATCTTTAGGTCGAGTGGTATTCGTGAAGATTATTTCCTGTAATATTCTCAGCATAACCAGAAAATTCAACAAAGAACAACAATGATCTTCAAACATATCACAATTGTGGAGTACTGCTGGATGATAGAGGCCGGTTTATGTTCAAATCTGAGATTTTTTTAAGCCCTTCTATAATTGTCGGTACATAAACATTGTTAGTTATGATCACATGAGTAAACGACTGTTATGCATTGTTATTGACTAAATACTGTTAGTATATATCGATGTATATTAAGTGATAACTTTCATTATTTTCTTTTCTAAACCTTTCCCCTTCTTTTCACTCTTCTCTTAATCACGATACCAAGCAATGCTTCATGCAGCTAACTATTTATTTGTAATACTGACATTGCTGTAGTTGTTTTTGTCAAATAATTATTATTGTTATAATTATATTATAACTTCAACTTATCACCTCAAAAATCAAGAGAGTATTACAAAAAGATACAAGGTTTAGAAAAATTCTCACTTAAAGACAAGACGCTCGACGTCAACAACACCGGCCACGGCAGCACCTCCCAATACAACGTTTCGACGCCCATCAGGAACAAGCCCAGACACAGAGGCCACAGAAAGGCGGCGTTGAGCATGCCGATCAGGGAGAAGAAGAGCGCCACCTGGCCGTACGTGGCTTCGCCGACGATCTTCCTGAAGAGCACCTTGTAGACGGCGGAACCGGCCGCCGCCGAAGTAGCCAGCACCACCCCGCCAAGGGTGGGGCTGCCCGTGATGCCGTCCATGTACGCCAGAAGGGCCACGCCGGTGTCGCAGATTATCACAGCCATAATCTGGAGAAAAAAGTATTATTTATTAAGTAATTTGTAATATCGTACGTTCACAGGTAAGTCTTCGTTAATCCTTAGTTCGCAAAAGTTACAAGTTTCGTGATTAGATCAACGTCAGTGCCTTGGTAGGTGCGGTAATATTACAGCACAGTTATATAACGACTGGAATTCAGATAAGCATATCTCGTAGAAGAAAACTCATCAAATGAAATAATGGGAAACGAAGCTATGGAAGGGAATTATCTTCAGTTTCTGGGATTAGTCGTATGAGAATTCGAAGAATTCCACCTCTACAAAATTCATCGTGTGCACGAAAACAATGAAGGTGACTTGGACAGACCTTTAGAATTTTGTGAGCGGATAGTAATAAACACGAATTGTTGCTCAGCATTTGTTTGTCGGATGAGCGTTCGGTTTTTGCGAATCGGACTGTCACAACTGTCGCTATTGGTCTAATGATAACGAACACTTATTTATTCAATGGTCATGAAAGGCACTAGGTCCACTAGAGTATCTACATTATCAGGAAATTCGTATATCTTCTTAGTAGTAGGTACGAAACTTTAAAAATAATACATAAGTACATAATACATAATAAGTTGATGAGTTGTAAAACTTGTGATATTAAAGTAACAATTTAACTTTGACCTCAATAATATGTTCAAACCGTCAATTGAAACAGAGAACTGTATCAAGGTAACAAAGACAAAAAATAGTTTATTAGTCGTCAGCATTGATTAATTTAAGCAAAACTATGTGAGATGTTTCAAAATGGTCTTGAATTCTGATGGGATGTAAAGAAAATATCAATTTGATCATTGTCCTCGTTAGTGTTGCGAACAATTCTACATATAGGAGAATTTTGAGACGAATTAGTTGTCCTAAAAGGTATGTGGGATAAGTAGTTTGTTCTAAATGGTCGAAAAGGAACGTTAATTTCAATTTGGTTCAGTATATTGACATTGTCTACGGAATTTGAGATAATTTTGTTAAATTCATACTCAACATCCTGAGAAATTTAATGCAAGGACTGGAATTTGATGCGGCTGGGTTGTTGGTCCTTCTTTCTACAGAAAATTCAATTGTTACAAAACACTGTCGATCTCGCATTAAAAACCATTATTGAACAAAATGCCGCTAATATGAAAATTAATTGACATTACAACAAAATGGGGCATCTCCTCACTATACCTTTGCTGGCTTCGAGAGTGTTCAAATGAAACTTTTCCTGGTAGGTGGATCGGTTAAAGAAGGTTAGTGAAGTGGTCCGCAAGGTCACCAGATTTAAATACGTTGGATTTTTATCTCTAGATGACTCACGTCAACAGATTATTGATAACTGCCGCAACATTACACCTGAAATGCTTCAGAGCGATATATTTTTTCACTATAGGGAAGCAGAAGGGCAACATTTTGAACGCATGTCTTGATGCCTCCTCACATCACTATATGCCTCCACTATATATAAAGCCGCCCCTGCTTTCCTCCGTATATTTCAATATAAACCCCGGATGTTTCCAACACGCCAATATATTTATATTATTTCATATCCCTTCGAAACCGTAAAACTTCACCCTCGTAAATATAATATTTCTATACTTACTCTTATGCCGACGAATTGCTCGTGCAAGATGACCCAGGAGAGGAGATATACAAAAGAAACGTTGGTAGCGAAGAGGGCCATGACGTCAGTCGCCAGAAGTATCCTTAAGGACATTATGTACATGTAATTCGTTCCGACCCAAAGGATACAGAAGAGGCTGCAGCGCGTCATGAATCTCACTGGAAATGAAAATTGGGATATTATTGTTAAAAATTCAGTAGGACCTGAAATGAATATAGCAATATCTTCCAGATTTTGAGAGGGGTTGAAGTTGAAGTGATCTCTCTTTTGTGCACATCTGAGAAAAATCTACAGGAACATTATGAAAAATCAAGTGGTTATACCTCTAATCAGTATTTGGTAAAGTGAAAAATAACTAACTACATCAAAAATTGGAGTATTAGATGTACAAAGTGTTTTGTAATAACGTGCTAATATTCGAGGATGTTATTTGGGGGTCCATTAAAAAAAAAACTACGTATGGATTCATGAACTAAAAGTGCTATGTTGTAGTTCAAAAGTTAAGACCTTCAGAATATATATATTTTTAAATGCATTCAAAAATAGTCTCCTTGAATGTAAGGATCTTATAAAAATCTGGAAAAATTGAAAGTGAAAGTGTTTTATTTCAATACACAGCTCAGAATAAACAATCTTCTGTTAATCAATAAACGGCAACTTTAGGTTCCAGGACATCAGTTACGGAAACACATCTTCACCGGCAGCAGGAGGTTGCATATCTAGATCTAGAAGTGATTTCGAATTGGGGAGAAAGTAACCAGGTTCGATTCAATGCCACAAGAACCCAGTCAGGTCAGACAATTCCACTTTCTGCACCGACAATCATGTCGCTGGAATTGCTTGGAACGCTGTTCTGAACCAGAAAACTGTACACACCTCTGCAACTTTTGATGATTTATAAAGCTCAGAGATCAGGCCTTCTTTGGAGTATTGTTCTCATGTACGGAGCTCTGCCCCCAAACATACCCTGAAGTAGCTGGATTCCATCCAGAAAAGAGCCATCCGCCTGATTGGAGACGCGAACATCACGTGCAACCTTGATAGCCTGGAACATCAAAGAAAAGTTGCAGAGTTGTCTTTTTTCTATATATAGATACTTTCACGGGAAGTGTTCAAGTGACTTGGCACATTTGATTCCACCAAGAGCGGTACATATCAGAAGTACCTGACGGAATGTGACTGCTCATCGTTCTGAGGTTCAACTCAGTACACTTCGAACTTCACTGTTCAAGAACTCTATCATCTGGAGAACTGAGTTTATGTGGAATAAACTTCCTGAGAACGTTTTTCCAAATGTGACTCGCTACTTTCGCACAGGCACCGCTCTGAGAGTGCCTTAAGGATTTTCATGCAGTGCTTGTGTTTTGTCCTTAAGAAAAAGGTTCGAATTTTCTGCCTGAAATTGAAAAAAAAATAGTATCATTAGCGAAATTCTGTCTACCTAACAAGAGCGAAAAAGATCATTTTCGCATCCGAATTTTTTATTCCTTCAAGTATTCAGAAAAAAAACTCACAGTTTTCAAGTTTGTTAAAAAATACCAGCCTTCAAAAATCTTTCCGAGATAGTTGCATAGGTACTCTCAACAGATAAAGTTAAGACCTCTTTCAGCAATGAAAACTGTGCTGAAAGAACTTCAAAGTAGTGTAGTCTTAAAATACTACACTACTACACAGAATACAACAGCACCTACATCGTACATACCGGTTAATATAAAAAACTCGTATATTGGAACATCAGACAAGTTTGAAACCTGCTAAATTAGCGACAACCATGAACAGAAATATTCTAATGAGCACACTCCGCGAAATATTCACTTCAGTTTTGCTGCCATACAAGTAGTGCCAAACAAATGAACTACAAAAACGAGTCCGGGAGATGCTAAACGTAAAAAACTAATGCAATTGATGGAAAGTAAGACAGATGTTGACAAAAAAAGGTAGAAACAAAAAGCCATTTTCTCCGAAATCTAATCTGTGATGAAAAATACCCCCCTTTCAATTTGAACAAGACAGATGCATCAAGTAATGCTGTAATAGGTTGGACATTATTTTTCGTTAAATATTGACTACCAAAACAGATGGGTTTTCGTAGAAAAAGGGAAACTTCATCAGCTTTCAGTAATAGTTTTAGGTCAACCAGAGCCAAGCCATTCAAAGGGAAAGTCGTTTAAATTAACTGCCCGCTGTTTAAGAAATCTGATATTTCAGAACATTCAACCTCATCATTCATTTCATTATCATGCCGTTAAGGGTCGAAAATATATTATTCAGTCTGTGTATCCCCTTTAGAATAACATTCAAAAAGTACAAAACATATAATAAATATCGAATGAGTTCAAAGGTTTAACGACATGATGAAATTAAGGCATCCGTCTGGGATACCTCTTATTCGAGACAGAGAAAATATCAAAATAACCCGTGCAGTGACATCTATATATCAGTAGCAGGCTTACGACATTAGAAATATCGGAGACCAATTGGGAATTCTTGCGGACATGTAGAGAACGTTAAGAGTACCGGGTTTGGAAATGATTTCAGACTCTTTCCGATTGGTAGGAACTTTTCTAAAATAATGTTAATTATATCCCCTAACAGAGTTGAGGTGACGACATGTACCAAAAAATGCATCAGCAGCAACCGGCACCGGTCAACAGAAGAGGTCCGATCCTGCTCCACGACAACGCCCGTCCGCACGTTTCACAAGTCATTGTCTGAAAATCAAACAAATTGAGCGTCGGAGTTCTACCTCACCCACCATACTCCCCAGACATCTAGCCAACCGACTACCATCTTTCTAAGTACTCCGATAACTGTTGTCACTGGTAGAACCCTCGCCAATCAGAACCAGACAAAAACGGCCCTCGTCATCTTCATCAAATCCCGAGCATGCAATTTTTATGCTGATGGAACCAATGAACGTGTGTTTCGTTGGCAAAAGTGCACTGATTCAAATGTCGCTTATTTCTAAGCAACTGAATAAATATTCACTGAGATATTACAGTTCAAAGTAGACTCATAAAAACAAATAAAACTTTTGAAACAACCCAATACGTTTCGGCTTCGGCTTTGAAGCCATTTTCAAGATGCAGTTAGTATAATCACACTGAGGTCTCAATCTGCTAACGCTCTCAGGTAGTGAAATCTTTCTAGTGTTTTGTTACTGGACGCCGGAGTCCAATCTGACTATACTCCAGGTCTCATCAACTTTCTTTGTAAGAGTCTCAAGCTGGCGATTTCCAAGCGAAGACTTCACGGAGGCAAGCCACAAAACCTTAGAAGTCACTACCTGAAGAGTAGACAGATGTACACTTCTGGAACCCAAATACAAATTTAAACGAACATCGGAACATCTGGCAAAATTATACGGGAGAATGCTCATCGACTGGACTATTGCTTGACTTAGACTCACCTGGCGTGAATCCTTTGTCCCTGAAGTCTCTGATGCTCTCCAAAAGAATATCCGACATCGATTCGCATCTTCTGTTGCTCAGACGGCAGAGAAAATATAACGGAAAGAACAGCATCGTCCAGTTCGTGACGAACCAAGTGGTGAAAAACGGGGCTTGATACGATACGGTCTGAAAATGGAAAAAGGAAAAAGAAAAACGAGTGGAACGTGTCTACGATAGATTGAATGGCGAGGTCGGTGAAACAATAGATGAAAAATTCCGGAGAAATAATGCCAATCCGGTTCAGAGAGTTTAAAATCCCTCTAGCAGTAATATCTTTTTCAAACAGGATGGACTGCAGTAATCGATTAATCATGATATGAGCACATAATTCCAGTTTTCACACAAAATTTGATGCACATTCTTTGATCCATTTTTATCGATAGTAGAAAATTACCGAACAGGCAAAACACTTCTAACTTTTATGCCTCATATCAACAAACTAAACATGCTAAATTAAAAATATCTGTCCTAATAAGAGTAAACTGAAGTAGTGACCATCATCCTCTACAAACCCCTTTTATGAATGATCCCCAAAAAATAAGTCCGCACAGAAAAAAAAAGTATTTTGCTTATACACCTGTGACCTAGTTTCTGTTTCATTGTAATTCACATATTATGTATGCGGTTTCGACGGCAAACCTGCCGAAACTACGACCGAATCCGAAACTGCATTCGGGAGTTCCCGCGCTGTGATCGGTAATGTTCGGCGCGTTGAATTTCATATAAGCGACGAAAACATTTTGCCGCGTCCACGTGCCTAATCATGTCGTGACTTACTTTGTGATTTACTTTGTTTATTAGATTAATATTAAGTACCTATTGTGATATTAGGTAACAACTTAAATATGTAATTTTATGATTAATATTTTTGAAAAATCATCAATGATATTCAAAAGAAGGATCTACACTTACTCAAATAAACACCTCACCTATTTTAAGTATTTTTAAGATGCAATCAATATTTTATCTTAAATAAGGGTTTGTTATGTTGTCAATAAGTAAAAATGTCGAAGACTGCAAAACGTTGTGATTTAAAGATAAAAAAATAAAGACTGGCTGAATATAATAACGTTTTCTTTATTTTTTCCTCAAAACATAATCCTTGTATGGAAGTTTCGAATTTCGGCAAAGGTCTCAGTTTCGGTCGTAAAAGCCAGTTTCGGTCGGACACTATTTAACCCTGATGACGTTGCTACTGCTAATCGAAAATTGAATGAAGATCTAGCTCGTCTTATGTCAGCATCTGAAGCTCATAACCTCAAAATCAATTTAAACAAAACTAATCTGCTTGTTTTTGGTACTAATCGTATTTTAGTGGAAAGATACATTGATATTGTTATCGGTGATAAAGTAATATGCCCCACGAATGTGACAAAACGTTTAGGTATCGAAATGGACGTGAATTTAAGGTTTACAAAACATATCACAAAATGTGTTCAAAGAAGTTATATGAGTTTGAAAATGCTTTATCCTCATCGTCATTTATTATCAATAAGTACAGACGTGTTTTACACTCGGCTACCCTCTTCCATAAAATATATAAACACATGTCCATCATATTTGTATAACAAAATGAGATTTCATAGCGATGTACATACTTTAATTTTGAGGCTTAAAGGGTTACTTTCCTTCAATTATAATATATATAGTTTGTACAATAATAGTTCACAAAAATATAAAGTTAGTAAAGCTTCCTTATTAAAGTGCTGTTACAAAAAATATCTCATCGCTGCCCAATCAGAAAGTCATTGATTTCATAGATTTTATACTTCTGAAAAATGTTCAGTATAAACATTCAACATGTTTTCTCTCCCTCTTTCCTCTCTCCTTTCTTTTTTTCTCTTCTTTGTTTTGTTGTTTCTCTAGTTTAGTTTTATTTTCTTCAAAGCTAGAACTAAAATCAACAGTACCCTTTCGGGACATGTTGTTTCTAGCCTCATTTATAGTTTTTTTAAAACTTTTATAGATTGAATAATTATTGTGTTTATATCTTATAAGGAACTGTAAATAAATATTATTATTATTATTAAATCAATTTAAGAAAAGGTGTCATTTTGACATTTTCTCCTCTTGAGTAATCCCTCAGAGATAAAAAGTATTTATATCTATTTCACTCACGTAAACTGTTTGTACTATTGTCATATTGAGGCCACTAGTGTCATAAGGTATTAAAACGGGATCTGCGTCGGATTCTGGGTCCTTGGGTTGCCTCAGATAAAGGTATTTTATACAGTGTGTTGCTCCGACCCAAGATGCTGTCACGCATACTGTCACCCATATTCCAAAGTAGATCTGAAAAAAGGGCACGTTGAATTTCTCAAAAAATGAACGTGTGCAGAAAATTCAAATATAAAATAACAAATTGTTGCGTAAATTCTCTAATAGTACGTAGTAGTAGGAAACTTTCCAAAAAAAAAAACACATACACACAAGATATTCTAAGGTTAGAACTGCAACAAGTGCAGTTTATCAATGTTTTTTCAATCTGAATTAAAAATTATAGTATTATAGTATTGATAGTATTCTAGTAGCCAGTAGATTCAATCTTGATCTTTTCTGTTATACTCGTAGTGTTGTTGAGTGACACGTACTGAAATTCATGTTCCATGACTCCACCGGTACTGAAATTTGACAGAACTCGTGTGATGTAAGTGCGACCCGAGGGCAGAACGGCAGAACTAATTTTACCAATGGAAAACTCATTACACATTATTTGAATCTCAGAGTAATAATAAGACAGAGTTGCCATGCGTATACCAATACAATACATGTATTTTGAAGCGGATATCGTACTATTCTTTTCTGTACAATTTATGGGCGAGGGGGGGGTGACGGGTAATAATGGGTTACGTAGAGTTTGTTTACATTTGAAGTAAGTTGGACCATAAAACAGTGGCGGTTGGTTTAGTTGATAATCGGAGAGATATTATATATTTATAAAATGAATCATTTTAGGTGAAAATATCTTCTGTTTAAATAGTTCCTACAAGAAATCTGATTTTTATTAATGATTATCATGGAAATGAGGCCAGTTTTTCTACCACCTACTAGATTTTCATTCATGTATGGCTTTATAATAAAGCGCGTGGTTTACTGAGTTAAAATGAAATTATTTCAAATGAACTAATTATTCATAACAATAATAAATGTTAATTTTAAAAGTAATAAACTTTCCTTCAGATAATCAACAAACGGTACGGTTTGTGAGTTCCGATATAAATGATTTTCGATAAGAAATCATGAATATTTATAATTACCATTGAGGTTTGATATTATTATGTAATTTCATTCAAAATTGGTATCTTGGGGTTTTTGTGGACCAACATTATGTTTTTTTTTCAATAATTCATGCAGACGAATTCTATAATTACGAAAAATCATTAATGTAAATGAAAAAACTGTATTCAAAAATGAAAAATATGTTTTTCAAATGAGTGCCATAGATCATATCCATTCTGTGATCAACAGATTGAAAAGCTTTCTGCTCAATGTTCAGTTTGTATTCTAAATAGTTATTCTCATGCAACCGGTGTTAAATTTGTTATTGTTCACTCAACAACTAACTTACGTCACACAAAGAATATGATTTCCGATTTGGTTTTATTTTATTCGCACGAGGCTATCGCGTTGCATATAGACAATATTTAATAAGACATGACGGTTGTAGTTTTTTTAACTTTTTTTTTGGTTGGGATATGTTAAATAATGAAATAATATAAATCTAGTTTCAAGAACTTAATATATAGGAATAAGATAAAAAAAATTATTAAAATCATCAAAAATATCCCTTTTCATAATGTTGGTCCACAAAAACCCCTAGATACCAATTTTCAATGAAATCATGATTTCTAATCGAAAATTCTTTATATCGGACCTCACAAACCGTACCACTTTATAAAATCTGAGAATAAATCACAAATTTCTCCATCTGATTATATGAAGCAAAGTTCATTACTTTTGAAATTAACATTTATTATTGTTATGAATTAGTTCATATGAAATAATTCAATTTCAACCCAGTAAACCACGCGCTTTATTATAAAGTCATACATTAATAAAAATCTAGTAGGTGGTAGAAAAGCTGGCCTCATTTCCATAATCATTAATAATAAATCAGATTTCGTGTAGGAACTATTTGAACAGAATACATTTTCACCTGAAATGATTTATTTCATAAATATATATACTATCCCTCTGATTATCAACTAAACCAACCGCCACTGTTTTATGGTCCAACTTACTTCCCGTAAACAAACAAAGTTATGCTGACGTCAATGTAAGGATGGAAAATGCCTCTCTATTGTCTTTTGTTACTCTGAGATTTGGATATAAACAAAATGGTTGACAAGTTTTTTACTCAGTTTTCCATAGAAACCTGAAAGTTATAGCAGAGAAACCCCTCTACATTCCCAAAGAATTTACGCATAAATATTGTTATCTATCTACGTTCAAGCGTTCAATTACTGTTTTACGACGTTTCTCGTATTAAAAAGCAGGCGGAAGGAAACAATAAAAACACTCCGACTTGTTCAACTATCAGCAAGAAACTGCTTTATTAGAAAAGGAACGGGAATACAAAGTAACTGCTACATATGCTACTAGAGGGCGCGACAACTAACATCTTTTATTTTTAAGCTAATATCAACACCCCCACTAGGTTAAACAATAAAAATCATTCTATTCCAAGAGTCTTCAGAAACTTATAATGCTTAACAGAAGGTAAAGCCTTAGTCAAGATGTCAGCCACCAT
Organism: Leptinotarsa decemlineata; assembly: GCF_025532065.1. Taxonomy (NCBI): domain Eukaryota; kingdom Metazoa; phylum Arthropoda; class Insecta; order Coleoptera; family Chrysomelidae; genus Leptinotarsa; species Leptinotarsa decemlineata. The sequence continues at coordinate 8,875,784 of NW_027412578.1, forward strand.
TTCATTTGTTTGAATGTACACAACATTTATAAATTTGTTAGTAACAACATCTCTGATGTAATGGTGTCGTACATCTATATGCTTTGTTCTTTTGTGATATACAGGATTATTACACAATTTAATTGCGCTTTGATTGTCGCAGTATAACTGAACACAATTAAATGAGCCTTTAATTTCACCTAACAAGTTCCTCAGATAAACGGCTTCTTTCGATGCCTCAGACAAGGCCATATATTCGGCTTCCGTCGTTGAGAGTGCTACAGTTTTTGTTTGGTGCTTTCCCAGGAAATAACACACTCGGAATATTTAAAACAGAAACCAGTATAAGACCTCCTGTCAACTGTGCTGCTACCCCAGTCAGAGTCTACAAAACCCAGTAATTGACCAGAACCCTTTTTATACTTAAGACAAAAATTTCTGGTTTTCTGCAAATATTTTAAAACTCTTTTTGCGGATTTCCAATGACTAACATCAAAGCAACTATTGTACTGACTAAGATAGCTGACTGAGTAAGAAATATCAGGTCTCGTCATTACGGCGAGATACATTAATCCACCAATGAGCTGCCTATATGGTAACAATGAATTACAGTTTTTGTCACCCTTATTTAAGCTTAAACCATTTTCCATGGGAGTATCAATAGGTTTACAGTCAATCATGTTGAATCGAGTCAATAGTGAATCAATGTATTTACTTTGATCTAGGGTTATAACTTTGTTTTTCTTATCAATGCACACACTTACTCCCAAAATATGTTTGGCCTGACCTAAGTCTTTTAGTTTAAAATGGTCTGCCAATTTCTCTTTCAAATCCGTACTTTCGGCTATGTTGTTTGAGAAAATTAAAAAATCGTCAACGTATAGTGCAATCACAGTAAGAAAACTATTGACATGCTTTATAAAAACGCAAGGTTCAAGAGCTGATTCACTATAGCCTAGACACAACAATATATCCTCGACTTTTTTATACCAGACACGTGACGCTTGTTTTAAGCCATAAAGGGCACGTTTTAACCTTAAAACTTTGCCTTCATATCCTGATTTGATAAAACCCTCAGGTTGTCTCATATATACAACTTCGTCTAAGTGTCCGTGTAAAAAGGCCGTAGTTACATCTAAGTGACTTACGTCTAGACCTAAATCTACAGACAATGCCATTAGTAACCTAAGTGTAGAATACCTAACTACCGGTGAGAAGGTTTCACCATAGTCCACTCCTTCTCTTTGAGTAAAACCTTTCGCCACTAATCTAGCACGATAGCTTTTATTATTTTCAGTATCACATTTTATTTTATATACCCACTTGCACTCAACCAATGTACCGTTCGATGGTAGGTCGACAACTTCCCACGATTCATTTTCCACCAGGTTGTTCATCTCTTCCTGCATGGCCTTTTGCCACTCGTCTTTGTCGTTTCTACCCATAGCCTGTGAGTATGTGGTTGGGAACTCCTCAAAACAGATGTTGCTATCTGCAGCGCTCAGATAAGTAACATAATCCTCAAATTTCTTTTCTTTTCTTTCTCTTCCAGATCTTCTTACTTCTGTTCGAGTTTCAACATCATCAGCATTGTTTGGAATATAGTCTGGATCTAAATCGTCCAAGTCAGTGAACGAACTGCCTTCACTAATATTCTCAACAGCTGGATTGTAATCTAAATCCCCCACTGCTTCTGACATTCCAACAACTTCTTCATAGTTTACTACTTCTGATGTATTTTCAAATCTTTTACTTGTATAGTCTTCATAAACTATGACATCTCTACTGGTTGTTATGTCATCAATGTCTGGGTTATAGACTCTATAACCTTTGATATTCTCTGAATAGCCAACAAGTATGTGTCTTTTTGCCTTTTTTTCAAATTTTGTACGCTTGTCCTTAGGTATATGCACCATACAGGAACTTCCAAAAATTTTGAGCTTTGACAGGTCCGGTTTTTGTCCTACCCAAATTTCATATGGTGTTTTTCCATCAATACCACTTGCTACACAACGATTTCTTAGATAACTAGCAGTGTTGACTGCTTCTGCCCAGAAACGTTTTTCTAAGCCAGCATCAAACAGTAGGCATCTTGCTTTTTCTATAAGGGTTCGATTATGGCGCTCAGCAACCCCATTTTGTTCTGGCGTGTAGGCATTGGTCATTTGGTGTATTATTCCTTCGGTTTTTAAAAATGTCTTAAACTCATTTGAACAAAATTCACCACCTTGATCTGTGCGGAATACTTTTATTTTTTTGCTTTTCTGTTTTTCTGCCATAGCTTTAAATTCTTTAAACTTAGAAAAAGCTTGACTTTTAGACTTTAAGAAATACACAAATGACATGCGACTACAGTCATCGACTAAAAGTAGAAAATACCTAGAGCCGCCAATGGACACATTTTCCATGGGACCACAGATGTCACCATGTATTATGTCTAATAAGTTCAGACTAAGCTTACTTGTATTTGAAAAAGGTAATCTTGTTTGTTTGCCCTCACAGCAAACTATGCAGTTAGATTTATCTATGTTTACCTTCTCTTTTAGTGATAATCCATTCACACAATCCTTCATTTTGTACATATCTTGGCTGTTGATGTGAGCTAATCGTCTGTGCCACGTTTCAGGGGATATGGCCAATAAGCATTGTTCTATCTTCAAGTTTAGTTTATAAACGCCGTCTACTAAGCTTGCTGTAGCTATCTGTACACCAGAGCTATTAACAATCGAACATCCTTCGTGGGTGAATATAACTCTGTTACCTTTAGCAATAATCTCACTTACTGATATGAGGTTTGTGGTTAGTTTTGGTATGCACAAAACTTCTTCAACTTCTATTTCATGAGATTTTCCATTACAATCTGTGACAATATTCAAACTCCCAGAGAATTTTACTGGTAAAATTTCTTCGTTTGCCACTAAAATTTCTTTTACAGTTGCTTCTGAACAGTCATGCAGCCAACTTTCATTAGGAGTCATATGTTTACTGGCTCCGGAGTCTAGGTAAAAATCATTTTTATTATATTTGCCACTAAGAAATACTGCACTAAAGGCATTTCTTTGTGATGAATTTGATTTTTCCGGACAATGAGACATGTAATGCCCAGTTTTCTTGCACTTAAAACAAATAATTTCGGTTAAATCCTTTTGTTTTTGTTTTTGATATTTGTCGTTTTGACTTTGACAACTGTCTGACGATTTTCTGTTAAATGTCTTTGCCTTGCCATCTCTTGGTTGTGTCGTAAAGTTTCGCTTAGCTACGAAAGCGTTTCCACTTTTGCCTCTGGTGGTGCCATCTGTGCACATGTCTAATAACTTTGTTTTAATTGAATCGGTAGTAATCTTCATACCTGAATGCTCCACTGCCATGATCATGGGTGCAAACCTTTCTGGGAGACCGGCCAAAAGCAGAGAACCGATCCATTCCTCGTCGATGTTAAAACCTGTCCTTTTCAATTTCTGAGACGTTTCAACGACTTGGTTGACGTAGCTTTCCATGTTTTCACAGCTTTCCAAACGAAGGGATATTAACGTACGCAGGAGCCCGATTTTTCTGACAAAACCAGTGTCTTCATAGAGGTTTTTAATTTTTAACCAGACGTCCTTTGCGGTAGCGGCATCTTTAACGTGCATATATAAAGAGGGATCAATGGTAAGGATGAGTTTTGCCTTCGCTTTCGCGATTAAAACTGTGTCCGTCTCGGTCCCATCAATACATTTGGTCAAGCCCTCCAAGACAAAGATGTTTTCCAGTGCAAAACTCCACTCGTCGAAGTTCTCGCGACCGAGTAGTTTTGGACAACTGTTTAAATAGTTGATCGACATTTCACTTTACTGAATGAACAAACTGCGGTAACACTTGTTTCAATGTTTTTATTTACACGTGGTGTTCTGGGCACATAACCTATCAAAAAGCAGGCGGAAGGAAACAATAAAAACACTCCGACTTGTTCAACTATCAGCAAGAAACTGCTTTATTAGAAAAGGAACGGGAATACAAAGTAACTGCTACATATGCTACTAGAGGGCGCGACAACTAACATCTTTTATTTTTAAGCTAATATCAACATCTCGAATATATGTTTTCCGCTTATAAAATAACACGCTACACTTCTGACTTGTTCAAATCCTATCACGCTACGTGCATAAATTCTCTCCTCGAAGTATTACATGTTCGTCGTGTTTTGTTTCACGTTTAACGAGACAAATTTTATGGACTCTTCGTTCACCGACAGTTGAATGAATGGACGAGAATAGAACTATTTTCGCCATTCATGATTATCTGATGTGGGAGGGAAGTAAGACTAATAATAGATGTTATTTATAAATAAGCAACTGATTTGTGCTGAAACAATTATTTCAGCTGATGTTCTTAGCTGTAATCATTAGTTTATTGAAAGGGAAATGTTCCTCAATTTGGATTATTACAGCAAATGCAAATTTGAACAAAATAAAGTTGAGTTTAATTCATGAGTTTTTCAAATTCACTTCGAAAAGTATTCAAATTGATGTTTCAAATGTTGGATTTTAATTTTTAAAGGGATTTGTTTCTAATTCACATATTGGCAACAGCGCCTATATCAAGTTGAAATAATTTATACGTAGATATTCTACTTTAAAAAAAGAAAAGTATCTTTATAAATCAACAATTGAGGCAAAATATAAATTATAGTTCAATACCACCTCCACAAGCCACATAAACAACAATTGTTTTGTTATTTATTTATATAGAGAAAAATAGGTTAGGTGCACAAAATGTCATATGTCACAGAATGTCTCGGAACTCGAAACATAAGTAAACAGAACAGCACGCATCTGAAATATGTCATCTTTGTTTGTGTTATAGGTAACAGATTTATTGTCCTTTATTAGTTATAACCGATGTTGCCAAATGGTGAAATAGAAACGAATCCCTTTAAATGTTGAATACATTATTTCATTCCTCTTTTTTAAGTATTTAAATAATTTTTTAAAGAAAAAGGTTGAAATGATAAGTTTAAAATGCGTTGTTTTAGAGCTTTTTTATGAAAACTGCTTGATTTTCGTCAGGAGGAACATTTTATGTTCTTCAAAATAATTATTGAATAATAGTCTGGAACGTGCGATGCTCAGGCAACTAGACATTAAAATTAATGCACTGTCAGTTGTCTACATTATCCTTACAATTTGAATTTAACTGTGAGAGAATTTGCTATTTGTTGAACTGTTTTTTGTTCGCCTGTTTTTCTTTCGAACGTTCTGCCGACTGATTCAAGTTTTAGAGAGATTTCCTTCCTCAAATTGTAAAAATATGTTAGACATATTTGTATCTTGAGTAAATGAACCCTGAACAAAATCAAACGAAATTGAATAATGTATAATTTGGCATTCGGTCATCTCCTTTCAAGTAAGGCGATGTGAAAAATAGACAGTTATCATGATTATATAAAATAATCTACTTCGACATCTGTCAAAAAAGTTTGACAAAAAATCGAAGAAAAAACTGCAAGTGATTTTTTTTTCAATTCTGAAGACGAAGACAAATATTGACTTTCGAAACGTTAAGATAATTGCCAATCGGTACATATTCTTCGCTTTTTTTATAGGCGAAACCATTGAATAGAACAAGTTAATGATAAACGGTGCAATTTTTGTGTGAAAACAACTTTTTGCCTTTTCTACATCTGTTTAAAGTTTTTCATTCAGGAATCTGTGAAATGTCGTTTTACTTTTCATTGTTTCGAATGAACGTTCTCGATGTATCCACTTAACAATATATTTGTTTCAATTTAATTGATTCATGCATTTGTTGAAAATATTAAAACCGATTGTACACAAAATTATTTCTGTTTCAATTTTTGTTTTTCAATGTTATATGAAATAATTTGTCGAAAAAAATGTGAGAAATTATAATATTGAAACACTGTTTGGAATGTTTGATAGTAAATCTTAGTAACAGACCTTTTATTTTCAACTATCAAAATATTTAGTATAATCTTTACAAAACGCAAATGAAATTGTTACACGAATTAAAAAGAGTGTTATTTTTAATTCGGCACTGGTGTCCAGCGGGTGCAGAAACTGATTGTTAAGATCTGGCAACATGTTTGTCTAATTAAAGTACAATAGTATTCCGTCTGACCGCAGCGCCGAATTAGAATTATCAACAATCAATTGTCAAACAGTCAAAATAATTCAATATCATATAATACCTACTCATAAGTAGTAAAATGGTGTGACATACTGTTTCACTTTTTACTAATATTTCTTAGTAATGAAGAAAATTATATAGACTGCGGAAATACGCTGATGCATGACTCAAGTTGGTAAAATTATTTTCATCCAGCAGCAATGCTGTCCAGCACTGATTTTAGTTTCGGTAAATGAGAGGAAATGAAGTAGTCCTCTGATGCTATGATGCTTGTGGTAGAATAAGTCTGATGGTTGTCTGCAATAATGGTTTCAATGTTTATTTATTTAGAAGGAACAAACCATATAGGTGGCTAACCTAATTACATGTTTTCCATACTTACAGTTATAATGCGTAGATCTACAGAAAAAAAGAGTGCTCATTAGCAATCCTGATGTGCGTTAGCCTGAACTAGAAAATAATTTGAGAATATTTAGGAAATAAAGTTTTTGGCTTTCTACTACTCTATCTTGATGCAAAAAAAAGATGTGGAAATCTTCCAAAGAAAGGAAGGAAGTAATCAATTAGAGAATAAGTAACTCTATACATGGATGTGTAGATCATGCAAAGAAGTAACTTTCAGACAAACTGGAAGAAAGCCCTCCTGAAACAGCTACTTTCATATAAACATTGAATTACACGAAAGAAAAAAAAATTCGGAACAAATACTTTCAAATGAACACTGAATTATACAGAAGATACTTTTCTCAATTCAGTTTGTATTCCAAACGTTCGTTATGAAATAAAATCAGATATTTCATTCAGATAACTCATTCACAGGAGTTTTACTTTGAATGAATGGTAACAAATTGCACTTACATGGAACATTGTCATCCTCACTGGTAGACATCGATGTTTCGCCGTAAGACACTTGCCTTAGGGCTCTTCAGTACCAAATTGGATAACATTATATAAAATACACACAATTCATTTATGAATTACGATTTTTAATGTCATGAAATGAGTTTGATCGATGACATCGTAATGACACATCCATGTATAGAGTTACTTATTTTCAAATTGGAAGATTTCCACATCTTTTTTTCCCACAAGTTATAAATAGTGGATACCTACTAAAATTCAAAATACCTAAAAGGTCTTTCAACAGGAACTTCCGACTTGATATCGGCCATCTTGCTGTAGCTACATTAGTTGTCATTTGTCGAATCACCATTTACGGACATAGTATTTAAACACATGTACGGTCGCCATAATCGTCCTACTGAGGGAACTATAAGCTATGTAGTGGATAAATTTGAGCCCACTCATCGCCGCTGTCTGTGAGAGTGCAGGAGAATCCGAGGCACAAGAACCCTGCCTTTACTTTGCGTGACTTGGGCCTCCTCCCGTACAAAATTCAACTGACCCAGGAACTGAAGGTAAACTACCATAGACAACGACATTTGTTCGCTGAATGGACTCTGGAGCAGTTGGCAACTGACCCTGATTTTCATCGAAAAATCATCTTCAGCAATGACGCCAGTTTCTGGATGAATGGGTGAGTGAACAAACAAAATTGTCGAATTTAGGACGACACCAATCCATATGAGATCCAAGAGCGTCCAATGCATCCCGAAAAAGTCACTGTTTGGTAAGGATTTTTGGCTGGCGGAGTCATTGCTCCATATTTCTTTGGATACAACGTTTGCAAGACAAACACTATCAACGGCGAGCACTGTAGGTAAATGAATACCAACTTCTTTTGGCCTAAATTTGATGATCTGGACACCAACGGCATGTGGTTTTAACAAGACGGGGCTATGTGCCACGCAGCTCATGCCACATTGGATATTCTGCACGAGCGATTTGAGGGCATTGGAGGTGATGTGAACTGGTCATTTTGATCCCCTAAGACTTTTTCTTGTGGGGTTTTCTCAAGTCGTAGGTCAAATTCAGCCTAATATATGCGCCAGAGTTATGGAAAATTGGACGTTTCGTCACTCGTCAACTATTTTATTCAACAGCATCATAAGCAAGTATTTTTCTTAGAGAAATTAAATCATTTTTACTAGTTCATTTTAAAACAATCTAGCAGCATAAAAAACCGCATTCTGTACCTCACGAGACGGCTTCTGTCGTGCGTGCGATGGATTTTCTGAACTTCAACCATAACCATGAATTATCAACCCAATAATTACATGACACAATTATCCACGCTCAACTTTTTTTCCACGGCAATTGCGTGCTTAGGCGTCGAATGCGTGTTTACAGTTTTGAATTTTCACCGACGGATTTGAATGTTCGAGTGTTTTTCGTACGTTAATCGGAACCCTTGAAACATTCATGTGCACTCGTAGATTATGAAAGATTATGCGCCCGAAGTTGCATGACCCGACAAAATACTTAGCGCTGGAATTTTATTGGCTCGATGTTTATGAAAGATACATTGCACGAGGAATAATTCATAAATGGAGTGACGGAATGAATCGTGGTCGGAAAATATTTAGGCAGTTGAAATTACGTCAGAGCTTTTGAACAAATTATTCCTGCTCTTCGATGGATGAGTAGCTAACACCAAGAAGAAGATTCATTATACTTCCACAAGTAGTATACTTCCTCATATGTAGGTAACAGTCCATTGTGAAACACACGTCACTTTTTATGACGTCTTTACCCATAATTTTATTCTGTTGCTTCTCCCCCTTTGACCCCCCTTGTCGTGATATAAAATCAGTGCTATGATTTGCTCGCGTCAAACCACTGACGGAGAAGATACGAGAAAATCAGAAGAAGATGGTATGAATTCAGTTTCTGCAACACCAAGCAAAATATCTTCAGTGAACTGAACCACATCAAGAAGAGTCTACACCTCAATGGATACTACAAGAAGCTAGTAGAACAAAGATTGTTTTGAAAATAATAGCCTATAAACTGGTGAACAGAGGTTCTGAAACCAGTGCTATCATTTGCTTGCGTCAAACTACTGACGGAGAAGATACCAGAAAATCAGAAGAAGATGGCATCAATTCAGTTTCTGTAACACCAAGTAAAGTAACTTCAATGAACTGAACCACCTAATTTAAGACTGAACCACATCAAGAAGAGTCTACACCCCAATGGATACTACAAAAAGCTAGTAGAACAAAGATTAGTTTGAAAACAAGAGCGTATAAACTGCTGAACAGTGCTTCTGAAACCAGTGCTATCATTTGCTTGCGTCAAACTACTGACGCAGAAGATACCAGAAAATCAGAAGAAGATGGTATGAATTCAGTTCCTGCCCACACCAAGTGAAGCATTTTCGATCAACTGAACAAGATCAAGAAGAGTCCATACCACTGGTCCATACCCCAACGGATACTACAAGAAGCTAGTGGAATATTGGTTAGAAAACAAGAGCCAACAAAAACTGAACAAAAGCTTCTAAAACCAGTGCTATCATTTACTTGCATCAGACAACTGACGAAGATTGAAGGAATTCAGAAGAAGGTGGTATAAATTTAGTTTCTGCAACACCAAGTAAAGTAACTCCAATGAACTGAACCACATCAAGAAGAGTCCATACCCTAATGAATACTTCACGAAGCCGGTAGAACAAACATTGGTTATGAAACAAGAGCCGTTAAACAACTGAACAAAAGTTTCAGAAAACATTGCTTTCCCTTGCTTGCGTCAAATCAATAAACTAGAACTACTATGAAAACATAGAAAGAACATACGGCGAGAAGAAAATAGCAAGTCTGGAAAATGTCTGAACTAGCCAACTATACAAGTGATCCAAAGCTAGACTTCACATTGGTTGAAACCTATGAACGGCAACCCCCAGATGTGCAAGCAAATTATTACTGAGGTCTTACGTTTCAATGAGAAATGCTTAGATCTAGCAGGATTTTTTCTGTAGGAAGGATCTGCTTAGGGAACTCACAAATAAAGGAGTTATGAGCAAAGTGTTAATAATGAAACAGACACTTTATGTTCTCTTGATTTTCATTTTTCCGGTAATATATAGAGTAGAGCACTAACAGTCATTGTTTTGGGGGTGAGAAAATTATGCCGCATCGCACTGTAATTTACGTACTTGAAAATTCAATTCATACTGCCTAACTGAAACTTACTTTCCTCGCCGAGTTTGAGCAAAGCGACGTCCAACATGCTTTCAATCTCCCCACAACTCCACTAGTTTGGGGTGCGGGAGAGAGGGGCTCCCCTGCCGGCTCCTGCTGACTACTGACAGAATCGGCGTGGCCGAACGGGCCATTGGCCACGCCCTCTTCGGTGACTACGACGCTGGGTGCTCGGTTTCGACCTCGGGGATTGAAGATGGTCGGGATTTCCCCGTCTCGGGTCATGACTTAACTAAAACATGTCCGCCGGAAATAGTAGTTTGCCGGAATTTCTGCCCTGGAAAAAGTAAAGATGTAATTTAAGTAAACTGAAATCTCATTAGGTATTAAAAATAAATATTTTTACGACTAAAAAGTTTTCAGTTATATGACGACTCGCTAGTTTCATTCTACAGCTGACTTTTGATACTTTTGATCCGTAGTCCATGGAGAGTTTCATCAATAAAGTCTGCATTGAGTGGAAAATTTAATGTTTAACTTTACGAAAAATTTATCTAATTTCAACGATTTAATTGCGAAATCCTTCAGTAATTTTTGTTATGTTTGTTAACAGCCGTTAATTTACCTGAAGCAACATGAGCAAACTAGTACAGTAGGGACGATGACGCACATACATCGTCAACAAAATACGCCTTGAACACTTTTGTTTATATATTATCATTTTCTTTACAAGTGAAGAAAGGAGACAAAACAGTTAAAGTTTGTTACAATCAAGAGAGCTTTCACATAGTATATCAAAGAGGGATAGTACAACAAACGTGAGTCGTTTACAATTTCTTTAATTTTAGCCGGTTTGACAGTATTGTTTACATTTGTTTATTGAAAAGTTTCTTCTGTTTCACTTCTTTCATACTACATAAATGTTTGTTTTCACAACTAATGCACTGTGCACACTTCATATTTCTCAGTAAGTAAATGCTATATCGTAATTATAAAATTTAACCTCAAATTTGGAATGGTTCTGTCTAATATTCCGCATGCTGGAAAATTTGAATTGCCATAATATATGGGAGTTCTAAAATAATGAATATAAAATATGTTTTAGTATTAGTGAATTTCTTTCTACTTTGTATTTCAATTTTCCTTCTGCACTCATATACTGGGTCCTGGGACGGGATGTTCTGTATTCAGTTCATTTTGTCGACATCATATAGTAATAAGCTGAAAAAAGGTAAAAAAAATAAAATTTAGTAAAAAATTAACAGCATCAATGTATAGACTACAAAATTCTCTGACGATCAGTATATTTATTGTACTGTGTCGTGGTGGTCACAGTACAATAAATATTTATTGAAATATGGAACTACGAAAACACATGACATCAAAATGGACATTTTTTTAATAACCAATAATAAAGCAAAGAGCATCAACCAGATGCATATTCCAATAATCGCTATGTCAGATATTTATCCATTTATACCCGAACGAATCAATACTACCGCTCCCTAGCGTAATTCATCAGTTATTAGGTTTATGAAGTCTTCAAAGACGTTATTCCAACATTACGGAGGTGAAGCCGTGATGAAAATGTTAGGGGCACAAATTGATTCAACTAAATATAGGTCAGGCAGGCTCGGCTATCGGAATTTTATCTCAATTTGCAGGGGACTTCGTCGGGTGCCAGAGAAAGGCAATTTCCTTTCCTTTGGCATATATGTTTTTATTGTATATGAGGCAAATTGACTGACGTAAGAGTTGAAATTGAGTTTTCTTGAAGTTGCCGAAGTTATGGCCTGCTTATAAGTTTGTTTTCGGAATTTCCTCGCTTTTTATGCAGGGTGTCGTAACAGTGACTTAATTTAAGGGTTGGAATTTCGATGAACTCCGGTTACGAAATACTTTTGGGAGATTTAATGTACCGCCCAACAATTTTATTTTCGACTTTTTTTAGGGCATGATTTACAACAATATTATGGTGAGCAGACCCAACGAGGACGCTTATTCCACATCCACAGATCATCCGAAAATGATTGCCCATATTTATTGAAACCATTATAATTTTGAAATATCACTATGTTAATGGTGTGTTGGCTTTCATTGCCGGTGACTAACAAGCTGTCCGATATTTCCTGGTTTAATAGCCCTGGTCCGTTGGTTTTTATACCTGACGTTTCGTCTGCTACTGCGGCAGACATTATCAAATGAGATGCGGCAACGGTCGAAGTGATCTGCATTGCTACAATGTGCAAACTAAAAATGATCTTGGTGCGTTTGTACTCATAACGGCACTGCTCTAGTACCTGATTGATCCGACTCTTCTTCAACGTTGCGGTGAGTGATCTGCCGCTGACGCCATCAAGCTAGAATCGGCTAGAACCGACCAGCCGGACCAGCGCGTTAGTGTTCGAGAACGATCTGGATTGCTTTGAACGGGATAAATACGCACGGCGCAGCGACATTGCGCTTAGTTTAAAACTGAACGCGTAACCAACGTCCAGCGGTTGGGTTAGTAGAGAACAACAAAAATAATATTATGGCAAGCAGTTGTAAGAAGGTAAAGAAATACCACTTTCATTCGGAATGGGAAGAACAATACTTTTTTACAGAAGTTAAAGATAAAAATATGTGTTTGTTATGTAATACTTCGGTCTCCGTTGCTAAAAAAGGAAATATTGAGAAACATCATAAAACTGTACATTCTAATTTTGAAAAATCATTCCCACTACATTCTGCCGCCAGAAAGGAGAAACTGAAACAGTTAAAAAAAGCAATTAATTGGACAACAATCAATATTTTTAAGAAAAGTCGACAAAAATAAGGCTGCAACTGAAGCATCGTACCGTGTGTCCCAGATAATTGCACAAAAAAAGAAACCTTATGAAGACGGGGAAATGATAAAACATGCGTTTTTAGAAGCTGCTGATTCGTTATTTGCCAACTTTAGAAATAAAGACGAGATAGTTTCAGCTATAAAATCTATGCAACTTTCTGCTAATACAGTAATGAGACGTGTAAAAGTAATGAGCAATGATATTTTTTTACAGTTAAGAACTGACTTAGATAACTGTGTTTATTTTTCACTTCAACTGGATAAATCAACAGATGTCGTTGACACTGCCCAGATGGCCGTGTTCGTCAGGATGGTTTTTAGTGATTTTACGATTAAAGAAGATCTTTTGAAGTTTATTCCACTGAAAGGACAAACTACTGGACATGAGTTGTTTTCTCATTTAAAAAATATTATTTCTCCCGAGAAAATTCCAATATCGAAAATGGTAGGCTTGACAACCGATGGCGCTCCAGCTATGGTGGGTTGTGATAAGGGTCTGGTGGCGTTATGTCGTAAAGATGAAACTTTTCCACAATTTCTCTGTTACCACTGCATTATCCATCAGCAAGCATTATGTGGAAATTTCCTGAAACTTAACAACGTTATGAAACTGGTGGTAAAAATTGTGAACAAGATTAGAGCTCAAGCGTTACAAAGAAGATTATTCAGAACCTTGGCCGACTGTTGACTGTCAATACGGGAACCTACTCCTTAACTCTGAAGTCCGATGGTTAAGTAGAGGACGGGTGCTGAAACGTTTTAATGATGTCTTATCTGGCATAGTTCAATTTTTCAAAAAACGCGATGCACCGACTCCAGAACTAGAAAATTCAATCTGGCTTAGAGATTTTGGTTTTCTCGTGAACATTACAGAGAAATTAAACGAACTTAATTTGCAGCTTCAGGGGAGAGACAAAGAACTAGCGGAAATGATTTCTGATATAAAAGCATTTATCAAAAAGCTGGAGTTTTGGGAACAAAACCTTATTAACAGCGATGCCAAGCATTTTCCTATTCTTTCAGAAAAAATATCTCAAAATTCATTAGAACCCTATGACAACAAATATCATGTAGAAATAATTTCTACCCTGAAGAATAACTTCAGAAATCGTTTCAAGGATTTCAATGAAATGGCTTTAGTAGCGCAGTTTGTTGTTTCACCCTTTATGGAAATTGATATCCAACAGTTTGCAACTTGTGTTATGCAGAACTTTGGCGAAGACATCGCTGCAACAGAAATGGAAGTCATCGAGTTTCAAAATGATTTAGCCTTAAAATCGTTAGTCTCAAGTACTGAATGTATCTGGGCTATTGTGAGTAAAAACAAATATTCAGTTCTATGCCATGTTGCCTTGAAAGTGAAAGCATTATTCAGTTCAACCTATTTGTGTGAATCTTTTTTTCCAATATGAAGTTTATTAAGAACAAATATCGCAATCGACTTACAGATGAACATTTGGATAATTGTATTCGAATGGCTGCATCAAATTATACTGCAAACATTAAAAAATTATCAAAGAGTCTGAGTGTCAGCCTTCTCATTGAACGTGCTTTTTTTATTTTTCAATGTTTATGTTCATGATAGTGCGTTACTTTTTTGTTGTTATTATTAACTATTTTTAAATCATACGTGACATGCCGTTGTGGCTGGATAAAAGTTTGTGTTTATTTTTCAAACACCTTCGTTTGATAGGTAGGAATGTAGCTATGAACAAGTACGTAGGTACTAGTAATATTAGTTAATCTGTTATTAGTTTATTATCAGTACCTATGTATTATGTATTACCAGTTACGTGTATTACGTTGCGTTACGTGGCTTCCGTGTGGGTAGCTCGCTGTTTATTCCAAAATTAACAAAGTAGCTCAACACATTGAAGAGGTTGGCGACCACTGCTCTAGTTTGTGTCTGAAAGTTACTTCTTTACATGATATACACATCTATGTAGAGTTAATTTTTTAAATTGATTGCTTCTTCCCTTTCTTCGAAAGATTCCCACATTTGTTTATCAAGATAGAGACGTAGAAAGCCGAAAGCTTTGTTTCCCAAAAATTAATCTCTCCTAAAAAATACCCTTTCAATTTAAGGAATAGTTCAAGTTCGTAATTCGTATAAAATACATAGGTACATAGGATATGCATACTCACCCTTTTTTTCAATATCCTACATAACATCCCTGAACTTTATGACGACCGATTGAACATCTGAACAAATCGTTATACATGGTCATTTCAATCGATTGCATTAACGATACTTTCCCGTTTCCCGTAATAACACGGCATAGAATATTGTAGCACGAGGAGAGTATTATTTGACGTGATACTCTGTGGATCATGTTCTGCTCCCGATAGTCCTAATTCGAAAATAGTCTTTCTGTCAATTTGGGTGTTTTTATGGAACTATCGGGACAGGTAATGATACACACAAAAGTAACCGTATTTTTTTGTCGCACGTGCCATGAGACATAAATAAATTCAGTAATGTATACCTACACATGCGTTATCGATTTGTGTATCCGATGTGAATCGACAAACTAATGAAAAGGAAAGGATGTGTTCCGCAAAACTCAACATATTAATATATGTCTTCTACATTGCTTCTATATTTTTTTATTCTCTAATAGTGAATACCCCATTAAGAGCAGATAGTTGTTGGTTCACAGATGGATTAAAAACACCTTCCGGTTCTGGTGCAGGTGTTTTCAGTCGCAATCCCAGGACAGATATATCAACCTGCCTAGGAACCTATGCGGCCATATTTCAAGCGGAAATTTACGCTATTGAATGGGCTTGTTTCATAATTTTTGGTTTATAGTTCACTTGATAGAAATCTCAAATTGAAAAACAGTGCACTTTGTTTCAGCTCTCTAAGTACCGTAGTTTTCCCGTAAATAATTATTCAAAATCGAATATGGTGGGTCGTTGACGTCACGGGCCTATTTCCGCTTCTTGTTCGGTTGACCAATGGGAACAATAGAAATAATCAACATTGCCAAATCGTAAAATTTACAAAGCCTATAATTATTAATTCAATTATGGAAGTGTATATGAACCCGTTAACCTTTCAGTTAAAGAAAAATTCTCCACATGGAATAAAATGTACACGAAAAAGCATGTTTAGAAATATGTTCTTTATCTAAAATATCACAAAATATTTATTTAAAGTATGATTTTATGCATTATTTAATGATAAACAATTATGAAAATCAAAAAATTCAGCAAACTGGATTAAAGAATCATTTCAAATAATCAATTTATTCTACAATCCTCAATCTGTACATCTGCAATTTATTATAAAAAAAACGCACAAGAATGCACCATAATAATAATATTCAAATATATCTCTAAAACACTTCTAAAACACACACACAAACTAAACTCGATGATAAAATGAATTGTTCCTACGCGAGCTGTCAGCTAAGAAAAAGTTGAAACTCAATGTTGCAAAAACAAGCAGAATGAATTCGATATGACATACATTTTCAATGGCGAATAAACAAATAAACTGTGATATAATAATAATAATAATAATAATAATAATAATGAACGTATTCCAAAAACACTTTATTGTGAGATTTTCACTAAATTGTTTTACAAAAACGCAACACGCACACCCCAAGATTTTTTGCTTCCTTCACAATTTCCATTTTATAGTGCGCTTTTTAATCTATTGTTGACAAATTAATATGCAGGTACTGGTTCCACTAGTTAATTACCAAAAAGTCAATTAGGATAATCATCATTTAACAAACAAAGTCCACATCGGACCAAAAAACTTTAGGTATTTAAACAGCTAACCCTTGTCTTTAGATTCAGTATCAATTTGCTTCTCCTGAAGATGCTAACCTTGTTAGCGAAACACGCGTGGAGTGATAAAATATCAGTTTGGTGTTAGGGTAATTGATCTCTAAAAAAAGTTTTCAAAAATCGGTTTGCAACTCCATTCACTAGCTTACATAAACCCAGGAACACACGGCACTGATAAAGAGATATTGTGAAACGGCCAAATAATTAGTATTCAGCCAGCCCAGCTAGCCGAGTATTTATTCCTCAACTACATTTGATAGCACGTTTACTAACTATCTGGGCGACTAGGGGCCACAGGCCAGAAATGTTCACTGTACCAGGGACGCTTCGAACATAAAAGCACTGGTAGTATATACATTTCCCATTTGCCGGGCAGTGATTATGAACACCCCTCGTAGTGCTCTTATTTTTATTGCCGTTCCAATTGGTAATGGATAGACTATACTTGTAAAAAAGGTTAGCTAGGAAACGCAAAATGAAATAAGTACTAAGTTGAATTCTATGTGGCTCAAAAATAAAATATTATTCTTATTTAATTCAGGTATTGTATATGCCTTATCTACGTGATAATTTATACTTGGTATACTTGGCGATCCGAGGTTCGACGTTTCGCATCTAAAACCACATGGGAACTGACGCCCAGTTCCGCCATTCCAAGCACCATTTGTGATGGGTCACTCTCCACCAGGGTCCTCAAAACCTCGTCCTGGTAACTGAAGGTTGACCACTTTGGGACTCATCTTCGAGGCTGAAATCTCCGGAACGAAATTTCGCACACCAACGACGAGTATTGCGTTCATTAACAAATTATTATCGATAGACAGTCCAAGGAATTTGGTATATGATTATTCTCAACGAATGTGTTGTCAATTCGTGAATTGCTATTAGAATGTTCGAAATGTATATTTTAGAAACATCCAAACTCGAGCATCAACTCGGTACCGCGACCGTTACCACACCGCCTTTGAAAATGTCTACCGTAGTCGTAGACGAAACGTCAGGCATATAAACCTGCCGACCACAGCTAAAAAAACCGGAAAATAGCTTTCGAACAGTTCCTATACGCTGTTATTTATTTTATATCCCAACCCTTTTTGGATTTATGAGAGTTACCTCCAATGTATACATGGCTTTTGTGAATATCCTGTATATTATCTCATCTCTCAAAATATTTAATGTTTATGAAATAATCTGTATGGAATGTTATTCGTTAGTCAACAAGCAACAATCGATCAAGTCATTAAAAATTAAATATTGGAAAACCTTGAACTGGCCAACGTTAAAAATTTACAACTCTGCTTCTATTTCTGTTTCAACATTTTCAAGAACAATATTCATTTTAACTTTGTTTGAAGGTGGTTGACAATGTTTCGTGGTGTATTTCATCAGTTCGGACTTCCATTGTCTAATATAATATAAATTGATTTGAAAATCCTGAAAAAAAACAATTAAAAAATCAATAAGATCAACCGAAAATAACAATTTTATTATTTATCAGACTCCTGTATTATTTATGTGAAAATAAAACAAAAATAATTTTTTGATGCAATGCGTTCATACAAATTATTATACAAAATAATTTTTTCAGAAGCTGAAATACTACCGTTTTTAAAAAGATGGTCCAGTATCTTGACCAGATTGAAATTTTGGATATTTTTTCTCAATGATTATTTCCTGTGATCTCCAATCGACCTTATGTTATTTTTTCATCTTTGCATATCCATGGTTTGTCTGTTTGTCGCTCCAAATGCTACAGGAAAAGTTTGCATAACCATAGAAAAAAAATTGAAATTCTATCTATCTATCTGTCTATCAAATCAGCCGATATGAAAAACTGAATAGTTATTTTCCCGATAATTTTGCGATTTTTTTTCTATATCTTCCCAATAACTGAAAATATTGAAAAAGTGTATAGTCATTTTCGTTTCCTTTTTTAAAACTAGTAGTCTCAAATAATTTACTATTTACCGAACTATGGTATTTACCGAAAAAAAAATTGTGTTTCAGTATATATTAGGAAGTTGGATAATAATGTTTTCCCTGAAACGGTTGTAGAAAACAAAAATCCAGAAAATATTTGAATTATGTCCCAAAATATTAATAATAATCGTCTTCTTCAATAACATTGTAGACCTTGGCTTATCAAAGCGCCTGACTTTCGCTTTCCTCAGGTTGAATGGGCTAAAGTCGGAAACTGAGGGGTTCATTATGGCTTGCCAGGATGGTCTTCAACACCTTAGTCTACCGCAATCGCGTGATGGGTATAGAGGTTCCTTACACAAGGTGCAGGGCCTGCCGCGAGGCGCCCGAGACTCTAATGCACTTGCTATCAGCATACCCAGCATATGCGGTCTCGGCCTATATCCATCGACATAACGCGGCCCTAAGAGTACTATATTACTATCTACGGGACTCTTACGGTATTGACGAGACACCGGTGTTACCCTACGCTCCGGGGGATATTGAATCCGTTGTGGGGATTGATGTATCGGGGCTTCGGGGGATAGGTACCTACCGGCCAGCGCATACTGTAAAAAAAATAATAATCGTCTCCATTATTTTCAAAAAAAATATAAAAAAATCAGGATTGAGGAAATATATATTAACAGAATATTTTCGAAAATAAAGGGCGAAGTTCAGTTCAGTTCCTGAATAAATTCAACAATCGAATTGTTCTTCCCTTTAACCCTAAAAAAAACCTCACTTTTGAGTTTTCTCCAAATGATACAAAAGAAAAGAAAAATATACAAATTTGTCCACACTACAAGTAAGTTAACGATATGAAGCTCTGGCCTGTCTCCTCAACCCTGATATTATGTTTTGCCCATTTACTGAAATAATGCCTGAAATGTCACCCCTCTGGGAAAAATCATAATTACTCTTTCATAGATCTTGTTGAGATCAACAAATATTTATTCGAATTTATTTGAAACTTCTTTTCCAAAAGATTTGAGAGTAAAACATTAATTTTTTTTCATTTTATTTCAATTTATTTCATTCATTAATTCACAGATACCAGCCCAATGCACATACACACAATACTTTCCATACTTATAATTACCTAATATACTGAGGAATAGTATAAAATTCAATTGAGAGGGGTATATTTTTCAGGAGAAACTCCTATGGCTGGGATTGAATCAAATAACCGTATGAATGTCTTTACGTACTGTCATTGTGACATGGGTAGATTCAACTCATTCGTAACGTGAAGTCTTAATGATATGAAAAATTTAAGTGCTTCGTTTGGTAATGTTATCCAAAACAGTGCTGATGAGGTGATAAAACAAATGTCTTGTTTCGAAACTCCGAAGTCCGCCATTAAGGGTACTTTTGTTCTACTGTACTGAGTTAATTCTTTTTTGCCTCTGTAAAATAATTATAAATTGTGTTTCTTCGTAGGGGGCAACATAAAATCATCCGTAGAAACGACAAACCACCCCCCGTAACATCTAACACCGTTTATCAGCCGTTAACTCGATTTGCCCGTCCGGGAACATCGCGGAGTCCATAACAAACGAATAAAACATCAGAAACTCACCTCCGTACGCCTGCTAGATGGGAAATGCAAAACAACGCGAGGTTTATCGACCTTTGGGGTGTCGAGAGCGAGGGGCCCAACATGCGATATCACGAACGAAACCGTGAAAATCACTGCCGTCGAGGTATCTGGACGCGTATCGAGGAAAAACTGACGGGAAAACAGTTTCCAGAGGTGGCCTCGGAGTTTGTGCGGGTGGCAAAGAGGGGGGATGCTCGATAGGTGTGGCCGTGGAGTAAGGACGACCTTGAATGTCAAAATGAAGTTTCCCTATGTTTGGAAACTCTTAGATACTATTGTTTCTAGGCCAAAGTATATTTATTTCAGCTCATCGATCTTTTGTTCTTTCAAAAATAATATATTACTGACATTCCTCCATGGAACCATAATAACTTTGACAGGTTCAAGTAGCACTTTATTGTAAGATTTCCACTGAGCAGTTAACAAAACCGCAACCACCGTTTCACTATTCAGTAGCTTCCTCAGGCGTCTCGGATATATCAGGGATATAAAAGTCGACTTGTGGTTCTCATCGAAATTTTTATATTGGCCAAACAGGAAGGACATTTTTCCAGAGAATGAAAGAACTTATGATTAGTTTCTTGGATGTGAAAACTAATTTCACATTTGCAAACCATATTTTGACAGGCGGCAGGAGTTTCACCACGACTATGGCGTATTGAATTTGGAGAGGAAAGTTTGAAACTCAATCTTTTGCAATACTTGGAAATTAATCAATTTAAGAGTTCGTTATATTTACTGAGTGACCAAATATAATTGAATTAATCTTTCCTGTTGAATCTGTTTTCTATTGTGAAAATCGGTTTGTTACTTGTACCTTTAATGGGTTGGATGTTCAAATTATTAATCAGCTTGTGCCTAGGGAAGCCACATGTGACCTATTGTACATCCTCCCGAGGAGTTGTCCTCCTAGGTCATCGTCCATCCTGTCCTTTCCAGGAAGGTGGACAGGTCTCTGGGAGACATCTCCTTTATATCGGCAGGTGTAGGCCAAGATTCGCCGAACACACACTCTCTTATTGACGATAACTCCGGGCACTCGCACAGGACATGCCTGACAGTATCATCTTCCTGTTCACACATCCTGCATAGAGGTGTGTCCACTAGTTCCATATTATGGAGATGTTTCCTTAGTTGACAGTGGCCAGTCAGAAATCCTACTGTTAGGCGTAGATTTTTCCTGGTCATCGCCAGATATTTCTTCGGCGCCAGCTTCCCAGGGTCGCCCAAGGTGATCCTGGCAAGAGTACATCCTTTGATTCCATCCCATCTCTTTAAGGATTCAGCATGGATGTAACATTTGACTAGTTCCGCAATTGTCGAAGTCATCAGGCCGTAGGTGCCACTGGGTCCTAAAATTCTTAGCCCAGCCGCTTCCTTGGTTAAAGAGTCGGCAATGCAATTACCTTTACTCCTGTCGTGCCGTTTTACCCACCTCAGGATAATGTTAGTATCTACCAAGGTTTTGGCTAAATCTTGGTGGCACTCTAGTACTAGCCCTGAGGTTATACGTTGTTTGTTCAAGGCTAATAGGGCTTGTCTGCTGTCAGTGCAGATTATTATGTTTTTGCCAGAAATTCCTTTCTTGGTTATTTCTTTTGTGGCGATTGAGATACCAGCCAGTTCTGTTTGGACCACGCTGGTATTTCTTCCCATTCCCCACTTAATCCTTAGGCTTAGTGATCTGGAGTACACTCCATATACTGAGCCTTCTTTGGTTTTTGAGCCGTCTGTATAGATGTAGCATCTGACTCTGTGTTCTGCTTAATTTGTATTTTGTAGGGTTTATTAAACACAAACCTGGGTTCAATTGCATCACTTGTTGCCTGCAGCAGAGGTTGCGCAGCAGACTTGTGGCTCTTGCCCAAAACTGTATATCGGCCAAACATGGAGAACATGTTTCCAAAGAATTAAAGAGAATAGAAGTAGTTTTGTAAATGAAAAGACCAATTTCACATTTGCAAACCACGTTTTAGCAGAATGAGTTCAATCATGAATACGATGTGTTACATTTAGGAGAGAAGAGTTTGAAACTCAATCTTCTAGAATGTTTAGAAATCAATAGATTCAGGAATTCGGGTAATTTACTGAATGATCAATAAGAATTGAATAACTCCCCGTTACTGAATATTTTTTCAAATGTGGAAACTGGGACATAATCTCAGGTAATTTAATTCATTACAAACTGAGGTAAAAATCAGGTATTTGAAATTTAGGTATTTCAAATTGTAAAACTAGGTATATTAAGCATTGAATATGTAGAATATAGTTAGTAAAGACACGCCATTGTATGGCGAAACACGTGTTGCGTTTTTGTAAAATTGTTCAGTAAAAATCTCACAAAGTGTTTTTTTGAATACGTCACCTAACGAAGTGTTTCATTGGAATCCAAAATGTTAAAAAATACTAACTGTATACATAGAACGTATGATTTTATATTTTGAAATGAAAATGTCAGTATCAATAACACCCATTGATCATCAATGCAAAGAAATTAAATACAAAACTTCCTCGTCATTGGTCACAATTCCGTCCTAACCACCTTCTTTGGTTTACCTTCCCTATCGTACCCTTTCAATTCATAGGTAGCATACTTGGCAATGAATCTGATCAAATCTTTTTCCTCTAGTTTACCCTGAAACATCTTACGTTCAATTATCAGACCCAACATATTTCATTCGAAACACTCACCCTGTACCGGAATGGCTTCTGCTTAGACCCAATGGGGGCCCAGTACATGGTTGGAGTATAAAGCTCTTCGACTTTGTACTCCTCAGGAACATCGTTCTTGTAAGCGTCCATTGCCACGAATACGATGTTTTCGCTGCTAAATGATTTTGCCAGGCTTACGTATAAGGAAGCCAATTTCTTGCAAAGAGTACACCATTTGGAATGGAAGCTAATTATAGTGTCCTTTTCGCTGTCAACCACCAAGGATTTGAAGTTCTGTGCCACTGCAATTTTCACCGATTCGTTGTTAAATGCGGGAATAGGCTCCGTTTTCGAAAAGAAAGGCTTCAAACTGTTCCCAAGGAAGTCCCCGACAAAATTCTCGAAGTTGTATGAGGAAAATTCTCCCACAAGCACGTACTTATTCGTTGTACCGTCTTTTGCTATCACCACAGGCTTGTCGAGGTAATCAAGATCGGCCAGTTCTTCCTGGAAGTCTTCAGCGTTGCTCATGGCGAACGTCACGTTCTCTCTAAACATGTCAGCAACTTTCAAGATTCTATTCCTCCAGTACTGCGTAGTTTGCGGAAAGGTTTCGAAGTCTATGTCGAAGTAAACCACGACCAATGGGTATTCGAAGTCTTCAACGTTGTCCTGGGTCCTTCTCCCAACAAGCCCGTGAGGGTATTCCTTGATGAATTGCTTGATAGTTGTTGGATCTGCCTCCCCGGTGTATTGCAAGATACTAGGTTCGTATTTGTTGTGGAGGTAGAGTGGTCGAAACATCAAGATGTCGTTATTGACTTCCAGAACCTTCCGAATATCTGCTGATTTCGTGTGAGCGTATCTGACTTTGTTCCTGTATCTGTCGGCGACGTTCAAGAAAGCTAATTTCAAAGCCGATTCTCCATTGAACATTCCCACCACCGCAGTTTTGTTTTCAGCATACAGGAAGTCATTCAGGTCGTTAGTCGTTTCAAGTTCCGTTGAAGCCGGATTGAGGTGGGACTGTATAAATTTGGCGATATCCAGGGCTGTTGCCCTACCCCTGTAAGTTTCAGAATACTCACCGTATCGGAAAACCTTCAGTATTGTATTTTCGTTCACTCTGAACCTCAGGCAAGTCTCTTCGCACTCTGGTGCAGAGCAGTTGACTTTCAGAAGGGTCAATATGGAGTTGTTTCTGTCCAAAATGGCGCTTGATTTCTGGTACTCTGCATACATCAATTTATATTCTTCTGACCAAGAAATGAAAAACATGACAAAGACAATTCTCTGTTCTTTCATCCAGGAATCAAAGTTATTTTCGGTGACATCGTATTCTTCTGGTGCGATTTCGTATAAGAGGAAGAGTAAGCACACTACCAATATATCGGGCAACTTCATTTTTTGTTATAGGTAATAAACTGACAGCGAACGTCAGTGGGCCATTTCAGATCTCTGAGGAGATTTTTGTTTGTTGGGCTTACTTGAGAATTTGAGAAAAAAATAACTAGCAACAGCCCAAGGCATTGACTATTACGAAAATACTTCACTACAATTTCCAAAGCACTTTGATAGCTAAGACAGTGCTGGGTGAAATGGGTGTTGAGAAGCGTACCTATCAGCAAAAAAATATTGAAATTTTAGACGAAATTTTTGAGAGATTTTCAATGTCAGGTTATTATTATCTTCACAGATAATGAAAGTCAATACAACAAACATTTCAGTTAGCCACAGTCAAATTGTAAAGCGGAAAGTTATGTAGAGACTTTTAAACGATCCTTCAGAAAAATTGGAACACGCCCGGGACTGCATCTGTTGAAACAAATTAATTTTTGAAACTTTGAACGAGAACAAAATCTTTTTCTACGATATATAAAATGTCTTGGGACATTTATCGGTGAAATAAATTATTCTTCAGTTCAGAAACTCAGTCAAACGTGCTACTGTCTGAGGATTCCTTACGGAAGCGCTAATATCTTCATTGCTAAAACATTTTATTTTGCTAATTTGTACTCTCATGCCCGATATGATATTTTTGTAAATTATCCCCCATAGATATACTTGTGATCCAGCATCAGGCAGCGATGTTTCGATTCGCCAAGGTCTCATCAGTGGTGCTAGGCTGAACCACTTAACTGTTCTAAAAAACTCAACTGTCCTAAAAAGAACAAGACAGAAAACGAATGTCGGTCGGTGGTCATTGTCGATAAGATTGGCTATGTGACTTACTGCCTTGGGGAGCCTCGTTTATCTTTGATATTGGGTTTCCTTTCAATCCCATAGATGGCGTCTTCGTAGGAGGAGTTTTCATCACCTTTACTTTCAGGCTTCTTTTTAGGACAATTGAGCACCGCTGATGAGACCTTGGTTGAAACAGCGATTTCTGGTGTTGAATCACAAGTACATCCTTAGGTAAATTCATTAATTAGAAAGTAGGCATACAAGTAGGTAATATGTTAGAGTGTAAAACTTGTGCTTTAGAAGTAACATTCAGTTTACCCTTGAGAAGGTTATTGTATAGCGAAACACGTGTCGCGGTTTTTGTAAAACCCTTTATAAAAAAATCATACAATAAACTGTATTGATTAGTTTGAATTTGTTAGTCACAATGATAAAAAAAAAATGTTCTGCACCATTTATTCATTTACCATAGAAATTACTAATAAGTTTCATAAGTAAGTTATTATATTTATATATGAATAAAGTTCCCCGTTACATTCCCATACACCATAAACTTAAGTACATATGTATATGTAACCTGCAGACCACGGTCAACAAACCCCGAAAATAGCTTTGACACATGTATATTGTTGAAGATATTTGTTCTACTTATTGATATTCGTTCATTTATCGTTTATCAAAAAAAAATCCGTTTTACATCTTTTCAATGGACAAAAATGAAACAATTTTTTTCACAATGAGCTATCTAACAGGCAAACTTCAACTATTGGGACAAAAAATTGAAAATGAAAGTGACAAAACCAAATATTTCAAATATTAAATAAAATTGTCATTTGGTAATTGATTTGGACGTTAAAAACAACTATGTGTTAGGTAAAATAAGTCGGACGTAAACTGTCCACCTCCGCCCAACTTTTGAACGAGGCAACACTGTTCAGTTTTTGAAAATCTGACAAATCGTTTCTGATTAATTAGCAGTTTTATATTTAAATCTGCAAACAAACAAAATATATCATGATTTCAATAAAAATTACATTCAAAACCCACTCCTATTCATTCCAATAAGTGTTCTAAATTTTTAATTTTCACTTCCTTTCAATAAGTCTGTATATGAATTCGATTTTTTACATTATATGTTACTGGGGTTATTTCGCAAGTACTTCTTAGTCTATTCATCTAAAAAAAATCAACGCACTCATAACAGGTGAACTAGCGGGCCATTCTAAGGGATCATCTTTGTCTACTTATTGGTTTTGATAACTGACAAGCCCAAATGAGTTTTAAACTGATATTATATTTCCTACTTATGACAGGCTGGTGGGAGAGTGGTTAGATGACAATTATTCAGACCAGTGGTAGGTCGATGTGGTCCTTAAAATGACCCGTTAGATAACCAGATATATAGCCCTTGGATTTTTTGTGGAAATTTGTAAAATCATACAACTATAGTCTAATCCTGAGTTTTAAAGAACTTCAACGAAATTACCCCACAAACACTAAGAACTTGTAAACAGGCTTCATTATTGTCAGGAGAAGTTTTCATAAGAATGTTTGAAAAAGGTGAATAGTGTCCCCTCAGGGAGAATTGATACAATTTTTTTTTCATTAGAAAGTATTAAAAGTTCGACCTTTATCCTGTTCAAAAATAAAGAGGTGGAGGGAACTTTTCACATGTGCACTGTATAGGGAAAACTATAAATTGGATTATTTTAGAAATTCTGCAGCATACGTGGGTATTTAAGAAGTTGGATTGAAAATAAAACTGAGAAAATATTTTTGTTTTGAATGTGAACTTTCGAATGTTATAATTTTATCTTAGTGCCAAATGCCAATATGCACGCTGTCAGTTATTATTTTAGGGGTTTGCAAACGTCATTTTTGACATAAAACCTCAAATATGTTGAAAACGCGGATATATATTTAATACACAAAATCTGCACAAACGGATTACCACCGTTCACATTATTACGTTTTTTAATTTTCAAAATTTCTCCACGTATAGTTTTCCATATACAGATCGATTCAGTATTTGGTAGAACATCCAGTATTACAAAAATATTGGCCCCCTAATGAATAATAATACTTAAATTATTCTGAACAGATAAATATATTGAATTTGAAGCAACACCCTCAAATTCAGCTTATGCCAATCTGGCTTTTCTTCCACATACAGGGCATTCGTAGTTATCGTTCATCCACTTTCTGATGCACGTTGAATGAAACTTATGTTTGCATCTCAATTCTTCTATAGGCTGCAGAAACAGTTGACGATAACATATTTTGCATTGTGTTTGCCTACAAAAAAGCACTGATTACTTGTAAATATTTTCAAAGTATTTTTCATTGGAAATACGATACATTATATACTAAACATTGTGTGCTGTTCATTGGGGTAAATGGGTTGGGCTTATTGAATGTAATTTTTTTATGTTTGTTTATTTATCAACTATGATTTAAAGAGAGAATTGTTGTTTTAGTTTGGTTGGACATTATGTTATGAATGAGTGTATGTATATGTTGTAGTGTATTGTTTGGGAAATAGAGAAAATCGGTCTTCTCCCCCACTGATTCGTCCCTCCTTATGGCCGACGTTATGTGCCGATGGTACGGGGGGGAGAGCTCGGAGGAGTAGGGGTTTCCTTGACAATGGTGGCGCTAGACAGAGGGAAGATGCCTGTTGTAAGGCCATTGGGCTAGGACAACGAAGGCAAAGGCATTATTCATGTTAAAAAAGTAATTAATACAGTTTATTGAATGATTTTCACTATAAAGGGTTTTACAAAAAGCTATACAATAGCTTCCTCAAGCATAAACTGAGAGTTACTTCTAAATTCCAACCATTTTATACTCTAACCTATTACCTACACGTCTGCCTAAATAATGAATCAACCTGATTCATTATTCATTCTGAATTCATTAACTATATCAATAAATTTTTCGAAAGTATACCTGCCATCATTTTTACCTGCCAATGAACAGATTCAATAATGGCAAATTATTCAATTCCGTTTGATCGTTCAGAAGATGTTGAGAGTTTTTGAATTTGTTCATTTCCATACTCTCCAACAGGTTAAGTTTCAAACATTTCTTCTGGAAATGGAGGGGCTTGTATTCATGGTTGAACTCATGTTCCTCTGAGATTAGATGACTGGCATATGTGGAATTTATTTTTCCATTCTGGAAACTATAACTGTGTTCCTTTATGCGGGTTTTGAAAGCTCCTCCAGTTTGACCTATATAAAACATCGGACATGACTCACACGATAATTTATACACTCCTGATTTTTCTGAAACTGAACTTCTATCTTCCTTATTCTTAAAGTGCATGCCTAAGTTGTTGGTTTTAAAACAACTTTACAGAAAATCTGAAATATTTGTAGTGGGTTGGCCTAAGTGGGTTAAGGTTCTACAACATTTATCCTCTTCTCTTCGAATTGGGTAAACTTCCTTCAAAGCTTGACTGAATAACTTTTTTGATAATAGAGAATTTATTAGACCGCTATCGTAATCATTGTTGACGGCTATTTGCTTTATTATATTCAGTTCTTTATTGAAATTCACCTCTGACATTTTATCAGTCTGTGAATCATACTGTTGAAAGCTGCTACCTTTTGTTGATATGGGTGAGTGGACGAATTATGAATGATAATATCTGTATGTGCCGGTAGGCGTGCGGTACGTTGCCCATTTTGATATAACAATTTTTTTGTTCATTTAATGTCTTGGAGGTGACAGTACGTTTTTAATCGAAGTACATTAGGGTTGAAGTTGTTATTAACTGCAATTTGTTTAATCAGATTTAATTCTTCATTAAAACTCTCTTTGGACATTGGTATGTTATAGTGAGTCTGTGAATCATACTTTCGTAAGCTGTTGATTTATGTTGCTCTGGGTGATTATGATAGTTGTTTATAACTCTGTCTCTATGGATTGGTTCATGGTAAATTGTGAAATTGTGTTTGTTATTAATTTTTGTCATCGTGAGGTTTATGGATCAAGTAACGAGTCAGTCAATTCATAATCCATATGAAAAATAAAACTATCAATAGTGCGATTATTCAAAAGTATTCAACTATATATCTGAACATGGCGCAGTCGGTATGATGTAAAGTTTGATCTTTAAAGGGAAGATGTTCAATGTACACTCGGTTCAATATCATATATTGGCAACAGTGGCACTGAGATATAGAAAGGGTAATTTCAATCCAGGGCTTCATTCCATTGAAAATGGTTGTTCAATTTCTCCATTCGGATTAAGCTTCCGTAAATCGAGCTCCGGAATCTTGGGTAGCAACCAACCGTAACCGTACCATTAACTGTAGTATGTTATTTTCTTCATTTATTTCCGGTACCGAATTAGAAGGATCGATGTGCTGATCGATTTTGGAATATCGAACAATAATCCACTGACAAGATAAGAGGACAATCAATCATGCATCCATTCATAGAGTGAGTGAAAACATCGACGACTGAAACATAATGCAGTCAAGCTGCTTGAAAATGATTCCATGAAAATCAGAATTAATAGATAAGTACCATTCTGATCATTCACATATTAATTTCAATTTAGGAGTCACCGGTTTCAGCCTGTTTGGCATCGTCAGTACCGGGTAGACGGTTCTCGATTGAATACAAAATGTGAAAAACCAAAAAGGTACTTGATAAAAATAACTGCGTAAACGCAAGCGATACATAAGTGGAACAACCAATTGGTGTGACACCCAAGTCAACTTGCTAAGATTTTGTCAATGTTAGTGGTTTGGCCAATCAACCGACAACTGCGGTAGCAGAAATTTGGGAAGCTATCCTGCAATGATACTGGCGATTCGAGAAATATTCGATTTGGTTGACTTATGGAATTTGGGCGGAATGATAGTATTTAGTGAACACCCCTTTATACAATTTTTTCTACAATATCAAAAACCATCAAAGATCTCTCACCTTTGAGGTCAGTTCTTTTTGAACCAAATGCTGAGAGCGACCTCAGGTAAACTGGGAGGTGTGCTTTCGTTTCAGAAAGTTTTGTAAGCTAGATATAGGTGTTCAAAACTTGATGAAAGATGGTGCCTTATGAATTAGTATGATGCCGATAGTTATTCTTTAAACTCAATAAGTGAACTTGTTGCAAAATACTGTAAAATGAATCACATACTCTAAAATCAACTGGAGACGGTATCTGATGCTATTTGAGGAAGGCACCAAATGTAGCATCAAGCAAATCATATTGGTCATCTGATTTGCATGAAAATTTTTCAACTGAAAACAGTATACAAGGTAAACTACCTTTCTTCTGTTTCTGGTTCATTGATTTCGCTAATTGATATTCCCCTCCTAGGTCTAGACGAACTAGGTTAGCCGATAACATTGTTCAGTGCATTTGCAGTAGTAGCAACGGCCCCGGCTACTGTTACAATTCCATCCAACACTTCCGAAAATGACGGACCTGACGAACTTGATCTGCGTCTTCTCTATCATTCAATGCAGCTCCAACTGCCACAGTCGCGATTCCTGCTATTCCTACAAGTCCGGCACCAATCATCAAAGCCAGAGTAGCATCATCGTTTTTGTTTCTTCTGTTGGACATTTTTCGAAACTGAAAAAAATCAAATGAGAATATTACTTTTGTTTGAAGGTGATTGACAATGTTTCATGATGAATTTCACTAGTTCGGACTTCCATTGTCTACTATATAAAATGATTTGAAATCCCTGAAACAACTAAAAATGAAGAATTAAAAATGAATAGCTGAAAATAACAATTATATTAAGCAAAAATAAACCTGAAATGAAATAATAGTGAAATAACCTACAAGTAAAAATATAACAATTGACTCAATAAAAATAAAGGAATGAAAAAGGAAAATAATAAAAAGTGTAGAGATTCCAAGTCACGTTAGTTCACGACGTTTCGATTGTTAGTATCTACAATCGTCTTCGGATGATGACTGGACTGATTCCTCCGAGAGATGACTATTTATAGGTCGTTGAAATACTTTCACTTATCCCTGCTTTCCATTTTCCGCTTCGCTGATTCCGTGAGAGATGACCGTTTTGGCGGGAGTTGGCCATTTTTCGTTTGATGATGGGTTTCCATATGTTGCGTATTTCTACGCTGGCCTGGCTGAATACGTTGTTGGACAACATGTATGCGGCTTCCTTAAATTTTCTCCTAAACCAATGTTCCTCTCTGTGCAAGATCTCAGCTTTGGACCACTCAATGTTGTGTTGATGGGTCCAAACATGGTCTGCTATTCCTGATTTGCTGGTTTCCCCTCGCTGTGTGTGCTTCTTGTGCTCGGCAATGCGAACATTCAATGACCTCTTAGTTTCACCAATATAGGATTTTCCGCACTCACAGGGTATCCGGTAAATGCAATTCTTGGAATCGCAGTCCGCGTTTGGGGGCATGGTTTTCGTGAGGCTGCTACGGATAGTGTTACCGGATCTGAAACAGGTTCTGATGTTTTACTTGGAACCAATTCTTCTTATCCTCTCCGATAATCCTCTGATGTAGGGAAGTGCAAGCACTGGTTGTGACGGCTTCTCTTCCTTGCGAGGTTCCTGCTGTCTTTTAGCTAAAGTATTTTCTACCATCGCTTTGGAGTAGCCATTCCGCTGAAGATCATTTTTGATGATGTCTAGTTCCTTCTCGAGACCTTCCTTTGTATTATAGAGCCCAAAAGCACGGTCTAATAGAATTTTGATGATTCCTCTTTTAGTCGATTGATGGTGGTTGGATTCGTAGTTCAGATACTGTCCCGTATGAGTGAGTTTTCGGTATACAGATGTTTCCCACTTAGTGTCGGTCCTCTTCACCAAAACGTCTAAGAATGGCAATTCGTTGTGGATTTCCTTCTCCATTGTGAAAGTGATGGAAGGTCTTACGTTGTTGATGTGTTTCAGGAAGACGTCTAGTTCAGTATTCCCATGGTTCCATTTTATGAAGGTGTCGTCAACATATCTCAACCAGACTCGAGGTTTCTTGTTGGCTTCTTCAATAACCAGAGTTTCAAACCACTCCATATATATGTTGGCTATGACTGGTGAAAGTGGCGATCCCATATTGGCAGTCCCTCATCTTGTGTAAAGAATTCGTCCTTCAGTTGGAAATAACAGTTTCGTACACAGCATCCTAGTAATTCCATAATTACTTCTATAGGTAGATTCGTTCTTTCTTTCAGGTTCCCGTCTTCGGATAGCTTTCTCTGAATGATTTGGAGTGCTTCTTCGACCGGAACGTTGGTGTAAAGGCTTTCCACGTCGAAACTAATTAGTTGATCATCCTGTGTAACCTCTATTGACCCTAGTAGTTCGACAAAAGGCCTTGAATTCTTCACAAAATACGATGTTTTTTCTTGAAATGGTTGTATTAAGGAAAGTAAAATATTATTTTTATTTATTCAATTGTTATATTTTTACTTGTAGGTCATTTCACTATTATTTCATTTCAGGTTTATTTTTGCTTAATATAATTGTTATTTTCAGCTATTCATTTTTAATTATTCTTTTTTACTTGTTTCAGGGATTTCAAATCATTTTATATAGTAGACAATGGAAGTCTGAACTAGTGAAATTCGAGAATATTACTATTATATTTCGAAACATTCCCAACTCCCAACTTGATACATGGCGAATGTTAGGCAAAACCAAAAATTATATGATAATACTGTTTCAGAACACAGGCATAATATAATAATCTCATGACAAGCTAGAAAAATCCCCTCAGTATAATGCCATTACGTGATTCAATAAGCTGCCAAATGTAGTAAAAATAATCAAAAGTGACAAAGTATTTCAAGATTGTGTTAAAACTATGCTATTAGAAAGATGCTATTACAATTACCAAGATTTTTTAATTGATAATCTCACAAACAATCAAATTCATAGTTGGCGTAATTTTGTTTAGATTAAATTGTCTGAATGGTGTAAAATGTTCACTAAATTTGTGTATATGTGTATATATGTGAATATGTGTGTATATTTGTATATCTATTTTAATATAATATAATATATATATATATATATATATATATATATATATATATATATATATATATATATTATATATATTATATATATATATAATATATATATAATATATATATATATATATATATATATATATATATATATATATATATATATATATATATGGTTTTGTTTAATATATTGAATGTGAGATCTTATTGTGTTTTGATTTGTACTTGTTCCTCGATAAGTGTTGTTGAATTTATGGATGTTCAAATTTTCCCAAATGTCCATGCGGTTTCCCTTGTTGATTTGTTTTATTAGTTTTATGTAGCGGCCCCCTACAACGAGGTTGTCAGTGCGATAATAGATGTGTTATTTGTAAAAGTCAATTTGAGAAGACTGGCCCCATAGTAGAAAAATGAATTGTTTTTATACAAGAAAAAGTAAATGAGAAAACTCAAGATGGCAGGCGTCAAGCAAGAAAGCTGTGCCCCCGGACGTAGCTTCTGTTCACTATGGATCGAAAGAGTACGGCCAAATGCGCTCGAATGAGAAGCAACGTCATAAAATTTGAGAAAGAGAGAGAGATTATGATCAAATATTGAATTTGAAAAATTACTTGTTAGTTATGAAGACCTATGATAACGGATATCAGATAACGCTGAGGTATTCACATGGTTCTCAATTCGTGTGACCTTGGATAAATAAATTACGCACTTAAATTCACGACTGATTAGTAGAGATGATTGATGGG
The DNA here is from genome assembly GCF_025532065.1 of Leptinotarsa decemlineata. Lineage (NCBI taxonomy): Eukaryota > Metazoa > Arthropoda > Insecta > Coleoptera > Chrysomelidae > Leptinotarsa > Leptinotarsa decemlineata. The sequence goes on from NW_027412578.1 coordinate 8,909,691, forward strand.
ATTTTATTTGCGACATGAAACTTTTTCCCCAATCTGAATAAATAACAAAGAAATAAATACCAAACTGTGAAAATTAGCAAATATTGAGTGAGGACAGAGTTAAATAATAACGCTTAATCAAAGTATACGAGTACAAGGAAATAATACAACCAAAGTAAAATGTAAACTGGATATATACATAGTTACCTGATATAAGAATTGAAGTCAGTGAAATTGTCACAGATTTTGCTAACGCAAAAGCACGAAAAGTAACTTTATTGTAATCACATACTACTACGATCATCCTGTGATCATTCGTTTTTAAATAACTTCAAAGTTGTCCTTTTTTATTTGTAGCACCTTCTTTCTTGAAAAATAATTTTCACTCGTGTTATGACGACGACAGGCCAATCTATCAAAAAACGTCAAATGTTTTCACAACAATTTTCAAACTTCCCGGCAAGAAAAAGTTTTTGACAGATTTGAATTGGTTGCTTTTGTCACCATGTTCACTGTAACTAATTTCTTGACAAAACAACAATATTGAGCTTACTGCAACGCTTTCCAGCGAGATTCGGTTTTCAGTCGAGCGTATTGTAGGAACCTATTCCATTTTGCCTGCGGGTTTTGATACAAAAGAGCCCCACGGTATTAATTGAACACAGGCACTTTATGGGCTAAAGCCGCCCCTGGAAAAGAATATTTTACTGGAATGGAAATTCAAAAAACTGATCTCCCCTGACAATATTTCCTACATACAAGAATTTCATAAACAAAATGGCTCTGTTGTGGTGGAAATGTAGCAGCTAACCATAAGAATTTATTAAGAACCTTGAAAAAGTTTGTTTCGGGTAAATGAAAAACAAAATTAACCAGTCAGAGCGCTAGAATTCGTCCATAAAATAAAGTTGCAAAAAGTGATAAGTAAGTATTTTTTTGCCAAGTTATTAGACTTTTGAATATTCACAACACTATCTTTGGCATTGAATAAATATTTATAAGAAATATAATGTAAATGACATTTGACAAATATGACAACTTTCAAGTGTATTATTGTTCATAAAAATGTTTTTTTTACTAATGTAATTTAATTTCAATTGATGTTTGTCATCATGAGACATTTTCATAACCATTTTATAAATTAAAAACCTGAAATTCTCATCTAATCTTGAATTTTTTCTACTTGTTTTGGCAAAAATTCAATACATTTATGAAAGTGTCCCATTCAAGTAGAAAGTGACGCAAGCGGCACGATGGTGGCGCCAATCCCAAGCGCTCAGACTTAGCATGAGTATGATCCCCCCAAGGAGAATTTGCCTAGATCCGCCCTTGCAGAGAAGCATAGAAAAATTAAAAACCACGGACCAGTAGGGAGTTTATTCATTCAGTTTCAATGCCTCAAGAGTCATGACAGCGATAGTAAATGATAGTAAGTACATACAAGTGAAATAATCATCGAGTGATATTGAAGTAATAGTATTTCTGGGGTTGTATTCATTACTGATTGAATAAAGTCATTAATTCAATAGTGTACCCACAGAGAACTAACTAACTTTTTAGTAAATCGTGTGTTGATGTTTAATTATTCAATGACTATTTTGTAACTGTTTCTGTGAAAAAAATCACTAACTCCGTTTTCCAAGTAGTTTGATACGTAGACGAAATACGTAGTTGAAAGTGCTCATCTCATTTTTGTAAATAAAACTCATTTATTAGTTCTAATCTAGTTTTTAAATGAATTTTTTGTTACTAGCTAACGAGAAAACTATAGAATAAAGCATGTAAGCTTAAAATTTCAAAAATGATTGTCATAACATTTAATACCTCTCTTAGACTTCCGATGCTGAAAAGAATTCAACAAATATTAAAATTGGAAGTAACTACCTAAGTAAGCCGTTTAATCGCTTTGCAAAATGGTGAAATTGAAATAATTGAAACAGTGGAGGGTTGAACCTTCACGCTACAAGGCACTTCGAACCACTATTAAGCATATGGTAGAAAAAAATTGTATGAGAGTATGAAAATACATATGATAGTTTCTAAAAGATGAACATTTGTTCAAAATACATTATATTAGAATATTCACTTTGAAATTAGGCCTTTAAATAAAAACTTACGTGGTGGTGACTGATGTTGCTGCAGGCGAGTTGTAGAATGAATCTTGAATTAGGGACTTGAGATAACAGGTATCAGGTATCGATGGGGACTTTACAGGGTTCAATTAGTGTGACGTTAATTGCATAAATTACGCGCGCTAAAATTTTCGGCCGAATTTATTCTAAAAATGGAGAGTCGTCAAGTGAATCTTTTTCGGCATCTGAAAGAATTGTTTCAAGGAACTTTCTGCGAGTGTAGTACCTTTACCTAAACATTGCTCTTGTAATCTTGTAATTAGGCTGGAATTCGTGCAGGTTGGGCTTCCCAGATAATGAACCCACCCATTGGGTTTAACAAAAATTCAAATTTTTCATAGGATTGAAATCAAACCTTGCAGGTCGGGTCTGTTATTCTTATTTATTGTTCTGTGCAATCGAAATTGGCCTTTTAATTATTTGTATGGTTGCAATACTCGTTTAGTTAGTTTCTATGACATATGTCATAAGTTAAGGGTAGTTCATGTTGGAACGAACATCGCATAAAAAGTGCGATTTAAAATGGCGTCGTGTTTATCGTAAAAAAGTTGAAGAAATTGAACTTTTTTGCGATTTCCGCAAAATGTTTTACGTCAACATACAAAGTAGTTATATTGCTTTGACTCCCGTTTTTTAAGCCCATACATCGAAATGAATCCGAAATGGACGAATGTGTCAGGTTATTCAAATTATATCAACTTTACCGTAAAAAACTTCATTGAGAAAACCCCATCTTCATAATGGGAAATATTTTCAAAAATAGAAGAAAATATGGAGAATATCACAATCTTGTGGCTGAAATAAATGAGAATTAGTGATCCAGAGAAACATTTCAACTATTTCACTCTCTCATTATTCAAAAAATTATTGAATTTTGTTGGCCCCTCTTTAAAGGAATCTAATTTTGCAAAAGAACCCCTCGCCCCTGCAGGCAGTAACGTTAAGATAAGTGGTTTGAGGACACGCTTCTATGAAACAAAACTTGAGAAAATTGTTAGTCCTATATTCTGATACGATGGGGTCTGGTCTTGAAAGTCATAATTCGTATGAGTCGTATGACATCATTCAGGTTCGTATAATAAAATTTAAAATTAAACAATGAAATCCCTAGATATTGCCCGCTTCAACATGAACATGTTATTATGACAATTGAGGCAAGTTTGCGGAACCGCAAAAATATCGCAATCGTTCTAATATGAACTCGCCTTTAGTAGTTGTAGAGTTGTAGACGTATCGCTTATGTTTTAATTTCATCCATTTTTTGTCTTGTTTATTTAACAAGAAATATATTAATATTGTGCAATTGGTGTTGATGTTTATTGACCTCTCAGCGGACGCTGCGTTGTGTAAACCAACTCTGTTCAACAGGGTCTGCTAGATATTAATCTCGACAATTTTTATCATGTCTCACCAAAATTGAAAATAAACCTTGCAGGTTGGTAGGAATCGTTGCGGAATGGGCCTCCTAGATGAAAATCTCGACTAGAATAATTATTTTTGGTTGGTGTCTTCAGAATATCAAGAGTTTACTACATAAATAGCTAATTGTGATGTAAATTACGGTGTAGATACAAGTATATATTTTGTATTGAATAATGAAAAACGTAATCAATAATGTTGTCTGTAGAAAAAATTTGAAGCACTAAGTCAATATTTGTTTGAAGGTGGTGGACAATGTTTCGTGGTGTATTTCATTAGTTCGGACTTCCATTTTCTAATATAATATAAATTGATTTGAAATCCCTTAAAAAGATTAACCGAAAATAACAATTTTATTAAACAAAAAACTGAAATTACAAAGAAATACCTAACATACAAGCAACAACACCACAAATAAAATTTGAAATATTAATAAAAAGCTGAAAATTAAAAATATTATTAACAAGAAATGAAAAATTAAAATTAAAAGATTCCAAACCAAGTTACGTCACGACGTTTCGATTGTTAGTATCCACAATCGTCTTCGGGTAATAATAATAATAATATTAATATATTTCAGAAAATGCTCTACATTTCATAAAGAAAACATCAAACATGAAATGAAACAAAGTTACACACTTTCTACATAAAGGTTTATAACTTATCTAGATATTCCTCAAGTGAATAAGGTTCTAACTTGATCAAAAGCTCTTTGACACCTGTTTTGAATTTTTTCAGGCCCTCTAACATTTTAAGTCTCTGTGCTAATTTATTAAAAAACCTTATAGACGCATAGGATGGGGATGCCTTTTTGACACTGTCAATTTGTGAATCGGAAAAGATATATTCATATTGCGCTTGGGATAATTATGACTTGGTCTAGCTTCAAAAAGTTGTCAAATTGTCAACATATGTATAACTTTGGGTCAATCTCATTTCACGCGTCAAAAGCAAATCGATTTAAAAACCAAAGTTTCTAATAATCTGTATCTGTCCTTTTTACTTAAAACACTCCTTAGACGTGCCACTTCTACACTTCCACAGGATCAACATAATCTTATTGTTTATTTATGATTCCAAACGTTTTGTTGGACTGGGCGTGACGTCACTTTTACATATATACCATTTGTGAATCACACAACTTCTTAGCCACTGCGTCACAGCATCATATATCAAACCCAACATTTTAACATGGGTGAAACTCTGTTCACCAACGCATCTTTTTATATTTGTCATAACAAATTTCTATACTGTATTCTGAAGTGAAGAAGTTCAAGGCAGTGGTTGGACACCGATGAGCTACCCAGGCACTTACCAAAGGCGAAAAGCCACCCAAAAAAAGAGCATGGTTACTGTATGGTGGACAGCGGCTGGTGTGATTCACTATAACTTTCTGCAACCGGGCCAAACCATGAACTATTGTGAGGAAATCGATCGTCGAAGTTCTGCGTCACCCATCATACTCTCCAGACCTCTCGCCTACCGACTATCATCTCTTCAAGTATCTGGTAGAACCTTCGCCAATCAAATAACGGCCTTCTTCGACTTCATCGAATCCCAAGCACGCAAATTTTATGCTGAAGGAATCAATAGACTTGTTACGTTGCACTGATTCAAATGTTGCTCATTACGATTAAATTAAAGTATTCACTGAGATATTGCAGTTGAAAGTACTCATAAAAACAAACAAAACTTTTGAAACAACCTATTATATCCATAGTATTATTGAGGGGCAAATGTACAAGTAATATTAAAAGAAATTTAAATGTTTAGATTTCCTTCTAGTGATTACAAATAATCAATAATTGCTTCATAATATGTGCAATTTCAATATATTGTTATTGTCTTCATTATCCCATGAAACAGTAAATGTTTATGGATAGGGATTGAATTAACTAAACGTATAAATTTAGCAAAATAATGAAATATTGAACAAGAAAACACAAGTAATTAATATGAGTGAACAATCAATTTGTTAATAGGTATCAAAAACTGAAATATAAAAAATTATAAATAATTAAGAAAACACGAGTAGAATCATCAATATGGGCAAACAGTCGAATGTGAAATTTTCCTTAATATCTTCTGGCTTCATGAAAATCATATAATCCTGTATTTTTGTTGGAACATTAAGTTTCCAAAATAAATCAAAATATGCGTGTGAAACAATTTTTAATAATTTTTCAATCATTACACAGATTCGGCAGAAGTAAAAAGTACATGGAATATTGATTAGTTAAAAAACATTATATTAACCATGACCAATATATGAAACAGCTTGCTAGTTAATACTTATTCGGCATATAGGACAAGTTTTGTTGTGAGGATTGGCTTCCATCCATTTTCCGACGCACGCTTCATGGAAAACATGTGAACATGGCAAATATTCCACAGGAAGTATACTCAGACGTCGAAAGCATATCCTACAACTTTTTTGCCTGAAAAGAAAATTGAAAATTGTATTTACTAGAAAAGAACCATTCCTCTTTTATAATTATAAGCTGTATCACTTCCAGGATATATGTGACAATTTTTGTGAATCTCCAATAAACTCAAATGAATAAAAATCAAGGGAACTGTCAATATATTCAATCTTTCAAAATGCATTTTGCAAAATTCGCAAGGAACCAATTGGACAATGATTCTTGAGCGTGTTTTTCTAGAATCAAAATCCGGAAAGCATTTATAGAATTACCACAAAACTTAGTTCCGTAAGATATATGACTATGGAACAGTGAGAAATATGCTAACACAACACATCTTGACCCAAGTCTCTTCAAAAAAATAGTTGAATGGATAGTTTTTTTAGTTGGTCAATATGATCCGTCCATTCAATGGGCTGGTCTAGGAAGGTACCTTAGTTTCACAAAGGTATTACGCTGAAAGAGTCCCTGAATCATCAAGTGTAAGGGAGAAAATCACATACACCATAATGATGACATTAGTAAATTTACCTACATCAATGAGGAAAACTAAGCACCACTTGAATTTATTGAACATAAGTAGTGTTCATTCTTCTTAATTAAAAGAAAAAAGCCCTGTCTTAAAGTCAGACAGGAATCAATAGCGTGTGCTTCCCTCCTAGTAGTTGCTTAATCCTAATGTGCTCGGGAGCCCCCTGTATGTGAAAGGAGGCACTGAATATAAAAAAGTGAATGAATTGATGTATTGTTGAAAAGGCCAGTGAAAGATATTATTACTTATTATTACGTTTCTGTATGTCTTGTTAACCTCTAAAAATAAAGGGCTTTATATAAACTAGAAAAATGATAAATAATGTCCCAAAAAAAGTAAAGGCTCTTTTACTATGTTCAATACAATTTAATGAATATTCTTATGTCAAGATGGAAAATACTTACGGCTGTCCATCTACTTCAGAAGATGCAGTAGAAGCTTTGTCGAAATCTTCTTCGAGGTCTACTTGTCCTGATGTTGTGTTGGTCATCATACGTGAAACACTACTTCCTGGACGAGATGGGCGTGTAACCTGATTAACACGTCTTCGAGGAACAGGACTATACTCAGCAGGTTGATTATTCATTATAGTAGCAGCAGCAACAGCAACTCCAGCTAGGGCTGCAACTCCAGTCCCAACTATCCAAGCCCAGTTGTTGCTTTTTCCTTGGTTTTCAGACATTTTTCAAAAAACTAAAATGAACAAATGGAAGAATGTGAAGTTCTAAAATGTTAAAAAGTATCCATAAGGTGTATTTATATTTGTAAAATATTTGTTTTATCAATACCTGTATTTGAATGATCATGCTCTTAACAAAAAACTTACCAGATTCCTAACAAAAAGCACTGAAAAAAAATTAGCAAAAAACCAAAGTTAAAATTTTGAAACAATATCACAAAATGGCTGCGCTGCGAATCTTTGTGGTAGATAGCCCGTGGGTACCGGAGAGAGAAATGTACTCGCAGTAGGGGGTGACGTAAACTTGTGCACGAGATGAAATACAATCAGGGGATTCACAGAAATCACACAAGCTCTGTATAGTCTGCTCAACCTACGACTGCCATCTAGTGACGTAATAATAAATACGGAATGGCATTGAAGATAGAACAATGGCTCTAGCAACTAAAAAAAGATGAAGAAATTCACATTTTGACATTAACGTCACTCATAAATTTGTCGTCAGATGCTACGTCACGATGTTTTACATGTGAAAGTTTTGGGATTTGATGTGTCACGTTATGCTGTAACGCAGTGGCCAAGAGGTTGTCTGTCCGCAGATGGAATATATGTAAATGTCATGTTACGCCCAAACCATTTTATTTTATCTATGCTTTTATCAAATTCATAGAAACTATAAATTCGCCAATATTCATTCGCTTTTTGTCCTCACCGCAGTTTTTAAAAAAAAGTCTTTCATTTTCCATTATCCAACTTTGTTGTTATCCTATCCAGAAAACGTTTGTTCAAATTCAAGGACGTGAACATATGGGTCCTATCAATAAAAATACAAATTATATGATCTCCCATACTTTCACTTCAGAAACTAGAGTAAATTCTATGTAATCCTGCTTTGCACTCCACTACTCATCAAGGGAGATAATGAACATACACCAAAGACATTTATCCTGAGCACATTCTTGAAATGTCAGAGTACCCGGTATCATCTATTCGCCTATTCTAGCATCATCGAATCATCGGAATTTATTTTTTATTTCGGCGATTTCCTTTTCATTCATAAGAGAATATTTTCATTGTTCGAAATTATGATTTATAATTTATTTGAAATAGACGGGAGGGGAGTTTTGGAACCGATATCTTCGAAAAGGATTTCGCTCGGAGTATTCTATAGGTACTGTATAATTACCTTTAGAGTTAGTTGCCATATGTAGTTGATATTTGTATTGTCAATTTCTGAGTTGTACCTATCTATTTACTATTTGAAAGTGGTTGTCATTGTATTCATTTTCAATTTAATTTTCCTAACATTCAGTTTTACAGTGAACAGTGAATGTAACAAGTGACAAATATACAAAGTAGTAACCACCTCAGAATGTTCTCCCCCCCATGCCCCCTTCCGGGTTGAGTGCCCTGAAGTAGAAACCCCCCCCAGCTATTTAGCGAGGAGAACCTACTACCCCACTACATCCACCCCCGCTCTCCGAGCGGTCCTCAACTTACTGATGGGCACTTCAGCAAAACTGACATCTGACCTCCTTTAGTCGAAAGTCAGCCTTTAGGTGCTATTCTATTTTTGGGCCCCCAAAAACTAACCGGCGGCTGTTGTTTTTAACGTCGAGCGTTACTCACTGAATCTAAGGATAGTTGAATCGCGATCGAGTTGTTCTGCGGTGAACTTGCTGAAAGAAAGTCTGATTAATTTGCTTACCGGAGTCGCCTGACGGCGACTCGTGGGAGCGGTCGTAGATTCTACTTTGTCGGCCTTGGGTGTTTGTCCATTTCTCGGAATCTGGGGTCATCCATGTTCAACGCATCGTGTATATCGCGTAGCACTGGGTTGTTGTGCGATCTGATTCTATCGAACACGCTTTCTGCGTGTTCTCTCACATACATGTCCACATATTGCGTGTCCAGGTCTAAGTATCTGTATATGTATCTATTGGGGATGTAGTACGGTGCGTTTACGGGGGCCCTTACGCTCGCGTTCATGAACGACTGTATCTTCTTCCTGTATGTCTGTGCGCACTGGCCAGTGGCCCCACGCAGTGCAGGCATACAGTATTATGGGCATGAGAACGGTTTTGATCATTAGCAACTTCACTTTCAACCCCATGTTGCTTCTGAATGTTTTCCAGATGAAATCCTTACCCGATATATTCGATTAAATAGAAATACCAGGGTTGACAACCCTGAATAATCCATCAATTACCTATGTTATGACGTTTTTTCACAAAGTGAATCTGATTTATGGAATGAGAGTACAGCGAACGTGTCACGAGAGGCAGCACTAGTAGAGACAAACATAAACTGTTCACATGTAAAACAGTGTCATTTACGTAATATTAATTTATTATTTAAAAATATAAATCTGGTATAAAAAATTATTTTGTGCTAATATAATGCCAACAAAGCATTGCTGTTTTGCGAATTGTACGTCGGATAATCGATATCCAGAAGAAAATTTGTTTTTTATACCATTTATAAATCCTCATATCAATGAGGTTAGATGTAAAAAATGGATACATGCTTCGAGGAGAGTGGATTTCACAGTGCAAAAAATAAATATTCATATGTATGCTCTAAACATGAACTGTTAATTACAATTGATTATAATGAGATATAACCTCAATTCTTTATTAAATTATATTCATTTATTATATTTAATTAAATTTATTTCATTACCATCTATATTTGATTCATATTTCACTCGGAAATAAATCTAAGATAATTATGAATTTCAAATTTCTTTTATTAATAACTGTCTACTAACCCGTCTATTAATTCACTTTTTCCAGTTACTTTTAAATTGCGGCATGCAAGTCAACGTTTTAATTTTACAACATTGTTATCCTTTACAGCTGCAAATTTCAGTTTTGCTCCAGGAATATTTTCTTCTATTAAAAACATTCTTTTTTAATTATACTCTACCATATGTTTTATATGAGGATTAGGCAATGTTTATCTACTAGTTCTGCTAGCGAGTGATTTTTCGTACTTCAGGAAAAAGGTTCATTTCGACAATAATAAAAAGCAAGTTCCAAAAATAACCACTTCTTGACCGGTATCAACCAAAATTTTTGACTCGGTTATCTGAAAAATATATTATTGTTAGTTACATTTGGCCGCTTATTTTCAAGAGTAACTTTCAAGGTCTCATGAGTCTACGGATGAAGATAAAATTCTCAGAGGGCCTTAATTTGAAAATTTTCGTGAACTGACTATGAATTGCTTTACTATTCATTCCGACATAGTATGTTGGCATCCACAATTGAAAAGGTGATTGTAAAAAGGACACCTGAGTAATTTTTTTTTGAGATTTGGAGTTGAGTACAGTTTGGTTCTCTAAGGGTAGATATCCATTTTGGTGTAAAAAGGGATCTCATTTCATTATAATTGGGTTTTTATCGATGGAAAAAGGAAACTTCAGTTGAGCAGGACTAGTGTAAATTGCATCTGAAGATCATGAACAAGTTGTTTTAATATTGTTGGTTTCAAATTTCTTACTTATTTTACAGTAGGTTTCTTTATGTATTTAATTGATAATTAACCAAATGAACCTTATTTATTATTTTCATTGCCAAAATGATAATTGATTATGTACAGAACTGTTCTGGGTGTGACTGATCTCAATATGAAAAACTATTTTCTAGTAACCAGTCAACAACTTTTCCATGAGTATTATTCTCCATTGAAATATCTGATAATTTTGCATGTCGAATGCTTTTTTTATTCATGCTACTTTTCACACGTTCACTTTGCTCACCACTGCTTTCAATGCTATTTGAAGATTTTACTTCTTGAATAGACGTTTGAATCTCCATAATAGCAAATTTTCTTTCACTTTCTAAATGTTCGAGTTCTAATTTTTGATGTTCCAATACTAATTTTTTGAATTGTTTGAATTTCAGTTGCCTATCTTCTCATCCTTTCCAAAGTTGATTTCTGCCTGCAACTTCTTCAATTTCAATATTTTCAATTCACTTGCGGTTCGGCTTCCTGACTTTTGGTAGATTTTGATAACTCAACTGGTGTATATTTTGACTGTGGGATGCCAGCAGTGGCTCTGCTAGTTCTTCAAACAGCACATTCCTATCGTGACATCATTTAATTGGAATTTTACAAATTTGACAGCAGTTGATATTTTTCTTCTTAGAATTCGGCTTTAACTTGAAAAGGGACTGAACAAAGCTCGAAGGAGCAAAATGGTTGGGCAAACTTCTTAGTTTCGGCAAAACACGTTTAAACTATTTTGCTTTCTATTCAGAAACAAAACTGACAGTAACATTAGGTAACTATATAAGATTAATTCACGACACTATCAATGGTTTTTGTATTCCTCATTACCTGAACTCGTGTCTTGTTGTGTTTCATGTTCGAAAGTATTAAATCACTTGGAAAAGGTTATTAGAGAATTAACTGTGATTTTCTTTGGAGCCCGGTAAAGTATGTGAATATTCCTTTTCAAGTTCTGATGCAATAGCCACTTTATAATAGTCGATGCGATGGATGAACTCAAACACGGGGAAAAAAAATGTATATGAAACATAAAAAAATACAATTTTCCAGTATAATTTTATTCGATGAAAATAAAGTTACCAAATAGATTCATCACTAGAGCATATATTCGAATTGTTACCTAAAAATTAGATTATATTTGGAGTACCTACTGGAAAAATATTTTTGAAATTCGTCCTTTGATAAAAATGAAAGAAAAGAATGAGTATTTATGAAAGTCCCCTGAATCAAGTTTTAACAAGTAATGGTCTACATTCATTAGTCATCTTTTATTCCGATAATAAATGTCAATATTGTCTTAAACTCTACTAAAAACTCTACCCTGAAAAGAAAGCTATAGAAAATTTACCTCTTCATCTACCTTTCGTTAGTGGAGCACAAAAGTAAAAAACCTATTCAAACATAAAAACTATTTTGTGCCATCAAGTTTCATTAATAAATTCATTTCTCCTTGCTACAGAGGAGGTTCATTCGTTTTTCTTGATATCCATATTCTCTGCACTTTCCAACAGCAACCAAATCCTAATTGCATTTCAAGTATCATGTCATGACAAACTCTTCCATGTGTGCATTATTTTAATTGCTTATATTTTTGCAAATTAAAGACTATTTTCCCCATACGTTAATATCTCGTTATGAGATATTTTGAAAACTTCTTCAAAAGATTTAAAAATTGCTACCTACTACACGGGCTGAAAAGTATCGGGCCTAACACATAGATTGCGCTAGTTTTATTGCATTCACCGCTTTTTCAGTTAGTATTAACCTTCAACAGAAAGCTGTTGAAATTTCATAATATTCCACTCATTAGTTTGCGAATTATTGTGCTAAGAGTGACACTACTGTTATATTGAAAACAATGAATCGAAAACAATTTCGTGTTTTAATTTTACACTGCTTCTTGATGGGAAAAAATACGGTTCAAGCGAATCGATGATTCAAAAGTGTTATAAGGACTCCGCTCCATCAAAAACAACAATTAAACGTTGGTTTTCTGATTGACTCGATGAAATTAAACGTTGGTTTGGTGACTTCAAACGTGGTAGTAGAGATACCGATGATGCAGAACGCAGGAGACGTCCAAATGAAGCAGTAACACCAGAAAACAAAAAAATCCACAAAACTGTTGGAAAATTCTGTTAAAATCTATTTTTCCGAACCAGCAGTCGCCCCACCTACGAACGACAACTCTCAAAAGCCGAAACTTGTGCGAGCTAAGGACTAATGAGATCCTACCTCTTAACGTGTGATTCCTAACACATTTTTAATGATTGAATAGTGAAGTTGAGTGAGTTAGCTGACATTGTATAGATATCAAAAGAATGAGTTAGCTTTAAATTGCATGTGCATTTGACTATGAACGGGTACCGCGCGAGCTCACTGTTGAGCAAGATTCTGAGCAGTGTTTGGCCATGTTTAAACATAACAAACCGGAAGTTTTGCATCAATATGTGACAATAGATGGAACATGGCTCCATCACTTCACTCTGGAAACAAAAAGATCATCATCTGAGAGGAGAGCAACTGGTGAACCTCGCCCTGAGCGCCCGAAAGCACTACAATCGACAGGAAAGGTTATGGCCTCGGTATTTTCGGATGTGCGTGGTGCAATAATCATCAACAATCTTGAGAAGGGAAATACCATCAACAGTGAATAGAATATAGCGTTATTGGGGCGTTTGAAGGCCGTTTTTTTGCAAAGAAACGACCGCATATAGCAAAGAAAAAACTTTGTTTCAAGACAGCGCACCGTGCCGCAAGTCAATCAAAACAATGACAAAACTGCATGAATTAAACTTCAAATTGCTCCCACATCCACCGTATTCCCCGGATTTGGCTCCTAGCGACGTCAAAAAAATGCCCACAGGTAAGAAATTCCGCTCGAATGAAGGGGTTATTGCTGAAACTGAGGCTTATTTTGAGGTAAAAGATAAATCGTTCTACAAAGGTGGTATTTAGAGCGGCGCTGTAATGATTGTATGGCTCTTGATAGAGATAATGTTGATGAATAAAGCCAATTTTGAACAACAACAAAAAAGTTTTTTTTCAGGCCCGAGTCTTTTCAGCCATGTTGAACTTATGATAGACAAATAAATGAACAAGCAAAACTTTATCTTTCAATTGAATTCACGTTTTCAATTTGCTTATTGCTTATAAGTATCAAATATAGAAGTTCATTCCTGTTTGACAGCATTCGAACGGTCACAGTTGACGTATATACAGGGCTATTCAAATTCGTTCCTGTACATGGGAATCTCGTTAACGATAGGAGATAGAGTGTCGGTTAAATTGTGGCAAAATTGCGTATTTTAGAGACCTATTCAATGATGTGAGAAAATCGAATATAGCTCTTTTTGTTCTGGAGTTATACAGGAAAAACCAAAAAATCCCAAATTATTGTTTTACCTATATATATTCTTTATTCACAGACATATTGAAAATCTGTCCACATTTTGCTATTGGCATTTGATGTGGGCTATCAGAATATGTCCATGAATTTTTATACAGGGTGTCATCTGACTTGGGCAACCCCCATCTTTGAATTTTTAAATACGGACCTGTATTTTTTGTATCGCCGACGTTCACTTTAAATTTTATATTTTGGGTTTTTTGAGTAATATTTGATTATAATTGTGTTTTTCGAGAATTTTCTTTCTTCATTTATTTATTGTCCTTAACACACTTATTTGCTGCATTGTTTCGAAATCATTCAAAATCCTCAATCTTGAGTCTTCCACATTTTCTATCTCTTTGCCAGCGTAAATCCTATTTTTCAATGTCCCCCATAGAAAATAGTCCAAAATAGTAAGATCTGGTGATCTTGCAGGCCATTATATTGGCCCAGTATTTGTCTCGAAATGGAAGGACTCCAATTCGAACATTTATAGCGCCATTCATTTTTTTGTGTATATAAATTACTTCATTTCAATTTTCATTATAATTATAGTGTTGGTTTTGGATGTTATTATTGCTATCATATAATATATTTTTGTCGTAGATATGTTACAGATAATCATAAAAGGTCTTCTTATTCGAAGTTCACTGTAGAAAACGCTCAGAGCAATGAAAATATATGAATAGGTACCTAAAAATGAAAAAAAAAATCTCGAAAAACTACAGTACATAGCGAAACGTCAAAGTTGTTATTGAGTTTTTAGTCAACTCAGTCTCTAAAAACTCTATGGTACATAGGGAGACGTGAAAGTTGCTATTGTCAATCAATTTCCAGGGCCGTAATTTAAAAGGGAATAATTCACCCAATTATATAATCAAATATTACCGAAACATCCAGAAATATAAAATAAAAGTCAATTTCTCAGTATGAAGTGAATGTCTACGATCCAAAAACTACAACAAAAAATACAGGCTCGTATTCAAAAATTCAAAGATGGGGTTGGCCCAAGTCAGATGACACCCTATAGAAAAGATTCATGGACATATTCTGATAGCACACATCGAGTGCCAATAGCAAAATGTGGACAGATTTTCAATATGTCTGTGAATAAAGAAGATATAGGCAAAAAAATAATTTGGGATTTTTTAGTTTTTCATGTATATCTCCGGAACCAAAAAAGCTATATTCGATTTTTTTACATCATTGAATAGGTCTCTAAAATAAATTTGCCACAATTTAACCGACACTCTATCCCTTATCGTTTACGAGATCATCATGTACATAAACGAATATGAATGGCCCTGTATAACTTCTGTTATAGCTTTCGCTTTTCTATAAATTTCAATTTCCATCAAATTTTGAATCGTCAGAAGCTGTTTTGATATGTTTTTACTATAACTTCTTTACTGCCATATTCATGTGAATACATTTTTGTATTAAAATTTAAAAAGTAAGAGTTTGATTCCTTTGTAAAATTGATATATTTAGTTTCAGTTGTAAACTTAAGTATGTATGTATGTAGAGGTAGAGTATTACAGTTTTTTTCAAAGATTTGAAATGAAAATATTATTGTGTTTGAATCATGTGATATAAATGAAAATAAATCTATTGACGTTAGTCATGTGATAAATTTCATACAGAAAATGCTTGAGAAAGCTATATTATAGTGAAACATTTGAGACGGTTTTGTAAACTGTCTAGTGAAAATCTCACATTCAAAATGGTACTTAGTATGAGGTCAGTGAATAATTAATATCGATTAATAACAGAAGCTTAGAATGTCTGTTACATCCCAGAAATAAACTACAGATTGATTCAATCTTCTTGGCTATAAAAAGTTTGAAGGCCCTTATTAAACTAATGCTTAAAAAAAGATGGTTATCTTTCGATATTTAAATTGTCAGGAACTATCGACCCTGGCAGTTTTGAAAGAACTCGTATTTTCTTTAGTTATTTAAAAAGTCATTTTTCTGCATATAGGACAAGTGTAATTGCTACTAAGCCACCCTGAGACGCAATTAGAATGAAACACGTGAAGGCAGGGTAATGTTTTCAAATCATCTTCCAAGCTATCTAAGCAGATGCAGCATTTATCTTCTTTCCTTTTTTTTGGGGGGGGGCTGAAAGTCAAAAGATGTAATATCAGTATAGTAATTCTTTATCAGAAAAAAAATTTAGACATGACCATGATGTTCCAAACAGTGCATTACAAGTTATTAATTACAACCTTGAAACTAAAGGAAAACACGTTCAAATATTCTAATATTCTATCATATTTATCTATCGCAATATTTTTTTACAGGTTAAAGTAAGCTCTTCATAATAACCAGTGACTCCATAAGATATTGTTCGGTGAACCAGTGTTACAACATGTATCAGAAAATATTTCTTGCACAATTTTATCGGAGAATAGAAAATTTATTAATCAGTAAATCAATCAACAAATGTATGTGTTTTTGTACGGAATACTTAGACAAAGATGATTTAAGTCTAAGTACATAAATAAGTTTGTAAGAGTATGAATAATTAGTGGTCATACAACGTAGATGCTGGAGAAAAGAAGATAGAAAAAAGGAATTATTTAATCTAAAACACCTCAAATAATGAGTTGTAAAAATCAAACTGACCTGCTTTACACCTGCACACGTACCAATTTTCATTATTTTAACAGAAAATAGATACAAATAGTGACAAACCTTCAAGTAAAGTAAGAAAAAAATTAAATACATCAATAAAAACTCTTAGAAAGATGTATGGATTATGCAAAGTTTCTTTCAGATATAAACTGGAAGAAAAATAACTACTTTGGTAATATACACGATTTTTTTCATTCATATTGGAATTGAAACAGATATTTTACACAGGATTGCTACACATTATATATAATAATAATAATAATAATAATATTTATTAATAAACAAATAATAATACAAATAAACACCAACAGAGAACATCGCGAAAGCAGAGCTTGTATGCGGTGAAACTGCCAAAATTTTCGATTAAAAAAATATACGTATTCTATGAAGTAAACTATAGCAACAAACAAAAAAGAAATACAGAAGAAATAATCTAGACAGTAAATAAAACTTTTTTATGTAGTAATTAATAAAAATAATAATAAACAAAAAGAACTACAAACCATTGCAAACAACAGGATTTGCCAATACAAAAAAAGAACAACATACTATGTTACTAGGACGTCAGGCTCTTAGTAACAAATTAATTTGATGTCGTTCGTCCAAAACGGATTTTTTAATTAATTTTTTAAATTTTTTAAAATGTTCTGCCTGTCGAATGGACTCCGATAGTATATTATAGGCTCGACTAGCTGAATGCAAATGACTTCGATGACCAATTGTTTTGAGTGTCAGTTCTGTTTTGATCAATTTTTTTACTTTGTTTCTAGTGTTATGTACGTGGTCTATATAATCGTGACGTTTATGTTTATATTGAAAATACACTAACTGTATGTAGTACAACTGACTAATATCAAATATTTTAGCCTCTTGATAAAGAAGGTTTGTAGGATACATGTCTCTTTTAAATATTATTTTTAGGAATCTTTTTTGTAGAGTCTCAAGTTTGGACAAATGACAGTTTGCGGCTCCACCCCATCCCAATATTCCGTAATTTAGCCTAGATTCAACCAAAGAGTAATATACAATCTTTATCACAGGTAAGTCTAAGTATCGGTTCAGAAATTTTATTTTATATAGCATAGGCCTTAATGTTTTAATTACATTTTGTATATGTATATTCCATTTCATAGTATCGTCAATTGTTATACCTAAATATTTTATATATCTAACTCTATTTATTTCTATTATTTTATTGTTGACATGTAACTGTACAACATTAAAATCTGGTAAACCATTTTCATAACAACTAAATGGAACAAAGCACGTTTTTGAGTAATTAACAGTTAATAAATTATAATCAAACCAGTCTATAATGTGAATAAAATCTTGATTAATTTTTTGTTGTAGGTCAGAGTACTGTTATAAAATTGCACTTATAAGGAAAGCAATATTTGAGTAAAACATATTTAAAAGTTATCCAATAACATGCAGTTGAGAAAGACAACAGTTTTCGCCCGTAACTAAGACTTTACGATCTTCACTTTTTACAATGAAAAGATATTTTGTTCTTTATTGTTCTTTATTTGTTCTTTTTTGATCTGCAACCCGAATCAGTAGAACAACCAAAATTACTTATACCAAATAAGAAACACACAGAATTAATAATTTAAACAGGGTATTTGAGTTTCCCCACTTCTACCTAAGATTCCATCTTGGAATGAAAATGAATAGTAGCAACTTGAAAAGAAATCAAAAAGCATGAAAACAATGGGAATGTTTTCCAGTATCAAAATCATGTAAATCATCATCAAATATGCAGTCATTTCTTTACAGAAGAATAAAAAACATGGAGAAATCAATATGTTTTATTGAAAGCTTGTGGCACTGAAATAAAACCGCTTTTAGTGACTGCATTTGTTGATAAATGGTGTATATAAAAGAATTATGCCATAAATTCAATGGCTAATGCATCCATTAGCCTCAAGCAGTTAAAATCGCTAAAGTGATAATAATTTCAGTGGCTTCAACTATTCGAGGATGGTGGTTGTACCATATTTATGATGTTAATATTTGATTTGACGGTTATCACATGTTTTTAAAACTTTAAATGTGCCCCTGGGTAAAGACACATACTCAAAAAAATTACTCATTTCTTGCCTAGTGTATTATTTTATGAGTATCTCAGTTTGAGAGAATTAAAACATAATGGAATACTTTTGGACCAATAATTCTTTTTTCATGTAGATTTACAGCCCTGAATGTTCGCATACCAACACCCTGTGTAAAATTTTTGGGAAATACTTCGAAAAAAAGTTCGGCAGCAGAGAGTTTTTGCAGTCGACTTTTTCACAGTTCCAGCAAATATGCTACAAGGTTCTTTTCTATAGACTTTGACAAAAAAGTGCCATACAGATGGCTACAGACTACCTGAGAGGCTCAGCAGTGTCTCCTGGCTGATGGATGCAGTTAGTACCCTGCGGCCATGAGATATCGTCTCCCTGAAAAAAATCACAGGAGACCTACTTCCTAAGTCACACAGCTGCGCTGCTTACCTACCTGACAAAGGTAGTCACAAACTGACCGCCAGCTGATTTACTTGGTCGAGTTTGAATAAGTGAGATCAACATACACACAGGTTACATGGAATGGTTGAATACTCTCACTCACGTTAGACATACCTATTACGTACATGCCGGGTTTGATCAAAATTGAAAAGAGTAAGGTTCAATAGGTGTGTAACACTTTTGTAAAACTCTCGAGCACTAATACCTAACACAATAGAACCATTTTGATACTTACCTTTTCCTTATGTTTGTATCACAGCCAATAGAATATTTCTGAGGAATATCATAGGATCTACTTTGGTGACCTCCATAGCTCTGTTTATGTGAAGGACTCGACCAAATTGTGTAAGCTACAGTCCCTACTGCTACTACTAACATAAGACCAAATACCAGCGGGTGGAACTGAAGAGCCATTTCGATAGTTTTTTCTAATTCAAATGAAACTAATGGTTTAGTTATGCTATGAGTGAAGTCACTTTCCCAGATTCCTAGTCAATGTTAGAAGGGAACTCCAGTGGTTCGAGGTTGTTGAAAATCTGAACATCAACTGGCTGTTGAATTGACCTTAGTATTTGTAGGATTTTTATAAATAGTCGGGAATAGTACAAAAACTATCAATTTACCTTCTCGAACTCTCTGTACTTTTTCTAAATTTATCTCGAGCAAGTTTGCCAACACAAGTTTCGAAGTGACAGATGGTTTTGTACTCTTCTCTTGGTTTTACTTTTCTGTTGGGATTTCACTATGATCAGAAGTATTCAATAGAAACAATTGATATTAGATATAGGAATAAAATACTTTGACTAATTTCCACAAGTAAGTGGAAATTAGACAAAGTATTTTATTCCTATATCTAATTGAAGATGAATTTCCACAAAAATAAATAAGTCATCAATATCACAAATTAGAAACAACTGACTTAGTTGTTTCGTTTCTATTTAAAGAAAAAATTAATGAGACCCTGTTTGTCAGTCAAAAAACTTCATATTTGGCCGCTTTCTTTTGAAAGTGTATCAATTATCACTTCAATTATCACACTTTTCTCTCTCTCTTTCTTTGTATGGCCGTTGCTTCTCACTCGGGCGCATTTGGCTAGTTTCTCCTGTCAACAGTTGACAGAAGTTTTCTTGCTCGAGGCAATGCTGCCACTTCCTAGTTTTTTCACTATTTTTTTTTGAAAACATAATTTTTTAAGGTCGTCTCATCTACGGAAGGCCTTTTGTTTTTTTCACATACATGGCCCCTTTTACGTGGTTATCCGAACTACCTGGACTGAATACCAGTGTGAATGAAGAGAGCCCTCGCTTCACATCTGATATGTTAAACATAATTTTTTAAGGTCGTCTCCTCTACGGAAGGCCTTTTGTTTTTTTTCACATACATGGCCCCTTTTACGTGGTTATTCGAACTATCTGGACTGAATACCAGCGTGAATGAAGAGAGCCCTCGCTTCACATCTGATATGTTTACACATATAGGTTAATTTAATGATGGACATTCAGTACACAAAAAGGAACCCCGCGATAGCACATGGCATCCACGTACCTTCTTTATGGCGGTCGTTATCGGCACGTCCGCCCACTACCACTGCCCCCACAGAACTCAACATAACACTTTTGTTCACGAATCACGTTGTTTGAACTATGTAGATATTTTATAATGCAATAATGATAAATATGGGCTTTAGTGCCCCAAGTAAGTGTACAAAAGAAGAAAACGATTCATGAACAAAACTTTAATTATCACGAATCCATAAATAGGTTTAACTGAAATCCTAATTCAAACCAAACCTACGAAATGGGCCCTAAAAACTTTAGTGTATTCATTCTGAAATGAAGAATAAAATATCATTTCAATTCTGTGTTCTATGAGATTAACCGTAATGAACTCATGGGTGCGATCAAACACATTATTATTTTTGGCAAAGTAAGATTTAGTTTGACTCTTTCGCTTTTTATTTAGAAACAAAACAGAATAATAATGATAACTATATAAAACAAAACAGTCTCAACTTTTTAATACTAGATGTGAAATTAGGCAACATTCTTCGCGGCTCGCAAATGACTACGTTGGCTTCAACAAAATGATTTTGTGATGGGGAAAATTGCGTAACATTTCTTCTTGGCCGCCCAGAGGCCCGGCTCAGGCCAAAAAAAATTGAAACTTTGGTTTGGGCACTACCTTAGATTAGGGCATTACTGTGGTTTGGAAAGCCAGCCAGCAGTCAGTTCATACCACAGAGTAATAATAAGATAGAGTTGCCATGCCTATACCAATACATGTATTTTGAAACGGGTGTCGTACTAGGTTATGGAGAGTTTTTTACATTTGAAGTAAGTTGGACAATAAAACAGTGGCGGTTGGTTTAGTCAGTTTCGCTCATAATCGGAGGGATATTATATATTTATAAAATACATCATTTCAGGTGAATCTGATTTATTATTAATGATTATGGAAATGAGACCAGTTTTTTTACCACCTAATAGATTTTTATTCATATATGGCTTTATAACAAAGCACGTGGTTTACTGGGTTAAAATTAAATTATTTCAAATGAAATAATTCATAACAGTGATAAATGATAATTTCAAAAGTAATGAACTTTGATTCATATATTCAGAAGAAGACATTTGTGATTTATTCTCAGATTTAATAAACAAGCGGTACTGCTTGTGAGGTCCGATATAAAGAACTTTCGATTAGAAATCATGAATATTTATAATTACGATTGAGGTTTGATATTATTATGTGATTTCATTCAAAATTGATATCCATAGAGGTCTTTGTGGGCCGACATTGTTTTTTCATTCATTCATGCTGACGAATTCTATAATTACAAAAAATCATTAATATAAATGAAAAAAACTGTATTCAATAATGAAAAATATGTTTTTCATGTGTGCCATAGGTCATATTCATTCTGTGATCAACATATTGAAAAGCTTTCTGCTCAATATGTTCAGTTTGCATACTAGTTATTCTTGCGCAACCAGTGTTAAATCTGTTATTGCTCATTCACACAAAGAATGATTTCAATTTGGGTTTTCCTTTCTCTGCACGGGGCTTTCGAGTTGCATACAGACAATATTCAATAAGAAATGACATTTTTCAAATCTTTTTTTGGTTGGGATATGTCAAAAAATGAAATAATGTCGGTCCCCAAAGACCCGTATACCAATTTTGAATGAAATCCATTGCAATATCGAACCTCAATCGTAATTATAAATGTTCATGATTTTTAATCGAAAATTATTTATAACGGATCTCACATACCGTAACGCTTGTTTATCAAATCCGAGAATAAATCTCAAATTTCTTCATCTGCTTTTATGAAGCAAAGTTCATTACTTTTGAAATTAACGTTTATCATCGTTATGAATTCATTTGAAAATTTAATTATAAACCAGTAAACCAAGCGCTTTATTATAAAGCCATACATAATTAAAAATCTAGTAGGTGAGTAGGAAAAACTGGCCCCATTGTCAAAATCATTAATAATAAATCAACTAATTGAACAGAACATATGTTCAGCTGAAACGATTTATTTAATAAATATATAATATCCCTCCGATTATCAACTAAACCAACCGCCACTGTTTTATGGTCCAACTTACTTCCCCTAAAAAAACAAAGTTATGCTGCCTTCGATGCAAGGATGGAAAAGGCCTCTCTATTGTCTTTTCAAACATTCATCTCTCCCAACTACCTATGGTGTAGGTTTTGAGAGAGATGATTTGGTTTGAAATTGTTCTAGTTTTTCATTGTCTTTTTTTTGTTTAATAACTTTTTATTGACAACATTTGTATTTTTGACTTGTTTTTTGCAAATCGGAATCAGTATTTTCATATTTTTGAATATCAATTTTCACTGGTTAACAAAATATTTTGGTCATGTTGTGTTATATTCAATTTATTTGTGACTTCTTAGGTTTTCTGTAAATATTCTTCAACCAAAGAGAGTCCGCATCTCCAACATTCATCATCTTCCTCACTTGACTGTCCTGCATTGTCAATTTGTAAAAAAAAACATATAGATAACGTTTTTCAATAAGGCTTGATTTTATAATATCAGTTATTAACAATTTAATTATCAAACTCAAATATATTGGGTATTCTAAAAATATCGCTATGATCTAGTAGAATCATAAAATATACTTAACTTATTCAAATGAAATGTTGGTGTTATCTTAAAACTACTATAATGAATTTTCTTATAACTAAACAAAACCAAGAAAAGCTGTATTAATGATATACTAAAAAACAGTATTGGTGAAAATCATTCCTCATGTTACTTCTAATAATAGGAGAGAAATGTCAAAATTTCAATCATAAATGTATTTCTCCTTATGCTTAAGTTTCATTTCATTACTTTTTGATATTTATATTCACACTTTCAAAAACCAATAAAATGTATCAGCCCTTGTCAGAGCATTTTTTGAAAATTACAGATAATTACAGACCTTCATGCGAATACCTCAATAAGATAAATTTTGTAAACTTTACAAGTTCTTAAAATAATTAATTTCAGTTTATTCTTAATTATACTTAAAACTCAATATAATCAAGAGAAACAAGTTATACAGTCAGATCCATCAAAATTTCAATTGTCAAAAACGTATTATTCAGTTTATGTTGAAAGAGTTTTGTACAATGCCAAATTACCAGATACAAAGTGAAACTGTTTAAATATATTAACTCGTGAATTGATCTAAATACATTTATCAATCTTTTCTGCATTTCAATTTGAGAATATTAATTTTGTGTTGTTTTAGTTCTATACTTAATGCATTCAATATTTTGCTGTTCAAGATCTAATAAAATCCCACCAATTAACGTTCAACTCAATGAATAGAAAAGATATGCCTATCGTTCCATAAAACTGTAATAAACTATTGCCTCTGTCACTTTCGAAACTAATGTAATTTCATTACATTCGCCTGCTGTATGTGCACAACGGACAAGTTTTACGGTTGATACATTCAATATGAAACTCATGCCTGCAGGGTAATGTTTTCGTTGGACCCACCAATTTTCTTGAGCAGATCCTGCATTCACCAACATTCTTCCTTTTTCTTGGGGGCCTGAAATTCAAAAGAGGTAGTATTAGTGAGTAATTTCGCAAAAAAACTGAGCAATTTTGAACTACACAAAATAAAGAAACTTAGAGTCCATCAGACAGAGCCCCTGTCCCATCCTTATTTATTCTAGATAAGCTAGGTCAGTCCTTCAGATGGCATCTTCTGATCAGAACACATTCATACGCAACGATTGAATTTCTGAATTAGTATATTTTACTTGAACAATAAACTTTGATTTGTGATGAAAACAGAATAGAACGAAGAAGATATTTCATCTTGATATATCAAAATAATATATCTGAGCATTTTTCTACATTACATGCACGTACAATGGATGTAGAAAACTGGAATATCCATTATACGTCTATATCTTGACGTACAGTGGATGTCCTCACAACATCCATGGACGTTCGGACTTGAGCCGGACGTAAAACGGACATCCATTGGATGTCGTGTGCTGTGTTGGTTCGTAACTTCCATGCTTACTTTTGAATCTTCAATGTCAGAAAAAAATAGGGAAAATGAAGTGGTGTGATACTATTACTCTGTAGAACCCACAGAGATAAGTGGACTGTTCAAAAAATAAGCATCAATTTGCACCCAAAACCTTAATCATTTTTGCAAGTACCCAAACAGACCAACATTCGAGAGATATAATCCAACGCCCTTTTTGGTATTAGCCAGGGGAGCAGTTGTTTTCTGATAAGTTCCAGTCCATTAACCTACAGTGTAGATAAGTCGAGACGAGACTGACCTAAACGAACTGTTCCTTTAGCTGAATCAATTACCTGTGAAGAGAGTATAATTTCACAGAACTCTCCCCAGACGACTATAGAGATTTCTGGCAAATTAATGAAACCGTTTCAAAATTGCCTCAGTTGTTTTTTCAAAAGTTTTTCATGTTCAACAACAATTAATACATTTATAAATCTTTAATTTCCGGTTAAGTTCTTTTTTCAGTTCTCTGTATTCATAGTAAAACCATAGTTTGTCCAGAACATAATTATGAAAGCTGATTGAGCAAGAATTTTGGCTCATGTCTTCATCAGCAGATTTGCAAGTAATAATATAAAAATTTAGATGACCATAAAAGTTTTTCACTTGTAGATTTCCATCCAACAACATGGGATTTATATGAATAAATCCAGGTGAAATTTGCCGTAGCTGTGCAATATCATAAATTTAATGTTAGATTGATAAAAAAAACTGAAATGAGCATATTGTTGATTACCCGATAATCGCTCTAGATTGGTATTACAGACCCAAGCTAGATCAGCAGAATGTAAAATTAGTTTATTTGAATAGAATGGCGACCGTTGAATATGATTTTGATTGTCAAGTTGGCGGGAAGTCGGTCAAAATGTTGAAGAAAACCAATTTCTAAATTGTCGACGTTCCGAAACTTTATTGTTTCATCTTCAGGCAAGGCATACATATCAAAATGGAAGTTTACAAAGCAGTTCTGTTAGAAACAAAATAAATTATGTAATATAACAATCGTAAAAAAAAATAAACGTTTCGAACACTTTACAAAAAACAACGTTAATGAGTACTTACATTTAGGGCGGCTTTCCGAGTTGAAGGGTGAAGTGAATAATTTCGACATGAAATATAAATACGTACACAGGTTCCTGAAAGACGTTGACACAGACACGAAGGGATTAACAATCTGAACTGTCTGTAAATCGTTCTTCATAATTCAAAAAAAGCCCATGAAAGAAATGAGAATTGTATTGGGAAAAAGCAGTCGGTTAATGATTCCAAAGTTAGTTATTGTTTGATTTTTTCTATTAGATTGAAATATGAGGTGTGTAAGTTTTCAATATCCGACCTTTTCTTAACGCATTTTGTTCGATGTTTTGTTATTTCAATCATGTCGTTCAGGAGTGATTTTTTTAGTATCAAAATCAAAAGTATGAAGGGACAATTTGCAATGTTCTGCAAGGCTAGTAGGATTCTTCATTGTTTTTAGTGTGTTGTGTATATTTTCACAAGCCCTGCTATGTTTAGTAATTCTTTGTTTGAGATACCTACCTGTTTGTCCTATATATATATATTTTCTCACATTCAGCACATGGTATTTTATAGACAAAATTGGATTTTAGGTCTTTTGGTGTTTTTGTTTTTATTTTCGTGAATAAATGATTTTTAATTGTATTTTCAGATTTCATACTAATTTTAAAATTTTTATTTTCTAGAGTCTTGCATAGTGGTGTCAGACCTGCTACATACGGTAATTTGAAATATTTAATGTTCAACGGTGTTTTTTCTTTTTTTTGTTGTTTATTTGTTCTGTCTGAATATACTAATTTTTTAATTAAAGATCTAGGATAGCAATTCTTAAGTAAAATAGTTTCTATTAGTTTTAGGTTTTGGTTTTTAAAATTCCCATGTGCTAAATGTGCAGCCCTGTAGTTCAGATTGTTGATGATGTTTATTTTTTGTGTCATTGGGTGGATAGAGTGGTAGTTTATAAATATTTCAGAGTATGTTGGTTTATGGTACCAATCAGTTATAATTTTGTTGTTAGATTTTATCAGCAAAACATCCAGAAAAGCAATTCTATCATTTTTTTCTTCTTCAACGGTGAACTGAAGTTTGGG
The DNA here is from genome assembly GCF_025532065.1 of Leptinotarsa decemlineata. Lineage (NCBI taxonomy): Eukaryota > Metazoa > Arthropoda > Insecta > Coleoptera > Chrysomelidae > Leptinotarsa > Leptinotarsa decemlineata. The sequence continues at coordinate 8,936,588 of NW_027412578.1, forward strand.
ATGATAACTAATGAATGTTGTTAACATTCTATCTACGTTTTCTTTTTCTATGCACAAAACTAAATCAACATATCTTTTGAAAAAAATTATCAGAAAATTATATTGACGTAGACATTTATTTTGTAAGTCAGACATAACAGTATCAGAGCAAATTTGTGATAAACAGTTTCCCATTCCTAGGCCGAAAATCCGTTTATATAAACCTTCATTGAAATTAAAATAACCGTTACTCGTTACGAACTGGAATAACTCAATGAATGCTTCTAAAGGGATAGTAGTGTGGGGTTCTATTAAATGTCATTTTTCATTAACGAGACTTAGTACTAGATCTATTGGTATGTTGGTGAATACAGATACTATATCCATTGATATCAAAATGAAGTCGTCTGGTACGACATTTTGACCGAATTCCCGCCAACTTGACAATCAAAGTAAAATTGGTTATTCGATCTACCATTAAATAGACAAAATTATTGAGTATCCATAGAGTTTAGTAAAATACAGCCCTTATCGATAACAATTTTGTGGAAACTGAGTCTTTCAAAATATTGGAAAGTGCCCTCAAGAACAGCTTGAGGTATATCTACAGTTAAAGTCTCCAAGAATAACAAATAGTAAATTGATGGATGTAGCCGTTACTACGTGGTAGGCAATCATCATTAAAAATGCTCATCAGAAATTTTTCAAACCATTACAGAGTAACGCCTGAAGTAAACAATACATAAAATGAAAGTTATGATGTTTTAACGGATTGGAAATTCACCAGGTAAACATATCCAGTAAGCAGCAAGATAAATATTTCTTTACAAATATCAGCAATCTGCCGATAGTACGCTCTAGAATTTTCATCTACATCTCTACATCAACATTTTTACATCTAGATGTTGAAATAATATATGCTCTAGCTAATTATGATTGAGTATGTACTGAGCAGGTAGTTCCTACTGGTGATTATGTGAGGTATATAAAAGTTAGAGAGAAGAATCAGTTTTCAGTATGTTATTCACCACAAAAATGCTACTGTGATTTCTCTGGAATTGTCACCACAGAACTGATATTCAGCTAGTTCACTTTGTAAAAACTTCAATTTTGCAGTTAGCCAAGTTTTGGAAACACAGAGAATATGAAAATCAATAGGTTGCTCCAGGAATCTGGATAAATGCTTGAATCCCTGCATATTCCAGGCAACTATTTCAAGTGATTGCTAATTGGACTTTTTGGAGAGTTTATCAGCACGGAGGAATAATCTTCGTCACAGTGCCTTCTTGAATGAGCAAGATTGTTCCTGTTTCGAACAATTGTTGGTCGATTATTGATTTCTTTGATAAAAATATGTTTTTCATCACTCTCTCTGCACTGGTCAAGCTCATTGTACAGAAAGATTCAGTTCAGTTGTTGAATTTATTCAGGAACTGAAATGAACTTCGCCCTTTCTTTTCAAAAATATTCTGTGAATATATTTTCTTGATTTTTATCGAAAATAATAAAGACGATTATTATTATTGGTTAGGTGTGGAAACGGCTTTGAGATCCTAGTAAATTCTGTCTCTGACAGCTTGAGAGAATTTTCATTTCTCAGGAAGATCTAACCAGATCAGTAGACCTAGACAAAATTTCACTAGCTGAGAGCCTTGATCATTTTTTCCAAATCAAAAGGAGTTTTCAAGTTCTGCATCTGCACCTGGGACAATTGAGGAAAGTATAGTTTCAACTTGTTGAAGGTCAGAATGGTCATGGGTTTTACCCATACCCATTATTAAATAATTTTTCCCTTCGTGCATTCATTACATTCAAAATAAAAATCAATCATACCCTGTTTGTTTTTGGCTTTCCAGATCATTTATCCGTTTTTGGAGCATTTCATTTTCTTTTTGCGGGGTAGTAATACCAGATTCGTTGTTGGATATTGCCGCAAAATGAGTAGAAATCATAGAATACAGAGAATCAATTTGTTATTTACAGTATTTAATTGAGTAATTCAAAGTAGAGAACTAACTCATAAGTTTCTCAAAACTATGTGGATCGTCCAACAACATACTGAACACTGGCAGGCAGTCACTGACACCTGTTTAATATCACCTGTGCACGCCCCAGAGATGAGGTTAGAGGCCTTGCTGTTAACTTTTGTTGAGATGAAATAGTTGATGGATGTAGCCGTTACTACCTGGTAGGAAATCATAATGAAAAAAAGAGAATTGGAACTTTCTGTTTTTTAGCACTTTTATTTGTTACTAACTTTACTGCAGTTAGTGCAGTTTAATGTATAAGTTTGAAAATCCTAACTGCAGTAACGTTAGTTACAAATAAAAGTGGTAAAAAACATAGAAATTTTCAATTCTCTTTTCTTCGAGATGAAATAGGTTATATCATAATATGAGGACATCAGTAAACAATCATATTATTAGTTAAAATCATCAGAAATTGAGACAAATAGGTTGTATCACTATTCAATGCCAAGAATCACAATGTTTTAAACAGTATTTAAATTGGAAAATATCGTAATCTGAAACGAGAGCGACAATATGTGGGAATAGTAAAGAGTCACGATTCAAACTCCAATACAAATATTGTTTATAGAATACTGAAATAAGAGTGCCGATGTTTTTTGCAATGAACATACAAGCACACTTATTATCTGCAGAAAAAACAATAACGTGATAATCTTGAAGATCCATTGCCTATTAAAATAATAGAATAATCCGCACACTTACTCTTTCGTAGGAGCATAGGCATGACTCTGGGGAGCTTCATAGCTCTGAGTCTGACGATTTGAGAAATATGTGTAAGCTGCAGTCCCTAGTGCTACCACTAACATAGCACCGAAAACCAGTGGGTTGAACTGAAAAACCATTTCGATAGTTCTTTCGATTTCAATTGAAATAATCAATTCCTTTGAGCACTTCTACAGTAAATACCCAGTATGAGAGGGGTACGTCAACGGGTTGAGGTTGTTCAAAATTTGAACAATTGCTTTTACATTAAATTCAGCTTTTGGATAAGATAAACGTGATGCAGAAAAATATATATAATTACAAAAAAACTTGTTACATTTCGTCTATGAATGATCAAACCACTTCATGTACTTCCCCTAAAATTACCACACATTTGCCAACACGAACGGTAGTTATGTCACTTATGTGACGTGACCAATAAGAAATACCAAAGGTATTATTTTGGGAGGAATTTGTACCGATGATGGCGCTGCTCAACCGATAAACGGCTGATCGGAATAACCATAGACATATGATAATATGTCTGGGCGTATTGTCACTTTTACATATTATATCCCACATGCGGATCAAACAACGTTTTGGCCACTGCGGTACAGCATGTGACAAATAAAATATCAAAATTCTTACATGGAAATACTCAACACGTAAAACATCGTGACGTATCTGACGTTAAGTGTTTGAGTGACGTGCATGCCAGGATGTGAATGTTAGGATGTGAATCTATTTATCTTTTTTACTTGTTGGAGTCAATGTTTTCTATTCAATGACCAGTCCATATTTATTATGACGTCATTGGGAATAACCGAGTGATGTTTATTGTTCTTCTGTTTTGAGATAATGAATTGTGAATTTGTGAGAGTAATATATTTTTGCGATTATTATAGACTTGAGTAACTGATGAAGAGGTAAAATAAATCACTTCTACTCACGGGAAGCACAAGCAACGACAACAATATATGAAAACAGTTGACAGGACTTTGTTTTACCATCTGGCTTAGTGCATATCTTGACGTTGAAGCATAATATATACGAAGTCAATTCGAAAGGCATAAAATCTAAATAGTTACCGAACGTCAGCAGTTTCTTTGTATGGCATGAGCGATGTGGTATAATTTTTATGTCTAATCATTATTTTTATGTGGGACGTTTTATATGGTATTAACTAGTAAATTTATCAGACTTGGAGATTAGTCTTTCATTCAGCTATTCAGATTGACACACATAAATCAATCGAGGTTTCTTTTTATTCGTGATTACAGTTACATATCTCATCGTTGATATTTCGTTATGAAGGTTGAACATTTCCAAATCGTCACATATATTCGTTACTTGCGTGAAGTTAGCGTCGGACGCCAGTGCCCAAATCTAGCGCCCCCCCACTCTAATTCTGTCTAACAGCATTTACATCACACAACAAATGGAATATTGATTCATGGAAATCGCTTATTTGGCTTATTCACCTCATCAAGCTTTCATAATATGTATTATAATGACTAGGTGAATCTTCACCTTTGAAATACAATGAAAGCGATAAATTTAAAACAAAACAAACCCACTTCTGGATTACAACTGGTGAATCTTATAAACAGGTGAAAATGTTAGCAGGAGGACTTATTATTTATTCAACAGTTGATTTTCAGGACCTGAAAATATTGTTGTAATAGAAAATTAAACTATCATATTTCCATCTCATATTCCATGAAATCTTCCATTCAAAAATGTAAATTGCCCCCATTCATGAAACACCTTGTTGTGAGCGATTAGTGGAACCATCAACCATCGACATAACCTTATAGGTTATGTCGGTGAGTGGAACGCACGGTGTACGTCACAGAAACTTTGCCTGTGTCCATGTTATGACCAAATGTCAAGTGTCACAAATGTGTCAAACATGAAAATAGTGAAACCAAATACATAATTAAACACAGCAACATTTTTGTTGCAAAATTGAATTCATTATTTTTTTTGTAGCTAAGCAGAATGAACCGAGAACGACGAGGAAATGCGGGAAACCGCATGGCAAAACTATTAGATGAAGAGGAAGAATGTCAAGATGAATTTTACAAACAAAATTATGGTGGTTTTGAAGATACAGAGTCTGATCATGAATACGAGTGAGCCCTTACTATTCTTTGTTAAAAGAAGTTCCTATATCGGGTATTCATTTTTAGAGTTGAAGAAGAAGGCGATGACATTGTGGATTCAGATTTTAGCATAGATGAAAATGATGAACCAGTTTCAGATGCTGAAGGAGAGGAAGGACAGAAAAAAAAGAGAAGACTTGTTACTAAAGCTTACAAGGTGCAGCATGAAATTGTTGAAACAAAGTGATGACCTGATACATGCTTCGTTTTAGGAACCACTTCCCATACTGAAAAAAGAGAAACAAAAGCCGAAACCTAAGTCATCAAGCCCTAAACAGAAACCCAGTTATCATCATCATCATCATCATCGTGAACATTTTGGTTAGTTTTTATTAGTGATTCAGTTTTAGGGATTTTGCAGATTTTCTAACAGCGTAATGTTGTCATATACTCGCATATCTTTGACTTATATAGAAATTATTTTAAAAACTAAATATATTTGACTACAGTTTTAGCCAAATCAACTAAATATTCTCATAGTATTCTTTTTCCAACAAATGTTTGACGTGATTCATTGAAATGACATTTATGAACCAAATGAACTGAATCGAGCGATAAATGTTGAGTGGAGCTTGGCACAATAGATTGGTGAGAACTGCTCCCAAAACAGTCAAGCGATTTTTGCTATCAACATACACCAAAGCAGTGACATACAATAATTCTAAAAATAATTGTTTTGGATTCTATGCAGTCATTAAGAACCCTAATGATAGTTTTGAGAAATTTTTTTACCATATTTCTGTCCACTAGCTTTGAATCTAAAATCAAAACTGGGTGCGATGGACTACTTTCAGATGTACCACTACTCAGAAGTTGGTAACTGTTTGAAAATCAACAATTTTTATCGTAAAATGGCCTTTTTTCATAATAACATGCAGTAGAACTTCATTTTCAGAATTCGAAGAATGAAAATGAGTCTCATCTTGAATGAATGGAGATTTTACCAGTTTTCATTGTTAAAAGTGAGTCCCTGAATTGAATTTTGAACTTTCGACTGGCCATATCTCCAAAAAGTGCACCAAATTTCGACTTTGGATTCATGATCAGCAAGAATAAAAAAAACGACAAATTCAACTGAGGCTCCTTTGCCTGATAGTTAACTATTTATATTTCATTCATAGTTTTTTCTTTAGGAAGAAAATCAATTAGAAAGTCAACGGCAGCAAAAACAGCTGAAACGGCACAGCGATTAAAGGTTAGAGATCAAGAACAAAGAAAAAAAGTCAGGAAACCAGTAGCCGAAGAATGGATACCTACGCAGGAAGAATTGTTGGAGGAGGCAAAAATTACGGAATTAGAAAATCTCAAATCTTTAGGTGGGATTTTAGTCGACTACAGTAAAATTAATTTGATCACAAATAATCATTTGATTTTTTTTTCAGAGAAGTACCAAAAGATGGAAAGTGAGAAAAAAACGAGGAGATCAATTAAAAAAGTTTATTCAGGTCCCATGATTCAGTACAAATCGTGTAAAATGCCAATAATTGAAGAAATGGATACGACACCAAGGTAGTAATCTTTTAATAGTTTTGAGAATAATTCATTTTTTAGAGAATATTTTGATATACCTGAAATGAAGCATCAAAAAGAGGAATATCATATATTGTCAATTTGAGTAATTATTTATTAAATGTTGCTCAAGCTACTTGTGTAGAAGGACTATTTTTTTTGTCACATAGTTTTGCCTGCTTTAACAATCAATTGAATTTAAATGACTTATCAACCATGATAATAATTACACAATTTACGCAAACATTTTAATTTCTAGACAAGTTTCACTAATACCGTAGCTTTCTCTGTAGAAATGAACCTAACCTAACCTCACTCATTCATTCATTTCTACCGAGTAAGTTAAGGTGTTAGCAAAACGCAACTAGAAATTGAAATGTTTGTGAAAATTGTCTAATTATTATCATGGATAGTGTTATTAATTTCCATCAAGTAACAATTTCGTCCATCAATAACATAGATTAAGTTGTCTTGTTTGATTTGAATCTATTTCCAGTGGTGAAAAACAGGAAGATCAGCCAACACCCCAAAAATATTGTGAAAGAACGTTTATAACTCTTTTGAATGACCCAAATGACGTTTCATTCAATAAAGTGTTCAACATCAGACCTGCTCCTATCCTTCCCAAAAAACTCAAATGTGCTGTCACGGGGTGAGTTCTATAATTAATTTTTTTTTTTGAAAAATGCTGAGGTGATTTTTAGTTCTTGCATTATAGTTTTGTGATTGAAAACATGATTTGCTTTCTAGATTGAAAATAAAATTTTAAAAGTATTTTTCATAATTTTATAACTTTTCCCGGTTATGTACTTGACTATGTTTTTTCTTTCTCAAAAAAGCAATGTTCACCAAAGCTTTATCAATAAGATTTTCTCTTTGGACAATAAAGCATATTTTTTTTTCCACCGTAGTGTGCGCTTGTCAGGCCCTATTCCCCAAAGCCACGATACATTTGGGAGGGCGCGCCTCAGTTTCCGACTTCAGTCAACTCGACCTGAGGAAAGCGAAAGTCAGGTGCTTTGATAAGCCAATGTCTCCAATGTTCCTCATGCATTGGTTTATCCTTGTGTGTCCGCATAAGTGAGGTGATCTCTGCAGCTTTTTTATGAGCTTTTTGCTGAACGGGTTCCAACTCGTTGACAGAGTTGTTGTCACCTCGTTCAGCTGCCCTAAAGAGAAATGCTCCAATCCCTGCTTTCTCATGGTCACGAACATTGCAGAGAGGGGGATCCGAACTCCTGACGACCTTACAGGCTATATCCAGTACCATGTAGACACTCCAAACTCAAAATTCCACGGCCTCTCAGTTATTGGGGGAGGCCGTGGACCTATTATTATTATTATTTACGTTTTATGTTGTCTCTTATGAATTGTTTGAAAAATGGCTTAGTGTGTTACATAACTTGTACAATCCACTTGACAGATGACATGTAAAAATGACAATCCCTTACAGTCGTTCTGGCCATCTTCTCTTTCTAACCATATGGTTTTTTATTCAGTTACAAGTTTCTTCCTTTTTTACATTATATTTAATATTATATATGCTTCATATTGTAAATTTTTTTTAGAAAGCCTGCAAAATACATTGATCCAGTTACTTGTGTTCCATATCATAACAGAGTCTGCTTGAAAATCATCAGGATAGCCTACTATGAGCATTTGGAAAAAAACGGAGACAAGACCAATCCCATGGTGGCAGATTTTCTGAAGTGGCTGTCTCAGAACAAAAAGAAATTCAGGAAAGAGTTAGTTGCCCCAGAGCAGAAGGTTCTTTTTCAGTAGTACGTGTCATCAACTTGATAACAATAAAAAGTAATTTTCATTTTATTTTGTTTGTGAGACATACCAGATCATCTTTCATTAAACTTTTTAGAAGAGCCACATTATTTGTATTTAGCAGCTCTTTTGAAATCGGATTATAAAGTTGCTATTTTTGCTCCATGAATATTGGGCCTCATTTTCCAGAAATTGTGAATGAAATAAGACACCAAATGTAATTTTCATCACATGAGAACATCTCAAATATCTATCTCATCTTCAGATATCTCAAAATTTGACCAAAAAGTGAACGAAATCCTGAAAACTGTTCTTTTTTTCCGCAAATGTCAAACACATTTACTGTCTGTTAGAAATTTGCATACAGCTACCAGTTTGAAGTTTCACCAACGAACAAACCTACAAACGTCATGGTTATCTTTGTTATCCTCCATTTGTATTATTTTTTATATTTTAAGAATAGAACAACGCATCTTGATATTTCTAATACTTCTCTTCTTAAAGAATGTATTGGCGAAAAATATAGTTCATTTTCATATTATTTGTCTTTTCAGTGGTGAAAATCCCCAAAATTGGAAATACAATCGGATTTTCATCCTCAAAAATTTGACAGCCTAATGAACTTTGAGGAACATTCCATAGTTCAACTTGAGTTATCAATAGTATTCTATTTTTTGTTTGTTTTGTCAGCACTAATGAAGTAGTGTGTGTGTGATGAGTTCAAATGGGGTTGGTATAACCAATTTGCCAATCTATTTTAACATGTAAAATTTCTACAATATTTTGATATTTTATATATTATTTATTTCTGAAGGTTAGTATTTAGTTAGTACTAATAAGTTTTCTTTTTTTCTTACTATTTCATTCATTTTTCAATAGTTATTTTCATTTTCGTTTTTTTTAACTTATCTTTTTTTTTATATATATTTTTGGTAAATTTTCGTTATGTGGACACCCGGCGATTGTGAAAAAATTTTTGACTGTACTTACGTATTTTGATGCGTAGATTACGAATCCGAAAGAAAAAAGCGGCGCTCTCCCTTATTTAAAAAGTTCCGGCCCTTCAAAGTTCAGAAAAGGGCAACTTTTCAGCCTTCTTTTTCACTAAATAAACTATTTAAAAACACAAGCATTTATTCACTAGGTCACCTTTACACCTTATTCCTCCTTCTTTAACACTTTTCACTTCAATAATCAACATTTTTCTTATAAAAAACTTAATTTAAAAACGAATGCTTCTCCTGGTGACATTATTCTATTTTTAGGTTAGTTACTAGTGACATTTCAGAAAAAATCGGTTGGTATTTGCCGTCGCCTACCACCAAAAACCTATTTACGATCTAAAGAATGAAGGTAAAAAACATTTGAATTACTTCAGGAATATGGACTGCATCAGTCGTACCAACCATATCATCAACCTTAAAAACGTAAAATACAGTGATATGTAACCAAAAAGCAGCTCCGTACATTTTTTACCATTTTTATAAGAAAAATGTTGATTATTGAAGTGAAAAGTGTTGAAGAAGGAGGAATAAGGTGTAAAGGTGACCTAGTGAATAAATGCTTGTGTTTTTAAATAGTTTATTTAGTGAAAAAGAAGGCTGAAAAGTTGCCCTTTTCTGAACTTTGAAGGGCCGTAACTTTTTAAATAAGGGAGAGCGCCGCTTTTTTCTTTCGGATTCGTAATCTACGCATCAAAATACGTAAGTACAGTCAAAAATTTTTTCAAAATCGCCGGGTGTCCACATAACGAAAATTTACCCTAGCTGGTAGTCCTGTTGACTTTATTCTACAATATACAGAGAATACATACTCACTGAAAAGTAAAATTATAATTCTAAATCAACGTTTTTGATATATTCGAATAGAATATTAAACAGATTTGTATTTTTTCTATTGATTAGAAATTCTTCCAATCTCATTGGGAATATCATATTTTCACTTTTCAGTATTTCGTATAGGTTATCAATATGTTCTTTATTTTCGATACATTCTAGAATTAGATGATCTAACGTACCAATTTTTCCACATGAGCAATTTGGATTTCTAGCTAATCCTATTCGGAATTTATATTGTGGGTACATTACATGTCTAGTTGGCATTCTGCAGATTGATCTGATGAAGTTTCTGTTAATTTCATATCTGTACCACGGAGACTTTTGCGGATTCTCCTGAATTATCCTATATCTCTGACCAGAAGTTGATCCAGAGTATAATTCTTGCCAATGATATAACATTTCTTCCCTGAAAACTTTCGTTAGATCCGTGTATGGTATTTTTATATTAGAAATATTGTTACCACCTGCTTTCTTCGCCATTTTATCCACAATTTCATTTCCCTCAATTCCTGCATGACCCTTAACCATACAATTTCTAGAGTTTTGTTGCTTTCTAGAATTTCTTCATTCAAATCAATTATATTCAAAAGAATGTGTGAAAGTTTGCTGTTTATTTATATCTGTCTATTGCTATCTGTAAATATCATGAAATTCGTTTTATCATTTCCTTTAATATATTCAAGCGCTTTTTGAATAGCTACAATTTTTAAAGTATATATCGATGCACAAGTACATTTATCATCTATTATTGAGCCATCTGTATAGATATATTCTCTATTAGCCCATTTATTAGACATTCGTTCTTTATAGATATTTTGGATTGTTGAGTAAGGTAGTTCCTTTGAAGTGAGGTAGTTTGTACGTATGGAATAATCGTATCTTGTGGTTTGCCCTGGAATAAAGGCAGTATTTCATTGGAATATATTATATCTGCAAAACTTGGAAGCCTTGGTATAACTATTGCATATAAGTGGCAAAACTTTCTTACGCCAATATTTATTGGTCAGTCCCAAAATGCTCAAGTCATATAATTTGAATAATAGATCACTTTTCTTGGCGTAAAATTTAGTAATGAATTTGTGGCTGAGTAGTTGTCTACGTAGATGTAGTGGTGGTCCTACTGCTTTCGATTCAAGGGCTGAGATGAGTATGCTGTTGAGTAATCCTAAGCATAATCTCAGGCTTCTATTTTATATGTTCTCAACTTTTTTCAAATTAGTTTTTGATGCATTACCGTAAAAAATACTCCCGTAATCCAAAATGGACCTTATCAGGGTTTTATAAAATGTTAAAGCAGTATTCGGATCAGCCCCCCATTTATTTTTACAAAATGCTTTTATAATGTCCAAACTTTTTTCAGCTCTTACTGTAATAGTTTGTATATGTTCTTTCCAACTCAATTTCTTATCTATTACAATTCCTAAATATCTTACTGAACTTTTGTATGGTAAAATGTATGGTTCTATTGATACTGATGGATCTTGTTGAAAACGGCTTCGGGAAAAGGAGCATGCTGCTGATTTTGCATGTGAAACTTGCATTCCAAGATCTTTAATGTATTCTCCAACTATATTCATGTTTAAGTCGAGTTCTTGTAAAGATTGCTTTATATTTTTTCCTTCGCTGTAGAAACAGAAGTCATCCGCAAATTTAATGAGTTTGCTTGACATAGACAAAGAATGGTTTATATCTGCAGTGTAGATGATGAATAGTAAAGGGGTCAAAATACTGCCTTGTGGTAATCCTACTTGAGTATAGCACGGTCCTACTATGTTTTCATTAATTTTAATATATATTTTCCTGACAAGATATAGGTTCGATATATTTTTTGTAATAATGTGAGGATAATCCCTTTGTTCCATCTTGCCTTTTAAAATATATATACATATTCACATCATCGTATGCCCTTTGTATATCTAAAAATAATGCTGATATGGAATTTCCTTTGGTAAATGCTAAGTTTGCATCTATTATAAGATTTGCAACTGCTTCCTGAATACATCTTTTTTTCCTGAAGCCATATTGATTATGCGGAATGAGTTTGTTTGATTCTAACCACCTTTCAATTCTGTTTTTTATAAGTCTTTCATATGTTTATATGACGCATGAAGCAAGAGTGATTGGTCTATAGTTGTCGACTTGATTCTCGGGTTTTTTTGGTTTGAGTATAGGTACCACTATATACTCGTGCCATTCCTGTGGGATTACTATTTGCCCACTCCATATTCTATTAAAAATAGATAGTAATTTCTGTTTCATTTCAATTGGCAGTTCCGCAATCATGGAGTAATGAATGTTATCCTTTTCTGGAGCTGAATTGTTATGTTGACGAAGAGCTATATTTAGTTCCATGATCTATCTATCCACCTTTCTTCGACTATTGGATTTCTATTACTTGGTTTCCGGTTTTTGAAACTATTAACTTTATTCCAAATTTTTTCATATTATTATTTCTGTTCAGCGATGAACAAAAATGTTTCCAGCTGTCTCGTTTAGCTTTATTTGTTATTTTTTTCACCATCGCATCTTGCTTTTTGTAGTTACTGAGATTTTCAATACACAGTTCATCTCTGTATTTGATATACAGTTCTTTCCTTTTCTTACATGCCCTATCACATTCATCATTCCACCAGATTTTACCAGTTTTCTTCTTTGATTTATCTTTGTAGGGGTATTTGGGTATAGCTTTTTCTGCGGCTTTACACTAATGGCGTAGGTGCTATTGGATATTTCCATTTTTTTACATGTTGTTCTATCACAGTAGAATACTAAAAGACCCAGTAGACCTACTACTAGGTCTGTGCTCTGTAATAAATTACAGAGCACATGATCGAATAGTAAAGGAAAGTTTTTGGATGCGCCTTGAATTGCATTGATAATCGTCAATGTTGCAAAATATTGCATTTTATCCAGTTCTGAGTTATGTTTGAAGTTGCAAAACCCTTTAACTCCTCGGTAACCAAACAGACAAGGAGGGAGTAAAAACATGAAACAAATTGAATAACAAATCCAAAGCATTTCTAAATATTCTACATTACTGCAAAACACCCATTTAATTTTTCATGAAATTTTTTCTGCCGAGCAGTTTACATCTATTTTTCACTTGTTGAGAAGTGTATGAATTGTCAAACTTTGACAAATCCACTCGTGGACGATAATTATGGATGCGCAGTAGTTCAAAAAACAGACACAAACATCAAAGGTTCCGACAAGAGTGAACTACTGGTTTTAGCTATGTTGTGGTTCTATGTTATGTCCTCTCATTATCATTAATGCCCAGTCAACGTCATGGTGACTCGCCAACTTGAGTATATTAGCAGAGAATCTTGAAAGTTATTGTGACGCTTTTATATATACTATACTCCACCAAGCAGATTTCCCAACTTTATTGAGCTTTTCTTTTCTTTTTTTAATTTGTATTGGATCGACACTTCCTACACAATTTTATTGTCCTACTGGAAATAAAAACGGTGTCCCAACTGAATACTGAACATTTTGTCGCGTTAATCTTTTCAGTCCATAACTGACTCACTGATTTTGGACGATTCAAAACGGTAAACAGTATTAACAGAATGACAGAAGAGGCCAGTAAACATTTATTCGGTGTTCTGGTATAGACAAACTTGTTTCCTACAGAGACAAAAAAGGGAGTTATAAAAAGCTCTGCCTAATGTTATAGAGAATGAAATTTTCCACAATTTATGTTTCTGAACTTTGTGTTTAAGATAGTTTCGGAGATAAACATACTAGAAAAAATGGCACTTAGCTTTTCTTCTACTGAGACGCCAGATTACATCTAAAAAAATTCACAGTTCACAAATTGCAACACGTTTTTCATTATACAATAGCATCCTCAGGCTTATGAACACGCCTATGTATAATAAATAAGACACACGTTTGCAGTTTTGTGAACTGTTTAGTGAAAATCTCAGTATAAGTGATACTTGAATGCGATTTTTCTTGTTGGTCAAACAGTCACGTTCATAATTGAATTTTTTCATGTTTTCCTCCAATGTAGACTTAGATAGGTTACAACTCAAGGCGTGTTCTGACGAGTCAAGTTTGGAGTTGAATATGACAAAAAATTAATTTTAGTTCAACACATAATGTTTCGATACATTTCATTTTCAATTCAGTTTAATGTAATTTAGTTGAAAGCAGTTGTGCGTGAAATTGTAAGTACTTCAAGTGTTTTGTTAAAATGATAACAAAACAATAATTGTTAATGTGTGTGAAAATCGTGGACATATTTCAACTTGAAATAATTTGACAGACAACTCATAACTTGACTCTGTCAACCATTTGTTGATCCGCTAGAAAGTTGATCAACTTGATTGAAACAAAGGTTCTCACTAGGTTTTTCGTTCAACTATTGTTTATCAACTAAAGTCGTTTGAACAAACTCGACTCGTGTAAATGCGCCATTAGATTTCTTTCATTCGATTTGGTTTTCTTTCAGTCTTGTAGAATCCATACACAAATTTGTCAGTCAGGTAGTTTTTAATATACAGTTTCTTCACGTATAAATGATCCTACTACTTATAACATACTTCTACGGTAAAAGTTACTGTACAATGTTGTACAAAGTCACAGAAACAGATCAATTAGGGATGATAGTAAGTTCCATCCCCTCACACAGTCCAATTTTTTAGCAGATGATTTCAAGTGATCACTCGTTGTACATTTTTTTGTATGCAGGTTTCTCAAATGTCTTCTGTTCCAACATTTATTTTCAAAATTTTGATTTTTCAAGTTTTTGCTATGGACATCATTCAATCGCAAGTCAAAAAAATAAATTTTGTTTCTGTCATTTTGAATCCAGAAGATCACAAATAAAAGGCTTTTCAACACTTATTAGACATATTTATTAAATTTATGCACAATAATACATACCATAATCTCAATATATTTCAAAATAACCCACTCTATTCGAGGCCTTTTCAAAAAAATTACAACAGATAACATTAAATATTATTAATATGACACATAAATAATTACCTTAACATAATTATATTTATTTGATATTGATAGGTAAATAAGCTACCTTTTTAACAAATAATGCCATTAAACTTCATTATACGACACGCAAACAAGGTTGCATTTTGAAACTTTCCACTAGGAACTATTTCAACATGCAACTTCAGATATTATATATACTCTTCTATTCTAAGTACAACAAACGGTATAAGAGATTTCTTTTTCATAAATGTCCGAGATTATCAACAAATTGCACACAGCTTCAATATATAAAGATTTGTTTTATTGCACACGTCCAAATTATTTATCAGAGTATTAGTTCTTCATTTAAATTATTGCTCTTGGTATTTTTATTCGATATTCGGACGGAAGTTAACGAGATTTTTTAAAATTAAATCTAGAAAATTTACTTTTCTACTTCAGATCTTCAAACAATATGTTAATACATGGTATTAACTAAAAAAAACTATGTAGTTTGGAAAATGATCGATACTTATACAGACGGGTTATTCAAACACCCTGTAGCTCCATTTGTCACCTCAAATAACTTCGAGACTAAGGCACTGTGCTGGATGATTCAGTTGTTCACACTTACAACAGTATTTTCTTGAACTAGTTTTCAAAAAACTCGTCTGACTGCCAGCGAATGTCTTCATGATTTCAAACAACTGCATAACTTTTGTCTTGTTTCAAGAGATTCTTCTGTAACCATCTTTATCTATCATCAAAATCGAAGGAGCTAAGAAGTGTGAACTTCTGAATATATTTTCATTAAATGTTAATGTGCACGATAGGACTAATTGATTCACAATCCCAATAAGGCACTTAGAAAATTGAATCTTTCAATTGCTTTGGAATAATATTATTTCTACTGATTGTTTTTTAATAAAGAACTCGAGGTGGTATCTAGCAACAACATACATGATTCTTGAATCAATGGCTAGTATCTATTTATTGATTTGAAACGTTCAAAGTATTTGAGGTAATGGAGTTTTTTTTTTGTTATATCACTTATATGAAACAATTCAAGATATTTATATCATGTTCAAACCAGTAATATATATTTTTTATATTTATACGATTTATATAAACTAAATGACAATAATTTGTTCAAATTTTGGAGTCTTGATCTAAATGATGTTATACAATAAAAAAAAATTATAAACTTGAAACACTAATTGAAAATATCGTTTCCAAAAATCTCCATGTAAAACAATTTAGAACAAGCTTCGCATTGAATAAACTATTTTTAAGTAACTTAAAAAATTACCTACCTTACCAATTCTTCGAAGAGCACGCAAGTCTGCTCAGAAAAATTCAATAAGTACAGATTTAATGAAAAGTTTCGAATATCAACTGTTTCTAAAATTCTTGAATTTTTCTGGCAGAATTTATTACTCACTCAATAAATTCCTTAATCTTCCAAGGAATGCATCAATGCATCTCAATATTTTTTGGCACTCACAAAAATGGTTTGTACTTCACAGAAAAAAACAGTTGAAAGTATTAGTAAATTAATGTTTTAAACAGGTAAATGCTATCTTAACTACTGACTACAATTTTTAGACTGAAAATGAATCCGATATTTTTAAAAATTAGGAAATAAAACAGAATAATGAAATTAAATTATTATCATTAAAAAATCTAAAATAGGATTCATTTCCAGTCATATTCAATATGTTAAACGCCATGGAATTATGAAGCTTTGATAAATCGATCAAAAAACAAGAACAGAACCTTCGACAAAATTTAAATCAATGAAATTCAATAAACAAGATGAATATATAAACAAACCAAACGCTGAATGAGCAGAGAATAATAATAATATTGGTTTCAAAAATTACTCCCAATTGCTGTTCAATTTGATAATCAATGAGAGCAGGTGAATCAACTTTTCCTAGATCACAAAGAATTTAATAAATTGACGGATGTAATTGCTACTATATGCTAGAGGAGATCATTTTTCATGATTTCAGTTTTTCATCACCCTGAAAGAAACTTCAAACTTAAAGAAGTTTATAGATAAATTATCTGTGAGATCAATACAAATTTACGGCACTGAAAAGTTATATCCTCATAACAAGAGTGATATTTATTTTGAAAAAAATTGCAAGAGCTATTGATAAACAGTTATTGTGAGTTGTGTAAACTAATTAATGAAGAAATTATATACTCATAAAAGTATTTATCTAATCTTTTGCGATCAGTTCTAATCATACAACAAAGCGTCTAATATTCCAGGCGCTTAACATCTAAAATGAGGTTACGTGAACAATTCGCGACATTCTTTTTTTAGTACACAAATGCACGATGACAAAAAAGTTCTTTTTGAGGTTAGTGATGTAATGTTAGACGTACCGCTACCCTGGAAGGTGGACTGGCGCTTCTGAATTTTTTCGTTAGTCGAAGGAGTGGCGCAGGGATGTGACGTGGGGGTTAGCACTCCACAAAGCCTAAGGCCGGCCAACCGAGTTAACAAGAAAAGAAAAGAAAAAACAGTTTGTTAGTATTTTGTTGTAGCTATACCACGGGCACAATTTCAAATATTAGGGTCTCGGTGTCATTCTTGATGCTGTTCATATGTTTCTTAGAATTCGTACCTACCTATAGGCTGTTCACCTTAAGAAGAGAATGACGTCATTTTTGTTAATTTTGTATATCCAACATAACGTTAAAATTCCCACTGAAATGCGTTCAACAGCAATGAAACTAGTAACATTTCATTTTGTAAGTTGCTCAACTGATAGTATAATTTCAGATGTTGCCGAATCGAAAAAAACTCGAAAACTGTCAGTCTTTCTTTTCAGAATTAATCATTTCTTTTGATAAGACCTGCGTATATTCAATATTTATGCCTAAAGCATTGTCGAAATAGTCCCAACAAATACTAATAGTAAGTAAGGATAATAGGAATAAAACATATCAACAGTACAAAAAAATTTGAAAGTTCGAAATAGTGCACATGTTGGCAACGCCGTAACTTCTCATCTTGTGACGTCATTCTCTTCTTAACGTTAACAATAAATCTATAATCGACGTTTTGATATCAGATGAAAGAGTAATCATATCATCTTCTGTGGGTTAGACAAGTTTTGAAGAAAGTCAATAGTGTATTGAAAATGTAGAAAAAAGTTAGAAAATACCTCATCGAAAGATGTTTTTATACTATGAATGGCTTTTTGTAATATTAGGAGTAATTTTATAGCTTTGTATTATTTTTATTAATGTTTCCTGATGTACCGGCATTGACCACCATTTTATTTTTGATTCTACATATAGTATAGCCATAGTATCATCACCTTGTATTGACTTGTCCAATACCATGTAAAAATGGTCGGCTAAGATTCCATAGATCTCTATTTCATCGTGGAGAAAAACCCCTATAAAGTCCAAGATTTAAAAAGAGTTAAGAGTAATTCACATCCGTATCGTATATCCCTCGGTACACCAAGTTCAATCCATCAAAATGCATACAATCCCATAATTTCAAAAATTTTGCCTTCAAGTAAATGATTTCGTGTATAAATCATTTACGATAAAGCTTTATCAAATTATTATATACTTGAGTCATTTTCTTGGCAAAATTTCGAAAATAATTCACTTATATTTTCACTGATTAAACTTGGTGCAATCGGGATGTAACCCGTTACTATTATTATTCTATTTTTTGAGAAAAGATGACATCACAAAGGGCAAGATATTTTTTTATAGAGAAATGTATGATGAACAATGACTCGTTTTATAATGTAATGACTCGTTTTAAAAAAATTCGAAGTCTATTCAAAAAATAAGGTGAATTTTTATTTTTCTCAAAAAGTATTTATTTAGTCATCGATTTTTTATTTTGCTCCCTCCAAAGTAGTTCTTCTTAAATATAATACACTTCATGCCAGCGTTTTTTCTAATCCCGGAAGCAGTTCTGATATGCACTTTTTGGTATCTCCTTAAGCTCTCAATCTCTTCAATCGTCGCCTAACGCCGTCTTTTCATGAGTCTCTTCAATCTTGAGAACAGGAAAAAGTCACAGAGGGCCAAATCTGGTGAATATGGTGGCTGAGACGTGACTACGGTGTTGTTTTTGGGCAAAAAATTACGAACAAGCAATGACGAGTGAGCAGGTGCATTATCGTGATGGAAAAACCAACAATTGTTATTCCACAATACCTTCTAAACATGTTCTTCGTATTGCTTCTCGTAAGTGGCGCATAACTTCGAGATAATACTCCTTATTGACCGTACAACCATGTGGTGAAAACTACTGATGCACTATGCCACCATAATCGAAAATAACAGTAAGCAAAACTTTAAAATTTGATCGAACTTGGTGTGCTTTTTGGTCTCTGCTCTTCCATTGGGACGACTGGACTTTGGTTTCGATGTCATAACCATATAACTCTGATTCGTCACCAGTTATGACCCCTTTACCAAAATCTACCGTGTAGGTACTTTGGCAGAGATAGATGTTTCGAGATTTTGTTACGAAATATTTATTTCAACGTTGTTTTAATGTTATTTTGAACAAGACTGCTTCAAAACTTGTTTTGATATTGTTAGAACAAACCCAGTGTTAAGAATATATTTAGTTCGATTGACTTGAGAAGTGATATCAAGCTAATCGAACTATTTCCCAAATAGCAGAAAATAAGACAGGTAAGGAAAAATAATATAATTTTCGAAAATCCACGGGGAAGTGAAAACATGCACGCTGCAAATTCGAATAGAAATGAATGACACCGAGATTAATTAGAGCAAATTGTACATACATGTGAGTATACAATATAACCTAGGCAGCAAAAGTGGTGATAGTGTTCTATATTAGAAACTATATTAAAAAAATGCGTGCGAGAGTTTCAAAAGTCTTCGTGAGGCAGCCAGTGAAAACCAAAAATCTTAGAAAAAATAAACACCAAATCAGTTGAATTTTTTTTTTAAGGAGAACTTTTTCTATGATTTTCGAAAGTTCTATAGAGAGAATCTGTTGTATATTAGAAAAGGCAATGTTATATTAAGTACTGTACAAAAAAAAGGTTAATGCAATTTTAATATAGTGCTATATGGAACACAATCATACGTTATATTATATCATCATCCATTCATAGAATTAGTGAACTTGGCCAAATTTGTGGAATTAGAAAGTTATGATTACTGTGAGTGTTAAAAATGCAAAGTTAATACTAAAAAATTGTGATTAAATCAAAATAAAGAGAATTAGACACCGGCAAATCGTCACGATAGCACCTTACCATTTACTCTCGTGGTCAGGTGATATACGGAAGACATCGTGAGTTTTGCCCTTGATAGGGAAGTTAAAATAAAATAAAATCTCAATTTCGTATAAATATATTTTGTTCCACATTGGCGCAAGTCAACAAAACAACATACAAAAAATATATACTATATAAAGGTATATAAAACTACTTAAAATCAAGGTCCCAGAATCAGCCCGATAGATTTGCTCAAAATTATATCCCACAACTTAACCTCCAATGATCAATCAATTGGAATTGCTTCTTTGCAACGTTTCGCTTATTCAGATCTCAGCGTGTTTAAAGATAATAAGCCTCAAAATATTAATATTTGGGTTTTGAAAAATATGTGTTTTCGGTTGGTGTTTTATTTTCTTCCAAAATATCTGCAGTTTAGGATGAATCCAACATTTCCATGTATCAACTTTTCAGATTCAAAGCCTCACACAAATTGAAAAAAAAGAAAAATCAGCAGAAAATCTGTACTAGTGTAAAAGTTGAAAAAACTATAGGAGAAATTATTTTTTGAACAAAAAAGACACAATTTTATCCATAAATTTTGCCTAAATGAAAATGAAGAGAATGAAATACTAAATTTCGAATTTATTCTTTGAGACCTATTTTTTTGTTGAGGCCTCAATGTTTTTCATTGATTTTTTTGTTTTTTTACCTCCCACAATTTAAAGAATAGCCAGTAACTTGTCATATTTATACATCTTGCCTAAAAATCACTCTTTTTTCAAGTTTTGAGAACGGAAGCGGCTTACATTACAAAATATACAACTTGAAGAAATATACATTCCATTTTCCATTCATTATCTAATTTGTTGGTGAAATATTTCAAAATGATAAATTTCAGACTAATTCAACTCTTCAATAATTTTCAGGGACAAATTTTGAGTTTGCCCTTCATTATACTTTAACAGATTCTCTGTTGAGTTTGCTTTATTTATTTTTCAGATTTTGGAAAATGCATTGATTTTTGTATTTTTTCCAATAAGTCAATAAGAGGTCCTTTCTATTCCATAAAAAATTGTAGTTACAGAACCACAAATATCTTAACACAACATTGTGGGGTTAGGTTGTGGACTGTTGAATTTTCACTTCTTAATGATAATAAGAGCAGAATGACGAACTAACAAGCTCCATTCCAGAACCCTGTCTTAACTTTAGCTCGTGAAATCGCGGTATGAGAGATTCGCGCAGACTCCACGAGTTCCTATAACAATAAAACCAACATACGTTGTTGTAAAATGCCGCAATGATAAAACATTTATTTTGTTCGATAATAAGTGAAGGAAAGAAGGACCACACTCCTAGATAAAAAATTACTCTCAAATAAATAAAAATATGTAAAAATATAAAAAATATGTATATAAATTTTTTTAGACTAGTTATCACGTGTGATGTGACGTTTAGTGAGGTACAACGTAAATATAAATAAGGACCTAAGTCTAGAGTTGTCTCGTTTCGAAGCAAGTTCCACGAAAATCCGAAACATTTTCAACTATCCTTAAATTTCAAATTTTCTTTATGTCAATACCACTTTTCAAAGTAAAATAATAGGATCAAGAAATTTTCGTTTTCCAATGCCTTGACAAAAAACTGATTAAGTAAAATGGTGGATGGTGCATCTTCAATGAGTACCTTCTCTATGTTTCGAGATGAAACCCAGAAACTACCTTTATTTCAGGAGACTGGGTGTGATGGGTGTGACAACATATGAACTACAGTTTCAGCTGATTATTTTCATTTCTTGTCGAGTGTTTTGAGAATAAAATTGTTCCACATGTACTAGTTTTACTTAAACTCAGACATAATTTTTTCCAGTTAGACATAGGCAAATGATAATATATTGATGAATACAAAGACAGTAAAAAAAATTAGATAATCAGAAACAGAATAGCAAATGAAAATGTTACTGATTCTCGTGAGGATCGAGCTTGAAACCTATCTATGGTAACCTAAAATTGTCATAGAACTAATCCTTCTTTCCCTATGAATTTAGCAGATCTCCTTTCGACGATAAAACATTGTACGTACGAAGAGTGCTTTTTCACAACCCGCATAAAAATATACACTCAATACTGATAAAACTGCTAAATTTTCACCGGTAAAATAGCACGACGCGTAATCTCTCAACTACACTAACTAAATTGATAAATATGATGTAAGAGTATAAAATTAGAGTAGATATATAGTATATAGACCACATTGATTCTCATAGGGACGAGTATCTGAAATAAAATAGAAAAACAGTCAACTAACCTTGTCAGATTTAGGGTTTATGAGAGCGCACCCGCTCTTTGGTACGGATGCTCCCTTATTTGTCCCATACGCTGTCGCTGTTTCGCAGCCACAGCTGCCGCACCTATACAGAGCATCACACAGTTCATATATGTCATCTAACACAATGCAGTCTCCCATTTCATGGAAAAAAATCAAGAATAATCGCTAAGTAGTCAAAAACAGACGTTCTTGGGAACAAACTGCACAAAAACGGAATTGCTTTCGAGGTTGTTTCAGAAAATAAAATGCAGAGTCGCGCAAGGAGCTGTTTCTGGTCTCCTTCTATTTCGCATGAAAGAAATAATCAATAATGATGACACTACGTAATCTTCACTGTACATTAAGAGGATAATTGAACAAAATAGGGCTGTACAACGGACACCTCAGCTGCAGACAATGCAACAAAGGGACAGAGACAACTCGAATGTGAGGCTTTGGTGCACAAAAGGCAACTAATTCAAAGACAACCCAAATTATGTCCAGAAAAATATGACATACGTCTAACAAGAGACCTCCACATTCTGGTAGGGAATTGTCTTGCCATAAATAGATGGGAGGAAAACGCAAAAAGCTCATGAAGCTGGGAGAAATGGACAAGGTAGAGGGCTTCCAGAAAGAGGAAGAATGGAAATCCTAAAAGAATTTGTTTTTATAGCTGAATGTTGAGAAGAGCCCATTTTGTTTCAGACTTGGAATACATGGAATATCTTGGAATAATGTTTTCCAAGATATTTTTTATGGCTCGACAGAATATCTGGCGATTCACTGAAAGACTGAAAGATTTCTTTTTCTAACGGCATGTTTGAGTGACACTGAATATGAGAAAAATATTCTGTAGTGGTGAATTTTCTTTCAATGGAGGTAGTAATTGAAGACGTTTACACAGAGGTTCACAACATTTTTGAAGAGAAAAAACCGTTTTTGTGCTGTGGTCAGTTCTCAAAACCGCTCGTAATCTAAAATTTCACCTAAACCTATGAGATACTACTTTGTAGCTACTAAAAACAATTAAAGCATTGAGTCGTAATGATTTGATTCGACACTACTATTCGATAGAAAAAAAAAAAAGTCAAATATTCTAATTTCATTTCCTTAGTTTGAAATAAATATCTTAAGGTAACTGTATAAATGCAAACATTCAGAGAAATTCCAAATTGGCTCAAATCCATAAAGATAAAAATATGTACAGTAATATAAAATATATGTTGTTCATAACGGAAACTATTTTTCATATATATACTATAAACTTAAAAAAAGAGAAACAGTGACTATTGCTCACACGACCATGAGTATGTTATACGTACGACGAAATAGTCTCGATAAAATCTATAAATAAAAATAGAAAACTAAACTTAGTTACTATGACTTGCAAGAAAATTGAAGAGAAAAATGTTTTTTTTTCAGATTATTACGTACTGCTTTGATACGTATCAGATAACCTGCCTAGTGGTTAAGTATCACAGAAATACAAAATATTTTAATAAAATAAATTGTGACTAAAATAACCATCGATTTGAAATTTGATTTTCGAAAGGTTGATGCGGTACAAGAATTGCTAGAAAAGACAATTAAACAACTAACTGGGTCATGAGTAAGAGTACGCAATTTCTTTCAAAAATTCCATACAACTATCCACGTCCGATAACTCGACAGACAGAACCGTAGATTTCTATCAATAACAAAAAACTACATATTTCAAGGCTGTGCAAACAAACTATTGGAAAATTTATTGTGAAAGCTTAAGTTTCCGGAAAAAAAAATCTGTATTTTGAAAAATTCCTCACTCAGATGCACAGCCCTGGTCGGTCGGTCCCCATAATCATTGAAATGAGAAATAATTGAATCAATTCGTATTCTACTCCGAGAGCCAGAGCAAATTTCTGCAATTTTTATCTTCTCAGCTGGCTTATCTGAAGAAGAAAACGTTTCTCTTGTCTGACTTATATTTCAAGAAGCCTAGATGAGTATCATTCAAGAGAAATAGTAACCCTGGCTTCGAACCTGAAGACTGATGTTTTATGCTGATTTGGTGTGGAATCAAACCTAGAACTGAATTATTCTCAATTGATGTTTGGTCCGGTTAATGTCAAATTGCAGCAATGTTTGCAGCGGTTGTGTTTTGGGTGCAGTTGGCGACACTTGATACATTGGTTTCAATAATTTTTACATCGCCTACTGCGCTTACTTACATCCGCTCAAGAACTTGCTGTTAATTGTACGTTAACCGCTGATAGGAACAAACCCCAAACTGATTTTGTTTAAAGGGAAAATTTTCAATACATATTTTGTGTGTTGTGTAAATAACACATTGTAACAGTGAAAATCGACCGTCCAACAGTTTGGCTCGAACCATCGTCCTCATAACAGTTGCTAACGATGACCAATCGGCTACTGTCTTGCAATGGATACAAACAATCAAAACGTCGTGAAGTAGCTTGACTTGAATAATTTTTTAAATGTTTTTATAATTTCTCTTTATTAAATTATCTATGCATTTTTTATTATCTGTATACTGTTGATATTTCACTTACTGTTTTAACCTATTCATTTTCAGGTCAAACATCTATTTTCATTACAAACTGGCGTTTTTATATTTTTGATTTTCGTACTCATCGATGATTCATCACAATTTTCGATATAATTTCACGTTTTTAACTAACACATCAGAATATTGGGTCATGGTACAGTAGAATCCTGTTTATCCGAGTCGCGTTCAACCGAGCTCCGGATTAACCGATGTTATGTACTGGGTGAGTCAAGCTTGGGATTCTGTGCGCGCTTCCACTATTCAAACATCTTGTTCAAAAGTTATTGACTCTAAGGACTCTTATGAAAGTGAAGAAGATATTCCATTGAATGATTTGGCTTCTTGAAAATCCCGGTTCTGTCAATGAGACAGATAAAATCAAGGAAGAAGAAAAAAGTTTGTTAGAGGTAATGCGACCATTAGAGGGTTGCGATTCCACATATCTAGGAACATAAATAATGTTTTATTGGGCGAATAATAAATAAATCCGGATTATTCGAGTTTTCATTTATCCTTGGATAACCGGGGTTCTACTGTATTTTTAATACTTATACCAGCCTTATTTTTTAGGTTTTCCAACCACACCAAACCGCATTCAACGAATCAACCTTATACTAATCCACTCACTTATGTCTCTCCTGGGGACCGCCTCCTGACAAAACCAAAAAAATCGTGTCTAAGTACTAAAAAAATCTACCACCCGTATAGTCAACGGGCGAACAACCCACCCGAATGGTCCGCAGTGGCGTATTCCGTCAAGAGGGGGGAAGCGGCCAGGTAGTTGGTATAGTCTGCGTATGGGGTGTAGATGAGTCCGTGGGGATCCCCGGGCGAGAGCAGAGAGCCGGGGGGAGCGGAGCCGTTCAAGATGGAGGCGGCCGTCGTCGGGACGGACATCCTGGGGGAGAGGATGAGCGGCGCTCCGAGAGGCGTCCCTTGCGTCCTGAGCGTCGTCGTTAGGCCGGGGATGCCGGGAGATAGGAGCCGCTGCGTTTCTACCGCGGAGGCAGCCAACCGCCTCCATTCCTCATCGCAGGCTGGAATGAAAAATTCTGCTGACAAATGAATAAACGATAGTTAAAGTCCATCGGGCTAAAACAAAGGCAAACATTTTTTTCTAGGCTGCGGGTGAGGGCACTGAAAGTGCAAAACTCCGTGTACTTTGATAAAAGATCTGGAGATGAATGTGTTCAAGTTATTTTCCGAGTTTGTTGGCCCTGGTCTGCGGGTTATGCTTGACGTTTCGTCAATAACTGCGGTAGACGTTAGCAAGGGCAGAGGATACAGTGTTCTATATGTTTTCACATCAAATACTACAATTCTTGAGGTTAGGATCTCCGACTTTATTTCATCGGTGGCTGGTGTGGCTTCTTTTCTACTGATTGGGTTTATTGGCTTCATGTGTGTGTTGTTGAGTTCGACTAAACAAACTTGATAGACGTATTCTTGTTTGCAGTTGGAATGACTCTAGGACGGTTGAAAATACTTACACATCTGTTGTTAACGTCTCAACTGTGCGACTACTATTGACTGTTTCGGCTAACCCGAATACGGCTTATATTATTTCCTTTTTTTTCAGTTGAAATAATCTGTATGTTTTTGGCTAGTAGCTCAGAAATCTAGCACCTGCATCAGGCATGTTTGGCTTCTGCAGATTCGTCGGCCGAGACGAATCAATTTCTTTTATGTTAAAAGAAATGGTTCTGAACACTTCTTTATATGGTTCCAATCAAGACAGATCTACAGCAGCAACTCTATAGTTTTTGTTGGCCATAGGCACTCACTTTCTCTGATCGTTTTCGTTGTAGTCTAATCAACAAGTTCAAAAACATGAAAAATAGAGATAGAGGTCCTAAAAATATGAGCGATAGCTCATTCGATTCGGAGTCACCTCTAGAAAAATGTTTTTGAAGGATTTTGTTGCAGGTAAAAAATTGCAATTGTTATTAACAAAATAAGATTAAAAAAAAGGTATTTAGTTTTTCGTTAATAACTCAAAAAATATTAATATTTAAGCAATTTTGAAAAAAGCTCGTTAAAGAGGAGGAAGTTTCCGATAAAAAAGTCCCGACTCCCGAAACTCTATCTCCATTATTTATAATTTTAATTTGACGTTGAAAATAGGGTTCCGCGCGGCTGTTACGGCATGCGCGCGCTGCCTCTAGAGAGAGTTTATCAAAAGAAATATTTTTTTTAAAACATAAAATGTCATTTTAAAAATTTGAAAAAAATCTAGTATCTTCTTAACACTTGAATGAATAAAGTCCCGTAGAAAAAAAAGTGCCATAAAAAATTATATAGCCAATCAAATTATAAAATTATAATGATTAAAAAAATAAATTTATGGCAGTTTTTTATTTATAGCTGTTTTTATTTTTTTTTTCCTGCTTCAGAAAAAAATATAACGTTGGTCAATATTTGTTTACAACAAATTGTTGAACTAACAAACAATTAAATGATAAATAAAAAAAAAATGTTTTCAAACTATTCAAAAGTGTAAATTATGATTTTGAAAAGCAAAATTATTTCTTAACTAATTATTTAAACAATCGAAATATAAAAAAAAATCGATTTTAAACAATTGAAAATTAAAATTAAGGAAACATTTTTTTGAAATCATAATTATCTCTAAACAAAATGGCAAAAAAAAAATTCAAAAATATTGATTTTCTCTATTTGTTTAAAACAATTTAATAAATAAATTACGTTAAAAATTTATATCTTATGTTATTAACTGTCATTGTTCAATGTGAGAACAGACATAGCTGAATATCAATTGAAAAAAAATGTTTATCAACAATTTTTAGATATTCCATTTTGCAATAGTTATTAAAAATCATAATTAACAAATTGATAAATTTTTATGAACTTTTATCGCAGGATCGTATGAAGTATATATATCAAAAGGGCTCCACGAAATTTAAAATTCATAGGCCAATTGTTTATACCTTTTATCCCATTATTTATGCCAACGGAGATTTGGAAAAAATTTGTTAGTTAACAATTGAATGACTTTTTGAAAAATGGTGATAAAACTTTTTTTTCTACGGGACTCGATTCATTCACGTGTTAAGATACTAGATTTTTTTTCAAATTTTCAAAATGACATTTTATATTATAAAAAAATTATTTCTTTTGATAAACTCTCTTTAGCGGCAGTGCGCGCATGCCGTAACAGCCGCGCGGAACCCTATTTTCAACGTCAAATTAAAATTATAAATAATGGAGATAGAGTTTCGGGAGTCGGAACTTTTTATCGGAAATTTTCTCCTCTTTAACGAGCTTTATTCAAAATTGCTTAAATATTAATATTTTTTGAGTTATTAATGAAAAACAATTTTTTACCTACACCAAAATCCTTCAAAAACATTTTTCTAGAGGTGATTCCAAATCGAACGAGCTATCGCTCATACTTTTAGGACATTTATCTCTATTTTTCATGTTTTTGAACTTGTTGATTAGACTATTGGTCATAATGTCGATTTTACGTTGTATTCTCCAGAAAATGTTTGTAATATTTCAGATATATGGCAGGAAAGTTTCGCCATCGACGGTATTCTCTGGTTTCAGTTTCCTGAGTTGTTTTGTCTGCTCCATTTCAGCTTCATTCACTGTACCCAATTCCCACGTAGGCATTCTTCAAACGTTTCAGTTTCTCGGTTTGACATTCTTGTTCACAGTTAAAGAGACCTCTCAAATAACATTTTGGTTCCCTTTTCTTTTGTTTCGTATGGGATTTCGATTCGTATGGATCAGTATATTCCATTTTCACGTATATCCAAGATGGCGTTTTTTTGGGGTTCTCCTTCCATCATGATTTAGAGTGTTCAGATGTCTGAAAAATTTGTTGAGCCGCTCTTCACCATTCTTCCGATTGAAAATGTTTCGTGAAAGAGTTTACCACCACGATGCCATCCATTTCTGGTCTGTTCTCATGTGTTTCAACAGAACCCCAAACAATGTCAAATAGAACACTGTCTGAATTACCTCAACGCCTTCGATAATGTCTACACAATTGTAGACGAAACGTTAGTGATAAAACCTGCACAACATGGCCAACAAAACTAGGAAATATCTGTGTAGGTTTTTTCTGGAATGTGAAGGTTATTTCAAGATGTCTTTCTATTCTCAACAATAGCTATACTTTTTGAGCCCTTTATTTGATATGTTACAAGGTCATTCGAAATTCATTGAATCACTATGCACATTGAAGGATTTGAATTAGTTATTCATGCATTAGAATTTTGTTTCAAAACGTTCACAGTAATTTTTAATGAAGTGAGGGATTCCCAATATCAATATATAAAAATAATTCTTTTTTTAACGAGAGTAAAAAGATATAAGACAAAGGAATACGTAATATGCAAAGTTAATATTACTCCAGAAAAAATGATAATATGTACTACAATTAATGCAAATCACGATTGAATTGGAGGTCGGCAGTTTTATTATAATCGTTTAAACTTTTTTAAAACACATATTTCATGATATTTACTTAATTTGCTTGAGAAATATTGAACTGGTCACTAGTACGTTTGTCTGCGAGTTTCGTAAGAATAAATTTATTTAGTGAGAACAATAAAATCATCAAAATAAATCGGCGCTAAGTCATTGAGAATTTACATCTATGCTGTTTGATATTTGTGTTACAGATAACCTTTACAAACTCCTTAACATAGAATTTATGTTTGTATAGTAGTTGAATTTCAGAATCATACTTTTTTCTATTCGACAAGCTAAAAGTTAATAGGATTGAAATTTATAGAAAATAATTCCGTGGTAATTGAAAATAATGTTCAATTTTTACATCCTAGAAAATTATTCTGAAGAGCATTGATAGTTCTGAAAGTGAGTTTCTTCATACATATATTGGAAATTAGCATAACAAGACGATACTATTTATTGTCTAGCAATTCCCAAATATTTAATTTTCTTAACAAATTTGATTATCTTCATTGATGCTAAGTATATAATCAACTGTGTTTGCATTTACAATTTTATGTGTTGATATAATCATTGATGTAGTTTTCTCTATATTTAATTTGTTATTGAAGTAGGAACTAATGCTAATAAGAGAGTCATTAATTTTGCCAACTGTAATGTTATAATCAGTTTTTGATATTGAGAGAAGAGTGTCATCTGCGAAAATATTAATGAAGTCACATTTCTTTCTACTGAAATCTCTTGAGAATTGAAATAAACATCATATGGAGAAAGTTTAGAGTTTACAATTTTACAAATATAGAAGTCGTCCATTAGTGTAACAAAGCTATCGACCTAAATCTATTCTTCATTTTCTATCAAAAATTCCTTAGACTATAATCAATGGATCCAAATATATGAGGAATGTATTACTTCATGATAATAATAATAAAAGTTTATTCATGACATTTTATAATATTTACATTGGAAATAATAAATAAACTGATAATAACCTTGAGAAGTGAAACTTGTCCCAAGGTAAGTCAAAAGTTTATTCATGACATTTTATAATATTTACATTGGAAATAATAAATAAACTGATAATAACCTTGAGAAGTGAAACTTGTCCCAAGGTAAGTCATAAAAAAAGATACGTCTTTATAAATATAATCTCACATATATTCTCACATATATCACGAATGCTTTGTTTTTGGGTTATAGTTTCAAGTAGAAAAAAATAGAAATAATACCACAAATATATATGGAGAACTGCTGGCCCTATTCTCAGTCCATGTTATTTTCGAATTATATTCTTGTAAATCATGCCCTAAAGAAAATAACCCTGGCCGCCATTGGTAGTCAAAAACCAATGGTGACGTAGCTAAGAGGGCGCGAATGTACGATATTTGCTGCCGCTCTAGATGTAGCGAGACTTCGATGGAATTCCGACGAATTTTCTACCGCATTCGATTACGATATATAAACGCTAGCCACGAGCATATCGAGACATTCATGTGGAAGTTACAGTGCGGTACGCACTGTAGGCGATAGACATTCAAATAATAGTTGAAGTTTTAGGTGACGCGTATTTAAAGTGAAATAAAGTTAAGTTTGAATATTACAGCACAATGAAACCCACGTAATGTATTCATTTAGGCAATGTTTGTGCTGGTTCCAATAATGCACCCCACTTAATTACATATCTCTTCCAAAGACCTTAAAAACTATTATTCATTTTATAGCGTGAATTGAAAAATTGAACTCAATATCAGAACTGGGGTTTATGAAGAACAAGTACATTATTGCACAGTTATTAGAAATGCCGTTTCAATTCAATTAATTATACAAAAAATGAAACTAAATATGATGAGTAATTGAAAGACATCACCTTTCACACCTCAACAGAGGGCCCTCATTCGAAACCGCAACCTAGAAAAAATATATCAAAATCTCAAAGCGCATAACGTTCTAGATAAATAACTGCAGTCACTGAAATACAATTTATTATGATAACAGTGACAGGCAAAAATTAAAAAAAAACATTTAAATTCCATTTATTATGTAATAGGAAACATGAATTATCTAAAAGTCAAATATCAGTTTCTGAGAAATCTAGTAGTATGATAGTACATTTACATTAATAATGTGAATTAACTTGGTTGGATTTAATTACCCAGGAAATAAATACAAGAATTACAGAGAAAAATAATGAGCTTATGATCAGTGACCCAAAGCCACATCAACATTCTGTATAAATTGAAAGGGGTCTGTGAAAAAAGGTTTTGGCTTTCTATTTCTCCATCTTTATACAAAAAATGTGGGAATTTTCTAAGGAAAGGAAATTGATTTCAAAATAAACTCTACAAAGATCAAGCAAAAAAGTAACTTTCAGACACAAGCTGTAAGAGTTACATAAAAAAAACATAATTTTTTATTCAGATTGTAGTCAACATTCTTCATGGAATCGAATCAGATATCATTCACAGGATTTCTCTACAATATCGCATATAAAAGAGGTAAAAGTTCATTGGAACACTGTCATTTTTTTCAAATAAAGATGGAGAGGTAGAAAGCCAAAGTAATTTGTATCAAAAATTGGGTTCATTATATCAGAACAAATTTTCAGAGTTTTTTTACAATCGACTGAAATGATAACTAGGTTGTCATCAAAATCGACCTAATGATAGATTCAGGTTTAAAAGTGATTCAGTGAAAAAGTTCAATGAAATGAAAAATTGAGTTTGAAATATTTACGAATAATGCCCCTTTGAGAGTTTATATGAAAATAATTTGGGGATAGCATAAAGAATAACATACCTGCTACAGATGCTGCCTTCGATGTTGAGTCTCTATACGTTCCGTTTATTATGGCTAGTTCCATCAACTGTCTTTTTTTCAGTTCATCTTCACCATCAGCTTGCTGGAATGAAGGAGAAAAATACCGGATGAAAAATGTTATATTTATACTACTCAGACACAAACTGACAATATAGTTGTTGTGCAGATTGAGTGTTATTCACCCAACTTGAATGTTTTCCCAAATATGGTTTCTGAATTTAATAAATGTTTAGTCCCCGTTACCAATTGAGCTGAAGAGTTCATAGGCTAACAGTTTTTTTCTAATTTGATTTTATTATTCAATATAGTCGTCTTTGAGGCAATACAACGATTATAGCGGTCATTGATTTTTCGATACCATTTTTATAGTACGCTCCAAAATAAGCCACAATTCAACGATTATCTCTTCATCGGCGTTAAGCTGAATTTTTTTTCCAACGGGCATTCTCTTGATGTCTGAGGCTGCGGGCACGAAAATGGCGACGGTCAAGCGATGGCGACGCGACGACGGAACGGTGGCGATGCATAGAACAACATCTAAAGTATAAGTGACGCGCACGAAACGATCAGTAGCGCCATTGCTCGGCCGCGAGTTTCATATCCGCAGCCTCAGAATAGGAAAATGTCGCTGGGGGCCAGATCTGGAGAACACGGTGGATGCGGAAGCCCAATTCATGCAATGTTGCCATCATTTTCGTTGATTTATGACAGGGCACATTGTCTTGACGAGTCAGCACTTTTTTATTCTTCAAATGCCAAGACTCGCGGAACACACACTCTCTTATTAGGACATGCCTGACAGTTTCATCTTCCTGTTCACACATCCTGCATAGAGGTGTGTCCACTAGCCCCATATTGTGGACGTGTTTCCTTAGTTGACAGTGGCCAGTCAGAAATCCTACTGTTAAGCGTAGATTTTTCCTGATCATCGTCAGATATTTTTTCGGCGCCAGCTTTCCAGGGTCGTCAAGGATGATCCTGGCATAAGTTTTTTTTTTTTTAATAAGTTTTTAATAATAATAATAATAATAACTATTTTCAGTACAAGACATACTAACCTTTCCTGACAAATGGCAGAATTCAACATCTATACACACACAAAGCATTTGTTTATAACAATTTTTCGAAGAATATCAGATAAAAATTTCAAAAAATCATTTTCATGTAGCTTCTAGCCATAAAAAAACTGATCTCAAGTTTTTCATTGAATTCTCAAGTTTACTAACATAGGTCAGTTCAATATTTTTTTTTTAATGACTCACTGAATTAGACTCACGCTAGGCTATTATAGCCTGTTTTGTGATGTCTAAATCAGAATGTCATTCGTACAATTGTATGTCTTATGTAATTGTATTCAGATGGCATATGCAGTTGACTTACATTATTTATGATTATACATATATATACATATCATTTTAAATTTCCAAAATTAGCATTCGAAAGAGACTGGACAATTTGAACATTTCGATTGGGGTAAAACCTAACCTCAAACTTGGTGTGGTATTATTGTAAGTTTCCGGTAGTGTATGTGAAGAGCCTAGATACACAATATATAGGAACAATTAAAGGTAAGTATTTATTACATTATAAAATTGCAAATTTTTCTGGATGATTATATACATACTTTTTTGCTTCTTTTTTGAATCGTTTGAAGGATGTAATATCTTTTATATTTTTTGGTAAGATGTTAAATATTTTTGGACCATGAAAGAAGAAAGAATTTTGGGTGACTGTTTTGTTGAAGAATTCAATTTTTACGTCCTGGTTCATTTTTGAACGAGTTTCTCTTGAATGTGTCTGCGCAAAATCTGCTCGTTTATAGAACATTCTTATTAGGCAGTGATAAGCGTATAGCGAATGAATATTTAACATGTTGGTTTCTC
This sequence comes from Leptinotarsa decemlineata, assembly GCF_025532065.1. Taxonomy (NCBI): domain Eukaryota; kingdom Metazoa; phylum Arthropoda; class Insecta; order Coleoptera; family Chrysomelidae; genus Leptinotarsa; species Leptinotarsa decemlineata. Next base: position 8,970,769 of record NW_027412578.1, read on the forward strand.
GATATAACTCTCTTGTTGAAAATAGTTTATTTTTTTTAAAGATGATTTTTAATAGAATGTTTTGGGCAGTTTGTAACGGGCTAATAGCATTTTTGAATGTTGCACCCCAAGCAGGAATACAATATTTTATTATAGATTCGACGAGAGAGTTATAGAGTATTATAAGATTTTTTTTTGATAGTATGTCACGTAGTTCATGAAATGTGTGCATTAATACTCTGAGCCTTTTTGTAACAAAGTTGATATGTTCTGTCCATTTTAGGTGCTGATCTAGTATAACTCCGAGGTATTTTATAGATGTAGTATGTTCTATGGTCTGACAGTTACAACTACCTTGCTTATCACAGAGCGGTATATGCATTTTCATTTCGTAGTTTTTGGGTTGATCACGACGTGTAGGGGAGAAGGTTAGATACTTTGTCTTATTTACATTCAGTGATAGTTTAGAATTATTCAACCACATGTATATTTTTTGTAAATTTGTTTCTACTGTCTCCCTTATTTCATTCCAAGATGTTCCCGTAAAAATTAGAGCAGTATCATCGGCATAGCATATTATATCACCTTCGAAATTGTTAATTTTTGTTATACTGTTAATGTAAATGAGAAAAAGTATTGGCCCCAAAACTGTCCCCTGTGGTATACCAATTTGTACAATCAGTTCGTCACTTATTTTATTTCCAATTTTCACTCGTTGGATTCGATTTGATAGGTAGTTCTTCATCAAAGCCAAAGCATTGCCTCGAATACCATAGTTATTCAATTTTTTTAATAATAGTTCGTGATCAACTGTATCGAAGGCCTTGGCCAGGTCCAGGAAAACGGCCAAGCATTTGGTTGGCCTGTCCATGGCCTTCACAGTGGTTTCGAGAAAATCCATTATGGCATTCTCAGTGTTTGAATTTTTCACGAATCCAAATTGCCTGTCAGTTATTATTTGATGTTTATCCAGAAAATTTAATAGTCTTTTCTTGACACATTGTTCAAAAATTTTGGCTAGTGTATTTATGACAGATATAGGTCTATAATTGTTAATTTGGGATTTATTTCCTGCTTTGAAAATTGGTGTCACATTGCTGATTTTCCATTGCCAAGGTATGTTGCTCGTTGAGAATGTTTGATTGATGATATGGACAAGGGGGACTAAAATATAGGTATGAATTGATTTCAAAGTCTTCGAATTTATTTTATCGGGTCCTGGTGCGGAGTTATTTTTTAGATTTGCAATTATCATAACAATTTCGTTGTTAGTTGTAGGTTCCAAAAATATTGATTGATTAATTTTCATATCGCATAAAAAGTTTTCAGGTAAGTTTGTCTCTGGTATTTTTTGGCTCATGTTTTTACCTATACCGACAAAGAATTTATTGAATTCGTTTGATTTTGTTGCATTATTACTAATGGTTATGTTGTTTTCTAGTATGATGTCATTGTTTTCAATATTTTTCTTTTTGTCTTCACCTCGTATATTATTTATTATATTCCAGATTTTTTTAAAGTTAGTACCTGCATCATTTATTTGAGATTTGTAATAATCGTTCTTTGTTTTCTTTAACAGAGTGTTCAATTTATTTCTGTATCTTTTATATTCCGATTCTAAAACTGTTGAAAATTCTTTCAGTAATTTTTTTTTCAAATTATCGCGATACTTTATGGAGTTCACCAGGCCTGTAGTAATCCAGGGTTTGATTTTGATAACTGATATATTTTTTCTCATTATTTGTTCAGATGTAGATGTTCTTATGTGATCTTCAAGTTTACTTATGAATATGTCGTAGCTTTTTTGAGGGTCCGTTTCTGACAAGACACTTTCCCATGTTTCTTTTGAAAGTAAAGTGTTCAGTTTTTTATGGTTGATTGTTTTATAAATTTTATTATGATCGTCTTTATGTCTTTTAGTTTCTGTGAAAGTGAAGCATACAAATGGAGTGAAATGGTCTGTCATATCTGTACAAAATATTATCGGTGAAATAGAAATATTTTCTTTAAAACAACTTTCTCGTCTTATGAAAATATGATCAATAGCGGAGTTCGTATCTTTAGTTACTCTAGTTGGTTTGTTTATATAAGAAATAAAATCGTTCAAACTTAAAATGTTTAAGTAGTTGTTCGTATCATTATTGTGAATATTTAATAAATTTATGTTTATGTCACCTAAATATATTTCAATATTTTGTTTGTTCAAGGTGGAAAGATAGTTTTCCAAGTCGTCAGTATATTGTGAGTTGTTTGTTGCTGGTGGTCTGTAATATGCTGTCAATCCCATTTTGATTTGCTTTGAAAGATGGTTTATGGTGAAAGTAGCTCTTAGGAAACGACTGTCATTTATTTGCACTACTGTTACATCTGCCGATATGTGGTTTTTGATATATATCATTACCCCATCGCATTTATTTATATTTGATTCGTTATAGTATTGAGTATAGTTTGGAATTGTGAAGTTACTTACCGATTCAATTGTTCTTGTTTCTGATAAGACAATTATATCCAGTGATTCTTTAGCCATTTGTATATATACAAGTAGCTCATCCATATGCTTTCGTAGACCCCGTATATTAAAATGTATCACTCCCAAAGTGTGAGTTTCATTATCCAATCTCTTTTCGAAGTAATTTTGGAAATTTTCACATATTTCAGTCTCTATGGTTTGGTTATCCAATTCCTTGATTAATTCGAGCATCACTCTATAATACAAATTGGAGAGGCAAGTGAGGCCCCCTAATGAAATATATGTTCAAAACTGAAGAAATTATATACATGAAAACATAAAGATAAAATTCTAATTACAGCGTATCTATTAGATAAAAAAGGAATACATACTATTTGCTTAATATTAAACATTTTGGATTACGAAGTTTATTCTATTTTTTCTAAGTCCATTTTACATCTAATCATTGTGACCCTATCGTTGACGTTCAGATATATTTTTCCGGAATTAGTCCATACTTGCTTCATTCCGAATTTGGAGACTGCTTCGTTGAGAAGTTCAACCCTTGTTTTGGTTAGGTCTTCGCGTATTATTATTCCTGAGCCCTTCAGAAGTTTCTTTTTCGAATAAATTTGTTGCTTTATCTCGTCATTAATCACTTTGAGATAGATTCCTCTGTGTTTGCTGTCATTTTTTCTTCCAACTCTATAGCAAATAATTATTTCATTCGTGGTGATGTTCATGTTCATTTTGGAGTTTATCATTTCTATGATTTCATCTCTAGTATTTTCTTTATTTTTCTCACTCATGTTGAATATTCTCAAACAATTAGAGCGACTTGCTTGATCCAATCTATCAACCACCTCCTTCATTTTTGTATTTTCAATTTTTTCCTGTTTTAATAATTTTTCCAATGTTTTGGCTTTATTTTCGTGTTGCTGGTTTGTCTCTTTCAATTCTTCTCTCAGCTCCGCCACTGAACTTTCCAACAAAACCATTTTGCTCTCAAGTGTTTTTATAACGGCAGCGGCTACGTTGTTTGTGATAGTTTTTACGAATGTATCCGATTTCAAGCACTTATTTACAGCTTGAGAAACTGCGTTTTCAATTTCTTCTCGAACTTCACGTGTTATTACCATTATGGAAACTATGGTTACTTACGTAATTTGTGTTATCTATCCTACTGTCAAATTTTGGAAATTCCAGCGGCTATTTTAACTTAGATATTTAATAATTTTTAGGGAGCTCACTTTGGCACGACTTATACTACGTATGCCATAGGCGTATATTTCGCATGATTACATCCTTTGATTTCATCCCATCTCTTTAAGGATTGAGCATGGGTGTGACGTTTGGCTAGTTCCGCAATTGTCGAAGTCATCAGGCCGAGGTGCCACTGGGTCCTAAAATTCTTAGTCCGGCCGCTTCCTTGGCTAAAGAGTCGGCAATGTGATTACCTTTACTCCTATCGTGGCCTTTAATCCACCTCAGGATAATGCTATTATCTTTGGCTAAATCTTGGTGGCACTCTAGTACTAGCCCTGAGGTAACACGTTGTCTGTTCAAGGCTAATAGGGCTTGTCTGCTGTCAGTGCAGATTGTTATGTTTTTGCCAGAAATTCCTTTCCTGGTTATTTCTTTTGTGGCGATTGAGACCCCAGCCAGTTCTGTTTGAACCACGCTGGTATTTTTTCTACTACACTTGTTATAATGTGTAATTATAGTCAGTGTTGGTCAATCCAAACGGCATTTTTAAAAAGTCATGTACGATTTCTATTTGCTCAATTCACTCATAAATGGGTACAATTTCTCTAATACCTTTCCCCTTAATCAATTGGTATTCATCAATGGAAATTTACTAATTAGCAATTCATTTGAAATACACCAAAAAACGACCATTCGGGTCAACGAGTTCCTCTGTTTTTTTTCTGTTAGAGCTTGTTAACGAACAATAAATATTATTAATAACAGCGAGTCCATATATTTGCTTCTTAATTGCGTGTTTTCAATAGATTGCACAGAATCAATACGTTAATTAATTTTATTAATTAATGGGTTCCTATTTATCCACTAAAAATAATGGAAAAGGCAAGAGTTGTTATGGGAGTTCCTGGAAATCGAATGTTATATTTGAAATCTCGGACAGTGGTCATATGCAAGAATTTTCCTGCGTGTGAAAAATAAGAATACAAGATGACATCAGGTTATGATGAATAATTACTATATTTGAAATTCTTCAGGCGATTTTATGAATATAAATCGATCTAGAGGCAAACACTTGAATAACAAATGGTTTCGCTCTTTTATCTTCTCATTAAAGACGACTTTACAAATGTTTTATAATGGAATATTAATTTCGAACCCGAGGCAATCCTACCATAACTATCCATTAGTTTATGTTATTTCTACAGGCATTATGAACTTATCGATCCCATTAAATAGAATGAACAGCTTATTTTATTCATCTTATTTTCAATCATCTTGAACTGAATGGAGTCGTAGAGAACAAACTCGATGTAGAGTAAAGGTGGAAGTTTGTTAAGCTTGCATATCAATCTTTTTGTACAAGATAGTGTTTTCCTCATCTGTGAGAAAATATAGAAATAGAACTTGAAATAAGGTGCAAAAAAAAAGTTAACGAAAAAAAAAGCTACTCCCTTATGGACCTATTAAATGAACTGAAGATACGTCCAAGTGATTGAGAAACTACCTAAGAATTAATAGAGAGATATTTTAGGTTATAATATTACATACAAGACCGTCAGAAACCTTAAGATTTTTAGCAATCAGAAGCATTTTTCTATGGTCCTGAGGGAGTTTATTTTTTTACAATTTTTTTTTCCTGGTAAAATTTCGAAAGCTGCCTCCCTATTCGTTTCATCGTGATAACTTTTGATTTAATACGCATAAGACGTGGTTGACTTGATGTGACCTTAAAATCTTTCAGCGGTTCCCAAATTTTTCCACATTGCTTATTTTTGCAACTGCAAATCTTCCAATGTTCATCTACGAGTTCTGTTTACAATTTCGTAAGTTGAATAGTTTAAACTTGATAATTGGTACACACGTTCCATCTTGCCTATAATTAAAATTCGGTCAATCCTCAAGCTGCTTGTACAATCGTGATGCATGTGCAAAATAGTCTCTTAGACGTTCATGCGTGCTTGTACAAAAAGATCGATTACGCATACTTGTCAAGCTAGCAATTAGGTTTGTAGACAGACCAATGATATGGTGTAATTACCTGGTGGCCGAAGGCACCACATCGTCGGCGGCCATGAAGATTCTTCTAGATCTACCTCCTCCCACATTTTTCTGGAGAGAAAGGATAGATGAACTGCATGTAGACTTATGCACGTTGCCAATTGCACAAATCAATTTAATACAGAGTGACTGTTGGTTGACACTGGAAGTCACAAGATTCTGGAAAGACCTCTGACTTAATGCCTCTAACTGTCAACTAAAAACTGCCTTATAAAGTACTGAATCCAAGTAGATAGGACTGGCTCCTCCGGGAGAAGAAAATATTAAGAGCAGATAGTTGTTGGTTCACAGATGGATCAAAAACACCTTCCGGTTCTGGTGCAGGTGTTTTTAGTCGCAGACCCAGGACAGAGATATCAACCTGCCTAAGAACCTATGCGACTGTATTTCAAGCGGAAATTTACGATATTGAATTGTGTGCGGAGAGATTGGAAGTCAATAAAATTATTCTCGGACAGTCGAGCGGCGTTGAAAGCTCTTGGCTCCTATCGAGAAACGTTCAAACTGGTAGCAAATTACCAAGAACGACTATCCTCGATAGGAAGACTTAACAGATTGTCTCTGGTCTCGATTCCTGGCCATACTGGCCTGGAAAGCAATGAGGCTGCTGACTCCCTTGCAAAGGAGGGTACTGTAAGCAGCCTCATCGGACCAGAACCTATCATTGGCATTGCTTTAGGCTTTGCCAAACAAAGATTGAACACCTGGAGGGTCGAATAGACCCATTCACTTTCGACCTAACCTAACCTGAACTAGGTGTGTAGCCACCTTAACACATTCTTCGAAATAAACTTTCTATTTCGAACCCATAAGCCTTTTTTATTCAATCGTCAAGAAATAATTGTTTTCCGATTATTTCCATACATTGACAGCAATTCACATATTAACCCCTTTCATAATACATGGCTAATTTTTGTAGTAAAGAGATTTTACTGAGCTTATACTATGCGACCATAAACTGCCACTTGAGATATGGAATATTGAATTGGGGTACCGGATCTGCTGCTGAAAGAAAATTTATTTTGCAAAAATATGCAGTAAGAATCATTGCCGGTATTGGTTGGAGAGAATCATGTAGAGATGCTTTTGAAAATCTCAAGATACTAACTGTTGCTGGTCTCTATATTTATGAATTGTGTATATACGTTTATAGAAACAAGCATAACACACCTTTTCAGCAACATAATTATCCAACTCGTTCTAGAGACAAACTGATGCCCAATATTCATAGAACAACTCTTTATCAGAAAAGTTTTCTTTATCTTGGACCAAAAATTTTTAATAAATTAGAAGAATCAATTAAAATATTACCAAATCTTAACATTTTCAAATCAAGACTGAAAAAGGCACTTATTGAAAAAAAATTGCTACACACTTGACGAAATTTAAACTGTTTTTTTATATTTTAATGACAAAATATCACAACGTGATAAAATTGACTTTCATTTATTTATAGTTATTTTTTTCACATAATCTAAGCCAAACAAATAATTATATGTATATACCTATATGTATCATATTTTTAAATTATTGATTACTACAACCATTATACTCTGTAACGTGTCCTAGCCTCAGACGTTTTCCTTATCACTGTACGTATAACAATGTACTTATTAACAAGGAAATAATAAAAAATTATTATTAATATAAATAGATGACTGATCATAAATTTGATTTGAGTGGATCTCTGCTGTCTTTTGCTGATCTCACAGATACTCCAATACTTTCTTCGTTGGTTTGAAAACGATGTTAATTTTCTCATTCTTCAGAATGTTCCCGATTCGGTTGATGACACCTTCTATGTATGGCAGATAGACAGTGTCTTGGGGTTGCTCTTCACTGGTGTTCCTCTCCTTTTCCCTTGGACACGTACCGCAGATTATGTCTTTTCTATCGTAGCCGTTCGTTTATAACACAGGTGTTCGTTCGTTTCTGTTTTGGATGATGGTTGGATCCATTATGTAGGTATCGATATGTGTGTGTTTTCTTCCTGTACACCTTATGGTGTACAGAAAATATCATTATTCTGCCTGCTGACAAACGAAACACAGTGATCCTAAAAACCTCGGACTACAAAAGCAAATTCAAAAACCTTGTCATTCAAGAAACGTACAGAAGACATGGTTGGTGTACCACATGGAACAGATACAGAACCCTAATATGTATAAATATTTGTTGCTTGGTGGTATGGCTGGCATAGCTGAGAGCTACCATAAATTAAACCATAAAAAATCAGCACTTACCGGAACCAATAACTTTTTGACTTCATCTACTGCTCTTTGCAATTTGACTTGTGCTCTGTTTTCTGTATCTTCTACTGTGAGAAGTACGTGGAGTTCGTCTGAGAGGTGCTCCCAGTTAGGTTTTCCTCTGTTTTGATCTTCCTGAAAAATTAAGAGAAATAAACATTAGGTGGATTTATTGGTGAAATTTCAGTAGAAAAATGGGCTATTTGAATATGTATCCACGGAATCAAGATATTCCTTGGGTCTGTGAAGCAACTTCAGGGTATGCTTGGGGGCGGAGCTCCATACATGAGAACAACACTCCAAAGAAGGTCGAAGCAGAAAGCGGAATTGCCTAACATGACATTATTAAAGCCGGTTCGGGGACATTTATCTTCTTGGAAAAAACCGATGTCTGGGTTTTTGTGGCATTGAATTGAGCCTGGTTGATTTTACCCTAATTCGAAATCACTTCTAGATCCTCATTAAGATATGCAACCTCCTGCTGCCGGTGAAGATGTGCCTCTGTAGCCGATGTCCTGGAATCCAAATGGAATGACGAGACAAGTGTGCTGTCGTCAGCAAAGCAATATATTGGTTTTTTCCAATAAGTCGTTGATATACAATAAAAAAAGCTTGAAGACAATATAGATCCCTGGGGAACACCAGCGTTGATGGTGAACGTATTCGGTGAAGTGGCCATCGACGGCCACTTGCAGGGGACTTTCTTTCAGGAAGATGGAGATCCATACAAAAAAAATTATCAGACAACCATGGCATCGAAGTTTGGCCAGCAAACCCTTATGCCACACACTGCCAAAGGCCTTAGAAATATCAAGCGCAACAGCTCTTGATTCTCAATGTTTCTCGATTGCGTTATTCCAAATATGCAGCTACTTTGAAAACATGTATTTGTAAGTTTATAGGGAGAAATATGACGTATTCCAACTTAGTGGAAGAACAACTCCTTTCTTCGAATAGGGATTGAACTCTGACTATTGTCGTTACTATTTGAAGACTTTGTGTCACCGACGACTGTTTTTGTCAACAAGGAAATAACCCGTCGCGTCGGAAGGCGGAAAGATCAAAAAGTTTCGGTGTTTTGTCTGTGTTTTCGTAAACAGAGTCTATGTGGAACGGGTCGGCGACAACAACAAGCAACTACTCAGATATAACATATCTGTAATTTGTATTTTGTTTGAAAATTCTTGGTCCCAGTAGTTTTTAAATTCGCGAAATAATGATCTCAGTTCGATTAATTCCTATGTCATCATTCATCTAATCTGTGATAATTTCATCTGTTCCATTATCTCTTCGTCTTCTTAACGATAATCTCATCCAGTATTTTGTTTTTTTTCACTTTCGCACAAAATATTCGATTGTAAAAAACCGCACGCCATCAAAAATATCGTCTGGAGAAGGCACGATGAAAACTGTTCTTGTACTGGAAACGACAGAAAACATTTCAAAACAAAACACGCGACTCATACTTGTTTTTGTCTGTTTGATGGAATCGAAGTTTGTTCCAGAAACTACAAGTTTTTGTTTCTGTTTTTGAAAACGAAACTAGTCGCACGCGAGTCCGTTTGGTGGAAGTCCACCCTAATGTACCATCTTTACTTCAAAAGCCCGTTGAAATGCACGATCAAGGGATTCTAAAAGATCTCGAAACACTATTTTTAAGTTGTATTTATTTTTTTATCAAACATCACACTAAGAATTGGCGCTTACCCAGGATGACATACGAGAATGCGAGCGAAGTTTTGAAAGATAACAGTTAATTGCTTGAGCAAACTTTCAAGTGAAAAATAGGACGACATATGTAAATAATTACTCTGACAGCTTGTATATGATACATCGATATCAATCAGTAGCAGATCGTCCACAGTAAAAAAAAATAACTGACACGTTTGAAAGGAGACTTTGAGTGGGTAATCAATCAAATGAAATGTATGAAAGAGGACATAATGCGATAATGCGGATCTTGATGAAATAATTCTCAAAATTCAAGTATCTTTTGAATGGGTTGCTAAGAACCTGATTGAAATTTCCAATCGTTATGTTCATGTTCTGGAACATTCTTGCATGTTCTTAGAACCACTGATATCAGTTTTTTTTTTCTGATTGATTCGACTGTTACTTGATGAAGTTGCATAGTAATTTCAAAAACTACACCTGACGATTTGATCTCCACAAACTTTATTTGAAAAAATATTTCACGATATGTTTCGCTAAAACATTAGCTTTTTGAAGTATAAATCACTTGAAAAAGCTAATGTTTTAGCGAAACATGTTGTGATATATTTTTTCAAATAAAGTTTGTGAAGATCGAATCGTCAGGTGTAGTTTTTGAAATTGATATCAATTTATTATGCCTAATTTTACTGGATTATGTATCATAACATTCCGGTCTGGGGACTAGCTACTGGATCAGACAGGATTTTCATAAAACAAAAAACACTGCTGAGATTAATATTTAATTTATTTTATCACGCCTTGGTCAAAGATGAAACGGACTGGTTTAAGTTTGACGATAGTCGTGTCACCAATGCGATGCATTGAATTTAGTGGATCGTCTGGAGACACCCTACATTTTGTTTTATGAGAGAGAGCATATTGGCAGATGAAGATCTTCAGATGATGTGATGCTGCAGGTTTTTACGGGTTTTCCTGCAGCTGGAATCAATCAATGAAGTCGACCCGGAGCGCCAATTAATTTTTGTTACTGTTTTATAATTTCATGATTTGTATTTTACTTGTTTTCATACATTCAACATAAGACGAAAACATCACGCAAAATATGAAAAATCTCATAAATTTGCCGGCATTCGAATGTACAATTTACTGCCATATGAAGACTGCCTCCTTATACCTTCAAAAAAAATTTAAACGTTATTTATCAGAAATGGGTTTTTACATAGTAGCCGAATTTACACTTGAAGTAAGCAATGATTGATCGTATTTCTTTTGACACCTTTATTTTAAAATGTCCTTGTTACCTCTCCTTATTTATTATTTTTATGCAACCTGGTGATTCATATTTTTTAATTATATAATATATTTCAACCACATCTTATCTGGACTTGATATTATCACATATGATTCTATATGATGCCTGGACAAAATTATTTTATTGTGAAACCTATTTTACTTGCACTTCATCTAGAACTAGAATTAAATTTGTATGTTTGTTTATACATTTGTATGTGTATCTATATGTATGTTTATAACTTAACTACAATTATGACTTATCCCGTCTACACATTATGTTTCATAAACTACACCTCAACGATTTGGATAAATTACTATGGATCTTCATAAAGTAACGGCCGAATCTCTCTATCTATCTAGCCCACGTCAAGAATCACCCTGTATGTGGTCGCGTTAGTGCAAAACATTTTCCGAAGTACTGATCAGTCGAATGCAGAACGAATCCTTACAAACAGAATCAAAATTTCAATTTTGTTGTTCACCTTCAGTTGATCCCAAACACGAGTAATAAATATGAATGAAGGATAACTATTTTGGCAATAGTAAGTTGTCGCCAAAACAGCATAAAAATAAACAAAATCGTGAATGACTCGCCCATACGAACCCCTTTTAAATTTGTAATTTTTTGTTACTAAATGCTTTAACTAATAATGATTCTTTACGATTATGTTTTCTTCGAGTTAATGACATGTTTCGAGAATATTAATTTATTTTCATCGTTTATCGTGAACGACTGCACAAAGAAAATAAATATTTTATTCGCTACTCACTTCTGTAATTGATAAACGTCGGAACAAAAGATTACAATACCGTAAAATATTAATGTTCAGAAATAACAAATGAAAGATAAATTATAATAACCTAGCACTTCAAACAAATGACTATTTGTTCGAGTAATAGCTGTTAAGAACGCGATCAGAAATACTAATAGTAATGATGACATTTTATTATGCAATTTTAATTTTTACAAGAGAGGTAACCAACTTTTTTCGGAAGAAATTATGAAAAATATATCTTCGAAATATAGACCAATCATACAGCCTTCATTCTCTTGCGAAATTCAATTTTTGTGGCGTTCGCCGAATAAATAAAATTAACGAATATAATAATATGTTTAGGACCAATGAGATAGATTTCTCTTCTCAAAATTGAGATTTTGTCAATGTGGATGTCAATAAAACAGATATCATTCAAGATTAGTCGTTGAAAAGTTAAGAATCAACCGATAATGAAAGAAAGAAGCGAAAATCAAAGCTACACGGTGCTGGAGATTTTGAAAAAATTGTGAACACTATACAGTCACCTAATTTTTACGCACAGAATATATTTTTTTGTGACGTCAAGTAACTGCAGAGTACCGTATTAAAGTATTATCTGCCAGTCATTAGTTGCTTCAACGGAAACATGTATTGCCAAAAGGTTGTTGCATACAGCAATAAAGAGAAACAGAAGCTGACAAACATTGTTTTAGTATTGTTTCAGTGGAAACGTAGCTTGATAGATAATTTAGGGATAATTTATTATGTAGTAATTGAAGCAGCAGCCTCATCTAGATCGAACGATTCAATTTTTTCTGTTCAAAAACACTTTCCGTTCATTTTTTGCCACTGGAAGTTAAGTCAAAACAACTCTGCAGCTGCATCGGCATATCACGTTTCTGCCATCACCCTTTCTACCAATATTTACCCTGAAGCAGGGTCTACAGGTCCCTTCCTTGGTGTTTATCATATTCTTCTGGACATATTCTGGTTGTACATAGAATACGTTGTTCACAACTTCCCAGCTTTGTCCACTGAGAACCTTGTTCTTCAGTTTACTGTTCGAAATAATCAAAGACAATAAATAATTCACAGTTCACCACACAAAAAGGATTCTCCACTTGCTGTACTAACACGATGCAGCTACACGAGTTCCTCGATGTTAACGAGCTCTCGCCCCACTTCGCTGGCTGATCTACTGTGCTTCCAATATTCAGAGGCACAGCTAGATTTGCCAAGCTCTATATTTGAACAGAACATGACAAGTTGTCTCTTTGTTGTATTGCTTGTAACTGAAGTCCCTAATTTCCCAGTTTCAATAGGTTTTCTTGATGATTCATGCCTGATTTGGTCCCTTACTGAAGGGACCACAGTTGATTCAGGCACATATGAAGAGTTTTTGAACCCTATTTGTGAACTCACCTGTTTTTTATGCTTGGGTCTCGTTACACCCAGTATAGAGTCAACATTTTTTGACTGACAGTTCCTATAGTTTTTCATGGCATTTTTAGATCAGTCTCGATGTAACTCTTGGAGTTCATCTAAGTATTTACTTTGTAATTTCCTACCCCCCACAGAAGATTTGAGCTCCTGTCCCAAATTCGATTTTCGTTCTGTTTGTATAACAGTTTTTTTTGTCAAATACGTACTAGAGATAGCTCATCCATTCTATACGAAAGTGTTAGATTAGGTCCAAAGTGAGTGGGTCTATTCGAACCTCCACACACTCGACCAAATAAACCCAGCTTCTTAACGAAGCCGATTAGTTTGTATGGTGAGTGGTCTTTCAAGTCAGATAGTAAGAGTACGGCTCTGCCGAACTCTAAAAACCTGATTCGGTCCCGAGCGGGGCAGGCACAAATTATGTGCTCTGCTGTATCATCATTTTCCAAACAGAAGCGACACACACTGTCTTCCGACGGTCCGAGTTTCTATATATGATGATTCTACCAATTTAGACGTTGCTCGGTAGGAGCCAAGATCTTCCAACGCCGCTTGACTGTCCGAGAATAGTTTTAATGACTTGTGTATGAGGTTGGATTCTTCCAATTTCTCCGCACACAATTCAATAGCGTTAATTTCCGCTTGAAATATATTCGCATAGGTTACTAGGCAGGTTGATATCTCTGTCCTGGATCTGCGACTGAAAACACCTGCACCGGAAGGTGTTTTTGATCCATCTATGAACCAACAACTATCTGCTCTTAATATTTCCTTCTCCCAGAGAATCCAGTCCTCTCTGCTCTGGAACAGTACTGACAATCATTACATGAATCCAATGGATTTTTTTGGTATACCTGAACCCCAAGTTTTACCACAAATCCTTCGACACATCCATAGGAACAGTCTGGCTTTGTGTAAAACGTTTTCCAAGTGAGCGTTCCAGGTGAGTTTTTCACCAAGGACAATGCCAAGATATTTCACCTGCGTTCCAAATGGATTGACCTCATCATTCAGGGAAAGTGCCGTTAGATCGTCCAATTTTCTTCTCCTGGTGAAGGAGAAGAAAATTGGACCATCAGTGCCACCTCCCCCTTTTAAAATCATTTCTAAATGAAGTTTCAAGACCCATCTAGGATCTTCGTTCTGTTCATCTCGAAGAAGAAGCCCTGGTCACACTATCTTGGTCCCCTCGGTGAATGGTTTTATGGTTATTCAGACGGACTTTTATCTACAAAGTCTAGTATCATACATCCATGCCCCATTGTATGTAAAAGTTCCCCAACAATAGAGACAAGACAAGACCCTCCCAGATGACAACCTTTGATGGTTCTAGAAATCACAGTAGGATCTCCAATTATATCTTTCCTTCATTCGAAGTATATTTTATCATCATACAAAAATTTTACCCACATGGCATACTTATTGAGGATGCCTAAACCTTGTACACATGACCAAGTTGTATATCACGTTGGCCATTTATAACGCTCCTTTCTGAATATTCAAATTTACAAGGGCTTAACCCGACCCTGTTCTTCCACATAACAATCTGGTATACCGTCAGCATGACAAATGCGATAATCGCACATGAAAACAAAAGACCAAGCTCTCAATTAGATATGCATGCAAAGCACACCGCGAGACAAACACTCACAGCCGCGATTGCGTAACGACAGTAACAATAATATTATATGAATTGTCATCGAAGTGTTTTAGAACCGAACATCGCTGAAACAAAAGAATTGCTCCTAAATTAATGTACACACCTTCTTTTTGTCCCTCATCGAACCCTTCCCTCTAACCATTATTTTGCAGCCCGTTTCTTGTTCTAGCTGTTTGGCTGTCATGCCTCTCGGGCCGAGGATCCTTCCGACGAAGTTGAACTGAAACAAAGATTTATCTTCAGATAATTCCAAAACAGAGGTACAAGTTGACTTCCTCAATACTGAAAAATAATGGTACCTACTATTTCATACCATACTTTTGATAATCTAAAAAATATTCGGGTGAACCACGGTGTGGGCGACATCTTGACTTCGTAATGCGAACTAATAACTCAAGGAAAACATTACTGCCATAAGAAAGTGAAGTCAAATACATTCAAATATTGGTTGTTTGATTTACTATTTGATGTTTTATAATGTTTGCTCTCCAACTGAAATTCATCAAGATTCCACCGAGTGAGACAGATTGAAAATTAGCTACTTAAAGATGAATCAAATATCATTCAATTTTAACGAAACTGTTTATTTGGAGCAGTTTTTGAAAAACGTTTAATTAGACATACTTTGTTGAAAACTTTTGGAAAGAAAGCTGTTTTAGAAACTCACTTCTGGTAATAAAAACTTTTGAAATGTTAATTTTTCAAGACCTCATACTGCGAATCTTTACTAGTTTCAAATATTTTCACAGAATAAAAATACTTATGTCGCCAAAATA
Organism: Leptinotarsa decemlineata; assembly: GCF_025532065.1. Lineage (NCBI taxonomy): Eukaryota > Metazoa > Arthropoda > Insecta > Coleoptera > Chrysomelidae > Leptinotarsa > Leptinotarsa decemlineata. The sequence continues at coordinate 8,986,314 of NW_027412578.1, forward strand.
ACCCTTTTTTGGGCCCAAGTTGTAAGATATCGCGACTCCACTAGAGTTCTTATCATTATTTGTTAGCAATATTAGATACGCACAATCGCAGTCAAAAAATGAAAATTATATTGCCCCTGAAGACAAAAAGACTAGTATAAAATTCCGCATCACATTTATCGTAGAATTTTCTAGTACATAGCAATTTATGAAACAGAATTTAATTCATAACCTAGGCAGCAAGTTTGAAAAACATTGTAAACATTGTAAATTCAAAATTTTTCTTTCAATCTGTAATTACTCCAATAGAATTTAATTTTTTCTAGGTTAGGTTAATAGCATGTGCTGTCTCATAATCTGACGATTATCTAGAAGGATTCACCTAATCTGCCAAAAAAATATTTTTTTCAATTTTTTTCATTGAACTTAATTAATTAATATCATGCAAATAAATGAGTGTATGTTTTTTAAGTAGAATACTTGTATTTATAAAAAATAATAAAAAAAATGCTCAAAAAAATTTAATTTTTTATAATCAATTGATTAATTAATGAAAAAAGAGAAATGGAACTTTCTATGTTTTTTACCACTTCTACAATATATAAGTTTGAAAATGTCCTTATAGGACGGAACTGCAATAACGTTAGTTACAAATTAAAGTGGTAAAAAACATAGAAAGTATTAGTTACAAATAAAAGTGGCAAAAAAATAGAAAGTTTCATTTCTCTTTTCTTCATTATGATTTCCTACCACGTAGTAAGGGCTACATCCATCAATTAATTGATTAATTAATCATCATCTTCATCACGAACGAGTCTCTGTGATCAGCTGTGATGACGTCAGTCATCACAGCTGATCACAGAGTCAGTGGGGACAGAGTGAGAGAGTAATAGATAGAGCAAAAGTGAAAAAGGAATAGAAACGCGGACAGGGAAATATAGGTATCACACAGCTGTACGCATTGAACTTTCTCGACGAATTTTTGCTATTTCGGCTTGCGGAAATCGTCAGATTATATATTTTTCGATATCCTTGAATTATTTTCTTCAAAATAAAAAAAAAATTAGCTACGCTCGAGAATGTCGAGATGACGTTTTTTTTTACAACTTTGCTGCCCTCCCCTTTCTTTACGTCACTCTCAAATTGTCAGATAACTGGAATATACACTTTTTAGCATGTAATTAACTCACCCTACCTTAATCTAACGCGCTCGAGAATTTCTGGTCATCAATTTTTTTTTACTAATCTGATCCTTCATCCTTCACGGGCGGCCTTATATATGGGGCTCATATTTGGTGGAGGTACTTAACCGGGTACAAGGTATCCCCCTGTATATAATTTGCCGCGCTTCAGTAAAACCCGAAATCCCCGCTTGGACTCCCCTATTATAATATATTCTGTTGAATCAGCAATTATAGTAATGAATTTGAAATAAATGTAACGTGGTGACATCTGTACGGCTATTGTAAAGGATCCATGAGAGGAGTTTCATGTCTACAAATGTTGATGGTCATGAATTGCCATACAAACTACAAAAGTGGAATCAATTTTGGAAGGCGTATTCTGAATAACAGAAGTTGAGGCGGCATTCTTCATCTTTGAATTTGACAACATCGCATTCAATTCTGATTTAATTTTGTAATAGTGCCAACAGAACCAACGACAAATTCCTTTGCAAAGATGTCAGTAGGGCCCATTTTCAATGTTTTTCAATTTCAAGAATTAAAACGACAATTTGAAGAAGCGGTTCAGTGAAAAGGGGTGTGACGTCATCAGATACAATAAATGCCAAGCCCACCAGCGGCGTGCAAGATCAATTATTGTTTTGTTGTTTGTATTCACCTGCCCATGTTGTGGAATTATGGAGTCCCAAAAAATAATTCTATACAATTCTTATTCAAGATGAAATACACTAAACAAATTATTTGTAACTGCTGCCGCGAATAAAACAGTAAACAACGCCTTGCAAATAGCTATAACAAATAAAGAAGAAAGGCGTTTGACTGGTAGAATGAAAAGATAATTCAATTTACCAAATTTGAACTTCAACGAGAATATTAAGAGTCAATATAGAAATCCACGAGTAGGTTTCCTGTGTGCCGAAATTATTCATTTTTTCAAATCGAGATATAACGTATGATGTCATCTCTGTTATTCAATAGCAGATGTCTCATTTACAAGATTCTAAATGCGTTGAAAACGTACTTGCCAAGGTGCAATAATAATAAATGACTTTTTTCTGGGCAAGCTTCCAAAAGTTCCTCGATAAATCATCGCAGAATTGAAAACTTTTTCTCATTGCTGACCGGGTATTTCATCGCATAAAAATGTTTAAATAATATATCTCTATCCGTATTTGTAATTACCCTAATTGGTATGACATCTGTGCGATTTTACGACGATCAATTCTAAGAAGTTTGCATCAAGGCTCGAGTAAGATTTTTTATTAGTCTGTTCAATCGAAACTATGTAAGCGATTTGATACGGTGATATTATCTCATAAATAATCCTGCATTATGCACATTTTCACAAAGGAATGGTACACAGCGTGTAGTGGGACTTGGAATGGCCATGATGCTTGATATAGGTGGCTCGGGGGTTTATTTACAAGTCATACACACAACACGAAGTTGATGTTCATAGAATTTGACGCTATTAACCGAAAAAATATCAAATTTCGTAGTTCAATCATGTTTCACCGAGCAAAAATGCAATACTTACGTCTGGATGTTCTTTAACGGGTACATATACTTTTTCTGTGAGTGTGGTGACTGGTCCATCGGGTTCTGGTAACACTAAAGGCTCTTTCTTTACTCCATTTATTTGAAATAAACTTGCTCGTACTTTCGCGATTTCTGAAACAAAGAAAAAAACATCAGTGAAATCAGTTCAACAAGAAATGGGTATGATAATTTAAAATTGACTTAAGGGACATAATTTATGTTTACCCTGTTGAGATATTTCTATGTTTTTATATAGTATAAAAATTTCAAGAATCGTCCTCGAATGAATTGAACATGTTAGATATTAGGTTTTTTTTTCATTTACAAAATACCCTTCAAGGTTATTAGCGGTTTGACATAGTATTTCACAAAAGTTATTTATAATTTATTTGTTTGTTTTGATGTTCAGTGTTTTTGTAGCACCATATCACAATAAATATTCGTTTCACTGTGTCGTGGATCAATAGAAAAATTTGTACTATATACATTGAAGCTATTAACTTTTTTCCAAATTAATTTTATTGCTTTTTTTTAACTTATTACTATGTGATGCCGTTGAGCTAATTTCGGACCAAGTTTTCCCTACGAATTCGAAATTACCTGGGCATTTGCCTTCCTTTGTCGACTTCATCGAATCCCGAGCACGAACAAGTAACAAATATAAATCTTAGTAGGAATTAGACAAACATTATTTTCTTTATCCTTTATTCAATATGAATTTCTATAAAATAAATCGGTCATCAATCGAACAAGTTGAAACAGCTGTCATTAATATCATCAGTATTAGTACTGATGGATTAGTAGCTTGTGAAACATTAACGAAGTACTTTTTTTTCTGGATAACTGCTGTAATAATTAATGAGAACTTTTCCCACAATGACAAATCATAAATTACTGAAGTAATGACCATAATTTCTCACAATCCCGAACCGACAATTTATGTCGACTCGAAATTAAAGGTGACCATTCACTGCAAATTCCAAACCGATTACCAAAGTATGTCGGACAAACCTCAAATACCACTTTACCTCTCAACCCTATAAAGACTATGTCGCGTTCAAACAATTAATCAAGACTGATAACCTGTAATTTTCAAGCCATTACCAAACTTTCAAATGATTTTATGCCCTACCGATTATGGCTTTCTTTTTTAGGTTGCAGTTATTCGAGAACATTACGGATATACTCGTGAGACTGTAAGAGTATCAGTCCTTTGTCTAAGTAATGAGTGATTTTTTTGCTGGTATCTTTTTGGCAAAACTGTTTTTGATAGATCACTCATGAATCGTGTCTTGTGTCATTGTCAAATTTGTTCAGTTTGGTCTATAATTTAACCATGGATCGACTTACAAATGAACATGCTCGGTGAACAAAGTGCATCGTGCACTTCTTCCAATTTATGGGCAGTTTCGTCGGCCTACTGAGGGAGCTATTCGGAAGCTTGCGACTGAATTTCGGACCCAGTTTACATTATTGGACAATAAACCACCAACACGCATACTTAGAGTGAGGACCGAAGAAAATATTGCGGCTGTATCCGCCAGTGTTCGTGATGATTGTGAAGTGTCGATTCGCCGCCGTTGGCAGCAATGGGGAAGCAAACTGTCAATTTGTTGTACATAGAGGGCGCTAAGTGTTTGTCATCAAAAGATACCTTGGTTATATGGGAACATTTGTGATTTTTCGTTTTTATTCAGAGAAATGGGTCGTTGTGCTTCTTTCGGGTGCAAAGAAATGGGAGTTTATAAGTTTCCTGAAGATACTGTTATGAGAAGAAAATGGAAAAAATCTTTGAATATAGTAAAGTTCAAATGTACTGATTATTCTAGGTTATGTGGTAAACACTTCAAAGATTCTGATTTTGAGAGTACTTCAAAGACAACTGGTGAGAAGCATTCATTCTACTTACTTATATGTGATATTAATTTTATAAAATTTTCACTCCAAAGAAATTTTTTTAACAAATCAGCTGTACCTTCCATATTTCTCTGTACTTCGAATTCTCTCAGTCTACTGATGTTGAGATTAGAAGGAAGGAAAGCTAAACGTGATTTGAAGCCAGCTAATAGTGAATCATCTGAAATTTTCGAAGATAAAGATAACCAGCTTCCTCTCAATGGTAAGTATCCAATAAATAAATGTATTTTATTGACTGCTCAACCACCACTATATTCCATTTGATTTTCAGATATAAATTATCTAGACCTCCAACAAGAAATTGCCTCAGAAGTTACTTTCCACCCCGAGGAAAATAATCCTGATAAGGAAAGCCACCTAATCAGACAGTCCACACAAACACCAACTTTATTCAGATTATTTTCCAATGATGAATTTCTAATGAAAAAAAAATCTGTTTATTATACAGGTCTCTCTTGAGGGATATTCTCGAAATTAAAATGTCTATCATAAGCCTCTGATCTGAAAACAAAATTGAACCTTAAAACTTACATGTTTTTGAGGTTAGAATAATGTTCATTGATTATTAGTGAAAAAAACACAAAATATGTGGTTTTTATATGCAAAATTATGAACCTTTCCACTAGACCAGCTTTCTTCCCTCCTAGGGTTGCACCTCCCCTCTGCAACTCCTCCTTCAACTGAGCGATACGCCATGTAGAATACATCTTGAATTGCAAGCAATTTAAATAAGAAACTTTCAAATGAATCAATAAATAACGGTGGAAACTTTGACAGCTAATGACCAATGTGACAAACACTCAGCGCACTCTGCCGGATGAGTTTCCCTTAATCATCCCCATTGGGCCTCTGCTACTCCACTACGTGGAAAATTTTGCGAAAGGATTTGAGTGTAAAATCTTATAAGATACATCTGGTGAAAGAATTGAAGCCACACGACCTCCCACAACGCCTAACATTTGGTGAATGGGTGCTGGCAAAGTTGGAGGAAGATCCACATCTTTATCGAGAAATTGTGTTCAGCGACGAGGCTCATTTCTGGTTGAATGGATACGTTAACGAGCAAAATTGCCGCATCTGGACTGAAGACCAGCCACAAGCATTGCAAGAGCTACCGATGCATCCCGAAAAAGTTACTGTTTGGTGTGGATTATGGGTCGGAACGTTACTGTGAATGGCGAGCGCTACTGTGTGCAGCGCCCGATCCAGCTATTTCGCTCCGGGCAAAATAATATTCGCCGCCTTTTATCCATGCATTATTCCATGGATGGTGTAATTTTAACCTATAAAAAGACAAATTTTCCCTGCCGATATTAATGAAACAAAATAAGTTTCGTTTTAAGATATTTATTCAAATCCAGCATCCAGCACAGCTTGAAGGAATCAGCACTGAACGTCGACCCCTCTGCAACATATTGAATTATCCACGTGAATGGCATCCTTTACAGCGAGCAACAAGATGCTTCAATGATTTCCGATCCGTGAACAACAGAAAAACCAGAGGCGAAATATTACCGAGGATCCCCAGGCTAGCAATTACCGTCGAACATTGCGACCACTTACAAATCTCGAAAACCAAAGATGGAAACGAGTGATTAATTAATTTATTCGATATATAAAAATGGATGTTTTCAATTAGAATTCAACGGAGACAAGAGAACGTGTTTGATTAATATTTCAACGAATTACGCGGTCGGATTGTTCTGTAATTATGTTGATTATACAGTAGAAATTCATTGATAATTACTTCGCTGTCTATACGTACCTATTTATCTTTACAAATCGTTGTAATGAATCTAAATGTTCCTATTCATGCAAAACGTTTATACCAGGGACAAGGAATATGATATTCATAACGTAACAATGTCATGAAGGAAACATAACCTTACAAACTTCTAAAGATTCAAAGGGTCTGTGTGACGTCAGATACGCTTTTTATTTAGTGAAAATTATGAATGGCCTAGCCCGTTTTTTTAGGAAAATTAATAACACTATCACTACGGTGTTAGCAAAATGCGTTCAGAAATAAAAAAAAATGTGAAAATTGTTAAATCATCATCTGTAAAAATACAGAATATTTGAGGAATCTGGCAACCACGGAGATGTGTCCCCATTCTGCTTTTGTGTTGCACAGAGACATCTAGTTCCAGCTCATTAATTAGAAAATACAATTCTTCAAACTTGACCAATGGTGTAGCTAAAATTAGGAATCCTGGTGCAACTCATTGTTATTTGTTTATAGATATCGCTAAAGTGTTTTGGATCAATTACATTAAAACCAGGTATTCACAAAAAGTAAACTACATATTCATTATTATAATTGCAATTATTATCATTAATAGTTGATCAACAATGTGATTATTACACAGATCAGTAATCTAATTATTATATTTATGATTTACATGAAATGTAATTAAAAATACTTGAGTGCCACAAACTAGACGTCATCTGAAGCACAGAACATATTTGTTTTCTGTAATTACATACAACACATTTTTGCACTGTATTAAATGACAACCCTTTCCTTACGTTTTTATATGAGTATGCGGAAAAATACAAAAATACGTAAAATATGTCACATCACAAAACATTTAGGAAGTGATGTATGTCTCTATAAAGTTTGAGTCGAGTTTTACAATTTACCCGCACATAGGCAACACTGCACGCAGTGACTTGACAGCAGTGACAAGTAACGTTTTCCTGTTTAGAGACAGCTATCGGGAGGTCATAGAATTTATATTTTCAGAAATTGTGCATCTCAGAATTGTATTTTAGTGTTCTATGAAAATTAGAAGGAGTACGTTTTGAATGTATGCCTGATGATAAATTGGTAAGTATAAATTAAGCCACTGGTTATTTTTCTTTAAACAAGGGTTTAAATAACATATTTTTTTGAATTAATTACTTGGAAAATTATCTTCAAGGTACTTTGAAACATCAATTGAAAATGCAGTTGTGTGTTAACGTGGTCCAAGAGTCAACTAAAAGTTCTCGCATTCATATGGGAAATAACAAAAAATGAAGTTTTTATTACACAATTCACAATAAATCGGCGCCCAACGTGGGACTCATGAAATGAATAATAATGAAAATAGTCACAAAGGGAGGGATAACAGGGAGAGTTCCTGATTTGTTCGAATACGAATGTAATGAAATGAATTCATTTATGAAAAAACTCAGATAAATAATATTCTAAAAATATTCGATAGACTTTTAACAGCGTTACGCATTCTGCCATTTGTTGAAGGTCGTATAAGAGGAACTGTTATATATATTTTTTCTATATTCACAAACATCCTTCTGAACATTTTTCCAACAGATTTGATGAATAGAATATCAAATTCAAATGAGAAATGTTGACATAGGGCCTGGTCTGTACGTCGAATGACTCAAGTTAATTCGATTATACAACGCATCATTAACTTCTCTCTCGTTGCATTATTATAACCTAAAAAGTATGCCCAAATGGGGACGCTATTAAAACTGAAATATATGTTTATTGTGTCTTGTAATGCTTTCCAGCCCGGCATAAAATAGTCTACAGAGTCCGAGTGGTATCTAATTTACGGAACGAGCATTTTCTTTTCTTGTACCGTCTATATAAGGAATAACCTCATTGTATGTTAAAACGTTCGATATATCTGTTACGAACAATTAAATTTGCCTGGTTCGATGTATCCGATATCTCTTTGTGAAACGTTTCGAAATTTTACCTACTTAAGTACGGATAAAAAGTTTTCGTAATATCATATTCGCGGCACGATGCGATCTTTCTGATTGCCGACGGCTGTGATGCAATTTGAGAAAATGCCTTTCGTTCGAAAATTACTTGTTTTTGACTGACAGGCAGAATAAAATACACACCTGAAATCACGGAGGGGTTACTTGAAAAAATTGTATAAAAGCACATCATATGCAAATGCACATTTGTTAAATAAGTTTAAAAATCATCCTCATGGAAGGAATGATTCAATTACTTTCCAATAATACGAGGTCTGTTGAAAAAATAAGGTGAATTTTTTCATCAACTTCTATTTTGTAGTCCCCTCAGATATAATAATAACAATAATAATGTTTATTCCAGCAGAATTTAGCATCAGAGAATTTTCCCACACCACGTGGTAAATTCCTTTGCCAGTATATTCATTTTTTAATGAGCTCTTCAGGCGTTTCATTCAGTGCTGACGTATTTGGGAAGATCATTTAAATATAGTAGAAAAATTAGCGGACCAAGAATCGATCCTTGAGGTACACCAGCCTCCAAATCATGTGGGAGAAACCTCTGACCTCAAGATATGAAGCCAGCCACAAAAGAAATTTCAAACGGAAAGCCCGTTCACTTAGTTTATTAATTGTAATATGAGTATCGATTGAGTCGAAAGCTCTCGACAGATCAAAAAATAAGGCGCCTACATGATGCAAAAGCCATGAATTGTTTTTTCACAATAGCAGTAGATGAACAAGGCCGGTACGAGAACAAAATCCCATGTATTTTCATATGGAGCTAAACTTTTTGCAATTTTCAGGTCAAACCGCAGTGGGGGGAGAGAAACGTGTGACGTAATCGATGCAGAATGGAATGAGTATCGGAGAGATTCAAAGGGCGTGGCCACCCAATGTCGTTTGATCTGAAAATTGCAAAAAGTTTAGCTTCATAAAAAAATTAATGGGATTTTGTGCTCGTACCGGCCTTGTTCATCTACTAATACCGAACGTTTTCTTCGTATCGCCACTCGCCAGCGGCGCATACTCTAGGACAATGTGGCAAAAACTCCTCATGCACTACGCTATGGTAATCGACGTTTTTTTTTTTGGTAAAATTCAGCAATTCTGGAACGAACTCCGCTGCCCAAAATGTCCATAAAAACTCTATTATCGGATACATCAGTAATTACTGAGATTGATTTCAAGACCACGACCATGGACTTATGGTATGAGAAATGAAACCAGGCTCATTTCGGTTATTATTCGTTTGTAGTTCTAATTCATCTTGTAGAAAATTTACCAAGACTTTTTTCAATCTTCGGACGCGAAATGAACATCAAAATCTTCTGCTAAAATTAGTGGCAACGAATGATAGTTTTCTTCTAATTCTTCAGAGACTACTCGACCGTAAATATGTGCTCGCACCTATTTCTCTTGCCCCTACAGTAATATACGAAACGCAACTCTCTCTCTCTCTCTATCTTCTCCAACTTACACTTCCCTCTCAACTTCCGTTCGCCTCGGGTCGGTCACACTTTTTGTAACGCTCTCGTCACGCATTCACCAGCTTACTATCCAAGTCAAGCGCGGGTTAAAGAAGTTTTACTTCAAAAATCGCTAATCGAAAATACGGAGCCCGCGAAATTTGAACATCAACCTTATTTTTTGAACAAACCTCGTATAATTCTTCATTGTAAAAGATTCAATTTTATCTGTTTAGAATAGTCACGATTCTAGAGTACTATTCAATCACGTTCCTTAAATATATAAACCTTTCAGGCATACCGTTTTATATAATTAAGAGAAAATATTATGTATAATTTCAAGCATCTCTTGAAAGAATCCACTGGGGATTACTGGTTGTGTCTCACCATAATCAATTAGCTTTGTGTGATGATACATGGTCAATCAGAAATACTCAGAGGTTATTATCAATCTGTCGGGTATTGACCTATGAAGGAGTCTGCAATAATGTGATACGTCGATAAACAGATGGATTTTAATTTATTGACCAAATGTCACATATTTAACAAAAATAAATGACGAAAAATAAACAAACACGTGAGGCTTTGATAGATTTCAAATATTTGTGACTTATCGATACATCTCTGATTTTAGGAGAGATTAATTTGCAAAGAAAAGTTTTGGTTCTCTACTTTTCCAGTTCCATACAGAAAAAAAGAAGAAAACAATTTATTTCGAAATAAACTCTTTACAAAGATGTGTAGATCATGCAAAGAAGTAACTTTCTGACACGAACTGGAAAACAAGCTCTCTCTAAACAACTACTTTTATAAAGACATTGAATTATACAAAAACAGTTTTTCATATTCATTTTGTACTCTTAAACATTCATAGTGGAATTGAATCAGATATAACTCACGGGATTGCTTTAAAATATCCACTAACATCCTCATTTATGTCATGAATGAGTTAATCTACTATTAGAATATTGTTTAAATTTAAAGGGGTATATTTTTTTCCCAATAGTTTTTTGTAGTTCAGTTGTGTGGAAAAATAATTTCGCCAGACTAATAATTTTGAAAAACAAACAATAGCGAAAAAATTATTTGTGATTCTCTCAGTTTTACGAATAAAATATAACGCTTGCCGCTTGACTTTCCGAAAATACATACTGCAACCGAGTGACTCAAATGCGTTGTAAAATTTTTATTATTTCGAAATGAACACCTCGTAATTTTATTTTCGGAACCTGCTCATGTTCAAAATCGATCCGACGGAGTCGTAAACTTCCGAAATTTTATTGGAAAAGGATCAATAAAATAGCATTTCGTAACGTTGAAAGTTTCCTGTTTTGACGATATTGACTTATGAATGTATATTTAAAAATTTTTCAAGGGTAAATTCATTTTAGAATTAGACGAATATTATCCATGAAAATAGAAGATAAAATTACTGACTCACCGATAATAATTCACTCAAATAAAAGAATATTTACAACTAACAATTTCAATTTTAAAGCAAGTAAATATTTATCTACTTTGGATCAATATCACGTCAGTCTGAATAGCTTTCCGATAACCACATTGTATGTGACCATTTTTGAACATTGTAATGGAAATAGTGAGCTATTCTTGAAAGATAGGCATATGCTACCGCGGAATATACTGTTCATTTCTTTAATGTCCCCCCTTTTATTTTTTGAACGGATCAACTCAGAAAATTGAAATTTGGGAAAGCTCCTGACGAATACTTCACAACCATAGAATATGAAGTCAATATCTTTACCTAGGTACTACAAAATGGCAGAACATTTGATAATTTCCTGAAGACAAACACATTAATATCAATATTTCTAGAAATATTCCTTTTTATATGACATATGCCAATTCCAACAACCCGATAAGGTTTGTTAAGTTATTTTTTGTTTATGAAAACGACAAAAAATGTCAGTACGACTATGAAAATCATTGTTCAATTAGAATATTCTCAATTAGTTTTCGGTTTTACTAGTAGAAAGGTACCACGTCAACAATCTCTAAAATGGTCAATTCTCGTCCATTGGAAAAATAAACTGAAACGATTTTTAATGATAGTGCGACGCGTAACTTTCACGAGACCGAAATAATTTTCAATCAACGTTTTCCGAATCGTCCTATCTGTAGAAAATATTTGATACCGGTAGTGTACATAACAAAAAGCCCCCAGGTCATCCGTCCATTCCGGAAGGACAACAAGTGCAAATAATTGGTGAGATGGTAATAAATCCTGAACAGTCTACTTCTACTGTGTGGAGACTTTTGAAGAGGAATAGGTATCATCCATACAAAATTAAAATGGTATACACCAATTAACTGAAGATGACCCTGATCGAAGAACATAATTCTGCTAAATCATGGCGGAAACCATTGCAAGGCATCCTATCTATCTCCACAATATTTGTTTCAGTGACGAATGTACATTTTTATTAACGGCAATGTTCACAGACAAAATTGCCGTTATTGGAGTGACACCAACCCTCACGTTTTCCGGGAAACACATACCCAATATCCAGAAAAAAAGCAACGTTTGGGCAGAAATATTGGGAAACCACTTTGTAGGACCTCTATTTATTGATCAAAATGCAACAGGGGACCTGTATTTGAATATGCTGGAAACTACTGTTGACCCTCTCATCACTGAAATCGTCGAAGCGAATCCTAATGAATTCGATATGAATATTGTATTACAACAAGATGGAGCACCACCACATTACTCCAGGCAAGTAAGAAACTATTTGGATACTACTTTTCCAGGTCATTGGATTAGCCGTCGAGGTCCTACATAATGGCCAGCCCGCTCGCCAGATTTGACACTATTGGACTTTTTTATGCGGCCATTTGAAGCAGAAGGTGTACGAAACTGAACCTTCTTCAATATTGGATATACGGCAGAGAATAATAAATATTTATGGGGATATTGACGTTACTGTGTTCGAAAATGTTCGGCGTAAAATATTGGATAGACTGTTCATATGTCAAGAAGTTCAAGGCAACCATTTCGAGCATCTTCTGAACTGACCTCAAGCTTATTACCTTATATTCTATAGTTAAATGTCAATGTATTCACGTAATTATTGAAAGTTCCGCCATTTTGTAGTAGTTGAAGATATTGACATTATATTCTAGGGATGTGAAGCATTTGTCAGGAGCTTCAAAAGGATGTATCACAAGAACCTCCTTTCCATTTACTTTTTTTCCCAGATGGCGCCCAATCGCCATCATGAAAGTTTCGTCTGTCAATTTCACTTCAAAATAAAGTATTCATGCATTAATTTCAGAATCCCAAATTTCAATTTTTTGAGTTGACCCGTTCAAAAAATAAAAGAGGAGGGGGGCATTAAAGAAAAGCACTGTATCTCAATTGAATGCGGATCGACACAACTAACATGAAAATTCGTTCGGTAGTTTCGAGTAGATATAGATAGATTTAGGTCTTCATTTCCTATTTCAACATATACACAATATGCACAAATCAATCAGAACGTGGGAAAATGCCGAAAATCAGACGGTCCCTGTATGAAATATCTGAATACCTGCTATTATTCTTAAGCATTATTATCTGTCAAATTTCTATATGATAAATTACCTAAACTAGTCACTTATTCCAGGAACAACTCACAAGACTGAAGAATAATGATTGAAAATGTTTACTTAAGCTATCATTGTACCTAGTTTTAAGATTTGTACTAGTTACATCATTTTACGTTGCAAACTAAATTCAATAACTCTACTTCCAAATGCAATATGTCATAATCATAATGAACTTTAAACGTTCAAGCCAGTCTCGAATATACCTACCTACACAGTAGGTTGAATGGACTGACGCCTATCAGAAAACAACTGCTCCCCTGGCTAATACCACGAAGGGCGTTGGATTATATTCGACAGGCGTCAGTGCAGGAATCTTCACAGAAAATTTCCTGCATATGCAATTGGCAATACAACTGAAAGAGTCGACCCTCGATTTTGTAACGGGCACACTTGCAGACCGATTTCGGGCTCATTAGCCATTCATCAGTGCAAGATAGTGGCCATCATCGACCTAAAGTCAATGATATTCCATAATTGAAAATCGGAATTCTTTCAGAGTATTTCATTCCTCTTTCTAAGTTGGAGCGAACAACAATGTCACTCCATTTCGTGGACAAGGTACTAACCAACTGCATATCCGAAATGTGCCCGATTCTTCTGAATAAGGAAGAAACACTTTCTTATTAGTCAGTGGGCTATGCTTGAAGACTGGCAGTAAACAAATCTAAAGAAATGAACTTCAAATTTTCAAGCCAGTCTCGAATATACTCTGTGTAGGTATATTCGAGCCCACGGACTAATAAGAAAAATAATCATAATGATTTAACTCATCTCCCTCTGTCAAATAATAATTCGCAAATGTTGAATTAGTTTTTCCATTCAAAAAACTACTTCTATGTCCTTTTATGCTTTTGCAAAAAGTTTTTCCGGTTTGTCCGATATAAAATTTTGGACAAGTACCACAAGTTGACTTGTATACCTCCGATCTATTTGACACTGGAGTTTTATCTTTTATGTTATTGATATTATAGTTTTGTGGACTACGTCCAATTCTTTGGAGTGGAAATATCACATTGAAGTGTGCTTTTTGAATACTTCATAGTGGTTTTTCATCAAGTATCGATCAGTTCGATCATATTTGTGATTGAATTAGATTATATTTAAACACTATCAGACGAATTGATTATTTCAAATCTAGAATTTATTGTAATAACACACTTGAATAAATTGTCCTTTGAGTAACAATCTCAAGTACTCATATGAAGTTTCTTACAACTGGAAAACCACATGGCAACGTTTCAACCCAGCTGTGCACCTGTTTCTTGATATGAAACATCACAAATGGAGGAATGTTACAAACAACAATACCGCAGAATGTCATTATCATAATTTCACTGCCCTGGGTAACCTGTTTACTTGGAATGAGCTCTTAATATTCTTCAAGATTCTAATCAAATTGTATAATACGTCTATGAAAATCAACAAGTACGTCATAAGAAAAGTCTTGATTATATCATCACACATGTACACTTTTTTTGTTTGGTGTGGTTACAAACATGAATATTCAGGCCATATTTTGTACTAGGAACGGTGTGACTGATGTTCAATATTGGTCTGATGATAAATATCGTCTAGTTGCTAAGTACGTTGAAGGGTTATGAAAACTGTAAAAATAATTCATTCCGACCAACCTCATATTCATAGAGATACCATTTATTAAATTTCATTTATGCACAGGTTGACCCGAACAACCTAGTTGTAACATTTTTTAGAAGATTTGTTAAAAACATTTGTCACTATATCTTCTGAATTTCTTGTAATCAAACTAGCAGACGTAGGTTTCCCAAATAGTTGATTGGGCTGGGTGAAATTATATATGGAATACCGACTAATAGTTTGCTGCAATGGTATTGCAGCTAATCCCAAAGCTAGGAGTGCCTCAAGGTTCTGTCCTAGGACCATTGTTACTCCTCGAATCCATAAATGACCTGTCTGAATTCTTTTCTGAATGTCACATAACTATATTTACTGATTACACCGCAATTGGTGTAGTCTGCAAAAACGAAGTAGAGTTATCAGACAAAATAAATACAATAGTAGATGAATTCAGAGCTTGCTTTCAACGAAACAAATTAATTACGAGATATTTCAGCATTCAAAAAATATGCAACAAACTCAATTTTGCATATTATTCAATCAAACAATTGGAAAACACGAAAGTGGGAGAGGGCCAGGGACAAGGGTAGTACATCAAATGAGAGAGGACAAATTAAAAACATTCTCGAGCATGAAATTTTTATTCAGGATTATCGAAGCCAAGCATTAGTCAATGAGACACGTACCTCACTTGATTCACACTCAAATGGACTGGTAGAATGACATAATACAACGATTAGCCAGTACATGAAGACTTTTTACATTGATGCTAATAACTGGTAGAGACATAAAATGACTATCAGATCTACTGCTGAGTTTGTCTAATAATAATACTTGGAACACCGTCGATGAGATCAGAAAGTGGTGGGAAACAGTTTTCATTTTACGAGTATGTGTATTTTGTTTAGTTGAACCAACCTCAAAGGAAAAAAGAACCTGATCAAAATTCGTGAAAATATGAAAAGGCCTCTACTTGGTAACGACGAAGAAGATAAATGGCTTGGTTTACCGCATCCAGTTAACTCCACCGAGCAAACCAGGGATCGTCCATGTGGAAAGACTGATTCTCTGTGATGGTGATACTGCTTCCAAATGATTATCAAAATATCATGGAAACTAGTTAGTCAGGATCAACTTGAAGAAGGGGCAAAGTTATGCACATGGCCTAAACAAATAAAATAATCGCCAATGGAACAGAACAGAAAAGTTTTCGACAGCTTTCAATTGGGTTTGAGGGTACAGAGTTATAGAGACAGGTGGTGAGTTCAAAGATAAAGCCCGTAAGTGACTAAGTGGAATACTTTTAGAGTGCCTTCGTGCCAAAACGTTATGGTGAAAGATGACCACAGTGTAGTCGAAAACACGAAAGGAGCTTAGCAGAGGAGAAGAGAGCTCACCAAAACAAAGGCTCATCTGCAGAGAAGATCGGATATCCCCATCGTATGGCATGCTTCGAAGAAAACACTCCCTCATTCGGCCGTAGCTCTGATTGGGGTCAAGCCGAAGGAAGGAGGGCACCAAATGGTTCTCTGTTTGCAGTCTTCAAATGACAGTCTGACAGTTTTCTGGATGCGACACCACCTCCGCAATTTAAGGGAATAGTAAAGATTGGTTGGTCTAACTATTCATTGATAACCTCAAATTTTTACAGAAATTCCGAAATGGCTTATCGTTACCGGAGGAGATCGTAGAGGCTAGGAAGAAACTATTCTTGGTCATTTACTAAGCATCTCTAGACAGATTTTAATAAGCTGAGGTACAATGTCGATAAAGCCAAAGTTCGTACTAGGAGCTGCTAGATAGCACTTCTGGAGGTCATACTTACAAGGAACGCTTCGCACAAAATACATAAATAACGATATTTTGCTACTTCATCACTGGCTGTGCTGGTGATTACACTGCCGCCGTTTTCACTACAACTGACATCAATGTGGTGCGCTAAAACAATGTAATGGTTTTTGATACATTTTTCGTCATTTTTTGGCTAAAAACGACACCATAATCATTCCTCAGCCACCATATTCACCTGATTTGAGGAGATAAAAACCGAATCGCTGACAGAGCTCAAGAACTACTTCAAAGATTATAATAGGGGAGCCCAAGCGGAGATTTCGGAATTTACTAAAGCGCGGCAGATTAATATACAGGGGGATGCCTTGTAAGCCGGTTAAGTACCTCCACCAAATATGAGCCTCATATATAAGGCCGCCCGTGAAGGATAAAGGATCAGATTGGTAAAAAAAAAATGATCATTAGAAATTCTCGAGCGCGTCAGATTAAGGTAGGGTGAGTTAATTACATGCTAAAAAGTGTATATTCCAGCAATCTGACAATTTGAGAGTGACGTAAAGAAAGGGGAGGGCAGCAAAGTTGTAAAAAAATAACGTCATTTCGACATTCTCGAGCGTAGCTATTTTTTTTATTTTGATGGAAATAATTCAAGGATAACGGAAAATATATAATCTGACGATTTCCGCAAGCCGAAATAACAAAAATTCGTCGATAAAGTTCAATGCGTGCAGCTGTGTGATACCTATATTTTTATTGGTTTGGTTTATTGTTTAAGTTTGAAAATGTTCATATAGGACGAAACTGCAGTAACGTTAGTTACAAATAAAAGTGGTAAAAAACATAGAAACTTTCATTTCTCTTTTCATACCTATATTTCCCTATCCGAGTTTCTATTCTTTTTTCACTTTTTCTCTATCTATTATTCTTCCACTTCTTTCCCACTCTGAATTCTGTTGCCATGACGCCATCACAGCTAATCACAGAGACTCGTTCGTGATGAAGATGATGATTAATTAATCAATTGATTAAAAATTGAATTTTTTTGAGCATTTTTTTCAAATTATTTTCTTATAAATACGAGTATTCTACTTAAAAACCATACACCTATTTATCTGTATGCTATTTCCTAACCTTTTCAATGATTTAAAAAATATATATATTTTTTGTCAGATTAAGCGAATCCCTCTAGATAATCGTCAGATTATGAGAAAGCACGTCTAGAACATAACCATATATATCTTAATCTGACGCGCTTGAGTATTTCAAAATGGCGATTTTTTTTGCACATTATAATAATGGCCGCGAGTTTGCGTCAGATCGATTATTGAATGAGAGTTTTTTTGTTGCACTCAACACCCCCTCAGAAAATCTGACGCGCTCGATTAAATTTTTTTTCTTTTCACTTTTAACCCTTACATACAACCACCCGCATCATGCAAACGATCAGATTAACATACGAACATTATTAAAAATACGTAGGACATTGATGGTATCAATATCTGACGCGCTCGAGTATGTCCATGCAACAGTATTTTTTTACATATTTAAAAATCTATAGCCGCTTCCCCCACCGATGAAAATGTATATATAATATTATAAATTTTTTTTCTTCTAATCATCTGAGCTTTTCAACTTAGTATGTCTCTATGACGCTCGAGTAAATCCACATTTAGCATCGTGGAAAAATCACTTTCACAAGGCCTCGTACACTGTTTATTTCATAGTAAGAGTTCACAGGAAGCCCTTCAATAGTTTGATGTTGAATGGAAAAATTATACATCAACATCTCAAAAAAATAAATCAAATACAATAATCCACTGTTCAATTGAATCAGTTGGACTAGCACAGCCTTAAAATTCAAATAAAATTCATATTATCATTATCATGATAGTGTTGTTATCAATTATCATCAAGTAACGGGTCATAAGAAGATGGAGTTATTTAAAATGAACCCCAGAATGTAATTATACTTCAAAAAACAGTTCTTTCAGTTGAAAATACTTCATATAATTCCCCAAAGAAGTATCACTTTTTTCTCCTTCGCTCTAAAGACATTCCGATACCAAGAATACAGGACAGTTATCTGAAAAATGTTAACGAGCACGAAACGCAGTAGCGCTGTCGCTGCCTTTTTACAGAAGTTCTTTTTTCTGCAGGGCAGTAGCACGAAGAAGATGCGTTTTCCGAATGCTCGGCAGTCAGTGGGTCAACGGCCCCCCGAGATCTTTTCCCGGTCCAAGTTGGCGCACCGATTGTAACACATCTTTGAATCCAGTTACCAACCTCGAGGCGACAGACGAGCGATGAGCCATGTGGGAGGCACGGGCGTAGCAGAAGGAAGGAAAAGGGGGTGTAGAAAACATATCCGGATGAATGATAAAGAGAGGAATTTTTGGAAATGGCAAATAATTATAGACGTTGTATTGCAAGTTCAGATATTCACAGAAGTTATATATATTTTGATCATATGGATTCAATATTCTATAGATTTTTTTATGGCCGACAAAACAATTGCCCAAGGTATCGTTTTTCAATTTGACAAACAACTGACTTTTTACCACAATTCAAGTACAAACGGATGAAATCAAGTCAACAAAACCAAAAGTAAAATGTTTAACCGAAAGGCTAGAATTGTCAGACTTCAATGAATTTCTAAAACAGTCCAGAATATTCGAGAGCATTTTCAACATTCCAAAACATCCTGGTACATTCAAGAATGTTCGGACATTGTCTGGCTCCTTCGGAAACATAATGGAACATCTCAGATCATTTTGAAACGATCAAGGGAGTTATATGCGCTAGGCATCGCACGTTAAAAGGCTATACCTCGTTAATCCTTAGCTCGCACAATTTTCGACTCTCGAGGGTTGCCGCGCTCCGCCCTTTTGCAGTTTATGATTAGCAGCGATCCACGCGTTAATATGTATATTCAGTATCAGAATTGCACCCGTTCGGAACCGAGGCGGGTCGCTAGTATACATGCCTCAATAGAAGTGTTATCCGCGTGATTTTCCGTAAATTTATCAGCTGTATTTTGACACATTTATCATTTGTGTGTTTTAAAATGTACACATAAAATAAGACAATAATTTGCATAACATCAACAACGTCCGCCCCTGATCACATATCGTGCATCATTTATTTCTTTTGCGGTCTTTCTGGTAGAGTAATCAAGCACAGGGCGAGGCTTGCAGAATCGATTCATGACTATCATCGCGACCCAAAAAAAGTCGATTCATCAGACACGGTTGTAAACACGAAGAATAAAAACGCGTTAAAAGTTGGGACAATTCGAAGCAATTGCTCCAGTCTGTGCGATGTCGAACGATGCAATTGGAAGCAATCAATTCATTCTAAAGCGTGGCATACGTCTGGCTATTCGTAATAATAATATAATAATAATGAATCGATTATATCCCAAAGGAAGGAAGGAGTGTAGCAAAGCTGTTTTTCAACTCAACCACTTGACGAGTTCGGAATTTGATATTTGGCATACTACAGGGGATTTGGAGAAGAAAGGGATTCAAATGTCAATAAGAAAGAAGCAATAGCAGTTCTGCGACAGTCCGACAGTGTACATGCTATGCTAGGCAATGCATAGCATGTACACCAATTTCCCTAAACATAAAAAACATCTATCATATTCAAAAAGTAACACTTTATTGTGATATTTTCACTGTACAGTTTAAACCGGAAGACGTGTTTCGCTATGCAATAGCTTCCTCAAAAATTTACATACTACTGGATGTAAACTGGACAGTTTACAAAACCGCAACGCGTGTTAAGTCACATAATAGCTTCCTCAAGCGTTAATAGACTGTAGTAGTATGTATTGTATAGGGAAACACGTGTTGCGGTTTTGTAAACTGTAGTAGCATATAAACGCCCGAGGAAGCTATCGTATGGAAAAACACGTGTTGCAGTTTTGTTAAACTGTAGTAGTATATAAACGCTTGACGAAGCTATTATGTAGTGTAATACATATTTCGGTTTTGTTAAGTGGCCAGTTTACATACATAGCAGTATGTTAATGCTTGAGAAGCTATTGTAAAGCAAAACACGTGTTGCTATTTTTGTAAACTGTAGTATATAAACGCTTGAAGAAGCGTAACACGTGTTGCGGTTTTATAAACTGTAGTAGTATGTAAACGCTCGAGGAAGTTATCGTAAAGCGAAACACGTGTTGCTATTTTGCTGAACTGTTGTAGTATATAAACGCTTGACGAAACTATTATGTAGCGTAATACATATTTCAGTTTTGTAAACTGGCCAGTTTACATACATATATGTATGTTGATGGTTGTGAAGCTATTGCATCAAAACACGTGTTGATGTTTGGTAAACTGTAGAATTTAAACGCTTGAGGAAGCTATTGTAAAGCGAAAAACGTGTTGCGTTTCTGTTAACGCTCGAGGAAGTTATCGTATAGCGCAACACGTGTTGCTATTTTGTAAACAGTAGTGTGTAAACACTCGAGGAAGCTATTATATAGCGAAACAGGTAATGATGTTTTGTAAACTGTAGTATGTATACGCATGAGGAAGCTATTGTATAACGAAACACGTGCTGCGGTTCTGTAAACTGTAGTAGTATGTAAGCGCTCGAGGAAGTTGATGTTTTGTAAACTGTAGTATGTGAACGCTTGAGAAAGCTATTGTATAGCGAAACAAGTGTTGCGGTTTTGAGAAGTGTCTAGTGAAATCTCACAATAAGGTGTTACTTTGATACATATATATCAACTTTGTGACGTGGTCAAATAAAGAAGCCGCAACAGTTTTTTCATAACAGTAGCAGTAATTCTTATCACACAACTGAAACAACACTATCATGTTTGATTATACCCGCTACGAAATCTGTTTTGTGTGTAGACGTGCATATGTTTGTCTAAAGATAACATAAAAGATTTGGATACTGGTAATAATCATTGCAAACAATATACGGGAGTTGATTTTATTTATCAAAGCAGCAGAGAGAGTGAAACCGTTTCCCAACTGAAGCACTGATAAAAAAAAGAAAAAAAAGTGATTTATTTCCAGGAAATGCTATTATCACAGAGTATATCTACTATATAAAAATTGATGTTGGTTGGTTGGTTGGCAAGTAATAAACTTGTACATCGCTCAACCGATCGTGATGAAACTTGACATGTATAAGTAATTTTTCATAAAGAATGTTTTTAGGCTATCAATTTTTCTGTAATTCGCCACTAGATGGCGCTGTAGAACAATTTTTTGAAAGCACTGTTCTATAACGCTGCGCACGCTCAAGTTCGTTGATTCTGATTCTGTGATACAGCAACATAGTACTAGTATGGAATGAAATATTATAATAATGGAATATAGAAATGTATAAAAGTGAATGCTAAAGCAAAGTATATATAAAATATTCGTATAAGTAGAATTTCAAAAGAGGAATGAAAAATTGAGTATATAATACAAAAAGTTACAAATCATGCAATTTAACAGTACTGACAAAAAAGTTTTTTATAGTATTATTAAAAGTGATTGTGGATACAAGATACCAAAGCCTTCAGAGAGTCGAAATGAATATCGCAGTGTTCACAGATTTTATTGAAGCTACCGCACATAAAATTCAATGGTGATCGTAGCATAATATTTATGCGTGATGCTTCGCAATAGAATTTCAGATTGTGTCAACCTTCACTTCTTGGTACTAACAAATTGATAAGCTGGGATTCAAAAAATTGTAGATGATTGAACGGTGTTTCAGTAAATTACCTGCCTTTCCATGAACTTTCAATTGAACATGAAAAATGAATTATGTTGGTAACGGCATGATAGCCAAATTCTATGTAAATGCTATTGTTGAGACAAACAGTAGGGAAGTTAAAATCTGACATGATTATAGGCAATTTACTTTAGCCGTCTACTGAAAGATGCAGGGATTCATAATAGGATTTATTATTTATCATTATACCAATTGTTTTTGGAAATGAACGCAAGGTTTTGGTTTTCTACTTCTCCATTTTTATAAAAAAAAATATTGGAATCTTTCAAAATGTAAAGAAAGCAATTAACTTCAAAATAAACTCTTACAAAGATGTATGCATATGAAAATAAGTAATTTACAGACACAAACTGAAAGAAAAACACCTCTCGAAACAACTACTATCATATATACTACTTTTGTATGAACATTATAAAAAAAACACTTTTTCCTTTCTTTCCTCAAAAAATTTTTTTGATGAAACTTTTTCGAAAAATATCGTTCTAAACTAACAGAAGTAATTAATAGTACGCCTATACTGAGATTCATGGTTTGACCAGAACTGGAAGAATATTAGGTGGTACCGTTCTAACTCTTCATTAGGGGTAACATTAGGCATTAGCTACAATTACCTAGCATATATACGCTATGTATCACAAATGGTGAATACATATTATTATTATTGATTTACATTAAAAAGTAATCCAATAGTGAAACGTGGATAGTATTAAGTTGTGATTAGTAAATGCTGAATATCTTCGCAGAAAGTGTACATTAATATTACATAAAACGTAGAATTTGTAAATTATGCACGCCTATGTATTTCGAGGTTTCGGAAATTTGAGAATTTACTCTACCTTAATCTTGAATACAACATAAACTCATTATCGCTAATCTTTAATAGAAAAACGAATTACCCAAATCGTAATTTCATTCGAGTGCAACATGATGATTTCTCAAAATCATTCTTGTTCAAAATAAGACCCACCATGAAATCCAATCTCTCGGAAATCGCTTGGCTGACTTCTACAGTGGTTACTTAATTTCATGACAAATTACGTAAACATTAAAACCCCAAAGCCACAACGGTTTCATATAAAAAAATCCATGGCGTGGGATTCGAGATCATCCGAAATTTGAATAATAATGTTTCGTTTTCACAAAACATGCAGCCGTGTTAATAAGTGAACAAACATATTTTTTACCTTTACATATGGAGATTTACTTTTTGTGAGCTCAGAAGCAACCGTTTTGACATCAATATGCCTGATCACCACCACTAGCCATTGTGTACTTATCAACAAACTTTTTATACCTAAACTGGTTTTAAGTAGGTGAAAGAAAACCTGTTCAAGTTGTAGAACATATTGGTGAGGTGATGTTTGACTTGTTTCAAAATGCCTCATATGATTCTTTCAATACTTTATTTAGTTAATTTTCAAAAATTTACACTTTCAACTGTGAAATCTATTGTTGTATATTCTCTGTGTAATGAATATTTTAAGGAACAAAGGTTTTGGCTTTCTGATTCTCCATCTTCATACAAAAAAAAAAGTGTAATTCAATATTTATATGAAAATAGGTGTTTTAGGAAGGCTTTTTCAATGTGTGTCTGAAAGTTACTTCGTTGCACATCTTTGTGTAGATTTTATTTTGAAATTAATTGCTTTATTCCTATTTTTGGACAATTCCCACATTCCTTTATAAAGATGGAGAAGCCATCTTTATAAAGGAATGCAAAAATATTGCATTGCAAAAAATATATCCCTCCTGAAAATATACCCCTTTCAATTCGAATATTTCAACTTCTGAAACCTCTAAAGACGGCTTGAAAATTGTTTATCGAACACAGTAAAAATAGTGTCCTTGTTTTTCGAGTTTGAAAGCCGCGGATTTTTGGAATTCGGATTTTTGGAATTTCTTCCTGACGTAGCTTCTTCAGAGGTTCAACAATCATGGCTTGCTGTCCTCTAAAGAAGCTAGCCACTCGCGTCAGCGAAACGTCAGGAAGAAAGGCTAAAAATTTACGTCTTTCAAACTCGAAAAACAAGGACACTGAAAACCTCAGCCGCGAAAGTCTAAACCATTTTGACAGTAAAACTAACTTATCTTCAAAACTACCTGTAAGTTTATATTGACAGAAAAAACACTAAATTGGAAATGGTTTCATCAAAACTATATTAGACAATATGCATATAAAATAAGGGGAGTAAAAAACAAGTTTGCAATAATTTGTTAATTCTGAAAACCTATTTTTGCGATAATAACTGAAATTTATTAATAATCTAATGAATGAAATCAAATTATCTATATGACCAATTCGTTCGGGCCAGTCTCAAATCATCTACACTGTAGGTTAATGGACTAACACCCATCAGAAAACAACTACTTCCCTGGATAATACCACGAATGGCATTGTATTATACTCAACAGGTGTCAGTGTAGGATTCTTCACAGAAGTAATTCCTGCATATGCTGTTGGCGATACAACTGCCATTTTCAATTATTGGAACGGCGGACACACTTGCAGACCGGTTTCGGGCTATTTGGCCTCTCGTCAGTCCAAGGTAGTGTCCGTCATCAACATGAAGTCGATGATTTTCCATAATTGCAAATCGAATTTCTTCCAAAGTATCATTCCTCTAACTAGACTGAAGCGAACGACAGGCAACATGTTGTCATCGCTCCATCTGCCCGTTAACGAGATAACCAACCGCATATCCGAATCGCCCAATTCCTCAAATAAAGAAATGTATCTAAATGAATGGAATGTAAAAAAATTATGAGATTAGAAAAAGACATTACAGAATAGCATCTGATTATCTTCATTATTAAAGCTCATGGTTGGCCCAGTAATAGGTGATTTTTTAAACAGTATCATAAAATAATTTTTCATTATCCAAATTATTTAGATGCCAAATCATTTAAAAATGTAATTAGTCTCTGAGAAATTATCAGATAAAAAGACTTATATGTCAAACTATTATATGACGTGAATTATTTTATAAAAGAACTTTCCATAGTGATGTGTACTTGTAATGGAAAGAATTTCTTTGGCGTATTCCATACAATTGTTGGAAACGTCAAAAAAAGGTAATAGAGATGGTTATCTGTGTTTATTTCATTTATTGAACAATATGATTGTTGTCTTCCTATGTGATATTTTTGAATAGGTACTGAAGCCTTTTATAAGTAGTATACATTGTCTTCAGAAAACTTTCAATTTTTCCATAGAATGCTTCAGTGTAGGTCCAAGCACGATGCCTTGCGACAGTCTAAATTAAATTTTTCCTACTTTGTTTAGTCGCTTAGTCAATCGGATAATTTATGATATTGAAGACAATTCGACATGAATCAACAGACGTTGGTCCGTTCCAACGAAAGTGCAGACATTATTCCACTGCAACCTACTAGATTTATGTATACCTTTCATCGTTTAAATGAGCGAAACAACTGCCTCTGTGCAAGTCATCAAGCAATTCATTAACGCAATCAATAATGAATACTTCAGAAGGTAAAATATACAATTATCTTCGAGAACGAAAGATTGATTGGACGAGGAAAACGATAAAAAAATCAGCCGCACCGTGACCGATTCAATAAAAACCATAAGGACGAGGAGAACCAGCGTTTCAAAACGGATCGCTCCGTTTTGAGACTTAAGATGTCATTGTTGGGTTTTTTCTCGGCCACTCAGCGGATAAGTGAGTCAGTTCACATGGAACTGATTATTTAAATACTGCCCATATCCATCAATAGTACTACTTCTAAGTAAGGACGACTCTAACCTAAATATAGCCGATGAAAAGTGCAGGAAATGTATCTAATGCAAGACGCCTCGGGCATATCAAGTAGTTTATTATGTAGACGTTTATCGAATTGCGGATTGGTGAGCTATCGGACGTGTTTGAAAAAAATGTCTTCCGGTGAAGCGAAAATTACAGGTAATTTAAACGTTTGATGCACATTTATTTCAGTCTGGTGACATGGAAGGTTTGGTACTACTCTCGTGTGATCAACGAGAGTAGTACTAAAATTAAGAGAGTCATAGTTACGACCGCACCGGGGGGCCTGGGGGGCCGGTTAGGCCCCCCAGACGCACCCTGGCGTTGGATGCGATCGGGTGTGGAGGGGTGGATTTTCGGGAAATCCTTGCGGGTACCGCCCCTCACCCCACACCAACAGGATTTCGCAGGGCTTCCTCCCGCTCACCGAACCCGGAGTTACCTCCTTACATCTACTTATTGTGGCTAACCAAGAGACAGGACCATCGGCAGCGTTCGACCGAACGTTCGTACAAGTTAACTAAGCTCTTCTTTCGCCAGAGAGTGCTCGCGTCGCACACCTGCCCCCGCCAACCATGCCAAATCAGTTGGGAATATGGTCCCGGAAGTGGCCGGTCGGGGTCCTAAGATCGGATACTAGTAGCTCCGTCCAACCGGGGTCCGACACCTCAAGCGTCTGCCTTGGTGCCCTCCAAGACTAGACTCGGATACTAGAGCCCGGAAGGACCGCGAGCCCCGACACCTCGAACGCTGGGATCCGTACAGAAGCAGGCGAGGATCACGGAACAGCATAAGCCATCCAGTGCCTCGGTATGGGGCTGCAATGCACCCATGAATGGATTACCGCAACCCTGTATTCCTTTAACCGCTAGCGGAGCCGCTGCCCCTAAGAGGCCAACGCCAGTTGGAGATGAGGCTCGCTAGCCTCCAGCCGCGAGCGGGCACTCACCTCCCCCCTAGAACTCATGTTAGGAAAGTTCCCTTTCCAACGTTTGATGAGTAACCGTCGAGGACTCTTTCGAGCATCCTCTACCACACATCATATGTCGAAGACGTCGCGCCCATTACCCGTATAGGTGCGGGATAGGGCGGTTCATCAACAACTTTTGGGTGTACGCCGTGTGGTCTGCACCGCATACCCTTACGTTACCCCGAGGGGCACTCATGTTAGGAAAGTTACCTTTCCAGCGTTGGATGAGTAACCGCCGAGGGCTCTTGCGAGACACCTCTCCCACACATCTAGCTTGAAACCGGCCAACGCCTGTTACCCGCAGGCGCGGGATTGGGTGGTTGACTGATAACTTTACTGGGTGAGTGCCGTGTGGTCTGCACCGGGAGACTGTCAAACACTCATAAGACATTAGGTAATGGTGCCATGGTCAACTCTATTCACATTTGGAAGCAAGCAAGCAACTAGGAGAAGAAAGATGGTAGTCGGTTAGTTGGATAACAGATGCTTGGAAGGATTCCGTTGCAGGTCAAAGATATCCTGGATCAGAAGGAGAGAAAAAACATATTTCAGCCTTGTGCAAAGCCACTTAATATATATTGCATTATTGGATGAGGAGGCGTGTCCAAAACCCACTTGTACCCACTGGAAGTTATCCAGAGAAAATTCATAAAACTGATGCTGAATAAACAATCAAGATTCAATAGTGACGAATTATATAAAGAATCAGAAACATTCGATGTACGGCAACTGTTTTTCAAAACGCTTGCATTGCATCAAAATAAAGAAATTCCTTCCAATTCCGTACCAGAAGATATACAAAATTGTGAATCTACCAAGCACATAAAAAAGCCACTCGAAAAATTTATTACTAGGCTTCATCGTAAAAACATTGAAAGAATATTCGACTAAAATAATTAAATACGGATTACACGTCATTATACATCCCAAATCCTCTCTATCCCCTGATTTTAATATGTAAATATTTATTTTCCACGTGGTCTATTCTAATGATTTTTATCTTATACGCCATTTCAAAGGCTCTGTCATCGCAAATGTAAATACTAACCTTTTGCTTTTTTTATACATCACAGTGAACTTATGTTTCCATGTAACCCAAATATTATTTTGTAAATGTTAAATATTTCACATGTACTTATTTTAGAATCCTTTTTCCATTTTAGTGTTCCAATAAGAAGAAAGTGTTAAATCAAATTGTGTTTCGCCACGTACAAACAGCGTTTGCTTTTTCTGTGGCTTTTTAAATATTAATTTACTGAATGTATACTCTTGTTTCTTGTGATTATTTATTATATATGTGTGTGTGAGTAGACGTATGCGTATATTACTGAATTAGATATTCATATTTGGAGTTATTTCATCTACTTACATTACCTCAACCATATTCTGTACTTTTTTTCTTAGTGAATAAACATGATTATTATTACTATTATTATTAACCTGTCTATAACTTTCCTAACTCAAACTGATTTTCATTAACTATTTGCCATCCCTATCCCTACTCTCAAAAGTCTAAAATCGTGGAAGCTAAGGACTAACGTAGTTGTCCTTCCTAAAAAGTTGACGTGATTTTGGAATTTTGCGATAAGTTTTTTCTTGGCAATTTTCAATAGTCCACTCTGTACATTGGGTACGTTTAAAGTGAGTATTCAACTTTCCACATAATAACACCACTTCAAATTCGACCAAATAAATCCCGATTCATCAGTGGCTCTTATGTTTCAGCACGCCACCACGCCATCTTTCTTCAGAGAGTCCAAGTCTAATGTACAACGAATCAGACGACAATGACTAGTAAGTAGGCCTGTTAGACTACGTAGATCATCTCTGCTGGGGTCTAACAATTGTTTGATAACCTAACCTTTGAATGGGTTAATTATGATAGTTTCACCAGAGATCTGCATTTCCCCTCGGCGTTTGTGGCAAAACCTAAAGCGATTCCAAAGACAGGTTCTGGTAAACAACTTGCAGCGACTTTCCCTGCAACAGGATCAGCGGTTTCATTACCTCTCAAGCCATTATAAACAGGAATCCCAAACAGCGTCAATTTGTTAAGTCTTTCTATCGAGAGAGCTTCTTTAGCAGTTCACTAACAATTTGGACATTTTTCGGTGAGATCCAACTGCTTCCAGAAGCGTTTGGATATCCAGGAATATTTTTATTGGCTTATATGTGAGATTGCCTCTACGGTCGCCCAAGTCCCTAGGAAATCGCTATCCTTGTTCTGCAAATCTGTACACCTGAAACTGAAGGTGTTCTGGTCCATCTGCTGTTGATTGATTGATCTTCAGGAAGATCCAGACTTCTCTGTTCGAAATGAAGACTGTATGAGGCAAGTCGTAGTGGACGGTTGGAGGAATTGAGTCGGTGAGTCACTCTCATTTTGCTGTGATCTCCAGTTATCCACCAATAATCTGTTTCGCGCCGCATGAGCTGGTTTTGTACAATTGGTAATGTGCACACTTCTGTTTGTGGTCCATTGAACCTCTCCCCCAGAAAGGTAGATCTAAAAAGATTGCCGCTCACGGTGTGGTGAAGATGACTCCGAAGATAGTCAGTCAAGCCTATCTCTGTACAACAGAGAGCTTCTGCAATCTGAGCCTTTCGCTCTGAAGCTTTTGACCACCAGACAATTGCACAGTACCTTTTGACCATCACACATTCCCAAATGCGCCTGAAGCTCAAAGATTTTCCACAATACATGGTCAAGTCCTCAGGGATAGTCTAGCTTTGTGTGAAATCTTTTCTAAGTAAGCGTTCTAGATGAGATTTTCATCAATTTCCGCTGTAAATGAAATAACATAACCATGGATGGAAAAGGTACTGGAATCATTCAGATTCGTCTTCCTGGTGAAGTAGGCTGGAGTTTCCAGACATCTGGCAGCAATTGTGAACATCGTTCAATGTTCTTTAGTCTACAGGCTACGCTTTCTAACGTAGCCCTTGCCAAGATGACAAAGATACATTGTAGATTAAAAATAGTACTTCTTCGAAAATAGTACTATCGAGGGCCTCGAAAAGTCGGTCATCTGTAGAACCTACCTGCCTGACTTTATAAACTTATCTGATATCTTACACTACTAGATTGTAGATATGATTTAAATGTATACCACCTACAGATATAAATATATTATGATAACTGATGACAATTTAGGAGAAAGCTATTATATATTGAAACTTGTATTTTTGTAAACTGTTCCGTGAAAACCTCCCAAGTAAGTGTTGAATGAAGAAATAAATTCGAATTAAATAGCGCCAGATATGAATCCTGAGATCGCCTTCCTTCCAGTTATATGCATGCTATATAACAGAAAATTACTTCACAATCATTAAAGATCCGCGATGTTTTCAATACACCACTTGTCCTATTAATAGGTATCAAAATATCCATTAGTACTTTCAGTGGAACGGCAACGGTACCCATTGTATCTATCTAGTTGAATGAGTGCCGATTCATGTAGGCAAATAACTTTTTACTTCCTGATTCGACTAAATTAGGAGAACTAGTCCAGATTGTTTTCATTCCTAATAAAAACAAGGCTTCGCCTTGCACAAGAGGTGTTTGAACCGATTTCTTGATTTTTATACCGGTGCCTCTGGTGCAGGAAGCCGCTTGTTTATTTTTGCGCTCGAAAAATAATTGTTAAAGTATACGTTCATGTTAGACAAATATTTGCGAGTCGGAATTTTTTATGTTTCCTGGCTGTAAAACGAACTATTACTTTTCCAAGACGGTTTCGAATATTTTGCCGGGGCAGAGTATGAAAATATAAGTGTCAAAAATAGTCCAGTCATTATAGTAAGTTCACCTCGGAATTCGAGATACCCAGCTGTAAGTCTGTAAATACTTGTATATTGACACCCTAAAAGTTGTCTCAAAACCTACATATGGTAGGGTGTAGGCAACTATTAAATTTCAAGGTCAAAGGTCACAAAAATCGGTTCTTTGCGCTTTTTTTGTAAACATCTCATTTCCTATGGTTTTTTTGCTATTTGTATTTATTATCAATATTGTAGAATACAAAATTCTCTACAAATTTTGTTTGAAAAAAAAATTTATACGGTGAACCGTTTTCGAGATAGAGGGCGGAGAGCACGCGGTCACAGCATCACTTCAGGTCAACCGGTGCCTCCGGTCGAAAACGCGCCATATATAGTTGATGAACTATCGATAAATCAATGATTATAAATATTTCCAAAAAAAGCGCAAAAAACCGATTTTTGTGACCTTTGACCTTGAAATTTAATAGTATTTACAGACTTACAGCTGGGTATCTCGAATTCCGAGATTCTTACCTAATTTAAGCTTAAATGACTGGATTAAAATCAGGTGTAACTGGACGCTAAATGCACGTACATCGGTATAATAATTATTGGAGCCAGATGTCTGTTTTGTGCACTTGAGGTGCTGATTTTTTAGTACAGGGAAAGGCAATAAGCTCCTGAGGCCCAGTAAACATGGAAGAAATGGACAAGTCAGAAGACTACCAAACAGTAAAAACCCTTTTCTTATTTTTCAATAACAATATAAGCTCAACTACTAGTGATCTTTCTTTATTGGTCCATTTTGGCTGTCTATATATTAGCTGATTTAAGAATCTGACCCTTATGTAGGCCTGTCGAAGCAGATTAAGTATTCTTCCACATTCACCATTTTTTCTATTTTCATCATGGGTTACTAAAATTATCATGAGTCAATAAAGTAAGGTTAAAGTTGGCTACTTGGGTTACTGAAATTATCATGAGCCCACCTAAAGTTAGGGTAGGGTTGCCCCTTGAGGTTAGGTTAGGTTCAGAATAAGTTAGGTTAGGCTAGGTTTAGGTTAAGTTAGCACCCGGTTATTTCTGGGCGAGAGTACCGGGGGTCTATATACGAAGGCACAACAATCTCGACAAAAATATTCTTGAAAAAGTCACCTTTTATATATGGTAACAAATCTAAGATTACAGTTGAAGAAATCGGTTATAAATAGTCTTGCAATTCGTCAGCATATTTAGCAAAACAAATAACTAATGATTCGAATGAAATAAAAATTGAGAAATAGATAAACAAAAAATCTAGTTTCCATCTTTCGATTCATTAGATCATCGCCCAACTTCGATGTACAAATAAGGTTGATGTCATGAGAGGAGGCTTTAAAAGGAAAAAGGAGTGAAAAATAATTATTAAGAACCATCTAATACAGGTGGGTTGCAAAAGTGTGGGTGGTTTCAGACGAATACCTAATTATGATCGATGACATAACGATGATTAATACAGACGTTGATCATTTGAAAAACATTTCGGTTATTAATTGAAAAAGTATATGAAGCGACTGGTTTTTATTCAGATTTCTTCGATTTGCCCGAAACTATGAACTGTCAAAATCGAAGGAAGATGATGAATGATATACCAGTAAATGGACAGTTATTGATTGTTATTATTTAGCGTTAGTACTTTTTCTCATTTCCAGTTTTAACTGGAATATTATTTACTGAAAATTATAAAATTAATCTCTTCAGGCTACTTTTTAATTTGAAAATACAGTCCGGATGTCAAAATCCTTCCCCTCTCAACTATTAAGAGGGACAATAGTTATACTATTGTTTCTTATCATAAAAGGTCTAAACATGATGGCTTTTCATGCAATTCAGAAAAAATTATAGGGAAAACTTTCATGTCCACCTGTATATCTTTATCTACAGGGAAATGTTTTGATGAACAAAATTATATTGTACTATTTCATGAGGATATAATCATCGGAACTCTCATAACTGTATTGTTCGTTGATGATCTACCTCTATAACTGAATACTAAAAATCTTATACTTTATGAGAAAGATACCTACAACTGAAAAACTTTGTTGGATTATTGAATTGAATCATCATCCGAAGAATTGAGCCAGCAATTTTGCAAAAAAAATCCATGATTTTATATAAATTCCGAGAAAAAGTTAGTCCATATCTTTTTATATTCACCGAAATCAGCGTCCCTGTCATTCTACATTGCAAAATTGAATTAGGAGGTTATGTCAATGTTTATATTGTATTTTTCTGGCATCAATATTGATCAAATTCTTCTGATCGATTACAAAGTTCTTTATTGGAAATAAATTCAACGGGGACTTGAGTTGTGATTGTTGACAGAACATTTTTTGAACTAGTCTAAACGACTAACTCTACAACCTATTTCTTCTATTTCTGTTTTGTTATGTTGAATGAAATAAAAGCAACCTGCCAAAAAATATTTTATTTGACATATAAATGAATTCGGCAGTTAAACGACACTATAAATCGAACTTTGATGACATCATAATTTGTATACATTTAAATAAACTAGCAATTAATTCACAAGAGTTGGCAGACACATAAAATAGAGGACAGAGGAAAAAATGTATCTCTATACAAGAATATTGGATTATTTTTTGATTTCGACATCTTCAAGAAATTATTTGAAATTATTTATTTAAATAGTACATTGAATTCGTACTAAAAAAATAAAATCAACTTTTGGAGCAGATCAAATCTGACTAGATGAATATAATTGTATTGAACGTTAATTTTTTCTGGGTATTCATGAGCTTTTTCAGGTCCTTCTAGTGTTTAGTAGTTATTTCAATTTAGAACCCTACAGTTCATTAACTTTCAAATTGAAAGATAAACGTTTTTCCTATTTGCTGTTCCAGACTGAATAAAGACCGAAAATGATTTTGTTTCTTGGAAAAGCGTCTGTTGAATACAAAGGAATTTCACCACAAATTTTCGCACGACTGAGCTTCGTGCAAAATTCGCGAATATTTTACAAATAAAATCGGTTGCCAAGAATAGTTTTCCGCCAGACATATACAATTGGTTATCCCGACACTTTGATAACGAATGGAAACAGTATTCAGGAAAAACAGCGAAAGGAATGTTAGGCATACCTACATAAATGTTGAGTAAAACAACGTGTATCTACAATTATTAAAAACTAACCATAATCTGTCATTGACTAAAAGCTTTTTTTAAGGAAAAATATTTCAGGAAGAGATGATAGTAATAAGAAACAAATTTATTTACGGTATGTCAGGTAACATTGATATCACTATTAAAAAAACACAAATCTATATACGTATCTATAGGTGCAAATTTCAAATTTACGAGGGTAATTCAGAAAGTAATACTATTGTTTCATCAACCATGTTGACACCCTGAACTCGAATCTTCGTTTGAAAAATTCGTACGCTAACACACATATGGCGCTAATAGTATTGAATCCATATGATTTTTAGTTAACCCTAACCTTCAGAAGACACGGGTACAAATTCCACAGCTGTCGGACTATTAGTTTGTGGGATAGAATATTTTGAGTAAAGCAACTTTTGTTAGTTTGAAGAATATGGATAAAAACAATTTTGTGTGTTAATTAAGTCACCTCCGTTATGGAATACTAATCTGGGGCGCAGCTCCAAAAACTCATCTTCACATTTTAGTCGTAATACAAAGATTTTCAAAACTCATTTATTCAAAACACCCTAGATACTCAACAAATACCTTACATGCAGCAACAAAAATATTTGATATTATCTCGCACCAAAGTTGTACAATGACATCCCTGAAAATATTAAAAAAATCATGAATATACAGTCTTTCAAAAAACATCTGAATAAATATTGACATGAATCAGGTACAAAAGTCACTAACTCCGCTTAAACACCTGTAATTTGTGAATTAATTGCATCTCTGATTTTTATATATGTAAATCTTAGATTAATTACTGTTTGTGCTACACTATATTGTTGGTCCTAATATTAGTATACATTAAATTTTATTATTCATGTTTACATTAATGTTACACTGTATCGTAAAATCATATGCTTATACAAATGATTATAACAAATTAATGATTGTTTGAAAGTGATTTAAAATGTTTCTTGATGAATTTCATCAGTTCGGACTTCCACTGTCTGATATTATATTAAATGATTTGAAATCCCTGAAAGAACTAATAAAAAAAAGAATTAAAAATGAATAGCTGAAAATAACTATTATATTAAGCAAAAAACTGAAATAATAGTGAAATAAAATACAAGTAATAATAAAACAATTGAACAAAAAAAAATAAGAAGTTAAGAGATTCCAAGCCAAGTTATTTCACGACGTTTCGATTATTAGTATCCACAATCGTCTGACTGTCAATTGTTCTATTTTTACTTGTATTTTATTTTATTATTATTTCATTTCAGGTTTTTTTTGCTTGATATAATTGTTATTTTCAGCTATTCGATTTCAACTATTCATTTATATTAGTTCTTTCAGGGATTTCAAATCATTTTATATAATATCAGGCAGTGGAAGTCCGAACTAATGAAATTCAAATTAATGATTGAGTCATATTCTATATTTTATTAATTCATATTACTAACCCTTACGGAGTACATTTATTCTAAATATCCTGTAATTTAAACTATTTTTTACAAAATTTTTATTATCGATTCCGATAGCTAACCTTTCTTAAATATAAATATTCTAAACGGCCGTATTTCTATAAGTAGTTTTTACCAATGCTGAAACAAGTGTTCTTGCACTTATCGGCTTCTCATGCTTTGTTTACATCAACAATCTATGATCGACTGTAGCAATTCTTTCAGATTATTATGAAATTTACTACTAAATTGTTA
The DNA here is from genome assembly GCF_025532065.1 of Leptinotarsa decemlineata. Taxonomy (NCBI): domain Eukaryota; kingdom Metazoa; phylum Arthropoda; class Insecta; order Coleoptera; family Chrysomelidae; genus Leptinotarsa; species Leptinotarsa decemlineata. Next base: position 9,022,239 of record NW_027412578.1, read on the forward strand.
ATTCGTGAATAACGATTAATTATTTATTAAAAAATTTACTGAAAAAAAAAATAAAGCATTGCTTTTTGGTGAATAAAAAAATATTGTTGAAGCGAAGGTTTGGCTTCATTAACATTATCCGGATTTTGCACTAGGAAAATCAACCGTTGAGAAGTGCTTTTCGGAGTTTAAAAGAGTTGAAATTAGCACCGAGGACGATGCACGAAAACATAAAGAAAGTCCATAAAATAGTGTTGGATTACCGCAAAGTGAAGTTGATCGAGATAGCTAAGGCTCTAAAGATATCAAAGGAACGTGTTGGACATATCGTGCACGAATATTTAGGTGTGGGAAAGCTCTGTTCAAAGTGGGTGCCCTGCGAGCTCACAATCGACCAAGAACAACAACGAACTGATGATTTTGAGCAATGAGCAATGGATGAAACATGGCTCCATCATTTCACACCAGAATCAAAACAGTTTTCATCCGAGTAGACTACGCGTGGTGAACCGATTTCAAAGCGTGCATAGACGCAACAGTCTGACAAGTTTATGATTTCAGTATTTTGGGATGGGTATAATACTCATCGACAATCTTGAAAAGGGAAAAACCATCAACAACGACTATTACATGGCGTTATTGGAACGTTTGAAAAACGAAATCGCGAAAAAATAACCCCATTTGAAGAAAAAGAAAGTACTGGCTCGTCAAGACAATGCGCCGTGTCACAAATCAATGAAAACGATGACAAAATTGCATGAATTGGGATTCGAATTACTTCGGCATCCAGCGTATTCTCCAGATCTGGCCCCCAGCGACATTTTCCTATTCTCAGGCTGCGGATACAAAACTCGCGACGGCCGAGCGAAGGCGACTGCGGGCTACGTGTCACCTAAACTGTCGATGTTGGTTATGCATCGTCACCTTTGCGCCCCCATCGCTCGGCCGTCGCCATTTTCGTGCCTGCAGCCTCAGACCTCAAGATAATGCTCTTTGGAAAGAAATTCAGCTTGAAGCCGATGAAGAGGTAATCTTTGAAGCTGAGGAAACGGAAAAAAACATCACACGGCCCCATATAAAGAAAAAGAAAGTGCTGTTTCATTAAGACAATACACTGTGTCACAAATCAACGAAAACGATGACAAAATTGCATTATTGGAGTTCCGAATTGCTTTCGCATCCACCTATTCTCCAGATCTGCCCCCAGCAACTTTTTCTTTTTCTCAGACCTCAAGAGGCTGAAGACAAATCGTACTACTCTATATTGAACAAAATCAAATTTTATCAATTTTTTTATGTTAGACTAAGAATTTTTCAGCCCAACTGATATCTATTTATATTCAACACAACGATCTAATTGTGAGATTTTCACTTGACAGTTAACGAAACAGCGACACGTGTTTCATCATTCAAAAGCTTCTTCAGCCGTTTTCAGTGCTAACTAGCTTAATTCCTACAACGTGATTCTTATATCACAGTAATTTGACTGATGATGACTTTTATACTGGCCAATTAATAGATTTCTATAGTTCCTTTCCCCTTTTTTATTACTTAGGTAGTAAAATTCTACATGATTCAAATTACCATCATATGTAAGAAGCACGAAGTAAAATTATCTTCAACAAAATTTTGTTGGATCATTTCAATTAGTGTTTAAAGATCAACTCTAAATAAATATAGTTTAAAAAACTAAAAAACACGCTTTTAAAGATCATCGAATTAAAAAGTTAAAAATAATAAAAAAAATAAGATTAACACAATAACGAACGAAAAATACTAGTATTATTGTGAAAAAAGCTACAGGCGCTTGATATTAAAAAAATATGCCACAAAGCACCCACACTTTTTTTACATCGGGAGTCATCACTCGAAGACGATTGTAGATACCAACAATCGAAACGTCGTGAACTAACGTGACTTGGAATCTCTACACTTTTTTATTTTTTTATTATTTTCTTTCTTTTTTCATTCGTTTAATTTTTATTTATTCAATTATTATATTTTTACTTGTAGGTTATTTCACTATCATTTCATTTCAGGTTTATTGTTGCTTAATATAATTGTTATTTTCAACTATTCTTTTTTAATTATTCTTTTTTACTTGTTTCAGGGATTTCAAATCATTTTATATAGTAGACAATGGAAGTCCGAACTAGTGAAGTAGTATTTTTAGTTCGTTATTGTTTTAAGCTTATTTAAAAAAATATTTGTAACTTTTTAGTTTGATGTTCTCTATTTATTTTATTTTATTCATTTATTTTTATATGAACTATTTATTTTATCTGAACTATGGGATCAATCAGCCGTATACTGTTTAGAAAAATGACCATTGATATTTTCCGATTCCGGAAAGGGAGCCTGAAAATCAGCTACCAAGCCCAAGGCAGCAGGCGCGCAAAGGAGGGTTACAAATAAGGCAGCAGGCGCGCGTGTTAATGATAAAAAATATACTTTTTTCAAATGAGGAAATACATGTAAAGTGAGTTCGAATTATATCAAGAAGGTTACGTAAAGCGCCATCTGCCCGCGAATAAATCGAGCAATAATGTCGATAATTCTGTCATCCCGAGCTTGAGAGTTACAAATAAACTGACAAGCAAGCAAACAAACATTAATATAAAGCGTGTAAAAAAGAGTAATGTTCTTTGTAATTTCATTTTTCATTTGTCGAGAATGAAAATTACTTTTGTAAACTCAGTTGTACTAATATTGTATTTAAAAAAATCTTCTACTCGTTTGTGAGAAAGATATTTGCTAATTTATCATCATCAGACTTTCTTTAAGGAGGAATAATGTAAAATGTACATGGTAGTTATCACTTTTCATGTGATTTCGATGACCTTAGTTTTTTTTAAATCACCATTGACGATAAATAAATGATAAAAACTCGTGATGCCGTATATTTCAGATGGCGCATGCCAGAAATAATTTCATGACAATTTCCATTTTTAAAAACTATTCATTGTTTATTCAGGGCATTCATTTTTCTACATACTCTTTCAATCCTAAAATAGTTTCCACTACAACTTCAGCCTGATTTTTCGTGGAAAATTTTGAAAATTGATGTCACTACGTCGATATCTTTTCCCACAACTCACATTGAGGGACACTGATCGTTTAAACTTCATTCTGATTCGCTCATATTTTTTGAAATTTAGAAAAAGTGATAATCGACAACTCTTCACCAATAACAACGACAAAAATGTACACTGATTAATAACCAACGAGATAAACAATGTAATTGTCGCTAGTTCACACCATCGACACCAGAGGGAGTATCGAGCATCTAATGCCCTCAGTTGTCCGGGTCACAGATGACAAGCACGTCCTTGTGACACGAACTCCTTCGCAACTCTTGATGGTAAACACCGTCATTTATTTTTCCCGTCTAGCCGCCTTTCCGTACACACATTTCGTGCCAAACTACATAAACAAATACAATAAAATTCAAGAATCCAAGCACTTCCTTTCGGTTCGGTCTAACCAGCTCTCGAGATCGTTATCTCTGTTTATATTTCATTGTGCTCTGTCTGTACCGTGAGATAATAGCTAATTCGTCCAAACTGCATGTGAATTCAACAATTGAACAGTCCGCTTTCTTCTCGAGAAATGTTACATGAATGTTTCTAACGCGATAGTGATATTTTTATTGTTCTTACGTTTTATTCTTAATGAGAATTTAATGACATACGGGTCAAAGAATTATTGGTAGTTTGCGTCATGGAATGCGTAACGAGATTAAGCACTACTGGAAAAAAGACCGAAATAATAATTACCGATCGCTTTCTGGCAGATACTTTAGCGATTTTTATGTGGCCCGAAATCACTGGATCCACCAGCTTTGAGCCCCGCGTAAACATTTTTTCTTGCCAGCCGAGCTCTGTTAGCCTTGGCCACTCTAGACAACCTACCAGACTTTTAGGTTCGTTTCAGTTCTATATTTCGTACTAATAGAGAATCGTTCCGAATTAAAGTTGGATGAATGCACATAACACTAGCTAACCTCCCAGCTATGCTAGTCAAGGAAAAAGCTTTCTTTTCCTGTGTTATAAATGTTACAGACCGGATCTAAGGGAAAAACTACGTGAGACCTAAGTTTTTTCCCAACACCAAACCGTTATTTTAACACCTCGACACGTGTTTCGATCACCAAGTGATCATCTTCAAGAGGAACATTGACCTTCCTCCTTAATCTTCCTCTTGAAGGTGATCACTTGGTGATCGAAACACGTGTCGAGATGTTAAAATAACGGTTTGGTGTTGGGAAACTCCGGTAATATTCTTTACAAGAGAAATTGTCGACTCGGACAAACCGACAAATCAGCTGTAGTCGAAAATGCTCTCAACAAAAAAGGCACTCACATTATCTCATTCGGAGATAGAGAAATACTCGACAAGACTAAAAACTAATATCCTAGACCAGGGGTCTCCAAACTTTGAAGCCTTCGGGCCATAATGATTTTTTCAGTTTGTTCCAAGGGCCAATTTCTGCCCTTGTATTCCGATCACCTCGAGATGGCAGTAATAATCGCATATAAAAAGGCTAGCGGCGCAACTGCGAGTTAGTCTGCGTAGGAAAGGCGAAGGAAGCGAAACTGTCTGTTGTGAAATAAAGTAACACCCGTCAATAAAAGTATTTTGTTTTGACTTATTGTTTTTATGTGTGATTTGTTAGCATGGAAAAGAAGCGAAAAATCGACGTTCCAAGAAAAATGGAACTTTCAGTATTTTGTGATTGAGTCCAGTAATAAGGCGCTATGTTCAATTTGTAATGAAACCATAGCTGTTCTCAAAGACTATAACATTAAACAACACTATAAATCGAAACATCTTCAAAGTTACTCCAAGTATACAGGAAGTTTGTGGAAGGAAAAATTTGAAGCTTTGAAACGCGGACTCAAATCGCAGCAATCTTTGTTTAACCTAAGCGAATACTGAACAAGAGTCTGCAACTCGCGCCAGCTTTCGTGTGGCTCTTGAAATCGGAAAACGCGGCAAACCATTCACCGATGAAGAGATGATAAAAAAATGTTTGATTGCAGTAACCGAAGAAATATGCCCGAAAAGGTAAATTTATTTAAAAGTGTCAGTTTGTCAGCAAACACCGTGGCTCGGAGGGTGCAAGACATCGCAGAAAATATATCATTTCAACTGTCTGTCAAAAATGGACATCATGAGTGGTTTTCTCTAGCATTGGATGAGTCAACGGATGTGTCAGATACTGCTCAGGTGTTGATTTTTATTCGCGGAGTAGATAAAAGCTATGAAGTGTATGAAGAATTCCTTAATATTGATAGTATTCACGGCACGACAACTGGGGCAGATATTTTTAAGGGAGTTGAAAATGCCATTAATAAAAAGAACTTTCGATGGAGAAATATGAAATTTATAACAACTGATGGAGGCAAAAATATGTATGGTAAAAATAAAGGAGCTGTTGCACTTGTGTCAAAGGCTGTAGAAAATGATGGTGGTTCAAAACCATTAGTCTTACATTGTGTCATTCATCAACAGTCCTTGTGCGGAAAATGTTTGGATATGTCTGAATTTCTGAAACCAGTCATATCAGTTGGTAACTTCATCAGATCCACTGGGCTGAATCACCGACAATTCCGCGAGTTTATTCAACAGATTGGAGAAAATGATTTACCATATCATACTGCCGTACGCTGGCTTAGTTGCGAAAAAGTCCTTAAGCAGAGCAGAAATAAATGAGAAGCAGCGTCCTTTTGCCGATTTAGAAAAAAGTTAATGGATGTGGAAGTTAGCCTTCTATGTCGATTTGAAAAATCATATGAACGAACTGAATTTGAGATTGCATGGAGAAAATCAGCTTCTCCCTTATTTATACACCAATATCAAATCCTTCGGTCAGAAAATAATACTATTTCAATCACAATTACGTAAAAAATGTTTCACACATTTTGAAACATCTGAAATATGCAGCCACACTACAGAGACTGAATTTCCCGTCAATTTTGCAATCGAAACTTTGAGTGCTCTGAAGATAAATTTTGATACTCGTTTTTCAGATTTTGATGTCATTGCGAATGAAATTAGGCTTTTTCAAAATCCTTTTGATTCTGACATTGAAACCCTGGCTCTGGAAGTCCAAATGGAAATTATTGATTTACGGTGCAGTGATATGCTTAAGAACAAATATTAAAATTCATCTTTGTTGGAATTTTATAAGAGTCTTCCACTGGAACAATTTGATAATTTGCATAAATTTGCTCGTGGTTTGTTTTCTGTTTTTGGTACTACTTACTTGTGTGAGAAAACTTTTTCCAAGATTAAGTACACAAAGAATGTTTACAAATCTCAATTAACCGATGAGCATCTTAAATCTCTTTTGATAATTGGTACAAGTAAAATTGATCCACAACTACAAAGTATTGTCGGTGGAAAATCACAGTTACATAAATCTCATTAGTGTTTTTGTTTTACTGTGATTCATTTCAATTATTTGTTAGTTATTAATATGCTTAAACTTAGATACTTAAGTTAAGTTTTCTGTGTCATCATTTCTGTCGTTAAGTTTTACCTTGCAAGTAAATACAACCGAGTAATTATCATTCTGTGTTTTCTTCTTCAACTTATCACAGCAATAGTAACAACAATTAGGTAATCATTGGCTGTCGCGGGCCAAATTGATGACAGTAAATCATTGGCTGTCGCGGGCCGGATTGATGACACTGTCGGGCCGGATTTGGTCCGCGGGCCGTAGTTTGGAGACCCCTGTCCTAGGTTATTTAGTAGTGTCCGACTGAAAGTTCGGTTTCGGTCAAGTTTCGGCAAAAAACGGGTTTCGGTTTCGGCGGCAAACCTGCCGAAACTACGACCGAAACTACAGTCGGGAGTTCTCGCGCTGTGATCGGTCATGTTTGGCGAGTTGAATTTCTCATGCAAGCGACGAAGACATTTAGCGCGTCCACGTGCTAAATGTCTTCGTCGCTTGTATGTCGTGACTCGTGACTTTGTTTATTACAAAAATATCAAGCACCTATTATGATATTAGGTAACAACGCAAATAAGTAATTTTATGTTCAATATTTTTGAAAAAGCATTAATAATATTCAAAAGAAAAATCCACACCTACTCAAATAAACACCTCACCTCACCTATTTTAAGTATTTTTAAAGTGAAATTAATATTATTTTTTCTCGAATAAGGGGTTGTTATGTTGATTTGTTGATTATCAATAAGTGTCGAAGACTACATATCGTTGTGATTTAAAGATAAAAACATAAAGACTGACTGATTATAATCACTTTTTCTTCATTTTTGCCTCAAAACATAATCCTTGTGAGGAAGTTTCGATTTCGGCCGAAACGGAGACCGTTGCCGAAATTCGGTTTCGATTTCGGCTTCGGTCGTAAAAACCAGTTTCGGTCGTAAAAACCAGTTTCGGTCGTAAAAACCAGTTTCGGTCGGACGCTATCTTTTAAAAAACGCATTAGAAATTCAAAAATACAAGTAAGATTTCAATAGAAAAGAAGAGGCAATGAACATTAATAAAATCTGGCTACCTGTCCTTGATTGCACACAAACAACATTGTAGTTTCTGCGTTGGGAACAACGAGAACAACAACTCGAGCACTAAGACCGTGCTCGAGTTGTTACTGCGATGGAATACTACTGCGATGGACTTTTATAATGTCCATCGCAGTAGTAGACGAAACGTCGGGATTAAAACCTGCAGATCACGGCCAAAAAAACCCGTAAAATAGCTTTGACACTTATCTCTGGCAGTGATCAATTACAGGAAAGTTCTGTAACAGTTCTCATAAATAAAAACCCAAACCAGAAAAATATTCTGTAATTCCATAGTAGGAAGCGTTGGCATTGTAATTACAAATATTGAAATTGTGTATCAATTAAATATTAACAATGAGGTTATGTTAACAAAAATGAAAAATTTCAATAATGTGCATGAGTAAATTGGATGTTACGATCCAGCAAGTAAATTATTTTGTACAAGATGGCAAGAAAAAGAGTTTGTAATCAAGCACAAGAAATTCCATTAATCAGTATATTCAACAATGTATGCATTAGAAAACAATACTTTAACAACCAGATGGCTCCACAAGCACCAACAGCAATTCAACAATAATCAACTCAACAATATAACAACCACAACTTGAGTTATACCTTATATTCCAGGATTAGCCGAAAGATTAATTTATGAGCCAAGTAAAAAACGTAATACGAAAGAAAAATGAACATAGCAAATGGTTTTAGTAAAAATTACAACACTCGAAACATCAAAACCATTAAAAGTGTGCAAGAATGGACATTGAGAAAATATTATTGACATGATTAGTGTTACTTAGCTCTTATTCTTAAGAAATAAACAGTGGATTCTAATTGAAACGAGCCAGCCTGAATGAGTCATTTTATATCGGAGCTGTAAAAAAAACATGAAACTCTAGTTTTCTTGGGGACACATTTCTAGTGTAAAATCAATCCCTTGTCAGCAACTCCCTTGTCATAACAATCCGTATGTCCAAAATTTCAAAAAGCAATTAAGGTCGAGTGACACCTTATTTGAAAAATCCTCCAGTTCTGTATCGAAATCTGTAATACTTTTGACATTACGATAAGCATTACAGAAAAAATCAAATACTGTTTGCAGTTTGTATGTAATTTCGAAGAAGAAAGTTGAAATAAACGATAAAATTCACGTTATCAAATGTTCGATATTAATTTGCCTACAATGGCACATTAATCAGAACAAAATTGAAAACACTTCCCGTACAAAAGGTATTTCGCACGCTCCTGTTGATGAAACCTCAAGACCCGTAATCTGTCTTATAACTTTCATCTCCAGGAAATAAATCTTGCGACAGGCACAACCAGAATGCATAACGGAACGTCGCCGGCATCGCAGACACGCCCATAATTTATGGTTGTTCATTTCAGCGTTGCCAGATGCAAAAAATTTCTTTGAATTCGATGTATTTCATTATAACTTGAAGAAAGGAAGAATCACTGATCATTTCTGTCTAGAAAATTCAGGAATATCGTCTGTCAATACAGGCTCATTCTAGTCCTTCTCGAGACGTCACATCTGAGCACTGTAATTCATATTTCACGGTTTAATCAAGAGACAGGGGCATGGCCAACCGTGAAAAAAAAAAACAATCGTCTCCCGGGGTGTTGTAGAACGACTTCGAAAATATTTGGTAACCTTGTGCTGCACAGATGGTAGCGTTGAGACTCTACCACCACCCAGAGTGAGTCGTTTGCCAAATACGCTAGTCAAACATTCGTCTAGGATGTTTGATGGCCAATGAATTATCGACAGGAACCGAAAAGTTGTGGACAATTGTAAAATTTTGTTAAGTAATATCTCAGACAATAATACAGAAATTGGTATAGAACCCCACAAAAAAATTATAAGCAGTCAAGTGAAAATATAATGGTTTGTTTCTTTGCAAATAACTTAAAAACTATTTGAAAACATAATTGAAGAGCAGTAAACCCCCAGAACTGACAATGTTCCGAATCAAAATCTATTTGTTATGTTATTTCAAATGATTTTGTTTTCGTTTACAGTGCTTGCAGATCAGAATGAAAATACAAGCCCGGTCTTTTTGAATCAGCATCTTTTGGAGCAATCTTTGAAAATAAATTCATAAAAAATGTTATTGGTTGTTTTTAATATAATTAAGAAAAATGTAGCAAAAATTAGTTTGATTATTTAATCAAAAGTAATAATTTTTCAAATCATCTATAATCTATACAACACATGTGATTGTTTCACATACATTTTCTATTTTTAATGCCTTCGATTGTTGATAAAAAGGACGAAATTTTCCCAATGTAGATCTTTGATAATGCCTTCAAACAACGGCTCCCAGTTTTATAATACGAAAATTGAATTGAAAGGGGTATATTTTCAAAGGTTCTGGCTTTCTACTTCTTCACCTTTATACAAACAAATGTTGGAATCTTCCAAAGAAAGGAAAAAAGCAATTAGTTTAAAAAAAATTAACTCTTCAGAAATATGTATAGATCAAAGAAGTAACTCTGAGACACAAACTGGAAGAAAAAGCCCCCTCGAAACAACTATCCTCTGTCCATCTAAGCAATGGAGTGCTCCATGCATAATGCACGTGATCTCCCAGACAAGGCTGCTTGTACAGAGTTGCCCTAAGGAACGACCGATTTTTCTTAATAATATGAGGCTGGGTATCCAACATTTTTTAGGTGGAATGTGAGAACACAAATTAGCAGTTACTATTATACATTTATTTACACGTTCATTTGTTTCGAAACAATATTTCCAGAAAAAAGAAACGGTAATATCAACTCCTATCCTGATGATGATATCTTGTTGGCAGAAACGCGCATTGAGTGACACATTTTAGTGCTGATGAGATGGTAGGTTTTTATTTCGGCGACGTTATGCTGCCGGACGAACGAGAAGTATCCGCAAGAATTTCCTCTCCCTGGCACTTTCATCAAACTCACTTGTTTCCGAACAGGAAATATTTCTTCAGCTAATAATACTGTGAAACCTCATTGTAAACGTTCTAATTTCAAATGATAACCACTTTCCGGCAGTTCAGCAGCGTATTTCAATATTTAACGCGACCTACAATGAGAACAGTTAGAAACCAAAACCGTAATTATCGTATCTCGATTCATGACATAACGTGTCGATGCCATGACCCAGAAAGAGGCATGCGAAAACAATTGCCGAAGAATAGTACCGAAGTGATGTAAATACTCTACAAAGTTGTTAACAATTGAGACGTTTTATTGTCAAAAATGAAATTGAATTGGGCCATTTCACCACATCCAAGTCATCAAAACTCTGGAAAACAAAATCGCGATTCAGGAACCACAAGGAACCCTCCTAAGACCGGTTATATTTGAGATATAAGTGATGTGCACGTTATCAATCAAATGCAAATACTGTGTATCATTCGCATATCTATATGATATGGCATAAAATACACCTCCTAAGTACTTCTTGGCAAATCTAGCTGTGCCTCTGAATAGTGGATGCCCAGTAGATCAGCCGGCGGAGTGAGGCGAGAGCTCATTAAGATGAAGGAACTCGAGGAGCGAATTTAATCTTTCTTAATATACATAAAATACGTGTCACGTTGTTTGTCCGCGATGGACTCCTAAACTACTCAACCGATTTTAATCATATTTGCACACCTTGTGCAGTTTGATCCAACTTGGAAGACAGGATAGCTTACATCTTAATTTACAGTCGCAATATTATTTTATTGCAAATTATTTGTCTATTATTTGACATTCACAATTATCTGTAACTCCAAACGATTTTAATAGATGGCGATATCTATTGACTGGATTGAGTAAGTAATCAATAGACGGCGCTACTATGGTAAACCTACAAACGTGTCATACAAGCTACAATTCAATAGCATAACCACCACGTGTTGTTGAGGCTAAAGTATAAGTTGAATTTATTTTGTAGTAAACGAAATACCGTGAAATTCAATTGTTTTTACTTTTTGAATTTTTGGTGTTAGCACGGCCACGTGTTACTTAGACTGAAGTGTAAATTAAATTCATATTATAGTGAAGATAATACAGGGAAATTATTCCTGTTCTTAATTATTTGTGCTTTATTGTTCAAAACTCTAATCAAAATATATACAGGTAAGTATTATCACGTAATTATAAACGTTAATTAATATATCTATGAGAAAATGGTACAAAGCTTTTCACACTTTTTCAATAAGGGGGAATGTTTCTCAATTTGGGTTATTACAGCAAATGCAAATTTGAACAAAATAAAGTTGAGTTGAATTCATGAGCTTTTCAAATTCATTTCGAAAAGTATTCCAATTGATGTTTCAAATGTTGGGTTTTAATTTTTAAAGGGATTTGTTTCTAATTCACATATTGGCAACAGCGCCTATATCAAGTTGAAATAATTTATACGTACTAGATATTCTACTTTAAAAAAGGAAAATTATCTTTATAAAACAACAATCAAGGCAAAATATAAATTATAGTTCAATACCACCTCCACAAGCCACATAAACAACAGTTGTTTTGTTATTTACTCATATAGAGGAACATAGGTTAGGTGCACAAAATGTCATATGTCACAGAATGTCTCGGAACTCGGTACATAAGTAAACAGAACAGCACGCCTCTGAAATATATCATCTTTGTTTGTCTCATAAAGGTAACAGATTCATTGTCCTTTATTAGCTATAACCGATGTTGCCAAATGGTGAAATAGAAACGATTTCCTTTAAATGTTGAAAGCATTATTTCATTTCTGTTTTTTAAGTATTTAAATAATTTTTTGAAGTAAAAGGTTGAAATGATAAGTTTAAAATGCGGTGTTTTGGAGCTCTTTTATAAAAACTACTTGATTTTCGTCAGGAGGAACATTCCCCATTGTAATACAGGACATTATCACAACAATATTAATTTTGATAATTACAAGACATGGGTGTCGGAACAAGATGATTTCGAAATTGCCGCTAAGAAGCATTGTAGTGATCTATAATGCACTATATTATAATAAAATCGACAATGTGCCAACGACATCGACTAAAAATCCAATATATAAAGCTTGTCGCCTCCTTGTCCAGCTACAACCAGCATACTGAAGGTGCTGTTTGTTCGATTTCAAGGGAATTTCAGTTGACATCGAGCGGTGACAGAAACATGCCTATCACTAGCAGTTCTGACGAAGAAGTCGTCATTATAGTGGCCGCACTATTCAACGATCTGAAAGAAAACGAGGAGACATTTTTCCAGTATTTCCGAATGACTCCAGGCAAATTTTCAGAACTTCTGGATATTCTAGAGCCTGCCTCAACAAGCAACTCAATTTTTCCTCGTCCATTTTCATAGGTACCGTCTGAAACCTTGCTGTTAACTGATGGAATAGCAAAGCAGAGAGACAGAAACTTCCCAGGCAAATTTGGACAAGTTAATGCTGGCAAGAACTGGCCGGCGACGTGCTCACTTGGTCAGTCCGTCACAACATGTGCCGGACGCCGGACAGGATCGGAGAGCTGGAACCCTTTCCGGCGGCGGACGCTTTTGGCTGTGCCGTGCCGGGCTACCAGGCGGTTGTCCATTTACTTTCATTGTGCCAATCCTATCCGTATTTTGACGGGACGGGCCGTGCTGTGCCGGACAAGTGGGCGACAAGCTTTATAATAAACAAATTGACAAAGTGCCAAAGACATCGACCAAAAAACCCAATATACAATAATGGTTATCAGAGAAGAATATTTCATTTGGAGATGGTCCTTGAATACGGTTTATGAAAGTTCTACTTACGATACCGTTCAACTACTACTGCTGTTATGAGTTGTGAGTCTTACCTGAAAAAAAAACAAAATATTAACGCATAAAAAAATGTCACCGAGTACTATCATATAGAATTTTGAGAACCAGTCGTGCAATACAAACAGTAAGTAACATTATAGTATGAAACAAAATCGCCTCCCGCTGTCTGTCCCTATTAGTAGGGGAGCTCACGATGCAAAATGGGGATTTACTCTAGCGTCATTGAGACATATCAGGTAGCAAAGCTTAGATGATAAAAAGAAAAAAATGTTATTTAATATATAAATTTTCATCGGTGGGAGAAGCGGCTATAGATTTTTAAATATGTAAAAAAATACTGTTGCATGGACATACTCGAGCGCGTCAGATATTTATAGCATCAATGTCCTACGTATTTTTAATAATGTTGGTATGATAATCTGATCGTTTGCATGATGTGGATGATTGAACGTAAGGGTTAAAACTGAAAAGAAAAAAAATTTAATCGAGCGCGTCAGATTTTCTAAGGGGGTGTTAAATGCAACAAAAAAAAGCTCTCATTCAATAATCTGACGATTTCGATCTGACGCAAACTCGCGGCCATTACTATAATGTGCAAAAAAATTCGCCATTTTGAAATACTCAAGCGCGTCAGATTAAGATATATATGGTTCATCTTCATGTTTTAGACGTGCTGTCTCATAATCTGACGATTATCTAGAGAGATTCGCTTAATCTGAAAGAAACAATATTTTTTTAAAAATTTTTTTAATACATTGAACTTAATTAATTGAAAAGCTCAGAAAATAGCATGCAAATAAATAAGTGTATGTTATATGTCCTATAAGAACATTTTCAAACTTATATATTGTATAAGTTTGAAAATGTCATTATAGGACGAAACTACAGTAACGTTAGTTACAAATAAAAGTGGTAAAAAACGTAGAAAGTTTAATTTCTCTTTTCTTCATTAATTAACCAATTGATTATAAAAAATTTAATTTTTTTGATAATTTTTTTGGCAACAGAATTCAGAGTGGGGACGGAGTGAGAGAGTAATAGATAGAGAAGAATAGAAACTCGGAGAGGGAAATATAGGTATCACACAGCTGCACGCATTAAACTTTATCGACGAATTTTTGTTATTTCGGCTTGCGAAAATCGTCAAATTATATATTTTTCATTATCCTTGAATTATTCCCTTCGAAATAAAAAAAAAATTAGCTACGCTCGAGAATGTCGAAATGACGTCATTTTTTCACAACTTTGCTGCCCTCCCCTTTCTTTACGTCACTCTCAAATTGTCAGATTACTAGAATATACACTTTGTAGCAATATACACTTTTACCTCAATCTGATCCTTTATCCCTCACAGGCGGCCTTATACATGGGGCTCATATTTGGTGGAGGTACTTAACCGGGTACAAGGTATCCCCCTGTATATTAATCTGCCGCGCTTTAGTAAATCCCGAAATCCCCGCTTGGGCTCCCCTATTATATATATATATATATATATATATATATATATATATATATATATATATATATGTATATATATATATATATATATATATATATATACATACACTGTAAAGATGGGCAACACTTGTTTGCCGAAAGTAGGAAACAACACATACGCACGGAGTCAACAACAGAAGCCAACCACACATTTGTGGTTTCAGTTAGAAGACCTAGAATTCCCAGGCTACATCTAACATGACCACGTAGGCAGCTATAGCTACCTGCGTGACATCCGGGTCCAGTATATAAATACTTTACTTACAGAAGATTTTATCGAGTGTGTATGGCATACAAATCAAAAACGAAACAATTAGTGGGCATAACACTCCAAAAAGGGGGGCAAACCGCAGATACGTGTTTCTGGCTATTGGCCTCATCAGCGCGGAGCAGCCAAGTGTAAAGATGGGTAACACTTGTTTGCCGAAAGCAGGAAACAACACATATGCACGGAGTCAACAACAGTGCCAACAGACTCGATAAAATCTTCTTTGTCTGTATTTATATCCTGGACCCGGATGTCACGCAGGTAGCTATAGCTGCCTACGTGGTCATGTTAGATGTAGCCTGGGAATTCTAGGTCTTCTAACTGGAACCACAAATGTGCGGTTGGCTCCTGTTCTTAACTCCGTGCATATGTGTTGTTTCATGCTTTCGGCAAACAAGTGTTACTCATTTTTACACTTGGCTGCACCGCGCTGATGAGGCCAATAGCCAGAAACACGTGTCCGCGGTTTGCTTCCCTTTTTGGAGTGTTATGTCCACTAATTGTTTCGTTTTTTATTTGTATACCATACACACTCGAATATTTTCGAAGATATTACAAATTTAAAATGCACGGGGGCTCCTCCCGCTAGGAGGGTCGCTAGTTTTACAAATAAACTATGCCTAACATTGGCACATTGAAGCACTTCTTCTTCTAGAATGTGCATTAGATTTCTGGCGCGGTGAAACAAATGACCAGTAGATCTTGGTTATCTGTATCTGCAGAGTAGGTCTGTAGAGCTTGGTCTACATGACGAAGTTTTTCTTCAAGCATATGCGATTCACAAATCCTGATAGTACAATCAACAAGAGTTTCCATCGAGGCATATTTTTCCCCTGTATGGTGGTTTGGGTACTTGTTGAGAGACCGATCAGTGTGAGTAGATTTTCGATAAACTGTATGACCTAGTGACCTTGAGTAGAGCTCAATGCAAAGCTCGGCTAGAATAGAATCCGTACCACAAATTTTAAAACATCACGAAACTCGGTTAATACATGTCCTTCACTTTCATTTTGAAAAATTGAAATGACGCTACTAGTATTAAATCCTTATGACTTTTAGTTAACCCTAACCTACAAAAGACACGTACAAATTTCATCGTTATCGGACTATTAGTTTGTGGGATAAAACATTTTGAGTGAAACAACTTTTGTTAGTTTGAAGAAAATTGATGGAAAGGGTTTTTGTGTGTCTATACAGCACTGCTTTTTGGCGAAAAAATGCTGTTGAAGAACATCATTCGGACTCTGAATGAGGAAAATCAACCGTTGAAAAGTGGTTTGATGAATTTAACGAGAACAAATGGGCATCGAGATCGATACACGCAATGGACGTCCCAAAGAGGCTGTTACTGATGAAATCAATGAAAACGATAGCAAATTTGCATGAATTGGACTTCCAATTGCTCCCGCAGCCACCGTATTCTCCAGATCTGACCCTCGGCCAACTTTACTTGTTCTTAAACCTCAACTGTTTGCTGGAATGAAATGTAGATAATCGTTGAAAGTGATGCCTATTTTGAAGCTACAGACAAATCGTATTATAAAAATGGCATCGAAAAATTTTATGATGACTATAATCTTTGTACCGCCCTCGAATAATTAGCTTGTCAAATCTAGGAAAAGATTTCAGAAATCTTTCTCTTTTTCTCTCTCTCTCTCTCATTGCCTTCTAACGAACGCAGATCTAGTGGGCGGGACCATAACGGAATTCAGAAAGCTCTTCCTACATTCGACAAGCTGTACAAACTTATATTGTCACATTCTGTTTCTAGTGTCATTTGTTCCTTCTCGAGACGATTTCCTCACATCCGCTGCAGCAAACCCATCAGAAAAAAATCTCTTGTGCAACTTCAAACACGCCTACGACTTACAAAACTCAAAAACCGAGTTAATTAATTATCGAAGACGAGCTTAGCGAATGAGATTGTAGGCGACCGACTCGATAATTCTGAATGACTTTTTCTGATGAGTCATCGCAGATACAATCGTATTTTCGTCTTTGAACTTGGCGACCTTCTAGTGGCAGATCTGCGTTCGAAAAATTAGATCAATCGACAGATCGGACAAAAAACTGAAACCAGTTCATCACGAATACAACACATATTCGGAGGTGAGGAACCCGTTAGGCGATTCAAACCAGAATATCTGAATCGTTTACATAAGTATGGTGCAGATATACGAAGCTAGGTTAATAATACTGTTATCATTTTCAATAATAATAAACGAGTTGTTATTTACCACAATATAATGCAAAATTGAATAAACATGTGGTATGGTGCTATAAATACGTTGATGACGATAAAAGAACTATAGATTCCATTATGTGTCAAATATAACATCGTTCAAATGTCCGCCACGGCTTCTCTGGGTGTATCGCATCATAAATGTATATTTTCCATAATAGTCCAGTTCCCAGAGACCAAAAAAGGGGTTCACCTTACAAAAGGTGGGGTAGAAGATTTTATTTTTTCATTTCGTTTTAATGGGTATAAAGAAATATACAAAATGGTACTGAATTTGGACTCGGCACAACTTTTGGTAGCTGAAAAACCTCGACATTTTTGGACATTTTTCGGTTTTTTCGCAATATTTCGAAAAGGGGTGGTTCTAGAGTTGTAGAGCATTAAATTCCCTATAAATTTCTTATATTATAATATTTTCTTCTACGACCTATAGGGAGCGAGCTACAGCATCTCAAAAATGGACCATTTTTCCCAAAATGGTAAAAAAGCCAAATAGCGCCTTTTTGTGTGTGTTATTGCGACCCATGAATTTTTTGGTTGTATTTTATAATTATATTTTGGTCCGATAAGGTTCTCCAGACCCCACCCCCAAGACGGTATGATTTTAAGATTCAAGAGTATAGAGGACATCATTCTACCAAGGACTCCAATAATCAGAACAGCCATCATGACAGAGTGGTCTGGATAGAGTCTGCGGAGTTCGAAGAGAAAATCTCGATATTTTATCCGTTTTTCCTACTCTTTTCGGACGATATTCGTCTCGCCAGAAGCTGAAAACTCCACGACAAATATCGTTTTGCTCTGGTGGTAAAGAAGGACTACATCAGGCTCATTAGCTTGTATGAGCCTGAGGATGGGGAACGAATTGTTCCAATAAATTCGACACTTCTCGTTCCCCACAACGGATTCAATATTCCCCTAGATGGTAATATAGCACTCTTAGGGCCGCGTTATGTCGATAGACATAGGCCGAGACCCCATATGCTGGACATGCTGATAGCAAGTGCATTAGGGTCTCGAGAGCCTCGCGGCAG
This sequence comes from Leptinotarsa decemlineata, assembly GCF_025532065.1. NCBI lineage: Eukaryota > Metazoa > Arthropoda > Insecta > Coleoptera > Chrysomelidae > Leptinotarsa > Leptinotarsa decemlineata. The sequence goes on from NW_027412578.1 coordinate 9,040,561, forward strand.
GCCCTGTACCTTGTGTCAAGAACCTCTATACCCATCACGCGACTGCGGTAGACTAAGGTGTTGAAGACACCATCCTGGCAAGCCATGATGAACCCCTCAGTTTCCGACTTCAGCCCACTCGACCTGAGGAAAGCGAACGTCAGGCGCTTTGATAAGCCGAAGTCTCCAATGTTATTGAAGAAGACCCCATGCATTGGCTTATCCGTGTGTGAGGTGAGGTGATCTCTGCGGTTTTTATAAGAGTTTTTTGCTGAACGGATTCCAACTCAGTGACAGAGTTGTGGTCACTTCGTTCAGTGTCGAAAACTAAACCGAGTTCATCAGCTGCTCGGGCAGCTGCCCTAAAGAGAAATGCTCCAATTCCTGCTGCCTCATGGTCACGGACCATACAGAGAAGGGGATCCGAACTCCTGCCGACTTTACAGGCTATATCCAGTACCATTCTGTCATGTAGACACAAGAGTCCACGGCCTCCCTGTTGTCGGGGGAAGTACAACCGTGGAATGGACGATTTGGGATGCAAAAACTCCTATAGAGATGCATAATTTTTTGGGTCATCACGTCGAGTTGATACAGCTCCTCCCGAGTCCACTTCACTACTTTAAACGAGCAGAGTAAGATTGGAACGGCAAGCATATTTGTTGCAGCGTATTATTATTATTGATACTAGTCAACAGTTAATTTATTGAATTGGAACCATTCCGAAATTTTTGGAAAATCATCTTCAACGGTTTGTTTCATATTTGGCCAAGTTGATGAAGTGTACAAAATGTCAGTATCATCGGCGAAACTGATAGTATGACGAGTGGTATTTAAACAAACAGACTATTCATATAGATAGTGAAAAGAAGTGACCCCAGTACAGTGCCTTGAGGAACACTATAGGTCACAGTTCTGAGAACACTTAGGACACCAACAATTTCAACACTCTGTTCACGATCTGATAAATAACTGGACAGAAAGGATGTATTCCCACGGATGCCATAATCATTCAGCTTTCGTAAAAGGGTTTTGTGTGTGTCAAACGTCCTGGAGAGGTCTTAAAATATTCCAAGTATGGGTATTTTTTTATCTAGAGCGTTATAAACAATTGTAATAAGTTTAAAAATAGCATCCTCGGTTGATCTGCTTCCTCTAAAACCTTACTGAAATTCCGGCAGTATGTTGAGTTTCTTCAAAAACTTGGTGAGTCTGTTAATCGTTTAAAATTTTTAGAAATATTGGACAGTGAAGAAATTGGTCCATAGTTAGTAATGAGGATCAAGATTGGTGAAAAATAAAAAACGATAAGTCCGATAGATTTGTTTCATACTGAAAGTCAACTACAAGCAATCGTTTTCATTTGCTTGTGCTGTTCAAAGATAAATGAATGAAAAATTGATAAATTTTTATTAATGAAACTAGACATAATCATGAGTTAGTGCCTGCACGATATAAACTACTCCGGGTACACATTGTAAATCTATGCACTGCTAAAACAACCCAAGTGGACGTTGAAAATGCTCGACAAATAAATAGCTGCAGTGAAAATACACTTTCCTTCTCGAACAGTCATAAAACCCGTAAATGTACACGGTGTAGGAAACGGTCTGCGTTGAAACAGATCCGATCGAATTCTTTGTGTTATTTAGAGCCACTGAATGAAAAAACAATAACCGAAATAGACTTTATTGTCCGACCGTAAATTTCCAGCTGAAATTAACGACGACGACGTGACTAGGTATTTTCAACACTTCTGTAATATAAGCGCTTTTCGAAAGCCACTTTCGAGACCGAGCATAAAATGCTTCACTTCAAATAAATACAGTGAAACGTTAAGTAACCATTTGTTACTTGAAATGTGTGTTAACGGTGAGATAAATATCAGCAAATTCGCAGAAAAATGGAACGTACTCAAATATCTTTTGGTTGGAAGGTTTTTACAATCTTTGGAAAGATTTTTTTAAACACGTACAAAAAATATCTCATTTCGAACGTAACACACCCTGTCTGTTGTACACTATATAGTTTTACTAATTTTTTTTTTGATTGATGCAACTAGTTTTCCTTTTTGGGAAAGAAAGTTTTTGGCTTTCTACTACTCCATCTCGATAAAAAAAAATGGAGTAGTAGAAAGCCAAAACTTTATTATCCAAAAATTAATTACTCCTAAAAAATATAACCCCTTCAATTCAAATTAGTTTTCCTTTATTTGCAATGTTTTAATATTAGTACTTGTTTACAAAAAGGATTTGTAGCTTTAATAACTTCTTATAATTATATGCGAACGGTTTCGATAAAAGGCTGTATACAAAAAGTTGGTCCTTCGAGCCGGACTATAATGGAGGCAACCCGATACATCTTCCATGACAATTATATTTCCTCATTCAACAGACAACAGACCGATGCAACAACGAGAACACTGGTAATCCATCAAGAAAGTCGTTAAGACGTGTAACAGATGAGACATTTTGCCATGGGAGATTCGGTACACCGAGATATGAGAAATATTCATCAATTTCACCTCCGGTAACGTAATTATCCTCAGAATCTCATCTCGTAAGTGGTTTTTTCTTCGGCTACTACTAACCGACACTTGTTTTTCCCCAAGCGAATCGCCGAACGTCGATATTAAAAATGCCATTTCGCCTAATACGGATTAAAAATCATCATCGAAACATGGTCAAACTTCTCGTGGAATGTCTTTTACTCTCGACACCGTACACTACAAAAAGGCTGCAACAAGTTTTAATTTATTGCAAAATTATCATGGAAGCAATTTCTCTTTGTAATAACAAAATATTATTCGCTTTCTAGACGATTTTTCTAGGCCTCCGGAAGCTACTTTCATCAATTTTTTCCACAGTACCTGATATTCATGAAGTAATGGGAGCCAAATGAAATCAAGTTAATGTTGCTTCACAAAAGGGCATTGAATGTACTGGTTAATTTAGATAGGAGCACCTATATCTCTTATTCTGTCTTTGAGATCTGGAATAGACTGCGGTTGTATAACGTGTTCTTTAGATTTCATGAAACCTCTTAAAAAAATCTGGAGGATAAAATCAGGTGATATAGCGAGTCATTCTGGGAAATCACGTTTACCTATCCACCGATCTGGATAACAGTAACTTTTGAATCAGTCTGTCGAAATGATGATCGACTTCATCTTGCTGAAACGTAACATCTTAGCCGATACAAAGGCAGACTCGCTCAAAAGGGGCCCATTAGATGACCTGATATGAAGCCTCGAGATCTAGATGTTTTTGAGGGGATACGTGATCATTTCAAAACTCGTGAATAGAAGAAAGTGCTGGCAACGAAATTACCCCAGAAACATTTCGTATTAGAAGAAATAAGTGGAAATGAGTGAATTTATATCTTGTAGGTTCTTCAAATGAATCAAATGTTGATCGCGCCAACATTTTTTTCTGAATATAAGACACTTCAGAATGGGTGTGCAGTTTTTTTTTATTATAAAATGCTTGTATACCTGAACAGGTGCCAAGCAACCCAAAAATATAGAAACTGATGAGCATGAATTCTACAGGGTGTTCCTTAAACACATGCTAATATTCAAGGAGATAATTAGTAGACCCATTTTAAGAAAAAAACTTCCTATGGACGTATGTACTAAACGCCTTAACTTTTGTGATACAGGGTGGCAAAGTTTTCAAAAATAATCAGTTTTTTAATAATAACTGAGATAATTTTGTAGACATCTTTGGCATATTTGGTACATATGTTCCATGCCTCAAGGCGCATTTTCTGATGTACACAAGTTTGGCATCCTTACGGGTTTCGCATTGAATATTTTTGGGGAAAAAGTACTACGCCAATGCTTTCTTCCCAAAATAAAATCATTTTTAAAATCCTCATTTATTTTTGAGAAAATTTGATCTCCTGGTATTTCTTTGTCCGACGTATGATTTTCACTCAAAAAAATAAAAATCGACATAAAGCAAATTAAGAAATTAGATCAATTCTAACATGAATGAGAATCTGAAAATTGCTTCATAACGCATTACCAATTTCCTAATAATATTTGGAAACATAATCTGCAAAAAAATTAATTTTTCACAAAAACGAGTTTTATTTTATTTTGTGACAGTAAGTCTAAACGAATAGCACAAATTTGTTAATTAGTAATAATAGCAAAACTGATTATAAAAATTGTTGGAAGTGGCCACCTACACTTAGTATGTGCGCATGGAATTACGCACCCGTTCAAATATTCCCGGCGTATTTCGTATAGTTTCACACGAGGCAACTATTCGCTCTCTTAAATCTTCTAAAGTATTAACGGGAGTTTTATACACAAGAGTTTTAAGGTGACCCCATAAAAAATATCTAAACTGTTGAGATCGGGGGATCTTGCTGGCCATTGCTGAAGTCCTCCGCGACCTATCCAACGATTAGGATAAACTGTATTTAAATGGTTTCGGACAATTACACTGAAATGAGCAGAGGCGCCATCGTGCATGTACCATATTCGATTCCTTAACGCAAGTGGCACATCTTCCAATAACCCAGGTAAGTCTTCTTCGAGAAAGTATAAATAAGAACGACCATCAAGGCGTCCTGGTAGAAAAACTGGGCCTATTAGATGATCCTGCTCATACATTAACCAAAAATTGGTGTTGGAAATGGGTTTCGGTTATTGCATGGGGATTTTCTTCAGCCCACACATGATTGTTATGGAAATTTTGAATGGCATTCCGAGAAAAATTTGCTTCGTCTGTGAACAAAATTTGTGTCTCAAACTGCGGATTTAGTGCAATACTTTGTAGATACCACTGACTGAAGTTCACACGCTGTGGAAAATCTCTGGGGAGTAATGCCTGCACTCTTGAAATATGGTATGGGTATAACAAAAAATCAACCAAAATACGCCAAACAATTTGATGACAAATATCCACAGTTCTAGCGATCTTCCTCGTACTCGTCTCAGGATGTTCCTCAATTTCTTGCAGCACCGCTTCCTCAATTTCAGGAGTTCTTACTACACGAGGTCTACCTTCCGGAGTCCCTTTCTTGAAACTACAAGTTTCCCCAAGTCGACGATGAATATTTGAAAAGGTTCGGCTATCTGGTAAGGCACGATTAGGATATATTTCCTGATAAATGAGCCTGGCTTCTGTTGCATTACCATCGGCAAGGCCATATACGTAATGCATTTGCGCCATTTCCGCATTCGTATAATTTACCATATTTACTGATATTCAGAAAAACAGCGGGCTACCAAAATAACTTCAATAACAAGCGCTGTGACAGTTTTTAACACCAACACCTTACTTTAAACCAACATCAATATTAGCTACTGACGTTTGTACATACAGAGAATTCGTTTTTTATTGCTATGGTGGGTACGCTGTTTTTTCTGCTTTTAAATGGGTCTAAGAATTACCTCCTTAAATATTAGCATGTGTTTAAAAAACACCCTGTATAAAATTGGTTAAAAAAATTGAAAAAAAATGTTATTGATACCAAACGAGTTTTTTTATTGAGAACATGGCTCATCATATTGACTTTTCTAAGAAATTCAAACTCAAAATATGTTGAAAAAACAAACATTTATTGTCAGATCTGAAAAACACTATTCACCTAATATTTTTTTACGAGTACTTTGAATTTTTGGGCATATTGTAGATTTTTCAATTTGTCTGATAGCTCATTATAAATAATTACAACACTCATGATTATAAATATATTCTTGAGAATCGTACATGGAAATTAATAGAGAATACATAAAACTATAATATATGTTCATCAATTATTTATTTGCGACTCGATTTGCGATCAATATGATTCCGTATTCTATGATATTGGAGTAGACCAGAATGGTTCAACTACCCTTGATTTTTTTTGAAACACTAATACTCAACTTTCTTTATCAGATTAGTTTGTACCTCACCAATTTGACTGAGTTTACCTTAAGTTTATACATTCACTATCAAGTTGATAACACACAAAACACACTGGAAATAATTTTTTTGAGAAAAACAAATTAATGATTTCTATCAACTTTACTACAGTATCTATATTTAGGTCTGAGAGCGTAACTCTGTCATTGACTCCGATTCAAAGATAACATCAGGTTTAACTTTGATAAATTCTCTTCACAATATTTTGTTTTGGCCAAACCGTTGTTAGTTTTCAGTTCTTAAGTTCTATTGCTATTTTTTTCATTACTAGATTTTTTATTCAATGCATAACTTTATCTTGATAATTAGAATTTGGAACTTCTGGTGTGAAATGAATCTATTGATTGAGCATGTCCTGATGATGATAACTTGGTTAGCAAAACGTCGAGAGACAATATTTTAGTTTCGATGAAAGAAAAGTATTTTCAATAATATCATTTTATTTCGAAAATATAGTTGCGAAAATATATTAGAAGTAAAATGTACAGCATAAAATATAGCTTGTTCACTGGCTAATATCACAACTAGTATTGAATGCAAGAATCTGCAAACAGGAGGCCGCTGACATTCATGAGATCACCCAAGGATCGGTTCAGAAGAATATACTTCTCTTGATCTCATTCTGAAACTGTATTGATACAGCATAGGCATAGTAACAAGTTACAAAATTTTTCTTTCAGTTGCTTGCTTTGCTATCGATCATCTGTCCCATTTCCTTATATTCCGGAATGTCCCACCGAAATGACGATTTCGATTTGCAAATTTAACAATTAGTCCGGTCAAATTAGACTAGTACATAAATTTACAACAAGCTGCAAATGCGTGTAATTGTTCAAAACATAGTTAAAAATAAGATTTTAAAATTCTGAATGATAGCGATGTCTGGAAAAAAATTTATTCGAGGTCAAAGGTCAAAAACCTCGAAAAAAAATGGTTTTCCGCGATTTTCAGGAAAACGGTGAGTTTTATCATAAAATAACCCCAGATAAAAATTGTAGATCATAAAATTCTCTTACAAAAAATGTATCAATACTTTTTTTTTAGAGCCACCGTTTCTGAGGTACGACGAGTCAAAAAGTTGTAAAAGTTGTAATCGTCATTATATGCATAAGTATGCCACGTATATACATCTCTGAAGTTGTAATTTAAGTAAAAAGTTTATCTACTTTTGCAAAGAGTCAAAATCGTATACTATTTTTACAATAACTGGCTGTGATACGACGTCTGCATTTTACAGGAGGGGTAAAGCAACAGTCTTTAAAATGTTTAAAAAACAAGATTTAGTTCAATGTGCTAAAATTTTCAAAAAAAGTAATTCGACTCAACAAATAATTATCACCAACGGGATTCCGTTTCTTCTTTCTATGTACAAAGCTCCTGCTTAGATAAGTATCGATATGCATGTTTCGTAGAAAACACTAAAAATAAGAAACAGGTGCAATTAGCTTGTCTTCCTCCAACCTCAGTTGCTGTTCATCAACATCTTTTCCGGGTATATTACCAAGTTCAAGTGTGGCTTGGTTATCAGCTAGACACAAAAGACTGGGGTTGGAAGTTGGTCGACAATGCATTAGAACCTATTCAGATCTTACTCCCACCTGCGCCGGAAAAACTGCTGAACACACTTTTTTGCAACTGTAAAAAGGGATGCAGCGCTAAATGTGGTTGTAAAAAAGTTGGACTGTTGTGTTCTCTGGCAGGTAAACATTGTCAAGGCCAGTCATGTTCTAATGCTGAATCACCAATAGTGGAGGATTCATTTGATACCAACGAGGAAACATACGATACATCACTCTTGACGCAGTTTACCTACACCCAGGATGAACATCAAGAAGAAGAAGGAGATCAAGAAGAAGCAGAAGAAGACCAAGAAGAAGAACGGCAAGAAGAAGTAAGGTTATGACTCAGATGAATAAATTTTTACATTTTTTTCAATTTCAATCGCTTTTATAATTTCCAACCCTTCCTAATATATTTTATTATGCAAGTTTTCAATTTGACAGAATCACAACAGACATGTGGAATAGGCCTACTGGGGAAACCACGTTAAAAAAACCGCGCCAAGTATACTACCTCATAGGTAGCGTGGAAACGTGTGCATATAATGACGATTACAACTTGTACAACTTTTTAACTCGTCGTATCTCAGAAACGGTGGCTCTAAGAAAAAAAGTATTGATACATTTTTTGTAGAGAATTTCATGATCTGCAATTTCTATCTGAGGTTATTTTATAATAAAACTTTCCGTTTTCCTGAAAACCGCGAAAACAATTTTTTTTTCGAGATTTTTGATCTTTGACCTCGAATTAATTTTTTTCCAGGCATCGCAATCACTCGGAATTTTAAAATCTCATTTTTGACTATGTTTTGAACAATTACACGCGTTTGCAGCTTGTTGTAAGTTTATGTACCTTCCGATGTCTAGATTGACCGGATTAAATAGTTTCTCACGCGTTTCTTTTTCTAATCGAGAAACATACGCAGATGATCAAAATGGGACAAAGAAAACTGAGAGAATTTGTACTTTCCAATGACGGAGAAGCCCTGAAAGTGTATATGGAGAGGTATGCGCGAGATGACCAACAAGGAAATGCACGAATCGAGCTTAACATGTGGCAAACTTGGAAAATGTGACTTTATCATTCAAGAAATCTGTGACGAAGACGGAAGGCACATCAACCGTACCCACGATTATAATATTCCTTAGCAATTTAAAATTATGCTAGTACTGAAGAGAGAAATCACGTTAGTTTTGTACAGGTGTATAGATAGTATAGAATGATTTATTATTGGAACAAAACGTATACTTGCGTTAACATGCAGGAACATGTATATTAAAGTGTCTCAGAGGACTTAGTAGGAATATATTAATGTAATCAAATAATAGTTATTTCGTTTACTACATAGAAAGAAAATGTAGACAGTTTTTTTCCAAAAAAGTTTAAACCGAACTTGATAGATCGTAAATATAGTTTTCTACAGGGTGCGGAAATACTTCGTTTCGGAGTTATAGGGTGCTGAAATGGAATTTTTTGTTCGTTTTTCAAAAATAACTTCTGCCAAAAATAAGTTATTTGCAAGAAATTTGGTACTTGGGGTTTTTTCGACGTGACAAATCATAATTTAACATTAATTTTCATGTAAGATCTAGAGGACGATGCGTACGTTGTCATTATTTAATTCAAATAGCCCTAAGTTTTTTGACAGTGAACTTTTGGTACTTTTCATGAAAAAATCCAATTCCCACACCTTTTCCAAGTAAAGAAGATACACTTCCTCAACAATGCATTACTTAGATCCTAGGGCGTCAAGTGAAGTTGCTGAGAACATTACAAAAACTAAGTACCTATGTGGTGGATCTTGTCAAAATAAACAAAATTTTCCTTCGAAATGTTTATCAAAAAAATCATTCGTTTTCAAGATACAAATTGTTGAAATTTTTCAAAACATGGTTGGTTTTTGTCGTAAGTTTTTTGCAATTTTAGATATTTGTATCTCGAAAACGAATGATTTTTCGATGAACATTTTATAAGATAAAGTTGTTTATTTTGACGAGATCCACCACTTACTTAGTTTTTTGTAATGTTGTCAGCAACTTCACTTTGCGGCCTAGGAGCTAAGTACTATGCATCTAGATAGAAAATTATTAATATCTCGAAAACGATCACCTTCAGGGTTTTGTACCTCTTTCACTTGGATAAGGCGTTGAAATTAGGTTTTTTTCATGAAAAGTAGCAAAAGTTTGGGGAGTTTGAAGTAAATAATAACAGCGTACGCAGGCGCTCTCTAGATGTTACATAGAAATTACAAAATTCTGATTTTCCACGTCAAAAAAACCCCGGGTACCAAATCACCAGTACCAGATAACTTGTTTTTCCACAAAAGTTATTTTGAAAAAAACGAACAAAAAAATTCAATTTCAACACCTTGTATCTCCGAAATGAAGCATTTCCGGGCACAAGTTTATACATATTTTTTTCCTTAAAATCATCTCAAGAATACGCCACTTGAATATTTTAACGTCCTTATGTTACACCCTGTATTGAAGTATTGTCTACATCAGCCCCTAGAGCAGATTCAGCATACTTTTTTGAATAAAAGCATTAGTTTCGTTAATATTCCGTTAATTTATTGTTTGCTTTCTTATCAAAGCAAAAAGAAACATCTTGATATCGAAATTTTAGTCAGGTCATTGATGAATAATTTAAACAAGATAGGACTCAATATTCAACTCCGAGGCAAGTAGAAATTATTATATGCCTCTTACAGAAGAATCATAGGATGTTCTATAATTTGACTGCTAATTGAAAGGTATAATATAATCGAGCCTGTTTGATGACTTAAAAAAATCCCATGCTAAATTTATTATTAACATCAATGGACCATGTTATTGAAAATTTTCGTCAACTTAAATTCCGATATAACATTTTAAAACCATGATTTCAAACCATCAAAAGGATTAGTGGGATAGCTTATTTCAAACGGCTTTTTATTTTGTTTCAAAAAAAATTTGATATCTTATGTTACAGTATTGTATACAGTTACAGTATTGTATTTTGTATAATTGTATACTTGTCACCTGAAAATTTTCATTTGAAAACATTTAAATGCATTGGGAATAAACACCTAACTGAATCAAGTTTTTCCTAATAGGACGATCATTTGACACGATGGAATGAGTAGCTTGACCGGTCTCCCGATTTGATCCCATTTGACATGAGTCAACTACAGAAAATATACAGGCCTATTCAAATTCGTTTCTGTACATGGGGATCTCGTAAACGATAAGAGATAGAGTGTCAGTTAAATTGTGGCAAAGTTGTGTATTTTAGAGACCTATTGAATGATGTAAAGAAAACGAATATAGCTCTTTTGGTTCTGGAGATATACAGGAAAAACCAAAAAATCCCAAATTATTTATTTGCTCATTTCTTCTTTATTAGCAGACATATTGAAAATCTGACCACATTTTGCTATTGGCACTTGATGTGGGCTCTCAGATTATATCCATGGATCTTTTATACAGGGTGTCATCTGACATGGGCCACCCCCATCTTTGAATTTTTAAATACGGACATGTATTTTTTTGTTGTAATTTTTGGATCGTAGACGTTCACTTCATACTGAGAAATTAAATTCAATTTTATATTTCGTGATGTTTCGGTAATATTCGATTATAATTGTGTGAATTATTCCCTTTTAAATTACGGCTCTGGAAATTGGTTAAATCAGTTAAATAAAAACACAATAGCAACTTTTACGTCTCCCTATGTACCATAGAGTTTTTAGAGAGTTCAAAAATGTCTCGAAATGGAAAAACTCCAATTCGAACATTTATTGCGCCAATAATTTTTTTGGGTAACTATATAAATTACTTCATTTAAATTTTCATTACAATTATAGTATTCGTTTCGGATGTTATTATTGCTATCATTTTGTTTTCTGCATATTAAAACACATATAATATATTTTTGATGTAGATATTCAAATAATCATAAAAAGTTTTCTTATTCGAAGTTCATTGTAGAAAACGCTCAGAGCAACGGAAAAAATATAAATAAGTACCCAAAAATTTTAAAAAAACTCTTGAAAAACTGTACGGTACATAGGGAGACGTGAAAGTTGTTATTGTGTTTTTATTCAACTCAGTCAACCAATTTCCAGGGCCGTAATTTAAAAGGGAATAATTTACACAATTATAATGGAATATTACCGAAAAATTCCGTAGTATAAAATTGAATTTAATTTATCAGTATGAAGTGAACGTCTACGATTCAAAAACTACAACAAAAATACAGGCCCGTATTTAAAAATTCAAAGATGGGGGTGGCCCAAGTCAGATGACACCCTGTATAAAAGATTCATTGGCACATCGAGTGCCAATAGCAAAATGTGGACAGATTTTCAATACGTCTGCGAATAAAGAAGATATAGGCAAAAAAATTATTGTTTTTAGTTTTTCCTGTATATCTCCAGAACCAAAAGAGCTAGATTCGATTTTTTTAACATCATTGAATAGGTATCTGAAATATGCCGAAATATCTGCAATTTGCCACAATTTAACCGACACTCTATCTCTTATCGTTTACGAGATCCCCATGTACAGAAACGAATTTGAATAGCCCTGTATAACGTCGATGATTTCAAAGACATAAGCAACTAAAAATTACCCAATAGAAAATTATCCATGAGCTATGGATATGCGAAATAACCCAAGAAAAAGAAACATTTGAGAGGTCTACATTTGTTTCCTACCTATTTTATTCGTTTTGTTGGTTTTTTGATTGTTTATACAAATAAAAATATCATTTCATAATTTTGAGTTAATTTCATTCAGAAGCCGATTCACTTTTTCAAATTACTTCTTTAGAATTAAAAAGTAATTTGAAATTTATGTAATACTTTGTGCATTCTCTATATAAATATATCAGCTGGCATCAAGAAATTGTCCTTGAAATATCTGATTACTTCATTAGAATTATTAGTCTGGCGTACATATTAAGACTTTCTAGGTCATAGTTTGAAGAAAATTATTAATTACATTGTGTTACCTAAAAAACATCGTTTGAAAGATAACAAATTGCTTTTTTTCAATGACTTGAAAGAAACAACTTCAGAAGATCAGGACAAGAATTTTCAGTCATCACAAGTATCGATAGTTCTCTCTGTGGAAAAAAAAAATGCGGAGACAACGATATTCGACGAAGAAAATAATGCAAATAATTGATAGAATGATGTTTCTTCCTGATATGTACTTGTACATATTCACTTCATCTTTTAATGAAAGCTAATGTTGAATAAATATATAATTGAATCTGGAAGCTCAATCATATTAAGATTTGTCATTGAATAGGAGATGCAAACATAATCGTTTATCAGTAGGCAGGCTTCATGTTGAACAATATGTGGCATTCTGGAAAACTAATTAAAAACTGTTCACATTAACTACTTAATCTCTGCCTGTAGTCATCACGACATTAGAAAGACGACTAATACCTAATTCTACAAAATCTCTATTCACTGTGACGGTAGTGTCTAGCCTTATAAGCAGGAAGTGGCGAAATGAAGTGATTAGCATTTAACTAAGAAACTGAATAATAATCGATTGCCTGAATTCTTTAATGGGTCAAGAAAATTTATTGTTTTTTTCAATAAGACGTTAATAATTTATTCAAAGACAGTTACGAAGGCGACAACAAATTCCAGTTTTGCTAAGTATTGAATTATATAATAATCATAAAGCGAATATCATTGAGTAGCCTCGACAAGAAAACGTACCATTTGATGAAAGTATGGTTGAACGAGAACTAGACAACACACCAACTAGATAGTTCAGCTCGCTCTGAGTTCAGTATTCAGTCTTGTGAATAGATTTTCTTGTAAACATCTGCGAAACTCAGGAATTTCACCTTAGCAGTACTGAATGTCATCTGTTAAGACATTGAGCAGCAACGGTCCTAAATGTAATCCTTTGGGCACACCGGTAATAAACTTACAGACGATTTACGAAGTCTGTTAAAAAATTTGGCGAATTTTCATTTTTCCCAATCTGCTCTCCATTATCCATATGTGAGAAGCTTGTACTGCGTGTAAACATTTTTTGACTCAGAGTACAATCACTGTACGCCACTGTCAAAATTTCAAGTGTTGTTGAGGACTTAATTCCATTTTTTACCCAATAGTTTGTTGCAAATTCTGGACGATTGTACCAACATAAAAAATGTGTGCATCTCGGGACGTCCAACAAACGTAATAACTTAAACTATTTAATATTGGAATTGTTTAACTTGAGAAAAGTCTAGGTCATTACTTAAATTTTATGTATACCGATATGATAATGTAATGAAAGGTTATTTTTATTGACTATAATATAATCAAATATAATCAATAAAAATATAATCTTTATCAATCTCAAGAAACAAGAATGTTTATAACAGGGATAAAATTTAAAATAATGATTAAATAAATTATTTCAATATTAACATATCAGTTAAATGTACAGCACATAAATACATAAATACTTACACATAAATACACATATACATACATATGTATATACACACACACACACACACACACACACACACACACACACACATATATATATACATATATATATATAGTTATAATGGTAATTAAAAACAAAAAAATGTAATATGGAGATCAGAATTTTAATTAGAGGAAGAAAGCAGAAACTTTTTCAATTCCGATTTGAATTTTGTTATTTGATTCATTTTCAGTTTCTCTGGAAGATTATTATATATTTTAACTCCTGTATTATAATCATGGATGGTATTTATTTGATTGAAATCCAAATTCGAATGTTTGTGATTTTTTCTAACAGAATGAATGAAACATCAAATTTTCAATCGAAAATGGACTTGAATATCAAAAGATCACGTGGTATTGACGAAGGTTCAAGATATGTTAATTTGAATATACATTTTCTTATTTTATTTTGTGAATGCATAAACTATAGCTACCAATATTTTTGGTAGGATTAAATAATGATACTAATAATGTCCATACACAAAATTAGCCACGTTTTACTGCTGGTTACTGCACGTTTTACTTGCTTGTTGAATTTTTATAGTACTGTCAACAGTACATGTCTAAAGAACACTAAACACTGATCGTCTGTTCAACAAGAGAGGAGGAGCCTGCCTTGCGCTGATATATGCGTGGGAGAAAGGGAAGCTAGACAAACTGGCGCCGTTACGCGTTAGGTAGCGAAGCGATTTACCCTCCCATGAAAAGTTATTATTTCAAAAATAAAAAAAATAGGAATCAGACAATTTATAGACAATCCAAATTTTGTTCCGGAGAATATGACAAACATTCTTTCAATGTAAGAAATCCTTTCCATTCTCAAACACCTAATTAATATTCCATTACTCTCACTGCAAAACCTCAATAAAACACTCAAATAGAAATTACTGGACATTCAAATGGCATTCAAGTTAGAAATTGAACGACTTAGGCAAATTAGCGGCTTGTTATTAACAACAAAAATTCGTGAACATACCTCGAGTACGCAGATGGAATTCAACAGACTTTCTACTTGATTAGATCTATAATTGAAAGAAATAGTCCTCTGGTTGGGCCCCACATATCATTAATGACAGCTCCGATATTCCATAAGAGGCAGTGCATTTACAAACGGAAAATACGAACAGGTAAAGTAGATATAAATTGGTCAGGGGACGAATCAAATATGGGCATTAGTGGTATTATAGTTTCAGGCCAAGTTATTATTTCACGATTTCTTGCATATGTTATAAAGCAAAGCGCAGGATCTCATTTTTCCTGGCAGGGAACGAATACGTTTCTCAACAGGGAAAAATCAAGCACCAAGAAATGGTTCAGTAGATGGTAACGTGATTGTTTTTGATGAAAGATCTTCAAAATAATTTCCAGCAAAGCCATTTTTACATTTCTAACCCAGTTTATGCAGCAATAGTTAAGAATAAAGTAATACAAATCATGAAATTATGAAACAACAACAAAAATTAATTGGCGCTCCGGGCCGACTTCATGGATTCCAGTGGCGCATTTGCTTTTTCAGCTGCAGGAAAACCCGGAGAAACCTGCACTACCACATCATCTGAAGATCTTGATCCGCCAATGCCCTCTCTTTCATGAAACAAAATGTAGGGTGTCTCCAGAGGCTACAATAAATTCAAGACATCGCCAGAACATTTAGTGACACACAATTGTCAACTTAACCAGTACGTTTCGTCTTTGACCAATGCGTAATAATGACCAGATTCAACACCAGAACCACAGTGAACAAAGACTGCATGAAGATTATAAAAGTGGTCTGCTAGATTGAAGTGTTCACCTACTTTGAATCTTCGTAAGAGTTTGGTTCTTCCGTCTGAGCTTGAGTCATGTTTGAAGAACATCAGTGCTATTATTAGATTGACTGGTGCCTCAGCTATACTTGTTTCTTTATAACAGTCATCATCATCACCCGTTGAAAGTTCCATTTTCAGATGATTTAACAATAAGCTTTGCAGATTATTGATGATTTTATTTCAACAAGAAAAGCAGGTATCACCTCTGTTGAGCTAGCAGAACCACTTTGAATTTTAATATTCATTTTTGAAGCAATAATTTTAGGCTAATTTTGAACATTATTCTAGAATATTTTGCTCTTCAAATAAGCTAGCTATTAAGCCAATTATAATACGATACCATATGATTTGGGTCTACAGCTGAGATATGTAAATTTTGACTTTTACTTACAATTCATATCCCCTTCTAGTTTTCATGAGTTGTGTGTCTTACCTGGAAATAAAAGAAAAACATTAGCAAATGACAATATTTGTTAACAATGACAGTTTATACTACAATACATGAACGACTGTACAGTAAGTGGCAGGACTTTAGTATTTGGGATAACGCCCACCAGGGGGAGTGGCATATCAATCGAAAGGGGACGATGAGAGGAACACAATGGTATCGGTTTCATCGCGAGGAAATGACAAAAAATATTTTTTATTCATATTATTCTATTACATATATTTTGGTTTGAACTGACTTTTTATACATTTAATGAGTTCTAAGAAGGGATCCAACTTAGGTTAGGTTAGGTTGGGTTAGGTTAGGTTAGGTTAGGTTAGGTTAGGTTAGGTTGGGTTGGTTTAGGTTAGGTTAGGTTCGGTTAATTCATGTCAGAAAATTTTGACATTTTTCAAATTTGTTCCCTCTTATTTCCTCGCGATAAAACCCATACCATTGTGTTCTTCTCATCGTTCCCTTTCGATTGATATGCCACTCCCCCTGGTGGGCGTTATCCCAAATACTAAAGTGCAGCCCAGTAAGTGAATTTACAGTGTGATGCCACATTCATAAACTGCTACTACGATATGATTTCGCAAAAATCGAGATGATATATGTAGTGCAGTTGTTTTGCATTTTATCCCTTAACTCACCCGTGGGTTGGGCTACCTATCGGGCACATCCCCACGTGACGGATAGGGGAACGGCCAGGGGACTGGAGACCCTGCCCAAGAAGCCAATGTGGCCTTACGGACGGGGTCGCCAGACTCTTGGTCAGTGGCAGAAATAAGTAGGGTGAGGGGAACTAAAACCCCCAAAAGCCTTTGCAAAACATGCCACCGTGGACCAGCCTACCCAAGCTAAGGTGTAAGGTATCGTGCCGACAGCTGAATGGCCGCAGGGTGATATGGGGTCACGAACGATCCCCTTAAGAAACTGGGCGAATTCTCATTGTAACCAGCCTATCTCTGGTAATGCGGGGCTCTACCAGAGGTGACCAACTCATCCTTTGCTACTCGTTGGAACGCACATGAATGAAACAACACAAAAACAGAAACAACAAAAACCAATCCCAAAGCTGGAGAGAAGTGCTCACCTCAATCTAAGACGGTGGCTGGGGATGAACAGAAATGTGCAACCCAATCTACCGCTTGGAATGAAGCTGGACACAGCAGATCACCTCCAACAGCAAGGGCGCCAAGTGCTCCACCTTGAATGAAGGCAAGGAACCGGCTGCCCCAGCAGGAAAGCTCCCTCACTTGTGCACCTCCACGGAGGGAACCCCAAGAAGGTTGAAGAAGCCGCGCAACGACAGTGATGTCACTGCACCTTCAAAAACCTTCGCGGAGGCCACCATGAGACACCTCAAGATTGCCAAAGAGAGTGTGTGTTCGGCGAGTCTTGGCCTACACCTGCCACCATAAAAGAGAAGTCTCCTAGTGACCTGTTCATCTTCCTGGAAAGGACAGGATGGACGATGACCTAGGAGGACAACTCCTCGGGAGGATGTACAATGTGTCACATGTGGTCTAAGTGCTGTGAGTCTACACTCACCTTCCCTACTCTACAGATGCCTTAACTCTCCGAAATTATCGCTGTATTAAATGACCTGGTACATATCAGTGTTGTGAAATTTATCTCACAATGGAAATATGCAACACATAGAACATCATAACGTTAATTACATAATTGACGTACATGCTCTAACTTCAATGGTCAGTCCATATTATGACGTCACTGTTCAGATTTCAACAGTAAAGAAACAGTTTTTATCGAATGAAGGGAACACCATAGTCTACAACAAATAGTTCAATTCCTGCATAGAAACAACACCTCTTTCGTGTGAAATTCAATGGATCTTGTTGAATTTTCAGTACACTTAATCAGATTGGTTTAGATTGAACATGCGTCAGTACTGAGCCATGGTAAGCTTTATTTAGTTCTTTATTACTGTTAACGGACCATGCGACACGGAAATAGACACCATTTTGCAACACCTGAAAAGCATGAGGCATCCACAAACGTGACAATGAGAAATAATCCCATAATGCCATTATCATTCCCACCAAATAATAATAATCTTCGTTCTTGGCTCATTACGACTTCTAAGGCCACACGGTTCTTGGACCTAGTGATAGTTTACCTCACGAGGTAGAGAATTGTCAGCGAAGAACTTGTTTCCCAGACAGATCTGGTCATCGGAACTGTATGGAAAGAACAAATCTGCTGCATCAGGAGTTCGGATCCCCTTCTCTGCATAGTTAGTGACAATGAAAGAGTATAAATTGGAGCCGAATTTGTCGGAGATTGTGTTGATACTGACAGTGGGGAGAGTCCTTCATTCACCACTTCCTAGTCTGTGAGGTACATGATCACTGTGTCCAAGAATCGGATGTCCTGAGAAGTCACACTGAGCCAAGAACAAATATTATTGCTGTATGATTTTTATTCATTTCACTTGTTTTTTTTTACTTACTCTATACTCTATCGGCCGAGTTTTACTAATCACAGGACAAAAAATATCGGCCCTAATATTCAAAAGTTGCTAATAAGATAACATTCAACATGAAATATTGTCGAACAAAGTTGAACTTCGTCACTTTTCTTCAAGGATAAAACACAAGCACTACAGGAAAGTCCTAAAGGCGCTGGAGATCAAATTCATTTGGAAAAACCTTCTCAGGAAGTTCAATCCACATAAACACAGTTCTACAAATGAAATAGTTCTCTTAAACAGTGAAGTTTGGGGTGTACTGAGTTGAACCTCAAAACGATGAGCAGCCACAGTCCCTCGCGTATTTCTGATATGTACCACTCTTGGTGGAATCAAATGTGCCAAGTCACTTAAACAAGCTTTGTAAGTATGGTTATGTAATGAATCTGAAGCCGCCCTTGACCAGTATGCCGGCCAAATCATTTAACAAACACATGACATCACCGCGAAAGAATGCAGTCGGCAACCGCTGGTAAAACTCTAGTTGAGTACCGAATCGACTACAGATTTCTATAAAAAAACCATTACATTATATAAGCCCGGCTTCCCGACCCAAGAGGGCAGTTCAGAAAGGGAATCGAGCGGCTAAACAATAAATTCAAATAGTGAAAATAAGTTAAGCGTTAGTTGCTGAGTGTTTTAAATAAATTCGTTTGTGATTAGTGAAATATTCTTGGAAATAAATTTGTTCAAGACAGTTGATTCATTAATTTGTCACAGTTTTGAAGATGATCACTTGGTGATCGAAACACGTGTCGAGGTGTTAAAATAACGGTTTGGTGCTGTGAAAAAACTCCAGCAATATTCATTACTACAACAAAGGTTCCAAACAGTGCAGCACAAATGTTCCTTCAGTATCAAATTTACATTATTTATCATACCTTGCGACACCGAATTACAAAACAAAATGGCAACTCGTTGCTATTATTTTATCAAAAACCTTCGACTGTCCATTAAGACAGAGAAAAAAGCCGTGTCACAATAAATAAGACACCTGCTACATCTGCAGAAAAAACTAAGTCGGTGAATCAAGTTCTGAAAATACCCGTTAATATTCCCAGAAAGAAACACATTTCAATGAATCGCTGGCGCGCAAAAGGTCATTTAAAATGTCATTCATTGAATTTCATCCATCATTTGCCGCGAAGAGATACATTTCTAATAGAGAAACATTAAAACGTGATGATTTACAAAGCACGCATTCATTAAAGTTGCACGTCGCATATCTTCCTGGATTCATTTTAATATTACGCTAGCTTTTCATGCGCGATTTTATCAATACCACGTGAAATTGTTGCAATGTGGGACATAAATGTTCGTTCATTAAATAATTAGCGAAGACTCGGTTGGTTTATTACAATTATTTATGAAAAGATTAACGACAATGATGATTTAAGTAACGATAGTCGATAGGATTTTCGTATCTGAAAACTTATTGGTTCATCAGCAAAAAAATATCTAATTTACGGTATTGGGTATGATAAATACAGGGTGTTTATGGTATTTGTGTTACAATTTCTCCAAAAGTATTGAAGAAGTACAAGCGATGACACATCCCCTAACAAATACTTCATGTATGGTAATCGGCAGAAGACTGAATCCACGAATGTCACAGATAAACGAGACTCCTTCTATTGTAATGCCGAGCTGCGACTTCGACCACCGAACGAGATTCGTTATCTGTCTTTATCTGCAGCTCTCACTACAAGACAACTCAATGAAACCAGAGCCTGAAAGACAGTGATAAAAACTATAGTTTTATTATAGTTTTTTATTGTCCTACTGCTTCAAATACTTTAAATGTTTCTTCGTTTTTGGTTTCCATATTTTTAGGTTCCTTCTTTTTCCAACTGACCTATTCTATGTCATGTATATATCTATATATCTAAGGCGGCTTGGAATATGACTCATGTTGGATCATGAGAGTTTCTGACGAATGCACTTTTTTACTCAATGGAGAGGTTAACCGGCATAACTGTAGGATTTGGAGCGATACAATTTCTCATGTATTTCGAGAAGCTCACACTCAACATCCAGAAAAGCTAAACGTTTGGGTAGGAATTTTGGGAGACCACCTAATTAGACCTCTGTTTATTCCTGGTAATTTAACTGGCGAACGTTATCTTGAAATGCTGGAAAATGCGATTGATCCGTTAATAACTTGAACAATTGGAAAACGATCCTCTACTACTTGAACAACAATTGCATTTCCAACAAAACGGAGCTCCTCCGCACTACGCCGCACCAATTCGCCAATACCTCAATTTGCAATACCCCGGTCGTTGGATTGGAAGAAGAGATCCTAAGAGTGGCCTGCCCGATCTCCTGACCTGAACCCTCTGGACTTCTTCTTGTGGAGACATCTCAAGTCCAACATTTTTGTGACTCACCCTGAAAATTTGGACGAACTACGCCAAAGAATTGTGAATATGTGTCGTCAAATAACTCCAATTTTGCTGAACCATGTCAGAGACGGTTTTTAGTCAAGATTGTCTTATTGTATGGAAGTCAGTGGAGGACAATTTGAACATTTGATTTAAACACGCAGATACGATTTTTTTATTGTAAGCATGATGATAAAACAATTGAAATTTTTCAAGAATGTGATTTTCTGAAGATTGTTTAAGTTTGTAAAATGGACTTGTTTGTACATTGTGAAAATAACCAAATTATTCAAGGTGGCTCATTCGAGCTGCAAAATAGATTTTTGGCGAAAACGATTAATCAAATTTACGTTTTTCATACACCGTTGTAAAGCGTCTTCCAAGACCTTTCAAATAACGTATCACTCAATCCCTCTCCCCTATTCAAGTTTGAGGGGTTGAAAAGCCCACTCACTATGGGATAAGAAATATACAGGGTGGCTCGTCTAAGAAGGAACACCCTGTATATTGCAGGCCATAAATTCGTCAACTGTGTAGAAACAGTGGTGGGAGCATATTTTCTTGACTTCTGCTTTGTATTGATTATAATTTAGGTTAATTTCGTCAGGTAATTTGTTATACAGTGCATTTCTTCAATGCCCCCCCACTTTTATTTTTTGAGCGGGTCAATTCAAAACATTGAAATTTGGGATAATGAAATTAATGCATGAATACTTTATTTTGAAGTGAAATTGACAGATGAAACTTTCAAGATGACGATTGGGCGCTATCTGGGAAAAAAATTAAATGGAAAGGGGGGTCTTATGACACATCTTTTTGAAGCTCCTGACAAATGATCCAATAATTTTTAAACCACCCAAGGCAGGTAAAAAAATAACTGCTCTGGGTCCCCTCTCAACCATGCTTCGAAAAGCAAATGAATTTAATGTTTTAAAAAATTTTGATTTCAGTAATTCCTTCTCAGGTTTCAGATATGATGTTATTAATTATTTATTAGAAATATAACTGTGATCGTAGAGAATAAGTTTGAAAATAAATATTTCAGTGTACCTATACGATAGAAGTAAACTCACACAAGTAATTTGTAATAAGAATTTACATGTAATTAGGCTGTTAAGTCTGTATGGAAAATAAAATAAAAATAGTCGGGGAGCTGGCGTCGAAAATATGTAAGAGTTTTCTGAAGGCTAATAATTTCAAAATGGGCTGTACTTTAGTGATGAAAAGCTAGTGTACAGTCAGCACTTACAGTTTTGGAACACCTGGCGCTGAGACATGCGCAAAGGTATAATTTTAATTAGGATTTCTGAACTGTTTTCTCAAAGATCAAAATTTGTAGAAAACGAGAAAATATAATATGAAACAGGAATCTAATAGTCAGACAGCATAATATGGAGACACATACCGTCAGCGCTACTCCAAAACTGTCCAAAAAAAAAGTTCCTAGCCCAAAGTGACTTCTGAAGGCTGAAATTTTTCAAAACAAAGTACAGTAAATGTTCAATGAGATATGATGCTACAAATACAGGCTGATTCACGGTGGATGGCACATTAGACGTTTCTGGTGAACCAGACAACGAATCACTTTGAAAATTTCCCTATACCTATCTGTTACCGTTTTCGAAATAAAAATTAATTTCAATTTTTTTCTTCGAAAATCATGACTTCTAAAAATGCCGATATCTTTTAGTTAAGAAGTACTATGATATCGAAATTTGGTTTGGAGTTAGGTGATACTTGGACACTTCCCACACGTCAGCCTAATCTCCATTACTTCAATACAGGGTGGTAAAAAAATACAGTTTTTTCGTTTGCTTGAAAAAGTTGCTGAAATTTGATTATTTTAAATGGAACACCCTATATATTATTGAAAATTTGGAAAACTGCTGAAATTTGCTTTCTTTCTATGTATATCATACCTATACCTAACTAGTCAAGTTTCGGACTTATGAACATTTATTTGTGAAAATGTCCCTTCAGAATGGTATTTCCATTCGGTATTTGGTAAGCAGGCCATGATTACTATTTGACAGTAGCGTTGTGACATTCTCCTAATAATATCGACATTTTCGTCACTTCAGAAGTTGCAAATACCTTCAAAACGATGGAACAAAACTATTCAAACGAAGTTCTTATGAATTTGTTTATTATTTTTGTACAGTGTGACAAAATTATCAGCAGAACATGTAGAAAGTTCAATGAAATGTATCCGAATCTACCGCCAATGAACCTCAAGATATTTATACGAATTCAGAACAATTTCAATATGTTTGGATAAACTTTAAAAAAGCACCAAAAAACTTGAAATTGGAAATATTGATATGAATAATTATAAAAAAGTAAAACAATCATGTGGAATATTTCAAAATATGTTCGAATCGCTGGCCGTTCATTTCCAAACACTTTAAAATGCGGGTGTTGACTGCTTTCGTGGTGGCAGATCTGATTTCATTGGGATCCAAATCTTCAAATGTTTGGGCAATCCTTTCTAACAATTCATCTCTCGAACGCACGGGTATTTTGTAAACTTTTTCTTTAAACATTCCCCACAAATAAAAATCTAATGGATTAAGATCGGGTGATCTCGCTGGCCAATTCCATGGTCCCAAGTGCCTCATCCACCGATCGTCAAATAGTCTATCCAGTTCTGCGCTCACTTCTCTTGTGCAATGTGCAGGAGCTCCGTCTAGTTGGTACCAACAGTTTCGATAATCTTCGAGTGGCAGATTATCCACGAAACTGTCTACAGTATTCTCCAAAATATTCAGGTAGCTTCTGGATGTTAATGACTCCTCGTATATCACGTACCTCAATTTGTTGTCCATCAACATGCAGAAGACATTAAAACTAAATTTTTCTTGAAATCCGGCTTCTTTTGTGACGTGAGGATTTTCACTGGACCAATAATGACGATTTTTTCTATTGAAAATCCCTTCTCTCGAAAATTTCGATCCATCAGTCCAAATAATTTTATTTAAAAAAAGTGGATCTTCTTGAATGCGTGTCAACAACATTTCACAAAATTCTACTCTCTGTTGAGGATCTTGAGGTTTCATTGCTTGAATTTTGGTGAATTTATAATCATGCATTTTATGTCTTCGCAAGATTCTTTGAACCGATGAATATTTTATACCCAAATCTTCTTCAGCACTTCTTATCGATGACTCGGGAAATGCGTGAAAATATGCTAAGACATTAATCTGGTTGTCTTCGAAAGTTACGGGTCGAGGCAAGTTTCTTGGTGCTTTTAAAGTTGATCCAAATGCATTGAAATTGTTCTGAATTCGTATAAATTTCTTGAGGTTCATTGGCGGTAGATTCGGATACATTTCATTGAACTTTCTACATGTTCTGCTGATAATTTTGTCACACTGTCCAAAAATAATAAACAAATTCATAAGAACTTCGTTTGAATAGTTTTGTTCCATCGTTTTGAAGGTATTTGCAACTTCTGAAGTGACGAAAATGTCGATATTATTAGGAGAATGTCACAACGCTACTGTCAAATAGTAATCATGGCCTGCTTACCAAATACCGAATGGAAATACCATTCTGAAGGGACATTTTCACAAATAAATGTTCATAAGTCCGAAACTTGACTAGTTAGGTATAGGTATGATATACATAGAAAGAAAGCAAATTTCAGCAGCTTTCCGAATTTTTAATAATATACAGGGTGTTCCATTTAAAATAATCAAATTTCAGCAACTTTTTCAAGCAAACGAAAAAACTGTATTTTTTTACCACCCTGTATTGAAGTAACGGAGATTAGGCTGACGTGTGGGAAGTGTCCAAGTATCACCTAACTCCAAACCAAATTTCGATATCATAGTACTTCTTAACTAAAAGATATCGGCATTTTTAGAAGTCATGATTTTCGAAGAAAAAAATTGAAATTAATTTTTATTTCGAAAACGGTAACAGATAGGTATAGGGAAATATCAAGAAAAGTTGTCGGGCAATTGTTGGAGATTCCAAAAATAATATTATATACAGAGTGTTCCATTTGAAAAATCAAAGTTGCTACTGCTTTCTAATAGAAGCGGCAACACCGCATTGTCGAAAATATTTTAGTTGGCTAGAGAATGTCCGAATATGCCCTCCATTAAATTTTCAAAGTGATCCGTTGTCTGGTTCACCAGAAACGTCTAATGTGCCATCCACCGTGAATCAGCCTGTATAACCTGATACCATTTCGTTCAGCAACACGACTTCCTTTTTCAATTGTCTACGCGCGTTATTCAACTTGTTTACCTTGTTTTTGGGAGATGATCAACTGAATCAACATCTTCGAGAGTTTTTTATACCGTTGAATCAACTGAAAGCCGTCCCATTATGCGGAAAACTCTAAACACGTAATTACACCTTTTTCAACAGAATGTAGATATGAACTATTACGAATCATCAGTTTCCGGTCAATCAGGTTCTCCTAATAACCTACAACCTCCTGTGTAACTCCCACATTGCGTCTTGCGACAGTCTCATTGGCAGATGAAAAAACCTTCGCCATCTAAGGCAGAGCGAAGTTTTTATTGTCGCGGAGACATGAGTCATAGTTCAAGTTGATATGTAATTTGCTTAACAAATTGTTGCGCTATTTTCAATCTGCAGCGATTGTTGCCTGCTGTTGGGTACTTTCGGATTCATGAGATCATGCCCGAATGCCTTCAATAAAATAATCGTTATCGACAATGAAATTTACGGTTTGTCCTCATTGTCGATCAGTCCGTTGCGAATATTTGATGGCCACCAGAAATTGACTGGTGGGTGATGCGAAGTTTATGAGGCTGAACAAACTGGAAAGTACAAAGTAACAGGCAATAATAGTTGAAAATTACGGTATCATAAAATGTCCAGCGGTCCATCTGTTTGCAATATGGATGTTGAATTATGAAGAAGTAGTCTAATCAACAAGTTCAAAAACATGAAAAATAGAGATAGAGGTCCTAAAAATATGAGCGGTAGTTCATTCGATTCGGAATCACCTCTAGAAAGTTTTTAAAGGAGTTTGATCAAATTAAAATTATAAATAATGGAGATAGAGTTTCGGAAATTTCCTTCTCTTTAACGAGCTTTTTTCAAAATTGCTTAAATATTAATATTTTTTGAGTCATTATCGAAAAACTAAATACCATTTTTTTATCTTATTTTTTCAATAACAAATGCAATTTTTCACCTGCACCAAAATCCTTCAAAAACATTTTTCTAGAGGTGAATCCGAATCGAATGAGATATGGCTCATATTTATAGGACCGTTATCTCTATTTTTCACGTTTTTGAACTTGTTGATTAGTCTAAAGCTAAAATGGGAGAATTTATGCTATCCATATAGTTAATTGAAATGTTACAGCTTGCAAATCTGGCAAGCGACTTTAAAGTCTCGGCTTAGGACCTCCCCTAAGATGCGCGTGGTAGAAAACCCTTAAAGACGACCGGAGCTCAGTCTTAACGACAATCTTGTAGTGTCACTTCGGTAAAATAAAGTAAGAAAATGGCATTCGAATCGAAATTGACACGAAAAGTTACGTGTGGTCAAGCGGGAGAAATGAAAATAGTTACAAGAGATCTTATGAGTCTCTGAGGAAATAGGGTTCAGATGGTGAAAAAACGGAAAAAAAATAGAAAATTGTTCATGGAAAAACCGGCGATTCACCAGTTGCGAAGAACTGCAGAGACATGAAGAAATACCGTGAAGAAGGTCGAACAATAATTTATATGGATGAAACATATATCCATGCTTCACATACCCATGAGAAGAGTTGTAATGATGATTTGGATGAAAGGTTGCTTGCACCAATTTCAAACGGGCAGACTTTTGTGCATGTAGGAGTAGAAAATGGATTTGTGAAAAAGTCATATCTAAAATTCAAATCCAACACAAAGTTGGGTGACTATCATAGCGAAATGAATTACAAAAATTACCAAAAGTGGTTGCAAGAAATGTTAATTTCCAATCTTCCAGAAAAAAAGCGTTTTGGTTACAGACAGTGCCCCATACCACAATGTTCAGTATGAAGAGTGCCCAAACATGTCTTCGAGGAAATATAAGATGAGAGAATGGTTAAGACGAAACATTCATTTCACCGATGATATGCTGAAAATTGATCTCTATTCTATTATTAAAATCCATTAACCACGATTCAGGTTGTATAAAATTGATTAGATTATGGAAAATCATGGACATACTGTACTTGTGTTGCCTCCTATCATCCTGATTTGGTCCCAATATAATTAATACGGGCATCACTGAAACAATATGTGGCTGATAAAAATGTGGAGGTGTACAAGTATAGTTGTGCTATTGTATAGCGAAACACGTATCGCGGTTTTTGTAAAGCCCTTTATAGTTGTAATTTAGAAGTAAATTTCATTTTACGCTCGAGAAAGGTATTGTATAGCGAAACACGTGTCGCGGTTTTTGTAAAACCTTTTATAGTGAAAATCATACAATAACGTGTATTAATTAGATTTATATTAGAAACGAAAAGTATGAAAATAGAATGTTTGATAACCTTCAGTTTTAGTTTTATTACCTAAGCAAAATATATGAAAATAATTTGAAAGCTTTTCCACAGTGATCCAACATTTCACGTTTACTAAACAACGTTTACTAACAGTGCCTAAATTGAGTCAATAAACATACTTTGTTGCGATTAATTGACAATTCATACTTTGCGATCCAGTAGCATTTTGCCTTGTTCTCATTCGTAAAACAAGGAATTGAAAAACTGCACTGCACACTGAATGTTGTATTATCTTTCACTACTCAAAAAAAAGCATTACTTGGGCAGTTATTTATTCAAATGAAAACATGTCACTCACTGAACACTGTCCCTGTATTCAAATTCAAAACGGGATTCTTCCATTTTACACCTGCCTACTTGGATTATTCCGTCTATAATTTATTCAAAGTAACGTATTCTTTTGTTTCGGAGCATTAGTAGCACAAGGCGTGCAACCATGAAAACAAAAAAAAAAACAATCGTCCATTTAGAATTTGACTGAGCCTGTTTACCCATATAGAATTGATAACACAGTAGTTGCAAACGATTCATTGTAAAAAAAATATTCCAAGTTTATTACCTAGTACAGAAATGCATATATCTATTACTCAAGATTTTTTTCCCCAAAAAAGATGTCATTTTTATGATATGCAAATAAAAGGTAAGACCTCGTTAATCCTTAGCTCGCACAAGTTTCGACTTCTGAGGATTGTCGTTCGTAGGGGTGCGACAGCTGGTTAAGGGAAAAACGGATTTCAAACAGATTTCAGATTGTTGGTACCACTGAAATTTTGTCAATCCTTTCAACTCTATTTTCACCCATTGGACAGTGCTACATGAATTCTTTTGACGGTTCAGTTAAAAATTGACCAATTTTGACAAGGTTGAGTGGTGGCCTAGTTTGATATTTTGATTGAATGCTCTAACAATGAAATGGTCCAAAAGTATGTCCAATATTTGAATGTTCTAACTGATGACATTGACAGTTATGACTGGAATCATGATCGCCAACAATGAAATATAAATCGTCGCCATTACTTAATGCGTATAGTCAATTAATTCATTTACTAGAGTTCTGAAGGAACAAGTGACGTCAGATCTCTACAGTTTTCATGAAGAACTTTTCTGGGATTTTTTTTTTGTAATAAATAATTCGTCAGAAGTATCCTACCACTTTCCCCACTGTTCTAGACGTAACGAAATTTTTCCAGCAATTGGAGATTTAGAAAAGAACGCATAGCATTCGTTCCTTTACTTTATTAGTTGTATGCGGATCAAATTCTTAGAAAGTGATTGGGACACATTTGAATTCACACTTGTCTTTTCATGCCTCGCACAGGTTTTTAGAAGGCTTCTAAGGCTGGTCCTACATTGGAAGCGGGTATGAAGAAAACAAACACGCAAGGCACCGTCGCCCCTTCTACACTGGAGCCAGTGCTTGTTCCGCGGAGGAGGGTCGGGTTTGTGGTCGGTCTAGTTGCATGGAAGCTTTGGTCGACAGCATAGGTAGACAGGCTGTGTAAAATTCAATCCGATGGTGGTCTTCATTGAACACATGAATCCATTTTCTCTTACGCCAGTTTAATAATAAATTCCTGTCCAATAACATGTAATCAATTAGTTACTCGTCCATTGTCACCAGTAATGGACAAATTTTTTCGTCGAGAGTTTACACATTTCTAGTTCTTCCCCTCCTAGCTGGAAACTAGCCACAATGTCGGTCGGTAGCCGATCGGTTCGACGTGGGTGCTTTATTTACTCACTCGAATTGACGGACGTGTTGGTCGATGGTTCAATCCCTAGTCTGAACGATCGGTTTTCTTTTGCTATCGTCCAACTCGCGTTAGGAATCACACGTTAAAAGGTGAGACCTTGTTAATCCTCAGCTCGCACAAGTTTCGACTTCTGAGGGTTGTCGTTCGCAGGGGTGTGACAGCTGGTCAACGAAAAAACATATTTTAAATGTAGAAGCGCCAAATCTGGATTGGTCTGGTGGCCAGATCGACTCCCCATCCAATGTAGGACCGGCCTTAGGATTACTCATTGGGAACACCTAGGAAAAAATCCTAACTACAACCATAATCTCTCGTAAATATATCCAGATGATACAGATAACTTAATGTAAAATTCCAAGAAAGGTAATAATAAACAAACACAGTTGTTTACGACACCGGGCGGTCGTGTGTAAGAATTTTATTGAAGATTAAAGAGCGACTAAATAAATCACTCGAAATTACGGTTCGGGGCGTAGGACGACTCGTCCTCAATTCTTCGAGAATAACGTGGGCGTAATTCGTAGATTGAAACTGATCTGAAACATCGATATCAGAAGACCTTCATTACGTGTACGGAGATAGAGGATGAAGGTGTGGTAAATTGAACGAAATTACTCTCTTCTACTAATCAACGTCGATGGACTGTCACATTTAAGACTGGCAGACGCTGACTCAACAAACGAAATTATTTGTACGAGGGGAGGTCGAGAAGTAGTCACATCGAAAGGAGACAATACAGATGACAATATGTTTTTAACATCTAACGCTTAGGATTGCCATTTATAGACATACACTGTGGGACATCGAAGTCAGAAATGCAATTTTGGCAAAAATCAAAAAAAATACCTCAAATGGTCAAATTTTGACTTAATTACAGCAAAATCTTCAACCCAATAAGCAAACATGTGTCTGCAAGAAATATGACTCAACCCTTTGAATTGAAAAAGGAATATTTTTAGGGTATTTGGAAGATTTCCCATTTTTTTTAAGTAAATGTCACTTTTACCCCAACAATAAAAATGTTGGGAGTGCAAAATTTTTGAGCTATTTTGAGCGTTATACCATCCATTTCAATGAAATTGAACAGCTTCAAAAGATGGCGAACTATTCGAAATAATTGTAGCGCTCTCACATTCGTTGTCAAAGTTGAAGGGGAATTTCTTCTTGTGATAATTTTGTGCAAGAATTCACATTTTTCCCGTTGGATCTTCAGACTAGCTTTTCGAAGTCTTTTGAATACTGTTTCATTTTTCCCGTGAGTTTTCCAATAATTGACTACACTGATAATTGACTACACACATTTATCTAAAACTTCAAACTAATATTCAAATATCACTTCGTACCGCACTGTCCACTAGACTTTCGATATGCGAGTGGGTTGTGTTTATATATGCCAATGGAAATCTCGGGAAGCCGATAGAATTATTCTCGAAGCCAATAGGAAAGTCGAAACGCAAGTCGAGTTGAGCGCGAATTTGGCCACGTCACAATTGATTACGATGACCAGCGGCGGCCGACGTAATTTTATTCAGGACATGACTTACAACAATACTTTTGTCAATCTTGCTATACGCTTGTGGATGATGGGAGAATATACGTTCATCCCTTTATATTATTTTACTCTTTCGTTCTGTATACCTTGAAGAACGTTATTCGTTACTCTTCGGAACGTGGTTGGAGCGTTCTTCAAACATAAAGGCATACGTACTAATTCATAGTGACCATGTCTACGGAGAAAGCCGTATTGGTAATATCTTGGGGTTCGATTTCAATTCGATACAACCCCGATGCAAGATCAAGTGTGATGAAATATTGTCAATCACCAAGTTGATCTAGGAGGTCTGAGATATTTGGTAGAGGGTATTTAACGTATATCGTTAGCTCGTTGAGTTCGATAATCGATAACTCTCCACTTTGGTTTACCAGAAGCATCCTTTTTTGAGTACAACTCAAACTGAGGATGACTACGCAGATATTAATGACTGTATAGAACCTTGTTCCAACATTCTGGAGCTTTGGGTTTTTACTTCCTCCTTATATACCTGGGTTTATCTGTGAGATCTCGTGAAAGTGAAAACATGTTTGATTTCAATGGTGTACATCATTTCTTTGGTGATAATAAGTGTAATATAAATAGAAGATATACTCGAACCGAATACATAAACCTGTGTTATCAGTTGATGTTCCTGCTCCGCATAACACGCATCCATTTCAAACACAAATTTGCTTCGTCCAAATCAATTCTGCATGCACTTCAAAAATAACCGTTCTATATTCATCAAAGTTTCAATTAAAATGGGAATTGTTGATGGTTCGTTAAGCAAACATCAAAAGGAAGCGCGGGAGTCAAAGAAATACCCGAAATCTGGATCTAATTAGGTGAAACACAAAAAATCGCTAGATCTGTTGATAAAGCAAATAGAGAACTGTTGATAAAATGGACACACAATCATGATAGTGAGAAATGAAGTGTAATGTATTCGGGGAATGATTATTAGTGTTTTCATACAGACAAATTGGATCATTAATGTATTTGAACAACTATAACCTTTCATTTGTTTACCAAATCAGTTGTATTGTTGATAAAATTAGGATAGTTCATTTATCTGAAAACATATTATCAATAGGTAATAGAAGTCGAATTTATATGCTGCCACTTCATATAATTATATGAAGTGGCAGCATATAATTAAAATATGAATAATTTTATCATATCTTTTTAGAACTTTTACAAATGTACTTATACAAATGTAAAAACGCTTACATGTCTTCATACTTACGATTGTGGTTGTAACCAACACAAGGACACCATATTGGCTCAATATTTGATGATTGAAAAATGGTTCATTTGAAAATAAAATAAATATTTCTCTATGCATGATGACATATTGATGGTTGTATAAAATTTAAAATCACTCTCAAATACTCAATATCAAATTTAAGAGTTTAGGGTATAAATATAAGCTGAATTTGAGGCGATTTTTCAGCAGTTTCAGGTAAAAGGATCTATCATAAGGACTGATTAACGGGAACACGACTTTAGAAACTCATTTGAAGATGCATATTGTATATTTATCATTTCATTCGAATAACCGAACCAATTCGACAAGGTTTTCAAGTTTGATGCATCATCAATATTTATCCCAAGAGCCCAGAAACAAAAGTTTTCATGATCCAACACAAGACAACGCTGTTTCGACCCGCCAGGGTCTCATTAGTGATGCTAGCCTAAACGACGAATGCATTGTTAGATTCAAATGTTCTAAAAGAACATGCTTGAGTAAAAACAAGCTACAGATAAGCACAGAAAGCGATTTCTTGTAATGTCAAAGCTTGGCTTTGCAGGGATCGGTCATTAACATAAATAATTAAAGTTGTAGGAGTAATGTTAAACTGTTTCACTTTCCTTTGACCACTCTGTATATATCGATTCAAAAACGGTATATAAATCTGATCTGCTGTGATGACCAACAGATTGTCGCAGTCAATACTCGTGCCAAAACTTATCGGTATATTGCTTTAAAGTACTCATCATTGTTTTAGAACAAAGGCCAAACTCTCACAAAAACATTCAAGCGTAGAAGCCTAATGAAGGAGCAATATATTTCTGTGATATAAACCAACAATTTCTAATGTCTTTCCAGATTTGAATAATCACATTGTAAAACAAACAGTGTACAACTTAGCTTTACATAATAAGTACAGTTTAAGAGACATTACGTAAACATATGTCATAAAATATATGCGTGTGCGATATCAAGTTGAAATCATATGTATTATATGAATTTCACGAGTCTCATTTTTAGTGCTTTCTCAACATGGGTGGGATTTGACATACAGATGAATTCATTAGTAACGTCGCACTTGAAGTGACCAACTCTGCACAGAGATACCAAAATAATTACGTACCAAAGGTAATTACGTAAAAATTGTTATAGTAGGTGGCGCTACCTGGTGTCAATGGTAAAACTGATTACATTTTCTTATTATATCTAATACAGTACTTCAAAAAAACAGAAAAATTTACAAAATAATTATTATGTTCCTTTTATATAGAAAGAGAACTACAAAGCAAAGAAATAATTACCTACGTTATGCTTATGATGTTTCAAAATCCATTGACTCGTCCGAAGAGGAATCCCCAGTCACACTTAAATCTATTATTATTTGGTCGAAAACAGTGTCTACCATCCCGTCCAATCTCCACATTTTCTCTTCTTCCTTGATCACATGGGCTACAGCATTAGTCCAATCTTCTCTCCGTATCCGTCCCATTGCGAGTTCAAATAAACGTTGGACATCACAAATTTTAAATGTCACGTTTTCACGAGCTACGTAACCCTTAATTTGAGCCCAGATTAATTCTATCGGGTTTAACTCGCAATGGTAAGGAGGAAGGAAGTCTCAAAATGGTGATGCCTTCAGCACGAGCTATTGTATCCACCACATGCTGGCGATATATGTGACGATGTTGTTTAATGACACTCATAAGCTCGGCCTTAACCATGTCCTCGGAAAATGGAATTCCCTTTTGTCCTAACCAACTTTGCATGTCTGCTTTTCTGGTGGTCATAGTTGGCAGCTGTTCTACTAATCGGCTGTGATAAGAAGCGTTATCCATTACATTACCGAATTTGGCTCGACTCGTGAAAGAAGGGATTCAAATCATCCTTCAAAGCGTTGGGCGTCCATGTCTTCGTGATAATCCCCCGTTTATTTGGATAAAAAAATTAGTGCACTATCGTCTAAAAAGCCACTCTCGCTACCTATATGGGCGACAATTAATCGTTGACCTTTCTTTACCCATTGGTCAGCGTAACCCTGTTGATAAACCGTCCACAAATGCTTGACGATAACTACACACATCGGAAAAGTCTAGGGATATTTTTAAAAATGGCAATAATTTTTTTTAGATCGCTTCAGGGAAAAAAAGTTGACGGGTGATTATTAAACGAATGTAACTTACAACAAAATTTATTAAATGGTCAAAAATACTGAGTGCGCATATAAGCAAAACTAAAAAAAAAATATGGCTCTTCTTTGGCACCCCGAAAAAAAATCATAATACAAAAAAAAATTGGAATCAGTACAAAGTATGGCCTCCACGCTGGTTTATTACGGCTCTACATCTATCGTGCATCGACAAAATGAGATGGTCAATGTCTTGTTGAGGTACATTTGCCCATTCAGCGATTAAAAGCTCTCTCAATTGAAACGTTGTGTGAATGTTCCCCATATGCGGAGTAATTCTTCGTTGAAGCATTTCCCACACATGCTCGATGGGATTCAGGTCCGGTGATTGTGCTGGCCACGGCAATCCATCAACTCCTTCGTTGGTGAGCCAGTCAGTCACTAGACGCGCGACATGTGGACCAGCATTATCGTGCATTAGGTGAAAGTTTTCACCAACAGCACCAGCAAACGGACGGACGATAGGCAGAAGAAAGGTGTCGAGGTACTGTCGAGCTGTGAGGGAGCGATTTGGAAAAACGAGATCGGTTCTGCCGCCGATCATGATTCCGCCCCATAGCATTACTGTACCACCTCTGTATGTGTGGACTTCCTGGACGTGTCTCAAACGTTCATTATTTCCAGGTCGTCTCCACAGTCTTACTCGACGAGAATCTGGATGAAATCCAAATCTGGATTCGTCTGTAAACAAAACTGTGGCCCAATCATTTGCATCCCAGTTTTGATGTTCTTGACACCACTCTAATCTTCTACCGCGATTGCTTCTCGACAAAGGTGGACCTCTAAGTGGCCTTCTGTTGTAGAGATCTGATTCATGCAGTCGATTTCTGACAGTATCACGACCAATGGTTACCTGGTGCGTCTGCTGCAACACGTGAACCAACTCAGGTGCTGTGATTTTCGGTCGTCTTCTTGCGGTTAAGACCAAAAATCGGTCTTGAACTGCAGTTGTAGCGCGTCCTCGCCCTGGATGTTGTTCGGCTGGACTGCCAGTTTCACGGAAACGCCGCCACAATCGACTGATAACACTTTGGGAGACCCCCAAACGAAGAGCTACATCATTTTGTCGCATGCCACCTTGAAGAAGCCCTACAGCTCTATTCATCTCAGCCAATGGTAAGTGATGGCGTTCCATGTTAAAGCACAATATTTCCAGTTTAATTGCTGAGCAAGAACTGCATAGAATGTACAAACTCGACACTTTCAGATTATTCATTTTAGCCGAAAACCTACAGTTTGTAAAAAACTTGATAAAAGATTAGTTACCGTTTTTGCAGGCTTTGTTCAACCCATAGAAATCTACAGGGTGGTCGAGTGTACCAATTTAATCGAAATTAAACGACCTCATGCATTTATTTTTATGATATTTAGTCTGTTATAAAAATATCCCTAGACTTTTCCGATATGTGTAGTTACAGTAGTATCTTGCTAGATCTTAGATACTGTTTGAACATTGAACATCGGTCATACTTTCCATAGTAGACAATACGATTACGAATAAATCTCTAGAGATTGTTGAATATTCATGAAGATAGATTTTCTCTGGTCGTACCCCATTAGACGGCTGCTGAAAGTTAAATTTCTCTTTTCTGTTTACGAGTTAATGCTAGAAGAGCTTTTGTTTTCGATGTCTCCTTGTACATAAACCAACAATGCTTTGTCAGTTTGCGTACATTTAAATCTCATTATCCCAAATCGAGCCACTTCAGTACCTACGAATTACGATAGAATATCCTATAAGTATTGACAGCATAATAATTGATTGATCGGTACTTAGTTCCTAGTATCTCTTAAACAAAACGACAGATCAATTATAATACCAAGAAAAACACGAGATTCTTCGATAGACTTGTAACAATTCGGAATATATAAGCAATTTATAAACAAGCTTTGTTACAATATCGTGTTACATATTTCCGTAATTGTATAGGTGAGTTATATTGTTGTCGTGATTAAGTAATTTATTTGTTTTATATGAAGGAGGGTCGGATTCCGCGACAATTATTGTCACGGTGTCGATTCAAAAGATATTCAAGATTGTTTAATTTGTTGAAGGGTTGAAGTTTCCGGAAAATACCCAGAGAACCGAAAGAAATTCAATTCAATTCAATTCATGCAAATTTTTAGGTATGCAGTTTCAATAGAATCAATTGAAAAAATCACTATCAAGATACAATTCAAGCCCTGAATATACAAACCCAATTTCAAAAGTTTTTTTTTGTTTGAATAAGCAGAAAATAACAATTATTACCGGTTGAAATGCAAGCCAGTTCTCAGAATGGTTATTCTACTGATGATTATTAAAAACATCGATTCATTCAAATATCTACACAAACAACACAGTACGAAAACACAACTGAAGTCACTTGAGAAGAATATTGAAATGGTTTGATAGCGCTTCGGCCACCGTCCATGGCTCTTGCTCAACACTTCATATTGGCCAAACGTGGAGAACTTTTTCCCAAAGAATTAAAGAGGATAGAAGTAGTTCAATCATGACTATAGCGTGTTATATTAAGAAGAGAAAAGTTTGTAACTCAATCTTTCATATGTTTAGAATGTTTAGAATGTCTAGAAATAAATCGATTTAGGAATTTCACTTGAAATAAAGATGGTAACGCCCGCTCGTTAACGAGTGATGCACCACTACTGTCTTTTTTATCAAAAGTCCTGACCACTAGTCTACCATTTGAAAGACCCAGAAATTACTGAAAGTACTGAAAAATAAATATACTAGCTAAAAACTTCCAAGTTATGAGTGTCTTTGAGAAATATATTACCAAAATTTGTTGAATTAGAAGCACTTTTGAAGAAATTCACCAATACATACATTTTATGAGGTCTGTTGAAAAATAAGCTGAATTTTCATTTTCTCAAAAAATATATATTCATTCATATAAATACACTTGTGCCAGCATTTTTCCAATCCCTGAAGCAATTCTCATGTGCACGTTTTGGTAGATTTATAGGCTCTCTCCGCGATCAGCTTTTTACGTCCTCAGTCGTCGCAAAACGTCGTTCTTTGATGGGTCTCTTCAATATTGGGAACAGGAAAAAGTCACTGAGGGCCAAATCTGGTGAATACGGTGGCTGAGGCATGATTACGGTGTTGGTTTTGGCGTAATGCCACAATACCGGCCGTTTTCTTCGTATTGTTTCTCGCAAGGGGGGCATAACTTCAAAATAACACTCCTTATTGACCGTACGACTATGTGGCATAAACTCCTGATGCACTACTCCAATATAATCGAAGAAAACAGAGAGCAAAACCTTGAAGATCGTCCCAACTTCCGTTGGAACGACTGGACTGGAACACCGTTGCCGTCATTCAACAATTCCTGAGCCATGTTCCTGCGGCGGTTTTCGTCATGAATGTCATTTTTGAAAAAAAAATCAATTGAAAAGGTAACCTACTCGTACATATTTTATTATTTGAGAACCTGAACGTAGTATCGTCCTATTTCTGATATACCGAAGGAAAAAATAAATTGAACAGTAGCAGGTTCAATTCTTCCATTTTTCTCAATTACCTATAAATGCCGTGGCGAATTGATGATTTCTCAACTGCCTTGTCTAATGCTCGTAATTAGAGATATCTTAATTTCTCAATTAACTCGAGATAAACTACCATTAAGGTCAGTTTAAAGAGTTCCAATATGAACGGATGGTTAATTCAATAATTGGATAATTATCGAGTTTGCGTGAGAATGAAACGCCCAAAAACCATATGACACACTGTGTGGTCCACCTTGCGTTAGTCGTAGTCGAAAAAACATTCATGTATCAACAAGAATTTAGAACCAACAGTTGAATCGTTGTGCGGAACATAAATAGATAATAATTACCGTCTTTTCTCTAAACGGTGACTTGGATTTTAGACCGACACTATATTCCGAAACGAAGTTATCAAAACATCGTAATATTTTAGATGCTGGCAAGCTTTGAGACAGTCATGAAACTGATGTATATGAACAAAACTGGACAAAATGAATGTGCCTTGTGAAATACTGCTCAGGTGATTATGCAATTACCAACAATAAAGAGACATCCAATATAATTGAACTTTACTCAAATACAAAGGGTTGACAAAGAAAAGCCGATTTTGAAAAATATGACCATGTTTTCATCAGCATAAAATCAAGTATATTTTTTATCGCATATAGGTATACAGACGACTCAAAAACCAAAGAAGGCTCAGGTTGTGGAGTGTACTCCAGATCACTAAGCCTAAGGATTAATTGAGGAATGGAAAAAAATACCAGAGTGGTTCAAGAAGAATTGGCTGGTATATCAATTGCCACAAAAGAAATAACCAGAAAAGGAATTTCTGGCAAAAACATAACAATCTGCACTGATAGTAGATAAGCCCTAATAGCCTTGAACAGACAACGTGTTACCTCAGGGCTAATATTAAAGTGCCACCAAGATCTAGCCAAAGCCTCGGTAGATAATAACATTATCCTGAGGTGAGTTAAAGGGCACGACAGGAGTAAAAGGTAATCGCATTGCCGACTCTCTAAAGTCTATCCAAATCCAAGATAGAGTAAAACAAAACAAAACCGAAGCGCGATGTTCACGTGATCGCCCAGTGTCAGATGGAAAGGGCAGCGTTCATTGGTGAATTCGCCTTCTTGGTACGAGTTCGGTAGCAGCACAGGGTTGTAATCAGTCGTTTGCATGTTTGTGTGGCGTGCGTTTATAGTATATTGTTTAAAATTGTTTTTCGAGATGTCCAGTACAGACACTGCTGATGACACTGTGAGCTATTCTCTGAGTCCAGCCAGGAAACGATCCAAAAAAAGACATTTGAGTGTTGAGATGAAAGGAGTGATTTTAAATGTGTTCAAAAAAGAGATGGAAGAAATTGAGACATCGACTGTCGACTAAGTCGTATCGAAAGTTTCCGATAAAGTTCGATTTACAATGTTTTACGGAAATATAAACAAAATCATACATTTTCCAAACCGAATACAAATCAGAATCGTCAAACCATTATAAAATCAATAGATGATGCTGATAAACATGCAGCCAGGAGGAAAGTGCATAAGTACTTTTTCAGAAATGAAATACGCACGATAGACAAAGTACTCACAGAAATAAATGAAGATGCCAAGTTTTAAGCGGTCAACATTCCATAAAGTATTGAAACATTTGAATTTTGTATGGAAAAAACGAGGGCGCAATAGTTTATTATTGGATAGAGAGGAAATTGTGCTATGGAGGAGAGAGTATTTGACCAAAATTAAATATTATAGGAAACAATAGATAACAATTTATTATATGGATGAAACCTGGGTTAATGCTGGTCATACTACCCCTAAAGTATGGGTCGATGAAACTGTGACCTCATCTAGGAAGGCCTTTCTAGATGGACTATCCACCGGATTAACAAACCCATCAGGTAAACTTATATTTATATTAAGACCTGCCTCAATCTCAATATATAAAAAGTAACCCTCGTATTTGTTTTATTTACTTACATACCTCTTCATAATTTCAGGTAAAGGAAAACGGCTTATTATTTGTCACATCGGCAATGAGAATGGGTTTGTTGCGAAGGGCTGTGGTGTTTCGAGTCGAAAAAACTGGAGATTATCACGAAGAAATGAACGGTGAATCTTTCGAACAGTGGTTTTCCAAAGTTCTACCCCATCTGGAGGATAATGCTGTGATTATAATGGACAATGCACCTCATCATTCGCGACGGTTAGAGAAGATTCTGACAACGTCTTCAAAGAAGGTTAAAATTCAAAATTGGCTGCGATCAAAGAATATTAGCTTTGAAGACTCAATGCTAAGAGTACAGCTACTAAAAATTGTCAAGGAGCGCAAGCTTGAATACGAAAAATATATAGTCGATGAGATGGCAGCAGGCCAAAACAAAATTGTTCTTCGCCTGCCTCCATACCACTGCAAGCTCAATCCCATCAAGTTAATATGGGCGGATGTGAAGAATATTGTAGCTCAGCATAGCACCACGTTCAAATTTGCAGATCTCAAAGTACTTTGATGAGGCCTTGAAGAGAATCACAGCGGAGGAATGGGAGAAGTGTGTTCGGCATGTGATATCGGAAGTCGAGACAAAGATGTGGAAGCTTGATAACATAATAGAGGCACAAGTAGAGCCACTGATAATTCAGATTGGTGAGGATGACACTACTGATGAAGAGACAAATTCATCCAGTTCAATAATTTTGATTAATATTTCTTTTGATTTTACAAAAAATAAAAATTATCAATAAAGAAATAATTACGTCTCTTTTCATATAATGCTTGAGTGCGCTATGAAAAATCCAATGAAAATATTTTTATATTACACATATTATCTGCATTTTTCCCGTTAAACTGCAAAACTTGTGCATTTCACTCGTTATTATAAAAAAGTTTTCCTAAGTATGATATAGCATTTGCGATCAACAAGATGTTGTTTCTGAATAAGACCCTGGCCAATTCTTGGGATTTCCAATATCACGTGCTTAGGGCATGTCAGTGTTTACATCCACTCTATCTTGGATTTGAATTTGCTTTAGCCAAGGAAGCGGCTGGACTAAAAATTTTAGGACCCAGTGACACCTACGGCCTGATGATTTCGACAATTGCGGAACAAGCCAAACGTTACACTCATGCTCAATCCCTAAAGAAATGGGATGGAATCAAAGGATGCAGTCTTGCCAGAGAGTGTGTGTTCGACGAGTCTTGGCTTACACCTGCCGATATAAAGGAGATGTCTCCCAAAGACCTGTCCACCTTCATGGAAAGGACAGGATGGATGATAATCTAGAAGGACAACTTATACTTATTCTGGAAATAGATCAGTGGTAATTCAAAGCTTCTTTTGAGGCGGGGTCGAATTTTTTGACGAAACTTTGGTGATTTCACAAAATTAATAAGGTTAGTCTGTCTGCAAATGCTATATGTCACGGAACATGTCAAATAAATTTATGAAAAATATACTGAAAAAATTGATAAAATTTTATTTGTATTAAAGTTGCTTTGAGGACCACTTCTCAACGGTTGATTTTCACGTTTAAAATTCCGAATAATGTTCCATTTTTTTCACTTAAAACTGTTGTATCCCACAAATTAATAGCCTGACAGCTGTGAAATTTGTACACGTTTCTTTTGTAGGTTAGAGTTAACTGAAAATAATATGGATTAAATACTAGTAGCGTCATCTGTGTGTTAACCTAAGAACTTTTAAGCTCTTCAGTTATTAATATTTCATTTTGGAGTTAAAAAAGACCTTGTAAATATTTTGTAAAACTCGGAATAACTATACATTCAAGTAACTTTCCGTTGCCTATCTCTGATGCACAATGACTTCTGACCCTTTCTTTTACCCATATCAAAGGCCAAGACAGAATAATCGACCAGTATTGAAATTACCACCAAATATCATCTTGATTATATAAAAATCTTCGAAAAAGATCGTTGCAACGGTTGTGTGTAATTAGTATCGAATTTCATAGCAAATCGAAAGTAGAACAAAAGTGGGTAGAGGAAGAAACGTACATTTCAGACAAATAAACTACTGTTACCGCCTGAACAATGCGAGAAAGGTACAAAATACAGGTGTTACCTTGCACAACAGCATCCATTGTGAAAATGGCACCGAAATAGTTTTAACAGTGATGGTTCTCACCTCTAAGAGAAGTCAATTTGTAGTTAAGCGAGCAATAAGAGCTTCTATTGTAAATGAATTAAAGGCAACATAATTGAATTGCAAAATTAGAGAAAAACATTTGATCTTCCAACAACAATAATGAGAAAATTTTCAGATAGTCAAAACAATGGAATTTGTCCTGGATAAAAAACATTAGAAAAACTCTATATGAATACATATATAAACAAATTAAGAAAGAATAAGGCAAAAATAATACGAATGAAACCCAATATTACAACACGGATACATCAATTTCAGATCGCAAAATCCATTTTATATAATACTGTACCAATTATAATTTATTCGGTTTGATGTTGGTATGGCTCACAATACCCACTATTCCAAAGCAAAAGTTTTGTCCATTTAAATGTTATGTGTTTTTGTAGCTCCATATCTCGAATGAATATTTATTGTACTGTTAATATACTGATCGAGAGAAAATATTGTACTCTATACATTGATGCTGTAATTTTCTTTTTAATTTTAATTGTTTGACTCTTTTGAGCCTAGTACTATATGATTTTCGGCCAAGCTTTGTCGAAACAGCCCGAAAAATATACCAGAAATTTGGTGATGTTACTAAACGCACCATAACCTCGGAGAAGATTAGAGGACCCTGGCGGAGACTGACCCATCACCAACTGAGCGTCAGCTCCCATGTGGTTTTTAATGGCATGAAACGTATTGGAAAGATCAAAAAGCTCAAAAAGTACATACCCCACGAATTGAACGATCAACAAAAATTGTCACGTTTCGAGGTATGTTCTTCATTGCTTTCGCACAACCAAAACAATCCTTTTTTGGATTGTATTGTTGTAAATCATGCCCGAAAGGAAATAACGAGAGCAGTGAGTTTTATGTTCTCTGTTCTCATAAAACAAGTCAACAAGGGAAACCGCATGGACATTTGGGAAAACTTGAACATCCATAAATTTAACAGTCATAAATCACTTATCGAGGAACAAATACAAATCAAAACACAACAAGACCTCACATTCAATATATTAAACAAAGCCATACACATTCCTAGAGAAGGTCTAACACAAAGAAGAGTACCTGATGCAGTACAAATACAGGCAAATTTACCTAAAGTACCTGAAATACCTGAGTTAAGACGCTCTGACCGTATAAAGAGGCAGACGACAGGATGACAAGTTCAGTTTGAGCCTAGAAGATGACAGTACTACCAACTGTCGAAAGCGCTCGCAGATAATTAATAGAAGATATAAAGCTTCAAATCCTTTTTGTAAAATTTAATAATGAACCTATATATATGATATAGG
Organism: Leptinotarsa decemlineata; assembly: GCF_025532065.1. Taxonomy (NCBI): domain Eukaryota; kingdom Metazoa; phylum Arthropoda; class Insecta; order Coleoptera; family Chrysomelidae; genus Leptinotarsa; species Leptinotarsa decemlineata. The sequence continues at coordinate 9,083,822 of NW_027412578.1, forward strand.
TTAATGCAGTTAAGCTGCTGGAAAATAATTCCATGAAAATCAAAAGATAAATAGATTAGTACTTTTTGTACTATTATGTACTATTAGTACTTATGTTTCGCTTGCGTTTATGCAGCTATTTTTATCAAGTACTTTCTTTGGTTTTTCTCAGTTTGTCTTCAATCGAGGACCGCCTGCCCGGTACTGACGATGCCCAATAGGCTGAAACAGCTGTATACCGGTGGCTCTTAAATTTAAATCAATATGGGAATGATCAAAAAGTACTAACCTATTTATCTATCTATATATACATATACATATATATATATATATATATATATATATATATATATATATATATATATATATATATTGACTTATAACCGTAATAATATATCTATAATAGACAAGTTTTTGTAATCTCAAAATATGATAACGTGAATAATAAAAAAAGCAATTACTTACTTTGAAATTTTTGAAAGTTTCTGGAAAAAATTCAAGAGAAACAAAGTGGACAGCCGAAAATTCAAATAAAAAAATAGTAAAAAAGATAGACTGAACATCTTGTATGAAATTTTATTATAGAACAGCATAAATACAAAAATTATATTAATGAAAAATAAATATTCTTTATTCTATATCTGATTCATCTGTCGCACTCGAATTCTTCTGATTCATTAGATTCTTCCTCCTTCTCTTCCATTTCGACGATGTCCTGGATTTTCAAAGGAGTTTGATCTCCGATGATTTCACGAAAAGCTACCTTTAAAGAGGAATATCAGGTCGATGAAGGTCGATATAGGTTCGGATCTTAGACTAGTAGGGATATATTTCGCAAATTTAGAATTTTAACACTATCCTGTATGTATATTTTTGAACTGTCAATCTATGTGTTTAAAAACAAGAATAGATTTCCTTCAAATGGGAGTATTCATAATGTGAACACTAGACAAAAACGTGATCTCCATGTTCCGTTTCGGCAATATAAAGCAACATTAAATTGTCCATCGGTGGTAGGTGTTACTATTTTCAATAAGCTCTCTAGGTGTCTAAAAGATATAACTGTTTTTAATGTTTGAATATATCGTGGACTGTATAATTTGTTTTTGATGAAACTTTTGTCTTTAGATGAATATACGTCTTTATTCAATGACAATTGCTTGTACACAACTTTAGGCATTAATATTCAAATCGACCATCTTATCAACTACACAAAAATCATTTATTTCACAGCAGGCACTTCGCAGGGTTGCCGGTTAAAAATAATAATAAGAATTGTCATTTAAGATGAGTTTTAACAACAACAAACCTTAATAAATTCAGTAACTTGTTGAAGAATTATTTGATTGAGAAATGTTTTTATAATTAGCAAGAATTCTACGATTCGTAATAAGTAAGTGTATCTATTTTAATTTTGTTGTTATTGTTTTAATAATAACGCTGTTGCTCACAATGTGAATTTTGTTTCATGGCTTTATGTGTACTTTGACGATTCCAATACATGTTATCTGTGTCTAATGGAAAATAAATATTATTATTATATTATTAACCTTTGTCACTTTTCAGCTGCGAGAAAAAGGAGAACGGAAAATAGGTGCTAGGCAGCATATCATCAACAGTTGAATCACATATTCATCGCCTACTAGCTCTATTGAATTTCAAATAATTATGCACGAGTTATGATCAGTAAAATAAACGAGTGATCGATACTTTGAGAGCTGCCAATGATTCAGCGCGACATATGGATAAGTAGGTGTGCGGAGAAAACAAATGAATATCGGGTGTCCTGCCGGGAGAAAAAAAAAAGAAGGGGATTGGTTATTATTGAGAGAACATGACGCATATCTTGAAACTACATCAGCATCTGTTGTCAATTACATTGGCAATATTCTCAAGATATGGAACAGAATCCATGATAATTCATTTAAGTAACACTATACAGGGTGTTTCCTAACTACGGTAGGAAACACCGTAGTTTCTGACATACAGGGCGTTGAAGTTTAAAAAAACGATATTTATAAAATAATATCATAAATATCCTCACACCGATTTGGTTGAAATTTGTTACAGTTATTTGAAGTAATAAGGCGCTTATTTAGCCCTAACTAGATTTAAATTATTAGGTCCAGGTCTGTGGATCATACATACTGTTGAAAGCTGCTACTTTGTACTGATACGGGTGGGTGGACGAATTATGAACGATAATATCTGTATGTGCCGGTTTACGATAATCATATTACGAAAAAATCATATTTTGTCGTTAACAACAAACATGATTTTTGAATTTTCACAGACTGATAAATAAGCCCTTGTCAGAGGCGAATTTCAATAAAGAACTGAATATAATAAAGCAAATAGCCGTCAACAATAATTACGATAGCGGTCTGATACATTCTTTATTATCAGAAAAGTTATACAGTCAACCTTTGAAGGAAGTTTACTCAATTCGAAGAGACGAGGATAAAAGATGTAGAACCTTAACCCACTTCCGAGAAAGTTCTTGAGGATATCGTTGCTAGTGTTGAAAGTTCGATTCAATATATGCCCGATTCCTCGAAGGGACTAGTTCGAGAAAAGGTCAGGAACCAAATCTTCAAGAACAAGATAACAGATAAACGGAAGCATTCAATAAACAACGATAAAAACCAAAAGAAACTTATCAAACGATTGAAAGACAAGGACGTTTTTTTATTTGAACGCCGACAAAGGTAAGAAAGTAGTAATTCTGGATAAATCGGACTACTACTCTCATTACTAACGGACCGTATGCGAAATTGTCCAGGAACCCGTTACCAAAGATGATTGCCGAAGTAAAAGATGTCCTCAAGAAATGCGACAACATACTTACCCCTCAAATGAAACGGAAGTTACAAGTTTCCAACCCAACGGTGTCGAAACTATATTGCCTCCCAAAAATCCACAAACCGGGAAAATCAATGCGCCCCATCGTGTCAGCTATTGGAGCTCCTACCTACCAAATAGCAAAGTGGCTCACTAAGGAATTTGAAACCTTGTCTATTGCGGAACCAGATTTTAGTATAAAAAACTCTTTAGAGTTCATACAACATACAAAAAACATGGTTCTGCAAGAAGGTGAGATTTTGGTTTCTTTTGATGTTAGTTCTTTATTTCCTAGCGTCCCAATTCCACAAACCTTGCAATACCTCAGGGAATTACTAGAGAAAAATAATTTCAATAATAACGAAATCGATGAATTTGTTTCTCTTACTAATTTGTGTATGAAACAAAGTCAGTTCCAGGTAGAAGGTTGCTTTTATGAACAACAGGAAGGAACGGCCATGGGAAACCCCTTGTCCCCCTACCTGGCAGACCTGTTCATGAGCAGATTCGAAATGGAAACCAAAGAGAAGTCGAAGTATTTTCCTAGGATTTGGCTAAGGTATGTGGATGATATTTTCGCGATATTCGATACCAAAAAATTGAATATTGAGGACTTTGTTTCCTTTTTAAATAATAGATGACCATCAATAAAATTCACGTATGAGTTAGAAAATAAGGGACAACTACCATTTCTTGACGTTTTGGTAATGAGGAGCCAATATGGAGGGTTAGAATACGATATATTTAGAAAAGAAACAAGCACGTACAGGTATATTCCTGACAGTTCACATCACTGTGGACAGCACAAACGTGCTGGTTTGAATTTTTTAGCGCATCGTCTTTTGACTTTCCCTCTAACACATGATAGGTTCACAAAAGAAAGACGTACAATACAGGAAATAGCAGCCACTAACGGTTTCTCTAGGGGTATTGTAGATGACATAATAAGGAAGAAGAAGTTTAGGTTAAGAATGAACGAAATCTCGACTTTCAGAAAGGACAAAAACCAAGATAAATACATCTCAGTTTCATACCACCAATATACGAAGAACTTTGGAAAGATGTTCAAGGAACTAGGTATGAAGGTGGTTTTTAAAACAAGTCATACACTACAGAGCCTTTTGGGAAGTCCAAAAAAAAAAGTCGAGAATTCGGAAAAGTCTAGAATTTACGAAATTGAATGTAAGGACTGCGATGCCAAATATTATGGACAGACAAAAAGACCTATACCAAATAGCATACTATATAGCTTGTTGAAATAATATTGTTGGGTTTACTGATAACTACATAAGGACACATTGCAAAAATACATTTAGATAGGCAATATTGTGAAATAATTTTTATATAGCTGAAAATTGTTTTACATACAGCTATAACATTTAAACATATATTGTAAAATAATAAGACAAAATTGTAAAATTAATTTAGGTTAGTATACCTGTATCGGTGGTACACCTGGATAGTTTACCTGTATGGTATATCAATATAGCATAAATAGCGTTAGCTTCGCGTTAGTTTCTAGTTTAATCTTCCTCTTGAAGATGATCACTTGGTGATCGAAACACGTGTCGAGGTGTTAAAAATAACGATTTGGTGATGGGAAAAAACTCCAGTAATATTCTACTTCGTTATGATTTATTTTCTTTTTCATTCAACTTTTTTTTTATATTTTTGTAACGTAGTCTTGAAAACATTCGTCCTCATACAAGATAGTAGGTAAAACTGGAACCCTTGCCATGGAATAAATCAAAAACAAGCACTTTTCGCAAACACCAGAACTGTAATACTATTCTCGACTCGCATTTCACCAACCAGGTTATTATTTTATGAACCACTCTTCTGAAATTAGCGCGAACTTTCTCGCTGAGAGTTACAAATTAGTTTTCTTCCTCTCCTGAAGACGCCAATTTGGTTGGTGAAACGAGCGCAGAGAAGAGTATTGCAGTACTTTAATTACCTATGAATTACCCCAGCTGAACAACTACACTCCAGCTACACTTCAATTGCAATCGTATAAGAAACTATGTTGGTTAGATATCTAAATGACAAACGATAGATAGCCCGCTATCAATTTTAAGTCCCCGTGCACTTACCATCCATTAGATGGATCTATAAATTTCAACTTCGTTCGAAGTTCACATCAAGGCTTTTTTCAAGTGAAGCAGAAGTGGTAATAAATTTCTAGTTTTTTATTGGGTGGTTGGTATTTGTTGATTTTTTCATTGCCAGTGCAGTACCAAATTTATTGGATAAGAGAAATTAGGCTAGATTTGTGATGGAATTGGCCTTAACGTATTCAAAAAAACACTTCACTGTGCGATTTTCAATAAACAGTTTTACAAATCCGCAACGCTTGTTCCACTATACAATAGCTGAAAATCTTGCAATAAGATGTTTATACTGCGTGAGCACGTCTAAGGAGGCAAACGTTTATAAACTTTTTGGCAAACATCTTACAATTTACTGTTCACACTGTACATCAACAACATGCCTGAAGAATCTATTGTTTGTAAACTGTTCAGTAAAAATCTCACAATAAATTGTTCACACTGTACAGTATGAACATGCCCGAGGAAGCTATTATTTATGAACTACCCAGTAAAATCTCATAATAAAGGTGTTCATATTGTACAGTATGAACAAGCCTGAGGAAGCAATTGTCCGTTAACTGTTCAGCGAAAATCTCACTGAACTGTTTTCTCTGTGCAGTATGAACACGCATTCTGTCTTTATATTATTGTTGATAGTCGCAGTTCATTGAAAACAATTTTTAATTGATACATACTGTTATAAACTCATTCTTGTGATGAGTTAGATAAATAAATATCCATTGTTCTAAAAAATATAGATACTGTCAAATTTCTTTATAGATATGCTCTATTTGGTGTGTTGTGAAAGGATACCAAGTCAGACGTCATGTTCTAAGTTGCTATATGTACAATAACTACAAAACAAAAATTATACAGTACGATGCAAATGTATGGAATAAATTCGATATTCAAAAAAGGAGCGTCTTTCGGAAGAAATCCAAAAACAGGTCAACTTTAATTTTTGACGGCCCAGCTCATGGTATTCATATGAAAGACGTTTCGTCACCAGTGTTGGCGTGATGACGTAATCGACAATTTTTTTAAATGCAAACAGGGGTCATGTGGCACCCCATTCAAAAGGTCTACTAGTCGTCTATTCAACGGTATAATGGTTTCAATATGTATTAATACAGGGTCAACCGAAATTATGTATTCAGAAGAGTGGAATTACAAATAATAGTAATTCGTTGAACCAAATAATGCTATGAACCGCCACTGAGAATAAGGTATCGTACTGTCTTCTATTGTTTTTGTTGATTAGAAAAAAGAAATGGTGATAAAAGTCCTACACTCTACTTGAGATTAGTCAATGTCATTGGAGTGAAGTACCATTGAAGCGGTTGACATTATTTCTAGAAAAATATTTAAATCACTTATAATCTGGCAATGAAAGTAACAGAAACCCAAAGAATCGAAATTTTGATTATGATTGGCTGTGGAGATAAAGTAAGGACTCAGGCAGAAGTTCGTGATTTATTCAAAGCGAAATACCCCAACCGAGAACCCGTTTCTCAATCAACAATAAGTAAAATTGAGAAAAAGTTTCGAGAAACGGGCCATGTTAAAGATCTCCCTAAAAGTGGTAGAAAATCAATTTCAGAAGTCCAAAAACTTGATGTGGTACTTGCGTTCCAAGAAAACCCCCATATCAGCACGAGGCAAGTCGCACTGGATAATAATTTACACCAATCGACTGTTGTTAGAGTGTTGAAAAAAGAAAAGTGGGTAAATTTTCGTTATGTGGACACCCGGCGATTTTGAAAAAAATTTTGACTGTACTTACGTATTTTGATGCGTAGATTACGAATCCGAAAGAAAAAAGCGGCGCTCTCCCTTATTTAAAAAGTTACGGCCCTTCAAAGTTCAGAAAAGGGCAACTTTTCAGCCTTCTTTTTCACTAAATAAACTATTTAAAAACACAAGCATTTATTCACTAGGCCACCTTTACACCTTATTCCTCCTTCTTTAACACTTTTCACTTCAATAATCAACAGAGATCGGAGTTTCATACAAAATATAATATTTTCAGATGAAGCTACTTTTATGCTCAACGGTCACGTAAACCGTCAGACTTATCGATACTGGGCAAGAGAAAATCCACATTGGATGGAGGAGCATAGCACACAATATCCACAAAAAGTGAATGTTTGGGCCGGAATTTTGAACAACCAGATAATAGGACCATACTTTTTTGAGGAAAGCGTAACTGGTGCTCGGTATCTACACTTTCTTCAAGATTATCTGATGCCACAACTGAATCAGCTATTTCCAAATAGAAATGATTTGTGGTTCCAGTAGGATGGGGCGCCCCCACACTACGCCGTTGATGTACGAATCTACCTGGATACTGTTTTCCGAGGAAAGTGGATAGAAAGAAGAGGGCCGATCGAATGGCCACCAAGGTCTCCGGATTTGACCCCGTTAGACTTTTTTTTATGGGGATACTTGAAGAGTAAAGTTTACCAAAATCGACCAAATGATTTAGAAGAGTTGAAGGAACGCATCAGAGCGGAGATTGCACAAATAACCCCCGAAGTTCTCGGAAACGTTAGAAATGAATTCAGTGCCCGGCTTTCACATTGCATCATAGCTGAAGGTCATCAATTTGAACATTTATTATAATTTTATTGTACTTCAATAAAAAACATGTTTTGGTTCATCTTGTATAAATGAATATTGGCATGGTTATACCGTTGAATAGATGATTAGTAGACCTTTTGAATGAGGTGCCGCATGACCCCTGTTTGCATTTAAAAAAATTGTCGATTACGTCATCACGCCAACACCGGTGACGAAACGTCTTTCATATGAATATCATGAGATGGGCCGTCAAAAGTTGACCTGTTTTTGGATTTCTTCCGAAATCCATACATTTGCATCGTACTGTAGAATTCTTTGGTCTTCATTGTACATCCTACTCCAAGCAGAGCAAACTTTAAGCACTGTTTTCAAACACCAGAACTTGCAGTCCGTTGTGTATAAGTACAATAAACAAATTAGAGGTCCCAATTCTGAACCTTGGGCGCTAACCGATTGCTATCCTTCACTTTCACAAAGTGAGGCCCGGTGAAGAGAATTGAAGTGAAAGCTAAAAAGATATAGACTCATCAGAATAACCAAAATAGCAAAGTTTTACTATCAGCAATGATAAAAGATTGGTTGCTACGTGAAAAATGAAGAAAATTTTGAAGCCCAATGAGAATGATAAGCTTCTGTGAATGTATGCTCATTATTGTGTTGATTATGGGTAATTTCATGATAGAGTAGGTGACAATCAATATCCAATTGAAAATATATGCACAAAAACATTAAACATGAATAATAGTAATAATTTTTGTTACTTGAAAATACCTTTCAAATCAATCAGTTGTAAAATTCTTTACCTTCTAGAATGGGAACAGAACATCGAAGAATAGTCGACCAACCTGCATCATGACATCCATAAAAACGCAGGTGTTGCAACTCGTAAAGGTGTTCGCTTACTCATAAGTTGGCAGACGCACAAGTTTTAAAATAAAACGAAATTTTGAGCCGACTGGTTACATCTTTGAAATGGGAATACGAAAACGATTAGAATCAAAACTGACGAAAATATTGAATCACTGGTGGTTTCGAATTATTTCGGTAAAGTTACCGAGAATAGAAAATTGAAGAAATTGATTTGAGGATGAATCACATTTCATGTGAGTGTACCATATCTATTTTACTAGAAAGTTATTATAATACATCATTGTGATATCCTTCAGGACTCTACTTTATCTTGTTCAAAACTCCTGGTGTACGTTCTGATTAGGTATCTTGCATGAATGTCTGTGGGATTCAATTCATTATCCAGCGTGGTATTAACCGGGGAAGTAGTTGTTTTCTGGCAGGCATTTACCAAAACTTGCCCATAAATGATAAAAAGTAAAGGACCAAGATTTGAACCTTGTGGCCCACCTGATGTGAACCGATTGATTTGCCCTGAGTTTCATTAGTGTGTGTAAAATGAATACGACTCTGAAAATTCAACTAAGTCATCAAATACGAGTGGAAATAGATTTCATAGATAAGGAAATCGATTTGAACTGATGCTTTTCTCAAGCCTAATTAGATAATATTTTAACTTGAAATATAAAACGGGAAGTTTTCATCTAGAGAACAAGTCTTTGATTTCAATGAAAAATTTGTTCAGGTCGATTTGAATTTGTCTATTGAGTGTAAAGTTACATGGTGAAAAATGGAATCCTTCAGGGCCTACATGCTACCTGGTAACCAATATTTCAATTTATCGTGGTTGTGGAAATCAATATGTTAAAGAGAATCTATATCGTCATCAATATATTTGCCACTAACAAACTCTTTATGGTTTTTGAAAGCTTAGAAACATATTTTTAAAATATATCTCTTTGTGAAAAGTTACGCAGTCCAAATATTGACAACACCAATTTTTCATCATCAACTATACAGGGATTATCCATCAATCTTTAAAAAAATTCTAGAATTCAGTCGAATTTCACGTGTGAGAAATAATCAACTAGAAAATGAGCTCTGGAGAATTTATAAGAATGCTGAAACCTTTACTGATTGAACCATGAATCAATTTAGGTTTTGCCAACCTTCAACTTTTATATAACAGTTTCGTCATTACCAGACGTTATCATAGAAGCTTCGACCACAAACATAAAAGAGTCATTTTTTAATGCATAATTTGCGTCATTTATATACAGAGTAAATGAAATGAGGCCCATGACTGAACCTTGCGGAACGTCGGTAGTCGCTTCAACCGCTTCAAATTTTATCTATAGTGTTATACATATTGTTCGCGAACATTGGCGAAGGATTTTTTGCAGCATGACTGCAGATGTCACAAAATATGTCAACAGAAATATGGGAACAAAGGATTTAACCCGAACAGAAGTCTAAACGTTTTCATAAGGTTTTAGAATATTCTGTAACACCCTGTTTTCAATAACTCTTCATCGAGGAAGAAACAAAAGGAACAAAAATAACCGAAGACAAATGAGAACACCCTTGAAAACTAATCCAGTAAACATACGCATGGATATAAAATAATACAAAATACACGTGGGTAAACCATCAGTCCAATAATAACTCTTTTCCAAAACAAATGAACGTTTAATTATGTCTCAGATCTGCCGAGAGACAACTTCCCAATAATTTTCCAACACATGTTGAAATAGTTCGTTTGTTTGACACATTTATTTGAAAGAAAAATGTGTTAAGCTCCTGATTATTAAACAGAACTGCTTCATGTGTTGGTGTTGCGTGTTTTCTGAAAAAAAAAAGGAAAAACGAATGAGCTCCTCGAACTCCACGTACTTTTTTCAGACTACTATGTTGAAATGGTTGTCCTCATTTATATACCTCATATTATACCAACTTGCCGCCATACGGCTGAAATTCTTCGCTCGTTGCGTATGCTCAGAGCACATGATTTTGGACCCATTGATCGCTTAGCTCACGGTGTGGGGATTACGTTCACTTCTTTTTTACTTTGTTCTTCTTTATTGAAATTTACCTCTGCCAAGGGCATATTTATCAGTCTGTGAAAATTGAAAAATCAAACAAAGATGACATATTTCAGAGGCGTGATGTTTTGTTTACTTATGTTCCGAGTTCCGAGACATTTTGTGACATACGACATTTTGTGCACCTAACATATCTTCCTCTATATAAATAAATAACAAAACAACTGTTGTTTATGTGGCTTGTGGAGGTGGTATCGAATTATAATTTATATTTTGCCTTAATTGTTGATTTATAAAGATAATTTCCCTGTTTTAAAGTAGAATATCTAGGTGCGTATAAATTATTTCAACTTGATATAGGCGATGTTTCCAATAAGTGAATTAGAAACAAATCCCTTTAAAAATCAAAACCCAACATTTGAAACATCAATTTGAATACTTTTCGAAGTGAATTTGAAAAACTCATGAATTAAACTCAACTTTATTTTGTTCAAACTTGCATTTGCTGTAATAACCCAAATTGAGGAACATTCCCCATTTCAATAAAGAACTGAACATAATAAAACAACTAGCCGTCAACAACGACTACGATAGCAGTCTAATACATTCTTCATTATCAAAAATGTTATACAACCAAGCTTTGAAGGAAGTTTACCAAATTCGAAGAGAAGAGGATAAAAGTTATAGAACCCTAACCTACTTAGGCCAACCTACTACAAATATTTCAGATTTTCTACACGACAAAGGTGTAAATACTGCTTTCAAAACCAACATTAAGAATAACATAGATGAAAGTTCAGTTTCAGAAAAATCGGGAGTGAATAAATAATCATGTGGGTCTTGTCCGATGTTTTATATAGGTCAAAGTGAAAGAACGTTCAAAGCTCGCATAAAGGAACACAGAAATAGTTTTCAGAATGGAAAAATAAATTCCACATGTGCCGCTCATTTAATCACAGAGGGACATGAGTTCAACTATGATTTCAAGCCCCTCCATTTCCAGGAGAGAGGTTTGAATAAACAAATTCGAAAACTATCAATATCTTATAAACGATCAAACTGAATTGAATAATTCGCCATTATTGAATCTGTTCATTTCCAGTTAAAAATAGTATATTTACTGTAATCTCGATAAGATTGATTCATTTAGTTGATGAATTCACACCTGACGCTTGAGGAAGCTTTTGTATAGCGAAACACGTATCGCGGTTTTTGTAAAATCCTTTATAGTGAAAATCATACAATAAACTGTATTAATTAGTTTCAATATGGATTTTCATCAAGTATCGGCCAGTTCTGTTCCATTAGGAAAGTTTTTAGCTTTTTATTTCTTCAACATCAACCAAAGCAAAATATTATAACTTCCATGAAGTTGTCATGTGTTAAATGTAGTGTTTTACTCATTTGTGTCTGATTTATGTTATTAAAATTCTATTTTATTTTACTTTTCTTGGGGTTCCACTGTTTTTCAACAGACAAAAGCAAACGATGTTATTTGTATAATTTATCATATTCAACGAATATGATAAAGGTAATGCCACAGTGATAATGGATTATGAAAATGAATTATCTCGGTTGATTTCGAACACATAACAAAAAACTTTTACAAAAAACGTTTACAAAAAACTGAAGGATAGTCCAACGAAATCAATTGAACAAAAAATGTATAGAACATTGGCTAAACATAAAGACATGCTAACAAAAACAGAACGCACTCAACAATTTCCCATTTTAGTAAACCTCCTCATTTCTATGGTTATCAAAAATACATAAACCTAATGTTCCTTCAAGACCAATTGTAAGTTAAATTGCATCTCCCTGTCAGAAATTAGCAAGATACCTTTTGGAAATTTTGAAACCAATCTCAGGAAAGAGTAATAGTTTCCTAAAAAATACAACCCATTTCATAAACTTAAAGACAAAACACTCAGTGATGGTGATGTTCTGATGAGCTTTGATGTTTTCGCCAATGTTCCTGTTGATAAAACTCTTCAAATTGTCAGATCCAGGTTGGAAAATGACTGAACTTTAAAACATCGAACGAAGTTGGATATTAGTTCTATAATAGAACTTTTAAGATTATGTATAGACAAAACCTATTTTCAATATGGAGATGATTTCTATCAACAAGAATTTGGCATGGCTATAGGTTCCCTTTTATCTCCCATCTTAAGTAACATATATATGGAGTATTTTGAAGAATCTTTTGTTGAAACTTACCAGAATGGTCCCAAAGTTTGGCGGACGAGGGGGAGCAGACAATAAAGTTCACAATAGAGATTGAACAAGACTCTCTTTCCTTGATGTAATGTTGGAGAAGCCATCAGATCAATTTGATACAAATGTTTATCGGGAGAAAACTGAGATATAACACACATACAAATATATATCTTCACTATACATCGAATCATCATGCGAGTGTTAAAAAAGGTATAATAAATTGCCTTTACAACGATATGCCTGAAACGATATGCAATTCAACTCAATAAAGAAATATCATTAATTAAATCTGTTTTGAAAGATAACGCTTTTCCAGATTCGTTCATAAATTCAACGAAAAATGCAATAGAAAATAAAGAGTCAATTAAAAACCAAACGAACATACAAACAGCTTCACAAATTCAACAATTATCGACTCAACATCCACCGAAACCTTTCACAACTAACGTTATACCTTACATTCCAAGACTACTTTCAAAATAAAAAATACATTGAGATCTATACTCACACATACAAAACTCAACAACACTGAAGAAAAAACAAAAAATTGTATTTATGAAATACCTTGTTCTTGTGGTAAAAATTACATTGGTGAAACCTCAAGACCGTTGAAAGTGCGTGAGAATGAACATCGAGATTACATAAAAAATAGACAATTGACAGGATATAAATTGTCAGAACACATTTTAAACTGGAGAGAATTGTATTTCGAATAGCTCCTTAGAAATAGACCGTACTTGGCTACCCATCTTGAAGAAAAATTTGAATAGTGGCGAAATGGCAACAGACTGATATCGGAGAGTACCTTGTATTACATCGAATGTTTCAGTTGTCATTCAATAACATTGGCATAATTTCATATTCCAAAACTCCTTTGACATCTGTCGAAGAAGTAAAGAAATAAATTATCAAAAAGGAATAACTGCCAATATATTAGAATTTTTTTATCCATTTCTGAAGACGGAGGCAGATTATGGCCTCCGAAACGCAAAGATAAGTATTGTTTTATTTCTTAACATTTTTTTTTGATAGGCAAAATTGTTAAATACGACAAGTTACTGATAAAATGAAGATTTTTCTTTGTGAAAAATACTTCGATTTTTACGCAGTAACTCATCGGGGTAAACTAAAAAGTTTGCCCTTCTACACTTGTATAAAGTTATCCATTATAATTTTTATATTTTTCAGATTGTAGAAGGTAACAAATACCAAAAAAAGGTCGATAAAAAATATAATTTATCATTGTTGTCAATTGTAGAATAAATATGTTTATTAGTATTATTTTATCAATGTGGCAAAAAAATATATGATACTCGATTAAACAAAAAAATACTCTTCTTGAAAACTAAAGAGACACTAATTGCTAAAAAAAACATCGATCTTAAGTACTTACATAATACCATCGACCACGCTCAAATATAACCTGGCTATCTTACCTGCAAACAAACAAAAACAAATATAAATATTACATTATTCCCCTCGAGCGCACGTATTCATGAAACCAATTCAAACTCTAATAGACGTACACTTTTTTAATCACCATTATAAATCTGTCCGTAAATGACTCACACGTTTCAAAAAAAAAACTCGAACCGATAAATCTGGCGTCCAAAGTTCGTTCACACCTACACGTTTTATGGACCCTCTTGGAACGTACGGCCCTGAGGGACACTAAGCATGGGCGTATTTTTAGAGAAAATTCCTCGACGCGGAAAGCTACGCGATGACATGAATTATCGGATTAAAGACTGTCAAAAGGTCCCAGACCTGGAAGGGAGAAAAATCACCGGAGGATTTATCTTGAGTCGACTTTAAAACATTCCTTGAAACTTGGAACAACACGATTATTTCAATACAGTTCCTGAATAGTTCAGCGAGCAGCCCCGGCTTCGCATTGGCAGAGCATCCTCAAAAGATATACATGCCGTCGCGGACTTTGAGGCTATCCATAAATCAGGTCGCACGAATTTCATGTTTTGTCTCTCTCCCGTCTTTGTCACAGATGGACATATTTGTGAGAACCCTCATCTAAGAATAATTAAATAAAAAACAAAAGTTGCATCTTGATTTTTAGTGTAACCTAATCATTTTCCCCTGAACCATTGGGCTTGTTGATACATGTCATTAGCCAGCAGATATCACTAACAATTCCAACAATTCCGTTTTTCCAGACGATCAATATTTTGGACAATATATTGCACAATTCACTGTGTTTTCAAGAAAATTCGACCATATTTCACTAAAATTCGAAGAGTTATGCTGGTTCAAACTTGATAAAAGTTGGCAGCTTCATACCGTTATTGCTACTCACAAATTCCTATCCGAACCACCGTACATTTTTGAAGGGTACAGCACATTTGGGTGTCTTAGTCAATCTTAGTCAGTCGACATGTGGAATAAAAAGAACTCACCAAGTTGTGTAGCTATAGCGACAAGGCCGTAGCCAGGGACAGATCAAGGGGGATTGATTCCCCCGAAAGTTCTACAAGCAACAGCCATCCAAAAATTAAATCAAACACAACGTTTGGCTTGTTTGAACATCACAGGAGCATGAGAATAACACCAACTGCGGAAATGGAATTAATTATTGGTCTACCTCCTCCTGGTCTATCTCTGCCGATTGCATACGGCTGGTGTAAACCTTGAAGTAGGAATAGGTCAATTGAGGCTGAGCCTATAGCGAGAAGCGCTTACTGCGCAACCTCTGTTGCAAGCAACCAGTGATGCAATTGTACCTAGGTTTGTGTTCAATAAACCCTACAAAATACAAATAAAACAGAACACTGAGTCATATGCTACAAATGCAATACGCATATATACAGATGGCTCAAAAACCAAAGAAGGCTCAGGATATGGAGTGTACTCCAGATCACTAAGCCTAAGTATTAAGTGGGGAATGGGAAAAATACCCGCGTGGTTCAAACAGAACTGGCTGGTATTTCAATTGCCACAAAAGAAATAACCAGGAAAAGAATTTCTGGCAAAAAAATAACAATCTGCACTGATAGCAGACAAGCCCTATTAGCCTAGAACAGACGTGTTACCTCAAGCCTAGTACTAGAGTGCCACCAAGATTTAGCCAAAGCTTCGGTAGATAATAACATTATACTGGGGATAAAAGGGCACGACAGGAGTAAAGGTAATCGCCGACTCTTTAGCCAAGGAAGCGGCTGGTCTAAGAATTTTAGGGCACAGTGGACCTACGGCCTGATGACTTCGACAATTGCAGAACTAGCCAAATGTTATACCCACGCTCAATTTCTGAAGAGATGGGATGGAATCAAAGGATGCAATCTTGCCAGGATCATCCTGGGCGACCTTGGGTAGCTGACGCCGAAGAAATATCTAGCGATGACCAGGAAAAATCTACGCTTAACAGTAGGATTTCTGACTGGCTACTGTCATCTAAGAAAACACCTCCATAATATAGGGCTAGTGGACACACCTCTATGCAGGATGTGTGAACAGGAAAATGAAACTGTCAGGCATGTCCTATGCGAGTGTCAGGAGTTATCGTCAATGAGAGAGTGTATGTTCGGCGAGTCTTGGCCTACACCTAAAGGAGATGTCTTCTAGTGACCTGTCCAGTGTATGGCACGAAGACCTTCTGCATAAACTGATCGCGTTCGACCTGCTTCGGGGCCTGACTCGGTGGATTGGGTCTTTCCTGAATGACAGAACATTTCAGGTTAGACTAGAGGACAATAGAGAGATCCTCGCTGGAGTGCCGCAGGAAGCCGTGCTCTCCCCTAAGCTGTACTCACTTTACACCAGTGACCTCCCGAGGTCTGAGCGTGTGAACGCCGATGACACGGCTTTCCTCTCATCTTCCATGGGTCGAGAGCTCGGTGTCGTCTACATGCAATATGCATTGGACGATCTCGAGCGCTGGTACCTCGAATGGAAGATCCGAGTGAACCCGAACAAGACTCTCTGAAAGGGAGATCGACTGGCAAGCGCGGGTAAAGTTACTCGGCCTTCTAATAGACCGTAGGATCACCTGGAACCCGCACATCACAACTATGCAGGCAAAGATCGAAGGCCGGATCAAAAGTCTGTACCCTCTGATCAATAAACGTTTTAAATTAAACCTAAAGAACAAGATTATGATCTATAAAACGATGTTCAAGCCTGTCATCATGTATGCTTCAGGCGTCTGGGGACAAGCGGCTCCGTCTAATATCTCCATTCTGGAGAGATTGCAAAATAAGTTAATACGGATGATAGTGAATGCTCCGTGGTTCGTACCGAATGAAGCCATCCGCATAGATTTGCAGCTGCCTTTCATTAAGTAGTCCAGCTGCCTTTCATTAAGTAGTCCATTCAGTCGAGGAATCGGCAAGTCTTTGATTGCGCAGAAACACACGATAATCTGTTAGTTAGGGAAGCTATGGATTATGTTGTAGACGACCCCTCCCGATATAGAAGGCCCAGACACTCTGTCGAGTGATGAACAATGTCTTCATCCAAACACCCCAGCCAGGTAGGGGTCCACGTGAAGGGCAGTACTGATGTCTGAGGACATTCATGCCGCCATCCCATGAATCAGTCTTGACCCGTTTGTCTCTCTGACGAATATCAGTCGAAAGGGTGGGGGAGCCAGGCTCCAACCTGTTTTAAGCCATGATGACACGAACAAGGGACCTGTCCACCTTCCTGGAAAGGACAGGCTCTTCGATGACCTAGGAGGACAACTCCTTAGGAGGATATACAATGGGTCGCATGTGGCCTAAGTACTGTAGGCCTACACTCACCCTTCTTACGACGCAGATACAGATACTATTAGAATTATAAAATCCGTTCTATCCGTTCTATCAAGTCCTTGGCAAAACGAACCAAGTGTTTGAAAGAGAATACTGAAAAAACTTCCCCGAAACAGAATGGAAAAACCTTACGGCAATGTGCGTACAAACTTTCAAAGATCTTGGCGACATAACCTGTTTCCACATGTACCCCTGAGAGGAATGTCTCTTCTTTAAAACGCCTCAAAACTCCACAAGCCAGGAACGACTAAACGGTTTGGCGTTAATGTCAATCCACCGTAGAATTGACATCGACACCGAGGAGCAACTACCCGCCCTATGTTTTTCAATGGCATGGGGGGTCCAGTGATACATCATTTGAAAGGTATTTTGTCCCTCTATACAGTTTATTGTATAATTTTCACAATAAAGGGTTTTATAAAAACGCTTCAGAAAGCTACACTAGTTTTCTCAGGCTAATAGATCAACGTAAAACCACCATTTTAGATCATCATATTTTAAATTTTACCCACCTCTTGAAGGCATAGAAAAACATAATATTGCAATATTTAACTAAGCTATAAACTTATTAGATACGGAGTTTGTTTGGTTTCTATACAGGTGCAACCAATCTCTTGAATATGAAGAGAAGGGAATTCATTCTAGGAAGTACTTTATATCAGAACAAATTTATATCACAAGGATGTCAGATGTCTCATCTTTCCTACCAGTATACTATCTCCGAATACCCAACAAACAAATGGAGGTCGTTATATTCAAATTTTGTTCCCAATAATAAAGCTGATAATTAAAATATCAAATCTCATTATAAATAAATATATTTGCATGGGATGATTATCGCTTGTAATAAAGACAGTCGTTTGTACAAATAATGATATTTTTCATCGGTAAGTTCTGTATTAGAATTAGCAAAAAAGTGTTGAAATAAACTTAATGGGCAAGGTAGTACCTAGTTTTATTGAAGTATGAGGTGATGCATACCATTACAGCAAGATTTAATGACTTCTAGCAAAGCTGAGGCATGTGTATGCATATCTGAGAAGAGGGAAAAGTTGCGGAGGCAATAAAACAATGTTACGTAATTGTTTCACATACACAAAACAATTTGCATAGTTGCTGGTAATGCTAGTCCAACGAAGATAAATCCACTGACCTGTTTATTTATACAGGCTGTCCGGTAATCAACTTCAACAACAGAAACAAAGATCAACAGGCGACCTTTCGTCGTGTGTCACCCATATTTGGAATAACGCAATCGAGAAACATGGAGAATCCAGAGCTGTTGCGCTTGATATTTCTAAGGCCTTTGACCGTGTGTGGCATGAGGGTTTGCTGGCTAAACTTAGATGCGGATACGATGATGTCAGGACAGACAATTCCACTTTCTGCTTCGATAAGTTTGTTGGGGGTTAAAATGTCTTGGCACAATCACGTCACTGGAATTGCAAAGGCTGCTTGGAACACTGTTCCGAACCTGAAAACTGTACACACCTCAGCAACTTTGATGCTTTATAAAGCTCAGATCAGACCTGTTTTGGAGTATTGTTCTCATGCATGGAGCTCCGCCCCCAAACATACCCTGAAGTTGCTGGATTCCATCCAGAAAAGAGTCATCCTTCTGATTGGAAATACGAACATCACTTGCAACCTTGATAGTCTGGAACATCGAAGAAAGGTTGGAGATTTGTCTCTCTTCTGCAGATACTTTCACAGGAGGTGTTCAAGTGACTTGGCACATTTGATTCGACCAAGAGCGGTACATATCAGAAATACATATCAATCCCAACAGATTTTGGTCATTTATAAATAATAAACGAGGTAGCTCCAAAATATCACAAGTACTGAATTTTGAAGGTCAATTGCTGGAGGGGCCCTCTAGTATCGTAAACAGTTTTGCCAATATTTTCAAACAATCGTATACCGTTTCTTCCCCTTTTCAACCAAACTCTGATATTGATAATAATCACTTTCTTGATATATCAATCTTCAGTGAAAACGAAGTATACGAGGCACTAAGGTCGCTCAAGCCTAAAAAGACCACTGGTCCAGATGACATTCCAGCTTTCATCCTAAAAGATTGTGCACTTGTGCTTGCTCGTCCTCTATCTATACTAATTAATATCTGCTTAAGATTAAGAAGGTCAATTGAGGCTGAGCCTATAGCGAGAAGCGCTTACTGCGCAACCTCTACTGCAGGCAACAAGTGATGCAATTGAACCCAGGTTTGTGTTTAATAAACCCTACAAAATACAAATTAAGCAGCTACAAATTCAATACGGATGGCTCAAAAACCAAAGAAGGCTCGTGATGTGGAGTGTACTCCAGATCACTAAGCCTAAGGATTAAATGGGGAATGGGAAGAAATACCAGCGTGGTGCAAACAGAACCGGCTAGTATCTCAATCGCCACAAAAGAAATAACCAAGAAAATAATTTCTGGCAAAAACATAACAATCTGCACTGATAGCAGACAAGCACTATTAGCCTTGAACAGACACCGTGTTACTTCAGGGCTAGCACTAGAGTGCCACCAAGATTTAGCAAAAGCCTCGGTAGATAATAACATTATCCTGAGGTGGGTTAAAGGGCACGACAGGAGTAAAGGTAATCGCATTGCCGACTCTTCAGCCAAGGAAGCGGCTGGACTAAGAATTTTAGGACCAAGTGGCAAACCCTCCTGATGACTTCGACAATTGCGGAACTAGTCAAATGTTACACCCATGCTCAATCTTTAAAGAGATGGGATGAAATCAAAGGATGTAATCTTGCCAGGATCACCTTGGGCGACCCTGGGAAGCTGGCGCCGAAGAAATATCTGGCGATGACCAGGAAAAATCTACGCCTCACAGTGGGATTTCTGACTGGCCACTGTCAGCTAAGGAAACACCTACATAATATGGGGCTAGTGGACACACCTCTATGCAGGATGTGTGACAGGAAGATGAGACTGTCAGGCATGTCCTGTGCGAGTGCCCGGAGTTATCGTCAATAAGAGAGTGTGTGTTCGGCGAATCTTGGCCTACACCTGCCGATATAAAGGAGATGTCTCCCAGCGACCTGTTCACCTTCCTGGAAAGGACAGGATGGACGACGACCTAGGAGGACAACTCCTCGGGAGGATGTACAATGGGTCACATGTGGCCTAAGTGCGTGGGCTTACACTCACCCTCCCTACTCTACAGATACAGATACAGATCTGCTTAAGATTGGCTACAATACCAAGGATCTGAATATCATCAAAGGTATGTCACATTTTCAAGAAAGGAGATAGACGAGATATTTCAAATTATCGGCTTATCTCTAATAATTTGCAATTTTGCAAAGGTTTTTGAGATTCTGCTGGAGCGAGTTATATATCGGCATGTAAGTTGCAATATAAGTATAAACCAACACGGTTTTATGAAAAATCGTTCAACGGTTACCAATCTTCTGACTGTAACCCAACATATTGCTGAATCTATTGACAATAGGGCCCAAACTGACATTATTTACACAGACTTTTCTAAGGCCTTCGACAGGCTTGACCATGTCATTCTACTAAACAAACTACTAGCCTTTGGATTATCTCCATCCTTAATCGCACTCTTTCAATCCTATTTACGGGATCGAAAACAATGTTCAGCTCAATGGTTTCAAATCTACCGAATATAGTGCTTCTTCCGGTGTTCCACAAGGGTCAAATCTGGGACCGTTGCTCCTCAATATCTTCATTAATGATTTTGCAGATGTTATAGATGTGTATTTCCTTTTGTATGCCGATGATCTAAAACTATACTGCCTCGTTGAGAACATAGATGATTGTGTGAATCTCTCTGCAAACGTAGGACGGGTTGTAGAATGGTGTTATCGAAATAACTTGTCGCTAAACCCGGATAAATGTAAGGTCATGTCCTACAGTTTGAAAACGAACATCTTGATCTTTGATTATTCAATAGAATACGTTTTCCTTGTGAGACCAGAAATATTACCTGATCTTGGCGTCACATTTGACATTTGGCATATCGATAATGTTGTAACCTCCTCCCGTCGTTTGTACGGATTAATTGCACGTAACAGTGGTGGTTTCAAAGAAACTTCGACCTTAAAAACTTTATTCTATGCTTTCATAGAATTCATTTAGTTAGTAAAGTATTTGCCTCGTTAAAAAGAGTATTTTTTTTATTCTAGAGTTCTGTTAAATATCATTGCAACAAACATGAAGTTGACGGTCACCTAAAAAAATACAAATCCAAGTAAATTTTGCAAATACACTTTAATTTGATAAAAAATACTCCAAACTGATTTGATTGTGGATACTTCAAATACATATTAAAATCAAAATAATAAAAATATGTATCATACGAGGATAATTCAAAATTTTCCAAAAGAAAAAAAATCGAATAGCGGGCCATGACTTCGTATCTGAACATAACTTTTAATTCTAAGCAACTTTTCTCTTCAACATATTTCCTATATTTTTTTAAATAAGGGTACTTTACCCTTGAACGAACTTTATATATTTTTTGGCCTATCCTGTATGGTGTTTATCATAAAGCCATTTCAGGTATAGTTTTGGAACATGCAACAACTTTTGTCAGGAATAAAATTTTCTGAGAAATCGATAATAAAAAAGTTTCCCATTTGTTGCAGACTTAGTGGACCACACTGTACATCATGTATATTTTGTTTACTGACTCAAACTAAGATGATGAAATGTAGTTAAAATTATGGAGTTAAAACTGAATGTAAATGTGAATAAAAATGAAATTTATTGCAAAGATAACTAAGTACAATGAGCAACCCTTTTCAGGAATACTATGATGATTTTATCCTGCTGATAAACCGCAGCACCTATCAATCTTTTAAAATGCTTCAAATTCATTAGTTCATTCGACCGACTAAGCAAAAAAATATTTTAATTCGGTCTATAAACAGAGCTAGTCTATTACGTCAAAGGCTTTTCTAATCGTACGTATAAGGTATGGCGAAGAATTATCTAGTGTACGCATTTGGTAAGGCGGCTATTTCTTACGGATCACAGTAGGCCAACGGTAAATTTTCTATAAACTGGAATATATGTATCGAAATTACTTCTGGAGATCGGTCCGAAGATATCGGTAGACACGATCGAACGTCTCTGGTTGAACATCTCAAGTTACTGTTATACCATGTGTTATGGTTTGGTTTCAAGGTCAACAAGTTCGGCAACTGGGACATATACCCAGATTCACAATAATTCTAATTTACAGAGTATATCCTGGCATAGAACGGTTAATGAATTGAGAAAAAAATCATTAAATCGAAGGATGGTGCCGGTGTAAGTCATACAAAACAGGAAAATCATTAGAAATTAGAAGAAAATGGAATCATCATCATCATGCTCATGATCAACACCGTTATGACTGTTTAATTGTGTCAAACTATGGCAACGCCAATTCAAATATTATAGTTTATTGGGTATCTTTGCAGCGTTGGTAACTTATTTTTTCCTTTCCTCCTTTTTGTTTCTGTATTTTATATTCCACTCTGTTAGATTCACTAGTTTTGCATCATTTTCTGTCTAACTCCACCGTATCTTTCCATGGGTTTCTATTTTTTTCTGTTTTCCTTTTGTTTGTTTCTCATTTATTATGATTTGCTTCCCCAAAGTCAACAGATTTGGCCACTAAAGCGTTTATACCCAAATTCAATAATAGATGTTCAAGGCTATATTGAAAACAATACATCACTCTTTACATCTTTACATCACTCTCAAATTGTCAGATTACTGGAATATACACTTTTTAGTAGGTAATTAACTCACCCTACCTTAATCTGACGCGCCCGAGAATTTCTGATGATCAAATTTTTTTTATTTAATCTGATCCTTTTTCCTCACAGACGGCCTTATATATGGGGCTCATATTTGGTGGAGGTACTTAACCGGGTACAAGGTATCCCCCTGTATATTAATCTCCCGCGTTTTAGTAAATTCCGAAATCCACGCTTGGGCTCCCCTTTTATAAAACATCTCGGTATTGCATTATCTATCATACAATGAAAATTTTGAAATTGTTGGATATGTGTGGCTTCATATCTAGAAATACATAAAATATGTTTTGATGATCCATAATATTTCGAATATTACCTGCCTCATCATTTTAATGGCGCTAGAACCCTATAAAATTGAACTTTTCCTCAGGAAAACATTTTCGTCAAAATAATCACTGAAAAATTACGTATTCAAGTATTTGCACTAGACATTTCTGTCACCAATTTTTTGACTAGCTTTCCAATCTTTGGTTGGTTGAAATAAAATCGAGGTCCATTACTTTATCCCATCCAGCTCTGTGCTCTTTCTAAAACTTTCTCGTCAAGTTTTTCTTCAAAAAGTGTATTCGTGGGAACTCGTCGCCATGTTGATCTATGATAAATATCGTGCGAACAATTTGCGAGACATTCGTATAAATGCAGTATTTCTCTGAGTTTGAATGTGCGTTTGTGAATCGTGACAAGATGTATTTTATATTAAGATACAAAACAGCATGTTCTACGTCGTTGAAACGGCTGAATTGGTATACCATGTGGTATTTGTTAAAGTCATCGAGATACGCAAATCAACTTACAGGACTGGTGTCGCCCTCTTTTTTGAAACTGTATACGAGCGCTAAGCTATTTTTCCGACGTAGTGGGGAAGTATAGTCTAGTTTATAAGTACCGTTTTTTTGAAAACCTGAAAATTATGATTATAATTTTGAACTGCCCAATAAAATCTGTTATTTAATTCATTCCTAGAATATTTTAAATACAGAATGAAATGAAAATCATAACATACATGTCTGTAAGGTGTTATATTAATAATTATCTCAAAAATTATCACAGTTGCCCAAATTTTTATTCTATTTCTTTTGTTTTCTTAATGATGAATGTTTTTTCTCAACTTCTATTGTTTGAAAAATGCATCAATTACTAGTTTTTTGTTGCTGAATATTAATATTGGAAAACTGTTTTGGAATCACCATTTACAGTCTGTTCTTTCATATCAGGTAAGTATTAAATTTTCATTCACTTGATAAATAAATAATTTGTTTCAAAGAAAGGAAGTTTTGAAAAAAGTTCAAAAAGAATTATTGAGTTATTATAAACAATATGCATTTCAGAACAAAAAAAAGAGAAAAGTGTAAACTATCGACTTAGAACTTCAGTTAAAAGCTGAATTTATTAATTAATCAACAGATGATGAAAAAAATTTAAGTGTTAATTTCAATATTCCATATTTGAATTCGAACATCAAAAAAAATTATTTTGGAGAAATCGTGAAAATACCAAAAACTTAATAAACGATACAGTCAAAGTTCCGGTCATTTTGTTAATTGATTGATGAAAACTAAAAAAGTTCCACGTGTTCCTATCATATATTCAATAGTTTTTGAGTCGTTTTAATAAAACAATGTTTTCAATAAAAAAATTATGCAGAAATAGTTTGTTTATAATACACCGAACATACACCTGAATCTATTGATTTCTAAACATTCTAGGAGATTAAGTTTCAAACTCTTCTCTTCTAACTGTAAAACGTCGCTTTCATGATTGAACTCATGTCCTTCTGCTAATAGGTGGTTTGCAAATGTGGAATTGGTCTTTCTATTTATAAAACTGCTTCTATGCTCTTTAATTCTTTGGGAAAATGTTCTTCCAGTTCCAAGGGCCACAAGTCAGCTTATATAATCCTGATCTATCCAACAACGAAGTTTTGTCTTTATTGTTTTTAATAAATTTACTTAGATTTACAGAACGAATAATAATCTAAGTAAATTTATTAAAAACAATAAAGACAAAACTTCGTTGTTGGATTCAGGAATTCGGGTAATTTACTGAATTTACTGAATTTGGAGAATGGAACATAAGCTCAGGTAATTAAATTCATTACAAACTTAGGTAAAAAATCAGGTACTTGAAATTCAGGTACTTGAAATTCAGGTACCTCAAATTGTAGAATAAGGTATATATAGCATTTAATGTGTAGAATTAGACACGCCCGAGGAAGCCATTGTATGGCGAAACACGTGTTGCGTTTTTTAAAACTATCTAGTTAAAATCACACAATAAAGTGTTTTTAGAATACGTTAAAATCGGTATAGTTCTGAAAGTAGGACTTTTTAGGATGTTTTCGGTTCCTTGAAGATTGTTCTTAGATTTCAGATATTTCGAATAATTTTTGAGATATTAGCAAAAAACTAAATCACTCTATTTTTTCATTCAATTGTTTACAACTTTTGCAAATTTACACTACCAATTCTGAAAACTTTCGAAAAGTTCTTATCTTCCGATCCGAATACAATGACACTTTGTCAGTTGTCAGTTTTGTAGGGTTGTGAACCAGACTAAATAGTGACGTCTGGTTTTGAGAAAAAATGGCAGCCCCTCAGGGCCATCTGCGTACTCTTCGGGTTGCATAGAGATCGGCGTTCGGTCAAATTCGATGTGCAACTTGACGCACGTGACGCACAATTTGGGCCGAAAATAGATTTTCACTTGAAGGAATAGCTTCTAAGAATATATCTGTTTATACGTGGACGTTGGCGGGCGGTGGTGCCAGATTTACCGCCACGAAAAAATGTGTTTTGCTTGGTAAAATAACATAAAATGTATAGTCTATATTTCGGAAAGGAAGTCATTAGTTATCCTGGAGAAATTATCTGAAAACATTTGGAACAAAGTGAGATTTTCTTCACAGTAACTTTAAAATGCTTACTTAGAATCAATACATCGTGATTAAATAAAGTATACAACTTGTATTCGAACGATAGAGAATACTTGAAGAATGTGGAAGAAAAGATGACTAGGAGTATATTTCAGGATCATAAGAAGAAAACCCCTACCAAAGCTATGATTACCTCCTACAAAAAAAATATCATAGTTATTTGTTGACGCCTTTTTGTATCACCCCAGTATTATTCCAGAGACAAGAACGCAACGCATCCGAAGAGATCCGTTCCAAGAAAGAAGAGGTCACTCGGCCGACCGTCGAGGATTCTGTTATTAAATGCTACTCGATCCACGCAAGAATTACCGGTTACATTCCACAATACACCCATTCGTAATCCCCTCGCCCTCCCACCGCCCTACGCACCGGCGTGTCGCGAGGTAGCAGCGAGATACCGCGGCCGACTTCATTTTTCAACCCCGATCTTGGGCGATTTGAGGTTATTCTTATTTGCTGGCGGGCGATTTACGAGATTCAGTACACTGAAAAGTCACATTTAGGGTTGCGTTCATCAGAAGACGCAATTCTATTTTTTGACGTGTAAGGGGTTTAGCAAGCTCAAGTTGTGGGGTCGCAACCCTTGTCCCCCGGCCGTCATCTTGGACAAAAGAGATGCAAAGGGTTTTCGTGCTGTATCTCGTAAACATACTTCTCTAAGGCCTTCGACAGGCTTGACCATGGCATTCTACTAAACAAACTAGTAGCTTTTGGATTATCTCCATCCTTAATTGCACTCTTTCACTCCTGTCTACGGGATCGAAAACAATATGTTCAGCTCAATGGTTTCAAATCTACCGAATATAGTGCTTCTTCCGGTGTTCCACAAGGGTCAAATCTGGGACCGTTGCTCTTCAATATCTTCATTAATGATACTGCCGATGTTATAGATGTATATTTCCTTTTGTATGCCGATGATCTAAAACTATACTCCCTCGTTGAGAACATAGATGATTGTGTGAAGCTCTCAGCAAACGTAGAACGGGTTGTAGAATGGTGTTATCGAAATAACTTATCGCTAAATCCGGATGAATGTAAGGTCATGTCCTACAGTTTAAAAACGAACATCTTGATCTTTGATTATCCAATAGAAAACGTTTCCCTTGTGAGACCAGAAGCATTTATTGATCTTGGCGTCACATTTGACACTGCACTATCATTATACAGTGCTAGTCAAAAGTCCCCTCCCCCCCTCTTATCTTTGGAACGGGTTTACTTATAATAATGAAATTTGGAGGGTGGAAATAAACGGATGTAGGCTTCTTAACTGGTCATAACAGGTGACGCAATAGTCATAAATGACGTCACAAGGCCACTGTGACCAAAAATTTTAAATGGGACCCTATGGCAAATGACAGCTCGTTTGAAAGGTATTGAAAATACCTATTCAGTCATACCAATTTTGTTTGGGTTTCGGCTGATTTTGATTGATAAATTGAAGAAATACGAAAATTATTGTTTCGCATTTAATTAATAAAGATTTTAAAGTACGCCTCTGGTTCATTGTCAAAAAGGTTGACGTGTTTGAATTATCTACTTGTCAAAAGTGTTTATACCTTGAAAATTCACCTAAGCTATTGTTTAACGAGACGTTTAAGTGTTCACATAGGCAAAATGGTACGTACTGTAGCCGACAAAGTAGCAGCTATCTTAATAAATGGTGAATGTAGAAACAATTTCCATGCAGCGGAACGACTGTTTAATGAGAGGTACGCCGATCGCCCTATATCGAGGGTTTATTTGAGGGAGCTTCTTCGGAAGTTTGAAGCATCAGGTAGTGTTCAAGATGCCAAACGATCTGGTCGACCAACAATTAGTGATGACAAAAAAATTGACATACTTGGAGAAATGGTAGTGAACCCTACTTCTTCCACAGCCCAAGTTGCGTCTATCTGTGAAGTCAGTCAAAGGACAGTACATAGGGTGTTGGCTAAAAACAAATTTCATCCATACAAATTAAAAATGGTGCACCAACTTTCAGATGATGACCCCGACCGAAGACTAGAATTCTGTGAAACTATGTCCGATGAAATGAACCAACAACCAGGCTACATACATACAGACAATTTGTTTTAGTGACGAAAGTACTTTCTTTCTCAATAGAAATGTTAACACTCAAAATGTGAGGTATTGGAGTGACACAAATCCTCACATCTTTCGTGAAAAACATACTCAATTTCCATAAAAAGTAAATGTTTGGGCAGGTATTTTGGGAAACCACATAGTTGGGCATCTTTTTCTCAATGCTAACTTAACCGGTGAATTGTATCTGGAGATGTTACAAACTGATATTGAGGCGTTAATTCTTGAAATTCTAGAAGATAATCCAGATGAATTCGACAACTTGGAAATAACGTTTCAACAAGATGGTGCTCCTGCACACTATTACGGTGCAGTAAGACGTTACCTAGATGAAGAATATCGTGGTAGATGGATTGGACGACGAGGTTCGATCGAATGGCCAGCTCGGTCACCGGACCTTACACCATTAGATTTTTTTCTATGGGGGTACTTGAAATCTAAGGTTCACGCTACAGCACCTGACAGTATTGCCATTCTGAAACAACGAATTGTTGAAGAATGTAGGGCAATTTCCGCTGACACACTGGGACGAGTACGACAAGAGTTTAGCAATAGGATGCATTACTGCCAGGAAGTAGATGGAGCACATTTTGAACACTTATTATAAGAACTGGTTCTTAAATCTTTATTAATTAAATGCGAAACTATAATTTTCGTATTTCTTCAATTTATCAATCAAAATCAGCCGAAACCCAAACAAAATTGGTATGACTGAATAGGTATTTTCAATACCTTTCAAACGAGCTGTCACTTGCCATAGGGTCCCGTTTAAAATTTTTGGTCACAGTGGTCTTGTGACGTCATTTATGACTATTGCGTCACCTGTTATGACCAGTTAAGAAGCCTATATCCGTTTATTTCCACCCTCCAAATTTCATTATTAGAAGTATACCCGTTCAAAAGATACGAGGGGGGGAGGGGACTTTTGACTAGCACTGTATAGGCATATTGATGATGTTGTAACCTCCTCCTGTCACTTGTACTGATTAATGCACGTAACAGTAGTGATTCCAAAGAAACTTCGACTTTGAAATCTAAAGCAAATGAACGTTCAAGCCAGTCTCGATATACCTACACAGTAGGTTTAATGGACTGACGCCTATCAGAAAACAACTACTCCCCTGGCTAATACCACGAAGGGCGTTGGATTATATCCGACAGGCGTCAGTGCAAGAATCTTCACAGAAAATTTCCTTCATATGCAATTGGCAATACAACTGAAAGAGTCGACCTTCAATTCTGGAACGGACACACTTGCAGACCGGTTTCGGACTCTTTGCTACTCGTCAGTGCAAGATAGTGACCTTCATCGACCTAAAGTCAATGATATTCCAGAATTGAAAATCGGAATTCTTTCAGAATATTTCATTCCTCTTCCGAAGTTGGAGCGAACTTCACAAAATGTCACTCCATCTAGTGGACGAGGTACTAACCAACTACATATCCGTAGTTTGCCCGATTCCTCTGAATAAGGAAGAAAAACTTTCTTATTAGTCAATGGGCAATGCTTGAAGACTGGCAGTAAACAAATCTGAAGCAAATGAACTTTAAACGATCAAGCCAGTCTCTATATACCTTCACAGTAGGTTTAATAGACTGACGCCTATCAGAAAACAACTACTCCCCTGGCTAATACCACGAAGAGCGTTAGATTATATCCGACTACTGTGTAGGTATAGGTATCCCCTACTGTGTAGGTATATCGAGACTGGTTTGAACGTTTAAAGTTCATTTGCTTACTGTTGTTGTTGTTACTGTCTTTTCTTTACTGTCAGTCTTCAAGCATAGCCCACTGACTAATAAGAAAGTTCGACTTTAGAATCATTATTCTATGCTTTCATAATATCAAAGTTACAATACGCGTCAGTTGTGTGGAGCCCCTTTTATCAATATCATATAGATAGAATAGAAGCAATTCAACGACGATTTTTAAAACTGCTAAGCCTAAAAAGTGATGGCATTTATACTCCAATAGGAACAACCCACTCTGAATCGCTACAAACGCATAACTTTCTCAGCCACGAAAAACTGCGTGAATATTAGTGTTGTACTAACCTATAAAATCATCTAAAGTATTGTTGACTGCCCAACATTACTGGAAAAGTTTAATATTTGCATTCCTAGAATTTGTTCCAGATACCCGAGTACTTTCTATACAAAAACATCTCGCACTAATGTTCTGGAGAATGCTCCGATCCATACCATGTGTAAAGTGACAAATTAGCGATAATTTAGATATATTTAGTTGCAAAATGTCAGATATAAAATCCCACTTCCTAAAATAATGGTTTTGTCACCTATTATAAATATAAAATGTGAAGTCTTTATAGTCACTTGTTTGTGATGTATTTATTATACTCTGTTATTTCCTGCTCTGTAATTGGGCTATGTCCTGTAGAGTATTGTATTACAAATAAATAAATGAATAAAATAAATAAATAAACTAGCAACCCCACAGAAAAAATGTTCAGACATTATTTGTAGTAAACTAACATGTCTACAACTTCATTCCTATTACTTTTTATCGCAAAATTGAAAGTAAAAAAATTAGAAACAAAAATAACTAAAAGGTTTTGAACTAATTTTCTTCTGGGCTTCTGGCTGAACTAGTTTTTTTCTGGACATTACAAAATGAAATGGCATCAGAGCAATCTTATAGAGATAGAGGATTTTTCAACGAATAATTTTCAGTGCAGATTTGTTTAATTTCATTAATATATCTGGGTTTTACAGCGCTCAGAAGTTGACCGGGTTCTTGAATACTCGTAAGAATACGATAAAAACTAACCATTAGGCTTGTCTATTATATAGCTCTCGAATGCTTTTCCATCAACGGTGGTGTTCCCCAGAGATCCGTATTGTCTCCAACCCTCTTTTTATCGTCTTTTCATTGTATATCAACGACTCATTAGAAAAAAGTCAGAATCCAATATATTGCTTTGCTGACGACAGCACACTTGTCTCGTCATTCCATTTGGATTCCAGGACATCGGCTGCGGTTGCAGATCCTAATGAGGATCTTGGAGTAATTTCGAATTTGGGTGAAAGTAACCAGGTTCAATTCAATGTTAGGGTTTTCCCTAAAAAAATAAATGTCTCCGAACCGGATATAATAATGTCAGGTCAGACAATTCCGCTTTCTGCTTCGATAAGTTTGTTGGAGGGTTAATATGGACACCAATACGTCTTGGAACGTCATCAGGAATTTGCTGTAGTGCTAGTGTTTTGTCATCAAAAAAATGTCATGGAAGTATCAAAATTATTCGAAGAAAATGAATTTGAAAATTGAATTACCCCCAATGACGCCAAATCTAACTCCCGTTATTCCTCAAAGTCTCACCTCCAAGACTGAAATAGATCCTGAACCACGCCCTAGACCACCAAATTAAATGAAAAAACAATAGCTGGAAAACAACTTTTTGAATACTCAATTATGCTCAATATTATCTCGTCTAGAAATGGATTAGGCCTACTGGGGATACCACGTGAAAAAAACAAGCCTCCAGACTCTACCCCATAGTTGGTAGGGAAAAGGTTCGATAATGAATTAATAATAACATAGAAGTGTTGACAAAATGATAAATTATATGATTGGGAGCTGACACCCAGTTCATCCGCCATTCCACCCAGTCTCTACCAGAGTCCTCAAATCCTCGTCCTGGATTACTGTAAGTCGACCACTTCCGAGCTCATCTTCGAGCCTAAATCCTTCGGAATAGTGCATTTATTAACACTATTACTGCCAAATGTTTGGTTAATTTTTCGGTCTGTTTCAGCAGCGCTTTGGTTCAATATATCCACTATTGAAACAGGTTCAGTTTCGTACACCTTTTGCTTCAAATAGCCCGAGGCAAAATGTGTACGAAAGTGTCAAATCTGGCGAGCGGGCTGGCCATTCTGTAGGACCTCGACGGCCAATCCAACGACCGGGAAAAGTAGTATCCAAATAATTTGCTGGCACAGGAAAAATTTGGAATTCTTTGAGTGAACCTAAAATATGAACATCTTTAATTATACAAATTAATTATTGCGGTGACCTCCCAGTTCCATGTTGATTAGTAAATAGAATAGAGATATAAAATACTACAACCTTCTTTTACTCTCCAGAAATACACTTGATTAGATTTATTTTTGAAGAATTGAAGGGGTTATATTTTTAGGAGTGACATTCGTTGTGGAATGTTTGAAATACAAACTGAGTAGAGAAAAGTGTCTTCTGTATAATTCAGTGTTCATATATAAGTATTTGTTTCGAAAGATTTTTTTTCTTTCGTGTAATTCAATGTTTATATGAAATTAGCTGTTTCAGGAGGACATTCTTTCAGTTTGTCTGAAAGTTACTTCTTTGCATGATCTACACATCCATGTATAGAGTTACTTATTTTCAAATTGATTACTTCCTTCCTTTCTTTGGAAGATTCCCTCATCCCCTTTTTTGTATTAAGATGGAGTAGTAGAAAGCCAAAAACTTTCTTTCCCAAATTATTTTTAAAGGTTATGTTGAAATTCCATGCCAAACTTCAGTTGAACTATCAGCTGTTCCAATCAGAAATTTCAAATTAATCAGAAACCAATATTTACCAGACATGCACGTTGACAACGATTTACAAACAGTTGGAAATCTGTTTGTGACTCAAGGTTGGAACGAACCTAAAGTATCCATGCATTAATTTCATTATCCCAAATTTCAGTTTTTTGAGTTGACCTGTTCAAAAAATAAAAGGGGGGACATTGAAGAAATGCACTGTATAGATACGGAACTAAAAAACATACTACATTAAAACGAACAAACCTTTTGGAACAACCCAATGGTGACTTATGACAACCTTTCAACTCAACTTCTGGCTTCTCTCATAACACCATTGATTATTTTTTCATCTTCATCTACCGTCTCATCAAAATAAAATAACCATACTTTCTTAAATTTATTCCTCCTTATTCGAGACTTCCTACAGAGACCACGTGATGCGTTATTATACGGAAGGCGTTTCCGGTTGGGAACGTATTTTAGGACAGGTTAAATTTAACTCGACACGTCACGAGGAAAGTAAACTGAAATATTTCGTAACATTCGATGGAAATTAATAACATGATCCTAACTGTTTGAGGAAATCCAGTAAAACGCCGACTTGGTTCGAGCGTTCGAGATACACCGTCGTTCATTCGGTATCTACGAGGGAAGGTGAAAGTTTTCGATTAGACTGAAAATATTGCTCTTGTATTTTCTTATCAATTAGAAGCTTGTGAAGCACCGTTTGTAACCTTTGGTGTAGTAATTAATATTATTGGAGTTTTTTCCCAAACACCAAACTGTTATTTCAACATCTCGACACGTGTTTCGATCACCTCATCTTCAAGAGAACGATTAATCTTCCTCTTGAAGATGATCACTGAGTGATCGAAACACGTGTCGAGGTTTTGATATAACGGTTTGGGGGATCCCACATGCAGTAAAAAAACAATTCTGGGTAATCGACTACTTTGGTCACGAGCCTCTCGTGTTCTGGGTAGGTATTGTTGATAACTTCCCGAGCCACCTAGGAAGCATCATGGCTATTCGCAGTTCGTCAGCCATGTAACGTTGCGGAACAATTTCAGCTTCAACTAGATAAATTCTCTCGAGAGTCGTGAATGGTACATCTGCACCAATTCACCGCTAATTCTGGCTATTTGATTTCAAATTAATCAATTTCCGTAGATGATATCGAAAATACAGTTTAACTAATATTATCTACCGAAAAGATAATTATGCCCCCCCATTAAAACAAAATGTCCCTACTTCAAAAGAAGATTATATACGGCACTGGGTATGCCTGAAATTTGACGCATATTTTTACTTGAAAACTATGTTATTGAAAAATTTCATGGCAAACAATTCATTGAAGAAAGGAATGAATTACTTTCAAAGTATTTACTAGTTTTATGCGAACTACAATTATACAGAATCAAAAATGGAAAAATCTGCTTACAGTATTTAGACGGATATGTAGAAATGAAAACAATTTCGTAAGAAATACTCCATTTCCAATCAAGCGTCTTGAAAATTGAAGAATCAAAAAACATACACACTGACAAAAGTCTGTTTACTAACTTTTTCTTGAACAAATTTTTTAATATTGTTAATCAACAGAACAAAAATAGGTATATACAAAAATATATTTTCATTTGTGTGTGTGATAAGTTCAAATGGCGTTGATATAACCAATTTGCCAGTCTATTCTAACATGTAAAATTTCTACATTTTAATATTTTCAAGACGCATAATACACTCTTCCTTATTTCTAAAGGTAAGTATTTGGTTAATCCTAATGAATTGTTTTTGTTTTTCTTTTTTTTCTCTTACTATTTCATTCATTTTTTAATATTTGCCTTCATTTTAATATTTTTACAATTTCTTGATAAATGAGTTATCTCTTCTTTCATTTTTTTTCTTTTTTCCAATCTTTTAAATTTTTTCTTCTTTTTTTCTTTTCTGTTTTTCTCATCTTTACATTACACTATACGATCGAATTTACATTCGTTTGGAACGTGACAGAACGCGACTTATAAGCTAGCTGGTAGTCCTATTAGTTTTATTCTACAATATTCACAGAATACAAACTCACTGAAAAGTAAAATTATATTTCTCAGTTTACTTTTTTGATATATTCGAAAAGAATTTTGAAAAGGTTTGTATATGTTCTATTGACTAGAAGTTCTTCCAATCGTATTGGGTACGTCATGTTTTCACTTTTCAGTTCTTTGTATAGGTTATCAAAATGTTGTTTATTTTCAACACATTCTAGAATTAGATGATCCAATCTACCAGTTTTTCCACATGAGCAATTTGGATTTTCATCTAATCCTATTTTGAATTTATATTCTGGGTACATTGCATATATTTTCATTTGTGTGTGATGGGTTCAAATGGCGTTGGTATAACCAATTCACCAGTCTATTTTAGCATGTAAAATGTTTACAATATTTTACTTATTTCAAGATGCATAATACACTCTTCCTTATTTCCAAAGGTTAGTTTTTGGTTAGTCCAAATGAGTTGTTTTTCTTTTTCTTTTTTTTTCTCATTGATTTTTCAATATTTGTTTCTTTTCTTTGTCTTTTTTTTCGTCTTTTGTTTCTTTTCTTTTTATTTTTTCTTTTCTTTTATGATTTCCTGTTTGATAAATGAGTTATCTAAGAATTGACATATATATACACATTTTTTTCATCTTTTTGTTTCATTTTTTCCTCTTTTTTTCCGTTCTATTTAGTTTTTTCGTCTTTTTTCTCTATTTTTTTAATATTTTTGTCACCTTTACATTACACTATACGAACGGATTTACATTCGTTTGGAACGTGACAGAACGCGACTTATAAGCTAGCTGGTAGTCCTGTTAGTTTTATTCTACAATATACACAGAATACAAACTCACTGAAAAGTAAAATTATATTTCTGAATTTACTTTTTTAATATATTCGGAAAGAATCTTGAAAAGGTTTGTATTTTTTCTATCCCAATCTTATTGGGTATCATGTTTTCACTTTTCAGATCTTTGTATAGGTTATCAATATATTGTTTATTTTCAATATATTCTAGAATTAGATGATCCAATCTACCAGATTTTCCACATGAGCAATTTGGATTTTCAGCTAATCCTATTTTGAATTTATATTCTGTGTACATTGCATATATTTTCATTTGTGTGTGATGGGTTCAAATGACGTTGGTATATCCAATTTACCAGTCTATTTTAGCATGTAAAACTTTTACAATATTTGTATTATTTCAAGACACAAATACACTCTTCCTTATTTCCAAAGGTTAGTATTTGGTTAGTTCTAATGAGTTATTTTTCTTTTCCTTTTTTTCTCATGAATTTTTTTACATTTGTTTTTTTTCTTTTCTTTTTTTCTTCTCTTTTTTTCGTCTTTTTTCTATAATTTCTTGTTTGATAAATGAGTTATCTAAAAATCGACATATATACACATTTATTTATTTCTTTATTTTATTTTTTCCTTCTTTTTTCCATTCTATTTAGTTTTTCCGTCTTTTTTCATAATCGCATTACACTATACGAACGGATTTACATTCGTTTGGAACGTGACAGAACGCGACTTATAAGCTAGCTGGTAGTCTTGTTAGTTTTATTCTACAATATTCACAGAATACAAATTCGTTGAAAAGTAAAATTATATTTCTGAATTTACCGTATGGTAATCAGTATGTTCTTTATTTTCAACACATTCTTGAATTAGATGATCCAACATACCAATTTTTCCACATGAGCAATTTGGATTTTCAGCTAATCCTATTCAGAATTCATATTCTGGGTACCTACCTATATCTCTGACCCGAAGTTGATCCAGAGTATAATTTCTGTCAGTGAGATAGTATAGCATTTCTTCCAAAAATGAATATTACAAAAAAAAAAACAGATTTTTCCCGAATTTCCGATTATATGCCACCAGAACCATCCCTAACCAGCAATGAAGAGGAGTAATAGGTACACCTAAATAGGTGATCAATTGATTGACTTCAGCATGATCCTGGTGATGAATGAACGAAAAACATCTACAAGACTATTCTCTTCGAGGTAAGTTGCACAAATGTGAATCAGGTGTAATACAATGTACGTTGTATATTAGCCAGGAAAGTAGTTGTTTTTATCAATACTTTCGTATTCTACTTAGTCACTATTGACCCAAGCTAAGAATTATCCCATTTTTCAAGATAAGAAACTTGTTTGGATGATGTTTGAGTAGATATGTCAAAACATAAGACACGTGTACTGTCAATGAGGGAAATAAGAAAAGAAGCTAGAGGGAATGAGCTAGAGGGAGAAAAAAAAGAGAAAGAGTGAAACTGGAGGGTAGAGAGAAGCGAGAATAAAGAGAAGACGACAGAGAAGACAGACAGAGAATAGAGGAAGAGAAACGTGTCGAAGAGAAGAAAGGAAGTGAGAGGAGGTAAGGGAGAAAAAGAGGCGATAGAGGAAGAAGAAAGAAAGAGGCGATAGAGAAAGAAGAGAGAAAGAGGAAAGACATATGGTAGAGAGGGAAACAAAGACAGAGGATAGAAAGCAGAAAGAGTAGAAACAATACAGGGAAGAGAGATAGGAAAGGGAGAGGAGAGGAAAAAGGAAAGGGAGAGAATAGGGAGAAAGAAGAATCGCCTCCACGCCCTCGAAAACAAGTACGGGAGCTTCATTAATTCTCAGTAGATATGATGATGAAAAAATTATCAATTTATTGGCCCTTATGGCAATAGAAAAAGAAGTCACACAAAAAACATTTTCATGATAATCCAAACCAGCACTCTCTTAGTGTGTAATATTAGGAAAATTTCTGCCGAATATAATAATCACTTTTTCCACGGAATCAAGGGGCATACAAGAATACACCTAATTTGCTCATCCAGTTCATCTGAAAAACAAAAATGAACCATTACATTACACCCTGTATAAACGCTTTTTATAAACGAGGCTATCAAACGTATCATCGATTTATATTATTACATGCTTTTTCGTCATGGTTGGTATCCCGATGTTTATTATAGGGGTAGGGATTGGCACATCGGAACTAGAAACTTTTTGGAGGGGCAACCCTCATGCGGCTTTCAGGTCCAATTAAAACAATTGAAGGTCACAATTATATCGTTCAAAAGTAGATTTAATGAAATATTTTATTAGATGGGCGTATCTGTGGGAATTTGGGTTGATTTGAGTATGACAAGATTTTATCGGAATCGTATAAATTTTACATCCCAAATCCAAGATGGCCGCAGCTACAAAGTGGCGGATTACATATTTTTTCACAACTACCTCAATATGGGTATCAAATCCCGTGAGTTGGGCTACCTATCGGGGGCGTCCCCAAGTGGTGGATAGGGAAACGGCCAGGGGACTGGAGGTCCTGCCCGGGAAGCCAATGTGGCCTTACGGACGGGGTCGCCGGACTCCTGGTCAGTGGCAGGAGTCCACGTGCCGACAGCTGAATGGCCACTGGGTGATATACGGTTAAGAACAATTCCCTTGGAGAACTGGGCGAAACCTCATTGTAATCAGCCTAACTCTGGTAATGCGGGGCTCTGTCAGAGGTGACCGACTCTTCCCTTGCTACTCGCGGAAACGCACATGAATGAAACAAATACAAAAACAGAAACAACAAAAACCAATCCCTAGGCTAGACACAGAAGTGCTCACCTCAAACTAAAGGTTCGTATTCACCAAAAAAGCGAGCACGAGCGAACAAGAGTGAACGAACATTCTGCATCAATAATCGTCTGGTGAGTACGGGCTGGCGAGCGAGCGAACGTATGCTTGTTCGCATTCAGAAAAGATCGAGAAGAAGGCGGTACTACGAACTTGAAGGTAATCGCTCTGGTGTGGACAAGACATCAATATGTCGAGCAAACATACACGAATGCTCGCTCATGCTCGCTCGTGCTTGCTTTTTGGTGAATACGCACCTTAAGGCAGTGGCTGGGGATGAACAGAAATGTCTACTCCAATCTACCGCTTGGAATCAGGCTATAAGTGCTTGGAGTGAACTATAAGTGCAGCCTCCTCCTTCCCCACTCCACCTCCAACAGCAAGGACACGTCATGTGGCGGGCGCCAAGAGCTCCTGCCAGTATAAAGAAGATGTATGCTAATGACCTGTCCACCTTTCTGGAAAGGGCAGGATGGACGATGACCTAGGAGGACAACTCTTCGGGAGGATGGGACCTAAGTGATGTGGCTCTACACTCACCCTCCCTACTCTACAGATACAAATGGGTATCAAATGAAGGGGTTGACTAGTACTTTAGTAGTACACTATGAAAAATATGCATATCCAACAAAATCTTTACAAAGAACTCTGTCAACTCAGAATTGGGATTCAAGCATGGATCTCTCACCCAATTCTAGATTTTGTATCGTATTATGTAGCGTAAGGGGGGCTGAAAATGATACGGTCGTCAGCGATACACCACCCAAGTTAAGATGAAAGGTTAGAACGTACCTAGAACTGAACTGTGTGGCATTAGGGTGAATAAAAATAATTAGAAACTTAATAACTTGAAAATAAAATACTAAAAAATATGTCAAAAATGTACTGAAAAGTAAAAATTAATTCGGAAGGTCCTAGACAGCAATCATTACACCATTCCACTCAGCAATCTACTTTATTGATCAGATGAGAAAATAGCATTTACATATTTACTCAGGTTACGCTACGCCCAACGATTTCATTATTTTTTATCTATTCAATACCGTATATTGCTGAAGAGAGTGGTGTGATGACTGCTACCTAGGACCATCCAAATTATTTTTTAGTTTACAGTACATTATTTACATCACTATTACTTTTTTTAAAAAACCGTGCAACATACAATTTTTTCTACTTATTTCATTCATAATGATGACTCGAATTTCTTGTAGTTGTGACCAAATTGATGTGTCATATTAAAATTATATACATTGAGAAATACATCATTCATATTATTCACAAAATTCATCGAGAATACACAATTTGACAACTTTGCAATCTTATCAAAGACTACCTAACTGTTTTACTGTCGAGGTCATTAATTACCGTATCGGTAAAGCAAATATTGACACAATTCAACAAAATTATGCGGTCTACCAGTTATTGTAATATTTGCAAGCATTGAATCGTTTTATGAACCAGTTCTGTTGAGGGATTCGAACAATTCGTTGATAATATACTTCGATACAGCCTTGCAACCAAATTAACACAATATATTACTGTCAGAACAGGGTTGGCTTTCCAGAAATATGAAAACTCTGTTATATACCGACAGTTATGAATAGATCTGAGAGAAACGACCATTTTCATACAAACACTATGTCAATTAGAGCTCTGTAAAAGAAAGTGCCACTTTTGTGGGTAAAAATTTGATTTAGCGTACCCCCGCTAGGTGGCTATTGGCATGACCCCTAACGTCCGGAAATATCAAATGAAAAAGTCAGGGTCCGCAGAGGTCAAATGATAAAGTTGTTCCAAATGTCTTAAAAACACTATATTTCCATGAAAAGAGGCTCCGCACCTGACCTAACCTAACCTAACCTGCCTAACCTAACCTGCCTAACCTAACCTACCTAACCCAACCTACCTAACCCAACCTACCTAACCCAACCCACCTTACCTAACCCAACCCAACCTAACCTACCCAACCCAACCTAACCTACCCAACCCAACCTAACCTACCCAACCTACCTCAACCTAACCTACCCAACCTACCTCAACCTAACCTAACCCAAACCAACCTAACCTAACCTAACCCAAACCAACCTAACCTAACCCAAACCAACCTAACCTAACCCAAACCAACCTAACCTAACCCAAACCAACCCAACCTAATCTACCTAACCTAACCTACTTAACCTACTTACCATAAATAAACATGCTGACTGTTTAGCCGTCAATGTCATTGTAGCGCAACTTTTCTGCTTATATTTCTATTCGGGTATCGGAAGCTTCCAACACCCGGGTCTTGCTCGATGACACTCATGGCACACCTATGACTGTTGCACTTTTTCGTAGAACAAAGAAGGCCTTGCTGTTGAGCCCAAGTGATACCGTCCATCGGTGTCTTCGGAAAAGAATTCAAATTCCAAACTGACGACTGAAGAACAAGTAGCGTCGCAACGCTGATATAGCGTGCTCCGACTTTTATTTGACCTTTCCGGGCGCTAAGTGTCATGTAAATCGAGTCAAAATCAAAAGTTATGTCGATTCATTTACCTACAAGGTAGCCACCTGGCGGGGGTACGCTAAACCGAATGTTAGCCCTTTTGTGAATTCAGATGATGTCAAAAATTAAACTTAAATTTGAAAGGCCGTAGACGAAATGCAAACAAGAAAATCATAATTGTATTTTCTACCTGTTTTTGTATATCCTAAATATGAACAAGGATTTAGAGGTACCTTCAAAGTCGGGCTGATTACCTGCTAAAAGTATTAGGGATTAGACAATTGAGTTGATTTTCATATCAAAAAAAAGTAACTTCTCTATATTTCAGTTGTTTTCAAACATAGGGCCTTTATACTTTTAAAATGGAACCAAAAATTACCTATAGTGAATAATTTTGACAATGGAGTTTTATTGATAGAAAATGCAAAATTTTCGTTCCGTAGAATTAATTCTACAAGCGATAAATGAAAAATTCTGTGGTTTAATTTCACATTTTACCTGAAGTAAAATAACCTTCATCTAGTGAATCAGAGTCGGACATGGAAACAAAGAAATAACGCAATAAACCTTGTTTATTTTAACTTTATCGGAATTCAAAATGTAATTACTGCCACCTATCTGGTGTTGTTGCCAACCTAATAAAGAAAAGTGGTAAACAGAAATTCATGGAAAAATGGACGCATACTCAAACCACAGCCTTAAAAAATCCCTCTGAACCTGAAAATTTACGAAATATACAGCTAGCGGACTGAGTCATAGCCGGTGGAAGAAATCGTATAATTAATGTAGCCGGTAAATATAAGTTTGAATGTAAAATAATACGTGTTAGAAATCACACGTTGAAAGATAAGACCTCGTTAGTCCTCATCTCGCAAAAGTTTCGACTTCTGAGGGTTGTCGTTCGTAGTGGTGCGACAGCTGGTTAACGGAAAAACATTTAAAAATATTTTTGAAAATTTCAAAGACTGTCAAAATTTTATGTAGTTCAAACGTGTTTGCAGGAGTCTCGACTTTTGCTATTGAACATGAATCTCATAGCTCCTTTCTGTATAACGAAAACAGTTTGTTTTCATTGAGTTTTGCAACATACTCTCCCCACAAGAAAATTCCATACCTCCAATGAGAGAAAAATAAGCCGATTTAGCGACTGACAAACCAAGTTACTCTTAAGTTATTCTCACTGCAAAGCACCCTAAAGTTAGTTTTTTATTGAGAGTTACGTGATCAACGAATTTAAGTTTATTGTCAATTATTACCCCCAAAACTTCAGAACTAGGTCTATTTTCAAGCTCATCTCCTTTGTTGTATGCTGTCAATAAAGCAGGGAAATGATATCAAGTTCATTTTGGAAACATTAAATGACAGCAGATATTAATGAAAAAGTTTCGACACTGAGGTACGATATACGTGCGCCCTGAATACACAATAAACGGATAATTTTATTACACGTTATTATTTTTATCATAAAATTGTATTGAAGGAAGTTTGCGGTTCAATCGTCTACGATAAAATTGAAAATTCCAGGAATTTGAGCAACGCAAACCTACAAACTTCATTAAGAAACTTATACCGAGACTAATACCAACGATAAATATTCAATGAACCCAACAAAGGGTGGGGTCTTCTTGTAACACAACAATAGGATTACTTATACGGATAACTTTTGAATGTTACTAAATGTTCATGTGATGTAAAACGGTGGCACTCCCATAAAAATTGTTAGTCTTTTTCTCTCCAGTTATTATTCGTTGTTTAGATCGACACAAATGAGTAATAGACATTTCTGTACAGACAAATATTGAAACAATGAATGAGTTTTGAGCAAAACGAGTGTTGAAAATGAAGTCTATATTGTGAAGATTTTGTAATCATTATCATGAATACATCGACAGAGAACTCGATATGTGAAAATCAAAGTTAAACGAGGCTCCCCAAAGAGGTCTCTTGCAAAGCCTAGCTTCGACATCGACCGCTGAAGAGATTCGTCCTTTGTATTTTGCTGAAAGACAACAAGTCTCATTTAAAAAAAAAATGAAATATAAGACATTCATACTTAACAGTCCCACTAATAGACAACGTGTTACCTCAGGGCTAGTACTAGAGTGCCACCAAGATTTAGCCAAAGCCTCGGTAGGTAATAACATTATACTGAGGTGGATTAAAGGGCACGACAGGAGTAAAGGTTATCACCCTCGGTGACCCTGGGAAGGATTTGGCTATTATTGATATATTTTACACCACTTTTATGTTGTATGGCTTTGTAAACGAATGATAAGTATGCAATTAAAGGAAAAGCAACATGAAAAAAAATTCAGGCAGCGAGGCTGCAGAAGTTTGCAAGAAACTGATAAAATATACTGTATACTAACTTAGTTAAATTTCATGAGCACTGTTCATTACCACAAAATCCATATAACTTGCTACTAAAAAAAGGGGTTCCCCAAGTATGAAACTTGAATTAGAAGCTTCTGAATTATTAAAGGTGTAGGTGAGGTTTAAGACGAATTTTCTCCAGAGAATGATATAGACTGCAATGCTTATAAAATAAAATTCTGAAATGAAGCAATAACTAGACTAACTAGAAGATTTGGGGACTTGGAAAATGATAAAGGTGTATCAGACTCTTTCGAAGATGATAAGAAGACAGAGGCGACTTGGAAATATCGAATAGGTCATGAATTCTCATTAAACAGTTATTAACAAATAATGTAAATGCGAGAGTAATAATGAGCCTAACTTTGGGTTCCCTTCTACTAAGAAAATAGTGTTTTTAAGCCGAGAGATTTTCACCAAACAAGTGGTGGAATTGGAAATAGTAGACATTCTATTTTTTTCAAGTACCAAATAACACGGCCTGAGAATTCTTTGGATTGGTAGTTAGGTAATGTTCACAGGAAAGGCATTCGGTGGTTGAAGATTTCCACTACATGTATCCAGTAGCTATGTAGTGTTTCTCAAAGTTGCTGATGAAATTTTTGGTTGTAAGGTTGCGATCAACGTTGTTATTGTAATATACCCTGTTTGTTGATGATCATGTCTTTGTGTTTCAATGCCCTCGTTAACCCCCGCTAAGGTTTTCGAATAAGTACTCACCAGAATTGAATTCAGGTTTTTCAAAAACATGTTTTGATAGCCGAGGTCATAAATTTGGAAAATTCGTGTTTCAACTTCCTCTCCTTGACTTTTCTCTTGTGTTTATGGAAAAATATTCCTGGCTTGTTCAAACATCACAGCAGCCATGAGAACACCACCAACCGCGGCAATGGAATTAATTACTGGTCTGACCCCTCTGGACCTGTACGTTAAGGAGGTTGCGTTAATGGCCATGGTACGATTGCGCACGGCTTGTGTAAACCTCGAAGTAGGAATGGGTCAATTGAGGCTGGGCCTATGGCGGGAAGCGCTTGCTGCGCAACCTCTACTGCAGGCAACCAGTGATGCAATTGAACCCAGGTTTGTGTTTAATAAACCCTACAAAATACAAATAAAACAGAACACTGAGTCAGATGCTACAAATGCAATACGCATATGTAAAGACGGCTCAAAAACTAAAGAAGGTTCAGGATGTGGAGTGTACTCCAGATCACTAAGCCTAAGGATCAAGTGGGGAATGGGAAAAAATACCAGCGTGATCCAAACAGAACTGTCTGGTAACTCAATCGCCACAAAAGAAATAACCAGGAAAGGAATATCTGGCAAAAACATAATAATCTGCACTGATAGCAGATAAGCCCTATTAGCCTTAAACAAACAACGTGTTACCTCGGGGCTAGTACTAGAGTGCCACCAAGACTTAGCCAAAGCCTCGGTAGATAATAACATTATCCTGAGGTGGGTTAAAGGACACGACAGGAGTGAAGGTAATCGCATTGCTGTTTCTTTAGCCAAGGAAGCGGCTGGGCTAAGAATTTTAGGACCCAGTGGCACCTACGGCCTGATGACTTCAACAATTGCGGAACTAGCCAAATATTACACCCATACTGAATCCCTAAAGAGATGGAA
Organism: Leptinotarsa decemlineata; assembly: GCF_025532065.1. Classification (NCBI taxonomy): domain Eukaryota; kingdom Metazoa; phylum Arthropoda; class Insecta; order Coleoptera; family Chrysomelidae; genus Leptinotarsa; species Leptinotarsa decemlineata. The sequence goes on from NW_027412578.1 coordinate 9,128,669, forward strand.
TGGAATCAAAGGATGAAATCTTGCCAGGATCACCCTGCGCGACCCTGGGAAGCTGGCGCCGAAGAAATATTTGGCGAAGACCAGGAAAAATCTACGCTTAACAGTAGGATTTCTGACTGGCCACTGTCAACTAAGGAAACACCTCCATAATATGGGGCTAGTGGACACACCTCTTTGCAGGATGTGTGAGCAGGAAGATGTGACTGTCAGGCGAGTTTTGGCCTACACCTGACGATATGAAGCAGATGTCTCCCAGTGGCCTGTCCACAGGACAGGATAGACGATGACCTAGGAGGACAACCCCTCGGGAGGATGTACAATGGGTCACATGTGGCCTAAGTGCTGTGGGCCTACACTCGCCCTCCCTACTCTACAGATACAGAATCCTATAATTTTTGACCGACTCCTCCATAAAACGAATGGATCTTTTTTTGGTAGTTTTTTTTTTCATGTAGTTTCAATTAAACTTCCACGTAATGAAGTTTTTTATACAAATGCTCGCTTGTCATTATGGAAATTCGCGACAATTCTTAAACTAGCCCAAACTCCAAAGTGACTGATTTATATCACAATCGTATGAATTCCCACACTTCCCAAATCTCAATTCCACAAGGCGAGCAATAAATATGATGTCATTTCACGATTTCTCTTTGAATAAACAATTTTTTATTGGCCAGCATTCCACATTTCTAATATTTGCGTTGTTGTTGATATTTCCCACAAGGAAAAGATCGGCCATAAACATATAAACTCGAGATATTAAATTTGGTGTAGGCCTGCCGAAAAAGTCGAACTTGACCGTCCCAGCGATACGGCTTCTGTGAGTTCATCTCATGAGAAAAAACTAGGCAAGTCTTTATTTGCTCATTACTGAGAATGTTTGCTTCTGGTTATCTCATTTGCATTTATAATTCTCGAGATGGAATGATTGCCTAGGTAACTATCCCGTTCGAAGATATTCGAGAAAGAAGACTCTTGAGAAGTACTCAACATTTCCGGTGACACCGGAAGAGATAGTGAAATAATTCTTATCTGATCTCATCTTTGGTGTATCAAATATTAGTGGAACACCAAGAAAAGGTGTACTAAAACCTGATTTAAAGTAGATGTAGTTTTACAGTAAATGGTATATATTATTGACGACAAAAAGTTCCACAAATTTGACTTGTTTTTCTTCAACCAGTGTATATTTTCAAAATATTATGGGATAGTTTTGCACCTCAACAGAGTAACTATTAATAACTGTTTTGTACTGAAATTATAGCGCTAGAAACTTTTAACAGATTGAGATGCTTTGTGTGATGATCAGAGTCGTTCTGCCTGTCTTTTGTGCTACACCATTTTCTAGCATAACCGTTGGTTGAAAAAACCATTTTCAAAATATCTCTGAATTATATTATGATTCACCAGTTTTTTTTTGCTCCTGATAGAGTGTGAGTGCTTCCTTATATATGAAAAGTTATTGGACCAAACTCATTGTTTTTTCAATAATGGCACAATAACAGTAAACAAATAATGAACTCATACACAAGTCATAAGCTTATAGCTCTCAGGATCTGTAAATCGAAACCAAAAGCAGAGCCTTAAGTTCCAAGAACAAAAATAACTTCTTCTGGAGATATTCTTCAGATATGTGAAACACAGAAACCTTATATTATCTTGTGGATGCGCTGGTATCTTCGCTATCAAACTGGCAGAATTATCTTTCCCCTGTTCAATTAGTTATTAAAGTTGCTTAAACAGAGCTAAGAATTATAGAAAAGTTCTGGATGTCCATATGGACATGCTAACTTAACAGTTGAGCTACCAGAAATAGCTAATTTGAAAAAAAAACATATAGAAAATCGGACTTGTGACGCACTGTTTGGAACCTTTGGTGTCGTAATGAATATTACTGGAGTTTTTTCCCAACACTAAACCGTTATTTCAACACCTCGACACGTGTTTCGATCACCAATCGACCATCTTCAAGAGGAAGGTATTCCTCTTGAATATGATCACTTGGTGATCGAAACACGTGTTCGAGGTGTTAAAAAATAACGGTTTGGTGTTGGGAAAAAACTCCAGTAATATTTAAAAAATCGGAGATAAAGAGGATGGAAACCAAAATGATAATAATAACTGTTGAGGAGTCATCTAGTCTAAACATGTAGAAAATCGGAGATAGCTGAAATAGAAACCTGAAATAACGATAATAATGAATGTTGAGGGGTCATCCAGTCTATATTTAAGATTGATACACACCTCAATGCTGTAGAAGAATCGTCTATTGTTCCTAATGAGCCAGTTCAACCTTTTTATTTGACCAAAAATTGATTTTCGACTTGAAAAAAAAATAAATTTGATGTGGTAAATGCCTGTCTAATAACAACTCCTGTCCGGAAAAATCAGTTTCTGTACTTCTGCATATTTGGTTCAGAAAAGGGCTGTAAACATCACATTGATTAAAATAAGAAAGGACCCAAAAAGTCATATAGCATTTTCCAGAGTTCTTTTAAGAGACGAGTTTGAGAAAAACGATTCTTAACTAATTTTTTCAAATGTTTTTTGAAATGAAGTCTGTAGTAAATTCAAGGTCAAAATTTTAAAAGGTATAGGTACTTTCATCTGCAATTTTGAAAAAAACAGACATAATTAGAACCTCCGGTTAAAAAATAATCTATTCAAAGACTTATCTCACACCAAAACAAAAATACCATAGTAGAATAATACAACCAGGAGGCTCTCTTACCACGTGATCCGCCCGAGTTGCCGGGGACCTTCAACCGAGATTCTCATATAACGCTTTCAGTGCTGTAGTACGAAGGATTCGACGGTACCAGGGGCATCGGATTAGTTATAATAAACGGTCGGGAATTAATATTGTGTTTAGTTTATTCGCTGTTGTTATTATTGTTTTTAGTTTTTGTAGTTGGTTATAGGTAACTTACCACAAAATCTTATGTAATATGAATGAAAGTAGTGGGAGTGGAATTACTGGTTGATTTTTACTATGAGCTATTTCTCGACGTGCGTTTCGCCAACGAAATTCTCTATTAAGTGCCAATAATTGAAATTCGTTTGTTTTGTTGTTGTAATAAGACACTATGAACATTTAAATTTCCCGATGAGAATGTTTTCATTTTGAATTCATATTTTTATAATTATTAACAGCTTAATGGACTATTGATAAATAGTCGTGAATTGTAATTACTCGTAAATGACTTAATTATTATCACACCTCGGGATCCGGTATTGCATCTTATACAGTTTCAAAACATTACTTACTGTCAATGAAGTTTCGCACTAAGTCGAAGTATAACTTGATATAGAGTTAGTCAAAATACTCTTCAAAAAATGGAACTGTTCTTATTACTTATTGATTCGTCAATAAATGTTTTAATTTGTGAAAAATTGTAATCGAGTACAAAATATCAAAAAAAATTGTGTTATCCTACAGGAAGAAATCAAAATTTCAAAATTCATTTCAAGAGTAAACTACATACCCTCATGTCGGCATCGAATCAAGCTTTGAGTTTGTTAGGATAGGGCATCAAATTGAAACGACCAGTTTAGGTAGACTCAGTTATACACGCTACCTCGATGAATGCTCAGAATCAACTGACTAATATGTATCATAATATCTAGTCATTCGGGTACAGAAGTACAGATATGATTCACATTTGCAACGTTTCCATTATACAGTGCATTTATTCAATGTTCCCCCCCCCACACTTTTATTTTTTGAACGGTCAACTCTAAAAATTGAAATTTGGGGTAACGAAATTAATGCATGAATACTTCATTTTGAAGTGAAATTGACAGATGAAACTTTCAAGATGGCGATCTGAGGGGAACTGTATTGGAATATGCTGGAAACTACTGTTGACCCTCTCATCACTGAAATCGTCGAAGCGAATCCTAATGAACTCGATATGGCTATTGTATTTCAACAAGATGGAACACCACCACATTAATCCAGGCAAGTAAGGAACTATTTGGATACTACTTTTCCCGGTCGTTGGAATGGCCGTCGAGGTCCTACAGAATGACCAGCCCGCTCGCCAGATTTGACTCCTTTGGACTTGTTTATGGGGCTATTTAAAGCAAAATGTGTACGAAACTGAATCTTAGAAAATGTTCGGCGTGAAATATCGGATAGGTTGTTCATATGTCAAGAAGTTCAAGGCAACCATTTCAAACATCTTCTGAACTGACCTCAAACTTATTACCTCATATTATGTAGTTAAATGTCAATGTATTTCGGCAATTATTAAAAGTTCCGCCATTGTGTAGTAGTTGAAGATATTGACATTTAATTTTTTCCCAGATGGCGCCCAGTCGTCATCTCGAAATTTTCATTTGTTAATTTCACTTCAAAATGAAAAATTCATGCATTAATTTCATTATCCCAAATTTCAATTTTTTGAGTTGACCCGTTCAAAAATAAAAGGGGGGGGAGATTAAAGAAAAGCAGTGTATAGTTATGTTAGAATAAAATGATAAGCTAAAATACAAGGTCATTCCTATTTAATGTTTTATTGATAAGCCCAACAGAGGTGACCATCAATCATTAAGACAAACACCTCCTATTGGGAATTTCCAATATTTCAAATTATACATTATTTTCAGAGATATTTGAATGCCCTTTCTTACTGTCTACACAAACAAAGGTCAGGATTGACATGATGATCATTCACTTACTGTCATGATTAAAATTTTTGATATTACAACCAAATTCAGCAGGTTTGAAATTTTCAATTGATGCTTGTAATTTATTGAAGGATAGGTAAAGCGATATAACCTGTTTGATTTAATTAATAAATATTGACATTTCCTGAATTCAGATAGTGTGACGTTTTAGAGCTGATTTTTTTATGAACATTTTTAATTTTTTTCAGAAAAGAGTTATCTCTACATTTCACGATAGAGTGAAGCCATTTCAATATAAAGAATAATATTCTGTTCAAACCAAAAAAAATACATTTATATACAATTTTTTATCCTCTCTTTATATCCATTAGTACATTTCTATGTCTACAGTGCTTATTTACAAACAGCCAAATGAAAGACACCAACTTGAAACAATTCCAAAGAAATAATTGAATAATGATCTAACTTTCCATAATCAGTACCTCAGGTTGGTATTTCGCCGAAGAAAAAAGCAGTTACCATGGCATTTACTACCTTTCACTAAAGAACCAACCGAACTAAATGAACAATCGACACCTGCTCAAAAGGTGGGTATATTTACATATATTGTTCGACTTCGATATTTCATCGAAACTGTGATTCTAAAAGCTCATTTTCGCTTTAGAATAATGAATGTTAAACCCCTGGTACGCTTGCAAAACTAACTTGAATTTTCATATTTTTTAGGTCATAATTTAAAGTTAATATTGTACTCGATTCCAGAATGTTTTGTTCATCATGAAACGGAGATATCGTTAACTTTAACTTTGCAAGGAGAACCCAATCACAAAAAGCCACAAGCACATAATTTACAAGGAAGACATGTTGCCTGTGAAAACACCAGATTCCAAAACACATCTTGAAAGAACTTTTTTGTAATTAGGCAAGAAAACCTGCTGTTGTATAGGCAATATTAATCTTTACGGTAATCCTATACATCACAGAACAGAAAATGTTTATTCAGCCTGTTGGTATCCACAGTTTTTGGAATCTCGGATCAAGAATTGTATGTGGCAATACTCCAATATAAATATTGCAATAACAAAGGTGCTAAAACCTGAAACACTTCCCCCTGCTCAACAACAAAATTTCCTCTTTCTCCAGAAAAGTGTCCCCAGTAAGATCCCTCTACTTTTCGGTATTTTCAACATCCTCGGGTTAATCATTTCATTGTGCAATGTGCCTAATAACTAACCATAGTTAACTACCTAGCAATCCCGAAGGTTGACTCATCAACATTAAACTTGACATTCAAATTATAAAAATTGCTTGTACAACTTCGACTTCAACTCAACTAATCAATCAAATCAAACACGCCTATAAAATTACTCGACCAATAATTCCGATACGTCAATTATCTAATCTTCCGATCACACAAATATTTGCCGATCACTCGAAATCTTACGTGTTATTGGACACGGAACAGTTGAATGGAAATGCCCGCGGATTATCTCGAACAAATCGAAATCTACCTGTGCCTAGCAGACCCTCCTAGCAACCTGTTGCGTACAAGGGGTGAGAAATCAAGTGTGTAGCCGGAGCAACAGGTTAGCCAACTTGAGTAATCGTTTGAAAAATCTCGACAAATGACATCACCGTGTTGATATTCGCGTTCTAAAAATGGCAAATGACACATTGTTAATACACTTTGAATTACAACTAATTATGTAGGCATACACGCTTTATCGATTACGAAATTAATAAAACAGTCCGGAGTTTGTGGGTTTTTCAGTCTGGGTTAGATGGCATTGTAAACAACACGGTTAATCTTGTTTAATTTTAACAAACCCGTTCGAGCAGTTACATTCCACAGAGTAATCTACTCCATCTAGTAGGTATGAAACCACGCCTTCGTAAGAATGAGCAACGCTGGAATTTGCAAAACGTTCCATTAAAATTTATAACCTCCAGATTCGCGAGAGGAGAGCCAACAACCAAGGAAAACAAACGCTGAAAGTCAACAATGTACGTCACGACTATCACATGTTTACAGCATCTCCAGTAACCCGATAATCCGCCCGAAATATCAAACCGGCTATTTTAAACAGTGTATCTCTGGGCATGTAAAATGGCTTACCTTCGTCTAGAAGTCGTTCTACGTGGATAAAAACATTGGGGAAGGCCGCGAGTTGTTTTCTATCCTTTAGTAACTGAGCCAGATAGTCCGCAATGCTCTGGGTAGAAGCAGTTGTTTGGTCGCACATGTTTTTGCACGGGGTACACGATTTATTTACTGTTTGTTAGTAATACTCAACATGTAAGACTGAACGTAACTACTCGCGCACTCAACCTTACTTAAAATTGAACTGAGTGACTGGTGACTGAACCTGAAACGGGCACCGTCGCATTGATGGGAGAACGATTCGAGGCGCAGGCGCGTTGGGAATGCGCACTTCGCATTTGCCTTTTAAGGGCGCCTGTGTATTTCTTCAGAACTAATATTGCTGTTTCTGTATAAAATTTCATTAGATAGGGGTTTCATCTGCCATATATGAGAGTAATAAAAATGCTTGGGATTCGGATCTGTGTCTCCATGTGTTCCTTTTATAGATACATGACTTATTTTTATGATTATGGCTACTTATCTAAGTGAGAGCCGAGATATGATAGATTTTATCTGCAGGAACTTGTGGCCATCGTGTGTTTGGAAATAGTAGACTGTGGTACTGTGGAAACTGTTTGCTTTTCAGTAAGAAAAGGGGACGAATGAAAACATCGCTGCTGTTGCATATCATAAATTAGCGAAGCCAGTAGGCGGCAGAGGCGACTCGTCTGTCGGGAGAATTAAAAGAATACTCCTACGTCCTACTCAGTTAGCGGGAAATTCCAGAGATACCCGGGAAGAACAGGTAAAAACAGTGCGGATAAATGAGTTATTTATGTGATACGTACCACTTTTCCATTATATTACAATATAAATGAAAATAATAGTGGTAAATAGATATTTGGCTTCCCAAAAGGGTTTCTTTATTCTCTGTAGATGTGTCTTGATGTGAATAAATACATGATGCACCCAGTCAAAAAAATGGATTTTTCTGCGTTTCTCTCAGAAATTGTTACAATTTAGTCGTGATACCGACTTGACAAAAGTTACGCTAAATTCGAAATAGATTGAAAGTTACTTTACGGGCATTCCAGAAAGTGGTTAAATAAAACAAGTTTATTTTAAAAGAATCCATGAAGCATGCAGGTATCAACACAAACGGTTTATTTCCTATCAATATAAAAGTTGTAGCAAAGTTTTCATTACCTACTAGTAGTAATAATTTTTATAAAAACTACCTACTCTGATTGAATAATGATTTATGGTGTTTACAAAAAAAACATGACTTTTCCTTCAAAAGATCAATCTAATAACCAACTGAAATTCCACAAAAAGTCGTGCAAAAAATGATACGTTAAATTTGTGGATCTTGTGATTGACTAGCATACGAAGTGAAACAAGAAAAAGAATTAGGTTAATTATGAAAAAAACGATTTTTAACAATTTTTTGAGTAAATTTCATTGTGTGAACGATTTTTAACAATTTTTTGAGTAAATTTCATTGTGTGAACTTATAATTCAAAATCACATCCACATCCTCATAGCGAAACAAACGCGTATAGAATAAAAAAATTTGAAATTGTTCAATTATTATCATGGATAATAATTTGTGATGTACTGTTTGGAACCTTTGGTGTAGTAATGAATATGACTGGAGTTTTTGCCCAACACCAAATCGTCTGGTCTGGAGGTTAACCACTACTACCGGAGTCCCTCAGGCAATCCGGGAGGGTTGGGAACCCTAACCATACGTGATAGCATTTATCTAATAAAAAGGCTTTCACTTTGTAAGAAAATAATTTTTTTCAAATGGAATCTCGAACCATTTATCTCCCCAACATATCTCAAATTAAATCCAATCTAGTTTATTTCAGATTTTCAGAACAATATGTGAATTAGGTCATAAACAGAATGCCTGTTTGTGCTGTTTCACTCCACTCATAGTTGGAGTACCTATCATTTTATGATATCTACATGTTTACACAATTCTAAAAAATCATTTATTTTCTTTGTCAATTTAGATCAAAAGAGTGGCAGTACTTTAAAATTAAATGAAAATTAAAATAGGGATGAAGGTCGGAAAGAAAGTAAACTGAAGGTAATCTCCAGCACTAAGTAATGAGTTATTGTTACCTAAATAATTTCAATATATTTTCAGAATATGTTGAGTATGCATATGCATAGGAAGCCGGTTATATAGTTTTGCCCCGAAAAATAGACGAATCTTTGCGTATGGGATTTTTGGTAATAAGGTCATCAGAAAATCTATTTTTTTTTAAGTTGTTGTTGTGTATTTTTTTTTGAATTTGAAAACATCCAAATGAAACACTGGTAGCTGTAGTGTGCTCTAACATTCAGTAGTTTGGTTTCTTGATATAGTTTCTCGGTCGAGAATCGTCTATCTACATATTAGTTTCTCATAAATGACTATCGAAAAACAACTACTTTCCCAATTAACATTCATGCAAGAGGCTAGTCATGCAGATATTTCCTGTTGATTCAGAAGCAAGACCACTTTGAAATCAATCAAGTAGATGACTTACAGACCGGTTCTCGAGGTATTACCTCCCATCAGTATAGGAAAGATTCGACCCAATCAGCAGTGTGACTGGGACTCGACTGACTTCAACGGAGTTCAACGAGGCTCGACTGCGTGCATGAAACATTCGTCTAACAGAAAGATATGTTAACTAGAAACAGCTCTATCTCATAAACAACGCTCCAAACGCGAGAAAGAAATATGGCATATTTCGTTTTATTACTTTTCTTATATGTACTACTCTGTTTAAAAAAATAGGGTGAATTTTCATTTTTCTAGAAAAATATTTATTCATTCATCAATTTCTATTTTGTCGCCTTCTAAGTAGTCCCCCTCAGATATATTACACTTGTGACGGGGTTTTTTCCAATCATCGAAACAGTTCTGATATGCACTTTTTGGTATGTCTCTCTGCGATTCGGTTTTTATCTCCTCAATCGTTACAAAATATCGTCCTTTCATGGGTCTTTTCAATCTAGGGAAAAGGAAGTCGCAGAGGCCAAATCTGGTGAATACTATGGCCGAGTCATAATTACGGTGTTGTTTAGGCCAAAAAGAAACGAACGAGCATTGACGAGTGAGCAGGTGCCTTATCGTGACTCAAAAACCATGCAATGTTTTTCCACAATACCGGACGTTTTCTTCGTATTGCTTCTCGCAAGCGGCGAAAAACTTCAAGATAATACTCCTTATTGACCCTACGAGCATGTGGATATCCTCGTGGTGGCCGTGGTAGTGGACGGACGTGCTGATAACGTCCGTCCACAAAAAAGGTACGTGGAGGCCATGTGCTATCGTGGTGCTCCGTTTTGTGTTGTGTTGTGCTAGTCCTTGTAATAAATACTGAAATGTGTGAGAGGTTTCAAAAAAGTGAAGTTTAAGGGCCCCTTTATTCACGCCGGTATCCAGGCCGGGGTGGTTCGGATAACCACGTAAAGGGGTCATAGGTATATGTGAATTCATAAGTCAGAAGGTCTCCCGAAGAGGATGCGACCCAATAAATATATATGTAAAAAATCAAAAGGTATCCTGATCAGGAGGCGACAGTTAAAAAGCACATCGTTTTTTGTTATAAAAAGTGTCACAAAAAAGGGGTGGCAGCATTGCTTCGAGCAAGACCGCTGCGTTCCTCCGACGAAGCTTCTGTCAAATTGATGTCAATTTGAGAGGAGGAGCCTGGAAAAATGCACCCGGGTAAGAAGCAACGTCCATAAAATTAGAGAGAGAGAGAGAACATGTGACAAAGAGAGATACTGTACTTCCTCGCACTAATCAACGTGAATTTCGATATTTAGAAAAGGTTGATTTTTCTAAACATTAGTCTCCACAAAATACTCATTTGCGACTTTCATTTATTTTCCATGAATCATTTACAATGTCGTCGCTCTCTCTTATTCACAGCCAAAAATCTAAGTTGGGAAGCAGCAAAAAATAATAAAATGAATGGCACTTCCTCGGATCTCGTTAGCCTTGCTCAACCTTCGATTATATTTCACAACGACCACAATTTCGTTACTCATAGTAGCGATCCCGAAGTGGGCCGCACTCCTCCTAAACGAGCAACTTTTCCAATTTTGCCTGGGTGTATTATAATTTTATGGAGTGGGTTCGAATTGATTGAATTAGTTTTTAATGAAGCTGCATTTCCAATTCGAATACATTGTCAATGGTCGAGGTATACCACATAGCAATTAAATTTCAAGGTAAACACAATAGCCTTTACATAATGTCCCCTTGCATGATCAAAAAAGAAAGCATTAGTGCAGCTAGTTATGCAGCGTGGGTTTATTCATTCAATGAAATCCGATCCACAAGCAGGCCCGTCTCGAGGGGAGAAAACCAAAATTACTTTAGTCATTTCTTGTCATGCTCAAAATCTTAATCCTAAATACAAATCAACTAGTGTGAACAGCAAATTAGATAGATAATGTTCTATGCTAAACTGAATTATGCAATATGAATTTTGGAACGCACTGTCAGTTCATGAAATATCAGTTAATGTATCGTGGATACTTTGTTTTTTATGTTCCATGGAAATTCATGAATTCAATTTTTGTTCGATTGCCCAGTGTTTCCTCTTGGTTAATTTATATATGCATATATTTTTTTATTCGATTAGGAAAGAGGTAAATAACTGGTTTTCCTTCTGTGTGTTTGGTGCAGTGGATTCTCCTCTTGTCTGCTGGAAATTCTTCAAGTAGTGAATTTCTTAATAAATTCCTTGGTTGGAATCGGCTCATCCAGGTTAGTATCCTTTAAACTTCTTCCAATTATTATAAATATTATTAATATCTGCTAACTTTTCTATTGATTTTTAATTAAATTCTGGGAGCAAAGATTTGGCGTGGCTTCAGGTTTCATCGCCTTGAGAAGAATCCTCTGTTGATAAAAAAGTTGAAAATCTTCTACTTTTCTTAGTTACTAACCATCAATTTCTGTAACTTCAAATTTCTAACTTTGATATCTTGAAAACTATTTCCTCTACAAGTTTGCCACTTATTTCTAAATTTAGATAAATCTTTCATTAATATTTGTTTAAATACATATTTAACCTTACTTATGTCTAAACATAAATTTTTCGTTAGCATCATTTCACACCCGTAACTAGGGAAACGGTTTATAACAATAATTTTCAAACTTGTCATTATTTCTAAATATTTACAACAATTTTATGATGTCTCTTTCATTTTTATTTAACAGATATCATATTATTTTCATTTGATATTAATTTACATCTTCTGCCGGTTGCCTATTTTGTGAAAATTATAAATGTTTATACACAAAAGAGAGAGAGAGAGAGAGAGAGCTCACATACTTCACATAAAAACCAGAACGAGAGAGCGGGAAATTCAAAATTTGTGTATAAAAATTAATAATTTTCACAAAATAGACAACCGGCAAGACTAGAATACTGTTTTCGACTATTTCACTCACTACTAATTTAATTCGATACATACAACATTCGAATGACTACATTTGACATCTAGAGGTATCTAGAGTGATTGCAATAATCGAATGAATTCGAATGATCCCATCACTAACATGTATATTAATATATTTCATAAATACTGTCCGCTTCTCATTGATTCCCGCTCGTAATTATTTCACTAGCAGAAATAGTTATTTATTATACAAGGGAAAAAAGTATTAGATTTTAGCTCGAGGTTGTGTTGTCCCCCGACGCGAAGCGGAGAGAAACAAAAAACCGAGAGCTAAAATGTAATATTTTTCCCGTGTATAATACACAATTTTTTTCTGTGGCGGGAAAAACGACGATTTAAACAGGTAGGCTGTTGTACTTATAGCGTTGCTAGGAAACCAATCAATAGAAAATCAAATATCTGTCAATTTTTTTGGCTCATTAGTGAAAATTTGATTAAAACAACGATAAAAATAAAATAAAAACAACAATAAAAATTAATTGGCGCTCCGGGGCGACTTCATTGATTCCAGAGGCGCATTTGCTTTTTCAGCTGCAGGAAAACCCGGAAAAACCTGCAGCACCACATCATCTGAAGATCTTGATCTAACAATGTCCTCTCTTTTAGAGGCTCTCCAGAGGCTCCAATAAATTCAATGCATCGCCAGAACACTTCGTGGCACGACTATCGTCAAACAAACCAGTCCGTTTCGTCTTTGACCAAGGCGTAAAAGTGACCAAATTCAACGTCAGAACCACAGTGAACAATGACTGCATGAATATTATAATAGTGGTCTGCTAGGTTGAAATGTTCATCTATTTCGAACCTTCCAAAGAGTTTCTTGCTTCCGTTAGAGGTTGAGTCTTGTTTGAAAATCATCAGTGTTATTATTAGATTGACTGGTGCCTCAGCTATACTTGTTTCCTCATAACAGTCAGTCAGTTTGGCGCATGTTTGACAATACAGTCTATCATCAACTATTAAAAATTCCATTTTCAGATGATTTAACAATAAGCTTTGCACGGACTGGTTATTAGTCATATTAGGAAAAGCTAGATGAAGTTCCAGAAATTCACATAAGTTTTCGGTACTTCTTGAACATTTACCACAAAGTAAACAAGTGAGGATTTTTCCAGCAAAATATTTACAAACAGAAGACGAGATGGGCTGTACGGAATCATTCAGTCCAGAGCGGTCAGGAGTATTGATTTTGCTATTGTTTTGCTCACGAAGAGTATTCAACAAGAACCCCAAGAATTCGGAACAATCCTCTTGTTGTCCTAACGAGTATCTAGTGTGTAACGGTCTAAATTTACTTGTAAATATTGTAGATATTGTTCGTTTATTTACTATGGAATCGACAGAATTGTCATTTATTGATGACGAACTTTTCGTCACAGCTAGGGACACATCTGGTTTGTCAGTGTGCCCGACCTACATTTTCAAAGAAGTTGTTACGTTTCAATTTAGCACTAGATCAAACTGCTCTTATGTGACCTTTCAAAACCACTACCTTACCTTTTAAGATCTTTATTCAGAGGATATTAACAATGTAATTCAGTTACAAGTTCATTTTATTCATTTAACATCATAGTAATGGGAATCTTCCGTTCCATAGAAAACCATACCTGAAATGTATAAGAATAAATGTATGCTCCCTGACTAACTGCTTTGACCAGTACTTACGCGTTCTCCTATTGCCAATCGACATTGGAGATCCGAAATTCCTCGCTAGGTTGAAATAGTTGTTATTGTTTGTTTCTCAGTTTTCTTCACCTATCATTTTTTTCAGCCGTTGTCTGCCTTATTCCCTATACCTTTCCGAGAATATTTCTTGCATAGATTGTTATTCATCACTTCCAGAAGGTTTACTGACATATTAGAGCCATATCGCCTGAAAAACAATATTAGTTACCTCTGGGTTTCTGAATACTGTTTGATATTTTCGGTAAATATTCTGCATAATATGAATGCTCTAATATTTGTACTGAAAGGGAAGGTTATGGCGACTTACCTTATATGTTTCTATTCCATCGCATGAATAAGGATTGGTAAATAGTTGAAAATAGGTTGGAACAATATATTTTGTAAATATTCGTAAACAAGGTTAAGAGACAGCTGTTGGTTGACATCTGCCGAACTTTCGTAGTGTCGTTCCGTCGACTTACACCGAACTAGTTCTACAGTTGTTCACGGGTGAGGGATTGATCGGTTACTCAAGTTGTCAAGGGTTGTTTTAGGGTTGCATTGCTTTGAGAAGGAGTTTTGATGGGTCATGGACTTGTTGATGATGTATCAAGTGGCTGTGGAGTAAGATGTCTAAAAACCCTGGTGCATCTACTCATACCTGCAAAAGTTTGGGGTAAAATGAGGGATTTATGGCTAACTTGATTAGCAGAGATCAACGCCGTTTACGCCGTTTCAGATGGCGCAAGCAGGCATTACAGTAAACTGTAATCATAAGACCACACAGGGTGTATTTGTATTTATATTTAATTCCACATTCATTTTTCATACCTACTGTGCTTTTAGGATAACTTAAAAAGTGAGTTAATGAATTTTTTGTGTTTTAAGTGTTATTGACGAATTGTCAGTATTAAATTGAAAGATAAGTGTCCAAGTTCTGGTGAATTATTAGTTCAAGTTTCAACCCAAGCAAAGTTTTGAAGAAATTTCGTGTAATTTCTTGATATTTCAACTCAAGAAATGTTGGCAGATATTATGTAGTTGACATTGGTTGTTTATCGGAACGAATTCCGCAAAACAGGTGGTAAGTATAAAGATTATATACTTGAATACATGTTTTTAGTATGGTATTGGAATGGAAAAACTGAATAATTCACTAGATTACAAAGAAATATTCCCAGTGAATTCTTTGTCGAACTTTTCGATTACCTGTTAAGAGATCATTTTGATAAGCACCAACTTTTAACCGTTTTTTTTTTAATTAATAATTAAAAAGTTTCCTCATTGATGCATAAAATTTGGAATAAGCGGTTTATATACGAAGAACAATGTAATGAGTAGAAACACAGCTGTTTTCTAATTGATATTCAACCAAAATACATCTACTCATAGTGACTATGGATGTATGTGTATCACACCTAGCAGTTCTACTCATGAATCAGGACATTGATTTTCTTATACATACACATCTCGTTAAGTACAGAAAATCACTCAAGAGAAATAGCACTACAGTCCCACCTTGAACTCGTCATGCAAGCCTTTGGGTTCTGCAAATAACTTGAGAGAAATTACAAGGCAAAATTTATTAATTTACAATAGATGTAAGATGGTCAATTACCTTCCGTTGATCATCAGATGTATTGAATAACTTCTTTGGTTCAGAAAGAATGTGAACTATTTATTGTCTGTAAAAGTATATTAAAGTTTATAAGATTTCTGTATTTATAATTATTGAAATTTACAGTTCCAGCATAAATTGAACAAAGTTTAATTCAAATATCTTCCATTATTATTATTTTAATTTGATTTCATTGAGTCATATTTTTTGCAATGATTGCATGTGCAGGTCATCACTGATAGATCAATTTGACACTTGACCCCCATGCCAATTAAAATTTCAAATTTTTCAAAAAATAGTATCGGTAATAGCCCCCAAAAGTTTTTTTCATGTTTCTACGTCAAACCGTTCAAAAGTTAAGTTAGTTTTTTATCAGTCTGAGGTGAAATTGTATTTAATATCCTTACCAGTGGTAAATTAACTTCCAGTTTCCTTGTGATGGGATTTCTTTTATATTCAGGTTCCCACGAAAAGTAAAATACCGTAATGTTCAGAGAACACTAGGTTGAATTTCTGCAGACTGCATGAAAGTAGATTAGCGTCTTTTAGAATACAAATACAAAATGTCTTCTGATATACTTTAATTGCTCACTACAACCTTTTACATTGAGTGTGTAAAAGAGTTCTTTTTTTCAAACAATGTGATCATCAATTATGATGGTAGTTTTTTGAAAATATTCAATCAAATTTTAAAAAAACATACATCTGATGAGAGTTTCACATCTCAACAGATATTTTCAGATTTTTCGAAATTTGACTCACAGAAAATTGTATTTTTTTAAATTTTTATTTTCGAGGGCTCTTTCATTATGCTCTTTAGCACAGCAGATATTCAATCTAGAGATCAAATATGCCCTCAGTGCCTCTCTTAACAATTCTTCCTTGTGGTGTTCACAACCTACAATAGTTTTGGGAGAAAAATTTGACAATTTGATTAAAATTACTGGAAAGCAATTTCTTTTAAGTTCCCTCTCAAAAACACCTGATATTATTGTGGCTTCAACATCGTGAAGGAAGCTATTAATTTTTTGTGATGGTAATGTTAAAAATCCTCTGCTCTTGTTTCTTATGAGGGAATTGAATATTTCATTTCCCTTCTCCAATATCAAATCCACACATTCTCCACATTTGGTGTTGCCTTTAATTTTTTTTGCAACATATTCACAGAAATAAGCAAAAGCTTCATCAATACCTGAGAAGTCCTCTTCAATTTCGGAGATAGTTTTTTCTATTTCAATATAGAATATAAATTTTTGCTGTTTTTCTTTCAGATCTCCAATATGAAGAAGGGATTTCATCATTTCTCCTCCACTAACATTACTTTCCCTGGGCGGTTTTATCAGAGAATAGAGGGACATTAGGCGGAATATTTGTCCAACTTGAATTGACTTGGGATGAGTATTGCATCCACCTGCAGCTCTCATCATCCCAAAAATGCTGAAAATGATATCAACAAAGTTGATTGGAATTGTTATGGATATGTGAACATTATCACTTCCAAATGATCTTGGTTCAATCTGGATGTCATCAAGTATTTGAAACCAAAATGGGATTAGGAATATTCTCTAGTTGAATACTGCTAGAATTTGCCAATGGATGTTTTGTGACAGAGTGTGAATCGGGTAGAATACTACAGGATGGACTAGGAAAAACGTTTAGTGGAAGTTCAGGAGCGGTTTCACTGAGAAATAAAAAATATCAAAATACCTATTTTTATTATAAAAATGACTATCACGTCAATTTCACAATAGAACTTGTCTAAAATCTAAATTTTTCATAATGATCTTCTACCACTTAGTAACGGCTATATATCCATCAATTTACTTGTCTAAAACATGTTTTACCCTTTAGATCAATAAATGTTATTTAATTAAATTAATAAAACTATATAAATAATCACACAATCCTTATCAGATATTTGGCAGAAGCTTTATCAAATATTCTTTGAAAAAACTGATCACAGAACTAAATATAGGAATTCAAGTATTTCAGTTGTTCATGTTTCAAACGGAGTTTTTTCCACTGGATAATCCAACTGCAAACTGAAAAATAAAACCAGTTATAAAAAAATGAAAATCAATCTTTGAATCTGGGAAAATTTCAGCATCCTTCATCAATAATTTTCAACAGCTCATGTAGTATGATTTCATGACTGACTTCAATGTTTTGGTTGGTTTTTGGGTTTTGCTGTTGTCTTCTTTGGTAAACTCCAAACGTTTCAAGTGCAACTACGACAGTCAGCGGCGTTGACGAAGTACTCCTCATAAGATATTCATTGAAACTAATTTCAGTATCAACTTTATTCTCTAAGATTACTTCATCAACGCAACTGAATATGATTGTCTCATTTTACTGAAAATGATCAGGGCAAAGCCAGGAAACTAACTATTACGTAATTAGACAGGATGGGTTTATACATTCAGTTCAATTTTAGAAATATTTCATGCTGATTTCAGAATCGAAGTTACATTAAATCATTAGTTTATCTATTCAAAATTATATCTGGTTTCATTGATTGTCTGGAAATTCTCTCCCCTATAACTTTCAACGTTCCACGAAGGTCCATCAGACAAATAAAGCTATTTATTACACCATATCACTTAACTAACTATGGGTATCATTCTCCATCTCCAACATCTAAAATGTTGAGACTTGAAAATAACTACTCTGATAAAATCAATTTCTTCTGTGATGATGAAAATATTTTTAAGAATCTCACTCTTTACTCATGCAAATGTTTTTCATTACTTTAATTTTGTCCTTCATTAAACACACATAAATGTGTCTATAATAATTATAGTAGTAGTAGTATAAGTGGTTACAGCACAAGCTTTCTTTGTTATATAATTTATTGTAAACAAAACTGAATAAATTGAGATCCCTGTAAATAAACATGGACAAAAAACTTAAATGGTATTTGTTAAAATTGGTTTTTCTGTAAACCAGCTGTCGTTCCCCTACGAACGGCAGCCCTCAGAAGTCGAAACTTGTGCGAACAGGGATTAACGCAATCTTACCTTTCAACGTGCGATTCTAAGCTAAATATAACCCTTTGTTCGATAACAACTTATTCATTAATTTTTTTTTAAATTCCTACTGGCATTTAATTATAACCGTCTCACAAGAAGATTCTAAAAGATACAGCTTTTTTTTATTATGTTCTCAGAAGAGGCTGTTTATAATAATGACAACGTATTTATTATTTCCATGTGTAAGCAGTAAGCTTACACAGATATTGACAAATATGAAATATCAGAAAATAGAGGGTAAAGTTAATGAAGTTAATTTTCTGTGAATCAGGCATTTATAGAAAATGTTCTTCAACTTTACCCCTTTCTTCCACTATCACCTTTTATTTATAGAATGATATTAGCACATATTAGCCCGTATTGAATAATGATGTATTTTTATGAAAGGTATCAAGGGAAAATATGATGTAAAATATTGAACAAAACAGCAGTTGCGATCATTGAAATGAAAAATAATATGAAATGTTATAACTAAACTCCACACATTTGGACAATTTGTAACATATTCCTTTTTCAACATGATTCAATTAAATAATGGTTACATAAATATCTCTTCTCATATTATGTTATCAATAACTTTCTTTTTAAAGTCCGTTATGAGCCTTATATGAAATTTGTAAAAGGACATTGATATGCTTGAGTTGAACTGAAAACAACAACAATCTTTTATCTTCAAGAGAAATGAATGGCATAGAGTGTTTGTTTCCAACTGCGAACTTCTCAGGGTTACCGTTAGAGAACAGCCGGTTGAAAAGAACCTTTTTTTGTAGATAGGTAAAGCTAGAAGGGGTTATCATTTCATATATAAATAATTTGATATTTATCATTTTGATAACACCAAGTGTTCTCTCTTGATTTGTATGTGATCAAATTTGCTTTTGATACCTTATTCAACGGATACTTTCCAACTACAGAAATTATTAGTAAACTGGTTCTGGAAATGGTGCACGTTTTCTTGAAATTCGTACAATTAAGTACTTCTCTATAAGTGCACCTTGAAAAAAATATACAAATCTTTGATAGGATTTATAGGTAGTGCTGTAGAAACTGAATACTCACATGCATGATGGTTTGGCACCCTTCAATAGTTTTTTCTCACCAATGAAATGGATGGGAAAATGCTTTGAGCAAATAAAAGCACCATCAGGCAGATATTTCTTAACAGCATCCATCCACAGTTTCCTCTTGTTTTCATCCTATAAATTACAGATTTTGATCAGGTACAATGCACAAATAAAACCATTCAAATCACCAATTGAGAACAAGTAAAGTTAAAAGAGCATACTGTTTGGTTGCTTGGAATTCTATATGCAATCAACTACTACGAGTATATATTTAAGAGAGCATTAGGTTTCTCATCATACATGAGTAGTCTTTTAACCACCCAATAATTTTTTTTTATACAAGTCCACAGTACAACAACACCCTCGATTTCTACAATAATTTTCCACAAGATTTCAAAAATATACAACATTCTGTTAGGCTTGGGGAACTATTTGTTTGACATGGAGCCCTACTCAGAGAGTGATTTTCAAACTTAATCTATGATTTATTAATTGTTGATTTGGATTTAATTTTTTATTAGTTTTAAATTTTATGCTGATATTAATATCATGATATTTTAAATGGATGTTAAATTTCATGTAACTGTAAACTTACTTACTTCTCATAATAATTCTGTAGAAATGCAATAAATCTCTCTGCATACTGTAATATTCATCTGTAGGTATCTATGATTCTATGAGTAGACTTTTCTTGCAACTAGGTATTAAGTTGTATTTAAAAAAAAATTAAAAAAGCATAAGTGAATGTTTATTTTCAATTTGATATTATGATTAAGAAAGTAATGATACTCTAGTAGCAGAAGGTGGATTTGAAAGGGTGAAGGATTATTCAAAATATGAAGTTGGTTTTTGATGTAGGCTGATACAAACTTAGTTTATCCGTGGTGGATTGACAGTAATTATAAAATGTTTCATTTACCTTTGGCACTGAATACAGATGATTACTCGAATTTTTACACTGTTCACACAAAATACAGAATTGTCCCATTTTACAAAAAGTATCCTTATACACTATATAAAACTATTCCTTATTACTACTGAAAAATGTAACCAAACTAAAATAACTGAGAACTAACGAACGAAAACTATAATAAAAAATGCGAACAATGTAAAGATTGGGATGACAAAAAATATCAATTTCAAAATACCAAAAGTTGAAAATTCTTTTTGACAATGACAGATAATAATTAATTTGACTGACTCAGCGGGGACTCGAACAATTCAGAATAGCGCCATCTTGGGAAAACCTCGTAAGTGTTGTTAAAAGCAACAGGTGGTTCCTTCAAAAAGTTCAAAACAAAATCTAAGCGTTACCAACACCAGGGTTTCTAGGAATCTTACTGTGGAGGAATTGTTAGATTTATGATGTTGTGCACAGCGCCCCCTTGGTGCTTGTAGTGTAGATTGGATGCACTGTGGCAACAACTGGTTAGCTGTCAGATGTGGCATTCTCTTAGTATTTGGAAGTTAGCCTTCGGTGAGCTTGGTTCGGAGTTCAAAGGGTATCATCAGACTGATTGTAGGATATATTTGGTTGTATTTGTGCCATCCTTCACGGGGATTATTTCTACAAGTCAGGATTGTATAGTGGAAGACTGATTGGTCATTTTGGTGTGGATATTTGCAGTCGGAAACTTAAGCTCTTTTGAGGATTTGTGGTGGATACCGAACTCGTGCCAGGTGGAAGGATTTCCGAAATTAGGTATGTCTGAATCACTGTCGCATCTCTCATGTGATCTTAGCTATGATATCACTTCTTCAATTCTACAACCTTCGTTTCTCGTCTCTAGATTCATAAGAAACAGAAGGCCCTCAGTCACTCATCAAGTCCCAGCAGGACTTCCGTGCAGAACACCGCACACGAAGAATCGTATAGAAAACCCCTTGGCCAGGGTAAGAATTTTACCATTAAATGTGTTTTAAATGATTTTAGTAATTTCTGGTTCCATCGTTATATCTCAACTGAATATTAGTATTGAAGAGAGGTTTCAACACTCATTCAATTTTCTTGATTTTTACGGGTCATATGGTTATACAGGGCACCCAAAAATATACTCTTGTTATCTTGCTACTTTGCTTAAATGAAAATATACCAGGGGTATTGATTAGTCAAATAGTCCTATTGAATGGGGGTTGAATCTCACCTTGTTTTTATCTGATTCTGATTGAGAATTTTCTTCCGTAGGGTTTTTCTTCCTGCTTTTCTTCCTGCTTTTTTTTGTCTTCGTCAAGGGTTCCTGTTTTCCTTTATTTTCTTTCTGGATCTTATTTGGTGATCCATTACTGGTCCAGCTTGTCGTGCCCTACAGGGTGATCTATCTTGGTGGTGCTACAGGGTGATCCATCTCCGCCGTACTACAGGGTGATCCACCGGTGCTACAGGGTGATCTATCTTGGTGGTGCTACAGGGTGATCCATCTCCGGTGCTACAGGGTGATCCATCTCCGCCATACTACAGGGTAGCCTAACACCATATACCGGGTGGCCCAAAAGGAGCACGCAAGTTATAATTGATTTAATTGAATATTTGTGATATACTGAGATATTTGAATAATTGTTGCCCTTATGTTTATTGATACCTGTTGATATAGTGTTTGTTTATCGTTTATTGATTAAGAGTTTGTTATTGATACCTGATTGACATAGATATTTGTGAAACGGAAATTGAGGTATATTCTTCCTTTCACGATTGCTGATTGACACCGATGCGCCTACGCCTGAGCTCACGCGACGCAAACGAGTTTGTCTTACCATCCGATACTAGTATTTACGATTTCACCTACTCAATTTTCGTGGTAGTTTTACTCGACGTATTGTAGTTTTTTTGAGCGTCGTTACTACCGTAATTTATGGCTGATTGAATTCGTGGTTAGATACACCGCGCTCTTGTATGGACATTTGAACATCGCGTAGTAGTGTGAATATTGCATTGTTGTCTTAGAAGCGTTGTTGGTTAATCCATGTAAGTTAGGATTACTGAATAAATCATATTGGGGATTTTTATCTTTTATTTCCAATATTAATTGGTAAGTTATTGATATTGTGAGTTACTTAGGGTATCTGGAGGATTAAATTTACCTGGCGCCCATTAAGATCTATTTGAAATTTGCTAAGTTGTTTAACCCACTCCCGTCTCCACTGTTTAGCTTAGCCGCGGATACCCATCTGTCTTATTTGTTACCGACAGATGATTTAGTCCCCTCTTGTGGTTTGTGAGGTGACATTTTGGCGCCCAACGTGGGGCCTTAAAAGAAGGTTTTTTTTTGCGTTTTGGCGTTAGTAGGTGACTTTTGGAAACTTTGGAAAAATATAAATATTTTTTTTTTTTCAATTGATACCACTCTAGTAGAATAGCGTTATGGCAAGAAGACTGGTAATAAATCGTCTTGATAAAGACGAACTGACCTATGAATTAGCATATCGGGGCGTAGCAACTGGCACTTGTGAGGAAATGAGACATCGTTTGGTTCAAGTAATGCAGATGGAAAGGTACGGCGAAAGTCTTCGATATCCTTCATATCCATTCACTTTCGAGGAAGATGAGGCTGCAATCAGAGGGAAACTAGATGATATCAGAAGGCTGATTGATGACATAACCGATTCTGGAACGAGTAGCGGGGCAATGAAACTTCAGACCAAGCTAGCACATGTGTTGAATCGTATAGACAATATGGACCCAGATAAGGATAAGGACAAAGAAACCCGGAAATCCGAACTCCTGGGTTTGGCTCTGTCGTTGATGGACGAATTTTCACATAAAGTTGACAGCAGCAAGAGAAGTGATACGAAGCGTGTCCCGGTTGCACTAAATCAATTAGAAAGCAGATTGGGAGCGCAATCATTCCATGCTAACTTAGGAGCAGTTGCTCGATCGTCTCTGACGGAAGATCCAGTCTTTGACCCATACTCAACCAGTAAAATGATTCCGCCTTATAAATGGAATCTGAAGAAGTTTTCTGGAGATGGTAAAGGAATGTCGGTGACAGCATTTTTCGAGGGAATAGAGGAGTTGAGACTAGCGCGACATGTCCCCAACGCTGTTTTGTTGGACTCAGGTGTGGACCTTTTTGCTGACAAGGCGTATCAATTTTATAAAGATTGTCGGAATCGAGTATCGACCTGGGAAGAACTAGTGGAAGAGTTTCGAGAAGAATATCTCCCTGCCAATCATTCTGACGCATTGTTCGAAGAATTGCAGAAAAGGACTCAACACCACTCAGAAACCATCGGAGTTTATCTTGCAGTGATGTCAAGCTACTTCAGCCGCCTAGGTTGCCCAATGACAGAGGAAGCTAAGCTGAACATAGTTATGAAGAATTTACATCCCTTTTACCAAGACAGATTACGTGAACCCTTACCCACAACCATTTCAGAACTTCGCTCGGTATGTCGAAGAATGGAAGCCAGAAGGGACATAATCAATAGCTACGTAGAACCATCAGCACGTCGTGGCAACGTGATAGAGAAGGATTTGGCTTTCGTAGAGGTCACCAAGGAATTGAATGCCTTAGAGATAGCAACGGCACGAATTCCGTCGAACAATCAGTCGAAGGAGATAGTATGTTTCCGATGCGATCAACCCGGACATCGTGCTATAGGATGTGCTCTACCGAAGCAACTGGAATGCTACAGATGTAAGAGAAAAGGGTATACCGTTCGTAATTGTCCAAACTGCTCCGTGTCGGGAAACGACAAGCGACGCCTTTGAATCGTCGAGGGGAAGGCGCTCGCGAATTGCACTCGGCGACTGCTATTCAACCAATCCTTGATTATATTCTGGATCACGCCGAAAACGATGAGAGACCCTACCTTAAAGTTGAAGTCTTGGGGCGTAGTTTACTGGGGTTATTAGACTCAGGTGCCTCAGCCACTATCTTGGGACACCCAGGTTGGCAAATCGTAAAAGATTTGGTACATTTGAATTCAGCAAAGAGAATTAGTTGCACTGTTGCCAATGGTCAAGTATGTGAAAGCATAGGAGAATGTGAAGTGCCATTTTGTTTAAGAGGCAAGCTGAAATTAATTCGAGTTTTAGTGGTTCCTGATGTCCCTCATCACTTAATTTTGGGAACGAATTTCTGGAGAGCAATGGGAGTGGTTCCGAATCTGAGGCACAACGAGTGGAAATTTTCTGAGGAAATTTGCTATCTGAACGCATTGGACCATCTTCGAGGACAAACAGTTTTATCACCATTGGAAGAGGCCCGGCTAAACGCTGTAGTAGAGAAGAACAAGGAGCTCATGGGGAATAATTTAGGCTGTACGAATCTAGCTGAACATGTCATCGTGACCAACTCACCACCCATCAAGCAGCGTTATTATCCAGTGTCGCCTATTATTCAACAACATATTGATCGAGAACTAACAGAGATGTTGAAGAACGATATTATCGAGAAGTCGAATAGTGGCTGGTCGTCACCGGTTCTTCTCGTTAAGAAGAAAGATGGGAGCTACCGCTTTTGCGTTGATTACAGAAAACTAAATTCGGTAACGGAACGAGACAGCTACCCTCTCCCATATGTTTCCCACACGCTCGATAAATTGAAAAATGCACATTATTTATCCTCTCTTGATATCAAGTCTGCGTATTGGCAAGTTCCTGTGGCGGAAAAGTCGAGACCGTATACAGCGTTTACCGTTCCTGGGCGTGGTTTGTTCCAATTTAAAAGGATGCCGTTCGGATTACATAATTCACCAGCAACGTGGCAGAGGTTGATCGATACCGTCCTAGGACCTGAACTAGAACCACACGTCTTCGTCTATTTGGATGATGTAGTGATCGTTACCCAAACTCTGGAGAAACATCTGACAATTCTTGATGAAGTTTTCCGCAGATTGAGAGAAGCAAATCTCACTGTTAGCTTCGAAAAGTGTCAATTTTGTAGGCCAGAAATGAAGT
The DNA here is from genome assembly GCF_025532065.1 of Leptinotarsa decemlineata. Classification (NCBI taxonomy): domain Eukaryota; kingdom Metazoa; phylum Arthropoda; class Insecta; order Coleoptera; family Chrysomelidae; genus Leptinotarsa; species Leptinotarsa decemlineata. The sequence continues at coordinate 9,154,140 of NW_027412578.1, forward strand.
ATTTGGGATACGTTGTAGATAGAAATGGATTGCATGTCGACCCGATAAAGTCAAGGCTATGTTGCAGCTTCCTAGACCAGAATCGGTAAAAGATGTCAGGAGACTGGTGGGTACTTTTTCCTGGTACAGGAGATTCATACCTGAGTTTGCATCCATCGTTTCTCCACTCACATCGCTGCTGAAAAAGGGTAGAAAGTTTGATTGGACCGAAACTTGCGATATCGCTTTTCAGAAGATGAAGGAACGTCTTATATCAGCACCAGTCTTGAGCTGTCCGGATTATTCCCTCCCATTTGTTCTGCAAACAGACGCCTCGGCATTTGGAATTGGCGCTGTTCTCACTCAGACTCGCGATGATGAGGACGTAGTAATTTGCTATTTGAGTAGATCATTGACGAAACAAGAGCGCAATTTTTCTACTACAGAAAGGGAATGCTTGGCCGTGCTGTGGGCGATTGAAAAACTGCGACCTTATTTAGAAGCTATTCCGTTCACCGTGATAACCGATCACTATTCCTTGGTCTGGTTACAGAATTTGAAAGATCCATCAGGACGACTGGCAAGATGGGCAGTCCGCATGCAGCAATATGACTTCAAAATTGTTCACAGGAAAGGGAAGGATCACATCGTTCCTGACACCCTTTCTCGATCGGTCCCAGTCATTGATGCCATCAACCAGCAGATGAAAGAAGAGATTTTGGACAAGTGGTACCTGCGCGTGAAAGATCGAGTGAGTTTACAACCCGAAAAATACCCCAATTGGAGATTCTCTCAGGGATCACTCTACAAGTACGTCAAACCGTGTTACGTGGAATTAGAAGACCAAACCGACGTTTGGAAGTTAGTTGTACCAAAAGCGGATCGGAAGAAAATTCTTATTGAAGCTCATGCAGACCCGACCTCAGGACATCAAGGAATATTCAAAACCTACCATCGTATCAGGGAAAGGCATTATTGGCCAAAGATGAAATCTGACGTGTCGAAGTTTGTTCGAAATTGTTCCACTTGTTCCGCCTATAAACCCGACCTCAGAGGACCAAATGGACTAATGACTCCACAACCGAAAGTGACCCGGCCATGGGAAATGATCGCCAGTGATATCATGGGACCCTTACCTAGATCTACAAAAGGCAATAAATTTATCTTAGTCGTAACAGATTACTTTAGCAAGTTTTCATTAGTCTTTCCGCTAAGATCGTCAACAGCAGAAATCATCATAAGGAAGATCGAAGAGGAAGTTTTTCTGGTATATGGAGTTCCCCGAATTCTTTTGTGCGATAATGGGCCGCAATACCGATCTCGACAGATGAGAAAACTCGTGGAAGAATATAAGGTGAAAATTAGGTATAATGCCCATTATCATCCTCAGGCAAACCCGACTGAACGAGTGAACAGAACATTGAAGTCAATGTTGGCTATGTATGTGTCCGATAATCACAGGACCTGGGATTTCAACTTACCCAAGCTATCATGCGCCTTGAGAACGGCTCGACATGAGACGACTAACCACACTCCATATTTCGTGAATTTCGGCCGCTCAATGGTTTTGTGCGGAGAGGAGATCTCTCGGAGGAAAAATCTATTGGTTGATAGTGAACCTGCTGAAGATTCGAGGCCTGAAGGATTTAGAAAACTCTTTGAGGAGATAAGGAAAAGGTTAGATGTGGCTGCTCGAAAGAATGAAAAAACTTATAACCTTCGAAGAAGGAGTGAAGAATTTTGGCCAAATCAACCCGTTTGGAGGAAGAATTTTGTGGTATCGGAGGCGGACAAATATTTTAGTGCTAAGCTAGCGCCAAGATTTGTCGGGCCTTTTTATATTAAAAAAAGGGTATCCCCGTGGACATATGAATTAAGAGATGAAGACGGTAATTATAAGGGGATATGGAATGCGAAAGACCTAAAGTCAGCTAGCGCTGATGAAAATTTACGCTAGTAAATTTTCTTGAGGCAAGGGGGGAATTGTAACGGTCTAAATTTACTTGTAAATATTGTAGATATTGTTCGTTTATTTACTATGGAATCGACAGAATTGTCATTTATTGATGACGAACTTTTCGTCACAGCTAGGGACACATCTGGTTTGTCAGTGTGCCCGACCTACATTTTCAAAGAAGTTGTTACGTTTCAATTTAGCACTAGATCAAACTGCTCTTATGTGACCTTTCAAAACCACTACCTTACCTTTTAAGATCTTTATTCAGAGGATATTAACAATGTAATTCAGTTACAAGTTCATTTTATTCATTTAACATCATAGTAATGGGAATCTTCCGTTCCATAGAAAACCATACCTGAAATGTATAAGAATAAATGTATGCTCCCTGACTAACTGCTTTGACCAGTACTTACGCGTTCTCCTATTGCCAATCGACATTGGAGATCCGAAATTCCTCGCTAGGTTGAAATAGTTGTTATTGTTTGTTTCTCAGTTTTCTTCACCTATCATTTTTTTCAGCCGTTGTCTGCCTTATTCCCTATACCTTTCCGAGAATATTTCTTGCATAGATTGTTATTCATCACTTCCAGAAGGTTTACTGACATATTAGAGCCATATCGCCTGAAAAACAATATTAGTTACCTCTGGGTTTCTGAATACTGTTTGATATTTTCGGTAAATATTCTGCATAATATGAATGCTCTAATATTTGTACTGAAAGGGAAGGTTATGGCGACTTACCTTATATGTTTCTATTCCATCGCATGAATAAGGATTGGTAAATAGTTGAAAATAGGTTGGAACAATATATTTTGTAAATATTCGTAAACAAGGTTAAGAGACAGCTGTTGGTTGACATCTGCCGAACTTTCGTAGTGTCGTTCCGTCGACTTACACCGAACTAGTTCTACAGTTGTTCACGGGTGAGGGATTGATCGGTTACTCAAGTTGTCAAGGGTTGTTTTAGGGTTGCATTGCTTTGAGAAGGAGTTTTGATGGGTCATGGACTTGTTGATGATGTATCAAGTGGCTGTGGAGGAATTGTTAGATTTATGATGTTGTGCACAGCGCCCCCTTGGTGCTTGTAGTGTAGATTGGATGCACTGTGGCAACAACTGGTTAGCTGTCAGATGTGGCATTCTCTTAGTATTTGGAAGTTAGCCTTCGGTGAGCTTGGTTCGGAGTTCAAAGGGTATCATCAGACTGATTGTAGGATATATTTGGTTGTATTTGTGCCATCCTTCACGGGGATTATTTCTACAAGTCAGGATTGTATAGTGGAAGACTGATTGGTCATTTTGGTGTGGATATTTGCAGTCGGAAACTTAAGCTCTTTTGAGGATTTGTGGTGGATACCGAACTCGTGCCAGGTGGAAGGATTTCCGAAATTAGGTATGTCTGAATCACTGTCGCATCTCTCATGTGATCTTAGCTATGATATCACTTCTTCAATTCTACAACCTTCGTTTCTCGTCTCTAGATTCATAAGAAACAGAAGGCCCTCAGTCACTCATCAAGTCCCAGCAGGACTTCCGTGCAGAACACCGCACACGAAGAATCGTATAGAAAACCCCTTGGCCAGGGTAAGAATTTTACCATTAAATGTGTTTTAAATGATTTTAGTAATTTCTGGTTCCATCGTTATATCTCAACTGAATATTAGTATTGAAGAGAGGTTTCAACACTCATTCAATTTTCTTGATTTTTACGGGTCATATGGTTATACAGGGCACCCAAAAATATACTCTTGTTATCTTGCTACTTTGCTTAAATGAAAATATACCAGGGGTATTGATTAGTCAAATAGTCCTATTGAATGGGGGTTGAATCTCACCTTGTTTTTATCTGATTCTGATTGAGAATTTTCTTCCGTAGGGTTTTTCTTCCTGCTTTTCTTCCTGCTTTTTTTTGTCTTCGTCAAGGGTTCCTGTTTTCCTTTATTTTCTTTCTGGATCTTATTTGGTGATCCATTACTGGTCCAGCTTGTCGTGCCCTACAGGGTGATCTATCTTGGTGGTGCTACAGGGTGATCCATCTCCGCCGTACTACAGGGTGATCCACCGGTGCTACAGGGTGATCTATCTTGGTGGTGCTACAGGGTGATCCATCTCCGGTGCTACAGGGTGATCCATCTCCGCCATACTACAGGGTAGCCTAACACCATATACCGGGTGGCCCAAAAGGAGCACGCAAGTTATAATTGATTTAATTGAATATTTGTGATATACTGAGATATTTGAATAATTGTTGCCCTTATGTTTATTGATACCTGTTGATATAGTGTTTGTTTATCGTTTATTGATTAAGAGTTTGTTATTGATACCTGATTGACATAGATATTTGTGAAACGGAAATTGAGGTATATTCTTCCTTTCACGATTGCTGATTGACACCGATGCGCCTACGCCTGAGCTCACGCGACGCAAACGAGTTTGTCTTACCATCCGATACTAGTATTTACGATTTCACCTACTCAATTTTCGTGGTAGTTTTACTCGACGTATTGTAGTTTTTTTGAGCGTCGTTACTACCGTAATTTATGGCTGATTGAATTCGTGGTTAGATACACCGCGCTCTTGTATGGACATTTGAACATCGCGTAGTAGTGTGAATATTGCATTGTTGTCTTAGAAGCGTTGTTGGTTAATCCATGTAAGTTAGGATTACTGAATAAATCATATTGGGGATTTTTATCTTTTATTTCCAATATTAATTGGTAAGTTATTGATATTGTGAGTTACTTAGGGTATCTGGAGGATTAAATTTACCTGGCGCCCATTAAGATCTATTTGAAATTTGCTAAGTTGTTTAACCCACTCCCGTCTCCACTGTTTAGCTTAGCCGCGGATACCCATCTGTCTTATTTGTTACCGACAGATGATTTAGTCCCCTCTTGTGGTTTGTGAGGTGACAAGTGGACTTCAAAGACTCCAGGAAATCGGTTGGAGGGAAAGATGATACCTTCTTACGAAACTGCAGCTGCATGAACAGGTGTTTGAGTTTGATAAATAAGTAGGAAACATTCCTGTTCTCGTTCATCATTAAAACTTCGTTCTTGAAATTCTTCGTCATGAACTACAACAACAATTTATTTATGGTTAAAACAACGATAAAAATAAAAACAACAATAAAAATTAATTGGTGCTCCGGGGCGACTTCATTGATTCCAGTGGCGCATTTGCTTTTTCAGCTGCAGGAAAACCTGGAAAAACCTGCAGCACCATATCATCTGAAGATCTTGATCTACCAATGTCTTCTCTCTTATAAAACAAAATGTAGGGTGTCTCCAGAGGCTCCAATAGATTCAATGCATCGCCAGAATACTTCGTGACACAATTTGATTCTGTGATTTGATTTAAAAATTGCGAACTTAGTGGTCAGTAGTTATTTTGAAAAATGTCTGATTCCGAGTTTTCTCTGACTCCACCGGAGTTAGTAGAAAGTAGCGAAAGTAGCGTCACAAAAATTATCACCAGCTAAATCGCGGAAAATTTATGAAACCGCGTATTCAAGATTCAGGGAATGGAAGATGCAAAAGACATACAGTTCTTTCTCGGAGACGGTGTTATTGGCTTATTTTTCGGAACTGGCACAACAAAAGCCATCAACAGTGTGGTCGAATTATTCAATGAATAAAAGTATGTTACAATCCAATAATAATGTAGGTAGACATTTCAAAATATTTCAAACTAATTACATTTCTGAAACAAAATGGGAAAGGTTACATGCCCAAGAAAGCTGCGATATTTACGAGTACACATATTAGTGACTTTTAAAATAATACTCCCGATGAAGGTTATTTAATGGCCAAGGTTGTTGTTGTTGTATTTGGGATTGCAGGAGCTTGTGGAATTTGTGAAATCAACCAGGTAACATTAGATGATATTAAAGATTCGGGAACGTTATTGATTGTGAAACTCAAGCAAACAAAGAATGATGAGATTTGTAGTTACTGAAGAATATATTAAATTTTACCGAATGTACATAGCCCTTTGTCCAGCAGCAGCAAAGGATCGCCGCCTGTTTTATGCATATCGCAATGAAAAATGTATCAATCAGGTTGAGGGTAACAATCAGTTTTATAAGGTACCTGAAGCAGTGACTAATTTTCTTCAGCTTGAAAATGCCAATTCATTTACAGGTCATTCATTTCGAAGATCGTCTGCTACACTTTTAGTTGAATCTGGGGGAGACTTGATGACACTAAAGAAACATGGCGGTTGGAAGTCATCAACGGTCGCTGAAGGTTATGTTGATGAATCGGTAGCACACCGGACAGAAATAGCTAATAAAGTGTTTCGAACGTTTGGCAGTGCTAAAATAACACCCACACCCGATTTCCGACCAGGTACATCAACGGCAGTTGTGTCCGTGACAGAAAAAAATATAATTTCAACACAAGAAAATTCGATTGTTGTACCGAATAGTTCAAGGAACATATCATTCACGCAATGCACGTGTAATAATTGTACTTTTGATATAAAGGAAATGTAACTTTTGTATAAGAAAAAAGTACTCACTTGGGAAAAAAGTAATTTCATAAAAAGTGACATTTTGTTACCTATCATCAGAGATAAAATGTCAAACTTTTTTCCCGTCACAGAAAAAACTATAACATATACTTATTATTTCTCATTACGAGCAGGATGTGTTCATTAATATTTTTGTGAGAATTCCTATAAAATATCGCCCTCCCCTCGTATACTATCCCGAACCTGACATCAGTCCAACGGCCTCCGCCCTGCCGAAATCTCTAGATCGAAAACAACACCGACACCTGAGGCGAATATCTTCGTAGGCCGGAAAAATGTGACGTCAGCTGGAATTGTAGGCGACGTCCTCTCCAAAAGCTCGACCCACGACGTCCACCATGTGGTCGGAAGGCCCATTTACAGACAAAGTAAGTGGCGATCGACTCACCTGACACAACGTGGGCAGGGCGGCCTAAATGGGAACTACTGCGTAATATACGATTTCTTGCGGATTTACAAAAAGCGACGTGGAAGGCGGGCCCCGGTGATGGTGTGGCGCCTTCGTGGGTTACCTCTTGAGACCCGGTGAACTCTATGAACGCACGAGAGAGGATTTCTATAGTTTACACACCCTGGAGCTATGGTACTTCGATAAGTCGTTGGTGGAAAATAATTAAAATAGTTGTTAGCGACTGTAACGTGAAAGTTTCACTAAAAGTGATTGGGAAAGAGGCAGCACCCTCCGATTTTGATAACATTTTTGTGTTCTTATGTATTTTGACGTGTAGATAACGAATCTGAAATAAAAAACGGTGCTCCCTCTTATTTCCCGAGTTACATCCGTCCGAATCTGCAAAACTTCTCTGTATCTGTATGAGACCCATTTTACATCCTCCCAAAGAGTTGTTCTCCTAGGTCATCGTCCATCCTGTCCTTTCCAGGAACGTGGACAGGTCACTGGGAGAGATCTCCTTTATATCGGCAGGTGTAGGCCAAGACTCGCCGAACACACACTCGAACGATAACTCCGGGTACTCGTACAGGACATGCCTGACAGTCTCATCTTCCTGTTCATGCATCCTGCATAGAGGTGTATCCACCAGCCCCATATTATGGGGGTGTTTCTTTAGTTGACAGTGGCCAGTCCGAAATCCTACTGTTAGGCGTAGATTTTTCATGGTCATTGCCAGATATTTATTCGGCGCCAGCTTCCCAGGGTCGCCCAAGGTGATCCTGGCAGGATTACATCCTTTGATTCCATCCCATCTCTTTAAGGATTGAGCATGGGTGTAACATTTGACTAGTTCCGCAGTTGTCGAAGTCGTCAGGCCGTAGATACCACTGGGTCCTAAAATTCTTAGTCCGGCAATGCGATTACCTGTACTCCTGTCGTGTCCTTCAACCCACTTCAGGATAATGTCATTATCTACCGAGGCTTTGGCTAAATCTTGGTGGCACTCTAGTGCTAGCCCTGAAGTAACACAGTGTCTGTTCAAGGCTTATAGGGCTTGTCTGCTGTCAGTGCAGATTGTTATGTGTTTGCCAGAAATTCCTTTCGTGGTTATTTCTTTTGTGGCGATTGAGATACCAGACAGTTCTGTTTGGACCACGCTGGTATTTCATCCCATTCCGCACATCATTCTTAGGCTTAGTGATCTGGAGTACACTCCACATTCTGAGCCTTCTTTGGTTTTTGAGCCGTCTGTATAAATCCGTATTGCATTTGTATCATCTGACTCTATGTTCTGCTTAATTTGTATTTTGTAGGGCTTATTAAACACAAACCTGGGTTCAATTGCATCGCTTGTTGCCTGCAGCAGAGGTTGCGAAGTAAGCGCTTCCCGCCATAGGCCCAGCCTCAATTGACCCATTCCTACTTCGAGCTTTACTCCAGCCGTGCGCAATCGTACCATGGCCATTGACGCAACCTCCTTAACGTACAGATCCAGAGGGGTCAGACCCGTGATTAATTCCATTGCCGCAGTTGGTGTTATTCTCATGGCTCCTGTGTTGTTTAAACAAGCCAGTCGCTGTATTTGATATAATTTTTGGATGGCCGTTACTTGTAGAACTTTCGGTCCCCATGCAATGGCTCCATACGTTAACATAGGTCTTATTATTGCAGTGTAGATACAGGTGACCACACGGGGTGAAAGACCCCATGCGCGTCCCACTGTCCTCCGACATTGCTCATAAGCCACGTATGCTCTTTTTGCTCTACTCTGTAGATGAAGGTTCCATGTTAGCTTCCTGTTGAGGATATTTTACCTCTTCAGAGAAGTTTACTTTGCTTTTGAAGATTTCGGGAGGTTTTAAGCCCGTTAAACTTCTTTTTCTGGTGAAAAGGACCATCTCAGTCTTCTTGGGATTGATCTGCAAAACTTTTCAGCCTTCTTTTTGCACATTCGAACTATAGAAGCACAAGTATTTATTCGCCATATTACCTTCACATTGAATTTCACCTTTGGCACTTGTTATTTCGATAATCAACATTTTCCCTATGAAAAAACCGATGACCAAATGTCATCGAATTTCCTGTTCTGTACTATGGTTTGTCAATTTATTCATGAATTTCCGGATAATGTTTAATTTTTCATGCCTATACCAACATTATATATATACTGGACTCTCATTGGATAAAATTCTCGTTTCTTCAAATGTACTCATGACTATAGACCTTAACCTCAAACCGTTTTCTCTCAGTTTCAATAGAAAACACTTTTGTGAGTGAACTTTGAGTATAAACTAGTCACCATTATCTTCAGGTGGGTAGTAGCACAAGAGAACAAGCTGGTATATTTCTAAAATTATATCGACAACATCCCAATTCGAAGAACGTAAACTTTAACGGCTGGCGATAATTGTATGAAGTCTATTTTTCGGGTTTTCTGACCGTGATCTGTAGGTTTTTATGTCTGACGTTTCGTCTACCGCAGCAGTAGATGAAAAGTACCCACTTACAATTTTCGTTCTCCAAATCGGCGGGTACAGCCTAACCGAAATTTTATCGGGAAAATTATAGAGAAAAACCCAAGTTCATTTTTTTTAATTTAAATTCTTCATTCAATCCATTAAGAGAGCATACAATTCTATTGAACAAGTCACGAATATATAGAAGCGTAAAACGGCCACATATTTTTATTATTTGTTTCTTAGAAATTAGAACTTTGAATTTCGAAGTTTAGACTTTACTCTCGGATTTTCGACTTTACTCTCGAAATTTCGACATTGAACTCGAAATTATGACTTTTTAACTTCTTAAATTCGAAATTACAATCTCGTAATTTCGATTTTAATCACGTGTTAGGAATCACACGTTAAAAGGTAAGACCCCGTTAATCCTTAGCTCCCACAAGTTTCTACTTTGAGGGTTGTCGTTCGTAGGGGTGCGACAGCTGGTTAACGGAAAAACAGATTTAAACAGAATCTCGAAATTTCGACTTTACTCTCGAAATTTTTACTTAAATATCGAAATTACAACTTCAAACTTGAAATTGCGACTTTTTAATTCATAATTACGACTTTTAACTCGAAATTACGACTTTTAACTCATAACTTCGACTTTGATCTCGAAATTTTAACTTCAACCTTAAACTTGAAATTACAACTTTTTAACTCAAAATTACGACTTTTAACTCGTAAATTCGACTTTAATCTAAAAATTTTGACTTTAATTTCGAAATTTCAACTTTGAACTTGAAATTACGACTTTTACCCGAAATTTTGACTTCAATCTCGACTATTTAACTCAAAATTACGACTTTCAACACAAAATTTCGACTTAATTCCCGAAATTTTAACTTTAAACTCGAAATTACGCCTTTTTAACTAAAAAATACAACTTTCAACCCGAATTTTCGGCTTCAATCTCGTAATTTCGAAAACGACTTCAATCTCCTTATTTTGCAAGTGTTGTGGGGTGCCTCGCTACAATGAAACTATTTAGTCACCATCAAAAAAACTGCACAAACTCATTTTAAATCACTCAAGACCATTTTTTTATTCGAGGTTGAAATTTTTTCTACCATTAAATGTAGGTATATTCCAAAAATTGATACCTTACACTTTAATTGTCCCAACAACACTAAATAAATCACTTAATGATGTTATTGGGAAGTCTTCAAAACATTTTTTATTCTTTTGATATTGTTGTGGTGCCCACACAGACTAATGTTTTTCCCTTTTCCATTTTCATAAGAAATGAGGAATAAACAACTTCCCACATCACCACCCAAAATCGGAAACACTGGGCGTATTTTATTTGAGAAAAAAAAACAATTTGTATGCAAATTCGATAGATATAATGATTTCGTAATATTTCTTGTCAATATGATACTTCACTTGCCACAGTGCAGGTAGTTTTAATGAAGAGGCCCAAAGGTGATTTGTTCATTTGAAGATCGAACCGTGTCCCTTCATCTTCAGATGAGGACACGGTTGGTAATGAACTTTTAAGATAAGCTTTATCATGGATTGTATGTAGTGAGGCCAAGTTTAAATTTTTTCAGTTGGTAGTTATATTATGAATCTGAATTATTGAAAAAAGTGGACTTCAATAAAGAACATTTCAGGTTAGACGACTATACAGGGTGTTCCTTAAACACATGCTAATATTTAAGGAGGTGATTCTTAGACCCATTTTAAAGAAAAAACGTCCTATGGACGTATGTTGTATTAGGGGATTAGATCTAGAAGTTTGATAAAATCACCAAAGACCATTACAAACTAATAGTTCCTTCAATTTAATCACAAAATTATTTGTCACAAAGAGTACAAGCTGTTAAAATTCACGAGAGCCTGTGAAAATAATATGAAGGTTATAGTCTTGGGTCCCCTATTGTTTCTTATATACATTGATATCTGGGTATTTTTAACATCCACTGACACCTTTCGCAGGTAACGTTATACTTTACATTTCAGGACCATCTGAAAAAATAAGACGAATTAGAAAAACGTATGATGTTAGGACTTCTCACAAGACAAAAACTACACATACACATACATATACTCACACATACAAAACCCAACAACACAAAGGAAAAAAACAAAAAAAATGCATTGATGAGACACCCTGTTCTTGTGGTTAAAGTTATATTGGTGAAACTTCGAGTAAAAGTGTGAGAGAATGAACATCGATATTGCATCAGGATTAGACAATGTAAAGGATCAAAATTGTCAGAATACATTTTAAAATCAGACGGTGAACAAGACGAGAATAAACCTCACGTAAATTCAAAAATCAGCGTGTATTCTCATATCTGAAGATAATTGTATTTCGAACAGTTCCTTAGAAATAGACCGTAATTGTCTTCCCGTCTTGAAGAAAAATATGAATAGTGGCGAACTAGCAACAGACTGATATTAGAGAACACCTGGTACTACGATGCATAAAAAACTCAAAGTCATCACCCTCAGATTTTAGAACGGCAAAACCATCAATCAGTGTTTCGAACCCATCAGTTCATCATCAGATAATTATTTAAAAATTCTACAATGAAAGAAAAACAACATAACAATAGATAATACAATGAAGTATAAAATTACTTACATGGAGAAGAAAATGTTATAATGGTGAAAAGAAAATTATCACATGTTACCATGAATATTTAGTAGTATGAAGGAAGTTTACAACATCCTAGCTATAATTGACTGAAGTATGGGAGGCTTAGAGCCTGTATACCCACTAATCAACATCAAAAAACACTACATGAAAACGAATTCTAATGAAAGAGATCTGAAAAATATATAAAGAAATGAAATCAAGACGACATGGAACAGTGACAAGATGACATGGAACAGTGACAAGAGACCTGCGAACACAGAACACAGCTGAACTAGGAACCCCATATACATATCAACTTGTGTTCTGAGCAAACAGATCCTATACCATCTATACATACATGTCAGCTTGTTACAATAATTTGTAAAATTAATCCTATGAGTTGAACTGTGAGATCAGTAGGGTTGGAAGAACAATTGTCCCTATGAGCACCACCACGCGAGACATCTATCGCCCATACATAGAATGAAGAAAAAGTGTCAAACAACTGAAGCAGACCACCAAACAACTGTACAAATATTCCAATGAAATGAATCAAATGAGGGTTTATGGAAGATCAAGGCTGGAGAAATTTAGTTAAAATTAAAGGAATTGAAAAACTTTTTGTAATCAAACTGTATTTGTTCATTAAGAGAGATAAGATAGAGGTTATTAATAGCAGAGTTGATTTCAAAAATTTCAAGTACATTGAGTAAAGTGCCTTTTTGGCAAACATATAGAATATCAGAATCAGTATCAAAAATGTGGTTTTGTAATTAAGAATGCTATTGGAGAACAAACTTCTTGTGTTATAATCATCTGAATGTAGATTTCTGAAATTATCAATTAGTTTAACATGTTCAAGAACTCTTGTTTTAATTTTCCTACCGCATTGTCCTACATACTGAGCGGAACATTTTAATTGTGAATAATGGAATTCTACCACAGGTTATCTTGTACTACATTGAATGTTTCAGGATTAAATCGACAACATTGACATAATTCACATCTTGAAACAGTTTCGACGAAGAAGTTGAGAAATGAAAATAATCAGCAAAAGAAGAACTCTGTATAGACTTGAATTTTGTCCGTTTCTGAAAACGGATGCAGGTTTTAGCCTCCAGAACATTAAGATAAGTATTGTATAATTTCTTAGCTCTGTTTTTGATAGCCAAAATCATTAAATACTACAAGTCTAAAGAAATGAACTATAAATGTTCAATCTCGTCTCAGATATACCTACACAATAGGTATATCTGAGACGAGAATGGACTGACACCTATCAGAAAACAACACTGGCTAATACCACGAACGGCGTTGGATTATATCCGACAGGCGTCAGTACAAGAATCTTCACAGAAAATTTCCTGCATATGCAATCGGCAATACAATTGAAAAAGTCGACCTTCAATTTTGGAATGGGCACACTTGCAGACCGGTTTCTGGCTCCTTAGCCACTCGTCAGTGCAAGATTGTGACCATCATTGACCTAAAGTCATTGACTTAATGAAAATTAGAGAAAATAAAGTGAGAGTGTGGGGCATCAAATTATTCGTAAGAAAATGATCTTTCACAAAAAACCGACGAACCACCCCCTTTCCATTTGAAATAATCAAGTAATTTGGAAAAATTCATATTTGGGACTGTGAAATAATTCTTAAAACGACTGTGAAGTCATAAGCCTCAAAGTCGTATTCAAATTCAAATTCAAATTTATTGCATCCATATCCTATTAACAAGAAATAGATCAGATTAGTCCAAGTTCACAAATTAAATTGTGTCTGATGAATGTATACAAATAAAATGACATACATAAATAATGGTTTAAAAAGCAAAATTACATTCTTGAATATTATGAAACATCGAGTCAAAAACCGAATTTGAATTGGGTATTTCAGTGATGCATACTTCACCGCCTGTGAAAATTCACACAAAGATAAAGCAAGATATGAAGAAATATGAGAAGGTCAGTACTGAAAGTCACTTACGACAAAAAAGTTCGAATTCACGGAGGGAGTAAAAGCATCCTTCGGCCAGTACTTTCTTTAATTTGCATTTGAAGATATTTGGACTTCTGTTCTCTTTCAATTCGAGGGGCAGAAGGTTGAATAGACGAATTCCAGTAGTCACTGGAGCTTTTTTTTGCATGGAGTGACAAATTTTCTTCGGTAGGATATTTCTTTTGTTTCTGGTGCCATACATGTGAATATCGCAATGCCTTCTAAAGCTGCTTAAGTTCTTGAAAATGTGAGTCAAAAGTTTTAATAAATAAATACAGGGCACTGTTAGAATTTTATAACTTTTGAAGGTGTCTCTGCATGATGTTCTATAAGATAAGCAGAAAATACGTCTAATAATACGTTTTTGCAACACAAACACTCTTTGTAGTTCTGACCTTCTCAGATAGTCTTACAGATGAAGTATCTGACACAGTAATGCAAGTATCATCTGCGTACATAAGCACCCTTCCTTGAGATATGTGAATGGGAAGGTCGTTAATGAAAATGAGGAAAATCAGAGGACCGAGTGCGCTTCCCTGGGGTGTCCCAATATCTGTTCCAAATTTCTCCGAGATGACATCATCAATCTTAACAATGAACTTTCTTCGTTCGAGGAAGGACACGATCCACTCATTGATTGGGCCGCGGACAACAGGGTTATTCAATCTATCAGATATGAAAGAGATATTGACCGAGTAGTTTTCCACTGTTACTTGATCAAGAATGAAGCGTTTTACACGATCCATGGCATTCTAGATAAAAAAATAAAAATTGGAATAAAAATGGTTTCATTTGTCAAATATTGACAAGTGAAGTATTGGTGGATTTAGAATGTCATTCTGGATCGAAATATATAGGATGTCCCATTTAAAAATCGAAAGTTGGGGTCATTTCGGTCAAACCGGAAGTACGGCAAAGTAAGTAAATATATCAAAAAATGTGAATTGAACACAATACACAACTCCCAAATTTCGTTTTTCTATCTCTAATAATAAAAAAGTTGTAGGGTTGAGCCACCGTAGAGAATCACCCGGTATACCAAATTTTAGCTTTTATTATGAAACAATCATAAAAAACTAAGAATACATGGTGATGCTCCATTTTTTTCTGGAAAAAAAGAATACTTCTATTTCTTGAGGTGGCGTTATTACCTCTGACTTCCCTTTTATTATTTTTGATACAATCCATTTATTTCACTGCAATAAAACCAGTATACTTCATTTGGTAATTGCAGAATACCGTTGTTTGTGACACAAACAGATAAACCCAGCAAATGTGTTGTTTTCAATTACGACATACCTACCTCATTCATACCCCCGTATATTTGTCACTGCAACCAGTCCTAGTAACATTCAACGTTTTATTATTCTTCAGCCTACGAGCTTTTCTCTTGTCCACCTACATGGGCATAATAATGTATGTTATAGGATTTGTTTCACATGGTTATACTTTTCTGCTTCGCAGCATTGATATATATGTTTTCGTTATTGGCACCTCACGAATCGCGGTGATTTGTTCACCTTGCATTTCACTTTTTTTATTTATAATTCATGAGATGCAGCCGCTTGAATGACTCTATTTTAAAGTTTTAAGAATACATTGTTCGATATGTCACAGCCAGGTTTAACTTTCAAATGAAAATTTGATCACACTGACTGAAGTTAAATAAGATTTAGAGCCATTATTTCCTTCAAACCGATGAATCGTTGAAAATAGAAGGCTAGGCCAACAAAATGGAGATTTATTGTAAAAGGTACGTCGTTTCTTTCCAACAGCGATGAAACTGCCAGCCATGAAATTAACATCTTGGTTTTTTTTGTTCAAGGACAAAACACAAGCACTACAGGAAAATCTTTAAGGCCCTCTAAGAGCGGTGTCTCTGTTGGAAAGTAGCGATTCACTTTGGATTTGAATCGCTGGAAATTAAATCAATTTGGAAATGGAAGAGTGCTCAAACAGTTCGAGGTGTACTGAGTTGAACCTGAAAACGATGATCAGTCATATTCCGTCGCGTATTTCTGATATGTACCGCTCTTGGCAGAATCAAATGTGCCAAGTCACTTGAACACTTCCCGTGAAAGTATCTATAGAAGAAAAAGAAATCTTCAACCTTTCTTCGATGTTCCAGACTATCAAGGTTGCGAGTGATATTCGCGTCTCCAATCAGAGGGATGGCTCTTTTCTGGATGGAATCCAGCTACTTCAAGGTATATTTACCCCTATATATAAAACAGGTAAGCGTGATGATATTGGAAACTATAGACCAATATCGTTTATCAATAATCTTGCTGAATTATTTGAACAGTCCTCAAAAAGTAGACTAACAGACAGACAGTTTGGTTTCGTTAGCAACTCCAATACATAGGACACAAAAGGTCAGAGTTGATGATAGCCTGAGTGAAGCAATGAAAGTTAAAACAGAAGTACCACAGGGAACAGTTTTCGGTCTCATACTATTTCTTGTTTACATCAATGGTATCTGTTCCATCAGCAATTTTGGAGGTCATTTCATATCATATGCGGACGATACAGCACTCATATTCACAGGTAGTAATTGGAAGGAGGCATTTGAAAAATCTTAAAGGGACTGAAAGATATCCAGATATGGCTTGATCACAACCTTCTGAGTCTGAATTTGAGAAAAACTAAATTTATTACATTCACCCTATTGCAGAACGTTCAACCTGGAAATTACATAATCCATATACATGACAGACACTGTACTAATACAACAAACTGCAATAGTGCTGTAATAGAAAGAACAAATGTGATTAAGTATCTGGTTGTTATTGTGGATCGACATATGACGATTTTCAGCAAACTCTTCATCATTCCCAATATTCATCAATTCTGTGAATTATTTAATTGAAATGTATGTATATATATATATATATATATATATATATATATATATATATATATATATATATATATATAGGTACAAGATAGTTAATGACATACGAGTATAATTGAATACCCTGAGTGGTAGATGGAAAGCTCAACACAGGTACTTTATGATATACTGTTTGGAACCTTTGGTGTAGTAATGAATACTACTGGAGTTTTTTCCAACACCAAATCGTTATTTTTACACCTCGACACGTGTTTCGATCACCAAGTGATCATCTTCAAGAGGAAGATAAAACAGTTTTATCTTCCTCTGGCGGGCGTGAGGGTTTTCACTAGCCCATATGTGGTCATTATGAAAATTAATAATCTTGTCCCGAGAAAAACTATATTCATCTGTGAATTCTATCGTTTTCAGAAAGTCACAATTTCTTCTAATCATTTCCAGCATCCAATTGCAAAATTGTAGACGGTTCGGAAAGTCTCGCGGTAACAGTGACTGTACTCGTTGCAGATGGTAAGGGTATAAGAGTTGTTCCTTTAAAATTCGAAATACCGTCATATGATCAACATTTAGCTGGAAAGCAATCTTTCTAGTACTAGTAGTAGGTTGTTCTTCAATCAAATTGAGCACTGCTTCTTCGAACTGTATTTAGTGTTCGTACTTCTCGATGGCGACCACAATCCTGCGTTCTTTTGTCGAATGAACCATATTCTCGTAATCGTTGATGAAGTCGAGCAAATATTCTATGTGAAGGATGCTGCCGTTGAGGATACATTTCAGCATATCTTCTAGAAGCTTCTAACCCATTCCCCTGCGACAGACCGTAAACGTAATACATATCAGCCATTTCCTCATTTGTGTATGCCATTTTAATAACAAGTGAATTATTAAAGTAACAAGTTAAGAACAAAACAACAACACACAATTAGTTTTAATTCAATTTCGAAAATTCACAAACTGACAGCGTCATACCAATTTAATTGTCACTATCGCTAATAGCGACCCACTAGATACATTAGTTTCGTATTTTCGCATTTATGACGATGTACCTCTGTAGTTGTTCCTAAAATAATTTTTTGTTGCGAACTAGCTTATTTTGGGCAAAAAACCCATGAGACATTTTTTGTTTAGAATGAAACAGGCTATCGGAAATAAATTTTTAAATGGTAAGCAAATAATAAGACAAAAAGTTACATTGGAAATAAATTTTAGGAGTTGCGTTTTCCACCCCTTACAACCATGGGGCAAACCAAATAAATTTCTGGCTAAGTATCTTTTTGGTAGTACAAAACGTCAGATAAATTTCAATATTGTAACTTTTTTAGTACTTGTGAAAAAAATTGTTATACAAATTTTATGTACCCCCTTTAAGGGGCTGTATCTTAACAAGGGATGATCCTATGAAATTTCTTTAAATGAAAGATCCTATCTTTTTTCACCTCCCTAAATGTTTTACACTCATTTAGTTACACCCTGTATAGATTGAAGCCCCGTCATCAAGTCACATCAATTTCTTGAAAACGACTCCAAAATCGGATCCGAAACGTCGAACACCAAACTCCAGACGCGGTAAATTCAAAGTATATGTCGATAGCACACTGAACACTGAGTCATGCGAAGCGAGGAGGGAGAATCGTTGGTCCGAAACACAGCGTTACGTAACCAAGCGGTTTACCCCCCCCCCCATAAGAAGTTATCACTTCAAAAGTAAATGTTTTGTCTAATTTAACCAGCATCATATCGTCTGCCGTTACCGAGATAGCAATAGTTTGCAATTAATTTTTTTCCACCCGGTACCTCTCATCAAAGTGTCTTGTGAACCAACTAATCAGCCCCTAAAACGCCGGCACGTGTACAAACGGAAACTTCTACATTAAATTCGGTCTCCCGAATATCCAGCTTAGGATCACGGAAGTTGGACTTCTATTTTCGAAACGTGGCGCCGTCTGTTCACTATCTTTAATTCACAAGTATCTACTTATTGCCACACAACGCCAACATCGGTGGCCATTCCTCGATTTCGACATACGAAATCGTCCTCTTGACATGACCGAACATCCATTCATGTATTGTTATTATTATAGTCCAGGAAAAGTTGATGTAATAGATAGAAGCGGAACAGAATTGCCACCTTTTTTACGTTATAGGTAAAATTTTTTGGAAGTACGCCCCTACGGAAGTGGGTCTTTAGTGTTCTACTTTTAGTCCAGGAATATTATCCAAATGAGAGCAAGAATCTCGGAATGAGAGATAGTCAGCTATAAAGTTGTATAAACCTTTATTTGGCACCATAAAACTTGTCTCAAAACTTACTTATTCCAAGGTCAAATGTCAAAAAATCGATTTGGTACATGTTAATTGTAAATATCTCGTTTCCTACAGGTTTTATGCTATTTGTAATCATTATAAATATTGTAGAGGATTAAATTCTCTACAACTTTTGTTTCAAATATTTATTTATATCTTGAACCATTTTAGAGAATGTGGGTAGAATAGGTATCGTTCGAGGTCAACCTGTAGTCCCGATTAAAATCGCGCCATATGAAATTTAAAAATTGTTGATAAACATATAATTCTAAATAACTATTACGTTACATTTGATAATTTTTTTCAATAATTCAATATCTAATCATTTAATAGCACCTTTATAACACCAGTTATTAAACGAAATACTAGTAGCAGTAGTAGTAGTAATAGTAGTAGTAATAGTAGTAGTAGTAGTAGTAGTAATAGTAATAATAATAGTAGTAGTAGTTTATTATTCACCAAATTATAAATTTATAAAAGTATACAATAGAAAAAATGGGCAATTAATATAGATATAAGGAAAGGTTTGTCAAAACGAGTCTTATTATTGAATTTTTATCAGAGGAAACATAGGTATTGATGATTCACTTAAGTTTTTGGAAAACTTGTCTGCGAAACATCAATATCGAAATTCTTTCCTTTGAAGATGGTCAAGATATAATGTATTTTGAGATACTCGAGCAAAACATTTCAGTGCTTATATTTCTAAATAGTATTAGCAATATCGATATTATTTTTTTCTAAAAAGTAGTAAATGATATTCTTAGTATACTACAAAAAAGACACATTGAATATAAAATTTAAAACTATAAAATATCTAAATGGTAAATAATGAAAACATATAAACCGTAAAAATTTAAATGTGTGAACGTATAATAATATAAATGTTACAATATAAAATACAAACTAGTTTTAAATTAAAAGTATTCAAAATGCTAGGTGGGGATGAAAAATATATATGAAAATTGAGACATTAATTCAATAGAATTTGTTCATAGTAATGTTATATTTTTATTTTTGAGCCATTTGATCTCTGAAATTTTAAATAACTTAAACAAATATTCTGTTTTTATATGATCCGGAGCAAGAATGAATAATTTGGGTCCAATGTAGGTAATTTTTTTTTTCCAATAGCTCTGTTCATTTTCGGTATATCTTGGTTACTTGCTTTGAGTCGGGTTTCATATCCATGTTGATGATTTTTGAACTTATTTCTGTTATGAAATATCAATAATTATTTAAAATGACTCATCAGATCATAATATTGGAATATTTGTGCCGATGGAAAACGTATAGATAATTTTGAGAAATCGTTTCTGTAGTACCATAAGCGGTTGTACAGTTGTACTACAGACCCCACCCCATCCTAGACTTCCATACATTAAGAGTGACTGAACTAACGAAAAATATATACTGCGCAAATCATTGATACTCAGTATATTTTTAAGTGTTCGAAAAACATACAAAAGAGCTCTGAGTCTTTTACAAAAATAGTGTATATGTATTTTCCAATTAAGATTATGGTCAATGTATTGTAACGAATTAAAGAATTAACTGTCTTAAACAAATTTATTTTAACAATACTTTACTATCACAACTAATTTATTTACACCACTCAGTAACTAACGCTTAATTTATCTTCACCGTTTGTTAACCGCTCGATTCGCTTTCTTGGTACAGACTACTCTTCGGGACGAAGAGCGACGTTTTTATATCGTCAACGAACGTTCCGGATCCCTCTGCGGATTTCGGGACCCATCCGGAGTTTTCGCGGTATTTCGCGATGCGTCATGCGTTTGCTGACTGGGACATCGGTCAGGGCCGGCTTCAGATTCATTACAGTATATACCGAGATTTTTTCAAAGTTATGTTCTTATTTCTGCTAGTTGAATGAATATTGATTCTTGTGCATTGGGAAAGTCATGACTGTTACTGCAAAATGAAATGTAAGATGTTTTATCAATATGTATACTTAGTAAACTATCATCAAGCTAATTTACTATAGTGTCAATATCATTTCTTGTATGAGATATAACATCTTCCCAGGTTGTTCTATCAATTATTAATAGTGTATCATCAGCATATGAGACCACTTTTCCAGAAATATCAATAGATAACATATCATTCGAATATAATATAAACAGGATTGGCCCTAAAACAGTGCCCTGAGGAACTCTGTATTTAATTTCTGATGGGTCGCTGAGTACACCATCTATTTTAACCATTTGTACTCTTACATTGAGGTAGTTTCTGATTATATCATATGCCAAACCTCTCATACCAAGATTATTTAATTTCGACAGTAATTTTTCATAACTAATGGTATTGAAGGCCTTGGCCAAATCGATAAATACTCCCAGACAGGGTCGTTTTTTATCTAAGTTAACTATGGCATCAGAGGTTGATCTTCCATTTTGAAACCCAAATAATAAGATGTATGTCTGTAAAAGTCATTAAATGTTTTTTGAGGATTTTTTCGAATATTTTTGCCAGATTGGATATTATGCTTATTGGACGGTGATTGCTTACTTTGTTTTTTACGCTCGACTTAAATACAGGTTTAACAAATGTTATTTTGAAGTTCGAGGGGCATACAAAATAATTAAGTACATCTCCACTGAGATCCGAAAACTTATAAATTCTTTTAGAACGTTAAAAATCATACGTGGGACAACTGACTTCAACTGACAAGCAAATCGTGCTTCACCTGATAGTCAAACTTCTTCCAATCTTCATCGTCGTCTTGTAGAAACTGGTTCTATACGAAAAGAATCATCTGAAGGAAGGCCCCAAAGTGTAAGAACAATGATATTGAGGAAGCGGTGCTACAGGAAATCGAAGAACATCTTGAAACAAGTTGGTACGGGAAAGACTGCTAGACAATTCAATATTTGCCATCAAATTGTGTGAAGAATTTCAGTGTAGAATCCGCAATTCTAATTTTTCAAGAAATGCCATTCAGAATTTCCATAACAATCATTTATGGACGGAAGAAAATCCCTTAACATAACAGAAATCCATTTCTAACTCCATGGGTAGGAATTATTGGTAACCCCTTTATTGGACCATTCTTCTTGGTTGGACGACATGACGGTCCGTCCTACCTCAACTTCCTATCAACATCAACTGCCGCTGCTGTTCGAAAACTTTCCCTTGGCAATATCGGTTGGGATCATCGGGATCCTCGGAATAAGAACTTCCCCACCTTCGAATTTTCCTTTGAGTATCATCGCATAAATCACATTGTTCATCAATTTACTTACCAAACGTGTAACGTTGCAAAGTTTTGATAGGTTTATGTTTCGAAGCATGATTACTAGGGAGCCAATCTTCAGGCGTACATTGTGCGGTGGAAAGCCAGGCACATCCAAGGAGTTTCTGAATTATGTAGTTTAGGTCATCTACATCTTTATTCTTAGCCGCTAAAATTGCTCGCTCACTCAACTATTCATTATTTTTGTAGTTTGTAGTAGATCTTTCAATGTATGGTTAAGTGCTTCTAATGCATGTTTGTGCACCACAGTGCATTCGTCCCATATGATGATTTTCGATGCAGATAAAATTTTGGCCATTGCCTTCATTAACCATTGACAAAATTACGTTTAGCTGTCATTTACCTTTTTTTGTTATTATGTCAGATGCGTTTTTGCTATACCACGTTTTATAGTGACTTTTTGATGACTTTACGGAAACGCGGTCGAACGGGATAAAAAGTATCCTATGTCCCTCTCCTTGTTCTAAGCTACCTCTCTACCAATTTTCAGCCCAATCGGTTTATCCGTTCTTGAGTTATAAATAGTGTAACTAACGCCACTCTTATATATATATATATATATATATATATATATATATATATATATATATATATATATATATATATAATGTGGTCTATGGATGATGGTACCAGCACATTTTAGTGTAGTGGTTCGCAATTATTTGCAATCTGTTTACCCATATCGTTGGATTGGCCGCGGTGGACTTTAAGAATGGCCTCCAAGGTCTCCAGACCTCAATAACTCAAATGTGTGGGATTCCTTAACGAGAGCTTAATTCCATTAGATGGAGAGTAGAAGCTCTCTGTAGTTTTATTTATTCGTTGTATGGCAGATGAAGAATTCAATATAGAAATTTGTTGGAAAGGTATACAATTTTCACTAAAACTATCCCAGAATTCCAAATGGCTCACAATTTTTCTGTATATATGCAATATACTGTTTGCACTGTGCTTGATAACATACTGTTTTTTTTGTTCTTACGGTTGGATGGAAGAGCAATCAATCTCTGTGATGATTTATCTTACGCAGATATGGAATCCTGCAATTTGATTGGTTGTAATTGTATGGAACCAAAAATAAAAGTAATTATCATAATTATTATAGATTTGACAGATGTGAGGTCATTGATGAAACTATTCGAACGAGAAAATGAGTGGATATTTTCATAAAAATTGAAATAATATCACGCTAATATGTCTCTATTCTTAATTTCCATCAATAGGGGTCGTACTTTTCCAACAATTTCAAACTTGGTATCAAAACTCCCAAACTATAAAATCAATTTACATAACGTACTTATTCCTATTAAGGTAAAAGATCTCCGAGCAGAGATATCAACGAATCTTCACGATAATTTTGATTGAATCATGTTTCAGGCGCAGCATTCGCCAAATACAGAAACATGGCCCACTTATGAATTTTAATTCCAAAGGTCAATAAGTCGAAACAAAAAACTGACGGAGGCATTCGACCGATAAAAGTTCGAAGAACGCCTGCATTGTTCGAAGAGTATGCCTTCGAGCTGCGTTTAGTACTGTTTTATTGGAGGAGTTAATACTCTGTCAATTGTTTTCTCACGATTCGGTATGTGAGAAATATAGGAAAGGACCGATTGCTAACTTGTAGTACGTTATGGTCGATTAGATATGGAGACCTATGAAGAAAAACTAAATGCCAAGTTCAAAGTGAAATAAAAACTGAGTGAAATCGGAATTTAACAAAAAGAAGTTTGAAAAAATTGTTTCCTATCAACCATTTCGTAATGAGAGCTTTGAAACGGGAAAATCTATTTTAACGACTGTAGAAATTCTCGCGGAATGGGTATTGAATACTGGAATCATTTTCTAAAGCTGATGTTCTAGGCTATCAAGGTTACACGTGATGTTCGCGTCTCCAATCAGGGGGATGGCCCTTTTCTGGATGGAATCCAGCCTTCAAGATATGTTTGGGGGCGGAGCTCCATACATGAGGACAATACTCCAAAGAAGGTCTGCCCTGAGCTTTATAAAGCATCAAAAGTTACTGAGGTGTGTACAGTTTTCTGGTTCGGAAAAGTGAACCAAGCTTTCGAGAAGCAGCCTTTGCAATTCCAGAGACATGATTGTGCACAGACATATTGGTGTCCATTTCAACCCCCAACAAACTTATCGAAGCACAAAGCGGACTTGTCTGACCTGATATTATTGTTGTAAATCATGCCCGAAAGAAAATAACGCCGGCCGCCACTGGTAACCATAAACCAAACGTGACGTAGCTAAGAGCGCGGGAAGGCCCAATGTTCCCTGCCGCTCGAGAAGCAGCGAGGGTCACGCTACCGATGTCGATGGAACTTCGGCGAAAATTCTACGATTTTCGATTACGATATTTAAGCGCTGGCAGCAGGCATATCGAGACAGTCAAGTACACAGTCAAGTGGACGTTACAGTGCGGTACACGAAGTTCTAGTAAGGCGATAGATATTCAAATAATAGTTGGAAGTTTTAGTTGAAGTGTTTGTTGTATTGAAGTGAAATAAAGTGCAGTTTGATTATTCAGTGGAGTCAATAATTGATCAACCCGCACGGGAAAAACGTAACATTTGGTGTCGGAAGTGGAATAATTGACAGAAAATTTTCTGTTATATGGTGAAAACAATGAGTGTCGATTACGGCAGACTCAAGAAGATGTTCGAGGCTTTGCAAGCGAGCCTGGCAGAGAATGAAAAACGCAGAAGAGAGGAAGCTGAACCCAGAAGAGGGGAAGAACGATTATGCCAAAACAAAAATCGTGAATTACTACTAGATATTCTGGAAAAACAAGAAACAGAGAGGATTATCGTAAATTATTGGTGAATATTCAGAAAAAACAAGTTATTTGAAGTTTTGAAATCTTCCCAAGTGAGTAAAGAGGAGGTACAGGAATTGATTCAGGAAGAATTTCAAAAAGTATTTCAGGAAACAAAGGAGGGATTGGCACAAATAGTCGATGAGAAGTTTGATGACGTAGAAAGGAAATTTGAAAAGAAGCTTCAAGGAGTGGAAAAAAATTTGTAGAGGTTTTCCGGAAACTTCGGAAAGGAAAGAGTCACGGAAGCGCAAATAGCCTCTCAAGAAGACCATGGCTGACATCCGGATGCAAATTTTGCCAACGCCAGGAAGACCCAGCTACCAAAAAAAGAACTTCACACCAGACGTGATAAGGTAGCGGGCAGAGACTCCTTTATGGACAGCTCTGATAGGGAGATAAGCTCCCCTACCTCCCGCAGCTTCGGGTTCCCTCTGACCCGGAGGGTAGCAACCTGTAAGGGTCCCTTGTCCAGGGATACTGACAGACAATTTGAGGAATCACCTGACCATGGTGTGGTACGGTCGTTAAGAGCCTCTGAGGGTGACACTACCTTCCTGACGAGACAAGACATCATCGTAGCGCAGAAGGAGAATACCGTCTTGAAAACTGTGCGAAAATGGATTACCAAAAGAGTGAGGCCGAAATGGCAAGAGATTTCCAAGCACCGCCAGCAGGAAAATGGTTTCTGGTTCCAATAGGACTCAATGAGCATTCGAGATGACCTACTCACTCGGAAATGGGAAAGCCCGGATGGGTCAATTGCCGTCGAGACGTGAAAGAGTGGTGTAAGTGCTGTGACCTGTGCTCTTCGAAAAATGGTCCGAAGACAAGGCAGAAAGCAAAGTTGAAGCAGTATCTCAGTGGGTGCCTTTTCGAGAAAATCGCAGTTGACATTTTGGGACCACTTCCTATGACCACATCCGGTAACATGTACCTTATGGTTGTGATGGGCGGAAGTAGTAGCCTTACCCAACCAAGAGGCTAAAACGGTGGCAGAAGTCCTGTTCCAGAACGTAATTGCCAGACACGGAGTACCCCAAGAACTTCACTCGGATCAGGGCCGCAACTTCGAATCGGATTTATGGAAGGAAATGATGACTATTTTAGGAATAAAGAAGACAAGAACAATTGCTCTTCACCTAAAATCCGATGGAATGGTCGAGAGGCATAATCGCACCATCAATAACTACCTCTCGATGTTTGTCTCCGAAAATCAAAGAGACTGAGATAAATTGGTTCCTCTTTTTCTGTTAGCATACAGGAGTCCCCAACATGACACAGGTTATACACCATCCATGTTGTTAACTGGTGAGGAACTGAAGCTTCCGATAGATATATTGTATGGCAGTCCTTTCGATGATACTCAAGAGGTACCTCTTTCAGAGTATGTAAATAACCTGTAATATGTAAATAACCACGAATTTGTCAGGACCAAATTACAGCTTTTCAGCGACAGGATGAAGATAAGATTTGACAAAAAGTCGCTGGCAAGGACCTTACTTGGTAACCAAAAAAATAAACGATCTGGTGTACAGAATCCAATTGTCACCCAGAAGTAAGCCCATAGTTGTCCACATAGAGAGGCTGAGTCCTTACATGGATCGTGATGTCACTGGAATGTTGTTCCTTAGGGAAGGGAGTAGTGTTGTAAATCATGCCCGAACAAACTAACGCCGTCCGCCACTGGTAACCATAAACCAAACGTGACGTAGCTAAGAGCACGTGAATGCCAAATGTCCCCTGCCGCTCGAGAAGCAGCGAGAGTCATGCAACCGATGTTGATGGAACTTCGGCAAAAATTCTACGATGTTCGATTACAATATTTAAGCGCTGGCAGCGGGCATATCGAGACAGTCAAGTACACAGTCAAGTGGACGTTACAGTGCGGTACACGAAGTTCTAGTAAGGCGATGGATATTCAAATAGAAGTTGGAAGTTTTAGTTGAAGTGTTTGTTGTATTGAAGAAAAATAAAGTTAAGCAGCGAGAGTCATGCTACCGATGTTGATGGAACTTCGGCAAAAATTCTACGATGTTCGATTACGATATTTAACCGCTGGCAGCAGGCATATCGAGACAGTTAGGCGATAGACTGAAGTTTTAGTTGAAGTGTTTGTTGTATTCAAGTGAAGTAAAGTTAAGTTTGATTATTCAGTGTTACTGATCAACCTACGGGGAAATACGTAACATTATTATATCCGGCTCGGAGACATTCATCTTCTTGGAGAAAACCGATGCCTGGGTTTTTGTGGCATTGAATTGAACCTGGTTACTTTCACCCCAATTCGTAATCACTTCTAAATCCTCAAGATATGCAACCTCTTGCTGCTGGTGAAGATGTGCATCCGTAGCCGATGTCAGGGGGACTTTTTCTTCCAGTTTGTGTCTGAAAGTTACTTCTTTGCATGGTCTACACATCTATGTATGGAGTTACTTCCTTCGAAATTGATTGCTTCCTTCCTTTCTTTGGAAGGTTCCCACATTTTTTGAATCAAGATGGAGTAGTAGAAAGCCAAAAACCTTCTCTCCCAAAAATTAATCACTCCTAAAAATATAACCCTTTCAATTTAATCACTTCAATATCAAATAGGTACCCATTTCGCAAAAATGTTTGGAAATTCGCAAATACAAAGTGGAGGTGTAAAAGAATGAACTAATTTTTCTGTAAAGGATACATTTTTCAAGTTCTATTCATAGTATGCATTTTTAGAGAATAACTCAAATACTTAGTCAATTCTGCGTATATTCCTTCAGTCAACAAACAGATTCAAAGTGATCGAATATTTTTCTGAAAAATATACAACTTCACAGATGAAATAAATTCAAAAACACATTGAAATGAACATAAAAATATTGGGAATAAAAGCATATGTGTCATCCGAATGAATGGCATCATCATTCTATTAGTGCTAACCATGAATTAGTGGGTTTCACGCTCCTTTTGAGTTTCATTATATCATTTCTATTATTTTCTTATTTTAGCATACTTCTGGGTAAACCTAACAGGTGCTTGCAAGAATAATTCAGAACTTTTATAGACATGCAATAACACTGTAATGATTTCCAATAACTTTTGGTTTTTGTTATTTCTAACGAATCGAATTGATGAACGTCAAAAAACCTTTGAAAAATAATCTGACGAAAGTGATTTTATATGTTGTTTCGAGTGTTTTATCCCTTTTGATGTCATGTGTTTTTGTAGCTCCATATCCCAATAAATATTTATTCTACTGTGTCGTAGTGTAAACTTATCTATAGAGAAATTTGATCTCTATACATTGATGCTGTTCATTTCTTCCAAATCTTAATTTTTTGCCTCTTTTCAGCTTATTTCTATGTGATGTCAAGCGATTTTCGCCCATTTTTTCTCCACGAATTCAAATTGAACCAAAACGCTGCCGAAACAGCCCAAACAGTTAATCAGGCATTTGGAAATGATAGTGTTGATGAACATCTGCAATGTATCCCAAAGTAGTCAACCTACAGTAATCCAGGACGAGGATTTGAGGACCCTGCTGGAGACTGACCCATCAGAAACAGTGCGGAGGAACTGGACGTCTGCCCCTATGCGGTTTTTGATGGTTTGAAACGTATTGGAAAGGTCAGTAAGCTCGACGACTCGAACGATCGACATAAGTTGGCACGTGTCGAAGTCTGTTCTTCTTCACTCTTGCACAACCAAAACGATCCTTTTATTGATGGGAGCGTCATGTGTGGATCCTATTCAACAACATGAGACGCTCACTGCAGTGGTTGGACATCGATGGCTGCATCACCCACTATACTCTTCAGACCTTTCGCCTACCGACTACCATATATTGAAGCACATAACTTTCACACCAGTAGTACCTTCGCCAATCAAGGACAGGTAAAAACGGTCCTCGTCGGCTTCATGGAATCTCGAGCACTCAATTTTCATGCTGACTTGTGTTACGTTGGCAAAAGTTCTTTGATTCGAATGTAAATCAAATAAGTATTCACAGTTTAAAGTACACTGATAAAAATGGACAAAACTTTTGAGACAACCTAATACAATAAAGACTATTTTACTTGAAAATATTGGCCATTTTTGTAATAGACCAGCCTGTGATTGTAATTTTGTATTTTTACTTTATAAGACAGCGATAATTTTGAGTTATTGCATTAAAAAAAATGGTATGTATATTTGAAAGATTCATTAATTATAGACTAAAATTTCATGTACTTTATTTAAATATAACTCTTGAAACACCTTGTCAACTTTTACAAAAATAATATAATATTACCATATTATTACATCAAATTATACTGTTTCCTTATAGTAAAGAGTGATAAATGCACATTATGAATGCAAAACGCTAACCGGGTGCTCAAACAAATTTTTTTGATTTCGTTATGACTTTCCACGGCTGGTATAGGTTGGTTTTTAATATTTTACCAGGTCTATTTCATCAGTTCGGACTTCCATTGTCTAATATAATATAAATTGATTTGAAATCTCTGAAAAAAAAATTTAAACGATTAACCGAAAATATCAATTTTATTAAAACAAAAGACTGAAATTACAAAGAAATAACATACAAGCAACAACCAAAAAAAATAAAAAATTGAAATATTATTAAAAGCTAAAAATTAAAAAATTAAAAAAATTATTAACAAAAAATAAAAAATTAAAATTCAAAGATTCCAAATCAAGATTCGTCACGACGTTTCGATTGTTAGTATCCACAATCGTCTTCGGGTGATAACTGGACTTATTCCTCCGAGATCTGACTATTTATAGGTCATTCGAGTGCTTTCACCTATCCCTCTTCCCTCTCTCCGCTTCATTGGTTTTAGCGGGAAATGACCGTTTGGCGGGAATTGGTCCTTTTCGCTTGATTAGCGGTTTCCATATGTTACGTTGGACAACATATACGCGGCTTCCTTGAATTTTTTCCTAAACCAGTGTTCCTCCATGCGGATTATTTCAGCTTGAGCCCACTTGATGTTATGTTGGTGAGTCCAAACATGCTCTGCTATTCCAGATTTGCTGATTTCTCCTTGCTGTGTGTGTTTTGTGCTCAGCAATGCGGACTTTCAATGGTCTCTTAGTTTCATCGATGTATGATTCTCCGCACTCGCAGGGTATCCGGTTAATGCAATTCTTGGAATCGCAGTCCGCGTTTGGTGGCCTGGTTATTGTGAGGCTGCTACGGATAGTGTTCGCAGATCTGAAACAGATCCATATGTTATACTTGGACCCAATCCTTCTTATCCTTTCCGATAATCCTCTGATGTAGGGAAGTACAAGTACTGGTTGGGGCGGCTTCTCTTCCTTGTGAGGCTCTTGCTGTCTTCGAGCTAAAGCCTGTACTACCATCACTCTGGATTTCTGGTTCAGATACTGTCCTGTGTGAGTGGGTTTTCGATATACAGATGTTTCCCATTTAGTGTCGGTCCTCTTCACCAATACGTCTAAGAAAGGCAATTCGTTGTGTACTTTCTTCTCCATTGTAAAAGTGATAGAAGGTCTTACGTTGTTGATGTACTACAGGAAAGTGTCTAGTTCTGCATTCCCATGGTTCCATATTATGTATCTCATACGTCTACGTATTTCGGGGCTTCTTGTGGGCTTCTTCAATAGCCACAGTTTCAAACCACTCCATATATTTATATATATATATATATATATATATATATATATATATATATATATATATATATATATATATATATATTATATATATATATATATATATTGAACCGTGAAAGTGGCGATTCCATTGGCAGTCCCTCATCTTGTGTAAAGAATTCGTCCTTCAGTTCCACAAGGAGGAACACTGGTTCAGGAGAAAATTCAAGGAAGCCGCGTATATGTTGTCCAACAACTCATTTAATCAAGCTAGCGTAGAGATACGTAACATATGGAAACCTCTAATCAAGCGAAAAACGACCAACTCTCACCAAACGGTCATTTCCTGCTAAAACCAATGAAACGGGAAGAGGGGATAGGTGAAAGCACTCGAATGACCTATAAATAGTCAGATCCACGATTGTGGATACTAACAATCGAAACGTCATTTGGACGTAACTTGGTTTGGAATCTTTCAGCTTTCAGCTTTTATTAATATTTCAACTTTTTATTTTTTTGGTTGTTGCTTGTATGTTATTTCTTTGTAATGTCAGTCTTTTGTTTTATTAAAATTGTTATTTTCAGTTATTTTTTTTTCAGAGATTTCAAATCAATTTATATTATATTACACAATGGAAGTCCGAACTGATGAAATACATCACGAAACATTGTCAACCACCTTCAAACAAACGTTTACCAGGTCTACCTTATTTTGTGTAGCAAACAGGTCGCAAAACAAAAATACTTATTACGACATTTCGAGTCTTTTCAGTACCTGCAGCATTCTGCCCTAATTTTCTAAAATATTCCTGAAAAATATTTCCCGTCAAGTAACAGCCTTTCTTGAAGAAAATCGAATACTCCCGTTCAGTCCTCGAGTTCCGCAAAAAACACGGAACACAGACTGTCCTCTGGAAAGTAATCGACGATCTAGCGAGATTCAGAGATCAATCAGAAGTCACCATTTTAGTACTGCTTGATCAGGGTAAATCTTTCGATTTAGTTAATTTCGATTTACTCTTCAGCAAGCTCAAGTTCATAGGAGTCGATGATATTTCTCTTAAATGGATGACCAGCTATCTCACAGGCTGATCACAGATCTCAAACTGGATGATTACTCATGGTCATCCCTAAAAGAAACAATCTCAGGGGTACCGCAGGGAAGTATTTTAGGACCCTTGACGTTTTCAGTGATATTTTTGATTAACTCACTTTCTTATCACATTGTCAAGTACATCTATACGCAGATGATATACAGTTATATTTGTCTTCTCATAACACTGATACAGAGTGTTGCGTGGCCAATATAAATACAGATTTCCACAAAGCATTCTTATACTCAGAGAATCATGGACTGAAAATCAATTCAAAAAACACTTTGGCCTTATGCATAGGATCTCAAAGACAAATAGTAGAAACTCAGTGTAACTTTAGGCTCACTCTCAATAACGCAGACATTGACTGGGTAGACAGTGCTAAAACTCTTGGCATAACCATAGATAGCTCTTTGTCTTCCGATGAACATGTGACAAACATTTTCAAAGTATCATTCTTCAAATTCAAATCACTATATAAATTCAAGTATCAGTTATCAGAAGAAATTAAACTCAGGTCAGTTGAAACTTTTATTTACCCCCATAACGAGTATTGTTGTTCAGTGTATTACAATTTTTTGCCGCAATATAACAACGTATATAAAATACTTGCATGCGATTGGTATACTGCATACCATATGGTGAACATGTCACACTATTTTTGTTGAAAATGAAGGAGTTGAATGTGAGGTACAGAGTCCATTATTTTATAAAAATTTGCTTCAAACTAAAACACCTAGTTATTTATATAGTTTATTAAGCAGACATTCTGGCATACATATTGTCAATTTGAGAATTAACTCATCAACATACCTAAGCAACGTACTTCCAAATTTCAAGGATGTTTTTCTTAAATAGCCCCTTCTTATCTGAATGAAATTTTACCCCTAACATTCATTAATTTAAGAGAGAAATGAAATCACAGATGCTTACTGCTCAGTGCTAATTTAAAATTCAATGTATGGTAGTGTAACGAAATTGTTAAATTGAGCAGAGTAATGTTAAGAATATTAAGAGTTATTAGCAACTATATGATCTACTAATTTTTTTCTCTTCTCTATCATTGTTATGATAGTAAAGAAGTATTTTTATAATTATTTTCTTACACTCACTGTATAATTTTTGGAAGGGGTGAAAGATAGCCTTTGGCTAACTCTTTTCCTTTTATGTATAAATGTATTTTTTATGTATAATTAACGATATTATTATTACTTTTTTTAACAGACCCCGTTCAATATTTCAATTTTCAATTAGTTTATTGGTTAGGTTTTTATATAAAGCATTAATTAGGCATTAATCAGGGAAAGCTATTGTATAGCGAATCACGTATTGTGGTTTTATAAACTGTCCAGCAAGAATCTCAAAATGAAGTCTTACTCGAATAAGTTATGGATTTTCATCAAATATTTATCAGCGAACACCACCGACTGTCTTAAACCTTTTTTAGAATCTCTGTTAAGCGTACAAAATTACGGGGTATACGCCTGTGAAGAGATTTCCCACGTGCAGCCTTGATTTGAATCGCCCGGTATAATCATTACTATTATGTTCGTTTTATTCTAGAAAAGCAATGTGTTTGTTATGCAATGTGAGTCACTTGCAGAGAGATCAAAACTGCCGACAATCACACCCACACGTTTTGCCTAAGGAAAATGTTAACTCTAACGTTTCTGAAGAATGAACTCATGTCGCACGTGGAACTGATCGGGGAGGCATTTCATAGAATGTTTCAATTGCTCGAGCCATGAGCCATGTGAATATGTTACCTCCGGGTGTCAAGAAATTCTTCAAAAGCTACACATTGAAATAATCACTTCGGAATTTAAATTGTTACAAAACTTTTAAAAATTATATAAGTGCGTATCGAAAGTAGTTAAAAATCTTTGGTAAAAACAAGCTTTTATCTGAATCTTCCAAACAGAAGAAATTGAATTTCAAATTAAATCGAACTCATCAATGTATTAGGTACCCAATTCACATAATAATAGCGTTTATTGCCCAACAGTTTCCCATTTACAGAGCAAAACTAACATACTTGAAGGATAATACTATTTGATATAAGATCAATACTATTTGATATAAAAAACAGATGACTCATAGGTACGCACGAGACTTATTTTTAATTTCACAAATACTGCAACAAAAAATATGGATGTTAGTAGAGAGCTTGTTCGCATTACGACACATCAGATTGATTGGTGATTTCAACATTAAGTTGGTTTGTGCCCTTTTGCATAAAAAAGTATTGATGTGCCTAGAAGATATTCTTGGAACAAAGATATCAATTTCTGATAATAGTACAGGACAATCCAATTTGCCATTCAATAGCTTATATAGAAATAAAACAGATGCCTGATTTCTTCTTTTTTCTAAGGCTACAAAGTCAAATCTGCATAGCAGATCAGGGTAATCACAGTTTCTTGCTGATGTGTATTGATGGTATATGGGATACCATATAATGGACCCATATTAATTCTAGTTTTGGCCTCACCTGACTGAAATACAGAGAGGTCAAGGTTAGCATATTACGAAAATTTTTGCAGTTCCTTATTATAAAACCGTATGCGCGGTAAGCTGAATTTATAATATGACTAGTTGTTGCCCGCGGCTTCGCCCGTGTATAATTTGGTAGTTGTAGTACTAAGTAGTACTATGTTGCTGTATCGCTGCTGTTCCAATGTTTTGACATAATCAGAATCAACGAACTTAGGCGTGCGCAGCGTTATAGAACAGCGCTTTCAAAAAATTGTTCTACAACGCCATCTAGTGGCGAGTTACAGAAAAATTGATAGCATAAAAACCTTCTCTATGAAAAATTACTTATGCATGTCAAGTTTCATCACGATCGGTTGAGCGATGTAGAAATTTATCACTAACCAACCAACCAACCAACAAACAT
The DNA here is from genome assembly GCF_025532065.1 of Leptinotarsa decemlineata. Lineage (NCBI taxonomy): Eukaryota > Metazoa > Arthropoda > Insecta > Coleoptera > Chrysomelidae > Leptinotarsa > Leptinotarsa decemlineata. The sequence continues at coordinate 9,188,934 of NW_027412578.1, forward strand.
CCATTTTTATATATTAGATTAATATGGTAGTTGAAAGTTAGTTGATGATCAAAATAGATTCCTAGATCCCTAATATTCTCAGCTCTTTCCAATATAATGTTGTCGATGTGCTAACGAAATTCTAGTGTATTAAGTTTTCTACTGAATGTAACAATTCTACATTTAGATATATTCAAATGGAGGCGATTCTTGAGACCAATTTTGTAAAAGATCAATCTCCTTTGGCATAATGTTACAATCATCTAAACTGTTTATATATGTATACAGTTTCAAATCATCAGCAAACATTAATTCATTGCAAGTTATTGAGTTGCACAGATCATCAATAAATAGTAAAAACAATAAGGGACCAATATTGGATTCTTGCGGGACTCCCCTGGTTGCTAAATACACATCTGTAGAAAATCCGCGATAAAATACGTATTGATTATGTCCGCTAAGGTATGATTCCAAAAGTTGACAATAAATTTCATTGAACCCCATACAAGAAAGTTTACAAATTAGTAACTTATGGCTGACCCTATCGAATGCTTTAAAGAAGTCCGTGTACACCACATCTACTTGCCCTCTACGGTCTAACGATTCATATAAATATTGATCAAAAACAGCTAAATTACTGATGGTGGATCTAGAGTTCACAAAACCATGTTGGTAATCAGATAGTATATGATACAAAACATTGACGCTAAAATTACCTATTTCATTAAAAACAAATCCACAACTCAGGCTGCTTACAAAATGGTGAATGACATACCTAGTGGAGGGAATTGATCAGTGCAAAGTGCAAACACACTTCCTTGATGAAGAAAAGAGAAATGAAACTTTCTATGTTTTTTATCACTTTTATTTGTAACTAACGTTACTGCAGTTTCGTCCTATACGGACATTTTCCAAACTTATACAATAATGTAAAAAACATAGAAAGTATCATTTCTCTTTTCTTCATTATGATTTCCTACCACGTAGTTACCTCCATCAACACTTCCTTGACTTTATGCGTATCACATGCGATACTCATTAAAAAGTTAAGTCATTATGGTTTGACAGGTATCATTTTGAGTCTCCCCAGCGAAAACAGGTATCAGGGTATTGATCTTAATAATGTCAAATACGTTATCAAACCGATACAACATAGAGTAGGTACCATAGAATTCAGTACTTGGACCTTTTTTATTTATTATCTACATGAACGGCTTATTTCAAAGTATTACACCAACACAATGTACCTATTCTAGATATTTATTGATGACACCACTCTTGTGAAATCGGATGATTTGATGATGACGAAAACAAAAAACTTGTCGAAAGCTGGTTCACACAGAATAGACTCAAATTGAATGAAAGTAAAACACAGAACTTAATTGTTTCCTCAAAATCATTTCATCAGAAAAATCATAATGTATCTTTTCTTAGTCAAATCATCGACGATCGGGTAAACTGGCCCGGCCAAGTAGATTATATAGGTACTTTACACTTACAACACTTTATTCAGTTCAGTATCAAGCCGGTGCCTTCTTTATACATACACATCGTTTAGCTAGAGATACACAAAAACAAACAAAATCAAGAAATACTCCTATAAACATCAATATATAACGCAATATCTGCATATCTGTTGACCCCCCAACGGCACAAACTAGTTGTTAGCAACAAAAATTCTCTGAACCTAAATTTGTATAATATTTTGTATTGTATTGTATTGTATTGTATTTGTATAATATGGAATTCAATGAATTCAAAACAGTCATCAAAAAGTTTTCCCTCGAGTTTCTACAAGCAAGTTTATCAAAATACTCATAATATATTATTTTTCAGCATCAAATGATTATTTGGTCAGCCAATAATTATTTTCAAATAATAATTTTAATGTATTATTTTAATACATCCCTTCTATTGCATAAACGTAACATGGTTAAATGAAACAGACTCGCTCGTAATTTTTTTTTAGAAATAATTTTGTCAAATTCAAGTTACATATTACTATATTCCCACACAGATAAATCTTGCATCAAGCTTTTTTATCATGTAAATTGTCAAAGTAATAAATTGATGGGTTTGGTTTCAATTTAGTTGCACTATTTGAATCTAACTTCGACTAGGTTAAGTTACAGGTTAGTTTTTGTTCCATTAACAATGATTATATATACTAAATAAATTTGAAGTTAATGCAACGTGATAACCTCTATTGTACCGAGTGACAAGTGTACATGCTAGGAGATTGCTGTCTACAGCCGCTGATTATAATTTGCACTTAGAAAGTTTGAAAACATTTAATTTTAAACCAAACCCAAAGAATTATTTCGAAAAAATACGTAGTTAGTTGAACTGTTAAAATATGATTAATTACTACCGTTTTCTGTTAAATGCTCGATCTACCCACAGATTCAGTGCAAAGGTGTGATCACACTGTTGAACTTTCTAAATAGGTGAACGCGGGTAGGCATGAACATAAATAAACGTGAGATGTCACTTCGGGGATACCATTATCATAAATTCAAGACATTTTTAATGATTTATACGCAACCTTTGCGTAACACTTCGGTATATTCAAGTTTTTGATTACTTATTTTTTGCTTCATCTTGTCGGTAGTCAAATAACGTTGCATCGCCAAAACCAGCATTTTTGGATATATTCTACGCCGGAAGTTTCAGATTTACTCTTTTGGAGGGTGATTTTCTCTGACGCCATTATTATTTTAGTTTGATTTTACCCAAATGTAAATTTTAATCTGGACCTGGCCAAGAATCAAAATAGGTACTATATCCACCTGTAGGCAGATATTTGATTGATGGTTCACGATTCTAATTAAATAAAAAGAAAACTGCAAATGAAATATTATCGGCTGCGCCAAAGTTGTATAGAAACCCTTTTGTTTTGCCAAAAACTCTCGATGCCAGAAATGAGCTCAACCCAACTTTGTACATCTGTTGATAGATGGCGCAACAGAAATCCGTTATTCGTATTTCATCCTGATCTTTAATTCACAAACGATAATGGGAAAAATGTTGTGCTCGATCATTCAAATCCTTAAAAAATAACCCTGTTTATAGTCTATATACAAAGATAATGATATAAATCAGACAATGATAAAGCTCATAAGACAGTAAATGGTTTAGTTCAGCTTCTCTTCAAGAGATGGCGAGGTATGTCTAATAAAAGAAGTAAGAACAAGAAATGTTACATTACTTCAGCTTCTGTCCGTGCGATGGCGCAACATGATTTTTCAAAATTTCAGTCCCTACAATGAAAAAGATGAGTAAATATTCAAAAAAAAGTAGTTTCAACACAAGTAGCAAAATATTTCGCATGGTGATATGCAAATTCCAAATTCGATGTAGAGGATCCTAAGGGTAATCTCTTCAAAAATTAATTATCACTAACAACTTCTAACACGTTTTGCTGTAATTTTACATGTCTAATCGGACATGTCTGAAGGAGCTTTTGTATTGTGAAATAGGTTTTATTTGTGAAAATTTCATAATAGTATTATTAAACAGGTTTATAATAGATTTTCATCAAATATCATTATAAATCAAGTATATGTGATATGAATCGCACGTTAAAAGGTAAGATCTCTTTAATCCTCATCTCACAAGTTTTGACTTTTGAGAGTTGTTCGAATGGGGATAAAACATCCCATTCCTGTTGAAGATGTTTTCCAATAATTAATTTATAGTTCGGTTTTCGTTTATCTCAGCGTTGCTGCAATGCATGATTATGTCAATTCTTAATAATTTGATTCAGTTATACTATTATTTATAATAACCCACATTTTTCTGTCACATTTCCTGTTTTTATAAAGGTTCGAAAAGTTGAAAATCTGCAATGCTATAAAGTGTGTTTCTGAATAAGCCTAATGCTTTCGCTTCTCAGTTTTCCTAGAAAAATGGGAATCAAACAACATACATTTTCGAAATTTTATTCCATATAAAACACAACAAATAGAAATAAACAAAATCTGAAAATACCTCCTCAATAAATTAATTTTGCAACCAGTTCGGTCAATTTAAATAACTGTCATATCAGCCTTATACCATAATATTTCTTCCTAGTCCATTTGTCCTCTGATCCAATCCCATGTTCCTTAGTTTAGACAATGGCTTGATATCAATACAACGCCTCTGTGAATGGAAGGTTGAAACTTGTAGGATCTCATTATTTCATTATCAAGAGTGGGGAAGGAGCACAAATTATCACATCAGGAAAATTTTATGCACCTTGGCTGGACTTTTCAAAAGGCACAGTAAAATTTGAAATATTTGTTTTGAAAGGGAAAATACAAAGTGGTATAAAAACATAAGAAGTTTTAATTCTCATTTTTCAAAATCAATAGTTCCATAGGAATGAAGAGAAAATTAAATCAAAAACTAAAAAAAGAATATACAATTTATTCTTATAAGAAAACAACAATAGAAACATCATCTGGCGAACTGTCTCCTCTCCCCGTTGGGCCTCTTCTTCTGTATCTGTCTATACACTGTATTCTTCCTAAAGGTTTTGGAATCCACCGAGTTCATATTCTTGTAATAGCCGAATCCTCCCCCTCCTGTTCGTTTCTCGGGGCGCTCGCCCTTTTTCACAGAAACTTTCAAATCTACAGCTGGCGGCACCTTGAATCCAAAAGACAGGGCTACCTTAGCCAGGTCAAGAGTGCTTATGTCGAATATCGTTTTCAAATGGTGAGAATCGTAGGCCCTCGTATAAGCTTTGAAAGCCTCTTTCGCAGACATGTTCAAAAAGTAATTCTTCCCGATGAGTTGTTCCAGCTGGAATGAAAAAGATGAATCTGAAATATTTCACTAAAAAATATACCAAGATTATAGTGAATTTCTTTTGTTTGCCGATGACCTGAAGATGTTAAAAGTTACTCATGACTCGACTGATACAGAATTATTATAGTACGATTTATATAACTTTGTTCGCTGATGTGATATAAATCTACTGCAATTGAATATAGACGTATGTCAAAAATTCACTTTTTTCCTAAACAAAAATCCCATTACCCGCCATATAAAATCAATCAACCAGAACTGAAAATATTACTTCTAAAGCACAAAAAATGTTAGGTTTCATTCTTAGATCTGCAAATGAATTATCTCTCACTCCAATAAAAATCATATATTGTTCAATTGTTAGATCAATAATCGAATTCCACAATTTGTTGCCCTTCATATCATGTGGATATTGATATGCTTGAAAGCATATCAGAGTACATTAAAACTCTGCATGTAAACTGGGATATCATTTTGGTAAATATGACTATAAAGTTATATTGGACATTCTTAACTTGAATACTCTGGCTCATAGAATCAATCGAACTTCTAACGTTGAATTTGAATCCAAGGAGAACAAGAAATTCGGATATCTTCAAAGTACCCTTTTGTCGCACCAACTATGGCCGGAATAAATCTGTAGGTAGAATTTTGAATCTCGCAAATACATACAATGTAGATTTAGAATTTTTTAACTTAATTTTACGATTTTTTTTCATTTTATATATTTTTTCCCTAAACCTAACTTAGATTACTGTTAAATACATATGTGTGAACTAGTAAATAACAGGCATTGCGTTAAATAAATAAATGAATAAATAAAATATTTTTTTCATCTCCTATAATTGTTCACAATTGCTTTCATAACCTACACAAAAAACCAGTGCATATTGATATTTCATTAGAGCTAGAGTTTCCAAACAATATTCACTAAAAAACGTTGAGAACTCATATTTATTTCTGTTTTTCACGGTAAATGATAATTTTGTCAGGGAGAACCGAGAAATCTTTTGCTGCCTATTTTCCATTAGAGGGAATTAACATTCTCAGGGACACAATAAATTCTATTATCTCACCTGTGCCTGGATATCAGATATTTTGCTCCAACTAAACTCAAACTCGTTCAGGGGCACTTTAGCTTGCTTCAGATACCTCAAAAATCCAAGCTCTTCAGGCCTGAGGATCAAAAGAGCGTGCCCGCTGCTCCCCTCGCCTCTGGCCGTTCTTCCGACTCGGTGAATGTACTCCTTGGGATCATCTGGAGGGTCGTATTGAACAATCCAGTCTACGGCAGGGATGTCCAACCCTCTAGCAGCAACGTCCGTACAGAGAAGGATCCCCGTTTCCGCATTGCAGAATTGGAAAAAGGTGGTCGTACGTTTAGTTTGTTTTTGTTTGCCCTGAAAAAGATTGATGTGAAAAAAAAATCACTCGTTCCATTTTGCTTGATTACAGCAATGGTTTCGATACCACATATTTGTCTACCTCAGAGCTTGGTATCTCCTTCAGATAATCATTAATCCGAACGATGTCAAAGTGCCATAGTTCCATTAGGACTACTACTTTTTGACCTTGATATCATACAAAATTCTACACTGATGACATATTTTATTTTGTTTCATTTTATTTCTTATAATTTAATAATGCTAATTTAAGTTAATTGCTAATATGCTAATCATACTAATTTATCTTATCACTCGTGAAATGCATAACCAGATATGTTTCATCATCTCAAAAATATTGCTATATTTGTTATCTATACCTAATTGGCACAGTCTATAATTATTTATGTTCTGTATTGGCTTTGTCCCGTTGAATAATTTTAAAAAAAATTGAATTTTGAACAAAAAATCGGCGAATGGAAGTTGCTTAGGAATCAACAAAGATGCAAGTTTACTGAAACATGTTATATCAGGTGACGAAACATGAGTTTATGCATATTATTGCAAAACTAAGGTCCAATTACCCCAGTATACGCATTCTGGTGTGCCAAGACCAAAAAACGGTTAATAAAGAGTACCACCTACAAGTTCAACGCAGATGGCCTGAAGCAATAAAAAAACACTACTGTATTTGTGGACAAATAATTCATTGCTTTTGCAATGCACCTGCTCACATTTCATATTGCTTGTTCTTGAACTTTTGGTCAAAAACAATACTGTAACGATGCCCCAGCTTACATATTCACCAGATAAGGCACTGTGTGACTTTTCCTATTCTCAAAAATAAAGAGAACTTTGAAGGCCGTCATTTTGCAAGCATAGATGACATTAAAAGGGCATCGCTGAAAGATCTGAAGTTATCCCAAAGATCGAGTTTGGAAATTGTTGAGGGGATTATTTTGAAGGTGATAACATTAATGAATACGAATGAATGAATATTTTTTCTAGGAACGAAAATTTCCATAATTTTCTGAACATAGCTCGTATATCTAAACACAATTCAGCTAGTACCTTTTCATATAAGACAGTTGAATAGTATACCCTTTATTTCAAAGAGATCAACTTTAAAACAAAGTTTTCCAATGTACTGTATTATTCTTTGTTATAATAATATAACTCATTTATTTGTATTCAATGTGTTACGTTGTATTTTTCCATTTATTCTAAAAGTTTTTAAAGGCTGTGTTAAAAGAACAGCTTTCACAGTTGAATCTCGCCAATTCATAATATTTAACTTGTTTATTTTTCAGTTGAACTCACTTTTGCAGTAATAACTTATTCGAGGGAAGAATTTATCTAAAGTTTAAAAGTTGGAAAACTGAACGTCACAAAGTTCTAGTTAAAAAATATATTTTAGAGACAAATAAAAGACTATTGCATCAGGCTGCTGAATATTTAAATATTAATCTGTTGACTTATTCAAGTTTTCCAAAAGTTAATTTTGACAATTATATACTTACATGAATACACATAACAGGCAAATCAATGTAATTGAACAACTCATGATGATATTTAACTGACATACAGGAACTGAAAAACACCATGACCTTCTTCTTCCTGTTCTTCTTGAGGAACGTGAACAGAACCAACAGACGTTTCTCTGAAGGACATACTACATAACCTTGTTCTAACCCGGACACCGTTGCTTCTGCTTTAGAATCATCCACTCCAACATAAATCGGTTCTTTCTTCAATGCCAGCGCTGCTAGAGCGTCCGTTTTTTTGTTTTGGGTCGCACTAAACAACATCGTTTGTCTACGTTCTAAAAAAAAGATAAAAAACTCATCGTAAAGTAATAAGGTGATGAAATTTTTCTGGCTTTAGAGTATTTCTGAAGGAATCTCCAGTTTTATTGTTATATGATTCTTTGTTATTCTGTAACAAGTAGGATCGAATATCCAAAAAATGAACAGAAAGTAGCTTTCAAATCACATCAATCAATAATTTTATTATGTTTCGGAAATTTGATCAACAAGATGATGGAAACTGGGATGTCTGGGAATTCAGAATACATCAAGTTATTCGACAATATTTCTATAGATGATGCCACATTTTTTCAACTGGAATATTTCCTAGTAAACGTGTCTCGTTTGCTGATGACACAACTCTTATATTTTTCGAAAATAATCCTTTATTCTGAACCACTACCTCTGTAAAATCTTTGGAGTTCGGAAGTTTTAAACCAACTATAAAAAAAACTTACTTGAAAATAGTTTTTATACAGTCAAAAATTATATTGACAAAGCTGGAGTATTAATAATAAAGTTTTTATTATTTTTTATGTTTACAGAATTCAGCAGAACTATGCATCATCCTACTCTACTAGATATAATAAATCAGAGACAAAGAAATTTGAAAATTAAGAAAATAAATGATGCACCTTAACTCCCGAATAATTTACATTGTTCTAAAACAACTATATATTGAAAAAGGGATATTTTTAGGAGATATTGGTTTTTGGAAAAAAAGTTTTTTTTATTATGATAGATTGCCATCTAAATGAATTTTTAAATCAATACTCCTTTGTATATAACGTATATCTACTTACTTGGTAAAAGATTAATTATCTGTTTCATTTCCTCCTCAAAACCTACTTCCAATATACGATCTGCTTCGTCAATTATCAAACATTGTAAATTTTTATACAGGAAATCCGGAGTGTTCTGCAAATGATCCAGTAGCCTACCAGGAGTAGCAACCAGAATATTGATACCTTTTGAGAGCTTTTGCGCCTCGGTTTGTCTAGCTGTGCCCCCCATGACCAAACCATATGTGTGATGGTGGTACTTCATCAGTTCCTTGAGGACTCCGAACGTTTGCATCGATAACTCTCGGGTAGGGGAAATTATGATAACACCCGTACCTTTAATTGAAAGAAAATATTAATAACTAAATCTGTACTGGGACAACGACCTTACCGTTTCGAGGCATGAATTTCAGTTTGTAGATCAAATCTATGGCTGGAATGAGAAAGGCAAGTGTTTTTCCTGAGCCAGTTTTTGCAGCTCCAACTAAATCTCTACCTTCCAACAGTGGAGGTATGGATCTCGCTTGTATTTCTGTCAGTGTCTTGAAGCCCATGTCTTCAATAGCTTTTAACGTATTTTCGCAAACTGTATCTTTGAGTGACTCAAATGTGGAATTGCTTAGAATTTCTAATGCAGACTTTGATCCTGGTACTAGAAAACAGATTCTATTGAGTATTGAAACAATGTATGAATGCTTCAATTAGTTTTTTGTGTAATACATTTCAGAAAAATTGTGTACTCATTATTCTCAACTCAAGAATATAATAATTCGAGGAGATTTGTATTCGCCTTTGTGTCATCATGTAATAAGTCAGAAGTCAATATTATGAAAAGAAATATTATACAAACATTGGCTAATTGAAGAGATTATCCAATGCAAAAATTTTAAAAATAAAAGTGGTAACGCTATTGATATTCCAGTCATTGAAGGTTGTCTGCTTTGAATTTTTTGATCTCTTATCAATTAACGTGAAATTTAATTAAATCAACAAAGATATAAACATTGTGTTATAAAAAGCGAACCACTCCTCCTCAACCATCCAACACTTTACTTTTTGGACATGTTGAGATACTACTTCCGACATCGTAGTTATTTCAGAAGCTGATAGATAATTAATATTAGTTTTGTATGGACTTGCTAAAAACTTACAACTGAATAAACTGAGTTGTGTTCAAAATAGCCCAACCAATGAATCAAAAACATTGCAGAAAGTTGTCATCTCTGATAAACACATTAAAAATTGGAGGTTGTGAGAATTTGTAGGTAATAGATGGATATATCTGTTAAAAAAAAATCTGTTCTGGATAATTCAATTCCAAAGTATAGGTAAGCATGCATGCTCAAAACAGAAAACAACTGTCAAAGAAATGTGTTAATTAAAGAGAAAAATTGCGACATTGAAAAGGCACAAGGTTTTCAGAAAATTTAAATTTACGTTTTAACTCTCTCACAGGGATTAAAGGTAAAAAAACACTATATTACCAGGAGTTTAAATTGAAAATTTGTTAAAATGTTTTAATGAAATACTCACACCCATCTTGAAGATCTGTTTCGCTGGTTTCAGCATTTTGGTTTTCCAACGAAATGTCTGATTCAATTTGAGGCTCTTCTCCATCAGAATCATTGACGGAGACTTTTTCCAAATCGAGTTCTTTCTTTTTCTTCTTTGATTTATTTTTTTCTGAAAAATACCTGATATTATAGCAGTAGTTACAGTATTTTTGATGTGGTTCAAATTTTCAAATGGAAAACATCAATAAAAATTGTAAATGCTAATACTACAACAAAACTGATTTTATTAACTTGATTGTATAATTTAATGTGTCATCTAGCTCCTAGCCTTTTTGTAGAAAGTTTATTATAGGCATAGGCTATATATATAGAAAAAAAAATGTGAAGTTTTCTTTTATGTAGAGTAGGATACTGATCACTCAACGCCAGAACAGTAATTGAGGATTTACTTCAGACACTGACAAAATTTTACTAGATTCAGTTCAACTAATAAAAACGTGTGCATTTAAATATGTCTCACTTTTAGATGGACCCTCGTCATCATGTTCCTGACTTCTCTTAACACCTTTTCCTAGGATCTCTTCAGATTCTGCAACAATGAAAATTTTGATAGATTTGTCTACTTTTAGTTTGTTTTACTAACCTTTTAGCTTTTTTTCCTCCTCCTTTTTCTTAACTAGTTTCAACTTCTGTTTTTCACGATTTTTAATTTTTCGCATAAGAACTTTTTCCGGAACAGACATAGTTTTTCAGTAATCAAAATAATATATATATATATACGTTAATAAAACCCTATAACCTGTAACTACTTCCAACCCCGCACGTGTTGACAAACATTTGACAATTTTATTCTACTTCCAGTTATTTTCAAGTTTATGGCCTCAGCTGACAGATTTATTAGACTCCTCTTCTTGTTAAAGGATGGTGGTGTGCGATGCAAACCTCTAGGAAAAATGTCCAGGAGAACAATCAGGCTGCATCCCGATTGTCTCCTAGGTGCGTTAATGGCACCATCTTACGGTAACGTCAAAACTATCTCACTTGATTCACAAAAATTTTCAAATCAAAAGCGCAATGACCAGCGCAAGTCACCAGTGTATAGACATCTTAATTGGGACTGTGGACAAGACAACTGTTCAGTATTGAACACACTATATTAGATATTCATTTTATATTTTGAAGTGTATTTTGTTATTGTAAAAAACAAGATAGTTTTTGAATAAATAGTTTTGACAAGTTTACAATAATTTGATATTCTGACAACTTTACAGTGATTCATAAGTTATACATAAACAACAACAATGACAAGACAAGATGTATTTGTTTTCAAAGAAGATATATGGCCTCGGTAACAAACATATATGTATTGATAAAGATTTTCTCTTCAATATATCATATTTTTTATGTTTATACATTTGTAATTTTGGTTGTACAGATGGTCACACAATCAGAAGAATAGGGAAGAATTTCTATGGCCATCCTGAATGAACTGAACCTGAACCACCCTGAACCTGTTACCTAGGTTTCATAGGTGTTTTTGTGAAGTATATTTCAAAAAAGTTGCCTAGTTAAGTTTGAATTCGATATGTTCAATGATAATCATCCAGGAATAAGAAATGTACGACACAAATACGTTTCGGAATCATTTAACAAATTTATGGAAACTGGATCTGTTAACAATAAAAAGCATAACCGTTCGGGAGTTATCAACGATGAAGCTATTTGTGCTGCAGTTTTAGGGCACGTTGGACTAATGGAAAATTCGCAATCTCTCACTGAGTTATCTCGGGAATCAGGAATCAGTCGTACAAATGTTTTCAGTATCCTTCATAAGTACAAATTTCATCCATATAAAATTAGACTAGTTCATGAATTGAACGAAGATTATTGCGATATAGACGTATCGAGTTTTGTGAAAGTCTCACTGAACGGATCAACTTTTGCATCACAATTTCTTATATAAAATTTTCGGATGAATGTACGTTTAGTTTGAATGGAGAGGTGAATCGACAAAATTGTCGATATTGGAATGATATGAATCCTCATTTATACCGTCAAGTTCATACCCAACGACCTCAAAAATTTAATGTTTGGGCAGGAATTTTAGGTGACTGATCATAGGATCTTTTTTATCGATTTTGACTAGTGATAACTATTTGGATATGTTGGAGAATCGAATAATATCGTGCATCAATAGGGTAATTGATGAGGATTTAAATGTATTCAAAAACGAAATAGTTTTTCAGCAGGATGGTACACCTCCTCATTATGCAGCTCCAGTGCGACAATTTTTGGACGATCATTTTCCTGGTCGCTGGATTGGCAGAAGAGGTCCTACAGAATGGCCACCAAGGTCTCCGGATCTCACTCCTGTAGATTTGAAGTCTAAAGTGTATGAGACAGAATCAACAACATTAGAAGATTTGAGAAAGAATATCATGCGGCATTGCAGAGAAATAACTCCCGAGATTTTCAACTATGTGAGGACGGCAATGGAAGCTTGTTTGTACCATTGTATGGAAGTTGGTGAAAACGTTTTTAAACATATAATATAAAAAGTTTTTTTTCTCTCATTGTCCAGTCATCAGATTTTGATTCAAGAATTAGTAATAAATCTCTTTTTCTGATTTATTGCTACCATATTTGTCTTAAGAACGAGCATTTCAAAATATGGCTCTTGTATAATTGTTGACCTGTTTTTTTTATTTTTCCTGCAAATCATTTTTTAAAAGTTATTCAGGATGGCTCGTTTTCAACTCAAATAATTTGTAGCTCCCGAACCATAAGCTTCAGACCATTATGTTTTATACTATGTTGAAATCTGCTCATCATGAGGCATCTGATAATGTGAAACTATATGGGGTGATCCATTAAAAAAAAATAGGTGACAAGCTCTGAGGGTGCGATAGAGGAAGTAACATCAAATGTGAATATGTCAAAATGTGTCCCCCTGTATACTATTGTTGTGTTTTTTATTTTTCCTGAAAATCATTATACCAAAAGTTATTCAGGGTGGTTCGTTTAAAATGGAATGCATATTTTACAATATATACATGTCTGAAGGAATCTGAAATCGAAAAGCAATGTATGATATTTATCCATATCATACATATAGGTACCACGTTTTTGCTCAAAACCCTGTAACCGATGAATAATTGAAAATAGAGGAAGTTAAATAAAAGTTTGTTATTCTAAACTTGTATAGATAGGTATAGGTATGACTTAATTATTTCACCTCAAACGGAAACTCGATATAAGTAACACACACACACACCCTGTATATCGAGATATCAAAATTATATCTTATGAGCTCTATAGAGTGGTAATTATTTTACAGAGATAATAGGAATATCCACTCCTCAAATATGAATTTAGCTTGAAAAAACAAAGAATGTGTTCCAATCATTGACTTGTAGTCCTGAGTCTTGACAGTCACAATAACTGTTTATCAACATCTATTTGTTTATTTATTGCCTTTCCTAATATTTTTATTAAAATGTAGGTAGGCACCTAGGTAGTAATGAAGGTAGGTAGATTCAATAATTCAATCCGTAGACAAACTTAGCAGCAAGTTCTTTGTCTTTTTCAATAAGCTTCAATCAGGTCAAATCTGTAGTCGAAACTATAAATTCAACAAACACCTGTTAGGTGAATATCTATCAACCTACTACAAGAACTCTTACACTCAAGCGAAAATGAGGGCAAACTTAAAAGGCCCAAAAATTAATGCTCGGAACAAAGCCAAACGCCGTCATTTTAAAGTTACGCAACATGACATAGGTAGGTATAACGCAGATAAAACCATTCAAATTCCACCTCATAAAAACGATACAATGGAATAATTTCAAAGAGAGGGTCGAAAAAATCCGCATAAACAGTGTTAAAGCAATAAAAACACCCAAAGCCATCTGTTCTGTTTGCTAATGAATGAAAAGAAAGGGAATCAGAGACGCGTTGTCTGGCCTAGCAGGCTTGGCGACAGAATGTCTGGTGTGACCACGCGCTGTGTTGCCAGCTCCCCACATTCCTTTGTTGAAACAAGAAGATAATTAGTTCAATTCGCGTTTTTTGAAGTTTAACAGTTATAAAAATTTGAAGGAGAAAAGTTTAGAAAGAGTATTATGGTGGTTTGATGTGTTTTTTGCGGTTTGGAAAAGTAGGCGAAAACTATTTTCCACCGGCAACGCCGTCGGTAAACTTGTTTCACAAACGGATGTCGAAGCCGCTCCACCGCCGAATCAAGTCTCGAAATACTCTCTCTTCCTGGCGCCATTCCGTCTAGTCAAGTCCGACGTGCGAGAGAGAGAAGACGCTTCTTTGATTCCTTCGCGAAATCCACTTCGAATCCCTCTCGATGGCGTGAGTATACAGTTTAGTCAGCAGAGTGGGGGTTTTCTCTGAATCGTGACGAAAAATGGTTGCTACATAGCTGGCAGATAGACTTCTCGGCGTTATTTTCGTTGTCTTTCGACGGATTATTTTGTTTTAAAAAGTGCACGAGTGTCGGAAACGGTTCGAAATGGCTCACGGACTGAATTCGGTGCTGAAACGAGGTGTAGCCAGCGTGAACTGCAAAAGCGAGAGCAAAGGTGTCGGGTCACGTCGCATTTTCGCCCCGCATTTCAAGTTGCAAGTGCTCGATTCCTATAGAAACGACGCGGACTGCAAAGGTAACCAGAGAGCTACTGCCAGGAAGTATGGCATCCACCGCCGCCAGATCCAGAAGTGGTTGCAGGTGGAAAACACCCTTCGCAATGCCGTGATCGGGGCCAAGGAAAAGTCCGAGTGCGAGAGAAAAGCGTGCGACTTGGAGGTGACCTTGAACGTCAACAGACAGCGGGACGACGAGGCCCGGGTTCCGGCGCTAACGCAGAGCCCTGCGGCGGTCCAGTTCGCCTCCCCGCTGCCCCTCGACTTCACGACGCACAGCCGCGGTCACGCTAGCCCGATCGTCGCCAGGCCGGAATCCCCTCTCTCCCCGCCCGTGCCTATGGATTTGTCTTTCAAAAGACCTACTTCGCTGCCCGCTAGCGCACCTGTGTGCTACGCGCCGCTGCCCCCCCCGGCGGCCCCCTCGCCGCCCCGACCTCAGCCCGACGTGTGGGACCTGTCGACGAAGAGCTTCAAGAGGGAGTGTCCCAGCCCGGTCACCTCTCCGAAGCCCGTCAAGCTGTTCAAGCCGTACCTGGACGACCTGAAGGAGCCCGAGTTGACCAAACTGGAGCCCCCTTGCTGCTCTCTCGTTCAGACCCCCTGCGACGCCTTCTGCTACGACAACAACAACGACGTTAAGTCCGAGTACGGCGGCTCCTACACCTTGCACGAGCTGCAGCCGAATTCGCCCGTCAATTACTATTACTACCCGCCTTTCGCGGCGGAGTACGACTGTGGGACCTGCTGCTTCGAGGAGGCCTGCGGGGGCCAGGGCTTGGCCCCGCTCAGGCAGAGGCAGAGGTACAGCCTGGACTTCAAGCTGAGCGCCATTGACTGTTATTACCAGGACTCCGTATGCAAGGGAAACCAGAGGGCGGTCGCGTCCAAGTACAACATTCACCGGAGGCAGATTCAGAAGTGGCTGAAACAGGCCGAGGAGCTGAGGATGAGGAACGAAACGGTGAAACAGACGCACGCTGTTAGGTAGGATCGTCGCCACCTTTGTTTTTGTTAGCGTTCGAAGCCAAGAGTCTATTAGAGTTAAGTTGAAACATATCTTGTTTGCCTTATCGAATGAAAATATGGGTGCTAATTTAAGAAATTTGCTCAGATTACATACATAAATATATATGTGCCTTGCTAGGTTTTAAGAGAAAACGTGCCAAAAATTGTAAACGGGAGGCAGCTGTTGGGATACCTGAAAATTACGCAATATTACATTATGTTCACTTCGTTTTTGTCTTCCTACTTTGCCATATACACGGTTTGTTCATCATTGCCAAAATATTTATTATTTATTTTTAGGAGTGTTCATTGATTAAAAGCTAATTTTACGCGAGATGTATATTTATATGTTATTAAAAAAATGCAATTGGATGAATCGTCGCGATGTCCCTTGAAACATTTGTAAATATTGATTTTTATCTGACACTATTTACGAAAATATGTTGTGACCTTATAGGTTGTGAGTGAGTTGTTTTTTATCTTCCTGTATATACTTGATACGAAACTTTTTATAGATATTGTATAGTTTTATATGATATATTTTATAGAGTATATTAATAAAAATACGAGTAAACGAAAACAGCGTTTTTTCTATATCTATAAATAAACATTGCCAATCCGATAAGATTGTGCAGGCCTTTGTTTGAACTATGGAATGATTAATGTGCTATTTATTACGTATGAAAGTAGACAAAGAAAATGGTAAATGCTGAACGAACACTCATCTGTCACCAGTTTTTATGAATACTTAATGAAATTAAATTGTAAAAACATTTGGAGCTGAGCACAAAACGGGTTGTTGACCCGGTCCTACAAAATAAATTGGTTTTAGATCTTATAGAACAAGTTATCTCATTCTTATTCACTCGTACATAAAGCATTTGAACATCAAAGAATGTTTTGAACTCGTCAAATCATACTCGGTCATTGATTTATTTTTTGTAGATACTCATAGGTAGGTATCAGGTGAGTAGGAAGCGCAGAAGGACTACATATTTTTATCATCTGTTTTTTGAAATTTCGAGTTGAAAGTCGAGATTATAGTTGAAAATTTTGAGGTTATAGTCGAAATTTCGAGTTTACAGTGAAGATTTTAAGTCAAAATTTCAAGATTCGCGGTTGAAGTCGAAATTTGAGACAAAATATCGATGTTTAATTCGAATTTTCAAGAAAGCAATCGAAATTTCGTAATTAAAGTCGGAATTTCGAAATTTATAAGACGAAATATCGATGTTTAAGTCTAAATTTAAAGAAATAAATCGAAATTTCGAGGTTAAAGTCGGAATTTCCAAGAAACAAATAATGAAAACGTGTAGAATTTAATGTCGAAATTTCGCGTTTACAGTCGGCATTCATGTCAAAATTTCGAGATTAGTCGAAATTTAGGACAAAATATCGATGTTAAATCGAATTTTCAAGAAAGACATCCAAGTTTCGACATCCAATATTTCGAAATTTAAACGAAATATCGATGTTTAAAATTTTTTTTGAAAAATATATTTTCAATCGAAGATAAAAAGTTAAATACTCTTCAAATATTCGAAAAATTGATTAATCGCTGTAAAAGCAGAAAACGAAAAAAAATGTTCTGTAGAAAAAGATTTTTATTTCTTTGGAACCACACATTACTCTTGTTATTTTCCAAAATTTTCATTGATAATTATACGAACTGTTTTCTCAAAATTTCGTTGAAAAATTAAAGCTTATTTTTTTCTTGTCACAGTGTTACCAACTGAATATTTCTTTGTGCTAAGCGCTCATTGGAAATATTTGAATCTTTTCGCCACATATAAAATCAATTTCTTTTCGACCCCGAGGACACCACATAATTTAGGTACAAATCTAGGATTCACAAATAATACAATTTTGACAGAATAGTTCAACACTGCACGTAATATGAAATTTATTTGTCATGGCCTACATAATTTATTAAATTAATAACACTTAGGTTGACTTGTATAGCACTGGTTGAATATACAGGGTGTATCTTAAATGATGTCATCATTTTCAGGTGGTAATTACTTGTCATATTTAATGAATAAAAAGTTCACATGAACGCGTGTCCTAACTTGCTTCGTTTCCGAGTAACGGGGTGTCAGAGTTAAACGAAAAACATTGTTTTTCACAGTTATTTTCGCCTATTTTGTTTAAACTATGTGTGCTTGTTATGAGTAACAAGGGGCTTTTTTTTCATTAAATTGGATTTGGAATTTTAATTCCAGTGGCGTCGCTGAGGGTTACTTGATTAATATTTATGATAAAACCATTGTACGCCACTGTTTTCGATAGGTTTCATGTTATTTGAAATAGGTAGCTGAATTTTTACGAATAAGAATCAGTGGCGTAGAAATGGGGAATACGCATCTTTTAAATTCAAAAATGTGTTTTGATATTCGTCTCCATTTGAACAAACTTTGAAATGAAAATCTGTTTGAAAAGTATGTTGAATACGTATTCAAACCATAGGCGGATCCAGCCAGTTTTAAAGGGGGAGCTGACCAAATGATAACTTTAGCAATGACTGATAAAAATATAGTTTCAATTTTTTTTACTTTCATGCGTGAATAATGCCGTATTTCCAAATGTTTATTAATCTATGTAAAATCCACAGACTGCGGCCACAATTGAAATCGTTAATTTTATCCGGAGAACGAAATCAATGAATTTGCATGCGTGAAGATATTCAATACACATACGGAGTGTTCTTTAGCAGCGCGCCCCTGATATTTTAGTTTTTTACAATTCAAATAAAAATACGTTACAATTGATTTTCAGAAGAAACGTTCATTCGCGAGCATTGTATCATCTTATACGAGTATATTACTCCTAATATCTCTGTAAACGCGACTTGTAATTTTGCAGTACTTATGTATTGACAACATGAATTCTACAGACTTACCTGACTTGCGAAACACGACTTTACTGATTCATGAATCCACCCTAAGACGATTAAAGTTCTGGAAATTTTTCTCTTTACGTTCTCTAAACACAAAAAATCACTTGAACAGATGCTCTGATAATTAGCTTCGTTTATTGCGGAATGTTGAAAAACCCAGAAAAACATCATGACCTTCAATCGCTACACGATAGTATGCAGTATACCACTTTTTGAATATCCCTTGTAACTTATGAACTTAGGAACCTCTGGTGTAGTAATGAATATAACTGGAGTTTTTCCCAACACCAAACCGTTATTTTAACACCTCGACACGTGTTTCGATCACCAGGTGATCATCTTCAAGAAGAAGATTAAACTGAGGATTAAACAAGAGGAGTTTAATCCTCCTCTTGAAGATGATCACTTGGTGATCGAAATATGTGTCGAGGTGTTAAAATAACAGTTTGGTGTTGGAAAAAAACTCCAGTAATTCTCATCCCTTGTTACCTCAACGTCATTAACGAGATACAGGCGTTCGCCTAGGCTCAGAGAGATATTGAATCCTTTGTGGAATTAACAAATACCGAATTTTCATATTTCCTATATTCATTATCCAACGAACCAATATACACACCGCAGGCCCATGCTAAATTTAAGAACTCAGATTTCCTTATTAATCTTTGCTATTCTTTTCTGTATTAACTAACTCATCCACACATGTCGTATCGGTAATTTTTAGTATTTTCAATCCATTTATAAGTTTCGGTTTCAGTAATAATAAACATAATGAAACATTATTGATTGGCATATTGCATATCAATATAGTTTTTTGTGATATAGAAGTATTCTTGTAGTTACATCTTTACAAAAAATTTTTTTTTGGTTATGAAATAATTATATTTTCCTTAGGGAAGATTTCTTTTCCTTTGCCATAACACTGATATCACAGAATAGTAACTATTCTGTTATATAACTATAACAATACTCCCACTTCTCGAGCCTGTACGTGATACATACCCACAGCATAAAGCTCAAACTTTGTGACTGGACTGGTTTATGATGCCCTCCTGTTATCAGTCCGGCCCTGCTAATGAGTAAATTCACATGAGCCTACGGTAATACTACAGTAGAATGCTATACTGTAGTAATACCAAAAAATAACGGATTCGTTCGAATGCGGCATTACTGAAAACTAATGAAAGATATAAGCAACTTTACACTAGAAGTTTTTTTTGTCGACGAATCATCTTTTGACCTATGACTCGTGATACTGTCGATATAGGAATGAAGGCACCTATCTACTTCACATGTCGGTATTGTTTCTGCTCGAGAAAAATTATGACATATTATGTCAAAATAAGTAACACTTGACAGAAAATTGTAACTTTACAAAGACTCGTACACAAGCGCAGAATTTCTCTCGGAGAAGTTGATCTAGCTGATTTGTATTCAAAAACGATAATTGACGTATCAAAAGTACAGAAGATGTGTGAAGTGTGAAAATGCTCTCAAATCCTCGTTTTTTACGTTAACTCTCAGTTATGATACGTCAAATATTAGTTTTGGATTTTGATGCGTCATTTGTCAGTTCTGGGGATCTGGCGCGTAGAGTATCATTTGAAAGTATCTCAAAATGTAACAAAATTGGTTATTTTGAACAGCTGCATGTTCACATTTGTTGCAGATAAGGACTGAGCGAACTGAAACAAAATAACTTGATAAAAGCAGATCTGATGGCTTTTTTATGTTTATTAGAGTGTGAAGTTAGCCACAGTGTCTTGTTTTCTCAATCTAATGAGTAGAACATTAAACCTTTTTTTCTAATCCTTTACAGCTGTCTGACTTATTTATTTCTCTCAAATCTCCGTAAAACACTGCAGCCTCTCGGAGTTATTGAGTTTTCTCCAACATTTTTCATGACACTAAAATTCCAATAATCTAGTTTCCTGTATAGGTACTAATTTGTACACCACACTAAGTGTAGACACACCAATACAGATTTATTGTTGTTAATTATTATTATGAAAAAAACTTATGTGCATGATCTATACATCTTTGTAGAGAATTTCTCACATTTTTACATTTTCTTTGATGATTGAGAAATCCAAAAATCTTTTTCTTGAAAACTGCTTTTGCTCTTATTTACTATTAACGACGATTGAGAAATATATATCCTTCTTTCAAATCACTGCATTTTATCCACTATTAATTTTGATATCTTTGGTTTAATTGCAACTGTGAAACTATTTTTTCAAGTGTCTTCTTGTCAATATATTAGGAGAGTTTGTGCTATTTCTGTGTTGTGTACTTTGATATGTCTTTTGACTGGTTCATGTGTAACAATGTAAATATTATAGTGGTGGACTACGAAATAAACAAAGTTTTTGTCTGAAGTATTGGGTAACAGTCAGTCATTCTGCTGAAAGAACCCGAGAGATGAATCAAAACCCTAAAATATCTCAGTATTTCGGCAAAAGCAATAGCAAGACTGCACATCTAATTTCATTGAACCCCAAAAATTCACAGAGTCGACAGTTTGGAATAGTCACTTATATCAGATTGTTTATTGATAATTTCTATTCTGAAAATTATGGAATAGCTTTCCAATATTTCTACCAGATAAATCTGAGACTTACACCGTTGTTAATGTCAGTCGACTCCCCTAGATAAATTACCTTCAAAATGATAAAATATTCTCTCAAAGAAATGCTGGCGTTACCTCCATACGTACAGGCAGTATGCTCTACTTTTCTCCAAAAGTGAGAGCAAAGTTTCAATATAACAAAGAAACAGTATCAGAACAGAATATGCTACTAGACAAAATAAGACCCGTCGGAGATGAAGCTAACACATGTTTGAAAAAACTGAATATGGTTATCTACAATGACAAATGGACTTATTCTGGGTGAAAGTTTAATATTCTTAGGAAAAGAGAATTTAACTGGAAGAATTTGAAAATGAAAGGAAGATCAGTACACTTCAGCAAATTCTTGAATGAAGACTCGAGAGAGCCTGACATCTGAGTAAAAAGAAGAATGACAGGATGTGTAGTGAACCTAAAAGGTAGATTCCAAGACGGAACCCAAGAGCAGACATTATACTGAGATTGAAACCCTTCCTCACATCTTGGGATCTTTTCCATTTGTCAACTTCTGAGAAGCACTTGACGTGACACCAAATGTCACATAACAACCACCACATTATCTGTAAAATCCGAAGTTTATGAAGAGGTTAGCTGTACAGCTGCCAATAGTAGCATAAGAAGAATTGACATTATAGTCAAAGAAAGAATGAAGGATATTGCATTCAAATTGGATCCAACAATAAGATTCTAAATAAATAATTCTAAACCTGCTGGAGTTGACACAGAATGAATCAACCACCAAATTCTTCAAGGAGAAATACAAAATTAATGGTGAAATAAAGTCATTGGTCTTTTCATAGTTGCCTGAGGAACAGTTTCCAAATTTTTTGTTAATTTTGCCAAACAGTTCAAAATTTATATGAAAAAAGTAAGATTTATCTCTCCTGAAACCCTGAAATATCCAGTTGAAATTTCAAGAGCACATATACATTCATATTGATTCCTATTTACTATTTTTTACTATTGTTATCGTTATTACGCTATTCCTTGTTTTTTATGAACCATATTTGTTGGTAGGACGTTATTGGAATGTTTTGGATAAATATGAAGTTGCGCTGAGTTCTTATATGAAAAAAGAGATTACGGGTTTCAAGAATCAAAAAAATATAATCTATAATTCAAACTACACATATAAAATAATATAATAAAAACTATACTCAACGAAAATCACATGAATCGATATACCTAAATTATGTCATCCTAAAATATAAATAAATATTCAAAGCGCAACTTTGGCTTATTCATACAACGTTTTGAACTTATCTTAAACAGTATAAAAATAAAAAAAATTGAAACTCAGAAGTATCTTAACCTATTACACACAGATGTAGAAAGTTGTCGGGATAACTCAAATGTTCAGAAAGCCATTGCAAAGGAGTGTCCAACGGAGGAATCAAACCATGGGTTTTTACTTGAACTGAAAAAATACAAAAGATATATATTTCATATTTGAATTCTTTGACGACAGTCAAATGAATATGTTGATTAGAAGGCCAATTTCAGATTAGACATGATATATACCGGGTGGCAATCAATGGAATAAACTCTATCAAGAATTTCAAATAGAACCGTGTATATTTTTAGATCATTTGATAGTATTTTTGAATGCCATTTTCTATTTCAGGAAGAGATTAAAATGAAGTGGTATTTTCAAAACTTAAACAATAGTGTAGCGTAGGCGGTTCATTTTCCTGTGTCAAGAAAAAAGTGAAAATTTCGAGTTTATATTATTATAAAGTAGTTTCTGTGAAAAATGAAGAAATGAAAAAGTTATTCAAGAGTATCAAATGCAACTCTTAGAAAGAGTACCCAAGACAAATTTACCGTTTTTCTTATCTGGAAACATTTCACACAGAAGATCTTGCAATGTTTTCTTACAACCATTTTCTGTTACAGGCTTCACCAATTTTTGCTTATATCCTTCATCGATATAGCATCTGAAGGGAATGTATTTGAAGTGCTCTTGGTCCCCTGTTACTTCCATCAGTTTCCTGTTTACTGCCCAAAATTGATCAAATTTATCTGAAACGGAATGAAACACATACTTTTTACTAAAATCATAACATTGATCTATTTTTTTTCCATTGATCATTCTAATTGAACAACAACAGGAGAGTGCATTCCATAGTACGATAGAAGAAAACGTGAAACAGAGCATTATTTCTGTATAAAGTGAGTGTATAAAAAATTAGTTACATTTTTAGAACCGAAAATTAGTGAAATTTTCCTGATTTTTCTATATAATTGAATAAGACAATTACCATTTTGCAATCCCACCCAGAGTTGGTTATGATCTTTCTTCTGCATATTACTGGCAATTTGTCCTCTGTGTTTTAGAACATCAGCTTCTTTCAAACATGCCATGAAATAGGATTCCACCATTTCTCTGGAAAAACATGGTTTTGAGACACTTCTTATCTCATCCTTTCTTTAGCATAAAAAAGGTGAATAATTACAGAATAACACTTTCTAAAAGTTTTGAGAGCAACTCTTTAACATCGGTATGGAGGTATCTTCTATTAAAAGTTTTGGCATTCTATATACTTTAATTTAAAGTATATTTTTCAATTTTCAATAAGCATAAACTCAGTTTCCCTAATATTGATTTTAAGATTTGAACCACACCATCTCTGAACTTATATAGAATTCATATCTTCCAGATGAAGAGAAATAGATGAGCGCATCATCTTCTGCAAATAAATGTATTGAACAATTTTCAGCAACCTGTACAATATCATCCATATACAGTAATACACTTCCTTGCATAATACCATGATCACTATCAATTACTTCAGATACCGATTATGTTATTTAGTTTCATTTTTCTTTCTTCTCCTGTTCAAATGACTATACTTAGTTATTACATTAAAGGGTCTTACTTATTGCTGAATTTGAAAATCTTGGTCTCAGGAAACTTATCAAAATGAACGGTAAGGTTCCAGGGGAGCATGTCATCTGCATCAAACAACAGGTCATGCAATACTCCAATTGGGTAGTGCCATTTCAATGGTTGTCCATTATACTCCAACCACATCTCCTGGTCCGATTTTTCAGCAGCTACGGACTTAACGAAATGTTTTTTGACTTTGTCAGTTACCAGGGGAAAATAACTGAGTCGTGGAACCATCAAGTAGAATGGATCAGGTTCTCGAACATGGACCACTTCATCACTGTCTAAACGGAAACAAATGGGTAGTTTACCTTCCCATATTTCACGGAGAATTTCTCTATCATTTGCCATTCTTATATACGTGTGAACGATCTCAGTTATATAAAGTTTTTATTCAAGAATTACCATATACATATTGGAATTATTAACCACTCTTGTTTAATAGTTTGATTAATATCAGCTGACAGTAGTGACACGTGGCAACTGACAGGTCAAATGGAATATGCACTGTTGTCAATTAATTCCTCAGAATTAATTGTCATTTTCCGACGTCTCAAATATTTTTATGTATTTTTCCCATCTATTACAAAATTGTATTTGCACCAATCAGAAAACTTTCTAATCATCATATTATGACGGAGCGGTGAGAATCTAGCCACATTCCCGGAGAGTATATAATAAAAAATCTCGGAAAGATTAAAAAATGATTGATTTTATGGAAGGAGACATAATTCTTTTGTGGCATTATTGAAGTCTAGCACCATCTTGATTCAAAAACGAGTTTGATAAATTACATCCTCTGAACAGGAAACCTCAATACGCCATTTTCATAATGATTTCTTACTGATGAGCTAATTCATATTGTAAATGTACCGTCATAAATAACTTTTATAATTCATGTGCTATATTTCTACTTCTGCATAATTGTGTTAATAAGTTTCAATGTATTGATGTTTGTATGTATATATTTATGTGTTTATATATCTTATATATTGCTTGTACTCATAGAGGTTAGATAATTTATTTCAATTTTTTTTCCTTTCACACTTTGTTGATAAGATATACAAAAAATTCTAATTTGATTCTTATAATTCTCTGGAGTACATTTAGTTTGTTCATTGAAAGTTAGGGTAGGATGTTTTGTACACAGTCCAATATCAACCTTTTCAATTGCACTTTCAATTGTGATATTGTTATTACAATGTTTTCTCCAATAGAACTAGTTGTCTTTTGGGTTGACAACTTGTGGTAATGAGAATATTCTAGAGGGCACAGCCCTCACAAAAAGCGGTATCAAAACCAGTTCTGAAAACAGCTTTCCATGGGATTATTCAATCTCACATATCGTATTCAGTACTTGTCTGGGGCCATGTGCCCAATGCATCAGATTTATTTAGCATCCAGAGAAGAGCAATTAGGATTCTTGATAACCTTTCTTACAGGCAAGACTGTAGAAGTAGCTTCATAAATAATAAAATACTTACACTTCCATCATTATATATATTGCAATGCCTGCTACATGTTAAAAAACATATAAGAGGTTATACTACACATGATGCAATCCACAGTTATAACACTCGAAATAATTCAAATCTGTATCTCCAGAATCATAGAGTCAACAGAACCAGAACTGGCGTAAATTATTATGCTCCAAAAATGTATAATTCGCTTCCCCAAAATATCAAAAATCTACCTTTGAAGGAGTTCAAATACAGAATCAAAAATTTTCTAATTAAAAAAGCTTTTTATTCCTTAGATGAATATTATAGTGATGGTTTTCGAGACATGTAATACCATTTAATCATATACATTTTAACTTGTTTTATATTTCTATTTCATAGTTAGTTTGTTTTATTTGCACAAATGTCTGTATATCTATAGTAATTGTCCATTTAACCATTCAAGTTATCTGAATATTTTATATTTTGTAATTATAGATAAGCAATATCTGTTATGACCTGTGTAAACTTTGTATTAGCGCCAAATATATACTACTACTACTAAGGAAGTTAGCAAAAATGAATAAAAAAACAAAGCAATAGGTTAAATTTTTGGTAAATTATATATAAAAATTTTTGAGTACTTAAAAAAATCGTCTTAATTGAAAAGATCGCTAAAACACACTAATAAGTTTACCAATTCCGTTTAATTCAACTAATAGGAAAGCGTTGATATGTCTAATTGACTAATAGATGACTACTCGAGTGACTACAATAATAATGTTTTCCTCGAGTTTAACATTCAAATTGGGAAATCTAGATGTCCTTGTGGTCAAAATGTCATAAAATAACCACGTGTAACACTAGCGTCTGAGGAGTAATTCAAAGTCAAATCGAGTTCAAATTGTCGACTATTTTCAAATCAGAACATTTTGCAGAAGAAAGAGTTTAGAGAAATTCATTTCACTGTTTCATATTTCTGAGCAACACTTCAATTATTTGATAAAATGAAAAATTATATGCGTCTTCCCTATTGCTTTTGGAATGTATCCTCTTACTTTTTAAGATCCAAAATAAAATATACAACTATAGTTCTCCATTGCACTGACAGGAGAGTACTTGACCTTAACCAGGAGTTGAAAGGATCTTATTTTCTTCTATGTTGAAGAATGAGTTGATTATGAGCCATAACTAAATGTACTCTGAACTCAGTACGGCTAGTAGATGAAAAGTAAGCACAAGTGGTAAACATTTTAGTAAGCTATCTCTTTCTATTCTCTAAAGATGATTTACTGGCAAAAAGGCGTAATTTCATTTCTATACTTTTTTTCCAAAAGGGTATGTCTAAAGCTTATTGACTTGTACTTTTTTTACCAAATGATTTTGTTATACACCTCAGACAATTTAGGAACACTATCCCTGAAAAAAATTGATCCCAAAGAGTTGCATCCTAATTTTTTCTTTGAGTTTCATCTGCTCCTCGGTCATTAGCCTAGTGTTCTGGGTATTCAATCTTAATAACTTCCTGCTCCACCTAGGGAGCTTCATGGTTATTCGAAATTTGTTAGCTATGTAATGTTCCAATTGTATTCTATATACATGAGGCTCAAGTTCAATATTTTGTAGCAAAAAAGACAACATAATTTAAAAAGTCATGTTTCACTTCTTCAATTTTAACAGCTCTGCTGAAATTACATGTAGATATTTATTTATATCTGCACAAATTCATATTTTTCCTTATGTGAATATCGAATTTAGTTTATTTTTTTTGCAAGGGGCACTGGTAAACAAACTTCCTGAAAAGAAAAAACTTGGAAAGTTAAAGTAATACTTATCCATATTTGAAACTCTCACCAATAAACTGCTTTTGAGCATTACTCTCAGTTGATATAACTTTACAATCTTTTATTTCAATAATTTGGAA
This sequence comes from Leptinotarsa decemlineata, assembly GCF_025532065.1. Taxonomy (NCBI): domain Eukaryota; kingdom Metazoa; phylum Arthropoda; class Insecta; order Coleoptera; family Chrysomelidae; genus Leptinotarsa; species Leptinotarsa decemlineata. The sequence continues at coordinate 9,216,623 of NW_027412578.1, forward strand.
ATCAAGACATCTGAACTTTTCGTCCGTTTGATACAATTCACCCAATGAAGATGGAGTAAAGTAGGGTCGACCAGAGTAGGGATTTATGAAGTCTGCCCAATAGCCAGATGCTCTCAGCTTGTCGCAAATATTTTTTGCAGCTATGAGAAACTAAAAAAAATGGATGTGTGTTAACATCAATTCCTTTTCAGGCCATAATTTTGTTCACTATTCCCCAATTTTTCGAACTTCATTTAACATAGAAATTTTGGATTTTGCTAGTATAAATCCCTCACTTTTTGAAAATTTTGCAATATTTTTTTGGGCTCGTTAAAGGCTCCTTTATTAAGATGTCTCCATTAAATGGAGAATGAAAATTCAAAATGGTTCTAATAGCATAACAGGAGACAAAGCCTCGGTTCTCACCAATTGAGCTAATCTCTCAGTTTCCAATTCCTTATTTTTCCTCATGTCCTTGACATTTGGCTTCAGAGTTATAGTCACCACAGACAATTCTGAATGATCTTCTAATGTTCGATATGGAAACAAATCTTTGACAGTTTCGCGTAAAACAGTCGGACACATTTGAACTCTGCACATCATGTTTCCATCGTTTATGTCAGCGGCCTGCAAAAAATCTTACTGTAGTTTACGCTTTTTTTTCTACAAGTATAAATACATCTTCCAACTGTTCCATGATTAACTCATGGTGAGTTTTGATTGTTGTTTGGCTATCATACCAGGCGATGCCAATGTTTCCTCTAAGGAATAGAGGAAATCCATTTGAGGCTAGTAATTCGAAATTTGGATCTCGCCACACCAAGTTGCTGTTATCTACAAGTGAATTGTTGCATCACGAAAAATGAAGTAAATAAACAGTATTGTAAATACCTTTGGTTTCAGGTCGTTCATGTTTCACAATTTTGTAAGGACCATTGCTGTTGCTACCTACTTTCCTTGAATAACTCCTGGATGAATTACAAATTCTAATTTCTTTGTTTGAAATTTTTCTCAATAACTGAAAGGAAAATCTACCTAACATGATAAATTGACATAAGTTTAATTTTTGACATTTTATTCTAGAGATTCAATTTTATTTTTTAAAGCAGACAGATCATACTAGCGTCTACAAACAGCAGTTGCCTCATAAAAACATTTAACATGAACTATTATATCTACACCTGTGTCTACACAGTGAAGTTACATGCTCCTTGTTACTGGCTACATTAGTCAGTAACGTAGATCATTAACATCACCAAAGAAAAGAAATATTTTTCACATATACTCTCAAAAAACAGATGAATGTTTTCGATTACCAAAATAAATCACAGGAGACCGATAGTAAAAATTAGCAACGACCTTTCCAATATTTCTGAAGTGAATTATGGGTTTCCAAAAGGGTCTGTTCTGGAGCCTGTACCAGATGATATCTACGATATTCCCAGATGATAAAATATCATAAAACAAGTTAGTTTTTGTCTTGAAACCCGATGATAGTCAATTATAGATAATGTGACTCAAATTTCTCTTGTTTCGAATCAGATCAAACTAAATGTATTGACATTAAACTTGGTTTTGACAATTTAATATTGGATGGTAAAAATATTGAAGGAACTCAATGTTTAGATTTACATATTTTGATAATAGACTAAATTACAATAAACAAACATTTGCTTTTGAAATTGTCTCCAATGAACTTGATATATCTGCAGTTAGGCAATCTAAGATGGCCTATCGATTTATTAACTTAAATTGTGTCCATTTCTGAAGACGGAGGCAGATACCGAAACGTTAAGATAAGTATTATATAATTTCTCAGCTCTTTTTTTATCGTTGAAATCGACAAGTTACTGATGAATAGACCATTTTTCTTTATGGAAAGTACAGTAACTTATCGGGATTAACTAAAATGTTTACCCTTTTTACACCTGTATGGAGTTCTCCATTACAATTTTAATATTTTCCAAATTGTGAAAGGTGAAAATATTCAAAGAAAGTCGATAAAAAATAATATGCCTCTTTTTCAAGTAGAATACGGTCCTTGTACAGTATTGGCAACATGGCAACCCATTATAATTACAAATGTTGAAAATTCTATTCAAAATTTTGAATTTTCATTCGAAGTTTGATTACATCCAAAATGTTAGTACTCAGTTGAGTGTTAGAATAAACACATTTGAATAGGTATTTATGACAATTTGACACTTCGCAATACATTTTTTTAAGTGAAATGCAGTCTATTATAGGCAAGTAATTAACATTTGTATTCTAAAGAAACTATCGAAAATTGCTTTCAACCTATTTGTAGATGATCAACACATTCAAGTCAGTTTCAAAGTAGAAAAAAAATTTAACCATTTTCCAAAAAAACTTCAAAATATAGAAAGAACAAAGAATTATGTATTCTATGGCATATGTTATTTTAGAGGTTAAATCAAGTACTAACGTATGCTTTTTCTTTCACTCATTTCTGACTTATCTTTTATTCAGCATGATCGCAGTCTTTATGTTTTGACAGTTCTGACTTCTGACACAAGAATAATGCTAAAAGATGAGGGTTTAGTGGTTTTGACATGACCCAGTTCTCAGTGACAGATTGACGCAGAGTTGACGTTGGTGACGTAGTAAGTAATAGTAATGTCGTGAATAAATTGTTGTGAGCACATTTTTCGGTATGAATGTGGAGATTCAGTAAAATAAATAATGAACGTACACGATATATTAAATTCCAGCGGTGAAGAAGCGAACAGTGATATGGAAACAATGGACGTTTCCTTGAATTGCGACGATCCCGAACTAATGAGTTCAGAGTTCTTCGACTCTGTTCTCTCCCTGGAAAACAATATGGATGATGAATTTTTCTCCAAATTCGAGGATGATATCAATCTATCCAGCGATGCCAGCTCTCACTTGGACGAAGTACTTTCCCCTCAAAGCTACACTTCTGAAAGTGATAAGAATAGTTCTTATATGGAAAACATTGAAGACTCCAGAACAATTTTAGATAGTGTAAATGAATTTGATGAATCCTTGTTGATGTCTCTAATCGGGCCTAGTGACGATCAGTTCATCAAAACAGAACCAGAAATTGCTCCCACAAACACTCCCAGTACTCCAGTTCAGAAAAAAACAACTCAGATTTTAATACAAAACCCTAATAACAAAAAATTCATTTCAAAACCGTTGATAAACGCTAGTCACCTGAAAAGTGCTGGTCCACTGAATGGGAAACCTCAGATTCTAAAAGTTCAACCTATTTCAAATAACGGAAAGACTGTCCTCTTTCCATTGAACATAAAAAGCATTAAAATTTTGAACACACCCGAGGAAGTTGCAGCGTTTACCGGCAACATGAGAAAACGTAAAATTGAACCAACATCTGGTAATAAGAATGTTGCAGCCCCCACGAGTCAATACCCGCCACTTTCTTTAACCCTGGAAGAAAAAAGACTGTTAGCCAAAGAAGGAATACAACTGCCTTCGCATCATCCCCTCACCAAAAACGAAGAACGCGAATTAAAGCGAATCCGAAGAAAAATCAGAAACAAGATTTCTGCGCAGGACTCTAGGAAACGCAAAAAGGAATATGTGGACGGATTGGAAGAGAGGGTGAAAAGAGGTTCGGAAGAAAACAAAAATTTGCTCCAGCGAGTACGGGCCCTTCAAAAACAAAATAAGACTTTGATTGCTCACGTCAACAAATTGCAAGCCCTCATTTGTAATTCTACCACCTCCAAAGCAACTCCGTCTACTTGCCTGATGGTTGTTCTGCTCTCTGCTCTGCTAGTTTCTCTGCCGAATATGAAACTGTTTGAAAACAAGCAAAGTCACCAAGATCAGGAGCAAATTTCAGTAAGGAGATCCTTACTCTCGAGTCCGCAAGCTACAGATGATAATTTGAACATGGAGGAGTTCTTGATTTTCAAAGACGATGAGGACTATGAGGGAAAACTCATTGATGAAATCGACGTTGAGAACTCCACCGAGAAGGAGGTCTCTAAGATCTTGGAGGAAATGGGTCAAAAGTACGACGGACTTCTCTCTGAGAAAAACAACTCTAATAAGAGTTTGTTTGGGCGGGTGTTGGACACCTTCAAGAATTTCCTGGAGAGAGACAAGAAAGAGGTTCAGGGTGGTTATGATTATGGGGGGTTCAACAACAAGAAGGTCTTTTTGGAGCCTGACATAGATGAGTATGTGCCGATAGATCATGAACCTCCCATAAAGAAAAGCAAAATGGAAAATTCAGATTCTTTCAACTCAAATGATGATTTTGTCACAACCACCACAATGAATGCCAATAATTTCGTTATAAATACAAAGGATAAGTAGTGTGAAATGGGGAGTCTGGAATATATTCGTCTGTACTAGATTTTGAAACTATTTTAATTAAACTTGTGTATTTTTGTCTCATGATCACAAATTGAAGTCAAAACTCGGCACTAAAGTCTTGCCCAAAATGGCTAAGACTCGCTTCAATTATTTACGACACTTGCTTTGGGCTTGCATCAACAAACCTCATTCTCATAATAACAAAAACTTTATTTGAGTGACAATATCATTTAGAACATGTCTAAAAATTAGGTTTTTTTCTGTGAAAATTAGGTTTTATTCTGTGAAAACGTTTGAAATTGACAAATACAGGTCCACAACATTATAATTCATAAAATGGTGTCATTTCACAAGTTCTCATTATCAAAAGCGAGTTCTTGAAATAGTTGATTTTTCAACAGGTACAAATTTTAAGTGACCGTATCTCCAAAATTAGGAGAAGCGGCTAAGTTTTGACTTCAGGTATGTTTTCAGCAAACAAAAATACGTAAACCTAAGTAAAATATTTTCTAAAAAAAGCGCAGTTGAAACAAATGACCAGGAATTTATGCCTGGCCGATTAAGTTAAAAAAGTGTATTATCTGTTAACGTTTGCTTTAGTAGATTTGTTCCTGTAAATTATTGTTTTTTATATTTATATGTTTGCATTCCAGTTAGTGGTAATGGGTCAGGCTTTTGTTTTGGTAATTACTAAGATTGACATCTTGGCGATAAATTTACCTTGTTTGTTTGACAATTGGACTGGACAAAAAAGAGATTTTATATGTATATTTTAAGATAATAACCAAGTTATTTTCGCTTTCGTAGAATTTATTCAGGTCGTTTCAATGTGTTGAGAGTCACATTTATACAATTATATATTATTGTCTTATATCAAATTATGTATTGTTTATATCTAATATATTATTAGTTACAAAATTAAAGGTTTGATAATTTTCACTCTGTTACTCTTTTATATTCATCAAGTGGTTGAATCAATTTTGGGCTGCTGTGGTATAGCGAAACACGTGTTGCGTTTTTGTAAAACTCTTTAGTAAAAATATCACAGTGAAGTGTTTCTTGAATTGGGTTGTGGTAATCTCATTGTAATACGAAAAATGATCATGAAAATTTATTGTGTTCTAAGAGTTGCTGTACACCTGAAGATTTGTGCAATATTAGCATGTTTTTCACAGTATCACTTGAAGAACCACCAAAACTCTCATCTTTTGTCAAAATAATACAGATAAATCTGTTATTGCGAGGAAAAAAGCTGTTTTTCCGATAACCAACTATCACTCCCAACGAACGACAACCCTCAAGAGTCGAAACTTGTGTGGGCTAAGGATTAACGAGGTTTTACATTTCAACGTGAGATTTATAGCACGGGGTGGACGATAGGCAGTGAAAATAGATCGTCCGGCATGTGGGCTCGAACCGTCGTTTCACATAGCGGTCGATTGAATGAGTAGAACAAACCACTCACTCCAACCGAATATAACACCAATGTATTTATTAACTTCATAATTATACTACGTAAATCATATATGCTTTTCCGTATCTGTCGTACTTATATCTATTTTCGAATCTTCTACAATGGTAATAATAATAGAATAAATTTTTTTCGAAAAAAACAATTGTTTTCTTGCCAACGTTTCGAATTCAATTAAATTCTTCAAGGCTCGGAAAGGAGTTGCTTTGTGTTGAAAATATGATTATTTTAAAATGATCAGACGTGCATATTATAATACAAAATAAAAATGAAAAACACTAAAATAATTAAAAAAATTAGTTTTCTTGACACTTCACAGACATGAAATTTGAAAATTAAATATTTTAGTGTTTTTTTTATTTTTGTTACGTATCTAATATGTTTGATTATTTTAAAATAGTCATATTTTCAACATGAAGAAACTCCTTTTCGAGTCCTGAATAAAAATTCAATCAAATTTGAAACGTTGGCAAGAAAACAATTATTTTGAAAGAAAAATTGATTCTGTTATCCAACCAACCCTTCTTGAAATAAAGTATTGGATCGCCAAACCAGTTAATAAACATAAGAGAAACTTTAGTATTTAATATGTTAAGTAATACAATATAAAACATCACATATTAAAAATTCAGTTTTCACTCGAGATTTGTGAAAGTAGAGCCAAACTTTCAAATCCTCAGGCAATTTATTGAAAACGATCAAGCCAGCAGTATCCAGTAACCAGTATATGAGACAGATCACGGTATGAATGATCACAATGAATTGAATATTTCTTCATTAAAACACTGACCATGATAAAACAATGTTCACAGTAACAACATCAGTAAAGACGTGTTTTGCTACACAATAGCTTCCTCAGTCGAACACGTGGATAAATTCATTTTTGTTTTTGAATTTATGTGCACTTTTGTCTGCCTGAAACACCAGATATGATTCTCAGGACTTTTTTGAGACAAAAATGCATTGTTTGTTCGTGTGGACCAACCCCAAAAACACCTTGATATATGTACGACAAATAATGAACACAATAACGAATACTACCTACCTCATCTCCTGAGGTTAGCGAATCGCGATTCGATTAACAGTGCTTTTGTTCTGGTATGGGTTACAAAATGTTTGGGAATTTACAAAATTCACTGAATGACCAAATAGAATTGAATTCTTCTTATGTTAAATCTGTTTTATAATGTGGAAACTGGCAATTAGTTTATTACAGCTATTGTTATGGATTTTCATCAAGTATCGGCCAATTCTATCATGTCTAAATAACTTGTACATTTTATATGACACGAAAATTATTTTTGAACCTAAGTGTATTTCTGAAATACAAATTTATGATGGCAGTAAATGTAAAATTGTTTCGAAGTCGTAGTTTCAGGAACGATTGAAATTCAAACACCATCGCAGCAGAAACATATGTTATAATTTTGTGACGTCATAAGTCTCATTTCACGTAGGCGTGTTTAGTGACTGTCGCGAGAATTTCTGTGAGTTTCATTTATTTTCCATCAGCATGGCAACACTGGGTATAGTTCTGTCAATCTTTTTGGTGTTTACTATTTGTTATTTTTGAGTTATTGCTGGACAGTGAATTAACCTTGTATGCATGTATTTTGTCGTTTCCTCGAAGAGAAATAATGGTTTACAAATACTGTTTGGTGCCGTATTGTACCAGTACCACCGTGTCTACCCCAAATAAGACGTTCATGAAAGTGCCTTTTGAATATAATAAAAGAAGGACTTGGTTGAAGGCAGCAGGACGTGATCCTAAAGAGTTGTCCATAAAGACAACTTGCTTTGTTTGTGAAGACCACTTCAATGTAGGTAGAATTTGTATTCTTCAAAAAATAAAAACAAATATTTTCACATTTGCATATAATAATAATTCAATAATTATAATTTATATTAGGTAAAATATATAACCAAAAATGTATGCTATGAAGACTATGGTTCATGCAAATACTGAGAAGAAAATAATCCAATTTATTTTTTTGAAGGAGATCATTTCTACTTTGGTATTCATCATTATCATTTGTAGCTTGAACAAGATTTAAAAAACTTTATGGAGTGGAAAATTATGGGGGTCAGGAAAAGACTGAAACAAGATGTTGTACCACATAAATTCGATTGTCAGAAGGATAGAAAACATGATTCTGAGAATCGAAATGTGTCAAAACAAATCAAGATTGAAATCTTGAAAAATTCTCTATGTGATAGGCCAACAGAAAACTTACCAATATGTGATTGGCAATTAATGAAAGAAGAAGATGGCAATGAATCATTGTCAGTAGAAGACACTTTGCTTAACAGGTACAAAATATCGAGAGAGGCTCACAAGTTTACATCAAAGGGAATACAAGTTCAATATAAGCCTAAATTCCGAAGCAAATCGACCCAGTGCTCCATTCCAACAACTTCTACATGTCGAAGCTCTTCTCCTATAAAAACTTCAACTGTAAATATAACACTATCTCCAATAATGATTAGTTTTTCTGGGAAAGAAAAACCATACTCATCTAAGTCATATCCAAGTGGCAGCAAAACAAAGTCTTCTCCATCTATTGCTTCTGGCGATTCAAATTTCTATGAAATGGTAGATTGAGAAGATCCAAAGTGTTCCAAACATTTACTGTATATATAATAAAAAATGATCTGAGAGGAATCTTATTCCTCACCTGGATTTTTATTGCTGGAGGTTGATTACTACATTAATTAAAGATATATCTTCTCTTGAAAAACTAAAATTTTTCAGCGCTCGAAATATTTAAGAAAAAGTTTTTTCATATGATCTGAGAAACAGCATATGATCTGATTCGACATAAAATAACTACTTTAATGGCTAGTATCGGAACAAGCATTGAATTACATCCAGTGAATGTCTGTACTAAGTTCATCTAAGTGTAAACACCAGCAAGTGTATTTTACAGTATTTTTATCAAAGTTAATCTGGAGGACTACTGTAAATCAATGTAGCCCAGTAAATATATCATCCAACATTTTTCCTTCCCAAAAAGTTATTTTTCATTCTTCAACTTTGAAAAAAAAAACTTCATTGGAGTGATATGTTAATTGACAAAATGGTCAAACCTTTCGCGGCCTTGGTTTTCAATGTTACTATTTTTCGAATTTGAAGGCATTTTTTTCATAATAGCATAAAATCTTCTAACACGCATATAAATTCTAACCTTTATGCCTCTCACCAACAAACTAAACAGCTAAAACTTTGAACATATGTTCGAGATGAGTGTACCAAAATAAAAAAATAGCTTACCGAATGTACTTATACCCCACGAAATTTAGACATCCACCTTATTTATCAGACCTCGTAAAGCAACATTTCCCACAGTCCTGTATTGGGAAAAGAGTTAGTATTGTTTGATCTCCACAGTTACCCCTTTATTTCTATGAGAGATACACAAAAAGTAAAATTCATAGAAGATAACCAGTTTCTTTATAATATCTATGTCAGCAGTTCTACGAAATTAAATTTTAGAATGTAATTGTTTACTTGACTATTGAGAGGAATTAAATAAATTCAAAGAATACTGTAAAAAACTGAGGGCATTCAAATTTCAATCAATTCTCAACGCCATTGAAATACTTTGGGAAGATTCTTACCCTCCTTTGGCAGTGTAGGTGACAGAGTCACAAAAAACAGTAATGAATGTTCCTCTTTAATTGAAAAATTGACAGAGGCCTGTTTTTATAAAATATTCATTCAATTCTTTTTTGACACGAAAAAACAAAAAATAAGGGTTTTAACTAACCCATGTTTATATTAGAACCTAAATTCATTCGTGTGGTCAATGGCAATCAAGTAATAATTTTTCACTTCTCTACCATTAATATTAGGAATGGATTTACAACAGTGAAAATTTTCATTAGATTTATTTTACGTCACGTGTTCCAATCCTACTTATCAAATATATAGTATGAATCTACTTTCAGGGATACCTATAATGGACATTACATAGGTATACCTACTCATAAAAATCACTATGGGATCATAAGCATAACATTTGGATTAGATTTTTTTGTCTGAAACCTCTTCAATGATGGATACTCAGATTGAATCCTGTTTTTTTTTAAATGCAAATTCCTAACATAAAAACTGGAAATTATTTTTCAACTAGTTTGGACATTGCATCACACATTGTTTTAAAATGGAACACAATTGCTGGGTATTCTCTATAACAATAATGTGCAATAATGTCAATAATGATGTAATAATTTTCAATGCTCATATGACGAGTGCATTTTGATAACCTAGACTCTAAATGTTTAACAAATTAAAATGCTAAACATTTATTTGTACTTCGATTGGTGAAATAATTATTTCAGTCAGCAATGTTTTCTGAACAAAAGTTTCTGCAAATATATCAAGTCAAAATATTGTAAGTAGGTACTGAGGTAAATAAAAATAGTCTTATCAGCAAGCAAATATTTACCATCTTCAATTTTATCATTCTGAATTCTAATCCAAATGTTTGTGAATTAGGTAAATATTATTAATTTCCAAGGTAGTTACTATCATAATTGATGCAGTATATATCTTATAATTATCTAGTACTTGACTTGTAAAGAACAACAAGTTTTGTGTCAGAAACCACTGCAATCTAGAGTTAGGTATCTCTCGATTTTTTAAAATTGGAATGGAGTCGAATGATACCTCGTTGAAAAGAGGTCTCGACTCCTGCTGTTTGCTGTTGAAAATCGGTCCACTGATTTAGAAGACATGGAGTTTTGAAATGCCAACAATACATTTTTCGAAAATACAACTAGACTTTCTAATTTTGCTCTTTTATAGAACAGATAACGCCATCGCACGGGTAGAGGTTGAAGTTATGTAACATTTCTTGTTCTTACTTTTTGAAGTTGTTCTGCTGCGCCATCTCTGAGAGTAAATCATCATTCTGTCATGATTGATAGCAAAGAATATACAGCGCAATGTAAAGCCATTGTTTGAGGATTTATAGACGGTCAACCACAATGTTAAAAGCATAGACAATGGTAAAGTCATTAAATCCTTAGACAATGGTAAAGCCCATAGAAGTAAAGACAGTGAATGGTTTAGTTCAGCTTCTCTTTAAGAGATGACGCGGTATGTCTTTTGGAATAAGTAAGAACAATAAGTCTTCCATTACTTCAGCTTCTATCCGTGCGATGGCGCAACGTGATTTTTCAAAATTTCATTCCCTACAATGAAAAAGATTTGTTAATATTCTAGAAAAAAGTAGTTTCAACACAAGTATCAAAATATTTTTCATAGTGATATGCAAATTTCAAATTCGATGTAGAGGATGCTAACGGTAATCTCTTCAAAAGTAAATTATTACATACCACCTTCTAACACGTTTTGCTGTGATTTTATATGTCTAACAATTGGACATGTCTGAAGGAGCGTTTCTATTGTGAATTAAGTGTTATTTGTGAAAATTTCATAATAGTATTATATAACATATCATCATGTATATGCGATTTGACCTCTTAAATACACATCTCACAAGTTTTGACTTTTGAGGGTTGTTCGAATGAGGATGAAACATCCATTTTAACTGATTCCTGTTGAAGATTTCATTTCAATAATAAATTTATAGTTCGGTTTTTGTTAATCTCAGAGTTGTTGCAATGCATTATTATGTTGATTCTTAATAAGGGTGGGCGACTTGATATTTCGAGATTTTCTATCGATTCAGACCACATTTTTCTGTCACATCTCCTGTGTTTTTATAAATGTTTCAAAAGTTGAAAATCTGCAATGCTATAAAGTGTGTTTCTGAATGAGCCTAATGCTTTCGCTTCTCAGTTTTTCTAGAAAAATGGGAATCAAACAACATACATTTTCGAAATTTTATTCCATATAAAACACAACAAATAGAAATAAACGAAATCTGAAAATACATCTTCAATAAATTAATTTTGCAACCAGTTCGGTCAATTTAAATAACTCTCATATCAGCCTTATACCATAGTATTTCTTCAAGTCCATTCGTCGTCTGATCCAATTCCATGATCCGTGTTTCTCGCCAACATGTAATTGTCCATGTCGATCGACTTGCAGTTATTGATGGAATACCGCAGTTTCTCGGCCATGATTTCCTGAGAAGAATACATCGGCAACCTCAGTTGGAAAAAGCAAGTCTGCGCTGTTGGCAACCCATTGGGGGGCTTGTCAACTTTCATTACCTGGAGAAATAAGAGAGTTTCTTTTAGCACACTATTTCTATTCCTAATATCAATTGCAACGTACCTGAAATCTCTGGGACACATCTGCTAAGTTGGCTGGTAATCTGGATCTGCCCGAGACGAACCTCATGAATAATACCCTCTCACTATCGGTAAAACTTTCTAAAATACTCCACAGCCAATGTACTAGTTCATGTTTTTCATCCAATTCTCTATACCTAGAAAGATAAAAGGTTGTCATTTACTGCAATTATGGGTTGGGCCATAGAATCACTTTAATGGATAAAATTGACAGTTCTTGTTTCTTGAGCACTAGTCAAAAAAATCAGTACAAACAGTTTCAGTCTAAACCGAAGTTTTCAGCCTTCACAGTCCCGATGAAGGAAATAAGACCTAATTGTTCCGCCCATAACTAGAGAGAGAGAAAGAGAGAGAAATATACTTTATTGTCCAAGAAATCAAGTTCTTATTGACAAAGCATGTTAGGAAAAATGTTAAAGAGTGTTTTTTAAATACACAAATTATTTACAAAAGTAGAACAATCCTATACTAATCAGTTAAAAAATAAACATATGTCAGATATAGATAAAATGAGTGGGTATATAAAAAAATCACATAAAAATCAAATTAATAAAAAAAAAGAAGAATTGTCTAACAGAAGTAATCCCAATTACAAGACAAATATAATTAAGTTTACATCTTTGACTAAGTATGAGTACAATGGAATATAACGAATAGCATATAAAATCAGCAAAGTAATAGAGTAGTAAAGATATTATACAAACAGTGATACATTCATATAATAATAATAAAAAAACATATACTGTAGAATTCTAATAGAATTGGCAGTGTGCAGAGAGTTGAAACACAGTATTTCACTTATGGGTTGAACTTAGATTTTAGTTCGACTTGCATAGAAAATAGCTTGCTACGAATTATATACTAGAAGCCTCCAAATGGAACAAAAAAAAATTACATTCTGAATAGAAACTATTAAAATTTTTACAGATGTTATAAACTGGATATTTTATTAACACGTTGATCCTAGGCAAAGGCAAATAGAAAAAAATTTGTTTTTACTACTTCGTCTCGCTACGTGAAAATCTAGTTGAGATAACAAATCAGGGCAGTCAACCAGATTATGAATCAATTTATATATGAAGATACTGGCATAATATGTTATTCTGTTTTCTAAGGATAAGAGGGCAAATCTATTTAGCAACACTCTATTATCAATTCCTTGGGATGGGTAAGCTCCATCCAATTTGTAAGCCATGTATTTCATAAAGATTCTTTGACAAGATTCGAGTTGCTGTATATGCACATTGTATATAGGTGACCAGATCAGGGAGCCATATTTCAGACGAGATCGGACATATGCATTAAAAAGTGTTTTAAAACATTCTTGGATTTGAAAGTCTCTACACGTTCTGAAGATAAGGCCAAGCATTTTTTTTGCAGAAGATGTGATTTGGTTAATTTGTGACGTGAAGCTAAGTTTCTTATCGAATATAATGCCTAGATCTTTAGTTTCAGTGCTTTATTCTAAAGTGATATTGCATAGTCAAACAAATTTACATTTTTGAATATTCAGTGGAAGCTTGTTTAGTATGCACCATTCATGTATCGAATTAACTTCCTTTTGCAGAATAAGACAGTCCTCAGTTGATTCAATGGGTCTGAAAATCTTCAAGTCATCAGCAAAGAGTAATATGTTACTAGATATATTTGTAAAAATATCATTTATAAACAAAGAAAATAGAAGAGGGGCTAGATTACTTCCTTCCTATTTCTCACTTTCGGAAAAATGTTGTTATTATAGACACATCTCAAAGACCTTTGCAAAGTTGGACAGAATTAATATGGGTCGATAGTTTAGAATGTAATTTGGAGCCCCTGATTTCAGTATTGGACATATTTTAGATACTTTCCATCTATGGGGAAAACACGCAGTCTTTAAGACCATGTTAAAAATTAATTGAAGTGGCTTTGCAAAAATGTATGCACAGTCTTTCACAAGAAAGCTCGGAATTTTGTCATCTCCCGCTGTGAATTTTGGTTTCAATTTTCTGAGAGTTTGCAAAATATCTTCTTCGGAGAATGCATTTATTGATATTGTGGAAAAATTTGTTGTTTTTCTTGAGGGGTTATTATTATTACTACTATCAGAAGGAACGTACACACTTTCAAATAATTCAGCAAATGCATTCACTATTGAAGTAGGGTTTTTCAGTTCTCTATCATTTAAGAATAAAACATTCGGAATTCTTGAAGTGACTTTTTAACTATGCATATAGGTCCAAAATGAGGAGGAATCAGTTCTGATAAAATTTTCTGCTTTCTGTTTGTACTCCTTGTAGGCTTGTGATATCTGGGTTTTTATTGACCTACGGAGATTACTAAATTGTTCACGTAAAGTTTCTGAATAGTTTGATTTTAATCTTTTGAATAATTTATCTTTAAGTTTGATCTCGTTTATGACATCCCTGTTGAATCAGGGTGGATATTTACTGGTAAAATTCGGTCTAAGAGGAACACATTGGTCCATTATTGAATAAATTATTGCATAGAATGTGTCTATTGCCTAGTTTACTTCGGTACAGTTTTCAATAACAGACCAATCTGTATTCATAAACAAAGAATAGAGTAGAGGGAAATTCGCTTTACGAAAACTAAAAAAAAAAACGCTTTGTCATGATACGGAATTCCACTTTCCTGTTTCTTAAATACTAGAGAAATATTCAAAGCCGGATGATAGTCATCTTCAGGGATAAATGGTATGTCATCATGAATGACATTACAGCTATGATTGTTAGATAGTACGAAATCTAGGAGTCGATATGATTTATTGAGTACATTGTTGTGTTGTATCAGGTCATAAAAACTGATAAATTGTTGAAGATTTTGCAAGTTGAGATTTTTTTCCTCTGATACCTTATTTATAAAAAGTGATTGGTTGAAATCATCAAATATTAGTAGATTTTGATCATATAGTAATTCAAGTGATTCTAGTGTTTCAAATAAATTTTGCACATGTACGTTATTAGTAGTTGGTGGTATGTATACAACAAATACCAATAGTAATATTATAATAGTAATAGTAATAAAATTATAATAGTAATGATAATAAGATATTTTACAACCGACAATATCAATACAAAACGACAATAAAAAAGCAAATAAAATATAAATAATATATACTGAGAATAAAATCATATCTAAAATAAAATCATAGCAGAGTTTCACTGTAAAATTCCTCGAGATTATAGAATTCTTTTTTGAGTAGAGCTTCTTTCATTAATTTTCTGAATTTCTAATAAATTTTCTCATTTCTGATTTCGGAGGGTACGTGATTATATATTCTTTTGCTTTCATAAATCAGAGAGTCATTTGTCAAATTCGGAATAGGGAGAGGTATTTCATTTTACGATATTTGCCTTGTAACATATTTCATTTGACTGCTTGGTTTTGAGGTATCAACTGTATTGAGGGTTTTGTCTATTAGACTCTAGAATAAAAATGTCGGCGAGGGTTAGAATGCCCTTGCTAAATAAATATGCTCTACAGGGTTTAAGCATTCGAGTTTTGCATAGATATCCAACTGCCCGTTTTTGTAGGACAAACACTGATTGTAGTAATTGTTGCCCAAAAGGCAATTTCATACCTCAACTGAGTCTCAAACATAGAGTAGTAAACCATCTTCGCTGTAGATGTGCTCAGTTCATTTGAGACAACTCTAAGTGCATAAACATCTCGCCGCTATTTTTTTTGTCAATGCTCTAATATGCAGATCAAATTTTAGTTCGTCATCAATAAATATTCCTAAGAATTTTGAATCATTTTTGTTTTCTGAAGTTTGTCCGTTTAGGCTCAAATCATCACAGAAGGTGCTAAAGGTAAGTATGTTTGATTTCTTTGTATTAGAACATAAGTAATTGGGATCACACCGTTTTTTACCATTTCAAGATCACTAGTGTTAGTATATTTCAATTGCTGGACATTTTTTTTCATGCCAGAGGATGGTAGTACAAAAACTGTAAAATTTCCTCCAATTAGAATAAAAGCCAGATCATTTGAATACAAGAGAAAAAGGATTGGACTCAGAACTGATCCGTGTGGGACACCAGATAAGATCTCTTTACTGGATGATAGTTGTCCATTCGATTGTACTATTTGTTTTCTATCGCTTATGTATGAGGCATCTTCAGTGGTAGTTGGTAGTAATGGGTTCCGATCTTCTCTTTGGTTGAAATTATTAATGAGTCTACCAACAAGAAAGTTGCAGCGCTGTGCTCTCAACTGCCGTTGAAGATGCCCATCGTAGTTATGGGCAGAATGTTCAGAGTTAATTTCCTCATTTGACCACGGCTACCCAGCCAGGATAACCAGACCACGAAATTGTATAAAAACATATAAATATGAGAAGATTGATAGCAAGAAATATTTTCTTTCATTATTCTTCAACTTATCGAAGGCATTTGGTACAGAGTGCATTGAATTCTTAGTTGAAAATCGGATCATTAGGGTTTTCAGATAACTTTCAGATAAATTGGTTAGATTCCTACATGACACATAGAATCACGATCATAAGATGTAATGGTACTAACGTCTAACAGTCTGAATACGAACTAAGAGGTCCACAGGGTCAAGTTCTTGACCCTCTGTTATTTTGGATGTATGAAAATGATCATCTATAGCAGACCAAATAGCTATGAAATACTACGTTCGCAGATAATACAACTTTGAAAATATCTAGATATATGTTTAAAAACTCATCTCTGAAATGAAAGCAATTAGCGATTAATTTTCTGCTTGGAATCGAAGAAAAAGGACGATACTAAATACGAAGTCTATTAAAAAAAATCGATTTTTTTTTCTCAAAAAATATCTACTTCTTTTCAAAAGGCGGTTCTTTGCAAAGACCAGCTTTGACATCAACAATCGAACAAACCTGGTTTTGAACTATACCATACTAAAAACAACGTTCCAAATATTGGATGTATCCATTTATTTTTCTTGTGAATCACTGTTGGGGAGAAGTGTTTATTTTTCCCACATATAAAATTTTAATTTTCAATTCAACATAAGGAAGTCACTGGGTTAATGACTCGAATATGATTCTTGCTTACACTTACCTGACAATTCTTTTCAAAGTCATGATTGATATATGGGATAAGCCGCATACCAACTGCTCGATATATTCAGCAGTCATCAAGGACAACAAAGGAACAGGGATGATTCCGGCCATACCCTCACGAATAGCTGCCACCTGCAAATCGAACTCCTGAATCCTGAATTTCACTGCTTGCTCGTAATACTGCGCTCGATTTTCGAACGTCAGAGGAATGTTACGTCCCCCATGGACAATGGGAACAACCTGAAACGACCATCTTGATCAAATGATGAAAAATAAGGCATATTCGATTAATAAAGACTGATCATAAAATCCTATATATACAACTTAAAACTAAACCTAAATCTCCACAGACTAATAGAAAGGTATCACACAAACGTTCTGTACTAAATCAAAATAACTTCAAACAAAAATTCCAACAGCTGATAAACAGCCACGATATAAATAGCTTTGAAAAACTATTAACAGCCATACAGGTTTGTAGAAAAGACTCAACAATTCAATATGAAATAAAATATAAAGGTAAGGATTGGATTTCAAGGGAATTTCTAGAATTAATAAAAAAACGTGATAAATTATATTCAGAAAAAATAAAACATCCTTTTAATCAGGATATACTCAGGGATTTCCGAATACAGAAAAATATTGTAGAGAAAAAATACAGGCAATAACCAGAAAAAGCAATGGAAACTCATCAAAAATCTTATTAAAGGCAATAATCAAAGTAATCAAATAACTAATTTGGAAATTGAGAGACAAATTCTTGATAATCCCAAAAATAGAGCCTTATGGTACCCCACATATATTTTTTTCAACTGATTATGTCGCCAATATAGCCATATTACTTTCTATATGATATTGATCTTTACCTTCCCTGTACAGCTAGTCCCTTCAAAAGTTTCTAGAGGGATGACATCATGGAAGTATTCCTCTGTAACTCCCGAAAGATGGATATCCCGGATGCTTCTGAGAGTCTGAATATACATGCAATCAGTGTCTTCCAAGTCCTCTATGGTTAGGGGCTCTCCCACAATCAACTTCCACATCATCGGAGCCAAAGGAAGAGCCAGCGGTTTTTTAGTTCGAACAGCCACCCCGAAAAGTATACCTTGAAAGACGATGAAAGTAATTGAGCTATCAAAATAAATAACCTCTTTTCATGGTTTATGTTCCCTTTCTCCAATGTAGAAGAAAATAACTTCACAAATACAATGATTTGGGAAGATAATAATAATATATATCAATATATCAGACAAAAAGGGACTCAAGTTGTCAAAAGAAATTCTAGAAGAACTTGTATTGTGAGAAAAAATGAAGAGTCTGCTAAAGGGACACCTAAACTTGTAAAGTTACATGTACGTAGATTAGATCCCCAAACAAAAACTGAAAAAAAATGAAAATTCTAGTTCAATATAGATAACATATATCTTTAAAAAGTGATGGAAGTAGTGTTGTTTTCAAGTATTTATATGGATGAATTCCTGAACTGGAATAGTAATTTGTTTGAAGGTGGTTGACAATGTTTGATTGTGAATTTCATCAGTTCCGATTTCCATTGTTTAATATGATATAAAATGTTTTGAAGTCCCTGAAAGAATCAATAAAATTTAAAAAATATTGCTGAAAATAACAATTATATTCGGCAAAAAACCCTGAAATAAAATTACAATATCGTTCAATTTTCAATTGTTGCTTGTATTTTATTTCATTGTAATTTCATTTCAGCGTTTTTTTTTTGCTTAATATAATTGTTATCAGCTATTCTTTTCAGTTTTATTGTTTTTTATATCATATTAGACAATGGAAGTCCAAAGTAATGAAATTCACAATGGAATAGTCATTGCCAATATCTGACATCAAAACTCATTTCCCAGAAGTTTCTTTTTATTGATCTAAGATCAGTATTGACTAGAGCTCAGTTATTTAGTACCTACTATGCTCATATACACTATTAGGTACTCATTAGGAGTTATTAGGTACGGTGTTTGTTTCTGGGGAGAGTCAACTTCAGTATAATTGCACAAAAGCTCATTGTACGATGCATGGCAAATATTTTCCATGGATTCAGTATTTCAAAAAATATAATATTTCAACTTTCGTATCAGTCTATATATTTGAGTTGTGTGTATATGTGTTCGAAAATGAGAGTAAAATTTTACATTAACTAGGAGTATTCACCACCACGATACAAGAATCAAAAACCCGTTTCATGTGCCCATCGCAAAATAAAAAGTTACTTAGTCCGGGACAGAATACATTGGTACAAAAATTTACAATAATATTTCTGAATATGTGAAGGCTTTAAAGCAACTGTATAATTTTAAACAAACACTGAAAGCATATCTGTTAAAAAATTGTTATTATACGCTAGCAGAACTTTTTGATGATCATTAGCTCTGTTATTTTTTTACTACCGCCTCATTTAATTCGTATAATCAACTTTTAGTAACTTTGTTTTATCGTGTTGACAGTTTCCTATATAACATTATAATGTTTGTGTGGAAATAAAGGATTATTATTCTACTCAGTTGCAACAACTAACCATGATACAGTGAACATCAAACTATGAAATGAATACCTTGAAATTGTTACAAAGATGAAATATCTAGGTTTCATGATTGATAGAAAACTTACACTTAATAGTCATACTGATTAAATTATAAAAAAATCTGGAAAAAACATCTTAGTATTAACTCAAAAGTCACAATTTACAACTGTATAATTCAGCCACATTTTGACTTCTGTGCTACATTATTGTATCTTCTAAAGAAAAATAAGTTAGGTCAACTACAAAAACTGCAAAACAGAGACTATCCTCGATTCTCTTCAGTGGTTATCAATCTAGAAAAGATCTTATTATCTAATTATGGTTTTTATATTCCAAATAATAAAGACTATTCAACCTAGCGATTTCAATAATTTAATTTAAGTTAACAATGGAATCCACCAATATAAGCTTCCATGTATCCAAGACAAACTCGAGGTCAGTAATAAATTGTCTGTTTTTCAAAGGACTAGTGAAATTTAACAAAGTGTCTGATTTATTGAGAAACAACAGAAGTATTCACACTTTCAAATAAGCTTTATTGCAGCATATCAAAGAAGATAATAAATTTGTATATACATGCATCTGTATCCAAACTCATTAGTTCAATTTATTTATTTATTAATTTATTCATTTATTTTTTTTGGACTTCTCATTTTCAATTATTCAACTTCCATAAATCATTGATTTTATCATATTGACTCTTTAAAATAACTATAATATTATTATTAATATATTATTATCTACTTTTTACTTACTCTCACATCATGTATTACATTTTTATTGAACTTATGTATATTAGGGTAACCTAAATAAATAAATACTACTACAAAAAACTTGTAGAAGTTCAATGTACTAGTTTTCTGTTCTATTTAAAGTATGTCAATTCAGTAGGCACAATTTCATGAATCAACATTATGTACTCACCTAGAAACTTGAACCAAATTTTATTTTGTGCCGAAGTCAACTGGGGATTCAAAAGATACTTGTCCTTGTTGAACCCTTCATCGTTCAGTGCGTTAGGCGTAGGAACCAGTAGAGGCACCACTCCAGAAGTTATTTCCTGACACATCTCCGTTATGGTATCGTCGAACACACCTCCTGCATCGTCCGCCCCCTCCCCCACCAGTTTCACCTTCCACGCCCTCGAAGGCAACCTCAAATCTTGTGGCATTATGTCGACCACTTGCTTTGCTATCTGGATGAAGATCGGTTTACATTTGCGACCTGAAATTATTTGAGGTACACCATTTTCTGATTACATTGACATCATTATGACTTAGTTTATTCAAGAACTCTAAATCCGAACTAACATTGGGCAAATCATTAATATACACCAAAAAGAGCGGGCCCAGTATTGAGCCTTGAGGTGCGCCAGTCTTCATATATGCTTTTTCAAAGAGTAGTGTTATTTTTACTATACGGCTTCTCCTGTTTTCAAAAGATATTATGTTCTGAGAGATGAAACTAGTTGATAACGCTAAAAGAAAAAATAAAGACGAAAAATAATAAAAATGATTACCTTCTTGAGATATCCTCTTGACAGTAATCTGCGGGCCGTAATTTTTTCCCTGTATCATAGTTTTCCCGATGCACCTAACGAAAGGCAAAGTGTACACCCGCGGCGCCAAGATCGGCCTCAGCTTGGGAGAAATCATGCCCTCTAGGGGCGGCACGAGCATATCGTTCTGTTGGGCGCAGAGCGGCATCAACGTCCAGCAAGAGTACAACTTATCAGAGAAATTGTAAAGAAACTTCAGCCTAGCCCGGACGGATTTTATTGAATGCGCCCGTAGGTGATCAAATTGGGGAGGGATTTCTTTGGGTAGTGCGAAGGTCAAAGAAGCCGAGCTGGCAGCACCGGAAGTTCTTTTAGGCGAAACCGCTGCTGTCCATGCGGCACTGTGCGTCCTGCCTGTCGAAATCTGCCTGATGCCCTTGTTCGACAGCTCAGCGAGCTCCTCTGGCTCCCTGACTAAGGAAACGTGTGGTAGCCCCAACTGGCCTTCGGTGTTCATGCCCCAACCTAGCACTTTGCCGCAAGTCGTCAGGAACAGGACGTGTTCCGTGCCGACGGCGAAATCTTCTACAATATAATCAATTAATCCTACCAACTGATGGGGGCGATAATCGGAACGTTCCCTCAAATGGATTTGCCAAGGAACACGGTCGACACCGCATACGTAGATTTTACCGGTGTTTGTGAGGAAGATTGTGAGGTTAGTTCCGCATCCGACCTGGAAAAATGAAACAGGTATCAGTGAAAACCGCTGAATACTATAAAAAAACATCAATATCCGAAAAATCAGCACTACTTCCCTACAACTACTTTCCGAGGACCCAATGAACTTAGCTTTCCAGTCTTGTAACCCTATACTTTTTTCATTACCACCAAAACATCGTGAATACATTTTCTCTAAACATTTATTTTGAAACATTTTTGAATATTAAACAAAATTCCAATATGTTTTGTATTTCAATTATATAATGTATATTTTTATTATTTATAACATTTGTATGTGTTTCGACAATTTCCATACCCGAAAGGGTCTTGGAACGAATAAATACATTTTATTTATTTATACACATGGGCAAGCCCAATTCAGGTATGAGTAGTACAGAGCTATGTAGTACTTGATACAATACAGTGGATTGAAAGTAAATTATAAGAATAATACCTACAATTTTGAAGTAAGATAACAAGTAGATTATTTAAGAAAAATTAAAATGTATAACAATATGAACTAATATAATTCTTACAGGCAAGTAACACTAGACACAATACAACAACACAAGCAGAGAGTATTAGACGGCTAGGTGAAGAATATGGTTTTTGAAGGGGAAACTGATATATTAAAGATTTGAAGGTTATTTAAAGAGTTAGCCAATTGAAGAGTTCTGGGAATAAAGCTGTCATATGAATAATTGAATCTGTGAAAAGAAATGTAATACGTTTGCACCTGTCTAGTTGAACGACTGGGGACATGTGAAGATATTTTGGATAGAAGCTCGAGGCTGATACTCAGTCCGTTGATAATTTTGAATAGAAATATTAAATCTCTGTTTTCTGCGAGCCTCAAGAGAAGGTATGTTCAAAATGGATTTAAAAGCAGTATAGTTATAGTATACACCCATCTTGAAGGCAATATATCGCAGGAAATTGTGCTGTATGGCCTCGAGTTTCACATTTTGTGTAATGTAATAAGGGGAACAAACTGTGGAACAATAACCGAGATGAGATCTAACCAGGGAAAGAGATTTAATAGCAGTGATGTTGGTGAAATCACGAGTGGTTCTCTTCATAGTTTTTTTAAATACATCGGAAATGTGTGATTTATAGTTAAGTGTAGAGTCTAAATCACATCTAGATCTTTGGTTTCAATAGCAGAATGTAAGGTCCGATTATTTATACTATATTCAAAAGTGATTGGGTGATGTGTTCGATGAAAGCGAAGAATTTGGCATTTGGATCCATTCAAACACATACCAATTTGCGAACACCAGTTAGATAGGCAATCTATATCGTTTTGAAGACACAATGTATTACCTTCATTTTTAATTATTTTAAAACACTTTAAATTGTCAGTAAATAGCAAAGCTTCGCTTTCATGGAAACTGCTGATTAAATCATGGATAAAAAGGTTAAACAACAGTGGTCTCAAATGTGAAACTTGTGGAACAACCCATATAACTGCGATAGTATGAGAATAGTAATGATTAACTCTAACAATTAGGGTTCTTTGTATAAGATATCTATCTCTTGAGCCACTGCAATATTTGCCCATCAACACATTATAAACGAAGTTTATGGATCAATAGCTCATGATTAACTTTGTCAAAAGCTTTGGAGAAATCAGTGTACACAGAGTCAACTTGCAAACCCTTAGACAGAGCATCAGACAGAGAATCAACGTAGGTAATCAGGCCCAGTTCAGCTGACTTTTTGAATGTAAATTCGAATTGTTGGGTCCCTATAATTGGGGAGCAGTCATAAGTAAGGTAATCAAAAATGATGCTCACGTAGCACACACATAGCACACTTAAAATATGGAAGACCTAAAAAATCAGCAGTCGCCCATCATATTTTGCAACAAAACCATTCCATAGACTTCAGTTCATTAAGATTAGTTAGACAAGACAACAACAGGCAACTCGATGCCTATGAGAGTGTAGAAATAAGTAAACACAATAATATTATGAATAACGATGATGGATCTATACCAAAGAGCATACTATATAGCTTGTTAAAATAAAATAATATTGTTGGGTTTACTGATTACTACATAAGGACACATTGCAAAAATAAATTTGGATAGACAATATTGTGAAATTAATTTTTATATTGCTGAAAATTGTTTTATAAAAACATATATTGTAAAATAATAGATAAGGCAAAATTGTAAAATTAATTTAGGTTGGTATACCTGTATGGGTGGTACACCTGGATGTTTTACCTGAATGGGATTCCTATATAGCATAAATAGGGTCAGCTTCGCAATAATTTCTAGTTTTAATCTTCCTCTTTGAAGATGATCACTTGGTGTTCAAAACACGTGTCGAGGTGTTAAAAATAACGATTTGGTGTTGGGAAAAAACTCCAGTAATATTCATTACTACACCAAAGGTTCCAAACAGTGCATCACGAGTATATAGAAAAATGGTCGAGCTAAAATGAAGCTAAATTATTTAGGAAAAGTTGGAGAAATTCCATAAGGACCGGGGCCTCTGTTGATATTAAGTTCGGAAACTTTTTCGTAAATTTTAGAGATTTCAATGTGATTACATTAACCATGGATGTAATATTGGTATCATAAGGATGTAAAGACTGACTTGTATATCCGAAAGAAAATTGATTAGCAAAAAGGTTGGCAATATCAGTTTGAAATAGAGAAATGTTGATGATGAATTAATTCAGAATCAGAATCAGAATATGCTTTATTGTCGAAAGAATACAATTCTTGTTGACAAAGTCAGTTGTCGTACATGGATATATGTTAAAATATTGTTAAAATAACACTTACAGATGTATAAACACAAATAAACACAGGATCTGATCAAATTAGAGTAAATAATGGTACATATATATATACACCCATCCATACATACATATTCACATAATTGAGCCTCAGCAATGACAGATATGGATAATGAGTTCATTCAGATAATTTGGCTATAAAAAATTCATCCAAGCTATAGAAGGGATGATCAAAGAGTAAAACCTTCACACTACCTCTGAATCTATTATAATTCTTGATTTCCCTAATTCTTGCTGGAAGGTAGTTGTATATTTTCAAGCCGTTATATATAATAGAGTCCTTTACGAGGCGACTTTTGGGTATAGGCAACATAAGAGTCGAGTTTTGGGAAGATCGAGTATTGTAAGACGATGACGCTCCTTTACATAGATCACGGTGCTTATGAATCAAACAAGATGTTTCCAATATAAAAATAGAGATCACTGTGAGGATTTGATGATTTTTAAAGTATTCTTTGCACGATTTGCGACTCTTAATCTTGAAGAGGGCTCTAATGGCTCTTTTTTGTACAACTTGGATCATCTGTAATAAATTTTTATTGCATGCACCCCAAAAAGCAATTGCATAATTAAATAAAAGCTGGCCCTGTGAGTTCGAAATGTTCTCCAACTTATCAATTTACCTTGTTGATCCCTATATTGCACATCGTCTCGACCAGTTGCGGCATCGACTTGGTGGTCGTGTGTCCCAATCCTAGTTTCCCGTAATCCCCCTCGCCGAAAGTCCAGACTTTCATTCCGTCCACCGAAACGCAAGCTGTATGATTCAGTCCGCAAGCGACCTGGCCGATTTTGTATGCTTCTAGAGCGATCACGCGTTCTGGAAGTTTCTTGTTAGACGTCGATCCCAATCCGAGCCTGCCGTAATCGCCATTTCCGAAAGTGAACAGTTTGCCGTCGCTCGTAACGACGGCACTATGTTTGAAACCGCATGCTACCTGAACCACTTCTTCGAACTGCAGAGCTTCGATTTGACGTGGTCTGCGTAAACGGTCGCTGTTGCCGTGTCCCAATTTACCTGAAACAAACACACAATTGGCTTGGGCTTGAGGGCTTTTCTAGTTGTCTACTTATGAAAATATACTTATTAAAACTAATGAAAGAATACTGTATACGGGACTATTTGAATCACTTATTCAAAAAAAAGAACTAGGTCAATGGTAATGGAAGGTGAACGGCCACAATTTAGTAGATGATCATAATTTGTTGATTGGTTTCATTTAGATTTGTGAGTCATCTTCAGGTGAATGATCATATTTGAAATAGCTGGCTTCATTATTATCTTTGCAATTGCAAAAATTTCAAGTTTATGAGATATTCCAAGGTGTTTCTGCCAGTACTGTGTAGCCAATTCTTGGCGTGATTTTTGTAAATATTATGAGATTTTATGGTTTTCAATAGCTAGGCATAATGTTGAATCTTTCACGAGCTAGAAACTGCGCAAAAATTGTCCACTAGTTTTCCCACGAGTTGGTACATTTATATCCATTGTAAATCCATTGTAACATATTAAAAAAAAAACACACTGACAGTGTGTTTTTTCAATACATTAATATGATTTCTTCTGATTTTATGTTCCATGGGTTTTGTTTCATTTTATTGTTACGAATGTAGGTCAGTATTCGTTGGCAGAATGAAAATATCCCTGTGAGACGAAACTGCAGTAATGTTAGTTACAAATGAAAGTGGTATAAAAACATAGGAAGTTCAAATTCTCATTTGTTTGCCATAATTTGTATTAATTTAACCGGCCATAACATTTTTTTGAATTTCCACAATGATATTCATGGATCCTTGCACTTTGAACAATACACTATTCTTCAACCGTGTGTTATGACACAGAAAGACTGAATAACAGTTCTGTTTGCACTAAGTAATTTAAGCCATGAACTCACCATAATCTCCGTCTCCCCATGAAAACACTTCACCACTCTCTGCTAGTGCCAAACTATGCCCGTCGGATCCTACAGAAGTCGCTAGATCGGTGATAACGAAACCTTGCAATGATGAAATGACGCTCAAAGTGTGTAGATCATCAGAATTTCCTTGCCCAAGTCTCCCATAGCTACCCTCACCGCACGATAACACAGTTCCATTAGCTTCGATGACAAAAGTGCAGTTCTGACCACAGATGATTTTTCTCGCTGTCGAGAAGGATTCCACAGGAGCAGGCACAGAAGCGCTGTACCCTAATTCAGCCAGCTGGCCATGCCTGTCGGAACCCCACAGATAAGCTTTGCATTTACCTAGAACCAGTAAGAGTAGAATAGACTAGAGTACTTTATTGACCATTTTGAATATAATGTAAATTTATGGCAAGTCATACACTATTAAAACATTCAAATATTTTTATGTGGGAATCTTCCATATACTATACTAGTATGATGAAAATATAACTAATTTTCTTTGATTTATTTGTGCGTCTACTGTATTCTGATTATAATTGTTATTAGTTTTCCTACCTGACAATTTATCATATTGATAGATATCTAAAGATGATCGTTATTTCTTCTTTTTATTTGTAAATGACTTTGTCTAGATAGACATTCAAATAATAGTTGAAGTTTTAGTTGAAGTGTTTGTTGTGTTTAAAGTGTAATAAAGTTAAATTTCATTATTCAGTGTAGTCAATTATTGGTCAATCCACGGGGAAAAACGTAACAATATGATAGCAGTTGTATGTCAATATAATGTAGTGTATATTAGAGTTATTTTAACTTGAATCAAATCAACTTTTCCTTTTCAATATCCAACAACATTCTCAACAGGCTGCAGTTGAAGAATATGTACCAGTATGTACCGTGTTAGAAATCACACGTTAAAAGGTACGACCTCGTTAATCCTTAGCTCGCACAAGTTTCGACTTCTGAGGGTTGTCGTTAGTAGGGGTGCGACAGCTGGTTAACGAAAAAACAGATTTTAAACAGATTTTTTTTAAACAGACGCTAAGCATTAGTACATCTATCTAAATAACGACCGAAAAACATCACTTACCTCCAATTTGCCAATCTTGCGGCCTTTGCGAAGCCCACTGCATGATCTGTTCGTCTTCTTTCAAAGTCCAAAAAAAGTTCTGTGCGGCTGACGGCATGACATCTTTATCGCGAACTGGACTTAAACCGATGACGGATTCTGGCATCTCTGTTCTTTTGATCAAGCTGTCGGCCATTTTCGCCGTGAGACTGAAGGTGTGCAACCAGTGCATCTGAGGGATCACCTTTGATTCCACCTTATCGTTGAAAGGCTTCAGCTCGAAACAAATCACTTTGTCTAGTTCGAGAAGAACTGCGACAGAGGCGAGGCTTTTGAGGTAAATGGAGTGCATCAAGTGGGCCCCGGTGTGAACAGGCATCTTCTCGGCGTTGTATTGGTTCTGTAGGATACTCGGGAGCAGAGACGCAAAGATTTTAAAGAACGGAGCGAACTTGAAGCCTCTGATACCTTTTTTAAGCAGAGCGCATCTGACGGTAGCTAGAGGGAGATTTTTCGAAAGATCCTCTTTACTGTAGTCAAGAATGCATACGGATTTCGATTTTGAGAATGCTATAACCAAAGAGTCATTCAACCAATACATCCCGTTTGAATTTACTCCTCCACTTCCTGAAATAATGAAGATGTATAAAATATTTTGCTGTGAGTAGATGAACTCAAGTGGTTCTGCAACAAAATTAGGTATGTACTTCATTTGGGATTTTAGTTTCGTTCAAGGTCATTCAAAAAGCGAAATGCAACTCAATTGGCTTGTTTAGTGGCACATAATCAACAGTTATCCGAACATTGGCGGGTCCAGGAGGGGGGGGGTGATTTTTTAAAAAATTGTTTAAACTTGTTTTCATACCGGTATTCAATTATGTGATATAAAAATGTCGACTATTAACTTATTCTTATTTTTTACTAGCATTAATTAAAATGTAATATCTATTTACAAGGAGTAAGTCTCGGAATCGGCGCGGAAACTATGTTCCGCGAGCTCTCTGAATAAAGGAAAGGGCCACTGCTTGCCCTTCTCATCCCCGCCTAACGTACTGACCTACTGGAGGGGCATATGCTTCAGACCTCATTACTTGCAGTTTTACTTACATATATTAATAAAAATATTTGGAAATATGCCATCTTAGTCAGCAACACTGACTTATAAGTATGTCGATTTATTTGATTATTCATTTCGAATATAAATATCCCCATAATTCACTTATCTAATCAATATGTCATCAATTTTTAGGATTTTTGTCGGACAAAAATTTTAAATCGATTCAATGCAATGAAATTATCTGTATCAAATGAATTATTATATTTCAAAAAATGTTTATATTGGCTTTACAAGTGAATGCCACTCAGGTCCATCATTCAAAAGAGTTTTGTTCCAAAATGTTAATCTGAACCACAATATTTTATAAATTATCTAACAATATATCAATTCACGTTTATATCACAAAACATTACTGTTGTATTTCATAAAAACCCGATGACTATGTTGATTCTCTTGTCATTTACTCATAATTTCACTGTAATATATTGGAAATGTTTTTACATGTATTTTCGAGAAAAAATTCAATATGTATATGAAGTAGTTCAGAGACTTATTCGTAGTGAGTGAGATGTGAAATGAAGATGGGGTGAAAGCTAAAGTTTCATGTGAATTGTTCATTAAATCAGAAAGAACGAGTGTCTGATTTTTAAGGTGAATCATGGATTTATAATATGATTCTTTGTACCTTTTCTTTTGATATGGGCTTCAAAAACACAGATTTGCAAGAAAATTAAAACTCGTTCAACTTAGCTTGAGCATCATTTGAATTTCACATTATTCAACGAACGTATTTGTCTTGAAAATGAAGTTTATTGTTATTATTATAATCATTTATCTTGTATACATACACACTAGACAAATACTTCTGAAACTACACTGACACTTGAATTACTTTGAATGGAATTTTGTAGCAGCTTCTTCACTATTTTAATAAACTGAAATATACCAACTTACCTGTTGAAGTGTGAACAAGGCAGCCATCATGCAACGACCAAATGTTAACGACTCCGCTGGGCCCCTTCAAACACCCACTTGCAAGCAACAATCCAGAACTGTCGACGCTAAGACTGGTAACGCTGTTATACGAATGGCCTTGAGCGCTCAACGCCAGTTCTGGTACGATTTCATTCTCATTATTTTCATCATCAGAAAACTTCCACGCATTCACCGTACCGTAACTGCTACCGACGGCTAGAAGAAAAGGAGCGCTTCCTGTCCCCACTAAAGGTGACCATGCCAAACTGACAGGCTCATAAGACTGCCTCAACGTGTGGAGAAGAAACAGCCTCTCATAGTTAAGTTTCCAGACTCTGCAGGTCATGTCGATCGAAGAAGTAGCAAGCAAAGTGCCTCCGGGACCCCACTTGAGAGCTGTTATCGTATTTTCGTGGGCTTTGCAGGTAAGAGCACTATTCTCCTTGTCAATCCAAGCTAAATTGAGAGTCCCGTCAAGATAGGCTATGGCAAAAGGACCCTCTTCTTGATGCCAATCAATATGCACAACCGCTGAAATTGGAAATGACTTATTATTTTCTGTCTGAACTGATGAATTGAATGATGCAACTAATTTTCCTTTATTTTCAGTATTTCAATATTAATATAAGCCACAAAAAGGATTTGAAGCTTTATAACTCCTATTTAATTATATGCGAGCGCTTTCGACAGCTGGTCGTGCTGTCACCATCTAGGCTCTACTCAAAGTTTGCACAGAGCATATACGAAATACCATGTTCAAACTGCCCCAGAACTTACATTGGTCAGACCAATAGAAACATTTCCAACAGAGCCTATGAACATGAACTAGTTGTTCGCAAATCAGAACCAGCATCATCTCTTTTCAAACACCACCAGGAAACAGGCCACACAATAAGCTTAGAAAACACCAAGACAGAAAAAAATTACAGGCCATGATAATTCGGAAAGCAATCGACATTGAAAAACACCCCAACTGTCTGATCATTTCCATATTGATTTCAATTTTAGAGCCACTGGTAGACAGCTGTTTCAGCCTATTGGGCATCGTCAGTACCGGGCAGGCAGTCTTCGATTGAAGACAAAATGTGAATAACCAAGAAAAGTACTTGATAAAAATAACTGTGTAAACGCAAGCGAAACATAAGTGGAACCACCTATTGGTGTGACACCCAAGTCAACTTGCCAAATTTTTATGTCAGTGTTGGTGCTTTTACCATTCAAGCGACTTGCTACAAATGTATTGTTATCATAAAGTAGTGAATGAATTGTATTCTATTTCAAATAACTCACCTCTTGTCAACGAAACGTTCTGCAGAGTTTTCACATTTCTATTTTCCTTTTGGATGGTAATCACTGATACAGATCCATCAATCCTACCAATAAGTAAATAATCCTTGTCTTGGTTGGCTTCCGCTTTGTTTTTAGCCCAGGTCATCGATGTTATGAACTCTTTTTGGTCCTCTATGAACCAATCGCTGTAGCAGTTGGAGTCTTCCGTTTTCTTCAAAGGCCAGACATTTACGAAATTATCCAAGGCGGCCGCTAAAAATTCTCCATTTGGAGACCATTGCAAATGACCAATAAGCCTGCCTTGGAGCTCGCTACCAAATACGTCGACCGAAGTATGGAAAACCAGGGTAGACTCCAGTATTGGCTGTTTTTTGGGCTTGATGGCCCAAAGTCGTACCGTGCCGTCGTAACCAGCTGAAGCTAGAACTTGACTTTTTTCATGCCAGGCGAGAGTAGACACCCTGTTGTCGTGCCCTTCGATGTGGGTAACGTTCGGTTTGGGCATGCAGGAAGATAAATCGGCAAAGTTGGTTTGATCCGATTTCAATCCTAAAAAGAAATAGTTTGATCTATTCTCTTGAAACAAGTGCTTCAAATAGTAATTCTTTAAGTAAAAAAACAATTCTTTGTCCGACACAAGGGCATGTTGTAACTTAGAATGAACTATAATATACTGTATTGCCAAGTAACTAGCCAAATTTAATTTTGATTGTAACGGGTGATTTTTTAAGAGCTTGAGAACTTTAAAAAAAAAAACGCATAAAATTTGCAAAATCTTATCGGTTCTTTATTTGAAACGTTAGATTGGTCCATGACATTTACTTTTTGAAGATAATTTCATTTAAATGTTGACCGCGGCTGCGTCTTAGGTGGTCCATTCGGAAAGTCCAATTTTGGGCAACTTTTTCGAGCATTTCGGCCGGAATAGCCCGAATTTCTTCGGAAATGTTGTCTTCCAAAGCTGGAATAGTTGCTGGCTTATTTCTGTAGACTTTAGACTTGACGTAGCCCCACAAAAAATAGTCTAAAGGCGTCAAATCGCATGATCTTGGTGGCCAACTTACCGGTCCATTTCTTGAGATGAATTGTTCTCCGAAGTTTTCCCTCAAAATGGCCATAGAATCGCGAGCTGTGTGGCATGTAGCGCCATCTTGTTGAAACCACATGTCAACCAAGTTCAGTTCTTCCATTTTTGGCAACAAAAAGTTTGTTAGCATCGAACGATAGCGATCGCCATTCACCGTAACGTTGCGTCCAACAGCATCTTTGAAAAAATACGGTCCAATGATTCCACCAGCGTACAAACCACACCAAACAGTGCATTTTTCGGGATGCATGGGCAGTTCTTGAACGGCTTCTGGTTGCTCTTCACTCCAAATGCGGCAATTTTGCTTATTTACGTAGCCATTCAACCAGAAATGAGCCTCATCGCTGAACAAAATTTGTCGATAAAAAAGCGGATTTTCTGCCAACTTTTCTAGGGCCCATTTACTGAAAATTCGACGTTGTGGCAGATCATTCGGCTTCAGTTCTTGCAGGAGCTGTATTTTATACGGTTTTACACCAAGATCTTTGCGTAAAATCTTCCATGTGGTCGAATAACACAAACCCAATTGCTGCGAACGGCGACGAATCGACATTTCACGGTCTTCAGCAACACTCTCAGAAACAGACGCAATATTCTCTTCTGTACGCACTGTACGCATTCGTGTGGTTGGTTTAATGTCCAATAAAGTAAACTGAGTGCGAAACTTGGTCACAATCGCTTTAATTGTTTGCTCACTTGGTCGATTATGTAGACCATAAATCGGGCGTAAAGCGCGAAACACATTTCGAACCGAACACTGATTTTGGTAATAAAATTCAATGATTTGCAAGCGTTGCTCGTTAGTAAGTCTATTCATGATGAAATGTCAAAGCATACTGAGCATCTTTCTCTTTGCACCATGTCTGAAATCCCGCGTGATCTGTCAAATACTAATGCATGAAAATCCTAACCTCAAAAAAATCACCCGTTATATATTTCATGTTAATGTGATTCTATGCTCGTATATTTATACAGAATGGTCCAACGAAAAGTATGCACCTTGCTTTTCTCCTTTTTTTGTAACTTAACGCAAAAATGCTCGGACAGGTTAATTTTGCTTTTGAGGGGGACACATTTTAGATGTATTTTTCTATCTGTGCCTTCAATCCCCTAGCGAGGGTGAGTAACAACCCTAAAATTTTAAATGGAAAGTGCGGTCGAGTGATATATCATTTGAAAGGGCACAAAATTATCTTTCCAATGATACCTAATTTGTTGTATTTCACTCAAACATGTAGGTATTATGAAAAAATACAACTACAACCCAGTACTTTCAAATGTGTAATTGACTTAGTAGAATCCTACTTCAGCAAGTGCTGAAAATGTGGCCCATTTGCTTCCATAAAATAATACAGATTTTGTTCAAATCTATTCCTAACATTCTGTAGCATATCAGGTGTTATACTTCTGCACTCTGCTGTAATTCGTTGGCGAAGATCTTCTATGGACTCGGGCTGCGTGGCAAAACATTTATTTTTCGAGTATCCCCAAAGGAAAAAGTCTAAAGGCGATAAATCAGGTGACCTGGCAAGCCATTCGATGGGGCCTCTCCTTCCAATCCACCGTCCAGGAAACCGGTCATCTAAAAACTCTACCGAAGCAACATAGTGAGGAGGTGCTCCATCTTGCTGGAAATGAAGCCGATCATCATTATGATTTTGGTCATTTTTAATTATTTCTGTTATGAGAGGATCAATTGTATCTTCAAGCATGTTCAGGTAGACCTCACCAGTTAAATTCCCAGGAATAAAAAGTGGCCCTACGATATGACACCTAAAATGCCACACCAGACATTGATTTTTTGAGGGTACTGGGTATGGACCTCTCGGAATTATGCCTATTCACATCTTCATTCAAAAAAAATGTACTCTCATCGAAAAAGCACGTGTTGAATGATAGGTGCGGATCATCAATTAGTAGCTGGCTCAGTTGTTCACAAAATTGCAGCCTTCTATCAGGATCATCTTCATTGAGTTCCTGTACTAATTCATTTTGGACGGATGAAATTTATAGGCTTTTAATATCCGTATTATGGACGAACGAGAGACACCTGAGGCTGCAGCAAGCTGACGGGTACTTTGAGTATGATCCAATTCAACATGTCCCAAAACAGCGACTTCCACTGCTTCATTTCTGATCGGTTTCTGTGGCTGGTGTTTCACATTACAGACAGATCAGGTATCGACAAACTTTTGGACTAACTTGGCAACGTACGAATCATTCACATTTTTCCCGGAATGACTGTTATTAAAGAGGCGAGCAGTATGTCTAGCACAACTATTATGTTGATAATAAGGTTTAACAATTTCAACTCGTTCAGGAATGGAATAAACCATTTTTACAGTAAAGTTGAAATAATTTCAAAAGCAACCGAACTGAATCAATGAACGTTTGCCTAAATTATTTTTGTACACTTATCTGCTGTTGTTATTTGAACCAAAAAACGCACGAGAGAAATTGAGGAATGTAGTATTGATAAAAAATGGATGTCTACTTGTATATTTCCTATGATGTTGTATTTCCAATCCATATGTGTTATTATTATGATGAATGAACTACACAAAATTATTAGATTGAAAAAAAAAACTGTTTCTAAGGGCGCCCAACGCGGGGCACATTGCATTGAAGCTTTTAGCTAAAAAACAACAAAGACTTCGTGTCTTCAAGATGGTTGTCTAATCAGAATTGAAACACTAATCCAACAGAGAATTCACAATCTATTTTTTTGAATATTCAGCTGAGTCCGCAATCGTCACGAACGATTTATCAAACCTATTTTCTACTACGAAAAAAGGGTAGGATGTTCAGTGAGGTTAATTCCTGCTCCAGAAATGATGCTCCAAAATAATGATTTGCAAATTTGGACAGCATTTGGACTTTTTTTAGTTGAACTCTGTCCTATTTTTCAGGGCTAATAATACTACATTACAAGATATATTATAACTTAGTGATTTTATGAGTATGCTTGTTCTTGGCTTAGGTCTACCATATTGTTGGTTAACATGAACAAAAACAAAAGTCACAGTATATCCTTTAAGTTTTAAGTAAAAGATGTGAAAAAGTAACACATGTTCATATTGGAGGATATATGTTATTAATCATGAAAGGTAAAAATACACATTATTTTTCTAACAACAAAAATAAATTTACAACAACATGATTGATGACATTATATTGTTGAATTCTCAGATAAATTCTCACAAATTGAGTTTGAATATGAAAATTGTTAATGTTGACAACCAAGAACTGAACTATGAACAAAAAATTTTGGCTGTTGAAACAAAATATTTAATTTTATCAAAATTTCAAACAACAAATACTGAAAGTCGTTGCTGAAAAACATAGATTGAGATGTTGAAAATGAAAATCAGAACAAACCTTCTTTAGAGATTGCTAAATAGAATAATGAAAAAGTAAATAAAAAACTATTATCATCATCATAACACTTACCTGACATCATTTGCACTTTGGTGGCTAATGACTTGAATAGCTGCTGAGCTGCCCACTGTTTATTGGCCGGGTCTACCTGATTAGACATGATGAATGCCGACAGAGCATTGATTAGCGTCAGAGGTCCGATGTCGTAACCATCCGGCTGGGCACTAATCACACCTTCATCTTTGGGGATCTCCATCAAAGCGCAACCACCATGTGTCGAAAGAATGTTAACCAATGCTTGGGTTACCGCGAAAGCTGATTTCGGCACAGACACCCCGAAAGCAGACATGATCAGATCTTTTGTGCATATGTTCACGACAAGGTTAGAAGAATTCACCTCGTTCTGAGCCAAAGCTGCGATGATGACGCTGAGATAGTTCAGACAGCAGTTGACCGGGCTAGACTGATGCATTACCAACTGAGAGAATCCTTTCGGGAAGTTGGGCAGGTCCTGAATGTTTTGGATGTCGTTGATTTCCACGCGGTTCATAGCGGTGAGGGTCATCAGCCGCACGACTTTCTTGACGTCGGACAACCCTATCGCGTCCAAACATTTCACCAAAGTAACGTAGTTTGTACTCATGGACAAGAGCGATAAAACTTTCAAGATGACCGTCCTCGACAACAAGATGTGCATGGTGATGGTCAAATGTTTGAGGGCGAGGATGCGGTCTACAGACGAGCACAGACCGATAGCTTGGTTACCGACGTACCTCACCCTAGCCTCGGATTCGTCTGCTACGTCGTTTGTTACGCGCGTTACGGCGTTAGATCCTAGAGGGTCGAAACGTTCTAAAGTGATGTTCTCCACCTTCAGTTCGTGCATTCCAAAATAACTTTTCATCTTGTCGATGTCTTCGCAATCGGGAACGGTGAATTTCACCTGCTGTATGTCGGCTTCGGATATATCGTCTTCGTTGAAAATGATGTCGGGAGCCTGCCGATGGAGGTAGTTATCAGAACGGGTTTTTGGGGAGTCCTTGTTCTTGCACTTGTGGCACAGAGTGTACGAGCCGTCAGTGTTGTAACCGCACACCCCTTGCCCCCAGAGTTGTCCGCAGCCCGGCTGTTGCGGGAAACTATATGTTGGTGGTTTCGTGTAGTTAGTACACGTTGCGCGGGCGTTTTCTGCGTCTACGAAGGACGAGTTGGTTGATTGTGGCTGTTGTGGTTCTTCGATTGAACTCACTGTCCTACTATGGACGATTGAGACATCTTGCTCATATGACGAGTTCCTCAATAGAGGGTGACCTTCCCCTCTGACGTGTTGCCTTTCTCTCACACGCTCTACTAAAGTTCTATCCACTCGGTCCAAAAAGATACGCAGTTCCGTAGGACAAGGGCGCCTTCTTGGACCCAGACCTAGAAAGTTAGGTATAGTCAATTTGCTATAGTAAAACCAATAATGATTGAGACTAAAGCGCGTTGTCATATCTAAATTTTACGTTACCAGTTTATAGCAGAATCAAAATATAGTAAGCAGTAGAGTTGTAGGTTGTGGCAAATTATAGATAATACACAATACTAGTACGATTGAAAGGTATTATTTATGACAAAAATCAGTAATGAGCTTGTAATGAGTAATACTTATACATTTCCTGATTACTGATCAGTTAAAATTCATTATTTTCTGTATAGTGTTAGATATTTATTACAACTAGTGGCAACGCTGTACGCAACGATATTTCTGTCTTTGTCACTTTACCGTAACTTCCATCTCATCGTTGCAATCCTCACTAATGTACTTGCAGCCATGAGCGTATCATTGGTTTGTGAATTATACAGCGTGAATTGTACGTTTTACAGTTAAGTTAGTCAGCAATCGACGTGTTGTGATAACAATTGGTGAAAATAATAGTGCTAATAAGTGTTTAAGCGTTACATAATTATATTTCTACAACGTTCTCAAACTACTCAAAAAATGGGAGACATGGTCGGGCCTTCCACGTCGAAAAAGGTAAAACGGTCGGAGTCTCGGTCAGTAAGAGAAAAACAAATTGTACTGCGAGTATTTCACTGTCTTGAAAGAGATCATCAGCTACCAAAAGATGACTTTGTGCATATGTGCTGTAATTCTACGTGTGTACCTCCGAATAACCAACCGGGCATTTCTATATCATTAAGTTCCACAATTACAAAAGAAAAATTAGTTGATATGTGCTCTGATTATACCGGTGTACCAAAATCATCGATTTACAAAATACTAAGAGAGGCAGAAATTCATGGGGACGTACAAACGCCAAAAACTAGTAGCAGACGAAAAAAAATCACAGTTTATGAAGAAGCCAAAACCAGTATACACAGAACTATTCACAGTTTCTTTTTCAGAAATGAGCTGCCCACACTACAAACAGTTCTGGAGGCACTTAGCGATCATGAATTGGTCCCAAAAATGGGTAGAGAAACTTTTAGGAAACTTGTACACAAAATGAAATTTACGTACGGAAAAGTTGACAGGAAAAGCATTCTCATTGAACGTCAAGAAATAATAGCATGAAGAAGAAACTATCTAAGAATAATTGACGAATTTCGGAAGCTCAAAAAAAAATTGTACTTCATGGACGAGACATGGGTTAACCAAGGACATACGGTCAAAAAAGTATGGCAGGATGGTAATATAACAAGTGCACGACAAGCCTTTATTGAAGGTTTGTCAGTTGGGTTAAAACAGCCATCTGGAAAAGGTAGTCGTCTGATAGTTACGCATATAGGAAGCGACAGTGGATTTTTACCAAATGGTGAATTAATATTTAAATCTAAGAAAACAGGCGACTATCATGAAGAGATGAATGCGGAGGTGTTTGAAAAATGGTTTGAAGGCATCATTCAACTTGTGGAACCTGGGTCTGTCATCGTCATGGACAATGCCCCACCATAGTCGACATTTAGAACCATTACCGAAACAATCATGGAAAAAAGCAGCAATTCAAGAATGGTTAATTAATAAGAACATCCAATATAACAAAGATAGTTTAAAGGCAGAACTACTTCAGCTAACAAAATTACACACAGACAAATATAAAAAATTCGCAGTGGATGAAATGGCGTTAAGTCGTGGAATTACAGTTTAAAGGTTACCACCATACCACTGCGAATTAAACCCAATAGAATTAATCTGGGCGCAAGTAAAAGGATATGTGGCACGAGAAAACAGAACATTTAAATTAGTGGACGTGCAACATCACCTACAAGAAGCTATTCGAACTGTTTCTGCAGAAGACTGGAAGAAATGCATGCAGCATGTTTTAAAAGAAGAGCAAGAAATGTGGGACGTAGACAACCGAATTGAACACAATATTGAACCAATCATAATTCACTTTGATGATAGCGGTAGCAACAGTGACGAATCTGAGGTTGAAGATTAGACGAAAATTTGTACATTTACATTTATATTATATTCTATTATCAAAAATTTGTAATTTGTATTTTCTAGTACCCCTGACGATGAGTTTAAGTTACTCGAAAGCTTGAGAATAGTTATAAAGAGTTCACTTATCAATTGCTGCAACCCAATAGTGAAAAAAAGTTTGCTGTCAACTGGGCTTACTTCTACTCTCAATCATTATTGGTTTTAGTATAATTGTACTAAGAACTTTTCTTTCATTCTTAACCCTCTCAAAAATTAATAAGCACGCCCCCGATTTGCTGTCAACTGGGCTTACTTCTACTCTCAATCATTATTGGTTTTAGTATAATTGTACTAAGAATTTTTCTTTCATTCTTAACCCTCTCAAAAATTAATAAGCACGCCCCCGATTTGCTGTCAACTGGGCTTACTTCTACTCTCAATCATTATTGGTTTTAGTATAATTATACTAAGAATTTTTCTTTCATTTTTAACCCTCTCAAAAATTAATAAGCACGCCCCCGATTTGCTGTCAACTGGGCTTACTTCTACTCTCAATCATTATTGGTTTTAGTATAATTGTACTAAGAATTTTTCTTTCATTCTTAACCCTCTCAAAAATTAATAAGCACGCCCCCGATTTGCTGTCAACTGGGCTTACTTCTACTCTCAATCATTATTGGTTTTAGTATAGTTAGGAAATAAAAGCTTCCAGGAGGATTATTTATTCTATCTTTAGACAAGCTAATATATTATGGATATACGGTGCGTTCCAGTTAAAATGTTTTCTTAGATCAATCTATAGTTCTGCTGTACTGTCAACATACCTCTTCGTTGAATATATTCTATGTCGGAAATATCCAAACTTTGCATTCTATGGTGGGGCCTCTCCGCGAGCGACCTCCGCAGCGAATTAGACCTGTTAGAAGCCCCTTCATCTTCCGCTTCCAGCAAGGGATGTTCCAGCATCCAAG
Organism: Leptinotarsa decemlineata; assembly: GCF_025532065.1. Classification (NCBI taxonomy): domain Eukaryota; kingdom Metazoa; phylum Arthropoda; class Insecta; order Coleoptera; family Chrysomelidae; genus Leptinotarsa; species Leptinotarsa decemlineata. Next base: position 9,256,445 of record NW_027412578.1, read on the forward strand.
TGGCTAACGTATTGACCGTATGCACGTCTAACGTACCCGTGGTTTTATTTTCCTGCATAGCCTTTTGAATGTGCCTGAGAGTGAAGCCCATTTCTTGCAGAGGAGCTGCTATCGGCGGAGGAGGGGGGGAAGTTGCGGCCATACGCCTTATTCTCCATAAATTTTCTTCGGATTCGGACCCGCAGAACAGCTGGCTCCGTTTTTGACGAGCTGATTGGAAATATTATTAAGGGTTCGTGGAGAATATACAGTTGGGATAAGGAAAGATTACACATGCATCATCAATTTGTACATCACATATAAGTCAACAGAATAATGAAAACGAAAAAACTTGACTACTGTTCTGAACGACCTAACAATCCAATGACGACTGCTTTTATTTTTGAAGTTCACTGGAAAGTAACTCCATGTTACGATTTTAGGGCAATTTCATAAAATTATTCAGCACTTTATTGATTATTCATCTCCGACATATGACAATTCAAATAATGAGGAACATTAGTCAGGACCATTCCTAATTTGAGGTTAAAACTTATAATGTAATATATAAAATTCTCGTATCACAGTGTCAGTTGCCATACCCCTCGGAAACGGCTCAACCGATCTTCATAAAATTTTATATGTATATTCGGTAGGACTGGGAATAGGTTTCAATTTATTTTTCATACCCCTAAGGGAACAGGGTGTTCCACCCCATATATTACTTTTTCTAACTGAAGGTTAGATCGCTCCGTAATTTGAATCCATCACGGCTGTGCAACGGCACGCGATAAGTCGTTAATAAAAATATGAAAAACGTTGTCGAAGCCAGCATTTTTAATGGCAAGTTCCGAGGTGAGTTCCGAGTATCGACCAACTCCATCATATAATGATAAAAATTTCAAGTTTTGTTTTGGTGACATTTAATTTAAGCATATTTATCTCTGACCATCTGGCCGTACTATTTGACATGGCTGATGCTTTGAGTGAGGGTTCCGATGAATTAGTTCTTGTGACGACTGACGTATCCATCTGCGAACTAGTACTCACTATCCAGATTTAGAGCGTTGGGAATTTGTTAACATATATAAAAAAGAGAATTGGTCTCAGAATCGAGCCCTGGGGTACACCTAATCGATTAATGATTCTACTAAATAATTATTTTGTACATTCATTATGCTAACAGCTTGGGATTGATTTGACTCGTCAAGATCATAATCTACACTCCTCATATCACACTTTGTTTAGTTCATTTAGAATTTTTCTTGTAGTTTACAATGCCAAAGGCTTTTAAGATGTTATAGTACAAGCCTACCAAGGTTTTTTGCTATCAGCATTCTCTGTTTAATGATGCATGTGTAATCTGTCGTTCTTTTTTTAAGTTGATACACCCTGATTATTTCATCAGTTGAATAAAATATCTTTTGAATCCTCACACTGAAAACACTCCGAAAAAAAAATATAAATTTACTCACCCGCCTCTGCAGCCAGAGCAGCAATATACGGAAACGACGGAGTCTGCATATTCGTCAAAGAAGGCGGTTTTGGAACTGAACAACTAGGCTTCGGGGGTATCATGATCAGATCCCTTCTCGATGAGTCGCTATCCTCGTTTAAAGACGTCGCACTCGAAAAACTATTTGAAGGATTTCCTTCAAGCTCCGTTACGCACTCCGCAGAAACCTTGTTATCATCTGACGACTTGGCCTTGACATAACTCAGATGAAGCACAGTCTGAGCACGTTCTATATCAGAAACAGTAATGATATTGCCGAGCTTGCAATGGTCGGTGCCCTTGTCGACCAGGGCGTGCATTATCTCCCTCATCGGATTGGCATTTTCCGTCTGGGTTTTGCTGCCGAGCAGAAACAGCTCGACGAACGAGTTGGAGGTCATGAAGACGCCCAGAACTTTCAGAGCGGCGAACTGTAGGAACGCCAACCTCAAACACTCTCCTTCTAGATCGAGGAGGCGTTTCTCTAACCGTTTCGTTTCAGCGCTGTCCGTCTCATTTCTCGTCTGTCCCTCGTCTATGATAGTCGACTCGCTCTGGGAGCTGGTGATCTTCTCCGTGCTGATGCGCGTCACCTCGCCCATGATGTTGGAAACCATCTGGTTCGTAAGCGACTCCACCGTTTTGGGACGCTCGGCGGTGCTCTGGTTGTGGAGCTGAGAGTCGGAGCTGCACCGTAAACCTTCGGACTGAGAGGATTTCTAAGTAAATAATTATTTTTTTGTGGCAAAGTATTATTTGGCATTATTTTATTTAAACCTAAACTCAAACACAACACTTTTATGATTCTCTACCAGACGGCACTGTTAAGAACCACAAATGCGTTGCTAGACTCAACTGTTCTCAAAGGAGAAGCTTGAATAAGGGTGATGACAGCTCTCTTTACGAAGACGCCATCTATGGCATCAACGGAAAACTCAACCCTCGAATATGTGTAAAAAACTTCATTCAGCAGTTACTATTCTTTTAAAATCCAATATGGTCAGGCAATTTATTGAACAACTTGATTTCCATTAATTAAGGACTTTATTACGTTGCTGTTAATCTATACAGAGTGTTTCAAATTCGATCCTCACCATTAGGATCACGAAAACTATGAGAGATACGAAGATGGTTAAATTGGGGCAAAGTGGTGCATTTACCTGTCTAACAATATGCCGTTGAGAAAGTTATGAGTATATCTGGAAATATCTGGAAAAAATAGAAATTTCAGAAAATGGTTTTTATTTTTTCTGGCTCTATTTTTTGAAGATTTCGGAAATAAATTGCAGTTTCACATTGCCACCTTTTCCCTGCTACATAATGGTGTTTTCAGATTTGCTATCCGACGTTTCGTCTTCCGGCCACCATCATCAACTTCATTTTTTCTTACGGGCGCTACATTGGATTCTTATTAATTCTTATCATAATAGGCTTTGACTTTGATGTTTCTAAATTTGACTTTCAATTTGTTACACTCAATGACATTTTGTTATTGTACAAGTAGTCATTGAATAATATTCAAAGAAGGGCACAGTTGTGTTATTATGAACAAGGCCAGCATTTTGAGCATTTGCTGTGATTTACTTTTTTTTTTCTTTATATTTCAGTTAATTATTATTATTTGTTCAAAGTTTTATTTTCATTGAAAAGGACACAATATCTAATTTACCTCATACACACCTCATTTATCAAATTTTGATTGTTGATTCTGTCTCCGTATTTTTTCTTCGGCTTCTCAAACGAACCAAACTCGGTGAGATTTTGATCCAATAACTTGAACATACTTTGATGTGGTTGTCGTCTTTCGGGATACAAGTTTAAATACATTTACGATGTCCTAACACTGTTTCTATCGTATTTGTAATAAATTTGTATCATATCTCTTTTTTCTTCATTCGTGAAAGCCATTTTTCGCCAAAAATTCAATGACTTGTACAATAACAAAATGTCATTGAGTGTAAGAAATTGAAAGTCAAATTTAGAAACATCAAATTCAAAGCCTATTATGATAAGAATTATTTTTTTTCAATATCTCAAATTTTTTTGAAAAAGACTGATAACTTATGATACATCATTGAAAAGATAAAGTCTGGTTCTATTCAAAACAGAAAGAATCCAATGTAGCGCCCATAAGAAAAAATAAAGTTGATGATGGTGGCCGGAAGACGAAACGTCGGATAGCAAATCTGAAAACATCATTATGTAGCAGGGAGAAGTGGCAATGTGAAAGTGTAATTTATTTTCGAATCCTTCGAAACATGAAGCCTGAAAAAATAAAAACCATTTTCTGAAATTTCTGGTTTTTCCGGATATCTCCGGATATATTCGGAATTTCAGAACTTTCTCAACAGCATATTGTTGGTAAGGTAAATGCGCAACTTTGCCTCAATTTAATCATCTTCGTATCTCTCATAGTTTCCAAGATCCCAAAGGTGAGGACCGAATTTGAAACACCCTGTATATTAGGTTGCCCCAATTATTATTCTATTTCATTTCAATAATATTTTAAACAAGTGGTAAAGTATGTATCTCTCTCAAATCTAGCTTCAGAGGGACTACTCATTTTGTAGGAAAAATACCTGAGCCCTGGACGAGTTCGGATTCAGCAACATATGTTCGTCTTCGGTGAGGTTGCAGCTTGGTAAAGAGGTTTCATTCGTTATGCCACTCAGCCTTGCGATCTGCAGTAAAATGTTCGGAGTCAGCCCGCTGAAATTGCTGGTGGCAAAGGGAGCGGGTTCGATGAATTCCAGGTTTGAAAGACTGACGTCTGACACACCTCCGTCTCCCTCCCACTGGACGTTCACTGTGGTGATTCCTCTCTTCAGTATGCCTAAAGCTATAGCTTTCTTGCCGGTGTTCTTGTGCTTACAGAAGCCCCCCATCCGGAGACCGCGGTCCAAGCCTGCGACGACGACCAGGGCTGCCCAGACGCTTGAACATAATTCCACGGTTTTGATGTCGCTCTTGAACTCGTTAACCTATATTGAACAATATATGCACATTATTGATAATACTGAAAATTGAATTAGTTTCATTATATACTTAAAAAATAATCTATCTCAATATGAAAGTTTTGTAAATGTGCACGACCACAACACTAAGCACAAAAATGGACCAAATTTTTGGGCTGTGAAACTTTACAATAAATTACCACAAAAAATAAGATCTCTAAATATTTTTTAATAAAAAACGCCTTCTTCAGCACCGAAGAATTCCTGTACTGTGATATAAGTTCTTTACTACCATATAGGCAATTGTCGTTGTTTCATAATACTCAATTTCAAATTTTAATGCTTTGTTTTAAAATGTGCTTGTCGGGATGACTCAGATGTACTTATAACATATAAATGTTTTTTATAAAAAAACCTTTTTCTTTCAATTGTAAGCATCTATTGTTTATGTAAATATTAATAGATGCCTGAGGTATGCTGATTTTATTAATATGTATGTACTGACTTGTGTAAATACTGATGAATGTATGAAACACCAATAAATTATCAATCTATCTATCTTTTTTTTTTAATTAAAAATATAACAACAGCGTACAGTTATACATACCTATAAATATAAAATATGTTGTTATTCTGCCTAATCAACAAAAATGCTGGTCTCGGGATTCACAAACATACCTATCTTACACTTTAAATATTTCGATAGGTCGATTTTTTTATCATATCTCTATGTTTAGCTCCGACCTTAGTCATGATGTACAACATAGTGTACATGTCTGACCTTGAATAGATACCCTAATTACTGACAGGATGCAAGTGTGTTCAAATTAATGTTAAAATCACCCTTCATAAAAAAACTCAAAAAAATTCTTTCAGGAGTTTTCATAATTTATGACTGAAAAGTTAAGAAACCCAGAGAAAAACGCCCATGGAAGTTGAACTTAGGGATCTAGCAGGCTATTCAATTTGACTTTGTCGTACAATCTAGAGTGATTGGAAACGTTTCATTGAGAAAATCTACGACTCTCGAGGATAATGTGGACCTTCTTCAAATAATAGAAACTATTAACCAGTTTGCAACATTTACAAACAATTTTTACCCATGACATACCGTCTAAAAATATGGTCTTACTAGGTGTGCCGAAAAGTTCGTTGTCTAACACACAGATGGCGCTACTAGTTTCAAATCCAAATGACTATTAGTTAACCCTAACCTTCAAAAGATACGTGTACAAATGTCACAGCTGTCAAATTATTAATTTGTGGGAAAGAACATTTTAAGTGAAACAACTTTTGAACCGTTGAGACGTGGTTTGCCAAGTTTGAACGAGATGAAATGAGCACCTTCAATTCCTCAGCTCAGGCAAAATATTATTGAATATGATAAATTACCGATAAATAGTAAATTTTCTTTGTGAAAGATACTTTGGATTCATGCAGTAACTAATCAAGGTGAATTAAAAGGTTTTTCCTTTCCACACCTGTAATCTCCATAACAATTTTTTTTAATCAGATTGTGAAAGGTGAAAATCCACAGAAGAATAGATAAAAACTCTAATTATATGAAAAAAAAAAAGATTTTGTTTAGTAAAATTATCATAACCTTCTCATCTGACAACTCTGGGCCGTCCTCCATGTTATGTGTGTCGAGTGTAGGAAATAAGATCTCTATCTTGTTGAACCTCGATGTCAAAGCGTTATTGACCTCTTCTGTCCAAGTAGGGGCGTTGTGCAACCTCCTGATGAGGCTCACATACGATTCCGTTAGAACTGCATATAAAGGAGCCAAGTTCGGTTCTCCGGGCAACAAGTCTCGTTGGGTTCCGTGGACTTTCATGTCAGTTATCTTCACCTTTTCGCCAGGATTGGTACTGTAGAACATCACGCAAGGGTACAGATCAACAGGTTCGATGTTCTCGAATGCCACTCGGGGTTCTTCGCCGTTTTTGCCGAAGCTCAGCGTTTTTGCGTCCATGTCCAGCACCACTGTTATGTAGTCGCCTTCAATAATGAAAATACATGTTTAAAGAATGAATATAACAGGATAACAAATATTATGAAGCAATACCAATTGAAAAAAATCAATACTCAGTAGAACCAGGAGAAATCCCAAAAGTTTTTCACCTCGGTTGAATCAATTATTTTCTAGTAAAATACTTTGTAACAATCAGTTTTCTTGACTTCTGTGGCAGAATTAATGTTCGTTATATATTCAGGGGAGAATATTATAAATTGTTACTCCATTAAAGCATAATGAATTTTCATCAACCATAGAATTTCTAGTATAAGACATATTCAAATGTTTATATTTATAAATTGAAAGGGGTAATGAACGATGGACATTACCGAGACTTCGTGATACAACGTTTGTCCTAACGCACTTACCACTGATGTCTGCCGCAGTGACAGACGAAATGTTTCGTACTTCAGATTCTCTCTAATCAATTTATATTACTGTCTCCAAGCCACAATTTCATACCCTTGTTTCACATAATGTGAAAATGATAAACAACCAAAATAAATAATATACTGTCAAAGATTAGGTTGATATGTCTTTGAACTGTAATCTCTTGATGTGGCCATAACCTCAAATTATTCTAAAGTGGGCTGGGAAACCATTCATCATAATCCATCGGCTTTTCATCATGAACACCTGGATGAAAAAAATATTTATGAACTTCTGGCAAAATCTTTCAGGATTAGCTCACTCCAAAGCGTTCATTTACCCTTTGCAGAGATTCGAACTGTCGGAAGACAGTGTGTGTTGCCTCTATTTGGAAAATGATGAAACGCAGAGCACATACTTTGTGCCTGCCCCGCTGGGGACCAAATCAGGTTTTTAGAGGTCGGCAGGGCCGTACTCTTACCTTCTGACCTGAAAGACCACTCACCATACGAACTAATCGGCTTCGTTAAGAAGCTGGGTCGAGTCGAATTTCAATGGATGTGAGCCACAGTAAATCATTGCGGGTTGCGATGGAGGGTCGAATTGATTCACTCACTTTTGACCTAACCTAACCAATTCAATTCATTGTCTCTAATCCATAATTTCATATCCTTTTTTTATCAACAGCTCCTTTTCTATTAGATTTTTTTCTTCATTCAACTAACGGGTGATTTTTTAAGAGGTATAGGATTTGATTTTGAAAACAATTCAAAACATTTGAAAAAATTGATGAAATCTTTATTGGAAACGATAGAACGATCAATTCAATTTAATATTTGAAGATGATTTCATGCAAATGTTGTCCGCGGCTCCGCTTCAGATAGCCCATGCGCAAGGTCCAATCTTGGCACACTCTCTCTAACATATCGACCGATATTTCACGTATAAATGCTTCAATATTGGCTTCCAGAGAGTCAGTCGTTGCTGGTTTATCTCTGTAGACATGAGCTTCAACATGACCCCACAAAAAGTCGTCAATCTTCACACGGTAGCGCTCGCCATTCACAGTAACGTTCCGGTCTTTGAAGATGTACGGCCCGATGATGCCACCGACCCATAATCCACACCAAACAGTTACTTTTTCGGGATGCATCGGTAGCTCTTGCAATGCTTGTGGCTGGTCTTCACTCCAGATGCGGCAATTTTGCTTGGTAACGTATCCATTCAACCAGAAATGAGCCTCGTCGCTGAACGCAATTTTTCGATAAAAATGTGGATCTTCCTCCAACTTTGCCAGCACCCATTCACCAAATGTTAGGCGTTGTGGGAGGTCGTCCGCCTTCAATTCTTGCACCAGCTGTATCTTATAAGGTTTAACACCTAAATCTTTTCGTAAAATTTTCCACGTAGTGGAATAACAGAGGCCCAATTGCTACGAACGGCGGCGAATCGACATTTCACGGTCATCACGAACACTGGCGGATACAGCCGCAATATTTTCATTGGTCTTCTTCACTCTACGTATGCGTGTTGGTGGTTTAATGTTCAATAATGTAAACTGGGTTCGAAATTCAGTGACAAGCTTCCGAATAGCACCCTCGGTAGGCCGACGAAACTGCCCATAAATTTGAAGAACTGCACGATGCACTTTCTTCACCGAGCATGAATTTTGATAATAAAATTCAATAATTTGCAAGCGTTGTTAATTCGTTAGTCGATTCACTGTTAAATTATAGACCAAACTGAACAAGTTTGACAATGACACACGACATGATTCACGCGTGATCTGTCAAAAACAGTGTTGCCAAAAAGATACCAGCAAAAAAATCACCCATTACATCATTTATGGAGGGTATAAGAAAAAGAACATTTTTCTTTGATCTGAACGAAATTGAGCATTGAAATAATAATAACTGTAATAAAATAGTGAAGTTGTCAAATCGAATCTGACTTGTATGTTACGAGCCATACACTTTTTCACACCAGCGTATCTAGGATACCAATTTTGGAAACACCTACATCGATTTAGTACATCTTATTTAATTTCAAGTTGGCTAAAATACCTTTTGCAGATTCGTCATCAGCTCTTGTGATACCTGAAAAAATATCTTCCCCTTGATACACAACAGAACATTAATTTCACCATCATGAATCAATGATTGAAACACAAATTTACATATTCTTTGCAAACAAAATTAGAGAACCAAAACCCAAACTTACCTTGAGTGTAACTCTGGAAACTAATGTCCCTTTCTCCATTATGGTACAAACTCCCACTGTATGCTCGATAAAGCCACATATCACCAGTCGATCTGTGGCTGAAATCCTTCACAGGAAACTTTGAAACTCCGATGCATGTTCCTTCATTGCCCCTGTTCTCCTTAACGATGAGGATTTTCCACTGGTAAGACCCTGACCGTATCGGCTGCAACCCCAGACCGTACCCTCTACCTCCCGTACTGTGAACGAGCGTCAAACTACCATCGATGGTGCAGTTGAAGCACTTTTCCTCATCAAAACCCATGTCGTGGATGGGGACAATCCCCTCCCCTTCCTTGAAGGACTTACATGGATCTAGAAGCTCGTTATCGGCAGAATCGAAGCAAGAAGCAACAGGGGGCGTTTCTTTGGGAAAGTTCCACATTTCCCGACCAATCTGGTTGAACAGCTTGTTCATTATATGCTTCCTCAAGTCATCGTCGATATGGACGGCCTGAAGACCCGGCAGTATCACTTGTAACAACTGCAAGATGAGCAACTTCGGCCGCAGCGTTCTCAGCTGCGAGGCGTATGAGGCGAAGACATTCGAAGTGTCCAAAATGGCGAGAAACGCGAAGATCCACTTCTTTGAAGCTAGCAGTCTCTGTATAGTTCGACTAGAGGATATTATCCTGAGGTATAGGAGGAAATCTCCGAGGCTACGTTCGCTACCGGCCGGAAAACTGTCGTTCGAAAAGTTGTGGCTCTCGTCGAAGGACTCCATGGTTTTTATGAACTGTTCGTGGAGGATGTTCACAACGTTTTCAAGTGACGATTGGTCAACTTTCTTTGAATGGATGCAGCACGAAATAGCGAGAATTCGAGTAAGTCTCAGAGCAGCGACATGGAGTATTTCGGACTTGCTGAGTATCTTCGCGAAGTTCGTGTTGACGTGAACGAGTTGCACCAGAAGCTGCACTAGATCATTGTTGATCACTATAGTTAGATCGTTGGGTTGATATCGCGTGCTTAATGCGAAGACAGTTACTAACAGGAGCTGCTTATTATCGGAATTGTTCGCTATTTGTCTCCGCAGTGAACTGGTCAGAAACTGGTAGATGCGCTGCACTACGGTCCGGATCTTCTCCTGCACGTTTATTGGCGAGGATCTTATTCCCTCCAGGTAGTGGTGAAGTGGAGTGCAGGACTCCTCGTTTTTGATATTACAAAACCCGAAACACCCTTCGAGCAGTTGCTGCTGGATGCAATTCAACACTGTCGGAGAAGCTTCCCTGGTAACCAGATGGAAAAGAAGCTGATCCAGACTGCGGTATCTACTGATCGATCTGTTTTTTTGGTCGACCAAGGCTTGGTGGACCACGCTAGGTTCGGTACACCAGCCGAAAGAGTTGGTGAACACTCGGGTTTTTTCGACTGGTTCATTTGTGATGAAATTTGAACAAGACAAACAGATTTTTCTAAGGTCTGCAAACGAGTCTGATTCCCTGCTGGTCTTGTAGAATTCGATATAGGCTTTTTCTGAGCTGACATCCTCGTCGGAGTCGGTTAGGGAAGCTGAGATTTCGACTTCTGTGCCTGTTGAAAACGACATAACAATTTGAAGAATAATCTTAAGTATTAAGCATTCCTGGACTCAGCTGTATTTATAATTTTGTTTAGGTCTGGTAATATTTTTAAGTCATTTTTTATAATATCATCAGTTACTTTTTCTCTAACGCTAACGAGTTGTGTCAGCAGAGAAAAATTTGCCGAAAAATCGCTTAACGACATCATAGAGTAGAAAAAAATAAATTTGGTAAAAAAGAACAGCATCAATGTATAGAGAACAAAATTTTCTATCGATCAGTATGTACTACGACACAGTAGAATAAAATATTTATTGAGATAGGAAGCTACAAAAACATATGACATTAAAATGAGAACTTTTGAGACAACCCGCCGAGCACCAATTCGGGCACTGCGACCGTTACCAAATCTCCATTTTCACACAGTTATCTTTCGTTCTATTCCTCTCAGGAGCCATTTTGGACTTTTAACATATTATTGTCGAACGGTAATTTTTTTCAGTCAGTCAATGACTGTCTAAGTTGTTGAGTGACTGCTCCAATTGTCTGGTGTGGCAGGAGGCATTGTCTATGGCGACGACAGAGTTTGGTTCAAGGTTTGGTAGAATCAACTTTCGAAATTTTGGGCGTCCATTTCCTCGTGGTAGTCTAAATCTTGCCATACCTTTGAGATAGTATGGCCTTTTCCTATTTCTTTTCATGATTTTAATGTTCATTTGCTTTAACGTACGCAATAAAACACGTCATGGTAATTTTGGCATCGATTCATCAGAACTTATTTCGGCTGCGACTTTTTTTAAGGTTGGGATTTTGATGCCAACAAATGGAATTTTCTACGAATAGCATATTTGGTGCAATCATCAAGCTGAATTTGTTTTCTTCTTCTAGTTTCAATGTCTTTAGAAATTTATCACATTAACCTTTATTTTTTAAAAAGGTTTTAGAAATTCTATGAATACTTTTCTTTGACACTTTAGTTGAATCACTACACAGATTAACTACGTCGTTATAGAACATATTTTCATTCCGTTCAAGGAGCCCACAATACACATTGTATAAAATAATTTTTTCTCCTTCAGACAAATTCGGACGTCTGCGTTTGCTTTGACTGCTTTCACTTTCCATATTGCTCACAGTTCACAGCACACATCTGAACAGATTCATAATGATATTTCCCTTGTTTCAGTCCTTAAACAAATCCCTTGGTTTTTACCTGATCATTTTTTTTATTATTCTTCTTTTATGTTCATCTAGGATAAGATTATACAAAAATATCATTATTTATTATATTATTGAAAGAGGTATTTCCAATTTTAGTGTTTTTTTAAACAGAAACTCCAAAATCTGTCATCAGCCCCACAAACATCTATGTACGTAACGTTGCCATTTATAAATTTTAGTCGCAGAATATGATTAAAATTTTTCATATTCATTTAATAAACATTGATGCTGTTGAATATATTTCATTAGCAGGAGGTTTCTTCATTCTATGACCATTTAGCTGCGTGTGTATGATTTAAATAGAAGATGATAGAATATAGAATCACAACCTGAGAACAATGTTTTCGTTATGAAAGACAGTGACAATTTAGTGCCTAATAACATGGAATTTCAGTATAATATATACAATATTCCACTCACCTTTGACATATATCAATAAGAACAAGCACCTTCTCAGCACACTTTGACAGACACCGCTGAAAGTAAACTCATCTTCATCCTGGACCATCTTGGATTCTCCAGTCGAGCCAGGGGCTTGCTGGTCACACTCCTCATCATCTTTGAAGACGTCCTCTTCTTGTCCGAAATCCCCACTACACATTAAGCTTACCATTTTCTGTCTGAAACTCAAAACGATCTTGTACACTTCCTTTACAGCCGGGTGAGACGTCGACTGTTCTAACAACCCGGTCTGTTTTAAGAGAGTCGTCAAGAGACACCTCAAGACGACGTCTAGTTGTCGTTTATCCTTCTCTTCAAACTCCCAGGATTCGATTTCGATGATGTCCAGTAACGTGTCGAAGAACTCGTTGGTGCTATTGTTCACTCGAGGAATGGCGCAAGCCTCTCCATACTGATGAGGTAGGTCGAACGCTATTCTACATAGGTTTTGAATACTCTCAGGTACATTTTCTAAAATTATCAAAATCGCCTCGAGATTATACGATGTAGCGAAGTAGGAAATTTCCGATATTGTCGCTATGGGAATGCTTTCGTTTTCTATACCGGAGGAAAAAATTTCATTGGTGAGCCAGTTACGACAACGGACTTCTTCTCTGGTGGGAGGATCTCCTATAAGCATTCCCCCAAGACAGGTACCGATAACCAAAGAGCAAGTTTTTTGCATATCTATGATCCAGATCCAAGACTGTTCTGCGAGCTGGTCGAGGGTTGGTGTTTCGCTTCCTCAGAAAGAGAAATTTCAATGTCAGTAACCATCGTTGAATATTGTAAAAAAAAAAGAACGGATGAGTTGAAGAGATTGAAATGAAATATGATTATATAGGTCAGTTGTACGATAGGTACTTCTTGTATTTCGGAAATAGCAATAGCTTTGCCTTTCTGTTAACTCAAGAACCTTAAGAACTATTCACATTTTTTCATTTGGGTTGCGATTCTACAGGACTAACTATGGCTCGATGGCAATAAGTTGTAGACTTCAGAAAAATTTCAATACATACTTTTCAGAACTCGATTTTTTTTAATTGTCACATTTAAAATTCAAAAAATGGCAATCAGACGACTTCATCCAGAGATTGTTCATTAAACTTCTGAATGGTCGTTTATTATTTACTTTAATTTCATAACTTACTCTAGTGTTTGTACATGTTTTTTTTTTATCTGAACTTCCTTGGCTTGCTATTTGGATTTTATTACAATGCGGGGAATGTTCCTAAATTTGGGTTATTTTACAACAAATGCAAGTTTGAACAAAATAAAGTTGAGTTTAATTAATGAGTTTTTCATATTCACTTCGAAAAGTATTCAAATTGATGTTTCAAATGTTGGGTTTTAATTTTTAAAGGGATTTGTTTCTAATCCACATATTGGCAACAGCGCTCATATCAGGTTGAAATAATTTATACTTACCTAGATATACTAATTTAAAAAAAGAAAATTATCTTTATAAATCAACAATTAAGGCAAAATATAAATTATACTTCAATACCACCTCCACAAGCAACATAAACAACAGTTGTTTTGTTATTTATTTATATAGAGGAAGATAGGTTAGGTGCACAAAATGTTATATGTCACAGAATGTCTCGGAACATATGTAAACAGAACAGCACACCTCTGAAATATGTCATCTTTGTTTGTCTCATTCAGGTAACAGATTCATTGTCCTTTATTAGCTATAACCGATGTTGCCAAATGGTGAAATAGAAACAAATCCCTTTAAATGTTGAATGAATTATTTCATTCCTCTTTTTTAAGTATTTAAATAATTTTTTAAAGAAAAAGGTACATTCCCCATTATATAATATACTACTTGACAAATGAAAATGCATTCCTTTATTTATTATGAAGTAAAAACTTAACTCTAGTGTTTGTTTGCACAATGATGTAACATTAAGGATTTCGTTACAATTCAATTCTGTAATCTACTTGACATAGTTACGTTTTGTTTTATAATTCAATTGATCATTAGTGTTGAATGTCTTTATGCTTATTCTTGCCTTTTTAATATTTTTTTCTTCTTTATGTTCTATTTGGTATTTTATTAATATTTTGTGGGGTACTGGACTAATAAAAATAAATAGGTTTATTTATTTTTAAGCAATTACAATAGTTTATCTTAAGGATCTTACTTGTTGGGTTCATAACTGAACTCTAATGCTTGAATGGTTTCTACAATTGAAACTTTCTTGATATACCATTTGGGATTTTATAACAATTCTTGTACTTGACCGATACAAAAATAAATAAATAAAAATAAATAAATTTTTTAATGAAAATTGCTTAATTATTTTTCGAAATATTTTCCTTGATTATCAATACACTTATGCAGTTTTTTCATGCCTCTTGAGACACCCCCAAAACATGGTTTTTGAACGTTCCAAGTGTTTCTTTGACGCTAGTAAATCGTTGACCACACAGTTTACCTTTGATATTCGGGTACAAGAAGTCATTGGGTGCCAAATCAGGACTGTACGAAGGATGAGTCATCAACTCGATGTTTTGACTGCTCAAAAATTCACCTGTGTGAGACTTCGCATTGCCATGATGTATAATGATTCGTCTTCGGCAGTTAGTTTTACGAATTCCTCGGAATTCGACAAATGGTCGTATATCACTCAGAATTGACCATTCTATGTTACTAAAGCCTAACAGACGCCAGGTGACCCATTCGGCTAAAGAAACAGGCCAGAATTGTGGAATTGGCCGCGGTGGTAGTGCGCCCGACTCACGATCGGAAGGCCGTGGGTTCAATTCCCGCCTCGACCAGATATTTTTCTCGAGAGACGTTATCTGGTTGAAGCTGGAATTATTCTGCAACCGTGTTAGGAATCACACGTTAAAAGGTAAGACCTTGTTAGTCCTTAGCTCGCACAAGTTTCTCAACTTCTGAGAGTTGTCGTTCGTATGGCGGCGACAGCTGATTAACGTAAAAACAGATTTCTTTTAAACAGACAGATTCACGGAAGACCTGCTAAACCACAACCGTAAGGTTGTAAGGGTAGTGGTGGGTCTACTAACGGGGCATAGTCGACTCAGGAGTAACATTGGTCTGACGGAAGGAACCCAATGCAGGTTCTGTCAAGAAGAGGAAGAAACCTCACTGCATGTGCTCTGTGAATGCGAAGCGATAGCAAAGCTGAGACATACAAGATACGGGGAAGAGAAACCAGAAGCTGCCAGCTATATGAAGGGGTTAGTGTCAAGGCTATGTCGTCTCATCAAACTGATCAAGCTAGACAATAAGCTCTAACAACCAAGGAGCATCACAATAGATCTGAAAAGGTCACAGTCAATCAGGTCGTTGGCTAGCTCCCTGACAATCTAATCTAAAGTAACAGGCGACCATTTGCTTTGCTGCGCTTCTTTTCCGAACAACTTTTGTGGGATTTAGCTCGTCTTAGAATACCCACACGGTCAATTGCTGTTTTGTTTCCGGCTCATGCGCATATATCTATGATTCGTCTTTTGAAGCACCGAACTTTTTAATCATTTCCTCTCACCATTTGATGCGAGCCTTTTTTGAGCTATTGATAAATCAATGGGTATCCAACGAGAACAATTTTTTTTACAACTAAGTGTTCATGCAAAATCGAATGTATTGAAGTGCATGTACAAGGATGTCTCTATCCCACAATATGTCACATGAAGATCTTGCATTCTCAGTCCAGGCACTTCATCGATATTTTGTGGCATAACAACGATTACGAAGACCTTCACAGAATTTGTCGGCCATCCAACTACGACCACGATTGAATTCACTATACCAGCAATATGTTGTGGTTTTTGATGGCGCTTTATCGTCATACAAGGAACTGAGTTCATCGATAATTCACGTCGAAATTTGTGAAAAAGAACCTTCTCTTGAAATTTCCATTTTTTGGTCAAATTGATTTTCTAACTCGCTATGAACAAAACAAATTGAACTTGTACATCAAAACGTTGTAAGTTTATGCTAAAAAATGTCAAACTTTATTATGGTGTTGTTACATTTTACCTATTGAATATTAGTGTTGCCAGTTCCCAAAATATAAATAGTCCCCCATCGTATTTTTGATATAGAAATACCCAGTGGTGCATTAACAGCATTACTATAAAAAAATTTTTGGATTAATCATAATCAATCAAATCAAAAATATACTTTATTGCCGGAGATTTGCATCTTATTGACAAAGTCCAAGAAATACAATGTAGATTAGGGTCTATCAACAAGTAAAATCAATGTTGCTTAGATTTGCAGATCTCATTTCAAATGGTAAATGATTGAACAACTTACCATCATTATAGTATATGGAATCCTTGATTAAATTCGACGTTGGGATGGGAAGTCTAAAGGTATAATTGCTATTACAAGTAGCATAAGAACTAGAAGCAAAGTTTAACTTCGATTTATGTTTATAAATAAGGCAAACCGTCTCTAGGATAAAAAGTGTGACGACTGTTAAAATTTTATTGGAAGAGAACAAGTTCCTGCACGATTTTCTGAGTTTGACTTTATAGAGAAATCTTCGTGCCCTCTTTTGTAATATCAATACAGAAGAGAGAAGGGATGAGTTGCATGTTCCCTAAAAAGGTATTCCATAACGTAGTCGAGATTTCAATAAGTGCATAGTAAACGGTCTTTGCGATGTGGAAACCCAACTCATTTGAAACCACTGTAACTGCATAACATCCTGAGGAGATCTTACTCTTCAGTTGATTAAGGTGTTCATCACATTTCAGCCTATAAATACACCGAGAAATTTTGTGTTTATTTTGTAATATGACATCATCTATTGGAATTTCATCAAGTGAATATTTGAATGCAGTTTATATTCGTTTTGGATGCATTGAGAGATAGTAAATTTGCATCGCACCAGCTCTTCACCTTCTTCAAGTCGGATGATATTATTTTATTTAGCTCCACTGAGTTTTTTCATTCCACAATATTGTAGTATCATCCGCGAATAGAGTGAAACTACCAGATATGTCAATCATAGAGATGTCATTCATATATAGCAGAAATAGAATAGGGCCTAATACAGAACCCTGTGATACACCAGATTCAATGGTCCTGTTCTCCGAGAGTTCTGTTGTCCTCACCATTTGACTCCGCCCTGAAAGGTACGATTTAAACCAGATGTTCGTCACACCTCTACATCCATATTTATGAAGTTTTTTTTTAATAAAATTTTATGATTGACGCAATCGAACGCTTTAGAAATATCGCAAAAAGTTGCAGCGGCTACTTTACCAGCATAAAAACGAGAAGATAGCATCATTTGCCTCTTTTTCCGCCTGAAACCCAAACTGGTTTTTGCTTATAAAACAGTGCAGTTTTAAGAATTCATCTAAACGTACTTTGACTAATTTCTCAATACTTTTTGCTAAAATCGGTATTAAGGAAATAGGAAGCATTGCCCATAAAAGTACATTAAATCAAATTATTCTCATAAATCTGCATCTTACTTGATGAATCCTTTTCATTATTAGTCAGCTCCTTCGGCAACAACTGGTTGAACCTGTCCAAGGGATCCATCAAATCAAGAATGAACGGGTACAAATTTTTCAAATATGGCGCCGGCATCAAAAGCAACGAATTGAGAATTTTGAAAAGCATAGCTCCGGTAACAGATTCCAGCAAAACATTGTACAACAATTGCAAGCTCGATGGGTACATTATCAGAATATTGGAAGCCCTGTTCAAAATTTTGATGGCCAATTCGAAAACTTGAGATAGGTGATCTGTGAAGCCGTCATTATCGATAGATTTCGGACCATTCTTCGACGAAAGTGTGTAATGAGCCAGCATGTGGTTCTGCAGGGAAGACAGAAGTCTTTGAAGGTTGTTTATCTTTGAATTTCCAGGGCTCTGCCATTTGAATGTCGTTGTTATAGACTTGTACCTCAAGATACTGTCTAACGTTTCTTCCTGAAACAGGACTAGTGTGGAAGTGAACAAAACAACAAGAAAACTTACTCACAGTGTTTTTACAATAGGCTTGCAAGAGGGTGCGCATAAGAGTCCCAGTCATTTTGAAATCTTGGAGTTTCTCGTGCGTAGTGCTATAACCTAGCAGTGCTGCAATATGTACGGGGTCTTCGAGGCTATTTAAGATGATACCGAGAAGCATTTGCTGGCCTTGGGATAAATGGTTTCCGTTCGACAAGTGGGAATGCAGAAACTCAACTCTTTCGTGCAGCTGCGGCAACAGTAACGGAGCACCAATGTTGAGTACTTCTCTCGCAGAGTCATGGATTTCAGTTGGTGCATCAATATCTACCAACCTACAGATACATTTAATCAAAAAGAAATATCAATAGGTTGAACTAGAAAATGTGTTGTAGAATGCTCAGTATATATTTATTTATTTATTCCTAAAAAACTGAAATGGTTTGAATTGGAAATTATTTATGCAAGAAAACATTCATACACAAATATATAACTTCATAGGGAGCTACTTCAGAATTGAAAACTGAAAAAAAAACTATTTTCGTCTAGTAATGAAGAAACACAGATGTAAAATATATTTTTTTAGTTCCAGAATAGCAAAAATAATATTGAAGTTTTGACACACAGACTCTGACAAATTCAGAGTGCACATCTAAGACCTAAGAAGCACCTACATATCAAATTTTAGCTTTCTAGGACTTACTAGTACAGAGTAACGGAGGAGTGAGTGTTAAGTGAGAGACTTTCACATTTATAAGTATAGATTCTAAACTTATGCGAAGGTATATATGAGACATGAATGTTTCAAAGCCAAATAATTTGAAACTTATGACAAAACGTCCATATGTTGTTCGTCCAATAGATCTGTATATCTGTTTCTTGGGACCGTATACATATATTTATAAAAAAAATGGCTGATGTACATAGTACGTGGATTATTGAGTAACTATATCACTCACATTCTAGTTCTCATGCAACTTTTTTAGAAGATTTCGAGGATGTTTGCGAGAAGCTTGTGTCATCTAACAATCGTTTTATTCTGGTAGGTGATTTTAATTTAAACTTATTAGAAGAAAGTTTCTATGCAAAAAAAACAAGAACATTTTCACAACATTAACTGAACCTACTAGAAAAACACTAGATACACAATCATTAATAGATTTAGTTTTGACTAATAACGATAATATACTTTCAAATGTTCATTTAACGCCAAAAATTACTGACCACTCAATTATTTCTGTCAATTTCCTCTTTAGTCAATCTAACAAAGAAAGCTCAATAAGAAATACAGAAATCTTTGTGATGATAATTTGAGTATAATTAAGAATAAGCTCATTTCTTGTAATTTTCTATAGATGTTAATTTACTTTATGAAGAATTTCTCGAAAAATGTTCAAATATATATTGACCAGAATGGTCAATTGCCCGAATTATTAAAAATAAGTACCTAAAGTTACAAACACTATAAAAGCAAGTGAATTTATTCCTTACCGCCAATAGAGAAAGTTTTAGAAATAGCAGCATATAATCAATTATTAGAGTTTATTGACAAAAATCAAATCATGTTTAGCAATCAATCTGGTTTTCGAAAAAAACATTCTTGTGAAACAGCAACTACAGTTATCATTGACTAAATTTACTAATGAAACAGATAAAGGTAAATATGTTGTAGCTGTCTTTTTAGTTTTCAAAAGGGCCTTTGAAACGATTGATAGAAGTATTTTGCTTCAGAAACTGAGAAGATATGGGATTGAGGGGATGGTTTATGAATGGATAAGTAATTATTTATCAAATAGGAAACAGAGAGTACATGTGAACGATTATTTCTCATTATATATAACAAATCACACAGGAGTGCCACAAGGTAGTGTGTTTGGTCCCCTATTATTCATTGTGTATCTGAATGATATTCAATTATTTACAGACTGTGAGTTCATCAACTTATTTGCAGATGATACCTTATTGGCCTGTACTGGAGTAAATTTAGAAGAAACTGTTGGCAGAATGAATAAAGTTCTAGAGAAAGTAGAAAAATATCTGAAAACCAATAAAATGAAATTTAACGTTAAAAAAACAAAAGCAATGATAATTACTACTAAATTCAAATATAATCAAATAAATACAAACAACATAAATATAACAATTGAAGATGAACGTATAGAAATAGTAACATCAGTGAAGTATTTGAGATTTCAACTTGATAATTGCTTATCATACGACAATCACTTCAAATATATTGAAAAAAAGATTGCAAAAAAATTATATCTCTTCTCACGAATCGCTAATAAGTTATCAACAGATACAAAATTATGGTATATAAATCAATAATCCAACCCCACTTCGACTACTGTGCATCTATTTTATTCTCTTTTAGTTTGAACAAAGTGCAACAAATACAAAAACTACAAAATCGAGGAATGAGAATAATTTTAAAATGTAATAGGTATACACCAATTTCTACCATGCTATCTGCTCTACAATGGCTCTCAGTATCCAAAAGATTATTCTATTGTTCCATGGTTTTCATTTATAAAATATTAAATAAAATGACCCCACCATACTTGCTATCATTAATAACTTTCAATAAGGATATTCATCACCATTTTACTAGGCACAACAGTCACATTCATATAAATAGAACAAATACAAGAAAAAGTATGACCAGTTTATTTTTTAAAGGTTTTGTCCAATTCAATGATTTCAATTAAATCTACTCTATCATTAAAGATTTTCAAGAGCAAACTGTAAAAAAATATTCATGATGGAAATTGAAAAATTCCTTTTTGTTCTGCTCAAATTTTGAATGTATATAAAGTTGTATTCTTTATATAAATTGTTGATTATATTATATTTTAAGTTAGCTAACCTGTATATCAGGGAATCCTAATTCGTTGATGGTGTCATACTATAATTTTGGTTACTTCATCATTCGCTAATGTTAACGTCTCAGTTATATTCATCACTTAATTTCATTTTGGGATCAGTAGAAAACTCTAACAACACTTATCAAAGATAAATGAGGATTCCCAGAACCACTAAAGTAGATCGAAATAACTCACTCTGGTATTGGATGAAAAATTCAATATTTTTAAGCTCTGGTGTCATCTTGTTTACCATCGCTAAGCAAGGTTTGACTTTCATGTAGCACCCAAAGATGGCGTTAATGTAAAGAGAGCCTTAGTTAGAAAATTCTTGTTACCTGAAAAGAGCCGTCCTCAGCGCCTTGGCGTGGCTGTTGAGAACATTGGTGTTCAAGTTTGCGTTGATGCACAGGTTCAAATGCGTGCAAAGAAGCTTCAGGGTAAGCAATACGAATTGGTTGTGTTCTTCGACAGTCTTGAAAGGAGGCGGTGGTTTTTCATAGACGAAACTTTTCGTATATTTCTCTAGGAAAAGCTTCAACATGCCGAAAGTTTTCTCGTGCAGGTCCAAGCAAAACGGCTTGTGTTTGGTTACGTTTGTGATCTCTGAAGGGACTGACGTCCAAGCGATAGAATGTGAAGTACCTATGGACAATAGATGTAGCTGTACCATTTATTTCCGAAGAAACACAACATGTGTAAAGGAGGAGAATCAAGTGAAGAAGAAATATACGTAGACTGTTCAAAAAATAAGGTGAATGTTTAAATTTTCCGGGTATGTACATTTTTTGGCCAAAAACAACACCGTTATCATTGCATCGCCACCGTATTCAGCAGATTTAGTCTCCTGCGACTTTTTCCTGTTTCCGAGATTGATGAGACCCATGAAAGGACGATTGAAGAGATTAAAACCGAATCGCTGAGAGCTCAAGTACCAAAAAATGCATATCAGAACTCTTCTATGATTGGAAAAAACGCTGACACAAGTGTATTATATCTTAGGGGGGCTACTTTGAAGGGGACAAGATGGAAATTGATGAATAAATAAATATTTTTTGAGAAAAATGAATTTTCATCTTATTTATTGAACTGAATAGCTTTGTTTAGGAAAGGTTACATTTTGGGAAAAAATCTTTTTGTCTACCCACTTTTATGAAACAAGACATAAAAATGATTTTGCGTATCTCATTCACACTAAGTCATTGTATGAGCGTAGCACCATCTATCAAGCGATGAAATTCTATAACAGAATCCCCCAAAAAATATACGCAACATTGAAGTTGTAGGCAGGTTTCTGAGGTCTTTGATAAAATTCCTTCTCGATCAGGAGCCCTACAGTATTCAGGAATTTTTTCAAAATGTGTAAAAATGCAAAAGTTCCATTTGAATCAAATTTCTTTAGTCAAAAAATTTTAGTCAGTGTATGATGTATCTAAGAAAGTGTGATGTATTTTAGTTTTTTTAGCATTTACTACTATATATTTACTTTTTTAAGCTCTTTGTGTGATTTTTGACAGTCCATATTTTCTGAAGTGTATGTAGATTTAAGATTTTGTATTTTGTTGACGTACTTTTACAGACAACATATTCTGCCACTGTGTTCATGTAGGACTACAAATACTCTGTAAAGTAAATAAAGATATCTATCTATCTATATTTCTACTTCTCCATCAATACATAGAAAGAAG
The DNA here is from genome assembly GCF_025532065.1 of Leptinotarsa decemlineata. Classification (NCBI taxonomy): domain Eukaryota; kingdom Metazoa; phylum Arthropoda; class Insecta; order Coleoptera; family Chrysomelidae; genus Leptinotarsa; species Leptinotarsa decemlineata. Next base: position 9,279,205 of record NW_027412578.1, read on the forward strand.
GAAACTTTCAAAGAACTAATGAAAAAAATTAAATGGGTAGATTTATTGACAACTTTATATATTTACAGCAAGCGCCAAACGTGATGGCGAGCCCGCCCTCATTCGCACAAACTCATTTTCAATGTAACCCCCACTACAGCTCTTGCATGACATACAAATGCTCTTTACAGAGGCGTAACATTACTTGCCCTCCAATGCTGTTGGCGTTTGGCATTATCTGAATAATTTGTGTTGTTTCTGAAAAAAATGTCATCGCATAACAAAAAACCAGTCATCAGGAGTATTGACCAACTTTGCCTAAAAATTTCCAAATGCCTGTTCCTGCTTAGGAACTGTTTCGTATTGTCCAATCTTCTGGGGTAATAGTGCCCACTTTAATAAAGTAATTATGATGAAAAAAAAGGCAATAAGAATTATCTCTGGAGTGGAATACAGAGATTCATGTAAACCCCTCTTCTCGTCCTTGAAAGTTATAAGAATAACTATTAAGCATTAAATGTTGACTTTCATAGATTCAGCACCCGCAGTCGTCTACTAATTAGACCACGCAAATTTAGACTCCAAAGGTCAAAGAAAAATTCAATCGATGTTAATCTTTATAACTTGCTACCTTCTTGGGTCAAAGAGCTAAATTCCCACAAATTCAAAAAAACCATGAAAACTTATTTAACTGAAATGAGAGACCAGTTCAGTATTGAGATCACTTCACATTAAGATCACTTACACTGTATTGTCGCAAATTTTCCTTCTCTTCTTGAAATGTTTTGATGCTTTTATTTAAACTTTTATTTAAATATTATTTTGACACTGACAATGTTTTATTATTGTGTATATTTTAATAACATAGTTTTAATATATGTATTGTATCTAATATATTGTGTTTTTTTTATATACAATATGACGAAATTGACGAATCTTATTTGTGCTTTCTAAATGAACGACGAATGTACACCTAAAAGATTAATAAACTATCTATCTATCTATCTATCATTATATAACATTCTGATGAACTGTACTACTACCTATAATACTAAATAGAATATGAAAATAAACTACAAAGAAATCATGTTCCATTTGCTACCCTAATTAAAATTAAATATAGATACGACACTGGCTGGCAAGGGGCTTATCGTAATCCAATAGAAATTCAGTTGGGAGAGTCTGTACCTGGGTGACCGCTCGCCATCACGTTTGGCGCTTGCTATACTTGTATTTGTAGCCCACCAGAGGTACAGATACATTGGAAAAATATAAATTATATTTTTGAAATTAATTCCTGTGCGACAAGATATGGTGATCACATTGGATACTTTAAATATTCCTCAACAGAGTAAAAACATTGTTTCGGAAGATAATTATTCACTACACATTTGAAAGCATGTCGGTTGAGAGTTTTCTATTTATCAGGGATTTCAATATACAGTGTGGGCTTAAAGAGCCTTCCCTCTCAACTTTTTAATGGGGCGAAATATCAGAGTCGGACAAAATTTTTGTAAAAATCAATCATTTTTAGTAATTTTTGATGAAAAGCCAATAGTGTTACATAACTTTCCGCCAAGAGGGCGCTTTCAAGTTTAATTTAAATGAAGGGGAAGATTTTGTTCGTAAGAAATTCTCAATACAATGACCTTCACTTTTTTGAATTTCGATAACTAAATATGGAGTTATTGAGGTTTGAATTTGGGACTAGGAAACTTATTTAATTTGTGAAAATTCATGTTCACTGGGGATACACTATAAAAACACACTTTTATCTATTTTCCACGATGATTTTATATTTCTTGACTAGTTTCAGTCATTAGACCATTTTCAAAACTAATTAGATTTCATTCAAATCTGAGTATTTATACCTACATTGTCTATACCTGAAATTACCTCAATTAATAGCAGTATATCGATGAATATAACAAAAATTTGACAAAATTTAGGTTTTTGGGAACTGGGTTATATGGGTTCAGGAGAGGACTATTGTTTATATCAAGTTGTTCGTTGAGGATAATGGAATTGGGATTTTTCTTTGACTTGTTCATTTCCATAGATTCTAACAAACTCATCAATTTCCCTTTGCCGCATTTGTGGGGGATTTTTAAATTTGAAACATAAAATAGATAAAGATAATTTAAAAATCCTCTACACATGTGAAAAACGGAAAATGATGAATTTGTTGGAATCTATGGAAACAAACAAGTCAAAGAAAATCCCAATCCTAATATCCTCAATGAACAACTTGATCTAAACAATAATCCTCTCCTGAACCTAGTTCCCAAAACTTACATTTCATCAAATTTTTTGTTATGTTCTTCGATATACTGCTATTAATTGAGGTTATACCAAGTATAGACAATGTAGGTATCAAATTATTTATGATAGGTATAGGCAATGTAGGTATAAATACTCAGATTTGAATGTAATCTAGTTAGTTTTGAAAATGGTGTAATGACCGAAACTAGTTAACAAATATAAAACTATCGTAGAAAATAGACAAAAGTGTTTTTATAGTGTATCCTCACCCTATATTCCGCCATCCTATATTATAACATTTGAGCAAATATTCAGCAAGTGAGTTAGATATAATTAAGTCTGTATTCATATATTGTGAAAATATGTGGAACTCAACTGGATGTTACCCGTTAATGAATTAAATTAAATTTCAGTTTCCACACAGGAATGTAATTGGCGGACAAGAACTGAGATACCTTGCATACTAACCGTAACATTTCGAGTTTGGATTGGGTTACTTCTACACACAATGGATATTTTGAAGGCGAATAATTATTTTCATCATCGGATGAATCTATTTCCAATTTTTCAAACACTTTTCTCTTACTGAGTTACAAATTTGATCTATTTCAAGGACGTTTCAAATGATTACCTTTCAACTTGAATCCTTGGTCTCTAAGGCAATCTTCAGTTCATTCTTTATTTCAGATGTTCATGAAAGATTTTTTTTTCATTTGATACTATTTTGGTTTTATTAGTCAGTGAGCTATGCTTGAAGACAGGCAGTAAACAAATCTAAAGAAATGAACTTTAAATGTTCAAGCCCGTCTCGAATACACCTACACAGTAGGTTGAATGGACTGACGCCTATCAGAAAACAACTACTCCCCTGGCTAATACCACGAACGGCGTTGGATTATATCCGACAGGCGTCAGTGCAGGAATCTTCACAGAAAATATCCTGCATATGCAATACAACTGAAAGAGTCAACCTTCTATTTGGTGTGCCCGTTCCAAAATTGAAGGTTGACTCTTTCAGTTGTATTGCCAATTGCATATGCAGGAGATTTTCTGTAAAGATTCCTGCATTGACGCTTGTCGGATATAATCCAAAGCCGTTCTTGGTATTAGCCAGTGGATAGTTGTTTTCTGATAGGCGTTCATTCAACCTACTGTGTAGGTATATCCGAGACCGACTTGAACATTTAAAGTTAATTTCTTTAGAAAATGAATGGTAATTTTCATTAAATAGAACTGGGTTATTTCAAACTGAACATAAGGTACCAGACAAGACTGTCTTGCCCTCTACATCCATTACAAGTTAGTTTATAAAACTTTTCCAAAAGTGGTATAGGACTGATAGGCGTCAGTCCATTCAACCTATTGTGTAGGTATATCCGAGACCGACTTGAACATTCAAAGTTCATTTCTTTAGAAAATGAATGGTAATTTTCATTAACTAGAACTGGGTTATTTCAAATTGAACATAAGGTACCAGACAAGACCGTCTTGCCCTCTAAATACATCACAAGTTAGTTTATAAAACTTTTCCAGAAGTGGTATAGGACTGATAGGCGTCAGTCCATTCAACCTATTGTGTAGGTATATCCGAGACCGACTTGAACATTCAAAGTTCATTTCTTTAGAAAATGAATGGTAATTTTTATTAAATAGAACTGGGTTATTTCAAATTGAACATAAGGTACCAGACAAGACCGTCTTGCCCTCTACATCCATTACAAGTTAGTTTATAAAACTTTTCCAGAAGTGGTATAGGACTGATAGGCGTCAGTCCATTCAACCTATTGTGTAGGTATATCCGAGACCGACTTGAACATTTAAAGTTCATTTCTTTAGAAAATGAATGGTAATTTTCATTAAATAGAACTGGGTTATTTCAAATTGAACATAAGGTACCAGACTAGACCGTCTTGCCCTCTAAATACATCACAAGTTAGCTTACAAAACTTTTCTAGAAGTGGTATTTTGTGCATCGTGTTTGAGAACCTTACCAGCACTTATCTGCCGAATAGGAACACCTTCCAAGCCGATCACTTTGAGAGGTCTGGTTATTGGACTCGAACTGTGGCCTTGCCCGCACTGACCCATACTGTTGGTTCCCCACGCGAACACGGCATGTTCTTCGGACAGCGCCAAACAGTGAGTGTCTCCGGCAGATATGTCTATGATCCTGAATGGCGTCAGGTCTTCCACCAATAGAGGTCGAAGACAAATTGCGTCAGCAGAACCCATACCTAGGACGGGGCCGCTACCCCATGTGTAGACCTACATAAGATATAATTCAATCATTTGAAATATGAGTTAGAAATGTTGTCAGAGGGTGGATGGTATATAACAAAAAAGGAAGCAAATTTATGTGTTGTTGCTCTCACATATTCATTAACAAGACAGCTTTGATAGAGTCGTACCTTGAAAATACCTTCAAATGAAAGTAGTTGGCAATTGAACGGTGTGTATTTTTAGGAGAGAATAATTTTTGGTAAAGGAAGGTTTTGGCTTTCTACTTCTCCATCTTTAAACAAAAAAGAAAGAAAGAAAATAATTCATTTCAAAAAATATATCGAAGTAGGTACTTAGGTTTCACAATATCAACAATTTAAAGTTTTCTTTTCATTTTCTCAGAGACAAATACAATAAATACAACATTATAAATATTACATTTCATTTCAAATCTACTGTTAAAGGAATTCATCTTAGCTGTAGAAGGCTTTGTTTATTAAATAATCTCAATAAAATCTTCAGTTTATTTGTTTTGAGACCCTGATCTGGCAAGGTAGTTTGTTGTAAAATTCTGGAGCATAATAAAGCCAAGCATTCCTAAATTTATATAGTCTAAGATTATTCATTATTATATTGTCTCTTTTCCTTGTGTAGTGATTATGTACTTTGCTAAGAGTTTTGTATTGACTAATATTTTCACGAATATAGACAATGCATTTGTATAAGTATCTTGATGGAATGGTCATAATTTTGAAATCAATAAATTTTTGTCTGACATCGGAACGATACCCCACGTTGGAAAGTACACGCATTGCTCTTCTCTAAATGCCAAATACTTTGGATGCATGTAGGAAGTGTCCCCATACTATTATCGCGTACGTACAAACTGACTAAATGAAAACTTGGAAAGTCATCACACAAACTTTTTGGTCCACTACTGATCTAAGATTTTTTCAGAAGGTAAATACTTTTATTAACTTTATTGGCTATATAATTTACATGACAGTCAAACTTCAGTGTGGGGTCCAGGTATACTCCCAAAACCTTTACTGATTCTGGATTTTTATATATATCATTCTGATAGGTGGACAAAATCATTGATTCAGTTTTGCTACCATTTAGATTCAGCCATTCTGAAGTGAATCAGTCTGATGCTTAGGACATTATAATGGCCATACTATCCTTCAGAAATAAGTTTCCCTTGAAATTTGTAAAAGTTGTATCATCACCATAGAATAGGGAGCTATGGGCTAAGGCATATTTGATATCGTTTATGTAAATTAGGAACAATATCGGACCTAGAATTGAGCCTTGGGGTAGACCGAGCCTGTTGATTCTTTCTTCTGAGAGAATGCCACAGCAAGACGTTACTTGTTTTCTATCTTCCAGGTAACTTGAGATCAGTTCCAAATTGATTTCATTGAGGCCATAGAATTCAAGTTTTTTCAGTGAGATTTCATGTGATACAGTCACAGGCCTTTGACAGGTTACAGAAAGTAAATATCACAATTTTACCACTTTCAAAGCCTGCTATTATAGTTTCACATAAATAATTGAGTGCTAATGCGGTTGATTTGCCAATTCTAAAGCCTAATTGTTCGATTATCAACAGGTTGTTTCCCTCAAAGAAATTCTGTAGCTGATTTTTCAGTAGGAATTTAAATATTACGGATAGAACTGGAATGAGCGCTATAGGTCTGTAATTCTGAGAGTTAAATTTATTACCTTTTTTGAAGACAGTTATGATTTCAACAATCTTGAATTTAGTTGGATATACTCCTTTTCTGATGCTTTCATTGTACTGTTTGGTTAGAATGATGTTCATATCACAGATATCTTTACTATGTTATGGAAAAATGTTGACAAGTGATAGGAGATTTTCATAGAAGGTCGAGAAGATGTATATGATGACGGTCGCCCTGGACAACCCAGCACATCAACAATCAATGAAAATCTTATTAAAGTGAAGAAAATAGTTATGAAGAATCATGGAGTTTCACAAAAAAAAAACAGTTGCATGAGCATCCCTTAGGAATTGTTGAATAACTTCAACGGCTATCCAGATTTGCTTGAAAGTGTCATTACTGGTGATAAATCATGGGTATATTGTTACGACATCGAAACCAAGTCCAATCATCTCTATGGAAGAGGCTGGAAGAACCAAGACCAAAAAAGCACCAAGTTCGATTGAATGTCAAGGTTTTCTCTGCATTTTCTTCGATTACCTTTGCGTAGTGCATCGGGAGTTCTTGCCACATAGTCTTACAGTCAATGAAGAGTAATATCAACTATCAGACACATTTCGCAAACATTTTTGATGCCTCATTTAATATCCAGTTGAATTCATTTTTAGAAAGCCAGAAGCTCCTATTAACTTGTCAAATTGGCTTTAGAAGTAATAAATCTACAACAACAGCAATTGCAGACTTGTGTACGAATATCTACTCTGCATTAAATGGAAAGAACGCTCGATAACCCTATACTTTGATCTTAGTAGGGCATTTGAAACAATCGATCATACACTCTTACTTGATAAATTGTACCGTATTGGGGTTAGAGATGTGACAAATAATTGGATTGCTTCATACTTGAAAGATAGGAAACAAGTAGTAGTCATGAATCAAAGTAAGTCACAACCAAGAGCATTCAATATCGGTGTACCACAAGGATCTATCTTAGGTCCCGTTTTATTCATCATCTTTATGAATGACATGGCTCACTCCTGTCGTAATGCAAAAAAATATTTATGTATGCTGATGATACAAATATACTGGTCTCAGAAACTAACACATGGGATGCAGTAGCGAGGGCAAATATCACCGCAAATGAATTTCATAAATGGTGTCTTTATAATGGGCTACTAGTAAATGTCTCTAAAACTTTTTTATGACATTTATAACGCAAAATATGAACAATGATGTTAGTTATCTGATAAAAATCAATAATAAAAGCATTGAACAAGTGAATTCTACCAAATTTCTTGGAATTATTATGGACCATAAGATGATACGGGAGGAACACATCAATGTTCTTGCGAGAAAATTAAGCACTATGTGTTTTATAATTAGACAGCTACAAAGAACAGTGTCGTTGGAAGTATTGAAATTGACATATTATGGACTTTTTCAGTCCCTATTAACATATGGTCTGATGTTTTGGGGCAATTCAGCTCATGTGAATAAAATATTTGTCATGCAGAAAAAAATTATTAGGTCCATGGTGGGAGCTCATCCAAGGACTTCATGTAAACAGTTATTTTCACAGTTACAAATTCTTACACTGCCTTAACTTTATATAATGCAAATTACTGCAAATATAAAAAACAAAAGGCTTCAATGCTATTAAATAGTTCTTTTCACAAATATTCAACTAGAAAGCGTGAAAATGTACGTCAACCTTTCTCCAGAGTAACGATTGGGCAAACTGTTATATTCATCAAGGTATAAGGTGTTTTAAAAGTTTTAAGGAACTGTGTGGTCCAACTCACGAATTGTCGAATCTAAATGGCTTCAGAAACGCTCTTCACAAATACTTAGAAGGAAACGTATTTCATTCTTTAGATGAATTTTTGATGTAAGTGTATGTGTATTATTATATTATCTTATATTATTACGATCAGTAATGTACTGTTATTTTAATGTTCTGTGATTGTACAATTGTTCCTTAATTTATGAACAGATCGTACTTCTTTTCAATATATACTTATTTTATGTTTGTATTTTTGTAACTTTTATTGTTTGTTGACTTTTATTATATACTTATTTTGTATTTATATTATTGTAGCTTTTAGGTTCTATTATGACTAGTCCAATAAGTTTATATGATGTGTCTTTTGTACATTTGAATGGACTTCGGTGATGAATAAATTTGATTTGATATCTTGAAGTTATGCGCCGCTTGCCACAAGATAAAAACCGAATCGCCGAGAGAAGTCCAGAATTGGAAAAAATGCTGGCACAAGTGTATTATATCTGAGGACGCCTACTAGAAGGGTACAAAATAGAAATTGATTAATAAATGAATATTGGGAAAGTTTTTGGCTTTCTACTACTCCATCTTGATACAAAAAAATGTGGGAAGCCAAAAACTTTCTTTCCCAAAAATTAATCACTCCTAAAAATATAACCCCTTCAATTCAAATGAATTTTTTTTTAGAAAAATAAAAATTCACCAGACTGATTTTTGTGTAATTCAATGCCTGTAGCATGAAGCAGATAATTGTTTTAGAAAGAATAAATTTTTCTCACTCTAACTATTTCAAATAATCTGAAACCAGTATGTATAATTTCGACATGAAACATGTCGTTTTGTGTTGGTGTTGCCTCGGAAATTTTGGTTGTTTGCAATGTTTTTTATTTAAAAAAAAAAATATGTATCTAATATGTCTGATAGTATTCAAAATAGTGATATTATCAACACGAAAAAACTACTTTTTGAGCCCCGAAGAAGAATTTAATTAAATTCGAATCGTCTGCAAGAAACCAATTGCTTTTTTTTTAAAGAAAAATTGATCCCGTTAGCAAACTATCCTTTTTTCAGAATAATCATTAATATTTGATCCAATATTATCATTAAATATCGATTTATGAGCAGTCTTCTTTTGTTACTGATTTTTACTTTCTTTCAATTGTATGTATATTAGGATAAATTTCCTATTCAACATTCATTCATCAATTTCATTATATTGAATAGAATTTCCACGTTTTTTGTACATTACAATAATATGACTATAATAACTACATGTTTTTTTTTAACATAGATTATTAACACTTATTTAATGTTATTAGGATATTATACTATTGAAGAACATATTATTCGACAACATTTTTCGAATTCACCTTGGTGAGTTATTCTAGTAATAACCTAGGAATCATATTCAGAAAACTTGAATCGATTGTTTTCATTACTGCACTGTGAAAATCTATTCAACGATGATTATACCTAAAAAACCAAAAGTATTTACAAATCTAGACCAGAATTACCTGACCCATTGTAGTAACTGCCATAGAAAAAGATGTTCCAGCACATACTTTTTGTATTACCAAACCCTGCAAAGCTTCAATGACTTTTGGCCTGTAAACTTTGGCAATCTCTCCATGTCCCAGTTTTCCATTCTCCCCAGACCCAAAGGACCACACTATTTTACCATCCCTTGAAACTACCAGAGTATGAGAACTGCCACAAGCCACAGAACCTACTTCGACTTCAGCTAAATCAGCCACTAGAGTAGGAATGTGTCGGGCACTGTTGTCCAAATGGCCTAGCCTACCGTGATCACCTTCACCCCAAGTGTAGAGTTTTCCATCTTCTGTGACAGCAGCACTATGTCTGTACCCTAAAATAGAGTGTGCTTAGGTATACATGGACTGTTCCATAAGTGAGGTGAATGTTCGAATTTCGCGGGATACATACATTCGATTAGCGATTTTTGTTTTTTTGTTGGTAGACTCGTCTCGAACATATGTTCACGATTTCAGCTACTAGCATGTTTGGTTTATTGGTGGGAGGCATACAAGTTAGAAGTGTTTAGAGTGTTTTCTGCTATCGAAAAAATGGATCAAAGAATCGTCTCAGCAATTAGGTTTTTATCACCACAATCGTCGCAAATTGCTGTCCTTTCATGAGTCTCTTCAATCTTGGAAATAGGAAAAATCGCAGAAGGACAAATCTGGTGAATATGGTGGCAGAGACATGATGTGAGCAACTGATGCAAAAACTCTAAAATATACTCCTTATTGACGGTACGACCATTTGGCAAGAACTCCTAACACATTGGTCTTGGCTCTCCCGGGCTCTTCCATTGGTTCAATTGGACTTTAGTTTTGATGTTATAACTAAATACCCATGGTTCGTCACCTCTTATGACCCTTTGAAGCAAATCTGGATCATCGTCGACGTCATCCAAAAATTCCTAAACGATGTTCATGCGACGGTTTTTTTGGTCAAAATTCAGCAATTTTGGTACCAAGTTCACTGCCACACTCCAAAATTTTACAAAAAAATTGCATGGCATGAGCCAACTGATATGTCAACATCCTCAATAACTTCTCTAATGAATATTACTGGAGTTTTCTCCCAACACCAAATTGTTATTTTTTAACACCTCGACACGTGTTTCGATCACCAAGTGATCATCTTCAAAGAGAAAGATTAAACAGTTCAATCTTCAGTTTATGGAATTGACAGTTAAATCAAAATATCTGCACAAAGAGGCTACAAAAACAATATACACAGCTTCTTTCGGTTGTTCGATACAGAAATATTTTTTGGGGTAGTATTTGAAATAATCTTCATAGTTCAATAAAGAATAATAAGAGGAATCAACAACTCCAATCATAACCAAACTTGGAGAACAGTATTCAAATCCACTAATACAATGACAATTTACCAACCTTTTGTGATAAAAGTTTATAATCTACACTGAAATGGAGCTGTTTATTATTATTATTAAACATTTTTCTGACTCAGAGTACAACCACCGTATGCCACCGGCAATATTTCAAGTGTTTTTGAGCAATTACTTCCATTTTTCACACATAATTTGATGCATATTCTTTGATCCATTGTTTTGGATAGTACAAAATCTCCAAACACCCAAAATAGTTCTGACTTTTATGCCTCTTACCAACAAACTAAACATGCTAAACTGTGAATGTATGTTCGAAACAAGTGTACCAACATAAAAAATAAAAATCTCTGATCAAATGTACGTAGCCTGCAAAATTTGAACACTCACCTTATATTTTGAACAGACCTTGTATATGAACTTGATTTGTTTGATGTGTATTTTGTAACTGATCAAATTTTCTAAATGTATGTGTTTCAGTTAAACAATAATTTTTGATGTTTCCAATATACATATTGATCTTGATGGGAAAATATAAAGTTTCAACTCCCTTTTCACCACCCCTTTTTTATGGATTTCAAAGTTTTGATACTATTTCATTAGGCTGTTTCCTCTCAAGTTACCTGTGTTGATGTATTTTATTGTCTTTCCCAAAAAGGGTCCGGTGATTTTTTCAGGTTGCTTGTGAGTAGCACAGTTTCCATGCCCCAGCTTTCCATAGTCACCATCTCCCCAGCTGTATACTTCACCATCTTCAGTAAGGGCCAAAGTATGGCCGTCACTGCCTTTTGAACTTGATAGCCTTTTGATAACAGCATCTAGGACTATTTTTTTCGGAAGACTCTGATTTGACGATTCTCCCAATCCCAATCGACCGTAGCTGCCTTTTCCACAGGCACTGACATAGCCACCCCAATGAATGACAAAGGTGCAATACTGACCAGCCTCTATCTAGAAAGAATTCACAGTTGAAAATTGGTATTAAGTTATTTAATTAGCAATGTTAGTAGGTTGCTTATATTATTCACTTAGCTCTAACTTCAAACTTTTCTTGTGAATTTTGATACTTGGGCCGAGGATGAACATTGAAAACGTATACTGGCAGTTCAAAGCATTCATAAACGTTACAATGTACCCTTTTATATGTTGTCAAATACTATAAAACGAGACATTCGTATTAATGATTAACTGGTACAATGTATGAGTTAAATTCACTTGTATAAAGCTTAATCAAACAAACCATAATACCTGTTGTACTTGATTGAAAATTTTAGATCTTATGGGAACCAGAATCTTCTCCTGGTTTCCTTCAGCCAACTGATGTGACGAGTTACTCCCCCAAACATAAACTTCGCTTTTTTCCATAGCTGCCATTTCCATTTCAGCAGCAGAAGGTTCCATGGCAGAACAGGCTCCTCCATAATCAATAGCCATAGAAACCAAAACTTCCATCAAACAAAGAGCAGCTTTGTAAATAACCATTTCCTCACCCTCTTCTCTTGAAGGGCTTTTGCCCCCTTCCAGATGAGCAATTGCTTTCTTTGCAAGTTTACTCGAGAGTACAACTTCTCTACACGAAGCTTCCAGAACCATGTCTATCCAATCTAAAAGGTAACGAAGGGAACCTCTTTGTAGGGATAATCCCAGTAAAATTTCACAGGCTAGCAGTTTTCCTTTTTCGTCAGCCGAATTATCATGCAACACTGCATTTTTCAAAAAGTTGCATACTTGTTCCAAGCTGTTTGTGCCTAAGCTTGTGAGTTGAGAATCATTAGAGAGGCATAACGGTGGCAGTTTCTGAATTAAATCAACAGTTGTTTCCAGAACCGAGTTACACAAAGAAGGAATTCCTAGAATTCCACTGACTTGCCAGTTTTGCTGCAGAAGAGAAAATAACAGGCTTAGTCCTGTTTTAATACCAACCTCTAGAAGTGCTTGCGATCCAGTGGTGATGTCTCTAGGGACTATCGGAACAGTGGGAGTGCTCGTGCTTGCTTCGGCAGGTTGAGGCTCTGCTTTTTCTTTATCGTGGTACTTCTTGAGTAATGCATAATAAATTCTTTTCAGAATCAACAGTCTTTGTTTCAGCATCAAGGAAAATTGAGTAGAGGAACATACTTCTTTGGCAAGTTGCAGTTGTGAAGTGAGTAAAGTTATGATATAATGGTTGAGATCATTTACAGAAGGTGGCTCATTTTGGAAGCTTGGTATAACTTGAATATCGTTATACGAAGATACGGTTGTGGGAATCAGTCGAACTTCCTTCGTTTGAAGTAAGACTTCGTACATTGATTGTACGAGGTCTCTGATAGCTATATTGTCGCAATTCTTTAAAGCCCAAATTGAGTTCGTGTGATCAACCCATTCCAATTCAATATCAGTACCTGTACTTTCCATTTTATGTACGTAAATCGTTATATATACTGAGTCATTTCGAAAATGATTAATTCAATGAGAATATGAACAAACAGTTACAGTTCTTGACTTTATCAAACACTTATAAAAATTCTAAAATAATGAACATGAACATATCTCCGAACTTTCACAGAAATTTTGTTTTCATAAAATCGTTGACAGATCAGGCATCAGCTCAATGTCACATTTAAATTTTTCCTTTTTTCATCCCTAAACTTCTATGAAAAAATTGAAAAAAACAGTAATTCAAAACTACAAAATCATTTATCTTTTTTATTAACGATGTATTTCCCCACCACAAAGTCACTGAATACTAAATATTAAAAAACCGTCTGTAAAGACTAGCAGCATATCATGGTAACTTTGCGCTTGTTGTACTATGCGGAGCTCAGCCAGGTATATTTTGTTGACATTGATCTCATATATAGGTGTTTTTTGGCGTTAAATCGTATTCGAGCGTGTATTCAAAAACGATTCGTAGTGATGTTAAGATTCGCCAGTAAGGAATGATTCAGTTTGTGTCAGATGTTAAATTCAATAAAAAAAACAAACTTCAATTTTTTTGCATCCAATATGAAGCTGTAGTGATCAAGACAGGCCTAATACTTATGTGCATGCAGTGCTTCGTCAATCATGACTTGAACGTAGTGCCCATACACGTAACCGTAGTGCATCACCTCACATTAGTGCTTACACTCTAGTGCAGTCCGACATTGTTTGTTAACCGACTTCGAATTACAGTTGAGCACTGGCAGCTGAATCCATTAATGGGAAAAGAAGAAGAACTCTTCAATTTTCTCCAACCTCAATTAAAATCGGATTTGTGCATACAGCTTTATTTTGTACATCTTTACAACGTATTTTATGAAATATTTTCAGCACTTTATAAAAAATAACGATCAAAATAGACATTCTTCTTCTTCTTTTCGATTCAATGGCCTCAGCAACTAAGGCTATCCGGCCAGTTGGTAACGAACGTGTTGTTAAATCCAAATGTGGCCACGGCACGCTAAAAATAATCCAGTTATATCATATAGGTGAAAACAATGGTTGTCCATGCACTACGAACACATCGCACTAGCAAGCACATAGGTTTATTCGCAATGTAGGCAGAGTCTATTCAGAAGATAAGCACAACTATTGTCAATGGTCTACACTGTCAGCGCATTTCCATCTGTTACAGCTTAAGGTGGGAGGAGGTAAGGTAGGAATGTAATGCTTTTAAGTTATGAATATTCAAATGTTCAAATAAAATATCATGTAACGACAGCTGGCCCTGTTGCTTGTTCATCTTATGGATGAAGGTATGTAATGAACGAATATTGGCTTGGTTTTGTGTACACACGAAGAAAATGTGCCACAAATCCTGTGTTTCCCCACACTCACACCTGTCATGCTCATTTATTCGAATTTTGTAAAGGTGTGCCGTAGTTAAGCAATGATTATTACTGCGCATTCTAGTTATAGTTGTGATAATATCCCGTGGGCATGTCGTGAAAGTATTGAACCAAGGCTTTTCCAACGGAGCTGGTATTGATGAGTGATATGTAACGCCTTTGTGTTGTCCTAGTCGGGAGTATTCTGTTGACCAGCTGATCCATAAATTCGACTTTATCTCGGGAAGAAATTCACGAAAATCGGCTTGAGGGTGGTTTGTAGGCTCAATATACCGTCCCATCGACGCAAGACGGTCAGCTGTATCGTTGCCAGGAATGTAACAATGACTCGGTATCTACACGACGGCAATAGCAATGCCACTGTGAATCATCTGTAAGACATATCTTTTGGTTTGTAGCGATAAGAGGTCACTGTGAGCCAAAATTGCAGTTCGTGTTATTTTAAGAATTGCACTTTTGGAATCACTGAAAATCACAACCCGTCGGAAACTCTGGTCAAGAATAAGGCGTAGTGTTTCCTTAATGGCCCATATTTCCGCAGCACATATGGAGAAGTAGGAGGGAAGATTAGCACTGACTTCGGCAATAGTTGGCAAGAAAATTCCATAGTCTACACGGACAGAGGTATCCTTGGATCCGTCCGTATAGAAGTGGGTGTAATTTGGAAACTTTAAATTAGCCAATCGAACGAATTTTGCTTTATTATCGTTTTGCTTCGATAGGTCAAATTCTGTGAAAGGCAATGGTGAGGCAAGATTGTACATACCAATCATAAAACAAGGAAGAGTTAGGAGAAGTAGAATATGATTTAATTTCTGGGGAAGTGATTGGTATGCTTCAAGTATCGCAGTTTTGCTCCCCATTTGTAGGCTAGCCAAAGTCGTCGAGTAGCTAAAGGGTACACCGCTCCCTCCAACAATAAGGAATTTATGGGGGGGTAGAACGATCAAAATAAACCAGAAACTGACATTTGATGTAACGTAATGTCAAATTCCGTTTCGAAACCAACCCCACGCTAGTTTTGAATTATGAATATGTTTCAAATCACAGTTGATGTGACGTCATCGTTCCCACGCCAGAATGAATGTATTTGAATCACAGACGAATACGTTTTGAATACATGAGCGCCAGCAAACGCCTCTAGATTGGGTCATTTCTGCCAAAAGTTATCCGCTGTCCTGATCGATCAAATAACATCGAGTA
The DNA here is from genome assembly GCF_025532065.1 of Leptinotarsa decemlineata. NCBI lineage: Eukaryota > Metazoa > Arthropoda > Insecta > Coleoptera > Chrysomelidae > Leptinotarsa > Leptinotarsa decemlineata. The sequence goes on from NW_027412578.1 coordinate 9,295,027, forward strand.
GAGAATAACTTTTGCCGAAAAAAGACCAATCTGGAATAGGATTAGTTCTAACAAAAACGCCTTCTATCAGCGGTTGACTTTGAAATGACAATATGTAAAACAGTTTTGATTGTGCTACAAGTAGTCGAACAGTTAAATGTTTATGTTTAGTTCTGCGATGCAAATAATGTCAAATACGCTTGAATAATGAAGCAACGACCATATAATAAGAAGAAGAATACCAGTTGTCACTTGTCAGTTTAGTCCAGCAAATGGCGTTATGATATATGAGCTGAGTTCAAGTTTATTAGAATAATTTTTATTTCAAATATTAACATACAATTGTAGTTTTCGTTCTGATAAATATGGACTCCAAAACTGGGCATAGTGAAGATGGTATAGTAAAAAAAAATTCAATTTTGATGTCTACCAAATAATTTTTTTTATTTCAGAAAGTACCCATACAAAAACATCCAAACAAAGTAACATCTTGCCACTTTGGGGCAATGAAAGAACCATGAATTTGAATCCTTTGATATTGACAAATATCCAGAGTTCTCATTATTTTAAGGGTAAGTTTGTTTGCTAAATATTAACCAGTTGGTAATTGATTTATTTTCAGTGAACCTTTATGAACTGAAAACTTACCATGAAGTAATAGATGAAATTTATTACAAAGTCAGTCACTTGGAACCTTGGGAAAAAGGTTCGAGACGAACATCCGGACAGACAGGAATGTGTGGTGGTGTTAGAGGAGTAGGGGCTGGTGGAATTGTCTCGACTGCTTATTGCCTTTTGTACAAACTTTTCACGTTGAAGCTCACCAGGAAACAGCTGAATGGTCTCATCAGTCATTGCGACTCTCCATTTATCCGTGCCCTAGGTTTCATGTACATACGGTACACTTTTCCTCCCGCCAATTTACTAGAATGGTATGAAGACTATTTGGAGGACGAAGAGGTGCGTAACCAAAGGTAGAGTGAAGTCTATCAATTTTTTCAGGTTTTTTATTGGAATAGGGTAAATGTCAGATATTTTTAATATTGAGTGTTACAGGAATTAGACGTCAAAGCTGGCGGAGGCCAGACGATGACAATAGGATTGATGTTGAGACAGTGGTTGGTTAAGCTCGAGTGGTTTTCTACACTTTTCCCCAGGATACCTGTTCCAATTCAACAGAAAATTCAAAAACATTTAGAGGTAAGGTCAAGTTGAAGAAATGCATTCCAGTTTTTTATCCTGGTAAAAAAATCTTTGGAGATGGGTTGATATTTTATGACCTAGTCAGAATTTATTTTTACGAATTCACCTTTTTTTTGTAAGTAGGTTTTGTTTTTCTGAGTTTTAAATAGTTGAAACTGGCCGGAACGAATTGTTCTTTTAGATAATTTGATTTGCACCCAGTCTTCAAATATGTCCCCTTACTGTATGTGAAGATTTCTTTTTCTGATTATCATTTCTAGAAGGATGGTTGAATTATTAATGTGTTCAAGCATAAATTGATTTTCAGAGTCGCTTTCCCCCTCATGCAGTTCAGGCTGCATCAGAACGGGCAAGACAAGACAGAAGCAACTACGATCGAGACAACAGAGGGACCTCAAACAACAGAGACAGAGACCAAAGACCGCCTCGAGACGACCTAAGACGAGATTTTCTCAGAGACGATAACAGACGACTAGACAGAGATCCTAGATTCGATAGGAGGGATAGAGGTGGAGATTTCGAAAGGCGAGACAGAGACAGGAAGCTGAAGGACCGCAGCCCTGTCAGACAGAGAAGTCCACCAAGACACAAGAGCTACAGTAGGGATAGAAGCCCCCACAGGTCACACAGACACAGGGATGATGAGGGAAGGGGCAGGAGACATTATTGAGACCTGGAAGGTTTTGCATGTTGGTCAAATCCTCGATTTTGTTATGTTGTGAAGTGTCTTTTCACTTCATATAGAAAGAACTTGAGAATATTTAGAGAATTGTAAAGCAATTCTTTTTTGTAATACTTGATAAAGGGTTTTGACAAGGTTTTGTCAATAGAATAAGGTTTTTTTTTTATTTCAAGACAGAGGAGCCCTCCGAATAATCATATTATTGTACAGCTGTAATTTCAATACAATTTTCAGAGATAATTCAATCAAATTTTGTGTTTATAAGTAATATTACCTCATAGCTTAAGAGCTTGTAAATAATATTTAAACCAAAAGTTGGAGATAGGATAATTCATTTAGTTTATTAAATTGATTTTTTTGTATCTCGGTAAAATTAAAGTTTGAGAAAATATCATGAGTGTTTTTTTGAAAAGGAGCAGTTCCAGCCAATGCATAATAATTGGAAATTTCAGCAATAAATCATATGGCTGATACTTGAATTTTGAAAATTCATCTTAGCGGATGAGGAATGCTGAAGATATTCTACAGAAAAAAAATATTTCCGTCTTCTAAATCTATTTTCTCTCAATATCTTGATTCTGTCATTTACACCTTAATTAGTCTCCATTGTCTCCCAAAAGAAGTAAGATTCCGTTGAAATATTTTCACTGGTGTGGTGGCACCTGTTAAGAAAAAAAAAAGGGAGAATGGCATTTTCTGATGGTTTCTTCTCCTAAATTATAAATTCATTAAGCGACTGGACAAAAGTATTCCTCAAAAGACAAAACTAGCAAAAACTGAACAAAGGACAAGACCTTCTCCTTCAAAAACTCTCAAGGGCAAGTTTGTCTTTGGGATACATACACCTAAACATGGTGACTTAAGGTACCGAAAATCGGCAGGATTCCTTTGAGACCAGTTACTTGATATTTGCACTAAAAACATTAAACTACATGATAGTTTAATGTCGGTAGCCTGGCGGTTCGACGTGGGTGCTTTGTTCACTCAGTCAATCGGCCAATGTGTGAGTCGATGGTTCAAGTTCCAGGCTGAACGCGCGATTTTCACTTGTTATCGTCCAACCCGTGTTAGGAATCACATTTTAAAAGGTAAGACCTCGTTAGTCCTTAGTTCGCAAAAGTTTCGTCTTCTGAGGGTGCCATATCCAGTTAACGGAAAAAACATTTTTTTTTAAACATATTCATCACTGGCTAATTAGACCAATATATATGTTGTATCATAATTATTTGAATGTATAACATGTATATGTTAACGAAAACAGCTTATGTTGGATCGCAGAATATGTTTAGCTACTTTCTTCAATACATAGATATATATTATTTTTCTCCTCTGAATGTTATTGAATATATGTTATTTTAACACAAGTTTTTGAATCTATAACATAAGTCGATGTGGTGGGTGTGACAGAACTTCAAAGCTCAATTTTCGAACGGTGAAGCAGGATCGGACCTTTTCTGACAGCAGCGCTTTGGTTCAATTTCAATATGTATTTGTAGGAAAACAATGGCCGAAAATCGTTTAGTGACATATTAAAAGAGGAATTTGGAAAAAATGAACAGAATCAATGTATAGAGTACAAAATTCTCTGACGATCAGTATATACAGTATATTTATTGAGATATGGAGCTATAAAGACACATGACCGTTAGATTCTCTCTCAATAATATATACACCGAATCAACCCCAAAAATATACTAATCATAACAAATATATATTTCCATGGCGGAAGCTAGCTTTAGACTGCCTTTATATATGCTTGCCTATATGCCCATGTTGAAGACACTATCTGCAGAGAACAGCACAGTTTTGTTAATAAAAAATCAACAGCAACAAATCTCATGGTGTTCAGCAATAACGTAGCACTCTCGATAAATACTGGAAAACAAGTTGATGTAATCTACACAGACCTAGCGAAAGCATTCGACAAAGTGAACCATGGAGTTCTCATCGCCAAATTAAGGAAATTCTCAATGAATCAATCAATAATAACATTAGTGAAGTCTTATCTATCAGATAGAAATCAATTTGTTGCTTTCAATAGAAAAAGGTCGACACTATTCAGACCAACCTCTGGCGTTCCTCAGGGATCAATTCTAGGCCCACTTTTATTTATTATGTTCATTAACAATATATATATAGGTGATTCCTACTCTATGCAGATGATCTTAAACTATACAAAACTATCAACGATGAAAGAGACAGTGAAAACCTTCAGAAAGACTTAGATTTTATCACTATCTTTTGTGAGACGAACAACTTGATGCTGAATGAGGGTAAATGCAAAGTTATGTCTTTTTCACGGAAAAATGTTATTACTCCAACGGAATATTCAATAAATGGCACCGAACTGGAAAAACTTGCTCAAATCAAAGATTTAGGAGTCATATTTAATAGTAACTTCAGAAATCACAGAGAATATATTGTGCGTGATGCAAACAGAAAGCTTGTTTTTGTGTTCAGAAACGCCAGGGATTTCAAATGGGAACTAGGAATTCTTCTATTCAATGCATTTCATTCAGAGATGATAGAAAAAATACAGAATAAATTTCTTAGGTACATCTACTTCAAAAAAAAAATAAAGAGTCTACCTCTATGATCTCCTGTAGAACTCAACTAGAACATTTTGACATGCTAACCCTGTCGGATCATCGAAGCTTGAATGATGTACTCTTTATATTCAACATATTTATTCAGATAATGGAGATGATCTTCATATTCCTAGTGCTAGTCTAAGAAATCACAATAGGGTTTTCTATGCAGACACCCGATCAGAGTCTCCACTCAATCGCTGCCTAAGGCAAGTGAATGATCTAGTCGTAAGTCATCAAAGTCTTGATTGTTTTTGCTGTAATGAATTAGAAATGAGACAGTCGTTAAAAAAATGTGCCATATATACCTGTTTTTATTAATGTTTCTCTTGTATGTAATTTTAGGTGTTTATTTACTCTGTGTATTGTAAAATTATATATTTTATGTACCATGACATTGACTGTATACATATAATCGGATGTAAACCTGTTTGGAATGCAGTTTGAATAAAATCTATTTATCTATCTTTATCTATGCTTCGACTTACCAGGATGACAAGTCCCATTTTATAACAGATTTTTTAAACCGATAACCGTTAGGATAAATCATTCTCCAATATTATCACGAATACAGTAAGTAAGTAGTCTTTATTGAATAGGAATAATCGTAATATTCATAATACATGGTACAAATTCTACAATAAATGATTATTAAATAAATACTATATCAAAACACGATACAATAAATGAATCCATGTATAAATTTAGAATAAAATACATTGTTAACAATAAACGAAGTAAGATTGAGATACTACAAATATCAACACTATACAATAACAGACTCAATCAGCTGAGAATCTATAATACAATACAACTACATTCATAACAATCACAGATATCTTGGAGAGTTTTTTCTTAGAAGCTACAAGTGTATCACATGCTTTAATTTTATTTGGAAGGGAATTATATTCAACTAAACTTTGTACGAATAGTGAGTTCATACCTTTTCTGGTAATCGCTCTATCAACATGAAAATTGTTTGCACTTCTAGTACAGTGTTCGAGGATCTCATGATTGAACTTGATGAACTGTTTGAAATAGGTTGGCTTCAAACTTTTGGTTACCGATTGCCACTGTAAAGTCTCTAGATTATGGGTTATTGGGGTATATCTTTTACATTTTAGGATTGATCTCCCACGATTTTGAAGAGCAGCTTTACTGTTATTGTCTAATAGAAATAGTATTGTAGAACAATAATCAAAATGCAGTGTAATGATATTATTAGAAACTGTCAATCCAGCTTTCATAGATATTTGAGCAGCTATTCTTGAGAAGAAAAAGAATTTTCTTTTTGGATTGGTATAAAGTGTTCCTTGTATGTTAAATTTTCATTCAATACAACTCCAAGGTACTTTAATTGTTTTACAATTTCAATTTTTTATTTTCTGTAATTAAATTTACCTATATTTTTTGTCCTATTGTTACTAGAAATGATCAAAGCTTGTTTTTTGTACATTATGTTTCAACTTGTTCCTCTTCAAATATTTTCAAGGTTAATTAATTCGTTATTCATTTTTTGAACAGAGGTCTCCACGCAATCACCACTAACTACCAACAGAGTATCATCTGCATAAAGATTAATAAATTCACAATTAACATGTAGTTGACGTCATTCATGTATAGATAGTATAAATAGTAGTGGTCCAATTACACTACCTTGTGGAACACCTATTTAATTCCATATTTTTAATTGCTGCACTAGAATACCTCTATCTATTGTTTCAGATCAATGAACACTGCCACGATATACTTTTTTTTATCCATCAATTGGTTCCAACTAGTAACTGTCAGTTGTAAGGCTGTTTCACAAGAATGTTTACTATGAAAACCTGACTGGTTTCCTAAGAAGATATTCTTAATATTTATGTTCAATGAGTTGGTTATATGCTGCTCTTTCAATCACTTTCTCAACATCTAGTAACATGTTGAGTGGTCTGAAATTCATTGCAGCATTTGAATTTTTGATTTTTGGAATGGGTATTATAGTGGATGTTTTTGCTCATTTTGAAATATTCCTGTTGAAAGGGATGTGTTAATACAATTTAATAGGTGCGAAAACCACAAGTGTCTGGTATTTTTTATTACTTGAACATTCAAAACATCATGTATACTACCTTTATTTTCCAGGGTATCAATTATATTTTTAAGTTCCTGTAGGCTTATTTTACTAAAGTTTTTAAGGTTAGTTTTTATTTCTGGGAGATGATTGGCGGACCATTCCTCATGATTATTTATGTTATCAATTATATCACCTACATTCGATATGAAATATTCATTGAAACAGTAAGATTTCGCAATCACTACTCTATCACTAAATTAAATTTTTTAATTGGAGTTGTGAATGCAAGATTTTCATTTCGAATCAACTCTTTTAGCGTTCTCTACATTTGTTTAGAACATCCATAATGGGAATCAATTGCTTATCGTAATAATGTTTTCTTTTCAATCCAAGACTGTTATTAACTTCATTTCTATATATTTTGTAGGTATTCCAAAGATTTTGTTTTTCCTCCACGTTTCTGTCTAAATTTCTTACAAGCATTATCATGATTTTGTCTTGTAACAATGGGTAACTCAAATGAAATTGGCAACTCTTGTAAAACAACCTAGGGAAACTTATAATGGGTTTTACTTATTAGTTTATAATTTTAGTATTCATAAATTATTTTAGTAGTTCAACTTTAATATATAGAGATTCCGTTGAATTATGCTCATTGGGAAATGAATCATTATTTTAGAAGTTTTTCTTCTGGAAATGCCATACATTTACCTTTGCCCTAAAAGACAAATGAAAATCAGGATTTTGATTGAATGGAATTGTATTAAAAAAATTCATTTATATAAGCCTTTAAAATCAATATCAACATGAATTGTATGAAGCCTTTGTATTATTCACTGAATAGTTGATTTCCATTCTTCTTCCTCTGCAGATCAAGTTAATTTCACTCAGCACAGCCATCTATTTACAAATATATGCTTGAAAAGTAATTTCTGTTAACCTATTCCGAATACCTTGAGAACATTGAAATGCGTGTCCAGGTCGGGTTCAACCCCGCTGAAATGAGTTTTATGGGAAATAGGAGCTCCAAGTTCTCTGAGAGTTCTACTGAAAATATTTTCCTCCTTTTTCATCCAAGGCCGACGTTTGTCTTCCATCTGGTATGGAGTGACATGAACATGGATGTTTATTCCTAGAAAATTATTATTTAGCTATGAGTCTTATCAGAAGTTGTTAACAGTGGCAATTTTGAATTGAATTCTGCCAGCAAAAATATTTTAACTGTAAATGTGGAAACTGAAAGAATAGCAGTATTTATTTCCATAACATTTATTTTCATAACCTCAGTCCTCTAAAGAAAATTCATTGTAATAAAGATCATACCTAAATCTGCAAGAGTTTCCAATAACGAGCGCGTTGTCATCCAGGTTTTAGAACTGCCGCCATGGCCCCCATCTAGCCAGTACATGTCTTTTATTTTAGCTATTATTCCGGAAGTGGTGACGCTGTTAGATGCTTTGTAGTAGTGAAATTCGTGAAGGAACTGGTTCAACACAACGCAACCTTTGCTGAAGCCAATCAATTTCAGTTCATAATTTGAAAACGCATTTTGGTCTACCTTCAGCTGAGTCAAATTTTCTTGTTGTAGTTCTGATTTTCCATCCTGGAAAAACGATAAGACAGAGTTTTATGAATAAAACAATGAAAATAATGAATTTTATTTACCATTGGCAATACTAGGAGTATATTTAGCAAGTGACAAAAGAGTAAATTAATAGTAATAATAATAATACTTTTATTGCAAAACGATCAACACAGGACACAGCAAAGGTCAGGATCAGGTTAAAAAACAAGTTAAAATGTATTTACAAATTTCAACATACATACATGTTTATTGCATCATACAATTGAAAAAGCACATATACATATACATGTTAAATCCAACAATCAAAAGAGTAATAGCATTTCTGCTTCAAGTAACTTATGACAGAACTTCTTGAGGCCCGTAATATCTTTCAATACTTGGGGTAGTGAGGTATTAGCCTTGATTGCTTGGTAGTGTTGATCTTTCTCATAATATGTTGATTTATGGTAAGGGACAGAGCTCATTTCGATGCCTAGTATTGAGGTTCATATTTGCAGAATATTGATCAGTTTTTGTAGGAAACAGGTGGGGATATTTCTTTACAAAGTTGACAAGGCCCACGAAATACAGCGAAGGCACTGTCAAAATGTCAAGTTCAAAGTATGTCCTACATGAAGTATTACGATCCAATGTTGATATACATCTTATCATTTTCTTTGGTGTTACGAATATTCTTTGTGAGCTTGATAAAGAGCCCCAAAATATGATCCCATAGGAAATAATTGATTGAACACGAGCATAGTAATATGTCCACCAACAACTGACAGATGCTTGGTCCCCTGTAGATATCGTATAACTCCACAGATGGAGTTCAGCCTACTATTCAAGATGTTTATGTGCGTTTCCCAGCTAGGAATCTTATATCATCTGATGTTGGAATCGATTTGCATTTGAGTTTTACATATGGGGATTCCTCAAAGTTGTTTCTTTTACTGAAAGTTATTAGGCTCGTTTTTTTCAACATTCAACTTGAGCAAGGTTTCTTCACACCACATGCTCATCCCTAGTGAAACAGTTGGGGCTTTTGTTGAGAGCTCGGACATATTATTTCCCGTAGCAATAACTGATGTATAAATTTAAAAATTGCTTCACTTCAAAATGTTCTATCCAATAAACTAATAGTCCGGCAGCTGTGAAATTTGTATGTGCTTTTTGAAGGTTAGGGCTTACTAAAAAATCATATGGATCAATTACTAGTAGCGCCATCTGTGTGTCGGCCTTTGAACATATCATCCCACCTAATACTTCTCAAATATTATACATCAGCAAATCATTTAATTTTACCTCTATGTCAAAATCAGTTGGGTTTATATAAATCACAAATATTACAGGTCTAATTACTGAACTTTGCCATACACCACAAGTAACTTTCCTTTCAGAGGGTCCTACCTTCTTTCATGCACACTGTTTTCTTTTAAACAGATACTATTAAAACCACAAGACAAGTAGAATAATCGTGATTACTTTATAAAAAAAAAACCACTGACAGACAGACCACTCATTAATGCATCCCCACTAATGTACCAACCGATTGCAAATTAAATTTTTGAATTTATTTTAAAGCCACTGAATTTCAAAAATGAATGTGGAATGAATTACTGTACCAAGTTCTCCTTTATAAGGCTTTTATTGGAAAGCTCCATGGCAACGGACAATTCTTGTTCTGTCATTGTTTTTAAGCGTTCTTGAACATTGACTAGTAGCTTTTCCAAATGTTCCAAACTACTATGCATTGGTGTATGATTTGGAATGCCATGATTGACGCTTGGGACAAAATTTATATAACAGCTGAATGTATCCAGTTCCTTCCTAAAATGTGGCAACGTCATATGATTCTTAAGTCTCGATGTTATGATGAAGGTATGAAACTCACGAAGTAATCTGAATATGTCTGAAACATCAACAAAAGATATATCATTCAGCAGTAAACCTCACCTAGCAGGTTTCACAACAACAATGTGGCTTTCAGCAAAAGTTGACTGCAACAGCTCTGCAGTATTTTCCAAGTTCCATTTCACATACTCCTTATTTTTTCCGTTACTCAGCATGTTTTCTGTGAAATCCTGAAATTACCACTAAATGAATTAGTAATCAATTCCTTGTTGAATTTCAGAGAATTAAAATTAATCAATTTACCTGAACATCTCCCCCAAAAAATACCACAATACTTGGTTTCTCCGCAACTCTTGTTGGTGATCCATACACTATATCATTAAGTCTTTCTCCAAAACCAGCAACTTTAGTCAGTCTCATAAGGAAAGGGATACGTTGAAAACCATTCATCTTCCAGGTAATCACTCAATACCTGAAATATAACTGGTTGATATGTCTATGAAGGTAAATATTATATATGCCTCTCACAAAATTTAGATATCTAGTCAGTAGACATGTTGAGAATTTAACAGGCTTGTTAGGGTGAAATAAATAAATATTATTTTTAGACACTTGTTCTGACAAGTCATATACACGCATATCTTACTAGAAAAATAACGATATTGTATCCACAAAAAAGAACCATATAGTTACACCTATAACGGTTCACGTCTTAAACTTAAGAACGTTTTTGAAGCTCTTCTGATCGAAAATGATTTATTTGAATAGTTTTTTAATATGTAAAGTAGAAGTTATAGAAAGGAGTTTTTTTGCATACAACTGTAATTTGCAAATAATGTAAAATTTACTGCTGAAAATAACTGTACCCTGTTTTCCGAGTTTGTTGACAGCTGTGGTCGGCAGTTTAATGCTTGGCGTTTCGTCTACAACTGCGGTATGCATTGAAAGCTGTGGGGTTACGAACGTGGTGTTCTATTTGTTTTCACAGCTCATAGGAAGTGGTATGTTTAAAATGGGGTAATATTTTAATTTTGTTTATTTCATGGTCCTATTTTTGTGTATTGTGGCATTGTTTTGTGGGTAGTATAATAAATAGGACTTTTATTTATTCGTGAACATGAGTACATTATGTATCCTAAATGGAAAATAAATATTGTTGGGTATTATTGATATTTACTGAACTTTTGTAAAATTATGTAGAATAACTACAGAATAATCTTCAGTACTACAGGTTATTGAAAACGAGCAGCACCATTTGCGTTATGAAATGAAATTGCCATCTGAAGATAGAAAACGACAAAACTCTGGTCAAAATTTACTTGAAAATCATATAAATGTTGCACCAAGTTTGGACAAAGTTGGTCAAATTGTTCCTCCTTAGTCTGGGATTGCCAAAAGCCGAAGACATTTTCATTATTAGCAGATGAAACTGTTGATAATAATGAAAAATAATAGTTTGTCAATAGAGTTGAGGTTTTATTATGAAAAATGGATTTTACAGTCAAAATAAGTTTTCAGTGTTAATCCCTGTTATATTCGATTTCACACAATCACATGTATTGCAAACTTGAAAGGTTTGAACTGAACATTTCCCAAGTTTTTAATAATAAAAGTCAACGCTTGAGTATAATTATAATGTAGTAGCTTTCACCTTGTAATTTATTGTTTTTTTTTTGAATTAATAAGAATTTTTTCCTTTTCCTGAACTATTTTCAAATACAGTTCTTTTACAGGATTAAGAATGATATAAGAATATTTCTTGTCAAAGGTATACATACATTTGTCACATAATAAGTTATAAAAACTATAAAAATTGAACACCTCAAAATGTTTCCATCAATATATTGCGATCTGTTTCAATAAATAGTTAATAAAAAATTCCTAAAATCATACTTTTTCAATAAATACTAATTACCTGATTATATCTTGAACATAATGCAATATTCCTTGTTTCTTGTGCCACACTACTTTTTTGATCTATTTCTTTTTGAAAACGTCACGATGCCCCTACCCCATCCCCATTGAAAAATAATAACAAGTTTATTGTCTTAACAAGATACACACGAGCCGGTTAATAGTACACCTCTCTGGTACCTCGTATTCGATGACAACACCTCACCAACCTCATCTTAGTTTCTTCTAAGCACTGCCCGCAATCCTCCTTGATCTCTCTAACTTTCTCCCTTATCTCTTCCCTCATCAAATTGTAGCACATCGCGACTAGCGCCAATCCAAAAAATATATAAACATAACTAATCATGAGCTTTGTCTGATTTCCTTTATCAGCCGAAGCATAGTTAGCTCCCGGGACGAAATCCCCCATCCCGAGTTTGCACAAGCTGGTGACGCAGAAATAAATGCTGTCCAAGAAGTCCCAGCCCTCCCAGGTGAAGAACATGATGGCCCCTGTCAGGATATACGCCACGATCACCCAAAGGCAAGCGGTGGAAGGCACGATTATCCTTTTCGGGAGTTCTCCTTGTTCTTCATCGATCTCTGTGGAGCACTCGTAAAGTTTCCTGTACAACCAACGGAAACCGCCTGCAAGCGCATTTCCCACATTCAAAAAATACAGCACGTAGAGTGGAATGCCTATCAAGGCGTATATTATGGTTGCCAGCTTCCCGTACTTGGTTTTTGGTACAAGGTTTCCAAACCCAATCATAGTTATGATGCTCAGTGAAAACATTAAAGCTGCTGGAAACGTCCATACTTCCACCATTTTCCTGTCATCATAACCGTGTCTGAGAATCTTCACCACCGTGTCCTGATATGTCTTGAGCACCTTTCCTGCTTCAGCAGTGAAGTTTTTCTGGTCGAAGATGTTGTAAATCACTGCTGCATCATACAACTTCAAGGCATAATCTGCTCTGATCTTGACTATTTCTTCAAGTTTAGAGTTGTTCCCGTCTTTTTCGATATGCATGAAGCTTGCTGCGCCTACCAGAGTGTATCCGAACACCAATACTCCCATACCGATTTGGGTGAACATGAAGGCTATAATTTTTCTGCAGCAATCCTTTATTTTTTCTCTGGGGTCGATCTCGCTTGCTGAGGATGAGCCCCGGCTACGAGAACTGCCTCTAGAGTATCGGTCGCGAATTTCCATGATTTTGAGGACGTATCAACTCAACGCCATTGGTTGAATAGGAAAAAACCCGCGAGGTATGTCGAGTAAAAGTAACAACTGACTCGCTATCAGAACTGAAATATATTACAAGTATATAAAGAGTTATTTTTAGCTTGATCCATATGTTTGGCCGGGCGCCAGTAGATCAAACACTATTTTCGACAGAAAGAATTGTAATTAAATCATTTTGTGGAGTATTACATTGATTCATTGCAATGAATTTAACTACCTATGTACAGGGTATTGAACCAATTATAAATAGGAGAGTTTTATCTTCCCTCTTTATTGAGGATTATAGTTCATCATCAAATTTATCATTCTCACTTTTATCTGAAATTTCAACTGTGAAAAATAGGTCATTTAGTACTGACATATTTAATAAATATAATGTACTGATTAGTACGTTTTTGAAAACAATCTCTAAACTGAAGAAAATCCTGAATCAACTCAAACCCATCAATTTATTATATTACACAATCAATATATTGAATTTTATTTTTTATAAAAAATTAATATTTTTTCTTAGAATGATTAAGGTCAAGTTAAATATTGTATTCTTGTTTATCTCTACAGGTAAATCTCGCTCTAAACTTCATGGGTTTGATTTAATTTATTGTTTTTTTTCTCCATTTTCGAGCACGTGAATAAAAGCTTGTTTTTGAAAATGTTTTTCATTATAAATTTATGTTTCAATTTTTAAATATAGCTGGACGCATTTCTTGGTCTGTTCATTTCATTTAATGAATCATTGTTGCAAGGTTGATCCCTACAACATATGTTCGGGCCCCACCAAAACAGTCCATCTTTGCCGAGTTGAAATCATTGAATTGGTATGGCGGCTATCTTGTTTCCCGCCATTTTGTTTTTTCCCTCTTGAACCCCTTCATGAGTTTATAAAAAATAACTAGTCCGTCATTTTGAGCGCTCTGATATATTGGATTTAGAATAACGTTACTTTATTTTTTATAGTCTTTTCAGCAAAACCTTTCATTTAAATCCCATATTCTGGGAGTACATCAAAACTAACTATTCCGCCATATTGGATGTCGAATGACGTCACTTAGCTAGCATAAGTACATACATACATCACAGTAATATAGAAGGTTGTAGTATACATTAACTATAGAATAAGATACAAATTCATCACTGTATTGTCAAATGACTGATTTGAATGTGTTTTTAAAATTTCGTTAAATATTCAAAATTATTCTATACCTAGATAAGTTTGACAAATTGAAAAGTGTATTAACAACTATACAGTGTGTCCCAGGGTAGATGTTACAAAAGGTGTGAAGGACTGAAACTTTTTGAATTTTAGTTTAGGTTTGGGGATTGAGATTCATTTGAAATTGGAGAAGTAAATTTCAGTTTTTGAAACAAGAGTCGACCTTGACAGTGAAGAAAAAAACATTTTCCTTTCAGGGAGATTTAGCTACTTTGATTAAACAGTACTTTTTTAGATTCAACAAAATAAACTGTATTTACTCATAAATGGAATGCACAGAACATAATAAGAGGTGGTTCTGAAAACAAAATCTTTCGACAAATCTTAAGTAGTGTCATATTACAATTAGTAGTTTTCTTTAGTTCAGATTTCAAGTACTACTAGATTATGATAATAATAAAAATAATAATAGCTTTATTGTCCAACAGTTACCTATTTACAGGACAATATAAAATTTTATTTACAATACTTAACCATAAACAAAAAATAAAATGAACAAAAAAGAAAAACTAATTCTTATTACCTACTTCAAGTACATGTTAGCAATACTGATAATGTTGTAGAGGTTAGTAAAGAATAAATCACTATGGGCACAAATTCTATTGAAATTTGTGCACATAACATATATTGAACATATATTGGGGAATTGAGCATAATGTTAGTTCTTGCTCTGAGAGGTCTTAAAATGGATTGAGATCGTGAAGCTGGCCGTGGTACATTGAAGTTAATTTGTTCAAGAATTTTAGGACAGTCAACTCTCTCATTCACTAACTTGAATCAAAATATGAGCGACGCACATTTTCTGCGATGCTCTAAACTAAAAAGTTCCATTCTATTCTGAAAATTAGAAATTTACAAAACTTTCTTTGAACTCTTTCAATAGCTATGTTATGAATCTCATAGAATGGACTCCAGATGATACTTGCATCTTCTATCTTCGAACTTACCTAGGTGAAATACAACAGCTTCATGGCTTTAATATTATGAAAGTTTCTGCAATTTCTAACAATGAAACCATAAGCTCTGAGAGATTCTGAAACTTTTTGTGAAATATGTCTACCAAATGTTAATTTATGATCGAATATAACCCCTAGGTAAACTCACTACTTTACATTTCTCCATATTGAGTTTCGATTTATTATTGCTACACCAATCCACAAGAAATTCTAATTGAGATTGAAGATTTACACAATCACCTACTTCCTTAATTATATAAAATAATTTCAAGTCATCCGCGAAGCATAACCGCTCACAAGCAAAACTTTCACATAAGTCATTAGTAAACAATAAAAACAAAAGAGGATAGGTTGGAGCCCCGAGGCACACCAGATTATGTTACCATTATAATAGATAATTTAAGTTGTGGGCTGGGGCAAATTGTCCTAAGAGAAGTAAGGGCAGCAATTTGAAGAGAGGCTTTTCAACACCTCCATGTATGTCTGTCATGCTAAGAGTTATGAAATGTTTTTCAACTGGCAGCGTTTCTTATATTGAGGAAAAAAATATGAAAACACACAACTATCGTTGTCCTTGCTTCTGAGAGAATGATGAATCGATACATCAAAGAATTAAAAAAGAAGGTAAGAGATTATTATTTTATCAGAACAGGAAAAAATGTACGGAGAAACAAGTTTTCGTAAAAAATGTCATTTTCAGTAGAAGCTCAATATAAATAGTTTCGTTTCCTCTCAGAAAAGTGTAAAAAGAATTCACAGTATCTATCAGGTTCCAATAAAACCATCATTAACTACTGATTGACTATAATATAGTCAATCTTTCAAAGGTGAGTAAAGTACATACCTACAACACCGTTTCATTTATGTAAAGAAGTATTTCTTTAACCAGTCTGATTTTTTGTCTTTCTCATTTGCAATTCATTTGACAAAAAATATTACTGAAAAAAAACAAAAGAGGATGAAGATTTTTATTAAGTGATAAAAATGGTCTACTATCTACTATGAATCTGAAAAACTGAAACAAAGAAGTACCTGGAAAGTAATAAATCACAGAAAAAACATTGTGATATAGATGATGGTGATTTTTTTGAAAGCAAATCTACATAGTGAAGTTAAAAGAAAAATAAAAATATACAAAATCTAGATCGTAACAGCACTTTGAGGGATAGCATTTTTCTTCTGGTGAGAAAAAAAAATGTTTTTATTAGATGCAACTATACAAAAAATTTGACACAAGATTCATTGAATTCAGACAGTATTCATAGCAATAAACCCGATATGGATGTTTGGATTTGATTCAGTATGACAATAATCATCTGATTTGGTATCTGACTTACTGATTTCGACAATATGAACATATCATATCATAATTTAAATAGAAATCCTTCAACCATACTTACTAAATCAGAAACTAAGTTTTCTCTGTTTAAATAATCATTAAATATTTCACTAATATCATATATTCATCCATGATGAATAAAACCCAAAACCCAGCATTCTTGATATATACATGATATGAATATAATCTAGAATTGTAATTATTTTAATTCATTCATTTTTATTTTTTTAAATTTACATTCAGCACCTTTCAACTTTTAGGTTACCTCCGTTCACCACAGAACTGACAGAACACTACACAACAGGTACGTTCGGTTTTAAAAATCTGGACCCGTCCCCGTCCACAGAATTGTGGCCCGGCCAGCGAGCAGTTCTGGATTGATACAAAGTGATCAGAGTTAACAGATCGAAATATTTTTAATGAACGCTTGATCCTATCTGGAATGACTAGCTGATATTTGTGGTGTTCCATGTAAGTGAAATTTCAACTCTTTCATATACTACATTGTGTAGCAATTCTGTGAATATCTTGTTCAATTCTACAACGGATGTTTGGAGTATAAACTGAATGGGAAAAAGTTTTTTTTTTGTATAATTCAATGTTCATATAAAAGTGGTTGTTTTTTTATTTTGTATAATGAGGTTTTTTTTTCCAGTTTATATCTGGAAGTTATTTTAAATAGGTAGATATGTTTCAAGACTTGACTAATAATATTGGGTAATTTTATAGAGGCTAGTGTTTTGGGTTCTATAATGAGTAGCTTTTTTGAGTCGTTTTTTTGAGTCTTTTAATATTGCTTAAAAATATCTTGTGAATGTGTTCATAATTGTTATTCTGTATTTTTCTCATTTATATTTCATTACAAGTCGATCAACATTCATTATCTCTTGTTTGAAGAAAATTGGATATTACCATCATGCTGTTCAGTTATCAGCTGAAATAAATAGAATCACAATTGAACAAAAACTCATTTAGGTATACATTTATACAACTGATTTATTTGCATGAATTCAATATTACATTAATTACAATGAAATATACAAACATTTAACATTTTTATCAAATGACCTTGTCATTTATGTCAAAAGTTATCTTTCGATTCACATATGTCAATTCAGTTCTTTGGAATACTAGTTGAAATACCCAGCATTTCTCATTTTATGACATATAACCTGCTTATTTCGTGATAAATTAATAGTATATCATACAATTTTCTATATTTACTTTACCTACTCAAGGAAATTCATATAAGGGCGGATTCATGCACCAGTCTTAAGTGGTAACTGGTAAATGCAATTTATGACAGTACATGAATCCACCCTCAATGACATTCTTTTTGTGAAATTAAATTATAGTAATACAGTTCCTTACAGATAGAGATATACTTGAACATAAACTCCAGTTTGAAAAATGAAGGGTATTCAACATATCAACAATCAACAACGTCCAACGTCAACGAATTTCTGGAGTAACAATTTATCTGACATATGACAACTACTCCGTTTTCATGTTACAGAATTCACAAGTTACTCTGAAAAATTGGCAACTCTTTGAATGGTGCATTATAAACTTCAATTATTTTCAGTGAGAGCCCAAGATTTATCTTCCATGCTGACGATGATAGCTTGTTCTATTTTCTCATGTAACCATAGAAGCATTTCTTTCTGTCCAAATATTTTTATTTGTTGTAGTCGGCCGGTATTCACATCATTCTAGAAAGTAATAAACAATTCAAAATCATGAAAATGATATAGGCTATCTGAAAAATCTACAATATATTGATGACAACCCCATTTGGAAGAGTTCGATTAATTCAATCCTTGAACAGTTGAGTTTCCAGAAACTCTTCCGATTGATTCATACATGTCATCAAATTGAGATGTAGATGGTGATATATGGAAAATAATTTTTTGTACATATCAGAAATATTGAAAAATTCTCAACAAATTACTAATGGAACTGTAAGAACAAAAAAAAAACGAATAATTGTGATGCTATTTCAAAGAAGGCTAAATCAAATGTAAGTATTTGGAAGAAATACGGGATAGGTAATATGTAGATTTCAATGTCAAACTCAGGAAAACATTGATTTGCTATCCTTGAGTTTTGTAGCACTACCACAGATTTAATCTCTGTTCTAAGATTTAGTGATATGGTACCACATAACTATAACTTTAGTTCTGTGTATAGTACACTGAAACTGATCAAAAAGTGACTTTTTTGAAAAATGTTTAATTTAACGAAGAAACGGAACGTCTACAATGTAAATATGATTTCGCTGTTTGCGAACAAAAAAGCAAATTATTAGACGGGAAAATATTTATGTTGATCAAGTATTTTCCTATTCAGAATAAGTTTTATTTCTGAAAAAGTAAAATCAATGGAGCTCCTGACACAGTCTTTCAATGAGTACGGTTTCGAAATGAAAGAGTTCCTCTATCACGAACAATATTCAAAGGTTTTCATTTTATAGTAGAAATAAGATAAAACCTTTGACAGCTCGAATGCCAAATTTACGAATAATTAGTCACTTATGGTGACGATAGAAGTTAGGCACGAGTTTTATAAATCTAGAGGTGTTGAGGTATAGTTATCGTAGATCACTGTAAATATTTTCCAAACGGTGGATGTTAAATTCACGATTGTTATAACAACGGATTTTATATGTTCGTGTAAAAGTGGTCTGTGTTTCGAGAGATGTCAAATGTCAAATTTTAATACTGCTTGTCTATGGTGTTGAAGGTGAATGATAATTTGAATTAAAAAGGGAGTATTTTTAGAAGAGAATAATTTTTTGGAAAAATATTTGTGGTTCTCTGAACAAAAATGTGAAAAACTTCTGAAGAAAGGAAGAAATAAACCCTATTGAAAACATTACAAAGATATGTAGATCACGTACAAAATTTGTTGGTCCAAACTGAACAGTGAATTATAGAAAAAAAAGAGACAGTGATTTATTTGATTCAAAGTTCATATTCTTGATATAGTAATTGTTCCGGTTGGACTTTTTGTTTCAGTCTATATTTGAAAAAAACTTCTGTGCTTGATCTACACAACTTTGAAATTAATTTTTATTGAAGTTGATCACACTCTTTCATTCATCAGAAGTTTTCCATTTTTTTTAAATAATGAAAAAGTATAAAGTACCCAATTTAACATTTTTTAAAGCACTTGGTCCTTTCACTTAGGTCACTCATTTCATTTTTCACGTACCTGTCTCATATTCAGTACCAATTCTGTAGAATTTATTTTTGGCATTGAAACTATATCGTCTAGATCTGTCGACCATTCTATCTCCCAGGGTCCCCACAGCCTGCATTTGTTAATTCGTAAAACATGCCTGGAAATGGTAATAGTTATTATTATGAAAGAAAATTAACTTTCACCGCCGGAATCACGATTAAAGAAAATGAAATCCTGGTTGGTGACCCATGGTCAAATGGAACCTAAGGTACCAAACGTTTCGTCTGCTACTGCAGCTGACATGATCAGTGGTATAACCGTTAACTGCAAGAACGAAGGGTGTACCTACCTGGAAGTCCCAGCAACCACTGACGAGCTATGTGTTATGTGTTCACTCGCATTCATAATTTAAGATACAGGTGGAAGTGATGCGTGGGGTAGCAGGTGGGCCGATAGTAGGAATGGTAGTGGGGCGAGGGCGTGATGTTCATGCAAATGCTCACTCCTGATTGGTCCGCACTTTTGCTGCCGGTGGGATGCCGATCGAAGTTGTATTCAAGAATAAATCCACCACCATTCCCATCATCAGCTCCACCTCCATCCCTAGCATCATCCGCATCACCCTCTGAAGTTATAAATACGAGTGAACACGTAGCTCGCCAGTCAGTTGCCGCTGAGATTTCGAAATATAACCTTCGTCCTCGCAGTCAGCGCACGTACCACTGATGCTGTCTGCCCCAGTAACAGACGAAACGTATGGTACTTCAGGTTTTATTCGAGTAAGGTCTACCAGCTCGGTTTTATTTTTTTATCTATTAATACTATGTACATTGCATTTTTTTCATAGGAAAAATATGTGACAGGTACTTCCAGTGCTATAGATTGTGAACTAATAAAAATCAATTCTTTGTATAATTGAAAAAGAGGCATTTTAAAAAAAAATATTTCACGTTTCTTTGAATAAAATGAATGCTTTTTACGGCGTCAGTTCGTTTTCCTACATTTGACACTCAATAAATGAATTGCGATGAATATTTCAAACTTATTGAAAATCAATGAAAATACAAAGAAAGGAATAATTTTTGAATACTTTCTGTAGGTTTTTCTTGTTATGAAATTTAACGGTATTTTCACAAATTAATGTTATTTTAAAACATTCCTCTTGTCGACTCTTGTCGGTGAATAAAGCCGATTATATAAATCATAGAGAAACTGTAATATTCTACTCGTCAAAAATAGTCATTACTCGTTCGTTGAATAATATAGATAATATATATAGATGTAACGACATCAAATTAACCAAACACAAACATTCGTTTTATAAAAAGTCACCGAATAATGCTGGCTGCCGTTTCTTCAATGGCCTACCAGAAAATATAAAAAAAGCGAGTTCCCCAACACTTTTTAAATCTCACCTGAAAGAACTCTTAGTCACAAAATGTTTTTATTCACTCGATGAATTCGAGACGTATTTATATCGACTGTAAGTGAGGTGACGACGATGTAATTGATATTGTATGCCTATTTTATATACTCAATGTATTTTACTTGGGTTGGTACTTTTACATCACTCTCATTAATTTTAACGACATGTCCCATCTTGTTTATATACTAGCTTAAGGGATCAATAAACATTTTATTTTTATTTTTTATACTGTGAATATATTTTGCTTTTGTATACTCGAGCTCTTGACATCACGTCAGTCACGATAGATGTCGCTTTTAAAAATGTCAATTGACAATTTCAAAATGATGATAGATTTGAAGTACCAATTGACAGATTTTTATATTTTGTATTGGTTTGAACTGGTTTACAGAAAACAGATGTATTCAGCAGATTTGATACTTACTCCAATGAAATTATTATTATAGACTTTCCAATTTTATCTACTGCAGCATGCGCCCAATAAGTATCATTAACGAATCTTGAATTTCCTATAGTTTCTAACAAATGGTGACCCATGGATTCATGTGTTGACAGTGGACGGAGGCCCTGAAATTGGGAATAGTATAAACACTTGATTCTTGATAATATGGAACAATGTTGTTCCTTTGAAATACCTATTGGTGCCATTATATATGAAATATAACTGTGTTCAAATATCCACCGCGGCTTCTCTGGGTTGGGGCGCATCCGAAACGTCCAGTTTTCCTGGCATTGAGGACTGCTGTGGTTTATGGCTCATTCGCATACACCTGCGGCTTAAAAAAACCCACAAGAGAAAGAATAAAGGAGTCAAATCACCCCAAGTTGGTAGTCATCTACCTATAGTGCTCGCCGTTGACAGTGATGACCTGGCCAACGTCGTTCTCAAATAAATATGGACAGATGCCGCTGCCAACCCAAATTCCACACCAACTAGTGACTTTTTGGGATGCATTGGACGCTCTTGGACACAAAAACAGGAACAACAAAAACAAAAACCAATCCCGAGGCTGGATAGAAGTGCTCACCTCAATCTAAGGCGGTGACTGGGGATGAAAAGAAATGTCCACCCCAATCTACCGCTTGCAATGAGGCTGGACATAGCAGATCACTTCATGATGATCACCTCGTGAGGCCAAAAGGAGAAAGAGAGCGAAGGAGGTAGGAGTGGCAGCAACTATAAGTGCACCCTCCTTCTCCCTCACTCAACCTTCAACGGCAAGGGCACTTCCTGCGGCGGGCGCAGGAACCTCCACTAGGGGAAGCCCAGGAAGGTTGACGAAGCCGCGCAACGACAGTACCTTCCAAAACCTTCGCGGAGGACGATGGACGATGGCCTAGGAGGACAACTTCTCGAACAGAACAACCATTTTGATGAAACAATTTTATTATTTGTACGTGCTGTTGAATGCAGACTGAATAAATGACAACTAATTTGACAGATGTAGCTCCAATAAGATGGAACCCCCTTTTGGAAGACCTTATACTACACTCTAATGAGATGATGAAGTTCATTCAATCATCATTCGTGAATGGTCTTTAGTTTGTTTCAATATAGAGACGTACCCACTTCTTGTTCACCCTGTGTAAATAATTAATATTGTGAATAGTTTCCGTTGATGTGTATTTTAGACAAATAAGTACAGTTCCCTTTCAAATTAACCCTTCATTCACTTACCAAATATTTGTTCTTGTATCTAGTGAGTCTTTGGTGGATCTTGATTGGTTCTCCTAAAATAGAGGCTCTTCTCAAGGCTTCCTGTGCTACTTCAACGCTGTCAGACTTCTCATCAGGATGCCTTGTGATTAGTGATTGCAGCGCTTTTCCGGTTGTTCTGAAGAACATTTCACCGTCACAGTTGATACCTGCTTTAAGAGAATAAATAATAAAAGCCTGAAATTTATTTGGGGGTCCTCCGCCAATTTACAACCATGAAGCTTCCACCAATATTTTTTAATGAACCGTTGCATCCGCCCTTTTTTCCAGGTATTCTTTGGAACGGTGAACTATTATTTATTTGGTCCAAAGACATCAGAACAAAAATACTGTCTCTCGACGCACATTTCTCTAACCAAGTGAGCATCATCAGAAGGTAATGAAAACCGGTGATAATGCTAAAATTATGATGAAAGCTCCCGATGATGCTAGGTTAGGTCAAAAGTGAGTGGGTCCATTTGCCCCTCCACCGCAACCCGCAAAGTTTTATTGTGGCTCACACATATTCACACGCAACCAAATAAATCCAGGTTCTTAACGAAGCCGATTAATTTGTATGGTGAGTGTTCTTCAGGTCAGATGGTAAGAGTACGGCTCTGCTAAACTCTGAAAACCGGAATCGTTCCCCGGCGGGGCAGGCAAAAAGTATATGCTCTGCCAAACAGAGGCGACCCACACTGTCTTTGAACAGTGCGAGTCTCTGCATATGATGATTCAAATGACAGTGACCTGTAATCGTAGTTCATCACTACTGTAGTCCAACAACTGTTCGGTATCAAACTTCGAAGGGAAAATTATCGTCTTGGAGTGAGCCGCTCCTGGAAGATTCTGCAGGAAGTCCGTAAATCTTCTTGCCATCCAGGTGTTCAATGTTTGTTTGGCAAAGCCTAAAGCGATACCAATGACATGTTCTGATCCAATGAAGCTGCTTGCAGCACCCTCCTTTGCAAGGGAGTCAGCAGCCTCATTGCCTTCCAGACTAGGATGGCCCGGAATCCAGACCAGAGACAATCTTTTGATCCTTCCTATCGAGAAGAGTCGTTTTGGGTAATTTACTACCAATTTAGACATTGCCTGGTAGGAGTCAAGAGCTTCCAAAGCTGCTTGACTGTTTAAGACTATTTTTATTGACTTGTGTATGAGGTTGGATTCTTTCACTCTCTCCGCACACAATTCAATAGCGCAAATTTCCGCTTGAGATACAGTCGCATAGGTTCCTAGACAGGTTGATATCTCTGTCATGGGTCTGCGACTAAAAACACCTGCACCACAAACTGAAGCTGTTTTTGATCCATCTGTGAACCAACAACTATCTGCTCTTACTATTTCCTTCTCCCGGAGGATCCAGTTCTCTCTACTAGGGAACAGTACTTTAAAAGGCAGTTCGATGATGCTAACTTGATTAACGAAACGCACTTTGAGAGAACATTTTTTCGTTCTGGTGTGAGAAAATGTGTTTTCTTGAAATTGATTTTACTATAGAGGTGAAATCAAATTTCTTCCAGTTTAACTAAACAGTGTTAGGCTATGTATCTTTCATGAATAGTCAACATAGACCTATTTGATCGTTATATTTCAATATGATATGAAGCTGAAACTAATTTAGTCATATTCTATGAAATACAAATGATCGATTTTGTTGTCTCAAACCGTTTTTATCATTGAAGAAAGCATGTTTTGAATTGAGTTTTCAAGTTGGCTGGATGAACGACTAACTAATTTGACAAATGTATTTCATCAGTTCGGACTTTCATTGTCTAATATAATATGAATTGATTTGAAATCCCTGTGAAAAATTGAAAAGATTAACCGAAAAAAAATAACAATTTTTACTAAACAAAAAACTGAAATTACAAAGAAATAACAACAACCATCACTTTCACAATGGAAACGGAAATCCACAACGAATTGCCTTTCTTAGACGTATTCGTGAAGAGGACCGACACTAAATGGGAAACATATGTATATCGAAAACCCACTCACACAGGACAGTATCTGAATCAGAAATCCAACCACCATCAATCGACTAAGAGAGTTATCATCAAGACTCTACTAGACCGTGCTTTCGGACTCTGTAATACAAAAGAAGGTCTCGAAAAGGAACTAGGCATCATCAAAAATGACCTTCAACGGAATGGTTACACCAGAGTGATGGTAGAACGGGCTTTAGCTAGAAGACAGCAAGAGCTCCACAAGAAAGAGAAGCCGCCACAATTGGTTCTTGTACTTTCTTACATCAGAGGATTATCGGAAAGGATAGGAAGCATTGGGTCCAAGTATGAGATCAGGACTTGCTTCAGATCTGGGAACAGTATCTGTAGCAGCCTCACGAAAACCAGGCCACCAAACGCGGACTGCGTTTCCATGAATCGCATTTACCGGATACCCCGCGAGTGCGGAGAATCATACATCGGTGAATCTAAGAGGCTATTGAAATTTCGCATTACTGAGCACAAGAAACACACACAGCAAATCCGGAATAGCAGACCATGTTTGGACTCATCAACATAACATCAAGTGGGCTCAAGCTGAAATCATCCACAAGGAGGAACACTGGTTTAGGAGAAAATTTAAAGAAGCCGCGTATATGTTGTCTAACAACGCATTTAGCCGCTAGCGTAGAGATACGTAACATATGGAAACCTCTAATTAAGCGAAAAACGACCAACTCCCGCCAATATTGATTTCGAAAGTTGACAGGTCAGGTAGGTAAGTAACACAAATTTGTGGCTTGAGAGGTAGGTGTCTGTGACGCATTCGAGGGTGACGTTTACCCACCCAGGTAATCCTAGCTATCGGATGTTCGAAGTACCAGATTCTCATTTAATCACCGTAGTAAACTCGCCAAACGAAGGCGTTTGTAAGCACTATACCTGATAATAAACTTTCCTGAAAGTTCCATGTTGATAGTGTCAAACTGAAGATCTGTAAACATATATATTTACTTCGTCGGTTAAAACAAACAGTCTCTCTTGATGTTCTCAAGCTTCTATACCACAGTTCATTTCAGTCGGTAATTTCCTATGGTGTTGAATAGTGGGGATTATCAGGTAAAGCTGATGAAGTTTTTGTTATTCAGATAAAGGTAATCAGAATTCTGGCTGGTGCATCTTTAAGTGAACACTGCAGGCCATTATTCATTCGTTATAGTTTATTAACAATGCCTAGTTTGTATATCTACCAAATACTGAATATATATATATATATATATATATATATATATATATATATATATATATATATATATATATATATATATATATATATATATATATATATATATATATATATATATATATATATATCAATATCTTCAAAAGGCGACTCAAGATTTTTCTATTGCAAAAAGCATACTACTCTGTGGATGACATTCTCCTTGATTCTTAATATGGATTGTAGCTTATTAAATTTTTCTTTTTTTTTATGTTTTATATTGACTCTTTTATGTTTTTTATGTATGTTTTATGTTTCATATTGACTCTTTTATTTTTTTTATGCTCGTTTGACCTGTTGAATCAGCCAGTATTTTATGACTATTTTATTTTTTTTTCCTGTCTAATGTGATTGTAGAGGAAAACTGATTCAATAAATGTATGATTGATACATTAGATTCAGCCATGGAGGGCTTCTGTGCTTCTGATTCGGGTAAATCATCGTTTGGGCTTGAGCATTAGCTGACATCCTCGAAAAAAATTTCTCTCCTAATGCATTTTATTCGTCTGCTGCACAAAGAAGATTCATTACCTATCCTGCTTTCTGGCTGCACTGCCTGGCTGTTAGTGATTGATACTGAGTGAGTCATACATTATTTTGGTACGGACACACACACACACACACACACACACTTTAGAGCATAATATACTCGTAGTAGTCATACAATGAACCATTTTATAATTTGTAAGAGTTGTGAACTGAAATCGTCACCTACATGTTGAATGATCTAAATGACAAATATTTACCATTCTGGTTTTTGACAATGAGTTGACTGAGAGCATTAGGAACCCCCGTTGCAAAATTTCTGCTGGAAATCGTTATAGCCTTCGGCACTATTTCAGACTTATGGTAGGAACCATGACGTCTTATCCTTTGGATGTTTTCGATGTTTTGATTAGCAAAAATATCTACAACGCAAGCTTCGACCGCGACAGGGGACATGTTGATGTGGCCCAAGAGACATCTAGAGCCGTACAGGAGGAAACTCGCCATTTTTTCTGACTCAAATTCTTCAACCTGAAAAAGATGGAAGGTAGTTAACTTTCAAAGACCTCTGGCAGTTTTGAAGGTGAAATTTAGATTTTTGGACACCAAAAAAATTGGACTCATGTTGCAACAGCTATGAATCACGTCAAACATTTGTTGCTTGAAACTTCAGTTGAATATATTTTGTTGTTAGAAAATTTGCAAAAAAAACACAAAAATTGGAACAAGGTAACACCTAGTTCTCAATGAATTTGCAATAAATGTGATGTGCTCACCTACATGTTTTCCTAAGTGCAAAGTATACATGTGAAAAGTTTGCTGTCTACAGACTCTGGTCATGATTTACCAAACAAACTACAAACATGGAATCAATTGTGGACAGCATAGCCTAAATGACAGAAATCTATCTTGCCGATTAGCATATGAATTTCTAATTATATTTTATAAAGCAACGAAAAAATTACCTGTGAAAGTGTCATTTAGTATCGTGAAGAATTGGGCTACTTTCACTTTGTTCATTATAACGAAATTGGCACCTATCTTGCAGAATATTGACGGAAGAAAATAAAAGAAAATTCTTCAGAAAACAATCTCAAAGAAACACTTCAGCGAAATGGGGTATGACGGAGCCGGCTAGAAATCGCCATTAGTTCGGCGTTTTTTTCTGAGAAGTATAAAAGTGACTTCTATGCATGATCTACACATCATTGTAAAGAGTTAATTCTGATATCAATTGCTTTTCTCCTTCTTTTGTGGTTCAGACGCTTTACCGACAATCGCATATATCTCGTGACGTCATACTAGCTTCCGACAAACGTGCAGTTTGAAAGACGTCTATCTTGGTATCGGTAAATGCTATCGATTTTAAATTTTTGGTATTATATTCTAGATGACAAGCGCTATAACACTATTTGAAAAATGCACCAATTTCTATTTTATTGTGTATGTAATTTTTATGAACAGGAGTAAGTTCGAGATTGTGTCGATTTTTCGACTTTTGAGTGGGCGTTTCTCCAAAAGTAGAATAGAGCGCCAAGTTTTGATGCCAGGCTCATTGTTAGTGGTAAATATACGTTAGTTCACTAATTTTTCTCAACTATGAAGACACCGAAAGACAAATTTCACATCACACAAACATCTCAACAAAAACCAATATAGTATGCAATGATTCAGGTTAAAAAAGGAAGCGGATCAAAAAGTGATCCTTTCATCACTCACAAATTTCAGTCTTCATCGCAATACATTTCAAATATTCCATAAATTACCTCAATTGCTGGCTGGATCGCAAAAGTATTGACCAAAACTTGCAGGCCTAAGACATGTGAATAATACTGTTGTAAAAATTGTGCGGAAGCTTGATCAACCAAATTCAAAATTGATTTCCACAAAGTTTCACTGATTTCCACTTGTTCTATCGAAGGAATCCTGGAAAAGAATAAATCTGCTAGACCTAACAAATCACATTCCATAACTGTCTAAATAGACAGGACAGAATTTATATGAAAATACTGTTTCTGGAATTGGTGCCACAAGAATTTGAACACGGAGAGAGGGTTTCAAAAATGTGTATCAAATTTGAAAGTAATTGAATCATTGAGGTTTGGATCCATGATGTTTCTGTGCTTCCAAATGATTAAGTATGTATATAATTTATTCTGAAGTGTAATCTATGATGAATAAAACATTATTATTACCATTTCTTTCATTCCAAAGACTGGTCGGTCCTTGTAACCGAAACCCCGATACATTCGAGAGGGCTCACCAGCATTATCAACCAATTACCACTCACCATACTGTGGGTTAACTGATCATTGGGTCCGAAAATCCGAGAATCATGTGCTCTGAGCAGATGCAATGAGTCAGAAATGATATCCTTCTGAATTTGTCCGACCAAGATTTCTGCCTTAGTATGGCAAACTGGCATGATCTTGATATTCGAGGTTAGAAGACCACCAAGGACTGCATCTCAAAAGGGTGGTCTGAATAGAGTCGAAGCGGAGTTCGAAGAGATACTCTTGATATTGAATCCATTTTTCTTCTCTTATCGGACGATATTTGTCTCGCCCAGAGCTGAAAACTCCACGTCTTGCTCTGATGGTCGAGAACTACTTTAGACTCATCATTTCACCAAGGACCTCAATAATCAGAACCACCATTTATCATAATTTTTTTTTAAAGAGGGTAAGCTGGTCAGACCCTGTTCTCGAAGCTTCGGCACAGATGAGAGAGTGCGCCAGCATTATCAACCAATGACCAATGAGAAGACATCGTTCCACCAAGGATTCAACTAGTCAGAACAACCACTAGAACATAGTGGTATGGATAGAGTCTGTGGAGTTCGAGTATCTCCTCCTCTTTTGGACGATATTCTTCCCACCAGAAGCTGAAAACTTCTCGACAAATATCGTCTAACTCTGATAGTCGAGAAGAACTATATCAAGCTTAATACCTTGTTTGAGCCTGAGGGTGTGAAATGAATAGTTTCAATAAATTTGTCTCTTCTCATTCTCTACAATGGATTCAATATCCTCCAGAGCGTAGGGCAACACCGGTGTCTCGTCAAGACTGTGAAAGTGCCGTAGATGGTAATAAGTCGCCTTATGTTGATGGATATAGGCTGAGATTACATCTAGTGAATATGCTGAGCGAATGCATAGGTGTCACAGACACCTCGTGGCAGGCCTGCACCTTGTGTCCGAAACCTCTATAGCCGCGTCTGCGGTAAACCAAGGTGTTATATACACCATCCTAGTAGGCCTCAACCATTTTGTCAGGCCATGATGAACCTCTTAGTTTTCGACTTCAGTATACTCGATCTGAAGAAAGCAAAGGTCTGGTGCTTCAATAAACCGACGTTTTCAGGACGACCATGTGTTTTGGCTCATCCTAGTGTAGACACAGAAATAAAGTGATCTCTGCTGTTTTTATGTGGGCCTTTCGCTGAACGGGCTCCAAGTCGGTGACAGAGTTGTGATTACCTCTTTAGTGGCGAAAACTAAATCGAGTTCATCAACTGCTTAAGTGGAGGAATATGCAGATACGAATTCCTGATGAGATGGGATACAAACTCTTATGGAGATGCATGCTTTTTTGGTCCTCACGTGGAGTTGATACAGCTTCTCTTGAGTCCTTTTACTACTCCAAACGAGTAGAGTAAGATTGGAAAGGCAAGCATATTCGTAGCAGCAACTTTGTTCTTTCTCGACAGTTCCGATGACCAGATCTGTCAAAGTTTGTGCTGATACTTGCCGCGGAAAGTTCTCCACTGCTGTTACCTCTTGTGAGTGACGTTGTTTCACCCCGAAGTAAGTACGGGTCTCTCCGTCCAGATGGCGCAGAATGCGTCCATCTACGAGCTGCACAACCTCTCCGCAATCCCCGCTTCGTTCTATTTTGAGATGGACCGTTGCACATTTCATTAGTAATGCAAATTGACACCTTAGATTTCTTGACTGTTTTCTAATCGAATTGGTGATTCATTATAATGTGCGAGATATGGATTAAAAAAATTATAATAAGTAAATGAATTTTTTGCGCGACTCACTTATGGTGAACACCTTCTAGTGGCATGTAGGGAGACATATTGTAGGGGAAAAGATAGTCCAGCACTTTGAAAGCCTGAGATTTTTTCCCGGCCAGACCCATTTGTATTTTATTTGAAATATTCAGCTGTACATTAAAACCGGTCAGTGTTAAGTACTCTATGACGCTTCTGCTACTCTGTGATGTATCCTGAAACAAACAACCCACAAATAATTATAGAAGACTGCGACATTAGCGACTTACGTTATATCTGGCAGTGATTGGTTTATGAACGGACTTGACTTCATTGACGTATGACCCACTTCCTTCATCAGAAAATTTCCTAATGTTTACCAGCATACCGAAAATCTTTAAAAACAAGTCGTTCTCGATGTTGAGGAAAAAGCTCCCGAGTCTAAACTTGATGTGCCTATAAATATTTGAATCTTTGGAGGATATTTTCGAAATCGAAACTTCGGCGAAAGGAGCAACCTCCTTCAGTGTTTGGGATGTGATAGGATGAAGAACTATGTTGCTACTTTGTTTGTTGTCGATCTGGAAAGACTGCAGTCTCAAATTGTAATACTGATAGTTTTGCGACTTTCTGAAATGGAAATACACGGCGGGGTGGTAGGTTCTTCGTAGTTCTGCGAAAAAAGGTTTGAGCATGAACATTTTTTCGAAATCTATATGCACATATTCCTTGAGCTGGCATTTCTTGTAATGCAATCGGTATTTGTCTTCAATCCAAGACGCTAACTCCAAAGTTAACGTTTTCCACTTCTGCCCAACATTAACTTCCCAAATAGCGGGCGTATCTGCCAGACTGACGTATACGTGTTCTCTCGTGTCATTTTCCGACGTGAAAATTGACATTCCCACTCCTGATAGGGCAACCAAGGTTTCCAGGTGGCAGCGTTCTTGGAAAAATTTCAGAGCTCCGTTGTAGATTCTAAGATCTTGAGTGAGAAGCAGAGTTTTCTGCAGACCGTCACGGTAACACAACCAGTAGATGGTGATTTTGTCTTTGTGCACTTTTTTGTTGAGGTTTGGCTGGGTGCTGTCGGAACTGTCTGAATCTTCACTGCTGGAAGATTCCACAATACTAGTTGTGGGAGTTACGCTGTGCATCCTTATTTTTTCTTCACCATAGCTGAAAAATGTCATAACGATAATGAAATGAAAGTAGTTGGAGGTGAACCTACATAAAAAATATTTATCAAGAAAAAGAAGCCGAAAACTAACTTATAACTAAAGACGTTTGTTTGAAAGTGGTTTACAATGGTGAATTTCACTTCGGACTTCCATTGTCTAATGCAGGGGTCGCCAAGTAGTTTTGGGTGGCGTCCGGATACCTACTGTGAAAAAATTTTAACGAGGTCCAGAAAAAACAACGGATAATAATTAGGTGCTACCTATGTATTATTTTGATTTCAAATCAATTTCTGAATTATAAAACACCTAAAATTAATGTGATAAACTACACTGACGGACTTGAGCCAGTTTTTTATAGTTTAGTTCTCGATAGGGACAGCAAATTCAAGTGTGTTTTCTAGGTGGGCGTCCGTTAATCGAGAACGATATATGTTTTCCAAAAAAATCAATTTTGAGTACGTATGTTGAGCCAAACATAGTGGCCAAATTTATAGCTAGGTTCTTGCAATTTTCATGTTTGGCCCAAAATTCCTCAGTGAATACCGTTTTATACATTTGCAAAGACATATCTTCTTGCGAATCAATTATCTCTATTTGAAGTGATGGTTTTGACAGATTCAACAACTTGTCAGCCAAATATGACCATTCTGCCACAACATCAACTAATTCGCACAAATATACACAGGCTAGATAAGAAATTGATCAAACCATATTAGTTATAGGTACTGGTAAGTAAAACAGGTTAACTAGGCAACTTATTGATGTGAAATAAGTAATAAGTTGAATTATATGTGACTCAAAAATATTATTTTAATTATTAATATCTACGTATTAATTTATATTTGGTATACAACACATTACAATATTTGATGGTCCGAGGTTCGACCTTTTTGAGGACCGCGGTCCTCAAAAAGGTCTAAATGAAAAGCTAACAAATCAATTATATTGTGGGTTTACCAATAATCGACTACACTGAACAATAATCAAACTCAACTTTATTTCACTTTTAATACAAAAACACTTCGAAATTAAACTTCAACCATTATTCAAACGTCTATCGCTTTATTAGATCGCTCCGTTTACCGCACTGTCACTTCCACTTGACTGTCTCGATAGGCGAGTGGATCGTGTTAATATTTGCCAATCTAAGGCCGTAGAAAATTCGTTGGAATTCCATGGAAGTCGGTGGCATTATTCTCGCCACATCTAAACCGGCAGCGAACATCGAACATTCGCGAAAAGTCTATCTGACTGGGCGCGCTCTTAGCCACGTCACAATTGGTTTATGGCTACCAGTGGCGGTTGGCGTTATTTTTTTTAGGGCATGCTAGGGCATTTTAGAAAAATAAAAATTGTATGATTAAAAAAAAGAAATGAAAAGAATCGAAAAGAATTTAAACCAAGATCCACAATCGTCTTCGTATGATGACTGGATAATTTCTTCGAGACACTATTTATGGGTCGTTCGAATGCTTTCACCTATCCCTTCTTCCCTCTCTCCGCTTTACTGGTTACAGGTTTCCATATGTTGGACAACATATATGCAGCTCTTTTGAACTTCTTCTTGAACCAGTGTTCCTCCCTTTGGATGATCTCAGCTTGGGACCACTTGATGTTATATTGATGGGTCCAAACCTGCTCTGCTATTCCCGATTTGATGGTTTCTCGTCGCTGTGTGTTTCTCTTGTGCTCGGCAATGCGGATCTTCAATGGCCGATATAGGATTTGTCGCACTCACAGAGTATCTGGTTAATGCAATTCTTGGAATCACAGTTCGCATTTGGTGGCTTGGTTTTCGTGAGGCTGCTAAGGATGGTGGTACTGGATCTGAACTAGGTTTCGATGTTGTACTTGGACCCAATTCTTTTCATCCTTTCCAACAATTCTCTTATGTCAGGAAGGGCAAGCACTGGTTGTAACGGCTGTCTTCTAACCAAAGTCTGTTTCACCATCACTTTAGAGTAAACATTTCATTGAAGATATCAGAGCCCGAAAGTAATATCCACTAGAGCCTTTATGATTCCTCTTCTAGTAGATTCATGGTGGTTGGATTCGTGATTCAGATACTGTCCTGTGTGAATGGGTTTTTGATATAGAGATGTTTCCCACTTAGTGTCGGTCCTCTTCACCAGTACGTCTAAGAATGGTAATTCGTTGTGGACTTCCTTCTCCATCGTGAAGGGGATGAAAGGTTTTACGCTGTTAATGGTCGCCGCCTTCGGATAGCGTCCTCTGTATGATTTGGAGTGCTCCTCCGACAGGAACGTTGATGTGAAAGCTTTCCAAGTCTAAACTGATGAATTGATTTTGCTCCGTGACTTCGATTGCTCCTAGTAATTCGACAAAATGCCTTGAATTCCTCACAAAAGATGAAGTTTTTCCTTGTAGTGGTTGTATAATCGGAAATTAAAATCTGGCAAGTTTTGAGTAGCTGAATCCCTGGAACTATGATAGGTCTGAGCGGAACACCCTTCTTGTGGATTTTCGGTAGCCTATAGAGTTGAGGGGGCTTACTGTGGTGCGATATTAGCGATCTTCCCTTTTTCGAAAACTGAAGAGCATTCATTTTGTTCTGATTGTCTATAAATTATGTGAAAATCGACCAAGATGTTATGGAATGAATGATGGATCTGAGGATAGTTCTTTACAGCACGAGTTCACGTTTCAAATACACATATCAATGATTCTAAGACTTACCCATCTTTCGTTATGTCTACTGAAAACCCCGTTCCTTTGTTATTATATACATTCCACACCAATTGCCTGGGCCTGGTTGGATCATCCCAAGTATACAGCAGAGAATGATATGGATTCAACAGCGTCACAGGACTCAGATCTTGTTGTTGAATTTTCAAAAATAGGTCTGCACAGTAGTTTTTCACCATTACTGGTGCATCTCCATACTTGTAATCATTGAAAGATATCCTGAATGAGTCATTGATACCACCAGTGATTTCCACTGTCAAGGCACCCTAGAAAGTAATAAAATTGATGTTCAACATGACTTGTTCGAGAATATTTCGATGGATTTTCCAAATAACGAATATTGCTGCCAAAATGAAGGTTGCACAAGAGTGTAACGCTTGGCATAAAAGCCTTTAACGTCAAGATTATTTGGTTCACAAGAAATCGCATACACAGTACATTCAGTGGAATTTGAAGATGCTGGAAATGTTCTTAGTCTTTGCCCGAGTTTTTATATTACGTAGAAACCATTTTTCCATTCAGATTATTAAAATAAATACTAACCTATTGAGTAGATAATACTGATCATTTTGATTTCATTAATCTGATGAAAAACGAATCAAAAACGTTAATTTAACACACCAACCTAATGGTGGAAACTTATCAAGTGGTTAGGGGAGGTTTCTCAATTTAAAATTTATGGAAACGACTATAATTTTGAGAGAGGAAACAGTTGATCTTTTCTACCAAGGAAAAATGAGTAAGTCGACAGTTTCAGGAGGGAAATTGAAAAAAAAAAGAATTAACTTAGCTTTTGCTGTTTGTCTTGAAGTTTGTACATCGAGCCGAACTCAGCTCTGGAGATTACGAACTTGAATTGGTAATAAAATGTATTCAAAAAAGACTAATGTTTATTACTTTAGTGCCAACTACTGGTGCATATTCCTTCACGCATTATACAATACTAACCCCTTTATCGATTCTCAAAACCGTTCTGTGTTGACTCGATATGAAGAACGATTGGGAAATTAATTTGCTGTCTCTGTACTTCACATACATCTCCATAGTTGACGTCTCTGGCCAGAAGATCACCGTTTGATAAGGCCCTAAATCGACCCACAGGTCAGTTTTCTCATTATGTTCCATAAACCTTAAAGACATTTATTGTTGACATGCAAACTAGTCATTAACTTCCATGAAATGTTTACCTCAGTGGTCTGTTGGTGTTGTTGGTCACCAAGAAACTTGGAAGGATCGTAACGATTTTCGTCAACCTTGGACAAATACTAGAAAGCCGTGTGTTCAAGAAAAACATGTATTTTTTCTTCCTTTCCACATCTTTGCAAATAATTAGACCAGTAGTACCCGCGCATTCTAGGCCGAACTCATTGGACCAGTTGGACTCGTACACCCGAACACTGAGAGTTTGTTTCCCGTGTCTCTTGTAGGTGAAGAGCAAGATGTCTTCGTTGACGCAATTGTATAGGGAATTTGATGCCGTCGCCTGAAAACCAAAAAGTATAGTAGCTTGAGTTACAATAAATATAAAAAATGTCATTAGGAAGCTGAAATTTTAGTTTTCAGTGCTTCTTCAAAGGCGTCGGTGGTTGTTAGTATTGCTTACTACATGGTCCTCCAGTACTATAAATCATTTGTCAGTTTGATGATGAAATAATTTTTCATTTGTAAGAGAAACAGTTTCAATAATGAAAATAGTATTTTTGATCAAAATACCTGATGATACTCATAGCCAAGTAATATAAAAGGACCAAATAAGAAAAAAAACTAGAAGCGAAAATCTAAGAATTTTTTACCATCTGTGATTAATGCACCATCCATATAAGTGGTAATAAAGTAAAAGTAATTTTGGAAAACCACAAGATTATAAATTGTGGCTGAACTGACACGTCATTATGAATTTTCATAAAATAGTGTAGGTACACCAACTGAATATCACCTATATTTCGATATACCTGCAGGGATATTTCCAAACTAACCTTGATTTGTAAAGGTAGTCCGGTTTTATTCACGATCCAGTAAGGCGTATAGAAGAAGAGGTTACAACTGCACTCTCTATCGCTTTTCACGTTCACCGCCAAGTTAGTCACTTCTTCTTTGTTCTCGGTGCTCAAAACAATTATTTTCTCCTCAAGATGCTGAGTTAAGTTTAGATTGCCAGTCCATGTGGTTGAGTTGTGCTTGACCCTAATCAAAACCCTTTGGTCTTTAGAGAAATCGAAGGAATAGACACTGTTTTTCTCTCCTGGTTCGACTTTAATCACTTGTTTGAGGCCGATGTTGAGAACTTCAAGAGTATATGGTAAAAAGTTATAAATTATCAGGGGTGGTAAGAGGTATATTATGTAGTTTGGTATGGAGTGTGTTTGTAAATTCTTTGTTTCTATGTTGCGCCTCAACATCACTCTCAAGGAGAAAATTTCCACGTTCGAATTTGATTTTGGCTTGCAATGGAGATCGTGGGCACTGTCCATTTCTGTCGCAAGGTCTTTCCACCATATTCCCGAGTCTGAAGCATAATGACCCCTGAAAAATAAAACATATATACTTGAAGAGGAGCCCATTGTATTACAGTATGAAATTTCAAGGATAGTGGAACCCTATTTCCAAAATCATTCACCATCAGTCTCAACACAATAGGTAACTTGGTTGTTAGTTACAAAGAACAGACGTACGAACAGAAAAAAAGGTCTCCTGAGTTCGTGAACCTAAAATGGAATACCAGTGTACAAGTGAAACCAATTTTAAATGTTGTTACAGTATTATTATTGACAACGCATACAAGCTCAGCTTTGGGAATATAGGTAAAATGAGAAATGGTACCAAAAAAATGAGCTTGGAGCGGATCCAGTAGATATGGTGAATACAAGAGCGAATATCTCAGACGAGGTGGTGGAGAGCAAATAATTAAGGTATGGAAACATGAAATGAAAATGGAAGAGAATAAGAAAGGAGACAAGAAGAACGGATAGAACAGCAAAAAACTAAAGACATTGTTAAAACAAATGGAGCAGAAAGAAGTAAAAAGAACCAAAAGAACAAGAAGGTGAAAGAGAAGATGAACAGGAAGAGTTGCTGAGATACATTTCGCAACAAGAAGCACAAATAAATAGTGATCAAGAGAAATAAGAGAACATTTTAACATGACAGCTGATGTGTAGTGGTGTATAGAGTTTTAGCGGCAGAGTTTGTGAGATTAAAAAGTAGTTCGAAGAAATTGCTCAATCCACTTGGATTGAAGAAAACAGCCTTACCAACAGAAATCAGATCACCAGGTAAAACTCTGATGTCTTTAATTCTCGATGGTCAGTCATGGACGAAAAAAAAACCACGTCATTAGTGCTAGAACTGCGACGTCTGTTATTGGAAATATTTTTCATAACTTTGCGGACAGCAACCAAAATGGATCACATCACTTGGTTTACCACAACTAACTCAGGTGCAGGAGACCTTGCGGGGCTATGCGACAGATAGGCATGATACTTTACTAAAGATCTTGAAAA
This sequence comes from Leptinotarsa decemlineata, assembly GCF_025532065.1. Lineage (NCBI taxonomy): Eukaryota > Metazoa > Arthropoda > Insecta > Coleoptera > Chrysomelidae > Leptinotarsa > Leptinotarsa decemlineata. The sequence continues at coordinate 9,333,015 of NW_027412578.1, forward strand.
CAAGTGGAGTCTGTACGGAATCGCTGCAGCTTTGTCAATCATATCTCAACAATCGTACACAAAGCGTTAAATTGGGACATCAATTATCTGCAGCTAGAAATGTTACCTTGGGAGTATCTCTGGGCTCAGTTCTGGGACCACTGTTTTCACTTTATACTAGCCAATTTCACAAACATGTTGAACATTGTAAAATACACATGTATGCTGATGACATTCAGCTATACCTCCCTTTCAAAGTTGATGACCTGAACAACGCTGCTAGAAAGTTGAACAATGACTTAGAAACTATATCAAACGTGAATTTCACTAGTTCGGACTTCCATTGTGTAGTATATAAAATGATTTGAAATCCCTGAAACAACTGAAAAGAAGAATTGAAAATGAATAGTTGAAAATAACAATTATATTAACCAAAATAAACCTGAAGTGAAATAATAGTGAAATAAAATACAAGTAAAAATAGAACAATTGAATAAATAAAAATAAAGAAATGAAAAAAGAAAATAAAAATAAAAAGTGAAGAGATTCCAAGTCACGTTAGTTCACGACGTTTCGATTGTTAGTATCTACAATAGTCTTCGGGTGATGACTGGACTGATTCCTCCGAGAGATGACTATTTATAGGTCGTTCGAGTACTTTCACTTATCCCCGCTTTCCATTTTCCGCTTCACTGGTTCCGTGGGAGATGACCGTTTTGGCGGGAGTTGGCCATTTTTCGCTTGATGATGGGTTTCCATATGTTGCGTATTTCTACGCTGGCTTGGCTGAATACGTTGTTGGATAACATGTATGCGGCTTCCTTGAATTTTCTCCTAAACCAATGTTCCTCTCTGAGCAAGATCTCAGCTTGGGACCACTCGATATTGTGTTGATGGGTCCAAACATGGTGTGCTATTCCTGATTTGTTGGTTTCCCCTCGCTGTGTGTGTTTCTTGTGCTCGGCAATGCGAACATTCAATGGCGTCTTAGTTTCACCAATATAGGATTTTCCGCACTCACAGGGTATCCGGTAAATGCAATTCTTGGAATCGCAGTCCGCGTTTGGTGGCCTGGTTTTCGTGAGGCTGCTACGGATAGTGTTACCGGATCTGAAGGAGGTTCTGATGTTGTATTTGGAACCAATTCTTCTTATCCTCTCCGATAATCCTCTGATATAGGGAAGTGCAAGCACTGGTTGTGACGACTTCTCTTCCTTGCGAGGCTCCTGCTGTCTTCTAGCCAAAGTCTTTTCTACCATCGCTTTGGAGTAGCCATTCCGTTGAAGATCATTTTTGATGATGTCTAGTTCCTTCTCGAGACCTTCCTTCGTATTACAGAGCCCAAAAGCACGGTCTAATAGAGTCTTGATGATTCCTTCTTTAGTCGATTGATGGTGGTTGGATTCGTGGTTCAGATACTGTCCCGTATGAGTGGGTTTTCGGTATACAGATGTTTCCCACTTAGTGTCGGTCCTCTTCACCAAAACGTCTAAGAATGGCAATTCGTTGTGGACTTCCTTCTCCATTGTGAAATTGATGGAAGGTCTCACGCTGTTGATGTGTTTCAGGAAGGCGTCTAGTTCAATATTCCCATGGTTCCATATTATGAAGGTGTCGTCAACATATCTCAACCAGACTCGAGGTTTCTTGTGGGCTTCTTCAATGGCTAGAGTTTCAAACCACTCCATATATGTTGGCTATGACTGGTGAAAGTGGCGATTCCATTGGCAGTCCCTCATCTTGTGTAAAGAATTCGTCCTTCAGTTGGAAATAACAGTTTCGTACACAGCATCCTAGTAATTCCATGATTACTTCTATAGGTAGATTCGTTCTCTCTTTCAGGTTCCCGTCTTCGGATAGCTTTCTTTGTATGATTTGGAGTGCTTCTTCGACCGGAACGTTGGTGTTATACAGAAATCTGCCTTATTTATATCGTAAAATAACATTCAGGACAGACGTACACAACGTAAATTTGAGAAACAAAAATGTAATCACATGTCCACAATACAAGACCTCAGTTTTCCAGAGAAGTTTTTCGTATTCGATTATTCATCTTTATAATTCTATTTCCGATTCGCTAAAACACCATAGTAATTTTTATAAATTCAAAAAAGAGCTTAAAAGTTTTCTGTAAGTTAACACATCCTGATGCATTTTTCTTTCGTATACCCCTTTTTTTATAATATGTGTTTTTAACAAGTAGTCATTTTTGTTATCTCCCATATAAATTTTTTGTTTTCTTTTTCATTCTGTTGGTGGTGAATATTCAGGAAAGGAACAAATGCCAAAAACTGGGTTATATAAATTTAGGTTTTAGGATTAGTTAGGTTAGTCTTTAAGTTATATTATGAATATTCAAAATAGCAAGGGTTGAGTGGTAGAGCACCTTGGGGTGAATTTCCCCTTGGGATTTCTGAGTAACAAGACGAATATCATGTAACATTTTATTTTTCATTGGAAATAAATACATTATTATCATTATTATTATTATTATATCGAAAGGATAATTGATGTGGCCTTTCTAAGAGACCTTCTTGAGCAGACTAGAGTAGATGCCTTCGTCGAAGACTCAAAGAATACCGAGTTACAATGAGTCCTCAGCTAATAAGAGACATGCAAGTTCAAACATTTTTTGGGAAAAAAACGTGTGTTGCTACAACTGCGGAAGTTTGAGGCATCTGCAAATGGACTATTGGAAATGATCAAAGGCTTGCGGTTATACGCAGATGAGAACCATCAAATGAATAGAAACCACACAGATGTGAGAGTATTCACTTTTCCATGATAATAATTTTACAATTTTCAAAACACAAGGAAATGTCTTGGAATGTCATGCAATAGTTGATAATATAGTGACATTTTGAAAAATATGGAGAATATTAGAGACTGTGTCCATAGGAACGTGCTGAAACTATTTTAGAAAAATATGTCTAATGAAAACTCACTCTGCATAAGCGGGTTGTATGAAAAGCTTGCAGTGATATGCTATGTGCAAAGGTACATTGTATTCTTCTTGAGCTTCTAGCACAGCAATTCTCATGGTTGTTTCGAAAGGATTTGTCATCTCTCCAACCGGTTCCAAGTTCATCTGTTGCAGGATGGACGGTTGATAAAGGACACTTAGAGCGAAGCAAGTTTCATTTTTTATCTGAAAAAACAGTGCTTGGTCTCGTGTGAGATAATCATGTCAATACTTACTTTCAGAGGGGAACTGATGACGACAACTCTTCCTGATTTGCCGATACTGTGTCTGGCCGCAAGATGGTAGGTTTGTGGAGAATTTACTGAATTGATCCTGATCAGTTTTTCCCATTCCCTTCGGGAGCAGTTGGTTTGTACGGGGAGGAAATTGGGAACGAATATTTTCATGAAATTTCTGTTTATCTTGTCGTAGAGCTGCGGAGTTGTCTCATCGGGAAATTGTAGACTGGATAAAGTTTCGAAGTCGTACATTAATTCGTAGTCTTCTTTTCCATCATCTGTGAAACTGAACAATGAGTTAAGTGAGAAATGAAGCGTTGTTAATAGGTTGTGTGGGTAGGTGTGATCCTGACAAAAGAAGAAATGATAGGTAGAATTGACACCTATGAAGCAGATTACGAGACAACTACTTAACTATATGATGATATGGTGGCAATAATCAATAAGTTAATGAGAAGAGGGAATACCTAGAGAAAGAAGCAAACTGACGAAAAGAATGCAAAAACAACAGGTAATTAAAGAGGAACTGATAGAACAGGAGAGAAAAAAGAAATGGATAAAAGGAAAAGAAGAAGGAGAAAGGAAATAGTTACTGCTGAAATAACTAGAGTAATGAAAAATTGAAAAAAATAAAGGAAATGGAGGACAAGATAGGAGAACCAAGAGGAACAGTTAGTTGGTCTGGCAAGTGGAGCGAATTTATCAAGATTTTCAACAAAATGTAGGGGAAAAATCAACAAGTACAAAACGAAACATTTGGAGTTCGAAACGTGAATAACGGTTCATGAAAGAAGTGAACAAGAAATTGAATGAGTCAACAATTCTTTCAAGACAGAGGACACCGATTTCAAAAAGGTCAAATGAGAATAATGAAGTCAGGATAGTCACTCTGAAATATTTATTACCAATAATTAGAAACAGTACACAACTACAGCTGGTTGAAAGAAGACACGGTGACCTCATTAGTTCAGTAGGCCAAGCACTAAAAATAGCGCAGAACATTCCGGAAAGCAGCCCAGTGATATTTAAGGCTCTGGACAATAAACGAACTGAAGCAGGCCTTGCAGGATTCGGTTTTGATTCATTCTGAAGCCTTAGGAATACTTCTGAAAGAATGTGAACCAAGTTAAGGAGAATTACCTTGTCAAAAGTATTGGAATATTACTGGAGTTTTTTCCCAACACCAAATCGTTATTTTGAACACTTCGACACGTGGTTCGATCACCAAGTGATCATCTTCAAAGAGGAAAAGAAGTTTTAATCTTCCTCTTTGAAGTTGATCACTTGGTGATCGAAACACGTGTCGAGGTGTTGAAAATAACAATTTGGTGTTGGGAAAAAAATCCCGTACTATTCATTACTACACCAAAGGTTCCAAACAGTGCATCATAAGTAAAAAGTATTGGAGTTGGAGGAAAAATCAACAAGTTAGTACGCACTATATCTAAAATGAGTGAATCTTATGAACATGGAAGACAAAGAACATGAATAATGACTGCGCAACAAGGAAAAGTATATCTACAGGCAAGGAACAGCTCTCAAGGACTCTTGTGTTGAGTGGTCGAGTAGAGGGGACTTTGCCGTCAGAAGGAACTTGACACGAATTCGCTTAAGATACAACTAGATCAACTATCAACATGGTATTCCCTCTTCAAGAGAAAAGTAGTGGATAATAGTAGATTTGTAAAATAACAAACGGATCAAAATGTTTCGTACGTTCATTGATTTGATGAGGTGTTTTGACATTATTCTAATTTATTATGAGTAGTACTAGAACTGTGGAACCTATCGACATTCATTACCAATTTCTTAGTATTCATAAGTTTATGGGTTCTAATGGGTTTCTAAGGGTTCAAATCTCAACACACTCTCTTCCAGTTATGGTCTTGGTAGTATTTACCTTTCCTTATCATCGTAATTATTGTCAAGGTACTCTGGCAAGAAATACTGACTCTTATTTGGACTGCTTGGAGCAGAGTCTTCGTTCTCGTACCTTTTTGAACATAACAATTTGTTTTCTTCTGAGTTCTGTTTTTCATAAAGCTCGACTCTGGTTTGAGGCCCGATGTCATTAGTCAAACTGATCAACTTTCTGTTGCTTCTCACGGAAATGATTTTGTTGGAGTATTGGGTGATGAGTTCATTTAATAGTTTTATTATATTCGGAGATATCGTAACGTTGAAGGATTCTTTGGCGTCCATCAGAATGTAATAGGATTTGTTGAAGTGCATATCAAGTTTGTCTTTCGGTCTTTCTGTTTCTTCGAGATCATCATCACCATCGCTCGAATGACCACAGTCGCTATCTTCATTTTCATTCCAGTCTCCTGAAATGGAAGGGAAATGAAAAAATTTATATGACTGACCCAAAGCTGTGTGCAGAAGAAGGACTTCATATCATACTTGTCCCTTCCACAATAATTACGAGGTATGGTGTTTCACCTAAAATGTGTGAAGTGTACAATATTTGGAAGGAAAATTGACCAATACTGACTTGCACTAACTACATCAGCAACTTCCTGAGCAAAGTTGAATCAGTTGAATAAATTGATCATATCAAAGTCACTGTTACTTATGCTGCAATAAACCCTTGCGGGTTGACCTAACCTAACCTACTTGTGCCTCATTGATATGGTGTTGAAAAGCATACCTGTGAAAAGATCTGAGATAGCAGCAGCCAACCTTTCCATTGCTCCGTCTTCATTCTCTGAGTCTGAATCATCCAGAAAAGTCGACAAACTAGTTTTTACTCTTCTATTATGGCCAACGGTGATCAAATTTGGTGGCTCCAAATACATCATATCGTCTCCAGAGTCTTCATCTTCAGTTGTAGTCACTGATCTACTCGCGACCTTCTTCTTTGGTGGCTTGTCCTTTCTCTTGCACTCAGTGTTGTCCAACATGGGATGCGACTTATCTTGGAATACTTTAATGATTATTTCCCAGGGTTTGTACTCTTTTTCATCCATAACGATAGGTTCTATGAGAGGTTCCCAGCTTTGGACGAGTTCGTTGAAATAGTTGGCCTGCAAAGAGAGCTCGCACGTGCAATTCAAAATAGAGGACCAGTCGTAAAGAGTGAGTTCCACAGTGGATTTGACCAACAAGACTTGAACTTGCTCAAGCTCGAATATAACCACGAAATCAAACTTCGGTACGAGAAATATCTCGTGGATTACAACAGTATTATCCGTTTTAGCGTCTTGAACTGTTTGCACGTCTACGAACTCATTCAACTTCTTCGGTTCCCACAGATCTTCAACTTCAGGAGTTTTAGCTGCCTTCAGCCTTTCTGATTTGATTGTTTCGACTTCGGGGACCTTGAAGTGCTCCACGATATCGTTTAATATGTCGTTAAACGAGTGAACGACTTCGCTGCAAAGCTTGATGTAAATGGATGAGATGGCCATTGTTATTTTCTCGCCAGACTCACCAGAAAAGCTCTTGCATATTTCGAGGTCACATTGTTTCAAAATGACATATGGTTCTTCGGAATATTCATTTAGGTCGAAGAATAGACTGTGAAGGCCTGACAAAGACATTACCAGGTTGAGTCTGTTGGCGTGCCTCGAGTAGTCCATTAGGATCTCGCTTTTCGTAATGAAATACCTTTTCTTATTCGAAGTAGTTTCCACCAAAAACATAAACTCTGGTCGGTTGACTCGTATTGATAGAGTAACGCTTGTTAGGTATGACTTTTGGGACACAGAGGTGTAGACTTCAGCTTCGTATCCAGGATTGACGATGCCTACGTCTGTAGTTTCTTTAGGAAGGCACTCAATCACGAATAAAGCTAGTTTTTCGCAGAAAGGGATGGACAGGCTCAGACTTAGTCTTCCTATGATTACATCTGATGATTTATCGCCGTTTTTATTTTGATGAAAGGTGACATCGACAATTGGAGGGTTGTTAACAGTGATGTTGCAGTTATTATTTTTGTGGTCGTCTGTTGGCGATTGTAGTATGCTGAAAGAAAAGGCTATTGCTTTCAAAATGATTGGGAGGGATGATACTCACATTTTATCAAATGCATTAGCTTCTGGACCAATTTCTTCTATAAAAATAGTATCGACGGATAGTTTACCATCCAAGCTCTTATCGTTATATACAAAAAACGAAATATCTATATCAGCAACTTCCAATTTGCACAATCCATGACTCAAATCCCGAATCGGCGAACTAAGTAACTCCCCTGAGTCGAAGAAAAGCATGAGTCTTATTTCTTCTATCGTAGACTTAGCAGATATATTCTTTTGTTTTGGTTCGCTGAAAAACGCCTCTAAGGTTCTCACGCTGTCGTCGGACTCGATCAAATGCGTTGGAGACTTAGTTTGAACCGGAAATAAATCCAGCAGCTTTCCTTCCCCTATGTTATCGGTATATATTAACATCAGGGTGGTGAGATCTCTTTGTCCTAATGTCACTTGGATGCTGTCGATGATGCTGTCGATGTCCCAAATGTTTTGTGATGACCTTGAACTCGTAAACCGTTTGATGTCCATGTTCAGTGTGATTGGTTCTATGAGAGTTTCCTGGAATCATAAACCATTTGCTAATTCAAGTTTGGTAATAGTTCAAATAGGTAGTGCTACAGGCCCTAGAACGTATCCTTGTGGAATTATATAAATATATTTCTCACCTGCATTTCTAGTGTAGATGTCAAGGTCATCACGCCTCTCGATGCTGTAACCCCACTAAGTTTTACTAAAATATTTTCAGTAATATCGGTTGAATAATCTTTGAAGAAATTTTCGACCCTCAATTCTCCTAAAAAACTGGGCGATAAAAACATTCAAAAATTCGATGTTTTATTCAATATACCTGTGTCTAACACTAAAACATTGGGAGATGACGATTTTTGAGGTATGATGAATACTGGCCCACAAATATTTATGGATAAATTAATTTTGGTGTCGTTTTTCAAACTTTTCGTTATATCTGTTAGGAAAAGTTTTAGTTTTGTGGACATTTTCTCTAAAAACGGCAGGGCTTCTAAATTCGTCACGAACCTCTGAACAAAAAAATTCACTGGTTGATTTCTAGTATAAGAAATACTAAAGTTAAAAACTAACCTGAAGTTGGACGACGAGTTTGTACAGAAATGTGCAATGTATCCGACCTAACTGAAATTTGAAGCTCCCATCGATAAATGTTTCATCGACGTTAGGGGAAATATCGTTGTTATAATTCAAATGGGTTGCGTTTCGAACATATTTTATATCAAATACTTTGTCTTCATCTGTATAGAGAACCTGAAAAATATTTCATTCGGGAAAAAACTCATGAGCAAAAGTTCCAAATATTGAAGTAGATTCCGTATTATCCACCAAATTTGATGCAAGTCTATTCAATCAATACAATTTCGAAACACTTTCTTCTACTCTACTCAATGGTTCATTCCAATTGCTGAAGCTACCGTACCTTGGCCTGAACCGGATTGCTCTTGGCAATTATTCACAGAACAGTAGATGGATCTCGAATACTCGTTGGTGCGTTCGTTATTCCTCTCAGTATAATTTAATTTTATACGCTGTCAGTACAATACGGTACTACGATAGAGGCAAATATATCGATATATTCGATTTCGTCCTCATACGTTGATTACGAATGTTCAAAGTGTTCGGACATAGAATAATCTATCTATCGATACTTTCAATTTACTATGTAGTGCTAAAAGTCGCACGTTAAACAGGTAAATACTCATTAATCCTAATCATCGTTAATCTCGTATGAGTTTTGACTTTTGTGAGTTGTCGTTCATTGGGGACAACAACTGTTTAACTAAGAAACAGGAACAGGTACCTCAACTTCTTTCTTGATAATTTCACAACTGATGAATACTCAAAATCATTCAAGAACGATTGACTTGAATCTTTTTCTTCGAGGCTTGTATGTAGGAATAAAATGATGACTTGTATAGCATTTTCTAGGTGGCTGTGTCACAAAGATTGCTTAGAAGCCGAAATTTATATTCAGCAAGTCGCAACAACCTTTTTGAGAGAAGAGTTTTATGTAAATAACCATAGTATAATGTTTTGAGTAGGAATAGAAAGTTTTCATGACCTGAACCAATGAAAAACTTCAGCCAGTTCACTAATTGGCATGGTGCTGTTTGGTTTGAGATCATATGGCTATAATTTTTATTTCATTCATTTCATTCATTCGGTACAAAACTAGGATTATGAGGAAGTTAATAAAAATGTTCAAGTAAATATTATTAACCACCTTTGAAAAAAGAGAATATGATCATTCAAATAAAAATAATTTGATGATCATCATTGAACTAAAAATGTTTCTTTGATGTTTTTGGAAAATATTGATAATATTGATCAGCTATTAGAAAACGAACATAATGAATATACAAGAATGCCATTCGGACTAAAAAAAACTCCAACTAACTACCACGATAAATAAATTTATCCGGAGTATTGACAATAGAAAGTATCTATATTTCGACTATATTCTATAATTATGAATCGTAAATCATTTGAAATTTACCTTTGGATATAAAGTCACATCCGACAAATGTTCGACGGTGATGTTGCTGAGGAACGACCTGAAGACGAATCTTTCGTTAGCTCTGAACAGAAAATCTAGTTCGAGACCGGATAGTTGTATATTTACTATATCGAAATCTGAATCACACACGGTTATATTCAGATCGGAAAGCCTCGCAGAATGCGAGAATTTTATAGATCCGGGAGGTACTGGACAGTCTGTTTTGGCATGGAGGACGTCCCTAATTTTTTTCAGACAGGTCTGCAAAGTGGTTTTTAGGAAAGGCGATATTTGGTTATGGATTCTGAAATTGAATGAATAGTTTCAGTTGCTAGGAATGAGATAGTATTCAATATTTACTTATTGGTTAAGTATTTTGAGTATTTCAGGATCGTATGGATGGCTTCTTGATGTAAGAGCAGGTGAAATGTTCCAAAATTTGCTACCAACGATGTTTCCACCCCGTGAAAGTGGGTCCAAAATTCTGGGCAACTGGCACTAACCTAGAAAAAATTGAAACGGATCAGATTTTGTAACAATAGCGCTACTAGGTAGATAATAAATGGTTTCAGCATAAATGAAACCAGTTTTTATCTTTGATTTCTTCAGATGAATTGGTTTCGGTTTACTGAAGAGAAAATAGATTTATTTGTAGGTATCTCCACTCAGATTGGTGTCTATTTTAACCCCCAAACTAATTTATCGAAACAGAAAGCGGAATTGCTGGTCCTGACATTATTATATCCGGTTTGGAGAAAATAGGATAGGTGAATTGGAACCTCTGGCGTAAAATAAATCTATTGAAACACTTTTTGTATTTTTATCTGTGGAAAAAGGTGTTTTATTAGTAAGATAATTAGCTGATCTTTCCCAAAATTTAACAACAACTTCTAACACACCGATAAATTTCTCAACCATTGAAATCTGGTGGATTGTAACATACATTTCTATTTTCACTTCAGTTCAGAGTATCTGCATTCACTTTAAGCGTTGAAATGTACTTACTTTTCGATAGAGTACGGTAACAAGGTCTTGAGTATTGGAAACGGGACTGAAGATGAGATCCAAGTACTGTCCACTTGGGGTCGTGTGCAACTTATCAGTCAGCAAAATAGAGTTGAGAGATAGCTGGTAGGCGGGTCCAAAAGTCATTAGAGCAATGTCCATTGTGAATATTCCAAGGCGAAGCATCAAATATTGCCGATCTGTACTGTCACTCGATCGGGAGAAAACCAGCGAGAACTGAAAAATAAACAAGGAATATGCATTCGTTTCATGATCGATATATTCCTGATTCGAATCTTGAATCGGACAGCGATTTTTTCTGTTGAGAATGACTAAGCTTTTTTCGGAAAAAAATCATTACACTGTTGAAGCCTATTTGGCCGATTCAAAAGTAAATACTATTTAAGCAATTCTCACTTCATTTATAACAAATCCAAACAGGACATCAATGTTATTATTTGGAGATATGTTGTCCTCCAACCCTGGTAAATCCACACATCTTGCCCAAGCTTCATTCATGTCTTTATTGTGAACCTTAGACACGCTTTTGCTGCAAATGAGAAGAAACAGTTTTTTTGTCCATCAAGTTTCCAAACATATCTTACGTTTTTTGTACTCTCTGCGATCTGTTATTCTCAACTTTATATCTTTTGTACTTGGAATAACTATTGATGATTCTGATTTTTCCCTGTATTTTTTTGAGATAAGCGGAACTAAATCTTCTAAGAATAATATCGTTTTTATACAGTTTTGGCTGCGGGTCTTCTTGAATAATATTGATCTTGATTTGATCTATATTGAAAAATTTCAGTAGTAGTCCAATTTTTCTTTCGGATATATTGAGCTTCAGCATTTGGAAAGCAATGTTGAACTTGTACCTTGAAAAAATCAACAAGTTTTCAAAACGGAAATAAAATTGAGACAGTTTTCATTAAACGACTGTATTTGTTAGGAAAAAATGTTTTTCTTGAAGTTTCTAGGAGTACAGTATTATATAAATTCCATTGTTTCAATATTAAGCGCTGTGTCTAATGATGCAAACAACAACATCAAATAACCAACAATAACCATCGGGACAGCAAACATTAACTTTAGATTCTGCCAACTCCCAGAGTAAGAAACCTACAGCAACGATCCATGACTAAATGTCGGAATTTTATTTTGTTTATACTCATTACTAGTTGAATAAACTTGTAATGAAATCACTAGTTTGAACCATTAACAATGGTTCTTCAGAGAAGAAGTTTTGTCATGTTTCTAGGAAATTAGTATGGGTCTAGCAGAGTAATAACCAATTAATATTACTGGAGTTTTCTCCCAATACCAAACCGTAATTTTCAACACCTCGACACGTGTTTCGATCACTAAGTGATCATCTTCCTCTTGAAGTAATATTAATTACTACACCAAAGGTTCCAAACAGTGCATCATAAATAATTATCAATTGTCATTGATTCCTAGCGTTTTAAAACTGAAGGAAATTTTTGTTTCATGGATTATAATAAACTGATCAAAGAAGAAATGGATTTGGGTAGATCAAAATATGTTAACTTGTTTCAACAAGTCAAGGTTGGTATAACGAACGAATTAGTGGGTCCAATATGAAGATTACAAGAACTTTAACATTCTCAATGTCAAGAGGAGACAGGAATAGCCTTTATAAAGTATTAATTTGCTTCAACAAGTCCTTTATAAAGTATTAACTTGCTTCAACAAGTCAACATGACCACAACAAACAAAAACCAGTGGATCTAATTTGAAGATTACAGGAATCCTAACACTCAATATCAGTCAGAGACACACATAGTAAAAGGACAAATTTATTTTATTATACTTGGTATTTTACCTTGGTATTGTCTTTAGATTGGCCACAGAAAGGGCGTAGGTTGAGGTGAAAGAAGTTTTGGGAATGACGTGCATTTCAGTGTCTTTCTCTTTCCTGGCATCTTTCCAGTTATCACTAGTATCACAGAAAAGTATTTGGACGTCTGTACAACTCATTATTAGTTTGGTATATAGTTGTTCTTCTAGTTCCATCTGAGTGGCATTTTCAGCTATATATTTGTGGTGGCATAATTCTGTACTGACTGTGTATCGTCCGAGATCAACGACAAGTAAATATTCTGCCCTAAAAAACAGTATGCATGCAGTGTAGAATAGGAATGATATACACAAACACTGCAAGAAGGAATGAACAATACAGAAAAGGAATTCAACATAGCTGCAAGAAATAAAAAAATATTCGGGAGCATTGAAAGTTTCTGTCACTTACTGTAAGTAGGAACTAACTTCTGGAATGACAAAATAAGGAACTTTGATATTGAAATTGAATTCCCAACCTTCTGATAACTTTTTTTTCATTTGGTCTAATATTTTTGGAGGTTTTTCACTGATGACGTTCAAGACGTTCTTCGTAGGGCAGTTTTCTCTACTCAAATAAGATTCTAGTTCCTCAATAGATGGCTGCAACAGAAATTAGCATTGAACCAAATAAAAACATTTCAAAAACATGAAAGAATATCTGGATTTTTAATTGTTAACAGGTCAAGATACATACATTACAGCAAAATTGGAAAAAAGATATCTTTAAACAAATGAATTTTGACAAATTTGAAGGGATGCGAATTGAATCTATCGAAAACTTTTTTCTCACACCAGAACAAAAATACCTTCGCTCGACACGCATTTCGTAAATCAAGTTAGCATCATCAGGAGATGTTTAGCGAAACACGCTTCGAAAGACAGTATCATCTCCTGATAATGCTCACTTGATTAGCGAAACGCGCGTCGAGAGACAGTATTTTTGTTCTGTTTTACGCCGGAGGTTCCAAATTCTACTTATCACGATACGAATTATTCTGTATCTTGACTCACTCACCTTGTTATAAATACACTCTACGGAATCCATAATGATACTCAATTTGTATTTAGAATAGGCCTTTTTAGGATATTTTTCGAGTTCCACTTTCAGAAAATATGCCGGACTGTCACTCAAGTGTTCGGAAGAAATTATCGGTATCAGATGATCTTCAGTGCTGCAGCCTTCGACTATGATACCCTCTACTTTCAAATTGAATTTGAAAGTTTCTTGCGAGTAATTCGGAACCAATGAGAACATAGTTTGTGTGAGGGTCAGTACCATGATCTCTTTGTAGTTATCGGTTAAAACCAAATTCAGGTTGCCGAGACGAAAACTGTAGTTGTGTTCTGGAAAATAGAATTATTTTTTTCTACAATCTCTTGCGGAAATTTAGACATGATTCACCCATAGTCTCCTTTTGATTCTCTTGTTCTTTATCTTCGAAGTATCCAATTTTCTCGCATAAGAGTAGTCTTTCAGGAGATGGCAACATAGACCAAAAGCTTTTTTCGCCAATACTTCTTTCCTGAACCTGAAAACTTTTTAAGTTTTTTACGGATCTTCATTGTCATCATCTCATTAATAGATGTAGACTGAAGCGAACCTAGGCAGCACACGCTATATAAAAGGATTCAACAAATATAACAGTGACGTAACCTGACAAAAATATTGTGCTCAGCAGTGGAGGGTATTAGAATATTCCGAGTCCTCCTAAATAACACCTCATCCTGAAGCCTTCCTCTTGTTGAAGTCTGTGCCAAAAAGATGTATGCCTCTGTAGAGCCGGGGCTCTACCGTGATGGACCCTTCTTTTCCCAGTAACTCGTGAAACTCGGACGACGAATAAACCAAAGAATCCGACCGTTAGTCTGCAGAGACGATGGACGTCGATCAAAATGACCCCAACTGTCCTCTCTGTGAAATCTGATCACGAGCCAGAGCTTCTCAGTTCTTCCATTATTGATCCTGTCGACAGACCTAGAAGTGTGCAACCAGAAAGCATCGCCTTCTCAAGAAGGCGATGCGTTGACCAATATATATAGACACATTGAGCATTGTGTCTTTATATATTGGTCCATAACTCTGTGCTTGTCTTATTGCAAACCTGCTAAGAATTTCAGTTGTTTGGCAGTGTCCCACTGTTGCCAGTTGTCCTGAAAGATCACTCACCAGATGAAGCAATCGGCTTCGTTGAGAAACTGGATTTATTTGGTCGAGTTTGAATATGTGTAAGCAATGATAAAACAAGCTTGACCTCCTAACTGACAGTAACCAACATAACTACTTAATTCCCAGGATATTTAACAAACATTCCCAAAACCGTTTGTTCCTTGTGAAAAAGACATTTTCTATCTTTGGGGTTGATCATCTTACTGTTATGTTTCTTTTTGAATCAAACGTTTGGAACATTTATAACTATTTTTTGTTGAAATAGTTATCAATTATGATGAAATATATATATGTATGTTATACAACTCAAGGCGAAAGTTAAAACAAAAATGACGTTTGCGAAAAACTCTCGGAATACTAAATACTCAAGAAGATCTTGCGTGAGGATTAGAAGAGTTTCAATGAAAATTCTAAATGTATGAACGTATGCTGCCTAGAATTTGTAACCAACTCACTAGCAACCTAGCTTGCTGTCTAGCCAAGACCACATTGACGATAGATAAATTATCTTCGTGTTTTTGCAGATCCAGTTTCAGTTCCGTATCGTTCGGATTC
This sequence comes from Leptinotarsa decemlineata, assembly GCF_025532065.1. Classification (NCBI taxonomy): domain Eukaryota; kingdom Metazoa; phylum Arthropoda; class Insecta; order Coleoptera; family Chrysomelidae; genus Leptinotarsa; species Leptinotarsa decemlineata. The sequence continues at coordinate 9,348,283 of NW_027412578.1, forward strand.
AAAATGATCTGCTTATACGTCTCAACGTACTCCTTGTAATGCTGTCTGACCCTCCTCATTCTGCTCCAAGTGTAAGGTTTCACTCGTTGTTCTAGCAAGGCATAACTTGCGTATCTCCACCAGATTCTAGCGTTCTCAGCTATTTTCTCTCTGGGTCTGATGGAAAAGAACTGCCAGCTGATCATCATCCTCTCCATGGCGTCCGAGATAGCCAGAACGGAGTCATATTGATCTTTGGAAAGTTGAACGTTGCAGTCTTGCACGATGATGTCAACTTGCAACTTGCATACCTGACCCGATGAAGTTTTGCTAATGACCGTCTTCATTTTGGATGTCATTGGATTCAGCACTATAAAAATGTGACGGTGAGATTCATGAGAAATAGGAACAAATTTTACAACGTTACCAAATTCGAAGTCTTCATTATTGATTGAATAATTTTGTAGACTAGCAGACATTGTGTTTCTCCATTGATAATACTGTGAAGGTAAGTCCCACTTTTTCAAGGTGACGTTTGGATTCCAATAAAGTGAAAAAGCTTCCAATTTCACCATGTAGAAGCAAGTATCTGCATGTTTGTCATATCTAGCGGGCCTCCATTTGCTGGAGGACGAAGATGAATTGAATGAGTGGACGTGTAAAGAAAAATGAAACTTTATATAGCAAATGCAGTGTGGCTGGAGATAGGTGGTACCAGAAATACCCGGCCCGACAAAGAAGACACAACAATTTTGGAAAAAATGTATTTATTTCTCAACATAATCTCCTTGCAGCTCTATACACTTTTTCCAGCGATGTTCAATGAGTTCGATGCCGTTTTTATAATAAGAACTGTCTTGCTGCTCAAAAAATCCGACATTACTTCTTCATCGTTGGGAAATCTTTGTCCGCTGAGCCATTTTGGGAACAGAAAATTATCCGAGGGGACTAAATCTGACAAATAGGGTGCATGAGGTACCAATTCAAACTTTAATTCGTTATTTCTGTTCATTGCCATAATGAATTTGGGAGCTGGTGCATCGTCTTGATGAAACAACACTTTTTATAAGCCAAATGCGGTCGTTTTAGCTTGATTTCTTCACTCAAACGTTGTAATAAGTTCTTATATTACTCCACGTTGATAGTTGAACCTTTTTTTTAAGATAAGATAAGATAAGGTGAGTTTTTCATTCACCTTTAAATTTTTTTACAGAAAACAGTATGTTTCAATAGTCACACGACAGTTTTTTGTTTAGGTACGTCACAATATTGTAGAGAGTATTCTCAAACTCAAAAAAAAATTTAAGAATAGGATTGTCTCTGGCTAGGAAGGGTATAGAATCGATCATAACCGGCTGGATCTTTGCCATGCTAGTGAACAGAACTGCAACTACGACAAGGTGAGGCTATCAGGTTTAGGGTCACCAGGGGATTCCCCCAAGGTGGGGTACTATCTCCCCTTCTGAGGTCGCTCCTGGTGGATAGTCTGCTTGATGCCCTCGACAGAAGAAAAGTCGATCTGCAAGATTATGCAGATGACCTTGTCATCCTGGCAAGGTCCACGTCGGGAAGGGTAACTTGTAATATCCTCCAAAGCACGTTGGAGGTTGTTCACAGTTGGTGCTTGAGGGAGCAGATGTCTGTCAACCCCAGCAAAACTGTGTTAATCCCCTTCACCAAGAGGAGAAAATTGGACGATCTAACGCCACTTTCCCTCAATGGTGTGGTCATTCCATTTGGAACGGAGGTGAAATATCTTGGCATTGTCCTTGATGAAAGACTTACCTGGAACGCTCACTTGGAAAAAGTTTTACACAAAGCCAGACTGTCTCTATGGACATGTCGAAGGATTTGTGGTAAAACTTGGTGTTTAAGTCCCAAACAAATCCATTGGATTTATGTGATCATTATCAGACCAATGATCACTATACAGGTCACTGTCATTTTGAATCATCATATGCAGAGACTTGGACTGTCGGAAGACAATGTGTGTCGCCTCTGCCTGGAAAACAATGAAACAGCAGAGCATATACTTTATGCCTGCCCCGCTGGGGGCTGATTCAGGTTCTTAGAGTTCGGCAGATCCGTACTTTCACCTTTTGACCTGAAAGACCACTCACCATACAAAGTGATCAGCTTCGTTGAGGAGCTGGGTTTATTTGGTCGAGTGTGAATAGGTGTGAGCCACAATGAATCCTTGTGGGTTGCGGTGGAGGGTCGAATAGACCCACTCACTTCGGACCTACCTACCTACCTGCCTACTTATATGAACAGTTTTACCTTTAGAGGCATACAGATGGAAAACACAGAAACATTTATCACAAAATCTGTCGTTCACACTCCTAACAGGCAAAAATATAAGTATTCAGACCCATGAATGAAGAAAAATTTCATTTATTTCATATAGCGGAATCAGTAGCAATGATTGTTTTAGTTGGTATTTTAATTTTTTAGTTGTGTGATACTTCCATTCCACTGGTATTTGGTTGTACAAGTTCATTGGCAAATATTCAGTTTGTAATTTTTGTTTTTTCGTTATTTACTTTTGACATCCTATATTGATTTTTATTTCGTGTATCATGTCCATGAAGATCTGTTCCCGAAATATATTCATCTTTATTTGTATGTATGCATAGAATTGCATATATGCATATATATACAAGGTAATGTCAAGATTTTCATTTCAATTAAAATTGGCTTGGCGTGTGTTCTGTTACCCAAATTGGCAATAGTTCTTATTATTTCCTTTTGGCTCACCAATAGTTGATAACAAGCCGGGCTTTTCCCCCACAATAGAACCCCATATACAAGATGGCAATGCACCATGCCATAGTAAACAGTCTTCAATACTTCGCTAGATAGTACTTCCCTGAGAATTCTCAAAACGAATAGAGCCGTGGATAGCTTTTTTTGAGTTTCATTTTTATGTACTTTCCAATTCAGTTGAGCATTAATATGAAAACCCAGTAGCTTGACTGTTGTTTCATCGTCGAGCGCTTGCCGATTTTTTCAGAAAGTGATGTTCTTTGATTTACTTTTATTTGGGGACATAACTTTTGAATTTGAAAAGATTTCCAATTTCAATAATGTTTCCTATTACTTACGTTCTATCACGCTCAAGTTTTTATCTTGTAACAAAAGGGTAGAGACATCCGCATACATGAAAACATCAGCAGTATCAATAAATGTTGGTAAGTCGTTTATGTGAATGATGAACAATCGGGGACCTAGCACTGAGCCCTGAGGTACTCCATGTTTGACTTCTAGAGTTTTTGACGTCTTGTTATTTAGTAATACATACTCCTGTGTGTCTTTCAGGTATGACTCGATGAGATCTAATGCTGTTCTGAGTATTCCATATTTGTCGAGTTTTTTCAACGAAACACTATCAAATGTCTTTGACAGGTCACATAAGACTGCACGAGTATGTATCCCTACATCTTGATTTTTGACTATCGTGTGCACTATATCGGTTACAGCTTGAGAGGTTGATCTGAGAGAACGAAAACCGTACTGATGATCATCTAGGAGTTTTTCCTTTTCTAAAAAGTTGGTAATCTGTCCTCAATAATAGCTCCTATTATTTTTGAGATTAAAGGGGTTATTGTTATAAATCTGTAGTTGTCACAATTATTAGCATCACCTTTCTTCAGAATAGGGGTTGCTCTCCCCAGTTTTAAGTGTGATGGAAACTCTCCCTTTACCAGGTAGATATTTATCAGATGTGTAAGAGGTTTTGCTAACATTTCAGGAACGAGTTTTATTATTTTCGAACTGATATTGTATGCATCCATACCACTATTATTTTTTAAGGTTCTCAAAAGTGTTAAAATTCCGTTCTCGTTCATGGGTCTCAGGAATACCGAGGTTTTCACGTTCATTTTCAAAAGTTTCTCACCTCTCAGATCGGTGGGAGGTATTTTCAATGATATTGTCAACCATATTCACTGAAACGAAAAATGACCAACTCCCGCCAAAACGGTCATCTCTCACAGAATCAGTGAAGCGGAAAATGGAAAGTAGAGAAAGTGAAAGTATTTCAACGACCTATAAAATAGTCATCTCTCGGAGGAATCAGTCCAGTCATCACCCGAAGACGATTGTAGATACCAACAATCGAAACGTCGTGAACTAACGTGACTTGGAATCTCCACATTTTTTTATTTTTTATTATTTTCTTTTTTCATTCCTTTAATTTTTATTTATTCAATTATTATATTTTTTCTTGTAGGTTATTTCACTATCATTTCATTTCAGGTTTATTGTTGCTTAATATAATTGTTATTTTCAACTATTCTTTTTTAATTATTCTCTTTTTTACTTGTTTCAGGGATTTCAAATCATTTTATATAGTAGACAATGGAAGTCCGAACTAGTGAAATTCATCACGAAACATTGTCAATCACCTTCAAACAAATAATAAATAACGCAGCGTCTTCAAACTTTAAACATTTGCTTTATAGATTATGTACTTTCTAATAACGTGATATTTTTCAAATAACTACCACCATTTCTAGGTCAGGCCGAGTACTTCTAGGACCACCCTGGTAAATACCTGAGTTTGTATTGATTAAAATTTCTCAAAATTACTTCGTTCATTAATACTCTCAATCAAGAATGTGGTAACAAAATAAATTCGCACGTCAAATTATCAACCACAGCAACCTATCAAGATTTAAAGCGACCTATTGATGGGAATGGAACAAAATAATATGATGGTTGATAAATATAATCGATTCAATAAATGAAACACAAAGTGACTAGAATTTTACCTGTTGGTTGTTTCGGCTATAATACTTCCGATACACAATCCTCCCGCTACAGGTGTTTTCCAGTTGTGTTCGTCTTCATACCTCACATGTATATTCGTAATATTCAACTGTAGGCAGTTGAGTAAATTCGATATCAAGTGTTCCGAAAATGACGAAGGCCCTCCTACAATATTTTTAAATTACCATTATCAAATGTGTTCCATTTTATTTCACTCAAATTTCAATAGAATTAAATTTCAGTAGAAGGTTCTTAAGCAGAGAGTTGATAATTCTCACAGAGTTGAAATGTGAATGGATCTTTGAAAAGACGGAGGAGCATTTCTTAGACCAAATGGCATTGAAGAATTATTGAAAAAATATACGTATAAATGCCTGTAATCCACAAGTAATAAATTAATCTGTGGAAATATACATATAAATTTACTTTCGAAAAAATACAAATCATGAAATTCTAAAACAACAACAAATATTAATTGGGCTCCAGGGCGACTTCATTGATTCCAGTGGCGCATATGCTTTTTCAGCTGCAGGAAAATCCGGAAAAACCTGCAGCACCACATCATCTGAAGATATTGATCTGCCAATATCCTCTCTTTCAAGTATCCCTCAACTTCTACCAATTATAGTTCATTTACGCTTTCTCGTCAATTGAGACTGAAGATGTACAGAATGAAACTTTTTCCTGAAGTACGAAAAATCACTCACTAGCAGCGCAAGTAGTTCGGTAGGGACAAAAACTGTCTAATCCTCATGTAAACGTATGATAAAGTACAATTAGAAAATAATGTTTTTAACAGAAGAAGATGTTCCTGGAGCAAAACTGAAATTTGCAGCTGTGAAGGATAACAATGTTGTAACATTAAAACGTTGGCTTGCATGCCGTAATTTGAAAATAACTGGAAACAAAAAAGTGAATTAATTGACAGGTTGGTATATTATAGACTCTATTAAAAGAGTAGCGGTAGATTCAAACTCTATTAAAAGAGTAGCGGTTAAAAGAGTAGCGGTAGATTCAAACTGTAACAAAAGAAATTTAAAATAATTATGAATTTCAGATTTATTTCCGAGTGAAATATGAATCAAATATAGATGGTAATGAAATAAATTTAATTAAATATAATAAATGAATATAATTAAATAAACGATTGAGGCTATATCTCATTCTAATCAATGGTAATTAACTATGAAAAATTTACTATTCATTTTATGTTTAGACCATACATATGAATATTTATTTATTTTTTGCACTGTTAAATCTACTCTCCTCGAAGCATGTATCCATTTCTTACATCTAACCTCATTAATATGAGGTTTTAAAAATGGTATAAAAAACACGTTTTCTTCCTGATATCGATTATCCGACGTACAATTCGCAAAACAGCAATGCTTTGTTGGCATTATACTATCACAAAATGATTTTTTATATCAGATTGATATTTTTAAATAATAAATTAAAATTACGTGAACAATAATGTTTTACATGTGAATAGTTTATGTTTGTCCCTACTATTAGTGCTGCCTCTCGTGACACGTTCTCTGAACTATTCTCAGGAGAATGGCTCATTCATAATTGTAAAATAACTCATCAAAACTTAATGTACAAAAAAAAAGATTCCAAAATTCAAAAAGTTAGTGATTTATGGGCAATATTTTCAAACACGCGAAATCTTTCTTCGAAATAGAAAAAATACACGACTCCAGGGGCAATATAGAGTTTTACTATTCAAATAGTCACTGCAAAAAATATTACCTAAAATTTCAGCATCGCCATCTAGTTCTGCCAGCATCCTTCTCTTCGATGCCCTCATCAGTCGTTTGTTTTTCTCTGCGTCGAAAGAGTTGTTTGTTACGATAGGTCCGACGACTATATGTAGGTCTTCGATATTCACCACAATTGGTTGATTCCATAGGGAAGTCCATGGTATTTGTACCTTTATTTTTCCTATGGTTCCTGCCAGTACTTCGATCGGTAAATTTAATTCGAACTGAAAATATATTCCTCATCAATGAAAGTTTGAACTGAAACTAATTTGGTGGAAACCTGTTACATGGTTCTCTGGATGTTCAGGAAGTCATAAAACTGCTTTATCTATAACTATGAATTTTGATATAGAGACCTTTTTTTACGGACAAAACACAATCACTGCAGGAAAACCCTCACTGAGTTGAACCTCAAAACGATGAGCAGCCACATTCCGTCGCGTATTTCTGATATGTACCACTCTTGGTTGAATCAAATGTGCCAAATCACTTGAACACTTCCCGTGAAAGTATCTGTAGAAGAGAGACAAATCCCCAACCTTTCTTCGATGTTCCAGACTATCAATGTGGCAAGTGATGTTCGCGTCTCCAATCAGGCGGATGGAAATTATTTGATGCTTCTACTCATTGGTAGGGGATGGATCAAGAAAACTTTGATATAACTCAAGCCCAGTATTGAAATTCTCATAACAAAATGTTGAATGTAGATTCAACCTGAAGGAAATCATGGACATCCTTGAAAAAACCTCAGATCTCAATGAATGATTTCAAAGAAGAAAGGGTAGATTCATAGAAGACTGAATGAGATAAGAATTTGTTTCAACCATACAGGGTATAACTAAATAAGTGTAAAACATTTAAGGAGGTGATTCCTCATCGAAAAAAAGATAGGATCTTTCATATAAAGAAATTTCAGCAATTTTTTTCACAATGTACTGAAAAAGTTACAATATTGAAATTAACCTGGCGTTTTGTACTACCAAAAAGACACTTAGCCAGTAATTTATTTGGTTTACCCCATGGTTGTAAGGGGTGGAAAACGCAACCCCTAAAATTTATTTCCAATGTAACTTTACAAAAACTTTACAAACCGTAAAGATTGTTAATTCCTTTCAAATATATCTTTTATCAGAATTATTAGAAATAATCTGTAACTTTATTGAATGCTTATTGAGGACCTGCTCTAGTACGTTTTTCAAGACTATGAAAGATCTATGATTAGATCTGTCGCTAATGATCGTTCAAGAGCTAAGTGTGACTATACGTACGTGAACGAATTGATATTTATTCTTAGTTTTCAAAATCATTATTTCAAGCTCAGAAATATTCAGTCGAGACGACAGCTTTCATAATTACCTGCTGTAAATTTTGAAAATTAGGTACCATCTACAGAGTTGAGCAGTTGAAAATTAGCATGATCCTAATTCCAAATACTAGTGACAGTTCAGTTTCGTGATATCTGACCGGTACACAAACTACAAACTATAAGTTCTGTGGTGTATAATTTTTGATAGGGCGCATGCGCGAACTGATTCCGTTAGATACACGAGCGTAGCGGAATATGAAGCAGTGTAGGGGAATTTTGGTTCATGTGTAGCGACTTTATAGTTCATCCAGTTGGCAACACTGGAACCGAGCCCGTGGACCCACAGTCAGTCGACGCTTGGGAGAAGGCAGATTGAGACCACGGCGTTGTAATTTTGAACTCACGCGAAATACGCGACTTCAGAACGAAAAAAATAATTTGAAGACAGAAGAAATAACAAAATATAATGTCATTACTCACCAGTGCTTCCGGTTTTAGTTTCAAGTCAGTTAACTGGACCTGACCCGAGAAAATTCCCACATTCAAATTTTCAGTATCAAGGTCAACAACATATTTACCCAGAAACTGATTCAACAGTCTTGCAACAGCTCCTTCCAACATCTAAAATGGATAGTTTTATTATATTCTATTGACCGAAACAAAAAACAAACATAAAACAATGAAAAAGTATTCCACATAGATGTATAAAAATTGAAGCGTATAAAATGATTATCTGATGAGTTTTTATAAATAGCCACACAAATGGTTACAGAATGAAGAGATTGACAATCTGGTAAAGTTAGTAAACATTCCGTAAAACATTTACTTTCCTGGCTAACGCCATGACATACCTTATATTATGTTTGATAGACATTTGATGGGGATTCGAAACCAGCCTGTAGATGATTACTTGATTCATCTCAGCGAGGTTCTGTTGATAGACGAATGAGAAGTATTTATAAGACTTTTCTCTGGACACGCACCATGTACAAATATTTGTCGGATATAATCTCATGCCCATCATAGTATTAGCCCGGGAAGTAGTTGTGTTACTGAGTACCGACTTTGGGAGAGGTGTGGCGTATGTATTTCTCCTCGACACAATCATCATAATTATTTGATTACACTTTTGTTCTCTTTATAAATTACCACTTTCGAATTTTGGTATTATATACGCATTGTTTATTTTGTCTCAATCCCTATTCTCAACTGACTCAGAAATATTTATGATCGAAAATTTTTGTGGCTTCCCAACTTCAAATAAGATAAAAAGTAGTTCACTGCAATATTCAGAGCAGTTCATGTTTGGCAATACATAATGGTGCACCACAAGGTAGCATAGTAGGTCCGTTTTAATTTTTGATCTATATTTTTAACGCATTAACAGTCTGTCTTTTTTTTAAATTAATTAAATACTTGAAAAAGAGGAATGAAATAATGCATTCAACATTTAAAGGGATTCGTTTCTATTTCACCATGTGGCACCATCGGTTATAGCTAATAAAGGACAATGAATCTGTTACCTGTATAAGACAAACAAAGAGGACATATTTCAGAGGCGTCCTGTTCTGTTTACTTATGTTCCGAGTTCCGAGACATTCTGTGACATATGACATTTTGTGCACCTAACCTATCTTCCTCTATATAAACTAATAACAAAACAACTGTTGTTTATGTGGCTTGTGGAGGTGGTATTGAACTATAATTAATTTTTTGCCTTAATTGTTGATTTATAAAAGATAATTTTCCTTTTTAAAGTAGAATATCTATAGGCGCCAATATGTGAATTAGAAACAAATCCCTTTAAAAATCAAAACCCAACATTTGAAACATCAATGTGAATACTTTTCGAAGTGAATTTGAAAAACTCATGAATTAAACTCAACTTTATCTTGTTCAAACTTGCATTTGCTGCAATAACCAAAATTGAGGAACATTCCCCATTGAAAGAAACAATAAGGAGGGTCTGCACGGCCAAAACTCCACAAATGCAGTGATGATGGGGAAAACGTCGGAAAACACAAGTTAAATTCATTATATCAGTGGTTAAAAAAATCGACGAGAGAAACTAGAGGTTGGTATTCAAAAAAAAAGTTGATGACGAAATCTAACGAACGAAACGTCGCATTGTAAATTGAAACATAATTGAAAGTGCATCTGTTTCTTGCGTATCATTCTAGATAGCAATAGAGGCATCAGCTAAAAAAAAACGGTCTGTATAATACTTTTTAAGATGTTTCACAGGCCTCTATTAGCCTCACTCCGAGAATGTTGACCAGGGATGAAATTGTGTTATGAAAATCGAGTGTTCTGAGATTTGTCACAAAAATTCAGGTGTCGCAATCCGTAGGCTGTTGAATAGGGATGAAATTTCGAAAACTCAAATTATATGAATCATATGAATCAAATATAGATGGTAATGAAATAAATTTAATTAAATATAATAAATGAATATAATTAAATAAACGATTGAGGTTATATCTCATTCTAATCAATGGTAATTAACTATGAACATGCATGTTATAGACTAGATATATTGATAACTTCGACCGTGACTGCAAACCTTTTCCTCGATTATTAATCGTACCGTCATGTCCATAACGAATTACCTGGTCGTGATTAGAAAAATATTAGATTGCCGCAGGAAGTTTAATTTTCGAACCATGGGAATTAGAGAGAACAAATTCAACTTACTTTGTTAGTATCCGTTAGACTCGAAACACGCGGATTCAATTACATTTCCACTCGATTTTCATTACCACTGTCGGAGGCACGTATCGATTCCATGAAAAAGTGATGGTTGTTATGCCAGAAAGGTCGGGATCTGAATGCTATCCGCGCCTGTCTACCGTCAGGCGCCTTTCCAAGGATCGATATCTCGGGACATTCAATCTGGTTTTTGAAATTTCATTATGAATCATTACGTCTTTGGCCGACCACTTCCCATTCAATAATTGAAATACGCTGATTAGCTTTTGGATCCGGGATATAAATAGGAACACCTGACGATAATTCATTTGCAAGGATGGGCATTATTAAGTAAGTTTTTTTTATAACAGATTCGGAACTTGCATCTTCAGGAGTATTTTTTATGGTAATAATAATGTTTATTCAACCAATTCAGAAAACATTCAGTAAAACAATATAGACAAAAATACAGAATTACAATATAGACAAAAATTTCAATACATTATTGGGATGAGAAGAACTAATTTATATAATTATTTACGGCAATGCCGATTTCTTACAAAATAATTAACAAGTTCACACATATGTATTCCACAGTAATCTAAGCTAGGTTCAAGGGAAAAATATATAGATAAAATTTAAAAAAATCGTAGAAATAAGTTAATGAATTATAATCACAGTATTTTTGAATACTTCCAAAGAAAAATTGATACAGTTTATTTTGTGATTTTAACTTATTTTTCATTTATTTATTTATTCATTTACGGCAATGTCAATTTTTTAAAAAATAATTAACTAGTTCACACATATGTATTTAAGAGTAATCTAAGCTAGGTTTGAGAAAAAATGTAAAAAATAAAATAAAAAAAAATCGTAAAAATAAGTTGATGAATTACAATCGTTTCACAGACTTTTCAAATGTTTCCAAAGAAGAATCAATACAGTTAATTCTGTGTAATTAATTCTGTATAACAATTTCCATTATGAGAGTTTTACAAAAACTGTTACACGTATATACAATATCTTCCTCAAGCGTTAAGTAAGAGTTTATGCTTGAGGAAGCTATTGTATAGCGAAACACGTGTCGCGGTTTTTGTAAAATCCTCTTTATAGTGAAAATCATGCAATAAACTGTATTAATTAGTTTTATTATGGATTTTTATCAAGTATTGGCCAGTTCTATTCAAATATATGAAGAGTTTGGTAAAGTGAACGTAGAGAACCTCAAAAAAGCTCAAGAAAGCATGTCTTTGAAGAGTTTCAGCTCAACATTTGCAATGATTTTGAAAGGAAACCTCAAAAAAGCTCGAGAAAGCTGGTCTTTGAAGAGTTTCAGTTCAACATTTGCGAAGATTTCAAAAGGAAACCTCAAAAAAAGCTCGAGAAAGCTCGTCTTTGAGGAGTTTTTGGTTAACATTAATAACACAAATCTGAAACAGAAAAGCTGACTGACTTCTAGATGTTCTGAAAACTATAAAAATACTCAAAAAATTGTAGACCGTTAGGTTATTCTGCGAAACGCTAAATTGTATTATATAAAAAGGTTCTTTGGGCTAACTTGAAGTCATAAATAACTGCTTCAAAAGAAGCTTTGAGCAGTTCTACTTCACAATTGCGGTTTCTATGCCTCTATTATTTCGTATACCTCAAAGAAACCTCCAAAAACCTGGAACTATTTCAAATTAAAATATAAAGAACACGGCTGGCAAGTGTTCGGTGATTTAAAAATCTTAAGCATGTTGCTCGAAAATCAATCTAGGTTTACCAAATTCCCTTGCTTTTTGTGTGTGTGGGATAGTAAAGAGCAAATCACTGCACCAAAAAGTGTTGCCTCCGAGGAAGCTTGTTGGAGAAAAGATCGTCCTGCACGAAACTTTGGTGCCTCTTCATAAAATTCTTCTACCACCGCTTCACATGAAGTTAGGATTGATGGAGCAATTTATTTTTCACTTCCCAGATATGGAAATTGATTCAAATACTCAATATCAGTGTTTCCAGGCCTCTCATAGACCTGGAAATATGTTTTCGTTGGACCAGATGTTAGACGGCTTATGGTTGATCCACAATGCATCACAATCATGACGTATCCTCAAAGAGAAGGGTGGATTGCTTTCAAAGGGGTCATAGAGAAATTTTTCGAAAATTAAAAGACCCTAACTACAAACAAATCGTCGGAAAATGTTAAAAGCATTTCAAGTTTTGGGTTGCCTGATGAGTTTAAAAGTATATTTTCTTTATTTCCACCCATCAGGAAATTTGGGAGATGTGAGTGGAGAGTAAGGTGAACAATTTCACCAAGATCCAAGATATTAAGGAGAGGGAAAAAGGATACCAGGAAAGATGAAGCGTCTCAATGATGACAGACCTTCCAGATAGTTTAACTTTTAGTTTCTTCAATTTTGTAATTTTTTTCAACTTCTCATTTTTGTAAATAAAATCATATTTAAAATTACCTATATTTCCTACAAGTTCATAATAAAAAAAAAGAAAACTTCTGCAAGTTATAAATAGAAACTGTTTATTATTGGATGAATATGCAATTTTTGTAATGTACAAATGAAATACATATACCAGTAAAAATTGAATAATACCTATCACTAATGAAAGAATGAAAAAATTCATTAAAACCAAAAAATATCAAATTCAATAAAAATTAAAAAGGGAAATTCTGTAAGATTCCAGACGCTGAACTCTACGTAAAAGCAGCAACCTTATTTGGATAGGATCATATCACGATCTTGTTACAGCTTTTGTTACAGCTGGTGAACTTTTTTCTTTGGAATAGGAATGAATCTCCAATATTGTGCTGGGTCGGGTTCAGGTTCTCGTGAATTTCTGGAACAACTTTGTTGTCGTGATACTTTTTATTTTATGTGTTGAGAAACTACGTGTATTCACTTTCACTGACAAACTGAAAATGATTCCGTATGCTAAACTTACCCGGTCATTTATTCGGAATTGTACCTGACATGTTATACCTAACCCATCAACTTGAATATTGTCAAATTTCTTAGAAAATAAAGTTTATACCTCTGTTTATACAAATCAACTTGTAGACAGACGTATTGGAAGATATAAAATTTTAATGTTTTCAATTTTGCTAAATAGTGCGAATATTTTGAATTCTATGTTTGAAATGAGAAATATAAATAAAACTTTCCATCCTTCCGTAATGTTTTGGTCTGTAAGATGAATTCATTGAAAAAAGTTTTTGAGACTTTCCTAATTGAATTGCACAAAAAATTTGCAGATTGATTGCATTAAATTGATGTGTTATACAAGTTTTTGTTATTGCCTCAGAACATAATAATAATCTTCTTCATGTTACATTGTAAAGCTTTCCTGTGTATGATTCTGTTTCGATTCCGATTCTGTTTCGAACTGAATTTTCTGAGAAATTCAATGCACAAGTACTTGTTTGGGTTGATTTTCTCTGTAGTTTCATATGTGTGAAAAAACCTCTATACCTACATATCTTCGTAAAGAGTTTATCTTGAATCATTTTTTGAAAATTATCAACCTCGTTGGTGAAATAGAAAGCTAAAAAGGACTTTTTTTTCCAAAATATATACCTTTATCAATTTCAGAAGTGGATAAAATGAAAATATCTTTCATATATTCTCTGTACAAAAAATATCTATTTTCTTCTAGCATTTTAACAGCTTATATTCAATTAATCAATTGATTTTTTGAATATGCTCCAAATATTCATCTACGAGTACATCTTTTTTCTCAATAAATAAAAATGAAAATTGTATAATTGAGAAGCCTGGTATATATATATTTTTTTTCTGTTCAATCCCCTGAAATAACACTGTATTCAATGCATGTTATGATAATATTATTATTTACGTTAAATATTGTATATATTTTATTCATGTAAACATACCTGATTGGTCTGTTTCGATACAAAATATCAAAGAAATAAATGAAAGACATTTAACTTTTCACATGACAAAAATGCTTGATTTTGCAGGTAGAAATTGAATTATATATCTAGAAATAAACTTGTATATTCATACACATTTCAACGGCCCATATTCAATTGACTTTTTTGAATACTATTGCCCTAAATATTCATCTACGAGTGTATCATCTTTCCCAAGGCATTAAGTGTTTCACTTGTGATGTAATGTTTGGAACCCTTGATGTAGTAATGAATATTACTACACCAAAGGGGTTTTTTCCCAACACCAAACCGTTATTTTAACACCTCGACACGTGTTTCGATCACAAAGTAATATTCATCAAGTTTTTCACACGACAAAAATGATCAATTTTGAAGGTAGAATCTGTATTATATTTCTTAAAATAAACTTACATGAAAACAATTACAAATCATAACACAATAACACGAGAAAAAAGTCATCGCCGTCAATTAAACCCATGTCATCAATAGTTTGTTGTATAATTTCAGCCGTTACTGCAGTCCGTTTGATGATGTGCTGTGATTTGTCGAAACCAAGGCTATTTCTAGCTCCAACCGAGTGTTTTGTAATAGAAGATGGAGGGAGGCTTTTTCTCAATCGGTGTATACTTTCCTGCAGACTGTTCTGCTTTCTTTGATAGTACAATCTATCAAAAACATTCATGGGACGAATTCCTTTCTGTCGACTTTCTACTGAATTTTTTTGTAGAATAGGGCCGTAGGAATTTCGAGCTGGGTGGTTGAGCACTGAACTTCCTGACACCATGTTTTTCCGATAATGATTTCTGTGCTCCACGGCAGGAGTGCTGGCACTGAATTTTCCTTTCGCTGGCATCATCCTGTGGCATTCAGGAAGCTTCCTCAGTGCATAGAGCCTTTCAAAAACGTTCTGTGATGGTGCAGGCATAACGATGGTGGAACCTGTAGGAAGTTTCTTCATTGGAGCCTGCGAGTTTTTCAACCCTGAAGGATTTTTTATTGATTTCGGAAAATTTGGCCTGTTTCTATCGACTTTTGTGATTTTTCTTCTCTCGTTCATAACGCCATGTTTCTGATTCTCACCAGTATATTGCATTTCTGTTATTGTAAATAGAGACATATTTTGACCTGATTTTATCTTTTCTAGAATTCCACCTACAAACTGAATTGCTTATTATCCTTTGAGGCTACCTATTATACGTTATCAATCTGTAATTATACCTGTAGTCAGAATAATTCGGTTTTTATACCTTATAGTCCAAATTAACAGGTATTGTAGTATAGCCAACATAACTAAGTAATCATATCATACAAGGCAAATGGTTACCAACCTTAAGTTTTCAAGAACAAAACACAAACACTACGGGAAAATTCTGAGTGATTCTCATTGAATTTGAATCGCTGGAGATCGAATCTATTTGGGAAAATGTTCTCAGGAAGTTCATTTCTTTTGCACATTCTATTAGTTTGTTTATTTTCATTCTCGTGTGTAATTTTCTCTGTTACTTCTTGCCCAGAATTGACCTGATTGAATTGAAAAACTTTCATTTAACTTTGTAGTTTTCTCAGTTCGTTGCTATATTAATTTTTGTCTTCTAACATTTTTATAGACTGTACCATATTAGGACTAACCTGATCTGATTCTTTAATTCTGATAGCCATCTCTAATACTGTTTGATTTTTGTTCCAGCGATATGATTGTGCCAAACATATTGGTGTCCATTTTAACCCCCAACAAACTTATCGAAGCAGAAAGTGGAGACATTTATCTTTTTGGAGAAAACAGGTTGCACCCGCAATGTTTATGATTGTAAATTTCCAAGGATTCTAAATAATTGAGTTTGCAACCCTTCCTTGCATAGTGCAGAGTTTCCGTATCGTTTAGATTCGGAAACTTGTGGTTGCATGCCAAGGAATGGTTTGAAAACGTCGAATAATTTTTTCCTAGTCTGAAGGACCTTTCATGTTCAGCATATCGTTTTTGGAAATTTCGTCCGCATTGTCCCACATAAACACTATTACACTCCGGACACTTACGCTTATGAACTCCAGATTTTTCCAACTTGTCGACCTTATCTTTGGCATTGAAAAGGAAATGATATAACCTGGCTTGTGGTCTGAATGCTACTCCCACATTGTTTTTTCTGAAGAAACCTGCGATTATTTCTGTTCTTTTTCTAAAATATGTTAGCGTTACCCATTTCTTGATTTCTGGTTGTTTAACCTGAGGATATATTAATCTGTAAGTGAATTTCCGGCTTTGTTTCCTGAGTAACTTCTGGATAGTATCTGCGTTGAAACCGTTATTATGACCTATCTGGGTAATTGTATCAATTTTCCTAGCTAGATTGTCTGCAGACAAAGGCAGTGAGAATGCTCTGTGCAGCATTGAATTGTAGGCTGCTAATTTATGACTGTCTGGATGGAAAGAATCGCTTGGGATGGTGATGTCTGTATAGCTAGGTTTTCTGAAAACATTGAACTCGAATTTATTTTGATTGTGTGTAATGGTCAGGTCCAAGAAATTTATCTGTTTCTCTATCTCTGTTTCGAGTGTGAACTGAATGTTGCTATTGATATTGTTCATGAATGTCATAAATTGGTTCAGCTGTCGTGTAGTACCTCTGAAACAGGCAAGAATATCGTCTACATATCTGTACCAAAAATGAATATGTTTTTTACCCAGGTCGGAGTTTACTATAGTGGTCTCCAAGTTGTTCATAAATATGTCTGCTGAAAGTGGACTAAGGGGTGGTAAACCTGAATCCTGTTTATAGAATTTTTTGTTGAACTGTAGGTAGCTCTGATTCAGGCACACATCGAAAGCTGTTGAAACTTCAAAGGAAGTGATATGGTCTACTTTGGCTTGATCTAATATGTCTAAAATGAGGGGCTCACACTCGTTGTACGGTTGGAGAACATACTCTTTACATCGAATGAAACTAAAATTGAATTATGTGGCGTGGTTTGGTTCCTTATGTTTTCTACTAAAGTAAGTGAATTTTTAATGCTGTGAGGTGGGACGAAATAGGTAATATTTTTGAACAACTTGTTGAGACGTATTCCTAGTTCTCTTACTGGACTATTTATAAAGCGTGTTTTTTATAGAGGTATAAAACTTTAAGTTGCAATAAAACAACGATGGATTATTCGATTGACATGAATTTTATTTGTCCAATCTGGACGTCCAATTTTCGATGACTTTTTCCAACATTTGTGGCCGTATATCGGCAATAACACGGCGAATGTTGTTTTCCAAATGGTCAAGCGTTTGTGGCTTATCCGCATAGACCAATGACTTTACATAGCCCCACAGAAAGTAGTCTAGCGGTGTTAAATCACAATATCTTGGAGTCCAATTCACAGGTCCAAAACGTGAAATCAGGCGGTCACCAAACGTGTCTTTCAATAAATCTATTGTGGCACGAGCTGTGTGGCATGTTGCACCGTCTTGTTGAAACCACATCTCCTGGACATCATGGTTATTCAATTCAGGAATGAAAAAGTTAGTAATCATGGCTCTATACCGATCACCATTGACTGTAACGTTCTGGCCACCATCGTTTTTGAAAAAGTACGGACCAATGATTCCACCAGCCCATAAAGCGCACCAAACAGTCAGTTTTTGTGGATGTAATGGTGTTTTGACATACACTTGAGGATTACCTTTACTCCAAATGCGACAGTTTTGTTTGTTGACGTAGCCATTCAACCAGAAGTGCGCCTCATCGCTGAACAAAATTTGCTTATGAAAATTGGGAACAACGGTAATCTCGTTTTGGGCCCATTCGACGAATCTACGCCTTACTTGATGATCGTTTAGCTTCAATTCTTGCACGAGTTGGATTTTGTAAGCACGCAAACCAAGATCCTTCCGCAAAATCTTTCATAAAGTGGATGGACACAGATCCAATTCCTGTGCTCGATGGCGGATGGACTCCTCCGGGTCTTCCTCAATGCTACGCTGTACAGCAGCAAGAGCTTCTTCTGTACGCACCGTACGGCGTCTCTGGGGATGCGAGTTATCAATAAGAGTAAACGTGGTGCGAAAACGTTCCATGGTTAATCGTATTAACTGCTCTGATGGACGATTTTGTCGACGATAAAATGGACGTAGTGCGCGATACGTTTTCCGCACAGAACCATTATTTTCGAAATAAAATTGCACTATTTGCAAGCGTTGTTCAGGCGTGAGTCTATTCATGATGAATTGCCAAACCAAACTAAGAATAAATCACTTGACAGCTGTTAAATCGGTCGCCATCTTGAAAAGTAATGCCAACTTAAAGTTCTATACCTCTATAAAAAACACCCATTATACGAAACTACCGGTTTTATGGGGTTATCCTCTTTATGTGTTTTAATCAGGCCATACAGTTTAGGGCAAGAGGGGTTCATGTTGGTGATTCACCGTTTCTCTGATTCCGTGAAAATGATTTTAGTATCTGAGAGGAAATTTTTCAGTTCATTTTGATTATTTTTCGTCGGGTCTTTCTTGATGACAGTGAGGTTTTCATCTCGAATGACTGACTCAATTTTCTGAACATATGCTTCCCGTTCAAAGATAACTATGGCATTTGATTTATCAGCTTTCGTGAAAACAAGATCATTATTTTTTATTTTTTGTTGTATAGTTTTTATTATGCCGGTTTCTCTACTGTTTGATAAAGAGAATGGATGGTTCTGAATTAATTCATTTATCTATAGGGGCATACAAGTAGTAGTATACTTCAGTAACGTCAGTTACAATTAAAAGTGGTAAAAAACATAGAAATTTTCATTTCTCTTTTCATTATGATTTCCTACCACGTAGTAACGGCTACATCCATCAATTTATATATTGGATTCTTGGGGATCTCTGGGGAACACATACGTTGATGGTAAAATTTTAAAAAATCTCTTTTTTACATTTCAATTTGTTAATAATTTATCAATGTGAAGAATTATCTCAAACAAAATTATTTCTAAAAATATTTCACTAATCACAAACGATTTTATTTACAACACTCAGCAACTAACGCTCAATTTATTTTCACTATTTGAATTCCTTGTTTAACCGCGCGATTCACTTTCTGAACTCCACTTTGATTGTCTCCACTTCCGTGTTCATTTCCTTCCTGATTTTATCTAACTCTGTCTCAATGGTTCCTATCCTTTCTTCGAGTAGACTCGCCACACCACAAAGTTCCTTCTTCAACTCTCCTGCATTTTCTAGAAGTTCTTCCTTCAAGCTATTCGAATTCTCTAGAAATTTATCTTTCAAACTTTTCGAATTTTCCAAACTCTTCAAATTATGTTGAAGTTCATCTTTTAAACTTACCGAATTTTCGCGAAGCTTCTCCTCCAGACTTACCGAATTTTGTTGAAGTTCATCTTTCAGCGATTTGGTATTCTCATCGAGTTTGCTCATTATTGAACTCAAATCACCCCCAGAAACTTCGAATAAATATGTCAAGTTATTCCACAGTCTCTTCTGGAGTACTTATTTCTTTCCAGAACAATCTAGCTCCTTCTCTTTCAATTCTTGCTTCAATTCGGCGACTTTCAAGTCCACTAGGCGCACTTTCCTCGAACACATTTTGTCTCTCATTGTCTATTTTCCACAAAACTATTTATGTCCACTTATTTTAATCGAGTCCGAAAAACACTTATTTACTTCCACAAGTCTATTTTTCTCGCAAGAAAGGTCTATCAGTTTATGTTTCCGTAGTCTGATACTGTTCACTTTGCGAAACTCAACGTATCACCAGTCTCTCTGCGCGAACAAATAGGTAAGTCTTATAGTCAATTTAACTGCAATACAAAGATTGTTCACCAAGCGCTCACATATTTATTATACAAATCCACTTTTGATCACCAATTGTAACGGATTAAAGAATTTACTGTCTTTAACAAATTTATTTCTAACAATATTTCACTATCACAAACTAATTTATTTACAACACTTAGCAACTAACGCCTAATTTATTTCCACTATTTGAATTCCTTGTTTAACCGCTGAACTCAACTGCCCTCTCGAGACGAGAAGCCAGCCTTATATATCGGTAACGATCGTTCTAGAATTCTATAGTCGTTTCGGTACTCAACTAGAGTTTAATCGGCGGTTGCCGACTGCATTCCTTTTGCGGTGATGTCATGTGCTTACACAAGTTACAATAACTTTTGCAATTTTGTTTGTGCTGAAAAATGAGCCATCACAGGTATTTTTCTGACCATCATATCTATTTTTCACCATTTTCAACTTGTGAATTGGACTACAACAAAATATTAAAATAGTCAACTGACAACTTTGTATCAATTATAGTTGTCCAAAGCCATACATAGAGGTAACTTGAAAAAAAGCATAGTATAGTATTGCTGCTGTCCTTACGAAATTATATTGAAGGTGGCCTTGAAAAACATTCGTTTCCAACTTGTTACAAACATGTGTCAAAAAACCCAGAAAATGTGATAATTTTAGGATCGAATAGGTTTTGGGGCATTCAAGTCCTTTATAATGCGTTGCTGGATAATTTGTAGGCAAATCCATACATGAATTTAATTTAATAGTGGATCGTGCATAAAATACTTACTTTTTGCATGATTGTGGAAAAAAGTCTATGTGGTCACTAGATTTAGGAAAATTGCCATACTATTATTATAGATGTAAAACGGAAGATACGGCTTCGAAAGGTAAACTAAACTACGAGTAATTATCAGATTATGCATTTTATTATCAAAATTAAGTTATACTTTGAATACAGAAAAACCTCTTTAAGCAAAGGTATAGTAAATATTCAAAGATTGTGCGGTGATGTTTTCATACTGTCTAACCATAAACTAATTTGACATTTCTGCTTATTTATATACAAATGCTAACAAAAATGCTGTACAAAAAATATTTACATCAACAAATAATATCCTGTCTAATTTCATCATTGTTCGTTCACAATATCAACAATAAGACACATATTTTATCTCTGCTCGGAAGAAATTTTGGAGCACAAATTTCACGATTTTCTTTGTATTTATTTCTTTACTGAAAATAACTTACGTAACCAAAACTTTCAATAACTGCACTAGATAATGGCGAATCATATTTTATTTTCAAGTCTGTGTTTTAGTATAGCTTGAAAATAGGGTGAATGTTATAGTTTTCAATTTTTTAATGGAATCCTACAAAATCAAACGGAGAATCATATGGAGTTACAGTTAGTTATACAATCCCGTGGGTTGGGCTACCTATCGGGCGCTTTCCCAGGTGGCGGATATAGGGAAACGGACAGGTCACTAGAGGCCCTGTCCGGAAAGCCAATGTGGCCTTACGGAATGGGTCGCCGGACTCCTGGTCAGTGGCAGAAATAAGTAGGAGTAGGAGTATGACAGTAATGTCGCTGCACCTTCCAAAACCTTCGCGGAGGCCACCGTGAAACACCTCAAGGTTGCCAAAGAGAGTGTGTGTTCGGCGAGACTTGGCCTACACCTGCTGGAGGGACCTAGGGACCTGTCCTCCTTCTGAGAAGGACAGGATGGATGATGACCTAGGAGGAGGAGGGGTCTACACTCACCCTCCCTACTCCCACCCATTTGTTTACAGATACAGAGATACAGTTATACAATGATATGCTAGCTGAAAATCAAAACATACAACTTGTTATTGAGATGCCAAGTTCGTTCTGGTATCTCCGACTGAGACTTAGTCATTTCCTGATGATGTTAGTTTGGTTAGCGAAACGCACGTCGGGAAACAGTATTTTTGATCTGGCGAGGGTAGAGTGGTTAATGATGTTAGTGAAATGGAACTAAGCGTAAATTCAGGTGAAACTTTAAGCTCAGGGAAAAATTGTGCACGTACAATTTTTTGGATCCTCAATGTATTGCTTGATCACTCTATATGTTTTATCGAAACGTCACAAACAATTCCAAATATAAATAGTACAGTTCAGTGAAATTACAAAAAACGTGGTATCTTGTCGGATCACAGGTCACAACAATAATTAATAGTAGCCGCGTTATTACAGAATAATTAATTTCATTTCTGACATGTTTAAAAACAATACGTCCCACTTATGCCTATCGCAAAATATGTGTTGTTTTCATGTACTTGAATTTCTCAATAACAACGCCGTAATATCGACACATTGTGTTTTGCGTGTAATTTAGATCGATCCATTCGAGTATTTACATTTCTCACACGTAATCTACATTGATATGAAAGTGACACATTTGTACTCCAACAACAATTGAGAAACACCGATATAGCCATTCCATAACAAAGATATTTGAGTGACGACAAAATTATTGTTAATTAAATTCCTTAAAGATTTAAAACGAGTGGAAGTGTAGTACGTTGAAATATTCAATTTTTCTTCAATCTTCGTTTATCATGAATTCTATTAACATCATTATATAGGTACATCTTCTGAGGAAAAACGAAGGAACAGATTGATCTTTTGACAACAATTCCTTGATAACTTCTGCGAACGCTTTGATTGAAGCACCCTTCATACTAGAAATACTAGTACTGCTATCTTTCATGTATTCATCCTTTTTGAAATATTCCAGTAACCATCATAAATTTTGGATTCATAAAACCCATTAGTCTAAGATCCGAACCTAAATCGACCTTCACCGAGTTGATAATAGAATGAAATATATTTTATAATGAATTTAGTATATTAGAAAATATCCTGGACAGACTATTTTTAATTATTTTTTGAAAAATGATTTTTAATTGAATTTTGCAACATCAAGATAATGGGAAAATTTTTGTGCAGCCGTTGGGTTGTCTATTATTTACCCCCCCCCCCCATGCCCCCTCCCGGGTTGAGTGCCCCCCAGCTAAATAGCTGGGGGGGAAGCTCCATCCACCCCCGCTCTCCGAGCGGTTCTCAACTTACTGATGGGCACTTCAGCAAGATTGACATCTGACCTCTTTTGGTCGAAAGTCAGCCTTTAGGTGCTATTCTTTCGCGATCGGTAGATATTATTTACCTGGGCGAACTACTGGTTTGTCAGGTATAAACAGGTATATCGATGCCAGTTACTTTCACTAGATTCGATAATGAAAAAAAATTTATATCATCATAAGCGCTGTTTCAATGCGAACACGTTGATATAGGGTTGTCTCCAGAAAATTCGGTCCTATTAGGGGTTTGCGAACTTTAAAAATTTGAATTTCAATGCGCGTGGAAATGTGTGACAGAGAGATCCGAGGTAAGTGTACTGTGTAATAATAAAGGACCCAACATCGTAGTCGCCTCGAATGGGGCGACTGAAATGAATATTAGAAAGTGCACATGCTCGGTATGTAAACTATAGAGGGTAGAGATACATCTACCACCCTCCAAATAGTAAACAGTGAGCGTTATTTTGGAGTAGCTAATGACTTAATATTATATTGCTTTGAAAACACGTGTTATTCTGTATCGTTGTGATAAAAAATGGCTAAAAAGTGTTTTTTGTGTGGCTCGGACGATTCTTTAAGTGATTTTGCTGATGAAACTTTTAAAAATTGTTCTTTAAAGCTAGCTTTCGGTAAAAAAAAACTTTAAATATCATGAAGCTGAACTAACCAAAGCAGTACTCGATTTTGTTGGTTTTATTTATTCAATTAATGCTATATTGTTTTATATTTTAGTATTATATTAAATATATTTGATTATTATGTAATACCTCGGATCTCTCTGTCACACATTTCCACGCGCATTGAAATTCAAATCTTTAAAGTTCGCAAATTCCTAATAGGACCGAATTTTCTGGAGACAACCCTATATCAACGTGTTCGCAATGAAACAGCACTTATGATGATATAAACTTTTTTTTATTATCTAATCTAGTGGAAGTAACTGGCATCGATATACCTCGATAGTTCGTCCAGGTAAATAATAGACAACCCAACGGCTGCACATTCTATACGTTTTATACTTCAAGTAAGGACAAAAATTTTCTTATTATCTTGATGTTGCAAAATTTAATGAAAAATCATTTTTCAAAAAATAGTCTGTCCAGGATTTTTTTAGCGGACCCACTGTTAACATATTTTCTAATATACTAAATTCTTTATAAAATATATTTTATTCTATTATCAGCTCGGTGAAGGTCGATTTAGGTGTATCACTTATCTAATGCTGTTGTAACTGGTGATGCTACGTTCACCACTTTTGTCTTCTTTCGAATAATCACGGATGCGATGATTCTTCCCCATCATTGGACCAGCGCGATGAGAAATTTGAAGTTCAACTGCTTGAAACTGGATTGGATAGATTTATGGTAGACTTTTCGAGTTTGTGAGAATCTGATAATTCCAGAACTTGTTCATATTTCTCTGCACCTTCTTAGGAAATCGCTACTGATTCTTTTACAATAACGAAGACTACTTTACAATTAATTTTTTACATGAATTAATTCTGGAGTTATTTCATCACAAGAACTTTTTTTCTACCCACGAGTTCTGAAATTATTTGCGGTTGTGTATCATCTACTTTAGATGACATATATATCACCTCAACAAAAACCTAGAGGCGTCATATCAAGGACTACGTCGGCCCACTTACCAACCACTTTGGATAAATGACAAATCCAAGTCAGTTTTCAACTGATGTGGTAGCTCTTCATTACGACATGCTGGTTCGGAAGATGTTGGATAACATTTATTCAAACGGGGTTATAATGACCCGCTAGATCACCTGATATGACACTCCAAGATTTTTTGTGGGTATATCTAAAGTATAGATTACATAATCGCAGGGTATCACTCCACAGCACACGGGTAGACTCTAAAGGCGCTCTTAATGAAATTACAAAGTATATACATTTTGATTTGGAAGAAACGAGTGAACCTGGAAATGGCCGATAGGATCATATGTGCCGAAAATAATAGGTCATATTTTTGCTTGAGTAGAAATGCTTTACTGGTTCTAGGTCAAGGAATTTTGCATTTTCTTGATTTTCCGCGCCTTTGAAGTCTACCATGTTGTTTTGTCAGAACACCAAACCTAATTTTGAAAGAGTGACAGCTGTAAGTGACGAATTCTCAACTAGAAATATCAATATTGATAAAAAATTGTTAGCCTGGAATGCCAGAAGTTCTTCAAAATATTGTTGATATTGTGCCCATACATAGCTCAATAAAAATTAATATTGTACCAAATTAAGATTCACGTGTGGCAAAAATGTCTACGGTTTTAACTATAATCCACGGAAACCCTCACAAACACCAATCTAAATTTAAGTACAACTAGCACTGAACAATAAAAATACTTTGGTAATCTCTTCAATAACGTGAAAAGTACAGTCCATTTCAAATAACAACGTTCTAGTCGCCATTCGGAACATTTTTGTTTAATTGGTACCCCTCAGGGTTCACTACCTGGACCTCCACTCTGAAACACCAGACAATGTTCATTCGGTCATGTCCCCTAATTGGAAGTCTCTTCTAGTAACCACTATGAAAAACAGTTGTTGTTTATCCTTTTCGTCTCAGCCAGTTCTGCAATGGACATTTTTCGGCCTACTTCCTCTTCTTTGAGGGTATCCATCAACGGCACCCCACCGGTTTCTGGTAAGAGTAGAACTGAGAGGCCTCCTACGATTCCAAAGAGAGCTAACATAGCCATCGGAATGCTGTCATGGAAGGCTGCCTAAAAAGATACTATTGATTAGTCAAATGTCAAGTATTCGGTGAACGATCTCAGTTCAAGAAAGATTATTTGATTTGAATGTTGCGATTTTGAAAAATGCATAGGTGATTCTCTAGTTCATTTGATGTTCCAACCCTTACGAAAACTGGGAAAGGACTATTACTGACCCACGGTTTGTCAACTTGGTATCATTGATAGATTATTGTAACAAGTTCAATTGAAATTTAGTTCATATATTAGCGGATATTAGTTCATCTATTCAAACTGAACGTTAATTTTCTTGTTTGTTCTTTTATACGGTTATAACGCCTCAGTGCAGGTATTTGTCCTCTCTTTTCATCCGTTGGTCTGGCCTACATATTATGTTCTATTGCAATCGGATCATGGAATTCATATATACCCTGGGATTCATTGACAATTTTATCCTTGGGGGAATAGAGGAATGTATAAATTTGATTGTTGGCGGTGAATATCGTTTTTATGTCCTGTTTTTTGAGAATTCTGCCAATTTTGTCAGCTACATCTTTAATGTACGGAAGGAAAGCTTTGTGGGAACGTTGTTGTCTTTTGGATCCTTGGGAGTGGACGAATATGTACACTGAGGCGTTCTAACCACATAAAAACAAACAAGAAGATAAAATGTTCAGTTTGAGTAGAGCCATGAAGATGATAGAACAGTATGCGATCGAAAGCGCTCGCATATAATAATTTCAATTTAAGAGCCACCGGTAGACAGCTGTTTCAGCCTATTGGGCATCGTCAGTACCGGGCAGGCGGTCCTCGATTGAAGACAAAATGGGACCTGCACGCCGTCTTGATTTCAATCAGGTTGAAGCCTGGCTCCCTTACCCTTTGAACTGATGTTTGCTAGAAGGACAAACGGGTCATAACTGATGGTGGGTGTTGATGGTATGGCGGCATGAATGTCCTCAGACATCAGTACCGCCCTTCACCGGTATACCCCTACTTGGCTGGGGTGAGTTGGATGAAGAAGTTGTTCATCTTTCAACGGAAGAGATAGAGGCCTCATTCGACAGAGTGTCGGGGCCTTCTATATCGGAAGGGGTCGCCTACAGTATAATCTATAGCTTCCCTGACTAATGGGTTTTCATGAGTTTCTGCACCATCGAAAACTCTCTGATTTGTCGACTGAATGGACTGCCGAATGGAAGGCAGCTGCAAATCTCTGCGGATGGCTTCATTCCGCACGAACCAAGGAGCATTCACAATCATCCTTATTAGCTTGTTTTGCAATACCTCCAGAATGTAGATATTATATTTCACCGCTTGTCCCCAGACGCCTGAAGCATACATGATGACAGTCTTGAACATCGTATTATAGATGGTAATCTTGTTCTTCAGACTAGTTTTAGATTTTCTGTTGATCAGAGGGTACAGACGTGCTATCCGACCCTCGATCTTTGATTTGACGTTCGTTATGTGCGGGTTCCAAGTGAGCCTACGGTCTATTAGAAGGCCGAGGTACTTAACCCACGCTTGCCAGTCAATCTCCCTTCCAGAGATTCTCACTTTTTTGTCCGGAGAAGATTTCAGTCTTTCCATGGTTATTGCCTGAATCTTTTCTGGGTTCACTCGGATCTTCCAATCAAGGTACCAGCACTCGAGGTCGTCCAATGCACGTTGCATATAGACGACGCCAAGCTCTCGACCCATGGAAGATGAGAGGAGAGCCGTGTCATCGGCGTACAGAGATATCTTCACACACTCGGGCCTCGGAAGGTCACTGGTGTAAAGTGAGTACAACGTCGGAGAGAGCACGGCACCCTGTGGCACTCCAGCAAAGATTTCTCTGTTATCAGACAGAGATCCCTCTACTCTAACCTGAAATGTCCAGTCTTTCAGGAAGGACCCGATCCACCGGACGAGGCCCCGAGGCAGGTCGAACGCATTTAATTTGTGCAGAAGACCTTCGTGCCAAACACGGTCGAAGGCCTTCGAGATGTCTAATAGAACAATGTGCACTTTTTTGTTAGTGTTTAACTCGTGGATGGTGTTTTCGACCAACCTTAGAGCCTGTAACTCAGTGGAGTGGTCTCTCCTGAAGCCAAATTGTTCATCAGGCAGAACATTTCGGTCTTCAACTTCTTTGTTGAGCCTTTGGAGAACAACTCCTTCAGCCAGCTTAGCCATCGAAGAGAGTAGACTGATCGGGCGGTAGTTCTGTGGGAACAGCGGGTTCTGAACCTGTTTTGGGATCATGACGACGACCACATGCTTCCACCCACTGAGGAAGTGTCTGAGGGCCAACGAACTATTTATTGTGTTCAGTAAGCATTCAATGCAGTTGTCCGGGAGCCTCTTCAACAACTTGTTAGTTATTGAGTCAACCCCCGTTGCTTTCTTAGCCTTTGCGGCCCTGATATATCCCTTCAGCTCTTCCACAGAAGCTGGACGGATGTCATCATCGTCATCTTCCCTACGGAGTCGGCGAACCCGGTCTTCCAACAGCATATTGCGATCGATGTCGTCGTCGTCGTCAACGTTAAGCTGAAACTGACGTTCCATCGAGTCAACAAAGGCTAACGCTTTGTCGGCGGGGGAGTAGCATACTCCGCGCTCTCCGTGAATGGGTGAGAGAGCAGTCTTCTTCCCCTTGAGCCTGCGAGTGACTCGCCAAAGCTCGTCACTCCCAGGTCCCAAGGATTCCAAAAGCTCTTCCCACCTTACGTTTCGATGATCAATGATGGCCTGCTAGACTTGGTTGGCCATCCTATTTGCCGCAATTTTATCCCCTGGGAAAAGGGTTCGCTGATAGAGCCTTCTCAGGCGATTTCTCTCTCGTATCAAGGCTTTGATACGAGGGGGAAACTCATTATAGCTCCTCAGCGGACACTCCTCCCTGGAGGTGGCCGCTCGAAACCACCATTTACGGAAAGCTCGAAACGCTCAACTGCCGCGTCAAGTTCGTCAGGAGAGTCGAGTACCTCAGGAGGGGCGCCCATCTCTTCGAGTTGGGCTGTGAAGACATCCCAGTCTGTCTTAGATTTCGGGGAAGGGGAAGGAAGATCATCGCCCATCGATTGAAGACAAAAACCAAGAAAGCACTTGATGAAAATAACTGCGTAAACGCAAGCGAGACATAAGTGGAACCACCTATTGGTGTGACACCCAAGTCAATTTGCCAAGTTTTTTTGTCAGTGTTTGTGGTTTGACCAATCAACCGACAACTGCGGTGGCAGAAATTTGGGAAGCTAACCTGGAATGTCATCGAAAAACGAATCCATATGTTTCTAGAAATGATATAAAATCGAGAAAGGTGAATGCAGTCAAGCTGCTGGAAAATAATTCCATAAAAATATAATAATAATAATACTCAGCAGTATATACAGTAACTTACTGGAACTACACCAAAAATCATAATTAAAATAATGAAAATTATATCAACCAACTTTCCCTTTAGAGTCAAAGATTATCAAATCATCATGCCCATTGAAAAATGACATGTATGTGAAGGTGTGACTTTTGTCAAACCAAAAAAACCATAAATGTTTAACTTTCTTTCGTCGATTTGTATGTTCAATTCATTGTTTTTCACTCATTTTTACTGTAAGTATGATTTGTAATTTTATTCATTGGCAAAAAAAAAACAATTCAATACATTATAGGCCCTGAAGAAGCTTCCCACTAGAAGCGAAAGCTTGGCAAAGTAAAGCAGAGTTTTGATTTTTTGACTGAGAGACCCCGTTATTCCATTTTACTGAACATTTCTCCAGTCGCTAAGATTCTCAACTTTATATATATATGATTCATGATTATACACATTTAAACTCCTTCTCTGTCTTGTCTCTTTGTATGTTCGGTTCAAATATTTTGAATTCGATTTGAAATTGATTCTCCAATAAGCAGAAGACTTCAAAAGCACAACAATCAGCTGGAAAGGTTATGGCCCCGGTATTTTGGGATGTGTGTGGTGTAATTCATCGACTGTCTTGAAAAGAGAAACACTATCAACAGTGAATATTATATAGCGTTATTGGAGCGTTTGAAGGTCGAAATTGGGGAAAAACGACCTAATTTGCTATATACTGGTAGCCAGGCGGATCGACGTGGATGCTTTGTTCACTCACTCGAATTGACTGCCGTGTTGGTCGGTAGTTCAAGCCCTAGTCTGAACGATCGATTTTCAATTGCTATCGTCCAACGTGTGTTAGGAATCACACTTTAAAAGGTAAGACCTCGTTAATCCTTAGCTCGCACAAGTTTTGACTTCTGAGGGTTGTCGTTCGTAGGGGTGCGACAGCTGGTTAACGTAAAATCAGATTTTAAACTGATCCAGAAATGGTGGCCCTTGTTCTCCATCCTAGTTTTTGTGATATCCCACTTACATGGATATAATTTCATGAGGTGAAAAGACATAGCCTGAGTAAGAGTACCATAAAAATACCAAAAGATAGAATACAAGAGTAGGACTTGTGTAGATCTTACGAATCACTTACCAAACGCCACAAATAAGGCACCAACATTAGCGCAATACCCGCCGTGACATTAGCCGCTCCCACTCCTATGTTCCTTATCGTCGTCGGATACAGCTCGGCAGTGAAGACGGGCATGATGGCATTGGAGGAGCTGATGCAGAACTTGCTGATCATGGTCAGAGTAGTGACCACCCACTGGAGCTTGGCGGTGGACAAGTAGATGGGCACTGTGAGACCGCAAGCCGTCCCCGAGATTGCCATGGTCAGGAAGAGGGGCCAACGCCTGCCGCCTTTCAGGAGGATGAATATGCTGATGGCCACTGCTGGTACTTCGACAACACCTTGCAGGACCTGTGTGTAGAAAATGTAGGAAGTTTACTTCGTGAGTAGAGTAACAATTAACAACTACAGCAGATGATCACATTGAAGAAGGTCTACAAGGTCATTCTGGTATTTAAAGTGATCCGTTATGAATGTGTTATGAATCTAATGTGTCAAATAACACGAATGTAACTCAGCAACGTTCATAGCAAGGTCCGGTGTACCTCAGGGGTCTAATTTTGGACTCCTGATTTTTAATTCCTTAATGACCTTATTGTGTTTTGTACGCTGATCCTTTCAAAATAACTTTTGTTATATCTTCAATTGGACAATTGAAAATAAATTATACTGTAACTTAGATAACTGTTTCACGATATCAAACTCTAGATCCATGAAGTCAATTTAATCCAACTACGACATGAATACAAAAATTTTTGTGAAAAACTGGATGCTACTTTCGAAGATGATGTAAGTTGTATGACTAATGGTCATACAAGTTAGATTGTTAGCGTGCAGCATATCAAATAAAAGGGAAAGGAATGCAGAATTCATTGACGAAAAAAAAAACAAATATGGTGCCAGAAAGGCACTGAACCATATCTTCGTTAATAATAGTCAAATCGCTGCGTGTAGCACATGAAATGAAAGGGAAAGGCAATGTAGATTTCATCGACAAAAAAAGTGTTTCAATGTGACTGTCATTTGTCATTTACGGTCTCTCGACGCGCTTTTCGCTGACCAAGTTGGCATCATCGGGAGATGATTGAGTTCCATGCTTTCTCGTATGAAGGTTCATTTTGCAAGGACCGATTCGCGGACCTATTTCGAGGACCAATTCGAGGGCCTATTTATCGACTTGATATATTGGGAAAATACAAAAATCAGATATGAACTAGATTTTTTCTCAGTATAACTTGTGATTCTTCTTTTATATTTGAACAGGAGTGACGTAAGTGTGGACTCTACTGCATTGAGATCGGAGGAGTACCATCGAGGTGGTAAGCGGTAACCGTTTTGAAAATGATTTTTCGATGAAGCATGATATTTTAAAACTTTTGAAAAATTTCAATATTTTTTATTTTGTCAAATATGTACTCACTGAGTTCACGTATAAGTTTCCTCCAATGTTGCCCAGATTGAGGACCAATCCATAATATACTAAGTAGACACTAAACCAAATCAAAAAGAGGCAAAACGTCTTCTTCCTCATGTGGGCCGTTTTGAACAGATCCAGAACGTTCACGTTTTCGGTTTCTTGTTCAACTGATTCCGGTTGCAGCTGTTTGTCTAAATTTGGCGGCAATGTTCTGTTATTCATCTTTGCCGCGTCTTCCAGGATTTTCATCACTTCATCAGTACGACCCATAGCCAAGAGCCATCTAGGGGATTCGGGAAGGACGAACCTTAAAATTAAGAATCCTTTTTATTAAAATCCGAAGATTTTTCGTGAATCTGAAGTTGGTGCACCTTTCATTCTAATATTTCTGTTACACCTTCATATTGAACCAGAAAAATATCTTTTCTTCTCCTTAAGAGTATCAAAAATAAGTAGTTCACCTAGAACTGATATTTCTGAAAATCACGTTGCTACGGTGAAAAATTCGTTTAAGAAAGTAACCAACTTACCATAATATGAGAAAAAGAAATCCAGGTAAGGATATGGCCAACTGAAGATGTCTCCATTCTCTCAACAGATAAGCTAACCCGGATATAGTGACGTAACTCCCAGAAACGGGAAATAGATATGATATACCGGATATTGTTCTCCAGTCGCCTCCCACTAGCTCCATGCAGAGAACGAATCCACTGAAGACTACGGAAACGGAAATGAAGCCCAGCATTGCTCGAAAGATGGCGTAGAAGAAAAACCAGGGACTGAAAGCGATGATAGTGCCTGGAATTGACAAAATACATTCTGTCAGTGTAATCATCACAATTGAAGTTACATTGGTTAGAGAGAAAGTGCAATTCAATAATTAATGATTTTTCTGTAATATCTTTCATGGCCCATTAATGAAAACATACAAAATTATCAATTTCGTCAATCAGTCTCGAAAAGCAGGCACGTTTTGAATAATATCTATTGTCTGCATACAAAAATATTTCAATATAAAAATTGGTCAGTTATCTTGAAGTCTATACTGCTAAAAGTTGTGTGCTCATTTTTCTGATTTGATAATAGAAGAAGATGAAAGAGCTGGCATTTCTACATATGAACGTCAAATTTGTAAAGACATTCTGGACAATTCCATGCCATTCGTCTGTGTCCGATGAAACTACGCATAATTTTTCACTTTTGCTTGTTATTGTTACGTTTTTCCCGTGGGTTCAACAATAATTGACTACACTGTACAGTTAAACTCAACTTTATTTCACTACTACACTGTCAATTTAACACAAAAACTTCAACTGACTGGTTCTCAAACGTCTATCGCTTCATTAGCTCACTTCCTATTGCACTTTCAAGAAGACTAGCCCCATCTGCCTGTTGGTGGTGCTTATATATGCCAATGGAAGTATTCGAAAGCCGATAGGAATATTCCAGAAGAAGCGACACGACCCCTATAACGATCGAGAAGAGAAGTAGTGTGTAGCGCGACCTTGGCCAAGTCACAGTCTACTGACGAACACCAGCGGCGACCGGTGTTATTTTTTCAGAGGATACTTTAGAACATTATGTTATTGATTGGCGGTTGTTTATATTGATCATGTGTTTAGTTTTGTTACTCAGAAGGAGGTCTTTGTCGAAAACATTGTTGAATTTAATGAAAACTTCATATTTGAATGAAACTGCTGGACTGTTTGAGAAATAGATTTAGTGTGTTAAATAACTCTCATAATTCACTTGACTGATGACATTCACATGATGAAAATGGGGACAGTGAGTCGGTCGAAACCGAAAATTTGGGTGATTTGATTTTTATAATGATGATGAAACTTACCGAGTACACTTTGTATCAGAACGGAAGCCATCAGTGTTCGTTTTCTTCCATATTTGTCGGACAGAATTCCGCAAACCAATCCTCCTATTGCCACACCCGCCAGAAACATCATTTCTCCGAGGCTTGTTAGGCTCTCTCTGTCGCATATCAAGTTGAAATCAGATATAATAGTGGAACCTGGAAAAATAAAACTGAAAAAATCTCTAACTTCAATGAGTGTGAATAAAAGTATAGAGGATGTAGCGCAATGACCGTTGGTTGGCTGTATTTTAGGAAATGATTGGATTCATATCCTGAAAACTGGCAAATATAGGTTTTTTATATGCTTAATCCAACACTTTCAATATTTCCGGTTATACCGGTAGCTAGTACCAACTTCCTTAATTCAAATGTAACTCCCTGTATATTTTCACATTTATGAATATCCGGCATAATTCTAATAATAGGGGATATCAAGTGGGGATTTCGGGATTTACTAAAGGGCAACAGATTAATATACAGGGGGATACCTTGTACCCGGTTAAGTACCTCCACCAAATATGAGCCCCATATATAAGGCCGCCTGTGAGGGATAAAGGATTAGATTAGTAAAAAAAAATTGATCATCAGAAATTCTCGAGCGCGTCAGATTAAGGTAGGGTGAGTTGATTACCTGCTAAAAAGTGTATGTTCCAGTAATCTGACAATTTGAGAGTGACGTAAAGAAAGGGGAGGGCAG
The DNA here is from genome assembly GCF_025532065.1 of Leptinotarsa decemlineata. Taxonomy (NCBI): domain Eukaryota; kingdom Metazoa; phylum Arthropoda; class Insecta; order Coleoptera; family Chrysomelidae; genus Leptinotarsa; species Leptinotarsa decemlineata. The sequence goes on from NW_027412578.1 coordinate 9,382,734, forward strand.
CAAAGTTGTAAAAAATATCGTCATTTTGACATTCTTGAGCGAAGCTAATTTTTTTTATTTTGAAGGAAATAGTTCAAGGATAACGAAAAATATATAATCGAATCCAACCACCATCAATCGACAAAAAGAGGAATCATCAAGACTCTATTAGACCGTGCTTTTGGGCTCTGTAATACAAAGGAAGGTCTCGAGAAGGAACTAGACATCATCAAAAATGATCTTCAGCGGAATGGATACTCCAAAGCGATGGTAGAAAATACTTTGGCTAAAAGACAGCAGGAGCCTCGCAAGGAAGAGAAGCCGTCACAACCAGTGCTTACACTTCCCTACATCAGAGGATTATCGGAGAGGATAAGAAGAATTGGTTCCAAGTACAACATTAGAACCTGTTTCAGATCCGGTAACACTATCCGTAGCAGCCTCACGAAAACCAGGCCCCCAAACGCGGACTGCGATTCCAAGAATTGCATTTACCGGATACCCTGTGAGTGCGGAAAATCCTATATTGGTGAAACTAAGAGGCCATTGAATGTTCGCATTGCCGAGCACAAGAAGCACACACAGCGAGGAGAAACCAGCAAATCAGGAATAGCAGACCATGTTTGGACCCATCAACACAACATCGAGTGGTCCCAAGCTGAGATATTGCACAGAGAGGAACATTGGTTCAGGAGAAAATTTGAGGAAGCCGCATACATGTTGTCCAACAACGTATTCAGCCAGGCCAGCGTAGATATACGAAACATGTGGAAACCCATCATCAAACGAAAAATGACCAACTCCCGCCAAAACGGTCATCTCTCACGGAATCAGTGAAGCGGAAAATGGAAAGTAGAGAAAGTGAAAGTATTTCAACGACCTATAAAATAGTCATCTCTCGGAGGAATCAGTCCAGTCATCACCCGAAGACGATTGTACATACCAACAATCGAAACGTCGTGAACTAACGTGACTTGGAATCTCTACACTTTTTTATTTTTTATTATTTTCTTTTTTCATTCGTTTGATTTTTATTTATTCAATTATTATATTTTTACTTGTGGGTTATTTCACTATCATTTCATTTCAGGTTTATTGTTGCTTAATATAATTGTTATTTTCAACTATTCTTTTTTAATTATTCTTTTTTACTTGTTTCAGGGATTTCAAATCATTTTATATAGTAGACAATGGAAGTCCGAACTAGTGAAATTCATCATGAAACATTGTCAATCACCTTCAAACAAACTATAAATTATTATTACACCGGCAAACCGTCTGCCGTCTTCATTTCATGCTGTCAGTGTACGCTGTGCTTCACAGAAGGTAGAAAATTGATTTTAGTCAACCATTTTTTTGACAAATAAAAAATTCATGCTTTAGCCAGAACATCATGTAACCATCTGCCAATTATTTTTTTTGTGGGTTGCGTAACCTAGCCTTCCGGTCGCATGAATGGCAGACGATAAAATATTGGTCAAAGAAGCTCTTTTTTTATGCAAACTAGAGTTAATGTTCAAGCATGTGTAACATGGAAAAAAAATTCGTTTAACGCATAATACTGTTGCTTGTGGCTGTAAAAATGTCCTCTGAAAAAGGCAGACGGTAAAAAATTTCTGTCACGGGCTCCTGATCTATTAAAATGGACACCAATATGTCTTGGCACAATCATGTCGCTGGAATTGCAAAGGCTGCTTCTCAAACGCTTGGAACACTGTTCTGAACCAGAAACCTGGTTTTGATGCTTTATAAAGCTCAGATCAGACCTTCTTTGGAGTATTGTTCTCATGTATGGAGCTCTGCCCCCAAACATACCCTGAAGTTGCTGGAATCAATCCAGAAAAAAGCCATCCGCCTGATTGGAGACGCGTTGCAACCTTGATAGTCTGGAACCTCGAAGAAAGGTTGAAGATTTGTCTCTCTTCTATAGTTACTTTCACGGGAGGTGTTCAAGTGATTTGGCACATTTCATTCCATCAAGGGCGGTATATATCAGAAATACGCGATGGACTGTTGCTGCTCATCGTTTTGAGGTTCAACTCAGTATACCTTGAACTTCGCTGTTATAGAACTCTTTCATCTGGAGAACTGCGTTTATGTAGAATGAACTTTCTGAGAACGTTTTCCAATTGAATATGATCTCCAGCGATTCAAATCCAATGTGAATCGTTACTTTCGCACAGACACCGCTCTGAGAGACCCTTAAGGATTGAAAAACTTAGAGGTTTAACTGTATGGGATAATCAATAAAATCCATTATTATTATTATATAAACCAAATATCAATGCTTCATTTTGTTCATTAGATTTCATCATCAACTTCATTTTTTTAAATACGGACGGACATCTATTGTAAAACATAGCAGAATTTGATATTACAGTGTCCCCAAAAATGAATAAATAAATATAGTTTGAAAAAACTAAAAAACACGCTTTTGAAGAATATCGAACTAAAAAGTTATAATGTTTTTAAAATAAACTCAAAAAAATAATTGTTTTAAGCTTATTTAAAAAAAATATTTATAACTTCTTAATTCGATGTACTTCAAAAGCGTGTTTTTTAGTTTTTTTGAACTATATTTATTTTTCACTTTTTAGGCCGATTTATTGTCAAAAATACTTTTTTTTATGTTCTAGTCACTAGTATTATAAATCTTTAACAAACGGCGCACGAAGACGGCGTAAAATTCCTCTCAAACAACATAATAAAGTTGGTTTGAGGTTTTAAATTCTATAGTGATAATTAGATGCAGTAAGTCTCCAACAGAGGGCGGACGACAGTTGTAAAATTTGTTTCGAAGTAAAGAGAAAATTTTCAGTAATAATTTCAAAAAACAATTCAGTCTTGATCAATTCAGTCTTGATGTTTTGATTTAAAATTTATTTCAAAATATTAATGGACTAAAAATATTTTTTCAGCGAATCATTCTTTTGATTTGCACCTCAATTCTAATTTTTCCATTTTTTGAAATATTTAAGTAACTGAATTTTTTAGGTGTACAATTTACGATAAAGTTGTCATTGTTGAAATCCATATTCTGGTTTGCTTTCAAATAATCGAATAAGATTTTGAAATGTATCTTCTGTTTTGTTCAAAACTTTTTTCTGTACTGAATCACGGGCAATTGAAAATATTTCAATATTTCATCTGTAGTACAAAATTCCGCTTACACTTATAATTCTTAAAATATGTTTTTATTTTGATTTTTTTTAACAACCTATCAAGGAGGTATATCTGCCCGCCAATAGCTCAAGCGAAGTTGATACCTACTTACTGTTATTTTCTATCCATTCACTTTTATATTTTTATGCTTTATAGTTTTCATATTCTCATACTTACATTCATGTGTTGCATGAGAATATTCATTATCATTATTATTATTATTTATTTCAATATGTAGCATATATATTATCACTTTCTGACTACTTTTTCACTCCAAAATGCTGAAATCACCAAATGTTCAAATATTACTTTCAATTTGTATAACTTATATTCTTTAAAATAATAACACTTTGACAATAATATTTTATCTTCGACAATATCTTTTAAGTTGTGTATCTTATATTTCTTAAAATAGTAACACTTTGTCAATGAGATTTCATCTTCAATAATAGAGTACATTTTGATTTGATTTGATTTGATTGCAATAATAGATAGTTATGTATAGCGTCATCTGTTCGCAAATAGATCAAGCAATAATTGATAGTTACGTACACCGCCATCTGCCCGCGAATAGATCAAGCAATAATGCCGCTAATTCTGTCAGTACAGATCCCGATCTTGTGAGTTACACACAAACATACATACAAACAATCATACATACATACATACATACATGAAGCTAATATGAAGCGTGTAAAAAAAAACTAGAGGTCCGTATTCAAAATAATTTGGGTGATGATGAAGTCGTATGACCAAACATCGCATTGCAAATTGATTAATATCAGATTATAATAACACACATGAAACAAACAGTATTGAAAGTTCATCTGACTTTTTTATTATTTGAAATGAAGGCGGTAGAGCCAAAAAACGAAATACAAAAATTCTGGGTTTTGTCGAATATTTCAGAAATAACCATTGATATTCTCAATATGAAAAGAGATTATTCTAGTTCCTCAAAATAGCAATAGTTGGATCAGCTAAAAAAAACGACCTGTATTATCGAGTATTTCAACATTCATCCTGATATTTACTTGCCAAATGAGTAATTTCAGTTGTTTTCCTAAAACGCAATTATGTTTTCGAAATTTTTTTATCTTTAATTGTTTACTCATTTGAAAACATTCTGAATACACTATTTTTGATCTGTTTCACCCATCAACATGTTTTTACGAAACTAATCAATTTGTCACACTCCGTTGACATATTCCAGCGACAGTTAAAAAAATATTCATTAGACTTGGCACCATTTCAGACACTATGTTTTAGGTATCAACTAAAAATTCTGGTCTTTCGTTAACGTATGTTCATGAACATTAGGAATCTTGTTGTTGGAATTGATTTGAAAAAATGCATTTTGTTTTTTCCTCATTTATATTGTCATTGTACAATAGAAACAATTTAGAAGAATAGTACGTTCATAGATAAATCATGATTTTGTTGAATCTGTTGATAACTATATTCAAAACAAATTATTATTCATTTATTCAGTAACATCAAAAACATATACCAACTTATTGTAATCCACCATTTTGTAGCTGTTGCCATTTTTAAATAACAGTAATAATAAATAATAACAGTAATAATTTTATTTAATTGTAGTGCCAAATTTGAATTTAATTGTAGTGCCAAATATCAGATCAATCTGTCAACAGACAGGGGGTCAAACTTCAATTACTGAATTTTACCCAAACATACAAACTGGGCAAGTTACATAAAACCGTTTAATTAGAATTAAAAATTAATACATACATATTTTTTACTCCTAGTTTTTGAATGTGTGTGAAAAAATTTCATATCAACAGAAAGCATAGAGGTTAAACGATTTTCATATAATGACATTTTCAGATAATGAGACACCAAAACTCCATTATTCGATATACTATCGTGCCCATAAAAGTAATTAAGCACTCATATTTTTCACGAAGAATCATAATTTACTTTCAAATATTGTGAGTAAACAGTAATGATCCTCATGTTGAAGTACTGGACGTAAAACATTATTCGTGTTACATAATTTCTAAAGCAGTGGATACGACCGCAACAATTAGTGTAACTAATTATCATCACGAGTTTCATTGTGTATCTGCGGCTGAGATCAATGAGTATACGCTTGAGCAAATAACTTCACAAAAGTTGTTTTTTAAAAATGGGTCTGAATGACTTTTAAAAAATGGTTTAGAATTTTGTAACTTTCGTTATTTATGGTGATTATGAAATTCTTATTGGAAAGCTAGCGTGGAATTTTAGGAGATACAGCGAATTGATATTTTGAATAGAAATTACAGGCAGTAGCAGGGTGCATAGTCTCTTATTTATCATCGACAGAAGACCTATGCAACCAGAACTCAAAATGTTCATTTCAGTATTTAACAGGATCGCCGTTGACGTAAGTCAACAACCGAATTCAGCAAATTTGGAACAAATTTCTCTGCCACACGCTTTATGTCCAGAATTTTTGAAAGAATTGCATGGCATTAGCCAACCGATATGCCGACATCCTCAGAAACTTCTCTATTGGTGATTCTCCGCAACGATTTTCTTCACTTTCTCAACATTTTCATCGGTTGTCGATGTGCTGAGGCGTCCAGTGCGAGCATCGTCATTTATATCTTCTCATTGATATCTTTCTGCTATCGAAAGAAAAAGGATCAAAGAATGTGAATAAAATTAGTGTAAAAAAAGTTAATAAACCGCGAAAAATCGGGTTTTTTATCCAATTTTGTCGATAATAACCCTAAAGGACTAGTTTTTGAAATCCGATAGTTCTGATTTTTTGCAGACTTGTTTGTAATGTTGGCCTAATGAATAATCCAAGTTTGTGACCTCGGGCGCCGAACGCAACTTTGTCAAAAATCGAAAAAAAAACGCGAAAAATCGGTTTTTCCCCAATTTTATCGATAATAACCCTAAAGGACTAGTTTTTGAAATCCGATAGTTCTGATTTTTTGCAGACTTGTTTGTAATGTTGGCCTAATGAATAATCCAAGTTTGTGACCTCGGGCGCCGAACGCAACTTTGTCTAAAATCGAAAAAAACCGCGAAAAATCGGTTTTTTCCCCAATTTTATCGATAATAACCCTAAATGACTAGTTTTTGAAATCCGGTAGTTCTGATTTTTGCAGACTTGTTTGTAATGTTGGCCTAATGAATAATCCAAGTTTGTGACCTTGGGTAACAAACGCGGCTTTGTCAAAAATCGAAAGAAACCGTGAAAAATCGGGTTTTTTATCCAATTTTGTCGATAATAACCCTAAAGGACTAGTTTTTGAAATCCGATAGTTCTGATTTTTTGCAGACTTGTTTGTAATGTTGGCCTAATGAATAATCCAAGTTTGTGACCTCGGGCGCCGAACGCAACTTTGTCAAAAATCGAAAAAAAAACGCGAAAAATCGGTTTTTCCCCAATTTTATCGATAATAACCCTAAAGGACTAGTTTTTGAAATCCGGTAGTTATGATTTTTGCAAACTTGTTTGTGATGTTGGCCTAATGCATAATCCAAGTTTGTGACCTTGGGTACCGAACGCGACTTTGTCAAAAATCGAAAAAAACCGTGAATAATCGGGGTTTTTATCCAATTTTGTCGATAATAACCCTGAAGGACTAGTTTTTAAAATCCGGTAGTTCTGATTTTTGCAGACTTGTTTGTGATGCTGGCCTAATGAATAACCCAAGTTTGTGACCTTGGGTACCGAACGCGACTTTATCAAAAATCGAAAAAAAACCGTGAAAAATCGGGTTTTTTATCCAATTTTGTCGATAATAACCCTAAAGGACTAGTTTTTGGAATCTGGTAGTTCTGACTTCTGCAAACTTGTTTGTGATGTTGGCCTGATGAATGATCCAAGTTTGTGACCCCGGGTACCGAACGCAACTTTGTCAAAAATCGAAAAAAAAAAACGCGAAAAATCGGTTTTTTCCCCAATTTTATCGATAATAACCCTAAAGGACTAGTTTTTGAAATCCGGTAGTTCTGATTTTTTGCAGACTTGTTTGTGATGTTGGCCTAATGAATAATCCAAGTTCGTGACCTCGGGCGCCGAACGCAACTTTGTCAAAAATTGAAAAAAAACGCGAAAAATTGGGTTTTTTCTTCAATTTTGGCGATAATAACCCTAAAGGACTGTGACGAAAATCAGCATCAATTCAGCCAGGTTACCTTCTACACGAGATATGCCATCCCAATACGTCGATCCAGACACGGTCGTACCTCAACCGGGACCTTCCAAGAGGGCTAAATTAATTAATTTTTTTTGTTGTTCAATTGGTTTACCCTATTGATTTACTACTAATTTGATTTATTACTCAATTTGATTTATTTTTTATATTTCTCAATTTCCTACAAATAAACTTAATAACTTTTGTTGTACTTATATTTTTTATTTCATTATTCGTAGCTTAATAAATAATAGCCGAAATCAAAGATGACATTGTTTTATTTCAAAATTGACTTTCATTTCCGAAACATGTGTTCCATTACATAAATAAGAATTTATCAATTCTCCTACATTTCTCTCCTTCCTCTTTGAGTTGTTTATTTCAATAATAATAATAATATTTATTAGCCATTTCGGTACTTAATGTACATATGGTAAGTCAATAGAAGTACTATATAATATAAAAACAATTAGAATCATGATTTGTCATATATAGATAAAAAAACTAAAACAAATATCACAACAGCATATGGGTGTCACAGTTATAGAAGGTATAAGTTAATAGTAAGAATCTTAAAATTAGAATTTTTGTCCTAAATAATCCTGTACGCTATAGAAACACTTTTCTATCAAGAATTTTTTAGTATTATTCTTGAATATATCATATGATTTAGACTCCTTAATAGCATTTGGTAGTTTATTGTACAGTGTGATCGAGTTATATAATGGAGAATTTTTAAATTTGGTTGTTTTGTGAGAGGGTATTCTCAACATATCACCATAACGTGTACAATAGTTATGAGTAGCTGCATTCACTTCAAAAGATGCAAGGTTACTTCCTAAATATGTTACACATTTCAGTCTATATATGCATGGAAATGATAACAAGTTTTCCCTTATGAGTATAGGTTTGCAGCTATCACGATAGTTCATATCAAAAATTAATCTTATAATACGTTTTTGAGCAAGAAATATTCTATTAAAATCTCTACCACATCCCCATGACATAATATTTAGAGAAATATGTGGATATGCCATTGAAAAGTATATGCTTTGAAGGCTTCGTGAATCTACACACAATTCCATTTGTTTTATTGCAAAAAAAGCTGAATTTAGTTTCTTGCAGGCACTATCAATATGCAGATTCATCTAATACAGTTCCTAGAAATTTTACGTCACGTGACATCATTATTTCATCAGTAAGGTCAATTTCCCTTGGGATGTTATTTTTTCTGTTATAAAATTTCAGTGAGACAGATTCAGAGGTATTCAATATTAAATGATTACGTTGGCACCATGAAGAAAAAGTATCAATACCATCTTTGACCCTTGTTAGTATATCTTCTAGTGTGGATCCAGTAATTGTCATTGTGGTATCATCTGCAAACATAGTTATATAACAATTATCAATATCAATATATTGCGACAAATCATTTACAAATATTACAAACAGTAAAGGTCCCAATACTGATCCGTGAGGAACTCCGAATGTTACGTCATGTTCCTTGGACACGATATTATTATATTTGACTGTCATACGACGACCACTTATATAGGATTTTAACCAAGATAATACGCTATGTGGAAACCCAAGCCTAACTAACTTTATATATAGAAAATCTGGTGACACAGTGTCAAATGCCTTTGACAGATCAAAAAATATACTTATTACAAAATTGTTGATATCAATTTCAGAGTATATGTTATTAAGAAAGTCGTAGGTCGCTGTTTCTATAGAACGGTGTTTTCGAAATCTATGTTGATTACTACATATCAGATTATTTGACTCTAGGTAATTCACTATTCTATTAGCCACCACTTTTTCATACAGTTTCATACAATGTCTTCCTAGTTCATTCTTCACCCTTAAACATCATCATTCACACTTCTCATGTTCTTTTTTGAAATCCCATCATAAAAAGCTTCGATGGTATAATCGGGGTCAAAATTGAATTGATCAGGAAGACAAAAAATTGTGAAGTTCGAAAAAAATTATGAACTTTGAAATGTTTAATCTCAGAAACAGAGACAGTTTCAGTATCATACTGTAGCAAATTTAATCTACTTCAAAAACTCACCCAGCAAGTTTTTTCAAAAACTAGTCCTTCAGGATTTTAATCGCCAAAATTTGAAAAAACCCAATGTTTTCGCAGTTTTTTCGATTTTTGACAAAGTTGCATTCGGTTCACGAAGTCACTAACTTAGATTATTGATTATGATTAGGCCAAAACCATAAACAAGGTTGCAAAAAATCAGAACTACCGGATTTGACACATGCTGTGATGTATAAAGTTACCGGACTATAAAGCTCATTTTATTTTCCAGGAATGAAATAAAAAGCAACTAGTGTGATGGGCATTGAAAAAACAGCAACTAATCATTTGAGATGTTTGTCACTTGTCAAGTTAAATTCATAGTTGTGACAACCGATTTCTATATTTATGATACGAAAAATTTTTCAAAGAAAATGCTGCTCTTTGTATTTTGGACCATCCATGTTTTAATTTTTTTTTCAATAAAACTAGTTCTTTAACACTTAACACGCCTTTACATTTTTTTCACCGTAATTTTTTTTATGGTCATTTTGGTGTTCTGGGTAGGCAATGTTGATAACTCACTGATCCATCAAGTAATCACCGTAGCTATTCACAGTTCGTTAGCCAAATAACTTTGCAGAATCATCTCACCTACAACTAGATGAACTCTTTATAGAAAAATATCTGTCCGAGGTAGGAATCGAACTCGTGACCTCCCGATTCTGAGCCAGGCGCACTATTACTTGCGCACTTTCCAATGATGGAAATCATACCGAAACTGACTATAAAATATACTTCATACACTTCATACTTTGCTTTTACTTTTAGCATCGTTTTTGAAAAATGGATAAATATATCGATACTTTGTTCAGAATTAAATAATGATAATGGTAATAACTAACCTTCTCCTGCGAACTCCCACTTGGAACACTTAATCCTCTCAAGGTCACTAACGTTCCCGAAAAAACAATCGTTCGACACGTTCACCACGTTATGGAACGTACAAAACTCTTCCTCACTTTGACCACTACAGTTTTTCCACAAATTCGGCGAGACGTTTCGGAATTTTTCGGGTCGCGCGCACCAGATGTCTCTCTCGGCGGCGTGAAAGGTCGGCACGAAGATGTGCCACGTACAGGGTATGTTGAACAGGGATAGCAGGAAGGTGTGGAGCAGCTGCCATTTCCCGAAATTTCCAATCGAAGTGGATATTATGTCATCTTCTTCTATGGCTTTCTTTTTGTCCACGGACATAGCTGAAACAACGAAAAGATGTGCTGAAATTTTTCGAGTCGAATTGATCGAGGAGGGATAATATTTTGGAGAAAGAGAGAGTTGCTAACAACAGAACAAAACAACGTAAGAAAACTTCAAAGCAAAGTATATAAATACATTAATCGAATAAATTGGATTATACATAGTTGGATATGTTACGATTGGTATTCTGAACTTTTTCATTGATACCTTGGAAAAATTTGAAAGCAGCTCAACATGAATCACGAAAATCAAAATGGCCTAAAATTCAAACCAACTATTTAATCAATTTTAAATATTTCCTCGGCGTTTTAGCATCACATCATATTTCATGTATAAGTGGAAACAGGCAAATTAAAGTTGACTGATTTTTGAAAACTTGATTGCCAGAGTAGAACACGATTGACGCTCCACCCTTTGAGGCGTTGCTCTATTCTCATACTAAGCATTTTAGTTTCTGTATTCTATGTAACAGTAACTTTGTCGGACTATTCCACACTATTTCATTACTGTGGTCTATCCATTACTGACGCATACTTTATTTTTGTCAACCAAAGAGATATTTAAAATAAAAATTCCTCCACTTTCAGCTTCCTGGTATATCATTTATACATAATTTCTATGATATCACCTCATTGCACGAGCTAGACAAAATAAAAATATTGGGCGGTCACAAAGGGTGTTCAATTTTTTCTGGGCGGATCCCAACTGTGTTTTTTTAAATAGCAACCTATATTTTTTATTGCTTTTTCGGTTTCTACATAGAAAATGAAAGAAACTTTATTCATATCTTCACTTCGAAAATATTGACGGTTTTCGAGATATCTAGCACGACAGGTTTTTTTCCAATATTCGTCACTCAGAATATTTGAAATTATAAAGTTGTGCCAAGTCCAATTATATTTTTTTTATCAAATATTCTACAGTGGTAACTCTCTCAAACGATATATCTGAAGTCGACCTGTGATATACAGGGTATGAAAAACCGCTTGCCACATATACACCCTGTATATTATTGATCCATAAGGAGCGTCAACGAAACCTCTACCAATTTCAATGAGTATTCCCTATGGCTAGGTTCAATAGTTTTTCTTAAAAAAGCACTTTTTTCGAAAAATGGTCGTTGTTCCTATTTCTACTCGATGAAAGACTTTTTTCAAAGCGTAATCCATTTGACGACTGATAAGAATGTACGAAAGATATCTTGTTTCAATTTTGAACATTATAGTGTGTCCAAACAAATATTTTTTTACGAAATAAATGTTTGTACCTATCACAATTTTCTGAATGGAAAATTATTTTTTTCATTGCCCATAAATCGTGCAATATCAAACCAAACAAGATTAAATGAAAAAACATTGCGAATATTACTAATTTGTTTTTCATGTTATGGTGTATATTCATGAATTATTCAGGGCTTAAGTTCTAGATATTTAAATTTGTCAACTGATAAACTACAAAACTAAAAAAGAAAGAGTTCAATGAAGGATGATGATGAAACTTTTATAAAATATGTTCGACATGTCTTCCATTTTCTTGAATGCAGAGCTGAAGTCTGTGTTTGGAAGACTTCTATCCTGCGCAAGACAGCTGGTGTAATGCTGCCAAAAGCATTCGTTATTCTAAGTCGCATATTTTCGGAAGAAGCTGGTGGCTAGGTGGCTCGGTGGCTTGACGTAAACCATATTTTTTATGTATCCTCATAAGAAAAAATCCAGTTTTATTAAATCTGGCGATCTAGCGGGCCAGCGTACAGGCCCATTCCGTCCTATACATTTATTGGGAAATACTTCATTTAGATGATATTTCACTTCTGCCGAATAGTGAGCAATATTATATTTTGTCGAGCTCGAGTAATAAGGTAATATTATAAAAATTTAGATTTCTATCTGTTTCCTAAATAGAGATATGGAACACCGCGCCACTGTTGCAGGACCTTGTTTTTTTGTATTCTATATTTGTATTCTGTTTGTGTTTTATATTGACTAACAACTGTGATATTTTAAGTAGATGTTGTATATTTATTGAAGTACTCATACTTTGAAATTTTATTCCTGAGTTTAGTTGACTAACACATTGTGGTGTCGTATTTGATTATAGATGTATTGTAATTGGTTTCATTGCTAAATAAAGGATTTATATATACACTACACAGAGGGTAGCACATAGATCCTCATGGCATCCCCGCAATGGCAGTTTTTGTGCTGGATGTGTCACTTTTTGATATGACTGTAACACTTCGAAAGAGGGAAATTAGACAAAATAAATAAATTGATGAACAAATGAATGAATGAAATAATAAATAAATCAATAACTGAACGAATATGTATTATGACTCTCTAGAAATAATATGTAGAGTAGGGAGGGTGAGTAGGCCCAGAGCACATAGGCCACATGTAACCCATTGAACATCCTTCCGAGGAGTTGTCCTCCTAGGTCATCGTCCATCCTGTCCTTTCCAGAAAGGTGGACAGGTCACTGGGAAACATCTCCTTTATATCGGCAGGTGTAGGTCAAGACTCGCCGAACACACACTCTCTTATTGACGATAACTCCGGATACTCGCATAGGATATGACTGACAGTCTCATCTTCCAGTTAACACATCCTGCATAGAGGTTTGTCAACTAACCCCATATTATGGAGGTGTTTCCTTAGTTGACAGTGGCCAGTCAGAAATCCTACTGTTGCGTAGATTTTTCCTGATCATCGACAGATATTTCTTCGGCGCCAGCTTCTCAGGGTCGCCCAGGGTAATCCTGGCAAGATTGCATTATTTGATTCCATCCCATCTCTTTAGGGATTGAGCATGGGTGTAATATTGGGTAGTTCCGCAATTGTCGAAGCCATCAGGCCATAGGTGCCTAAAATTCTTAGTTCGTTGCCAGTCGGCAATGCGATTACCTTCAACCCACCTCAGGATGATGTTATTATCTACCGAGTCTTTGGCTAAATCTTGGTGGCACTCTAGTACTAGCCCTGAGGTAACACGTTGTCTGTTCAAGGCTGATAGGGCTTGTCTGCTATCAATGCAGTTTGTTATATTTTTGCCAGAAATTCTTTTGCTGGTTTTTTTTTGCGGCGATTGAGATACCACCCAGTTCTGTTTGGACCACGCTGGAATTTTTTTCCATTCCCCACTCAAACCTTAGGCTTAGTGATCTGGAGTACACTCCACATCCTGAGCCCTCTTTGTTTTTTGAGCCGTCTGTATATATGCGTAATGCATTTGTGGCATCTGACTCTGTGTTCAGTTTCATTTGTATTTTGAAGGGTTTATTGAACAGCAACCTGGGTTCAATCGCATCACTGATTGCCTGCAGCAGAGGTTGCGCAGTAAGCGCTTCTCGCATAGGCTCAGCCTCATTTGACCCATTTGACCCATTATTAATTAATTAATTTTGTATCATGGGGTCAGCATTCTAATTATTGTTAGGAGTATCCTATTAACAGCAACTCCTTTTCTTTTGAAAAGGGTTCAACCCTTAAAAATTATTGCATCGCTATTAGTAGTTTGATATAAATTTATCACGATTATAGTAAAACTTATTATTTCTATGCCGCAAGTCTTGAAATTACTTATTACTGAGAGCTACATATACAATAAAGAACATGAGTATAAAGAAAAGATTGAAAGATTGAAAAATGGTGAGCAAAGTATTTGAAAATATGATCACTCCACTATTTTTTTTTCAAGATTAGTTAGATTTCGAGAATTCTTTAGAATATTCTAGAGAGAAAACAAAGAATTTCATGAATAAATAGTCATCTGAGGAAGTTTGGCTTTCATTATGAAGATTATCGAAGCTTGAATACATGAAAAAAGTCTCAATGAACATTCAACAAAACTATAAATGAACGTTACAAATGATAATATGAATAGTTAAGACAACATATTAAACAAATCGAAATATTTTAAAACAAATACCGATGCAAGGTGAAAGTTTGGATAAGTCTTCTCTTAGTGTTCTAAAACAAATGTACCTATATTTGATTCCAAATCAGAAGTAATGATAATTTTGGAAAAACTCACCAGACCGAGAAATTCTGAGAATGAACTCCATTGATGTCTAAAAACTGAATATATCTCTACTACAATTTATTGAATGGATTAATCCAACTTATCTAATCAATTTTTTTCCACTAATTCTTTTTCGAATTCATTCAAAGTTACTGAAACCTCATTTGAAACGCATTTCGGAACGCATTTCGTAGAACTTGATATATTCAATTGTTCAATTTTCAGACTGATGTGTGAAATCATAACATTCTAAACGGTGGTGAAAGGCAGTTCGTATGGAGCGTAATGCACTTTGTCATAGTAAAACATTAATGAGGATGTTATTATATTACGAGTTAGCACAATTTGAATAATTAGCGAAAATTAGCATGATCATATTTCTGAGAGAAAACACATCGTTAATTCTTGACGTTTTCTAGGTACGAAGAGTGGGAAGTGAAGAGAAGAAAACGAGATCAGAAATATTCCTAAATAGTTGATCTTGACTAGTGACTAGCTTGACTAGTAGAAAAACCAAAGTAACATATCGTGAAACTGGAGATTTTAACCCACTGTATATACTCTATTGGCTTTTTAATACGCATATACATATAAGTCAATGACTTGTTATGTAATACTGTAAGTGCAATGCAATGGTAGTTCGACATAGTCGCGTATCCATATCAGCCAATGGTCGTAACGTAACACCGTATATGTTCGGCCGTGGTGATATGATACAGTATGCTTCTGAAGGCATTTCGAGTTTTGACAGTATCCATTATTCCTTAACGTAACCAAAACGGGAACCAAATGAAGCTATATGCAATGGTAGTTCTGATTGTAGTCGCGAGTCCATATGAACCAATGGTTCATTACGTAATAACGTATATGTTCGGCCGTGGTGATATGGTACGGTTTGATTCTGAAGGCATTTCGAATTTTGGCACTGTCAATCACTCCTTAACGTAACCAAAAAAGAAACTAAATGAAGCTATATGCAATGGTAGTTCGACTGAGCCAATGGTTCGTAACGTAACACAGTACATGTTCGGCCATGGTGATATGATACGGTTTGATTCTGAAGGCATTTCGAGTTTTGGCACTGTCAATCATTCCTTAACGTAACCAAAAAAGAAACCAAATGAAGCTATATGCAATGGTAGTTCGACTGAGCCAATGGTTCGTAACGTAACACAGTACATGTTCGGCCATGGTGATATGATACGGTTTGATTCTGAAGGCATTTCGAATTTTGGCACTGTCAATCATTCCTTAACGTAACCAAAAAAGGAACCAAATGAAGCTATATGCAATGGTAGTTCGACTGAGCCAATGGTTCGTAACGTAACACAGTACATGTTCGGCCGTGGTGATATGATACGGTTTGCTTCTGAAGGCATTTCGAGTTTTGACAGTATCCATTATTCCTTAACGTAACCAAAACGGGAACCAAATGAAGCTATATGCAATGGTAGTTCTGATTGTTGTCGCGAGTCCATATGAACCAATGGTTCGTTACGTAATAACGCACATGTTCGGCCGTGGTGATATGATACGGTTTGATTCTGAAGGCATTTCGAATTTTGGCACTGTCAATCACTCCTTAACGTGACGTGTAACCAAAAAAGAAACCAAATGAAGCTATATGCAATGGTAGTTCGACTGAGCCAATGGTTCGTAACGTAACACAGTACATGTTCGGCCGTGGTGATATGATACGGTTTGCTTCTGAAGGCATTTCGAGTTTTGATAGTATTCATTATTCCTTAACGTAACCAAAACGGGAACCAAATGAAGCTATATGCAATGGTAGTTCTGATTGTTGTCGCGAGTCCATATGAACCAATGGTTCGTTACGTAATAACGTACATGTTCGGCCCTGGTGATATGATACGGTTTGATTCTGAAGGCATTTCGAATTTTGGCACTGTCAATCACTCCTTAACGTAACCAAAAAAGAAACCAAATGAAGCTATATGCAATGGTAGTTCGACTGAGCCAATGGTTCGTAACGTAACACAGTACATGTTCAGCCGTGGTGATATGATACGGTTTGATTCTGAAGGCATTTCGAATTTTGGCACTGTCAATCACTCCTTAACGTGACGTGTAACCAAAAAAGAAACCAAATGAAGCTATATGCAATGGTAGTTCGACTGAGCCAATGGTTCGTAACGTAACACACTACATGTTCGGCCGTGGTGATATGATACGGTTTGATTCTGAAGGCATTTCGAATTTTGGCACTGTCAATCACTCCTTAACGTAACCAAAAAAGAAACCAAATGAAGCTATATGCAATGGTAGTTCGACTGAGCCAATGGTTCGTAACGTAACACAGTACATGTTCGGCCATGGTGATATGATACGGTTTGATTCTGAAGGCATTTCGAATTTTGGCACTGTCAATCATTCCTTAACGTAACCAAAAAAGGAACCAAATGAAGCTATATGCAATGGTAGTTCGACTGAGCCAATGGTTCGTAACGTAACACAGTACATGTTCGGCCATGGTGATATGATTTTTGGCAGTATCAATCATTCCTTAACATAACCAAAAGAGGAACCAAATGAAGCTATATGCAATGTTAGTTCGACATATGACCAATGGTTCGTAACGTAACACCGTACATGTTCGGCCCGTTGTGATATAACTTCCTTGCTCGTTTCATAATGATCTGGAATATTTCAAAATATGTGTATATGTTCCAAACTACTCCTGAACATACCATTGTAGAATGTTCCAAATGTACTGGAATATTGAGAAATGCTCTCAACAACTCTTGATTCTTTTAGATTGTTCTAAAATCTTCCAGAAGGCAGAAATTCTACCCCTTATCTTTTCAAAAGCGCTCCTTTTGCGTAAAAACTGGAACCTTTTTTATGGATGTGTGATGGCGAGCTACGAAACCCTTGATTATTCTATCATGACTCAGGATGTTCCAGAATATTTCCGACCGTTCAGAATCATTACCAAACATAACCAAATGGTACCAACATTATTTTTTGCATAACTATTGTTTGCATCTATAAAATGTTGAGAATTTTGTAATAGATCCTCGTATACAACTGCAATTGCTGGCACCTAGTAAGTTCCTAGGATAAGGGTTCTTGGCTAGTTTTTTTTGCGGCATCAACTGCAAGGTTATTAGCCGCGTACTTGTTGATATTCAAATTTTACCTAATAAATTTGCGGCTTTCAAAAATGCCATCAGGTTGCTCAACGTTCGTCTGTCATCACATAGAATTTCTGTCATTGCCTCAGTTATGTAATGTTGTCTCCTGGTTTCTTCATATTCTACAAGTATATGTTGTACTGTTAGTACTGTTTGGCATGTAATACATAGAGGTTGTTGTTCTCCTAAGAGCAAGTAATAGTGTGTCACTTTTGTACGGCCGATTCGTAGACGTGTGAGAACAACTTATTTTTTTCCGGTCAATTTCAATGGTGAGATTCGCTTATTCACACTTGGTTTTGAGCATTTCAGTTTCGCGTCAGTTTCATTCCAAGGAGTCTGCCAGTCAGATTCTTCTTTGGTTTTATTATAATTCTTCAGACCTTCTAAGTGGAGTGGTACATCTTCATGTTTGATGGAGTTAGCAATCATTCTAGCTGCATTATCTACATCCTCGTTGTTCTTTATGCCACAATGACTAGGCTCTCACATAAAGCTAACAGTTCTACTGCTTTCCTTCATAATATGAATTCTTGCAAAAATAATCCTCATAAGGGGGTTAAGAGTAAATTTATTTTGAAATGATCTTATGGAACTCAACGAGTGGTGCAAATCAGGAAATGAGTTTCTTTTCGTGGGAATTCACAGAAAAATATAGGTTGGTATACATGGTGTTTCAAATTCGATCCTCACCTTTTGGGGTCTCGGAAACTATGAGAGATATGAAGATGGTTAAATTGGGGCAAAGTTGCGCATTTACCTGACTAACAATATGCCGTTGAGAAGGTTCTGAAATTCCGAGTATATCCGGAGATATCCGGAAAAAACAGAAATTTCGGAAAATGGTTTTCATTATTTCTGGCTTTATTTTTGGAAGTTTATTCTAAGTTTTCAATGGTGTTGGTCTGGCCGAGGAGTCTACACTACCATAATCCATTCGATAGAGAATATGGCTGCGATAAATATTCAACAGAATTTCATGGTCTGCTCCACATTTGATTCCTGCGAGAGCTTTTATGATATTCAGTGGCTAGTTTTTGGTTTTCAACGTTTCGACAAAAAATCACTGAACAAAAAATGTTACGATAAATGTTTTGAACTGTTTTACTATCATACTGAAACTTTTTTGTTATCTCATTATACACGTAGTAGCTGTCAATCTATTTGGGTCCCAGAATTATCTGTCTGGCAATAAATCGTTTCAGTTATCGTAATAACAGTAATAACTATAATCCAGAAATTCTAAATGGAAATACTGAAAAGCGTCTCGTTGTTCACGATCATAAATATCAACTCAATAAACATTTGCCACCTATTATTAGATTCGAACGAAAAACCTGTATTTACTAGGATTTTAGAGTTGTGATGAAAAATAATATTAGCAAAATAGCGCTAGCGCGTATCTGACGGTTTCCAGTGTAACGCGGTGGGGAACAGATTTATTCTATTATTAAATTGGCTTACGGAGGGGCTCATCTAATTATATTTCCTAGAACATCAAACCGTGGCCTGAGGTTGAGGACCGAGGATGATTTAGATTTATTGCATGTAGCCATAATAAATCTTTCATTCACTGTGATCCTGTTCATTATCGACAGCAATGTATGGATTTGGATTTATTTTCGTTTGGAAGAAGGAAAACTCACAGGATTTGAGCTGCAGAACCGATCATGACCTTCTCTATGTAGATTTTTGAAGTGATAACTCCTTATGAGAGGGTAAACTGCTACGTTACCTAACGCGTAATGGCGCCAGTTTGTCTAGCTTCCGTTTCTCTCACGCATACGTTAGCGGAAGACAGGCTCCTTCTCTCTCGTCGGACAGATGCTAATAATGATAATAATAATAAATCATCATTTCCCGTTGACAGTTACATGTATGGGTATTATCAAGCCTAATTCTAAGGTTATTGAAAGTATTTAAAAAATAAAATATGAACTTAGGATGAGTCAGGATAAGTCACATACATTAATTTTCAATAAAAAATTCGGAAAGTGAATAAAAACATTTCTCCAATAAAAAATGTTTTGGATCTTTTTTGAAATGTCTCACATTTTTATGTTACTTAATGATATCTGGGAGTTTGTTGAAAATTCGTGGCCCCATGTACTGGGGAGCAAAATATGTAGTATTCACTTCTTGTATTATATCCATGAATATCTTCATTCAATTCGAACAACGATCTATTTCCGAAAATATAAATAGTTATATCAAAAATTTATATATTTTACTAGTTCGGACGTCCATTGTCTAATATATAAAATGTACGAAACTGTTGTTTCCAACTGAAGGACGAATTCTTTACACAAGATGAGGGACCAGCAATGGGATCACCACTTTCACCAGTCATAGCGCCAACATATATATGGAGTGGTTTGAAGAAGCCCACAAGAAACCTCGAGCCTGGTTGAGATATGTTGATGATACCTTCATAATATGGAACCATGAGAATACTGAACTAGACGCCTTCCTGAAACACATCAACAGCGTGAGACCTTCCATCATTTTCACAATGGAGAAGGAAATCCACAACGAATTGCCATTCTTAAACATTTTGGTGAAGAGGACCAACACTAAGTGGGAAACATCTGTATACCGAAAAACCACTCACACGGGACAGTTTCTGAACCACGAATCCAACCATCATCAATCGACTAAAAGAAAAAGTATCAAGACTCTATTAGACCGTGCTTTCGGGCTCTGTTATACGAAGGAATGTTTCGAGAAGGAACTAGATACCATTAAAAATAATCTTCAACGGAATGAATACTCCAAAGCGATGTTATAAAAGACTTTAGCTAAAAGACAGCAGGAGCCTCGCAAGGAAGAGAAGCCGTCACAACCAGTGCTTGCACTTCCCTACATCAGAGGATTATCGGAGAGGATAAGAAGAATTGGTTCCAAGTACAACATCAGAACCTGTTTCAGATCCGGCAACAGTATCCGTAGCAGCCTCACGAAAACCAGGCCGCCAAACGCGGACTGCGATTCCAAGAATTGCATTTACCGGATTCCCTGTGAGTGCGGAAAATCCTATATTGGTGAAACCAAGAGGCATTGACGAGCACAAGAAACACACACAGCGAGGGCAAACCAGTGAATCAGGAATAGCAGACCATGTTTGGACCCATTAACACAACATCGAGTGGTCCCAAGCTGAGATCAAACACAGAGAGGAACATTGATTTAGGAGAAAATTCAAGGAAGGCGCATACATGTTGTCTAACAACGTATTCAGTCAAGCTAGCATAGAGATACGCAACATATGGAAACCCATCATCAAGCGAAAAATGGCCAACTCCCGCCAAACGGTCATCTCCCACTGAACCAGTGAAGCGGAAAAAATGGGAAATCGGGGATAAGTGAAAGTACTTGAACGACCCATAAATAGTCATCTCTTGGAAGAATCAGTCCAGTCACCACCCAAAGACGATTGTAGATACTACCAATCGAAAAGTCGTGAACTAACTTGGCTTGGAATCTCTTAACTTTTTATTTTTATTTTCATTTTTATTCCTTTATTTTTATTGTTTGTTCAATTGTTCTATTTTTACTTTTATTTTATTTCACTACTATTTGATTTCAGGTTTTTTTGCTTAATATAATTGTTATTTTCATTAGTTTATTACAGTGGGTTTTCCAACTCAAAAATTCATCTAGATATACTCCAAGAAATCTGACAGATTCTTGAGTGTTTGTCAAAATTGTCTGATTTACTCTATAATCAAGATTTTGTATTGGCTTCTGACGATCGTGGAAACGTACTACCACTGTTTTGAAAAATGAAAAACGTTAATTGAAAAAAATTGATATATTATTCATCACATCACTACAATTAGCATTTAGTAAATTAGTGTCAGGTAAAGACAATACCAAAAATAAATCATCTGCATAGGCAGAGTGATGACAACTTTTTAAAATGGAATCAATCTGATTAATGTACAAAATAAACAAGACGGGTCTCAAGACGGAACCTTGTGGGACACCCATATCAACATCCAGACATTTAGATTTTCTATTATATTTTATATTATTAGAGTTTATTCGTATAGATACATATTTTTTCCTGTCCACCAGAAATGATGTAATCCATTTTAGTGGGAGACCCCTCAAACCATATAGTTCTAACAATTCTCATAGTTTTTCGTGGTTTACACAGTCAAACGCTCGTCTTAAATCGCAGAAGATTAGTGCGCGTTAGACATATACTGTGACAGTGTTATAAAAATTTAACCAGCAAGCACGTGATGTGAAACGGGACTTGAAAATGATGATACTAATTTTGTGTGTGTACATGATTAGTGTAGTATTTAATCCTATGAAAGTAACAAGTGTACATACACAAAATAATCGATAAAATATTTTATTAACAAATAACATTTCCTTACAGTATCATATTAATATACATGAAATTTAAGTAATAACCTGAGCTTTTCTCAAGATAAACAATTTCAATATCAATTAGTTCAACTTAGTTTAGTTCAAGTTATCACTTCTGTCGGACATACCGAAACGCACACGTTTTTTATTGTTGAAAAATGACATTTATAAAAAGTCAAAGGATTGATTTGAACAATTTTTCAGCAAACCACAAGATCGAAGACGATACAACATTTGGTCCTTGGAGCTACCAAAGAAAAAAAAAATTTCATCAGCATTTGGTCTTTGGTCAGCATTTGATCTTTGGAGCAACTGAAGTCTTATGGGTGAAGTCCGAAATCCGATGACGACCAAAGACAGACTGCAGAAATTCATAAAAATATCTTTAGTGAGGAAAACTGAAGGTTGGCCATCCTTTTTTTATCTCTTCAACATAATTTCTGTTTCGTGAGTGATTCCGAAGAAAAGGTTATTGAAGCTTCAAATACGACTGATAGAAGAATTCAAGCCTGCAGTAGTAGGTTTAGGTGATGATGATTCGATTATGCGGATTCTGAAGGAGAGATTTGGACACACAGACTGTTGTACAGAAAATTATATTGTTAAACAAGGCATTGTATAACAATGCCTTGTATAACAAGGTGAAAGATTTCCGGCTCTGAAAGACCATGATATGGATAACTTCGTTTTATTATGCAGTCGATGTTGGGTGCATCTGAAAACCTCCCAATTCATTGAAAAATATTCAGAAATACCCGATACTCTCAAGTTTCAACGAGGTGACCTGTTTATGGAACTTGAAAGTTTTTGCTTGTTGTTTAATGTTTTTTCTGCATCTCTTCTGAAGATTTTAGATATCTGCTAGCAACACTACCAACCCAGCCTTCCGTAAGATAGTCTGAATTCGATAATGGCGTATATAGTAGATAATCTCGATCTGGTAAGTATTTAGGTCCTTTTTCTTATACAGTGCATTTCTTTAATGCCTCCTCCTTTTTATATTTTGAACGGGTCAACTTAAAGAATTGAAATTTGAGATAATGAAATTAATGCATCTGACACATCATTTTGAAGCTCCTGACGAATACTTCACAACCCTAGGATATAATGTCAATATCTTCAACTACTACAAAATGGCGGAACTTTAAATAATTGCCTGAATACAATGACATTTAACTACATAATATGAGGTAATAAGCTTGAGGTCAGTTCAGAAGATGCTCGAAATGGTTGCCTTGAACTTATTGACATATGAACAGCCTAGCCGATATTTCAAGCCGAACATTTTCGAACGCAGTAACGTCAATATCTCTACAAATGTTTATTACTCTCTGCCGTATATCCAATATCGAAGCAGGTTCAGTTTCGTACACCTTTTGCTTCAAATAGCCCCATGAAAAAGTCCACATATGTCAAATCTGGCGAGCGGACTGGCCATTCTGTAGGACCTCTACGGCCAATCCAACGAATGGGAAAAGTAGTATCCAAATAGTTTCTTACTTGTCTGGAGTAATGTGGTGGTGCTCCATCTTGTTGGAATACAATATCCATATCGAATTCAATAGGATTCGCTTCGGCGATTTCAGTGATGAGAAGGTCAAGAGTAGTTTCCAGCATATTCAAATACAGTTACCTTGTTGAATTTCGATCAATAAATAAAGGGTTAATATATGGTTTCTCAATATTCCTGTCTGAATGTCAAATTGTTCTGGATATTGGGGTTATATGTTTCCCGGAAAACGTGAGGGTTGGTGTCACTCCAATAACAGCAATTTCGTCTGTGAACATTGCCGTTTAAAAAAATGTACATTCGTCACCATGATTTCGCAGAATTTTGTTCTTCGATCAGGGTCATCTTCAGTTAATTGGTGTACCAATTTAATTTTGTATGGATGATTCCTCTTCAAAAGTCTCACAGTAGAAGTAGACACCTCACAAACATTCGCGACGGAATAAGTAGACTGCTCAGGATTTACTACCATCTCACCAATTATTTGCACTTGCTGTTCTTCCGGAATGGAAGGATGACCTGGGGGCTTTTGTTATGTACACTACCGGTAGTTGTGAATTTGGATACAAGCCCCCTCAAATATTTTCTACAGATATGACGATTTAGAAAACCTTCATTGAAACTCCTTTCGGTCTCGTGAAAGTTACGCGTCGCACCGTAAATAAAAATCGCTTCAAATTTTTCTTCCAATGGACGAGAATTGATCGAAAACTAAATGAGAATATTCTAACTGAACAATGATGTTCATCGTCGTACTGACATTTATTGTCGTTTTTATAAACAAAAAATACCTTAACAAACCTTATCGGGTAGTTGGAATTGCCATATGGCAGATAAAAAGGAATATTTCTAGAAATATCGATTTTAATATGTTTGTCTTTGAGAAATTATTAAACGTTCCGCCATTTTGTAGTACGTGAGGATATCGACTTCGTATTCTAGGGTTGTGAAGTATTCGTCAGGAGCTTCAAAATGATGTCACAAGACCCTCTTTCCGTTAAATTTTTTTTCCCAAATAGCGCCCAGGCGCCATCTTGAAAGTTTCGTCTGTCAATTTCACTTCAAAATAAAGTATTCATTCCTTAATTTCATTATCCCAAATTTCAGTTTTTTGAGTAGACTCGTTCAAAAAATAAAAGGGGGGGGGGAATTGAAGAAATGCACTGTATAAAAATTTGGGAATAAACTTTTCAAGATACTCACCAGTTTTCAATATGAATATTCCATCTGTCGCTGTCCATTTGTCGATACTGACCCCTGAATGCTCAACATAATCTTTTTTATTGAGTTTTATTGAGGACAATGCATAAGCACTACAGGAAAATCCTCAAAGCGCTCTCAGAGCGGTGCCTGTGTGAAACTAGCGATTCACATTGGATTTGAAATTAAATGGGGATTCAATCCACTCGGAAAAACGTTCTCAAGAAGTTTATTCCACATAAACGCAGTTCTCTAGATGAAAGAGTTCTTAAACAGTGAAGTTCGAGGTGTACTGAGTTGAACCTTAAAACGATGAGCAGCCACAGTTCGTAGCGTATTTCTGATATATACCGCACCTAATAGTTCAAAGGTTAAGACCTGAAATATATATGACTATATGGAGTATTTTCTCGAGATGGGCCAAAAATCACCTTCATCTCAATAAGAAACATTCCCAATGTTGACTTGAAAGAAATAGTTGTTATTCTCCTTCCATTCACGTCTTATGACTTCCTTTTCCTAATCTCACGGAAAGTTGTCATATGTTTGAGCATTCAAGTGAACTATTACATACGAGACGGTAGTCGGTTGGGTTGGAACGATTGGTTTGTTCCACTCATTAGATAGATAGATAGATAGATAGATTTATTGAAGTTTTCAAATTGAACATATGAAAACTTAAGTCAGTAAGGTATAAATATATAACTAAAATACAACAAAAGATGACAAAAGATTATCACAGGTTTATATATTAGTGGGAGTACATTTTAGTATAACTCAATATTGAAAAAAAAAGAGAAAAAAAAAATAAGATAAGTGTCACAGATATAAACGCATTAGTCTAAAATATATAGATATAAAAATATAATGAAAACGAAAATATACTTTCGCGTATAATATCATGTCTATATTTGTTAGGATTATAAAAATTTTGATGGCTAATACTAATATCTATCCTTCTTCTGTTTTCTGCAATCGTCATGAAGTTGCCATAAAAAATTCTTGCATCGAATACGGCTCCATGTTACACAACAAATCGAAAACTAGAATTTTGAAAGTATGCCGTCTGCCTTCTTTTCTGATTGTCAGTGGTAAATGATTATATAGTTTGAGGGCCATATAGCGTAGATCCCTTTCTGTATTTCTTAGTCTATGTTTAGGAAGAACAAGGTTCGAATTGTTCCTAGTATAGTAATCGTGAATGTTTCTGCCAATAATGAATTTTTCTTCGTTGTCATAAACGAAAATAACACAAAGATAAATATAGATCCCATATAAAGTAAATAATTTATTACTTTTCAAAATCGACCGTCAGGTGAAACGGTGGTTCGAGCCAAGAGGCTGAACGATCGTGCTAGGGATCGCATGTTGAGAAGTAAGACCTCGTTGTCGTTCGCACAAGTTTAAACTTTTGAGTTTGGTCGTTTGTAGGGGGGTGAGAGTGGTTAACGAAAACACGGATTTTGAACAGATTTTTTTGACACATGAATTTTCATTAATTACAGGGTATTTCGTAGAGAAAAAAAAAGATGCTATGTGTACCTAAGTTAATTTTTTCCGTCTATTTGAATGAATCAAATTGGTAATCCAAATAGAGTGATTTTTTGACCTTTTTCGATAATTCGTAAAACAGTCGGTTTATATAAACAGTAAACATCAAACATTCAAACTATATGTTTTGAGTTTAACGATGTCAAAATCTTTTTATCAAAACAAGATAGTTATCTCGAAATTAGTTGATTTATTTGAAAAAATCGAGTTTATATCGAAATAACCAGTGAACAATATATTAAAACTCAAGTTTTCTACTTATTAACAGACAAAAAAAATGGCAGTACTTACGCAAAAGCCTCTCCTGCACGACAACGTCCATTTTGGCGCACCACTGACAGAAAACACGCGCGATAAATCAATCTCTAACTAAAACTGATAATAGTCAACAAGTACTACTCACTCATGGTCCCGAAACAAAACTGAAAAGCTGAGATAAAATAATCTCCATTATGATTTTATTAGCAATAAATTGTGCAAACACTTCAACACTTTAGGTACGTATAATTAAATAAACATCTTAATTGTTGAAAACACATCCGATTTACGCAGTGAAGCATGTATTATGATCATTTTCAATTGTTCTTTTGGGTTTCAACTATTGTTAGATTAACAGTTAGAACCAATGCCAGCGAACGTAAACTATAAAGGAGCTACTAGCACAATTTCAAAAATATATTAGTCATTATAACTCCTTTCAAACAGTTTTTTGATGACGTTAGTGCTCGCAACAAATTTCGTCTTCATATTCATGATCGGCAAAGAGAAACATTTGTGTGGAGAAGAAAAAATGGGGCAAGTCTGAGGGACGTGTTTTGCAACAATGACCCTTCTAGATGGAACTAGAGCCCAAAAAAGCATTCGTACATTCAGCGTTGTTTCGATCCGCCAAAGTCTCATCAGTTTTGCTAGGCTGAATCACGAATTCACTGTTATTTCTTGGATATGTTCTCAGGAAGTTCATTCCACATAAACGCAGTTTATGTGGAACAGTGGAGTTCAAAGTTTACTAAGCAGGCACAGTCTGCGCGTATTTATGATATGTACCTATCGCTCTTGGTGGAATCAAATGTGCCAAGTCACTTGAACACCTTTCCTGAAAGTATCTATGGAAGGGGAACAAATCTCCAACTTTTCTTCGATGTTCCAGACTATCAAGATTGCAAGTTATGTTCCTGTCTCCAATCAAGCGGATGACTTCTTTACCAGACGGAATCCAGCAGCTTCAGGGTGTACTTAGAGGTGGAGCTCCATACATGAGAACAATATTCCAAAGAAGGTCTGATCTGAGCTTTATAAAGCATCAAAAGTTGCTGAGGCGTGTACAGTTTCCTGGTTCGGAACAGCGTTCCAAGCTTTCGAAAAGCAGCCTTTGCAATTCCAGTGACATGATTGTGCCAAGACATATTGGTGTCCATTTTAACCCCCAACAAACTTATCGAAACAGGAAGCAGAATTGTCTGACCTGACATTATTATATCGGGTTTGAAAACATTCATCTTCTTGAAGAAAACAGATGTCTGGATTTTTGTGGCATCGAATTGAACCTGGTTATTTTCACCCCAATTCGGAATCACTTCTAGATTCCCATTAAGATATGCAACCTCCTGCTGCCGGTGAAGTTGTGCCTCTGTAGCCGATCTCCTGGAATCCAAATGGAATGACGAGGCAAGTATGCTCTCGTCAGCAAAGCAATATGTTGGTTTCTTCTTTTTTTCGAATTAGCCATTGAAATGAAATAAAATAAGGGTTGGAGACCATATGGATCCCTGGGAAACACCAGTTAGTATTCGAAAGATATTTATTGATGTCCATTTGCAGGGAAAGTTCTTCCGGGAAGCTGGAGAGCCATGATTCGCAAGCCATAGAATCGAAGTTTGGCCGGTCAAAAGCCTTAGAAATATCAAGCGCAACACAGCTTTCGACTCTCTATGTTTCTCGATTGCATTATTCCAAATATGGGGGACATACAATGGAAGTTCGCCTGTTGATCTTTGTTCTCGAAAGCCTATTGATATATCTTCTGATTTGGTTTGTATCATAGATGTTGGTACATTCACAGCTATACGGAGTTGACAGTCTTTGAATTGCACGTAATTATCTTTTTAATTACCTGTATTTCATGAGGGTCCAAGCATCTACTTTAGAGTCAGTCAGTTCCGATCCTACAGTATGTTTCAGTTCTTTTCATTATTTTGAGTCACAAAATGTGGAGGAATTGATTTGTTAATGTCCGTCGATTGGTCTATCTTTGGCCACGAAACCAGCCATGAGTTTAACCACTATTGAGTATAGCCAATACATCATAACTGGTTTCAGCTTCCATGTCATTCCATAGGTGGTTTGGCTAGCATAAATGCTACTTTAGATTCTCTCAGCGTCTAAATTTTGGTTTCATGTCAGTTCGAGATCTACTAATATTCACAGATATATAACCTTCCCAACGTCAGAGTTATAGACATCCTGAAACCTCAATATTTATCCTATAGTCCTATAGCCTCGATGTCTTCGAAAGCACATCTTTCGGGTAAAATGGGAAACTTCGTGGATAGGCTGAATTGGCATATGCTCTCTATACCCATGCGAATCTGGGTCGGGTCGCTAGTTTCAGATATATAACCTACAGCGAAACTAGTTCTATACACATAGTTTTTTAATTAAAAGTTTCATTTTTTGCAGCTTATTGGACGACTGGCAATTAATCTTCTTCTATTCCATTTTATAGCCAAATATCAAAGTATTGCTCATTCTTGTGGAAGTTGATACACATCATTGTCGACATTTTTGCTGTGGCACCATTCAAATATAATTTTGAGATTTATGAAAAGGAGAAATAACAAAGGCCCCAACTTTGATGCTTGAGGGACCCCAGATGTAGGTCATAGGAGAGAACGTGATAATAATCATTATTAATTCAATTCATTAATTGAAAATGGAGAATGTTCTTTTGTTTATTTTCAAAATTGTTCTACTAGTAGTTCTCCCTGTATAAGTGACATTCGCAAGTTTTCATACCTTTATAGTAACTTGAGAGGAGATGTTTCAAACGAGCACGGATATAGTGATCATGCGAAACAACTGTTCACTTCAAAACTGAAACTTCAACGTAGCTTCTATTTGCGTTGATACTAATTTTGCGACTGCACATTAAAAATCATATAAATTATCCAGTAATATGTATATTTACCCACACTTTCAAGAGTTTTACGATTCAAGACTATATTTAGATAGTTTTACTAGTAAATTCATTAATTTTCCCAATAATTTGAGCCATTTGAACTTCATTTGGATTTGTCAGAGGATAGTTCAGAATCTCTTGCCAAATAGTCAAGTTTTGAGGAATCGATACAGATTGAAATTCCAAAATATATGAAGAAATGGAGCATGTTCTTAGATCACATGACACCGAAGTACACTATCGACATGAAAGTGGAAGTTATAATCCATGAAGAATGGATTATGAACAGATATTTCGAAGAGTATACAGAGATTTGAAGTAATAAGGCGCTTATTCAGCCGTAACTAAGTTGAAAATATTAGGTCCAGTGGAGTCTCAGTTGCCACCACAGTCAACAATATTGGAAAAAAGGACGCTACTGACTGATTAAACCCAAAAAATAAAACTTTTTTGTTGCTTGTGTTTTCTTCATTTCTAGTTTCGTTTTTGAAAAAATTAAGCTACTTTGCATATCATGAACACCTGGTTTGTGATAGTGTTGTCATATCAGTGAAAGTCAGGACATATATCTTAACAGAGTAATCCCATATGCTAAGATATAATAATAATATATTTATTGCCATGGGTTTCCTATGAAACCTCAGCAACGTCAAATACAAAATTACAATTTACAAACACATATATAAATAAATGAGTAAATACTCAAAATGACATCAAAATGTAAAAATATATATCATCACTTAGAGTACGTTCATTTGTGGCTGTTACAAAAATTGAAGAAAGTATGCATATACAACTCATACATTACACTTTACAGACATTGTAAAATTCGTCAAGTAAATGGATTTTCAGTCAGATAGTCCTTCAAAGTTCATTTCAAGATACTCATGGTATTGATTTCTTTGAAATGTGGAGGCAGTGCATTATATATTTTTATACAGTTATAGCAATTCTTTATCTATGATAATCCCTAAAAATTTGGAGGAAAATGTTTCATCTATTTCGGAATTGTCTATATTGATATGTAGTGGGGCTTCCGTACCGTTTCTGAAATGTATACAATTGGTTTTATTTTCATTGATTAAGAGACAGTTCTTTTCACACCACTCAACAGCTCGAAACACTGTTACATCAGATGTTTCATTCACAGAATTAATATCCCTCTCTGACACAACAACTGAGATGTCGTCAGCGAACAGAAAAACTGAGCTGATGTCTATTTGGGGACTTATGTCGTTGATAAATATCAAGAAAAGAATTGGACCGAGTATGGAGCCCTGAGGCACTCCTATGACAGTTTGTACTTTTTCGGAGTAGGATACCGAAGATTTGCAATTATTTTTAGATGAGATACCGACTATTTGTGTTCGGTTGCTGAGGTAAGATTTTATTAAATCATTGGCTTTTCCTCTAACACCATAGCGCTTTAGTTTTAGCATTAGTAGCTCATGATTGATGAGGTCAGAAGCTTTCGTTAGGTCAAAATAAATACCAGTTACTGTATTGCCTTTATCGAGTCGATCAATTATATAGTTAAGTGAATCATAAATTGCAGATTTGGTGGATCTATAAGGGAAGAAACCGTACTGATTCATCACAAATATATCATTTTCAATAAAATACGACAATAACCTATTGTAAATGAGACGTTCAATTATTTTTGAAAAAGCTGACAGACATTTAGAACGTTATATGCAAGAGTATGTGAAACTGGGAGTTTTGGTAAAAATGCAGGTGGTGGAAGACCAGAAACTGTAACTATGCCTAAACTAGAAGAAGCTTCACAGCAGAAAAACTGTATGGACAGTTCTAAAATCCACCCATATCATATATAGTAGGTCCAAGCTATACTGCCTCGTAATTTTCATTCAACAATAATGTTTTGTAGGTGGTTGATTCACACGATGGCACACAGTAATAATTTTTCACCAAATATTTCAGTTACGGCTGAAGCAAATTTTTCACAAGATGCTATAATGAATTTTCACAATGATCATTTTTGGTACTGCAGAAATCTCTACGTTATCAGAGAAAGTAATTTTCAGCAACAATTTTCGCTGAACGTTTGGGTAAGAATAAATGGTAACTACCTGATTGGCCCATTTTTTCTTCCAGCAAGATTAAGAGGTGAATCCTACACGGACTTTTTACCCATTTTGTTAGAAGTGCCGGTACTTGTTAGAGGCAACATGTGGACTCCAGCTCATTTTAGTGTTCTTCTCGTCAACATTTCGACAAAATCAACCATCTCGCAGTCCTGATATGAATCCTCCAGATTTCTCTTCATGGGGTCATCTGAAGGTTCTTGTTTATCAAACTCGCGTACTAGATGAATCGAATAATTGACAATTGCAATGTCATAAGGAAAATACTCCAGGTATTTTTAAACGTGTCAGATAATCAATGACAAATCGATTGCATTGGTGTATTTTATCGGAAGGTGGACATTATGCTCATTTACTTTAAAGTCGAAATTGTTTATTATTTACTTTCGGCTTTTATTTTATGTTGTCCATGGATAGTTTTTAGAAGTGATTTTTTTCCTAGAAAACGGAGCTTGATATGAAGAAAACACAAGCAACGAAAAAGTTGTATTCTGAGTTGCTCAATCTAAAAAAAATCCAAAAAAGTCAGTGGCGTTCTTTTTTCCTCAATATTGTTGGCTGTGTGGTGCACTGTAGCAAATTTCAAACAAATCGGTGTATCTCAGAATCAATGCTCTGTATCTCAGGAGGTTAAAGGAGAGTATTGTAGAAAGAATAGCCCCCTTCTAGTTTGATATAAAGGGGACAACTCCTCTACCTATCAACATTATCAAGACAAAGTTGGAATAAAAAGGCATAACTTTTATCTTTCCGATGAGGAAAATAATAGTGCTGCATTACTTGTCATCGAGAGGTAACACTTATTTTTAATGTTGGAAAGGGAATACTTTTGATACTTCCTTCGATAGGTTTCTCAGTTTTCTATCTAAAAATCTTTCATTTTTAGAAATCGGATAAGCGTAATCAGCAGTTTCATATTATTCGTTTTGAGAATAATAATAATCGAATAAATCGGTAAATATCGTTATTAAAAAAAAGTATTCAAAAACCATTCTAGTATATTCCCATAAATGTTTGAAATGATCACCATTCACTTTTTGACAATAATTAAGATTGTTTACAAATTCATTTCGTACATTATAGAATGAATGTTTTCGGGATAATTCCGTCAGAAGTACCTCTTATTCTGTAATGAGGAGGTACTTCAATTTACTGAATGGTAAATCAGTTGAAAACTCATTTGCGTATGTCAAGTACTCGAAAAGATAGATAAGCAGACGTAGTTTCTTGGAAAGGCCCACTAGATCACCTGATATGACGTCTCTAGATGTTTTCGAGGGGTTATATCACATTTTGAGTGTATCAGCAGATCATTTAGGATCTCGTAGATAGAAAAAGATATACTTGCAAATAAATTACTCCTGGAACGTTTGAAAGTATGATGTTGATCGTTTCTTTGCAGATTACTCTAGAACAGCTGGTCCGATTTTCGAAAATAATAAGAGATCCCAAAAACTACAGAGCACCTTCTTTATTTTTCCTTCCCATTTTTAAGACTGGATGTAGAAATGGAGTGTTTAACTATAGACCAGTATCTTCAATAACAAATATCAGTAAAATACTAAAGAAAATGATCAAAGTAAGGTTAGACTCATTTATACAAAAACATATGATATTATCTGACTCACAGTTTGATTTTCGGGCAAGAAAATCCACCGAAAATGCGGTATCACAGTATTATGTTTACGAAGCACTCGATAAAGGTAAACCATCACTAGGAATTTCTATTTACCTATCAAAAGCATTTGATACAGTTAACCAAGCCATCCGTGAGACATATCTCACGGATAGAAAACAGATTACGACAATAAAGAATATGAAAAGCAGTGCAAAGATAATCGTATGTAGAGTGCTGCAAGGACTTGTTCTCGGTCCGTTGCTTTTTGGTATTTATGTGAACGGATTGTTTTCGATTGGAACCACAGGAATTTTAATGAGTTTTGCAGACGATACTGTTGTTTTCTTACTCTGATCAATCTTGGTCTGATGTCGAAGACATGACAGAGGAAGATCTAGAAATAATCAAAGATTGGTTCGGCCATGAACAGCTTTCATTGAACTTCAGGAAAACCTATTACTTGTACCTGTAATAACAAATTTTCATTTCCTCAATTCATTCAAATGACTATCCAAAATTCCTTCAAGATGTCTCCAGCCAACCATATAAAGTATTTAGGGGTTCTCATACATTAGATGGGACTTTCATATCTATTATATCGTGAAAATTGCGATGTATACTATACAAGTTTCATCATCTGAAAGACTTGATATTGAACAGAAAAAAATAATTTGCTTTAGTTTGATACAAAGCCGTGCGATATATCGCATGATAGAATAGGGAGGGGCATCCAAATCACACCTTCGCCCATTGGAAGTCATTCAGAGTAAATTTTTGAAACTGGTGTTGAATAAACCGTCTGGTTATCCCAATGATATGTTATATAAACAATCAGGGTTATTCGATCCTATACAGCTGTTCTACAAGTCAGTGGTGTTGAATCAATATAAGGATGAGGAAACATTGTGTAGGCCAAGCCATAAGCACCATTCATATACAAGTCAATAGGGCAAGTATCCCACTATTTTTCTGGCCCCGACATGTATAATTATTTATCAAAAAAAAAAAAACGAAAACTCTTGATTAAAATATTCATTAAATTAATACATACGCAGTATACCTCGCACAAAAATCAGTGAGAGATTCGATCAGAGTAGTTAGGTGTCAATTTCATACAATAAAGATTGTACGATATTTATTTGCCATGTATTTCTCTTTTACTTCACTCTTGAATGTGAGCAAATAAATATTATCATTTTTTTTAAGGACAAAACACAAGCGCTACAGGAAAATCCTTAAGGTGCTCTGAGAGTGGTGCCTGTGCGAAAGTAGTGATTCACACTGGATTTGAATCGCTGGAGATTAAATACATTTGAAAAAACGTTCTCAGGAAGTTTATTCCAGGTCTCCAAATGAAAGAGCTCTTGAATATTGAAGTTCGAGGTGTACTGAGTTGAACCTCAAAACGTAAGCAGCCACAGTGTTTCTTATACACTGTGTCCGTAAAGTATGGAACAAATTCATTTTTAGCTAAACAGGTCATTTTAAGAAATAATCCTGAAACACGTCGATTTTTTATGTTAATTTACCGTATTTCAAAATAATAATCTAATATACAGGGTGAATTACGTTCGAGTAATGACGTCACCGTCATTTTTTTTAAATGGAACACCCCCATTTTGTCTCAATTTTTGGATTACTCTAGCTGAGCTGATTCCAAAAATGTATCACATGTTGATTCCAATTGGTACAGGGCGGACAAAAATACAGTAGTTGTGTGTGTGCTAATAAAGTAACGCGTAACATTCTTTATTAGGTAAATTAACAATATTATCAAAAATACTCATTGTCTAGCGGACAGAATATGCTGGAATACATGACTTTATATTAAATGTTCGAACTGCAGCCCTTGCTGTATTTGACAGTAACCCAAACGGTGTACAAATTCTTGTTGAACCTTGTGTATGGTTTCTTGCGTAATATTGTTTATTTCTGTTCGAATTTTCACTTGTACATCTTCAATATTTGCTGGTTTCGTTTTATAAATAACATTCTTCAGATGGCCCCACAGAAAATAATCCAAACGATTTAAATCTGGTGACCTCGCTGGACATTCAGTGGGTCCACGTCTACCAATCCACCTGTTCGGAAAAATTTCATCTACGTACCTTCTAACATCTACAGCATAATGTGGCGGTGCACCATTCTGTTGAAACCATAAACTTTCATTAAAACCTCCAGGATTACGTCTGCTGGGAAATAAATTACGTAAAGTAGGTACGAGATACCCCCTTAAAAACTCAAGGTACTTTGCCCCGTTTAAATTACCTTCGATAAAGTAGGGTCCAATGATTCGATTTCGTACAATTCCAGTCCATACATTTACCTTTTGAGGGTATTGTGTATGATGCTCACGCATCCAGTGGGGGTTTTCTTTTGCCCAGTATCTACAATTCTGACGGTTAACCTCACCATTTAACGTGAAAGTGGACTCATCAGAAAAAATTATGTTTTGTATCAAGAGAGGGTCTCGGTGATATTTATCCATCATTTCTTCGCAAAATTGGAGTCGTCTATCGGGATCATCTTCGTTTAATTCTTGCACAAGTTTGATTTTATAAGGATGCCATTTTTCAAGCTTCAATAGTTTGTGTACCGTTGTTTTGCCAACACCGATTTCGCGACTAACTTTACGAACAGAAGTGTGCACATCTTCTTCAAAACTCAGTATAACATCTAATGCTGTATCAGCATTTGCAGGGGGACGACCTGATTTGAGTACATTTGCAACCGTACCAGTTTCTCGAAATTTCGTTTCCAGCTTACTGACTGTTGAACGCGTTATAGGTCTTTCTGGATATTTATCATTAAACAAATTGCACACTTCCATCTGAGTTCGCGATCTGTCTCCATACCCAATCATCATAAGTATTTCAATTCTTTGTTTTACACTTAACTCCATTTCTACTTCAAATTAAATCTAAGCAATCATTCGAATATTCACGAATACCAATAATATTGTAGTACTAAACTGTCACTGAACATCAATAAATTACTAAACAAATAATGATATTTCACAAAAAACTAGACGACTATGTTTTTTATAAACGTAGATAAGAAATAATTTCTTTCATATTCTGTCTGCTAGACCACAAGTACTAAACATGCTTGGAAACAGCTCATTTTTATTACTCTAAACATGTAGCAAACTACGGGATGTTACATTTAAACCAATTGCCGCTAGACAATGAGTATTTTTGATAATATTGTAAATTTACCTAATAAAGAATGTTACGCGTTACTTTATTAGCACACACACAACTACTGTATTTTTGTCCACCCTGTACCAATTGGAATCAACATGTGATACATTTTTGGAATCAGCTCAGCTAGAGTAATCCGAAAATTGAGACAAAATGGGGGTGTTCCATTTAAAAAAAATGACGGTGACGTCATTACTCGAACGTAATTCACCCTGTATATTAGATTATTATTTTAAAATACGGTAAATTAACATAAAAAATCGACGTGTTTCAGGATTATTTCTTAAAATGACCTGTTTAGCTAAAAATGAATTTGTTCCATACTTTACGGACACAGTGTATGTACCGCTCTTGGTGAAATCAAATGTCAAGTCAAGTCAAGTCACTTGAACACTTCTCGTGAAACTATCTATAGAGAAGAGACCGATGTTCCAGACTATCAAGGTCGCAAATGATGTTCTCGTCTCCAATCAGGCGGATGGCTCTTCTCTGGATGAAACCCAGCAAGGGCGGAGCTCCATACATGAGAACAATACTCTAAAGAAGGCCTGATCTGAGCTTTATAAAGCATCAAAAGTTGCTGAGGTGTGTACAGTCTTCTGGTTTGAAACAATGTTCCAAGATTTTGAGAAGCGGCTTTTGCAATTCCAGCAACATTATTGTGCCAAGACCATTTTAACCCCCCAACAAACTTATCGAAGCAGAAAGTGGAGTTGTCTAACCTGACACAATTACATCCAGTTCGGAGACATTTATTTTTTTGGAGAAAAGCGATGCCTGGGTTTTTGTGGCATTGAATTGGACCTGGTTATTTTCACCCCAATTCGAAATTACTTCTAGATCCTCATTGAGATGTGCAACCTCAGCCGCCGATCATGCTCATTAAAAATACATTTTAGCTACTTTTATGCTACATTAAAACCGTACCGAATAAATACATGAAAAATAATACACGTAGAATCATCTTCTCGAATGATAATGAAGAGATGAGCTAAATTCATAATGTTATGGTAGCTTCTAAACCTAGCCGACAAAAGTATTATATTATCGCGTCTACTTTTCTCTCCGTTTCAGAGTATTATGAGGCTTCCCTGAACAATTCATCAATATCGACTACTCATATATTCTAGACCTTTTCAGCTTCATCGCCCGCAAGAAATAACTTTAAGATTCAGCTGTAAAACACTTTCTTCAAATCACACAAACCCGCATAGTCCCGTTATTTTTCACTTGTCACTGGAATCACCGCACTTCACGAACATTAAGACAGTCGCACTTTTCGCTTGTCAACTTCTTGAAGTTGAAATAATTATTGTTCCTGTTGGCCCCACGAGGTATTTATTTCATTATTGCAAACAATTACAATGAAAGTTCGGTACGATCGCCGCGGGATATATGGGATATTATGTTGCTGTTTTTGTAGATGGAAGGTCACCTAATAATTATTTTCATCAATATTTTGCATAGTAGTTACCGAAGATCATTAGGAGGTAGGTAATTGCTTGATGAATGTTTGCAAGTTCATAGAACATAAGTGTTTAGTAATTACTGGAAATTTGGATGAGGTCAATTCTCTGAGAGACTTTTCAACACTTTCACTTTTTTACTAGCCTCAGGTAACCTTGATGTTTTTTATTTCCTTCATTTTCCAAGTTTCCATTCACATTCAGTAAGTTTTCCTCAAATTTCAGTCTAGAAGTGTTATACGGCATCGATGAAAGATACGGGAAATTTGGATGGTGTCACTTCTTTGAAGAGACTCATCAATAGTTTCACTTTCTTACTAGCCTCAGGTAATCTTGATGAATTTTTTTAATATCTTCATTATCCATATTTCCATTTACTTTCAGTGAATGTAAGTGTTGAAAGGTGTCTTGAGAAAAAAATACGGGAAATTTGGATTGACACAATTCTTCAAGAGACTCATCAATAGTTTTACTTTTTTACTAGCCTCTAGAGATCCTAATACATTTTTCATTTCCTTCATTCTACGTATTTCCATTCACATTCAGTAGGTTTTTCTCAAACATCATTTTGGAAGCGTAATATGGCATTTATGAAAATGATTACAAAGAATTTGGATGAAGTATTTGTTTGAGATACCATTTCACCTTTTTATTAGTCTCAGGTAATCTCGATGAATTGTTTTATTACCTTCATTCTTCGTATTTTCATTCACTTTCAGTAGGTTGTTCTCAAATTTCATTTTGGAAATGTTATGAGGTATTTCTGAAAATGATTACAAAGAATTTGAAAGAAGTATTTGTTTGAGAGACTCATCAACCATTTCACCTTTTCATTAGTCTCAGGTAATCTTGATAAATTGTTTTATCACCTTCATTCTTCGTATTTTCATTCACTTTCAGTAGGTGGTCCACAAATTTCATTTTGGAAATGTTATAAGGTATTTATGAAAATGATTACAAAGAATTTGGATGGAGTATTTGTTTGAGAGACTCATCAACCATTTCACCTTTTCATTAGTCTCAGGTAATCTCGATAAATTGTTTTATCACCTTCATTCTTCGTAGTTTCATTCACTTTCAGTAGGTGGTCCACAAATTTCATTTTGGAAATGTTATAAGGTATTTATGAAAATGATTACAAAGAATTTGGATGAAGTATTTGTTTGAGATACTCATCAACCATTTCACCTTTTTATCAGTCTCAGGTAATCTCGATGAATTGTTTTATTACCTTCATTCTTCGTGTTTTCATTCACTTTCAGTAGGTTGTTCTCAAATTTCATTTTGGACATGTTATAAGGTATTCATGAAAATGATTACAAAGAATTTGGATGAAGTATCTGTTTAAGAGACTCATTAACCATTCCACCTTTTCATTAGTCTCAAGTAATCTTGTTGAATTGTTTTATCATCTTCATTCTTCGTATTTTCATCCACTTTCAGTAGCGTAGCCAGGAATTTCGTTAGGGGTGGTCCAAAACCAGCGGGGTCTGGGGATTCCCCCCGGAAAATTATTGAAAAACAGGATACTAAATAGAGGGTTTTACCTAATTTTAACACTTTTTATGATCGAAAGAACTTCATATTTCAAAAACCCCTTTTCTAAAATTCATGATTTTTCAATATTTCTATTTCTTTTATGATGAAGCAAAGTATTTAATTGTGTTGAATTCAAATAGTAATAAATATAGTATTGTGGTTAGTCCAGAGCTTCAAACTCTCTCAAATAGATGAGTAAGGCTAGAGAAATAACAGTGTAGAGCAAAAGTTGAAATATATCTATAACGTTCAACATAATATAAATTAATTTACCAAAATAATGCTCCAAGTTACAGCACTAATTTCCTATTTCCACTAACGGCTGGCGTGCGAACTAGACTTACCGTAACAATCCACTCGAAATTCGTCCCGAGCGGCCAAGCTCATACGAATCGTTTGATAATTTATGATTTGGACAAAAGGACAAACCAACAATGATATGATTATTGCTTGTTTTTAGACAAGAGTAACTTCTCATTGTTTCACCTGCTCCGTGCTTAATTTACTTTTTAATATGTCTTAAAATGCCCCCTTCGCTACGTCACTGCTTTGAGAGACTCATCAATAGTTTTTCTTTCTGTAAGTTTTTCCTCGAATATCATTTTGGAAGCGTTATAGATAGATTCGTTTATTTATATATAACAGTCTAATTCTCACAAATTCTGAACACATTTTTAGATATTGAAAAAACAAAAATATAAAATATAAATCAATAATAAATATAGCATAAACATACAATTTTAAAAAAGGCTAACAATATCGTAAATCTGCAACATGAATTCTATACCAAGATTAACAACAAACTTCCCCTTCTTATATATTATTATTATATACAACTATAATAATGTTCAAAATCATTTTGTAAATATTCTTGCACACTGTAAAAACATTTAGATTTCAAATATTGTTTCATTCTGATTTTGAACTGATTAAAATTAAGACTTCTTAATTTTGACGGAATTTTATTATATAAATTCAAGTTTAAAGAATTCATTTTAGATGTTATCAAACGAAATTTGGGTATTTTCAATAAGTCGACAGATCTGGTGTTATATTCATGGTTATGAGAGAGTGTTTCATAATTTTGGTTATTTTTATGTATCTCCAATATACAATAAAATATATATAAAGATGGCAAAGGCATGATATTATATTTCATGAACAACGGTTGGCAGTGGTCGAATGCTGGAGCATTTGCAATGATTCTCAATGCTTTTTTTTGTAAACGAAAAACATGTATTGCTGAACTGGAATCACCCCATAAAATAATGCCATAAGAAATTCTACTATGAATCAGAGAATAGTAGATGTTAAGTAGAACATCTTCTTTACAAATCCGTTTCATCTGTCTCAGAAGGAATATATGGGACGATATCTTTTTACATATATTCTCGTTATGAGTGGACCAATTTAACTAGTCGTCTAGTTGGATTCCCAAAAGATTTACAGAACTTCCAGTTCGTATATTATTTTGACTGGAGACGATAATGGTTTGAGTTTTCAGTCTATTTAGTTTAAGCTTATTATAATTGTACCATATCTCAGCTTTGTCTTCAATTTGGTTGATAGTGGTATGGACACTATCAATATTTTTTTGGGATGAGAAATACGTAGCATCATCCGCATATGACACCATATCATGAGGGTACATGTAAAAGAAAAGGTCATTAATGTATATGATGAATAAGAGTGGTCCCAAAACAGATCCTTGTGGGACATCATGTGGAATTTCCTGTATGTCCGATTTGCCGCTCTTTGAAGATAGGTACATATTGTTTTCTACCGGTCAAATATGAATAAAAGAAAGTGCAGGACCTCTTAAGCTATAAAATTCCAGTTTTTCGAGGACGAGGTCATGAGAGAAACAATCGAAAGCTTACGGAAAATTCGAATGGAGTCAGTTCTCTGAGAGACTTATTAACACTTTCACTTTTTAACTAGCCTCAGGGAATCTTGATAATTTTTTCATAACATTCATTCTCCGTATTTCCATTCAATTTCAGTGAGTTTTTTCTCAAATTCCATTTTAGAAGTGTTTTAAGATAGGTATTTATGAAAATAATTACACTAAATTTGTATGGAGTCAGTTCTCTGACAGTCTTATCAATAGTTTCACCCTTCCACTAGCCTCGGGTGATACTGATAATTTTTCAAATAAATTGATGGATGCAGTCGTTACTACCCCACACAGTACCATATATTCATGGAATATTCCCTGTATATCATAAAACGAACGTATATATTCCAAATATTCATAGAATATTCTTGGAATATATGCATGCCTTCAGAATATTCATAGAATATGCTTGAATGAATATGGCAGGATTATTCCCAAAAGAATGTGCATAGAATGTCTATAAATGGATTATTCTCTCTTGAATATTCTACCATATGGTATATTCTTAGAATATATCCCCACGGTATATTTTGGAATATTCTATACAATGGAATTTTGAATTATCTTATAATAACGTATTCAAATAATTCAATATTATTAAAAACAAAAATATTTGAAGATCTTAATCGAATGCATAACCTAATGTATATAACCCTGATAGTGTTAACCAGTTTTTGAACTCAACGCGAAGATTCTGGATGAATTGCTCCAACAGCAACTGTTGGAAACGACAAAAAAATTTGAATGGGCCAATAAATGAACCAATTGCATCAATAAATTGGTTAATTCTCATCCTATTTGTCTTTTTGTATTTGAAATTATTTAATTACAAAGCGAAAAATCCTGGAAACAGAGAAATGGGGAAGTGAAGAATTGGAGTAAACGTTTCTCATTGGTCAATTGAAGTGTAGCGCGCGACAGTCGAATAAGCTCTGTGAAAGCGGCTGTCCCTTAATGCTTGGTACCTTTGCGTTAAATTCGACATTTGATTCAACATGGCGGTTGATGTGGCAGGTTCGCGTGTGTAATACATGGTGTGTTGGTGTTATTATCAAAGTATAATTCTGTCACGTTCAGTGTACCATTTATAATTTGGGGTTGTCCAATTTGCAGTACAGCGAATAGTTTGATTTTGGATCTTCAAACAGGAGAGTTGCATATATTCAGTCTTCAAGAAAAGTAAGTAAAATGCAATAGTATCGATAGTAAAGTCATAGTGATTAACCTACTATACCTCATTTTAGGTTCGAGGAGAGTTGGTGTGTGGGATTTGTTGGTTTGACTAAGTACATGTTTGAACTAGAGTGATTTCAGTTGTGTATCTTCAATAGGGAAAAGTAAGTGAATGACACATTCTTTTGTATCATTTGTTTTCATAATTTTTATCACTCGTTTTCAAGATAGTATCAATTTGCCCAAAAGGAAACAGAGTGGTACCTGGTACAGGCAGGTGCGCCAAGGAACTGAAAACGTAATGAGTACTTTTCAACAAGACAATGCAAGTTGCTCTCCAAGGCATAAAATGTTGTAAATGTTCATGAGTAACCTATGCGAAAAATATTATATTTGATTTTTATTCCAGTTTTTTATTGTGCCACTTTCAAATAGTGATAATGAACGTTAATGTACATTTTGTTCCAGGTATTACTATTGAAACACTGGCTGATGCATTGTTGGACAAATATAAGGAACACTATTCTGGTGAGCAGTTTGGATGACTTTAAGTAAGTGAAATTCATTGAAGAACCCATCATACCACTCATTTTAAATTCTTCATTTGTGGGTTTATTTTTTTAAGTGAGAAACCTAACCTAACCTATTTCTTGATGTAATTCATTTTCTCTTTTTCAATGAAATGATATATTTATTATCTTTTAATAAGTGCTGATGAATTCACAGAGTTGTTATTTTAGTATATTTTTTTGTATACATTTGTTTGAGAGTAGGAACATCCTAATTTGAATACATTTCTAATATTTGTAATATGATAGTATTCAGAAATATTTTATTCAGTGAATAAATATTTTGAATTAGATTTTTTATTTTTAATATTGGTTGAAATGTCAAATATTTCAGTGTATATTGTTTTTAAAATATATTTATTTATGAATATTATGTGTTTTATTACTTGTGTGAATCTTGCATCAAAATGCAATATATAATCATGCCTAATAGCGTTTACTCGTCACATTCTTGGAATATTCCAAATATTCCTAGAATATTCATAAAATGTATTTGAAGAATATTCTATAGTGTTTCCCTATTGTATATTCCTACAATAAA
Organism: Leptinotarsa decemlineata; assembly: GCF_025532065.1. Classification (NCBI taxonomy): domain Eukaryota; kingdom Metazoa; phylum Arthropoda; class Insecta; order Coleoptera; family Chrysomelidae; genus Leptinotarsa; species Leptinotarsa decemlineata. The sequence goes on from NW_027412578.1 coordinate 9,426,429, forward strand.
CTAAGAATATCCTGAATATTTTATGAATATTCCTCGGGTTCTATTCCTGGAATATTCTTAATAGAATATACCTTACATATTCTAAGAATATTATAAGATATTCCAAGAATATTCCCAAGGAATATTCTTAAAATATATCAAAGGTTCGCCAGGAGCACTTCCAGGGAATATTCTCCAGAAGATAAGTATATATATCCATGGCATATTCATAGCATAATACAATATCCTTAAATGTATATTCATGAAATATACTTGGAATATCTATTGCTATGTGGGACGTGGTAGGAAATCATAATAAAGAAAAGAGAATTGAAAACTTTCTATGTTTTTTACCACTTTCATTTGTATCTAACGTTACTGCAGTTTCGTCCTATAAGGACATAGAAAGTTTTCAATTTTCTTTTCATCATGATCATTTTTTTATTACTTTCATTTTCCGAAATCAGCCAAGGAATTCCATTCCTTGACTACAAATTCTCGAAATCCGTCAAATATGAATCAGATGAAATTAAAAGGGTTATATTTTTAGCAGTGATTATGAGGCATACATACCTATAAAATCTCAAATGATATCTTCACCTATGCACTTCATTAGTCCGAATGCGAATCGGATGAACAGGTTAATCAAGTGTCCAACCTTAACAGTGACAAGTTCACAATCTCGGTATAATCTTGACTTTGGCTTTGACTTGTTTATATGATTCTTGGCGACCTTAAAGTTCAGGTTACTTTTCGCATGCAAGTTGTTCCGTTCAAATGTCGTGTGGGTTGCGTTATTTAAATGAAGCCGCCGTTTAAAATTGAGACGAACTTCTTTCACCCTCTTATAGCTATTTTGATTTACTGAAATGCGATAGGTATAGATTGATGCCAAGATTTCTTTTCTTTTTTATGGAAAATGGGATAATTTCTATATACTGAGATTTAAAACCATTGAAACCCAACAGGTTCACAAGAGAATTGAATCACTTTCACAAGCCACATTTACTGTGTTTATTTTTCAACAACTGAACGATTTCTTTCAAATTATTGTTTTCGAACTTTCAGAATTAGTTCGACAGCAAGATATGTTTATACACTCCATGATAGTAAATGAAATGGCCCAAGGAAAAACAATCAAAATGGCGCAAAACAAGATGGCTGCCATGCCAATTTTGAATGGTTATAACTCAATCATAGCTGGTGGAGTTAGAAATAATTGTGTTGGGATGACGCATTAAATGAAGTAAATAGAATAAACAACAACATGAAGTTGATAGAATAAACATTTTTGAAAGTTTATGAAAATCGCACTATCATGTTGTTTGGTCCAAATTCAATACAGGGCTTTTCATGATGAGTGTTAATTAGCCGTTTCTGAAAAACTATTTAACGGATCAACCTGAAAATTTCACATTATGCATAAATCAATATGACCTACACGCCTAAAATATTTCAGACGAAGCGGCGTTGTCGCTTCTACTATAAAGTAGCGACTTCTTTGATTTTTCAAATGGAACACCCCGTATATAATATCATATTATGACTCATCATAACTTTGTCAACAAATTCATATACTATTTCCCTATACCTATCTATTACCGTTTAGAAGATATAAATTAATTTCGATATTTTTTTACCAAACATGAACTTTTATAAATGCTGATAATCTTGAACTCTCTTGCACTAAAACGATCAAATTAGAAATGGAGCGGAGCTAACCCAGCTGAAGAAAAATACGACTAGGTCATTCAGAACTTGAAAAACATTACAATTTTGATGAATTTGCAATAAGAGAAACGTAATTTCTAAAAGGAAATTCTCTGATGGCCGATTTTTCGGCTTCAGAATTGACAAATCTTTGAAAGTAGATCAGAGTGTTGGGTTTTAGCTTCAAATTCATGATCAGCAGACAAAAATACGAGAGTTCCTAGGCCGTCAGCCGCAGGCGAATGGAATCTCAAGTACCACTCTGCATGCTGTATTGGGAATTGCGCAAACCGGCCATCGAATGCCTGCTTCCACGTAGCCCCGCTGGATACGTAGCCCCGCTGGATACGTAGCCCCGCTGAAATAACAAAACCACAAGTGATTCTGCCATTCCCTTTCTGAATGGCATCCCAATGATGGCTTAATCCTAAGGTGTGTGTATCCGTGCCGAGAGGATGAATGACAGTGAGCCTATCAGTTGTCTCTACGAAACCTTCGAAATACCGGGCGCCCTCGTCGTAGCATCGCCTTGTCATGGTAAAGTGGGGCTCTGCCGTGATTGGCCTTCTTTCTCTAGCTACTCGAGGGGCTTTTATGGACAGAGTAAATTTAAAAATTCTTTCTGACGCTGAGTCTACAGAGAAGAAACCGTAGATACGCAGACGTAGTTTCTTAGAAAGGCCCACTAGATCACCTGATATGACGTTTCTAGATTTTTTTTCTGAGGGGATATATCACATTTGAGTTGTATCCACAGGTCATTAAAGATCTTGTAGATAGAAAAAGTTAGTTTATTGTATAAGTTTGAAAATATCCGTATAGGACGAAACTGCAGTAACGTTAGTTACAAATAAAAGTGGTAAAAAACATAGAAAGTTCTGTTTTCTTCAGAAAAAGATATACTTGCAAAGAAATTACCCCTGGAACGTTTGAAAGTATGATGTTGATCGTTTGTTTGCAGATTACTTTAGAACAACTGATCCGATTTTCAAAAATAATAAGAGATCTCAAAAACTTTTTTATTTTTCCTTCCGATTTTTAGGAGTAGATGTAGAAATTAAGTGTTTAACTATTGACCAGTATCTTTAATAACAAATATCAATAAAATACTAGACAAAATGATCAAAGTAAGGTTATACTTATTTATACAAAAACATATGACATCATCTGACTCACAGTTTGATTTTCGGGCAAGAGAATCCACTGAAAATGTGGTATCACAGTATTATATTTACGAACCACTTGATAGAGGTAAACCATCACTAAGAATTTCTATTCACCTATCAAAAGCATTTGATACAATTAACCAAGCCATCCGTGAGACATATCTTACGGATAGGAAAGAGATTGCGTCAATAAGGAATATGAAAAGCAGTGCAAAGATAATCGTATATGTAGTGCCGCAAGGACCTGTCCTGGGTCCGTTGCTTTTTGGTATTTATGTAAACGAATTGTTTTCGATTGGAACCATAGAAAGTATAATGAGTTTTGCAGACGATACTGTTGGTTTTTACTTTGAGCAATCTTGATCTGATGTCAAAGACATGACAGAGAAAGATCTAGAAATGATCAAAGATTGGTTCCACCATGCACAACTCTTGTACATGTAATAACGAATTTTCGCTTCTTCAATTTGATCAAATAACTATCCAAAACTCCTTCAAGATGTCTCCAGCTAACCATATAAAGTATTTAGAGGATCCCATACATGAGATGGGACTTTCATATCTACTATATCGTAAAAATTGCGATGTATACTATACAAGTTTCGTCATCTGACAGATAACTGTCAGCTGTCTCTACGGAACCTTCGAGATATCGGGCGCCCTCTTGTCGTAGCATCGCCTTGTCACTGTAATGCGGAGCTCTGCCGTGATTGACCTTCTTTCCCTTGCTACTCGTGGGACTTTTATGGACAGAGTAAACTCAAAAATTCTTTCTGACGCTGAGTCTACAGAGAAGATTGATGTCGAGCTCACGACTAACCTAATCAAACGTTTCGCCTGCTTCTGCGACATCACCAGTGATATAAGCATTGACTTCGAGATATAATCTTGATTCCCGCAGTCAACGCACAAAACACTGATGATGCGGATGAAACGTTTGGTACAGGTTCTATTCGACCACTGCGTACCAGCCCCTTTTATAACACGTTTGTCCAAATAATTTATTTTTCAAAAACCACCGCCTTCCAAAATTCTTCTAAACGCCCATCTGAAAACTATTATTTTTGAACTACAAACACAAAGAAAGGGATATTCATGAAATCGATTCACGGGCTGAATAATTTATGTTACACATTGTCTAGAGAATTCGATAACCTTGACACAATCTCAAAGTCAAAAATTGCTATCGCACTAGATATATGTTCGTTTTCGAACTATGTCAAGACCAGCCAAGATTTGCGAGTAAAAATTCCAAAACAGATCGAAAAATATCAACCAATTATCTCAATCAGTGTAATGTAAGCTCATTGACATTGGGATCAAAAATTGGATTACAATTATATAATAGATATGTGACGTGAGTGAATTCAGGGACACCTTCCGAAGGCATCTGAAAGACTAATCGATTATATTGATTATATCAGAAGAGTCTGATAGTCAATCGAAATGTTTGTCAGATGTTCATAGATCGATAATGTGATTGTTTAGTTCCTCAGTGGGTGACAAAATAATTGTTGTTTGAAATTTAAGAAGGCGGTTGACAGAAAAATCAGATAAGAAAATACTCATAAAAATGAATCATGGAAAAATAAAAAAATTTCAACTGGTTTGCGTATAGACGAATTCTATCAGAGGAAAACTGTGGAAAATAGTATATAAAATGTAAGAAATTGATGCCTCAATCAGGGCATATTTCTGCTACATTTCCAAGAGAGATTCATAAGTAGAATACTCTTTTGAAGTTGAATGAAGAAAAACGGAGAAACTACAAAAAGCATATTTCTCCTATACCGGGTGTCCCACATTTTATGTGACAGGCAATATCTGGTTTGTTGACGGAGATACACAAAAATGTTTCATACAAAAGTTTTAGGAGTTCATGAGAGCTATATTTTGATATAATTTTTGAATACACAGGGTGTTTGGTGTAGGTGCTACAGACCAAAATTCCATTTTTTAAAATAGAACGCCCTGTATATCACTACATATTCAGATGCTACGTTAAATTCTGATATCATTTCATGTTTGGTTTTTGAAATTCGGTTACGGCGTTGTTGAGTTATTGCACTTTTCCTTAAATATAAAGTTTCAAAAAAACTTATTTACTCGTACACGAATCCAGTCTATATCTTTTATTAAATTGAACTAGACTACTACTGAATACAAACCATTATTCTCACCTCTACGATACGATATCGATATCAGTTGAATATAATATTGAAATTCTTGAGAATGTGACTAACTTGAGGGTGAATTGCTATATATTGCACAATTTCATCAAGTAGCTTATGCTTGTTGATGCCATAGTAACAAATGTTGTTGAATTGTATCTACTTGTCAGTTCGATTCAGTGATTCTTTGCAAAACAGTAACTGTGTTCTTTGTGCGAAAACTCCAGTGTGCCTTTCGCGTTTAGTCCAAGTGATTGCATTGATATGTTATTAATTTTTGGGGAATGTCAGAAAAACTGCCGTCAAGCACAACGTCTATACCAAGAACGTTTTCCAGACAGACCCATTCCGTCACGAATGACTTTTTCGAGAGTTGTAGAAAAATTGCGAACTGGGTCATTTCCTTCTACGATAAAGCATCGTCATTATACGAGATCTGTTAGAACTGAAGATTAAGATTATATATATTATATACAGTGTGTCAATTTGAAAACTTCCCACCCTCAATATCTCCCTTCCAGTACATAATATGAAAAAATGGTCAGACAGGTCAACTTTATTTGCAAGGGGGACACTCTGAATGAATATTTTCAACCTTCGGGGTTCAACCCCCTAGGAGGGGTGGATGTTACCCTCAGAATTTCAAATGGAAAGGGGGGTCAAGTGGCACATCATTTTGAAGGGCATTCAATTCGCTTGCCGACGGTGCCCTCATTTATTATTTTCCGATCAGCAGTATCCGAAAATGTAGTTCTAAACTAATAGAAGTAATTAGAATTGGCCTATACTAAAATGCCTGGTTATCAAGTTAGTATGCAAAGAAATACAATTTATTGACTCTCTTATAAGTAAAACTTGTGATGACGGGTCAGCTTTTCAACTTTCCATCAGGGGTAAAATTAGACAAGCCTCAAAAAATTTACATTAATTAGTTATCTGATTTCGGTGACTTTCATTTGGGTTTATTATCGGATTTAAAACTCTTATCCCTTTTTTGTTACTTCTGCTATAAAAAGTATCGTTTTTTGAGCAAAAAAGGTGTTCATCGCATTCAAGCCATTTGGTAGTACTATCATTTCAGTTTCATTTGTTGAGCTGATCAGCGATACCTTAGAAAGTGTATAAATTGTAAGAATGGTTTACACTATCCAAGACCGAATTGAAATAATTTTTATTTATGGAGAGGTGGGCAAGTGCGCACGAAGGGCGGCATCTCTTTTTAATGAAAGAAATCCAAATCTTAATATAAGTCACCGGTATGTGCTTGATTTGGTGACAAAGTTTTCCGAAACTGGTTCGGTGAAGAATAAAAAAAGGAATAACCCCAGAGTACTGAATGAGGATGCTCAAATTGAGGTGTTGGGAACATTTGCTGCAGAGCCGACTAGCTCCTTACGATCAGTAGCAGAACAGACGGGAATGTCACACGAGACTGTAAGGAAAGCACTGAAAATGCACAAATTTCATCCATATAAAATGCAGATTCTCCACGAGCTCCATGAGGATGATTATGACAGAAGAATAGAATTCTGTGAAATCATGACTCTTCGAATCAATGCTTTACCTAATCTTCTGTTCAATATCTGTTTCAGTGATGAATGTTCATTTTTCCTGAATGGCAATGTTAATAGGCAAAATTGTCGCTATTGGAGTGACGAAAACCCTCACAATTTTAGAGAAGGACATACACAACACCCACAAAAAGTTAATGTTTGGGCTGGTATTCTTGGAAATGCCATTATCGGACCTTTATTTTTTGAAGAAAACTTGAATGGTGATCTGTACCTAGATATGCTTCAAGCACCTATCGATCCACTTATAACTCACGAGCTCGAAACTCAAATTGATGCACACGGTAATTTACTGTTGCAGGAAGATTTGTTACATTTCCAACAGGACGGTGCGCCACCTCATTATTTTCGCCCCGTCCGACAATGGTTGAACGAGCGATTCCGGGAGAGATGGATTGGCAGAAGGGGATCAATTGAGTGGCCACCGAGATCACCGGATTTGACTCCATTAGATTTTTTTCTTTGGGGATATCTCAAATCTGTCGTTTATAAAACACAGCCCACTGATATGGATGACCTCAAAGGACGAATTACAGCAGCGGTCAATTAGTGGTGAAGTTTTCCAAAATGTTCGAGAGGAGTTCGAAAACAGACTGTATTACTGTTTAGAGCAGAATGGACAACATTTTGAACATATTATCAGATAAAGCGTAACAAGATGGTTGAAATTTGTTTTTTGCAATTTAGTATTTTTTGTTTGCACTCGATGCGTATTTCGTTAACTAAGTAGTTCTACATTCCTCTCACATCCACGAATTCGAATATTACTCAAGGGTTGGAACGATGCTACCTAGTACGATGCTCACCTTTTCCAATAGTCCATTACAATCATTTGTTTTGAATACCAACCTGAATACCAAACATCTAGTGCGGGCGAGTTTTAATCATTTATTCTTATTCACTTCTAATCACCGTTCGTTTGGAACGTTATTGTTCAAAAACTGCTCATCAAAAACTAATGAAAAAGGTATCATTGGCAAGAGAATTGAATGCCCTTCAAAATGATGTGCCACTTGACCCCCCTTTCCATTTGAAATTCTGAGGGTAACATCCACCCCTCCTAGGGGGTTGAACCCCGAGGGTTGAAAATATTCATTCAAAGTGTCCCCCTTGCAAATAAAGTTGACCTGTCTGACCATTTTTTCATATTATGTACTGGAAGGGAGATATTTAGGGTGGGAAGTTTTCAAATTGACACACTGTTATATTATTATTCATCCACATGTTTCTATCCGTACTCTTGCAGAAAAAGTCAGTGTGAGTAAATCTAATGTACAGAGAATTCTGAAAGAAAATAAATACCACCCATTCAAAATTCAGTTGATACAAGGTTTGAAATCCACGGACTTTGAACGACGACTTGAATTCATTGCTTGTATTCAGGTAATATTACATGAAAGTCCTAACATATTCAGTCAAATTTTGTGGAGCGATGAATCGCGATTCCACAATAATGGAGTTGTGAATCGACATAACAGTCACTATTGGTCTCAAGAAAATCCCCACTGGGTCCGCGAAAGTAATTTTCAAACTACTTGGGGTATTAATGTATGGTGTGGATTGTTCAATGGCCGCATCATAGGACCTTACTTTTTCAATGAAAATCTCAATGGATTGCGATATTTACATTTTCTAGAAAATGATTTGATCCAGTTGATGGAAGATATTCCCATAGCAGAACGACAAGGAATTTGGTGGCAACAAGATGGTGCTCCTCCTCACAATTCACAGGTTGTTACTGAATATCTGGATAGAACGTATCCAAATAGATGGATTGGTAATAAGGGTCCAATTCGGTGGCCGGCTCGTTCCCAGATTTATCACCGCTTGATTTTTTCCTATGGGGTTATTTAAAAGATATTGTTTTCACTACTCCCCCTTTGAATGTGGATGATCTGAAAATGAAAATTCGACTAGCGTGCAGTGATATTACGCCTTATATTATAAGAGCGACTTGTACGAGAGAAGTGATTCGACGTTTCGAAGCCTGTATAATATCTAATGGGCATCACTTTGAACAATTTTTATGACTTATTTCTATGTACCTACCATTCTTATGAAATGATTTATCAAGTTATATCATTTACATTGTTATTAATTAAAGATTTGTTTTCGAATACACCTCTTTCAATTTCGCAATTGTTTCATATTCAAAATGATTCCTGACTGAATTCCACAACTCAAAATTGAAACCATTACTTCGAACACCCAAAATTTTGACTAATTTTCATGTGATCTGATGCAGAGAGAATAATTGTATGAGATATTTAAAAAAATAATAGTCGTTCTCAAGACTTTACATTTTAAGCAATAACTCAACAACGCCGTAACCGAATTTCAAAAACCAAACATGAAATGATATCAGAATTTAACGTAGCATCTGAATATGTAATGATATACAGGGCATTCTGTTTAAAAAAATGGAATTTTGGTCTGTAGCACCTACACCAAACACCCTGTATATTTGAAAATTATATCAAAATATAGCTCTCATGAACTCCTAAAACTTTTGTATGAAACATTTTTGTGTATCTCCTTCAACAAACCAGGTATTGCCTGTCACATAAAATGTGGGACACCCGGTATTTATTCAAAATGTAAGTTCTCGCGTATGAAGTCCGTTGTCTATTCGAAAAATAAATTGAATTTTAATTTTTTCGTTCCCTTCAAAGTAGTCGCCCTCAGATTGATACACTTGTGCCAGCATTTTTCCCAATCCTAGATGCAGTTCTGCACTTCTTGGTAGGGGGTGAAATCTGGTAAATACGGTGGCTGAGGTATGATTACTGTGTAGTTTTTGGCCAAAAAATCACAAGCAAGCAATGATATGATTCAAAAATTCAAAAGTCATGAATTTTTTTTCCACAATACCAGACGATTTCTTTTTATTTCTTGTTATAAGCGGCGCATAACTTCGACAAGGTAATCGAAGAAAACAATGAGCAAATTCTTGACATTTGATCGAACTTAGTGTGCTTTTTTGGTCTTGGCTTTTCCATATACCCATGATTAGTCGCCAGTTCTGACCCTATTGAGTAAATTTGGATCGCTGGGCTACTGAGCGGTGCTCATGAGATGGTTTTCTTGGTCAAAAATCAACTTTCGAAAAAACAGTTAATTTCATTTTTTACACAAATTTTTTTGTAAATTCCTTCTCCATGTTTGAACAGTCACGTATATTGAAATAATAAACCAATAGTATTTCTAGAAGTTAGTTTATTTCTTGATCCATTTTCTATGTGTTACGTATATTATAAATAGAGCCATGAACACCGGTAGTTTTCCAGAAGCCTTTAAAACTTCGATATAATCAAACCAATATTTAAATCCGGAAATAAAAATGAGGTAATTAATTTTCGTCCCATATCATTAATCAGTCATATAGCTAAAATATTTGAGAAAATATTGAAAGTAAGAATAGATAAATATTTGAAAAAATATAAAATGCTCTCTGACAATCAATACGGATTCCGAGAGGCCAGTTCAACACAAGATGCAATGATTCACCTAATGAGAGAAATTTACGATTCGATGGATAATGGTAAACCATGTCTTTGTGTTTTTGTCGATCTGGCCAAAGCTTTTGACACGGTTTCACATAAGAAATTAATAAAGGTAATGGAAAACATCGGTTTCAGAGGGACATCGCTGAAATTATTTGAAAGCTATCTCTCTGATAGGAAACGGTGCGTCAAAATAAATGAAACACTTAGTTCTTACCGTACCATAGAATATGGAGCCCCCCAAGGAACGGTATTAGGGCCTCTCCTATTTAATATTTACTTGAATGATTTATTTAGGGTCAATTCAGAAGGTACCATTATCAGTTTCGCTGATGACACAGCCGTACTATATCGCGCTGACACTTGGAATGAATTGAAGGACAAGGTTGAGAGAGATTTTATAAAAATTGTCAGTTGGTTTAAGAGCAGGTTGCTGACAATTAACACAAAAAAAACTCACTTTGTACCTTTCTCTTATTTTAACAACAACTTGCCAAATTATACCTCGTTGGAAGTCGATAATGACAATGACACAATGACTATAAATATGAAAGAACATATAAAATATCTTGGCATAATAATAGATAAAAATGTAAGATGGAGTTAGCACGCAGAATATGTTGCGAATAAAATAAGGTTTCTACTGAACAAATTTACGTTTTTCAAAAAGATTTTTGACATAGCGCAGCTACGAACATTATATTTCAGTCTTGTACAGTTCTATATCAACTATGGAATAATTGTGTAGGGAGGGATAATCATCTCATTAAAATTATTTTCAATAGAGATTATACCTATCCGTCTGAAAGACTTTTCGCAGAAACTAAATTTTTTACATGTAGACATCTATATTTTCAAAGTCTCGCTATGTATCATAGGAAATATGAAACAAAATTATTGTCTGTGGATCACTTGCACGATACCAGATTCAAGCACAAAACCTCAAGAATTCCTAAAGTAAGTACATCTCGAAGTCAAAGATTTCTCACATACTTGTGCCCTATTGCCTATGCAGAAGTTCCATTCGAAATTAAGTCTATTACAAGTGATAACAGATTTAAAAAAGAACTGAAATTATGGCTAACGAATATAACAGTAGGTGAGATAAATGAAATATTGGAACGAAAAAAAATGAAGTAGTGATACAGAAAGAAAAATCACATGTTCTCACAAAAATAAGGTAAATATTTAAAATGGAAATAATCTCACAATTCATGACATACACCAGCTTCATACTTATATTTGAACTTTTATTCATATGTTCTAATCCACATCTGTCATTATTGTTCACCATATTCTGTACTGTCGCAATCTTTCTGAACAAGGACTTACCTTATAGAATAGACAGCGACTCTACAGAAGTGCAGTGAACAAGGACCATATTGAGAACAGAACAGTGAATGAAATATAAGATATATGACTTTCATTTGCTATACGTATATGGTGTATGAATGATGAATGTTATGACCGATAGTTTAGTTTGTAATGTTTGTTCACTGATTCATGTTCATGATATCTTTATTTATTTTTCCCTTTCAATTGACATCACACACAAAACGTGTCAACTTAATTTATTGTTTAATTTTAATTTCTTCATTTTTTTTGTCATACACAAGCTCTATGAGCTTCAGTGGCTTGCCATGTTTATTTCTGCATTTTTTTTTGTTTATATGTAAATGTATTCAATCTTATGAAATAAACATTATTATTATTATTATTATTATTATTTGTGTTGAATAAGTATGAAACCCCTTGATCTCAGCTGTTTTCAGATCCATGTTCCAATCTAGAATTCTTTATGTTATATTCATGTTTGATTATTTTTGACGTAATGCTGTCGCAATCTCAATTTTCATTAATATATACAAAAACATGATTTTATCAATGATCGTTACAAATTTTGTATTCCAATTCAATACGCATAAAAATTAGGTTATTTGCTCTAATTTGGCAATTTAAATGAATTAGTTATTGAATATTCCAATAAATATTCCAGTGATAATGAATGAATAATCAAACAAATGTATGTTTATTAATAGCATTTAACGACTCTATATCAAACATACGATATCTCAAGAAATGAATGAATTTGGTTCAGTCAAAAACACACACACTCACACATCATTTCATTTCATTACTTTCAAATCGTAAATTTAATTAATTCATTTTGAACATTTGACGTTTAACAATTTTATATTTTATATTTTATCAACATTTTGCCTAATAAAACTCACTTGTAAGATTAACTAATTTATCATTGAAATAATATAATCCTTTTCATTATCTTGTAGCTCCCTGATGATGACAGTATTCATTGTCGAAATATTGAAAATATAATGTTATAAGAAAACACCTAGGCTATCCAAATAATTTCCTCTTATGCAGACCTATGACTTTGTAGGTATGTGTGGCAGATACTTAACGGAAAAACAACAACCCACCCAGCTAATGCCGCGCAGAGAGTTGAAGTAAAACCATTAGGCACCTGTGCAAAATTTTCGATTTGGAAAATTTGTCGCAAGTTATTTCCCACTATGAAAAGCAGAAATTAATTTCGTTTTGTCGATTCGACCAACCGATAGACCGCTTTCGGGGTGATTGCCCCATCATCAGTACCGGGCATGGTCTCTTCAGAACGGTGTGAACCGTCTGAGAGGAAAAGGGAAACCCTGAGCATGTCACATGTTGTAATTATATTTTTTCAAATAAAGTTTGTGGGGATCTAATCGTGAGTTGTAGTGTTTGAAATTTTAATAGTAATATACGTTACAAAAAGAATTCGAAGCTTTATAACTCCTATTTATTATATGCGAGCGCTTTCGACAGCTGGTCGTGCTATCATCAACAAGGCTGGAAAACGTGCAACTCTTTTTTGTTGGTTTTTTTCGTTTTCAAACGATGAAACTGAAGTAATTTACGTAATTTTTGGGAAGCCAACACAAACTACTCTCTGAATCGGTCAACAAGAAAATTGAACCAGATGTGAGGAATACAAACTAGCAAGGATTACATGATATGATGAGTATCATTTCATTTAATCAGTTAGTCAAAGTATACTAATCACGAGTTTTTTTGTTGTGTGTTTAGAAACTTCTTAACAGCATATATCTTTTATGAGAGTTTCTACAAAATATTCAAATTCAGCTGGTTTTCAGTAGAGTTCAAATCCATTTGGTTTCACTATTATTTGTTCTAGAAACAAAAAAAGAATCTGGGATGCTCTGTTTTTAGTCAACCGGCTATCAAACAACAACCCTCACAAGTCGGAGCTGGTGCCAACTAGAGATCAACGCGGTCTTACTTTTCACTGTGCGATTTCTAGCACGGTAACTCTAGTAGAAGTTTTTCAAAAGTTGAGTCGTCCAAATGATTAACCTTATTGCTGCTCATTTTGTACTTCTTTTCAAGGTTCACTTGCAGAACCAGTTTGTACATTCGATAATATAAATGCCGAATTGAATAATTACTGAAAAGAATTATTAACTATTTTTCCTTTTCAATTTTATCAAAATTGGCGATAACTAACCAAAACAATAAAATAATAATTGAAATATTCACAATACATTTTGAGAACAATCACTGATTAGACGAGCATTTCATTTTTTTCAGATTCATCAAAGCAAATAAAAGAAACTGACCAAAAATCTTCAAAGTAAGTAGAAATCAGCAGAAAATATGCTGACAGCATACCTGGATTTATTCCAGACTGTGCTGAATGTTCTCTCACCTTGCTTTCTAATTTACATCCACTACGTGACTAAATCTTTATGAATATCTCCAATTTGAATATATCCAGCAGATTCCACAACATTTTTGTATAAATTATCAGTAGAACGTGAAATCAGATATCATTATATCAACAATTTATTTCCCACAATTACGAATATATCATAAATAATGATAATGTTTATTTGAGAAGAATAATGAAAATTTGATAATCTTGGCTGGATCAGACTCTAGAATAGTCTTTCATGTTCAAAGAAAATGCGAGATATTCCATGAAACATGAAACTTTCAGTATGGAAGCCAGTTGGTACTGCTAGAAGTGTTATAAAAGTATTCATAAATCACTGAAAAGGTATAAATTGAAGGGGATATGTTTTTTAGGACATATTAATTTTTGAGATGAATATGGAGAATCATGAGATATAATAAATTCAGCTGACGTACTAACACAAATTTCCATTATTTTCATTCAATGTTCAGATACGTATTATAAACTGACTGACCTATATTTTTTTGTTCAGCCAGAATATTTCCTGGTAAAAAAAATCGCTGAAATATTATGTTACTCATTTGTTATAAAAAGTAATATAATATTCCTTTTCACACTATTGAATTGACGTAATACGTAGTAGGCTTTGGAACTCAATGAGCCGACGCATTTGTTTTCCTTCTAGAATTTCCTGACCTTTTGTGTTCTTCGAGCTAGTTCAGATATAATTTTATGGGAATTGAGATCATTATTTATATTTTTTGTGGTTTATTATCAGGGAAGTGTTACATTTCTCTCAATATATCATATGAATATTAAATTGTAAGCAAATTGGCCATCCTGTTCATCATTTGGGATATGAAATGGGCCGTATCTTTGAATGTGACCGACATATGTTGAAAGAGACGTGTTGGAGAAAACTTTGCAGATTCACACAAAATACAGCGTGACTCACGGTCGATGGTAGGTTAGACGTTTCTGGAAAACGCAAAGCATGATTCTTCTGAAAATTTCACCTCTCACATTTCCTTACCTGTTCTATCGATCTAAAATATTTTCAGCATTGCGGCGTTTCCACTTCTATCAAAAAGTCCTAGCAATTATATTTTTTCAAAAGGAACACCCCGTATATTAATACATTTTTGGAATCGCTTTAGTATTTTAATACTTTTTTTTTCATAATGTCCTATACCTATCCCTATCTGTTTTCGAGATAAAAAATAAATTGTGCTAAATATGGTCCAAAACATAGCCTTAACTGAAATTAAGTGCATCAGTACTCTCAATTCATGAAAAGTTGGTATTTTGATGATAGTTTGGATAAACTCGAAAGATTCAAATAACAGCAAAAAATCGACTCCATGTCATACAGAGCGTGCTAAAATTACTATTATTTCCATTGTGCATAAAAATAGTCGAAAGTTCATTTTTTCAAATGAAACCCCCTGTGTATTACTCGATAAATTGAAATATGGTGAAAAATGCTTCAAGATGATATACATGTCCCTATACCTAAATCGTCAAGTTTTCTTAATAGAGCCGTTTTTGTGGAAAAATAGTTATTCACGTTTTACCTACAAGTGTTGAAAGTGGCATTTCATTTTGTGAGTGGGGATTATTGCAAAACGAGCGTCAGCAAGTGGAGCAAACTCACGAGCAAAATAAAATCATTTTTAACAAATGTATCATACAAATTTTTTTGTATAACGTTAGTGCTGATAATAAAAAAAAATAATAGGGTCCATGGGATTTGAACACACGATCTTTGGATTACAAGGCATATGTTACAACTACATACGCCAACTCACGTTATTTTAAGGGGGATTATTGGTTAGTCATGAAGGACTTTCTATAGTTGAACTGAATACTACTTCGTCATCGTCAGTAACTTCACAGCGATTTAATATTACCAATAGCACGAACTGCATGTGTGAACTTTTCTAAATGATTTTTTGGTAGGTGTTCTGATTGAAGTGTTTCTATCAAAGAGATTTTCAATAACAGTTGTACAGAAAATAATTTTTAAAGAATTTGATTTTTAGGTAGCCGTGGAAATATCAAGCTTATGACAGTTTGGTGACTTTTATAAGTAATTGATAAATGGTTATTGACGGTGTTTCAAAAAATCGCCAAAAATGAATGCAAATATTGATTATTCAAACGAAGTTCTTATGAAATTATTTATTATACACGGACAGTGTGATCAAATCATTGCCAGAACTTGTAGAAAATTCAACCAAATGTATCCTCAATTAACACCAATGAACGAGAGGAACTTTGTAAGATTACAAAATAATTTCCTTAACTATGGCTCCATGTTAAAAGCGCCTTCAACATTACCAAAACCTGTTACTTCAAATGAGGACAATACTGTTAACGTTTTGGCATATTTTTATGCATATCCAGAAGCTTCCATTCCCAGTGCAGAAAAATATTTAGGTATATCACATGCTTCACTACAACGAATTTTGAAAAATCACGGCATGCATTCGTATAAATTTACCAGAGTTCAAGCTCTAAAAGCAGAAGACTTCGAACGTAGAATGCATTTTTGTGAATCCCTTTTGATTCATACACAGGAAGATCGGGATTTTTTGTCAAAAACAATTTGGAGCGACGAATCAAAATTTACGAGGGATGGTATTTTCAATAGGAGGAATAAACATTTTTGGGCTGATCATAATCCCCATGTTACAAAAGAAATGGGTTTTCAAGAAAAATTTGACCTGAATGTTTTCTGTATTCTGAAGAACAATAAAATTAGCTTTTTTATTTATGAAGACACACTGAATGCAGAGAGATATCTCCAAATATTAATGACCACTGTAACCGATTTTCTTGAAAATTTGCCTTTAGAGGAATATAGGAATTCGTGATTTCAACTAGACGGAGCGCCAGCTCATTCCACCCAGGAAGTTACCAGGAAACTTGACGAACTCTTCGACGATCGTTGGTTTAGGCGTTTAGGGCCGTGGGATTGGCCACCGAGATCACCCGATCTCACGCCACTTGACTTTTTTTATGTGGTGTTTTAAAAGAAAGGGTATACAGTACTCCACTGCCTACCAAAGAAGAATTGCGATGGCGAATAGTGTGGAGTATTGAAGATCTGGATCCCCAAGATATTGAAAAAGCAACCACAAGTCGCGTACAAAAAAACATTCTAAAGTGTTCAGAATGTAATGGACAACATTTTCAGCATTTATTGTGAAAATGTGATATTTTGTTTACAATTTTATTATTTTGAATCATCCTATTCTGTTATTGTCTGTACTTTCACATGTTTTAGCCCACAAAATTTTACTTTTTATCTAGAAATGACTGATTTTTCGTACAGTTGTTCCTTGGAAACTTTGAAACATAGTTAAGGAAATTATTTTGTAACCTTACAAACTTCCTCTCGTTCATTGGTGTTAATTTAGGATACATTTGGTTTGAATTTTTTACACGTTCTGACAATGATTTGATCACTTTGTTCATGTGTATAATAAATAATTTCATAAGAACTTCGTTTGAATAATCGATATTTGCATTCATTTTGGAATATGATTCGAAACACC
Source organism: Leptinotarsa decemlineata (assembly GCF_025532065.1). Lineage (NCBI taxonomy): Eukaryota > Metazoa > Arthropoda > Insecta > Coleoptera > Chrysomelidae > Leptinotarsa > Leptinotarsa decemlineata. The sequence goes on from NW_027412578.1 coordinate 9,443,804, forward strand.
GTCGATCACTCTTTGTAAATTACTTATGAAAGTAACCGAACTGCTATAAGCTTGATAATTCCACTGCTACCTAAATCAAAATTCTAAAAAAAAATAATGTTTCTAGAAGAAGCGACTTTATTGAGAAAATATTTTAGATCGATAGAACAGTTAAGGAAATGTGAGTGGTGAAATTTTCAAAAAAATCATGCTTTGCGTTTTCCAGAAACGTCTAACCTACCATCGACCGTGAGTCATGCTGTATAAGAAACGACTAATTGAAATTCCATCAATAACAGAAGAATCACCTGCATGTGGAAGAAATTTCTCAAATTGAATATTTGAAAAAGATATTTCGAGGCTTTATATAATTTTGCAAATATTTCTCCAGCTTTTCTAACGTTATTTATGATGTTAACGAAGTTAAGTTATCATCATCTGTAATTTATAACGAATCCATGTTTCGGAATATTTCATGAAAATAATAATGGATATCGACTTATCCAGAAGTATATTTGGGGGTTGAACTATGTTACTATATAGTATGATCAAACCGAAGTTGGCAGTTCTAACTTCTTTCTTTATCATTGGAGATACCTACAAGTACGGTTAAATCAGATAACTAGCAGAGTTTTCTTCGCTTATTAACGTGGTGCTAACAGAAAAATATTCGAACATTTATTTTTGGATTTATTTGAAAATATGTATATTTTCTAATTGACGCAAATTAACAAAAAATAAACTCGAATTTCGAAATTTGGCCAATAATACTATTATTTCAATCGGCATTTTGTAAATAAATCGGTCAGAAAATAATCGAAAATGCCAGATTGTCTAAACATTCGAAAGATTGTTTGTTCGAAGTAGAAAATACATATCATTCCCAGCGTTTCGGATAATGCTATAATTTATCTACATTAGTCGCATTTGATTCAATTCCAGTTTCTCGGAATCTCTGAACAGATGTTTGCGGCTGACTTGGTACGTCCTGAAGGTTTTATTTATATAATGCTAAATTCATGCCATTCCCAATTTGTTATGTAAATAAAATTGAAAACGTTGAATTATGAACTCCGTAAATTGGGCATTGACAAGCGTTAATTGAAGCAGCACTTTACTGAAATTGTCTTAATTGCTGGGACGAGATGCTAGCCAAAAATAATTCATTACAGAACGGCTGATTCATTTTTTCTGTTATTTTGAGGTTAATCAATAACATCAAGCAACCTACATAATAATAATAATAGTTCATTAGTTCTTTAGATTGTGTCTACCAAAATATCTGTATAAAAAAAAATCTGTTTTTCCGTTAACCAGCTGTCGCACCCCTACTAACGACATCCCTCAGAAGTTGAAACTTGTGCGAGCTAAGGATTAACGAGGTCTTACCTTTTAACGTGTGATTCCTAACACACTATAACAATATAGAACAAGTCAGTATAGTACAGTATCAGTTTAAGGCAGTGACGGCTCGTGCATTGGAGAACAGGGGAGGCTAGAGTCATAAAGACTATATACACACAGAAAAGCCCGCCGAGAGCGCTAAAATTTTTTGGGTTACCGCACCTATTCAAAGCAAAATACGTAATATTTGCATAAATGCAAACAAAAATTGTGTATTGCCGAAATATACGTATGAGAGTGACCATTAAAAAAACAAGGAAAAAGGGTTGTCTTTGAGTTATTTAAAATAAATGAACTCTTTTCAGACAATAAATAATACTTTTCTCTTCTAATATAACAGTTTTGTTGAAAATTGCTACAAATATTTAATTATGCTTATAATCAGAGTATCATATTTTAGACCACGTTTGGTATTCAGTTTGTACGGAAAATAAAACACAGGGCCAACAAAAAAGTTTTTCTCGTTTGATGGAGCCGGTTGACCAATCGCATTTATCGTACCAACTATATTAAATCCTCGATTTTGTCGATTATCTGACGCTTTAATTGAAATCAAATTTGGTTGAGGCCTTCCCAGAGTTTTAATAATGTAAAATTTGTTATCATAAGATAAAGACTTAAATTATTTGTCAGCAACCAAACCACTATATCGTCAGATTTTTCAATTTCGTCCAACTTATCCATAATAAATGGAAAAAAAGTGAAAACCTGAAAACACCTTGAAATTGAAAGAAAACACTTTAAAAATATTACCAAAAAGCACTGCCTGTTTTATACACAAATAACAAATATTATCAAGAAACACTAAAACGATTTACACACTAACGGAGACCAACTGGAGGCTAGCCTCCTCTAACGCTATAATTTCTGCAACTAAAATCACAAATCGGGATTTATGTCGATGGTTGGATCGGTGTCGCATAGCTTGTGTTTTTTAAAACGGTCGGAGGCTGGGCTCCATTGCAACGTATGGCATTTATTATTTCGGGTTGATGGTTTATTCGTTATTCGTTCATGGGCGCTGCGTTTGAGGTTTGTTGATGCAGGATACAGTGTGGTACGCACTACGTAGTGAGTGATAGTTTTTTTTCGGGCATATTATGTATTTATATTAAAAATTAATGGTTAAGTAATGATACCCAAGCATTTTTAGAAAAAATAATCATATTTATTTGTCAATATCTTTTAATTTATTGCGATGGATAGTATCAAATTTCATAAGGTGGCTAAGCCTCTCTTGCCTTTTTTGACGAGCCGCCGCTGGTTAAAAAAGAAATATTTATAAGATAAATTAATATTAAAAACATTTTACACAAATTGTAGTCAATATAATCAATATAGTTATTGATGTAACTAAATGCACTGAAGCATGTAAAAGTGGTGGTTAATTATTTGTAATTGGTTCTTGTTCTTATTACTATTTCTTACATAATACAGAACACGTCAGGTGTAAGAAACAGTTTGTCCACGCAAATTTTCGATTATACAAATATGAGACTTAACTTATAAACAGATTACAGATTACAGATCATACATTAAAACATCTAAAAACAATAGAAACAAGTGGTTTGATGAAATGTGAAAATATGCATGCATACATAACATATAAAATCATTCAAAATCTTTGTCTCCCAAATAGACACTTATAGAGTAGTACGCTTTTTTCAATAAGATATTATTTTCTACTATTTTAAATGTATTCTAAGAAAGATCTTTGTAGCAGTTTGGTAGATGATTAAATAAGGTTATTGCCATTATTTTGAGCAGCGTTCTGTTTTTTTTTTGCAGACGGTGATTCAGCACCAGGATTGCTGCATTTCTTGTGTGATATCTACTGTTTCCCAGCGCTCTGAATGAAGCCAGCTTTGTTTTGGCATCTATCAGTATATGCATGACATATATAGAATGGAAAGTCAGGGTTTTCAGCTGTATAAATATATCCTTACAGCTTACTCTCCTGGCCACTCCAACGATATTTCTAACTGCTCTTTTCTGGAGTTTGAGTACCCTTTTGGCCTCCTGTGATATTCCCCATACTATGATTCATATGTCATTACTGACTGAAAGTGTGCAAAAAATATTAACATCAATACACATGCTGCCCAAGGAACTTCTTAGAAGGTGTTTGAGTGATAGATCTGCCGTTAGATTTTAGTAACAAGCTGTGGTCGAGTTTATTATTTGTGACTAAATCCTATGAACGTTGTCTTCTACATGTTTGAAAGTAATCCATTTGAAGAGAACCATTTCTCAGATATTTTAATTTCTTCATTGGCCTTCAAGACTGTTTGCTCTACATTACTTCCTGTAACTATGAGGGAGGTGTCGTCTGCATACATCATACAACTTTCATTAGAAATTTCATTCACGTATATCAGATATATCAGAGGACCTAAAACAGAATCCTGGGGAACCCCTACAACATTTATTGTTCTCAAGTGTGAATGTTTGCTTGAACATACTGCTTCCTGTTTGTCAGATAAATTTTTTGCCAATCATGTACCGCTTCTCTGAAACAGTACAGTTCTAGTTTTCAGTGTCCTTGTTTTTCGAGTTTGAAAGCCGTGGATTTTTGGAATTTCTTCCTGACGTTTCGCTGGCGCGAGTGGCCAGCTTCTTCAGAGGTTTAACCATCATGGCATATCTTGTTGATGCTCTATTTCTCCAGTTATTTCTGCACGGGGTATGAGTTTCATATATTTTTTGAGCTGAAGCTACCATCTAGCAAAACCGGTCTTAAATAAAATTTGAAGTGTGGGAATTGTATAATCATTAGGTGAATTTTCGTTATGTGGACACCCGGCGATTTTGAAAAAATTTTTGACTGTACTTACGTATTTTGATGCGTAGATTACGAATCCGAAAGAAAAAAGCGGCGCTCTCCCTTATTTAAAAAGTTACGGCCCTTCAAAGTTCAGAAAAGGGCAACTTTTCAGCCTTCTTTTTCACTAAATAAACTATTTAAAAACACATGCATTTATACACTAGGTCACCTCTACACCTTATTCGTCCTTCTTCAACACTTTTCACTTCAATAATCAACATTTTTCTTATAAAAATGTTAAAAAATGTACGGAGCTGCTTTTTGGTTACATATCACTGTATTTTACGTTTTTAAGGTTAATGATATGGTTGGTACGACTGATGCAGTCCATATTCCTGAAGTAATTCAAATGTTTTTTACCTTCACTCTTTAGATCGTAAATTGGTTTTTACGTTTTTAAGGTTAATGATATGGTTGGTACGACTGATGCAGTCCATATTCCTGAAGTAATTCAAATGTTTTTTACCTTCACTCTTTAGATCGTAAATTGGTTTTTGGTGGTGTATTACGAATTTGAAATAGTAGGCGACGGCAAATACCAACCGCTTTTTTCTGAAATGTCACTAGTAACTAACCTAAAAATAGAATAATGTCACCAGGAGAAGCATTCGTTTTTAAATTAAGTTTTTTATAAGAAAAATGTTGATTATTGAAGTGAAAAGTGTTAAAGAAGGAGGAATAAGGTGTAAAGGTGACCTAGTGAATAAATGCTTGTGTTTTTAAATAGTCTATTTAGTGAAAAAGAAGGCTGAAAAGTTGCCCTTTTCTGAAATTTGAAGGGCCGTAACTTTTTAAATAAGGGAGAGCGCCGCTTTTTTTTTTCGGATTTGTAATCTACGCATCAAAATACGTAAGTACAGTCAAAAATTTTTTCAAAATCGCCGGGTGTCCATATAACGAAAATGTACCTTTTTCTCCATTGTGAAAAAATGAATTCACATTCAGCTGCTACAAATCTCATAGAAAAGCTTTATAATACTTTCTCAGGTGGAAAACCATCAGATTTTGGGGTATTCTCTTCATTTCATTGAATCATTCCAGAATTCGTTGTCATCATTCGCAGGTATCGGATCGATGAGAATTTTTTAATTTTCATTTATGATGGTGTTTAAACACTCTTACCAACTTTGAGATGGGTGCGAATTTGTGTACCCTCGTATGCCTAAATTGACCAGATTACAAAGGAAGGAAAAACCTGATAAGACCACTAACGTTCGATACCTTTTAATTGATTTTTGACACTTTTGTCAAAAACTTGATACGTGTTGACATCGCATTGGAATGAGAACACTTGATGATTATTGTTTGAGAAACCAGCAGTTAGATATATTGTTTGAAAGAGGAAGTCAGCTGATAAACGTGGTAGTTAACTGTTAATGAATGAACGAGAAATCTTCATATCACCAAATTTTCAGGATGGACTTATCTCTGCTGCCTTGACCGAAAATATTGTACGAGTGGGTTGGGGCCATGGAGTTGCTTGACCATAAAAAGGCCTTCTTTCTTTAAAACAATTCATGACAATATGCTGTTCAGTTTGAAAGCTCTCATTGTAATAAAAAATAACAAATTTATAGAAACAGGCAATTTCTAATTCTCAAAGATAAAGCCCATAGTCAAGTGATATTTCGAAAATTCCAGAAAATGCATCAAGTCAATGATTTGGCATGCTTCAAAATTTCAGGAACTATCCATTGTTTTCTGCAGTATACCTACCTTTAAGATTCTCTTGATATTTACTGATGTTTATTGGAATAAGCTAAAATACAATAAACATGGTGTAAATTTGTCACCTCATAAATCTCCATTCCAGAAAATTATATGTCAACTTCAATTCCCTACGTGGTTTTCTGGGCTGTTTATCCATTTCTTCCAAGTCAACGGAAATCACCATAGCCTCATAGACTTATCTCTTCATTCTTCAATCTTTTCACGACACCCATTTCAACTATTTTATTCCTTGTATCAGTCGTTTTTTAAATGATTGTCAAATTTTTCGGTCATGAGCGCTGTATGTGATCCGCATAAAAAATGACGAGACGGATGTACCAATCTATCCTTAGAATACATCATGAATATTTTGAATCGTTTTCTTCTGCATTTTAGAAGAAGAGAAAATCCAAAAAAAATGTACATATTGAGTTAATTGGTTTCTTTTTTTTTGGGATCATGATTACTTATGCCCAAAAAACTAATTTTTCTTCATTTATTCGTCACAATAAGCAATAAAATATGAATTTTAATGAAATCAGAAAAATCTGGTTGGCTGTTAAAATTGTCAGCTCTCAACGTAGTTTGAAATAATTTTCATCAATATCATATTATTTATATAGGGAGTTTCATTAGTAAGAAAGATGGTACGTGAGAGATACTATACTTAGTTTCCTTCAGATGGTTGACGTTTCGGAAAATAATTTCAAAACCCAAAAAAAATCACTCAGTAACAACGCTCATGATATAAATTTGATTTTCTACATTGATTGAAGTGAATAACTCTCTAGCAGAAATTGTTTTGCATTCCTTTACTTTCTGCCCCAGGGCCTACTGCTTAGAAGTCTTTAATGGAAAGACGTATCTAGTGATAGCTCATTTGAAAAATCCTCAAATGCAAACCCCAAATGCCAAAGCAAAGCACACATCTCTCAATTATGACAGTCATCCCATCAACTGTCACATATGTCATGTGTCATTCATAGAGTGATATGTCAAAGTAACTTAAAACGAAACATCTGATCAGTACAGAACTCACAATTTATTAGGTCACGCTCCGTCAGACTATATACATAACACCGACGACATTGTTTCAATTTTCAATTTGAAGAAACTGTTAAGAGGCTAGAAATATTTTATCGACAATTCTGTGGCAAAAAATCAAAATGCAGAAACCAGGATCACTGATATAGACTTTAAACAGCGGCATGATATCTTTCGCTCAAAACATGTACGAAGAGAAACATCTGGGCAATGTATACGGATTGAGAATTGTGACTTATTTTCATTCGTATGAATTCGATTCGGAAAAAACCATTTGTCAATCACAATTCTCCGGAAAAAAGATAGAAACTCTCAATTTACAACTCACTTTTTTCAAAGTGAATTGAAATTACAAATCTGTCTACGGCGAAAAATCAAAAAGCAAAGATCAGATTTTCCTGAGTATAATTTTACGCAAAAATAACAAAGGTTTAGAAAAAACATTTATTTATTTTTGTAATCAGATGCATCGAGTTCCACGTTCTACATTGTAAACAAACAAGTGGAGTGATCTTTCATCAACAACGTGCTAAATATGTTTGTTTCATGATGAATTTCATTAGTTCGGATTTCCATTGCCTACTATTATATGAAACAAATGAAGAAATAAAAACGATAGCTGAAAATAATAATTAAATTTAGCAAAAAAAACTGAAATGAAATTACAGTGAAATATAATACAAGTAAAAAATAGAACAATTGAACAACATATTCGAGCACTTTCACTTAACTCAAGAGGGGATAAGTGAAAGTACTCGAATGTCCCATAAATAGTCATCTCTCGGAGTAATTAGTCCAGTCATCACCCGAAGACGATTGTGGATACTAACAATCGAAACGTTGTGAAGTAACTCGGCTTGGAATGTCATAATTGTTTGTTTTTTGTTTATTTATTCTATTTTTTCTTGTGTTGTATCTCATTGTGATTTAATGTCAGGTTTTTGTTGCTCAATATAATTGTTATTTTCAGCCATTGTTTTTATTTTTCCATTTGTATTGGTTTTTAGGGATTTCAAATTATTTTATATAATATTAGGCAATGGAAGTTCGAACTAATGAAAGTGCTAATTATATACTGCACAATTAGTCAAATATATTTTCTTTATATTATTTTCTCGATCTTTACTGCAACAAATCTGAAAAAATAGTTAGCTTGAAAAAGATAAACCGATGAGCTTCGAAACGAAAAATAGCCTTGTTCTATTTTCACTTATCCTCTCTGTATAAATAGTGAATATTGGACCAGTTCTCGATTTTGGATTACGAGAAGCATCTGCAGAAATTTTTTGATGTCTGACTGATGAAATTCAATATAAGACTTGGTGTTAGCCAGGTAAATGGTTGCTTTCTGTTTAAAAACTACAGTACATTTATTTCTCCACATGAATCTCGTGATACGGGCAATAATTCAATGATGATATGATCGAACAGTTTATGAGAAATGTGTGTGTAATTTTGCGGTTATTTTCTGTGTAATTGATAATTAGCGGTCAGTGCAGCATGCCTAGGATGTCACGGTTAGTATTATTGAATTTATCGTGAAAATGAAAGTGGACAGGATATTGTTGCAACGCAAATTCTGAGAAATCCGTGGAGCCTTTAATAACTTCATTTATAATGAAATCGGTTTCGTCATGAGAACAATGCTGTCGTTAGATAATCGTCTGGTTACAAGAAACGAAATAAAATAGGTCAAAGACGTATATTATTTTATGGCCAACAACTAACCCTTCTGTACTTGACTAGGTATGACGTGTGCAAAATTGTTTCTGAAAACGACAATTCCATGGAAAATGAAAAAATTAAAAAGTAGTAATGTGAGAAGTCTTTAGGAGGCAGGGTTGATACTTTAGCTACCTTTGTTGTTCACAATTTTCTACTTCGACAGAACTATCAACGAGAAGAGTAACACCAATAATCTGTTCAAACGATTAATTTGTTTGAGGAGGTAATCCCAGCCATTATTACATAAAAGAATAACAAACTTTGAAACTACTGCTCTTTCAACATGGCTACCGAGCTTGCGCTTGTCACATGATGGAAAGGTCTAGCCCGCATCGATATAGCTGCAAAAATAACCAAATTCACAGACAGATGGAACTATATTATTTTGGGATTGCAAGAATGAAAGGAAACTGTATGAATTGATCGGCAAGGATATTATAAAAATAAAAGACTGGTGTAATGCCAACCTTTTATCATTTAATGTCTCAAAAACTAGCATCATCACCTTCAAGTGCTCCACAGTGGATATTTACTTGGGTACTCAATGGATAGTAAACAAAAATCAGCGAAATTTTTCAGTTGCAAACGCAGTTTGCAACTGAAACTTTATTTAGTCGAGTTTGAAAAGGTGTGAGCCACAATAAACCCTTGCGGATTGCGGTGGAGGGTTGAAGAGGCCCACTCACTTCCGTCCTAATCTAACCTGACAGCAAAATTCTTGGGATTACAAATAGATAAAAATTTGGATTCTGAAGGTCACATGAACAATCTATGTGAAAAAATGTCATCATGATGGTTTGCATTGTAGCATAAAATGTGTACTTGGCTCTCATTGACTTCGATCTACGATATGGTGTCTGTTTTTTGGGAACATGTTGCCAAACAAATGTTTTCTAGGGTGTGTGTACTACAAAAAAGTGGAGTCAGAAATATGTGGATGTATTCCTGTCGACCTATATTCATAAAATATAAATTCTTGATCTTGCCTTCCATACTTATCTTGGAAATGGTATGCCTGATGAAAACGAAAATCAGTAGGGAAATTTTCAGTTCACCTCGACGAAATACGAGAAATAAGCTCCATGTAATATTTACCGAATCCAACATCATCAAAAAATAAAAGTTCTTTCTTATATATCTTCGGAAATGGATGAAATTTTACACAAAACTCCCTTGTCACCTGTCTAAGAAGTTGAGGAATAAAAATAACCATCAAAAGAAAAACTGCTTATAAACTTGAATTTTGTCCGTTTCTGAAGATGGAGGCAGAGTTTAGGCTCCGAAACGTTAGGCTTGTGGAAGATGAAAGTATTCAAGGAAGATAAAAAACTGATTTTCCTTCACAAAACATTACTTGCGTACATCATTTGAAATGTTATGATGAATTCCACAGTTTCCAACTCCAACCCCATATCTACCTCAGAAGGCAGTGGATCTTTAACCTATTAATGTACTCAGTTCAAGAGAGAAACTTTCAGAAAACGTAGTGCATAAACAACTGATTCAGCACATAGAAAGCAAGCAATCAATAAGTAGTGTACAATTAGGCTTTCTTGGAAAACTGTGAAACAGCTATTCAGTGTGTTCTAGATGATTGAATTGAGGCCAGAGATAAGAAGGAAGTAATAGAAGCACTCTTTCTTGACTCACAGAGAGTTTTTGAAAATGTAAATCGAAGAAGGTTGGTCGAAAAATTGAGAGATTTTGTTATTGTGGGAGATACATTGTTGTGGATAACTAATTATTTGGATAACAGACATGAATTGAAACTGAATAACATAAAGTCTGATGCAGTTGACCGAACTCAGGGTATTCCACAAGGCAGTGTGTTAGGACCATTATTATTTTTGCTGTATATCGATGACAGTGTCTGTCAGAAATAATTATTAAACGTTGGTTTGCTGACTTCAAACGTGGTCGTAGAGAAACCGATGATGCAGAACGCAGTGGACGTCCAAATGAGGCAGTAACATTAGAAAACATAAAAAAATCCACAAAATCGTTCTGGATGTTCGAAAAGTGGAGTTGCGTGAGTTAGCTGACATTTTAAAGATATCAGAAGAACGTGTTGGCTTTATACAAGGTGTAACATAAGTACGTTTGAATATTTAAGTGACGTATTCCTGAGACAATTCTAAGAAAAAAAGTCTGTATGAACTTTTGTCCGAGTATGCTTCGTTTCGGAGATTCGCGGTGTTGAAATTGAATTTTTTTGTTCGATTTTTGAAAATAACTTTTGCAAAATATGAGTTATCTGCATGAAATTCGGTACCCGGGGTTTTTTTGACGTGGAAAATGATAATTTCCTATTAAGCGCCCTCTAGATGTTTCATGAAACATCTAGAGGGCGCTGCGTACGCTGGCATTATTTATTCCGAATTGCCCTAAATTTTTTGACAGTAAACTTTTGGTACTTTTCATGAAAAAACCTAATTCTCACACCTTTTCCAAGTGAAAAAAGTACAACTCCTCAACAACGCTGGAGGTGATCGTTTTCGAAATATTTACAATTTTCTATATCGATGCATATTACTTTGTAGCCAAATTTGATTTCAATAATTTTTGTCACTCTCCGCTTGCAAAATAAGTTAATTAAATCCAGTAGGCTATGAAAGTTTGTTTATGAAAATAGAAGTTTGCTGTCACATTTTTGACTATTAATTGACACATTCACAGTTCGGAGTTTATAAAGTGATTTTTTGGTACCATGCCCGACTTTACGAATGCTGAAATGGCTGATATGGTTTTTGCATACGGCTTTTCTTTCCGAATTTGGAAGCTTTGAAACAAATTCTGCTGTAGGACGGCCACGGACTACAAGAACAGTAGAATTGGAGGAGGTGGTTCTCGAAGAAATTAGTGAACATCCAGAGACAAGTACAAAATAAATTTGTCAAACTTTAAATGTGGGTCACATGACAGTTTACAGAATTTTGAAGGAACAGCAATTATACCCTTATCATATTCAGCGTGTCCAGGCACTTACGCTACGTGATTTCTAACCACGTATCGAATAAAAGTCGAACAACATCCGCAAATTTTATCGAAAATCCTCTTCACAGTTAAGGTTAATTTTTCAAGAAATGGTATCCTGAACTTTCATAACAACCACATCTGGGCGAAAGATAACCCACATGCGATAACGCAAACTCATTTCCAAGACAGATTCTCTTTTAATGTATGGGTGGGCATAATTGGGGATTATTTAATTGGGCCCTATTTTCTTCCCTTAAGTTTGAATGGAGATGCTTACCTACATTTTTTGGAACACGAGCTTACCCAACTTATGGAAGATATTCCCATTGGTCTCCGAAATCACTCTTGGTTTATGCACGATGGAGCTCCTGCTTATTTCAGTGTCATAGCAAGAAATTTTTTAGACGTAGCATATCCCCAACGATGGATAGGAAGAGGAGGCACTGAGTATTGGCCCCCTAGGTCACCGGACCTCAATCTCGTCGATTTTTTTGGGGACACCTAAAATCACTAGTTCATGCTAGCCCCATTGAAAACAAGGAAATGTTGAGGGATCGCATCATAGCTTGCTGCGAAACGGTAAGAAACACTTCGGGCATTTTTCAACGGGTGCGGAATTCTTTGATAAGGAGAGCAGAAGCTTGTATTACTGTTGAGGGTCGTCACTTTGAGCAGTTGTTGTAATAGTTGTTTCGTTCAATTTTTATATGTTTTTATATTTTCGTAATAAATAACATAGTACTTCTCCGAATTGTTTTTTTTACCAACTCCGAAATGTAGCACGTTTTAATTGAATAATTAAACCTGAATTTTTTTTTCATTTGGATTTGCAGTTCGATAATGCTCAGTTTAGAAGTAGTCTGTACGGGTATACTGCGTATATAGTTTGATGAAAATAACTAAAATTGCAAAAAACTTTCGATAAAAACCTACCATGTCTTGAAAAATTTCAACAATTTGTATTTCGAAAACGAATCATTCTTCGTTGAACATTTTATAAAAGAAAGTTGTTTATTTTGACGAGATCCACCACATACTCAGTTTTTGTAATGTTCTCAGCAACTTCACTTAGAGCCCTAGGAGATAAGTAATATGCATCGATACAGAAAATTGTAAATATCTCGAAAACGATCACCTCCAGCGTTGTTGAGGAGGTGTAACTTTTTACTTGGAAAAGGTGTGGAAATTAGCTTTTTCAATAAAAACCAAAAGTTTACTGTCAAAAAAGTTAGGGCAATTTTATATAAATAATGACAGCGTACGCAGCGCCTTCTAGATGTTACATGAAAATCAATACGAAATTATGATTTCCCACGTCAAAAAAAACCCGGGTACTGAATTTCGTGCAAATAACTTATATTTTGCAAGAGTTATTTTCAAAAAGCGAACAAAAAAAAATAAATTTCAACACCCCGTATCTCCGAAACGAAGCATTTTCGGACACAAGTTCATATAGACTTTTTTTCTTAAAATTATCTCAGGAATACGTCACTTGGATATTTTAACGTACTTATATTACACCCTGTATTACACGAGCATTTGACTATGGCCTCAGTATTTTGGCCTCAGTATATATATATATATATATATATATATATATATATATATATATATATATATATATATATATATATATATATATATATATATATAGATAGATAAAGGAGTTTTTTAATCGGACATAGCACTCAAAGAAGTGGCAAACCATAGAAACTCCTTTATCTATATCAAGACACTCGATAACCTTCGTATCTATATATATATATATATATATATATATATATATATATATATATATATATATATATATATATATATATATATATATATATTCACTGTGCACTTCGATGAATTTAATAAGAATTGAAAGTAGATATACTCTCTCTGAGAACCTGAACCTTGAACAAAAGAGCGTTTCAGAGGAGTCAACAACATTCAGTCACAGAACATTAACATGTGAAATTTGGAACGTATCAGATTTAATCGAAAAAACACTTTGAAACGCGCATTTTCTCAATTTGCTATCTGGCCTTTCGCCAAGTTATTTTCTCTAACACATTTCTGTCGCCTTGGAAGACACGCCCTTCGTAAATGAAGTACAAGTAAATTTATCTGTTCATTTGGGAGACTTTCTTTAATTGCATATGACAAGGCAAGGTGATCTTCTGTTTGTATTAATTTCCTTCAATATAATACATCACCTCGTGGGCAGGTTTTCAATATTGAGGTTACGAATCGTGAAATGTTCCACAAAAATAAACTAGAAGGTGAAACGATGACTTTTGTATCACGAGGTCGGAGTATTTTTGAACATCAATCATGAAAGCACATTACTTTTCTAATTTCCGGTTGGATTTGATTGTTCGTGTTAGGATATTAAACTCAAGTTCGTTTCTACTATTTCGAAACTAGGAAAACTATGATATTTCAGGAATAACAGGAATGCTAGGAAATGGTAAAATAAAAATTTAAAAATCATTATTTGCTTGTATCCTCAGAACTGATTAAACAAGAATTTATGGATCTGGTTTTTGTATTTCATTGGGTTTATAATTTTCCACAATCTGAGAAATAAAATATGTCAATGTCAATCGAAAAGTTCCGGCAAGTCTCATAAAGATTTTTCTGAAAAGTTTATCAAGAAAAGTTAATAATGAAAAATATAAACTTTTGAAGAAAAAGTCTTTATAGTTAGTAATTTATTATGTCCATAATTTTTTCCAATAAAAAGAGATTAAAAACAATAAAAAATATAAATTCAATGGGTTATATTTTTATGAGTGAATGATTTTTGGGAAAGAAAGTTTTTGGCTTTCTACTAATTCATTTTGATATGAAAAAAAATGTGGAAATCTTCCAAAAAAAGGAAGGAAGCAATGAAATTCAAAATGTGTAGATCATGCAAAGAAGTAACTTTCTTAAAATATTCAATACGGGAATAATCAAACCATTGTACAAAATGGATATGACTAATTACAGACCAATTACACTGATTTTGAATATAACGAAAATAAATGAAAAATCATGAAGAGGCGTCTTGTGAAATTTATAAATAAATATAAACTGATCGTTGATGAACAATATGGATTTAGGGAGGGAAGATCGACAGAAGATACAATATATAAACTTACATCACAAATTAACGATTCTTTAGACAAAAAGATTCCATTTTATCGATCTCTCTAAAGCCTTTGATAGAGTGAGTCACCCTAAACTTTTAGAAAAGCTGGAAAACATTGGTATTCGCAGAAAGGCGTCTGAACTCTTCAGAAGTTATTTGAATGATCGTGAACAGAAGGTCAGGATAGGTGATACAATGAGTTATCCGGAAACTGTGAGCTTTGGGATACCTCAAGGAACTGTTCTAGGCCCCGTTCTTTTCACAATTTACTTGAATGAACTGCTCCTTCTTGATACCAGAGGTAAGGTATTGAGCTTTGCGGACGACACTGCTATGCTATACACAGGATCTACGTGGGAACAACTCAAGTTATGTGCAGAAGAAGATTTTCTAGCAATCGAAAGTTGATTTCGACAGAACAAACTCACAATTAACTTCGATAAAGCGAATTACTTACCATTCACGTCATCCCCCAATAGATTGCCTGATATTGAACAACTCAATATCCACAATAATTACTCAATAACTGAAAGTGACCCAATTAGTGATTGATAGACACCTTCGTTGGGACTTACACATAAAAGAAACAGTAAGAAAGATGAGAGGTACACTTTCTAAATTCCAATATCGCAGAAACTTCCTAGACATGAAACTCCCTATATTCTGCACTTGTTGTCTCAATTGTCGTACTGGATAATTGGATGGGAAGAAGTTAAAGATTGTTATTCGGTGAATATTGGTGATTTAAAAATAATATTTCACAAAGGCCGAACATACTCAAGTGACAGTGTTTTCAGAGACACACAGGTCCCTGACATGAGGCAATTATTATGTATGAGTATTTTAAATAATGTTCAAAAAGAAAATATTCAGATAACCCTAGCTGAACACACCTACCACACAAGAAACAGGGATAATCTGTGATCGCCCCTCGTTCTGAGAAAATGATTGGACAGAGAAATGCATGTTTCTTGGGATAACGAATTCATCAGATAATACCTGATGTAATCAAAGATAATCATTGTAATAAAAGTTTCAAGAAAAAAGTTAAAAATGGATATTGCTCACCGAAAGATCATTTTTCCGTGAACTGGTTAATCAAAATAAATTTAAAAAAATGTATAAACAAAATTGCCCTCCTATAAACTCCCCCCTCCAGAAAAAACACACAAGAAAAACAAATTTCAGAACCTTCCATGTAACATATTTACTGTCTATTTTATTGGTCATTTTATCACATACAAAATATTATATTTTGCGTTCAACCGTCAATAACCATTATGGCTGAACTACTGTAAATATTAGCCTAATCGTAAGCACTATTTAATAATTCAGACTTTTAATAATTTTTCAACATTGATTTTATATTATTTCTTATGATGAATTTCAAATTACCTCATATGTACTAATTTTTTCTTCTTATTATCTACTGATATGGTATGATCACGTACAAAGAACACCCTTTCGGCGATGCTCCTTCTGTGATGCCATTGTTTATTTACTCCTTTTTATATTTGAGAATTATGTACACCTTTTATCTATATTGAGTAAATAAACATTATTATTATTATTAATATTAGTAACTTTCAGACACAAACTGAAAAAAAAGCCCTCCTGAAACAGTTACTTTCATATAAACATTGAATTACACAAAAGAAAAATAATTTTGAATTTCACTAGTTCGGACTTCCATTGTCTACTATATAAAATGATTTGAAATCCCTGAAACAAGAAAAAAAAAATAATAATAATTAAAAAAGAATAGTTGAAAATAACAATTATATTAAGCAACAATAAACCTGAAATGAAATGATAGTGAAATAACCTACAAGTAAAAATAAAATAATTGAATAAATAAAAATTAAAGGAATGAAAAAAGAAAATAATAAAAAAATAAAAAAGTGTAGAGATTCCAAGTCACGTTAGTTCACGACGTTTCGATTGTTGGTATCTACAATCGTCTTCGGGTGATGACTGGACTGATTCCTCCGAGAGATGACTATTTTATAGGTCGTTGAAATATTTTCACTTTCTCTACTTTCCATTTTCCGCTTCACTGATTCCGTGAGAGATGACCGTTTTGGCGGGAGTTGGTCATTTTTCGTTTGATGATGGGTTTCCATATGTTTCGTATATCTACGCTGGCCTGGCTGAATACGTTGTTGGACAATTTTCTCCTGAACCAATGTTCCTCTCTGTGCAAGATCTCAGCTTGGAACCACTCGATGTTGTGTTGATGGGTCCAAACATGGTCTGCTATTCCTGATTTGCTGGTTTCTCCTCGCTGTGTATGCTTCTTGTGTTCTTGTGTTTTCTTTTTTTAATTATTTTTTTTTCTTGTTTCAGGGATTTCAAATCATTTTATATAGTAGACAATGGAAGTCCGAACTAGTGAAATTCATTACGAAACATTGTCAATCACCTTCAAACAAAAATAATTTTGAAACAAATACTTTTATATAAACACTGAATTATATAGAGAAATGTGTTTTTTGTAAGTTTTTTGTGTCTGAAAGTTACTTCTTTGCATGATCTACACATCTTTGTATGGAGTTACTTCTTTTGAAATTGATTACGTCCTTCCTTTCTTTGGAAGATTTCCCTATTTTTGTATCAACATTGAGTAGTAGAAAGCTAAAACTTTCCTTTTCCAAAAATTTAAAGTATATTGTTTCATTGGAAGAAAAAGTGATGTTTGGTGTGGCAAGCCTGGAGATTGACATTCAGGGGCGACCGACTACCACATAATATACGTAAGAAATCTGGAAAAAACCGTTTTTTGGAAGAGTACACACAATTCTGAGGCGAATCTGCGCGTCCAATAAAACTGTCTTCAGACGTGTTGCGTACAATATTTTTCCGGCAACCGTGTAGAATAACAAATCAGTGAGACACATTTCTATATTTTATTTCTTTGTTGAACAAAATTTCGAAGATTATTATTCTTATTTGTATTGAATATAGAAATTCGAACAGAATATATGTACCAACAGAAACATTCTTGTGAGTGAAAGTGAATTTTTCATGTATCCTTTAGCGACATTGGTAGGTTTCCAGCCACCGTGTCTCTTCAAATTTGTGTTGTTTCCACCATTATCAACAAATAATGGCGCTGAAGTTCGACGAATGCTATGACCTGTGTAATAAATGTTATCTTCCCAATTACAACAAAAGCTATCCCAATATGTGTCTTGAAATCTGATATTTTCACAAGCAACATGCCTTTCTTGTTGTTCATCAGATCAACTGATATTTTTGTTAGTTCTCAGTGTTGAACAGGCACCGGCTAACCATTGGGAGAATACATTATAATTTCTAGTGCAGTTCGACGAATGTAAATACAAAAAAAGAATAGTGCGAGTTACGACTGTTAGTAAAAATTTGTTCAAAATGTTTTGTACGAATGCAAATGAAGTCAAACTTTTCATAACAAATCCATAGTGCAAACAGCAATATTTTAAATAGACAGAACAGATTTTTGAACAGAATTTCGATTGCTTACCTTAATGACAGGCAAAATTATTCCTGAAAATCAAAGGTTTCGCAATTGGAAGCCAGAGTCCTCAACAGCTATCTGGATTTCAACTCACATGAAAACTGAATTCGTTGTTTATTGCTTGACACTGAAATCGAGGGATAACGCAAAAACATTTTAACAAGTCAAATTTGAACAATTATCAACGACAATGTATCTCAACGATTTCAGTTATGATAAATACGTTGAACTCTAAATCAGCACCCTATCTAGGGGGGGGCAAACCGGGCAATTTCTCGGGGCCGCAAAAATGAGGGGCGGCAAAATTGAGGGAAGTGCGGCGTCGGCGGCGAAAATTTGAAAGATGGTTAAACAAAAAAAAACACACCCCACACAAAAGTAGTTAGAATATAATATATTACTATTGACATCACTGAAATTTCACATCATATTTAGTAGATCACACTGCGTCCTTCAAGCTGTGCTGGATGCTGGATTTGAATAAATATCTTAAAACGAAACTTATTTTGTTTCATTAATATCGGCAGGAAAAATTTGTCTTTTTATAGGTTAAAATTACACCATTAGCGCATGGGTAAAAGGCGCCAAATATTATTTTGCCCGGAGCGGCGAAATCTCTGAAACGAAATTTCGCAAATCAACGGCGAAAATGTGCATTCATTACCACTATCATTGCCAAATCCCTGATTATTTTCTGGTCTGTTTCGGTACCACTTTGGTTCAATTTGTATTCGTAAAGAATACGTATCAATCGGGATATTAAGCTACAAAAACATATGACATTAATACGGACAAAACTTTTGGTAAACAACCTAAATGTACTAACATTGTTCATTTCATCAAATCTCTGAAGTGATTTCATTGGTAATAAATTCGGAATGGCTAAAGTTTTTCACATTTCTGAAAATTGAATATGTGAATTTTCCTAATCTTGAGATCCTCCATACCCTCCACACCTTAGGCCACGTGGACCCGGCTGTTACGCCATTGTTAACTAGTCGCGATATGAATCCAAATGTCAAGCCTTGAATAGGCATTTCAATGTATATTTTTGTAATAACAAGTTCAACTAGAATTTGTATTTATCACAGACAAACACACCCCTGATTGTAAAAACTAATTGAGCAAATGAAGTTCCTTTAAAGGAAAGTAGGAAGTGTGTCGTGGAATATATCAATAGAAATGACTCGCGTTTTTGTTAAGTGTTCACGTGCTTAGGAACCTTCAGATAAGAATTTTTGTTGGGTTCTGAGGATTTGATTAGCATAAATTTTCAATAACTATGTCAGTTATTATCAAGAAGTTTGTGTTCAAAATGCAAAGGTTTGGCTTAGTAGCATAACGCAATGTATCACAAGTAATCAATCACATTATCATAAAAGAACAATGCTAGAGCTTTTCAAATTTCTGTCATTAGCGAAAGGGAAAAACTTCCAAAGTAATCATAGTCATTCGTATGGAGAAAAAGGATAATTATTGAATTGTTTATCGATTTTATATATTTTCAACTTACAAATGGATGAGAATGAACAACCAAACAAGCCAAACAAAAATTTGACAAACAAAAACTATACAACGAATAAGCAAAGAAATGCCAATGAAAATGTAGAATAATGTGGCCAGAGATAGGTTAGGTTAGGTAAGGTCCAAAGTGACTGGGTTTCTTCGATCCTCCACCGAAACCCGCAAGGGTTTATTGTGGCTCACACCAATAAACTCAGACCAAATAAACCAAATAAACTCAGCTTTTCAACGAAGCCGATTAGATTGCATGGGAGTGGTCTTTCAGGTCAGATGGTAAGACTACGGCTCTGCCGAACTCTAAAACCCGATTAGGTCCCCAGCGGGGCAGGCACAAAATATGTGCTCTGCTGTTTTATCATTTCCCAAACAAAGGCGACACACACTGTCTTCCGACAGTCCGAGTCTCTGCATATAATAATTCAAATGACAGTGACCTGTAAGAAGGCCTGTTGGACATCGTAGTTCATCCCTACTGTAGTCCAACAACTGTTTGGTATCAAGCTTTGAAAGGTGAATAAACCCTTGGAATGAGCCAATTCTGGAAGATTATGCCAGAAGTTCTGCCAGAGATAAAGAGCTGGTCAAGATTTATACATGATTCTATGAACTTCAGTTGTGACAAGGACTCAGATTATGTAATTATATTTGTGATGATAGGTAATGTATTTTATTTATCTTCCCGATTGAAACTGAATCGACGTCTTTTTCGATTTTGGTAGTGATAATAATAATAATAGCTTTATTGTCCAACAGTTACCCATTTACAGAACAATATAATTTTTTATTCACAATACTTAACCATAAACGAAAAATAAAATGAACAAAAAAGAAAAACTGATTCTAATTACCTACTTCAAGTACACGTTAGCAATTCTAATAATGTTATGAAGGTTAGTGAAGAATAAATCGCCATGGGCACAAATGCTATTGAAATTTGTGCACATAACATATATTGGGGAATTAAGCATAATGTTAATTCTTGCTCTGAGAGGTCTAAAAATGGATTGAGATCGTGAAGCTGGCCGTGGTACATTGAAGTGAATTTGTTCAAGAATTTAAGGACAGTCAACTCTCTCATTCACTAACTTGAATAAAAATATGAGCGACGCACATTTTCTGCGATGCTCTGAACTAAAAAGTTCCAAACGTTCATATATGACATCATTACTGATACATTATCTCAGGGTTAGAACCATCTATTCTGAAAATTAGTAATTTACAAAACTTTCTTTGAACTCTTTCAATGGCTAGGTTATGAATCTCATAGAATGGACTCCAGACGATACTTGCATTGCATATTCTATCTTCGAACGTACCTAGGTGGAATACAACAGCTTCATGGCTTTAATATTATGAAAGTTTCTGCAATTTCTAATAATGAAACCATAAGCTCTGAGAGATTCTGAAACTTTCTGTGAAATATGTTCACCAAATGTAAATTTATGATAGCCCTCAGCAGATCTGAATCCTGTATTACATATGGGAATGTATAAACCTCTTTTTTTGACGAATACTCACTACTTTACATTTCTCCACATTGAGTTTCAATTTATTATTGCTACACCAAGCAACAAGAAATTCTAATTGAAATTGAAAATTTACACAATCACCTGCTTCCTCAATTATTATAGAAAATAATTTCAAGTCATCCGCGAAGCATAACCGCTCACAAGCTAAACTTTCACATAAGTCATTAATAAACAATAAAAACAAAAGTGGACCTAGGTTGGAACCCTGACGTACACCAGAAGAAGCTATATATGTTCTAGATTTATAACCATTATAGGACACGAATTGTTTCCTACATGTGAGATAGGATTGCATCAGCTGACAGGCAGTATTCGAAAAACCGACACTCATCAGTTTATTGAGCAAGATAACATGATCAATTTTATCAAATGATTTAAAGAAGTCCGTGTATATAACATCAACTTGGCCATTGTTATCTAATGCTTCGAAAATAAATTGAGTAACAATGACTACATTTGTAACAGTAGAACGCTTAGTAACAAATCCATGTTGATGTTGAGATGGTAACCAGAAGTTACTTTGGTTTACTTCTGTGATACGTTAACTCTATCACAACTTTCGACTTTTCATCCGTTAGAGGGAAATTCATTTGCGTTTTTATCATTTCTCATGGAATATATACCTACATATCCTCTATGCACGACTCAGAACTGTAATATCCATCTTGGAACTGTGGTAATACTGGATCTGCGTTAATGCCGTTTTAACAAAGTGGCAGTGTGGTTTTGCAGCAGCTTCAAACTTCCGGAAGCTTTCATTGAGCTTTCACCAAACCGTTAGGTATTTTAACACTTCGACACGTGTTTTGATCACTCATCTTCAAGAAGAAGATTAAAGCAATCTGGAGTTTTATCTCAATACCAAACCGTTATTTTAACACTTCGACACGTGTTTCGATCACCTAGTGATCATCTTCAAGGGAAATATTAAACAAATCTGGAGTTTTATCCCAACACTAAACCGTTATTTTAACAACTTGACACGTGTTCCGATCACCAAGTGATTATCTTAACATCAAACCATTATTTTAACACTTCGACACGTGTTTCGATTACCAAGTGATAAGTTTAATCTCCCTCTTGAAGATGATCACTTGGTGATCGAAACACGTGTCGAGGTGTTAAAATAACGGTTTGGTGTCGAGAAAAAACTCCAATAATATTCATTACTATACCAAAGGTTCAATTTTATTTCGATTCATGTCCACACAAACTATTAGTCTACGTGAATGTACAATTCCAGAATTGAATATATGTCTCAATTATTGTTTTGCAACGGAGAGGTCGATTGGAATATGTGGTTATTACACCAAACACACCCCTTATTGTGAAAATGAATATCAAATGCAATTATGTCAAAGGAAAGTAGGAAGTTGGCTCCAGTACAGATATTAATAGGTGTTTACGTGTTATCTAAACTTACGATGAAGACGTGTGGAAAATATGTTTTTATCGACCTATTCTGGGTTTTTTCACCTTTCACGATCTGGCAAAAATCAAAAATTGTAATTGAGAACTATATAGACTGTTTTTTAACTGATCACATTATTGCCATATCGTAAACCCACAAAGTCGGTTAAATTGGACATAAGTATCGGTGGTTGTCTTTGACATATTTGCCAAAAACTTGTCGAATTTTCTTTATTGATTCTATCGCCTTCAAAGCCAAAATAACTTTCAATATTGTTTCATATTGGTTGTCATCTGATATAAATCAATTTTCAATGCCACGTTTTGTTCATTAGATTTCATTTTCAACTTCATTTTTTTAAATGCAAACCTCTAGTTTTCTTCTTAGCTGAATTTTTTATCAGAGTGGCTAGAAAAATCGATGAGAAAAACTAGAAGTCCCTATTTAAAAAATAAAGTTGATGATAAAATCTAATGAACAAAGCGTTGCAATGCAAATTGGTTTAGATCACATTATAACTAAAATGAAGCAGTACTGAAAGTTCTGCTTTTTTATATTATTCGAAATGAAGGAGGTCTAGAGTCAAAAAACGGAATTCGAAAATTCTAGTTTTTGGCGAATATTTCAAAAACAACCACTGATATTTTCGAGGTGAAAAAAAACATTCCAATTCAACAAAATAAAAAACCTCTCGTCGAGATCAGCTACAAAACCACCTGTATATACAAAGAATACTCTTGCAGAAGTTTTTTGTAATCGAAAATTTCAAACTGGATCAACAACAAAACCATAAGAAACACCATTTTTCAATAAAACTAGGAAATTTTTAAATTTTCCACATTTCAGTTTAATCTTTGACGAGTATGATTGCTTTGCCTCTGAAACATATGACATTACACGTTCACAAAAATAATATGTACCGGGAAACTAGAACTATTTTTGTAAAAGTGATGTTGACCATCCAAAATAGTCCAAATTGAGTTTTAAAGTATGTAAAAAATATGTGACATTGATTATTTTTTTTCAATCGTGAATATCTGAATTATATTTTTTTTCAATTATGTTAATATAACTGATCAACTGGTTTAATTTATTGATTTTTTTTAAAGTTTTCTGAAGATACATTTTGTTTTCACTAGAATTTGCACTGGTATCATAAATATATAGAGGGAATTTGTGTGAAAAATGGTTTTGTACAATTGGAAAATGTGCAACGGGACCTGCGACAGAGCCATGAGGAACACTTTCCGCATTGACTCTGCTTACAAGACCCAAAATATTTGAATGTTTTTAAAAAAATGTTGTTACATCAAGCGCGTTATCTGTAAAATCTAGTAATATAGCTAAAACAACAGTGCCATTTGACTGCTTCTTTCAACTTATATATATTTTGAATTAATGAAAACCAAAATCCTTTTTTTAATTTTTTTATATGTCAATAACGTATCTGTTAGTGTAATGAAAGTTCAAGTTCTTAGGTAAACTTGATGTTCATTCTAAGTAGCAGAACTTTTTGTTTTCTATCCGTGGATAACTGAATTGTAATTTGATTACTGTGAAATTTTTCTATCCTGAAACATAACTACTGTTTCACCATTTCCCCGCATATTTTTCTCAATTAACTTATTCCATTGTTACGGAGAATGTCCTCAACTATTTTCAGAAAAAATGTTCCAGACATAAAAACATTAGAAACCTGCCTACCTGATTTAATCCCTTTCGCCATTTCCAGCAAACACCAAAAACGTCTTCACACAAAACTTAGTAGTCTTAACTAACTTTCCCACATCCTCGATCGGCCAAAAAATCCAACAAAATTCAAAATTATTGTAACGGCAAGAAAAACTTTGCTCGGACGTTCATAAATCGCGCTATAACCGACAACTGATTCTATTTTTTTAAACGACTGTCGGCTAGTCGGAAGTGATTTGATTAAGAGTGTCACTTTACGCTCTGAACAGCATGGGTGCAGTGCAAGGAACCGATTCCGGAGGCTGTGTTTATACTGTTGGCCAGACCTGCTAGATATTAACCTAGCACCGATCAAAACTATCGCAAGGGTTCACGCGTGGTATGGGTGGACCACGATAAGTATAGACGAAGTAAACGGAATTGTGCGTAGTTGAATGTATCGACAAAGGCCAAAGAATCCAATACATAGAAATGAAGCCGCTGCCAACTAGTCCACGTGGACTGAAGAATTGGCAGTTCGTATTGGATAATTTTTACTAACCGAGTTTTATGATTGACTGAAGAGTCATAAAATTGAATTTGAAGTCATGTTACGGTGACGAATAGAATGCGAGGATGGTTATAGCAGTCGTGTTGTCAATGTTCACTTCAGGAACTGATCGCGATTTGAGTGTTGAAATTCGATATTGGTGCAGTTACAATCACTTAAAATGTTTGTTATCTGTTTAAAATGTGCGTCCTTGGACATGTACTAATAGTAATAACGAGTATGATAACAACGCAGACCTGTGTAGTGTTTCCAATAGCACTGGTGAACAATGCGAAAAAGAGATACCAGTGAATAAGATTCGGATGCATTTGAATATTGAAACACAGAGAGTATGTTTCAATGTATATAAGAATCTCCATCTCAAGTTTGGTTTCGAAGAAAACAAACTATTACAAGCAATATCAGATTTGACCGAAATTCCT
Source organism: Leptinotarsa decemlineata (assembly GCF_025532065.1). NCBI lineage: Eukaryota > Metazoa > Arthropoda > Insecta > Coleoptera > Chrysomelidae > Leptinotarsa > Leptinotarsa decemlineata. The sequence goes on from NW_027412578.1 coordinate 9,469,211, forward strand.
TTCTCAACTGTACGTAATAGTTATTTATGTATCAAGGGAATTAGGAGGGCCTTAATTACCGATGGCAAAGTTTGCGTCCCGAGGGCCTCTGGCCCGAGGGACAGCAATTGCCTGAGGTTATTAAGGCTCATTAATTCCCGTGGTACATAGATAATTTTATTTCTGACCGATTTCAAAAAAATTTTGTTCATTTTTGAAACGGAAAAATGTACCAATTCATTACCTTCCCGGTATATTTGAATCAGGTACCGTTGATTATAGTAGAGTTTTCTTGTTGCTAGGTTGTTGCTATGTTACTTGTTTATAAACAGAACTTTGTTATCAAGCTGTATTTGCGGTGAAAACGTGTTTTCTACCCCAAATATAATGGAGGATATTTTGAAAAAAGCTGAACAAGCAAGAGAATCATTAATTCCATCGAAAAGTGAAGCCGTATACCAAAAAGAATACAAGATATATCTGGACTGGCTGACACGGAAAAATGTTATGCCAAAAGATGTCACTGAAACTGTATTTCTGGCATATTTTCAAGAACTGGTAAGGAATTTTCTATGTTTTTCGGTAGATTTGGTAGTAATTGTGTTTATTCGTTTCAGTCAGAAACGTATAGTCCGAATTCTTTATGGACTAAATGGTCAATGCTAAAATCGATGGTGACTATACATGAGAAACGAGATATCATCAAGTTCAATGAACTACAGGCTTTTTTGAAACGGAAGAGTAAGAGTTATAAGCCGAAAAAGTCTGCTGTTTTATCTCCTAAAGATGTTATCAGATTCCTAAAGGACGCTCCTAATGATATTCATTTATTGCATAAGGTAATTTTTTTCTTATTTTCCTTTTTGTGTGTATTTATTTCCTTTTTTTTTGTTATAGGTTGTTTTGATTATGGGTTATTTTGGAGGATGCAGAAGTCAGGAACGTTTGAATATGAAGATATCGGATATAGAGGACCGGGATTCCGTTATGGTAGTGAACGTACCGGAAAGTAAAACTGGTGTATCGAAGAAATTTACAGTTGTGGATGAAAAAGAGTTCTCCGCTTTGCCTTTATTAAGACTTTATATGTCTTTGCGTCCTAAAGGTATTGAACGATTTTTTTTGAGCTTCCGACAAAATAAATGTACATCTCAGCCAATTGGAAAAAACATGTTTGGGAAAATCCCCAGCAAAATCGCAATGTATTTAGGATTGCCAAACTCATCTTCCTATACGGGACATTGCCTTCGTCGCACTTCTGTTACTGCTCTAGCCAATGCAGGAGCAACTATGACTAACTTAAAAAGACACGGAGGTTGGAAAAGTTCCACGGTGGCGGAGGGGTATTTGGAGGATAGCATCGAATTGAGAAATAAAACGGCGCGTATGTTGTCTACTTTGTCATCAGAAGAGGCAGGTACCTCGACTGTAGTGAACAGAAGCTCCAGCCATACAAAAGAAGAAATTGTTTCCAGTGGCGGAAGTAATTTTCAGGGAACATTTCAAAATTGTACATTTATTATTTGTAATGACGTGAATAAATAAAATATGGTTCAGTTTTCATTTCTATTTATTTTTACTTGTGAAAGGTAGAGGGAATTATAAAATCTATAATGTCTCAAGGGAGTTATGACCCTCTTTATTGATAGCGTAACTATGACGATATAAGCTTATAATATCCCGGTCAGAAATAAAATAGTCAAATACAAACCTTATTAACGCAAGACGCGATGTGATACGGGATTACCAAAACCTATTCATCTAATAAAATCGTTGAAAAAAAGAATATACCACTGTTACAAAAGCAATGAGATTCCTACAACTGAAATAAGGAAGAAATTGAATACCTCCGGTCGTAACGTAAGCTGCTGTGACAAAGCTCTTCAGAATTGGATAAAGAAACTAGGATTTAGATTCAAAATAATAAACAAACGTCAACCAGTTATGGAAAGCAGAAGAATAGTGGAATTGCGTAACAAATACTGAGAACAAATAAATAAATATAGGTAAATGTTCTACTTGGACGAAACTTGGTATGACACTCACGAAACAGTTACGAAAGGGTGGACTGATGGTTCGAGAATGTGTACGCCAAACATGCCTGCAAACAAAGGATCGCGACCAATCATTGTTTATTGCGGAGGAAGTAAAGGATGGGTTCCGAATTCTTTGAAATTATGTGGAAAAAAGTTGAGGACTGCAATGTTGACTATCATAAGAATATGGAAGCTAATATTTTTGAGGAATGGTTTGAAAAGACATTGATTCCAAATTTGGATGCGAATAGTGTAGTAATAGTTCTTGACAACGCGACAGCTCATCAAAGTACCGAATAAAAATTCGAGAAAAGATGAAATAACAAAGTTTTTGAATTGATAACAATTTGTATTTTGGAGATTACTATACCTAAAACCAACGACTTGAAGTTTTACAGACAAAAACATTTGAAAAAGTGTGTGCCCTTGAGAGTATTGCTGAAAAGTATGGACACACCATACTGAGACTTCCCCCTATTTTTGTGTTTTCAATTGCATCGAGTGGATTTTGGGAAAATGGAAACAAATCATCAGGCGTAAAAATAATTTTCCAAAATTTCATTAGATAGTGATAGTGCTAGTTAAAGAAGAAGTATCTAATATTACCGAAGAAGACTGACAGAAACGGATTAAAAAAGTAATTTTAGTTGAAAAAGACTAGAATTGTTCAAATTGATATTACCTATTATTGTAAAAGTTCTTGTCTAGAGTCAATAAGTAATCACTTAGGTGATTAATGTCTTTTCTTTTGTTCATACAATTGTTGTTTTAAAAAATGCAGGACATTTCTAGAAAGGACCTCTTAACTGAGATTGATTCAGTGGTTAACACTTTCGTTGAAAGTGTTTTTGTGAAACTTTCCTATGAAAATTTCACAATAAAGTGTTTTTTGAACATATCTAATATGTACATATATAAAAATGGATGTTTGTTGGTTGGTTGGTTGGTTGGTGAGTGATAAACTTCAAGTGTCATCACGATCGCTCAATCGATCGTGATGACACTTGACATATATTTCTCCGTACATTAGTTGGTACTCTTTCAACTTTTCACAGAGTTAGGAGGGGCGAGAAGCAATACTTGATACTTGAATGGAAGTAGACTTAGTGGATAGTTACAAGTGGATACTAAGATTTTTACTAAACTGTTTACAAACCGTCACACGTAATACCTCGTTTCAAAGGTCATCGATTTACTTTTGCATCTCTTCCAATATTATGAATATATAGAGGAATGACGATATATCCAAAACCAGCACTTTATTCAAACACCAGAACTGCAACACTCTTCTTGATGCGCGTTTTGTCAACCAAGTTGGCGTCTTCAGGTGATGAGGTAGCCTAATTCGTAAACGGTGTTTGTTTTGGATTCATTATATGCCACATGTTTCAGCTATACTAGTACCTCACAAATCTACTATATAAAAATGGATGTTTGTTGGTTGGTTGGTTGGTTGGCAAGTGATAAACTTCTACATCGCTCAACCGAGCGTGATGAAACTTGACATTTATACGTAATTTTTCATAGAGGTTTTTGGGCTATCAATTTTTCTGTAACTTGCCACTAGATGGCGCTGTAGAGCAATTTTTTGAAACCACTGTTCTATAACGCTGCGCACGCCTAAGTTCGTTGATTCTGATTCTGTCAAAACATTGGAACAGCTGCGATACAGCAACATAGTACTAGTAACGTTATAAATTAATGATGAATACTAGGACGTTCGATCTTTTTTAAAGGTCGAACAGACTCGAGTTTGTGGCAGACTCTACAAGATTCTCTAAAAATGACCATAGGTGTCAATAACCCAAGCTATTTTCGAAACCTAAAAACAAATACCAGGGGGTACACAAAAACAGGAGGAGATATTACAGGGCTTCTCCAGGTGCACTTCCTCGTTCCAAAAATTATAAATATAACACAAATTCAGAAGTGGAAGGAGGTCCAGGTAGGATTGACTGGTGGCAAAGACAATGGTAGATTTGGAGAAAATCAAATGGGCCATATATACATTCCAAATTTATAAATTGCCAGAACCAAATGGAATTCCTAGTATTTCTGCAAAAGACGACAGGAACTTCTACTCGAAAGATTGTGTGTAAATCTCAAGGAAAATTTGGCTCTGGGATACAAATCAAAAACACCTTCTTTCGAAAACCCGGTGAAATCGGACAGATTCGGTGAAGGCTTTGAGACCAGTCAGTCCATTTTACAGGCATATCGAGAACATTGAACAGGCTACCAAACCACTGGACCGACGACTCAAGCTGCGAGTAGGTGATCTGCATGCTTGGAGGAAAATTGGTATTCACGGCCATCATGTGAAAAACAGTAGTGGCACATGTAGCAAGGGGTTGATTTCTAAGGGAGGTTTAGTTCCCACTGTTATAGAACCTTGTAATGGATAAGTTACTACGTCTTCTGGGCCATGATAAATACAAAGTACTAGGCTATGCAGACAACTCAGTCATGTAAGTCCATGGCAACTATATTAAATAGTGAGAAGACGCATGCAACTGTCTTTGAATATTTTAACTGGATGGACCAATGAGAAAGAGCTGAAAATAAACCCAACGAAATCGACCAAAGTGGCATTCACCAAGAGGACCAAAACAAAGGGCCTAGGACCTCTGAAACTTCGATGTGAAAGTCGAGAAAAGTCTAATATTTGGGAGTGATACTACATCCCAGGTTGATCTAGAACCAAGAGTTAAAAAAAGGCGGAAGACGCACATAAATAAACGCACGGGGACGTATGTGAGTGATATGTGTGTATAATAATACAATTTTTTGTACCTACATAAGTATCATGATGTTGATATGACTCTGTTCTCCATACTCAAAATTTCACTTTTGTATGTACTTTTTGAGATGATCATATCATGGAAATATCTTTATGATTCTGTCTATCCATCAGAAAATAGACGTTTATTTATCTATTCAGGAAAAATGTTTACCATGTATTGTTATTAATATTCATCAAGATATTTAAACAAATAAAGAAAATAAAGAAGGCCGCTCCTATTTTCTATCTACGTTTAGTTATTGATGTGATTATGTAAATTAAATGCATTTCTGTTTCAACAACAAATAACCATGAATTTTTCTGAATGAGTTAGTCTTTTTATGATAATTTGCCAGACAAAAATTCATGTCTTTCGTGAACTTGGTCAAAACAATGAATATTTTTATTTACATCACTCAAACAAACAAGTTATAATGACAGTATCTTGGAATATTTATACTTGTTTCAAATCTAGCTTCTTGAATAAGTCGTAACAACACATTTTATTATAACTGCTTCTCATAAAATAGTTTCTTACATATTCATCGCGTTTGTAAACGAGAAATTCAATGTTAACTTGACCAATGAATCCAAACAAATATCTACAGATAAAGAATATCTTCCGTTCTGTTCAAATATATGTACAGGGTGTGTATATCAAAATTGAAGATTTTCTGACAGTAGTAGCAGTAAAAGTGAATTTGAAACACTTATCCAATGTATATTGTATGTATCCTATAGTGGAATTTTCCCCATTTGCCCCCAAAGAATTGTTTCCAACAAAGTGTATCTGTTGTATCTGTTTCTGCAATGCAAAAAAAAACGTTTACACCACTCATTCAGTTATGTTCATGGTACATGTCTTTTTCAGGGCCGAAACTGTTTATTTTCTTGAGTCATCAGCTGTCAAATAGCTGATGATCCTGAAAATAATCAGGAAAGGCCTTCTTTGTCAGAATACCAACGAATCTCGAAAACGTGAGATTTTTTATCTTTGAGTGTAAAGGTGACAGATCATAGTTTCTCACAGGACAGAGGGCATTTCTGGTTTTCTGTTTCAGTAAAATTTCGTCATTCAACCTGGGAGCTTGTTTGGCGAAAGTTTTTTTTGTCAGATAACCAAACTACAATTGTTTGAAGACGATTGAGAAGTTTTTGTCTAAAGACAAAACTTATCCTTACAAATTCGAGACTACTTGCTCAAAATCCAATGAGGCTCACTTTCCCATTCCTCTTTTTGAGTCGCATAGTTTACCGACTCAATGTACTGAAGACCATTTGTTCGCCTAATTACATGTACAGCCATTTCAGATCTCTATACTACGAAAGACTGAAAATATACCTTGTTGTTCAACTATGGGCCTCTTTGAATTTTCTGTTCCACTCTTCTCAATGCTCTTTTTGCCCTACAAAGAATCTCAGCTTCGGTACACAAGGTCATGTTGTTTGGTCGAGTCCAGGTATTTTTTGCTAGCCTGAACTTTTAACTATATCTCTACTACTCTAATCTTAAATCTGCCACATCCACTTGGTATTTCGTAGAAGCAATATTTGAAGTTGTTGTCTACTTTTAATGGTTCGGATATCGCGATGGTGCTACTTATTGTATATAGGTATATAGGTTCTAATATTGTACTCGAATCGAATTCTGCTTGTCTTCTCCGGAGCCACAATTAACCCTTGAGGGGTCGGATAGATCCAATCACTTTGGAACTAACCTAAACTATTCTCTCCGACAATCTTTTGATGTAAAGGAGGACTAGAATTGCTTCTCGATGTTGAGCTCTTGTCTCCTTCGTGTCATTTTCTGGCCTATCAGTCAATCAGATTCTTCGAATACGGGCCCAATGCCCCGTCTGGACTTCTTTGGTCTTCATTTATGTGAGCAGTATTCTGAAAAAGTTTCAATTCGAGCTTCATAAAGTTGGGGTGTAAACAACTTTTCTGTTCAAAATAATGTTTGAAGTTTCCAAGATGTTCAGTAACACAATTGCGCCAAAACATATGGTGTTCAATTTGATACCCAATGAATTGATCAACCCAGCTAGTAGAAAGATGTGCTACTAGCTGGGTTGTGAAAAAATAATAGCTTGTTTTTCTTAGCATCAACGTCACTGTCACCTCAAGCGGAATTGTTCTTGAGATTTTCTTCAATATTTCTTTATTTTGTTGTGGAAAGACCTTGCTCCAGCAAGAAGGAGTATTGAATTTCCAGTGTTCTTGCAAGTATTATGGAAAAATGACTCGTGATATAAATCCATATGGAACGTGATGGTGAAGTAATCTACCAGAGAACCATCGATGGTTATTTGTAAGAAGCAGTCATCAAGAGAGAAGACGAGCTTCCAACCAAAATAGCCAAACTTGTAACATCGAAGTTCAGTTAGTGAACACACATGCCAGATACGGTCGTAGGATTCGAAAATATCAAGCGCAGCAGGTTGAGAGAGAAATTCCAAAGGTGGGTTACAGATGAAAGAAGTTCACCTGTTGATATTTGTTTCCGGAAACGTCATTGATGATATTTCAAAATGTTGAAGAATAACACAGAAATGTGTTAATGGATATTTTCGATATTAGTGAAAATTAAGAAACTAGTTCGTACTTATGTTGAAGGTTTGTCTTGTTATTATGTATATAGACTGAATTGACACCAAGTTTCAAAAATCAGGTGCTAGGCTGAACTGAAAATGTATTGCGGAAATTAACTGCCCTTGAACGATAAGCCTGCTCATTTATCTCAGATACTTGTGGACTGAGTTCTCTGTCGATCTCATAGATGGCGTCTCTGGAAAAGTAGATGGCATCGCCTTTGCTTACTCAGGCTTGCCCCTTAAAGACAGTGTAGTCGATAAATACCTTCGTGACAACTGCGTCGGAAACCTACTGAATATAATAAACAGTTCATTGGCCCTCAGATACTTCCCTAGAAGGTGGAAGCATGCGATCGTCGACATGCTCCCGAAACAGAATCAGAACCCGCTGTTCCCACCGAACTACCGTCGGGTCAATCTGCTTTCGTTGGCGGCTAAGCTGGCTGAAAGAGTCGTACTTCAAAGGCTCAACGAAGAAGTTGAGGTCCGAAATGTTCTGCCTAACGAACAAGTCGCATTCAGGAGAGAACACTCCACCGAGTTACAGGCTCTGAGACTGATCGAAAACACCATTAAAGAGCTAAACAGCAATCGTAAAGTTCACGTTAGACATTTCGAAAGCCTTCGACTGAGTATGGCACGAAGGCCTTCTACACAGATTAGTCGCGTTCGACCTGCCTCGAGCCCGGTGGATTGGAACTTTTCTGAAAGAGAGAACATTTCAGGTTGTAGTAAAGGGCTTCCTGTCTGACAACAGGGACATCCTCGCTGGAGTGCCACAGGGAGCCGTGCTCTGACCCACGTTATACTCGCTTTATACCATCAGCCCAGCGACCTGTCTAATACAATTACATCAGGAAAGGGACTATATCCCTCTACGCCGATGACACGGCTCTCCTCTCATCTTCCATGAGTTGGGAGCTCGGCGTCGTCTACATACAACGTGCATTGGACGACTTCGAGCGCTGGTAACTCGAATGGAAGATCTGAGTGAACCCGAAAAATACTCAAACGATAACCATGGGAAGAACGATATCTTCTTCGGCTCTGAAACTTAGAGTCTCTGAAAGGAAGATCAACTGGAAAGCGGGAGTGAAGTACCTCGGCCTTCTAATAGACCGTAGGCTCAACTGGAACCCGCCCATTGAATCCGTGAAAACAAGGATCGAGGTTCGGATCAAAAGTCTGTACCCTCTGATCAATAGAAGATCCAAAATGAGTTCAAAGGACAAAATTATCATCTATAATGCCTGTCATCATGTATGCTCCAGGCATCTAGGGACAAGGGGCTTCGAGTAATATCTCCATCCAGGAGAGACTACAAAATAAGTTGATGCGAATGATTGTGAATGCTCTGTGATTCGTGCGGAACGACGCCATCCGCAGAGATATGCAGCTGCCTTCCATTTAGCAGTCCATTCAGTCGAGGAATCGGCGAGTTTTCAATTGTATGGAAACTCACGATAATCCGTTAGTTAGGGAAGCTATATATTATGCTGCAGAATACCCCTCACTCTGTTGAATGAGGCCCTCAAGTGCCCCGTTAGCAGATGAACAATTTTTCATCCATCTCGCCCCAGCCAGGTATGGGTACACCGTGAAGGGCGGTACCGCTGCTTGATGACTTTTATACCGTCACCACCATTCAGTCGTGACCCATTTGTCCTTCTGACAAACGCCAGCCGTAAGGGTAAGGGAGCCAGGCTTCAACCTGTTCGAAACCAAGATGACTGTCGAGAACATCTTCGTGAATCAAACTTGTACCACTGAGACCCACGAAGGTTCGAAACAGCGTTGCTGATGTTGGATTATGAATTATCTGTCTTTCGGCCCGGGTTTTATCTTACTGCTTTTCAATAGAACCTGCAGTAAAAGACAGACTTAATTATCTTAAATTTTCTATAGATCCCATAGATGATGTCCTTGTAAGAGGATATGCTCGATTGAAGAGCCTACAATTTTGTTCCGGAGACGAGCACCGGTGTTCCATCATTATCTACTGTTTTCGAAGTAAAAAAATCTAAATCTACTAGATAATGATGTTTTAGAATACGTTCGATAAGACGCTGTCGAAAATATTCATTAGTGTCAATTGTATGAGTAATAAAAAATCGTCGAATGTATAGCAATTGATTTGAAAATAGAGTTTACGTAATGGTGCATATCTATTTACTTGGATCGAATGTGTGTGGTTTTCAACTAGTCGTATACTCGAGAAAAAATCCGGAAAACACCGGTGAGCCCCAGAAATCATAGTTGCATTAAATGGTGAACAACTTCGTTTTCCTGAATTAGGATTCTGAAGCTCAATTGAGGAACCAGAAATTTCAAGACTGAAAATGAAGTAATAAGTTCTGAGAAATTTGGGCAATTCAGTACATTCTGGTATTCATCAGTTTGATGAATTAGCATTTGATAATCCTAGTAAATCCTGTTTGGCAGAATTTCTTTCAATAATTTATCTCGCTTATATAATCTATTAAATAAAAACAATGTCATTACATGCTCCCGTGAAGTTATATGAAAATTAAAATTCAATACATATAATTTTCTAATGTAGTCTTGCATGACACCGGATTTTATATTGAAAATATTACCTGCATTCTTCACCTCTTCACCTGATGTAATCATCATAATTTTAGCGTCCCATATTCTCTCGAAATTGTGCTCAATCGTGACACTAATGAGAGTGGTTGTTTTTTCATACAGATAATGAACTTTCTAATTGTCCATGATTGCACTCCCACTTTGAGTTCTTATCGATATATTCAGTTCCCATGAATGTTAGATGATTTGATAGTGTTTTCAACGGAAGTTTCATCAAATAAACGCTTTTTACCATGCAATGCTTTGTATAACAAACCCACTTCAGGAGTTTGAGATACGTTAACGACACCTTCAAAATATGGAACCATGGGAATACAGAATTAGACACCTTTCTAAAGCACATCAACAACGTGACTCCTTTCATCACTTTCACAAGGGAGAAGAAAGTCCACAATGAATTGTCATTGGTGGAGAGGACCGACACTAAGTGGGAAACATCTGTATACCGAAGTATACTTATACTACTAAACCCACTCACACAAGACAGTATCTGAACCAGGAATCCAACCACCATCAATCGACTAAGAGAGAAATCATCAAGACTCTAGTAGACCGTGCTTTCGGGCACTGTGATACGAAGGAAGGTCTCGAGAAGAAACTAGGCATAATCAAAAATTACCTTCAACGAAATGGTTACTCCAAAGTGATGGTGGACTTTGCCTGGAAGACAGCAGAAGCCTCACAGAGAAGAGAAGCCGCCACAACTAGTACTTGTACTTCCCTACATTAGAGGATTGTCGAAAAAGATAAAAAGAATTGGATCCAAGTATAACATCAGAACCTGCTTCAGATCTGGGAACACTATCCGTAGTAGCCTCACAAAAACCAGGCCACCAAACGCGGACTGCGATTCCAAGAATTGCATTTACCGGATACCCTGCGAGTTCGGAGAATCATACATCGGTGAAACTAAGAGGCCATTGAAAGTTCGCATTGCGGAGAACAAGAAACACACACAGCGAGGAGAAACCTGCGAATCAGCAATAGCAGAACATGTTTGGACTCATCAACATAAAACCAAGTGGTCTCAGGCTGAAATCATCCACAAGGAGAACCACTGGTTAAGGAGAATATTTAAAGAAGCTGCATACATGTTGTCCAACGACGCATTCAGTCAAGCTAGCGTAGAGATACGCAACATATAGAAACCCATAATAACTCGGAGAACGGTCAACTTCCGCTAAATCTGTGGAGCGGAGAGAGAGAAGAGGGGATAGATGAAAGCACTCGTATGACCTATAAATAGTCATCACTCGGAAGAATAAGTCCAGTCTTTACCCGAAGACGATTGTGGATACCAACAATCGAAACGTCGTAAAGTAATTTGGCTTGGAATCTTTCAATTTTTAATTTTCATTTTATTTTAATTGCTCAATTGTCAATTTTTTACCTAATATTTTAATTGAATTGTATTGGTACTTTTAGCTATTCTTTTTAATTTTAATTTTCATCTGTTATTTTAGAGATTTCAAATCATATCCAATGAAATTCACCATAACACATTGGCAAACGCATTCAAACAAACATAATTTCATACCAACTTTCTAAGTATACTCTGGTACCTCAGCTAGTCTTCAGGTGGTCGTGTTGACAATCTCTCCTCTCTGTAGTAAGGACACACCTTGATGATGTGTTTCACATCTAATTCATAGACGTCATAGACGTGGTTGAACCCAGTGGCCTCTACCAGTAAATTACTCATATGTTCAATTATTTTAATTTTCATTTGTTATTTCAGAGATTTCAAATAATATCATTATAGCAATGGAAGTCCGAACTAATGAAATTCACCATAACACATTGGCAAACGCATTCAAACAAACATAATTTCATACCAACTTTCTGAGTAAACTCTGGTACCTCAGCTAGCGATTAATATTATTAGCAATTATAAGCAAATACATTATTTAGTACATCAATACTTATATTATCTCCGTTTTCTTCAATATTCATAATTGTATTATTTTGATGAGTACCTATTGAGAGTTTCAAGTGAGCCAAAAAGAATTTTCACATCAATCAAATCTAAAAACAATGAGAGACTTACCGGGATACACCGAATTATAAAATTGACGGAAAGGCCTCCAACAATCCTTCAGTTTCATTTCAAGCAGTTACATAACCCATCAATATATAAAATGCTCTATAAATACAAATGACAATGTTTTCACTAATGACACCATAGTAACAATAATAATAGTCGTGTGCACATGTAATCTAGTGAAAATCTATTCAACTGAATACCGCACGCAATCAACTATTTTTTATTTAACTAGGTGCACGAATAGTGTATGATGGAGGTTCAACTGGTGTGTCTGATTTAAATGATTCAAACGGAAAACATAAGAAAACTTTCAGTGAAAATAATGTTCAGATAATTCAAATGAGCTTATGTCTTTTGGGCCGGTGCTTTTGCGAAAGTTAATCGTTACTTTCGGATCTCAATAACTATAATAATCGCTGCAGATTATAGTCATGAATTCCATTCATCTCATTTGCCTGTATCCATCTTCAATTTTTCCTACCACAATGGATTCGCTTCTCTTTGCCAGTAACTTAAATTCATCAGAACTTCTGCATGTAGAGATTTTTGAGAGCAGTACCTTGATGCCACATGGAGGCAGTATTAAAGGAACACTCACTGTCCAGTTAAAGTTAGCAGTGTCCAGGAAATCATCCAATATATTCCATCCAACCCCAGACACTGTTCAGCTTTCCTTCACCATCTAATCGACCTTGTCGCTTTTCTTTGTATTGTATTTCCCTGATTCTTTATAGAAAAAATTAGCTTTTAACTTCTCTAAACAATATTCAATCGGTGAAATTTTGCCTTCCTCATTGAAAAGTATGTAACTGTTGCTACACGATAAGAAGACTCTGCAAATGATTTTTGTGAGGTATCTTGCACACATCTAGTGATACAAGCTGAAAATTATTAAAAAAAAAACCATTACCCAACAACTGAATGGAATGTAGTGAATGGTTAGTGTATATAAGATGGAAAACCTTGATGGAACGAAATCTGAATTTTCATAATGAAAATTTAATGAACATTCACGGCTAGGTCTTTCTTATTTTTGAAAATCTATTTTTTACAGATCAAAATTATACCGGTCTCGAAAAATATGCTTAATAGATGCGTGAGTAATATACTCAGTCGATTAATGCTGTGGAATGACTGGCATGATCACTGTATCTCCCCCCCCCATTGGATTTTTCATTGTGGGGTTATCTCTAAAATAAATTCTGCCAAACAAAACTTGTAAATATGCAAAGTTTGAAATACAGATTAACTTCAGATGTGGGCGATATAAGAAACTTCCATAAATTCATTTTTATCATGAATCGAGTTGTCAAAAATTAGAGGGGACACATTATCAATCAGTGTTTCGGAGTGATTATTTCCAATTGAAACATAAAGAGGTCAATTTTCCTTCAAGCACAGCTAAACGCAACACTTTTTGAGGCGTGTCTACACTGTATAGACACGGGCTATTGTATAGCAAAACGTTTTTGTAGAACTGTTTAGTGGAAATCGCACAATGAAGTGTTTCTTGAACACGTTATAGATTTTCATCAAGTATCCGCCAATTCCATAACATATCGGAAATTCCGGCTCAAACTCAAAATTCAAACGTTATCTCATATGACGTAACCTAACCTAACCTGATTATGTTCATATTGATCACACATTATTTTGCGTTGAAATTCGAAAAATATAATTTCATGCTAAATGTTGAAAAACTAAAAAAGTAACTAGTGACCAGTATATGTCTGAAATAAAAAGTTAATAACAAGGTAAAACTTTGATTCACAAGAAAATTGTTCAATTAACTGTAAATATAGATAACCAAACACACTTCATTGTGAGATGTTCACTGAATAGCAGCACGTGTTTCGCTATACAATACCTTCCTCAGTCGTGCTCATACTAACTAAATTCTACATAATCAGTGCTTCATAAAACAATTTGAAATATATGACTCCCTACCTACTGAATGACTAATAATTTCATCAATTTCATTTGAGTTTAGGTATGAATTTATTGAAAATTTACCTTTGTTAAAGAAATTTCACCAACTCAATAATATTAATAACAGATTCGACAGAGGAGAAGAATTCAATCCTATTTGGTTTTTTATTTTAATTAATCAACTACAAAGGTTATTAGCGGTGTAGTACCTACAATTTGAATCACATGACAATCATATTAGATGTACAATATTTATAGATATCAGATACTTTAGTAAAATCTCAAATTTATCTGGATCCAAGGCATCACTGAGTTCTTCAGGTAGTTGTGTTGACAATCTCTCCTCTCTGTAGTAAGGACACACTTTGATGATGTGTTCCACATCTAATTCATACACGTCATAGACGTGGTTGAACTCAATGGCCTCTACCAGTAAATTACTCATATGTTCTATCATTCTTTGGAAAAAAATCCTCCCTATTTGTCCACTATAAAGTTTTGAGCAAAAATCATAAGTCAACTTATATACTCCTGATCTATAAAACTCTACAGTGAAATTCTTCCTGAAAACCGCACACAAATCGAGTAGGTCGTTTGAGAGATTGGCACGCACAAACGTACGTACTAACATACAAATAAAAACCCCACCGATACTCTTTCTCATATATCTTTCATGTACATGCAGTGATCAGTTACACTTGAATTGTATGTATTTATATAATTACCAATATCTGTATCTGTAGAGAAGGGAGGGTGATTGTAGGCCACATGTGACCCATTCTATACTTCAAGTAAACGATATAGTGCCCCCTACCTTCCAGCAGTTCCACTTCAATAAAATAGTTAAAGAGCTAACTAACAAATGTTGTTATTTTTGTTATTCAATAATCATTTCTGATTATATAAGACTCACAATAATAATACTATATATTCCATATTCTCCGTTTCACTATCATTGTCGTCATTTAAATCAATAATGAATTCATTTCCACCATTGATATGGAAGTGTCCAATCTCCATATAGTCTTTTTCAACTGAAATTACTTTTTTAATCCGTTTCTGTCAGTCTTCTTCGGTTATATCAGATACTTCTTTTTTAACTAGCTCTATCACCTTCTTATTAAATTTTGGAAAATTATTTTTACGTCTGATGCTTTGTTTCAATTTTCCTCAAATCAACTCGATGGGATTGAAAACACAAAAATAGGGAGGAAGTCTCAATATGATGTGTCCATACTTTTCAGCAATAATCTCAAGGGCATACACTCTTTCGAATGTTTTTGTCTGTAAAACTTCAAGTAGTTGGTTTTTGGTATAGTTATCTTCAAAATACAAATTGGTACCCATTTACAAAATACAAATTGGTACCCATTTAAAAACTTTGTATCATATCTTTCCTCGAATTTTTATTCGGTACTTTGATGAGCTGTCGCGAATGATAGAAAGCGTTGTCAAGAACTATTACACTATTCGCATCCAAATTTGGGATCAATGTGTTTTCAAACCATTCCTCAAAAATATTAGCTTCCATGTTCTAATGATAGTCAACATTGCAGTCCTCAAGTTTTTTTCTATATAATTTCAAAGAATCCGGAACACATCCTTTACTTCCTCCGCAATGTACACATTCTCGATCCATCTGTCCACCCTTTCGTAACTTTGCCGTTGTTCTTGTCTATATTCAATGATTTATTCTAAGTAGTTGTTACGCAATACCACTATTCTTCTGCTTTCCATATCTACTTGACGTTTGTTTATTATTTTAAATCTAAATCCTAGTTTCTGTATCCAATTCTGAAGAGTTTTGTCACAGCAGCTCACGTTATGGCCATAAATATTCAATTCCTTCTTTACGATTTCAATTGTAGGAATCTCGTGGCTTTTATAATAGTCGTATATTATTTTTTTAATGATTTTATTAGATGAACATTTGAAGGTTTTGGTAATCCCGCATCAAATCGCGTCTTGCGTTCATAAGGTTTGTTTTTGTCATAAGTAAGTTCCTTTCTCAACTGTACTTTACGTACAGTTGAGAAAGGAATGTCGGTCAAATCTGATGTTTCTTGTAATACTTTTTTCCCTCGAAACCAAACTTGATATGTAGATTCTTATATACATTGAAACATACTCTGTGTTTCAATATTCAAATGCATCCGAATCTTACTCACTGGTATCTCTTTTTCGCATTGTTCACCAGCTCTATTGGAATCAGTACACAAGAAAAAGTCTGCGTTGTTATCACTCTCGTCATTACTATTAGTACTTGTCTAAGAACGCCACATTTTAAACAAATAACAAAAATTTTAAGTAATTATAACTTCATCAATATCGAATTTCAACACTCAAATTGCGATCAGTTCCTGAACTGAACATTGACAACACAACTCTTCTAACCATTTTATTGGTCACCGTAACATGACTTTAAATTAAATTTTATGACTCTTCAGCCAATCATAAAACTCGGTTAGTAAAAATTATCCAATACGAACCGCCAATTCTTCAGTCCACGTGGACTAATTTGTAGCTGCATTATTTCTTTGTATTGTTTTTTTTTAGCATTTGACTTCGGCGATAGCTTTAAGAATTACTATATCAGTTACTTCGACTATACATCCTCCCGAGGAGTTGTCCTCCTAGGTCATCGTCCATCCTGTTCTTTCCAGGAAGGTGGACAGGTCATTGGGAGACATCTCCTTTATATCGGCAGGTGTAGGCCAAGACTCGCCGAACACACACTCTCTTATTGACGATAACTCCGGACACTCGCACAGGACATGCCTGACAGTTTCATCTTCCTGTTCACAGATACTGCATACAGGTGTGTAATGATATACCAATATATCTGTAATAAATCCAATATTCGGAGAAATAATATGATCCTGCAAAAGGCAACAACAGATATCGACGTCATTAAAATCATCGGCAATGTCACTGAAGTGCGGAACACGATTACAAACCTTGAAAATATGTCTGTCAAAGTGAAGAAAAACGAATTTTAAAATCACAATCATTTTATACCTCGTAATGTGTTATGTATTAAACTTTCTGGTAGTTGTTCACTAGCAGTAGTAAACAAATACATCAGGAAAATATGCGAAACTATACGCATTATGAATAAGTGTATCTACGTCATTTAACGGTGAATGCGGATTGAGTTACTGTGAGAAAACATAATTCATCGTATAGCATAGAATCAACATGAAATTAGATTCAACAGATGTTTATTTGTGTGAAGGATATAATTACGAATTAAAAAAACAACCTTCAATTTGAAATTGAAGATTTGGATGGACTTTATAATTTTTTTTGTTCATTTTCAGCATTTTTTTCAATTAATAAATGGTAGATGCTGCCCAAATGGTAGATGCTGGTCCCACCCCGCAACTTCACGCTGCTTAGGCAGCGTGAAGTTGCTTTCGGGCTAACGTTTCGTTGCTGTGCCGCCTGTTTTCGGTTTCAACGGTGGGAATACAAGAAAAAATTGCATGATGACACCCCTAGGGTCAAAATTGTCCGAAGGTAAAATAGCTCCCCAATCGGATCTCCGCGTGTGAGCTGATTCGAGGGCATCATCTTGCAGAAGTTATTGGAAAACCACTATTTCTGACAGTGAGCAGGGTCCTTCTAACACCAGTTCACTGAGAAATAGCATGGTGACTAAGAGGCCCACTAGCAACTTCAAAATCGATTTCTACAACATCAGAGGACTACACTCAAATATAAACTCGGTGCACCAACATCTGCAAACAAATAGTCCTCATATTCTTGCACTCACAGAAACCAAAGTCAGTGCTTCAACTAACCCCGTCAATTTTCTATGTCCCGTCTATGATTTCCATTCCCCATTCAGACTTTGGAATATGTCTTTTTATCCGAAACGATTGTCAACGAGAGGAAATGCTGGAACCCCAAAACTTTAAAGTTATTGGATTTAAAGTAATATCACAGAATATCATTAAATTCATATGCTACATTTATCAACCTCCCAACAATATACAATATAGGGCACTACTCTCTTTACTTGTAAACACCATTAATTTTCTGCAAATCAATCATTGTAGTGCGGAAATTTCCATATTCGGTGATTTCAATGTTCAGAATATCGAATGGCTCAAATTTTCAAATATCAACGACGAGCAAGGTCGCGATGCTGCGGCTTTTGCATTGAGCAGCAGACTAACTCAGATTATAAATGAGCCAACCAGAATTCCTGACCGTGATGAAGAATATGCTAGTCTTCTGGATCTATACCTAACAACCAATCTTTCCAGTTTTTTTGAAGAAGTCGATTGTGTTAGCACTGCCAAAGGGAGAAAACATCAATGGTCCATCAAGTCTTCGTCCAATTTCTCTAATCTCTGCAATGGCTAAATTGATAGAAAAACTAGTCAAAACAAGACTCCTGTGCTTTCTGAATGGAAACAAAATAATAAGTGATTGCCAGTTTGGTTTCCAAAAGCAAAAAAACACTTCCGATGCCATATTTTCATTTCTTTACAATGTTTATTCCAACATAAATGACAAAGAAATAGTAGCTGCCGTCTTCTGTGATATAGCCAAAGCATTTGATTGTGTGAATCATAAAATTCTTTTGCGGAAACTCAGTAGATACGGTATAACTGGAATAAGTCTTAAATGGTTTGAGTCATACCTAGCAGATCGCACCCAGATGGTCAAAACCACTTCATACTCAAATGAAGGTAAAATTACTTGCGGCGTCCCACAAGGTTCGGTACTGGGCCCTCTTTTATTTTTAATTTACATTAATGACCTATCGTCTATAAACATCCAAGGAAAATTCACTCTATTTGCTGATGATACTACAATTTTATGGCATGCTCCTAACAACCATACGTTGTATGAAGTTATTGAGAATGACATCACGATAGTGAAGGACTGGTTTGACTCAAATCTCTTGAGCTTGAATTTATCAAAAACAAAAGTAGTGTCCTTTCGTTGCCAGATTCCAGCCGTACATCTAAATAATATTCAAATAGATAACGTACCAGCTTCTAAATTCCTTGGCTTGTTCATTGACAATAGTTTAAAATTCAACAATCATGTAGATACTTTGAAATCGAAGCTCTCCTCTGGATGCTATGCCATACGAGTAACTGCATTTGAGCTCGGATCTGCAGAAGCTAGAATGGTTTATCATTCCCTTTTTGAACCACACCTCCGTTATGGTATTTGCTTTTGGGGTGTGTGTTCTACCACATGCCTTCAATCAGTATTACTAATACAAAAACGTGCAATACGAGGCATATGCAAAGCCAAGCCTAGGGACTCTTGTCGACCTCTTTTTGCCTCTAACAAAATCCTAACTGTGGTCTCCCTATTTATATACGGGACAATTTGCCTTGTCTTCAAAAATAGGGTATTGTTTAACAACTTGGACGCGCCAATGTATCAAACCAGGCAAAGATTCAGCTTTAAATTACCGCTGCCTTCTGCGTCTCTAGTTAAAGATTCCATTATTTACAACGGTCTTAAAATGTTCAATCACCTTCCTCAAGCTTTAAGAACCATGAATGACCTTAGAGCTCTTAAGAAAGAGTTGAAAGACTTACTCTCTGGGAGACCTTATTATAGCTCAGCAGAATTCTATGATGATAATTTTAATTGAGAAGACTAACTGTAATATCTACGGTATTTTATTGATTTCATTTCATTCAATTTAGTTTAAATTGATTTATTTACATTTTGTTGACCATGTTCTTATATCCTGAACGTTTGTTATTATTTACATGTCTCTTTTCAGTTCATGTTATAACCTAATTTTAGTGATTTTACTTTTGTGATTTCATGTATATGTTATTTATATTTTGCACAAGGCTTTGTCAATAAGAATTTATTCTTCAGACAATAAAGTATATTAAAAAAAAAAAAAAAAAAAAAAAATCCAGAAATTTACACAGTCACCGTAAGGTCTCCGTTGGAATTTTGTGAACACAAACTCATTTCAGTATTGAATGAATTACCGATAAATGTTGGGCATAACAGAACTTCTGAGTGGAAGGATCTCTAAGACCATTTCGGAAATATCCTCTGGCTAGATGTTTGTCACAGAAGTTATTCTATCATCCATGGATGCATATATTCCTTTTTCAATGGAACGAATTTTTGACAGCAAAAATTGCGAAATTGCGAAAATCTGGCCTACTGGCAGTGCCGCTAAAATCCCAGTACCAAAAACCGAATTAGGTTTGTTATTACGCGTAACAGCTGCAAACTTAGAATAAATGGAAGCAAAGATCTTTACAACAGAGAATTAGGGATAAACTGCTTGCTAATCCCGACGGGTCAAGATCCTTCTGGTTGGTAGCTAAGCTGTTGATCAACAGTCTTTTGCATATCTTAATGAGGATCTAAAGCAAATTCAAATCCAAGATAGAGTGGATGTGTACATTGACATGCCCTACGCACGTGATATTGAAAATCCCAAGAATTGTCCAGGGTCGTATTCAGAACCAACATCTTGTTGATCGCAAATGCTATATCATACTTAGGAAAACTTTTTTATAATAACGAGTGAAATACACAAGTTTTGCAGTTTAACGGGGAAAATGCAGATAATATGTGTAATATAAAAAAATTTTCATTGAATTTTTCACAGCGCACTCAAGCATTATATGAAAAGAGACGTAATTATTTTTTTATTGATAATTTTAATTTTATGTAAAATCAAAAGGAATATAAATCAAAATTATTCAACTGGATGAATTTGTCTCTTCATCAGTTGTGTCATCCTCACCAATCTAAATTATCAATGGTTCGATTTGTGCCTCTATTATGTTATCAAGCTTCCACATCTTTGTCTCGACTTCCGATATCACATGCCGAACACACTTCTCCCATTTCTCCGCTGTGACTCTTTTCAAAGCCTCATCAAAAAGTACTTTGAGATCTGCAAATTTGAACGTGGTGTTATGCTGAGCTACAAAATTCTTCACATCCGCCCACATTAACTTGATGGGATTGAGCTCGCAGTGGTATGGAGGCAGGCGAAGGACAATTTTGTTTTGGCCTGCAGCCATCTCATCGACTATATATTTTTGGTGTTCAAGCTTGCGCTCCTTGATAATTTTTAGTAGCTGATTTCAACCTTTTTTGAAGACGTTGTCGGAATCTTCTCTAACCGTCGCGAATGATAAGGTGCATTGTCCATTACAATCACAGCATTATCCTCCAGATGGGGTAGAACTTTGGAAAACCACTGTTCGAAAGATTCACCGTTCATTTCTTCGTGATAATCTCCAGTTTTTTTCGACTCGAAACACCACAGCCCTTCAGCAACAAACCCATTTTCATTGCCGATGTGACAAATAATAAGCCGTTTTCCTCTACCTGAAATTATAAAGAGGTATGTAAGTAAATAAAACAAATACGAGGGTTACTTTTTATATATTGAGATTGAGGTAGGTCTTAATATTAATATAAGTTTACCTGATGGATTTGTTAATCCGGTGGATAGTCCATCTAGAAAGGCCTTCCTAGATGAGGTCACAGTTTCATCGACCCATACTTTAGGGGTAGTATGACCAGCATTAACCCAGGTTTCATCCATATAATACATTGTTCTCTGTTGTTCCCTATAATATTTAATTTTGGTCAAATACTCTCTCCTCCATAACACAATTTCCTCTCTATCCAATAATGAACTATTGCGTCCTCGTTTTTTCCATACAAAATTCAAATGTTTCAATACTTTATGGAATATTGACCGCTCAAAGCTTGGCAATAAAACATCTTCATTTATTTCTGAGTACTTTGTCTATCGTGGGTTTTTCATTTCTGAAAAAGTACTCATGCACTTTCCTCCTGATTGCATGTTTATCAGCATCATCTTTCGATTTCATAATGGTTTGACGATTCTGATTTGTATTCGGTTTGGAAAATGTATGACTTTGTTTATATTCCCGTAAAACATTGTAAATCGAAGCGCAACACACTCCAATTTTATCGGAAACTTTCGATACGACTTCGTCGACAGTCGATGTCTCAATTTCTTCCATCTCTTTCTTGAACACATTCAAAATCACTTCTTTCATCTCAACACTCAAATGTCTTTTTTTGGATTGTTTCCTGGCTGGACTCGGAGGATAGCTCACAGTGTCATCAGCAATGTCTATACCTGGACATCTTAGAAAACAATTTTAAACAATATACTATAACGCACGCCACACAAACACGCAAACGACTGATTACAACCCTGTGCTGGTACCGAACTCGTACCAAGAAGGCGAATTCACCAATGAACGCTGCCCTTTCCATCTGACACTGGGCGATCACGTGAACATTACGCTTCGGTTTTGTTTTACTCTATCTTGGATTTGGATAGACTTTAGAGGTAAATTCGAATTGGGTTCAATTCCACGAAAACCCAGACATCGATTTGCTCTGAAAAGATAAATGTCTTCGAACTGCATATAATAATGTCAGGACAGACAATTCGGCTTCCTGCTTCGATAAGTTTGTTGGAGGTTAAGGTGGACACCAATATGTCTTGGCACAACCATGTCGCTGAAGTGGTAAAGGCTGCTCCTCGAAAACTTGGAACACTGTTCCGAACCAGAAAACTGTACAGACCTCAGCAACTTTTGATGCTTTATAAATCTCAGATCTGACCTTCTTTGGAGCATTGTTTTTATGTATGGAGCTCCACCCCTAAGCATATCCTGAAGTTGCTGGATTCCTTTCAGAAAAGATACATTCCTTGCAACCTTGTCGGTCTATAATTTGCCAAGTCACATCAAGTGACTTGGCAAATTTCATTCCACCAAGAGCGGTACATATCAGAAATACGCGACGGACTGTGACTGCTCATCGTTTTGGGGTTCAACTCAGTACACCTCTAACTCTACTGATTGAGAACTCTGCGTTTATGTGGAATAAACTTCCTGAGAACTTTCTTCCAAATGAATTTAATCTCCAGTGATTCAAATTCAACGTGAATCGCTACTATCGCATAGGCACCGCTGTTAGAGGGTTTTCCTATAGTGCTTGTGTTGTTTTGTCTCAAGAATAATGTCATTGATTTCATTGACAAGTGGATGAAGTGAAAAATACATGCTTTGGTCTTCAATCACTCAAAATACAGTATTCGGATTTTGATATTGTCACCAAAGTAAGGCAATCAGAACTTAGTTTTCCACTCAATAATGTTCTGAAACTATTATACATGCCGTTTTTTTTAGCTGATTTCACTACTACTATCTTGGATAATGTAAGACCTACAAGTTCGGATAAATTAGAAAGTAGTTTAATGTTTTGGGAAACTAGAATGGTCTCGTTTAAGACCGGGAATATTAGTTATTGTTTTTGAAATACTCGCCAAAAACTAAAATTGTCGAAATTCGTTTTTTGGCTCTATTTCGAATGATATAGAAAAGACAGAGGAGCTTTCAATACTGTTTCACATTTTTTATAATATGATATAAACCAATTTGCAACGCGACGTTTCGTTCAATAGATTTCATCATCAACTTTTTTTTAATACGGGCATGTATTGTAGTATATAGCTGAATTTGTTATCACAGTGCCTACAAAAATCGATAAAAAAAGCTGGAGGTCTGTGTTAAAAAAAACTATAAAATAAACTCTGAAATGGGCAATCTTTTTTATAGGTTATTTGATCACTCTGTATCACTCACAAATTTCGATTTTCTCATGCTGGCTTTTTATATTTTGTTCAAATTTCGTATGGGATTTTTTAGAAATATCCGTAAGAAAAATATTCAGTCAAATAATATTTATTTGAATTTTTATATATTTATTGGTGACTTGATGATTATCAAATTATGTGCGGTTTATTATTCCATATGTAAATCATAAAGGAAATGGAAAACATAGGCAGTAATAGAAAAATAAAGATGAAATTGTACCAAAATTGCAAAAATCCAAAAAAATTACTTTAACATTCATAAATATCAAAAGTTTTAGTGCTAGTATGAGAGCTCTTAAACACGAGTGAAATTCATTTTGTTATCAGTTGTATAAGTTATGATCATCTAGTACAAAGGAAAAATATTCACATGGAATATTTTTAAAAGACATTATCGTAAGTGCTGAAAGTAAATCAGGACTCGATATGTATATGTATGCATTCACGAGATAAGCATGCAAATAGGGACATGAAAATGACAAAAACTAAACCTGAAAGTCATCAAAAATATTTAGTAGGGTACTTGCGTAGTTGATACTGGGGAAATCACGTCCTAAATTCAACTGAAAATATATTAAGAAAATATATTGAGAAATATATTAGAATTAGTTTGTGCCTCGAACGAAATAATATTTTGTCTCATTTATAGATTGCATGGGTTTTCAAATTGGAAAAATAAGAGGCACATAAATGAAATTGGAAACTTCCTAATAATTTCTAATATGCCATTATTATATCGACTTCTACTTTTTTGAAACCTTCTTTTGAAAAAATATACATGGAATCAATCGGAAATTCAGTATGAAGCTTCACCTATTTCAACAACTAATTTTGGCTTTCTGAAAATGTTATTATTTATTGGATAAGATTCGGTTGGGCTCTGATATAAACTGCTGTCTTACAGATAGACAGACAGAACAGATTTGCATCTAGTCAGGAAATGTATTTATAAAGTAGATTCTCTACAGCATTTTCTACAGATATCTGGGAATAGATTCTATAGTGTATTTTTCATGTAATAATAAGCATTTCCCATTGATTTCTTTCCCTTTCCTCATTTTTGTATGATATTTCATAACTGTTTCAACATAAAATAGTAGAAATGATAAATAATCATCTATCAACCTTACAAACACAATAGATTAAAAACGAAGTTTAGTGAACGTTTTCAGTATATGCACGTTTATTCTGATGTTAAAAAACTACACAAGTAAAATATAAAATATTACGTTACTATTTCTAATGATAACTTCAGTTTTTTGAAAAAGAAACTACCAAACTACTACTGTTTAAGATACAATCTTGAACAAAAAACTGGTCAAATACAGCTGAACAGCAGCTGAACGGTTCATTGATTCGAAGAATCAAATTCCTTCAACTTTTGTCATCGACCACTTTCTGTCTATCATCGCTATCAGCGTCGTTTTCTTTCTGACCATTCAGCCACCTGTATGAAAAATAAAACACAATTATTCATGAATTCAATGATTCAAACTATTTGAATATACATGGTCATTCAAAGATCTGAATATTTTCATTGATAATGGTGAAACACTATTCTCAACGAACACAGTTCAAAAATAATCAACACACCAGAATGTCATCGTCAATTCATCCAGGTTTGGAGACCAGCTCCCCTACCCTTTTGGCTGATTGTTGGTCTTGAGAGGGACCAATGGGTTCATGACTGAATAGGTGACGGCATGAAGTCCTTAGACATCAGTGCCGCTCTTCACGGGATACCCCTACCTGGCTGGGGTGGGATGGATGTAAAAGTTATTCATCCGTTAACGGGGGACATGAGGGCCTCATTCGACAGAGTGTCGGGGCCTTCTATATCGGGAGGGGTCGTCTACAGCATAATCCGTGGCTTCCCTAACTAACGATAATCAACACAGTGTAAGATGCTACCATTTATCTGGGTTGCTCCCGTGGGTTGGGCTATCTATCGGGCGCATCCCCAGGTGGCGGATAGGGGAACGGCCAGGGGACTGGGGGCCCTGTCCGGAAAGCCAATATGTGGCCCTACGGACTGGATCACCGAACTCCTGGTTAGTGGCAGAAATAAGTAGGGTGAGGGGAACTAAAACCCCTCAAGAGCCTTTGCAAAACATGTCACCGTGGACCAGCCTACCCAAGCTAAGGTGTAAGGAATCGTGCCGACATCGACAGCTGAATGGCCGCAGGGTGGTTACGAACGATCCCCTTGTGGAACCGGGTGAAACCTCATTGTAATCAGCCTTCCTCTGGTAATGCGGGGCTTTGTCAGAGGTGACCAACTCTTCCCTTGCTACTCTTGGGAACACACATATATGAAACAAACAAAACAGACTCAACAAAAACCAATACCGAGGCTGGACAAAAGAGCTCCATCTATGGCGGTGGCTGGGGATGAACAGAAATGCCCACCCCAATCTACCGCTCGGAATGAGGCTGGACATAGCAGATCACCTCGTGATGTAATACAAAGGCGGCGTATTTGCGGTGCCGAGGCCAACTATAAGTGCACCCTCCTCCTCTCCCACTCCACTTCCAACAGCAAAGGAACTTCCTGCGGCGGGCACCAAGATCTCCGTCTTGAATAAACGCAAGAAGCTGGCTGCCCCTGCAGAAAAGCGCCCTCACTTGAACATCTCCACTAGGGAAATTCCAGGAAAGTTAAAGAAGCCATGCAATGACAGTACTGTCGCTGCACCTTCCAAAACCTTCGCGAAAGCCGCCGTGGGATACCTCAAGGTTGCCAAAGAGAGTGTGTCCAGCGAGTCTTGGCCTACACCTACCGATATAAAGGAGATGTTTCCCAGTGACCTGTCCACCTTCCGGTAAAAGATAGGATGGACGATGACCTAGGAGGACAACTCCTCGGGAGGATGTACAATGGGTCACATGTGCTATGGGTGCTATGGATATGGGTTACTATATACATACATTTATCTGGGTTGCTGCCACTGCCTTTGTTTGCTCGATTACCTGTTTTGGCCCGATTAATTAAGACACAGGGTTGGTATTAAGCAGTCCAGTTCTGAACTTTAGACATCAGCTGGTGATGGTTAATGGGACTTTGCCGAAACGTCGTGAAAATAATCCTTGTGAGGATCAAGAACACAGAACACGGAGTGAAAACCACAAAAATAGCTCATCATTCTTTATTCGTATTCGAGTGAGGTCAGTAATCTGAATAAAATGGGGCTGTACAACGGAGACCTCAGCTGCAGATTATGCAACGAAGGGATAGAAACAGCTCTACACATCTTATGCGAATGTGAGGCACTGAATCACAGGAGGCAGGCAATATATGGCCGTGCGAAATAACGTCCAGAAGAATATGACGAACATCCAACACGCAACCTGTACAAACTAGTACAGGGAACGAGACTGATGAAATGGGTGTCGTGAGAAGATGGGAGAATGAACGCAATAAGCCCAAGAGGCTACAGTGTTTTCTAGAGACTTGGACTAGATGGACAAGTCAGACAGCTCCCAAGTTACCAAAAAAAAAGAGGTCAGTAATCCCTTTCAACTGCCCTTATTTGTAAGTGTGCATCGTCAGTACCGGGCAGGCGGTCCTCGATTGAAGACAAAATGTGAAAATCCAAGAAAAGTACTTGATGAAAATAACTGCATAAATGCAAGCGAGACATAAGTGGAACCATCTATTGGTGTGACACCCAAGTCAACTTGCCAAGTTTTTATTGACAGTATTGGTAGTTTGACCAATCAACCGACAACTGCGGTGGCATAAATTTGAAAAGTCAACCTGGAATGTCATCGGAAAACGAATTCACATGTATCTAGAAATGAAATGAAATCGAGAAACGTTGAACACGTTTCGTTTCAAGTGACCACTGAAAAATCCGGCGATGTGAGGTCTGGGCAACGAGATGCTTCGTAATCCCAAGGATCAGATACCACTGGAGTTATAAGGAGTGTATGAAGTACCGTGCCACGATTGTGACAGGACTTACATCGGCCAGACCAACAAACGAATCAACATACGCAAAACAAACTAGTAGTGAAGGGAAAAGTCACGTCCTCTCTCTTCCAACACGTACTGCAGGACATGACATCAGTTTCGGTAATACAAAAATACTAGCAAGCAATGAAAACTTTTACTCGCGAACAATCAGAGAGGCTATCGAAATTGAAAAACGACCTAATAATATGAACAAGAGGGATGATGCGCAAAGTTAACCATCAACATGGAGATCCGTTTTATCGCTTCGCACAAGCAATCAGACCGGTCAACCCCAGAAGCAAAACTCGGCACATGACAATAAAATAACAGAGGTTGGAGAGGTAGCTCAGGTAATAAGACCAAAACAGGTAGTCGAGCAAACACAGGTAATGGCAGCAACACAGGTAAAGGGAAACATCCATACATATAAATTGAGACACAGAGTTCAAACCAATCGGTCTGGTTGAAAAAACCAGACATATTGAAAATATGTCCATATTTTGCTAGTGGATATGGGCTATCAGAATATGTCTATGAATTTTTTATACAGGGTGTCATCTGACTTGGGCCACCCCCATCTCTGAATTTTTCAATACGCACCTGTATTTTTTGTTGTATTTTTTGTATCGTCGACGTTCACTTGATACTGAGAAATTAAATTAAATTTTATATTTCGGGATGTTTGGGTAATATTTGATTATAATTATGTGAATCATTCCCCTTTGAATTACGGACCTGGAAATTGGTTGACTGAGTTGAATAAAAACACAATAGCAACTTTCACGTCTCCCTATGTACCGTAGAGTTTTTTGAGAGTTTTTTTTCATTTTTAGGTACCAATTCATAGTTTTTTCATTGTTCTGAGCGTTTTCTACAATGAACTTCGAATAAGAAAACCTTTTTATGATTATCTGAAACATATCTACTTCCAAAATATATTATATGTGTTTTAATAAGCAGAAAGAGAAATGAATAAATGAGCAGAATGAGAAATGACTCCAATTCGAACATTATTTATTGCACCATTAATTTTTTTGTGTATACAAATTACTTCATTTCAATTTTCATTACAATTATAGTGTTGGTTTTGGATGTTATTATTGCTATCATTTTTTTTCTGCTCATTAAAACACATATAATATATTTTTGTTGTAGATATGTTTTAGATAATCATAAAAGGTTTTCTTATTCGAAGTTAATTGTAGAAAACGCTCAGAGAAATGGGAATATGAAAAATATGAATAGGTATCTAAAAATGAAATAAAAAACTCTATGGTACCTATATATATATATATATATATATATATATATATATATATATATATATATATATATATATATATATATATATATATATAATTATATAATATAATTATATATATATATATATATATATATATATATATATATATATATATATATATGTATGTATATATACATATTATTTTATGAATAATTCTTATTTACCTTATTTTCTCTCTCCTCAAGGATCTTGGATGCGTGCCATCTCCAGTTCTGAACAATCTTTTTTCAACCATTTTGAACGATGCAGTTTTGAGATCGTAGGTTAGACCGAAGTACGAGCAAAGGTCTATCAAGAAGGTGGTCAACATGAAATTTGATCCCAACTCTGCTGCTCTATAGTCCCAAGGGAATGTATGATGGTAGTTATGCCATCCCTCTCCTACAGATATGAACGCTACGAACGTCGATTCTACCGGCAGAATGAACCTACAAATATAGCCTAGTTCACAAGAATCATTTCACAAACTTTCAGTTCTGTTCTCAATTCGAAAAAGATCATTGAAGAGCGAAAAATCATTAAAACAGTTCCCGAAGCGTTAGTAAAAGTATGTGTAGTCTTAATTGATGTGATCCGCAAATCGGTCACTCCAACAAAGAAATTGACCCATTGGATAAGAATATTTATTATATTATAAGAAAAGTAATTATTTCGAAACAAAATACTCTTAACATTCATCTCGTCAGCTCTTCTTCAAAAAAGAGTGGGAATAATCTTACCTATTCTCATAAAATTGTACAGAGCTAGTCTGGCGTGAAACTATATACCACCCAGTTGATTGGGAGCAAGGGTGGTAAATATAGGTACCTAAATTGGGTCGGAAAGACCTACACCCTAAATCGGTCCGACCAATCAGCCTTACATCCTTCCTGTTGAAAGGACTTGAGAGGATACTGGACGGACACATCAGAAGGGTGGCATTTATGCATTCCACTTGAATAACCACCAGTATACTTATCAAACCGGCAAGTCGACAGATTGACAACAATGGTAAGACAATGCACTTCCTAAATATGGCTTGGAAAGGTATAATATCGACCATAACTGGCTGGATATATGTCATGCTGGTAAAAATAACTGCAACTACGACTCTTCAAGGCGAAGCCATTAGGTTCAGAGTCACCATATACTGCCCTCAAAGTGGGGTATTGTCTCTCTGGTTGTTCCTGATGTCTGTCAACACCAGAAAAACTGTGATAATCCCCTTCACGAGGAGGAGAGAATTGGACGATCTAACGCCACTTTCTCTCAATGGTGAGGTCATTCCATTTGGAACAGAGGTGAAATATTTTGGCATTGTCTTTGATAAAAAACTCACCTGGAACGCTCACTTGGAAAAAGTTTTACCCAAAGCCAGACTGTCGCTATGGACATGTCGGAAGATTTGCGAAAAAACTTGGGGTTTAGACCCCAAACAAATCCATTGGATTCATTTGATGATTGTCAGACCAATGATACTCTGATGCAATTGCCTGGTGGCCGAAGGCTTTACAGAAAACGACCCAGGCGAAACTCTCTGGCTTACAGAGATAGGCTTGTCTGGCCATCAGTGGTACCATCAGTACCACACCGTCAGCGGATATAAAGACTCTCTTAGATCTACCTCCTCTCCACATTTGTCTGGAGAGAGAAGCTAGATGGACTGCATATAGACTTCTGCATATTGCCAATTCCACAAATCAGTTTAATGCAGAGTGCAGCAGACTGTTGGTTGACACTGGAAGTCACAGCATTCTGGAAATGACCTCTGACTTCATGCCTCCAACTGTCAACTACGAACTGCCTTATAAAGTACTGTTCGCGAGTAGAAAGGACTGTATCCTCCGGGTGAAGGAAATATCAAGAGCAGATAGTTGTTAGTTCACAGATGGATCAAAAACACCTACCGGTTCTGGTGCAGGTATTTTTAGTCGCAGACCCAGCACAAGATATCAACCTGCCTAGAAACCTATCCGACTGTATTTCAAGCGGAAATTTATGCTATTGAATTGTGTGCGGAGAGATTGGATAAATCCGACCTCACTCACACGTCAATAAAAATATTCTCGGACAGTCAAGTGGCGTTGGAAGCTCTTGGCTCCTACCAAGCAACATCTAAATTGGTAGCAGACTGCCAAAAACGACTCTCCTCGATAGAAAGACTCAACAGATTGTCTCTGGTCTGGATTCCTGGCCATACTGGCCAGGCTGCTGACACCCTTGCAAAGGGGGGTGCTGCAAGCAGCTTCATCGGACCAGAACCTGTCATTGGCATCGCATTAGGCTTCGCCAAACAAAGATTGAAAAGATTGAACACCTGGATAGCAAGAAGATTTATGGACTTCTGGCAAAATCTTATAGGATTGGCTCACTCTAAAACGTTTATTTACCCTTCAAAGCTTGATACCAAACAGTTGTTGGACTAGAGTAGAGATGAACTACGATGTCTAAAAGACCTTTTTACAGGTCACTGTCATTTGAATCATCATATGCAGAGACTCGGACTGTCGAAAGATAGTGTGTGTCGCCTCCGTTTGGAAAATGATGAAACAGCAGAGCACATACTTTGTGACTGCCCCGCTGAGGATCGACCTGAAAGACCACTCACCGTACAAAATAATCGGCTTCGTTAAGAAGATGGATTTATTTGGTCGAGTGTAATTAGGTGTGAGCCACAATAAACCCTTGCGGGTTGTGGCGGAGGGTCAAATAGACCCACCCACTTTGAACCTAACCTCCCAACGTATCTACTCAATAGATTCTGGTGATTGCCTGCCGAAAAACAATTACACTCCAGGCTGATACCACGCTGGATATTGAATTATATCTGACTTATATTTATGCAAGACATCTCACAGAGGTTATTGTTGAAGATGTTTCTCGTTCATATAGCAGTAGGACCATGCTGAAATCAGTCGAGTAAATCACCTACAGACCGATTTCTAGGTACTTATAACCTCTCATCAGTACTGGAAAAAGATCCGACACAAACAGCAGTGTGCTTGGAACTTGATTATTTTGAAAATTCTCATTAATTAACATTTTTTTCCGAATTGAAGTTTACATAAAGACATCTTAATAATTTTCAAAAGTGAAGCCTGGAATCTCTTTCTTTTTTAGAACTATTCCTTGAAGACTTCAGGAAAGATCATCGCTGGAAAAATAAAACATCCATTTGTTCATGAACAATCAAAGATGTCAAATAATCAAAAATAGTATTAGAGCACTGAACATTTTTTTTCATTTATTACCATTTGTTGTTCTTACTGAAGAAAGCTTCATCAATTTTTTCGTTTTCATTGTTCCAAAAATTCAAAAGAAATACTTTGCTTATGGAACAACTGATTATTTTGGAATCTCATAATCAAATATTAATATAAAAGAATTCTTCATTGCATAAAAAACTGATTTTTCGTAATCCGAAGAAATATTATTTGAATTTTTTATTAGGTTAGTTGAATTCATACTTTGTTATAAACAAATAAATTTTCCTTTTTCTTCACTCAGCTTTTTTTCAGTTTTTATCTGTGAATGCCCTACATATAGTTATTAGCGGTTTATAGATTTTTCTCTTCCTTCCTTTAGAGGTTTCCCATATTTTTATTGAATGATGGAGAAGTAACAAGCCAAAAAAACTCGTTTCCCAAAAAATACGATACATAATTATTTTCATTTAGTTTTTTAATAGTAATTTCCGATTAAACAAACTTACTTGTCAAACGGTTTGGTTCCAAATAAGTGGGCTATGCTGTTAACAGACCAAGTCGCGTTCAGAACAATTATGTATCGAGCCATGTAGCTGACGAGAAAGGAATAATAGTAGGTTTCATTCCAAGCGTAGACTGGTACAATCACTGGAAGTACTATAGCGAAAATGACGTAGAGAGGTTTGTAGTACCTGAAAACATGTTTCAATAAATTATATAAACACAGTGAACTAGTTCAGTTTCATTAAATCCGAAATGTCGGCAAGAAGACGATTGTTTTTTTCAGAAAAAAAATTGTTCCTAGTGTCCAACCTTCTTCAGAAAAATTCTATAAACATAATTTATTGAAAAATATTTATTTTGTCCTCTTCAAAGTAGTCCCTCTCAGATATAATACACTTGCAGTGCTGATGTGCACTTATAGGTATGTCCTTGAGCTCTCTCAGCGATTCGGTTTTATCTCCTCAATCGTTCAATCTTAGGAACAGAAAAAAGTCACAGGGTGCCAAATCTGGTGAATACGGTGGCTGAGGTATGATTACGGGTTGTTTTTGGTCAAAAAATTACGAACATGTAACGACGAGTGAGAAGGTGCATTATTGTTATACAAAAGCCATGAGTTGTTTCTTCACCATACCGAATGTTTTCTTCGTAATGCTTCTCGCAAGAGGCGCATAACTTCAAGATGATACTCCTTTGACAATGTAGACGATTGGAATTTGGTTTCGATGTCATAACCAAAATTTATGTCCTAAATTTTCAAAAAATCTGCAGAACGGCAATCCTCAGAAGTCGAAACTTGGGCGAGCTGAGGATTAACGAGGTCTTACCTTTTAACGTGCGATTCCTAACAATAATAATATTAAATTTCACAACAAAAAGTTATGAGTGATAAACAAAATTAATGGAGACATTACTTGACCCTGGTATTATAGTCTAGAGTTCAAACCATTACTCGAAGAAGCTGCTCAATGTGATATGTAGCTATTTAGGTATCTGATCACTATATTCTCGTTCACAAGCAACAAACTTTCCAAGTACATGCTTCCATTCTCGTTTTCCGTTAAAAACTAAGTATTTTGGTAAATCGATTAAGTTTGACATTTGACGTAGAGGTTGTGAGTTATGAATTTGGTTAATTCTGATTGGTGGGTCATTTTGGATTATTTTGGATACTTACTCAACAAGAAACAGTGAACTGATTGGTGCTTTTTCAAATAGGCATAGAAAAACTCATGTCATGATTACGCATTCCCATAATCTCAAGCATAGCATACTGAAGTTGAATGTGAAAATATCAGTAGAAATATTGAAGAAAGAATAAAGGAGATGATGGTGAAATCATTTCACTCACTTTTTTTGGAACATGACCAACGGGTCTGCCTCCAGGTCGGACATATCAATGGTTTTTCCTTTCTCTATGACCGCCGGGTGTTTCTTACTCATCAGCCAACCTATGTGCGAGAAGAAGAATCCTCTGCTGGCATTGTGAGGATCTGCATCCGTGTCACTGAACTTGTGGTGCTGTCTGTGGTCTCTCGCCCATATGTAAAGACAGTTCTGTCACAAAAAAATATTAGTCATCAGTTGTGTTCACTCTTACTTCTTTATTTTTTCTGAATTACTTAATTCTCAATGCCACATAACTTTATTGATCAACTAGCTTTTGCCCGCGGCTTCGCTTGCGTTAAGAAGTAGTATTATTAATTAGGTATAGTTTTTGTGGCTTTACTTTTGTTTAGCGTGTGTAAAAAATTAGGGCCTACAAAACTTCTTTTACACAATATTCTTAACTAACCTGTCATTAGGCGCTAAAACTATCAAGCTACTGGGTGAACTTACTCGTGAACAAGCAACATAAAACTGTCCATGAGAGAAGCAATGTCTGTTCTCTCTAGTCAATACCCGCAAATTTGAGAGTTTAGTCCAGTCATTATAGTAAGTTCACCTCGGAATTCGAGATACCCAGCTGTAAGTCTGTAAATACTCGTATATTGACACCCTAAAAGTTGTCTCAAAACCTACATATGGTAGGGTGTAAGCAACTATTAAATTTCAAGGTCAAAGATCACAAAAATCGGTTTTTTGCCGTTTTTTTGGAAATATCTCATTTCCTATGGGTTTTTTGCTATTTGTATTCAGTATCAATATTGTAGAATACAAAATTCTCTACAAATTTTGTTTGAAAAACATTTTTATACGGTGAACTGTTTTCGAGATAGAGGGCGGAGAGCACGCGGTCACAGCATCACTTCTGGTCAACCGGTGCCTCCGGTCGAAAACGCGCCATATACAGTTGATGAACTATCGATAAATCAATGATTATGAATATTTGCCAATTTTTATTAACTATTATATTATAATTTATCATTTTTTTCCTAACTTATCCACTTTTTATTCAGTATTAATTTATTCAACAACACTTACCTGCCCATGTAATTGCAGAATTGTTATTGAACATATAGTAATTATATTTGAATTTTAACCTAATTAATATTTATAACTTCTTACATGATGAAAAAAAAATAAATTATGAATTAATCTTTTTATTAAAATATATCATTGAATAAATTTATTTTTATTGAAAGTAAAGAAATGGAATAAAGGGTACAAAAACTACAATTTATAATTTTAATCATCTTCTTCCTCTTCATCGTAGTCTTCTGGCTGCTGGTAAATTTCAAACTGGTCTTCATTATCGTCTTCAACGACATTTGTCTCAAGTTCTTCCATGATTTCGGGGTCAAAGGTACCATCTTCGTTAATGTCGCTCTGATATGGTAGAGCATTGAGACAAGCTTGCCCATTACATTGGCCACAAGCTAAAGAGCATTGCAAGCCCGCTTTCCTGCATCCGCATCGCGAACCACAACCACTCTTTCAGTTGCAGAAAATTGTATTTAGCAAATCTTCTGTAGCAGGTGGTAAAATTGTCATGATAGGCTCCAGAAAATCGTTTCGCATTGCCCAACCCCATACCTGGGGTTCCAAATCATGTCCTAACCAAGTTTGAACTTGATAATATACACGGTTGAAATGTTGATGAGCAGCTGCACTTGTTGGTGGAATATTTGAAAGCTGCACAGGTTTATTAAGTTTTGTAGACTTGACGTAATGCATATAACGAAGATAATCGAGACTTTTCACAGATTTCGGAGCATTATAGACTTCCAATAAGGTTTGAGTTCCACTCTCTTCCTCTCTTCCACTCTCTTCCTCAAATGCTGCAGCTAGTTCATCCAAATTTGTCAGTTTCTCAAAAACTTTTAAAAATGATTTTTTCCATTTTTAAAAAGCGCAGAAGTTGTGTCACAGCCACTTAATGCGTGCAGAAATAAAATATGTTTTTTAGAATGAGGATAATTATCAAAACTTTTAGTCGAGTATATCACCGTTTTTACATTACCTTTCCCAACTTTTTTAAAGACAATTTCTTGTTCGTAAGACAGTGTACGCCCAATTAAAATGACAAGTAAATCAATATCTTGTCCTATTATAACTGCAGTTTTTTTAGACTTCGATTCTTCAATTGCAGTTTCAACAATAAGAACATCCGCATCATCTCTGGCTTGTTTAGTAGTAATATTTGCAGCTTGTAATTTGTCAATCAACATATT
Organism: Leptinotarsa decemlineata; assembly: GCF_025532065.1. Lineage (NCBI taxonomy): Eukaryota > Metazoa > Arthropoda > Insecta > Coleoptera > Chrysomelidae > Leptinotarsa > Leptinotarsa decemlineata. The sequence continues at coordinate 9,505,407 of NW_027412578.1, forward strand.
AATGAACGTATCTTTGTTATTTCGATTTAATAAGAATTTTTCTTGAGTAACTGGTACAACCATTGTTTCATCGAAACAAACTTCATACGTTTTTGAAAGTGCAGCAGGTCTTCTCTGCTGCTCCATAGCAAATATTCATAATCATTGATTTATCGATAGTTCATCAACTATATATGGGGCGTTTTCGACCGGAGGCACCGGTTGACCTGAAGTGATGCTGTGACCGCGCACTCTCCGCCCTCTATCTCGAAAACGGTTCACCGTATAAAAAATTTTTTTAACAAAATTTGTAGAGAATTTTGTATTCTACAATATTGATAATGAATACAAATAGCAAAAAACCCATAGGAAATGAGATATTTCCAAAAAAAGCGCAAAAAACCGATTTTTGTGACCTTTGACCTTGAAATTTAATAGTTGTTTACACCCTACCATGTGTAGGTTTTGAGACAACTTTTAGGGTGTCAATATACAAGTATTTACAGACTTACAGCTGGGTATCTCGAATTCCGAGATTCTTACCTAATTTAAGCTTAAATGACTGGATTAGTTTGCCCCTGAGACTTGTTTATTGTCATGGCAAAGCTATATTGCGATGTAACGCTTTCACTTGCAGTCTCGTACCGTTACAAAGTTTCGGTGGTTTTAAATTTCGCAAAAACATAATTGGAGTGCTCACACGCAGAATAAGCTTATGACAAGGCAAACCTGGCGGTTTCAATGAATTTAAAAATTCTACGGGGTAATTAGAAGCGTCATCTGTATTAACCACAGCATCAATCGAAGTATAGACCTTTTTTTCGCCCTCAAACGACATGAGCAGGATATCGTTAATAGCTGCTGCTTGATCGTTCTTTGGAGTGAGTATGGCACGCTCACATAACCATTCAATAGGCTTGTCATGTATATGAATAATGTCTGGATAAACTTTAGACAGCAATTCTTGAACCGTAGTAACAACTGTGCACAGTTCTTCCGGGATGGTTATCATTCCATCAAACCAATGAAAATCACCACTACAGATTTTAAGAAGGAGATCTGAAAACCTACCAGCAGACTCATCCCCGCCCAAATGAACTCTCATATTTTTAGAGAGCTTAAGAATATTAACCTTGGGCCACAAATTAGATTTCTCAATCCACAACTTTACTTCGTCAGCTCTGGCTACTTTTGGCACCACTGGTAGAGTCTGTCCAAAGTCTCCGGCCAGCAAAACTGTTACGCCACCCATTAACTTTGTATTACCCCTTATATCCCTTAATGATCTGTTTAAGGCTTCAATACCCCCTTTAAGAGCCATCGTTATTTCGTCCCACACGATTATTTTTGTACTAGTACTACTAACACCATCTATTGTCAACATTTAGAACTAATTATTTTGTTCGTCTTAATTTATTCGTTCCATTAGGTACTGATAGGTTCAAACTAATACATTTACATCCTCCATCATCCCTTATTTTATCCCCTTAGGGGTGAAAATTATCAAAATCCTTTCTTAGGGGATGCCTACGTCATAGTAGCTTTATGTCTGCAAAGTCTCAGCCCGATCGGTTTGAAATTAACAAAGTTTCATACAAACTTTCATCCCCTATTTTATCCCCTTGGGGGTAGAATTGATGAAAATCCTTTCTTAGCGGATGCCTACGTCATAACATCTACCTGCATGCCAAATTTCAGCCCGATCCGTCCAGTGGTTTGGGCTGTGCGTTGATAGATCACTATGTCAGTCAGTCATCTTTGAGTTTTATATATTCAAAGATTTATTTTTTTGGTACTCTATTTTGCTCATTCAAACAATGTGTTGAATCTAGTCATGTCATCAAACAAAATTCCTATGTCTGGGATTAAATGAAATAAGCGAATGAATGCCATTAGGTACGCACTGTCATCGATGACATGAGTATGGTTAATTCATTTGTGACATAAAGTCGTGACTTCATGAATGAACAATTGAGTTATTCATCTTGTTATGTTATCCAGATTGGTGATGAGGCAATGAGGCAAGTGCTCATTCCGAAACATCGATGTCCGCCATTGAGGATGACAGTGTTCCATGTAAGGGGAACTTTACCTCTTTTATTTATTGTGTAGGAATCCTGTGAGTGACATCTGATTCAATCCCATTCAGTAGAAACTGAATGGAAAAAGGTGTTTGTTGTATAATTAACTGTTCATAATTAAGTGATCATCTTCAAGAGGAATATTACACTCTTGAAGATGATCACTTGGTGATCGAAACACGTGGTGTTGGGAGAAACTACAGTAATATCCATTACTACACCAAAGGTTCCAAACAGTACATCAAAAGCTCCCCCGTTATCCCAATAAATCCGCCTTGCCATACTCACTTGCCAAGAAAGTTCTAAATGGTATGTGGGTTGGAAGTGTTTTCTGAATCTGATGTTTCTTAAATTCCTTTAAGATAGATTTTTATTTGATCACGTTATGAATATATGTATAGTGCTTTTTTTAATGTCTCCTCCTTTTTATTTTTTGAACTCAAAAAATTGAAATTCAGGATAATGAAATTAATGCATGAATACTTTATTTTGAAGTAAAATTGACAGATGAAACTTCCAAGATGGCGACTGGGAAGGGGAGTCTTGTGACACATCTTTTTGAAGCTCCTGACAAATGCTACAAAATCCTAAAATATAATATCAATTTCTTCAACTACTACAAAATGGCGGAACTTTTAATAATTGCCTGAATACATTGACATTGAACATAATATGGGGTAATAAGTTTGAGGTCAGTTCAAAAGATGCTCAAAATAGTTGCCTGCACTTCTTGACATATGAACAGCCTATCCGATATTTCAAGCCGAACATTTTCGAACACAGTAACGTCAATACCTCTACAAATTTTTATTATTATCTGCCGTATATCCAATATTGAAGCACATTTAGTTTCGTACACCTTTTACTTCAAATAGCCCCATAAAAAAGTCCAAAGGTGTCAAATCTGGTGAGCGGGCTGGCCATTCTGTGGGACCTCGACGGCCAATCCAACGACCGGAAAAAGTAGTAACCAAATAGTTTCTCAGTTGCCTGGAGAATGTGGTGGTGCTTCATCTTGTTGGAATACAATATCCATATCGAATTCATTAGGATTCGCTTCGATGATTTCAGTGATGAGAGGGTCAACAGTAGTTTCCAGCATATTCAAATACAGTTCCCTTGTTGAATTTTGATCGATAAATAGAGATCCCACAATATGGTTTCCCAATATTCAACGACCTTTCTGTGAACATTGCCTAAAACAAATATTGTGGAGATAGGTAGGATGCCTTGCAATGGTTTCCGTCATGATTTCGCAGAATTCTGTTCTTCGATCAGTCTCCACATAGCCGAAGGAGACACCTCACAAACATTCGCGATGGAATAAGTAGACTGTTTAGGATGTACTAACATCCCACCAATTATTTGCACTTGCTGTTCTTTCGGAATGGACTGATGACCTGGGGGCTTTTGTTATGTACACTACCGGTAGTTGTGAATTTGGATACAAGTTCCCTCAAATATTTTTTACAGATAGGACGATTCGGACAACATTCATTGAAAATCTTTTCGGTCGCGTAAAAGTTACGCGTCGCACCGTAAATGAAAATCGCTTCAATTTTTTCTTCCAATGGACGAGAATTGAACATTTTAGAGATTGTTGACGTGGTACCTTTCTACTAGTGAAACCGAAAACTAAATAATAATAATAATAATAATCGTCTTCATTGTTACCCAGCTATAGTTACATACAAATATTTAAATAAATTAGAGAGCTAGTTGCTGACATAACAAAAGGCGAAGTTCAACTTAGCTAGCACAAGTGTTACTGAGTTGTTCTTCCAATCAACCTCAAAAAGATTCTACCTAAGCCGAAACAAAAAAAAAGTAATACAAAAAAAATAAATTGGGATTGTTCCAATATCTATTAGAATACTGGAGAGGACGTCCATTACCGTCCGGTCGGTAGCCAAGCAGTTCGGCGTGTGTGCTTTGTTCACTCACTCGAATTAACTGCCGTGTTGGTCGGTGGTTCAAGGCCTAGTCTGAACGATCGATCTTCACTTGCTACCGTCCAACCCGTGTTAGGAATCACACGTTAAAAGGTAAGACCTCATTAATCCTTAGCTCACACAAGTTTCGACTTCTGAGGGTTGTCGTTCGTAGGGGTGCGACAGCTGGTTAACGGAAAAACAGATTTTAAACAGATTTTTTTAAACAGATTTATTCTGGTCACATAATGATGAAAAGTGTATATGGTTGGGCAGTTTATATTTAAAGTTGGCTTTCGAACAGAAGGAGTTTGGATCTTTTCCGTAAAACAGAAAGTTCTGAATTTCTTATTTCTTTTGGTTACAGGTAGATCACTTGGCAAATATTATAGCTAAAAGATCGCTTGAAAAATTCAGTTTTAAAACTAGGTGGGGTAAGAGTAACCTCAAATCTGATGTTCAGATTGTGAACATCAGTACGAAAAGTGATTTTTCTGTACAGATAAGGCGGCGTTTTGGTTTGTATAATTTTGTTATATAAATTAGCAGCATTCAATATCCGTCTATTTTCCGTTGTGATCCACCCCGTATCCCGTAACTTACGGGATATTCTTTGATATTTCCTAATTCCGTGAATGAACCGTAGACACGAGTTTTGTACTTTCTGTAATTTCTGAGCATACTGTTTGGTTAAACATGGCCCATATTAAGTATCCGAGTAGTTGAAGCGCGATAAAACCAGTGCATCACAGAGAGTTGTTTTCGTCTGCTTCGTGAGTATGTGTCTGTGTCCATAAACAAGTTTTAACGAAGAATATGCCAGTTTCTCAAACCGCAAGTCAGAGTCGATTATAACTCCAAGATTTTTGCATTCATTTGCGGGTTTTAAAGGAACGTTATCAATCGTGATTGTAAGAAATTCACTTGCTTTCTGGCGATTCTTTTTTGATCCGAAAAGGATGATATTCGATTTATTGGCATTTAGTAGTAGACAGTGCTGTCTTGCCAACTCAACAAATGACTCGAGATCATTGTTAATAAGCGTACATGCGTTTTCTACACCTTGAGGGAGAAATGAGAATATTCTAACTGAACAATGATGTTCATTGTCGTACTGACATTTTTTGTCGTTTTTATAAACAAAAAATAACTTAAAAAATCTTATCGGGTTGTTGGAATTATCATATGGCAGATAAAAAAGAAAATTTCTAGAAATATCGATACTAATGTGTTTGTCTTCAGGAAATTATTAAATGTTTCGCCATTTTGTAGTAGGTGAAGATATTGACTTCATATTCTAGGGTTGTGAAATATTCGTCAGGAGCTTCAAAAGGATGTGTCACAAAACCCCCTTTTCTATTAAATCAGTCGCCTAGTCGCCATCTTGAAAGTTTCATCTGTCAATTTCACTTCAAAACAAAATATTCATGCATTAATTTCACTATCCCAAACTTCACTTTTTTGAGTCGACCCGTTAAAAAAATAAAAGGGGGGAACACTGAAATGCACTGTATATTTGTGACAAGTCATAAACAGTTGGTACAAATTGGTGTGCAAATAGAGTAAACATTTCTAGTTCCATTATTATGATGATCTGAGTGTTTGAAGAATAGTATTTTGTTTGTTTTTATGCATTTTTAACAGTGAGTAGGTAGTCAACATACAGGGCAAAGACATTATTCCCGATTTTCTAGGAAGATCAAACTTTGATCTTTCTCTTGAAGATGATCACTTGGTGATCGAAACACTTGTCGAGGTGTTAAAATAACGATTTGGTGTTGAAAAAAAACTCCAGTAATATTCTATCTGAACCTAACTGAAAGAATGAAAATCCATTTACTCACCTGTCCGGCTACTGTTTGTAAAAGGATGAGAATTAGTCTCAAGGAAAAGGTTGCTTTGAAACATTTGTGGGAGTAAAGCCTATGCGCTCCAAACGTAACGCCTTCAGCTGACATGAGACCGACAATTACCACTGAAAAAAAATCTCAATTATACATTTTTTCTGAAAATGGACAAACATCTATGCTTGAGAATGAAACAATAATACATATCGAGAAATGTGTTTGGCTTTCCACTCCTTCATTAGTACATAGAACATGAAAAACTTACAAAATAGCTTCAAGGAACACTTAAAGTCGATACTTGAATTCTTGGTTGAAAGACCTGTCTTTGAATATCCTGAAAAAATATCAGTATTTTCAACATGATGTAGCTCCGCCACATCACATAACTATTTGCAGAGATTTTCTCTATACGACTATGTCATTGTGGCACAGTAGTGGAGATTCATTGAAGACACAGTATTCTAGACCCAAAATATATTGGTTCCTACTTCTTTGGGGTAGCTTTAACCGGGAATTGTATGACCATACAGTGATGATGAGAAAATGTCGGAAAACACACGTATTTCGAAAAATAGCTGAATTTATCATTTTGGTGGCTAGAAAAATAGATGAAAAAACTGGAAGGCCCTTATTTAAAAAATAAAGTTGATGAAACGTTGCATTGCAAATTGGTTCATATATCAGATTATAACAAATATGTAACAATACTAAAAGCTCCTCCGCCTTTTTTATATTATTCGAAATAGATGTAGACCCAAAAAACGAAAATCGACAATTCTAATTTTTGACGAATAACTAGAAAACAGCCACAGATATTTTTAATCTGAAAAAAGATTATTCTAGTTCTCCAAAATAGGCAACAGTGGAATCAGCTGAAAGAACGAGAACCGAATATCTTCAATTGAATGATAAAAATTTATGGTAAAGGAAGTTTTTGGCTTTCTACTACTGCATTTTGATACAACAAAGAAGAGAGGAGGGAATCTTTAAAAGAAATTAAGGAAGTAATCAATTTGAAAATAAGTAACTCTATACATGGATGTATAGATCATGCAAAGAAGTAACTTTCAGACACAAACTGAAAGAAAGTCCTCCTGAAACATCTACTTCCATATAAACATTGAATTACACGAAAGAAAAAAAATTCTTTTGAAACAAATACTTCTATATGAACACTAAATTATACAGAAGATACTTTTCTCTACTCAGTTTGTATTTCAAACATTCGTTGTGGAATAAAAATCAGATATCATTCACATGAGTTCTACTTTAAATGAATGGTAACAAATTGCACTTACATGGAATACTGTCATCCTCACTGGTATACATCGATGTTTCGCCTTAAGACACTTGCCCTAAGGCTCTTCAGTACCAAATTGGATAACATTATAGAAAATACACACACTTCATTCATGAATTACGATTTTTAATGTCACGGAATAAGCTTGATCTGCTTATGTCATCGATGACATCGTAATGACATTCATTTACCTATTTGATTCAATCCCAGCCAAGAGGAATCTTGTTTGAATTGAAGGGGTTACCTTTTTAGGAGTGATTAATTTTTGGGAAAGAAAGTTTTTGGCTTTCTACTACTCCATTAATCACTCCTAAAAATTCCATCCATTACTCTTCTTGGTGGAACAAAAGCCTTGAAAAACAAAGAAGAGAAGTTTGACGATTATTCAATCGAGCTAAAGAGTCACGGAACTGAGAGCTTTATAAAACTACTCTAGTGACATATAGGAAGTTAGAAAGGCAAAACGGGAGTATTTGAGGAAGTTCTGTGAGAGTATCTCTGACTCACCTCGCAGCACAAGAATTTACAAGATTCTCTCTAGAGAGTCGACTGCTGAAATTGGAGCGCTTGAACGACCCGATAGAACATTCACAAGCTCTAGTGAAGAAACGTTAGAGCTTTTCATAGAAACCCACTTTCCTGGAAATCTGACTCTTGATAACGACAGACCTCATATCTTTGAAGGCGCTAAACGCCCAAAAAAGAACAAGTCATTTCAGCCCTTCAAATCTCCTGGAGGGGATGGTATGTTTCCAGCTCTTCTTCAAAACGGACTGGAAATAATTTTACCTTTTCTCATGAAATTGTATAGAGCTAGTCTGGCGTGGAACTATATATCACCCTTTTGGTTGGCAGCAAGGGTGGTATATATTCCTTGAGTGGGTCGGAAAGACCCACTTAAGGAATGGGTCGGTATGACTAATCAGCCAAATATCCTTTCTTTTGAAAGTACTTGAGAGGATACTGGACGGACATATCAGGAAGGTGACATTATATGCACTCCACCTGAATAACCACCAGTATGCTTATCAAACCGGCAAATCAAGAATTTAGCATTAAACAACCGTACTCTTCCCATCTGACCTGAAAGACCACTCACCATACAAACTTATCGGCTTCGTTAAGAATCTGGGTTCATTTGGACGAGTGTGAATAGTTGTGAACCTCAATAAACCCTTGCGGGTTGCGGTGGAGGGTCGAATGGACCCTTTCACTTTTGACCTTACCTAACTCACATAGCTTGACTCCTACATATATGAAAATACCCATGAACGGAGCTTCAAGGGCCCCTCATGGCTTTCTTGATCTTTTTCAATTCTTCATGTATTGAAATCAGGTAATATTCCTGTTTATTTAATAAAACTCCTGCTAATAAATCGAATTTTCAACCACTTATTTTGAAAGCTACGTAGTGTACCTCTGAAATGGTGTGATGTGATAGAGCAAAACTGACATCAATTCTGGATTCAGTTCATTGAAATTTCGAAAAAACAGGTCACATTTCCTCAGCACCAACATATGTTTTGAAAAAATGTTTGGACGTGGCTTAAACAAATAATAATTCAAGCGAATACAGCGTTGGATAGATCAGGAGTATGAAAGTTGACATGTGTCCAAAACTTCATATTGGCCAAAGGAGGAGACCTTTTTTCCAAAAAATTAAAGAACATAAAAGTAGTTTCTTGAATGAAAATATCTCTTCCACATCTCTTCCTATCTGATGTTGATTCATTGTCAAATATAGATACACATTTTCAATTTTAAATGGGTAGTGAAACACAGGTACTTGAAATACAGGTACTTAAAATTGTAGAAATATTGTATAAAGCATTGAATATGTAGATTTCAGTTGATATAGACACGCCTGAAGAAGCTATTATATAGTGAAACACGTGTTGTGTTTTTGTAAAACTGTTTAGTGAAATTCTCACAATGAAGTGTTTCTTGAATACGTTATACTATGAAAACTTTGAAGTTTAATGATGTTAGACTATATTCTAACAGAAGAAGATAAAATCAAAAATCTAAATTGAGATGAAGATAAAGTTGTTTCACATTAACAGCGAAAAAACTGAAATCAAATTTTCATAATATTCGGTGTAGTTTTTTGAACATCTTTGATGAATTACCACAAAATAAACAAGTCATCAATCACACATTCTTAAAAATCCTTGTATTGTCATATTAATAATCTTCATTACGCTTTTCTGAAAACAAGTTATACTTTTGTTCGATAATTGAACACTTTCTGCTTTCTACAATTAATGTATAAAACAATTAAAGCCTAATTCAAAAGCATTCAACATTATGCTTTGATGACTTCCAGAAATATCACCATCACCTCAGATTATTCTTATCTCCTTCAAAATTAATCAATTAGAGGGTTCCAATAAGTCACGTAATGTATTTTCCCGAAGACGTCACAAGACTTTGTTTTGATTTTGACGTCCACCGACTATGTTGATAATATATATTTTCAACATAATTATGTTCAGTCATAAAGAATCATATATGAATAATCAGAAGATAACAATATAATTATTTCAACTTCGTCAGGCAACTGTGAAAATGCAAAGAATCTGAGTACAGAGGCATTCAGTAGTTTTCAATAGAATTTTTTTTTAAAAAGATTCGTTAGGCTTTCCATTATCATAATGAAAATGGACAACTGCCAAGGAAAAAAATACTCAAAAAACCTCTTTACAGAGATCTGTAAATTTTTCAAGCTCTTCGATAAGGTTCTCATTGATAGAACATTCGCCAATCAGGACTAGCTAAAAACATCCTTCATCGACTTCATCGAATCCCGACTGTACAATTTTGACGCTGAGAGAATCAATCAACTTCTGTAACGTTGGCAGTAGTATACTGATTTATTTCGAATAAATTCAATACATATTAACTGAAGTATGGTCTTAAAAGGGGGTTTTTGGTTGTTTGCAAATATATCGAAAAATATTAAAGATATCCAAAATTTGAAAAATAAATCTTGAAGAGGAGAAAATCTACCAAAAAAATGTTTCACCCGCTGGAATTCTATCACCAATATTTATAATTTTAATTTAGAGGCGAAAAGCGGGCGATGCGTGTTCCGCACGCGATAAAATTTTAACCAACTAAACATCATTATCAAGAGAAAAATATCACATATCTTCTAGACACTTGAATGAACGGAAATCCTGTGATTATTTTATTAGATATACCTTAGTTAATTAACTAATTTTCACAATTTTTAAATTTACATAAAAACCCTGATAATTTTCAAACTAAAAACCTTAATTTTTTTCATTCCTTGGAGCTTTTCTTGAAAGCCTTCAAAAAAAATTTTCGTTGGAAAAGTCAAAAAATTTTGATTTTCCACTTTGTTATTATCAATCAAAGACATTAAAAAGTGAAAAATTTAATTAAAGCAATGAAAAAATTTTTTTTCTAGGATTCATATCATAAAAATAAATACATGAGGTCGTTTAATTTCGATTAAATTGGTACACTCGACCACCCTGTAGATTTCTATGGGTTGAACAAAGCCTGCAAAAACGGTAACTAATTTTTTATCAAGTTTTTTACAAACTGTAGGTTTTCGGCTAAAATGAATAATCTGAAAGTGTCGAGTTTGTACATTCTATGCAGTTCTTGCTCAGCAGTTAAACTGGAAATATTGTGCTTTAACATGGAACGCCATCACTTATCATTGGCTGAGATGAATAGAGCTGTAGGGCTTCTTCAAGTTGGCATGCGACAAAATGATGTATCTCTTCGTTTGGGGATTTCCCAAAGTGTTATCAGTCGATTGTGGCGGCGTTTGCGTGAAACTGGCAGTCCAGCCGAACAACATCCAGGGCGAGGACGCGCTACAACTGCAGTTCAAGACCGATTTTTGGTCTTAACCGCAAGAAGACAACCGACAATCACAGCACTTGTTGCAGCAGACGCACCAGGTAACCATTGGTCGTGATACTGTCAGAAATCGACTGCATGAAGCAGATCTTCACAACAGAAGGCCACTTAGATGTCCACCTTTGTCGAGAGGCAATCGCGGCAGAAGATTAGAGTGGTGTCAAGAACATCAAAACTGGGATGCAAATGATTGGGCCACAGTTTTGTTCACAGACGAATCCAGATTTGGATTTCATCCAGATTCTCGTCGAGTAAGACTGTGGAGACGACCGGGAAATAATGAACGTTTGAGACACGTCCAGGAAGTCGACACATACAGAGGTGGTACAGTAATGCTATGGGGCGCAATCATGATCGGCGGCAGAACCGATCTCGTTTTTCCAAATCGCTCCCTCACAGCTCGACAGTACCTCGACACCATTCTTCTACCTATCGTCCGTGCGTTTGCTGGTGCTGTTGGTGAAAACTTCCACCTAATGCACGATAATGCTCGTCCACATGTCGCGCGTCTAGTGATTGACTAGCTCACCAACGAAGGAGTTGATGTATTGTCATGGCCAGCACAATCACCAGACCTGAATCCCATCGAGCATGTGTGGGACAAGCTTTTAATCGCTGAATGGGCAAATGTACGTCAACAAGACATTGACAATCTCATTTTGTCGATGCACGATAGATGTAGGGCCGTAATAAACCAGCGTGGAGGCCATACTTTGTACTGATTCCATTTTTTTTTGTATTATGATTATTTTTCGGGGTGCCAAAGAAGAGCCATATTTTTTTTAGTTTTGCTTATATGCGCACTCAGTATTTTTGACCATTTAATAAATTTTGTTGTAAGTTACATTCGTTTAATAATCACCCGTCAACTTTTTTTCCCTAAAGCGTTCTAAAAAAAAATTATTGACATTTTTAAAAATATCCCTAGACTTTTCCGATGTGTGTATATATATGATTTGAATTTTTTTTGAGAGGATTTTTATCATTGATGATCATTATGATTTTTAAAAACAAAATCGTTTCTTAAAAAAATGTTATTGCTTGAAAACGGATTTGTTGATTACCTATATTTTTTGCTACTAAATATGAATATTTAGGAACGATTTTTTTATTGGAAATAATAATTTCTATTCCTCTTCGATATTCTGAAGAAAACTTTTTTAATTTATATTTTGTTTATTTAATGAACAATTTGTTTCAAATAAATTAGGTTTTGTGATTTTTTTTTTCAAATACTATCAAAGAAACAAAAACAATCATGTGTTACTTCTTGTGTGAAAAAAATATTGAAAAATTGAGAAAAATGTATTTTCACAAAAAGTGATACATGGTTGTTTTTGTTTTTTTTGGTAGAATTTAAAAAAATATATATCACAAAAATTAATTAGTTTAAAACAATTTTTTTATTAATTAATTAAAGAGAATATAAATTAAAAAGAATTTTTTCATCACAATATCAAAGAGAAATAGAAATTATGATTTAAAGAAACGTTCCTTAATATTCATATTTAGTAGAAAAAAAAATTTGTTAATCAACAAATGCGTTTGAAGCAATGAATTTTTTTTTTAGAATTTCAAGAATTATAATATTCATCACTGATAAAAATCATCCCAGAAAAATTTCAATAAAAGCTCCAAGAAATGAACAAAATTTGAGGTTTTTAATTTAAAAATTATCAGGGTTTTCATGTAAATTTGAAACTTGTAAAAACTACTCAATCAACAAAAATATTTCTTATAAAATAATCACTGGAAAAAAATTTTTTTCATGGATTTTCGTTTATTCGAGTGTCTAGGAGTGTCCAGGAGTATTTTTTACTAAAATATAGAAATAGCGATTTCACTATAATTGATTTCTCAGTTATAAGAGTAGCGATTATCCAAATATATTTTTTGAAAATCAGTGACTTAAGTCAGTTGATAGAATTTGTATTCATACAGAATAAATGTTAAAGAGATCATTTTGAGATTTTGTTAATATTATTTTAAATTCATGGAAAACTTACTCCAAGCTACTGTGGCAATGTGGCACTTCAAACAACAATATATCCCATAGAATCCAATAAGGTGGAGCACCAAAAATCCTATCGCGTTTTTCCAAACAATCTGCCTTTTGAAATTGTAATCTGTCCCGATTTTGCCGAGCAGATTCGAGTGGGATCCCAGTTGATCCTGTTCCTTTTCCCAGTTGTTTGCTGGAGCCGTTTGGGGTTTCAAAGTTGGTACCTCTTCTGCAACCGTCATCATCCTAAACAAAAATTCGTCCCAGTTAATAAATTTCACATCCACAAATTTCACTTGAAAATACTCATATAGACTGTGAGTGTAATTACAGTTCAAGTCAACTACCTGCACCTTGAATATGAGAGATAAATATTTATCATAACGAGAGTTTTATTGCAAAACAGAGTGTTCAATTGAAACTGTCTAATTATGTTCTTAGGGCCACTGAGAGACGCAAAGTTCCTAATAACACTCTTCAATGACAATTAATTCAGTTTTTTCAGATCTGAAAACTGTTCGCTTGTTTTTGAAGACGTCGCAAGTTAAGACCTCGTTAATCCTTACGTCGCTCAAGCTCTGACTTATGAAGGTTGTCGTGAGTGAAGGGGCGTCAGCTAGTAAACGAAAAAACAGATGTTCAACGGTTCAGGATAGTATAGTGTTATATTTGGATATTTGGACTATTGTGGTGGAGTTTACACTCTTTTGGATTGTTTTATTCACAATTATTTTATAGTTAGACATCCCTATCAATAATATTATTTTAAGTTTCATATTGTAGCAGTTGTATCGCCAACAGCATATGCAGGAATAACTTCTGTGAAGAATCCTGCACTGACACCTGTCGGATATAATCCAACGCCCTTCGTGGTATTAGCCAGGGGAGTAGTTGTATTCTGATGGGTGTCAGTCCGTTAACCTACTGTGTAAGGAGTTGAGACTGGCCTGAACGAATCGTTCTTAGATAATTTGAATTATAGCCAGTCTTCAAGTATGCCCATTGACTATATGTGAACTGATTTTTTTTCAACACGCAGACCTCCCAAGATGGCGAACTTATTTTTTTGTGCATCTCCATGATATGGGTATCAAATGAGAGAGTTTGCTGAGTAGAATACGCAAAATAAAAAGACTGTAACTGTTGAAAATAAAACATTTTTTAAGTTCATCATTTAAAAGGAAAATGTGGTGAAATATGTATTTTTGATTCGTAACGAATTGTCTGAACACAAATGTTCATGGGAAAGGAAGGTTTAGCTTCAGGACGCAGGTAGTCTGGTGTGATAATACCTGTACCTGGCTACCAGGTACAGACAGGTACAGCCGACCTGTTCCTGGCTACCAGGTACAGGCTACCTGGCTACCAGGTACAGGTCGGCTAAGGTATTCCTGGTAGGGGGATATGCGTTTTCAAGCAGAATCCTGTGGTTTCCTTCACTGCCGCAGCCGACTTGTCCGTTTGGCCTTGTTCGCATTTTTTTTTATGCTCCTTCGGCCTTGTTTCCATGGATCTTTTAGTGGTTTCGATGTATACTTCCCCACAAGTGCACGGTATGCGATAAACCCCTGCTGCTGATCCGTTTTATTTTTATCCGAACTGAGGATTTGTTATATCTTCTTGGTAGGTTTGAAAACCGTCTTGATGTTTGTGTTTCTCCAAAAGTTTTCCAATTCTGTTTTCCAATTCTTCTTGGTAGGTTTTCCAAAAGGTTCTCCAAAAGTTTCCCAATTCTGTTTTCCAATTCTTCTTGGTAGGTTTTCCAATTCTTCTTGGTAGGTTTGAAAACCGTCTTGATGTTTGTGTTTCTCCAAAAGTTTTCCAATTCTGTTTTCCAATTCTTCTTGGTAGGTTTTCCAAAAGGTTCTCCAAAAGTTTCCCAATTCTGTTTTCCAATTCTTCTTGGTAGGTTTTCCAATTCTTCTTGGTAGGTTTGAAAACCGTCTTGATGTTTGTGTTTCTCCAAAAGTTTTCCAATTCTGTTTTCCAATTCTTCTTGGTAGGTTTTCCAAAAAGTTTCCAAAAGTTTTTCAATTCTGTTTTCCAATTCTTCTTGGTAGGTTTTCCAAAAGGTTCTCCAAAAGTTTCCCAATTCTGTTTTCCAATTCTTCTTGGTAGGTTTTCCAATTCTTCTTGGTAGGTTTGAAAACCGTCTTGATGTTTGTGTTTCTCCAAAAGTTTTCCAATTCTGTTTTCCAATTCTTCTTGGTAGGTTTTCCAAAAGGTTCTCCAAAAGTTTCCCATTTCTGTTTTCCAATTCTTCTTGGTAGGTTTTCCAATTCTTCTTGGTAGGTTTGAAAACCGTCTTGATGTGTGTGTTTCCAATTCTGTTTTCCAATTCTTAGATGTAAAAGCTAGCTAATCGCGCCAGCGAAACGTCAGAAAGAAATTCCAAAAATCCACACCCATCAAACCCGAAAAATAGTGACACTATTACACGAAAGTTACTTCTTTGCATGATCTGCAAATCTTTGTACCTTCTTTTAAAATTGATGACTTCGTTCTTTGGAAGATTTCTATATTTTTTGTAAGAAGATGGAAAAGTAGAAAGCCAAAACCTTTGTTTTTCACAAATTATTCTCTTCTAAAAATATACCCCTTTCAAATTAAACAAGTGTTTGAACTTTCCCCGTATTCAAAGGTTTGGAGGAAAAGGATACAGATTCCTTGATTTGATGGTACTAGCTCACGTATCAACTTTCTGTGAATTGAGACAAGCGACTCATCGACAGAATTTGCATTTTTAAAATATGAACGTGATATATGAAATAATGTCACAAATTCGTGTTTAATTACAGCATTTAAAACTCACACCAGTATTTTGCAGACTTTTCAATCTGTCTTTCTTCTTGTTGGACGATTACTCGGGTTCAGCCTATTCCCAAAAAGGGCAAGAAAACTCTTACAAATAACTATAGACCAGTCGCTTTGCTATCAAAAATCATGGAGAAAGGGGTAAACCACCATATTCTTAAATATTTGAAAGGTTTTAAATCTTGAGCGATCATCAATATGGCTTTCGGAAACAAAGATCAACAGGCGACCTTCTATCTTCACCCATATTTGGAATAACGCATTCGAGAAACATAGTGAGTCAAGAGCTATTGCGCTTTATATTTCTAAGGCCTTTGATGCTGTGTGGCATGAGGGATTGCTGGCCAAACTTCGATGCTAAGGCTTGTCAGATCATTCTGCTGTATGGCTCTTCAGCTTCATGAAAGAACGTTTTCTACAAGTGGCAGTCGATGGATATGTCTCGAATACTTTCATCATCAACGCTGGGGTTTCCCAGGGATCCATATTGTCTCCAATCCTCTTTTCATTGTATATCAACGACTTATTGGAAAAAACCAAGGATCCAATATAATGCTTTGCTGACGACTGCACACTTGTCTCGTCAATATATTTGGATTCCAGGACATCGACTACTGATGCACATCCTGATTGGAGAAGCGAACATTACTTGCAACCTGGATAGTCTGGAAGATCGAAGAAAGGTTGGACATTTGTACTTGGTGCTAGAAACACGTGTTGAGGTGTTAAAAATGACGGTTTGGTGTTGGGATCATAGCATTCTATGGAAAATCTGCTTATTGGAAAACTTCAGAAATCTTGCCAATACAAAAACATAAGTAACCCAGTTATCAAAGACATCACGAAAACCTTTGCAATTGTAATAAAAATCATCTGTTTCCAATTTGTCAAAGTGCCTCAAATAAAAATTATTCTATTACACAGGTCTGCGATGAAAAAATTGTAGGATATTTAACTAGTGATTTTAACAGTAGTTTGTGTGCAGATTACGGATAAAATAGTAAAAAGATTCTGTCACCTATAGATGAGTCACAAATTTCACTTGAACGATTCAGTACGAGATCTAGGCATCCCAAAGGACTCAGCAGAAGTTTTGGGGTGTAGACCTAAAGAAAGACATATGTTAGCCTCCGGTGTTTCATTTTCACAGTACCGATTTAGAGAAAGGGAATTTGTCCCTTTTTTACACAAAAGGGTGGCCTAGTTTTCTGCAACAATGTACCCGGCGATATGGAAATTTTCAACATAACGTATAAACCAGAGAAATGGAGACTTTTCATCAAAAAGAAGTTTGAAAGCTGTACTTCTTCACAATGGGAACCAATATGCTTCTGTGCATGTTGGACACTCAGTCCATTTGAAAGAATGCTACAAAAATCTTGAATTTGTTCTTAATAAGCTCAGCTACTTTGATTATAAGTGGATCATTTGTGGAGACTTGAAAGTTATTTCAATGTTACTAGGTCAACAAAGTGGTTACACTAAGTTTCCATGTTTCCTATATGAATGGGATAGCCGTTACAGGAAACAACACTATTTCAAGCAGGTGTGGCCAATAAGAAAGGGTCTTATTTCTGGAGTTCAAATTGTTGAAAAACAAAGTTTAGTGGATCCTAGAAAAATCTTACTTCCACCACTCCATATCAAATTGGGGCTAATGAAACGGTTTGTGAAAGTATGCGACAAAGAAGGAGATTGTTTCAAGTATCTTTCTGAAAAGTTTGGAGGTCTTCGTTGGGTTGGGAGTATTCGTTGGGCCTGACATAAGAAAACTTTTAAAAGATGAAAGCTTCGTCACTAAAATGGAAATGAAAAAAACATGCCTGGAATTCATTCAAACTTGTTATAACAGGCTTTCTTGGAAACAAAAAAGACCCAAACTACGAAACTTTGGTTGCTGAATTGATACAAAACTACAAAATGTTGGGATGCAGCATGAGTGTTAAAGTCCATTTCCTTCACTCACATCTGGACTACTTTCCCGAAAATATAGGGAAGTGAGGAACAAGGAGAACGGTTCCAGCAAGACATGGAACGCAGATACCAAGGTCGGTGGAATGTTAACATGATGGCAGACTACTGTTGGATGTTAAAAAGGGAAAATTCACAAGAACACAGCCTAAAATGTACAAAAAGAAACTTTGTCGGAAAAAGAAAACGTCTTTATAAAGACTTATAATCACTTTGCAAACACTTGTGTAACACTATTATGCTTAGTATAGCTATGTAGCATTGTTTTTTTGCTTTTACTTCATGTTAAAATAATAAAAATGAATCCACAATTCCTCGTTTTTTTGTACTTTTTCAGTTATTTCATCCTTATTTTGTAGGCAAACCTTACGTGATAGATAAAAACAAATGTCATTTTTGAAATCAGCGCAAAAATTTACATAAAGATCAGTTAACGAAATCAAAACAATTTTTTGAAAAGTTTTTTTGCAGACCTGTGTTATTTTAGATCGCCATCCACTCACCAAGTTTTTGATGCACTCTGTCGAACTATCACGACTGTCACCAAAAAGTACTTGAAATAAATTTAATAGCTTTTTTCAGCCCAATAAGTAATCGTATGGAATTAGAGCTTCTGCATGTGAAACAACGTTTATCTACTGTTATCGAAATATTATGGAGGGTTGAGTAGATACTACTATATTTTTTATCGCTGCACTACTGACAACCGCTGAATGTGGACTACTTCAAAGCAACTTCAACAAAGCTCAACCTAATTACCGGTATTTCTAGAATATTTCATTAAATAACAGATAAGTGAAATCAGCATAGGAAATTAAATATTCATTTTCAAGCTCAAATAAGGTTACCGGACAAAAACCAATATTACTGGAAGTCAGTGAACTTTTCATGGATAATTGAGGTTTTTCAAAGATCAAAAAATGTATTTTTTGGATACGGCAACCTCATCATTCTATTAACACCATTCACTTCATTTCTCTCGGGAGTATTTCTCCAGCTTCTCCATCCACTGTGATCTTTTTTGGAAGGCATCGAAAAGTAGGATTGAGAGTTTCTAATTCCCCATTCTCTGTCTACCTTTTGTACCGTGAACCGTTTTCCGACCATTTCGAATATTTCTATCATGTCTTCTGCATTACCAAATACGTACAGAAAATTTGGACAACTAGCAGTGGAATTTATAGTGAGAGCTGAAAAACCAGCATATTCCGCACCAGATACCGATGTGATGATCTGTGAGGCCCATCAGTGGTATTTGCTGGACCACAAATGCATTTATGATTCAAATGGTTTTAAAGAACAGTGCTGTTCCGTCAAAAAATCCTCTTTTTTCCTGCAGATTTAACTTCATGCATCCTTGATGTTGAATCTCGAATGTACTCAAACGAACTCGACTATCCCAAAAGAATAAGCCTGAGTATAGACATATCCCCTGACAAAACTTGTTCATCCAAGATGAAAAACAGTCCTCTTGAAAGGCGTTATTGCTGCCTACAGAATGTATATGTGTATTCCGCTTTTTAGGTGAGATATGTATGTGTTTGTATTTAGTGCATTTCTTTAATGCCCCCCCACTTGCCGAAAAATTGACATTTGGGATAATGAAATTGATGTATGAATACTTTATTTTGAAGTGAAATTGACAGATGAAACTTTCAAGGTGGCGACTGGGAGCCATCTGGGGAAAAATTAAATAGAAAGGGGGGTCTTGTGACACATCTTTTTGAAGCTTCTGACAAATGCCTCACAACCCTAGAATATAATGTCAATATCTTCATCTACTACAAAATGGCAGAACATTCAATGATTTCCTGAAAAAAAACACATTAATATCGATATTTCTAGAAATATTCCTTTTTATCTGCCATATTCCAACAATCCAATAAGGTTTTTCGAGTTATTTTTTGTTTATTAAAACGACAAAAAATGTCAGTACGACAATGAACATCATTGTTCAGTTAGAATATTCTCATTGAGTTTTCGGATTTACTATGAAATGGTAAATTCTCGTCCATTGGAAGAAAAAATTGAAGCGATTTTTATTTACGGTGCGACGCGTAACTTTCACGAGGCCGAAAGGATTTTCAATGAACGTTTTCCGAATCCAAATTCACAACTACCGGTAGTGTACATAACAAAAAGTCCCCAGGTCATCCGTCCATTCCGGAAGAACAGCAAGTGCAAATAATTGGTGAGATGGTAGTAAATCCTGAACAGTCTACATATTCCGTTGCGAATGTTTGTGAGGTGTCTCCTTCTACTGTGTGAATACTTTTGAAGATGAATAGGTATCATCCATACAAAATTAAAATGGTACACCAATTAACTGAAGATGACCCTGATCGAAGAACAGAATTCTGCGAAATCATGACGGAAACCATTGCAAGGCATCCTACCTATCTCCAGAATATTTGTTATAGTGACGAATGTACTTTTTTTTAACGGCAATGTTCACAGACAAAATTACCGTTATTGGAGTGACACCAACCCTCACGTTTTCCGGAAAACACTTACCCAATCTCCAGTAAAAATTCACGTTTGGGCAGGAATATTGAGAAACCATATTTTAAGACCTCTATTTATTGATCAAAATGTAACAGAGAAACTGCATTTGAGTTTGCTGGAAACCACTGTTGACCCTCTCATCACTGAAATCGTCTAAACGAATCCTTATGAATCCGATATAGATATTGTATTCCAGGCAAGTAACAAACTATTTGGATACTACTTTTCCCGGTCGTTGGATTGGCCGTCGAGGTCCTACAAAATGGCCAGCCCGCTTACCAGACTTGACACCTTTGGACTTTTTTTATGGGGCTATTTGAAGCAAAAGGTGTATGAAACTGAATCTGCTTCAATATTGGATATACGGCAGAGAATAATAAATATTTGTAGAGATATTG
The DNA here is from genome assembly GCF_025532065.1 of Leptinotarsa decemlineata. Lineage (NCBI taxonomy): Eukaryota > Metazoa > Arthropoda > Insecta > Coleoptera > Chrysomelidae > Leptinotarsa > Leptinotarsa decemlineata. Next base: position 9,526,132 of record NW_027412578.1, read on the forward strand.
ACGTTACTGTGTTCGAAAATATTCGGCGTGAAATATCGGATAGGCTGTTCATATGTCAAGAAGTTCAGGCAACCATTTAGAGCATCTTCTGAACTGACCTCAAGCTCATTACCTCAAATCATGTAGTTAAATGTAAATGTATTCAGGCAATTATTAAAAAATCCGCCATTTTGTAGTACTTGAAGATATTGACATTATATTCTAGAGTTATGAAGCATTTGTAAGGAGCTTCAAAGAAATGTGTCACAAGACATCCCTTTTCATTTAATTTTTTTCCCATATGGCTCCCAGTCGGCATCTTGAGAGTTTCATCTGTCAATTTTACTTCAAAATAAAGTATTCATGCATTGATTTCATTATCACAAATTTCAATTTTTTGAGTTAACATGTTCAAAAAAAAGAGGGGAACATTAAAGAAATGCACTGTATAAAGGCTTCAGTAGATACTTGGCTCCTCAAAGAATTAGGTGAATGTTCAAATTCAATGTTCAATTAGCGATTTTTTTTCTGTTGGTACACTTATCTCGAACATATGTTCGATCAGTAATTATTGAATGACGTCAACGGCGATCCAGATTCCCTTAAAAGAATCATAACTGGTGGCAAATCAAAGGTATATGGTTATGACATCTAAACCAAATTTCAATCGTCCCAATGGAAGAGCCCAGGAGAGCCAAGAGAGATAATTCATGGCTTTTCCACCACGATGATGCACCTGCTCACTCATCATTGCTTGTTCGTAATTTTTGTCCATAAACAACACCGCTGTCAAGCTTCAGCCACCGTATTCACCAGATTTGTCTCCCTGCGACTTTTTCTCGTTCCCGAAATTGAAGAAATCCATGGAAGGACGGCGTTTCGCGACGATTGAGGAGAATAAACCGAATCGCTGATGTCTCCTGCATTGTCTATGATTTCACCAGTTTTTTTTCGAATTTGTACGAATTTTTTCAACATGCCTTTTTGTTTGTTTCCCAGGTTTGTTTACTATTACCCGCTTTAGCATTTTATTGATCATATTTTTGGCGGTTACCACAAGGCTTTATGGTTCAAGTTATGAGTTGTCTGCCAATTCCTCTCAAGTTGAAATATGTCTTCACGATTTTAACACACATTAACTAAAGTCGTTTTTAGTTCTTCCTTCAACAAAGCACTTATTGAACCTATAAATTCGGGTAAAACTGACTTGAAAATTACATAAATTGAAACATTGAATTACACGAAAGAAAAAATACTTTCAAAACAATTACTTTTATATGAACATTGAATTATACTTTATCTTGTAATGTTACCCAGATTGGTGTTGAAAAGACAGTAAGACAAGTGTCTTATTTCGAAACATCGGATGTATGTCACTGAGGATGATAGTGTAATTTTTTCTCTTTCATATACAGTGTCATCCCCAAAGTATGCACCAAATGGGAAACTTCTTTATTAAGGGCTTTTCGACAAAAAATTAATTTGATTTTGAGACAAGATTAAAGTAGTCTTATTTTAAAAAATCTCGGGAAATGAATTATACTTTATCTTGTAATGTTACCCAGATTGGTGTTGAAAAGACAGTAAGACAAGTGTCTTATTTCGAAACATCGGATGTATGTCACTGAGGATGATAGTGTAATTTTTTCTCTTTCATATACAGTGTCATCCCCAAAGTATGCACCAAATGGGAAACTTCTTTATTAAGGGCTTTTCGACAAAAAATTAATTTGATTTTGAGACAAGATTAAAGTAGTCTTATTTTAAAAAATCTCGGGAAATGTTATTCAGAAAAGTTGTTCAGCATTAGAAAATACATCTAGATTTGAAGTTATGACCGTCTAAGTGAAGTTTTATTTTTTGTAATATTTTTTTAATGGGGAACGAAACGAAAAATTTGCTAAGACGATAAATAGACAGCATCCCGAATACGACGTTTCATTTTAAAAGGCTGCAATATTATAAACTACACAACTATGGTGTTAACCACGTTCAATTTTTTTGAAAAGTGAAATAATTTTCAAGTTTTTTGTGCAAAGTTATTTTTATTTTTGTTAACACCGAAAATGACTCAAAATTGTACAGTATTTCAACAAGAACTCAATATTCAATAATATCAAATGACTAAACATCAAAATAAAATAGATATTTCGGAACAAACTCATCGATTTCCCAGAGATTCAACTTAAAACGCTTATTTTGGACAAGAAAAACTCCAGGAAATCAATAAGTTTTATCCGAAATACCTATTTTATTTTGATGTTTTGTGATTTGGTATTATTGAATATCAAGTTCTTGTTACAGTACTGTATGATTTTGAGTAATTTTTGGTGTTAACAAAAAATAAAAATAACTTTGCACCAAAAACTTTGAAAATTATTTTACTCTTCAAAAAAATTGACCGTGGTTAACACCATAGTTGTGTAATTTGTTCATTTGTTTCGTAGTGTTCATTTTAAAAAATGGATAAAAAAAATAAAACTTCACTTAGATAGCCATGACTTCAAATCTATATGTATTTTTAATGCTGAACAACTTTTTTGAATAACATTTTCCGAGATTTTTGAAAATAAGAGTACTTTACTCCTGTCTCAAAATAAAATATTTGAGGGCTCCTCGTATATTACGTGTGTTTTACTGTATTTTGTTGATGCATGTTCAGTTTTAGGGGATGCACAAACTTTTATCAAGAATAACTTTTTGTCGAAAAACCCTTAATAAAGAAGTTTCCCATATGGTGCATACTTTGGGAATGACACTGTACTATATTGTGTAGGAATCCTGTGAATGATGTCAGATACGATTTCGATAGTGTAATAGTGTGATTTTTTCTCTTTCATATACTATATTGTGTAGGAATCATGTAAATGATGTTTGATTCTATTCCATAACGAACGGTTGGAGTACCAACAAACTGAATGGGATTTTTTTTGTATAATTTAATGTTCATTTAAAAGTAGTTGTTTTGAAAGTAGTTTTTTTCATCTAATTCAATGTTCATATGAAATTAGTTGTTGCGAGAGGGTCTCTGTTCAAGTTTGTGTCTGAAAGTTACACACATTTCTGAATTAAGATTGGGAAGTAGAGACACAAAACCTTCCTTTCCAAAAAATTGATCTGTCACAAAAATATACTCTTTTCGGTTTAATTTTACTTCATGCAAACATCCCTTGTGTCAAATACGTGTCACGAGTGACTAGTCCGTTAGTTATCTTGTTATCAAAAAGTAAGATCGGATCTTTCTGTGAAATTTAAATGTCATAAAGAGGTTAGACATATTACAAATTCATGTCATTTCGCTAGACGTCGTTAATAATTTGTAGTCATTAATCGTTTCTTCAGGAATTCGTAAACATCAATGTAAATTGTTTTAAAATGAGCCTATCTAAGACCCAAAGAATTGAGATATTAATATTAATTGAAGTGGGTGTTAAAGAAAGAACGCATTCTGAGGTATGCAGAATATTTAATGAGAATTTTTGGGAAAGAAAGTTTTTGGCTTTCTACTACTCCATCTGATACAAAAAAAAGGGATGAGAGAATCTTCCAAAGAAAGGAAGGAAGTAATCAATTTGAAACTCATACATGAATGTGTAGATCATGCAAAGAAGTAACTTTCAGATACAAACTGAAAGAAAGTCCTCCTGAAACAGCTACTTTCATATAAACATTGAATTACACGAAAGAAAATAATTCTTTCGAAACAAATACTTATATATGAACACTGAATTATACAGAAGATACTTTTCTCTACTCAGTTTGTATTTCAAACATTTGTTGTGGAATAATAATCAGATATCATTCACATGAGTTCTACTTTGAATGAATGGTGATAAATTGTACTTACATAGAACACTGTCACCCTCACTGGTATACACCGATGTTTCGCCTTAAGACACTTGCCCTAAGGCTCTTCAGTACCAAATTGGATAACATTATAGAAAATACACATCACTCCTAAAAATATAACCCCTTCAATTCATTTAATGAGAAGTAATCCTACCGTCACATTTTCCAGTCTGTTGGAATGTCAAAGATCTTCCTAAACCTGAAGAGATCAGAATTGTATGACGACGAGAAATTGGATGTACTGTTAACTTTTGAGGAAACCTCACATAAACCTACCAGAGAAGTAGTTATTGATTAGTAAAACCTCTGTCTCTATTGAGGATTTTGAGAACACCTAAGTACCATCCGTATAAAATTCAACCAGACCAGAAACTGAATGGGGATGATCCTGATCGTAGATTAGAATTTTGTGAAATACTGTCGGAAAGAGGCCAAAAGAATCTGATATTTCCCAAATCATTATTTTCTCCGAAGAGACGTTTACTCAACATAGAACGGCCAACCACCTAAACTGTAGGTATTGGAGTAGGTAAGTTTGGAGCTGGCACACTGCATATCTGGATAATAGACCGTATTTATATTCATCTAAGTTAGTTAGTTCAGTTATTTGGATTTTCTACAACATGTTTCAATACCTGTTCCACGACGTTTTTCTGATGATAGAAACATATGATTTCAACAAAATTGGCCTACACCACAAAATTGGCCACACAGCAGTAAGAGCTTACCCAATGAATTTTTTCCTAACGGATGGATCGGTAGACGTGGCGAAATTCAATGACCACCCCATTCTCGTGATCTAACTCTACTGGATTATTTTTGGTGGGGCTATTTGAAATGAAAATTCTATAAGAGAAAACCAACTTCACAATCACACCGCAGAGACGTTGAATAAAGAATTGAAAACCCGTTTAAATGGGGCATCACAGGCTTTTCATTTGAAATTTTACAGAGCTATTAACCCTAGGAGGTTTAAGGAGTAGTTGATAAATTTAATTGGGAAATTGTATCATTACTGATAATATGAAGTCCGGATTGAAACGTGTCTGGTGTTTTTAGTATTTCCAAATTTCGGCTTCGACTTTGAAGGCATTTTCAAGAAGCTATGAGAACACTGAGTTTCCAATGTGCCTACTATTCAGGTAGTGACACGCTGTAAGGGTTTTGTGACTCGACGCCGTGGTCTCAATCTGCCTAGTCTCCAGGTTTCGTCGCTGGTCTCTGTATGTGTCTCAATCTGCCTACTCCCAAGCATCGACTGTAAATCCACAGGCCCTGGTGCGGTATTTCATAAGCTTCTAGAGATATAAATACCAGACCACAGCCTGTGAACTCACAGTCGAGAGAGCCATTAAGAGAGTCATAGTTACGACCGCACCGGGGGGGCTGAGGGGCCGGTTAGGCCCCCCAGACGCACCCTGGCGTTGGATGCGATCGGGTGTGGAGGGGTGGATTTTCGGGAAATCCTTGCGGGTACCGCCCCTCACCCCACACCAACAGGATTTCGCAGGGCTTTCTCCCGCTCACCGAACCCGGAGTTGCCTCCTTACATCTACTTAGTGTGGCTAACCAAGAGACAGGACCATCGGCAGCGTTCGACCGAACGTTCGTACAAGTTAACTAAGCTCTTCTTTCGCCAGAGAGTGCTCGCGTCGCACACCTGCCCCCGCCAACCATGCCAAATCAGTTGGGAATATGGTCCCGGAAGTGGCCGGTCGGGGTCCTAAGCTCGGATACTAGTAGCTCCGTCCAACCGGGGTCCGACACCTCAAGCGTCTGCCTTGGTGCCCTCCAAGACTAGACTCGGATACTAGAGCCCGGAAGGACCGCGAGCCCCGACACCTTGAACGCTCGGATCCGTACAGAAGCAGGCGAGGATCCCGGAACAGCATAAGCCGTCCAGTGCCTCGGTATGGGGCTGCAATGCACCCATGAATGGATTACCGCATCCCCGTATCCCTTTACCCGCTAGTGGAGCCGCTGCCCCTAAGAGGCCAACGCCAGTTGGAGATGAGGCTCGCTAGCCTTCAGCCGCGAGCGGGCACTCACCTCCCCCCTAGAACTCATGTTAGGAAAGTTCCCTTTCCAACGTTTGATGAGTAACCGTCGAGGACTCTTTCGAGTATCCTCTACCACACATCATATGTCGAAGATGTCGTGCCCATTACCCGTGTAGGTGCGGGATAGGGCGGTTCATCAACAACTTTTGGGTGTACGCCGTGTGGTCTGCACCGCATACCCTTACGTTACCCCGAGGGGCACTCATGTTAGGAAAGTTACCTTTCCAGCGTTGGATGAGTAACCGCCGAGGGCTCTTGCGAGACACCTCTCCCACACATCTAGCTTGAAACCGGCCAATGCCTGTTACCCGCAGACGCGGGATTGGGTGGTTGACCGATAACTTTACTGGGTGAGTGCCGTGTGGTCTGCACCAGGGGACTGTCAAACACCCAAAAGAGAGAGACAGTGATCCCCCGCCACTCACCCCGCCACTCTTAACTGTCCGAGAATATTTTTATTGACTTGTGTATGAGATTGGAGTCTTCCAATCTCTCCGTACACGATTCAATAGCGTAAATTTCCACTTGACAGTTGCATAGGTTCCTAGCCAGGTTAATATTTCTGTCCTGGGTCTGCGACTGAAAACACCTGCACCAGAACCGGATGGTGTTTTTAATCCATCTGTGAACCAACAACTATCTGCTCTTGATATTTCCTTCTTCCAGAGTTTCCAGTCCTCTCTACTCGGAAACAGTACTTTATTAGGCTGTTCGTAGTTAACAGTTGGATCGTAGTTATCAGTTGGAGGCAGAGGTCATTTCCAGAATGCTGTGACTTCCAGTGTTAACCAACAGTTTGTTGCACTCTGCATTAAATTGATTTGTGCAATTCGCAATATGCACAAGTCTATATGCAGTCCATCTAGCCTCTCTCTCCAGAAAAATGTGGAGAGGAGGTAGATTTAGAAGGATCTCAATGGCCGCTGACGGTGTAGTACTGATGGCACCACTGATGGCCAGAAAAGCCTGTCTCTGTAAGCCAGAGACCTTCTCCTAGGCTGTAGGCTTCGGCCACCAAGCAATTGCACCATAAGTGATCATTAGTCTGACAATCATCTCATAAATCCAATGGATTTGTTTGGGACCTGAACCTCAAGTTTCAGCACAAATTCTTTTGACATGTCCATAAGGACAGTCGGGCTTTGTGTAAAACTTGTTCCAAGTGAGCGTTTCAGGTGACAATGACAATGAGGAAAAGTGGCGTTAGATCGTCCAATTTTCTCCTGCTGGTGGGGGGGATTATCACAGTTTTGCTGGGGTCGACAGACATCTGCTCCCTCAAGCACCAACTGTGAACAACGTCCATCGTGCTTTGGAGGATATTACAAGTTATCCTTTTCGACGTGGGCCTTGCCAAGATGACAAGGTCATCTGCATAAGATTGCACAGAAGGGGAGATAGTACCTCACCTTGAGGGCAGCTTCTAGTGACCCTGAGCCTGATGGCCTCGCCTAGAAGAAGTTCTGTTTACCAGCATGGCATAGATCCAGCCAATTATGGTCAATTTTTCACATTTCTCAGCCAGAGACGATCCTATAGATTTAGGTAGTGCATTGTCAAATGCTCCTTCAATATCGAGAAATAAGCTTGGGAGTAGACAGATTGTGACCCTTTCGGAGACCAGCGACTGACATGGAGAGTAGGCAGATTGAGACCCCGGCGGCAAGTCACAAAACCCGACAATTGAGACCTTAGTGTAGTCATAGCTTTTTGAAAATGACACACACATACTCGCACCCACACACACACATCATCCTCACTTTATGAAGAATTCTCGAATCACTAGTGGAGATGTTTCTGAGGATTACGGCATATCGGTTGGCTCATGCCATGCTATTTTTCAAAAATTGTGGGCATGAAAAGTGTGGCAGCGAAGGTCGTTCCAAAAAAACACTGTCGCTTGAGCATCGCTTAGAAATTGTTGAACGACGTCAACGGCGATCCAGATTTGATATGGTTATGACATCAAAACCAAAGTCCAATTGTCCCAATGGAAGAGCACAGGAGACCCAAAACCAAAAATAGCACGCCAAGTTCGACCAAGAAAAAAGAGTTTGCTCACTGTTTTCTTCGATTACCGTGGAATAGTGCATCAGGGGTTCTTGTCACATGGTTGGTCAATAAGGAGTATTATCTTGAATTTATGCGCCGCTTGTGAGAAGCAATACGAAGAAAACGTCTAGTATTGTGGAAAAACAATTCATGGATTTTGCATCACGATGATTCACTGTAATACCTAGCGAAAACTATGTATGGTAATATATATTCTAACTTTGAGAAGAGACAGATTTCTTTAATTCAGATTTTTAAACGCAGGATCTGTCTCTCATACAATGTAAAATTATGGCCGAGGGACCGAGAGTGTTCATATAAACAATATTCATTGGCGTGTTTTGAAAAGATGCACGGTCAGATATATTTGTCACGTAGCTGCAGATGTAAATATGGGCATATCAATATCCCAGCATTGAAAGTTTTGTCAACTCGGCGAAATAGGTTTTTTCTAGCGACCTCCGTTGCACGTGGGTGACTGAGACTGAAAATGGTTTGAGGAATGGGGGGGACGATGAATCCGTGATTTCTTCCAGGCTTTTGAAAGGAGAGAATACAGAAGTTTAATGAGGGTGTTCCGAGAGCCACGAAGGGGGTCGAACACAAGAGCCCGTGATGACGGGTTCTGGGGTGTCATCCCTTTGCCTCCAAAGCTGAGGATAGTGGCTTGAATAGGGAAGATATTTTGTTTTCGAGCGTGGGGTGCGAAATTTAAGAAAATTCAGTAGCGAAATTGTAAGCCGGTATTGGGTACAGGAAAGTAGAAAATAAAACTGTTAGTGTTGAAGACACATTGGCCAATGAAACTTATGGTTAACCATAAACCACCCAAAGAGGCGTAAGTGTTTTTTAATATACTAACCAGTTGAAACTGAGAGAGAGAGTTCACATATTATTTTGACTGAGTTCACTTCCTATTTGCAAAGAAGTTATATATTGTTGTGATCCTAATGTGGGTTGTTTAGCTAGAGTTAAGATTTCAATCAAAAAAAAAGAAAATTCAAGGTAATACACCACTCTACCTGGATTAAAAGTGAAGCTGAAAGTATTTTGTACTGAGTTGAAGCGTTTGTAGTTGTTTAAGAGGTAAAATTAATAGTAAATAGCACAGTCAAATAAAATTAATAAAGTTAAATTAATAGTAAATAGCAAAACCAAATTTTATTTGACAGCTGCTTTCGCAATAGCGAAAGGGTTACCAAGGGTTGATAGAAAGTTAATGACATATTATTTCACTGGTGACTCAGCTATAAACCCGTAGAAGTTTCAGTGGGATACATATATATAATAAAACCATATATATAATTAAACCGTTCCGGATTTACTACGTCATAAATTTTTGGCCAAAAACAACACCGTAATTATGCCTCATCCACCGTATTCTCCAGATTTGGACCCTTGCGACTTTTTTCTGTTCTATTGGAGAGACCCATGAAAGGAGGGCTTTTTGAGGAATCGCTGAGAAAGCTCAAGAACGTACCAAAAAGTGCAATATCAGAACTGTTTCGAGGATTGAAAAAAATACTGGCACAAGTGCATTATATCTGAGGAGGACTTTTTGGTTTGCTCTTTAGATTTAGATACTCTATTGATTTAGCTGTTTATTTTTCAGATTGTGAAGGATAAGCACCCGAAAAACAATAAGAAACATTGACCCCCCACAAAAAATGGATAAACATGTTTTTCCGCTCTTCTGATGCGGAGTTTTTTGTTTTATATTATCAAATAATTTTTTGTTCATTTAGAATTACAATTTTTCTTGACTCAATCAAAGCTTCTGGAGAATTCGTATCACATTTTACAGTGATGGGTTTCCAATCATTATAATTGCAAACAAGCAGTAGATAGCGGAACAATTATTATTGCAACAATTTAAAAAAAACGTGTGAGTTTTCGTCATGGTAGTTCAAATGTAAGGAATATTTCTGATAACAACTGGAGGCCGGCGATATTTGAAATATGGTCGACAGTGTAATATGGAAGTTTTCCGTGTGTATATATTCATTATGGTGATATATTCGAGAAAAAATTCATCAGGAGCTTTAACAAACGGTACTGATATTTTTCAAGACTTTTTTAACTGAATATTTGTTGAGGTATTTCAATTACTCTTTACTTTCTCGCTTCAACTTCAAAAATTGATTGTTGGAATAGATGTTAATATTGATTTTTGCTCTTCAATACTAGTTTCCACTAAGAGATATTTGGTCCATGACAAAGAATTCTTGAACACATACTAATCAACAAAAGCGTTAGTTTTGTGATTTCATTCGATTCATAAAAATATTCGACTGTTTATAATGGTTCTGAACGTTATCATTGATACCTACGTCATCATTTTAAACACGTGGCATGAGACATTATGTTTAATATATGTGTAGTCGCATTCAAGGAGACGCTCAGCTTTTCATGTTTTTTTTTCACATTTTTGTCATTTTATATTATTCCATATCTTCAATACTTTGAAGTGGGGTTATAATTATTCATATTGTTTGACCAATATTCATAACATTCATATAAGAAATGCAGTTTCGCATGCTTTTTTATGAAAAAAATTTGCCTATGGTAATTGTTACACTAGTACATCGGATAACGAAACAACTATGAACATCAATATTAAAATTGTTTCAATGAATATAATTTTTATACTTGTATATTACGTATGTGTATATACATATATACACATACATACATATACATATACATACATACATATACATACACATACATATATACATGTATATACACATATATATATATATGTGTATATACATGTATATATATATATATATATATATATATATATATATATATATATATTAGAGGTAGATCAAACTTGAAGATGATCACTTGGTGATCGAAACACGTGTCGAGGTGTTAAAATAACGGTTCGGTGTTGGGAATTAACTCCAGTAATATTAGTTATTTTTTAGCTTTTTGCCAAACCTTATTCTCAGTATTATTGATAGAATTGTTTTCCTATTGTTGGATTTGAAAATGAACACTTTTGATATGTTGTTTTGCTGCATTCTCTGTCGAAGGTGAAGAATTGAGTTGTATAGTGTTTTCAAAGATATACAAAATACATTTTCAATCCTGAATGATGAAACCAGCAGATGGGTCTTTCGATAGGGATAAAAGTTAACTGTTGTAATCAACTGTGTTCTTTCAAAGCCCCTTCGTTTGCAAATAGTCTAACAATAATTCACCTTAATCCCTGTTGAGTAACCACCTGCTGATTGTATCATTCAGGATTAAATTTTTAGTCAATTCAGTTTTTCTCTGGAAACCTATCACGCTCTTGTTCTTTGGTGTCATTGCTTTGAAACTTTGTATCGCAGTTAATCCAAGTTTTTGGCAGTTGTATACTGTAATTTATGGGAACACAGTTAATACTTTCATTAAAAAAATACTTCTAAACATGGTTCGTCAATCATGAAAATTTCACCTTCTGCAAGTAACTTCTGATAATTACTGAACATTTCAATGAAATTATTTTTCCATCTATCATAGAAAACGGCTGTTGTGTCACATGAGAATAGATGATTTGTTTCAATGTTAGTGTATTTCGATAACATGTACTCAGTCATCATATGCCACTTTCAGAATTTCAAGTGTTCTTCAGCACTCAGTTGTATTTTTCACACGGAATTTGAGGCAATTTTTTTATCCTGATTTTTCGATATCAGAAAATCGCCGAACACCTCTAATTTTTATTCCTGCCACCAACAAAGTGGACATGCTAAACAGTTGAAACTGTGAACATATGTTCCTTAAAAACGATTGTACCAACATAAAAAAATCTCTAATCAAATATACGTAGCCCGCGAAATTTGAATGTTCACCTAATTTTTGTACGTATACGTGCAAACATTACATTTTCAAAATACATTTTTTGACGTCACTTGTAAACGATAAAAAAATTAATATCGCATTCAATCTTTTTTTATCAGATCATGTTTGTGGGAGACCGATCGGGACAGAGTTTCGCCTGGAAGAAGACAGGATTGTCGCCGGGTATGACGTTGGATATTACAGATACCCTTGGTACGCTGCCCTAATAAGGTACAACTCCGTATCGTGTGGTGGCGCTCTCATCGGACCAAGGACTATTGTAACAGCTGCCCATTGCTTCAAAGAGTACCTAAATCTAGAAAGGTAGGCTGTTGAATCAAGTTGAGTTTTTATTTTTCCATCACTAAACATGTTTTATATTTACCTGTTACATTGCGTTGCACTGTAACAGGTTATAACACTTCGGTCAATAACAACGAATCAATTAGAAAGGCGGGCTACTTATGTCAATATAAATACAGCTTAGGAACTAGAAATGACGAGTCATCGGTTAACCACCAGGATGAATAAACCTCTGAAGAAGCCAGCCACTAATATGCTGGCGAAATGTTAGGATACAATTCCAAACCACGACGGCCTTCAAACCCAAACGAAAATCGTAACACTGAAAATCTTGGCAGCGAAAGTCTCAACCAATTTACAACAAGTCTATTCGACACCAAGAAAAAGAACATTGAACAATTATGGAAAACCTAGTTTCAATTAATATTTGGAAGTTACTCATAATTCTTCCCAATTCATTGAAAACGCTAGAAAAAACTTGAATGTCTCCAGAATATACTAGGAGAACATAAGTTGACTTGTTACAACTTTTATATTCATCAAACGCGAAGAACTTCAAATCAAAGAATGAAAGGGAATCAGTGCACTGTTTTTTCAATGGCGAGACCAATTGTTAGAGTAAGATATATGAATATAGACTGTAAAAAAAAGGGTAATGTTCAAATTTCGTGGACTACCTACATTTGATCAGTCATTTTTTTATTTTTTATGTTGTTACATGAACATCACTAGGAATTGTTTAATGGCGTCAAACTTCAAGACTTTCCTCACTGTTTCCTTCGATTACCGTAGCGAAGTGTATCAGGAGTTTTTGCCACATGGTCGTACGGTCAATAAGAAGTATTACCCTGAAGTTAGGGGAGAGTGGGGTAATTGCGAACACATAAGGAAGAACTGAAATTAAACAAAACCAGTTAAGGTTATGAATGCTATTTATTACAGAAAGTTGACTATAACTAATCAATCTCATGTTCTCATAGTCAACGTAGATAAATGTTCCATATAAAATAAAATAATAATACAAAAACAAAACATTGGAGTCTGGGATTACCCCACAAGACGTGGGGTAATTACATTTGTAGCATTTTATCTAGTCTTCATTAGGTGGATCTTGATACTTTTCATCACAAATTGGGCACTAATTCTCGTTTTTCTCTCCATCACCTTCATTTGCATCTGTTGGATTAGCAAAAGATATGAAGAGGTGCAACCAATCTACAAATAAGTTCTCGTTGACCCAACCTGAATCACTTACAGCTGCTATCATATCAGAATTGACTCCACGTAACAACTAAGCATTCATACGCTTCCTCTTGAAGCACTATAAGCGCAGACAACTGTCGTTGTAGTACCTCTTCTATCAATTGTTGCCATACCGACTTGTTTCTGACTTTTTGGTGCTAAAATACTTGCATTTCTTTGGACATGGGATATACCTGTCTCGTCCACATTGTATATTCGATTGGCATCAAAGTAGTGTTTGGTTTATAAAATTTCCAAATTATTGAAGAACATTTTCACTTATGTCTCATTAAAAGCCGTAATTTCATTGATAGAAGTGGACTGAGGTTTACGTAGTGAAATATTAGGGTTCATTTTCCTAAAAACATAGAACCATTTTTTTTGCCATTTGAGATGTTTTGTCAAAATTGTGCTTTGAATTATTTACTCCGGCAAATTTGAATGCTATTTTTAGTACCATTTATATAGTCAAACCATAAAATAATTTACTCCATTTTATGATAACAGTCCTCCAACTCTCATTCTTGTTCTTCAGAAAATATAGCCTTTCTGCCAGTTTTTGGCTCCTTTATAACTTCTTTCTTGAGATAGTCGTGTACACTACTTTTCGGAATAGAATAAATAGCAGCTGATTTTCCAAATGAAAGTGTTTTACTTTTAACATCCTGAATAGCCTTTTCTGTCTTCTAATTTGTATTTGGTGTCAGTCTTTCTTTGATAATTTCGTGACATCACGCGGCTACTCCCTAAAACATTGTTAAATGAAACATTATTAAGAAAAAATAATGTATTTCTATGTATTACCTAAAATATTATATACCTATTCAAATTTAGCATCACTAGAAATATCTTTCTTTTTTTTTAACATAGTGAAACATACACATCCGTGATTCCCCCACCTTCCCCTATGCACCGTTTGGGACAGGCAATACGAAAAAACGTCCGTTATTGTGGAAAAACAATGCATGGCTTTTGCAATTCATATTTCGTTCTTTCAGTAAAGGTTATTTGAACCTGGCTTCAGTTTACACTGTAAAACTGGGAGCTTACAATATTTGCGAAAGTGAACGAACTCGAAGGGACTACACTGTGGAGAAGGTACTTATTCACGAAGAATATCAGAAGAAGAAACCCTACTTCGACATAGCTCTACTGATATTAGCGGACGACACTAGCCAATACCGGCCAATTTGTTTACCACAGTCTGGTAAGCAAACATTTTTCACAATCTTGTATTTTTTTATTTCAAAATGACTTGAATATTATTGGAGTTCTGTCCCAACACAAAACCCTTAGACCCTTAGTTTCAACACCTCGATACGTGTTTCAATCACCCCGTGATCATCTTCAAGAGGAAGATTGAGTTCTTCAAGAGAAAGTTTAATCTTACACTTGAAGATGATCACTTAGTGATCGAAATACGTGTCGAGGTATTAAAATAATGGTTTGGTGTTGGGATAAAACTACAGTAATATTCACTACTAAACCAAAGGTTCCAAAAAGTGCATTACAAGTTCAAAATGACCTTATCAACCACAAAGGGTTATTAGTAAAGGTACATAATATTTTTTTTATAATGTTGAAAGCTTTTGTTTCAATATTTTCATTCCATAATATATTCTCATCTACGTATCAACCACAAAATCATGTTGTTTATCTAGATTGCATATCAGTTCTTGGTTTCCTGAAAAAGACAGATTCATTATCATCAAAGTTAGTAACAATAACTTGCTGCAGAAAAACAATCATCAAGTAGTATCAGCAGACATTATTTTATAAATAATGAATTCTATCCGGCCCGAAGGACCATAATATTGAATCCATTTTTCAGAACTCAAGAAAAAACCAGAATCTGGTACCGTGCCCGGATTGGGTGTCCTGAAATACCATGGAGCTATGCCATGTACCCTACATGAAGCTAGACTGTTGGTCTACAACGATACGGATTGTTTCAACATGATAAAAAATACAGGAAATGATGCAAATGCCATAAAAAATGCATTTTGTGCCGGTTATATCCAAGGAGGAATAGATACGTGTCAGGTATTGAAGCTGGTAACAGTAATTTTCTTTTTTTCCCCTCAAATTTTTTGAAGAGCTCTTCGTATAAAGAAATGAACATTTTATCAAATACTGGAGATACTTACATTTTCGAAATGGTAGTTTAACAACTTTCGTGAAATACTTTCATATTTAACTCCTTCCACATTTCTTTTTTGTTTTCATTAATATCTGTTACTTCAAAAAACAGGCATCTACATACAAGTGAAATGAATTATTTATTTGAATTTTAGGGAGACAGTGGAGGACCTTTTCAATCAATGAACTCGGATGGGGACTATGTTTTACTAGGTTGGTATAATAAATAATTGAAGATAAAAACCATTTATACTACCTCAAGTAATACAATTTGATAAGTAAAATTTGGGAACTCTGGCGTCAAGTGAATCTATCGAAAACATTTTTCCCTCACCCGTTTCGCTAAGCAAGATAGCATTATCAGACACAGCATTTTTGTTCTGTCAAGGAAAACTATTTTCAATACAACAATTTGATCAAGTGTATACCGTGTTCAAGATAAGGAGTTACGCAGTTGATGGAATTAACAAAACATTATAATCTCCTGTCAGATTTTCGAAAAAAATTTTTGATTGTTATTTGAGTCTGAGTCCAACTGATTTGCTGAGACAAAATGGCACGGTGTGAAATGTGACATGGTGTCAAGGGTGATTTATTCAAAATATTTTTTTCTGATTGATTCAAAATACGCAAACTTTGTACTGATTTTTAATTCTCTGCTCATTTCAATTGTCAATTCTCATTTTCGATTTTATATCAAGTATCATAGAGCGATCGAACATATATCAATCTGTGACCTGTGACTAATGCACAGAACATTAAAACAGAAGAGGTGGTTTTGGAAATCCATTTTGTTTATTTGTTCAAAAATGGGTAAAGTTTAATACTGAATCGTGAAAGAATCCGACAAACTTTGAAGAAAAATTGATCTGCTGAAGCGAAGTGACAGGATACAAAATGCACAGAAAATGAGCAAAAACTGAAAGGCGTCAAAAAATCGATGAAAATGCACAGATTTCGTAACACTGCGTACGATTGACATAAGACATGTGAAGGAAGCACACAAGCTTGGACAATAAAATATATTTTGATATGATTTGGTAAATTATTATTCAGATCAATCGTTTTTACAAAGTAATACATGTCTTGTCCCAAAAGAAGTATCTTATATTAGTAAATTTTGAACCATGTGAGAATACGCCAACGGAAAATATACCGTCTCATAAGTTGAACATTTATGTTAATCTTGCATACTGCAAATAAAGCCTGCTTCATTTTCTGCAGACATGGTCTCTCTTTTAATGGCCGTTGCTCAGGCGCATTTGACCAGGCTCCTTCCGTTAATATTCAACAGGAGCTCCGTCGTGGGTGGAGCGGTCTTGCTTTACGCAATGCTGCCACCCTATATTTACTTATTCATACTTTTTTGTTGAAAAAACTAATTAATAATTATATAATAGTCGCCTCCTCATCGGGAGATCCTCTGTTTTTTCACATAACCATACACTTAACATTTTTCAAAATTTTTATAGAACTGACGACCTCGTCGAATCCGTCGACATCCAGCCTGGTTACTGGCGTAGGGGGCCGCCAGTCCTCTAAATTCGTCTTTTACTTCGATATTTATGCAAAACTACACCTCACTTTTGGACTCCACTCTGGCCACAACATCCACGTGCCATCTTTGAGGGCGGTTGTTATCGGCCAACCGTTTTCTGTCGCGGTCGGAAAGCGCAGACATGGTCGATATGAGGCTCCCAAGACAAAATTTCATCTAAGTACATATCTAAAGTTTAGCTGTATCAGATAGTTGGACATTAATTGTGTGTCTTTCCTGAGGAGAAACCTCAATCAATTCTTTTATTAGCATTCAGTTTTAGTTGGTTCATGTCGCACCAAGAAATCATAGCATGTATACTTGAGTTTATGTTGAATTATAACTATTTTACTATGTTACCGGATACTGATATGGTAGTGTCATCCATTTAACTATTTTCTATATATTCAGGAAGTCTTCTTTATGAACAGAGAATAACAGCAGTCCTAAGATTGCCACTTGTAGTTCACCGTGCATAATATCTAGAGTTTCTGATGCTGTGTTATATGCTGTATTTGTCACATACTTTACCTAATTTCTTATTTTGTGTATATCTTTTTGACAGGAATCGTTTCATTTGGATTTCGTTGTGCGACTCCAGGGCTTCTAGGCATGTACACAGATGTATCCGAGTATCTCGACTGGATTGAAGAAAAAACTGGACTAGACGCTGGAATAATTAATGCGATTTATAACAAAACAACAACAACGAAACCTTTAAAACATCCTCCGATCACTAGCACTGGTCTCGGTGAGTCGAATATGAATTTAAGTATGGATCTCTCCCAAACACCAGAAGTTCAGCACTCTTCTTGACATCTCCTAAAGATGACAACTTGGTAGGTGAAACGTGCGTCAAGAAGAGTGTTGCTGATCTGGTGTGTGGGACCAGTGCTTGCTATGAATTAATTAATTTTGCTTGCATTTTCTTCACTTCACTTCCAATCTTCCTGAACGAAAGGATATAGTAGCAGATGCCTGGAGGAAAATAACTACTTTCCTGGTTGGAACCACGGCGGACATTGAATTATATCCGTGCAGGACATCGCTGAAATCAATAGAGTGGAGCACCCAGAGCTGGTTTCGAAGTATAACCCACCGTTGTGCAGAAAAGTGCAGAAAAGTTCCGACTCGAACAGCAATCAGGAAAATTTGCTTTAATTTTTTTTACATCTAGCAAGCTTCCAGTTGCGAATAATTTCTTACTTTTACTGCCACTCGTTCTCTCATTTTCATTAATTTCACTTCGATTTTCGCTTCATTATTTTATCTTGGCGCCAATCCACTCTTTTTGCTCAATTGGTACATTTCAATAAACTGCACCTTGTTCTTACTCCGCATGAATAACCTTTATTTTATATTTTAAGGGCACCAGAAGAGAAGACCTCATTTTGGAAGACCGTTTCGACGTCCGATCAGGATTGTTGTTTACAGAAATAAACAATTTCAATCGATAACTAAATCAATTCTACATCATCCAATCTTGAGATATACCTGATTATGTGTTTCATATAAACAATATAATTAATATCAAAGGCATTCAAGACAGTGTATCTAGAATAAGAATATCAAACTTCAAACTTTTATTGGGTGTTTCATATGTAGGCGTCAAATGATATCTACAAAAATGTATCATAGTGATCCGATTTTTTCATCTTTGGTGGTATTCGATACATCAAAAGGATATAATTTCGAAGAGGACGGTTTTTTGTGTGTACATCTATATAACTCGCCATGAATTAATCGATTTTTGTATATTTTTCTACTCATAGGTACTAACCTAAATATGGTTGAGACCAACTTTATTAATTATTAATACAAATATAAACAATTCGTTTTCTGATTCTTTCCAAAACCCGTCTTCCTCGCTTTTTTGGGTTATAGACAACTCTGTTAGACAGTTCGAATCAAAAGGAAACATTTTAGGAGAGATTGAATAAATATTAAAAAGATATCCTTTTCATTTCTGATGAGTCTCATTACAGTTCGAGTGTGCTTTTATACGAGCATAGTCCACATATTTCAATAAAAGTGTAATTGATCGTCATCTGTACATTAAATATATTTGAGAAAAGCTACTATTGGGGTGACTTTATTGACACAATGTAACCAAAACAGTGAATTTTTTGAATTTTTGTGTGCGTATGTGCTGCTAATCTCGAAATATTTTCATCCAATTTGGGTGCGGTTTCCATTAATAAACTATGATTCCAATCGGTTCATCAATGAAAAAGTAATGTCAATTATTCAAATAACACAATATGAAAATTGCGGTTTTCATGAAGTATCGTCCAATTTCGTCACACAACTTATGTCAACTTGAAGAATCGTGTCAAATTTTTGTTACAAAACTATAAAAATAATGTTCTGTTGAATAATTTTGATTGATTATATTCATAGTTTATAAAACGATAATCTATCGGCAAATACTTTCAACTTTTCCGCTGGGAAAACCACAGAACTATAGTTCTGTGAGGAAAACCTAAAACCTGAAGTTCTCGTGATTCTCAATCCATGTAGCATTGACAATTGAAGTTTAGGTATTACACTGACGTCACAATTTTTGACGTCCCATGATTTAATTTGACGATTGAGCCATCCTATACGAATAATAAATTTTCTCGCGTATATACAAAACGAAAATGAATCTACTTCTATCATCAATCGCACCAAAGTTACCGATGAAAACACTCCAGCATGATTCAAAACAAAAGCAAAACTAGTTCTGTTGGTATGGACGGACGTGTCGATAACGTCAGCCTACAAAGAAGTACATGGGTGCCGGTGCTCCTTTTTGTGAAGTGAATGTCCATCATTAAATTAACCTATATGTTAAAGAGAACGTGTCAAATGTGAGTGAGAGACCCTTCATTCACGTCAGTATCCAGGCGGCTGGTTCTGAAAACCACGTAAATATGTGAAAAAAAACCAAAAGTCATTTGATGTTTTCAAATAAACAAAAAACAAGCGAAAAAACCAGGGGTTGGCAGCATTGCCTCGAGCTAGACTGCTGCGCCTCCGTAGGAAAACTCTGTCAACTATTGACGTTGACAGGAGAAAATTGGTCAAGCATCCAAGAATGAACAAATAATTTGTCTAGTCACTTTCAGCAAACGCAATATTTGATAAAGGTTGCTTCTGCAGTAATTTTGCATTGAATTATGCTGATTATTTTAACGAAATGGGTGGACACCGCTTTCTGAAGGCCAAACGCCAAATCATTTTTTATTAATGGCAAGATTTTTAAGAGACTCCAGTGTTTTTTGATGAAATGAATGTAGGAACAACAGCTCCTTCCAGCATCTAGAAGTGCAGTTGAAGCGCTTCCTACTGAAAAGATCACTTCTGAAGGTAAATTTTCTAAATTAACTATTAAAGTGGACACTGAACCATCCATACATTCTAAAAACAAGTGGCATCAATCGTCTTCAAAATATTAGATACCTAGATACTATAGTATATGCTAAGAGTTTTGGTATGAAGTTTTACTAATTGAGTTG